>NW_027362803.1:0-10000000 GCF_046119375.1 Phyllobates terribilis | reverse complement strand
TCTGTCTATGGACTTTATTACGGACCTCCCTCCGTCTTCGGGTAAAACGGTCATACTCGTTGCAGTGGACAGGTTCAGCAAGATGGCACATTTTATCGCTCTTCCGGCTCTCCCTAATGCTAAAACTCTTGCGCAGGTGTTCATCGGGGAGATTGTGAGGCTTCACGGGGTACCCTCCGAGGTGGTGTCTGATCGGGGGTCTCAGTTTGTGTCCAAGTTCTGGAAGGCGTTTTCTGCACGGCGGGGGATGCATTTGTCATTCTCGTCGGCTTTTCATCCTCAGACCAATGGTCAGACGGAACGTATGAACCAGAGCTTGGAGACATATCTCCGGTGTTTTGTGTCAGAGAACCAGGAGGACTGGGCTTCTTTCTTACCTCTGGCAGAGTTTGCTCTTAATAATAGGCGGAGCGAGTCCACTGGTAAGTCCCCGTTTTTTGGGGCATATGGTTTTCACCCCCAGTTTTGTACTTTCAGTAGGGGGGGCTCTTCGGGGGTTCCGGAGGAGGAACGATTTTCCTCATCTCTCGCTTCAGTATGGAGAGGGGTGCTGAAGAATCTGAATACTATGGGGAACCGATACAAACGTATGGCTGATAGGAGGAGAGTGTCTGGTCCGGACCTAAGTGTGAACGATCGGGTATGGTTGTCTACCAGGAATATTAAACTTAAGGTTCCCTCCTGGAAACTGGGTCCCAGGTTCATCGGGCCGTACAGAATCAGTTCTATTATTAATCCGGTGGCATTCCGTCTTGACCTCCCCCCTACGTTTAAAATTCACAACGTGTTTCACAGATCATTGCTTAAGAGGTATGTGGCGCCGGTGGTACCGTCACCTTTACCTCCCCCTCCAGTGGTTGTCAATGGTAACTTGGAGTTCCAGGTATCGAGGGTCATTGATTCATGTTTTAATCGCCGGTCCCTTCAGTACCTGGTTCATTGGAAGGGGTATGGTCCTGAGGAGAGGATGTGGGTTCCTGCGTCGGATATTAACGCAGACCGATTAGTTCGGGCCTTCCACACGACTCACCCGGATAAACCTGGCCCTGAGGGTCCGGAGGTCCCTCGTAGAAGGGGGGGTACTGTCACGGGTGTGTTGCCACGAAGATCGTCACGAGTAAACAGCCTGACTTCTCGCAGCTGACTTGTTGGTGCTTTGTGTTTTCTCGGCAGTGAGGGAGTTAATTCTCTCTCTCTCTGGGCTAGCTGAGGTCCAGCCTCGCCCAGCTGCAATCAATGCTTCTTTAGTGAGACTCCTTCATATACCTGCTGGTCTGTTTGGGAGGTGTCGGTGAAAGCATTTCATTCGGACTTACAGAGCGGATCGTGGTGTTTGGAGTTGCTGAGATAAGTGTATTTGGAAGTGTTTTTTCCCTTTCCTCGCTTTATCATTTATCTCCCTTCCCGTTGGTGTTCCCTCTGTTGTAGTCGTGTAGTAGTTGTTTGCAAGGTGGTTTTGGTTTTTCCCTTGTACTGTCTCGTTCGTCAAAATACTGTGTGTGGGCATATTATTTCTGGTTCCCAATTGTTGTGATCGGGGTCCTTCTCAGGACTAGATTACTGAGGTGCAGGGATCCTCAGGAGGTAGGGGTTACGCTGGCGGCCTGGACCTCTGTACCTTTAACAGTACCTCCAGGTTGAGGGATTAGTGAGGGCCCCAGCTTAGGGTCAGCTTAGGCCCCCTACCTCCTGTATACAGTGACAGCGTGACACCCATGACATGCGGCATGCATGTGGGGACCCCATGACATGCGGCATGCATTTGGGGCCCCCATGACTTGAGGCATGCATTTGGGGCCCCCATGACATGCGGCATGCATTTGAATCCCCCATTACATGGGGCATGCATGTGGGGCCCCATGACATGCGGCATGCATGTGGGACCCCATGACATGCTGTAGCACCCTGAGGATTCGGCTGCTACAGGGGTATTGCACCTCAACCCAGAGGTGTGATATTCCACTCCCGGGCAAGGATGGAGAGTGGAACTGAGCTCAGATAGACTGCATGCACTACACACATCCCATTTCCGAGGGGCAGGCCGACGGTACTCCCACTTAGAAATGTGCAGGTACGACCGTGTCTGTCCCTGGCTGGAGTGGGAGGGGGTTGGTACATCCCTGTAGTGTAGGGGCAGATAGGGGGCGCAGTCTGGGTAGTGATAGGAGCTCATTGGGTGCTGGTCACCTGAGCTCACACATAGAGGGATATAAAAGGAGGGCACCAACTAAGATCAGGGTCAGTTGTAGAGGAGCTGGAGACAGCAAGTCAGTTGGAGAGGAGCCTGTCTGATGCAGAGAACAAGTCGGCAGAGAGAAGGAAACAGCAGCCCTGAAGAGAGAGAGAGAGTGGAGCACAGAAGGACCCAGAGGGGGAAAATAGAAGGGACCCAAGAACCCAAATTAGAGCACCGGGTGAGGAGTCAGCAAAAGGGTACCGGAACCCAAGCTGGTGGGGGCAAAAACATTCCCTAGCCAGAGACCGGAGGCCGTGGGCAGCATCTGCCACGGCCACCCACTACATCCACCCTGAAGGCATACCACGTGGAGGGTCAGGGAACCCAAGGCCAAGGGTGTCCCAACAGAAGGCCCGAGGGAGCTGGACCTAGGTGGATCACTGGTGGGGACGGCTGAAGAAAGGACAGAGGGAGAGCTCAGGGCCACGCTCCGGACTTGTTTGGGGGTTGGCTGGATCCAGGACCTGGTGGACGCAGCACGGCTCGGGTGGTCACTTGAAGCTGGAGTGACCGGGAACATCAGCAGTGAGTAAACTCCCTAAACTGCATAACCCGACTCTGTCTTTAATTGCCGTCTGCACTGCACCACCACAACCCCCATCCTCTACACCTGTCCCCCTGAGGCTATACCCCTCCCGTTGGGGGTTATCCTACCAAGCTGCACCAACACCATCAGCCTCAGCGGACCCTGCTGCAGCGGCGGCCACAGTGACCGCAACACAACGGGTGGCGTAGTCGACATGAAGAACTTTACAACATCTGTAGGACTGCCACATAACACTGAGTTTGACACCCTGGGCACGGGCCGGGTCACAGCCACTCGGAGACTACAACCCCCATCTGATCCGGTGCCGGGTATTCCCCTCAAAAGGAATATGTCCCAGGGGGCGCGTCAATGCGGCATGCATGTGGGGCCCCAATGACTTGAGGCATGCATTTGGGGCCCCAATGACAAGCGGCATGCATTTGGGGCCCCCATGACATGCGGAATGCCTGCGGGGCCCCCATGACATGTGGCATGCATGCAGGGCCCTCATGACATGCGGCATGAATTTGGGGCCCCCAATACATGCGGCATGCACGTTGGGCCCCCTTGACATGCGACATTCATGTGGGGCTCCCATGACATGCAGCATGCATTTATGGCCCCCATGACATGCGGCAAGCTTTTGGGCCCCATGACATGCGGCATGCATGTGGGGCCCCCATGACATGCGGCAAGCATTTGGGCCCCCATGACATGCGGCAAGCATGTGGGACCCCCTTGGCATGCATTTGGGGTCCCCATGGCATGCAGCATGCATGTGGGGCCCAAATGCTTGCCGCATGTCATGGGGGCCTCCATGACATGCGGCATGCATGTGGGTCCCCATGACATGCGTCATGCACGTGGGGCGCCCTTGACATGCGGCATGCATTTATGGCCCCCATGACTTGCGGCATGAATTTGGGGCCCCCATGATATGCGGCACGAATTTGGGGCCCCCATGAAATACGCCATGCATGTGGGGCCCCTATGACATGCGGCATGCATTTGTGGGCCCCAAGACATGCTGCATGCATTTCGGGGGCCCCATGACATGCTGCATGCATTTCGGGGGCCCCATGACATGCTGCATGCATTTCGGGGGCCCCATGACATGAGGCATTCATTTGGGGCCCCCATGACATGCAGCATGCACGTGGGGCCCCCATGACATGCAGCATGCACGTGGGGGCCCCATGACATGCGACATGCATTTGGGTCCCCCATGAAATGCGGCATGCACGTGGAGCCCCCATGACATGCGGCATGCATGTGGGGGCCCCATGACATGCGGAATGCATGTGGGGCCCCCATGACATGCGGCATGCATTTGGGCCCCCATGACATGCGGCATGCATTTGGGGCCTGCATAACATGCTGCATGCATTTGGGGTACCTGAGACATGCGGCATGCACGTGGGGCCCCCATAACATGCTGCATGCATTTGGAGTGCCCGAGACATGCGGCATGCACGTGGGGCCTCTATGACATAACGCATGCATTTGGGGCCCACATTACATGTGGCATGCACATGGGGCCCCCATGAAATGCGGCATACGCTTGGGGCCCCAATGACATGCGGCATGAGTTTGGATCCCCCATGACATGCGGCATGCACGTGGGGCCCCCATGACATGCTCCATGCATGTGGGGCCCCTATGATATGCGGCATGCATGTGGGCTCCCCATGACATGCTGCATGCATTTGGGGGGCCCCATGACATGCGGCATGCACGTGGGGCCCCCATGACATGCGGCATACATTTGTGGCCCTCGTGACATGCGGCAAGCACGTGGGGCCCCAGTGACATGTGGCAAGCACGTGGGGCCCCAATGACATGCAGCATGCACGTGGGACCCCCATGACATGCGGCATGCATGTGGGGCCCTCATGACATGCTGCATGCATGTGGGACCCCCATTACATGATGCATGCAAGTGGGGACCCATGACATGCGGCATGCATGTGGGCCCCCCCATGACATGCGGCATGCACGTGGGGCCCCCATGACATGCTGCATGCATTTGGGGCCCCCATGACATGCTGCATGCATTTGGGGCCCCCATGACATGCTGCATGCATTTGGGGCCCCCATGACATGCTGCATGCATTTGGGGCCCCCATGACATGCGGCATGCACGTGGGGCCCCCATGATACGCGGCATGCATGTGGGGCCCCTATGACATGCGGCCTTCATTTGGGGGGCCCCATGACATGCGGCATGCACGTGGGGCCCCCATGAAATGCAGCATTTATTTGGGGCCCCCATGACATGTGGAATGCCTGCGGGGCCCCCATGACATGCGGCATGCACGTGGGGCCCCCATGACGTGCAGCATGCATTTGGATCCCCCATTACATGCTGCATGCATGTGGGGCCCCCATGAAATGCGCCATGCATGTGGGGCCCCTATGACATGCTGCATGAATTTGGGGCCCCCAATACATGCGGCATGCTTGTTGGGCCCCCATGACATGCGGCATGCATTTATGGCCCCCATGACATGCGGCAAGCATTTGAGCCCCCATTGTCACGGGTGTGTTGCCACGAAGATCATCACGAGTACACAGCCTGACTTCTCGCAGCTGACTTGTTGGTGCTTTGTGTTTTCTCGGCAGTGAGGGAGTTAATTCTCTCTCTCTCTGGGCTAGCTGAGGTCCAGCCTCGCCCAGCTGCAATCAATGCTTCTTTAGTGAGACTCCTTCATATACCTGCTGGTCTGTTTGGGAGGTGTCGGTGAAAGCATTTCATTCGGACTTACAGAGCGGATCGTGGTGTTTGGAGTTGCTGAGATAAGTGTATTTGGAAGTGTTTTTTCCCTTTCCTCGCTTTATCATTTATCTCCCTTCCCGTTGGTGTTCCCTCTGTTGTAGTCGTGTAGTAGTTGTTTGCAAGGTGGTTTTGGTTTTTCCCTTGTACTGTCTCGTTCGTCAAAATACTGTGTGTGGGCATATTATTTCTGGTTCCCAATTGTTGTGATCGGGGTCCTTCTCAGGACTAGATTACGGAGGTGCAGGGATCCTCAGGAGGTAGGGGTTACGCTGGCGGCCTGGACCTCTGTACCTTTAACAGTACCTCCAGGTTGAGGGATTAGTCAGGGCCCCAGCTTAGGGTCAGCTTAGGCCCCCTACCTCCTGTATACAGTGACAGCGTGACACCCATGACATGCGGCATGCATGTGGGGACCCCATGACATGCGGCATGCATGTGGGGACCCCATGACTTGAGGCATGCATTTGGGGCCCCCATGACATGCGGCATGCATTTGAATCCCCCATTACATGCGGCATGCATGTGGGGACCCCATGACATGCGGCATGCATGTGGGGCCCCAATGACTTGAGGCATGCATTTGGGGCCCCAATGACAAGCGGCATGCATTTGGGGCCCCCATGACATGCGGAATGCCTGCGGGGCCCCCATGACTTGTGGCATGCATGCAGGGCCCTCATGACATGCGGCATGAATTTGGGGCACCCAATACATGCGGCATGCACGTTGGGCCCCCTTGACATGCGACATTCATGTGGGGCTCCCATGACATGCGGCATGCTTTTGGGCCCCATGACATGCGGCATGCATGTGGGGCCCCCATGACATGCGGCAAGCATTTGGGCCCCCATGACATGCGGCATGCATGTGGGACCCCCTTGACATGCGGCATGCATTTGGGGTCCCCATGGCATGCAGCATGCATGTGGGGCCCAAATGCTTGCCGCATGTCATGGGGGCCTCCATGACATGCGGCATGCATGTGGGTCCCCATGACATGCGTCATGCACGTGGGGCGCCCTTGACATGCGGCATGCATTTATGGCCCCCATGACTTGCGGCATGAATTTGGGGCCCCCATGATATGCGGCACGAATTTGGGGCCCCCATGAAATACGCCATGCATGTGGGGCCCCTATGACATGCGGCATGCATTTGTGGGCCCCAAGACATGCTGCATGCATGTGGGGCCCCTATGATATGCGGCAGGCATGTGGGCTTCCCATGACATGTGGCATGCACGTGGGGCCCCCATGACATGCTGCATGCATTTGGGGGGGCCCATGACATGCTGCATGCATTTGGGGGGCCCCATGACATGCTGCATGCACGTGGGGCCCCCATGACATGCGGCATACATTTGTGGCCCTCGTGACATGCGGCAAGCACGTGGGGCCCCAATGACATGCAGCATGCACGTGGGACCCCCATGACATGCGGCATGCATGTGGGGCCCTCATGACATGCTGCATGCATGTGGGGCCCTCATGACATGCTGCATGCATGTGGGACCCCCATTACATGATGCATGCACGTGGGGCCCCCATGACATGCGGCATGCACGTGGGGATCCCATGACATGCGGCATGCACGTGGGGCCCCCATGACATGCGGCATGCACGTGGGGCCCCCATGACATGCGGCATGCACGTGGGGCCCCCATGACATGCGGCATGCACGTGGGGCCCCCATGACATGCGGCATGCACGTGGGGCCCCCATGACATGCGGCATGCACGTGGGCCCCCATGACATGCGGCATGCACGTGGGGCCCCCATGACATGCGGCATGCACGTGGGGCCCCCATGACATGCGGCATGCACGTGGGGCCCCCATGACATGCGGCATGCACGTGGGGCCCCCATGACATGCGGCATGCACGTGGGGCCCCCATAACATGCGGCATGCACGTGGGGCCCCCATAACATGCGGCATGCACATGGGGCCCCCATAACATGCGGCATGCAATTGGGGCCTAAAATGACATGCGGCATGCAGGTGGGGCACCCATGACATGAGCCATGTACGTGGGGCCCCTATGACATGCGGCATGCAATTGGGGCCCCAATGACATGCGGCATGCAATTGGGGCCCCAATGACATGCGGCATGCAGGTGGGGCACCCATGAGATGAGCCATGTACGTGGGGCCCCTATGAAATGTGCCATGCATGTGGGGCCCCTATGACATGTGGCATGCATTTGTGGGCCCCAAGATATGCGTCATGCATGTGGGGCCCCTATGAAATGCGGCATCCACTTGGGGGGCCCCATGACTTGAGGCATGCATGTGGGGGCCCCATGACATGCGGCATGCATGTGGGACCCCCATGACATGCGGCATGCATTTGAATCCCCCATTACATGCGGCATGCATTTGGGGCCCCCATGACATGCGGCATGCATTTGGGTCCCCCATGAAATGCGCCATGCACGTGGGGCCCTCATGACATGCAGCATGCATTTGGGGCCACTATGACATGCGGCATGCACGTGGGGCCCCCATGACATGCGGCATACATTTGTGACCCCCGTGACATGAGGCATGCACGTGGGGCCCCCATGACATGCGGAATGCACGTGAGGCCCCCATGACATGCGGAATGCCTGCGGGGCCCCAATGACATGCGGTATGCATGCATTTGGGTCCCCCATGAAATGCGGCAAGCATGTGGGGCCCCCATGACATGTGGCATGCATGTGGGGCCCCATGATATGCGGCATGCAGTTGGGGAACCCAATACATGCGGCATGCATTTGGGCCCCATGACATGGGGAATGCACGTGAGGCCCCCATGACATGCGGAATGCCTGCGGGGCCCCAATGACATGCGGCATGCAAGCGGGGCCCTCATGACATGTGGCATGCATTTTGGGCCCCCAATATATGCAGCATGCACGTGGGGCCCCCATGATATGTGGCATGCATTTGGGGCCCCCATGACTTGAGCCATGCATTTGGGGCCCCCATGACATGCGGCATGCACGTGGGCCCCTCATGACATGCGGCATGCATTTGGGGCCCCATGACATGCGGCATGCACGTGGGGCCCCCATGACATGCGGCATGCACGTGGGGCCCCCATGACATGCGGCATGCATGTGGGGCCCCCATGACATGCGGCATGCATGTGGGCCCCCATGACATGCGGCATGCATGTGGGGCCCCCATGACATGCGGCATGCATGTGGGCCCCCCATGACATGCGGCATGCATGTGGGGCCCCACGTGCATGCCGCATGTCATGGGGGCCCCCCATGACATGCGGCATGCATGTGGGGCCCCCATGACATGCGGCATGCATGTGGGGCCCCCATGACATGCGGCATGCATGTGGGGCCCCCATGACATGCGGCATGCATTTGGGCTCCCATGACATGCGGCATGCATTTGGGGTACCTGACACATGCGGCATGCATTTGGGGGCCCCATGACATGCGGCATGGATTTATGGCCCCCATGACATGTGGCAAGCATTTGGGCCCCCATGACATGCGGCATGCATGTGGGGCCCCCATGACATGCTGCATGCATGTGGGTCCCCATGACATGCGGCATGCACATGGGGCCCCCTTGACATGCGACATTCATTTGGGGCTCCCTTGACACGTGGCATGCATGTGGGGCCACTATGACATGTGGCATGCATGTGGGGCCCCCATGACATGAGGCATGCATTTGGAGCCCCCATGACATGAGGCATGCACGTGGGGCCCCCATGACATGCGGCATACATTTAGGGCCCCCATAACATGCAGCATGCACGTGGGGCCCCCATGATATGTGGCATGCATTTTGGGCCCCCATGACTTGAGCCATGCATTTGGGGCCCCCATGACATGCGGCATGCACGTGGGCCCCTCATGACATGCAGCATGCATTTGGGGCCACTATGACATGCGGCATGCATTTGGGGCCCCCATGACATGAGGCATGCACTTGGGGCCCCCATGACATGCGCCATGCATGTGGGGCCCCCATGAAATGCGCCATGCATGTGGGGCCCCCATGAAATGCGCCATGCATGTGGGGCCCCCATGACATGCGGCATGCATTTCTGGCCCCCATGACATGCGGCAAGCATTTGGGACCCCATGACATGCGGCATGCATGTGGGGCCCCCATGAATTGCGCCAAGCACGTGGGGCCCCCATGACATGCTGCATGCATGTGGGGCCCCCATGACATGCGGCATGCATGTGGGGCCCCCATGACATGCGGCATGCATGTGGGGCCCCATGACATGCGGCATGCATGTGGGGCCCCCATGACATGCGGCATGCATGTGGGGCCCCATGACATGCGGCATGCATGTGGGGCCCCCATGACATGCGGCATGCATGTGGGGCATGCATAACATGCTGCATGCATTTTGGGTACCTGAGACATGTGGCATGCATTTGGACTCCCATGACATGCGGCATGCATTTGGGGCATGCATAACATGCTGCATGCATTTTGGGTACCTGAGACATGCGGCATGCATTTGGGGGCCCCATGACATGCGGCATGCATTTATGGCCCCCATGACATGCGGCATGCATTTGGGGCATGCATAACATGCTGCATGCATTTTGGGTACCTGAGACATGCGGCATGCATTTGGACTCCCATGACATGCGGCATGCATTTTGGGTACCTGAGACATGTGGCAAGCATTTTGGGCCCCCATGACATGTGGCAAGCATTTGGGCCCCCATGACATGCGGCATGCATTTGGGGCATGCATAACATGCTGCATGCATTTTGGGTACCTGAGACATGTGGCAAGCATTTTGGGCCCCCATGACATGTGGCAAGCATTTGGGCCCCCATGACATGCGGCATGCATTTGGGGCATGCATAACATGCTGCATGCATTTTGGGTACCTGAGACATGCGGCATGCATTTGGACTCCCATGACATGCGGCATGCATTTGGGGCATGCATAACATGCTGCATGCATTTTGGGTACCTGAGACATGCGGCATGCATTTGGGGGCCCCATGACATGCGGCATGCATTTATGGCCCCCATGACATGCGGCATGCATTTGGGCTCCCATGACATGCAGCATGCATTTGGGGCATGCATAACATGCTGCATGCATTTTAGGTACCTGAGACATGCGGCATGCATGTGGGGCCCCCATGGCATGCGGCATGAATTTGGGGGCCCATGGCATGCATTTGGGGGGCCATGGCATGCGGCATGCACGTGGGGCCCCATGACATGCGGCATGCACGTGGGGCCCCCTTGACATGCGACATTCATTTGGGGCTCCCTTGACACGTGGCATGCATGTGGGGCCACTATGACATGTGGCATGCATGTGGGGCCCCCATGACATGAGGCATGCCTTTGGGGACGCCATGACATGCGGCATGCACGTGGTGCCCCCATGAAAGGGGGCATGCATTTGGGGCTCCCATGACACGCGGCATGCATGTGGGGCCCCCATGACCTGTGGCATGCACGTGGGGCACCCATGACATGCGGCATGCACGTGGGGCCCCCATGACATGTGGCACGTATTGGGGCTGCCATGACATGCGGCATACATTTAGGGCCCCCATAACATGCGGCATGCATTTGGAGCCCCCATGACATGCGGTATGCATTTGGGGCCCCCATGACATGCGGCATGCACGTGGTGCCCCCATGAAAGGGGGCATGCATTTGGGGCTCCCATGACACGCGGCATGTATGTGGGGCCCCCATGACCTGTGACATGCATGTGGGGACGAAGTGACATGCGGCAAGCATTTGGGGCTCCCATGACACGCGACATTCATGTGGGGCCCTCTTGACATTTGGCACATATTTGGGGCCCACATGACATGCAGCACATATTTGCGGCCCCCATAACATGCGGCATGCATTTGGGGCCCCCATGACATGCGCCATGCATGTGGGGCCCTCATGACATGCGGCACGTATTTGGGGCCCCCCATGATATGCAGCATACTTTTGGGGCCCAAATGACATGCGGCATGCATTTGTGGCCCCCATGAAATGTGGCATGCATGTGCAGCCTCCATAACATGGGTCATGCAATTGGGGCCCCCATGACATGCAGCATGAATTTGGGGGCCACATGCATGCCACGTGTCACGGGGGTCCCACATGCATGCCGCATGTCATGACATGCGGCATGCATGTGGGGCCCCCATGACACGCACCATGCATGTGGGACCCCATTATGCGGCACGTACTTGGGGCCCATAAGACAAGCGGCATGCACGTGGGGCCCCCATAACATGCGCCATGCATTTTGTCCCCCATGACATGCAGCATGCACATGGGCCCCCATGACATGCGGCATGCATTTGGGCCCCCATGACATGCGGCATGCATGTGGGGCCCCCATGACACGCACCATGCATGTGGGACCCCATTATGCGGCACGTACTTGGGGCCCATAAGACAAGCGGCATGCACGTGGGGCCCCCATAACATGCGCCATGCATTTTGTCCCCCATGACATGCAGCATGCACATGGGCCCCCATGACATGCGGCATGCATTTGGGCCCCCATGACATGCGGCATGCATGTGGGGCCCCGATGACATGAGGCAAAAATTTGGGGCCCCCTTGACATGCGGCATGTATGTGGGGCCCCCATGACATGCGGCATGCATTTGGGCCCCAATAACACCCAGCTTGCATGTGGGGCCCCCATTACATGCGGCATGTACGTGTTGCCCTCATGATATGTGGCATGCATGTGGGGCCCCTATGACATGCGCCATGCATTTGGCGCCCCCATTACAAGCGGCATGTATTTGGGGCTTCCATGACATGCAGCAAGCATTTGGAGCCCCTGACATGTAGCATGCATTTAGGGTCCCCAAGGAAATGCAGCATGCTCGTGGGGCCCCCATGACAGGCGGCATGCATTTGGGGATTCCATAACATGCGGCAAGCACGTGGGGCCCCCATGACATGCAGCACGCACGGGGGCCCCCATGACATGCGGCATACATTTGGGGCCTCCATGACATGCGGCATGCATTTGGGGCCCTCATGACATGCGGCATACATTTGGGGCCCCCATGAAATGCGACATGCACATGGGGCCCCCATGACATGCGGCATGCATGTGGAGCCCCCATGACATGCGGAATGCACGTGGGGACCCCATGACACGTGGCATGCATGTGGAGCTCCCACGACTTGCGGCAAATATTTGGGGCCCCAAGACATGCGGCATGCACGTTGGGCCCCCATGACATGCGGCACATATTTGTGGCCCCCATGACATGCGGCATGCCTTTGGGGCCCCCATGACATGCGCCATGCATGTGGGGCCCTCATGACATGCAGCACGTATTTGGGGCCCCCATGACATGCGTCATGTACGTGGCGCCCCCATGACATGCGGCATACATTTGGGGCCCCCTTGACATGCGGCATGCATTTAGGGACCCCATGACATGAGGCATGCATTTGGGGACCCCATGACTTGCGGCATGCACGTGGGCCCCCCATGACATGGGGCATGCATTTGGGACCCCATGAAATGCAGCATGCATGTGGGGCCCTCATGACATGCGGAATGCATGTGGGGACCCCATGACACATGGCAGGCATGTGGGGCCCCCATGACATGCGGCAAATATTTGGGGCCCAAAGACATGCGGCATGCACGTTGGGCCCCCATGAAATGCGGCACATATTTGGGGCCCCCATTACATGCGCCATGCATGTGGGACCCTCATGACATGCGCCATGCATGTGGGGCCCCCATGACATGCGCCATGCATGTGGGGCCCCCATGACATGCGGCATGCATTTGGGGGCCCCATGGCATGCGGCATGCATGTGGGGCCCAAATGCTTGCCGCATGTCATGGGGGCCTGCATAACATGATGCATGCACTTGGGGTACCTGAGACATGCGGCATGCACGTGGGCCCCCCATAACATGCAGCATGCATTTGGGGTGCCCGAGACATGCGGAATGCACGTGGGGCCCCTATGACATGCCGCATGCATTTGGGGCCCCCATTACATGTGGCATGCACATGGGGCCTCCATGACATGCGGCATACGCTTGGGGTCCCAATGACATGCAGCATGAGTTGGGATCCCCCATGACATGCGACATGCACGTGGGGCCCCCATGACATGAGTCATGCATTTGGGTCCCCCATGACATGCGGCATGCACGTGGGACCCCCATGACATGCGGCATGCATTTGAATCCCCCATGACATGCGGCATGCACGTGGGGACCCCATGACATGCGGCATTCACGTGGGGACCCCATGACATGCGGAATGCCTGCGGGGCCCCCATGACATGCGGAATGCCTGCGGGGCCCCCATGACATGTGGCATGAATTTGGGGCCCCCAATACATGCGGCATGCACGTTGGGCCCCCATGACATGCGGCATGCACGTGGGACCCCCATGACATGCGGCATGCATTTGAATCCCCCATTACATGCGGCATGCACGTGGGGCCCCCATGACATGCGGCATGCATTTGGGCCCCCCATGACATGCGGCATGCATTTGGGCCCCCCATGACATGCGGAATGCCTGCGGGGCCCCCATGACATGCGGCATGCATTCAGGGCCCTCATGACATGCAGCATGAATTTGGGGCCCACAATACATGCGGCATGCACGTGTCACGCTGTCTCTGTATACTGGAGGTAGGGGGCCTAAGCTGACCCTAAGCTGGGGCCCTGACTAATCCCTCAACCTGGAGGTACCGTTAAAGGTACAGAGGTCCAGGCCGCCAGCGTAACCCCTACCTCCTGAAGATCCCTGCACCTCAGTAATCTAGTCCTGAGAAGGACCCCGATCACAACCAAAGGGAACAAGAAATAATATGCCCAAACACAGTACTTAGACGAACGAGACAGTACAAGGGAAAAACCAAAACCACCTTGCATACAAAACTACTCAACTACAACAGAGGGAAAACCAACGGGAAAGGAGATAAATGATAAAGCGAGGAAAGGGAAAAAACACTTCCAAATACACTTATCTCAGCAACTCCAAACACCACGATCCGCTCTGTCAGTCTGAATGAAATGCTTTCACCGACACCTCCCAAACAGACCAGCAGGTATATGAAGGAGTCTCACTACAGAAGTATTGATTGCAGCTGGGCGAGGCTGGACCTCATCTAGCCCAGAGAGAGAGAGAATTAACTCCCTCACTGCCGAGAAACACAAAGCACCAACAAGTCAGCTGCGAGAAGTCAGGCTGTGTACTCGTGACGATCTTCGTGGCAACACACCAGTGACAGTACCCCCCCTTCTACGAGGGGCCACCGGACCCTCAGGGCCAGGTTTATCCGGGTGAGTCGTGTGGAAGGCCCGAACTAATCGGTCTGCGTTAATATCCGACGCAGGAACCCACATCCTCTCCTCAGGACCATACCCCTTCCAATGAAGGGACCGGCGATTAAAGCGTGAATCAATGACCCTCGATACCTGGAACTCCAAGTTACCATTGACAACCACTGGAGGGGGAGGTAAAGGTGACGGTACCACCGGCGCCACATACCTCTTAAGCAATGATCTGTGAAACACGTTGTGAATTTTAAACGTAGGGGGGAGGTCAAGACGGAATGCCACCGGATTAATAATAGAACTGATTCTGTACGGCCCGATGAACCTGGGACCCAGTTTACAGGAGGGAACCTTAAGTTTAATATTCCTGGTAGACAACCATACCCGATCGTTCACACTTAGGTCCGGACCAGACACTCTCCTCCTATCAGCCATACGTTTGTATCGGTTCCCCATAGTATTCAGATTCTTCAGCACCCCTCTCCATACTGAAGCGAGTGATGAGGAAAATCGTTCCTCCTCAGGAACCCCCGAAGAGCCCCCCCTACTGAAAGTACAAAACTGGGGGTGAAAACCATATGCCCCAAAAAACGGGGACTTACCAGTGGACTCGCTCCGCCTATTATTAAGAGCAAACTCTGCCAGAGGTAAGAAAGAAGCCCAGTCCTCCTGGTTCTCTGACACAAAACACCGGAGATATGTCTCCAAGCTCTGGTTCATACGTTCCGTCTGACCATTGGTCTGAGGATGAAAAGCCGATGAGAATGACCACTGCATCCCCCGAAGACGGAGGGAGGTCCGTAATAAAGTCCATAGACAGATGAGTCTAAGGATGCTCCGGGATCTTCAAAGGTAAGAGGGCCCCAGACGGACGGGTATGTGAGGTCTTAGAGCGCGCACAAACCCCACAGGACGCGACAAAAGTTACCACCTCCTTATGTAAGTTTGGCCACCAAAACCGACGCGAGAGGAGATCCACAGTTGCTTTACTCCCCGGGTGTCCTGCAAAAACTGAGTTATGGTGTGCCTCGATCACCTTTTGTCGCAACTGATCTGGAACAAACAGCCTCCCCGGAGGTCCAACAGGGGCGTCCCCCTGAGCCTCCAATACCTCCTCCTCAAGCTCAGAGCATACTGCCGAAACCACCACCCCCTCCTGAAGGATAGGAATCGGGTCGTCCGTATTCCCGGCCCCCGGGAAACTACGAGATAAGGCATCCGCCTTTACATTTTTTGACCCAGGACGATATGTAATGACAAAATTAAACCTGGTAAAAAACAAAGACCACCTAGCTTGTCTGGGATTCAGACGTTTCGCGGATTCCAGATATAGCAGGTTCTTGTGATCGGTGATGACGGTGACTGGATGAACTGCCCCCTCCAAAAAATGGCGCCACTCCTCAAAAGCTAACTTAATGGCCAAGAGTTCCCTATTGCCGACATCGTAATTCCTCTCAGCGGACGACAATTTTTTAGAGAAAAAGGCGCACGGATGCCACTTACCAGGGGACGAACCCTGTGACAATACTGCTCCCACCCCTACCTCGGAAGCGTCTACCTCTACAAAGAATGGCTGTGACGCATCAGGTTGAATGAGTATGGGTGCCGAGGCAAAACATTTTTTCAAAGAGGAGAATGCTTGACAAGCCTTGTCAGACCACCTAGAAAAATCCGTCCCCTTTTTAGTCATGTCAGTGAGAGGCTTAACCAAGGACGAGAAATTACGAATGAACTTCCGGTAATAATTAGCAAACCCCAGGAAACGTTGTAGTGCCTTAAGATTCTCTGGCCGATCCCACTCAAGAACTGCCCGCACTTTCCCAGGGTCCATACGAAAACCGGACGCTGAAACCAGAAAGCCTAAAAACTGGAGTTCCTGTACGGCGAACACACACTTTTCCCACTTGGCATACAGTTTATTATCCCGCAAGATCTGTAACACCTGCCTAACGTGCTCCTGATGAGACACCAGATCCGGCGAGTAAATTAAGATATCATCCAGATATATGACAACAAACTGTCCCACCAGGCGGTGAAAAATGTCATTAACAAAGTGTTGAAACACCGCCGGGGCATTAGTCAGACCGAATGGCATGACAAGGTTCTCATAATGCCCCTCCGGAGTGTTAAACGCCGTCTTCCACTCATCCCCCTCCTTCATCCTAATCAGATTGTACGCCCCCCTGAGATCCAACTTAGAGAACCATTTGGCGCCCGCGATCTGATTAAAGAGATCGGGAATAAGTGGGAGCGGATACGGATCTCGGACCGTAATCCGATTAAGTTCACGGAAATCCAGGCAAGGGCGTAGGCCTCCATCTTTCTTCTTAACAAAGAAGAACCCCGCAGCCACCGGTGAAGATGAAGGTCTAATATGCCCCTTAGCCAGACTTTCTGAAATATAATCCTTCATAGCCTGCCTCTCAGGACCAGAAAGGTTATACAACCTAGCTTTAGGTAACTTGGCCTCAGGGAGCAGTTTTACAGAACAGTCATACACGCGATGAGGAGGTAGTTCCTGACACCCTTTCTCCGAGAATACATCCTCAAAGTCTGCCAGAAATGGAGGTAAGACCCAAGGAGTAACCGCACCAATGACCGTGTTCATGCAGTTTTTATTACAGAATTTACTCCATTGGCTTATCTCCCTGGTTTGCCAATTAATAACCGGGTTATGCTTAGCTAACCAAGGAAGGCCCAACACAATAGGAGTGGGAAGACCCTCCAACACGTAGCAAGACAACAGTTCTTTATGTATTGCCCCCACTTGAAGTTTTACGTCATGCACAGCTTGCAAAAAACTTCCCTGACCGAGAGGCCTGGCATCGATCGAGAATATGGGGATGGGTTTAGCCAACTCACTCAACCGCATACCTTGAACCCGGGCAAACCGAGCATCAACCAGATTAGCCCCAGCCCCACTATCCAGAAGAACAGATATCCTCTCAGTTCTCGTACCCACCACCACCTCCGCCGGTACGAGAAACTGAGACGAACCTAGGGACGAAATACCTACTCCCAGATTGCCGTCCACCACACAACCTGGGATCAACAGTTTTCCGACGACTCTTCACTCTGCAAGGGACGGGATGGACACCCCCCAATAAAATGTCCCTTTCTCCCGCAGAAGAAACACCTTCCTGCCTTATGGCGCACCACCGGTCCCCTCCCCCGAAATGATGTCCCTCCTAATTGCATAGGCTCCTCTGGACTGACCAGGGGAACCACCATATGAGGGGACCTTGTAGGAGGTGGAGTCATCACAGGGGGTAGAGTTATCCCGCACCTCTCCCGAAGCCGTCTGTCCACGCGAATAGCAAGGGCCATAGCGGCTTCCAGTGACACGGGAGAGTCATACTGAGCCAACACATCCTGTAATTTGTCGGATAAACCATGACAAAACTGGCTCCTAAGAGCCGGGTCATTCCACTGGGTGTCCGTGGCCCACCTACGGAACTCCGAACAGAATTCCTCCGCCGGACGATCTCCCTGCTGGATCCTACGTAACTTAGACTCAGCAAGGGAGATCCGATCTGGGTCATCATATACGAGTCCCAGAGCAGCGAAAAACCTATCCACTGACTGGAGAGCCGGGGAACCCGGGGGAAGAGAGAACGCCCAAGATTGTGGGTCCCCTTGTAGGAGCGAGATGACAATTCCCACCCTTTGTTCTTCACTCCCCGATGACCGAGGCCGCAGCCGAAAGTACAATTTGCATGCCTCCCGGAAAACAAAAAACTTGTCCCGCCCCCCAGTGAACCTGTCAGGGAGAGCTACTTTAGGTTCTGGTCCGGCTTGCTCCTGAGGATGCCAAACCTTGGACCTAACGTCCGCCAGCTCCATGGACAAACTCTGCAATTGCCGAGCTAGACCGGCTACTGGATCCATGGTAGCTGGAGAAAAACTAAGCGGGTCGGTGAAAATGTCACGCTGTCTCTGTATACTGGAGGTAGGGGGCCTAAGCTGACCCTAAGCTGGGGCCCTGACTAATCCCTCAACCTGGAGGTACTGTTAAAGGTACAGAGGTCCAGGCCGCCAGCGTAACCCCTACCTCCTGAAGATCCCTGCACCTCAGTAATCTAGTCCTGAGAAGGACCCCGATCACAACCAAAGGGAACAAGAAATAATATGCCCAAACACAGTACTTAGACGAACGAGACAGTACAAGGGAAAAACCAAAACCACCTTGCATACAAAACTACTCAACTACAACAGAGGGAAAACCAACGGGAAAGGAGATAAATGATAAAGCGAGGAAAGGGAAAAAACACTTCCAAATACACTTATCTCAGCAACTCCAAACACCACGATCCGCTCTGTCAGTCTGAATGAAATGCTTTCACCGACACCTCCCAAACAGAGCAGCAGGTATATGAAGGAGTCTCACTACAGAAGTATTGATTGCAGCTGGGCGAGGCTGGACCTCATCTAGCCCAGAGAGAGAGAGAATTAACTCCCTCACTGCCAAGAAACACAAAGCACCAACAAGTCAGCTGCGAGAAGTCAGGCTGTGTACTCGTGACGATCTTCGTGGCAACACACCCGTGACAGCACGTTGGGCCCCCATGACATGCGGCATGCATTTATGGCCCCCATGACATGCGGAATGCACGTGAGGCCCCCATGACATGCGGCATGCACGTGGGGCCCCCATGAAATGCAGCATTTATTTGGGGCCCCCATGACATGTGGAATGGCTGCGGGGCCCCCATGACATGCGGCATGCACGTGGAGCCCCCATGACGTGCAGCATGCATTTGGATCCACCATTACATGCTGCATGCAAGTGGGGCCCCCATGAAATGCGCCATGCATGTGGGGCCCCTATGACATGCTGCGTGAATTTGGGGCCCCCAATACATGCGGCATGCTTGTTGGGCCCCCAATGACATGCGGCATGCATTTATGGCCCCCATGACATGCGGCAAGCATTTGAGCCCCCATGACATGCGGCATGCATGTGGGGACCCCATGACATGCGGCATGCATGTGGGCCCCAATGACATGCGGCATGCATTTGGGGCCCCCATGACTTGAGGCATGCATTTGGGGCCCCCATGACATGCGGCATGCATGTGGGACCCCCATGACATGCGGCATGCATTTGAATCCCCCATTACATGCGGCATGCACGTGGGGTCCCCATGACATGCGGCATGCATTTGGGCCCCCCATGACATGCGGAATGCCTGCGGGGCCCCCATGACATGTGGCATGCATGCAGGGCCCTCATGACATGCGGCATGAATTTGGGGCCCCCAATACATGCGGCATGCACATTGGGCCCCCTTGACATGCGACATTCATGTGGGGCTCCCATGACATGCGGCATGCATTTATGGCCCCCATGACATGCGGCAAGCTTTTGGGCCCCATGACATGCGGCATGCATGTGGGGCCCCCATGACATGCGGCAAGCATTTGGGCCCCCATGACATGCGGCATGCATGTGGGACCCCCTTGACATGCGGCATGCATTTGGGGGCCCCCATGGCATGCAGCATGCATGTGGGGCCCAAATGCTTGCCGCATGTCATGGGGGCCTCCATGACATGCGGCATGCATGTGGGTCCCCATGACATGCGTCATGCACGTGGGGCCCCCTTGACATGCGGCATGCATTTATGGCCCCCATGACTTGCGGCATGAATTTGGGGCCCCCATGATATGCGGCACGCATTTGTGGGCCCCAAGACATGCTGCATGCATTTGGGGGGCCCCATGACATGCGGCATGCATTTGGGGCCCCCATGACATGCGACATGCATGTTGGGCCCCCTTGACATGCGGCATGCATTTGGGGGCCCCATGGCATGCAGCATGCATGTGGGGCCCAAATGCTTGCCGCATGTCATGGGGGCCTCCATGACATGTGGCATGCATGTGGGTCCCCATGACATGCGACATGCACGTGGGGGCCCCTTGACATGCGGCATGCATTTATGGCCCCCATGACTTGCGGCATGAATTTGGGGGCCCCATTATATGCGGCATGCATTTGGGGTGCCCGAGACATGCGGCATGCACGTGGGGCCCCTATGACATGCCGCATGCATTTGGGGCCCCCATTACATGTGGCATGCACATGGGGCCTCCATGACATGCGGCATACGCTTGGGGCCCCAATGACATGCAGCATGAGTTTGGATCCCCCATGACATGCGCCATGCATTTGGGGCCCCCATGACATGCGGCATGCATTTGGGTCCCCCATGAAATGCGCCATGCACGTGGGGCCCTCATGACATGCAGCATGCATTTGGGGCCACTATGACATGCGGCATGCATTTGGGGCCCCATGACATGCTGCATGCATGTGGGACCCCTATGACATGCGGCATGCATTTGGGGGGCCCATGACATGCGGCATGCACGTGGGGCCCCCATGACATGCGGCATACATTTGTGACCCCCGTGACATGAGGCATGCACGTGGGGCCCCCATGACATGCAGCATGTCCGTGGGGCCCCCATGACATGCGGAATGCACGTGAGGCCCCCATGACATGCGGAATGCCTGCGGGGCCCCAATGACATGCGGTATGCATGCATTTGGGTCCCCCATGAAATGCGGCAAGCATGTGGGGCCCCCATGACATGTGGCATGCATGTGGGGCCCCATGACATGCGGCATGCATTTGGGGACTCCAATACATGCGGCATGCACGTTGGGCCCCCATGACATGCCCCATGACATGCGGAATGCACGTGAGGCCCCCATGACATGCGGAATGCCTGTGGGGTCCCAATGACATGCGGCATGCAAGCGGGGCCCTCATGACATGTGGCATGCATTTGGGGCCCCCAATATATGCAGCATGCACGTGGGGCCCCCATGATATGTGGCATGCATTTGGGGCCCCCATGACTTGAGCCATGCATTTGGGGCCACTATGACATGCGGCATGCATTTGGGGCCCCCATGACAAGAGGCATGCACTTGGGGCCCCCATGACATGCGGCATGCATGTAGGGCCCCCATGAAATGCGCCATGCATGTGGGGCCCCATATGACATGTGGCATGCATTTCTGGCCCCCATGACATGCGGCAAGCATTTGGGCCCCCATGACATGCGGCATGCATGTGGGGCCCCCATGACATGCGTCATGCATGTGGGGCCCCCATGACATGCGTCATGCATGTGGGGCCCCTATGACATGCGGCATGCATTTGGGGCCCCGATGACATGCGTCATGCATGTGGGGCACCCATGACTTGCGCCAAGCACGTGGGGCCCCCATGACATGCGGCATGCATGTGGGGCCCCCATGACATGCGGCATGCATTTGGGCTCCCATGACATGCGGCATGCATTTGGGGCATGCATAACATGCTGCATGCATTTGGGGTACCTGAGACATGCGGCATGCATTTGGGGCCCCCATGACATGCGGCATGCATTTATGGCCCCCATGACATGTGGCAAGCATTTGGGCCCCCATGACATGCGGCATGCATGTGGGGCCCCCATGACATGCGGCATGCATTTGGGGGGCCCATGGCATGCGGCATGCATGTGGGGCCCAAATGCTTGTCGCATGTCATGGGGCCTCCATGACATGATGCATGCATGTGGGGCACCCATGACATGTGGCATGCACATGGGGCCCCCTTGACATGCGACATTCATTTGGGGCTCCCTTGACACGTGGCATGCATGTGGGGCCACTATGACATGTGGCATGCATGTGGGGCCCCCATGACATGAGGCATGCCTTTGGGGACGCCATGACATGAGGCATGCATTTGGAGCCCCCATGACATGAGGCATGCATGTGGGGCACCCATGACATGTGGCATGCACATGGGGCCCCCTTGACATGCGACATTCATTTGGGGCTCCCTTGACACGTGGCATGCATGTGGGGCCACTATGACATGTGGCATGCATGTGGGGCCCCCATGACATGAGGCATGCCTTTGGGGACGCCATGACATGAGGCATGCATTTGGAGCCCCCATGACATGAGGCATGCATGTGGGGCACCCATGACATGCCGCATGCACGTGGGGCCCCCATGACATGTGGCACGTATTGGGGCTGCCATGACATGCGGCATACATTTAGGGCCCCCATAACATGCGGCATGCATTTGGGGCCCCCAATATATGCAGCATGCACGTGGGGCCCCCATGATATGTGGCATGCATTTGGGGCCCCCATGACTTGAGCCATGCATTTGGGGCCCCTCATTACATGCAGCATGCATTTGGGGCCACTATGACATGCGGCATGCATTTGGGGCCACTATGACATGCGACATGCACTTGGGGCCCCCATGACATGCGGCATGCATGTAGGGCCCCCATGAAATGCGCCATGCATGTGGGGCCCCTATGAAATGCGGCATGCATTTCTGGCCCCCATGACATGCGGCAAGCATTTGGGCCCCATGACATGCGGCATGCATGTGGGGCCCCCATGACATGCGTCATGCATGTGGGGCCCCTATGACATGTGGCATGCATTTGGGGCCCCGATGACATGCGTCATGCATGTGGGGCACCCATGACTTGCGCCAAGCACGTGGGGCCCCCATGACATGCGGCATGCATTTGGGGCCCCCATGACATGCGGCATGCATGTGGGGCCCCCATGACATGCGGCATGCATTTGGGCTCCCATGACTTGTGGCATGCATTTGGGGGCATGCATAACATGCTGCATGCATTTGGGGTACCTGAGACATGCGGCATGCATTTGGGGCCCCCATGACATGTGGCAAGCATGTGGGGCCCCCATGACATGCGGCATGCATGTGGGGCCCCCATGACATGCGGCATGCATTTGGGGGGCCCATGGCATGCGGCATGCATGTGGGGCCCAAATGCTTGTCGCATGTCATGGGGCCTCCATGACATGCTGCATGCATGTGGGTCCCCATGACATGCGGCATGCACATGGGGCCCCCTTGACATGCGACATTCATTTGGGGCTCCCTTGACACGTGGCATGCATGTGGGGCCACTATGACATGTGGCATGCATGTGGGGCCCCCATGACATGAGGCATGCCTTTGGGGACGCCATGACATGAGGCATGCATTTGGAGCCCCCATGACATGAGGCATGCATGTGGGGCACCCATGACATGCGGCATGCACGTGGGGCCCCCATGACATGTGGCACGTATTGGGGCTGCCATGACATGCGGCATACATTTAGGGCCCCCATAACATGCGGCATGCATTTGGGGCCCCCATGACATGCGGTATGCATTTGGGGCCCCCATGACATGCGGCATGCACGTGGTGCCCCCATGAATGGGGGCATGCATTTGGGGCCCCCATGACATGCGCCATGTATTTGGGGCCCCCATGACATGCGGCATGCATTTGGGCTCCAATAACACCCAGCTTGCATGTGGGGCCCCCATTACATGCGCATGCACGTGTTGCCCTCATGATATGTGGCATGCATGTGGGGCCCCTATGACATGCGCCATGCATTTGGCGCCCCCATTACAAGCGGCATGTATTTGGGGCTTCCATGACATGCAGCAAGCATTTGGAGCCCCTGACATGTAGCATGCATTTAGGGTCCCCAAGGAAATGCGGCATGCTCGTGGGGCCCCCATGACAGGCGGCATGCATTTGGGGACTCCATAACATGCGGCAAGCACGTGGGGCCCCCATGACATGCGGCACGTATTTGGGGGCCCCAAAACATGCGACATGTATTTGTGGCCCCCATGACATGCGGCACGCACGGGGGCCCCCATGACATGCGGCCTATATTTGGGGCCCCCATGACATGCGGCATACATTTGGGGCCTCCATGACATGCGGCATGCATTTGGGGCCCTCATGACATGCGGCATACATTTGGGACCCCCATGAAATGCGACATGCACATGGGGCCCCCATGACATGCGGCATGCATGTGGAGCCCCCATGACATGCGGAATGCACGTGGGGACCCCATGACACGTGGCATGCATGTGGGGCTCCCACGACTTGCGGCAAATATTTGGGGCCCCAAGACATGCGGCATGCACGTTGGGCCCCCATGACATGCGGCACATATTTGTGGCCCCCATGACATGCGGCATGCCTTTGGGGCCCCCATGACATGCGCCATGCATGTGGGGCCCTCATGACATGCAGCACATATTTGGGGCCCCCATGACATGCGTCATGTACGTGGCGCCCCCATGACATGCAGCATACATTTGGGGCCCCCTTGACATGCGGCATGCATTTAGGGACCCCATGACATGAGGCATGCATTTGGGGACCCCATGACTTGCGGCATGCACGTGGGCCCCCCATGACATGGGGCATGCACATGGGGCCCCAATGACATGCAGCATGAGTTTGGATCCCCCATGACATGCGGCATGCACGTGGGGCCCTATGACATGCGGCATGCACGTGGGGCCCCTATGACATGCGGCATGCACGTGGGGCCCTCATGACATGCAGCATGCATTTGGGGCCACTATGACATGCGTCATGCATTTGGGGGCCCCATGACATGCGGCATGCATGTGGGACCCCTGTGACATGCGGCCTGCATTTGGGGGGCCCCATGACATGCGGAATGCATGTGAGGCCCCCATGACATGCGGAATGCCTGCCGGGCCCCAATGACATGCGGCATGCATGCATTTGCGTCCCCCATTAAATGCGACAAGCACGTGGGGCCCCAATGACATGCAGCATGTACGTGGGGCCCCCATGACATGCGGAATGCCTGCGGGGCCCCAATGACATGCGGCATGCAAGCGGGGCCCTCATGACATGTGGCATGCATTTGGGGCCCCCAATATATGCAGCATACATTTGGGGCCCCCATGATATGTGGCATGCATTTGGGGCCCCCATGACTTGCGGCATGCACGTGGGCCCCTCATGACATGCAGCATGCATTTGGAAACCACTATGACATGCGGCATGCATTTGGGGCCCTCATGACATGAGGCATGCATTTGGGGCCCCCATGACATGCGGCATGCATTTGGGGCCCCCATGACATGCGGCATGCATTTGGGGCCCCCATGACATGCGGAATGCACGTGGGGCCCCTGTGACATGCAACATGAATTTGGGGGCCCCATTACATGCGGCATGCACGTGGAGCATCCATGACATGCGTCATGCATTTGGGCCCCCATGACATGCGGCATGCATGTGGGGCCCCCATGACATGTGGTATGCACGTGGGGCCACTATGACATGCCGCATGCATTTGGGGCCCCCATGACATGCGTCATGCATTTGGATCCCCATTACATGCTGCATGCAAGTGTGGCCCCCATGACATGCGGCATGCATGTGGACCCCCAATGACATGTGGCATGCACGTGGGGCCCCCATGACATGCGGCATGCATTTATGGCCCCATGACATGCGGCATGCATTTGGTATCCCCATGACATGCGGCATGCACGTGGGGCCCCCTTGACATGCGACATTCATGTGGGGCTCCCATGACATGCGGCATGTATTTGGGGCCTCCGTGACATGCGGCATGCATGTGGGGCCCCCATGACATGCGTCATGCATGTGGGGCCCCTATGACATGCGGCATGCATTTATGGCCCCGATGACATGCGGCATGCATGTGGGGCAACCATGACTTGCGCCAAGCACGTGGGGCCCCCATGACATGCGGCATGTATTTGGGGCCCCCATGACATGCGGCATGCATGTGGGGCCCCCATGACATGCGCCATGCATGTGGGGCCCTCATGACATGCGGCACGTATTTGGGGCCCCCCATGATATGCAGCATACTTTTGGGGCCCAAATGACATGCGGCATGCATTTGTGGCCCCCATGAAATGTGGCATGCATGTGCAGCCTCCATAACATGGGTCATGCAATTGGGGCCCCCATGACATGCAGCATGAATTTGGGGGCCACATGCATGCCACGTGTCATGGGGGTCCCACATGCATGCCGCATGTCATGACATGCGGCATGCATGTGGGGCCCCCATGACACGCACCATGCATGTGGGACCCCATTATGCGGCACGTACTTGGGGCCCCTAAGACAAGCGGCATGCACGTGGGGCCCCCATAACATGCGCCATGCATTTGGTCCCCCATGACATGCGGCATGCACATGGGCCCCCATGACATGCGGCATGCATTTGGGCCCCCATGACAACCAGCATGCATGTGGGGCCCCGATGACATGAGGCAAAAATTTGGGGCCCCCTTGACATGCGGCATGCATTTGGGGCCCCCATGACATGCGGCATGCATTTGGGCCCCAATAACACCCAGCTTGCATGTGGGGCCCCCATTACATGCGGCATGCACGTGTTGCCCTCATGATATGTGGCATGCATGTGGGGCCCCTATGACATGCGCCATGCATTTGGCGCCCCCATTACAAGCGGCATGTATTTGGGGCTTCCATGACATGCAGCAAGCATTTGGAGCCCCTGACATGAAGCATGCATTTAGGGTCCCCAAGGAAATGCGGCATGCTCGTGGGGCCCCCATGACAGGCGGCATGCATTTGGGGACTCCATAACATGCGGCAAGCACGTGGGGCCCCCATGACATGCGGCACGTATTTGGGGGGCCCAAAACATGCGACATGTATTTGTGGCCCCCATGACATGCGGCACGCACGGGGGCCCCCATGACATGCGGCATGTATTTGGGGCCCCCATGACATGCGGCATACATTTGGGGCCTCCATGACATGCGGCATGCATTTGGGGCCCTCATGACATGCGGCATGCATTTGGGGCCCCCATGAAATGTGACATGCACATGGGGCCCCCATGACATGCGGCATGCATGTGGAACCCCCATGACATGCGGAATGCATGTGGGGACCCCATGACACGTGGCATGCATGTGGGGCTCCCACGACTTGCGGCAAATATTTGGGGCCCCAAGACATGCGGCATGCACGTTGGGCCCCCATGACATGCGGCACATATTTGTGGCCCCCATGACATGCGGCATGCCTTTGGGGCCCCCATGACATGCGCCATGCATGTGGGGCCCTCATGACATGCAGCACGTATTTGGGGCCCCCATGACATGCGTCATGTACGTGGCGCCCCATTACATGCGGCATACATTTGGGGCCCCCTTGACATGCGGCATGCATTTAGGGACCCCATGACATGAGGCATGCATTTGGGGACCCCATGACTTGCGGCATGCACGTGGGCACCCCATGACATGGGGCATGCATTTGGGACCCCATGAAATGCAGCATGCATGTGGGGCACCCATGACATGCGGCATGCACGTGGGGCCCCCTGATATGTGGCACGTATTTTGGGCCCCCATGACATGCAGCATACATTTAGGGTCCCCATGACATGCGGCATGCATTTGGGGTCCCCGTGTAATGAGGCATGCGTTTGGGGCCCCCATGACACGAGGCATGCACGTGTGGCCCCGATGACTTGCGCCATGCATGTGGGGCCCTCATGACATGCGGAATGCATGTGGGGACCCCATGACACATGGCAGGCATGTGGGGCCCCCATGACATGCAGCAAATATTTGGGGCCCAAAGACATGCGGCATGCACGTTGGGCCCCCATGAAATGCGGCACATATTTGTGGCCCCCATGACATGCGGCATGCATTTGGGGCCCCCATGACATGCGCCATGCATGTGGGGCCCTCATGACATGCGGCACGTATTTGTTGCCCCCATGACATGCGACATGCATTTGGTCCCCCATGACATGAGGCATGCACGTGGGGCCCCTATGACATGCGGCATGCATTTGGGGACCCCATGACATGCGGCATGCACGTGGGCCCCCCATGACATGGGGCATGCATTTGGGGCCCCCATGAAATGTGGCATGCATGTGGGGCACCCATGATATGCGGCATGCATGTGGAGCCCCCTGACATGTGGCACTTATTTGGGGCCCGCATGACATGCGGAATACATTTAGGGCCCACATGTAAAGCGGCATGCGTTTGGGGCCCCCATGACACGAGTCATGCATGTATGGCCCTGATGACATGCGGCATGCATGTGGGGCCCCCATGACATTCGGAATGCAAGTGGGGACCCCATGACACGCGGCATGCATGTGGGGCCCCCATGACATGCAGCACATATTTGTGGCCCCCATGGCATGCGGCATGCATTTGGGGCCCTCATGACATGCGGCATGCATTTGGTCCCCCATGACATGCGGCATGAACGTGGGGCCCCCATGACATGCGGCATACACTTGGGGCCCCCTTGACATGCGGCATGCATTTGGGGACCCCATGACATGCGGCATGCATTTGGGGACCCCATGACATGCAGCATGCACGTAGGCTCCCCATAACATGGGGCATGCATTTGGGGCCCCCATGAAATGCGGCATGCATGTGGGGCACCCATGAAATGCGGCATGCATGTGGGGCCCCCTGACATGTGGCAAGTATTTGGGGTCCCGATGACATGTGGCATGCATTTGGGGCCCCCATGACATGCGGCATGCAATTGGGGCCCCCCCTGACATGTAACATGCATTTGGGGTACCCTTGACATGCGGCATGCATGAGGGGCAACCAATAAATGCGGCATGCAAGTGGAGACGCCATGACATGCGGCATGCACGTGGGGCCCCCATGAACTGCGGCAGGCATTTGTGGCCCCTATGAAATGTGGCATGCATTTGGGCCCCCATGACTTGCGGCATGCATGTGGGGCCCCCATGACATGGGGCATGCATTTAGGGCCCCCTTGACATGCTGCATGCATTTAGGGCCCCCATGACATGCGGCATGTACGTGGGGCCACATGACATGCGGCATGCATGTGGAGCTCCCATGACATGCAGTATGCATTTGGGGCCCCCATGACATGAGTCAAGCTTTGGGGGTCCCCATGACATGCGGTATGCACGTGAGGCCCCCATGACATGCACTTTGCATTTGGGGCCCCCATGACATGCGGCATGCATGTGGGGACCCCATGATATGTGGCATGCACGTGGTACCCCCATGACATTCGGCATGCACATGGGTCCCCATGACATGCGGCATGCACGTGGGGCCACATGACATGCGACATGCATTTGGGGTTCCCAAGACACGCAGCATGCATTTGGGGCCCCCATCACATGAGGCATGCATTTGGGGTCCCCTTGACATGCGGAATGCTTTTTTGGCCCCCATGACAGGCGGCTTGCATTTGGGGCCCCCATGACATGCGGCATGGACGTGGGGCCTCCATGATATGTAGAATGCATTTGGGGCCAGCATGACATGCGTCATGCATGTGGGGCCCAAATGACATGCGACATGCATTTGGGGTACTCAAGACATGCGGCATGCATGTGGGGCCCCCATGACAAGCGTCAAGCACGTGGGGCCCCCATGTCACGTGGCATGCATTTGGGGCCCCCATGACATGCGGCATTCATTTGGAGCCCCCATGACATGCGGCATGCATTTGGGGCCCCCATGACATGCGGCATGCACTTGGTGCCCTCATGACATGCGGCATGGATGTAGAGCCCCCATGACATGCGGAATGCATGTGGGGACCCCATGACATGCGGCATGCATTTGGGGCCCCCATGACATGCAGCATACATTTGAGGCCCCCATGACATGCGGCATGCATGTGGGGCCCCTATGACATGCACCATGCATGTGGGGCCCCCATTACATGTGGCACGTATTTGGGGCCCCCATGACATGCAGCATGCGTGTCGGCTACCATGACATGTGCCATGCATTTGGGTCCCCCATCACGTGCAGCATGCATTTGAGGCCCCCAAGACATGGGGCATGCATGTGGGGCCCCATGACATGCAGCATGCATTTGTGGCCTCTGACATGCAGCATGCATTTGGGCCCCCAATGAAATGTGGCATGCACGTGGAGCCCCCATGACATGTGTCATGCACGTGTGGCCCCCATGACATGTGGCATTCATTTTTGGCCCCCATGACATGCGGCATGCATTTGGGGCATCCATAACATGCGTCATGCACGTGGGGCCCCATGACATGCGGTATGCACGTGAAGCCCCATGAGGTGCACCTTTGGTCAAAATCAGAGGCTTCGTGTCCCGTTTGCAACAGGCTTGACCTGAAATGTTGCCGAAAAGCAACAAAAGTTGACCTTTTGTTGCAAACGGGACACAAGATGGCCGACTTTTGTTGCCGGAATGCAACATTTGTTGCATTTGTGCAACAGGCTTGACCTTGATACATTGGAACTGGATTAAAGAGTCAATATGGTAGTATGACCTTCTGTACTATAGTAATATATAGGGACTGATGGGGGAAATTTGTTTTTTGGCATTTGGGACGCTTACGCACGCGGTGGGATGCGCTAAATTTTTTTCAGGGTTAAGGCAAAATTTCTGCTCGAAACTGCACGCTCTGCGGCCTGAAATATCGCTCCTGAGGGGGTCTACGCAATAAAAATGCAAAAAAATGTAACATTAGAGCTGGCTAAATCACTTACCTGATTGACCAATAGCCAGCCCTCATTGACTTTTTTCTTGACATAGTGTGTTCTGAGGAAACTCCACCGGGTGGCAATGTTGTCCAACTTTTTAATTTTTTATTGTAGGATTGTAAAAACACCAGATGGCGATGTTTCTCTTTCTAATGTGCACGCAAGCATGAGAGCTTGCTGCTGGTTGTCCTGGATTACCTGCAGCCAGCCCTCATATTGGGCATATAATGTCTATAGCCAACTCTCAAATTTTTTTTGCTTTAATAACACTAAGGCTATGTAACCACGATGCAGAAATGAAGCATTGTGTTCACGGCTGCCTCTAGCCAGCCCCCCAATTTTTTTTTCTTTAATAACACAAACACCATGAGGGCTGGCTATCGTGTGTTCACGGCTGCCTCTAGCCAGCCCCCCAATTTTTTTTTTCTTTAATTACACAAACACCATGAGGGCTGGCTATCGTGTGTTCACGGCTGCCTCTAGCCAGCCCCCCAATTTTTTTTTTCTTTAATAACACATACACCATGAGGGCTGGCTATCATGTGTCCACGGCTGCCTCTAGCCAGCCCCCCAATTTTTTTTTTCTTTAATAACACAAACACCATGAGGGCTGGCTATCGTGTGTCCACGGCTGCCTCTAGCCAGCCCTTAAATTTATTTTTTTTCTTTAATAACACAAACACCATGAGGGCTGGCTATCGTGTGTCCACGGCTGCCTCTAGCCAGCCCTTAAATTTTTTTTTCTTTAATAACACAAACACCATGAGGGCTGGCTATCATGTGTCCACGGCTGCCTCTAGCCAGCCCCCCAATTTTTTTTTTCTTAAATAACACAAACACCATGAGGGCTGGCTATGAGGAAGGGAGCTATGGCCCTGTAAAGTTAGCTTGTTGTCCTGTGGAGAAGAGTTTGAGGGGATTGTGGCCCTGTGGAAATGCTTGTGGCTCGGCAGAATGAGCCAGTGGTACTGTGGAGAGAGCTGAAGGGGTTGAGGCCCTGTGGAAAGGCCTGTGACCCTGTATAGGGGTCTGTGGCCCCGCAGAGGGGCATGTGGCGATGTAAAGAGAGCTGGAGGGAGTTGTGGCCTGAGGTAAAGGCCATGTGGAGCGGGCTGGAGAGGCCTGTGGAAGGCTCTGGAGTAAGATTTGGGCCTATGAAGTCCTTTTCAGTAAACAACATGCAACATGATTGCCTGTGGAGAGAGCTGGAGGGGCTTGTGGCACTGTGGAAAGGCCTGTGGCCCAGTAGGAGCCTGTGGTCCTGTGGAGAGAGCTGAAGGTGTTGTGGCCCTGTGGAAAGGCCTGTGACCCTGTATAGGGGTCTGTTGCCCTGTGGAGAGAGCTGGAGGGGCTCGTGCCCTATGGAAATGACTATGGCCATGTAGAAAGGCCTTTTGGCCTTGAAGAGGGGGCTTGTGCCCTGCAGACATGCCCTGTGACTCTGTGGAGAGAGCTGTTGGGAGTTGTGACCGTGTGGAAAGTGCATTTGGCCTTGTGGAGGTGAGCTATGGCCCGGTAAAGAGAGCTTCTTGTCCTGTGGAGAGAGCTGGAAGGTGTTGTGGCCCTGTGGAAAGGTCTGTGGCCTATGGATAGGCCCTTTAGCCTTGTGGAAAGGGCTGTGGCCCTGTGGTGAGAGCTGGAAGGAGTTGTGGGCTGTGGAAAAGCCTGTGGTCCTGTGGAGACAGCTGAAGGGGTTGAGGCCCTGTGGAAAGGCCTGTGACCCTGTATAGGGGTCTGTGGCCCCGCAGAGGGGCATGTGGCGATGTAAAGAGAGCTGGAGGGAGTTGTGGCCTGAGGAAAAGGCCATGTGGAGCGGGCTGGAGGCCTGTGGAAGGCTCTGGAGTAAGATTTGAGCCTATGAAGTCCTTTGCAGTAAACAACATGCAACATGATTGCCTGTGGAGAGAGCTGGAGGGGCTTGTGGCACTGTGGAAAGGCCTGTGGCCCAGTAGGAGCCTGTGGTCCTGTGGAGAGAGCTGAAGGTGTTGTGGCCCTGTGGAAAGGCCTCTGACCCTGTATAGGGGTCCGTTGCCCTGTGGAGAGAGCTGGAGGGGCTCGTGCCCTATGGAAATGACTATAGCCATGTAGAAAGGCCTTTTGGCCTTGAAGAGGGCGCTTGTGCCCTGCAGACGGGCCCTGTGACTCTGTGGAGAGAGCTGTTGGGAGTTGTGGCCGTGTGGAAAGTGCATTTGGCCCTGTGGAGGTGAGCTATGGCCCTGTAAAGAGAGCTTCTTGTCCTGTGGAGAGAGCTGGAGGGTGTTGTGGCCCTGTGGAAAGGTCTGTGGCCCTATGGATAGGCACTTTAGCCTTGTGGAAGGGGCTGTGGCCCTGTGGTGAGAGCTGGAAAGAGTTGTGGGCTGTGGAAAAGCCTGTGGTCCTGTGGAGACAACTGAAGGGGTTGAGGCCCTGTGGAAAGGCCTGTGACCCTGTATAGGGGTCTGTGGCCCCGCAGAGGGGCATGTGGCGATGTAAAGAGAGCTGGACGGAGTTGTGGCCTGAGGAAAAGGCCATGTGGAGCGGGCTGGAGAGGCCTGTGGAAGGCTCTGGAGTAAGATTTGGGCCTATGAAGTCCTTTGCAGTAAACAACATGCAACATGATTGCCTGTGGAGAGAGCTGGAGGGGCTTGTGGCCCTGTGGAAAGGCCTGTGACCCTGTATAGGGGTCCGTTGCCCTGTGGAGAGAGCTGGAGGGGCTCGTGCCCTATGGAAATGACTATGGCCATGTAGAAAGGCCTTTTGGCCTTGAAGAGGGGGCTTGTGCCCTGCAGACGGGCCTTGTGTCTCTGTGGAGAGAGCTAAAGGGGGCTGTGGCCGTGCAGAAAGTGCATTTGGCCCTGTGGAGGGGAGCTATAGCTCTGTAAAGAGAGCTTGTTGTCCTGTGGGGAAGAGTTGGAGGGGATTGTGGCCCTGTTGAAAGGCTTGTAGCCCGGCAGAAGGAGGCAGTGGTCCTGTGGAGAGAGCTGAAGGGGTTGAGGCCCTGTGGAAAGGCATGTGACCCTGTATAGGGGTCTGTGGCCCCACAGAGGGGCATGTGGCGATGTAAAGAGAGCTGGAGGGAGTTGTGGGATGAGGAAACGGCCATGTGGAGTGGGCTGGAAAGGCCTGTGGAAGGCTCTGGAGTAAGATTTGGGCCTATGAAGTCCTTTGCAGTAAACAACATGCAACACGATTGCCTGTGGAGAGAGCTGGAGGGGCTTGTGGCACTGTGGAAAGGCCTGTGGCCCAGTAGGAGCCTGTGGTCCTGTGGAGAGAGCTGAAAGTGTTGTGGCCCTGTGGAAAGGCCTGTGACCCTGTATAGGGGTCCGTTGCCCTGTGGAGAGAGCTGGAGGGGCTTGTGCCCTATGGAAATGACTATGGCCATGTAGAAAGGCCTTTTGGCCTTGAAGAGGGGGCTTGTGCCCTGCAGACGGGCCTTGTGTCTCTGTGGAGAGAGCTAAAGGGGGCTGTGGCCATGCAGAAAGTGCATTTGGCCCAGTGGAGGGGAGCTATGGCCCGGTAAAGAGAGCTTGTTGTCGTGTGCAGAAGAGTTGGAGGGGATTGTGGCCCTGGGGAAAGGCCTGTGACCCTGAATAGGGGTCGGTTGCCCTGTGGAGAGAGCTGGAGGGGCTCGTGCCCTATGGAAATGACTATGGCCATGTAGAAAGGCCTTTTGGCCTTGAAGAGGGGGCTTGTGCCCTGCAGACGGGCCTTGTGACTCTGTGGAGAGAGCTGTTGGGAGTTGTGGCCGTGTGGAAAGTGCATTTGGCCCTGTGGAGGTGAGCTATGGCCCTGTAAAGAGAGCTTCTTGTCCTGTGGAGAGAGCTGGAGGGTGTTGTGGCACTGTGGAAATGTCTGTGGCCCTATGGATAGGCCCTTTAGCCTTGTGGAAGGGGCTGTGGCCCTGTGGTGAGAGCTGGAAGGAGTTGTGGGCTGTGGAAAAGCCTGTGGTCCTGTGGAGAGAGCTAAAGGGGTTGAGGCCCTGTGGAAAGGCCTGTGACCCTGTATAGGGGTCTGTGGCCCCGCAGAGGGGCATGTGGCGATGTAAAGAGAGCTGGAGGGAGTTGTGGCCTGCGGAAAAGGCCATGTGGAGCGGGCTGGAGGGGCCTGTGGAAGGGTGTGAAGTAAGATTTGGGCCTATGAAGTCCTTTTGCGGTAAACAACATGAAACATGATTGCCTGTGGAGAGAGCTGGAGGGACTTGTAGCACTGAGGAAAGGCCTGTGGCCGGGCTGGAGCCTGTGGTCCTGTGGAAGAGCTGAAGGTGTTGTGGCCCTGTGGAAAGGCCTGTGACCCTGTATAGCGGTCCGTTGCCCTGTGGAGAGAGCTGGAGGGGCTCGTGCCCTATGGAAATGACTATGGCCATGTAGAAAGGTCTTTTGGCCTTGAAGAGGGGGTTTGTGCCCTGCAGACGGGCCTTGTGTCTCTGTGGAGAGAGCTAAAGGGGGCTGTGGCCATGCAGAAAGTGCATTTGGCCCTGTGGAGGGGAGCTATGGCCCTGTAAAGAGAGCTTGTTGTCCTGTGGAGAAGAGTTGGAGGGGATTGTGGCCCTGTTGAAAGGCTTGTAGCCCGGCAGAAGGAGGCAGTGGTCCTGTGGAGAGAGCTGAAGGGGTTGAGGCCCTGTGGAAAGGCATGTGACCCTGTATAGGGGTCTGTGGCCCCACAGAGGGGCATGTGGCGATGTAAAGAGAGCTGGAGGGAGTTGTGGCCTGAGGAAAAGGCCATGTGGAGCGGGCTGGAGGGGCCTGTGGAAGGCTCTGGAGTAAGGTTTGGGCCTATGAAGTCCTCTGCAGTAAACAACATGCAACATGATTGCCTGTGGAGAGAGCTGAAGCTGTTGTGGCCCTGTGGAAAGGACTGTGACCCTGTACAGGGGTCCGTTGCCCTGTGGAGAGAGCTGGAGGTGCTCGTGCCCTATGGGAATGACTATGGCCATGTAGAAAGGCCTTTTGGCCTTGAAGAGGGGCTTGTGCCCTGCAGACGGGCCCTGTGACTCTGTGGAGAGGGCTGTTGGGAGTTGTGGCCGTGTGGAAAGTGAATTTGGCCCTGTGGAGGTGAGCTATGGCCCTGTAAAGAGAGCTTCTTGTCCTGTGGAGAGAGCTGGAGCGTGTTGTGGCCCTGTGGAAAGGTCTATGGCCCTATAAATAGGCCCTTTAGCCTTGTGGAAGGGGCTGTGGCCCTGTGGTGAGAGCTGGAAGGAGTTGTGGGCTGTGGAAAAGCCTGTGGTCCTGTGGAGAGAGCTGAAGGGGTTGAGGCCCTGTGGAAAGGCCTGTGACCCTGTATAGGGGTCTGTAGCCCCGCAGAGGGGCATGTGGCCATGTAAAGAGAGCTGGAGGGAGTTGTGGCCTGAGGAAAAGGCCATGTGGAGCCGGCTGGAGGGGCCTGTGGAAGGCTCTGGAGTAAGATTTGGGCCTATGAAGTCCTTTGCGCTAAAAAACATGCAACATGATTGCCTGTGGAGAGAGCTAGAGGGGCTTGTGGCACTGTGGAAAGTCCTGTGGCTCAGTAGGAGCCTGTGGTCCTGTGGAGAGAGCTGAAGGTGTTGTGGTCACTCAATTGAGCCCTTTTAACTGATTAAAGGGGGGCGGAGGAGGCTGTGGCCCTGATGAAAGAGCTCAAAGGGGTTGTAGTCTTGTAGAAGGAGCCTGTGGTCCTGTGCAGAGAGCTGGAGGGGGTTATTGCCTTGGGGAAATGCCTATGGCCCTGCGAAAGGGACCTGTGGCCCTTTGAAAAAGGCCTTTGGCCTTGTGGAGGGGGCTGTTGCCTTGTAAAGGGAGCCTCTGTCCTTTTTAAGAGAGACAGAGGGGGTTGTGGCCTTATGGAAAGGCCTATGACACAGTGAAAGGGCCCTGTCGCCTTGTGGAGAGAGGTGAAGGCGGATGTGGCCCTGTGTATATGCCTGTAAACCTGTAGAAAGAGCCTGCGGTTCTGGGGAGAGAGCTTGAGGGGGGTTATGGCCCTATGGAAATGACTATGGCCCTGTGGAATGGACCTATGGCTCTTTGCAAAGGGCCTTTGGCCTTGTGGAGGGGGCCCTTGCCCTGTAGAAGGAGCCTGTGGCCCTCTTGAGAGAGCCAGAGGAGGTTGTGGCACTATTTAAAGGCCAGTGGCCCTGTAGAAAGGCCCCTTGGCCTTGATGAAGGGGCTTGTGCCCTGCAGACGGGCCCCATGACTCTGTGTAGAGAGCTGGAGGGGGTTGTGGCCATGTGGAAAGTGCATTTGGCCCTGTGGAGGGGAGCTATGGCCCTGTAAAGAGAGCCTGTTGTCCTGTGGAATTGGAGGGGATTGTGGCCCTGTGGAAAGGCTTGTGGCCGGCAGAAGGAGCCAGTGGTCCTGTGGAGAGAGCTGAAGGGGTTGAGGCCCTGTGGAGAGGCCTGTGACCCTGTATAGGGGTCTGTTGCCCTGCAGAGGGGCATGTGGCGATGTAAAGACAGCTGGATGGAGTTGTGGCCTGTGGAAAAGGCCATGTGGAGCGTGCTGGAGGGGCCTGTGGAAGGCTCTGGAGTAAGATGGGGGCCTATGAAGTCCTTTGCAGTAAACATCTAAATTTTCAAGCTTCGTGTCCGATTTGCAACAGGGTTGACTCCAATGTTGCCGAACTGCAACAAAAATTGACTCTTGTTGCAAAAGTGCAACATGATTGCCTGTGGAGAGAGCTGGATGGTGCTTGTGGCACTGTGGAAAGACCTGTGGCCTGGTAGTAGCCTGTGGTCCTGTGGAGAGAGCTGAAGGTGTTGTGGCCCTGTGGAAAGGCCTGTGACCCTGTATAGGGGTCCGTTGCCCTGTGGAGAGAGCTGGAGGGGCTTGTGCCCTATGGAAATGACTATGGCCATGTGGAAAGGCCCTTTGGCCTTGAAGAGGGGGCTTGTGTCCTGCAGACGGGCCCTGTGTCTCTGTGGAGAGAGTTAAAGGGGGCTGTGGCCGTGCAGAAAGTGCATTTGGCCCTGTGGAGGGGAGCTATGGCTCTGTAAAGAGAGCTTGTTGTCCTGTGGAGAAGAGTTGGAGGGGATTGTGGCCCTGTGGAAATGCTTGTGGCCCGGCAGAAGGAGCCAGTGGTCCTGTGGAGAGAACTGAAGGGGTTGAGGCCCTGTGGAAAGGCCTGTGACCCTGTATAGGGGTATGTGGCCCTGCAGAGGGGCATGTGGCGATGTAAAGAGAGCTGGAGGGAGTTGTGGTCTGAGGAAAAGGCCATGTGGAGTGGGCTGGAAAGGCCTGTGGAAGGCTCTGGAGTTAGATTTGGGCCTATGAAGTCCTTTGCAGTAAACAACATGCAACATGATTGCCTGTGGAGAGAGCTGGAGGGGCTTGTGGCACTGTGGAAAGGCCTGTGGCCCAGTAGGAGTCTGTGGTCCTGTGGAGAGAGCTGAAAGTGTTGTGGCCCTGTGGAAAGGCCTGTGACACTGTATAGGGGTCCGTTGCCCTGTGGAGAGAGCTGGAGGGGCTCGTGCCCCATGGAAATGACTATGGCCATGTAGAAAGGCCTTTTGGCCTTGAAGAGGGGGCTTGTGCCCTGCAGACGGGCCTTGTGACTCTGTGGAGAGAGCTGTTGGGAGTTGTGGCCGTGTGGAAAGTGCATTTGGCCCTGTGGAGGTGAGCTATGGCCCTGTAAAGAGAGCTTCTTGTCCTGTGGTGAGAGCTGGAGGGTGTTGTGGCCCTGTGGAAATGTCTGTGGCCCTATGGATAGGCCCTTTAGCCTTGTGGAAGGGGCTGTGGCCCTGTGGTGAGAGCTGGAAGGAGTTGTGGGCTGTGGAAAAGCCTGTGGTCCTGTGGAGAGAGCTGAAGGGGTTGAGGCCCTGAGGAAAGGCCTGTGACCCTGTATAGGGGTCTGTGGCCCCGCAGAGGGGCATGTGGCGATGTAAAGAGAGCTGGAGGGAGTTGTGGCCTGCGGAAAAGGCCATGTGGAGCGGGCTGGAGGGGCCTGTGGAAGGGTCTGAAGTAAGATTTGGGCCTATGAAGTCCTTTTGCGGTAAACAACATGAAACATGATTGCCTGTGGAGAGAGCTGGAGGGACTTGTAGCACTGTGGAAAGGCCTGTGGCCGTGGTGGAGCCTGTGGTCCTGTGGAAGAGCTGAATGTGTTGTGGCCCTGTGGAAAGGCCTGTGACCCTGTATAGCGGTCCGTTGCCCTGTGGAGAGAGCTGGAGGGGCTCGTGCCCTATGGAAATGACTATGGCCATGTAGAAAGGCCTTTTGGCCTTGAAGAGGGGGCTTGTGCCCTGCAGACAGGCCTTGTGTCTCTGTGGAGAGAGCTAAAGGGGGCTGTGGCCGTGCAGAAAGTGCATTTGGCCCTGTGGAGGGGAGCTATGGCCCTGTAAAGAGAGCTTGTTGTCCTGTGGAGAAGAGTTGGAGGGGATTGTGGCCCTGTGGAGAGGCTTGTAGCCCGGCAGAAGGAGGCAGTGGTCCTGTGGAGAGAGCTGAAGGGGTTGAGGCCCTGTGGAAAGGCATGTGACCCTGTATAGGGGTCTGTGGCCCCGCAGAGGGGCATGTGGCGATGTAAAGAGAGCTGGAGGGAGTTGTGGCCTGAGGAAAAGGCCATGTGGAGCGGGCTGGAGGGGCCTGTGGAAGGCTCTGGAGTAAGGTTTGGGCCTATGAAGTCCTCTGCAGTAAACAACATGCAACATGATTGCCTGTGGAGAGAGCTGAAGCTGTTGTGGCCCTGTGGAAAGGACTGTGACCCTGTATAGGGGTCCGTTGCCCTGTGGAGAGAGCTGGAGGGGCTTGTGCCCTATGGAAATGACTATGGCCATGTAGAAAGGCCCTTTGGCCTTGAAGAGGGGGCTTGTGTCCTGCAGACGGGCCCTGTGTCTCTGTGGAGAGAGCTAAAGGGGGCTGTGGCCGTGCAGAAAGTGCATTTGGCCCTGTGGAGGGGAGCTATGGCTCTGTAAAGAGAGCTTGTTGTCCTGTGGAGAAGAGTTGGAGGGGATTGTGGCCCTGTGGAAATGCTTGTGGCCCGGCAGAAGGAGCCAGTGGTCCTGTGGAGAGAGCTGAAGGGGTTGAGGCCCTGTGGAAAGGCCTGTGACCCTGTATAGGGGTCTGTGGCCCTGCAGAGGGGCATGTGGCGATGTAAAGAGAGCTGGAGGGAGTTGTGGCACTGTGGAAAGGCATGTGGCCGGGTAGGATCCTGTGGTCCTGTGGAGAGAGCTGAAGGTGTTGTGGCCCTGTGGAAAGGATTTTTAAGCGCAGCAGAAACGCTGCGGAAAAATCTACAGCATGGGCATTAACATTGCGGAATGCCACTGAGTACCATGGGGTGCAGATTACCAAGTGTTTCACAAGCGTTTCCGCTGCGTAAATTACGCAACATATACGCTTGTAAATCGCTACGTGGGCACGCAGCCTGAGGCTGTGTTCACACACCACCCGGTCCGGAGGAGAAGTGATGTCACAGAGGAGGAAGAAGAATCCTGTTCCTCCTCCCCTTTGTGACATGTCTGCCAGCCCCCATTTCATTTTGTAATGTATTACTATACAGTACGAAATCAAAATTAAATAAATCCAGATGTATTAAAAATAATAAAGAATTAATACTTACCCTTTCAGGCGCCTTTTCGGTCTATCCGGTGCAGAGCCAAGGCCACGTGCTGAGCGACAGGACCTTCCATGATGTCACAGGAAGGTCCTGTCGGTTGGTATTTGGCCTTGGTTCTGCACCGGATAGCCCTAAAAGGCATCGGAAAGGGTAAGTATTAATTCTATTGTGATGTCATAATACCCCACAACTATTAGTATAGGCAAAAAAGTGACACATTTATTCCATTTTAGTTATTGAAAGAAATTAGGCTTAAACCAAAAATGACATGATGGGGCGGATTGCCTGTAAAGATGCCTTCTTTTTAATGTATTGATCTTCATGGAATAAAGTAAAATTCATCATATGGAAACCGGTGCCAGCATTCCTTTTTTCATGTTTGGCTTTCAGGCGGTGGCCTACCGCCACTGAGCACCTGACCGGATCCACTAATTGGAAGGAGGGGGGAGCTTTCTATTTCCCAATTTTCTCATTTGGCTCCAAAAATAACATGTCAATCAAGAAAACTGGTATAAAGGAGCATGGCATAGGTGACATTTCTTTGCCAGCATTCAACCTGTGTAAAGAAAAAAAAGAATATTAAACAGTGCAGTATACTATATCAGGTTCCTTTACTCGAGCTGACCAATGGTCACTCAAATGAGTCCTTTTAACTGATTAAAGTGGGGTGGAGGAGGCTGTGGCCCTGATGAAAGAGCTGAAATGGGTTGTAGCCTTGTAGAAGGAGCCTGTGGTCCTGTGGAGAGAGCTGGAGGGGGTTATTGCCTTGGGGAAATGCCTATGGCCCTGCGGAAGGGACCTGTGGCCCTTTGAAAAAGGCCTTTGGCCTTGTGGAGGGGGCTGTTTCCTTGTAAAGGGAGCCTCTGTCCTTTTTGAGAGAGAGAGGGGGTTGTGGCCTTATGGAAAGGCCTATTGCATAGTGAAAGGGCCCTGTTGCCCTTTGGAGAGAGGTAAAGGTGGTTGTGGCCCTGTGTAAATGCCTGTACACCTGTAGAAGGAGCCTGTGGCCCTGTTGAGAGTGCCAGAGGGGGTTGTGGCCCTATTTAAAGGCCAGTGGCCCTGTAGAAAGGCCCCTTGGCCTTGATGAAGGGGCTTGTGCCCTGCAGACGAACCCCGTGACTCTGTGGAGAGAGCTGGAGGGGATTTTTGCCGTGTGGAAAGTGCATTTGGCCCTGTGGAGGGGAGCTATGGTCCTGTAAAGAGAGCCTGTTGTCCTGTGTAGAGAGTTGGAGGGGATTGTGGCCCTGTGGAAAGGCTTGTGGCCCGGCAGAAGGAGCCAGTGGTCCTTTGGAGAGAGCTGAAGGGGTTGCGGCCCTGTGGAAAGGCCTGTGACCCTGCATAGGGGTCTGTTGCCCCGCAGATGGGCATGTGGCGATGTAAAGCGAGCTGGAGGGAGTTGTGGCCTGTGGAGCGGGCTGGAGGGGCCTGTGGAAGGCTCTGGAGTAAGATGGGGGCCTATGAAGTCCTCTGCAGTAAACATCTAAATTTTCAAGCTTTGTGTCCGATCTGCAACAGGGTTGACTCTAATGTTGCCGAACTGCAACAAAGATTGACTCTTTTGTTGCAAAAGTGCAACATGATTGCCTGTGAAGAGAGCTGGATGGGGCTTGTGGCACTGTGGAAAAGCCTGTGGCCCGGTAGTAGCCTGTGGTCCTGTGGAGAGAGTTGGAGGGGGTTATGGCCCTGTGGAAATGCCTATGGCCCTGCGGAAAGGGACCTCTGGCCCTTTGCAAAGGGTCATTGGCCTTGTGGAGTCGGCTATTGCCCTGTTGACGGGCATGTGGCCCTGTGTGATTGTTGATAGCCTGACAAATCATCCCATAAAAACTTGCATATTTTTCAAGGATCCTGTAGCTTAAAGATGTTTCCTGACCATTCACTTTAATGTTCAGGAAGCATCCTACACCAACAAGATTCTTAAAAAATACACAAGTGTTAAACACTTACCAATTCATCTTCTCTGCTGCAACTTGAGTAGTGCTTCTTACCTTTGACCTACAGAAAGAGGTGTGCTCGTGAGAGAGTCATTAAGAGGCACATAGAGGCAAAGAAGGGAGCAAAGGGGCAAAGGTAGGCACATAGAGGGATGCAAAAGGTAAATAGAAGCACAGGGAGGGACAGAGAGGCACAGAGACCGATAGAGAGCCACAGATGGGCAAAGACAGAGATTGAGAAGCTCGTGAAGGCACAGAGACAAAAAAAGGCACTTTGGACGGAAAGAGAGCACCAGAGAGAGAGCATGCGAGAGAGTGGTGCAATGGGGAGAGATCAAAAGCGAGCGCCAGTGATGCACTGGAGACTGAGAGAGCACAAAAGAGAGCAGTGCACTATAAAGACAGAGGAGTGCCAGAGAGCGGTGCAGTAGGGAGAAAGAGAACACGTCAGAGAGTGGTGCACTGGAGAGAGAGTGAAAGAGCACCAGAGAGCATTGCACTGCGGAGAGAGAAAGAGAGAGAGAGACAGAAAGCAGTGTGCCAGTGTAAAAGGGCACCAGAGAGTGATGCACTGACTGGACAAATGGTCATTTTTATAGGCAGTTCTACATGTCGGGTTGCTGGACAGCTGGGGGTCATGCTTACCGTTGTTAGGGATGGTAATATATTCTGCTTCCCTAGGCCCGATTTCCAGGGACTGCACTGCTCTGACTGGCAGGAGCACTTTTATGGCTACCTGACCTTTAAATTATTATGGATTCTAGTAATACTGACAAAGCATTAGACTAAACGGCTCAGAAACCTGACGGTAGTAAATGATTGTGCCATTTGAACAGTTGTCAGAATTGTTTCATCATAGCCATAGGACTATTTATATTTAGCTTTAAAATAGTTATTAAAGGGACTGTGTCACCAGGTTTTTGACATCCCATCTGACAGCAGCATAATGTAGAGATAGAAATCCTGATCCAGCAATGTTTCACTTACTGAGCTCCTTGCTGTCATTTTGATAAAATTACTGTTTTCTCTGTTGCAGATTTGGCAGCTCCCAAGTATGACTGGACTACTGGAGTAGTGCTCTAATGATAATCTCCAGATGATTTAACAGTGTTTTAATGCAAACTACACTGAGCAGCCTAGTAAGTGATACATCACTGGAATAAAGATCTCTGTGTCCACATTATGGTGCGCTCAGATGAGATGGCTAAAACCTGGTGACAGAATCCCTTTAACACTAATACAAACAGTACAAATGTTTATAATAAAGAAAATCTTCTCCCATTGCTTCGAGGGCCCCGTTCACCTGGAATTGTAGAACAACCTAGAACAGAAAAGAAACAAATAAAACATGAATTCAAAAACTTTAACAAGACCGGAACTTTAGTCTCCGAAACGCCTCATTCTTTCTTGGGAGCTGATCACTGCCGTCTTCTTAATCTCTTTAAAGGAAAGAAGGGGAATACATATGTTAAAACAGAAATGTTTATTGTTCAAGGACAATGTGAATGAGTATATTGACCAATTACCCTGGGTGTTTCCTTTTCCTCAACTGCATCCCTGTCTTCATGGACCTTGTTGTGACCCTAGGTTTGATTGGTGCTCTCCGCCTGATATAAATAATAACATTACATTTTCTGGGCACTTAGAGTGGTATAAGTTGGCAGGTCTGATATGACCGAGGTCTGCTGTGATATCATTTAAGTGTGAATGGGAGTAGATGTGTATAGCATGTCTGCATGTAGAACTGGATATTTATTTATCCAGTATTATTTGTTTGATTTGAGATCCTGACCTCAAATCTCACGATCGTCGTGTAATTAACCATCGTGCAGGCTGCAGCATTGAAGCATGGAACCATACGATTCACCTATACTTTGCATTGAATTTGCAGAATCGCAGCATGGTACAGAATAGCGCTGCATCGCAACATTGTGCATGCTTTATCTACGATATAGCATGTAACAGCGCACGTACGATCAATTAAGGATAGTGTGTGCGATGTGAAACACCTGACGCTTGTGCAATATCGCACACGATATTGAAGAGTGTAATGGTACCTTAAATGTCACGTTGTCAGCCATGGGATATCTGAACCTTCTCCATAGTCATTAGGTTTCACTCCATAATCGAACAAAAGCGCTGTCCCTGGTTTGATATCGCAATTAGCCAGAAATAGTATTGATGGCGTGTTACCATCAATTATAAATTTAAGGACAGGTTTGACGTTGTAATTTTTATAAGAATGATTCATTTTTCGCCCAAATGTGGAAGGCATGTCTGGGTGACAACTGCACGGAACCTCCCTGGCATCAATACACCACTGCTTTTCACCAATGAAGAAAAAAAACATATAACATTCATCCTCGTTCAGAGTTGCCTGTATTTTGCAAGCCTCAGCTCCTTCTCTAAGCACTCCATGATAGTCACAAATGACTTCTCCTTTACTAAAAGCACGAGTTGTGCACAGTCCTTCACCTTTGCCTCGTTCATTTACAATCATTAGGCCTGTCCACGTTTGCAATTTTAGCTTTTCTTGAAGTCTGGCAATGTTCTCTGTATCCCCTCTTTTTGGTTTGGGCTTCCATCCACGTTGGACATCTACTAGGACAGGTAGGTTGGACGTCCAATGCTGTTGATTCAGATAGTGCTTTAAATCATCTTCTTTGGGGAAAAGCCTGAAATAATCTAAAAAAGAGAAAATACTGTAAAATATTCAGCAAAAAAAATATTCAGGCATCACATCCCAAAGAATACAATAACATCAAGTAGACAGATTTAAATTTAAAGAAAGAGAAAAAAAACTTACCGACAGCACTTGAAACGCGTAGATTGTATTGGTCTCGCCTCCACTTGTCCCGACAGTAGTGTGCGAAACGCTCTGTGTACTGACTGCAGGTGGACAGGGATGGTAATTGGGTGTTTACTCCTACAGGGTACTTTTCAATTAATCTGTTGAAATAGAGCTCTTTTTGAGCATTGTCAGTCTGCTGGACTGCCTCTTCCTCATGGATTTCTGCCGCTTCAGAATGTCTCCGATTGCCGCCGCCTTCTCCTGTGATGTCAATGGAACTTCTGTAAAGTTTAATGGATAGATGGTAAATTAGAATATACTAAAAATGGTGTTGTTCCTCACCGGACTACTTAACCAAGAATTTGGAATTCATCATATACTAAAAGGCAGAATTACTTTACGGAAAGTGCCGCTATTTATTTGTATAATAGATTATTGGTTAGAGAATGATTTTTTGCTTAATACAAAATTAAATATATTAACCATTAACTATGGGGCCCCATTATGATATGGAGGACAGGACTGTAGGGCCACATTATCCTATATGCAAGATGACAGATGCTACATTATGCTATATGAAGGAATATAGAAGCTGTATGCTATACAGAGGATTATAGAGGCTACATTATGCAATATGGATAATTAAAGAAGCTATATTATACTATATGGAGGATTATAGAGCCTACATTATACAATATGATGAACTATAGAGGCTGCTTTATATATTGAGTAGTATGGAGATTACATAATATTGCATAAAGGCTGCAATATGTTATATGGAGGTTACAATAAGTTATATGGAGGACTATGGGTGATGCATTGTAATATACAGAAAACTATGGGAAAGTATTATTCTATATAGAAGGCAATGGGAGCTGCATTATACCATATGGAGAACTACTATGTAGGGCCCATTTCCCATCCATAAGGTATGCGGGGCCATTATAATATTTGAATGGATTTATGGAGGGCATTATAATATGTGGATGGCTATGAAGGAGCCTTTATATCTTATGGATGACTATTTGAGGGCCACTATATTGTATGCCAGCAAATATACAGTGTGAAGGTCTGCGTGGGGTCCATCACACTGTGCGGAAGGCTGTGTGGGGGTATTAATACGACGTACAGTGATAGTAGGGGCCATGATACTGCACGTAGGCCCCATGTACTGCATGGAGGGCTGTATGGGAATCACAATTGAGGATTATACTGTGCTGGGATCACCATTCATCACCAGGGTAGTGGAGGGAGGCACAGTTGGGTCATCATACTGTGTGTGGATGGTACTGTGGAGAAATTAATTGTGGTGGCATCATAGGGTGTCTGTTCAGTCTCCTACCCAGCGCCTTCTGTCTCTTCCTCATCTGCTTGTCCCTCACAGTCCTCTTCTCCCCTGATCCTCCTTCTCTTGGGCAATGTACATCTGTGAAGTTAAAAAAAAACAGTTAAGTTAGGAAAAACTGATAAAGGCATTGTTACCTACTAGACGACTTAACCAAGAATTTGGTTGAAATCATATATACAATACGGCATAATTACTTAAGTCTCATGCAATAAAAAGATGGATTTTGGGAATGCCTGTGGGGATAAAGTTAGGTCTCTTACACAGAGGTTCCTGCTTGCTCATCTCCCTTCAGTGTAGCCACAATTAACATCCCTGCAGCAAATGGAGATTTATCCACCATGTCGGGTCTGGACACAAAGTGCACGTACGCATTGGCCTGGTCTCTTTCCACCTGTGAAAGACATTCTTCAGCCCACTTTTTGTATGCGTCTATTGCCATCACCCATATTTTTACGGGCAGCTGATACCTGTGGATAAAACATTTGTTAGTCTTGTTAAATGCTTGGTAGTGCAGAGAAGGAGGGCCTCATTTTTTACGAACTTATTATGGAAGCGCTCCATGTCTTTGCCGGGATTCTTGATGTGTTGTCCATTGCAGGACACAAAGAATGTAGGCACCGTATCTGCATCCTTGGGTTGATTAGTTGTCCTAATCTTTTCGAAATATGTATTGAAATTCTGTCAAAGTGAAACTCTGTGTTAAAGATGCGATTGCAAATGGCAAAACCTTGAAGAACCTACAGCACAGCTTTATAGGAGTTATGTTTTTAACATTTTACCTTCTCATCCTCCTCCTGCAGTATCAAAAGATTTTTTTTTGTCTTTACCACTGTTAAGGTCTGTCCATCAACATCTAACTTCTCCCTTTCAAGCCAGTCTTTTAACTAAGAGAAAAACATTGAAAATACATAAGATATGGTAAAGCAGCATCTGTCAGCAATATGCTAAGTTGGTTAATTAAATTAAACCTACCATTAGATTTTTTGCCTCAGATGGCTTACGTAGATGCTTATAGATAATAACAGCCTGAAGATAATAACATGCTAGGGTCTTCTCCTTATCACTCAACATCTTACTAATTTCTGCCTGTGTAAAAATATCAGTCACGTGAGGCTTTGCCACTTTCAAAATTTTGCAGCAATCAGCCATAGTCACAGGCGTGGATTCCAATCTGTGGATGATAAAATGAGTTATGTTACAGGTTCATTCTTTTTATTTATTTTTTTTGCATGTTAGCCCATTAGATACATTTAGCATTCTTTGTTTCCATCATTCGACAAATCTTTTATCTAGGGGTTCCATTTTACCGATCCCATAATGGAGCCAGAAGATGTAACCTCAGCGCATTTGTGATTATGAACTCATTTTAGCAAGTTAAAATATTTTGAATTCAATTGAAATGGAAATATGGGATTTGCCTGAGCTTCTAAGAGCTAAATATTACTTTGTTCCAACCTTGCATGGCAGAACAAGTAATAAATAAATCTAGACTTTCTAATAATCAACCTTTCCCATGATGTTTTTATGGCATTTTACATCCCCATGACAGTAAAAATTTAAATTGCAGGTGTAGTATAAACTTGAGCTACTTACCCCCTCTTCCTGCCTTTTTGCAAGCTTCTTGTTTAATCTCTTTACTACAACACTCAAAGTCTCCTTAAAGGGCTCAACTGCATTTTTTGCTTCTTCGTCAAGGAGATAGGGGTAGTCCTTTGAGCATACAAAAGTTACAAATCTCCGCAGGTGACTAATATGCTTTTTTATTGTTTCTTCATTGGTCTTTAAGGCTATGTGCCCACGATGCAGAAATGAAGCAGAAAATTTCTGCAGCATTTCTGCATCTCCCTGGCAGAAAAAAACGCATGCAGATTGTGCATGCGTTTTTCCTGCAGAATACATGCGGATCCACATGCGGGTTCACATGCGTTTCCGCATGCAGATTGACAAGCACTTTCCAGGCGATAGCATCACTTGGAAAGTGCTTGACAACTAGGTCACACTGTATAAATCCATGGAAACAGCATGGATTTATACAGTGTGAACCATAAAAATTAAAACAAATAAAGCTATACTCACCCCCGAGGCCCCGGCGTGGCTGCAGCGCTGCTTCCTGGCTTGTTCCCGGCTGCCGGCATATCGCGAGACAGAGCGGTGAAGGGCCTGCGGTCACATGACTGTGACGTCACCGCAGGTCCTTCAGCGCTGCTGGCATTCAGAGAGAAGCCGCCGGACAGGTGAGTATAAACTTTATTTGTTATTTTATTCTTTTTTTACAGGTACAATGGTACCCAGGTCTGGATGAGAGTCTCCTCTCCTCCAGAACTGGGTACCATCCGCACATAGAGACGCATAGAAGCCGCTTGTACAAATGTACAGTCGCGGTTTCTATGCGTCTCAATGCAAGTCAATGGCGGGAGTTCCGCTGCGCTTCCGCAAAATTAAATGACATGCTGCGGATTTTTGGACGTAGCATAAACGCTGCGGAAAAATCCGCAGCATGTGCATAGAACATGCGGAATCCCATTGGGGACCATGGGGTGCGGATCTACATGCGTTTTTCAAGCGTTTACGCTGCGGAAATTCCGCAGCATATACGCTTGAAAAATGCTACGTGGGCACACAGCCTAAGCTTTCCAAGGAAATAAAATATTCTCTAGTGGCCTTCAAGTTCTTTAAAAAGTCAGCAGAGATGTCTTCCGGGTTTACATAATAAAGAAAGCGAGAAACGATTCGTATCTAAAATTTAAAAAAATGATCATGCATCAGGGTTCACATCTGTAAGGATTCCTCAAACACACGCAAAATGATAAAATTACACTTACCATCGGTGTTATGGTCGATTCGGTACATTTTCCCTTTAAATAGTTTTTAAAAGCCAGTAAAATTGAGGAACTTAAGCTGTGCATCTTATGAAACCCAACCACAGCAAGTTTTTTCCGCATGGGCATCGTGGCATTCGAACTGAAAGAGGCAAGAATATATTAGGGTGATTATTGACATCATAAGCTTCCTTTATTAATAATAGTAAAGCTGTTACAAATGTTTTTAGAAATCTGGTGCATAGTTCTTACCTAGCTTCTTCAACCTCAGGAGGAAGTGTCATAGGCTCCTCTTCTTCAGTGGATGGCCTAAAAAAGAAACCCAAAATCTGCATTAATTCCTCTATAATTGAGAGTATCAACATATAGAACTTTGCAGGCGACTTGGATGGTTGGTCAAGGCCCTTTACCACTATTGTGGTGCCTGTAGGGCCATTCTAGTGACAACAATCTTAGTTTTGACCCAATAGCAAATGAGAGCTTTGAAACATCTGAGTTAGGAGTAGAAGTGAGAGCCAGTTACAGGGACATCTAGGACCATCAGTAGCCAGCTGTCACATAAACGATATTCTTATTATATTGTAATTATATCATACTATAATTCTATTATTACTACATTATATTATATTTACAATATTAGATTATATACATTTTAATTATGTCATATTATATTAGTAATATATTATTTAATATAGCATTATATTATATTTAATATAATATAATATATTATATTGTTATATTATATGTATATTATCTTGTATTAGATACAATTTTATATTTTTATAGTGTATTAATTATATTATTAATATATTATTATAGTATGCCATATTATATTTACATTATTATAAGGTAATTACATTATGTTATTATATTTTATTATATTGAAGAAAAAAAAAAATTATATATATATATATATATATATATATATGCACACACATGCGCCAATAAAATTCAATACTGGGTGATCAAAACACTGTCTACCTAAAAATGATATCTTTGAATACATCACTCCTAGCCACAAAAAAATGTCATCACATGGATCACAAAAAATAATGCTATAGGTTGGAAAAAATGACCACAAAGTGCAAAACTTTTTTTTTTTAAAAATTCAGAATTTTCTCCAGCACTTAGATAAAAGCAAAAGTATACATTTTTGGTATCCGCAAAGTTATACTGAGCTGAGCTGAGGCATCACTCCATGTAGTGAACGCAGTGTTAAAAAGTGCAATTGCACAGTTTTCAATTTAAGCGCACATAGAATTTTTTCCCAATTTTACAGTACAATATATGGTAAAAGTAACACTAGCTCACTGAAAAAAACAAGCCTTTTTTCTATCTAGATTAACAGAAAAATAAAAGTATAAAGTATGAAGCTTACTTAGATGGGTAGGGGTAGACTTTTTGGCACTATGTTGGCATGTCTTTCAGCCATTTTGATAGCACTCAACTAAGATATATTGCATAAGATGTATATAGGTAAAAAACAAAATTACGTGCAAAATTAGGATAGGTAATGAATAGGTAAATGCTAGAAAACCCTGAAATATTATGAAGAAACATATACATACCTTTCAGATGGTTTTCCGGTCACGATGCAACCTCGACTTTTCAAAAATTCTGTGAAGAAGTCCTGAGCACTTGTAAATTGGCTGTTTTTGAAATCGAGGCTGTCATAAGGCACAACAGAAAGGGATTCAGCCACCTTGTGCATGTTCCTTTTTGTATTCTTGATTTCATTGTCGATCTCCGCCTGACGGGTTTTCATGCATACGGTCTTTAGATGCCTGCGCAGGTTTTTATAGAGCTTCAGGCATATCTTGCAGAGAAACAGGTCTGGATTTCCAGGAGAGTCCATTTTCTAGCAATAGTAAGAATTAGCAAGTTGCTCCTTCAAAAGCCAGAATATAGACTCAGATACACCAACTACTGTAGGCTCTCATATACCCTGAGGAAGCATTTGAAAAAAGAAAAAAAAAAAAAGCTTTGGTTTGTATGTTAATTCAATTGAGATAAGGCAGCAGAAGGACTTGAGATGTTACAACAAGACATTTCTTCATGAGGTGTAAGTTGTGATGTCTTCTACTGATATGTTAGGGAGAGCAAATTAGTTTTTTTGTATGAATGAAAGGCCTTGGAAATGTTTAATTATCTGAAGGTCTGAATTGGACACTGAAGGGGACACTGTATGAAAAATCTAAAAGTTTTGATACTAAAAGGTCACTTGAAGGGCAACAGAGAAAGAAACATTTGGGAATTCAAATTGATAAGGATGTTCAATTCACTGACAACAGGACTAACGATAAAACATAGCTTTATGACTCACTACATGGACACAATTCACACCTCCAGATAATTAAACATTCCCAAGGCCTTTTGCAACTTACACCTCATGAACAAATGTCTTCTTGTAACATCTCTCCAATGCTGTGCCTTTTATCTTATGAATTCATTTGTAATGTTGCCTGAAGAAGAAGCCTCTAATGCTCTGAAAGCTTGCATATATATATATATATATTTTCTGGTTAGTCGATAAAGGTATCACCCCAAGAATACTTTTGTCACAAACTCAAAGTTATGGAGGGCACCATCTAATCACTATGGGATCAACATGCAGCATACGAAATATATATAAACATCGGCAAGAAGAAAAGGGGTATGCTCTTGTGCAGTGATCACCCAATCTAGACAATACTTCAATAAATTACAATGAATTATATTTTTTATAAATACATACAATCAATGTCACAATCCAATTCATGAAAACACAAGTAAAAGTTAATATAGTGGAATTACCCACTAATGGAAAGCCCACCTACTCCAAAATCCATCCCAGAAAAACACATGATTGTAATAGATCAAGTAAAGATCAAATATACACTTAGGCTGTCCCTGGTGATCAATTTTTCACATTAATATACTGACTGGCAAATCCGCCACCAGTATTAGAGGTAATGCACTATAGCACAAAATATATACTATAGCAGACAATATAATAAAATGTAAGAATCCAAGGCAAAAACCACACAAATACAGGGCATTAAACTGGTCAGTGCCATATATTCACACACCAGAAGAAACAATATCCAAAATACAAATAAATAAACACCCCATTCATGCTGTTAGTGCCCCTGCTATTCCTATTAGTACTGGAATCAATAATCACCACACATGGGCAGGGCCGGCTCCAGGTTTATGTGGGCCCTAGGCGAAAGTCTCAGTGGGCCCCTTTAACACATATCACGATTCATAATGCACAGATACTGCAGAAATATATATATATGTGTGCCACGGCTGCCTCTAGCCAGCCCTCAAATTTATTATTTTTCTTTAATAACACAAACACCATGAGGGCTGGCTTTCGTTTGTCCACGGCTGCCTCTAGCCAGCCCTCACCCTTGGAATAGCTCAATGAGGATGAGAGCTGGCTACAGGTACATCCAGGGCGACCCGTAGCCAGCCCTCACCCTTGGAATAGCTCAATGAGGATGAGAGCTGGCTACAGGTGCCTCCAGGGCGACCCCTAGCCAGCCCTCACCCTTGGAGCAGCTCAATGAGGATGAGAGCTGGCTACAGGTGCCTCCAGGGCGACCCCTAGCCAGCCCTCACCCTTGGAGCAGCTCAATGAGGATGAGAGCTGGCTACAGGTGCCTCCAGGGCGACCCCTAGCCAGCCCTCACCCTTGGAGCAGCTCAATGAGGATGAGAGCTGGCTACAGGTGCCTCCAGGGCGACCCCTAGCCAGCCCTCACCCTTGGAGCAGCTCAAAGAGGATGAGAGCTGGCTACAGGTGCCTCCAGGCCGACCCCTAGCCAGCCCTCACCCTTGGAGCAGCTCAATGAGGATGAGAGCTGGCTACAGGTGCCTCCAGGGAGACCCCTAGCCAGCCCTCACCCTTGGAGCAGCTCAATGAGGATGAGAGCTGGCTACAGGTGCCTCCAGGGCGACCCCTAGCCAGCCCTCACCCTTGGAGCAGCTCAATGAGGATGAGAGCTGGCTACAGGTGCCTCCAGGGCGACCCCTAGCCAGCCCTCACCCTTGGAGCAGCTCAATGAGGATGAGAGCTGGCTACAGGTGCCTCCAGGGCGACCCCTAGCCAGCCCTCACCCTTGGAGCAGCTCAATGAGGATGAGAGCTGGCTACAGGTGCCTCCAGGGCGACCCCTAGCCAGCCCTCACCCTTGGAGCAGCTCAATGAGGATGAGAGCTGGCTACAGGTGCCTCCAGGGCGACCCCTAGCCAGCCCTCACCCTTGGAGCAGCTCAATGAGGATGAGAGCTGGCTACAGGTGCCTCCAGGGCGACCCCTAGCCAGCCCTCACCCTTGGAGCAGCTCAATGAGGATGAGAGCTGGCTACAGGTGCCTCCAGGGCGACCCCTAGCCAGCCCTCACCCTTGGAGCAGCTCAATGAGGATGAGAGCTGGCTACAGGTGCCTCCAGGGCGACCCCTAGCCAGCCCTCACCCTTGGAGCAGCTCAATGAGGATGAGAGCTGGCTACAGGTGCCTCCAGGGCGACCCGTAGCCAGCCCTCACCCTTGGAGCAGCTCAATGAGGATGAGAGCTGGCTACAGGTGCCTCCAGGGCGACCCTTAGCCAGCCCTCACCCTTGGAATAGCTCAATGAGGATGAGAGCTGGCTACAGGTTTGATGATACCAAAAGCACTTAAAATTCAATCTGCAACAAAAAAAAGTCGCTCTGACGCCGCCGTTAAGGGTTGCGTCCGTTATCACGCTCATCTGATAAATTACAGAAAAAAAACGTAAACTTTATAGTTTTTTTGGCGCGCTTATTTCACCGCCCGTTCCTACGCGCCGCCGTTCAATGCAGCTTCCGTTATCACGCTCATCTAATGAATTATGGAAAAAAAACATACACTTTATAGATTTTTTGGCGCGCTTATTTCACCGCCGGTTAGTACGCGCCGCCGTTCAGCGCAGCTTCCGTTATCACGCTCATCTGATGAATTACGGAAAAAAAAGTAAACTTTATAGTTTTTTTGGCGCGCTTATTTCACCGCCCGTTCCTACGTGCCGCCATTCACCGCAGCGTCCGTTATCACGCTCATCTGATGAATTACGGAAAAAAAACGTAAACTTTATAGTTTTTTTGGCGCGCTTATTTCACCGCCCGTTCATACGCGCCGCCGTTCAAAGCAGCTTCCGTTATCACGCTCATCTAATGAATTATGGAAAAAAAACGTACACTTTATAGCTTTTTTGGCGCGCTTATTTCACCGCCCGTTCCTACGCGCCGCCGTTCAGCGCAGCTTACGTTATCACGCTCATCTGATGAATTACGGAAAAAAAAACGTAAATTTTATAGTTTTATTGGCGCACTTATTTCACCGCCCGTTCCTACGTGCGCCGTTCAGCGCAGCGTCCGTTATCACCCTCATCTGATGAATTACGGAAAAAAAACGTAAACTTTATAGTTTTTTTGGCGCGCTTATTTCACCGCCCATTCCTATGCGCCGCCGTTCAGCGCAGCGTCCGTTATCACGCTCAATGAGGATGAGAGCTGGCTACAGGTGCCTCCAGGGCGACACGTAGCCAGCCCTCACCCTTGGAATAGCGCAATGAGGATGAGAGCTGGCTACAGGTGCCTCCAGGGCGACCCCTAGCCAGCCCTCACCCTTGGAGCAGCTCAATGAGGATGAGAGCTGGCTACAGGTGCCTCCAGGGCGACCCCTAGCCAGCCCTCACCCTTGCAGCAGCTCAATGAGGATGAGAGCTGGCTACAGGTGCCTCCAGGGCGACCCCTAGCCAGCCCTCACCCTTGGAGCAGCTCAATGAGGATGAGAGCTGGCTACAGGTGCCTCCAGGGCGACCCCTAGCCAGCCCTCACCCTTGGAGCAGCTCAATGAGGATGAGAGCTGGCTACAGGTGCCTCCAGGGCGACCCCTAGCCAGCCCTCACCCTTGGAGCAGCTCAATGAGGATGAGAGCTGGCTACAGGTGCCTCCAGGGCGACCCCTAGCCAGCCCTCACCCTTGGAGCAGCTCAATGAGGATGAGAGCTGGCTACAGGTGCCTCCAGGGCGACCCCTAGCCAGCCCTCACCCTTGGAGCAGCTCAATGAGGATGAGAGCTGGCTACAGGTGCCTCCAGGGCGACCCCTAGCCAGCCCTCACCCTTGGAGCAGCTCAATGAGGATGAGAGCTGGCTACAGGTGCCTCCAGGGCGACCCCTAGCCAGCCCTCACCCTTGGAGCAGCTCAATGAGGATGAGAGCTGGCTACAGGTGCCTCCAGGGCGACCCCTAGCCAGCCCTCACCCATGGAGCAGCTCAATGAGGATGAGAGCTGGCTACAGGTGCCTCCAGGGCGACCCCTAGCCAGCCCTCACCCTTGGAGCAGCTCAATGAGGATGAGAGCTGGCTACAGGTGCCTCCAGGGCGACCCCTAGCCAGCCCTCACCCTTGGAGCAGCTCAATGAGGATGAGAGCTGGCTACAGGTGCCTCCAGGGCTACCCCTAGCCAGCCCTCACCCTTGGAGCAGCTCAATGATGATGAGAGCTGGCTACAGGTGCCTCCAGGGCGACCCCTAGCCAGCCCTCACCCTTGGAGCAGCTCAATGAGGATGAGAGCTGGCTACAGGTGCCTCCAGGGCGACCCGTAGCCAGCCCTCACCCTTGGAGCAGCTCAATGAGGATGAGAGCTGGCTAGAGGTGACTCCAGGGCGACCCCTAGCCAGCCCTCACCCTTGGAGCAGCTCAATGAGGATGAGAGCTGGCTACAGGTGCCTCCAGGGCGACCCTTAGCCAGCCCTCACCCTTGGAATAGCTCAATGAGGATGAGAGCTGGCTACAGGTTTGATGATACCAAAAGCACTTAAAATTCAATCTGCAACAAAAAAAAGTCGCTCTGACGCCGCCGTTAAGGGCTGCGTCCGTTATCACGCTCATCTGATAAATTACAGAAAAAAAACGTAAACTTTAGCGTTTTTTTGGCGCACTTATTTCACCGCCCGTTCCTACGTGCCGCCGTTCAGCACAGCATCCTTTATCACGCTCATCTGATGAATTACAGAAAAAAAACGTAAACTTTATAGTTTTTTGGCGCGCTTATTTCACCGCCCGTTCCTACACGCCGCCATTCAGTGCAGCGTCCGTTATCACGCTCATTTGATGAATTACGGAAAAAAAACGTAAACTTTATAGTTTTTTTTGCGCGCTTATTTCACCGCCCGTTCCTACGCGCCGCCGTTCAACGCAGCTTCCGTTATCACGCTCATCTAATGAATTATGGAAAAAAAACGTACACTTTATAGCTTTTTTGGCGCGCTTATTTCACCGCCCGTTCCTACGCGCCGCCGTTCAGCGCAGCTTCCGTTATCACGCTCATCTGATGAATTACGGAAAAAAAACGTAAATTTTATAGTTTTTTTGGCGCGCTTATTTCACCGCCCGTTCCTACGCGCCGCCGTTCAGCGCAGCGTCCGTTATCACCCTCATCTGATGAATTACGGAAAAAAAACCGTAAACTTTATAGTTTTTTTGGCGCGCTTATTTCACCGCCCGTTCCTATGCGCCGCCGTTCAGCGCAGCGTCCGTTATCACGCTCAATGAGGATGAGAGCTGGCTACAGGTGCCTCCAGGGCGACACGTAGCCAGCCCTCACCCTTGGAATAGCTCAATGAGGATGAGAGCTGGCTACAGGTGCCTCCAGGGCGACCCCTAGCCAGCCCTCACCCTTGGAATAGCTCAATGAGGATGAGAGCTGGCTACAGGTGCCTCCAGGGCGACCCCTAGCCAGCCCTCACCCTTGGAATAGCTCAATGAGGATGAGAGCTGGCTACAGGTGCCTCCAGGGCGACCCGTAACCAGCCCACACCTTTGGAATAGCTCAATGAGGATGAGAGCTGGCTACAGGTGCCTCCAGGGCGACCCGTAGCCAGCCCTCACCCTTGGAATAGCTCAATGAGGATGAGAGCTGGCTACAGGTGCCTACATTGCGACCCCTAGCCAGCCCTCACCCTTGGAATAGCTCAATGAGGATGAGAGCTGGCTACAGGTGCCTCCAGGGCGACCCCTAGCCAGCCCTCACCCTTTGAATAGCTCAATGAGGATGAGAGCTGGCTACAGGTGCCTCCAGGGCGACCCCTAGCCAGCCCTCACCCTTGGAATAGCTCAATGAGGATGAGAGCTGGCTACAGGTGCCTCCAGGGCGACCCGTAGCCAGCCCTCACCCTTGGAATAGCTCAATGAGGATGAGAGCTGGCTACAGGTTTGATGATACCAAAAGCACTTAAAATTCAATCTGCATCAAAAAAAAGTCGCTCTGACGCCGCCGTTAAGGGCTGCGTCCGTTATCACGCTCATCTGATAAATTACGGAAAAAAAACGTAAACTTTATAGTTTTTTTGGCGCGCTTATTTCACTGCCTTTTCCTACGCGCCGCCGTTCAGCACAGCTTCCGTTATCATGCTCATCTAATGAATTATGGAAAAAAACGTAAACTTTATAGTTTCTTTGGCGCGCTTATTTCACCGCCCGTTCCTACGCGCCACGGTTCAGCGCACCTTCCGTTATCACGCTCATCTGATGAATTACGGAAAAAAAACGTAAACCTTATAGTTTTTTTGGCGCGCTTATTTCACCGCCCGTTCCTACGCGCCGCCGTTCAGCGCAGCTTCCGTTATCACGCTCATCTAATGAATTATGGAAAAAAAGTAAACTTTATAGTTTTTTGGCGCGCTTATTTCACCGCCCGTTCCTACGCTTCGCCGTTCAGCGCAGCGTCCGTTATCACGCTCATCTGATGAATTACAGAAAAAAAACGTAAACTTTATCGTTTTTTTGGTGCACTTATTTCACCGCCCGTTCCTACGTGCCGCTGTTCAGCACAGCATCCGTTATCATGCTCATCTGATGAATTACGGAAAAAAAACGTAAACTTTATAGTTTTTTTGGCGCGCTTATTTCACCGCCCGTTCCTACGCGCCGCCATTCAGCGCAGCGTCCGTTATCACGCTCATCTGATGGATTACGGAAAAAAAATGTAAACTTTATAGTTGTTTTAGCGCGCTTATTTCATCCCCCGTTCCTACGTGCCGCCATTCAGCGCAGCGTCCGTTATCACGCTCATCTGATGAATTATGGAATAAAAGCGTAAACTTTATAGTTTTTTTGGCGCGCTTATTTCACCGCCCGTTCCTACGCGCCGCCGTTCAGCGCAGCGTCCGTTATCACGCTCATCTGATGAATTACAGAAATAAAACGTAAACTTTATAGTTTTTTTGGCGCACTTATTTCACCGCCCGTTCCTACGTGCCGCCGTTCAGCACAGCAACCGTTATCACGCTCACCTGATGGATTACGGAAAAAAAACGTAAACTTTATAGTTGTTTAGGCGCGCTTATTTCACCGCCCGTTCCTATGCGCCGCCGTTCAGCGCAGCGTCCGTTATCACGCTCAATGAGGATGAGAGCTGGCTACAGGTGCCTCCAGGGCGACACGTAGCCAGCCCTCACCCTTGGAATAGCTCAATGAGGATGAGAGCTGGCTACAGGTGCCTCCAGGGCGACCCGTAGCCAGCCCTCACCCTTGGAATAGCTCAATGAGGATGAGAGCTGGCTACAGGTGCCTCCAGGGCGACCCCTAGCCAGCCCTCACCCTTGGAGCAGCTCAATGAGGATGAGAGCTGGCTACAGGTGCCTCCAGGGCGACCCCTAGCCAGCCCTCACCCTTGGAGCAGCTCCATGAGGATGAGAGCTGGCTACAGGTGCCTCCAGGGCGACCCCTAGCCAGCCCTCACCCTTGGAGCAGCTCCATGAGGATGAGAGCTGGCTACAGGTGCCTCCAGGGCGACCCCTAGCCAGCCCTCACCCTTGGAGCAGCTCCATGAGGATGAGAGCTGGCTACAGGTGCCTCCAGGGCGACCCCTAGCCAGCCCTCACCCTTGGAGCAGCTCAATGAGGATGAGAGCTGGCTACAGGTGCCTCCAGGGCGACCCCTAGCCAGCCCTCACCCTTGGAGCAGCTCAATGAGGATGAGAGCTGGCTACAGGTGCCTCCAGGGCCACCCCTAGCCAGCCCTCACCCTTGGAGCAGCTCAATGAGGATGAGAGCTGGCTACAGGTGCCTCCAGGGCGACCCCTAGCCAGCCCTCACCCTTGGAGCAGCTCAATGAGGATGAGAGCTGGCTACAGGTGCCTCCAGGGCGACCCCTAGCCATCCCTCACCCTTGGAGCAGCTCAATGAGGATGAGAGCTGGCTACAGGTGCCTCCAGGGCGACCCCTAGCCAGCCCTCACCCTTGGAGCAGCTCAATGAGGATGAGAGCTGGCTACAGGTGCCTCCAGGGCGACCCCTAGCCAGCCCTCACCCTTGGAGCAGCTCAATGAGGATGAGAGCTGGCTACAGGTGCCTCCAGGGCGACCCCTAGCCAGCCCTCACCCTTGGAGCAGCTCAATGAGGATGAGAGCTGGCTACAGGTGCCTCCAGGGCGACCCCTAGCCAGCCCTCACCCTTGGAGCAGCTCCATGAGGATGAGAGCTGGCTACAGGTGCCTCCAGGGCGACCCCTAGCCAGCCCTCACCCTTGGAGCAGCTCCATGAGGATGAGAGCTGGCTACAGGTGCCTCCAGGGCGACCCCTAGCCAGCCCTCACCCTTGGAGCAGCTCCATGAGGATGAGAGCTGGCTACAGGTGCCTCCAGGGCGACCCCTAGCCAGCCCTCACCCTTGGAGCAGCTCAATGAGGATGAGAGCTGGCTACAGGTGCCTCCAGGGCGACCCGTAGCCAGCCCTCACCCTTGGAGCAGCTCCATGAGGATGAGAGCTGGCTACAGGTGCCTCCAGGGCGACCCCTAGCCAGCCCTCACCCCTGGAGCAGCTCCATGAGGATGAGAGCTGGCTTCAGGTGCCTCCACGGCGACCCGTAGCCAGCCCTCACCCTTGGAATAGCTCAATGAGGATGAGAGCTGGCTACAGGTTTGATGATACCAAAAGCACTTAAAATTCAATCTGCAACAAAAAAAATTCGCTCTGACGCCGCCGTTAAGGGCTGCGTCCGTTATCACGCTCATCTGATAAATTACAAAAAAAAAACGTAAACTTTATCGTTTTTTTGGCGCACTTATTTCACCGCCCGTTCCTACGTGCTGCCATTCAACGCAGCTTCCGTTATCACGCTCATCTAATGAATTATGGAAAAAAAACGTACACTTTAAAGCTTTTTTGGCGCGCTTATTTCACCGCCCGTTCCTACGCGCCGCCGTTCAGCGCAGCTTCCGTTATCACGCTCATCTGATGAATTACGGAAAAAAAACGTAAATTTTATAGTTTTTTTGGCGCGCTTATTTCACCGCCCGTTCCTACGCGCCGCCGTTCAGCGCAGCGTCCGTTATCACCCTCATCTGATGAATTACGGAAAAAAAAACGTAAACTTTATAGTTTTTTTGGCGCGCTTATTTCACCGCCCGTTCCTATGCGCCGCCGTTCAGCGCAGCGTCCGTTATCACGCTCAATGAGGATGAGAGCTGGCTACAGGTGCCTCCAGGGCGACACGTAGCCAGCCCTCACCCTTGGAATAGCTCAATGAGGATGAGAGCTGGCTACAGGTGCCTCCAGGGCGACCCGTAGCCAGCCCTCACCCTTGGAATAGCTCAATGAGGATGAGAGCTGGCTACAGGTGCCTCCAGGGCGACCCCTAGCCAGCCCTCACCCTTGGAGCAGCTCAATGAGGATGAGAGCTGGCTACAGGTGCCTCCAGGGCGACCCCTAGCCAGCCCTCACCCTTGGAGCAGCTCAATGAGGATGAGAGCTGGCTACAGGTGCCTCCAGGGCGACCCCTAGCCAGCCCTCACCCTTGGAGCAGCTCAATGAGGATGAGAGCTGGCTACAGGTGCCTCCAGGGCGACCCCTAGCCAGCCCTCACCCTTGGAGCAGCTCAATGAGGATGAGAGCTGGCTACAGGTGCCTCCAGGGCGACCCCTAGCCAGCCCTCACCCTTGGAGCAGCTCCATGAGGATGAGAGCTGGCTACAGGTGCCTCCAGGGCGACCCCTAGCCAGCCCTCACCCTTGGAGCAGCTCCATGAGGATGAGAGCTGGCTACAGGTGCCTCCAGGGCGACCCCTAGCCAGCCCTCACCCTTGGAGCAGCTCCATGAGGATGAGAGCTGGCTACAGGTGCCTCCAGGGCGACCCCTAGCCAGCCCTCACCCTTGGAGCAGCTCAATGAGGATGAGAGCTGGCTACAGGTGCCTCCAGGGCGACCCGTAGCCAGCCCTCACCCTTGGAGCAGCTCCATGAGGATGAGAGCTGGCTACAGGTGCCTCCAGGGCGACCCCTAGCCAGCCCTCACCCCTGGAGCAGCTCCATGAGGATGAGAGCTGGCTTCAGGTGCCTCCACGGCGACCCGTAGCCAGCCCTCACCCTTGGAATAGCTCAATGAGGATGAGAGCTGGCTACAGGTTTGATGATACCAAAAGCACTTAAAATTCAATCTGCAACAAAAAAAATTCGCTCTGACGCCGCCGTTAAGGGCTGCGTCCGTTATCACGCTCATCTGATAAATTACAAAAAAAAAACGTAAACTTTATCGTTTTTTTGGCGCACTTATTTCACCGCCCGTTCCTACGTGCTGCCATTCAACGCAGCTTCCGTTATCACGCTCATCTAATGAATTATGGAAAAAAAACGTACACTTTAAAGCTTTTTTGGCGCGCTTATTTCACCGCCCGTTCCTACGCGCCGCCGTTCAGCGCAGCTTCCGTTATCACGCTCATCTGATGAATTACGGAAAAAAAACGTAAATTTTATAGTTTTTTTGGCGCGCTTATTTCACCGCCCGTTCCTACGCGCCGCCGTTCAGCGCAGCGTCCGTTATCACCCTCATCTGATGAATTACGGAAAAAAAAACGTAAACTTTATAGTTTTTTTGGCGCGCTTATTTCACCGCCCGTTCCTATGCGCCGCCGTTCAGCGCAGCGTCCGTTATCACGCTCAATGAGGATGAGAGCTGGCTACAGGTGCCTCCAGGGCGACACGTAGCCAGCCCTCACCCTTGGAATAGCTCAATGAGGATGAGAGCTGGCTACAGGTGCCTCCAGGGCGACCCGTAGCCAGCCCTCACCCTTGGAATAGCTCAATGAGGATGAGAGCTGGCTACAGGTGCCTCCAGGGCGACCCCTAGCCAGCCCTCACCCTTGGAATAGCTCAATGAGGATGAGAGCTGGCTACAGGTGCCTCCAGGGCGACCCGTAGCCAGCCCTCACCCTTGGAGCAGCTCAATGAGGATGAGAGCTGGCTACAGGTGCCTCCAGGGCGACCCGTAGCCAGCCCTCACCCTTGGAGCAGCTCAATGAGGATGAGAGCTGGCTACAGGTGCCTCCAGGGCGACCCTTAGCCAGCCCTCACCCTTGGAATAGCTCAATGAGGATGAGAGCTGGCTACAGGTTTGATGATACCAAAAGCACTTAAAATTCAATCTGCAACAAAAAAAAGTCGCTCTGACGCCGCCATTCAGCGCAGCGTCCGTTATCACGCTCATCTGATGGATTACGGAAAAAAAACGTAAACTTTATAGTTGTTTAGGCGCGCTTATTTCACAGCCCGTTCCTACGCCACGGTTTTTACACAACTTTAAGTGTTTTACAACATGGTCACATGCTCTATTTACTTTTACCTATTTTTGATATGAAATATGGGCTCCATCTATGGATGTGATTATTGGCCTCAATACCAGTGATTATTGCTGCCATTTTTGTGTCTTTTTAAATAATGATGTAATAAAATTGCAACTTTTTAAATGCCTTTAATTAAACTCCTTATTCTCATTTGATTATATGGTCACAATCTGTGTTAAAAGAGTTAATGTTTTACAAGGTCAGGCAGCAGCACATTGAAAGTCCTAATCTCAGTGAAACAACAGAGACAAAAATGCTACATCATCATCCCCTCCCCCCATCACAGCCTTTCCACCGAAGGATAAGTGAAAAATCTCCTTATTGTGTGTTTCCTGTGAGGGTCTATCATGAACGAGTGAATGGCTTTTAAAGCACAGCTGCCATCCAGTGTTCAATTTCCAGAAATGCAGCTGAATTCTGGCTGACAAGTAATGAATGATATTTAAAGCACAGATGCCATCTGGTGGTCATTTCCAAGAGATGAAATGTTGTGAGGGCTGGCTAAATGGCTTGTTTTTCGGACCTGGAACAGACGAGGTTTTTGCAAGCCTTTTTTTGGAGCCTTAATGGCGTCGGATCGACCCGGGGCGGCGTGCAGAGCATCTCCCGGGCTGGATCTGTAAAATGGCGAGCGTTGCGTCGTCCAGCGGCAAAGTTTTTTCGTGAGGGCTGGCTATTGTAGGTGAGAGCTGGCTATTAAAGAAGATGGCAGAGAGGATTTCTTTGGAAAAATGTTTTCATCTCGAAACGTTACGAAAAAAGTACAGTGCGTCCGGCATGTGATAAGAGTGCGGCACGCCGAATATCGGCGTCCAGCTCCAAACCGCGTGCGTTCCAGAGCCAGAAAACTGTAGCGCGGACGCCGAGGCTTAATCGCAAATTCCGGAGATGCTCGTCCCCTCGGGACGAGTGTGGGAGCGCCTGACGCGAATCTGGTCAAAAAACGCAAACATTTCCAAAATCCAAAAGTCCAGCTGTTGACATGCGGAATGCATTTGGGGCCCCTATGACATGCGGCATGCTTTTTTGGCCCCCATTACATGTGGCTTGCATTTGGGGCCCCCATGACATGCGGCATGCACGTGGGGCCTCCATGATATGTAGAATGCATTTGGGGCCCCCATGACATGCTTCATGCATGTGGGGCCCAAATGACATGCGACATGCATTTGGGGTACCCAAGACATGCGGCATGCATGTTGGGCCCCCATGACATGCCTCAATCACTTGGGGCCCCCATGTCATGCGGTATGCTCTTGCGGCCCCCATGACATGTGGCATGCATTTGGGGCCCCTATGACATGCGGCATGCTTTTTTGGCCCCCATGACATGCGGCATGCATTTGGGGCACACATGGCATGCGTCATGCACGTGGGGCCCCATGACATGCGGTATGCATGTGGAGCCCCATGACATGCGGTATGCATTTGGGGCCTCCATGACATGTGGCATGCATTTGGGGCCCCCATGACAAGTGGCATGCACATGGGGCCCCATGACATGCGGCATGCATTTGGGGCACCTATGACATGCGGTATGCACGTGGGGCCTATGATATGCGGTATGCACATGTTCACTCCATGACATGCGGTATGCATGTGGGCCCCCATGGCATGTGGCATGCACATGGGGCCACATGACATGCGGCATGCATTTTGGGCCCCAATGCCATGCAGTATGCACGTGGGGCCCCATGATATGCGGTATGCACGTGTTGCCCCCATGACATGCGGTATGCATGAGTGTCCCCCATGACATGCGGCATGAAATTGGTACCCCCATGACATTCGGCATGCACATGGGGCCCCATGACATGCGGAATGCACGTGGGGCCACATGACATGCGGCATGCATGTGGAGCTCCCATGACATGCAGTATGCACGTGGGTCCCTCATGACATGGGGCATGCATTTGGGGTACACATGACATGCGGCATGCATTTGGTGTACCCATGACATGCGGCATGCATTTTGGGCACCCATGACATACGGCATGCATTTGGGGCCCCCATGACATGTGGCATGCATTTGGGGCCCCCATGACATGTGGCATGCACGTGGGGCCCCCATGACATGCGGCATGCACGTGGGGCTTCCATGACATGCGGCATGCACGTGGGTCCCCCATGACATGTGGCATGCATTTGGGGTACCCATGACATGCGGCATGTATGTGGGGCCCCCATGACATGCGGCATGCATTTGGGGCCCCCATGACATGCGGCATTCATGTGGGGCCCCTTGACATGGCCCATGCATGTGGGGCTACCATGACATGTTGCATGCATTTGGGGCCCCCATCACATGCAGCATGCATTTGGGGCCCCAGACATGCAGCATGCATTTGGCGCCCCCAATGAAATGCGGCATGCACGTGGGGCCCCCATGACATGCGGAATGCATTTGGGGCCCCTATGACATGCGGCATGCTTTTTTGGCCCCCATGACATGTGGCTTGCATTTGGGGCCCCCATGACATGCTTCATGCATGTGGGGCCCAAATGACATGCGACATGCATTTATGGTACCCAAGACATGCGGCATACATGTTGGGCCCCCATGACATGCCTCAAGCACGTGGGGCCCCCATGTCATGCGGCATGCTCTTGGGGCCCCCATGACATGTGGCATGCATTTGGGGCCCCCATGACATGCTGCATGCATTTGGAGCCACCATGACATGCGTGATGCATTTGGGGCCCCCATGACATGAGGCATGCACTTGGTGCCCCCATGACATGCGGCATGCATGTAGAGCCCCCATGATATTCGGAATGCAAGTGGGGACCACATGACATGCAGCATGCATTTGGGGCCCCATGACAAGCGGCATGCATGTGGGGCCCCTATGACATGGCCCATGCATTTGGTGCCCCCATGATATGTGGCACGTATTTGGGGCCCCCATGACATGCAGCATGCATTTTTGGCCCCTGACATGCAGCATGCATTTGGGGCCCCCAATGAAATGCGGCATGCACGTGGGGCCTACATGACATGTGGCATGCATGTGGAGCCCCCATGACATGGGGCATGCACGTGTGACCCCCATGACATGCGGAATGCATTTGGGGCCCCTATGACAAGCGGCATGTTTTTTTGGCCCCCATGACATGCGGCATGTATTTGGGGCATCCATGACATGCGGCATGCACTTGGGGCCCCATGACATGCGGTATGCATTTGGTGCCTCCATGACATGCGGCATGCATGTGGGCCCCCATGACATGCGGCATGCATGTGGGCCCCCATGACATGCAGCATGCATTTGGGTTCCCCATTCCATGTGGCATGCACATGGAACCCCCATGACATGCGGAATGCTCATGGGGCCCCATGACATGTGGCATGCACTTGGGGCCACATGACATGCGGCATGCACATGGGGCCCCATGACATGCGGCATGCATATGGAGATCCCATGACAGGTTGTATGCATTTGGGGCCCCAATGACATTCGGCATGCAATTGGAGCCTCCATGACATGTGGCATGCATTTGAGGCCCCCATGACATGTGGCATGCACATGGTGCCCCTTGACATGCGACCTGCATTTGGGGCCCCCATGACATGCGGTATGCACGTGGGGCCCCATGATATGCGGTATGCACGTATTGCCCCCATGACATGCGTTATGCATGTGGGCCCCCATGACGTGTGGCATGAACATGGGGCCCCATTGACATGCGGCATGCATTTGGGGCACCAATGACATGCGGTATGCACGTGGGGCCCCATGATATGCGGTATACACGTGTTGCCCCCATGATATGCGGTATGCATTAGGGTCCCCCATGACATGCGGCATGCACGTGGGGCCACATGACATGCGGCATGCATGTGGAGCTCCCATGACATGCAGAATGCATTTGGGGCCCCCATGACATGAGTCAAGCTTTGGGGGTCCCCATGACATGCGGTATGCACGTGAGGCCCCCATGACATGCACTTTGCATTTGGGGCCCCCATGACATGAGGCATGCATGTGGGGACCCCATGATATGTGGCATGCACGTGGTACCCCCATGACATTCGGCATGCACATGGGTCCCCATGACATGCGGCATGCACGTGGGGCCACATGACATGCGACATGCATTTGGGGTTCCCAAGACACGCAGCATGCAATTGGGGCCCCCATGACATGCGGCATGGACGTGGGGCCTCCATGATATGTAGAATGCATTTGGTGCCACCATGACATGCGTCATGCATGTGGGGCCCAAATGACATGCGACATGCATTTGGGGTACTCAAGACATGCGTCATGCATGTGGGGCCCCCATGACATGCGTCAAGAACGTGGGGCCCCCATGTCACGCGGCATGCTCTTGGGGCCACCATGACATGTGGCATGCATTTGGGGCCCCCATGACATGCGGCATTCATTTGGAGCCCCCATGACATGCGGCATGCATTTGGGGCCCCCATGACATGCGGCATGCACTTGGTGCCCTCATGACATGCGGCATGGATGTAGAGCCCCTATGACATACGGAATGCATGTGGGGACCCCATGACATGCGGCATGCATTTGGGGCCCCCATGACATGCAGCATACATTTGAGGCCCCCATGACATGCGGCATGCATGTGGGGCCCCATGACATGCGGCATGCATGTGGGGCCCCTATGACATGCACCATGCATGTGGGGCCCCCATGACATGTGGCACGTATTTGAGGCCCCCATGACATGCGGCATGCGTGTCGGCTACCATGACATGTGCCATGCATTTGGGTCCCCCATCACGTGCAGCATGCATTTGAGGCCCCCAAGACATGGGGCATGCATGTGGGGCCCCATGACATGCAGCATGCATTTGTGGCCCCCATGACATGAGGCATGCACTTGGTGCCCTCATGACATGCGGCATGGATGTAGAGCCCACATGACATGCGGAATGCATGTGGGGACCCCATGACATGCGGCATGCATTTGGGGCCCCCATGACATGCGGCATGCACTTGGTGCCCTCATGACATGCGGCATGGATGTAGAGCCCACATGACATGCGGAATGCATGTGGGGACCCCATGACATGCGGCATGCATTTGGGGCCCCCATGACATGCAGCATACATTTGAGGCCCCCATGACATGCGGCATGCATGTGGGGCCCCATAACATGCGGCATGCATGTGGGGCCCCTATGACATGCACCATGCATGTGGGGCCCCCATGACATGTGGCACGTATTTGAGGCCCCCATGACATGCGGCATGCGTGTCGGCTACCATGACATGTGCCATGCATTTGGGTCCCCCATCACGTGCAGCATGCATTTGAGGCCCCCAAGACATGGGGCATGCATGTGGGGCCCCATGACATGCAGCATGCATTTGTGGCCTCTGACATGCAGCATGCATTTGGGCCCCCAATGAAATGTGGCATGCACGTGGAGCCCCCATGACATGTGTCATGCAAGTGTGGCCCCCATGACATGTGGCATTCATTTTTGGCCCCCATGACATGCGGCATGCATTTGGGGCACCCATAACATGCGTCATGCACGTGGGGCCCAATGACATGCGGTATGCACGTGGAGCCCCATGACATGCGGTATGCATGTGGTGCCCCCATGACATGTGGCATGCATGTGGGCCCTCATGACATGCGGCATGCACAAGGGGCCCCATGACATGCGTCATGCACTTGGGGCCACATGACATGCGGCATGCATTTGGGGCCCCCATGACATGTGGCATGCATGTGGGCCCTCATGACATGCGGCATGCACAAGGGGCCCCATGACATGCGTCATGCACTTGGGGCCACATGACATGCGGCATGCATTTGGGGCCCCCATGACATGTGGCATGCATTTGGGTCCCCCATCACGTGCAGCATGCATTTGAGGCCCCCAAGACATGGGGCATGCATGTGGGGCCCCATGACATGCAGCATGCATTTGTGGCCTCTGACATGCAGCATGCATTTGGGCCCCCAATGAAATGTGGCATGCACGTGGAGCCCCCATGACATGTGTCATGCAAGTGTGGCCCCCATGACATGTGGCATTCATTTTTGGCCCCCATGACATGCGGCATGCATTTGGGGCACCCATAACATGCGTCATGCACGTGGGGCCCAATGACATGCGGTATGCACGTGGAGCCCCATGACATGCGGTATGCATGTGGTGCCCCCATGACATGTGGCATGCATGTGGGCCCTCATGACATGCGGCATGCACAAGGGGCCCCATGACATGCGTCATGCACTTGGGGCCACATGACATGCGGCATGCATTTGGGGCCCCCATGACATGTGGCATGCATGTGGGCCCTCATGACATGCGGCATGCACAAGGGGCCCCATGACATGCGTCATGCACTTGGGGCCACATGACATGCGGCATGCATTTGGGGCCCCCATGACATGTGGCATGCATTTGGGTCCCCCATCACGTGCAGCATGCATTTGAGGCCCCCAAGACATGGGGCATGCATGTGGGGCCCCATGACATGCAGCATGCATTTGTGGCCTCTGACATGCAGCGTGCATTTGGGCCCCCAATGAAATGTGGCATGCACGTGGGGCCTCGTTGACATGTGGCATGCATGTGGAGCCCCCATGACATGTGTCATGCACGTGTGGCCCCCATGACATGTGGCATGCATTTTTGGCCCCCATGACATGCAGCATGCATTTGGGGCACCCATAACATGCGTCATGCACGTGGGGCCCCATGACATGCGGTATGCACTTGGAGCCCCATGACATGCGGTATGCATGTGGTGCCCCCATGACATGTGGCATGCATGTGGGCCCCCATGACATGCGGCATGCACATGGGGCCCCATAACATACGTCATGCACTTGGGGCCACATAACATGCGGCATGCATTTGGGGCCCCCATGACATGCAGCATGCACATGGGGCCCCATGACATGCGGCATGCATGTGGAGGTCCCATGACAGGCAGTATGCATTTGGGGCCCCAATGACATGCGGCATGCATTTGGGGCCTCCATGACATGTGGCATGCATTTGGGGCCCCCATGACATGTGGCATGCACATGGGGCCCCATGACATGCGGCATGCATTTGGGGCACCTATGACATGCGGTATGCATATGGGGCCCATGATATGCGGTATGCACATGTTCCCCCAATGACATGCGGTATGCATGTGGACCCCATGGCATGTGGCATGCACATGGGGCCCCATGACATGCGGCATGCATTTTGGGACCAATGCCATGCGGTATGCACGTGGGGCCCCATGATATGCGGTATGCACGTGTTGCCCCCATTACATGCGGTATGCATGAGTGTCCCCCATGACATGCGGTATGAAATTGGTACCCCCATGACATTCGGCATCCACATGGGGCCCCATGACATGCGGCATGCACGTGGGGCCACAAGACATGCGGCATGCATGTGGAGCTCCCAAGACATGCAGTATGCATTTGGGGCCCCCATGACATGAGACATGCATAGGGGGTCCCCATGACATGCGGTATGCACGTGGGTCCCCCATGACATGGGGTATGCATTTGGGGTACACATGATATGCGGCATGCATTTGGGGTACCCATGACAAGCGGCATGCATTTGGGGCACCCATGACATACGGCATGCATTTGGGGCCCCCCTGACATGTGGCATGCATTTGGGGCCCCCATGACATGTGGCATGCATGTGGGGCCCCTATGACATGCGGCATGCACGTGGGGCTTTCATGACATGCGGCATGCACGTGGGTCCCCCATGACATGTGGCATGCATGTGGGGCTACCATGACATGCTGCATGCATTTGGGGCCCCCATCACATGCAGCATGCATTTGGGGCCCCAGACATGCAGCATGCATTTGGGGCCCCCAATGAAATGTGGAATGCACGTGGGGCCCCCATGACATGCGACATGAATGTGTGACCCCCATGACATTCGGAATGCATTTGGGGCCCCTATGACACGCGGCATGCTTTTTTGGCCCCCATGACATGTGGCTTGCATTTGGGGCCCCCATGACATGCGGCATTCATTTGGAGCCCCCATGACATGCGGCATGCATTTGGGGCCCCCATGACATGCGGCATGCACTTGGTGCCCTCATGACATGCGGCATGGATGTAGAGCCCCCATGACATGCGGAATGCATGTGGGGACCCCATGACATGCGGCATGCATTTGGGGCCCCCATGACATGCAGCATACATTTGAGGCCCCCATGACATGCGGCATGCATGTGGGGCCCCATGACATGCGGCATGCATGTGGGGCCCCTATGACATGCACCATGCATGTGGGGCCCCCATGACATGTGGCACGTATTTGAGGCCCCCATGACATGCGGCATGCGTGTCGGCTACCATGACATGTGCCATGCATTGGGGTCCCCCATCACGTGCAGCATGCATTTGAGGCCCCCAAGACATGGGGCATGCATGTGGGGCCCCATGACATGCAGCATGCATTTGTGGCCCCCATGACATGAGGCATGCATTTGGGGTCCCCTTGACATGCGGAATGCTTTTTTGGCCCCCATGACAGGCGGCTTGCATTTGGGGCCCCCATGACATGCGGCATGGACGTGGGGCCCCCAAGACATGGGGCATGCATGTGGGGCCCCATGACATGCAGCATGCATTTGTGGCCTCTGACATGCAGCATGCATTTGGGCCCCCAATGAAATGTGGCATGCACGTGGAGCCCCCATGACATGTGGCATTCATTTTTGGCCCCCATGACATGCGGCATGCATTTGGGGCACCCATAACATGCGTCATGCACGTGGGGCCCCATGACATGCGGTATGCACGTGGAGCCCCATGAGGTGCACCTTTGGTCAAAATCAGAGGCTTCGTGTCCTGTTTGCAACAGGCTTGACCTGAAATGTTGCCGAAAGGCAACAAAAGTTGACCTTTTGTTGCAAACGGGACACAAGATGGCCGACTTTTGTTGCCGGAATGCAACATTTGTTGCATTTGTGCAACAGGCTTGACCTTGATACATTGGAACTGGATTAAAGAGTCAATATGGTAGTATGACCTTCTGTACTATAGTAATATATAGGGACTGATGGGGGAAATTTGTTTTTTGGCATTTGGGACGCTTACGCACGCGGTGGGATGCGCTAAATTTTTTTCAGGGTTAAGGCAAAATTTCTGCTCGAAACTGCACGCTCTGCGGCCTGAAATATCGCTCCTGAGGGGGTCTACGCATTAAAAATGCAAAAAAATGTAACATTAGAGCTGGCTAAATCACTTACCTGATTGACCAATAGCCAGCCCTCATTGACTTTTTTCTTGACATAGTGTGTTCTGAGGAAACTCCACCGGGTGGCAATGTTGTCCAACTTTTTAATTTTTTATTGTAGGATTGTAAAAACACCAGATGGCGATGTTTCTCTTTCTAATGTGCACGCAAGCATGAGAGCTTGCTGCTGGTTGTCCTGGATTACCTGCAGCCAGCCCTCATATTGGGCATATAATGTCTATAGCCAACTCTCAAATTTTTTTTGCTTTAATAACACTAAGGCTATGTAACCACGATGCAGAAATGAAGCATTGTGTTCACGGCTGCCTCTAGCCAGCCCTCAAATTTTTTTTTTCTTTAATAACACAAACACCATGAGGGCTGGCTATCGTGTGTCCACGGCTGCCTCTAGCCAGCCCCCCCATTTTTTTTTCTTTAATAACACAAACACCATGAGGGCTGGCTATCGTGTGTTCACGGCTGCCTCTAGCCAGCCCCCCAATTTTTTTTTTCTTTAATAACACAAACACCATGAGGGCTGGCTATCGTGTGTCCACGGCTGCCTCTAACCAGCCCCCCAATTATTTTTTTTCTTTAATTACACAAACACCATGAGGGCTGGCTATCGTGTGTTCACGGCTGCCTCTAGCCAGCCCCCCAATTTTTTTTTTCTTTAATAACACAAACACCATGAGGGCTGGCTATCGTGTGACCACGGCTGCCTCTAGCCAGCCCCCCAATTTTTTTTTTCTTTAATAACACAAACAAGCGGCATGTATTTGGGGCTTCCATGACATGCAGCAAGCATTTGGAGCCCCTGACATGTAGCATGCATTTAGGGTCCCCAAGGAAATGCGGCATGCTCGTGTGGCCCCCATGACAGGCGGCATGCATTTGGGGACTCCATAACATGCGGCACGCACGTGGGGCCCCCATGACATGCGGCACGTATTTGGGGGCCCCAAAACATGCGACATGTATTTTTGGCCCCCATGACATGCGGCACGCACGGGGGCCCCCATGACATGCGGCATGTATTTGGGGCCCCCATGACATGCGGCATACATTTGGGGCCTCCATGACATGCGGCATGCATTTGGGGCCCTCATGACATGCGTCATACATTTGGGGCCCCCATGAAATGTGACATGCACATGGGGCCCCCATGACATGCGGCATGCATGTGGAACCCCCATGACATGCGGAATGCATGTGGGGACCCCATGACACGTGGCATGCATGTGGGGCTCCCACGACTTGTGGCAAATATTTGGGGCCCCAAGACATGCGGCATGCACGTTGGGCCCCCATGACATGCGGCACATATTTGTGGCCCCCATGACATGCGGCATGCCTTTGGGGCCCCCATGACATGCGCCATGCATGTGGGGCCCTCATGACATGCAGCACGTATTTGGGGCCCCCATGACATGCGTCATGTACGTGGCGCCCCATGACATGCGGCATACATTTGGGGCCCCCTTGACATGCGGCATGCATTTAGGGACCCCATGACATGAGGCATGCATTTGGGGACCCCATGACTTGCGGCATGCACGTGGGCCCCCCATGACATGGGGCATGCATTTGGGACCCCATGAAATGCAGCATGCATGTGGGTCACCCATGACATGCGGCATGCACGTGGGGCCCCCTGATATGTGGCACGTATTTTGGGCCCCCATGACATGCGGCATACATTTAGGGTCCCCATGACATGCGGCATGCATTTGGGGTCCCCATGACATGCAGCATGCACTTGGGGCCCCCGTGTAATGAGGCATGCGTTTGGGGCCCCCATGACACGAGGCATGCACGTGTGGCCCCGATGACTTGCGCCATGCATGTGGGGCCCTCATGACATGCGGAATGCATGTGGGAACCCCATGACACATGGCAGGCATGTGGGGCCCCCATGACATGCGGCAAATATTTGGGGCCCAAAGACATGCGGCATGCACGTTGGGCCCCCATGAAATGCGGCACATATTTGTGGCCCCCATGACATGCGGCATGCATTTGGGGCCCCTATGACATGCGCCATGCATGTGGGGCCCTCATGACATGCGGCACGTATTTGTTGCCCCCATGACATGCGACATGCATTTGGTCCCCCATGACATGAGGCATGCATGTGGGGCCCCCAGGACATGCGGCATGCATTTGGGGCCCCCATGACATGTGGTATGCACGTGGGGCCCCTATGACATGCGGCATGCATTTGGGGACCCCATGACATGCGGCATGCACGTGGGCCCCCCATGACATGGGGCATGCATTTGGGGCCCCCATGAAATGTGGCATGCATGTGGGGCACCCATGATATGCGGCATGCATGTGGAGCCCCCTGACATGTGGCACTTATTTGGGGCCCGCATGACATGCGGAATACATTTAGGGCCCACATGTAATGCGGCATGCGTTTGGGGCCCCCATGACACGAGTCATGCATGTATGGCCCTGATGACATGCGGCATGCATGTGGGGCCCCCATGACATGCGGAATGCAAGTGGGGACCCCATGACACGCGGCATGCATGTGGGGCCCCCATGACATGCAGCACATATTTGTGGCCCCCATGGCATGCGGCATGCATTTGGGGCCCTCATGACATGCGCCATGCATGTGGGGCCCTCATGACATGCGGCACGTATTTGGTGCCCCCATGACATGCGGCATGCATTTGGTCCCCCATGACATGCGGCATGAACGTGGGGCCCCCATGACATGCGGCATACACTTGGGGCCCCCTTGACATGCGGCATGCATTTGGGGACCCCATGACATGCGGCATGCATTTGGGGACCCCATGACATGCAGCATGCACGTGGGCCCCCCATGACATGGGGCATGCATTTGGGGCCCCCATGAAATGCGGCATGCATGTGGGGCACCCATGAAATGCGGCATGCATGTGGGGCCCCCTGACATGTGGCAAGTATTTGGGGTCCCGATGACATGTGGCATGCATTTGGGGCCCCCATGACATGCGGCATGCATTTGGGGCCCCCCCTGACATGTGACATGCATTTGGGGTACCCTTGACATGCGGCATGCATGAGGGGCAACCAATAAATGCGGCATGCAAGTGGAGACGCCATGACATGCGGCATGCACGTGGGGCCCCCATGAAATGCGGCAGGCATTTGTGGCCCCTATGAAATGTGGCATGCATTTGGGCCCCCATGACTTGCGGCATGCACGTGGGGCCCCCATGACATGGGGCATGCATTTGGGGCCCCCTTGACATGCTGCATGCATTTAGGGCCCCCATGACATGCGGCATGCACGTGGGGCCACATGACATGCGGCATGCATGTGGAGCTCCCATGACATGCAGTATGCATTTGGGGCCCCCATGACATGAGTCAAGCTTTGGGGGTCCCCATGACATGCGGTATGCACGTGAGGCCCCCATGACATGCACTTTGCATTTGGGGCCCCCATGACATGCGGCATGCATGTGGGGACCCCATGATATGTGGCATGCACGTGGTACCCCCATGACATTCGGCATGCACATGGGTCCCCATGACATGCGGCATGCACGTGGGGCCACATGACATGCGACATGCATTTGGGGTTCCCAAGAAACGCAGCATGCATTTGGGGCCCCCATCACATGAGGCATGCATTTGGGGTCCCCTTGACATGCGGAATGCTTTTTTGGCGCCCATGACAGGCGGCTTGCATTTGGGGCCCCCATGACATGCGGCATGGACGTGGGGCCTCCATGATATGTAGAATGCATTTGGGGCCAGCATGACATGCGTCATGCATGTGGGGCCCAAATGACATGCGACATGCATTTGGGGTACTCAAGACATGCGGCATGCATGTGGGGCCCCCATGACAAGCGTCAAGCACGTGGCGCCCCCATGTCACGTGGCATGCATTTGGGGCCCCCATGACATGCGGCATTCATTTGGAGCCCCCATGACATGCGGCATGCATTTGGGGCCCCCATGACATGCGGCATGCACTTGGTGCCCTCATGACATGCGGCATGGATGTAGAGCCCCCATGACATGCGGAATGCATGTGGGGACCCCATGACATGCGGCATGCATTTGGGGCCCCCATGACATGCAGCATACATTTGAGGCCCCCATGACATGCGGCATGCATGTGGGGCCCCATGACATGCGGCATGCATGTGGGGCCCCTATGACATGCACCATGCATGTGGGGCCCCCATGACATGTGGCACGTATTTGGGGTCCCCATGACATGCGGCATGCGTGTCGGCTACCATGACATGTGCCATGCATTTGGGTCCCCCATCACGTGCAGCATGCATTTGAGGCCCCCAAGACATGGGGCATGCATGTTGGGCCCCATGACATGCAGCATGCATTTGTGGCCTCTGACATGCAGCATGCATTTGGGCCCCCAATGAAATGTGGCATGCACGTGGAGCCCCCATGACATGTGTCATGCACGTGTGGCCCCCATGACATGTGGCATTCATTTTTGGCCCCCATGACATGCGGCATGCATTTGGGGCACCCATAACATGCGTCATGCACGTGGGGCCCCATGACATGCGGTATGCACGTGGAGCCCCATGAGGTGCACCTTTGGTCAAAATCAGAGGCTTCGTGTCCCGTTTGCAACAGGCTTGACCTGAAATGTTGCCGAAAAGCAACAAAAGTTGACCTTTTGTTGCAAATGGGACACAAGATGGCCGACTTTTGTTGCCGGAATGCATTTGTGCAACAGGCTTGACCTTGATACATTGGAACTGGATTAAAGAGTCAATATGGTAGTATGACCTTCTGTACTATAGTAATATATAGGGACTGATGGGGGAAATATGTTTTTTGGCATTTGGGACGCTTGCGCACGCGGTGGGATGCGCTAAATTTTTTTCAGGGTTAAGGCAAAATTTCTGCTCGAAACTGCACGCTCTGCGGCCTGAAATATCGCTCCTGAGGGGGTCTACACAATAAAAATGCAAAAAAATGTAACATTAGAGCTGGCTAAATCACTTACCTGATTGACCAATAGCCAGCCCTCATTGACTTTTTTCTTGACATAGTGTGTTCTGAGGAAACTCCACCGGGTGGCAATGTTGTCCAACTTTTTAATTTTTTATTGTAGGATTGTAAAAACACCAGATGGCGATGTTTCTCTTTCTAATGTGCACGCAAGCATGAGAGCTTGCTGCTGGTTGTCCTGGATTACCTGCAGCCAGCCCTCATATTGGGCATATAATGTCTATAGCCAACTCTCAAATTTTTTTTGCTTTAATAACACTAAGGCTATGTAACCACGATGCAGAAATGAAGCATTGTGTTCACGGCTGCCTCTAGCCAGCCCTCAAATTTTTTTTTTCTTTAATAACACAAACACCATGAGGGCTGGCTATCGTGTGTCCACGGCTGCCTCTAGCCAGCCCCCCAATTTTTTTTTCTTTAATAACACAAACACCATGAGGGCTGGCTATCGTGTGTTCACGGCTGCCTCTAGCCAGCCCCCCAATTTTTTTTTTCTTTAATAACACAAACACCATGAGGGCTGGCTATCGTGTGTCCACGGCTGCCTCTAGCCAGCCCCCCAATTATTTTTTTTCTTTAATTACACAAACACCATGAGGGCTGGCTATCGTGTGTTCACGGCTGCCTCTAGCCAGCCCCCCAATTTTTTTTTTTCTTTAATAACACAAACACCATGAGGGCTGGCTATCGTGTGACCACGGCTGCCTCTAGCCAGCCCCCCAATTTTTTTTTTCTTTAATAACACAAACACCATGAGGGCTGGCTATCGTGTGTCCACGGCTGCCTCTAGCCAGCCCCCCAATTATTTTTTTTCTTTAATAACACAAACACCATGAGGGCTGGCTATCGTGTGTCCACGGCTGCCTCTAGCCAGCCCCCCAATTATTTTTTTTCTTTAATTACACAAACACCATGAGGGCTGGCTATCGTGTGTTCACGGCTGCCTCTAGCGAGCCCCCCAATTTTTTTTTTCTTTAATAACACAAACACCATGAGGGCTGGCTATCATGTGTCCACGGCTGCCTCTAGCCAGCCCCCCAATTTTTTTTTTCTTTAATAACACAAACACCATGAGGGCTGGCTATCGTGTGTCCACGGCTGCCTCTAGCCAGCCCTTAAATTTTTTTTTCTTTAATAACACAAACACCATGAGGGCTGGCTATCGTGTGTTCACGGCTGCCTCTAGCCAGCCCCCCAATTTTTTTTTTCTTTAATAACACAAACACCATGAGGGCTGGCTATCATGTGTCCACGGCTGCCTCTAGCCAGCCCCCCAATTTTTTTTTTCTTTAATAACACAAACACCATGAGGGCTGGCTATCGTGTGTCCACGGCTGCCTCTAGCCAGCCCTTAAATTTTTTTTTTCTTTAATAACACAAACACCATGAGGGCTTGCTATGGTGTGTCCACGGCTGCCTCTAGCCAGCCCCCCAATTTTTTTTTCATTAATAACACAAACACCATGAGAGCTGGCTATCGTGTGTCCACGGCTGCCTCTAGCCAGCCCTCAAATTATTATTTTTTCTTTTATGACACAAACACCATGAGGGCTGGCTATCATGTGTCCACGGCTGCCTCTAGCCAGCCCTAAAATTATTATTTTTTCTTTAATAACACAAACACCATGAGGGCTGGCTATCATGTGTCCACGGCTGCCTCTAGCCAGCCCTCAAATTTTTTTTTTCTTAAATAACACAAACACCATGAGGGCTGGCTATCATGTGTCCACGGCTGCCTCTAGCCAGCCCTCAATTTTTTTTTTTCTTTAATAACACAAACACCATGAGGGCTGGCTATCGTGTGTCCACGGCTGCCTCTAGCCAGCCCTCAAATTTTTTTTTTCTTTAAAAACACAAACACCATGAGGGCTGGCTATGAGGAAGGGAGCTATGGCCCTGTAAAGTTAGCTTGTTGTCCTGTGGAGAAGAGTTTGAGGGGATTGTGGCCCTGTGGAAATGCTTGTGGCTCGGCAGAATGAGCCAGTGGTACTGTGGAGAGAGCTGAAGGGGTTGAGGCCCTGTGGAAAGGCCTGTGACCCTGTATAGGGGTCTGTGGCCCCGCAGAGGGGCATGTAGCGATGTAAAGAGAGCAGGAGGGAGTTGTGGCCTGCGGAAAAGGCCATGTAGAGCGGGCTGGTGGGGCCTGTGGAAGGGTCTGAAGTAAGATTTGGGCCTATGAAGTCTTTTTGCGGCAAACAACATGCAACATGATTGCCTGTGGAGAGAGCTGGAGGGACTTGTAGCACTGTGGAAAGGCGTGTGGCCGGGTAGGAGCCTGTGGTCCAGTGGAGAGAGCTGAAGGTGTTGTGGCCCTGTGGAAAGGCCTGTGACCCTGTATAGGGGTCCGTTGCCCTGTGGAGAGAGCTGGAGGTGCTCGTGCCCTATGGAAATGACTATGGCCATGTAGAAAGGCCTTTTGGCCTTGAAGAGGGGGCTTGTGCCCTGCATACGGGCCTTGTGTCTTTGTGGAGAGAGCTAAAGGGGGCTGTGGCCGTGCAGAAAGTGCATTTGGCCCTGTGGAGGGGAGCTATGGCCCTGTAAAGAGAGCTTGTTGTCCTGTGGAGAAGAGTTGGAGGGGATTGTGGCTCTGTGGAAAGGCTTGTGGCCCGGCAGAAGTAGGCAATGGTGCTGTGGAGAGAGCTGAAGGGGTTGAGGCCCTGTGGAAAGGCCTGTGACCCTGTATAGGGGTCTGTGGCCCCGCAGAGGGGCATGTGGCGATGTAAAGAGAGCTGGAGGGAGTTGTGGCCTGAGGAAAAGGCCATGTGGAGCGGGCTGGAGGCCTGTGGAAGGCTCTGGAGTAAGATTTGAGCCTTTGAAGTCCTTTGCAGTAAACAACATGCAACATGATTGCCTGTGGAGAGAGCTGGAGGGGCTTGTGGCACTTTGGAAAGGCCTGTGGCCCAGTAGGAGCCTGTGGTCCTGTGGAGAGAGCTGAAGGTGTTGTGGCCCTGTGGAAAGGCCTCTGACCCTGTATAGGGGTCCGTTGCCCTGTGGAGAGAGCTGGAGGGGCTCGTGCCCTATGGAAATGACTATAGCCATGTAGAAAGGCCTTTTGGCCTTGAAGAGGGCGCTTGTGCCCTGCAGACGGGCCCTGTGACTCTGTGGAGAGAGCTGTTGGGAGTTGTGGCCGTGTGGAAAGTGCATTTGGCCCTGTGGAGGTGAGCTATGGCCCTGTAAAGAGAGCTTCTTGTCCTGTGGAGAGAGCTGGAGGGTGTTGTGGCCCTGTGGAAAGGTCTGTGGCCCTATGGATAGGCACTTTAGCCTTGTGGAAGGGGCTGTGGCCCTGTGGTGAGAGCTGGAAAGAGTTGTGGGCTGTGGAAAAGCCTGTGGTCCTGTGGAGACAGCTGAAGGGGTTGAGGCCCTGTGGAAAGGCCTGTGACCCTGTATAGGGGTCTGTGGCCCCGCAGAGGGGCATGTGGCGATGTAAAGAGAGCTGGACGGAGTTGTGGCCTGAGGAAAAGGCCATGTGGAGCGGGCTGGAGAGGCCTGTGGAAGGCTCTGGAGTAAGATTTGGGCCTATGAAGTCCTTTGCAGTAAACAACATGCAACATGATTGCCTGTGGAGAGAGCTGGAGGGGCTTGTGGCCCTGTGGAAAGGCCTGTGACCCTGTATAGGGGTCCGTTGCCCTGTGGAGAGAGCTGGAGGGGCTCGTGCCCTATGGAAATGACTATGGCCATGTAGAAAGGCCTTTTGGCCTTGAAGAGGGGGCTTGTGCCCTGCAGACGGACCTTGTGTCTCTGTGGAGAGAGCTAAAGGGGGCTGTGGCCGCGCAGAAAGTGCATTTGGCCCTGTGGAGGGGAGCTATGGCCAGGTAAAGAGAGCTTGTTGTCCTGTGGAGAAGAGTTGAAGGGGATTGTGGCCCTGTGGAATGGCCTGTGACCCTGTATAGGGGTCTTTGGCCCCGCAGAGGGGCATGTGGCGATGTAAAGAGAGCTGGAGGGAGTTGTGGCCTGCGGAAAAGGCCATGTGGAGCGGGCTGGAGGGGCCTGTGGAAGGGTCTAAAGTAAGATTTGGGCCTATGAAGTCCTTTTGCGGTAAACAACATGCAACATGATTGCCTGTGGAGAGAGCTGGAGGGACTTGTAGCACTGTGGAAAGGCCTGTGGCCGGGTAGGAGCCTGTGGTCCTGTGGAGAGAGCTGAAGGTGTTGTGGTCACACAAATGAGCCCTTTTAACTGATTAAAGGGGGGTGGAGTGGGCTGTGGCCCTGATGAAAGAGCTGAAAGGGGTTGTAGCCTTGTACAAGGAGCCTGTGGTCCTCTGGAGAGAGCTGGAGGGGGTTATTGCCTTGGTGAAATGCCTATGGCCCTGCGGAGGGGACCTATGACCCCTTGAAAAAGGCCTTTGGCCTTTTGGAGGGGGCTGTTGCCTTGTAAAGGGAGCCTCTGTCCTTTTTAAGAGAGACAGAGGGGGTTGTGGCCTTATGGAAAGGCCTATGACACAGTGAAAGGGCCCTGTGGAGAGAGGTGAAGGCGGTTGTGGCCCTGTGTAAAATGCCTGTAAACCTGTAGAAGGAGCCTGTGGTTCTGTGGAGAGAGCTTGAGGGGGGTTATGGCCCTATGGAAATGACTATGGCCCTGTGGAATGGACCTATGGCTCTTTGCAAAGGGCCTTTGGCCTTGTGGAGGGGGCCCTTGCCCTGTAGAAGGAGCCTGTGGCCCTCTTGAGAGAGCCAGAGGAGGTTGTGGCACTATTTAAAGGCCAGTGGCCCTGTAGAAAGGCCCCTTGGCCTTGATGAAGGGGCTTGTGCCCTGCAGACGGGCCCCATGACTCTGTGTAGAGAGCTGGAGGGGGTTGTGGCCATGTGGAAAGTGCATTTGGCCCTGTGGAGGGGAGCTATGGCCCTGTAAAGCGAGCCTGTTGTCCTGTGGAATTGGAGGGGATTGTGGCCCTGTGGAAAGGCTTGTGGCCGGCAGAAGGAGCCAGTGGTCCTGTGGAGAGAGCTGAAGGGGTTGAGGCCCTGTGGAGAGGCCTGTGACCCTGTATAGGGGTCTGTTGCCCCGCAGAGGGGCATGTGGCGATGTAAAGAGAGCTGGATGGAGTTGTGGCCTGTGGAAAAGGCCATGTGGAGCGTGCTGGAGGGGCCTGTGGAAGGCTCTGGAGTAAGATGGGGGCCTATGAAGTCCTTTGCAGTAAACATCTAAATTTTCAAGCTTCGTGTCCGATTTGCAACAGGGTTGACTCCAATGTTGCCGAACCGCAACAAAAATTGACTCTTGTTGCAAAAGTGCAACATGATTGCCTGTGGAGAGAGCTGGATGGTGCTTGTGGCACTGTGGAAAGACCTGTGGCCCGGTAGTAGCCTGTGGTCCTGTGGAGAGAGCTGAAGGTGTTGTGGCCCTGTGGAAAGGCCTGTGACCCTGTATAGGGGTCCGTTGCCCTGTGGAGAGAGCTGGAGGGGCTTGTGCCCTATGGAAATGACTATGGCCAAGTAGAAAGGCCCTTTGGCCTTGAAGAGGGGGCTTGTGTCCTGCAGAAGGGCCCTGTGTCTCTGTGGAGAGAGCTAAAGGGGGCTGTAGCCGTGCAGAAAGTGCATTTGGCCCTGTGGAGGGGAGCTATGGCTCTGTAAAGAGAGCTTGTTGTCCTGTGGAGAAGAGTTGGAGGGGATTGTGGCCCTGTGGAAATGCTTGTGGCCCGGCAGAAGGAGCCAGTGGTCCTGTGGAGAGAGCTGAAGGGGTTGAGGCCCTGTGGAAAGGCCTGTGACCCTGTATAGGGGTCTGTGGCCCCGCAGAGGGGCATGTGGCGATGTAAAGAGAGCTGGAGGGAGTTGTGGCCTGCGGAAAAGGCCATGTGGAGCGGGCTGGAGGGGCCTGTGGAAGGGTCTGAAGTAAGATTTGGGCCTATGAAGTCCTTTTTTCGGTAAACAACATGCAACATGATTGCCTGTGGAGAGAGCTAGAGGGACTTGTAGCACTGTGGAAAAGCCTGTCGCCGGGTAGGAGCCTGTGGTCCTGTGGAGAGAGCTGAAGGTGTTGTCGCCCTGTGGAAAGGCCTGTGACCCTGTATAGCGGTCCGTTGCCCTGTGGAGAGAGCTTGAAGGGCTCGTGCCCTATGGAAATGACTATGGCCATGCAGAAAGGCCTTTTGGCTTTGAAGAGGGGGCTTGTGCCCTGCAGACGGGCCCTGTGACTCTGTGGAGAGGGCTGTTGGGAATTGTGGCTGTGTGGAAAGTGCATTTGGCACTGTGGAGGTGAGCTATGGCCCTGTAAAGAGAGCTTCTTGTCCTGTGGAGAGAGCTGGAGGATGTTGTGGCCATGTGGAAAGGTTTGTGGCCCTATGGATAGGCCCTTTGGCCTTGTGGAAGGGGCTGTGGCCCTGTGGTGAGAGGTGGAAGGAGTTGTGGGCTGTGGAAAAGCCTGTGGTCCTGTGGAGACAGCTGAAGGGGTTGAGGCCCTGTGGAAAGGCCTGTGACTCTGTAAAGGGGACTGTGGCCCCGCAGAGGGGCATGTGGCGATGTAAAGAGAGCTGGAGGGAGTTGTGGGATGAGGAAAAGGCCATGTGGAGTGGGCTGGAAAGGCCTGTGGAAGGCTCTGGAGTAAGATTTGGGCCTATGAAGTCCTTTGCAGTAAACAACATGCAACATGATTGCCTGTGGAGAGAGCTGGAGGGGCTTGTGGCACTGTGGAAAGGCCTGTGGCCCAGTAGGAGCCTGTGGTCCTGTGGAGAGAGCTGAAAGTGTTGTGGCCCTGTGGAAAGACCTGTGACCCTGTATAGGGGTCCGTTGCCCTGTGGAGAGAGCTGGAGGGGCTTGTGCCCTATGGAAATGACTATGGCCATGTAGAAAGGCCTTTTGGCCTTGAAGAGGGGGCTTGTGCCCTGCAGACGGGCCTTGTGTCTCTGTGGAGAGAGCTAAAGGGGGCTGTGGCCATGCAGAAAGTGCATTTGGCCCTGTGGAGGGGAGCTATGGCCCTGTAAAGAGAGCTTGTTGTCCTGTGGAGAAGAGTTGGAGGGGATTGTGGCCCTGTTGAAAGGCTTGTAGCCCGGCAGAAGGAGGCAGTGGTCCTGTGGAGAGAGCTGAAGGGGTTGAGGCCCTGTGGAAAGGCATGTGACCCTGTATAGGGGTCTGTGGCCCCACAGAGGGGCATGTGGCGATGTAAAGAGAGCTGGAGGGAGTTGTGGCCTGAGGAAAAGGCAATGTGGAGCGGGCTGGAGGGGCCTGTGGAAGGCTCTGGAGTAAGGTTTGGGCCTATGAAGTCCTCTGCAGTAAACAACATGCAACATGATTGCCTGTGGAGAGAGCTGAAGCTGTTGTGGCCCTGTGGAAAGGACTGTGACCCTGTACAGGGGTCCGTTGCCCTGTGGAGAGAGCTGGAGGTGCTCGTGCCCTATGGGAATGACTATGGCCATGTAGAAAGGCCTTTTGGCCTTGAAGAGGGGCTTGTGCCCTGCAGACGGGCCCTGTGACTCTGTGGAGAGGGCTGTTGGGAGTTGTGGCCGTGTGGAAAGTGAATTTGGCCCTGTGGAGGTGAGCTATGGCCCTGTAAAGAGAGCTTCTTGTCCTGTGGAGAGAGCTGGAGCGTGTTGTGGCCCTGTGGAAAGGTCTGTGGCCCTATGGATAGGCCCTTTAGCCTTGTGGAAGGGGCTGTGGCCCTGTGGTGAGAGCTGGAAGGAGTTGTGGGCTGTGGAAAAGCCTGTGGTCCTGTGGAGAGAGCTGAAGGGGTTGAGGCCCTGTGGAAAGGCCTGTGACCCTGTATAGGGGTCTGTAGCCCCGCAGAGGGGCATGTGGCGATGTAAAGAGAGCTGGAGGGAGTTGTGGCCTGAGGAAAAGGCCATGTGGAGCCGGCTGGAGGGGCCTGTGGAAGGCTCTGGAGTAAGATTTGGGCCTATGAAGTCCTTTGCACTAAAAAACATGCAACATGATTGCCTGTGGAGAGAGCTAGAGGGGCTTGTGGCACTGTGGAAAGTCCTGTGGCTCAGTAGGAGCCTGTGGTCCTGTGGAGAGAGCTGAAGGTGTTGTGGTCACTCAATTGAGCCCTTTTAACTGATTAAAAGGGGGCGGAGGAGGCTGTGGCCCTGATGAAAGAGCTCAAAGGGGTTGTAGTCTTGTAGAAGGAGCCTGTGGTCCTGTGGAGAGAGCTGGAGGGGGTTATTGCCTTGGGGAAATGCCTATGGCCCTGCGAAAGGGACCTGTGGCCCTTTGAAAAAGGCCTTTGGCCTTGTGGAGGGGGCTGTTGCCTTGTAAAGGGAGCCTCTGTCCTTTTTAAGAGAGACAGAGGGGGTTGTGGCCTTATGGAAAGGCCTATGACACAGTGAAAGGGCCCTGTCGCCTTGTGGAGAGAGGTGAAGGCGGATGTGGCCCTGTGTATATGCCTGTAAACCTGTAGAAAGAGCCTGCGGTTCTGTGGAGAGAGCTTGAGGGGGGTTATGGCCCTATGGAAATGACTATGACCCTGTGGAATGGACCTATGGCCCTTTGCAAAGGGCCTTTGGCCTTGTGGAGGGGGCCCTTGCCCTGTAGAAGGAGCCTGTGGCCCTCTTGAGAGAGCCAGAGGAGGTTGTGGCACTATTTAAAGGCCAGTGGCCCTGTAGAAAGGCCCCTTGGCCTTGATGAAGGTGCTTGTGCCCTGCAGACGGGCCCCATGACTCTGTGTAGAGAGCTGGAGGGGGTTGTGGCCATGTGGAAAGTGCATTTGGCCCTGTGGAGGGGAGCTATGGCCCTGTAAAGAGAGCCTGTTGTCCTGTGGAATTGGAGGGGATTGTGGCCCTGTGGAAAGGCTTGTGGCCCGGCAGAAGGAGCCAGTGGTCCTGTGGAGAGAGCTGAAAGGGTTGAGGCCCTGTGGAGAGGCCTGTGACCCTGTATAGGGGTCTGTTGCCCCGCAGAGGGGAATGTGGCGATGTAAAGACAGCTGGATGGAGTTGTGGCCTGTGGAAAAGGCCATGTGGAGCGTGCTGGAGGGGCCTGTGGAAGGCTCTGGAGTAAGATGGGGGCCTATGAAGTCCTTTGCAGTAAACATCTAAATTTTCAAGCTTCGTGTCCGATTTGCAACAGGGTTGACTCCAATGTTTCCGAACTGCAACAAAAATTGACTCTTGTTGCAAAAGTGCAACATGATTGCCTGTGGAGAGAGCTGGATGGTGCTTGTGGCACTGAGGAAAGACCTGTGGCCCGGTAGTAGCCTGTGGTCCTGTGGAGAGAGCTGAAGGTGTTTGGCCCTGTGGAAAGGCCTGTGACCCTGTATAGGGGTCCGTTGCCCTGTGGAGAGAGCTGGAGGGGCTTGTGCCCTATGGAAATGACTATGGCCATGTAGAAAGGCCCTTTGGCCTTGAAGAGGGGGCTTGTGTCCTGCAGACGGGCCCTGTGTCTCTGTGGAGAGAGCTAAAGGGGGCTGTGGCCGTGCAGAAAGTGCATTTGGCCCTGTGGAGGGGAGCTATGGCTCTGTAAAGAGAGCTTGTTGTCCTGTGGTGAAGAGTTGGAGGGGATTGTGGCCCTGTGGAAATGCTTGTGGCCCGGCAGAAGGAGCCAGTGGTCCTGTGGAGAGAGCTGAAGGGGTTGAGGCCCTGTGGAAAGGCCTGTGACCCTGTATAGGGGTCTGTGGCCCCGCAGAGGGGCATGTGGCGATGTAAAGAGATCTGGAGGGAGTTGTGGCCTGACGAAAAAGGCCATGTGGAGCGGGCTGGAGGGGCCTGTGGAAGGCTCTGGAGTAAGATTTGAGCCTATGAAGTCCTTTGCAGTAAACAACATGCAACATGATTGCCTGTGGAGAGAGCTGGAGGGGCTTGTGGCACTGTGGAAAGGCCTGTGGCCCAGTAGGAGCCTGTGGTCCTGTGGAGAGAGCTGAAGGTGTTGTGGCCCTGTGGAAAGGCCTGTGACCCTGTATAGGGGTCCGTTGCCCTGTGGAGAGAGCTGGAGGGGCTCGTGCCCTATGGAAATGACTATGGCCATGTAGAAAGGCCTTTTGGCCTTGAAGAGGGGGCTTGTGCCCTGCAGACGGGCCCTGTGACTCTGTGGAGAGAGCTGTTGGGAGTTGTGGCCGTGTGGAAAGTGTATTTGGCCCTGTGGAGGTGAGCTATGGCCCTGTAAAGAGAGCTTCTTTTCCTGTGGAGAGAGCTGGAGGGTGTTGTGGCCCTGTGGAAAGGTCTGTGGCCCTATGGATAGGCCCTTTAGCCTTGTGGAAGGGGCTTTGGCCGTGTGGTGAGAGCTGGAAGGAGTTGTGGCTGTGGAAAAGCCTGTGGTCCTGTGGAGACAGCTGAAGGGGTTGAGGCCCTGTGGAAAGGATTTTTAAGCGCAGCAGAAACGCTGCGGAAAAATCCGCAGCATGGGCATTAACATTGCGGAATGCCACTAAGTACCATGTGGTGCGGATTAACAAGTGTTTCACAAGCGTTTCTGCTGCGTAAATTACGCAACATATACGCTTGTAAATCGCTAGGTGGGCACGCAGCCTGAGGCTGTGTTCACACACCACGCTTTTTTCCGGCCCGGAGGAGAAGTGATGTCACAGAGGAGGATGAAGAATCCTGCTCCTCCTCCCCTTTGTGACATGTCTGCCAGCCCCCCTTTCATTTTGTAATATATTACTATACAGTACGAAATCAAAATTAAATAAATCAAGATGTATTAAAAATAATAAAGAATTAATACTTACCCTTTCAGACGCTTTTCGGTCTATCCGGTGCAGAGCCAAGGCCACGTCCTGAGCGACAGGACCTTCCATGATGTTACAGGAAGGTCCTGTCGGTTGGTATTTGGCCTTGGTTCTGCACCGGATAGCCCTAAAAGGCATCGGAAAGGGTAAGTATTAATTCTATTGTGATGTCATAATACCCCACAACTATTAGTAGAGGCAAAAAAGTGACACATTTATTCCATTTTATTTATTGAAAGAAATTAGGCTTAAACCAAAAATGACATGATGGGGCGGATTGCCTGTAAAAATGCCTTCTTTTTAATGTATTGATCTTCATGGAATAAAGTAAAATTCATCATATGGAAACCGGTGCCAGCATTCCTTTTTTCATGTTTGGCTTTCAGGCGGTGGCCTACCGCCACTGAGCACCTGACCGGATCCACTGATTGGAAGGAGGGGGGAGCTTTCCATTTCCCAATTTTCTCATTTGGCTCCAAAAATAACATGTCAATCAAGAAAACTGGTATAAAGGAGCATGGCATAGGTGACATTTCTTTGCAAGCATTCAACCTGTGTAAAGAAAAAAAGAATATTAAACAGTGCAGTATACTATATCAGGTTCCTTTACTCGAGCTGACCAATGGTCAATAGGTCACTCAAATGAGTCCTTTTAACTGACTAAAGGGGGGTGGAGGAGGCTGTGGCCCTGATGAAAGAGCTGAAAAGGGTTGTAGCCTTGTAGAAGGAGCCTGTGGAGAGAGCTGGAGGGGGTTATTGCCTTGGGGAAATGCCTATGGCTCTGTGGAAGGGACATGTGGCCCTTTGAAAAAGGCCTTTGGACTTGTGGAGGGGGCTGTGGCCTTGTAAAGGGAGCCTCTGTCCTTTTTGAGAGAGACAGAGGGGGTTGTGGCCTTATGGAAAAGCCTATGACACAGTGAAAGGGCCCTGTGGAGAGAGGTGAAGGCGGTTGTGGCCCTGTATAAATGCCTGTAAACCTGTAGAAGGAGCCTGTTTTTCAGTGGAGAGAGCTTGAGGGGGTTATGGCCCTATGGAAATGACTATGGCCCTGTGGAATGGACCTATGGCTCTTTGCAAAGGGCCTTTGGCCTTGTGGAGGGGGCCCTTGCCCTGTAGAAGGAGCCTGTGGCCCTCTTGAGAGAGCCAGAGGAGGCTGTGGCACTATTTAAAGGCCAGTGGCCCTGTAGAAAGGCCCCTTGGCCTTGATGAAGGGGCTTGTGCCCTGCAGACGGGCCCCATGACTCTGTGTAGAGAGCTGGAGGGGGTTGTGGCACTGTGGAAAGACCTGTGGCCCAGTAGGAGCCTGTGGTCCTGTGAAGAGAGCTGAAAGTGTTGTGGCCCTGTGGAAAGGCCTGTGACCCTGTATAGGGGTCCGTTGCCCTGTGGAGAGAGCTGGAGGGGCTTGTGCCCTATGGAAATGACTATGGCCATGTAGAAAGGCCTTTTGGCCTTGAAGAGGGGGCTTGTGCCCTGCAGACGGGCCTTGTGTCTCTGTGGAGAGAGCTAAAGGGGGCTGTGGCCATGCAGAAAGTGCATTTGGCCCTGTGGAGGGGAGCTATGGCCCGGTAAAGAGAGCTTGTTGTCGTGTGGAGAAGAGTTGGAGGGGATTGTGGCCCTGGGGAAAGGCCTGTGACCCTGTATAGGGGTCCGTTGCCCTGTGGAGAGAGCTGGAGGGGCTCTTGCCCTATGGAAATGACTATGGCCATGTAGAAAGGCCTTTTGGCCTTGAAGAGGGCGCTTGTGCCCTGCAGACGGGCCTTGTGACTCTGTGGAGTGAGCTGTTGGGAGTTGTGGCCGTGTGGAAAGTGCATTTGGCCCTGTGGAGGTGAGCTATGGCCCTGTAAAGAGAGCTTCTTGTCCTGTGGAGAGAGCTGGAGGGTGTTGTGGCCCTGTGGAAAGGTCTGTGGCCCTATGGATAGGCCCTTTAGCCTTGTGGAAAGGGCTGTGGCCCTGTGGTGAGAGCTGGAAGGAGTTGTGGGCTGTGGAAAAGTCTGTGGTCCTGTGGAGACAGCTGAAGGGGTTGAAGCCCTGTGGAAAGGCCTGTGACCCTGTATAGGGGTCTGTGGCCCCGCAGAGGGGCATGTGGCGATGTAAAGAGAGCTGGAGGGAGTTGTGGCCTGAGGAAAAGGCCATGTGGAGCGGGCTGGAAAGGCCTGTGGAAGGCTATGGAGTAAGATTTGGGCCTATGAAGTCCTTTGCAGTAAACAACATGCAACATGATTGCCTGTGGAGAGAGCTGGAGGGGCTTGTGGCACTGTGGAAAGGCCTGTGGCCCAGTAGGAGCCTGTGGTCCTGTGGAGAGAGCTGAAGGTGTTGTGGCCCTGGGGAAAGGCCTGTGACCCTGTATAGGGGTCCGTTGCCCTGTGGAGAGAGCTGGAGGGGCTCGTGCCCTATGGAAATGACTATGGCCATGTAGAAAGGCCTTTTGGCCTTGAAGAGGGGGCTTGTGCCCTGCAGACGGGCTTTGTGTCTCTGTGGAGAGAGCTAAAGGGGGCTGTGTCCATGCAGAAAGTGCATGTGGAGGGGAGCTATGGCCCGGTAAAGAGAGCTTGTTGTCCTGTGGAGAAGAGTTGGAGGGGATTGTGGCCCTGTGGAATGGCTTGTGACCCTGTATAGGGGTCTGTGGCCCCGCAGAGGGGCATGTGGCGATGTAAAGAGAGCTGGAGGGAGTTGTGGCCTGCGGAAATGGCCATGTGGAGCGGGCTTGAGGGGCCTGTGGAAGGGTCTAAAGTAAGATTTGGGCCTATGAAGTCCTTTTGCGGTAAACAACATGCAACATGATTGCCTGTGGAGAGAGCTGGAGGGACTTGTAGCACTGTGGAAAGGCATGTGGCCGGGTAGGAGCCTGTGGTCCTGTGGAGAGAGCTGAAGGTGTTGTGGCCCTGTGGAAAGGATTTTTAAGCGCAGCAGAAACGCTGCGGAAAAATCTACAGCATGGGCATTAACATTGCGGAATGCCACTGAGTACCATGGGGTGCAGATTACCAAGTGTTTCACAAGCGTTTCCGCTGCGTAAATTACGCAACATATACGCTTGTAAATCGCTACGTGGGCACGCAGCCTGAGGCTGTGTTCACACACCACCCGGTCCGGAGGAGAAGTGATGTCACAGAGGAGGAAGAAGAATCCTGTTCCTCCTCCCCTTTGTGACATGTCTGCCAGCCCCCATTTCATTTTGTAATGTATTACTATACAGTACGAAATCAAAATTAAATAAATCCAGATGTATTAAAAATAATAAAGAATTAATACTTACCCTTTCAGGCGCCTTTTCGGTCTATCCGGTGCAGAGCCAAGGCCACGTGCTGAGCGACAGGACCTTCCATGATGTCACAGGAAGGTCCTGTCGGTTGGTATTTGGCCTTGGTTCTGCACCGGATAGCCCTAAAAGGCATCGGAAAGGGTAAGTATTAATTCTATTGTGATGTCATAATACCCCACAACTATTAGTATAGGCAAAAAAGTGACACATTTATTCCATTTTAGTTATTGAAAGAAATTAGGCTTAAACCAAAAATGACATGATGGGGCGGATTGCCTGTAAAGATGCCTTCTTTTTAATGTATTGATCTTCATGGAATAAAGTAAAATTCATCATATGGAAACCGGTGCCAGCATTCCTTTTTTCATGTTTGGCTTTCAGGCGGTGGCCTACCGCCACTGAGCACCTGACCGGATCCACTAATTGGAAGGAGGGGGGAGCTTTCTATTTCCCAATTTTCTCATTTGGCTCCAAAAATAACATGTCAATCAAGAAAACTGGTATAAAGGAGCATGGCATAGGTGACATTTCTTTGCCAGCATTCAACCTGTGTAAAGAAAAAAAAGAATATTAAACAGTGCAGTATACTATATCAGGTTCCTTTACTCGAGCTGACCAATGGTCACTCAAATGAGTCCTTTTAACAGATTAAAGTGGGGTGGAGGAGGCTGTGGCCCTGATGAAAGAGCTGAAATGGGTTGTAGCCTTGTAGAAGGAGCCTGTGGTCCTGTGGAGAGAGCTGGAGGGGGTTATTGCCTTGGGGAAATGCCTATGGCCCTGCGGAAGGGACCTGTGGCCCTTTGAAAAAGGCCTTTGGCCTTGTGGAGGGGGCTGTTTCCTTGTAAAGGGAGCCTCTGTCCTTTTTGAGAGAGAGAGGGGGTTGTGGCCTTATGGAAAGGCCTATTGCATAGTGAAAGGGCCCTGTTGCCCTGTGGAGAGAGGTAAAGGTGGTTGTGGCCCTGTGTAAATGCCTGTACACCTGTAGAAGGAGCCTGTGGCCCTGTTGAGAGTGCCAGAGGGGGTTGTGGCCCTATTTAAAGGCCAGTGGCCCTGTAGAAAGGCCCCTTGGCCTTGATGAAGGGGCTTGTGCCCTGCAGACGAACCCCGTGACTCTGTGGAGAGAGCTGGAGGGGATTTTTGCCGTGTGGAAAGTGCATTTGGCCCTGTGGAGGGGAGCTATGGTCCTGTAAAGAGAGCCTGTTGTCCTGTGTAGAGAGTTGGAGGGGATTGTGGCCCTGTGGAAAGGCTTGTGGCCCGGCAGAAGGAGCCAGTGGTCCTTTGGAGAGAGCTGAAGGGGTTGCGGCCCTGTGGAAAGGCCTGTGACCCTGCATAGGGGTCTGTTGCCCCGCAGATGGGCATGTGGCGATGTAAAGCGAGCTGGAGGGAGTTGTGGCCTGTGGAGCGGGCTGGAGGGGCCTGTGGAAGGCTCTGGAGTAAGATGGGGGCCTATGAAGTCCTCTGCAGTAAACATCTAAATTTTCAAGCTTTGTGTCCGATCTGCAACAGGGTTGACTCTAATGTTGCCGAACTGCAACAAAGATTGACTCTTTTGTTGCAAAAGTGCAACATGATTGCCTGTGAAGAGAGCTGGATGGGGCTTGTGGCACTGTGGAAAAGCCTGTGGCCCGGTAGTAGCCTGTGGTCCTGTGGAGAGAGTTGGAGGGGGTTATGGCCCTGTGGAAATGCCTATGGCCCTGCGGAAAGGGACCTCTGGCCCTTTGCAAAGGGTCATTGGCCTTGTGGAGTCGGCTATTGCCCTGTTGACGGGCATGTGGCCCTGTGTGATTGTTGATAGCCTGACAAATCATCCCATAAAAACTTGCATATTTTTCAAGGATCCTGTAGCTTAAAGATGTTTCCTGACCATTCACTTTAATGTTCAGGAAGCATCCTACACCAACAAGATTCTTAAAAAATACACAAGTGTTAAACACTTACCAATTCATCTTCTCTGCTGCAACTTGAGTAGTGCTTCTTACCTTTGACCTACAGAAAGAGGTGTGCTCGTGAGAGAGTCATTAAGAGGCACATAGAGGCAAAGAAGGGAGCAAAGGGGCAAAGGTAGGCACATAGAGGGATGCAAAAGGTAAATAGAAGCACAGGGAGGGACAGAGAGGCACAGAGACCGATAGAGAGCCACAGATGGGCAAAGACAGAGATTGAGAAGCTCGTGAAGGCACAGAGACAAAAAAAGGCACTTTGGACGGAAAGAGAGCACCAGAGAGAGAGCATGCGAGAGAGTGGTGCAATGGGGAGAGATCAAAAGCGAGCGCCAGTGATGCACTGGAGACTGAGAGAGCACAAAAGAGAGCAGTGCACTATAAAGACAGAGGAGTGCCAGAGAGCGGTGCAGTAGGGAGAAAGAGAACACGTCAGAGAGTGGTGCACTGGAGAGAGAGTGAAAGAGCACCAGAGAGCATTGCACTGCGGAGAGAGAAAGAGAGAGAGAGACAGAAAGCAGTGTGCCAGTGTAAAAGGGCACCAGAGAGTGATGCACTGACTGGACAAATGGTCATTTTTATAGGCAGTTCTACATGTCGGGTTGCTGGACAGCTGGGGGTCATGCTTACCGTTGTTAGGGATGGTAATATATTCTGCTTCCCTAGGCCCGATTTCCAGGGACTGCACTGCTCTGACTGGCAGGAGCACTTTTATGGCTACCTGACCTTTAAATTATTATGGATTCTAGTAATACTGACAAAGCATTAGACTAAACGGCTCAGAAACCTGACGGTAGTAAATGATTGTGCCATTTGAACAGTTGTCAGAATTGTTTCATCATAGCCATAGGACTATTTATATTTAGCTTTAAAATAGTTATTAAAGGGACTGTGTCACCAGGTTTTTGACATCCCATCTGACAGCAGCATAATGTAGAGATAGAAATCCTGATCCAGCAATGTTTCACTTACTGAGCTCCTTGCTGTCATTTTGATAAAATTACTGTTTTCTCTGTTGCAGATTTGGCAGCTCCCAAGTATGACTGGACTACTGGAGTAGTGCTCTAATGATAATCTCCAGATGATTTAACAGTGTTTTAATGCAAACTACACTGAGCAGCCTAGTAAGTGATACATCACTGGAATAAAGATCTCTGTGTCCACATTATGGTGCGCTCAGATGAGATGGCTAAAACCTGGTGACAGAATCCCTTTAACACTAATACAAACAGTACAAATGTTTATAATAAAGAAAATCTTCTCCCATTGCTTCGAGGGCCCCGTTCACCTGGAATTGTAGAACAACCTAGAACAGAAAAGAAACAAATAAAACATGAATTCAAAAACTTTAACAAGACCGGAACTTTAGTCTCCGAAACGCCTCATTCTTTCTTGGGAGCTGATCACTGCCGTCTTCTTAATCTCTTTAAAGGAAAGAAGGGGAATACATATGTTAAAACAGAAATGTTTATTGTTCAAGGACAATGTGAATGAGTATATTGACCAATTACCCTGGGTGTTTCCTTTTCCTCAACTGCATCCCTGTCTTCATGGACCTTGTTGTGACCCTAGGTTTGATTGGTGCTCTCCGCCTGATATAAATAATAACATTACATTTTCTGGGCACTTAGAGTGGTATAAGTTGGCAGGTCTGATATGACCGAGGTCTGCTGTGATATCATTTAAGTGTGAATGGGAGTAGATGTGTATAGCATGTCTGCATGTAGAACTGGATATTTATTTATCCAGTATTATTTGTTTGATTTGAGATCCTGACCTCAAATCTCACGATCGTCGTGTAATTAACCATCGTGCAGGCTGCAGCATTGAAGCATGGAACCATACGATTCACCTATACTTTGCATTGAATTTGCAGAATCGCAGCATGGTACAGAATAGCGCTGCATCGCAACATTGTGCATGCTTTATCTACGATATAGCATGTAACAGCGCACGTACGATCAATTAAGGATAGTGTGTGCGATGTGAAACACCTGACGCTTGTGCAATATCGCACACGATATTGAAGAGTGTAATGGTACCTTAAATGTCACGTTGTCAGCCATGGGATATCTGAACCTTCTCCATAGTCATTAGGTTTCACTCCATAATCGAACAAAAGCGCTGTCCCTGGTTTGATATCGCAATTAGCCAGAAATAGTATTGATGGCGTGTTACCATCAATTATAAATTTAAGGACAGGTTTGACGTTGTAATTTTTATAAGAATGATTCATTTTTCGCCCAAATGTGGAAGGCATGTCTGGGTGACAACTGCACGGAACCTCCCTGGCATCAATACACCACTGCTTTTCACCAATGAAGAAAAAAAACATATAACATTCATCCTCGTTCAGAGTTGCCTGTATTTTGCAAGCCTCAGCTCCTTCTCTAAGCACTCCATGATAGTCACAAATGACTTCTCCTTTACTAAAAGCACGAGTTGTGCACAGTCCTTCACCTTTGCCTCGTTCATTTACAATCATTAGGCCTGTCCACGTTTGCAATTTTAGCTTTTCTTGAAGTCTGGCAATGTTCTCTGTATCCCCTCTTTTTGGTTTGGGCTTCCATCCACGTTGGACATCTACTAGGACAGGTAGGTTGGACGTCCAATGCTGTTGATTCAGATAGTGCTTTAAATCATCTTCTTTGGGGAAAAGCCTGAAATAATCTAAAAAAGAGAAAATACTGTAAAATATTCAGCAAAAAAAATATTCAGGCATCACATCCCAAAGAATACAATAACATCAAGTAGACAGATTTAAATTTAAAGAAAGAGAAAAAAAACTTACCGACAGCACTTGAAACGCGTAGATTGTATTGGTCTCGCCTCCACTTGTCCCGACAGTAGTGTGCGAAACGCTCTGTGTACTGACTGCAGGTGGACAGGGATGGTAATTGGGTGTTTACTCCTACAGGGTACTTTTCAATTAATCTGTTGAAATAGAGCTCTTTTTGAGCATTGTCAGTCTGCTGGACTGCCTCTTCCTCATGGATTTCTGCCGCTTCAGAATGTCTCCGATTGCCGCCGCCTTCTCCTGTGATGTCAATGGAACTTCTGTAAAGTTTAATGGATAGATGGTAAATTAGAATATACTAAAAATGGTGTTGTTCCTCACCGGACTACTTAACCAAGAATTTGGAATTCATCATATACTAAAAGGCAGAATTACTTTACGGAAAGTGCCGCTATTTATTTGTATAATAGATTATTGGTTAGAGAATGATTTTTTGCTTAATACAAAATTAAATATATTAACCATTAACTATGGGGCCCCATTATGATATGGAGGACAGGACTGTAGGGCCACATTATCCTATATGCAAGATGACAGATGCTACATTATGCTATATGAAGGAATATAGAAGCTGTATGCTATACAGAGGATTATAGAGGCTACATTATGCAATATGGATAATTAAAGAAGCTATATTATACTATATGGAGGATTATAGAGCCTACATTATACAATATGATGAACTATAGAGGCTGCTTTATATATTGAGTAGTATGGAGATTACATAATATTGCATAAAGGCTGCAATATGTTATATGGAGGTTACAATAAGTTATATGGAGGACTATGGGTGATGCATTGTAATATACAGAAAACTATGGGAAAGTATTATTCTATATAGAAGGCAATGGGAGCTGCATTATACCATATGGAGAACTACTATGTAGGGCCCATTTCCCATCCATAAGGTATGCGGGGCCATTATAATATTTGAATGGATTTATGGAGGGCATTATAATATGTGGATGGCTATGAAGGAGCCTTTATATCTTATGGATGACTATTTGAGGGCCACTATATTGTATGCCAGCAAATATACAGTGTGAAGGTCTGCGTGGGGTCCATCACACTGTGCGGAAGGCTGTGTGGGGGTATTAATACGACGTACAGTGATAGTAGGGGCCATGATACTGCACGTAGGCCCCATGTACTGCATGGAGGGCTGTATGGGAATCACAATTGAGGATTATACTGTGCTGGGATCACCATTCATCACCAGGGTAGTGGAGGGAGGCACAGTTGGGTCATCATACTGTGTGTGGATGGTACTGTGGAGAAATTAATTGTGGTGGCATCATAGGGTGTCTGTTCAGTCTCCTACCCAGCGCCTTCTGTCTCTTCCTCATCTGCTTGTCCCTCACAGTCCTCTTCTCCCCTGATCCTCCTTCTCTTGGGCAATGTACATCTGTGAAGTTAAAAAAAAACAGTTAAGTTAGGAAAAACTGATAAAGGCATTGTTACCTACTAGACGACTTAACCAAGAATTTGGTTGAAATCATATATACAATACGGCATAATTACTTAAGTCTCATGCAATAAAAAGATGGATTTTGGGAATGCCTGTGGGGATAAAGTTAGGTCTCTTACACAGAGGTTCCTGCTTGCTCATCTCCCTTCAGTGTAGCCACAATTAACATCCCTGCAGCAAATGGAGATTTATCCACCATGTCGGGTCTGGACACAAAGTGCACGTACGCATTGGCCTGGTCTCTTTCCACCTGTGAAAGACATTCTTCAGCCCACTTTTTGTATGCGTCTATTGCCATCACCCATATTTTTACGGGCAGCTGATACCTGTGGATAAAACATTTGTTAGTCTTGTTAAATGCTTGGTAGTGCAGAGAAGGAGGGCCTCATTTTTTACGAACTTATTATGGAAGCGCTCCATGTCTTTGCCGGGATTCTTGATGTGTTGTCCATTGCAGGACACAAAGAATGTAGGCACCGTATCTGCATCCTTGGGTTGATTAGTTGTCCTAATCTTTTCGAAATATGTATTGAAATTCTGTCAAAGTGAAACTCTGTGTTAAAGATGCGATTGCAAATGGCAAAACCTTGAAGAACCTACAGCACAGCTTTATAGGAGTTATGTTTTTAACATTTTACCTTCTCATCCTCCTCCTGCAGTATCAAAAGATTTTTTTTTGTCTTTACCACTGTTAAGGTCTGTCCATCAACATCTAACTTCTCCCTTTCAAGCCAGTCTTTTAACTAAGAGAAAAACATTGAAAATACATAAGATATGGTAAAGCAGCATCTGTCAGCAATATGCTAAGTTGGTTAATTAAATTAAACCTACCATTAGATTTTTTGCCTCAGATGGCTTACGTAGATGCTTATAGATAATAACAGCCTGAAGATAATAACATGCTAGGGTCTTCTCCTTATCACTCAACATCTTACTAATTTCTGCCTGTGTAAAAATATCAGTCACGTGAGGCTTTGCCACTTTCAAAATTTTGCAGCAATCAGCCATAGTCACAGGCGTGGATTCCAATCTGTGGATGATAAAATGAGTTATGTTACAGGTTCATTCTTTTTATTTATTTTTTTTGCATGTTAGCCCATTAGATACATTTAGCATTCTTTGTTTCCATCATTCGACAAATCTTTTATCTAGGGGTTCCATTTTACCGATCCCATAATGGAGCCAGAAGATGTAACCTCAGCGCATTTGTGATTATGAACTCATTTTAGCAAGTTAAAATATTTTGAATTCAATTGAAATGGAAATATGGGATTTGCCTGAGCTTCTAAGAGCTAAATATTACTTTGTTCCAACCTTGCATGGCAGAACAAGTAATAAATAAATCTAGACTTTCTAATAATCAACCTTTCCCATGATGTTTTTATGGCATTTTACATCCCCATGACAGTAAAAATTTAAATTGCAGGTGTAGTATAAACTTGAGCTACTTACCCCCTCTTCCTGCCTTTTTGCAAGCTTCTTGTTTAATCTCTTTACTACAACACTCAAAGTCTCCTTAAAGGGCTCAACTGCATTTTTTGCTTCTTCGTCAAGGAGATAGGGGTAGTCCTTTGAGCATACAAAAGTTACAAATCTCCGCAGGTGACTAATATGCTTTTTTATTGTTTCTTCATTGGTCTTTAAGGCTATGTGCCCACGATGCAGAAATGAAGCAGAAAATTTCTGCAGCATTTCTGCATCTCCCTGGCAGAAAAAAACGCATGCAGATTGTGCATGCGTTTTTCCTGCAGAATACATGCGGATCCACATGCGGGTTCACATGCGTTTCCGCATGCAGATTGACAAGCACTTTCCAGGCGATAGCATCACTTGGAAAGTGCTTGACAACTAGGTCACACTGTATAAATCCATGGAAACAGCATGGATTTATACAGTGTGAACCATAAAAATTAAAACAAATAAAGCTATACTCACCCCCGAGGCCCCGGCGTGGCTGCAGCGCTGCTTCCTGGCTTGTTCCCGGCTGCCGGCATATCGCGAGACAGAGCGGTGAAGGGCCTGCGGTCACATGACTGTGACGTCACCGCAGGTCCTTCAGCGCTGCTGGCATTCAGAGAGAAGCCGCCGGACAGGTGAGTATAAACTTTATTTGTTATTTTATTCTTTTTTTACAGGTACAATGGTACCCAGGTCTGGATGAGAGTCTCCTCTCCTCCAGAACTGGGTACCATCCGCACATAGAGACGCATAGAAGCCGCTTGTACAAATGTACAGTCGCGGTTTCTATGCGTCTCAATGCAAGTCAATGGCGGGAGTTCCGCTGCGCTTCCGCAAAATTAAATGACATGCTGCGGATTTTTGGACGTAGCATAAACGCTGCGGAAAAATCCGCAGCATGTGCATAGAACATGCGGAATCCCATTGGGGACCATGGGGTGCGGATCTACATGCGTTTTTCAAGCGTTTACGCTGCGGAAATTCCGCAGCATATACGCTTGAAAAATGCTACGTGGGCACACAGCCTAAGCTTTCCAAGGAAATAAAATATTCTCTAGTGGCCTTCAAGTTCTTTAAAAAGTCAGCAGAGATGTCTTCCGGGTTTACATAATAAAGAAAGCGAGAAACGATTCGTATCTAAAATTTAAAAAAATGATCATGCATCAGGGTTCACATCTGTAAGGATTCCTCAAACACACGCAAAATGATAAAATTACACTTACCATCGGTGTTATGGTCGATTCGGTACATTTTCCCTTTAAATAGTTTTTAAAAGCCAGTAAAATTGAGGAACTTAAGCTGTGCATCTTATGAAACCCAACCACAGCAAGTTTTTTCCGCATGGGCATCGTGGCATTCGAACTGAAAGAGGCAAGAATATATTAGGGTGATTATTGACATCATAAGCTTCCTTTATTAATAATAGTAAAGCTGTTACAAATGTTTTTAGAAATCTGGTGCATAGTTCTTACCTAGCTTCTTCAACCTCAGGAGGAAGTGTCATAGGCTCCTCTTCTTCAGTGGATGGCCTAAAAAAGAAACCCAAAATCTGCATTAATTCCTCTATAATTGAGAGTATCAACATATAGAACTTTGCAGGCGACTTGGATGGTTGGTCAAGGCCCTTTACCACTATTGTGGTGCCTGTAGGGCCATTCTAGTGACAACAATCTTAGTTTTGACCCAATAGCAAATGAGAGCTTTGAAACATCTGAGTTAGGAGTAGAAGTGAGAGCCAGTTACAGGGACATCTAGGACCATCAGTAGCCAGCTGTCACATAAACGATATTCTTATTATATTGTAATTATATCATACTATAATTCTATTATTACTACATTATATTATATTTACAATATTAGATTATATACATTTTAATTATGTCATATTATATTAGTAATATATTATTTAATATAGCATTATATTATATTTAATATAATATAATATATTATATTGTTATATTATATGTATATTATCTTGTATTAGATACAATTTTATATTTTTATAGTGTATTAATTATATTATTAATATATTATTATAGTATGCCATATTATATTTACATTATTATAAGGTAATTACATTATGTTATTATATTTTATTATATTGAAGAAAAAAAAAAATTATATATATATATATATATATATATATGCACACACATGCGCCAATAAAATTCAATACTGGGTGATCAAAACACTGTCTACCTAAAAATGATATCTTTGAATACATCACTCCTAGCCACAAAAAAATGTCATCACATGGATCACAAAAAATAATGCTATAGGTTGGAAAAAATGACCACAAAGTGCAAAACTTTTTTTTTTTAAAAATTCAGAATTTTCTCCAGCACTTAGATAAAAGCAAAAGTATACATTTTTGGTATCCGCAAAGTTATACTGAGCTGAGCTGAGGCATCACTCCATGTAGTGAACGCAGTGTTAAAAAGTGCAATTGCACAGTTTTCAATTTAAGCGCACATAGAATTTTTTCCCAATTTTACAGTACAATATATGGTAAAAGTAACACTAGCTCACTGAAAAAAACAAGCCTTTTTTCTATCTAGATTAACAGAAAAATAAAAGTATAAAGTATGAAGCTTACTTAGATGGGTAGGGGTAGACTTTTTGGCACTATGTTGGCATGTCTTTCAGCCATTTTGATAGCACTCAACTAAGATATATTGCATAAGATGTATATAGGTAAAAAACAAAATTACGTGCAAAATTAGGATAGGTAATGAATAGGTAAATGCTAGAAAACCCTGAAATATTATGAAGAAACATATACATACCTTTCAGATGGTTTTCCGGTCACGATGCAACCTCGACTTTTCAAAAATTCTGTGAAGAAGTCCTGAGCACTTGTAAATTGGCTGTTTTTGAAATCGAGGCTGTCATAAGGCACAACAGAAAGGGATTCAGCCACCTTGTGCATGTTCCTTTTTGTATTCTTGATTTCATTGTCGATCTCCGCCTGACGGGTTTTCATGCATACGGTCTTTAGATGCCTGCGCAGGTTTTTATAGAGCTTCAGGCATATCTTGCAGAGAAACAGGTCTGGATTTCCAGGAGAGTCCATTTTCTAGCAATAGTAAGAATTAGCAAGTTGCTCCTTCAAAAGCCAGAATATAGACTCAGATACACCAACTACTGTAGGCTCTCATATACCCTGAGGAAGCATTTGAAAAAAGAAAAAAAAAAAAGCTTTGGTTTGTATGTTAATTCAATTGAGATAAGGCAGCAGAAGGACTTGAGATGTTACAACAAGACATTTCTTCATGAGGTGTAAGTTGTGATGTCTTCTACTGATATGTTAGGGAGAGCAAATTAGTTTTTTTGTATGAATGAAAGGCCTTGGAAATGTTTAATTATCTGAAGGTCTGAATTGGACACTGAAGGGGACACTGTATGAAAAATCTAAAAGTTTTGATACTAAAAGGTCACTTGAAGGGCAACAGAGAAAGAAACATTTGGGAATTCAAATTGATAAGGATGTTCAATTCACTGACAACAGGACTAACGATAAAACATAGCTTTATGACTCACTACATGGACACAATTCACACCTCCAGATAATTAAACATTCCCAAGGCCTTTTGCAACTTACACCTCATGAACAAATGTCTTCTTGTAACATCTCTCCAATGCTGTGCCTTTTATCTTATGAATTCATTTGTAATGTTGCCTGAAGAAGAAGCCTCTAATGCTCTGAAAGCTTGCATATATATATATATATATTTTCTGGTTAGTCGATAAAGGTATCACCCCAAGAATACTTTTGTCACAAACTCAAAGTTATGGAGGGCACCATCTAATCACTATGGGATCAACATGCAGCATACGAAATATATATAAACATCGGCAAGAAGAAAAGGGGTATGCTCTTGTGCAGTGATCACCCAATCTAGACAATACTTCAATAAATTACAATGAATTATATTTTTTATAAATACATACAATCAATGTCACAATCCAATTCATGAAAACACAAGTAAAAGTTAATATAGTGGAATTACCCACTAATGGAAAGCCCACCTACTCCAAAATCCATCCCAGAAAAACACATGATTGTAATAGATCAAGTAAAGATCAAATATACACTTAGGCTGTCCCTGGTGATCAATTTTTCACATTAATATACTGACTGGCAAATCCGCCACCAGTATTAGAGGTAATGCACTATAGCACAAAATATATACTATAGCAGACAATATAATAAAATGTAAGAATCCAAGGCAAAAACCACACAAATACAGGGCATTAAACTGGTCAGTGCCATATATTCACACACCAGAAGAAACAATATCCAAAATACAAATAAATAAACACCCCATTCATGCTGTTAGTGCCCCTGCTATTCCTATTAGTACTGGAATCAATAATCACCACACATGGGCAGGGCCGGCTCCAGGTTTATGTGGGCCCTAGGCGAAAGTCTCAGTGGGCCCCTTTAACACATATCACGATTCATAATGCACAGATACTGCAGAAATATATATATATGTGTGCCACGGCTGCCTCTAGCCAGCCCTCAAATTTATTATTTTTCTTTAATAACACAAACACCATGAGGGCTGGCTTTCGTTTGTCCACGGCTGCCTCTAGCCAGCCCTCACCCTTGGAATAGCTCAATGAGGATGAGAGCTGGCTACAGGTACATCCAGGGCGACCCGTAGCCAGCCCTCACCCTTGGAATAGCTCAATGAGGATGAGAGCTGGCTACAGGTGCCTCCAGGGCGACCCCTAGCCAGCCCTCACCCTTGGAGCAGCTCAATGAGGATGAGAGCTGGCTACAGGTGCCTCCAGGGCGACCCCTAGCCAGCCCTCACCCTTGGAGCAGCTCAATGAGGATGAGAGCTGGCTACAGGTGCCTCCAGGGCGACCCCTAGCCAGCCCTCACCCTTGGAGCAGCTCAATGAGGATGAGAGCTGGCTACAGGTGCCTCCAGGGCGACCCCTAGCCAGCCCTCACCCTTGGAGCAGCTCAAAGAGGATGAGAGCTGGCTACAGGTGCCTCCAGGCCGACCCCTAGCCAGCCCTCACCCTTGGAGCAGCTCAATGAGGATGAGAGCTGGCTACAGGTGCCTCCAGGGAGACCCCTAGCCAGCCCTCACCCTTGGAGCAGCTCAATGAGGATGAGAGCTGGCTACAGGTGCCTCCAGGGCGACCCCTAGCCAGCCCTCACCCTTGGAGCAGCTCAATGAGGATGAGAGCTGGCTACAGGTGCCTCCAGGGCGACCCCTAGCCAGCCCTCACCCTTGGAGCAGCTCAATGAGGATGAGAGCTGGCTACAGGTGCCTCCAGGGCGACCCCTAGCCAGCCCTCACCCTTGGAGCAGCTCAATGAGGATGAGAGCTGGCTACAGGTGCCTCCAGGGCGACCCCTAGCCAGCCCTCACCCTTGGAGCAGCTCAATGAGGATGAGAGCTGGCTACAGGTGCCTCCAGGGCGACCCCTAGCCAGCCCTCACCCTTGGAGCAGCTCAATGAGGATGAGAGCTGGCTACAGGTGCCTCCAGGGCGACCCCTAGCCAGCCCTCACCCTTGGAGCAGCTCAATGAGGATGAGAGCTGGCTACAGGTGCCTCCAGGGCGACCCCTAGCCAGCCCTCACCCTTGGAGCAGCTCAATGAGGATGAGAGCTGGCTACAGGTGCCTCCAGGGCGACCCCTAGCCAGCCCTCACCCTTGGAGCAGCTCAATGAGGATGAGAGCTGGCTACAGGTGCCTCCAGGGCGACCCGTAGCCAGCCCTCACCCTTGGAGCAGCTCAATGAGGATGAGAGCTGGCTACAGGTGCCTCCAGGGCGACCCTTAGCCAGCCCTCACCCTTGGAATAGCTCAATGAGGATGAGAGCTGGCTACAGGTTTGATGATACCAAAAGCACTTAAAATTCAATCTGCAACAAAAAAAAGTCGCTCTGACGCCGCCGTTAAGGGTTGCGTCCGTTATCACGCTCATCTGATAAATTACAGAAAAAAAACGTAAACTTTATAGTTTTTTTGGCGCGCTTATTTCACCGCCCGTTCCTACGCGCCGCCGTTCAACGCAGCTTCCGTTATCACGCTCATCTAATGAATTATGGAAAAAAAACATACACTTTATAGATTTTTTGGCGCGCTTATTTCACCGCCGGTTAGTACGCGCCGCCGTTCAGCGCAGCTTCCGTTATCACGCTCATCTGATGAATTACGGAAAAAAAAGTAAACTTTATAGTTTTTTTGGCGCGCTTATTTCACCGCCCGTTCCTACGTGCCGCCATTCACCGCAGCGTCCGTTATCACGCTCATCTGATGAATTACGGAAAAAAAACGTAAACTTTATAGTTTTTTTGGCGCGCTTATTTCACCGCCCGTTCATACGCGCCGCCGTTCAAAGCAGCTTCCGTTATCACGCTCATCTAATGAATTATGGAAAAAAAACGTACACTTTATAGCTTTTTTGGCGCGCTTATTTCACCGCCCGTTCCTACGCGCCGCCGTTCAGCGCAGCTTACGTTATCACGCTCATCTGATGAATTACGGAAAAAAAAACGTAAATTTTATAGTTTTATTGGCGCACTTATTTCACCGCCCGTTCCTACGTGCGCCGTTCAGCGCAGCGTCCGTTATCACCCTCATCTGATGAATTACGGAAAAAAAACGTAAACTTTATAGTTTTTTTGGCGCGCTTATTTCACCGCCCATTCCTATGCGCCGCCGTTCAGCGCAGCGTCCGTTATCACGCTCAATGAGGATGAGAGCTGGCTACAGGTGCCTCCAGGGCGACACGTAGCCAGCCCTCACCCTTGGAATAGCGCAATGAGGATGAGAGCTGGCTACAGGTGCCTCCAGGGCGACCCCTAGCCAGCCCTCACCCTTGGAGCAGCTCAATGAGGATGAGAGCTGGCTACAGGTGCCTCCAGGGCGACCCCTAGCCAGCCCTCACCCTTGCAGCAGCTCAATGAGGATGAGAGCTGGCTACAGGTGCCTCCAGGGCGACCCCTAGCCAGCCCTCACCCTTGGAGCAGCTCAATGAGGATGAGAGCTGGCTACAGGTGCCTCCAGGGCGACCCCTAGCCAGCCCTCACCCTTGGAGCAGCTCAATGAGGATGAGAGCTGGCTACAGGTGCCTCCAGGGCGACCCCTAGCCAGCCCTCACCCTTGGAGCAGCTCAATGAGGATGAGAGCTGGCTACAGGTGCCTCCAGGGCGACCCCTAGCCAGCCCTCACCCTTGGAGCAGCTCAATGAGGATGAGAGCTGGCTACAGGTGCCTCCAGGGCGACCCCTAGCCAGCCCTCACCCTTGGAGCAGCTCAATGAGGATGAGAGCTGGCTACAGGTGCCTCCAGGGCGACCCCTAGCCAGCCCTCACCCTTGGAGCAGCTCAATGAGGATGAGAGCTGGCTACAGGTGCCTCCAGGGCGACCCCTAGCCAGCCCTCACCCTTGGAGCAGCTCAATGAGGATGAGAGCTGGCTACAGGTGCCTCCAGGGCGACCCCTAGCCAGCCCTCACCCATGGAGCAGCTCAATGAGGATGAGAGCTGGCTACAGGTGCCTCCAGGGCGACCCCTAGCCAGCCCTCACCCTTGGAGCAGCTCAATGAGGATGAGAGCTGGCTACAGGTGCCTCCAGGGCGACCCCTAGCCAGCCCTCACCCTTGGAGCAGCTCAATGAGGATGAGAGCTGGCTACAGGTGCCTCCAGGGCTACCCCTAGCCAGCCCTCACCCTTGGAGCAGCTCAATGATGATGAGAGCTGGCTACAGGTGCCTCCAGGGCGACCCCTAGCCAGCCCTCACCCTTGGAGCAGCTCAATGAGGATGAGAGCTGGCTACAGGTGCCTCCAGGGCGACCCGTAGCCAGCCCTCACCCTTGGAGCAGCTCAATGAGGATGAGAGCTGGCTAGAGGTGACTCCAGGGCGACCCCTAGCCAGCCCTCACCCTTGGAGCAGCTCAATGAGGATGAGAGCTGGCTACAGGTGCCTCCAGGGCGACCCTTAGCCAGCCCTCACCCTTGGAATAGCTCAATGAGGATGAGAGCTGGCTACAGGTTTGATGATACCAAAAGCACTTAAAATTCAATCTGCAACAAAAAAAAGTCGCTCTGACGCCGCCGTTAAGGGCTGCGTCCGTTATCACGCTCATCTGATAAATTACAGAAAAAAAACGTAAACTTTAGCGTTTTTTTGGCGCACTTATTTCACCGCCCGTTCCTACGTGCCGCCGTTCAGCACAGCATCCTTTATCACGCTCATCTGATGAATTACAGAAAAAAAACGTAAACTTTATAGTTTTTTGGCGCGCTTATTTCACCGCCCGTTCCTACACGCCGCCATTCAGTGCAGCGTCCGTTATCACGCTCATTTGATGAATTACGGAAAAAAAACGTAAACTTTATAGTTTTTTTTGCGCGCTTATTTCACCGCCCGTTCCTACGCGCCGCCGTTCAACGCAGCTTCCGTTATCACGCTCATCTAATGAATTATGGAAAAAAAACGTACACTTTATAGCTTTTTTGGCGCGCTTATTTCACCGCCCGTTCCTACGCGCCGCCGTTCAGCGCAGCTTCCGTTATCACGCTCATCTGATGAATTACGGAAAAAAAACGTAAATTTTATAGTTTTTTTGGCGCGCTTATTTCACCGCCCGTTCCTACGCGCCGCCGTTCAGCGCAGCGTCCGTTATCACCCTCATCTGATGAATTACGGAAAAAAAACCGTAAACTTTATAGTTTTTTTGGCGCGCTTATTTCACCGCCCGTTCCTATGCGCCGCCGTTCAGCGCAGCGTCCGTTATCACGCTCAATGAGGATGAGAGCTGGCTACAGGTGCCTCCAGGGCGACACGTAGCCAGCCCTCACCCTTGGAATAGCTCAATGAGGATGAGAGCTGGCTACAGGTGCCTCCAGGGCGACCCCTAGCCAGCCCTCACCCTTGGAATAGCTCAATGAGGATGAGAGCTGGCTACAGGTGCCTCCAGGGCGACCCCTAGCCAGCCCTCACCCTTGGAATAGCTCAATGAGGATGAGAGCTGGCTACAGGTGCCTCCAGGGCGACCCGTAACCAGCCCACACCTTTGGAATAGCTCAATGAGGATGAGAGCTGGCTACAGGTGCCTCCAGGGCGACCCGTAGCCAGCCCTCACCCTTGGAATAGCTCAATGAGGATGAGAGCTGGCTACAGGTGCCTACATTGCGACCCCTAGCCAGCCCTCACCCTTGGAATAGCTCAATGAGGATGAGAGCTGGCTACAGGTGCCTCCAGGGCGACCCCTAGCCAGCCCTCACCCTTTGAATAGCTCAATGAGGATGAGAGCTGGCTACAGGTGCCTCCAGGGCGACCCCTAGCCAGCCCTCACCCTTGGAATAGCTCAATGAGGATGAGAGCTGGCTACAGGTGCCTCCAGGGCGACCCGTAGCCAGCCCTCACCCTTGGAATAGCTCAATGAGGATGAGAGCTGGCTACAGGTTTGATGATACCAAAAGCACTTAAAATTCAATCTGCATCAAAAAAAAGTCGCTCTGACGCCGCCGTTAAGGGCTGCGTCCGTTATCACGCTCATCTGATAAATTACGGAAAAAAAACGTAAACTTTATAGTTTTTTTGGCGCGCTTATTTCACTGCCTTTTCCTACGCGCCGCCGTTCAGCACAGCTTCCGTTATCATGCTCATCTAATGAATTATGGAAAAAAACGTAAACTTTATAGTTTCTTTGGCGCGCTTATTTCACCGCCCGTTCCTACGCGCCACGGTTCAGCGCACCTTCCGTTATCACGCTCATCTGATGAATTACGGAAAAAAAACGTAAACCTTATAGTTTTTTTGGCGCGCTTATTTCACCGCCCGTTCCTACGCGCCGCCGTTCAGCGCAGCTTCCGTTATCACGCTCATCTAATGAATTATGGAAAAAAAGTAAACTTTATAGTTTTTTGGCGCGCTTATTTCACCGCCTGTTACTACGCGCCACCGTTCAGTGCAGCTTCCGTTATCACGCTCATCTGATGAATTACGGAAAAAAAACGTAAACTTTATAGTTTTTTTGGCGCGCTTATTTCACCGCCCGTTCCTACGCTTCGCCGTTCAGCGCAGCGTCCGTTATCACGCTCATCTGATGAATTACAGAAAAAAAACGTAAACTTTATCGTTTTTTTGGTGCACTTATTTCACCGCCCGTTCCTACGTGCCGCTGTTCAGCACAGCATCCGTTATCATGCTCATCTGATGAATTACGGAAAAAAAACGTAAACTTTATAGTTTTTTTGGCGCGCTTATTTCACCGCCCGTTCCTACGCGCCGCCATTCAGCGCAGCGTCCGTTATCACGCTCATCTGATGGATTACGGAAAAAAAATGTAAACTTTATAGTTGTTTTAGCGCGCTTATTTCATCCCCCGTTCCTACGTGCCGCCATTCAGCGCAGCGTCCGTTATCACGCTCATCTGATGAATTATGGAATAAAAGCGTAAACTTTATAGTTTTTTTGGCGCGCTTATTTCACCGCCCGTTCCTACGCGCCGCCGTTCAGCGCAGCGTCCGTTATCACGCTCATCTGATGAATTACAGAAATAAAACGTAAACTTTATAGTTTTTTTGGCGCACTTATTTCACCGCCCGTTCCTACGTGCCGCCGTTCAGCACAGCAACCGTTATCACGCTCACCTGATGGATTACGGAAAAAAAACGTAAACTTTATAGTTGTTTAGGCGCGCTTATTTCACCGCCCGTTCCTATGCGCCGCCGTTCAGCGCAGCGTCCGTTATCACGCTCAATGAGGATGAGAGCTGGCTACAGGTGCCTCCAGGGCGACACGTAGCCAGCCCTCACCCTTGGAATAGCTCAATGAGGATGAGAGCTGGCTACAGGTGCCTCCAGGGCGACCCGTAGCCAGCCCTCACCCTTGGAATAGCTCAATGAGGATGAGAGCTGGCTACAGGTGCCTCCAGGGCGACCCCTAGCCAGCCCTCACCCTTGGAGCAGCTCAATGAGGATGAGAGCTGGCTACAGGTGCCTCCAGGGCGACCCCTAGCCAGCCCTCACCCTTGGAGCAGCTCAATGAGGATGAGAGCTGGCTACAGGTGCCTCCAGGGCGACCCCTAGCCAGCCCTCACCCTTGGAGCAGCTCCATGAGGATGAGAGCTGGCTACAGGTGCCTCCAGGGCGACCCCTAGCCAGCCCTCACCCTTGGAGCAGCTCCATGAGGATGAGAGCTGGCTACAGGTGCCTCCAGGGCGACCCCTAGCCAGCCCTCACCCTTGGAGCAGCTCCATGAGGATGAGAGCTGGCTACAGGTGCCTCCAGGGCGACCCCTAGCCAGCCCTCACCCTTGGAGCAGCTCAATGAGGATGAGAGCTGGCTACAGGTGCCTCCAGGGCGACCCCTAGCCAGCCCTCACCCTTGGAGCAGCTCAATGAGGATGAGAGCTGGCTACAGGTGCCTCCAGGGCGACCCCTAGCCAGCCCTCACCCTTGGAGCAGCTCAATGAGGATGAGAGCTGGCTACAGGTGCCTCCAGGGCGACCCCTAGCCAGCCCTCACCCTTGGAGCAGCTCAATGAGGATGAGAGCTGGCTACAGGTGCCTCCAGGGCGACCCCTAGCCATCCCTCACCCTTGGAGCAGCTCAATGAGGATGAGAGCTGGCTACAGGTGCCTCCAGGGCGACCCCTAGCCAGCCCTCACCCTTGGAGCAGCTCAATGAGGATGAGAGCTGGCTACAGGTGCCTCCAGGGCGACCCCTAGCCAGCCCTCACCCCTGGAGCAGCTCCATGAGGATGAGAGCTGGCTTCAGGTGCCTCCACGGCGACCCGTAGCCAGCCCTCACCCTTGGAATAGCTCAATGAGGATGAGAGCTGGCTACAGGTTTGATGATACCAAAAGCACTTAAAATTCAATCTGCAACAAAAAAAATTCGCTCTGACGCCGCCGTTAAGGGCTGCGTCCGTTATCACGCTCATCTGATAAATTACAAAAAAAAAACGTAAACTTTATCGTTTTTTTGGCGCACTTATTTCACCGCCCGTTCCTACGTGCTGCCATTCAACGCAGCTTCCGTTATCACGCTCATCTAATGAATTATGGAAAAAAAACGTACACTTTAAAGCTTTTTTGGCGCGCTTATTTCACCGCCCGTTCCTACGCGCCGCCGTTCAGCGCAGCTTCCGTTATCACGCTCATCTGATGAATTACGGAAAAAAAACGTAAATTTTATAGTTTTTTTGGCGCGCTTATTTCACCGCCCGTTCCTACGCGCCGCCGTTCAGCGCAGCGTCCGTTATCACCCTCATCTGATGAATTACGGAAAAAAAAACGTAAACTTTATAGTTTTTTTGGCGCGCTTATTTCACCGCCCGTTCCTATGCGCCGCCGTTCAGCGCAGCGTCCGTTATCACGCTCAATGAGGATGAGAGCTGGCTACAGGTGCCTCCAGGGCGACACGTAGCCAGCCCTCACCCTTGGAGCAGCTCAATGAGGATGAGAGCTGGCTACAGGTACATCCAGGGCGACCCGTAGCCAGCCCTCACCCTTGGAATAGCTCAATGAGGATGAGAGCTGGCTACAGGTGCCTCCAGGGCGACCCCTAGCCAGCCCTCACCCTTGGAGCAGCTCAATGAGGATGAGAGCTGGCTACAGGTGCCTCCAGGGCGACCCCTAGCCAGCCCTCACCCTTGGAGCAGCTCAATGAGGATGAGAGCTGGCTACAGGTGCCTCCAGGGCGACCCCTAGCCAGCCCTCACCCTTGGAGCAGCTCAATGAGGATGAGAGCTGGCTACAGGTGCCTCCAGGGCGACCGACCCCTAGCCAGCCCTCACCCTTGGAGCAGCTCAATGAGGATGAGAGCTGGCTACAGGTGCCTCCAGGGCGACCCCTAGCCAGCCCTCACCCTTGGAGCAGCTCAATGAGGATGAGAGCTGGCTACAGGTGCCTCCAGGGCGACCCGTAGCCAGCCCTCACCCTTGGAGCAGCTCAATGAGGATGAGAGCTGGCTACAGGTGCCTCCAGGGCGACCCTTAGCCAGCCCTCACCCTTGGAATAGCTCAATGAGGATGAGAGCTGGCTACAGGTTTGATGATACCAAAAGCACTTAAAATTCAATCTGCAACAAAAAAAAGTCGCTCTGACGCCGCCGTTAAGGGCTGCGTCCGTTATCACGCTCATCTGATAAATTACAGAAAAAAAACGTAAACTTTATTGTTTTTTTGGCGCACTTTTTTCACCGCCCGTTCCTACGTGCCGCCGTTCAGCACAGCATCCGTTATCACGCTCATCTGATGAATTACGGAAAAAAAACGTAAACTTTATAGTTTTTTGGCGCACTTATTTCACCGCCCGTTCCTACGCGCCGCCATTCAGCGCAGCGTCCGTTATCACGCTCATCTGATGAATTACGGAAAAAAAACGTAAACTTTATAGTTTTTTTGGCGCGCTTATTTCACCGCCCGTCCCTACGCGCCGCCGTTCAACGCAGCTTCCGTTATCACGCTCATCTAATGAATTATGGAAAAAAAACGTACACTTTATAGCTTTTTTGGCGCGCTTATTTCACCGCCCGTTCCTACGCGCCGCCGTTCAGCGCAGCTTCCGTTATCACGCTCATCTGATGAATTACGGAAAAAAAACGTAAACTTTATAGTTTTTTTGGCGCGCTTATTTCACCGCCCGTTCCTATGCGCCGCCGTTCAGCGCAGCGTCCGTTATCACGCTCAATGAGGATGAGAGCTGGCTACAGGTGCCTCCAGGGCGACCCCTAGCCAGCCCTCACCCTTGGAGCAGCTCAATGAGGATGAGAGCTGGCTACAGGTGCCTCCAGGGCGACCCCTAGCCAGCCCTCACCCTTGGAGCAGCTCAATGAGGATGAGAGCTGGCTACAGGTGCCTCCAGGGCGACCCCTAGCCAGCCCTCACCCTTGGAGCAGCTCAATGAGGATGAGAGCTGGCTACAGGTGCCTCCAGGGCGACCCTTAGCCAGCCCTCACCCTTGGAATAGCTCAATGAGGATGAGAGCTGGCTACAGGTTGGATGATACCAAAAGCACTTAAAATTCAATCTGCAACAAAAAAAAGTCGCTCTGACGCCGCCGTTAAGGGCTGCGTCCGTTATCACGCTCATCTGATAAATTACAGAAAAAAAACGTAAACTTTATCGTTTTTTTGGCGCACTTTTTTCACCGCCCGTTCCTACGTGCCGCCGTTCATCACAGCATCCGTTATCACGCTCATCTGATGAATTACGGAAAAAAACCGTAAACTTTATAGTTTTTTTGGCGCGCTTATTTCACCGCCGGTTAGTACGCGCCGCCGTTCAGCGCAGCTTCCGTTATCACGCTCATCTGATGAATTACGGAAAAAAAACGTAAATTTTATAGTTTTTTTGGCGCGCTTATTTCACCGCCCGTTCCTACGCGCCGCCGTTCAGCGCAGCGTCTGTTATCACCCTCATCTGATGAATTACGGAAATAAAACGTAAACTTTATAGTTTTTTTGGCGCGCTTATTTCACCGCCCGTTCCTATGCGCCGCCGTCAGCGCAGCGTCCGTTATCACGCTCAATGAGGATGAGAGCTGGCTACAGGTGCCTCCAGGGCGACACGTAGCTCGCCCTCACCCTTGGAATAGCTCAATGAGGATGAGAGCTGGCTACAGGTGCCTCCAGGGCGACCCCTAGCCAGCCCTCACCCTTGGAGCAGCTCAATGAGGATGAGAGCTGGCTACAGGTGCCTCCAGGGCGACCCCTAGCCAGCCCTCACCCTTGGAGCAGCTCAATGAGGATGAGAGCTGGCTACAGGTGCCTCCAGGGCGACCCCTAGCCAGCCCTCACCCTTGGAGCAGCTCAATGAGGATGAGAGCTGGCTACAGGTGCCTCCAGGGCGACCCCTAGCCAGCCCTCACCCTTGGAGCAGCTCAATGAGGATGAGAGCTGGCTACAGGTGCCTCCAGGGCGACCCCTAGCCAGCCCTCACCCTTGGAGCAGCTCAATGAGGATGAGAGCTGGCTACAGGTGCCTCCAGGGCGACCCCTAGCCAGCCCTCACCCTTGGAGCAGCTCAATGAGGATGAGAGCTGGCTACAGGTGCCTCCAGGGCGACCCCTAGCCAGCCCTCACCCTTGGAGCAGCTCAATGAGGATGAGAGCTGGCTACAGGTGCCTCCAGGGCGACCCCTAGCCAGCCCTCACCCTTGGAGCAGCTCCATGAGGATGAGAGCTGGCTACAGGTGCCTCCAGGGCGACCCCTAGCCAGCCCTCACCCTTGGAGCAGCTCCATGAGGATGAGAGCTGGCTACAGGTGCCTCCAGGGCGACCCCTAGCCAGCCCTCACCCTTGGAGCAGCTCCATGAGGATGAGAGCTGGCTACAGGTGCCTCCAGGGCGACCCCTAGCCAGCCCTCACCCTTGGAGCAGCTCCATGAGGATGAGAGCTGGCTACAGGTGCCTCCAGGGCGACCCCTAGCCAGCCCTCACCCTTGGAGCAGCTCCATGAGGATGAGAGCTGGCTACAGGTGCCTCCAGGGCGACCCCTAGCCAGCCCTCACCCTTGGAGCAGCTCCATGAGGATGAGAGCTGGCTACAGGTGCCTCCAGGGCGACCCCTAGCCAGCCCTCACCCTTGGAGCAGCTCCATGAGGATGAGAGCTGGCTACAGGTGCCTCCAGGTCGACCCCTAGCCAGCCCTCACCCCTGGAGCAGCTCCATGAGGATGAGAGCTGGCTACAGGTGCCTCCAGGGCGACCCGTAGCCAGCCCTCACCCTTGGAATAGCTCAATGAGGATGAGAGCTGGCTACAGGTTTGATGATACCAAAAGCACTTAAAATTCAATCTGCAACAAAAAAAATTCGCTCTGACGCCGCCGTTAAGGGCTGCGTCCGTTATCACGCTCATCTGATAAATTACAGAAAAAAACCGTAAACTTTATCGTTTTTTTGGCGCACTTATTTCACCGCCCGTTCCTACGTGCTGCCATTCAACGCAGCTTCCGTTATCACGCTCATCTAATGAATTATGGAAAAAAAACGTACACTTTATAGCTTTTTTGGCGCGCTTATTTCACCGCCCGTTCCTACGCGCCGCCGTTCAGCGCAGCTTCCGTTATAACGCTCATCTGATGAATTACGGAAAAAAAACGTAAATTTTATAGTTTTTTTGGCGCGCTTATTTCACCGCCCGTTCCTACGCGCCGCCGTTCAGCGCAGCGTCCGTTATCACCCTCATCTGATGAATTACGGAAAAAAAAACGTAAACTTTATAGTTTTTTTGGCGCGCTTATTTCACCGCCCGTTCCTATGCACCGCCGTTCAGCGCAGCGTCCGTTATCACGCTCAATGAGGATGAGAGCTGGCTACAGGTGCCTCCAGGGCGACACGTAGCCAGCCCTCACCCTTGGAATAGCTCAATGAGGATGAGAGCTGGCTACAGGTGCCTCCAGGGCGACCCGTAGCCAGCCCTCACCCTTGGAATAGCTCAATGAGGATGAGAGCTGGCTACAGGTGCCTCCAGGGCGACCCCTAGCCAGCCCTCACCCTTGGAATAGCTCAATGAGGATGAGAGCTGGCTACAGGTGCCTCCAGGGCGACCCGTAGCCAGCCCTCACCCTTGGAGCAGCTCAATGAGGATGAGAGCTGGCTACAGGTGCCTCCAGGGCGACCCGTAGCCAGCCCTCACCCTTGGAGCAGCTCAATGAGGATGAGAGCTGGCTACAGGTGCCTCCAGGGCGACCCTTAGCCAGCCCTCACCCTTGGAATAGCTCAATGAGGATGAGAGCTGGCTACAGGTTTGATGATACCAAAAGCACTTAAAATTCAATCTGCAACAAAAAAAAGTCGCTCTGACGCCGCCATTCAGCGCAGCGTCCGTTATCACGCTCATCTGATGGATTACGGAAAAAAAACGTAAACTTTATAGTTGTTTAGGCGCGCTTATTTCACAGCCCGTTCCTACGCCACGGTTTTTACACAACTTTAAGTGTTTTACAACATGGTCACATGCTCTATTTACTTTTACCTATTTTTGATATGAAATATGGGCTCCATCTATGGATGTGATTATTGGCCTCAATACCAGTGATTATTGCTGCCATTTTTGTGTCTTTTTAAATAATGATGTAATAAAATTGCAACTTTTTAAATGCCTTTAATTAAACTCCTTATTCTCATTTGATTATATGGTCACAATCTGTGTTAAAAGAGTTAATGTTTTACAAGGTCAGGCAGCAGCACATTGAAAGTCCTAATCTCAGTGAAACAACAGAGACAAAAATGCTACATCATCATCCCCTCCCCCCATCACAGCCTTTCCACCGAAGGATAAGTGAAAAATCTCCTTATTGTGTGTTTCCTGTGAGGGTCTATCATGAACGAGTGAATGGCTTTTAAAGCACAGCTGCCATCCAGTGTTCAATTTCCAGAAATGCAGCTGAATTCTGGCTGACAAGTAATGAATGATATTTAAAGCACAGATGCCATCTGGTGGTCATTTCCAAGAGATGAAATGTTGTGAGGGCTGGCTAAATGGCTTGTTTTTCGGACCTGGAACAGACGAGGTTTTTGCAAGCCTTTTTTCGGAGCCTTAATGGCGTCGGATCGACCCGGGGCGGCGTGCAGAGCATCTCCCGGGCTGGATCTGTAAAATGGCGAGCGTTGCGTCGTCCAGCGGCAAAGTTTTTTCGTGAGGGCTGGCTATTGTAGGTGAGAGCTGGCTATTAAAGAAGATGGCAGAGAGGATTTCTTTGGAAAAATGTTTTCATCTCGAAACGTTACGAAAAAAGTACAGCGCGTCCGGCATGTGATAAGAGTGCGGCACGCCGAATATCGGCGTCCAGCTCCAAACCGCGTGCGTTCCAGAGCCAGAAAACTGTAGCGCGGACGCCGAGGCTTAATCGCAAATTCCGGAGATGCTCGTCCCCTCGGGACGAGTGTGGGAGCGCCTGACGCGAATCTGGTCAAAAAACGCAAACATTTCCAAAATCCAAAAGTCCAGCTGTTGACATGCGGAATGCATTTGGGGCCCCTATGACATGCGGCATGCTTTTTTGGCCCCCATTACATGTGGCTTGCATTTGGGGCCCCCATGACATGTGGCATGCATGTGGGCCCTCATGACATGCGGCATGCACAAGGGGCCCCATGACATGCGTCATGCACTTGGAGCCACATGACATGCGGCATGCATTTGGGGCCCCCATGACATGTGGCATGCATTTGGGTTCCCCATCACGTGCAGCATGCATTTGAGGCCCCCAAGACATGGGGCATGCATGTGGGGCCCCATGACATGCAGCATGCATTTGTGGCCTCTGACATGCAGCGTGCATTTGGGCCCCCAATGAAATGTGGCATGCACGTGGGGCCTCGTTGACATGTGGCATGCATGTGGAGCCCCCATGACATGTGTCATGCACGTGTGGCCCCCATGACATGTGGCATGCACTTGGGGCCACATAACATGCGGCATGCATTTGGGGCCCCCATGACATGCAGCATGCACATGGGGCCCCATGACATGCGGCATGCATGTGGAGGTCCCATGACAGGCAGTATGCATTTGGGGCCCCAATGACATGCGGCATGCATTTGGGGCCTCCATGACATGTGGCATGCATTTGGGGCCCCCATGACATGTGGCATGCACATGGGGCCCCATGACATGCGGCATGCATTTGGGGCACCTATGACATGCGGTATGCATGTGGGGCCCATGATATGCGGTATGCACATGTTCCCCCAATGACATGCGGTATGCATGTGGACCCCATGGCATGTGGCATGCACATGGGGCCCCATGATATGCGGCATGCATTTTGGGACCAATGCCTTGCGGTATGCACGTGGGGCCCCATGATATGCGGTATGCACGTGTTGCCCCCATTACATGCGGTATGCATGAGTGTCCCCCATGACATGCGGTATGAAATTGGTACCCCCATGACATTCGGCATCCACATGGGGCCCCATGACATGCGGCATGCACGTGGGGCCACAAGACATGCGGCATGCATGTGGAGCTCCCAAGACATGCAGTATGCATTTGGGGCCCCCATGACATGAGGCATGCATAGGGGGTCCCCATGACATGCGGTATGCACGTGGGTCCCCCATGATATGGGGTATGCATTTGGGGTACACATGATATGCGGCATGCATTTGGGGTACCCATGACAAGCGGCATGCATTTGGGGCACCCATGACATACGGCATGCATTTGGGGCCCCCCTGACATGTGGCATGCATTTGGGGCCCCCATGACATGTGGCATGCATGTGGGGCCCCTATGACATGCGGCATGCACGTGGGGCTTTCATGACATGCGGCATGCACGTGGGTCCCCCATGACATGTGGCATGCATGTGGGGCTACCATGACATGTTGCATGCATTTGGGGCCCCCATCACATGCAGCATGCATTTGGGGCCCCAGACATGCAGCATGCATTTGGGGCCCCCAATGAAATGTGGAATGCACGTGGGGCCCCCATGACATGCGACATGAATGTGTGACCCCCATGACATTCGGAATGCATTTGGGGCCCCTATGACACGCGGCATGCTTTTTTGGCCCCCATGACATGTGGCTTGCATTTGGGGCCCCCATGACATGTGGCATGCACGTGGGGCCTCCATGATATGTAGAATGCATTTGGTGCCACCATGACATGCTTCATGCATGTGGGGCCCAAATAACATGCGACATGCATTTGGGGTACCCAAGACATGCGGCATGCATGTTGGGCCCCCATGACATGCCTCAAGCACTTGGGGCCCCCATGTCATGCGGTATGCTTTTGGAGCCACCATGACATGCGGCATGCATTTGGGGCCCCCATGACATGAGGCATGCACTTGGTGCCCCCATGACATGCGGCATGCATGTAGAGCCACCATGACATGCGGAATGCACGTGGGGACCACATGACATGCGGCATGCATTTGGGGCCCCCATGACATGTGGCATGCATTTGGGGCCCCCATGACATGTGGCATGCATGTGGGGCCCCTATGACATGCGGCATGCACGTGGGGCTTTCATGACATGCGGCATGCACGTGGGTCCCCCATGACACGTGGCATGCATGTGGGGCTACCATGACATGCAGCATGCATTTGGGGCCACTATGACATGCGGCATGCATTTAGCGCCCCCCATGACATGCGGCATGCACGTGGGGCCCCCATGACATGCGGCATGCATTTGGGGCCCCCATGACATGCGGAATGCCTGCGGGGCCCCCATGACATGCGGCATGAATTTGGGGCCCCCAATACATGCGGCATGCACGTTTTGCCCCCATGACATGCAGCATGCATTTATGGCCCCCATGACATGCGGCAAGCATTTGGGCCCCCATGACATGCGGCATGCATTTGGGGGCCCCATGACATGCGGCAGGCATGTGGGGCCCCCATGACATGCGGCATGCATGTGGGGCCCCCATGACATGCGGCATGCATGTGGGGCCCCCATGACATACGGCATGCATTTGGAGCCCCCATGAATTAAGGCATGCATTTGGGGCCCCCATGACATGCAGCATACATTTGAATCCCCATGACATGCGACATGCACGTGGGAACCCCATGACATGCGGCATGCATTTGGGCCCCCCATGACATGCGGAATGCCTGCGGGGCCCCCATGACATGCGGCATGCATGCAGGGCCCTCATGACATGCAGCATGAATTTGGGGCCCACAATACATGCGGCATGCACGTTGGGCCCCCATGACATGCGGCATGCATTTATGGCCCCCATGACATGCGGCATGCATTTGGGGTCCCCATGCATGACATGCGGCATGCATTTGGGGCCCCCGTGACATGCGGCATGCATGTGGGGCCCCTATGACATGCGGCATGCATTTAGGGCCCCGATGACATGCGGCATGCATGTGGGGCACCCATGACTTGCGCCAAGCACGTGGGGCCCCCATGACATGCGGCATGTATTTGGGGCCCCCATGACATGCGGCATGCATGTGGGGCCCCCATGACATGCGGCATGCATTTGGGGCATGCATAACATGCTGCATGCATTTGGGGTACCTGAGACATGCGGCATGCATGTGGGGCCCCCATGACATGCAGCATGCATGTGGGGTCACCATGACATGCGGCATGCACGTGGGGCCCCCTTGACATGCAACATTCATTTGGGGCCCCCATGACATGTGGCATGCATGTGGGGCTCCCATGACATGCGGCATGCATTTGGGGGCCCCATGGCATGCGGCATGCATGTGGGGCCCAAATGCTTGTCGCATGTCATGGGGGCCTCCATGACATGCGGCATGCATGTGGGTCCCCATGACATGCGGCATGCACGTGGGGCCCCCTTGACATGCGTCATGCATTTGGATCCCCCATTACATGCTGCATGCAAGTGGTGCCCCCATGACATGCGGCATGCATGTGGGCCCCCATGACATGCGGCATGCATGTGGGACCCCCATGACATGCGGCATGCATGTGGGACCCCCATGACATGCTGCATGCAAGTGGTGCCCCCATTACATGCTGCATGCAAGTGGTGCCCCCATGACATGCGGCATGCATGTGGGCCCCCATGACATGCGGCATGCATTTGGGGCCCCCATGATATGCGGCACGCATTTGAGGCCCCCATGACATGCGCATGCATGTGGGGGGCCCATGAAATGCACCATGCATGTGGGGCCCCTATGACATGCGGCATGCATTTGGGTCCCCCATGAAATGCGGCATGCATGTGGGGCCCCTATGACATGCGGCATGCATTTGGGGCCCCGATGACATGCATGCGGCATGCATGTGGGGCACCCATGATTTGCGCCATGCACGTGGGGCCCCTATGACATGCGGCATGAATTTGGGGTGCCCGAGACATGCGGCATGCACGTGGGGCCCCTATGACATGCCGCATGCACGTGGGGCCCTCATGACATACAGCATGCATTTGGGGCCACTATGACATGCGGCATGCATTTGGGGCCCCCATGACATGCGGCTTGCATGTGGGACCCCTGTGACATGCGGCCTGCATTTGCGTCCCCCATTAAATGCGGCAAGCACGTGGGGCCCCAATGACATGCAGCATGTACGTGGGGCCCCCATGACATGCGGAATGCCTGCGGGGCCCCAATGACATGCGGCATGCAAGCGGGGCCCTCATGACATGTGGCATGCATTTGGGGCCCCCATGACTTGCGGCATGCACGTGGGGCCACTATGACATGCCGCATGCATTTGGGGCCCCCATGACATGCGTCATGCATTTGGACCCCCATTACATGCTGCATGCAAGTGTGGCCCCCATGACATGCGGCATGCATGTGGGCCCCCAATGACATGTGGCATGCACGTGGGGCCCCCATGACATGCGGCATGCATTTATGGCCCCATGACATGCGGCATGCATTTGGTATCCCCATGACATGCGGCATGCACGTGGGGCCCCTTGACATGCGACATTCATGTGGGGCTCCCATGACATGCGGCATGCATTTGGGGCCTCCGTGACATGCGGCATGCATGTGGGGCCCCCATGACATGCGTCATGCATGTGGGGCCACTATGACATGCCGCATGCATTTGGGGCCCCCATGACATGCGTCATGCATTTGGATCCCCATTACATGCTGCATGCAAGTGTGGCCCCCATGACATGCGGCATGCATGTGGGCCCCCAATGACATGTGGCATGCACGTGGGGCCCCCATGACATGCGGCATGCATTTATGGCCCCATGACATGCGGCATGCATTTGGTATCCCCATGACATGCGGCATGCACGTGGGGCCCCTTGACATGCGACATTCATGTGGGGCTCCCATGACATGCGGCATGCATTTGGGGCCTCCGTGACATGCAGCATGCATGTGGGGCCCCCATGACATGCGTCATGCATGTGGGGCCCCTATGACATGCGGCATGCATTTGGGGCCCCCATGACATGCGGCATGTATTTGGGGCCCCCATGACATGCGGCATGCATGTGGGGCCCCCATGACATGCGGCATGCATTTGGGGCATGCATAACATGCTGCATGCATTTGGGGTACCTGAGACATGCGGCATGCATGTGGGCCCCCATGACATGCGGCATGCATGTGGGGTCCCCATGACATGCGGCATGCATGTGGGGCCCCCTTGACATGCAACATTCATTTGGGGCCCCCATGACATGTGGCATGCATGTGGGGCTCCCATGACATGCGGCATCCATTTATGGCCCCCATGACATGCGGCAAGCATTTGGGCCCCCATGACATGCGGCATGCATTTGGGGGCCCCATGGTATGCGGCATGCACGTGGAGCCCCCATGACATGCGGAATGCACGTGGGGCCCCTATGACATGCGACATGAATTTGGGGGCCCATTACATGCGGCATGCACGTGGAGCATTCATGACATGCGTCATGCATTTGGGCCCCCATGACATGCGGCATGCATGTGGGGCCCCCATGACATGCGGCATGCACGTGGGGCCACTATGACATGCTGCATGCATTTGGGGCCCCCATGACATGCGTCATGCATTTGGATCCCCATTACATGCTGCATGCAAGTGTGGCCCCCATGACATGCGGCATGCATGTGGCCCCCAATAACATGTGGCATGCACGTGGGGCCCCCATGACATGCTGCATGCATTTGGGGCCCCCATGATATGCGGCATGCATGTGGGGCCCCTATGACATGCGGCATCCATTTGGGGGGCCCCATGACATGCGGCATGCACGAGGGGCCCCCATGAAATGCAGCATTTATTTGGGGCCCCCATGACATGCGGCATGCACGTGGGGCCCCCATGACGTGCAGCATGCATTTGGATCCCCCATTACATGCTGCATGCAAGTGGGGCCCCCATGAAATGCGCCATGCATGTGGGGCCCCTATGACATGCTGCATGAATTTGGGGCCCCCAATACATGCGGCATGCTTGTTGGGCCCCCATGACATGCGGCATGCATTTATGGCCCCCATGACATGCGGCAAGCATTTGAGCCCCCATGACATGCGGCATGCATGTGGGGACCCCATGACATGCGGCATGCATGTGGGGCCCCAATGACATGCGGCATGCATTTGGGCCCCCATGACATGCGGCATGCATGTGGGACCCCCATGACATGCGGCATGCATTTGAATCCCCCATTACATGGGGCATGCACGTGGGGCCCCATGACATGCGGCATGCATGTGGGGACCCTATGACATGCGGCATGCATGTGGGGCCCCAATGACATGCGGCATGCATTTTGGGCCCCCATGACATGCGGCATGCATTTGGGGCCCCCATGACATGCGGAATGCCTGCGGGGCCCCCATGACATGTGGGATGCATGCAGGGCCCTCATGACATGCGGCATGAATTTGGGGGCCCCAATACATGCGGCATGCACGTTGGGCCCCCTTGACATGCGACATTCATGTGGGGCTCCCATGACATGCGGCATGCATTTATGGCCCCCATGACATGCGGCAAGCTTTTGGGCCCCATGACATGCGGCAAGCATGTGGGGCCCCCATGACATGCGGCAAGCATTTGGGCCCCCATGACATGCGGCATGCATGTGGGACCCCCTTGACATGCGGCATGCATTGGGGTCCCCATGGCATGCAGCATGCATGTGGGGCCCAAATGCTTGCCGCATGTCATGGGGGCCTCCATGACATGCGGCATGCATGTGGGTCCCCATGACATGCGGCATGCACGTGGGGCGCCCTTGACATGCGGCATGCATTTATGGCCCCCATGACTTGCGGCATGAATTTGGGGCCCCCATGATATGTGGCACGCATTTGGGGCCCCCATGAAATACGCCATGCATGTGGGGCCCCTATGACATGCGGCATGCATTTGTGGGCCCCAAGACATGCTGCATGCATTTGGGGGGCCCCATGACATGCGGCATGCATTTGGGGCCCCCATGACATGAGGCATTCATTTGGGGCCCCCATGATATGCAGCATGCACGTGGGGCCCCCATGACATGCGACATGCATTTGGGGGCCCCATGACATGCGGCATGCATTTGGGTCCCCCATGACATGCGGCATGCACGTGGAGCCCCCATGACATGCGGCATGCATTTGGGGCACCCATGACATGCGGCATGCATGTGGGGCCCCCATGACATGCGACATGCATTGGGGCCCCCATGACATGGGGCATGCATTTGGGGCCTGCATAACATGCTGCATGCATTTGGGGTACCTGAGACAAGCGGCATGCACGTGGGGCCCCCATAACATGATGCATGCATTTGGGGTGCCCGAGACATGCGGCATGCACGTGGGGCCTCTATGACATGCCGCATGCATTTGGGGCCCACATTACATGTGGCATGCACATGGGGCCCCCATGAAATGCGGCATACGCTTGGGGCCCCAATGACATGCGGCATGAGTTTGGATCCCCCATGACATGAGTCATGCATTTGGGGCCCCCATGACATGCGGCATGCATTTGAATCCCCCATTACATGCGGCATGCATTTGGGGCCCCCATGACATGCGGCATGCATTTGGGCCCCCTTGACATGCGCCATTCATGTGGGGCTCCCATGACATGCGGCATGCATTTATGGCCCCCATGACATGCGGCAAGCTTTTGGGCCCCATGACATGCGGCATGCATGTGAGGCCTCCATGACATGCGACAAGCATTTGGGCCCCCATGACATGCGACATGCATGTTGGGCCCCCTTGACATGCGGCATGCATTTGGGGGCCCCATGGCATGCAGCATGCATGTGGGGCCCAAATGCTTGCCGCATGTCATGGGGGCCTCCATGACATGTGGCATGCATGTGGGTCCCCATGACATTCGTCATGCACGTGGGGGCCCCCATGACTTGCGGCATGAATTTGGGGGTCCCATTATATGCGGCATGCATTTGGGGTGCCCGAGACATGCGGCATGCACGTGGGGCCCCTATGACATGCCGCATGCATTTGGGGCCCCCATTACATGTGGCATGCACATGGGGCCTCCATGACATGCGGCATACGCTTGGGGCCCCAATGACATGCAGCATGAGTTTGGATCCCCCATGACATGCGCCATGCATTTGGGGCCCCCATGACATGCAGCATGCATTTGGGTCCCCCATGAAATGCGCCATGCATGTGGGGCCCTCGTGACATACAGCATGCATTTGGGGCCACTATGACATGCATCATGCATTTGGGGCCCCCATGACATGCGGCATGCATGTGGGACCCCTATGACATGCGGCATGCATTTGGGGGGGAGCATGACATGCGGCATACATTTGTGACCCCCGTGACATGAGGCATGCACGTGGGGCCCCCATGACATGCAGCAAGCACGTGGGGCCCCCATGACATGCGGAATGCACGTGAGGCCCCCATGACATGCGGAATGCCTGCGGGGCCCCAATGACATGCGGTATGCATGCATTTGGGTCCCCCATGAAATGTGGCATGCATGTGGGGCCCCATGATATGCGGCATGCAGTTGGGGACCCCAATACATGCGGCATGCACGTTGGGCCCCCATGACATGCGGCATGCATTTGGGCCCCATGACATGGGGAATGCACGTGAGGCCCCCATGACATGCGGAATGCCTGCGGGGCCCCAATGACATGCGGCATGCAAGCGGGGCCCTCATGACATGTGGCATGCATTTGGGGCCCCCAATATATGCAGCATGCACGTGGGGCCCCCATGATATGTGGCATGCATTTGGGGCCCCCATGACTTGAGCCATGCATTTGGGGCCCCCATGACATGCGGCATGCACGTGAGGCCCTCATGACATGCAGCATGCATTTGGGGCCACTATGACATGCGGCATGCATTTGGGGCCCCCATGACAAGAGGCATGCACTTGGGGCCCCCATGACATGCGGCATGCATTTGGGGCCCCCATGACAAGAGGCATGCACTTGGGGCCCCCATGACATGAGGCATGCATGTAGGGCCCGCATGACATGAGGCATGCATGTAGGGCCCCCATGACATGAGGCATGCATGTAGGGCCCGCATGACATGAGGCATGCATGTAGGGCCCCCATGACATGCGGCATGCATTTCTGGCCCCCATGACATGCGGCAAGCATTTGGGCCCCCATGACATGCGGCATGCATGTGGGGCCCCGATGACACGCGGCATGCATGTGGGGCCCCTATGACATGCGGCATGCATTTGGGGCCCCGATGACATGCATCATGCATGTGGGGCACCCATGACTTGCGCCAAGCACGTGGGGCCCCCATGACATGCGGCATGCATGTGGAGCTCCCATGACATGCAGAATGCATTTGGGGCCCCCATGACATGAGTCAAGCTTTGGGGGTCCCCATGACATGCAGTATGCACGTGAGGCCCCCATGACATGCACTTTGCATTTGGGGCCCCCATGAAATGAGGCATGCACGTGGTACCCCCATGACATTCGGCATGCACATGGGTCCCCATGACATGCGGCATGCACGTGGGGCCACATGACATGCGACATGCATTTGGGGTTCCCAAGACACGCAGCATGCAATTGGGGCCCCCATGACATGCGGCATGGACGTGGGGCCTCCATGATATGTAGAATACATTTGGTGCCACCATGACATGCGTCATGCATGTGGGGCCCAAATGACATGCGACATGCATTTGGGGTACTCAAGACATGCGTCATGCATGTGGGGCCCCCATGACATGCGTCAAGCACGTGGGGCCCCCATGTCACGCGGCATGCTCTTGGGGCCACCATGACATGTGGCATGCATTTGGGGCCCCCATGACATGCGGCATTCATTTGGAGCCCCCATGACATGCGGCATGCATTTGGGGCCCCCATGACATGCGGCATGCATTTGTGGCCTCTGACATGCAGCATGCATTTGGGCCCCCAATGAAATGTGGCATGCACGTGGAGCCCCCATGACATGTGTCATGCAAGCGTGGCCCCCATGACATGTGGCATGCATTTGGGGCACCCATAACATGCGTCATGCACGTGGGGCCCAATGACATGCGGTATGCACGTGGAGCCCCATGACATGCGGTATGCATGTGGTGCCCCCATGACATGTGGCATGCATGTGGGCCCTCATGACATGCGGCATGCACAAGGGGCCCCATGACATGCGGCATGCATTTGTGGCCTCTGACATGCAGCATGCATTTGGGCCCCCAATGAAATGTGGCATGCACGTGGAGCCCCCATGACATGTGTCATGCAAGTGTGGCCCCCATGACATGTGGCATGCATTTGGGGCCCCCATGACATGCGGCATGCATTTGGAGCCCCCATGACATGCGGCATGCATTTGGGGCCCCCATGACATGCGGCATGCACTTGGTGCCCTCATGACATGCGGCATGGATGTAGAGCCCCCATGACATGCGGAATGCATGTGGGGACCCCATGACATGCGGCATGCATTTGTGGCCTCTGACATGCAGCATGCATTTGGGCCCCCAATGAAATGTGGCATGCACGTGGAGCCCCCATGACATGTGTCATGCAAGTGTGGCCCCCATGACATGTGGCATGCATTTGGGGCACCCATAACATGCGTCATGCACTTGGGGCCCAATGACATGCGGCATGCATTTGGGGCCCCCATGACATGTGGCATGCATGTGGGCCCTCATGACATGCGGCATGCACAAGGGGCCCCATGACATGCGTCATGCACTTGGGGCCACATGATATGCGGCATGCATTTGGGGCCCCCATCACGTGCAGCATGCATTTGAGGCCCCCAAGACATGGGGCATGCATGTGGGGCCCCATGACATGCAGCATGCATTTGTGGTCTCTGACATGCAGCGTGCATTTGGGCCCCCAATGAAATGTGGCATGCACGTGGGGCCTCGTTGACATGTGGCATGCATGTGGAGCCCCCATTACATGTGTCATGCACGTGTGGCCCCCATGACATGTGGCATGCATTTTTGGCCCCCATGACATGCGGCATGCATTTGGGGCACCCATAACATGCGTCATGCACGTGGGGCCCCATGACATGCGGTATGCACGTGGAGCCCCATGACATGCGGTATGCATGTGTTGCCCCCATGACATGTGGCATGCATGTGGGCCCCCATGACATGCGGCATGCACATGGGGCCCCATAACATACGTCATGCACATGGGGCCACATAACATGCGGCATGCATTTGGGGCCCCCATGACATGCAGCATGCACATGGGGCCCCATGACATGCGGCATGCATGTGGAGGTCCCATGACAGGCAGTATGCATTTGGGGCCCCAATGACATGCGGCATGCATTTGGGGCCTCCATGACATGTGGCATGCACATGGGGCCCCATGACATGCGGCATGCATTTGGGGCACCTATGACATGCGGTATGCATGTGGGGCCCATGATATGCGGTATGCACATGTTCCCCCAATGACATGCGGTATGCATGTGGACCCCATGGCAAGTGGCATGCACATGGGGCCCCATGACATGCGGCATGCATTTTGGGACCAATGCCATGCGGTATGCACGTGTTGCCCCCATTACATGCGGTATGCATGAGTGTCCCCCATGACATGCGGTATGAAATTGGTACCCACATGACATTCGGCATCCACATGGGGCCCCATGACATGGGAGCTCCACATGCATGCCACATGTCTTGTGGCCCCACGTGCATGCCGCATGTCATGGGGCCCCATGTGGATGCCGAATGTCATGGGGGTACCAATTTCATGCCGCATGTCATGGGGGCCCCAAATGCATACTGCATGTCTTGGGAGCTCCACATGCATGCCGCATGTCTTGTGGCCCCACGTGCATGCCGCAAGACATGCAGTATGCATTTGGGGCCCCCATGACATGAGGCATGCATAGGGGGTCCCCATGACATGCGGTATGCACGTGGGTCCCCCATGACATGGGGTATGCATTTGGGGTACACATGATATGCGGCATGCATTTGGGGTACCCATGACAAGCGGCATGCATTTGGGGCACCCATGACATACGGCATGCATTTGGGGCCCCCCTGACATGTGGCATGCATTTGGGGCCCCCATGACATGTGGCATGCATTTGGGGCCCCCATGACATGTGGCATGCATGTGGGGCCCCCATGACATGCGGCATGCACGTGGGGCTTTCATGACATGCGGCATGCATTTGTGGGCCCCATGACATGCGGAATGCACGTGGGGCCCCTATGACATGCAACATGAATTTGGGGGCCACATAACATGCGGCATGCACATGGAGCATCCATGACATGCGTCATGCATTTGGGCCCCCATGACATGCCGCATGCATTTGGAGCCCCCATGACATGCGTCATGCATTTGGATCCCCATTACATGCTGCATGCAAGTGTGGCCCCCATGACATGCGGCATGCATGTGGGCCCCCAATGACATGTGGCATGCACGTGGGGCCCCCATGACATGCGGCATGCATTTATGGCCCCATGACATGCGGCTTGCATTTGGTATCCCCATGACATGCGGCATGCACGTGGGGCCCCCTTGACATGCGACATTCATGTGGGGCTCCCATGACATGCGGCATGCATTTGGGGCCTCCGTGACATGCGTCATGCATGTGGGGCCCCCATGACATGCGTCATGCATGTGGGGCCCCCATGACATGCGGCATGCATTTGGGGCCCCCATGACATGCGGCATGTATTTGGGGCCCCCATGACATGCGGCATGCATGTGGGGCCCCCATGACATGCGGCATGCATTTGGGGCATGCATAACATGCTGCATGCATTTGGGGTACCTGAGACATGCGGCATGCATGTGGGCCCCCATGACATGCGGCATGCATGTCGGGTCCCCATGACATGCGGCATGCATGTGGGGCCCCCTTGACATGCAACATTCATTTGGGGCCCCCATGACATGTGGCATGCATGTGGGGCTCCCATGACATGCGGCATCCATTTATGGCCCCCATGACATGCGGCAAGCATTTGGGCCCCCATGACATGCGGCATGCATTTGGGGGCCCCATGGTATGCGGCATGCATGTGGGGCCCAAATGCTTGTCGCATGTCATGGGGGCCTCCATGACATGCGGCATGCATGTGGGTCCCCATGACATGCGGCATGCACGTGGGGCCCCCTTGACATGCGTCATGCATTTGGATCCCCCATTACATGCTGCATGCAAGTGGTGCCCCCATGACATGCGGCATGCATGTGGGCCCCCATGACATGCGGCATGCATGTGGGACCCCCATGACATGCGGCATACATTTGGATCCCCCATTACATGCTGCATGCAAGTGGTGCCCCCATTACATGCTGCATGCAAGTGGTGCCCCCATGACATGCGGAATGCACGTGGGGCCCCTATGACATGCAACATGAATTTGGGGGCCCCATTACATGCGGCATGCACGTGGAGCATTCATGACATGCGTCATGCATTTGGGCCCCCATGACATGCGGCATGCATGTGGGGCCCCCATGACATGCGGCATGCATGTGGGGCCCCCATGACATGTGGTATGCACGTGGGGCCACTATGACATGCTGCATGCATTTGGGGCCCCCATGATATGCGGCATGCATGTGGGGCCCCTATGACATGCGGCATCCATTTGGGGGGCCAGATGACATGCGGCATGCACGTGGGGCCCCCATGAAATGCAGCATTTATTTGGGGCCCCCATGACATGTGGAATGCCTGCGGGGCCCCCATGACATGCGGCATGCACGTGGGGCCCCCATGACGTGCAGCATGCATTTGGATCCCCCATTACATGCTGCATGCAAGTGGGGCCCCCATGAAATGCGCCATGCATGTGGGGCCCCTATGACATGCTGCATGAATTTGGGCCCCCCAATACATGCGGCATGCTTGTTGGGCCCCCATGACATGCAGCATGCATTTATGGCCCCCATGACATGCGGCAAGCATTTGAGCCCCCATGACATGCGGCATGCATGTGGGGACCCCATGACATGCGGCATGCATGTGGGGCCCCAATGACTTGAGGCATGCATTTGGGGCCCCCATGACATGCGGAATGCCTGCGGGGCCCCCATGACATGTGGCATGCATGCAGGGCCCTCATGACATGCGGCATGAATTTGGGGCCCCCAATACATGCGGCATGCACGTTGGGCCCCCTTGACATGCGACATTCATGTGGGGCTCCCATGACATGCGGCATGCATTTATGGCCCCCATGACATGCGACAAGCTTTTGGGCCCCTTGACATGCGGCATGCATTTGGGGTCCCCATGACATGCGGCAAGCTTTTGGGCCCCTTGACATGCGGCATGCATTTGGGGTCCCCATGGCATGCAGCATGCATGTGGGGCCCAAATGCTTGCCGCATGTCATGGGGGCCTCCATGACATGCGGCATGCATGTGGGTCCCCATGACATGCGTCATGCACGTGGGGCGCCCTTGACATGCGGCATGCATTTATGGCCCCCATGACTTGCGGCATGAATTTGGGGCCCCCATGATATGCGGCACGCATTTGGGGCCCCCATGAAATACGCCATGCATGTGGGGCCCCTATGACATGTGGCATGCATTTGTGGGCCCCAAGACATGCTGCATGCATTTGGGGGGTCCCATGACATGCGGCATGCATTTGGGGCCCCCATGACATGAGGCATTCATTTGGGGCCCCCATGACATGCAGCATGCACGTGGGGCCCCCATGATATGCGACATGCATTTGGGGGCCCCATGACATGCGGCATGCATTTGGGTCCCCCATGAAATGCGGCATGCACGTGGAGCCCCCATGACATGCGGCATGCATTTGGGGCACCCATGACATGCGGCATGCATGTGGGGCCCCATGACATGCGGCATGCATGTGGAGCCCCCATGACATGCGGCATGCATTTGGGGCCTGCATAACATGCTGCATGCATTTTGGGTACCTGAGACATGCGGCATGCACGTGGGCCCCCCATAACATGCTGCATGCATTTGGGGTGCCCGAGACATGCGGCATGCACGTGGGGCCTCTATGACATGCCGCATGCATTTGGGGCCCACATTACATGTGGCATGCACATGGGGCCCCCATGAAATGCGGCATACGCTTGGGGCCCCAATGACATGCGGCATGAGTTTGGATCCCCCATGACATGCGGCATGCACGTGGGGCCCCCATGACATGCTCCATGCATGTGGGGCCCCCCATGACATGCGGCATGCATGTGGGCTCCCCATGACATGTGGCATGCACGTGGGGCCCCATGACATGATGCATGCATTTGGGGGGCCCCATGACATGCGGCATGCACGTGGGGCCCCCATGACATGCGGCATACATTTGTGGCCCTCGTGACATGCGGCAAGCACGTGGGGCCCCAATGACATGCAGCATGCACGTGGGAACCCCATGACATGCGGCATGCACGTGGGGCCCCCATGACATGCGGCATGCATTTGGGGCCCCCATGACATGCGGCATGCACATGGGGCCCTCATAACATGCGGCATGCATTTGGGGCCCCCATGACATGCGCCATGCATGTGGGGCCCCTATGGCATGCGGCATGCAATTGGGGCCCCAATGACATGCGGCATGCAGGTGGGGCACCCATGACATGAGTCATGTACGTGGGGCCCCTATGACATGTGCCATGCATGTGGGGCCCCTATGACATGCGGCATGCATTTGTGGGCCCTAAGATATGCGTCATGCATGTGGGGCCCCTATGAAATGCGGCATCCATTTGGGGGGCCCCATGACTTGAGGCATGCATTTGGGGCCCCCATGACATGCGGCATGCATTTGGGCCCCCCATGACATGCGGCATGAATTTGGGGCCCCCAATACATGCGGCATGCACGTTGGGCCCCCTTGACATGCGCCATTCATGTGGGGCTCCCATGACATGCGGCATGCATTTATGGCCCCCATGACATGCGGCAAGCTTTTGGGCCCCATGACATGCGGCATGCATGTGAGGCCTCCATGACATGCGGCAAGCATTTGGGCCCCCATGACATGCGACATGCATGTTGGGCCCCCTTGACATGCGGCATGCATTTGGGGGCCCCATGGCATGCAGCATGCATGTGGGGCCCAAATGCTTGCCGCATGTCATGGGGGCCTCCATGACATGTGGCATGCATGTGGGTCCCCATGACATGCGTCATGCACGTGGGGGCCCCTTGACATGCGGCATGCATTTATGGCCCCCATGACTTGCGGCATGAATTTGGGGGCCCCATTATATGCGGCATGCATTTGGGGTGCCCGAGACATGCGGCATGCACGTGGGGCCCCTATGACATGCCGCATGCATTTGGGGCCCCCATTACATGTGGCATGCACATGGGGCCTCCATGACATGCGGCATACGCTTGGGGCCCCAATGACATGCAGCATGTGTTTGGATCCCCCATGACATGCGGCATGCATTTGGGGCCCCCATGACATGCGGCATGCATTTGGGTCCCCCATGACATGCGGCATGCACGTGGGGCCCTCATGACATGCAGCATGCATTTGGGGCCACTATGACATGCAGCATGCATTTGGGGGCCCCATGACATGCGGCATGCATGTGGGACCCCTATGACATGCGGCATGCATTTGGGGGGGCATGACATGCGGCATGCACGTGGGGCCCCCATGACATGCGGCATACATTTGTGACCCCCGTGACATGAGGCATGCACGTGGGGCCCCCATGACATGCAGCAAGCACGTGGGGCCCCCATGACATGCGGCATGCATGTGGGGCCCCCATGACATGCGGCATGCATGTGGGGCCCCCATGAAATGCGGCATGCATGTAGAGCCCCCATGATATTCGGAATGCAAGTGGGGACCACATGACATGCGGCATGCATGTGGGGCCCCTATGACATGGCCCATGCATTTGGTGCCCCCATGATATGTGGCACGTATTTGGGGCCCCCATGACATGCAGCATGCATTTGTGGCCCCTGACATGCAGCATGCATTTGGGGCCCCCAATGAAATGCGGCATGCACGTGGGGCCTACATGACATGTGGCATGCATGTGGAGCCCCCATGACATGGGGCATGCACGTGTGACCCCCATGACATGCGGAATGCATTTGGGGCCCCTATGACAAGCGGCATGTTTTTTTGGCCCCCATGACATGCGGCATGTATTTGGGGCATCCATGACATGCGGCATGCACTTGGGGCCCCATGACATGCGGTATGCACGTGGAGCCCCATGACATGCGGTATGCATTTGGTGCCTCCATGACATGCGGCATGCATGTGGGCCCCCATGACATGCGGCATGCATGTGGGCCCCCATGACATGCGGCATGCATGTGGGTTCCCCATTCCATGTGGCATGCACATGGAACCCCCATGACATGCGGAATGCTCATGGGGCCCCATGACATGTGGCATGCACTTGGGGCCACATGACATGCGGCATGCACATGGGACCCCATGACATGCGGCATGCATATGGAGATCCCATGACAGGTTGTATGCATTTGGGGCCCCAATGACATGCGGTATGCACGTGGGGCCCCATGATATGCGGTATACACGTGTTGCCCCCATGATATGCGGTATGCATTTGGGTCCCCCATGACATGCGGCATGCACATGGGTCCCCATGACATGCGGCATGCACGTGGGGCCACATGACATGCGACATGCATTTGGGGTTCCCAAGACACGCAGCATGCAATTGGGGCCCCCATGACATGCGGCATGGACGTGGGGCCTCCATGATATGTAGAATGCATTTGGTGCCACCATGACATGCGTCATGCATGTGGGGCCCAAATGACATGCGACATGCATTTGGGGTACTCAAGACATGCGTCATGCATGTGGGGCCCCCATGACATGCGTCAAGCACGTGGGGCCCCCATGTCACGCGGCATGCTCTTGGGGCCACCATGACATGTGGCATGCATTTGGGGCCCCCATGACATGCGGCATTCATTTGGAGCCCCCATGACATGCGGCATGCATTTGGGGCCCCCATGACATGCGGCATGCACTTGGGGCCCTCATGACATGCGGCATGGATGTAGAGCCCCCATGACATACGGAATGCATGTGGGGACCCCATGACATGCGGCATGCATTTGGGGCCCCCATGACATGCAGCATACATTTGAGGCCCCCATGACATGCGGCATGCATGTGGGGCCCTATGACATGCGGCATGCATGTGGGGCCCCTATGACATGCACCATGCATGTGGGGCCCCCATGACATGTGGCACGTATTTGAGGCCCCCATGACATGCGGCATGCGTGTCGGCTACCATGACATGTGCCAAGCATTTGGGTCCCCCATCACGTGCAGCATGCATTTGAGGCCCCCAAGACATGGGGCATGCATGTGGGGCCCCATGACATGCAGCATGCATTTGTGGCCCCCATGACATGAGGCATGCATTTGGGGTCCCCTTGACATGCGGAATGCTTTTTTGGCCCCCATGACAGGCGGCTTGCATTTGGGGCCCACATGACATGCGGCATGGACGTGGGGCCTCCATGATATGTAGAATGCATTTGGGGCCACCATGACATGCGTCATGCATGTGGGGCCCAAATGACATGCGACATGCATTTGGGGTACTCAAGACATGCGGCATGCATTTGGGGCCCCCATGACATGCGGCATGCATTTGGAGCCCCCATGACATGCGGCATGCATTTGGGGCCCCCATGACATGCGGCATGCACTTGGTGCCCTCATGACATGCGGCATGGATGTAGAGCCCCCATGACATGCGGAATGCATGTGGGGACCCCATGACATGCGGCATGCATTTGTGGCCTCTGACATGCAGCATGCATTTGGGCCCCCAATGAAATGTGGCATGCACGTGGAGCCCCCATGACATGTGTCATGCAAGTGTGGCCCCCATGACATGTGGCATGCATTTGGGGCACCCATAACATGCGTCATGCACGTGGGGCCCAATGACATGCGGTATGCACGTGGAGCCCCATGACATGCGGTATGCACGTGGGTCCCCCATGACATGGGGTATGCATTTGGGGTACACATGATATGCGGCATGCATTTGGGGTACCCATGACAAGCGGCATGCCTTTGGGGCACCCATGACATACGGCATGCATTTGGGGCCCCCCTGACATGTGGCATGCATTTGGGGCCCCAGACATGCAGCATGCATTTGGGGCCCCCAATGAAATGTGGAATGCACGTGGGGCCCCCATGACATGCGACATGAATGTGTGACCCCCATGACATTCGGAATGCATTTGGGGCCCCTATGACACGCGGCATGCTTTTTTGGCCCCCATGACATGTGGCTTGCATTTGGGGCCCCCATGACATGTGGCATGCACGTGGGGCCTCCATGATATGTAGAATGCATTTGGTGCCACCATGACATGCTTCATGCATGTGGGGCCCAAATGACATGCGACATGCATTTGGGGTACCCAAGACATGCGGCATGCATGTTGGGCCCCCATGACATGCCTCAAGCACTTGGGGCCCTCATGTCATGCGGTATGCTCTTGGGGCCCCCATGACATGTGGCATACATTTGGGGCCCACATGACATGCGGCATGCTTTTGGAGCCACCATGACATGCGGCATGCATTTGGGGCCCCCATGACATGAGGCATGCACTTGGTGCCCCCATGACATGCGGCATGCATGTAGAGCCCCCATGACATGCGGAATGCACGTGGGGACCACATGACATGCGGCATGCACGTGGGGCTTTCATGACATGCGGCATGCACGTGGGGCCCCCATGACATGTGGCATGCATTTGGGGCCCCCATGACATGTAGCATGCATGTGGGGCCCCCATGACATGCGGCATGCACGTGGGGCTTTCATGACATGCGGCATGCAAGTGGGTCCCCCATGACATGTGGCATGCATGTGGGGCTACCATGACATGCAGCATGCATTTGGGGCCACTATGACATGCGGCATGCATTTGGCACCCCCATGACATGCGGCATGCACGTGGGGCCCCCATGACATGCGGCATGCACGTGGGGCCCCCATGACATGCGGCATGCCTGCGGGGCCCCCATGACATGCGGCATGAATTTGGGGCCCCCAATACATGCGGCATGCACGTTGGGCCCCCATGACATGCAGCATGCATTTATGGCCCCCATGACATGCGGCAAGCATTTGGGCCCCATGACATGCGGCATGCATGTGGGAACCCCATGACATGCGGCATGCATTTGGGGGCCCCATGACATGCGGCATGCATTTGGGGGCCCTCATGACATGCAGCATGAATTTGGGGCCCACAATACATGCGGCATGCACGTTGGGCCCCCATGACATGCGGCATGCATTTATGGCCCCCATGACATGCGGCATGCATTTAGGGCCCCGATGACATGCGGCATGCATGTGGGGCACCCATGACATGCGGCATGTATTTGGGGCCCCCATGACATGCGGCATGCATGTGGGGCATGCATAACATGCTGCATGCATTTGGGGTACCTGAGACATGCGGCATGCATGTGGGGCCCCCATGACATGCGGCATGCATGTGGGGTCACCATGACATGCGGCATGCACGTGGGGCACCCTTGACATGCAACATTCATTTGGGGCCCCCATGACATGTGGCATGCATGTGGGGCTCCCATGACATGCGGCATCCATTTATGGCCCCCATGACATGCGGCAAGCATTTGGGCCCCCATGACATGCGGCATGCATTTGGGCCCCCATGACATGCGGCATGCATTTGGGCCCCATGACATGCGGCATGCATTTGGGCCCCCATGACATGCGGCATGCATTTGGGCCCCCATGACATGCGGCATGCATTTGGGGGCCCCATGACATGCGGCATGCATGTGGGGCCCAAATGCTTGTCGCATGTCATGGGGGCCTCCATGACATGCGGCATGCATGTGGGTCCCCATGACATGCGGCATGCACGTGGGGCCCCCTTGACATGCGTCATGCATTTGGATCCCCCATTACATGCTGCATGCAAGTGGTGCCCCCATGACATGCGGCATGCATGTGGGCCCCCATGACATGCGGCATGCATGTGGGACCCCCATGACATGCGTCATGCATTTGGATCCCCCTTTACATGCTGCATGCAAGTGGTGCCCCCATTACATGCTGCATGCAAGTGGTGCCCCCATGACATGCGGCATGCATGTGGGCCCCCATGACATGCGGTATGCATTTGGGGCCCCCATGATATGCGGCACGCATTTGAGGCCCCCATGACATGCGCATGCATGTGGGGAGCCCATGAAATGCGCCATGCATGTGGGGCCCCTATGACATGCGGCATGCATTTGTGGGCACCAAGACATGCTGCATGCATTTGGGGGGCCCCATGACATGCAGCATGCATTTGGGGCCCCCATGACTTGCGGCATGCATGTAGGGCCCCCATGACATGCGCCATGCATGTGGGGCCCCTATGACATGCGGCATGCATTTGTGGGCCCCATGACATGCGGAATACACGTGGGGCCCCTATGACATGCAACATGAATTTGGGGGCCCCATAACATGCGGCATGCACGTGGAGCATCCATGACATGCGTCATGCATTTGGGCCCCCATGACATGCGTCATGCATTTGGATCCCCATTACATGCTGCATGCATTTATGGCCCCATGACATGCGGCATGCATTTGGTATCCCCATGACATGCGGCATGCACGTGGGGCCACTATGACATGCCGCATGCATTTGGAGCCCCCATGACATGCGTCATGCATTTGGATCCCCATTACATGCTGCATGCATTTATGGCCCCATGACATGCGGCATGCATTTGGTATCCCCATGACATGCGGCATGCACGTGGGGCCCCCTTGACATGCGACATTCATGTGGGGCTCCCATGACATGCGGCATGCATTTGGGGCCTCCGTGACATGCGTCATGCATGTGGGGCCCCCATGACATGCGTCATGCATGTCGGGTCCCCATGACATGCGGCATGCATGTGGGGCCCCCTTGACATGCAACATTCATTTGGGGCCCCCATGACATGTGGCATGCATGTGGGGCTCCCATGACATGCGGCATCCATTTATGGCCCCCATGACATGCGGCAAGCATTTGGGCCCCCATGACATGCGGCATGCATTTGGGGGCCCCATGGTATGCGGCATGCATGTGGGGCCCAAATGCTTGTCGCATGTCATGGGGGCCTCCATGACATGCGGCATGCATGTGGGTCCCCATGACATGCGGCATGCACGTGGGGCCCCCTTGACATGCGTCATGCATTTGGATCCCCCATTACATGCTGCATGCAAGCGGTGCCCCATGACATGCGGCATGCATGTGGGCCCCCATGACATGCGGCATGCATGTGGGACCCCCATGACATGCGGCATACATTTGGATCCCCCATTACATGCTGCATGCAAGTGGTGCCCCCATTACATGCTGCATGCAAGTGGTGCCCCCATGACATGCGGAATGCACGTGGGGCCCCTATGACATGCAACATGAATTTGGGGGCCCCATTACATGCGGCATGCACGTGGAGCATTCATGACATGCGTCATGCATTTGGGCCCCCATGACATGCGTCATGCATGTGGGGCCCCCATGACATGCGGCATGCATGTGGGGCCCCCATGACATGCGGCATGCATGTGGGGCCCCCATGACATGTGGTATGCACGTGGGGCCACTATGACATGCTGCATGCATTTGGGGCCCCCATGATATGCGGCATGCATGTGGGGCCCCTATGACATGCGGCATCCATTTGGGGGGCCAGATGACATGCGGCATGCACGTGGGGCCCCCATGAAATGCAGCATTTATTTGGGGCCCCCATGACATGTGGAATGCCTGCGGGGCCCCCATGACATGCGGCATGCACGTGGGGCCCCCATGACGTGCAGCATGCATTTGGATCCCCCATTACATGCTGCATGCAAGTGGGGCCCCCATGAAATGCGCCATGCATGTGGGGCCCCTATGACATGCTGCATGAATTTGGGGCCCCCAATACATGCGGCATGCTTGTTGGGCCCCCATGACATGCAGCATGCATTTATGGCCCCCATGACATGCGGCAAGCATTTGAGCCCCCATGACATGCGGCATGCATGTGGGGACCCCATGACATGCGGCATGCATGTGGGGCCCCAATGACTTGAGGCATGCATTTGGGGCCCCCATGACATGCGGAATGCCTGCGGGGCCCCCATGACATGTGGCATGCATGCAGGGCCCTCATGACATGCGGCATGAATTTGGGGCCCCCAATACATGCGGCATGCACGTTGGGCCCCCTTGACATGCGACATTCATGTGGGGCTCCCATGACATGCGGCATGCATTTATGGCCCCCCATGACATGCGGCAAGCTTTTGGGCCCCATGACATGCGGCATGCATGTGGGGCCCCCATGACATGCGGCAAGCATTTGGGTCCCCATGACATGCGTCATGCACGTGGGGCGCCCTTGACATGCGGCATGCATTTATGGCCCCCATGACTTGCGGCATGAATTTGGGGCCCCCATGATATGCGGCACGCATTTGGGGCCCCCATGAAATACGCCGTGCATGTGGGGCCCCTATGACATGCGGCATGCATTTGTGGGCCCCAAGACATGCTGCATGCATTTGGGGGGCCCCATGACATGCGGCATGCATTTGGGGCCCCCATGACATGAGGAATTCATTTGGGGCCCCCATGACATGCAGCATGCACGTGGGGCCCCCATGACATGCGACATGCATTTGGGGCCCCCATGACATGCGGCATGCATTTGGGTCCCCCATGAAATGCGGCATGCACGTGGAGCCCCCATGACATGCGGCATGCATTTGGGGCACCCATGACATGCGGCATGCATGTGGGGCCCCCATGACATGCGGCATGCATTTGGGGCCTGCATAACATGCTGCATGCATTTGGGGTACCTGAGACATGCGGCATGCACGTGGGGCCCCCATAACATGCTGCATGCATTTGGGGTGCCCGAGACATGCGGCATGCACGTGGGGCCTCTGACATGCCGCATGCATTTTGGGCCCACATTACATGTGGCATGCACATGGGGCCCCCATGAAATGCGGCATACGCTTGGGGCCCCAATGACATGCGGCATGAGTTTGGATCCCCCATGACATGCGGCATGCACGTGGGGCCCCCATGACATGCTCCATGCATGTGGGGCCCCCCATGACATGCGGCATGCATGTGGGCTCCCCATGACATGTGGCATGCACGTGGGGCCCCCATGACATGCAGCATGCACGTGGGAACCCCATGACATGCGGCATGCATGTGGGGCCCTCATGACATGCTGCATGCAAGGTGGGACCCCCATTACATGATGCATGCAAGTGGGGCCCCATGACATGCTGCATGCATTTGGGGGCCCCATGACATGCGGCATGCACGTGGGGCCCCCATGACATGCGGCATGCATTTGGGGCCCCCATGACATGCGGCATGCACATGGGGCCCCCCATGACATGCGGAATGCATGCAGGGCCCTCATGACTTGCGGCATGAATTTGGGGCCCCCAATACATGCGGCATGCACGTTGGGCCCCCTTGACATGCGCCATTCATGTGGGGCTCCCATGACATGCGGCATGCATTTATGGCCCCCATGACATGCGGCAAGCTTTTGGGCCCCATGACATGCGGCAAGCATGTGAGGCCTCCATGACATGCGGCAAGCATTTGGGCCCCCATGACATGCGACATGCATGTTGGGCCCCCTTGACATGCGGCATGCATTTGGGGGCCCCATGGCATGCAGCATGCATGTGGGGCCCAAATGCTTGCCGCATGTCATGGGGGCCTCCATGACATGTGGCATGCATGTGGGTCCCCATGACATGCGTCATGCACGTGGGGGCCCCTTGACATGCGGCATGCATTTATGGCCCCCATGACTTGCGGCATGAATTTGGGGGCCCCATTATATGCGGCATGCATTTGGGGTGCCCGAGACATGCGGCATGCACGTGGGGCCCCTATGACATGCCGCATGCATTTGGGGCCCCCATTACATGTGGCATGCACATGGGGCCTCCATGACATGCGGCATACGCTTGGGGCCCCAATGACATGCAGCATGAGTTTGGATCCCCCATGACATGCGGCATGCATTTGGGGCCCCCATGACATGCGGCATGCATTTGGGTCCCCCATGACATGCGGCATGCATTTGGGTCCCCCATGACATGCGGCATGCACGTGGGGCCCTCATGACATGCAGCATGCATTTGGGGCCACTATGACATGCAGCATGCATTTGGGGCCCCCATGACATGCGGCATGCATGTGGGACCCCTATGACATGCGGCATGCATTTGGGGGGGCATGACATGCGGCATGCACGTGGGGCCCCCATGACATGCGGCATACATTTGTGACCCCCGTGACATGAGGCATGCACGTGGGGCCCCCATGACATGCAGCAAGCACGTGGGGCCCCCATGACATGCGGCATGCATGTGGGGCCCCCATGACATGCGGCATGCATGTGGGGCCCCCATGACATGCGGCATGCATGTGGGGCCCCCATGACATGTGGCATGCATGTGGGGCCCCCATGACATGCGGCATGCATGTGGGCCCCCATGACATGCGACATGCATGTGGGCTCCCATGGCATGCGGCATGCATTTGGGGCATGCATAACATGCTGCATGCATTTGGGGTACCTGAGACATGCGGCATGCATTTGGGGCCCCCATGACATGCGGCATGGATTTATGGCCCCCATGACATGTGGCAAGCATTTGGGCCCTCATGACATGCGGCATGCATGTGGGGCCCCCATGACATGCGGCATGCATTTGGGGGCCCATGGCATGCGGCATGCATGTGGGGCCCAAATGCTTGTCGCATGTCATGGGGCCTCCATGACATGCTGCATGCATGTGGGTCCCCATGACATGCGGCATGCACATGGGGCCCCCTTGACATACGACATTCATTTGGGGCTCCCTTGACATGTGGCATGCATGTGGGGCCCCCATGACATGAGGCATGCCTTTGGGGACGCCATGACATGCGTGATGCATTTGGGGCCCCCATGACATGAGGCATGCACTTGGTGCCCCCATGACATGCGGCATGCATGTAGAGCCCCCATGATATTCGGAATGCAAGTGGGGACCACATGACATGCAGCATGCATTTGGGGCCCCATGACATGCGGCATGCATGTGGGGCCCCTATGACATGGCCCATGCATTTGGTGCCCCCATGATATGTGGCACGTATTTGGGGCCCCCATGACATGCAGCATGCATTTGTGGCCCCTGACATGCAGCATGCATTTGGGGCCCCCAATGAAATGCGGCATGCACGTGGGGCCTACATGACATGTGGCATGCATGTGGAGCTCCCATGACATGGGGCATGCACGTGTGACCCCCATGACATGCGGAATGCATTTGGGGCCCCTATGACAAGCGGCATGTTTTTTTGGCCCCATGACATGCGGCATGTATTTGGGGCATCCATGACATGCGGCATGCACTTGGGGCCCCATGACATGCGGTATGCACGTGGAGCCCCATGACATGCGGTATGCATTTGGTGCCTCCATGACATGCGGCATGCATGTGGGCCCCCATGACATGCGGCATGCATGTGGGTTCCCCATTCCATGTGGCATGCACATGGAACCCCCATGACATGCGGAATGCTCATGGGGCCCCATGACATGTGGCATGCACTTGGGGCCACATGACATGCGGCATGCACATGGGACCCCATGACATGCGGCATGCATATGGAGATCCCATGACAGGTTGTATGCATTTGGGGCCCCAATGACATGCGGTATGCACGTGGGGCCCCATGATATGCGGTATACACGTGTTGCCCCCATGATATGCGGTATGCATTTGGGTCCCCCATGACATGCGGCATGCACGTGGGGCCACATGACATGCGGCATGCATGTGGAGCTCCCATGACATGCAGAATGCATTTGGGGCCCCCATGACATGAGTCAAGCTTTGGGGGTCCCCATGACATGCAGTATGCACGTGAGGCCCCATGACATGCACTTTGCATTTGGGGCCCCCATGACATGAAGCATACATTTGAGGCCCCCATGACATGCGGCATGCATGTGGGGCCCCATGACATGCGGCATGCATGTGGCCCCCCTATGACATGCACCATGCATGTGGGGCCCCCATGACATGTGGCACGTATTTGAGGCCCCCATGACATGCGGCATGCGTGTCGGCTACCATGACATGTGCCATGCATTTGGGTCCCCCATCACGTGCAGCATGCATTTGAGGCCCCCAAGACATGGGGCATGCATGTGGGGCCCCATGACATGCAGCATGCATTTGTGGCCCCCATGACATGAGGCATGCATTTGGGGTCCCCTTGACATGCGGAATGCTTTTTTGGCCCCCATGACAGGCGGCTTGCATTTGGGGCCCACATGACATGCGGCATGGACGTGGGGCCTCCATGATATGTAGAATGCATTTGGGGCCACCATGACATGCGTCATGCATGTGGGGCCCAAATGACATGCGACATGCATTTGGGGTACTCAAGACATGCGGCATGCATGTGGGGCCCCCATGACATGCGTCAAGCACGTGGGGCCCCCATGTCACGCGGCATGCTCTTGGGGCCCCCATGACATGTGGCATGCATTTGGAGCCCCCATGACATGCGGCATGCATTTGGGGCCCCCATGACATGCGGCATGCACTTGGTGCCCTCATGACATGCGGCATGGATGTAGAGCCCCCATGACATGCGGAATGCATGTGGGGACCCCATGACATGCGGCATGCATTTGTGGCCTCTGACATGCAGCATGCATTTGGCCCCCAATGAAATGTGGCATGCACGTGGAGCCCCCATGACATGTGGCATGCATTTGGGGCACCCATAACATGCGTCATGCACGTGGGGCCCAATGACATGCGGTATGCACGTGGAGCCCCATGACATGCGGTATGCATGTGGTGCCCCCATGACATGTGGCATGCATGTGGGCCCTCATGACATGCGGCATGCACAAGGGGCCCCATGACATGCGTCATGCACTTGGGGCCACATGACATGCGGCATGCATTTGGGCCCCCATGACATGTGGCATGCATGTGGGCCCTCATGACATGCGGCATGCACAAGGGGCCCCATGACATGCGTCATGCACTTGGGGCCACATGATATGCGGCATGCATTTGGGGCCCCCATCACGTGCAGCATGCATTTGAGGCCCCCAAGACATGGGGCATGCATGTGGGGCCCCATGACATGCAGCATGCATTTGTGGCCTCTGACATGCAGCGTGCATTTGGGCCCCCAATGAAATGTGGCATGCACGTGGGGCCTCGTTGACATGTGGCATGCATGTGGAGCCCCCATTACATGTGTCATGCACGTGTGGCCCCCATGACATGTGGCATGCATTTTTGGCCCCCATGACATGCGGCATGCATTTGGGGCACCCATAACATGCGTCATGCACGTGGGGCCCCATGACATGCGGTATGCACGTGGAGCCCCATGACATGCGGTATGCATGTGGTGCCCCCATGACATGTGGCATGCATGTGGGCCCCCATGACATGCGGCATGCACATGGGGCCCCATAACATACGTCATGCATGTGGAGGTCCCATGACAGGCAGTATGCATTTGGGGCCCCCATGACATGCAGCATGCACATGGGGCCCCATGACATGCGGCATGCATGTGGAGGTCCCATGACAGGCAGTATGCATTTGGGGCCCCCATGACATGCAGCATGCACATGGGGCCCCATGACATGCGGCATGCATGTGGAGGTCCCATGACAGGCAGTATGCATTTGGGGCCCCAATGACATGCGGCATGCATTTGGGGCCTCCATGACATGTGGCATGCACATGGGGCCCCATGACATGCGGCATGCATTTGGGGCACCTATGACATGCGGTATGCATGTGGGGCCCATGATATGCGGTATGCACATGTTCCCCCAATGACATGCGGTATGCATGTGGACCCCATGGCATGTGGCATGCACATGGGGCCCCATAACATACGTCATGCACATGGGGCCACATAACATGCGGCATGCATTTGGGGCCCCCATGACATGCAGCATGCACATGGGGCCCCATGACATGCGGCATGCATGTGGAGGTCCCATGACAGGCAGTATGCATTTGGGGCCACTATGACATGCGGAATGCATTTGGCGCCCCCATGACATGCGGCATGCACGTGGGGCCCCCATGACATGCGGCATGCACGTGGGGCCCCCATGACATGCGGCATGCCTGCGGGGCCCCCAATACATGCGGCATGCACGTTGGGCCCCCATGACATGCAGCATGCATTTATGGCCCCCATGACATGCGGCAAGCATTTGGGCCCCATGACATGCGGCATGCATGTGGGAACCCCATGACATGCGGCATGCATTTGGGGGCCCCATGACATGCGGCATGCATGTGGGGCCCCCATGACATGCGGCATGCATTTGGAGCCCCCATGAATTAAGGCATGCATTTGGGGCCCCCATGACTTGACGCATGCATTTGGGGCCCCCATGACATGCAGCATGCATGTGGGACCCCCAAGCCATGCGGCATACATTTGAATCCCCATGACATGCGGCATGCACGTGGGACCCCCATGACATGCGGCATGCATTTGAATCCCCCATTACATGCGGCATGCATGTGGGAACCCCATGACATGCGGCATGCATTTGGGCCCCCCATGAAATGCGGAATGCCTGCGGGGCCCCCATGACATGCGGCATGCATGCAGGGCCCTCATGACATGCAGCATGAATTTGGGGCCCACAATACATGCGGCATGCACGTTGGGCCCCCATGACATGCGGCATGCATTTATGGCCCCCATGACATGCGGCATGCATTTGGGGTCCCCATGACATGCGGCATTCATGTGGGGCTCCCATGACATGTGGCATGCATTTGGGGCCTCCGTGACATGCGGCATGCATGTGGGGCCCCCATGACATGCGGCATGCATGTGGGGCCCCCATGACATGCGGCATACATTTGGGGCATGCATAACATGCTGCATGCATTTGGGGTACCTGAGACATGCGGCATGCATTTGTGGCCCCCATGACATGCGGCATGCATTTAGGGCCCCGATGACATGCGGCATGCATGTGGGGCACCCATGACATGCGGCATGTATTTGGGGCCCCCATGACATGCTGCATGCATTTGGGGTACCTGAGACATGCGGCATGCATGTGGGCCCCCCATGACATGCGGCATGCATGTGGGGTCACCATGACATGCGGCATGCACGTGGGGCCCCCTTGACATGCAACATTCATTTGGGGCCCCCATGACATGTGGCATGCATGTGGGGCTCCCATGACATGCGGCATCCATTTATGGCCCCCATGACATGCGGCATGCATTTGGGCCCCCATGACATGCGGCATGCATTTGGGGGCCCCATGACATGCGGCATGCATTTGGGGGCCCCATGACATGCGGCATGCATTTGGGGGCCCCATGACATGCGGCATGCATTTGGGGGCCCATGACATGCGGCATGCATTTGGGGGCCCATGACATGCGGCATGCATGTGGGGCCCCCATGACATGCGGCATGCATTTGGAGCCCCCATGAATTAAGGCATGCATTTGGGGCCCCCATGACTTGACGCATGCATTTGGGGCCCCCATGACATGCAGCATGCATGTGGGACCCCCAAGCCATGCGGCATACATTTGAATCCCCATGACATGCGGCATGCACGTGGGACCCCCATGACATGCGGCATGCATTTGAATCCCCCATTACATGCTGCATGCATTTGAATCCCCCATTACATGCGGCATGCACGTGGGAACCCCATGACATGCGGCATGCATTTGGGCCCCCCATGACATGCGGAATGCCTGCGGGGCCCCCATGACATGCGGCATGCATGCAGGGCCCTCATGACATGCAGCATGAATTTGGGGCCCACAATACATGCGGCATGCACGTTGGGCCCCCATGACATGCGGTATGCATTTATGGCCCCCATGACATGCGGCATGTATTTAGGGCCCCGATGACATGCGGCATGCATGTGGGGCACCCATGACATGCTGCATGCATGTGGGGCACCCATGACATGCGGCATGCATGTGGGGCATGCATAACATGCTGCATGCATTTGGGGTACCTGAGACATGCGGCATGCATGTGGGGCCCCCATGACATGCGGCAAGCATTTGGGCCCCCATGACATGCGGCATGCATTTGGGCCCCACATGCATGCCGCATGTCATGGGCCCCCAAATGCATGCCGCATGTCATGGGGGCCCAAATGCATGCCGCATGTCATGGGGGCCCAAATGCATGCCGCATGTCATGGGGGCCCAAATGCTTGCCGCATGTCATGGGGGCCATAAATGGATGCCGCATGTCATGGGAGCCCCACATGCATGCCACATGTCATGGGGGCCCCAAATGAATGTTGCATGTCAAGGGGGCCCCACGTGCATGCCGCATGTCATGGCATGCACGTGGGGCCTCCATGATATGTAGAATGCATTTGGTGCCACCATGACATGCTTCATGCATGTGGGGCAAAAATGACATGCGACATGCATTTGGGGTACCCAAGACATGCGGCATGCATGTTGGGCCCCCATGACATGCCTCAAGCACTTGGGGCCCCCATGTCATGCGGTATGCTCTTGGGGCCCCCATGACATGTGGCATACATTTGGGGCCCACATGACATGCGGCATGCTTTTGGAGCCACCATGACATGCGGCATGCATTTGGGGCCCCCATGACATGAGGCATGCACTTGGTGCCCCCATGACATGCGGCATGCATGTAGAGCCCCCATGACATGCGGAATGCACGTGGGGACCACATGACATGCGGCATGCACGTGGGGCTTTCATGACATGCGGCATGCACGTGGGGCCCCCATGACATGTGGCATGCATTTGGGGCCCCCATGACATGTGGCATGCATTTGGGGCCCCCATGACATGTGGCATGCATGTGGGGCCCCCATGACATGCGGCATGCACGTGGGGCTTTCATGACGTGCGGCATGCACGTGGGTCCCCCATGACATGTGGCATGCATGTGGGGCTACCATGACATGCGGCATGCATTTGGGGCCAATATGACATGCGGCATGCATTTGGCGCCCCCATGACATGCGGCATGCACGTGGGGCCCCCATGACATGCGGCATGCACGTGGGGACCCCATGACATGCGGCATGCCTGCGGGGCCCCCATGACATGCGGCATGAATTTGGGGCCCCCAATACATGCGGCATGCACGTTGGGCCCCCATGACATGCAGCATGCATTTATGGCCCCCATGACATGCGGCAAGCATTTGGGCCCCATGACATGCGACATGCATTTGGGGGCCCCATGACATGCGGCATGCATGTGGGGCCCCCATGACATGCGGCATGCATTTGGAGCCCCCATGAATTAAGGCATGCATTTGGGGCCCCCATGACTTGATGCATGCATTTGGGGCCCCCATGACATGCGACATGCATGTTGGGCCCCCTTGACATGCGGCATGCATTTGGGGGCCCCATGGCATGCAGCATGCATGTGGGGCCCAAATGCTTGCCGCATGTCATGGGGGCCTCCATGACATGTGGCATGCATGTGGGTCCCCATGACATGCGTCATGCACGTGGGGGCCCCTTGACATGCGGCATGCATTTATGGCCCCCATGACTTGCGGCATGAATTTGGGGGCCCCATTATATGCGGCATGCATTTGGGGTGCCCGAGACATGCGGCATGCACGTGGGGCCCCTATGACATGCCGCATGCATTTGGGGCCCCCATTACATGTGGCATGCACATGGGGCCTCCATGACATGCGGCATACGCTTGGGGCCCCAATGACATGCAGCATGTGTTTGGATCCCCCATGACATGCGGCATGCATTTGGGGCCCCCATGACATGCGGCATGCATTTGGGTCCCCCATGACATGCGGCATGCACGTGGGGCCCTCATGACATGCAGCATGCATTTGGGGCCACTATGACATGCAGCATGCATTTGGGGGCCCCATGACATGCGGCATGCATGTGGGACCCCTATGACATGCGGCATGCATTTGGGGGGGCATGACATGCGGCATGCACGTGGGGCCCCCATGACATGCGGCATACATTTGTGACCCCCGTGACATGAGGCATGCACGTGGGGCCCCCATGACATGCAGCAAGCACGTGGGGCCCCCATGACATGCGGCATGCATGTGGGGCCCCCATGACATGCGGCATGCATGTGGGGCCCCCATGAAATGCGGCATGCATGTAGAGCCCCCATGATATTCGGAATGCAAGTGGGGACCACATGACATGCGGCATGCATGTGGGGCCCCTATGACATGGCCCATGCATTTGGTGCCCCCATGATATGTGGCACGTATTTGGGGCCCCCATGACATGCAGCATGCATTTGTGGCCCCTGACATGCAGCATGCATTTGGGGCCCCCAATGAAATGCGGCATGCACGTGGGGCCTACATGACATGTGGCATGCATGTGGAGCCCCCATGACATGGGGCATGCACGTGTGACCCCCATGACATGCGGAATGCATTTGGGGCCCCTATGACAAGCGGCATGTTTTTTTGGCCCCCATGACATGCGGCATGTATTTGGGGCATCCATGACATGCGGCATGCACTTGGGGCCCCATGACATGCGGTATGCACGTGGAGCCCCATGACATGCGGTATGCATTTGGTGCCTCCATGACATGCGGCATGCATGTGGGCCCCCATGACATGCGGCATGCATGTGGGCCCCCATGACATGCGGCATGCATGTGGGTTCCCCATTCCATGTGGCATGCACATGGAACCCCCATGACATGCGGAATGCTCATGGGGCCCCATGACATGTGGCATGCACTTGGGGCCACATGACATGCGGCATGCACATGGGACCCCATGACATGCGGCATGCATATGGAGATCCCATGACAGGTTGTATGCATTTGGGGCCCCAATGACATGCGGTATGCACGTGGGGCCCCATGATATGCGGTATACACGTGTTGCCCCCATGATATGCGGTATGCATTTGGGTCCCCCATGACATGCGGCATGCACGTGGGGCCACATGACATGCGGCATGCATGTGGAGCTCCCATGACATGCAGAATGCATTTGAGGCCCCCATGACATGAGTCAAGCTTTGGGGGTCCCCATGACATGCAGTATGCACGTGAGGCCCCCATGACATGCACTTTGCATTTGGGGCCCCCATGAAATGAGGCATGCATGTGGGGACCCCATGATATGTGGCATGCACGTGGTACCCCCATGACATTCGGCATGCACATGGGTCCCCATGACATGCGGCATGCACGTGGGGCCACATGACATGCGACATGCATTTGGGGTTCCCAAGACACGCAGCATGCAATTGGGGCCCCCATGACATGCGGCATGGACGTGGGGCCTCCATGATATGTAGAATGCATTTGGTGCCACCATGACATGCGTCATGCATGTGGGGCCCAAATGACATGCGACATGCATTTGGGGTACTCAAGACATGCGTCATGCATGTGGGGCCCCCATGACATGCGTCAAGCACGTGGGGCCCCCATGTCACGCGGCATGCTCTTGGGGCCACCATGACATGTGGCATGCATTTGGGGCCCCCATGACATGCGGCATTCATTTGGAGCCCCCATGACATGCGGCATGCATTTGGGGCCCCCATGACATGCGGCATGCACTTGGGGCCCTCATGACATGCGGCATGGATGTAGAGCCCCCATGACATACGGAATGCATGTGGGGACCCCATGACATGCGGCATGCATTTGGGGCCCCCATGACATGCAGCATACATTTGAGGCCCCCATGACATGCGGCATGCATGTGGGGCCCTATGACATGCGGCATGCATGTGGGGCCCCTATGACATGCACCATGCATGTGGGGCCCCCATGACATGTGGCACGTATTTGAGGCCCCCATGACATGCGGCATGCGTGTCGGCTACCATGACATGTGCCAAGCATTTGGGTCCCCCATCACGTGCAGCATGCATTTGAGGCCCCCAAGACATGGGGCATGCATGTGGGGCCCCATGACATGCAGCATGCATTTGTGGCCCCCATGACATGAGGCATGCATTTGGGGTCCCCTTGACATGCGGAATGCTTTTTTGGCCCCCATGACAGGCGGCTTGCATTTGGGGCCCACATGACATGCGGCATGGACGTGGGGCCTCCATGATATGTAGAATGCATTTGGGGCCACCATGACATGCGTCATGCATGTGGGGCCCAAATGACATGCGACATGCATTTGGGGTACTCAAGACATGCGGCATGCATTTGGGGCCCCCATGACATGCGGCATGCATTTGGAGCCCCCATGACATGCGGCATGCATTTGGGGCCCCCATGACATGCGGCATGCACTTGGTGCCCTCATGACATGCGGCATGGATGTAGAGCCCCCATGACATGCGGAATGCATGTGGGGACCCCATGACATGCGGCATGCATTTGTGGCCTCTGACATGCAGCATGCATTTGGGCCCCCAATGAAATGTGGCATGCACGTGGAGCCCCCATGACATGTGTCATGCAAGTGTGGCCCCCATGACATGTGGCATGCATTTGGGGCACCCATAACATGCGTCATGCACGTGGGGCCCAATGACATGCGGTATGCACGTGGAGCCCCATGACATGCGGTATGCACGTGGGTCCCCCATGACATGGGGTATGCATTTGGGGTACACATGATATGCGGCATGCATTTGGGGTACCCATGACAAGCGGCATGCCTTTGGGGCACCCATGACATACGGCATGCATTTGGGGCCCCCCTGACATGTGGCATGCATTTGGGGCCCCAGACATGCAGCATGCATTTGGGGCCCCCAATGAAATGTGGAATGCACGTGGGGCCCCCATGACATGCGACATGAATGTGTGACCCCCATGACATTCGGAATGCATTTGGGGCCCCTATGACACGCGGCATGCTTTTTTGGCCCCCATGACATGTGGCTTGCATTTGGGGCCCCCATGACATGTGGCATGCACGTGGGGCCTCCATGATATGTAGAATGCATTTGGTGCCACCATGACATGCTTCATGCATGTGGGGCCCAAATGACATGCGACATGCATTTGGGGTACCCAAGACATGCGGCATGCATGTTGGGCCCCCATGACATGCCTCAAGCACTTGGGGCCCTCATGTCATGCGGTATGCTCTTGGGGCCCCCATGACATGTGGCATACATTTGGGGCCCACATGACATGCGGCATGCTTTTGGAGCCACCATGACATGCGGCATGCATTTGGGGCCCCCATGACATGAGGCATGCACTTGGTGCCCCCATGACATGCGGCATGCATGTAGAGCCCCCATGACATGCGGAATGCACGTGGGGACCACATGACATGCGGCATGCACGTGGGGCTTTCATGACATGCGGCATGCACGTGGGGCCCCCATGACATGTGGCATGCATTTGGGGCCCCCATGACATGTAGCATGCATGTGGGGCCCCCATGACATGCGGCATGCACGTGGGGCTTTCATGACATGCGGCATGCAAGTGGGTCCCCCATGACATGTGGCATGCATGTGGGGCTACCATGACATGCAGCATGCATTTGGGGCCACTATGACATGCGGCATGCATTTGGCACCCCCATGACATGCGGCATGCACGTGGGGCCCCCATGACATGCGGCATGCACGTGGGGCCCCCATGACATGCGGCATGCCTGCGGGGCCCCCATGACATGCGGCATGAATTTGGGGCCCCCAATACATGCGGCATGCACGTTGGGCCCCCATGACATGCAGCATGCATTTATGGCCCCCATGACATGCGGCAAGCATTTGGGCCCCATGACATGCGGCATGCATGTGGGAACCCCATGACATGCGGCATGCATTTGGGGGCCCCATGACATGCGGCATGCATTTGGGGGCCCTCATGACATGCAGCATGAATTTGGGGCCCACAATACATGCGGCATGCACGTTGGGCCCCCATGACATGCGGCATGCATTTATGGCCCCCATGACATGCGGCATGCATTTAGGGCCCCGATGACATGCGGCATGCATGTGGGGCACCCATGACATGCGGCATGTATTTGGGGCCCCCATGACATGCGGCATGCATGTGGGGCATGCATAACATGCTGCATGCATTTGGGGTACCTGAGACATGCGGCATGCATGTGGGGCCCCCATGACATGCGGCATGCATGTGGGGTCACCATGACATGCGGCATGCACGTGGGGCACCCTTGACATGCAACATTCATTTGGGGCCCCCATGACATGTGGCATGCATGTGGGGCTCCCATGACATGCGGCATCCATTTATGGCCCCCATGACATGCGGCAAGCATTTGGGCCCCCATGACATGCGGCATGCATTTGGGCCCCCATGACATGCGGCATGCATTTGGGCCCCATGACATGCGGCATGCATTTGGGCCCCCATGACATGCGGCATGCATTTGGGCCCCCATGACATGCGGCATGCATTTGGGGGCCCCATGACATGCGGCATGCATGTGGGGCCCAAATGCTTGTCGCATGTCATGGGGGCCTCCATGACATGCGGCATGCATGTGGGTCCCCATGACATGCGGCATGCACGTGGGGCCCCCTTGACATGCGTCATGCATTTGGATCCCCCATTACATGCTGCATGCAAGTGGTGCCCCCATGACATGCGGCATGCATGTGGGCCCCCATGACATGCGGCATGCATGTGGGACCCCCATGACATGCGTCATGCATTTGGATCCCCCTTTACATGCTGCATGCAAGTGGTGCCCCCATTACATGCTGCATGCAAGTGGTGCCCCCATGACATGCGGCATGCATGTGGGCCCCCATGACATGCGGTATGCATTTGGGGCCCCCATGATATGCGGCACGCATTTGAGGCCCCCATGACATGCGCATGCATGTGGGGAGCCCATGAAATGCGCCATGCATGTGGGGCCCCTATGACATGCGGCATGCATTTGTGGGCACCAAGACATGCTGCATGCATTTGGGGGGCCCCATGACATGCAGCATGCATTTGGGGCCCCCATGACTTGCGGCATGCATGTAGGGCCCCCATGACATGCGCCATGCATGTGGGGCCCCTATGACATGCGGCATGCATTTGTGGGCCCCATGACATGCGGAATACACGTGGGGCCCCTATGACATGCAACATGAATTTGGGGGCCCCATAACATGCGGCATGCACGTGGAGCATCCATGACATGCGTCATGCATTTGGGCCCCCATGACATGCGTCATGCATTTGGATCCCCATTACATGCTGCATGCATTTATGGCCCCATGACATGCGGCATGCATTTGGTATCCCCATGACATGCGGCATGCACGTGGGGCCACTATGACATGCCGCATGCATTTGGAGCCCCCATGACATGCGTCATGCATTTGGATCCCCATTACATGCTGCATGCATTTATGGCCCCATGACATGCGGCATGCATTTGGTATCCCCATGACATGCGGCATGCACGTGGGGCCCCCTTGACATGCGACATTCATGTGGGGCTCCCATGACATGCGGCATGCATTTGGGGCCTCCGTGACATGCGTCATGCATGTGGGGCCCCCATGACATGCGTCATGCATGTCGGGTCCCCATGACATGCGGCATGCATGTGGGGCCCCCTTGACATGCAACATTCATTTGGGGCCCCCATGACATGTGGCATGCATGTGGGGCTCCCATGACATGCGGCATCCATTTATGGCCCCCATGACATGCGGCAAGCATTTGGGCCCCCATGACATGCGGCATGCATTTGGGGGCCCCATGGTATGCGGCATGCATGTGGGGCCCAAATGCTTGTCGCATGTCATGGGGGCCTCCATGACATGCGGCATGCATGTGGGTCCCCATGACATGCGGCATGCACGTGGGGCCCCCTTGACATGCGTCATGCATTTGGATCCCCCATTACATGCTGCATGCAAGCGGTGCCCCATGACATGCGGCATGCATGTGGGCCCCCATGACATGCGGCATGCATGTGGGACCCCCATGACATGCGGCATACATTTGGATCCCCCATTACATGCTGCATGCAAGTGGTGCCCCCATTACATGCTGCATGCAAGTGGTGCCCCCATGACATGCGGAATGCAAGTGGGGCCCCTATGACATGCAACATGAATTTGGGGGCCCCATTACATGCGGCATGCACGTGGAGCATTCATGACATGCGTCATGCATTTGGGCCCCCATGACATGCGTCATGCATGTGGGGCCCCCATGACATGCGGCATGCATGTGGGGCCCCCATGACATGCGGCATGCATGTGGGGCCCCCATGACATGTGGTATGCACGTGGGGCCACTATGACATGCTGCATGCATTTGGGGCCCCCATGATATGCGGCATGCATGTGGGGCCCCTATGACATGCGGCATCCATTTGGGGGGCCAGATGACATGCGGCATGCACGTGGGGCCCCCATGAAATGCAGCATTTATTTGGGGCCCCCATGACATGTGGAATGCCTGCGGGGCCCCCATGACATGCGGCATGCACGTGGGGCCCCCATGACGTGCAGCATGCATTTGGATCCCCCATTACATGCTGCATGCAAGTGGGGCCCCCATGAAATGCGCCATGCATGTGGGGCCCCTATGACATGCTGCATGAATTTGGGGCCCCCAATACATGCGGCATGCTTGTTGGGCCCCCATGACATGCAGCATGCATTTATGGCCCCCATGACATGCGGCAAGCATTTGAGCCCCCATGACATGCGGCATGCATGTGGGGACCCCATGACATGCGGCATGCATGTGGGGCCCCAATGACTTGAGGCATGCATTTGGGGCCCCCATGACATGCGGAATGCCTGCGGGGCCCCCATGACATGTGGCATGCATGCAGGGCCCTCATGACATGCGGCATGAATTTGGGGCCCCCAATACATGCGGCATGCACGTTGGGCCCCCTTGACATGCGACATTCATGTGGGGCTCCCATGACATGCGGCATGCATTTATGGCCCCCCATGACATGCGGCAAGCTTTTGGGCCCCATGACATGCGGCATGCATGTGGGGCCCCCATGACATGCGGCAAGCATTTGGGTCCCCATGACATGCGTCATGCACGTGGGGCGCCCTTGACATGCGGCATGCATTTATGGCCCCCATGACTTGCGGCATGAATTTGGGGCCCCCATGATATGCGGCACGCATTTGGGGCCCCCATGAAATACGCCGTGCATGTGGGGCCCCTATGACATGCGGCATGCATTTGTGGGCCCCAAGACATGCTGCATGCATTTGGGGGGCCCCATGACATGCGGCATGCATTTGGGGCCCCCATGACATGAGGAATTCATTTGGGGCCCCCATGACATGCAGCATGCACGTGGGGCCCCCATGACATGCGACATGCATTTGGGGCCCCCATGACATGCGGCATGCATTTGGGTCCCCCATGAAATGCGGCATGCACGTGGAGCCCCCATGACATGCGGCATGCATTTGGGGCACCCATGACATGCGGCATGCATGTGGGGCCCCCATGACATGCGGCATGCATTTGGGGCCTGCATAACATGCTGCATGCATTTGGGGTACCTGAGACATGCGGCATGCACGTGGGGCCCCCATAACATGCTGCATGCATTTGGGGTGCCCGAGACATGCGGCATGCACGTGGGGCCTCTGACATGCCGCATGCATTTTGGGCCCACATTACATGTGGCATGCACATGGGGCCCCCATGAAATGCGGCATACGCTTGGGGCCCCAATGACATGCGGCATGAGTTTGGATCCCCCATGACATGCGGCATGCACGTGGGGCCCCCATGACATGCTCCATGCATGTGGGGCCCCCCATGACATGCGGCATGCATGTGGGCTCCCCATGACATGTGGCATGCACGTGGGGCCCCCATGACATGCAGCATGCACGTGGGAACCCCATGACATGCGGCATGCATGTGGGGCCCTCATGACATGCTGCATGCAAGGTGGGACCCCCATTACATGATGCATGCAAGTGGGGCCCCATGACATGCTGCATGCATTTGGGGGCCCCATGACATGCGGCATGCACGTGGGGCCCCCATGACATGCGGCATGCATTTGGGGCCCCCATGACATGCGGCATGCACATGGGGCCCCCCATGACATGCGGAATGCATGCAGGGCCCTCATGACTTGCGGCATGAATTTGGGGCCCCCAATACATGCGGCATGCACGTTGGGCCCCCTTGACATGCGCCATTCATGTGGGGCTCCCATGACATGCGGCATGCATTTATGGCCCCCATGACATGCGGCAAGCTTTTGGGCCCCATGACATGCGGCAAGCATGTGAGGCCTCCATGACATGCGGCAAGCATTTGGGCCCCCATGACATGCGACATGCATGTTGGGCCCCCTTGACATGCGGCATGCATTTGGGGGCCCCATGGCATGCAGCATGCATGTGGGGCCCAAATGCTTGCCGCATGTCATGGGGGCCTCCATGACATGTGGCATGCATGTGGGTCCCCATGACATGCGTCATGCACGTGGGGGCCCCTTGACATGCGGCATGCATTTATGGCCCCCATGACTTGCGGCATGAATTTGGGGGCCCCATTATATGCGGCATGCATTTGGGGTGCCCGAGACATGCGGCATGCACGTGGGGCCCCTATGACATGCCGCATGCATTTGGGGCCCCCATTACATGTGGCATGCACATGGGGCCTCCATGACATGCGGCATACGCTTGGGGCCCCAATGACATGCAGCATGAGTTTGGATCCCCCATGACATGCGGCATGCATTTGGGGCCCCCATGACATGCGGCATGCATTTGGGTCCCCCATGACATGCGGCATGCATTTGGGTCCCCCATGACATGCGGCATGCACGTGGGGCCCTCATGACATGCAGCATGCATTTGGGGCCACTATGACATGCAGCATGCATTTGGGGCCCCCATGACATGCGGCATGCATGTGGGACCCCTATGACATGCGGCATGCATTTGGGGGGCATGACATGCGGCATGCACGTGGGGCCCCCATGACATGCGGCATACATTTGTGACCCCCGTGACATGAGGCATGCACGTGGGGCCCCCATGACATGCAGCAAGCACGTGGGGCCCCCATGACATGCGGCATGCATGTGGGGCCCCCATGACATGCGGCATGCATGTGGGGCCCCCATGACATGCGGCATGCATGTGGGGCCCCCATGACATGTGGCATGCATGTGGGGCCCCCATGACATGCGGCATGCATGTGGGCCCCCATGACATGCGACATGCATGTGGGCTCCCATGGCATGCGGCATGCATTTGGGGCATGCATAACATGCTGCATGCATTTGGGGTACCTGAGACATGCGGCATGCATTTGGGGCCCCCATGACATGCGGCATGGATTTATGGCCCCCATGACATGTGGCAAGCATTTGGGCCCTCATGACATGCGGCATGCATGTGGGGCCCCCATGACATGCGGCATGCATTTGGGGGCCCATGGCATGCGGCATGCATGTGGGGCCCAAATGCTTGTCGCATGTCATGGGGCCTCCATGACATGCTGCATGCATGTGGGTCCCCATGACATGCGGCATGCACATGGGGCCCCCTTGACATACGACATTCATTTGGGGCTCCCTTGACATGTGGCATGCATGTGGGGCCCCCATGACATGAGGCATGCCTTTGGGGACGCCATGACATGCGTGATGCATTTGGGGCCCCCATGACATGAGGCATGCACTTGGTGCCCCCATGACATGCGGCATGCATGTAGAGCCCCCATGATATTCGGAATGCAAGTGGGGACCACATGACATGCAGCATGCATTTGGGGCCCCATGACATGCGGCATGCATGTGGGGCCCCTATGACATGGCCCATGCATTTGGTGCCCCCATGATATGTGGCACGTATTTGGGGCCCCCATGACATGCAGCATGCATTTGTGGCCCCTGACATGCAGCATGCATTTGGGGCCCCCAATGAAATGCGGCATGCACGTGGGGCCTACATGACATGTGGCATGCATGTGGAGCTCCCATGACATGGGGCATGCACGTGTGACCCCCATGACATGCGGAATGCATTTGGGGCCCCTATGACAAGCGGCATGTTTTTTTGGCCCCATGACATGCGGCATGTATTTGGGGCATCCATGACATGCGGCATGCACTTGGGGCCCCATGACATGCGGTATGCACGTGGAGCCCCATGACATGCGGTATGCATTTGGTGCCTCCATGACATGCGGCATGCATGTGGGCCCCCATGACATGCGGCATGCATGTGGGTTCCCCATTCCATGTGGCATGCACATGGAACCCCCATGACATGCGGAATGCTCATGGGGCCCCATGACATGTGGCATGCACTTGGGGCCACATGACATGCGGCATGCACATGGGACCCCATGACATGCGGCATGCATATGGAGATCCCATGACAGGTTGTATGCATTTGGGGCCCCAATGACATGCGGTATGCACGTGGGGCCCCATGATATGCGGTATACACGTGTTGCCCCCATGATATGCGGTATGCATTTGGGTCCCCCATGACATGCGGCATGCACGTGGGGCCACATGACATGCGGCATACATGTGGAGCTCCCATGACATGCAGAATGCATTTGGGGCCCCCATGACATGAGTCAAGCTTTGGGGGTCCCCATGACATGCAGTATGCACGTGAGGCCCCATGACATGCACTTTGCATTTGGGGCCCCCATGACATGAAGCATACATTTGAGGCCCCCATGACATGCGGCATGCATGTGGGGCCCCATGACATGCGGCATGCATGTGGCCCCCCTATGACATGCACCATGCATGTGGGGCCCCCATGACATGTGGCACGTATTTGAGGCCCCCATGACATGCGGCATGCGTGTCGGCTACCATGACATGTGCCATGCATTTGGGTCCCCCATCACGTGCAGCATGCATTTGAGGCCCCCAAGACATGGGGCATGCATGTGGGGCCCCATGACATGCAGCATGCATTTGTGGCCCCCATGACATGAGGCATGCATTTGGGGTCCCCTTGACATGCGGAATGCTTTTTTGGCCCCCATGACAGGCGGCTTGCATTTGGGGCCCACATGACATGCGGCATGGACGTGGGGCCTCCATGATATGTAGAATGCATTTGGGGCCACCATGACATGCGTCATGCATGTGGGGCCCAAATGACATGCGACATGCATTTGGGGTACTCAAGACATGCGGCATGCATGTGGGGCCCCCATGACATGCGTCAAGCACGTGGGGCCCCCATGTCACGCGGCATGCTCTTGGGGCCCCCATGACATGTGGCATGCATTTGGAGCCCCCATGACATGCGGCATGCATTTGGGGCCCCCATGACATGCGGCATGCACTTGGTGCCCTCATGACATGCGGCATGGATGTAGAGCCCCCATGACATGCGGAATGCATGTGGGGACCCCATGACATGCGGCATGCATTTGTGGCCTCTGACATGCAGCATGCATTTGGGCCCCCAATGAAATGTGGCATGCACGTGGAGCCCCCATGACATGTGGCATGCATTTGGGGCACCCATAACATGCGTCATGCACGTGGGGCCCAATGACATGCGGTATGCACGTGGAGCCCCATGACATGCGGTATGCATGTGGTGCCCCCATGACATGTGGCATGCATGTGGGCCCTCATGACATGCGGCATGCACAAGGGGCCCCATGACATGCGTCATGCACTTGGGGCCACATGACATGCGGCATGCATTTGGGCCCCCATGACATGTGGCATGCATGTGGGCCCTCATGACATGCGGCATGCACAAGGGGCCCCATGACATGCGTCATGCACTTGGGGCCACATGATATGCGGCATGCATTTGGGGCCCCCATCACGTGCAGCATGCATTTGAGGCCCCCAAGACATGGGGCATGCATGTGGGGCCCCATGACATGCAGCATGCATTTGTGGCCTCTGACATGCAGCGTGCATTTGGGCCCCCAATGAAATGTGGCATGCACGTGGGGCCTCGTTGACATGTGGCATGCATGTGGAGCCCCCATTACATGTGTCATGCACGTGTGGCCCCCATGACATGTGGCATGCATTTTTGGCCCCCATGACATGCGGCATGCATTTGGGGCACCCATAACATGCGTCATGCACGTGGGGCCCCATGACATGCGGTATGCACGTGGAGCCCCATGACATGCGGTATGCATGTGGTGCCCCCATGACATGTGGCATGCATGTGGGCCCCCATGACATGCGGCATGCACATGGGGCCCCATAACATACGTCATGCATGTGGAGGTCCCATGACAGGCAGTATGCATTTGGGGCCCCCATGACATGCAGCATGCACATGGGGCCCCATGACATGCGGCATGCATGTGGAGGTCCCATGACAGGCAGTATGCATTTGGGGCCCCCATGACATGCAGCATGCACATGGGGCCCCATGACATGCGGCATGCATGTGGAGGTCCCATGACAGGCAGTATGCATTTGGGGCCCCAATGACATGCGGCATGCATTTGGGGCCTCCATGACATGTGGCATGCACATGGGGCCCCATGACATGCGGCATGCATTTGGGGCACCTATGACATGCGGTATGCATGTGGGGCCCATGATATGCGGTATGCACATGTTCCCCCAATGACATGCGGTATGCATGTGGACCCCATGGCATGTGGCATGCACATGGGGCCCCATAACATACGTCATGCACATGGGGCCACATAACATGCGGCATGCATTTGGGGCCCCCATGACATGCAGCATGCACATGGGGCCCCATGACATGCGGCATGCATGTGGAGGTCCCATGACAGGCAGTATGCATTTGGGGCCACTATGACATGCGGAATGCATTTGGCGCCCCCATGACATGCGGCATGCACGTGGGGCCCCCATGACATGCGGCATGCACGTGGGGCCCCCATGACATGTGGCATGCCTGCGGGGCCCCCAATACATGCGGCATGCACGTTGGGCCCCCATGACATGCAGCATGCATTTATGGCCCCCATGACATGCGGCAAGCATTTGGGCCCCATGACATGCGGCATGCATGTGGGAACCCCATGACATGCGGCATGCATTTGGGGGCCCCATGACATGCGGCATGCATGTGGGGCCCCCATGACATGCGGCATGCATTTGGAGCCCCCATGAATTAAGGCATGCATTTGGGGCCCCCATGACTTGACGCATGCATTTGGGGCCCCCATGACATGCAGCATGCATGTGGGACCCCCAAGCCATGCGGCATACATTTGAATCCCCATGACATGCGGCATGCACGTGGGACCCCCATGACATGCGGCATGCATTTGAATCCCCCATTACATGCGGCATGCATGTGGGAACCCCATGACATGCGGCATGCATTTGGGCCCCCCATGAAATGCGGAATGCCTGCGGGGCCCCCATGACATGCGGCATGCATGCAGGGCCCTCATGACATGCAGCATGAATTTGGGGCCCACAATACATGCGGCATGCACGTTGGGCCCCCATGACATGCGGCATGCATTTATGGCCCCCATGACATGCGGCATGCATTTGGGGTCCCCATGACATGCGGCATTCATGTGGGGCTCCCATGACATGTGGCATGCATTTGGGGCCTCCGTGACATGCGGCATGCATGTGGGGCCCCCATGACATGCGGCATGCATGTGGGGCCCCCATGACATGCGGCATACATTTGGGGCATGCATAACATGCTGCATGCATTTGGGGTACCTGAGACATGCGGCATGCATTTGTGGCCCCCATGACATGCGGCATGCATTTAGGGCCCCGATGACATGCGGCATGCATGTGGGGCACCCATGACATGCGGCATGTATTTGGGGCCCCCATGACATGCTGCATGCATTTGGGGTACCTGAGACATGCGGCATGCATGTGGGCCCCCCATGACATGCGGCATGCATGTGGGGTCACCATGACATGCGGCATGCACGTGGGGCCCCCTTGACATGCAACATTCATTTGGGGCCCCCATGACATGTGGCATGCATGTGGGGCTCCCATGACATGCGGCATCCATTTATGGCCCCCATGACATGCGGCATGCATTTGGGCCCCCATGACATGCGGCATGCATTTGGGGGCCCCATGACATGCGGCATGCATTTGGGGGCCCCATGACATGCGGCATGCATTTGGGGGCCCCATGACATGCGGCATGCATTTGGGGGCCCATGACATGCGGCATGCATTTGGGGGCCCATGACATGCGGCATGCATGTGGGGCCCCCATGACATGCGGCATGCATTTGGAGCCCCCATGAATTAAGGCATGCATTTGGGGCCCCCATGACTTGACGCATGCATTTGGGGCCCCCATGACATGCAGCATGCATGTGGGACCCCCAAGCCATGCGGCATACATTTGAATCCCCATGACATGCGGCATGCACGTGGGACCCCCATGACATGCGGCATGCATTTGAATCCCCCATTACATGCTGCATGCATTTGAATCCCCCATTACATGCGGCATGCACGTGGGAACCCCATGACATGCGGCATGCATTTGGGCCCCCCATGACATGCGGAATGCCTGCGGGGCCCCCATGACATGCGGCATGCATGCAGGGCCCTCATGACATGCAGCATGAATTTGGGGCCCACAATACATGCGGCATGCACGTTGGGCCCCCATGACATGCGGTATGCATTTATGGCCCCCATGACATGCGGCATGTATTTAGGGCCCCGATGACATGCGGCATGCATGTGGGGCACCCATGACATGCGGCATGCATGTGGGGCACCCATGACATGCGGCATGCATGTGGGGCATGCATAACATGCTGCATGCATTTGGGGTACCTGAGACATGCGGCATGCATGTGGGGCCCCCATGACATGCGGCAAGCATTTGGGCCCCCATGACATGCGGCATGCATTTGGGCCCCACATGCATGCCGCATGTCATGGGCCCCCAAATGCATGCCGCATGTCATGGGGGCCCAAATGCATGCCGCATGTCATGGGGGCCCAAATGCATGCCGCATGTCATGGGGGCCCAAATGCTTGCCGCATGTCATGGGGGCCATAAATGGATGCCGCATGTCATGGGAGCCCCACATGCATGCCACATGTCATGGGGGCCCCAAATGAATGTTGCATGTCAAGGGGGCCCCACGTGCATGCCGCATGTCATGGCATGCACGTGGGGCCTCCATGATATGTAGAATGCATTTGGTGCCACCATGACATGCTTCATGCATGTGGGGCAAAAATGACATGCGACATGCATTTGGGGTACCCAAGACATGCGGCATGCATGTTGGGCCCCCATGACATGCCTCAAGCACTTGGGGCCCCCATGTCATGCGGTATGCTCTTGGGGCCCCCATGACATGTGGCATGCATTTGGGGCCCCCATGACATGTGGCATGCATGTGGGGCCCCCATGACATGCGGCATGCACGTGGGGCTTTCATGACGTGCGGCATGCACGTGGGTCCCCCATGACATGTGGCATGCATGTGGGGCTACCATGACATGCGGCATGCATTTGGGGCCAATATGACATGCGGCATGCATTTGGCGCCCCCATGACATGCGGCATGCACGTGGGGCCCCCATGACATGCGGCATGCATTTGGGGCCCCCATGACATGTGGCATGCATTTGGGGCCCCCATGACATGTGGCATGCATGTGGGGCCCCCATGACATGCGGCATGCACGTGGGGCTTTCATGACGTGCGGCATGCACGTGGGTCCCCCATGACATGTGGCATGCATGTGGGGCTACCATGACATGCGGCATGCATTTGGGGCCAATATGACATGCGGCATGCATTTGGCGCCCCCATGACATGCGGCATGCACGTGGGGCCCCCATGACATGCGGCATGCACGTGGGGACCCCATGACATGCGGCATGCCTGCGGGGCCCCCATGACATGCGGCATGAATTTGGGGCCCCCAATACATGCGGCATGCACGTTGGGCCCCCATGACATGCAGCATGCATTTATGGCCCCCATGACATGCGGCAAGCATTTGGGCCCCATGACATGCGACATGCATTTGGGGGCCCCATGACATGCGGCATGCATGTGGGGCCCCCATGACATGCGGCATGCATTTGGAGCCCCCATGAATTAAGGCATGCATTTGGGGCCCCCATGACTTGATGCATGCATTTGGGGCCCCCATGACATGCAGCATGCATGTGGGACCCCCAAGCCATGCGGCATACATTTGAATCCCCATGACATGCGGCATGCACGTGGGACCCCCATGACATGCGGCATGCATTTGAATCCCCCATTACATGCGGCATGCACGTGGGAACCCCATGACATGCGGCATGCATTTGGGCCCCCCATGACATGCAGCATGAATTTGGGGCCCACAATACATGCAGCATGCACGTTGGGCCCCCATGACATGCGGCATGCATTTATGGCCCCCATGACATGCGGCATGCATTTAGGGCCCCGATGACATGCGGCATGCATGTGGGGCACCCATGACATGCGGCATGTATTTGGGGCCCCCATGACATGCGGCATGCATGTGGGGCATGCATAACATGCTGCATGCATTTGGGGTACCTGAGACATGCGGCATGCATGTGGGCCCCCCATGACATGCGGCATGCATGTGGGGTCACCATGACATGCGGCATGCATTTGGGCCCCCATGACATGCGGCATGCATTTGGGCCCCCATGACATGCGGCATGCATTTGGGCCCCCATGACATGCGGCATGCATTTGGGGGGCCCATGACATGCGGCATGCATTTGGGGGCCCCATGACATGCGGCATGCATGTGGGGCCCAAATGCTTGTCGCATGTCATGGGGGCCTCCATGACATGCGGCATGCATGTGGGTCCCCATGACATGCGGCATGCATGTGGGGCCCCCTTGACATGCGTCATGCATTTGGATCCCCCTTTAAATGCTGCATGCAAGTGGTGCCCCCATTACATGCTGCATGCAAGTGGTGCCCCCATGACATGCGGCATGCATGTGGGCCCCCATGACATGCGGTATGCATTTGGGGCCCCCATGACATGCGCATGCATGTGGGGGGCCCATGAAATGCGCCATGCATTTGTGGGCACCAAGACATGCTGCATGCATTTGGGGGGCCCCATGACATGCGGCATGCATTTGGGGGGCCCCATGACATGCGGCATGCATTTGGGCCCCCCATGACATGCAGCATGCATTTGGGTCCCCCATGAAATGCGGCATGCATGTGGGGCCCCTATGACATGCGGCATGCATTTGGGGCCCCGATGACATGCGGCATGCATGTGGGGCACCCATGATTTGCGCCATGCACGTGGGGCCCCTATGACATGCGGCATGAATTTGGGGTGCCCGAGACATGCGGCATGCACGTGGGGCCCCTATGACATGCCGCATGCATTTGTGGCCCCCATTACATGTGGCATGCACATGGGGCCTCCATGACATGCGGCATACGCTTGGGGCCTCCATGACATGCGGCATACGCTTGGGGCCCCAATGACATGCAGCATGAGTTTGGATCCCCCATGACATGCGGCATGCATGTGTGGCCCCCATGACATGCGGCATGCACGTGGGGCCCCTATGACATGCGGCATGCACGTGGGGCCCTCATTACATGTGGCATGCATGTGGGACCCCTGTGACATGCGGCCTGCATTTGGGGGGCCCCATGACATGCAGCATGTACGTGGGGCCCCCATGACATGCGGAATGCACGTGAGGCCCCCATGACATGCGGAATGCCTGCGGGGCCCCAATGACATGCGGCATGCATGCATTTGCGTCCCCCATTAAATGCGGCAAGCACGTGGGGCCCCAATGACATGCAGTATGTACGTGGGGCCCCCATGACATGCGGAATGCCTGCAGGGCCCCAATGACATGCGGCATGCAAGCGGGGCCCTCATGACATGTGGCATGCATTTGGGGCCCCTCAATATATGCAGCATGCACGTGGGGCCCCCATGATATGTGGCATGCATTTGGGGCCCCCATGACTTGCGGCATGCACGTGGCCCCTCATGACATGCAGCATGCATTTTGAAACCACTATGACATGCGGCATGCATTTGGGGCCCCCATGACATGAGGCATGCATTTGGGGCCCCCATGACATGAGGCATGCATTTGGGGCCCCCATGAAATGCGCCATGCATGTGGGGTCCCATAACATGCGGCATGCACGTGGAGCATCCATGACATGCGTCATGCATTTGGGCCCCCAATGACATGTGGCATGCACGTGGGGCCCCCATGACATGCGGCATGCATTTATGGCCCCATGACATGCGGCATGCATTTGGTATCCCCATGACATGCGGCATGCACGTGGGGCCCCCTTGACATGCGACATTCTTGTGGGGCTCCCATGACATGCGTCATGCATGTGGGGCCCTCGTGACATGCGTCATGCATGTGGGGCCCCCATGACATGCGTCATGCATGTGGGGCCCCCATGACATGCGGCATGCATTTGGGGACCCCATGACATGCGGCATGTATTTGGGGCCCCCATTACATGCGGCATGCATGTGGGGCCCCCATGACATGCGGCATGCATAACATGCTGTATGCATTTGGGGTACCTGAGACATGCGGCATGCATGTGGGCCCCCATGACATGCGGCATGCATGTCGGGTCCCCATGACATGCGGCATGCATGTGGGGCCCCCTTGACATGCAACATTCATTTGGGGCCCCCATGACATGTGGCATGCATGTGGGGCTCCCATGACATGCGGCATGCATGTGGGCCCCCATGACATGCGGCATGCATGTGGGACCCCCATGACATGCGGCATACATTTGGATCCCCCATTACATGCTGCATGCAAGTGGTGCCCCCATGACATGCGGAATGCACGTGGGGCCCCTATGACATGCGGCATGCATTTGGGGGCCCCATGGTATGCGGCATGCATGTGGGCCCAAATGCTTGTCGCATGTCATGGGGGCCTCCATGACATGCGGCATGCATGTGGGTCCCCATGACATGCGGCATGCACGTGGGGCCCCCTTGACATGCGTCATGCATTTGGATCCCCCATTACATGCTGCATGCAAGTGGTGCCCCCATGACATGCGGCATGCATGTGGGCCCCCATGACATGCGGCATGCATGTGGGACCCCCATGACATGCGGCATACATTTGGATCCCCCATTACATGCTGCATGCAAGTGGTGCCCCCATGACATGCGGAATGCACGTGGGGCCCCTATGACATGCAACATGAATTTGGGGGCCCCATTACATGCGGCATGCACGTGGAGCATTCATGACATGCGTCATGCATTTGGGCCCCCATGACATGCGTCATGCATGTGGGGCCCCCATGACATGCGGCATGCACGTGGGGCCCCCATGACATGCGGCATGCACGTGGGGCCACTATGACATGCGGCATGCATTTGGGGCCCCCATGATATGCGGCATGCATGTGGGGCCCCTATGACATGCGGCATCCATTTGGGGGGCCAGATTACATGCTGCATGCAAGTGGGGCCCCCATGAAATGCGCCATGCATGTGGGGCCCCTATGACATGCTGCATGAATTTGGGGCCCCCAATACATGCGGCATGCACGCTGGGCCCCCTTGACATGCGACATTCATGTGGGGCTCCCATGACATGCGGCATGCATTTATGGCCCCCATGACATGCGGCAAGCTTTTGGGCCCCATGACATGCGGCATGCATGTGGGGCCCCCATGACATGCGGCAAGCATTTGGGCCCCCATGACATGCGGCATGCATGTGGGACCCCCTTGACATGCGGCATGCATTTGGGGTCCCCATGGCATGCAGCATGCATGTGGGGCCCAAATGCTTGCCGCATGTCATGGGGGCCTCCATGACATGCGGCATGCATGTGGGTCCCCATGACATGCGTCATGCACGTGGGGCGCCCTTGACATGCGGCATGCATTTATGGCCCCCCTGACTTGCGGCATGAATTTGGGGCCCCCATGATATGCGGCACGCATTTGGGGCCCCCATGAAATACGCCATGCATGTGGGGCCCCTATGACATGCGGCATGCATTTGTGGGCCCCAAGACATGCTGCATGCATTTGGGGGGCCCCATGACATGCGGCATGCATTTGGGGCCCCCATGACATGAGGAATTCATTTGGGGCCCCCATGACATGCAGCATGCACGTGGGGCCCCCTTGACATGCGACATTCTTGTGGGGCTCCCATGACATGCGTCATGCATGTGGGGCCCTCGTGACATGCGTCATGCATGTGGGGCCCCCATGACATGCGTCATGCATGTGGGGCCCCCATGACATGCGGCATGCATTTGGGGACCCCATGACATGCGGCATGTATTTGGGGCCCCCATTACATGCGGCATGCATGTGGGGCCCCCATGACATGCGGCATGCATAACATGCTGTATGCATTTGGGGTACCTGAGACATGCGGCATGCATGTGGGCCCCCATGACATGCGGCATGCATGTCGGGTCCCCATGACATGCGGCATGCATGTGGGGCCCCCTTGACATGCAACATTCATTTGGGGCCCCCATGACATGTGGCATGCATGTGGGGCTCCCATGACTTGCGGCATGCATGTGGGCCCCCATGACATGCGGCATGCATGTGGGACCCCCATGACATGCGGCATACATTTGGATCCCCCATTACATGCTGCATGCAAGTGGTGCCCCCATGACATGCGGAATGCACGTGGGGCCCCTATGACATGCGGCATGCATTTGGGGGCCCCATGGTATGCGGCATGCATGTGGGCCCAAATGCTTGTCGCATGTCATGGGGGCCTCCATGACATGCGGCATGCATGTGGGTCCCCATGACATGCGGCATGCACGTGGGGCCCCCTTGACATGCGTCATGCATTTGGATCCCCCATTACATGCTGCATGCAAGTGGTGCCCCCATGACATGCGGCATGCATGTGGGCCCCCATGACATGCGGCATGCATGTGGGACCCCCATGACATGCGGCATACATTTGGATCCCCCATTACATGCTGCATGCAAGTGGTGCCCCCATGACATGCGGAATGCACGTGGGGCCCCTATGACATGCAACATGAATTTGGGGGCCCCATTACATGCGGCATGCACGTGGAGCATTCATGACATGCGTCATGCATTTGGGCCCCCATGACATGCGTCATGCATGTGGGGCCCCCATGACATGCGGCATGCACGTGGGGCCCCCATGACATGCGGCATGCACGTGGGGCCACTATGACATGCGGCATGCATTTGGGGCCCCCATGATATGCGGCATGCATGTGGGGCCCCTATGACATGCGGCATCCATTTGGGGGGCCAGATTACATGCTGCATGCAAGTGGGGCCCCCATGAAATGCGCCATGCATGTGGGGCCCCTATGACATGCTGCATGAATTTGGGGCCCCCAATACATGCGGCATGCACGCTGGGCCCCCTTGACATGCGACATTCATGTGGGGCTCCCATGACATGCGGCATGCATTTATGGCCCCCATGACATGCGGCAAGCTTTTGGGCCCCATGACATGCGGCATGCATGTGGGGCCCCCATGACATGCGGCAAGCATTTGGGCCCCCATGACATGCGGCATGCATGTGGGACCCCCTTGACATGCGGCATGCATTTGGGGTCCCCATGGCATGCAGCATGCATGTGGGGCCCAAATGCTTGCCGCATGTCATGGGGGCCTCCATGACATGCGGCATGCATGTGGGTCCCCATGACATGCGTCATGCACGTGGGGCGCCCTTGACATGCGGCATGCATTTATGGCCCCCCTGACTTGCGGCATGAATTTGGGGCCCCCATGATATGCGGCACGCATTTGGGGCCCCCATGAAATACGCCATGCATGTGGGGCCCCTATGACATGCGGCATGCATTTGTGGGCCCCAAGACATGCTGCATGCATTTGGGGGGCCCCATGACATGCGGCATGCATTTGGGGCCCCCATGACATGAGGAATTCATTTGGGGCCCCCATGACATGCAGCATGCACGTGGGGCCCCCATGACATGCGGCATGCATTTGGGGGGCCCATGACATGCGGCATGCATTTGGGTCCCCCATGAAATGCGGCATGCACGTGGAGCCCCCATGACATGCGGCATGCATTTGGGGCCCCATGACATGCGGCATGCATGTGGGGCCCCCATGACATGCGGCATGCATGTGGGGCCCCCATGACATGCGGCATGCATTTGGGGCCTGCATAACATGCTGCATGCATTTGGGGTACCTGAGACATGCGGCATGCACGTGGGGCCCCCATAACATGCTGCATGCATTTGGGGTGCCCGAGACATGCGGCATGCACGTGGGGCCTCTATGACATGCCGCATGCATTTGGGGCCCACATTACATGTGGCATGCACATGGGGCCCCCATGAAATGCGGCATACGCTTGGGGCCCCAATGACATGCGGCATGAGTTTGGATCCCCCATGACATGCGGCATGCACGTGGGGCCCCCATGACATGCTCCATGCACGTGGGGCCCCCATGACATGCTGCATGCATGTGGGGGGCCCCATGACATGCGGCATGCACGTGGGGCCCCCATGACATGCGGCATACATTTGTGGCCCTCGTGACATGCGGCAAGCACGTGTGGCCCCAATGACATGCAGCATGCACGTGGGAACCCCATGACATGCGGCATGCATGTGGGGCCCTCATGACATGCTGCATGCAAGGTGGGACCCCCATTACATGATGCATGCAAGTGGGGCCCCATGACATGCTGCATGCATTTGGGGCCCCCATGACATGCGGCATGCACGTGGGCCCCCCATGACATGCGGCATGCACGTGGGCCCCCCATGACATGCGGCATGCACGTGGGGCCCCCATGACATGCGGCATGCATTTGGGGCCCCCATGACATGCGGCATGCACATGGGGCCCCCATAACATGCGGCATGCACATGGGGGCCCCATGGCATGCACCATGCATGTGGGGCCCCTATGGCATGCGGCATGCAATTGGGGCCCCAATGACATGCGGCATGCAGGTGGGGCACCCATGACATGAGCCATGTACGTGGGGCCCCTATGACATGTGCCATGCATGTGGGGCCCCTATGACATGCGGCATGCATTTGTGGGCCCCAAGATATGCGTCATGCATGTGGGGCCCCTATGAAATGCGGCATCCATTTGGGGGGCCCCATGACTTGAGGCATGCATTTGGGGCCCCCATGACATGCGGCATGCATGTGGGACCCCCATGACATGCGGCATGCATTTGAATCCCCCATTACATGCGGCATGCATTTGGGGCCCCCATGACATGCGGCATGCATTTGGGCCCCCATGACATGCGGCATGCATGCAGGGCCCTCATGACTTGCGGCATGAATTTGGGGCCCCCAATACATGCGGCATGCACGTTGGGCCCCCTTGACATGCGCCATTCATGTGGGGCTCCCATGACATGCGGCATGCATTTATGGCCCCCATGACATGCGGCATGCATTTATGGCCCCCATGACATGCGGCAAGCTTTTGGGCCCCATGACATGCGGCATGCATGTGAGGCCTCCATGACATGCGGCAAGCATTTGGGCCCCCATGACATGCGACATGCATGTTGGGCCCCCTTGACATGCGGCATGCATTTGGGGGCCCCATGGCATGCAGTATGCATGTGGGGCCCAAATGCTTGCCGCATGTCATGGGGGCCTCCATGACATGTGGCATGCATGTGGGTCCCCATGACATGCGTCATGCACGTGGGGGCCCCTTGACATGCGGCATGCATTTATGGCCCCCATGACTTGCGGCATGAATTTGGGGGCCCCATTATATGCGGCATGCATTTGGGGTGCCCGAGACATGCGGCATGCACGTGGGGCCCCTATGACATGCCGCATGCATTTGGGGCCCCCATTACATGTGGCATGCACATGGGGCCTCCATGACATGCGGCATACGCTTGGGGCCCCAATGACATGCAGCATGAGTTTGGATCCCCCATGACATGCGGCATGCATTTGGGGCCCCCATGACATGCGGCATGCATTTGGGGCCCCCATGACATGCGGCATGCATTTGGGGCCCCCATGACATGCGGCATGCATTTGGGGCCCCCATGACATGCGGCATGCATTTGGGGCCCCCATGACATGCGGCATGCACGTGGGGCCCCCATGACATGCGGCATACATTTGTGACCCCCGTGACATGAGGCATGCACGTGGGGCCCCCATGACATGCAGCAAGCACGTGGGGCCCCCATGACATGCGGAATGCACGTGAGGCCCCCATGACATGCGGAATGCACGTGAGGCCCCCATGACATGCGGAATGCACGTGAGGCCCCCATGACATGCGGAATGCCTGCGGGGCCCCAATGACATGCGGTATGCATGCATTTGGGTCCCCCATGAAATGCGGCAAGCATGTGGGGCCCCCATGACATGTGGCATGCATGTGGGGCCCCCATGACATGTGGCATGCAGTTGGGGACCCCATGACATGCGGCATGCACGTTGGGCCCCCATGACATGCGGCATGCATTTGGGCCCCATGACATGGGGAATGCACGTGAGGCCCCCATGACATGCGGCATGCAAGCGGGGCCCTCATGACATGTGGCATGCATTTGGGGCCCCCAATATATGCAGCATGCACGTGGGGCCCCCATGATATGTGGCATGCATTTGGGGCCCCCATGACTTGAGCCATGCATTTGGGGCCCCATGACATGCGGCATGCATTTGGGGCACCCATGACATGCGGCATGCATGTGGGGCACCCATGACATGCGGCATGCATGTGGGGCACCCATGACATGCGGCATGCACATGGAGTCCCCATGACATGCGGCATGCATTTGGGGCACCCATGACATGCGGCATGCATGTGGGGGCCCCCATGACATGCGGCATGCATGTGGGGGCCCCCATGACATGCGGCATGCATGTGGGGGCCCCCATGACATGCGGCATGCATTTGGGGTACCTGAGACATGCGGCATGCACGTGGGGCCCCCATAACATGCTGCATGCATTTGGGGTGCCCGAGACATGCGGCATGCACGTGGGGCCTCTATGACATGCCGCATGCATTTGGGGCCCACATTACATGTGGCATGCACATGGGGCCCCCATGAAATGCGGCATACGCTTGGGGCCCCAATGACATGCGGCATGAGTTTGGATCCCCCATGACATGCTCCATGCATGTGGGGCCCCCCATGACATGCTCCATGCATGTGGGGCCCCCCATGACATGCTCCATGCATGTGGGCTCCCCATGACATGTGGCATGCACGTGGGCTCCCCATGACATGCTGCATGCATTTGGGGGGGCCCATGACATGCGGCATGCACGTGGGGCCCCAATGACATGCAGCATGCACGTGGGAACCCCATGACATGCGGCATGCATGTGGGGCCCTCATGACATGCTGCATGCAAGGTGGGACCCCCATTACATGATGCATGCAAGTGGGGCCCCATGACATGCTGCATGCATTTGGGGCCCCCATGACATGCGGCATGCACGTGGGGCCCCCATGACATGCGGCATGCACGTGGGGCCCCCATGACATGCGGCATGCACGTGGGGCCCCCATGATATGCGGCATGCACGTGGAGCCCCAATGACATGCGGCATGCAGGTGGGGCACCCATGACATGAGCCATGTACGTGGGGCCCCTATGACATGTGCCATGCATGTGGGGCCCCTATGACATGCGGCATGCATTTGTGGGCCCCAAGATATGCGTCATGCATGTGGGGCCCCTATGAAATGCGGCATCCATTTGGGGGGCCCCATGACTTGAGGCATGCATATGGGCCCCCCATGACATGCGGCATGCATGCAGGGCCCCCCATGACATGCGGCATGCATGCAGGGCCCCCCATGACATGCGGCATGCATGCAGGGCCCTCATGACTTGCGGCATGCATTTGGGGGCCCCATTACATGTGGCATGCACATGGGGCCTCCATGACATGCGGCATACGTTTGGGGCCCCAATGACATGCAGCATGAGTTTGGATCCCCCATGACATGCGGCATGCATGTGGGGCCCCGATGACATGCGGCATGCATGTGGGGCCCCGATGACATGCGGCATGCATGTGGGGCCCCGATGACATGCGGCATGCATGTGGGGCCCCGATGACATGCGGCATGCATGTGGGGCCCCGATGACATGCGGCATGCATGTGGGGCCCCGATGACATGCGGCATGCATGTGGGGCCCCGATGACATGCGGCATGCATGTGGGGCCCCGATGACATGCGGCATGCATGTGGGGCCCCGATGACATGCGGCATGCATGTGGGGCCCCGATGACATGCGGCATGCATGTGGGGCCCCGATGACATGCGGCATGCATGTGGGGCCCCGATGACATGCGGCATGCATGTGGGGCCCCGATGACATGCGGCATGCATGTGGGGCCCCGATGACATGCGGCATGCATAACATGCTGCATGCATTTTGGGTACCTGAGACATGCGGCATGCATTTATGGCCCCCATGACATGTGGCAAGCATTTGGGCCCCCATGACATGCGGCATGCATGTGGGGCCCCCATGGCATGCGGCATGCATTTGGGGGGCCCATGGCATGCGGCATGCATTTGGGGCCCAAATGCTTGTCGCATGTCATGGGGCCTCCATGACATGCTGCATGCATGTGGGTCCCCATGACATGCGGCATGCACGTGGGTCCCCATGACATGCGACATTCATTTGGGGCTCCCTTGACACGTGGCATGCATGTGGGGCCACTATGACATGTGGCATGCATGTGGGGCCCCCATGACATGAGGCATGCCTTTGGGGACGCCATGACATGAGGCATGCATTTGGAGCCCCCATGACATGAGGCATGCATGTGGGGCACCCATGACATGCGGCATGCACGTGGGGCCCCCATGACATGCGGCACGTATTGGGGCTGCCATGACATGCGGCATACATTTAGGGCCCCCATAACATGCGGCATGCATTTGGGGCCCCCATAACATGCGGTATGCATTTGGGGCCCCCATGACATGCGGCATGCACGTGGTGCCCCCATGAAAGAGGGCATGCATTTGGGGCTCCCATGACACACGGCATGTATGTGGGGCCCCCATGACCTGTGGCATGCGTGTGGGGACGAAATGACATGCGGCAAGCATTTGGGGCTCCCATGACACGCGACATTCATGTGGGACCCTCTTGACATTTGGCACATATTTGGGGCCCACATGACATGCAGCACATATTTGCGGCCCCCATAACATGCGGCATGCATTTGGGGCCCCCATGACATGCGCCATGCATGTGGGGCCCTCATGACATGCGGCACGTATTTGGGGCCCCCCATGATATGCAGCATACTTTTGGGGCCCAAATGACATGCGGCATGCATTTGTGGCCCCCATGAAATGTGGCATGCATGTGCAGCCTCCATAACATGGGTCATGCAATTGGGGCCCCCATGACATGCAGCATGAATTTGGGGGCCACATGCATGCCACGTGTCATGGGGGTCCCACATGCATGCCGCATGTCATGACATGCGGCATGCATGTGGGGCCCCCATGACACGCACCATGCATGTGGGACCCCATTATGCGGCACGTACTTGGGGCCCCTAAGACAAGCGGCATGCACATGGGCCCCCATGACATGCGGCATGCATTTGGGCCCCCATGACAACCAGCATGCATGTGGGGCCCCGATGACATGAGGCAAAAATTTGGGGCCCCCTTGACATGCGGCATGCATTTGGGGCCCCCATGACATGCGCCATGTATGTGGGGCCCCCATGACATGCGGCATGCATTTGTGCCCCAATAACACCCAGCTTGCATGTGGGGCCCCCATGACATGCGGCATGCACGTGTTGCCCTCATGATATGTGGCATGCATGTGGGGCCCCTATGACATGCGCCATGCATTTGGCGCCCCCATTACAAGCGGCATGTATTTGGGGCTTCCATGACATGCAGCAAGCATTTGGAGCCCCTGACATGTAGCATGCATTTAGGGTCCCCAAGGAAATGCGGCATGCTCGTGGGGCCCCCATGACAGGCGGCATGCATTTGGGACCCCATGAAATGCAGCATGCATGTGGGGCCCTCATGACATGCGGAATGCATGTGGGGCCCCCATGACATGCGGCATGCATGTGGGGCCCCCATGACATGCGGCATGCATGTGGGGCCCCCATGACATGCGGCATGCATGTGGGGCCCCCATGACATGCGGCATGCATGTGGGGCCCCCATGACATGCGGCATGCATGTGGGGCCCCCATGACATGCGGCATGCATGTGGGGCCCCCATGACATGCGGCATGCATGTGGGGCCCCCATGACATGCGGCATGCATGTGGGGCCCCCATGACATGCGGCATGCATGTGGGGCCCCCATGACATGCGGCATGCATGTGGGGCCCCCGATGACATGCGGCATGCATGTGGGGCCCCCATGACATGCGGCATGCATTTGGACTCCCATGACATGCGGCATGCATTTGGGGCATGCATAACATGCTGCATGCATTTTGGGTACCTGAGACATGCGGCATGCATTTATGGCCCCCATGACATGTGGCAAGCATTTGGGCCCCCATGACATGCGGCAAGCATGTGGGGCCCCCATTGCATGCGGCATGCATTTGGGGGGCCATGGCATGCGGCATGCATTTGGGGCCTCCATGACATGCTGCATGCATGTGGGTCCCCATGACATGCGGCATGCATGTGGGTCCCCATGACATGCGACATTCATTTGGGGCTCCCTTGACACGTGGCATGCATGTGGGGCCACTATGACATGTGGCATGCATGTGGGGCCCCCATGACATGAGGCATGCCTTTGGGGACGCCATGACATGAGGCATGCCTTTGGGGACGCCATGACATGAGGTATGCATGTGGGGCACCCATGACATGCGGCATGCACGTGGGGCCCCCATGACATGTGGCATGTATTGGGGCTGCCATGACATGCCGCATACATTTAGGGCCCCCATAACATGCGGCATGCATTTGGGGCCCCCATGACATGCGGTATGCATTTGGGGCCCCCATGACATGCGGCATGCACGTGGTGCCCCCATGAAAGGGGGCATGCATTTGGGGCTCCCATGACACACGGCATGTATGTGGGGCCCCCATGACCTGTGGCATGCATGTGGGGACGAAATGACATGCGGCAAGCATTTGGGGCTCCCATGACACGCGACATTCATGTGGGACCCTCTTGACATTTGGCACATATTTGGGGCCCACATGACATGCAGCACATATTTGTGGCCCCCATAACATGCGGCATGCATTTGGGGCCCCCATGACATGCGGCACGTATTTGGGGCCCCCCATGATATGCAGCATACTTTTGGGGCCCAAATGACATGCGGCATGCATTTGTGGCCCCCATGAAATGTGGCATGCATGTGCAGCCTCCATAACATGGGTCATGCAATTGGGGCCCCCATGACATGCAGCATGAATTTGGGGGCCACATGCATGCCACGTGTCATGGGGGTCCCACATGCATGCCGCATGTCATGACATGCGGCATGCATGTGGGGCCCCCATGACACGCACCATGCATGTGGGACCCCATTATGCGGCACGTACTTGGGGCCCCTAAGACAAGCGGCATGCACGTGGGGCCCCCATAACATGCGCCATGCATTTGGTCCCCCATGACATGCGGCATGCACATGGGCCCCCATGACATGCTGCATGCATTTGGGCCCCCATGACAACCAGCATGCATGTGGGGCCCCGATGACATGAGGCAAAAATTTGGGGCCCCCTTGACATGCGGCATGCATTTGGGGCCCCCATGACATGCGCCATGCATTTGTGCCCCAATAACACCCAGCTTGCATGTGGGGCCCCCATTACATGTGGCATGCACGTGTTGCCCTCATGATATGTGGCATGCATGTGGGGCCCCTATGACATGCGCCATGCATTTGGCGCCCCCATTACAAGCGGCATGTATTTGGGGCTTCCATGACATGCAGCAAGCATTTGGAGCCCCTGACATGTAGCATGCATTTAGGGTCCCCAAGGAAATGCGGCATGCTCGTGGGGCCCCCATGACAGGCGGCATGCATTTGGGGATTCCATAACATGCGGCAAGCACGTGGGGCCCCCATGACATGCGGCACGTATTTGGGGGCCCCAAAACATGCGACATGTATTTGTCGCCCCCATGACATGCGGCACGCACGGGGGCCCCCATGACATGCGGCATGTATTTGGGGCCCCCATGACATGCGGCATACATTTGGGGCCCCCATGACATGCGGCATGCATTTGGGGCCCCCATGACATGCGGCATACATTTGGGGCCCCCATGAAATGCGACATGCACGTGGGGACCCCATGACATGCGGAATGCACGTGGGGACCCCATGACATGCGGAATGCACGTGGGGACCCCATGACATGCGGAATGCACGTGGGGACCCCATGACACGTGGCATGCATGTGGGGCTCCCACAACTTGCGGCAAATATTTGGGGCCCCAAGACATGCGGCATGCACGTTGGGCCCCCATGACATGCGGCACATATTTGTGGCCCCCATGACATGCGGCATGCCTTTGGGGCCCCCATGACATGCGCCATGCATGTGGGGCCCTCATGACATGCAGCACGTATTTGGGGCCCCCATGACATGCGTCATGTACGTGGCGCCCCCATGACATGCGGCATACATTTGGGGCCCCCTTAACATGCGGCATACATTTAGGGACCCCATGACATGAGGCATGCATTTGGGGACCCCATGACTTGTGGCATGCACGTGGGCCCCCCCATGACATGGGGCATGCATTTGGGACCCCATGAAATGCAGCATGCATGTGGGGCCCTCATGACATGCGGAATGCATGTGGGGACCCCATGACACATGGCAGGCATGTGGGGCCCCCATGACATGGGGCACATATTTGTGGCCCCAATGACATGCGGAATGCACGTGAGGCCCCCATGACATGCGGAATGCCTGCGGGGCCCCAATGACATGCGGCATGCAAGCGGGGCCCTCATGACATGTGGCATGCATTTGGGGCCCCCAATATATGCAGCATGCACGTGGGGCCCCCATGATATGTGGCATGCATTTGGGGCCCCCATGACATGCGGCATGCACGTGGGGCCCCCATGACATGCGGCATGCACGTGGGGCCCCATGACATGCGGCATGCACGTGGGGCCCCCATGACATGCGGCATGCATTTGGGGCCCCCATGACATGCGGCATGCATTTGGGGCCCCCATGACATGCGGCATGCATTTGGGGCCCCCATGACATGCGGCATGCATTTGGGGCCCCCATGACATGCGGCATGCATTTGGGGCCCCCATGACATGCGGCATGCATTTGGGGCCCCCATGACATGCGGCATGCACGTGGGGCCCCTATGACATGCGGCATGCACGTGGGGCCCTCATGACATGCAGCATGTATTTTTGGCCACTATGACATGCGGCATGCATTTGGGGCCCCCATGACATGCGGCATGCATTTGGGACCCCGTGACATGCGGCCTGCATTTGGGGGGCCCCATGACATGCGGCAAGCACGTGGGGCCCCATGACATGCAGCATGTACGTGGGGCCCCCATGACATGTGGAATGCACGTGAGGCCCCCATGACATGCGGAATGCCTGCGGGGCCCCAATGACATGCGGCATGCAAGCGGGGCCCTCATGACATGTGCCATGCATTTGGGGCCCCCAATATAAGCAGCATGCACGTGGGGCCCCCATGATATGTGGCATGCATTTGGGGCCCCCATGACTTGCGGCATGCACGTGGGCCCCTCATGACATGCAGCATGCATTTGGAAACCACTATGACATGCGGCATGCATTTGGGGCCCCCATGACATGAGGCATGCATTTGGGGCCCCCATGACATGCGGCATGCATTTGGGGCCCCCATGACATGCGGCATGCGTGTAGGGCCCCCATGAAATGCGCCATGCATGTGGGGCCCCTATGACATGCGGCATGCATTTGTGGGCCCCAAGACATGCGGCATACACGTGGGGCCCCCATGACATGCAGCATGCATTTGGGGCCCCCATGACATGCGGAATGCACGTGGGGCCCCTATGACATGCGACATGAATTTGGGGGCCCCATTACATGCGGCATGCACGTGGAGCATCCATGACATGCGTCATGCATTTGGGCCCCCATGACATGCGGCATGCATGTGGGCCCCCCATGACATGTGGTATGCACGTGGGGCCACTATGACATGCTGCATGCATTTGGGGCCCCCATGATATGCGGCATGCATGTGGGGCCCCTATGACATGCGGCATCCATTTGGGGGGCCCCATGACATGCGGCATGCACGTGGGGCCCCCATGAAATGCAGAATTTATTTGGGGCCCCCATGACATGTGGAATGCCTGCGGGGCCCCCATGAAATGCGCCATGCATGTGGGGCCCCTATGACATGCTGCATGAATTTGGGGCCCCCAATACATGCGGCATGCTTGTTGGGCCCCCATGACATGCGGCATGCATTTATGGCCCCCATGACATGCGGCAAGCATTTGAGCCCCCATGACATGCGGCATGCATGTGGGGACCCCATGACATGCGGCACGCATGTGGGGCCCCATGACATGCGGCATGCATGTGGGGCCCCCATGACTTGAGGCATGCATTTGGGGCCCCCATGACATGCGGCATGCATTTGAATCCCCCATGACATGTGGCATGCATGTGGGGCTCCCATGACATGCGGCATCCATTTATGGCCCCCGTGACATGCGGCAAGCATTTAGGCCCCCATGACATGCGGCAAGCATTTGGGGGCCCCGTGGCATGCGGCATGCATGTGGGGCCCAAATGCTTGTCGCATGTCATGTGGGCCTCCATGACATGCGGCATGTATGTGGGTCCCCATGACATGCGGCATGCATGTGGGGCCCCCTTGACATGCGTCATGCATTTGGATCCCCCATTACATGCTGCATGCAAGTGGTGCCCCCATAACATGCGGCATGCATGTGGGCCCCCATGACATGCGGCATACATTTGTGGCCCCCATGACATGAGGCATACACGTGGGGCCCCATGACATGCGGCAAGCACGTGGGGCCCCAATGACATGCGGAATGCACGTGAGGCCCCCATGACATGCGGAATGCCTGCGGGGCCCCAATGACATGCGGCATGCAAGCGGGGCCCTCATGACATGTGGCATGCATTTGGGGCCCCCAATATATGCAGCATGCACGTGGGGCCCCCATGATATGTGGCATGCATTTGGGGCCCCCATGACTTGAGCCATGCATTTGGGGCCCCCATGACATGCGGCATGCACGTGGGCCCGTCATGACATGCAGCATGCATTTGGGGCCACTATGACATGCGGAATGCCTGCGGGGCCCCCATGACATGCGGCATGAATTTGGGGCCCCCAATACATGCGGCATGCACGTTGGGCCCCCATGACATGCAGCATGCATTTATGGCCCCCATTACATGCGTCATGCACGTGGGACCCCCATGACATGCAGCATGCATTTATGGCCCCCATGACATGCGGCATGCACGTGGGGACCCCATGACATGCGGCATGCATTTGGGCCCCCCATGACATGCGGAATGCCTGCGGGGCCCCCATGACATGCGGCATGCATGCAGGGCCCTCATGACATGCAGCATGAATTTGGGGCCCACAATACATGCGGCATACACGTGTCACGCTGTCTCTGTATACTGAAGGTAGGGGGCCTAAGCTGACCCTAAGCTGGGGCCCTGACTAATCCCTCAACCTGGAGGTACTGTTAAAGGTACAGAGGTCCAGGCCGCCAGCGTAACCCCTACCTCCTGAAGATCCCTGCACCTCAGTAATCTAGTCCTGAGAAGGACCCCGATCACAACCAAAGGGAACAAGAAATAATATGCCCAAACACAGTACTTAGACGAACGAGACAGTACAAGGGAAAAACCAAAACCACCTTGCATACAAAACTACTCAACTACAACAGAGGGAAAACCAACGGGAAAGGAGATAAATGATAAAGCGAGGAAAGGGAAAAAACACTTCCAAATACACTTATCTCAGCAACTCCAAACACCACGATCCGCTCTGTCAGTCTGAATGAAATGCTTTCACCGACACCTCCCAAACAGACCAGCAGGTATATGAAGGAGTCTCACTACAGAAGTATTGATTGCAGCTGGGCGAGGCTGGACCTCATCTAGCCCAGAGAGAGAGAGAATTAACTCCCTCACTGCCGAGAAACACAAAGCACCAACAAGTCAGCTGCGAGAAGTCAGGCTGTGTACTCGTGACGATCTTCGTGGCAACACACCCGTGACAGCACGTTGGGCCCCCATGACATGCGGCATGCATTTATGGCCCCCATGACATGCGGAATGCACGTGGGGCCCCCATGAAATGCAGCATTTATTTGGGGCCCCCATGACATGTGGAATGCCTGCGGGGCCCCCATGACATGCGGCATGCACGTGGAGCCCCCATGACGTGCAGCATGCATTTGGATCCCCCATTACATGCTGCATGCAAGTGGGGCCCCCATGAAATGCGCCATGCATGTGGGGCCCCTATGACATGCCGCATGCATTTGTGGCCCCCATTACATGTGGCATGCACATGGGGCCTCCATGACATGCGGCATACGCTTGGGGCCCCAATGACATGCAGCATGAGTTTGGATCCCCCATGACATGCAACATGCACGTGGGGCCCCCATGACATGAGTCATGCATTTGGGTCCCCCATGACATGCGCTATGCATGTGGGGCCCCTATGACATGCGGCATTCATTTGTGGGCCTCAAGACATGCTGCATGCATTTGGGGGCCTCCATGACATGCAGCATGCATGTGGGTCCCCCTTGACATGCGACATTCATTTGGGGCCCCCATGACATGTGGCATGCATGTGGGACCCCTATGACATGCGGCATGCATTTGGGGGGCCCCATGACATGCGGCATGCACGTGGGGCCCCCATGACATGCGGCATACATTTGTGGGCCCGATGACATGCGGCATGCATGTGGGGCACCCATGACTTGCGGCATGCATTTGGAGCCACTATGACATGCGGCATGCATTTGGGGCCCCAATGACATGCGGCATGCATGCATTTGGGTCCCCCATGAAATGTGGCATGCATGTGGGGGCCCCATGACATGCGGCATGCACGTGGGGCCCCCATGACATGCGGCATACATTTGTGGCCCCCGTGACATGAGGCATGCACGTGGGGCCCCATGACATGCGGCAAGCACGTGGGGCCCCAATGACATGCAGCATGCACGTGGAGCCCCCATGATATGTGGCATGCATTTGGGGCCCCCAATATATGCAGCATGCACGTGGGGCCCCCATGATATGTGGCATGCATTTGGGGCCCCCATGAGTTGAGCCATGCATTTGGGGCCCCCATGACATGCGGCATGCACGTGGGCCCGTCATGACATGCAGCATGCATTTGGGGCCACTATGACTTGCGGCATGCATTTGGTGCCCCCATGGCATGCGGCATGCACGTGGGGCCCCCATGACATGCGGCATGCATTTGGGGCCCCCATGACATGCGTAATGCCTGCGGGGCCCCCATGACATGCGGCATGAATTTGGGGCCCCCAATACATGCGGCATGCACGTTGGGCCCCCATGACATGCAGCATGCATTTATGGCCCCCATGACATGCGGCATGCACGTGGGACCCCCATGACATGCGGCATGCATTTGAATCCCCCATTACATGCGGCATGCACGTGGGGACCCCATGACATGCGGCATGCACGTGGGGACCCCATGACATGCGGCATGCATTTGGGCCCCCCATGACATGTGGAATGCCTGCGGGGCCCCCATGACATGCGGCATGCATGCAGGGCCCTCATGACATGCAGCATGAATTTGGGGCCCACAATACATGCGGCATGCACGTGTCACGCTGTCTCTGTATACTGGAGGTAGGGGGCCTAAGCTGACCCTAAGCTGGGGCCCTGACTAATCCCTCAACCTGGAGGTACCGTTAAAGGTACAGAGGTCCAGGCCGCCAGCGTAACCCCTACCTCCTGAAGATCCCTGCACCTCAGTAATCTAGTCCTGAGAAGGACCCCGATCACAACCAAAGGGAACAAGAAATAATATGCCCAAACACAGTACTTAGACGAACGAGACAGTACAAGGGAAAAACCAAAACCACCTTGCATACAAAACTACTCAACTACAACAGAGGGAAAACCAACGGGAAAGGAGATAAATGATAAAGCGAGGAAAGGGAAAAAACACTTCCAAATACACTTATCTCAGCAACTCCAAACACCACGATCCGCTCTGTCAGTCTGAATGAAATGCTTTCACCGACACCTCCCAAACAGACCAGCAGGTATATGAAGGAGTCTCACTACAGAAGTATTGATTGCAGCTGGGCGAGGCTGGACCTCATCTAGCCCAGAGAGAGAGAGAATTAACTCCCTCACTGCCGAGAAACACAAAGCACCAACAAGTCAGCTGCGAGAAGTCAGGCTGTGTACTCGTGACGATCTTCGTGGCAACACACCCGTGACAGTACCCCCCCTTCTACGAGGGGCCTCCGGACCCTCAGGGTCAGGTTTATCCGGGTGAGTCGTGTGGAAGGCCCGAACTAATCGGTCTGCGTTAATATCCGACGCAGGAACCCACATCCTCTCCTCAGGACCATACCCCTTCCAATGAAGGGACCGGCGATTAAAGCGTGAATCAATGACCCTCGATACCTGGAACTCCAAGTTACCATTGACAACCACTGGAGGGGGAGGTAAAGGTGACGGTACCACCGGCGCCACATACCTCTTAAGCAATGATCTGTGAAACACGTTGTGAATTTTAAACGTAGGGGGGAGGTCAAGACGGAATGCCACCGGATTAATAATAGAACTGATTCTGTACGGCCCGATGAACCTGGGACCCAGTTTCCAGGAGGGAACCTTAAGTTTAATATTCCTGGTAGACAACCATACCCGATCGTTCACACTTAGGAGGAGAGTGTCTGGTCCGGACCTATCAGCCATACGTTTGTATCGGTTCCCCATAGTATTCAGATTCTTCAGCACCCCTCTCCATACTGAAGCGAGTGATGAGGAAAATCGTTCCTCCTCAGGAACCCCCGAAGAGCCCCCCCTACTGAAAGTACAAAACTGGGGGTGAAAACCATATGCCCCAAAAAACGGGGACTTACCAGTGGACTCGCTCCGCCTATTATTAAGAGCAAACTCTGCCAGAGGTAAGAAAGAAGCCCAGTCCTCCTGGTTCTCTGACACAAAACACCGGAGATATGTCTCCAAGCTCTGGTTCATACGTTCCGTCTGACCATTGGTCTAAGGATGAAAAGCCGATGAGAATGACAACTGCATCCCCCGCCGTGCACAAAACGCCTTCCAGAACTTAGACACAAACTGAGACCCCCGATCAGACACCACCTCGGAGGGTACCCCGTGAAGCCTCACAATCTCCCCAATGAACACCTGCGCAAGAGTTTTAGCATTAGGGAGAGCCGGAAGAGCGATAAAATGTGCCATCTTGCTGAACCTGTCCACTACAACGAGTATGACCGTTTTTCCCGAAGACGGAGGGAGGTCCGTAATAAAGTCCATAGACAGATGAGTCCAAGGACGCTCCGGGATCTTCAAAGGTAAGAGGGCCCCAGACGGACGGGTATGTGAGGTCTTAGAGCGCGCACAAACCCCACAGGACGCGACAAAAGTTACCACCTCCTTATGTAAGTTTGGCCACCAAAACCGACGCGAGAGGAGATCCACAGTTGCTTTACTCCCCGGGTGTCCTGCAAAAACTGAGTTATGGTGTGCCTCGATCACCTTTTGTCGCAACTGATCTGGAACAAACAGCCTCCCCGGAGGTCCAACAGGGGCGTCCCCCTGAGCCTCCAATACCTCCTCCTCAAGCTCAGAGCATACTGCCGAAACCACCACCCCCTCCTGAAGGATAGGAATCGGGTCGTCCGTATTCCCGGCCCCCGGGAAACTACGAGATAAGGCATCCGCCTTTACATTTTTTGACCCAGGACGATATGTAATGACAAAATTAAACCTGGTAAAAAACAAAGACCACCTAGCTTGTCTGGGATTCAGACGTTTCGCGGACTCCAGATATAGCAGGTTCTTGTGATCGGTGATGACGGTGACCGGATGAACTGCCCCCTCCAAAAAATGGCGCCACTCCTCAAAAGCTAACTTAATGGCCAAGAGTTCCCTATTGCCGACATCGTAATTCCTCTCAGCGGACGACAATTTTTTAGAGAAAAAGGCGCACGGATGCCACTTACCAGGGGACGAACCCTGTGACAATACTGCTCCCACCCCTACCTCGGAAGCGTCTACCTCTACAATGAATGGCTGAGACGCATCAGGTTGAATGAGTATGGGTGCCGAGGCAAAACATTTTTTCAAAGAGGAGAATGCTTGACAAGCCTTGTTAGACCACCTAGAAAAATCCGTCCCCTTTTTAGTCATGTCAGTGAGAGGCTTAACCAAGGACGAGAAATTACGAATGAACTTCCGGTAATAATTAGCAAACCCCAGGAAACGTTGTAGTGCCTTAAGATTCTCTGGCCGATCCCACTCAAGAACTGCCCGCACTTTCCCAGGGTCCATACGAAAACCGGACGCTGAAACCAGAAAGCCTAAAAACTGGAGTTCCTGTACGGCGAACACACACTTTTCCCACTTGGCATACAGTTTATTATCCCGCAAGATCTGTAACACCTGCCTAACGTGCTCCTGATGAGACACCAGATCCGGCGAGTAAATTAAGATATCATCCAGATATATGACAACAAACTGTCCCACCAGGCGGCGAAAAATGTCATTAACAAAGTGTTGAAACACCGCCGGGGCATTAGTCAGACCGAATGGCATGACAAGGTTCTCATAATGCCCCTCCGGAGTGTTAAACGCCGTCTTCCACTCATCCCCCTCCTTCATCCTAATCAGATTGTACGCCCCCCTGAGATCCAACTTAGAGAACCATTTGGCGCCCGCGATCTGATTAAAGAGATCGGGAATAAGTGGGAGCGGATACGGATCTCGGACCGTAATCCGATTAAGTTCACGGAAATCCAGGCAAGGGCGTAGGCCTCCATCTTTCTTCTTAACAAAAAAGAACCCCGCAGCCACCGGTGAAGATGAAGGTCTAATATGCCCCTTAGCCAGACTTTCTGAAATATAATCCTTCATAGCCTGCCTCTCAGGACCAGAAAGGTTATACAACCTAGCTTTAGGTAACTTGGCCTCAGGGAGCAGTTTTACAGAACAGTCATACACGCGATGAGGAGGTAGTTCCTGACACCCTTTCTCCGAGAATACATCCTCAAAGTCCGCCAGAAATGGAGGTAAGACCCAAGGAGTAACCGCACCAATGACCGTGTTCATGCAGTTTTTATTACAGAATTTACTCCATTGGCTTATCTCCCTGGTTTGCCAATTAATAACCGGGTTATGCTTAGCTAACCAAGGAAGGCCCAACACAATAGGAGTGGGAAGACCCTCCAACACGTAGCAAGACAACAGTTCTTTATGTATTGCCCCCACTTGAAGTTTTACGTCATGCACAGCTTGCAAAAAACTTCCCTGACCGAGAGGCCTGGCATCGATCGAGAATATGGGGATGGGTTTAGCCAACTCACTCAACCGCATACCTTGAACCCGGGCAAACCGAGCATCAACCAGATTAGCCCCGGCCCCACTATCCAGAAGAACAGATATCCTCTCAGTTCTCGTACCCACCACCACCTCCGCCGGTACGAGAAACTGAGACGAACCTAGGGACGAAATACCTACTCCCAGATTGCCGTCCACCACACAACCTGGGATCAACAGTTTTCCGACGACTCTTCACTCTGCAAGGGACGGGATGGACACCCCCCAATAAAATGTCCCTTTCTCCCGCAGAAGAAACACCTTCCTGCCTTATGGCGCACCACCGGTCCCCTCCCCCGAAATGATGTCCCTCCTAATTGCATAGGCTCCTCTGGACTGACCAGGGGAACCACCATATGAGGGGACCTTGTAGGAGGTGGAGTCATCACAGGGGGTAGAGTTATCCCGCACCTCTCCCGAAGCCGTCTGTCCACGCGAATAGCAAGGGCCATAGCGGCTTCCAGTGACACGGGAGAGTCATACTGAGCCAACACATCCTGTAATTTGTCGGATAAACCATGACAAAACTGGCTCCTAAGAGCCGGGTCATTCCACTGGGTGTCCGTGGCCCACCTACGGAACTCCGAACAGAATTCCTCCGCCGGACGATCTCCCTGCTGGATCCTACGTAACTTAGACTCAGCAAGGGAGATCCGATCTGGGTCATCATATACGAGTCCCAGAGCAGCGAAAAACCTATCCACTGACTGGAGAACCGGGGAACCCGGGGGAAGAGAGAACGCCCAAGATTGTGGGTCCCCTTGTAGGAGCGAGATGACAATTCCCACCCTTTGTTCTTCACTCCCCGATGACCGAGGCCGCAGCCGAAAGTACAATTTGCATGCCTCCCGGAAAACAAAAAACTTGTCCCGCCCCCCAGTGAACCTGTCAGGGAGAGCTACTTTAGGTTCTGGTCCGGCTTGCTCCTGAGGATGCCAAACCTTGGACCTAACGTCCGCCAGCTCCATGGACAAACTCTGCAATTGCCGAGCTAGACCGGCTACTGGATCCATGGTAGCTGGAGAAAAACTAAGCGGGTCGGTGAAAATGTCACGCTGTCTCTGTATACTGGAGGTAGGGGGCCTAAGCTGACCCTAAGCTGGGGCCCTGACTAATCCCTCAACCTGGAGGTACTGTTAAAGGTACAGAGGTCCAGGCCGCCAGCGTAACCCCTACCTCCTGAAGATCCCTGCACCTCAGTAATCTAGTCCTGAGAAGGACCCCGATCACAACCAAAGGGAACAAGAAATAATATGCCCAAACACAGTACTTAGACGAACGAGACAGTACAAGGGAAAAACCAAAACCACCTTGCATACAAAACTACTCAACTACAACAGAGGGAAAACCAACGGGAAAGGAGATAAATGATAAAGCGAGGAAAGGGAAAAAACACTTCCAAATACACTTATCTCAGCAACTCCAAACACCACGATCCGCTCTGTCAGTCTGAATGAAATGCTTTCACCGACACCTCCCAAACAGACCAGCAGGTATATGAAGGAGTCTCACTACAGAAGTATTGATTGCAGCTGGGCGAGGCTGGACCTCATCTAGCCCAGAGAGAGAGAGAATTAACTCCCTCACTGCCGAGAAACACAAAGCACCAACAAGTCAGCTGCGAGAAGTCAGGCTGTGTACTCGTGACGATCTTCGTGGCAACACACCCGTGACAGCACGTTGGGCCCCCATGACATGCGGCATGCATTTATGGCCCCCATGACATGCGGAATGCACGTGAGGCCCCCATGACATGCGGCATGCACGTGGGGCCCCCATGAAATGCAGCATTTATTTGGGGCCCCCATGACATGTGGAATGCCTGCGGGGCCCCCATGACATGCGGCATGCACGTGGAGCCCCCATGACGTGCAGCATGCATTTGGATCCCCCATTACATGCTGCATGCAAGTGGGGCCCCCATGAAATGCGCCATGCATGTGGGGCCCCTATGACATGCTGCATGAATTTGGGAACCCCAATACATGCGGCATGCTTGTTGGGCCCCCATGACATGCGGCATGCATTTATGGCCCCCATGACATGCGGCAAGCATTTGAGCCTCCATGACATGCGGCATGCATGTGGGGACCCCATGACATGCGGCATGCATGTGGGGCCCCAATGACATGCGGCATGCATTTGGGGCCCCCATGACTTGAGGCATGCATTTGGGGCCCCCATGACATGCGGCATGCATGTGGGACCCCCATGACATGCGGCATGCATTTGTATCCCCCATTACATGCGGCATGCACGTGGGGCCCCCATGACATGCGGCATGCATTTGGGGCCCCCATGACATGCCGAATGCCTGCGGGGCCCCCATGACATGTGGCATGCATGCAGGGCCCTCATGACATGCGGCATGAATTTGGGGCCCCCAATACATGCGGCATGCACGTTGGGCCCCCTTGACATGCGACATTCATGTGGGGCTCCCATGACATGCGGCATGCATTTATGGCCCCCATGACATGCGGCAAGCTTTTGGGCCCCATGACATGCGGCATGCATGTGGGGCCCCCATGACATGCGGCAAGCATTTGGGCCACCATGACATGCGGCATGCATGTGGGACCCCCTTGACATGCGGCATGCATTTGGGGGCCCCCATGGCATGCAGCATGCATGTGGGGCCCAAATGCTTGCCGCATGTCATGGGGGCCTCCATGACATGCGGCATGCATGTGGGTCCCCATGACATGCGTCATGCACGTGGGGCCCCCTTGACATGCGGCATGCATTTATGGCCCCCATGACTTGCGGCATGAATTTGGGGCCCCCATGATATGCGGCACGCATTTGGGGCCCCCATGAAATACGCCATGCATGTGGGGCCCCTATGACATGCGGCATGCATTTGTGGGCCCCAAGACATGCTGCATGCATTTGGGGGGCCCCATGACATGCGGCATGCATTTGGGCCCCCCATGACATGAGACATTCATTTGGGGCCCCCATGACATGCAGCATGCACGTGGGGCCCCCATGACATGCGACATGCATTTGGGGGGGCCATGACATGCGGCATGCATATGGGTCCCCCATGACATGCTCCATGCATGTGGGGCCCCTATGACATGTGGCATGCATGTGGGCTCCCCATGACATGTGGCATGCACGTGGGGCCCCCATGACATGCTGCATGCATTTGGGGGGGGCCATGACATGCGGCATGCACGTGGGGCCCCCATGACAAGCGGCATACATTTGTGGCCCTCGTGACATGCGGCAAGCACGTGGGGCCCCAATGACATGCAGCATGCACGTGGGACCCCCATGACATGCGGCATGCATGTGGGGCCCTCATGACATGCTGCATGCATGTGGGACCCCCATTACATGATGCATGCAAGTGGGGCCCCCATGACATGCGGCATGCATGTGGGCCCCCCATGACATGTGGCATGCACGTGGGGCCCCCATGACATGCTGCATGCATTTGGGGGCCCATGACATGCGGCATGCACGTGGGGCCCCCATTACATGCGGCATGCATTTGGGGCCCCCATGACATGCGGCATGCACATGGGGCCCCCATAACATGTGGCATGCATTTGGGGCCCCCATGACATGCGCCATGCATGTGGGGCCCCTATGGCATGCGGCATGCAATTGGGGCCCCAATGACATGCGGCATGCAGGTGGGGCACCCATGACATGAGCCATGTACGTGGGGCCCCTATGACATGTGCCATGCATGTGGGGCCCCTATGACATGCGGCATGCATTTGTGGGCCCCAAGATATGCGTCATGCATGTGGGGCCCCTATGAAATGCGGCATCCATTTGGGGGGCCCCATGACTTGAGGCAAGCATTTGGGGCCCCCATGACATGCGGCATGCATTTGGGCCCCCCATGACATGCGGAATGCATGCAGGGCCCTCATGACTTGCGGCATGAATTTGGGGCCCCCAATACATGCGGCATGCACGTTGGGCCCCCTTGACATGCGCCATTCATGTGGGGCTCCCATGACATGCGGCATGCATTTATGGCCCCCGTGACATGCGGCAAGCTTTTGGGCCCCATGACATGCGGCATGCATGTGGGGCCCCCATGACATGCGGCAAGCATTTGGGCCCCCATGACATGCGACATGCATGTTGGGCCCCCTTGACATGCGGCATGCATTTATGGCCCCCATGACTTGCGGCATGAATTTGGGGGCCCCATTATATGCGGCATGCATTTGGGGTGCCCGAGACATGCGGCATGCACGTGGGGCCCCTATGACATGCCGCATGCATTTGGGGCCCCCATTACATGTGGCATGCACATGGGGCCTCCATGACATGCGGCATACGCTTGGGGCCCCAATGACATGCAGCATGAGTTTGGATCCCCCATGACATGCGGCATGCATTTGGGGCCCCCATGACATGCGGCATGCATTTGGGTCCCCCATGAAATGCGCCATGCACGTGGGGCCCTCATGACATGCAGCATGCATTTGGGGCCACTATGACATGCGGCATGCATTTGGGGCCCCCATGACATGCTGCATGCATGTGGGACCCCTATGACATGCGGCATGCATTTGGGGGGCCCATGACATGCGGCATGCACGTGGGGCCCCCATGACATGCGGCATACATTTGTGACCCCCGTGACATGAGGCATGCACGTGGGGCCCCCATGACATGCAGCATGTCCGTGGGGCCCCCATGACATGCGGAATGCACGTGAGGCCCCCATGACATGCGGAATGCCTGCGGGGCCCCAATGACATGCGGTATGCATGCATTTGGGTCCCCCATGAAATGCGGCAAGCATGTGGGGCCCCCATGACATGTGGCATGTACGTGGGGCCCCATGATATGCGGCATGCAGTTGGGGACCCCAATACATGCGGCATGCACGTTGGGCCCCCATGACATGCGGCATGCATTTGGGCCCCATGACATGCGGAATGCACGTGAGGCCCCCATGACATGCGGAATGCCTGCGGGGCCCCAATGACATGCGGTATGCATGCATTTGGGCCCCCATGACATGTGGCATGCATGTGGGGCCCCATGATATGCGGCATGCAGTTGGGGACCCCAATACATGCGGCATGCACGTTGGGCCCCCATGACATGCGGCATGCATTTGGGCCCCATGACATGTGGAATGCACGTGAGGCCCCCATGACATGCGGAATGCCTGCAGGGTCCCAATGACATGCGGCATGCAAGCGGGGCCCTCATGACATGTGGCATGCATTTGGGGCCCCCAATATATGCAGCATGCACGTGGGGCCCCCATGATATGTGGCATGCATTTGGGGCCCCCATGACTTGAGCCATGCATTTGGGGCCCCCATGACATGCGGCATGCACGTGGGCCCCTCATGACATGCAGCATGCATTTGGGGCCACTATGACATGCGGCATGCATTTGGGGCCCCCATGACAAGAGGCATGCACTTGGGGCCCCCATGACATGCGGCATGCATGTAGGGCCCCCATGAAATGCGCCATGCATGTGGGGCCCCATATGACATGCGGCATGCATTTCTGGCCCCCATGACATGCGGCAAGCATTTGGGCCCCCATGACATGCGGCATGCATGTGGGGCCCCCATGACATGCGTCATGCATGTGGGGCCCCTATGACATGCGGCATGCATTTGGGGCCCCGATGACATGCGTCATGCATGTGGGGCACCCATGACTTGCGCCAAGCACGTGGGGCCCCCATGACATGCAGCATGCATTTGGGGCCCCCATGACATGCGGCATGCATGTGGGCCCCCCATGACATGCGGCATGCATTTGGGGTCCCATGACATGCGGCATGCATTTGGGGCATGCATAACATGCTGCATGCATTTGGGGTACCTGAGACATGCGGCATGCATTTGGGGCCCCCATGACATGCGGCATGCATTTATGGCCCCCATGACATGTGGCAAGCATTTGGGCCCCTATGACATGCGGCATGCATGTGGGGCCCCCATGACATGCGGCATGCATTTGGGGGGCCCATGGCATGCGGCATGCATGTGGGGCCCAAATGCTTGTCGCATGTCATGGGGCCTCCATGACATGCTGCATGCATGTGGGTCCCCATGACATGTGGCATGCACATGGGGCCCCCTTGACATGCGACATTCATTTGGGGCTCCCTTGACACGTTGCATGCATGTGGGGCCACTATGACATGCGACATTCATTTGGGGCTCCCTTGACACGTGGCATGCATGTGGGGCCACTATGACATGTGGCATGCATGTGGGGCCCCCATGACATGAGGCATGCCTTTGGGGACGCCATGACATGAGGCATGCATTTGGAGCCCCCATGACATGAGGCATGCATGTGGGGTACCCATGACATGCGGCATGCACGTGGGGCCCCCATGACATGTGGCACGTATTGGGGCTGCCATGACATGCGGCATACATTTAGGGCCCCCATAACATGCGGCATGCATTTGGGGCCCCCAATATATGCAGCATGCACGTGGGGCCCCCATGATATGTGGCATGCATTTGGGGCCCCCATGACTTGAGCCATGCATTTGGGGCCCCCATGACATGCGGCATGCACGTGGGCCCCTCATGACATGCAGCATGCATTTGGGGCCACTATGACATGCGGCATGCACTTGGGGCCCCCATGACATGAGCCATGCATTTGGGGCCCCCATGACATGCGGCATGCATGTGGGCCCCTCATGACATGCAGCATGCATTTGGGGCCACTATGACATGCGGCATGCATGTAGGGGCCCCATGAAATGCGCCATGCATGTGGGGCCCCTATGAAATGCGGCATGCATTTCTGGCCCCCATGACACGCGGCAAGCATTTGGGCCCCCATGACATGCGGCATGCATGTGGGGCCCCCATGACATGCGTCATGCATGTGGGGCCCCTATGACATGCGGCATGCATTTGGGGCCCCGATGACATGCGTCATGCATGTGGGGCACCCATGACTTGCGCCAAGCACGTGGGGCCCCCATGACATGCGGCATGCATTTGGGGCCCCCATGACATGCGGCATGCATGTGGGGCCCCCATGACATGTGGCATGCATGTGGGGCCCCTATGACATGCGGCATGCATTTGTGGGCCTCAAGACATGCTGCATGCATTTGGGGGGCCCATGACATGCGGCATGCATTTGGGGCCCCCATGACATGAGGCATTCATTTGGGGCCCCCATGACATGCAGCATGCACGTGGGGCCACCATGACATGCAACATGCATTTGGGGGGCCCATGACATGCGGCATGCATTTGGGTCCCCCATGAAATGCGGCATGCACGTGCAGCCCCCATGACATGCGGCATGCATGTGGGGCCGCCATGACATGCGGCATGCATTTGGGCCCCCATGACATGCGGCATGCACGTGGGGCCCCCATAACATGCTGCATGCATTTGGGTTGCCCGAGACATGCGGCATGCACGTGGGGCCTCTATGACATGCCGCATGCATTTGGGGCCCACATTACATGTGGCATGCACATGGGGCCCCCATGAAATGCGGCATACGCTTGGGGCCCCAATGACATGCGGCATGAGTTTGGATCCCCCATGACATGCGGCATGCACGTGGGGCCCCCATGACATGCTCCATGCATGTGGGGCCCCTATGATATGCGGCATGCATGTGGGCTCCCCATGACATGTGGCATGCACGTCGGGCCCCCATGACATGCTGCATGCATTTGGGGACCCCCATGACATGCGGCATGCATGTGGGGCCCTCATGACATGCTGCATGCATGTGGGACCCCCATTACATGATGCATGCAAGTGGGGCCCCCATGACATGCGGCATGCATGTGGGCCCCCCATGACATGTGGCATGCACGTGGGGCTCCCATGACATGCGGCATGCATTTATGGCCCCCGTGACATGCGGCAAGCTTTTGGGCCCCATGACATGCGGCATGCATGTGGGGCCCCCATGACATGCGGCAAGCATTTGGGCCCCCATGACATGCGACATGCATGTTGGGCCCCCTTGACATGCGGCATGCATTTGGGGGCCCCATGGCATGCAGCATGCATGTGGGGCCCAAATGCTTGCCGCATGTCATGGGGGCCTCCATGACATGTGGCATGCATGTGGGTCCCCATGACATGCGTCATGCACGTGGGGGCCCCTTGACATGCGGCATGCATTTATGGCCCCCATGACTTGCGGCATGAATTTGGGGGCCCCATTATATGCGGCATGCATTTGGGGTGCCCGAGACATGCGGCATGCACGTGGGGCCCCTATGACATGCCGCATGCATTTGGGGCCCCCATTACATGTGGCATGCACATGGGGCCTCCATGACATGCGGCATACGCTTGGGGCCCCAATGACATGCAGCATGAGTTTGGATCCCCCATGACATGCGCCATGCATTTGGGGCCCCCATGACATGCGGCATGCATTTGTGTCCCCCATGAAATGCGCCATGCACGTGGGGCCCTCATGACATGCAGCATGCATTTGGGGCCACTATGACATGCGGCATGCATTTGGGGCCCCCATGACATGCTGCATGCATGTGGGACCCCTATGACATGCGGCATGCATTTGGGGGGCCCATGACATGCGGCATGCACGTGGGGCCCCAATGACATGCGGCATACATTTGTGACCCCCGTGACATGAGGCATGCACGTGGGGCCCCCATGACATGCAGCATGTCCGTGGGGCCCCCATGACATGCGGAATGCACGTGAGGCCCCCATGACATGCGGAATGCCTGCGGGGCCCCAATGACATGCGGTATGCATGCATTTGGGTCCCCCATGAAATGCGGCAAGCATGTGGGGCCCCCATGACATGTGGCATGCATGTGGGGCCCCCATGACATGCGGCATGCACGTGGGCCCCTCATGACATGCAGCATGCATTTGGGGCCACTATGACATGCGGCATGCATGTAGGGCCCCCATGAAATGCGCCATGCATGTGGGGCCCCTATGACATGCGGCATGCATTTCTGGCCCCCATGACATGCGGCAAGCATTTGGGCCCCCATGACATGCGGCATGCATGTGGGGCCCCCATGACATGCGTCATGCATGTGGGGCCCCTATGACATGCGGCATGCATTTGGGGCCCCGATGACATGCATCATGCATGTGGGGCACCCATGACTTGCGCCAAGCACGTGGGGCCCCCATGACATGCGGCATGCATTTGGGGCCCCCATGACATGCGGCATGCATGTGGGGCCCCCATGACATGCGGCATGCATGTGGGGCCCCTATGACATGCGGCATGCATTTGGGGGGCCCCATGACATGCGGCATGCATTTGGGGCCCCCATGACATGAGGCATTCATTTGGGGCCCCCATGACATGCAGCATGCACGTGGGGCCCCCATGACATGCGACATGCATTTGGGGGGCCCATGACATGCGGCATGCATTTGGGTCCCCCATGAAATGCGGCATGCACGTGGAGCCCCCATGACATGCGGCATGCATTTGGGGCACCCATTACATGCGGCATGCATGTGGGGCCGCCATGACATGCGGCATGCATTTGGGCCCCCATGACATGCGGCATGCACGTGGGGCCCCCATAACATGCTGCATGCATTTGGGGTGCCCGAGGCATGCGGCATGCACGTGGGGCCTCTATGACATGCCGCATGCATTTGGGGCCCACATTACATGTGGCATGCACATGGGGCCCCCATGAAATGCAGCATACGCTTGGGGCCCCAATGACATGCGGCATGAGTTTGGATCCCCCATGACATGCGGCATGCACGTGGGGCCCCCATGACATGCTCCATGCATGTGGGGCCCCCATAACATGCGGCATGCATTTGGGGCCCCCATGACATGTGCAATGCATGTGGGGCCCCTATGGCATGCGGCATGCAATTGGGGCCCCAATGACATGCGGCATGCAGGTGGGGCACCCATGACGTGAGCCATGTACGTGGGGCCCCTATGGCATGCGGCATGCAATTGGGGCCCCAAGATATGCGTCATGCATGTGGGGCCCCTATGAAATGCGGCATCCATTTGGGGGGCCCCATGACTTGAGGCAAGCATTTGGGGCCCCCATGACATGCGGCATGCATGTGGGACCCCCATGACATGCGGCATGCATGTGGGACCCCCATGACATGTGGCATGCATTTGAATCCCCCATTACATGCGGCATGCATTTGGGGCCCCCATGACATGCGGCATGCATTTGGGCCCCCAATGACATGCGGAATGCATGCAGGGCCCTCATGACTTGCGGCATGAATTTGGGGCCCCCAATACATGCGGCATGCACGTTGGGCCCCCTTGACATGCGCCATTCATGTGGGGCTCCCATGACATGCGGCATGCATTTATGGCCCCCATGACATGCGGCAAGCTTTTGGGCCCCATGACATGCGGCATGCATGTGGGGCCCCCATGACATGCGGCAAGCATTTGGGCCCCGATGACATGCGACATGCATGTTGGGCCCCCTTGACATGCGGCATGCATTTGGGGGCCCCATGGCATGCAGGATGCATTTATGGCCCCAATGACTTGCGGCATGAATTTGGGGGCCCCATTATATGCGGCATGCATTTGGGGTGCCCGAGACATGCGGCATGCACGTGGGGCCCCTATGACATGCCGCATGCATTTGGGGCCCCCATTACATGTGGCATGCACATGGGGCCTCCATGACATGCGGCATACGCTTGGGGCCCCAACGACATGCAGCATGAGTTTGGATCCCCCATGACATGCGCCATGCATTTGGGGCCCCCATGACATGCGGCATGCATTTGGGTCCCCCATGAAATGCGCCATGCACGTGGGGCCCTCATGACATGCAGCATGCATTTGGGGCCACTATGACATGCTGCATGCATGTGGGACCCCTATGACATGCGGCATGCATTTGGGGGGCCCATGACATGAGGCATGCACGTGGGGCCCCCATGACATGCAGCATGTCCGTGGGGCCCCCATGACATGCGAAATGCACGTGAGGCCCCCATGACATGCGGAATGCCTGCGGGGCCCCAATGACATGCGGTATGCATGCATTTGGGTCCCCCATGAAATGCGGCAAGCATGTGGGGCCCCCATGTCATGTGGCATGCATGTGGGGCCCCATGATATGCGGCATGCAGTTGGGGACCCCAATACATGCGGCATGCACGTTGGGCCCCCATGACATGTGGCATGCATTTGGGCCCCATGACATGCGGAATGCACGTGAGGCCCCCATGACATGCGGAATGATTGCGGGGCCCCAATGACATGCGGCATGCAAGCGGGGCCCTCATGACATGTGTCATGCATTTGGGGCCCCCAATATATGCAGCATGCATTTGGGGCCACTATGACATGCGGCATGCATTTGGGGCCCCCATGAAATGCGCCATGCATGTGGGGCCCCCATTTGGGGCATGCATAACATGCTGCATGCATTTGGGGTACCTGAGACATGCGGCATGCATTTGGGGCCCCCATGACATGCGGCATGCATTTATGGCCCCCATGACATGTGGCAAGCATTTGGGCCCCCATGACATGCGGCATGCATGTGGGGCCCCCATGACATGCGGCATGCATTTGGGGGGCCCATGGCATGCGGCATGCATGTGGGGCCCAAATGCTTGTCGCATGTCATGGGGCATCCATGACATGCTGCATGCATGTGGGTCCCCATGACATGTGGCATGCACATGGGGCCCCCTTGACATGCGACATTCATTTGGGGCTCCCTTGACACGTGGCATGCATGTGGGGCCACTATGACATGTGGCATGCATGTGGGGCCCCCATGACATGAGGCATGCCTTTGGGGACGCCATGACATGAGGCATGCATTTGGAGCCCCCATGACATGAGGCATGCATGTGGGGCACCCATGACATGCGGCATGCACGTGGGGCCCCCATGACATGTGGCACGTATTGGGGCTGCCATGACATGCGGCATACATTTAGGGCCCCCATAACATGCGGCATGCATTTGGGCCCCCATGACATGCGGTATGCATTTGGGGCCCCCATGACATGCGGCATGCACGTGGTGCCCCCATGAAAGGGGGCATGCATTTGGGGCTCCCATGACACGCGGCATGTATGTGGGGCCCCCATGACCTGTGGCATGCATGTGGGGACGAAATGACATGCGGCAAGCATTTGGGGCTCCCATGACACGCGACATTCATGTGGGGCCCTCTTGACATTTGGCACATATTTGGGGCCCACATGACATGCAGCACATATTTGCGGCCCCCATAACATGCGTCATGCATTTGGGGCGCCCATGACATGCGCCATGCATGTGGGGCCCTCATGACATGCGGCACGTATTTGGGGCCCCCCATGATATGCAGCATACTTTTGGGGCCCAAATGACATGCGGCATGCATTTGTGGCCCCCATGAAATGTGGCATGCATGTGCAGCCTCCGTAACATGGGTCATGCAATTGGGGCCCCCATGACATGCAGCATGAATTTGGAGGCCACATGCATGCCACGTGTCATGGGGGTCCCACATGCATGCCGCATGTCATGACATGCGGCATGCATGTGGGGCCCCCATGACACGCACCATGCATGTGGGACCCCATTATGCGGCACGTACTTGGGGCCCCTAAGACAAGCGGCATGCACGTGGGGCCCCCATAACATGCGCCATGCATTTGGTCCCCCATGACATGCGTCATGCACATGGGCCCCCATGACATGCGGCATGCATTTGGGCCCCCATGACAACCAGCATGCATGTGGGGCCCCGATGACATGAGGCAAAAATTTGGGGCCCCCTTGACATGCGGCATGCATTTGGGGCCCCCATGACATGCGCCATGTATGTGGGGCCCCCATGACATGCGGCATGCATTTGGGCCCCAATAACACCCAGCTTGCATGTGGGGCCCCCATTACATGCGCATGCACGTGTTGCCCTCATGATATGTGGCATGCATGTGGGGCCCCTATGACATGCGCCATGCATTTGGCGCCCCCATTACAAGCGGCATGTATTTGGGGCTTCCATGACATGCAGCAAGCATTTGGAGCCCCTGACATGTAGCATGCATTTAGGGTCCCCAAGGAAATGCGGCATGCTCGTGGGGCCCCCATGACAGGCGGCATGCATTTGGGGACTCCATAACATGCGGCAAGCACGTGGGGCCCCCATGACATGCGGCACGTATTTGGGGGCCCCAAAACATGCGACATGTATTTGTGGCCCCCATGACATGCGGCACGCACGGGGGCCCCCATGACATGCGGCATGTATTTGGGGCCCCCATGACATGCGGCATACATTTGGGGCCTCCATGACATGCGGCATGCATTTGGGGCCCTCATGACATGCGGCATACATTTGGGACCCCCATGAAATGCGACATGCACATGGGGCCCCCATGACATGCGGCATGCATGTGGAGCCCCCATGACATGCGGAATGCACGTGGGGACCCCATGACACGTGGCATGCATGTGGGGCTCCGACGACTTGCGGCAAATATTTTGGGCCCCAAGACATGCGGCATGCACGTTGGGCCCCCATGACATGCGGCACATATTTGTGGCCCCCATGACATGCGGCATGCCTTTGGGGTCCCCATGACATGCGCCATGCATGTGGGGCCCTCATGACATGCAGCACATATTTGGGGCCCCCATGACATGCGTCATGTACGTGGCGCCCCAATGACATGCAGCATACATTTGGGGCCCCCTTGACATGCGGCATGCATTTAGGGACCCCATGACATGAGGCATGCATTTGGGGACCCCATGACTTGCGGCATGCACGTGGGCCCCCCATGACATGGGGCATGCATTTGGGACCCCATGAAATGCAGCATGCATGTGGGGCACCCATGACATGCGGCATGCACGTGGGGCCCCCTGATATGTGGCACGTATTTTGGGCCCCCATGACATGCGGCATACATTTAGGGTCCCCATGACATGCGGCATGCATTTGGGGTCCCCATGACATGCAGCATGCACTTGGGGCCCCCGTGTAATGAGGCATGCGTTTGGGGCCCCCATGACACGAGGCATGCACGTGTGGCCCCGATGACTTGCGCCATGCATGTGGGGCCCTCATGACATGCGGAATGCATGTGGGGACCCCATGACACATGGCAGGCATGTGGGGCCCCCATGACATGCGGCAAATATTTGGGGCCCAAAGACATGCGGCATGCACGTTGGGCCCCCATGAAATGCGGCACATATTTGTGGCCCCCATGACATGCGGCATGCATTTGGGGCCCCCATGACATGCGCCATGCATGTGGGGCCCTCATGACATGCGGCATGCATTTGGGGGCCCCATGGCATGCGGCATGCATGTGGGGCCCAAATGCTTGCCGCATGTCATGGGGGCCTGCATAACATGCTGCATGCACTTGGGGTACCTGAGACATGCGGCATGCACGTGGGCCCCCCATAACATGCTGCATGCATTTGGGGTGCCCGAGACATGCGGAATGCACGTGGGGCCCCTATGACATGCCGCATGCATTTGGGGCCCCCATTACATGTGGCATGCACATGGGGCCTCCATGACATGCGGCATACGCTTGGGGTCCCAATGACATGCAGCATGAGTTTGGATCCCCCATGACATGCGACATGCACGTGGGGCCCCCATGACATGAGTCATGCATTTGGGTCCCCCATGACATGCGCTATGCATGTGGGGCCCCTATGACATGCGGCATGCATTTGTGGACCCCAAGACATGCTGCATGCATTTGGGGGTCTCCATGACATGCAGCATGCATGTGGGTCCCCATGACATGTGTCATGCACGTGGGGCCCCCTTGACATGCGACATTCATTTTGGGCCCCCATGACATGCGGCATGCATTTGGGGGTCTCCATGACATGCAGCATGCATGTGGGTCCCCATGACATGTGTCATGCACGTGGGGCCCCCTTGACATGCGACATTCATTTTGGGCCCCCATGACATGCGGCATGCATGCGGGGCCCCCATGACATGTGCCATGCATGTGGGGCCCCTATGACATGCGGCATGCATTTGGGGCCCCGATGACATGCGGCATGCATGTGGGGCACCCATGACTTGCGGCATGCATTTGGGGCCACTATGACATGCGGCATGCATTTGGGGCCCCCATGACATGCGGCATGCATGTGGGACCCCTATGACATGCAGCATGCATTTGGGGGGCCCCATGACATGCGGCATGCACGTGGGGCCCCCATGACATTCGGCATACATTTGTGGGCCCGATGACATGCGGCATGCATGTGGGGCACCCATGACTTGCGGCATGCATTTGGAGCCACTATGACATGCGGCATGCATTTGGGGCCCCAATGACATGCGGCATGCATGCATTTGGGTCCCCCATGAAATGTGGCATGCATGTGGGGGCCCCATGACATGCGGCATGCACGTGGGGCCCCCATGACATGCGGCATACATTTGTGGCCCCCGTGACATGAGGCATGCACGTGGGGCCCCATGACATGCGGCAAGCACGTGGGGCCCCAATGACATGCAGCATGCACGTGGAGCCCCCATGACATGCGGAATGCACGTGAGGCCCCCATGACATGCGGAATGCCTGCGGGGCCCCAATGACATGCGGCATGCAAGCGGGGCCCTCATGACATGTGGCATGCATTTGGGGCCCCCAATATATGCAGCATGCACGTGGGGCCCCCATGATATGTGGCATGCATTTGGGGCCCCCATGACTTGAGCCATGCATTTGGGGCCCCCATGACATGCGGCATGCACGTGGGCCCGTCATGACATGCAGCATGCATTTGGGGCCACTATGACATGCGGCATGCATTTGGCGCCCCCATGACATGCGGCAAGCACGTGGGGCCCCCATGACATGCGGCATGCTTTTGGGGCCCCCATGACATGCGGAATGCCTGCGGGGCCCCCATGACATGCGGCATGAATTTGGGGCCGCCAATACATGCGGCATGCACGTTGGGCCCCCATGACATGCAGCATGGATTTATGGCCCCCATGACATGCGGCAAGCATTTGGGCCCCCATGACATGCGGCATGCATGTGGGACCCCCAAGCCATGCGGCATACATTTGAATCCCCATGACATGCGGCATGCACGTGGGACCCCCATGACATGCGGCATGCATTTGAATCCCCCATTACATGCGGCATGCACGTGGGGACCCCATGACATGCGGCATGCATTTGGGCCCCCCATGACATGCGGAATGCCTGCGGGGCCCCCATGATATGCGGCATGCATGCAGGGCCCTCATGACATGCAGCATGAATTTGGGGCCCACAATACATGCGGCCTGCACGTTGAGCCCCCATGACATGCGGCATGCATTTATGGCCCCCATGACATGCGGCATGCATTTGGGGTCCCCATGACATGCGGCATGCACGTGGGGCCCCCTTGACATGCGACATTCATGTGGTGCTCCCATGACATGCGGCATGCATTTGGGGCCTCCGTGACATGCGGCATGCATGTGGGCCCCCCATGACATGCGTCATGCATGTGGGGCCCCTATGACATGCGGCATGCATTTAGGGCCCCGATGACATGCGGCATGCATGTGGGGCACCCATGACTTGCGCCAAGCACGTGGGGCCCCCATGACATGCGGCATGTATTTGTGGCCCCCATGACATGCGGCATGCATGTGGGGCCCCCATGACATGCGGCATGCATGTGGGGCCCCCATGACATGCGGCATGCATGTGGGGCTCCCATGACATGCGGCATCCATTTATGGCCCCCATGACATGCGGCATGCATTTGGGGGCCCCATGGCATGCGGCATGCATGTGGGGCCCAAATGCTTGTCGCATGTCATGGGGGCCTCCATGACATGCGGCATGCATGTGGGTCCCCATGACATGCGGCATGCACGTGGGGCCCCCTTGACATGCATCATGCATTTGGATCCTCCATTACATGCTGCATGCATGTGGTGCCCCCATTACATGCGGCATGCATGTGGGCCCCCATGACATGCGGCATGCATGTGGGACCCCCATGACATGCGTCATGCATTTGGATCCCCCATTACATGCTGCATGCAAGTGGTGCCCCTATTACATGCTGCATGCAAGTGGTGCCCCCATGACATGCGGCATGCATGTGGGCCCCCATGACATGCGGCATGCATTTGGGGCCCCATGATATGCGGCACGCATTTGAGGCCCCCATGACATGTGCATGCATGTGGGGGGCCCATGAAATGCGCCATGCATGTGGGGCCCCTATGACATGCGACATGCATTTGTGGGCACCAAGACATGCTGCATGCATTTGGGGGGCCCCATGACATGCGGCATGCATTTGGGGGCCCCATGACATGCGGTATGCATTTGGGGCCCCCATGACATGCAGCATGCATGTGGGTCCCCCATGACATGCGACATGCATTTGGGGCCCCATGACATGCGGCATGCATTTGGGTCCCCCATGAAATGCGGCATGCATGTGGGGCCCCTATGACATGCGGCATGCATTTGGGGCCCCAATGACATGCGGCATGCATGTGGGGCACCCATGATTTGCGCCATGCACGTGGGGCCCCTATGACATGCGGCATGAATTTGGGGTGCCCGAGACATGCGGCATGCACGTGGGGCCCCTATGACATGCCGCATGCATTTGTGGCCCCCATTACATGTGGCATGCACATGGGGCCTCCATGACATGCGGCATACGCTTGGGGCCCCAATGACAAGCAGCATGAGTTTGGATCCCCCATGACATGCGGCATGCACGTGGGGCCCTATGACATGCGGCATGCACGTGGGGCCCCTATGACATGCGGCATGCACGTGGGGCCCTCATGACATGCAGCATGCATTTGGGGCCACTATGACATGCGGCATGCATTTGGGGCCCCCATGACATGCGGCATGCATGTGGGACCCCTGTGACATGCGGCCTGCATTTGGGGGGCCCCATGACATGCGGCAAGCACGTGGGGCCCCAATGACATGCAGCATGTACGTGGGGCCCCCATGACATGCGGAATGCAAGTGAGGCCCCTATGACATGCGGAATGCCTGCGGGGCCCCAATGACATGCGGCATGCATGCATTTGCATCCCCCATTAAATGCGGCAAGCACGTGGGGCCCCAATGACATGCAGCATGTACGTGGGGCCCCCATGACATGCGGAATGCCTGCGGGGCCCCAATGACATGCGGCATGCAAGCGGGGCCCTCATGACATGTGGCATGCATTTGGGGCCCCCAATATATGCAGCATGCACGTGGGGCCCCCATGATATGTGGCATGCATTTGGGGCCCCCATGACTTGCGGCATGCACGTGGGCCCCTCATGACATGCAGCATGCATTTGGAAACCACTATGACATGCGGCATGCATTTGGGGCCCCCATGACATGAGGCATGCATTTGGGGCCCCCATGACATGCGGCATGCATGTAGGGCCCCCATGAAATGCGCCATGCATGTGGGGCCCCTATGACATGCGGCATGCATTTGTGGGCCCCAAGACATGCGGCATGCACGTGGGGCCCCCATGACATGCGGCATGCATTTGGGGCCCCCATGACATGCGGAATGCACGTGGGGCCCCTGTGACATGCAACATGAATTTGGGGGCCCCATTACATGCGGCATGCACGTGGAGCATCCATGACATGCGTCATGCATTTGGGCCCCCATGACATGCGGCATGCATGTGGGGCCCCCATGACTTGTGGTATGCACGTGGGGCCACTATGACATGCCGCATGCATTTGGGGCCCCCATGACATGCGTCATGCATTTGGATCCCCATTACATGCTGCATGCAAGTGTGGCCCCCATGACATGCGGCATGCATGTGGGCCCCCAATGACATGTGGCATGCACGTGGGGCCCCCATGACATGCGGCATGCATTTATGGCCCCCATGACATGCGGCATGCATTTGGTATCCCCATGACATGCGGCATGCACGTGGGGCCCCCTTGACATGCGACATTCATGTGGGGCTCCCATGACATGCGGCATGCATTTGGGGCCTCCGTGACATGCGTCATGCATGTGGGGCCCCCATGACATGCGTCATGCATGTGGGGCCCCTATGACATGCGGCATGCATTTATGGCCCCGATGACATGCGGCATGCATGTGGGGCACCCATGACTTGCGCCAAGCACGTGGGGCCCCCATGACATGCGGCATGTATTTGGGGCCCCCATGACATGCGGCATGCATGTGGGGCCCCCATGACATGCGCCATGCATGTGGGGCCCTCATGACATGCGGCACGTATTTGGGGCCCCCCATGATATGTAGCATACTTTTGGGGCCCAAATGACATGCGGCATGAATTTGGGGTGCCCGAGACATGCGGCATGCACGTGGGGCCCCTATGACATGCCGCATGCATTTGTGGCCCCCATTACATGTGGCATGCACATGGGGCCTCCATGACATGCGGCATACGCTTGGGGCCCCAATGACATGCAGCATGAGTTTGGATCCCCCATGACATGCGGCATGCACGTGGGGCCCTATGACATGCGGCATGCACGTGGGGCCCCTATGACATGCGGCATGCACGTGGGGCCCTCATGACATGCAGCATGCATTTGGGGCCCCCATGACATGCTGCATGCATGTGGGACCCCTGTGACATGCGGCCTGCATTTGGGGGGCCCCATGACATGCGGCAAGCACGTGGGGCCCCAATGACATGCAGCATGTACGTGGGGCCCCCATGACATGCGGAATGCACGTGAGGCCCCCATGACATGCGGAATGCCTGCGGGGCCCCAATGACATGCGGCATGCATGCATTTGCGTCCCCCATTAAATGCGGCAAGCACGTGGGGCCCCAATGACATGCAGCATGTACGTGGGGCCCCCATGACATGCGGAATGCCTGCGGGGCCCCAATGACATGCGGCATGCAAGCGGGGCCCTCATGACATGTGGCATGCATTTTGGGCCCCCAATATATGCAGCATGCACGTGGGGCCCCCATGATATGTGGCATGCATTTGGGGCCCCCATGACTTGCGGCATGCACGTGGGCCCCTCATGACATGCAGCATGCATTTGGAAACCACTATGACATGCGGCATGCATTTGGGGCCCCCATGACATGAGGCATGCATTTGGGGCCCCCATGACATGCGGCATGCATGTAGGGCCCCCATGAAATGCGCCATGCATGTGGGGCCCCTATGACATGCGGCATGCATTTGTGGGCCCCAAGACATGCTGCATGCACGTGGGGCCCCCATGACATGCGGCATGCATTTGGGGCCCCCATGACATGCGGAATGCACGTGGGGCCCCTGTGACATGCAACATGAATTTGGGGGCCCCATTACATGCGGCATGCACGTGGAGCATCCATGACATGCGTCATGCATTTGGGCCCCCATGACATGCGGCATGCATGTGGGGCCCCCATGACATGTGGTATGCAAGTGGGGCCACTATGACATGCCGCATGAATTTGGGGCCCCCATGACATGCGTCATGCCTTTGGATCCCCATTACATGCTGCATGCAAGTGTGGCCCCCATGACATGCGGCATGCATGTGGGCCCCCAATGACATGTGGCATGCACGTGGGGCCCCCATGACATGCGGCATGCATTTATGGCCCCCATGACATGCGGCATGCATTTGGTATCCCCATGACATGCGGCATGCACGTGGGGCCCCCTTGACATGCGACATTCATGTGGGGCTCCCATGACATGCGGCATGTATTTGGGGCCTCTGTGACATGCGGCATGCATGTGGGGCCCCCATGACATGCGTCATGCATGTGGGGCCCCTATGACATGCGGCATGCATTTATGGCCCCGATGACATGCGGCATGCATGTGGGGCACCCATGACTTGCGCCAAGCACGTGGGGCCCCCATGACATGCGGCATGTATTTGGGGCCCCCATGACATGCGGCATGCATGTGGGGCCCCCATGACATGCGCCATGCATGTGGGGCCCTCATGACATGCGGCACGTATTTGGGGCCCCCCATGATATGCAGCATACTTTTGGGGCCCAAATGACATGCGGCATGCATTTGTGGCCCCCATGAAATGTGGCATGCATGTGCAGCCTCCGTAACATGGGTCATGCAATTGGGGCCCCCATGACATGCAGCATGAATTTGGGGGCCACATGCATGCCACGTGTCATGGGGGTCCCACATGCATGCCGCATGTCATGACATGCGGCATGCATGTGGGGCCCCCATGACACGCACCATGCATGTGGGACCCCATTATGCGGCACGTACTTGGGGCCCCTAAGACAAGCGGCATGCACGTGGGGCCCCCATAACATGCGCCATGCATTTGGTCCCCCATGACATGCGGCATGCACATGGGCCCCCATGACATGCGGCATGCACATGGGCCCCCATGACATGCGGCATGCATTTGGGCCCCCATGACAACCAGCATGCATGTGGGGCCCCGATGACATGAGGCAAAAATTTGGGGCCCCCTTGACATGCGGCATGCATTTGGGGCCCCCATGACATGCGCCATGTATGTGGGGCCCCCATGACATGCGGCATGCATTTGGGCCCCAATAACACCCAGCTTGCATGTGGGGCCCCCATTACATGCGGCATGCACGTGTTGCCCTCATGATATGTGGCATGCATGTGGGGCCCCTATGACATGCGCCATGCATTTGGCGCCCCCATTACAAGCGGCATGTATTTGGGGCTTCCATGACATGCAGCAAGCATTTGGAGCCCCTGACATGTAGCATGCATTTAGGGTCCCCAAGGAAATGCGGCATGCTCGTGGGGCCCCCATGACAGGCGGCATGCATTTGGGGACTCCATAACATGCGGCAAGCACGTGGGGCCCCCATGACATGCGGCACGTATTTGGGGGGCCCAAAACATGCGACATGTATTTTTGGCCCCCATGACATGCGGCACGCACGGGGGCCCCCATGACATGCGGCATGTATTTGGGGCCCCCATGACATGCGGCATACATTTGGGGCCTCCATGACATGCGGCATGCATTTGGGGCCCTCATGACATGCGGCATACATTTGGGGCCCCCATGAAATGTGACATGCACATGGGGCCCCCATGACATGCGGCATGCATGTGGAACCCCCATGACATGCGGAATGCATGTGGGGACCCCATGACACGTGGCATGCATGTGGGGCTCCCACGACTTGCGGCAAATATTTGGGGCCCCAAGACATGCGGCATGCACGTTGGGCCCCCATGACATGCGGCACATATTTGTGGCCCCCATGACATGCGACATGCCTTTGGGGCCCCCATGACATGCGCCATGCATGTGGGGCCCTCATGACATGCAGCACGTATTTGGGGCCCCCATGACATGCGTCATGTACGTGGCGCCCCATGACATGCGGCATACATTTGGGGCCCCCTTGACATGCGGCATGCATTTAGGGACCCCATGACATGAGGCATGCATTTGGGGACCCCATGACTTGCGGCATGCACGTGGGCCCCCCATGACATGGGGCATGCATTTGGGACCCCATGAAATACAGCATGCATGTGGGGCACCCATGACATGCGGCATGCACGTGGGGCCCCCTGATATGTGGCACGTATTTTGGGCCCCCATGACATGCGGCATACATTTAGGGTCCCCATGACATGCGGCATGCATTTGGGGTCCCCATGACATGCAGCATGCACTTGGGGCCCCCGTGTAATGAGGCATGCGTTTGGAGCCCCCATGACACGAGGCATACACGTGTGGCCCCGATGACTTGCGCCATGCATGTGGGGCCCTCATGACATGCGGAATGCATGTGGGGACCCCATGACACATGGCAGGCATGTGGGGCCCCCATGACATGCGGCAAATATTTGGGGCCCAAAGACATGCGGCATGCACGTTGGGCCCCCATGAAATGCGGCACATATTTGTGGCCCCCATGACATGCGGCATGCATTTGGGGCCCCCATGACATGCGCCATGCATGTGGGGCCCTCATGACATGCGGCACGTATTTGTTGCCCCCATGACATGCGACATGCATTTGGTCCCCCATGACATGAGGCATGCATGTGGGGCCCCCAGGACATGCGGCATGCATTTGGGGCCCCCATGACATGTGGTATGCACGTGGGGCCCCTATGACATGCGGCATGCATTTGGGGACCCCATGACATGCGGCATGCACGTGGGCCCCCCATGACATGGGGCATGCATTTGGGGCCCCCATGAAATGTGGCATGCATGTGGGGCACCCATGATATGCGGCATGCATGTGGAGCCCCCTGACATGTGGCACTTATTTGGGGCCCGCATGACATGCGGAAAACATTTAGGGCCCACATGTAAAGCGGCATGCGTTTGGGGCCCCCATGACACGAGTCATGCATGTATGGCCCTGATGACATGCGGCATGCATGTGGGGCCCCCATGACATGCGGAATGCAAGTGGGGACCCCATGACACGCGGCATGCATGTGGGGCCCCCATGACATGCAGCACATATTTGTGGCCCCCATGGCATGCGGCATGCATTTGGGGCCCTCATGACATGCGCCATGCATGTGGGGCCCTCATGACATGCGGCACGTATGTGGTGCCCCCATGACATGCGGCATGCATTTGGTCCCCCATGACATGCGGCATGAACGTGGGGCCCCCATGACATGCGGCATACACTTGGGGCCCCCTTGACATGCGGCATGCATTTGGGGACCCCATGACATGCGGCATGCATTTGGGGACCCCATGACATGCAGCACATATTTGTGGCCCCCATGGCATGCGGCATGCATTTGGGGCCCTCATGACATGCGCCATGCATGTGGGGCCCTCATGACATGCGGCACGTATGTGGTGCCCCCATGACATGCGGCATGCATTTGGTCCCCCATGACATGCGGCATGAACGTGGGGCCCCCATGACATGCGGCATACACTTGGGGCCCCCTTGACATGCGGCATGCATTTGGGGACCCCATGACATGCGGCATGCATTTGGGGACCCCATGACATGCAGCATGCACGTGGGCCCCCCATGACATGGGGCATGCATTTGGGGCCCCCATGAAATGCGGCATGCATGTGGGGCACCCATGAAATGCGGCATGCATGTGGGGCCCCCTGACATGTGGCAAGTATTTGGGGTCCCGATGACATGTGGCATGCATTTGGGGCCCCCATGACATGCGGCATGCATTTGGGGCCCCCCCTGACATGTGACATGCATTTGGGGTACCCTTGACCTGCGGCATGCATGAGGGGCAACCAATAAATGCGGCATGCAAGTGGAGACGCCATGACATGCGGCATGCACGTGGGGACCCCATGAAATGCAGCAGGCAGTTGTGGCCCCTATGAAATGTGGCATGCATTTGGGCCCCCATGACTTGCGGCATGCACGTGGGGCCCCCATGACATGGGGCATGCATTTGGGGCCCCCTTGACATGCTGCATGCATTTAGGGCCCCCATGACATGAGTCAAGCTTTGGGGGTCCCCATGACATGCGGTATGCACGTGAGGCCCCCATGACATGCACTTTGCATTTGGGGCCCCCATGACATGCGGCATGCATGTGGGGACCCCATGATATGTGGCATGCACGTGGTACCCCCATGACATTCGGCATGCACATGGGTCCCCATGACATGCGGCATGCACGTGGGGCCACATGACATGCGACATGCATTTGGGGTTACCAAGACACGCAGCATGCATTTGGGGCCCCCATCACATGAGGCATGCATTAGGGGTCCCCTTGACATGCGGAATGCTTTTTTGGCCCCCATGACAGGCGGCTTGCATTTGGGGCCCCCATGACATGCGGCATGGACGTGGGGCCTCCATGATATGTAGAATGCATTTGGGGCCAGCATGACATGCGTCATGCATGTGGGGCCCAAATGACATGCGACATGCATTTGGGGTACTCAAGACATGCGGCATGCATGTGGGGCCCCCATGACAAGCGTCAAGCACGTGGGGCCCCAATGTCACGTGGCATGCATTTGGGGCCCCCATGACATGCGGCATTCATTTGGAGCCCCCATGACATGCGGCATGCATTTGGGGCCCCCATGACATTCGGCATGCACTTGGTGCCCTCATGACATGCGGCATAGATGTAGAGCCCCCATGACATGCGGAATGCATGTGGGGACCCCATGACATGCGGCATGCATTTGGGGCCCCCATGACATGCAGCATACATTTGAGGCCCCCATGACATGCGGCATGCATGTGGGGCCCCATGACATGCAGCATGCATGTGGGGCCCCTATGACATGCACCATGCATGTGGGGCCCCCATGACATGTGGCACGTATTTGGGGCCCCCATGACATGCGGCATGCGTGTCGGCTACCATGACATGTGCCATGCATTGGGTCCCCCATCACGTGCAGCATGCATTTGAGGCCCCCAAGACATGGGGCATGCATGTGGGGCCCCATGACATGCAGCATGCATTTGTGGCCTCTGACATGCAGCATGCATTTGGGCCCCCAATGAAATGTGGCATGCACGTGGAGCCCCCATGACATGTGGCATTCATTTTTGGCCCCCATGACATGCGGCATGCATTTGGGGCACCCATAACATGCGTCATGCACGTGGGGCCCCATGACATGCGGTATGCACGTGGAGCCCCATGAGGTGCACCTTTGGTCAAAATCAGAGGCTTCGTGTCCCGTTTGCAACAGGCTTGACCTGAAATGTTGCCGAAAGGCAACAAAAGTTGACCTTTTGTTGCAAACGGGACACAAGATGGCCGACTTTTGTTGCCGGAATGCAACATTTGTTGCATTTGTGCAACAGGCTTGACCTTGATACATTGGAACTGGATTAAAGAGTCAATATGGTAGTAAGACCTTCTGTACTATAGTAATATATAGGGACTGATGGGGGAAATTTGTTTTTTGGCATTTGGGACGCTTACACACGCGGTGGGATGCGCTAAATTTTTTTCAGGGTTAAGGCAAAATTTCTGCTCGAAACTGCACGCTCTGCGGCCTGAAATATCGCTCCTGAGGGGGTCTACGCAATAAAAATGCAAAAAAATGTAACATTAGAGCTGGCTAAATCACTTACCTGATTGACCAATAGCCAGCCCTCATTGACTTTTTTCTTGACATAGTGTGTTCTGAGGAAACTCCACCGGGTGGCAATGTTGTCCAACTTTTTAATTTTTTATTGTAGGATTGTAAAAACACCAGATGGCGATGTTTCTCTTTCTAATGTGCACGCAAGCATGAGAGCTTGCTGCTGGTTGTCCTGGATTACCTGCAGCCAGCCCTCATATTGGGCATATAATGTCTATAGCCAACTCTCAAATTTTTTTTGCTTTAATAACACTAAGGCTATGTAACCACGATGCAGAAATGAAGCATTGTGTTCACGGCTGCCTCTAGCCAGCCCTCAAATTTTTTTTTCTTTAATAACACAAACACCATGAGGGCTGGCTATCGTGTGTCCACGGCTGCCTCTAGCCAGCCCCCCAATTTTTTTTTCTTTAATAACACAAACACCATGAGGGCTGGCTATCGTGTGTTCACGGCTGCCTCTAGCCAGCCCCCCAATTTTTTTTTTCTTTAATAACACAAACACCATGAGGGCTGGCTATCGTGTGTCCACGGCTGCCTCTAGCCAGCCCCCCAATTATTTTTTTTCTTTAATTACACAAACACCATGAGGGCTGGCTATCGTGTGTTCACGGCTGCCTCTAGCCAGCCCCCCAATTTTTTTTTTCTTTAATAACACAAACACCATGAGGGCTGGCTATCGTGTGACCACGGCTGCCTCTAGCCAGCCCCCCAATTTTTTTTTTCTTTAATAACACAAACAAGCAGCATGTATTTGGGGCTTCCATGATATGCAGCAAGCATTTGGAGCCCCTGACATGTAGCATGCATTTAGAGTCCCCAAGGAAATGCGGCATGCTCATGGGGCCCCCATGACAGGCGGCATGCATTTGGGGACTCCATAACATGCGGCACGCACGTGGGGCCCCCATGACATGCGGCACGTATTTGGGGGCCCCAAAACATGCAACATGTATTTTTGGCCCCCATGACATGCGGCACGCACGGGGGCCCCCATGACATGCAGCATGTATTTGGGGCCCCCATGACATGCGGCATACATTTGGGGCCTCCATGACATGAGGCATGCATTTGGGGCCCTCATGACATGCGGCATACATTTGGGGCCCCCATGAAATGTGACATGCACATGGGGCCCCCATGACATGCGGCATGCATGTGGAACCCCCATGACATGCGGAATGCATGTGGGGACCCCATGACACGTGGCATGCATGTGGGGCTCCCACGACTTGCGGCAAATATTTGGGGCCCCAAGACATGCGGCATGCACGTTGGGCCCCCATGACATGCGGCACATATTTGTGGCCCCCATGACATGCGGCATGCCTTTGGGGCCCCCATGACATGCGCCATGCATGTGGGGCCCTCATGACATGCAGCACGTATTTGGGGCCCCCATGACATGCGTCATGTACGTGGCACCCCATGACATGCGGCATACATTTGGGGCCCCCTTGACATGCGGCATGCATTTAGGGACCCCATGACATGAGGCATGCATTTGGGGACCCCATGACTTGCGGCATGCACGTGGGCCCCCCATGACATGGGGCATGCATTTGGGACCCCATGAAATGCAGCATGCATGTGGGGCACCCATGACATGCGGCATGCACGTGGGGCCCCCTGATATGTGGCACGTATTTTGGGCCCCCATGACATTCGGCATACATTTAGGGTCCCCATGACATGCGGCATGCATTTGGGGTCCCCATGACATGCAGCATGCACTTGGGGCCCCCGTGTAATGAGGCATACGTTTGGGGCCCCCATGACACGAGGCATGCACGTGTGGCCCCGATGACTTGCGCCATGCATGTGGGGCCCTCATGACATGCGGAATGCATGTGGGAACCCCATGACACATGGCAGGCATGTGGGGCCCCCATGACATGCGGCAAATATTTGGGGCCCAAAGACATGCGGCATGCACGTTGGGCCCCCATGAAATGCGGCACATATTTGTGGCCCCCATGACATGCGGCATGCATTTGGGGCCCCCATGACATGCGCCATGCATGTGGGGCCCTCATGACATGCGGCACGTATTTGTTGCCCCCATGACATGCGACATGCATTTGGTCCCCCATGACATGAGGCATGCATGTGGGGCCCCCAGGACATGCGGCATGCATTTGGGGCCCCCATGACATGTGGTATGCACGTGGGGCCCCTATGACATGCGGCATGCATTTGGGGACCCCATGACATGCGGCATGCACGTGGGCCCCCCATGAAATGAGGCATGCATTTGGGGCCCCCATGAAATGTGGCATGCATGTGGGGCACCCATGATATGCGGCATGCATGTGGAGCCCCCTGACATGTGGCACTTATTTGGGGCCCGCATGACATGCGGAATACATTTAGGGCCCACATGTAATGCGGCATGCGTTTGGGGCCCCCATGACACGAGTCATGCATGTATGGCCCTGATGACATGCGGCATGCATGTGGGGCCCCCATGACATGCGGAATGCAAGTGGGGACCCCATGACACGCGGCATGCATGTGGGGCCCCCATGACATGCAGCACATATTTGTGGCCCCCATGGCATGCGGCATGCATTTGGGGCCCTCATGACATGCACCATGCATGTGGGGCACTCATGACATGCGGCACGTATTTGGTGCCCCCATGACATGCGGCATGCATTTGGTCCCCCATGACATGCGGCATGAACGTGGGGCCCCCATGACATGCGGCATACACTTGGGGCCCCCTTGACATGCGGCATGCATTTGGGGACCCCATGACATGCGGCATGCATTTGGGGACCCCATGACATGCAGCATGCACGTGGGCCCCCCATGACATGGGGCATGCATTTGGGGCCCCCATGAAATGCGGCATGCATGTGGGGCACCCATGAAATGCGGCATGCATGTGGGGCCCCCTGACATGTGGCAAGTATTTGGGGTCCCGATGACATGTGGCATGCATTTGGGGCCCCCATGACATGCAGCATGCATTTGGGCCCCCCCCTGACATGTGACATGCATTTGGGGTACCCTTGACATGCGGCATGCATGAGGGGCAAACAATAAATGAGGCATGCAAGTGGAGACGCCATGACATGCGGCATGCACGTGGGGCCCCATGAAATGCGGCAGGCATTTGTGGCCCCTATGAAATGTGGCATGCATTTGGGCCCCCATGACTTGCGGCATGCATTTGGGGCCCCCATGACATGGGGCATGCATTTGGGGCCCCCTTGACATGCTGCATGCATTTGGGGCCCCCATGAAATGCGGCATGCATGTGGGGCACCCATGAAATGCGGCATGCATGTGGGGCCCCCTGACATGTGGCAAGTATTTGGGGTCCCGATGACATGTGGCATGCATTTGGGGCCCCCATGACATGCGGCATGCATTTTGGGCCCCCCTTGACATGTGACATGCATTTGGGGTACCCTTGACATGCGGCATGCATGAGGGGCAAACAATAAATGCGGCATGCAAGTGGAGACGCCATGACATGCGGCATGCACGTGGGGCCCCATGAAATGCGGCAGGCATTTGTGGCCCCTATGAAATGTGGCATGCATTTGGGCCCCCATGACTTGCGGCATGCACGTGGGGCCCCCATGACATGGGGCATGCATTTGGGGCCCCCTTGACATGCTGCATGCATTTAGGGCCCCCATGACATGCGGCATGCACGTGGGGCCACATGACATGCGGCATGCATGTGGAGCTCCCATGACATGCAGTATGCATTTGGGGCCCCCATGACATGAGTCAAGCTTTGGGGGTCCCCATGACATGCGGTATGCACGTGAGGCCCCCATGACATGCACTTTGCATTTGGGGCCCCCATGACATGCGGCATGCATGTGGGGACCCCATGATATGTGGCATGCACGTGGTACCCCCATGACATTCGGCATGCACATGGGTCCCCATGACATGCGGCATGCACGTGGGGCCACATGACATGCGACATGCATTTGGGGTTCCCAAGACACGCAGCATGCATTTGGGGCCCCCATCACATGAGGCATGCATTTGGGGTCCCCTTGACATGCGGAATGCTTTTTTGGCCCCCATGACAGGCGGCTTGCATTTGGGGCCCCCATGACATGCGGCATGGACGTGGGGCCTCCATGATATGTAGAATGCATTTGGGGCCAGCATGACATGCGTCATGCATGTGGGGCCCAAATGACATGCGACATGCATTTGGGGTACTCAAGACATGCGGCATGCATGTGGGGCCCCCATGACAAGCGTCAAGCACGTGGGGCCCCCATGTCACGTGGCATGCATTTGGGGCCCCCATGACATGCGGCATTCATTTGGAGCCCCCATGACATGCGGCATGCATTTGGGGCCCCCATGACATGCGGCATGCACTTGGTGCCCTCATGACATGCGGCATGGATGTAGAGCCCCCATGACATGCGGAATGCATGTGGGGACCCCATGACATGCGGCATGCATTTGGGGCCCCCATGACATGCAGCATACATTTGAGGCCCCCATGACATGCGGCATGCATGTGGGGCCCCATGACATGCGGCATGCATGTGGGGCCCCTATGACATGCACCATGCATGTGGGGCCCCCATGACATGTGGCACGTATTTGGGGCCCCCATGACATGCGGCATGCGTGTCGGCTACCATGACATGTGCCATGCATTGGGTCCCCCATCACGTGCAGCATGCATTTGAGGCCCCCAAGACATGGGGCATGCATGTGGGGCCCCATGACATGCAGCATGCATTTGTGGCCTCTGACATGCAGCATGCATTTGGGCCCCCAATGAAATGTGGCATGCACGTGGAGCCCCCATGACATGTGGCATTCATTTTTGGCCCCCATGACATGCGGCATGCATTTGGGGCACCCATAACATGCGTCATGCACGTGGGGCCCCATGACATGCGGTATGCACGTGGAGCCCCATGAGGTGCACCTTTGGTCAAAATCAGAGGCTTCGTGTCCTGTTTGTAACAGGCTTGACCTGAAATGTTGCCGAAAGGCAACAAAAGTTGACCTTTTGTTGCAAACGGGACACAAGATGGCCGACTTTTGTTGCCGGAATGCAACATTTGTTGCATTTGTGCAACAGGCTTGACCTTGATACATTGGAACTGGATTAAAGAGTCAATATGGTAGTATGACCTTCTGTACTATAGTAATATATAGGGACTGATGGGGGAAATATGTTTTTTGGCATTTGGGACGCTTACGCACGCGGTGGGATGCGCTAAATTTTTTTCAGGGTTAAGGCAAAATTTCTGCTCGAAACTGCACGCTCTGCGGCCTGAAATATCGCTCCTGAGGGGGTCTACACAATAAAAATGCAAAAAAATGTAACATTAGAGCTGGCTAAATCACTTACCTGATTGACCAATAGCCAGCCCTCATTGACTTTTTTCTTGACATAGTGTGTTCTGAGGAAACTCCACCGGGTGGCAATGTTGTCCAACTTTTTAATTTTTTATTGTAGGATTGTAAAAACACCAGATGGCGATGTTTCTCTTTCTAATGTGCACGCAAGCATGAGAGCTTGCTGCTGGTTGTCCTGGATTACCTGCAGCCAGCCCTCATATTGGGCATATAATGTCTATAGCCAACTCTCAAATTTTTTTTGCTTTAATAACACTAAGGCTATGTAACCACGATGCAGAAATGAAGCATTGTGTTCACGGCTGCCTCTAGCCAGCCCTCAAATTTTTTTTTTCTTTAATAACACAAACACCATGAGGGCTGGCTATCGTGTGTCCACGGCTGCCTCTAGCCAGCCCCCCAATTTTTTTTTCTTTAATAACACAAACACCATGAGGGCTGGCTATCGTGTGTTCACGGCTGCCTCTAGCCAGCCCCCCAATTTTTTTTTTCTTTAATAACACAAACACCATGAGGGCTGGCTATCGTGTGTCCACGGCTGCCTCTAGCCAGCCCCCCAATTATTTTTTTTCTTTAATTACACAAACACCATGAGGGCTGGCTATCGTGTGTTCACGGCTGCCTCTAGCCAGCCCCCCAATTTTTTTTTTTCTTTAATAACACAAACACCATGAGGGCTGGCTATCGTGTGACCACGGCTGCCTCTAGCCAGCCCCCCAATTTTTTTTTTCTTTAATAACACAAACACCATGAGGGCTGGCTATCGTGTTTCCACGGCTGCCTCTAGCCAGCCCCCCAATTATTTTTTTTCTTTAATAACACAAACACCATGAGGGCTGGCTATCGTGTGTCCACGGCTGCCTCTAGCCAGCCCCCCAATTATTTTTTTTCTTTAATTACACAAACACCATGAGGGCTGGCTATCGTGTGTTCACGGCTGCCTCTAGCCAGCCCCCCAATTTTTTTTTTCTTTAATAACACAAACACCATGAGGGCTGGCTATCATGTGTCCACGGCTGCCTCTAGCCAGCCCCCCAATTTTTTTTTTCTTTAATAATACAAACACCATGAGGGCTGGCTATCGTGTGTCCACGGCTGCCTCTAGCCAGCCCCCCAATTTTTTTTTTCTTTAATTACACAAACACCATGAGGGCTGGCTATCGTGTGTTCACGGCTGCCTCTAGCCAGCCCCCCAATTTTTTTTTTCTTTAATAACACAAACACCATGAGGGCTGGCTATCATGTGTCCACGGCTGCCTCTAGCCAGCCCCCCAATTTTTTTTTTCTTTAATAACACAAACACCATGAGGGCTGGCTATCGTGTGTCCACGGCTGCCTCTAGCCAGCCCTTAAATTTATTTTTTTTCTTTAATAACACAAACACCATGAGGGCTGGCTATCGTGTGTCCACGGCTGCCTCTAGCCAGCCCTTAAATTTTTTTTTCTTTAATAACACAAACACCATGAGGGCTGGCTATCATGTGTCCACGGCTGCCTCTAGCCAGCCCCCCAATTTTTTTTTTCTTTAATAACACAAACACCATGAGGGCTGGCTATCGTGTGTCCACGGCTGCCTCTAGCCAGCCCTTAAATTTTTTTTTTCTTTAATAACACAAACACCATGAGGGCTTGCTATGGTGTGTCCACGGCTGCCTCTAGCCAGCCCCCCAATTTTTTTTTCATTAATAACACAAACACCATGAGAGCTGGCTATCGTGTGTCCACGGCTGCCTCTAGCCAGCCCTCAAATTATTATTTTTTCTTTTATGACACAAACACCATGAGGGCTGGCTATCATGTGTCCACGGCTGCCTCTAGCCAGCCCTAAAATTATTATTTTTTCTTTAATAACACAAACACCATGAGGGCTGGCTATCATGTGTCCACGGCTGCCTCTAGCCAGCCCTCAAATTTTTTTTTTCTTAAATAACACAAACACCATGAGGGCTGGCTATCATGTGTCCACGGCTGCCTCTAGCCAGCCCTCAATTTTTTTTTTCTTTAATAACACAAACACCATGAGGGCTGGCTATCGTGTGTCCACGGCTGCCTCTAGCCAGCCCTCAAATTTTTTTTTTCTTTAATAACACAAACACCATGAGGGCTGGCTATGAGGAAGGGAGCTATGGCCCAGTAAAGTTAGCTTGTTGTCCTGTGGAGAAGAGTTTGAGGGGATTGTGGCCCTGTGGAAATGCTTGTGGCTCGGCAGAATGAGCCAGTGGTACTGTGGAGAGAGCTGAAGGGGTTGAGGCCCTGTGGAAAGGCCTGTGACCCTGTATAGGGGTCTGTGGCCCCGCAGAGGGGCATGTAGCGATGTAAAGAGAGCAGGAGGGAGTTGTGGCCTGCGGAAAAGGCCATGTAGAGCGGGCTGGTGGGGCCTGTGGAAGGGTCTGAAGTAAGATTTGGGCCTATGAAGTCTTTTTGCGGCAAACAACATGCAACATGATTGCCTGTGGAGAGAGCTGGAGGGACTTGTAGCACTGTGGAAAGGCGTGTGGCCGGGTAGGAGCCTGTGGTCCAGTGGAGAGAGCTGAAGGTGTTGTGGCCCTGTGGAAAGGCCTGTGACCCTGTATAGGGGTCCGTTGCCCTGTGGAGAGAGCTGGAGGTGCTCGTGCCCTATGGAAATGACTATGGCCATGTAGAAAGGCCTTTTGGCCTTGAAGAGGGGGCTTGTGCCCTGCATACGGGCCTTGTGTCTTTGTGGAGAGAGCTAAAGGGGGCTGTGGCCGTGCAGAAAGTGCATTTGGCCCTGTGGAGGGGAGCTATGGCCCTGTAAAGAGAGCTTGTTGTCCTGTGGAGAAGAGTTGGAGGGGATTGTGGCTCTGTGGAAAGGCTTGTGGCCCGGCAGAAGTAGGCAATGGTGCTGTGGAGAGAGCTGAAGGGGTTGAGGCCCTGTGGAAAGGCCTGTGACCCTGTATAGGGGTCTGTGGCCCCGCAGAGGGGCATGTGGCGATGTAAAGAGAGCTGGAGGGAGTTGTGGCCTGAGGAAAAGGCCATGTGGAGCGGGCTGGAGAGGCCTGTGGAAGGCTCTGGAGTAAGATTTGGGCCTATGAAGTCCTTTGCAGTAAACAACATGCAACATGATTGTCTGTGGAGAGAGCTGGAGGGGCTTGTGGCACTGTGGAAAGGCCTGAGGCCCTATGGATAGGCCCTTTAGCCTTGTGGAAAGGGCTGTGGCCCTGTGGTGAGAGCTGGAAGGAGTTGTGGGCTGTGGAAAAGCCTGTGGTCCTGTGGAGACAGCTGAACGGGTTGAGGCCCTGTGGAAAGGCCTGTGACCCTGTATAGGGGTCCGTTGCCCTGTGGAGAGAGCTGGAGGGGCTCGTGCCCTATGGAAATTACTATGGCCATGTAGAAAGGCCTTTTGGCCTTGAAGAGGGGGCTTGTGCCCTGCAGACGTGCCCTGTGACTCTGTGGAGAGAGCTGTTGGGAGTTGTGGCCGTGTGGAAAGTGCATTTGGCCCTGTGGAGGTGAGCTATGGCCCTGTAAAGAGAGCTTCTTGTCCTGTGGAGAGAGCTGGAGGGTGTTGTGGCCCTGTGGAAAGGTCTGTGGCCCTATGGATAGGCCCTTTAGCCTTGTGGAAAGGGCTGTGGCCCTGTGGTGAGAGCTGGAAGGAGTTGTGGGCTGTGGAAAAGCCTGTGGTCCTGTGGAGACAGCTGAAGGGGTTGAGGCCCTGTGGAAAGGCCTGTGACCCTGTATAGGGGTCTGTGGCCCCGCAGAGGGGCATGTGGCGATGTAAAGAGAGCTGGAGGGAGTTGTGGCCTGAGGTAAAGGCCATGTGGAGCGGGCTGGAGAGGCCTGTGGAAGGCTCTGGAGTAAGATTTGGGCCTATGAAGTCCTTTTCAGTAAACAACATGCAACATGATTGCCTGTGGAGAGAGCTGGAGGGGCTTGTGGCACTGTGGAAAGGCCTGTGGCCCAGTAGGAGCCTGTGGTCCTGTGGAGAGAGCTGAAGGTGTTGTGGCCCTTTGGAAAGGCCTGTGACCCTGTATAGGGGTCTGTTGCCCTGTGGAGAGAGCTGGAGGGGCTCGTGCCCTATGGAAATGACTATGGCCATGTAGAAAGGCCTTTTGGCCTTGAAGAGGGGGCTTGTGCCCTGCAGACATGCCCTGTGACTCTGTGGAGAGAGCTGTTGGGAGTTGTGACCGTGTGGAAAGTGCATTTGGCCTTGTGGAGGTGAGCTATGGCCCGGTAAAGAGAGCTTCTTGTCCTGTGGAGAGAGCTGGAAGGTGTTGTGGCTCTGTGGAAAGGTCTGTGGCTCCATGGATAGGCCCTTAAGCCTTGTGGAAAGGGCTGTGGCCCTGTGGTGAGAGCTGGAAGGAGTTGTGGCCCTGTGGAAAAGCCTGTGGTCCTGTGGAGACAGCTGAAGGGGTTGAGGCCCTGTGGAAAGGCCTGTGACCCTGTATAGGGGTCTGTGGCCCCGCAGAGGGGCATGTGGCGATGTAAAGAGAGCTGGAGGGAGTTGTGGCCTGAGGAAAAGGCCATGTGGAGCGGGCTGGAGAGGCCTGTGTAAGGCTCTGGAGTAAGATTTGAGCCTATGAAGTCCTTTGCAGTAAACAACATGCAACATGATTGCCTGCGGAGAGAGCTGGAGGGGCTTGTGGCACTGTGGAAAGGCCTGTGGCCCAGTAGGAGCCTGTGGTCCTGTGGAGAGAGCTGATGGTGTTGTGGCCCTGTGGAAAGGCCTGTGATCCTGTATAGGGGTCTGTTGCCCTGTGGAGAGAGCTGGAGGGGCTCGTGCCCTATGGAAATGACTATGGCCATGTAGAAAGGCCTTTTGGCCTTGAAGAGGGGGCTTGTGCCCTGCAGACGGGCCCTGTGACTCTGTGGAGAGAGCTGTTGGGAGTTGTGGCCGTGTGGAAAGTGCATTTGGCCCTGTGGAGGTGAGCTATGGCCCTGTAAAGAGAGCTTCTTGTCCTGTGGAGAGAGCTGGAGGGTGTTGTGGCCCTGTGGAAAGGTCTGTGGCCTATGGATAGGCCCTTTAGCCTTGTGGAAAGGGCTGTGGCCCTGTGGTGAGAGCTGGAAGGAGTTGTGGGCTGTGGAAAAGCCTGTGGTCCTGTGGAGAGAGCTGAAGGGGTTGAGGCCCTGTGGAAAGGCCTGTGACCCTGTATAGGGGTCTGTGGCCCCGCAGAGGGGCATGTGGCGATGTAAAGAGAGCTGGAGGGAGTTGTGGCCTGAGGAAAAGGCCATGTGGAGCGGGCTGGAGGCCTGTGGAAGGCTCTGGAGTAAGATTTGAGCCTTTGAAGTCCTTTGCAGTAAACAACATGCAACATGATTGCCTGTGGAGAGAGCTGGAGGGGCTTGTGGCACTTTGGAAAGGCCTGTGGCCCAGTAGGAGCCTGTGGTCCTGTGGAGAGAGCTGAAGGTGTTGTGGCCCTGTGGAAAGGCCTCTGACCCTGTATAGGGGTCCGTTGCCCTATGGAGAGAGCTGGAGGGGCTCGTGCCCTATGGAAATGACTATAGCCATGTAGAAAGGCCTTTTGGCCTTGAAGAGGGCGCTTGTGCCCTGCAGACGGGCCCTGTGACTCTGTGGAGAGAGCTGTTGGGAGTTGTGGCCGTGTGGAAAGTGCATTTGGCCCTGTGGAGGTGAGCTATGGCCCTGTAAAGAGAGCTTCTTGTCCTGTGGAGAGAGCTGGAGGGTGTTGTGGCCCTGTGGAAAGGTCTGTGGCCCTATGGATAGGCACTTTAGCCTTGTGGAAGGGGCTGTGGCCCTGTGGTGAGAGCTGGAAAGAGTTGTGGGCTGTGGAAAAGCCTGTGGTCCTGTGGAGACAGCTGAAGGGGTTGAGGCCCTGTGGAAAGGCCTGTGACCCTGTATAGGGGTCTGTGGCCCCGCAGAGGGGCATGTGGCGATGTAAAGAGAGCTGGACGGAGTTGTGGCCTGAGGAAAAGGCCATGTGGAGCGGGCTGGAGAGGCCTGTGGAAGGCTCTGGAGTAAGATTTGGGCCTATGAAGTCCTTTGCAGTAAACAACATGCAACATGATTGCCTGTGGAGAGAGCTGGAGGGGCTTGTGGCCCTGTGGAAAGGCCTATGACCCTGTATAGGGGTCCGTTGCCCTGTGGAGAGAGCTGGAGGGGCTCGTGCCCTATGGAAATGACTATGGCCATGTAGAAAGGCCTTTTGGCCTTGAAGAGGGGGCTTGTGCCCTGCAGACGGACCTTGTGTCTCTGTGGAGAGAGCTAAAGGGGGCTGTGGCCGCGCAGAAAGTGCATTTGGCCCTGTGGAGGGGAGCTATGGCCAGGTAAAGAGAGCTTGTTGTCCTGTGGAGAAGAGTTGAAGGGGATTGTGGCCCTGTGGAATGGCCTGTGACCCTGTATAGGGGTCTGTGGCCCCGCAGAGGGGCATGTGGCGATGTAAAGAGAGCTGGAGGGAGTTGTGGCCTGCGGAAAAGGCCTTGTGGAGCGGGCTGGAGGGGCCTGTGGAAGGGTCTAAAGTAAGATTTGGGCCTATGAAGTCCTTTTGCGGTAAACAACATGCAACATGATTGCCTGTGGAGAGAGCTGGAGGGACTTGTAGCACTGTGGAAAGGCCTGTGGCCGGGTAGGAGCCTGTGGTCCTGTGGAGAGAGCTGAAGGTGTTGTGGTCACACAAATGAGCCCTTTTAACTGATTAAAGGGGGGTGGAGTGGGCTGTGGCCCTGATGAAAGAGCTGAAAGGGGTTGTAGCCTTGTACAAGGAGCCTGTGGTCCTCTGGAGAGAGCTGGAGGGGGTTATTGCCTTGGTGAAATGCCTATGGCCCTGCGGAGGGGACCTATGACCCCTTGAAAAAGGCCTTTGGCCTTTTGGAGGGGGCTGTTGCCTTGTAAAGGGAGCCTCTGTCCTTTTTAAGAGAGACAGAGGGGGTTGTGGCCTTATGGAAAGGCCTATGACACAGTGAAAGGGCCCTGTGGAGAGAGGTGAAGGCGGTTGTGGCCCTGTGTAAAATGCCTGTAAACCTGTAGAAGGAGCCTGTGGTTCTGTGGAGAGAGCTTGAGGGGGGTTATGGCCCTATGGAAATGACTATGGTCCTGTGGAATGGACCTATGGCTCTTTGCAAAGGGCCTTTGGCCTTGTGGAGGGGGCCCTTGCCCTGTAGAAGGAGCCTGTGGCCCTCTTGAGAGAGCCAGAGGAGGTTGTGGCACTATTTAAAGGCCAGTGGCCCTGTAGAAAGGCCCCTTGGCCTTGATGAAGGGGCTTGTGCCCTGCAGACGGGCCCCATGACTCTGTGTAGAGAGCTGGAGGGGGTTGTGGCCATGTGGAAAGTGCATTTGGCCCTGTGGAGGGGAGCTATGGCCCTGTAAAGCGAGCCTGTTGTCCTGTGGAATTGGAGGGGATTGTGGCCCTGTGGAAAGGCTTGTGGCCGGCAGAAGGAGCCAGTGGTCCTGTGGAGAGAGCTGAAGGGGTTGAGGCCCTGTGGAGAGGCCTGTGACCCTGTATAGGGGTCTGTTGCCCCGCAGAGGGGCATGTGGCGATGTAAAGAGAGCTGGATGGAGTTGTGGCCTGTGGAAAAGGCCATGTGGAGCGTGCTGGAGGGGCCTGTGGAAGGCTCTGGAGTAAGATGGGGGCCTATGAAGTCCTTTGCAGTAAACATCTAAATTTTCAAGCTTCGTGTCCGATTTGCAACAGGGTTGACTCCAATGTTGCCGAACCGCAACAAAAATTGACTCTTGTTGCAAAAGTGCAACATGATTGCCTGTGGAGAGAGCTGGATGGTGCTTGTGGCACTGTGGAAAGACCTGTGGCCCGGTAGTAGCCTGTGGTCCTGTGGAGAGAGCTGAAGGTGTTGTGGCCCTGTGGAAAGGCCTGTGACCCTGTATAGGGGTCCGTTGCCCTGTGGAGAGAGCTGGAGGGGCTTGTGCCCTATGGAAATGACTATGGCCAAGTAGAAAGGCCCTTTGGCCTTGAAGAGGGGGCTTGTGTCCTGCAGAAGGGCCCTGTGTCTCTGTGGAGAGAGCTAAAGGGGGCTGTAGCCGTGCAGAAAGTGCATTTGGCCCTGTGGAGGGGAGCTATGGCTCTGTAAAGAGAGCTTGTTGTCCTGTGGAGAAGAGTTGGAGGGGATTGTGGCCCTGTGGAAATGCTTGTGGCCCGGCAGAAGGAGCCAGTGGTCCTGTGGAGAGAGCTGAAGGGGTTGAGGCCCTGTGGAAAGGCCTGTGACCCTGTATAGGGGTCTGTGGCCCCGCAGAGGGGCATGTGGCGATGTAAAGAGAGCTGGAGGGAGTTGTGGCCTGCGGAAAAGGCCATGTGGAGCGGGCTGGAGGGGCCTGTGGAAGGGTCTGAAGTAAGATTTGGGCCTATGAAGTCCTTTTTTCAGTAAACAACATGCAACATGATTGCCTGTGGAGAGAGCTAGAGGGACTTGTAGCACTGTGGAAAAGCCTGTCGCCGGGTAGGAGCCTGTGGTCCTGTGGAGAGAGCTGAAGGTGTTGTCGCCCTGTGGAAAGGCCTGTGACCCTGTATAGCGGTCCGTTGCCCTGTGGAGAGAGCTTGAAGGGCTCGTGCCCTATGGAAATGACTATGGCCATGCAGAAAGGCCTTTTGGCTTTGAAGAGGGGGCTTGTGCCCTGCAGACGGGCCCTGTGACTCTGTGGAGAGGGCTGTTGGGAATTGTGGCCGTGTGGAAAGTGCATTTGGCACTGTGGAGGTGAGCTATGGCCCTGTAAAGAGAGCTTCTTGTCCTGTGGAGAGAGCTGGAGGATGTTGTGGCCATGTGGAAAGGTTTGTGGCCCTATGGATAGGCCCTTTGGCCTTGTGGAAGGGGCTGTGGCCCTGTGGTGAGAGGTGGAAGGAGTTGTGGGCTGTGGAAAAGCCTGTGGTCCTGTGGAGACAGCTGAAGGGGTTGAGGCCCTGTGGAAAGGCCTGTGACTCTGTAAAGGGGACTGTGGCCCCGCAGAGGCGCATGTGGCGATGTAAAGAGAGCTGGAGGGAGTTGTGGGATGAGGAAAAGGCCATGTGGAGTGGGCTGGAAAGGCCTGTGGAAGGCTCTGGAGTAAGATTTGGGCCTATGAAGTCCTTTGCAGTAAACAACATGCAACATGATTGCCTGTGGAGAGAGCTGGAGGGGCTTGTGGCACTGTGGAAAGGCCTGTGGCCCAGTAGGAGCCTGTGGTCCTGTGGAGAGAGCTGAAAGTGTTGTGGCCCTGTGGAAAGACCTGTGACCCTGTATAGGGGTCCGTTGCCCTGTGGAGAGAGCTGGAGGGGCTTGTGCCCTAGGGAAATGACTATGGCCATGTAGAAAGGCCTTTTGGTCTTGAAGAGGGGGCTTGTGCCCTGCAGACGGGCCTTGTGTCTCTGTGGAGAGAGCTAAAGGGGGCTGTGGCCATGCAGAAAGTGCATTTGGCCCTGTGGAGGGGAGCTATGGCCCTGTAAAGAGAGCTTGTTGTCCTGTGGAGAAGAGTTGGAGGGGATTGTGGCCCTGTTGAAAGGCTTGTAGCCCGGCAGAAGGAGGCAGTGGTCCTGTGGAGAGAGCTGAAGGGGTTGAGGCCCTGTGGAAAGGCATGTGACCCTGTATAGGGGTCTGTGGCCCCACAGAGGGGCATGTGGCGATGTAAAGAGAGCTGGAGGGAGTTGTGGCCTGAGGAAAAGGCAATGTGGAGCGGGCTGGAGGGGCCTGTGGAAGGCTCTGGAGTAAGGTTTGGGCCTATGAAGTCCTCTGCAGTAAACAACATGCAACATGATTGCCTGTGGAGAGAGCTGAAGCTGTTGTGGCCCTGTGGAAAGGACTGTGACCCTGTACAGGGGTCCGTTGCCCTGTGGAGAGAGCTGGAGGTGCTCGTGCCCTATGAGAATGACTATGGCCATGTAGAAAGGCCTTTTGGCCTTGAAGAGGGGCTTGTGCCCTGCAGACGGGCCCTGTGACTCTGTGGAGAGGGCTGTTGGGAGTTGTGGCCGTGTGGAAAGTGAATTTGGCCCTGTGGAGGTGAGCTATGGCCCTGTAAAGAGAGCTTCTTGTCCTGTGGAGAGAGCTGGAGCGTGTTGTGGCCCTGTGGAAAGGTCTGTGGCCCTATGGATAGGCCCTTTAGCCTTGTGGAAGGGGCTGTGGCCCTGTGGTGAGAGCTGGAAGGAGTTGTGGGCTGTGGAAAAGCCTGTGGTCCTGTGGAGAGAGCTGAAGGGGTTGAGGCCCTGTGGAAAGGCCTGTGACCCTGTATAGGGGTCTGTAGCCCCGCAGAGGGGCATGTGGCGATGTAAAGAGAGCTGGAGGGAGTTGTGGCCTGAGGAAAAGGCCATGTGGAGCCGGCTGGAGGGGCCTGTGGAAGGCTCTGGAGTAAGATTTGGGCCTATGAAGTCCTTTGCACTAAAAAACATGCAACATGATTGCCTGTGGAGAGAGCTAGAGGGGCTTGTGGCACTGTGGAAAGTCCTGTGGCTCAGTAGGAGCCTGTGGTCCTGTGGAGAGAGCTGAAGGTGTTGTGGTCACTCAATTGAGCCCTTTTAACTGATTAAAAGGGGGCGGAGGAGGCTGTGGCCCTGATGAAAGAGCTCAAAGGGGTTGTAGTCTTGTAGAAGGAGCCTGTGGTCCTGTGGAGAGAGCTGGAGGGGGTTATTGCCTTGGGGAAATGCCTATGGCCCTGCGAAAGGGACCTGTGGCCCTTTGAAAAAGGCCTTTGGCCTTGTGGAGGGGGCTGTTGCCTTGTAAAGGGAGCCTCTGTCCTTTTTAAGAGAGACAGAGGGGGTTGTGGCCTTATGGAAAGGCCTATGACACAGTGAAAGGGCCCTGTCGCCTTGTGGAGAGAGGTGAAGGCGGATGTGGCCCTGTGTATATGCCTGTAAACCTGTAGAAAGAGCCTGCGGTTCTGTGGAGAGAGCTTGAGGGGGGTTATGGCCCTATGGAAATGACTATGACCCTGTGGAATGGACCTATGGCCCTTTGCAAAGGGCCTTTGGCCTTGTGGAGGGGGCCCTTGCCCTGTAGAAGGAGCCTGTGGCCCTCTTGAGAGAGCCAGAGGAGGTTGTGGCACTATTTAAAGGCCAGTGGCCCTGTAGAAAGGCCCCTTGGCCTTGATGAAGGGGCTTGTGCCCTGCAGACGGGCCCCATGACTCTGTGTAGAGAGCTGGAGGGGGTTGTGGCCATGTGGAAAGTGCATTTGGCCCTGTGGAGGGGAGCTATGGCCCTGTAAAGAGAGCCTGTTGTCCTGTGGAATTGGAGGGGATTGTGGCCCTGTGGAAAGGCTTGTGGCCCGGCAGAAGGAGCCAGTGGTCCTGTGGAGAGAGCTGAAAGGGTTGAGGCCCTGTGGAGAGGCCTGTGACCCTGTATAGGGGTCTGTTGCCCCGCAGAGGGGAATGTGGCGATGTAAAGACAGCTGGATGGAGTTGTGGCCTGTGGAAAAGGCCATGTGGAGCGTGCTGGAGGGGCCTGTGGAAGGCTCTGGAGTAAGATGGGGGCCTATGAAGTCCTTTGCAGTAAACATCTAAATTTTCAAGCTTCGTGTCCGATTTGCAACAGGGTTGACTCCAATGTTTCCGAACTGCAACAAAAATTGACTCTTGTTGCAAAAGTGCAACATGATTGCCTGTGGAGAGAGCTGGATGGTGCTTGTGGCACTGAGGAAAGACCTGTGGCCCGGTAGTAGCCTGTGGTCCTGTGGAGAGAGCTGAAGGTGTTTGGCCCTGTGGAAAGGCCTGTGACCCTGTATAGGGGTCCGTTGCCCTGTGGAGAGAGCTGGAGGGGCTTGTGCCCTATGGAAATGACTATGGCCATGTAGAAAGGCCCTTTGGCCTTGAAGAGGGGGCTTGTGTCCTGCAGACGGGCCCTGTGTCTCTGTGGAGAGAGCTAAAGGGGGCTGTGGCCGTGCAGAAAGTGCATTTGGCCCTGTGGAGGGGAGCTATGGCTCTGTAAAGAGAGCTTGTTGTCCTGTGGTGAAGAGTTGGAGGGGATTGTGGCCCTGTGGAAATGCTTGTGGCCCGGCAGAAGGAGCCAGTGGTCCTGTGGAGAGAGCTGAAGGGGTTGAGGCCCTGTGGAAAGGCCTGTGACCCTGTATAGGGGTCTGTGGCCCCGCAGAGGGGCATGTGGCGATGTAAAGAGATCTGGAGGGAGTTGTGGCCTGACGAAAAAGGCCATGTGGAGCGGGCTGGAGGGGCCTGTGGAAGGCTCTGGAGTAAGATTTGAGCCTATGAAGTCCTTTGCAGTAAACAACATGCAACATGATTGCCTGTGGAGAGAGCTGGAGGGGATTGTGGCACTGTGGAAAGGCCTGTGGCCCAGTAGGAGCCTGTGGTCCTGTGGAGAGAGCTGAAGGTGTTGTGGCCCTGTGGAAAGGCCTGTGACCCTGTATAGGGGTCCGTTGCCCTGTGGAGAGAGCTGGAGGGGCTCGTGCCCTATGGAAATGACTATGGCCATGTAGAAAGGCCTTTTGGCCTTGAAGAGGGGGCTTGTGCCCTGCAGACGGGCCCTGTGACTCTGTGGAGAGAGCTGTTGGGAGTTGTGGCCGTGTGGAAAGTGCATTTGGCCCTGTGGAGGTGAGCTATGGCCCTGTAAAGAGAGCTTCTTTTCCTGTGGAGAGAGCTGGAGGGTGTTGTGGCCCTGTGGAAAGGTCTGTGGCCCTATGGATAGGCCCTTTAGCCTTGTGGAAGGGGCTTTGGCCGTGTGGTGAGAGCTGGAAGGAGTTGTGGCTGTGGAAAAGCCTGTGGTCCTGTGGAGACAGCTGAAGGGGTTGAGGCCCTGTGGAAAGGATTTTTAAGCGCAGCAGAAACGCTGCGGAAAAATCCGCAGCATGGGCATTAACATTGCGGAATGCCACTAAGTACCATGTGGTGCGGATTAACAAGTGTTTCACAAGCGTTTCTGCTGCGTAAATTACGCAACATATACGCTTGTAAATCGCTAGGTGGGCACGCAGCCTGAGGCTGTGTTCACACACCACGCTTTTTTCCGGCCCGGAGGAGAAGTGATGTCACAGAGGAGGATGAAGAATCCTGCTCCTCCTCCCCTTTGTGACATGTCTGCCAGCCCCCCTTTCATTTTGTAATATATTACTATACAGTACGAAATCAAAATTAAATAAATCAAGATGTATTAAAAATAATAAAGAATTAATACTTACCCTTTCAGACGCTTTTCGGTCTATCCGGTGCAGAGCCAAGGCCACGTCCTGAGCGACAGGACCTTCCATGATGTTACAGGAAGGTCCTGTCGGTTGGTATTTGGCCTTGGTTCTGCACCGGATAGCCCTAAAAGGCATCGGAAAGGGTAAGTATTAATTCTATTGTGATGTCATAATACCCCACAACTATTAGTAGAGGCAAAAAAGTGACACATTTATTCCATTTTATTTATTGAAAGAAATTAGGCTTAAACCAAAAATGACATGATGGGGCGGATTGCCTGTAAAAATGCCTTCTTTTTAATGTATTGATCTTCATGGAATAAAGTAAAATTCATCATATGGAAACCGGTGCCAGCATTCCTTTTTTCATGTTTGGCTTTCAGGCGGTGGCCTACCGCCACTGAGCACCTGACCGGATCCACTGATTGGAAGGAGGGGGGAGCTTTCCATTTCCCAATTTTCTCATTTGGCTCCAAAAATAACATGTCAATCAAGAAAACTGGTATAAAGGAGCATGGCATAGGTGACATTTCTTTGCAAGCATTCAACCTGTGTAAAGAAAAAAAGAATATTAAACAGTGCAGTATACTATATCAGGTTCCTTTACTCGAGCTGACCAATGGTCAATAGGTCACTCAAATGAGTCCTTTTAACTGACTAAAGGGGGGTGGAGGAGGCTGTGGCCCTGATGAAAGAGCTGAAAAGGGTTGTAGCCTTGTAGAAGGAGCCTGTGGAGAGAGCTGGAGGGGTTATTGCCTTGGGGAAATGCCTATGGCTCTGTGGAAGGGACATGTGGCCCTTTGAAAAAGGCCTTTGGACTTGTGGAGGGGGCTGTGGCCTTGTAAAGGGAGCCTCTGTCCTTTTTGAGAGAGACAGAGGGGGTTGTGGCCTTATGGAAAAGCCTATGACACAGTGAAAGGGCCCTGTGGAGAGAGGTGAAGGCGGTTGTGGCCCTGTATAAATGCCTGTAAACCTGTAGAAGGAGCCTGTTTTTCAGTGGAGAGAGCTTGAGGGGGTTATGGCCCTATGGAAATGACTATGGCCCTGTGGAATGGACCTATGGCTCTTTGCAAAGGGCCTTTGGCCTTGTGGAGGGGGCCCTTGCCCTGTAGAAGGAGCCTGTGGCCCTCTTGAGAGAGCCAGAGGAGGCTGTGGCACTATTTAAAGGCCAGTGGCCCTGTAGAAAGGCCCCTTGGCCTTGATGAAGGGGCTTGTGCCCTGCAGACGGGCCCCATGACTCTGTGTAGAGAGCTGGAGGGGTTTGTGGCACTGTGGAAAGGCCTGTGGCCCAGTAGGAGCCTGTGGTCCTGTGAAGAGAGCTGAAAGTGTTGTGGCCCTGTGGAAAGGCCTGTGACCCTGTATAGGGGTCCGTTGCCCTGTGGAGAGAGCTGGAGGGGCTTGTGCCCTATGGAAATGACTATGGCCATGTAGAAAGGCCTTTTGGCCTTGAAGAGGGGGCTTGTGCCCTGCAGACGGGCCTTGTGTCTCTGTGGAGAGAGCTAAAGGGGGCTGTGGCCATGCAGAAAGTGCATTTGGCCCTGTGGAGGGGAGCTATGGCCCGGTAAAGAGAGCTTGTTGTCGTGTGGAGAAGAGTTGGAGGGGATTGTGGCCCTGGGGAAAGGCCTGTGACCCTGTATAGGGGTCCGTTGCCCTGTGGAGAGAGCTGGAGGGGCTCTTGCCCTATGGAAATGACTATGGCCATGTAGAAAGGCCTTTTGGCCTTGAAGAGGGCGCTTGTGCCCTGCAGACGGGCCTTGTGACTCTGTGGAGTGAGCTGTTGGGAGTTGTGGCCGTGTGGAAAGTGCATTTGGCCCTGTGGAGGTGAGCTATGGCCCTGTAAAGAGAGCTTCTTGTCCTGTGGAGAGAGCTGGAGGGTGTTGTGGCCCTGTGGAAAGGTCTGTGGCCCTATGGATAGGCCCTTTAGCCTTGTGGAAAGGGCTGTGGCCCTGTGGTGAGAGCTGGAAGGAGTTGTGGGCTGTGGAAAAGCCTGTGGTCCTGTGGAGACAGCTGAAGCCCTGTGGAAAGGCCTGTGACCCTGTATAGGGGTCTGTGGCCCCGCAGAGGGGCATGTGGCGATGTAAAGAGAGCTGGAGGGAGTTGTGGCCTGAGGAAAAGGCCATGTGGAGCGGGCTGGAAAGGCCTGTGGAAGGCTATGGAGTAAGATTTGGGCCTATGAAGTCCTTTGCAGTAAACAACATGCAACATGATTGCCTGTGGAGAGAGCTGGAGGGGCTTGTGGCACTGTGGAAAGGCCTGTGGCCCAGTAGGAGCCTGTGGTCCTGTGGAGAGAGCTGAAGGTGTTGTGGCCCTGGGGAAAGGCCTGTGACCCTGTATAGGGGTCCGTTGCCCTGTGGAGAGAGCTGGAGGGGCTCGTGCCCTATGGAAATGACTATGGCCATGTAGAAAGGCCTTTTGGCCTTGAAGAGGGGGCTTGTGCCCTGCAGACGGGCTTTGTGTCTCTGTGGAGAGAGCTAAAGGGGGCTGTGTCCATGCAGAAAGTGCATGTGGAGGGGAGCTATGGCCCGGTAAAGAGAGCTTGTTGTCCTGTGGAGAAGAGTTGGAGGGGATTGTGGCCCTGTGGAATGGCTTGTGACCCTGTATAGGGGTCTGTGGCCCCGCAGAGGGGCATGTGGCGATGTAAAGAGAGCTGGAGGGAGTTGTGGCCTGCGGAAATGGCCATGTGGAGCGGGCTTGAGGGGCCTGTGGAAGGGTCTAAAGTAAGATTTGGGCCTATGAAGTCCTTTTGCGGTAAACAACATGCAACATGATTGCCTGTGGAGAGAGCTGGAGGGACTTGTAGCACTGTGGAAAGGCATGTGGCCGGGTAGGAGCCTGTGGTCCTGTGGAGAGAGCTGAAGGTGTTGTGGCCCTGTGGAAAGGATTTTTAAGCGCAGCAGAAATGCTGCGGAAAAATCTACAGCATGGGCATTAACATTGCGGAATGCCACTGAGTACCATGGGGTGCAGATTACCAAGTGTTTCACAAGCGTTTCCGCTGCGTAAATTACGCAACATATACGCTTGTAAATCGCTTTGTGGGCACGCAGCCTGAGGCTGTGTTCACACACCACCCGGTCCGGAGGAGAAGTGATGTCACAGAGGAGGAAGAAGAATCCTGTTCCTCCTCCCCTTTGTGACATGTCTGCCAGCCCCCATTTCATTTTGTAATGTATTACTATACAGTACGAAATCAAAATTAAATAAATCCAGATGTATTAAAAATAATAAAGAATTAATACTTACCCTTTCAGGCGCCTTTTCGGTCTATCCGGTGCAGAGCCAAGGCCACGTGCTGAGCGACAGGACCTTCCATGATGTCACAGGAAGGTCCTGTCGGTTGGTATTTGGCCTTGGTTCTGCACCGGATAGCCCTAAAAGGCATCGGAAAGGGTAAGTATTAATTCTATTGTGATGTCATAATACCCCACAACTATTAGTATAGGCAAAAAAGTGACACATTTATTCCATTTTAGTTATTGAAAGAAATTAGGCTTAAACCAAAAATGACATGATGGGGCGGATTGCCTGTAAATTTGCCTTCTTTTTAATGTATTGATCTTCATGGAATAAAGTAAAATTCATCATATGGAAACCGGTGCCAGCATTCCTTTTTTCATGTTTGGCTTTCAGGCGGTGGCCTACCGCCACTGAGCACCTGACCGGATCCACTAATTGGAAGGAGGGGGGAGCTTTCTATTTCCCAATTTTCTCATTTGGCTCCAAAAATAACATGTCAATCAAGAAAACTGGTATAAAGGAGCATGGCATAGGTGACATTTCTTTGCCAGCATTCAACCTGTGTAAAGAAAAAAAAGAATATTAAACAGTGCAGTATACTATATCAGGTTCCTTTACTCGAGCTGACCAATGGTCACTCAAATGAGTCCTTTTAACTGATTAAAGTGGGGTGGAGGAGGCTGTGGCCCTGATGAAAGGCCTATGGCCCTGCGGAAGGGACCTGTGGCCCTTTGAAAAAGGCCTTTGGCCTTGTGGAGGGGGCTGTTTCCTTGTAAAGGGAGCCTCTGTCCTTTTTGAGAGAGAGAGAGGGGGTTGTGGCCTTATGGAAAGGCCTATTGCATAGTGAAAGGGCCCTGTTGCCATGTGGAGAGAGGTAAAGGTGGTTGTGGCCCTGTGTAAATGCCTGTACACCTGTAGAAGGAGCCTGTGGCCCTGTTGAGAGTGCCAGAGGGGGTTGTGGCCCTATTTAAAGGCCAGTGGCCCTGTAGAAAGGCCCCTTGGCCTTGATGAAGGGGCTTGTGCCCTGCAGACGAACCCCGTGACTCTGTGGAGAGAGCTGGAGGGGATTTTTGCCGTGTGGAAAGTGCATTTGGCCCTGTGGAGGGGAGCTATGGCCCTGTAAAGAGAGCCTGTTGTCCTGTGTAGAGAGTTGGAGGGGATTGTGGCCCTGTGGAAAGGCTTGTGGCCCGGCAGAAGGAGCCAGTGGTCCTTTGGAGAGAGCTGAAGGGGTTGCGGCCCTGTGGAAAGGCCTGTGACCCTGCATAGGGGTCTGTTGCCCCGCAGATGGGCATGTGGCGATGTAAAGCGAGCTGGAGGGAGTTGTGGCCTGTGGAGCGGGCTGGAGGGGCCTGTGGAAGGCTCTGGAGTAAGATGGGGGCCTATGAAGTCCTCTGCAGTAAACATCTAAATTTTCAAGCTTTGTGTCCGATCTGCAACAGGGTTGACTCTAATGTTGCCGAACTGCAACAAAGATTGACTCTTTTGTTGCAAAAGTGCAACATGATTGCCTGTGAAGAGAGCTGGATGGGGCTTGTGGCACTGTGGAAAAGCCTGTGGCCCGGTAGTAGCCTGTGGTCCTGTGGAGAGAGTTGGAGGGGGTTATGGCCCTGTGGAAATGCCTATGGCCCTGCGGAAAGGGACCTCTGGCCCTTTGCAAAGGGTCATTGGCCTTGTGGAGTCGGCTATTGCCCTGTTGACGGGCATGTGGCCCTGTGTGATTGTTGATAGCCTGACAAATCATCCCATAAAAACTTGCATATTTTTCAAGGATCCTGTAGCTTAAAGATGTTTCCTGACCATTCACTTTAATGTTCAGGAAGCATCCTACACCAACAAGATTCTTAAAAAATACACAAGTGTTAAACACTTACCAATTCATCTTCTCTGCTGCAACTTGAGTAGTGCTTCTTACCTTTGACCTACAGAAAGAGGTGTGCTCGTGAGAGAGTCATTAAGAGGCACATAGAGGCAAAGAAGGGAGCAAAGGGGCAAAGGTAGGCACATAGAGGGATGCAAAAGGTAAATAGAAGCACAGGGAGGGACAGAGAGGCACAGAGACCGATAGAGAGCCACAGATGGGCAAAGACAGAGATTGAGAAGCTCGTGAAGGCACAGAGACAAAAAAAGGCACTTTGGACGGAAAGAGAGCACCAGAGAGAGAGCATGCGAGAGAGTGGTGCAATGGGGAGAGATCAAAAGCGAGCGCCAGTGATGCACTGGAGACTGAGAGAGCACAAAAGAGAGCAGTGCACTATAAAGACAGAGGAGTGCCAGAGAGCGGTGCAGTAGGGAGAAAGAGAACACGTCAGAGAGTGGTGCACTGGAGAGAGAGTGAAAGAGCACCAGAGAGCATTGCACTGCGGAGAGAGAAAGAGAGAGAGAGACAGAAAGCAGTGTGCCAGTGTAAAAGGGCACCAGAGAGTGATGCACTGACTGGACAAATGGTCATTTTTATAGGCAGTTCTACATGTCGGGTTGCTGGACAGCTGGGGGTCATGCTTACCGTTGTTAGGGATGGTAATATATTCTGCTTCCCTAGGCCCGATTTCCAGGGACTGCACTGCTCTGACTGGCAGGAGCACTTTTATGGCTACCTGACCTTTAAATTATTATGGATTCTAGTAATACTGACAAAGCATTAGACTAAACGGCTCAGAAACCTGACGGTAGTAAATGATTGTGCCATTTGAACAGTTGTCAGAATTGTTTCATCATAGCCATAGGACTATTTATATTTAGCTTTAAAATAGTTATTAAAGGGACTGTGTCACCAGGTTTTTGACATCCCATCTGACAGCAGCATAATGTAGAGATAGAAATCCTGATCCAGCAATGTTTCACTTACTGAGCTCCTTGCTGTCATTTTGATAAAATTACTGTTTTCTCTGTTGCAGATTTGGCAGCTCCCAAGTATGACTGGACTACTGGAGTAGTGCTCTAATGATAATCTCCAGATGATTTAACAGTGTTTTAATGCAAACTACACTGAGCAGCCTAGTAAGTGATACATCACTGGAATAAAGATCTCTGTGTCCACATTATGGTGCGCTCAGATGAGATGGCTAAAACCTGGTGACAGAATCCCTTTAACACTAGTACAAACAGTACAAATGTTTATAATAAAGAAAATCTTCTCCCATTGCTTCGAGGGCCCCGTTCACCTGGAATTGTAGAACAACCTAGAACAGAAAAGAAACAAATAAAACATGAATTCAAAAACTTTAACAAGACCGGAACTTTAGTCTCCGAAACGCCTCATTCTTTCTTGGGAGCTGATCACTGCCGTCTTCTTAATCTCTTTAAAGGAAAGAAGGGGAATACATATGTTAAAACAGAAATGTTTATTGTTCAAGGACAATGTGAATGAGTATATTGACCAATTACCCTGGGTGTTTCCTTTTCCTCAACTGCATCCCTGTCTTCATGGACCTTGTTGTGACCCTAGGTTTGATTGGTGCTCTCCGCCTGATATAAATAATAACATTACATTTTCTGGGCACTTAGAGTGGTATAAGTTGGCAGGTCTGATATGACCGAGGTCTGCTGTGATATCATTTAAGTGTGAATGGGAGTAGATGTGTATAGCATGTCTGCATGTAGAACTGGATATTTATTTATCCAGTATTATTTGTTTGATTTGAGATCCTGACCTCAAATCTCACGATCGTCGTGTAATTAACCATCGTGCAGGCTGCAGCATTGAAGCATGGAACCATACGATTCACCTATACTTTGCATTGAATTTGCAGAATCGCAGCATGGTACAGAATAGCGCTGCATCGCAACATTGTGCATGCTTTATCTACGATATAGCATGTAACAGCGCACGTACGATCAATTAAGGATAGTGTGTGCGATGTGAAACACCTGACGCTTGTGCAATATCGCACACGATATTGAAGAGTGTAATGGTACCTTAAATGTCACGTTGTCAGCCATGGGATATCTGAACCTTCTCCATAGTCATTAGGTTTCACTCCATAATCGAACAAAAGCGCTGTCCCTGGTTTGATATCGCAATTAGCCAGAAATAGTATTGATGGCGTGTTACCATCAATTATAAATTTAAGGACAGGTTTGACGTTGTAATTTTTATAAGAATGATTCATTTTTCGCCCAAATGTGGAAGGCATGTCTGGGTGACAACTGCACGGAACCTCCCTGGCATCAATACACCACTGCTTTTCACCAATGAAGAAAAAAAACATATAACATTCATCCTCGTTCAGAGTTGCCTGTATTTTGCAAGCCTCAGCTCCTTCTCTAAGCACTCCATGATAGTCACAAATGACTTCTCCTTTACTAAAAGCACGAGTTGTGCACAGTCCTTCACCTTTGCCTCGTTCATTTACAATCATTAGGCCTGTCCACGTTTGCAATTTTAGCTTTTCTTGAAGTCTGGCAATGTTCTCTGTATCCCCTCTTTTTGGTTTGGGCTTCCATCCACGTTGGACATCTACTAGGACAGGTAGGTTGGACGTCCAATGCTGTTGATTCAGATAGTGCTTTAAATCATCTTCTTTGGGGAAAAGCCTGAAATAATCTAAAAAAGAGAAAATACTGTAAAATATTCAGCAAAAAAAATATTCAGGCATCACATCCCAAAGAATACAATAACATCAAGTAGACAGATTTAAATTTAAAGAAAGAGAAAAAAAACTTACCGACAGCACTTGAAACGCGTAGATTGTATTGGTCTCGCCTCCACTTGTCCCGACAGTAGTGTGCGAAACGCTCTGTGTACTGACTGCAGGTGGACAGGGATGGTAATTGGGTGTTTACTCCTACAGGGTACTTTTCAATTAATCTGTTGAAATAGAGCTCTTTTTGAGCATTGTCAGTCTGCTGGACTGCCTCTTCCTCATGGATTTCTGCCGCTTCAGAATGTCTCCGATTGCCGCCGCCTTCTCCTGTGATGTCAATGGAACTTCTGTAAAGTTTAATGGATAGATGGTAAATTAGAATATACTAAAAATGGTGTTGTTCCTCACCGGACTACTTAACCAAGAATTTGGAATTCATCATATACTAAAAGGCAGAATTACTTTACGGAAAGTGCCGCTATTTATTTGTATAATAGATTATTGGTTAGAGAATGATTTTTTGCTTAATACAAAATTAAATATATTAACCATTAACTATGGGGCCCCATTATGATATGGAGGACAGGACTGTAGGGCCACATTATCCTATATGCAAGATGACAGATGCTACATTATGCTATATGAAGGAATATAGAAGCTGTATGCTATACAGAGGATTATAGAGGCTACATTATGCAATATGGATAATTAAAGAAGCTACATTATACTATATGGAGGATTATAGAGCCTACATTATACAATATGATGAACTATAGAGGCTGCTTTATATATTGAGTAGTATGGAGATTACATAATATTGCATAAAGGCTGCAATATGTTATATGGAGGTTACAATAAGTTATATGGAGGACTATGGGTGATGCATTGTAATATACAGAAAACTATGGGAAAGTATTATTCTATATAGAAGGCAATGGGAGGTGCATTATACCATATGGAGAACTACTATGTAGGGCCCATTTCCCATCCATAAGGTATGCGGGGCCATTATAATATTTGAATGGATTTATGGAGGGCATTATAATATGTGGATGGCTATGAAGGAGCCTTTATATCTTATGGATGACTATTTGAGGGCCACTATATTGTATGCCAGCAAATATACAGTGTGAAGGTCTGCGTGGGGTCCATCACACTGTGCGGAAGGCTGTGTGGGGGTATTAATACGACGTACAGTGATAGTAGGGGCCATGATACTGCACGTAGGCCCCATGTACTGCATGGAGGGCTGTATGGGAATCACAATTGAGGATTATACTGTGCTGGGATCACCATTCATCACCAGGGTAGTGGAGGGAGGCACAGTTGGGTCATCATACTGTGTGTGGATGGTACTGTGGAGAAATTAATTGTGGTGGCATCATAGGGTGTCTGTTCAGTCTCCTACCCAGCGCCTTCTGTCTCTTCCTCATCTGCTTGTCCCTCACAGTCCTCTTCTCCCCTGATCCTCCTTCTCTTGGGCAATGTACATCTGTGAAGTTAAAAAAAAAACAGTTAAGTTAGGAAAAACTGATAAAGGCATTGTTACCTACTAGACGACTTAACCAAGAATTTGGTTGAAATCATATATACAATAAGGCATAATTACTTAAGTCTCATGCAATAAAAAGATGGATTTTGGGAATGCCTGTGGGGATAAAGTTAGGTCTCTTACACAGAGGTTCCTGCTTGCTCATCTCCCTTCAGTGTAGCCACAATTAACATCCCTGCAGCAAATGGAGATTTATCCACCATGTCGGGTCTGGACACAAAGTGCACGTACGCATTGGCCTGGTCTCTTTCCACCTGTGAAAGACATTCTTCAGCCCACTTTTTGTATGCGTCTATTGCCATCACCCATATTTTTACGGGCAGCTGATACCTGTGGATAAAACATTTGTTAGTCTTGTTAAATGCTTGGTAGTGCAGAGAAGGAGGGCCTCATTTTTTACGAACTTATTATGGAAGCGCTCCATGTCTTTGCCGGGATTCTTGATGTGTTGTCCATTGCAGGACACAAAGAATGTAGGCACCGTATCTGCATCCTTGGGTTGATTAGTTGTCCTAATCTTTTCGAAATATGTATTGAAATTCTGTCAAAGTGAAACTCTGTGTTAAAGATGCGATTGCAAATGGCAAAACCTTGAAGAACCTACAGCACAGCTTTATAGGAGTTATGTTTTTAACATTTTACCCTCTCATCCTCCTCCTGCAGTATCAAAAGATTTTTTTTTGTCTTTATCACTGTTAAGGTCTGTCCATCAACATCTAACTTCTCCCTTTCAAGCCAGTCTTTTAACTAAGAGAAAAACATTGAAAATACATAAGATATGGTAAAGCAGCATCTGTCAGCAATATGCTAAGTTGGTTAATTAAATTAAACCTACCATTAGATTTTTTGCCTCAGATGGCTTACGTAGATGCTTATAGATAATAACAGCCTGAAGATAATAACATGCTAGGGTCTTCTCCTTATCACTCAACATCTTACTAATTTCTGCCTGTGTAAAAATATCAGTCACGTGAGGCTTTGCCACTTTCAAAATTTTGCAGCAATCAGCCATAGTCACAGGCGTGGATTCCAATCTGTGGATGATAAAATGAGTTATGTTACAGGTTCATTCTTTTTATTTATTTTTTTTGCATGTTAGCCCATTAGATACATTTAGCATTCTTTGTTTCCATCATTCGACAAATCTTTTATCTAGGGGTTCCATTTTACCGATCCCATAATGGAGCCAGAAGATGTAACCTCAGCGCATTTGTGATTATGAACTCATTTTAGCAAGTTAAAATATTTTGAATTCAATTGAAATGGAAATATGGGATTTGCCTGAGCTTCTAAGAGCTAAATATTACTTTGTTCCAACCTTGCATGGCAGAACAAGTAATAAATAAATCTAGACTTTCTAATAATCAACCTTTCCCATGATGTTTTTATGGCATTTTACATCCCCATGACAGTAAAAATTTAAATTGCAGGTGTAGTATAAACTTGAGCTACTTACCCCCTCTTCCTGCCTTTTTGCAAGCTTCTTGTTTAATCTCTTTACTACAACACTCAAAGTCTCCTTAAAGGGCTCAACTGCATTTTTTGCTTCTTCGTCAAGGAGATAGGGGTAGTCCTTTGAGCATACAAAAGTTACAAATCTCCGCAGGTGACTAATATGCTTTTTTATTGTTTCTTCATTGGTCTTTAAGCTTTCCAAGGAAATAAAATATTCTCTAGTGGCCTTCAAGTTCTTTAAAAAGTCAGCAGAGATGTCTTCCGGGTTTACATAATAAAGAAAGCGAGAAACGATTCGTATCTAAAATTTAAAAAAATGATCATGCATCAGGGTTCACATCTGTAAGGATTCCTCAAACACACGCAAAATGATAAAATTACACTTACCATCGGTGTTATGGTCGATTCGGTACATTTTCCCTTTAAATAGTTTTTAAAAGCCAGTAAAATTGAGGAACTTAAGCTGTGCATCTTATGAAACCCAACCACAGCAAGTTTTTTCCGCATGGGCATCGTGGCATTCGAACTGAAAGAGGCAAGAATATATTAGGGTGATTATTGACATCATAAGCTTCCTTTACTAATAATAGTAAAGCTGTTACAAATGTTTTTAGAAATCTGGTGCATAGTTCTTACCTAGCTTCTTCAACCTCAGGAGGAAGTGTCATAGGCTCCTCTTCTTCAGTGGATGGCCTAAAAAAGAAACCCAAAATCTGCATTAATTCCTCTATAATTGAGAGTATCAACATATAGAACTTTGCAGGCGACTTGGATGGTTGGTCAAGGCCCTTTACCACTATTGTGGTGCCTGTAGGGCCATTCTAGTGACAACAATCTTAGTTTTGACCCAATAGCAAAGGAGAGCTTTGAGACATCTGAGTTAGGAGTAGAAGTGAGAGCCAGTTACAGGGACATCTAGGACCATCAGTAGCCAGCTGTCACATAAACGATATTCTTATTATATTGTAATTATATCATACTATAATTCTATTATTACTACATTATATTATATTTACAATATTAGATTATATACATTTTAATTATATCATATTATATTAGTAATATATTATTTAATATAGCATTATATTATATTTAATATAATATAATATATTATATTGTTATATTATATGTATATTATCTTGTATTAGATACAATTTTATATTTTTATAGTGTATTAATTATATTATTAATATATTATTATAGTATGCCATATTATATTTACATTATTATAAGGTAATTACATTATGTTATTATATTTTATTATATTGAAGAAAAAAAAAAAAATTATATATATATATATATATGCACACACATGCGCCAATAAAATTCAATACTGGGTGATCAAAACACTGTCTACCTAAAAATGATATCTTTGAATACATCACTCCTAGCCACAAAAAAATGTCATCACATGGATCACAAAAAATAATGCTATAGGTTGGAAAAAATGACCACAAAGTGCAAAACTTTTTTTTTTAAAAAATTCAGAATTTTCTCCAGCACTTAGATAAAAGCAAAAGTATACATTTTTGGTATCCGCAAAGTTATACTGAGCTGAGCTGAGGCATCACTCCATGTAGTGAACGCAGTGTTAAAAAGTGCAATTGCACAGTTTTGCAATTTAAGCGCACATAGAATTTTTTCCCAATTTTACAGTACAATATATGGTAAAAGTAACACTAGCTCACTGAAAAAAAACAAGCCTTTTTTCTATCTAGATTAACAGAAAAATAAAAGTATAAAGTATGAAGCTTACTTAGATGGGTAGGGGTAGACTTTTTGGCACTATGTTGGCATGTCTTTCAGCCATTTTGATAGCACTCAACTAAGATATATTGCATAAGATGTATATAGGTAAAAAACAAAATTACGTGCAAAATTAGGATAGGTAATGAATAGGTAAATGCTAGAAAACCCTGAAATATTATGAAGAAACATATACATACCTTTCAGATGGTTTTCCGGTCACGATGCAACCTCGACTTTCCAAAAATTCTGTGAAGAAGTCCTGAGCACTTGTAAATTGGCTGATTTTGAAATCGAGGCTGTCATAAGGCACAACAGAAAGGGATTCAGCCACCTTGTGCATGTTCCTTTTTGTATTCTTGATTTCATTGTCGATCTCCGCCTGACGGGTTTTCATGCACACGGTCTTTAGATGCCTGCGCAGGTTTTTATAGAGCTTCAGGCATATCTTGCAGAGAAACAGGTCTGGATTTCCAGGAGAGTCCATTTTCTAGCAATAGTAAGAATTAGCAAGTTGCTCCTTCAAAAGCCAGAATATAGACTCAGATACACAGACTACTGTAGGCTCTCATATACCCTGAGGAAGCATTTGAAAAAAGAAAAAAAAAAAAAGCTTTGGTTTGTATGTTAATTCAATTGAGATAAGGCTGCAGAAGGACTTGAGATGTTACAACAAGACATTTCTTCATGAGGTGTAAATTGTGATGTCTTCTACTGATATGTTAGGGAGAGCAAATTAGTTTTTTTGTATGAATGAAAGGCCTTGGGAATGTTTAATTATCTGAAGGTCTGAATTGGACACTGAAGGGGACACTGTATGAAAAATCTAAAAGTTTTGATACTAAAAGGTCACTTCAAGGGCAACAGAGAAAGAAACATTTGGGAATTCAAATTGATAAGGATGTTCAATTCACTGACAACAGGACTAACGATAAAACATAGCTTTATGACTCACTACATGGACACAATTCACACCTCCAGATAATTAAACATTCCCAAGGCCTTTTGCAACTTACACCTCATGAACAAATGTCTTCTTGTGACATCTCTCCAATGCTGTGCCTTTTATCTTATGAATTCATTTGTAATGTTGCCTGAAGAAGAAGCCTCTAATGCTCTGAAAGCTTGCATATATATATATATATTTTCTGGTTAGTCGATAAAGGTATCACCCCAAGAATACTTTTGTCACAAACTCAAAGTTATGGAGGGCACCATCTAATCACTATGGGATCAACATGCAGCATACGAAATATATATAAACATCGGCAAGAAGAAAAGGGGTATGCTCTTGTGCAGTGATCACCCAATCTAGACAATACTTCAATAAATTACAATGAATTATATTTTTTATAAATACATACAATCAATGTCACAATCCAATTCATGAAAACACAAGTAAATGTTAATATAGTGGAATTACCCACTAATGGAAAGCCCACCTACTCCAAAATCCATCCCAGAAAAACACATGATTGTAATAGATCAAGTAAAGATCAAATATACACTTAGGCTGTCCCTGGTGATCAATTTTGCACATTAATATACTGACTGGCAAATCCGCCACCAGTATTAGAGGTAATGCACTATAGCACAAAATATATACTATAGCAGACAATATAATAAAATGTAAGAATCCAAGGCAAAAACCACACAAATACAGGGCATTAAACTGGTCAGTGCCATATATTCACACACCAGAAGAAACAATATCCAAAATACAAATAAATAAACACCCCATTCATGCTGTTAGTGCCCCTGCTATTCCTATTAGTACTGGAATCAATAATCACCACACATGGGCAGGGCCGGCTCCAGGTTTATGTGGGCCCTAGGCGAAAGTCTCAGTGGGCCCCTTTAACACATATCACGATTCATAATGCACAGATACTGCAGAAATATATATATATATGTGTGTCCACGGCTGCCTCTAGCCAGCCATCAAATTTATTATTTTTCTTTAATAACACAAACACCATGAGGGCTGGCTATCATGTGTCCACGGCTGCCTCTAGCCAGCCCTCAAATTTATTTTTTTTCTTTAATAACACAAACACCATGAGGGCTGGCTATCGTGTGTCCACGGCTGCCTCTAGCCAGCCCTCACCCTTGGAATAGCTCAATGAGGATGAGAGCTGGCTACAGGTACATCCAGGGCGACCCGTAGCCAGCCCTCACCCTTGGAATAGCTCAATGAGGATGAGAGCTGGCTACAGGTGCCTCCAGGGCAACCCCTAGCCAGCCCTCACCCTTGGAGCAGCTCAATGAGGATGAGAGCTGGCTACAGGTGCCTCCAGGGCGACCCCTAGCCAGCCCTCACCCTTGGAGCAGCTCAATGAGGATGAGAGCTGGCTACAGGTGCCTCCAGGGCGACCCCTAGCCAGCCCTCACCCTTGGAGCAGCTCAATGAGGATGAGAGCTGGCTACAGGTGCCTCCAGGCCGACCCGTAGCCAGCCCTCACCCTTGGAGCAGCTCAATGAGGATGAGAGCTGGCTACAGGTGCCTCCAGGGCGACCCCTAGCCAGCCCTCACCCTTGGAGCAGCTCAATGAGGATGAGAGCTGGCTACAGGTGCCTCCAGGGCGACCCCTAGCCAGCCCTCACCCTTGGAGCAGCTCAATGAGGATGAGAGCTGGCTACAGGTGCCTCCAGGGCGACCCCTAGCCAGCCCTCACCCTTGGAGCAGCTCAATGAGGATGAGAGCTGGCTACAGGTGCCTCCAGGGCGACCGACCCCTAGCCAGCCCTCACCCTTGGAGCAGCTCAATGAGGATGAGAGCTGGCTACAGGTGCCTCCAGGGCGACCCCTAGCCAGCCCTCACCCTTGGAGCAGCTCAATGAGGATGAGAGCTGGCTACAGGTGCCTCCAGGGCGACCCCTAGCCAGCCCTCACCCTTGGAGCAGCTCAATGAGGATGAGAGCTGGCTACAGGTGCCTCCAGGGCGACCCCTAGCCAGCCCTCACCCTTGGAGCAGCTCAATGAGGATGAGAGCTGGCTACAGGTGCCTCCAGGGCGACCCCTAGCCAGCCCTCACCCTTGGAGCAGCTCAATGAGGATGAGAGCTGGCTACAGGTGCCTCCAGGGCGACCCCTAGCCAGCCCTCACCCTTGGAGCAGCTCAATGAGGATGAGAGCTGGCTACAGGTGCCTCCAGGGCGACCCCTAGCCAGCCCTCACCCTTGGAGCAGCTCAATGAGGATGAGAGCTGGCTACAGGTGCCTCCAGGGCGACCCGTAGCCAGCCCTCACCCTTGGAGCAGCTCAATGAGGATGAGAGCTGGCTACAGGTGCCTCCAGGGCGACCCTTAGCCAGCCCTCACCCTTGGAATAGCTCAATGAGGATGAGAGCTGGCTACAGGTTTGATGATACCAAAAGCACTTAAAATTCAATCTGCAACAAAAAAAAGTCGCTCTGACGCCGCCGTTAAGGGCTGCGTCCGTTATCACGCTCATCTGACAAATTACAGAAAAAAAACGTAAACTTTATCGTTTTTTGGCGCACTTTTTTCACCGCCCGTTCCTACGTGCCGCCGTTCAACACAGCATCCGTTATCACGCTCATCTGATGAATTACGGAAAAAAAACGTAAACTTTATAGTTTTTTTGGCGCGCTTATTTCACCGCCCGTTCCTACGCGCCGCCATTCAGCGCAGCGTCCGTTATCACGCTCATCTGATGAATTACGGAAAAAAAACGTAAACTTTATAGTTTTTTTGGCGCGCTTATTTCACCGCCCGTCCCTACGCGCCGCCATTCAACACAGCTTCCGTTATCACGCTCATCTAATGAATTATGGAAAAAAAACATACACTTTATAGATTTTTTGGCGCGCTTATTTCACCGCCGCTTAGTACGCGCCGCCGTTCAGCGCAGCTTCCGTTATCACGCTCATCTGATGAATTACGGAAAAAAAACGTAAATTTTATAGTTTTTTTGGCGCGCTTATTTCACCGCCCGTTCCTATGCGCCGCCGTTCAGCGCAGCGTCCGTTATCACGCTCAATGAGGATGAGAGCTGGCTACAGGTGCCTCCAGGGCGACACGTAGCTAGCCCTCACCCTTGGAATAGCTCAATGAGGATGAGAGCTGGCTACAGGTGCCTCCAGGGCGACCCCTAGCCAGCCCTCACCCTTGGAGCAGCTCAATGAGGATGAGAGCTGGCTACAGGTGCCTCCAGGGCGACCCCTAGCCAGCCCTCACCCTTGGAGCAGCTCAATGAGGATGAGAGCTGGCTACAGGTGCCTCCAGGGCGACCCCTAGCCAGCCCTCACCCTTGGAGCAGCTCAATGAGGATGAGAGCTGGCTACAGGTGCCTCCAGGGCGACCCCTAGCCAGCCCTCACCCTTGGAGCAGCTCAATGAGGATGAGAGCTGGCTACAGGTGCCTCCAGGGCGACCCCTAGCCAGCCCTCACCCTTGGAGCAGCTCAATGAGGATGAGAGCTGGCTACAGGTGCCTCCAGGGCGACCCCTAGCCAGCCCTCACCCTTGGAGCAGCTCAATGAGGATGAGAGCTGGCTACAGGTGCCTCCAGGGCGACCCCTAGCCAGCCCTCACCCTTGGAGCAGCTCAATGAGGATGAGAGCTGGCTACAGGTGCCTCCAGGGCGACCCCTAGCCAGCCCTCACCCTTGGAGCAGCTCAATGAGGATGAGAGCTGGCTACAGGTGCCTCCAGGGCGACCCCTAGCCAGCCCTCACCCTTGGAGCAGCTCAATGAGGATGAGAGCTGGCTACAGGTGCCTCCAGGGCGACCCCTAGCCAGCCCTCACCCTTGGAGCAGCTCAATGAGGATGAGAGCTGGCTACAGGTGCCTCCAGGGCGACCCCTAGCCAGCCCTCACCCTTGGAGCAGCTCCATGAGGATGAGAGCTGGCTACAGGTGCCTCCAGGGCGACCCCTAGCCAGCCCTCACCCTTGGAGCAGCTCCATGAGGATGAGAGCTGGCTACAGGTGCCTCCAGGGCGACCCCTAGCCAGCCCTCACCCTTGGAGCAGCTCCATGAGGATGAGAGCTGGCTACAGGTGCCTCCAGGGCGACCCCTAGCCAGCCCTCACCCTTGGAGCAGCTCCATGAGGATGAGAGCTGGCTACAGGTGCCTCCAGGGCGACCCCTAGCCAGCCCTCACCCTTGGAGCAGCTCCATGAGGATGAGAGCTGGCTACAGGTGCCTCCAGGGCGACCCCTAGCCAGCCCTCACCCTTGGAGCAGCTCCATGAGGATGAGAGCTGGCTACAGGTGCCTCCAGGGCGACCCCTAGCCAGCCCTCACCCTTGGAGCAGCTCCATGAGGATGAGAGCTGGCTACAGGTGCCTCCAGGGCGACCCCTAGCCAGCCCTCACCCTTGGAGCAGCTCCATGAGGATGAGAGCTGGCTACAGGTGCCTCCAGGGCGACCCCTAGCCAGCCCTCACCCTTGGAGCAGCTCCATGAGGATGAGAGCTGGCTACAGGTGCCTCCAGGGCGACCCCTAGCCAGCCCTCACCCTTGGAGCAGCTCCATGAGGATGAGAGCTGGCTACAGGTGCCTCCAGGGCGACCCCTAGCCAGCCCTCACCCTTGGAGCAGCTCCATGAGGATGAGAGCTGGCTACAGGTGCCTCCAGGGCGACCCCTAGCCAGCCCTCACCCTTGGAGCAGCTCCATGAGGATGAGAGCTGGCTACAGGTGCCTCCAGGGCGACCCCTAGCCAGCCCTCACCCCTGGAGCAGCTCAATGAGGATGAGAGCTGGCTACAGGTGCCTCCAGGGCGACCCGTAGCCAGCCCTCACCCCTGGAGCAGCTCAATGAGGATGAGAGCTGGCTACAGATGCCTCCAGGGCGACCCTTAGCCAGCCCTCACCCTTGGAATAGCTCAATGACGATGAGAGCTGGCTACAGGTTTGATGATACCAAAAGCACTTAAAATTCAATCTGCAACAAAAAAAATTCGCTCTGACGCCGCCGTTAAGGGCTGCGTCCGTTATCACGCTCATCTGATAAATTACAAAAAAAAAACGTAAACTTTATCGTTTTTTTGGCGCACTTATTTCACCGCCCGTTCCTACGTGCCGCCGTTCAGCACAGCATCCGTTATCACGCTCATCTGATGAATTACGGAAAAAAAACGTAAACTTTATAGTTTTTTTGGCGCGCTTATTTCACCGCCCGTTCCTACGTGCCGCCATTCAGCGCAGCGTCCGTTATCACGCTCATCTGATGAATTACGGAAAAAAAACGTAAACTTTATAGTTTTTTTGGCGCGCTTATTTCACCGCCCATTCATACGCGCCGCCGTTCAACGCAGCTTCCGTTATCACGCTCATCTAATGAATTATGGAAAAAAAACGTACACTTTATAGCTTCTTTGGCGCGCTTATTTCACCGCCCGTTCCTACGCGCCACCGTTCAGCGCAGCTTCCGTTATCACGCTCATCTGATGAATTACGGAAAAAAAACGTAAATTTTATAGTTTTTTTGGCGCGCTTATTTCACCGCCCGTTCCTACGCGCCGCCGTTCAGCGCAGCGTCCGTTATCACCCTCATCTGATGAATTACGGAAAAAAAACGTAAACTTTATAGTTTTTTTGGCGCGCTTATTTCACCGCCCGTTCCTATGCGCCGCCGTTCAGCGCAGCGTCCGTTATCACGCTCAATGAGGATGAGAGCTGGCTACAGGTGCCTCCAGGGCGACACGTAGCCAGCCCTCACCCTTGGAATAGCTCAATGAGGATGAGAGCTGGCTACAGGTGCCTCCAAGGCGACCCCTAGCCAACCCTCACCCTTGGAGCAGCTCAATAAGGATGAGAGCTGGCTACAGGTGCCTCCAGGGCGACCCCTAGCCAGCCCTCACCCTTGGAGCAGCTCAATGAGGATGAGAGCTGGCTACAGGTGCCTCCAGGGCGACCCCTAGCCAGCCCTCACCCTTGGAGCAGCTCAATGAGGATGAGAGCTGGCTACAGGTGCCTCCAGGGCGACCCCTAGCCAGCCCTCACCCTTGGAGCAGCTCAATGAGGATGAGAGCTGGCTACAGGTGCCTCCAGGGCGACCCCTAGCCAGCCCTCACCCTTGGAGCAGCTCAATGAGGATGAGAGCTGGCTACAGGTGCCTCCAGGGCGACCCCTAGCCAGCCCTCACCCTTGGAGCAGCTCAATGAGGATGAGAGCTGGCTACAGGTGCCTCCAGGGCGACCCCTAGCCAGCCCTCACCCTTGGAGCAGCTCAATGAGGATGAGAGCTGGCTACAGGTGCCTCCAGGGCGACCCCTAGCCAGCCCTCACCCTTGGAGCAGCTCAATGAGGATGAGAGCTGGCTACAGGTGCCTCCAGGGCGACCCCTAGCCAGCCCTCACCCATGGAGCAGCTCAATGAGGATGAGAGCTGGCTACAGGTGCCTCCAGGGCGACCCCTAGCCAGCCCTCACCCTTGGAGCAGCTCAATGAGGATGAGAGCTGGCTACAGGTGCCTCCAGGGCGACCCCTAGCCAGCCCTCACCCTTGGAGCAGCTGAATGAGGATGAGAGCTGGCTACAGGTGCCTCCAGGGCGACCCCTAGCCAGCCCTCACCCTTGAAGCAGCTCAATGAGGATGAGAGCTGGCTACAGGTGCCTCCAGGGCGACCCCTAGCCAGCCCTCACCCTTGGAGCAGCTCAATGAGGATGAGAGCTGGCTACAGGTGCCTCCAGGGCGACCCGTAGCCAGCCCTCACCCTTGGAGCAGCTCAATGAGGATGAGAGCTGGCTACAGGTGCCTCCAGGGCGACCCGTAGCCAGCCCTCACCCTTGGAGCAGCTCAATGAGGATGAGAGCTGGCTACAGGTTTGATGATACCAAAAGCACTTAAAATTCAATCTGCAACAAAAAAAAGTCGCTCTGACGCCGCCGTTAAGGGCTGCGTCCGTTATCACGCTCATCTGATAAATTACAGAAAAAAAACGTAAACTTTATAGTTTTTTTGGCGCGCTTATTTCACCGCCCGTTCCTACACGCCGCCATTCAGTGCAGCGTCCGTTATCACGCTCATTTGATGAATTACGGAAAAAAAACGTAAACTTTATAGTTTTTTTGGCGCGCTTATTTCACCGCCCGTTCCTACGCGCCGCCGTTCAACGCAGCTTCCGTTATCACGCTCATCTAATGAATTATGGAAAAAAAACGTACACTTTATAGCTTTTTTGGCGCGCTTATTTCACCGCCCGTTCCTACGCGCCGCTGTTCAGCGCAGCTTCCGTTATCACGCTCATCTGATGAATTACGGAAAAAAAACGTAAATTTTATAGTTTTTTTGGCGCGCTTATTTCACCGCCCGTTCCTACGCGCCGCCGTTCAGCGCAGCGTCCGTTATCACCCTCATCTGATGAATTACGGAAAAAAAAACGTAAACTTTATAGTTTTTTTGGCGCGCTTATTTCACCGCCCGTTCCTATGCGCCGCCGTTCAGCGCAGCGTCCGTTATCACGCTCAATGAGGATGAGAGCTGGCTACAGGTGCCTCCAGGGCGACACGTAGCCAGCCCTCACCCTTGGAATAGCTCAATGAGGATGAGAGCTGGCTACAGGTGCCTCCAGGGCGACCCCTAGCCAGCCCTCACCCTTGGAATAGCTCAATGAGGATGAGAGCTGGCTACAGGTGCCTCCAGGGCGACCCGTAGCCAGCCCTCACCCTTGGAATAGCTCAATAAGGATGAGAGCTGGCTACAGGTGCCTCCAGGGCGACCCCTAGCCAGCCCTCACCCTTGGAATAGCTCAATGAGGATGAGAGCTGGCTACAGGTGCCTCCAGGGCGACCCCTAGCCAGCCCTCACCCTTGGAATAGCTCAATGAGGATGAGAGCTGGCTACAGGTGCCTCCAGGGCGACCCGTAGCCAGCCCTCACCCTTGGAATAGCTCAATGAGAATGAGAGCTGGCTACAGGTTTGATGATACCAAAAGCACTTAAAATTCAATCTGCAACAAAAAAAAGTCGCTCTGACGCCACCGTTAAGGGCTGCGTCCGTTATCACGCTCATCTGATAAATTACGGAAAAAAAACGTAAACTTTATAGTTTTTTTGGCGCGCTTATTTCACTGCCTTTTCCTACGCGCCGCCGTTCAGCACAGCTTCCGTTATCATGCTCATCTAATGAATTATGGAAAAAAACGTAAACTTTATAGTTTCTTTGGCGCGCTTATTTCACCGCCCGTTCCTACGCGCCGCGGTTCAGCGCACCTTCCGTTATCACGCTCATCTGATGAATTACGGAAAAAAAACGTAAACCTTATAGTTTTTTTGGCGCGCTTATTTCACCGCCCGTTCCTACGCGCCGCCGTTCAGCGCAGCTTCCGTTATCACGCTCATCTAATGAATTATGGAAAAAAAGTAAACTTTATAGTTTTTTGGCGCGCTTATTTCACCGCCTGTTACTACGCGCCACCGTTCAGTGCAGCTTCCGTTATCACGCTCATCTGATGAATTACGGAAAAAAACGTAAACTTTATAGTTTTTTTGGCGCGCTTATTTCACCGCCCGTTCCTACGCTTCGCCGTTCAGCGCAGCGTCCGTTATCACGCTCATCTGATGAATTACAGAAAAAAAACGTAAACTTTATCGTTTTTTTGGTGAACTTATTTCACCGCCCGTTCCTACGTGCCGCTGTTCAGCACAGCATCCGTTATCATGCTCATCTGATGAATTACGGAAAAAAAACGTAAACTTTATAGTTTTTTTGGCGCGCTTATTTCACCGCCCGTTCCTACGCGCCGCCATTCAGCGCAGCGTCCGTTATCACGCTCATCTGATGAATTATGGAATAAAAGCGTAAACTTTATAGTTTTTTTGGCGCGCTTATTTCACCGCCCGTTCCTACGCGCCGCCGTTCAGCGCAGCGTCCGTTATCACGCTCATCTGATGAATTACAGAAATAAAACGTAAACTTTATAGTTTTTTTGGCGCACTTATTTCACCGCCCGTTCCTACGCGCCGCCGTTCAGCACAGCAACCGTTATCACGCTCATCTGATGGATTACGGAAAAAAAACGTAAACTTTATAGTTGTTTAGGCGCGCTTATTTCACCGCCCGTTCCTACGCGCCGCGGTTCAGCGCACCTTCCGTTATCACGCTCATCTGATGAATTACGGAAAAAAAACGTAAACCTTATAGTTTTTTTGGCGCGCTTATTTCACCGCCCGTTCCTACGCGCCGCCGTTCAGCGCAGCTTCCGTTATCACGCTCATCTAATGAATTATGGAAAAAAAGTAAACTTTATAGTTTTTTGGCGCGCTTATTTCACCGCCTGTTACTACGCGCCACCTTTCAGTGCAGCTTCCGTTATCACGCTCATCTGATGAATTACGGAAAAAAAACGTAAACTTTATAGTTTTTTTGGCGCGCTTATTTCACCGCCCGTTCCTACGCTTCGCCGTTCAGCGCAGCGTCCGTTATCACGCTCATCTGATGAATTACAGAAAAAAAACGTAAACTTTATCGTTTTTTTGGTGAACTTATTTCACCGCCCGTTCCTACGTGCCGCTGTTCAGCACAGCATCCGTTATCATGCTCATCTGATGAATTACGGAAAAAAAACGTAAACTTTATAGTTTTTTTGGCGCGCTTATTTCACCGCCCGTTCCTACGCGCCGCCATTCAGCGCAGCGTCCGTTATCACGCTCATCTGATGAATTATGGAATAAAAGCGTAAACTTTATAGTTTTTTTGGCGCGCTTATTTCACCGCCCGTTCCTACGCGCCGCCGTTCAGCGCAGCGTCCGTTATCACGCTCATCTGATGAATTACAGAAATAAAACGTAAACTTTATAGTTTTTTTGGCGCACTTATTTCACCGCCCGTTCCTACGCGCCGCCGTTCAGCACAGCAACCGTTATCACGCTCATCTGATGGATTACGGAAAAAAAACGTAAACTTTATAGTTGTTTAGGCGCGCTTATTTCACCGCCCGTTCCTATGCGCCGCCGTTCAGCGCAGCGTCCGTTATCACGCTCAATGAGGATGAGAGCTGGCTACAGGTGCCTCCAGGGCGACCCGTAGCCAGCCCTCACCCTTGGAGCAGCTCAATGAGGATGAGAGCTGGCTACAGGTGCCTCCAGGGCGACCCTTAGCCAGCCCTCACCCTTGGAATAGCTCAATGAGGATGAGAGCTGGCTACAGGTTTGATGATACCAAAAGCACTTAAAATTCAATCTGCAACAAAAAAAAGTCGCTCTGACGCCGCCATTCAGCGCAGCGTCCGTTATCACGCTCATCTGATGGATTACGGAAAAAAAACGTAAACTTTATAGTTGTTTAGGCGCGCTTATTTCACAGCCCGTTCCTACGCCACGGTTTTTACACAACTTTAAGTGTTTTACAACATGGTCACATGCTCTATTTACTTTTACCTATTTTTGATATGAAATATGGGCTCCATCTATGGATGTGATTATTGGCCTCAATACCAGTGATTATTGCTGCCATTTTTGTGTCTTTTTAAATAATGATGTAATAAAATTGCAACTTTTTAAATGCCTTTAATTAAACTCCTTATTCTCATTTGATTATATGGTCACAATCTGTGTTAAAAGAGTTAATGTTTTACAAGGTCAGGCAGCAGCACATTGAAAGTCCTAATCTCAGTGAAACAACAGAGACAAAAATGCTACATCATCATCCCCTCCCCCCATCACAGCCTTTCCACCGAAGGATAAGTGAAAAATCTCCTTATTGTGTGTTTCCTGTGAGGGTCTATCATGAACGAGTGAATGGCTTTTAAAGCACAGCTGCCATCCAGTGTTCAATTTCCAGAAATGCAGCTGAATTCTGGCTGACAAGTAATGAATGATATTTAAAGCACAGATGCCATCTGGTGGTCATTTCCAAGAGATGAAATGTTGTGAGGGCTGGCTAAATGGCTTGTTTTTCGGACCTGGAACAGACGAGGTTTTTGCAAGCCTTTTTTCGGAGCCTTAATGGCGTCGGATCGACCCGGGGCGGCGTGCAGAGCATCTCCCGGGCTGGATCTGTAAAATGGCGAGCGTTGCGTCGTCCAGCGGCAAAGTTTTTTCGTGAGGGCTGGCTATTGTAGGTGAGAGCTGGCTATTAAAGAAGATGGCAGAGAGGATTTCTTTGGAAAAATGTTTTCATCTCGAAACGTTACGAAAAAAGTACAGCGCGTCCGGCATGTGATAAGAGTGCGGCACGCCGAATATCGGCGTCCAGCTCCAAACCGCGTGCGTTCCAGAGCCAGAAAACTGTAGCGCGGACGCCGAGGCTTAATCGCAAATTCCGGAGATGCTCGTCCCCTCGGGACGAGTGTGGGAGCGCCTGACGCGAATCTGGTCAAAAAACGCAAACATTTCCAAAATCCAAAAGTCCAGCTGTTGACATGCGGAATGCATTTGGGGCCCCCATGACATGCGGCATGCTTTTTTGGCCCCCATGACATGTGGCTTGCATTTGGGGCCCCCATGACATGCGGCATGCACGTGGGGCCTCCATGATATGTAGAATGCATTTGGGGCCCCCATGACATGCTTCATGCATGTGGGGCTCAAATGACATGCGACATGCATTTGGGGTACCCAAGACATGCGGCATGCATGTTGGGCCCCCATGACATGCCTCAAGCACTTGGGGCCCCCATGTCATGCGGTATGCTCTTGCGGCCCCCATGACATGTGGCATGCATTTGGGGCCCCTATGACATGCGGCATGCTTTTTTGGCCCCCATGACATGCGGCATGCATTTGGGGCACACATGGCATGCGTCATGCACGTGGGGCCCCATGACATGCGGTATGCACGTGGAGCCCCATGACATGCGGTATGCATTTGGGGCCTCCATGACATGTGGCATACATTTGGGGCCCCCATGACATGTGGCATGCACATGGGGCCCCATGACATGCGGCATGCATTTGGGGCACCTATGACATGCGGTATGCACGTGGGGCCTATGATATGCGGTATGCACATGTTCACTCCATGACATGCGGTATGCATGTGGGCCCCCATGGCATGTGGCATGCATTTTGGGCCCCAATGCCATGCGGTATGCACGTGGGGCCCCATGATATGCGGTATGCACGTGTTGCCCCCATGACATGCGGTATGCATGAGTGTCCAACATGACATGCGGCATGAAATTGGTACCCCCATGACATTCGGCATGCACATGGGGCCCCATGACATGCGGCATGCACGTGGGGCCACATGACATGCGGCATGCATGTGGAGCTCCCATGACATGCAGTATGCACGTGGGTCCCTCATGACATGGGGCATGCATTTGGGGTACACATGACATGCGGCATGCATTTGGTGTACCCATGACATGCGGCATGCATTTTGGGCACCCATGACATACGGCATGCATTTGGGGCCCCCATGACGTGGCATGCATTTGGGGCCCCCATGACATGTGGCATGCATGTGGGGCCCCCATGACATGCGGTATGCACGTGGGGCTTCCATGACATGCGGCATGCACGTGGGTCCCCCATGACATGTGGCATGCATTTGGGGTACCCATGACATGCGGCATGTATGTGGGGCCCCCATGACATGCGGCATGCATTTGGGGCCCCCATGACATGCGGCATTCATGTGGGGCCCCTTGACATGGCCCATGCATGTGGGGCTACCATGACATGTTGCATGCATTTGGGGCCCCCATCACATGCAGCATGCATTTGGGGCCCCAGACATGCAGCATGCATTTGGGGCCCCCAATGAAATGCGGCATGCACGTGGGGCCCCCATGACATGCGGAATGCATTTGGGGCCCCTATGACATGCGGCATGCTTTTTTGGCCCCCATGACATGTGGCTTGCATTTGGGGAACCCATGACATGCTTCATGCATGTGGGGCCCAAATGACATGCGACATGCATTTATGGTACCCAAGACATGCGGCATACATGTTGGGCCCCCATGACATGCCTCAAGCACGTGGGGCCCCCATGTCATGTGGAATGCTCTTGGGGCCTCCATGACATGTGGCATGCATTTGGGGCCCCCATGACATGCGGCATGCATTTGGAGCCACCATGACATGCGTGATGCATTTGGGGCCCCCATGACATGAGGCATGCACTTGGTGCCCCCATGACATGCGGCATGCATGTAGAGCCCCCATGATATTCGGAATGCAAGTGGGGACCACATGACATGCAGCATGCATTTGGGGCCCCATGACATGCAGCATGCATTTGTGGCCCCTGACATGCAGCATGCATTTGGGGCCCCCAATGAAATGCGGCATGCACGTGGGGCCTACATGACATGTGGCATGCATGTGGAGCCCCCATGACATGGGGCATGCACGTGTGACCCCCATGACATGCGGAATGCATTTGGGGCCCCTATGACAAGCGGCATGTTTTTTTGGCCCCCATGACATGCGGCATGTATTTGGGGCATCCATGACATGCGGCATGCACTTGGGGCCCCATGACATGCGGTATGCACGTGGAGCCCCATGACATGCGGTATGCATTTGGTGCCTCCATGACATGCGGCATGCATGTGGGCCCCCATGACATGCGGCATGCATGTGGGCCCCCATGACATGCGGCATGCATGTGGGTTCCCCATTCCATGTGGCATGCACATGGAACCCCCATGACATGCGGAATGCTCATGGGGCCCCATGACATGCGGCATGCACTTGGGGCCACATGACATGCGGCATGCACATGGGGCCCCATGACATGCGGCATGCATATGGAGATCCCATGACAGGTTGTATGCATTTGGGGCCCCAATGACATTCGGCATGCATTTGGAGCCTCCATGACATGTGGCATGCATTTGAGGCCCCCATGACATGTGGCATGCACATGGTGCCCCATGACATGCGACCTGCATTTGGGGCCCCCATGACATGCGGTATGCACGTGGGGCCCCATGATATGCGGTATGCACGTATTGCCCCCATGACATGCGTTATGCATGTGGGCCCCCATGACGTGTGGCATGAACATGGGGCCCCAATGACATGCGGCATGCATTTGGGGCCCCAATGAAATGCGGTATGCACGTGGGGCCCAATGATATGCGGTATACACGTGTTGCCCCCATGATATGCGGTATGCATTTGGGTCCCCCATGACATGCGGCATGCACGTGGGGCCACATGACATGCGGCATGCATGTGGAGCTCCCATGACATGCAGAATGCATTTGGGGCCCCCATGACATGAGTCAAGCTTTGGGGGTCCCCATGACATGCGGTATGCACGTGAGGCCCCCATGACATGCACTTTGCATTTGGGGCCCCCATGACATGAGGCATGCATGTGGGGACCCCATGATATGTGGCATGCACGTGGTACCCCCATGACATTCGGCATGCACATGGGTCCCCATGACATGCGGCATGCACGTGGGGCCACATGACATGCGACATGCATTTGGGGTTCCCAAGACACGCAGCATGCATTTGGGGCCCCCATGACATGCGGCATGGACGTGGGGCCTCCATGATATGTAGAATGCATTTGGTGCCACCATGACATGCGTCATGCATGTGGGGCCCAAATGACATGCGACATGCATTTGGGGTACTCAAGACATGCGTCATGCATGTGGGGCCCCCATGACATGCGTCAAGCACGTGGGGCCCCCATGTCACGCAGCATGCTCTTGGGGCCACCATGACATGTGGCATGCATTTGGGGCCCCCATGACATGCGGCATTCATTTGGGGCCCCCATGACATGCGGCATGCACTTGGTGCCCTCATGACATGCGGCATGGATGTAGAGCCCCCATGACATACGGAATGCATGTGGGGACCCCATGACATGCAGCATGCATTTGGGGCCCCCATGACATGCAGCATACATTTAAGGCCCCCATGACATGCGGCATGCATGTGGGGCCCCATGACATGCGGCATGCATGTGGGGCCCTATGACATGCACCATGCATGTGGGGCCCCCATGACATGCGGCATGCGTGTCGGCTACCATGACATGTGCCATGCATTTGGGTCCCCCATCACGTGCAGCATGCATTTGAGGCCCCCAAGACATGGGGCATGCATGTGGGGCCCCATGACATGCAGCATGCATTTGTGGCCCCCATGACATGAGGCATGCATTTGGGGTCCCCTTGACATGCGGAATGCTTTTTTGGCCCCCATGACAGGCGGCTTGCATTTGGGGCCCCCATGACATGCGGCATGGACGTGGGGCCTCCATGATATGTAGAATGCTTTTGGGGCCACCATGACATGCGTCATGCATGTGGGGCCCAAATGACATGCGACATGCATTTGGGGTACTCAAGACATGCGGCATGCATGTGGCGCCCCCATGACATGCGTCAAGCACGTGGGGCCCCCATGTCACGCGGCATGCTCTTGGGGCCCCCATGACATGTGGCATGCATTTGGGGCCCCCATGACATGCGGCATGCATTTGGAGCCCCCATGACATGCGGCATGCATTTGGGGCCCCCATGACATGCGGCATGCACTTGGTGCCCTCATGACATGCGGCATGGATGTAGAGCCCCCATGACATGTGGAATGCATGTGGGGACCCCATGACATGCGGCATGCATTTGGGGCCCCCATGACATGCAGCATACATTTGAGGCCCCCATGACATGCGGCATGCATGTGGGGCCCCTATGACATGCACCATGCATGTGGGGCCCCCATGACATGTGGCACGTATTTGAGGCCCCCATGACATGCGGCATGCGTGTCGGCTACCATGACATGTGCCATGCATTTGGGTCCCCCATCACGTGCAGCATGCATTTGAGGCCCCCAAGACATGGGGCATGCATGTGGGGCCCCATGACATGCAGCATGCATTTGTGGCCTCTGACATGCAGCATGCATTTGGGCCCCCAATGAAATGTGGCATGCACGTGGAGCCCCCATGACATGTGTCATGCACGTGTGGCCCCCATGACATATGGCATTCATTTTTGGCCCCCATGACATGCGGCATGCATTTGGGGCACCCATAACATGCGTCATGCACGTGGGGCCCAATGACATGCGGTATGCACGTGGAGCCCCATGACATGCGGTATGCATGTGGTGCCCCCATGACATGTGGCATGCATGTGGGCCCTCATGACATGCGGCATGCACAAGGAGCCCCATGACATGCGTCATGCACTTGGGGCCACATGACATGCGGCATACATTTGGGGCCCCCATGACATGTGGCATGCATTTGGGCCCTCATGACATGCGGCATGCACAAGGGGCCCCATGACATGCGTCATGCACTTGGGGCCACACGACATGCGGCATGCATTTGGGTCCCCCATGACATGTGGCATGCATTTGGGTCCCCCATCACGTGCAGCATGCATTTGAGGCCCCCAAGACATGGGGCATGCATGTGGGGCCCCATGACATGCAGCATGCATTTGGGCCCCCAATGAAATGTGGCATGCACGTGGGGCCTCGTTAACATGTGGCATGCATGTGGAGCCCCCATGACATGTGTCATGCACGTGTGGCCCCCATGACATGTGGCATGCATTTTTGGCCCCCATGACATGCGGCATGCATTTGGGGCACCCATAACATGCGTCATGCACGTGGGGCCCCATGACATGCGGTATGCACGTGGAGCCCCATGACATGCGCTATGCATGTGGTGCCCCCATGCCATGTGGCATGCATGTGGGCCCCCATGGCATGCGGCATGCACATGGGGCCCCATAACATACGTCATGCACTTGGGGCCACATAACATGCGGCATGCATTTGGGGCCCCCATGACATGCAGCATGCACATGGGGCCCCATGACATGCGGCATGCATTTGGAGGTCCCATGACAGGCAGTATGCATTTGGGGCCCCAATGACATGCGGCATTCATTTGGGGCCTCCATGACATGTGGCATGCATTTGGGGCCCCCATGACACGTGGCATGCACATGGGGCCCCATGACATGCGGCATGCATTTGGGGCACCTATGACATGCGGTATGCATGTGGGGCCCATGATATGCGGTATGCACATGTTCCCCCAATGACATGCGGTATGCATGTGGACCCCATGGCATGTGGCATGCACATGGGGCCCCATGACATGCGGCATGCATTTTGGGACCAATGCCATGCGGTATGCACGTGGGGCCCCATCATATGCGGTATGCACGTGTTGCCCCCATTACATGCGGTATGCATGAGTGTCCCCTATGACATGCGGCATGAAATTGGTACCCCCATGACATTCGGCATCCACATGGGGCCCCATGACATGAGGCATGCACTTGGTGCCCCCATGACATGCGGCATGCATGTAGAGCCCCCGTGACATGCAGAATGCACGTGGGGACCACATGACATGCGGCATGCATTTGGGGCCCCCATGACATGTGGCATGCATTTGGGGCCCCCATGACATGTGGCATGCATGTGGGGCCCCTATGACATGCGGCATGCACGTGGGGCTTTCATGACATGCGGCATGCACGTGGGTCCCCCATGACATGTGGCATGAATGTGGGGCTACCATGACATGCAGCATGCATTTGGCGCCCCCATGACATGCGGCATGCATTTGGCGCCCCCATGACATGCGGCATGCACGTGGGGCCCCCATGACATGCGGCATGCATTTGGGGCCCCCATGACATGCGGAATGCCTGCGGGGCCCCCATGACATGCGGCATGCATTTGGGGCCCCCAATGAAATGCGGCATGCACGTGGGGCCTACATGACATGTGGCATGCATGTGGAGCCCCCATGACATGGGGCATGCACGTGTGATCCCCATGACATGCGGAATGCATTTGGGGCCCCTATGACAAGCGGCATGTTTTTTTGGCCCCCATGACATGCGGCATGTATTTGGGGCATCCATGACATGCGGCATGCACTTGGGGCCCCATGACATGCGGTATGCACGTGGAGCCCCATGACATGCGGTATGCATTTGGTGCCTCCATGACATGCGGCATGCATGTGGGCCCCCATGACATGCGGCATGCATGTGGGCCCCCATGACATGCGGCATGCATGTGGGTTCCCCATTCCATGTGGCATGCACATGGAACCCCCATGACATGCGGAATGCTCATGGGGCCCCATGACATGCGGCATGCACTTGGGGCCACATGACATGCGGCATGCACATGGGGCCCCATGACATGCGGCATGCATATGGAGATCCCATGACAGGTTGTATGCATTTGGGGCCCCAATGACATTCGGCATGCATTTGGAGCCTCCATGACATGTGGCATGCATTTGAGGCCCCCATGACATGTGGCATGCACATGGTGCCCCATGACATGCGACCTGCATTTGGGGCCCCCATGACATGCGGTATGCACGTGGGGCCCCATGATATGCGGTATGCACGTATTGCCCCCATGACATGCGTTATGCATGTGGGCCCCCATGACGTGTGGCATGAACATGGGGCCCCAATGACATGCGGCATGCATTTGGGGCCCCAATGAAATGCGGTATGCACGTGGGGCCCAATGATATGCGGTATACACGTGTTGCCCCCATGATATGCGGTATGCATTTGGGTCCCCCATGACATGCGGCATGCACGTGGGGCCACATGACATGCAGCATGCATGTGGAGCTCCCATGACATGCAGAATGCATTTGGGGCCCCCATGACATGAGTCAAGCTTTGGGGGTCCCCATGACATGCGGTATGCACGTGAGGCCCCCATGACATGCACTTTGCATTTGGGGCCCCCATGACATGAGGCATGCATGTGGGGACCCCATGATATGTGGCATGCACGTGGTACCCCCATGACATTCGGCATGCACATGGGTCCCCATGACATGCGGCATGCACGTGGGGCCACATGACATGCGACATGCATTTGGGGTTCCCAAGACACGCAGCATGCATTTGGGGCCCCCATGACATGCGGCATGGACGTGGGGCCTCCATGATATGTAGAATGCATTTGGTGCCACCATGACATGCGTCATGCATGTGGGGCCCAAATGACATGCGACATGCATTTGGGGTACTCAAGACATGCGTCATGCATGTGGGGCCCCCATGACATGCGTCAAGCACGTGGGGCCCCCATGTCACGCAGCATGCTCTTGGGGCCACCATGACATGTGGCATGCATTTGGGGCCCCCATGACATGCGGCATTCATTTGGGGCCCCCATGACATGCGGCATTCATTTGGGGCCCCCATGACATGCGGCATGCACTTGGTGCCCTCATGACATGCGGCATGGATGTAGAGCCCCCATGACATACGGAATGCATGTGGGGACCCCATGACATGCAGCATGCATTTGGGGCCCCCATGACATGCAGCATACATTTAAGGCCCCCATGACATGCGGCATGCATGTGGGGCCCCATGACATGCGGCATGCATGTGGGGCCCTATGACATGCACCATGCATGTGGGGCCCCCATGACATGCGGCATGCGTGTCGGCTACCATGACATGTGCCATGCATTTGGGTCCCCCATCACGTGCAGCATGCATTTGAGGCCCCCAAGACATGGGGCATGCATGTGGGGCCCCATGACATGCAGCATGCATTTGTGGCCCCCATGACATGAGGCATGCATTTGGGGTCCCCTTGACATGCGGAATGCTTTTTTGGCCCCCATGACAGGCGGCTTGCATTTGGGGCCCCCATGACATGCGGCATGGACGTGGGGCCTCCATGATATGTAGAATGCTTTTGGGGCCACCATGACATGCGTCATGCATGTGGGGCCCAAATGACATGCGACATGCATTTGGGGTACTCAAGACATGCGGCATGCATGTGGCGCCCCCATGACATGCGTCAAGTACGTGGGGCCCCCATGTCACGCGGCATGCTCTTGGGGCCCCCATGACATGTGGCATGCATTTGGGGCCCCCATGACATGCGGCATGCATTTGGAGCCCCCATGACATGCGGCATGCATTTGGGGCCCCCATGACATGCGGCATGCACTTGGTGCCCTCATGACATGCGGCATGGATGTAGAGCCCCCATGACATGTGGAATGCATGTGGGGACCCCATGACATGCGGCATGCATTTGGGGCCCCCATGACATGCAGCATACATTTGAGGCCCCCATGACATGCGGCATGCATGTGGGGCCCCTATGACATGCACCATGCATGTGGGGCCCCCATGACATGTGGCACGTATTTGAGGCCCCCATGACATGCGGCATGCGTGTCGGCTACCATGACATGTGCCATGCATTTGGGTCCCCCATCACGTGCAGCATGCATTTGAGGCCCCCAAGACATGGGGCATGCATGTGGGGCCCCATGACATGCAGCATGCATTTGTGGCCTCTGACATGCAGCATGCATTTGGGCCCCCAATGAAATGTGGCATGCACGTGGAGCCCCCATGACATGTGTCATGCACGTGTGGCCCCCATGACATATGGCATTCATTTTTGGCCCCCATGACATGCGGCATGCATTTGGGGCACCCATAACATGCGTCATGCACGTGGGGCCCAATGACATGCGGTATGCACGTGGAGCCCCATGACATGCGGTATGCATGTGGTGCCCCCATGACATGTGGCATGCATGTGGGCCCTCATGACATGCGGCATGCACAAGGAGCCCCATGACATGCGTCATGCACTTGGGGCCACATGACATGCGGCATACATTTGGGGCCCCCATGACATGTGGCATGCATTTGGGCCCTCATGACATGCGGCATGCACAAGGGGCCCCATGACATGCGTCATGCACTTGGGGCCACACGACATGCGGCATGCATTTGGGGCCCCCATGACATGTGGCATGCATTTGGGTCCCCCATCACGTGCAGCATGCATTTGAGGCCCCCAAGACATGGGGCATGCATGTGGGGCCCCATGACATGCAGCATGCATTTGGGCCCCCAATGAAATGTGGCATGCACGTGGGGCCTCGTTAACATGTGGCATGCATGTGGAGCCCCCATGACATGTGTCATGCACGTGTGGCCCCCATGACATGTGGCATGCATTTTTGGCCCCCATGACATGCGGCATGCATTTGGGGCACCCATAACATGCGTCATGCACGTGGGGCCCCATGACATGCGGTATGCACGTGGAGCCCCATGACATGCGGTATGCATGTGGTGCCCCCATGCCATGTGGCATGCATGTGGGCCCCCATGGCATGCGGCATGCACATGGGGCCCCATAACATACGTCATGCACTTGGGGCCACATAACATGCAGCATGCATTTGGGGCCCCCATGACATGCAGCATGCACATGGGGCCCCATGACATGCGGCATGCATTTGGAGGTCCCATGACAGGCAGTATGCATTTGGGGCCCCAATGACATGCGGCATGCATTTGGGGCCTCCATGACATGTGGCATGCATTTGGGGCCCCCATGACACGTGGCATGCACATGGGGCCCCATGACATGCGGCATGCATTTGGGGCACCTATGACATGCGGTATGCATGTGGGGCCCATGATATGCGGTATGCACATGTTCCCCCAATGACATGCGGTATGCATGTGGACCCCATGGCATGTGGCATGCACATGGGGCCCCATGACATGCGGCATGCATTTTGGGACCAATGCCATGCGGTATGCACGTGGGGCCCCATCATATGCGGTATGCACGTGTTGCCCCCATTACATGCGGTATGCATGAGTGTCCCCTATGACATGCGGCATGAAATTGGTACCCCCATGACATTCGGCATCCACATGGGGCCCCATGACATGAGGCATGCACTTGGTGCCCCCATGACATGCGGCATGCATGTAGAGCCCCCATGACATGCAGAATGCACGTGGGGACCACATGACATGCGGCATGCATTTGGGGCCCCCATGACATGTGGCATGCATTTGGGGCCCCCATGACATGTGGCATGCATGTGGGGCCCCTATGACATGCGGCATGCACGTGGGGCTTTCATGACATGCGGCATGCACGTGGGTCCCCCATGACATGTGGCATGAATGTGGGGCTACCATGACATGCAGCATGCATTTGGCGCCCCCATGACATGCGGCATGCATTTGGCGCCCCCATGACATGCGGCATGCACGTGGGCCCCCCATGACATGCGGCATGCATTTGGGGCCCCCATGACATGCGGAATGCCTGCGGGGCCCCCATGACATGCAGCATGCATTTGGGGCCCCCAATGAAATGCGGCATGCACGTGGGGCCTACATGACATGTGGCATGCATGTGGAGCCCCCATGACATGGGGCATGCACGTGTGATCCCCATGACATGCGGAATGCATTTGGGGCCCCTATGACAAGCGGCATGTTTTTTTGGCCCCCATGACATGCGGCATGTATTTGGGGCATCCATGACATGCGGCATGCACTTGGGGCCCCATGACATGCGGTATGCACGTGGAGCCCCATGACATGCGGTATGCATTTGGTGCCTCCATGACATGCGGCATGCATGTGGGCCCCCATGACATGCGGCATGCATGTGGGTTCCCCATTCCATGTGGCATGCACATGGAACCCCCATGACATGCGGAATGCTCATGGGGCCCCATGACATGCGGCATGCACTTGGGGCCACATGACATGCGGCATGCACATGGGGCCCCATGACATGCGGCATGCATATGGAGATCCCATGACAGGTTGTATGCATTTGGGGCCCCAATGACATTCGGCATGCATTTGGAGCCTCCATGACATGTGGCATGCATTTGAGGCCCCCATGACATGTGGCATGCACATGGTGCCCCATGACATGCGACCTGCATTTGGGGCCCCCATGACATGCGGTATGCACGTGGGGCCCCATGATATGCGATATGCACGTATTGCCCCCATGACATGCGTTATGCATGTGGGCCCCCATGACGTGTGGCATGAACATGGGACCCCAATGACATGCGGCATGCATTTGGGGCCCCAATGAAATGCGGTATGCACGTGGGGCCCAATGATATGCGGTATACACGTGTTGCCCCCATGATATGCGGTATGCATTTGGGTCCCCCATGACATGCGGCATGCACGTGGGGCCACATGACATGCGGCATGCATGTGGAGCTCCCATGACATGCAGAATGCATTTGGGGCCCCCATGACATGAGTCAAGCTTTGGGGGTCCCCATGACATGCGGTATGCACGTGAGGCCCCCATGACATGCACTTTGCATTTGGGGCCCCCATGACATGAGGCATGCATGTGGGGACCCCATGATATGTGGCATGCACGTGGTACCCCCATGACATTCGGCATGCACATGGGTCCCCATGACATGCGGCATGCACGTGGGGCCACATGACATGCGACATGCATTTGGGGTTCCCAAGACACGCAGCATGCATTTGGGGCCCCCATGACATGCGGCATGGACGTGGGGCCTCCATGATATGTAGAATGCATTTGGTGCCACCATGACATGCGTCATGCATGTGGGGCCCAAATGACATGCGACATGCATTTGGGGTACTCAAGACATGCATCAGGCATGTGGGGCCCCCATGACATGCGTCAAGCACGTGGGGCCCCCATGTCACGCAGCATGCTCTTGGGGCCACCATGACATGTGGCATGCATTTGGGGCCCCCATGACATGCGGCATTCATTTGGGGCCCCCATGACATGCGGCATGCACTTGGTGCCCTCATGACATGCGGCATGGATGTAGAGCCCCCATGACATACGGAATGCATGTGGGGACCCCATGACATGCAGCATGCATTTGGGGCCCCCATGACATGCAGCATACATTTAAGGCCCCCATGACATGCGGCATGCATGTGGGGCCCCATGACATGCGGCATGCATGTGGGGCCCTATGACATGCACCATGCATGTGGGGCCCCCATGACATGCGGCATGCGTGTCGGCTACCATGACATGTGCCATGCATTTGGGTCCCCCATCACGTGCAGCATGCATTTGAGGCCCCCAAGACATGGGGCATGCATGTGGGGCCCCATGACATGCAGCATGCATTTGTGGCCCCCATGACATGAGGCATGCATTTGGGGTCCCCTTGACATGCGGAATGCTTTTTTGGCCCCCATGACAGGCGGCTTGCATTTGGGGCCCCCATGACATGCGGCATGGACGTGGGGCCTCCATGATATGTAGAATGCTTTTGGGGCCACCATGACATGCGTCATGCATGTGGGGCCCAAATGACATGCGACATGCATTTGGGGTACTCAAGACATGCGGCATGCATGTGGCGCCCCCATGACATGCGTCAAGCACGTGGGGCCCCCATGTCACGCGGCATGCTCTTGGGGCCCCCATGACATGTGGCATGCATTTGGGGCCCCCATGACATGCGGCATGCATTTGGAGCCCCCATGACATGCGGCATGCATTTGGGGCCCCCATGACATGCGGCATGCACTTGGTGCCCTCATGACATGCGGCATGGATGTAGAGCCCCCATGACATGTGGAATGCATGTGGGGACCCCATGACATGCGGCATGCATTTGGGGCCCCCATGACATGCAGCATACATTTGAGGCCCCCATGACATGCGGCATGCATGTGGGGCCCCATAACATGCGGCATGCATGTGGGGCCCCTATGACATGCACCATGCATTTGGGGCCCCCATGACATGTGGCACGTATTTGAGGCCCCCATGACATGCGGCATGCGTGTCGGCTACCATGACATGTGTCATGCATTTGGGTCCCCCATCACGTGCAGCATGCATTTGAGGCCCCCAAGACATGGGGCATGCATGTGGGGCCCCATGACATGCAGCATGCATTTGTGGCCTCTGACATGCAGCATGCATTTGGGCCCCCAATGAAATGTGGCATGCACGTGGAGCCCCCATGACATGTGTCATGCACGTGTGGCCCCCATGACATGTGGCATTCATTTTTGGCCCCCATGACATGCGGCATGCATTTGGGGCACCCATAACATGCGTCATGCACGTGGGGCCCAATGACATGCGGTATGCACGTGGAGCCCCATGACATGCGGTATGCATGTGGTGCCCCCATGACATGTGGCATGCATGTGGGCCCTCATGACATGCGGCATGCACAAGGGGCCCCATGACATGCGTCATGCACTTGGGGCCACATGACATGCGGCATGCATTTGGGGCCCCCATGACATGTGGCATGCATTTGGGTCCCCCATCACGTGCAGCATGCATTTGAGGACCCCAAGACATGGGGCATGCATGTGGGACCCCATGACATGCAGCATGCATTTGTGGCCTCTGACATGCAGCGTGCATTTGGGCCCCCAATGAAACGTGGCATGCACGTGGGGCCTCGTTGACATGTGGCATGCATGTGGAGCCCCCATGACATGTGTCATGCACGTGTGGCCCCCATGACATGTGGCATGCATTTTTGGCCCCCATGACATGCGGCATGCATTTGGGGCACCCATAACATGCGTCATGCACGTGGGGCCCCATGACATGCGGTATGCACGTGGAGCCCCATGACATGCGGTATGCATGTGGTGCCCCCCTAAACATGTGGCATGCATGTGGGCCCCCATGACATGCGGCATGCACATGGGGCCCCATAACATACGTCATGCACTTGGGGCCACATAACATGCGGCATGCATTTGGGGCCCCATGACATGCGGCATGCATGTGGAGGTCCCATGACAGGCAGTATGCATTTGGGGCCCCAATGACATGCGGCATGCATTTGGGGCCTCCATGACATGTGGCATGCATTTGGGGCCCCCATGACATGTGGCATGCACATGGGGCCCCATGACATGCGGCATGCATTTGGGGCACCTATGACATGCGGTATGCATGTGGGGCCCATGATATGCGGTATGCACATGTTCCCCTAATGACATGCGGTATGCATGTGGACCCCATGGCATGTGGCATGCACATGGGGCCCCATGACATGCGGCATGCATTTTGGGCCCAATGCCATGCGGTATGCACGTGGGGCCCCATGATATGCGGTATGCACGTGTTGCCCCCATTACATGCGGTATGCATGAGTGTCCCCCATGACATGCGGCATGAAATTGGTACCCCATGACATTCGGCATCCACATGGGGCCCCATGACATGCGGCATGCACGTGGGGCCACAAGACATGCGGCATGCATGTGGAGCTCCCAAGACATGCAGTATGCATTTGGGGCCCCCATGACATGAGGCATGCATAGGGGGTCCCCATGACATGCGGTATGCACGTGGGTCCCCCATGACATGGGGTATGCATTTGGGGTACACATGATATGCGGCATGCATTTGGGGTACCCATGACAAGCGGCATGCATTTGGGGCACCCATGACATACGGCATGCATTTGGGGCCCCCCTGACATGTGGCATGCATTTGGGGCCCCCATGACATGTGGCATGCATGTGGGGCCCCTATGACATGCGGCATGCACGTGGGGCTTTCATGACATGCGGCATGCACGTGGGTCCCCCATGACATGTGGCATGCATGTGGGGCTACCATGACATGTAGCATGCATTTGGGGCCCCAGACATGCAGCATGCATTTGGGGCCCCCAATGAAATGTGGAATGCACGTGGGGCCCCCATGACATGCGACATGAATGTGTGACCCCCATGACATTCGGAATGCATTTGGGGCCCCTATGACACGCGGCATGCTTTTTGGCCCCCATGACATGTGGCTTGCATTTGGGGCCCCCATGACATGTGGCATGCACGAGGGGCCTCCATGATATGTAGAATGCATTTGGTGCCACCATGACATGCTTCATGCATGTGGGGCCCAAATGACATGCGACATGCATTTGGGGTACCCAAGACATGCGGCATGCATGTTGGGCCCCCATGACATGCCTCAAGCACTTGGGGCCCCCATGTCATGCGGTATGCTCTTGGGGCCCCCATGACATGTGGCATACATTTGGGGCCCACATGACATGCGGCATGCTTTTGGAGCCACCATGACATGCGGCATGCATTTGGGGCCCCCATGACATGAGGCATGCACTTGGTGCCCACATGACATGCGGCATGCATGTGGGGCCCCCATGACATGCGGCATGCATTTGGGGCATGCATAACATGCTGCATGCATTTGGGGTACCTGAGACATGCGGCATGCATGTGGGGCCCCCATGACATGCGGCATGCATGTGGGGTCACCATGACATGCGGCATGCACGTGGGGCCCCCTTGACATGCAACATTCATTTGGGGCCCCCATGACATGTGGCATGCATGTGGGGCTCCCATGACATGCGGCATCCATTTATGGCCCCCATGACATGCGGCAAGCATTTGGGCCCCCATGACATGCGGCATGCATTTGGGGGCCCCATGGCATGCGGCATGCATGTGGGGCCCAAATGCTTGTCGCATGTCATGGGGGCCTCCATGACATGCGGCATGCATGTGGGTCCCCATGACATGCGGCATGCACGTGGGGCCCCCTTGACATGCGTCATGCATTTGGATCCCCCATTACATGCTGCATGCAAGTGGTGCCCCCATGACATGCGGCATGCATGTGGGCCCCCATAACATGCAGCATGCATGTGGGACCCCCATGACATGCGTCATGCATTTGGATCCCCCATTACATGCTGCATGCAAGTGGTGCCCCCATTACATGCTGCATGCAAGTGGTGCCCCCATGACATGCGTCATGCATGTGGGCCCCCATGACAAGCGGCATGCATTTGGGGCCCCCATGACATGCGTCAAGCACGTGGGGCCCCCATGTCACGCGGCATGCTCTTGGGGCCACCATGACATGTGGCATGCATTTGGGGCCCCCATGACATGCGGCATTCATTTGGAGCCCCCATGACATGCGGCATGCATTTGGGGCCCCCATGACATGCGGCATGCACTTGGTGCCCTCATGACATGCGGCATGGATGTAGAGCCCCCATGACATACGGAATGCATGTGGGGACCCCATGACATGCGGCATGCATTTGGGGCCCCCATGACATGCAGCATACATTTGAGGCCCCCATGACATGCGGCATGCATGTGGGGCCCCATGACATGCGGCATGCATGTGGGGCCCCTATGACATGCACCATGCATGTGGGGCCCCCATGACATGTGGCACGTATTTGAGGCCCCCATGACATGCGGCATGCGTGTCGGCTACCAGGACATGTGCCATGCATTTGGGTCCCCCATCACGTGCAGCATGCATTTGAGGCCCCCAAGACATGGGGCATGCATGTGGGGCCCCATGACATGCAGCTTGCATTTGTGGCCCCCATGACATGAGGCATGCATTTGGGGTCCCCTTGACATGCGGAATGCTTTTTTGGCCCCCATGACAGGCGGCTTGCATTTGGGGCCCCCATGACATGCGGCATGGAAGTGGGGCCTCCATGATATGTAGAATGCATTTGGGGCCACCATGACATGCGTCATGCATGTGGGCCCCAAATGACATGCGACATGCATTTGGGGTACTCAAGACATGCGGCATGCATGTGGGGCCCCCATGACATGCGTCAAGCACGTGGGGCCCCTATGTCACGCGGCATGCTCTTGGGGCCCCCATGACATGTGGCATGCATTTGGGGCCCCCATGACATGCGGCATGCATTTGGAGCCCCCATGACATGCGGCATGCATTTGGGGCCCCCATGACATGCGGAATGCACTTGGTGCCCTCATGACATGCGGCATGGATGTAGAGCCCCCATGACATGCAGAATGCATGTGGGGACCCCATGACATGCGGCATGCATTTGGGGCCCCCATGACATGCAGCATACATTTGAGGCCCCCATGACATGCGGCATGCATGTGGGGCCCCATAACATGCGGCATGCATGTGGGCCCCCATAACATGCGGCATGCATGTGGGGCCCCTATGACATGCACCATGCATGTGGGGCCCCCATGACATGTGGCACGTATTTGAGGCCCCCATGACATGCGGCATGCGTGTCGGCTACCATGACATGTGCCATGCATTTGGGTCCCCCATCACGTGCAGCATGCATTTGAGGCCCCCAAGACATGGGGCATGCATGTGGGGCCCCATGACATGCAGCATGCATTTGTGGCCTCTGACATGCAGCATGCATTTGGGCCCCCAATGAAATGTGGCATGCACGTGGAGCCCCCATGACATGTGTCATGCACGTGTGGCCCCCATGACATATGGCATTCATTTTTGGCCCCCATGACATGCGGCATGCATTTGGGGCACCCATAACATGCGTCATGCACGTGGGGCCCAATGACATGCGGTATGCACGTGGAGCCCCATGACATGCGGTATGCATGTGGTGCCCCCATGACATGTGGCATGCATGTGGGCCCTCATGACATGCGGCATGCACAAGGAGCCCCATGACATGCGTCATGCACTTGGGGCCACACGACATGCGGCATGCATTTGGGGCCCCCATGACATGTGGCATGCATTTGGGTCCCCCATCACGTGCAGCATGCATTTGAGGCCCCCAAGACATGGGGCATGCATGTGGGGCCCCATGACATGCAGCATGCATTTGGGCCCCCAATGAAATGTGGCATGCACGTGGGGCCTCGTTAACATGTGGCATGCATGTGGAGCCCCCATGACATGTGTCATGCACGTGTGGCCCCCATGACATGTGGCATGCATTTTTGGCCCCCATGACATGCGGCATGCATTTGGGGCACCCATAACATGCGTCATGCACGTGGGGCCCCATGACATGCGGTATGCACGTGGAGCCCCATGACATGCGGTATGCATGTGGTGCCCCCATGCCATGTGGCATGCATGTGGGCCCCCATGGCATGCGGCATGCACATGGGGCCCCATAACATACGTCATGCACTTGGGGCCACATAACATGCGGCATGCATTTGGGGCCCCCATGACATGCAGCATGCACATGGGGCCCCATGACATGCGGCATGCATTTGGAGGTCCCATGACAGGCAGTATGCATTTGGGGCCCCAATGACATGCGGCATGCATTTGGGGCCTCCATGACATGTGGCATGCATTTGGGGCCCCCATGACACGTGGCATGCACATGGGGCCCCATGACATGCGGCATGCATTTGGGGCACCTATGACATGCGGTATGCATGTGGGGCCCATGATATGCGGTATGCACATGTTCCCCCAATGACATGCGGTATGCATGTGGACCCCATGGCATGTGGCATGCACATGGGGCCCCATGACATGCGGCATGCATTTTGGGACCAATGCCATGCGGTATGCACGTGGGGCCCCATCATATGCGGTATGCACGTGTTGCCCCCATTACATGCGGTATGCATGAGTGTCCCCTATGACATGCGGCATGAAATTGGTACCCCCATGACATTCGGCATCCACATGGGGCCCCATGACATGAGGCATGCACTTGGTGCCCCCATGACATGCGGCATGCATGTAGAGCCCCCATGACATGCAGAATGCACGTGGGGACCACATGACATGCGGCATGCATTTGGGGCCCCCATGACATGTGGCATGCATTTGGGGCCCCCATGACATGTGGCATGCATGTGGGGCCCCTATGACATGCGGCATGCACGTGGGGCTTTCATGACATGCGGCATGCACGTGGGTCCCCCATGACATGTGGCATGAATGTGGGGCTACCATGACATGCAGCATGCATTTGGCGCCCCCATGACATGCGGCATGCATTTGGCGCCCCCATGACATGCGGCATGCACGTGGGGCCCCCATGACATGCGGCATGCATTTGGGGCCCCCATGACATGCGGAATGCCTGCGGGGCCCCCATGACATGCGGCATGCATTTGGGGCCCCCAATGAAATGCGGCATGCACGTGGGGCCTACATGACATGTGGCATGCATGTGGAGCCCCCATGACATGGGGCATGCACGTGTGACCCCCATGACATGCGGAATGCATTTGGGGCCCCTATGACAAGCGGCATGTTTTTTTGGCCCCCATGACATGCGGCATGTATTTGGGGCATCCATGACATGCGGCATGCACTTGGGGCCCCATGACATGCGGTATGCACGTGGAGCCCCATGACATGCGGTATGCATTTGGTGCCTCCATGACATGCGGCATGCATGTGGGCCCCCATGACATGCGGCATGCATGTGGGCCCCCATGACATGCGGCATGCATGTGGGTTCCCCATTCCATGTGGCATGCACATGGAACCCCCATGACATGCGGAATGCTCATGGGGCCCCATGACATGCGGCATGCACTTGGGGCCACATGACATGCGGCATGCACATGGGGCCCCATGACATGCGGCATGCATATGGAGATCCCATGACAGGTTGTATGCATTTGGGGCCCCAATGACATTCGGCATGCATTTGGAGCCTCCATGACATGTGGCATGCATTTGAGGCCCCCATGACATGTGGCATGCACATGGTGCCCCATGACATGCGACCTGCATTTGGGGCCCCCATGACATGTGGTATGCACGTGGGGCCCCATGATATGCGGTATGCACGTATTGCCCCCATGACATGCGTTATGCATGTGGGCCCCCATGACGTGTGGCATGAACATGGGGCCCCAATGACATGCGGCATGCATTTGGGGCCCCAATGAAATGCGGTATGCACGTGGGGCCCAATGATATGCGGTATACACGTGTTGCCCCCATGATATGCGGTATGCATTTGGGTCCCCCATGACATGCGGCATGCACGTGGGGCCACATGACATGCGGCATGCATGTGGAGCTCCCATGACATGCAGAATGCATTTGGGGCCCCCATGACATGAGTCAAGCTTTGGGGGTCCCCATGACATGCGGTATGCACGTGAGGCCCCCATGACATGCACTTTGCATTTGGGGCCCCCATGACATGAGGCATGCATGTGGGGACCCCATGATATGTGGCATGCACGTGGTACCCCCATGACATTCGGCATGCACATGGGTCCCCATGACATGCGGCATGCACGTGGGGCCACATGACATGCGACATGCATTTGGGGTTCCCAAGACACGCAGCATGCATTTGGGGCCCCCATGACATGCGGCATGGACGTGGGGCCTCCATGATATGTAGAATGCATTTGGTGCCACCATGACATGCGTCATGCATGTGGGGCCCAAATGACATGCGACATGCATTTGGGGTACTCAAGACATGCATCAGGCATGTGGGGCCCCCATGACATGCGTCAAGCACGTGGGGCCCCCATGTCACGCAGCATGCTCTTGGGGCCACCATGACATGTGGCATGCATTTGGGGCCCCCATGACATGCGGCATTCATTTGGGGCCCCCATGACATGCGGCATGCACTTGGTGCCCTCATGACATGCGGCATGGATGTAGAGCCCCCATGACATACGGAATGCATGTGGGGACCCCATGACATGCAGCATGCATTTGGGGCCCCCATGACATGCAGCATACATTTAAGGCCCCCATGACATGCGGCATGCATGTGGGGCCCCATGACATGCGGCATGCATGTGGGGCCCTATGACATGCACCATGCATGTGGGGCCCCCATGACATGCGGCATGCGTGTCGGCTACCATGACATGTGCCATGCATTTGGGTCCCCCATCACGTGCAGCATGCATTTGAGGCCCCCAAGACATGGGGCATGCATGTGGGGCCCCATGACATGCAGCATGCATTTGTGGCCCCCATGACATGAGGCATGCATTTGGGGTCCCCTTGACATGCGGAATGCTTTTTTGGCCCCCATGACAGGCGGCTTGCATTTGGGGCCCCCATGACATGCGGCATGGACGTGGGGCCTCCATGATATGTAGAATGCTTTTGGGGCCACCATGACATGCGTCATGCATGTGGGGCCCAAATGACATGCAACATGCATTTGGGGTACTCAAGACATGCGGCATGCATGTGGCACCCCCATGACATGCGTCAAGCACGTGGGGCTCCCATGTCACGCGGCATGCTCTTGGGGCCCCCATGACATGTGGCATGCATTTGGGGCCCCCATGACATGCGGCATGCATTTGGAGCCCCCATGACATGCGGCATGCATTTGGGGCCCCCATGACATGCGGCATGCACTTGGTGCCCTCATGACATGCGGCATGGATGTAGAGCCCCCATGACATGTGGAATGCATGTGGGGACCCCATGACATGCGGCATGCATTTGGGGCCCCCATGACATGCAGCATACATTTGAGGCCCCCATGACATGCGGCATGCATGTGGGGCCCCATAACATGCGGCATGCATGTGGGGCCCCTATGACATGCACCATGCATTTGGGGCCCCATGACATGTGGCACGTATTTGAGGCCCCCATGACATGCGGCATGCGTGTCGGCTACCATGACATGTGTCATGCATTTGGGTCCCCCATCACGTGCAGCATGCATTTGAGGCCCCCAAGACATGGGGCATGCATGTGGGGCCCCATGACATGCAGCATGCATTTGTGGCCTCTGACATGCAGCATGCATTTGGGCCCCCAATGAAATGTGGCATGCACGTGGAGCCCCCATGACATGTGTCATGCACGTGTGGCCCCCATGACATGTGGCATTCATTTTTGGCCCCCATGACATGCGGCATGCATTTGGGGCACCCATAACATGCGTCATGCACGTGGGGCCCAATGACATGCGGTATGCACGTGGAGCCCCATGACATGCGGTATGCATGTGGTGCCCCCATGACATGTGGCATGCATGTGGGCCCTCATGACATGCGGCATGCACAAGGGGCCCCATGACATGCGTCATGCACTTGGGGCCACATGACATGCGGCATGCATTTGGGGCCCCCATGACATGTGGCATGCATTTGGGTCCCCCATCACGTGCAGCATGCATTTGAGGACCCCAAGACATGGGGCATGCATGTGGGGCCCCATGACATGCAGCATGCATTTGTGGCCTCTGACATGCAGCGTGCATTTGGGCCCCCAATGAAACGTGGCATGCACGTGGGGCCTCGTTGACATGTGGCATGCATGTGGAGCCCCCATGACATGTGTCATGCACGTGTGGCCCCCATGACATGTGGCATGCATTTTTGGCCCCCATGACATGCGGCATGCATTTGGGGCACCCATAACATGCGTCATGCACGTGGGGCCCCATGACATGCGGTATGCACGTGGAGCCCCATGACATGCGGTATGCATGTGGTGCCCCCCTAAACATGTGGCATGCATGTGGGCCCCCATGACATGCGGCATGCACATGGGGCCCCATAACATACGTCATGCACTTGGGGCCACATAACATGCGGCATGCATTTGGGGCCCCATGACATGCGGCATGCATGTGGAGGTCCCATGACAGGCAGTATGCATTTGGGGCCCCAATGACATGCGGCATGCATTTGGGGCCTCCATGACATGTGGCATGCATTTGGGGCCCCCATGACATGTGGCATGCACATGGGGCCCCATGACATGCGGCATGCATTTGGGGCACCTATGACATGCGGTATGCATGTGGGGCCCATGATATGCGGTATGCACATGTTCCCCTAATGACATGCGGTATGCATGTGGACCCCATGGCATGTGGCATGCACATGGGGCCCCATGACATGCGGCATGCATTTTGGGCCCAATGCCATGCGGTATGCACGTGGGGCCCCATGATATGCGGTATGCACGTGTTGCCCCCATTACATGCGGTATGCATGAGTGTCCCCCATGACATGCGGCATGAAATTGGTACCCCATGACATTCGGCATCCACATGGGGCCCCATGACATGCGGCATGCACGTGGGGCCACAAGACATGCGGCATGCATGTGGAGCTCCCAAGACATGCAGTATGCATTTGGGGCCCCCATGACATGAGGCATGCATAGGGGGTCCCCATGACATGCGGTATGCACGTGGGTCCCCCATGACATGGGGTATGCATTTGGGGTACACATGATATGCGGCATGCATTTGGGGTACCCATGACAAGCGGCATGCATTTGGGGCACCCATGACATACGGCATGCATTTGGGGCCCCCCTGACATGTGGCATGCATTTGGGGCCCCCATGACATGTGGCATGCATGTGGGGCCCCTATGACATGCGGCATGCATGTGGGGCTTTCATGACATGCGGCATGCACGTGGGTCCCCCATGACATGTGGCATGCATGTGGGGCTACCATGACATGTAGCATGCATTTGGGGCCCCAGACATGCAGCATGCATTTGGGGCCCCCAATGAAATGTGGAATGCACGTGGGGCCCCCATGACATGCGACATGAATGTGTGACCCCCATGACATTCGGAATGCATTTGGGGCCCCTATGACACGCGGCATGCTTTTTGGCCCCCATGACATGTGGCTTGCATTTGGGGCCCCCATGACATGTGGCATGCACGTGGGGCCTCCATGATATGTAGAATGCATTTGGTGCCACCATGACATGCTTCATGCATGTGGGGCCCAAATGACATGCGACATGCATTTGGGGTACCCAAGACATGCGGCATGCATGTTGGGCCCCCATGACATGCCTCAAGCACTTGGGGCCCCCATGTCATGCGGTATGCTCTTGGGGCCCCCATGACATGTGGCATACATTTGGGGCCCACATGACATGCGGCATGCTTTTGGAGCCACCATGACATGCGGCATGCATTTGGGGCCCCCATGACATGAGGCATGCACTTGGTGCCCCCATGACATGCGGCATGCATGTGGGGCCCCCATGACATGCGGCATGCATTTGGGGCATGCATAACATGCTGCATGCATTTGGGGTACCTGAGACATGCGGCATGCATGTGGGGCCCCCATGACATGCGGCATGCATGTGGGGTCACCATGACATGCGGCATGCACGTGGGGCCCCCTTGACATGCAACATTCATTTGGGGACCCCATGACATGTGGCATGCATGTGGGGCCCCCATGACATGCGGCAAGCATTTGGGCCCCCATGACATGCGGCATGCATTTGGGGGCCCCATGGCATGCGGCATGCATGTGGGGCCCAAATGCTTGTCGCATGTCATGGGGGCCTCCATGACATGCGGCATGCATGTGGGTCCCCATGACATGCGGCATGCACGTGGGGCCCCCTTGACATGCGTCATGCATTTGGATTCCCCATTACATGCTGCATGCAAGTGGTGCCCCCATGACATGCGGCATGCATGTGGGCCCCCATAACATGCAGCATGCATGTGGGACCCCCATGACATGCGTCATGCATTTGGATCCCCCATTACATGCTGCATGCAAGTGGTGCCCCCATTACATGCTGCATGCAAGTGGTGCCCCCATGACATGCGTCATGCATGTGGGCCCCCATGACATGCGGCATGCATTTGGGGCCCCCATGACATGCGTCAAGCACGTGGGGCCCCCATGTCACGCGGCATGCTCTTGGGGCCACCATGACATGTGGCATGCATTTGGGGCCCCCATGACATGCGGCATTCATTTGGAGCCCCCATGACATGCGGCATGCATTTGGGGCCCCCATGACATGCGGCATGCACTTGGTGCCCTCATGACATGCGGCATGGATGTAGAGCCCCCATGACATACGGAATGCATGTGGGGACCCCATGACATGCGGCATGCATTTGGGGCCCCCATGACATGCAGCATACATTTGAGGCCCCCATGACATGCGGCATGCATGTGGGGCCCCATGACATGCGGCATGCATGTGGGGCCCCTATGACATGCACCATGCATGTGGGGCCCCCATGACATGTGGCACGTATTTGAGGCCCCCATGACATGCGGCATGCGTGTCGGCTACCAGGACATGTGCCATGCATTTGGGTCCCCCATCACGTGCAGCATGCATTTGAGGCCCCCAAGACATGGGGCATGCATGTGGGGCCCCATGACATGCAGCTTGCATTTGTGGCCCCCATGACATGAGGCATGCATTTGGGGTCCCCTTGACATGCGGAATGCTTTTTTGGCCCCCATGACAGGCGGCTTGCATTTGGGGCCCCCATGACATGCGGCATGGAAGTGGGGCCTCCATGATATGTAGAATGCATTTGGGGCCACCATGACATGCGTCATGCATGTGGGCCCCAAATGACATGCGACATGCATTTGGGGTACTCAAGACATGCGGCATGCATGTGGGGCCCCCATGACATGCGTCAAGCACGTGGGGCCCCTATGTCACGCGGCATGCTCTTGGGGCCCCCATGACATGTGGCATGCATTTGGGGCCCCCATGACATGCGGCATGCATTTGGAGCCCCCATGACATGCGGCATGCATTTGGGGCCCCCATGACATGCGGCATGCACTTGGTGCCCTCATGACATGCGGCATGGATGTAGAGCCCCCATGACATGCGGAATGCATGTGGGGACCCCATGACATGCGGCATGCATTTGGGGCCCCCATGACATGCAGCATACATTTGAGGCCCCCATGACATGCGGCATGCATGTGGGGCCCAATAACATGCGGCATGCATGTGGGCCCCCATAACATGCGGCATGCATGTGGGGCCCCTATGACATGCACCATGCATGTGGGGCCCCCATGACATGTGGCACGTATTTGAGGCCCCCATGACATGCGGCATGCGTGTCGGCTACCATGACATGTGCCATGCATTTGGGTCCCCCATCACGTGCAGCATGCATTTGAGGCCCCCAAGACATGGGGCATGCATGTGGGGCCCCATGACATGCAGCATGCATTTGTGGCCTCTGACATGCAGCATGCATTTGGGCCCCCAATGAAATGTGGCATGCACGTGGAGCCCCCATGACATGTGTCATGCACGTGTGGCCCCCATGACATATGGCATTCATTTTTGGCCCCCATGACATGCGGCATGCATTTGGGGCACCCATAACATGCGTCATGCACGTGGGGCCCAATGACATGCGGTATGCACGTGGAGCCCCATGACATGCGGTATGCATGTGGTGCCCCCATGACATGTGGCATGCATGTGGGCCCTCATGACATGCGGCATGCACAAGGAGCCCCATGACATGCGTCATGCACTTGGGGCCACATGACATGCGGCATACATTTGGGGCCCCCATGACATGTGGCATGCATTTGGGCCCTCATGACATGCGGCATGCACAAGGGGCCCCATGACATGCGTCATGCACTTGGGGCCACACGACATGCGGCATGCATTTGGGGCCCCCATGACATGTGGCATGCATTTGGGTCCCCCATCACGTGCAGCATGCATTTGAGGCCCCCAAGACATGGGGCATGCATGTGGGGCCCCATGACATGCAGCATGCATTTGGGCCCCCAATGAAATGTGGCATGCACGTGGGGCCTCGTTGACATGTGGCATGCATGTGGAGCCCCCATGACATGTGTCATGCACGTGTGGCCCCCATGACATGTGGCATGCATTTTTGGCCCCCATGACATGCGGCATGCATTTGGGGCACCCATAACATGCTTCATGCACGTGGAGCCCCATGACATGCGGTATGCACGTGGAGCCCCATGACATGCGGTATGCATGTGGTGCCCCCATGCCATGTGGCATGCATGTGGGCCCCCATGGCATGCGGCATGCACATGGGGCCCCATAACATACGTCATGCACTTGGGGCCACATAACATGCGGTATGCATTTGGGGCCCCATGACATGCGGCATGCATTTGGAGGTCCCATGACAGGCAGTATGCATTTGGGGCCCCAATGACATGCGGCATGCATTTGGGGCCTCCATGACATGTGGCATGCATTTGGGGCCCCCATGACACGTGGCATGCACATGGGGCCCCATGACATGCGGCATGCATTTGGGGCACCTATGACATGCGGTATGCATGTGGGGCCCATGATATGCGGTATGCACATGTTCCCCCAATGACATGCGGTATGCATGTGGACCCCATGGCATGTGGCATGCACATGGGGCCCCATGACATGCGGCATGCATTTTGGGACCAATGCCATGCGGTATGCACGTGGGGCCCCATGATATGCGGTATGCACGTGTTGCCCCCATTACATGCGGTATGCATGAGTGTCCCCCATGACATGCGGCATGAAATTGGTACCCCATGACATTCGGCATCCACATGGGGCCCCATGACATGCGGCATGCACGTGGGGCCACAAGACATGCGGCATGCATGTGGAGCTCCCAAGACATGCAGTATGCATTTGGGGCCCCCATGACATGAGGCATGCATAGGGGGTCCCCATGACATGCGGTATGCACGTGGGTCCCCCATGACATGGGGTATGCATTTGGGGTACACATGATATGCGGCATGCATTTGGGGTACCCATGACAAGCGGCATGCATTTGGGGCACCCATGACATACGGCATGCATTTGGGGCCCCCCTGACATGTGGCATGCATTTGGGGCCCCCATGACATGTGGCATGCATGTGGGGCCCCTATGACATGCGGCATGCACGTGGGGCTTTCATGACATGCGGCATGCACGTGGGTCCCCCATGACATGTGGCATGCATGTGGGGCTACCATGACATGTAGCATGCATTTGGGGCCCCAGACATGCAGCATGCATTTGGGGCCCCCAATGAAATGTGGAATGCACGTGGGGCCCCCATGACATGCGACATGAATGTGTGACCCCCATGACATTCGGAATGCATTTGGGGCCCCTATGACACGCGGCATGCTTTTTGGCCCCCATGACATGTGGCTTGCATTTGGGGCCCCCATGACATGTGGCATGCACGTGGGGCCTCCATGATATGTAGAATGCATTTGGTGCCACCATGACATGCTTCATGCATGTGGGGCCCAAATGACATGCGACATGCATTTGGGGTACCCAAGACATGCGGCATGCATGTTGGGCCCCCATGACATGCCTCAAGCACTTGGGGCCCCCATGTCATGCGGTATGCTCTTGGGGCCCCCATGACATGTGGCATACATTTGGGGCCCACATGACATGCGGCATGCTTTTGGAGCCACCATGACATGCGGCATGCATTTGGGGCCCCCATGACATGAGGCATGCACTTGGTGCCCCCATGACATGCGGCATGCATGTGGGGCCCCCATGACATGCGGCATGCATTTGGGGCATGCATAACATGCTGCATGCATTTGGGGTACCTGAGACATGCGGCATGCATGTGGGGCCCCCATGACATGCGGCATGCATGTGGGGTCACCATGACATGCGGCATGCACGTGGGGCCCCCTTGACATGCAACATTCATTTGGGGACCCCATGACATGTGGCATGCATGTGGGGCCCCCATGACATGCGGCAAGCATTTGGGCCCCCATGACATGCGGCATGCATTTGGGGGCCCCATGGCATGCGGCATGCATGTGGGGCCCAAATGCTTGTCGCATGTCATGGGGGCCTCCATGACATGCGGCATGCATGTGGGTCCCCATGACATGCGGCATGCACGTGGGGCCCCCTTGACATGCGTCATGCATTTGGATCCCCCATTACATGCTGCATGCAAGTGGTGCCCCCATGACATGCGGCATGCATGTGGGCCCCCATAACATGCAGCATGCATGTGGGACCCCCATGACATGCGTCATGCATTTGGATCCCCCATTACATGCTGCATGCAAGTGGTGCCCCCATTACATGCTGCATGCAAGTGGTGCCCCCATGACATGCGTCATGCATGTGGGCCCCCATGACATGCGGCATGCATTTGGGGCCCCCATGACATGCGTCAAGCACGTGGGGCCCCCATGTCACGCGGCATGCTCTTGGGGCCACCATGACATGTGGCATGCATTTGGGGCCCCCATGACATGCGGCATTCATTTGGAGCCCCCATGACATGCGGCATGCATTTGGGGCCCCCATGACATGCGGCATGCACTTGGTGCCCTCATGACATGCGGCATGGATGTAGAGCCCCCATGACATACGGAATGCATGTGGGGACCCCATGACATGCGGCATGCATTTGGGGCCCCCATGACATGCAGCATACATTTGAGGCCCCCATGACATGCGGCATGCATGTGGGGCCCCATGACATGCGGCATGCATGTGGGGCCCCTATGACATGCACCATGCATGTGGGGCCCCCATGACATGTGGCACGTATTTGAGGCCCCCATGACATGCGGCATGCGTGTCGGCTACCAGGACATGTGCCATGCATTTGGGTCCCCCATCACGTGCAGCATGCATTTGAGGCCCCCAAGACATGGGGCATGCATGTGGGGCCCCATGACATGCAGCTTGCATTTGTGGCCCCCATGACATGAGGCATGCATTTGGGGTCCCCTTGACATGCGGAATGCTTTTTTGGCCCCCATGACAGGCGGCTTGCATTTGGGGCCCCCATGACATGCGGCATGGAAGTGGGGCCTCCATGATATGTAGAATGCATTTGGGGCCACCATGACATGCGTCATGCATGTGGGCCCCAAATGACATGCGACATGCATTTGGGGTACTCAAGACATGCGGCATGCATGTGGGGCCCCCATGACATGCGTCAAGCACGTGGGGCCCCTATGTCACGCGGCATGCTCTTGGGGCCCCCATGACATGTGGCATGCATTTGGGGCCCCCATGACATGCGGCATGCATTTGGAGCCCCCATGACATGCGGCATGCATTTGGGGCCCCCATGACATGCGGCATGCACTTGGTGCCCTCATGACATGCGGCATGGATGTAGAGCCCCCATGACATGCGGAATGCATGTGGGGACCCCATGACATGCGGCATGCATTTGGGGCCCCCATGACATGCAGCATACATTTGAGGCCCCCATGACATGCGGCATGCATGTGGGGCCCAATAACATGCGGCATGCATGTGGGCCCCCATAACATGCGGCATGCATGTGGGGCCCCTATGACATGCACCATGCATGTGGGGCCCCCATGACATGTGGCACGTATTTGAGGCCCCCATGACATGCGGCATGCGTGTCGGCTACCATGACATGTGCCATGCATTTGGGTCCCCCATCACGTGCAGCATGCATTTGAGGCCCCCAAGACATGGGGCATGCATGTGGGGCCCCATGACATGCAGCATGCATTTGTGGCCTCTGACATGCAGCATGCATTTGGGCCCCCAATGAAATGTGGCATGCACGTGGAGCCCCCATGACATGTGTCATGCACGTGTGGCCCCCATGACATATGGCATTCATTTTTGGCCCCCATGACATGCGGCATGCATTTGGGGCACCCATAACATGCGTCATGCACGTGGGGCCCAATGACATGCGGTATGCACGTGGAGCCCCATGACATGCGGTATGCATGTGGTGCCCCCATGACATGTGGCATGCATGTGGGCCCTCATGACATGCGGCATGCACAAGGAGCCCCATGACATGCGTCATGCACTTGGGGCCACATGACATGCGGCATACATTTGGGGCCCCCATGACATGTGGCATGCATTTGGGCCCTCATGACATGCGGCATGCACAAGGGGCCCCATGACATGCGTCATGCACTTGGGGCCACACGACATGCGGCATGCATTTGGGGCCCCCATGACATGTGGCATGCATTTGGGTCCCCCATCACGTGCAGCATGCATTTGAGGCCCCCAAGACATGGGGCATGCATGTGGGGCCCCATGACATGCAGCATGCATTTGGGCCCCCAATGAAATGTGGCATGCACGTGGGGCCTCGTTGACATGTGGCATGCATGTGGAGCCCCTATGACATGTGTCATGCACGTGTGGCCCCCATGACATGTGGCATGCATTTTTGGCCCCCATGACATGCGGCATGCATTTGGGGCACCCATAACATGCTTCATGCACGTGGGGCCCCATGACATGCGGTATGCACGTGGAGCCCCATGACATGCGGTATGCATGTGGTGCCCCCATGCCATGTGGCATGCATGTGGGCCCCCATGGCATGCGGCATGCACATGGGGCCCCATAACATACGTCATGCACTTGGGGCCACATAACATGCGGCATGCATTTGGGGCCCCCATGACATGCAGCATGCACATGGGGCCCCATGACATGCGGCATGCATTTGGAGGTCCCATGACAGGCAGTATGCATTTGGGGCCCCAATGACATGCGGCATGCATTTGGGGCCTCCATGACATGTGGCATGCATTTGGGGCCCCCATGACACGTGGCATGCACATGGGGCCCCATGACATGCGGCATGCATTTGGGGCACCTATGACATGCGGTATGCATGTGGGGCCCATGATATGCGGTATGCACATGTTCCCCCAATGACATGCGGTATGCATGTGGACCCCATGGCATGTGGCATGCACATGGGGCCCCATGACATGCGGCATGCATTTTGGGACCAATGCCATGCGGTATGCACGTGGGGCCCCATCATATGCGGTATGCACGTGTTGCCCCCATTACATGCGGTATGCATGAGTGTCCCCTATGACATGCGGCATGAAATTGGTACCCCCATGACATTCGGCATCCACATGGGGCCCCATGACATGAGGCATGCACTTGGTGCCCCCATGACATGCGGCATGCATGTAGAGCCCCCATGACATGCAGAATGCACGTGGGGACCACATGACATGCGGCATGCATTTGGGGCCCCCATGACATGTGGCATGCATTTGGGGCCCCCATGACATGTGGCATGCATGTGGGGCCCCTATGACATGCGGCATGCACGTGGGGCTTTCATGACATGCGGCATGCACGTGGGTCCCCCATGACATGTGGCATGAATGTGGGGCTACCATGACATGCAGCATGCATTTGGCGCCCCCATGACATGCGGCATGCATTTGGCGCCCCCATGACATGCGGCATGCACGTGGGGCCCCCATGACATGCGGCATGCATTTGGGGCCCCATGACATGCGGAATGCCTGCGGGGACCCCATGACATGCGGCATGAATTTGGGGCACCCAATACATGCGGCATGCACGTTGGGCCCCCATGACATGCAGCATGCATTTATGGCCCCCATGACATGCGGCAAGCATTTGGGCCCCCATGACATGCGGCATGCATGTGGGAACCCCATGACATGCGGCATGCATTTGGGGGCCCCATGACATGCGGCATGCATGTGGGCCCCCCATGACATGCGGCATGCATTTGGAGCCCCCATGAATTGAGGCATGCATTTGGGGCCCCCATGACTTGACGCATGCATTTGGGGCCTCCATGACATGCAGCATGCATGTGGGACCCCCAAGCCATGCGGCATACATTTGAATCCCCATGACATGCGGCATGCACGTGGGAGCCACATGAAATGCGGCATGCATTTGAATCCCCCATTACATGCGGCATGCACGTGGGGCCCCCTTGACATGCGACATTCATATGGGGCTCCCATGACATGCGGCATGCATTTGGGGCCTCCGTGACATGCGGCATGCATGTGGGGCCCCCATGACATGCGGCATGCATGTGGGGCCCCTATGACATGCGGCATGCATTTAGGGCCCCGATGACATGCGGCATGCATGTGGGGCACCCATGACTTGCGCCAAGCACGTGGGGCCCCCATGACATGCGGCATGTATTTGGGGCCCCCATGACATGCGGCATGCATGTGGGGCCCCCATGACATGCGGCATGCATTTGGGGCTCCCATGACATGCGGCATCCATTTATGGCCCCCATGACATGCAAAATTCATTTGGGGCCCCCATGACATGTGGCATGCATGTGGGGCTCCCATGACATGCGGCATCCATTTATGGCCCCCATGACATGCGGCAAGCATTTGGGCCCCCATGACATGCGGCATGCATTTGGGGGCCCCATGGCATGCGGCATGCATGTGGGGCCCAAATGCTTGTCGCATGTCATGGGGGCCTCCATGACATGCGGCATGCATGTGGGTCCCCATGACATGCGGCATGCATTTGGATCCCCCATTACATGCTGCATGCAAGTGGTGCCCCCATGACATGCGGCATGCATGTGGGCCACCATGACATGCAGCATGCATGTGGGACCCCCATGACATGCGGCATGCATTTGGATCCCCCATTACATGCTGCATGCAAGTGGTGCCCCCATTACATGCTGCATGCAAGTGGTGCCCCCATGACATGCGGCATGCAAGCGGGGCCCTCATGACATGTGGCATGCATTTGGGGCCCCCAATATATGCAGCATGCACGTGGGGCCCCCATGATATGTGGCATGCATTTGGGGCCCCCATGACTTGCGGCATGCACGTGGCCCCTCATGACATGCAGCATGCATTTGGAAACCACTATGACATGCGGCATGCATTTGGGGCCCCCATGACATGAGGCATGCATTTGGGGCCCCCATGACATGCGGCATGCATGTAGGGCCCCCATGAAATGCGCCATGCATGTGGGGCCCCTATGACATGCGGCATGCATTTGTGGGCCCCAAGACATGCGGCATGCACGTGGGGCCCCCATGACATGCGGCATGCATTTGGGGCCCCCATGACATGCGGAATGCACGTGGGGCCCCTATGACATGCAACATGAATTTGGGGGTCCCATTACATGCGGCATGCACGTGGAGCATCCATGACATGCGTCATGCATTTGGGCCCCCATGACATGCGGCATGCATGTGGGGCCCACATGACATGTATGCATGTGGGGCCACTATGACATGCCGCATGCATTTGGGGCCCCCATGACATGCGTCATGCATTTGGATCCCCATTACATGCTGCATGCAAGTGTGGCCCCCATGACATGCGGCATGCATGTGGGCCCCCAATGACATGTGGCATGCACGTGGGGCCCCCATGACATGCGGCATGCATTTATGGCCCCATGACATGCGGCATGCATTTGGTATCCCCATGACATGCGGCATGCACGTGGGGCCCCCTTGACATGCGACATTCATGTGGGGCTCCCATGACATGCGTCATGCATGTGGGGCCTCCGTGACATGCGTCATGCATGTGGGGCCCCCATGACATGCGTCATGCATGTGGGGCCCCTATGACATGCGGCATGCATTTGGGGCCCCCATGACATGCGGCATGTATTTGGGGCCCCCATGACATGCGACATGCATGTGGGGCCCCCATGACATGTGGCATGCATTTGCGGCATGCATAACATGCTGCATGCATTTGGGGTACCTGAGACATGCGGCATGCATGTGGGGCCCCCATGACATGCGGCATGCATGTGGGGTCCCCATGACATGCGGCATGCACGTGGGGCCCCCTTGACATGCAACATGAATTTGGGGGCCCCATTACATGCGGCATGCACGTGGAGCATCCATGACATGCGTCATGCATTTATGGGCCCCATGACATGCGGCAAGCATTTGAGCCCCCATGACATGCGGCATGCATGTGGGGACCCCATGACATGCGTCATGCATGTGGGGCCCCCATGACATGCGTCATGCATTTGGATCCCCATTACATGCTGCATGCAAGTGTGGCCCCCATGACATGCGGCATGCATGTGGCCCCCAATGACATGTGGCATGCACGTGGGGCCCCCTTGACATGCGACATTCATGTGGGGCTCCCATGACATGTGGCATGCATTTGGGGCCTCCGTGACATGCGGCATGCATGTGGGGCCCCCATGACATGCGTCATGCATGTGGGGCCCCCATGACATGCGGCATGCATGTGGGGCCCCCATGACAGGCGGCATGTATTTGGGGCCCCCATGACATGCGGCATGCATGTGGGGCCCCCATGACATGCGGCATGCATTTGGGGCATGCATAACATGCTGCATGCATTTGGGGTACCTGAGACATGCGGCATGCATGTGGGCCCCCCATGACATGCGGCATGCATGTGGGGTCCCCATGACATGCGGCATGCACGTGGGGCCCCCTTGACATGCAACATTCATTTGGGGCCCCCATGACATGTGGCATGCATGTGGGGCTCCCATGACATGCGGCATCCATTTATGGCCCCCATGACATGAGGCAATCATTTGGGCCCCCATGACATGCGGCATGCATTTGGGGGCCCCATGGTATGCGGCATGCATGTGGGACCCAAATGCTTGTCGCATGTCATGGGGGCCTCCATGACATGCGGCATGCATGTGGGTCCCCATGACATGCGGCATGCATGTGGGGCCCCCTTGACATGCATCATGCATTTGGATCCCCCATTACATGCTGCATGCAAGTGGTGCCCCCATGACATGCGGCATGCATGTGGGCCCCCAAGACATGCGGCATGCATGCGGGACCCCCATGACATTCGTCATACATTTGGATCCCCCATTACATGCTGCATGCAAGTGGTGCCCCCATTACATGCTGCATGCAAGTGGTGCCCCCATGACATGCGGCATGCATGTGGGCCCCCATGACATGCGGCATGCATTTGGGACCCCCATGATATGCGGCACGCATTTGAGGCCCCCATGACATGCGCATGCATGTGGGGGCCCCATGAAATGCGCCATGCATGTGGGCCCCTATGACATGCGGCATGCATTTGTGGGCACCAAGACATGCTGCATGCATTTGGGGGGCCCCATGACATGTGGCATGCATTTGGGGCCCCCATGACATGCGGTATGCATTTGGGGCCCCCATGACATGCAGCATGCATGTGGGTCCCCCATGAAATGCGACATGCATTTGTGACCCCATGACATGCGGCATGCATTTGGGCCCCCATGAAATGCGGCATGCATGTGGGGCCCCTATGACATGCGGCATGCATTTGGGGCCCCGATGACATGCGGCATGCATGTGGGGCACCCATGATTTGCGGCATGCACGTGAGGCCCCTATGACATGCCGCATGCATTTGTGGCCCCCATTACATGTGGCATGCACATGGGGCCTCCATGACATGCGGCATACGCTTGGGGCCCCAATGACATGCAGCATGAGTTTGGATCCCCCATGACATGCGGCATGCATGTGGGGCCCCCATGACATGCGGCATGCACGTGGGGCCCCTATGACATGCGGCATGCATGTGGGGCCCTCATGACATGCAGCATGTATTTGGGGCCACTATGAAATGCGGCATGCATGTGGGGCCACTATGACATGCGCCATGCATGTGGGGCCCCTATGACATGCGGCATGCATTTGTGGGCACCAAGACATGCTGAATGCATTTGGGGGGCCCCATGACATGTGGCATGCATTTGGGGCCCCCATGACATGCGGTATGCATTTGGGGCCCCCATGACATGCAGCATGCATGTGGGTCCCCCATGAAATGCGACATGCATTTGTGGCCCCATGACATGCGGCATGCATTTGGGGCCCCCATGACATGCGGAATGCCTGCGGGACCCCAATGACATGCGGCATGCATGCATTTGCGTCCCCCATTAAATGCGGCAAGCACGTGGGGCCCCAATGACATGCAGCATGTACGTGGGGCCCCCATGACATGCGGAATGCCTGCGGGGCCCCAATGACATGCGGCATGCAAGCGGGGCCCTCATGACATGTGGCATGCATTTGGGGCCCCCAATATATGCAGCATGCACGTGGGGCTCCCATGATATGTGTCATGCATTTGGGGCCCCCATGACTTGCGGCATGCACGTGGCCCCTCATGACATGCAGCATGCATTTGGAAACCACTATGACATGCAGCATGCATTTGGGGCCCCCATGACATGAGGCATGCATTTGGGGCCCCCATGACATGCGGAATGCACGTGGGGCCCCTATGACATGCAACATGAATTTGGGGGCCCCATTACATGCGGCATGCACGTGGAGCATCCATGACATGCGTCATGCATTTGGGCCCCCATGACATGCGGCATGCATGTGGGGCCCCCATGACATGCGGCATGCATGTGGCCCCCAATGACATGTGGCATGCACGTGGGGCCCCCATGACATGCGGCATGCATTTATGGCCCCATGACATGCGGCATGCATTTGGTATCCCCATGACATGCGGCATGCACGTGGGGCCCCCTTGACATGCGACATTCATGTGGGGCTCCCATGACATGCGGCATGCATTTGGGGCCTCCGTGACATGCGGCATGCATGTGGGGCCCCCATGACATGCGTCATGCATGTGGGGCCCCCATGACATGCGTCATGCATTTGGATCCCCATTACATGCTGCATGCAAGTGTGGCCCCCATGACATGCGGCATGCATGTGGCCCCCAATGACATGTGGCATGCACGTGGGGCCCCCATGACATGCGGCATGCATTTATGGCCCCATGACATGCGGCATGCATTTGGTATCCCCATGACATGCGGCATGCACGTGGGGCCCCCTTGACATGCGACATTCATGTGGGGCTCCCATGACATGCGGCATGCATTTGGGGCCTCCGTGACATGCGGCATGCATGTGGGCCCCCCATGACATGCGTCATGCATGCGGGGCCCCCATGACATGCGGCATGCATTTGGGGCCCCCATGACAGGCGGCATGTATTTGGGGCCCCCATGACATGCGGCATGCATGTGGGGCCCCCATGACATGCGGCATGCATTTGGGGCATGCATAACATGCTGCATGCATTTGGGGTACCTGAGACATGCGGCATGCATGTGCCCCCCCCATGACATGCGGCATGCATGTGGGGTCCCCATGACATGCGGCATGCACGTGGGGCCCCCTTGACATGCAACATTCATTTGGGGCCCCCATGACATGTGGCATGCATGTGGGGCTCCCATGACATGCGGCATCCATTTATGGCCCCCATGACATGAGGCAATCATTTGGGCCCCCATGACATGCGGCATGCATTTGGGGGCCCCATGGTATGCGGCATGCATGTGGGACCCAAATGCTTGTCGCATGTCATGTGGGCCTCCATGACATGCGGCATGCATGTGGGTCCCCATGACATGCGGCATGCATGTGGGGCCCCCTTGACATGCATCATGCATTTGGATCCCCCATTACATGCTGCATGCAAGAGGTGCCCCCATGACATGCGGCATGCATGTGGGCCCCCAAGACATGCGGCATGCATGCGGGACCCCCATGACATTCGTCATACATTTGGATCCCCCATTACATGCTGCATGCAAGTGGTGCCCCCATTACATGCTGCATGCAAGTGGTGCCCCCATGACATGCGGCATGCATGTGGGCCCCCATGACATGCGGCATGCATTTGGGGCCCCCATGATATGCGGCACGCATTTGAGGCCCCCATGACATGCGCATGCATGTGGGGGCCCCATGAAATGCGCCATGCATGTGGGGCCCCTATGACATGCGGCATGCATTTGGGCCCCCATGAAATGCGGCATGCATGTGGGGCCCCTATGACATGCGGCATGCATTTGGGGCCCCGATGACATGCGGCATGCATGTGGGGCACCCATGATTTGCGGCATGCACGTGAGGCCCCTATGACATGCCGCATGCATTTGTGGCCCCCATTACATGTGGCATGCACATGGGGCCTCCATGACATGCGGCATACGCTTGGGGCCCCAATGACATGCAGCATGAGTTTGGATCCCCCATGACATGCGGCATGCATGTGGGGCCCTCATGACATGCGGCATGCACGTGGGGCCCCTATGACATGCGGCATGCATGTGGGGCCCTCATGACATGCAGCATGTATTTGGGGCCACTATGACATGCGGCATGCATTTGGGGCCCCCATGACATGCGGCATGCATGTGGGACCCCTGTGACATGCGGCCTGCATTTGGGGGGCCCCATGACATGCGGCAAGCACGTGGGGCCCCAATGACATGCAGCATGTACGTGGGGCCCCCATGACATGCGGAATGCACGTGAGGCCCCCATGACATGCGGAATGCCTGCGGGGCCCCAATGACATGCGGCATGCATGCATTTGCGTCCCCCATTAAATGCGGCAAGCACGTGGGGCCCCAATGACATGCAGCATGTACGTGGGGCCCCCATGACATGCGGAATGCCTGCGGGGCCCCAATGACATGCGGCATGCAAGCGGGGCCCTCATGACATGTGCCATGCATTTGGGGCCCACAATATATGCAGCATGCACGTGGGGCCCCCATGATATGTGGCATGCATTTGGGGCCCCCATGACTTGCGGCATGCACGTGGGCCCCTCATGACATGCAGCATGCATTTGGAAACCACTATGACATGCGGCATGCATTTGGGGCCCCCATGACATGAGGCATGCATTTGGGGCCCCCATGACATGCGGCATGCATGTAGGGCCCCCATGAAATGCGCCATGCATGTGGGGCCCCTATGACATGCGGCATGCATTTGTGGGCCCCAAGACATGCGGCATGCACGTGGGGCCCCCATGACATGCGGCATGCATTTGGGGCCCTCATGACATGCGGAATGCACGTGGGGCCCCTATGACATGCGACATGAATTTGGGGGCCCCATTACATGCGGCATGCACGTGGAGCATCCATGACATGCGTCATGCATTTGGGCCCCCATGACATGCGGCATGCATGTGGGGCCCCCATGACATGTGGTATGCACGTGGGGCCACTATGACATGCTGCATGCATTTGGGGCCCCCATGATATGCGGCATGCATGTGGGGCCCCTATGACATGCGGCATTTATTTGGGGGGCCCCATGACATGCGGCATGCACGTGGGCCCCCCATGAAATGCAGCATTTATTTGGGGCCCCCATGACATGTGGAATGCCTGCGGGGCCCCCATGACATGCGGCATGCACGTGGGGCCCCCATGACGTGCAGCATGCATTTGGATCCCCCATTACATGCTGCATGCAAGTGGGGCCCCCATGAAATGCGCCATGCATGTGGGGCCCCTATGACATGCTGCATGAATTTGGGGCCCCCAATACATGCGGCATGCTTGTTGGGCCCCCATGACATGCGGCATGCATTTATGGCCCCCATGACATGCGGCAAGCATTTGAGCCCCCATGACATGCGGCATGCATGTGAGGACCCCATGACATGCGGCATGCATGTGGGGCCCCAATGACATGCGGCATGCATTTGGGGCCCCCATGACATGCGGCATGCATTTGGGGCCCCCGTGACATGCGGCATGCATGTGGGACCCCCATGACATGCGGCATGCATTTGAATCCCCCATGACATGTGGCATGCATGTGGGGCTCCCATGACATTCGGCATCCATTTATGGCTTCTGTGACATGCGGCAAGCATTTGGGCCCCCATGACATGCGGCATGCATTTGGGGGCCTCCATGACATGCGGCATGCATGTGGGTCCCCATGACATGCGGCATGCACGTGGGGCCCCCTTGACATGCGTCATGCATTTGGACCCCCCATTACATGCTGCATGCAAGTGGTGCCCCCATGACATGCGGCATGCATGTGGGCCCCCATGACATGCGGCATGCATGTGGGACCCCCATGACATGCGTCATACATTTGGATCCCCATTACATGCTGCATGCAAGTGGTGCCCCATTACATGCTGCATGCAAGTGGTGCCCCCATGACATGCGGCATGCATGTGGGCCCCCATGACATGCAGCATGCATTTGGGGCCCCCATGATATGCGGCACGCATTTGAGGCCCCATAACATGCGCATGCATGTGGGGGCCCCATGAAATGCGCCATGCATGTGGGGCCCCTATGACATGCGGCATGCATTTGTGGGCACCAAGACATGCTGCATGCATTTGGGGGGCCCCATGACATGCGGCATGCATTTGGGGCCCCCATGACATGCGGTATGCATTTGGGGCCCCCATGACATGCGGTATGCATTTGGGGCCCCCATGACATGCGGTATGCATTTGGGGCCCCCATGACATGCAGCATGCATGTGGGTCCCCCATGACATGCGACATGCATTTGGGGCCCCATGACATGCGGCATGCATTTGGGTCCCCCATGAAATGCGGCATGCATGTGGGGCCCCTATGACATGCAGCATGCATTTAGGGCCCCGATGACATGCGGCATGCATGTGGGGCACCCATGATTTGCGCCATGCACGTGGGGCCCCTATGACATGCGGCATGAATTTGGGGTGCCCGAGACATGCGGCATGCACGTGGGGCCCCTATGACATGCCGCATGCATTTGTGGCCCCCATTACATGTGGCATGCACATGGGGCCACTATGACATGCGGCATGCATTTGGGGCCCCCATGACATGCGGCATGCATGTGGGACCCCTGTGACATGCGGCCTGCATTTGGGGGGCCCCATGACATGCGGCAAGCACGTGGGGCCCCAATGACATGCAGCATGTACGTGGGGCCCCCATGACATGCGGAATGCACGTGAGGCCCCCATGACATGCGGAATGCACGTGAGGCCCCAATGACATGCGGCATGCATGCATTTGCGTCCCCCATTAAATGCGGCAAGCACGTGGGGCCCCAATGACATGCAGCATGTATGTGGGGCCCCCATGACATGCGGAATGCCTGCGGGGCCACAATGACATGCGGCATGCAAGCGGGGCCCTCATGACATGTGGCATGGATTTGGGGCCCCCAATATATGCAGCATGCACGTGGGGCCCCCATGATATGTGGCATGCATTTGGGGCCCCCATGACTTGCGGCATGCACGTGGGCCCCTCATGACATGCAGCATGCATTTGGAAACCACTATGACATGCGGCATGCATTTGGGGCCCCCATGACATGAGGCATGCATTTGGGGCCCCCATGACATGCGGCATGCATGTAGGGCCCCCATGAAATGCGCCATGCATGTGGGGCCCCTATGACATGCGGCATGCATTTGTGGGCCCCAAGACATGCGGCATGCACGTGGGGCCCCCATGACATGCGGCATGCATTTGGGGCCCCCATGACATGCGGAATGCACGTGGGGCCCCTATGACATGCAACATGAATTTGGGGGCCCCATTACATGCGGCATGCACGTGGAGCATCCATGACATGCGTCATGCATTTGGGCCCCCATGACATGTGGCATGCATGTGGGGCCCCCATGACATGTGGTATGCACGTGGGGCCACTATGACATGCCGCATGCATTTGGGGCCCCCATGACATGCGTCATGCATTTGGATCCCCATTACATGCTGCATGCAAGTATGGCCCCCATGACATGCGGCATGCATGTGGCCCCCAATGACATGTGGCATGCACGTGGGGCCCCCATGACATGCTGCATTCATTTGGGGCCCCCATGATATGCGGCATGCATATGGGGACCCTATGACATGCGGCATCCATTTGGGGGGCCCCATGACATGCGGCATGCACGTGGGGCCCCCATGAAATGCAGCATTTATTTGGGGCCCCCATGACATGTGGAATGCCTGCGGGGCCCCCATGACATTCGGCATGCACGTGGGGCCCCCATGACGTGCAGCATGCATTTGGATCCCCCATTACATGCTGCATGCACTTGGGGCCCCCATGAAATGCGCCATGCATGTGGGGCCCCTATGACATGCTGCATGAATTTGGGGCCCCCAATACATGCGGCATGCTTGTTGGGCCCCCATGACATGCGGCATGCATTTATGGCCCCCATGACATGCGGCAAGCATTTGAGCCCCCATGACATGCGTCATGCATGTGGGGCCCAAATGACATGCGACATGCATTTGGGGGTACTCAAGACATGCGGCATGCATGTGGGGCCCCCATGACATGCGTCAAGCACGTGGGGCCCCCATGTCACGCGGCATGCTCTTGGGGCCCCCATGACATGTGGCATGCATTTGGGGCCCCCATGACATGTGGCATGCATTTGGGGCCCCCATGACATGCGGCATGCATTTGGAGCCCCCATGACATGCGGCATGCATTTGGGGCCCCCATGACATGCGGCATGCACTTGGTGCCCTCATGACATGCGGCATGGATGTAGAGCCCCCATGACATGCGGAATGCATGTGGGGACCCCATGACATGCGGCATGCATTTGGGGCCCCCATGACATGCAGCATACATTTGAGGCCCCCATGACATGCGGCATGCATGTGGGGCCCCATAACATGCGGCATGCATGTGGGGCCCCTATGACATGCACCATGCATGTGGGGCCCCCATGACATGTGGCACGTATTTGAGGCCCCCATGACATGCGGCATGCCTGTCGGCTACCATGACATGTGCCATGCATTTGGGTCCCCCATCACGTGCAGCATGCATTTGAGGCCCCCAAGACATGGGGCATGCATGTGGGGCCCCATGACATGCAGCATGCATTTGTGGCCTCTGACATGCAGCATGCATTTGGGCCCCCAATGAAACGTGGCATGCACGTGGAGCCCCCATGACATGTGTCATGCACGTGTGGCCCCCATGACATGTGGCATTCATTTTTGGCCCCCATGACATGCGGCATGCATTTGGGGCACCCATAACATGCGTCATGCACGTGGGGCCCAATGACATGCGGTATGCACGTGGAGCCCCATGACATGCGGTATGCATGTGGTGCCCCCATGACATGTGGCATGCATGTGGGCCCTCATGACATGCGGCATGCACAAGGGGCCCCATGACATGCGTCATGCAATTGGGGCCACATGACATGCGGCATGCATTTGGGGCCCCCATGACATGTGGCATGCATGTGTTCCCTCATGACATGTGGCATGCACAAGGGGCCCCATGACATGCGTCATGCACTTGGGGCCACATGACATGCGGCATGCATTTGGGGCCCCCATGACATGTGGCATGCATTTGGGTCCCCCATCACGTGCAGCATGCATTTGAGGCCCCCAAGACATGGGGCATGCATGTGGGGCCCCATGACATGCAGCATGCATTTGTGGCCTCTGACATGCAGCATGCATTTGGGCCCCCAATGAAATGTGGCATGCACGTGGGGCCTCGTTGACATGTGGCATGCATGTGGAGCCCCCATGACATGTGTCATGCACGTGTGGCCCCCATGACATGTGGCATGCATTTTTGGCCCCCATGACATGCGGCATGCATTTGGGGCACCCATAACATGCGTCATGCACGTGGGGCCCCATGACATGCGGTATGCACGTGGAGCCCCATGACATGCGGTATGCATGTGGTGCCCCCATGACATGTGGCATGCATGTGGGCCCCCATGACATGCGGCATGCACATGGGGCCCCATAACATACGTCATGCACTTGGGGCCCCATGACATGCGGCATGCATGTGGAGGTCCCATGACAGGCAGTATCCATTTGGGGCCCCAATGACATGCGGCATGCATTTGGGGCCTCATGACATGTGGCATGCATTTGGGGCCCCCATGACATGTGGCATGCACATGGGGCCCCATGACATGCGGCATGCATTTGGGGCACCTATGACATGCGGTATGCATGTGGGGCCCATGATATGCGGTATGCACATGTTCCCCCAATGACATGAGGTATGCATGTGGACCCCATGGCATGTGGCATGCACATGGGGCCCCATGACATGCGGCATGCATTTTGGGACCAATGCCATGCGGTATGCACGTGGGGCCCCATGATATGCGGTATGCACGTGTTGCCCCCATTACATGCGGTATGCATGAGTGTCCCCCATGACATGCGGCATGAAATTGGTACCCCCATGACATTCGGCATCCACATGGGGCCCCATGACATGCGGCATGCACGTGGGGCCACAAGACATGCGGCATGCATGTGGAGCTCCCAAGACATGCAGTATGCATTTGGGGCCCCCGTGACATGAGGCATGCATAGGGGGTCCCCATGACATGCGGTATGCACGTGGGTCCCCCATGACATGGGGTATGCATTTGGGGTACACATGATATGCGGCATGCATTTGGGGTACCCATGACAAGCGGCATGCATTTGGGGCACCCATGACATACGGCATGCATTTGGGGCCCCCCTGACATGTGGCATGCATTTGGGGCCCCCATGACATGTGGCATGCATGTGGGGCCCCTATGACATGCGGCATGCACGTGGGTCCCCCATGACATGTGGCATGCATGTGGGGCTACCATGACATGTTGCATGCATTTGGGCCCCCCATCACATGCAGCATGCATTTGGGGCCCCAGACATGCAGCATGCATTTGGGGCCCCCAATGAAATGTGGAATGCACGTGGGGCCCCCATGACATGCGACATGAATGTGTGACCCCCATGACATTCGGAATGCATTTGGGGCCCCTATGACACGCGGCATGCTTTTTTGGCCCCCATGACATGTGGCTTGCATTTGGGGCCCACATGACATGTGGCATGCACGTGGGGCCTCCATGATATGTAGAATGCATTTGGTGCCACCATGACATGCTTCATGCATGTGGGGCCCAAATGACATGCGACATGCATTTGGGGTACCCAAGACATGAGGCATGCATGTTGGGCCCCCATGACATGCCTCAAGCACTTGGGGCCCCCATGTCATGCGGTATGCTCTTGGGGCCCCCATGACATGTGGCATACATTTGGGGCCCACATGACATGCGGCATGCTTTTGGAGCCACCATGACATGCGGCATGCATTTGGGGCCCCCATGACATGAGGCATGCACTTGGTGCCCCCATGACATGCGGCATGCATGTAGAGCCCCCATGACATGCGTAATGCACGTGGGGACCACATGACATGCGGCATGCATTTGGGCCCCCCATGACATGTGGCATGCATTTGGGGCCCCCATGACATGTGGCATGCATGTGGGGCCCCTATGACATGCGGCATGCACGTGGGGCTTTCATGACATGCGGCATGCACGTGGGTCCCCCATGACATGTGGCATGCATGTGGGGCTACCATGACATGCAGCATGCATTTGGCGCCCCCATGACATGCGGCATGCATTTGGCGCCCCCATGACATGCGGCATGCATGCAGGGCCCTCATGACATGCGGCATGCATTTGGGAACCCCATGACATGCGACATGCAATTGGGGGCCCCATGACATGCGGCATGCATGTGGGGCCCCCATGACATGCGGCATGCATTTGGAGCCCCCATGAATTGAGGCATGCATTTGGGGCCCCCATGACTTGACGCATGCATTTGGGGCCCCCATGACATGCAGCATGCATGTGGAACCCCCAAGCCATGCGGCATACATTTGAATCCCCATGACATGCGGCATGCACGTGGGACCCCCATGACATGCGGCATGCATTTGAATCCCCCATTACATGCGGCATGCACGTGGGGACCCCATGACATGCGGCATGCATTTGGGCCCCCCATGACATGCGGAATGCCTGCGGGGCCCCCATGACATGCGGCATGCATGCAGGGCCCTCATGACATGCGGCATGCACGTGGGGCCCCCTTGACATGCGACATTCATGTGGGGCTCCCATGACATGCGACATGCATTTGGGGCCTACGTGACATGCGGCATGCATGTGGGGCCCCCATGACATGCGGCATGCATGTGGGGCCCCTATGACATGCGGCATGCGTGTCGGCTACCATGACATGTGCCATGCATTTGAGTCCCCCATCACGTGCAGCATGCATTTGAGGCCCCCAAGACATGGGGCATGCATGTGGGGCCCCATGACATGCAGCATGCATTTGTGGCCCCCATGACATGAGGCATGCATTTGGGGTCCCCTTGACATGCGGAATGCTTTTTTGGCCCCCATGACAGGCGGCTTGCATTTGGGGCCCCCATGACATGCGGCATGGACGTGGGGCCTCCATGATATGTAGAATGCATTTGGGGCCACCATGACATGCGTCATGCATGTGGGGCCCAAATGACATGCGACATGCATTTGGGGTACTCAAGACATGCGGCATGCATGTGGGGCCCCCATGACATGCGTCAAGCACGTGGGGCCCCCATGTCACGCGGCATGCTCTTGGGGCCCCCATGACATGTGGCATGCACTTGGGGCCCCCATGACATGCGGCATGCATTTGGAGCCCCCATGACATGCGGCATGCATTTGGGGCCCCCATGACATGCGGCATGCACTTGGTGCCCTCATGACATGCGGCATGGATGTAGAGCCCCCATGACATGCGGAATGCATGTGGGGACCCCATGACATGCGGCATGCATTTGGGGCCCCCATGACATGCAGCATACATTTGAGGCCCCCATGACATGTGGCATGCATGTGGGGCCCCATTACATGCGGCATGCATGTGAGGCCCCTATGACATGCACCATGCATGTGGGGCCCCCATGACATGTGGCACGTATTTGAGGCCCCCATGACATGCGGCATGCGTGTCGGCTACCATGACATGTGCCATGCATTTGGGTCCCCCATCACGTGCAGCATGCATTTGAGGCCCCCAAGACATGGGGCATGCATGTGGGGCCCCATGACATGCAGCATGCATTTGTGGCCTCTGACATGCAGCATGCATTTGGGCCTCCAATGTAATGTGGCATGCACGTGGAGCCGCCCTGACATGTGTCATGCACGTGTGGCCCCCATGACATGTGGCATTCATTTTTGGCCCCCATGACATGCGCCATGCATTTGGGGCACCCATAACATGCATCATGCACGTGGGGCCCAATGACATGCGGTATGCACGTGGAGCCCCATGACATGCGGTATGCATGTGGTGCCCCCATGACATGTGGCATGCATGTGGGCCCTCATGACATGCGGCATGCACAAGGGGCCCTATGACATGCGTCATGCACTTGGGGCCACATGACATGCGGCATGTATTTGGGGCCCCCATGACATGTGGCATGCATGTGGGCCCTCATGACATGCGGCATGCACAAGGGGCCCCATGACATGCGTCATGCACTCGGGGCCACATGAAATGCGGCATGCATTTGGGGCCCCCATGACATGTGGCATGCATTTGGGTCCCCCATCACGTGCAGCATGCATTTGAGGCCCCCAAGACATGGGGCATGCATGTGGGGCCCCATGACATGCAGCATGCATTTGTGGCCTCTGACATGCAGCGTGCATTTGGGCCCCCAATGAAATGTGGCATGCACGTGGGGCCTCGTTGACATGTGGCATGCATGTGGAGCCCCCATGACATGTGTCATGCACGTGTGGCTCCCATGACATGTGGCATGCATTTTTGGCCCCCATGACATGCGGCATGCATTTGGGGCACCCATAACATGCGTCATGCACGTGGGGCCCCATGACATGCGGTATGCACGTGGAGCCCCATGACATGCGGTATGCATGTGGTGCCCCCATGACATGTGGCATGCATGTGGGCCCCCATGACATGCGGCATGCATTTGAATCCCCCATTACATGCGGCATGCACGTGGGGACCCCATGACATGCGGCATGCATTTGGGCCCCCCATGACATGCGGAATGCCTGCGGGGCCCCCATGACATGCGGCATGCAAGCAGGGCCCTCATGACATGCAGCATGAATTTGGGGCCCACAATACATGCGGCATGCACGTTGGGCCCCCATGACATGTGGCATGCATTTATGGCCCCCATGACATGCGGCATGCATTTGGGGTCCCCATGACATGAAGCATGCATGTGGGGCCCCCTTGACATGCGACATTCATGTGGGGCTCCCATGACATGCGACATGCATTTGGGGCCTCCGTGACATGCGGCATGCATGTGGGGCCCCCATGACATGCGGCATGCATGTGGGGCCCCTATGACATGCGGCATGCATTTAGGGCCCCGATGACATGCGGCATGCATGTGGGGCACCCATGACTTGCGCCAAACACGTGGGGCCCCCATGACATGCGGCATGTATTTGGGGCCCCCATGACATGCGACATGCATGTGGGGCCCCCATGACATGCGGCATGCATTTGGGGCATGCATAACATGCTGCATGCATTTGGGGTACCTGAGACATGCGGCATGCATGTGGGGCCCCAATGACATGCGGCATGCATGTGGTGTCACCATGACATGCGGCATGCACGTGGGGCCCCCTTGACATGCAACATTCATTTGGGGCCCCCATGACATGTGGCATGCATGTGGGGCTCCCATGACATGCGGCATCCATTTATGGCCCCCATGACATGCGGCAAGCATTTGGGCCCCCATGACATGCGGCATGCATTTGGGGCCCCATGGCATGCGGCATGCATGTGGGGCCCAAATGCTTGTCGCATGTCAAAGGGGCCTCCATGACATCCGGCATGCATGTGGGTCCCCATGACATGCGGCATGAACGTGGGGCCCCCTTGACATGCGTCATGCGTCATGCATTTGGATCCCCCATTACATGCTGCATGCAAGTGGTGCCCCCATGACATGCGGCATGCATGTGGGCCCCCATGACATGCAGCATGCATGTGGGACCCCCATGACATGCGTCATGCATTTGGATCCCCATTACATGCTGCATGCAAGTGGTGCCCCCATTACATGTTACATGCAAGTGGTGCCCCCATGACATGCGGCATGCATGTGGGCCCCCATGACATGCGGCATGCATTTGGGGCCCCCATGATATGCGGCACGCATTTGAGGCCCCCATGACATGCGCATGCATGTGGGGGGCCCATGAAATGTGCCATGCATGTGGGGCCCCTATGACATGCGGCATGCATTTGTGGGCACCAAGACATGCTGCATGCATTTGGGGGGCCCCATGACATGCGGCATGCATTTGGGGCCCCCATGACATGCGGTATGCATTTGGGGCCCCCATGACATGCAGCATGCATGTGGGTCCCCCATGACATGCGACATGCATTTGGGGCCCCATGACATGCGGCATGCATTTGGGTCCCCCATGAAATGCGGCATGCATGTGGGGCCCCTATGACATGCGGCATGCATTTGGGGCACCCATGATTTGCGCCATGCACGTGGGGCCCCTATGAAATGCCGCATGCACGTGGGGCCCTCATGACATACAGCATGCATTTGGGGCCACTATGACATGCGGCATGCACATGGGGCCTCCATGACATGCGGCATACGCTTGGGGCCCCAATGACATGCAGCATGAGTTTGGATCCCCCATGACATGCGGCATGCATGTGGGGCCCCCATGACATGCGGCATGCACGTGGGGCCCCTATGACATGCGGCATGCACGTGGGGCCCTCATGACATACAGCATGCATTTGGGGCCACTATGACATGCGGCATGCATTTGGGCCCCCCATGACATGCGGAATGCCTGCGGGGCCCCAATGACATGCGGCATGCATGCATTTGCGTCCCCCATTAAATGCGGCAAGCACGTGGGGCCCCAATGACATGCAGCATGTACGTGGGGCCCCCATGACATGCGGAATGCCTGCGGGGCCCCAATGACATGCGGCATGCACGCGGGGCCCTCATGACATGTGGCATGCATTTGGGGCCCCCAATATGTGCAGCATGCACGTGGGGCCCCCATGATATGTGTCATGCATTTGGGGCCCCCATGACTTGCGGCATGCATGTGGCCCCTCATGACATGCAGCATGCATTTGGAAACCACTATGACATGCGGCATGCATTTGGGCCCCCCATGACATGAGGCAGGCATTTGGGGCCCCCATGACATGCGGCATGCATGTAGGGCCCCCATGAAATGCGCCATGCATGTGGGGCCCCTATGACATGCGGCATGCATTTGTGGGCCCCAAGACATGCGGCATGCACGTGGGGCCCCCATGACATGCGGCATGCATTTGGGGCCCCCATGACATGCGGCATGTATTTGGGGCCCCCATGACATGCGGCATGCATGTGGGGCCCCCATGACATGCGGCATGCATTTGGGGCATGCATAACATGATACATGCATTTGGGGTACCTGAGACATGCGGCATGCATGTGGGGCCCCCATGACATGCGGCATGCATGTGGGGTCCCCATGACATGCGGCATGCATGTAGGGCCCCCATGAAATGCGCCATGCATGTGGGGCCCCTATGACATGCGGCATGCATTTGTGGGCCCCAAGACATGCGGCATGCATGTGGGGCCCCCATGACATGCGGCATGCATTTGGGGCCCCCATGACATGCGGAATGAACGTGGGGCCCCTATGACATGCAACATGAATTTGGGGGCCCCATTACATGCGGCATGCACGTGGAGCATCCATGACATGCGTCATGCATTTGGGCCCCCATGACATGCGGCATGCATGTGGGGCCCACATGACATGTGGTATGCACGTGGGGCCACTATGACATGCCGCATGCATTTGGGGCCCCCATGACATGCGTCATGCATTTGGATCCCCATTACATGCTGCATGCAAGTGTGGCCCCCATGACATGCGGCATGCATGTGGGCCCCCAATGACATGTGGCATGCACGTGGGGCCCCCATGACATGCGGCATGCATTTATGGCCCCATGACATGCGGCATGCATTTGGTATCCCCATGACATGCGGCATGCACGTGGGGCCCCCTTGACATGCGACATTCATGTGGGGCTCCCATGACATGTGGCATGCATTTGGGGCCTCCGTGACATGCGGCATGCATGTGGGGCCCCCATGACATGCGTCATGCATGTGGGGCCCCTACGACATGCGGCATGCATTTGGGGCCCCCATGACATGCGGCATGTATTTGGGGCCCCCATGACATGCGGCATGCATGTGGGGCCCCCATGACATGCGGCATGCATTTGGGGCCCCCATGACATGCGGCATGCATTTGGGGCATGCATAACATGCTGCATGCATTTGGGGTACCTGAGACATGCGGCATGCATGTGGGGCCCCCATGACATGCGGCATGCATGTGGGGTCCCCATGACATGCGGCATGCATGTAGGGCCCCCGTGAAATGCGCCATGCATGTGGGGCCCCTATGACATGCGGCATGCATTTGTGGGCCCCAAAACATGCGGCATGCATGTGGGGCCCCCATGACATGCGGCATGCATTTGGGGCCCGCATGACATGCGGAATGAACGTGGGGCCCCTATGACATGCAACATGAATTTGGGGGCCCCATTACATGCGGCATGCATGTGGGGCTCCCATGACATGTGGCATCCATTTATGTCCCCCATGACATGAGGGAAGCATTTGGGCCCCCATGACATGCGGCATGCATTTGGGGGCCCCATGGTATGCGGCATGCATGTGGGGCCCAAATGCTTGTCGCATGTCATGGGGGCCTCCATGACATGCGGCATGCATGTGGGTCCCCATGACATGCAGCATGCATGTGGGACCCCCATGACATGCGTCATACATTTGGATCCCCCATTACATGCTGCATGCAAGTGGTGCCCCCATTACATGCTGCATGCAAGTGGTGCCCCCATGACATGCGGCATGCATGTGGGCCCCCATGACATGCGGCATGCATTTGGGGCCCCCATGATATGCGGCACGCATTTGAGGCCCCCATGACATGCGCATGCATGTGGGGGCCCCATGAAATGCGCCAGGCATGTGGGGCCCCTATGACATGCGGCATGCATTTGTGGGCACCAAGACATGCTGCATGCATTTGGGGGGCCCCATGACATGTGGCATGCATTTGGGGCCCCCATGACATGCGGTATGCATTTGGGGCCCCCATGACATGCAGCATGCATGTGGGTCCCCCATGACATGCGACATGCATTTGTGGCCCCATGACATGCGGCATGCATTTGGCCCCCCCATGAAATGCGGCATGCATGTGGGGCCCCTATGACATGCGGCATGCATTTGGGGCCCCGATGACATGCGGCATGCATGTGGGGCACTCATGATTTGCGGCATGCACGTGGGGCCCCTATGACATGCCGCATGCATTTGTGGCCCCCATTACATGTGGCATGCACATGGGGCCTCCATGACATGCGGCATACGCTTGGGGCCCCAATGACATGCAGCATGAGTTTGGATCCCCCATGACATGCGGCATGCATGTGGGGCCCCCATGACATGCGGCATGCACGTGGGGCCCCTATGACATGCGGCATGCATGTGGGGCCCTCATGACATGCAGCATGTATTTGGGGCCACTATGACATGCGGCATGCATTTGGGGCCCCCATGACATGCGGCATGCATGTGGGACCCCTGTGACATGCGGCCTGCATTTGGGGGGCCCCATGACATGCGGCAAGCACGTGGGGCCCCAATGACATGCAGCATGTACGTGGGGCCCCCATGACATGCGGAATGCACGTGAGGCCCCCATGACATGCGGAATGCCTGCGGGGCCCCAATGACATGCGGCATGCATGCATTTGCGTCCCCCATTAAATGCGGCAAGCACGTGGGGCCCCAATGACATGCAGCATGTACGTGGGGCCCCCATGACATGCGGAATGCCTGCGGGGCCCCAATGACATGCGGCATGCAAGCGGGGCCCTCATGACATGTGCCATGCATTTGGGACCCCCAATATATGCAGCATGCACGTGGGGCCCCCATGATATGTGGCATGCATTTGGGGCCCCCATGACTTGCGGCATGCACGTGGGCACCTCATGACATGCAGCATGCATTTGGAAACCACTATGACATGCAGCATGCATTTGGGGCCCCCATGATATGAGGCATGCATTTGGGGCCCCCATGACATGCGGCATGCATGTAGGGCCCCCATGAAATGCGCCATGCATGTGGGGCCCCTATAACATGCGGCATGCATTTGTGGGCCCCAATACATGCGGCATGCACGTGGGGCCCCCATGACATGCGGCATGCATTTGGGGCCCCCATGACATGCGGAATGCACGTGGGGCCCCTATGACATGCGACATGAATTTGGGGGCCCCATTACATGCGGCATGCACGTGGAGCATCCATGACATGCGGCATGCATGTGAGGACCCCATGACATGCGGCATGCATGTGGGGCCCCAATGACATGCGGCATGCATTTGGGGCCCCCATGACATGCGGCATGCATTTGGGGCCCCCATGACATGCGGCATGCATGTGGGACCCCCATGACATGCGGCATGCATTTGAATCCCCCATGACATGTGGCATGCATGTGGGGCTCCCATGACATTCGGCATCCATTTATGGCCCCCGTGACATGCGGCAAGCATTTGGGCCCCCATGACATGCGGCATGCATTTGGGGGCCCCATGGCATGCGGCATGCATGTGGGGCCCAAATGCTTGTCGCATGTCATGGGGGCCTCCATGACATGCGGCATGCATGTGGATCCCCATGACATGCGGCATGCACGTGGGGCCCCCTTGACATGCGTCATGCATTTGGATCCCCCATTACATGCTGCATGCAAGTGGTGCCCCCATGACATGCGGCATGCATGTGGGCCCCCATGACATGCGGCATGCATGTGGGACCCCCATGACATGCGTCATACATTTGGATCCCCCATTACATGCTGCATGCAAGTGGTGCCCCCATTACATGCTGCATGCAAGTGGTGCCCCCATGACATGCGGCATGCATGTGGGCCCCCATGACATGCAGCATGCATTTGGGGCCCCCATGATATGCGTCACGCATTTGAGGCCCCCATAACATGTGCATGCATGTGGGGGCCCCATGAAATGCGCCATGCATGTGGGGCCCCTATGACATGCGGCATGCATTTGTGGGCACCAAGACATGCTGCATGCATTTGGGGGGCCCCATGACATGCGGCATGCATTTGGGGCCCCCATGACATGCGGTATGCATTTGGGGCCCCCATGACATGCGGTATGCATTTGGGGCCCCCATGACATGCAGCATGCATGTGGGTCCCCCATGACATGCGACATGCATTTGGGGCCCCATGACATGCGGCATGCATTTGGGTCCCCCATGAAATGCGGCATGCATGTGGGGCCCCTATGACATGCAGCATGCATTTGGGGCCCCGATGACATGCGGCATGCATGTGGGGCACCCATGATTTGCGCCATGCACGTGGGGCCCCTATGACATGCGGCATGAATTTGGGGTGCCCGAGACATGCGGCATGCACGTGGGGCCCCTATGACATGCCGCATGCATTTGTGGCCCCCATTACATGTGGCATGCACATGGGGCCACTATGACATGCGGCATGCATTTGGGGCCCCCATGACATGCAGCATGCATGTGGGGCCCCAATGACATGCAGCATGTACGTGGGGCCCCCATGACATGCGGAATGCACGTGAGGCCCCCATGACATGCGGAATGCCTGCGGGGCCCCAATGACATGCGGCATGCATGCATTTGCGTCCCCCATTAAATGCGGCAAGCACGTGGGGCCCCAATGACATGCAGCATGTACGTGGGGCCCCCATGACATGCGGAATGCCTGCGGGGCCCCAATGACATGCGGCATGCAAGCGGGGCCCTCATGACATGTGGCATGGATTTGGGGCCCCCAATATATGCAGCATGCACGTGGGGCCCCCATGATATGTGGCATGCATTTGGGGACCCCATGACTTGCGGCATGCACGTGGGCCCCTCATGACATGCAGCATGCATTTGGAAACCACTATGACATGCGGCATGCATTTGGGGCCCTCATGACATGAGGCATGCATTTGGGGCCCCCATGACATGCGGCTTGCATGTAGGGCCCCCATGAAATGCACCATGCATGTGGGGCCCCTATGACATGCGGCATGCATTTGTGGGCCCCAAGACATGCGGCATGCACGTGGGGCCCCCATGACATGCGGCATGCATTTGGGGCCCCCATGACATGCGGAATGCACGTGGGGCCCCTATGACATGCAACATGAATTTGGGGGCCCCATTACATGCGGCATGCACGTGGAGCATCCATGACATGCGTCATGCATTTGGGCCCCCATGACATGCGGCATGCATGTGGGGCCCCCATGACATGTGGTATGCACGTGGGGCCACTATGACATGCCGCATGCATTTGGGGCCCCCATGACATGCGTCATGCATTTGGATCCCCATTACATGCTGCATGCAAGTATGGCCCCCATGACATGCGGCATGCATGTGGCCCCCAATGACATGTGGCATGCACGTGGGGCCCCCATGACATGCTGCATGCATTTGGGGCCCCCATGATATGCGGCATGCATGTGGGGCCCCTATGACATGCGGCATCCATTTGGGGGGCCCCATGACATGCGGCATGCACGTGGGGCCCCCATGAAATGCAGCATTTATTTGGGGCCCCCATGACATGTGGAATGCCTGCGGGGCCCCCATGACATGCGGCATGCACGTGGGGCCCCCATGACGTGCAGCATGCATTTGGATCCCCCATTACATGCTGCATGCAAGTGGGGCCCCCATGAAATGCGCCATGCATGTGGGGCCCCTATGACATGCTGCATGAATTTGGGGCCCCCAATACATGCGGCATGCTTGTTGGGCCCCCATGACATGCGGCATGCATTTATGGCCCCCAAGACATGCGGCAAGCATTTGAGCCCCCATGACATGCGGCATGCATGTGGGGCCCCAATGACATGCGGCATGCATTTGGGGCCCCCATGACTTGAGGCATGCATTTGGGGCCCCCATGACATGCGGCATGCATGTGGGACCCCCATGACATGCGGCATGCATTTGAATCCCCCATTACATGCGGCATGCACGTGGGGCCCCCATGACATGCGGAATGCCTGCGGGGCCCCCATGACATGTGGCATGCATGCAGGGCCCTCATGACATGCGGCATGAATTTGGGGCCCCCAATACATGCGGCATGCACGTTGGGCCCACTTGACATGCGACATTCATGTGGGGCTCCCATGACATGCGGCATGCATTTATGGCCCCCATGACATGCGGCAAGCTTTTGGGCCCCATGACATGCGGCATGCATGTGGGGCCCCCATGACATGCGGCAAGCATTTGCGCCCCCATGACATGCGGCATGCATGTGGGGCCCCTATGACATGCCGCATGCATTTGTGGCCCCCATTACATGTGGCATGCACATGGGGCCTCCATGACATGCGGCATACGCTTGGGGCCCCAATGACATGCAGCATGAGTTTGGATCCCCCATGACATGCGGCATGCATGTGGGGCCCCCATGACATGCGGCATGCACGTGGGGCCCCTATGACATGCGGCATGCATGTGGGGCCCTCATGACATGCAGCATGTATTTGGGGCCACTATGACATGCGGCATGCATTTGGGGCCCCCATGACATGCGGCATGCATGTGGGACCCCTGTGACATGCGGCCTGCATTTGGGGGGCCCCATGACATGCGGCAAGCACGTGGGGCCCCAATGACATGCAGCATGTACGTGGGGCCCCCATGACATGCGGAATGCACGTGAGGCCCCCATGACATGCGGAATGCCTGCGGGGCCCCAATGACATGAGGCATGCATGCATTTGCGTCCCCCATTAAATGCGGCAAGCACGTGGGGCCCCAATGACATGCAGCATGTACGTGGGGCCCCCATGACATGCGGAATGCCTGCGGGGCCCCAATGACATGCGGCATGCAAGCGGGGCCCTCATGACATGTGCCATGCATTTGGGACCCCCAATATATGCAGCATGCACGTGGGGCCCCCATGATATGTGGCATGCATTTGGGGCCCCCATGACTTGCGGCATGCACGTGGGCACCTCATGACATGCAGCATGCATTTGGAAACCACTATGACATGCAGCATGCATTTGGGGCCCCCATGATATGAGGCATGCATTTGGGGCCCCCATGACATGCGGCATGCATGTAGGGCCCCCATGAAATGCGCCATGCATGTGGGGCCCCTATAACATGCGGCATGCATTTGTGGGCCCCAATACATGCGGCATGCACGTGGGGCCCCCATGACATGCGGCATGCATTTGGGGCCCCCATGACATGCGGAATGCACGTGGGGCCCCTATGACATGCGACATGAATTTGGGGGCCCCATTACATGCGGCATGCACGTGGAGCATCCATGACATGCGGCATGCATGTGAGGACCCCATGACATGCGGCATGCATGTGGGGCCCCAATGACATGCGGCATGCATTTGGGGCCCCCATGACATGCGGCATGCATTTGGGGCCCCCATGACATGCGGCATGCATGTGGGACCCCCATGACATGCGGCATGCATTTGAATCCCCCATGACATGTGGCATGCATGTGGGGCTCCCATGACATTCGGCATCCATTTATGGCCCCCGTGACATGCGGCAAGCATTTGGGCCCCCATGACATGCGGCATGCATTTGGGGGCCCCATGGCATGCGGCATGCATGTGGGGCCCAAATGCTTGTCGCATGTCATGGGGGCCTCCATGACATGCGGCATGCATGTGGATCCCCATGACATGCGGCATGCACGTGGGGCCCCCTTGACATGCGTCATGCATTTGGATCCCCCATTACATGCTGCATGCAAGTGGTGCCCCCATGACATGCGGCATGCATGTGGGCCCCCATGACATGCGGCATGCATGTGGGACCCCCATGACATGCGTCATACATTTGGATCCCCCATTACATGCTGCATGCAAGTGGTGCCCCCATTACATGCTGCATGCAAGTGGTGCCCCCATGACATGCGGCATGCATGTGGGCCCCCATGACATGCAGCATGCATTTGGGGCCCCCATGATATGCGTCACGCATTTGAGGCCCCCATAACATGTGCATGCATGTGGGGGCCCCATGAAATGCGCCATGCATGTGGGGCCCCTATGACATGCGGCATGCATTTGTGGGCACCAAGACATGCTGCATGCATTTGGGGGGCCCCATGACATGCGGCATGCATTTGGGGCCCCCATGACATGCGGTATGCATTTGGGGCCCCCATGACATGCGGTATGCATTTGGGGCCCCCATGACATGCAGCATGCATGTGGGTCCCCCATGACATGCGACATGCATTTGGGGCCCCATGACATGCGGCATGCATTTGGGTCCCCCATGAAATGCGGCATGCATGTGGGGCCCCTATGACATGCAGCATGCATTTGGGGCCCCGATGACATGCGGCATGCATGTGGGGCACCCATGATTTGCGCCATGCACGTGGGGCCCCTATGACATGCGGCATGAATTTGGGGTGCCCGAGACATGCGGCATGCACGTGGGGCCCCTATGACATGCCGCATGCATTTGTGGCCCCCATTACATGTGGCATGCACATGGGGCCACTATGACATGCGGCATGCATTTGGGGCCCCCATGACATGCAGCATGCATGTGGGGCCCCAATGACATGCAGCATGTACGTGGGGCCCCCATGACATGCGGAATGCACGTGAGGCCCCCATGACATGCGGAATGCCTGCGGGGCCCCAATGACATGCGGCATGCATGCATTTGCGTCCCCCATTAAATGCGGCAAGCACGTGGGGCCCCAATGACATGCAGCATGTACGTGGGGCCCCCATGACATGCGGAATGCCTGCGGGGCCCCAATGACATGCGGCATGCAAGCGGGGCCCTCATGACATGTGGCATGGATTTGGGGCCCCCAATATATGCAGCATGCACGTGGGGCCCCCATGATATGTGGCATGCATTTGGGGACCCCATGACTTGCGGCATGCACGTGGGCCCCTCATGACATGCAGCATGCATTTGGAAACCACTATGACATGCGGCATGCATTTGGGGCCCTCATGACATGAGGCATGCATTTGGGGCCCCCATGACATGCGGCTTGCATGTAGGGCCCCCATGAAATGCACCATGCATGTGGGGCCCCTATGACATGCGGCATGCATTTGTGGGCCCCAAGACATGCGGCATGCACGTGGGGCCCCCATGACATGCGGCATGCATTTGGGGCCCCCATGACATGCGGAATGCACGTGGGGCCCCTATGACATGCAACATGAATTTGGGGGCCCCATTACATGCGGCATGCACGTGGAGCATCCATGACATGCGTCATGCATTTGGGCCCCCATGACATGCGGCATGCATGTGGGGCCCCCATGACATGTGGTATGCACGTGGGGCCACTATGACATGCCGCATGCATTTGGGGCCCCCATGACATGCGTCATGCATTTGGATCCCCATTACATGCTGCATGCAAGTATGGCCCCCATGACATGCGGCATGCATGTGGCCCCCAATGACATGTGGCATGCACGTGGGGCCCCCATGACATGCTGCATGCATTTGGGGCCCCCATGATATGCGGCATGCATGTGGGGCCCCTATGACATGCGGCATCCATTTGGGGGGCCCCATGACATGCGGCATGCACGTGGGGCCCCCATGAAATGCAGCATTTATTTGGGGCCCCCATGACATGTGGAATGCCTGCGGGGCCCCCATGACATGCGGCATGCACGTGGGGCCCCCATGACGTGCAGCATGCATTTGGATCCCCCATTACATGCTGCATGCAAGTGGGGCCCCCATGAAATGCGCCATGCATGTGGGGCCCCTATGACATGCTGCATGAATTTGGGGCCCCCAATACATGCGGCATGCTTGTTGGGCCCCCATGACATGCGGCATGCATTTATGGCCCCCAAGACATGCGGCAAGCATTTGAGCCCCCATGACATGCGGCATGCATGTGGGGCCCCAATGACATGCGGCATGCATTTGGGGCCCCCATGACTTGAGGCATGCATTTGGGGCCCCCATGACATGCGGCATGCATGTGGGACCCCCATGACATGCGGCATGCATTTGAATCCCCCATTACATGCGGCATGCACGTGGGGCCCCCATGACATGCGGAATGCCTGCGGGGCCCCCATGACATGTGGCATGCATGCAGGGCCCTCATGACATGCGGCATGAATTTGGGGCCCCCAATACATGCGGCATGCACGTTGGGCCCACTTGACATGCGACATTCATGTGGGGCTCCCATGACATGCGGCATGCATTTATGGCCCCCATGACATGCGGCAAGCTTTTGGGCCCCATGACATGCGGCATGCATGTGGGGCCCCCATGACATGCGGCAAGCATTTGCGCCCCCATGACATGCGGCATGCACGTGGGGCCCCCATGAAATGCAGCATTTATTTGGGGCCCCCATGACATGTGGAATGCCTGCGGGGCCCCCATGACATGCGGCATGCACGTGGGGCCCCCATGACGTGCAGCATGCATTTGGATCCCCCATTACATGCTGCATGCAAGTGGGGCCCCCATGAAATGCGCCATGCATGTGGGGCCCCTATGACATGCTGCATGAATTTGGGGCCCCCAATACATGCGGCATGCTTGTTGGGCCCCCATGACATGCGGCATGCATTTATGGCCCCCAAGACATGCGGCAAGCATTTGAGCCCCCATGACATGCGGCATGCATGTGGGGCCCCAATGACATGCGGCATGCATTTGGGGGCCCCATGACTTGAGGCATGCATTTGGGGCCCCCATGACATGCGGCATGCATGTGGGACCCCCATGACATGCGGCATGCATTTGAATCCCCCATTACATGCGGCATGCACGTGGGGCCCCCATGACATGTGGAATGCCTGCGGGGCCCCCATGACATGTGGCATGCATGCAGGGCCCTCATGACATGCGGCATGAATTTGGGGCCCCCAATACATGCGGCATGCACGTTGGGCCCACTTGACATGCGACATTCATGTGGGGCTCCCATGACATGCGGCATGCATTTATGGCCCCCATGACATGCGGCAAGCTTTTGGGCCCCATGACATGCGGCATGCATGTGGGGCCCCCATGACATGCGGCAAGCATTTGCGCCCCCATGACATGCGGCATGCATGTTGGACACCCTTGACATGCGGCATGCATTTGGGGCCCCCATGGGATGCGGCATGCATGTGGGGCCCAAATGCTTGTCGCATGTCATGGGGGCCTCCATGACATGCGGCATGCATGTGGGTCCCCATGACATGCGGCATGCACGTGGGGCCCCCTTGGCATGCGTCATGCATTTGGATCCCCCATTACATGCTGCATGCAAGTGGTGCCCCCATGACATGCGGCATGCATGTGGGCCCCCATGACATGCGGCATGCATGTGGGACCCCCATGATATGCGGCACGCATTTGAGGCCCCCATGACATGCGCATGCATGTGGGGGCCCCATGAAATGCGCCATGCATGTGGGGCCCCTATGACATGCGGCATGCATTTGTGGGCACCAAGACATGCTGCATGCATTTGGGGGACCCCATGACATGCGGCATGCATTTGGGGCCCCCATGATATGCGGTATGCATTTGGGGCCCCCATGACATGCAGCATGCATGTGGGTCCCCCATGACATGCGACATGCATTTGGGGCCCCATGACATGCGGCATGCATTTGGGTCCCCCATGAAATGCGGCACGCATGTGGGGCCCCTATGACATGCGGCATGCATTTGGGGCCCCGATGACATGCGGCATGCATGTGGGGCACCCATGATTTGCGCCATGCACGTGGGGCCCCTATGACATGCGGCATGAATTTGGGGTGCCCGAGACATGCGGCATGCACGTGGGGCCCCTATGACATGCCGCATGCATTTGTGGCCCCCATTACATGTGGCATGCACATGGGGCCTCCATGACATGCGGCATACGCTTGGGGCCCCAATGACATGCAGCATGAGTTTGGATCCCCCATGACATGCGGCATGCATGTGGGACCCCCATGACATGCGGCATGCACGTGGGGCCCCTATGACATGCGGCATGCACGTGGGGCCCTCATGACATGCAGCATGTATTTGGGGCCACTATGACATGCGGCATGCATTTGGGGCCCCCATGACATGCGGCATGCATGTGGGACCCCTGTGACATGCGGCCTGCATTTGGGGGGCCCCTTGACATGCGGCAAGCACGTGGGGCCCCAATGACATGCAGCATGTACGTGGGGCCCCCATGACATGCGGAATGCCTGCGGGGCCCCAATGACATGCGGCATGCAAGCGGGGCCCTCATGACATGTGCCATGCATTTGGGGCCCCCAATATATGCAGCATGCACGTGGGGCCCCCATGATATGTGGCATGCATTTGGGGCCACCATGACTTGCGGCATGCACGTGGGACCCTCATGACATGCAGCATGCATTTGGAAACCACTATGACATGCGGCATGCATTTGGGGCCCCCATGACATGAGGCATGCATTTGGGGCCCCCATGACATGCGGCATGCGTGTAGGGCCCCCATGAACTGCGCCACGCATGTGGGGCCCCTATGACATGCGGCATGCATTTGTGGGCCCCAAGACATGCGGCATGCACGTGGGGCCCCCATGACATGCAGCATGCATTTGGGGCCCCCATGACATGCAGAATGCACGTGGGGCCCCCATGAAATGCAGCATTTATTTGGGGCCCCCATGACATGTGGAATGCCTGCGGGGCCCCCATGACATGCGGCATGCACGTGGGGCCCCCATGACGTGCAGCATGCATTTGGATCCCCCATTACATGCTGCATGCAAGTGGGGCCCCCATGAAATGCGCCATGCATGTGGGGCCCCTATGACATGCTGCATGAATTTGGGGCCCCCAATACATGCGGCATGCTTGTTGGGCCCCCATGACATGCGGCATGCATTTATGGCCCCCATGACATGCGGCAAGCATTTGAGCCCCCATGACATGCGGCATGCATGTGGGGACCCCATGACATGCGGCATGCATGTGGGGCCATAATGACATGCAGCATGCATTTGGGGCCCCCATGACTTGAGGCATGCATTTGGGGCCCCCATGACATGCGGCATGCATGTGGGACCCCCATGACATGCGGCATGCATTTGAATCCCCCATGACATGTGGCATGCATGTGGGGCTCCCATGACATGCGGCATCCATTTATGGCCCCCGTGACATGCGGCAAGCATTTAGGCCCCCATGACATGCGGCATGCATTTGGGGGCCCCATGGCATGCGGCATGCATGTGGGGACCAAATGCTTGTCGCATGTCATGGGGTCCTCCATGACATGCGGCATGCATGTGGGTCCCCATGACATGCGGCATGCATGTGGGGCCCCCTTGACATGCGGCATGCATTTGGATCCCCCATTACATGCTGCATGCAAGTGGTGCCCCCATAACATGCGGCATGCATGTGGGCCCCCATGACATGCGGAATGCATGTGGGACCCCCATGACATGCGTCATACATTTGGATCCCCCATTACATGCTGCATGCAAGTGGTGCCCCCATTACATGCTGCATGCAAGTGGTGCCCCCATGACATGCGGCATGCATGTGGGCCCCCATGACATGCGGCATGCATTTGGGGCCCCCATGATATGCGGCACGCATTTGAGGCCCCCATGACATGCGCATGCATGTGGGGGCCCCATGAAATGAGCCATGCATGTGGGGCCCCTATGACATGCGGCATGCACTTGTGGGCACCAAGACATGCTGCATGCATTTGGGGGCCCCCATGACATGCGGCATGCATTTGGGGCCCCCATGACATGCGGTATGCATTTGGGGCCCCCATGACATGCAGCATGCATGTGGGTCCCCCATGACATGCGACATGCATTTGGGGCCCCATGACATGCGGCATGCATTTGGGTCCCCCATGAAATGTGGCATGCATGTGGGGCCCCTATGACATGTGGCATGCATTTGGGGCCCCGATGACATGCGGCATGCATGTGGGGCACCCATGATTTGCGCCATGCACGTGGGGCCCCTATGACATGCGGCATGAATTTGGGGTGCCCGAGACATGCGGCATGCACGTGGGGCCCCTATGACATGCCGCATGCATTTGTGGCCCCCATTACATGTGACATGCACATGGGGCCACCATGACATGCGGCATACGCTTGGGGCCCCAATGACATGCAGCATGAGTTTGGATCCCCCATGACATGCGGCATGCATGTGGGGCCCCCATGACATGCGGCATGCACGTGGGGCCCCTATGACATGCGGCATGCACGTGGGGCCCTCATGACATGCAGCATGCTTTTGGGGCCACTATGACATGCGGCATGCATTTGGGGCCCCCATGACATGCGGCATGCATGTGGGACCCCTGTGACATGCGGCCTGCATTTGGGGGGGGCCATGACATGCGGCAAGCACGTGGGGCCTCAATGACATGCGGAATGCACGTGAGGCCCCCATGACATGCGAAATGCCTGCGGGGCCCCAATGACATGCAGCATGCATGCATTTGTGTCCCCCATTAAATGAGGCAAGCACGTGGGGCCCCATTGACATGCAGCATGTACGTGGGGCCCCCATGACATGCGTAATGCCTGCGGGGCCCCAATGACATGCGGCATGCAAGCGGCGCCCTCATGACATGTGGCATGGATTTGGGGCCCCCAATATATGCAGCATGCACGTGGGTCCCCCATGATATGTGGCATGCATTTGGGGCCCCCATGACTTGCGTCATGCACGTGGGTCCCTCATGACATGCAGCATGCATTTAGAAACCACTATGACATGCGGCATGCATTTGGGGCCCCCATGACATGAGGCATGCATTTGGGGCCCCCATGACATGCGGAATGCATGTAGGGCCCCCATGAAATGCTCCATGCATGTGAGGCCCCTATGACATGCGGCATGCATTTGTGGGCCCCAAGACATGCGGCATGCACGTGGGGCCCCCATGGCATGCGGCATGCATTTGGGGCCCCCATGGCATGCGGAATGCACGTGGGGCCCCTATGACATGCAACATGAATTTGGGGGCCCCATTACATGCGGCATGCACGTGGAGCATCCATGACATGCGTCATGCATTTGGGCCCCCATGACATGCGGCATGCATTTGAATCCCCATTACATGCTGCATGCAAGTGTGGCCCCCATGACATGCGGCATGCATGTGGCCCCCAATGACATGTGGCATGCACGTGGGGCCCCCATGACATGCTGCATGCATTTGGGGCCCCCATGATATGCGTCATGCATGTGGGGCCCCTATGACATGCGGCATCCATTTGGGGGGCCCCATGACATGCGGCATGCATGTGGGGCCCTCATGAAATGCAGCATTTATTTGGGGCCCCCCATGACATGTGGAATGCCTGCGGGGCCCCCATGACATGCGGCATGCACGTGGGGCCCCCATGACGTGCAGCATGCATTTGGATCCCCCATTACATGCTGCATGCAAGTGGGGCCCCCATGAAATGCGCCATGCATGTGGGGCCCCTATGACATGCTGCATGAATTTGGGGCCCCCAATACATGCGGCATGCTTGTTGGACCCCCATGACATGCGGCATGCATTTATGGCCCCCATGACATGCGGCAAGCATTTGAGCCCCCATGACATGCGGCATGCATGTGGGGCCCCAATGACATGCGGCATGCATTTTGGGCCCCCATGACTTGAGGCATGCATTTGGGGCCCCCATGACATGCGGCATGCATGTGGGACCCCCATGACATGCGGCATGCATTTGAATCCCCCATTACATGCGGCATGCACGTGGGCCCCCCATGACATGCGGCATGCATTTGGGGGCCCCATGACATGCGGAATGCCTGCGGGGCCCCCATGACATGTGGCATGCATGCAGGGCCCTCATGACATGCGGCATGAATTTGGGGCCCCCAATACATGCGGCATGCACGTTGGGCCCCCTAGACATGCGACATTCATGTGGGGCTCCCATGACATGCGGCATGCATTTATGGCCCCCATGACATGCGGCAAGCTTTTGGGCCCCATGACATGCGACATGCATGTGGGGCCCCCATGACATGCGGCAAGCATTTGGGCCCCCATGACATGCGGCATGCATGTGGGACCCCCTTGACATGCGGCATGCATTTGGGGGCCCCATGGCATGCAGCATGCATGTGGGGCCCAAATGCTTGCCGCATGTCATGGGGGCCTCCATGACATGCGGCATGCATGTGGGTCCCCATGACATGCGTCATGCACGTGGGGCCCCCTTGACATGCGGCATGCATGTGGGGCACCCATGATTTGCGCCATGCACGTGGGGCCCCTATGACATGCGGCATGAATTTGGGGTGCCCGAGACATGCGGCATGCACGTGGGGCCCCTATGACATGCCGCATGCATTTGTGGCCCCCATTACATGTGGCATGCACATGGGGCCTCCATGACATGCGGCATACGCTTGGGGCCCCAATGACATGCAGCATGAGTTTGGATCCCCCATGACATGCGGCATGCATGTGGGGCCCCCATGACATGCAGCTGCACGTGGGGCCCCTATGACATGCGGCATGCACGTGGGGCCCTCATGACATGCAGCATGCATTTGGGGCCACTATGACATGCGGCATGCATTTGGGGCCCCCATGACATGCGGCATGCATGTGGGACCCCTGTGACATGCGGCCTGCATTTGGGGGGCCCCATGACATGCGGCAAGCACGTGGGGCCCCAATGACATGCAGCATGTACGTGGGGCCCCCATGACATGCGGAATGCACGTGAGGCCCCCATGACATGCGGAATGCCTGCGGGCCCCAATGACATGCAGCATGCATGCATTTGCGTCCCCCATTAAATGAGGCAAGCACGTGGGGCCCCATTGACATGCAGCATGTAAGTGGGGCCCCCATGACATGCGGAATGCCTGCGGGGCCCCAATGACATGCGGCATGCAAGAGGGGCCCTCATGACATGTGGCATGGATTTGGGGCCCCCAATATATGCAGCATGCACGTGGGGCCCCCATGATATGTGGCATGCATTTGGGGCCCCCATGACTTGCGGCATGCACGTGGGCCCCTCATGACATGCAGCATGCATTTGGAAACCACTATGACATGCGGCATGCATTTGGGGCCCCCATGACATGAGGCATGCATTTGGGGCCCCCATGACATGCGGCATGCATGTAGGGCCCCCATGAAATGCTCCATGCATGTGGGGCCCCTATGACATGCGGCATGCATTTGTGGGCCCCAAGACATGCGGCATGCATGTGGGGCCCCCATGACATGCGGCATGCATTTGGGGCCCCCATGACATGCGGAATGCACGTGGGGCCCCTATGACATGCAACATGAATTTGGGGGCCCCATTACATGCGGCATGCACGTGGAACATCCATGACATGCGTCATGCATTTGGGCCCCCATGACATGCGGCATGCATGTGGGGCCCCCATGACATGTGGTATGCACGTGGGGCCACTTTGACATGCCGCATGCATTTGGGGCCCCCATGACATGCGTCATGCATTTGGATCCCCATTACATGCTGCATGCAAGTGTGGCCCCCATGAAATGCGGCATGCATGTGGCCCCCAATGACATGTGGCATGCACGTGGGGCCCCCATGACATGCTGCATGCATTTGGGGCCCCCATGATATGCGGCATGCACGTGGGGCCCCCATGAAATGCAGCATTTATATGGGGCCCCCATGACATGTGGAATGCCTGCGGGGGCCCCCATGACGTGCGGCATGCACGTGGGGCCCCCATGACGTGCAGCATGCATTTGGATCCCCCATTACATGCTGCATGCAAGTGGGGCCCCCATGAAATGCGCCATGCATGTGGGGCCCCTATGACATGCTGCATGAATTTGGGGCCCCCAATACATGCGGCATGCTTGTTGGGCCCCCATGACATGCGGCATGCATTTATGGCCCCCATGACATGCGGCAAACATTTGAGCCCCCATGACATGCGGCATGCATGTGGGGCCCCAATGACATGCGGCATGCATTTGGGGCCCCCATGACTTGAGGCATGCATTTGGGGCCCCCATGACATGCGGCATGCATGTGGGACCCCCATGACATGCGGCATGCATTTGAATCCCCCATTACATGCGGCATGCACATGGGGCCCCCATGACATGCGGCATGCATTTGGGGGCCCCATGACATGCGGAATGCCTGCGGGGCCCCCATGACATGTGGCATGCATGCAGGGCCCTCATGACATGCGGCATGAATTTGGGTCCCCCAATACATGCGGCATGCACGTTGGGCCCCCTTGACATGCGACATTCATGTGGGGCTCCCATGACATGCGGCATGCATTTATGGCCCCCATGACATGCGGCAAGCTTTTGGGCCCCATGACATGCGACATGCATGTGGGGCCCCCATGACATGCGGCAAGCATTTGGGCCCCCATGACATGCGGCATGCATGTGGGACCGCCTTGACATGCGGCATGCATGTGGGGGCCCCATGGCATGCATCATGCATGTGGGGCCCAAATGCTTGCCGCATGTCATGGGGGCCTCCATGACATGCGGCATGCATGTGGTCCCCATGACATGTGTCATGCACGTGGGGCCCCCTTGACATGCGGCATGCATTTATGGCCCCCATGACTTGCGGCATGAATTTGGGGCCCCCATGATATGCGGCACGCATTTGGGGCCCCCATGAAATACACCATGCATGTGGGGCCCCTATGACATGCGGCATGCATTTGTGGGCCCCAAGACATGCTGCATGCATTTGGGGGGCCCCATGACATGCGGCATGCATTTGGGGCCCCCATGACATGAGGCATTCATTTGGGGCCCCCATGACATGCAGCATGCACTTGGGGCCCCCATGACATGCAGCATGCACGTGGGGCCCCCATGACATGCGACATGCATTTGGGGGCCCCATGACATGCAGCATGCATGTGGCCCCCCCATGACATGCGTCATGCATTTGGGCCCCCATAACATGCGGCATGCATTTGGGGCCTGCATAACATGCTGCATGCATTTGGGGTACCTGAGACATGCGGCATGCACGTGGGGCCCCCATAACATGCTGCATGCATTTGGGGTGCCCGAGACATGCGGCATGCACGTGGGGCCTCTATGACATGCCGCATGCATTTGGGGCCCACATTAAATGTGGCATGCACATGGGGCCCCCATGAAATGCGGCATACGCTTGGGGCCCCAATGACATGCGGCATGCACGTGGGGCCCCCATGACATGCTCCATGCATGTGGGGCCCCTATGATATGCGGCATGCATGTGGGCTCCCCATGACATGTGGCATGCACGTGGGCCCCCCATGACATGCTGCATGCATTTGGGGGGCCCCACGACATGCGGCATGCACGTGGGGCCCCCATGACATGCGGCATACATTTGTGGCCCTCGTGACATGCGGCAAGCACGTGGGGCCTCAATGACATGCAGCATGCATGTGGGCCCCCCATGACATGTGGCATGCACGTGGGGCCCCCATGACATGCTGCATGCATTTGGGGCCCCCATTGCATGCGGCATGCACGTGGGGCCCCCATTACATGCGGCATGCATTTGGGGCCCCCATGACATGCAGCATGCACATGGGGCCCCCATAACATGCGGCATGCATTTGGGGCCCCCATGACATGCGCCATGCATGTGGGGCCCCCATGGCATGTGGCATGCAATTGGGGCCCCAATGACATGCGGCATGCAGGTGGGGCACCCATGACATGAGCCATGTACGTGGGGCCCCTATGACATGTGCCATGCATGTGGGGCCCCTATGACATGTGGCATGCATTTGTGGGCCCCAAGATATGCGTCATGCATGTGGGGCCCCTATGAAATGCGGCATCCATTTGGGGGGCCCCATGACTTGAGGCATGCATTTGGGGCCCCCATGACATGCGGCATGCATGTGGGACCCCCATGACATGCGGCATGCATTTGAATCCCCCATTACATGCGGCATGCATTTGGGGCCCCCATGACATGCGGCATGCATTTGGGCACCCCATGACATGCGGAATGCATGCAGGGCCCTCATGACTTGCGGCATGAATTTGGGGCCCCCAATACATGCGGCATGCACGTTGGGCCCCCTTGACATGCGCCATTCATGTGGGGCTCCCATGACATGCGGCATGCATTTATGGCCCCCATGACATGCGGCAAGTGGGGCCCAAATGCTTGCCGCATGTCATGGGGGCCTCCATGACATGTGGCATGCATGTGGGTCCCCATGACATGCGTCATGCACGTGGGGGCCCCTTGACATGCGGCATGCATTTATGGCCCCCATGACTTGCGGCATGAATTTGGGGGCCCCATTATATGCGGCATGCATTTGGGGTGCCCGAGACATGCGGCATGCACGTGGGGCCCCTATGACATGCCGCATGCATTTGGGGCCCCCATTACATGTGGCATGCACATGGGGCCTCCATGACATGCGGCATACGCTTGGGGCCCCAATGACATGCAGCATGAGTTTGGATCCCCCATGACATGCGCCATGCATTTGGGGCCCCCATGACATGCGGCATGCATTTGGGTCCCCCATGAAATGCGCCATGCACGTGGGGCCCTCATGACATGCAGCATGCATTTGGGGCCACTATGACATGCGGCATGCATTTGGGGCCCCCATGACATGCGGCATGGATGTGGGACCCCTATGACATGCGGCATGCATTGGGGGGGGGGCATGACATGCGGCATGCACGTGGGGCCCCCATGACATGCGGCATACATTTGTGACCCCCGTGACATGAGGCATGCACGTGTGGCCCCCATGACATGCAGCAAGCACGTGGGGCCCCCATGACATGCGGAATGCACGTGAGGCCCCCATGACATGCGGAATGCCTGCGGGGCCCCAATGACATGCGGTATGCATGCATTTGGGTCCCCCATGAAATGCGGCAAGTATGTGGGGGCCCCATGATATGCGGCATGCAGTTGAGGACCCCAATACATGCGGCATGCACGTTGGGCCCCCATGACATGCGGCATGCATTTGGGCCCCATGACATGCGGAATGCACGTGAGGCCCCCATGACATGCGGAATGCCTGCGGGGCCCCAATGACATGCGGCATGCAAGCGGGGCCCTCATGATATGTGGCATGCATTTGGGGCCCCCAATATATGCAGCATGCACGTGGGGCCCCCATGATATGTGGCATGCATTTGGGGCCCCCATGACTTGAGCCATGCATTTGGGCTCCCATGACATGCGGCATGCATTTGGGACATGCATAACATGCTGCATGCATTTGGGGTACCTGAGACATGCGGCATGCATTTGGGGCCCCCATGACATGCGGCATGCATTTATGGCCCCCATGACATGTGGCAAGCATTTGGGCCCCCATGACATGCGGCATGCATGTGGGGCCCCCATGACATGCCGCATGCATTTGGGGGCCCATGGCATGCGGCATGCATGTGGGGCCCAAATGCTTGTCGCATGTCATGGGGCCTCCATGACATGTGGCAAGTATTGGGGCTGCCATGACATGCGGCATACATTTAGGGCCCCCATAACATGCGGCATGCATTTGGGGCCCCCAATATATGCAGCATGCACGTGGGGCCCCCATGATATGTGGCATGCATTTGGGGCCCCCATGACTTGAGCCATGCATTTGGGGCCCCCATGACATGCGGCATGCACGTGGGCCCCTCATGCCATGCAGCATGCATTTGGGGCCCCCAATATATGCAGCATGCACGTGGGGCCCCCATGATATGTGGCATGCATTTGGGGCCCCCATGACTTGAGCCATGCATTTGGGGCCCCCATGACATGCGGCATGCACGTGGGCCCCTCATGACATGCAGCATGCACGTGGGCCCCTCATGCCATGCAGCATGCATTTGGGGCCCCCAATATATGCAGCATGCACGTGGGGCCCCCATGATATGTGGCATGCATTTGGGGCCCCCATGACTTGAGCCATGCATTTGGGGCCCCCATGACATGCGGCATGCACGTGGGCCCCTCATGACATGCAGCATGCATTTGGGGCCACTATGACATGCGGCATGCATTTGGGGCCCCCATGACATGAGGCATGCACTTGGGGCCCCCATGACATGCGGCATGCATGTAGGGCCCCCATGAAATGCGCCATGCATGTGGGGCCCCTATGACATGCGGCATGCATTTCTGGCCCCCATGACATGTGGCAAGCATTTGGGCCCCCATGACATGCATGTGGGGCCCCCATGACATGCGTCATGCATGTGGGGCCCCTATGACATGCGGCATGCATTTGGGGCCCCGATGACATGCGTCATGCATGTGGGGCACCCATGACTTGCGCCAAGCACGTGGGGCCCCCATGACATGCGGCATGCATTTGGGGCCCCCATGACATGCGGCATGCATGTGGGGCCCCCATGACATGCGGCATGCATTTATGGCCCCCATGACATGTGGCAAGCATTTGGGCCCCCATGACATGCGGCATGCATGTGGGCCCCCCATGACATGCGGCATGCATTCGGGGGGGGGCCCATGGCATGCGGCATGCATGTGGGGCCCAAATGCTTGTCGCATGTCATGGGGCCTCCATGACATGCTGCATGCATGTGGGTCCCCATGACATGCGGCATGCACATGGGGCCCCCTTGACATGCGACATTCATTTGGGGCTCCCTTGACAAGTGGCATGCATGTGGGGCCACTATGACATGTGGCATGCATGTGGGGCCCCCATGACATGAGGCATGCCTTTGGGGATGCCATGACATGAGGCATGCATTTGGAGCCCCCATGACATGAGGCATGAATGTGGGGCACCCATGACATGCGGCATGCACGTGGGGCCCCCATGACATGTGGCACGTATTGGGGCTGCCATGACATGCGGCATACATTTAGGGCCCCCATAACATGCGGCATGCATTTGGGGCCCCAATGACATGCGGTATGCATTTGGGGCCCCCATGACATGCGGCATGCACGTGGTGCCCCCATGAAAGGGGGCATGCATTTGGGGCTCCCATGACACGCGGCATGTATGTGGGGCCCCCATGACCTGTGGCATGCATGTGGGGACGAAATGACATGCGGCAAGCATTTGGGGCTCCCATGACACGCGACATTCATGTGGGGCCCTCTAGACATTTGGCACATATTTGGGGCCCACATGACATGCAGCACATATTTGCGGCCCCCATAACATGCGGCATGCATTTGGGGCCCCCATGACATGCGCCATGCATGTGGGGCCCTCATGACATGCGGCACGTATTTGAGGCCCCCCATGATATGCAGCATACTTTTGGGGCCCAAATGACATGCGGCATGCATTTGTGGCCCACATGAAATGTGGCATGCATGTGCAGCCTCCATAACATGGGTCATGCAATTGGGGCCCCCATGACATGCAGCATGAATTTGGGGGCCACATACATGCCACGTGTCATGGGGGTCCCACATGCATGCCGCATGTCATGACATGCGGCATGCATGTGGGGCCCCCATGACACGCACCATGCATGTGGGACCCCATTATGCGGCACGTACTTGGGGCCCCTAAGACAAGCGGCATGCACGTGGGGCCCCCATAACATGCACCATGCATTTGGTCCCCCATGACATGCGGCATGCACATGGGCCCCCATGACATGCGCCATGCATTTGGGGCCCCCATGACATGCGGCATGTATTTGGGGCCCCCATGACATGCGGCATGCATGTGGGGCCCCCATGACATGCGGCATGCATTTGGGGCATGCATAACATGCTGCATGCATTTGGGGTACCTGAGACATGCGGCATGCATGTGGGGTCCCCATGACATGCGGCATGCATGTGGGGCCCCCTTGACATGCAACATTCATTTGGGGCCCCCATGACATGTGGCATGCATGTGGGGCTCCCATGACATGCGGCATCCATTTATGGCCCCCATGACATGCGGCAAGCATTTGGGCCCCCATGACATGCGGCATGCATTTGGGGGCCCCATGGTATGCGGCATGCATGTGGGGCCCAAATGCTTGTCGCATGTCATGGGGGCCTCCATGACATGCGGCATGCATGTGGGTCCCCATGACATGCGGCATGCACGTGGGCCCCCCTTGACATGCGTCATGCATTTGGATCCCCCATTACATGCTGCATGCAAGTGGTGCCCCCATTACATGCTGCATGCAAGTGGTGCCCCCATTACATGCTGCATGCAAGTGGTTCCCCCATGACATGCGGAATGCACGTGGGGCCCCTATGACATGCGACATGAATTTGGGGGCCCATTACATGCGGCATGCACGTGGAGCATTCATGACATGCGTCATGCATTTGGGCCCCCATGACATGCGGCATGCATGTGGGGCCCCCATGACATGTGGTATGCACGTGGGGCCACTATGACATGCTGCATGCATTTGGGGCCCCCATGACATGCGTCATGCATTTGGATCCCCATTACATGCTGCATGCAAGTGTGGCCCCCATGACATGCGGCATGCATGTGGCCCCCAATAACATGTGGCATGCACGTGGGGCCCCCATGACATGGTGCATGCATTTGGGGCCCCCATGATATGCGGCATGCATGTGGGGCCCCTATGACATGCGGCATCCATTTGGGGGGCCCCATGACATGCGGCATGCACGTGGGGCCCCCATGAAATGCAGCATTTATTTGGGGCCCCCATGACATGTGGAATGCCTGCGGGGCCCCCATGACATGCGGCATGCACGTGGGGCCCCCATGACGTGCAGCATGCATGTGGGGACCCCATGACATGCGGCATGCATGTGGGGCCCCAATGACATGCGGCATGCATTTGGGGCCCCCATGACTTGATGCATGCATTTGGGGCCCCCATGACATGCGGCATGCATGTGGGACCCCCATGACATGCGGCATGCATTTGAATCCCCCATTACATGGGGCATGCACGTGGGGCCCCATGACATGCGGCATGCATGTGGGGACCCCATGACATGCGGCATGTATGTGGGGCCCCATGACATGCGGCATGCATTTGGGCCCCAATAACACCCAGCTTGCATGTGGGGCCCCCATGACATGCGGCATGCATTTGGGCCCCAATAACACCCAGCTTGCATGTGGGGCCCCCATGACATGCGGCATGCACGTGTTGCCCTCATGATATGTGGCATGCATGTGGGGCCCCTATGACATGCGCCATGCATTTGGCGACCCCATTACAAGCGGCATGTATTTGGGGCTTCCATGACATGCAGCAAGCATTTGGAGCCCCTGACATGTAGCATGCATTTAGGGTCCCCAAGGAAATGCGGCATGCTCGTGGGGCCCCCATGACAGGCGGCATGCATTTGGGGACTCCATAACATGCGGCAAGCACGTTGGGCCCCCATGACATGCGGCACGTATTTGGGGGCCCCAAAACATGCGACATGTATTTGTGGCCCCCATGACATGCGGCACGCACGGGGGCCCCCATGACATGCGGCATGTATTTGGGGCCCCCATCACATGCGGCATACATTTGGGGCCCCCATGACATGCGGCATGCATTTGGGGCCCTCATGACATGCGGCATACATTTGGGGCCCCCATGAAATGCGACATGCACATGGGGCCCCCATGACATGCGGCATGCATGTGGAGCCCCCATGACATGCGGAATGCACGTGGGGACCCCATGACACGTGGCATGCATGTGGGGCTCCCACGACTTGCGGCAAATATTTGGGGCCCCAAGACATGCGGCATGCACGTTGGGCCCCCATGACATGCGGCATGCCTTTGGGGCCCCCATGACATGCGCCATGCATGTGGGGCCCTCATGACATGCAGCACGTATTTGGGGCCCCCATGACATGCGTCATGTACGTGGCACCCCCATGACATGCGGCATACATTTGGGGCCCCCTTGACATGCGGCATGCATTTAGGGACCCCATGACATGAGGCATGCATTTGGGGACCCCATGACTTGCGGCATGCACGTGGGCCCCCCATGACATGGGGCATGCATTTGGGACCCCATGAAATGCAGCATGCATGTGGGGCACCCATGACATGCGGCATGCACGTGGGGCCCCCTGATATGTGGCACGTATTTTGGGCCCCCATGACATGCGGCATACATTTAGGGTCCCCATGACATGCGGCATGCATTTGGGGTCCCCATGACATGCAGCATGCACTTGGGGCCCCCGTGTAATGAGGCATGCGTTTGGGGCCCCCATGACACGAGGCATGCACGTGTGGCCCCGATGACTTGCGCCATGCATGTGGGGCCCTCATGACATGCGGAATGCATGTGGGGACCCCATGACACATGGCAGGCATGTGGGGCCCCCATGACATGCGGCAAATATTTGGGGCCCAAAGACATGCGGCATGCACGTTGGGCCCCCATGAAATGCGGCACATATTTGTGACCCCCATGACATGCGGCATGCATTTGGGGCCCCCATGACATGCGCCATGCATGTGGGGCCCTCATGACATGTGGCATGCATGTGGGGCCCCCATGACATGCGGCATGCATTTGGGGGCCCCATGGCATGCGGCATGCATGTGGGGCCCAAATGCTTGCCGCATGTCATGGGGGCCTGCATAACATGCTGCATGCACTTGGGGTGCCTGAGACATGCGGCATGCACGTGGGCCCCCCATAACATGCTGCATGCATTTGGGGTGCCCGAGACATGCGGAATGCACGTGGGGCCCCTATGACATGCCGCATGCATTTGGGGCCCCCATTACATGTGGCATGCACATGGGGCCTCCATGACATGCGGCATACGCTTGGGGTCCCAATGACATGCAGCATGAGTTTGGATCCCCCATGACATGCGACATGCACGTGGGGCTCCCATGACATGAGTCATGCATTTGGGTCCCCCATGACATGCGCTATGCATGTGGGGCCCCTATGACATGCGGCATGCATTTGTGGGCCCCAAGACATGCTGCATGCATTTGGGGGCCTCCATGACATGCAGCATGCATGTGGGTCCCCATGACATGCGTCATGCACGTGGGGCCCCCTTGACATGCGACATTCATTTTGGGCCCCCATGACATGCGGCATGCATGTGGGGCCCCCATGACATGTGCCATGCATGTGGGGCCCCTATGACATGCGGCATGCATTTGGGGCCCCGATGACATGCGGCATGCATGTGAGGCACCCATGACTTGCGGCATGCATTTGGGGCCACTATGACATGCGGCATGCATTTGGGGCCCCCATGACATGCGGCATGCATGTGGGACCCCTATGACATGCGGCATGCATTTGGGGGGCCCCATGACATGCGGCATGCACGTGGGGCCCCCATGACATGCGGCATACATTTGTGGGCCCGATGACAAGCGGCATTCATGTGGGGCACCCATGACTTGCGGCATGCATTTGGAGCCACTATGACATGCAGCATTCATTTGGGGCCCCAATGACATGCGGCATGCATGCATTTGGGTCCCCCATGAAATGTGGCATGCATGTGGGGGCCCCATGACATGCGGCATGCACGTGGGGCCCCCATGACATGCGGCATACATTTGTGGCCCCCGTGACATGAGGCATGCACGTGGGGCCCCATGACATGCGGCAAGCACGTGGGGCCCCAATGACATGCAGCATGCACGTGGAGCCCCCATGACATGCGGAATGCACGTGAGGCCCCCATGACATGCGGAATGCCTGCGGGGCCCCAATGACATGCGACATGCAAGCGGGGCCCTCATGACATGTGGCATGCATTTGGGGCCCCCAATACATGCAGCATGCACGTGGGGCCCCCATGATATGTGGCATGCATTTGGGGCCCCCATGACTTGAGCCATGCATTTGGGGCCCCCATGACATGCGGCATGCACGTGGGCCGTCATGACATGCAGCATGCATTTGGGGCCACTATGACATGCGGCATATATTTGGCGCCTCCATGACATGCGGCATGCACGTGGGGCCCCCATGACATGCGGCATGCATTTGGTGCCCCCATGACATGCGGAATGCTTGCGGGGCCCCCATGACATGCGGCATGAATTTGGGGCCCCCAATACATGCGGCATGCACGTTGGGCCCCCATGACATGCAGCATGCATTTATGGCCCCCATGACATGCGGCAAGCATTTGGGCCCCCATGACATGCGGCATGCATTTGGGGCCCCCATGACATGCGGCATGCATGTGGGGCCCCCATGACATGCGGCATGCATTTGGAGCCCCCATGAATTGAGGCATGCATTTGGGGCCCCCATGACTTGACGCATGCATTTGGGGCCCCCATGACATGCAGCATGCATGTGGGACCCCCAAGCCATGCGGCATACATTTGAATCCCCATGACATGCGGCATGCACGTGGGACCCCCATGACATGCGGCATGCATTTGAATCCCCCATTACATGCGGCATGCACGTGGGGACCCCATGACATGCGGCACGCATTTGGGCCCCCCATGACATGCGGAATGCCTGCGGGGCCCCCATGACATGCGGCATGCATGCAGGGCCCTCATGACATGCAGCATGAATTTGGGGCCCACAATACATGCGGCATGCACGTTGGGCCCCCATGACATGCGGCATGCATTTATGGCCCCCATGACATGCGGCATGCATTTGGGGTCCCCATGACATGCGGCATGCACGTGGGGCCCCTATGACATGCGGCATGAATTTGGGGTGCCCGAGACATGCGGCATGCACGTGGGGCCCCTATGACATGCCGCATGCATTTGTGGCCCCCATTACATGTGGCATGCACATGGGGCCTCCATGACATGCGGCATACGCTTGGGGCCCCAATGACATGCAGCATGAGTTTGGATCCCCCATGACATGCGGCATGCACGTGGGGCCCCTATGACATGCGGCATGCACGTGGGGCCCCTATGACATGCGGCATGCACGTGGGGACCCTATGACATGCGGCATGCACGTGGGGCCCTCATGACATGCAGCATGCATTTGGGGCCACTATGACATGCGGCATGCATTTGGGGCCCCCATGACACGCGGCATGCATGTGGGACCCCTGTGACATGCGGCCTGCATTTGGGGGGCCCCATGACATGCGGCAAGCACGTGGGGCCCCAATGACATGCAGCATGTACGTGGGGCCCCCATGACATGCGGAATGCACGTGAGGCCCCCATGACATGCGGAATGCCTGCGGGGCCCCAATGACATGCGGCATGCATGCATTTGTGTCCCCCATTAAATGCGGCAAGCACGTGGGGCCCCAATGACATGCAGCATGTACGTGGGGCCCCCATGACATGCGGAATGCCTGCGGGGCCCCAATGACATGCGGCATGCAAGCGGGGCCCTCATGACATGTGGCATGCATTTGGGGCCCCCAATATATGCAGCATGCACGTGGGGCCCCCATGATATGTGGCATGCATTTGGGGCCCCCATGACTTGCGGCATGCACGTGGGCCCCTCATGACATGCAGCATGCATTTGGAAACCACTATGACATGCGGCATGCATTTTGGGCCCCCATGACATGAGGCATGCATTTGGGGCCCCCATGACATGCGGCATGCATGTAGGGCCCCCATGAAATGCGCCATGCATGTGGGGCCCCTATGACATGCGGCATGCATTTGTGGGCCCCAAGACATGCGGCATGCACGTGGGTCCCCCATGACATGCGGCATGCATTTGGGGCCCCCATGACATGCGGAATGCACGTGGGGCCCCTATGACATGCAACATGAATTTGGGGGCCCCATTACATGCGGCATGCACGTGGAGCATCCATGACATGCCTCATGCATTTGGGCCCCCATGACATGCGGCATGCATGTGGGGCCCCCATGACATGTGGTATGCACGTGGGGTCACTATGACATGCCGCATGCATTTGGGGTCCCCATGACATGCGTCATGCATTTGGATCCCCATGACATGCGGCATGCACGTGGGGCCCCCTTGACATGTGACATTCATGTGGGGCTCCCATGACATGTGGCATGCATTTGGGGCCTCCGTGACATGCGGCATGCATGTGGGGCCCCCATGACATGCGTCATGCATGTGGGGCCCCTATGACATGCGGCATGCATTTAGGGCCCCGATGACATGTGGCATGCATGTGGGGCACCCATGACTTGCGCCAAGCACGTGGGGCCCCCATGACATGCGGCATGTATTTGGGGCCCCCATGACATGCGGCATGCATGTGGGGCCCCCATGACATGCGCCATGCATGTGGGGCCCTCATGACATGCGGCACGTATTTGGGGCCCCCCATGATATGCAGCATACTTTTGGGGCCCAAATGACATGCGGCATGCATTTGTGGCCCCCATGAAATGTGGCATGCATGTGCAGCCTCCATAACATGGGTCATGCAATTGGGGCCCCCATGACATGCAGCATGAATTTGGGGGCCACATGCATGCCACGTGTCATGGGGGTCCCACATGCATGCCGCATGTCATGACATGCGGCATGCATGTGGGGCCCCCATGACACGCACCATGCATGTGGGACCCCATTATGCGGCACGTACTTGGGGCCCCTAAGACAAGCGGCATGCACGTGGGGCCCCCATAACATGCGCCATGCCTTTGGTCCCCCATGACATGCGGCATGCACATGGGCCCCCATGACATGCGGCATGCATTTGGGCCCCCATGACAACCAGCATGCATGAGGGGTCCCGATGACATGCGGCAAAAATTTGGAGCCCCCATGACATGCGCCATGTATGTGGGGCCCCCATGACATGCGGCATGCATTTGGGCCCCAATAACACCCAGCTTGCATGTGGGGCCCCCATTACATGCGGCATTCACGTGTTGCCCTCATGATATGTGGCATGCATGTGGGGCCCCTATGACATGCGCCATGCATTTGGCGCCCCCATTACAAGCGGCATGTATTTGGGGCTTCCATGACATGCAGCAAGCATTTGGAGCCCCTGACATGTAGCATGCATTTAGGGTCCCCAAGGAAATGCGGCATGCTCGTGGGGCCCCCATGACAGGCGGCATGCATTTGGGGACTCCATAACATGCGGCAAGCACGTTGGGCCCCCATGACATGCGGCACGTATTTGGGGGCCCCAAAACATGCGACATGTATTTGTGGCCCCCATGACATGCGGCACGCACGGGGGCCCCCATGGGGCCCCCATCACATGCGGCATACATTTGGGGCCCCCATGACATGCGGCATGCATTTGGGGCCCTCATGACATGCGGCATACATTTGGGGCCCCCATGAAATGCGACATGCACATGGGGCCCCCATGACATGCGGCATGCATTTGGATCCCCATTACATGCTGCATGCAAGTGTGGCCCCCATGACATGCGGCATGCATGTGGCCCCCAATGACATGTGGCATGCACGTGGGGCCCCCATGACATGCTGCATGCATTTGGGGCCCCCATGATATGCGGCATGCATGTGGGGCCCCTATGACTTGCGGCATCCATTTGGGGGGCTCCATGACATGCGGCATGCACGTGGGGCCCCCATGAAATGCAGCATTTATTTGGGGCCCCCATGACATGTGGAATGCCTGCGGGGGCCCCCATGACATGCGGCATGCACGTGGGGCCCCCATGACGTGCAGCATGCATTTGGATCCCCCATTACATGCTGCATGCAAGTGGGGCCCCCATGAAATGCGCCATGCATGTGGGGCCCCTATGACATGCTGCATGAATTTGGGGCCCCCAATACATGCGGCATGCTTGTTGGGCCCCCATGACATGCGGCATGCATTTATGGCCCCCATGACATGCGGAATGCCTGCGGGGCCCCTATGACATGCGGCATGCATTTGTGGGCCCCAAGACATGCTGCATGCATTTGGGGGGCCCCATGACATGCGGCATGCATTTGGGGCCCCCATGACATGAGGCATTCATTTGGGGCCCCCATGACATGCAGCATGCACTTGGGGCCCCCATGACATGCAGCATGCACGTGGGGCCCCCATGACATGCGACATGCATTTGGGGGCCCCATGACATGCGGCATGCATTTGGGTCCCCCATGAAATGCGGCATGCACGTGGAGCCCCCATGACATGCGGTATGCATTTGGGGCACCCATGACATGCGGCATGCATGTGGGGCCCCCATGACATGCGGCATGCATTTGGGCCCCCATAACATGCGGCATGCATTTGGGGCCTGCATAACATGCTGCATGCATTTGGGGTACCTGAGACATGCGGCATGCACGTGGGGCCCCATAACATGCTGAATGCATTTGGGGTGCCCGAGACATGCGGCATGCACGTGGGGCCTCTATGACATGCCGCATGCATTTGGGGCCCACATTACATGTGGCATGCACATGGGGCCCCCATGAAATGCGGCATATGCTTGGGGCCCCAATGACATGCGGCATGCACGTGGGGCCCCCATGACATGCTCCATGCATGTGGGGCTTCTATGATATGCGGCATGCATGTGGGCTCCCCATGACATGTGGCATGCACGTGGGGCCCCCATGACATGCTGCATGCATTTGGGGGGCCCCATGACATGCGGCATGCACGTGGGGCCCCCATGACATGCGGCATACATTTGTGGCCCTCGTGACATGCGGCAAGCACGTGGGGCCCCAATGACATGCAGCATGCATGTGGCCCCCCATGACATGTGGCATGCACGTGGGGCCCCCATGACATGCTGCATGCATTTGGGGCCCCCATGACATGCGGCATGCATGTGGGGCCCCCATTATATGCGGCATGCATTTGGGGCCCCCATGACATGCGGCATGCACATGGGGCCCCCATAACATGCGGCATGCATTTGGGGCCCCCATGACATGCGCCATGCATGTGGGGCCCCTATGGCATGCGGCATGCAATTGGGGCCCCAATGACATGCGGCATGCAGGTGGGGCACCCATGACATGAGCCATGTACGTGGGGCCCCTATGACATGTGCCATGCATGTGGGGCCCCTATGACATGCGGCATGCATTTGTGGGTCCCAAGATATGCGTCATGCATGTGGGGCCCCTATGAAATGCCGCATCCATTTGGGGGGCCCCATGACTTGAGGCATGCATTTGGGGCCCCCATGACATGCGGCATGCATGTGGGACCCCCATGACATGCGGCATGCATTTTAATCCCCCATTACATGCGGCATGCATTTGGGGCCCCCATGACATGCGGCATGCATTTGGGCACCCCATGACATGCGGAATGCATGCAGGGCCCTCATGACTTGCGGCATGAATTTGGGGCCCCCAATACATGCGGCATGCACGTTGGGCCCCCTTGACATGCGCCATTCATGTGGGGCTCCCATGACATGCGGCATGCATTTATGGCCCCCATGACATGCGGCAAGTGGGGCCCAAATGCTTGCCGCATGTCATGGGGGCCTCCATGACATGTGGCATGCATGTGGGTCCCCATGACATGCGTCATGCACGTGGGGGCCCCTTGACATGCGGCATGCATTTATGGCCCCCATGACTTGCGGCATGAATTTGGGGGCCCCATTATATGCGGCATGCATTTGGGGTGCCCGAGACATGCGGCATGCACGTGGGGCCCCTATGACATGCCGCATGCATTTGGGGCCCCCATTACATGTGGCATGCACATGGGGCCTCCATGACATGCGGCATACGCTTGGGGCCCCAATGACATGCAGCATGAGTTTGGATCCCCCATGACATGCGCCATGCATTTGGGGCCCCCATGACATGCGGCATGCATTTGGGTCCCCCATGAAATGCGCCATGCACGTGGGGCCCTCATGACATGCAGCATGCATTTGGGGCCACTATGACATGCAGCATGCATTTGGGGCCCCCATGACATGCGGCATGCATGTGGGACCCCTATGACATGCGGCATGCATTTGGGGGGGCATGACATGCGGCATGCACGTGGGGCCCCCATGACATGCGGCATACATTTGTGACCCCCGTGACATGAGGCATGCACGTGGGGCCCCCATGACATGCAGCAAGCACGTGGGGCCCCCATGACATGCGGAATGCACGTGAGGCCCCAATGACATGCGGTATGCATGCATTTGGGTCCCCCATGAAATGCGGCAAGCATGTGGGGGCCCCATGATATGCGGCATGCAGTTGAGGACCCCAATACATGCGGCATGCACGTTGGGCCCCCATGACATGCGGCATGCATTTGGGCCCATGACATGCGGAATGCACGTGAGGCCCCCATGACATGCGGAATGCCTGCGGGGCCCCAATGACATGCGGCATGCAAGCGGGGCCCTCATGACATGTGGCATGCATTTGGGGCCCCCAATATATGCAGCATGCACGTGGGGCCCCCATGATATGTGGCATGCATTTGGGGCCCCCATGACTTGAGCCATGCATTTGGGGCCCCCATGACATGCGGCATGCACGTGGGCCCCTCATGACATGCAGCATGCATTTGGGGCCACTATGACATGCGGCATGCATTTGGGGCCCCCATGACAAGAGGCATGCACTTGGGGCCCCCATGACATGCGGCATGCATGTAGGGCCCCCATGAAATGCGCCATGCATGTGGGGCCCCTATGACATGCGGCATGCATTTCTGGCCCCCATGACATGCGGCAAGCATTTGGGCCCCCATGACATGCGGCATGCATGTGGGGCCCCCATGACATGCGTCATGCATGTGGGGCCCCTATGACATGCGGCATGTATTTGGGGCCCCGATGACATGCGTCATGCATGTGGGGCACCCATGACTTGCGCCAAGCACGTGGGGCCCCCAAGACATGCGGCATGCATTTGGGGCCCCCATGACATGCGGCATGCATGTGGGGCCCCCAAGACATGCGGCATGCATTTGGGACATGCATAACATGCTGCATGCATTTGGGGTACCTGAGACATGCGGCATGCATTTGGGGCCCCCATGACATGCGGCATGCATTTATGGCCCCCATGACATGTGGCAAGCATTTGGGCCCCCATGACATGCGGCATGCCTTTGGGGACGCCATGACATGAGGCATGCATTTGGAGCCCCCATGACATGAGGCATGCACGTGGGGCCCCCATGACATGTGGCACGTATTGGGGCTGCCATGACATGCGGCATACATTTAGGGCCCCCATAACATGCGGCATGCATTTGGGGCCCCCAATATATGCAGCATGCACGTGGGGCCCCCATGATATGTGGCATGCATTTGGGGCCCCCATGACTTGAGCCATGCATTTGGGGCCCCCATGACATGCGGCATGCACGTGGGCCCCTCATGACATGCAGCATGCATTTGGGGCCACTATGACATGCGGCATGCATTTGGGGCCCCCATGACATGAGGCATGCACTTGGGGCCCCCATGACATGCGGCATGCATGTAGGGCCCCCATGAAATGCACCATGCATGTGGGGCCCCTATGACATGCGGCATGCATTTCTGGCCCCCATGACATGTGGCAAGCATTTGGGCCCCCATGACTTGAGCCATGCATTTGGGGCCCCCATGACATGCGGCATGCACGTGGGCCCCTCATGACATGCAGCATGCATTTGGGGCCACTATGACATGCGGCATGCATTTGGGGCCCCCATGACATGAGGCATGCACTTGGGGCCCCCATGACATGCGGCATGCATGTAGGGCCCCCATGAAATGCACCATGCATGTGGGGCCCCTATGACATGCGGCATGCATTTCTGGCCCCCATGACATGTGGCAAGCATTTGGGCCCCCATGACATGCGGCATGCATGTGGGGCCCCCATGACATGCGTCATGCATGTGGGGCCCCTATGACATGCGGCATGCATTTGGGGCCCCGATGACATGCGTCATGCATGTGGGGCACCCATGACTTGCGCCAAGCACGTGGGGCCCCCATGACATGCGGCATGCATTTGGGGCCCCCATGACATGCGGCATGCATGTGGGGCCCCCATGACATGCGGCATGCATTTGGGCTCCCATGACATGCGGCATGCATTTGGGGGCATGCATAACATGCTGCATGCATTTGGGGTACCTGAGACATGTGGCATGCATTTGGGGCCCCCATGACATGCGGCATGCATTTGGGGCCCCCATGACATGCGGCATGCATTTATGGCCCCCATGACATGTGGCAAGCATTTGGGCCCCCATGACATGCGGCATGCATGTGGGGCCCCCATGACATGCGGCATGCATTTGGGGGGCCCATGGCATGCGGCATGCATGTGGGGCCCAAATGCTTGTCGCATGTCATGGGGCCTCCATGACATGCTGCATGCATGTGGGTCCCCATGACATGCGGCATGCACATGGGGCCCCCTTGACATGCGACATTCATTTGGGGCTCCCTTGACAAGTGGCATGCATGTGGGGCCACTATGACATGTGGCATGCATGTGCGGCCCCCATGACATGAGGCATGCCTTTGGGGACGCCATGACATGAGGCATGCATTTGGAGCCCCCATGACATGAGGCATGAATGTGGGGCACCCATGACATGCGGCATGCACGTGGGGCCCCCATGACATGTGGCACGTATTGGGGCTGCCATGACATGCGGCATACATTTAGGGCCCCCATAACATGCGGCATGCATTTGGGGCCCCAATGACATGCGGTATGCATTTGGGGCCCCCATGACATGCGGCATGCACGTGGTGCCCCCATGAAAGGGGGCATGCATTTGGGGCTCCCATGACACGCGGCATGTATGTGGGGCCCCCATGACCTGTGGCATGCATGTGGGGACGAAATGACATGCGGCAAGCATTTGGGGCTCCCATGACACGCGACATTCATGTGGGGCCCTCTAGACATTTGGCACATATTTGGGGCCCACATGACATGCAGCACATATTTGCGGCCCCCATAACATGCGGCATGCATTTGGGGCCCCCATGACATGCGCCATGCATGTGGGGCCCTCATGACATGCGGCACGTATTTGGGGCCCCCAATATATGCAGCATGCACGTGGGGCCCCCATGATATGTGTCATGCATTTGGGGCCCCCATGACTTGCGGCATGCACGTGGGCCCCTCATGACATGCAGCATGCATTTGGAAACCACTATGACATGCGGCATGCATTTTGGGCCCCCATGACATGAGGCATGCATTTGGGGCCCCATGACATGCGGCATGCATGTAGGGCCCCCATGAAATGCGCCATGCATGTGGGGCCCCTATGACATGCGGCATGCATTTGTGGGCCCCAAGACATGCGGCATGCACGTGGGGCCCCCATGACATGCGGCCTGCATTTGGGGCCCCCATGACATGCGGAATGCACGTGGGGCCCCTATGACATGCAACATGAATTTGGGGGCCCCATTACATGCGGCATGCACGTGGAGCATCCATGACATGCGTCATGCATTTGGGCCCCCATGACATGCGGCATGCATGTGGGGCCCCCATGACATGTGGTATGCACGTGGGGCCACTATGACATGCCGCATGCATTTGGGGTCCCCATGACATGCGTCATGCATTTGGATCCCCATTACATGCTGCATGCAAGTGTGGCCCCCATGACATGCGGCATGCATGTTGGCCCCCAATGACATGTGGCATGCACGTGGGGCCCCCATGACATGCGGCATGCATTTATGGCCCCCATGACATGCGGCATGCATTTGGTATCCCCATGACATGCGGCATGCACGTGGGGCCCCCTTGACATGTGACATTCATGTGGGGCTCCCATGACATGCGGCATGCATTTGGGGCCTCCGTGACATGCGGCATGCATGTGGGGCCCCCATGACATGCGTCATGCATGTGGGGCCCCTATGACATGCGGCATGCATTTAGGGCCCCGATGACATGCGGCATGCATGTGGGGCACCCATGACTTGCGCCAAGCATGTGGGGCACCCATGACTTGCGCCAAGCACGTGGGGCCCCCATGACATGCGGCATGTATTTGGGGCCCCCATGACATGCGGCATGCATGTGGGGCCCCCATGACATGCGCCATGCATGTGGGGCCCTCATGACATGCGGCACGTATTTGGGGCCCCCCATGATATGCAGCATACTTTTGGGGCCCAAATGACATGCGGCATGCATTTGTGGCCCCCATGAAATGTGGCATGCATGTGCAGCCTCCATAACATGGGTCATGCAATTGGGGCCCCCATGACATGCAGCATGAATTTGGGGGCCACATGCATGCCACGTGTCATGGGGGTCCCACATGCATGCCGCATGTCATGACATGCGGCATGCATGTGGGGCCCCCATGACACGCACCATGCATGTGGGACCCCATTATGCGGCACGTACTTGGGGCCCCTAAGACAAGCGGCATGCACGTGGGGCCCCCATAACATGCGCCATGCCTTTGGTCCCCCATGACATGCGGCATGCACATGGGCCCCCATGACATGCGGCATGCATTTGGGCCCCCATGACAACCAGCATGCATGAGGGGTCCCGATGACATGCGGCAAAAATTTGGAGCCCCCATGACATGCGCCATGTATGTGGGGCCCCCATGACATGCGGCATGCATTTGGGCCCCAATAACACCCAGCTTGCATGTGGGGCCCCCATTACATGCGGCATTCACGTGTTGCCCTCATGATATGTGGCATGCATGTGGGGCCCCTATGACATGCGCCATGCATTTGGCGCCCCCATTACAAGCGGCATGTATTTGGGGCTTCCATGACATGCAGCAAGCATTTGGAGCCCCTGACATGTAGCATGCATTTAGGGTCCCCAAGGAAATGCGGCATGCTCGTGGGGCCCCCATGACAGGCGGCATGCATTTGGGGACTCCATAACATGCGGCAAGCACGTTGGGCCCCCATGACATGCGGCACGTATTTGGGGGCCCCAAAACATGCGACATGTATTTGTGGCCCCCATGACATGCGGCACGCACGGGGGCCCCCATGGGGCCCCCATCACATGCGGCATACATTTGGGGCCCCCATGACATGCGGCATGCATTTGGGGCCCTCATGACATGCGGCATACATTTGGGGCCCCCATGAAATGCGACATGCACATGGGGCCCCCATGACATGCGGCATGCATTTGGATCCCCATTACATGCTGCATGCAAGTGTGGCCCCCATGACATGCGGCATGCATGTGGCCCCCAATGACATGTGGCATGCACGTGGGGCCCCCATGACATGCTGCATGCATTTGGGGCCCCCATGATATGCGGCATGCATGTGGGGCCCCTATGACTTGCGGCATCCATTTGGGGGGCTCCATGACATGCGGCATGCACGTGGGGCCCCCATGAAATGCAGCATTTATTTGGGGCCCCCATGACATGTGGAATGCCTGCGGGGGCCCCCATGACATGCGGCATGCACGTGGGGCCCCCATGACGTGCAGCATGCATTTGGATCCCCCATTACATGCTGCATGCAAGTGGGGCCCCCATGAAATGCGCCATGCATGTGGGGCCCCTATGACATGCTGCATGAATTTGGGGCCCCCAATACATGCGACATGCTTGTTGGGCCCCCATGACATGCGGCATGCATTTATGGCCCCCATGACATGCGGAATGCCTGCGGGGCCCCTATGACATGCGGCATGCATTTGTGGGCCCCAAGACATGCTGCATGCATTTGGGGGGCCCCATGACATGCGGCATGCATTTGGGGCCCCCATGACATGAGGCATTCATTTGGGGCCCCCATGACATGCAGCATGCACTTGGGGCCCCCATGACATGCAGCATGCACGTGGGGCCCCCATGACATGCGACATGCATTTGGGGGCCCCATGACATGCGGCATGCATTTGGGTCCCCCATGAAATGTGGCATGCACGTGGAGCCCCCATGACATGCGGTATGCATTTGGGGCACCCATGACATGCGGCATGCATGTGGGGCCCCCATGACATGCGGCATGCATTTGGGCCCCCATAACATGCGGCATGCATTTGGGGCCTGCATAACATGCTGCATGCATTTGGGGTACCTGAGACATGCGGCATGCACGTGGGGCCCCATAACATGCTGAATGCATTTGGGGTGCCCGAGACATGCGGCATGCACGTGGGGCCTCTATGACATGCCGCATGCATTTGGGGCCCACATTACATGTGGCATGCACATGGGGCCCCCATGAAATGCGGCATATGCTTGGGGCCCCAATGACATGCGGCATGCACGTGGGGCCCCCATGACATGCTCCATGCATGTGGGGCTTCTATGATATGCGGCATGCATGTGGGCTCCCCATGACATGTGGCATGCACGTGGGGCCCCCATGACATGCTGCATGCATTTGGGGGGCCCCATGACATGCGGCATGCACGTGGGGCCCCCATGACATGCGGCATACATTTGTGGCCCTCGTGACATGCGGCAAGCACGTGGGGCCCCAATGACATGCAGCATGCATGTGGCCCCCCATGACATGTGGCATGCACGTGGGGCCCCCATGACATGCTGCATGCATTTGGGGCCCCCATGACATGCGGCATGCATGTGGGGCCCCCATTATATGCGGCATGCATTTGGGGCCCCCATGACATGCGGCATGCACATGGGGCCCCCATAACATGCGGCATGCATTTGGGGCCCCCATGACATGCGCCATGCATGTGGGGCCCCTATGGCATGCGGCATGCAATTGGGGCCCCAATGACATGCGGCATGCAGGTGGGGCACCCATGACATGAGCCATGTACGTGGGGCCCCTATGACATGTGCCATGCATGTGGGGCCCCTATGACATGCGGCATGCATTTGTGGGTCCCAAGATATGCGTCATGCATGTGGGGCCCCTATGAAATGCCGCATCCATTTGGGGGGCCCCATGACTTGAGGCATGCATTTGGGGCCCCCATGACATGCGGCATGCATGTGGGACCCCCATGACATGCGGCATGCATTTTAATCCCCCATTACATGCGGCATGCATTTGGGGCCCCCATGACATGCGGCATGCATTTGGGCACCCCATGACATGCGGAATGCATGCAGGGCCCTCATGACTTGCGGCATGAATTTGGGGCCCCCAATACATGCGGCATGCACGTTGGGCCCCCTTGACATGCGCCATTCATGTGGGGCTCCCATGACATGCGGCATGCATTTATGGCCCCCATGACATGCGGCAAGTGGGGCCCAAATGCTTGCCGCATGTCATGGGGGCCTCCATGACATGTGGCATGCATGTGGGTCCCCATGACATGCGTCATGCACGTGGGGGCCCCTTGACATGCGGCATGCATTTATGGCCCCCATGACTTGCGGCATGAATTTGGGGGCCCCATTATATGCGGCATGCATTTGGGGTGCCCGAGACATGCGGCATGCACGTGGGGCCCCTATGACATGCCGCATGCATTTGGGGCCCCCATTACATGTGGCATGCACATGGGGCCTCCATGACATGCGGCATACGCTTGGGGCCCCAATGACATGCAGCATGAGTTTGGATCCCCCATGACATGCGCCATGCATTTGGGGCCCCCATGACATGCGGCATGCATTTGGGTCCCCCATGAAATGCGCCATGCACGTGGGGCCCTCATGACATGCAGCATGCATTTGGGGCCACTATGACATGCAGCATGCATTTGGGGCCCCCATGACATGCGGCATGCATGTGGGACCCCTATGACATGCGGCATGCATTTGGGGGGGCATGACATGCGGCATGCACGTGGGGCCCCCATGACATGCGGCATACATTTGTGACCCCCGTGACATGAGGCATGCACGTGGGGCCCCCATGACATGCAGCAAGCACGTGGGGCCCCCATGACATGCGGAATGCACGTGAGGCCCCAATGACATGCGGTATGCATGCATTTGGGTCCCCCATGAAATGCGGCAAGCATGTGGGGGCCCCATGATATGCGGCATGCAGTTGAGGACCCCAATACATGCGGCATGCACGTTGGGCCCCCATGACATGCGGCATGCATTTGGGCCCATGACATGCGGAATGCACGTGAGGCCCCCATGACATGCGGAATGCCTGCGGGGCCCCAATGACATGCGGCATGCAAGCGGGGCCCTCATGACATGTGGCATGCATTTGGGGCCCCCAATATATGCAGCATGCACGTGGGGCCCCCATGATATGTGGCATGCATTTGGGGCCCCCATGACTTGAGCCATGCATTTGGGGCCCCCATGACATGCGGCATGCACGTGGGCCCCTCATGACATGCAGAATGCATTTGGGGCCACTATGACATGCGGCATGCATTTGGGGCCCCCATGACAAGAGGCATGCACTTGGGGCCCCCATGACATGCGGCATGCATGTAGGGCCCCCATGAAATGCGCCATGCATGTGGGCCCCTATGACATGCGGCATGCATTTCTGGCCCCCATGACATGCGGCAAGCATTTGGGCCCCCATGACATGCGGCATGCATGTGGGGCCCCCATGACATGCGTCATGCATGTGGGGCCCCTATGACATGCGGCATGTATTTGGGGCCCCGATGACATGCGTCATGCATGTGGGGCACCCATGACTTGCGCCAAGCACGTGGGGCCCCCAAGACATGCGGCATGCATTTGGGGCCCCCATGACATGCGGCATGCATGTGGGGCCCCCAAGACATGCGGCATGCATTTGGGACATGCATAACATGCTGCATGCATTTGGGGTACCTGAGACATGCGGCATGCATTTGGGGCCCCCATGACATGCGGCATGCATTTATGGCCCCCATGACATGTGGCAAGCATTTGGGCCCCCATGACATGCGGCATGCCTTTGGGGACGCCATGACATGAGGCATGCATTTGGAGCCCCCATGACATGAGGCATGCACGTGGGGCCCCCATGACATGTGGCACGTATTGGGGCTGCCATGACATGCGGCATACATTTAGGGCCCCCATAACATGCGGCATGCATTTGGGGCCCCCAATATATGCAGCATGCACGTGGGGCCCCCATGATATGTGGCATGCATTTGGGGCCCCCATGACTTGAGCCATGCATTTGGGGCCCCCATGACATGCGGCATGCACGTGGGCCCCTCATGACATGCAGCATGCATTTGGGGCCACTATGACATGCGGCATGCATTTGGGGCCCCCATGACATGAGGCATGCACTTGGGGCCCCCATGACATGCGGCATGCATGTAGGGCCCCCATGAAATGCACCATGCATGTGGGGCCCCTATGACATGCGGCATGCATTTCTGGCCCCCATGACATGTGGCAAGCATTTGGGCCCCCATGACTTGAGCCATGCATTTGGGGCCCCCATGACATGCGGCATGCACGTGGGCCCCTCATGACATGCAGCATGCATTTGGGGCCACTATGACATGCGGCATGCATTTGGGGCCCCCATGACATGAGGCATGCACTTGGGGCCCCCATGACATGCGGCATGCATGTAGGGCCCCCATGAAATGCACCATGCATGTGGGGCCCCTATGACATGCGGCATGCATTTCTGGCCCCCATGACATGTGGCAAGCATTTGGGCCCCCATGACATGCGGCATGCATGTGGGGCCCCCATGACATGCGTCATGCATGTGGGGCCCCTATGACATGCGGCATGCATTTGGGGCCCCGATGACATGCGTCATGCATGTGGGGCACCCATGACTTGCGCCAAGCACGTGGGGCCCCCATGACATGCGGCATGCATTTGGGGCCCCCATGACATGCGGCATGCATGTGGGGCCCCCATGACATGCGGCATGCATTTGGGCTCCCATGACATGCGGCATGCATTTGGGGGCATGCATAACATGCTGCATGCATTTGGGGTACCTGAGACATGTGGCATGCATTTGGGGCCCCCATGACATGCGGCATGCATTTGGGGCCCCCATGACATGCGGCATGCATTTATGGCCCCCATGACATGTGGCAAGCATTTGGGCCCCCATGACATGCGGCATGCATGTGGGGCCCCCATGACATGCGGCATGCATTTGGGGGGCCCATGGCATGCGGCATGCATGTGGGGCCCAAATGCTTGTCGCATGTCATGGGGCCTCCATGACATGCTGCATGCATGTGGGTCCCCATGACATGCGGCATGCACATGGGGCCCCCTTGACATGCGACATTCATTTGGGGCTCCCTTGACAAGTGGCATGCATGTGGGGCCACTATGACATGTGGCATGCATGTGCGGCCCCCATGACATGAGGCATGCCTTTGGGGACGCCATGACATGAGGCATGCATTTGGAGCCCCCATGACATGAGGCATGAATGTGGGGCACCCATGACATGCGGCATGCACGTGGGGCCCCCATGACATGTGGCACGTATTGGGGCTGCCATGACATGCGGCATACATTTAGGGCCCCCATAACATGCGGCATGCATTTGGGGCCCCAATGACATGCGGTATGCATTTGGGGCCCCCATGACATGCGGCATGCACGTGGTGCCCCCATGAAAGGGGGCATGCATTTGGGGCTCCCATGACACGCGGCATGTATGTGGGGCCCCCATGACCTGTGGCATGCATGTGGGGACGAAATGACATGCGGCAAGCATTTGGGGCTCCCATGACACGCGACATTCATGTGGGGCCCTCTAGACATTTGGCACATATTTGGGGCCCACATGACATGCAGCACATATTTGCGGCCCCCATAACATGCGGCATGCATTTTGGGCCCCCATGACATGCGCCATGCATGTGGGGCCCTCATGACATGCGGCACGTATTTGGGGCCCCCAATATATGCAGCATGCACGTGGGGCCCCCATGATATGTGTCATGCATTTGGGGCCCCCATGACTTGCGGCATGCACGTGGGCCCCTCATGACATGCAGCATGCATTTGGAAACCACTATGACATGCGGCATGCATTTTGGGCCCCCATGACATGAGGCATGCATTTGGGGCCCCATGACATGCGGCATGCATGTAGGGCCCCCATGAAATGCGCCATGCATGTGGGGCCCCTATGACATGCGGCATGCATTTGTGGGCCCCAAGACATGCGGCATGCACGTGGGGCCCCCATGACATGCGGCCTGCATTTGGGGCCCCCATGACATGCGGAATGCACGTGGGGCCCCTATGACATGCAACATGAATTTGGGGGCCCCATTACATGCGGCATGCACGTGGAGCATCCATGACATGCGTCATGCATTTGGGCCCCCATGACATGCGGCATGCATGTGGGGCCCCCATGACATGTGGTATGCACGTGGGGCCACTATGACATGCCGCATGCATTTGGGGTCCCCATGACATGCGTCATGCATTTGGATCCCCATTACATGCTGCATGCAAGTGTGGCCCCCATGACATGCGGCATGCATGTTGGCCCCCAATGACATGTGGCATGCACGTGGGGCCCCCATGACATGCGGCATGCATTTATGGCCCCCATGACATGCGGCATGCATTTGGTATCCCCATGACATGCGGCATGCACGTGGGGCCCCCTTGACATGTGACATTCATGTGGGGCTCCCATGACATGCGGCATGCATTTGGGGCCTCCGTGACATGCGGCATGCATGTGGGGCCCCCATGACATGCGTCATGCATGTGGGGCCCCTATGACATGCGGCATGCATTTAGGGCCCCGATGACATGCGGCATGCATGTGGGGCACCCATGACTTGCGCCAAGCATGTGGGGCACCCATGACTTGCGCCAAGCACGTGGGGCCCCCATGACATGCGGCATGTATTTGGGGCCCCCATGACATGCGGCATGCATGTGGGGCCCCCATGACATGCGCCATGCATGTGGGGCCCTCATGACATGCGGCACGTATTTGGGGCCCCCCATGATATGCAGCATACTTTTGGGGCCCAAATGACATGCGGCATGCATTTGTGGCCCCCATGAAATGTGGCATGCATGTGCAGCCTCCATAACATGGGTCATGCAATTGGGGCCCCCATGACATGCAGCATGAATTTGGGGGCCACATGCATGCCACGTGTCATGGGGGTCCCACATGCATGCCGCATGTCATGACATGCGGCATGCATGTGGGGCCCCCATGACACGCACCATGCATGTGGGACCCCATTATGCGGCACGTACTTGGGGCCCCTAAGACAAGCGGCATGCACGTGGGGCCCCCATAACATGCGCCATGCCTTTGGTCCCCCATGACATGCGGCATGCACATGGGCCCCCATGACATGCGGCATGCATTTGGGCCCCCATGACAACCAGCATGCATGAGGGGTCCCGATGACATGCGGCAAAAATTTGGAGCCCCCATGACATGCGCCATGTATGTGGGGCCCCCATGACATGCGGCATGCATTTGGGCCCCAATAACACCCAGCTTGCATGTGGGGCCCCCATTACATGCGGCATTCACGTGTTGCCCTCATGATATGTGGCATGCATGTGGGGCCCCTATGACATGCGCCATGCATTTGGCGCCCCCATTACAAGCGGCATGTATTTGGGGCTTCCATGACATGCAGCAAGCATTTGGAGCCCCTGACATGTAGCATGCATTTAGGGTCCCCAAGGAAATGCGGCATGCTCGTGGGGCCCCCATGACAGGCGGCATGCATTTGGGGACTCCATAACATGCGGCAAGCACGTTGGGCCCCCATGACATGCGGCACGTATTTGGGGGCCCCAAAACATGCGACATGTATTTGTGGCCCCCATGACATGCGGCACGCACGGGGGCCCCCATGGGGCCCCCATCACATGCGGCATACATTTGGGGCCCCCATGACATGCGGCATGCATTTGGGGCCCTCATGACATGCGGCATACATTTGGGGCCCCCATGAAATGCGACATGCACATGGGGCCCCCATGACATGCGGCATGCATTTGGATCCCCATTACATGCTGCATGCAAGTGTGGCCCCCATGACATGCGGCATGCATGTGGCCCCCAATGACATGTGGCATGCACGTGGGGCCCCCATGACATGCTGCATGCATTTGGGGCCCCCATGATATGCGGCATGCATGTGGGGCCCCTATGACTTGCGGCATCCATTTGGGGGGCTCCATGACATGCGGCATGCACGTGGGGCCCCCATGAAATGCAGCATTTATTTGGGGCCCCCATGACATGTGGAATGCCTGCGGGGGCCCCCATGACATGCGGCATGCACGTGGGGCCCCCATGACGTGCAGCATGCATTTGGATCCCCCATTACATGCTGCATGCAAGTGGGGCCCCCATGAAATGCGCCATGCATGTGGGGCCCCTATGACATGCTGCATGAATTTGGGGCCCCCAATACATGCGGCATGCTTGTTGGGCCCCCATGACATGCGGCATGCATTTATGGCCCCCATGACATGCGGAATGCCTGCGGGGCCCCTATGACATGCGGCATGCATTTGTGGGCCCCAAGACATGCTGCATGCATTTGGGGGGCCCCATGACATGCGGCATGCATTTGGGGCCCCCATGACATGAGGCATTCATTTGGGGCCCCCATGACATGCAGCATGCACTTGGGGCCCCCATGACATGCAGCATGCACGTGGGGCCCCCATGACATGCGACATGCATTTGGGGGCCCCATGACATGCGGCATGCATTTGGGTCCCCCATGAAATGCGGCATGCACGTGGAGCCCCCATGACATGCGGTATGCATTTGGGGCACCCATGACATGCGGCATGCATGTGGGGCCCCCATGACATGCGGCATGCATTTGGGCCCCCATAACATGCGGCATGCATTTGGGGCCTGCATAACATGCTGCATGCATTTGGGGTACCTGAGACATGCGGCATGCACGTGGGGCCCCATAACATGCTGAATGCATTTGGGGTGCCCGAGACATGCGGCATGCACGTGGGGCCTCTATGACATGCCGCATGCATTTGGGGCCCACATTACATGTGGCATGCACATGGGGCCCCCATGAAATGCGGCATATGCTTGGGGCCACAATGACATGCGGCATGCACGTGGGGCCCCCATGACATGCTCCATGCATGTGGGGCTTCTATGATATGCGGCATGCATGTGGGCTCCCCATGACATGTGGCATGCACGTGGGGCCCCCATGACATGCTGCATGCATTTGGGGGGCCCCATGACATGCGGCATGCACGTGGGGCCCCCATGACATGCGGCATACATTTGTGGCCCTCGTGACATGCGGCAAGCACGTGGGGCCCCAATGACATGCAGCATGCATGTGGCCCCCCATGACATGTGGCATGCACGTGGGGCCCCCATGACATGCTGCATGCATTTGGGGCCCCCATGACATGCGGCATGCATGTGGGGCCCCCATTATATGCGGCATGCATTTGGGGCCCCCATGACATGCGGCATGCACATGGGGCCCCCATAACATGCGGCATGCATTTGGGGCCCCAATGACATGCGCCATGCATGTGGGGCCCCTATGGCATGCGGCATGCAATTGGGGCCCCAATGACATGCGGCATGCAGGTGGGGCACCCATGACATGAGCCATGTACGTGGGGCCCCTATGACATGTGCCATGCATGTGGGGCCCCTATGACATGCGGCATGCATTTGTGGGCCCCAAGATATGCGTCATGCATGTGGGGCCCCTATGAAATGCCGCATCCATTTGGGGGGCCCCATGACTTGAGGCATGCATTTGGGGCCCCCATGACATGCGGCATGCATGTGGGACCCCCATGACATGCGGCATGCATTTGAATCCCCCATTACATGCGGCATGCATTTGGGGCCCCCATGACATGCGGCATGCATTTGGGCACCCCATGACATGCGGAATGCATGCAGGGCCCTCATGACTTGCGGCATGAATTTGGGGCCCCCAATACATGCGGCATGCACGTTGGGCCCCCTTGACATGCGCCATTCATGTGGGGCTCCCATGACATGCGGCATGCATTTATGGCCCCCATGACATGCGGCAAGTGGGGCCCAAATGCTTGCCGCATGTCATGGGGGCCTCCATGACATGTGGCATGCATGTGGGTCCCCATGACATGCGTCATGCACGTGGGGGCCCCTTGACATGCGGCATGCATTTATGGCCCCCATGACTTGCGGCATGAATTTGGGGGCCCCATTATATGCGGCATGCATTTGGGGTGCCCGAGACATGCGGCATGCACGTGGGCCCCCTATGACATGCCGCATGCATTTGGGGCCCCCATTACATGTGGCATGCACATGGGGCCTCCATGACATGCGGCATACGCTTGGGGCCCCAATGACATGCAGCATGAGTTTGGATCCCCCATGACATGCGCCATGCATTTGGGGCCCCCATGACATGCGGCATGCATTTGGGTCCCCCATGAAATGCGCCATGCACGTGGGGCCCTCATGACATGCAGCATGCATTTGGGGCCACTATGACATGCAGCATGCATTTGGGGCCCCCATGACATGCGGCATGCATGTGGGACCCCTATGACATGCGGCATGCATTTGGGGGGGCATGACATGCGGCATGCACGTGGGGCCCCCATGACATGCGGCATACATTTGTGACCCCCGTGACATGAGGCATGCACGTGGGGCCCCCATGACATGCAGCAAGCACGTGGGGCCCCCATGACATGCGGAATGCACGTGAGGCCCCAATGACATGCGGTATGCATGCATTTGGGTCCCCCATGAAATGCGGCAAGCATGTGGGGGCCCCATGATATGCGGCATGCAGTTGAGGACCCCAATACATGCGGCATGCACGTTGGGCCCCCATGACATGCGGCATGCATTTGGGCCCATGACATGCGGAATGCACGTGAGGCCCCCATGACATGCGGAATGCCTGCGGGGCCCCAATGACATGCGGCATGCAAGCGGGGCCCTCATGACATGTGGCATGCATTTGGGGCCCCCAATATATGCAGCATGCACGTGGGGCCCCCATGATATGTGGCATGCATTTGGGGCCCCCATGACTTGAGCCATGCATTTGGGGCCCCCATGACATGCGGCATGCACGTGGGCCCCTCATGACATGCAGCATGCATTTGGGGCCACTATGACATGCGGCATGCATTTGGGGCCCCCATGACAAGAGGCATGCACTTGGGGCTCCCATGACATGCGGCATGCATGTAGGGCCCCCATGAAATGCGCCATGCATGTGGGCCCCTATGACATGCGGCATGCATTTCTGGCCCCCATGACATGCGGCAAGCATTTGGGCCCCCATGACATGCGGCATGCATGTGGGGCCCCCATGACATGCGTCATGCATGTGGGGCCCCTATGACATGCGGCATGTATTTGGGGCCCCGATGACATGCGTCATGCATGTGGGGCACCCATGACTTGCGCCAAGCACGTGGGGCCCCCAAGACATGCGGCATGCATTTGGGGCCCCCATGACATGCGGCATGCATGTGGGGCCCCCAAGACATGCGGCATGCATTTGGGACATGCATAACATGCTGCATGCATTTGGGGTACCTGAGACATGCGGCATGCATTTGGGGCCCCCATGACATGCGGCATGCATTTATGGCCCCCATGACATGTGGCAAGCATTTGGGCCCCCATGACATGCGGCATGCCTTTGGGGACGCCATGACATGAGGCATGCATTTGGAGCCCCCATGACATGAGGCATGCACGTGGGGCCCCCATGACATGTGGCACGTATTGGGGCTGCCATGACATGCGGCATACATTTAGGGCCCCCATAACATGCGGCATGCATTTGGGGCCCCCAATATATGCAGCATGCACGTGGGGCCCCCATGATATGTGGCATGCATTTGGGGCCCCCATGACTTGAGCCATGCATTTGGGGCCCCCATGACATGCGGCATGCACGTGGGCCCCTCATGACATGCAGCATGCATTTGGGGCCACTATGACATGCGGCATGCATTTGGGGCCCCCATGACATGAGGCATGCACTTGGGGCCCCCATGACATGCGGCATGCATGTAGGGCCCCCATGAAATGCACCATGCATGTGGGGCCCCTATGACATGCGGCATGCATTTCTGGCCCCCATGACATGTGGCAAGCATTTGGGCCCCCATGACATGAGGCATGCATGTGGGGCCCCCATGACATGCGTCATGCATGTGGGGCCCCTATGACATGCGGCATGCATTTGGGGCCCCGATGACATGCGTCATGCATGTGGGGCACCCATGACTTGCGCCAAGCACGTGGGGCCCCCATGACATGCGGCATGCATTTGGGGCCCCCATGACATGCGGCATGCATGTGGGGCCCCCATGACATGCGGCATGCATTTGGGCTCCCATGACATGCGGCATGCATTTGGGGGCATGCATAACATGCTGCATGCATTTGGGGTACCTGAGACATGTGGCATGCATTTGGGGCCCCATGACATGCGGCATGCATTTGGGGCCCCCATGACATGCGGCATGCATTTATGGCCCCCATGACATGTGGCAAGCATTTGGGCCCCCATGACATGCGGCATGCATGTGGGGCCCCCATGACATGCGGCATGCATTTGGGGGGCCCATGGCATGCGGCATGCATGTGGGGCCCAAATGCTTGTCGCATGTCATGGGGCCTCCATGACATGCTGCATGCATGTGGGTCCCCATGACATGCGGCATGCACATGGGGCCCCCTTGACATGCGACATTCATTTGGGGCTCCCTTGACAAGTGGCATGCATGTGGGGCCACTATGACATGTGGCATGCATGTGCGGCCCCCATGACATGAGGCATGCCTTTGGGGACGCCATGACATGAGGCATGCATTTGGAGCCCCCATGACATGAGGCATGAATGTGGGGCACCCATGACATGCGGCATGCACGTGGGGCCCCCATGACATGTGGCACGTATTGGGGCTGCCATGACATGCGGCATACATTTAGGGCCCCCATAACATGCGGCATGCATTTGGGGCCCCAATGACATGCGGTATGCATTTGGGGCCCCCATGACATGCGGCATGCACGTGGTGCCCCCATGAAAGGGGGCATGCATTTGGGGCTCCCATGACACGCGGCATGTATGTGGGGCCCCCATGACCTGTGGCATGCATGTGGGGACGAAATGACATGCGGCAAGCATTTGGGGCTCCCATGACACGCGACATTCATGTGGGGCCCTCTAGACATTTGGCACATATTTGGGGCCCACATGACATGCAGCACATATTTGCGGCCCCCATAACATGCGGCATGCATTTGGGGCCCCCATGACATGCGCCATGCATGTGGGGCCCTCATGACATGCGGCACGTATTTGGGGCCCCCAATATATGCAGCATGCACGTGGGGCCCCCATGATATGTGTCATGCATTTGAGGCCCCCATGACTTGCGGCATGCACGTGGGCCCCTCATGACATGCAGCATGCATTTGGAAACCACTATGACATGCGGCATGCATTTTGGGCCCCCATGACATGAGGCATGCATTTGGGGCCCCCATGACATGCGGCATGCATGTAGGGCCCCCATGAAATGCGCCATGCATGTGGGGCCCCTATGACATGCGGCATGCATTTGTGGGCCCCAAGACATGCGGCATGCACGTGGGGCCCCCATGACATGCGGCCTGCATTTGGGGCCCCCATGACATGCGGAATGCACGTGGGGCCCCTATGACATGCAACATGAATTTGGGGGCCCCATTACATGCGGCATGCACGTGGAGCATCCATGACATGCGTCATGCATTTGGGCCCCCATGACATGCGGCATGCATGTGGGGCCCCCATGACATGTGGTATGCACGTGGGGCCACTATGACATGCCGCATGCATTTGGGGTCCCCATGACATGCGTCATGCATTTGGATCCCCATTACATGCTGCATGCAAGTGTGGCCCCCATGACATGCGGCATGCATGTTGGCCCCCAATGACATGTGGCATGCACGTGGGGCCCCCATGACATGCGGCATGCATTTATGGCCCCCATGACATGCGGCATGCATTTGGTATCCCCATGACATGCGGCATGCACGTGGGGCCCCCTTGACATGTGACATTCATGTGGGGCTCCCATGACATGCGGCATGCATTTGGGGCCTCCGTGACATGCGGCATGCATGTGGGGCCCCCATGACATGCGTCATGCATGTGGGGCCCCTATGACATGCGGCATGCATTTAGGGCCCCGATGACATGCGGCATGCATGTGGGGCACCCATGACTTGCGCCAAGCATGTGGGGCACCCATGACTTGCGCCAAGCACGTGGGGCCCCCATGACATGCGGCATGTATTTGGGGCCCCCATGACATGCGGCATGCATGTGGGGCCCCCATGACATGCGCCATGCATGTGGGGCCCTCATGACATGCGGCACGTATTTGGGGCCCCCCATGATATGCAGCATACTTTTGGGGCCCAAATGACATGCGGCATGCATTTGTGGCCGCCATGAAATGTGGCATGCATGTGCAGCCTCCATAACATGGGTCATGCAATTGGGGCCCCCATGACATGCAGCATGAATTTGGGGGCCACATGCATGCCACGTGTCATGGGGGTCCCACATGCATGCCGCATGTCATGACATGCGGCATGCATGTGGGGCCCCCATGACACGCACCATGCATGTGGGACCCCATTATGCGGCACGTACTTTGGGCCCCTAAGACAAGCGGCATGCACGTGGGGCCCCCATAACATGCGCCATGCCTTTGGTCCCCCATGACATGCGGCATGCACATGGGCCCCCATGACATGCGGCATGCATTTGGGCCCCCATGACAACCAGCATGCATGTGGGGCCCCGATGACATGAGGCAAAAATTTGGGGCCCCCTTGACATGCGGCATGCATTTGGGGCCCCCATGACATGCGCTATGTATGTGGGGCCCCCATGACATGCGGCATGCATTTGGGCCCCAATAACACCCAGCTTGCATGTGGGGCCCCCATTACATGCGGCATTCACGTGTTGCCCTCATGATATGTGGCATGCATGTGGGGCCCCTATGACATGCGCCATGCATTTGGCGCCCCCATTACAAGCGGCATGTATTTGGGGCTTCCATGACATGCAGCAAGCATTTGGAGCCCCTGACATGTAGCATGCATTTAGGGTCCCCAAGGAAATGCGGCATGCTCGTGGGGCCCCCATGACAGGCGGCATGCATTTGGGGACTCCATAACATGCGGCAAGCACGTGGGGCCCCCATGACATGCGGCACGTATTTGGGGCCCCCAAAACATGCGACATGTATTTGTGGCCCCCATGACATGCGGCACGCACGGGGCCCCCCATGACATGCGGCATGTATTTGGGGCCCCCATGACATGCGGCATACATTTGGGGCCTCCATGACATGCGGCATGCATTTGGGGCCCTCATGACATGCGGCATACATTTGGGGCCCCCATGAAATGTGACATGCACATGGGGCCCCCATGACATGCGGCATGCATGTGGAACCCCCATGACATGCGGAATGCACGTGGGGACCCCATGACACGTGGCATGCATGTGGGGCCCCCACGACTTGCGGCAAATATTTGGGGCCCCAAGACATGCGGCATGCACGTTGGGCCCCCATGACATGCGGCACATATTTGTGGCCCCCATGACATGCGGCATGCCTTTGGGGCCCCCATGACATGCGCCATGCATGTGGGGCCCTCATGACATGCAGCACGTATTTGGGGCCCCCATGACATGCGTCATGTACGTGGCGCCCCCATGACATGCGGCATACATTTGGGGCCCCCTTGACATGCGGCATGCACGTGGGCCCCCCATGACATGGGGCATGCATTTGGGACCCCATGAAATGCAGCATGCATGTGGGGCACCCATGACATGCGGCATGCACGTGGGGCCCCCTGATATGTGGCACGTATTTTGGGCCCCCATGACATGCGGCATACATTTAGGGTCCCCATGACATGCGGCATGCATTTGGGGTCCCCATGACATGCAGCATGCACTTGGGGCCCCCGTGTAATGAGGCATGCGTTTGGGGCCCCCATGACACGAGGCATGCACGTGTGGCCCCGATGACTTGCGCCATGCATGTGGGGCCCTCATAACATGCGGAATGCATGTGGGGACCCCATGACACATGGCAGGCATGTGGGGCCCCCGTGACATGCGGCAAATATTTGGGGTCCAAAGACATGCGGCATGCACGTTGGGCCCCAATGAAATGCGGCACATATTTGTGGCCCCCATGACATGCGGCATGCATTTGGGGCCCCCATGACATGCGCCATGCATGTGGGGCCCTCATGACATGCGGCACATATTTGTTGCCCCATGACATGCGACATGCATTTGGTCCCCCATGACATGAGGCATGCATGTGGGGCCCCCAGGACATGCGGCATGCATTTGGGGCCCCCATGACATGTGGTATGCACGTGGGGCCCCTATGACATGCGGCATGCATTTGGGGACCCCATGACATGCGGCATGCACGTGGGCCCCCCATGACATGGGGCATGCATTTGGGGCCCCCATGAAATGTGGCATGCATGTGGGGCACCCATGATATGCGGCATGCATGTGGAGCCCCCTGACATGTGGCACTTATTTGGGGCCCGCATGACATGCGGAATACATTTAGGGCCCACATGTAATGCTGCATGCGTTTGGGGCCCCCATGACACGAGTCATGCATGTATGGCCCTGATGACATGCGGCATGCATGTGGGGCCCCCATGACATGCGGAATGCAAGTGGGGACCCCATGACACGCGGCATGCATGTGGGGCCCCCATGACATGCAGCACATATTTGTGGCCCCCATGGCATGCGGCATGCATTTGGGGCCCTCATGACATGCGCCATGCATGTGGGGCCCTCATGACATGCGGCACGTATTTTTTGCCCCCATGACATGCGGCATGCATTTGGTCCCCCATGACATGCGGCATGAACGTGGGGCCCCCATGACATGCGGCATACATTTGGGGCCCCCTTGACATGCGGCATGCATTTGGGGACCCCATGACATGCGGCATGCATTTGGGGACCCCATGACATGCAGCATGCACGTGGGCCCCCCATGACATGGGGCATGCATTTGGGGCCCCCATGAAATGCGGCATGCATGTGGGGCACCCATGAAATGCGGCATGCATGTGGGGCCCCCTGATATGTGGCAAGTATTTGGGGTCCCGATGACATGTGGCATGCATTTGGGGCCCCCATGACATGCGGCATGCATTTGGGGCCCCCCCTGACATGTGACATGCATTTGGGGTACCCTTGACATGCGGCATGCATGAGGGGCAACCAATAAATGCGGCATGCAAGTGGAGACGCCATGACATGCGGCATGCACGTGGGGCCCCCATGAAATGCGGCAGGCATTTGTGGCCCCTATGAAATGCGGCATGCATTTGGGCCCCCATGACTTGCGGCATGCACGTGGGGCCCCCATGACATGGGGCATGCATTTGGGGCCCCCTTGACATGCTGCATGCATTTAGGGCCCCCATGACATGCGGCATGCACGTGGGGCCACATGACATGCGGCATGCATGTGGAGCTCCCATGACATGCAGTATGCATTTGGGGCCCCCATGACATGAGTCAAGCTTTGGGGGTCCCCATGACATGCGGTATGCATGTGAGGCCCCCATGACATGCACTTTGCATTTGGGGCCCCCATGACATGCGGCATGCATGTGGGGACCCCATGATATGTGGCATGCACGTGGTACCCCCATGACATTCGGCATGCACATGGGTCCCCATGACATGCGGCATGCACGTGGGGCCACATGACATGCGACATGCATTTGGGGTTCCCAAGACACGCAGCATGCATTTGGGGCCCCCATCACATGAGGCATGTATTTGGGGTCCCCTTGACATGCGGAATGCTTTTTTGGCCCCCATGACAGGCGGCTTGCATTTGGGGCCCCCATGACATGCGGCATGGACGTGGGGCCTCCATGATATGTAGAATGCATTTGGGGCCAGCATGACATGCGTCATGCATGTGGGGCCCAAATGACATGCGACATGCATTTGGGGTACTCAAGACATGCGGCATGCATGTGGGGCCCCCATGACAAGCGTCAAGCACGTGGGGCCCCCATGTCACGTGGCATGCATTTGGGGCCCCCATGACATGCGGCATTCATTTGGAGCCCCCATGACATGCGGCATGCATTTGGGGCCCCCATGACATGCGGCATGCACTTGGTGCCCTCATGACATGCGGCATTGATGTAGAGCCCCCATGACATGCGGAATGCATGTGGGGACCCCATGACATGCGGCATGCATTTGGGGCCCCCATGACATGCAGCATACATTTGAGGCCCCCATGACATGCGGCATGCATGTGGGGCCCCATGACATGCGGCATGCATGTGGGGCCCCTATGACATGCACCATGCATGTGGGGCCCCCATGACATGTGGCACGTATTTGGGGCCCCCATGACATGCGGCATACATTTATGGCCCCCATGACTTGCGGCATGAATTTGGGGCCCCCATGGTATGCGGCACGCATTTGGGGCCCCCATGACATGCGCATGCATGTGGAGCCCCCATGAAATACGCCATGCATGTGGGGCCCCTATGACATGCGGCATGCATTTGTGGGCCCAAAGACATGTTGCATGCATTTGGGGGACCCCATGACATGTGGCATGCATTTGGGGCCCCCATGACATGAGGCATTCATTTGGGACCCCCATGACATGCAGCATGCATGTGGGGCCCCCATGACATGCGACATGCATTTGGGGCCCCATGACATGCGGCATGCATTTGGGTCCTCCATGAAATGTGGCATGCACGTGGAGCCCCCATGACATGCGGCATGCATTTGGGGCACCCATGACATGCGGCATGCATGTGGGACCCCCATGACATGCGGCATGCATTTGGGCCCCCCATGACATGCGACATGCATTTGGGGCCTGCATAACATGCTGCATGCATTTGGGGTACCTGAGACATGCGGCATGCACGTGGCCCCCCATAACATGCTGCATGCATTTGGGGTGCCCGAGACATGCGGCATGCACGTGGGGCCCCTATGACATGCCGCATGCATTTGGGGCCCACATTACATGTGGCATGCACATGGGGCCCCCATGACATGCGGCATAAGCTTGGGGCCCCAATGACATGCGGCATGAGTTTGGATCCCCCATGACATGCGGCATGCAAGTGGGGCCCCCATGACATGCTCCATGCATGTGGGGCCCCTATGATATGCGGCATGCATGTGGGCTCCCCATGACATGTGGCATGCACGTGGGGCCCCCTTGACATGCGTCATGCATTTGGACCCCCCATTACATGCTGCATGCAAGTGGTGCCCCCATGACATGCGGCATGCATGTGGGCCCCCATGACATGCGGCATGCATGTGGGACCCCCATGACATGCGTCATACATTTGGATCCCCCATTACATGCTGCATGCAAGTGGTGCCCCCATTACATGCTGCATGCAAGTGGTGCCCCCATGACATGCGGCATGCATGTGGGCCCCCATGACATGCAGCATGCATTTGGGGCCCCCATGATATGCGGCACGCATTTGAGGCCCCCATAACATGCGCATGCATGTGGGGGCCCCATGAAATGCGCCATGCATGTGGGGCCCCTATGACATGCGGCATGCATTTGTGGGCACCAAGACATGCTGCATGCATTTGGGGGGCCCCATGACATGCGGCATGCATTTGGGGCCCCCTTGACATGCGGTATGCATTTGGGGCCCCCATGACATGCGGTATGCATTTGGGGCCCCCATGACATGCGGTATGCATTTGGGGCCCCCATGACATGCAGCATGCATGTGGGTCCCCCATGACATGCGGCATGCATTTGGGGCCCCATGACATGCGGCATGCATTTGGGTCCCCCATGAAATTCGGCATGCATGTGGGGCCCCTATGACATGCAGCATGCATTTGGGGCCCCGATGACATGCGGCATGCATGTGGGGCACCCATGATTTGCGCCATGCACGTGGGGCCCCTATGACATGCGGCATGAATTTGGGGTGCCCGAGACATGCGGCATGCACGTGGGGCCCCTATGACATGCCGCATGCATTTGTGGCCCCCATTACATGTGGCATGCACATGGGGCCACTATGACATGCGGCATGCATTTGGGGCCCCCATGACATGCGGCATGCATGTGGGACCCCTGTGACATGCGGCCTGCATTTGGGGGGCCCCATGACATGCGGCAAGCACGTGGGGCCCCAATGACATGCAGCATGTACGTGGGGCCCCCATGACATGCGGAATGCACGTGAGGCCCCCATGACATGCGGAATGCACGTGAGGCCCCAATGACATGCGGCATGCATGCATTTGCGTCCCCCATTAAATGCGGCAAGCACGTGGGGCCCCAATGACATGCAGCATGTATGTGGGGCCCCCATGACATGCGGAATGCCTGCGGGGCCCCAATGACATGCGGCATGCAAGCGGGGCCCTCATGACATGTGGCATGGATTTGGGGCCCCTAATATATGCAGCATGCACGTGGGGCCCCCATGATATGTGGCATGCATTTGGGGCCCCCATGACTTGCGGCATGCACGTGGGCCCCTCATGACATGCAGCATGCATTTGGAAACCACTATGACATGCGGCATGCACTTGGGGCCCCCATGACATGAGGCATGCATTTGGGGCCCCCATGACATGCGGCATGCATGTAGGGCCCCCATGAAATGCGCCATGCATGTGGGGCCCCTATGACATGCGGCATGCATTTGTGGGCCCCAAGACATGCGGCATGCACGTGGGGCCCCCATGACATGCGGCATGCATTTGGGGCCCCCATGACATGCGGAATGCACGTGGGGCCCCTATGACATGCAACATGAATTTGGGGGCCCCATTACATGCGGCATGCACGTGGAGCATCCATGACATGCGTCATGCATTTGGGCCCCCATGACATGCGGCATGCATGTGGGGCCCCCATGACATGTGGTATGCACGTGGGGCCACTATGACATGCCGCATGCATTTGGGGCCCCCATGACATGCGTCATGCATTTGGATCCCCATTACATGCTGCATGCAAGTAGGCCCCCATGACATGCTGCATTCATTTGGGGCCCCCATGATATGCGGCATGCATGTGGGGACCCTTTGACATGCGGCATCCATTTGGGGGGCCCCATGACATGCGGCATGCACGTGGGGCCCCCATGAAATGCAGCATTTATTTGGGGCCCCCATGACATGTGGAATGCCTGCGGGGCCCCCATGACATGCGGCATGCACGTGGGGCCCCCATGACGTGCAGCATGCATTTGGATCCCCCATTACATGCTGCATGCATGTGGGGCCCCCATGAAATGCGCCATGCATGTGGGGCCCCTATGACATGCTGCATGAATTTGGGGCCCCCAATACATGCGGCATGCTTGTTGGGCCCCCATGACATGCGGCATGCATTTATGGCCCCCATGACATGCGGCAAGCATTTGAGCCCCCATGACATGCGTCATGCATGTGGGGCCCAAATGACATGCGACATGCATTTGGGGTACTCAAGACATGCGGCATGCATGTGGGGCCCCCATGACATGCGTCAAGCACGTGGGGCCCCCATGTCACGCGGCATGCTCTTGGGGCCCCATGACATGTGGCATGCATTTGGGGCCCCCATGACATGTGGCATGCATTTGGGGCCCCCATGACATGCGGCATGCATTTGGAGCCCCCATGACATGCGGCATGCATTTGGGGCCCCCATGATATGCGGCATGCACTTGGTGCCCTCATGACATGCGGCATGGATGTAGAGCCCCCATGACATGCGGAATGCATGTGGGGACCCCATGACATGCGGCATGCATTTGGGGCCCCCATGACATGCAGCATACATTTGAGGCCCCCATGACATGCGGCATGCATGTGGGGCCCCATAACATGCGGCATGCATGTGGGGCCCCTATGACATGCACCATGCATGTGGGGCCCCCATGACATGTGGCACGTATTTGAGGCCCCCATGACATGCGGCATGCGTGTCGGCTACCATGACATGTGCCATGCATTTGGGTCCCCCATCACGTGCAGCATGCATTTGAGGCCCCCAAGACATGGGGCATGCATGTGGGGCCCCATGACATGCAGCATGCATTTGTGGCCTCTGACATGCAGCATGCATTTGGGCCCCCATGACGTGTCATGCACGTGTGGCCCCCATGACATGTGGCATTCATTTTTGGCCCCCATGACATGCGGCATGCATTTGGGGCACCCATAACATGGGTCATGCACGTGGGGCCCAATGACATGCGGTATGCACGTGGAGCCCCATGACATGCGGTATGCATGTGGTGCCCCCATGACATGTGGCATGCATGTGGGCCCTCATGACATGCGGCATGCACAAGGGGCCCCATGACATGTGTCATGCACTTGGGGCCACATGACATGCGGCATGCATTTGGGACCCCCATGACATGTGGCATGCATGTGGGCCCTCATGACATGCGGCATGCACAAGGGGCCCCATGACATGCGTCATGCACTTGGGGCCACATGACATGCGGCATGCATTTGGGGCCCCCATGACATGTGGCATGCATTTGGGTCCCCCATCACGTGCAGCATGCATTTGAGGCCCCCAAGACATGGGGCATGCATGTGGGGCCCCATGACATGCAGCATGCATTTGTGGCCTCTGACATGCAGCATTTGGGCCCCCAATGAAATGTGTCATGCACGTGGGGCCTCATTGACATGTGGCATGCATGTGGAGCCCCCATGACATGTGTCATGCACGTGTGGCCCCCATGACATGTGGCATGCATTTTTGGCCCCCATGACATGCGGCATGCATTTGGGGCACCCATAACATGCGTCATGCACGTGGGGCCCCATGACATGCGGTATGCACGTGGAGCCCCATGACATGCGGTATGCATGTGGTGCCCCCATGACATGTGGCATGCATGTGGGCCCCCATGACATGCGGCATGCACATGGGGCCCCATAACATACGTCATGCACTTGGGGCCCCATGACATGCGGCATGCATGTGGAGGTCCCATGACAGGCAGAATCCATTTGGGGCCCCAATGACATGCGGCATGCATTTGGGGCCTCATGACATGTGGCATGCATTTGGGGCCCCCATGACATGTGGCATGCACATGGGGCCCCATGACATGCGGCATGCATTTGGGGCACCTATGACATGCGGTATGCATGTGGGGCCCATGATATGCGGTATGCACATGTTCCCCCAATGACATGAGGTATGCATGTGGACCCCATGGCATGTGGCATGCACATGGGGCCCCATGACATGCGGCATGCATTTTGGGACCAATGCCATGCGGTATGCACGTGGGGCCCCATGATATGCGGTATGCACGTGTTGCCCCCATTACATGCGGTATGCATGAGTGTCCCCCATGACATGCGGCATGAAATTGGTACCCCCATGACATTCGGCATCCACATGGGGCCCCATGACATGCGGCATGCACGTGGGGCCACAAGACATGCGGCATGCATGTGGAGCTCCCAAGACATGCAGTATGCATTTGGGGCCCCCGTGACATGAGGCATGCATAGGGGGTCCCCATGACATGCGGTATGCACGTGGGTCCCCCATGACATGGGGTATGCATTTGGGGTACACATGATATGCGGCATGCATTTGGGGTACCCATGACAAGCGGCATGCATTTGGGGTACACATGATATGCGGCATGCATTTGGGGTACCCATGACAAGCGGCATGCATTTGGGGCACCCATGACATACGGCATGCATTTGGGGCCCCCCTGACATGTGGCATGCATGTGGGGCCCCTATGACATGCGGCATGCACGTGGGGCTTTCATGACATGCGGCATGCACGTGGGTCCCCCATGACATGTGGCATGCATGTGGGGCTACCATGACATGTTGCATGCATTTGAGCCCCCCATCACATGCAGCATGCATTTGGGGCCCCAGACATGCAGCATGCATTTGGGGCCCCCAATGAAATGTGGAATGCACGTGGGGCCCCCATGACATGCGACATGAATGTGTGACCCCCATGACATTCGGAATGCATTTGGGGCCCCTATGACACGCGGCATGCTTTTTTGGCCCCCATGACATGTGGCTTGCATTTGGGGCCCCCATGACATGTGGCATGCACGTGGGGCCTCCATGATATGTAGAATGCATTTGGTGCCACCATGACATGCTTCATGCATGTGGGGCCCAAATGACATGCGACATGCATTTGGGGTACCCAAGACATGAGGCATGCATGTTGGGCCCCCATGACATGCCTCAAGCACTTGGGGCCCCCATGTCATGTGGTATGGTCTTGGGGCCCCCATGACATGTGGCATACATTTGGGGCCCACATGACATGCAGCATGCTTTTGGAGCCACCATGACATGCGGCATGCATTTGGGGCCCCCATGACATGAGGCATGCACTTGGTGCCCCCATGACATGCGGCATGCATGTAGAGCCCCCATGACATGCGTAATGCACGTGGGGACCACATGACATGCGGCATGCATTTGGGGCCCCCATGACATGTGGCATGCATTTGGGGCCCCCATGACATGTGGCATGCATGTGGGGCCCCTATGACATGCGGCATGCACGTGGGGCTTTCATGACATGCGGCATGCACGTGGGTCCCCCATGACATGTGGCATGCATGTGGGGCTACCATGACATGCAGCATGCATTTGGCGCCCCCATGACATGCGGCATGCATTTGGCGCCCCCATGACATGCGGCATGCACGTGGGGCCCCCATGACATGCGGCATGCATTTGGGGCCCCCATGACATGCAGAATGCCTGCGGGGCCCCCATGACATGCGGCATGAATTTGGGGCACCCAATACATGCGGCATGCACGTTGAGCCCCCATGACATGCAGCATGCATTTATGGCCCCCATGACATGCGGCAAGCATTTGGGCCCCCATGACATGCGGCATGCATGTGGGAACCCCATGACATGCGGCATGCATTTGGGGGCCCCATGACATGCGGCATGCACGTGGGGACCCCATGACATGCGGAATGCCTGCGGGGCCCCCATGACATGCGGCATGCATGCAGGGCCCTCATGACATGCAGCATGAATTTGGGGCCCACAATACATGCGGCATGCACGTTGGGCCCCCATGACATGTGGCATGCATTTATGGCCCCCATGACATGCGGCATGCATTTGGGGTCCCCATGACATGCGGCATGCACGTGGGGCCCCCTTGACATGCGACATTCATGTGGGGCTCCCATGACATGCGGCATGCATTTGGGGCCTCCGTTACATGCGGCATGCATGCAGGGCCCTCATGACATGCGGCATGCATTTGGGAACCCCATGACATGCGACATGCATTTGGGGGCCCCATGACATGCGGCATGCATGTGGGGCCCCCATGACATGCGGCATGCATTTGGAGCCCCATGAATTGAGGCATGCATTTGGGGCCCCCATGACTTGATGCATGCATTTGGGGCCCCCATGACATGCAGCATGCATGTGGAACCCCCAAGCCATGCGGCATACATTTGAATCCCCATGACATGCGGCATGCACGTGGGACCCCCATGACATGCGGCATGCATTTGAAACCCCCATTACATGCGGCATGCACGTGGGGACCCCATGACATGCGGCATGCATTTGGGCCCCCCATGACATGCGGAATGCCTGCGGGGCCCCCATGACATGCGGCATGCATTTGGGGCCTCCGTGACATGCGGCATGCATGTGGGGCCCCCATGACATGCGGCTTGCATGTGGGGCCCCTATGACATGCGGCATGCGTGTCGGCTACCATGACATGTGCCATGCATTTGAGTCCCCCATCACGTGCAGCATGCATTTGAGGCCCCCAAGACATGGGGCATGCATGTGGGGCCCCATGACATGCAGCTTGCATTTGTGGCCCCCATGACATGAGGCATGCATTTGGGGTCCCCTTGACATGCGGAATGCTTTTTTGGCCCCCATGACAGGCGGCTTGCATTTGGGGCCCCCATGACATGCGGCATGGACGTGGGGCCTCCATGATATGTAGAATGCATTTGGGGCCACCATGACATGCGTCATGCATGTGGGGCCCAAATGACATGCGACATGCATTTGGGGTACTCAAGACATGCGGCATGCATGTGGGCCCCCCATGACATGCGTCAAGCACGTGGGGCCCCCATTTCACGCGGCATGCTCTTGGGGCCCCCATGACATGTGGCATGCATTTGGGGCCCCCATGACATGCGGCATGCATTTGGAGCCCCCATGACATGCGGCATGCATTTGGGGCCCCATGACATGCGGCATGCACTTGGTGCCCTCATGACATGCGGCATGGATGTAGAGCCCCCATGACATGCGGAATGCATGTGGGGACCCCATGACATGCGGCATGCATTTGGGGCCCCCATGACATGCAGCATACATTTGAGGCCCCCATGACATGTGGCATGCATGTGGGGCCCCATTACATGCGGCATGCATTTGTGGCCTCTGACTTGCAGCGTGCATTTGGGCCCCCAATGAAATGTGGCATGCACGTGGGGCCTCGTTGACATGTGGCATGCATGTGGAGCCCTCATAACATGTGGCATGCATTTGGGGCCCCCAATATATGCAGCATGCACGTGGGGCCCCCATGATATGTGTCATGCATTTGGGGCCCCCATGACTTGCGGCATGCACGTGGCCCCTCATGACATGCAGCATGCATTTGGAAACCACTATGACATGCGGCATGCATTTGGGGCCCCCATGACATGAGGCAGGCATTTGGGGCCCCCATGACATGCGGCATGCATGTAGGGCCCCCATGAAATGTGCCATGCATGTGGGGCCCCTATGACATGCGGCATGCATTTGTGGGCCCCAAGACATGCGGCATGCACGTGGGGCCCCCATGACATGCGGCATGCATTTGGGGCCCCCATGACATGCGGCATGTATTTGGGGCCCCCATGACATGCGGCATGCATGTGGGGCCCCCATGACATGCGGCATGCATTTGGGGCATGCATAACATGCTGCATGCATTTGGGGTACCTGAGACATGCGGCATGCATGTGGGGCCCCCATGACATGCGGCATGCATGTGGGGCCCCCATGACATGCGGCATGCATGTAGGGCCCCCATGACATGCGGAATGAACGTGGTGCCCCTATGACATGCAACATGAATTTGGGGGCCCCATTACATGCGGCATGCACGTGGAGCATCCATGACATGCGTCATGCATTTGGGCCCCCATGACATGCGGCATGCATGTGGGGCCCACATGACATGTGGTATGCACGTGGGGCCACTATGACATGCCGCATGCATTTGGGGCCCCCATGACATGCGTCATGCATTTGGATCCCCATTACATGCTGCATGCAAGTGTGGCCCCCATGACATGCGGCATGCATGTGTTGCCCACATGACATGTGGTATGCACGTGGGGCCACTATGACATGCCGCATGCATTTGGGGCCCCCATGGCATGCGTCATGCATTTGGATCCCCATTACATGCTGCATGCAAGTGTGGCCCCCATGACATGCGGCATGCATGTGGCCCCCAATGACATGTGGCATGCACGTGGGGCCCCCATGACATGCGGCATGCATTTATGGCCCCATGACATGCGGCATGCATTTGGCATCCCCATGACATGCGGCATGCACGTGGGGCCCCCTTGACATGCGACATTCATGTGGGGCTCCCATGACATGCGGCATGCATTTGGGGCCTCCGTGACATGTGGCATGCATGTGGGGCCCCCATGACATGCGTCATGCATGTGGGGCCCCTACGACATGCGGCATGCATTTGGGGCCCCCATGACATGCGGCATGTATTTGGGGCCCCCATGACATGCGGCATGCATGTGGGGCCCCCATGACATGCGGCATGCATTTGGGGCATGCATAACATGCTGCATGCATTTGGGGTACCTGAGACATGCGGCATTCATGTGGGGCCCCCATGACATGCGGCATGCATGTGGGGTCCCCATGACATGCGGCATGCACGTGGGCCCCCTTGACATGCAACATTCATTTGGGGCCCCCATGACATGTGGCATGCATTTGGGGCCCCCATGACATGCGGCATGCATTTGGAGCCCCCATGACATGCGGCATGCATTTGGGGCCCCCATGATATGCGGCATGCACTTGGTGCCCTCATGACATGCGGCATGGATGTAGAGCCCCCATGACATGCGGAATGCATGTGGGGACCCCATGACATGCGGCATGCATTTGGGGCCCCCATGACATGCAGCATACATTTGAGGCCCCCATGACATGCGGCATGCATGTGGGGCCCCATAACATGCGGCATGCATGTGGGGCCCCTATGACATGCACCATGCATGTGGGGCCCCCATGACATGTGGCACGTATTTGAGGCCCCCATGACATGCGGCATGCGTGTCGGCTACCATGACATGTGCCATGCATTTGGGTCCCCCATCACGTGCAGCATGCATTTGAGGCCCCCAAGACATGGGGCATGCATGTGGGGCCCCATGACATGCAGCATGCATTTGTGGCCTCTGACATGCAGCATGCATTTGGGCCCCCAATGAAACGTGGCATGCACGTGGAGCCCCCATGACGTGTCATGCACGTGTGGCCCCCATGACATGTGGCATTCATTTTTGGCCCCCATGACATGCGGCATGCATTTGGGGCACCCATAACATGGGTCATGCACGTGGGGCCCAATGACATGCGGTATGCACGTGGAGCCCCATGACATGCGGTATGCATGTGGTGCCCCCATGACATGTGGCATGCATGTGGGCCCTCATGACATGCGGCATGCACAAGGGGCCCCATGACATGCGTCATGCACTTGGGGCCACATGACATGCGGCATGCATTTGGGACCCCCATGACATGTGGCATGCATGTGGGCCCTCATGACATGCGGCATGCACAAGGGGCCCCATGACATGCGTCATGCACTTGGGGCCACATGACATGCGGCATGCATTTGGGGCCCCCATGACATGTGGCATGCATTTGGGTCCCCCATCACGTGCAGCATGCATTTGAGGCCCCCAAGACATGGGGCATGCATGTGGGGCCCCATGACATGCAGCATGCATTTGTGGCCTCTGACATGCAGCATTTGGGCCCCCAATGAAATGTGTCATGCACGTGGGGCCTCATTGACATGTGGCATGCATGTGGAGCCCCCATGACATGTGTCATGCACGTGTGGCCCCCATGACATGTGGCATGCATTTTTGGCCCCCATGACATGCGGCATGCATTTGGGGCACCCATAACATGCGTCATGCACGTGGGGCCCCATGACATGCGGTATGCACGTGGAGCCCCATGACATGCGGTATGCATGTGGTGCCCCCATGACATGTGGCATGCATGTGGGCCCCCATGACATGCGGCATGCACATGGGGCCCCATAACATACGTCATGCACTTGGGGCCCCATGACATGCGGCATGCATGTGGAGGTCCCATGACAGGCAGAATCCATTTGGGGCCCCAATGACATGCGGCATGCATTTGGGGCCTCATGACATGTGGCATGCATTTGGGGCCCCCATGACATGTGACATGCACATGGGGCCCCATGACATGCGGCATGCATTTGGGGCACCTATGACATGCGGTATGCATGTGGGGCCCATGATATGCGGTATGCACATGTTCCCCCAATGACATGAGGTATGCATGTGGACCCCATGGCATGTGGCATGCACATGGGGCCCCATGACATGCGGCATGCATTTTGGGACCAATGCCATGCGGTATGCACGTGGGGCCCCATGATATGCGGTATGCACGTGTTGCCCCCATTACATGCGGTATGCATGAGTGTCCCCCATGACATGCGGCATGAAATTGGTACCCCCATGACATTCGGCATCCACATGGGGCCCCATGACATGCGGCATGCACGTGGGGCCACAAGACATGCGGCATGCATGTGGAGCTCCCAAGACATGCAGTATGCATTTGGGGCCCCCGTGACATGAGGCATGCATAGGGGGTCCCCATGACATGCGGTATGCACGTGGGTCCCCCATGACATGGGGTATGCATTTGGGGTACACATGATATGCGGCATGCATTTGGGGTACCCATGACAAGCGGCATGCATTTGGGGCACCCATGACATACGGCATGCATTTGGGGCCCCCCTGACATGTGGCATGCATGTGGGGCCCCTATGACATGCGGCATGCACGTGGGGCTTTCATGACATGCGGCATGCACGTGGGTCCCCCATGACATGTGGCATGCATGTGGGGCTACCATGACATGTTGCATGCATTTGAGCCCCCCATCACATGCAGCATGCATTTGGGGCCCCAGACATGCAGCATGCATTTGGGGCCCCCAATGAAATGTGGAATGCACGTGGGGCCCCCATGACATGCGACATGAATGTGTGACCCCCATGACATTCGGAATGCATTTGGGGCCCCTATGACACGCGGCATGCTTTTTTGGCCCCCATGACATGTGGCTTGCATTTGGGGCCCCCATGACATGTGGCATGCACGTGGGGCCTCCATGATATGTAGAATGCATTTGGTGCCACCATGACATGCTTCATGCATGTGGGGCCCAAATGACATGCGACATGCATTTGGGGTACCCAAGACATGAGGCATGCATGTTGGGCCCCCATGACATGCCTCAAGCACTTGGGGCCCCCATGTCATGTGGTATGCTCTTGGGGCCCCCATGACATGTGGCATACATTTGGGGCCCACATGACATGCAGCATGCTTTTGGAGCCACCATGACATGCGGCATGCATTTGGGGCCCCCATGACATGAGGCATGCACTTGGTGCCCCCATGACATGCGGCATGCATGTAGAGCCCCCATGACATGCGTAATGCACGTGGGGACCACATGACATGCGGCATGCATTTGGGGCCCCCATGACATGTGGCATGCATTTGGGGCCCCCATGACATGTGGCATGCATGTGGGGCCCCTATGACATGCGGCATGCACGTGGGGCTTTCATGACATGCGGCATGCACGTGGGTCCCCCATGACATGTGGCATGCATGTGGGGCTACCATGACATGCAGCATGCATTTGGCGCCCCCATGACATGCGGCATGCATTTGGCGCCCCCATGACATGCGGCATGCACGTGGGGCCCCCATGACATGCGGCATGCATTTGGGGCCCCCATGACATGCAGAATGCCTGCGGGGCCCCCATGACATGCGGCATGAATTTGGGGCACCCAATACATGCGGCATGCACGTTGAGCCCCCATGACATGCAGCATGCATTTATGGCCCCCATGACATGCGGCAAGCATTTGGGCCCCCATGACATGCGGCATGCATGTGGGAACCCCATGACATGCGGAATGCCTGCGGGGCCCCCATGACATGCGGCATGCATGCAGGGCCCTCATGACATGCAGCATGAATTTGGGGCCCACAATACATGCGGCATGCACGTTGGGCCCCCATGACATGTGGCATGCATTTATGGCCCCCATGACATGCGGCATGCATTTGGGGTCCCCATGACATGCGGCATGCACGTGGGGCCCCCTTGACATGCGACATTCATGTGGGGCTCCCATGACATGCGGCATGCATTTGGGGCCTCCGTTACATGCGGCATGCATGCAGGGCCCTCATGACATGCGGCATGCATTTGGGAACCCCATGACATGCGACATGCATTTGGGGGCCCCATGACATGCGGCATGCATGTGGGGCCCCCATGACATGCGGCATGCATTTGGAGCCCCATGAATTGAGGCATGCATTTGGGGCCCCCATGACTTGATGCATGCATTTGGGGCCCCCATGACATGCAGCATGCATGTGGAACCCCCAAGCCATGCGGCATACATTTGAATCCCCATGACATGCGGCATGCACGTGGGACCCCCATGACATGCGGCATGCATTTGAAACCCCCATTACATGCGGCATGCACGTGGGGACCCCATGACATGCGGCATGCATTTGGGCCCCCCATGACATGCGGAATGCCTGCGGGGCCCCCATGACATGCGGCATGCATTTGGGGCCTCCGTGACATGCGGCATGCATGTGGGGCCTCCATGACATGCGGCTTGCATGTGGGGCCCCTATGACATGCGGCATGCGTGTCGGCTACCATGACATGTGCCATGCATTTGAGTCCCCCATCACGTGCAGCATGCATTTGAGGCCCCCAAGACATGGGGCATGCATGTGGGGCCCCATGACATGCAGCTTGCATTTGTGGCCCCCATGACATGAGGCATGCATTTGGGGTCCCCTTGACATGCGGAATGCTTTTTTGGCCCCCATGACAGGCGGCTTGCATTTGGGGCCCCCATGACATGCGGCATGGACGTGGGGCCTCCATGATATGTAGAATGCATTTGGGGCCACCATGACATGCGTCATGCATGTGGGGCCCAAATGACATGCGACATGCATTTGGGGTACTCAAGACATGCGGCATGCATGTGGGCCCCCCATGACATGCGTCAAGCACGTGGGGCCCCCATTTCACGCGGCATGCTCTTGGGGCCCCCATGACATGTGGCATGCATTTGGGGCCCCCATGACATGCGGCATGCATTTGGAGCCCCCATGACATGCGGCATGCATTTGGGGCCCCATGACATGCGGCATGCACTTGGTGCCCTCATGACATGCGGCATGGATGTAGAGCCCCCATGACATGCGGAATGCATGTGGGGACCCCATGACATGCGGCATGCATTTGGGGCCCCCATGACATGCAGCATACATTTGAGGCCCCCATGACATGTGGCATGCATGTGGGGCCCCATTACATGCGGCATGCATTTGTGGCCTCTGACTTGCAGCGTGCATTTGGGCCCCCAATGAAATGTGGCATGCACGTGGGGCCTCGTTGACATGTGGCATGCATGTGGAGCCCTCATAACATGTGGCATGCATTTGGGGCCCCCAATATATGCAGCATGCACGTGGGGCCCCCATGATATGTGTCATGCATTTGGGGCCCCCATGACTTGCGGCATGCACGTGGCCCCTCATGACATGCAGCATGCATTTGGAAACCACTATGACATGCGGCATGCATTTGGGGCCCCCATGACATGAGGCAGGCATTTGGGGCCCCCATGACATGCGGCATGCATGTAGGGCCCCCATGAAATGTGCCATGCATGTGGGGCCCCTATGACATGCGGCATGCATTTGTGGGCCCCAAGACATGCGGCATGCACGTGGGGCCCCCATGACATGCGGCATGCATTTGGGGCCCCCATGACATGCGGCATGTATTTGGGGCCCCCATGACATGCGGCATGCATGTGGGGCCCCCATGACATGCGGCATGCATTTGGGGCATGCATAACATGCTGCATGCATTTGGGGTACCTGAGACATGCGGCATGCATGTGGGGCCCCCATGACATGCGGCATGCATGTGGGGTCCCCATGACATGCGGCATGCATGTAGGGCCCCCATGACATGCGGAATGAACGTGGGGCCCCTATGACATGCAACATGAATTTGGGGGCCCCATTACATGCGGCATGCACGTGGAGCATCCATGACATGCGTCATGCATTTGGGCCCCCATGACATGCGGCATGCATGTGGGGCCCACATGACATGTGGTATGCACGTGGGGCCACTATGACATGCCGCATGCATTTGGGGCCCCCATGACATGCGTCATGCATTTGGATCCCCATTACATGCTGCATGCAAGTGTGGCCCCCATGACATGCGGCATGCATGTGGCCCCCAATGACATGTGGCATGCACGTGGGGCCCCCATGACATGCGTCATGCATTTATGGCCCCATGACATGCGGCATGCATTTGGCATCCCCATGACATGCGGCATGCACGTGGGGCCCCCTTGACATGCGACATTCATGTGGGGCTCCCATGACATGCGGCATGCATTTGGGGCCTCCGTGACATGCGGCATGCATGTGGGGCCCCCATGACATGCGTCATGCATGTGGGGCCCCTACGACATGCGGCATGCATTTGGGGCCCCCATGACATGCGGCATGTATTTGGGGCCCCCATGACATGCGGCATGCATGTGGGGCCCCCATGACATGCGGCATGCATTTGGGGCATGCATAACATGCTGCATGCATTTGGGGTACCTGAGACATGCGGCATTCATGTGGGGCCCCCATGACATGCGGCATGCATGTGGGGTCCCCATGACATGCGGCATGCACGTGGGCCCCCTTGACATGCAACATTCATTTGGGGCCCCCATGACATGTGGCATGCATGTGGGGCTCCCATGACATGCGGCATCCATTTATGGCCCCCATGACATGCGGCATGCACGTGGGGCCCCCTTGACATGCGTCATGCGTCATGCATTTGGACCCCCCATTACATGCTGCATGCAAGTGGTGCCCCCATGACATGCGGCATGCATGTGGGCCCCCATGACATGCAGCATGCATGTGGGACCCCCATGACATGCGTCATGCATTTGGATCCCCCATTACATGCTGCATGCAAGTGGTGCCCCCATTACATGCTGCATGCAAGTGGTGCCCCCATGACATGCGGCATGCATGTGGGCCCCCATGACATGCGGCATGCATTTGGGGCCCCCATGATATGCGGCACGCATTTGAGGCCCCCATGACATGCGCATGCATGTGGGGGCCCCATGAAATGCGCCAGGCATGTGGGGCCCCTATGACATGCGGCATGCATTTGTGGGCACCAAGACATGCTGCATGCATTTGGGGGGCCCCATGACATGTGGCATGCATTTGGGGCCCCCATGACATGCGGTATGCATTTGGGGCCCCCATGACATGCAGCATGCATGTGGGTCCCCCATGACATGCGACATGCATTTGTGGCCCCATGACATGCGGCATGCGTTTGGTCCCCCCATGAAATGCGGCATGCATGTGGGGCCCCTATGACATGCGGCATGCATTTGGGGCCCCGATGACATGAGGCATGCATGTGGGGCACCCATGATTTGCGGCATGCACGTGGGGCCCCTATGACATGCCGCATGCATTTGTGGCCCCCATTACATGTGGCATGCACATGGGGCCTCCATGACATGCGGCATACGCTTGGGGCCCCAATGACATGCAGCATGAGTTTGGATCCCCCATGACATGCGGCATGCATGTGGGGCCCCCATGACATGCGGCATGCACGTGGGGCCCCTATGACATGCGGCATGCATGTGGGGCCCTCATGACATGCAGCATGTATTTGGGGCCACTATGACATGCGGCATGCATTTGGGGCCCCCATGACATGCGGCATGCATGTGGGACCCCTGTGACATGCGGCCTGCATTTGGGGGGCCCCATGACATGCGGCAAGCACGTGGGGCCCCAATGACATGCAGCATGTACGTGGGGCCCCCATGACATGCGGAATGCACGTGAGGCCCCCATGACATGCGGAATGCCTGCGGGGCCCCAATGACATGCGGCATGCATGCATTTGCGTCCCCCATTAAATGCGGCAAGCACGTGGGGCCCCAATGACATGCAGCATGTACGTGGGGCCCCCATGACATGCGGAATGCCTGCGGGGCCCCAATGACATGCGGCATGCAAGCGGGGCCCTCATGACATGTGCCATGCATTTGGGACCCCCAATATATGCAGCATGCACGTGGGGCCCCCATGATATGTGGCATGCATTTGGGGCCCCCATGACTTGCGGCATGCACGTGGGCCCCTCATGACATGCAGCATGCATTTGGAAACCACTATGACATGCAGCATGCATTTGGGGCCCCCATGACATGAGGCATGCATTTGGGGCCCCCATGACATGCGGCATGCATGTAGGGCCCCCATGAAATGCGCCATGCATGTGGGGCTCCCATGACATGCGGCATCCATTTATGGCCCCCATGACATGCGGCAAGCATTTGGGCCCCCATGACATGCGGCATGCATTTGGGGGCCCCATGGCATGCGGCATGCATGTGGGGCCCAAATGCTTGTCGCATGTCATGGGGGCCTCCATGACATCCGGCATGCATGTGGGTCCCCATGACATGCGGCATGCACGTGGGGCCCCCTTGACATGCATCATGCGTCATGCATTTGGACCCCCCATTACATGCTGCATGCAAGTGGTGCCCCCATGACATGCGGCATGCATGTGGGCCCCCATGACATGCAGCATGCATGTGGGACCCCCATGACATGCGTCATGCATTTGGATCTCCCATTACATGCTGCATGCAAGTGGTGCCCCCATTACATGCTGCATGCAAGTGGTGCCCCCATGACATGCGGCATGCATGTGGGCCCCCATGACATGCGGCATGCATTTGGGGCCCCCATGATATGCGGCACGCATTTGAGGCCCCCATGACATGCGCATGCATGTGGGGGCCCATGAAATGTGCCATGCATGTGGGGCCCCTATGACATGCGGCATGCATTTGTGGGCACCAAGACATGCTGCATGCATTTGGGGGCCCCATGACATGCGGCATGCATTTGGGGCCCCCATGACATGCGGTATGCATTTGGGGCCCCCATGACATGCAGCATGCATGTGGGTCCCCCATGACATGCGACATGCATTTGGGGCCCCATGACATGCGGCATGCATTTGGGTCCCCCATGAAATGCGGCATGCATGTGGGGCCCCTATGACATGCGGCATGCATTTGGGGCCCCGATGACATGCGGCATGCATGTGGGGCACCCATGATTTGCGCCATGCACGTGGGGCCCCTATGAAATGCCGCATGCATTTGTGGCCCCCATTACATGTGGCATGCACATGGGGCCTCCATGACATGCGGCATACGCTTGGGGCCCCAATGACATGCAGCATGAGTTTGGATCCCCCATGACATGCGGCATGCATGTGGGGCCCCCATGACATGCGGCATGCACGTGGGGCCCCTATGACATGCGGCATGCACGTGGGGCCCTCATGACATACAGCATGCATTTAGGGCCACTATGACATGCAGCATGCATTTGGGGCCCCCATGACATGCAGAATGCCTGCGGGGCCCCAATGACATGCGGCATGCATGCATTTGCGTCCCCCATTAAATGCGGCAAGCACGTGGGGCCCCAATGACATGCAGCATGTACGTGGGGCCCCCATGACATGCGGAATGCCTGCGGGGCCCCAATGACATGCGGCATGCAAGCGGGGCCCTCATGACATGTGGCATGCATTTGGGGCCCCCAATATATGCAGCATGCACATGGGGCCCCCATGATATGTGTCATGCATTTGGGGCCCCCATGACTTGCGGCATGCACGTGGCCCCTCATGACATGCAGCATGCATTTGGAAACCACTATGACATGCGGCATGCATTTGGGGCCCCCATGACATGAGGCAGGCATTTGGGGCCCCCATGACATGCGGCATGCATGTAGGGCCCCCATGAAATGTGCCATGCATGTGGGACCCCTATGACATGCGGCATGCATTTGTGGGCCCCAAGACATGCGGCATGCACGTGGGGCCCCCATGACATGCGGCATGCATTTGGGGCCCCCATGACATGCGGCATGTATTTGGGGCCCCCATGACATGCGGCATGCATGTGGGGCCCCCATGACATGCGGCATGCATTTGGGGCATGCATAACATGCTGCATGCATTTGGGGTACCTGAGACATGCGGCATGCATGTGGGCCCCCGTGACATGCGGCATGCATGTGGGGTCCCCATGACATGCGGCATGCATGTTGGGCCCCCATGAAATGCGCCATGCATGTGGGGCCCCTATGACATGCGGCATGCATTTGTGGGCCCCAAGACATGCGGCATGCATGTGGGGCCCCCATGACATGCGGCATGCATTTGGGGCCCCCATGACATGCGGAATGAACGTGGGGCCCCTATGACATGCAACATGAATTTGGGGGCCCCATTACATGCGGCATGCACGTGGGCCCCCATGACATGCGGCATGCATGTGGGGCCCACATGACATGTGGTATGCACGTGGGGCCACTATGACATGCCGCATGCATTTGGGGCCCCCATGACATGCGTCATGCATTTGGATCCCCATTACATGCTGCATGCAAGTGTGGCCCCCATGACATGCAGCATGCATGTGGGCCCCCAATGACATGTGGCATGCACGTGGGGCCCCCATGACATGCGGCATGCATTTATGGCCCCATGACATGCGGCATGCATTTGGTATCCCCATGACATGCGGCATGCACGTGGGGCCCCCTTGACATGCGACATTCATGTGGGGCTCCCATGACATGCGGCATGCATTTGGGGCCTCCGTGACATGCGGCATGCATGTGGGGCCCCCATGACATGCGTCATGCATGTGGGGCCCCTACGACATGCGGCATGCATTTGGGGCCCCATGACATGCGGCATGTATTTGGGGCCCCCATGACATGCGGCATGCATGTGGGACCCCCATGACATGCGGCATGCATTTGGGGCATGCATAACATGCTGCATGCATTTGGGGTACCTGAGACATGCGCATTCATGTGGGGCCCCCATGACATGCGGCATGCATGTGGGGTCCCAATGACATGCGGCATGCACGTGGGGCCCCCTTGACATGCAACATTCATTTGGGGCCCCCATGACATGTGGCATGCATGTGGGGCTCCCATGACATGCGGCATCCATTTATGGCCCCCATGACATGAGGGAAGCATTTGGGCCCCCATGACATGCGGCATGCATTTGGGGGCCCCATGGTATGCGGCATGCATGTGGGGCCCAAATGCTTGTCGCATGTCATGGGGGCCTCCATGACATGCGGCATGCATGTGGGTCCCCATGACATGCAGCATGCATGTGGGACCCCCATGACATGCGTCATGCATTTGGATCCCCCATTACATGCTGCATGCAAGTGGTGCCCCCATTACATGCTGCATGCAAGTGGTGCCCCCATGACATGCGGCATGCATGTGGGCCCCCATGACATGCGGCATGCATGTGGGCCCCCATGACATGCGGCATGCATTTGGGGCCCCCATGATATGCGGCACGCATTTGAGGCCCCCATGACATGCGCATGCATGTGGGGGCCACATGAAATGCGCCAAGCATGTGGGGCCCCTATGACATGCGGCATGCATTTGTGGGCACCAAGACATGCTGCATGCATTTGGGGGGCCCCATGACATGTGGCATGCATTTGGGGCCCCCATGACATGCGGTATGCATTTGGGGCCCCCATGACATGCAGCATGCATGTGGGTCCCCCATGACATGCGACATGCATTTGTGGCCCCATGACGTGCGGCATGCATTTGGCCCCCATGAAATGCGGCATGCATGTGGGGCCCCTATGACATGCGGCATGCATTTGGGGCCCCGATGACATGCGGCATGCATGTGGGGCACCCATGATTTGCGGCATGCACGTGGGGCCCCTATGACATGCCGCATGCATTTGTGGCCCCCATTACATGTGGCATGCACATGGGGCCTCCATGACATGCGGCATACGCTTGGGGCCCCAATGACATGCAGCATGAGTTTGGATCCCCCATGACATGCGGCATGCATGTGGGGCCCCCATGACATGCGGCATGCACGTGGGGCCCCTATGACATGCGGCATGCATGTGGGGCCCTCATGACATGCAGCATGTATTTGGGGCCACTATGACATGCGGCATGCATTTGGGGCCCCCATGACATGCGGCATGCATGTTTGACCCCTGTGACATGCGGCCTGCATTTGGGGGGCCCCATGACATGCGGCAAGCACGTGGGGCCCCAATGACATGCAGCATGTACGTGGGGCCCCCATGACATGCGGAATGCACGTGAGGCCCCCATGACATGCGGAATGCCTGCGGGGCCCCAATGACATGCGGCATGCATGCATTTGCGTCCCCCATTAAATGCGGCAAGCACGTGGGGCCCCAATGACATGCAGCATGTACGTGGGGCCCCCATGACATGCGGAATGCCTGCGGGGCCCCAATGACATGCGGCATGCAAGCGGGGCCCTCATGACATGTGCCATGCATTTGGGACCCCCAATATATGCAGCATGCACGTGGGGCCCCCATGATATGTGGCATGCATTTGGGGCCCCCATGACTTGCGGCATGCACGTGGGCCCCTCATGACATGCAGCATGCATTTGGAAACCACTATGACATGCAGCATGCATTTGGGGCCCCCATGACATGAGGCATGCATTTGGGGCCCCCATGACATGCGGCATGCATGTAGGGCCCCCATGAAATGCGCCATGCATGTGGGGCCCCTATGACATGCGGCATGCATTTGTGGGCCCCAAGACATGCGGCATGCACGTGGGGCCCCATGACATGCGGCATGCATTTGGGCCCCCCATGACATGCGGAATGCACGTGGGGCCCCTATGACATGCGACATGAATTTTGGGGCCCCATTACATGCGGCATGCACGTGGAGCATCCATGACATGCGTCATGCATTTGGGCCCCCATGACATGCGGCATGCATGTGGGGCCCCTATGACATGCTGCATGAATTTGGGGCCCTCAATACATGCGGCATGCTTGTTGGGCCCCCATGACATGCGGCATGCATTTATGGCCCCCATGACATGCGGCAAGCATTTGAGCCCCCATGACATGCGGCATGCATGTGAGGACCCCATGACATGCGGCATGCATGTGGGGCCCCAATGACATGCGGCATGCATTTGGGGCCCCCATGACTTGAGGCATGCATTTGGGGCCCCCATGACATGCGGCATGCATGTGGGACCCCCATGACATGCGGCATGCATTTGAATCCCCCATGACATGTGGCATGCATGTGGGGCTCCCATGACATTCGGCTTCCATTTATGGCCCCCGTGACATGCGGCAAGCATTTGGGCCCCCATGACATGCGGCATGCATTTGGGGCCCCCATGACATGCGGTATGCATTTGGGGCCCCCATGACATGCAGCATGCATGTGGGTCCCCCATGACATGCGACATGCATTTGGGGCCCCATGACATGCGGCATGCATGTGGGGCCCCTATGACATGTGGCATGCATTTGGGGCCCCGATGACATGCGGCATGCATGTGGGGCACCCATGATTTGCGCCATGCACGTGGGGCCCCTATGACATGCGGCATGAATTTGGGGTGCCCGAGACATGCGGCATGCACGTGGGGCCCCTATGACATGCCGCATGCATTTGTGGCCCCCATTACATGTGACATGCACATGGGGCCTCCATGACATGCGGCATACGCTTGGGGCCCCAATGACATGCAGCATGAGTTGGATCCCCCATGACATGAGGCATGCATGTGGGGCCCCCATGACATGCGGAATGCCTGCGGGGCCCCAATGACATGCAGCATGCATGCATTTGCGTCCCCCATTAAATGAGGCAAGCACGTGGGGCCCCATTGACATGCAGCATGTACGTGGGGCCCCCATGACATGCGTAATGCCTGCGGGGCCCCAATGACATGCGGCATGCAAGCGGCGCCCTCATGACATGTGGCATGGATTTGGGGCCCCCAATATATGCAGCATGCTCGTGGGTCCCCCATGATATGTGGCATGCATTTGGGGCCCGCATGACTTGCGGCATGCACGTGGGCCCCTCATGACATGCAGCATGCATTTGGAAACCACTATGACATGCGGCATGCATTTGGGGCCCCCATGACATGAGGCATGCATTTGGGGCCCCCATGACATGCGGAATGCATGTAGGGCCCCCATGAAATGCTCCATGCATGTGAGGCCCCTATGACATGCGGCATGCATTTGTGGGCCCCAAGACATGCGGCATGCACGTGGGGCCCCCATGACATGCGGCATGCATTTGGGGCCCCCATGGCATGCGGAATGCACGTGGGGCCCCTATGACATGCAACATGAATTTGGGGGCCCCATTACATGCGGCATGCACGTGGAGCATCCATGACATGCGTCATGCATTTGGGCCCCCATGACATGCGGCATGCATTTGAATCCCCATTACATGCGGCATGCACGTGGGGCCCCCATGACATGCGGCATGCATTTGGGGCCCCCATGACATGCGGCATGTATTTGGGGCCCCCATGACATGCGGCATGCATGTGGGGCCCCCATGACATGCGGCATGCATTTGGGGCATGCATAACATGCTGCATGCATTTGGGGTACCTGAGACATGCGGCATGCATGTGGGGCCCCCATGACATGCGGCATGCATGTGGGGTCCCCATGACATGCGGCATGCATGTAGGGCCCCCATGACATGCGGAATGAACGTGGGGCCCCTATGACATGCAACATGAATTTGGGGGCCCCATTACATGCGGCATGCACGTGGAGCATCCATGACATGCGTCATGCATTTGGGCCCCCATGACATGCGGCATGCATGTGGGGCCCACATGACATGTGGTATGCACGTGGGGCCACTATGACATGCCGCATGCATTTGGGGCCCCCATGACATGCGTCATGCATTTGGATCCCCATTACATGCTGCATGCAAGTGTGGCCCCCATGACATGCGGCATGCATGTGGCCCCCAATGACATGTGGCATGCACGTGGGGCCCCCATGACATGCGTCATGCATTTATGGCCCCATGACATGCGGCATGCATTTGGCATCCCCATGACATGCGGCATGCACGTGGGGCCCCCTTGACATGCGACATTCATGTGGGGCTCCCATGACATGCGGCATGCATTTGGGGCCTCCGTGACATGCGGCATGCATGTGGGGCCCCCATGACATGCGTCATGCATGTGGGGCCCCTACGACATGCGGCATGCATTTGGGGCCCCCATGACATGCGGCATGTATTTGGGGCCCCCATGACATGCGGCATGCATGTGGGGCCCCCATGACATGCGGCATGCATTTGGGGCATGCATAACATGCTGCATGCATTTGGGGTACCTGAGACATGCGGCATTCATGTGGGGCCCCCATGACATGCGGCATGCATGTGGGGTCCCCATGACATGCGGCATGCACGTGGGCCCCCTTGACATGCAACATTCATTTGGGGCCCCCATGACATGTGGCATGCATGTGGGGCTCCCATGACATGCGGCATCCATTTATGGCCCCCATGACATGCGGCATGCACGTGGGGCCCCCTTGACATGCGTCATGCGTCATGCATTTGGACCCCCCATTACATGCTGCATGCAAGTGGTGCCCCCATGACATGCGGCATGCATGTGGGCCCCCATGACATGCAGCATGCATGTGGGACCCCCATGACATGCGTCATGCATTTGGATCCCCCATTACATGCTGCATGCAAGTGGTGCCCCCATTACATGCTGCATGCAAGTGGTGCCCCCATGACATGCGGCATGCATGTGGGCCCCCATGACATGCGGCATGCATTTGGGGCCCCCATGATATGCGGCACGCATTTGAGGCCCCCATGACATGCGCATGCATGTGGGGGCCCCATGAAATGCGCCAGGCATGTGGGGCCCCTATGACATGCGGCATGCATTTGTGGGCACCAAGACATGCTGCATGCATTTGGGGGGCCCCATGACATGTGGCATGCATTTGGGGCCCCCATGACATGCGGTATGCATTTGGGGCCCCCATGACATGCAGCATGCATGTGGGTCCCCCATGACATGCGACATGCATTTGTGGCCCCATGACATGCGGCATGCGTTTGGTCCCCCCATGAAATGCGGCATGCATGTGGGGCCCCTATGACATGCGGCATGCATTTGGGGCCCCGATGACATGAGGCATGCATGTGGGGCACCCATGATTTGCGGCATGCACGTGGGGCCCCTATGACATGCCGCATGCATTTGTGGCCCCCATTACATGTGGCATGCACATGGGGCCTCCATGACATGCGGCATACGCTTGGGGCCCCAATGACAAGCAGCATGAGTTTGGATCCCCCATGACATGCGGCATGCATGTGGGGCCCCCATGACATGCGGCATGCACGTGGGGCCCCTATGACATGCGGCATGCATGTGGGGCCCTCATGACATGCAGCATGTATTTGGGGCCACTATGACATGCGGCATGCATTTGGGGCCCCCATGACATGCGGCATGCATGTGGGACCCCTGTGACATGCGGCCTGCATTTGGGGGGCCCCAATGACATGCAGCATGTACGTGGGGCCCCCATGACATGCGGAATGCCTGCGGGGCCCCAATGACATGCGGCATGCAAGCGGGGCCCTCATGACATGTGCCATGCATTTGGGACCCCCAATATATGCAGCATGCACGTGGGGCCCCCATGATATGTGGCATGCATTTGGGGCCCCCATGACTTGCGGCATGCACGTGGGCCCCTCATGACATGCAGCATGCATTTGGAAACCACTATGACATGCAGCATGCATTTGGGGCCCCCATGACATGAGGCATGCATTTGGGGCCCCCATGACATGCGGCATGCATGTAGGGCCCCCATGAAATGCGCCATGCATGTGGGGCTCCCATGACATGCGGCATCCATTTATGGCCCCCATGACATGCGGCAAGCATTTGGGCCCCCATGACATGCGGCATGCATTTGGGGGCCCCATGGCATGCGGCATGCATGTGGGGCCCAAATGCTTGTCGCATGTCATGGGGGCCTCCATGACATCCGGCATGCATGTGGGTCCCCATGACATGCGGCATGCACGTGGGGCCCCCTTGACATGCATCATGCGTCATGCATTTGGACCCCCCATTACATGCTGCATGCAAGTGGTGCCCCCATGACATGCGGCATGCATGTGGGCCCCCATGACATGCAGCATGCATGTGGGACCCCCATGACATGTGTCATGCATTTGGATCTCCCATTACATGCTGCATGCAAGTGGTGCCCCCATTACATGCTGCATGCAAGTGGTGCCCCCATGACATGCGGCATGCATGTGGGCCCCCATGACATGCGGCATGCATTTGGGGCCCCCATGATATGCGGCACGCATTTGAGGCCCCCATGACATGCGCATGCATGTGGGGGCCCATGAAATGTGCCATGCATGTGGGGCCCCTATGACATGCGGCATGCATTTGTGGGCACCAAGACATGCTGCATGCATTTGGGGGGCCCCATGACATGCGGCATGCATTTGGGGCCCCCATGACATGCGGTATGCATTTGGGGCCCCCATGACATGCAGCATGCATGTGGGTCCCCCATGACATGCGACATGCATTTGGGGCCCCATGACATGCGGCATGCATTTGGGTCCCCCATGAAATGCGGCATGCATGTGGGGCCCCTATGACATGCGGCATGCATTTGGGGCCCCGATGACATGCGGCATGCATGTGGGGCACCCATGATTTGCGCCATGCACGTGGGGCCCCTATGAAATGCCGCATGCATTTGTGGCCCCCATTACATGTGGCATGCACATGGGGCCTCCATGACATGCGGCATACGCTTGGGGCCCCAATGACATGCAGCATGAGTTTGGATCCCCCATGACATGCGGCATGCATGTGGGGCCCCCATGACATGCGGCATGCACGTGGGGCCCCTATGACATGCGGCATGCACGTGGGGCCCTCATGACATACAGCATGCATTTAGGGCCACTATGACATGCAGCATGCATTTGGGGCCCCCATGACATGCAGAATGCCTGCGGGGCCCCAATGACATGCGGCATGCATGCATTTGCGTCCCCCATTAAATGCGGCAAGCACGTGGGGCCCCAATGACATGCAGCATGTACGTGGGGCCCCCATGACATGCGGAATGCCTGCGGGGCCCCAATGACATGCGGCATGCAAGCGGGGCCCTCATGACATGTGGCATGCATTTGGGGCCCCCAATATATGCAGCATGCACGTGGGGCCCCCATGATATGTGTCATGCATTTGGGGCCCCCATGACTTGCGGCATGCACGTGGCCCCTCATGACATGCAGCATGCATTTGGAAACCACTATGACATGCGGCATGCATTTGGGGCCCCCATGACATGAGGCAGGCATTTGGGGCCCCCATGACATGCGGCATGCATGTAGGGCCCCCATGAAATGCGCCATGCATGTGGGACCCCTATGACATGCGGCATGCATTTGTGGGCCCCAAGACATGCGGCATGCACGTGGGGCCCCCATGACATGCGGCATGCATTTGGGGCCCCCATGACATGCGGCATGTATTTGGGGCCCCCATGACATGCGGCATGCATGTGGGGCCCCCATGACATGCGGCATGCATTTGGGGCATGCATAACATGCTGCATGCATTTGGGGTACCTGAGACATGCGGCATGCATGTGGGCCCCCGTGACATGCGGCATGCATGTGGGGTCCCCATGACATGCGGCATGCATGTTGGGCCCCCATGAAATGCGCCATGCATGTGGGGCCCCTATGACATGCGGCATGCATTTGTGGGCCCCAAGACATGCGGCATGCATGTGGGGCCCCCATGACATGCGGCATGCATTTGGGGCCCCCATGACATGCGGAATGAACGTGGGGCCCCTATGACATGCAACATGAATTTGGGGGCCCCATTACATGCGGCATGCACGTGGGCCCCCATGACATGCGGCATGCATGTGGGGCCCACATGACATGTGGTATGCACGTGGGGCCACTATGACATGCCGCATGCATTTGGGGCCCCCATGACATGCGTCATGCATTTGGATCCCCATTACATGCTGCATGCAAGTGTGGCCCCCATGACATGCAGCATGCATGTGGGCCCCCAATGACATGTGGCATGCACGTGGGGCCCCCATGACATGCGGCATGCATTTATGGCCCCATGACATGCGGCATGCATTTGGTATCCCCATGACATGCGGCATGCACGTGGGGCCCCCTTGACATGCGACATTCATGTGGGGCTCCCATGACATGCGGCATGCATTTGGGGCCTCCGTGACATGCGGCATGCATGTGGGGCCCCCATGACATGCGTCATGCATGTGGGGCCCCTACGACATGCGGCATGCATTTGGGGCCCCATGACATGCGGCATGTATTTGGGGCCCCCATGACATGCGGCATGCATGTGGGACCCCCATGACATGCGGCATGCATTTGGGGCATGCATAACATGCTGCATGCATTTGGGGTACCTGAGACATGCGCATTTATGTGGGGCCCCCATGACATGCGGCATGCATGTGGGGTCCCAATGACATGCGGCATGCACGTGGGGCCCCCTTGACATGCAACATTCATTTGGGGCCCCCATGACATGTGGCATGCATGTGGGGCTCCCATGACATGCGGCATCCATTTATGGCCCCCATGACATGAGGGAAGCATTTGGGCCCCCATGACATGCGGCATGCATTTGGGGGCCCCATGGTATGCGGCATGCATGTGGGGCCCAAATGCTTGTCGCATGTCATGGGGGCCTCCATGACATGCGGCATGCATGTGGGTCCCCATGACATGCAGCATGCATGTGGGACCCCCATGACATGCGTCATGCATTTGGATCCCCCATTACATGCTGCATGCAAGTGGTGCCCCCATTACATGCTGCATGCAAGTGGTGCCCCCATGACATGCGGCATGCATGTGGGCCCCCATGACATGCGGCATGCATGTGGGCCCCCATGACATGCGGCATGCATTTGGGGCCCCCATGATATGCGGCACGCATTTGAGGCCCCCATGACATGCGCATGCATGTGGGGGCCCCATGAAATGCGCCAAGCATGTGGGGCCCCTATGACATGCGGCATGCATTTGTGGGCACCAAGACATGCTGCATGCATTTGGGGGGCCCCATGACATGTGGCATGCATTTGGGGCCCCCATGACATGCGGTATGCATTTGGGGCCCCCATGACATGCAGCATGCATGTGGGTCCCCCATGACATGCGACATGCATTTGTGGCCCCATGACGTGCGGCATGCATTTGGCCCCCATGAAATGCGGCATGCATGTGGGGCCCCTATGACATGCGGCATGCATTTGGGGCCCCGATGACATGCGGCATGCATGTGGGGCACCCATGATTTGCGGCATGCACGTGGGGCCCCTATGACATGCCGCATGCATTTGTGGCCCCCATTACATGTGGCATGCACATGGGGCCTCCATGACATGCGGCATACGCTTGGGGCCCCAATGACATGCAGCATGAGTTTGGATCCCCCATGACATGCGGCATGCATGTGGGGCCCCCATGACATGCGGCATGCACGTGGGGCCCCTATGACATGCGGCATGCATGTGGGGCCCTCATGACATGCAGCATGTATTTGGGGCCACTATGACATGCGGCATGCATTTGGGGCCCCCATGACATGCGGCATGCATGTGGGACCCCTGTGACATGCGGCCTGCATTTGGGGGGCCCCATGACATGCGGCAAGCACGTGGGGCCCCAATGACATGCAGCATGTACGTGGGGCCCCCATGACATGCGGAATGCACGTGAGGCCCCCATGACATGCGGAATGCCTGCGGGGCCCCAATGACATGCGGCATGCATGCATTTGCGTCCCCCATTAAATGCGGCAAGCACGTGGGGCCCCAATGACATGCAGCATGTACGTGGGGCCCCCATGACATGCGGAATGCCTGCGGGGCCCCAATGACATGCGGCATGCAAGCGGGGCCCTCATGACATGTGCCATGCATTTGGGACCCCCAATATATGCAGCATGCACGTGGGGCCCCCATGATATGTGGCATGCATTTGGGGCCCCCATGACTTGCGGCATGCACGTGGGCCCCTCATGACATGCAGCATGCATTTGGAAACCACTATGACATGCAGCATGCATTTGGGGCCCCCATGACATGAGGCATGCATTTGGGGCCCCCATGACATGCGGCATGCATGTAGGGCCCCCATGAAATGCGCCATGCATGTGGGGCCCCTATGACATGCGGCATGCATTTGTGGGCCCCAAGACATGCGGCATGCACGTGGGGCCCCATGACATGCGGCATGCATTTGGGCCCCCCATGACATGCGGAATGCACGTGGGGCCCCTATGACATGCGACATGAATTTTGGGGCCCCATTACATGCGGCATGCACGTGGAGCATCCATGACATGCGTCATGCATTTGGGCCCCCATGACATGCGGCATGCATGTGGGGCCCCTATGACATGCTGCATGAATTTGGGGCCCTCAATACATGCGGCATGCTTGTTGGGCCCCCATGACATGCGGCATGCATTTATGGCCCCCATGACATGCGGCAAGCATTTGAGCCCCCATGACATGCGGCATGCATGTGAGGACCCCATGACATGCGGCATGCATGTGGGGCCCCAATGACATGCGGCATGCATTTGGGGCCCCCATGACTTGAGGCATGCATTTGGGGCCCCCATGACATGCGGCATGCATGTGGGACCCCCATGACATGCGGCATGCATTTGAATCCCCCATGACATGTGGCATGCATGTGGGGCTCCCATGACATTCGGCTTCCATTTATGGCCCCCGTGACATGCGGCAAGCATTTGGGCCCCCATGACATGCGGCATGCATTTGGGGCCCCCATGACATGCGGTATGCATTTGGGGCCCCCATGACATGCAGCATGCATGTGGGTCCCCCATGACATGCGACATGCATTTGGGGCCCCATGACATGCGGCATGCATGTGGGGCCCCTATGACATGTGGCATGCATTTGGGGCCCCGATGACATGCGGCATGCATGTGGGGCACCCATGATTTGCGCCATGCACGTGGGGCCCCTATGACATGCGGCATGAATTTGGGGTGCCCGAGACATGCGGCATGCACGTGGGGCCCCTATGACATGCCGCATGCATTTGTGGCCCCCATTACATGTGACATGCACATGGGGCCTCCATGACATGCGGCATACGCTTGGGGCCCCAATGACATGCAGCATGAGTTGGATCCCCCATGACATGCGGCATGCATGTGGGGCCCCCATGACATGCGGAATGCCTGCGGGGCCCCAATGACATGCAGCATGCATGCATTTGCGTCCCCCATTAAATGAGGCAAGCACGTGGGGCCCCATTGACATGCAGCATGTACGTGGGGCCCCCATGACATGCGTAATGCCTGCGGGGCCCCAATGACATGCGGCATGCAAGCGGCGCCCTCATGACATGTGGCATGGATTTGGGGCCCCCAATATATGCAGCATGCTCGTGGGTCCCCCATGATATGTGGCATGCATTTGGGGCCCGCATGACTTGCGGCATGCACGTGGGCCCCTCATGACATGCAGCATGCATTTGGAAACCACTATGACATGCGGCATGCATTTGGGGCCCCCATGACATGAGGCATGCATTTGGGGCCCCCATGACATGCGGAATGCATGTAGGGCCCCCATGAAATGCTCCATGCATGTGAGGCCCCTATGACATGCGGCATGCATTTGTGGGCCCCAAGACATGCGGCATGCACGTGGGGCCCCCATGACATGCGGCATGCATTTGGGGCCCCCATGGCATGCGGAATGCACGTGGGGCCCCTATGACATGCAACATGAATTTGGGGGCCCCATTACATGCGGCATGCACGTGGAGCATCCATGACATGCGTCATGCATTTGGGCCCCCATGACATGCGGCATGCATTTGAATCCCCATTACATGCTGCATGCAAGTGTGGCCCCCATGACATGCGGCATGCATGTGGCCCCCAATGACATGTGGCATGCACGTGGGGCCCCCATGACATGCTGCATGCATTTGGGGCCCCCATGATATGCGGCATGCATGTGGGGCCCCTATGACATGCGGCATCCATTTGGGGGGCCCCATGACATGCGGCATGCATGTGGGGCCCCCATGAAATGCAGCATTTATTTGGGGCCCCCCATGACATGTGGAATGCCTGCGGGGCTTCCATGACATGCGGCATGCACGTGGGGCCCCCATGACGTGCAGCATGCATTTGGATCCCCCATTACATGCTGCATGCAAGTGGGGCCCCCATGAAATGCGCCATGCATGTGGGGCCCCTATGACATGCTGCATGAATTTGGGGCCCCCAATACATGCGGCATGCTTGTTGGACCCCCATGACATGCGGCATGCATTTATGGCCCCCATGACATGCGGCAAGCATTTGAGCCCCCATGACATGCGGCATGCATGTGGGGCCCCAATGACATGCGGCATGCATTTGGGGCCCCCATGACTTGAGGCATGCATTTGGGGCCCCCATGACATGCGGCATGCATGTGGGACCCCCATGACATGCGGCATGCATTTGAATCTCCCATTACATGCGGCATGCATGTGGGGCCCCCATCACATGCGGCATGCATTTGGGGGCCCCATGACATGCGGAATGCCTGCGGGGCCCCCATGACATGTGGCATGCATGCAGGGCCCTCATGACATGCGGCATGAATTTGGGGCCCCCAATACATGCGGCATGCACGTTGGGCCCCCTTGACATGCGACATTCATGTGGGGCTCCCAAGACATGCGGCATGCATTTATGGCCCCCATGACATGCGGCAAGCTTTTGGGCCCCATGACATGCGACATGCATGTGGGGCCCCCATGACATGCGGCAAGCATTTGGGCCCCCATGACATGCGGCATGCATGTGGGACCCCCTTGACATGCGGCATGCATTTGGGGGCCCCATGGCATGCAGCATGCATGTGGGGCCCAAATGCTTGCCGCATGTCATGGGGGCCTCCATGACATGCGGCATGCATGTGGGTCCCCATGACATGCGTCATGCACGTGGGGCCCCCTTGACATGTGGCATGCATTTATGGCCCCCATGACATGCGGCATGCATTTGGGTCCCCCATGAAATGCGGCATGTATGTGGGGCCACTATGACATGTGGCATGCATTTGGGGCCCCGATGACATGCGGCATGCATGTGGGGCACCCATGATTTGCGCCATGCACGTGGGGCCCCTTTGACATGCGGCATGAATTTGGGGTGCCCGAGACATGCGGCATGCACGTGGGGCCCCTATGACATGCCGCATGCATTTGTGGCCCCCATTACATGTGGCATGCACATGGGGCCTCCATGACATGCGGCATACGCTTGGGGCCCCAATGACATGCAGCATGAGTTTGGATCCCCCATGACATGCGGCATGCACGTGGGGCCCCCATGACATGCAGCTGCACGTGGGGCCCCTATGACATGCGGCATGCACGTGGGGCCCTCATGACATGCAGCATGCATTTGGGGCCACTATGACATGCGGCATGCATTTGGGGCCCCCATGACATGCGGCATGCATGTGGGACCCCTGTTACATGCGGCCTGCATTTGGGGGGCCCCATGACATGCGGCAAGCACGTGGGGCCCCAATGACATGCAGCATGTACGTGGGGCCCCCATGACATGCGGAATGCACGTGAGGCCCCCATGACATGCGGAATGCCTGCGGGCCCCAATGACATGCAGCATGCATGCATTTGCGTCCCCCATTAAATGAGGCAAGCACGTGGGGCCCCATTGACATGCAGCATGTACGTGGGGCCCCCATGACATGCGGAATGCCTGCGGGGCCCCAATGACATGCGGCATGCAAGCGGGGCCCTCATGACATGTGGCATGGATTTGGGGCCCCCAATATATGCAGCATGCACGTGGGGCCCCCATGATATGTGGCATGCATTTGGGGCCCCCATGACTTGCGGCATGCACGTGGGCCCCTCATGACATGCAGCATGCATTTGGGAACCACTATGACATGCGGCATGCATTTGGGGCCCCCATGACATGAGGCATGCATTTGGGGCCCCCATGACATGCGGCATGCATGTAGGGCCCCCATGAAATGCTCCATGCATGTGGGGCCCCTATGACTTGCGGCATGCATTTGTGGGCCCCAAGACATGCGGCATGCACGTGGGGCCCCCATGACATGCAGCATGCATTTGGGTCCCCCATGACATGCGGAATGCACGTGGGGCCCCTATGACATGCAAGATGAATTTGGGGGCCCCATTACATGCGGCATGCACGTGGAGCATCCATGACATGCGTCATGCATTTGGGCCCCGATGACATGCGGCATGCATGTGGGGCCCCCATGACATGTGGTATGCACGTGGGGCCACTTTGACATGCCGCATGCATTTGGGGCCCCCATGACATGCGTCATGCATTTGGATCCCCATTACATGCTGCATGCACGTGTGGCCCCCATGAAATGCGGCATGCATGTGGCCCCCAATGACATGTGGCATGCACGTGGGGCCCCCATGACATGCTGCATGCATTTGGGGCCCCCATGATATGCGGCATGCATGTGGGGCCCCTATGACATGCGGCATCCATTTGGGGGGCCCCATGACATGCGGCATGCACGTGGGGCCCCCATGAAATGCAGCATTTATTTGGGGCCCCCATGACATGTGGAATGCCTGCGGGGGCCCCCATGACATGCGGCATGCACGTGGGGCCCCCATGACGTGCAGCATGCATTTGGATCCCCCATTACATGCTGCATGCAAGTGGGGCCCCCATGAAATGCGCCATGCATGTGGGGCCCCTATGACATGCTGCATGAATTTGGGGCCCACAATACATGCGGCATGCTTGTTGGGCCCCCATGACATGCGGCATGCATTTATGGCCCCCATGACATGCGGCAAACATTTGAGCCCCCATGACATGCGGCATGCATGTGGGGCCCCAATGACATGCGGCATGCATTTGGGGCCCCTATGACTTGAGGCATGCATTTGGGGCCCCCATGACATGCGGCATGCATGTGGGACCCCCATGACATGCGGCATGCATTTGAATATCCCATTACATGCGGCATGCACGTGGGGCCGCCATGACATGCGGCATGCATTTGGGGGCCCCATGACATGCGGAATGCCTGCGGGGCCCCCATGACATGTGGCATGCATGCATGGCCCTCATGACATGCGGCATGCATTTGGGGCCCCCAATACATGCGGCATGCACGTTGGGCCCCCTTGACATGCGACATTCATGTGGGGCTCCCATGACATGCGGCATGCATTTATGGCCCCCATGACATGCGGCATGAATTTGGGGCCCCCATGATATGCGGCACGCATTTGGGGCCCCCATGAAATACGCCATGCATGTGGGGCCCCTATGACATGCGGCATGCATTTGTGGGCCCCAAGACATGCTGCATGCATTTGGGGGGCCCCATGACATGCGACATGCATTTGGGGCCCCCATGACATGAGGCATTCATTTGGGGCCCCCGTGACATGCAGCATGCACTTGGGGCCCCCATGACATGCAGCATGCACGTGGGGCCCCCATGACATGCGACATGCATTTGGGGGCCCCATGACATGCGGCATGCATTTGGGTCCCCCATGAAATGCGGCATGCACGTGGAGCCCCCATGACATGCGGCATGCATTTGGGGCACCCATGACATGCGGCATGCATGTGGGGCCCCCATGACATGCGGCATGCATTTGGGCCCCCATAACATGCGGCATGCATTTGGGGCCTGCATAACATGCTGCATGCATTTGGGGTACCTGGGACATGCGGCATGCACGTGGGCCCCCCATAACATGCTGCATGCATTTGGGGTGCCCGAGACATGCGGCATGCACGTGGGGCCTCTATGACATGCCGCATGCATTTGGTGCCCACATTACATGTGGCATGCACATGGGGCCCCATGAAATGCGGCATACGCTTGGGGCCCCAATGACATGCGGCATGCATGTGGGGCCCCCATGACATGCTCCATGCATGTGGGGCCCCTATGATATGCGGCATGCATGTGGGCTCCCCATGACATGTGGCATGCACGTGGGGCCCCCATGACATGCTGCATGCATTTGGGGGGCCCCATGACATGCGGCATGCACGTGGGGCCCCCATGACATGCGGCATACATTTGTGGCCCTTGTGACATGCGGCAAGCACGTGGGGCCTCAATGACATGCAGCATGCATGTGGGCCCCCCATGACATGTGGCATGCACGTGGGGCCCCCATGACATGCTGCATGCATTTGGGGCCCCCATGACATGCGGCATGCACGTGGGGCCCCCATTACATGCGGCATGCATTTGGGGCCCCATGACATGCGGCATGCACATGGGGCCCCCATAACATGCGGCATGCATTTGGGGCCCCCATGACATGCGCCATGCATGTGGGGCCCCTATGGCATGCGGTATGCAATTGGGGCCCCAATGACATGGGGCATGCAGGTGGGGCACCCATGACATGAGCCATGTACGTGGGGCCCCTATGACATGTGCCATGCATGTGGGGCCCCTATGACATGCGGCATGCATTTGTGGGCCCCAAGATATGCGTCATGCATGTGGGGCCCCTATGAAATGCGGCATCCATTTGGGGGGCCCCATGACTTGAGGCATGCATTTGGGGCCCCCATGACATGCGGCATGCATGTGGGACCCCCATGACATGCGGCATGCATTTGAATCCCCCATTACATGTGGCATGCATTTGGGGCCCCCATGACATGCGGCATGCATTTGGGCACCCCATGACATGCGGAATGCATGCAGGGCCCTCATGACATGCGGCATGAATTTGGGGCCCCCAATACATGCGGCATGCACGTTGGGCCCCCTTGACATGCGCCATTCATGTGGGGCTCCCATGACATGCGGCATGCATTTATGGCCCCCATGACATGCGGCAAGTGGGGCCCAAATGCTTGCCGCATGTCATGGGGGCCTCCATGACATGTGGCATGCATGTGGGTCCCCATGACATGCGTCATGCACGTGGGGGCCCCTTGACATGCGGCATGCATTTGGGTCCCCCATGAAATGCGCCATGCACGTGGGGCCCTCATGACATGCAGCATGCATTTGGGGCCACTATGACATGCGGCATGCATTTGGGGCCCCCATGACATGCGGCATGGATGTGGGACCCCTATGACATGCGGCATGCATTGGGGGGGGCATGACATGCGGCATGCACGTGGGGCCCCCATGACATGCGGCATACATTTGTGACCCCCGTGACATGAGGCATGCACGTGGGGCCCCCATGACATGCAGCAAGCACGTGGGGCCCCCATGACATGCGGAATGCACGTGAGGCCCCCATGACATGCGGAATGCCTGCGGGGCCCCAATGACATGCGGTATGCATGCATTTGGGTCCCCCATGAAATGCGGCAAGCATGTGGGGGCCCCATGATATGCGGCATGCAGTTGAGGACCCCAATACATGCGGCATGCACGTTGCGCCCCCATGACATGCGGCATGCATTTGGGCCCCTTGACATGCGGAATGCACGTGAGGCCCCCATGACATGCGGAATGCCTGCGGGGCCCCAATGACATGCGGCATGCAAGCGATGCCCTCATGACATGTGGCATGCATTTGGGGCCCCCAATATATGCAGCATGCACGTGGGGCCCCCATGATATGTGGCATGCATTTGGGGCCCCCATGACTTGAGCCATGCATTTGGGGCCCCCATGACATGCGGCATGCACGTGGGCCCCTCATGACATGCAGCATGCATTTGGGGCCACTATGACATGCGGCATGCATTTGGGGCCCCCATGACAAGAGGCATGCACTTGGGGCCCCCATGACATGCGGCATGCATGTAGGGCCCCCATGAAATGCGCCATGCATGTGAGGCCCCTATGACATGCGGCATGCATTTCTGGCCCCCATGACATGCGACAAGCATTTGGGCCCCCATGACATGCGGCATGCATGTGGGGCCCCCATGACATGCGTCATGCATGTGGGGCACCCATGACTTGCGCCAAGCACGTGGGGCCCCCATGACATGCGGCATGCATTTGGGGCCCCCATGACATGCGGCATGCATGTGGGGCCCCCATGACATGCGGCATGCATTTGGGCTCCCATGACATGCGGCATGCATTTGGGACATGCATAACATGCTGCATGCATTTGGGGTACCTGAGACATGCGGCATGCATTTGGGGCCCCCATGACATGCGGCATGCATTTATGGCCCCCATGACATGTTGCAAGCATTTGGGCCCCCATGACATGCGGCATGCATGTGGGGCCCCCATGACATGCCGCATGCATTTGGGGGCAGATGGCATGCGGCATGCATGTGGGGCCCAAATGCTTGTCGCATGTCATGGGGCCTCCATGACATGCTGCATGCATGTGGGTCCCCATGACATGCGGCATGCACATGGGGCCCCCTTGACATGCGACATTCATTTGGGGCTCCCTTGACACGTGGCATGCATGTGGGGCCACTATGACATGTGGCATGCATGTGGGGCCGCCATGACATGAGGCATGCATTTGGAGACCCCATGACATGAGGCATGCACGTGGGGCCCCCATGACATGCGGCATGCATTTGGGGCCCCCAATATATGCAGCATGCACGTGGGGCCCCCATGATATGTGGCATGCATTTGGGGCCCCCATGACTTGAGCCATGCATTTGGGGCCCCCATGACATGCGGCATGCACGTGGGCCCCTCATGACATGCAGCATGCATTTGGGGCCCCCAATATATGCAGCATGCACGTGGGGCCCCCATGATATGTGGCATGCATTTGGGGCCCCCATGACATGAGGCATGCACGTGGGGCCCCCATGACATGCGGCATGCATTTGGGGCCCCCAATATATGCAGCATGCACGTGGGGCCACTATGACATGCGGCATGCATTTGGGGCCCCCATGACATGAGGCATGCACTTGGGGCCCCCATGACATGCAGCATGCATGTGGGGCCCCTATGACATGCGGCATGCATTTCTGGCCCCCATGACATGTGGCAAGCATTTGGGCCCCCATGACATGCGGCATGCATGTGGGGCCCCTATGACATGCGGCATGCATTTGGGGCCCCGATGACATGCGTCATGCATGTGGGGCACCCATGACTTGCGCCAAGCACGTGGGGCCCCCATGACATGCGGCATGCATTTGGGGCCCCCATGACATGCGGCATGCATGTGGGGACCCCATGACATGCGGCATGCATTTGGGCTCCCATGACATGCGGCATGCATTTGGGGGGCCAATGGCATGCGGCATGCATGTGGGGCCCAAATGCTTGTCGCATGTCATGGGGCCTCCATGACATGCTGCATGCATGTGGGTCCCCATGACATGCGGCATGCACATGGGGCCCCCTTGACATGCGACATTCATTTGGGGCTCCCTTGACAAGTGGCATGCATGTGGGGCCACTATGACATGTGGCATGCATGTGGGGCCCCCATGACATGAGGCATGCCTTTGGGGATGCCATGACATGAGGCATGCATTTGGAGCCCCCATGACATGAGGCATGAATGTGGGGCACCCATGACATGCGGCATGCACGTGGGGCCCCCATGACATGTGGCACATATTGGGGCTGCCATGACATGCGGCATACATTTAGGGCCCCCATAACATGCGGCATGCATTTGGGGCCCCAATGACATGCGGTATGCATTTGGGGCCCCCATGACATGCGGCATGCACGTGGTGCCCCCATGAAAGGGGGCATGCATTTGGGGCTCCCATGACACGCGGCATGTATGTGGGGCCCCCATGACCTGTGGCATGCATGTGGGGATGAAATGACATGCGGCAAGCATTTGGGGCTCCCATGACACGCGACATTCATGTGGGGCCCTCTAGACATTTGGCACATATTTGGGGCCCACATGACATGCAGCACATATTTGCGGCCCCCATAACATGCGGCATGCATTTGGGGCCCCCATGACATGCGCCATGCATGTGGGGCCCTCATGACATGCGGCACGTATTTGGGGCCCCCCATGATATGCAGCATACTTTTGGGGCCCAAATGACATGCGGCATGCATTTGTGGCCCACATGAAATGTGGCATGCATGTGCAGCCTCCATAACATGGGTCATGCAATTGGGGCCCCCATGACATGCAGCATGAATTTTGGGGCCACATACATGCCACGTGTCATGGGGGTCCCACATGCATGCCGCATGTCATGACATGCGGCATGCATGTGGGGCCCCCATGACACGCACCATGCATGTGGGACCCCATTATGCGGCACGTACTTGGGGCCCCTAAGACAAGCGGCATGCACGTGGGGCCCCCATAACATGCACCATGCATTTGGTCCCCCATGACATGCGGAATGCCTGCGGGGCCCCCATGACATTCAGCATGCATTTGGGGCCCCCAATGAAATGCGGCATGCACGTGGGGCCTACATGACATGTGGCATGCATGTGGAGCCCCCATGACATGGGGCATGCACGTGTGATCCCCATGACATGCGGAATGCATTTGGGGCCCCTATGACAAGCGGCATGTTTTTTTGGCCCCCATGACATGCGGCATGTATTTGGGGCATCCATGACATGCGGCATGCACTTGGGGCCCCATGACATGCGGTATGCACGTGGAGCCCCATGACATGCGGTATGCATTTGGTGCCTCCATGACATGCGGCATGCATGTGGGCCCCCATGACATGCGGCATGCATGTGGGTTCCCCATTCCATGTGGCATGCACATGGAACCCCCATGACATGCGGAATGCTCATGGGGCCCCATGACATGCGGCATGCACTTGGGGCCACATGACATGCGGCATGCACATGGGGCCCCATGACATGCGGCATGCATATGGAGATCCCATGACAGGTTGTATGCATTTGGGGCCCCAATGACATTCGGCATGCATTTGGAGCCTCCATGACATGTGGCATGCATTTGAGGCCCCCATGACATGTGGCATGCACATGGTGCCCCATGACATGCGACCTGCATTTGGGGCCCCCATGACATGCGGTATGCACGTGGGGCCCCATGATATGCGATATGCACGTATTGCCCCCATGACATGCGTTATGCATGTGGGCCCCCATGACGTGTGGCATGAACATGGGGCCCCAATGACATGCGGCATGCATTTGGGGCCCCAATGAAATGCGGTATGCACGTGGGGCCCAATGATATGCGGTATACACGTGTTGCCCCCATGATATGCGGTATGCATTTGGGTCCCCCATGACATGCGGCATGCACGTGGGGCCACATGACATGCGGCATGCATGTGGAGCTCCCATGACATGCAGAATGCATTTGGGGCCCCCATGACATGAGTCAAGCTTTGGGGGTCCCCATGACATGCGGTATGCACGTGAGGCCCCCATGACATGCACTTTGCATTTGGGGCCCCCATGACATGAGGCATGCATGTGGGGACCCCATGATATGTGGCATGCACGTGGTACCCCCATGACATTCGGCATGCACATGGGTCCCCATGACATGCGGCATGCACGTGGGGCCACATGACATGCGACATGCATTTGGGGTTCCCAAGACACGCAGCATGCATTTGGGGCCCCCATGACATGCGGCATGGACGTGGGGCCTCCATGATATGTAGAATGCATTTGGTGCCACCATGACATGCGTCATGCATGTGGGGCCCAAATGACATGCGACATGCATTTGGGGTACTCAAGACATGCGTCATGCATGTGGGGCCCCCATGACATGCGTCAAGCACGTGGGACCCCCATGTCACGCAGCATGCTCTTGGGGCCACCATGACATGTGGCATGCATTTGGGGCCCCCATGACATGCGGCATTCATTTGGGGCCCCCATGACATGCGGCATGCACTTGGTGCCCTCATGACATGCGGCATGGATGTAGAGCCCCCATGACATACGGAATGCATGTGGGGACCCCATGACATGCAGCATGCATTTGGGGCCCCCATGACATGCAGCATACATTTAAGGCCCCCATGACATGCGGCATGCATGTGGGGCCCCATGACATGCGGCATGCATGTGGGGCCCTATGACATGCACCATGCATGTGGGGCCCCCATGACATGCGGCATGCGTGTCGGCTACCATGACATGTGCCATGCATTTGGGTCCCCCATCACGTGCAGCATGCATTTGAGGCCCCCAAGACATGGGGCATGCATGTGGGGCCCCATGACATGCAGCATGCATTTGTGGCCCCCATGACATGAGGCATGCATTTGGGGTCCCCTTGACATGCGGAATGCTTTTTTGGCCCCCATGACAGGCGGCTTGCATTTGGGGCCCCCATGACATGCGGCATGGACGTGGGGCCTCCATGATATGTAGAATGCTTTTGGGGCCACCATGACATGCGTCATGCATGTGGGGCCCAAATGACATGCGACATGCATTTGGGGTACTCAAGACATGCGGCATGCATGTGGCGCCCCCATGACATGCGTCAAGCACGTGGGGCCCCCATGTCACGCGGCATGCTCTTGGGGCCCCCATGACATGTGGCATGCATTTGGGGCCCCCATGACATGCGGCATGCATTTGGAGCCCCCATGACATGCGGCATGCATTTGGGGCCCCCATGACATGCGGCATGCACTTGGTGCCCTCATGACATGCGGCATGGATGTAGAGCCCCCATGACATGTGGAATGCATGTGGGGACCCCATGACATGCGGCATGCATTTGGGGCCCCCATGACATGCAGCATACATTTGAGGCCCCCATGACATGCGGCATGCATGTGGGGCCCCATAACATGCGGCATGCATGTGGGGCCCCTATGACATGCACCATGCATTTGGGGCCCCCATGACATGTGGCACGTATTTGAGGCCCCCATGACATGCGGCATGCGTGTCGGCTACCATGACATGTGTCATGCATTTGGGTCCCCCATCACGTGCAGCATGCATTTGAGGCCCCCAAGACATGGGGCATGCATGTGGGGCCCCATGACATGCAGCATGCATTTGTGGCCTCTGACATGCAGCATGCATTTGGGCCCCCAATGAAATGTGGCATGCACGTGGAGCCCCCATGACATGTGTCATGCACGTGTGGCCCCCATGACATGTGGCATTCATTTTTGGCCCCCATGACATGCGGCATGCATTTGGGGCACCCATAACATGCGTCATGCACGTGGGGCCCAATGACATGCGGTATGCACGTGGAGCCCCATGACATGCGGTATGCATGTGGTGCCCCCATGACATGTGGCATGCATGTGGGCCCTCATGACATGCGGCATGCACAAGGGGCCCCATGACATGCGTCATGCACTTGGGGCCAAATGACATGCGGCATGCATTTGGGGCCCCCATGACATGTGGCATGCATTTGGGTCCCCCATCACGTGCAGCATGCATTTGAGGACCCCAAGACATGGGGCATGCATGTGGGACCCCATGACATGCAGCATGCATTTGTGGCCTCTGACATGCAGCGTGCATTTGGGCCCCCAATGAAACGTGGCATGCACGTGGGGCCTCGTTGACATGTGGCATGCATGTGGAGCCCCCATGACATGTGTCATGCACGTGTGGCCCCCATGACATGTGGCATGCATTTTTGGCCCCCATGACATGCGGCATGCATTTGGGGCACCCATAACATGCGTCATGCACGTGGGGCCCCATGACATGCGGTATGCACGTGGAGCCCCATGACATGCGGTATGCATGTGGTGCCCCCCTAAACATGTGGCATGCATGTGGGCCCCCATGACATGCGGCATGCACATGGGGCCCCATAACATACGTCATGCACTTGGGGCCACATAACATGCGGCATGCATTTGGGGCCCCATGACATGCGGCATGCATGTGGAGGTCCCATGACAGGCAGTATGCATTTGGGGCCCCAATGACATGCGGCATGCATTTGGGGCCTCCATGACATGTGGCATGCATTTGGGGCCCCCATGACATGTGGCATGCACATGGGGCCCCATGACATGCGGCATGCATTTGGGGCACCTATGACATGCGGTATGCATGTGGGGCCCATGATATGCGGTATGCACATGTTCCCCTAATGACATGCGGTATGCATGTGGACCCCATGGCATGTGGCATGCACATGGGGCCCCATGACATGCGGCATGCATTTTGGGCCCAATGCCATGCGGTATGCACGTGGGGCCCCATGATATGCGGTATGCACGTGTTGCCCCCATTACATGCGGTATGCATGAGTGTCCCCCATGACATGCGGCATGAAATTGGTACCCCATGACATTCGGCATCCACATGGGGCCCCATGACATGCGGCATGCACGTGGGGCCACAAGACATGCGGCATGCATGTGGAGCTCCCAAGACATGCAGTATGCATTTGGGGCCCCCATGACATGAGGCATGCATAGGGGGTCCCCATGACATGCGGTATGCACGTGGGTCCCCCATGACATGGGGTATGCATTTGGGGTACACATGATATGCGGCATGCATTTGGGGTACCCATGACAAGCGGCATGCATTTGGGGCACCCATGACATACGGCATGCATTTGGGGCCCCCCTGACATGTGGCATGCATTTGGGGCCCCCATGACATGTGGCATGCATGTGGGGCCCCTATGACATGCGGCATGCACGTGGGGCTTTCATGACATGCGGCATGCACGTGGGTCCCCCATGACATGTGGCATGCATGTGGGGCTACCATGACATGTAGCATGCATTTGGGGCCCCAGACATGCAGCATGCATTTGGGGCCCCCAATGAAATGTGGAATGCACGTGGGGCCCCCATGACATGCGACATGAATGTGTGACCCCCATGACATTCGGAATGCATTTGGGGCCCCTATGACACGCGGCATGCTTTTTGGCCCCCATGACATGTGGCTTGCATTTGGGGCCCCCATGACATGTGGCATGCACGAGGGGCCTCCATGATATGTAGAATGCATTTGGTGCCACCATGACATGCTTCATGCATGTGGGGCCCAAATGACATGCGACATGCATTTGGGGTACCCAAGACATGCGGCATGCATGTTGGGCCCCCATGACATGCCTCAAGCACTTGGGGCCCCCATGTCATGCGGTATGCTCTTGGGGCCCCCATGACATGTGGCATACATTTGGGGCCCACATGACATGCGGCATGCTTTTGGAGCCACCATGACATGCGGCATGCATTTGGGGCCCCCATGACATGAGGCATGCACTTGGTGCCCACATGACATGCGGCATGCATGTGGGGCCCCCATGACATGCGGCATGCATTTGGGGCATGCATAACATGCTGCATGCATTTGGGGTACCTGAGACATGCGGCATGCATGTGGGGCCCCCATGACATGCGGCATGCATGTGGGGTCACCATGACATGCGGCATGCACGTGGGGCCCCCTTGACATGCAACATTCATTTGGGGCCCCCATGACATGTGGCATGCATGTGGGGCTCCCATGACATGCGGCATCCATTTATGGCCCCCATGACATGCGGCAAGCATTTGGGCCCCCATGACATGCGGCATGCATTTGGGGGCCCCATGGCATGCGGCATGCATGTGGGGCCCAAATGCTTGTCGCATGTCATGGGGGCCTCCATGACATGCGGCATGCATGTGGGTCCCCATGACATGCGGCATGCACGTGGGGCCCCCTTGACATGCGTCATGCATTTGGATCCCCCATTACATGCTGCATGCAAGTGGTGCCCCCATGACATGCGGCATGCATGTGGGCCCCCATAACATGCAGCATGCATGTGGGACCCCCATGACATGCGTCATGCATTTGGATCCCCCATTACATGCTGCATGCAAGTGGTGCCCCCATTACATGCTGCATGCAAGTGGTGCCCCCATGACATGCGTCATGCATGTGGGCCCCCATGACAAGCGGCATGCATTTGGGGCCCCCATGACATGCGTCAAGCACGTGGGGCCCCCATGTCACGCGGCATGCTCTTGGGGCCACCATGACATGTGGCATGCATTTGGGGCCCCCATGACATGCGGCATTCATTTGGAGCCCCCATGACATGCGGCATGCATTTGGGGCCCCCATGACATGCGGCATGCACTTGGTGCCCTCATGACATGCGGCATGGATGTAGAGCCCCCATGACATACGGAATGCATGTGGGGACCCCATGACATGCGGCATGCATTTGGGGCCCCCATGACATGCAGCATACATTTGAGGCCCCCATGACATGCGGCATGCATGTGGGGCCCCATGACATGCGGCATGCATGTGGGGCCCCTATGACATGCACCATGCATGTGGGGCCCCCATGACATGTGGCACGTATTTGAGGCCCCCATGACATGCGGCATGCGTGTCGGCTACCAGGACATGTGCCAGGCATTTGGGTCCCCCATCACGTGCAGCATGCATTTGAGGCCCCCAAGACATGGGGCATGCATGTGGGGCCCCATGACATGCAGCTTGCATTTGTGGCCCCCATGACATGAGGCATGCATTTGGGGTCCCCTTGACATGCGGAATGCTTTTTTGGCCCCCATGACAGGCGGCTTGCATTTGGGGCCCCCATGACATGCGGCATGGAAGTGGGGCCTCCATGATATGTAGAATGCATTTGGGGCCACCATGACATGCGTCATGCATGTGGGCCCCAAATGACATGCGACATGCATTTGGGGTACTCAAGACATGCGGCATGCATGTGGGGCCCCCATGAAATGCGTCAAGCACGTGGGGCCCCTATGTCACGCGGCATGCTCTTGGGGCCCCCATGACATGTGGCATGCATTTGGGGCCCCCATGACATGCGGCATGCATTTGGAGCCCCCATGACATGCGGCATGCATTTGGGGCCCCCATGACATGCGGCATGCACTTGGTGCCCTCATGACATGCGGCATGGATGTAGAGCCCCCATGACATGCAGAATGCATGTGGGGACCCCATGACATGCGGCATGCATTTGGGGCCCCCATGACATGCAGCATACATTTGAGGCCCCCATGACATGCGGCATGCATGTGGGGCCCCATAACATGCGGCATGCATGTGGGCCCCCATAACATGCGGCATGCATGTGGGGCCCCTATGACATGCACCATGCATGTGGGGCCCCCATGACATGTGGCACGTATTTGAGGCCCCCATGACATGCGGCATGCGTGTCGGCTACCATGACATGTGCCATGCATTTGGGTCCCCCATCACGTGCAGCATGCATTTGAGGCCCCCAAGACATGGGGCATGCATGTGGGGCCCCATGACATGCAGCATGCATTTGTGGCCTCTGACATGCAGCATGCATTTGGGCCCCCAATGAAATGTGGCATGCACGTGGAGCCCCCATGACATGTGTCATGCACGTGTGGCCCCCATGACATATGGCATTCATTTTTGGCCCCCATGACATGCGGCATGCATTTGGGGCACCCATAACATGCGTCATGCACGTGGGGCCCAATGACATGCGGTATGCACGTGGAGCCCCATGACATGCGGTATGCATGTGGTGCCCCCATGACATGTGGCATGCATGTGGGCCCTCATGACATGCGGCATGCACAAGGAGCCCCATGACATGCGTCATGCACTTGGGGCCACATGACATGCGGCATACATTTGGGGCCCCCATGACATGTGGCATGCATTTGGGCCCTCATGACATGCGGCATGCACAAGGGGCCCCATGACATGCGTCATGCACTTGGGGCCACACGACATGCGGCATGCATTTGGGGCCCCCATGACATGTGGCATGCATTTGGGTCCCCCATCACGTGCAGCATGCATTTGAGGCCCCCAAGACATGGGGCATGCATGTGGGGCCCCATGACATGCAGCATGCATTTGGGCCCCCAATGAAATGTGGCATGCACGTGGGGCCTCGTTAACATGTGGCATGCATGTGGAGCCCCCATGACATGTGTCATGCACGTGTGGCCCCCATGACATGTGGCATGCATTTTTGGCCCCCATGACATGCGGCATGCATTTGGGGCACCCATAACATGCGTCATGCACGTGGGGCCCCATGACATGCGGTATGCACGTGGAGCCCCATGACATGCGGTATGCATGTGGTGCCCCCATGCCATGTGGCATGCATGTGGGCCCCCATGGCATGCGGCATGCACATGGGGCCCCATAACATACGTCATGCACTTGGGGCCACATAACATGCGGCATGCATTTGGGGCCCCCATGACATGCAGCATGCACATGGGGCCCCATGACATGCGGCATGCATTTGGAGGTCCCATGACAGGCAGTATGCATTTGGGGCCCCAATGACATGCGGCATGCATTTGGGGCCTCCATGACATGTGGCATGCATTTGGGGCCCCCATGACACGTGGCATGCACATGGGGCCCCATGACATGCGGCATGCATTTGGGGCACCTATGACATGCGGTATGCATGTGGGGCCCATGATATGCGGTATGCACATGTTCCCCCAATGACATGCGGTATGCATGTGGACCCCATGGCATGTGGCATGCACATGGGGCCCCATGACATGCGGCATGCATTTTGGGACCAATGCCATGCGGTATGCACGTGGGGCCCCATCATATGCGGTATGCACGTGTTGCCCCCATTACATGCGGTATGCATGAGTGTCCCCTATGACATGCGGCATGAAAGTGGTACCCCCATGACATTCGGCATCCACATGGGGCCCCATGACATGAGGCATGCACTTGGTGCCCCCATGACATGCGGCATGCATGTAGAGCCCCCATGACATGCAGAATGCACGTGGGGACCACATGACATGCGGCATGCATTTGGGGCCCCCATGACATGTGGCATGCATTTGGGGCCCCCATGACATGTGGCATGCATGTGGGGCCCCTATGACATGCGGCATGCACGTGGGGCTTTCATGACATGCGGCATGCACGTGGGTCCCCCATGACATGTGGCATGAATGTGGGGCTACCATGACATGCAGCATGCATTTGGCGCCCCCATGACATGCGGCATGCATTTGGCGCCCCCATGACATGCGGCATGCACGTGGGGCCCCCATGACATGCGGCATGCATTTGGGGCCCCCATGACATGCGGAATGCCTGCGGGGCCCCCATGACATGCGGCATGCATTTGGGGCCCCCAATGAAATGCGGCATGCACGTGGGGCCTACATGACATGTGGCATGCATGTGGAGCCCCCATGACATGGGGCATGCACGTGTGACCCCCATGACATGCGGAATGCATTTGGGGCCCCTATGACAAGCGGCATGTTTTTTTGGCCCCCATGACATGCGGCATGTATTTGGGGCATCCATGACATGCGGCATGCACTTGGGGCCCCATGACATGCGGTATGCACGTGGAGCCCCATGACATGCGGTATGCATTTGGTGCCTCCATGACATGCGGCATGCATGTGGGCCCCCATGACATGCGGCATGCATGTGGGCCCCCATGACATGCGGCATGCATGTGGGTTCCCCATTCCATGTGGCATGCACATGGAACCCCCATGACATGCGGAATGCTCATGGGGCCCCATGACATGCGGCATGCACTTGGGGCCACATGACATGCGGCATGCACATGGGGCCCCATGACATGCGGCATGCATATGGAGATCCCATGACAGGTTGTATGCATTTGGGGCCCCAATGACATTCGGCATGCATTTGGAGCCTCCATGACATGTGGCATGCATTTGAGGCCCCCATGACATGTGGCATGCACATGGTGCCCCATGACATGCGACCTGCATTTGGGGCCCCCATGACATGCGGTATGCACGTGGGGCCCCATGATATGCGGTATGCACGTATTGCCCCCATGACATGCGTTATGCATGTGGGCCCCCATGACGTGTGGCATGAACATGGGGCCCCAATGACATGCGGCATGCATTTGGGGCCCCAATGAAATGCGGTATGCACGTGGGGCCCAATGATATGCGGTATACACGTGTTGCCCCCATGATATGCGGTATGCATTTGGGTCCCCCATGACATGCGGCATGCACGTGGGGCCACATGACATGCGGCATGCATGTGGAGCTCCCATGACATGCAGAATGCATTTGGGGCCCCCATGACATGAGTCAAGCTTTGGGGGTCCCCATGACATGCGGTATGCACGTGAGGCCCCCATGACATGCACTTTGCATTTGGGGCCCCCATGACATGAGGCATGCATGTGGGGACCCCATGATATGTGGCATGCACGTGGTACCCCCATGACATTCGGCATGCACATGGGTCCCCATGACATGCGGCATGCACGTGGGGCCACATGACATGCGACATGCATTTGGGGTTCCCAAGACACGCAGCATGCATTTGGGGCCCCCATGACATGCGGCATGGACGTGGGGCCTCCATGATATGTAGAATGCATTTGGTGCCACCATGACATGCGTCATGCATGTGGGGCCCAAATGACATGCGACATGCATTTGGGGTACTCAAGACATGCATCAGGCATGTGGGGCCCCCATGACATGCGTCAAGCACGTGGGGCCCCCATGTCACGCAGCATGCTCTTGGGGCCACCATGACATGTGGCATGCATTTGGGGCCCCCATGACATGCGGCATTCATTTGGGGCCCCCATGACATGCGGCATGCACTTGGTGCCCTCATGACATGCGGCATGGATGTAGAGCCCCCATGACATACGGAATGCATGTGGGGACCCCATGACATGCAGCATGCATTTGGGGCCCCCATGACATGCAGCATACATTTAAGGCCCCCATGACATGCGGCATGCATGTGGGGCCCCATGACATGCGGCATGCATGTGGGGCCCTATGACATGCACCATGCATGTGGGGCCCCCATGACATGCGGCATGCGTGTCGGCTACCATGACATGTGCCATGCATTTGGGTCCCCCATCACGTGCAGCATGCATTTGAGGCCCCCAAGACATGGGGCATGCATGTGGGGCCCCATGACATGCAGCATGCATTTGTGGCCCCCATGACATGAGGCATGCATTTGGGGTCCCCTTGACATGCGGAATGCTTTTTTGGCCCCCATGACAGGCGGCTTGCATTTGGGGCCCCCATGACATGCGGCATGGACGTGGGGCCTCCATGATATGTAGAATGCTTTTGGGGCCACCATGACATGCGTCATGCATGTGGGGCCCAAATGACATGCAACATGCATTTGGGGTACTCAAGACATGCGGCATGCATGTGGCACCCCCATGACATGCGTCAAGCACGTGGGGCCCCCATGTCACGCGGCATGCTCTTGGGGCCCCCATGACATGTGGCATGCATTTGGGGCCCCCATGACATGCGGCATGCATTTGGAGCCCCCATGACATGCGGCATGCATTTGGGGCCCCCATGACATGCGGCATGCACTTGGTGCCCTCATGACATGCGGCATGGATGTAGAGCCCCCATGACATGTGGAATGCATGTGGGGACCCCATGACATGCGGCATGCATTTGGGGCCCCCATGACATGCAGCATACATTTGAGGCCCCCATGACATGCGGCATGCATGTGGGGCCCCATAACATGCGGCATGCATGTGGGGCCCCTATGACATGCACCATGCATTTGGGGCCCCATGACATGTGGCACGTATTTGAGGCCCCCATGACATGCGGCATGCGTGTCGGCTACCATGACATGTGTCATGCATTTGGGTCCCCCATCACGTGCAGCATGCATTTGAGGCCCCCAAGACATGGGGCATGCATGTGGGGCCCCATGACATGCAGCATGCATTTGTGGCCTCTGACATGCAGCATGCATTTGGGCCCCCAATGAAATGTGGCATGCACGTGGAGCCCCCATGACATGTGTCATGCACGTGTGGCCCCCATGACATGTGGCATTCATTTTTGGCCCCCATGACATGCGGCATGCATTTGGGGCACCCATAACATGCGTCATGCACGTGGGGCCCAATGACATGCGGTATGCACGTGGAGCCCCATGACATGCGGTATGCATGTGGTGCCCCCATGACATGTGGCATGCATGTGGGCCCTCATGACATGCGGCATGCACAAGGGGCCCCATGACATGCGTCATGCACTTGGGGCCACATGACATGCGGCATGCATTTGGGGCCCCCATGACATGTGGCATGCATTTGGGTCCCCCATCACGTGCAGCATGCATTTGAGGACCCCAAGACATGGGGCATGCATGTGGGGCCCCATGACATGCAGCATGCATTTGTGGCCTCTGACATGCAGCGTGCATTTGGGCCCCCAATGAAACGTGGCATGCACGTGGGGCCTCGTTGACATGTGGCATGCATGTGGAGCCCCCATGACATGTGTCATGCACGTGTGGCCCCCATGACATGTGGCATGCATTTTTGGCCCCCATGACATGCGGCATGCATTTGGGGCACCCATAACATGCGTCATGCACGTGGGGCCCCATGACATGCGGTATGCACGTGGAGCCCAATGACATGCGGTATGCATGTGGTGCCCCCCTAAACATGTGGCATGCATGTGGGCCCCCATGACATGCGGCATGCACATGGGGCCCCATAACATACGTCATGCACTTGGGGCCACATAACATGCGGCATGCATTTGGGGCCCCATGACATGCGGCATGCATGTGGAGGTCCCATGACAGGCAGTATGCATTTGGGGCCCCAATGACATGCGGCATGCATTTGGGGCCTCCATGACATGTGGCATGCATTTGGGGCCCCCATGACATGTGGCATGCACATGGGGCCCCATGACATGCGGCATGCATTTGGGGCACCTATGACATGCGGTATGCATGTGGGGCCCATGATATGCGGTATGCACATGTTCCGCTAATGACATGCGGTATGCATGTGGACCCCATGGCATGTGGCATGCACATGGGGCCCCATGACATGCGGCATGCATTTTGGGCCCAATGCCATGCGGTATGCACGTGGGGCCCCATGATATGCGGTATGCACGTGTTGCCCCCATTACATGCGGTATGCATGAGTGTCCCCCATGACATGCGGCATGAAATTGGTACCCCATGACATTCGGCATCCACATGGGGCCCCATGACATGCGGCATGCACGTGGGGCCACAAGACATGCGGCATGCATGTGGAGCTCCCAAGACATGCAGTATGCATTTGGGGCCCCCATGACATGAGGCATGCATAGGGGGTCCCCATGACATGCGGTATGCACGTGGGTCCCCCATGACATGGGGTATGCATTTGGGGTACACATGATATGCGGCATGCATTTGGGGTACCCATGACAAGCGGCATGCATTTGGGGCACCCATGACATACGGCATGCATTTGGGGCCCCCCTGACATGTGGCATGCATTTGGGGCCCCCATGACATGTGGCATGCATGTGGGGCCCCTATGACATGCGGCATGCACGTGGGGCTTTCATGACATGCGGCATGCACGTGGGTCCCCCATGACATGTGGCATGCATGTGGGGCTACCATGACATGTAGCATGCATTTGGGGCCCCAGACATGCAGCATGCATTTGGGGCCCCCAATGAAATGTGGAATGCACGTGGGGCCCCCATGACATGCGACATGAATGTGTGACCCCCATGACATTCGGAATGCATTTGGGGCCCCTATGACACGCGGCATGCTTTTTGGCCCCCATGACATGTGGCTTGCATTTGGGGCCCCCATGACATGTGGCATGCACGTGGGGCCTCCATGATATGTAGAATGCATTTGGTGCCACCATGACATGCTTCATGCATGTGGGGCCCAAATGACATGCGACATGCATTTGGGGTACCCAAGACATGCGGCATGCATGTTGGGCCCCCATGACATGCCTCAAGCACTTGGGGCCCCCATGTCATGCGGTATGCTCTTGGGGCCCCCATGACATGTGGCATACATTTGGGGCCCACATGACATGCGGCATGCTTTTGGAGCCACCATGACATGCGGCATGCATTTGGTGCCCCCATGACATGCGGCATGCAAGCGGGGCCCTCATGACATGTGGCATGCATTTGGGGCCCCCAATATATGCAGCATGCACGTGGGGCCCCCATGATATGTGGCATGCATTTGGGGCCCCCATGACTTGCGGCATGCACGTGGCCCCTCATGACATGCAGCATGCATTTGGAAACCACTATGACATGCGGCATGCATTTGGGGCCCCCATGACATGAGGCATGCATTTGGGGCCCCCATGACATGCGGCATGCATGTAGGGCCCCCATGAAATGTGCCATGCATGTGGGGCCCCTATGACATGCGGCATGCATTTGTGGGCCCCAAGACATGCGGCATGCACGTGGGGCCCCCATGACATGCGGCATGCATTTGGGGCCCCCATGACATGCGGAATGCACGTGGGGCCCCTATGACATGCAACATGAATTTGGGGGTCCCATTACATGCGGCATGCACGTGGAGCATCCATGACATGCGTCATGCATTTGGGCCCCCATGACATGCGGCATGCATGTGGGGCCCACATGACATGTATGCATGTGGGGCCACTATGACATGCCGCATGCATTTGGGGCCCCCATGACATGCGTCATGCATTTGGATCCCCATTACATGCTGCATGCAAGTGTGGCCCCCATGACATGCGGCATGCATGTGGGCCCCCAATGACATGTGGCATGCACGTGGGGCCCCCATGACATGCGGCATGCATTTATGGCCCCATGACATGCGGCATGCATTTGGTATCCCCATGACATGCGGCATGCACGTGGGGCCCCCTTGACATGCGACATTCATGTGGGGCTCCCATGACACGCGTCATGCATGTGGGGCCTCCGTGACATGCGTCATGCATGTGGGGCCCCCATGACATGCGTCATGCATGTGGGGCCCCTATGACATGCGGCATGCATTTGGGGCCCCCATGACATGCGGCATGTATTTGGGGCCCCCATGACATGCGACATGCATGTGGGGCCCCCATGACATGTGGCATGCATTTGGGGCATGCATAACATGCTGCATGCATTTGGGGTACCTGAGACATGCGGCATGCATGTGGGGCCCCCATGACATGCGGCATGCATGTGGGGTCCCCATGACATGCGGCATGCACGTGGGGCCCCCTTGACATGCAACATGAATTTGGGGGCCCCATTACATGCGGCATGCACGTGGAGCATCCATGACATGCGTCATGCATTTATGGGCCCCATGACATGCGGCAAGCATTTGAGCCCCCATGACATGCGGCATGCATGTGGGGACCCCATGACATGCGTCATGCATGTGGGGCCCCCATGACATGCGTCATGCATGTGGGCCCCCATGACATGCGGCATGCATGTGGGTTCCCCATTCCATGTGGCATGCACATGGAACCCCCATGACATGCGGAATGCTCATGGGGCCCCATGACATGCGGCATGCACTTGGGGCCACATGACATGCGGCATGCACATGGGGCCCCATGACATGCGGCATGCATATGGAGATCCCATGACAGGTTGTATGCATTTGGGGCCCCAATGACATTCGGCATGCATTTGGAGCCTCCATGACATGTGGCATGCATTTGAGGCCCCCATGACATGTGGCATGCACATGGTGCCCCATGACATGCGACCTGCATTTGGGGCCCCCATGACATGCGGTATGCACGTGGGGCCCCATGATATGCGGTATGCACGTATTGCCCCCATGACATGCGTTATGCATGTGGGCCCCCATGACGTGTGGCATGAACATGGGGCCCCAATGACATGCGGCATGCATTTGGGGCCCCAATGAAATGCGGTATGCACGTGGGGCCCAATGATATGCGGTATACACGTGTTGCCCCCATGATATGCGGTATGCATTTGGGTCCCCCATGACATGCGGCATGCACGTGGGGCCACATGACATGCGGCATGCATGTGGAGCTCCCATGACATGCAGAATGCATTTGGGGCCCCCATGACATGAGTCAAGCTTTGGGGGTCCCCATGACATGCGGTATGCACGTGAGGCCCCCATGACATGCACTTTGCATTTGGGGCCCCCATGACATGAGGCATGCATGTGGGGACCCCATGATATGTGGCATGCACGTGGTACCCCCATGACATTCGGCATGCACATGGGTCCCCATGACATGCGGCATGCACGTGGGGCCACATGACATGCGACATGCATTTGGGGTTCCCAAGACACGCAGCATGCATTTGGGGCCCCCATGACATGCGGCATGGACGTGGGGCCTCCATGATATGTAGAATGCATTTGGTGCCACCATGACATGCGTCATGCATGTGGGGCCCAAATGACATGCGACATGCATTTGGGGTACTCAAGACATGCATCAGGCATGTGGGGCCCCCATGACATGCGTCAAGCACGTGGGGCCCCCATGTCACGCAGCATGCTCTTGGGGCCACCATGACATGTGGCATGCATTTGGGGCCCCCATGACATGCGGCATTCATTTGGGGCCCCCATGACATGCGGCATGCACTTGGTGCCCTCATGACATGCGGCATGGATGTAGAGCCCCCATGACATACGGAATGCATGTGGGGACCCCATGACATGCAGCATGCATTTGGGGCCCCCATGACATGCAGCATACATTTAAGGCCCCCATGACATGCGGCATGCATGTGGGGCCCCATGACATGCGGCATGCATGTGGGGCCCTATGACATGCACCATGCATGTGGGGCCCCCATGACATGCGGCATGCGTGTCGGCTACCATGACATGTGCCATGCATTTGGGTCCCCCATCACGTGCAGCATGCATTTGAGGCCCCCAAGACATGGGGCATGCATGTGGGGCCCCATGACATGCAGCATGCATTTGTGGCCCCCATGACATGAGGCATGCATTTGGGGTCCCCTTGACATGCGGAATGCTTTTTTGGCCCCCATGACAGGCGGCTTGCATTTGGGGCCCCCATGACATGCGGCATGGACGTGGGGCCTCCATGATATGTAGAATGCTTTTGGGGCCACCATGACATGCGTCATGCATGTGGGGCCCAAATGACATGCAACATGCATTTGGGGTACTCAAGACATGCGGCATGCATGTGGCACCCCCATGACATGCGTCAAGCACGTGGGGCCCCCATGTCACGCGGCATGCTCTTGGGGCCCCCATGACATGTGGCATGCATTTGGGGCCCCCATGACATGCGGCATGCATTTGGAGCCCCCATGACATGCGGCATGCATTTGGGGCCCCCATGACATGCGGCATGCACTTGGTGCCCTCATGACATGCGGCATGGATGTAGAGCCCCCATGACATGTGGAATGCATGTGGGGACCCCATGACATGCGGCATGCATTTGGGGCCCCCATGACATGCAGCATACATTTGAGGCCCCCATGACATGCGGCATGCATGTGGGGCCCCATAACATGCGGCATGCATGTGGGGCCCCTATGACATGCACCATGCATTTGGGGCCCCATGACATGTGGCACGTATTTGAGGCCCCCATGACATGCGGCATGCGTGTCGGCTACCATGACATGTGTCATGCATTTGGGTCCCCCATCACGTGCAGCATGCATTTGAGGCCCCCAAGACATGGGGCATGCATGTGGGGCCCCATGACATGCAGCATGCATTTGTGGCCTCTGACATGCAGCATGCATTTGGGCCCCCAATGAAATGTGGCATGCACGTGTGGCCCCCATGACATGTGGCATTCATTTTTGGCCCCCATGACATGCGGCATGCATTTGGGGCACCCATAACATGCGTCATGCACGTGGGGCCCAATGACATGCGGTATGCACGTGGAGCCCCATGACATGCGGTATGCATGTGGTGCCCCCATGACATGTGGCATGCATGTGGGCCCTCATGACATGCGGCATGCACAAGGGGCCCCATGACATGCGTCATGCACTTGGGGCCACATGACATGCGGCATGCATTTGGGGCCCCCATGACATGTGGCATGCATTTGGGTCCCCCATCACGTGCAGCATGCATTTGAGGACCCCAAGACATGGGGCATGCATGTGGGGCCCCATGACATGCAGCATGCATTTGTGGCCTCTGACATACAGCGTGCATTTGGGCCCCCAATGAAACGTGGCATGCACGTGGGGCCTCGTTGACATGTGGCATGCATGTGGAGCCCCCATGACATGTGTCATGCACGTGTGGCCCCCATGACATGTGGCATGCATTTTTGGCCCCCATGACATGCGGCATGCATTTGGGGCACCCATAACATGCGTCATGCACGTGGGGCCCCATGACATGCGGTATGCACGTGGAGCCCCATGACATGCGGTATGCATGTGGTGCCCCCCTAAACATGTGGCATGCATGTGGGCCCCCATGACATGCGGCATGCACATGGGGCCCCATAACATACGTCATGCACTTGGGGCCACATAACATGCGGCATGCATTTGGGGCCCCATGACATGCGGCATGCATGTGGAGGTCCCATGACAGGCAGTATGCATTTGGGGCCCCAATGACATGCGGCATGCATTTGGGGCCTCCATGACATGTGGCATGCATTTGGGGCCCCCATGACATGTGGCATGCACATGGGGCCCCATGACATGCGGCATGCATTTGGGGCACCTATGACATGCGGTATGCATGTGGAGCCCATGATATGCGGTATGCACATGTTCCCCTAATGACATGCGGTATGCATGTGGACCCCATGGCATGTGGCATGCACATGGGGCCCCATGACATGCGGCATGCATTTTGGGCCCAATGCCATGCGGTATGCACGTGGGGCCCCATGATATGCGGTATGCACGTGTTGCCCCCATTACATGCGGTATGCATGAGTGTCCCCCATGACATGCGGCATGAAATTGGTACCCCATGACATTCGGCATCCACATGGGGCCCCATGACATGCGGCATGCACGTGGGGCCACAAGACATGCGGCATGCATGTGGAGCTCCCAAGACATGCAGTATGCATTTGGGGCCCCCATGACATGAGGCATGCATAGGGGGTCCCCATGACATGCGGTATGCACGTGGGTCCCCCATGACATGGGGTATGCATTTGGGGTACACATGATATGCGGCATGCATTTGGGGTACCCATGACAAGCGGCATGCATTTGGGGCACCCATGACATACGGCATGCATTTGGGGCCCCCCTGACATGTGGCATGCATTTGGGGCCCCCATGACATGTGGCATGCATGTGGGGCCCCTATGACATGCGGTATGCACGTGGGGCTTTCATGACATGCGGCATGCACGTGGGTCCCCCATGACATGTGGCATGCATGTGGGGCTACCATGACATGTAGCATGCATTTGGGGCCCCAGACATGCAGCATGCATTTGGGGCCCCCAATGAAATGTGGAATGCACGTGGGGCCCCCATGACATGCGACATGAATGTGTGACCCCCATGACATTCGGAATGCATTTGGGGCCCCTATGACACGCGGCATGCTTTTTGGCCCCCATGACATGTGGCTTGCATTTGGGGCCCCCATGACATGTGGCATGCACGTGGGGCCTCCATGATATGTAGAATGCATTTGGTGCCACCATGACATGCTTCATGCATGTGGGGCCCAAATGACATGCGACATGCATTTGGGGTACCCAAGACATGCGGCATGCATGTTGGGCCCCCATGACATGCCTCAAGCACTTGGGGCCCCCATGTCATGCGGTATGCTCTTGGGGCCCCCATGACATGTGGCATACATTTGGGGCCCACATGACATGCGGCATGCTTTTGGAGCCACCATGACATGCGGCATGCATTTGGGGCCCCCATGACATGAGGCATGCACTTGGTGCCCCCATGACATGCGGCATGCATGTGGGGCCCCCATGACATGCGGCATGCATTTGGGGCATGCATAACATGCTGCATGCATTTGGGGTACCTGAGACATGCGGCATGCATGTGGGGCCCCCATGACATGCGGCATGCATGTGGGGTCACCATGACATGCGGCATGCACGTGGGGCCCCCTTGACATGCAACATTCATTTGGGGCCCCCATGACATGTGGCATGCATGTGGGGCCCCCATGACATGCGGCAAGCATTTGGGCCCCCATGACATGCGGCATGCATTTGGGGGCCCCATGGCATGCGGCATGCATGTGGGGCCCAAATGCTTGTCGCATGTCATGGGGGCCTCCATGACATGCGGCATGCATGTGGGTCCCCATGACATGCGGCATGCACGTGGGGCCCCCTTGACATGCGTCATGCATTTGGATCCCCCATTACATGCTGCATGCAAGTGGTGCCCCCATGACATGCGGCATGCATGTGGGCCCCCATAACATGCAGCATGCATGTGGGACCCCCATGACATGCGTCATGCATTTGGATCCCCCATTACATGCTGCATGCAAGTGGTGCCCCCATTACATGCTGCATGCAAGTGGTGCCCCCATGACATGCGTCATGCATGTGGGCCCCCATGACATGCGGCATGCATTTGGGGCCCCCATGACATGCGTCAAGCACGTGGGGCCCCCATGTCACGCGGCATGCTCTTGGGGCCACCATGACATGTGGCATGCATTTGGGGCCCCCATGACATGCGGCATTCATTTGGAGCCCCCATGACATGCGGCATGCATTTGGGGCCCCCATGACATGCGGCATGCACTTGGTGCCCTCATGACATGCGGCATGGATGTAGAGCCCCCATGACATACGGAATGCATGTGGGGACCCCATGACATGCGGCATGAATTTGGGGCCCCCATGACATGCAGCATACATTTGAGGCCCCCATGACATGCGGCATGCATGTGGGGCCCCATGACATGCGGCATGCATGTGGGGCCCCTATGACATGCACCATGCATGTGGGGCCCCCATGACATGTGGCACGTATTTGAGGCCCCCATGACATGCGGCATGCGTGTCGGCTACCAGGACATGTGCCATGCATTTGGGTCCCCCATCACGTGCAGCATGCATTTGAGGCCCCCAAGACATGGGGCATGCATGTGGGGCCCCATGACATGCAGCTTGCATTTGTGGCCCCCATGACATGAGGCATGCATTTGGGGTCCCCTTGACATGCGGAATGCTTTTTTGGCCCCCATGACAGGCGGCTTGCATTTGGGGCCCCCATGACATGCGGCATGGAAGTGGGGCCTCCATGATATGTATAATGCATTTGGGGCCACCATGACATGCGTCATGCATGTGGGCCCCAAATGACATGCGACATGCATTTGGGGTACTCAAGACATGCGGCATGCATGTGGGGCCCCCATGACATGCGTCAAGCACGTGGGGCCCCTATGTCACGCGGCATGCTCTTGGGGCCCCCATGACATGTGGCATGCATTTGGGGCCCCCATGACATGCGGCATGCATTTGGAGCCCCCATGACATGCGGCATGCATTTGGGGCCCCCATGACATGCGGCATGCACTTGGTGCCCTCATGACATGCGCATGGATGTAGAGCCCCCATGACATGCGGAATGCATGTGGGGACCCCATGACATGCGGCATGCATTTGGGGCCCCCATGACATGCAGCATACATTTGAGGCCCCCATGACATGCGGCATGCATGTGGGGCCCAATAACATGCGGCATGCATGTGGGCCCCCATAACATGCGGCATGCATGTGGGGCCCCTATGACATGCACCATGCATGTGGGGCCCCCATGACATGTGGCACGTATTTGAGGCCCCCATGACATGCGGCATGCGTGTCGGCTACCATGACATGTGCCATGCATTTGGGTCCCCCATCACGTGCAGCATGCATTTGAGGCCCCCAAGACATGGGGCATGCATGTGGGGCCCCATGACATGCAGCATGCATTTGTGGCCTCTGACATGCAGCATGCATTTGGGCCCCCAATGAAATGTGGCATGCACGTGGAGCCCCCATGACATGTGTCATGCACGTGTGGCCCCCATGACATATGGCATTCATTTTTGGCCCCCATGACATGCGGCATGCATTTGGGGCACCCATAACATGCGTCATGCACGTGGGGCCCAATGACATGCGGTATGCACGTGGAGCCCCATGACATGCGGTATGCATGTGGTGCCCCCATGACATGTGGCATGCATGTGGGCCCTCATGACATGCGGCATGCACAAGGAGCCCCATGACATGCGTCATGCACTTGGGGCCACATGACATGCGGCATACATTTGGGGCCCCCATGACATGTGGCATGCATTTGGGCCCTCATGACATGCGGCATGCACAAGGGGCCCCATGACATGCGTCATGCACTTGGGGCCACACGACATGCGGCATGCATTTGGGGCCCCCATGACATGTGGCATGCATTTGGGTCCCCCATCACGTGCAGCATGCATTTGAGGCCCCCAAGACATGGGGCATGCATGTGGGGCCCCATGACATGCAGCATGCATTTGGGCCCCCAATGAAATGTGGCATGCACGTGGGGCCTCGTTGACATGTGGCATGCATGTGGAGCCCCCATGACATGTGTCATGCACGTGTGGCCCCCATGACATGTGGCATGCATTTTTGGCCCCCATGACATGCGGCATGCATTTGGGGCACCCATAACATGCTTCATGCACGTGGGGCCCCATGACATGCGGTATGCACGTGGAGCCCCATGACATGCGGTATGCATGTGGTGCCCCCATGCCATGTGGCATGCATGTGGGCCCCCATGGCATGCGGCATGCACATGGGGCCCCATAACATACGTCATGCACTTGGGGCCACATAACATGCGGCATGCATTTGGGGCCCCCATGACATGCAGCATGCACATGGGGCCCCATGACATGCGGCATGCATTTGGAGGTCCCATGACAGGCAGTATGCATTTGGGGCCCCAATGACATGCGGCATGCATTTGGGGCCTCCATGACATGTGGCATGCATTTGGGGCCCCCATGACACGTGGCATGCACATGGGGCCCCATGACATGCGGCATGCATTTGGGGCACCTATGACATGCGGTATGCATGTGGGGCCCATGATATGCGGTATGCACATGTTCCCCCAATGACATGCGGTATGCATGTGGACCCCATGGCATGTGGCATGCACATGGGGCCCCATGACATGCGGCATGCATTTTGGGACCAATGCCATGCGGTATGCACGTGGGGCCCCATCATATGCGGTATGCACGTGTTGCCCCCATTACATGCGGTATGCATGAGTGTCCCCTATGACATGCGGCATGAAATTGGTACCCCCATGACATTCGGCATCCACATGGGGCCCCATGACATGAGGCATGCACTTGGTGCCCCCATGACATGCGGCATGCATGTAGAGCCCCCATGACATGCAGAATGCACGTGGGGACCACATGACATGCGGCATGCATTTGGGGCCCCCATGACATGTGGCATGCATTTGGGGCCCCCATGACATGTGGCATGCATGTGGGGCCCCTATGACATGCGGCATGCATGTGGGGCTTTCATGACATGCGGCATGCACGTGGGTCCCCCATGACATGTGGCATGAATGTGGGGCTACCATGACATGCAGCATGCATTTGGCGCCCCCATGACATGCGGCATGCATTTGGCGCCCCCATGACATGCGGCATGCACGTGGGGCCCCCATGACATGCGGCATGCATTTGGGGCCCCATGACATGCGGAATGCCTGCGGGGACCCCATGACATGCGGCATGAATTTGGGGCACCCAATACATGCGGCATGCACGTTGGGCCCCCATGACATGCAGCATGCATTTATGGCCCCCATGACATGCGGCAAGCATTTGGGCCCCCATGACATGCGGCATGCATGTGGGAACCCCATGACATGCGGCATGCATTTGGGGGCCCCATGACATGCGGCATGCATGTGGGCCCCCCATGACATGCGGCATGCATTTGGAGCCCCCATGAATTGAGGCATGCATTTGGGGCCCCCATGACTTGACGCATGCATTTGGGGCCCCCATGACATGCAGCATGCATGTGGGACCCCCAAGCCATGCGGCATACATTTGAATCCCCATGACATGCGGCATGCACGTGGGAGCCACATGACATGCGGCATGCATTTGAATCCCCCATTACATGCGGCATGCACGTGGGGCCCCCTTGACATGCGACATTCATATGGGGCTCCCATGACATGCGGCATGCATTTGGGGCCTCCGTGACATGCGGCATGCATGTGGGGCCCCCATGACATGCGGCATGCATGTGGGGCCCCTATGACATGCGGCATGCATTTAGGGCCCCGATGACATGCGGCATGCATGTGGGGCACCCATGACTTGCGCCAAGCACGTGGGGCCCCCATGACATGCGGCATGTATTTGGGGCCCCCATGACATGCGGCATGCATGTGGGGCCCCCATGACATGCGGCATGCATTTGGGGCTCCCATGACATGCGGCATCCATTTATGGCCCCCATGACATGCAAAATTCATTTGGGGCCCCCATGACATGTGGCATGCATGTGGGGCTCCCATGACATGCGGCATCCATTTATGGCCCCCATGACATGCGGCAAGCATTTGGGCCCCCATGACATGCGGCATGCATTTGGGGGCCCCATGGCATGCGGCATGCATGTGGGGCCCAAATGCTTGTCGCATGTCATGGGGGCCTCCATGACATGCGGCATGCATGTGGGTCCCCATGACATGCGGCATGCACGTGGGGCCCCCTTGACATGCGTCATGCATTTGGATCCCCCATTACATGCTGCATGCAAGTGGTGCCCCCATGACATGCGGCATGCATGTGGGCCACCATGACATGCAGCATGCATGTGGGACCCCCATGACATGCGGCATGCATTTGGATCCCCCATTACATGCTGCATGCAAGTGGTGCCCCCATTACATGCTGCATGCAAGTGGTGCCCCCATGACATGCGGCATGCAAGCGGGGCCCTCATGACATGTGGCATGCATTTGGGGCCCCCAATATATGCAGCATGCACGTGGGGCCCCCATGATATGTGGCATGCATTTGGGGCCCCCATGACTTGCGGCATGCACGTGGCCCCTCATGACATGCAGCATGCATTTGGAAACCACTATGACATGCGGCATGCATTTGGGGCCCCCATGACATGAGGCATGCATTTGGGGCCCCCATGACATGCGGCATGCATGTAGGGCCCCCATGAAATGCGCCATGCATGTGGGGCCCCTATGACATGCGGCATGCATTTGTGGGCCCCAAGACATGCGGCATGCACGTGGGGCCCCCATGACATGCGGCATGCATTTGGGGCCCCCATGACATGCGGAATGCACGTGGGGCCCCTATGACATGCAACATGAATTTGGGGGTCCCATTACATGCGGCATGCACGTGGAGCATCCATGACATGCGTCATGCATTTGGGCCCCCATGACATGCGGCATGCATGTGGGGCCCACATGACATGTATGCATGTGGGGCCACTATGACATGCCGCATGCATTTGGGGCCCCCATGACATGCGTCATGCATTTGGATCCCCATTACATGCTGCATGCAAGTGTGGCCCCCATGACATGCGGCATGCATGTGGGCCCCCAATGACATGTGGCATGCACGTGGGGCCCCCATGACATGCGGCATGCATTTATGGCCCCATGACATGCGGCATGCATTTGGTATCCCCATAACATGCGGCATGCACGTGGGGCCCCCTTGACATGCGACATTCATGTGGGGCTCCCATGACATGCGTCATGCATGTGGGGCCTCCGTGACATGCGTCATGCATGTGGGGCCCCCATGACATGCGTCATGCATGTGGGGCCCCTATGACATGCGGCATGCATTTGGGGCCCCCATGACATGCGGCATGTATTTGGGGCCCCCATGACATGCGACATGCATGTGGGGCCCCCATGACATGTGGCATGCATTTGGGGCATGCATAACATGCTGCATGCATTTGGGGTACCTGAGACATGCGGCATGCATGTGGGGCCCCCATGACATGCGGCATGCATGTGGGGTCCCCATGACATGCGGCATGCACGTGGGGCCCCCTTGACATGCAACATGAATTTGGGGGCCCCATTACATGCGGCATGCACGTGGAGCATCCATGACATGCGTCATGCATTTATGGGCCCCATGACATGCGGCAAGCATTTGAGCCCCCATGACATGCGGCATGCATGTGGGGACCCCATGACATGCGTCATGCATGTGGGGCCCCCATGACATGCGTCATGCATTTGGATCCCCATTACATGCTGCATGCAAGTGTGGCCCCCATGACATGCGGCATGCATGTGGCCCCCAATGACATGTGGCATGCACGTGGGGCCCCCATGACATGCGGCATGCATTTATGGCCCCATGACATGCAGCATGCATTTGGTATCCCCATGACATGCGGCATGCACGTGGGGCCCCCTTGACATGCGACATTCATGTGGGGCTCCCATGACATGTGGCATGCATTTGGGGCCTCCGTGACATGCGGCATGCATGTGGGGCCCCCATGACATGCGTCATGCATGTGGGGCCCCCATGACATGCGGCATGCATGTGGGGCCCCCATGACAGGCGGCATGTATTTGGGGCCCCCATGACATGCGGCATGCATGTGGGGCCCCCATGACATGCGGCATGCATTTGGGGCATGCATAACATGCTGCATGCATTTGGGGTACCTGAGACATGCGGCATGCATGTGGGCCCCCCATGACATGCGGCATGCATGTGGGGTCCCCATGACATGCGGCATGCACGTGGGGCCCCCTTGACATGCAACATTCATTTGGGGCCCCCATGACATGTGGCATGCATGTGGGGCTCCCATGACATGCGGCATCCATTTATGGCCCCCATGACATGAGGCAATCATTTGGGCCCCCATGACATGCTGCATGCATTTGGGGGCCCCATGGTATGCGGCATGCATGTGGGACCCAAATGCTTGTCGCATGTCATGGGGGCCTCCATGACATGCGGCATGCATGTGGGTCCCCATGACATGCGGCATGCATGTGGGGCCCCCTTGACATGCATCATGCATTTGGATCCCCCATTACATGCTGCATGCAAGTGGTGCCCCCATGACATGCGGCATGCATGTGGGCCCCCAAGACATGCGGCATGCATGCGGGACCCCCATGACATTCGGCACGCATTTGAGGCCCCCATGACATGCGCATGCATGTGGGGGCCCCATGAAATGCGCCATGCATGTGGGCCCCTATGACATGCGGCATGCATTTGTGGGCACCAAGACATGCTGCATGCATTTGGGGGCCCCATGACATGTGGCATGCATTTGGGGCCCCCATGACATGCGGTATGCATTTGGGGCCCCCATGACATGCAGCATGCATGTGGGTCCCCCATGAAATGCGACATGCATTTGTGGCCCCATGACATGCGGCATGCATTTGGCCCCCCATGAAATGCGGCATGCATGTGGGGCCCCTATGACATGCGGCATGCATTTGGGGCCCCGATGACATGCGGCATGCATGTGGGGCACCCATGATTTGCGGCATGCACGTGAGGCCCCTATGACATGCCGCATGCATTTGTGGCCCCCATTACATGTGGCATGCACATGGGGCCTCCATGACATGCGGCATACGCTTGGGGCCCCAATGACATGCAGCATGAGTTTGGATCCCCCATGACATGCGGCATGCATGTGGGGCCCCCATGACATGCGGCATGCACGTGGGGCCCCTATGACATGCGGCATGCATGTGGGGCCCTCATGACATGCAGCATGTATTTGGGGCCACTATGAAATGCGGCATGCATGTGGGGCCACTATGACATGCGCCATGCATGTGGGGCTCCTATGACATGCGGCATGCATTTGTGGGCACCAAGACATGCTGAATGCATTTGGGGGGCCCCATGACATGTGGCATGCATTTGGGGCCCCCATGACATGCGGTATGCATTTGGGGCCCCCATGACATGCAGCATGCATGTGGGTCCCCCATGAAATGCGACATGCATTTGTGGCCCCATGACATGCGGCATGCATTTGGGGCCCCCATGACATGCGGAATGCCTGCGGGACCCCAATGACATGCGGCATGCATGCATTTGCGTCCCCCATTAAATGCGGCAAGCACGTGGGGCCCCAATGACATGCAGCATGTACGTGGGGCCCCCATGACATGCGGAATGCCTGCGGGGCCCCAATGACATGCGGCATGCAAGCGGGGCCCTCATGACATGTGGCATGCATTTGGGGCCCCCAATATATGCAGCATGCACGTGGGGCTCCCATGATATGTGTCATGCATTTGGGGCCCCCATGACTTGCGGCATGCACGTGGCCCCTCATGACATGCAGCATGCATTTGGGGCCCCCATGACATGAGGCATGCATTTGGGGCCCCCATGACATGCGGAATGCACGTGGGGCCCCTATGACATGCAACATGAATTTGGGGGCCCCATTACATGCGGCATGCACGTGGAGCATCCATGACATGCGTCATGCATTTGGGCCCCCATGACGTGCGGCATGCATGTGGGGCCCCCATGACATGCGGCATGCATGTGGCCCCCAATGACATGTGGCATGCACGTGGGGCCCCCATGACATGCGGCATGCATTTATGGCCCCATGACATGCGGCATGCATTTGGTATCCCCATGACATGCGGCATGCACGTGGGGCCCCCTTGACATGCGACATTCATGTGGGGCTCCCATGACATGCGGCATGCATTTGGGGCCTCCGTGACATGCGGCATGCATGTGGGGCCCCCATGACATGCGTCATGCATGTGGGGCCCCCATGACATGCGTCATGCATTTGGATCCCCATTACATGCTGCATGCAAGTGTGGCCCCCATGACATGCGGCATGCATGTGGCCCCCAATGACATGTGGCATGCACGTGGGGCCCCCATGACATGCGGCATGCATTTATGGCCCCATGACATGCGGCATGCATTTGGTATCCCCATGACATGCGGCATGCACGTGGGGCCCCCTTGACATGCGACATTCATGTGGGGCTCCCATGACATGCGGCATGCATTTGGGGCCTCCGTGACATGCGGCATGCATGTGGGCCCCCCATGACATGCGTCATGCATGTGGGGCCCCCATGACATGCGGCATGCATTTGGGGCCCCCATGACAGGCGGCATGTATTTGGGGCCCCCATGACATGCGGCATGCATGTGGGGACCCCATGACATGCGGCATGCATTTGGGGCATGCATAACATGCTGCATGCATTTGGGGTACCTGAGACATGCGGCATGCATGTGGGCCCCCCATGACATGCGGCATGCATGTGGGGTCCCCATGACATGCGGCATGCACGTGGGGCCCCCTTGACATGCAAAATTCATTTGGGGCCCCCATGACATGTGGCATGCATGTGGGGCTCCCATGACATGCGGCATCCATTTATGGCCCCCATGACATGAGGCAATCATTTGGGCCCCCATGACATGCGGCATGCATTTGGGGGCCCCATGGTATGCGGCATGCATGTGGGACCCAAATGCTTGTCGCATGTCATGTGGGCCTCCATGACATGCGGCATGCATGTGGGTCCCCATGACATGCGGCATGCATGTGGGGCCCCCTTGACATGCATCATGCATTTGGATCCCCCATTACATGCTGCATGCAAGTGGTGCCCCCATGACATGCGGCATGCATGTGGGCCCCCAAGACATGCGGCATGCATGCGGGACCCCCATGACATTCGTCATACATTTGGATCCCCCATTACATGCTGCATGCAAGTGGTGCCCCCATTACATGCTGCATGCAAGTGGTGCCCCCATGACATGCGGCATGCATGTGGGCCCCCATGACATGCGGCATGCATTTGGGGCCCCCATGATATGCGGCACGCATTTGAGGCCCCCATGACATGCGCATGCATGTGGGGGCCCCATGAAATGCGCCATGCATGTGGGGCCCCTATGACATGCGGCATGCATTTGGGCCCCCATGAAATGCGGCATGCATGTGGGCCCCTATGACATGCGGCATGCATTTGGGGCCCCGATGACATGCGGCATGCATGTGGGGCACCCATGATTTGCGGCATGCACGTGAGGCCCCTATGACATGCCGCATGCATTTGTGGCCCCCATTACATGTGGCATGCACATGGGGCCTCCATGACATGCGGCATACGCTTGGGGCCCCAATGACATGCAGCATGAGTTTGGATCCCCCATGACATGCGGCATGCATGTGGGGCCCTCATGACATGCGGCATGCACGTGGGGCCCCTATGACATGCGGCATGCATGTGGGGCCCTCATGACATGCAGCATGTATTTGGGGCCACTATGACATGCGGCATGCATTTGGGGCCCCCATGACATGCGGCATGCATGTGGGACCCCTGTGACATGCGGCCTGCATTTGGGGGGCCCCATGACATGCGGCAAGCACGTGGGGCCCCAATGACATGCAGCATGTACGTGGGGCCCCCATGACATGCGGAATGCACGTGAGGCCCCCATGACATGCGGAATGCCTGCGGGGCCCCAATGACATGCGGCATGCATGCATTTGCGTCCCCCATTAAATGCGGCAAGCACGTGGGGCCCCAATGACATGCAGCATGTACGTGGGGCCCCCATGACATGCGGAATGCCTGCGGGGCCCCAATGACATGCGGCATGCAAGCGGGGCCCTCATGACATGTGCCATGCATTTGGGGCCCACAATATATGCAGCATGCACGTGGGGCCCCCATGATATGTGGCATGCATTTGGGGCCCCCATGACTTGCGGCATGCACGTGGGCCCCTCATGACATGCAGCATGCATTTGGAAACCACTATGACATGCGGCATGCATTTGGGGCCCCCATGACATGAGGCATGCATTTGGGGCCCCCATGACATGCGGCGTGCATGTAGGGCCCCCATGAAATGCGCCATGCATGTGGGGCCCCTATGACATGCGGCATGCATTTGTGGGCCCCAAGACATGCGGCATGCACGTGGGGCCCCCATGACATGCGGCATGCATTTGGGGCCCTCATGACATGCGGAATGCACGTGGGGCCCCTATGACATGCGACATGAATTTGGGGGCCCCATTACATGCGGCATGCACGTGGAGCATCCATGACATGCGTCATGCATTTGGGCCCCCATGACATGCGGCATGCATGTGGGGCCCCCATGACATGTGGTATGCACGTGGGGCCACTATGACATGCTGCATGCATTTGGGGCCCCCATGATATGCGGCATGCATGTGGGGCCCCTATGACATGCGGCATTTATTTGGGGGGCCCCATGACATGCGGCATGCACGTGGGCCCCCCATGAAATGCAGCATTTATTTGGGGCCCCCATGACATGTGGAATGCCTGCGGGGCCCCCATGACATGCGGCATGCACGTGGGGCCCCCATGACGTGCAGCATGCATTTGGATCCCCCATTACATGCTGCATGCAAGTGGGGCCCCCATGAAATGCGCCATGCATGTGGGGCCCCTATGACATGCTGCATGAATTTGGGGCCCCCAATACATGCGGCATGCTTGTTGGGCCCCCATGACATGCGGCATGCATTTATGGCCCCCATGACATGCGGCAAGCATTTGAGCCCCCATGACATGCGGCATGCATGTGAGGACCCCATGACATGCGGCATGCATGTGGGGCCCCAATGACATGCGGCATGCATTTGGGGCCCCCATGACATGCGGCATGCATTTGGGGCCCCCGTGACATGCGGCATGCATGTGGGACCCCCATGACATGCGGCATGCATTTGAATCCCCCATGACATGTGGCATGCATGTGGGGCTCCCATGACATTCGGCATCCATTTATGGCTTCTGTGACATGCGGCAAGCATTTGGGCCCCCATGACATGCGGCATGCATTTGGGGGCCTCCATGACATGCGGCATGCATGTGGGTCCCCATGACATGCGGCATGCACGTGGGGCCCCCTTGACATGCGTCATGCATTTGGACCCCCCATTACATGCTGCATGCAAGTGGTGCCCCCATGACATGCGGCATGCATGTGGGCCCCCATGACATGCGGCATGCATGTGGGACCCCCATGACATGCGTCATACATTTGGATCCCCATTACATGCTGCATGCAAGTGGTGCCCCATTACATGCTGCATGCAAGTGGTGCCCCCATGACATGCGGCATGCATGTGGGCCCCATGACATGCAGCATGCATTTGGGGCCCCCATGATATGCGGCACGCATTTGAGGCCCCATAACATGCGCATGCATGTGGGGGCCCCATGAAATGCGCCATGCATGTGGGGCCCCTATGACATGCGGCATGCATTTGTGGGCACCAAGACATGCTGCATGCATTTGGGGGGCCCCATGACATGCTGCATGCATTTGGGGGGCCCCATGACATGCGGTATGCATTTGGGGCCCCCATGACATGCGGTATGCATTTGGGGCCCCCATGACATGCGGTATGCATTTGGGGCCCCCATGACATGCAGCATGCATGTGGGTCCCCCATGACATGCGACATGCATTTGGGGCCCCATGACATGCGGCATGCATTTGGGTCCCCCATGAAATGCGGCATGCATGTGGGGCTCCTATGACATGCAGCATGCATTTAGGGCCCCGATGACATGCGGCATGCATGTGGGGCACCCATGATTTGCGCCATGCACGTGGGGCCCCTATGACATGCGGCATGAATTTGGGGTGCCCGAGACATGCGGCATGCACGTGGGGCCCCTATGACATGCCGCATGCATTTGTGGCCCCCATTACATGTGGCATGCACATGGGGCCACTATGACATGCGGCATGCATTTGGGACCCCCATGACATGCGGCATGCATGTGGGACCCCTGTGACATGCGGCCTGCATTTGGGGGGCCCCATGACATGCGGCAAGCACGTGGGGCCCCAATGACATGCAGCATGTACGTGGGGCCCCCATGACATGCGGAATGCACGTGAGGCCCCCATGACATGCGGAATGCACGTGAGGCCCCAATGACATGCGGCATGCATGCATTTGCGTCCCCCATTAAATGCGGCAAGCACGTGGGGCCCCAATGACATGCAGCATGTATGTGGGGCCCCCATGACATGCGGAATGGCTGCGGGGCCACAATGACATGCGGCATGCAAGCGGGGCCCTCATGACATGTGGCATGGATTTGGGGCCCCCAATATATGCAGCATGCACGTGGGGCCCCCATGATATGTGGCATGCATTTGGGGCCCCCATGACTTGCGGCATGCACGTGGGCCCCTCATGACATGCAGCATGCATTTGGAAACCACTATGACATGCGGCATGCATTTGGGGCCCCCATGACATGAGGCATGCATTTGGGGCCCCCATGACATGCGGCATGCATGTAGGGCCCCCATGAAATGTGCCATGCATGTGGGGCCCCTATGACATGCGGCATGCATTTGTGGGCCCCAAGACATGCGGCATGCACGTGGGGCCCCCATGACATGCGGCATGCATTTGGGGCCCCCATGACATGCGGAATGCACGTGGGGCCCCTATGACATGCAACATGAATTTGGGGGCCCCATTACATGCGGCATGCACGTGGAGCATCCATGACATGCGTCATGCATTTGGGCCCCCATGACATGTGGCATGCATGTGGGGCCCCCATGACATGTGGTATGCACGTGGGGCCACTATGACATGCCGCATGCATTTGGGGCCCCCATGACATGCGTCATGCATTTGGATCCCCATTACATGCTGCATGCAAGTATGGCCCCCATGACATGCGGCATGCATGTGGCCCCCAATGACATGTGGCATGCACGTGGGGCCCCCATGACATGCTGCATTCATTTGGGGCCCCCATGATATGCGGCATGCATATGGGGACCCTATGACATGCGGCATCCATTTGGGGGGCCCCATGACATGCGGCATGCACGTGGGGCCCCCATGAAATGCAGCATTTATTTGGGGCCCCCATGACATGTGGAATGCCTGCGGGGCCCCCATGACATTCGGCATGCACGTGGGGCCCCCATGACGTGCAGCATGCATTTGGATCCCCCATTACATGCTGCATGCACTTGGGGCCCCCATGAAATGCGCCATGCATGTGGGGCCCCTATGACATGCTGCATGAATTTGGGGCCCCCAATACATGCGGCATGCTTGTTGGGCCCCCATGACATGCGGCATGCATTTATGGCCCCCATGACATGCGGCAAGCATTTGAGCCCCCATGACATGCGTCATGCATGTGGGGCCCAAATGACATGCGACATGCATTTGGGGGTACTCAAGACATGCGGCATGCATGTGGGGCCCCCATGACATGCGTCAAGCACGTGGGGCCCCCATGTCACGCGGCATGCTCTTGGGGCCCCCATGACATGTGGCATGCATTTGGGGCCCCCATGACATGTGGCATGCATTTGGGGCCCCCATGACATGCGGCATGCATTTGGAGCCCCCATGACATGCGGCATGCATTTGGGGCCCCCATGACATGCGGCATGCACTTGGTGCCCTCATGACATGCGGCATGGATGTAGAGCCCCCATGACATGCGGAATGCATGTGGGGACCCCATGACATGCGGCATGCATTTGGGGCCCCCATGACATGCAGCATACATTTGAGGCCCCCATGACATGCGGCATGCATGTGGGGCCCCATAACATGCGGCATGCATGTGGGGCCCCTATGACATGCAGCATGCATTTGTGGCCTCTGACATGCAGCATGCATTTGGGCCCCCAATGAAACGTGGCATGCACGTGGAGCCCCCATGACATGTGTCATGCACGTGTGGCCCCCATGACATGTGGCATTCATTTTTGGCCCCCATGACATGCGGCATGCATTTGGGGCACCCATAACATGCGTCATGCACGTGGGGCCCAATGACATGCGGTATGCACGTGGAGCCCCATGACATGCGGTATGCATGTGGTGCCCCCATGACATGTGGCATGCATGTGGGCCCTCATGACATGCGGCATGCACAAGGGGCCCCATGACATGCGTCATGCAATTGGGGCCACATGACATGCGGCATGCATTTGGGGCCCCCATGACATGTGGCATGCATGTGTTCCCTCATGACATGTGGCATGCACAAGGGGCCCCATGACATGCGTCATGCACTTGGGGCCACATGACATGCGGCATGCATTTGGGGCCCCCATGACATGTGGCATGCATTTGGGTCCCCCATCACGTGCAGCATGCATTTGAGGCCCCCAAGACATGGGGCATGCATGTGGGGCCCCATGACATGCAGCATGCATTTGTGGCCTCTGACATGCAGCATGCATTTGGGCCCCCAATGAAATGTGGCATGCACGTGGGGCCTCGTTGACATGTGGCATGCATGTGGAGCCCCCATGACATGTGTCATGCACGTGTGGCCCCCATGACATGTGGCATGCATTTTTGGCCCCCATGACATGCGGCATGCATTTGGGGCACCCATAACATGCGTCATGCACGTGGGGCCCCATGACATGCGGTATGCACGTGGAGCCCCATGACATGCGGTATGCATGTGGTGCCCCCATGACATGTGGCATGCATGTGGGCCCCCATGACATGCGGCATGCACATGGGGCCCCATAACATACGTCATGCACTTGGGGCCCCATGACATGCGGCATGCATGTGGAGGTCCCATGACAGGCAGTATCCATTTGGGGCCCCAATGACATGCGGCATGCATTTGGGGCCTCATGACATGTGGCATGCATTTGGGGCCCCCATGACATGTGGCATGCACATGGGGCCCCATGACATGCGGCATGCATTTGGGGCACCTATGACATGCGGTATGCATGTGGGGCCCATGATATGCGGTATGCACATGTTCCCCCAATGACATGAGGTATGCATGTGGACCCCATGGCATGTGGCATGCACATGGGGCCCCATGACATGCGGCATGCATTTTGGGACCAATGCCATGCGGTATGCACGTGGGGCCCCATGATATGCGGTATGCACGTGTTGCCCCCATTACATGCGGTATGCATGAGTGTCCCCCATGACATGCGGCATGAAATTGGTACCCCCATGACATTCGGCATCCACATGGGGCCCCATGACATGCGGCATGCACGTGGGGCCACAAGACATGCGGCATGCATGTGGAGCTCCCAAGACATGCAGTATGCATTTGGGGCCCCCGTGACATGAGGCATGCATAGGGGGTCCCCATGACATGCGGTATGCACGTGGGTCCCCCATGACATGGGGTATGCATTTGGGGTACACATGATATGCGGCATGCATTTGGGGTACCCATGACAAGCGGCATGCATTTGGGGCACCCATGACATACGGCATGCATTTGGGGCCCCCCTGACATGTGGCATGCATTTGGGGCCCCCATGACATGTGGCATGCATGTGGGGCCCCTATGACATGCGGCATGCACGTGGGTCCCCCATGACATGTGGCATGCATGTGGGGCTACCATGACATGTTGCATGCATTTGGGCCCCCCATCACATGCAGCATGCATTTGGGGCCCCAGACATGCAGCATGCATTTGGGGCCCCCAATGAAATGTGGAATGCACGTGGGGCCCCCATGACATGCGACATGAATGTGTGACCCCCATGACATTCGGAATGCATTTGGGGCCCCTATGACACGCGGCATGCTTTTTTGGCCCCCATGACATGTGGCTTGCATTTGGGGCCCCCATGACATGTGGCATGCACATGGGGCCTCCATGATATGTAGAATGCATTTGGTGCCACCATGACATGCTTCATGCATGTGGGGCCCAAATGACATGCGACATGCATTTGGGGTACCCAAGACATGAGGCATGCATGTTGGGCCCCCATGACATGCCTCAAGCACTTGGGGCCCCCATGTCATGCGGTATGCTCTTGGGGCCCCCATGACATGTGGCATACATTTGGGGCCCACATGACATGCGGCATGCTTTTGGAGCCACCATGACATGCGGCATGCATTTGGGGCCCCCATGACATGAGGCATGCACTTGGTGCCCCCATGACATGCGGCATGCATGTAGAGCCCCCATGACATGCGTAATGCACGTGGGGACCACATGACATGCGGCATGCATTTGGGCCCCCCATGACATGTGGCATGCATTTGGGGCCCCCATGACATGTGGCATGCATGTGGGGCCCCTATGACATGCGGCATGCACGTGGGGCTTTCATGACATGCGGCATGCACGTGGGTCCCCCATGACATGTGGCATGCATGTGGGGCTACCATGACATGCAGCATGCATTTGGCGCCCCCATGACATGCGGCATGCATTTGGCGCCCCCATGACATGCGGCATGCATGCAGGGCCCTCATGACATGCGGCATGCATTTGGGAACCCCATGACATGCGACATGCAATTGGGGGCCCCATGACATGCGGCATGCATGTGGGGCCCCCATGACATGCGGCATGCATTTGGAGCCCCCATGAATTGAGGCATGCATTTGGGGCCCCCATGACTTGACGCATGCATTTGGGGCCCCCATGACATGCAGCATGCATGTGGAACCCCCAAGCCATGCGGCATACATTTGAATCCCCATGACATGCGGCATGCACGTGGGACCCCCATGACATGCGGCATGCATTTGAATCCCCCATTACATGCGGCATGCACGTGGGGACCCCATGACATGCGGCATGCATTTGGGCCCCCCATGACATGCGGAATGCCTGCGGGGCCCCCATGACATGCGGCATGCATGCAGGGCCCTCATGACATGCAGCATGAATTTGGGGCCCACAATACATGCGGCATGCACGTTGGGCCCCCATGACATGCGGCATGCATTTATGGCCCCCATGACATGCGGCATGCATTTGGGGTCCCCATGACATGCGGCATGCACGTGGGGCCCCCTTGACATGCGACATTCATGTGGGGCTCCCATGACATGCGACATGCATTTGGGGCCTACGTGACATGCGGCATGCATGTGGGGCCCCCATGACATGCGGCATGCATGTGGGGCCCCTATGACATGCGGCATGCGTGTCGGCTACCATGACATGTGCCATGCATTTGAGTCCCCCATCACGTGCAGCATGCATTTGAGGCCCCCAAGACATGGGGCATGCATGTGGGGCCCCATGACATGCAGCATGCATTTGTGGCCCCCATGACATGAGGCATGCATTTGGGGTCCCCTTGACATGCGGAATGCTTTTTTGGCCCCCATGACAGGCGGCTTGCATTTGGGGCCCCCATGACATGCGGCATGGACGTGGGGCCTCCATGATATGTAGAATGCATTTGGGGCCACCATGACATGCGTCATGCATGTGGGGCCCAAATGACATGCGACATGCATTTGGGGTACTCAAGACATGCGGCATGCATGTGGGGCCCCCATGACATGCGTCAAGCACGTGGGGCCCCCATGTCACGCGGCATGCTCTTGGGGCCCCCATGACATGTGGCATGCATTTGGGGCCCCCATGACATGCGGCATGCATTTGGAGCCCCCATGACATGCGGCATGCATTTGGGGCCCCCATGACATGCGGCATGCACTTGGTGCCCTCATGACATGCGGCATGGATGTAGAGCCCCCATGACATGCGGAATGCATGTGGGGACCCCATGACATGCGGCATGCATTTGGGGCCCCCATGACATGCAGCATACATTTGAGGCCCCCATGACATGTGGCATGCATGTGGGGCCCCATTACATGCGGCATGCATGTGAGGCCCCTATGACATGCACCATGCATGTGGGGCCCCCATGACATGTGGCACGTATTTGAGGCCCCCATGACATGCGGCATGCGTGTCGGCTACCATGACATGTGCCATGCATTTGGGTCCCCCATCACGTGCAGCATGCATTTGAGGCCCCCAAGACATGGGGCATGCATGTGGGGCCCCATGACATGCAGCATGCATTTGTGGCCTCTGACATGCAGCATGCATTTGGGCCTCCAATGTAATGTGGCATGCACGTGGAGCCGCCCTGACATGTGTCATGCACGTGTGGCCCCCATGACATGTGGCATTCATTTTTGGCCCCCATGACATGCGGCATGCATTTGGGGCACCCATAACATGCATCATGCACGTGGGGCCCAATGACATGCGGTATGCACGTGGAGCCCCATGACATGCGGTATGCATGTGGTGCCCCCATGACATGTGGCATGCATGTGGGCCCTCATGACATGCGGCATGCACAAGGGGCCCTATGACATGCGTCATGCACTTGGGGCCACATGACATGCGGCATGTATTTGGGGCCCCCATGACATGTGGCATGCATGTGGGCCCTCATGACATGCGGCATGCACAAGGGGCCCCATGACATGCGTCATGCACTCGGGGCCACATGACATGCGGCATGCATTTGGGGCCCCCATGACATGTGGCATGCATTTGGGTCCCCCATCACGTGCAGCATGCATTTGAGGCCCCCAAGACATGGGGCATGCATGTGGGGCCCCATGACATGCAGCATGCATTTGTGGCCTCTGACATGCAGCGTGCATTTGGGCCCCCAATGAAATGTGGCATGCACGTGGGGCCTCGTTGACATGTGGCATGCATGTGGAGCCCCCATGACATGTGTCATGCACGTGTGGCTCCCATGACATGTGGCATGCATTTTTGGCCCCCATGACATGCGGCATGCATTTGGGGCACCCATAACATGCGTCATGCACGTGGGGCCCCATGACATGCGGTATGCACGTGGAGCCCCATGACATGCGGTATGCATGTGGTGCCCCCATGACATGTGGCATGCATGTGGGCCCCCATGACATGCGGCATGCATTTGAATCCCCCATTACATGCGGCATGCACGTGGGGACCCCATGACATGCGGCATGCATTTGGGCCCCCCATGACATGCGGAATGCCTGCGGGGCCCCCATGACATGCGGCATGCAAGCAGGGCCCTCATGACATGCAGCATGAATTTGGGGCCCACAATACATGCGGCATGCACGTTGGGCCCCCATGACATGTGGCATGCATTTATGGCCCCCATGACATGCGGCATGCATTTGGGGTCCCCATGACATGCAGCATGCATGTGGGGCCCCCTTGACATGCGACATTCATGTGGGGCTCCCATGACATGCGACATGCATTTGGGGCCTCCGTGACATGCGGCATGCATGTGGGGCCCCCATGACATGCGGCATGCATGTGGGGCCCCTATGACATGCGGCATGCATTTAGGGCCCCGATGACATGCGGCATGCATGTGGGGCACCCATGACTTGCGCCAAACACGTGGGGCCCCCATGACATGCGGCATGTATTTGGGGCCCCCATGACATGCGACATGCATGTGGGGCCCCCATGACATGCGGCATGCATTTGGGGCATGCATAACATGCTGCATGCATTTGGGGTACCTGAGACATGCGGCATGCATGTGGGGCCCCAATGACATGCGGCATGCATGTGGTGTCACCATGACATGCGGCATGCACGTGGGGCCCCCTTGACATGCAACATTCATTTGGGGCCCCCATGACATGTGGCATGCATGTGGGGCTCCCATGACATGCGGCATCCATTTATGGCCCCCATGACATGCGGCAAGCATTTGGGCCCCCATGACATGCGGCATGCATTTGGGGCCCCATGGCATGCGGCATGCATGTGGGGCCCAAATGCTTGTCGCATGTCATAGGGGCCTCCATGACATCCGGCATGCATGTGGGTCCCCATGACATGCGGCATGAACGTGGGGCCCCCTTGACATGCGTCATGCGTCATGCATTTGGATCCCCCATTACATGCTGCATGCAAGTGGTGCCCCCATGACATGCGGCATGCATGTGGGCCCCCATGACATGCAGCATGCATGTGGGACCCCCATGACATGCGTCATGCATTTGGATCCCCATTACATGCTGCATGCAAGTGGTGCCCCCATTACATGTTACATGCAAGTGGTGCCCCCATGACATGCGGCATGCATGTGGGCCCCCATGACATGCGGCATGCATTTGGGGCCCCCATGATATGCGGCACGCATTTGAGGCCCCCATGACATGCGCATGCATGTGGGGGGCCCATGAAATGTGCCATGCATGTGGGGCCCCTATGACATGCGGCATGCATTTGTGGGCACCAAGACATGCTGCATGCATTTGGGGCCCCCATGACATGCAGCATGCATGTGGGTCCCCCATGACATGCGACATGCATTTGGGGCCCCATGACATGCGGCATGCATTTGGGTCCCCCATGAAATGCGGCATGCATGTGGGGCCCCTATGACATGCGGCATGCATTTGGGGCACCCATGATTTGCGCCATGCACGTGGGGCCCCTATGAAATGCCGCATGCACGTGGGGCCCTCATGACATACAGCATGCATTTGGGGCCACTATGACATGCGGCATGCACATGGGGCCTCCATGACATGCGGCATACGCTTGGGGCCCCAATGACATGTAGCATGAGTTTGGATCCCCCATGACATGCGGCATGCATGTGGGGCCCCCATGACATGCGGCATGCACGTGGGGCCCCTATGACATGCGGCATGCACGTGGGGCCCTCATGACATACAGCATGCATTTGGGGCCACTATGACATGCGGCATGCATTTGGGGCCCCCATGACATGCGGAATGCCTGCGGGGCCCCAATGACATGCGGCATGCATGCATTTGCGTCCCCCATTAAATGCGGCAAGCACGTGGGGCCCCAATGACATGCAGCATGTACGTGGGGCCCCCATGACATGCGGAATGCCTGCGGGGGCCCCAATGACATGCGGCATGCACGCGGGGCCCTCATGACATGTGGCATGCATTTGGGGCCCCCAATATGTGCAGCATGCACGTGGGGCCCCCATGATATGTGTCATGCATTTGGGGCCCCCATGACTTGCGGCATGCACGTGGCCCCTCATGACATGCAGCATGCATTTGGAAACCACTATGACATGCGGCATGCATTTGGGCCCCCCATGACATGAGGCAGGCATTTGGGGCCCCCATGACATGCGGCATGCATGTAGGGCCCCCATGAAATGCGCCATGCATGTGGGGCCCCTATGACATGCGGCATGCATTTGTGGGCCCCAAGACATGCGGCATGCACGTGGGGCCCCCATGACATGCGGCATGCATTTGGGGCCCCCATGACATGCGGCATGTATTTGGGGCCCCCATGACATGCGGCATGCATGTGGGGCCCCCATGACATGCGGCATGCATTTGGGGCATGCATAACATGATGCATGCATTTGGGGTACCTGAGACATGCGGCATGCATGTGGGGCCCCCATGACATGCGGCATGCATGTGGGGTCCCCATGACATGCGGCATGCATGTAGGGCCCCCATGAAATGCGCCATGCATGTGGGGCCCCTATGACATGCGGCATGCATTTGTGGGCCCCAAGACATGCGGCATGCATGTGGGGCCCCCATGACATGCGGCATGCATTTGGGGCCCCCATGACATGCGGAATGAACGTGGGGCCCCTATGACATGCAACATGAATTTGGGGGCCCCATTACATGCGGCATGCACGTGGAGCATCCATGACATGCGTCATGCATTTGGGCCCCCATGACATGCGGCATGCATGTGGGGCCCACATGACATGTGGTATGCACGTGGGGCCACTATGACATGCCGCATGCATTTGGGGCCCCCATGACATGCGTCATGCATTTGGATCCCCATTACATGCTGCATGCAAGTGTGGCCCCCATGACATGCGGCATGCATGTGGGCCCCCAATGACATGTGGCATGCACGTGGGGCCCCCATGACATGCGGCATGCATTTATGGCCCCATGACATGCGGCATGCATTTGGTATCCCCATGACATGCGGCATGCACGTGGGGCCCCCTTGACATGCGACATTCATGTGGGGCTCCCATGACATGTGGCATGCATTTGGGGCCTCCGTGACATGCGGCATGCATGTGGGGCCCCCATGACATGCGTCATGCATGTGGGGCCCCTACGACATGCGGCATGCATTTGGGGCCCCCATGACATGCGGCATGCATTTGGGGCATGCATAACATGCTGCATGCATTTGGGGTACCTGAGACATGCGGCATGCATGTGGGGCCCCCATGACATGCGGCATGCATGTGGGGTCCCCATGACATGCGGCATGCATGTAGGGCCCCCGTGAAATGCGCCATGCATGTGGGGCCCCTATGACATGCGGCATGCATTTGTGGGCCCCAAAACATGCGGCATGCATGTGGGGCCCCCATGACATGCGGCATGCATTTGGGGCCCGCATGACATGCAGAATGAACGTGGGGCCCCTATGACATGCAACATGAATTTGGGGGCCCCATTACATGCGGCATGCATGTGGGGCTCCCATGACATGTGGCATCCATTTATGTCCCCCATGACATGAGGGAAGCATTTGGGCCCCCATGACATGCGGCATGCATTTGGGGGCCCCATGGTATGCGGCATGCATGTGGGGCCCAAATGCTTGTCGCATGTCATGGGGGCCTCCATGACATGCGGCATGCATGTGGGTCCCCATGACATGCAGCATGCATGTGGGACCCCCATGACATGCGTCATGCATTTGGATCCCCCATTACATGCTGCATGCAAGTGGTGCCCCCATTACATGCTGCATGCAAGTGGTGCCCCCATGACATGCGGCATGCATGTGGGCCCCCATGACATGCGGCATGCATTTGGGGCCCCCATGATATGCGGCACGCATTTGAGGCCCCCATGACATGCGCATGCATGTGGGGGCCCCATGAAATGCGCCAGGCATGTGGGGCCCCTATGACATGCGGCATGCATTTGTGGGCACCAAGACATGCTGCATGCATTTGGGGGGCCCCATGACATGTGGCATGCATTTGGGGCCCCCATGACATGCGGTATGCATTTGGGGCCCCCATGACATGCAGCATGCATGTGGGTCCCCCATGACATGCGACATGCATTTGTGGCCCCATGACATGCGGCATGCATTTGGGCCCCCCATGAAATGCGGCATGCATGTGGGGCCCCTATGACATGCGGCATGCATTTGGGGCCCCGATGACATGCGGCATGCATGTGGGGCACTCATGATTTGCGGCATGCACGTGGGGCCCCTATGACATGCCGCATGCATTTGTGGCCCCCATTACATGTGGCATGCACATGGGGCCTCCATGACATGCGGCATACGCTTGGGGCCCCAATGACATGCAGCATGAGTTTGGATCCCCCATGACATGCGGCATGCATGTGGGGCCCCCATGACATGCGGCATGCACGTGGGGCCCCTATGACATGCGGCATGCATGTGGGGCCCTCATGACATGCAGCATGTATTTGGGGCCACTATGACATGCGGCATGCATTTGGGGCCCCCATGACATGCGGCATGCATGTGGGACCCCTGTGACATGCGGCCTGCATTTGGGGGGCCCCATGACATGCGGCAAGCACGTGGGGCCCCAATGACATGCAGCATGTACGTGGGGCCCCCATGACATGCGGAATGCACGTGAGGCCCCCATGACATGCGGAATGCCTGCGGGGCCCCAATGACATGCGGCATGCATGCATTTGCGTCCCCCATTAAATGCGGCAAGCACGTGGGGCCCCAATGACATGCAGCATGTACGTGGGGCCCCCATGACATGCGGAATGCCTGCGGGGCCCCAATGACATGCGGCATGCAAGCGGGGCCCTCATGACATGTGCCATGCATTTGGGACCCCCAATATATGCAGCATGCACGTGGGGCCCCCATGATATGTGGCATGCATTTGGGGCCCCCATGACTTGCGGCATGCACGTGGGCACCTCATGACATGCAGCATGCATTTGGAAACCACTATGACATGCAGCATGCATTTGGGGCCCCCATGATATGAGGCATGCATTTGGGGCCCCCATGACATGCGGCATGCATGTAGGGCCCCCATGAAATGCGCCATGCATGTGGGGCCCCTATAACATGCGGCATGCATTTGTGGGCCCCAAGACATGCGGCATGCACGTGGGGCCCCCATGACATGCGGCATGCATTTGGGGCCCCCATGACATGCGGAATGCACGTGGGGCCCCTATGACATGCGACATGAATTTGGGGGCCCCATTACATGCGGCATGCACGTGGAGCATCCATGACATGCGGCATGCATGTGAGGACCCCATGACATGCGGCATGCATGTGGGGCCCCAATGGCATGCGGCATGCATTTGGGGCCCCCATGACATGCGGCATGCATTTGGGGCCCCCATGACATGCGGCATGCATGTGGGACCCCCATGACATGCGGCATGCATTTGAATCCCCCATGACATGTGGCATGCATGTGGGGCTCCCATGACATTCGGCATCCATTTATGGCCCCCGTGACATGCGGCAAGCATTTGGGCCCCCATGACATGCGGCATGCATTTGGGGGCCCCATGGCATGCGGCATGCATGTGGGGCCCAAATGCTTGTCGCATGTCATGGGGGCCTCCATGACATGCGGCATGCATGTGGGTCCCCATGACATGCGGCATGCACGTGGGGCCCCCTTGACATGCGTCATGCATTTGGATCCCCCATTACATGCTGCATGCAAGTGGTGCCCCCATGACATGCGGCATGCATGTGGGCCCCCATGACATGCGGCATGCATGTGGGACCCCCATGACATGCGTCATACATTTGGATCCCCCATTACATGCTGCATGCAAGTGGTGCCCCCATTACATGCTGCATGCAAGTGGTGCCCCCATGACATGCGGCATGCATGTGGGCCCCCATGACATGCAGCATGCATTTGGGGCCCCCATGATATGCGTCACGCATTTGAGGCCCCCATAACATGTGCATGCATGTGGGGGCCCCATGAAATGCGCCATGCATGTGGGGCCCCTATGACATGCGGCATGCATTTGTGGGCACCAAGACATGCTGCATGCATTTGGGGGGCCCCATGACATGCGGCATGCATTTGGGGCCCCCATGACATGCGGTATGCATTTGGGGCCCCCATGACATGCGGTATGCATTTGGGGCCCCCATGACATGCAGCATGCATGTGGGTCCCCCATGACATGCGACATGCATTTGGGGCCCCATGACATGCGGCATGCATTTGGGTCCCCCATGAAATGCGGCATGCATGTGGGGCCCCTATGACATGCAGCATGCATTTGGGGCCCCGATGACATGCGGCATGCATGTGGGGCACCCATGATTTGCGCCATGCACGTGGGGCCCCTATGACATGCGGCATGAATTTGGGGTGCCCGAGACATGCGGCATGCACGTGGGGCCCCTATGACATGCCGCATGCATTTGTGGCCCCCATTACATGTGGCATGCACATGGGGCCACTATGACATGCGGCATGCATTTGGGGCCCCCATGACATGCGGCATGCATGTGGGGCCCCAATGACATGCAGCATGTACGTGGGGCCCCCATGACATGCGGAATGCACGTGAGGCCCCCATGACATGCGGAATGCCTGCGGGGCCCCAATGACATGCGGCATGCATGCATTTGCGTCCCCCATTAAATGCGGCAAGCACGTGGGGCCCCAATGACATGCAGCATGTACGTGGGGCCCCCATGACATGCGGAATGCCTGCGGGGCCCCAATGACATGCGGCATGCAAGCGGGGCCCTCATGACATGTGGCATGGATTTGGGGCCCCCAATATATGCAGCATGCACGTGGGGCCCCCATGATATGTGGCATGCATTTGGGGACCCCATGACTTGCGGCATGCACGTGGGCCCCTCATGACATGCAGCATGCATTTGGAAACCACTATGACATGCGGCATGCATTTGGGGCCCTCATGACATGAGGCATGCATTTGGGGCCCCCATGACATGCGGCTTGCATGTAGGGCCCCCATGAAATGCACCATGCATGTGGGGCCCCTATGACATGCGGCATGCATTTGTGGGCCCCAAGACATGCGGCATGCACGTGGGGCCCCCATGACATGCGGCATGCATTTGGGGCCCCCATGACATGCGGAATGCACGTGGGGCCCCTATGACATGCAACATGAATTTGGGGGCCCCATTACATGCGGCATGCACGTGGAGCATCCATGACATGCGTCATGCATTTGGGCCCCCATGACATGCGGCATGCATGTGGGGCCCCCATGACATGTGGTATGCACGTGGGGCCACTATGACATGCCGCATGCATTTGGGGCCCCCATGACATGCGTCATGCATTTGGATCCCCATTACATGCTGCATGCAAGTATGGCCCCCATGACATGCGGCATGCATGTGGCCCCCAATGACATGTGGCATGCACGTGGGGCCCCCATGACATGCTGCATGCATTTGGGGCCCCCATGATATGCGGCATGCATGTGGGGCCCCTATGACATGCGGCATCCATTTGGGGGGCCCCATGACATGCGGCATGCACGTGGGGCCCCCATGAAATGCAGCATTTATTTGGGGCCCCCATGACATGTGGAATGCCTGCGGGGCCCCCATGACATGCGGCATGCACGTGGGGCCCCCATGACGTGCAGCATGCATTTGGATCCCCCATTACATGCTGCATGCAAGTGGGGCCCCCATGAAATGCGCCATGCATGTGGGGCCCCTATGACATGCTGCATGAATTTGGGGCCCCCAATACATGCGGCATGCTTGTTGGGCCCCCATGACATGCGGCATGCATTTATGGCCCCCAAGACATGCGGCAAGCATTTGAGCCCCCATGACATGCGGCATGCATGTGGGGCCCCAATGACATGCGGCATGCATTTGGGGCCCCCATGACTTGAGGCATGCATTTGGGGCCCCCATGACATGCGGCATGCATGTGGGACCCCCATGACATGCAGCATGCATTTGAATCCCCCATTACATGCGGCATGCACGTGGGGCCCCCATGACATGCGGAATGCCTGCGGGGCCCCCATGACATGTGGCATGCATGCAGGGCCCTCATGACATGCGGCATGAATTTGGGGCCCCCAATACATGCGGCATGCACGTTGGGCCCACTTGACATGCGACATTCATGTGGGGCTCCCATGACATGCGGCATGCATTTATGGCCCCCATGACATGCGGCAAGCTTTTGGGCCCCATGACATGCGGCATGCATGTGGGCCCCCATGACATGCGGCAAGCATTTGCGCCCCCATGACATGCGGCATGCATGTTGGACACCCTTGACATGCGGCATGCATTTGGGGCCCCCATGGGATGCGGCATGCATGTGGGGCCCAAATGCTTGTCGCATGTCATGGGGGCCTCCATGACATGCGGCATGCATGTGGGTCCCCATGACATGCGGCATGCACGTGGGGCCCCCTTGGCATGCGTCATGCATTTGGATCCCCCATTACATGCTGCATGCAAGTGGTGCCCCCATGACATGCGGCATGCATGTGGGCCCCCATGACATGCGGCATGCATGTGGGACCCCCATGATATGCGGCACGCATTTGAGGCCCCCATGACATGCGCATGCATGTGGGGGCCCCATGAAATGCGCCATGCATGTGGGGCCCCTATGACATGCGGCATGCATTTGTGGGCACCAAGACATGCTGCATGCATTTGGGGGACCCCATGACATGCGGCATGCATTTGGGGCCCCCATGATATGCGGTATGCATTTGGGGCCCCCATGACATGCAGCATGCATGTGGGTCCCCCATGACATGCGACATGCATTTGGGGCCCCATGACATGCGGCATGCATTTGGGTCCCCCATGAAATGCGGCACGCATGTGGGGCCCCTATGACATGCGGCATGCATTTGGGGCCCCGATGACATGCGGCATGCATGTGGGGCACCCATGATTTGCGCCATGCACGTGGGGCCCCTATGACATGCGGCATGAATTTGGGGTGCCCGAGACATGCGGCATGCACGTGGGGCCCCTATGACATGCCGCATGCATTTGTGGCCCCCATTACATGTGGCATGCACATGGGGCCTCCATGACATGCGGCATACGCTTGGGGCCCCAATGACATGCAGCATGAGTTTGGATCCCCCATGACATGCGGCATGCATGTGGGACCCCCATGACATGCGGCATGCACGTGGGGCCCCTATGACATGCGGCATGCACGTGGGGCCCTCATGACATGCAGCATGTATTTGGGGCCACTATGACATGCGGCATGCATTTGGGGCCCCCATGACATGCGGCATGCATGTGGGACCCCTGTGACATGCGGCCTGCATTTGGGGGGCCCCTTGACATGCGGCAAGCACGTGGGGCCCCAATGACATGCAGCATGTACGTGGGGCCCCCATGACACGTGGAATGCACGTGAGGCCCCCATGACATGCGGAATGCCTGCGGGGCCCCAATGACATGCGGCATGCATGCATTTGCGTCCCCCAATAAATGCGGCAAGCACGTGGGCCCCCAATGACATGCAGCATGTACGTGGGGCCCCCATGACATGCGGAATGCCTGCGGGGCCCCAATGACATGCGGCATGCAAGCGGGGCCCTCATGACATGTGCCATGCATTTGGGGCCCCCAATATATGCAGCATGCACGTGGGGCCCCCATGATATGTGGCATGCATTTGGGGCCACCATGACTTGCGGCATGCACGTGGGACCCTCATGACATGCAGCATGCATTTGGAAACCACTATGACATGCGGCATGCATTTGGGGCCCCCATGACATGAGGCATGCATTTGGGGCCCCCATGACATGCGGCATGCGTGTAGGGCCCCCATGAACTGCGCCACGCATGTGGGGCCCCTATGACATGCGGCATGCATTTGTGGGCCCCAAGACATGCGGCATGCACGTGGGGCCCCCATGACATGCAGCATGCATTTGGGGCCCCCATGACATGCAGAATGCACGTGGGGCCCCCATGAAATGCAGCATTTATTTGGGGCCCCCATGACATGTGGAATGCCTGCGGGGCCCCCATGACATGCGGCATGCACGTGGGGCCCCCATGACGTGCAGCATGCATTTGGATCCCCCATTACATGCTGCATGCAAGTGGGGCCCCCATGAAATGCGCCATGCATGTGGGGCCCCTATGACATGCTGCATGAATTTGGGGCCCCCAATACATGCGGCATGCTTGTTGGGCCCCCATGACATGCGGCATGCATTTATGGCCCCCATGACATGCGGCAAGCATTTGAGCCCCCATGACATGCGGCATGCATGTGGGGACCCCATGACATGCGGCATGCATGTGGGGCCATAATGACATGCAGCATGCATTTGGGGCCCCCATGACTTGAGGCATGCATTTGGGGCCCCCATGACATGCGGCATGCATGTGGGACCCCCATGACATGCGGCATGCATTTGAATCCCCCATGACATGTGGCATGCATGTGGGGCTCCCATGACATGCGGCATCCATTTATGGCCCCCGTGACATGCGGCAAGCATTTAGGCCCCCATGACATGCGGCATGCATTTGGGGGCCCCATGGCATGCGGCATGCATGTGGGGCCCAAATGCTTGTCGCATGTCATGGGGTCCTCCATGACATGCGGCATGCATGTGGGTCCCCATGACATGCGGCATGCATGTGGGGCCCCCTTGACATGCGGCATGCATTTGGATCCCCCATTACATGCTGCATGCAAGTGGTGCCCCCATAACATGCGGCATGCATGTGGGCCCCCATGACATGCGGAATGCATGTGGGACCCCCATGACATGCGTCATACATTTGGATCCCCCATTACATGCTGCATGCAAGTGGTGCCCCCATTACATGCTGCATGCAAGTGGTGCCCCCATGACATGCGGCATGCATGTGGGCCCCCATGACATGCGGCATGCATTTGGGGCCCCCATGATATGCGGCACGCATTTGAGGCCCCCATGACATGCGCATGCATGTGGGGGCCCCATGAAATGAGCCATGCATGTGGGGCCCCTATGACATGCGGCATGCACTTGTGGGCACCAAGACATGCTGCATGCATTTGGGGGCCCCCATGACATGCGGCATGCATTTGGGGCCCCCATGACATGCGGTATGCATTTGGGGCCCCCATGACATGCAGCATGCATGTGGGTCCCCCATGACATGCGACATGCATTTGGGGCCCCATGACATGCGGCATGCATTTGGGTCCCCCATGAAATGTGGCATGCATGTGGGGCCCCTATGACATGTGGCATGCATTTGGGGCCCCGATGACATGCGGCATGCATGTGGGGCACCCATGATTTGCGCCATGCACGTGGGGCCCCTATGACATGCGGCATGAATTTGGGGTGCCCGAGACATGCGGCATGCACGTGGGGCCCCTATGACATGCCGCATGCATTTGTGGCCCCCATTACATGTGACATGCACATGGGGCCACCATGACATGCGGCATACGCTTGGGGCCCCAATGACATGCAGCATGAGTTTGGATCCCCCATGACATGCGGCATGCATGTGGGGCCCCCATGACATGCGGCATGCACGTGGGGCCCCTATGACATGCGGCATGCACGTGGGGCCCTCATGACATGCAGCATGCTTTTGGGGCCACTATGACATGCGGCATGCATTTGGGGCCCCCATGACATGCGGCATGCATGTGGGACCCCTGTGACATGCGGCCTGCATTTGGGGGGGGGCCATGACATGTGGCAAGCACGTGGGGCCTCAATGACATGCGGAATGCACGTGAGGCCCCCATGACATGCGAAATGCCTGCGGGGCCCCAATGACATGCAGCATGCATGCATTTGTGTCCCCCATTAAATGAGGCAAGCACGTGGGGCCCCATTGACATGCAGCATGTACGTGGGGCCCCCATGACATGCGTAATGCCTGCGGGGCCCCAATGACATGCGGCATGCAAGCGGCGCCCTCATGACATGTGGCATGGATTTGGGGCCCCCAATATATGCAGCATGCACGTGGGTCCCCCATGATATGTGGCATGCATTTGGGGCCCCCATGACTTGCGTCATGCACGTGGGTCCCTCATGACATGCAGCATGCATTTAGAAACCACTATGACATGCGGCATGCATTTGGGGCCCCCATGACATGAGGCATGCATTTGGGGCCCCCATGACATGCGGAATGCATGTAGGGCCCCCATGAAATGCTCCATGCATGTGAGGCCCCTATGACATGCGGCATGCATTTGTGGGCCCCAAGACATGCGGCATGCACGTGGGGCCCCCATGGCATGCGGCATGCATTTGGGGCCCCCATGGCATGCGGAATGCACGTGGGGCCCCTATGACATGCAACATGAATTTGGGGGCCCCATTACATGCGGCATGCACGTGGAGCATCCATGACATGCGTCATGCATTTGGGCCCCCATGACATGCGGCATGCATTTGAATCCCCATTACATGCTGCATGCAAGTGTGGCCCCCATGACATGCGGCATGCATGTGGCCCCCAATGACATGTGGCATGCACGTGGGGCCCCCATGACATGCTGCATGCATTTGGGGCCCCCATGATATGCGTCATGCATGTGGGGCCCCTATGACATGCGGCATCCATTTGGGGGGCCCCATGACATGCGGCATGCATGTGGGGCCCTCATGAAATGCAGCATTTATTTGGGGCCCCCCATGACATGTGGAATGCCTGCGGGGCCCCCATGACATGCGGCATGCACGTGGGGCCCCCATGACGTGCAGCATGCATTTGGATCCCCCATTACATGCTGCATGCAAGTGGGGCCCCCATGAAATGCGCCATGCATGTGGGGCCCCTATGACATGCTGCATGAATTTGGGGCCCCCAATACATGCGGCATGCTTGTTGGACCCCCATGACATGCGGCATGCATTTATGGCCCCCATGACATGCGGCAAGCATTTGAGCCCCCATGACATGCGGCATGCATGTGGGGCCCCAATGACATGCGGCATGCATTTTGGGCCCCCACGACTTGAGGCATGCATTTGGGGCCCCCATGACATGCGGCATGCATGTGGGACCCCCATGACATGCGGCATGCATTTGAATCCCCCATTACATGCGGCATGCACGTGGGCCCCCCATGACATGCGGCATGCATTTGGGGGCCCCATGACATGCGGAATGCCTGCGGGGCCCCCATGACATGTGGCATGCATGCAGGGCCCTCATGACATGCGGCATGAATTTGGGGCCCCCAATACATGCGGCATGCACGTTGGGCCCCCTAGACATGCGACATTCATGTGGGGCTCCCATGACATGCGGCATGCATTTATGGCCCCCATGACATGCGGCAAGCTTTTGGGCCCCATGACATGCGACATGCATGTGGGGCCCCCATGACATGCGGCAAGCATTTGGGCCCCCATGACATGCGGCATGCATGTGGGACCCCCTTGACATGCGGCATGCATTTGGGGGCCCCATGGCATGCAGCATGCATGTGGGGCCCAAATGCTTGCCGCATGTCATGGGGGCCTCCATGACATGCGGCATGCATGTGGGTCCCCATGACATGCGTCATGCACGTGGGGCCCCCTTGACATGCGGCATGCATGTGGGGCACCCATGATTTGCGCCATGCACGTGGGGCCCCTATGACATGCGGCATGAATTTGGGGTGCCCGAGACATGCGGCATGCACGTGGGGCCCCTATGACATGCCGCATGCATTTGTGGCCCCCATTACATGTGGCATGCACATGGGGCCTCCATGACATGCGGCATACGCTTGGGGCCCCAATGACATGCAGCATGAGTTTGGATCCCCCATGACATGCGGCATGCATGTGGGGCCCCCATGACATGCAGCTGCACGTGGGGCCCCTATGACATGCGGCATGCACGTGGGGCCCTCATGACATGCAGCATGCATTTGGGGCCACTATGACATGCGGCATGCATTTGGGGCCCCCATGACATGCGGCATGCATGTGGGACCCCTGTGACATGCGGCCTGCATTTGGGGGGCCCCATGACATGCGGCAAGCACGTGGGGCCCCAATGACATGCAGCATGTACGTGGGGCCCCCATGACATGCGGAATGCACGTGAGGCCCCCATGACATGCGGAATGCCTGCGGGCCCCAATGACATGCAGCATGCATGCATTTGCGTCCCCCATTAAATGAGGCAAGCACGTGGGGCCCCATTGACATGCAGCATGTAAGTGGGGCCCCCATGACATGCGGAATGCCTGCGGGGCCCCAATGACATGCGGCATGCAAGAGGGGCCCTCATGACATGTGGCATGGATTTGGGGCCCCCAATATATGCAGCATGCACGTGGGGCCCCCATGATATGTGGCATGCATTTGGGGCCCCCATGACTTGCGGCATGCACGTGGGCCCCTCATGACATGCAGCATGCATTTGGAAACCACTATGACATGCGGCATGCATTTGGGGCCCCCATGACATGAGGCATGCATTTGGGGCCCCCATGACATGCGGCATGCATGTAGGGCCCCCATGAAATGCTCCATGCATGTGGGGCCCCTATGACATGCGGCATGCATTTGTGGGCCCCAAGACATGCGGCATGCACGTGGGGCCCCCATGACATGCGGCATGCATTTGGGGCCCCCATGACATGCGGAATGCACGTGGGGCCCCTATGACATGCAACATGAATTTGGGGGCCCCATTACATGCGGCATGCACGTGGAGCATCCATGACATGCGTCATGCATTTGGGCCCCCATGACATGCGGCATGCATGTGGGGCCCCCATGACATGTGGTATGCACGTGGGGCCACTTTGACATGCCGCATGCATTTGGGGCCCCCATGACATGCGTCATGCATTTGGATCCCCATTACATGCTGCATGCAAGTGTGGCCCCCATGAAATGCGGCATGCATGTGGCCCCCAATGACATGTGGCATGCACGTGGGGCCCCCATGACATGCTGCATGCATTTGGGGCCCCATGATATGCGGCATGCACGTGGGGCCCCCATGAAATGCAGCATTTATATGGGGCCCCATGACATGTGGAATGCCTGCGGGGGCCCCCATGACGTGCGGCATGCACGTGGGGCCCCCATGACGTGCAGCATGCATTTGGATCCCCCATTACATGCTGCATGCAAGTGGGGCCCCCATGAAATGCGCCATGCATGTGGGGCCCCTATGACATGCTGCATGAATTTGGGGCCCCCAATACATGCGGCATGCTTGTTGGGCCCCCATGACATGCGGCATGCATTTATGGCCCCCATGACATGCGGCAAACATTTGAGCCCCCATGACATGCGGCATGCATGTGGGGCCCCAATGACATGCGGCATGCATTTGGGGCCCCTATGACTTGAGGCATGCATTTGGGGCCCCCATGACATGCGGCATGCATGTGGGACCCCCATGACATGCGGCATGCATTTGAATCCCCCATTACATGCGGCATGCACGTGGGGCCCCCATGACATGCGGCATGCATTTGGGGGCCCCATGACATGCGGAATGCCTGCGGGGCCCCCATGACATGTGGCATGCATGCAGGGCCCTCATGACATGCGGCATGAATTTGGGTCCCCCAATACATGCGGCATGCACGTTGGGCCCCCTTGACATGCGACATTCATGTGGGGCTCCCATGACATGCGGCATGCATTTATGGCCCCCATGACATGCGGCAAGCTTTTGGGCCCCATGACATGCGACATGCATGTGGGGCCCCCATGACATGCGGCAAGCATTTGGGCCCCCATGACATGCGGCATGCATGTGGGACCGCCTTGACATGCGGCATGCATTTGGGGGCCCCATGGCATGCATCATGCATGTGGGGCCCAAATGCTTGCCGCATGTCATGGGGGCCTCCATGACATGCGGCATGCATGTGGGTCCCCATGACATGCGTCATGCACGTGGGGCCCCCTTGACATGCGGCATGCATTTATGGCCCCCATGACTTGCGGCATGAATTTGGGGCCCCCATGATATGCGGCACGCATTTGGGGCCCCCATGAAATACGCCATGCATGTGGGGCCCCTATGACATGCGGCATGCATTTGTGGGCCCCAAGACATGCTGCATGCATTTGGGGGGCCCCATGACATGCGGCATGCATTTGGGGCCCCCATGACATGAGGCATTCATTTGGGGCCCCCATGACATGCAGCATGCACTTGGGGCCCCCATGACATGCAGCATGCACGTGGGGCCCCCATGACATGCGACATGCATTTGGGGGCCCCATGACATGCGGCATGCATGTGGCCCCCCCATGACATGCGGCATGCATTTGGGCCCCCATAACATGCGGCATGCATTTGGGGCCTGCATAACATGCTGCATGCATTTGGGGTACCTGAGACATGCGGCATGCACGTGGGGCCCCCATAACATGCTGCATGCATTTGGGGTGCCCGAGACATGCGGCATGCACGTGGGGCCTCTATGACATGCCGCATGCATTTGGGGCCCACATTAAATGTGGCATGCACATGGGGCCCCCATGAAATGCGGCATACGCTTGGGGCCCCAATGACATGCGGCATGCACGTGGGGCCCCCATGACATGCTCCATGCATGTGGGGCCCCTATGATATGCGGCATGCATGTGGGCTCCCCATGACATGTGGCATGCACGTGGGCCCCCCATGACATGCTGCATGCATTTGGGGGGCCCCACAACATGCGGCATGCACGTGGGGCCCCCATGACATGCGGCATACATTTGTGGCCCTCGTGACATGCGGCAAGCACGTGGGGCCTCAATGACATGCAGCATGCATGTGGGCCCCCCATGACATGTGGCATGCACGTGGGGCCCCCATGACATGCTGCATGCATTTGGGGCCCCCATTGCATGCGGCATGCACGTGGGGCCCCCATTACATGCGGCATGCATTTGGGGCCCCCATGACATGCGGCATGCACATGGGGCCCCCATAACATGCGGCATGCATTTGGGGCCCCCATGACATGCGCCATGCATGTGGGGCCCCTATGGCATGCGGCATGCAATTGGGGCCCCAATGACATGCGGCATGCAGGTGGGGCACCCATGACATGAGCCATGTACGTGGGGCCCCTATGACATGTGCCATGCATGTGGGGCCCCTATGACATGTGGCATGCATTTGTGGGCCCCAAGATATGCGTCATGCATGTGGGGCCCCTATGAAATGCGGCATCCATTTGGGGGGCCCCATGACTTGAGGCATGCATTTGGGGCCCCCATGACATGCGGCATGCATGTGGGACCCCCATGACATGCGGCATGCATTTGAATCCCCCATTACATGCGGCATGCATTTGGGGCCCCCATGACATGCGGCATGCATTTGGGCACCCCATGACATGCGGAATGCATGCAGGGCCCTCATGACTTGCGGCATGAATTTGGGGCCCCCAATACATGCGGCATGCACGTTGGGCCCCCTTGACATGCGCCATTCATGTGGGGCTCCCATGACATGCGGCATGCATTTATGGCCCCCATGACATGCGGCAAGTGGGGCCCAAATGCTTGCCGCATGTCATGGGGGCCTCCATGACATGTGGCATGCATGTGGGTCCCCATGACATGCGTCATGCACGTGGGGGCCCCTTGACATGCGGCATGCATTTATGGCCCCCATGACTTGCGGCATGAATTTGGGGGCCCCATTATATGCGGCATGCATTTGGGGTGCCCGAGACATGCGGCATGCACGTGGGGCCCCTATGACATGCCGCATGCATTTGGGGCCCCCATTACATGTGGCATGCACATGGGGCCTCCATGACATGCGGCATACGCTTGGGGCCCCAATGACATGCAGCATGAGTTTGGATCCCCCATGACATGCGCCATGCATTTGGGGCCCCCATGACATGCGGCATGCATTTGGGTCCCCCATGAAATGCGCCATGCACGTGGGGCCCTCATGACATGCAGCATGCATTTGGGGCCACTATGACATGCGGCATGCATTTGGGGCCCCCATGACATGCGGCATGGATGTGGGACCCCTATGACATGCGGCATGCATTGGGGGGGGGCATGACATGCGGCATGCACGTGGGGCCCCCATGACATGCGGCATACATTTGTGACCCCCGTGACATGAGGCATGCACGTGTGGCCCCCATGACATGCAGCAAGCACGTGGGGCCCCCATGACATGCGGAATGCACGTGAGGCCCCCATGACATGCGGAATGCCTGCGGGGCCCCAATGACATGCGGTATGCATGCATTTGGGTCCCCCATGAAATGCGGCAAGTATGTGGGGGCCCCATGATATGCGGCATGCAGTTGAGGACCCCAATACATGCGGCATGCACGTTGGGCCCCCATGACATGCGGCATGCATTTGGGCCCCATGACATGCGGAATGCACGTGAGGCCCCCATGACATGCGGAATGCCTGCGGGGCCCCAATGACATGCGGCATGCAAGCGGGGCCCTCATGATATGTGGCATGCATTTGGGGCCCCCAATATATGCAGCATGCACGTGGGGCCCCCATGATATGTGGCATGCATTTGGGGCCCCCATGACTTGAGCCATGCATTTGGGCTCCCATGACATGCGGCATGCATTTGGGACATGCATAACATGCTGCATGCATTTGGGGTACCTGAGACATGCGGCATGCATTTGGGGCCCCCATGACATGCGGCATGCATTTATGGCCCCCATGACATGTGGCAAGCATTTGGGCCCCCATGACATGCGGCATGCATGTGGGGCCCCCATGACATGCCGCATGCATTTGGGGGCCCATGGCATGCGGCATGCATGTGGGGCCCAAATGCTTGTCGCATGTCATGGGGCCTCCATGACATGTGGCAAGTATTGGGGCTGCCATGACATGCGGCATACATTTAGGGCCCCCATAACATGCGGCATGCATTTGGGGCCCCCAATATATGCAGCATGCACGTGGGGCCCCCATGATATGTGGCATGCATTTGGGGCCCCCATGACTTGAGCCATGCATTTGGGGCCCCCATGACATGCGGCATGCACGTGGGCCCCTCATGCCATGCAGCATGCATTTGGGGCCCCCAATATATGCAGCATGCACGTGGGGCCCCCATGATATGTGGCATGCATTTGGGGCCCCCATGACTTGAGCCATGCATTTGGGGCCCCCATGACATGCGGCATGCACGTGGGCCCCTCATGACATGCAGCATGCATTTTGGCCACTATGACATGCGGCATGCATTTGGGGCCCCCATGACATGAGGCATGCACTTGGGGCCCCCATGACATGCGGCATGCATGTAGGGCCCCCATGAAATGCGCCATGCATGTGGGGCCCCTATGACATGCGGCATGCATTTCTGGCCCCCATGACATGTGGCAAGCATTTGGGCCCCCATGACATGCATGTGGGGCCCCCATGACATGCGTCATGCATGTGGGGCCCCTATGACATGCGGCATGCATTTGGGGCCCCGATGACATGCGTCATGCATGTGGGGCACCCATGACTTGCGCCAAGCACGTGGGGCCCCCATGACATGCGGCATGCATTTGGGGCCCCCATGACATGCGGCATGCATGTGGGGCCCCCATGACATGCGGCATGCATTTATGGCCCCCATGACATGTGGCAAGCATTTGGGCCCCCATGACATGCGGCATGCATGTGGGCCCCCCATGACATGCGGCATGCATTCGGGGGGGGGGGGGGCATGGCATGCGGCATGCATGTGGGGCCCAAATGCTTGTCGCATGTCATGGGGCCTCCATGACATGCTGCATGCATGTGGGTCCCCATGACATGCGGCATGCACATGGGGCCCCCTTGACATGCGACATTCATTTGGGGCTCCCTTGACAAGTGGCATGCATGTGGGGCCACTATGACATGTGGCATGCATGTGGGGCCCCCATGACATGAGGCATGCCTTTGGGGATGCCATGACATGAGGCATGCATTTGGAGCCCCCATGACATGAGGCATGAATGTGGGGCACCCATGACATGCGGCATGCACGTGGGGCCCCCATGACATGTGGCACGTATTGGGGCTGCCATGACATGCGGCATACATTTAGGGCCCCCATAACATGCGGCATGCATTTGGGGCCCCAATGACATGCGGTATGCATTTGGGGCCCCCATGACATGCGGCATGCACGTGGTGCCCCCATGAAAGGGGGCATGCATTTGGGGCTCCCATGACACGCGGCATGTATGTGGGGCCCCCATGACCTGTGGCATGCATGTGGGGACGAAATGACATGCGGCAAGCATTTGGGGCTCCCATGACACGCGACATTCATGTGGGGCCCTCTAGACATTTGGCACATATTTGGGGCCCACATGACATGCAGCACATATTTGCGGCCCCCATAACATGCGGCATGCATTTGGGGCCCCCATGACATGCGCCATGCATGTGGGGCCCTCATGACATGCGGCACGTATTTGGGGCCCCCCATGATATGCAGCATACTTTTGGGGCCCAAATGACATGCGGCATGCATTTGTGGCCCACATGAAATGTGGCATGCATGTGCAGCCTCCATAACATGGGTCATGCAATTGGGGCCCCCATGACATGCAGCATGAATTTGGGGGCCACATACATGCCACGTGTCATGGGGGTCCCACATGCATGCCGCATGTCATGACATGCGGCATGCATGTGGGGCCCCCATGACACGCACCATGCATGTGGGACCCCATTATGCGGCACGTACTTGGGGCCCCTAAGACAAGCGGCATGCACGTGGGGCCCCCATAACATGCACCATGCATTTGGTCCCCCATGACATGCGGCATGCACATGGGCCCCCATGACATGCGCCATGCATTTGGGGCCCCCATGACATGCGGCATGTATTTGGGGCCCCCATGACATGCGGCATGCATGTGGGGCCCCCATGACATGCGGCATGCATTTGGGGCATGCATAACATGCTGCATGCATTTGGGGTACCTGAGACATGCGGCATGCATGTGGGGTCCCCATGACATGCGGCATGCATGTGGGGCCCCCTTGACATGCAACATTCATTTGGGGCCCCCATGACATGTGGCATGCATGTGGGGCTCCCATGACATGCGGCATCCATTTATGGCCCCCATGACATGCGGCAAGCATTTGGGCCCCCATGACATGCGGCATGCATTTGGGGGCCCCATGGTATGCGGCATGCACGTGGGGCCCAAATGCTTGTCGCATGTCATGGGGGCCTCCATGACATGCGGCATGCATGTGGGTCCCCATGTCATGCGGCATGCACGTGGGGCCCCCTTGACATGCGTCATGCATTTGGATCCCCCATTACATGCTGCATGCAAGTGGTGCCCCCATTACATGCTGCATGCAAGTGGTGCCCCCATTACATGCTGCATGCAAGTGGTTCCCCCATGACATGCGGAATGCACGTGGGGCCCCTATGACATGCGACATGAATTTGGGGGCCCATTACATGCAGCATGCACGTGGAGCATTCATGACATGCGTCATGCATTTGGGCCCCCATGACATGCGGCATGCATGTGGGGCCCCCATGACATGTGGTATGCACGTGGGGCCACTATGACATGCTGCATGCATTTGGGGCCCCCATGACATGCGTCATGCATTTGGATCCCCATTACATGCTGCATGCAAGTGTGGCCCCCATGACATGCGGCATGCATGTGGCCCCCAATAACATGTGGCATGCACGTGGGGCCCCATGACATGGTGCATGCATTTGGGGCCCCCATGATATGCGGCATGCATGTGGGGCCCCTATGACATGCGGCATCCATTTGGGGGGCCCCATGACATGCGGCATGCACGTGGGGCCCCCATGAAATGCAGCATTTATTTGGGGCCCCCATGACATGTGGAATGCCTGCGGGGCCCCCATGACATGCGGCATGCACGTGGGGCCCCCATGACGTGCAGCATGCATGTGGGGACCCCATGACATGCGGCATGCATGTGGGGCCCCAATGACATGCGGCATGCATTTGGGGCCCCCATGACTTGATGCATGCATTTGGGGCCCCCATGACATGCGGCATGCATGTGGGACCCCCATGACATGCGGCATGCATTTGAATCCCCCATTACATGGGGCATGCACGTGGGGCCCCATGACATGCGGCATGCATGTGGGGACCCCATGACATGCGGCATGTATGTGGGGCCCCCATGACATGCGGCATGCATTTGGGCCCCAATAACACCCAGCTTGCATGTGGGGCCCCCATGACATGCGGCATGCATTTGGGCCCCAATAACACCCAGCTTGCATGTGGGGCCCCCATGACATGCGGCATGCACGTGTTGCCCTCATGATATGTGGCATGCATGTGGGGCCCCTATGACATGCGCCATGCATTTGGCGACCCCATTACAAGCGGCATGTATTTGGGGCTTCCATGACATGCAGCATGCATTTGGGCCCCCATAACATGCGGCATGCATTTGGGGCCTGCATAACATGCTGCATGCATTTGGGGTACCTGAGACATGCGGCATGCACGTGGGGCCCCCATAACATGCTGCATGCATTTGGGGTGCCCGAGACATGCGGCATGCACGTGGGGCCTCTATGACATGCCGCATGCATTTGGGGCCCACATTAAATGTGGCATGCACATGGGGCCCCCATGAAATGCGGCATACGCTTGGGGCCCCAATGACATGCGGCATGCACGTGGGGCCCCCATGACATGCTCCATGCATGTGGGGCCCCTATGATATGCGGCATGCATGTGGGCTCCCCATGACATGTGGCATGCACGTGGGCCCCCCATGACATGCTGCATGCATTTGGGGGGCCCCACAACATGCGGCATGCACGTGGGGCCCCCATGACATGCGGCATACATTTGTGGCCCTCGTGACATGCGGCAAGCACGTGGGGCCTCAATGACATGCAGCATGCATGTGGGCCCCCCATGACATGTGGCATGCACGTGGGGCCCCCATGACATGCTGCATGCATTTGGGGCCCCCATTGCATGCGGCATGCACGTGGGGCCCCCATTACATGCGGCATGCATTTGGGGCCCCCATGACATGCGGCATGCACATGGGGCCCCCATAACATGCGGCATGCATTTGGGGCCCCCATGACATGCGCCATGCATGTGGGGCCCCTATGGCATGCGGCATGCAATTGGGGCCCCAATGACATGCGGCATGCAGGTGGGGCACCCATGACATGAGCCATGTACGTGGGGCCCCTATGACATGTGCCATGCATGTGGGGCCCCTATGACATGTGGCATGCATTTGTGGGCCCCAAGATATGCGTCATGCATGTGGGGCCCCTATGAAATGCGGCATCCATTTGGGGGGCCCCATGACTTGAGGCATGCATTTGGGGCCCCCATGACATGCGGCATGCATGTGGGACCCCCATGACATGCGGCATGCATTTGAATCCCCCATTACATGCGGCATGCATTTGGGGCCCCCATGACATGCGGCATGCATTTGGGCACCCCATGACATGCGGAATGCATGCAGGGCCCTCATGACTTGCGGCATGAATTTGGGGCCCCCAATACATGCGGCATGCACGTTGGGCCCCCTTGACATGCGCCATTCATGTGGGGCTCCCATGACATGCGGCATGCATTTATGGCCCCCATGACATGCGGCAAGTGGGGCCCAAATGCTTGCCGCATGTCATGGGGGCCTCCATGACATGTGGCATGCATGTGGGTCCCCATGACATGCGTCATGCACGTGGGGGCCCCTTGACATGCGGCATGCATTTATGGCCCCCATGACTTGCGGCATGAATTTGGGGGCCCCATTATATGCGGCATGCATTTGGGGTGCCCGAGACATGCGGCATGCACGTGGGGCCCCTATGACATGCCGCATGCATTTGGGGCCCCCATTACATGTGGCATGCACATGGGGCCTCCATGACATGCGGCATACGCTTGGGGCCCCAATGACATGCAGCATGAGTTTGGATCCCCCATGACATGCGCCATGCATTTGGGGCCCCCATGACATGCGGCATGCATTTGGGTCCCCCATGAAATGCGCCATGCACGTGGGGCCCTCATGACATGCAGCATGCATTTGGGGCCACTATGACATGCGGCATGCATTTGGGGCCCCCATGACATGCGGCATGGATGTGGGACCCCTATGACATGCGGCATGCATTGGGGGGGGCATGACATGCGGCATGCACGTGGGGCCCCCATGACATGCGGCATACATTTGTGACCCCCGTGACATGCGGCATGCATTTGGGGGCCCCATGGTATGCGGCATGCACGTGGGGCCCAAATGCTTGTCGCATGTCATGGGGGCCTCCATGACATGCGGCATGCATGTGGGTCCCCATGACATGCGGCATGCACGTGGGGCCCCCTTGACATGCGTCATGCATTTGGATCCCCCATTACATGCTGCATGCAAGTGGTGCCCCCATTACATGCTGCATGCAAGTGGTGCCCCCATTACATGCTGCATGCAAGTGGTTCCCCCATGACATGCGGAATGCACGTGGGGCCCCTATGACATGCGACATGAATTTGGGGGCCCATTACATGCAGCATGCACGTGGAGCATTCATGACATGCGTCATGCATTTGGGCCCCCATGACATGCGGCATGCATGTGGGGCCCCCATGACATGTGGTATGCACGTGGGGCCACTATGACATGCTGCATGCATTTGGGGCCCCCATGACATGCGTCATGCATTTGGATCCCCATTACATGCTGCATGCAAGTGTGGCCCCCATGACATGCGGCATGCATGTGGCCCCCAATAACATGTGGCATGCACGTGGGGCCCCATGACATGGTGCATGCATTTGGGGCCCCCATGATATGCGGCATGCATGTGGGGCCCCTATGACATGCGGCATCCATTTGGGGGGCCCCATGACATGCGGCATGCACGTGGGGCCCCCATGAAATGCAGCATTTATTTGGGGCCCCCATGACATGTGGAATGCCTGCGGGGCCCCCATGACATGCGGCATGCACGTGGGGCCCCCATGACGTGCAGCATGCATGTGGGGACCCCATGACATGCGGCATGCATGTGGGGCCCCAATGACATGCGGCATGCATTTGGGGCCCCCATGACTTGATGCATGCATTTGGGGCCCCCATGACATGCGGCATGCATGTGGGACCCCCATGACATGCGGCATGCATTTGAATCCCCCATTACATGGGGCATGCACGTGGGGCCCCATGACATGCGGCATGCATGTGGGGACCCCATGACATGCGGCATGTATGTGGGGCCCCCATGACATGCGGCATGCATTTGGGCCCCAATAACACCCAGCTTGCATGTGGGGCCCCCATGACATGCGGCATGCATTTGGGCCCCAATAACACCCAGCTTGCATGTGGGGCCCCCATGACATGCGGCATGCACGTGTTGCCCTCATGATATGTGGCATGCATGTGGGGCCCCTATGACATGCGCCATGCATTTGGCGACCCCATTACAAGCGGCATGTATTTGGGGCTTCCATGACATGCAGCAAGCATTTGGAGCCCCTGACATGTAGCATGCATTTAGGGTCCCCAAGGAAATGCGGCATGCTCGTGGGGCCCCCATGACAGGCGGCATGCATTTGGGGACTCCATAACATGCGGCAAGCACGTTGGGCCCCCATGACATGCGGCACGTATTTGGGGGCCCCAAAACATGCGACATGTATTTGTGGCCCCCATGACATGCGGCACGCACGGGGGCCCCCATGACATGCGGCATGTATTTGGGGCCCCCATCACATGCGGCATACATTTGGGGCCCCCATGACATGCGGCATGCATTTGGGGCCCTCATGACATGCGGCATACATTTGGGGCCCCCATGAAATGCGACATGCACATGGGGCCCCCATGACATGCGGCATGCATGTGGAGCCCCCATGACATGCGGAATGCACGTGGGGACCCCATGACACGTGGCATGCATGTGGGGCTCCCACGACTTGCGGCAAATATTTGGGGCCCCAAGACATGCGGCATGCACGTTGGGCCCCCATGACATGCGGCATGCCTTTGGGGCCCCCATGACATGCGCCATGCATGTGGGGCCCTCATGACATGCAGCACGTATTTGGGGCCCCCATGACATGCGTCATGTACGTGGCACCCCCATGACATGCGGCATACATTTGGGGCCCCCTTGACATGCGGCATGCATTTAGGGACCCCATGACATGAGGCATGCATTTGGGGACCCCATGACTTGCGGCATGCACGTGGGCCCCCCATGACATGGGGCATGCATTTGGGACCCCATGAAATGCAGCATGCATGTGGGGCACCCATGACATGCGGCATGCACGTGGGGCCCCCTGATATGTGGCACGTATTTTGGGCCCCCATGACATGCGGCATACATTTAGGGTCCCCATGACATGCGGCATGCATTTGGGGTCCCCATGACATGCAGCATGCACTTGGGGCCCCCGTGTAATGAGGCATGCGTTTGGGGCCCCCATGACACGAGGCATGCACGTGTGGCCCCGATGACTTGCGCCATGCATGTGGGGCCCTCATGACATGCGGAATGCATGTGGGGACCCCATGACACATGGCAGGCATGTGGGGCCCCCATGACATGCGGCAAATATTTGGGGCCCAAAGACATGCGGCATGCACGTTGGGCCCCCATGAAATGCGGCACATATTTGTGACCCCCATGACATGCGGCATGCATTTGGGGCCCCCATGACATGCGCCATGCATGTGGGGCCCTCATGACATGTGGCATGCATGTGGGGCCCCCATGACATGCGGCATGCATTTGGGGGCCCCATGGCATGCGGCATGCATGTGGGGCCCAAATGCTTGCCGCATGTCATGGGGGCCTGCATAACATGCTGCATGCACTTGGGGTGCCTGAGACATGCGGCATGCACGTGGGCCCCCCATAACATGCTGCATGCATTTGGGGTGCCCGAGACATGCGGAATGCACGTGGGGCCCCTATGACATGCCGCATGCATTTGGGGCCCCCATTACATGTGGCATGCACATGGGGCCTCCATGACATGCGGCATACGCTTGGGGTCCCAATGACATGCAGCATGAGTTTGGATCCCCCATGACATGCGACATGCACGTGGGGCTCCCATGACATGAGTCATGCATTTGGGTCCCCCATGACATGCGCTATGCATGTGGGGCCCCTATGACATGCGGCATGCATTTGTGGGCCCCAAGACATGCTGCATGCATTTGGGGGCCTCCATGACATGCAGCATGCATGTGGGTCCCCATGACATGCGTCATGCACGTGGGGCCCCCTTGACATGCGACATTCATTTTGGGCCCCCATGACATGCGGCATGCATGTGGGGCCCCCATGACATGTGCCATGCATGTGGGGCCCCTATGACATGCGGCATGCATTTGGGGCCCCGATGACATGCGGCATGCATGTGAGGCACCCATGACTTGCGGCATGCATTTGGGGCCACTATGACATGCGGCATGCATTTGGGGCCCCCATGACATGCGGCATGCATGTGGGACCCCTATGACATGCGGCATGCATTTGGGGGGCCCCATGACATGCGGCATGCACGTGGGGCCCCCATGACATGCGGCATACATTTGTGGGCCCGATGACAAGCGGCATTCATGTGGGGCACCCATGACTTGCGGCATGCATTTGGAGCCACTATGACATGCAGCATTCATTTGGGGCCCCAATGACATGCGGCATGCATGCATTTGGGTCCCCCATGAAATGTGGCATGCATGTGGGGGCCCCATGACATGCGGCATGCACGTGGGACCCCCATGACATGCGGCATACATTTGTGGCCCCCGTGACATGAGGCATGCACGTGGGGCCCCATGACATGCGGCAAGCACGTGGGGCCCCAATGACATGCAGCATGCACGTGGAGCCCCCATGACATGCGGAATGCACGTGAGGCCCCCATGACATGCGGAATGCCTGCGGGGCCCCAATGACATGCGACATGCAAGCGGGGCCCTCATGACATGTGGCATGCATTTGGGGCCCCCAATACATGCAGCATGCACGTGGGGCCCCCATGATATGTGGCATGCATTTGGGGCCCCCATGACTTGAGCCATGCATTTGGGGCCCCCATGACATGCGGCATGCACGTGGGCCGTCATGACATGCAGCATGCATTTGGGGCCACTATGACATGCGGCATATATTTGGCGCCCCCATGACATGCGGCATGCACGTGGGGCCCCCATGACATGCGGCATGCATTTGGTGCCCCCATGACATGCGGAATGCTTGCGGGGCTCCCATGACATGCGGCATGAATTTGGGGCCCCCAATACATGCGGCATGCACGTTGGGCCCCCATGACATGCAGCATGCATTTATGGCCCCCATGACATGCGGCAAGCATTTGGGCCCCCATGACATGCGGCATGCATTTGGGGCCCCCATGACATGCGGCATGCATGTGGGGCCCCCATGACATGCGGCATGCATTTGGAGCCCCCATGAATTGAGGCATGCATTTGGGGCCCCCATGACTTGACGCATGCATTTGGGGCCCCCATGACATGCAGCATGCATGTGGGACCCCCAAGCCATGCGGCATACATTTAAATCCCCATGACATGCGGCATGCACGTGGGACCCCCATGACATGCGGCATGCATTTGAATCCCCCATTACATGCGGCATGCACGTGGGGACCCCATGACATGCGGCACGCATTTGGGTCCCCATGACATGCGGAATGCCTGCGGGGCCCCCATGACATGCGGCATGCATGCAGGGCCCTCATGACATGCAGCATGAATTTGGGGCCCACAATACATGCGGCATGCACGTTGGGCCCCCATGACATGCGGCATGCATTTATGGCCCCCATGACATGCGGCATGCATTTGGGGTCCCCATGACATGCGGCATGCACGTGGGGCCCCTATGACATGCGGCATGAATTTGGGGTGCCCGAGACATGCGGCATGCACGTGGGGCCCCTATGACATGCCGCATGCATTTGTGGCCCCCATTACATGTGGCATGCACATGGGGCCTCCATGACATGCGGCATACGCTTGGGGCCCCAATGACATGCAGCATGAGTTTGGATCCCCCATGACATGCGGCATGCACGTGGGGCCCCTATGACATGCGGCATGCACATGGGGCCCCTATGACATGCGGCATGCACGTGGGGACCCTATGACATGCGGCATGCACGTGGGGCCCTCATGACATGCAGCATGCATTTGGGGCCACTATGACATGCGGCATGCATTTGGGGCCCCCATGACACGCGGCATGCATGTGGGACCCCTGTGACATGCGGCCTGCATTTGGGGGGCCCCATGACATGCGGCAAGCACGTGGGGCCCCAATGACATGCAGCATGTACGTGGGGCCCCCATGACATGCGGAATGCACGTGAGGCCCCCATGACATGCGGAATGCCTGCGGGGCCCCCATGACATGCGGCATGCATGCATTTGTGTCCCCCATTAAATGCGGCAAGCACGTGGGGCCCCAATGACATGCAGCATGTACGTGGGGCCCCCATGACATGCGGAATGCCTGCGGGGCCCCAATGACATGCGGCATGCAAGCGGGGCCCTCATGACATGTGGCATGCATTTGGGGCCCCCAATATATGCAGCATGCACGTGGGGCCCCCATGATATGTGGCATGCATTTGGGGCCCCCATGACTTGCGGCATGCACGTGGGCCCCTCATGACATGCAGCATGCATTTGGAAACCACTATGACATGCGGCATGCATTTTGGGCCCCCATGACATGAGGCATGCATTTGGGGCCCCCATGACATGCGGCATGCATGTAGGGCCCCCATGAAATGCGCCATGCATGTGGGGCCCCTATGACATGCGGCATGCATTTGTGGGCCCCAAGACATGCGGCATGCACGTGGGTCCCCCATGACATGCGGCATGCATTTGGGGCCCCCATGACATGCGGAATGCACGTGGGGCCCCTATGACATGCAACATGAATTTGGGGGCCCCATTACATGCGGCATGCACGTGGAGCATCCATGACATGCCTCATGCATTTGGGCCCCCATGACATGCGGCATGCATGTGGGGCCCCCATGACATGTGGTATGCACGTGGGGTCACTATGACATGCCGCATGCATTTGGGGTCCCCATGACATGCGTCATGCATTTGGATCCCCATGACATGCGGCATGCACGTGGGGCCCCCTTGACATGTGACATTCATGTGGGGCTCCCATGACATGTGGCATGCATTTGGGGCCTCCGTGACATGCGGCATGCATGTGGGGCCCCCATGACATGCGTCATGCATGTGGGGCCCCTATGACATGCGGCATGCATTTAGGGCCCCGATGACATGTGGCATGCATGTGGGGCACCCATGACTTGCGCCAAGCACGTGGGGCCCCCATGACATGCGGCATGTATTTGGGGCCCCCATGACATGCGGCATGCATGTGGGGCCCCCATGACATGCGCCATGCATGTGGGGCCCTCATGACATGCGGCACGTATTTGGGGCCCCCCATGATATGCAGCATACTTTTGGGGCCCAAATGACATGCGGCATGCATTTGTGGCCCCCATGAAATGTGGCATGCATATGCAGCCTCCATAACATGGGTCATGCAATTGGGGCCCCCATGACATGCAGCATGAATTTGGGGGCCACATGCATGCCACGTGTCATGGGGGTCCCACATGCATGCCGCATGTCATGACATGCGGCATGCATGTGGGGCCCCCATGACACGCACCATGCATGTGGGACCCCATTATGCGGCACGTACTTGGGGCCCCTAAGACAAGCGGCATGCACGTGGGGCCCCCATAACATGCGCCATGCCTTTGGTCCCCCATGACATGCGGCATGCACATGGGCCCCCATGACATGCGGCATGCATTTGGGCCCCCATGACAACCAGCATGCATGAGGGGTCCCGATGACATGCGGCAAAAATTTGGAGCCCCCATGACATGCGCCATGTATGTGGGGCCCCCATGACATGCGGCATGCATTTGGGCCCCAATAACACCCAGCTTGCATGTGGGGCCCCCATTACATGCGGCATTCACGTGTTGCCCTCATGATATGTGGCATGCATGTGGGGCCCCTATGACATGCGCCATGCATTTGGCGCCCCCATTACAAGCGGCATGTATTTGGGGCTTCCATGACATGCAGCAAGCATTTGGAGCCCCTGACATGTAGCATGCATTTAGGGTCCCCAAGGAAATGCGGCATGCTCGTGGGGCCCCCATGACAGGCGGCATGCATTTGGGGACTCCATAACATGCGGCAAGCACGTTGGGCCCCCATGACATGCGGCACGTATTTGGGGGCCCCAAAACATGCGACATGTATTTGTGGCCCCCATGACATGCGGCACGCACGGGGGCCCCCATGGGGCCCCCATCACATGCGGCATACATTTGGGGCCCCCATGACATGCGGCATGCATTTGGGGCCCTCATGACATGCGGTATACATTTGGGGCCCCCATGAAATGCGACATGCACATGGGGCCCCCATGACATGCGGCATGCATTTGGATCCCCATTACATGCTGCATGCAAGTGTGGCCCCCATGACATGCGGCATGCATGTGGCCCCCAATGACATGTGGCATGCACGTGGGGCCCCCATGACATGCTGCATGCATTTGGGGCCCCCATGATATGCGGCATGCATGTGGGGCCCCTATGACTTGCGGCATCCATTTGGGGGGCTCCATGACATGCGGCATGCACGTGGGGCCCCCATGAAATGCAGCATTTATTTGGGGCCCCCATGACATGTGGAATGCCTGCGGGGGCCCCCATGACATGCGGCATGCACGTGGGGCCCCCATGACGTGCAGCATGCATTTGGATCCCCCATTACATGCTGCATGCAAGTGGGGCCCCCATGAAATGCGCCATGCATGTGGGGCCCCTATGACATGCTGCATGAATTTGGGGCCCCCAATACATGCGGCATGCTTGTTGGGCCCCCATGACATGCGGCATGCATTTATGGCCCCCATGACATGCGGAATGCCTGCGGGGCCCCTATGATATGCGGCATGCATTTGTGGGCCCCAAGACATGCTGCATGCATTTGGGGGGCCCCATGACATGCGGCATGCATTTGGGGCCCCCATGACATGAGGCATTCATTTGGGGCCCCCATGACATGCAGCATGCACTTGGGGCCCCCATGACATGCAGCATGCACGTGGGGCCCCCATGACATGCGACATGCATTTGGGGGCCCCATGACATGCGGCATGCATTTGGGTCCCCCATGAAATGCGGCATGCACGTGGAGCCCCCATGACATGCGGTATGCATTTGGGGCACCCATGACATGCGGCATGCATGTGGGGCCCCCATGACATGCGGCATGCATTTGGGCCCCCATAACATGCGGCATGCATTTGGGGCCTGCATAACATGCTGCATGCATTTGGGGTACCTGAGACATGCGGCATGCACGTGGGGCCCCATAACATGCTGAATGCATTTGGGGTGCCCGAGACATGCGGCATGCACGTGGGGCCTCTATGACATGCCGCATGCATTTGGGGCCCACATTACATGTGGCATGCACATGGGGCCCCCATGAAATGCGGCATATGCTTGGGGCCCCAATGTCATGCGGCATGCACGTGGGGCCCCCATGACATGCTCCATGCATGTGGGGCTTCTATGATATGCGGCATGCATGTGGGCTCCCCATGACATGTGGCATGCACGTGGGGCCCCCATGACATGCTGCATGCATTTGGGGGGCCCCATGACATGCGGCATGCACGTGGGGCCCCCATGACATGCGGCATACATTTGTGGCCCTCGTGACATGCGGCAAGCACGTGGGGCCCCAATGACATGCAGCATGCATGTGGCCCCCCATGACATGTGGCATGCACGTGGGGCCCCCATGACATGCTGCATGCATTTGGGGCCCCCATGACATGCGGCATGCATGTGGGGCCCCCATTATATGCGGCATGCATTTGGGGCCCCCATGACATGCGGCATGCACATGGGGCCCCCATAACATGCGGCATGCATTTGGGGCCCCCATGACATGCGCCATGCATGTGGGGCCCCTATGGCATGCGGCATGCAATTGGGGCCCCAATGACATGCGGCATGCAGGTGGGGCACCCATGACATGAGCCATGTACGTGGGGCCCCTATGACATGTGCCATGCATGTGGGGCCCCTATGACATGCGGCATGCATTTGTGGGCCCCAAGATATGCGTCATGCATGTGGGGCCCCTATGAAATGCCGCATCCATTTGGGGGGCCCCATGACTTGAGGCATGCATTTGGGGCCCCCATGACATGCGGCATGCATGTGGGACCCCCATGACATGCGGCATGCATTTGAATCCCCCATTACATGCGGCATGCATTTGGGGCCCCCATGACATGCGGCATGCATTTGGGCACCCCATGACATGCGGAATGCATGCAGGGCCCTCATGACTTGCGGCATGAATTTGGGGCCCCCAATACATGCGGCATGCACGTTGGGCCCCCTTGACATGCGCCATTCATGTGGGGCTCCCATGACATGCGGCATGCATTTATGGCCCCCATGACATGCGGCAAGTGGGGCCCAAATGCTTGCCGCATGTCATGGGGGCCTCCATGACATGTGGCATGCATGTGGGTCCCCATGACATGCGTCATGCACGTGGGGGCCCCTTGACATGCGGCATGCATTTATGGCCCCCATGACTTGCGGCATGAATTTGGGGGCCCCATTATATGCGGCATGCATTTGGGGTGCCCGAGACATGCGGCATGCACGTGGGGCCCCTATGACATGCCGCATGCATTTGGGGCCCCCATTACATGTGGCATGCACATGGGGCCTCCATGACATGCGGCATACGCTTGGGGCCCCAATGACATGCAGCATGAGTTTGGATCCCCCATGACATGCGCCATGCATTTGGGGCCCCCATGACATGCGGCATGCATTTGGGTCCCCCATGAAATGCGCCATGCACGTGGGGCCCTCATGACATGCAGCATGCATTTGGGGCCACTATGACATGCAGCATGCATTTGGGGCCCCCATGACATGCGGCATGCATGTGGGACCCCTATGACATGCGGCATGCATTTGGGGGGGCATGACATGCGGCATGCACGTGGGGCCCCCATGACATGCGGCATACATTTGTGACCCCCGTGACATGAGGCATGCACGTGGGGTCCCCATGACATGCAGCAAGCACGTGGGGCCCCCATGACATGCGGAATGCACGTGAGGCCCCAATGACATGCGGTATGCATGCATTTGGGTCCCCCATGAAATGCGGCAAGCATGTGGGGGCCCCATGATATGCGGCATGCAGTTGAGGACCCCAATACATGCGGCATGCACGTTGGGCCCCCATGACATGCGGCATGCATTTGGGCCCATGACATGCGGAATGCACGTGAGGCCCCCATGACATGCGGAATGCCTGCGGGGCCCCAATGACATGCGGCATGCAAGCGGGGCCCTCATGACATGTGGCATGCATTTGGGGCCCCCAATATATGCAGCATGCACGTGGGGCCCCCATGATATGTGGCATGCATTTGGGGCCCCCATGACTTGAGCCATGCATTTGGGGCCCCCATGACATGCGGCATGCACGTGGGCCCCTCATGACATGCAGCATGCATTTGGGGCCACTATGACATGCGGCATGCATTTGGGGCCCCCATGACAAGAGGCATGCACGTGGGGCCCCCATGACATGCGGCATGCATGTAGGGCCCCCATGAAATGCGCCATGCATGTGGGGCCCCTATGACATGCGGCATGCATTTCTGGCCCCCATGACATGCGGCAAGCATTTGGGCCCCCATGACATGCGGCATGCATGTGGGGCCCCCATGACATGCGTCATGTATGTGGGGCCCCTATGACATGCGGCATGTATTTGGGGCCCCGATGACATGCGTCATGCATGTGGGGCACCCATGACTTGCGCCAAGCACGTGGGGCCCCCAAGACATGCGGCATGCATTTGGGGCCCCCATGACATGCGGCATGCATGTGGGGCCCCCAAGACATGCGGCATGCATTTGGGACATGCATAACATGCTGCATGCATTTGGGGTACCTGAGACATGCGGCATGCATTTGGGGCCCCCATGACATGCGGCATGCATTTATGGCCCCCATGACATGTGGCAAGCATTTGGGCCCCCATGACATGCGGCATGCCTTTGGGGACGCCATGACATGAGGCATGCATTTGGAGCCCCCATGACATGAGGCATGCACGTGGGGCCCCCATGACATGTGGCACGTATTGGGGCTGCCATGACATGCGGCATACATTTAGGGCCCCCATAACATGCGGCATGCATTTGGGGCCCCCAATATATGCAGCATGCACGTGGGGCCCCCATGATATGTGGCATGCATTTGGGGCCCCCATGACTTGAGCCATGCATTTGGGGCCCCCATGACATGCGGCATGCACGTGGGCCCCTCATGACATGCAGCATGCATTTGGGGCCACTATGACATGCGGCATGCATTTTGGGCCCCCATGACATGAGGCATGCACTTGGGGCCCCCATGACATGCGGCATGCATGTAGGGCCCCCATGAAATGCACCATGCATGTGGGGCCCCTATGACATGCGGCATGCATTTCTGGCCCCCATGACATGTGGCAAGCATTTGGGCCCCCATGACATGCGGCATGCATGTGGGGCCCCCATGACATGCGTCATGCATGTGGGGCCCCTATGACATGCGGCATGCATTTGGGGCCCCGATGACATGCGTCATGCATGTGGGGCACCCATGACTTGCGCCAAGCACGTGGGGCCCCCATGACATGCGGCATGCATTTGGGGCCCCCATGACATGCGGCATGCATGTGGGGCCCCCATGACATGCGGCATGCATTTGGGCTCCCATGACATGCGGCATGCATTTGGGGGCATGCATAACATGCTGCATGCATTTGGGGTACCTGAGACATGTGGCATGCATTTGGGGCCCCCATGACATGCGGCATGCATTTGGGGCCCCCATGACATGCGGCATGCATTTATGGCCCCCATGACATGTGGCAAGCATTTGGGCCCCCATGACATGCGGCATGCATGTGGGGCCCCCATGACATGCGGCATGCATTTGGGGGGCCCATGGCATGCGGCATGCATGTGGGGCCCAAATGCTTGTCGCATGTCATGGGGCCTCCATGACATGCTGCATGCATGTGGGTCCCCATGACATGCGGCATGCACATGGGGCCCCCTTGACATGCGACATTCATTTGGGGCTCCCTTGACAAGTGGCATGCATGTGGGGCCACTATGACATGTGGCATGCATGTGCGGCCCCCATGACATGAGGCATGCCTTTGGGGACGCCATGACATGAGGCATGCATTTGGAGCCCCCATGACATGAGGCATGAATGTGGGGCACCCATGACATGCGGCATGCACGTGGGGCCCCCATGACATGTGGCACGTATTGGGGCTGCCATGACATGCGGCATACATTTAGGGCCCCCATAACATGCGGCATGCATTTGGGGCCCCAATGACATGCGGTATGCATTTGGGGCCCCCATGACATGCGGCATGCACGTGGTGCCCCCATGAAAGGGGGCATGCATTTGGGGCTCCCATGACACGCGGCATGTATGTGGGGCCCCCATGACCTGTGGCATGCATGTGGGGACGAAATGACATGCGGCAAGCATTTGGGGCTCCCATGACACGCGACATTCATGTGGGGCCCTCTAGACATTTGGCACATATTTGGGGCCCACATGACATGCAGCACATATTTGCGGCCCCCATAACATGCGGCATGCATTTGGGGCCCCCATGACATGCGCCATGCATGTGGGGCCCTCATGACATGCGGCACGTATTTGGGGCCCCCAATATATGCAGCATGCACGTGGGGCCCCCATGATATGTGTCATGCATTTGGGGCCCCCATGACTTGCGGCATGCACGTGGGCCCCTCATGACATGCAGCATGCATTTGGAAACCACTATGACATGCGGCATGCATTTTGGGCCCCCATGACATGAGGCATGCATTTGGGGCCCCCATGACATGCGGCATGCATGTAGGGCCCCCATGAAATGCGCCATGCATGTGGGGCCCCTATGACATGCGGCATGCATTTGTGGGCCCCAAGACATGCGGCATGCACGTGGGGCCCCCATGACATGCGGCCTGCATTTGGGGCCCCCATGACATGCGGAATGCACGTGGGGCCCCTATGACATGCAACATGAATTTGGGGGCCCCATTACATGCGGCATGCACGTGGAGCATCCATGACATGCGTCATGCATTTGGGCCCCCATGACATGCGGCATGCATGTGGGGCCCCCATGACATGTGGTATGCACGTGGGGCCACTATGACATGCCGCATGCATTTGGGGTCCCCATGACATGCGTCATGCATTTGAATCCCCATTACATGCTGCATGCAAGTGTGGCCCCCATGACATGCGGCATGCATGTTGGCCCCCAATGACATGTGGCATGCACGTGGGGCCCCCATGACATGCGGCATGCATTTATGGCCCCCATGACATGCGGCATGCATTTGGTATCCCCATGACATGCGGCATGCACGTGGGGCCCCCTTGACATGTGACATTCATGTGGGGCTCCCATGACATGCGGCATGCATTTGGGGCCTCCGTGACATGCGGCATGCATGTGGGGCCCCCATGACATGCGTCATGCATGTGGGGCCCCTATGACATGCGGCATGCATTTAGGGCCCCGATGACATGCGGCATGCATGTGGGGCACCCATGACTTGCGCCAAGCATGTGGGGCACCCATGACTTGCGCCAAGCACGTGGGGCCCCCATGACATGCGGCATGTATTTGGGGCCCCCATGACATGCGGCATGCATGTGGGGCCCCCATGACATGCGCCATGCATGTGGGGCCCTCATGACATGCGGCACGTATTTGGGGCCCCCCATGATATGCAGCATACTTTTGGGGCCCAAATGACATGCGGCATGCATTTGTGGCCGCCATGAAATGTGGCATGCATGTGCAGCCTCCATAACATGGGTCATGCAATTGGGGCCCCCATGACATGCAGCATGAATTTGGGGGCCACATGCATGCCACGTGTCATGGGGGTCCCACATGCATGCCGCATGTCATGACATGCGGCATGCATGTGGGGCCCCCATGACACGCACCATGCATGTGGGACCCCATTATGCGGCACGTACTTTGGGCCCCTAAGACAAGCGGCATGCACGTGGGGCCCCCATAACATGCGCCATGCCTTTGGTCCCCCATGACATGCGGCATGCACATGGGCCCCCATGACATGCGGCATGCATTTGGGCCCCCATGACAACCAGCATGCATGTGGGGCCCCGATGACATGAGGCAAAAATTTGGGGCCCCCTTGACATGCGGCATGCATTTGGGGCCCCCATGACATGCGCTATGTATGTGGGGCCCCCATGACATGCGGCATGCATTTGGGCCCCAATAACACCCAGCTTGCATGTGGGGCCCCCATTACATGCGGCATTCACGTGTTGCCCTCATGATATGTGGCATGCATGTGGGGCCCCTATGACATGCGCCATGCATTTGGCGCCCCCATTACAAGCGGCATGTATTTGGGGCTTCCATGACATGCAGCAAGCATTTGGAGCCCCTGACATGTAGCATGCATTTAGGGTCCCCAAGGAAATGCGGCATGCTAGTGGGGCCCCCATGACAGGCGGCATGCATTTGGGGACTCCATAACATGCGGCAAGCACGTGGGGCCCCCATGACATGCGGCACGTATTTGGGGCCCCCAAAACATGCGACATGTATTTGTGGCCCCCATGACATGCGGCACGCACGGGGGCCCCCATGACATGCGGCATGTATTTGGGGCCCCCATGACATGCGGCATACATTTGGGGCCTCCATGACATGCGGCATGCATTTGGGGCCCTCATGACATGCGGCATACATTTGGGGCCCCCATGAAATGTGACATGCACATGGGGCCCCCATGACATGCGGCATGCATGTGGAACCCCCATGACATGCGGAATGCACGTGGGGACCCCATGACACGTGGCATGCATGTGGGGCCCCCACGACTTGCGGCAAATATTTGGGGCCCCAAGACATGCGGCATGCACGTTGGGCCCCCATGACATGCGGCACATATTTGTGGCCCCCATGACATGCGGCATGCCTTTGGGGCCCCCATGACATGCGCCATGCATGTGGGGCCCTCATGACATGCAGCACGTATTTGGGGCCCCCATGACATGCGTCATGTACGTGGCACCCCCATGACATGCGGCATACATTTGGGGCCCCCTTGACATGCGGCATGCACGTGGGCCCCCCATGACATGGGGCATGCATTTGGGACCCCATGAAATGCAGCATGCATGTGGGGCACCCATGACATGCGGCATGCACGTGGGGCCCCCTGATATGTGGCACGTATTTTGGGCCCCCATGACATGCGGCATACATTTAGGGTCCCCATGACATGCGGCATGCATTTGGGGTCCCCATGACATGCAGCATGCACTTGGGGCCCCCGTGTAATGAGGCATGCGTTTGGGGCCCCCATGACACGAGGCATGCACGTGTGGCCCCGATGACTTGCGCCATGCATGTGGGGCCCTCATAACATGCGGAATGCATGTGGGGACCCCATGACACATGGCAGGCATGTGGGGCCCCCGTGACATGCGGCAAATATTTGGGGTCCAAAGACATGCGGCATGCACGTTGGGCCCCAATGAAATGCGGCACATATTTGTGGCCCCCATGACATGCGGCATGCATTTGGGGCCCCCATGACATGCGCCATGCATGTGGGGCCCTCATGACATGCGGCACATATTTGTTGCCCCATGACATGCGACATGCATTTGGTCCCCCATGACATGAGGCATGCATGTGGGGCCCCCAGGACATGCGGCATGCATTTGGGGCCCCCATGACATGTGGTATGCACGTGGGGCCCCTATGACATGCGGCATGCATTTGGGGACCCCATGACATGCGGCATGCACGTGGGCCCCCCATGACATGGGGCATGCATTTGGGGCCCCCATGAAATGTGGCATGCATGTGGGGCACCCATGATATGCGGCATGCATGTGGAGCCCCCTGACATGTGGCACTTATTTGGGGCCCGCATGACATGCGGAATACATTTAGGGCCCACATGTAATGCGGCATGCGTTTGGGGCCCCCATGACACGAGTCATGCATGTATGGCCCTGATGACATGCGGCATGCATGTGGGGCCCCCATGACATGCGGAATGCAAGTGGGGACCCCATGACACGCGGCATGCATGTGGGGCCCCCATGACATGCAGCACATATTTGTGGCCCCCATGGCATGCGGCATGCATTTGGGGCCCTCATGACATGCGCCATGCATGTGGGGCCCTCATGACATGCGGCACGTATTTGGTGCCCCCATGACATGCGGCATGCATTTGGTCCCCCATGACATGCGGCATGAACGTGGGGCCCCCATGACATGCGGCATACATTTGGGGCCCCCTTGACATGCGGCATGCATTTGGGGACCCCATGACATGCGGCATGCATTTGGGGGCCCCATGACATGCAGCATGCACGTGGGCCCCCCATGACATGGGGCATGCATTTGGGGCCCCCATGAAATGCGGCATGCATGTGGGGCACCCATGAAATGCGGCATGCATGTGGGGCCCCCTGATATGTGGCAAGTATTTGGGGTCCCGATGACATGTGGCATGCATTTGGGGCCCCCATGACATGCGGCATGCATTTGGGGCCCCCCCTGACATGTGACATGCATTTGGGGTACCCTTGACATGCGGCATGCATGAGGGGCAACCAATAAATGCGGCATGCAAGTGGAGACGCCATGACATGCGGCATGCACGTGGGGCCCCCATGAAATGCGGCAGGCATTTGTGGCCCCTATGAAATGCGGCATGCATTTGGGCCCCCATGACTTGCGGCATGCACGTGGGGCCCCCATGACATGGGGCATGCATTTGGGGCCCCCTTGACATGCTGCATGCATTTAGGGCCCCCATGACATGCGGCATGCACGTGGGGCCACATGACATGCGGCATGCATGTGGAGCTCCCATGACATGCAGTATGCATTTGGGGCCCCCATGACATGAGTCAAGCTTTGGGGGTCCCCATGACATGCGGTATGCATGTGAGGCCCCCATGACATGCACTTTGCATTTGGGGCCCCCATGACATGCGGTATGCATGTGGGGACCCCATGATATGTGGCATGCACGTGGTACCCCCATGACATTCGGCATGCACATGGGTCCCCATGACATGCGGCATGCACGTGGGGCCACATGACATGCGACATGCATTTGGGGTTCCCAAGACACGCAGCATGCATTTGGGGCCCCCATCACATGAGGCATGTATTTGGGGTCCCCTTGACATGCGGAATGCTTTTTTGGCCCCCATGACAGGCGGCTTGCATTTGGGGCCCCCATGACATGCGGCATGGACGTGGGGCCTCCATGATATGTAGAATGCATTTGGGGCCAGCATGACATGCGTCATGCATGTGGGGCCCAAATGACATGCGACATGCATTTGGGGTACTCAAGACATGCGGCATGCATGTGGGGCCCCCATGACAAGCGTCAAGCACGTGGGGCCCCCATGTCACGTGGCATGCATTTGGGGCCCCCATGACATGCGGCATTCATTTGGAGCCCCCATGATATGCGGCATGCATTTGGGGCCCCCATGACATGCGGCATGCACTTGGTGCCCTCATGACATGCGGCATTGATGTAGAGCCCCCATGACATGCGGAATGCATGTGGGGACCCCATGACATGCGGCATGCATTTGGGGCCCCCATGACATGCAGCATACATTTGAGGCCCCCATGACATGCGGCATGCATGTGGGGCCCCATGACATGCGGCATGCATGTGGGGCCCCTATGACATGCACCATGCATGTGGGGCCCCCATGACATGTGGCACGTATTTGGGGCCCCCATGACATGCGGCATACATTTATGGCCCCCATGACTTGCGGCATGAATTTGGGGCCCCCATGGTATGCGGCACGCATTTGGGGCCCCCATGACATGCGCATGCATGTGGAGCCCCCATGAAATACGCCATGCATGTGGGGCCCCTATGACATGCGGCATGCATTTGTGGGCCCAAAGACATGTTGCATGCATTTGGGGGACCCCATGACATGTGGCATGCATTTGGGGCCCCCATGACATGAGGCATTCATTTGGGACCCCCATGACATGCAGCATGCATGTGGGGCCCCCATGATATGCGACATGCATTTGGGGCCCCATGACATGCGGCATGCATTTGGGTCCTCCATGAAATGTGGCATACACGTGGAGCCCCCATGACATGCGGCATGCATTTGGGGCACCCATGACATGCGGCATGCATGTGGGACCCCCATGACATGCGGCATGCATTTGGGCCCCCCATGACATGCGACATGCATTTGGGGCCTGCATAACATGCTGCATGCATTTGGGGTACCTGAGACATGCGGCATGCACGTGGGCCCCCCATAACATGCTGCATGCATTTGGGGTGCCCGAGACATGCGGCATGCACGTGGGGTCCCTATGACATGCCGCATGCATTTGGGGCCCACATTACATGTGGCATGCACATGGGGCCCCCATGACATGCGGCATACGCTTGGGGCCCCAATGACATACGGCATGAGTTTGGATCCCCCATGACATGCGGCATGCAAGTGGGGCCCCCATGACATGCTCCATGCATGTGGGGCCCCTATGATATGCGGCATGCATGTGGGCTCCCCATGACATGTGGCATGCACGTGGGGCCCCCTTGACATGCGTCATGCATTTGGACCCCCCATTACATGCTGCATGCAAGTGGTGCCCCCATGACATGCGGCATGCATGTGGGCCCCCATGACATGCGGCATGCATGTGGGACCCCCATGACATGCGTCATACATTTGGATCCCCCATTACATGCTGCATGCAAGTGGTGCCCCCATTACATGCTGCATGCAAGTGGTGCCCCCATGACATGCGGCATGCATGTGGGCCCCCATGACATGCAGCATGCATTTGGGGCCCCCATGATATGCGGCACGCATTTGAGGCCCCCATAACATGCGCATGCATGTGGGGGCCCCATGAAATGCGCCATGCATGTGGGGCCCCTATGACATGCGGCATGCATTTGTGGGCACCAAGACATGCTGCATGCATTTGGGGGGCCCCATGACATGCGGCATGCATTTGGGGCCCCCTTGACATGCGGTATGCATTTGGGGCCCCCATGACATGCGGTATGCATTTGGGGCCCCCATGACATGCGGTATGCATTTGGGGCCCCCATGACATGCAGCATGCATGTGGGTCCCCCATGACATGCGGCATGCATTTGGGGCCCCATGACATGCGGCATGCATTTGGGTCCCCCATGAAATTCGGCATGCATGTGGGGCCCCTATGACATGCAGCATGCATTTGGGGCCCCGATGACATGCGGCATGCATGTGGGGCACCCATGATTTGCGCCATGCACGTGGGGCCCCTATGACATGCGGCATGAATTTGGGGTGCCCGAGACATGCGGCATGCACGTGGGGCCCCTATGACATGCCGCATGCATTTGTGGCCCCCATTACATGTGGCATGCACATGGGGCCACTATGACATGCGGCATGCATTTGGGGCCCCCATGACATGCGGCATGCATGTGGGACCCCTGTGACATGCGGCCTGCATTTGGGGGGCCCCATGACATGCGGCAAGCACGTGGGGCCCCAATGACATGCAGCATGTACGTGGGGCCCCCATGACATGCGGAATGCACGTGAGGCCCCCATGACATGCGGAATGCACGTGAGGCCCCAATGACATGCGGCATGCCTGCGGGGCCCCAATGACATGCGGCATGCAAGCGGGGCCCTCATGACATGTGGCATGGATTTGGGGCCCCTAATATATGCAGCATGCACGTGGGGCCCCCATGATATGTGGCATGCATTTGGGGCCCCCATGACTTGCGGCATGCACGTGGGCCCCTCATGACATGCAGCATGCATTTGGAAACCACTATGACATGCGGCATGCACTTGGGGCCCCCATGACATGAGGCATGCATTTGGGGCCCCCATGACATGCGGCATGCATGTAGGGCCCCCATGAAATGCGCCATGCATGTGGGGCCCCTATGACATGCGGCATGCATTTGTGGGCCCCAAGACATGCGGCATGCACGTGGGGCCCCCATGACATGCGGCATGCATTTGGGGCCCCCATGACATGCGGAATGCACGTGGGGCCCCTATGACATGCAACATGAATTTGGGGGCCCCATTACATGCGGCATGCACGTGGAGCATCCATGACATGCGTCATGCATTTGGGCCCCCATGACATGCGGCATGCATGTGGGGCCCCCATGACATGTGGTATGCACGTGGGGCCACTATGACATGCCGCATGCATTTGGGGCCCCCATGACATGCGTCATGCATTTGGATCCCCATTACATGCTGCATGCAAGTATGGCCCCCATGACATGCGGCATGCATGTGGCCCCCAATGACATGTGGCATGCACGTGGGGCCCCCATGACATGCTGCATTCATTTGGGGCCCCCATGATATGCGGCATGCATGTGGGGACCCTTTGACATGCGGCATCCATTTGGGGGGCCCCATGACATGCGGCATGCACGTGGGGCCCCCATGAAATGCAGCATTTATTTGGGGCCCCCATGACATGTGGAATGCCTGCGGGGCCCCCATGACATGCGGCATGCACGTGGGGCCCCCATGACGTGCAGCATGCATTTGGATCCCCATTACATGCTGCATGCATGTGGGGCCCCCATGAAATGCGCCATGCATGTGGGGCCCCTATGACATGCTGCATGAATTTGGGGCCCCCAATACATGCGGCATGCTTGTTGGGCCCCCATGACATGCGGCATGCATTTATGGCCCCCATGACATGCGGCAAGCATTTGAGCCCCCATGACATGCGTCATGCATGTGGGGCCCAAATGACATGCGACATGCATTTGGGGTACTCAAGACATGCGGCATGCATGTGGGGCCCCCATGACATGCGTCAAGCACGTGGGGCCCCCATGTCACGCGGCATGCTCTTGGGGCCCCATGACATGTGGCATGCATTTGGGGCCCCCATGACATGTGGCATGCATTTGGGGCCCCCATGACATGCGGCATGCATTTGGAGCCCCCATGACATGCGGCATGCATTTGGGGCCCCCATGATATGCGGCATGCACTTGGTGCCCTCATGACATGCGGCATGGATGTAGAGCCCCCATGACATGCGGAATGCATGTGGGGACCCCATGACATGCGGCATGCATTTGGGGCCCCCATGACATGCAGCATACATTTGAGGCCCCCATGACATGCGGCATGCATGTGGGGCCCCATAACATGCGGCATGCATGTGGGGCCCCTATGACATGCACCATGCATGTGGGGCCCCCATGACATGTGGCACGTATTTGAGGCCCCCATGACATGCGGCATGCGTGTCGGCTACCATGACATGTGCCATGCATTTGGGTCCCCCATCACGTGCAGCATGCATTTGAGGCCCCCAAGACATGGGGCATGCATGTGGGGCCCCATGACATGCAGCATGCATTTGTGGCCTCTGACATGCAGCATGCATTTGGGCCCCCATGACGTGTCATGCACGTGTGGCCCCCATGACATGTGGCATTCATTTTTGGCCCCCATGACATGCGGCATGCATTTGGGGCACCCATAACATGGGTCATGCACGTGGGGCCCAATGACATGCGGTATGCACGTGGAGCCCCATGACATGCGGTATGCATGTGGTGCCCCCATGACATGTGGCATGCATGTGGGCCCTCATGACATGCGGCATGCACAAGGGGCCCCATGACATGCGTCATGCACTTGGGGCCACATGACATGCGGCATGCATTTGGGACCCCCATGACATGTGGCATGCATGTGGGCCCTCATGACATGCGGCATGCACAAGGGGCCCCATGACATGCGTCATGCACTTGGGGCCACATGACATGCGGCATGCATTTGGGGCCCCCATGACATGTGGCATGCATTTGGGTCCCCCATCACGTGCAGCATGCATTTGAGGCCCCCAAGACATGGGGCATGCATGTGGGGCCCCATGACATGCAGCATGCATTTGTGGCCTCTGACATGCAGCATTTGGGCCCCCAATGAAATGTGTCATGCACGTGGGGCCTCATTGACATGTGGCATGCATGTGGAGCCCCCATGACATGTGTCATGCACGTGTGGCCCCCATGACATGTGGCATGCATTTTTGGCCCCCATGACATGCGGCATGCATTTGGGGCACCCATAACATGCGTCATGCACGTGGGGCCCCATGACATGCGGTATGCACGTGGAGCCCCATGACATGCGGTATGCATGTGGTGCCCCCATGACATGTGGCATGCATGTGGGCCCCCATGACATGCGGCATGCACATGGGGCCCCATAACATACGTCATGCACTTGGGGCCCCATGACATGCGGCATGCATGTGGAGGTCCCATGACAGGCAGAATCCATTTGGGGCCCCAATGACATGCGGCATGCATTTGGGGCCTCATGACATGTGGCATGCATTTGGGGCCCCCATGACATGTGGCATGCACATGGGGCCCCATGACATGCGGCATGCATTTGGGGCACCTATGACATGCGGTATGCATGTGGGGCCCATGATATGCGGTATGCACATGTTCCCCCAATGACATGAGGTATGCATGTGGACCCCATGGCATGTGGCATGCACATGGGGCCCCATGACATGCGGCATGCATTTTGGGACCAATGCCATGCGGTATGCACGTGGGGCCCCATGATATGCGGTATGCACGTGTTGCCCCCATTACATGCGGTATGCATGAGTGTCCCCCATGACATGCGGCATGAAATTGGTACCCCCATGACATTCGGCATCCACATGGGGCCCTATGACATGCGGCATGCACGTGGGGCCACAAGACATGCGGCATGCATGTGGAGCTCCCAAGACATGCAGTATGCATTTGGGCCCCCCGTGACATGAGGCATGCATAGGGGGTCCCCATGACATGCGGTATGCACGTGGGTCCCCCATGACATGGGGTATGCATTTGGGGTACACATGATATGCGGCATGCATTTGGGGTACCCATGACAAGCGGCATGCATTTGGGGCACCCATGACATACGGCATGCATTTGGGGCCCCCCTGACATGTGGCATGCATGTGGGGCCCCTATGACATGCGGCATGCACGTGGGGCTTTCATGACATGCGGCATGCACGTGGGTCCCCCATGACATGTGGCATGCATGTGGGGCTACCATGACATGTTGCATGCATTTGAGCCCCCCATCACATGCAGCATGCATTTGGGGCCCCAGACATGCAGCATGCATTTGGGGCCCCCAATGAAATGTGGAATGCACGTGGGGCCCCCATGACATGCGACATGAATGTGTGACCCCCATGACATTCGGAATGCATTTGGGGCCCCTATGACACGCGGCATGCTTTTTTGGCCCCCATGACATGTGGCTTGCATTTGGGGCCCCCATGACATGTGGCATGCACGTGGGGCCTCCATGATATGTAGAATGCATTTGGTGCCACCATGACATGCTTCATGCATGTGGGGCCCAAATGACATGCGACATGCATTTGGGGTACCCAAGACATGAGGCATGCATGTTGGGCCCCCATGACATGCCTCAAGCACTTGGGGCCCCCATGTCATGTGGTATGCTCTTGGGGCCCCCATGACATGTGGCATACATTTGGGGCCCACATGACATGCAGCATGCTTTTGGAGCCACCATGACATGCGGCATGCATTTGGGGCCCCCATGACATGAGGCATGCACTTGGTGCCCCCATGACATGCGGCATGCATGTAGAGCCCCCATGACATGCGTAATGCACGTGGGGACCACATGACATGCGGCATGCATTTGGGGCCCCCATGACATGTGGCATGCATTTGGGGCCCCCATGACATGTGGCATGCATGTGGGGCCCCTATGACATGCGGCATGCACGTGGGGCTTTCATGACATGCGGCATGCACGTGGGTCCCCCATGACATGTGGCATGCATGTGGGGCTACCATGACATGCAGCATGCATTTGGCGCCCCCATGACATGCGGCATGCATTTGGCGCCCCCATGACATGCGGCATGCACGTGGGGCCCCCATGACATGCGGCATGCATTTGGGGCCCCCATGACATGCAGAATGCCTGCGGGGCCCCCATGACATGCGGCATGAATTTGGGGCACCCAATACATGCGGCATGCACGTTGAGCCCCCATGACATGCAGCATGCATTTATGGCCCCCATGACATGCGGCAAGCATTTGGGCCCCCATGACATGCGGCATGCATGTGGGAACCCCATGACATGCGGCATGCATTTGGGGGCCCCATGACATGCGGCATGCACGTGGGGACCCCATGACATGCGGAATGCCTGCGGGGCCCCCATGACATGCGGCATGCATGCAGGGCCCTCATGACATGCAGCATGAATTTGGGGCCCACAATACATGCGGCATGCACGTTGGGCCCCCATGACATGTGGCATGCATTTATGGCCCCCATGACATGCGGCATGCATTTGGGGTCCCCATGACATGCGGCATGCACGTGGGGCCCCCTTGACATGCGACATTCATGTGGGGCTCCCATGACATGCGGCATGCATTTGGGGCCTCCGTTACATGCGGCATGCATGCAGGGCCCTCATGACATGCGGCATGCATTTGGGAACCCCATGACATGCGACATGCATTTGGGGGCCCCATAACATGCGGCATGCATGTGGGGCCCCCATGACATGCGGCATGCATTTGGAGCCCCATGAATTGAGGCATGCATTTGGGGCCCCCATGACTTGATGCATGCATTTGGGGCCCCCATGACATGCAGCATGCATGTGGAACCCCCAAGCCATGCGGCATACATTTGAATCCCCATGACATGCGGCATGCACGTGGGACCCCCATGACATGCGGCATGCATTTGAAACCCCCATTACATGCGGCATGCACGTGGGGACCCCATGACATGCGGCATGCATTTGGGCCCCCCATGACATGCGGAATGCCTGCGGGGCCCCCATGACATGCGGCATGCATTTGGGGCCTCCGTGACATGCGGCATGCATGTGGGGCCCCCATGACATGCGGCTTGCATGTGGGGCCCCTATGACATGCGGCATGCGTGTCGGCTACCATGACATGTGCCATGCATTTGAGTCCCCCATCACGTGCAGCATGCATTTGAGGCCCCCAAGACATGGGGCATGCATGTGGGGCCCCATGACATGCAGCTTGCATTTGTGGCCCCCATGACATGAGGCATGCATTTGGGGTCCCCTTGACATGCGGAATGCTTTTTTGGCCCCCATGACAGGCGGCTTGCATTTGGGGCCCCCATGACATGCGGCATGGACGTGGGGCCTCCATGATATGTAGAATGCATTTGGGGCCACCATGACATGCGTCATGCATGTGGGGCCCAAATGACATGCGACATGCATTTGGGGTACTCAAGACATGCGGCATGCATGTGGGCCCCCCATGACATGCGTCAAGCACGTGGGGCCCCCATTTCACGCGGCATGCTCTTGGGGCCCCCATGACATGTGGCATGCATTTGGGGCCCCCATGACATGCGGCATGCATTTGGAGCCCCCATGACATGCGGCATGCATTTGATGCCCCATGACATGCGGCATGCACTTGGTGCCCTCATGACATGCGGCATGGATGTAGAGCCCCCATGACATGCAGAATGCATGTGGGGACCCCATGACATGCGGCATGCATTTGGGGCCCCCATGACATGCAGCATACATTTGAGGCCCCCATGACATGTGGCATGCATGTGGGGCCCCATTACATGCGGCATGCATTTGTGGCCTCTGACTTGCAGCGTGCATTTGGGCCCCCAATGAAATGTGGCATGCACGTGGGGCCTCGTTGACATGTGGCATGCATGTGGAGCCCTCATAACATGTGGCATGCATTTGGGGCCCCCAATATATGCAGAATGCACGTGGGGCCCCCATGATATGTGTCATGCATTTGGGGCCCCCATGACTTGCGGCATGCACGTGGCCCCTCATGACATGCAGCATGCATTTGGAAACCACTATGACATGCGGCATGCATTTGGGGCCCCCATGACATGAGGCAGGCATTTGGGGCCCCCATGTCATGCGGCATGCATGTAGGGCCCCCATGAAATGTGCCATGCATGTGGGGCCCCTATGACATGCGGCATGCATTTGTGGGCCCCAAGACATGCGGCATGCACGTGGGGCCCCCATGACATGCGGCATGCATTTGGGGCCCCCATGACATGCGGCATGTATTTGGGGCCCCCATGACATGCGGCATGCATGTGGGGCCCCCATGACATGCGGCATGCATTTGGGGCATGCATAACATGCTGCATGCATTTGGGGTACCTGAGACATGCGGCATGCATGTGGGGCCCCCATGACATGCGGCATGCATGTGGGGTCCCCATGACATGCGGCATGCATGTAGGGCCCCCATGACATGCGGAATGAACGTGGGGCCCCTATGACATGCAACATGAATTTGGGGGCCCCATTACATGCGGCATGCACGTGGAGCATCCATGACATGCGTCATGCATTTGGGCCCCCATGACATGCGGCATGCATGTGGGGCCCACATGACATGTGGTATGCACGTGGGGCCACTATGACATGCCGCATGCATTTGGGGCCCCCATGACATGCGTCATGCATTTGGATCCCCATTACATGCTGCATGCAAGTGTGGCCCCCATGACATGCGGCATGCATGTGTTGCCCACATGACATGTGGTATGCACGTGGGGCCACTATGACATGCCGCATGCATTTGGGGCCCCCATGACATGCGTCATGCATTTGGATCCCCATTACATGCTGCATGCAAGTGTGGCCCCCATGACATGCGGCATGCATGTGGCCCCCAATGACATGTGGCATGCACGTGGGGCCCCCATGACATGCGGCATGCATTTATGGCCCCATGACATGCGGCATGCATTTGGCATCCCCATGACATGCGGCATGCACGTGGGGCCCCCTTGACATGCGACATTCATGTGGGGCTCCCATGACATGCGGCATGCATTTGGGGCCTCCGTGACATGCGGCATGCATGTGGGGCCCCCATGACATGCGTCATGCATGTGGGGCCCCTACGACATGCGGCATGCATTTGGGGCCCCCATGACATGCGGCATGTATTTGGGGCCCCCATGACATGCGGCATGCATGTGGGGCCCCCATGACATGCGGCATGCATTTGGGGCATGCATAACATGCTGCATGCATTTGGGGTACCTGAGACATGCGGCATTCATGTGGGGCCCCCATGACATGCGGCATGCATGTGGGGTCCCCATGACATGCGGCATGCACGTGGGCCCCCTTGACATGCAACATTCATTTGGGGCCCCCATGACATGTGGCATGCATGTGGGGCTCCCATGACATGTGGCATGCATTTGGGGCCCCCATGACATGTGGCATGCATTTGGGGCCCCCATGACATGCGGCATGCATTTGGAGCCCCCATGACATGCGGCATGCATTTGGGGCCCCCATGATATGCGGCATGCACTTGGTGCCCTCATGACATGCGGCATGGATGTAGAGCCCCCATGACATGCGGAATGCATGTGGGGACCCCATGACATGCGGCATGCATTTGGGGCCCCCATGACATGCAGCATACATTTGAGGCCCCCATGACATGCGGCATGCATGTGGGGCCCCATAACATGCGGCATGCATGTGGGGCCCCTATGACATGCACCATGCATGTGGGGCCCCCATGACATGTGGCACGTATTTGAGGCCCCCATGACATGCGGCATGCGTGTCGGCTACCATGACATGTGCCATGCATTTGGGTCCCCCATCACGTGCAGCATGCATTTGAGGCCCCCAAGACATGGGGCATGCATGTGGGGCCCCATGACATGCAGCATGCATTTGTGGCCTCTGACATGCAGCATGCATTTGGGCCCCCAATGAAACGTGGCATGCACGTGGAGCCCCCATGACGTGTCATGCACGTGTGGCCCCCATGACATGTGGCATTCATTTTTGGCCCCCATGACATGCGGCATGCATTTGGGGCACCCATAACATGGGTCATGCACGTGGGGCCCAATGACATGCGGTATGCACGTGGAGCCCCATGACATGCGGTATGCATGTGGTGCCCCCATGACATGTGGCATGCATGTGGGCCCTCATGACATGCGGCATGCACAAGGGGCCCCATGACATGCGTCATGCACTTGGGGCCACATGACATGCGGCATGCATTTGGGACCCCCATGACATGTGGCATGCATGTGGGCCCTCATGACATGCGGCATGCACAAGGGGCCCCATGACATGCGTCATGCACTTGGGGCCACATGACATGCGGCATGCATTTGGGGCCCCCATGACATGTGGCATGCATTTGGGTCCCCCATCACGTGCAGCATGCATTTGAGGCCCCCAAGACATGGGGCATGCATGTGGGGCCCCATGACATGCAGCATGCATTTGTGGCCTCTGACATGCAGCATTTGGGCCCCCAATGAAATGTGTCATGCACGTGGGGCCTCATTGACATGTGGCATGCATGTGGAGCCCCCATGACATGTGTCATGCACGTGTGGCCCCCATGACATGTGGCATGCATTTTTGGCCCCCATGACATGCGGCATGCATTTGGGGCACCCATAACATGCGTCATGCACGTGGGGCCCCATGACATGCGGTATGCACGTGGAGCCCCATGACATGCGGTATGCATGTGGTGCCCCCATGACATGTGGCATGCATGTGGGCCCCCATGACATGCGGCATGCACATGGGGCCCCATAACATACGTCATGCACTTGGGGCCCCATGACATGCGGCATGCATGTGGAGGTCCCATGACAGGCAGAATCCATTTGGGGCCCCAATGACATGCGGCATGCATTTGGGGCCTCATGACATGTGGCATGCATTTGGGGCCCCCATGACATGTGGCATGCACATGGGGCCCCATGACATGCGGCATGCATTTGGGGCACCTATGACATGCGGTATGCATGTGGGGCCCATGATATGCGGTATGCACATGTTCCCCCAATGACATGAGGTATGCATGTGGACCCCATGGCATGTGGCATGCACATGGGGCCCCATGACATGCGGCATGCATTTTGGGACCAATGCCATGCGGTATGCACGTGGGGCCCCATGATATGCGGTATGCACGTGTTGCCCCCATTACATGCGGTATGCATGAGTGTCCCCCATGACATGCGGCATGAAATTGGTACCCCCATGACATTCGGCATCCACATGGGGCCCCATGACATGCGGCATGCACGTGGGGCCACAAGACATGCGGCATGCATGTGGAGCTCCCAAGACATGCAGTATGCATTTGGGGCCCCCGTGACATGAGGCATGCATAGGGGGTCCCCATGACATGCGGTATGCACGTGGGTCCCCCATGACATGGGGTATGCATTTGGGGTACACATGATATGCGGCATGCATTTGGGGTACCCATGACAAGCGGCATGCATTTGGGGCACCCATGACATACGGCATGCATTTGGGGCCCCCCTGACATGTGGCATGCATGTGGGGCCCCTATGACATGCGGCATGCACGTGGGGCTTTCATGACATGCGGCATGCACGTGGGTCCCCCATGACATGTGGCATGCATGTGGGGCTACCATGACATGTTGCATGCATTTGAGCCCCCCATCACATGCAGCATGCATTTGGGGCCCCAGACATGCAGCATGCATTTGGGGCCCCCAATGAAATGTGGAATGCACGTGGGGCCCCCATGACATGCGACATGAATGTGTGACCCCCATGACATTCGGAATGCATTTGGGGCCCCTATGACACGCGGCATGCTTTTTTGGCCCCCATGACATGTGGCTTGCATTTGGGGCCCCCATGACATGTGGCATGCACGTGGGGCCTCCATGATATGTAGAATGCATTTGGTGCCACCATGACATGCTTCATGCATGTGGGGCCCAAATGACATGCGACATGCATTTGGGGTACCCAAGACATGAGGCATGCATGTTGGGCCCCCATGACATGCCTCAAGCACTTGGGGCCCCCATGTCATGTGGTATGCTCTTGGGGCCCCCATGACATGTGGCATACATTTGGGGCCCACATGACATGCAGCATGCTTTTGGAGCCACCATGACATGCGGCATGCATTTGGGGCCCCCATGACATGAGGCATGCACTTGGTGCCCCCATGACATGCGGCATGCATGTAGAGCCCCCATGACATGCGTAATGCACGTGGGGACCACATGACATGCGGCATGCATTTGGGGCCCCCATGACATGTGGCATGCATTTGGGGCCCCCATGACATGTGGCATGCATGTGGGGCCCCTATGACATGCGGCATGCACGTGGGGCTTTCATGACATGCGGCATGCACGTGGGTCCCCCATGACATGTGGCATGCATGTGGGGCTACCATGACATGCAGCATGCATTTGGCGCCCCCATGACATGCGGCATGCATTTGGCGCCCCCATGACATGCGGCATGCACGTGGGGCCCCCATGACATGCGGCATGCATTTGGGGCCCCCATGACATGCAGAATGCCTGCGGGGCCCCCATGACATGCGGCATGAATTTGGGGCACCCAATACATGCGGCATGCACGTTGAGCCCCCATGACATGCAGCATGCATTTATGGCCCCCATGACATGCGGCAAGCATTTGGGCCCCCATGACATGCGGCATGCATGTGGGAACCCCATGACATGCGGCATGCATTTGGGGGCCCCATGACATGCGGCATGCACGTGGGGACCCCATGACATGCGGAATGCCTGCGGGGCCCCCATGACATGCGGCATGCATGCAGGGCCCTCATGACATGCAACATGAATTTGGGGCCCACAATACATGCGGCATGCACGTTGGGCCCCCATGACATGTGGCATGCATATATGGCCCCCATGACATGCGGCATGCATTTGGGGTCCCCATGACATGCGGCATGCACGTGGGGCCCCCTTGACATGCGACATTCATGTGGGGCTCCCATGACATGCGGCATGCATTTGGGGCCTCCGTTACATGCGGCATGCATGCAGGGCCCTCATGACATGCGGCATGCATTTGGGAACCCCATGACATGCGACATGCATTTGGGGGCCCCATGACATGCGGCATGCATGTGGGGCCCCCATGACATGCGGCATGCATTTGGAGCCCCATGAATTGAGGCATGCATTTGGGGCCCCCATGACTTGATGCATGCATTTGGGGCCCCCATGACATGCAGCATGCATGTGGAACCCCCAAGCCATGCGGCATACATTTGAATCCCCATGACATGCGGCATGCACGTGGGACCCCCATGACATGCGGCATGCATTTGAAACCCCCATTACATGCGGCATGCACGTGGGGACCCCATGACATGCGGCATGCATTTGGGCCCCCCATGACATGCGGAATGCCTGCGGGGCCCCCATGACATGCGGCATGCATTTGGGGCCTCCGTGACATGCGGCATGCATGTGGGGCCCCCATGACATGCGGCTTGCATGTGGGGCCCCTATGACATGCGGCATGCGTGTCGGCTACCATGACATGTGCCATGCATTTGAGTCCCCCATCACGTGCAGCATGCATTTGAGGCCCCCAAGACATGGGGCATGCATGTGGGGCCCCATGACATGCAGCTTGCATTTGTGGCCCCCATGACATGAGGCATGCATTTGGGGTCCCCTTGACATGCGGAATGCTTTTTTGGCCCCCATGACAGGCGGCTTGCATTTGGGGCCCCCATGACATGCGGCATGGACGTGGGGCCTCCATGATATGTAGAATGCATTTGGGGCCACCATGACATGCGTCATGCATGTGGGGCCCAAATGACATGCGACATGCATTTGGGGTACTCAAGACATGCGGCATGCATGTGGGCCCCCCATGACATGCGTCAAGCACGTGGGGCCCCCATTTCACGCGGCATGCTCTTGGGGCCCCCATGACATGTGGCATGCATTTGGGGCCCCCATGACATGCGGCATGCATTTGGAGCCCCCATGACATGCGGCATGCATTTGGGGCCCCATGACATGCGGCATGCACTTGGTGCCCTCATGACATGCGGCATGGATGTAGAGCCCCCATGACATGCGGAATGCATGTGGGGACCCCATGACATGCGGCATGCATTTGGGGCCCCCATGACATGCAGCATACATTTGAGGCCCCCATGACATGTGGCATGCATGTGGGGCCCCATTACATGCGGCATGCATTTGTGGCCTCTGACTTGCAGCGTGCATTTGGGCCCCCAATGAAATGTGGCATGCACGTGGGGCCTCGTTGACATGTGGCATGCATGTGGAGCCCTCATAACATGTGGCATGCATTTGGGGCCCCCAATATATGCAGCATGCACGTGGGGCCCCCATGATATGTGTCATGCATTTGGGGCCCCCATGACTTGCGGCATGCACGTGGCCCCTCATGACATGCAGCATGCATTTGGAAACCACTATGACATGCGGCATGCATTTGGGGCCCCCATGACATGAGGCAGGCATTTGGGGCCCCCATGACATGCGGCATGCATGTAGGGCCCCCATGAAATGTGCCATGCATGTGGGGCCCCTATGACATGCGGCATGCATTTGTGGGCCCCAAGACATGCGGCATGCACGTGGGGCCCCCATGACATGCGGCATGCATTTGGGGCCCCCATGACATGCGGCATGTATTTGGGGCCCCCATGACATGCGGCATGCATGTGGGGCCCCCATGACATGCGGCATGCATTTGGGGCATGCATAACATGCTGCATGCATTTGGGGTACCTGAGACATGCGGCATGCATGTGGGGCCCCCATGACATGCGGCATGCATGTGGGGTCCCCATGACATGCGACATGCATGTAGGGCCCCCATGACATGCGGAATGAACGTGGGGCCCCTATGACATGCAACATGAATTTGGGGGCCCCATTACATGCGCCATGCACGTGGAGCATCCATGACATGCGTCATGCATTTGGGCCCCCATGACATGCGGCATGCATGTGGGGCCCACATGACATGTGGTATGCACGTGGGGCCACTATGACATGCCGCATGCATTTGGGGCCCCCATGACATGCGTCATGCATTTGGATCCCCATTACATGCTGCATGCAAGTGTGGCCCCCATGACATGCGGCATGCATGTGTTGCCCACATGACATGTGGTATGCACGTGGGGCCACTATGACATGCCGCATGCATTTGGGGCCCCCATGACATGCGTCATGCATTTGGATCCCCATTACATGCTGCATGCAAGTGTGGCCCCCATGACATGCGGCATGCATGTGGCCCCCAATGACATGTGGCATGCACGTGGGGCCCCCATGACATGCGGCATGCATTTATGGCCCCATGACATGCGGCATGCATTTGGCATCCCCATGACATGCGGCATGCACGTGGGGCCCCCTTGACATGCGACATTCATGTGGGGCTCCCATGACATGCGGCATGCATTTGGGGCCTCCGTGACATGCGGCATGCATGTGGGGCCCCCATGACATGCGTCATGCATGTGGGGCCCCTACGACATGCGGCATGCATTTGGGGCCCCCATGACATGCGGCATGTATTTGGGGCCCCCATGACATGCGGCATGCATGTGGGGCCCCCATGACATGCGGCATGCATTTGGGGCATGCATAACATGCTGCATGCATTTGGGGTACCTGAGACATGCGGCATTCATGTGGGGCCCCCATGACATGCGGCATGCATGTGGGGTCCCCATGACATGCGGCATGCACGTGGGCCCCCTTGACATGCAACATTCATTTGGGGCCCCCATGACATGTGGCATGCATGTGGGGCTCCCATGACATGCGGCATCCATTTATGGCCCCCATGACATGCGGCATGCACGTGGGGCCCCCTTGACATGCGTCATGCGTCATGCATTTGGACCCCCCATTACATGCTGCATGCAAGTGGTGCCCCCATGACATGCGGCATGCATGTGGGCCCCCATGACATGCAGCATGCATGTGGGACCCCCATGACATGCGTCATGCATTTGGATCCCCCATTACATGCTGCATGCAAGTGGTGCCCCCATTACATGCTGCATGCAAGTGGTGCCCCCATGACATGCGGCATGCATGTGGGCCCCCATGACATGCGGCATGCATTTGGGGCCCCCATGATATGCGGCACGCATTTGAGGCCCCCATGACATGCGCATGCATGTGGGGGCCCCATGAAATGCGCCAGGCATGTGGGGCCCCTATGACATGCGGCATGCATTTGTGGGCACCAAGACATGCTGCATGCATTTGGGGGGCCCCATGACATGTGGCATGCATTTGGGGCCCCCATGACATGCGGTATGCATTTGGGGCCCCCATGACATGCAGCATGCATGTGGGTCCCCCATGACATGCGACATGCATTTGTGGCCCCATGACATGCGGCATGCGTTTGGTCCCCCCATGAAATGCGGCATGCATGTGGGGCCCCTATGACATGCGGCATGCATTTGGGGCCCCGATGACATGAGGCATGCATGTGGGGCACCCATGATTTGCGGCATGCACGTGGGGCCCCTATGACATGCCGCATGCATTTGTGGCCCCCATTACATGTGGCATGCACATGGGGCCTCCATGACATGCGGCATACGCTTGGGGCCCCAATGACATGCAGCATGAGTTTGGATGCCCCATGACATGCGGCATGCATGTGGGGCCCCCATGACATGCGGCATGCACGTGGGGCCCCTATGACATGCGGCATGCATGTGGGGCCCTCATGACATGCAGCATGTATTTGGGGCCACTATGACATGCGGCATGCATTTGGGGCCCCCATGACATGCGGCATGCATGTGGGACCCCTGTGACATGCGGCCTGCATTTGGGGGGCCCCATGACATGCGGCAAGCACGTGGGGCCCCAATGACATGCAGCATGTACGTGGGGCCCCCATGACATGCGGAATGCACGTGAGGCCCCCATGACATGCGGAATGCCTGCGGGGCCCCAATGACATGCGGCATGCATGCATTTGAGTCCCCCATTAAATGCGGCAAGCACGTGGGGCCCCAATGACATGCAGCATGTACGTGGGGCCCCCATGACATGCGGAATGCCTGCGGGGCCCCAATGACATGCGGCATGCAAGCGGGGCCCTCATGACATGTGCCATGCATTTGGGACCCCCAATATATGCAGCATGCACGTGGGGCCCCCATGATATGTGGCATGCATTTGGGGCCCCCATGACTTGCGGCATGCACGTGGGCCCCTCATGACATGCAGCATGCATTTGGAAACCACTATGACATGCAGCATGCATTTGGGGCCCCCATGACATGAGGCATGCATTTGGGGCCCCCATGACATGCGGCATGCATGTAGGGCCCCCATGAAATGCGCCATGCATGTGGGGCTCCCATGACATGCGGCATCCATTTATGGCCCCCATGACATGCGGCAAGCATTTGGGCCCCCATGACATGCGGCATGCATTTGGGGGCCCCATGGCATGCGGCATGCATGTGGGGCCCAAATGCTTGTCGCATGTCATGGGGGCCTCCATGACATCCGGCATGCATGTGGGTCCCCATGACATGCGGCATGCACGTGGGGCCCCCTTGACATGCGTCATGCATTTGGACCCCCCATTACATGCTGCATGCAAGTGGTGCCCCCATGACATGCGGCATGCATGTGGGCCCCCATGACATGCAGCATGCATGTGGGACCCCCATGACATGCGTCATGCATTTGGATCTCCCATTACATGCTGCATGCAAGTGGTGCCCCCATTACATGCTGCATGCAAGTGGTGCCCCCATGACATGCGGCATGCATGTGGGCCCCCATGACATGCGGCATGCATTTGGGGCCCCCATGATATGCGGCACGCATTTGAGGCCCCCATGACATGCGCATGCATGTGGGGGCCCATGAAATGTGCCATGCATGTGGGGCCCCTATGACATGCGGCATGCATTTGTGGGCACCAAGACATGCTGCATGCATTTGGGGGGCCCCATGACATGCGGCATGCATTTGGGGCCCCCATGACATGCGGTATGCATTTGGGGCCCCCATGACATGCAGCATGCATGTGGGTCCCCCATGACATGCGACATGCATTTGGGGCCCCATGACATGCGGCATGCATTTGGGTCCCCCATGAAATGCGGCATGCATGTGGGGCCCCTATGACATGCGGCATGCATGTGGGACCCCCATGACATGCGGCATGCATTTGGGGCATGCATAACATGCTGCATGCATTTGGGGTACCTGAGACATGCGCATTCATGTGGGGCCCCCATGACATGCGGCATGCATGTGGGGTCCCCATGACATGCGGCATGCACGTGGGGCCCCCTTGACATGCAACATTCATTTGGGGCCCCCATGACATGTGGCATGCATGTGGGGCTCCCATGACATGCGGCATCCATTTATGGCCCCCATGACATGAGGGAAGCATTTGGGCCCCCATGACATGCGGCATGCATTTGGGGGCCCCATGGTATGCGGCATGCATGTGGGGCCCAAATGCTTGTCGCATGTCATGGGGGCCTCCATGACATGCGGCATGCATGTGGGTCCCCATGACATGCAGCATGCATGTGGGACCCCCATGACATGCGTCATGCATTTGGATCCCCCATTACATGCTGCATGCAAGTGGTGCCCCCATTACATGCTGCATGCAAGTGGTGCCCCCATGACATGCGGCATGCATGTGGGCCCCCATGACATGCGGCATGCATGTGGGCCCCCATGACATGCGGCATGCATTTGGGGCCCCCATGATATGCGGCACGCATTTGAGGCCCCCATGACATGCGCATGCATGTGGGGGCCCCATGAAATGCGCCAAGCATGTGGGGCCCCTATGACATGCGGCATGCATTTGTGGGCACCAAGACATGCTGCATGCATTTGGGGGGCCCCATGACATGTGGCATGCATTTGGGGCCCCCATGACATGCGGTATGCATTTGGGGCCCCCATGACATGCAGCATGCATGTGGGTCCCCCATGACATGCGACATGCATTTGTGGCCCCATGATGTGCGGCATGCATTTGGCCCCCATGAAATGCGGCATGCATGTGGGGCCCCTATGACATGCGGCATGCATTTGGGGCCCCGATGACATGCGGCATGCATGTGGGGCACCCATGATTTGCGGCATGCACGTGGGGCCCCTATGACATGCCGCATGCATTTGTGGCCCCCATTACATGTGGCATGCACATGGGGCCTCCATGACATGCGGCATACGCTTGGGGCCCCAATGACATGCAGCATGAGTTTGGATCCCCCATGACATGCGGCATGCATGTGGGGCCCCCATGACATGCGGCATGCACGTGGGGCCCCTATGACATGCGGCATGCATGTGGGGCCCTCATGACATGCAGCATGTATTTGGGGCCACTATGACATGCGGCATGCATTTGGGGCCCCCATGACATGCGGCATGCATGTGGGACCCCTGTGACATGCGGCCTGCATTTGGGGGGCCCCATGACATGCGGCAAGCACGTGGGGCCCCAATGACATGCAGCATGTACGTGGGGCCCCCATGACATGCGGAATGCACGTGAGGCCCCCATGACATGCGGAATGCCTGTGGGGCCCCAATGACATGCGGCATGCATGCATTTGCGTCCCCCATTAAATGCGGCAAGCACGTGGGGCCCCAATGACATGCAGCATGTACGTGGGGCCCCCATGACATGCGGAATGCCTGCGGGGCCCCAATGACATGCGGCATGCAAGCGGGGCCCTCATGACATGTGCCATGCATTTGGGACCCCCAATATATGCAGCATGCACGTGGGGCCCCCATGATATGTGGCATGCATTTGGGGCCCCCATGACTTGCGGCATGCACGTGGGCCCCTCATGACATGCAGCATGCATTTGGAAACCACTATGACATGCAGCATGCATTTGGGGCCCCCATGACATGAGGCATGCATTTGGGGCCCCCATGACATGCGGCATGCATTTGGGTCCCCCATGAAATGCGGCATGCATGTGGGGCCCCTATGACATGCGGCATGCATGTGGGACCCCCATGACATGCGGCATGCATTTGGGGCATGCATAACATGCTGCATGCATTTGGGGTACCTGAGACATGCGCATTCATGTGGGGCCCCCATGACATGCGGCATGCATGTGGGGTCCCCATGACATGCGGCATGCACGTGGGGCCCCCTTGACATGCAACATTCATTTGGGGCCCCCATGACATGTGGCATGCATGTGGGGCTCCCATGACATGCGGCATCCATTTATGGCCCCCATGACATGAGGGAAGCATTTGGGCCCCCATGACATGCGGCATGCATTTGGGGGCCCCATGGTATGCGGCATGCATGTGGGGCCCAAATGCTTGTCGCATGTCATGGGGGCCTCCATGACATGCGGCATGCATGTGGGTCCCCATGACATGCAGCATGCATGTGGGACCCCCATGACATGCGTCATGCATTTGGATCCCCCATTACATGCTGCATGCAAGTGGTGCCCCCATTACATGCTGCATGCAAGTGGTGCCCCCATGACATGCGGCATGCATGTGGGCCCCCATGACATGCGGCATGCATGTGGGCCCCCATGACATGCGGCATGCATTTGGGGCCCCCATGATATGCGGCACGCATTTGAGGCCCCCATGACATGCGCATGCATGTGGGGGCCCCATGAAATGCGCCAAGCATGTGGGGCCCCTATGACATGCGGCATGCATTTGTGGGCACCAAGACATGCTGCATGCATTTGGGGGGCCCCATGACATGTGGCATGCATTTGGGGCCCCCATGACATGCGGTATGCATTTGGGGCCCCCATGACATGCAGCATGCATGTGGGTCCCCCATGACATGCGACATGCATTTGTGGCCCCATGACGTGCGGCATGCATTTGGCCCCCATGAAATGCGGCATGCATGTGGGGCCCCTATGACATGCGGCATGCATTTGGGGCCCCGATGACATGCGGCATGCATGTGGGGCACCCATGATTTGCGGCATGCACGTGGGGCCCCTATGACATGCCGCATGCATTTGTGGCCCCCATTACATGTGGCATGCACATGGGGCCTCCATGACATGCGGCATACGCTTGGGGCCCCAATGACATGCAGCATGAGTTTGGATCCCCCATGACATGCGGCATGCATGTGGGGCCCCCATGACATGCGGCATGCACGTGGGGCCCCTATGACATGCGGCATGCATGTGGGGCCCTCATGACATGCAGCATGTATTTGGGGCCACTATGACATGCGGCATGCATTTGGGGCCCCCATGACATGCGGCATGCATGTGGGACCCCTGTGACATGCGGCCTGCATTTGGGGGGCCCCATGACATGCGGCAAGCACGTGGGGCCCCAATGACATGCAGCATGTACGTGGGGCCCCCATGACATGCGGAATGCACGTGAGGCCCCCATGACATGCGGAATGCCTGCGGGGCCCCAATGACATGCGGCATGCATGCATTTGCGTCCCCCATTAAATGCGGCAAGCACGTGGGGCCCCAATGACATGCAGCATGTACGTGGGGCCCCCATGACATGCGGAATGCCTGCGGGGCCCCAATGACATGCGGCATGCAAGCGGGGCCCTCATGACATGTGCCATGCATTTGGGACCCCCAATATATGCAGCATGCACGTGGGGCCCCCATGATATGTGGCATGCATTTGGGGCCCCCATGACTTGCGGCATGCACGTGGGCCCCTCATGACATGCAGCATGCATTTGGAAACCACTATGACATGCAGCATGCATTTGGGGCCCCCATGACATGAGGCATGCATTTGGGGCCCCCATGACATGCGGCATGCATGTAGGGCCCCCATGAAATGCGCCATGCATGTGGGGCCCCTATGACATGCGGCATGCATTTGTGGGCCCCAAGACATGCGGCATGCACGTGGGGCCCCATGACATGCGGCATGCATTTGGGCCCCCCATGACATGCGGAATGCACGTGGGGCCCCTATGACATGCGACATGAATTTTGGGGCCCCATTACATGCGGCATGCACGTGGAGCATCCATGACATGCGTCATGCATTTGGGCCCCCATGACATGCGGCATGCATGTGGGGCCCCTATGACATGCTGCATGAATTTGGGGCCCCCAATACATGCGGCATGCTTGTTGGGCCCCCATGACATGCGGCATGCATTTATGGCCCCCATGACATGCGGCAAGCATTTGAGCCCCCATGACATGCGGCATGCATGTGAGGACCCCATGACATGCGGCATGCATGTGGGGCCCCAATGACATGCGGCATGCATTTGGGGCCCCCATGACTTGAGGCATGCATTTGGGGCCCCCATGACATGCGGCATGCATGTGGGACCCCCATGACATGCGGCATGCATTTGAATCCCCCATGACATGTGGCATGCATGTGGGGCTCCCATGACATTCGGCATCCATTTATGGCCCCCGTGACATGCGGCAAGCATTTGGGCCCCCATGACATGCGGCATGCATTTGGGGCCCCCATGACATGCGGTATGCATTTGGGGCCCCCATGACATGCAGCATGCATGTGGGTCCCCCATGACATGCGACATGCATTTGGGGCCCCATGACATGCGGCATGCATGTGGGGCCCCTATGACATGTGGCATGCATTTGGGGCCCCGATGACATGCGGCATGCATGTGGGGCACCCATGATTTGCGCCATGCACGTGGGGCCCCTATGACATGCGGCATGAATTTGGGGTGCCCGAGACATGCGGCATGCACGTGGGGCCCCTATGACATGCCGCATGCATTTGTGGCCCCCATTACATGTGACATGCACATGGGGCCTCCATGACATGCGGCATACGCTTGGGGCCCCAATGACATGCAGCATGAGTTGGATCCCCCATGACATGCGGCATGCATGTGGGGCCCCCATGACATGCGGAATGCCTGCGGGGCCCCAATGACATGCAGCATGCATGCATTTGCGTCCCCCATTAAATGAGGCAAGCACGTGGGGCCCCATTGACATGCAGCATGTACGTGGGGCCCCCATGACATGCGTAATGCCTGCGGGGCCCCAATGACATGCGGCATGCAAGCGGCGCCCTCATGACATGTGGCATGGATTTGGGGCCCCCAATATATGCAGCATGCTCGTGGGTCCCCCATGATATGTGGCATGCATTTGGGGCCCGCATGACTTGCGGCATGCACGTGGGCCCCTCATGACATGCAGCATGCATTTGGAAACCACTATGACATGTGGCATGCATTTGGGGCCCCCATGACATGAGGCATGCATTTGGGGCCCCCATGACATGCGGAATGCATGTAGGGCCCCCATGAAATGCTCCATGCATGTGAGGCCCCTATGACATGCGGCATGCATTTGTGGGCCCCAAGACATGCGGCATGCACGTGGGGCCCCCATGACATGCGGCATGCATTTGGGGCCCCCATGGCATGCGGAATGCACGTGGGGCCCCTATGACATGCAACATGAATTTGGGGGCCCCATTACATGCGGCATGCACGTGGAGCATCCATGACATGCGTCATGCATTTGGGCCCCCATGACATGCGGCATGCATTTGAATCCCCATTACATGCTGCATGCAAGTGTGGCCCCCATGACATGCGGCATGCATGTGGCCCCCAATGACATGTGGCATGCACGTGGGGCCCCCATGACATGCTGCATGCATTTGGGGCCCCCATGATATGCGGCATGCATGTGGGGCCCCTATGACATGCGGCATCCATTTGGGGGGCCCCATGACATGCGGCATGCATGTGGGGCCCCCATGAAATGCAGCATTTATTTGGGGCCCCCCATGACATGTGGAATGCCTGCGGGGCTTCCATGACATGCGGCATGCACGTGGGGCCCCCATGACGTGCAGCATGCATTTGGATCCCCCATTACATGCTGCATGCAAGTGGGGCCCCCATGAAATGCGCCATGCATGTGGGGCCCCTATGACATGCTGCATGAATTTGGGGCCCCCAATACATGCGGCATGCTTGTTGGGCCCCCATGACATGCGGCATGCATTTATGGCCCCCATGACATGCGGCAAGCATTTGAGCCCCCATGACATGCGGCATGCATGTGGGGCCCCAATGACATGCGGCATGCATTTGGGGCCCCCATGACTTGAGGCATGCATTTGGGGCCCCCATGACATGCGGCATGCATGTGGGACCCCCATGACATGCGGCATGCATTTGAATCTCCCATTACATGCGGCATGCATGTGGGGCCCCCATGACATGCGGCATGCATTTGGGGGCCCCATGACATGCGGAATGCCTGCGGGGCCCCCATGACATGTGGCATGCATGCAGGGCCCTCATGACATGCGGCATGAATTTGGGGCCCCCAATACATGCGGCATGCACGTTGGGCCCCCTTGACATGCGACATTCATGTGGGGCTCCCAAGACATGCGGCATGCATTTATGGCCCCCATGACATGCGGCAAGCTTTTGGGCCCCATGACATGCGACATGCATGTGGGGCCCCCATGACATGCGGCAAGCATTTGGGCCCCCATGACATGCGGCATGCATGTGGGACCCCCTTGACATGCGGCATGCATTTGGGGGCCCCATGGCATGCAGCATGCATGTGGGGCCCAAATGCTTGCCGCATGTCATGGGGGCCTCCATGACATGCGGCATGCATGTGGGTCCCCATGACATGCGTCATGCACGTGGGGCCCCCTTGACATGTGGCATGCATTTATGGCCCCCATGACATGCGGCATGCATTTGGGTCCCCCATGAAATGCGGCATGTATGTGGGGCCACTATGACATGTGGCATGCATTTGGGGCCCCGATGACATGCGGCATGCATGTGGGGCACCCATGATTTGCGCCATGCACGTGGGGCCCCTATGACATGCGGCATGAATTTGGGGTGCCCGAGACATGCGGCATGCACGTGGGGCCCCTATGACATGCCGCATGCATTTGTGGCCCCCATTACATGTGGCATGCACATGGGGCCTCCATGACATGCGGCATACGCTTGGGGCCCCAATGACATGCAGCATGAGTTTGGATCCCCCATGACATGCGGCATGCACGTGGGGCCCCCATGACATGCAGCTGCACGTGGGGCCCCTATGACATGCGGCATGCACGTGGGGCCCTCATGACATGCAGCATGCATTTGGGGCCACTATGACATGCGGCATGCATTTGGGGCCCCCATGACATGCGGCATGCATGTGGGACCCCTGTTACATGCGGCCTGCATTTGGGGGGCCCCATGACATGCGGCAAGCACGTGGGGCCCCAATGACATGCAGCATGTACGTGGGGCCCCCATGACATGCGGAATGCACGTGAGGCCCCCATGACATGCGGAATGCCTGCGGGCCCCAATGACATGCAGCATGCATGCATTTGCGTCCCCCATTAAATGAGGCAAGCACGTGGGGCCCCATTGACATGCAGCATGTACGTGGGGCCCCCATGACATGCGGAATGCCTGCGGGGCCCCAATGACATGCGGCATGCAAGCGGGGCCCTCATGACATGTGGCATGGATTTGGGGCCCCCAATATATGCAGCATGCACGTGGGGCCCCCATGATATGTGGCATGCATTTGGGGCCCCCATGACTTGCGGCATGCACGTGGGCCCCTCATGACATGCAGCATGCATTTGGGAACCACTATGACATGCGGCATGCATTTGGGGCCCCCATGACATGAGGCATGCATTTGGGGCCCCCATGACATGCGGCATGCATGTAGGGCCCCCATGAAATGCTCCATGCATGTGGGGCCCCTATGACTTGCGGCATGCATTTGTGGGCCCCAAGACATGCGGCATGCACGTGGGGCCCCCATGACATGCAGCATGCATTTGGGTCCCCCATGACATGCGGAATGCACGTGGGGCCCCTATGACATGCAAGATGAATTTGGGGGCCCCATTACATGCGGCATGCACGTGGAGCATCCATGACATGCGTCATGCATTTGGGCCCCCATGACATGCGGCATGCATGTGGGGCCCCCATGACATGTGGTATGCACGTGGGGCCACTTTGACATGCCGCATGCATTTGGGGCCCCCATGACATGCGTCATGCATTTGGATCCCCATTACATGCTGCATGCAAGTGTGGCCCCCATGAAATGCGGCATGCATGTGGCCCCCAATGACATGTGGCATGCACGTGGGGCCCCCATGACATGCTGCATGCATTTGGGGCCCCCATGATATGCGGCATGCATGTGGGGCCCCTATGACATGCGGCATCCATTTGGGGGGCCCCATGACATGCGGCATGCACGTGGGGCCCCCATGAAATGCAGCATTTATTTGGGGCCCCCATGACATGTGGAATGCCTGCGGGGGCCCCCATGACATGCGGCATGCACGTGGGGCCCCCATGACGTGCAGCATGCATTTGGATCCCCCATTACATGCTGCATGCAAGTGGGGCCCCCATGAAATGCGCCATGCATGTGGGGCCCCTATGACATGCTGCATGAATTTGGGGCCCACAATACATGCGGCATGCTTGTTGGGCCCCCATGACATGCGGCATGCATTTATGGCCCCCATGACATGCGGCAAACATTTGAGCCCCCATGACATGCGGCATGCATGTGGGGCCCCAATGACATGCGGCATGCATTTGGGGCCCCTATGACTTGAGGCATGCATTTGGGGCCCCCATGACATGCGGCATGCATGTGGGACCCCCATGACATGCGGCATGCATTTGAATATCCCATTACATGCGGCATGCACGTGGGGCCGCCATGACATGCGGCATGCATTTGGGGGCCCCATGACATGCGGAATGCCTGCGGGGCCCCCATGACATGTGGCATGCATGCATGGCCCTCATGACATGCGGCATGCATTTGGGGCCCCCAATACATGCGGCATGCACGTTGGGCCCCCTTGACATGCGACATTCATGTGGGGCTCCCATGACATGCGGCATGCATTTAAGGCCCCCATGACATGCGGCATGAATTTGGGGCCCCCATGATATGCGGCACGCATTTGGGGCCCCCATGAAATACGCCATGCATGTGGGGCCCCTATGACATGCGGCATGCATTTGTGGGCCCCAAGACATGCTGCATGCATTTGGGGGGCCCCATGACATGCGACATGCATTTGGGGCCCCCATGACATGAGGCATTCATTTGGGGCCCCCGTGACATGCAGCATGCACTTGGGGCCCCCATGACATGCAGCATGCACGTGGGGCCCCCATGACATGCGACATGCATTTGGGGGCCCCATGACATGCGGCATGCATTTGGGTCCCCCATGAAATGCGGCATGCACGTGGAGCCCCCATGACATGCGGCATGCATTTGGGGCACCCATGACATGCGGCATGCATGTGGGGCCCCCATGACATGCGGCATGCATTTGGGCCCCCATAACATGCGGCATGCATTTGGGGCCTGCATAACATGCTGCATGCATTTGGGGTACCTGGGACATGCGGCATGCACGTGGGCCCCCCATAACATGCTGCATGCATTTGGGGTGCCCGAGACATGCGGCATGCACGTGGGGCCTCTATGACATGCCGCATGCATTTGGTGCCCACATTACATGTGGCATGCACATGGGGCCCCATGAAATGCGGCATACGCTTGGGGCCCCAATGACATGCGGCATGCATGTGGGGCCCCCATGACATGCTCCATGCATGTGGGGCCCCTATGATATGCGGCATGCATGTGGGCTCCCCATGACATGTGGCATGCACGTGGGGCCCCCATGACATGCTGCATGCATTTGGGGGGCCCCATGACATGCGGCATGCACGTGGGGCCCCCATGACATGCGGCATACATTTGTGGCCCTTGTGACATGCGGCAAGCACGTGGGGCCTCAATGACATGCAGCATGCATGTGGGCCCCCCATGACATGTGGCATGCACGTGGGGCCCCCATGACATGCTGCATGCATTTGGGGCCCCCATGACATGCGGCATGCACGTGGGGCCCCCATTACATGCGGCATGCATTTGGGGCCCCCATGACATGCGGCATGCACATGGGGCCCCCATAACATGCGGCATGCATTTGGGGCCCCCATGACATGCGCCATGCATGTGGGGCCCCTATGGCATGCGGTATGCAATTGGGGCCCCAATGACATGGGGCATGCAGGTGGGGCACCCATGACATGAGCCATGTACGTGGGGCCCCTATGACATGTGCCATGCATGTGGGGCCCCTATGACATGCGGCATGCATTTGTGGGCCCCAAGATATGCGTCATGCATGTGGGGCCCCTATGAAATGCGGCATCCATTTGGGGGGCCCCATGACTTGAGGCATGCATTTGGGGCCCCCATGACATGCGGCATGCATGTGGGACCCCCATGACATGCGGCATGCATTTGAATCCCCCATTACATGTGGCATGCATTTGGGGCCCCCATGACATGCGGCATGCATTTGGGCACCCCATGACATGCGGAATGCATGCAGGGCCCTCATGACTTGCGGCATGAATTTGGGGCCCCCAATACATGCGGCATGCACGTTGGGCCCCCTTGACATGCGCCATTCATGTGGGGCTCCCATGACATGCGGCATGCATTTATGGCCCCCATGACATGCGGCAAGTGGGGCCCAAATGCTTGCCGCATGTCATGGGGGCCTCCATGACATGTGGCATGCATGTGGGTCCCCATGACATGCGTCATGCACGTGGGGGCCCCTTGACATGCGGCATGCATTTGGGTCCCCCATGAAATGCGCCATGCACGTGGGGCCCTCATGACATGCAGCATGCATTTGGGGCCACTATGACATGCGGCATGCATTTGGGGCCCCCATGACATGCGGCATGGATGTGGGACCCCTATGACATGCGGCATGCATTGGGGGGGGTCATGACATGCGGCATGCACGTGGGGCCCCCATGACATGCGGCATACATTTGTGACCCCCGTGACATGAGGCATGCACGTGGGGCCCCCATGACATGCAGCAAGCACGTGGGGCCCCCATGACATGCGGAATGCACGTGAGGCCCCCATGACATGCGGAATGCCTGCGGGGCCCCAATGACATGCGGTATGCATGCATTTGGGTCCCCCATGAAATGCGGCAAGCATGTGGGGGCCCCATGATATGCGGCATGCAGTTGAGGACCCCAATACATGCGGCATGCACGTTGCGCCCCCATGACATGCGGCATGCATTTGGGCCCCTTGACATGCGGAATGCACGTGAGGCCCCCATGACATGCGGAATGCCTGCGGGGCCCCAATGACATGCGGCATGCAAGCGATGCCCTCATGACATGTGGCATGCATTTGGGGCCCCCAATATATGCAGCATGCACGTGGGGCCCCCATGATATGTGGCATGCATTTGGGGCCCCCATGACTTGAGCCATGCATTTGGGGCCCCCATGACATGCGGCATGCACGTGGGCCCCTCATGACATGCAGCATGCATTTGGGGCCACTATGACATGCGGCATGCATTTGGGGCCCCCATGACAAGAGGCATGCACTTGGGGCCCCCATGACATGCGGCATGCATGTAGGGCCCCCATGAAATGCGCCATGCATGTGAGGCCCCTATGACATGCGGCATGCATTTCTGGCCCCCATGACATGCGACAAGCATTTGGGCCCCCATGACATGCGGCATGCATGTGGGGCCCCCATGACATGCGTCATGCATGTGGGGCACCCATGACTTGCGCCAAGCACGTGGGGCCCCCATGACATGCGGCATGCATTTGGGGCCCCCATGACATGCGGCATGCATGTGGGGCCCCCATGACATGCGGCATGCATTTGGGCTCCCATGACATGCGGCATGCATTTGGGACATGCATAACATGCTGCATGCATTTGGGGTACCTGAGACATGCGGCATGCATTTGGGGCCCCCATGACATGCGGCATGCATTTATGGCCCCCATGACATGTTGCAAGCATTTGGGCCCCCATGACATGCGGCATGCATGTGGGGCCCCCATGACATGCCGCATGCATTTGGGGGCCCATGGCATGCGGCATGCATGTGGGGCCCAAATGCTTGTCGCATGTCATGGGGCCTCCATGACATGCTGCATGCATGTGGGTCCCCATGACATGCGGCATGCACATGGGGCCCCCTTGACATGCGACATTCATTTGGGGCTCCCTTGACACGTGGCATGCATGTGGGGCCACTATGACATGTGGCATGCATGTGGGGCCGCCATGACATGAGGCATGCATTTGGAGCCCCCATGACATGAGGCATGCACGTGGGGCCCCCATGACATGCGGCATGCATTTGGGGCCCCCAATATATGCAGCATGCACGTGGGGCCCCCATGATATGTGGCATGCATTTGGGGCCCCCATGACTTGAGCCATGCATTTGGGGCCCCCATGACATGCGGCATGCACGTGGGCCCCTCATGACATGCAGCATGCATTTGGGGCCCCCAATATATGCAGCATGCACGTGGGGCCCCCATGATATGTGGCATGCATTTGGGGCCCCCATGACATGAGGCATGCACGTGGGGCCCCCATGACATGCGGCATGCATTTGGGGCCCCCAATATATGCAGCATGCACGTGGGGCCACTATGACATGCGGCATGCATTTGGGGCCCCCATGACATGAGGCATGCACTTGGGGCCCCCATGACATGCGGCATGCATGTGGGGCCCCTATGACATGCGGCATGCATTTCTGGCCCCCATGACATGTGGAAAGCATTTGGGCCCCCATGACATGCGGCATGCATGTGGGGCCCCTATGACATGCGGCATGCATTTGGGGCCCCGATGACATGCGTCATGCATGTGGGGCACCCATGACTTGCGCCAAGCACGTGGGGCCCCCATGACATGCGGCATGCATTTGGGGCCCCCATGACATGCGGCATGCATGTGGGGACCCCATGACATGCGGCATGCATTTGGGCTCCCATGACATGCGGCATGCATTTGGGGGGGAAATGGCATGCGGCATGCATGTGGGGCCCAAATGCTTGTCGCATGTCATGGGGCCTCCATGACATGCTGCATGCATGTGGGTCCCCATGACATGCGGCATGCACATGGGGCCCCCTTGACATGCGACATTCATTTGGGGCTCCCTTGACAAGTGGCATGCATGTGGGGCCACTATGACATGTGGCATGCATGTGGGGCCCCCATGACATGAGGCATGCCTTTGGGGATGCCATGACATGAGGCATGCATTTGGAGCCCCCATGACATGAGGCATGAATGTGGGGCACCCATGACATGCGGCATGCACGTGGGGCCCCCATGACATGTGGCACATATTGGGGCTGCCATGACATGCGGCATACATTTAGGGCCCCCATAATATGCGGCATGCATTTGGGGCCCCAATGACATGCGGTATGCATTTGTGGCCCACATGAAATGTGGCATGCATGTGCAGCCTCCATAACATGGGTCATGCAATTGGGGCCCCCATGACATGCAGCATGAATTTTGGGGCCACATACATGCCACGTGTCATGGGGGTCCCACATGCATGCCGCATGTCATGACATGCGGCATGCATGTGGGGCCCCCATGACACGCACCATGCATGTGGGACCCCATTATGCGGCACGTACTTGGGGCCCCTAAGACAAGCGGCATGCACGTGGGGCCCCCATAACATGCACCATGCATTTGGTCCCCCATGACATGCGGCATGCACATGGGCCCCCATGACATGCGGCATGCATTTGGGGCCCCCATGACATGCGGCATGTATTTGGGGCCCCCATGACATGCGGCATGCATGTGGGGACCCCATGACATGCGGCATGCATTTGGGGCATGCATAACATGCTGCATGCATTTGGGGTACCTGAGACATGCGGCATGCATGTGGGCCCCCATGACATGCGGCATGCATGTGGGGTCCCCATGACATGCGGCATGCATGTGGGGCCCCCTTGACATGCAACATCCATTTGGGGCCCCCATGACATGTGGCATGCATGTGGGGCTCCCATGACATGCGGCATCCATTTATGGCCCCCATGACATGCGGCAAGCATTTGGGCCCCCATGACATGCGGCATGCATTTGGGGGCCCCATGGTATGCGGCATGCATGTGGGGCCCAAATGCTTGTCGCATGTCATGGGGGCCTCCATGACATGCGGCATGCATGTGGGTCCCCATGACATGCGGCATGCACGTGGGGCCCCCTTGACATGCGTCATGCATTTGGATCCCCCATTACATGCTGCATGCAAGTGGTGCCCCCATTACATGCTGCATGCAAGTGGTGCCCCCATTACATGCTGCATGCAAGTGGTGCCCCCATGACATGCGGAATGCACGTGGGGCCCCTATGACATGCGACATGAATTTGGGGGCCCATTACATGCGGCATGCACGTGGAGCATTCATGACATGCGTCATGCATTTGGGCCCCCATGACATGCGGCATGCATGTGGGGCCCCCATGACATGTGGTATGCACGTGGGGCCACTATGACATGCTGCATGCATTTGGGTCCCCCATGACATGCGTCATGCATTTGGATCCCCATTACATGCTGCATGCAAGTGTGGCCCCCATGACATGCGGCATGCATGTGGCCCCCAATAACATGTGGCATGCACGTGGGGCCCCCATGACATGCTGCATGCATTTGGGGCCCCCATGATATGCGGCATGCATGTGGGGCCCCTATGACATGCGGCATCCATTTGGGGGGCCCCATGACATGCGGCATGCACGTGGGGCCCCCATGAAATGCAGCATTTATTTGGGGCCCCCATGACATGTGGAATGCCTGCAGGGCCCCCATGACATGCGGCATGCACGTGGGGCCCCCATGACGTGCAGCATGCATTTGGATCCCCCATTACATGCTGCATGCAAGTGGGGCCCCCATGAAATGCGCCATGCATGTGGGGCCCCTATGACATGCTGCATGAATTTGGGGCCCCCAATACATGCGGCATGCTTGTTGGCCCCCCATGACATGCGGCATGCATTTATGGCCCCCATGACATGCGGCAAGCATTTGAGCCCCCATGACATGCGGCATGCATGTGGGGACCCCATGACATGCGGCATGCATGTGGGGCCCCAATGACATGCGGCATGCATTTGGGGCCCCCATGACTTGAGGCATGCATTTGGGGCCCCCATGACATGCGGCATGCATGTGGGACCCCCATGACATGCGGCATGCATTTGAATCCCCCATTACATGGGGCATGCACGTGGGGCCCCATGACATGCGGCATGTATGTGGGGCCCCCATGACATGCGGCATGCATTTGGGCCCCAATAACACCCAGCTTGCATGTGGGGCCCCCATGACATGCGGCATGCACGTGTTGCCCACATGATATGTGGCATGCATGTGGGGCCCCTATGACATGCACCATGCATTTGGCGCCCCCATTACAAGCGGCATGTATTTGGGGCTTCCATGACATGCAGCAAGCATTTGGAGCCCCTGACATGTAGCATGCATTTAGGTTCCCCAAGGAAATGCGGCATGCTCGTGGGGCCCCCATGACAGGCGGCATGCATTTGGGGACTCCATAACATGCGGCAAGCACGTTGGGCACCCATGACATGCGGCACGTATTTGGGGGCCCCAAAACATGCGACATGTATTTGTGGCCCCCATGACATGTGGCACGCACGGGGGCCCCCATGACATGCGGCATGTATTTGGGGCCCCCATCACATGCGGCATACATTTGGGGCCTCCATGACATGCGGCATGCATTTGGGGCCCTCATGACATGCGGCATACATTTGGGGCCCCCATGAAATGCGACATGCACATGGGGCCCCCATGACATGCGGCATGCATGTGGAGCCCCCATGACATGCGGAATGCACGTGGGGACCCCATGACACGTGGCATGCATGTGGGGCTCCCACGACTTGCGGCAAATATTTGGGGCCCCAAGACATGCGGCATGCACGTTGGGCCCCCATGACATGCGGCATGCCTTTGGGGCCCCCATGACATGCGCCATGCATGTGGGGCCCTCATGACATGCAGCACGTATTTTGGGCCCCCATGACATGCGTCATGTACGTGGCACCCCCATGACATGCGGCATACATTTGGGGCCCCCTTGACATGCGGCATGCATTTAGGGACCCCTTGACATGCGGCATGCATTTAGGGACCCCATGACATGGGGCATGCATTTGGGACCCCATGAAATGCAGCATGCATGTGGGGCACCCATGACATGCGGCATGCACGTGGGGCCCCCTGATATGTGGCACGTATTTTGGGCCCCCATGACATGCGGCATACATTTAGGGTCCCCATGACATGCGGCATGCATTTGGGGTCCCCATGACATGCAGCATGCACTTGGGGCCCCCGTGTAATGAGGCATGCGTTTGGGGCCCCCATGACACGAGGCATGCACGTGTGGCCCCGATGACTTGCGCCATGCATGTGGGGCCCTCATGACATGCGGAATGCATGTGGGGACCCCATGACACATGGCAGGCATGTGGGGCCCCCATGACATGCGGCAAATATTTGGGGCCCAAAGACATGCGGCATGCACGTTGGGCCCCCATGAAATGCGGCACATATTTGTGGCCCCCATGACATGCAGCATGCATTTGGGGCCCCCATGACATGCGCCATGCATGTGGGGCCCTCATTACATGCGGCATGCATGTGGGGCCCCCATGACATGCGGCATGCATTTGGGGGCCCCATGGCATGCGGCATGCATGTGGGGCCCAAATACTTGCCGCATGTCATGGGGGCCTGCATAACATGCTGCATGCACTTGGGGTACCTGAGACATGTGGCATGCACGTGGGGCCCCCATAACATGCTGCATGCATTTGGGGTGCCCGAGACATGCGGAATGCACGTGGGGCCCCTATGACATGCCGCATGCATTTGGGGCCCCCATTACATGTGGCATGCACATGGGGCCTCCATGACATGCGGCATACGCTTGGGGTCCCAATGACATGCAGCATGAGTTTGGATCCCCCATGACATGCGACATGCACGTGGGGCTCCCATGACATGAGTCATGCATTTGGGTCCCCCATGACATGCGCTATGCATGTGGGGCCCCTATGACATGCGGCATGCATTTGTGGGCCCCAAGACATGCTGCATGCATTTGGGGGCCTCCATGACATGCAGCATGCATGTGGGTCCCCATGACATGCGTCATGCACGTGGGGCCCCCTTGACATGCGACATTCATTTTGGCCCCCCATGACATGCGGCATGCATTTGGGGCCCCGATGACATGCGGCATGCATGTGGGGCACCCATGACTTGCGGCATGCATTTGGGGCCACTATGACATGCGGCATGCATTTGGGCCCCCCATGACATGCGGCATGCATGTGGGACCCCTATGACATGCGGCATGCATTTGGGGGGCCCCATGACATGCGGCATGCACGTGGGGCCCCCATGACATGCGGCATACATTTGTGGGCCCGATGACAAGCGGCATTCATGTGGGGCACCCATGACTTGCGGCATGCATTTGGAGCCACTATGACATGCGGCATTCATTTGGGGCCCCAATGACATGCGGCATGCATGCATTTGGGTCCCCCATGAAATGTGGCATGCATGTGGGGGCCCCATGACATGCAGCATGCACGTGGGGCCCCCATGACATGCGGCATACATTTGTGGCCCCCGTGACATGAGGCATGCACGTGGGGCCCCATGACATGGGGCAAGCACGTGGGGCCCCAATGACATGCAGCATGCACGTGGAGCCCCCATGACATGCGGAATGCACGTGAGGCCCCCATGACATGCGGAATGCCTGCGGGGCCCCAATGACATGCGACATGCAAGCGGGGCCCTCATGACATGTGGCATGCATTTGGGGCCCCCAATATATGCAGCATGCACGTGGGGCCCCCATGATATGTGGCATGCATTTGGGGCCCCCATGACTTGAGCCATGCATTTGGGGCCCCCATGACATGCGGCATGCACGTGGGCCCGTCATGACATGCAGCATGCATTTGGGGCCACTATGACATGCGGCATGCATTTGGCGCCCCCATGACATGCGGCATGCACGTGGGGCCCCCATGACATGCGGCATGCATTTGGGGCCCCCATGACATGCGGAATGCCTGCGGGGCCCCCATGACATGCGGCATGAATTTGGGGCCCCCAATACATGCGGCATGCACGTTGGGCCCCATGACATGCAGCATGCATTTATGGCCCCCATGACATGCGGCAAGCATTTGGGCCCCCATGACATGCGGCATGCATTTGGGGGCCCCATGACATGCGGCATGCATTTGGAGCCCCCATGAATTGAGGCATGCATTTGGGGCCCCCATGACTTGACGCATGCATTTGGGGCCCCCATGACATGCGGCATGCATGCAGGGCCCTCATGACATGCAGCATGAATTTGGGGCCCACAATACATGCGGCATGCACGTTGGGCCCCCATGACATGCGGCATGCATTTATGGCCCCCATGACATGCGGCATGCATTTGGGGTCCCCATGACATGCGGCATGCACGTGGGGCCCCCTTGACATGCGACATTCATGTGGGGCTCCCATGACATGCGGCATGCATTTGGGGCCTCCGTGACATGCGGCATGCATGTGGGGCCCCCATGACATGCGTCATGCATGTGGGGCCCCTATGACATGCGGCATGCATTTAGGGCCCCGATGACATGCGGCATTCATGTGGGGCACCCATGACTTGCGCCAAGCACGTGGGGCCCCCATGACATGCGGCATGTATTTGGGGCCCCCATGACATGCGGCATGCATGTGGGGCCCCCATGACATGCGGCATGCATGTGGGGCTCCCATGACATGCGGCATCCATTTATGGCCCCCATGACATGCGGCAAGCATTTGGGCCCCCATGACATGCGGCATGCATTTGGGGGCCCCATGGCATGCGGCATGCATGTGGGGCCCAAATACTTGTCGCATGTCATGGGGGCCTCCATGACATGCGGCATGCATGTGGGTCCCCATGACATGCGGCATGCACGTGGGGCCCCCTTGACATGCGTCATGCATTTGGATCCCCCATTACATGCTGCATGCAAGTGGTGCCCCCATGACATGCGGCATGCATGTGGGCCCCCATGAAATGCGCCATGCATGTGGGGCCCCTATGACATGCGGCATGCATTTGTGGGCACCAAGACATGCTGCATGCATTTGGGGGGCCCCATGACATGCGGCATGCATTTGGGGGCCCCATGACATGCGGTATGCATTTGGGGCCCCCATGACATGCAGCATGCATGTGGGTCCCCCATGACATGCGACATGCATTTGGGGCCCCATGACATGCGGCATGCATTTGGGTCCCCCATGAAATGCGGCATGCATGTGGGGCCCCTATGACATGCGGCATGCATTTGGGGCCCCGATGACATGCGGCATGCATGTGGGGCACCCATGATTTGCGCCATGCACGTGGGGCCCCTATGACATGCGGCATGAATTTGGGGTGCCCGAGACATGCGGCATGCACGTGGGGCCCCTATGACATGCCGCATGCATTTGTGGCCCCCATTACATGTGGCATGCACATGGGGCCTCCATGACATGCGGCATACGCTTGGGGCCCCAATGACATGCAGCATGAGTTTGGATCCCCCATGACATGCGGCATGCACGTGGGGCCCCTATGACATGCGGCATGCACGTGGGGACCCTATGACATGCGGCATGCACGTGGGGCCCTCATGACATGCAGCATGCAATTGGGGCCACTATGACATGCGGCATGCATTTGGGGCCCCCATGACATGCGGCATGCATGTGGGACCCCTGTGACATGCGGCCTGCATTTGGGGGGCCCCATGACATGCGGCAAGCACGTGGGGCCCCAATGACATGCAGCCCCCATGATATGTGGCATGCATTTGGGGCCCCCATGACTTGCGGCATGCACGTGGGCCCCTCATGACATGCAGCATGCATTTGGAAACCACTATGACATGCGGCATGCATTTTGGGCCCCCATGACATGAGGCATGCATTTGGGGCCCCCATGACATGCGGCATGCATGTAGGGCCCCCATGAAATGCGCCATGCATGTGGGGCCCCTATGACATGCGGCATGCATTTGTGGGCCCCAAGACATGCGGCATGCACGTGGGGCCCCCATGACATGCGGCATGCATTTGGGGCCCCCATGACATGCGGAATGCACGTGGGGCCCCTATGACATGCAACATGAATTTGGGGGCCCCATTACAGGCGGCATGCACGTGGAGCATCCATGACATGCGTCATGCATTTGGGCCCCCATGACATGCGGCATGCATGTGGGGCCCCCATGACATGTGGTATGCACGTGGGGTCACTATGACATGCCGCATGCATTTGGGGTACCCATGACATGCGTCATGCATTTGGATCCCCATTACATGCTGCATGCAAGTGTGGCCCCCATGACATGCGGCATGCATGTGGGCCCCCAATGACATGTGGCATGCACGTGGGGCCCCCATGACATGCGGCATGCATTTATGGCCCCCATGACATGCGGCACGCATTTGGGCCCCCCATGACATGCGGAATGCCTGCGGGGCCCCCATGACATGCGGCATGCATGCAGGGCCCTCATGACATGCAGCATGAATTTGGGGCCCACAATACATGCGGCATGCACGTTGGGCCCCCATGACATGCGGCATGCATTTATGGCCCCCATGACATGCGACATTCATGTGGGGCTCCCATGACATGCGGCATGCATTTGGGGCCTCCGTGACATGCGGCATGCATGTGGGGCCCCCATGACATGCGGCATGCATTTATGGCCCCCATGACATGCGGCATGCATTTGGTATCCCCATGACATGCGGCATGCACGTGGGGCCCCCTTGACATGTGACATTCATGTGGGGCTCCCATGACATGCGGCATGCATTTGGGGCCTCCGTGACATGCGGCATGCATTTGGGGCCCCCATGACATGCGTCATGCATGTGGGGCCCCTATGACATGCGGCATGCATTTAGGGCCCCGATGACATGCGGCATTCATGTGGGGCACCCATGACTTGCGCCAAGCACGTGGGGCCCCCATGACATGCGGCATGCATTTGGGGCCCCCATGATATGTGGCACGCATTTGAGGCCCCCATGACATGCGCATGCATGTGGGGGCCCCATGAAATGCGCCATGCATGTGGGGCCCCTATGACATGCGGCATGCATTTGTGGGCACCAAGACATGCTGCATGCATTTGGGGGGCCCCATGACATGCGGCATGCATTTGGGGGCTCCATGACATGCGGTATGCATTTGGGGCCCCCATGACATGCAGCATGCATGTGGGTCCCCCATGAAATGCGGCATGCATGTGGGGCCCCTATGACATGCGGCATGCATTTGGGACCCCGATGACATGCGGCATGCATGTGGGGCACCCATGATTTGCGCCATGCACGCGGGGCCCCTATGACATGCGGCATGAATTTGGGGTGCCCGAGACATGCGGCATGCACGTGGGGCCCCTATGACATGCCGCATGCATTTGTGGCCCCCATTACATGTGGCATGCACATGGGGCTTCCATGACATGCGGCATACGCTTGGGGCCCCAATGACATGCAGCATGAGTTTGGATCCCCCATGACATGCGGCATGCACGTGGGGCCCCTATGACATGCGGCATGCACGTGGGGACCCTATGACATGCGGCATGCACGTGGGGCCCTCATGACATGCAGCATGCATTTGGGGCCACTATGACATGCGGCATGCATTTGGGGCCCCCATGACATGCGGCATGCATGTGGGACCCCTGTGACATGCGGCCTGCATTTGGGGGGCCCCATGACATGCGGCAAGCACGTGGGGCCCCAATGACATGCAGCATGTACGTGGGGCCCCCATGACATGCGGAATGCACGTGAGGCCCCCGTGACATGCGGAATGCCTGCGGGGCCCCAATGACATGCGGCATGCATGCATTTGTGTCCCCCATTAAATGCGGCAAGCACGTGGGGCCCCAATGACATGCAGCATGTACGTGGGGCCCCCATGACATGCGGAATGCCTGCGGGGCCCCAATGACATGCGGCATGCAAGCGGGGCCCTCATGACATGTGGCATGCATTTGGGGCCCCCAATATATGCAGCATGCACGTGGGGCCCCCATGATATGTGGCATGCATTTGGGGCCCCCATGACTTGCGGCATGCACGTGGGCCCCTCATGACATGCAGCATGCATTTGGAAACCACTATGACATGCGGCATGCATTTGGGGCCCCAATGACATGCGGTATGCATTTGGGGCCCCCATGACATGCGGCATGCACGTGGTGCCCCCATGAAAGGGGGCATGCATTTGGGGCTCCCATGACACGCGGCATGTATGTGGGGCCCCCATGACCTGTGGCATGCATGTGGGGACGAAATGACATGCGGCAAGCATTTGGGGCTCCCATGACACGCGACATTCATGTGGGGCCCTCTAGACATTTGGCACATATTTGGGGCCCACATGACATGCAGCACATATTTGCGGCCCCCATAACATGCGGCATGCATTTGGGGCCCCCATGACATGCGCCATGCATGTGGGGCCCTCATGACATGCGGCACGTATTTGGGGCCCCCCATGATATGCAGCATACTTTTGGGGCCCAAATGACATGCGGCATGCATTTGTGGCCCACATGAAATGTGGCATGCATGTGCAGCCTCCATAACATGGGTCATGCAATTGGGGCCCCCATGACATGCAGCATGAATTTGGGGGCCACATACATGCCACGTGTCATGGGGGTCCCACATGCATGCCGCATGTCATGACATGCGGCATGCATGTGGGGCCCCCATGACACGCACCATGCATGTGGGACCCCATTATGCGGCACGTACTTGGGGCCCCTAAGACAAGCGGCATGCACGTGGGGCCCCCATAACATGCACCATGCATTTGGTCCCCCATGACATGCGGCATGCACATGGGCCCCCATGACATGCGGCATGCATTTGGGCCCCCATGACAACCAGCATGCATGTGGGGCCCCGATGACATGAGGCAAAAATTTTGGGCCCCCTTGCCATGCGGCATGCATTTGGGGCCCCCATGACATGCGCCATGTATGTGGGGCCCCCATGACATGCGGCATGCATTTGGGCCCCAATAACACCCAGCTTGCATGTGGGGCCCCCATTACATGCGGCATGCACGTGTTGCCCTCATGATATGTGGCATGCATGTGGGGCCCCTATGACATGCGCCATGCATTTGGCGCCCCCATTACAAGCGGCATGTATTTGGGGCTTCCATGACATGCAGCAAGCATTTGGAGCCCCTGACATGTAGCATGCATTTAGGGTCCCCAAGGAAATGCGGCATGCTCGTGGGGCCCCCATGACAGGCGGCATGCATTTGGGGACTCCATAACATGCGGCAAGCACGTTGGGCCCCCATGACATGCGGCACGTATTTCGGGGCCCCAAAACATGCGACATGTATTTGTGGCCCCCATGACATGCGGCACGCACGGTTGCCCCCATGACATGCGGCATGTATTTGGGGCCCCCATCACATGCGGCATACATTTGGGGCCTCCATGACATGCGGCATGCATTTGGGGCCCTCATGACATGCGGCATACATTTGGGGCCCCCATGAAATGCGACATGCACATGGGGCCCCCATGACATGCGGCATGCATGTGGAGCCCCCATGACATGCGGAATGCACGTGGGGACCCCATGACACGTGGCATGCATGTGGGGCTCCCACGACTTGCGGCAAATATTTGGGGCCCCAAGACATGCGGCATGCACGTTGGGCCCCCATGACATGCGGCACATATTTGTGGCCCCCATGACATGCGGCATGCCTTTGGGGCCCCCATGACATGCGCCATGCATGTGGGGCCCTCATGACATGCAGCACGTATTTGGGGCCCCCATGACATGCGTCATGTACGTGGCACCCCCATGACATGCGGCATACATTTGGGGCCCCCTTGACATGCGGCATGCATTTAGGGACCCCATGACATGAGGCATGCATTTGGGGACCCCATGACTTGCGGCATGCACGTGGGCCCCCCATGACATGGGGCATGCATTTGGGACCCCATGACATGCGGCATACATTTAGGGTCCCCATGACATGCGGCATGCATTTGGGGTCCCCATGACATGCAGCATGCACTTGGGGCCCCCGTGTAATGAGGCATGCGTTTGGGGCCCCCATGACACGAGGCATGCACGTGTGGCCCCGATGACTTGCGCCATGCATGTGGGGCCCTCATGACATGCGGAATGCATGTGGGGACCCCATGACACATGGCAGGCATGTGGGGCCCCCATGACATGCGGCAAATATTTGGGGCCCAAAGACATGCGGCATGCACGTTGGGCCCCCATGAAATGCGGCACATATTTGTGGCCCCCATGACATGCGGCATGCATTTGGGGCCCCCATGACATGCGCCATGCATGTGGGGCCCTCATGACATGCGGCATGCATGTGGGGCCCCCATGACATGCGGCATGCATTTGGGGGACCCATGGCATGCGGCATGCATGTGGGGACCAAATGCTTGCCGCATGTCATGGGGGCCTGCATAACATGCTGCATGCACTTGGGGTACCTGAGACATGCGGCATGCACTTGGGGCCCCCATAACATGCTGCATGCATTTGGGGTGCCCGAGACATGCGGAATGCACGTGGGGCCCCTATGACATGCCGCATGCATTTGGGGCCCCCATTACATGTGGCATGCACATGGGGCCTCCATGACATGCGGCATACGCTTGGGGTCCCAATGACATGCAGCATGAGTTTGGATCCCCCATGACATGCGACATGCACGTGGAGCTCCCATGACATGAGTCATGCATTTGGGTCCCCCATGACATGCGCTATGCATGTGGGGCCCCTATGACATGCGGCATGCATTTGTGGGCCCCAAGACATGCTGCATGCATTTGGGGGCCTCCATGACATGCAGCATGCATGTGGGTCCCCATGACATGCGTCATGCACGTGGGGCCCCCTTGACATGCGACATTCATTTTGGGCCCCCATGACATGCGGCATGCATGTGGGGCCCCCATGACATGTGCCATGCATGTGGGGCCCCTATGACATGCGGCATGCATTTGGGGCCCCGATGACATGCGGCATTCATGTGGGGCACCCATGACTTGCGGCATGCATTTGGGGCCACTATGACATGCGGCATGCATTTGGGGCCCCCATGACATGCGGCATGCATGTGGGACCCCTATGACATGCGGCATGCATTTGGGGGGCCCCATGACATGCGGCATACATTTGTGGGCCCGATGACAAGCGGCATTCATGTGGGGCACCCATGACTTGCGGCATGCATTTGGAGCCACTATGACATGCGGCATTCATTTGGGGCCCCAATGACATGCGGCATGCATGCATTTGGGTCCCCCATGAAATGTGGCATGCATGTGGGGGCCCCATGACATGCGGCATGCACGTGGGGCCCCCATGACATGCGGCATACATTTGTGGCCCCCGTGACATGAGGCATGCACGTGGGGCCCCATGACATGCGGCAAGCACGTGGGGCCCCAATGACATGCAGCATGCACGTGGAGCCCCCATGACATGCGGAATGCACGTGAGGCCCCCATGACATGCGGAATGCCTGCGGGGCCCCAATGACCTGCGACATGCAAGCGGGGCCCTCATGACATGTGGCATGCATTTGGGGCCCCCAATATATGCAGCATGCACGTGGGGCCCCCATGATATGTGGCATGCATTTGGGGCCCCCATGACTTGAGCCATGCATTTGGGGCCCCCATGACATGCAGCATGCACGTGGACCCGTCATGACATGCAGCATGCATTTGGGGCCACTATGACATGCGGCATGCATTTGGCGCCCCCATGACCTGCGGCATGCACGTGGGGCCCCCATGACATGCGGCATGCATTTGGGGCCCCCATGACATGCGGAATGCCTGCGGGGCCCCCATGACATGCGGCATGAATTTGGGGCCCCCAATACATGCGGCATGCACGTTGGGCCCCCATGACATGCAGCATGCATTTATGGCCCCCATGACATGCGGCAAGCATTTGGGCCCCCATGACATGCGGCATGCATTTGGGGGCCCCATGACATGCGGCATGCATGTGGGGCCCCCATGACATGCGGCATGCATTTGGAGCCCCCATGCATTGAGGCATGCATTTGGGGCCCCCATGGCTTGACGCATGCATTTGGGGCCCCCATGACATGCAGCATGCATGTGGGACCCCCAAGCCATGCGGCATACATTTGAATCCCCATGACATGCGGCATGCACGTGGGACCCCCATGACATGCGGCATGCATTTGAATCCCCCATTACATGCGGCATGCACGTGGGGACCCCATGACATGCGGCACGCATTTGGGCCCCCCATGACATGCGGAATGCCTGCGGGTCCCCCATGACATGCGGCATGCATGCAGGGCCCTCATGACATGCAGCATGAATTTGGGGCCCACAATACATGCGGCATGCACGTTGGGCCCCCATGACATGCGGCATGCATTTATGGCCCCCATGACATGCGGCATGCATTTGGGGTCCCCATGACATGCGGCATGCACGTGGGGCCCCCTTGACATGCGACATTCATGTGGGGCTCCCATGACATGCGGCATGCATTTGGGGCCTCCGTGACATGCGGCATGCATGTGGGGCCCCCATGACATGCGTCATGCATGTGGGGCCCCTATGACATGCGGCATGCATTTAGGGCCCCGATGGCATGCGGCATTCATGTGGGGCACCCATGACTTGCGCCAAGCACGTGGGGCCCCCATGACATGCGGCATGTATTTGGGGCCCCCATGACATGCGGCATGCATGTGGGGCCCCCATGACATGCGGCATGCATGTGGGGCTCCCATGACATGCGGCATCCATTTATGGCCCCCATGACATGCGGCAAGCATTTGGGCCCCCATGACATGCGGCATGCATTTGGGGGCCCCATGGCATGCGGCATGCATGTGGGACCCAAATGCTTGTCGCATGTCATGGGGGCCTCCATGACATGCGGCATGCATGTGCGTCCCCATGACATGCGGCATGCACGTGGGGCCCCCTTGACATGCGTCATGCATTTGGATCCCCCATTACATGCTGCATGCAAGTGGTGCCCCCATGACATGCGGCATGCATGTGGGCCCCCATGACATGCGGCATGCATGTGGGACCCCCATGACATGCGTCATGCATTTGGATCCCCCATTACATGCTGCATGCAAGTGGTGCCCCCATTACATGCTGTATGCAAGTGGTGCCCCCATGACATGCGGCATGCATGTGGGCCCCCATGACATGCGGCATGCATTTGGGGCCCCCATGATATGCGGCACGCATTTGAGGCCCCCATGACATGCGCATGCATGTGGGGGCCCATGAAATGCGCCATGCATGTGGGGCCCCTATGACATGCGGCATGCATTTGTGGGCACCAAGACATGCTGCATGCATTTGGGGGGCCCCATGACATGCGGCATGCATTTGGGGGCCCCATGACATGCGGTATGCATTTGGGGCCCCCATGACATGCAGCATGTATGTGGGTCCCCCATGACATGCGACATGCATTTGGGGCCCCATGAAATGCGTCATGCATTTGGGTCCCCCATGAAATGCGGCATGCATGTGGGGCCCCTATGACATGCGGCATGCATTTGGGGCCCCGATGACATGCGGCATGCATGTGGGGCACCCATGATTTGCGCCATGCACGTGGGGCCCCTATGACATGCGGCATGAATTTGGGGTGCCCGAGACATGCGGCATGCACATGGGGCCTCCATGACATGCGGCATACGCTTGGGGCCCCTATGACATGCATCATGAGTTTGGATCCCCCATGACATGCGGCATGCACGTGGGGCCCCTATGACATGCGTCATGCACGTGGGGACCCTATGACATGCGGCATGCACGTGGGGCCCTCATGACATGCAGCATGCATTTGGGGCCACTATGACATGCGGCATGCATTTGGGGCCCCCATGACATGCGGCATGCATGTGGGACCCCTGTGACATGCGGCCTGCATTTGGGGGGCCCCATGACATGCGGCAAGCACGTGGGGCCCCAATGACATGCAGCATGTACGTGGGGCCCCCATGACATGCGGAATGCACGTGAGGCCCCCGTGACATGCGGAATGCCTGCGGGGCCCCAATGACATGCGGCATGCATGCATTTGTGTTCCCCATTAAATGCGGCAAGCACGTGGGGCCCCAATGACATGCAGCATGTACGTGGGGCCCCCATGACATGCGGAATGCCTGCGGGGCCCCAATGACATGCGGCATGCAAGCGGGGCCCTCATGACATGCGGCATGCACGTGGTGCCCCCATGAAAGGGGGCATGCATTTGGGGCTCCCATGACACGCGGCATGTATGTGGGGCCCCCATGACCTGTGGCATGCATGTGGGGACGAAATGACATGCGGCAAGCATTTGGGGCTCCCATGACACGCGACATTCATGTGGGGCCCTCTAGACATTTGGCACATATTTGGGGCCCACATGACATGCAGCACATATTTGCGGCCCCCATAACATGCGGCATGCATTTGGGGCCCCCATGACATGCGCCATGCATGTGGGGCCCTCATGACATGCGGCACGTATTTGGGGCCCCCCATGATATGCAGCATACTTTTGGGGCCCAAATGACATGCGGCATGCATTTGTGGCCCACATGAAATGTGGCATGCATGTGCAGCCTCCATAACATGGGTCATGCAATTGGGGCCCCCATGACATGCAGCATGAATTTGGGGGCCACATACATGCCACGTGTCATGGGGGTCCCACATGCATGCCGCATGTCATGACATGCGGCATGCATGTGGGGCCCCCATGACACGCACCATGCATGTGGGACCCCATTATGCGGCACGTACTTGGGGCCCCTAAGACAAGCGGCATGCACGTGGGGCCCCCATAACATGCACCATGCATTTGGTCCCCCATGACATGCGGCATGCACATGGGCCCCCATGACATGCGGCATGCATTTGGGCCCCCATGACAACCAGCATGCATGTGGGGCCCCGATGACATGAGGCAAAAATTTGGGGCCCCCTTGCCATGCGGCATGCATTTGGGGCCCCCATGACATGCGCCATGTATGTGGGGCCCCCATGACATGCGGCATGCATTTGGGCCCCAATAACACCCAGCTTGCATGTGGGGCCCCCATTACATGCGGCATGCACGTGTTGCCCTCATGATATGTGGCATGCATGTGGGGCCCCTATGACATGCGCCATACATTTGGCGCCCCCATTACAAGCGGCATGTATTTGGGGCTTCCATGACATGCAGCAAGCATTTGGAGCCCCTGACATGTAGCATGCATTTAGGGTCCCCAAGGAAATGCGGCATGCTCGTGGGGCCCCCATGACAGGCGGCATGCATTTGGGGACTCCATAACATGCGGCAAGCACGTTGGGCCCCCATGACAGGCGGCACGTATTTGGGGGCCCCAAAACATGCGACATGTATTTGTGGCCCCCATGACATGCGGCACGCACGGTTGCCCCCATGACATGCGGCATGTATTTGGGGCCCCCATCACATGCGGCATACATTTGGGGCCTCCATGACATGCGGCATGCATTTGGGGCCCTCATGACATGCGGCATACATTTGGGGCCCCCATGAAATGCGACATGCACATGGGGCCCCCATGACATGCGGCATGCATGTGGAGCCCCCATGACATGCGGAATGCACGTGGGGACCCCATGACACGTGGCATGCATGTGGGGCTCCCACGACTTGCGGCAAATATTTGGGGCCCCAAGACATGCGGCATGCACGTTGGGCCCCCATGACATGCGGCACATATTTGTGGCCCCCATGACATGCGGCATGCCTTTGGGGCCCCCATGACATGCGCCATGCATGTGGGGCCCTCATGACATGCAGCACGTATTTGGGGCCCCCATGACATGCGTCATGTACGTGGCACCCCCATGACATGCGGCATACATTTGGGGCCCCCTTGACATGCGGCATGCATTTAGGGACCCCATGACATGAGGCATTCATGTGGGGCACCCATGACTTGCGCCAAGCACGTGGGGCCCCCATGACATGCGGCATGTATTTGGGGCCCCCATGACATGCGGCATGCATGTGGAGCCCCCATGACATGCGGAATGCACGTGGGGACCCCATGACACGTGGCATGCATGTGGGGCTCCCACGACTTGCGGCAAATATTTGGGGCCCCAAGACATGCGGCATGCACGTTGGGCCCCCATGACATGCGGCACATATTTGTGGCCCCCATGACATGCGGCATGCCTTTGGGGCCCCCATGACATGCGCCATGCATGTGGGGCCCTCATGACATGCAGCACGTATTTGGGGCCCCCATGACATGCGTCATGTACGTGGCACCCCCATGACATGCGGCATACATTTGGGGCCCCCTTGACATGCGGCATGCATTTAGGGCCCCGATGGCATGCGGCATTCATGTGGGGCACCCATGACTTGCGCCAAGCACGTGGGGCCCCCATGACATGCGGCATGTATTTGGGGCCCCCATGACATGCGGCATGCATGTGGGGCCCCCATGACATGCGGCATGCATGTGGGGCTCCCATGACATGCGGCATCCATTTATGGCCCCCATGACATGCGGCAAGCATTTGGGCCCCCATGACATGCGGCATGCATTTGGGGGCCCCATGGCATGCGGCATGCATGTGGGACCCAAATGCTTGTCGCATGTCATGGGGGCCTCCATGACATGCGGCATGCATGTGCGTCCCCATGACATGCGGCATGCACGTGGGGCCCCCTTGACATGCGTCATGCATTTGGATCCCCCATTACATGCTGCATGCAAGTGGTGCCCCCATGACATGCGGCATGCATGTGGGCCCCCATGACATGCGGCATGCATGTGGGACCCCCATGACATGCGTCATGCATTTGGATCCCCATTACATGCTGCATGCAAGTGGTGCCCCCATTACATGCTGTATGCAAGTGGTGCCCCCATGACATGCGGCATGCATGTGGGCCCCCATGACATGCGGCATGCATTTGGGGCCCCCATGATATGCGGCACGCATTTGAGGCCCCCATGACATGCGCATGCATGTGGGGGCCCATGAAATGCGCCATGCATGTGGGGCCCCTATGACATGCGGCATGCATTTGTGGGCACCAAGACATGCTGCATGCATTTGGGGGGCCCCATGACATGCGGCATGCATTTGGGGGCCCCATGACATGCGGTATGCATTTGGGGCCCCCATGACATGCAGCATGCATGTGGGTCCCCCATGACATGCGACATGCATTTGGGGCCCCATGAAATGCGTCATGCATTTGGGTCCCCCATGAAATGCGGCATGCATGTGGGGCCCCTATGACATGCGGCATGCATTTGGGGCCCCGATGACATGCGGCATGCATGTGGGGCACCCATGATTTGCGCCATGCACGTGGGGCCCCTATGACATGCGGCATGAATTTGGGGTGCCCGAGACATGCGGCATGCACATGGGGCCTCCATGACATGCGGCATACGCTTGGGGCCCCTATGACATGCATCATGAGTTTGGATCCCCCATGACATGCGGCATGCACGTGGGGCCCCTATGACATGCGTCATGCACGTGGGGACCCTATGACATGCGGCATGCACGTGGGGCCCTCATGACATGCAGCATGCATTTGGGGCCACTATGACATGCGGCATGCATTTGGGGCCCCCATGACATGCGGCATGCATGTGGGACCCCTGTGACATGCGGCCTGCATTTGGGGGGCCCCATGACATGCGGCAAGCACGTGGGGCCCCAATGACATGCAGCATGTACGTGGGGCCCCCATGACATGCGGAATGCACGTGAGGCCCCCGTGACATGCGGAATGCCTGCGGGGCCCCAATGACATGCGGCATGCATGCATTTGTGTCCCCCATTAAATGCGGCAAGCACGTGGGGCCCCAATGACATGCAGCATGTACGTGGGGCCCCCATGACATGCGGAATGCCTGCGGGGCCCCAATGACATGCGGCATGCAAGCGGGGCCCTCATGACATGCGGCATGCACGTGGTGCCCCCATGAAAGGGGGCATGCATTTGGGGCTCCCATGACACGCGGCATGTATGTGGGGCCCCCATGACCTGTGGCATGCATGTGGGGACGAAATGACATGCGGCAAGCATTTGGGGCTCCCATGACACGCGACATTCATGTGGGGCCCTCTAGACATTTGGCACATATTTGGGGCCCACATGACATGCAGCACATATTTGCGGCCCCCATAACATGCGGCATGCATTTGGGGCCCCCATGACATGCGCCATGCATGTGGGGCCCTCATGACATGCGGCACGTATTTGGGGCCCCCCATGATATGCAGCATACTTTTGGGGCCCAAATGACATGCGGCATGCATTTGTGGCCCACATGAAATGTGGCATGCATGTGCAGCCTCCATAACATGGGTCATGCAATTGGGGCCCCCATGACATGCAGCATGAATTTGGGGGCCACATACATGCCACGTGTCATGGGGGTCCCACATGCATGCCGCATGTCATGACATGCGGCATGCATGTGGGGCCCCCATGACACGCACCATGCATGTGGGACCCCATTATGCGGCACGTACTTGGGGCCCCTAAGACAAGCGGCATGCACGTGGGGCCCCCATAACATGCACCATGCATTTGGTCCCCCATGACATGCGGCATGCACATGGGCCCCCATGACATGCGGCATGCATTTGGGCCCCCATGACAACCAGCATGCATGTGGGGCCCCGATGACATGAGGCAAAAATTTGGGGCCCCCTTGCCATGCGGCATGCATTTGGGGCCCCCATGACATGCGCCATGTATGTGGGGCCCCCATGACATGCGGCATGCATTTGGGCCCCAATAACACCCAGCTTGCATGTGGGGCCCCCATTACATGCGGCATGCACGTGTTGCCCTCATGATATGTGGCATGCATGTGGGGCCCCTATGACATGCGCCATGCATTTGGCGCCCCCATTACAAGCGGCATGTATTTGGGGCTTCCATGACATGCAGCAAGCATTTGGAGCCCCTGACATGTAGCATGCATTTAGGGTCCCCAAGGAAATGCGGCATGCTCGTGGGGCCCCCATGACAGGCGGCATGCATTTGGGGACTCCATAACATGCGGCAAGCACGTTGGGCCCCCATGACATGCGGCACGTATTTGGGGGCCCCAAAACATGCGACATGTATTTGTGGCCCCCATGACATGCGGCACGCACGGTTGCCCCCATGACATGCGGCATGTATTTGGGGCCCCCATCACATGCGGCATACATTTGGGGCCTCCATGACATGCGGCATGCATTTGGGGCCCTCATGACATGCGGCATACATTTGGGGCCCCCATGAAATGCGACATGCACATGGGGCCCCCATGACATGCGGCATGCATGTGGAGCCCCCATGACATGCGGAATGCACGTGGGGACCCCATGACACGTGGCATGCATGTGGGGCTCCCACGACTTGCGGCAAATATTTGGGGCCCCAAGACATGCGGCATGCACGTTGGGCCCCCATGACATGCGGCACATATTTGTGGCCCCCATGACATGCGGCATGCCTTTGGGGCCCCCATGACATGCGCCATGCATGTGGGGCCCTCATGACATGCAGCACGTATTTGGGGCCCCCATGACATGCGTCATGTACGTGGCACCCCCATGACATGCGGCATACATTTGGGGCCCCCTTGACATGCGGCATGCATTTAGGGACCCCATGACATGAGGCATGCATTTGGGGACCCCATGACTTGCGGCATGCACGTGGGCCCCCCATGACATGGGGCATGCATTTGGGACCCCATGACATGCGGCATACATTTAGGGTCCCCATGACATGCGGCATGCATTTGGGGTCCCCATGACATGCAGCATGCACTTGGGGCCCCCGTGTAATGAGGCATGCGTTTGGGGCCCCCATGACACGAGGCATGCACGTGTGGCCCCGATGACTTGCGCCATGCATGTGGGGCCCTCATGACATGCGGAATGCATGTGGGGACCCCATGACACATGGCAGGCATGTGGGGCCCCCATGACATGCGGCAAATATTTGGGGCCCAAAGACATGCGGCATGCACGTTGGGCCCCCATGAAATGCGGCACATATTTGTGGCCCCCATGACATGCGGCATGCATTTGGGGCCCCCATGACATGCGCCATGCATGTGGGGCCCTCATGACATGCGGCATGCATGTGGGGCCCCCATGACATGCGGCATGCATTTGGGGGACCCATGGCATGCGGCATGCATGTGGGGACCAAATGCTTGCCGCATGTCATGGGGGCCTGCATAACATGCTGCATGCACTTGGGGTACCTGAGACATGCGGCATGCACTTGGGGCCCCCATAACATGCTGCATGCATTTGGGGTGCCCGAGACATGCGGAATGCACGTGGGGCCCCTATGACATGCCGCATGCATTTGGGGCCCCCATTACATGTGGCATGCACATGGGGCCTCCATGACATGCGGCATACGCTTGGGGTCCCAATGACATGCAGCATGAGTTTGGATCCCCCATGACATGCGACATGCACGTGGAGCTCCCATGACATGAGTCATGCATTTGGGTCCCCCATGACATGCGCTATGCATGTGGGGCCCCTATGACATGCGGCATGCATTTGTGGGCCCCAAGACATGCTGCATGCATTTGGGGGCCTCCATGACATGCAGCATGCATGTGGGTCCCCATGACATGCGTCATGCACGTGGGGCCCCCTTGACATGCGACATTCATTTTGGGCCCCCATGACATGCGGCATGCATGTGGGGCCCCCATGACATGTGCCATGCATGTGGGGCCCCTATGACATGCGGCATGCATTTGGGGCCCCGATGACATGCGGCATTCATGTGGGGCACCCATGACTTGCGGCATGCATTTGGGGCCACTATGACATGCGGCATGCATTTGGGGCCCCCATGACATGCGGCATGCATGTGGGACCCCTATGACATGCGGCATGCATTTGGGGGGCCCCATGACATGCGGCATACATTTGTGGGCCCGATGACAAGCGGCATTCATGTGGGGCACCCATGACTTGCGGCATGCATTTGGAGCCACTATGACATGCGGCATTCATTTGGGGCCCCAATGACATGCGGCATGCATGCATTTGGGTCCCCCATGAAATGTGGCATGCATGTGGGGGCCCCATGACATGCGGCATGCACGTGGGGCCCCCATGACATGCGGCATACATTTGTGGCCCCCGTGACATGAGGCATGCACGTGGGGCCCCATGACATGCGGCAAGCACGTGGGGCCCCAATGACATGCAGCATGCACGTGGAGCCCCCATGACATGCGGAATGCACGTGAGGCCCCCATGACATGCGGAATGCCTGCGGGGCCCCAATGACCTGCGACATGCAAGCGGGGCCCTCATGACATGTGGCATGCATTTGGGGCCCCCAATATATGCAGCATGCACGTGGGGCCCCCATGATATGTGGCATGCATTTGGGGCCCCCATGACTTGAGCCATGCATTTGGGGCCCCCATGACATGCAGCATGCACGTGGACCCGTCATGACATGCAGCATGCATTTGGGGCCACTATGACATGCGGCATGCATTTGGCGCCCCCATGACCTGCGGCATGCACGTGGGGCCCCCATGACATGCGGCATGCATTTGGGGCCCCCATGACATGCGGAATGCCTGCGGGGCCCCCATGACATGCGGCATGAATTTGGGGCCCCCAACACATGCGGCATGCACGTTGGGCCCCCATGACATGCAGCATGCATTTATGGCCCCCATGACATGCGGCAAGCATTTGGGCCCCCATGACATGCGGCATGCATTTGGGGGCCCCATGACATGCGGCATGCATGTGGGGCCCCCATGACATGCGGCATGCATTTGGAGCCCCCATGCATTGAGGCATGCATTTGGGCCCCCCATGGCTTGACGCATGCATTTGGGGCCCCCATGACATGCAGCATGCATGTGGGACCCCCAAGCCATGCGGCATACATTTGAATCCCCATGACATGCGGCATGCACGTGGGACCCCCATGACATGCGGCATGCATTTGAATCCCCCATTACATGCGGCATGCACGTGGGGACCCCATGACATGCGGCACGCATTTGGGCCCCCCATGACATGCGGAATGCCTGCGGGTCCCCCATGACATGCGGCATGCATGCAGGGCCCTCATGACATGCAGCATGAATTTGGGGCCCACAATACATGCGGCATGCACGTTGGGCCCCCATGACATGCGGCATGCATTTATGGCCCCCATGACATGCGGCATGCATTTGGGGTCCCCATGACATGCGGCATGCACGTGGGGCCCCCTTGACATGCGACATTCATGTGGGGCTCCCATGACATGCGGCATGCATTTGGGGCCTCCGTGACATGCGGCATGCATGTGGGGCCCCCATGACATGCGTCATGCATGTGGGGCCCCTATGACATGCGGCATGCATTTAGGGCCCCGATGGCATGCGGCATTCATGTGGGGCACCCATGACTTGCGCCAAGCACGTGGGGCCCCCATGACATGCGGCATGTATTTGGGGCCCCCATGACATGCGGCATGCATGTGGGGCCCCCATGACATGCGGCATGCATGTGGGGCTCCCATGACATGCGGCATCCATTTATGGCCCCCATGACATGCGGCAAGCATTTGGGCCCCCATGACATGCGGCATGCATTTGGGGGCCCCATGGCATGCGGCATGCATGTGGGACCCAAATGCTTGTCGCATGTCATGGGGGCCTCCATGACATGCGGCATGCATGTGCGTCCCCATGACATGCGGCATGCACGTGGGGCCCCCTTGACATGCGTCATGCATTTGGATCCCCCATTACATGCTGCATGCAAGTGGTGCCCCCATGACATGCGGCATGCATGTGGGCCCCCATGACATGCGGCATGCATGTGGGACCCCCATGACATGCGTCATGCATTTTGATCCCCCATTACATGCTGCATGCAAGTGGTGCCCCCATTACATGCTGTATGCAAGTGGTGCCCCCATGACATGCGGCATGCATGTGGGCCCCCATGACATGCGGCATGCATTTGGGGCCCCCATGATATGCGGCACGCATTTGAGGCCCCCATGACATGCGCATGCATGTGGGGGCCCATGAAATGCGCCATGCATGTGGGGCCCCTATGACATGCGGCATGCATTTGTGGGCACCAAGACATGCTGCATGCATTTGGGGGGCCCCATGACATGCGGCATGCATTTGGGGGCCCCATGACATGCGGTATGCATTTGGGGCCCCCATGACATGCAGCATGCATGTGGGTCCCCCATGACATGCGACATGCATTTGGGGCCCCATGAAATGCGTCATGCATTTGGGTCCCCCATGAAATGCGGCATGCATGTGGGGCCCCTATGACATGCGGCATGCATTTGGGGCCCCGATGACATGCGGCATGCATGTGGGGCACCCATGATTTGCGCCATGCACGTGGGGCCCCTATGACATGCGGCATGAATTTGGGGTGCCCGAGACATGCGGCATGCACATGGGGCCTCCATGACATGCGGCATACGCTTGGGGCCCCTATGACATGCATCATGAGTTTGGATCCCCCATGACATGCGGCATGCACGTGGGGCCCCTATGACATGCGTCATGCACGTGGGGACCCTATGACATGCGGCATGCACGTGGGGCCCTCATGACATGCAGCATGCATTTGGGGCCACTATGACATGCGGCATGCATTTGGGGCCCCCATGACATGCGGAATGCATGTGGGACCCCTGTGACATGCGGCCTGCATTTGGGGGGCCCCATGACATGCGGCAAGCACGTGGGGCCCCAATGACATGCAGCATGTACGTGGGGCCCCCATGACATGCGGAATGCACGTGAGGCCCCCATGACATGCGGAATGCCTACGGGGCCCCAATGACATGTGGCATGCATGCATTTGTGTCCCTCATTAAATGCGGCAAGCACGTGAGGCCCCAATGACATGCAGCATGTACGTGGGGCCCCCATGACATGCGGAATGCCTGCGGGGCCCCAATGACATGCGGCATGCAAGCGGGGCCCTCATGACATGTGGCATGCATTTGGGGCCCCCAATATATGCAGCATGCACGTGGGGCCCCCATGATATGTGTCATGCATTTGGGGCCCCCATGACTTGCGGCATGCACGTGGGCCCCTCATGACATGCAGCATGCATTTGGAAACCACTATGACATGCGGCATGCATTTTGGGCCCCCATGACATGAGGCATGCATTTGGGGCCCCCATGACATGCGGCATGCATGTAGGGCCCCCATGAAATGCGCCATGCATGTGGGGCCCCTATGACATGCGGCATGCATTTGTGGGCCCCAAGACATGCGGCATGCACGTGGGGCCCCCATGACATGCGGCCTGCATTTGGGGCCCCCATGACATGCGGAATGCACGTGGGGCCCCTATGACATGCAACATGAATTTGGGGGCACCATTACATGCGGCATGCACGTGGAGCATCCATGACATGCGTCATGCATTTGGGCCCCCATGACATGCGGCATGCATGTGGGGCCCCCATGACATGTGGTATGCACGTGGGGCCACTATGACATGCCGCATGCATTTGGGGTCCCCATGACATGCGTCATGCATTTGGATCCCCATTACATGCTGCATGCAAGTGTGGCCCCCATAACATGCGGCATGCATGTGGGCCCCCAATGACATGTGGCATGCACGTGGGGCCCCCATGACATGCGGCATGCATTTATGGCCCCCATGACATGCGGCATGCATTTGGTATCCCCATGACATGCGGCATGCACGTGGGGCCCCCTTGACATGTGACATTCATGTGGGGCTCCCATGACATGCGGCATGCATTTGGGGCCTCCGTGACATACGGCATGCATGTGGGGCCCCCATGACATGCGTCATGCATGTGGGGCCCCTATGACATGCGGCATGCATTTAGGGCCCCGATGACATGCGGCATGCATGTGGGGCACCCATGACTTGTGCCAAGCACGTGGGGCCCCCATGACATGCGGCATGTATTTGGGGCCCCCATGACATACGGCATGCATGTGGGGCCCCCATGACATGCGCCATGCATGTGGGGCCCTCATGACATGCGGCACGTATTTGGGGCCCCCCATGATATGCAGCATACTTTTGGGGCCCAAATGACATGCGGCATGCATTTGTGGCCCCCATGAAATGTGGCATGCATTTGCAGCCTCCATAACATGGGTCATGCAATTGGGGCCCCCATGACATGCAGCATGAATTTGGGGGCCACATGCATGCCACGTGTCATGGGGGTCCCACATGCATGCCGCATGTCATGACATGCGGCATGCATGTGGGGCCCCCATGACACGCACCATGCATGTGGGACCCCATTATGCAGCACGTACTTTGGGCCCCTAAGACAAGCGGCATGCACGTGGGGCCCCCATAACATGCACCATGCCTTTGGTCCCCCATGACATGCGGCATGCACATGGGCCCCCATGACATGCGGCATGCATTTGGGCCCCCATGACAACCAGCATGCATGTGGGGCCCCGATGACATGAGGCAAAAATTTGGGGCCCCCTTGACATGCGGCATGCATTTGGGGCCCCCATGACATGCGCCATGTATGTGGGGCCCCCATGACATGCGGCATGCATTTGGGCCCCAATAACACCCAGCTTGCATGTGGGGCCCCCATTACATGCGGCATTCACGTGTTGCCCTCATGATATGTGGCATGCATGTGGGGCCCCTATGACATGCGCCATGCATTTGGCGCCCCCATTACAAGCGGCATGTATTTGGGGCTTCCATGACATGCAGCAAGCATTTGGAGCCCCTGACATGTAGCATGCATTTAGGGTCCCCAAGGAAATGCGGCATGCTCGTGGGGCCCCCATGACAGGCGGCATGCATTTGGGGACTCCATAACATGCGGCAAGCACGTGGGGCCCCCATGACATGCGGCACGTATTTGGGGGCCCCAAAACATGCGACATGTATTTGTGGCCCCCATGACATGCGGCACGCACGGTTGCCCCCATGACATGCGGCATGTATTTGGGGCCCCCATGACATGCGGCATACATTTGGGGCCTCCATGACATGCGGCATGCATTTGGGGCCCTCATGACATGCGGCATACATTTGGGGCCCCCATGAAATGTGACATGCACATGGGGCCCCCATGACATGCGGCATGCATGTGGAACCCCCATGACATGCGGAATGCACGTGGGGACCCCATGACACGTGGCATGCATGTGGGGCCCCCACGACTTGCGGCAAATATTTGGGGCCCCAAGACATGCGGCATGCACGTTGGGCCCCCATGACATGCGGCACATATTTGTGGCCCCCATGACATGCGGCATGCCTTTGGGGCCCCCATGACATGCGCCATGCATGTGGGGCCCTCATGACATGCAGCACGTATTTGGGGCCCCCATGACATGCGTCATGTACGTGGCGCCCCCATGACATGCGGCATACATTTGGGGCCCCCTTGACATGCGGCATGCACGTGGGCCCCCCATGACATGGGGCATGCATTTGGGACCCCATGAAATGCAGCATGCATGTGGGGCACCCATGACATGCGGCATGCACGTGGGGCCCTCTGATATGTGGCACGTATTTTGGGCCCCCATGACATGCGGCATACATTTAGGGTCCCCATGACATGCGGCATGCATTTGGGGTCCCCATGACATGCAGCATGCACTTGGGGCCCCCGTGTAATGAGGCATGCGTTTGGGGCCCCCATGACACGAGGCATGCACGTGTGGCCCCGATGACTTGCGCCATGCATGTGGGGCCCTCATAACATGCGGAATGCATGTGGGGACCCCATGACACATGGCAGGCATGTGGGGCCCCCATGACATGCGGCAAATATTTGGGGTCCAAAGACATGCGGCATGCACGTTGGGCCCCCATGAAATGCGGCACATATTTGTGGCCCCCATGACATGCGGCATGCATTTGGGGCCCCCATGACATGCGCCATGCATGTGGGGCCCTCATGACATGCGGCATGTATTTGTTGCCCCATGACATGCGACATGTATTTGGCCCCCATGACATGAGGCATGCACGTGGGGCCCCCATGACATGCGGCATACATTTGTGGGCCCGATGACAAGCGGCATTCATGTGGGGCACCCATGACTTGCGGCATGCATTTGGAGCCACTATGACATGCGGCATTCATTTGGGGCCCCAATGACATGCGGCATGCATGCATTTGGGTCCCCCATGAAATGTGGCATGCATGTGGGGGCCCCATGACATGCGGCATGCACGTGGGGCCCCCATGACATGCGGCATACATTTGTGGCCCCCGTGACATGAGGCATGCACGTGGGGCCCCATGACATGCGGCAAGCACGTGGGGCCCCAATGACATGCAGCATGCACGTGGAGCCCCCATGACATGCGGAATGCACGTGAGGCCCCCATGACATGCGGAATGCCTGCGGGGCCCCAATGACATGCGACATGCAAGCGGGGCCCTCATGACATGTGGCATGCATTTGGGGCCCCCAATATATGCAGCATCCACGTGGGGCCCCCATGATATGTGGCATGCATTTGGGGCCCCCATGACTTGAGCCATGCATTTGGGGCCCCCATGACATGCGGCATGCACGTGGGCCCGTCATGACATGCAGCATGCATTTGGGGCCACTATGACATGCGGCATGCATTCGGCGCCCCCATGACATGCGGCATGCACGTGGGGCCCCCATGACATGCGGCATGCATTTGGGGCCCCCATGACATGCGGAATGCCTGCGGGGCCCCCATGACATGCGGCATGAATTTGGGGCCCCCAATACATGCGGCATGCACGTTGGGCCCCCATGACATGCAGCATGCATTTATGGCCCCCATGACATGCGGCAAGCATTTGGGCCCCCATGACATGCGGCATGCATTTGGGGGCCCCATGACATGCGGCATGCATGTGGGGCCCCCATGACATGCGGCATGCATTTGGAGCCCCCATGAATTGAGGCATGCATTTGGGGCCCCCATGACTTGACGCATGCATTTGGGGCCCCCATGACATGCAGCATGCATGTGGGACCCCCAAGCCATGCGGCATACATTTGAATCCCCATGACATGCGGCATGCACGAGGGACCCCCATGACATGCGGCACGCATTTGGGCCCCCCATGACATGCGGAATGCCTGCGGGGCCCCCATGACATGCGGCATGCATGCAGGGCCCTCATGACATGCAGCATGAATTTGGGGCCCACAATACATGCGGCATGCACGTTGGGCCCCCATGACATGCGGCATGCATTTATGGCCCCCATGAGATGCGGCATTCATGTGGGGCTCCCATGACATGCGGCATGCATTTGGGGCCTCCGTGACATGCGGCATGCATGAGGGGCCCCCATGACATGCGGCATGCATTTATGGCCCCCATGACATGCGGCATGCATTTGGTATCCCCATGACATGCGGCATGCACGTGGGGCCCCCTTGACATGTGACATTCATGTGGGGCTCCCATGACATGCGGCATGCATTTGGGGCCTCCGTGACATGCGGCATGCATTTAGGGCCCCGATGACATGCGGCATTCATGTGGGGCACCCATGACTTGCGCCAAGCACGTGGGGCCCCCATGACATGCGGCAAGCATTTGGGCCCCCATGACATGCGGCATGCATTTGGGGGCCCCATGGCATGCGGCATGCATGTGGGCCCCAAATACTTGTCGCATGTCATGGGGGCCTCCATGACATGCGGCATGCATGTGGGTCCCCATGACATGCGGCATGCACGTGGGGCCCCCTTCACATGCGTCATGCATTTGGATCCCCCATTACATGCTGCATGCAAGTGGTGCCCCCATGACATGCGGCATGCATGTGGGCCCCCATGACATGCGGCATGCATGTGGGACCCCCATGACATGCGTCATGCATTTGGATCCCCCATTACATGCTGCATGCAAGTGGTGCCCCCATTACATGCTGCATGCAAGTGGTGCCCCCATGACATGCGGCATGCATGTGGGCCCCCATGACATGCGGCATGCATTTGGGGCCCCCATGATATGCGGCACGCATTTGAGGCCCCCATGACATGCGCACGCATGTGGGGGGCCCATGAAATGCGCCATGCATGTGGGGCCCCTATGACATGCGGCATGCATTTGTGGGCACCAAGACATGCTGCATGCATTTGGGGGGCCCCATGACATGCGGCATGCATTTGGGGCCCCCATGACATGCAGCATGCATGTGGGTCCCCCATGACATGCGACATGCATTTGGGGCCCCATGACATGCGGCATGCATTTGGGTCCCCCATGAAATGCGGCATGCATGTGGGGCCCCTATGACATGCGGCATGCATTTGGGGCCCCTATGACATGCGGCATGAATTTGGGGTGCCCGAGACATGCGGCATGCACGTGGGGCCCCTATGACATGCCGCATGCATTTGTGGCCCCCATTACATGTGGCATGCACATGGGGCCTCCATGACATGCGGCATACGCTTGGGGCCCCAATGACATGCAGCATGAGTTTGGATCCCCCATGACATGCGGCATGCACGTGGGGCCCCTATGACATGCGGCATGCACGTGGGGACCCTATGACATGCGGCATGCACGTGGGGCCCTCATGACATGCAGCATGCATTTGGGGCCACTATGACATGCGGCATGCATTTGGGGCCCCCATGAGATGCGGCATGCATGTGGGACCCCTGTGACATGCGGCCTGCATTTGGGGGGCCCCATGACATGCGGCAAGCACGTGGGGCCCCAATGACATGCAGCATGTACGTGGGGCCCCCATGACATGCGGAATGCACGTGAGGCCCCCGTGACATGCGGAATGCCTGCGGGGCCCCAATGACATGCGGCATGCATGCATTTGTGTCCCCCATTAAATGCGGCAAGCACGTGGGGCCCCAATGACATGCAGCATGTACGTGGGGCCCCCATGACATGCGGAATGCCTGCGGGGCCCCAATGACATGCGGCATGCAAGCGGGGCCCTCATGACATGTGGCATGCATTTGGGGCCCCCAATATATGCAGCATGCACGTGGGGCCCCCATGATATGTGGCATGCATTTGGGGCCCCCATGACTTGCGGCATGCACGTGGGCCCCTCATGACATGCAGCATGCATTTGGAAACCACTATGACATGCGGCATGCATTTGGGGCCCCAATGACATGCGGTATGCATTTGGGGCCCCCATGACATGCGGCATGTATGTGGGGCCCCCATGACCTGTGGCATGCATGTGGTGACTAAATGACATGCGGCAAGCATTTGGGGCTCCCATGACACGCGACATTCATGTGGGGCCCTCTAGACATTTGGCACATATTTGGGGCCCACATGACATGCAGCACATATTTGCGGCCCCCATAACATGCGGCATGCATTTGGGGCCCCCATGACATGCGCCATGCATGTGGGGCCCTCATGACATGCGGCACGTATTTGGGGCCCCCCATGATATGCAGCATACTTTTGGGGCCCAAATGACATGCGGCATGCATTTGTGGCCCACATGAAATGTGGCATGCATGTGCAGCCTCCATAACATGGGTCATGCAATTGGGGCCCCCATGACATGCAGCATGAATTTGGGGGCCACATACATGCCACGTGTCATGGGGGTCCCACATGCATACCTCATGTCATGACATGCGGCATGCATGTGGGGCCCCCATGACACGCACCATGCATGTGGGACCCCATTATGCGGCACGTACTTGGGGCCCCTAAGACAAGCGGCATGCACGTGGGGCCCCCATAACATGCACCATGCATTTGGTCCCCCATGACATGCGGCATGCACATGGGCCCCCATGACATGCGGCATGCATTTGGGCCCTCATGATAACCAGCATGCGTGTGGGGCCCCGATGACATGAGGCAAAAATTTGGGGCCCCCTTGCCATGCGGCATGCATTTGGGGCCCCCATGACATGCGCCATGTATGTGGGGCCCCCATGACATGCGGCATGCACGTGATGCCCTCATGATATGTGGCATGCATGTGGGGCCCCTATGACATGCGCCATGCATTTGGCGCCCCCATTACAAGCGGCATGTATTTGGGGCTTCCATGACATGCAGCAAGCATTTGGAGCCCCTGACATGTAGCATGCATTTAGGGTCCCCAAGGAAATGCGGCATGCTCGTGGGGCCCCCATGACAGGCGGCATGCATTTGGGGACTCCATAACATGCGGCAAGCACGTTGGGCCCCCATGACATGCGGCACGTATTTGGGGGCCCCAAAACATGCGACATGTATTTGTGGCCCCCATGACATGCGGCACGCACGGTTGCCCCCATGACATGCGGCATGTATTTGGGGCCCCCATCACATGCGGCATACATTTGGGGCCTCCATGACATGCGGCATGCATTTGGGGCCCTCATGACATGCAGCATACATTTGGGGCCCCCATGAAATGCGACATGCACATGGGGCCCCCATGACATGCGGCATGCATGTGGAGCCCCCATGACATGCAGAATGCACGTGGGGACCCCATGACACGTGGCATGCATGTGGGGCTCCCACGACTTGCGGCAAATATTTGGGGCCCCAAGACATGCGGCATGCACGTTGGGCCCCCATGACATGCGGCACATATTTGTGGCCCCCATGACATGCGGCATGCCTTTGGGGCCCCCATGACATGCGCCATGCATGTGGGGCCCTCATGACATGCAGCACGTATTTGGGGCCCCCATGACATGCGTCATGTACGTGGCGCCCCCATGACATGCGGCATGCCTTTGGGGCCCCCATGACATGCGCCATGCATGTGGGGCCCTCATGACATGCAGCACGTATTTGGGGCCCCCATGACATGCGTCATGTACGTGGCACCCCCATGACATGCGGCATACATTTGGGGCCCCCTTGACATGCGGCATGCATTTAGGGACCCCATGACATGAGGCATGCATTTGGGGACCCCATGACTTGCGGCATGCACGTGGGCCCCCCATGACATGGGGCATGCATTTGGGACCCCATGAAATGCAGCATGCATGTGGGGCACCCATGACATGCGGCATGCACGTGGGGCCCCCTGATATGTGGCACGTATTTTGGGCCCCCATGACATGCGGCATACATTTAGGGTCCCCATGACATGCGGCATGCATTTGGGGTCCCCATGACATGCAGCATGCACTTGGGGCCCCCGTGTAATGAGGCATGCGTTTGGGGCCCCCATGACACGAGGCATGCACGTGTGGCCCCGATGACTTGCGCCATGCATGTGGGGCCCTCATGACATGCGGAATGCATGTGGGGACCCCATGACACATGGCAGGCATGTGGGGCCCCCATGACATGCGGCAAATATTTGGGGCCCAAAGACATGCGGCATGCACGTTGGGCCCCCATGAAATGCGGCACATATTTGTGGCCCCCATGACATGCGGCATGCATTTGGGGCCCCCATGACATGCGCCATGCATGTGGGGCCCTCATGACATGCGCATGCATGTGGGGCCCCCATGACATGCGGCATGCATTTGGGGGACCCATGGCATGCGGCATGCATGTGGGGCCCAAATGCTTGCCGCATGTCATGGGGGCCTGCATAACATGCTGCATGCACTTGGGGTACCTGAGACATGCGGCATGCACTTGGGGCCCCCATAACATGATGCATGCATTTGTGGTGCCCGAGACATGCGGAATGCACGTGGGGCCCCTATGACATGCCGCATGCATTTGGGGCCCCCATTACATGTGGCATGCACATGGGGCCTCCATGACATGCGGCATACGCTTGGGGTCCCAATGACATGCAGCATGAGTTTGGATCCCCCATGACATGCGACATGCACGTGGGGCTCCCATGACATGAGTCATGCATTTGGGTCCCCCATGACATGCGCTATGCATGTGGGGACCCTATGACATGCGGCATGCATTTGTGGGCCCCAAGACATGCTGCATGCATTTGGGGGCCTCCATGACATGCAGCATGCATGTGGGTCCCCATGACATGCGTCATGCACGTGGGGCCCCCTTGACATGCGACATTCATTTTGGGCCCCCATGACATGCGGCATGCATGTGGGGCCCCCATGACATGTGCCATGCATGTGGGGCCCCTATGACATGCGGCATGCATTTGGGGCCCCGATGACATGCGGCATGCATGTGGGGCACCCATGACTTGCGGCATGCATTTGGGGCCACTATGACATGCGGCATGCATTTGGGGCCCCCATGACATGCGGCATGCATGTGGGACCCCTATGACATGCGGCATGCATTTGGGGGGCCCCATGACATGCGGCATACATTTGTGGGCCCGATGACAAGCGGCATTCATGTGGGGCACCCATGACTTGCGGCATGCATTTGGAGCCACTATGACATGCGGCATTCATTTTGGGCCCCAATGACATGCGGCATGCATGCATTTGGGTAACCCATGAAATGTGGCATGCATGTGGGGGCCCCATGACATGCGGCATGCACGTGGGGCCCCCATGACATGCGGCATACATTTGTGGCCCCCGTGACATGAGGCATGCACGTGGGGCCCCATGACATGCGGCAAGCACGTGGGGCCCCAATGACATGCAGCATGCACGTGGAGCCCCCATGACATGCGGAATGCACGTGAGGCCCCCATGACATGCGGAATGCCTGCGGGGCCCCAATGACATGCGACATGCAAGCGGGGCCCTCATGACATGTGGCATGCATTTGGGGCCCCCAATATATGCAGCATGCACGTGGGGCCCCCATGATATGTGGCATGCATTTGGGGCCCCCATGACTTGAGCCATGCATTTGGGGCCCCCATGACATGCGGCATGCACGTGGACCCGTCATGACATGCAGCATGCATTTGGGGCCACTATGACATGCGGCATGCATTTGGCGCCCCCATGACCTGCGGCATGCACGTGGGGCCCCCATGACATGCGGCATGCATTTGGGGCCCCCATGACATGCGGAATGCCTGCGGGGCCCCCATGACATGCGGCATGAATTTGGGGCCCCCAATACATGCGGCATGCACGTTGGGCCCCCATGACATGCAGCATGCATTTATGGCCCCCATGACATGCGGCAAGCATTTGGGCCCCCGTGACATGCGGCATGCATTTGGGGGCCCCATGACATGTGGCATGCATGTGGGGCCCCCATGACATGCGGCATGCATTTGGAGCCCCCATGAATTGAGGCATGCATTTGGGGCCCCCATGACTTGACGCATGCATTTGGGGCCCCCATGACATGCGGCATGCACGTGGGGCCCCCTTGACATGCGACATTCATGTGGGGCTCCCATGACATGCGGCATGCATTTGGGGCCTCCGTGACATGCGGCATGCATGTGGGGCCCCCATGACATGCGTCATGCATGTGGGGCCCCTATGACATGCGGCATGCATTTAGGGCCCCGATGACATGCGGCATTCATGTGGGGCACCCATGACTTGCGCCAAGCACGTGGGGCCCCCATGACATGCGGCATGTATTTGGGGCCCCCATGACATGCGGCATGCATGTGGGGCCCCCATGACATGCGGCATGCATGTGGGGCTCCCATGACATGCGGCATCCATTTATGGCCCCCATGACATGCGGCAAGCATTTGGGCCCCCATGACATGCGGCATGCATTTGGGGGCCCCATGACATGCGGCATGCATTTGGGGGCCCCATGACATGCGGTATGCATTTGGGGCCCCCATGACATGCAGCATGCATGTGGGTCCCCCATGACATGCGACATGCATTTGGGGCCCCATGACATGCGTCATGCATTTGGGTCCCCCATGAAATGCGGCATGCATGTGGGGCCCCTATGACATGCGGCATGCATTTGGGGCCCCGATGACATGCGGCATGCATGTGGGGCACCCATGATTTGCGCCATGCACGTGGGGCCCCTATGACATGCGGCATGAATTTGGGGTCCCCGAGACATGCGGCATGCACATGGGGCCTCCATGACATGCGGCATATGCTTGGGGCCCCAATGACATGCATCATGAGTTTGGATCCCCCATGACATGCGGCATGCACGTGGGGCCCCTATGACATGCGTCATGCACGTGGGGACCCTATGACATGCGGCATGCACGTGGGGCCCTCATGACATGCAGCATGCATTTGGGGCCACTATGACATGCGGCATGCATTTGGGGCCCCCATGACATGCGGCATGCATGTGGGACCCCTGTGACATGCGGCCTGCATTTGGGGGGCCCCATGACATGCGGCAAGCACGTGGGGCCCCAATGACATGCAGCATGTACGTGGGGCCCCATGACATGCGGAATGCACGTGAGGCCCCCATGACATGCGGAATGCCTGCGGGGCCCCAATGACATGCGGCATGCATGCATTTGTGTCCCCCATTAAATGCGGCAAGCACGTGGGGCCCCAATGACATGCAGCATGTACGTGGGGCCCCCATGACATGCGGAATGCCTGCGGGGCCCCAATGACATGCGGCATGCAAGCGGGGCCCTCATGACATGTGGCATGCATTTGGGGCCCCCAATATATGCAGCATGCACGTGGGGCCCCATGATATGTGTCATGCATTTGGGGCCCCCATGACTTGCGGCATGCACGTGGGCCCCTCATGACATGCAGCATGCATTTGGAAACCACTATGACATGCGGCATGCATTTTGGGCCCCCATGACATGAGGCATGCATTTGGGGCCCCCATGACATGCGGCATGCATGTGGGCCCCCAATGACATGTGGCATGCACGTGGGGCCCCCATGACATGCGGCATGCATTTATGGCCCCCATGACATGCGGCATGCATTTGGTATCCCCATGACATGCGGCATGCACGTGGGGCCCCCTTGACATGTGACATTCATGTGGGGCTCCCATGACATGCGGCATGCATTTGGGGCCTCCGTGACATGCGGCATGCATGTGGGGCCCCCATGACATGCGTCATGCATGTGGGGCCCCTATGACATGCGGCATGCATTTAGGGCCCCGATGACTTGCGCCAAGCACGTGGGGCCCCCATGACATGCGGCATGTATTTGGGGCCCCCATGACATGCGGCATGCATGTGGGGCCCCCATGACATGCGCCATGCATGTGGGGCCCTCATGACATGCGGCACGTATTTGGGGCCCCCCATGATATGCAGCATACTTTTGGGGCCCAAATGACATGCGGCATGCATTTGTGGCCCCCATGAAATGTGGCATGCATGTGCAGCCTCCATAACATGGGTCATGCAATTGGGGCCCCCATGACATGCAGCATGAATTTGGGGGCCACATGCATGCCACGTGTCATGGGGGTCCCACATGCATGCCGCATGTCATGACATGCGGCATGCATGTGGGGCCCCCATGACACGCACCATGCATGTGGGACCCCATTATGCGGCACGTACTTTGGGCCCCTAAGACAAGCGGCATGCACGTGGGGCCCCCATAACATGCGCCATGCCTTTGGTCCCCCATGACATGCGGCATGCATTTGGGCCCCCATGACAACCAGCATGCATGTGGGGCCCCGATGACATGAGGCAAAAATTTGGGGCCCCCTTGACATGCGGCATGCATTTGGGGCCCCCATGACATGCGCCATGTATGTGGGGCCCCCATGACATGCGGCATGCATTTGGGCCCCAATAACACCCAGCTTGCATGTGGGGCCCCCATTACATGCGGCATGCACGTGTTGCCCTCATGATATGTGGCATGCATGTGGGGCCCCTATGACATGCGCCATGCATTTGGCGCCCCCATTACAAGCGGCATGTATTTGGGGCTTCCATGACATGCAGCAAGCATTTGGAGCCCCTGACATGTAGCATGCATTTAGGGTCCCCAAGGAAATGCGGCATGCTCGTGGGGCCCCCATGACAGGCGGCATGCATTTGGGGACTCCATAACATGCGGCAAGCACGTTGGGCCCCCATGACATGCGGCACGTATTTGGGGGCCCCAAAACATGCGACATGTATTTGTGGCCCCCATGACATGCGGCACGCACGGTTGCCCCCATGACATGCGGCATGTATTTGGGGCCCCCATCACATGCGGCATACATTTGGGGCCTCCATGACATGCGGCATGCATTTGGGGCCCTCATGACATGCGGCATACATTTGGGGCCCCCATGAAATGCGACATGCACATGGGGCCCCCATGACATGTGGCATGCATGTGGAGCCCCCATGACATGCGGAATGCACGTGGGGACCCCATGACACGTGGCATGCATGTGGGGCTCCCACGACTTGCGGCAAATATTTGGGGCCCCAAGACATGCGGCATGCACGTTGGGCCCCCATGACATGCGGCACATATTTGTGGCCCCCATGACATGCGGCATGCCTCTGGGGCCCCCATGACATGCGCCATGCATGTGGGGCCCTCATGACATGCAGCACGTATTTGGGGCCCCCATGACATGCGTCATGTACGTGGCACCCCCATGACATGCGGCATACATTTGGGGCCCCCTTGACATGCGGCATGCATTTAGGGACCCCATGACATGAGGCATGCATTTGGGGACCCCATGACTTGCGGTATGCACATGGGCCCCCCATGACATGGGGCATGCATTTGGGACCCCATGAAATGCAGCATGCATGTGGGGCACCCATGACATGCGGCATGCACGTGGGGCCCCCTGATATGTGGCACGTATTTTGGGCCCCCATGACATGCGGCATACATTTAGGGTCCCCATGACATGCGGCATGCATTTGGGGTCCCCATGACATGCAGCATGCACTTGGGGCCCCCGTGTAATGAGGCATGCGTTTGGGGCCCCCATGACACGAGGCATGCACGTGTGGCCCCGATGACTTGCGCCATGCATGTGGGGCCCTCATGACATGCGGAATGCATGTGGGGACCCCATGACACATGGCAGGCATGTGGGGCCCCCATGACAAGCGGCAAATATTTGGGGCCCAAAGACATGCGGCATGCACGTTGGGCCCCCATGAAATGCGGCACATATTTGTGGCCCCCATGACATGCGGCATGCATTTGGGGCCCCCATGACATGCGCCATGCATGTGGGGCCCTCATGACATGCGGCATGCATGTGGGGCCCCCATGACATGCGGCATGCATTTGGGGGACCCATGGCATGCGGCATGCATGTGGGGCCCAAATGCTTGCCGCATGTCATGGGGGCCTGCATAACATGCTGCATGCACTTGGGGTACCTGAGACATGCGGCATGCACTTGGGGCCCCCATAACATGCTGCATGCATTTGGGGTGCCCGAGACATGCGGAATGCACGTGGGGCCCCTATGACATGCCGCATGCATTTGGGGCCCCCATTACATGTGGCATGCACATGGGGCCTCCATGACATGCGGCATACGCTTGGGGTCCCAATGACATGCAGCATGAGTTTGGATCCCCCATGACATGCGACATGCACGTGGGGCTCCCATGACATGAGTCATGCATTTGGGTCCCCCATGACATGCGCTATGCATGTGGGGCCCCTATGACATGCGGCATGCATTTGTGGGCCCCAAGACATGCTGCATGCATTTGGGGGCCTCCATGACATGCAGCATGCATGTGGGTCCCCATGACATGCGTCATGCACGTGGGGCCCCCTTGACATGCAACATTCATTTTGGGCCCCCATGACATGCGGCATGCATGTGGGGCCCCTATGACATGCGGCATGCATTTAGGGCCCCGATGACATGCAGCATTCATGTGGGGCACCCATGACTTGCGGCATGCACGTGGGGCCCCCATGACATGCGGCATGCATTTGGGGCCCCCATGACATGCGGAATGCCTGCGGGGCCCCCATGACATGCGGCATGAATTTGGGGCCCCCAATACATGCGGCATGCACGTTGGGCCCCCATGACATGCAGCATGCATTTATGGCCCCATGACATGCGGCATACATTTGTGGGCCCGATGACAAGCGGCATTCATGTGGGGCACCCATGACTTGCGGCATGCATTTGGAGCCACTATGACATGCGGCATTCATTTGGGGCCCCAATGACATGCGGCATGCATGCATTTGGGTCCCCCATGAAATGTGGCATGCATGTGGGGGCCCCATGACATGCGGCATGCACGTGGGGCCCCCATGACATGCGGCATACATTTGTGGCCCCCGTGACATGAGGCATGCACGTGGGGCCCCATGACATGCGGCAAGCACGTGGGGCCCCAATGACATGCAGCATGCACGTGGAGCCCCCATGACATGCGGAATGCACGTGAGGCCCCCATGACATGCGGAATGCCTGCGGGGCCCCAATGACATGCGACATGCAAGCGGGGCCCTCATGACATGTGGCATGCATTTGGGGCCCCCAATATATGCAGCATGCACGTGGGGCCCCCATGATATGTGGCATGCATTTGGGGCCCCCATGACTTGAGCCATGCATTTGGGGCCCCCATGACATGCGGCATGCACGTGGACCCTTCATGACATGCAGCATGCATTTGGGGCCACTATGACATGCGGCATGCATTTGGCGCCCCCATGACCTGCGGCATGCACGTGGGGCCCCCATGACATGCGGCATGCATTTGGGGCCCCCATGACATGCGGAATGCCTGCGGGGCCCCCATGACATGCGGCATGAATTTGGGGCCCCCAATACATGCGGCATGCACGTTGGGCCCCCATGACATGCAGCATGCATTTATGGCCCCCATGACATGCGGCAAGCATTTGGGCCCCCATGACATGCGGCATGCATTTGGGGGCCCCATGACATGCGGCGTGCATGTGGGGCCCCCATGACATGCGGCATGCATTTGGAGCCCCCATGAATTGAGGCATGCATTTGGGGCCCCCATGACTTGACGCATGCATTTGGGGCCCCCATGACATGCAGCATGCATGTGGGACCCCCAAGCCATGCGGCATACATTTGAATCCCCATGACATGCGGCATGCACATGGGACCCCCATGACATGCGGCATGCATTTGAATCCCCCATTACATGCGGCATGCACGTGGGGACCCCATGACATGCGGCACGCATTTGGGCCCCCCATGACATGCGGAATGCCTGCGGGGCCCCCATGACATGCGGCATGCATGCAGGGCCCTCATGACATGCAGCATGAATTTGGGGCCCACAATACATGCGGCATGCACGTTGGGCCCCCATGACATGCGGCATGCATTTATGGCCCCCATGACATGCGGCATGCATTTGGGGTCCCCATGACATGCGGCATGCACGTGGGGCCCCCTTGACATGCGACATTCATGTGGGGCTCCCATGACATGCGGCATGCATTTGGGGCCTCCGTGACATGCGGCATGCATGTGGGGCCCCCATGACATGCGTCATGCATGTGGGGCCCCTATGACATGCGGCATGCATTTAGGGCCCCGATGACATGCAGCATTCATGTGGGGCACCCATGACTTGCGCCAAGCACGTGGGGCCCCCATTACATGCTGCATGCAAGTGGTGCCCCCATTACATGCTGCATGCAAGTGGTGCCCCCATGACATGCGGCATGCATGTGGGCCCCCTTGACATGCGTCATGCATTTGGATCCCCCATTACATGCTGAATGCAAGTGGTGCCCCCATGACATGCGGCATGCATGTGGGCCCCCATGACATGCGGCATGCATGTGGGACCCCCATGACATGCGTCATGCATTTGGATCCCCCATTACATGCTGCATGCAAGTGGTGCCCCCATTACATGCTGCATGCAAGTGGTGCCCCCATGACATGCGGCATGCATGTGGGCCCCCATGACATGCGGCATGCATTTGGGGCCCCCATGATATGCGGCACGCATTTGAGGCCCCCATGACATGCGCATGCATGTGGGGGCCCATGAAATGCGCCATGCATGTGGGGCCCCTATGACATGCGGCATGCATTTGTGGGCACCAAGACATGCTGCATGCATTTGGGGGGCCCCATGACATGCGGCATGCATTTGGGGCCCCCATGACATGCAGCATGCATGTGGGTCCCCCATGACATGCGACATGCATTTGGGGCCCCATGACATGCGTCATGCATTTGGGTCCCCCATGAAATGCGGCATGCATGTGGGGCCCCTATGACATGCGGCATGCATTTGGGGCCCCGATGACATGCGGCATGCATGTGGGGCACCCATGATTTGCGCCATGCACGTGGGGCCCCAATGACATGCGGCATGAATTTGGGGTTCCCGAGACATGCGGCATGCACATGGGGCCTCCATGACATGCGGCATACGCTTGGGGCCCCAATGACATGCATCATGAGTTTGGATCCCCCATGACATGCGGCATGCACGTGGGGCCCCTATGACATGCGTCATGCACGTGGGGACCCTATGACATGCGGCATGCACGTGGGGCCCTCATGACATGCAGCATGCATTTGGGGCCACTATGACATGCGGCATGCATTTGGGGCCCCCATGACATGCGGCATGCATGTGGGACCCCTGTGACATGCGGCCTGCATTTGGGGGGCCCCATGACATGCGGCAAGCACGTGGGGCCCCAATGACATGCAGCATGTACGTGGGGCCCCCATGACATGCGGAATGCACGTGAGGCCCCCATGACATGCGGAATGCCTGCGGGGCCCCAATGACATGTGGCATGCATGCATTTGTGTCCCCCATTAAATGCGGCAAGCACGTGGGGCCCCAATGACATGCAGCATGTACGTGGGGCCCCCATGACATGCGGAATGCCTGCGGGGCCCCAATGACATGCGGCATGCAAGCGGGGCCCTCATGACATGTGGCATGCATTTGGGGCCCCCAATATATGCAGCATGCTCGTGGGGCCCCCATGATATGTGTCATGCATTTGGGGCCCCCATGACTTGCGGCATGCACGTGGGCCCCTCATGACATGCAGCATGCATTTGGAAACCACTATGACATGCGGCATGCATTTTGGGCCCCCATGACATGAGGCATGCATTTGGGGCCCCCATGACATGCGGCATGCATGTAGGGCCCCCATGAAATGCGCCATGCATGTGGGGCCCCTATGACATGCGGCATGCATTTGTGGGCCCCAAGACATGCGGCATGCACGTGGGGCCCCCATGACATGCGGCCTGCATTTGGGGCCCCCATGACATGCGGAATGCACGTGGGGCCCCTATGACATGCAACATGAATTTGGGGGCCCCATTACATGCGGCATGCACGTGGAGCATCCATGACATGCGTCATGCATTTGGGCCCCCATGACATGCGGCATGCATGTGGGGCCCCCATGACATGTGGTATGCACGTGGGGCCACTATGACATGCCGCATGCATTTGGGGTCCCCATGACATGCGTCATGCATTTGGATCCCCATTACATGCTGCATGCAAGTGTGGCCCCCATGACATGCGGCATGCAAGTGGTGCCCCCAATGACATGTGGCATGCACGTGGGGCCCCCATAACATGCGGCATGCATTTATGGCCCCCATGACATGCGGCATGCATTTGGTATCCCCATGACATGCGGCATGCACGTGGGGCCCCCTTGACATGTGACATTCATGTGGGGCTCCCATGACATGCGGCATGCATTTGGGGCCTCCGTGACATGCGGCATGCATGTGGGGCCCCCATGACATGCGTCATGCATGTGGGGCCCCCATGACATGCGGCATGTATTTGGGGCCCCCATGACATGCGGCATGCATGTGGGGCCCCCATGACATGCGCCATGCATGTGGGGCCCTCATGACATGCGGCACGTATTTGGGGCCCCCCATGATATGCAGCATACTTTTGGGGCCCAAATGACATGCGGCATGCATTTGTGGCCCCCATGAAATGTGGCATGCATGTGCAGCCTCCATAACATGGGTCATGCAATTGGGGCCCCCATGACATGCAGCATGAATTTGGGGGCCACATGCATGCCACGTGTCATGGGGGTCCCACATGCATGCCACATGTCATGACATGCGGCATGCATGTGGGGCCCCCATGACACGCACCATGCATGTGGGACCCCATTATGCGGCACGTACTTTGGGCCCCTAAGACAAGCGGCATGCACGTGGGGCCCCCATAACATGCGCCATGCCTTTGGTCCCCCATGACATGCGGCATGCACATGGTCCCCCATGACATGCGGCATGCATTTGGGCCCCCATGACAACCAGCATGCATGTGGGGCCCCGATGACATGAGGCAAAAATTTGGGGCCCCCTTGACATGCGGCATGCATTTGGGGCCCCCATGACATGCGCCATGTATGTGGGGCCCCCATGACATGCGGCATGCATTTGGGCCCCAATAACACCCAGCTTGCATGTGGGGCCCCCATTACATGCGGCATTCACGTGTTGCCCTCATGATATGTGGCATGCATGTGGGGCCCCTATGACATGCGCCATGCATTTGGCGCCCCCATTACAAGCGGCATGTATTTGGGGCTTCCATGACATGCAGCAAGCATTTGGAGCCCCTGACATGTAGCATGCATTTAGGGTCCCCAAGGAAATGCGGCATGCTCGTGGGGCCCCCATGACAGGCGGCATGCATTTGGGGACTCCATAACATGCGGCAAGCACGTGGGGCCCCCATGACATGCGGCACGTATTTGGGGGCCCCAAAACATGCGACATGTATTTGTGGCCCCCATGACATGCGGCACGCACGGTTGCCCCCATGACATGCGGCATGTATTTGGGGCCCCCATGACATGCGGCATACATTTGGGGCCTCCATGACATGCGGCATGCATTTGGGGCCCTCATGACATGCGGCATACATTTGGGGCCCCCATGAAATGTGACATGCACATGGGGCCCCCATGACATGCGGCATGCATGTGGAACCCCCATGACATGCGGAATGCACGTGGGGACCCCATGACACGTGGCATGCATGTGGGGCCCCCACGACTTGCGGCAAATATTTGGGGCCCCAAGACATGCGGCACATATTTGTGGCCCCCATGACATGCGGCATGCCTTTGGGGCCCCCATGACATGCGCCATGCATGTGGGGCCCTCATGACATGCAGCACGTATTTGGGGCCCCCATGACATGCGTCATGTACGTGGCGCCCCCATGACATGCGGCATACATTTGGGGCCCCCTTGACATGCGGCATGCACGTGGGCCCCCCATGACATGGGGCATGCATTTGGGACCCCATGAAATGCAGCATGCATGTGGGGCACCCATGACATGCGGCATGCACGTGGGGCCCCCTGATATGTGGCACGTATTTTGGGCCCCCATGACATGCGGCATACATTTAGGGTCCCCATGACATGCGGCATGCATTTGGGGTCCCCATGACATGCAGCATGCACTTGGGGCCCCCGTGTAATGAGGCATGCGTTTGGGGCCCCCATGACACGAGGCATGCACGTGTGGCCCCGATGACTTGCGCCATGCATGTGGGGCCCTCATAACATGCGGCATGCACGTGGGGCCCCCATGATATGTGGCATGCATTTGGGGCCCCCATGACTTGAGCCATGCATTTGGGGCCCTCATGACATGCGGCATGCACGTGGACCCGTCATAACATGCAGCATGCATTTGGGGCCACTATGACATGCGGCATGCATTTGGCGCCCCCATGACCTGCGGCATGCACGTGGGGCCCCCATGACATGCGGCATGCATTTGGGGCCCCCATGACATGCGGAATGCCTGCGGGGCCCCCATGACATGCGGCATGAATTTGGGGCCCCCAATACATGCGGCATGCACGTTGGGCCCCCATGACATGCAGCATGCATTTATGGCCCCCATGACATGCGGCAAGCATTTGGGCCCCCATGACATGCGGCATGCATTTGGGGGCCCCATGACATGCGGCATGCATGTGGGGCCCCCATGACATGCGGCATGCATTTGGAGCCCCCATGAATTGAGGCATGCATTTGGGGCCCCCATGACTTGACGCATGCATTTGGGGCCCCCATGACATGCAGCATGCATGTGGGACCCCCAAGCCATGCGGCATACATTTGAATCCCCATGACATGCGGCATGCACGTGGGACCCCCATGACATGCGGCATGCATTTGAATCCCCCATTAAATGCGGCATGCACGTGTTGACCCCATGACATGCGGCACGCATTTGGGCCCCCCATGACATGCGGAATGCCTGCGGGGCCCCCATGACATGCGGCATGCATGCAGGGCCCTCATGACATGCAGCATGAATTTGGGGCCCACAATACATGCGGCATGCACGTTGGGCCCCCATGACATGCGGCATGCATTTATGGCCCCCATGACATGCGGCATGCATTTGGGGTCCCCATGACATGCGGCATGCACGTGGGGCCCCCTTGACATGCGACATTCATGTGGGGCTCCCATGACATGCGGCATGCATTTGGGGCCTCCGTGACATGCGGCATGCATGTGGGGCCCCCATGACATGCGTCATGCATGTGGGGCCCCTATGACATGCGGCATGCATTTAGGGCCCCGATGACATGCGGCATTCATGTGGGGCACCCATGACTTGCGCCAAGCACGTGGGGCCCCCATGACATGCGGCATGTATTTGGGGCCCCCATGACATGCGGCATGCATTTGAATCCCCCATTACATGCGGCATGCACGTGGGGACCCCATGACATGCGGCACGCATTTGGGCCCCCCATGACATGCGGAATGCCTGCGGGGCCCCCATGACATGCGGCATGCATGCAGGGCCCTCATGACATGCAGCATGAATTTGGGGCCCACAATACATGCGGCATGCACGTTGGGCCCCCATGACATGCGGCATGCATTTATGGCCCCCATGACATGCGGCATGCATTTGGGGTCCCCATGACATGCGGCATGCACGTGGGGCCCCCTTGACATGCGACATTCATGTGGGGCCCCCATGACATGCGTCATGCATGTGGGGCCCCTATGACATGCGGCATGCATTTAGGGCCCCGATGACATGCGGCATTCATGTGGGGCACCCATGACTTGCGCCAAGCACGTGGGGCCCCCATGACATGCGGCATGTATTTGGGGCCCCCATGACATGCGGCATGCATGTGGGGTCCCCATGACATGCGGCATGCATGTGGGGTCCCCATGACATGTGGCATGCATGTGGGGCTCCCATGACATGCGGCATCCATTTATGGCCCCCATGACATGCGGCAAGCATTTGGGCCCCCATGACATGCGGCATGCATGTGGGACCCCCATGACATGCGTCATGCATTTGGATCCCCCATTACATGCTGCATGCAAGTGGTGCCCCCATTACATGCTGCATGCAAGTGGTGCCCCCATGACATGCGGCATGCATGTGGGCCCCCATGACATGCGGCATGCATTTGGGGCCCCATGATATGCGGCACGCATTTGAGGCCCCCATGACATGCAGCATGCATGTGGGTCCTCCATGACATGCGACATGCATTTGGGGCCCCATGACATGCGTCATGCATTTGGGTCCCCCATGAAATGCGGCATGCATGTGGGGCCCCTATGACATGCGGCATGCATTTGGGGCCCCGATGACATGCGGCATGCATGTGGGGCACCCATGATTTGCGCCATGCACGTGGGGCCCCTATGACATGCGGCATGAATTTGGGGTGCCCGAGACATGCGGCATGCACATGGGGCCTCCATGACATGCGGCATACGCTTGGGGCCCCAATGACATGCATCATGAGTTTGGATCCCCCATGACATGCGGCATGCACGTGGGGCCCCTATGACATGCGTCAAGCACGTGGGAACCCTATGACATGCGGCATGCACGTGGGGCCCTCATGACATGCAGCATGCATTTGGGGCCATTATGACATGCGGCATGCATTTGGGGCCCCCATGACATGCGGCATGCATTTGGAGCCCCCATGAATTGAGGCATGCATTTGGGGCCCCCATGACTTGACGCATGCATTTGGGGCCCCCATGACATGCAGCATGCATGTGGGACCCCCAAGCCATGCGGCATACATTTGAATCCCCATGACATGCGGCATGCACGTGGGACCCCCATGACATGCGGCATGCATTTGAATCCCCCATTACATGCGGCATGCACGTGGGGACCCCATGACATGTGGCACGCATTTGGGCCCCCCATGACATGCGGAATGCCTGCGGGGCCCCCATGACATGCGGCATGCATGCAGGGCCCTCATGACATGCAGCATGAATTTGGGGCCCACAATACATGCGGCATGCACGTTGGGCCCCCATGACATGCGGCATGCATTTATGGCCCCCATGACATGCGGCATGCATTTGGGGTCCCCATGACATGCGGCATGCACGTGGGGCCCCCTTGACATGCGACATTCATGTGGGGCTCCCATGACATGCGGCATGCATTTGGGGCCTCCGTGACATGCGGCATGCATGTGGGGCCCCCATGACATGCGTCATGCATGTGGGGCCCCTATGACATGCGGCATGCATTTAGGGCCCCGATGACATGCGGCATTCATGTGGGGCACCCATGACTTGCGCCAAGCACGTGGGGCCCCCATGACATGTGGCATGTATTTGGGGCCCCCATGACATGCGGCATGCATGTGGGGCCCCCATGACATGCGGCATGCATGTGGGGCTCCCATGACATGCGGCATCCATTTATGGCCCCCATGACATGCGGCAAGCATTTGGGCCCCCATGACATGCGGCATGCATTTGGGGGCCCCATGGCATGCGGCATGCATGTGGGGCCCAAATGCTTGTCGCATGTCATGGGGGCCTCCATGACATGCGGCATGCATGTGGGTCCCCATGACATGCGGCATGCACGTGGGGCCCCCTTGACATGCGTCATGCATTTGGATCCCCCATTACATGCTGCATGCAAGTGGTGCCCCCATGACATGCGGCATGCATGTGGGCCCCCATGACATGCGGCATGCATGTGGGACCCCCATGACATGCGTCATGCATTTGGATCCCCCATTACATGCTGCATGCAAGTGGTGCCCCCATTACATGCTGCATGCAAGTGGTGCCCCCATGACATGCGGCATGCATGTGGGCCCCCATGACATGCGGCATGCATTTGGGGCCCCCATGATATGCGGCATGAATTTGGGGTGCCCGAGACATGCGGCATGCACATGGGGCCTCCATGACATGCGGCATACGCTTGGGGCCCCAATGACATGCATCATGAGTTTGCATCCCCCATGACATGCGGCATGCACGTGGGGCCCCTATGACATGCGTCATGCACGTGGGGACCCTATGACATGCGGCATGCACGTGGGGCCCTCATGACATGCAGCATGCATTTGTGGGCACCAAGACATGCTGCATGCATTTGGGGGGCCCCATGATATGCGGCATGCATTTGGGGGCCCCATGACATGCAGCATGCACTTGGGGCCCCCGTGTAATGAGGCATGCGTTTGGGGCCCCCATGACACGAGGCATGCACGTGTGGCCCCGATGACTTGCGCCATGCATGTGGGGCCCTCATAACATGCGGAATGCATGTGGGGACCCCATGACACATGGCAGGCATGTGGGGCCCCCATGACATGCGGCAAATATTTGGGGTCCAAAGACATGCGGCATGCACGTTGGGCCCCCATGAAATGCGGCACATATTTGTGGCCCCCATGACATGCGGCATGCATTTGGGGCCCCCATGACATGCGCCATGCATGTGGGGCCCTCATGACATGCGGCACGTATTTGTTGCCCCATGACATGCGACATGTATTTGGCCCCCATGACATGAGGCATGCACGTGGGGCCCCCATGACATGCGGCATACATTTGTGGGCCCGATGACAAGCGGCATTCATGTGGGGCACCCATGACTTGCGGCATGCATTTGGAGCCACTATGACATGCGGCATTCATTTGGGGCCCCAATGACATGCGGCATGCATGCATTTGGGTCCCCCATGAAATGTGGCATGCATGTGGGGGCCCCATGACATGCGGCATGCACGTGGGGCCCCCATGACATGCGGCATACATTTGTGGCCCCCGTGACATGAGGCATGCACGTGGGGCCCCATGACATGCGGCAAGCACGTGGGGCCCCAATGACATGCAGCATGCACGTGGAGCCCCCATGACATGCGGAATGCACGTGAGGCCCCCATGACATGCGGAATGCCTGCGGGGCCCCAATGACATGCGACATGCAAGCGGGGCCCTCATGACATGTGGCATGCATTTGGGGCCCCCAATATATGCAGCATCCACGTGGGGCCCCCATGATATGTGGCATGCATTTGGGGCCCCCATGACTTGAGCCATGCATTTGGGGCCCCCATGACATGCGGCATGCACGTGGGCCCGTCATGACATGCAGCATGCATTTGGGGCCACTATGACATGCGGCATGCATTCGGCGCCCCCATGACATGCGGCATGCACGTGGGGCCCCCATGACATGCGGCATGCATTTGGGGCCCCCATGACATGCGGAATGCCTGCGGGGCCCCCATGACATGCGGCATGAATTTGGGGCCCCCAATACATGCGGCATGCACGTTGGGCCCCCATGACATGCAGCATGCATTTATGGCCCCCATGACATGCGGCAAGCATTTGGGCCCCCATGACATGCGGCATGCATGTGGGGCCCCCATGACATGCGGCATGCATTTGAATCCCCCATTAAATGCGGCATGCACGTGTTGACCCCATGACATGCGGCACGCATTTGGGCCCCCCATGACATGCGGAATGCCTGCGGGGCCCCCATGACATGCAGCATGAATTTGGGGCCCACAATACATGCGGCATGCACGTTGGGCCCCCATGACATGCGGCATGCATTTATGGCCCCCATGACATGCGGCATGCATTTGGGGTCCCCATGACATGCGGCATGCACGTGGGGCCCCCTTGACATGCGACATTCATGTGGGGCTCCCATGACATGCGGCATGCATTTGGGGCCTCCGTGACATGCGGCATGCATGTGGGGCCCCCATGACATGCGTCATGCATGTGGGGCCCCTATGACATGCGGCATGCATTTAGGGCCCCGATGACATGCGGCATTCATGTGGGGCACCCATGACTTGCGCCAAGCACGTGGGGCCCCCATGACATGCGGCATGTATTTGGGGCCCCCATGACATGCGGCATGCATTTGAATCCCCCATTACATGCGGCATGCACGTGGGGACCCCATGACATGCGGCACGCATTTGGGCCCCCCATGACATGCGGAATGCCTGCGGGGCCCCCATGACATGCGGCATGCATGCAGGGCCCTCATGACATGCAGCATGAATTTGGGGCCCACAATACATGCGGCATGCACGTTGGGCCCCCATGACATGCGGCATGCATTTATGGCCCCCATGACATGCGGCATGCATTTGGGGTCCCCATGACATGCGGCATGCACGTGGGGCCCCCTTGACATGCGACATTCATGTGGGGCCCCCATGACATGCGTCATGCATGTGGGGCCCCTATGACATGCGGCATGCATTTAGGGCCCCGATGACATGCGGCATTCATGTGGGGCACCCATGACTTGCGCCAAGCACGTGGGGCCCCCATGACATGCGGCATGTATTTGGGGCCCCCATGACATGCGGCATGCATGTGGGGTCCCCATGACATGCGGCATGCATGTGGGGTCCCCATGACATGTGGCATGCATGTGGGGCTCCCATGACATGCGGCATCCATTTAGGCCCCCATGACATGCGGCAAGCATTTGGGCCCCCATGACATGCGGCATGCATGTGGGACCCCCATGACATGCGTCATGCATTTGGATCCCCCATTACATGCTGCATGCAAGTGGTGCCCCCATTACATGCTGCATGCAAGTGGTGCCCCCATGACATGCGGCATGCATGTGGGCCCCCATGACATGCGGCATGCATTTGGGGCCCCATGATATGCGGCACGCATTTGAGGCCCCCATGACATGCAGCATGCATGTGGGTCCCCCATGACATGCGACATGCATTTGGGGCCCCATGACATGCGTCATGCATTTGGGTCCCCCATGAAATGCGGCATGCATGTGGGGCCCCTATGACATGCGGCATGCATTTGGGGCCCCGATGACATGCGGCATGCATGTGGGGCACCCATGATTTGCGCCATGCACGTGGGGCCCCTATGACATGCGGCATGAATTTGGGGTGCCCGAGACATGCGGCATGCACATGGGGCCTCCATGACATGCGGCATACGCTTGGGGCCCCAATGACATGCATCATGAGTTTGGATCCCCCATGACATGCGGCATGCACGTGGGGCCCCTATGACATGCGTCAAGCACGTGGGAACCCTATGACATGCGGCATGCACGTGGGGCCCTCATGACATGCAGCATGCATTTGGGGCCATTATGACATGCGGCATGCATTTGGGGCCCCCATGACATGCGGCATGCATTTGGAGCCCCCATGAATTGAGGCATGCATTTGGGGCCCCCATGACTTGACGCATGCATTTGGGGCCCCCATGACATGCAGCATGCATGTGGGACCCCCAAGCCATGCGGCATACATTTGAATCCCCATGACATGCGGCATGCACGTGGGACCCCCATGACATGCGGCATGCATTTGAATCCCCCATTACATGCGGCATGCACGTGGGGACCCCATGACATGTGGCACGCATTTGGGCCCCCCATGACATGCGGAATGCCTGCGGGGCCCCCATGACATGCGGCATGCATGCAGGGCCCTCATGACATGCAGCATGAATTTGGGGCCCACAATACATGCGGCATGCACGTTGGGCCCCCATGACATGCGGCATGCATTTATGGCCCCCATGACATGCGGCATGCATTTGGGGTCCCCATGACATGCGGCATGCACGTGGGGCCCCCTTGACATGCGACATTCATGTGGGGCTCCCATGACATGCGGCATGCATTTGGGGCCTCCGTGACATGCGGCATGCATGTGGGGCCCCCATGACATGCGTCATGCATGTGGGGCCCCTATGACATGCGGCATGCATTTAGGGCCCCGATGACATGCGGCATTCATGTGGGGCACCCATGACTTGCGCCAAGCACGTGGGGCCCCCATGACATGCGGCATGTATTTGGGGCCCCCATGACATGCGGCATGCATGTGGGGCCCCCATGACATGCGGCATGCATGTGGGGCTCCCATGACATGCGGCATCCATTTATGGCCCCCATGACATGCGGCAAGCATTTGGGCCCCCATGACATGCGGCATGCATTTGGGGGCCCCATGGCATGCGGCATGCATGTGGGGCCCAAATGCTTGTCGCATGTCATGGGGGCCTCCATGACATGCGGCATGCATGTGGGTCCCCATGACATGCGGCATGCACGTGGGGCCCCCTTGACATGCGTCATGCATTTGGATCCCCCATTACATGCTGCATGCAAGTGGTGCCCCCATGACATGCGGCATGCATGTGGGCCCCCATGACATGCGGCATGCATGTGGGACCCCCATGACATGCGTCATGCATTTGGATCCCCCATTACATGCTGCATGCAAGTGGTGCCCCCATTACATGCTGCATGCAAGTGGTGCCCCCATGACATGCGGCATGCATGTGGGCCCCCATGACATGCGGCATGCATTTGGGGCCCCCATGATATGCGGCATGAATTTGGGGTGCCCGAGACATGCGGCATGCACATGGGGCCTCCATGACATGCGGCATACGCTTGGGGCCCCAATGACATGCATCATGAGTTTGCATCCCCCATGACATGCGGCATGCACGTGGGGCCCCTATGACATGCGTCATGCACGTGGGGACCCTATGACATGCGGCATGCACGTGGGGCCCTCATGACATGCAGCATGCATTTGTGGGCACCAAGACATGCTGCATGCATTTGGGGGGCCCCATGATATGCGGCATGCATTTGGGGGCCCCATGACATGCAGCATGCACTTGGGGCCCCCGTGTAATGAGGCATGCGTTTGGGGCCCCCATGACACGAGGCATGCACGTGTGGCCCCGATGACTTGCGCCATGCATGTGGGGCCCTCATAACATGCGGAATGCATGTGGGGACCCCATGACACATGGCAGGCATGTGGGGCCCCCATGACATGCGGCAAATATTTGGGGTCCAAAGACATGCGGCATGCACGTTGGGCCCCCATGAAATGCGGCACATATTTGTGGCCCCCATGACATGCGGCATGCATTTGGGGCCCCCATGACATGCGCCATGCATGTGGGGCCCTCATGACATGCGGCACGTATTTGTTGCCCCATGACATGCGACATGTATTTGGCCCCCATGACATGAGGCATGCACGTGGGGCCCCCATGACATGCGGCATACATTTGTGGGCCCGATGACAAGCGGCATTCATGTGGGGCACCCATGACTTGCGGCATGCATTTGGAGCCACTATGACTTGCGGCATTCATTTGGGGCCCCAATGACATGCGGCATGCATGCATTTGGGTCCCCCATGAAATGTGGCATGCATGTGGGGGCCCCATGACATGCGGCATGCACGTGGGGCCCCCATGACATGCGGCATACATTTGTGGCCCCCGTGACATGAGGCATGCACGTGGGGCCCCATGACATGCGGCAAGCACGTGGGGCCCAAATGACATGCAGCATGCACGTGGAGCCCCCATGACATGCGGAATGCACGTGAGGCCCCCATGACATGCGGAATGCCTGCGGGGCCCCAATGACATGCGACATGCAAGCGGGGCCCTCATGACATGTGGCATGCATTTGGGGCCCCCAATATATGCAGCATCCACGTGGGGCCCCCATGATATGTGGCATGCATTTGGGGCCCCCATGACTTGAGCCATGCATTTGGGGCCCCCATGACATGCGGCATGCACGTGGGCCCGTCATGACATGCAGCATGCATTTGGGGCCACTATGACATGCGGCATGCATTCGGCGCCCCCATGACATGCGGCATGCACGTGGGGCCCCCATGACATGCGGCATGCATTTGGGGCCCCCATGACATGCGGAATGCCTGCGGGGCCCCCATGACATGCGGCATGAATTTGGGGCCCCCAATACATGCGGCATGCACGTTGGGCCCCCATGACATGCAGCATGCATTTATGGCCCCCATGACATGCGGCAAGCATTTGGGCCCCCATGACATGCGGCATGCATGTGGGGCCCCCATGACATGCGGCATGCATTTGGAGCCCCCATGAATTGAGGCATGCATTTGGGGCCCCCATGACTTGACGCATGCATTTGGGGCCCCCATGACATGCAGCATGCATGTGGGACCCCCAAGCCATGCGGCATACATTTGAATCCCCATGACATGCGGCATGCACGAGGGACCCCCATGACATGCGGCACGCATTTGGGCCCCCCATGACATGCGGAATGCCTGCGGGGCCCCCATGACATGCGGCATGCATGCAGGGCCCTCATGACATGCAGCATGAATTTGGGGCCCACAATACATGCGGCATGCACGTTGGGCCCCCATGACATGCGGCATGCATTTATGGCCCCCATGAGATGCGGCATTCATGTGGGGCTCCCACGACATGCGGCATGCATTTGGGGCCTCCGTGACATGCGGCATGCATGTGGGGCCCCCATGACATGCGGCATGCATTTATGGCCCCCATGACATGCGGCATGCATTTGGTATCCCCATGACATGCGGCATGCACGTGGGGCCCCCTTGACATGTGACATTCATGTGGGGCTCCCATGACATGCGGCATGCATTTGGGGCCTCCGTGACATGCGGCATGCATTTAGGGCCCCGATGACATGCGGCATTCATGTGGGGCACCCATGACTTGCGCCAAGCACGTGGGGCCCCCATGACATGCGGCATGTATTTGGGGCCCCCATGACATGCGGCATGCATGTGGGGCCCCCATGACATGCGGCATGCATGTGGGGCTCCCATGACATGCGGCATCCATTTATGGCCCCCATGACATGCGGCAAGCATTTGGGCCCCCATGACATGCGGCATGCATTTGGGGGCCCCATGGCATGCGGCATGCATGTGGGCCCCAAATACTTGTCGCATGTCATGGGGGCCTCCATGACATGCGGCATGCATGTGGGTCCCCATGACATGCGGCATGCACGTGGGGCCCCCTTCACATGCGTCATGCATTTGGATCCCCCATTACATGCTGCATGCAAGTGGTGCCCCCATGACATGCGGCATGCATGTGGGCCCCCATGACATGCGGCATGCATGTGGGACCCCCATGACATGCGTCATGCATTTGGATCCCCCATTACATGCTGCATGCAAGTGGTGCCCCCATTACATGCTGCATGCAAGTGGTGCCCCCATGACATGCGGCATGCATGTGGGCCCCCATGACATGCGGCATGCATTTGGGGCCCCCATGATATGCGGCACGCATTTGAGGCCCCCATGACATGCGCATGCATGTGGGGGGCCCATGAAATGCGCCATGCATGTGGGGCCCCTATGACATGCGGCATGCATTTGTGGGCACCAAGACATGCTGCATGCATTTGGGGGGCCCCATGACATGCGGCATGCATTTGGGGGCCCCATGACATGCGGTATGCATTTGGGGCCCCCATGACATGCAGCATGCATGTGGGTCCCCCATGACATGCGACATGCATTTGGGGCCCCATGACATGCGGCATGCATTTGGGTCCCCCATGAAATGCGGCATGCATGTGGGGCCCCTATGACATGCGGCATGCATTTGGGGCCCCTATGACATGCGGCATGAATTTGGGGTGCCCGAGACATGCGGCATGCACGTGGGGCCCCTATGACATGCCGCATGCATTTGTGGCCCCCATTACATGTGGCATGCACATGGGGCCTCCATGACATGCGGCATACGCTTGGGGCCCCAATGACATGCAGCATGAGTTTGGATCCCCCATGACATGCAGCATGCACGTGGGGCCCCTATGACATGCGGCATGCACGTGGGGACCCTATGACATGCGGCATGCACGTGGGGCCCTCATGACATGCAGCATGTATTTGGGGCCACTATGACATGCGGCATGCATTTGGGGCCCCCATGACATGCGGCATGCATGTGGGACCCCTGTGACATGCGGCCTGCATTTGGGGGGCCCCATGACATGCGGCAAGCACGTGGGGCCCCAATGACATGCAGCATGTACGTGGGGCCCCCATGACATGCGGAATGCACGTGAGGCCCCCGTGACATGCGGAATGACTGCGGGGCCCCAATGACATGCGGCATGCATGCATTTGTGTCCCCCATTAAATGCGGCAAGCACGTGGGGCCCCAATGACATGCAGCATGTACGTGGGGCCCCCATGACATGCGGAATGCCTGCGGGGCCCCAATGACATGCGGCATGCAAGCGGGGCCCTCATGACATGTGGCATGCATTTGGGGCCCCCAATATATGCAGCATGCACGTGGGGCCCCCATGATATGTGGCATGCATTTGGGGCCCCCATGACTTGCGGCATGCACGTGGGCCCCTCATGACATGCAGCATGCATTTGGAAACCACTATGACATGCGGCATGCATTTGGGGCCCCAATGACATGCGGTATGCATTTGGGGCCCCCATGACATGCGGCATGTACGTGGTGCCCCCATGAAAGGGGGCATGCATTTGGGGCTCCCATGACACGCGGCATGTATGTGGGGCCCCCATGACCTGTGGCATGCATGTGGTGACTAAATGACATGCGGCAAGCATTTGGGGCTCCCATGACACGCGACATTCATGTGGGGCCCTCTAGACATTTGGCACATATTTGGGGCCCACATGACATGCGGCATGCATTTGGGGCCCCCATGACATGCGCCATGCATGTGGGCCCTCATGACATGCGGCACGTATTTGGGGCCCCCCATGATATGCAGCATACTTTTGGGGCCCAAATGACATGCGGCATGCATTTGTGGCCCCCATGAAATGTGGCATGCATGTGCAGCCTCCATAACATGGGTCATGCAATTGGGGCCCCCATGACATGCAGCATGAATTTGGGGGCCACATGCATGCCACGTGTCATGGGGGTCCCACATGCATGCCGCATGTCATGACATGCGGCATGCATGTGGGGCCCCCATGACACGCACCATGCATGTGGGACCCCATTATGCGGCACGTACTTTGGGCCCCTAAGACAAGCGGCATGCACGTGGGGCCCCCATAACATGCGCCATGCCTTTGGTCCCCCATGACATGCGGCATGCACATGGTCCCCCATGACATGCGGCATGCATTTGGGCCCCCATGACAACCAGCATGCATGTGGGGCCCCGATGACATGAGGCAAAAATTTGGGGCCCCCTTGACATGCGGCATGCATTTGGGGCCCCCATGACATGCGCCATGTATGTGGGGCCCCCATGACATGCGGCATGCATTTGGGCCCCAATAACACCCAGCTTGCATGTGGGGCCCCCATTACATGCGGCATGCACGTGTTGCCCTCATGATATGTGGCATGCATGTGGGGCCCCTATGACATGCGCCATGCATTTGGCGCCCCCATTACAAGCGGCATGTATTTGGGGCTTCCATGACATGCAGCAAGCATTTGGAGCCCCTGACATGTAGCATGCATTTAGGGTCCCCAAGGAAATGCGGCATGCTCGTGGGGCCCCCATGACAGGCGGCATGCATTTGGGGACTCCATAACATGCGGCAAGCACGTTGGGCCCCCATGACATGCGGCACGTATTTGGGGGCCCCAAAACATGCGACATGTATTTGTGGCCCCCATGACATGCGGCACGCACGGTTGCCCCCATGACATGCGGCATGTATTTGGGGCCCCCATCACATGCGGCATACATTTGGGGCCTCCATGACATGCGGCATGCATTTGGGGCCCTCATGACATGCGGCATACATTTGGGGCCCCCATGAAATGCGACATGCACATGGGGCCCCCATGACATGTGGCATGCATGTGGAGCCCCCATGACATGCGGAATGCACGTGGGGACCCCATGACACGTGGCATGCATGTGGGGCTCCCACGACTTGCGGCAAATATTTGGGGCCCCAAGACATGCGGCATGCACGTTGGGCCCCCATGACATGCGGCACATATTTGTGGCCCCCATGACATGAGGCATGCCTTTGGGGCCCCCATGACATGCGCCATGCATGTGGGGCCCTCATGACATGCAGCACGTATTTGGGGCCCCCATGACATGCGTCATGTACGTGGCACCCCCATGACATGCGGCATACATTTGGGGCCCCCTTGACATGCGGCATGCATTTAGGGACCCCATGACATGAGGCATGCATTTGGGGACCCCATGACTTGCGGCATGCACGTGGGCCCCCCATGACATGGGGCATGCATTTGGGACCCCATGAAATGCAGCATGCATGTGGGGCACCCATGACATGCGGCATGCACGTGGGGCCCCCTGATATGTGGCACGTATTTTGGGCCCCCATGACATGCGGCATACATTTAGGGTCCCCATGACATGCGGCATGCATTTGGGGTCCCCATGACATGCAGCATGCACTTGGGGCCCCCGTGTAATGAGGCATGCGTTTGGGGCCCCCATGACACGAGGCATGCACGTGTGGCCCCGATGACTTGCGCCATGCATGTGGGGCCCTCATGACATGCGGAATGCATGTGGGGACCCCATGACACATGGCAGGCATGTGGGGCCCCCATGACATGCGGCAAATATTTGGGGCCCAAAGACATGCGGCATGCACGTTGGGCCCCCATGAAATGCGGCACATATTTGTGGCCCCCATGACATGCGGCATGCATTTGGGGCCCCCATGACATGCGCCATGCATGTGGGGCCCTCATGACATGCGGCATGCATGTGGGGCCCCCATGACATGCGGCATGCATTTGGGGGACCCATGGCATGCGGCATGCATGTGGGGCCCAAATGCTTGCCGCATGTCATGGGGGCCTGCATAACATGCTGCATGTACTTGGGGTACCTGAGACATGCGGCATGCACTTGGGGCCCCCATAACATGCTGCATGCATTTGGGGTGCCCGAGACATGCGGAATGCACGTGGGGCCCCTATGACATGCCGCATGCATTTGGGGCCCCCATTACATGTGGCATGCACATGGGGCCTCCATGACATGCGGCATACGCTTGGGGTCCCAATGACATGCAGCATGAGTTTGGATCCCCCATGACATGCGACATGCACGTGGGGCTCCCATGACATGAGTCATGCATTTGGGTCCCCCATGACATGCGCTATGCATGTGGGGCCCCTATGACATGCGGCATGCATTTGTGGGCCCCAAGACATGCTGCATGCATTTGGGGGCCTCCATGACATGCAGCATGCATGTGGGTCCCCATGACATGCGTCATGCACGTGGGGCCCCCTTGACATGCGACATTCATTTTGGGCCCCCATGACATGCGGCATGCATGTGGGGCCCCCATGACATGTGCCATGCATGTGGGGCCCCTATGACATGCGGCATGCATTTGGGGCCCCGATGACATGCGGCATGCATGTGGGGCACCCATGACTTGCGGCATGCATTTGGGGCCACTATGACATGCGGCATGCATTTGGGGCCCCCATGACATGCGGCATGCATGTGGGACCCCTATGACATGCGGCATGCATTTGGGGGGCCCCATGACATGCGGCATACATTTGTGGGCCCGATGACAAGCGGCATTCATGTGGGGCACCCATGACTTGCGGCATGCATTTGGAGCCACTATGACATGCGGCATTCATTTGGGGCCCCAATGACATGCGGCATGCATGCATTTGGGTCCCCCATGAAATGTGGCATGCATGTGGGGGCCCCATGACATGCGGCATGCACGTGGGGCCCCCATGACATGCGGCATACATTTGTGGCCCCCGTGACATGAGGCATGCACGTGGGGCCCCATGACATGCGGCAAGCACGTGGGGCCCCAATGACATGCAGCATGCACGTGGAGCCCCCATGACATGCGGAATGCACGTGAGGCCCCCATGACATGCGGAATGCCTGCGGGGCCCCAATGACATGCGACATGCAAGCGGGGCCCTCATGACATGTGGCATGCATTTGGGGCCCCCAATATATGCAGCATGCACGTGGGGCCCCCATGATATGTGGCATGCATTTGGGGCCCCCATGACTTGAGCCATGCATTTGGGGCCCCCATGACATGCGGCATGCACGTGGGCCCGTCATGACATGCAGCATGCATTTGGGGCCACTATGACATGCGGCATGCATTTGGCGCCCCCATGACCTGCGGCATGCACGTGGGGCCCCCATGACATGCGGCATGCATTTGGGGCCCCCATGACATGCGGAATGCCTGCGGGGCCCCCATGACATGCGGCATGAATTTGGGGCCCCCAATACATGCGGCATGCACGTTGGGCCCCCATGACATGCAGCATGCATTTATGGCCCCCATGACATGCGGCAAGCATTTGGGCCCCCATGACATGCGGCATGCATTTGGGGGCCCCATGACATGCGGCATGCATGTGGGGCCCCCATGACATGCGGCATGCATTTGGAGCCCCCATGAATTGAGGCATGCATTTGGGGCCCCCATGACTTGACGCATGCATTTGGGGCCCCCATGACATGCAGCATGCATGTGGGACCCCCAAGCCATGCGGCATACATTTGAATCCCCATGACATGCGGCATGCACATGGGACCCCCATGACATGCGGCATGCATTTGAATCCCCCATTACATGCGGCATGCACGTGGGGACCCCATGACATGCGGCACGCATTTGGGCCCCCCATGACATGCGGAATGCCTGCGGGGCCCCCATGACATGCGGCATGCATGCAGGGCCCTCATGACATGCAGCATGAATTTGGGGCCCACAATACATGCGGCATGCACGTTGGGCCCCCATGACATGCGGCATGCATTTATGGCCCCCATGACATGCGGCATGCATTTGGGGTCCCCATGACATGCGGCATGCACGTGGGGCCCCCTTGACATGCGACATTCATGTGGGGCTCCCATGACATGCGGCATGCATTTGGGGCCTCCGTGACATGCGGCATGCATGTGGGGCCCCCATGACATGCGTCATGCATGTGGGGCCCCTATGACATGCGGCATGCATTTAGGGCCCCGATGACATGCGGCATTCATGTGGGGCACCCATGACTTGCGCCAAGCACGTGGGGCCCCCATGACATGCGGCATGTATTTGGGGCCCCCATGACATTCGGCATGCATTTGAATCCCCCATTACATGCGGCATGCACGTGGGGACCCCATGACATGCGGCACGCATTTGGACCCCCATGACATGCGGAATGCCTGCGGGGCCCCCATGACATGCGGCATGCATGCAGGGCCCTCATGACATGCAGCATGAATTTGGGGCCCACAATACATGCGGCATGCACGTTGGGCCCCCATGACATGCGGCATGCATTTATGGCCCCCATGACATGCGGCATGCATTTGGGGTCCCCATGACATGCGGCATGCACGTGGGGCCCCCTTGACATGCGACATTCATGTGGGGCTCCCATGACATGCGGCATGCATTTGGGGCCTCCGTGACATGCGGCATGCATGTGGGGCCCCCATGACATGCGTCATGCATGTGGGGCCCCTATGACATGCGGCATGCATTTAGGGCCCCGATGACATGCAGCATTCATGTGGGGCACCCATGACTTGCGCCAAGCACGTGGGGCCCCCATTACATGCTGCATGCAAGTGGTGCCCCCATTACATGCTGCATGCAAGTGGTGCCCCCATGACATGCGGCATGCATGTGGGGCCCCCTTGACATGCGTCATGCATTTGGATCCCCCATTACATGCTGAATGCAAGTGGTGCCCCCATGACATGCGGCATGCATGTGGGCCCCCATGACATGCGGCATGCATGTGGGACCCCCATGACATGCGTCATGCATTTGGATCCCCCATTACATGCTGCATGCAAGTGGTGCCCCCATTACATGCTGCATGCAAGTGGTGCCCCCATGACATGCGGCATGCATGTGGGCCCCCATGACATGCGGCATGCATTTGGGGCCCCCATGATATGCGGCACGCATTTGAGGCCCCCATGACATGCGCATGCATGTGGGGGCCCATGAAATGCGCCATGCATGTGGGGCCCCTATGACATGCGGCATGCATTTGTGGGCACCAAGACATGCTGCATGCATTTGGGGGGCCCCATGACATGCGGCATGCATTTGGGGCCCCCATGACATGCAGCATGCATGTGGGTCCCCCATGACATGCGACATGCATTTGGGGCCCCATGACATGCGTCATGCATTTGGGTCCCCCATGAAATGCGGCATGCATGTGGGGCCCCTATGACATGCGGCATGCATTTGGGGCCCCGATGACATGCGGCATGCATGTGGGGCACCCATGATTTGCGCCATGCATGTGGGGCCCCAATGACATGCGGCATGAATTTGGGGTGCCCGAGACATGCGGCATGCACATGGGGCCTCCATGACATGCGGCATACGCTTGGGGCCCCAATGACATGCATCATGAGTTTGGATCCCCCATGACATGCGGCATGCACGTGGGGCCCCTATGACATGCGTCATGCACGTGGTGACCCTATGACATGCGGCATGCACGTGGGGCCCTCATGACATGCAGCATGCATTTGGGGCCACTATGACATGCGGCATGCATTTGGGGCCCCCATGACATGCGGCATGCATGTGGGACCCCTGTGACATGCGGCCTGCATTTGGGGGGCCCCATGACATGCGGCAAGCACGTGGGGCCCAATGACATGCAGCATGTACGTGGGGCCCCCATGACATGCGGAATGCCTGCGGGGCCCCAATGACATGCGGCATGCAAGCGGGGCCCTCATGACATGTGGCATGCATTTGGGGCCCCCAATATATGCAGCATGCACGTGGGGCCCCCATGATATGTGTCATGCATTTGGGGCCCCCATGACTTGCGGCATGCACGTGGGCCCCTCATGACATGCAGCATGCATTTGGAAACCACTATGACATGCGGCATGCATTTTGGGCCCCCATGACATGAGGCATGCATTTGGGGCCCCCATGACATGCGGCATGCATGTAGGGCCCCCATGAAATGCGCCATGCATGTGGGGCCCCTATGACATGCGGCATGCATTTGTGGGCCCCAAGACATGCGGCATGCACGTGGGGCCCCCATGACATGCGGCCTGCATTTGGGGCCCCCATGACATGCGGAATGCACGTGGGGCCCCTATGACATGCAACATGAATTTGGGGGCCCCATTACATGCGGCATGCACGTGGAGCATCCATGACATGCGTCATGCATTTGGGCCCCCATGACATGCGGCATGCATGTGGGGCCCCCATGACATGTGGTATGCACGTGGGGCCACTATGACATGCCGCATGCATTTGGGGTCCCCATGACATGCGTCATGCATTTGGATCCCCATTACATGCTGCATGCAAGTGTGGCCCCCATGACATGCGGCATGCAAGTGGTGCCCCCAATGACATGTGGCATGCACGTGGGGCCCCCATAACATGCGGCATGCATTTATGGCCCCCATGACATGCGGCATGCATTTGGTATCCCCATGACATGCGGCATGCACGTGGGGCCCCCTTGACATGTGACATTCATGTGGGGCTCCCATGACATGCGGCATGCATTTGGGGCCTCCGTGACATGCGGCATGCATGTGGGGCCCCCATGACATGCGTCATGCATGTGGGGCCCCTATGACATGCGGCATGCATTTAGGGCCCCGATGACATGCGGCATGCATGTGGGGCACCCATGACTTGCGCCAAGCATGTGGGGCCCCCATGACATGCGGCATGTATTTGGGGCCCCCATGACATGCGGCATGCATGTGGGGCCCCCATGACATGCGGCATGCATTTGGGCCCCAATAACACCCAGCTTGCATGTGGGGCCCCCATTACATGCGGCATTCACGTGTTGCCCTCATGATATGTGGCATGCATGTGGGGCCCCTATGACATGCGCCATGCATTTGGCGCCCCCATTACAAGCGGCATGTATTTGGGGCTTCCATGACATGCAGCAAGCATTTGGAGCCCCTGACATGTAGCATGCATTTAGGGTCCCCAAGGAAATGCGGCATGCTCGTGGGGCCCCCATGACAGGCGGCATGCATTTGGGGACTCCATAACATGCGGCAAGCACGTGGGGCCCCCATGACATGCGGCACGTATTTGGGGGCCCCAAAACATGCGACATGTATTTGTGGCCCCCATGACATGCGGCACGCACGGTTGCCCCCATGACATGCGGCATGTATTTGGGGCCCCCATGACATGCGGCATACATTTGGGGCCTCCATGACATGCGGCATGCATTTGGGGCCCTCATGACATGCGGCATACATTTGGGGCCCCCATGAAATGTGACATGCACATGGGGCCCCCATGACATGCGGCATGCATGTGGAACCCCCATGACATGCGGAATGCACGTGGGGACCCCATGACACGTGGCATGCATGTGGGGCCCCCACGACTTGCGGCAAATATTTGGGGCCCAAAGACATGCGGCACATATTTGTGGCCCCCATGACATGCGGCATGCCTTTGGGGCCCCCATGACATGCGCCATGCATGTGGGGCCCTCATGACATGCAGCACGTATTTGGGGCCCCCATGACATGCGTCATGTACGTGGCGCCCCCATGACATGCGGCATACATTTGGGGCCCCCTTGACATGCGGCATGCACGTGGGCCCCCCATGACATGGGGCATGCATTTGGGACCCCATGAAATGCAGCATGCATGTGGGGCACCCATGACATGCGGCATGCACGTGGGGCCCCCTGATATGTGGCACGTATTTTGGGCCCCCATGACATGCGGCATACATTTAGGGTCCCCATGACATGCGGCATGCATTTGGGGTCCCCATGACATGCAGCATGCACTTGGGGCCCCCGTGTAATGAGGCATGCGTTTGGGGCCCCCATGACATGAGGCATGCACGTGTGGCCCCGATGACTTGCGCCATGCATGTGGGGCCCTCATAACATGCGGAATGCATGTGAGGACCCCATGACACATGGCAGGCATGTGGGGCCCCCATGACATGCGGCAAATATTTTGGGGTCCAAAGACATGCGGCATGCACGTGGGGCCCCCATGATATGTGGCATGCATTTGGGGCCCCCATGACTTGAGCCATGCATTTGGGGCACCCATGACATGCGGCATGCACGTGGACCCGTCATGACATGCAGCATGCATTTGGGGCCACTATGACATGCGGCATGCATTTGGCGCCCCCATGACCTGCGGCATGCACGTGGGGCCCCCATGACATGCGGCATGCATTTGGGGCCCCCATGACATGCGGAATGCCTGCGGGGCCCCCATGACATGCGGCATGAATTTGGGGCCCCCAATACATGCGGCATGCACGTTGGGCCCCCATGACATGCAGCATGCATTTATGGCCCCCATGACATGCGGCAAGCATTTGGGCCCCCATGACATGCGGCATGCATTTGGGGGCCCCATGACATGCGGCATGCATGTGGGGCCCCCATGACATGCGGCATGCATTTGGAGCCCCCATGAATTGAGGCATGCATTTGGGGCCCCCATGACTTGACGCATGCATTTGGGGCCCCCATGACATGCAGCATGCATGTGGGACCCCCAAGCCATGCGGCATACATTTGAATCCCCATGACATGCGGCATGCACGTGGGACCCCCATGACATGCGGCATGCATTTGAATCCCCCATTACATGCGGCATGCACGTGGGGACCCCATGACATGCGGCACGCATTTGGGCCCCCCATGACATGCGGAATGCCTGCGGGGCCCCCATGACATGCGGCATGCATGCAGGGCCCTCATGACATGCAGCATGAATTTGGGGCCCACAATACATGCGGCATGCACGTTGGGCCCCCATGACATGCGGCATGCATTTATGGCCCCCATGACATGCGGCATGCATTTGGGGTCCCCATGACATGCGGCATGCACGTGGGGCCCCCTTGACATGCGACATTCATGTGGGGCTCCCATGACATGTGGCATGCATTTGGGGCCTCCGTGACATGCGGCATGCATGTTGGGCCCCCATGACATGCGTCATGCATGTGGGGCCCCTATGACATGCGTCATGCATTTAGGGCCCCGATGACATGCGGCATTCATGTGGGGCACCCATGACTTGCGCCAAGCACGTGGGGCCCCCATGACATGCGGCATGTATTTGGGGCCCCCATGACATGCGGCATGCATTTGAATCCCCCATTACATGCGGCATGCACGTGGGGACCCCATGACATGCGGCACGCATTTGGGCCCCCCATGACATGCGGAATGCCTGCGGGGCCCCCATGACATGCGGCATGCATGCAGGGCCCTCATGGCATGCGGCATGCATGTGGGGCCCAAATGCTTGTCGCATGTCATGGGGGCCTCCATGACATGCGGCATGCATGTGGGTCCCCATGACATGCGGCATGCACGTGGGGCCCCCTTGACATGCGTCATGCATTTGGATCCCCCATTACATGCTGCATGCAAGTGGTGCCCCCATGACATGCGGCATGCATGTGGGCCCCCATGACATGCGGCATGCATGTGGGACCCCCATGACATGCGTCATGCATTTGGATCCCCCATTACATGCTGCATGCAAGTGGTGCCCCCATTACATGCTGCATGCAAGTGGTGCCCCCATGACATGCGGCATGCATGTGGGGCACCCATGACATGCGGCATGCATTTGGGGCCCCCATGATATGCGGCATGAATTTGGGGTGCCCGAGACATGCGGCATGCACATGGGGCCTCCATGACATGCGGCATACGCTTGGGGCCCCAATGACATGCATCATGAGTTTGGATCCCCCATGACATGCGGCATGCACGTGGGGCCCCTATGACATGCGTCATGCACGTGGGGACCCTATGACATGCGGCATGCACGTGGGGCCCTCATGACATGCAGCATGCATTTGGGGCCATTATGACATGCGGCATGCATTTGGGGCCCCCATGACATGCGGCATGCATGTGGGACCCCTGTGACATGCGGCCTGCATTTGGGGGGCCCCATGACATGCGGCAAGCACGTGGGGCCCCAATGACATGCAGCATGTACGTGGGGCCCCCATGACATGCGGAATGCACGTGAGGCCCCCATGACATGCGGAATGCCTGCGGGGCCCCAATGACATGCGGCATGCATGCATTTGTGTCCCCCATTAAATGCGGCAAGCACGTGGGGCCCCAATGACATGCAGCATGTACGTGGGGCCCCCATGACATGCGGAATGCCTGCGGGGCCCCAATGACATGCGGCATGCAAGCGGGGCCCTCATGACATGTGGCATGCATTTGGGGCCCCCAATATATGCAGCATGCACGTGGGGCCCCCATGATATGTGTCATGCATTTGGGGCCCCCATGACTTGCGGCATGCACGTGGGCCCCTCATGACATGCAGCATGCATTTGGAAACCACTATGACATGCGGCATGCATTTTGGGCCCCCATGACATGAGGCATGCATTTGGGGCCCCCATGACATGCGGCATGCATGTAGGGCCCCCATGAAATGCGCCATGCATGTGGGGCCCCTATGACATGCGGCATGCATTTGTGGGCCCCAAGACATGCGGCATGCACGTGGGGCCCCCATGACATGCGGCCTGCATTTGGGGCCCCCATGACATGCGGAATGCACGTGGGGCCCCTATGACATGCAACATGAATTTGGGGGCCCCATTACATGCGGCATGCACGTGGAGCATCCATGACATGCGTCATGCATTTGGGCCCCCATGACATGCGGCATGCATGTGGGGCCCCCATGACATGTGGTATGCACGTGGGGCCACTATGACATGCCGCATGCATTTGGGGTCCCCATGACATGCGTCATGCATTTGGATCCCCATTACATGCTGCATGCAAGTGTGGCCCCCATGACATGCGGCATGCATGTGGGCCCCCAATGACATGTGGCATGCACGTGGGGCCCCCATGACATGCGGCATGCATTTATGGCCCCCATGACATGCGGCATGCATTTGGTATCCCCATGACATGCGGCATGCACGTGGGGCCCCCTTGACATGTGACATTCATGTGGGGCTCCCATGACATGCGGCATGCATTTGGGGCCTCCGTGACATGCGGCATGCATGTGGGGCCCCCATGACATGCGTCATGCATGTGGGGCCCCTATGACATGCGGCATGCATTTAGGGCCCCGATGACATGCGGCATGCATGTGGGGCACCCATGACTTGAGCCAAGCACGTGGGGCCCCCATGACATGCGGCATGTATTTGGGGCCCCCATGACATGCGGCATGCATGTGGGGCCCCCATGACATGCGCCATGCATGTGGGGCCCTCATGACATGCGGCACGTATTTGGGGCCCCCCATGATATGCAGCATACTTTTGGGGCCCAAATGACATGCGGCATGCATTTGTGGCCCCCATGAAATGTGGCATGCATGTGCAGCCTCCATAACATGGGTCATGCAATTGGGGCCCCCATGACATGCAGCATGAATTTGGGGGCCACATGCATGCCACGTGTCATGGGGGTCCCACATGCATGCCGCATGTCATGACATGCGGCATGCATGTGGGGCCCCCATGACACGCACCATGCATGTGGGACCCCATTATGCGGCACGTACTTTGGGCCCCTAAGACAAGCGGCATGCACGTGGGGCCCCCATAACATGCGCCATGCCTTTGGTCCCCCATGACATGCGGCATGCACATGGTCCCCCATGACATGCGGCATGCATTTGGGCCCCCATGACAACCAGCATGCATGTGGGGCCCCGATGACATGAGGCAAAAATTTGGGGCCCCCTTGACATGCGGCATGCATTTGGGGCCCCCATGACATGCGCCATGTATGTGGGGCCCCCATGACATGCGGCATGCATTTGGGCCCCAATAACACCCAGCTTGCATGTGGGGCCCCCATTACATGCGGCATTCACGTGTTGCCCTCATGATATGTGGCATGCATCTGGGGCCCCTATGACATGCGCCATGCATTTGGCGCCCCCATTACAAGCGGCATGTATTTGGGGCTTCCATGACATGCAGCAAGCATTTGGAGCCCCTGACATGTAGCATGCATTTAGGGTCCCCAAGGAAATGCGGCATGCTCGTGGGGCCCCCATGACAGGCGGCATGCATTTGGGGACTCCATAACATGCGGCAAGCACGTGGGGCCCCCATGAAATGCGGCATGTATTTGGGGCCCCCATGACATGCGGCATACATTTGGGGCCTCCATGACATGCGGCATGCATTTGGGGCCCTCATGACATGCGGCATACATTTGGGGCCCCCATGAAATGTGACATGCACATGGGGCCCCCATGACATGCGGCATGCATGTGGAACCCCCATGACATGTGGAATGCACGTGGGGACCCCATGACACGTGGCATGCATGTGGGGCCCCCATGACATGCGCCATGCATGTGGGGCCCTCATGACATGCGGCACGTATTTGGGGCCCCCCATGATATGCAGCATACTTTTGGGGCCCAAATGACATGCGGCATGCATTTGTGGCCCCCATGAAATGTGGCATGCATGTGCAGCCTCCATAACATGGGTCATGCAATTGGGGCCCCCATGACATGCAGCATGAATTTGGGGGCCACATGCATGCCACGTGTCATGGGGGTCCCACATGCATGCCACATGTCATGACATGCGGCATGCATGTGGGGCCCCCATGACACGCACCATGCATGTGGGACCCCATTATGCGGCACGTACTTTGGGCCCCTAAGACAAGCGGCATGCACGTGGGGCCCCCATAACATGCGCCATGCCTTTGGTCCCCCATGACATGCGGCATGCACATGGTCCCCCATGACATGCGGCATGCATTTGGGCCCCCATGACAACCAGCATGCATGTGGGGCCCCGATGACATGAGGCAAAAATTTGGGGCCCCCTTGACATGCGGCATGCATTTGGGGCCCCCATGACATGCGCCATGTATGTGGGGCCCCCATGACATGCGGCATGCATTTGGGCCCCAATAACACCCAGCTTGCATGTGGGGCCCCCATTACATGCGGCATTCACGTGTTGCCCTCATGATATGTGGCATGCATGTGGGGCCCCTATGACATGCGCCATGCATTTGGCGCCCCCATTACAAGCGGCATGTATTTGGGGCTTCCATGACATGCAGCAAGCATTTGGAGCCCCTGACATGTAGCATGCATTTAGGGTCCCCAAGGAAATGCGGCATGCTCGTGGGGCCCCCATGACAGGCGGCATGCATTTGGGGACTCCATAACATGCGGCAAGCACGTGGGGCCCCCATGACATGCGGCACGTATTTGGGGGCCCCAAAACATGCGACATGTATTTGTGGCCCCCATGACATGCGGCACGCACGGTTGCCCCCATGACATGCGGCATGTATTTGGGGCCCCCATGACATGCGGCATACATTTGGGGCCTCCATGACATGCGGCATGCATTTGGGGCCCTCATGACATGCGGCATACATTTGGGGCCCCCATGAAATGTGACATGCACATGGGGCCCCCATGACATGCGGCATGCATGTGGAACCCCCATGACATGCGGAATGCACGTGGGGACCCCATGACACGTGGCATGCATGTGGGGCCCCCACGACTTGCGGCAAATATTTGGGGCCCCAAGACATGCGGCACATATTTGTGGCCCCCATGACATGCGGCATGCCTTTGGGGCCCCCATGACATGCGCCATGCATGTGGGGCCCTCATGACATGCAGCACGTATTTGGGGCCCCCATGACATGCGTCATGTACGTGGCGCCCCCATGACATGCGGCATACATTTGGGGCCCCCTTGACATGCGGCATGCACGTGGGCCCCCCATGACATGGGGCATGCATTTGGGACCCCATGAAATGCAGCATGCATGTGGGGCACCCATGACATGCGGCATGCACGTGGGGCCCCCTGATATGTGGCACGTATTTTGGGCCCCCATGACATGCGGCATACATTTAGGGTCCCCATGACATGCGGCATGCATTTGGGGTCCCCATGACATGCAGCATGCACTTGGGGCCCCCGTGTAATGAGGCATGCGTTTGGGGCCCCCATGACACGAGGCATGCACGTGTGGCCCCGATGACTTGCGCCATGCATGTGGGGCCCTCATAACATGCGGCATGCACGTGGGGCCCCCATGATATGTGGCATGCATTTGGGGCCCCCATGACTTGAGCCATGCATTTGGGGCCCTCATGACATGCGGCATGCACGTGGACCCGTCATAACATGCAGCATGCATTTGGGGCCACTATGACATGCGGCATGCATTTGGCGCCCCCATGACCTGCGGCATGCACGTGGGGCCCCCATGACATGCGGCATGCATTTGGGGCCCCCATGACATGCGGAATGCCTGCGGGGCCCCCATGACATGCGGCATGAATTTGGGGCCCCCAATACATGCGGCATGCACGTTGGGCCCCCATGACATGCAGCATGCATTTATGGCCCCCATGACATGCGGCAAGCATTTGGGCCCCCATGACATGCGGCATGCATTTGGGGGCCCCATGACATGCGGCATGCATGTGGGGCCCCCATGACATGCGGCATGCATTTGGAGCCCCCATGAATTGAGGCATGCATTTGGGGCCCCCATGACTTGACGCATGCATTTGGGGCCCCCATGACATGCAGCATGCATGTGGGACCCCCAAGCCATGCGGCATACATTTGAATCCCCATGACATGCGGCATGCACGTGGGACCCCCATGACATGCGGCATGCATTTGAATCCCCCATTAAATGCGGCATGCACGTGTTGACCCCATGACATGCGGCACGCATTTGGGCCCCCCATGACATGCGGAATGCCTGCGGGGCCCCCATGACATGCGGCATGCATGCAGGGCCCTCATGACATGCAGCATGAATTTGGGGCCCACAATACATGCGGCATGCACGTTGGGCCCCCATGACATGCGGCATGCATTTATGGCCCCCATGACATGCGGCATGCATTTGGGGTCCCCATGACATGCGGCATGCACGTGGGGCCCCCTTGACATGCAACATTCATGTGGGGCTCCCATGACATGCGGCATGCATTTGGGGCCTCCGTGACATGCGGCATGCATGTGGGGCCCCCATGACATGCGTCATGCATGTGGGGCCCCTATGACATGCGGCATGCATTTAGGGCCCCGATGACATGCGGCATTCATGTGGGGCACCCATGACTTGCGCCAAGCACGTGGGGCCCCCATGACATGCGGCATGTATTTGGGGCCCCCATGACATGCGGCATGCATTTGAATCCCCCATTACATGCGGCATGCACGTGGGGACCCCATGACATGCGGCACGCATTTGGGCCCCCCATGACATGCGGAATGCCTGCGGGGCCCCCATGACATGCGGCATGCATGCAGGGCCCTCATGACATGCAGCATGAATTTGGGGCCCACAATACATGCGGCATGCACGTTGGGCCCCCATGACATGCGGCATGCATTTATGGCCCCCATGACATGCGGCATGCATTTGGGGTCCCCATGACATGCGGCATGCACGTGGGGCCCCCTTGACATGCGACATTCATGTGGGGCCCCCATGACATGCGTCATGCATGTGGGGCCCCTATGACATGCGGCATGCATTTAGGGCCCCGATGACATGCGGCATTCATGTGGGGCACCCATGACTTGCGCCAAGCACGTGGGGCCCCCATGACATGCGGCATGTATTTGGGGCCCCCATGACATGCGGCATGCATGTGGGGTCCCCATGACATGCGGCATGCATGTGGGGTCCCCATGACATGTGGCATGCATGTGGGGCTCCCATGACATGCGGCATCCATTTATGGCCCCCATGACATGCGGCAAGCATTTGGGCCCCCATGACATGCGGCATGCATGTGGGACCCCCATGACATGCGTCATGCATTTGGATCCCCCATTACATGCTGCATGCAAGTGGTGCCCCCATTACATGCTGCATGCAAGTGGTGCCCCCATGACATGCGGCATGCATGTGGGCCCCCATGACATGCGGCATGCATTTGGGGCCCCATGATATGCGGCACGCATTTGAGGCCCCCATGACATGCAGCATGCATGTGGGTCCCCCATGACATGCGACATGCATTTGGGGCCCCATGACATGCGTCATGCATTTGGGTCCCCCATGAAATGCGGCATGCATGTGGGGCCCCTATGACATGCGGCATGCATTTGGGGCCCCGATGACATGCGGCATGCATGTGGGGCACCCATGATTTGCGCCATGCACGTGGGGCCCCTATGACATGCGGCATGAATTTGGGGTGCCCGAGACATGCGGCATGCACATGGGGCCTCCATGACATGCGGCATACGCTTGGGGCCCCAATGACATGCATCATGAGTTTGGATCCCCCATGACATGCGGCATGCACGTGGGGCCCCTATGACATGCGTCAAGCACGTGGGAACCCTATGACATGCGGCATGCACGTGGGGCCCTCATGACATGCAGCATGCATTTGGGGCCATTATGACATGCGGCATGCATTTGGGGCCCCCATGACATGCGGCATGCATTTGGAGCCCCCATGAATTGAGGCATGCATTTGGGGCCCCCATGACTTGACGCATGCATTTGGGGCCCCCATGACATGCAGCATGCATGTGGGACCCCCAAGCCATGCGGCATACATTTGAATCCCCATGACATGCGGCATGCACGTGGGACCCCCATGACATGCGGCATGCATTTGAATCCCCCATTACATGCGGCATGCACGTGGGGACCCCATGACATGTGGCACGCATTTGGGCCCCCCATGACATGCGGAATGCCTGCGGGGCCCCCATGACATGCGGCATGCATGCAGGGCCCTCATGACATGCAGCATGAATTTGGGGCCCACAATACATGCGGCATGCACGTTGGGCCCCCATGACATGCGGCATGCATTTATGGCCCCCATGACATGCGGCATGCATTTGGGGTCCCCATGACATGCGGCATGCACGTGGGGCCCCCTTGACATGCGACATTCATGTGGGGCTCCCATGACATGCGGCATGCATTTGGGGCCTCCGTGACATGCGGCATGCATGTGGGGCCCCCATGACATGCGTCATGCATGTGGGGCCCCTATGACATGCGGCATGCATTTAGGGCCCCGATGACATGCGGCATTCATGTGGGGCACCCATGACTTGCGCCAAGCACGTGGGGCCCCCATGACATGCGGCATGTATTTGGGGCCCCCATGACATGCGGCATGCATGTGGGGCCCCCATGACATGCGGCATGCATGTGGGGCTCCCATGACATGCGGCATCCATTTATGGCCCCCATGACATGCGGCAAGCATTTGGGCCCCCATGACATGCGGCATGCATTTGGGGGCCCCATGGCATGCGGCATGCATGTGGGGCCCAAATGCTTGTCGCATGTCATGGGGGCCTCCATGACATGCGGCATGCATGTGGGTCCCCATGACATGCGGCATGCACGTGGGGCCCCCTTGACATGCGTCATGCATTTGGATCCCCCATTACATGCTGCATGCAAGTGGTGCCCCCATGACATGCGGCATGCATGTGGGCCCCCATGACATGCGGCATGCATGTGGGACCCCCATGACATGCGTCATGCATTTGGATCCCCCATTACATGCTGCATGCAAGTGGTGCCCCCATTACATGCTGCATGCAAGTGGTGCCCCCATGACATGCGGCATGCATGTGGGCCCCCATGACATGCGGCATGCATTTGGGGCCCCCATGATATGCGGCATGAATTTGGGGTGCCCGAGACATGCGGCATGCACATGGGGCCTCCATGACATGCGGCATACGCTTGGGGCCCCAATGACATGCATCATGAGTTTGCATCCCCCATGACATGCGGCATGCACGTGGGGCCCCTATGACATGCGTCATGCACGTGGGGACCCTATGACATGCGGCATGCACGTGGGGCCCTCATGACATGCAGCATGCATTTGTGGGCACCAAGACATGCTGCATGCATTTGGGGGGCCCCATGATATGCGGCATGCATTTGGGGGCCCCATGACATGCAGCATGCACTTGGGGCCCCCGTGTAATGAGGCATGCGTTTGGGGCCCCCATGACACGAGGCATGCACGTGTGGCCCCGATGACTTGCGCCATGCATGTGGGGCCCTCATAACATGCGGAATGCATGTGGGGACCCCATGACACATGGCAGGCATGTGGGGCCCCCATGACATGCGGCAAATATTTGGGGTCCAAAGACATGCGGCATGCACGTTGGGCCCCCATGAAATGCGGCACATATTTGTGGCCCCCATGACATGCGGCATGCATTTGGGGCCCCCATGACATGCGCCATGCATGTGGGGCCCTCATGACATGCGGCACGTATTTGTTGCCCCATGACATGCGACATGTATTTGGCCCCCATGACATGAGGCATGCACGTGGGGCCCCCATGACATGCGGCATACATTTGTGGGCCCGATGACAAGCGGCATTCATGTGGGGCACCCATGACTTGCGGCATGCATTTGGAGCCACTATGACATGCGGCATTCATTTGGGGCCCCAATGACATGCGGCATGCATGCATTTGGGTCCCCCATGAAATGTGGCATGCATGTGGGGGCCCCATGACATGCGGCATGCACGTGGGGCCCCCATGACATGCGGCATACATTTGTGGCCCCCGTGACATGAGGCATGCACGTGGGGCCCCATGACATGCGGCAAGCACGTGGGGCCCCAATGACATGCAGCATGCACGTGGAGCCCCCATGACATGCGGAATGCACGTGAGGCCCCCATGACATGCGGAATGCCTGCGGGGCCCCAATGACATGCGACATGCAAGCGGGGCCCTCATGACATGTGGCATGCATTTGGGGCCCCCAATATATGCAGCATCCACGTGGGGCCCCCATGATATGTGGCATGCATTTGGGGCCCCCATGACTTGAGCCATGCATTTGGGGCCCCCATGACATGCGGCATGCACGTGGGCCCGTCATGACATGCAGCATGCATTTGGGGCCACTATGACATGCGGCATGCATTCGGCGCCCCCATGACATGCGGCATGCACGTGGGGCCCCCATGACATGCGGCATGCATTTGGGGCCCCCATGACATGCGGAATGCCTGCGGGGCCCCCATGACATGCGGCATGAATTTGGGGCCCCCAATACATGCGGCATGCACGTTGGGCCCCCATGACATGCAGCATGCATTTATGGCCCCCATGACATGCGGCAAGCATTTGGGCCCCCATGACATGCGGCATGCATGTGGGGCCCCCATGACATGCGGCATGCATTTGAATCCCCCATTAAATGCGGCATGCACGTGTTGACCCCATGACATGCGGCACGCATTTGGGCCCCCCATGACATGCGGAATGCCTGCGGGGCCCCCATGACATGCGGCATGCATGCAGGGCCCTCATGACATGCAGCATGAATTTGGGGCCCACAATACATGCGGCATGCACGTTGGGCCCCCATGACATGCGGCATGCATTTATGGCCCCCATGACATGCGGCATGCATTTGGGGTCCCCATGACATGCGGCATGCACGTGGGGCCCCCTTGACATGCGACATTCATGTGGGGCTCCCATGACATGCGGCATGCATTTGGGGCCTCCGTGACATGCGGCATGCATGTGGGGCCCCCATGACATGCGTCATGCATGTGGGGCCCCTATGACATGCGGCATGCATTTAGGGCCCCGATGACATGCGGCATTCATGTGGGGCACCCATGACTTGCGCCAAGCACGTGGGGCCCCCATGACATGCGGCATGTATTTGGGGCCCCCATGACATGCGGCATGCATTTGAATCCCCCATTACATGCGGCATGCACGTGGGGACCCCATGACATGCGGCACGCATTTGGGCCCCCCATGACATGCGGAATGCCTGCGGGGCCCCCATGACATGCGGCATGCATGCAGGGCCCTCATGACATGCAGCATGAATTTGGGGCCCACAATACATGCGGCATGCACGTTGGGCCCCCATGACATGCGGCATGCATTTATGGCCCCCATGACATGCGGCATGCATTTGGGGTCCCCATGACATGCGGCATGCACGTGGGGCCCCCTTGACATGCGACATTCATGTGGGGCCCCCATGACATGCGTCATGCATGTGGGGCCCCTATGACATGCGGCATGCATTTAGGGCCCCGATGACATGCGGCATTCATGTGGGGCACCCATGACTTGCGCCAAGCACGTGGGGCCCCCATGACATGCGGCATGTATTTGGGGCCCCCATGACATGCGGCATGCATGTGGGGTCCCCATGACATGCGGCATGCATGTGGGGTCCCCATGACATGTGGCATGCATGTGGGGCTCCCATGACATGCGGCATCCATTTATGGCCCCCATGACATGCGGCAAGCATTTGGGCCCCCATGACATGCGGCATGCATGTGGGACCCCCATGACATGCGTCATGCATTTGGATCCCCCATTACATGCTGCATGCAAGTGGTGCCCCCATTACATGCTGCATGCAAGTGGTGCCCCCATGACATGCGGCATGCATGTGGGCCCCCATGACATGCGGCATGCATTTGGGGCCCCATGATATGCGGCACGCATTTGAGGCCCCCATGACATGCAGCATGCATGTGGGTCCCCCATGACATGCGACATGCATTTGGGGCCCCATGACATGCGTCATGCATTTGGGTCCCCCATGAAATGCGGCATGCATGTGGGGCCCCTATGACATGCGGCATGCATTTGGGGCCCCGATGACATGCGGCATGCATGTGGGGCACCCATGATTTGCGCCATGCACGTGGGGCCCCTATGACATGCGGCATGAATTTGGGGTGCCCGAGACATGCGGCATGCACATGGGGCCTCCATGACATGCGGCATACGCTTGGGGCCCCAATGACATGCATCATGAGTTTGGATCCCCCATGACATGCGGCATGCACGTGGGGCCCCTATGACATGCGTCAAGCACGTGGGAACCCTATGACATGCGGCATGCACGTGGGGCCCTCATGACATGCAGCATGCATTTGGGGCCATTATGACATGCGGCATGCATTTGGGGCCCCCATGACATGCGGCATGCATTTGGAGCCCCCATGAATTGAGGCATGCATTTGGGGCCCCCATGACTTGACGCATGCATTTGGGGCCCCCATGACATGCAGCATGCATGTGGGACCCCCAAGCCATGCGGCATACATTTGAATCCCCATGACATGCGGCATGCACGTGGGACCCCCATGACATGCGGCATGCATTTGAATCCCCCATTACATGCGGCATGCACGTGGGGACCCCATGACATGTGGCACGCATTTGGGCCCCCCATGACATGCGGAATGCCTGCGGGGCCCCCATGACATGCGGCATGCATGCAGGGCCCTCATGACATGCAGCATGAATTTGGGGCCCACAATACATGCGGCATGCACGTTGGGCCCCCATGACATGCGGCATGCATTTATGGCCCCCATGACATGCGGCATGCATTTGGGGTCCCCATGACATGCGGCATGCACGTGGGGCCCCCTTGACATGCGACATTCATGTGGGGCTCCCATGACATGTGGCATGCATTTGGGGCCTCCGTGACATGCGGCATGCATGTGGGGCCCCCATGACATGCGTCATGCATGTGGGGCCCCTATGACATGCGGCATGCATTTAGGGCCCCGATGACATGCGGCATTCATGTGGGGCACCCATGACTTGCGCCAAGCACGTGGGGCCCCCATGACATGCGGCATGTATTTGGGGCCCCCATGACATGCGGCATGCATGTGGGGCCCCCATGACATGCGGCATGCATGTGGGGCTCCCATGACATGCGGCATCCATTTATGGCCCCCATGACATGCGGCAAGCATTTGGGCCCCCATGACATGCGGCATGCATTTGGGGGCCCCATGGCATGCGGCATGCATGTGGGGCCCAAATGCTTGTCGCATGTCATGGGGGCCTCCATGACATGCGGCATGCATGTGGGTCCCCATGACATGCGGCATGCACGTGGGGCCCCCTTGACATGCGTCATGCATTTGGATCCCCCATTACATGCTGCATGCAAGTGGTGCCCCCATGACATGCGGCATGCATGTGGGCCCCCATGACATGCGGCATGCATGTGGGACCCCCATGACATGCGTCATGCATTTGGATCCCCCATTACATGCTGCATGCAAGTGGTGCCCCCATTACATGCTGCATGCAAGTGGTGCCCCCATGACATGCGGCATGCATGTGGGCCCCCATGACATGCGGCATGCATTTGGGGCCCCCATGATATGCGGCATGAATTTGGGGTGCCCGAGACATGCGGCATGCACATGGGGCCTCCATGACATGCGGCATACGCTTGGGGCCCCAATGACATGCATCATGAGTTTGCATCCCCCATGACATGCGGCATGCACGTGGGGCCCCTATGACATGCGTCATGCACGTGGGGACCCTATGACATGCGGCATGCACGTGGGGCCCTCATGACATGCAGCATGCATTTGTGGGCACCAAGACATGCTGCATGCATTTGGGGGGCCCCATGATATGCGGCATGCATTTGGGGGCCCCATGACATGCAGCATGCACTTGGGGCCCCCGTGTAATGAGGCATGCGTTTGGGGCCCCCATGACACGAGGCATGCACGTGTGGCCCCGATGACTTGCGCCATGCATGTGGGGCCCTCATAACATGCGGAATGCATGTGGGGACCCCATGACACATGGCAGGCATGTGGGGCCCCCATGACATGCGGCAAATATTTGGGGTCCAAAGACATGCGGCATGCACGTTGGGCCCCCATGAAATGCGGCACATATTTGTGGCCCCCATGACATGCGGCATGCATTTGGGGCCCCCATGACATGCGCCATGCATGTGGGGCCCTCATGACATGCGGCACGTATTTGTTGCCCCATGACATGCGACATGTATTTGGCCCCCATGACATGAGGCATGCACGTGGGGCCCCCATGACATGCGGCATACATTTGTGGGCCCGATGACAAGCGGCATTCATGTGGGGCACCCATGACTTGCGGCATGCATTTGGAGCCACTATGACATGCGGCATTCATTTGGGGCCCCAATGACATGCGGCATGCATGCATTTGGGTCCCCCATGAAATGTGGCATGCATGTGGGGGCCCCATGACATGCGGCATGCACGTGGGGCCCCCATGACATGCGGCATACATTTGTGGCCCCCGTGACATGAGGCATGCACGTGGGGCCCCATGACATGCGGCAAGCACGTGGGGCCCAAATGACATGCAGCATGCACGTGGAGCCCCCATGACATGCGGAATGCACGTGAGGCCCCCATGACATGCGGAATGCCTGCGGGGCCCCAATGACATGCGACATGCAAGCGGGGCCCTCATGACATGTGGCATGCATTTGGGGCCCCCAATATATGCAGCATCCACGTGGGGCCCCCATGATATGTGGCATGCATTTGGGGCCCCCATGACTTGAGCCATGCATTTGGGGCCCCCATGACATGCGGCATGCACGTGGGCCCGTCATGACATGCAGCATGCATTTGGGGCCACTATGACATGCGGCATGCATTCGGCGCCCCCATGACATGCGGCATGCACGTGGGGCCCCCATGACATGCGGCATGCATTTGGGGCCCCCATGACATGCGGAATGCCTGCGGGGCCCCCATGACATGCGGCATGAATTTGGGGCCCCCAATACATGCGGCATGCACGTTGGGCCCCCATGACATGCAGCATGCATTTATGGCCCCCATGACATGCGGCAAGCATTTGGGCCCCCATGACATGCGGCATGCATGTGGGGCCCCCATGACATGCGGCATGCATTTGGAGCCCCCATGAATTGAGGCATGCATTTGGGGCCCCCATGACTTGACGCATGCATTTGGGGCCCCCATGACATGCAGCATGCATGTGGGACCCCCAAGCCATGCGGCATACATTTGAATCCCCATGACATGCGGCATGCACGAGGGACCCCCATGACATGCGGCACGCATTTGGGCCCCCCATGACATGCGGAATGCCTGCGGGGCCCCCATGACATGCGGCATGCATGCAGGGCCCTCATGACATGCAGCATGAATTTGGGGCCCACAATACATGCGGCATGCACGTTGGGCCCCCATGACATGCGGCATGCATTTATGGCCCCCATGAGATGCGGCATTCATGTGGGGCTCCCACGACATGCGGCATGCATTTGGGGCCTCCGTGACATGCGGCATGCATGTGGGGCCCCCATGACATGCGGCATGCATTTATGGCCCCCATGACATGCGGCATGCATTTGGTATCCCCATGACATGCGGCATGCACGTGGGGCCCCCTTGACATGTGACATTCATGTGGGGCTCCCATGACATGCGGCATGCATTTGGGGCCTCCGTGACATGCGGCATGCATTTAGGGCCCCGATGACATGCGGCATTCATGTGGGGCACCCATGACTTGCGCCAAGCACGTGGGGCCCCCATGACATGCGGCATGTATTTGGGGCCCCCATGACATGCGGCATGCATGTGGGGCCCCCATGACATGCGGCATGCATGTGGGGCTCCCATGACATGCGGCATCCATTTATGGCCCCCATGACATGCGGCAAGCATTTGGGCCCCCATGACATGCGGCATGCATTTGGGGGCCCCATGGCATGCGGCATGCATGTGGGCCCCAAATACTTGTCGCATGTCATGGGGGCCTCCATGACATGCGGCATGCATGTGGGTCCCCATGACATGCGGCATGCACGTGGGGCCCCCTTCACATGCGTCATGCATTTGGATCCCCCATTACATGCTGCATGCAAGTGGTGCCCCCATGACATGCGGCATGCATGTGGGCCCCCATGACATGCGGCATGCATGTGGGACCCCCATGACATGCGTCATGCATTTGGATCCCCCATTACATGCTGCATGCAAGTGGTGCCCCCATTACATGCTGCATGCAAGTGGTGCCCCCATGACATGCGGCATGCATGTGGGCCCCCATGACATGCGGCATGCATTTGGGGCCCCCATGATATGCGGCACGCATTTGAGGCCCCCATGACATGCGCATGCATGTGGGGGGCCCATGAAATGCGCCATGCATGTGGGGCCCCTATGACATGCGGCATGCATTTGTGGGCACCAAGACATGCTGCATGCATTTGGGGGGCCCCATGACATGCGGCATGCATTTGGGGGCCCCATGACATGCGGTATGCATTTGGGGCCCCCATGACATGCAGCATGCATGTGGGTCCCCCATGACATGCGACATGCATTTGGGGCCCCATGACATGCGGCATGCATTTGGGTCCCCCATGAAATGCGGCATGCATGTGGGGCCCCTATGACATGCGGCATGCATTTGGGGCCCCTATGACATGCGGCATGAATTTGGGGTGCCCGAGACATGCGGCATGCACGTGGAGCCCCTATGACATGCCGCATGCATTTGTGGCCCCCATTACATGTGGCATGCACATGGGGCCTCCATGACATGCGGCATACGCTTGGGGCCCCAATGACATGCAGCATGAGTTTGGATCCCCCATGACATGCAGCATGCATGTGGGACCCCTGTGACATGCGGCCTGCATTTGGGGGGCCCCATGACATGCGGCAAGCACGTGGGGCCCCAATGACATGCAGCATGTACGTGGGGCCCCCATGACATGCGGAATGCACGTGAGGCCCCCGTGACATGCGGAATGACTGCGGGGCCCCAATGACATGCGGCATGCATGCATTTGTGTCCCCCATTAAATGCGGCAAGCACGTGGGGCCCCAATGACATGCAGCATGTACGTGGGGCCCCCATGACATGCGGAATGCCTGCGGGGCCCCAATGACATGCGGCATGCAAGCGGGGCCCTCATGACATGTGGCATGCATTTGGGGCCCCCAATATATGCAGCATGCACGTGGGGCCCCCATGATATGTGGCATGCATTTGGGGCCCCCATGACTTGCGGCATGCACGTGGGCCCCTCATGACATGCAGCATGCATTTGGAAACCACTATGACATGCGGCATGCATTTGGGGCCCCAATGACATGCGGTATGCATTTGGGGCCCCCATGACATGCGGCATGTACGTGGTGCCCCCATGAAAGGGGGCATGCATTTGGGGCTCCCATGACACGCGGCATGTATGTGGGGCCCCCATGACCTGTGGCATGCATGTGGTGACTAAATGACATGCGGCAAGCATTTGGGGCTCCCATGACACGCGACATTCATGTGGGGCCCTCTAGACATTTGGCACATATTTGGGGCCCACATGACATGCGGCATGCATTTGGGGCCCCCATGACATGCGCCATGCATGTGGGCCCTCATGACATGCGGCACGTATTTGGGGCCCCCCATGATATGCAGCATACTTTTGGGGCCCAAATGACATGCGGCATGCATTTGTGGCCCCCATGAAATGTGGCATGCATGTGCAGCCTCCATAACATGGGTCATGCAATTGGGGCCCCCATGACATGCAGCATGAATTTGGGGGCCACATGCATGCCACGTGTCATGGGGGTCCCACATGCATGCCGCATGTCATGACATGCGGCATGCATGTGGGGCCCCCATGACACGCACCATGCATGTGGGACCCCATTATGCGGCACGTACTTTGGGCCCCTAAGACAAGCGGCATGCACGTGGGGCCCCCATAACATGCGCCATGCCTTTGGTCCCCCATGACATGCGGCATGCACATGGTCCCCCATGACATGCGGCATGCATTTGGGCCCCCATGACAACCAGCATGCATGTGGGGCCCCGATGACATGAGGCAAAAATTTGGGGCCCCCTTGACATGCGGCATGCATTTGGGGCCCCCATGACATGCGCCATGTATGTGGGGCCCCCATGACATGCGGCATGCATTTGGGCCCCAATAACACCCAGCTTGCATGTGGGGCCCCCATTACATGCGGCATGCACGTGTTGCCCTCATGATATGTGGCATGCATGTGGGGCCCCTATGACATGCGCCATGCATTTGGCGCCCCCATTACAAGCGGCATGTATTTGGGGCTTCCATGACATGCAGCAAGCATTTGGAGCCCCTGACATGTAGCATGCATTTAGGGTCCCCAAGGAAATGCGGCATGCTCGTGGGGCCCCCATGACAGGCGGCATGCATTTGGGGACTCCATAACATGCGGCAAGCACGTTGGGCCCCCATGACATGCGGCACGTATTTGGGGGCCCCAAAACATGCGACATGTATTTGTGGCCCCCATGACATGCGGCACGCACGGTTGCCCCCATGACATGCGGCATGTATTTGGGGCCCCCATCACATGCGGCATACATTTGGGGCCTCCATGACATGCGGCATGCATTTGGGGCCCTCATGACATGCGGCATACATTTGGGGCCCCCATGAAATGCGACATGCACATGGGGCCCCCATGACATGTGGCATGCATGTGGAGCCCCCATGACATGCGGAATGCACGTGGGGACCCCATGACACGTGGCATGCATGTGGGGCTCCCACGACTTGCGGCAAATATTTGGGGCCCCAAGACATGCGGCATGCACGTTGGGCCCCCATGACATGCGGCACATATTTGTGGCCCCCATGACATGAGGCATGCCTTTGGGGCCCCCATGACATGCGCCATGCATGTGGGGCCCTCATGACATGCAGCACGTATTTGGGGCCCCCATGACATGCGTCATGTACGTGGCACCCCCATGACATGCGGCATACATTTGGGGCCCCCTTGACATGCGGCATGCATTTAGGGACCCCATGACATGAGGCATGCATTTGGGGACCCCATGACTTGCGGCATGCACGTGGGCCCCCCATGACATGGGGCATGCATTTGGGACCCCATGAAATGCAGCATGCATGTGGGGCACCCATGACATGCGGCATGCACGTGGGGCCCCCTGATATGTGGCACGTATTTTGGGCCCCCATGACATGCGGCATACATTTAGGGTCCCCATGACATGCGGCATGCATTTGGGGTCCCCATGACATGCAGCATGCACTTGGGGCCCCCGTGTAATGAGGCATGCGTTTGGGGCCCCCATGACACGAGGCATGCACGTGTGGCCCCGATGACTTGCGCCATGCATGTGGGGCCCTCATGACATGCGGAATGCATGTGGGGACCCCATGACACATGGCAGGCATGTGGGGCCCCCATGACATGCGGCAAATATTTGGGGCCCAAAGACATGCGGCATGCACGTTGGGCCCCCATGAAATGCGGCACATATTTGTGGCCCCCATGACATGCGGCATGCATTTGGGGCCCCCATGACATGCGCCATGCATGTGGGGCCCTCATGACATGCGGCATGCATGTGGGGCCCCCATGACATGCGGCATGCATTTGGGGGACCCATGGCATGCGGCATGCATGTGGGGCCCAAATGCTTGCCGCATGTCATGGGGGCCTGCATAACATGCTGCATGTACTTGGGGTACCTGAGACATGCGGCATGCACTTGGGGCCCCCATAACATGCTGCATGCATTTGGGGTGCCCGAGACATGCGGAATGCACGTGGGGCCCCTATGACATGCCGCATGCATTTGGGGCCCCCATTACATGTGGCATGCACATGGGGCCTCCATGACATGCGGCATACGCTTGGGGTCCCAATGACATGCAGCATGAGTTTGGATCCCCCATGACATGCGACATGCACGTGGGGCTCCCATGACATGAGTCATGCATTTGGGTCCCCCATGACATGCGCTATGCATGTGGGGCCCCTATGACATGCGGCATGCATTTGTGGGCCCCAAGACATGCTGCATGCATTTGGGGGCCTCCATGACATGCAGCATGCATGTGGGTCCCCATGACATGCGTCATGCACGTGGGGCCCCCTTGACATGCGACATTCATTTTGGGCCCCCATGACATGCGGCATGCATGTGGGGCCCCCATGACATGTGCCATGCATGTGGGGCCCCTATGACATGCGGCATGCATTTGGGGCCCCGATGACATGCGGCATGCATGTGGGGCACCCATGACTTGCGGCATGCATTTGGGGCCACTATGACATGCGGCATGCATTTGGGGCCCCCATGACATGCGGCATGCATGTGGGACCCCTATGACATGCGGCATGCATTTGGGGGGCCCCATGACATGCGGCATACATTTGTGGGCCCGATGACAAGCGGCATTCATGTGGGGCACCCATGACTTGCGGCATGCATTTGGAGCCACTATGACATGCGGCATTCATTTGGGGCCCCAATGACATGCGGCATGCATGCATTTGGGTCCCCCATGAAATGTGGCATGCATGTGGGGGCCCCATGACATGCGGCATGCACGTGGGGCCCCCATGACATGCGGCATACATTTGTGGCCCCCGTGACATGAGGCATGCACGTGGGGCCCCATGACATGCGGCAAGCACGTGGGGCCCCAATGACATGCAGCATGCACGTGGAGCCCCCATGACATGCGGAATGCACGTGAGGCCCCCATGACATGCGGAATGCCTGCGGGGCCCCAATGACATGCGACATGCAAGCGGGGCCCTCATGACATGTGGCATGCATTTGGGGCCCCCAATATATGCAGCATGCACGTGGGGCCCCCATGATATGTGGCATGCATTTGGGGCCCCCATGACTTGAGCCATGCATTTGGGGCCCCCATGACATGCGGCATGCACGTGGGCCCGTCATGACATGCAGCATGCATTTGGGGCCACTATGACATGCGGCATGCATTTGGCGCCCCCATGACCTGCGGCATGCACGTGGGGCCCCCATGACATGCGGCATGCATTTGGGGCCCCCATGACATGCGGAATGCCTGCGGGGCCCCCATGACATGCGGCATGAATTTGGGGCCCCCAATACATGCGGCATGCACGTTGGGCCCCCATGACATGCAGCATGCATTTATGGCCCCCATGACATGCGGCAAGCATTTGGGCCCCCATGACATGCGGCATGCATTTGGGGGCCCCATGACATGCGGCATGCATGTGGGGCCCCCATGACATGCGGCATGCATTTGGAGCCCCCATGAATTGAGGCATGCATTTGGGGCCCCCATGACTTGACGCATGCATTTGGGGCCCCCATGACATGCAGCATGCATGTGGGACCCCCAAGCCATGCGGCATACATTTGAATCCCCATGACATGCGGCATGCACATGGGACCCCCATGACATGCGGCATGCATTTGAATCCCCCATTACATGCGGCATGCACGTGGGGACCCCATGACATGCGGCACGCATTTGGGCCCCCCATGACATGCGGAATGCCTGCGGGGCCCCCATGACATGCGGCATGCATGCAGGGCCCTCATGACATGCAGCATGAATTTGGGGCCCACAATACATGCGGCATGCACGTTGGGCCCCCATGACATGCGGCATGCATTTATGGCCCCCATGACATGCGGCATGCATTTGGGGTCCCCATGACATGCGGCATGCACGTGGGGCCCCCTTGACATGCGACATTCATGTGGGGCTCCCATGACATGCGGCATGCATTTGGGGCCTCCGTGACATGCGGCATGCATGTGGGGCCCCCATGACATGCGTCATGCATGTGGGGCCCCTATGACATGCGGCATGCATTTAGGGCCCCGATGACATGCGGCATTCATGTGGGGCACCCATGACTTGCGCCAAGCACGTGGGGCCCCCATGACATGCGGCATGTATTTGGGGCCCCCATGACATTCGGCATGCATTTGAATCCCCCATTACATGCGGCATGCACGTGGGGACCCCATGACATGCGGCACGCATTTGGACCCCCATGACATGCGGAATGCCTGCGGGGCCCCCATGACATGCGGCATGCATGCAGGGCCCTCATGACATGCAGCATGAATTTGGGGCCCACAATACATGCGGCATGCACGTTGGGCCCCCATGACATGCGGCATGCATTTATGGCCCCCATGACATGCGGCATGCATTTGGGGTCCCCATGACATGCGGCATGCACGTGGGGCCCCCTTGACATGCGACATTCATGTGGGGCTCCCATGACATGCGGCATGCATTTGGGGCCTCCGTGACATGCGGCATGCATGTGGGGCCCCCATGACATGCGTCATGCATGTGGGGCCCCTATGACATGCGGCATGCATTTAGGGCCCCGATGACATGCAGCATTCATGTGGGGCACCCATGACTTGCGCCAAGCACGTGGGGCCCCCATTACATGCTGCATGCAAGTGGTGCCCCCATTACATGCTGCATGCAAGTGGTGCCCCCATGACATGCGGCATGCATGTGGGGCCCCCTTGACATGCGTCATGCATTTGGATCCCCCATTACATGCTGAATGCAAGTGGTGCCCCCATGACATGCGGCATGCATGTGGGCCCCCATGACATGCGGCATGCATGTGGGACCCCCATGACATGCGTCATGCATTTGGATCCCCCATTACATGCTGCATGCAAGTGGTGCCCCCATTACATGCTGCATGCAAGTGGTGCCCCCATGACATGCGGCATGCATGTGGGCCCCCATGACATGCGGCATGCATTTGGGGCCCCCATGATATGCGGCACGCATTTGAGGCCCCCATGACATGCGCATGCATGTGGGGGCCCATGAAATGCGCCATGCATGTGGGGCCCCTATGACATGCGGCATGCATTTGTGGGCACCAAGACATGCTGCATGCATTTGGGGGGCCCCATGACATGCGGCATGCATTTGGGGCCCCCATGACATGCAGCATGCATGTGGGTCCCCCATGACATGCGACATGCATTTGGGGCCCCATGACATGCGTCATGCATTTGGGTCCCCCATGAAATGCGGCATGCATGTGGGGCCCCTATGACATGCGGCATGCATTTGGGGCCCCGATGACATGCGGCATGCATGTGGGGCACCCATGATTTGCGCCATGCATGTGGGGCCCCAATGACATGCGGCATGAATTTGGGGTGCCCGAGACATGCGGCATGCACATGGGGCCTCCATGACATGCGGCATACGCTTGGGGCCCCAATGACATGCATCATGAGTTTGGATCCCCCATGACATGCGGCATGCACGTGGGGCCCCTATGACATGCGTCATGCACGTGGTGACCCTATGACATGCGGCATGCACGTGGGGCCCTCATGACATGCAGCATGCATTTGGGGCCACTATGACATGCGGCATGCATTTGGGGCCCCCATGACATGCGGCATGCATGTGGGACCCCTGTGACATGCGGCCTGCATTTGGGGGGCCCCATGACATGCGGCAAGCACGTGGGGCCCAATGACATGCAGCATGTACGTGGGGCCCCCATGACATGCGGAATGCCTGCGGGGCCCCAATGACATGCGGCATGCAAGCGGGGCCCTCATGACATGTGGCATGCATTTGGGGCCCCCAATATATGCAGCATGCACGTGGGGCCCCCATGATATGTGTCATGCATTTGGGGCCCCCATGACTTGCGGCATGCACGTGGGCCCCTCATGACATGCAGCATGCATTTGGAAACCACTATGACATGCGGCATGCATTTTGGGCCCCCATGACATGAGGCATGCATTTGGGGCCCCCATGACATGCGGCATGCATGTAGGGCCCCCATGAAATGCGCCATGCATGTGGGGCCCCTATGACATGCGGCATGCATTTGTGGGCCCCAAGACATGCGGCATGCACGTGGGGCCCCCATGACATGCGGCCTGCATTTGGGGCCCCCATGACATGCGGAATGCACGTGGGGCCCCTATGACATGCAACATGAATTTGGGGGCCCCATTACATGCGGCATGCACGTGGAGCATCCATGACATGCGTCATGCATTTGGGCCCCCATGACATGCGGCATGCATGTGGGGCCCCCATGACATGTGGTATGCACGTGGGGCCACTATGACATGCCGCATGCATTTGGGGTCCCCATGACATGCGTCATGCATTTGGATCCCCATTACATGCTGCATGCAAGTGTGGCCCCCATGACATGCGGCATGCAAGTGGTGCCCCCAATGACATGTGGCATGCACGTGGGGCCCCCATAACATGCGGCATGCATTTATGGCCCCCATGACATGCGGCATGCATTTGGTATCCCCATGACATGCGGCATGCACGTGGGGCCCCCTTGACATGTGACATTCATGTGGGGCTCCCATGACATGCGGCATGCATTTGGGGCCTCCGTGACATGCGGCATGCATGTGGGGCCCCCATGACATGCGTCATGCATGTGGGGCCCCTATGACATGCGGCATGCATTTAGGGCCCCGATGACATGCGGCATGCATGTGGGGCACCCATGACTTGCGCCAAGCATGTGGGGCCCCCATGACATGCGGCATGTATTTGGGGCCCCCATGACATGCGGCATGCATGTGGGGCCCCCATGACATGCGGCATGCATTTGGGCCCCAATAACACCCAGCTTGCATGTGGGGCCCCCATTACATGCGGCATTCACGTGTTGCCCTCATGATATGTGGCATGCATGTGGGGCCCCTATGACATGCGCCATGCATTTGGCGCCCCCATTACAAGCGGCATGTATTTGGGGCTTCCATGACATGCAGCAAGCATTTGGAGCCCCTGACATGTAGCATGCATTTAGGGTCCCCAAGGAAATGCGGCATGCTCGTGGGGCCCCCATGACAGGCGGCATGCATTTGGGGACTCCATAACATGCGGCAAGCACGTGGGGCCCCCATGACATGCGGCACGTATTTGGGGGCCCCAAAACATGCGACATGTATTTGTGGCCCCCATGACATGCGGCACGCACGGTTGCCCCCATGACATGCGGCATGTATTTGGGGCCCCCATGACATGCGGCATACATTTGGGGCCTCCATGACATGCGGCATGCATTTGGGGCCCTCATGACATGCGGCATACATTTGGGGCCCCCATGAAATGTGACATGCACATGGGGCCCCCATGACATGCGGCATGCATGTGGAACCCCCATGACATGCGGAATGCACGTGGGGACCCCATGACACGTGGCATGCATGTGGGGCCCCCACGACTTGCGGCAAATATTTGGGGCCCAAAGACATGCGGCACATATTTGTGGCCCCCATGACATGCGGCATGCCTTTGGGGCCCCCATGACATGCGCCATGCATGTGGGGCCCTCATGACATGCAGCACGTATTTGGGGCCCCCATGACATGCGTCATGTACGTGGCGCCCCCATGACATGCGGCATACATTTGGGGCCCCCTTGACATGCGGCATGCACGTGGGCCCCCCATGACATGGGGCATGCATTTGGGACCCCATGAAATGCAGCATGCATGTGGGGCACCCATGACATGCGGCATGCACGTGGGGCCCCCTGATATGTGGCACGTATTTTGGGCCCCCATGACATGCGGCATACATTTAGGGTCCCCATGACATGCGGCATGCATTTGGGGTCCCCATGACATGCAGCATGCACTTGGGGCCCCCGTGTAATGAGGCATGCGTTTGGGGCCCCCATGACATGAGGCATGCACGTGTGGCCCCGATGACTTGCGCCATGCATGTGGGGCCCTCATAACATGCGGAATGCATGTGAGGACCCCATGACACATGGCAGGCATGTGGGGCCCCCATGACATGCGGCAAATATTTTGGGGTCCAAAGACATGCGGCATGCACGTGGGGCCCCCATGATATGTGGCATGCATTTGGGGCCCCCATGACTTGAGCCATGCATTTGGGGCACCCATGACATGCGGCATGCACGTGGACCCGTCATGACATGCAGCATGCATTTGGGGCCACTATGACATGCGGCATGCATTTGGCGCCCCCATGACCTGCGGCATGCACGTGGGGCCCCCATGACATGCGGCATGCATTTGGGGCCCCCATGACATGCGGAATGCCTGCGGGGCCCCCATGACATGCGGCATGAATTTGGGGCCCCCAATACATGCGGCATGCACGTTGGGCCCCCATGACATGCAGCATGCATTTATGGCCCCCATGACATGCGGCAAGCATTTGGGCCCCCATGACATGCGGCATGCATTTGGGGGCCCCATGACATGCGGCATGCATGTGGGGCCCCCATGACATGCGGCATGCATTTGGAGCCCCCATGAATTGAGGCATGCATTTGGGGCCCCCATGACTTGACGCATGCATTTGGGGCCCCCATGACATGCAGCATGCATGTGGGACCCCCAAGCCATGCGGCATACATTTGAATCCCCATGACATGCGGCATGCACGTGGGACCCCCATGACATGCGGCATGCATTTGAATCCCCCATTACATGCGGCATGCACGTGGGGACCCCATGACATGCGGCATGCATTTGGGCCCCCCATGACATGCGGAATGCCTGCGGGGCCCCCATGACATGCGGCATGCATGCAGGGCCCTCATGACATGCAGCATGAATTTGGGGCCCACAATACATGCGGCATGCACGTTGGGCCCCCATGACATGCGGCATGCATTTATGGCCCCCATGACATGCGGCATGCATTTGGGGTCCCCATGACATGCGGCATGCACGTGGGGCCCCCTTGACATGCGACATTCATGTGGGGCTCCCATGACATGTGGCATGCATTTGGGGCCTCCGTGACATGCGGCATGCATGTTGGGCCCCCATGACATGCGTCATGCATGTGGGGCCCCTATGACATGCGGCATGCATTTAGGGCCCCGATGACATGCGGCATTCATGTGGGGCACCCATGACTTGCGCCAAGCACGTGGGGCCCCCATGACATGCGGCATGTATTTGGGGCCCCCATGACATGCGGCATGCATTTGAATCCCCCATTACATGCGGCATGCACGTGGGGACCCCATGACATGCGGCACGCATTTGGGCCCCCCATGACATGCGGAATGCCTGCGGGGCCCCCATGACATGCGGCATGCATGCAGGGCCCTCATGACATGCAGCATGAATTTGGGGCCCACAATACATGCGGCATGCACGTTGGGCCCCCATGACATGCGGCATGCATTTATGGCCCCCATGACATGCGGCATGCATTTGGGGTCCCCATGACATGCGGCATGCACGTGGGGCCCCCTTGACATGCGACATTCATGTGGGGCTCCCATGACATGCGGCATGCATTTGGGGCCTCCGTGACATGCGGCATGCATGTGGGGCCCCCATGACATGCGTCATGCATGTGGGGCCCCTATGACATGCGGCATGCATTTAGGGCCCCGATGACATGCGGCATTCATGTGGGGCACCCATGACTTGCGCCAAGCACGTGGGGCCCCCATGACATGCGGCATGTATTTGGGGCCCCCATGACATGCGGCATGCATGTGGGGTCCCCATGACATGCGGCATGCATGTGGGGCTCCCATGACATGCGGCATCCATTTATGGCCCCCATGACATGCGGCAAGCATTTGAGCCCCCATGACATGCGGCATGCATTTGGGGGCCCCATGGCATGCGGCATGCATGTGGGGCCCAAATGCTTGTCGCATGTCATGGGGGCCTCCATGACATGCGGCATGCATGTGGGTCCCCATGACATGCGGCATGCACGTGGGGCCCCCTTGACATGCGTCATGCATTTGGATCCCCCATTACATGCTGCATGCAAGTGGTGCCCCCATGACATGCGGCATGCATGTGGGCCCCCATGACATGCGGCATGCATGTGGGACCCCCATGACATGCGTCATGCATTTGGATCCCCCATTACATGCTGCATGCAAGTGGTGCCCCCATTACATGCTGCATGCAAGTGGTGCCCCCATGACATGCGGCATGCATGTGGGGCACCCATGACATGCGGCATGCATTTGGGGCCCCCATGATATGCGGCATGAATTTGGGGTGCCCGAGACATGCGGCATGCACATGGGGCCTCCATGACATGCGGCATACGCTTGGGGCCCCAATGACATGCATCATGAGTTTGGATCCCCCATGACATGCGGCATGCACGTGGGGCCCCTATGACATGCGTCATGCACGTGGGGACCCTATGACATGCGGCATGCACGTGGGGCCCTCATGACATGCAGCATGCATTTGGGGCCATTATGACATGCGGCATGCATTTGGGGCCCCCATGACATGCGGCATGCATGTGGGACCCCTGTGACATGCGGCCTGCATTTGGGGGGCCCCATGACATGCGGCAAGCACGTGGGGCCCCAATGACATGCAGCATGTACGTGGGGCCCCCATGACATGCGGAATGCACGTGAGGCCCCCATGACATGCGGAATGCCTGCGGGGCCCCAATGACATGCGGCATGCATGCATTTGTGTCCCCCATTAAATGCGGCAAGCACGTGGGGCCCCAATGACATGCAGCATGTACGTGGGGCCCCCATGACATGCGGAATGCCTGCGGGGCCCCAATGACATGCGGCATGCAAGCGGGGCCCTCATGACATGTGGCATGCATTTGGGGCCCCCAATATATGCAGCATGCACGTGGGGCCCCCATGATATGTGTCATGCATTTGGGGCCCCCATGACTTGCGGCATGCACGTGGGCCCCTCATGACATGCAGCATGCATTTGGAAACCACTATGACATGCGGCATGCATTTTGGGCCCCCATGACATGAGGCATGCATTTGGGGCCCCCATGACATGCGGCATGCATGTAGGGCCCCCATGAAATGCGCCATGCATGTGGGGCCCCTATGACATGCGGCATGCATTTGTGGGCCCCAAGACATGCGGCATGCACGTGGGGCCCCCATGACATGCGGCCTGCATTTGGGGCCCCCATGACATGCGGAATGCACGTGGGGCCCCTATGACATGCAACATGAATTTGGGGGCCCCATTACATGCGGCATGCACGTGGAGCATCCATGACATGCGTCATGCATTTGGGCCCCCATGACATGCGGCATGCATGTGGGGCCCCCATGACATGTGGTATGCACGTGGGGCCACTATGACATGCCGCATGCATTTGGGGTCCCCATGACATGCGTCATGCATTTGGATCCCCATTACATGCTGCATGCAAGTGTGGCCCCCATGACATGCGGCATGCATGTGGGCCCCCAATGACATGCGGCATGCATGTGGGGCCCCCATGACATGCGTCATGCATGTGGGGCCCCTATGACATGCGGCATGCATTTAGGGCCCCGATGACATGCGGCATGCATGTGGGGCACCCATGACTTGCGCCAAGCATGTGGGGCCCCCATGACATGCGGCATGTATTTGGGGCCCCCATGACATGCGGCATGCATGTGGGGCCCCCATGACATGCGGCATGCATTTGGGCCCCAATAACACCCAGCTTGCATGTGGGGCCCCCATTACATGCGGCATTCACGTGTTGCCCTCATGATATGTGGCATGCATGTGGGGCCCCTATGACATGCGCCATGCATTTGGCGCCCCCATTACAAGCGGCATGTATTTGGGGCTTCCATGACATGCAGCAAGCATTTGGAGCCCCTGACATGTAGCATGCATTTAGGGTCCCCAAGGAAATGCGGCATGCTCGTGGGGCCCCCATGACAGGCGGCATGCATTTGGGGACTCCATAACATGCGGCAAGCACGTGGGGCCCCCATGACATGCGGCACGTATTTGGGGGCCCCAAAACATGCGACATGTATTTGTGGCCCCCATGACATGCGGCACGCACGGTTGCCCCCATGACATGCGGCATGTATTTGGGGCCCCCATGACATGCGGCATACATTTGGGGCCTCCATGACATGCGGCATGCATTTGGGGCCCTCATGACATGCGGCATACATTTGGGGCCCCCATGAAATGTGACATGCACATGGGGCCCCCATGACATGCGGCATGCATGTGGAACCCCCATGACATGCGGAATGCACGTGGGGACCCCATGACACGTGGCATGCATGTGGGGCCCCCACGACTTGCGGCAAATATTTGGGGCCCAAAGACATGCGGCACATATTTGTGGCCCCCATGACATGCGGCATGCCTTTGGGGCCCCCATGACATGCGCCATGCATGTGGGGCCCTCATGACATGCAGCACGTATTTGGGGCCCCCATGACATGCGTCATGTACGTGGCGCCCCCATGACATGCGGCATACATTTGGGGCCCCCTTGACATGCGGCATGCACGTGGGCCCCCCATGACATGGGGCATGCATTTGGGACCCCATGAAATGCAGCATGCATGTGGGGCACCCATGACATGCGGCATGCACGTGGGGCCCCCTGATATGTGGCACGTATTTTGGGCCCCCATGACATGCGGCATACATTTAGGGTCCCCATGACATGCGGCATGCATTTGGGGTCCCCATGACATGCAGCATGCACTTGGGGCCCCCGTGTAATGAGGCATGCGTTTGGGGCCCCCATGACATGAGGCATGCACGTGTGGCCCCGATGACTTGCGCCATGCATGTGGGGCCCTCATAACATGCGGAATGCATGTGAGGACCCCATGACACATGGCAGGCATGTGGGGCCCCCATGACATGCGGCAAATATTTTGGGGTCCAAAGACATGCGGCATGCACGTGGGGCCCCCATGATATGTGGCATGCATTTGGGGCCCCCATGACTTGAGCCATGCATTTGGGGCACCCATGACATGCGGCATGCACGTGGACCCGTCATGACATGCAGCATGCATTTGGGGCCACTATGACATGCGGCATGCATTTGGCGCCCCCATGACCTGCGGCATGCACGTGGGGCCCCCATGACATGCGGCATGCATTTGGGGCCCCCATGACATGCGGAATGCCTGCGGGGCCCCCATGACATGCGGCATGAATTTGGGGCCCCCAATACATGCGGCATGCACGTTGGGCCCCCATGACATGCAGCATGCATTTATGGCCCCCATGACATGCGGCAAGCATTTGGGCCCCCATGACATGCGGCATGCATTTGGGGGCCCCATGACATGCGGCATGCATGTGGGGCCCCCATGACATGCGGCATGCATTTGGAGCCCCCATGAATTGAGGCATGCATTTGGGGCCCCCATGACTTGACGCATGCATTTGGGGCCCCCATGACATGCAGCATGCATGTGGGACCCCCAAGCCATGCGGCATACATTTGAATCCCCATGACATGCGGCATGCACGTGGGACCCCCATGACATGCGGCATGCATTTGAATCCCCCATTACATGCGGCATGCACGTGGGGACCCCATGACATGCGGCATGCATTTGGGCCCCCCATGACATGCGGAATGCCTGCGGGGCCCCCATGACATGCGGCATGCATGCAGGGCCCTCATGACATGCAGCATGAATTTGGGGCCCACAATACATGCGGCATGCACGTTGGGCCCCCATGACATGCGGCATGCATTTATGGCCCCCATGACATGCGGCATGCATTTGGGGTCCCCATGACATGCGGCATGCACGTGGGGCCCCCTTGACATGCGACATTCATGTGGGGCTCCCATGACATGTGGCATGCATTTGGGGCCTCCGTGACATGCGGCATGCATGTTGGGCCCCCATGACATGCGTCATGCATGTGGGGCCCCTATGACATGCGGCATGCATTTAGGGCCCCGATGACATGCGGCATTCATGTGGGGCACCCATGACTTGCGCCAAGCACGTGGGGCCCCCATGACATGCGGCATGTATTTGGGGCCCCCATGACATGCGGCATGCATTTGAATCCCCCATTACATGCGGCATGCACGTGGGGACCCCATGACATGCGGCACGCATTTGGGCCCCCCATGACATGCGGAATGCCTGCGGGGCCCCCATGACATGCGGCATGCATGCAGGGCCCTCATGACATGCAGCATGAATTTGGGGCCCACAATACATGCGGCATGCACGTTGGGCCCCCATGACATGCGGCATGCATTTATGGCCCCCATGACATGCGGCATGCATTTGGGGTCCCCATGACATGCGGCATGCACGTGGGGCCCCCTTGACATGCGACATTCATGTGGGGCTCCCATGACATGCGGCATGCATTTGGGGCCTCCGTGACATGCGGCATGCATGTGGGGCCCCCATGACATGCGTCATGCATGTGGGGCCCCTATGACATGCGGCATGCATTTAGGGCCCCGATGACATGCGGCATTCATGTGGGGCACCCATGACTTGCGCCAAGCACGTGGGGCCCCCATGACATGCGGCATGTATTTGGGGCCCCCATGACATGCGGCATGCATGTGGGGTCCCCATGACATGCGGCATGCATGTGGGGCTCCCATGACATGCGGCATCCATTTATGGCCCCCATGACATGCGGCAAGCATTTGAGCCCCCATGACATGCGGCATGCATTTGGGGGCCCCATGGCATGCGGCATGCATGTGGGGCCCAAATGCTTGTCGCATGTCATGGGGGCCTCCATGACATGCGGCATGCATGTGGGTCCCCATGACATGCGGCATGCACGTGGGGCCCCCTTGACATGCGTCATGCATTTGGATCCCCCATTACATGCTGCATGCAAGTGGTGCCCCCATGACATGCGGCATGCATGTGGGCCCCCATGACATGCGGCATGCATGTGGGACCCCCATGACATGCGTCATGCATTTGGATCCCCCATTACATGCTGCATGCAAGTGGTGCCCCCATTACATGCTGCATGCAAGTGGTGCCCCCATGACATGCGGCATGCATGTGGGGCACCCATGACATGCGGCATGCATTTGGGGCCCCCATGATATGCGGCATGAATTTGGGGTGCCCGAGACATGCGGCATGCACATGGGGCCTCCATGACATGCGGCATACGCTTGGGGCCCCAATGACATGCATCATGAGTTTGGATCCCCCATGACATGCGGCATGCACGTGGGGCCCCTATGACATGCGTCATGCACGTGGGGACCCTATGACATGCGGCATGCACGTGGGGCCCTCATGACATGCAGCATGCATTTGGGGCCATTATGACATGCGGCATGCATTTGGGGCCCCCATGACATGCGGCATGCATGTGGGACCCCTGTGACATGCGGCCTGCATTTGGGGGGCCCCATGACATGCGGCAAGCACGTGGGGCCCCAATGACATGCAGCATGTACGTGGGGCCCCCATGACATGCGGAATGCACGTGAGGCCCCCATGACATGCGGAATGCCTGCGGGGCCCCAATGACATGCGGCATGCATGCATTTGTGTCCCCCATTAAATGCGGCAAGCACGTGGGGCCCCAATGACATGCAGCATGTACGTGGGGCCCCCATGACATGCGGAATGCCTGCGGGGCCCCAATGACATGCGGCATGCAAGCGGGGCCCTCATGACATGTGGCATGCATTTGGGGCCCCCAATATATGCAGCATGCACGTGGGGCCCCCATGATATGTGTCATGCATTTGGGGCCCCCATGACTTGCGGCATGCACGTGGGCCCCTCATGACATGCAGCATGCATTTGGAAACCACTATGACATGCGGCATGCATTTTGGGCCCCCATGACATGAGGCATGCATTTGGGGCCCCCATGACATGCGGCATGCATGTAGGGCCCCCATGAAATGCGCCATGCATGTGGGGCCCCTATGACATGCGGCATGCATTTGTGGGCCCCAAGACATGCGGCATGCACGTGGGGCCCCCATGACATGCGGCCTGCATTTGGGGCCCCCATGACATGCGGAATGCACGTGGGGCCCCTATGACATGCAACATGAATTTGGGGGCCCCATTACATGCGGCATGCACGTGGAGCATCCATGACATGCGTCATGCATTTGGGCCCCCATGACATGCGGCATGCATGTGGGGCCCCCATGACATGTGGTATGCACGTGGGGCCACTATGACATGCCGCATGCATTTGGGGTCCCCATGACATGCGTCATGCATTTGGATCCCCATTACATGCTGCATGCAAGTGTGGCCCCCATGACATGCGGCATGCATGTGGGCCCCCAATGACATGTGGCATGCACGTGGGGCCCCCATGACATGCGGCATGCATTTATGGCCCCCATGACATGCGGCATGCATTTGGTATCCCCATGACATGCGGCATGCACGTGGGGCCCCCTTGACATGTGACATTCATGTGGGGCTCCCATGACATGCGGCATGCATTTGGGGCCTCCGTGACATGCGGCATGCATGTGGGGCCCCCATGACATGCGTCATGCATGTGGGGCCCCTATGACATGCGGCATGCATTTAGGGCCCCGATGACATGCGGCATGCATGTGGGGCACCCATGACTTGAGCCAAGCACGTGGGGCCCCCATGACATGCGGCATGTATTTGGGGCCCCCATGACATGCGGCATGCATGTGGGGCCCCCATGACATGCGCCATGCATGTGGGGCCCTCATGACATGCGGCACGTATTTGGGGCCCCCCATGATATGCAGCATACTTTTGGGGCCCAAATGACATGCGGCATGCATTTGTGGCCCCCATGAAATGTGGCATGCATGTGCAGCCTCCATAACATGGGTCATGCAATTGGGGCCCCCATGACATGCAGCATGAATTTGGGGGCCACATGCATGCCACGTGTCATGGGGGTCCCACATGCATGCCGCATGTCATGACATGCGGCATGCATGTGGGGCCCCCATGACACGCACCATGCATGTGGGACCCCATTATGCGGCACGTACTTTGGGCCCCTAAGACAAGCGGCATGCACGTGGGGCCCCCATAACATGCGCCATGCCTTTGGTCCCCCATGACATGCGGCATGCACATGGTCCCCCATGACATGCGGCATGCATTTGGGCCCCCATGACAACCAGCATGCATGTGGGGCCCCGATGACATGAGGCAAAAATTTGGGGCCCCCTTGACATGCGGCATGCATTTGGGGCCCCCATGACATGCGCCATGTATGTGGGGCCCCCATGACATGCGGCATGCATTTGGGCCCCAATAACACCCAGCTTGCATGTGGGGCCCCCATTACATGCGGCATTCACGTGTTGCCCTCATGATATGTGGCATGCATCTGGGGCCCCTATGACATGCGCCATGCATTTGGCGCCCCCATTACAAGCGGCATGTATTTGGGGCTTCCATGACATGCAGCAAGCATTTGGAGCCCCTGACATGTAGCATGCATTTAGGGTCCCCAAGGAAATGCGGCATGCTCGTGGGGCCCCCATGACAGGCGGCATGCATTTGGGGACTCCATAACATGCGGCAAGCACGTGGGGCCCCCATGAAATGCGGCATGTATTTGGGGCCCCCATGACATGCGGCATACATTTGGGGCCTCCATGACATGCGGCATGCATTTGGGGCCCTCATGACATGCGGCATACATTTGGGGCCCCCATGAAATGTGACATGCACATGGGGCCCCCATGACATGCGGCATGCATGTGGAACCCCCATGACATGCGGAATGCACGTGGGGACCCCATGACACGTGGCATGCATGTGGGGCCCCCACGACTTGCGGCAAATATTTGGGGCCCCAAGACATGCGGCACATATTTGTGGCCCCCATGACATGCGGCATGCCTTTGGGGCCCCCATGACATGCGCCATGCATGTGGGGCCCTCATGACATGCAGCACGTATTTGGGGCCCCCATGACATGCGTCATGTACGTGGCGCCCCCATGACATGCGGCATACATTTAGGGTCCCCATGACATGCGGCATGCATTTGGGGTCCCCATGACATGCAGCATGCACTTGGGGCCCCCGTGTAATGAGGCATGCGTTTGGGGCCCCCATGACACAAGGCATGCACGTGTGGCCCCGATGACTTGTGCCATGCATGTGGGACCCTCATAACATGCGGAATGCATGTGGGGACCCCATGACACATGGCAGGCATGTGGGGCCCCCATGACATGCGGCAAATATTTGGGGTCCAAAGACATGCGGCATGCACGTTGGGCCCCCATGAAATGCGGCACATATTTGTGGCCCCCATGACATGCGGCATGCATTTGGGGCCCCCATGACATGCGCCATGCATGTGGGGCCCTCATGACATGCGGCACGTAGTTGTTGCCCCATGACATGCGACATGTATTTGGCCCCCATGACATGAGGCATGCATGTGGGGCCCCCAGGACATGCGGCATGCATTTGGGGCCCCCATGACATGTGGTATGCACGTGGGGCCCCTATGACATGCGGCAAGCATTTGGGGACCCCATGACATGCGGCATGCACGTGGGCCCCCCATGACATGGGGCATGCATTTGGGGCCCCCATGAAATGTGGCATGCATGTGGGGCACCCATGATATGCGGCATGCATGTGGAGCCCCCTGACATGTGGCACTTATTTGGGGCCCGCATGACATGCGGAATACATTTAGGGCCCACATGTAATGCGGCATGCGTTTGGGGCCCCCATGACACGAGTCATGCATGTATGGCCCTGATGACATGCGGCATGCATGTGGGGCCCCCATGACATGCGGAATGCAAGTGGGGACCCCATGACACGCGGCATGCATGTGGGGCCCCCATGACATGCAGCACATATTTGTGGCCCCCATGGCATGCGGCATGCATTTGGGGCCCTCATGACATGCGCCATGCATGTGGGGCCCTCATGACATGCGGCACGTATTTGGTGCCCCCATGACATGCGGCATGCATTTGGTCCCCCATGACATGCGGCATGAACGTGGGGCCCCCATGACATGCGGCATACATTTGGGGCCCCATGACATGCGGCATGCATGTGGGTCCCCATGACATGCGGCATGCACGTGGGGCCCCCTTGACATGCGTCATGCATTTGGATCCCCCATTACATGCTGCATGCAAGTGGTGCCCCATGACATGCGGCATGCATGTGGGCCCCCATGACATGCGGCATGCATGTGGGACCCCCCATGACATACGTCATGCATTTGGATCCCCCATTACATGCTGCATGCAAGTGGTGCCCCCATTACATGCTGCATGCAAGTGGTGCCCCCATGACATGCGGCATGCATGTGGGCCCCCATGACATGCGGCATGCATTTGGGGCCCCCATGATATGCGGCACGCATTTGAGGCCCCCATGACATGCAGCATGCATGTGGGTCCCCCATGACATGCGACATGCATTTGGGGCCCCATGACATGCGTCATGCATTTGGGTCCCCCATGAAATGCGGCATGCATGTGGGGCCCCTATGACATGCGGCATGCATTTGGGGCCCCGATGACATGCGGCATGCATGTGGGGCACCCATGATTTGCGCCATGCACGTGGGGCCCCTATGACATGCGGCATGAATTTGGGGTGCCCGAGACATGCGGCATGCACATGGGGCCTCCATGACATGCGGCATACGCTTGGGGCCCCAATGACATGCATCATGAGTTTGGATCCCCCATGACATGCGGCATGCACGTGGGGCCCCTATGACATGCGTCATGCACGTGGGGACCCTATGACATGCGGCATGCACGTGGGGCCCTCATGACATGCAGCATGCATTTGGGGCCATTATGACATGCGGCATGCATTTGGGGCCCCCATGACATGCGGCATGCATTTGGAGCCCCCATGAATTGAGGCATGCATTTGGGGCCCCCATGACTTGACGCATGCATTTGGGGCCCCCATGACATGCAGCATGCATGTGGGACCCCCAAGCCATGCGGCATACATTTGAATCCCCATGACATGCGGCATGCACGTGGGACCCCCATGACATGCGGCATGCATTTGAATCCCCCATTACATGCGGCATGCACGTGGGGACCCCATGACATGCGGCACGCATTTGGGCCCCCCATGACATGCGGAATGACTGCGGGGCCCCCATGACATGCGGCATGCATGCAGGGCCCTCATGACATGCAGCATGAATTTGGGGCCCACAATACATGCGGCATGCACGTTGGGCCCCCATGACATGCGGCATGCATTTATGGCCCCCATGACATGCGGCATGCATTTGGGGTCCCCATGACATGCGGCATGCACGTGGGGCCCCCTTGACATGCGACATTCATGTGGGGCTCCCATGACATGCGGCATGCATTTGGGGCCTCCGTGACATGCGGCATGCATGTGGGGCCCCCATGACATGCGTCATGCATGTGGGGCCCCTATGACATGCGGCATGCATTTTGTGGCCCCCATGACATGCGGCATGCATGTGGGCCCCCAATGACATGTGGCATGCACGTGGGGCCCCCATGACATGCGGCATGCATTTATGGCCCCCATGACATGCGGCATGCATTTGGTATCCCCATGACATGCGGCATGCACGTGGGGCCCCCTTGACATGTGACATTCATGTGGGGCTCCCATGACATGCGGCATGCATTTGGGGCCTCCGTGACATGCGGCATGCATGTGGGGCCCCCATGACATGCGTCATGCATGTGGGGCCCCTATGACATGCGGCATGCATTTAGGGCCCCGATGACATGCGGCATGCATGTGGGGCACCCATGACTTGCGCCAAGCACGTGGGGCCCCCATGACATGCGGCATGTATTTGGGGCCCCCATGACATGCGGCATGCATGTGGGGCCCCCATGACATGCGCCATGCATGTGGGGCCCTCATGACATGCGGCACGTATTTGGGGCCCCCCATGATATGCAGCATACTTTTGGGGCCCAAATGACATGCGGCATGCATTTGTGGCCCCCATGAAATGTGGCATGCATGTGCAGCCTCCATAACATGGGTCATGCAATTGGGGCCCCCATGACATGCAGCATGAATTTGGAGGCCACATGCATGCCACGTGTCATGGGGGTCCCACATGCATGCCGCATGTCATGACATGCGGCATGCATGTGGGGCCCCCATGACACGCACCATGCATGTGGGACCCCATTATGCGGCACGTACTTTGGGCCCCTAAGACAAGCGGCATGCACGTGGGGCACCCATAACATGCGCCATGCCTTTGGTCCCCCATGACATGCGGCATGCACATGGTCCCCCATGACATGCGGCATGCATTTGGGCCCCCATGACAACCAGCATGCATGTGGGGCCCCGATGACATGAGGCAAAAATTTGGGGCCCCCTTGACATGCGGCATGCATTTGGGGCCCCCATGACATGCGCCATGTATGTGGGGCCCCCATGACATGCGGCATGCATTTGGGCCCCAATAACACCCAGCTTGCATGTGGGGCCCCCATTACATGCGGCATTCACGTGTTGCCCTCATGATATGTGGCATGCATGTGGGGCCCCTATGACATGCGCCATGCATTTGGCGCCCCCATTACAAGCGGCATGTATTTGGGGCTTCCATGACATGCAGCAAGCATTTGGAGCCCCTGACATGTAGCATGCATTTAGGGTCCCCAAGGAAATGCGGCATGCTCGTGGGGCCCCCATGACAGGCGGCATGCATTTGGGGACTCCATAACATGCGGCAAGCACGTGGGGCCCCCATGAAATGCGGCATGTATTTGGGGCCCCCATGACATGCGGCATACATTTGGGGCCTCCATGACATGCGGCATGCATTTGGGGCCCTCATGACATGCGGCATACATTTGGGGCCCCCATGAAATGTGACATGCACATGGGGCCCCCATGACATGCGGCATGCATGTGGAACCCCCATGACATGCGGAATGCACGTGGGGACCCCATGACACGTGGCATGCATGTGGGGCCCCCACGACTTGCGGCAAATATTTGGGGCCCCAAGACATGCGGCACATATTTGTGGCCCCCATGACATGCGACATGCCTTTGGGGCCCCCATGACATGCGCCATGCATGTGGGGCCCTCATGACATGCAGCACGTATTTGGGGCCCCCATGACATGCGTCATGTACGTGGCGCCCCCATGACATGCGGCATACATTTGGGGCCCCCTTGACATGCGGCATGCACGTGGGCCCCCCATGACATGGGGCATGCATTTGGGACCCCATGAAATGCAGCATGCATGTGGGGCACCCATGACATGCGGCATGCACGTGGGGCCCCCTGATATGTGGCACGTATTTTGGGCCCCCATGACATGCGGCATACATTTAGGGTCCCCATGACATGCGGCATGCATTTGGGGTCCCCATGACATGCAGCATGCACTTGGGGCCCCCGTGTAATGAGGCATGCGTTTGGGGCCCCCATGACACAAGGCATGCACGTGTGGCCCCGATGACTTGTGCCATGCATGTGGGGCCCTCATAACATGCGGAATGCATGTGGGGACCCCATGACACATGGCAGGCATGTGGGGCCCCCATGACATGCGGCAAATATTTGGGGTCCAAAGACATGCGGCATGCACGTTGGGCCCCCATGAAATGCGGCACATATTTGTGGCCCCCATGACATGCGGCATGCATTTGGGGCCCCCATGACATGCGCCATGCATGTGGGGCCCTCATGACATGCGGCACGTAGTTGTTGCCCCATGACATGCGACATGTATTTGGCCCCCATGACATGAGGCATGCATGTGGGGCCCCCAGGACATGCGGCATGCATTTGGGGCCCCCATGACATGTGGTATGCACGTGGGGCCCCTATGACATGCGGCATGCATTTGGGGACCCCATGACATGCGGCATGCACGTGGGCCCCCCATGACATGGGGCATGCATTTGGGGCCCCCATGAAATGTGGCATGCATGTGGGGCACCCATGATATGCGGCATGCATGTGGAGCCCCCTGACATGTGGCACTTATTTGGGGCCCGCATGACATGCGGAATACATTTAGGGCCCACATGTAATGCGGCATGCGTTTGGGGCCCCCATGACACGAGTCATGCATGTATGGCCCTGATGACATGCGGCATGCATGTGGGGCCCCCATGACATGCGGAATGCAAGTGGGGACCCCATGACACGCGGCATGCATGTGGGGCCCCCATGACATGCAGCACATATTTGTGGCCCCCATGGCATGCGGCATGCATTTGGGGCCCTCATGACATGCGCCATGCATGTGGGGCCCTCATGACATGCGGCACGTATTTGGTGCCCCCATGACATGCGGCATGCATTTGGTCCCCCATGACATGCGGCATGAACGTGGGGCCCCCATGACATGCGGCATACATTTGGGGCCCCATGACATGCGGCATGCATGTGGGTCCCCATGACATGCGGCATGCACGTGGGGCCCCCTTGACATGCGTCATGCATTTGGATCCCCCATTACATGCTGCATGCAAGTGGTGCCCCATGACATGCGGCATGCATGTGGGCCCCCATGACATGCGGCATGCATGTGGGACCCCCCATGACATACGTCATGCATTTGGATCCCCCATTACATGCTGCATGCAAGTGGTGCCCCCATTACATGCTGCATGCAAGTGGTGCCCCCATGACATGCGGCATGCATGTGGGCCCCCATGACATGCGGCATGCATTTGGGGCCCCCATGATATGCGGCACGCATTTGAGGCCCCCATGACATGCAGCATGCATGTGGGTCCCCCATGACATGCGACATGCATTTGGGGCCCCATGACATGCGTCATGCATTTGGGTCCCCCATGAAATGCGGCATGCATGTGGGGCCCCTATGACATGCGGCATGCATTTGGGGCCCCGATGACATGCGGCATGCATGTGGGGCACCCATGATTTGCGCCATGCACGTGGGGCCCCTATGACATGCGGCATGAATTTGGGGTGCCCGAGACATGCGGCATGCACATGGGGCCTCCATGACATGCGGCATACGCTTGGGGCCCCAATGACATGCATCATGAGTTTGGATCCCCCATGACATGCGGCATGCACGTGGGGCCCCTATGACATGCGTCATGCACGTGGGGACCCTATGACATGCGGCATGCACGTGGGGCCCTCATGACATGCAGCATGCATTTGGGGCCATTATGACATGCGGCATGCATTTGGGGCCCCCATGACATGCGGCATGCATTTGGAGCCCCCATGAATTGAGGCATGCATTTGGGGCCCCCATGACTTGACGCATGCATTTGGGGCCCCCATGACATGCAGCATGCATGTGGGACCCCCAAGCCATGCGGCATACATTTGAATCCCCATGACATGCGGCATGCACGTGGGACCCCCATGACATGCGGCATGCATTTGAATCCCCCATTACATGCGGCATGCACGTGGGGACCCCATGACATGCGGCACGCATTTGGGCCCCCCATGACATGCGGAATGCCTGCGGGGCCCCCATGACATGCGGCATGCATGCAGGGCCCTCATGACATGCAGCATGAATTTGGGGCCCACAATACATGCGGCATGCACGTTGGGCCCCCATGACATGCGGCATGCATTTATGGCCCCCATGACATGCGGCATGCATTTGGGGTCCCCATGACATGCGGCATGCACGTGGGGCCCCCTTGACATGCGACATTCATGTGGGGCTCCCATGACATGCGGCATGCATTTGGGGCCTCCGTGACATGCGGCATGCATGTGGGGCCCCCATGACATGCGTCATGCATGTGGGGCCCCTATGACATGCGGCATGCATTTAGGGCCCCGATGACATGCGGCATTCATGTGGGGCACCCATGACTTGCGCCAAGCACGTGGGGCCCCCATGACATGCGGCATGTATTTGGGGCCCCCATGACATGCGGCATGCATGTGGGGCCCCCATGACATGCGGCATGCATGTGGGGCTCCCATGACATGCGGCATCCATTTATGGCCCCCATGACATGTGGCAAGCATTTGGGCCCCCATGACATGCGGCATGCATTTGGGGGCCCCATGGCATGCGGCATGCATGTGGGGCCCAAATGCTTGTCGCATGTCATGGGGGCCTCCATGACATGCGGCATGCATGTGGGTCCCCATGACATGCGGCATGCACGTGGGGCCCCCTTGACATGCGTCATGCATTTGGATCCCCCATTACATGCTGCATGCAAGTGGTGCCCCCATGACATGCGGCATGCATGTGGGCCCCCATGACATGCGGCATGCATGTGGGACCCCCATGACATGCGTCATGCATTTGGATCCCCCATTACATGCTGCATGCAAGTGGTGCCCCCATGACATGCTGCATGCAAGTGGTGCCCCCATGACATGCGGCATGCATGTGGGGCACCCATGACATGCGGCATGTATTTGGGGCCCCCATGATATGCGGCATGAATTTGGGGTGCCCGAGACATGCGGCATGCACATGGGGCCTCCATGACATGCGGCATACGCTTGGGGCCCCAATGACATGCATCATGAGTTTGGATCCCCCATGACATGCGGCATGCACGTGGGGCCCCTATGACATGCGTCATGCACGTGGGGACCCTATGACATGCGGCATGCACGTGGGGCCCTCATGACATGCAGCATGCATTTGGGGCCATTATGACATGCGGCATGCATTTGGGGCCCCCATGACATGCGGCATGCATGTGGGACCCCTGTGACATGCGGCCTGCATTTGGGGGGCCCCATGACATGCGGCAAGCACGTGGGGCCCCAATGACATGCAGCATGTACGTGGGGCCCCCATGACATGCGGAATGCACGTGAGGCCCCCATGACATGCGGAATGCCTGCGGGGCCCCAATGACATGCGGCATGCATGCATTTGTGTCCCCCATTAAATGCGGCAAGCACGTGGGGCCCCAATGACATGCAGCATGTACGTGGGGCCCCCATGACATGCGGAATGCCTGCGGGGCCCCAATGACATGCGGCATGCAAGCGGGGCCCTCATGACATGTGGCATGCATTTGGGGACCCCAATATATGCAGCATGCACGTGGGGCCCCCATGATATGTGTCATGCATTTGGGGCCCCCATGACTTGCGGCATGCACGTGGGCCCCTCATGACATGCAGCATGCATTTGGAAACCACTATGACATGCGGCATGCATTTTGGGCCCCCATGACATGAGGCATGCATTTGGGGCCCCCATGACATGCGGCATGCATGTAGGGCCCCCATGAAATGCGCCATGCATGTGGGGCCCCTATGACATGCGGCATGCATTTGTGGGCCCCAAGACATGCGGCATGCACGTGGGGCCCCCATGACATGCGGCCTGCATTTGGGGCCCCCATGACATGCGGAATGCACGTGGGGCCCCTATGACATGCAACATGAATTTGGGGGCCCCATTACATGCGGCATGCACGTGGAGCATCCATGACATGCGTCATGCATTTGGGCCCCCATGACATGCGGCATGCATGTGGGGCCCCCATGACATGTGGTATGCACGTGGGGCCACTATGACATGCCGCATGCATTTGGGGTCCCCATGACATGCGTCATGCATTTGGATCCCCATTACATGCTGCATGCAAGTGTGGCCCCCATGACATGCGGCATGCATGTGGGCCCCCAATGACATGTGGCATGCACGTGGGGCCCCCATGACATGCGGCATGCATTTATGGCCCCCATGACATGCGGCATGCATTTGGTATCCCCATGACATGCGGCATGCACGTGGGGCCCCCTTGACATGTGACATTCATGTGGGGCTCCCATGACATGCGGCATGCATTTGGGGCCTCCGTGACATGCGGCATGCATGTGGGGCCCCCATGACATGCGTCATGCATGTGGGGCCCCTATGACATGCGGCATGCATTTAGGGCCTCGATGACATGCGGCATGCATGTGGGGCACCCATGACTTGCGCCAAGCACGTGGGGCCCCCATGACATGCGGCATGTATTTGGGGCCCCCATGACATGCGGCATGTATTTGGGGCCCCCATGACATGCGGCATGCATGTGGGGCCCCCATGACATGCGCCATGCATGTGGGGCCCTCATGACATGCGGCACGTATTTGGGGCCCCCCATGATATGCAGCATACTTTTGGGGCCCAAATGACATGCGGCATGCATTTGTGGCCCCCATGAAATGTGGCATGCATGTGCAGCCTCCATAACATGGGTCATGCAATTGGGGCCCCCATGACATGCAGCATGAATTTGGGGGCCACATGCATGCCACGTGTCATGGGGGTCCCACATGCATGCCGCATGTCATGACATGCGGCATGCATGTGGGGCCCCCATGACACGCACCATGCATGTGGGACCCCATTATGCGGCACGTACTTTGGGCCCCTAAGACAAGCGGCATGCACGTGGGGCCCCCATAACATGCGCCATGCCTTTGGTCCCCCATGACATGCGGCATGCACATGGTCCCCCATGACATGCGGCATGCATTTGGGCCCCCATGACAACCAGCATGCATGTGGGGCCCCGATGACATGAGGCAAAAATTTGGGGCCCCCTTGACATGCGGCATGCATTTGGGGCCCCCATGACATGCGCCATGTATGTGGGGCCCCCATGACATGCGGCATGCATTTGGGCCCCAATAACACCCAGCTTGCATGTGGGGCCCCCATTACATGCGGCATTCACGTGTTGCCCTCATGATATGTGGCATGCATGTGGGGCCCCTATGACATGCGCCATGCATTTGGCGCCCCCATTACAAGCGGCATGTATTTGGGGCTTCCATGACATGCAGCAAGCATTTGGAGCCCCTGACATGTAGCATGCATTTAGGGTCCCCAAGGAAATGCGGCATGCTCGTGGGGCCCCCATGACAGGCGGCATGCATTTGGGGACTCCATAACATGCGGCAAGCACGTGGGGCCCCCATGAAATGCGGCATGTATTTGGGGCCCCCATGACATGCGGCATACATTTGGGGCCTCCATGACATGCGGCATGCATTTGGGGCCCTCATGACATGCGGCATACATTTGGGGCCCCCATGAAATGTGACATGCACATGGGGCCCCCATGACATGCGGCATGCATGTGGAACCCCCATGACATGTGGAATGCACGTGGGGACCCCATGACACGTGGCATGCATGTGGGGACCCCACGACTTGCGGCAAATATTTGGGGCCCCAAGACATGCGGCACATATTTGTGGCCCCCATGACATGCGGCATGCCTTTGGGGCCCCCATGACATGCGCCATGCATGTGGGGCCCTCATGACATGCAGCACGTATTTGGGGCCCCCATGACATGCGTCATGTACGTGGCGCCCCCATGACATGCGGCATACATTTGGGGCCCCCTTGACATGCGGCATGCACGTGGGCCCCCCATGACATGGGGCATGCATTTGGGACCCCATGAAATGCAGCATGCATGTGGGGCACCCATGACATGCGGCATGCACGTGGGGCCCCCTGATATGTGGCACGTATTTTGGGCCCCCATGACATGCGGCATACATTTAGGGTCCCCATGACATGCGGCATGCATTTGGGGTCCCCATGACATGCAGCATGCACTTGGGGCCCCCGTGTAATGAGGCATGCGTTTGGGGCCCCCATGACACAAGGCATGCACGTGTGGCCCCGATGACTTGTGCCATGCATGTGGGGCCCTCATAACATGCGGAATGCATGTGGGGACCCCATGACACATGGCAGGCATGTGGGGCCCCCATGACATGCGGCAAATATTTGGGGTCCAAAGACATGCGGCATGCACGTTGGGCCCCCATGAAATGCGGCACATATTTGTGGCCCCCATGACATGCGGCATGCATTTGGGGCCCCCATGACATGCGCCATGCATGTGGGGCCCTCATGACATGCGGCACGTAGTTGTTGCCCCATGACATGCGACATGTATTTGGCCCCCATGACATGAGGCATGCATGTGGGGCCCCCAGGACATGCGGCATGCATTTGGGGCCCCCATGACATGTGGTATGCACGTGGGGCCCCTATGACATGCGGCATGCATTTGGGGACCCCATGACATGCGGCATGCACGTGGGCCCCCCATGACATGGGGCATGCGTTTGGGGCCCCCATGAAATGTGGCATGCATGTGGGGCACCCATGATATGCGGCATGCATGTGGAGCCCCCTGACATGTGGCACTTATTTGGGGCCCGCATGACATGCGGAATACATTTAGGGCCCACATGTAATGCGGCATGCGTTTGGGGCCCCCATGACACGAGTCATGCATGTATTGCCCTGATGACATGCGGCATGCATGTGGGGCCCCCATGACATGCGGAATGCAAGTGGGGACCCCATGACACGCGGCATGCATGTGGGGCCCCCATGACATGCAGCACATATTTGTGGCCCCCATGGCATGCGGCATGCATTTGGGGCCCTCATGACATGCGCCATGCATGTGGGGCCCTCATGACATGCGGCACGTATTTGGTGCCCCCATGACATGCGGCATGCATTTGGTCCCCCATGACATGCGGCATGAACGTGGGGCCCCCATGACATGCGGCATACATTTGGGGCCCCATGACATGCGGCATGCATGTGGGTCCCCATGACATGCGGCATGCACGTGGGGCCCCCTTGACATGCATCATGCATTTGGATCCCCCATTACATGCTGCATGCAAGTGGTGCCCCATGACATGCGGCATGCATGTGGGCCCCCATGACATGCGGCATGCATGTGGGACCCCCCATGACATACGTCATGCATTTGGATCCCCCATTACATGCTGCATGCAAGTGGTGCCCCCATTACATGCTGCATGCAAGTGGTGCCCCCATGACATGCGGCATGCATGTGGGCCCCCATGACATGCGGCATGCATTTGGGGCCCCCATGATATGCGCATGCATGTGGGGCCCCCATGAAATGCGCCATGCATGTGGGGCCCCTATGACATGCGGCATGCATTTGTGGGCACCAAGACATGCTGCATGCATTTGGGGGGCCCCATGACATGCGACATGCATTTGGGGCCCCCATGACATGTGGTATGCATTTGGGGCCCCAATGACATGCAGCATGAGTTTGGATCCCCCATGACATGCGGCATGCATGTGGGGCCCCATGACATGCGGCATGCACGTGGGGCCCCTATGACATGCGGCATGCACGTGGGGCACTCATGACATGCAGCATGCATTTGGGGCCACTATGACATGCGGCATGCATTTGGGGCCCCCATGACATGCGGCATGCATGTGGGACCCCTATGACATGCGTCCTGCATGTACGTGGGGCCCCCATGACATGCGGAATGCACGTGAGGCCCCCATGACATGCGGAATGCCTGCGGGGCCCCAATGACATGCGGCATGCATGCATTTGCGTCCCCCATTAAATGCGGCAAGCACGTGGGGCCCCAATGACATGCAGCATGTACGTGGGGCCCCCATGACATGCGAAATGCCTGCGGGGCCCCAATGACATGCGGCATGCAAGCGGGGCCCTCATGACATGTGGCATGCATTTGGGGCCCCCAATATATGCAGCATGCACGTGGGGCCCCCATGATATGTGGCATGCATTTGGGGCCCCCATGACTTTCGGCATGCACGTGGGCCCCTCATGACATGCAGCATGCATTTGGAAACCACTATGACATGCGGCATGCATATGGGGCCCCCATGACATGAGGCATGCAAGCGGGGCCCTCATGACATGTGGCATGCATTTGGGGCCCCCAATATATGCAGCATGCACGTGGGGCCCCCATGACATGCGGCATGCATTTGGGGCCCCCATGACATGCGGAATGCACGTGGGGCACCTATGACTTGCGACATGAATTTGGGGGCCCCATTACATGCGGCATGCACGTGGAGCATCCATGACATGCGTCATGCATTTGGGCCCCCATGACATGCGGCATGCATGTGGGGCCCCCATGATATGTGGCACGCATTTGGGGCCCCCATGACATGCACATGCATGTGGGGCCCCCATGAAATGCGCCATGCATGTGGGGCCCCTATGACATGCGGCATGCATTTGTGGGTCCCAAGACATGCTGCATGCATTTGGGGGGCCCAATGACATGCGGCATGCATTTGGGGGGCCCCATGACATGCGGCATGCACGTGGGGCCCCCATGACATGTGGCATACATTTGTGGCCCCCGTGACATGAGGCATGCAAGTGGGGTCCCCATGACATGCGGCATGCATTTGGGGCCCCCATGACATGTGGTATGCACGTGGGGCCACTATGACATGCCGCATGCATTTGGGGCCCCCATGACATGCGGCATGCATGTGGGTCCCCCATGACATGCGTCATGCATTTGGATCCCCATTACATGCTGCATGCAAGTGTGGCTCCAATGACATGCGGCATGCATGTGGGCCCCCAATGACATGTGGCATGCACGTGGGGCCCCCATGACATGCTGCATGCATTTGGGGCCCCCATGATATGCGGCATACATGTGGGGCCCCTATGACATGCGGCATCCATTTGGGGGGCCCCATGACATGCGGCATGCACATGGGGCCCCCATGAAATGCAGCATTTATTTGGGGCCCCCATGACATGTGGAATGCCTGCGGGGCCCCCATGACATGTGGTATGCACGTGGCCCCCCTATGACATGCCGCATGCATTTGGGGCCCCCATGACATGCTCCATGCATGTGGGGCCCCTTTGACATGCGGCATGCATTCGTGGCCCCCGTGACATGAGGCATGCACGTGGGGCCCCCATGACATGCGGCAAGCACGTGGGGCACCAATGACATGAGGAATGCACGTGAGGCCCCCATGACATGCGGAATGCCTGCGGGGCCCCAATGACATGTGTCATGCATGCGGGGCCCTTATGACATGCGGCATGCATTTGGGGCCCCCAATATATGCGGCATGCATGTGGGGCCCCCATGATATGTGGCATGCATTTGGGGCCCCCATGACTTGAGGCATGCATTTGGGGCCCCCAAGACATACGACATGCACGTGGGGCCCCCTTGACATGCTGCATGCGTTTGGGGCCCTCATGATATGCGGCATGCATTTGGGGCCCCCATTACTTGAGGCATGCATTTGGGGCCACGATGACATGTGGCATGCATGTGGGGCCCCCAATATATGCGGCATACACGTGGGGCCCCCATGATATGTGGCATGCATTTGGGGCCCCAATGACTTGAGACATGCATTTGGGGCCCCCATGACATGTGGCATGCACGTGGGTCCCTCATGACAAGCAGCATGCATTTGGGGCCACTATGGCATGCGGCATGCATTTGGGGCCCCCATGACTTGAGGCATGCATTTGGGGTCCTCATGACATGCGGCATGCATTTGTGGGCCCCAAGACATACGGCATGCACGTGGGGCCCCCATGACATGCTGCATGCGTTTGGGGCCCCCATGATATGCGGCATGCATTTGGGGCCCCCATGACTTGAGGCATGCATTTGGGGCCCCGATGACATGCGGCATGCATGTGGGGCAACCATGACTTGCGCCATGCACATGGGGCCCCTATGACATGCGGCATGCATGTGGGGCCCCCATGACATGCGGCATGCATTTGGGCCCCATGACATGCGGCATGCATTTGGGGCCTGCATAACATGCTGCATGCATTTGGGGTACCTGAGACATGCGGCATGCACGTGGGGCCCCCATAACATGCTTCCTGCATTTGGGGTGCCCGAGACATGTGGCATGCACGTGGGGCCCCTATGACATGCCGCATGCATTTGGGGCCCCCATTACATGTGGCATGCACATGGGGCCCCCATGACATGCGGCATACGCTTGGGGCCCCAATGACATGCGGCATGAGTTTGGACCCCCCATGACATGCTGCATGCATTTGGGGTCCCCATGACTTGAGGCATGCATTTGGGGCCCCCATGACATGCGGCTTGCATGTAGGGCCCCCATGAAATGCACCATGCATGTGGGGCCCCTATGACATGCTGCATGCATTTGGGGCCCCCATGACTTGAGACATGCATTTGGGGCCCCCATGACATGCGGCATGCACGTGGGTCCCTCATGACAAGCAGCATGCATTTGGGGCCACTATGGCATGCGGCATGCATTTGGGGCCCCCATGACTTGAGGCATGCATTTGGGGTCCTCAAGACATGCGGCATGCATTTGTGGGCCCCAAGACATACGGCATGCACGTGGGGCCCCCATGACATGCTGCATGCGTTTGGGGCCCCGATGACATGCGGCATGCATGTGGGGCAACCATGACTTGCGCCATGCACATGGGGCCCCTATGACATGCGGCATGCATGTGGGGCCCCCATGACATGCGGCATGCATTTGGGGCCTGCATAACATGCTGCATGCATTTGGGGTACCTGAGACATGCGGCATGCACGTGGGGCCCCCATAACATGCTTCATGCAATTGGGGTACCCGAGACATGTGGCATGCACGTGGGGCCCCTATGACATGCCGCATGCATTTGGGGCCCCCATTACATGTGGCATGCAGATGGGGCCCCCATGACATGCGGCATACGCTTGGGGCCCCAATAACATGCGGCATGAGTTTGGACCCCCATGACATGCTGCATGCATTTGGGGTCCCCATGACTTGAGGCATGCATTTGGGGCCCCCATGACATGCGGCATGCATGTAGGGCCCCCATGAAATGCACCATGCATGTGGGGCCCCTATGACATGCTGCATGCATTTGGGGCCCCCATGACTTGAGGCATGCATTTGGTGCCCCCATGACTTGCGGCATGCATGTAGGGCCCCCATGAAATGTGCCATGCATGTGGGGCCCCCATGAAATGCGCCATGCATGTGGGGCCCCTATGACATGCGGCATGCATTTGGGGCCCTCATGACTTGAGCCATGCATTTGGGGCCCCCATGACATGCGGCATGCACGTGGGTCCCTCATGACAAGCAGCATGCATTTGGGGCCACTATGGCATGCGGCATGCATTTGGGGCCCCCATGACTTGAGGCATGCATTTGGGGTCCCCATGACATGCGTCATGCATTTGTGGGCCCCAAGACATACGGCATGCATGTGGGGCCCCCATGACATGCTGCATGCGTTTGGGGCCCCCATGATATGCGGCATGCATTTGTGGGCCCCCATGATATGCGGCATGCATTTGGGGCCCCCATGACTTGAGGCATGCATTTTGGGCCCCCATGACATGTGGCATGCATTTGGGGCCCCCATGACATGCGGCATGCACATGGGGCCCCCATTACATGCGGCATGCATTTGGGGCCCCCATGACATGCGGCATGCATGTGGGGCACCATGACATGTGCCATGCATGTGGGGCCACTATGACATGCGGCATGCAATTGGGGCCCCAATGACATGCGGCATGCATGTTGGGCACCCATGACATGCGCCATGTACGTGGGGCCCCTATGACATGCGGCATGAACGTGGGGCCCTCATGACATGCAGCATGCATTTGGGGCCACTATGACATGTGACATGCATTTGGGGCCCCCATGACATGCGGCATGCATGTGGGACCCCCATGATATGCGGCATGCATGTGGGACCCCCATGATATGCGGCATGCATGTGGGACCCCCATGACATGCGGCATGCATTTGGGGCATGCATAACATGCTGCATGCATTTGGGGTACCTGAGACATGCGGCATGCATGTGGGGCCCCCATGACATGCGGCATGCATTTGGGGTCCCCATGACATGCGGCATGCACGTGGGGCCCCCTTGACATGCAACATTCATTTGGGACCCCCATGACATGTGGCATGCATGTGGGGCTCCCATGACATGCGGCATCCATTTATGGCCCCCATGACATGCGGCAAGCATTTGGGCCCCCCATGACATGCGGCATGCATGTGGGGCCCCCATGACATGCGACATGCATGTGGGGCCCCCATGACATGCGACATGCATTTGGGGCCCCATGACATGCGGCATGCATTTGGGTCCCCCATGAAATGCGGCATGCATTTGGGGCCCCGATGACATGCGGCATGCATGTGGGGCACCCATGATTTGCGCCATGCACGTGGGGCCCCTATGACATGCGGCATGAATTTGGGGTGCCCGAGACATGCGGCATGCACGTGGGGCCCCTATGACATGCCGCATGCATTTGTGGCCCCCATTACATGTGGCATGCACATGGGGCCTCCATGACATGCGGCATGCATTTGGGGCCACTATGACATGCGGCATGCATTTGGGGCCCCCATGACATGCGGCATGCATGTGGGACCCCTATGACATGCGGCCTACATGTGGGGGGCCCCATGACATGCGGCAAGCACGTGGGGCCCCAATGACATGCAGCATGTACGTGGGGCCCCCATGACATGCGGAATGCCTGCGGGGCCCCAATGACATGCGGCATGCAAGCGGGGCCCTCATGACATGTGGCATGCATTTGGGGCCCCCAATATATGCAGCATGCACGTGGGGCCCCCATGATATGTGGCATGCATTTGGGGCCCCCATGACTTGCGGCATGCACGTGGGCCCCTCATGACATGCAGCATGCATTTGGAAACCACTATGACATGCGGCATGCATTTGGGGCCCCCATGACATGAGGCATGCATTTGGGGCCCCCATGACATGCGGCATGCATGTAGGGCCCCCATGAAATGCGCCATGCATGTGGGTCCCCTATGACATGCGGCATGCATTTGTGGGCCCCAAGACATGCGGCATGCACGTGGGGCCCCCATGACATGCGGCATGCATTTGGTGCCCCCATGACATGTGTAATGCACGTGGGGCACCTATGACATGCGACATGAATTTGGGGGCCCCATTACATGCGGCATGCACGTGGAGCATCCATGACATGCGTCATGCATTTGGGCCCCCATGACATGCGGCATGCATGTGGGGCCCCCATGATATGCGCCATGCATGTGGGGCCCCTATGACATGCGGCATGCATTTGTGGGTCCCAAGACATACTGCATGCATATGGGGGGCCCATGACATGCGGCATGCATTTGGGGGGCCCCATGACATGCGGCATGCATTTGGGGCCCCCATGACATGTGGTATGCACGTGGGGCCACTATGACATGCCGCATGCATTTGGGGCCCCCATGACATGCGGCATGCATGTGGGTCCCCCATGACATGCGTCATGCATTTGGATCCCCATTACATGCTGCATGCAAGTGTGGCTCCCATGACATGCGGCATGCATGTGGGCCCCCAATGACATGTGGCATGCATGTGGGGCCCCCATGACATGCTGCATGCATTTGGGGCCCCCATGATAAGCGGCATGCATGTGGAGCCCCTATGACATGCGGAATCCATTTGGGGGGCCCCATGACATGCGGCATGCACATGGGGCCCCCATGAAATGCAGCATTTATTTGGGGCCCCCATGACATGTGGAATGCCTGCGGGGCCCCCATGACATGCGGCATGCATGTGGGGCCCCCATGAAGTGCAGCATGCATTTGGATCCCCCATTACATGCTGCATGCAATTGGGGCCCCCATGAAATGCGCCATGCATGTGGGGCCCCTATGACATGCTGCATGAATTTGGGGCCCCCAATACATGCGGCATGCTTGTTGGGCCCCCATGACATGCGGCATGCATTTATGGCCCCCATGACATGCGGCAAGCATTTGAGCCCCCATGACATGCGGCATGCATGTGGGGACCCCATGACATGCGGCATGCATGTGCTGCCCCAATGGCATGTGGCATGCATTTGGGGGCCCCCATGACTTGATGCATGCATTTGTTGCCCCCATGACATGCGGCATGCACGTGGGGCCCCCATGACATGCGGCTTGCATTTGGGCCCCCCATGACATGCGGAATGCCTGCGGGGCCCCATGACATGCGGCATGCATGCAGGGCCCTCATGACATGCGGCATGAATTTGGGGCCCCCAATACATGCGGCATGCACGTTGGGCCCCCTTGACATGCGACATTCATGTGGGGCTCCCATGACATGCGGCATGCATTTATGGCCCCCATGACATGCGGCAAGCTTTTGGGCCCCATGACATGCGGCATGCATGTGGGGCCCCCATGACATGCGGCAATCATTTGGGCCCCCATGACATGCGGCATGCATGTGGGGCCCCCTTGACATGCGGCATGCATTTGGGGGGCCCATGGCATGCAGCATGCATGTGGGGCCCAAATGCTTGCCGCATGTCAAGGGGGCCTCCATGACATGCGGCATGCATGTGGGTCCCCATGACATGCGTCATGCACGTGGGGCCCCCTTGACATGCGGCATGCATTTATGGCCCCCATGACTTGCGGCATGAATTTGGGGCTCCCATGATATGCGGCACGCATTTGGGGCCCCCATGACATGCGCATGCATGTGGAGCCCCCATGAAATACGCCATGCATGTGGGGCCCCTATGACATGCGGCATGCATTTGTGGGCCCCAAGACATGCTGCATGCATTTGGGGGACCCCATGACATGAGGCATTCATTTGGGACCCCCATGACATGCAGCATGCACTTGGGGCCCCCATGACATGCGACATGCATTTGGGGGCCCCATGACATGCGGCATGCATTTGGGTCCCCCATGAAATGTGGCATGCACGTGGAGCCCCCATGACATGCGGCATGCATTTGGGGCACCCATGACATGCGGCATGCATGTGGGACCCCCCATGACATGCGGCATGCATTTGGGCCCCCCATGACATGCGGCATGCATTTGGGGCCTGCATAACATGCTGCATGCATTTGGGGTACCTGAGACATGCGGCATGCACGTGGGCCCCCCATAACATGCTGCATGCATTTGGGGTGCCCGAGACATGCGGCATGCACGTGGGGCCCCTATGACATGTGGCATGCACGTGGGGCCCCCATGACATGCTGCATGCATTTGGGGCCCCCATGATAAGCGGCATGCATGTGGGGCCCCTATGACATGCGGAATCCATTTGGGGGGCCCCATGACATGCGGCATGCACATGGGGCCCCCATGAAATGCAGCATTTATTTGGGGCCCCCATGACATGTGGAATGCCTGCGGGGCCCCCATGACATTCGGCATGCATGTGGGGCCCCCATGAAGTGCAGCATGCATTTGGATCCCCCATTACATGCTGCATGCAATTGGGGCCCCCATGAAATGCGCCATGCATGTGGGGCCCCTATGACATGCTGCATGAATTTGGGGCCCCCAATACATGCGGAATGCTTGTTGGGCCCCCATGACATGCGGCATGCATTTATGGCCCCCATGACATGCGGCAAGCATTTGAGCCCCCATGACATGCGGCATGCATGTGGGGACCCCATGACATGCGGCATGCATGTGGGGCCCCAATGACATGCGGCATGCATTTGGGGGCCCCCATGACTTGATGCATGCATTTGGGGCCCCCATGACATGCGGCATGCATGTGGGACCCCCATGGCATGCGGCATGCATTTGAATCCCCATTACATGCGGCATGCACGTGGGTCCCCCCATGGCATGCGGCATGCATTTGGGCCCCCATGACATGCGGAATGCCTGCGGGGCCCCCATGACATGCGGCATGCATGCAGGGCCCTCATGACATGCGGCATGAATTTGGGGCCCCCAATACATGCGGCATGCACGTTGGGCCCCCTTGACATGCGACATTCATGTGGGGCTCCCATGACATGCGGCATGCATTTATGGCCCCCATGACATGCGGCATGCATTTGGGCCCCCCATGACATGCGGCATGCATTTGGGGCCTGCATAACATGCTGCATGCATTTTGGGTACCTGAGACATGCGGCATGCACGTGGGCCCCCCATAACATGCTGCATGCATTTGGGGTGCCCGAGACATGCGGCATGCACGTGGGGCCCCTATGACATGTGGCATGCACGTGGGGCCCCCATGACATGCTGCATGCATTTGGGGCCCCCATGATAAGCGTCATGCATGTGGGGCCCCTATGACATGCGGAATCCATTTGGGGGGCCCCATGACATGCGGCATGCACATGGGGCCCCCATGAAATGCAGCATTTATTTGGGGCCCCCATGACATGTGGAATGCCTGCGGGGCCCCCATGACATGCGGCATGCATGTGGGGCCCCCATGAAGTGCAGCATGCATTTGGATCCCCCATTACATGCTGCATGCAATTGGGGCCCCCATGAAATGCGCCATGCATGTGGGGCCCCTATGACATGCTGCATGAATTTGGGGCCCCCAATACATGCGGCATGCTTGTTGGGCCCCCATGACATGCGGCATGCATTTATGGCCCCCATGACATGCGGCAAGCATTTGAGCCCCCATGACATGCGGCATGCATGTGGAGACCCCATGACATGCGGCATGCATGTGGGGCCCCAATGACATGCGGCATGCATTTGGGGGCCCCATGGCATGCGGCATGCATTTGAATCCCCCATTACATGCGGCATGCACGTGGGGCCCCCATGGCATGAGGCATGCATTTGGGCCCCCCATGACATGCGGAATGCCTTCGGGGCCCCCATGACATGCGGCATGCATGCAGGGCCCTCATGACATGCGGCATGAATTTGGGGCCCCCAATACATGCGGCATGCACGTTGGGACCCCTTGACATGCGACATTCATGTGGGGCTCCCATGACATGCGGCATGCATTTATTGCCCCCATGACATGCGACAAGCTTTTGGGCCCCATGACATGCGGCATGCATGTGGGGCCCCATGACATGCGGCAAGCATTTGGGCCCCCATGACATGCGGCATGCATGTGGGGCCCCCTTGACATGCGGCATGCATTTGGGGGCCCCATGGCATGCAGCATGCATGTGGGGCCCAAATGCTTGCCGCATGTCAAGGGGGCCTCCATGACATGCGGCATGCATGTGGGTCCCCATGACATGCGTCATGCACGTGGGGCCCCCTTGACATGCGGCATGCATTTATGGCCCCCATGACTTGCGGCATGAGTTTGGGGCCCCCATGATATGCGGCACGCATTTGGGGCCCCCATGACATGCGCATGCATGTGGAGCCCCCATGACATGCGACATGCATGTGGGGGCCCCATGACATGAGGCATTCATTTGGGACCCCCATGACATGCAGCATGCACGTGGGGCCCCCATGACATGCGACATGCATTTGGGGACCCCGTGACATGCGGCATGCATTTGGGTCCCCCATGAAATGTGGCATGCACGTGGAGCCCCCATGACATGCGGCATGCATTTGGGGCACCCATGACATGCGGCATGCATGTGGGACCCCCATGACATGCGGCATGCATTTGGGGCCTGCATAACATGCTGCATGCATTTGGGGTACCTGAGACATGCGGCATGCACGTGGGCCCCCCCATAACATGCTGCATGCATTTGGGGTGCCTGAGACATGCGGCATGCACGTGGGGCCCCTATGACATGCCGCATGCATTTGGGGCCCACATTGCATGTGGCATGCACATGGGGCCCCCATGACATGCGGCATACGCTTGGGGCCCCAATGACATGCGGCATGAGTTTGGATCCCCCATGACATGCGGCATGCACGTGGGGCCCCCATGACATGCTCCATGCATGTGGGGCCCCTATGATATGCGGCATGCATGTGGGCTCCCCATGAAATGTGGCATGCACCTGGGGCCCCCATGACATGCTGCATGCATTTGGGGCCCCATGACATGCAGCATGCATGTGGGTCCCCCATGACATGCGACATGCATTTGGGGCCCCATGACATGCGGCATGCATGTGGGTCCCCATGACATGCGGCATGCACTTGGGGCCCCCTTGACATGCGTCATGCATTTGGATCCCCCATTACATGCTGCATGCAAGTGGTGCCCCATGACATGCGGCATGCATGTGGGCCCCCATGACATGCGGAATGCATTTGGGGCCTCCATGGCATGCGGCATGCATGTGGGGCCCCCATGACATGCGGCATGCATTTGGGGTCCCCTTGACATGCGACATTCATGTGGGGCTCCCATGACATGCGGCATGAATTTGGGGCCTCCATGACATGCGGCATGCATGTGGGGCCCCCATGACATGCGGCATGCATTTGGGGTCTGCATAACATGCTGCATGCACTTGGGGTACCTGAGACATGTGGCATGCACGTGGGGCCCCCATAACATGCTGCATGCATTTGGGGTGCCCGAGACATGCGGAATGCACGTGGGGCCCCTATGACATGCCGCATGCATTTGGGGCCCCCATTACATGTGGCATGCACATGGGGCCTCCATGACATGCGGCATACGCTTGGGGTCCCAATGACATGCAGCATGAGTTTGGATCCCTCATGACATGCGGCATGCACGTGGGGCCCCCATGACATGAGTCATGCATTTGGGTCCCCCATGACATGCGCTATGCATGTGGGGCCCCTATGACATGCGGCATGCATTTGTGGGCCCCAAGACATGCTGCATGCATTTGGGGGCCTCCATGACATGCAGCATGCATGTGGGTCCCCATGACATGCGTCATGCACGTGGGGCCCCCTTGACATGTGACATTCATTTGGGGCCCCCATGACATGTGGCATGCATGTGTGGCCCCCATGACATGTGCCATGCATGTGGGGCCCCTATGACATGCGGCATGCATTTGGGGCCCCGATGACATGCGGCATGCATGTGGGGCACCCATGACTTGCGGCATGCATTTGGGGCCACTATGACATGCGGCATGCATTTGGGGCCCCCATGACATGCGGCATGCATGTGGGACCCCTATGACATGCGGCATGCATTTGGGGGGTCCATGACATGCGGCATGCACGTGGGGCCCCCATGACATGCGGCATACATTTGTGGCCCCGATGACATGCGGCATGCACGTGTGGCACCCATGACTTGTGGCATGCATTTGGAGCCACTATGACATGCGGCATGCATTTGGGGCCCCAATGACATGCGGCATGCATGCATTTGGGTCCCCCATGAAATGCGGCATGCATGTGGGGCCCCCATGACATGCGGCATGCACGTGGGGCCCCCATGACATGCGGCATACATTTGTGGCCCCCGTGACATGAGGCATGCACGTGGGGCCCCATGACATGCGGCAAGCACGTGGGGCCCCAATGACATGCAGCATGCACGTGGAGCCCCGATGACATGCGGAATGCCTGCGGGGCCCCAATGACATGCGGCATGCAAGCGGGGCCCTCATGACATGTGGCATGCATTTGGGGCCCCCAATATATGCAGCATGCACGTGGGGCCCCCATGATATGTGGCATGCATGTGGGGCACCCATGATTTGCGCCATGCACGTGGGGCCCCTATGACATGCGGCATGAATTTGGGGTGCCCGAGACATGCGGAATGCACGTGGGGTCCCTATGACATGCCGCATGCATTTGTGGCCCCCATTACATGTGGCATGCACATGTGGCCTCCATGACATGCGCCATGCATTTGGGGCCACTATGACATGCGGCATGCATTTGGGGCCCCCATGACATGCGTCATGCATGTGGGACCCCTATGACATGCGGCCTGCATGTGGGGGGCCCCATGACATGCGGCAAGCACGTGGGGCCCCAATGACATGCAGCATGTACGTGGGGCCCCCATGACATGCGGAATGCACGTGAGGCCCCCATGACATGCGTAATGCCTGCGGGGCCCCAATGACATGCGGCATGCATGCATTTGCTTCCCCCATTAAATGCGGCAAGCACGTGGGGCCCCAATGACATGCGGAATGCCTGCGGGGCCCCAATGACATGCGGCATGCAAGCGGGGCCCTCATGACATGTAGCATGCATTTGGGGCCCCCAATATATGCAGCATGCACGTGGGGCCCCCATGATATGTGGCATGCATTTGGGGCCCCCATGACTTGCGGCATGCACGTGGGCCCCTCATGACATGCAGCATGCATTTGGAAACCACTATGACATGCGGCATGCATTTGGGGCCCCCATGACATGCGGCATGCATGTAGGGCCCCCATGAAATGTGCCATGCATGTGGGTCCCCTATGACATGCGGCATGCATTTGTGGGCCCCAAGACATGCGGCATGCACGTGGGCCCCCCATGACATGCGGCATGCATTTGGGGCCCCCCTGACATGCGGAATGCACGTGGGGCACCTATGACATGCGACATGAATTTGGGGGCCCCATTACATGCGGCATGCACGTGGAGCATCCATGACATGCGTCATGCATTTGGGCCCCCATGACATGCGGCATGCATGTGGGGCCCCCATGATATGCGCCATGCATGTGGGGCCCCCATGATATGCGCCATGCATGTGGGGCCCCTATGACATGCGGCATGCATTTGTGGGTCCCAAGACATACTGCATGCATTTGGGGGGCCCCATGACATGCGGCATGCATTTGGGGGGCCCCATGACATGCGGCATGCACGTGGGGCCCCCATGACATGTGGCATACATTTGTGGCCCCCGTGACATGAGGCATGCAAGAGGGGTCCCCATGACATGCGGCATGCATTTGGGGCCCCCATGACATGTGGCATGCACGTGGGGCCCCCATGACATGCTGCATGCATTTGGGGCCCCCATGATAAGCGGCATGCATGTGGGGCCCCTATGACATGCGGAATCCATTTGCAGGGCCCCATGACATGCGGCATGCACATGGGGCCCCCATGAAATGCAGCATTTATTTGGGGCCCCCATGACATGTGGAATGCCTGCGGGGCCCCCATGACATGCGGCATGCATGTGGGGCCCCCATGAAGTGCAGCATGCATTTGGATCCCCCATTACATGCTGCATGCAATTGGGGCCCCCATGAAATGCGCCATGCATGTGGGGCCCCTATGACATGCTGCATGAATTTGGGGCCCCCAATACATGCGGCATGCTTGTTGGGCCCCCATGACATGCGGCATGCATTTATGGCCCCCATGACATGCGGCAAGCATTTGAGCCCCCATGACATGCGGCATGCATGTGGGGACCCCATGACATGCGGCATGCATGTGCTGCCCCAATGGCATGCGGCATGCATTTGGGGGCCCCCATGACTTGATGCATGCATTTGTTGCCCCCATGACATGCGGCATGCATGTGGGACCCCCATGACATGCGGCATGCATTTGAATCCCCCATTACATGTGGCATGCACGTGGGGCCCCCATGACATGCGGCGTGCATTTGGGCCCCCATGACATGCGGAATGCCTGCGGGGCCCCCATGACATGCGGCATGCATGCAGGGCCCTCATGACATGCGGCATGAATTTGGGGCCCCCAATACATGCGGCATTCATGTGGGGCTCCCATGACATGCGGCATGCATTTATGGCCCCCATGACATGCGGCAAGCTTTTTGGCCCCATGACATGCGGCATGCATGTGGGGCCCCCATGACATGCGGCAAGCATTTGGGCCCCCATGACATGCGGCATGCATGTGGGGCCCCCTTGACATGCGGCATGCATTTGGGGGCCCCATGGCATGCAGCATGCATGTGGGGCCCAAATGCTTGCCGCATGTCAAGGGGGCCTCCATGACATGCGGCATGCATGTGGGTCCCCATGACATGCGTCATGCACGTGGGGCCCCCTTGACATGCGGCATGCATTTATGGCCCCCATGACTTGCGGCATGAATTTGGGGCTCCCATGATATGCGGCACGCATTTGGGGCCCCCATGACATGCGCATGCATGTGGAGCCCCCATGAAATATGCCATGCATGTGGGGCCCCTATGACATGCGGCATGCATTTGTGGGCCCCAAGACATGCTGCATGCATTTGGGGGACCCCATGACATGCAGCATGCATTTGGGGCCCCCATGACATGAGGCATTCATTTGGGACCCCCATGACATGCAGCATGCACTTGGGGCCCCCATGACATGCGACATGCAGTTGGGGGCCCCATGACATGCGGCATGCATTTGGGTCCCCCATGAAATGTGGCATGCACGTGGAGCCCCCATGACATGCGGCATGCATTTGGGGCACCCATGACATGCGGCATGCATGTGGGACCCCCATGACATGCGGCATGCATTTGGGCCCCCATGACATGCGGCATGCATTTGGGGCCTGCATAACATGCTGCATGCATTTGGGGTACCTGAGACATGCGGCATGCACGTGGGCCCCCCATAACATGCTGCATGCATTTGGGGTGCCCGAGACATGCGGCATGCACGTGGGGAACCTATGACATGTGGCATGCACGTGGGGCCCCCATGACATGCTGCATGCATTTGGGGCCCCCATGATAAGCGGCATGCATGTGGGGCCCCTATGACATGCGGAATCCATTTGGGGGGCCCCATGACATGCGGCATGCACATGGGGCCCCCATGAAATGCAGCATTTATTTGGGGCCCCCATGACATGTGGAATGCCTGCGGGGCCCCCATGACATGCGGCATGCATGTGGGGCCCCCATGAAGTGCAGCATGCATTTGGATCCCCCATTACATGCTGCATGCAATTGGGGCCCCCATGAAATGCGCCATGCATGTGGGGCCCCTATGACATGCTGCATGAATTTGGGGCCCCCAATACATGCGGCATGCTTGTTGGGCCCCCATGACATGCGGCATGCATTTATGGCCCCCATGACATGCGGCAAGCATTTGAGCCCCCATGACATGCGGCATGCATGTGGGGACCCCATGACATGCGGCATGCATGTGGGGCCCCAATGACATGCGGCATGCATTTGGGGGGGCCCATGACTTGATGCATGCATTTGGGGGCCCCATGACATGCGGCATGCATGTGGGACCCCCATGGCATGCGGCATGCATTTGAATCCCCCATTACATGCGGCATGCACGTGGGGCCCCCCATGGCATGCGGCATGCATTTGGGCCCCCATGACATGCGGAATGCCTGCGGGGCCCCCATGACATGCGGCATGCATGCAGGGCCCTCATGACATGCGGCATGAATTTGGGGCCCCCAATACATGCGGCATGCACGTTGGGCCCCCTTGACATGCGACATTCATGTGGGGCTCCCCTGACATGCGGCATGCATTTATGGCCCCCATGACATGCGGCAAGCTTTTGAGCCCCATGACATGCGGCAAGCATTTGGGCCCCCATGACATGCGGCATGCATGTGGGGCCCCCTTGACATGCGGCATGCATTTGGGGGGCCCATGGCATGCAGCATGCATGTGGGGCCCAAATGCTTGCCGCATGTCAAGGGGGCCTCCATGACATGCGGCATGCATGTGGGTCCCCATGACATGCGGCATGCATGTGGGGCCCCTATGACATGCGGCATGCATGTGGGGCCCCCATTACATGCTCCATGCATGTGGGGCCCCATGACATGCGGCATGCATTTGGGTCCCCCATGAAATGCGGCATGCATGTGGGGCCCCCATGACATGTGGCATGCATGTGGGCCCCTATGACATGCGGCATGCATGTGGGACCCCCATGACATGCGGCATGCATGTGGGGCCCCTATGACATGAGGCATGCATGTGGGACCCCCATGACATGCGGCATGCATGTGGGGCCCCTATGACATGCGGCATGCATTTGGAGCCCCCAGGACATGAGTCATGCATTTGGGGCCGCCATGACATGCGGCATGCATTTGCGGCCCCCATGACATGTGGCATGCATGTGGGCCCCCCATGACATGCGCCATGCATGTGGGCCCCTATGACATGCGGCATGCATGTGGGACCCCCCATGACATGCGGCATGCATGTGGGGCCCCTATGACATGCGGCATGCATGTGGGGCCCCCATGACATGCTCCATGCATGTGGGGCCCCTGTGACATGTGGCATGCATGTGGGGCCCCTATGACATGCGGCATGCATTTGGGGGGCCCCATGACATGCGGCATGCACGTGGGGCCCCCATGACATGCGGCATGCATGTGGGGTCCCCATGACATGTGGCATGCATGTGAACCCCCCATGACATGCGCCATGCATGTGGGCCCCTATGACATGCGGCATGCATGTGGGACCCCCATGACATGCGGCATGCATGTGGGGCCCCTATGACATGCGGCATGCATGTGGGGCCCCCATGACATGCTCCATGCATGTGGGGCCCCTATGACATGTGGCATGCATGTGGGGGCCCTATGACATGCGGCATGCATTTGGGGGGCCCCATGACATGCGGCATGCACGTGGGGCCCCCATGACATGCGGCAAGCACGCGGGGCCCCAATGACATGCAGCATGTACGTGGGGCCCCCATGACATGCGAAATGCACGTGAGGCCCCCATGACATGCGGAATGCCTGCGGGGCCCCAATGCCATGCGGCATGCATGCATTTGGGTCACCCATGAAATGCAGCATGCACGTGGGGCCCCCATGACATGTGGCATGCATGTGGGGCCCCATGATATCCGGCATGCATTTATGGCCCCCATGACATGCGGCATGCATTTGGGGCCCCCATGACTTGAGCCATGCATTTGGGGCCCCCATAACATGTGGCATGCACGTGGGGCCCTCATGACATGCAGCATGCATTTGGGGCCCCCATGACTTGAGCCATGCATTTGGGGCCCCCATGACATGCGGCATGCACGTGGGGCCATCATGACATGCAGCATGCATTTGGGGCCACTATGACATGCGGCAAGCATTTGGGCCCCCATGACATGCGGCATGCATGTGGGGGCCCCATGACATGCGTCATGCATTTGGGCCCCATGACATGCGGCATGCATTTGGGGCCTGCATAACATGATGCATGCATTTGGGGTACCTGAGACATGCGGCATGCACATGGGGCCCCCATAACATGCTGCATGCATTTGGGGCGCCCGAGACATGCGGCATGCACGTGGGGACCCTATGACATGCCGCATGCATTTGGGGCCCCCATTACATGTGGCATGCACATGAAGCCCCCATGACATGAGGCATATGCTTGGGGCCCCATTGACATGCGGCATGAGTTTGGACCCCCCATGACATGCGGCATGCACGTGGGGCCCCCATGACATGCGGCATGCATTTGGGGCCGCCATGACATGCGGCATGCATTTGGGGCCCCATGACATGTGGCATGCATTTGGGTCCCTCATGAAATGCGGCATGCATGTGGGGCCCCCATGACATGTGGCATGCATGTGGGCCTCCCCATGACATGCGCCATGAATGTGGGGCCCCTATGACATGCGGCATGCATTTGGGGGGCCCCATGACATGCGGCATGCACGTGGGGCCCCCATGACATGCGGCATACATTTGTGGCCCCCGTGACATGAGGCATGCACGTGGGGCCCCCATGACATGCGACAAGCACGCGGGGCACCAATGACATGCAACATGTACGTGGGGCCCCCATGACATGCGGAATGCACGTGAGGCCCCCTTGACATGCGGAATGGCTGCGGGGCCCCAATGACATGCAGCATGCATGTGGGGCCCCCATGACATGCGGCATGCATTTGTGGGCACCAAGACATACGGCATGCGTTTGGGGCCCCCATGATATGCGGCATGCATTTGAATCCCCCATTACATGCGGCATGCACGTGGGGCTCAAATGACATGCGGCATGCATTTGTGGCCCCCATGACTTGAGGCATGCATTTGGGGCCTCCATGACATGCGGCATGCATGTGGGGGCCCCATGACATGCGCCATGCATGTGGGGCCCCTATGACATGCGGCATGAATTTGGGGGCCCCAGTACATGCGGCATGCACGTGGAGCCCCCATCATATGCGGCATGCATTTGGGGCCCCCATGACATGCGGCATGCATGCAGGGCCCTCATGACATGTGGCATGAATTTGGGGCCCCAATACATGCGGCATGCATGTTGGCACCCCATGACATGCGACATGCATTTGGGGCCTCCATGACATGCGGCATGCATGTGGGGCCCCCATGACATGCGCCGTGCATGTGGGACCCCTATGACATGCGGCATGCATTTGGGGCCCCCATGACATGCGGCATGCATGTGGGGGCCCTCATGACATGCGGCATGCATTTTTGGGCCCCCGTGACATGCTGCATTCGTTTGGGGCCCCCATGACTTGCGGCATGCATGTGGGACCCCCATGACATGTGGTATGCACGTGGGGCCCCTATGACATGCCACATGCATTTGGGGCCCCCATGACATGCGACATGCATGTGGGACCCCCATGACATGCGGCATGCATTTGGGCCCCCATGACATGTGGCATGCATTTGGGCCCCCATGACATGGGGCCTGCATAACATGCTGCATGCATTTGGGGTCCCTGAGACATTCGGCATGCATGTGGGGCACCCATGACTTGCGCCATGCACGTGGGGCCCCTATGACATGCAGCATGAATTTGGGGGCCCCATTACATGTGGCATGCACGTGGAGCCCCCATGACATGAGTCATGCATTTGGGGCCGCCATGACATGCGGCATGCACGTGGGGCCCCCAATACATGCGGAATGCTCGGGAGGCCCCCATGACATGTGGCATGCACGTGGGGCCCCCATGACGTGCGACATGCATTTGGATCCCCCATTACATGCAGAATGCAAGTGGGGACCCCATGACATGTGGCATGCATGTGGGCCCCCATGACATGCAGTATGCATTTGGGGCCTGCATAACATGGTGCATGAATTTGGTGTACCTGAGACATTCGGCATGCACGTGGGGCCCCCATAACATGCTGCATGCATTTGGGGTGCCCGAGACATGCGGCATGTCATAGGGGCCCCACGTGCATGCCGCACGCATTTGGGCCCCCATTACATGTGGCATGCACATGGGGACCCCATGACATGCAGCATGAGTTTGGATCCCCCATGACATGCGGCATGCACATGGGGCCCCCATGACATGAGTCATGCATTTGGGGCCGCCATGACATGCAGCATGCATTTGGGGCTCCCATGACATGCGGCATGCATTTGGGTCCCCCATGAAATGCGGCATACATGTGGGGCCCCCATGACATGTGGCATGCATGTAGGGCCCCATGATATGCGGCCTGCAGTTGGGGCCCCCAATACATGCGTCATGCATTTATGGCCCCCATGACATGCGGCATGCATTTGGGCCCCCATGACATGTGGCAAGCACGTGGGGCCCCAATGACATGCAGCATGCACGTGGGGCCCCCATGACATGCGGAATGCAAGTGAGGCCCCCATGACATGCGGAATGCCTGCGGGGCCCCCATGACATGCGGAATGCGTGCGGGGCCCCCATGACATGCGGCATGCATGCAGGGCCCTCATGACATGCGGCATGAATTTGGGACCCCATGACATGTGGCATGCATGTGGGGCCCCTATGACATGCGGCATGCATTTGTGGGCCCCAAGACATGCGGCATGCATGTGGGGCCCCTATGACATGCGGCATGCATTTGGGGGCCCCATGACATGCGGCATGCACATGGGGCCCCCATGAAATGCGGCATTTATTTGGGGCCCCCATGACATGCGGCATGCACGTGGTGCCCCCATGACGTGCAGCATGAATTTGGATCCCCCATTACATGCTGCATGCAACTGGGGCCCCCATGAAATGCGCCATGCATGTGGGGCCCCTATGACATGCGGCATGCATTTGTGGGCCCCAAGACATGCGCCATGCATGTGGGGCCCCAATGACATGCAGCATTCACGTGGGACCGCCATAACATGCGGAATGCACGTGAGGCCCCCATGACATGCGTAATGCCTGCGGGGCCCCAATGACATGCGGCATGCACGCATTTGGGTCCCCCATGAAATGTGGCATGCATGTGGGGCCCCCATGACATGCGGCATGCATTTGTGGGCCCCAAGACATGCGCCATGCATGTGGGGCCCCTATGACATGCGGCATGCATTTGTGGGCCCCAAGACATGCGCCATGCATGTGGGGCCCCTATGACATGCGGCATGCATTTGTGGGCCCCAAGACATGCGGCATGCATGTGGGGCCCCTATGACATGCGGCATGCATTTGGGGGGCCACATGACATGCGGCATGCACGTGCGGCCCCCATGAAATTTGGCATTTATTTGGCGCCCCAATGACATGTGGAATGCCTGCGGGGCCCCCTTGACATGTGGCATGCACGTGGGGCCCCCATGACATGCGGCAAGCACGTGGGGCCCCAATGACATGCAGCATTCACGTGGGACCGCCATAACATGCGGAATGCACGTGAGGCCCCCTTGACATGCGTAATGCCTGCGGGGCCCCAATGACATGCGGCATGCACGCATTTGGGTCCCCCATGAAATGCGGCATGCATGTGGGGCCCCCATGACATTTGGTATGCATGTGGGGTCCCATGATATGCGGCATGCAGTTGGGGCCCCAATACATGCGGCATGCACGTTGGGCACCCATGACATGCGACATGCATTTATGGCCCCCATGATATGCGGCATGCATTTGGGCCCTCATGAAATGCGCCATGCATGTGGGGCCCCTATGACATGCGGCATGCATTTGGGGCCCCCATGATATGCGGCACGCATTTGTGGTCCCCATGACATGCGGCATGCATTTGTGGGCCCCAAGACATGATGCATGCATTTGGGGGGCCCCATGACATGCGGAATGCACGTGGGGCCCCCATGAAATGCGGCATGCATTTGGGGCCCCCATGACATGCGGAATGCCTTCGGGGCCCCATGAGATGCGGCATGCATGCGGCACCCTCATGACATGCGGCATGCATTTGGGGCCCCCATGACTTGAGGCATGCATTTGGGGCCCTCGTGACATGCGGCATGCATTTGTGGGCCCCAAGACATTCGGCATGCACGTGGGGCCCCCATGACATGCTGCATGCGTTTGGGGCCCCCATGACTTGCGGCATGCATGTGGGACCCCCATGACATGTGGTATGCACGTGGGGCCCCTATGACATGCCACATGCATTTGGGGCCCCATGACATGCGACATGCATGTGGGACCCCCATGACATGCAGCATGCATTTGGGCCCCCATGACATGTGGCATGCATTTGGGCCCCCATGACATGCGGCATGCATTTGGGGCCTGCATAACATGCTGCATGCATTTGGGGTCCCTGAGACATTCGGCATGCATGTGGGGCACCCATGACTTGCGCCATGCACGTGGGGCCCCTATGACATGCAGCATGAATTTGGGGGCCCCATTACATGTGGCATGCACGTGGAGCCCCCATGACATGAGTCATGCATTTGGGGCCGCCATGACATGCGGCATGCACGTGGGGCCCCCAATACATGCGGAATGCTCGGGAGGCCCCCATGACATGCGGCATGCACGTGGGGCCCCCATGACGTGCAGCATGCATTTGGATCCCCCATTACATGCAGAATGCAAGTGGGGACTCCATGACATGTGGCATGCATGCGGGCCCCCATGACATGCAGTATGCATTTGGGGCCTGCATAACATGGTGCATGCATTTGGTGTACCTGAGACATTCGGCATGCACGTGGGGCCCCCATAACATGCTGCATGCATTTGGGGTGCCCGAGACATGCGGCATGCACGTGGGGCCCCTATGACATGCCGCATGCATTTGGGCCCCCATTACATGTGGCATGCACATGGGGACCCCATGACATGCAGCATGAGTTTGGATCCCCCATGACATGCGGCATGCACATGGGGCCCCCATGACATGAGTCATGCATTTGGGGCCGCCATGACATGCTGCATGCATTTGGGTCCCCCATGAAATGCGGCATGCATGTGGGGCCCCCATGACATGTGGCATGCATGTAGGGCCCCATGATATGCGGCCTGCAGTTGGGGCCCCCAATACATGCGTCATGCATTTATGGCCCCCATGACATGCGGCATGCATTTGGGCCCCCATGACATGTGGCAAGCACGTGGGGCCCCAATGACATGCAGCATGCACGTGGGGCCCCCATGACATGCGGAATGCAAGTGAGGCCCCCATGACATGCGGAATGCCTGCGGGGCCCCCATGACATGCGGAATGCGTGCGGGGCCCCCATGACATGCGGCATGCATGCAGGGCCCTCATGACATGCGGCATGAATTTGGGACCCCATGACATGTGGCATGCATGTGGGGCCCCTATGACATGCGGCATGCATTTGTGGGCCCCAAGACATGCGGCATGCATGTGGGGCCCCTATGACATGCGGCATGCATTTGGGGGCCCCATGACATGCGGCATGCACATGGGGCCCCCATGAAATGCGGCATTTATTTGGGGCCCCCATGACATGCGGCATGCACGTGGTGCCCCCATGACGTGCAGCATGAATTTGGATCCCCCATTACATGCTGCATGCAACTGGGGCCCCCATGAAATGCGCCATGCATGTGGGGCCCCTATGACATGCGGCATGCATTTGTGGGCCCCAAGACATGCGCCATGCATGTGGGGCCCCAATGACATGCAGCATTCACGTGGGACCGCCATAACATGCGGAATGCACGTGAGGCCCCCATGACATGCGTAATGCCTGCGGGGCCCCAATGACATGCGGCATGCACGCATTTGGGTCCCCCATGAAATGTGGCATGCATGTGGGGCCCCCATGACATGCGGCATGCATTTGTGGGCCCCAAGACATGCGCCATGCATGTGGGGCCCCTATGACATGCGGCATGCATTTGTGGGCCCCAAGACATGCGCCATGCATGTGGGGCCCCTATGACATGCGGCATGCATTTGTGGGCCCCAAGACATGCGGCATGCATGTGGGGCCCCTATGACATGCGGCATGCATTTGGGGGGCCACATGACATGCGGCATGCACGTGCGGCCCCCATGAAATTTGGCATTTATTTGGCGCCCCAATGACATGTGGAATGCCTGCGGGGCCCCCTTGACATGTGGCATGCACGTGGGGCCCCCATGACATGCGGCAAGCACGTGGGGCCCCAATGACATGCAGCATTCACGTGGGACCGCCATAACATGCGGAATGCACGTGAGGCCCCCTTGACATGCGTAATGCCTGCGGGGCCCCAATGACATGCGGCATGCACGCATTTGGGTCCCCCATGAAATGCGGCATGCATGTGGGGCCCCCATGACATTTGGTATGCATGTGGGGTCCCATGATATGCGGCATGCAGTTGGGGCCCCAATACATGCGGCATGCACGTTGGGCACCCATGACATGCGACATGCATTTATGGCCCCCATGATATGCGGCATGCATTTGGGCCCTCATGAAATGCGCCATGCATGTGGGGCCCCTATGACATGCGGCATGCATTTGGGGCCCCCATGATATGCGGCACGCATTTGTGGTCCCCATGACATGCGGCATGCATTTGTGGGCCCCAAGACATGATGCATGCATTTGGGGGGCCCCATGACATGCGGAATGCACGTGGGGCCCCCATGAAATGCGGCATGCATTTGGGGCCCCCATGACATGCGGAATGCCTTCGGGGCCCCATGAGATGCGGCATGCATGCGGCACCCTCATGACATGCGGCATGCATTTGGGGCCCCCATGACTTGAGGCATGCATTTGGGGCCCTCGTGACATGCGGCATGCATTTGTGGGCCCCAAGACATTCGGCATGCACGTGGGGCCCCCATGACATGCTGCATGCGTTTGGGGCCCCCATGACTTGCGGCATGCATGTGGGACCCCCATGACATGTGGTATGCACGTGGGGCCCCTATGACATGCCACATGCATTTGGGGCCCCATGACATGCGACATGCATGTGGGACCCCCATGACATGCAGCATGCATTTGGGCCCCCATGACATGTGGCATGCATTTGGGCCCCCATGACATGCGGCATGCATTTGGGGCCTGCATAACATGCTGCATGCATTTGGGGTCCCTGAGACATTCGGCATGCATGTGGGGCACCCATGACTTGCGCCATGCACGTGGGGCCCCTATGACATGCAGCATGAATTTGGGGGCCCCATTACATGTGGCATGCACGTGGAGCCCCCATGACATGAGTCATGCATTTGGGGCCGCCATGACATGCGGCATGCACGTGGGGCCCCCAATACATGCGGAATGCTCGGGAGGCCCCCATGACATGCGGCATGCACGTGGGGCCCCCATGACGTGCAGCATGCATTTGGATCCCCCATTACATGCAGAATGCAAGTGGGGACTCCATGACATGTGGCATGCATGCGGGCCCCCATGACATGCAGTATGCATTTGGGGCCTGCATAACATGGTGCATGCATTTGGTGTACCTGAGACATTCGGCATGCACGTGGGGCCCCCATAACATGCTGCATGCATTTGGGGTGCCCGAGACATGCGGCATGCACGTGGGGCCCCTATGACATGCCGCATGCATTTGGGCCCCCATTACATGTGGCATGCACATGGGGACCCCATGACATGCAGCATGAGTTTGGATCCCCCATGACATGCGGCATGCACATGGGGCCCCCATGACATGAGTCATGCATTTGGGGCCGCCATGACATGCTGCATGCATTTGGGTCCCCCATGAAATGCGGCATGCATGTGGGGCCCCCATGACATGTGGCATGCATGTAGGGCCCCATGATATGCGGCCTGCAGTTGGGGCCCCCAATACATGCGTCATGCATTTATGGCCCCCATGACATGCGGCATGCATTTGGGCCCCCATGACATGTGGCAAGCACGTGGGGCCCCAATGACATGCAGCATGCACGTGGGGCCCCCATGACATGCGGAATGCAAGTGAGGCCCCCATGACATGCGGAATGCCTGCGGGGCCCCCATGACATGCGGAATGCGTGCGGGGCCCCCATGACATGCGGCATGCATGCAGGGCCCTCATGACATGCGGCATGAATTTGGGACCCCATGACATGTGGCATGCATGTGGGGCCCCTATGACATGCGGCATGCATTTGTGGGCCCCAAGACATGCGGCATGCATGTGGGGCCCCTATTACATGCGGCATGCATTTGGGGGCCCCATGACATGCGGCATGCACATGGGGCCCCCATGAAATGCGGCATTTATTTGGGGCCCCCATGACATGCGGCATGCACGTGGTGCCCCCATGACGTGCAGCATGAATTTGGATCCCCCATTACATGCTGCATGCAACTGGGGCCCCCATGAAATGCGCCATGCATGTGGGGCCCCTATGACATGCGGCATGCATTTGTGGGCCCCAAGACATGCGCCAAGCATGTGGGGCCCCAATGACATGCAGCATTCACGTGGGACCGCCATAACATGCGGAATGCACGTGAGGCCCCCATGACATGCGTAATGCCTGCGGGGCCCCCATGACATGCGGCATGCATTTGTGGGCCCCAAGACATGCGCCATGCATGTGGGGCCCCTATGACATGCGGCATGCATTTGTGGGCCCCAAGACATGCGGCATGCATGTGGGGGCCCTATGACATGCGGCATGCATTTGGGGGGCCCCAAGACATGCGGCATGCACGTGCGGCCCCCATGAAATGTGGCATTTATTTGGCGCCCCAATGACATGTGGAATGCCTGCGGGGCCCCCGTGACATGCAGCATTCACGTGGGACCGACATAACATGCGGAATGCACGTGAGGCCCCCTTGACATGCGTAATGCCTGCGGGGCCCCAATGACATGCGGCATGCACGCATTTGGGTCCCCCATGAAATGCGGCATGCATGTGGGGCCCCCATGACATGTGGTATGCATGTGGGGTCCCATGATATGCGGCATGCAGTTGGGGCCCCAATACATGCGGCATGCACGTTGGGCACCCATGACATGCGACATGCATTTATGGCCCCCATGATATGCGGCATGCATTTGGGCCCTCATGAAATGCGCCATGCATGTGGGGCCCCTATGACATGCGGCATGCATTTGGGGCCCCCATGATATGCGGCACGCATTTGTGGTCCCCATGACATGCGGCATGCATTTGTGGGCCCCAAGACATGATGCATGCATTTGGGGGGGGCCCATGACATGCGGAATGCACGTGGGGCCCCCATGAAATGCGGCATGCATTTGGGGCCCCCATGACATGCGGAATGCCTTCGGGGCCCCATGAGATGCGGAATGCATGCGGCACCCATTAAATGCGGCAAGCACGTGGGGCCCCAATGACATGCAGCATGTACGTGGGGCCCCCATGACATGCGGAATGCCTGCGGGGCCCCAATGACATGCGGCATGCAAGCGGGGCCCTCATGACATGTAGCATGCATTTGGGGCCCCCAATATATGCAGCATGCACGTGGGGCCCCCATGATATGTGGCATGCATTTGGGGCCCCCATGACTTGTGGCATGCACGTGGGCCCCTCATGACATGCAGCATGCATTTGGAAACCACTATGACATGCGGCATGCATTTGGGGCCCCCATGACATGAGGCATGCATTTGGGGCCCCCATGACATGCGGCATGCATGTAGGGCCCCATGAAATGCGCCATGCATGTGGGTCCCCTATGACATGCGGCATGCATTTGTGGGCCCCAAGACATGCGGCATGCACGTGGGCCCCCCATGACATGCGGCATGCATTTGGGGCCCCCCTGACATGCGGAATGCACGTGGGGCACCTATGACATGCGACATGAATTTGGGGGCCCCATTACATGCGGCATGCACGTGGAGCATCCATGACATGCGTCATGCATTTGGGGCCCCATGACATGCGGCATGCATGTGGGGCCCCCATGATATGCGCCATGCATGTGGGGCCCCTATGACATGCGGCATGCATTTGTGGGTCCCAAGACATACTGCATGCATTTGGGGGGCCCCATGACATGCGGCATGCATTTGGGGGGCCCCATGACATGCGGCATGCACGTGGGGCCCCCATGACATGTGGCATACATTTGTGGCCCCCGTGACATGAGGCATGCAAGAGGGGTCCCCATGACATGCGGCATGCATTTGGGGCCCCCATGACATGTGGCATGCACGTGGGGCCCCCATGACATGCTGCATGCATTTGGGGCCCCCATGATAAGCGGCATGCATGTGGGGCCCCTATGACATGCAGAATCCATTTGGGGGGGCCCATGACATGCGGCATGCACATGGGGCCCCCATGAAATGCAGCATTTATTTGGGGCCCCCATGACATGTGGAATGCCTGCGGGGCCCCCATGACATGCGGCATGCATGTGGGGCCCCCATGAAGTGCAGCATGCATTTGGATCCCCCATTACATGCTGCATGCAATTGGGGCCCCCATGAAATGCGCCATGCATGTGGGGCCCCTATAACATGCTGCATGAATTTGGGGCCCCCAATACATGCGGCATGCTTGTTGGGCCCCCATGACATGCGGCATGCATTTATGGCCCCCATGACATGCGGCAAGCATTTGAGCCCCCATGACATGCGGCATGCATGTGGGGACCCCATGACATGCAGCATGCATGTGCTGCCCCAATGGCATGCGGCATGCATTTGGGGGCCCCATGACTTGATGCATGCATTTGTTGCCCCCATGACATGCGGCATGCATGTGGGACCCCCATGACATGCGGCATGCATTTGAATCCCCCATTACATGTGGCATGCACGTGGGGCCCCCATGACATGCGGCGTGCATTTGGGCCCCCCATGACATGCGGAATGCCTGCGGGGCCCCCATGACATGCGGCATGCATGCATGGCCCTCATGACATGCGGCATGAATTTGGGGCCCCCAATACATGCGGCATTCATGTGGGGCTCCCATGACATGCGGCATGCATTTATGGCCCCCATGACATGCGGCAAGCTTTTGGGCCCCATGACATGCGGCATGCATGTGGGGCCCCCATGACATGCGGCATGCATGTGGGGCCCCCTTGACATGCGGCATGCATTTGGGGGCCCCATGGCATGCAGCATGCATGTGGGGCCCAAATGCTTGCCGCATGTCAAGGGGGCCTCCATGACATGCGGCATGCATGTGGGTCCCCATGACATGCGTCATGCACGTGGGGCCCCCTTGACAAGCGGCATGCATTTATGGCCCCCATGACTTGCGGCATGAATTTGGGGCTCCCATGATATGCGGCACGCATTTGGGGCCCCCATGACATGCGCATGCATGTGGAGCCCCCATGAAATACGCCATGCATGTGGGGCCCCTATGACATGCGGCATGCATTTGGGGCCCCCATGACATGAGGCATTCATTTGGGACCCCCATGACATGCGGCATGCATTTGGGCCCCCCATGACATGCGGCATGCATATGGGGCCTGCATAACATGCTGCATGCATTTGGGGTACCTGAGACATGCGGCATGCACGTGGGCCCCCCATAACATGCTGCATGCATTTGGGGTGCCCGAGACATGCGGCATGCACGTGGGGCCCCTATGACATGTGGCATGCACGTGGGGCCCCCATGACATGCTGCATGCATTTGGGGCCCCCATGATAAGCGGCATGCATGTGGGGCCCCAATGACATGCGGAATCCATTTGGGGGGCCCCATGACATGCGGCATGCACATGGGGCCCCCATGAAATGCAGCATTTATTTGGGGCCCCCATGACATGTGGAATGCCTGCAGGGCCCCCATGACATGCGGCATGCATGTGGGGCCCCCATGAAGTGCAGCATGCATTTGGATCCCCCATTACATGCTGCATGCAATTGGGGCCCCCATGAAATGCGCCATGCATGTGGGGCCCCTATGACATGCTGCATGAATTTGGGGCCCCCAATACATGCGGCATGCTTGTTGGGCCCCCATGACATGCGGCATGCATTTATGGCCCCCATGACATGCGGCAAGCATTTGAGCCCCCATGACATGCGGCATGCATGTGGGGACCCCATGACATGCGGCATGCATGTGGGGCCCCAATGACATGCGGCATGCATTTGGGGGCCCCCATGACTTGATGCATGCATTTGGGGCCCCCATGACATGCGGCATGCATGTGGGACCCCCATGGCATGCGGCATGCATTTGAATCCCCCATTACATGCGGCCTGCACGTGGGGCCCCCCATGGCATGCGGCATGCATTTGGGCCCCCCATGACATGCGGAATGCCTGCAGGGCCCCCATGACATGCGGCATGCATGCAGGGCCCTCATGACATGCGGCATGAATTTGGGGCCCCCAATACATGCGGCATGCACGTTGGGCCCCCTTGACATGCGACATTCATGTGGGGCTCCCATGACATGCGGCATGCATTTATGGCCCCCATGACATGCGGCAAGCTTTTGGGCCCCATGACATGCGGCATGCATGTGGGGCCTCCATGACATGCGGCAAGCATTTGGGCCCCCATGACATGCGGCATGCATGTGGGGCCCCCTTGACATGCGGCATGCATTTGGGGGCCCCATGGCATGCAGCATGCATGTGGGGCCCAAATGCTTGCCGCATGTCAAGGGGGCCTCCATGACATGCGGCATGCATGTGGATCCCCATGACATGCGGCATGCATGTGGGGCCCCTATGACATGCGGCATGCATGTGGGGCCCCCATGACATGCTCCATGCATGTGGGGCCCCATGACATGCGGCATGCATTTGGGTCCCCCATGAAATGCGGCATGCATGTGGGGCCCCCATGACATGTGGCATGCATGTGGGCCCCTATGACATGCGGCATGCATGTGGGACCCCCATGACATGCGGCATGCATGTGGGGCCCCTATGACATGCGGCATGCATTTGGAGCCCCCAGGACATGAGTCATGCATTTGAGGCCGTCATGACATGCGGCATGCATGTGGGGCCCCCATGACATGCTCCATGCATGTGGGGCCCCATGACATGCGGCATGCATTTGGGTCCCCCATGAAATGCGGCATGCATGTGGGGCCCCCATGACATGTGGCATGCATGTGGGCCCCTATGACATGCGGCATGCATGTGGGACCCCCATGACATGCGGCATGCATGTGGGGCCCCTATGACATGCGGCATGCATTTGGAGCCCCCAGGACATGAGTCATGCATTTGGGGCCGTCATGACATGCGGCATGCATTTGCGGCCCCCATGACATGTGGCATGCATGTGGGCCCCCCATGACATGCGCCATGCATGTGGGCCCCTATGACATGCGGCATGCATGTGGGACCCCCATGACATGCGGCATGCATGTGGGGCCCCTATGACATGCGGCATGCATGTGGGGCCCCCATGACATGCTCCATGCATGTGGGGCCCCTGTGACATGTGGCATGCATGTGGGGCCCCTATGACATGCGGCATGTATTTGGGGGGCCCCATGACATGCGGCATGCACGTGGGGCCCCCATGACATGCGGCATGCATGTGGGGTCCCCATGACATGTGGCATGCATGTGAACCCCCCATGACATGCGCCATGCATGTGGGCCCCTATGACATGCGGCATGCGTGTGGGACCCCCATGACATGCGGCATGCATGTGGGGCCCCTATGACATGCGGCATGCATGTGGGGCCCCCATGACATGCTCCATGCATGTGGGGCCCCTATGACATGTGGCATGCATGTGGGGGCCCTATGACATGCGGCATGCATTTGGGGGGCCCCATGACATGCGGCATGCATGTGGGGCCCCCATGACATGCGGCAAGCACGTGGGGCCCCAATGACATGCAGCATGTACGTGGGGCCCCCATGACATGCGAAATGCACGTGAGGCCCCCATGACATGCGGAATGCCTGCGGGGCCCCAATGCCATGCGGCATGCATGCATTTGGGTCACCCATGAAATGCAGCATGCACGTGGGGCCCCCATGACATGTGGCATGCATGTGGGGCCCCATGATATCCGGCATGCATTTATGGCCCCCATGACATGCGGCATGCATTTGGGGCCCCCATGACTTGAGCCATGCATTTGGGGCCCCCATAACATGTGGCATGCACGTGGGGCCCTCATGACATGCAGCATGCATTTGGGGCCCCCATGACTTGAGCCATGCATTTGGGGCCCCCATGACATGCGGCATGCACGTGGGGCCATCATGACATGCAGCATGCATTTGGGGCCACTATGACATGCGGCAAGCATTTGGGCCCCCATGACATGCGGCATGCATGTGGGGGGCCCATGACATGCGTCATGCATTTGGGCCCCATGACATGCGGCATGCATTTGGGGCCTGCATAACATGATGCATGCATTTGGGGTACCTGAGACATGCGGCATGCACATGGGGCCCCCATAACATGCTGCATGCATTTGGGGCGCCCGAGACATGCGGCATGCACGTGGGGACCCTATGACATGCCGCATGCATTTGGGGCCCCCATTACATGTGGCATGCACATGAAGCCCCCATGACATGAGGCATATGCTTGGGGCCCCATTGACATGCGGCATGAGTTTGGACCCCCCATGACATGTGGCATGCACGTGGGGCCCCCATGACATGCGGCATGCATTTGGGGCCGCCATGACATGCGGCATGCATTTGGGGCCCCCATGACATGCGGCATGCATTTGGGTCCCTCATGAAATGCGGCATGCATGTGGGGCCCCCATGACATGTGGCATGCATGTGGGCCCCCCCATGACATGCGCCATGAATGTGGGGCCCCTATGACATGCGGCATGCATTTGGGGGGCCCCATGACATGCGGCATGCACGTGGGGCCCCCATGACATGCGGCATACATTTGTGGCCCCCGTGACATGAGGCATGCACGTGGGGCCCCCATGACATGCGACAAGCACGCGGGGCACCAATGACATGCAACATGTACGTGGGGCCCCCATGACATGCGGAATGCACGTGAGGCCCCCTTGACATGCGGAATGGCTGCGGGGCCCCAATGACATGCAGCATGCATGTGGGCCCCCCATGACATGCGGCATGCATTTGTGGGCACCAAGACATACGGCATGCGTTTGGGGCCCCATGATATGCGGCATGCATTTGAATCCCCCATTACATGCGGCATGCACGTGGGGCTCCCATGACATGCGGCATGCATTTGTGGCCCCCATGACTTGAGGCATGCATTTGGGGCCTCCATGACATGCGGCATGCATTTGTGGCCCCCATGACTTGAGGCATGCATTTGGGGCCTCCATGACATGCGGCATGCATGTGGGGCCCCCATGACATGCGCCATGCATGTGGGGCCCCTATGACATGCGGCATGCACGTGGAGCCCCCATCATATGCGGCATGCATTTGGGGCCCCCATGACATGCGGCATGCATGCAGGGCCCTCATGACATGTGGCATGAATTTGGGGCCCCAATACATGCGGCATGCATGTTGGCACCCCATGACATGCGGCATGCATTTGGGGCCTCCATGACATGCGGCATGCATGTGGGGCCCCCCATGACATGCGCCGTGCATGTGGGACCCCTATGACATGCGGCATGCATTTGGGGCCCCCATGACATGCGGCATGCATGTGGGGCCCTCATGACATGCGGCATGCATTTGTGGGCCCCAAGACATTCGGCATGCACGTGGGGCCCCCATGACATGCTGCATTCGTTTGGGGCCCCCATGACTTGCGGCATGCATGTGGGACCCCCATGACATGTGGTATGCACGTGGGGCCCCTATGACATGCCACATGCATTTGGGGCCCCCATGACATGCCACATGCATTTGGGGCCCCCATGACATGCGGCATGCATTTGGGCCCCCATGACATGTGGCATGCATTTGGGCCCCCATGACATGCGGCATGCATTTGGGGCCTGCATAACATGCTGCATGCATTTGGGGTCCCTGAGACATTCGGCATGCATGTGGGGCACCCATGACTTGCGCCATGCACGTGGGGCCCCTATGACATGCAGCATGAATTTGGGGGCCCCATTACATGTGGCATGCACGTGGAGCCCCCATGACATGAGTCATGCATTTGGGGCCGCCATGACATGCGGCATGCACGTGGGGCCCCCAATACATGCGGAATGCTCGGGAGGCCCCCATGACATGCGGCATGCACGTGGGGCCCCCATGACGTGCAGCATGCATTTGGATCCCCCATTACATGCAGAATGCAAGTGGGGACCCCATGACATGTGGCATGCATGTGGGCCCCATGACATGCAGTATGCATTTGGGGCCTGCATAACATGGTGCATGCATTTGGTGTACCTGAGACATTCGGCATGCACGTGGGGCCCCCATAACATGCTGCATGCATTTGGGGTGCCCGAGACATGCGGCATGTCATAGGGGCCCCACGTGCATGCCGCACGCATTTGGGCCCCCATTACATGTGGCATGCACATGGGGACCCCATGACATGCAGCATGAGTTTGGATCCCCCATGACATGCGGCATGCACATGGGGCCCCCATGACATGAGTCATGCATTTGGGGCCGCCATGACATGCAGCATGCATTTGGGGCTCCCATGACATGCGGCATGCATTTGGGTCCCCCATGAAATGCGGCATGCATGTGGGGCCCCCATGACATGTGGCATGCATGTAGGGCCCCATGATATGCGGCCTGCAGTTGGGGCCCCCAATACATGCGGCATGCATTTATGGCCCCATTACATGCGGCATGCATTTGGGCCCCCATGACATGTGGCAAGCACGTGGGGCCCCAATGACATGCAGCATGCACGTGGGGCCCCCATGACATGCGGAATGCAAGTGAGGCCCCCATGACATGCGGAATGCCTGCGGGGCCCCCATGACATGCGGAATGCGTGCGGGGCCCCCATGACATGCGGCATGCATGCAGGGCCCTCATGACATGCGGCATGAATTTGGGACCCCATGACATGTGGCATGCATGTGGGGCCCCTATGACATGCGGCATGCATTTGTGGGCCCCAAGACATGCGGCATGCATGTGGGGCCCCTATGACATGCGGCATGCATTTGGGGGCCCCATGACATGCGGCATGCACATGGGGCCCCCATGAAATGCGGCATTTATTTGGGGCCCCCATGACATGCGGCATGCACGTGGTGCCCCCATGACGTGCAGCATGAATTTGGATCCCCCATTACATGCTGCATGCAACTGGGGCCCCCATGAAATGCGCCATGCATGTGGGGCCCCTATGACATGCGGCATGCATTTGTGGGCCCCAAGACATGCGCCATGCATGTGGGGCCCCAATGACATGCAGCATTCACGTGGGACCGCCATAACATGCGGAATGCACGTGAGGCCCCCATGACATGCGTAATGCCTGCGGGGCCCCAATGACATGCGGCATGCACGCATTTGGGTCCCCCATGAAATGCGGCATGCATGTGGGGCCCCCATGACATGCGGCATGCATTTGTGGGCCCCAAGACATGCGCCATGCATGCGGGGCCCCTATGACATGCGGCATGCATTTGTGGGCCCCAAGACATGCGGCATGCATGTGGGGCCCCTATGACATGCGGCATGCATTTGGGGGGCCACATGACATGCGGCATGCACGTGCGGCCCCCATGAAATGTGGCATTTATTTGGCGCCCCAATGACATGTGGAATGCCTGCGGGGCCCCCTTGACATGTGGCATGCACGTGGGGCCCCCATGACATGCGGCAAGCACGTGGGGCCCCAATGACATGCAGCATTCACGTGGGACCGCCATAACATGCGGAATGCACGTGAGGCCCCCTTGACATGCGTAATGCCTGCGGGGCCCCAATGACATGCGGCATGCACGCATTTGGGTCCCCCATGAAATGCGGCATGCATGTGGGGCCCCCATGACATGTGGTATGCATGTGGGGTCCCATGATATGCGGCATGCAGTTGGGGCCCCAATACATGCGGCATGCACGTTGGGCACCCATGACATGCGACATGCATTTATGGCCCCCATGATATGCGGCATGCATTTGGGCCCTCATGAAATGCGCCATGCATGTGGGGCCCTTATGACATGCGGCATGCATTTGGGGCCCCCATGATATGCGGCACACATTTGTGGTCCCCATGACATGCGGCATGCATTTGTGGGCCCCAAGACATGATGCATGCATTTGGGGGGCCCCATGACATGCGGAATGCACGTGGGGCCCCCATGAAATGCGGCATGCATTTGGGGCCCCCATGACATGCGGAATGCCTTCGGGGCCCCATGAGATGCGGCATGCATGCGGCACCCTCATGACATGCGGCATGCATTTGGGGCCCCCATGACTTGAGGCATGCATTTGGGGCCCTCATGACATGCGGCATGCATTTGTGGGCCCCAAGACATTCGGCATGCACGTGGGGCCCCCATGACATGCTGCATGCGTTTGGGGCCCCCATGACTTGCGGCATGCATGTGGGACCCCCATGACATGTGGTATGCACGTGGGGCACCTATGACATGCCACATGCATTTGGGGCCCCCATGACATGCGACATGCATGTGGGACCCCCATGACATGCAGCATGCATTTGGGCCCCATGACATGTGGCATGCATTTGGGCCCCCATGACATGCGGCATGCATTTGGGGCCTGCATAACATGCTGCATGCATTTGGGGGCCCCATTACATGTGGCATGCACGTGGAGCCCCCATGACATGAGTCATGCATTTGGGGCCGCCATGACATGCGGCATGCACGTGGGGCCCCCAATACATGCGGAATGCTCGGGAGGCCCCCATGACATGCGGCATGCACGTGGGGCCCCCATGACGTGCAGCATGCATTTGGATCCCCCATTACATGCAGAATGCAAGTGGGGACCCCATGACATGTGGCATGCATGTGGGCCCCCATGACATGCAGTATGCATTTGGGGCCTGCATAACATGGTGCATGCATTTGGTGTACCTGAGACATTCGGCATGCACATGGGGCCCCCATAACATGCTGCATGCATTTGGGGTGCCCGATACATGCGGCATGTCATAGGGGCCCCACGTGCATGCCGCACGCATTTGGGCCCCCATTACATGTGGCATGCACATGGGGACCCCATGACATGCAGCATGAGTTTGGATCCCCCATGACATGCGGCATGCACATGGGGCCCCCATGACATGAGAAATGCATTTGGGGCCGCCATGACATGCTGCATGCATTTGGGGCTCCCATGACATGCGGCATGCATTTGGGTCCCCCATGAAATGCGGCATGCATGTGGGGCCCCCATGACATGTGGCATGCATGTAGGGCCCCATGATATGCGGCCTACAGTTGGGGCCCCCAATACATGCGTCATGCATTTATGGCCCCCATGACATGCGGCATGCATTTGGGCCCCCATGACATGTGGCAAGCACGTGGGGCCCCAATGACATGCAGCATGCACGTGGGGCCCCCATGACATGCGGAATGCAAGTGAGGCCCCCATGACATGCGGAATGCCTGCGGGGCCCCCATGACATGCGGAATGCGTGCGGGGCCCCCATGACATGCGGCATGCATGCAGGGCCCTCATGACATGCGGCATGAATTTGGGACCCCATGACATGTGGCATGCATGTGGGGCCCCTATGACATGCGGCATGCATTTGTGGGCCCCAAGACATGCGTCATGCACATGGGGCCCCCATGAAATGCGGCATTTATTTGGGGCCCCCATGACATGCGGCATGCACGTGGTGCCCCCATGACGTGCAGCATGAATTTGGATCCCCCATTACATGCTGCATGCAACTGGGGCCCCCATGAAATGCGCCATGCATGTGGGGCCCCTATGACATGCGGCATGCATTTGTGGGCCCCCAATGACATGCAGCATTCACGTGGGACCGCCATAACATGCGGAATGCACGTGAGGCCCCCATGACATGCGTAATGCCTGCGGGGCCCCAATGACATGCGGCATGCACGCATTTGGGTCCCCCAAGAAATGCGGCATGCATTTGGGGCCCCCCTGACATGCGGAATGCACGTGGGGCACCTATGACATGCGACATGAATTTGGGGGCCCCATTACATGCGGCATGCACGTGGAGCATCCATGACATGCGTCATGCATTTGGGGCCCCATGACATGCGGCATGCATGTGGGGCCCCCATGATATGCGCCATGCATGTGGGGCCCCTATGACATGCGGCATGCATTTGTGGGTCCCAAGACATACTGCATGCATTTGGGGGGCCCCATGACATGCGGCATGCATTTGGGGGGCCCCATGACATGCGGCATGCACGTGGGGCCCCCATGACATGTGGCATACATTTGTGGCCCCCGTGACATGAGGCATGCAAGAGGGGTCCCCATGACATGCGGCATGCATTTGGGGCCCCCATGACATGTGGCATGCACGTGGGGCCCCCATGACATGCTGCATGCATTTGGGGCCCCCATGATAAGCGGCATGCATGTGGGGCCCCTATGACATGCAGAATCCATTTGGGGGGGCCCATGACATGCGGCATGCACATGGGGCCCCCATGAAATGCAGCATTTATTTGGGGCCCCCATGACATGTGGAATGCCTGCGGGGCCCCCATGACATGCGGCATGCATGTGGGGCCCCCATGAAGTGCAGCATGCATTTGGATCCCCCATTACATGCTGCATGCAATTGGGGCCCCCATGAAATGCGCCATGCATGTGGGGCCCCTATAACATGCTGCATGAATTTGGGGCCCCCAATACATGCGGCATGCTTGTTGGGCCCCCATGACATGCGGCATGCATTTATGGCCCCCATGACATGCGGCAAGCATTTGAGCCCCCATGACATGCGGCATGCATGTGGGGACCCCATGACATGCAGCATGCATGTGCTGCCCCAATGGCATGCGGCATGCATTTGGGGGCCCCATGACTTGATGCATGCATTTGTTGCCCCCATGACATGCGGCATGCATGTGGGACCCCCATGACATGCGGCATGCATTTGAATCCCCCATTACATGTGGCATGCACGTGGGGCCCCCATGACATGCGGCGTGCATTTGGGCCCCCCATGACATGCGGAATGCCTGCGGGGCCCCCATGACATGCGGCATGCATGCATGGCCCTCATGACATGCGGCATGAATTTGGGGCCCCCAATACATGCGGCATTCATGTGGGGCTCCCATGACATGCGGCATGCATTTATGGCCCCCATGACATGCGGCAAGCTTTTGGGCCCCATGACATGCGGCATGCATTTGGGGCCCCCATGACATGCGGCATGCATGTGGGGCCCCCTTGACATGCGGCATGCATTTGGGGGCCCCATGGCATGCAGCATGCATGTGGGGCCCAAATGCTTGCCGCATGTCAAGGGGGCCTCCATGACATGCGGCATGCATGTGGGTCCCCATGACATGCGTCATGCACGTGGGGCCCCCTTGACAAGCGGCATGCATTTATGGCCCCCATGACTTGCGGCATGAATTTGGGGCTCCCATGATATGCGGCACGCATTTGGGGCCCCCATGACATGCGCATGCATGTGGAGCCCCCATGAAATACGCCATGCATGTGGGGCCCCTATGACATGCGGCATGCATTTGTGGGCCCCAAGACATGCTGCATGCATTTGGGGGACCCCATGACATGCGGCATGCATTTGGGGCCCCCATGACATGAGGCATTCATTTGGGACCCCCATGACATGCGGCATGCATTTGGGCCCCCCATGACATGCGGCATGCATATGGGGCCTGCATAACATGCTGCATGCATTTGGGGTACCTGAGACATGCGGCATGCACGTGGGCCCCCCATAACATGCTGCATGCATTTGGGGTGCCCGAGACATGCGGCATGCACGTGGGGCCCCTATGACATGTGGCATGCACGTGGGGCCCCCATGATAAGCGGCATGCATGTGGGGCCCCAATGACATGCGGAATCCATTTGGGGGGCCCCATGACATGCGGCATGCACATGGGGCCCCCATGAAATGCAGCATTTATTTGGGGCCCCCATGACATGTGGAATGCCTGCAGGGCCCCCATGACATGCGGCATGCATGTGGGGCCCCCATGAAGTGCAGCATGCATTTGGATCCCCCATTACATGCTGCATGCAATTGGGGCCCCCATGAAATGCGCCATGCATGTGGGGCCCCTATGACATGCTGCATGAATTTGGGGCCCCCAATACATGCGGCATGCTTGTTGGGCCCCCATGACATGCGGCATGCATTTATGGCCCCCATGACATGCGGCAAGCATTTGAGCCCCCATGACATGCGGCATGCATGTGGGGACCCCATGACATGCGGCATGCATGTGGGGCCCCAATGACATGCGGCATGCATTTGGGGGCCCCCATGACTTGATGCATGCATTTGGGGCCCCCATGACATGCGGCATGCATGTGGGACCCCCATGGCATGCGGCATGCATTTGAATCCCCCATTACATGCGGCCTGCACGTGGGGCCCCCCATGGCATGCGGCATGCATTTGGGCCCCCCATGACATGCGGAATGCCTGCAGGGCCCCCATGACATGCGGCATGCATGCAGGGCCCTCATGACATGCGGCATGAATTTGGGGCCCCCAATACATGATGCGGCATGCATTTATGGCCCCCATGACATGCGGCAAGCTTTTGGGCCCCATGACATGCGGCATGCATGTGGGGCCTCCATGACATGCGGCAAGCATTTGGGCCCCCATGACATGCGGCATGCATGTGGGGCCCCCTTGACATGCGGCATGCATTTGGGGGCCCCATGGCATGCAGCATGCATGTGGGGCCCAAATGCTTGCCGCATGTCAAGGGGGCCTCCATGACATGCGGCATGCATGTGGATCCCCATGACATGCGGCATGCATGTGGGGCCCCTATGACATGCGGCATGCATGTGGGGCCCCATGACATGCTCCATGCATGTGGGGCCCCATGACATGCGGCATGCATTTGGGTCCCCCATGAAATGCGGCATGCATGTGGGGCCCCCATGACATGTGGCATGCATGTGGGCCCCTATGACATGCGGCATGCATGTGGGACCCCCATGACATGCGGCATGCATGTGGGGCCCCTATGACATGCGGCATGCATTTGGAGCCCCCAGGACATGAGTCATGCATTTGAGGCCGTCATGACATGCGGCATGCATGTGGGGCCCCCATGACATGCTCCATGCATGTGGGGCCCCATGACATGCGGCATGCATTTGGGTCCCCCATGAAATGCGGCATGCATGTGGGGCCCCCATGACATGTGGCATGCATGTGGGCCCCTATGACATGCGGCATGCATGTGGGACCCCCATGACATGCGGCATGCATGTGGGGCCCCTATGACATGCGGCATGCATTTGGAGCCCCCAGGACATGAGTCATGCATTTGGGGCCGTCATGACATGCGGCATGCATTTGCGGCCCCCATGACATGTGGCATGCATGTGGGCCCCCCATGACATGCGCCATGCATGTGGGCCCCTATGACATGCGGCATGCATGTGGGACCCCCATGACATGCGGCATGCATGTGGGGCCCCTATGACATGCGGCATGCATGTGGGGCCCCCATGACATGCTCCATGCATGTGGGGCCCCTGTGACATGTGGCATGCATGTGGGGCCCCTATGACATGCGGCATGTATTTGGGGGGCCCCATGACATGCGGCATGCACGTGGGGCCCCCATGACATGCGGCATGCATGTGGGGTCCCCATGACATGTGGCATGCATGTGAACCCCCCATGACATGCGCCATGCATGTGGGGCCCCTATGACATGTGGCATGCATGTGGGGGCCCTATGACATGCGGCATGCATTTGGGGGGCCCCATGACATGCGGCATGCACGTGGGGCCCCCATGACATGCGGCAAGCACGTGGGGCCCCAATGACATGCAGCATGTACGTGGGGCCCCCATGACATGCGAAATGCACGTGAGGCCCCCATGACATGCGGAATGCCTGCGGGGCCCCAATGCCATGCGGCATGCATGCATTTGGGTCACCCATGAAATGCAGCATGCACGTGGGGCCCCCATGACATGTGGCATGCATGTGGGGCCCCATGATATCCGGCATGCATTTATGGCCCCCATGACATGCGGCATGCATTTGGGGCCCCCATGACTTGAGCCATGCATTTGGGGCCCCCATAACATGTGGCATGCACGTGGGGCCCTCATGACATGCAGCATGCATTTGGGGCCCCCATGACTTGAGCCATGCATTTGGGGCCCCCATGACATGCGGCATGCACGTGGGGCCATCATGACATGCAGCATGCATTTGGGGCCACTATGACATGCGGCAAGCATTTGGGCCCCCATGACATGCGGCATGCATGTGGGGGGCCCATGACATGCGTCATGCATTTGGGCCCCATGACATGCGGCATGCATTTGGGGCCTGCATAACATGATGCATGCATTTGGGGTACCTGAGACATGCGGCATGCACATGGGGCCCCCATAACATGCTGCATGCATTTGGGGCGCCCGAGACATGCGGCATGCACGTGGGGACCCTATGACATGCCGCATGCATTTGGGGCCCCCATTACATGTGGCATGCACATGAAGCCCCCATGACATGAGGCATATGCTTGGGGCCCCATTGACATGCGGCATGAGTTTGGACCCCCCATGACATGTGGCATGCACGTGGGGCCCCCATGACATGCGGCATGCATTTGGGGCCGCCATGACATGCGGCATGCATTTGGGGCCCCCATGACATGCGGCATGCATTTGGGTCCCTCATGAAATGCGGCATGCATGTGGGGCCCCCATGACATGTGGCATGCATGTGGGCCCCCCCATGACATGCGCCATGAATGTGGGGCCCCTATGACATGCGGCATGCATTTGGGGGGCCCCATGACATGCGGCATGCACGTGGGGCCCCCATGACATGCGGCATACATTTGTGGCCCCCGTGACATGAGGCATGCACGTGGGGCCCCCATGACATGCGACAAGCACGCGGGGCACCAATGACATGCAACATGTACGTGGGGCCCCCATGACATGCGGAATGCACGTGAGGCCCCCTTGACATGCGGAATGGCTGCGGGGCCCCAATGACATGCAGCATGCATGTGGGCCCCCCATGACATGCGGCATGCATTTGTGGGCACCAAGACATACGGCATGCGTTTGGGGCCCCCATGATATGCGGCATGCATTTGAATCCCCCATTACATGCGGCATGCACGTGGGGCTCCCATGACATGCGGCATGCATTTGTGGCCCCCATGACTTGAGGCATGCATTTGGGGCCTCCATGACATGCGGCATGCATTTGTGGCCCCCATGACTTGAGGCATGCATTTGGGGCCTCCATGACATGCGGCATGCATGTGGGGCCCCCATGACATGCGCCATGCATGTGGGGCCCCTATGACATGCGGCATGCACGTGGAGCCCCCATCATATGCGGCATGCATTTGGGGCCCCCATGACATGCGGCATGCATGCAGGGCCCTCATGACATGTGGCATGAATTTGGGGCCCCAATACATGCGGCATGCATGTTGGCACCCCATGACATGCGGCATGCATTTGGGGCCTCCATGACATGCGGCATGCATGTGGGGCCCCCCATGACATGCGCCGTGCATGTGGGACCCCTATGACATGCGGCATGCATTTGGGGCCCCCATGACATGCGGCATGCATGTGGGGCCCTCATGACATGCGGCATGCATTTGTGGGCCCCAAGACATTCGGCATGCACGTGGGGCCCCCATGACATGCTGCATTCGTTTGGGGCCCCCATGACTTGCGGCATGCATGTGGGACCCCCATGACATGTGGTATGCACGTGGGGCCCCTATGACATGCCACATGCATTTGGGGCCCCCATGACATGCGACATGCATGTGGGACCCCCATGACATGCGGCATGCATTTGGGCCCCCATGACATGTGGCATGCATTTGGGCCCCCATGACATGCGGCATGCATTTGGGGCCTGCATAACATGCTGCATGCATTTGGGGTCCCTGAGACATTCGGCATGCATGTGGGGCACCCATGACTTGCGCCATGCACGTGGGGCCCCTATGACATGCAGCATGAATTTGGGGGCCCCATTACATGTGGCATGCACGTGGAGCCCCCATGACATGAGTCATGCATTTGGGGCCGCCATGACATGCGGCATGCACGTGGGGCCCCCAATACATGCGGAATGCTCGGGAGGCCCCCATGACATGCGGCATGCACGTGGGGCCCCCATGACGTGCAGCATGCATTTGGATCCCCCATTACATGCAGAATGCAAGTGGGGACCCCATGACATGTGGCATGCATGTGGGCCCCATGACATGCAGTTTGCATTTGGGGCCTGCATAACATGGTGCATGCATTTGGTGTACCTGAGACATTCGGCATGCACGTGGGGCCCCCATAACATGCTGCATGCATTTGGGGTGCCCGAGACATGCGGCATGTCATAGGGGCCCCACGTGCATGCCGCACGCATTTGGGCCCCCATTACATGTGGCATGCACATGGGGACCCCATGACATGCAGCATGAGTTTGGATCCCCCATGACATGCGGCATGCACATGGGGCCCCCATGACATGAGTCATGCATTTGGGGCCGCCATGACATGCAGCATGCATTTGGGGCTCCCATGACATGCGGCATGCATTTGGGTCCCCCATGAAATGCGGCATGCATGTGGGGCCCCCATGACATGTGGCATGCATGTAGGGCCCCATGATATGCGGCCTGCAGTTGGGGCCCCCAATACATGCGGCATGCATTTATGGCCCCATTACATGCGGCATGCATTTGGGCCCCCATGACATGTGGCAAGCACGTGGGGCCCCAATGACATGCAGCATGCACGTGGGGCCCCCATGACATGCGGAATGCAAGTGAGGCCCCCATGACATGCGGAATGCCTGCGGGGCCCCCATGACATGCGGAATGCGTGCGGGGCCCCCATGACATGCGGCATGCATGCAGGGCCCTCATGACATGCGGCATGAATTTGGGACCCCATGACATGTGGCATGCATGTGGGGCCCCTATGACATGCGGCATGCATTTGTGGGCCCCAAGACATGCGGCATGCATGTGGGGCCCCTATGACATGCGGCATGCATTTGGGGGCCCCATGACATGCGGCATGCACATGGGGCCCCCATGAAATGCGGCATTTATTTGGGGCCCCCATGACATGCGGCATGCACGTGGTGCCCCCATGACGTGCAGCATGAATTTGGATCCCCCATTACATGCTGCATGCAACTGGGGCCCCCATGAAATGCGCCATGCATGTGGGGCCCCTATGACATGCGGCATGCATTTGTGGGCCCCAAGACATGCGCCATGCATGTGGGGCCCCAATGACATGCAGCATTCACGTGGGACCGCCATAACATGCGGAATGCACGTGAGGCCCCCATGACATGCGTAATGCCTGCGGGGCCCCAATGACATGCGGCATGCACGCATTTGGGTCCCCCATGAAATGCGGCATGCATGTGGGGCCCCCATGACATGCGGCATGCATTTGTGGGCCCCAAGACATGCGCCATGCATGCGGGGCCCCTATGACATGCGGCATGCATTTGTGGGCCCCAAGACATGCGGCATGCATGTGGGGCCCCTATGACATGTGGCATGCACGTGGGGCCCCCATGACATGCGGCAAGCACGTGGGGCCCCAATGACATGCAGCATTCACGTGGGACCGCCATAACATGCGGAATGCACGTGAGGCCCCCTTGACATGCGTAATGCCTGCGGGGCCCCAATGACATGCGGCATGCACGCATTTGGGTCCCCCATGAAATGCGGCATGCATGTGGGGCCCCCAAGACATGTGGTATGCATGTGGGGTCCCATGATATGCGGCATGCAGTTGGGGCCCCAATACATGCGGCATGCACGTTGGGCACCCATGACATGCGACATGCATTTATGGCCCCCATGATATGCGGCATGCATTTGGGCCCTCATGAAATGCGCCATGCATGTGGGGCCCTTATGACATGCGGCATGCATTTGGGGCCCCCATGATATGCGGCACACATTTGTGGTCCCCATGACATGCGGCATGCATTTGTGGGCCCCAAGACATGATGCATGCATTTGGGGGGCCCCATGACATGCGGAATGCACGTGGGGCCCCCATGAAATGCGGCATGCATTTGGGGCCCCCATGACATGCGGAATGCCTTCGGGGCCCCATGAGATGCGGCATGCATGCGGCACCCTCATGACATGCGGCATGCATTTGGGGCCCCCATGACTTGAGGCATGCATTTGGGGCCCTCATGACATGCGGCATGCATTTGTGGGCCCCAAGACATTCGGCATGCACGTGGGGCCCCCATGACATGCTGCATGCGTTTGGGGCCCCCATGACTTGCGGCATGCATGTGGGACCCCCATGACATGTGGTATGCACGTGGGGCACCTATGACATGCCACATGCATTTGGGGCCCCCATGACATGCGACATGCATGTGGGACCCCCATGACATGCAGCATGCATTTGGGCCCCATGACATGTGGCATGCATTTGGGCCCCCATGACATGCGGCATGCATTTGGGGCCTGCATAACATGCTGCATGCATTTGGGGGCCCCATTACATGTGGCATGCACGTGGAGCCCCCATGACATGAGTCATGCATTTGGGGCCGCCATGACATGCGGCATGCACGTGGGGCCCCCAATACATGCGGAATGCTCGGGAGGCCCCCATGACATGCGGCATGCACGTGGGGCCCCCATGACGTGCAGCATGCATTTGGATCCCCCATTACATGCAGAATGCAAGTGGGGACCCCATGACATGTGGCATGCATGTGGGCCCCCATGACATGCAGTATGCATTTGGGGCCTGCATAACATGGTGCATGCATTTGGTGTACCTGAGACATTCGGCATGCACATGGGGCCCCCATAACATGCTGCATGCATTTGGGGTGCCCGATACATGCGGCATGTCATAGGGGCCCCACGTGCATGCCGCACGCATTTGGGCCCCCATTACATGTGGCATGCACATGGGGACCCCATGACATGCAGCATGAGTTTGGATCCCCCATGACATGCGGCATGCACATGGGGCCCCCATGACATGAGAAATGCATTTGGGGCCGCCATGACATGCTGCATGCATTTGGGGCTCCCATGACATGCGGCATGCATTTGGGTCCCCCATGAAAGGCGGCATGCATGTGGGGCCCCCATGACATGTGGCATGCATGTAGGGCCCCATGATATGCGGCCTACAGTTGGGGCCCCCAATACATGCGTCATGCATTTATGGCCCCCATGACATGCGGCATGCATTTGGGCCCCCATGACATGTGGCAAGCACGTGGGGCCCCAATGACATGCAGCATGCACGTGGGGCCCCCATGACATGCGGAATGCAAGTGAGGCCCCCATGACATGCGGAATGCCTGCGGGGCCCCCATGACATGCGGAATGCGTGCGGGGCCCCCATGACATGCGGCATGCATGCAGGGCCCTCATGACATGCGGCATGAATTTGGGACCCCATGACATGTGGCATGCATGTGGGGCCCCTATGACATGCGGCATGCATTTGTGGGCCCCAAGACATGCGTCATGCACATGGGGCCCCCATGAAATGCGGCATTTATTTGGGGCCCCCATGACATGCGGCATGCACGTGGTGCCCCCATGACGTGCAGCATGAATTTGGATCCCCCATTACATGCTGCATGCAACTGGGGCCCCCATGAAATGCGCCATGCATGTGGGGCCCCTATGACATGCGGCATGCATTTGTGGGCCCCCAATGACATGCAGCATTCACGTGGGACCGCCATAACATGCGGAATGCACGTGAGGCCCCCATGACATGCGTAATGCCTGCGGGGCCCCAATGACATGCGGCATGCACGCATTTGGGTCCCCCAAGAAATGCGGCATGCATGTGGGGGGCCCATGACATGCGGCATGCATTTGTGGGCCCCAAGACATGCGCCATGCATGTGGGGCCCCTGTGACATGCGGCATGCATTTGTGGGCCCCAAGACATGCGGCATGCATGTGGGGCCCCTATGACATGCGGCATGCATTTGGGGGGCCACATGACATGCGGCATGCACGTGCGGCCCCCATGAAATGTGGCATTTATTTGGCGCCCCAATGACATGTGGAATGCCTGCGGGGCCCCCGTGACATGTGGCATGCACGTGGGGCCCCCATGACATGCAGCATTCACGTGGGACCGACATAACATGCGGAATGCACGTGAGGCCCCCTTGACATGCGTAATGCCTGCGGGGCCCCAATGACATGCGGCATGCACGCATTTGGGTCCCCCATGAAATGCGGCATGCATGTGGGGCCCCCATGACATGTGGTATGCATTTGTGGGCCCCAAGACATGCGCCATGCATGTGGGGCCCCTATGACATGCGGCATGCATTTGTGGGCCCCAAGACATGCGGCATGCATGTGGGGCCCCTATGACATGCGGCATGCATTTGGGGGGCCACATGACATGCGGCATGCACGTGCGGCCCCCATGAAATGTGGCATTTATTTGGCGCCCCAATGACATGTGGAATGCCTGTATGGCCCCCGTGACATGTGGCATGCACGTGGGGCCCCCATGACATGCAGCATTCACGTGGGACCGACATAACATGCGGAATGCACGTGAGGCCCCCTTGACATGCGTAATGCCTGCGGGGCCCCAATGACATGCGGCATGCACGCATTTGGGTCCCCCATGAAATGCGGCATGCATGTGGGGCCCCCATGACATGTGGTATGCATGTGGGGTCCCATGATATGCGGCATGCAGTTGGGGCCCCAATACATGCGGCATGCACGTTGGACACCCATGACATGCGACATGCATTTATGGCCCCCATGATATGCGGCATGCATTTGGGCCCTCATGAAATGCGCCATGCATGTGGGGCCCCTATGACACGCGGCATGCATTTGGGGCCCCCATGATATGCGGCACGCATTTGTGGTCCCCATGACATGCGGCATGCACTTGTGGGCCCCAAGACATGATGCATGCATTTGGGGGGCCCCATGACATGCGGAATGCACGTGGGGCCCCCATGAAATGCGGCATGCATTTGGGGCCCCCATGACATGCGGAATGCCTTCGGGGCCCCATGAGACGCGGCATGCATGCGGCACCCTCATGACATGCGGCATGCATTTGGGGCCCCCATGACTTGAGGCATGCATTTGGGGCCCCTATGACATGCGGCATGCATTTGGGGCCCCAATGACATGCGGCATGCATGTGGGGCACCCATGACTTGCGCCATGCACGTGGGGCCCCTATGGCATGCGGCATGAATTTGGGGGCCCCATTACATGCGGCATGCATGTGGAGCCCCCATGACATGCGGCATGCATTTGGGGCCCCCATGACATGCTTCATGCATGTGGGGCCCCCATGACATGCGTCATGCATTTGGGCCCCCATGACATGCGGCATGCATTTGGGGCCTGCATAACATGCTGCATGCATTTGGGGTACCTGAGACATGCGGCATGCACATGGGGCCCCCATGACATGCGGCATATGCTTGGGGCCCCAATGACATGCGGTATGAGTTTGGATCCCCCATGACATGCGGCATGCACGTGGGGCCCCCATGACATGAGTCATGCATTTGGGGCCGCCATGACATGCGGCATGCATTTGGGGCCCCCATGACATGCGACATGCACGTGGGGCCGCCATGACATGCGGTATGCATTTGCGGACCCCATGACATGCGGCATGCATTTGGGGTCCCCAGGACATGAGTCATGCATTTGGGGCCGTCATGACATGCGGCATGCATTTGGGGCCCCCATGACATGCGGCATGCATTTGGGTCCCCCATGAAATGCAGCATGCATGTGGGGCCCCCATGACATGTGGCATGCATGTGGGCCCCCCATGACATGCGCCATGCATGTGGGCCCCTATGACATGCGGCATGCATGTGGGGCCCCCAGGACATGCTCCATGCATGTGGGGCCCCTATGACATGCGGCATGCATGTGGGGCCCCTATGACATGCGGCATGCATTTGGGGGCCCCATGACATGCGGCATGCACGTGGGGCCCCCATGACATGCGTCATACATTTGTGGCCCCCGTGACATGAGGCATGCACATGGGGACCCCATGACATGCGGCAAGCACGCGGGGCCCCAATGACATGCAGCATGTACGTGGGGCCCCCATGACATGCGGAATGCACGTGAGGCCCCCATGACATGCGGAATGCCTGCGGGGCCCCAATGCCATGCGGCATGCATGCATTTGGGTCACCCATGAAATGCGGCATGCATGTGGGGCCCCCATGACATGTGGCATGCATGTGGGGCCCCATGATATCCGGCATGCATTTATGGCCCCCATGACATGCGGCATGCATTTGGGCCTCCATGACAAGCGAAAAGCACGTGGGGCCCCAATGACATGCAGCATGCACGTGGGGCCCCCATGACATGCGGAATGCACGTGAGGCCCCCATGACATGCGGAATGCCTGCGGGGCCCCAATGACATGCGGCATGCATTTGGGGCCCCCATGACTTGAGCCATGCATTTGGGGCCCCCATGATATGTGGCATGCATTTGGGGCCCCCATGACTTGAGCCATGCATTTGGGGCCCCCATGACATGCGGCCTGCACGTGGGGCCATCATGACATGCAGCATGCATTTGGGGCCACTATGACATGCGGCAAACATTTGGGCCCCCATGACATGCGGCATGCATGTGGGGCACCCATGACTTGCGCCATGTCATGTGGGCCCCAAATGCATGCGGCATGAATTTGGGGGCTCCATTACATGCGGCATGCATGTGGAGCCCCCATGACATGCGGCATGCATTTGGGGCCCACATGACATGCTTCATGCATGTGGGGCCCCCATGACATGCGTCATGCATTTGGGCCCCCATGACATGCGGCATGCATTTGGGGACTGCATAACATGCTGCATGCATTTGGGGTACCTGAGACATGCGGCATGCACATGGGGCCCCCATGACATGCGGCATATGCTTGGGGCCCCAATGACATGCGGTATGCACGTTCGGCCCCCATGACATGAGTCATGCATTTGGGGCCGCCATGACATGCGGCATGCATTTGGGGCCCCCATGACATGCGACATGCACGTGGGGCCCCCATGACATGCGGTATGCATGTGGGGCCCCAATGACATGCGGCATACATTTGGGGGCCCCCATGACTTGATGCATGCATTTGGGGCCCCCATGACATGCGGCATGCATGTGGGACCCCCATGGCATGCGGCATGCATTTGAATCCCCCATTACATGCGGCATGCACGTGGGGCCCCCCATGGCATGCGGCATGCATTTGGGCCCCCCATGACATGCGGAATGCCTGCGGGGCCCCCATGACATGCGGCATGCATGCAGGGCCCTCATGACATGCGGCATGAATTTGGGGCCCCCAATACATGCGGCATGCACATTGGGCCCCCTTGACATGCGACATTCATGTGGGGCTCCCATGACATGCGGCATGCATTTATGGCCCCCATGACATGCGGCATGCATTTGGGCCCCCCATGACATGCGGCATGCATTTGGGGCCTGCATAACATGCTGCATGCATTTTGGGTACCTGAGACATGCGGCATGCACGTGGGCCCCCCATAACATGCTGCATGCATTTGGGGTGCCCGAGACATGCGGCATGCACGTGGGGCCCCTATGACATGTGGCATGCACGTGGGGCCCCCATGACATGCTGCATGCATTTGGGACCCCCATGATAAGCGGCATGCATGTGGGGCCCCTATGACATGCGGAATCCATTTGGGGGGCCCCATGACATGCGGCATGCACATGGGGCCCCCATGAAATGCAGCATTTATTTGGGGCCCCCATGACATGTGGAATGCCTGCGGGGCCCCCATGACATGCGGCATGCATGTGGGGCCCCCATGAAGTGCAGCATGCATTTGGATCCCCCATTACATGCTGCATGCAATTGGGGCCCCCATGAAATGCGCCATGCATGTGGGGCCCCTATGACATGCTGCATGAATTTGGGGCCCCCAATACATGCGGCATGCTTGTTGGGCCCCCATGACATGCGGCATGCATTTATGGCCCCCATGACATGCGGCAAGCATTTGAGCCCCCATGACATGCGGCATGCATGTGGGGACCCCATGACATGCGGCATGCATGTGGGGCCCCAATGACATGCGGCATGCATTTGGGGGCCCCCATGACTTGATGCATGCATTTGGGGCCCCCATGACATGCGGCATGCATGTGGGACCCCCATGGCATGCGGCATGCATTTGAATCCCCCATTACATGCGGCATGCACGTGGGGCCCCCATGGCATGTGGCATGCATTTGGGCCCCCCATGACATGCGGAATGCCTGCGGGGCCCCCATGACATGCGGCATGCATGCAGGGCCCTCATGACATGCGGCATGAATTTGGGGCCCCCAATACATGCGGCATGCACGTTGGGCCCCCTTGACATGCGACATTCATGTGGGGCTCCCATGACATGCGGCATGCATTTATGGCCCCCATGACATGCGGCAAGCTTTTGGGCCCCATGACATGCGGCATGCATGTGGGGGCCCCATGACATGCGGCAAGCATTTGGGCCCCCATGACATGCGGCATGCATGTGGGGCCCCCTTGACATGCGGCATGCATTTGGGGGCCCCATGGCATGCAGCATGCATGTGGGGCCCAAATGCTTGCCGCATGTCAAGGGGGCCTCCATGACATGCGGCATGCATGTGGGTCCCCATGACATGCGTCATGCACGTGGGGCCCCCTTGACATGCGGCATGCATTTATGGCCCCCATGACTTCCGGCATGAATTTGGGGCCCCCATGATATGCGGCACGCATTTGGGGCCCCCATGACATGCGCATGCATGTGGAGCCCCCATGACATGAGGCATTCATTTGGGACGCCCATGACATGCAGCATGCACGTGGGGCCCCCATGACATGCGACATGCATTTGGGGGCCCCGTGACATGCGGCATGCATTTGGGTCCCCATGAAATGTGGCATGCACGTGGAGCCCCCATGACATGCGGCATGCATTTGGGGCACCCATGACATGCGGCATGCATGTGGGACCCCCATGACATGCGGCATGCATTTGGGGCCTGCATAACATGCTGCATGCATTTGGGGTACCTGAGACATGCGGCATGCACGTGGGCCCCCCATAACATGCTGCATGCATTTGGCGTGCCCGAGACATGCGGCATGCACGTGGGGCCCCTATGACATGCCGCATGCATTTGGGGCCCACATTGCATGTGGCATGCACATGGGGCCCCCATGACATGCGGCATACACTTGGGGCCCCAATGACATGCGGCATGAGTTTGGATCCCCCATGACATGCGGCATGCACGTGGAGCCCCCATGACATGCTCCATGCATGTGGGGCCCCTATGATATGCGGCATGCATGTGGGCTCCCCATGAAATGTGGCATGCACCTGGGGCCCCCATGACATGCTGCATGCATTTGGGGCCCCCATGACATGCAGCATGCATGTGGGTCCCCCATGACATGCGACATGCATTTGGGGCCCCATGACATGCGGCATGCATGTGGGTCCCCATGACATGCGGCATGCACTTGGGGCCCCCTTGACATGCATCATGCATTTGGATCCCCCATTACATGCTGCATGCAAGTGGTGCCCCATGACATGCGGCATGAATTTGGGGCCTCCATGACATGCGGCATGCATGTGGGGCCCCCATGACATGCGGCATGCATTTGGGGTCCCCATGACATGCGGCATGCACGTGGGGCCCCCTTGACATGCGACATTCATTTGGGGCCCCCATGACATTTGGCATGCATGTGGGGCTCCCATGACATGCGGCATGCATTTATGGCCCCCATGACATGCGGCAAGCATTTGGGCCCCCATGACATGCGGCATGCATGTGGGGCCCCCATGACATGCGGCATGCATTTGGGGCCTGCATAACATGCTGCATGCACTTGGGGTACCTGAGACATGCGGCATGCACGTGGGGCCCCCATAACATGCTGCATGCATTTGGGGTGCCCGAGACATGCGGAATGCACGTGGGGCCCCTATGACATGCCGCATGCATTTGGGGCCCCCATTACATGTGGCATGCACATGGGGCCTCCATGACATGCGGCATACGCTTGGGGTCCCAATGACATGCAGCATGAGTTTGGATCCCCCATGACATGCGGCATGCACGTGGGGCCCCCATGACATGAGTCATGCATTTGGGTCCCCCATGACATGCGCTATGCATGTGGGGCCCCTATGACATGCGGCATGCATTTGTGGGCCCCAAGACATGCTGCATGCATTTGGGGGGCCTCCATGACATGCAGCATGCATGTGGGTCCCCATGACATGCGTCATGCACGTGGGGCCCCCTTGACATGTGACATTCATTTGGGGCCCCCATGACATGTGGCATGCATGTGTGGCCCCCATGACATGTGCCATGCATGTGGGGCCCCTATGACATGCGGCATGCATTTGGGGCCCCGATGACATGCGGCATGCATGTGGGGCACCCATGACTTGCGGCATGCATTTGGGGCCACTATGACATGCGGCATGCATTTGGGGCCCCCATGACATGCGGCATGCATGTGGGACCCCTATGACATGCGGCATGCATTTGGGGGGTCCATGACATGCGGCATGCACGTGGGGCCCCCATGACATGCGGCATACATTTGTGGCCCCGATGACATGCGGTATGCACGTGTGGCACCCATGACTTGTGGCATGCATTTGGAGCCACTATGACATGCGGCATGCATTTGGGGCCCCAATGACATGCGGCATGCATGCATTTGGGTCCCCCATGAAATGTGGCATGCATGTGGGGCCCCCATGACATGCGGCATGCACGTGGGGCCCCCATGACATGCGGCATACATTTGTGGCCCCCGTGACATGAGGCATGCACGTGGGGCCCCATGACATGCGGCAAGCACGTGGGGCCCCAATGACATGCAGCATGCACGTGGAGCCCCCATGACATGCGGAATGCCTGCGGGGCCCCAATGACATGCGGCATGCAAGCGGGGCCCTCATGACATGTGGCATGCATTTGGGGGCCCCAATATATGCAGCATGCACGTGGGGCCCCCATGATATGTGGCATGCATGTGGGGCACCCATGATTTGCGCCATGCACGTGGGGCCCCTATGACATGCGGCATGAATTTGGGGTGCCCGAGACATGCGGAATGCACGTGGGGCCCCTATGACATGCCGCATGCATTTGTGGCCCCCATTACATGTGGCATGCACATGTGGCCTCCATGACATGCGGCATGCATTTGGGGCCACTATGACATGCGGCATGCATTTGGGGCCCCCATGACATGCGTCATGCATGTGGGACCCCTATGACATGCGGCCTGCATGTGGGGGGCCCCATGACATGCGGCAAGCACGTGGGGCCCCAATGACATGCAGCATGTACGTGGGGCCCCCATGACATGCGGAATGCACGTGAGGCCCCCATGACATGCGTAATGCCTGCGGGGCCCCAATGACATGCGGCATGCGTCCCCCATTAAATGCGGCAAGCACGTGGGGCCCCAATGACATGCAGCATGTACGTGGGGCCCCCATGACATGCGGAATGCCTGCGGGGCCCCAATGACATGCGGCATGCAAGCGGGGCCCTCATGACATGTAGCATGCATTTGGGGCCCCCAATATATGCAGCATGCACGTGGGACCCCCATGATATGTGGCATGCATTTGGGGCCCCCATGACTTGCGGCATGCACGTGGGCCCCTCATGACATGCAGCATGCATTTGGAAACCACTATGACATGCGGCATGCATTTGGGCCCCCATGACATGCGGCATGCATGTGGGGCCCCCATGATATGCGCCATGCATGTGGGGCCCCTATGACATGCGGCATGAATTTGTGGGTCCCAAGACATACTGCATGCATTTGGGGGGCCCCATGACATGCGGCATGCATTTGGGGGGCCCCATGACATGCGGCATGCACGTGGGGCCCCCATGACATGTGGCATACATTTGTGGCCCCCGTGACATGAGGCATGCAAGAGGGGTCCCCATGACATGCGGCATGCATTTGGGGCCCCCATGACATGTGGTATGCACGTGGGGCCACTATGACATGCCGCATGCATTTGGGGCCCCCATGACATGCGGCATGCATGTGGGTCCCCCATGACATGCGTCATGCATTTGGATCCCCATTACATGCTGCATGCAAGTGTGGCTCCCATGACATGCGGCATGCATGTGGGCCCTCAATGACATGTGGCATGCACGTGGGGCCCCCATGACATGCTGCATGCATTTGGGGCCCCCATGATAAGCGGCATGCATGTGGGGCCCCTATGACATGCGGAATCCATTTGGGGGGCCCCATGACATGCGGCATGCACATGGGGCCCCCATGAAATGCAGCATTTATTTGGGGCCCCCATGACATGTGGAATGCCTGCGGGGCCCCCATGACATGCGGCATGCATGTGGGGCCCCCATGAAGTGCAGCATGCATTTGGATCCCCCATTACATGCTGCATGCAATTGGGGCCCCCATGAAATGCGCCATGCATGTGGGGCCCCTATGACATGCTGCATGAATTTGGGGCCCCCAATACATGTGGCATGCTTGTTGGGCCCCCATGACATGCGGCATGCATTTATGGCCCCCATGACATGCGGCAAGCATTTGAGCCCCCATGACATGCGGCATGCATGTGGGGACCCCATGACATGCGGCATGCATGTGGAGCCCCAATGGCATGCGGCATGCATTTGGGGGCCCCCATGACTTGATGCATGCATTTGGGGCCCCCATGACATGCGGCATGCATGTGGGACCCCCATGATATGCGGCATGCATTTGAATCCCCCATTACATGCGGCATGCACGTGGGGCCCCCATGACATGCGGCATGCATTTGGGCCCCCCATGACATGCGGAATGCCTGCGGGGCCCCCATGACATGCGGCATGCATGCAGGGCCCTCATGACATGCGGCATGAATTTGGGGCCCCCAATACATGCGGCATGCACGTTGGGCCCCCTTGACATGCGACATTCATGTGGGGCTCCCATGACATGCGGCATGCATTTATGGCCCCCATTACATGCGGCAAGCTTTTGGGCCCCTTGACATGCGACATGCATGTGGGGCCCCCATGACATGCGGCAAGCATTTGGGCCCCCATGACATGCGGCATGCATGTGGGGCCCCCTTGACATGCGGCATGCATTTATGGCCCCCATGACTTGCGGCATGAATTTGGGGCCCCCATGATATGCGGCACGCATTTGGGGCCCCCATGACATGCGCATGCATGTGGAGCCCCCATGAAATACGCCATGCATGTGGGGCCCCTATGACATGCGGCATGCATTTGTGGGCCCCAAGACATGCTGCATGCATTTGGGGGACCCCATGACATGCGGCATGCATTTGGGGCCCCCATGACATGAGGCATTCATTTGGGACCCCCATGACATGCAGCATGCACGTGGGGCCCCCATGACATGCGACATGCATTTGGGGGCCCCATGACATGCGGCATGCATTTGGGTCCCCCATGAAATGTGGCATGCACGTGGAGCCCCCATGACATGCGGCATGCATTTGGGGCACCCATGACATGCGGCATGCATTTGGGGCCTGCATAACATGCTGCATGCATTTGGGGTACCTGAGACATGCGGCATGCACGTGGGCCCCCCATAACATGCTGCATGCATTTGGGGTGCCCGAGACATGCGGCATGCACGTGGGGCCCCTATGACATGTGGCATGCACGTGGGGCCCCCATGACATGCTGCATGCATGTGGGGCCCCTATGACATGCGGAATCCATTTGGGGGGCCCCATGACATGCGGCATGCACATGGGGCCCCCATGAAATGCAGCATTTATTTGGGGCCCCCATGACATGTGGAATGCCTGCGGGGCCCCCATGACATGCGGCATGCATGTGGGGCCCCCATGAAGTGCAGCATGCATTTGGATCCCCCATTACATGCTGCATGCAATTGGGGCCCCCATGAAATGCGCCATGCATGTGGGGCCCCTATGACATGCTGCATGAATTTGGGGCCCCCAATACATGTGGCATGCTTGTTGGGCCCCCATGACATGCGGCATGCATTTATGGCCCCCATGACATGCGGCAAGCATTTGAGCCCCCATGCCATGCGGCATGCATGAGGGGACCCCATGACATGCGGCATGCATGTGGGGCCCCAATGACATGCGGCATGCATTTGGGGGCCCACATGACTTGATGCATGCATTTGGGGCCCCCATGACATGCGGCATGCATGTGGGACCCCCATGACATGCGGCATGCATTTGAATCCCCCATTACATGCGGCATGCACGTGGGGCCCCCGTGACATGCGGCATGCATTTGGGCCCCCCATGACATGCGGAATGCCTGCGGGGCCCCCATGACATGCGGCATGCACGTTGGGCCCCCATGACATGCGGCATACGCTTGGGGCCCCAATGACATGCGGCATGAGTTTGGATCCCCCATGACATGCGGCATGCACGTGGGGCCCCCATGACATGCTCCATGCATGTGGGGCCCCTATGATATGCGGCATGCATGTAGGCTCCCCATGAAATGTGGCATGCACGTGGGGCCCCCATGACATGCTGCATGCATTTGGGGCCCCCATGACATGCAGCATGCATGTGGGTCCCCCATGACATGCGACATGCATTTGGGGCCCCATGACATGCGGCATGCATGTGGGTCCCCATGACATGCGGCATGCACGTGGGGCCCCCTTGACATGCGTCATGCATTTGGATCCCCCATAACATGCTGCATGCAAGTGGTGCCCCATGACATGCGGCATGCATGTGGGCCCCCATGGCATGCGGCATGCATGTGGGACCCCCATGACATACGTCATGCATTTGGATCCCCCATTACATGCTGCATGCAAGTGGTGCCCCCATTACATGCTGCATGCAAGTGGTGCCCCATGACATGCGGCATGCATGTGGGCCCCCATGACATGCGGCATGCATTTGGGGGCCCCAAGACATGCACCATGCTTGTGGGGCCCCTATGACATGCGGCATGCATTTGTGGGCCCCAAGACATGCGCCATGCATGTGGGGCCCCTATGACATGCGGCATGCATTTGTGGGCCCCAAGACATGCGCCATGCATGTGGGGCCCCTATGACATGCGGCATGCATTTGTGGGCCCCAAGACATGCGGCATGCATGTGGGGCCCCTATGACATGCGGCATGCATTTGGGGGGCCACATGACATGCGGCATGCACGTGCGGCCCCCATGAAATGTGGCATTTATTTGGCGCCCCAATGACATGTGGAATGCCTGCGGGGCCCCCTTGACATGTGGCATGCACGTGGGGCCCCCATGACATGCGGCAAGCACGTGGGGCCCCAATGACATGCAGCATTCACGTGGGACCGCCATAACATGCGGAATGCACGTGAGGCCCCCTTGACATGCGTAATGCCTGCGGGGCCCCAATGACATGCGGCATGCACGCATTTGGGTCCCCCATGAAATGCGGCATGCATATGGGGCCCCCATGACATGTGGTATGCATGTGGGGTCCCATGATATGCGGCATGCAGTTGGGGCCCCAATACATGCGGCATGCACGTTGGGCACCCATGACATGCGACATGCATTTATGGCCCCCATGATATGCGGCATGCATTTGGGCCCTCATGAAATGCACCATGCATGTGGGGCCCCTATGACATGCGGCATGCATTTGGGGCCCCCATGATATGCGGCACGCATTTGTGGTCCCCATGACATGCGGCATGCATTTGTGGGCCCCAAGACATGATGCATGCATTTGGGGGGCCCCATGACATGCGGAATGCACGTGGGGCCCCCATGAAATGCGGCATGCATTTGGGGCCCCCATGACATGCGGAATGCCTTCGGGGCCCCATGAGATGCGGCATGCATGCGGCACCCTCATGACATGCGGCATGCATTTGGGGCCCCCATGACTTGAGGCATGCATTTGGGGCCCTCGTGACATGCGGCATGCATTTGTGGGCCCCAAGACATTCGGCATGCACGTGGGGCCCCCATGACATGCTGCATGCGTTTGGGGCCCCCATGACTTGCGGCATGCATGTGGGACCCCCATGACATGTGGTATGCACGTGGGGCCCCTATGACATGCCACATGCATTTGGGGCCCCATGACATGCGACATGCATGTGGGACCCCCATGACATGCAGCATGCATTTGGGCCCCCATAACATGTGGCATGCATTTGGGCCCCCATGACATGCGGCATGCATTTGGGGCCTGCATAACATGCTGCATGCATTTGGGGTCCCTGAGACATTCGGCATGCATGTGGGGCACCCATGACTTGCGCCATGCACGTGGGGCCCCTATGACATGCAGCATGAATTTGGGGGCCCCATTACATGTGGCATGCACGTGGAGCCCCCATGACATGAGTCATGCATTTGGGGCCGCCATAACATGCGGCATGCACGTGGGGCCCCCAATACATGCGGAATGCTCGGGAGGCCCCCATGACATGCGGCATGCACGTGGGGCCCCCATGACGTGCAGCATGCATTTGGATCCCCCATTACATGCAGAATGCAAGTGGGGACTCCATGACATGTGGCATGCATGCGGGCCCCCATGACATGCAGTATGCATTTGGGGCCTGCATAACATGGTGCATGCATTTGGTGTACCTGAGACATTCGGCATGCACGTGGGGCCCCCATAACATGCTGCATGCATTTGGGGTGCCCGAGACATGCGGCATGCACGTGGGGCCCCTATGACATGCCGCATGCATTTGGGCCCCCATTACATGTGGCATGCACATGGGGACCCCATGACATGCAGCATGAGTTTGGATCCCCCATGACATGCGGCATGCACATGGGGCCCCCATGACATGAGTCATGCATTTGGGGCCGCCATGACATGCTGCATGCATTTGGGGCTCCCATGACATGCGGCATGCATTTGGGTCCCCCATGAAATGCGGCATGCATGTGGGGCCCCCATGACATGTGGCATGCATGTAGGGCCCCATGATATGCGGCCTACAGTTGGGGCCCCCAATACATGCGTCATGCATTTATGGCCCCCATGACATGCGGCATGCATTTGGGCCCCCATGACATGTGGCAAGCACGTGGGGCCCCAATGACATGCAGCATGCACGTGGGGCCCCCATGACATGCGGAATGCAAGTGAGGCCCCCATGACATGCGGAATGCCTGCGGGGCCCCCATGACATGCGGAATGCGTGCGGGGCCCCCATGACATGCGGCATGCATGCAGGGCCCTCATGACATGCGGCATGAATTTGGGACCCCATGACATGTGGCATGCATGTGGGGCCCCTATGACATGCGGCATGCATTTGTGGGCCCCAAGACATGCGGCATGCATGTGGGGCCCCTATGACATGTGGCATGCATTTGGGGGCCCCATGACATGCGGCATGCACATGGGGCCCCCATGAAATGCGGCATTTATTTGGGGCCCCCATGACATGCGGCATGCACGTGGTGCCCCCATGACGTGCAGCATGAATTTGGATCCCCCATTACATGCTGCATGCAACTGGGGCCCCCATGAAATGCGCCATGCATGTGGGGCCCCTATGACATGCGGCATGCATTTGTGGGCCCCAAGACATGCGCCATGCATGTGGGGCCCCAATGACATGCAGCATTCACGTGGGACCGCCATAACATGCGGAATGCACGTGAGGCCCCCATGACATGCGTAATGCCTGCGGGGCCCCCATGAAATGCGGCATGCATGTGGGGCCCCCATGACATGCGGCATGCATTTGTGGGCCCCAAGACATGCGCCATGCATGTGGGGCCCCTATGACATGCGGCATGCATTTGTGGGCCCCAAGACATGCGGCATGCATGTGGGGGCCCTATGACATGCGGCATGCATTTGGGGGGCCCCAAGACATGCGGCATGCACGTGCGGCCCCCATGAAATGTGGCATTTATTTGGCGCCCCAATGACATGTGGAATGCCTGCGGGGCCCCCGTGACATGTGGCATGCACGTGGGGCCCCCATGACATGCGGCAAGCACGTGGGGCCCCAATGACATGCAGCATTCACGTGGGACCGACATAACATGCGGAATGCACGTGAGGCCCCCTTGACATGCGTAATGCCTGCGGGGCCCCAATGACATGCGGCATGCACGCATTTGGGTCCCCCATGAAATGCGGCATGCATGTGGGGCCCCCATGACATGTGGTATGCATGTGGGGTCCCATGATATGCGGCATGCAGTTGGGGCCCCAATACATGCGGCATGCACGTTGGGCACCCATGACATGCGACATGCATTTATGGCCCCCATGATATGCGGCATGCATTTGGGCCCTCATGAAATGCGCCATGCATGTGGGGCCCCTATGACATGCGGCATGCATTTGGGGCCCCCATGATATGCGGCACGCATTTGTGGTCCCCATGACATGCGGCATGCATTTGTGGGCCCCAAGACATGATGCATGCATTTGGGGGGCCCCATGACATGCGGAATGCACGTGGGGCCCCCATGAAATGCGGCATGCATTTGGGGCCCCCATGACATGCGGAATGCCTTCGGGGCCCCATGAGATGCGGCATGCATGCGGCACCCATTAAATGCGGCAAGCACGTGGGGCCCCAATGACATGCAGCATGTACGTGGGGCCCCCATGACATGCGGAATGCCTGCGGGGCCCCAATGACATGCGGCATGCAAGCGGGGCCCTCATGACATGTAGCATGCATTTGGGGCCCCCAATATATGCAGCATGCACGTGGGGCCCCCATGATATGTGGCATGCATTTGGGGCCCCCATGACTTGTGGCATGCACGTGGGCCCCTCATGACATGCAGCATGCATTTGGAAACCACTATGACATGCGGCATGCATTTGGGGCCCCCATGACATGAGGCATGCATTTGGGGCCCCCATGACATGCGGCATGCATGTAGGGCCCCATGAAATGCGCCATGCATGTGGGTCCCCTATGACATGCGGCATGCATTTGTGGGCCCCAAGACATGCGGCATGCACGTGGGCCCCCCATGACATGCGGCATGCATTTGGGGCCCCCCTGACATGCGGAATGCACGTGGGGCACCTATGACATGCGACATGAATTTGGGGGCCCCATTACATGCGGCATGCACGTGGAGCATCCATGACATGCGTCATGCATTTGGGCCCCCATGACATGCGGCATGCATGTGGGGCCCCCATGATATGCGCCATGCATGTGGGGCCCCTATGACATGCGGCATGCATTTGTGGGTCCCAAGACATACTGCATGCATTTGGGGGGCCCCATGACATGCGGCATGCATTTGGGGGGCCCCATGACATGCGGCATGCACGTGGGGCCCCCATGACATGTGGCATACATTTGTGGCCCCCGTGACATGAGGCATGCAAGAGGGGTCCCCATGACATGCGGCATGCATTTGGGGCCCCCATGACATGTGGCATGCACGTGGGGCCCCCATGACATGCTGCATGCATTTGGGGCCCCCATGATAAGCGGCATGCATGTGGGGCCCCTATGACATGCGGAATCCATTTGGGGGGGCCCATGACATGCGGCATGCACATGGGGCCCCCATGAAATGCAGCATTTATTTGGGGCCCCCATGACATGTGGAATGCCTGCGGGGCCCCCATGACATGCGGCATGCATGTGGGGCCCCCATGAAGTGCAGCATGCATTTGGATCCCCCATTACATGCTGCATGCAATTGGGGCCCCCATGAAATGCGCCATGCATGTGGGGCCCCTATAACATGCTGCATGAATTTGGGGCCCCCAATACATGCGGCATGCTTGTTGGGCCCCCATGACATGCTGCATGCATTTATGGCCCCCATGACATGCGGCAAGCATTTGAGCCCCCATGACATGCGGCATGCATGTGTGGACCCCATGACATGCGGCATGCATGTGCTGCCCCAATGGCATGCGGCATGCATTTGGGGGCCCCATGACTTGATGCATGCATTTGTTGCCCCCATGACATGCGGCATGCATGTGGGACCCCCATGACATGCGGCATGCATTTGAATCCCCCATTACATGTGGCATGCACGTGGGGCCCCCATGACATGCGGCGTGCATTTGGGCCCCCCATGACATGCGGAATGCCTGCGGGGCCCCCATGACATGCGGCATGCATGCATGGCCCTCATGACATGCGGCATGAATTTGGGGCCCCCAATACATGCGGCATTCATGTGGGGCTCCCATGACATGTGGCATGCATTTATGGCCCCCATGACATGCGGCAAGCTTTTGGGCCCCATGACATGCGGCATGCATGTGGGGCCCCCATGACATGCGGCATGCATGTGGGGCCCCCTTGACATGCGGCATGCATTTGAGGGCCCCATGGCATGCAGCATGCATGTGGGGCCCAAATGCTTGCCGCATGTCAAGGGGGCCTCCATGACATGCGGCATGCATGTGGGTCCCCATGACATGCGTCATGCACGTGGGGCCCCCTTGACATGCGGCATGCATTTATGGCCCCCATGACTTGCGGCATGAATTTGGGTCTCCCATGATATGCGGCACGCATTTGGGGCCCCCATGACATGCGCATGCATGTGGAGCCCCCATGAAATACGCCATGCATGTGGGGCCCCTATGACATGCGGCATGCATTTGTGGGCCCCAAGACATGCTGCATGCATTTGGGGGACCCCATGACATGCGGCATGCATTTGGGGCCCCCATGACATGAGGCATTCATTTGGGACCCCCATGACATGCAGCATGCACTTGGGGCCCCATGACATGCGACATGCATTTGGGGGCCCCATGACATGCGGCATGCATTTGGGTCCCCCATGAAATGTGGCATGCACGTGGAGCCCCCATGACATGCGGCATGCATTTGGGGCACCCATGACATGCGGCATGCATGTGGGACCCCCATGACATGCGGCATGCATTTGGGCCCCCCATGACATGCGGCATGCATATGGGGCCTGCATAACATGCTGCATGCATTTGGGGTACCTGAGACATGCGGCATGCACGTGGGCCCCCCATAACATGCTGCATGCATTTGGGGTGCCCGAGACATGCGGCATGCACGTGGGGCCCCTATGACATGTGGCATGCACGTGGGGCCCCCATGACATGCTGCATGCATGTGGGGCCCCCATGATAAGCGGCATGCATGTGGGGCCCCAATGACATGCGGAATCCATTTGGGGGGCCCCATGACATGCGGCATGCACATGGGGCCCCCATGAAATGCAGCATTTATTTGGGGCCCCCATGACATGTGGAATGCCTGCGGGGCCCCCATGACATGCGGCATGCATGTGGGGCCCCCATGAAGTGCAGCATGCATTTGGATCCCCCATTACATGCTGCATGCAATTGGGGCCCCCATGAAATGCGCCATGCATGTGGGGCCCCTATGACATGCTGCATGAATTTGGGGCCCCCAATACATGCGGCATGCTTGTTGGGCCCCCATGACATGCGGCATGCATTTATGGCCCCCATGACATGCGGCAAGCATTTGAGCCCCCATGACATGCGGCATGCATGTGGGGACCCCATGACATGCGGCATGCATGTGGGGCCCCAATGACATGCGGCATGCATTTGGGGGCCCCCATGACTTGATGCATGCATTTGGGGCCCCCATGACATGCGGCATGCATGTGGGACCCCCATGGCATGCGGCATGCATTTGAATCCCCCATTACATGCGGCCTGCACGTGGGGCCCCCCATGGCATGCGGCATGCATTTGGGCCCCCCATGACATGCGGAATGCCTGCAGGGCCCCCATGACATGCGGCATGCATGCAGGGCCCTCATGACATGCGGCATGAATTTGGGGCCCCCAATACATGCGGCATGCACGTTGGGCCCCCTTGACATGCGACATTCATGTGGGGCTCCCATGACATGCGGCATGCATTTATGGCCCCCATGACATGCGGCAAGCTTTTGGGCCCCATGACATGCGGCATGCATGTGGGGCCTCCATGACATGCGGCAAGCATTTGGGCCCCCATGACATGCGGCATGCATGTGGGGCCCCCTTGACATGCGGCATGCATTTGGGGGCCCCATGGCATGCAGCATGCATGTGGGGCCCAAATGCTTGCCGCATGTCAAGGGGGCCTCCATGACATGCGGCATGCATGTGGATCCCCATGACATGCGGCATGCATGTGGGGCCCCTATGACATGCGGCATGCATGTGGGGCCCCCATGACATGCTCCATGCATGTGGGGCCCCATGACATGCGGCATGCATTTGGGTCCCCCATGAAATGCGGCATGCATGTGGGGCCCCCATGACATGTGGCATGCATGTGGGCCCCTATGACATGCGGCATGCATGTGGGACCCCCATGACATGCGGCATGCATGTGGGGCCCCTATGACATGCGGCATGCATGTGGGACCCCCATGACATGCGGCATGCATGTGGGGCCCCTATGACATGCGGCATGCATTTGGAGCCCCCAGGACATGCGGCATGCATGTGGGGCCCCTATGACATGCGGCATGCATGTGGGGCCCCCATGACATGCTCCATGCATGTGGGGCCCCTGTGACATGTGGCATGCATGTGGGGCCCCTATGACATGCGGCATGTATTTGGGGGGCCCCATGACATGCGGCATGCACGTGGGGCCCCCATGACATGCGGCATGCATGTGGGGTCCCCATGACATGTGGCATGCATGTGAACCCCCCATGACATGCGCCATGCATGTGGGCCCCTATGACATGCGGCATGCATGTGGGACCCCCATGACATGCGGCATGCATGTGGGGCCCCTATGACATGCGGCATGCATGTGGGGCCCCCATGACATGCTCCATGCATGTGGGGCCCCTATGACATGTGGCATGCATGTGGGGGCCCTATGACATGCGGCATGCATTTGGGGGGCCCCATGACATGCGGCATGCACGTGGGGCCCCCATGACATGCGGCAAGCACGCGGGGCCCCAATGACATGCAGCATGTACGTGGGGCCCCCATGACATGCGAAATGCACGTGAGGCCCCCATGACATGCGGAATGCCTGCGGGGCCCCAATGCCATGCGGCATGCATGCATTTGGGTCACCCATGAAATGCAGCATGCACGTGGGGCCCCCATGACATGTGGCATGCATGTGGGTCCCCATGATATCCGGCATGCATTTATGGCCCCCATGACATGTGGCATGCACATGGGGCCTCCATGACATGCGGCATACGCTTGGGGTCCCAATGACATGCAGCATGAGTTTGGATCCCCCATGACATGCGACATGCACGTGGGGCTCCCATGACATGAGTCATGCATTTGGGTCCCCCATGACATGCGCTATGCATGTGGGGCCCCTATGACATGCGGCATGCATTTGTGGGCCCCAAGACATGCTGCATGCATTTGGGGGCCTCCATGACATGCAGCATGCATGTGGGTCCCCATGACATGCGTCATGCACGTGGGGCCCCCTTGACATGCAACATTCATTTTGGGCCCCCATGACATGCGGCATGCATGTGGGGCCCCCATGACATGCGGCATGCATGTGGGGCCCCTATGAAATGCGGCATGCATTTGGGGCCCCGATGACATGCGGCATGCATGTGGGGCACCCATGACTTGCGGCATGCATTTGGGGCCACTATGACATGCGGCATGCATTTGGGGCCCCCATGACATGCGGCATGCATGTGGGACCCCTATGACATGCGGCATGCATTTGGGGGGCCCCATGACATGCGGCATACATTTGTGGGCCCGATGACAAGCGGCATTCATGTGGGGCACCCATGACTTCCGGCATGCATTTGGAGCCACTATGACATGCGGCATTCATTTGGGGCCCCAATGACATGCGGCATGCATGCATTTGGGTCCCCCATGAAATGTGGCATGCATGTGGGGGCCCCATGACATGCGGCATGCACGTGGGCCCCCCATAACATGCTGCATGCATTTGGGGTGCCCGAGACATGCGGCATGCACGTGGGGCCCCTATGACATGTGGCATGCACGTGGGGCCCCCATGACATGCTGCATGCATGTGGGGCCCCTATGACATGCGGAATCCATTTGGGGGGCCCCATGACATGCGGCATGCACATGGGGCCCCCATGAAATGCAGCATTTATTTGGGGCCCCCATGACATGTGGAATGCCTGCGGGGCCCCCATGACATGCGGCATGCATGTGGGGCCCCCATGAAGTGCAGCATGCATTTGGATCCCCCATTACATGCTGCATGCAATTGGGGCCCCCATGAAATGCGCCATGCATGTGGGGCCCCTATGACATGCTGCATGAATTTGGGGCCCCCAATACATGTGGCATGCTTGTTGGGCCCCCATGACATGCGGCATGCATTTATGGCCCCCATGACATGCGGCAAGCATTTGAGCCCCCATGCCATGCGGCATGCATGAGGGGACCCCATGACATGCGGCATGCATGTGGGGCCCCAATGACATGCGGCATGCATTTGGGGGCCCACATGACTTGATGCATGCATTTGGGGCCCCCATGACATGCGGCATGCATGTGGGACCCCCATGACATGCGGCATGCATTTGAATCCCCCATTACATGCGGCATGCACGTGGGGCCCCCGTGACATGCGGCATGCATTTGGGCCCCCCATGACATGCGGAATGCCTGCGGGGCCCCCATGACATGCGGCATGCACGTTGGGCCCCCATGACATGCGGCATACGCTTGGGGCCCCAATGACATGCGGCATGAGTTTGGATCCCCCATGACATGCGGCATGCACGTGGGGCCCCCATGACATGCTCCATGCATGTGGGGCCCCTATGATATGCGGCATGCATGTAGGCTCCCCATGAAATGTGGCATGCACGTGGGGCCCCCATGACATGCTGCATGCATTTGGGGCCCCCATGACATGCAGCATGCATGTGGGTCCCCCATGACATGCGACATGCATTTGGGGCCCCATGACATGCGGCATGCATGTGGGTCCCCATGACATGCGGCATGCACGTGGGGCCCCCTTGACATGCGTCATGCATTTGGATCCCCCATAACATGCTGCATGCAAGTGGTGCCCCATGACATGCGGCATGCATGTGGGCCCCCATGGCATGCGGCATGCATGTGGGACCCCCATGACATACGTCATGCATTTGGATCCCCCATTACATGCTGCATGCAAGTGGTGCCCCCATTACATGCTGCATGCAAGTGGTGCCCCATGACATGCGGCATGCATGTGGGCCCCCATGACATGCGGCATGCATTTGGGGGCCCCAAGACATGCACCATGCTTGTGGGGCCCCTATGACATGCGGCATGCATTTGTGGGCCCCAAGACATGCGCCATGCATGTGGGGCCCCTATGACATGCGGCATGCATTTGTGGGCCCCAAGACATGCGCCATGCATGTGGGGCCCCTATGACATGCGGCATGCATTTGTGGGCCCCAAGACATGCGGCATGCATGTGGGGCCCCTATGACATGCGGCATGCATTTGGGGGGCCACATGACATGCGGCATGCACGTGCGGCCCCCATGAAATGTGGCATTTATTTGGCGCCCCAATGACATGTGGAATGCCTGCGGGGCCCCCTTGACATGTGGCATGCACGTGGGGCCCCCATGACATGCGGCAAGCACGTGGGGCCCCAATGACATGCAGCATTCACGTGGGACCGCCATAACATGCGGAATGCACGTGAGGCCCCCTTGACATGCGTAATGCCTGCGGGGCCCCAATGACATGCGGCATGCACGCATTTGGGTCCCCCATGAAATGCGGCATGCATATGGGGCCCCCATGACATGTGGTATGCATGTGGGGTCCCATGATATGCGGCATGCAGTTGGGGCCCCAATACATGCGGCATGCACGTTGGGCACCCATGACATGCGACATGCATTTATGGCCCCCATGATATGCGGCATGCATTTGGGCCCTCATGAAATGCACCATGCATGTGGGGCCCCTATGACATGCGGCATGCATTTGGGGCCCCCATGATATGCGGCACGCATTTGTGGTCCCCATGACATGCGGCATGCATTTGTGGGCCCCAAGACATGATGCATGCATTTGGGGGGCCCCATGACATGCGGAATGCACGTGGGGCCCCCATGAAATGCGGCATGCATTTGGGGCCCCCATGACATGCGGAATGCCTTCGGGGCCCCATGAGATGCGGCATGCATGCGGCACCCTCATGACATGCGGCATGCATTTGGGGCCCCCATGACTTGAGGCATGCATTTGGGGCCCTCGTGACATGCGGCATGCATTTGTGGGCCCCAAGACATTCGGCATGCACGTGGGGCCCCCATGACATGCTGCATGCGTTTGGGGCCCCCATGACTTGCGGCATGCATGTGGGACCCCCATGACATGTGGTATGCACGTGGGGCCCCTATGACATGCCACATGCATTTGGGGCCCCATGACATGCGACATGCATGTGGGACCCCCATGACATGCAGCATGCATTTGGGCCCCCATAACATGTGGCATGCATTTGGGCCCCCATGACATGCGGCATGCATTTGGGGCCTGCATAACATGCTGCATGCATTTGGGGTCCCTGAGACATTCGGCATGCATGTGGGGCACCCATGACTTGCGCCATGCACGTGGGGCCCCTATGACATGCAGCATGAATTTGGGGGCCCCATTACATGTGGCATGCACGTGGAGCCCCCATGACATGAGTCATGCATTTGGGGCCGCCATAACATGCGGCATGCACGTGGGGCCCCCAATACATGCGGAATGCTCGGGAGGCCCCCATGACATGCGGCATGCACGTGGGGCCCCCATGACGTGCAGCATGCATTTGGATCCCCCATTACATGCAGAATGCAAGTGGGGACTCCATGACATGTGGCATGCATGCGGGCCCCCATGACATGCAGTATGCATTTGGGGCCTGCATAACATGGTGCATGCATTTGGTGTACCTGAGACATTCGGCATGCACGTGGGGCCCCCATAACATGCTGCATGCATTTGGGGTGCCCGAGACATGCGGCATGCACGTGGGGCCCCTATGACATGCCGCATGCATTTGGGCCCCCATTACATGTGGCATGCACATGGGGACCCCATGACATGCAGCATGAGTTTGGATCCCCCATGACATGCGGCATGCACATGGGGCCCCCATGACATGAGTCATGCATTTGGGGCCGCCATGACATGCTGCATGCATTTGGGGCTCCCATGACATGCGGCATGCATTTGGGTCCCCCATGAAATGCGGCATGCATGTGGGGCCCCCATGACATGTGGCATGCATGTAGGGCCCCATGATATGCGGCCTACAGTTGGGGCCCCCAATACATGCGTCATGCATTTATGGCCCCCATGACATGCGGCATGCATTTGGGCCCCCATGACATGTGGCAAGCACGTGGGGCCCCAATGACATGCAGCATGCACGTGGGGCCCCCATGACATGCGGAATGCAAGTGAGGCCCCCATGACATGCGGAATGCCTGCGGGGCCCCCATGACATGCGGAATGCGTGCGGGGCCCCCATGACATGCGGCATGCATGCAGGGCCCTCATGACATGCGGCATGAATTTGGGACCCCATGACATGTGGCATGCATGTGGGGCCCCTATGACATGCGGCATGCATTTGTGGGCCCCAAGACATGCGGCATGCATGTGGGGCCCCTATGACATGTGGCATGCATTTGGGGGCCCCATGACATGCGGCATGCACATGGGGCCCCCATGAAATGCGGCATTTATTTGGGGCCCCCATGACATGCGGCATGCACGTGGTGCCCCCATGACGTGCAGCATGAATTTGGATCCCCCATTACATGCTGCATGCAACTGGGGCCCCCATGAAATGCGCCATGCATGTGGGGCCCCTATGACATGCGGCATGCATTTGTGGGCCCCAAGACATGCGCCATGCATGTGGGGCCCCAATGACATGCAGCATTCACGTGGGACCGCCATAACATGCGGAATGCACGTGAGGCCCCCATGACATGCGTAATGCCTGCGGGGCCCCCATGAAATGCGGCATGCATGTGGGGCCCCCATGACATGCGGCATGCATTTGTGGGCCCCAAGACATGCGCCATGCATGTGGGGCCCCTATGACATGCGGCATGCATTTGTGGGCCCCAAGACATGCGGCATGCATGTGGGGGCCCTATGACATGCGGCATGCATTTGGGGGGCCCCAAGACATGCGGCATGCACGTGCGGCCCCCATGAAATGTGGCATTTATTTGGCGCCCCAATGACATGTGGAATGCCTGCGGGGCCCCCGTGACATGTGGCATGCACGTGGGGCCCCCATGACATGCGGCAAGCACGTGGGGCCCCAATGACATGCAGCATTCACGTGGGACCGACATAACATGCGGAATGCACGTGAGGCCCCCTTGACATGCGTAATGCCTGCGGGGCCCCAATGACATGCGGCATGCACGCATTTGGGTCCCCCATGAAATGCGGCATGCATGTGGGGCCCCCATGACATGTGGTATGCATGTGGGGTCCCATGATATGCGGCATGCAGTTGGGGCCCCAATACATGCGGCATGCACGTTGGGCACCCATGACATGCGACATGCATTTATGGCCCCCATGATATGCGGCATGCATTTGGGCCCTCATGAAATGCGCCATGCATGTGGGGCCCCTATGACATGCGGCATGCATTTGGGGCCCCCATGATATGCGGCACGCATTTGTGGTCCCCATGACATGCGGCATGCATTTGTGGGCCCCAAGACATGATGCATGCATTTGGGGGGCCCCATGACATGCGGAATGCACGTGGGGCCCCCATGAAATGCGGCATGCATTTGGGGCCCCCATGACATGCGGAATGCCTTCGGGGCCCCATGAGATGCGGCATGCATGCGGCACCCATTAAATGCGGCAAGCACGTGGGGCCCCAATGACATGCAGCATGTACGTGGGGCCCCCATGACATGCGGAATGCCTGCGGGGCCCCAATGACATGCGGCATGCAAGCGGGGCCCTCATGACATGTAGCATGCATTTGGGGCCCCCAATATATGCAGCATGCACGTGGGGCCCCCATGATATGTGGCATGCATTTGGGGCCCCCATGACTTGTGGCATGCACGTGGGCCCCTCATGACATGCAGCATGCATTTGGAAACCACTATGACATGCGGCATGCATTTGGGGCCCCCATGACATGAGGCATGCATTTGGGGCCCCCATGACATGCGGCATGCATGTAGGGCCCCATGAAATGCGCCATGCATGTGGGTCCCCTATGACATGCGGCATGCATTTGTGGGCCCCAAGACATGCGGCATGCACGTGGGCCCCCCATGACATGCGGCATGCATTTGGGGCCCCCCTGACATGCGGAATGCACGTGGGGCACCTATGACATGCGACATGAATTTGGGGGCCCCATTACATGCGGCATGCACGTGGAGCATCCATGACATGCGTCATGCATTTGGGCCCCCATGACATGCGGCATGCATGTGGGGCCCCCATGATATGCGCCATGCATGTGGGGCCCCTATGACATGCGGCATGCATTTGTGGGTCCCAAGACATACTGCATGCATTTGGGGGGCCCCATGACATGCGGCATGCATTTGGGGGGCCCCATGACATGCGGCATGCACGTGGGGCCCCCATGACATGTGGCATACATTTGTGGCCCCCGTGACATGAGGCATGCAAGAGGGGTCCCCATGACATGCGGCATGCATTTGGGGCCCCCATGACATGTGGCATGCACGTGGGGCCCCCATGACATGCTGCATGCATTTGGGGCCCCCATGATAAGCGGCATGCATGTGGGGCCCCTATGACATGCGGAATCCATTTGGGGGGGCCCATGACATGCGGCATGCACATGGGGCCCCCATGAAATGCAGCATTTATTTGGGGCCCCCATGACATGTGGAATGCCTGCGGGGCCCCCATGACATGCGGCATGCATGTGGGGCCCCCATGAAGTGCAGCATGCATTTGGATCCCCCATTACATGCTGCATGCAATTGGGGCCCCCATGAAATGCGCCATGCATGTGGGGCCCCTATAACATGCTGCATGAATTTGGGGCCCCCAATACATGCGGCATGCTTGTTGGGCCCCCATGACATGCTGCATGCATTTATGGCCCCCATGACATGCGGCAAGCATTTGAGCCCCCATGACATGCGGCATGCATGTGTGGACCCCATGACATGCGGCATGCATGTGCTGCCCCAATGGCATGCGGCATGCATTTGGGGGCCCCATGACTTGATGCATGCATTTGTTGCCCCCATGACATGCGGCATGCATGTGGGACCCCCATGACATGCGGCATGCATTTGAATCCCCCATTACATGTGGCATGCACGTGGGGCCCCCATGACATGCGGCGTGCATTTGGGCCCCCCATGACATGCGGAATGCCTGCGGGGCCCCCATGACATGCGGCATGCATGCATGGCCCTCATGACATGCGGCATGAATTTGGGGCCCCCAATACATGCGGCATTCATGTGGGGCTCCCATGACATGTGGCATGCATTTATGGCCCCCATGACATGCGGCAAGCTTTTGGGCCCCATGACATGCGGCATGCATGTGGGGCCCCCATGACATGCGGCATGCATGTGGGGCCCCCTTGACATGCGGCATGCATTTGAGGGCCCCATGGCATGCAGCATGCATGTGGGGCCCAAATGCTTGCCGCATGTCAAGGGGGCCTCCATGACATGCGGCATGCATGTGGGTCCCCATGACATGCGTCATGCACGTGGGGCCCCCTTGACATGCGGCATGCATTTATGGCCCCCATGACTTGCGGCATGAATTTGGGTCTCCCATGATATGCGGCACGCATTTGGGGCCCCCATGACATGCGCATGCATGTGGAGCCCCCATGAAATACGCCATGCATGTGGGGCCCCTATGACATGCGGCATGCATTTGTGGGCCCCAAGACATGCTGCATGCATTTGGGGGACCCCATGACATGCGGCATGCATTTGGGGCCCCCATGACATGAGGCATTCATTTGGGACCCCCATGACATGCAGCATGCACTTGGGGCCCCATGACATGCGACATGCATTTGGGGGCCCCATGACATGCGGCATGCATTTGGGTCCCCCATGAAATGTGGCATGCACGTGGAGCCCCCATGACATGCGGCATGCATTTGGGGCACCCATGACATGCGGCATGCATGTGGGACCCCCATGACATGCGGCATGCATTTGGGCCCCCCATGACATGCGGCATGCATATGGGGCCTGCATAACATGCTGCATGCATTTGGGGTACCTGAGACATGCGGCATGCACGTGGGCCCCCCATAACATGCTGCATGCATTTGGGGTGCCCGAGACATGCGGCATGCACGTGGGGCCCCTATGACATGTGGCATGCACGTGGGGCCCCCATGACATGCTGCATGCATGTGGGGCCCCCATGATAAGCGGCATGCATGTGGGGCCCCAATGACATGCGGAATCCATTTGGGGGGCCCCATGACATGCGGCATGCACATGGGGCCCCCATGAAATGCAGCATTTATTTGGGGCCCCCATGACATGTGGAATGCCTGCGGGGCCCCCATGACATGCGGCATGCATGTGGGGCCCCCATGAAGTGCAGCATGCATTTGGATCCCCCATTACATGCTGCATGCAATTGGGGCCCCCATGAAATGCGCCATGCATGTGGGGCCCCTATGACATGCTGCATGAATTTGGGGCCCCCAATACATGCGGCATGCTTGTTGGGCCCCCATGACATGCGGCATGCATTTATGGCCCCCATGACATGCGGCAAGCATTTGAGCCCCCATGACATGCGGCATGCATGTGGGGACCCCATGACATGCGGCATGCATGTGGGGCCCCAATGACATGCGGCATGCATTTGGGGGCCCCCATGACTTGATGCATGCATTTGGGGCCCCCATGACATGCGGCATGCATGTGGGACCCCCATGGCATGCGGCATGCATTTGAATCCCCCATTACATGCGGCCTGCACGTGGGGCCCCCCATGGCATGCGGCATGCATTTGGGCCCCCCATGACATGCGGAATGCCTGCAGGGCCCCCATGACATGCGGCATGCATGCAGGGCCCTCATGACATGCGGCATGAATTTGGGGCCCCCAATACATGCGGCATGCACGTTGGGCCCCCTTGACATGCGACATTCATGTGGGGCTCCCATGACATGCGGCATGCATTTATGGCCCCCATGACATGCGGCAAGCTTTTGGGCCCCATGACATGCGGCATGCATGTGGGGCCTCCATGACATGCGGCAAGCATTTGGGCCCCCATGACATGCGGCATGCATGTGGGGCCCCCTTGACATGCGGCATGCATTTGGGGGCCCCATGGCATGCAGCATGCATGTGGGGCCCAAATGCTTGCCGCATGTCAAGGGGGCCTCCATGACATGCGGCATGCATGTGGATCCCCATGACATGCGGCATGCATGTGGGGCCCCTATGACATGCGGCATGCATGTGGGGCCCCCATGACATGCTCCATGCATGTGGGGCCCCATGACATGCGGCATGCATTTGGGTCCCCCATGAAATGCGGCATGCATGTGGGGCCCCCATGACATGTGGCATGCATGTGGGCCCCTATGACATGCGGCATGCATGTGGGACCCCCATGACATGCGGCATGCATGTGGGGCCCCTATGACATGCGGCATGCATGTGGGACCCCCATGACATGCGGCATGCATGTGGGGCCCCTATGACATGCGGCATGCATTTGGAGCCCCCAGGACATGCGGCATGCATGTGGGGCCCCTATGACATGCGGCATGCATGTGGGGCCCCCATGACATGCTCCATGCATGTGGGGCCCCTGTGACATGTGGCATGCATGTGGGGCCCCTATGACATGCGGCATGTATTTGGGGGGCCCCATGACATGCGGCATGCACGTGGGGCCCCCATGACATGCGGCATGCATGTGGGGTCCCCATGACATGTGGCATGCATGTGAACCCCCCATGACATGCGCCATGCATGTGGGCCCCTATGACATGCGGCATGCATGTGGGACCCCCATGACATGCGGCATGCATGTGGGGCCCCTATGACATGCGGCATGCATGTGGGGCCCCCATGACATGCTCCATGCATGTGGGGCCCCTATGACATGTGGCATGCATGTGGGGGCCCTATGACATGCGGCATGCATTTGGGGGGCCCCATGACATGCGGCATGCACGTGGGGCCCCCATGACATGCGGCAAGCACGCGGGGCCCCAATGACATGCAGCATGTACGTGGGGCCCCCATGACATGCGAAATGCACGTGAGGCCCCCATGACATGCGGAATGCCTGCGGGGCCCCAATGCCATGCGGCATGCATGCATTTGGGTCACCCATGAAATGCAGCATGCACGTGGGGCCCCCATGACATGTGGCATGCATGTGGGTCCCCATGATATCCGGCATGCATTTATGGCCCCCATGACATGTGGCATGCACATGGGGCCTCCATGACATGCGGCATACGCTTGGGGTCCCAATGACATGCAGCATGAGTTTGGATCCCCCATGACATGCGACATGCACGTGGGGCTCCCATGACATGAGTCATGCATTTGGGTCCCCCATGACATGCGCTATGCATGTGGGGCCCCTATGACATGCGGCATGCATTTGTGGGCCCCAAGACATGCTGCATGCATTTGGGGGCCTCCATGACATGCAGCATGCATGTGGGTCCCCATGACATGCGTCATGCACGTGGGGCCCCCTTGACATGCAACATTCATTTTGGGCCCCCATGACATGCGGCATGCATGTGGGGCCCCCATGACATGCGGCATGCATGTGGGGCCCCTATGAAATGCGGCATGCATTTGGGGCCCCGATGACATGCGGCATGCATGTGGGGCACCCATGACTTGCGGCATGCATTTGGGGCCACTATGACATGCGGCATGCATTTGGGGCCCCCATGACATGCGGCATGCATGTGGGACCCCTATGACATGCGGCATGCATTTGGGGGGCCCCATGACATGCGGCATACATTTGTGGGCCCGATGACAAGCGGCATTCATGTGGGGCACCCATGACTTCCGGCATGCATTTGGAGCCACTATGACATGCGGCATTCATTTGGGGCCCCAATGACATGCGGCATGCATGCATTTGGGTCCCCCATGAAATGTGGCATGCATGTGGGGGCCCCATGACATGCGGCATGCACGTGGGGCCCCCATGACATGCGGCATACATTTGTGGCCCCCGTGACATGAGGCATGCACGTGGGGCCCCATGACATGCGGCAAGCACGTGGGGCCCCAATGACATGCAGCATGCACGTGGAGCCCCCATGACATGCGGAATGCACGTGAGGCCCCCATGACATGCGGAATGCCTGCGGGGCCCCAATGACATGCGACATGCAAGCGGGGCCCTCATGACATGTGGCATGCATTTGGGGCCCCCAATATATGCAGCATGCACGTGGGGCCCCCATGATATGTGGCATGCATTTGGGGCCCCCATGACTTGAGCCATGCATTTGGGGCCCCCATGACATGCGGCATGCACGTGGACCCTTCATGACATGCAGCATGCATTTGGGGCCACTATGACATGCGGCATGCATTTGGCGCCCCCATGACCTGCGGCATGCACGTGGGTCCCCCATGACATGCGGCATGCATTTGGGGCCCCCATGACATGCGGAATGCCTGCGGGGCCCCCATGACATGCGGCATGAATTTGGGGCCCCCAATACATGCGGCATGCACGTTGGGCCCCCATGACATGCAGCATGCATTTATGGCCCCCATGACATGCGGCAAGCATTTGGGCCCCCATGACATGCGGCATGCATTTGGGGGCCCCATGACATGCGGCATGCATGTGGGGCCCCCATGACATGCGGCATGCATTTGGAGCCCCCATGAATTGAGGCATGCATTTGGGGCCCCCATGACTTGACGCATGCATTTGGGGCCCCCATGACATGCAGCATGCATGTGGGACCCCCAAGCCATGCGGCATACATTTGAATCCCCATGACATGCGGCATGCACATGGGACCCCCATGACATGCGGCATGCATTTGAATCCCCCATTACATGCGGCATGCACGTGGGGACCCCATGACATGCGGCACGCATTTGGGCCCCCCATGACATGCGGAATGCCTGCGGGGCCCCCATGACATGCGGCATGCATGCAGGGCCCTCATGACATGCAGCATGAATTTGGGGCCCACAATACATGCGGCATGCACGTTGGGCCCCCATGACATGCGGCATGCATTTATGGCCCCCATGACATGCGGCATGCATTTGGGGTCCCCATGACATGCGGCATGCACGTGGGGCCCCCTTGACATGCGACATTCATGTGGGGCTCCCATGACATGCGGCATGCATTTGGGGCCTCCGTGACATGCGGCATGCATGTGGGGCCCCCATGACATGCGTCATGCATGTGGGGCCCCTATGACATGCGGCATGCATTTAGGGCCCCAATGACATGCGGCATTCATGTGGGGCACCCATGACTTGCGCCAAGCACGTGGGGCCCCCATGACATGCGGCATGTATTTGGGGCCCCCATGACATGCGGCATGCATTTGAATCCCCCATTACATGCGGCATGCACGTGGGGACCCCATGACATGCGGCACGCATTTGGACCCCCATGACATGCGGAATGCCTGCGGGGCCCCCATGACATGCGGCATGCATGCAGGGCCCTCATGACATGCAGCATGAATTTGGGGCCCACAATACATGCGGCATGCACGTTGGGCCCCCATGACATGCGGCATGCATTTATGGCCCCCATGACATGCGGCATGCATTTGGGGTCCCCATGACATGCGGCATGCACGTGGGGCCCCCTTGACATGCGACATTCATGTGGGGCTCCCATGACATGCGGCATGCATTTGGGGCCTCCGTGACATGCGGCATGCATGTGGGGCCCCCATGACATGCGTCATGCATGTGGGGCCCCTATGACATGCGGCATGCATTTAGGGCCCCGATGACATGCAGCATTCATGTGGGGCACCCATGACTTGCGCCAAGCACGTGGGGCCCCCATTACATGCTGCATGCAAGTGGTGCCCCCATTACATGCTGCATGCAAGTGGTGCCCCCATGACATGCGGCATGCATGTGGGCCCCCTTGACATGCGTCATGCATTTGGATCCCCCATTACATGCTGAATGCAAGTGGTGCCCCCATGACATGCGGCATGCATGTGGGCCCCCATGACATGCGGCATGCATGTGGGACCCCCATGACATGCGTCATGCATTTGGATCCCCCATTACATGCTGCATGCAAGTGGTGCCCCCATTACATGCTGCATGCAAGTGGTGCCCCCATGACATGCGGCATGCATGTGGGCCCCCATGACATGCGGCATGCATTTGGGGCCCCCATGATATGCGGCACGCATTTGAGGCCCCCATGACATGCGCATGCATGTGGGGGCCCATGAAATGCGCCATGCATGTGGGGCCCCTATGACATGCGGCATGCATTTGTGGGCACCAAGACATGCTGCATGCATTTGGGGGGCCCCATGACATGCGGCATGCATTTGGGGCCCCCATGACATGCAGCATGCATGTGGGTCCCCCATGACATGCGACATGCATTTGGGGCCCCATGACATGCGTCATGCATTTGGGGCCCCTATGACATGCGGCATGCATTTGGGGCCCCGATGACATGCGGCATGCATGTGGGGCACCCATGATTTGCGCCATGCACGTGGGGCCCCAATGACATGCGGCATGAATTTGGGGTGCCCGAGACATGCGGCATGCACATGGGGCCTCCATGACATGCGGCATACGCTTGGGGCCCCAATGACATGCATCATGAGTTTGGATCCCCCATGACATGCGGCATGCACGTGGGGCCCCTATGACATGCGTCATGCACGTGGGGACCCTATGACATGCGGCATGCACGTGGGGCCCTCATGACATGCAGCATGCATTTGGGGCCACTATGACATGCGGCATGCATTTGGGGCCCCCATGACATGCGGCATGCATGTGGGACCCCTGTGACATGCGGCCTGCATTTGGGGGGCCCCATGACATGCGGCAAGCACGTGGGGCCCCAATGACATGCAGCATGTACGTGGGGCCCCCATGACATGCGGAATGCACGTGAGGCCCCCATGACATGCGGAATGCCTGCGGGGCCCCAATGACATGTGGCATGCATGCATTTGTGTCCCCCATTAAATGCGGCAAGCACGTGGGGCCCCAATGACATGCAGCATGTACGTGGGGCCCCCATGACATGCGGAATGCCTGCGGGGCCCCAATGACATGCGGCATGCAAGCGGGGCCCTCATGACATGTGGCATGCATTTGGGGCCCCCAATATATGCAGCATGCTCGTGGGGCCCCCATGATATGTGTCATGCATTTGGGGCCCCCATGACTTGCGGCATGCACGTGGGCCCCTCATGACATGCAGCATGCATTTGGAAACCACTATGACATGCGGCATGCATTTTGGGCCCCCATGACATGAGGCATGCATTTGGGGCCCCCATGACATGCGGCATGCATGTAGGGCCCCCATGAAATGCGCCATGCATGTGGGGCCCCTATGACATGCGGCATGCATTTGTGGGCCCCAAGACATGCGGCATGCACGTGGGGCCCCCATGACATGCGGCCTGCATTTGGGGCCCCCATGACATGCGGAATGCACGTGGGGCCCCTATGACATGCAACATGAATTTGGGGGCCCCATTACATGCGGCATGCACGTGGAGCATCCATGACATGCGTCATGCATTTGGGCCCCCATGACATGCGGCATGCATGTGGGGCCCCCATGACATGTGGTATGCACGTGGGGCCACTATGACATGCCGCATGCATTTGGGGTCCCCATGACATGCGTCATGCATTTGGATCCCCATTACATGCTGCATGCAAGTGTGGCCCCCATGACATGCGGCATGCAAGTGGTGCCCCCAATGACATGTGGCATGCACGTGGGGCCCCCATAACATGCGGCATGCATTTATGGCCCCCATGACATGCGGCATGCATTTGGTATCCCCATGACATGCGGCATGCACGTGGGGCCCCCTTGACATGTGACATTCATGTGGGGCTCCCATGACATGCGGCATGCATTTGGGGCCTCCGTGACATGCGGCATGCATGTGGGGCCCCCATGACATGCGTCATGCATGTGGGGCCCCCATGACATGCGGCATGTATTTGGGGCCCCCATGACATGCGGCATGCATGTGGGGCCCCCATGACATGCGCCATGCATGTGGGGCCCTCATGACATGCGGCACGTATTTGGGGCCCCCCATGATATGCAGCATACTTTTGGGGCCCAAATGACATGCGGCATGCATTTGTGGCCCCCATGAAATGTGGCATGCATGTGCAGCCTCCATAACATGGGTCATGCAATTGGGGCCCCCATGACATGCAGCATGAATTTGGGGGCCACATGCATGCCACGTGTCATGGGGGTCCCACATGCATGCCACATGTCATGACATGCGGCATGCATGTGGGGCCCCCATGACACGCACCATGCATGTGGGACCCCATTATGCGGCACGTACTTTGGGCCCCTAAGACAAGCGGCATGCACGTGGGGCCCCCATAACATGCGCCATGCCTTTGGTCCCCCATGACATGCGGCATGCACATGGTCCCCCATGACATGCGGCATGCATTTGGGCCCCCATGACAACCAGCATGCATGTGGGGCCCCGATGACATGAGGCAAAAATTTGGGGCCCCCTTGACATGCGGCATGCATTTGGGGCCCCCATGACATGCGCCATGTATGTGGGGCCCCCATGACATGCGGCATGCATTTGGGCCCCAATAACACCCAGCTTGCATGTGGGGCCCCCATTACATGCGGCATTCACGTGTTGCCCTCATGATATGTGGCATGCATGTGGGGCCCCTATGACATGCGCCATGCATTTGGCGCCCCCATTACAAGCGGCATGTATTTGGGGCTTCCATGACATGCAGCAAGCATTTGGAGCCCCTGACATGTAGCATGCATTTAGGGTCCCCAAGGAAATGCGGCATGCTCGTGGGGCCCCCATGACAGGCGGCATGCATTTGGGGACTCCATAACATGCGGCAAGCACGTGGGGCCCCCATGACATGCGGCACGTATTTGGGGGCCCCAAAACATGCGACATGTATTTGTGGCCCCCATGACATGCGGCACGCACGGTTGCCCCCATGACATGCGGCATGTATTTGGGGCCCCCATGACATGCGGCATACATTTGGGGCCTCCATGACATGCGGCATGCATTTGGGGCCCTCATGACATGCGGCATACATTTGGGGCCCCCATGAAATGTGACATGCACATGGGGCCCCCATGACATGCGGCATGCATGTGGAACCCCCATGACATGCGGAATGCACGTGGGGACCCCATGACACGTGGCATGCATGTGGGGCCCCCACGACTTGCGGCAAATATTTGGGGCCCCAAGACATGCGGCACATATTTGTGGCCCCCATGACATGCGGCATGCCTTTGGGGCCCCCATGACATGCGCCATGCATGTGGGGCCCTCATGACATGCAGCACGTATTTGGGGCCCCCATGACATGCGTCATGTACGTGGCGCCCCCATGACATGCGGCATACATTTGGGGCCCCCTTGACATGCGGCATGCACGTGGGCCCCCCATGACATGGGGCATGCATTTGGGACCCCATGAAATGCAGCATGCATGTGGGGCACCCATGACATGCGGCATGCACGTGGGGCCCCCTGATATGTGGCACGTATTTTGGGCCCCCATGACATGCGGCATACATTTAGGGTCCCCATGACATGCGGCATGCATTTGGGGTCCCCATGACATGCAGCATGCACTTGGGGCCCCCGTGTAATGAGGCATGCGTTTGGGGCCCCCATGACACGAGGCATGCACGTGTGGCCCCGATGACTTGCGCCATGCATGTGGGGCCCTCATAACATGCGGCATGCACGTGGGGCCCCCATGATATGTGGCATGCATTTGGGGCCCCCATGACTTGAGCCATGCATTTGGGGCCCCCATGACATGCGGCATGCACGTGGACCCGTCATAACATGCAGCATGCATTTGGGGCCACTATGACATGCGGCATGCATTTGGCGCCCCCATGACCTGCGGCATGCACGTGGGGCCCCCATGACATGCGGCATGCATTTGGGGCCCCCATGACATGCGGAATGCCTGCGGGGCCCCCATGACATGCGGCATGAATTTGGGGCCCCCAATACATGCGGCATGCACGTTGGGCCCCCATGACATGCAGCATGCATTTATGGCCCCCATGACATGCGGCAAGCATTTGGGCCCCCATGACATGCGGCATGCATTTGGGGGCCCCATGACATGCGGCATGCATGTGGGGCCCCCATGACATGCGGCATGCATTTGGAGCCCCCATGAATTGAGGCATGCATTTGGGGCCCCCATGACTTGACGCATGCATTTGGGGCCCCCATGACATGCAGCATGCATGTGGGACCCCCAAGCCATGCGGCATACATTTGAATCCCCATGACATGCGGCATGCACGTGGGACCCCCATGACATGCGGCATGCATTTGAATCCCCCATTAAATGCGGCATGCACGTGGGGACCCCATGACATGCGGCACGCATTTGGGCCCCCCATGACATGCGGAATGCCTGCGGGGCCCCCATGACATGCGGCATGCATGCAGGGCCCTCATGACATGCAGCATGAATTTGGGGCCCACAATACATGCGGCATGCACGTTGGGCCCCCATGACATGCGGCATGCATTTATGGCCCCCATGACATGCGGCATGCATTTGGGGTCCCCATGACATGCGGCATGCACGTGGGGCCCCCTTGACATGCGACATTCATGTGGGGCTCCCATGACATGCGGCATGCATTTGGGGCCTCCGTGACATGCGGCATGCATGTGGGGCCCCCATGACATGCGTCATGCATGTGGGGCCCCTATGACATGCGGCATGCATTTAGGGCCCCGATGACATGCGGCATTCATGTGGGGCACCCATGACTTGCGCCAAGCACGTGGGGCCCCCATGACATGCGGCATGTATTTGGGGCCCCCATGACATGCGGCATGCATTTGAATCCCCCATTACATGCGGCATGCACGTGGGGACCCCATGACATGCGGCACGCATTTGGGCCCCCCATGACATGCGGAATGCCTGCGGGGCCCCCATGACATGCGGCATGCATGCAGGGCCCTCATGACATGCAGCATGAATTTGGGGCCCACAATACATGCGGCATGCACGTTGGGCCCCCATGACATGCGGCATGCATTTATGGCCCCCATGACATGCGGCATGCATTTGGGGTCCCCATGACATGCGGCATGCACGTGGGGCCCCCTTGACATGCGACATTCATGTGGGGCTCCCATGACATGCGGCATGCATTTGGGGCCTCCGTGACATGCGGCATGCATGTGGGGCCCCCATGACATGCGTCATGCATGTGGGGCCCCTATGACATGCGGCATGCATTTAGGGCCCCGATGACATGCGGCATTCATGTGGGGCACCCATGACTTGCGCCAAGCACGTGGGGCCCCCATGACATGCGGCATGTATTTGGGGCCCCCATGACATGCGGCATGCATGTGGGGTCCCCATGACATGCGGCATGCATGTGGGGTCCCCATGACATGCGGCATGCATGTGGGGTCCCCATGACATGGGGCATGCATTTGGGGCCCCCATGAAATGTGGCATGCATGTGGGGCACCCATGATATGCGGCATGCATGTGGAGCCCCCTGACATGTGGCACTTATTTGGGGCCCGCATGACATGCGGAATACATTTAGGGCCCACATGTAATGCGGCATGCGTTTGGGGCCCCCATGACACGAGTCATGCATGTATGGCCCTGATGACATGCGGCATGCATGTGGGGCCCCCATGACATGCGGAATGCAAGTGGGGACCCCATGACACGCGGCATGCATGTGGGGCCCCCATGACATGCAGCACATATTTGTGGCCCCCATGGCATGCGGCATGCATTTGGGGCCCTCATGACATGCGCCATGCATGTGGGGCCCTCATGACATGCGGCACGTATTTGGTGCCCCCATGACATGCGGCATGCATTTGGTCCCCCATGACATGCGGCATGAACGTGGGGCCCCCATGACATGCGGCATACATTTGGGGCCCCATGACATGCGGCATGCATGTGGGTCCCCATGACATGCGGCATGCACGTGGGGCCCCCTTGACATGCGTCATGCATTTGGATCCCCCATTACATGCTGCATGCAAGTGGTGCCCCATGACATGCGGCATGCATGTGGGCCCCCATGACATGCGGCATGCATGTGGGACCCCCCATGACATACGTCATGCATTTGGATCCCCCATTACATGCTGCATGCAAGTGGTGCCCCCATTACATGCTGCATGCAAGTGGTGCCCCCATGACATGCGGCATGCATGTGGGCCCCCATGACATGCGGCATGCATTTGGGGCCCCCATGATATGCGGCACGCATTTGAGGCCCCCATGACATGCAGCATGCATGTGGGTCCCCCATGACATGCGACATGCATTTGGGGCCCCATGACATGCGTCATGCATTTGGGTCCCCCATGAAATGCGGCATGCATGTGGGGCCCCTATGACATGCGGCATGCATTTGGGGCCCCGATGACATGCGGCATGCATGTGGGGCACCCATGATTTGCGCCATGCACGTGGGGCCCCTATGACATGCGGCATGAATTTGGGGTGCCCGAGACATGCGGCATGCACATGGGGCATCCATGACATGCGGCATACGCTTGGGGCCCCAATGACATGCATCATGAGTTTGGATCCCCCATGACATGCGGCATGCACGTGGGGCCCCTATGACATGCGTCATGCACGTGGGGACCCTATGACATGCGGCATGCACGTGGGGCCCTCATGACATGCAGCATGCATTTGGGGCCATTATGACATGCGGCATGCATTTGGGGCCCCCATGACATGCGGCATGCATTTGGAGCCCCCATGAATTGAGGCATGCATTTGGGGCCCCCATGACTTGACGCATGCATTTGGGGCCCCCATGACATGCAGCATGCATGTGGGACCCCCAAGCCATGCGGCATACATTTGAATCCCCATGACATGCGGCATGCACGTGGGACCCCCATGACATGCGGCATGCATTTGAATCCCCCATTACATGCGGCATGCACGTGGGGACCCCATGACATGCGGCACGCATTTGGGCCCCCCATGACATGCGGAATGCCTGCGGGGCCCCCATGACATGCGGCATGCATGCAGGGCCCTCATGACATGCAGCATGAATTTGGGGCCCACAATACATGCGGCATGCACGTTGGGCCCCCATGACATGCGGCATGCATTTATGGCCCCCATGACATGCGGCATGCATTTGGGGTCCCCATGACATGCGGCATGCACGTGGGGCCCCCTTGACATGCGACATTCATGTGGGGCTCCCATGACATGCGGCATGCATTTGGGGCCTCCGTGACATGCGGCATGCATGTGGGGCCCCCATGACATGCGTCATGCATGTGGGGCCCCTATGACATGCGGCATGCATTTAGGGCCCCGATGACATGCGGCATTCATGTGGGGCACCCATGACTTGCGCCAAGCACGTGGGGCCCCCATGACATGCGGCATGTATTTGGGGCCCCCATGACATGCGGCATGCATGTGGGGCCCCCATGACATGCGGCATGCATGTGGGGCTCCCATGACATGCGGCATCCATTTATGGCCCCCATGACATGTGGCAAGCATTTGGGCCCCCATGACATGCGGCATGCATTTGGGGGCCCCATGGCATGCGGCATGCATGTGGGGCCCAAATGCTTGTCGCATGTCATGGGGGCCTCCATGACATGCGGCATGCATGTGGGTCCCCATGACATGCGGCATGCACGTGGGGCCCCCTTGACATGCGTCATGCATTTGGATCCCCCATTACATGCTGCATGCAAGTGGTGCCCCCATGACATGCGGCATGCATGTGGGCCCCCATGACATGCGGCATGCATGTGGGACCCCCATGACATGCGTCATGCATTTGGATCCCCCATTACATGCTGCATGCAAGTGGTGCCCCCATGACATGCTGCATGCAAGTGGTGCCCCCATGACATGCGGCATGCATGTGGGGCACCCATGACATGCGGCATGTATTTGGGGCCCCCATGATATGCGGCATGAATTTGGGGTGCCCGAGACATGCGGCATGCACATGGGGCCTCCATGACATGCGGCATACGCTTGGGGCCCCAATGACATGCATCATGAGTTTGGATCCCCCATGACATGCGGCATGCACGTGGGGCCCCTATGACATGCGTCATGCACGTGGGGACCCTATGACATGCGGCATGCACGTGGGGCCCTCATGACATGCAGCATGCATTTGGGGCCATTATGACATGCGGCATGCATTTGGGGCCCCCATGACATGCGGCATGCATGTGGGACCCCTGTGACATGCGGCCTGCATTTGGGGGGCCCCATGACATGCGGCAAGCACGTGGGGCCCCAATGACATGCAGCATGTACGTGGGGCCCCCATGACATGCGGAATGCACGTGAGGCCCCCATGACATGCGGAATGCCTGCGGGGCCCCAATGACATGCGGCATGCAAGCGGGGCCCTCATGACATGTGGCATGCATTTGGGGCCCCCAATATATGCAGCATGCACGTGGGGCCCCCATGATATGTGTCATGCATTTGGGGCCCCCATGACTTGCGGCATGCACGTGGGCCCCTCATGACATGCAGCATGCATTTGGAAACCACTATGACATGCGGCATGCATTTTGGGCCCCCATGACATGAGGCATGCATTTGGGGCCCCCATGACATGCGGCATGCATGTAGGGCCCCCATGAAATGCGCCATGCATGTGGGGCCCCTATGACATGCGGCATGCATTTGTGGGCCCCAAGACATGCGGCATGCACGTGGGGCCCCCATGACATGCGGCCTGCATTTGGGGCCCCCATGACATGCGGAATGCACGTGGGGCCCCTATGACATGCAACATGAATTTGGGGGCCCCATTACATGCGGCATGCACGTGGAGCATCCATGACATGCGTCATGCATTTGGGCCCCCATGACATGCGGCATGCATGTGGGGCCCCCATGACATGTGGTATGCACGTGGGGCCACTATGACATGCCGCATGCATTTGGGGTCCCCATGACATGCGTCATGCATTTGGATCCCCATTACATGCTGCATGCAAGTGTGGCCCCCATGACATGCGGCATGCATGTGGGCCCCCAATGACATGTGGCATGCACGTGGGGCCCCCATGACATGCGGCATGCATTTATGGCCCCCATGACATGCGGCATGCATTTGGTATCCCCATGACATGCGGCATGCACGTGGGGCCCCCTTGACATGTGACATTCATGTGGGGCTCCCATGACATGCGGCATGCATTTGGGGCCTCCGTGACATGCGGCATGCATGTGGGGCCCCCATGACATGCGTCATGCATGTGGGGCCCCTATGACATGCGGCATGCATTTAGGGCCCCGATGACATGCGGCATGCATGTGGGGCACCCATGACTTGCGCCAAGCACGTGGGGCCCCCATGACATGCGGCATGTATTTGGGGCCCCCATGACATGCGGCATGTATTTGGGGCCCCCATGACATGCGGCATGCATGTGGGGCCCCCATGACATGCGCCATGCATGTGGGGCCCTCATGACATGCGGCACGTATTTGGGGCCCCCCATGATATGCAGCATACTTTTGGGGCCCAAATGACATGCGGCATGCATTTGTGGCCCCCATGAAATGTGGCATGCATGTGCAGCCTCCATAACATGGGTCATGCAATTGGGGCCCCCATGACATGCAGCATGAATTTGGGGGCCACATGCATGCCACGTGTCATGGGGGTCCCACATGCATGCCGCATGTCATGACATGCGGCATGCATGTGGGGCCCCCATGACACGCACCATGCATGTGGGACCCCATTATGCGGCACGTACTTTGGGCCCCTAAGACAAGCGGCATGCACGTGGGGCCCCCATAACATGCGCCATGCCTTTGGTCCCCCATGACATGCGGCATGCACATGGTCCCCCATGACATGCGGCATGCATTTGGGCCCCCATGACAACCAGCATGCATGTGGGGCCCCGATGACATGAGGCAAAAATTTGGGGCCCCCTTGACATGCGGCATGCATTTGGGGCCCCCATGACATGCGCCATGTATGTGGGGCCCCCATGACATGCGGCATGCATTTGGGCCCCAATAACACCCAGCTTGCATGTGGGGCCCCCATTACATGCGGCATTCACGTGTTGCCCTCATGATATGTGGCATGCATGTGGGGCCCCTATGACATGCGCCATGCATTTGGCGCCCCCATTACAAGCGGCATGTATTTGGGGCTTCCATGACATGCAGCAAGCATTTGGAGCCCCTGACATGTAGCATGCATTTAGGGTCCCCAAGGAAATGCGGCATGCTCGTGGGGCCCCCATGACAGGCGGCATGCATTTGGGGACTCCATAACATGCGGCAAGCACGTGGGGCCCCCATGAAATGCGGCATGTATTTGGGGCCCCCATGACATGCGGCATACATTTGGGGCCTCCATGACATGCGGCATGCATTTGGGGCCCTCATGACATGCGGCATACATTTGGGGCCCCCATGAAATGTGACATGCACATGGGGCCCCCATGACATGCGGCATGCATGTGGAACCCCCATGACATGTGGAATGCACGTGGGGACCCCATGACACGTGGCATGCATGTGGGGACCCCACGACTTGCGGCAAATATTTGGGGCCCCAAGACATGCGGCACATATTTGTGGCCCCCATGACATGCGGCATGCCTTTGGGGCCCCCATGACATGCGCCATGCATGTGGGGCCCTCATGACATGCAGCACGTATTTGGGGCCCCCATGACATGCGTCATGTACGTGGCGCCCCCATGACATGCGGCATACATTTGGGGCCCCCTTGACATGCGGCATGCACGTGGGCCCCCCATGACATGGGGCATGCATTTGGGACCCCATGAAATGCAGCATGCATGTGGGGCACCCATGACATGCGGCATGCACGTGGGGCCCCCTGATATGTGGCACGTATTTTGGGCCCCCATGACATGCGGCATACATTTAGGGTCCCCATGACATGCGGCATGCATTTGGGGTCCCCATGACATGCAGCATGCACTTGGGGCCCCCGTGTAATGAGGCATGCGTTTGGGGCCCCCATGACACAAGGCATGCACGTGTGGCCCCGATGACTTGTGCCATGCATGTGGGGCCCTCATAACATGCGGAATGCATGTGGGGACACCATGACACATGGCAGGCATGTGGGGCCCCCATGACATGCGGCAAATATTTGGGGTCCAAAGACATGCGGCATGCACGTTGGGCCCCCATGAAATGCGGCACATATTTGTGGCCCCCATGACATGCGGCATGCATTTGGGGCCCCCATGACATGCGCCATGCATGTGGGGCCCTCATGACATGCGGCACGTAGTTGTTGCCCCATGACATGCGACATGTATTTGGCCCCCATGACATGAGGCATGCATGTGGGGCCCCCAGGACATGCGGCATGCATTTGGGGCCCCCATGACATGTGGTATGCACGTGGGGCCCCTATGACATGCGGCATGCATTTGGGGACCCCATGACATGCGGCATGCACGTGGGCCCCCCATGACATGGGGCATGCGTTTGGGGCCCCCATGAAATGTGGCATGCATGTGGGGCACCCATGATATGCGGCATGCATGTGGAGCCCCCTGACATGTGGCACTTATTTGGGGCCCGCATGACATGCGGAATACATTTAGGGCCCACATGTAATGCGGCATGCGTTTGGGGCCCCCATGACACGAGTCATGCATGTATTGCCCTGATGACATGCGGCATGCATGTGGGGCCCCCATGACATGCGGAATGCAAGTGGGGACCCCATGACACGCGGCATGCATGTGGGGCCCCCATGACATGCAGCACATATTTGTGGCCCCCATGGCATGCGGCATGCATTTGGGGCCCTCATGACATGCGCCATGCATGTGGGGCCCTCATGACATGCGGCACGTATTTGGTGCCCCCATGACATGCGGCATGCATTTGGTCCCCCATGACATGCGGCATGAACGTGGGGCCCCCATGACATGCGGCATACATTTGGGGCCCCATGACATGCGGCATGCATGTGGGTCCCCATGACATGCGGCATGCACGTGGGGCCCCCTTGACATGCATCATGCATTTGGATCCCCCATTACATGCTGCATGCAAGTGGTGCCCCATGACATGCGGCATGCATGTGGGCCCCCATGACATGCGGCATGCATGTGGGACCCCCCATGACATACGTCATGCATTTGGATCCCCCATTACATGCTGCATGCAAGTGGTGCCCCCATTACATGCTGCATGCAAGTGGTGCCCCCATGACATGCGGCATGCATGTGGGCCCCCATGACATGCGGCATGCATTTGGGGCCCCCATGATATGCGCATGCATGTGGGGCCCCCATGAAATGCGCCATGCATGTGGGGCCCCTATGACATGCGGCATGCATTTGTGGGCACCAAGACATGCTGCATGCATTTGGGGGGCCCCATGACATGCGGCATGCATTTGGGGCCCCCATGACATGTGGTATGCATTTGGGGCCCCAATGACATGCAGCATGAGTTTGGATCCCCCATGACATGCGGCATGCATGTGGGGCCCCATGACATGCGGCATGCACGTGGGGCCCCTATGACATGCGGCATGCACGTGGGGCACTCATGACATGCAGCATGCATTTGGGGCCACTATGACATGCGGCATGCATTTGGGGCCCCCATGACATGCGGCATGCATGTGGGACCCCTATGACATGCGTCCTGCATGTACGTGGGGCCCCCATGACATGCGGAATGCACGTGAGGCCCCCATGACATGCGGAATGCCTGCGGGGCCCCAATGACATGCGGCATGCATGCATTTGCGTCCCCCATTAAATGCGGCAAGCACGTGGGGCCCCAATGACATGCAGCATGTACGTGGGGCCCCCATGACATGCGAAATGCCTGCGGGGCCCCAATGACATGCGGCATGCAAGCGGGGCCCTCATGACATGTGGCATGCATTTGGGGCCCCCAATATATGCAGCATGCACGTGGGGCCCCCATGATATGTGGCATGCATTTGGGGCCCCCATGACTTTCGGCATGCACGTGGGCCCCTCATGACATGCAGCATGCATTTGGAAACCACTATGACATGCGGCATGCATATGGGGCCCCCATGACATGAGGCATGCAAGCGGGGCCCTCATGACATGTGGCATGCATTTGGGGCCCCCAATATATGCAGCATGCACGTGGGGCCCCCATGACATGCGGCATGCATTTGGGGCCCCCATGACATGCGGAATGCACGTGGGGCACCTATGACTTGCGACATGAATTTGGGGGCCCCATTACATGCGGCATGCACGTGGAGCATCCATGACATGCGTCATGCATTTGGGCCCCCATGACATGCGGCATGCATGTGGGGCCCCCATGATATGTGGCACGCATTTGGGGCCCCCATGACATGCACATGCATGTGGGGCCCCCATGAAATGCGCCATGCATGTGGGGCCCCTATGACATGCGGCATGCATTTGTGGGTCCCAAGACATGCTGCATGCATTTGGGGGGCCCAATGACATGCGGCATGCATTTGGGGGGCCCCATGACATGCGGCATGCACGTGGGGCCCCCATGACATGTGGCATACATTTGTGGCCCCCGTGACATGAGGCATGCAAGTGGGGTCCCCATGACATGCGGCATGCATTTGGGGCCCCCATGACATGTGGTATGCACGTGGGGCCACTATGACATGCCGCATGCATTTGGGGCCCCCATGACATGCGGCATGCATGTGGGTCCCCCATGACATGCGTCATGCATTTGGATCCCCATTACATGCTGCATGCAAGTGTGGCTCCAATGACATGCGGCATGCATGTGGGCCCCCAATGACATGTGGCATGCACGTGGGGCCCCCATGACATGCTGCATGCATTTGGGGCCCCCATGATATGCGGCATACATGTGGGGCCCCTATGACATGCGGCATCCATTTGGGGGGCCCCATGACATGCGGCATGCACATGGGGCCCCCATGAAATGCAGCATTTATTTGGGGCCCCCATGACATGTGGAATGCCTGCGGGGCCCCCATGACATGTGGTATGCACGTGGCCCCCCTATGACATGCCGCATGCATTTGGGGCCCCCATGACATGCTCCATGCATGTGGGGCCCCTTTGACATGCGGCATGCATTCGTGGCCCCCGTGACATGAGGCATGCACGTGGGGCCCCCATGACATGCGGCAAGCACGTGGGGCACCAATGACATGAGGAATGCACGTGAGGCCCCCATGACATGCGGAATGCCTGCGGGGCCCCAATGACATGTGTCATGCATGCGGGGCCCTTATGACATGCGGCATGCATTTGGGGCCCCCAATATATGCGGCATGCATGTGGGGCCCCCATGATATGTGGCATGCATTTGGGGCCCCCATGACTTGAGGCATGCATTTGGGGCCCCCAAGACATACGACATGCACGTGGGGCCCCCTTGACATGCTGCATGCGTTTGGGGCCCTCATGATATGCGGCATGCATTTGGGGCCCCCATTACTTGAGGCATGCATTTGGGGCCACGATGACATGTGGCATGCATGTGGGGCCCCCAATATATGCGGCATACACGTGGGGCCCCCATGATATGTGGCATGCATTTGGGGCCCCAATGACTTGAGACATGCATTTGGGGCCCCCATGACATGTGGCATGCACGTGGGTCCCTCATGACAAGCAGCATGCATTTGGGGCCACTATGGCATGCGGCATGCATTTGGGGCCCCCATGACTTGAGGCATGCATTTGGGGTCCTCATGACATGCGGCATGCATTTGTGGGCCCCAAGACATACGGCATGCACGTGGGGCCCCCATGACATGCTGCATGCGTTTGGGGCCCCCATGATATGCGGCATGCATTTGGGGCCCCCATGACTTGAGGCATGCATTTGGGGCCCCGATGACATGCGGCATGCATGTGGGGCAACCATGACTTGCGCCATGCACATGGGGCCCCTATGACATGCGGCATGCATGTGGGGCCCCCATGACATGCGGCATGCATTTGGGCCCCATGACATGCGGCATGCATTTGGGGCCTGCATAACATGCTGCATGCATTTGGGGTACCTGAGACATGCGGCATGCACGTGGGGCCCCCATAACATGCTTCCTGCATTTGGGGTGCCCGAGACATGTGGCATGCACGTGGGGCCCCTATGACATGCCGCATGCATTTGGGGCCCCCATTACATGTGGCATGCACATGGGGCCCCCATGACATGCGGCATACGCTTGGGGCCCCAATGACATGCGGCATGAGTTTGGACCCCCCATGACATGCTGCATGCATTTGGGGTCCCCATGACTTGAGGCATGCATTTGGGGCCCCCATGACATGCGGCTTGCATGTAGGGCCCCCATGAAATGCACCATGCATGTGGGGCCCCTATGACATGCTGCATGCATTTGGGGCCCCCATGACTTGAGACATGCATTTGGGGCCCCCATGACATGCGGCATGCACGTGGGTCCCTCATGACAAGCAGCATGCATTTGGGGCCACTATGGCATGCGGCATGCATTTGGGGCCCCCATGACTTGAGGCATGCATTTGGGGTCCTCAAGACATGCGGCATGCATTTGTGGGCCCCAAGACATACGGCATGCACGTGGGGCCCCCATGACATGCTGCATGCGTTTGGGGCCCCGATGACATGCGGCATGCATGTGGGGCAACCATGACTTGCGCCATGCACATGGGGCCCCTATGACATGCGGCATGCATGTGGGGCCCCCATGACATGCGGCATGCATTTGGGGCCTGCATAACATGCTGCATGCATTTGGGGTACCTGAGACATGCGGCATGCACGTGGGGCCCCCATAACATGCTTCATGCAATTGGGGTACCCGAGACATGTGGCATGCACGTGGGGCCCCTATGACATGCCGCATGCATTTGGGGCCCCCATTACATGTGGCATGCAGATGGGGCCCCCATGACATGCGGCATACGCTTGGGGCCCCAATGACATGCGGCATGAGTTTGGACCCCCCATGACATGCTGCATGCATTTGGGGTCCCCATGACTTGAGGCATGCATTTGGGGCCCCCATGACATGCGGCATGCATGTAGGGCCCCCATGAAATGCACCATGCATGTGGGGCCCCTATGACATGCTGCATGCATTTGGGGCCCCCATGACTTGAGGCATGCATTTGGTGCCCCCATGACTTGCGGCATGCATGTAGGGCCCCCATGAAATGTGCCATGCATGTGGGGCCCCCATGAAATGCGCCATGCATGTGGGGCCCCTATGACATGCGGCATGCATTTGGGGCCCCCATGACTTGAGCCATGCATTTGGGGCCCCCATGACATGCGGCATGCACGTGGGTCCCTCATGACAAGCAGCATGCATTTGGGGCCACTATGGCATGCGGCATGCATTTGGGGCCCCCATGACTTGAGGCATGCATTTGGGGTCCCCATGACATGCGTCATGCATTTGTGGGCCCCAAGACATACGGCATGCATGTGGGGCCCCCATGACATGCTGCATGCGTTTGGGGCCCCCATGATATGCGGCATGCATTTGTGGGCCCCCATGATATGCGGCATGCATTTGGGGCCCCCATGACTTGAGGCATGCATTTTGGGCCCCCATGACATGTGGCATGCATTTGGGGCCCCCATGACATGCGGCATGCACATGGGGCCCCCATTACATGCGGCATGCATTTGGGGCCCCCATGACATGCGGCATGCATGTGGGGCACCATGACATGTGCCATGCATGTGGGGCCACTATGACATGCGGCATGCAATTGGGGCCCCAATGACATGCGGCATGCATGTTGGGCACCCATGACATGCGCCATGTACGTGGGGCCCCTATGACATGCGGCATGAACGTGGGGCCCTCATGACATGCAGCATGCATTTGGGGCCACTATGACATGTGACATGCATTTGGGGCCCCCATGACATGCGGCATGCATGTGGGACCCCCATGATATGCGGCATGCATGTGGGACCCCCATGATATGCGGCATGCATGTGGGACCCCCATGACATGCGGCATGCATTTGGGGCATGCATAACATGCTGCATGCATTTGGGGTACCTGAGACATGCGGCATGCATGTGGGGCCCCCATGACATGCGGCATGCATTTGGGGTCCCCATGACATGCGGCATGCACGTGGGGCCCCCTTGACATGCAACATTCATTTGGGACCCCCATGACATGTGGCATGCATGTGGGGCTCCCATGACATGCGGCATCCATTTATGGCCCCCATGACATGCGGCAAGCATTTGGGCCCCCCATGACATGCGGCATGCATGTGGGGCCCCCATGACATGCGACATGCATGTGGGGCCCCCATGACATGCGACATGCATTTGGGGCCCCATGACATGCGGCATGCATTTGGGTCCCCCATGAAATGCGGCATGCATGTGGGGCCCCTATAACATGCGGCATGCATTTGGGGCCCCGATGACATGGGGCATGCATGTGGGGCACCCATGATTTGCGCCATGCACGTGGGGCCCCTATGACATGCGGCATGAATTTGGGGTGCCCGAGACATGCGGCATGCACGTGGGGCCCCTATGACATGCCGCATGCATTTGTGGCCCCCATTACATGTGGCATGCACATGGGGCCTCCATGACATGCGGCATGCATTTGGGGCCACTATGACATGCGGCATGCATTTGGGGCCCCCATGACATGCGGCATGCATGTGGGACCCCTATGACATGCGGCCTACATGTGGGGGGCCCCATGACATGCGGCAAGCACGTGGGGCCCCAATGACATGCAGCATGTACGTGGGGCCCCCATGACATGCGGAATGCCTGCGGGGCCCCAATGACATGCGGCATGCAAGCGGGGCCCTCATGACATGTGGCATGCATTTGGGGCCCCCAATATATGCAGCATGCACGTGGGGCCCCCATGATATGTGGCATGCATTTGGGGCCCCCATGACTTGCGGCATGCACGTGGGCCCCTCATGACATGCAGCATGCATTTGGAAACCACTATGACATGCGGCATGCATTTGGGGCCCCCATGACATGAGGCATGCATTTGGGGCCCCCATGACATGCGGCATGCATGTAGGGCCCCCATGAAATGCGCCATGCATGTGGGTCCCCTATGACATGCGGCATGCATTTGTGGGCCCCAAGACATGCGGCATGCACGTGGGGCCCCCATGACATGCGGCATGCATTTGGTGCCCCCATGACATGTGTAATGCACGTGGGGCACCTATGACATGCGACATGAATTTGGGGGCCCCATTACATGCGGCATGCACGTGGAGCATCCATGACATGCGTCATGCATTTGGGCCCCCATGACATGCGGCATGCATGTGGGGCCCCCATGATATGCGCCATGCATGTGGGGCCCCTATGACATGCGGCATGCATTTGTGGGTCCCAAGACATACTGCATGCATATGGGGGGCCCATGACATGCGGCATGCATTTGGGGGGCCCCATGACATGCGGCATGCATTTGGGGCCCCCATGACATGTGGTATGCACGTGGGGCCACTATGACATGCCGCATGCATTTGGGACCCCCATGACATGCGGCATGCATGTGGGTCCCCCATGACATGCGTCATGCATTTGGATCCCCATTACATGCTGCATGCAAGTGTGGCTCCCATGACATGCGGCATGCATGTGGGCCCCCAATGACATGTGGCATGCATGTGGGGCCCCCATGACATGCTGCATGCATTTGGGGCCCCCATGATAAGCGGCATGCATGTGGAGCCCCTATGACATGCGGAATCCATTTGGGGGGCCCCATGACATGCGGCATGCACATGGGGCCCCCATGAAATGCAGCATTTATTTGGGGCCCCCATGACATGTGGAATGCCTGCGGGGCCCCCATGACATGCGGCATGCATGTGGGGCCCCCATGAAGTGCAGCATGCATTTGGATCCCCCATTACATGCTGCATGCAATTGGGGCCCCCATGAAATGCGCCATGCATGTGGGGCCCCTATGACATGCTGCATGAATTTGGGGCCCCCAATACATGCGGCATGCTTGTTGGGCCCCCATGACATGCGGCATGCATTTATGGCCCCCATGACATGCGGCAAGCATTTGAGCCCCCATGACATGCGGCATGCATGTGGGGACCCCATGACATGCGGCATGCATGTGCTGCCCCAATGGCATGTGGCATGCATTTGGGGGCCCCCATGACTTGATGCATGCATTTGTTGCCCCCATGACATGCGGCATGCACGTGGGGCCCCCATGACATGCGGCTTGCATTTGGGCCCCCCATGACATGCGGAATGCCTGCGGGGCCCCATGACATGCGGCATGCATGCAGGGCCCTCATGACATGCGGCATGAATTTGGGGCCCCCAATACATGCGGCATGCACGTTGGGCCCCCTTGACATGCGACATTCATGTGGGGCTCCCATGACATGCGGCATGCATTTATGGCCCCCATGACATGCGGCAAGCTTTTGGGCCCCATGACATGCGGCATGCATGTGGGGCCCCCATGACATGCGGCAATCATTTGGGCCCCCATGACATGCGGCATGCATGTGGGGCCCCCTTGACATGCGGCATGCATTTGGGGGGCCCATGGCATGCAGCATGCATGTGGGGCCCAAATGCTTGCCGCATGTCAAGGGGGCCTCCATGACATGCGGCATGCATGTGGGTCCCCATGACATGCGTCATGCACGTGGGGCCCCCTTGACATGCGGCATGCATTTATGGCCCCCATGACTTGCGGCATGAATTTGGGGCTCCCATGATATGCGGCACGCATTTGGGGCCCCCATGACATGCGCATGCATGTGGAGCCCCCATGAAATACGCCATGCATGTGGGGCCCCTATGACATGCGGCATGCATTTGTGGGCCCCAAGACATGCTGCATGCATTTGGGGGACCCCATGACATGAGGCATTCATTTGGGACCCCCATGACATGCAGCATGCACTTGGGGCCCCCATGACATGCGACATGCATTTGGGGGCCCCATGACATGCGGCATGCATTTGGGTCCCCCATGAAATGTGGCATGCACGTGGAGCCCCCATGACATGCGGCATGCATTTGGGGCACCCATGACATGCGGCATGCATGTGGGACCCCCCATGACATGCGGCATGCATTTGGGCCCCCCATGACATGCGGCATGCATTTGGGGCCTGCATAACATGCTGCATGCATTTGGGGTACCTGAGACATGCGGCATGCACGTGGGCCCCCCATAACATGCTGCATGCATTTGGGGTGCCCGAGACATGCGGCATGCACGTGGGGCCCCTATGACATGTGGCATGCACGTGGGGCCCCCATGACATGCTGCATGCATTTGGGGCCCCCATGATAAGCGGCATGCATGTGGGGCCCCTATGACATGCGGAATCCATTTGGGGGGCCCCATGACATGCGGCATGCACATGGGGCCCCCATGAAATGCAGCATTTATTTGGGGCCCCCATGACATGTGGAATGCCTGCGGGGCCCCCATGACATTCGGCATGCATGTGGGGCCCCCATGAAGTGCAGCATGCATTTGGATCCCCCATTACATGCTGCATGCAATTGGGGCCCCCATGAAATGCGCCATGCATGTGGGGCCCCTATGACATGCTGCATGAATTTGGGGCCCCCAATACATGCGGAATGCTTGTTGGGCCCCCATGACATGCGGCATGCATTTATGGCCCCCATGACATGCGGCAAGCATTTGAGCCCCCATGACATGCGGCATGCATGTGGGGACCCCATGACATGCGGCATGCATGTGGGGCCCCAATGACATGCGGCATGCATTTGGGGGCCCCCATGACTTGATGCATGCATTTGGGGCCCCCATGACATGCGGCATGCATGTGGGACCCCCATGGCATGCAGCATGCATTTGAATCCCCATTACATGCGGCATGCACGTGGGTCCCCCCATGGCATGCGGCATGCATTTGGGCCCCCATGACATGCGGAATGCCTGCGGGGCCCCCATGACATGCGGCATGCATGCAGGGCCCTCATGACATGCGGCATGAATTTGGGGCCCCCAATACATGCGGCATGCACGTTGGGCCCCCTTGACATGCGACATTCATGTGGGGCTCCCATGACATGCGGCATGCATTTATGGCCCCCATGACATGCGGCATGCATTTGGGCCCCCCATGACATGCGGCATGCATTTGGGGCCTGCATAACATGCTGCATGCATTTTGGGTACCTGAGACATGCGGCATGCACGTGGGCCCCCCATAACATGCTGCATGCATTTGGGGTGCCCGAGACATGCGGCATGCACGTGGGGCCCCTATGACATGTGGCATGCACGTGGGGCCCCCATGACATGCTGCATGCATTTGGGGCCCCCATGATAAGCGTCATGCATGTGGGGCCCCTATGACATGCGGAATCCATTTGGGGGGCCCCATGACATGCGGCATGCACATGGGGCCCCCATGAAATGCAGCATTTATTTGGGGCCCCCATGACATGTGGAATGCCTGCGGGGCCCCCATGACATGCGGCATGCATGTGGGGCCCCCATGAAGTGCAGCATGCATTTGGATCCCCCATTACATGCTGCATGCAATTGGGGCCCCCATGAAATGCGCCATGCATGTGGGGCCCCTATGACATGCTGCATGAATTTGGGGCCCCCAATACATGCGGCATGCTTGTTGGGCCCCCATGACATGCGTCATGCATTTATGGCCCCCATGACATGCGGCAAGCATTTGAGCCCCCATGACATGCGGCATGCATGTGGAGACCCCATGACATGCGGCATGCATGTGGGGCCCCAATGACATGCGGCATGCATTTGGGGGCCCCATGGCATGCGGCATGCATTTGAATCCCCCATTACATGCGGCATGCACGTGGGGCCCCCATGGCATGAGGCATGCATTTGGGCCCCCCATGACATGCGGAATGCCTTCGGGGCCCCCATGACATGCGGCATGCATGCAGGGCCCTCATGACATGCGGCATGAATTTGGGGCCCCCAATACATGCGGCATGCACGTTGGGCCCCCTTGACATGCGACATTCATGTGGGGCTCCCATGACATGCGGCATGCATTTATTGCCCCCATGACATGCGACAAGCTTTTGGGCCCCATGACATGCGGCATGCATGTGGGGCCCCATGACATGCGGCAAGCATTTGGGCCCCCATGACATGCGGCATGCATGTGGGGCCCCCTTGACATGCGGCATGCATTTGGGGGCCCCATGGCATGCAGCATGCATGTGGGGCCCAAATGCTTGCCGCATGTCAAGGGGGCCTCCATGACATGCGGCATGCATGTGGGTCCCCATGACATGCGTCATGCACGTGGGGCCCCCTTGACATGCGGCATGCATTTATGGCCCCCATGACTTGCGGCATGAGTTTGGGGCCCCCATGATATGCGGCACGCATTTGGGGCCCCCATGACATGCGCATGCATGTGGAGCCCCCATGACATGCGACATGCATGTGGGGGCCCCATGACATGAGGCATTCATTTGGGACCCCCATGACATGCAGCATGCACGTGGGGCCCCCATGATATGCGACATGCATTTGGGGGCCCCGTGACATGCGGCATGCATTTGGGTCCCCCATGAAATGTGGCATGCACGTGGAGCCCCCATGACATGCGGCATGCATTTGGGGCACCCATGACATGCGGCATGCATGTGGGACCCCCATGACATGCGGCATGCATTTGGGGCCTGCATAACATGCTGCATGCATTTGGGGTACCTGAGACATGCGGCATGCACGTGGGCCCCCCCCATAACATGCTGCATGCATTTGGGGTGCCTGAGACATGCGGCATGCACGTGGGGCCCCTATGACATGCCGCATGCATTTGGGGCCCACATTGCATGTGGCATGCACATGGGGCCCCCATGACATGCGGCATACGCTTGGGGCCCCAATGACATGCGGCATGAGTTTGGATCCCCCATGACATGCGGCATGCACGTGGGGCCCCCATGACATGCTCCATGCATGTGGGGCCCCTATGATATGCGGCATGCATGTGGGCTCCCCATGAAATGTGGCATGCACCTGGGGCCCCCATGACATGCTGCATGCATTTGGGGCCCCATGACATGCAGCATGCATGTGGGTCCCCCATGACATGCGACATGCATTTGGGGCCCCATGACATGCGGCATGCATGTGGGTCCCCATGACATGCGGCATGCACTTGGGGCCCCCTTGACATGCGTCATGCATTTGGATCCCCCATTACATGCTGCATGCAAGTGGTGCCCCATGACATGCGGCATGCATGTGGGCCCCCATGACATGCGGAATGCATTTGGGGCCTCCATGGCATGCGGCATGCATGTGGGGCCCCCATGACATGCGGCATGCATTTGGGGTCCCCTTGACATGCGACATTCATGTGGGGCTCCCATGACATGCGGCATGAATTTGGGGCCTCCATGACATGCGGCATGCATGTGGGGCCCCCATGACATGCGGCATGCATTTGGGGTCTGCATAACATGCTGCATGCACTTGGGGTACCTGAGACATGTGGCATGCACGTGGGGCCCCCATAACATGCTGCATGCATTTGGGGTGCCCGAGACATGCGGAATGCACGTGGGGCCCCTATGACATGCCGCATGCATTTGGGGCCCCCATTACATGTGGCATGCACATGGGGCCTCCATGACATGCGGCATACGCTTGGGGTCCCAATGACATGCAGCATGAGTTTGGATCCCTCATGACATGCGGCATGCACGTGGGGCCCCCATGACATGAGTCATGCATTTGGGTCCCCCATGACATGCGCTATGCATGTGGGGCCCCTATGACATGCGGCATGCATTTGTGGGCCCCAAGACATGCTGCATGCATTTGGGGGCCTCCATGACATGCAGCATGCATGTGGGTCCCCATGACATGCGTCATGCACGTGGGGCCCCCTTGACATGTGACATTCATTTGGGGCCCCCATGACATGTGGCATGCATGTGTGGCCCCCATGACATGTGCCATGCATGTGGGGCCCCTATGACATGCGGCATGCATTTGGGGCCCCGATGACATGCGGCATGCATGTGGGGCACCCATGACTTGCGGCATGCATTTGGGGCCACTATGACATGCGGCATGCATTTGGGGCCCCCATGACATGCGGCATGCATGTGGGACCCCTATGACATGCGGCATGCATTTGGGGGGTCCATGACATGCGGCATGCACGTGGGGCCCCCATGACATGCGGCATACATTTGTGGCCCCGATGACATGCGGCATGCACGTGTGGCACCCATGACTTGTGGCATGCATTTGGAGCCACTATGACATGCGGCATGCATTTGGGGCCCCAATGACATGCGGCATGCATGCATTTGGGTCCCCCATGAAATGCGGCATGCATGTGGGGCCCCCATGACATGCGGCATGCACGTGGGGCCCCCATGACATGCGGCATACATTTGTGGCCCCCGTGACATGAGGCATGCACGTGGGGCCCCATGACATGCGGCAAGCACGTGGGGCCCCAATGACATGCAGCATGCACGTGGAGCCCCGATGACATGCGGAATGCCTGCGGGGCCCCAATGACATGCGGCATGCAAGCGGGGCCCTCATGACATGTGGCATGCATTTGGGGCCCCCAATATATGCAGCATGCACGTGGGGCCCCCATGATATGTGGCATGCATGTGGGGCACCCATGATTTGCGCCATGCACGTGGGGCCCCTATGACATGCGGCATGAATTTGGGGTGCCCGAGACATGCGGAATGCACGTGGGGTCCCTATGACATGCCGCATGCATTTGTGGCCCCCATTACATGTGGCATGCACATGTGGCCTCCATGACATGCGCCATGCATTTGGGGCCACTATGACATGCGGCATGCATTTGGGGCCCCCATGACATGCGTCATGCATGTGGGACCCCTATGACATGCGGCCTGCATGTGGGGGGCCCCATGACATGCGGCAAGCACGTGGGGCCCCAATGACATGCAGCATGTACGTGGGGCCCCCATGACATGCGGAATGCACGTGAGGCCCCCATGACATGCGTAATGCCTGCGGGGCCCCAATGACATGCGGCATGCATGCATTTGCTTCCCCCATTAAATGCGGCAAGCACGTGGGGCCCCAATGACATGCGGAATGCCTGCGGGGCCCCAATGACATGCGGCATGCAAGCGGGGCCCTCATGACATGTAGCATGCATTTGGGGCCCCCAATATATGCAGCATGCACGTGGGGCCCCCATGATATGTGGCATGCATTTGGGGCCCCCATGACTTGCGGCATGCACGTGGGCCCCTCATGACATGCAGCATGCATTTGGAAACCACTATGACATGCGGCATGCATTTGGGGCCCCCATGACATGCGGCATGCATGTAGGGCCCCCATGAAATGTGCCATGCATGTGGGTCCCCTATGACATGCGGCATGCATTTGTGGGCCCCAAGACATGCGGCATGCACGTGGGCCCCCCATGACATGCGGCATGCATTTGGGGCCCCCCTGACATGCGGAATGCACGTGGGGCACCTATGACATGCGACATGAATTTGGGGGCCCCATTACATGCGGCATGCACGTGGAGCATCCATGACATGCGTCATGCATTTGGGCCCCCATGACATGCGGCATGCATGTGGGGCCCCCATGATATGCGCCATGCATGTGGGGCCCCCATGATATGCGCCATGCATGTGGGGCCCCTATGACATGCGGCATGCATTTGTGGGTCCCAAGACATACTGCATGCATTTGGGGGGCCCCATGACGTGCGGCATGCATTTGGGGGGCCCCATGACATGCGGCATGCACGTGGGGCCCCCATGACATGTGGCATACATTTGTGGCCCCCGTGACATGAGGCATGCAAGAGGGGTCCCCATGACATGCGGCATGCATTTGGGGCCCCCATGACATGTGGCATGCACGTGGGGCCCCCATGACATGCTGCATGCATTTGGGGCCCCCATGATAAGCGGCATGCATGTGGGGCCCCTATGACATGCGGAATCCATTTGCAGGGCCCCATGACATGCGGCATGCACATGGGGCCCCCATGAAATGCAGCATTTATTTGGGGCCCCCATGACATGTGGAATGCCTGCGGGGCCCCCATGACATGCGGCATGCATGTGGGGCCCCCATGAAGTGCAGCATGCATTTGGATCCCCCATTACATGCTGCATGCAATTGGGGCCCCCATGAAATGCGCCATGCATGTGGGGCCCCTATGACATGCTGCATGAATTTGGGGCCCCCAATACATGCGGCATGCTTGTTGGGCCCCCATGACATGCGGCATGCATTTATGGCCCCCATGACATGCGGCAAGCATTTGAGCCCCCATGACATGCGGCATGCATGTGGGGACCCCATGACATGCGGCATGCATGTGCTGCCCCAATGGCATGCGGCATGCATTTGGGGGCCCCCATGACTTGATGCATGCATTTGTTGCCCCCATGACATGCGGCATGCATGTGGGACCCCCATGACATGCGGCATGCATTTGAATCCCCCATTACATGTGGCATGCACGTGGGGCCCCCATGACATGCGGCGTGCATTTGGGCCCCCATGACATGCGGAATGCCTGCGGGGCCCCCATGACATGCGGCATGCATGCAGGGCCCTCATGACATGCGGCATGAATTTGGGGCCCCCAATACATGCGGCATTCATGTGGGGCTCCCATGACATGCGGCATGCATTTATGGCCCCCATGACATGCGGCAAGCTTTTTGGCCCCATGACATGCGGCATGCATGTGGGGCCCCCATGACATGCGGCAAGCATTTGGGCCCCCATGACATGCGGCATGCATGTGGGGCCCCCTTGACATGCGGCATGCATTTGGGGGCCCCATGGCATGCAGCATGCATGTGGGGCCCAAATGCTTGCCGCATGTCAAGGGGGCCTCCATGACATGCGGCATGCATGTGGGTCCCCATGACATGCGTCATGCACGTGGGGCCCCCTTGACATGCGGCATGCATTTATGGCCCCCATGACTTGCGGCATGAATTTGGGGCTCCCATGATATGCGGCACGCATTTGGGGCCCCCATGACATGCGCATGCATGTGGAGCCCCCATGAAATATGCCATGCATGTGGGGCCCCTATGACATGCGGCATGCATTTGTGGGCCCCAAGACATGCTGCATGCATTTGGGGGACCCCATGACATGCAGCATGCATTTGGGGCCCCCATGACATGAGGCATTCATTTGGGACCCCCATGACATGCAGCATGCACTTGGGGCCCCCATGACATGCGACATGCAGTTGGGGGCCCCATGACATGCGGCATGCATTTGGGTCCCCCATGAAATGTGGCATGCACGTGGAGCCCCCATGACATGCGGCATGCATTTGGGGCACCCATGACATGCGGCATGCATGTGGGACCCCCATGACATGCGGCATGCATTTGGGCCCCCATGACATGCGGCATGCATTTGGGGCCTGCATAACATGCTGCATGCATTTGGGGTACCTGAGACATGCGGCATGCACGTGGGCCCCCCATAACATGCTGCATGCATTTGGGGTGCCCGAGACATGCGGCATGCACGTGGGGAACCTATGACATGTGGCATGCACGTGGGGCCCCCATGACATGCTGCATGCATTTGGGGCCCCCATGATAAGCGGCATGCATGTGGGGCCCCTATGACATGCGGAATCCATTTGGGGGGCCCCATGACATGCGGCATGCACATGGGGCCCCCATGAAATGCAGCATTTATTTGGGGCCCCCATGACATGTGGAATGCCTGCGGGGCCCCCATGACATGCGGCATGCATGTGGGGCCCCCATGAAGTGCAGCATGCATTTGGATCCCCCATTACATGCTGCATGCAATTGGGGCCCCCATGAAATGCGCCATGCATGTGGGGCCCCTATGACATGCTGCATGAATTTGGGGCCCCCAATACATGCGGCATGCTTGTTGGGCCCCCATGACATGCGGCATGCATTTATGGCCCCCATGACATGCGGCAAGCATTTGAGCCCCCATGACATGCGGCATGCATGTGGGGACCCCATGACATGCGGCATGCATGTGGGGCCCCAATGACATGCGGCATGCATTTGGGGGGCCCCATGACTTGATGCATGCATTTGGGGGCCCCATGACATGCGGCATGCATGTGGGACCCCCATGGCATGCGGCATGCATTTGAATCCCCCATTACATGCGGCATGCACGTGGGGCCCCCCATGGCATGCGGCATGCATTTGGGTCCCCATGACATGCGGAATGCCTGCGGGGCCCCCATGACATGCGGCATGCATGCAGGGCCCTCATGACATGCGGCATGAATTTGGGGCCCCCAATACATGCGGCATGCACGTTGGGCCCCCTTGACATGCGACATTCATGTGGGGCTCCCCTGACATGCGGCATGCATTTATGGCCCCCATGACATGCGGCAAGCTTTTGGGCCCCATGACATGCGGCAAGCATTTGGGCCCCCATGACATGCGGCATGCATGTGGGGCCCCCTTGACATGCGGCATGCATTTGGGGGGCCCATGGCATGCAGCATGCATGTGGGGCCCAAATGCTTGCCGCATGTCAAGGGGGCCTCCATGACATGCGGCATGCATGTGGGTCCCCATGACATGCGGCATGCATGTGGGGCCCCTATGACATGCGGCATGCATGTGGGGCCCCCATTACATGCTCCATGCATGTGGGGCCCCATGACATGCGGCATGCATTTGGGTCCCCCATGAAATGCGGCATGCATGTGGGGCCCCCATGACATGTGGCATGCATGTGGGCCCCTATGACATGCGGCATGCATGTGGGACCCCCATGATATGCGGCATGCATGTGGGGCCCCTATGACATGAGGCATGCATGTGGGACCCCCATGACATGCGGCATGCATGTGGGGCCCCTATGACATGCGGCATGCATTTGGAGCCCCCAGGACATGAGTCATGCATTTGGGGCCGCCATGACATGCGGCATGCATTTGCGGCCCCCATGACATGTGGCATGCATGTGGGCCCCCCATGACATGCGCCATGCATGTGGGCCCCTATGACATGCGGCATGCATGTGGGACCCCCCATGACATGCGGCATGCATGTGGGGCCCCTATGACATGCGGCATGCATGTGGGGCCCCCATGACATGCTCCATGCATGTGGGGCCCCTGTGACATGTGGCATGCATGTGGGGCCCCTATGACATGCGGCATGCATTTGGGGGGCCCCATGACATGCGGCATGCACGTGGGGCCCCCATGACATGCGGCATGCATGTGGGGTCCCCATGACATGTGGCATGCATGTGAACCCCCCATGACATGCGCCATGCATGTGGGCCCCTATGACATGCGGCATGCATGTGGGACCCCCATGACATGCGGCATGCATGTGGGGCCCCTATGACATGCGGCATGCATGTGGGGCCCCCATGACATGCTCCATGCATGTGGGGCCCCTATGACATGTGGCATGCATGTGGGGGCCCTATGACATGCGGCATGCATTTGGGGGGCCCCATGACATGCGGCATGCACGTGGGGCCCCCATGACATGCGGCAAGCACGCGGGGCCCCAATGACATGCAGCATGTACGTGGGGCCCCCATGACATGCGAAATGCACGTGAGGCCCCCATGACATGCGGAATGCCTGCGGGGCCCCAATGCCATGCGGCATGCATGCATTTGGGTCACCCATGAAATGCAGCATGCACGTGGGGCCCCCATGACATGTGGCATGCATGTGGGGCCCCATGATATCCGGCATGCATTTATGGCCCCCATGACATGCGGCATGAATTTGGGGCCCCCATGACTTGAGCCATGCATTTGGGGCCCCCATAACATGTGGCATGCACGTGGGGCCCTCATGACATGCAGCATGCATTTGGGGCCCCCATGACTTGAGCCATGCATTTGGGGCCCCCATGACATGCGGCATGCACGTGGGGCCATCATGACATGCAGCATGCATTTGGGGCCACTATGACATGCGGCAAGCATTTGGGCCCCCATGACATGCGGCATGCATGTGGGGGCCCCATGACATGCGTCATGCATTTGGGCCCCATGACATGCGGCATGCATTTGGGGCCTGCATAACATGATGCATGCATTTGGGGTACCTGAGACATGCGGCATGCACATGGGGCCCCCAAAACATGCTGCATGCATTTGGGGCGCCCGAGACATGCGGCATGCACGTGGGGACCCTATGACATGCCGCATGCATTTGGGGCCCCCATTACATGTGGCATGCACATGAAGCCCCCATGACATGAGGCATATGCTTGGGGCCCCATTGACATGCGGCATGAGTTTGGACCCCCCATGACATGCGGCATGCACGTGGGGCCCCCATGACATGCGGCATGCATTTGGGGCCGCCATGACATGCGGCATGCATTTGGGGCCCCATGACATGTGGCATGCATTTGGGTCCCTCATGAAATGCGGCATGCATGTGGGGCCCCCATGACATGTGGCATGCATGTGGGCCTCCCCATGACATGCGCCATGAATGTGGGGCCCCTATGACATGCGGCATGCATTTGGGGGGCCCCATGACATGCGGCATGCACGTGGGGCCCCCATGACATGCGGCATACATTTGTGGCCCCGTGACATGAGGCATGCACGTGGGGCCCCCATGACATGCGACAAGCACGCGGGGCACCAATGACATGCAACATGTACGTGGGGCCCCCATGACATGCGGAATGCACGTGAGGCCCCCTTGACATGCGGAATGGCTGCGGGGCCCCAATGACATGCAGCATGCATGTGGGGCCCCCATGACATGCGGCATGCATTTGTGGGCACCAAGACATACGGCATGCGTTTGGGGCCCCCATGATATGCGGCATGCATTTGAATCCCCCATTACATGCGGCATGCACGTGGGGCTCAAATGACATGCGGCATGCATTTGTGGCCCCCATGACTTGAGGCATGCATTTGGGGCCTCCATGACATGCGGCATGCATGTGGGGGCCCCATGACATGCGCCATGCATGTGGGGCCCCTATGACATGCGGCATGAATTTGGGGGCCCCAGTACATGCGGCATGCACGTGGAGCCCCCATCATATGCGGCATGCATTTGGGGCCCCCATGACATGCGGCATGCATGCAGGGCCCTCATGACATGTGGCATGAATTTGGGGCCCCAATACATGCGGCATGCATGTTGGCACCCCATGACATGCGACATGCATTTGGGGCCTCCATGACATGCGGCATGCATGTGGGGCCCCCATGACATGCGCCGTGCATGTGGGACCCCTATGACATGCGGCATGCATTTGGGGCCCCCATGACATGCGGCATGCATGTGGGGGCCCTCATGACATGCGGCATGCATTTTTGGGCCCCCATGACATGCTGCATTCGTTTGGGGCCCCCATGACTTGCGGCATGCATGTGGGACCCCCATGACATGTGGTATGCACGTGGGGCCCCTATGACATGCCACATGCATTTGGGGCCCCCATGACATGCGACATGCATGTGGGACCCCCATGACATGCGGCATGCATTTGGGCCCCCATGACATGTGGCATGCATTTGGGCCCCCATGACATGGGGCCTGCATAACATGCTGCATGCATTTGGGGTCCCTGAGACATTCGGCATGCATGTGGGGCACCCATGACTTGCGCCATGCACGTGGGGCCCCTATGACATGCAGCATGAATTTGGGGGCCCCATTACATGTGGCATGCACGTGGAGCCCCCATGACATGAGTCATGCATTTGGGGCCGCCATGACATGCGGCATGCACGTGGGGCCCCCAATACATGCGGAATGCTCGGGAGGCCCCCATGACATGTGGCATGCACGTGGGGCCCCCATGATGTGCGACATGCATTTGGATCCCCCATTACATGCAGAATGCAAGTGGGGACCCCATGACATGTGGCATGCATGTGGGCCCCCATGACATGCAGTATGCATTTGGGGCCTGCATAACATGGTGCATGAATTTGGTGTACCTGAGACATTCGGCATGCACGTGGGGCCCCCATAACATGCTGCATGCATTTGGGGTGCCCGAGACATGCGGCATGTCATAGGGGCCCCACGTGCATGCCGCACGCATTTGGGCCCCCATTACATGTGGCATGCACATGGGGACCCCATGACATGCAGCATGAGTTTGGATCCCCCATGACATGCGGCATGCACATGGGGCCCCCATGACATGAGTCATGCATTTGGGGCCGCCATGACATGCAGCATGCATTTGGGGCTCCCATGACATGCGGCATGCATTTGGGTCCCCCATGAAATGCGGCATGCATGTGGGGCCCCCATGACATGTGGCATGCATGTAGGGCCCCATGATATGCGGCCTGCAGTTGGGGCCCCCAATACATGCGTCATGCATTTATGGCCCCCATGACATGCGGCATGCATTTGGGCCCCCATGACATGTGGCAAGCACGTGGGGCCCCAATGACATGCAGCATGCACGTGGGGCCCCCATGACATGCGGAATGCAAGTGAGGCCCCCATGACATGCGGAATGCCTGCGGGGCCCCCATGACATGCGGAATGCGTGCGGGGCCCCCATGACATGCGGCATGCATGCAGGGCCCTCATGACATGCGGCATGAATTTGGGACCCCATGACATGTGGCATGCATGTGGGGCCCCTATGACATGCGGCATGCATTTGTGGGCCCCAAGACATGCGGCATGCATGTGGGGCCCCTATGACATGCGGCATGCATTTGGGGGCCCCATGACATGCGGCATGCACATGGGGCCCCCATGAAATGCGGCATTTATTTGGGGCCCCCATGACATGCGGCATGCACGTGGTGCCCCCATGACGTGCAGCATGAATTTGGATCCCCCATTACATGCTGCATGCAACTGGGGCCCCCATGAAATGCGCCATGCATGTGGGGCCCCTATGACATGCGGCATGCATTTGTGGGCCCCAAGACATGCGCCATGCATGTGGGGCCCCAATGACATGCAGCATTCACGTGGGACCGCCATAACATGCGGAATGCACGTGAGGCCCCCATGACATGCGTAATGCCTGCGGGGCCCCAATGACATGCGGCATGCACGCATTTGGGTCCCCCATGAAATGTGGCATGCATGTGGGGCCCCCATGACATGCGGCATGCATTTGTGGGCCCCAAGACATGCGCCATGCATGTGGGGCCCCTATGACATGCGGCATGCATTTGTGGGCCCCAAGACATGCGCCATGCATGTGGGGCCCCTATGACATGCGGCATGCATTTGTGGGCCCCAAGACATGCGGCATGCATGTGGGGCCCCTATGACATGCGGCATGCATTTGGGGGGCCACATGACATGCGGCATGCACGTGCGGCCCCCATGAAATTTGGCATTTATTTGGCGCCCCAATGACATGTGGAATGCCTGCGGGGCCCCCTTGACATGTGGCATGCACGTGGGGCCCCCATGACATGCGGCAAGCACGTGGGGCCCCAATGACATGCAGCATTCACGTGGGACCGCCATAACATGCGGAATGCACGTGAGGCCCCCTTGACATGCGTAATGCCTGCGGGGCCCCAATGACATGCGGCATGCACGCATTTGGGTCCCCCATGAAATGCGGCATGCATGTGGGGCCCCCATGACATTTGGTATGCATGTGGGGTCCCATGATATGCGGCATGCAGTTGGGGCCCCAATACATGCGGCATGCACGTTGGGCACCCATGACATGCGACATGCATTTATGGCCCCCATGATATGCTGCATGCATTTGGGCCCTCATGAAATGCGCCATGCATGTGGGGCCCCTATGACATGCGGCATGCATTTGGGGCCCCCATGATATGCGGCACGCATTTGTGGTCCCCATGACATGCGGCATGCATTTGTGGGCCCCAAGACATGATGCATGCATTTGGGGGGCCCCATGACATGCGGAATGCACGTGGGGCCCCCATGAAATGCGGCATGCATTTGGGGCCCCCATGACATGCGGAATGCCTTCGGGGCCCCATGAGATGCGGCATGCATGCGGCACCCTCATGACATGCGGCATGCATTTGGGGCCCCCATGACTTGAGGCATGCATTTGGGGCCCTCGTGACATGCGGCATGCATTTGTGGGCCCCAAGACATTCGGCATGCACGTGGGGCCCCCATGACATGCTGCATGCGTTTGGGGCCCCCATGACTTGCGGCATGCATGTGGGACCCCCATGACATGTGGTATGCACGTGGGGCCCCTATGACATGCCACATGCATTTGGGGCCCCATGACATGCGACATGCATGTGGGACCCCCATGACATGCAGCATGCATTTGGGCCCCCATGACATGTGGCATGCATTTGGGCCCCCATGACATGCGGCATGCATTTGGGGCCTGCATAACATGCTGCATGCATTTGGGGTCCCTGAGACATTCGGCATGCATGTGGGGCACCCATGACTTGCGCCATGCACGTGGGGCCCCTATGACATGCAGCATGAATTTGGGGGCCCCATTACATGTGGCATGCACGTGGAGCCCCCATGACATGAGTCATGCATTTGGGGCCGCCATGACATGCGGCATGCACGTGGGGCCCCCAATACATGCGGAATGCTCGGGAGGCCCCCATGACATGCGGCATGCACGTGGGGCCCCCATGACGTGCAGCATGCATTTGGATCCCCCATTACATGCAGAATGCAAGTGGGGACTCCATGACATGTGGCATGCATGCGGGCCCCCATGACATGCAGTATGCATTTGGGGCCTGCATAACATGGTGCATGCATTTGGTGTACCTGAGACATTCGGCATGCACGTGGGGCCCCCATAACATGCTGCATGCATTTGGGGTGCCCGAGACATGCGGCATGCACGTGGGGCCCCTATGACATGCCGCATGCATTTGGGCCCCCATTACATGTGGCATGCACATGGGGACCCCATGACATGCAGCATGAGTTTGGATCCCCCATGACATGCGGCATGCACATGGGGCCCCCATGACATGAGTCATGCATTTGGGGCCGCCATGACATGCTGCATGCATTTGGGTCCCCCATGAAATGCGGCATGCATGTGGGGCCCCCATGACATGTGGCATGCATGTAGGGCCCCATGATATGCGGCCTGCAGTTGGGGCCCCCAATACATGCGTCATGCATTTATGGCCCCCATGACATGCGGCATGCATTTGGGCCCCCATGACATGTGGCAAGCACGTGGGGCCCCAATGACATGCAGCATGCACGTGGGGCCCCCATGACATGCGGAATGCAAGTGAGGCCCCCATGACATGCGGAATGCCTGCGGGGCCCCCATGACATGCGGAATGCGTGCGGGGCCCCCATGACATGCGGCATGCATGCAGGGCCCTCATGACATGCGGCATGAATTTGGGACCCCATGACATGTGGCATGCATGTGGGGCCCCTATGACATGCGGCATGCATTTGTGGGCCCCAAGACATGCGGCATGCATGTGGGGCCCCTATTACATGCGGCATGCATTTGGGGGCCCCATGACATGCGGCATGCACATGGGGCCCCCATGAAATGCGGCATTTATTTGGGGCCCCCATGACATGCGGCATGCACGTGGTGCCCCCATGACGTGCAGCATGAATTTGGATCCCCCATTACATGCTGCATGCAACTGGGGCCCCCATGAAATGCGCCATGCATGTGGGGCCCCTATGACATGCGGCATGCATTTGTGGGCCCCAAGACATGCGCCAAGCATGTGGGGCCCCAATGACATGCAGCATTCACGTGGGACCGCCATAACATGCGGAATGCACGTGAGGCCCCCATGACATGCGTAATGCCTGCGGGGCCCCCATGACATGCGGCATGCATTTGTGGGCCCCAAGACATGCGCCATGCATGTGGGGCCCCTATGACATGCGGCATGCATTTGTGGGCCCCAAGACATGCGGCATGCATGTGGGGGCCCTATGACATGCGGCATGCATTTGGGGGGCCCCAAGACATGCGGCATGCACGTGCGGCCCCCATGAAATGTGGCATTTATTTGGCGCCCCAATGACATGTGGAATGCCTGCGGGGCCCCCGTGACATGCAGCATTCACGTGGGACCGACATAACATGCGGAATGCACGTGAGGCCCCCTTGACATGCGTAATGCCTGCGGGGCCCCAATGACATGCGGCATGCACGCATTTGGGTCCCCCATGAAATGCGGCATGCATGTGGGGCCCCCATGACATGTGGTATGCATGTGGGGTCCCATGATATGCGGCATGCAGTTGGGGCCCCAATACATGCGGCATGCACGTTGGGCACCCATGACATGCGACATGCATTTATGGCCCCCATGATATGCGGCATGCATTTGGGCCCTCATGAAATGCGCCATGCATGTGGGGCCCCTATGACATGCGGCATGCATTTGGGGCCCCCATGATATGCGGCACGCATTTGTGGTCCCCATGACATGCGGCATGCATTTGTGGGCCCCAAGACATGATGCATGCATTTGGGGGGGACCCATGACATGCGGAATGCACGTGGGGCCCCCATGAAATGCGGCATGCATTTGGGGCCCCCATGACATGCGGAATGCCTTCGGGGCCCCATGAGATGCGGAATGCATGCGGCACCCATTAAATGCGGCAAGCACGTGGGGCCCCAATGACATGCAGCATGTACGTGGGGCCCCCATGACATGCGGAATGCCTGCGGGGCCCCAATGACATGCGGCATGCAAGCGGGGCCCTCATGACATGTAGCATGCATTTGGGGCCCCCAATATATGCAGCATGCACGTGGGGCCCCCATGATATGTGGCATGCATTTGGGGCCCCCATGACTTGTGGCATGCACGTGGGCCCCTCATGACATGCAGCATGCATTTGGAAACCACTATGACATGCGGCATGCATTTGGGGCCCCCATGACATGAGGCATGCATTTGGGGCCCCCATGACATGCGGCATGCATGTAGGGCCCCATGAAATGCGCCATGCATGTGGGTCCCCTATGACATGCGGCATGCATTTGTGGGCCCCAAGACATGCGGCATGCACGTGGGCCCCCCATGACATGCGGCATGCATTTGGGGCCCCCCTGACATGCGGAATGCACGTGGGGCACCTATGACATGCGACATGAATTTGGGGGCCCCATTACATGCGGCATGCACGTGGAGCATCCATGACATGCGTCATGCATTTGGGGCCCCATGACATGCGGCATGCATGTGGGGCCCCCATGATATGCGCCATGCATGTGGGGCCCCTATGACATGCGGCATGCATTTGTGGGTCCCAAGACATACTGCATGCATTTGGGGGGCCCCATGACATGCGGCATGCATTTGGGGGGCCCCATGACATGCGGCATGCACGTGGGGCCCCCATGACATGTGGCATACATTTGTGGCCCCCGTGACATGAGGCATGCAAGAGGGGTCCCCATGACATGCGGCATGCATTTGGGGCCCCCATGACATGTGGCATGCACGTGGGGCCCCCATGACATGCTGCATGCATTTGGGGCCCCCATGATAAGCGGCATGCATGTGGGGCCCCTATGACATGCAGAATCCATTTGGGGGGGCCCATGACATGCGGCATGCACATGGGGCCCCCATGAAATGCAGCATTTATTTGGGGCCCCCATGACATGTGGAATGCCTGCGGGGCCCCCATGACATGCGGCATGCATGTGGGGCCCCCATGAAGTGCAGCATGCATTTGGATCCCCCATTACATGCTGCATGCAATTGGGGCCCCCATGAAATGCGCCATGCATGTGGGGCCCCTATAACATGCTGCATGAATTTGGGGCCCCCAATACATGCGGCATGCTTGTTGGGCCCCCATGACATGCGGCATGCATTTATGGCCCCCATGACATGCGGCAAGCATTTGAGCCCCCATGACATGCGGCATGCATGTGGGGACCCCATGACATGCAGCATGCATGTGCTGCCCCAATGGCATGCGGCATGCATTTGGGGGCCCCATGACTTGATGCATGCATTTGTTGCCCCCATGACATGCGGCATGCATGTGGGACCCCCATGACATGCGGCATGCATTTGAATCCCCCATTACATGTGGCATGCACGTGGGGCCCCCATGACATGCGGCGTGCATTTGGGCCCCCCATGACATGCGGAATGCCTGCGGGGCCCCCATGACATGCGGCATGCATGCATGGCCCTCATGACATGCGGCATGAATTTGGGGCCCCCAATACATGCGGCATTCATGTGGGGCTCCCATGACATGCGGCATGCATTTATGGCCCCCATGACATGCGGCAAGCTTTTGGGCCCCATGACATGCGGCATGCATGTGGGGCCCCCATGACATGCGGCATGCATGTGGGGCCCCCTTGACATGCGGCATGCATTTGGGGGCCCCATGGCATGCAGCATGCATGTGGGGCCCAAATGCTTGCCGCATGTCAAGGGGGCCTCCATGACATGCGGCATGCATGTGGGTCCCCATGACATGCGTCATGCACGTGGGGCCCCCTTGACAAGCGGCATGCATTTATGGCCCCCATGACTTGCGGCATGAATTTGGGGCTCCCATGATATGCGGCACGCATTTGGGGCCCCCATGACATGCGCATGCATGTGGAGCCCCCATGAAATACGCCATGCATGTGGGGCCCCTATGACATGCGGCATGCATTTGTGGGCCCCAAGACATGCTGCATGCATTTGGGGGACCCCATGACATGCGGCATGCATTTGGGGCCCCCATGACATGAGGCATTCATTTGGGACCCCCATGACATGCGGCATGCATTTGGGCCCCCCATGACATGCGGCATGCATATGGGGCCTGCATAACATGCTGCATGCATTTGGGGTACCTGAGACATGCGGCATGCACGTGGGCCCCCCATAACATGCTGCATGCATTTGGGGTGCCCGAGACATGCGGCATGCACGTGGGGCCCCTATGACATGTGGCATGCACGTGGGGCCCCCATGACATGCTGCATGCATTTGGGGCCCCCATGATAAGCGGCATGCATGTGGGGCCCCAATGACATGCGGAATCCATTTGGGGGGCCCCATGACATGCGGCATGCACATGGGGCCCCCATGAAATGCAGCATTTATTTGGGGCCCCCATGACATGTGGAATGCCTGCAGGGCCCCCATGACATGCGGCATGCATGTGGGGCCCCCATGAAGTGCAGCATGCATTTGGATCCCCCATTACATGCTGCATGCAATTGGGGCCCCCATGAAATGCGCCATGCATGTGGGGCCCCTATGACATGCTGCATGAATTTGGGGCCCCCAATACATGCGGCATGCTTGTTGGGCCCCCATGACATGCGGCATGCATTTATGGCCCCCATGACATGCGGCAAGCATTTGAGCCCCCATGACATGCGGCATGCATGTGGGGACCCCATGACATGCGGCATGCATGTGGGGCCCCAATGACATGCGGCATGCATTTGGGGGCCCCCATGACTTGATGCATGCATTTGGGGCCCCCATGACATGCGGCATGCATGTGGGACCCCCATGGCATGCGGCATGCATTTGAATCCCCCATTACATGCGGCCTGCACGTGGGGCCCCCCATGGCATGCGGCATGCATTTGGGCCCCCCATGACATGCGGAATGCCTGCAGGGCCCCCATGACATGCGGCATGCATGCAGGGCCCTCATGACATGCGGCATGAATTTGGGGCCCCCAATACATGCGGCATGCACGTTGGGCCCCCTTGACATGCGACATTCATGTGGGGCTCCCATGACATGCGGCATGCATTTATGGCCCCCATGACATGCGGCAAGCTTTTGGGCCCCATGACATGCGGCATGCATGTGGGGCCTCCATGACATGCGGCAAGCATTTGGGCCCCCATGACATGCGGCATGCATGTGGGGCCCCCTTGACATGCGGCATGCATTTGGGGGCCCCATGGCATGCAGCATGCATGTGGGGCCCAAATGCTTGCCGCATGTCAAGGGGGCCTCCATGACATGCGGCATGCATGTGGATCCCCATGACATGCGGCATGCATGTGGGGCCCCTATGACATGCGGCATGCATGTGGGGCCCCCATGACATGCTCCATGCATGTGGGGCCCCATGACATGCGGCATGCATTTGGGTCCCCCATGAAATGCGGCATGCATGTGGGGCCCCCATGACATGTGGCATGCATGTGGGCCCCTATGACATGCGGCATGCATGTGGGACCCCCATGACATGCGGCATGCATGTGGGGCCCCTATGACATGCGGCATGCATTTGGAGCCCCCAGGACATGAGTCATGCATTTGAGGCCGTCATGACATGCGGCATGCATGTGGGGCCCCCATGACATGCTCCATGCATGTGGGGCCCCATGACATGCGGCATGCATTTGGGTCCCCCATGAAATGCGGCATGCATGTGGGGCCCCCATGACATGTGGCATGCATGTGGGCCCCTATGACATGCGGCATGCATGTGGGACCCCCATGACATGCGGCATGCATGTGGGGCCCCTATGACATGCGGCATGCATTTGGAGCCCCCAGGACATGAGTCATGCATTTGGGGCCGTCATGACATGCGGCATGCATTTGCGGCCCCCATGACATGTGGCATGCATGTGGGCCCCCCATGACATGCGCCATGCATGTGGGCCCCTATGACATGCGGCATGCATGTGGGACCCCCATGACATGCGGCATGCATGTGGGGCCCCTATGACATGCGGCATGCATGTGGGGCCCCCATGACATGCTCCATGCATGTGGGGCCCCTGTGACATGTGGCATGCATGTGGGGCCCCTATGACATGCGGCATGTATTTGGGGGGCCCCATGACATGCGGCATGCACGTGGGGCCCCCATGACATGCGGCATGCATGTGGGGTCCCCATGACATGTGGCATGCATGTGAACCCCCCATGACATGCGCCATGCATGTGGGCCCCTATGACATGCGGCATGCGTGTGGGACCCCCATGACATGCGGCATGCATGTGGGGCCCCTATGACATGCGGCATGCATGTGGGGCCCCCATGACATGCTCCATGCATGTGGGGCCCCTATGACATGTGGCATGCATGTGGGGGCCCTATGACATGCGGCATGCATTTGGGGGGCCCCATGACATGCGGCATGCACGTGGGGCCCCCATGACATGCGGCAAGCACGTGGGGCCCCAATGACATGCAGCATGTACGTGGGGCCCCCATGACATGCGAAATGCACGTGAGGCCCCCATGACATGCGGAATGCCTGCGGGGCCCCAATGCCATGCGGCATGCATGCATTTGGGTCACCCATGAAATGCAGCATGCACGTGGGGCCCCCATGACATGTGGCATGCATGTGGGGCCCCATGATATCCGGCATGCATTTATGGCCCCCATGACATGCGGCATGCATTTGGGGCCCCCATGACTTGAGCCATGCATTTGGGGCCCCCATAACATGTGGCATGCACGTGGGGCCCTCATGACATGCAGCATGCATTTGGGGCCCCCATGACTTGAGCCATGCATTTGGGGCCCCCATGACATGCGGCATGCACGTGGGGCCATCATGACATGCAGCATGCATTTGGGGCCACTATGACATGCGGCAAGCATTTGGGCCCCCATGACATGCGGCATGCATGTGGGGGGCCCATGACATGCGTCATGCATTTGGGCCCCATGACATGCGGCATGCATTTGGGGCCTGCATAACATGATGCATGCATTTGGGGTACCTGAGACATGCGGCATGCACATGGGGCCCCCATAACATGCTGCATGCATTTGGGGCGCCCGAGACATGCGGCATGCACGTGGGGACCCTATGACATGCCGCATGCATTTGGGGCCCCCATTACATGTGGCATGCACATGAAGCCCCCATGACATGAGGCATATGCTTGGGGCCCCATTGACATGCGGCATGAGTTTGGACCCCCCATGACATGTGGCATGCACGTGGGGCCCCCATGACATGCGGCATGCATTTGGGGCCGCCATGACATGCGGCATGCATTTGGGGCCCCCATGACATGCGGCATGCATTTGGGTCCCTCATGAAATGCGGCATGCATGTGGGGCCCCCATGACATGTGGCATGCATGTGGGCCCCCCCATGACATGCGCCATGAATGTGGGGCCCCTATGACATGCGGCATGCATTTGGGGGGCCCCATGACATGCGGCATGCACGTGGGGCCCCCATGACATGCGGCATACATTTGTGGCCCCCGTGACATGAGGCATGCACGTGGGGCCCCCATGACATGCGACAAGCACGCGGGGCACCAATGACATGCAACATGTACGTGGGGCCCCCATGACATGCGGAATGCACGTGAGGCCCCCTTGACATGCGGAATGGCTGCGGGGCCCCAATGACATGCAGCATGCATGTGGGCCCCCCATGACATGCGGCATGCATTTGTGGGCACCAAGACATACGGCATGCGTTTGGGGCCCCCATGATATGCGGCATGCATTTGAATCCCCCATTACATGCGGCATGCACGTGGGGCTCCCATGACATGCGGCATGCATTTGTGGCCCCCATGACTTGAGGCATGCATTTGAGGCCTCCATGACATGCGGCATGCATTTGTGGCCCCCATGACTTGAGGCATGCATTTGGGGCCTCCATGACATGCGGCATGCATGTGGGGCCCCCATGACATGCGCCATGCATGTGGGGCCCCTATGACATGCAGCATGCACGTGGAGCCCCCATCATATGCGGCATGCATTTGGGGCCCCCATGACATGCGGCATGCATGCAGGGCCCTCATGACATGTGGCATGAATTTGGGGCCCCAATACATGCGGCATGCATGTTGGCACCCCATGACATGCGGCATGCATTTGGGGCCTCCATGACATGCGGCATGCATGTGGGGCCCCCCATGACATGCGCCGTGCATGTGGGACCCCTATGACATGCGGCATGCATTTGGGGCCCCCATGACATGCGGCATGCATGTGGGGCCCTCATGACATGCGGCATGCATTTGTGGGCCCCAAGACATTCGGCATGCACGTGGGGCCCCCATGACATGCTGCATTCGTTTGGGGCCCCCATGACTTGCGGCATGCATGTGGGACCCCCATGACATGTGGTATGCACGTGGGGCCCCTATGACATGCCACATGCATTTGGGGCCCCCATGACATGCCACATGCATTTGGGGCCCCCATGACATGCGGCATGCATTTGGGCCCCCATGACATGTGGCATGCATTTGGGCCCCCATGACATGCGGCATGCATTTGGGGCCTGCATAACATGCTGCATGCATTTGGGGTCCCTGAGACATTCGGCATGCATGTGGGGCACCCATGACTTGCGCCATGCACGTGGGGCCCCTATGACATGCAGCATGAATTTGGGGGCCCCATTACATGTGGCATGCACGTGGAGCCCCCATGACATGAGTCATGCATTTGGGGCCGCCATGACATGCGGCATGCACGTGGGGCCCCCAATACATGCGGAATGCTCGGGAGGCCCCCATGACATGCGGCATGCACGTGGGGCCCCCATGACGTGCAGCATGCATTTGGATCCCCCATTACATGCAGAATGCAAGTGGGGACCCCATGACATGTGGCATGCATGTGGGCCCCATGACATGCAGTATGCATTTGGGGCCTGCATAACATGGTGCATGCATTTGGTGTACCTGAGACATTCGGCATGCACGTGGGGCCCCCATAACATGCTGCATGCATTTGGGGTGCCCGAGACATGCGGCATGTCATAGGGGCCCCACGTGCATGCCGCACGCATTTGGGCCCCCATTACATGTGGCATGCACATGGGGACCCCATGACATGCAGCATGAGTTTGGATCCCCCATGACATGCGGCATGCACATGGGGCCCCCATGACATGAGTCATGCATTTGGGGCCGCCATGACATGCAGCATGCATTTGGGGCTCCCATGACATGCGGCATGCATGTGGGGCCCCCATGACATGTGGCATGCATGTAGGGCCCCATGATATGCGGCCTGCAGTTGGGGCCCCCAATACATGCGGCATGCATTTATGGCCCCATTACATGCGGCATGCATTTGGGCCCCCATGACATGTGGCAAGCACGTGGGGCCCCAATGACATGCAGCATGCACGTGGGGCCCCCATGACATGCGGAATGCAAGTGAGGCCCCCATGACATGCGGAATGCCTGCGGGGCCCCCATGACATGCGGAATGCGTGCGGGGCCCCCATGACATGCGGCATGCATGCAGGGCCCTCATGACATGCGGCATGAATTTGGGACCCCATGACATGTGGCATGCATGTGGGGCCCCTATGACATGCGGCATGCATTTGTGGGCCCCAAGACATGCGGCATGCATGTGGGGCCCCTATGACATGCGGCATGCATTTGGGGGCCCCATGACATGCGGCATGCACATGGGGCCCCCATGAAATGCGGCATTTATTTGGGGCCCCCATGACATGCGGCATGCACGTGGTGCCCCCATGACGTGCAGCATGAATTTGGATCCCCCATTACATGCTGCATGCAACTGGGGCCCCCATGAAATGCGCCATGCATGTGGGGCCCCTATGACATGCGGCATGCATTTGTGGGCCCCAAGACATGCGCCATGCATGTGGGGCCCCAATGACATGCAGCATTCACGTGGGACCGCCATAACATGCGGAATGCACGTGAGGCCCCCATGACATGCGTAATGCCTGCGGGGCCCCAATGACATGCGGCATGCACGCATTTGGGTCCCCCATGAAATGCGGCATGCATGTGGGGCCCCCATGACATGCGGCATGCATTTGTGGGCCCCAAGACATGCGCCATGCATGCGGGGCCCCTATGACATGCGGCATGCATTTGTGGGCCCCAAGACATGCGGCATGCATGTGGGGCCCCTATGACATGCGGCATGCATTTGGGGGGCCACATGACATGCGGCATGCACGTGCGGCCCCCATGAAATGTGGCATTTATTTGGCGCCCCAATGACATGTGGAATGCCTGCGGGGCCCCCTTGACATGTGGCATGCACGTGGGGCCCCCATGACATGCGGCAAGCACGTGGGGCCCCAATGACATGCAGCATTCACGTGGGACCGCCATAACATGCGGAATGCACGTGAGGCCCCCTTGACATGCGTAATGCCTGCGGGGCCCCAATGACATGCGGCATGCACGCATTTGGGTCCCCCATGAAATGCGGCATGCATGTGGGGCCCCCATGACATGTGGTATGCATGTGGGGTCCCATGATATGCGGCATGCAGTTGGGGCCCCAATACATGCGGCATGCACGTTGGGCACCCATGACATGCGACATGCATTTATGGCCCCCATGATATGCGGCATGCATTTGGGCCCTCATGAAATGCGCCATGCATGTGGGGCCCTTATGACATGCGGCATGCATTTGGGGCCCCCATGATATGCGGCACACATTTGTGGTCCCCATGACATGCGGCATGCATTTGTGGGCCCCAAGACATGATGCATGCATTTGGGGGGCCCCATGACATGCGGAATGCACGTGGGGCCCCCATGAAATGCGGCATGCATTTGGGGCCCCCATGACATGCGGAATGCCTTCGGGGCCCCATGAGATGCGGCATGCATGCGGCACCCTCATGACATGCGGCATGCATTTGGGGCCCCCATGACTTGAGGCATGCATTTGGGGCCCTCATGACATGCGGCATGCATTTGTGGGCCCCAAGACATTCGGCATGCACGTGGGGCCCCCATGACATGCTGCATGCGTTTGGGGCCCCCATGACTTGCGGCATGCATGTGGGACCCCCATGACATGTGGTATGCACGTGGGGCACCTATGACATGCCACATGCATTTGGGGCCCCCATGACATGCGACATGCATGTGGGACCCCCATGACATGCAGCATGCATTTGGGCCCCATGACATGTGGCATGCATTTGGGCCCCCATGACATGCGGCATGCATTTGGGGCCTGCATAACATGCTGCATGCATTTGGGGGCCCCATTACATGTGGCATGCACGTGGAGCCCCCATGACATGAGTCATGCATTTGGGGCCGCCATGACATGCGGCATGCACGTGGGGCCCCCAATACATGCGGAATGCTCGGGAGGCCCCCATGACATGCGGCATGCACGTGGGGCCCCCATGACGTGCAGCATGCATTTGGATCCCCCATTACATGCAGAATGCAAGTGGGGACCCCATGACATGTGGCATGCATGTGGGCCCCCATGACATGCAGTATGCATTTGGGGCCTGCATAACATGGTGCATGCATTTGGTGTACCTGAGACATTCGGCATGCACATGGGGCCCCCATAACATGCTGCATGCATTTGGGGTGCCCGATACATGCGGCATGTCATAGGGGCCCCACGTGCATGCCGCACGCATTTGGGCCCCCATTACATGTGGCATGCACATGGGGACCCTATGACATGCAGCATGAGTTTGGATCCCCCATGACATGCGGCATGCACATGGGGCCCCCATGACATGAGAAATGCATTTGGGGCCGCCATGACATGCTGCATGCATTTGGGGCTCCCATGACATGCGGCATGCATTTGGGTCCCCCATGAAATGCGGCATGCATGTGGGGCCCCCATGACATGTGGCATGCATGTAGGGCCCCATGATATGCGGCCTACAGTTGGGGCCCCCAATACATGCGTCATGCATTTATGGCCCCCATGACATGCGGCATGCATTTGGGCCCCCATGACATGTGGCAAGCACGTGGGGCCCCAATGACATGCAGCATGCACGTGGGGCCCCCATGACATGCGGAATGCAAGTGAGGCCCCCATGACATGCGGAATGCCTGCGGGGCCCCCATGACATGCGGAATGCGTGCGGGGCCCCCATGACATGCGGCATGCATGCAGGGCCCTCATGACATGCGGCATGAATTTGGGACCCCATGACATGTGGCATGCATGTGGGGCCCCTATGACATGCGGCATGCATTTGTGGGCCCCAAGACATGCGTCATGCACATGGGGCCCCCATGAAATGCGGCATTTATTTGGGGCCCCCATGACATGCGGCATGCACGTGGTGCCCCCATGACGTGCAGCATGAATTTGGATCCCCCATTACATGCTGCATGCAACTGGGGCCCCCATGAAATGCGCCATGCATGTGGGGCCCCTATGACATGCGGCATGCATTTGTGGGCCCCCAATGACATGCAGCATTCACGTGGGACCGCCATAACATGCGGAATGCACGTGAGGCCCCCATGACATGCGTAATGCCTGCGGGGCCCCAATGACATGCGGCATGCACGCATTTGGGTCCCCCAAGAAATGCGGCATGCATTTGGGGCCCCCCTGACATGCGGAATGCACGTGGGGCACCTATGACATGCGACATGAATTTGGGGGCCCCATTACATGCGGCATGCACGTGGAGCATCCATGACATGCGTCATGCATTTGGGGCCCCATGACATGCGGCATGCATGTGGGGCCCCCATGATATGCGCCATGCATGTGGGGCCCCTATGACATGCGGCATGCATTTGTGGGTCCCAAGACATACTGCATGCATTTGGGGGGCCCCATGACATGCGGCATGCATTTGGGGGGCCCCATGACATGCGGCATGCACGTGGGGCCCCCATGACATGTGGCATACATTTGTGGCCCCCGTGACATGAGGCATGCAAGAGGGGTCCCCATGACATGCGGCATGCATTTGGGGCCCCCATGACATGTGGCATGCACGTGGGGCCCCCATGACATGCTGCATGCATTTGGGGCCCCCATGATAAGCGGCATGCATGTGGGGCCCCTATGACATGCAGAATCCATTTGGGGGGGCCCATGACATGCGGCATGCACATGGGGCCCCCATGAAATGCAGCATTTATTTGGGGCCCCCATGACATGTGGAATGCCTGCGGGGCCCCCATGACATGCGGCATGCATGTGGGGCCCCCATGAAGTGCAGCATGCATTTGGATCCCCCATTACATGCTGCATGCAATTGGGGCCCCCATGAAATGCGCCATGCATGTGGGGCCCCTATAACATGCTGCATGAATTTGGGGCCCCCAATACATGCGGCATGCTTGTTGGGCCCCCATGACATGCGGCATGCATTTATGGCCCCCATGACATGCGGCAAGCATTTGAGCCCCCATGACATGCGGCATGCATGTGGGGACCCCATGACATGCAGCATGCATGTGCTGCCCCAATGGCATGCGGCATGCATTTGGGGGCCCCATGACTTGATGCATGCATTTGTTGCCCCCATGACATGCGGCATGCATGTGGGACCCCCATGACATGCGGCATGCATTTGAATCCCCCATTACATGTGGCATGCACGTGGGGCCCCCATGACATGCGGCGTGCATTTGGGCCCCCATGACATGCGGAATGCCTGCGGGGCCCCCATGACATGCGGCATGCATGCATGGCCCTCATGACATGCGGCATGAATTTGGGGCCCCCAATACATGCGGCATTCATGTGGGGCTCCCATGACATGCGGCATGCATTTATGGCCCCCATGACATGCGGCAAGCTTTTGGGCCCCATGACATGCGGCATGCATGTGGGGCCCCCATGACATGCGGCATGCATGTGGGGCCCCCTTGACATGCGGCATGCATTTGGGGGCCCCATGGCATGCAGCATGCATGTGGGGCCCAAATGCTTGCCGCATGTCAAGGGGGCCTCCATGACATGCGGCATGCATGTGGGTCCCCATGACATGCGTCATGCACGTGGGGCCCCCTTGACAAGCGGCATGCATTTATGGCCCCCATGACTTGCGGCATGAATTTGGGGCTCCCATGATATGCGGCACGCATTTGGGGCCCCCATGACATGCGCATGCATGTGGAGCCCCCATGAAATACGCCATGCATGTGGGGCCCCTATGACATGCGGCATGCATTTGTGGGCCCCAAGACATGCTGCATGCATTTGGGGGACCCCATGACATGCGGCATGCATTTGGGGCCCCCATGACATGAGGCATTCATTTGGGACCCCCATGACATGCGGCATGCATTTGGGCCCCCCATGACATGCGGCATGCATATGGGGCCTGCATAACATGCTGCATGCATTTGGGGTACCTGAGACATGCGGCATGCACGTGGGCCCCCCATAACATGCTGCATGCATTTGGGGTGCCCGAGACATGCGGCATGCACGTGGGGCCCCTATGACATGTGGCATGCACGTGGGGCCCCCATGACATGCTGCATGCATTTGGGGCCCCCATGATAAGCGGCATGCATGTGGGGCCCCAATGACATGCGGAATCCATTTGGGGGGCCCCATGACATGCGGCATGCACATGGGGCCCCCATGAAATGCAGCATTTATTTGGGGCCCCCATGACATGTGGAATGCCTGCAGGGCCCCCATGACATGCGGCATGCATGTGGGGCCCCCATGAAGTGCAGCATGCATTTGGATCCCCCATTACATGCTGCATGCAATTGGGGCCCCCATGAAATGCGCCATGCATGTGGGGCCCCTATGACATGCTGCATGAATTTGGGGCCCCCAATACATGCGGCATGCTTGTTGGGCCCCCATGACATGCGGCATGCATTTATGGCCCCCATGACATGCGGCAAGCATTTGAGCCCCCATGACATGCGGCATGCATGTGGGGACCCCATGACATGCGGCATGCATGTGGGGCCCCAATGACATGCGGCATGCATTTGGGGGCCCCCATGACTTGATGCATGCATTTGGGGCCCCCATGACATGCGGCATGCATGTGGGACCCCCATGGCATGCGGCATGCATTTGAATCCCCCATTACATGCGGCCTGCACGTGGGGCCCCCCATGGCATGCGGCATGCATTTGGGCCCCCCATGACATGCGGAATGCCTGCAGGGCCCCCATGACATGCGGCATGCATGCAGGGCCCTCATGACATGCGGCATGAATTTGGGGCCCCCAATACATGATGCGGCATGCATTTATGGCCCCCATGACATGCGGCAAGCTTTTGGGCCCCATGACATGCGGCATGCATGTGGGGCCTCCATGACATGCGGCAAGCATTTGGGCCCCCATGACATGCGGCATGCATGTGGGGCCCCCTTGACATGCGGCATGCATTTGGGGGCCCCATGGCATGCAGCATGCATGTGGGGCCCAAATGCTTGCCGCATGTCAAGGGGGCCTCCATGACATGCGGCATGCATGTGGATCCCCATGACATGCGGCATGCATGTGGGGCCCCTATGACATGCGGCATGCATGTGGGGCCCCCATGACATGCTCCATGCATGTGGGGCCCCATGACATGCGGCATGCATTTGGGTCCCCCATGAAATGCGGCATGCATGTGGGGCCCCCATGACATGTGGCATGCATGTGGGCCCCTATGACATGCGGCATGCATGTGGGACCCCCATGACATGCGGCATGCATGTGGGGCCCCTATGACATGCGGCATGCATTTGGAGCCCCCAGGACATGAGTCATGCATTTGAGGCCGTCATGACATGCGGCATGCATGTGGGGCCCCCATGACATGCTCCATGCATGTGGGGCCCCATGACATGCGGCATGCATTTGGGTCCCCCATGAAATGCGGCATGCATGTGGGGCCCCCATGACATGTGGCATGCATGTGGGCCCCTATGACATGCGGCATGCATGTGGGACCCCCATGACATGCGGCATGCATGTGGGGCCCCTATGACATGCGGCATGCATTTGGAGCCCCCAGGACATGAGTCATGCATTTGGGGCCGTCATGACATGCGGCATGCATTTGCGGCCCCCATGACATGTGGCATGCATGTGGGCCCCCCATGACATGCGCCATGCATGTGGGCCCCTATGACATGCGGCATGCATGTGGGACCCCCATGACATGCGGCATGCATGTGGGGCCCCTATGACATGCGGCATGCATGTGGGGCCCCCATGACATGCTCCATGCATGTGGGGCCCCTGTGACATGTGGCATGCATGTGGGGCCCCTATGACATGCGGCATGTATTTGGGGGGCCCCATGACATGCGGCATGCACGTGGGGCCCCCATGACATGCGGCATGCATGTGGGGTCCCCATGACATGTGGCATGCATGTGAACCCCCCATGACATGCGCCATGCATGTGGGGCCCCTATGACATGTGGCATGCATGTGGGGGCCCTATGACATGCGGCATGCATTTGGGGGGCCCCATGACATGCGGCATGCACGTGGGGCCCCCATGACATGCGGCAAGCACGTGGGGCCCCAATGACATGCAGCATGTACGTGGGGCCCCCATGACATGCGAAATGCACGTGAGGCCCCCATGACATGCGGAATGCCTGCGGGGCCCCAATGCCATGCGGCATGCATGCATTTGGGTCACCCATGAAATGCAGCATGCACGTGGGGCCCCCATGACATGTGGCATGCATGTGGGGCCCCATGATATCCGGCATGCATTTATGGCCCCCATGACATGCGGCATGCATTTGGGGCCCCCATGACTTGAGCCATGCATTTGGGGCCCCCATAACATGTGGCATGCACGTGGGGCCCTCATGACATGCAGCATGCATTTGGGGCCCCCATGACTTGAGCCATGCATTTGGGGCCCCCATGACATGCGGCATGCACGTGGGGCCATCATGACATGCAGCATGCATTTGGGGCCACTATGACATGCGGCAAGCATTTGGGCCCCCATGACATGCGGCATGCATGTGGGGGGCCCATGACATGCGTCATGCATTTGGGCCCCATGACATGCGGCATGCATTTGGGGCCTGCATAACATGATGCATGCATTTGGGGTACCTGAGACATGCGGCATGCACATGGGGCCCCCATAACATGCTGCATGCATTTGGGGCGCCCGAGACATGCGGCATGCACGTGGGGACCCTATGACATGCCGCATGCATTTGGGGCCCCCATTACATGTGGCATGCACATGAAGCCCCCATGACATGAGGCATATGCTTGGGGCCCCATTGACATGCGGCATGAGTTTGGACCCCCCATGACATGTGGCATGCACGTGGGGCCCCCATGACATGCGGCATGCATTTGGGGCCGCCATGACATGCGGCATGCATTTGGGGCCCCCATGACATGCGGCATGCATTTGGGTCCCTCATGAAATGCGGCATGCATGTGGGGCCCCCATGACATGTGGCATGCATGTGGGCCCCCCCATGACATGCGCCATGAATGTGGGGCCCCTATGACATGCGGCATGCATTTGGGGGGCCCCATGACATGCGGCATGCACGTGGGGCCCCCATGACATGCGGCATACATTTGTGGCCCCCGTGACATGAGGCATGCACGTGGGGCCCCCATGACATGCGACAAGCACGCGGGGCACCAATGACATGCAACATGTACGTGGGGCCCCCATGACATGCGGAATGCACGTGAGGCCCCCTTGACATGCGGAATGGCTGCGGGGCCCCAATGACATGCAGCATGCATGTGGGCCCCCCATGACATGCGGCATGCATTTGTGGGCACCAAGACATACGGCATGCGTTTGGGGCCCCCATGATATGCGGCATGCATTTGAATCCCCCATTACATGCGGCATGCACGTGGGGCTCCCATGACATGCGGCATGCATTTGTGGCCCCCATGACTTGAGGCATGCATTTGGGGCCTCCATGACATGCGGCATGCATTTGTGGCCCCCATGACTTGAGGCATGCATTTGGGGCCTCCATGACATGCGGCATGCATGTGGGGCCCCCATGACATGCGCCATGCATGTGGGGCCCCTATGACATGCGGCATGCACGTGGAGCCCCCATCATATGCGGCATGCATTTGGGGCCCCCATGACATGCGGCATGCATGCAGGGCCCTCATGACATGTGGCATGAATTTGGGGCCCCAATACATGCGGCATGCATGTTGGCACCCCATGACATGCGGCATGCATTTGGGGCCTCCATGACATGCGGCATGCATGTGGGGCCCCCCATGACATGCGCCGTGCATGTGGGACCCCTATGACATGCGGCATGCATTTGGGGCCCCCATGACATGCGGCATGCATGTGGGGCCCTCATGACATGCGGCATGCATTTGTGGGCCCCAAGACATTCGGCATGCACGTGGGGCCCCCATGACATGCTGCATTCGTTTGGGGCCCCCATGACTTGCGGCATGCATGTGGGACCCCCATGACATGTGGTATGCACGTGGGGCCCCTATGACATGCCACATGCATTTGGGGCCCCCATGACATGCGACATGCATGTGGGACCCCCATGACATGCGGCATGCATTTGGGCCCCCATGACATGTGGCATGCATTTGGGCCCCCATGACATGCGGCATGCATTTGGGGCCTGCATAACATGCTGCATGCATTTGGGGTCCCTGAGACATTCGGCATGCATGTGGGGCACCCATGACTTGCGCCATGCACGTGGGGCCCCTATGACATGCAGCATGAATTTGGGGGCCCCATTACATGTGGCATGCACGTGGAGCCCCCATGACATGAGTCATGCATTTGGGGCCGCCATGACATGCGGCATGCACGTGGGGCCCCCAATACATGCGGAATGCTCGGGAGGCCCCCATGACATGCGGCATGCACGTGGGGCCCCCATGACGTGCAGCATGCATTTGGATCCCCCATTACATGCAGAATGCAAGTGGGGACCCCATGACATGTGGCATGCATGTGGGCCCCATGACATGCAGTATGCATTTGGGGCCTGCATAACATGGTGCATGCATTTGGTGTACCTGAGACATTCGGCATGCACGTGGGGCCCCCATAACATGCTGCATGCATTTGGGGTGCCCGAGACATGCGGCATGTCATAGGGGCCCCACGTGCATGCCGCACGCATTTGGGCCCCCATTACATGTGGCATGCACATGGGGACCCCATGACATGCAGCATGAGTTTGGATCCCCCATGACATGCGGCATGCACATGGGGCCCCCATGACATGAGTCATGCATTTGGGGCCGCCATGACATGCAGCATGCATTTGGGGCTCCCATGACATGCGGCATGCATTTGGGTCCCCCATGAAATGCGGCATGCATGTGGGGCCCCCATGACATGTGGCATGCATGTAGGGCCCCATGATATGCGGCCTGCAGTTGGGGCCCCCAATACATGCGGCATGCATTTATGGCCCCATTACATGCGGCATGCATTTGGGCCCCCATGACATGTGGCAAGCACGTGGGGCCCCAATGACATGCAGCATGCACGTGGGGCCCCCATGACATGCGGAATGCAAGTGAGGCCCCCATGACATGCGGAATGCCTGCGGGGCCCCCATGACATGCGGAATGCGTGCGGGGCCCCCATGACATGCGGCATGCATGCAGGGCCCTCATGACATGCGGCATGAATTTGGGACCCCATGACATGTGGCATGCATGTGGGGCCCCTATGACATGCGGCATGCATTTGTGGGCCCCAAGACATGCGGCATGCATGTGGGGCCCCTATGACATGCGGCATGCATTTGGGGGCCCCATGACATGCGGCATGCACATGGGGCCCCCATGAAATGCGGCATTTATTTGGGGCCCCCATGACATGCGGCATGCACGTGGTGCCCCCATGACGTGCAGCATGAATTTGGATCCCCCATTACATGCTGCATGCAACTGGGGCCCCCATGAAATGCGCCATGCATGTGGGGCCCCTATGACATGCGGCATGCATTTGTGGGCCCCAAGACATGCGCCATGCATGTGGGGCCCCAATGACATGCAGCATTCACGTGGGACCGCCATAACATGCGGAATGCACGTGAGGCCCCCATGACATGCGTAATGCCTGCGGGGCCCCAATGACATGCGGCATGCACGCATTTGGGTCCCCCATGAAATGCGGCATGCATGTGGGGCCCCCATGACATGCGGCATGCATTTGTGGGCCCCAAGACATGCGCCATGCATGCGGGGCCCCTATGACATGCGGCATGCATTTGTGGGCCCCAAGACATGCGGCATGCATGTGGGGCCCCTATGACATGCGGCATGCATTTGGGGGGCCACATGACATGCGGCATGCACGTGCGGCCCCCATGAAATGTGGCATTTATTTGGCGCCCCAATGACATGTGGAATGCCTGCGGGACCCCCTTGACATGTGGCATGCACGTGGGGCCCCCATGACATGCGGCAAGCACGTGGGGCCCCAATGACATGCAGCATTCACGTGGGACCGCCATAACATGCGGAATGCACGTGAGGCCCCCTTGACATGCGTAATGCCTGCGGGGCCCCAATGACATGCGGCATGCACGCATTTGGGTCCCCCATGAAATGCGGCATGCATGTGGGGCCCCCATGACATGTGGTATGCATGTGGGGTCCCATGATATGCGGCATGCAGTTGGGGCCCCAATACATGCGGCATGCACGTTGGGCACCCATGACATGCGACATGCATTTATGGCCCCCATGATATGCGGCATGCATTTGGGCCCTCATGAAATGCGCCATGCATGTGGGGCCCTTATGACATGCGGCATGCATTTGGGGCCCCCATGATATGCGGCACACATTTGTGGTCCCCATGACATGCGGCATGCATTTGTGGGCCCCAAGACATGATGCATGCATTTGGGGGGCCCCATGACATGCGGAATGCATGTGGGGCCCCCATGAAATGCGGCATGCATTTGGGGCCCCCATGACATGCGGAATGCCTTCGGGGCCCCATGAGATGCGGCATGCATGCGGCACCCTCATGACATGCGGCATGCATTTGGGGCCCCCATGACTTGAGGCATGCATTTGGGGCCCTCATGACATGCGGCATGCATTTGTGGCCCCCAAGACATTCGGCATGCACGTGGGGCCCCCATGACATGCTGCATGCGTTTGGGGCCCCCATGACTTGCGGCATGCATGTGGGACCCCCATGACATGTGGTATGCACGTGGGGCACCTATGACATGCCACATGCATTTGGGGCCCCCATGACATGCGACATGCATGTGGGACCCCCATGACATGCAGCATGCATTTGGGCCCCATGACATGTGGCATGCATTTGGGCCCCCATGACATGCGGCATGCATTTGGGGCCTGCATAACATGCTGCATGCATTTGGGGGCCCCATTACATGTGGCATGCACGTGGAGCCCCCATGACATGAGTCATGCATTTGGGGCCGCCATGACATGCGGCATGCACGTGGGGCCCCCAATACATGCGGAATGCTCGGGAGGCCCCCATGACATGCGGCATGCACGTGGGGCCCCCATGACGTGCAGCATGCATTTGGATCCCCCATTACATGCAGAATGCAAGTGGGGACCCCATGACATGTGGCATGCATGTGGGCCCCCATGACATGCAGTATGCATTTGGGGCCTGCATAACATGGTGCATGCATTTGGTGTACCTGAGACATTCGGCATGCACATGGGGCCCCCATAACATGCTGCATGCATTTGGGGTGCCCGATACATGCGGCATGTCATAGGGGCCCCACGTGCATGCCGCACGCATTTGGGCCCCCATTACATGTGGCATGCACATGGGGACCCCATGACATGCAGCATGAGTTTGGATCCCCCATGACATGCGGCATGCACATGGGGCCCCCATGACATGAGAAATGCATTTGGGGCCGCCATGACATGCTGCATGCATTTGGGGCTCCCATGACATGCGGCATGCATTTGGGTCCCCCATGAAATGCGGCATGCATGTGGGGCCCCCATGACATGTGGCATGCATGTAGGGCCCCATGATATGCGGCCTACAGTTGGGGCCCCCAATACATGCGTCATGCATTTATGGCCCCCATGACATGCGGCATGCATTTGGGCCCCCATGACATGTGGCAAGCACGTGGGGCCCCAATGACATGCAGCATGCACGTGGGGCCCCCATGACATGCGGAATGCAAGTGAGGCCCCCATGACATGCGGAATGCCTGCGGGGCCCCCATGACATGCGGAATGCGTGCGGGGCCCCCATGACATGCGGCATGCATGCAGGGCCCTCATGACATGCGGCATGAATTTGGGACCCCATGACATGTGGCATGCATGTGGGGCCCCTATGACATGCGGCATGCATTTGTGGGCCCCAAGACATGCGTCATGCACATGGGGCCCCCATGAAATGCGGCATTTATTTGGGGCCCCCATGACATGCGGCATGCACGTGGTGCCCCCATGACGTGCAGCATGAATTTGGATCCCCCATTACATGCTGCATGCAACTGGGGCCCCCATGAAATGCGCCATGCATGTGGGGCCCCTATGACATGCGGCATGCATTTGTGGGCCCCCAATGACATGCAGCATTCACGTGGGACCGCCATAACATGCGGAATGCACGTGAGGCCCCCATGACATGCGTAATGCCTGCGGGGCCCCAATGACATGCGGCATGCACGCATTTGGGTCCCCCAAGAAATGCGGCATGCATGTGGGGGGCCCATGACATGCGGCATGCATTTGTGGGCCCCAAGACATGCGCCATGCATGTGGGGCCCCTGTGACATGCGGCATGCATTTGTGGGCCCCAAGACATGCGGCATGCATGTGGGGCCCCTATGACATGCGGCATGCATTTGGGGGGCCACATGACATGCGGCATGCACGTGCGGCCCCCATGAAATGTGGCATTTATTTGGCGCCCCAATGACATGTGGAATGCCTGTATGGCCCCCGTGACATGTGGCATGCACGTGGGGCCCCCATGACATGCAGCATTCACGTGGGACCGACATAACATGCGGAATGCACGTGAGGCCCCCTTGACATGCGTAATGCCTGCGGGGCCCCAATGACATGCGGCATGCACGCATTTGGGTCCCCCATGAAATGCGGCATGCATGTGGGGCCCCCATGACATGTGGTATGCATGTGGGGTCCCATGATATGCGGCATGCAGTTGGGGCCCCAATACATGCGGCATGCACGTTGGACACCCATGACATGCGACATGCATTTATGGCCCCCATGATATGCGGCATGCATTTGGGCCCTCATGAAATGCGCCATGCATGTGGGGCCCCTATGACACGCGGCATGCATTTGGGGCCCCCATGATATGCGGCACGCATTTGTGGTCCCCATGACATGCGGCATGCACTTGTGGGCCCCAAGACATGATGCATGCATTTGGGGGGCCCCATGACATGCGGAATGCACGTGGGGCCCCCATGAAATGCGGCATGCATTTGGGGCCCCCATGACATGCGGAATGCCTTCGGGGCCCCATGAGACGCGGCATGCATCCGGCACCCTCATGACATGCGGCATGCATTTGGGGCCCCCATGACTTGAGGCATGCATTTGGGGCCCCTATGACATGCGGCATGCATTTGGGGCCCCAATGACATGCGGCATGCATGTGGGGCACCCATGACTTGCGCCATGCACGTGGGGCCCCTATGGCATGCGGCATGAATTTGGGGGCCCCATTACATGCGGCATGCATGTGGAGCCCCCATGACATGCGGCATGCATTTGGGGCCCCCATGACATGCTTCATGCATGTGGGGCCCCCATGACATGCGTCATGCATTTGGGCCCCCATGACATGCGGCATGCATTTGGGGCCTGCATAACATGCTGCATGCATTTGGGGTACCTGAGACATGCGGCATGCACATGGGGCCCCCATGACATGCGGCATATGCTTGGGGCCCCAATGACATGCGGTATGAGTTTGGATCCCCCATGACATGCGGCATGCACGTGGGGCCCCCATGACATGAGTCATGCATTTGGGGCCGCCATGACATGCGGCATGCATTTGGGGCCCCCATGACATGCGACATGCACGTGGGGCCGCCATGACATGCGGTATGCATTTGCGGACCCCATGACATGCGGCATGCATTTGGGGTCCCCAGGACATGAGTCATGCATTTGGGGCCGTCATGACATGCGGCATGCATTTGGGGCCCCCATGACATGCGGCATGCATTTGGGTCCCCCATGAAATGCAGCATGCATGTGGGGCCCCCATGACATGTGGCATGCATGTGGGCCCCCCATGACATGCGCCATGCATGTGGGCCCCTATGACATGCGGCATGCATGTGGGGCCCCCAGGACATGCTCCATGCATGTGGGGCCCCTATGACATGCGGCATGCATGTGGGGCCCCTATGACATGCGGCATGCATTTGGGGGCCCCATGACATGCGGCATGCACGTGGGGCCCCCATGACATGCGTCATACATTTGTGGCCCCCGTGACATGAGGCATGCACATGGGGACCCCATGACATGCGGCAAGCACGCGGGGCCCCAATGACATGCAGCATGTACGTGGGGCCCCCATGACATGCGGAATGCACGTGAGGCCCCCATGACATGCGGAATGCCTGCGGGGCCCCAATGCCATGCGGCATGCATGCATTTGGGTCACCCATGAAATGCGGCATGCATGTGGGGCCCCCATGACATGTGGCATGCATGTGGGGCCCCATGATATCCGGCATGCATTTATGGCCCCCATGACATGCGGCATGCATTTGGGCCTCCATGACAAGCGAAAAGCACGTGGGGCCCCAATGACATGCAGCATGCACGTGGGGCCCCCATGACATGCGGAATGCACGTGAGGCCCCCATGACATGCGGAATGCCTGCGGGGCCCCAATGACATGCGGCATGCATTTGGGGCCCCCATGACTTGAGCCATGCATTTGGGGCCCCCATGATATGTGGCATGCATTTGGGGCCCCCATGACTTGAGCCATGCATTTGGGGCCCCCATGACATGCGGCCTGCACGTGGGGCCATCATGACATGCAGCATGCATTTGGGGCCACTATGACATGCGGCAAACATTTGGGCCCCCATGACATGCGGCATGCATGTGGGGCACCCATGACTTGCGCCATGTCATGTGGGCCCCAAATGCATGCGGCATGAATTTGGGGGCTCCATTACATGCGGCATGCATGTGGAGCCCCCATGACATGCGGCATGCATTTGGGGCCCACATGACATGCTTCATGCATGTGGGGCCCCCATGACATGCGTCATGCATTTGGGCCCCCATGACATGCGGCATGCATTTGGGGACTGCATAACATGCTGCATGCATTTGGGGTACCTGAGACATGCGGCATGCACATGGGGCCCCCATGACATGCGGCATATGCTTGGGGCCCCAATGACATGCGGTATGCACGTTCGGCCCCCATGACATGAGTCATGCATTTGGGGCCCCCATGACATGCGGTATGCATGTGGGGCCCCAATGACATGCGGCATACATTTGGGGGCCCCCATGACTTGATGCATGCATTTGGGGCCCCCATGACATGCGGCATGCATGTGGGACCCCCATGGCATGCGGCATGCATTTGAATCCCCCATTACATGCGGCATGCACGTGGGGCCCCCCATGGCATGCGGCATGCATTTGGGCCCCCCATGACATGCGGAATGCCTGCGGGGCCCCCATGACATGCGGCATGCATGCAGGGCCCTCATGACATGCGGCATGAATTTGGGGCCCCCAATACATGCGGCATGCACATTGGGCCCCCTTGACATGCGACATTCATGTGGGGCTCCCATGACATGCGGCATGCATTTATGGCCCCCATGACATGCGGCATGCATTTGGGCCCCCCATGACATGCGGCATGCATTTGGGGCCTGCATAACATGCTGCATGCATTTTGGGTACCTGAGACATGCGGCATGCACGTGGGCCCCCCATAACATGCTGCATGCATTTGGGGTGCCCGAGACATGCGGCATGCACGTGGGGCCCCTATGACATGTGGCATGCACGTGGGGCCCCCATGACATGCTGCATGCATTTGGGACCCCCATGATAAGCGGCATGCATGTGGGGCCCCTATGACATGCGGAATCCATTTGGGGGGCCCCATGACATGCGGCATGCACATGGGGCCCCCATGAAATGCAGCATTTATTTGGGGCCCCCATGACATGTGGAATGCCTGCGGGGCCCCCATGACATGCGGCATGCATGTGGGGCCCCCATGAAGTGCAGCATGCATTTGGATCCCCCATTACATGCTGCATGCAATTGGGGCCCCCATGAAATGCGCCATGCATGTGGGGCCCCTATGACATGCTGCATGAATTTGGGGCCCCCAATACATGCGGCATGCTTGTTGGGCCCCCATGACATGCGGCATGCATTTATGGCCCCCATGACATGCGGCAAGCATTTGAGCCCCCATGACATGCGGCATGCATGTGGGGACCCCATGACATGCGGCATGCATGTGGGGCCCCAATGACATGCGGCATGCATTTGGGGGCCCCCATGACTTGATGCATGCATTTGGGGCCCCCATGACATGCGGCATGCATGTGGGACCCCCATGGCATGCGGCATGCATTTGAATCCCCCATTACATGCGGCATGCACGTGGGGCCCCCATGGCATGTGGCATGCATTTGGGCCCCCCATGACATGCGGAATGCTTGCGGGGCCCCCATGACATGCGGCATGCATGCAGGGCCCTCATGACATGCGGCATGAATTTGGGGCCCCCAATACATGCGGCATGCACGTTGGGCCCCCTTGACATGCGACATTCATGTGGGGCTCCCATGACATGCGGCATGCATTTATGGCCCCCATGACATGTGGCAAGCTTTTGGGCCCCATGACATGCGGCATGCATGTGGGGCCCCCATGACATGCGGCAAGCATTTGGGCCCCCATGACATGCGGCATGCATGTGGGGCCCCCTTGACATGCGGCATGCATTTGGGGGCCCCATGGCATGCAGCATGCATGTGGGGCCCAAATGCTTGCCGCATGTCAAGGGGGCCTCCATGACATGCGGCATGCATGTGGGTCCCCATGACATGCGTCATGCACGTGGGGCCCCCTTGACATGCGGCATGCATTTATGGCCCCCATGACTTGCGGCATGAATTTGGGGCCCCCATGATATGCGGCACGCATTTGGGGCCCCCATGACATGCGCATGCATGTGGAGCCCCCATGACATGAGGCATTCATTTGGGACCCCCATGACATGCAGCATGCACGTGGGGCCCCCATGACATGCGACATGCATTTGGGGGCCCCGTGACATGCGGCATGCATTTGGGTCCCCATGAAATGTGGCATGCACGTGGAGCCCCCATGACATGCGGCATGCATTTGGGGCACCCATGACATGCGGCATGCATGTGGGACCCCCATGACATGCGGCATGCATTTGGGGCCTGCATAACATGCTGCATGCATTTGGGGTACCTGAGACATGCGGCATGCACGTGGGCCCCCCATAACATGCTGCATGCATTTGGCGTGCCCGAGACATGCGGCATGCACGTGGGGCCCCTATGACATGCCGCATGCATTTGGGGCCCACATTGCATGTGGCATGCACATGGGGCCCCCATGACATGCGGCATACACTTGGGGCCCCAATGACATGCGGCATGAGTTTGGATCCCCCATGACATGCGGCATGCACGTGGAGCCCCCATGACATGCTCCATGCATGTGGGGCCCCTATGATATGCGGCATGCATGTGGGCTCCCCATGAAATGTGGCATGCACCTGGGGCCCCCATGACATGCTGCATGCATTTGGGGCCCCCATGACATGCAGCATGCATGTGGGTCCCCCATGACATGCGACATGCATTTGGGGCCCCATGACATGCGGCATGCATGTGGGTCCCCATGACATGCGGCATGCACTTGGGGCCCCCTTGACATGCATCATGCATTTGGATCCCCCATTACATGCTGCATGCAAGTGGTGCCCCATGACATGCGGCATGCATGTGGGCCCCCATGACATGCGGCATGCATTTGGGGCCTCCATGACATGCGGCATGCATGTGGGGCCCCCATGACATGCGGCATGCATTTGGGGTCCCCTTGACATGCGACATTCATGTGGGGCTCCCATGACATGCGGCATGAATTTGGGGCCTCCATGACATGCGGCATGCATGTGGGGCCCCCATGACATGCGGCATGCATTTGGGGTCCCCATGACATGCGGCATGCACGTGGGGCCCCCTTGACATGCGACATTCATTTGGGGCCCCCATGACATTTGGCATGCATGTGGGGCTCCCATGACATGCGGCATGCATTTATGGCCCCCATGACATGCGGCAAGCATTTGGGCCCCCATGACATGCGGCATGCATGTGGGGCCCCCATGACATGCGGCATGCATTTGGGGCCTGCATAACATGCTGCATGCACTTGGGGTACCTGAGACATGCGGCATGCACGTGGGGCCCCCATAACATGCTGCATGCATTTGGGGTGCCCGAGACATGCGGAATGCACGTGGGGCCCCTATGACATGCCGCATGCATTTGGGGCCCCCATTACATGTGGCATGCACATGGGGCCTCCATGACATGCGGCATACGCTTGGGGTCCCAATGACATGCAGCATGAGTTTGGATCCCCCATGACATGCGGCATGCACGTGGGGCCCCCATGACATGAGTCATGCATTTGGGTCCCCCATGACATGCGCTATGCATGTGGGGCCCCTATGACATGCGGCATGCATTTGTGGGCCCCAAGACATGCTGCATGCATTTGGGGGGCCTCCATGACATGCAGCATGCATGTGGGTCCCCATGACATGCGTCATGCACGTGGGGCCCCCTTGACATGTGACATTCATTTGGGGCCCCCATGACATGTGGCATGCATGTGTGGCCCCCATGACATGTGCCATGCATGTGGGGCCCCTATGACATGCGGCATGCATTTGGGGCCCCGATGACATGCGGCATGCATGTGGGGCACCCATGACTTGCGGCATGCATTTGGGGCCACTATGACATGCGGCATGCATTTGGGGCCCCCATGACATGCGGCATGCATGTGGGACCCCTATGACATGCGGCATGCATTTGGGGGGTCCATGACATGCGGCATGCACGTGGGGCCCCCATGACATGCGGCATACATTTGTGGCCCCGATGACATGCGGTATGCACGTGTGGCACCCATGACTTGTGGCATGCATTTGGAGCCACTATGACATGCGGCATGCATTTGGGGCCCCAATGACATGCGGCATGCATGCATTTGGGTCCCCCATGAAATGTGGCATGCATGTGGGGCCCCCATGACATGCGGCATGCACGTGGGGCCCCCATGACATGCGGCATACATTTGTGGCCCCCGTGACATGAGGCATGCACGTGGGGCCCCATGACATGCGGCAAGCACGTGGGGCCCCAATGACATGCAGCAGGCACGTGGAGCCCCCATGACATGCGGAATGCCTGCGGGGCCCCAATGACATGCGGCATGCAAGCGGGGCCCTCATGACATGTGGCATGCATTTGGGGGCCCCAATATATGCAGCATGCACGTGGGGCCCCCATGATATGTGGCATGCATGTGGGGCACCCATGATTTGCGCCATGCACGTGGGGCCCCTATGACATGCGGCATGAATTTGGGGTGCCCGAGACATGCGGAATGCACGTGGGGCCCCTATGACATGCCGCATGCATTTGTGGCCCCCATTACATGTGGCATGCACATGTGGCCTCCATGACATGCGGCATGCATTTGGGGCCACTATGACATGCGGCATGCATTTGGGGCCCCCATGACATGCGTCATGCATGTGGGACCCCTATGACATGCGGCCTGCATGTGGGGGGCCCCATGACATGCGGCAAGCACGTGGGGCCCCAATGACATGCAGCATGTACGTGGGGCCCCCATGACATGCGGAATGCACGTGAGGCCCCCATGACATGCGTAATGCCTGCGGGGCCCCAATGACATGCGGCATGCGTCCCCCATTAAATGCGGCAAGCACGTGGGGCCCCAATGACATGCAGAATGTACGTGGGGCCCCCATGACATGCGGAATGCCTGCGGGGCCCCAATGACATGCGGCATGCAAGCGGGGCCCTCATGACATGTAGCATGCATTTGGGGCCCCCAATATATGCAGCATGCACGTGGGACCCCCATGATATGTGGCATGCATTTGGGGCCCCCATGACTTGCGGCATGCACGTGGGCCCCTCATGACATGCAGCATGCATTTGGAAACCACTATGACATGCGGCATGCATTTGGGGCCCCCATGACATGAGGCATGCATTTGGGGCCCCCATGACATGCGGCATGCATGTAGGGCCCCCATGAAATGCGCCATGCATGTGGGTCCCCTATGACATGCGGCATGCATTTGTGGGCCCCAAGACATGCGGCATGCACGTGGGCCCCCCATGACATGCGGCATGCATTTGGGGCCCCCCTGACATGCGGAATGCACGTGGGGCACCTATGACATGCGACATGAATTTGGGGGCCCCATTACATGCGGCATGCACGTGGAGCATCCATGACATGCGTCATGCATTTGGGCCCCCATGACATGCGGGATGCATGTGGGGCCCCCATGATATGCGCCATGCATGTGGGGCCCCTATGACATGCGGCATGAATTTGTGGGTCCCAAGACATACTGCATGCATTTGGGGGGCCCCATGACATGCGGCATGCATTTGGGGGGCCCCATGACATGCGGCATGCACGTGGGGCCCCCATGACATGTGGCATACATTTGTGGCCCCCGTGACATGAGGCATGCAAGAGGGGTCCCCATGACATGCGGCATGCATTTGGGGCCCCCATGACATGTGGTATGCACGTGGGGCCACTATGACATGCCGCATGCATTTGGGGCCCCCATTACATGCTGCATGCAATTGGGGCCCCCATGAAATGCGCCATGCATGTGGGGCCCCTATGACATGCTGCATGAATTTGGGGCCCCCAATACATGTGGCATGCTTGTTGGGCCCCCATGACATGCGGCATGCATTTATGGCCCCCATGACATGCGGCAAGCATTTGAGCCCCCATGACATGCGGCATGCATGTGGGGACCCCATGACATGCGGCATGCATGTGGAGCCCCAATGGCATGCGGCATGCATTTGGGGGGCCCCATGACTTGATGCATGCATTTGGGGCCCCCATGACATGCGGCATGCATGTGGGACCCCCATGATATGCGGCATGCATTTGAATCCCCCATTACATGCGGCATGCACGTGGGGCCCCCATGACATGCGGCATGCATTTGGGCCCCCCATGACATGCGGAATGCCTGCGGGGCCCCCATGACATGCGGCATGCATGCAGGGCCCTCATGACATGCGGCATGAATTTGGGGCCCCCAATACATGCGGCATGCACGTTGGGCCCCCTTGACATGCGACATTCATGTGGGGCTCCCATGACATGCGGCATGCATTTATGGCCCCCATTACATGCGGCAAGCTTTTGGGCCCCTTGACATGCGACATGCATGTGGGGCCCCCATGACATGCGGCAAGCATTTGGGCCCCCATGACATGCGGCATGCATGTGGGGCCCCCTTGACATGCGGCATGCATTTATGGCCCCATGACTTGCGGCATGAATTTGGGGCCCCCATGATATGCGGCACGCATTTGGGGCCCCCATGACATGCGCATGCATGTGGAGCCCCCATGAAATACGCCATGCATGTGGGGCCCCTATGACATGCGGCATGCATTTGTGGGCCCCAAGACATGCTGCATGCATTTGGGGGACCCCATGACATGCGGCATGCATTTGGGGCCCCCATGACATGAGGCATTCATTTGGGACCCCCATGACATGCAGCATGCACGTGGGGCCCCCATGACATGCGACATGCATTTGGGGGCCCCATGACATGCGGCATGCATTTGGGTCCCCCATGAAATGTGGCATGCACGTGGAGCCCCCATGACATGCGGCATGCATTTGGGGCACCCATGACATGCGGCATGCATTTGGGGCCTGCATAACATGCTGCATGCATTTGGGGTACCTGAGACATGCGGCATGCACGTGGGCCCCCCATAACATGCTGCATGCATTTGGGGTGCCCGAGACATGCGGCATGCACGTGGGGCCCCTATGACATGTGGCATGCACGTGGGGCCCCCATGACATGCTGCATGCATGTGGGGCCCCTATGACATGCGGAATCCATTTGGGGGGCCCCATGACATGCGGCATGCACATGGGGCCCCCATGAAATGCAGCATTTATTTGGGGCCCCCATGACATGTGGAATGCCTGCGGGGCCCCCATGACATGCGGCATGCATGTGGGGCCCCCATGAAGTGCAGCATGCATTTGGATCCCCCATTACATGCTGCATGCAATTGGGGCCCCCATGAAATGCGCCATGCATGTGGGGCCCCTATGACATGCTGCATGAATTTGGGGCCCCCAATACATGCGGCATGCTTGTTGGGCCCCCATGACATGCGGCATGCATTTATGGCCCCCATGACATGCGGCAAGCATTTGAGCCCCCATGACATGCGGCATGCATGAGGGGACCCCATGACATGCGGCATGCATGTGGGGCCCCAATGACATGCGGCATGCATTCGGGGGCCCACATGACTTGATGCATGCATTTGGGGCCCCCATGACATGCGGCATGCATGTGGGACCCCCATGACATGCGGCATGCATTTGAATCCCCCATTACATGCGGCATGCACGTGGGGCCCCCGTGACATGCGGCATGCATTTGGGCCCCCCATGACATGCGGAATGCCTGCGGGGCCCCCATGACATGCGGCATGCACGTTGGGCCCCCATGACATGCGGCATACGCTTGGGGCCCCAATGACATGCGGCATGAGTTTGGATCCCCCATGACATGCGGCATGCACGTGGGGCCCCCATGACATGCTCCATGCATGTGGGGCCCCTATGATATGCGGCATGCATGTAGGCTCCCCATGAAATGTGGCATGCACGTGGGGCCCCCATGACATGCTGCATGCATTTGGGGCCCCCATGACATGCAGCATGCATGTGGGTCCCCCATGACATGCGACATGCATTTGGGGCCCCATGACATGCGGCATGCATGTGGGTCCCCATGACATGCGGCATGCACGTGGGGCCCCCTTGACATGCGTCATGCATTTGGATCCCCCATAACATGCTGCATGCAAGTGGTGCCCCATGACATGCGGCATGCATGTGGGCCCCCATGGCATGCGGCATGCATGTGGGACCCCCATGACATACGTCATGCATTTGGATCCCCCATTACATGCTGCATGCAAGTGGTGCCCCCATTACATGCTGCATGCAAGTGGTGCCCCATGACATGCGGCATGCATGTGGGCCCCCATGACATGCGGCATGCATTTGGGGGCCCCAAGACATGCACCATGCATGTGGGGCCCCTATGACATGCGGCATGCATTTGTGGGCCCCAAGACATGCGCCATGCATGTGGGGCCCCTATGACATGCGGCATGCATTTGTGGGCCCCAAGACATGCGCCATGCATGTGGGGCCCCTATGACATGCGGCATGCATTTGTGGGCCCCAAGACATGCGGCATGCATGTGGGGCCCCTATGACATGCGGCATGCATTTGGGGGGCCACATGACATGCGGCATGCACGTGCGGCCCCCATGAAATTTGGCATTTATTTGGCGCCCCAATGACATGTGGAATGCCTGCGGGGCCCCCTTGACATGTGGCAAGCACGTGGGGCCCCAATGACATGCAGCATTCACGTGGGACCGCCATAACATGCGGAATGCACGTGAGGCCCCCTTGACATGCGTAATGCCTGCGGGGCCCCAATGACATGCGGCATGCACGCATTTGGGTCCCCCATGAAATGCGGCATGCATATGGGGCCCCCATGACATGTGATATGCATGTGGGGTCCCATGATATGCGGCATGCAGTTGGGGCCCCAATACATGCGGCATGCACGTTGGGCACCCATGACATGCGACATGCATTTATGGCCCCCATGATATGCGGCATGCATTTGGGCCCTCATGAAATGCACCATGCATGTGGGGCCCCTATGACATGCGGCATGCATTTGGGGCCCCCATGATATGCGGCACGCATTTGTGGTCCCCATGACATGCGGCATGCATTTGTGGGCCCCAAGACATGATGCATGCATTTGGGGGGCCCCATGACATGCGGAATGCACGTGGGGCCCCCATGAAATGCGGCATGCATTTGGGGCCCCCATGACATGCGGAATGCCTTCGGGGCCCCATGAGATGCGGCATGCATGCGGCACCCTCATGACATGCGGCATGCATTTGGGGCCCCCATGACTTGAGGCATGCATTTGGGGCCCTCGTGACATGCGGCATGCATTTGTGGGCCCCAAGACATTCGGCATGCACGTGGGGCCCCCATGACATGCTGCATGCGTTTGGGGCCCCCATGACTTGCGGCATGCATGTGGGACCCCCATGACATGTGGTATGCACGTGGGGCCCCTATGACATGCCACATGCATTTGGGGCCCCATGACATGCGACATGCATGTGGGACCCCCATGACATGCAGCATGCATTTGGGCCCCCATAACATGTGGCATGCATTTGGGCCCCCATGACATGCGGCATGCATTTGGGGCCTGCATAACATGCTGCATGCATTTGGGGTCCCTGAGACATTCGGCATGCATGTGGGGCACCCATGACTTGCGCCATGCACGTGGGGCCCCTATGACATGCAGCATGAATTTGGGGGCCCCATTACATGTGGCATGCACGTGGAGCCCCCATGACATGAGTCATGCATTTGGGGCCGCCATAACATGCGGCATGCACGTGGGGCCCCCAATACATGCGGAATGCTCGGGAGGCCCCCATGACATGCGGCATGCACGTGGGGCCCCCATGACGTGCAGCATGCATTTGGATCCCCCATTACATGCAGAATGCAAGTGGGGACTCCATGACATGTGGCATGCATGCGGGCCCCCATGACATGCAGTATGCATTTGGGGCCTGCATAACATGGTGCATGCATTTGGTGTACCTGAGACATTCGGCATGCACGTGGGGCCCCCATAACATGCTGCATGCATTTGGGGTGCCCGAGACATGCGGCATGCACGTGGGGCCCCTATGACATGCCGCATGCATTTGGGCCCCCATTACATGTGGCATGCACATGGGGACCCCATGACATGCAGCATGAGTTTGGATCCCCCATGACATGCGGCATGCACATGGGGCCCCCATGACATGAGTCATGCATTTGGGGCCGCCATGACATGCTGCATGCATTTGGGGCTCCCATGACATGCGGCATGCATTTGGGTCCCCCATGAAATGCGGCATGCATGTGGGGCCCCCATGACATGTGGCATGCATGTAGGGCCCCATGATATGCGGCCTACAGTTGGGGCCCCCAATACATGCGTCATGCATTTGGGCCCCCATGACATGTGGCAAGCACGTGGGGCCCCAATGACATGCAGCATGCACGTGGGGCCCCCATGACATGCGGAATGCAAGTGAGGCCCCCATGACATGCGGAATGCCTGCGGGGCCCCCATGACATGCGGAATGCGTGCGGGGCCCCCATGACATGCGGCATGCATGCAGGGCCCTCATGACATGCGGCATGAATTTGGGACCCCATGACATGTGGCATGCATGTGGGGCCCCTATGACATGCGGCATGCATTTGTGGGCCCCAAGACATGCGGCATGCATGTGGGGCCCCTATGACATGGGGCATGCATTTGGGGGCCCCATGACATGCGGCATGCACATGGGGCCCCCATGAAATGCGGCATTTATTTGGGGCCCCCATGACATGCGGCATGCACGTGGTGCCCCCATGACGTGCAGCATGAATTTGGATCCCCCATTACATGCTGCATGCAACTGGGGCCCCCATGAAATGCGCCATGCATGTGGGGCCCCTATGACATGCGGCATGCATTTGTGGGCCCCAAGACATGCGCCATGCATGTGGGGCCCCAATGACATGCAGCATTCACGTGGGACCGCCATAACATGCGGAATGCACGTGAGGCCCCCATGACATGCGTAATGCCTGCGGGGCCCCAATGACATGCGGCATGCACGCATTTGGGTCCCCCATGAAATGCGGCATGCATGTGGGGCCCCCATGACATGCGGCATGCATTTGTGGGCCCCAAGACATGCGCCATGCATGTGGGGCCCCTATGACATGCGGCATGCATTTGTGGGCCCCAAGACATGCGGCATGCATGTGGGGGCCCTATGACATGCGGCATGCATTTGGGGGGCCCCAAGACATGCGGCATGCACGTGCGGCCCCCATGAAATGTGGCATTTATTTGGCGCCCCAATGACATGTGGAATGCCTGCGGGGCCCCCGTGACATGTGGCATGCACGTGGGGCCCCCATGACATGCGGCAAGCACGTGGGGCCCCAATGACATGCAGCATTCACGTGGGACCGACATAACATGCGGAATGCACGTGAGGCCCCATTGACATGCGTAATGCCTGCGGGGCCCCAATGACATGCGGCATGCACGCATTTGGGTCCCCCATGAAATGCGGCATGCATGTGGGGCCCCCATGACATGTGGTATGCATGTGGGGTCCCATGATATGCGGCATGCAGTTGGGGCCCCAATACATGCGGCATGCACGTTGGGCACCCATGACATGCGACATGCATTTATGGCCCCCATGATATGCGGCATGCATTTGGGCCCTCATGAAATGCGCCATGCATGTGGGGCCCCTATGACATGCGGTATGCATTTGGGGCCCCCATGATATGCGGCACGCATTTGTGGTCCCCATGACATGCGGCATGCATTTGTGGGCCCCAAGACATGATGCATGCATTTGGGGGGCCCCATGACATGCGGAATGCACGTGGGGCCCCCATGAAATGCGGCATGCATTTGGGGCCCCCATGACATGCGGAATGCCTTCGGGGCCCCATGAGATGCGGCATGCATGCGGCACCCATTAAATGCGGCAAGCACGTGGGGCCCCAATGACATGCAGCATGTACGTGGGGCCCCCATGACATGCGGAATGCCTGCGGGGCCCCAATGACATGCGGCATGCAAGCGGGGCCCTCATGACATGTAGCATGCATTTGGGGCCCCCAATATATGCAGCATGCACGTGGGGCCCCCATGATATGTGGCATGCATTTGGGGCCCCCATGACTTGTGGCATGCACGTGGGCCCCTCATGACATGCAGCATGCATTTGGAAACCACTATGACATGCGGCATGCATTTGGGGCCCCCATGACATGAGGCATGCATTTGGGGCCCCCATGACATGCGGCATGCATGTAGGGCCCCATGAAATGCGCCATGCATGTGGGTCCCCTATGACATGCGGCATGCATTTGTGGGCCCCAAGACATGCGGCATGCACGTGGGCCCCCCATGACATGCGGCATGCATTTGGGGCCCCCCTGACATGCGGAATGCACGTGGGGCACCTATGACATGCGACATGAATTTGGGGGCCCCATTACATGCGGCATGCACGTGGAGCATCCATGACATGCGTCATGCATTTGGGCCCCCATGACATGCGGCATGCATGTGGGGCCCCCATGATATGCGCCATGCATGTGGGGCCCCTATGACATGCGGCATGCATTTGTGGGTCCCAAGACATACTGCATGCATTTGGGGGGCCCCATGACATGCGGCATGCATTTGGGGGGCCCCATGACATGCGGCATGCACGTGGGGCCCCCATGACATGTGGCATACATTTGTGGCCCCCGTGACATGAGGCATGCAAGAGGGGTCCCCATGACATGCGGCATGCATTTGGGGCCCCCATGACATGTGGCATGCACGTGGGGCCCCCATGACATGCTGCATGCATTTGGGGCCCCCATGATAAGCGGCATGCATGTGGGGCCCCTATGACATGCGGAATCCATTTGGGGGGGCCCATGACATGCGGCATGCACATGGGGCCCCCATGAAATGCAGCATTTATTTGGGGCCCCCATGACATGTGGAATGCCTGCGGGGCCCCCATGACATGCGGCATGCATGTGGGGCCCCCATGAAGTGCAGCATGCATTTGGATCCCCCATTACATGCTGCATGCAATTGGGGCCCCCATGAAATGCGCCATGCATGTGGGGCCCCTATAACATGCTGCATGAATTTGGGGCCCCCAATACATGCGGCATGCTTGTTGGGCCCCCATGACATGCTGCATGCATTTATGGCCCCCATGACATGCGGCAAGCATTTGAGCCCCCATGACATGCGGCATGCATGTGTGGACCCCATGACATGCGGCATGCATGTGCTGCCCCAATGGCATGCGGCATGCATTTGGGGGCCCCATGACTTGATGCATGCATTTGTTGCCCCCATGACATGCGGCATGCATGTGGGACCCCCATGACATGCGGCATGCATTTGAATCCCCCATTACATGTGGCATGCACGTGGGGCCCCCATGACATGCGGCGTGCATTTGGGCCCCCCATGACATGCGGAATGCCTGCGGGGCCCCCATGACATGCGGCATGCATGCATGGCCCTCATGACATGCGGCATGAATTTGGGGCCCCCAATACATGCGGCATTCATGTGGGGCTCCCATGACATGTGGCATGCATTTATGGCCCCCATGACATGCGGCAAGCTTTTGGGCCCCATGACATGCGGCATGCATGTGGGGCCCCCATGACATGCGGCATGCATGTGGGGCCCCCTTGACATGCGGCATGCATTTGAGGGCCCCATGGCATGCAGCATGCATGTGGGGCCCAAATGCTTGCCGCATGTCAAGGGGGCCTCCATGACATGCGGCATGCATGTGGGTCCCCATGACATGCGTCATGCACGTGGGGCCCCCTTGACATGCGGCATGCATTTATGGCCCCCATGACTTGCGGCATGAATTTGGGTCTCCCATGATATGCGGCACGCATTTGGGGCCCCCATGACATGCGCATGCATGTGGAGCCCCCATGAAATACGCCATGCATGTGGGGCCCCTATGACATGCGGCATACATTTGTGGGCCCCAAGACATGCTGCATGCATTTGGGGGACCCCATGACATGCGGCATGCATTTGGGGCCCCCATGACATGAGGCATTCATTTGGGACCCCCATGACATGCAGCATGCACTTGGGGCCCCATGACATGCGACATGCATTTGGGGGCCCCATGACATGCGGCATGCATTTGGGTCCCCCATGAAATGTGGCATGCACGTGGAGCCCCCATGACATGCGGCATGCATTTGGGGCACCCATGACATGCGGCATGCATGTGGGACCCCCATGACATGCGGCATGCATTTGGGCCCCCCATGACATGCGGCATGCATATGGGGCCTGCATAACATGCTGCATGCATTTGGGGTACCTGAGACATGCGGCATGCACGTGGGCCCCCCATAACATGCTGCATGCATTTGGGGTGCCCGAGACATGCGGCATGCACGTGGGGCCCCTATGACATGTGGCATGCACGTGGGGCCCCCATGACATGCTGCATGCATTTGGGGCCCCCATGATAAGCGGCATGCATGTGGGGCCCCAATGACATGCGGAATCCATTTGGGGGGCCCCATGACATGCGGCATGCACATGGGGCCCCCATGAAATGCAGCATTTATTTGGGGCCCCCATGACATGTGGAATGCCTGCGGGGCCCCCATGACATGCGGCATGCATGTGGGGCCCCCATGAAGTGCAGCATGCATTTGGATCCCCCATTACATGCTGCATGCAATTGGGGCCCCCATGAAATGCGCCATGCATGTGGGGCCCCTATGACATGCTGCATGAATTTGGGGCCCCCAATACATGCGGCATGCTTGTTGGGCCCCCATGACATGCGGCATGCATTTATGGCCCCCATGACATGCGGCAAGCATTTGAGCCCCCATGACATGCGGCATGCATGTGGGGACCCCATGACATGCGGCATGCATGTGGGGCCCCAATGACATGCGGCATGCATTTGGGGGCCCCCATGACTTGATGCATGCATTTGGGGCCCCCATGACATGCGGCATGCATGTGGGACCCCCATGGCATGCGGCATGCATTTGAATCCCCCATTACATGCGGCCTGCACGTGGGGCCCCCCATGGCATGCGGCATGCATTTGGGCCCCCCATGACATGCGGAATGCCTGCAGGGCCCCCATGACATGCGGCATGCATGCAGGGCCCTCATGACATGCGGCATGAATTTGGGGCCCCCAATACATGCGGCATGCACGTTGGGCCCCCTTGACATGCGACATTCATGTGGGGCTCCCATGACATGCGGCATGCATTTATGGCCCCCATGACATGCGGCAAGCTTTTGGGCCCCATGACATGCGGCATGCATGTGGGGCCTCCATGACATGCGGCAAGCATTTGGGCCCCCATGACATGCGGCATGCATGTGGGGCCCCCTTGACATGCGGCATGCATTTGGGGGCCCCATGGCATGCAGCATGCATGTGGGGCCCAAATGCTTGCCGCATGTCAAGGGGGCCTCCATGACATGCGGCATGCATGTGGATCCCCATGACATGCGGCATGCATGTGGGGCCCCTATGACATGCGGCATGCATGTGGGGCCCCCATGACATGCTCCATGCATGTGGGGCCCCATGACATGCGGCATGCATTTGGGTCCCCCATGAAATGCGGCATGCATGTGGGGCCCCCATGACATGTGGCATGCATGTGGGCCCCTATGACATGCGGCATGCATGTGGGACCCCCATGACATGCGGCATGCATGTGGGGCCCCTATGACATGCGGCATGCATGTGGGACCCCCATGACATGCGGCATGCATGTGGGGCCCCTATGACATGCGGCATGGATTTGGAGCCCCCAGGACATGCGGCATGCATGTGGGGCCCCTATGACATGCGGCATGCATGTGGGGCCCCCATGACATGCTCCATGCATGTGGGGCCCCTGTGACATGTGGCATGCATGTGGGGCCCCTATGACATGCGGCATGTATTTGGGGGGCCCCATGACATGCGGCATGCACGTGGGGCCCCCATGACATGCGGCATGCATGTGGGGTCCCCATGACATGTGGCATGCATGTGAACCCCCCATGACATGCGCCATGCATGTGGGCCCCTATGACATGCGGCATGCATGTGGGACCCCCATGACATGCGGCATGCATGTGGGGCCCCTATGACATGCGGCATGCATGTGGGGCCCCCATGACATGCTCCATGCATGTGGGGCCCCTATGACATGTGGCATGCATGTGGGGGCCCTATGACATGCGGCATGCATTATGGGGCCCCATGACATGCGGCATGCACGTGGGGCCCCCATGACATGCGGCAAGCACGCGGGGCCCCAATGACATGCAGCATGTACGTGGGGCCCCCATGACATGCGAAATGCACGTGAGGCCCCCATGACATGCGGAATGCCTGCGGGGCCCCAATGCCATGCGGCATGCATGCATTTGGGTCACCCATGAAATGCAGCATGCACGTGGGGCCCCCATGACATGTGGCATGCATGTGGGTCCCCATGATATCCGGCATGCATTTATGGCCCCCATGACATGTGGCATGCACATGGGGCCTCCATGACATGCGGCATACGCTTGGGGTCCCAATGACATGCAGCATGAGTTTGGATCCCCCATGACATGCGACATGCACGTGGGGCTCCCATGACATGAGTCATGCATTTGGGTCCCCCATGACATGCGCTATGCATGTGGGGCCCCTATGACATGCGGCATGCATTTGTGGGCCCCAAGACATGCTGCATGCATTTGGGGGCCTCCATGACATGCAGCATGCATGTGGGTCCCCATGACATGCGTCATGCACGTGGGGCCCCCTTGACATGCAACATTCATTTTGGGCCCCCATGACATGCGGCATGCATGTGGGGCCCCCATGACATGCGGCATGCATGTGGGGCCCCTATGACATGCGGCATGCATTTGGGGCCCCGATGACATGCGGCATGCATGTGGGGCACCCATGACTTGCGGCATGCATTTGGGGCCACTATGACATGCGGCATGCATTTGGGGCCCCCATGACATGCGGCATGCATGTGGGACCCCTATGACATGCGGCATGCATTTGGGGGGCCCCATGACATGCGGCATACATTTGTGGGCCCGATGACAAGCGGCATTCATGTGGGGCACCCATGACTTCCGGCATGCATTTGGAGCCACTATGACATGCGGCATTCATTTGGGGCCCCAATGACATGCGGCATGCATGCATTTGGGTCCCCCATGAAATGTGGCATGCATGTGGGGGCCCCATGACATGCGGCATGCACGTGGGGCCCCCATGACATGCGGCATACATTTGTGGCCCCCGTGACATGAGGCATGCACGTGGGGCCCCATGACATGCGGCAAGCACGTGGGGCCCCAATGACATGCAGCATGCACGTGGAGCCCCCATGACATGCGGAATGCACGTGAGGCCCCCATGACATGCGGAATGCCTGCGGGGCCCCAATGACATGCAGCATGCATTTATGGCCCCCATGACATGCGGCAAGCATTTGGGCCCCCATGACATGCGGCATGCATTTGGGGGCCCCATGACATGCGGCATGCATGTGGGGCCCCCATGACATGCGGCATGCATTTGGAGCCCCCATGAATTGAGGCATGCATTTGGGGCCCCCATGACTTGACGCATGCATTTGGGGCCCCCATGACATGCAGCATGCATGTGGGACCCCCAAGCCATGCGGCATACATTTGAATCCCCATGACATGCGGCATGCACATGGGACCCCCATGACATGCGGCATGCATTTGAATCCCCCATTACATGCGGCATGCACGTGGGGACCCCATGACATGCGGCACGCATTTGGGCCCCCCATGACATGCGGAATGCCTGCGGGGCCCCCATGACATGCGGCATGCATGCAGGGCCCTCATGACATGCAGCATGAATTTGGGGCCCACAATACATGCGGCATGCACGTTGGGCCCCCATGACATGCGGCATGCATTTATGGCCCCCATGACATGCGGCATGCATTTGGGGTCCCCATGACATGCGGCATGCACGTGGGGCCCCCTTGACATGCGACATTCATGTGGGGCTCCCATGACATGCGGCATGCATTTGGGGCCTCCGTGACATGCGGCATGCATGTGGGGCCCCCATGACATGCGTCATGCATGTGGGGCCCCTATGACATGCGGCATGCATTTAGGGCCCCAATGACATGCGGCATTCATGTGGGGCACCCATGACTTGCGCCAAGCACGTGGGGCCCCCATGACATGCGGCATGTATTTGGGGCCCCCATGACATGCGGCATGCATTTGAATCCCCCATTACATGCGGCATGCACGTGGGGACCCCATGACATGCGGCACGCATTTGGACCCCCATGACATGCGGAATGCCTGCGGGGCCCCCATGACATGCGGCATGCATGCAGGGCCCTCATGACATGCAGCATGAATTTGGGGCCCACAATACATGCGGCATGCACGTTGGGCCCCCATGACATGCGGCATGCATTTATGGCCCCCATGACATGCGGCATGCATTTGGGGTCCCCATGACATGCGGCATGCACGTGGGGCCCCTTGACATGCGACATTCATGTGGGGCTCCCATGACATGCGGCATGCATTTGGGGCCTCCGTGACATGCGGCATGCATGTGGGGCCCCCATGACATGCGTCATGCATGTGGGGCCCCTATGACATGCGGCATGCATTTAGGGCCCCGATGACATGCAGCATTCATGTGGGGCACCCATGACTTGCGCCAAGCACGTGGGGCCCCCATTACATGCTGCATGCAAGTGGTGCCCCCATTACATGCTGCATGCAAGTGGTGCCCCCATGACATGCGGCATGCATGTGGGCCCCCTTGACATGCGTCATGCATTTGGATCCCCCATTACATGCTGAATGCAAGTGGTGCCCCCATGACATGCGGCATGCATGTGGGCCCCCATGACATGCGGCATGCATGTGGGACCCCCATGACATGCGTCATGCATTTGGATCCCCCATTACATGCTGCATGCAAGTGGTGCCCCCATTACATGCTGCATGCAAGTGGTGCCCCCATGACATGCGGCATGCATGTGGGCCCCCATGACATGCGGCATGCATTTGGGGCCCCCATGATATGCGGCACGCATTTGAGGCCCCCATGACATGCGCATGCATGTGGGGGCCCATGAAATGCGCCATGCATGTGGGGCCCCTATGACATGCGGCATGCATTTGTGGGCACCAAGACATGCTGCATGCATTTGGGGGGCCCCATGACATGCGGCATGCATTTGGGGCCCCCATGACATGCAGCATGCATGTGGGTCCCCCATGACATGCGACATGCATTTGGGGCCCCATGACATGCGTCATGCATTTGGGGCCCCTATGACATGCGGCATGCATTTGGGGCCCCGATGACATGCGGCATGCATGTGGGGCACCCATGATTTGCGCCATGCACGTGGGGCCCCAATGACATGCGGCATGAATTTGGGGTGCCCGAGACATGCGGCATGCACATGGGGCCTCCATGACATGCGGCATACGCTTGGGGCCCCAATGACATGCATCATGAGTTTGGATCCCCCATGACATGCGGCATGCACGTGGGGCCCCTATGACATGCGTCATGCACGTGGGGACCCTATGACATGCGGCATGCACGTGGGGCCCTCATGACATGCAGCATGCATTTGGGGCCACTATGACATGCGGCATGCATTTGGGGCCCCCATGACATGCGGCATGCATGTGGGACCCCTGTGACATGCGGCCTGCATTTGGGGGGCCCCATGACATGCGGCAAGCACGTGGGGCCCCAATGACATGCAGCATGTACGTGGGGCCCCCATGACATGCGGAATGCACGTGAGGCCCCCATGACATGCGGAATGCCTGCGGGGCCCCAATGACATGTGGCATGCATGCATTTGTGTCCCCCATTAAATGCGGCAAGCACGTGGGGCCCCAATGACATGCAGCATGTACGTGGGGCCCCCATGACATGCGGAATGCCTGCGGGGCCCCAATGACATGCGGCATGCAAGCGGGGCCCTCATGACATGTGGCATGCATTTGGGGCCCCCAATATATGCAGCATGCTCGTGGGGCCCCCATGATATGTGTCATGCATTTGGGGCCCCCATGACTTGCGGCATGCACGTGGGCCCCTCATGACATGCAGCATGCATTTGGAAACCACTATGACATGCGGCATGCATTTTGGGCCCCCATGACATGAGGCATGCATTTGGGGCCCCCATGACATGCGGCATGCATGTAGGGCCCCCATGAAATGCGCCATGCATGTGGGGCCCCTATGACATGCGGCATGCATTTGTGGGCCCCAAGACATGCGGCATGCACGTGGGGCCCCCATGACATGCGGCCTGCATTTGGGGCCCCCATGACATGCGGAATGCACGTGGGGCCCCTATGACATGCAACATGAATTTGGGGGCCCCATTACATGCGGCATGCACGTGGAGCATCCATGACATGCGTCATGCATTTGGGCCCCCATGACATGCGGCATGCATGTGGGGCCCCCATGACATGTGGTATGCACGTGGGGCCACTATGACATGCCGCATGCATTTGGGGTCCCCATGACATGCGTCATGCATTTGGATCCCCATTACATGCTGCATGCAAGTGTGGCCCCCATGACATGCGGCATGCAAGTGGTGCCCCCAATGACATGTGGCATGCACGTGGGGCCCCCATAACATGCGGCATGCATTTATGGCCCCCATGACATGCGGCATGCATTTGGTATCCCCATGACATGCGGCATGCACGTGGGGCCCCCTTGACATGTGACATTCATGTGGGGCTCCCATGACATGCGGCATGCATTTGGGGCCTCCGTGACATGCGGCATGCATGTGGGGCCCCCATGACATGCGTCATGCATGTGGGGCCCCCATGACATGCGGCATGTATTTGGGGCCCCCATGACATGCGGCATGCATGTGGGGCCCCCATGACATGCGCCATGCATGTGGGGCCCTCATGACATGCGGCACGTATTTGGGGCCCCCCATGATATGCAGCATACTTTTGGGGCCCAAATGACATGCGGCATGCATTTGTGGCCCCCATGAAATGTGGCATGCATGTGCAGCCTCCATAACATGGGTCATGCAATTGGGGCCCCCATGACATGCAGCATGAATTTGGGGGCCACATGCATGCCACGTGTCATGGGGGTCCCACATGCATGCCACATGTCATGACATGCGGCATGCATGTGGGGCCCCCATGACACGCACCATGCATGTGGGACCCCATTATGCGGCACGTACTTTGGGCCCCTAAGACAAGCGGCATGCACGTGGGGCCCCCATAACATGCGCCATGCCTTTGGTCCCCCATGACATGCGGCATGCACATGGTCCCCCATGACATGCGGCATGCATTTGGGCCCCCATGACAACCAGCATGCATGTGGGGCCCCGATGACATGAGGCAAAAATTTGGGGCCCCCTTGACATGCGGCATGCATTTGGGGCCCCCATGACATGCGCCATGTATGTGGGGCCCCCATGACATGCGGCATGCATTTGGGCCCCAATAACACCCAGCTTGCATGTGGGGCCCCCATTACATGCGGCATTCACGTGTTGCCCTCATGATATGTGGCATGCATGTGGGGCCCCTATGACATGCGCCATGCATTTGGCGCCCCCATTACAAGCGGCATGTATTTGGGGCTTCCATGACATGCAGCAAGCATTTGGAGCCCCTGACATGTAGCATGCATTTAGGGTCCCCAAGGAAATGCGGCATGCTCGTGGGGCCCCCATGACAGGCGGCATGCATTTGGGGACTCCATAACATGCGGCAAGCACGTGGGGCCCCCATGACATGCGGCACGTATTTGGGGGCCCCAAAACATGCGACATGTATTTGTGGCCCCCATGACATGCGGCACGCACGGTTGCCCCCATGACATGCGGCATGTATTTGGGGCCCCCATGACATGCGGCATACATTTGGGGCCTCCATGACATGCGGCATGCATTTGGGGCCCTCATGACATGCGGCATACATTTGGGGCCCCCATGAAATGTGACATGCACATGGGGCCCCCATGACATGCGGCATGCATGTGGAACCCCCATGACATGCGGAATGCACGTGGGGACCCCATGACACGTGGCATGCATGTGGGGCCCCCACGACTTGCGGCAAATATTTGGGGCCCCAAGACATGCGGCACATATTTGTGGCCCCCATGACATGCGGCATGCCTTTGGGGCCCCCATGACATGCGCCATGCATGTGGGGCCCTCATGACATGCAGCACGTATTTGGGGCCCCCATGACATGCGTCATGTACGTGGCGCCCCCATGACATGCGGCATACATTTGGGGCCCCCTTGACATGCGGCATGCACGTGGGCCCCCCATGACATGGGGCATGCATTTGGGACCCCATGAAATGCAGCATGCATGTGGGGCACCCATGACATGCGGCATGCACGTGGGGCCCCCTGATATGTGGCACGTATTTTGGGCCCCCATGACATGCGGCATACATTTAGGGTCCCCATGACATGCGGCATGCATTTGGGGTCCCCATGACATGCAGCATGCACTTGGGGCCCCCGTGTAATGAGGCATGCGTTTGGGGCCCCCATGACACGAGGCATGCACGTGTGGCCCCGATGACTTGCGCCATGCATGTGGGGCCCTCATAACATGCGGCATGCACGTGGGGCCCCCATGATATGTGGCATGCATTTGGGGCCCCCATGACTTGAGCCATGCATTTGGGGCCCCCATGACATGCGGCATGCACGTGGACCCGTCATAACATGCAGCATGCATTTGGGGCCACTATGACATGCGGCATGCATTTGGCGCCCCCATGACCTGCGGCATGCACGTGGGGCCCCCATGACATGCGGCATGCATTTGGGGCCCCCATGACATGCGGAATGCCTGCGGGGCCCCCATGACATGCGGCATGAATTTGGGGCCCCCAATACATGCGGCATGCACGTTGGGCCCCCATGACATGCAGCATGCATTTATGGCCCCCATGACATGCGGCAAGCATTTGGGCCCCCATGACATGCGGCATGCATTTGGGGGCCCCATGACATGCGGCATGCATGTGGGGCCCCCATGACATGCGGCATGCATTTGGAGCCCCCATGAATTGAGGCATGCATTTGGGGCCCCCATGACTTGACGCATGCATTTGGGGCCCCCATGACATGCAGCATGCATGTGGGACCCCCAAGCCATGCGGCATACATTTGAATCCCCATGACATGCGGCATGCACGTGGGACCCCCATGACATGCGGCATGCATTTTAATCCCCCATTACATGCGGCATGCACGTGGGGACCCCATGACATGCGGCACGCATTTGGGCCCCCCATGACATGCGGAATGCCTGCGGGGCCCCCATGACATGCGGCATGCATGCAGGGCCCTCATGACATGCAGCATGAATTTGGGGCCCACAATACATGCGGCATGCACGTTGGGCCCCCATGACATGCGGCATGCATTTATGGCCCCCATGACATGCGGCATGCATTTGGGGTCCCCATGACATGCGGCATGCACGTGGGGCCCCCTTGACATGCGACATTCATGTGGGGCTCCCATGACATGCGGCATGCATTTGGGGCCTCCGTGACATGCGGCATGCATGTGGGGCCCCCATGACATGCGTCATGCATGTGGGGCCCCTATGACATGCGGCATACATTTAGGGCCCCGATGACATGCGGCATTCATGTGGGGCACCCATGACTTGCGCCAAGCACGTGGGGCCCCCATGACATGCGGCATGTATTTGGGGCCCCCATGACATGCGGCATGCATTTGAATCCCCCATTACATGCGGCATGCACGTGGGGACCCCATGACATGCGGCACGCATTTGGGCCCCCCATGACATGCGGAATGCCTGCGGGGCCCCCATGACATGCGGCATGCATGCAGGGCCCTCATGACATGCAGCATGAATTTGGGGCCCACAATACATGCGGCATGCACGTTGGGCCCCCATGACATGCGGCATGCATTTATGGCCCCCATGACATGCGGCATGCATTTGGGGTCCCCATGACATGCGGCATGCACGTGGGGCCCCCTTGACATGCGACATTCATGTGGGGCTCCCATGACATGCGGCATGCATTTGGGGCCTCCGTGACATGCGGCATGCATGTGGGGCCCCCATGACATGCGTCATGCATGTGGGGCCCCTATGACATGCGGCATGCATTTAGGGCCCCGATGACATGCGGCATTCATGTGGGGCACCCATGACTTGCGCCAAGCACGTGGGGCCCCCATGACATGCGGCATGTATTTGGGGCCCCCATGACATGCGGCATGCATGTGGGGTCCCCATGACATGCGGCATGCATGTGGGGTCCCCATGACATGCGGCATGCATGTGGGGCTCCCATGACATGCGGCATCCATTTATGGCCCCCATGACATGCGGCAAGCATTTGGGCCCCCATGACATGCGGCATGCATTTGGGGGCCCCATGGCATGCGGCATGCATGTGGGGCCCAAATGCTTGTCGCATGTCATGGGGGCCTCCATGACATGCGGCATGCATGTGGGTCCCCATGACATGCGGCATGCACGTGGGGCCCCCTTGACATGCGTCATGCATTTGGATCCCCCATTACATGCTGCATGCAAGTGGTGCCCCCATGACATGCGGCATGCATGTGGGCCCCCATGACATGCGGCATGCATGTGGGACCCCCATGACATGCGTCATGCATTTGGATCCCCCATTACATGCTGCATGCAAGTGGTGCCCCCATTACATGCTGCATGCAAGTGGTGCCCCCATGACATGCGGCATGCATGTGGGCCCCCATGACATGCGGCATGCATTTGGGGCCCCATGATATGCGGCACGCATTTGAGGCCCCCATGACATGCAGCATGCATGTGGGTCCCCCATGACATGCGACATGCATTTGGGGCCCCATGACATGCGTCATGCATTTGGGTCCCCCATGAAATGCGGCATGCATGTGGGGCCCCTATGACATGCGGCATGCATTTGGGGCCCCGATGACATGCGGCATGCATGTGGGGCACCCATGATTTGCGCCATGCACGTGGGGCCCCTATGACATGCGGCATGAATTTGGGGTGCCCGAGACATGCGGCATGCACATGGGGCCTCCATGACATGCGGCATACGCTTGGGGCCCCAATGACATGCATCATGAGTTTGGATCCCCCATGACATGCGGCATGCACGTGGGGCCCCTATGACATGCGTCATGCACGTGGGAACCCTATGACATGCGGCATGCACGTGGGGCCCTCATGACATGCAGCATGCATTTGGGGCCATTATGACATGCGGCATGCATTTGGGGCCCCCATGACATGCGGCATGCATTTGGAGCCCCCATGAATTGAGGCATGCATTTGGGGCCCCCATGACTTGACGCATGCATTTGGGGCCCCCATGACATGCAGCATGCATGTGGGACCCCCAAGCCATGCGGCATACATTTGAATCCCCATGACATGCGGCATGCACGTGGGACCCCCATGACATGCGGCATGCATTTTAATCCCCCATTACATGCGGCATGCACGTGGGGACCCCATGACATGCGGCACGCATTTGGGCCCCCCATGACATGCGGAATGCCTGCGGGGCCCCCATGACATGCGGCATGCATGCAGGGCCCTCATGACATGCAGCATGAATTTGGGGCCCACAATACATGCGGCATGCACGTTGGGCCCCCATGACATGCGGCATGCATTTATGGCCCCCATGACATGCGGCATGCATTTGGGGTCCCCATGACATGTGGCATGCACGTGGGGCCCCCTTGACATGCGACATTCATGTGGGGCCCCCATGACATGCGGCATGCATTTGGGGCCTCCGTGACATGCGGCATGCATGTGGGGCCCCCATGACATGCGTCATGCATGTGGGGCCCCTATGACATGCGGCATGCATTTAGGGCCCCGATGACATGCGGCATTCATGTGGGGCACCCATGACTTGCGCCAAGCACGTGGGGCCCCCATGACATGCGGCATGTATTTGGGGCCCCCATGACATGCGGCATGCATGTGGGGCCCCCATGACATGCGGCATGCATGTGGGGCTCCCATGACATGCGGCATCCATTTATGGCCCCCATGACATGCGGCAAGCATTTGGGCCCCCATGACATGCGGCATGCATTTGGGGGCCCCATGGCATGCGGCATGCATGTGGGGCCCAAATGCTTGTCGCATGTCATGGGGGCCTCCATGACATGCGGCATGCATGTGGGTCCCCATGACATGCGGCATGCACGTGGGGCCCCCTTGACATGCGTCATGCATTTGGATCCCCCATTACATGCTGCATGCAAGTGGTGCCCCCATGACATGCGGCATGCATGTGGGCCCCCATGACATGCGGCATGCATGTGGGACCCCCATGACATGCGTCATGCATTTGGATCCCCCATTACATGCTGCATGCAAGTGGTGCCCCCATTACATGCTGCATGCAAGTGGTGCCCCCATGACATGCGGCATGCATGTGGGCCCCCATGACATGCGGCATGCATTTGGGGCCCCCATGATATGCGGCATGAATTTGGGGTGCCCGAGACATGCGGCATGCACATGGGGCCTCCATGACATGCGGCATACGCTTGGGGCCCCAATGACATGCATCATGAGTTTGCATCCCCCATGACATGCGGCATGCACGTGGGGCCCCTATGACATGCGTCATGCACGTGGGGACCCTATGACATGCGGCATGCACGTGGGGCCCTCATGACATGCAGCATGCATTTGTGGGCACCAAGACATGCTGCATGCATTTGGGGGGCCCCATGATATGCGGCATGCATTTGGGGGCCCCATGACATGCAGCATGCACTTGGGGCCCCCGTGTAATGAGGCATGCGTTTGGGGCCCCCATGACACGAGGCATGCACGTCTGGCCCCGATGACTTGCGCCATGCATGTGGGGCCCTCATAACATGCGGAATGCATGTGGGGACCCCATGACACATGGCAGGCATGTGGGGCCCCCATGACATGCGGCAAATATTTGGGGTCCAAAGACATGCGGCATGCACGTTGGGCCCCCATGAAATGCGGCACATATTTGTGGCCCCCATGACATGCGGCATGCATTTGGGGCCCCCATGACATGCGCCATGCATGTGGGGCCCTCATGACATGCGGCACGTATTTGTTGCCCCATGACATGCGACATGTATTTGGCCCCCATGACATGAGGCATGCACGTGGGGCCCCCATGACATGCGGCATACATTTGTGGGCCCGATGACAAGCGGCATTCATGTGGGGCACCCATGACATGCGGCATTCATTTGGGGCCCCAATGACATGCGGCATGCATGCATTTGGGTCCCCCATGAAATGTGGCATGCATGTGGGGGCCCCATGACATGCGGCATGCACGTGGGGCCCCCATGACATGCGGCATACATTTGTGGCCCCCGTGACATGAGGCATGCACGTGGGGCCCCATGACATGCGGCAAGCACGTGGGGCCCCAATGACATGCAGCATGCACGTGGAGCCCCCATGACATGCGGAATGCACGTGAGGCCCCCATGACATGCGGAATGCCTGCGGGGCCCCAATGACATGCGACATGCAAGCGGGGCCCTCATGACATGTGGCATGCATTTGGGGCCCCCAATATATGCAGCATCCACGTGGGGCCCCCATGATATGTGGCATGCATTTGGGGCCCCCATGACTTGAGCCATGCATTTGGGGCCCCCATGACATGCGGCATGCACGTGGGCCCGTCATGACATGCAGCATGCATTTGGGGCCACTATGACATGCGGCATGCATTCGGCGCCCCCATGACATGCGGCATGCACGTGGGGCCCCCATGACATGCGGCATGCATTTGGGGCCCCCATGACATGCGGAATGCCTGCGGGGCCCCCATGACATGCGGCATGCATTTATGGCCCCCATGAGATGCGGCATTCATGTGGGGCTCCCATGACATGCGGCATGCATTTGGGGCCTCCGTGACATGCGGCATGCATGTGGGGCCCCCATGACATGCGGCATGCATTTATGGCCCCCATGACATGCGGCATGCATTTGGTATCCCCATGACATGCGGCATGCACGTGGGGCCCCCTTGACATGTGACATTCATGTGGGGCTCCCATGACATGCGGCATGCATTTGGGGCCTCCGTGACATGCGGCATGCATTTAGGGCCCCGATGACATGCGGCATTCATGTGGGGCACCCATGACTTGCGCCAAGCACGTGGGGCCCCCATGACATGCGGCATGTATTTGGGGCCCCCATGACATGCGGCATGCATGTGGGGCCCCCATGACATGCGGCATGCATGTGGGGCTCCCATGACATGCGGCATCCATTTATGGCCCCCATGACATGCGGCAAGCATTTGGGCCCCCATGACATGCGGCATGCATTTGGGGGCCCCATGGCATGCGGCATGCATGTGGGCCCCAAATACTTGTCGCATGTCATGGGGGCCTCCATGACATGCGGCATGCATGTGGGTCCCCATGACATGCGGCATGCACGTGGGGCCCCCTTCACATGCGTCATGCATTTGGATCCCCCATTACATGCTGCATGCAAGTGGTGCCCCCATGACATGCGGCATGCATGTGGGCCCCCATGACATGCGGCATGCATGTGGGACCCCCATGACATGCGTCATGCATTTGGATCCCCCATTACATGCTGCATGCAAGTGGTGCCCCCATTACATGCTGCATGCAAGTGGTGCCCCCATGACATGCGGCATGCATGTGGGCCCCCATGACATGCGGCATGCATTTGGGGCCCCCATGATATGCGGCACGCATTTGAGGCCCCCATGACATGCGCATGCATGTGGGGGGCCCATGAAATGCGCCATGCATGTGGGGCCCCTATGACATGCGGCATGCATTTGTGGGCACCAAGACATGCTGCATGCATTTGGGGGGCCCCATGACATGCGGCATGCATTTGGGGGCCCCATGACATGCGGTATGCATTTGGGGCCCCCATGACATGCAGCATGCATGTGGGTCCCCCATGACATGCGACATGCATTTGGGGCCCCATGACATGCGGCATGCATTTGGGTCCCCCATGAAATGCGGCATGCATGTGGGGCCCCTATGACATGCGGCATGCATTTGGGGCCCCTATGACATGCGGCATGAATTTGGGGTGCCCGAGACATGCGGCATGCACGTGGGGCCCCTATGACATGCCGCATGCATTTGTGGCCCCCATTACATGTGGCATGCACATGGGGCCTCCATGACATGCGGCATACGCTTGGGGCCCCAATGACATGCAGCATGAGTTTGGATCCCCCATGACATGCGGCATGCACGTGGGGCCCCTATGACATGCGGCATGCACGTGGGGACCCTATGACATGCGGCATGCACGTGGGGCCCTCATGACATGCAGCATGCATTTGGGGCCACTATGACATGTGGCATGCATTTGGGGCCCCCATGAGATGCGGCATGCATGTGGGACCCCTGTGACATGCGGCCTGCATTTGGGGGGCCCCATGACATGCGGCAAGCACGTGGGGCCCCAATGACATGCAGCATGTACGTGGGGCCCCCATGACATGCGGAATGCACGTGAGGCCCCCGTGACATGCGGAATGACTGCGGGGCCCCAATGACATGCGGCATGCATGCATTTGTGTCCCCCATTAAATGCGGCAAGCACGTGGGGCCCCAATGACATGCAGCATGTACGTGGGGCCCCCATGACATGCGGAATGCCTGCGGGGCCCCAATGACATGCGGCATGCAAGCGGGGCCCTCATGACATGTGGCATGCATTTGGGGCCCCCAATATATGCAGCATGCACGTGGGGCCCCCATGATATGTGGCATGCATTTGGGGCCCCCATGACTTGCGGCATGCACGTGGGCCCCTCATGACATGCAGCATGCATTTGGAAACCACTATGACATGCGGCATGCATTTGGGGCCCCAATGACATGCGGTATGCATTTGGGGCCTCCATGACATGCGGCATACGCTTGGGGCCCCAATGACATGCATCATGAGTTTGCATCCCCCATGACATGCGGCATGCACGTGGGGCCCCTATGACATGCGTCATGCACGTGGGGACCCTATGACATGCGGCATGCACGTGGGGCCCTCATGACATGCAGCATGCATTTGTGGGCACCAAGACATGCTGCATGCATTTGGGGGGCCCCATGATATGCGGCATGCATTTGGGGGCCCCATGACATGCAGCATGCACTTGGGGCCCCCGTGTAATGAGGCATGCGTTTGGGGCCCCCATGACACGAGGCATGCACGTCTGGCCCCGATGACTTGCGCCATGCATGTGGGGCCCTCATAACATGCGGAATGCATGTGGGGACCCCATGACACATGGCAGGCATGTGGGGCCCCCATGACATGCGGCAAATATTTGGGGTCCAAAGACATGCGGCATGCACGTTGGGCCCCCATGAAATGCGGCACATATTTGTGGCCCCCATGACATGCGGCATGCATTTGGGGCCCCCATGACATGCGCCATGCATGTGGGGCCCTCATGACATGCGGCACGTATTTGTTGCCCCATGACATGCGACATGTATTTGGCCCCCATGACATGAGGCATGCACGTGGGGCCCCCATGACATGCGGCATACATTTGTGGGCCCGATGACAAGCGGCATTCATGTGGGGCACCCATGACATGCGGCATTCATTTGGGGCCCCAATGACATGCGGCATGCATGCATTTGGGTCCCCCATGAAATGTGGCATGCATGTGGGGGCCCCATGACATGCGGCATGCACGTGGGGCCCCCATGACATGCGGCATACATTTGTGGCCCCCGTGACATGAGGCATGCACGTGGGGCCCCATGACATGCGGCAAGCACGTGGGGCCCCAATGACATGCAGCATGCACGTGGAGCCCCCATGACATGCGGAATGCACGTGAGGCCCCCATGACATGCGGAATGCCTGCGGGGCCCCAATGACATGCGACATGCAAGCGGGGCCCTCATGACATGTGGCATGCATTTGGGGCCCCCAATATATGCAGCATCCACGTGGGGCCCCCATGATATGTGGCATGCATTTGGGGCCCCCATGACTTGAGCCATGCATTTGGGGCCCCCATGACATGCGGCATGCACGTGGGCCCGTCATGACATGCAGCATGCATTTGGGGCCACTATGACATGCGGCATGCATTCGGCGCCCCCATGACATGCGGCATGCACGTGGGGCCCCCATGACATGCGGCATGCATTTGGGGCCCCCATGACATGCGGAATGCCTGCGGGGCCCCCATGACATGCGGCATGAATTTGGGGCCCCCAATACATGCGGCATGCACGTTGGGCCCCCATGACATGCAGCATGCATTTATGGCCCCCATGACATGCGGCAAGCATTTGGGCCCCCATGACATGCGGCATGCATTTGGGGGCCCCATGACATGCGGCATGCATGTGGGGCCCCCATGACATGCGGCATGCATTTGGAGCCCCCATGAATTGAGGCATGCATTTGGGGCCCCCATGACTTGACGCATGCATTTGGGCCCCCCATGACATGCAGCATGCATGTGGGACCCCCAAGCCATGCGGCATACATTTGAATCCCCATGACATGCGGCATGCACGAGGGACCCCCATGACATGCGGCACGCATTTGGGCCCCCCATGACATGCGGAATGCCTGCGGGGCCCCCATGACATGCGGCATGCATGCAGGGCCCTCATGACATGCAGCATGAATTTGGGGCCCACAATACATGCGGCATGCACGTTGGGCCCCCATGACATGCGGCATGCATTTATGGCCCCCATGAGATGCGGCATTCATGTGGGGCTCCCATGACATGCGGCATGCATTTGGGGCCTCCGTGACATGCGGCATGCATGTGGGGCCCCCATGACATGCGGCATGCATTTATGGCCCCCATGACATGCGGCATGCATTTGGTATCCCCATGACATGCGGCATGCACGTGGGGCCCCCTTGACTTGCGCCAAGCACGTGGGGCCCCCATGACATGCGGCATGTATTTGGGGCCCCCATGACATGCGGCATGCATGTGGGGCCCCCATGACATGCGGCATGCATGTGGGGCTCCCATGACATGCGGCATCCATTTATGGCCCCCATGACATGCGGCAAGCATTTGGGCCCCCATGACATGCGGCATGCATTTGGGGGCCCCATGGCATGCGGCATGCATGTGGGCCCCAAATACTTGTCGCATGTCATGGGGGCCTCCATGACATGCGGCATGCATGTGGGTCCCCATGACATGCGGCATGCACGTGGGGCCCCCTTCACATGCGTCATGCATTTGGATCCCCCATTACATGCTGCATGCAAGTGGTGCCCCCATGACATGCGGCATGCATGTGGGCCCCCATGACATGCGGCATGCATGTGGGACCCCCATGACATGCGTCATGCATTTGGATCCCCCATTACATGCTGCATGCAAGTGGTGCCCCCATTACATGCTGCATGCAAGTGGTGCCCCCATGACATGCGGCATGCATGTGGGCCCCCATGACATGCGGCATGCATTTGGGGCCCCCATGATATGCGGCACGCATTTGAGGCCCCCATGACATGCGCATGCATGTGGGGGGCCCATGAAATGCGCCATGCATGTGGGGCCCCTATGACATGCGGCATGCATTTGTGGGCACCAAGACATGCTGCATGCATTTGGGGGGCCCCATGACATGCGGCATGCATTTGGGGGCCCCATGACATGCGGTATGCATTTGGGGCCCCCATGACATGCAGCATGCATGTGGGTCCCCCATGACATGCGACATGCATTTGGGGCCCCATGACATGCGGCATGCATTTGGGTCCCCCATGAAATGCGGCATGCATGTGGGGCCCCTATGACATGCGGCATGCATTTGGGGCCCCTATGACATGCGGCATGAATTTGGGGTGCCCGAGACATGCGGCATGCACGTGGGGCCCCTATGACATGCCGCATGCATTTGTGGCCCCCATTACATGTGGCATGCACATGGGGCCTCCATGACATGCGGCATACGCTTGGGGCCCCAATGACATGCAGCATGAGTTTGGATCCCCCATGACATGCGGCATGCACGTGGGGCCCCTATGACATGCGGCATGCACGTGGGGACCCTATGACATGCGGCATGCACGTGGGGCCCTCATGACATGCAGCATGCATTTGGGGCCACTATGACATGTGGCATGCATTTGGGGCCCCCATGAGATGCGGCATGCATGTGGGACCCCTGTGACATGCGGCCTGCATTTGGGGGGCCCCATGACATGCGGCAAGCACGTGGGGCCCCAATGACATGCAGCATGTACGTGGGGCCCCCATGACATGCGGAATGCACGTGAGGCCCCCGTGACATGCGGAATGACTGCGGGGCCCCAATGACATGCGGCATGCATGCATTTGTGTCCCCCATTAAATGCGGCAAGCACGTGGGGCCCCAATGACATGCAGCATGTACGTGGGGCCCCCATGACATGCGGAATGCCTGCGGGGCCCCAATGACATGCGGCATGCAAGCGGGGCCCTCATGACATGTGGCATGCATTTGGGGCCCCCAATATATGCAGCATGCACGTGGGGCCCCCATGATATGTGGCATGCATTTGGGGCCCCCATGACTTGCGGCATGCACGTGGGCCCCTCATGACATGCAGCATGCATTTGGAAACCACTATGACATGCGGCATGCATTTGGGGCCCCAATGACATGCGGTATGCATTTGGGGCCCCCATGACATGCGGCATGTACGTGGTGCCCCCCATGAAAGGGGGCATGCATTTGGGGCTCCCATGACACGCGGCATGTATGTGGGGCCCCCATGACCTGTGGCATGCATGTGGTGACTAAATGACATGCGGCAAGCATTTGGGGCTCCCATGACACGCGACATTCATGTGGGGCCCTCTAGACATTTGGCACATATTTGGGGCCCACATGACATGCAGCACATATTTGCGGCCCCCATAACATGCGGCATGCATTTGGGGCCCCCATGACATGCGCCATGCATGTGGGGCCCTCATGACATGCGGCACGTATTTGGGGCCCCCCATGATATGCAGCATACTTTTGGGGCCCAAATGACATGCGGCATGCATTTGTGGCCCACATGAAATGTGGCATGCATGTGCAGCCTCCATAACATGGGTCATGCAATTGGGGCCCCCATGACATGCGTCATGCATTTGGATCCCCCATTACATGCTGCATGCAAGTGGTGCCCCCATTACATGCTGCATGCAAGTGGTGCCCCCATGACATGCGGCATGCATGTGGGCCCCCATGACATGCGGCATGCATTTGGGGCCCCATGATATGCGGCACGCATTTGAGGCCCCCATGACATGCAGCATGCATGTGGGTCCCCCATGACATGCGACATGCATTTGGGGCCCCATGACATGCGTCATGCATTTGGGTCCCCCATGAAATGCGGCATGCATGTGGGGCCCCTATGACATGCGGCATGCATTTGGGGCCCCGATGACATGCGGCATGCATGTGGGGCACCCATGATTTGCGCCATGCACGTGGGGCCCCTATGACATGCGGCATGAATTTGGGGTGCCCGAGACATGCGGCATGCACATGGGGCCTCCATGACATGCGGCATACGCTTGGGGCCCCAATGACATGCATCATGAGTTTGGATCCCCCATGACATGCGGCATGCACGTGGGGCCCCTATGACATGCGTCATGCACGTGGGAACCCTATGACATGCGGCATGCACGTGGGGCCCTCATGACATGCAGCATGCATTTGGGGCCATTATGACATGCGGCATGCATTTGGGGCCCCCATGACATGCGGCATGCATTTGGAGCCCCCATGAATTGAGGCATGCATTTGGGGCCCCCATGACTTGACGCATGCATTTGGGGCCCCCATGACATGCAGCATGCATGTGGGACCCCCAAGCCATGCGGCATACATTTGAATCCCCATGACATGCGGCATGCACGTGGGACCCCCATGACATGCGGCATGCATTTTAATCCCCCATTACATGCGGCATGCACGTGGGGACCCCATGACATGCGGCACGCATTTGGGCCCCCCATGACATGCGGAATGCCTGCGGGGCCCCCATGACATGCGGCATGCATGCAGGGCCCTCATGACATGCAGCATGAATTTGGGGCCCACAATACATGCGGCATGCACGTTGGGCCCCCATGACATGCGGCATGCATTTATGGCCCCCATGACATGCGGCATGCATTTGGGGTCCCCATGACATGCGGCATGCACGTGGGGCCCCCTTGACATGCGACATTCATGTGGGGCTCCCATGACATGCGGCATGCATTTGGGGCCTCCGTGACATGCGGCATGCATGTGGGGCCCCCATGACATGCGTCATGCATGTGGGGCCCCTATGACATGCGGCATGCATTTAGGGCCCCGATGACATGCGGCATTCATGTGGGGCACCCATGACTTGCGCCAAGCACGTGGGGCCCCCATGACATGCGGCATGTATTTGGGGCCCCCATGACATGCGGCATGCATGTGGGGCCCCCATGACATGCGGCATGCATGTGGGGCTCCCATGACATGCGGCATCCATTTATGGCCCCCATGACATGCGGCAAGCATTTGGGCCCCCATGACATGCGGCATGCATTTGGGGGCCCCATGGCATGCGGCATGCATGTGGGGCCCAAATGCTTGTCGCATGTCATGGGGGCCTCCATGACATGCGGCATGCATGTGGGTCCCCATGACATGCGGCATGCACGTGGGGCCCCCTTGACATGCGTCATGCATTTGGATCCCCCATTACATGCTGCATGCAAGTGGTGCCCCCATGACATGCGGCATGCATGTGGGCCCCCATGACATGCGGCATGCATGTGGGACCCCCATGACATGCGTCATGCATTTGGATCCCCCATTACATGCTGCATGCAAGTGGTGCCCCCATTACATGCTGCATGCAAGTGGTGCCCCCATGACATGCGGCATGCATGTGGGCCCCCATGACATGCGGCATGCATTTGGGGCCCCCATGATATGCGGCATGAATTTGGGGTGCCCGAGACATGCGGCATGCACATGGGGCCTCCATGACATGCGGCATACGCTTGGGGCCCCAATGACATGCATCATGAGTTTGCATCCCCCATGACATGCGGCATGCACGTGGGGCCCCTATGACATGCGTCATGCACGTGGGGACCCTATGACATGCGGCATGCACGTGGGGCCCTCATGACATGCAGCATGCATTTGTGGGCACCAAGACATGCTGCATGCATTTGGGGGGCCCCATGATATGCGGCATGCATTTGGGGGCCCCATGACATGCAGCATGCACTTGGGGCCCCCGTGTAATGAGGCATGCGTTTGGGGCCCCCATGACACGAGGCATGCACGTCTGGCCCCGATGACTTGCGCCATGCATGTGGGGCCCTCATAACATGCGGAATGCATGTGGGGACCCCATGACACATGGCAGGCATGTGGGGCCCCCATGACATGCGGCAAATATTTGGGGTCCAAAGACATGCGGCATGCACGTTGGGCCCCCATGAAATGCGGCACATATTTGTGGCCCCCATGACATGCGGCATGCATTTGGGGCCCCCATGACATGCGCCATGCATGTGGGGCCCTCATGACATGCGGCACGTATTTGTTGCCCCATGACATGCGACATGTATTTGGCCCCCATGACATGAGGCATGCACGTGGGGCCCCCATGACATGCGGCATACATTTGTGGGCCCGATGACAAGCGGCATTCATGTGGGGCACCCATGACATGCGGCATTCATTTGGGGCCCCAATGACATGCGGCATGCATGCATTTGGGTCCCCCATGAAATGTGGCATGCATGTGGGGGCCCCATGACATGCGGCATGCACGTGGGGCCCCCATGACATGCGGCATACATTTGTGGCCCCCGTGACATGAGGCATGCACGTGGGGCCCCATGACATGCGGCAAGCACGTGGGGCCCCAATGACATGCAGCATGCACGTGGAGCCCCCATGACATGCGGAATGCACGTGAGGCCCCCATGACATGCGGAATGCCTGCGGGGCCCCAATGACATGCGACATGCAAGCGGGGCCCTCATGACATGTGGCATGCATTTGGGGCCCCCAATATATGCAGCATCCACGTGGGGCCCCCATGATATGTGGCATGCATTTGGGGCCCCCATGACTTGAGCCATGCATTTGGGGCCCCCATGACATGCGGCATGCACGTGGGCCCGTCATGACATGCAGCATGCATTTGGGGCCACTATGACATGCGGCATGCATTCGGCGCCCCCATGACATGCGGCATGCACGTGGGGCCCCCATGACATGCGGCATGCATTTGGGGCCCCCATGACATGCGGAATGCCTGCGGGGCCCCCATGACATGCGGCATGAATTTGGGGCCCCCAATACATGCGGCATGCACGTTGGGCCCCCATGACATGCAGCATGCATTTATGGCCCCATGACATGCGGCAAGCATTTGGGCCCCCATGACATGCGGCATGCATTTGGGGGCCCCATGACATGCGGCATGCATGTGGGGCCCCCATGACATGCGGCATGCATTTGGAGCCCCCATGAATTGAGGCATGCATTTGGGGCCCCCATGACTTGACGCATGCATTTGGGCCCCCCATGACATGCAGCATGCATGTGGGACCCCCAAGCCATGCGGCATACATTTGAATCCCCATGACATGCGGCATGCACGAGGGACCCCCATGACATGCGGCACGCATTTGGGCCCCCCATGACATGCGGAATGCCTGCGGGGCCCCCATGACATGCGGCATGCATGCAGGGCCCTCATGACATGCAGCATGAATTTGGGGCCCACAATACATGCGGCATGCACGTTGGGCCCCCATGACATGCGGCATGCATTTATGGCCCCCATGAGATGCGGCATTCATGTGGGGCTCCCATGACATGCGGCATGCATTTGGGGCCTCCGTGACATGCGGCATGCATGTGGGGCCCCCATGACATGCGGCATGCATTTATGGCCCCCATGACATGCGGCATGCATTTGGTATCCCCATGACATGCGGCATGCACGTGGGGCCCCCTTGACATGTGACATTCATGTGGGGCTCCCATGACATGCGGCATGCATGTGGGGCCCCCATGACATGTGCCATGCATGTGGGGCCCCTATGACATGCGGCATGCATTTGGGGCCCCGATGACATGCGGCATGCATGTGGGGCACCCATGACTTGCGGCATGCATTTGGGGCCACTATGACATGCGGCATGCATTTGGGGCCCCCATGACATGCGGCATGCATGTGGGACCCCTATGACATGCGGCATGCATTTGGGGGGCCCCATGACATGCGGCATACATTTGTGGGCCCGATGACAAGCGGCATTCATGTGGGGCACCCATGACTTGCGGCATGCATTTGGAGCCACTATGACATGCGGCATTCATTTGGGGCCCCAATGACATGCGGCATGCATGCATTTGGGTCCCCCATGAAATGTGGCATGCATGTGGGGGCCCCATGACATGCGGCATGCACGTGGGGCCCCCATGACATGCGGCATACATTTGTGGCCCCCGTGACATGAGGCATGCACGTGGGGCCCCATGACATGCGGCAAGCACGTGGGGCCCCAATGACATGCAGCATGCACGTGGAGCCCCCATGACATGCGGAATGCACGTGAGGCCCCCATGACATGCGGAATGCCTGCGGGGCCCCAATGACATGCGACATGCAAGCGGGGCCCTCATGACATGTGGCATGCATTTGGGGCCCCCAATATATGCAGCATGCACGTGGGGCCCCCATGATATGTGGCATGCATTTGGGGCCCCCATGACTTGAGCCATGCATTTGGGGCCCCCATGACATGCGGCATGCACGTGGGCCCGTCATGACATGCAGCATGCATTTGGGGCCACTATGACATGCGGCATGCATTTGGCGCCCCCATGACCTGCGGCATGCACGTGGGGCCCCCATGACATGCGGCATGCATTTGGGGCCCCCATGACATGCGGAATGCCTGCGGGGCCCCCATGACATGCGTCATGAATTTGGGGCCCCCAATACATGCGGCATGCACGTTGGGCCCCCATGACATGCAGCATGCATTTATGGCCCCCATGACATGCGGCAAGCATTTGGGCCCCCATGACATGCGGCATGCATTTGGGGGCCCCATGACATGCGGCATGCATGTGGGGCCCCCATGACATGCGGCATGCATTTGGAGCCCCCATGAATTGAGGCATGCATTTGGGGCCCCCATGACTTGACGCATGCATTTGGGGCCCCCATGACATGCAGCATGCATGTGGGACCCCCAAGCCATGCGGCATACATTTGAATCCCCATGACATGCGGCATGCACATGGGACCCCCATGACATGCGGCATGCATTTGAATCCCCCATTACATGCGGCATGCACGTGGGGACCCCATGACATGCGGCACGCATTTGGGCCCCCCATGACATGCGGAATGCCTGCGGGGCCCCCATGACATGCGGCATGCATGCAGGGCCCTCATGACATGCAGCATGAATTTGGGGCCCACAATACATGCGGCATGCACGTTGGGCCCCCATGACATGCGGCATGCATTTATGGCCCCCATGACATGCGGCATGCATTTGGGGTCCCCATGACATGCGGCATGCACGTGGGGCCCCCTTGACATGCGACATTCATGTGGGGCTCCCATGACATGCGGCATGCATTTGGGGCCTCCGTGACATGCGGCATGCATGTGGGGCCCCCATGACATGCGTCATGCATGTGGGGCCCCTATGACATGCGGCATGCATTTAGGGCCCCGATGACATGCGGCATTCATGTGGGGCACCCATGACTTGCGCCAAGCACGTGGGGCCCCCATGACATGCGGCATGTATTTGGGGCCCCCATGACATTCGGCATGCATTTGAATCCCCCATTACATGCGGCATGCACGTGGGGACCCCATGACATGCGGCACGCATTTGGACCCCCATGACATGCGGAATGCCTGCGGGGCCCCCATGACATGCGGCATGCATGCAGGGCCCTCATGACATGCAGCATGAATTTGGGGCCCACAATACATGCGGCATGCACGTTGGGCCCCCATGACATGCGGCATGCATTTATGGCCCCCATGACATGCGGCATGCATTTGGGGTCCCCATGACATGCGGCATGCACGTGGGGCCCCCTTGACATGCGACATTCATGTGGGGCTCCCATGACATGCGGCATGCATTTGGGGCCTCCGTGACATGCGGCATGCATGTGGGGCCCCCATGACATGCGTCATGCATGTGGGGCCCCTATGACATGCGGCATGCATTTAGGGCCCCGATGACATGCAGCATTCATGTGGGGCACCCATGACTTGCGCCAAGCACGTGGGGCCCCCATTACATGCTGCATGCAAGTGGTGCCCCCATTACATGCTGCATGCAAGTGGTGCCCCCATGACATGCGGCATGCATGTGGGGCCCCCTTGACATGCGTCATGCATTTGGATCCCCCATTACATGCTGAATGCAAGTGGTGCCCCCATGACATGCGGCATGCATGTGGGCCCCCATGACATGCGGCATGCATGTGGGACCCCCATGACATGCGTCATGCATTTGGATCCCCCATTACATGCTGCATGCAAGTGGTGCCCCCATTACATGCTGCATGCAAGTGGTGCCCCCATGACATGCGGCATGCATGTGGGCCCCCATGACATGCGGCATGCATTTGGGGCCCCCATGATATGCGGCACGCATTTGAGGCCCCCATGACATGCGCATGCATGTGGGGGCCCATGAAATGCGCCATGCATGTGGGGCCCCTATGACATGCGGCATGCATTTGTGGGCACCAAGACATGCTGCATGCATTTGGGGGGCCCCATGACATGCGGCATGCATTTGGGGCCCCCATGACATGCAGCATGCATGTGGGTCCCCCATGACATGCGACATGCATTTGGGGCCCCATGACATGCGTCATGCATTTGGGTCCCCCATGAAATGCGGCATGCATGTGGGGCCCCTATGACATGCGGCATGCATTTGGGGCCCCGATGACATGCGGCATGCATGTGGGGCACCCATGATTTGCGCCATGCATGTGGGGCCCCAATGACATGCGGCATGAATTTGGGGTGCCCGAGACATGCGGCATGCACATGGGGCCTCCATGACATGCGGCATACGCTTGGGGCCCCAATGACATGCATCATGAGTTTGGATCCCCCATGACATGCGGCATGCACGTGGGGCCCCTATGACATGCGTCATGCACGTGGTGACCCTATGACATGCGGCATGCACGTGGGGCCCTCATGACATGCAGCATGCATTTGGGGCCACTATGACATGCGGCATGCATTTGGGGCCCCCATGACATGCGGCATGCATGTGGGACCCCTGTGACATGCGGCCTGCATTTGGGGGGCCCCATGACATGCGGCAAGCACGTGGGGCCCAATGACATGCAGCATGTACGTGGGGCCCCCATGACATGCGGAATGCCTGCGGGGCCCCAATGACATGCGGCATGCAAGCGGGGCCCTCATGACATGTGGCATGCATTTGGGGCCCCCAATATATGCAGCATGCACGTGGGGCCCCCATGATATGTGTCATGCATTTGGGGCCCCCATGACTTGCGGCATGCACGTGGGCCCCTCATGACATGCAGCATGCATTTGGAAACCACTATGACATGCGGCATGCATTTTGGGCCCCCATGACATGAGGCATGCATTTGGGGCCCCCATGACATGCGGCATGCATGTAGGGCCCCCATGAAATGCGCCATGCATGTGGGGCCCCTATGACATGCGGCATGCATTTGTGGGCCCCAAGACATGCGGCATGCACGTGGGGCCCCCATGACATGCGGCCTGCATTTGGGGCCCCCATGACATGCGGAATGCACGTGGGGCCCCTATGACATGCAACATGAATTTGGGGGCCCCATTACATGCGGCATGCACGTGGAGCATCCATGACATGCGTCATGCATTTGGGCCCCCATGACATGCGGCATGCATGTGGGGCCCCCATGACATGTGGTATGCACGTGGGGCCACTATGACATGCCGCATGCATTTGGGGTCCCCATGACATGCGTCATGCATTTGGATCCCCATTACATGCTGCATGCAAGTGTGGCCCCCATGACATGCGGCATGCAAGTGGTGCCCCCAATGACATGTGGCATGCACGTGGGGCCCCCATAACATGCGGCATGCATTTATGGCCCCCATGACATGCGGCATGCATTTGGTATCCCCATGACATGCGGCATGCACGTGGGGCCCCCTTGACATGTGACATTCATGTGGGGCTCCCATGACATGCGGCATGCATTTGGGGCCTCCGTGACATGCGGCATGCATGTGGGGCCCCCATGACATGCGTCATGCATGTGGGGCCCCTATGACATGCGGCATGCATTTAGGGCCCCGATGACATGCGGCATGCATGTGGGGCACCCATGACTTGCGCCAAGCATGTGGGGCCCCCATGACATGCGGCATGTATTTGGGGCCCCCATGACATGCGGCATGCATGTGGGGCCCCCATGACATGCGGCATGCATTTGGGCCCCAATAACACCCAGCTTGCATGTGGGGCCCCCATTACATGCGGCATTCACGTGTTGCCCTCATGATATGTGGCATGCATGTGGGGCCCCTATGACATGCGCCATGCATTTGGCGCCCCCATTACAAGCGGCATGTATTTGGGGCTTCCATGACATGCAGCAAGCATTTGGAGCCCCTGACATGTAGCATGCATTTAGGGTCCCCAAGGAAATGCGGCATGCTCGTGGGGCCCCCATGACAGGCGGCATGCATTTGGGGACTCCATAACATGCGGCAAGCACGTGGGGCCCCCATGACATGCGGCACGTATTTGGGGGCCCCAAAACATGCGACATGTATTTGTGGCCCCCATGACATGCGGCACGCACGGTTGCCCCCATGACATGCGGCATGTATTTGGGGCCCCCATGACATGCGGCATACATTTGGGGCCTCCATGACATGCGGCATGCATTTGGGGCCCTCATGACATGCGGCATACATTTGGGGCCCCCATGAAATGTGACATGCACATGGGGCCCCCATGACATGCGGCATGCATGTGGAACCCCCATGACATGCGGAATGCACGTGGGGACCCCATGACACGTGGCATGCATGTGGGGCCCCCACGACTTGCGGCAAATATTTGGGGCCCAAAGACATGCGGCACATATTTGTGGCCCCCATGACATGCGGCATGCCTTTGGGGCCCCCATGACATGCGCCATGCATGTGGGGCCCTCATGACATGCAGCACGTATTTGGGGCCCCCATGACATGCGTCATGTACGTGGCGCCCCCATGACATGCGGCATACATTTGGGGCCCCCTTGACATGCGGCATGCACGTGGGCCCCCCATGACATGGGGCATGCATTTGGGACCCCATGAAATGCAGCATGCATGTGGGGCACCCATGACATGCGGCATGCACGTGGGGCCCCCTGATATGTGGCACGTATTTTGGGCCCCCATGACATGCGGCATACATTTAGGGTCCCCATGACATGCGGCATGCATTTGGGGTCCCCATGACATGCAGCATGCACTTGGGGCCCCCGTGTAATGAGGCATGCGTTTGGGGCCCCCATGACATGAGGCATGCACGTGTGGCCCCGATGACTTGCGCCATGCATGTGGGGCCCTCATAACATGCGGAATGCATGTGAGGACCCCATGACACATGGCAGGCATGTGGGGCCCCCATGACATGCGGCAAATATTTTGGGGTCCAAAGACATGCGGCATGCACGTGGGGCCCCCATGATATGTGGCATGCATTTGGGGCCCCCATGACTTGAGCCATGCATTTGGGGCACCCATGACATGCGGCATGCACGTGGACCCGTCATGACATGCAGCATGCATTTGGGGCCACTATGACATGCGGCATGCATTTGGCGCCCCCATGACCTGCGGCATGCACGTGGGGCCCCCATGACATGCGGCATGCATTTGGGGCCCCCATGACATGCGGAATGCCTGCGGGGCCCCCATGACATGCGGCATGAATTTGGGGCCCCCAATACATGCGGCATGCACGTTGGGCCCCCATGACATGCAGCATGCATTTATGGCCCCCATGACATGCGGCAAGCATTTGGGCCCCCATGACATGCGGCATGCATTTGGGGGCCCCATGACATGCGGCATGCATGTGGGGCCCCCATGACATGCGGCATGCATTTGGAGCCCCCATGAATTGAGGCATGCATTTGGGGCCCCCATGACTTGACGCATGCATTTGGGGCCCCCATGACATGCAGCATGCATGTGGGACCCCCAAGCCATGCGGCATACATTTGAATCCCCATGACATGCGGCATGCACGTGGGACCCCCATGACATGCGGCATGCATTTGAATCCCCCATTACATGCGGCATGCACGTGGGGACCCCATGACATGCGGCACGCATTTGGGCCCCCCATGACATGCGGAATGCCTGCGGGGCCCCCATGACATGCGGCATGCATGCAGGGCCCTCATGACATGCAGCATGAATTTGGGGCCCACAATACATGCGGCATGCACGTTGGGCCCCCATGACATGCGGCATGCATTTATGGCCCCCATGACATGCGGCATGCATTTGGGGTCCCCATGACATGCGGCATGCACGTGGGGCCCCCTTGACATGCGACATTCATGTGGGGCTCCCATGACATGTGGCATGCATTTGGGGCCTCCGTGACATGCGGCATGCATGTTGGGCCCCCATGACATGCGTCATGCATGTGGGGCCCCTATGACATGCGGCATGCATTTAGGGCCCCGATGACATGCGGCATTCATGTGGGGCACCCATGACTTGCGCCAAGCACGTGGGGCCCCCATGACATGCGGCATGTATTTGGGGCCCCCATGACATGCGGCATGCATTTGAATCCCCCATTACATGCGGCATGCACGTGGGGACCCCATGACATGCGGCACGCATTTGGGCCCCCCATGACATGCGGAATGCCTGCGGGGCCCCCATGACATGCGGCATGCATGCAGGGCCCTCATGACATGCAGCATGAATTTGGGGCCCACAATACATGCGGCATGCACGTTGGGCCCCCATGACATGCGGCATGCATTTATGGCCCCCATGACATGCGGCATGCATTTGGGGTCCCCATGACATGCGGCATGCACGTGGGGCCCCCTTGACATGCGACATTCATGTGGGGCTCCCATGACATGCGGCATGCATTTGGGGCCTCCGTGACATGCGGCATGCATGTGGGGCCCCCATGACATGCGTCATGCATGTGGGGCCCCTATGACATGCGGCATGCATTTAGGGCCCCGATGACATGCGGCATTCATGTGGGGCACCCATGACTTGCGCCAAGCACGTGGGGCCCCCATGACATGCGGCATGTATTTGGGGCCCCCATGACATGCGGCATGCATGTGGGGTCCCCATGACATGCGGCATGCATGTGGGGCTCCCATGACATGCGGCATCCATTTATGGCCCCCATGACATGCGGCAAGCATTTGAGCCCCCATGACATGCGGCATGCATTTGGGGGCCCCATGGCATGCGGCATGCATGTGGGGCCCAAATGCTTGTCGCATGTCATGGGGGCCTCCATGACATGCGGCATGCATGTGGGTCCCCATGACATGCGGCATGCACGTGGGGCCCCCTTGACATGCGTCATGCATTTGGATCCCCCATTACATGCTGCATGCAAGTGGTGCCCCCATGACATGCGGCATGCATGTGGGCCCCCATGACATGCGGCATGCATGTGGGACCCCCATGACATGCGTCATGCATTTGGATCCCCCATTACATGCTGCATGCAAGTGGTGCCCCCATTACATGCTGCATGCAAGTGGTGCCCCCATGACATGCGGCATGCATGTGGGGCACCCATGACATGCGGCATGCATTTGGGGCCCCCATGGTATGCGGCATGAATTTGGGGTGCCCGAGACATGCGGCATGCACATGGGGCCTCCATGACATGCGGCATACGCTTGGGGCCCCAATGACATGCATCATGAGTTTGGATCCCCCATGACATGCGGCATGCACGTGGGGCCCCTATGACATGCGTCATGCACGTGGGGACCCTATGACATGCGGCATGCACGTGGGGCCCTCATGACATGCAGCATGCATTTGGGGCCATTATGACATGCGGCATGCATTTGGGGCCCCCATGACATGCGGCATGCATGTGGGACCCCTGTGACATGCGGCCTGCATTTGGGGGGCCCCATGACATGCGGCAAGCACGTGGGGCCCCAATGACATGCAGCATGTACGTGGGGCCCCCATGACATGCGGAATGCACGTGAGGCCCCCATGACATGCGGAATGCCTGCGGGGCCCCAATGACATGCGGCATGCATGCATTTGTGTCCCCCATTAAATGCGGCAAGCACGTGGGGCCCCAATGACATGCAGCATGTACGTGGGGCCCCCATGACATGCGGAATGCCTGCGGGGCCCCAATGACATGCGGCATGCAAGCGGGGCCCTCATGACATGTGGCATGCATTTGGGGCCCCCAATATATGCAGCATGCACGTGGGGCCCCCATGATATGTGTCATGCATTTGGGGCCCCCATGACTTGCGGCATGCACGTGGGCCCCTCATGACATGCAGCATGCATTTGGAAACCACTATGACATGCGGCATGCATTTTGGGCCCCCATGACATGAGGCATGCATTTGGGGCCCCCATGACATGCGGCATGCATGTAGGGCCCCCATGAAATGCGCCATGCATGTGGGGCCCCTATGACATGCGGCATGCATTTGTGGGCCCCAAGACATGCGGCATGCACGTGGGGCCCCCATGACATGCGGCCTGCATTTGGGGCCCCCATGACATGCGGAATGCACGTGGGGCCCCTATGACATGCAACATGAATTTGGGGGCCCCATTACATGCGGCATGCACGTGGAGCATCCATGACATGCGTCATGCATTTGGGCCCCCATGACATGCGGCATGCATGTGGGGCCCCCATGACATGTGGTATGCACGTGGGGCCACTATGACATGCCGCATGCATTTGGGGTCCCCATGACATGCGTCATGCATTTGGATCCCCATTACATGCTGCATGCAAGTGTGGCCCCCATGACATGCGGCATGCATGTGGGCCCCCAATGACATGTGGCATGCACGTGGGGCCCCCATGACATGCGGCATGCATTTATGGCCCCCATGACATGCGGCATGCATTTGGTATCCCCATGACATGCGGCATGCACGTGGGGCCCCCTTGACATGTGACATTCATGTGGGGCTCCCATGACATGCGGCATGCATTTGGGGCCTCCGTGACATGCGGCATGCATGTGGGGCCCCCATGACATGCGTCATGCATGTGGGGCCCCTATGACATGCGGCATGCATTTAGGGCCCCGATGACATGCGGCATGCATGTGGGGCACCCATGACTTGAGCCAAGCACGTGGGGCCCCCATGACATGCGGCATGTATTTGGGGCCCCCATGACATGCGGCATGCATGTGGGGCCCCCATGACATGCGCCATGCATGTGGGGCCCTCATGACATGCGGCACGTATTTGGGGCCCCCCATGATATGCAGCATACTTTTGGGGCCCAAATGACATGCGGCATGCATTTGTGGCCCCCATGAAATGTGGCATGCATGTGCAGCCTCCATAACATGGGTCATGCAATTGGGGCCCCCATGACATGCAGCATGAATTTGGGGGCCACATGCATGCCACGTGTCATGGGGGTCCCACATGCATGCCGCATGTCATGACATGCGGCATGCATGTGGGGCCCCCATGACACGCACCATGCATGTGGGACCCCATTATGCGGCACGTACTTTGGGCCCCTAAGACAAGCGGCATGCACGTGGGGCCCCCATAACATGCGCCATGCCTTTGGTCCCCCATGACATGCGGCATGCACATGGTCCCCCATGACATGCGGCATGCATTTGGGCCCCCATGACAACCAGCATGCATGTGGGGCCCCGATGACATGAGGCAAAAATTTGGGGCCCCCTTGACATGCGGCATGCATTTGGGGCCCCCATGACATGCGCCATGTATGTGGGGCCCCCATGACATGCGGCATGCATTTGGGCCCCAATAACACCCAGCTTGCATGTGGGGCCCCCATTACATGCGGCATTCACGTGTTGCCCTCATGATATGTGGCATGCATCTGGGGCCCCTATGACATGCGCCATGCATTTGGCGCCCCCATTACAAGCGGCATGTATTTGGGGCTTCCATGACATGCAGCAAGCATTTGGAGCCCCTGACATGTAGCATGCATTTAGGGTCCCCAAGGAAATGCGGCATGCTCGTGGGGCCCCCATGACAGGCGGCATGCATTTGGGGACTCCATAACATGCGGCAAGCACGTGGGGCCCCCATGAAATGCGGCATGTATTTGGGGCCCCCATGACATGCGGCATACATTTGGGGCCTCCATGACATGCGGCATGCATTTGGGGCCCTCATGACATGCGGCATACATTTGGGGCCCCCATGAAATGTGACATGCACATGGGGCCCCCATGACATGCGGCATGCATGTGGAACCCCCATGACATGTGGAATGCACGTGGGGACCCCATGACACGTGGCATGCATGTGGGGCCCCCATGACATGCGCCATGCATGTGGGGCCCTCATGACATGCGGCACGTATTTGGGGCCCCCCATGATATGCAGCATACTTTTGGGGCCCAAATGACATGCGGCATGCATTTGTGGCCCCCATGAAATGTGGCATGCATGTGCAGCCTCCATAACATGGGTCATGCAATTGGGGCCCCCATGACATGCAGCATGAATTTGGGGGCCACATGCATGCCACGTGTCATGGGGGTCCCACATGCATGCCACATGTCATGACATGCGGCATGCATGTGGGGCCCCCATGACACGCACCATGCATGTGGGACCCCATTATGCGGCACGTACTTTGGGCCCCTAAGACAAGCGGCATGCACGTGGGGCCCCCATAACATGCGCCATGCCTTTGGTCCCCCATGACATGCGGCATGCACATGGTCCCCCATGACATGCGGCATGCATTTGGGCCCCCATGACAACCAGCATGCATGTGGGGCCCCGATGACATGAGGCAAAAATTTGGGGCCCCCTTGACATGCGGCATGCATTTGGGGCCCCCATGACATGCGCCATGTATGTGGGGCCCCCATGACATGCGGCATGCATTTGGGCCCCAATAACACCCAGCTTGCATGTGGGGCCCCCATTACATGCGGCATTCACGTGTTGCCCTCATGATATGTGGCATGCATGTGGGGCCCCTATGACATGCGCCATGCATTTGGCGCCCCCATTACAAGCGGCATGTATTTGGGGCTTCCATGACATGCAGCAAGCATTTGGAGCCCCTGACATGTAGCATGCATTTAGGGTCCCCAAGGAAATGCGGCATGCTCGTGGGGCCCCCATGACAGGCGGCATGCATTTGGGGACTCCATAACATGCGGCAAGCACGTGGGGCCCCCATGACATGCGGCACGTATTTGGGGGCCCCAAAACATGCGACATGTATTTGTGGCCCCCATGACATGCGGCACGCACGGTTGCCCCCATGACATGCGGCATGTATTTGGGGCCCCCATGACATGCGGCATACATTTGGGGCCTCCATGACATGCGGCATGCATTTGGGGCCCTCATGACATGCGGCATACATTTGGGGCCCCCATGAAATGTGACATGCACATGGGGCCCCCATGACATGCGGCATGCATGTGGAACCCCCATGACATGCGGAATGCACGTGGGGACCCCATGACACGTGGCATGCATGTGGGGCCCCCACGACTTGCGGCAAATATTTGGGGCCCCAAGACATGCGGCACATATTTGTGGCCCCCATGACATGCGGCATGCCTTTGGGGCCCCCATGACATGCGCCATGCATGTGGGGCCCTCATGACATGCAGCACGTATTTGGGGCCCCCATGACATGCGTCATGTACGTGGCGCCCCCATGACATGCGGCATACATTTGGGGCCCCCTTGACATGCGGCATGCACGTGGGCCCCCCATGACATGGGGCATGCATTTGGGACCCCATGAAATGCAGCATGCATGTGGGGCACCCATGACATGCGGCATGCACGTGGGGCCCCCTGATATGTGGCACGTATTTTGGGCCCCCATGACATGCGGCATACATTTAGGGTCCCCATGACATGCGGCATGCATTTGGGGTCCCCATGACATGCAGCATGCACTTGGGGCCCCCGTGTAATGAGGCATGCGTTTGGGGCCCCCATGACACGAGGCATGCACGTGTGGCCCCGATGACTTGCGCCATGCATGTGGGGCCCTCATAACATGCGGCATGCACGTGGGGCCCCCATGATATGTGGCATGCATTTGGGGCCCCCATGACTTGAGCCATGCATTTGGGGCCCTCATGACATGCGGCATGCACGTGGACCCGTCATAACATGCAGCATGCATTTGGGGCCACTATGACATGCGGCATGCATTTGGCGCCCCCATGACCTGCGGCATGCACGTGGGGCCCCCATGACATGCGGCATGCATTTGGGGCCCCCATGACATGCGGAATGCCTGCGGGGCCCCCATGACATGCGGCATGAATTTGGGGCCCCCAATACATGCGGCATGCACGTTGGGCCCCCATGACATGCAGCATGCATTTATGGCCCCCATGACATGCGGCAAGCATTTGGGCCCCCATGACATGCGGCATGCATTTGGGGGCCCCATGACATGCGGCATGCATGTGGGGCCCCCATGACATGCGGCATGCATTTGGAGCCCCCATGAATTGAGGCATGCATTTGGGGCCCCCATGACTTGACGCATGCATTTGGGGCCCCCATGACATGCAGCATGCATGTGGGACCCCCAAGCCATGCGGCATACATTTGAATCCCCATGACATGCGGCATGCACGTGGGACCCCCATGACATGCGGCATGCATTTGAATCCCCCATTAAATGCGGCATGCACGTGTTGACCCCATGACATGCGGCACGCATTTGGGCCCCCCATGACATGCGGAATGCCTGCGGGGCCCCCATGACATGCGGCATGCATGCAGGGCCCTCATGACATGCAGCATGAATTTGGGGCCCACAATACATGCGGCATGCACGTTGGGCCCCCATGACATGCGGCATGCATTTATGGCCCCCATGACATGCGGCATGCATTTGGGGTCCCCATGACATGCGGCATGCACGTGGGGCCCCCTTGACATGCGACATTCATGTGGGGCTCCCATGACATGCGGCATGCATTTGGGGCCTCCGTGACATGCGGCATGCATGTGGGGCCCCCATGACATGCGTCATGCATGTGGGGCCCCTATGACATGCGGCATGCATTTAGGGCCCCGATGACATGCGGCATTCATGTGGGGCACCCATGACTTGCGCCAAGCACGTGGGGCCCCCATGACATGCGGCATGTATTTGGGGCCCCCATGACATGCGGCATGCATTTGAATCCCCCATTACATGCGGCATGCACGTGGGGACCCCATGACATGCGGCACGCATTTGGGCCCCCCATGACATGCGGAATGCCTGCGGGGCCCCCATGACATGCGGCATGCATGCAGGGCCCTCATGACATGCAGCATGAATTTGGGGCCCACAATACATGCGGCATGCACGTTGGGCCCCCATGACATGCGGCATGCATTTATGGCCCCCATGACATGCGGCATGCATTTGGGGTCCCCATGACATGCGGCATGCACGTGGGGCCCCCTTGACATGCGACATTCATGTGGGGCCCCCATGACATGCGTCATGCATGTGGGGCCCCTATGACATGCGGCATGCATTTAGGGCCCCGATGACATGCGGCATTCATGTGGGGCACCCATGACTTGCGCCAAGCACGTGGGGCCCCCATGACATGCGGCATGTATTTGGGGCCCCCATGACATGCGGCATGCATGTGGGGTCCCCATGACATGCGGCATGCATGTGGGGTCCCCATGACATGTGGCATGCATGTGGGGCTCCCATGACATGCGGCATCCATTTATGGCCCCCATGACATGCGGCAAGCATTTGGGCCCCCATGACATGCGGCATGCATGTGGGACCCCCATGACATGCGTCATGCATTTGGATCCCCCATTACATGCTGCATGCAAGTGGTGCCCCCATTACATGCTGCATGCAAGTGGTGCCCCCATGACATGCGGCATGCATGTGGGCCCCCATGACATGCGGCATGCATTTGGGGCCCCATGATATGCGGCACGCATTTGAGGCCCCCATGACATGCAGCATGCATGTGGGTCCCCCATGACATGCGACATGCATTTGGGGCCCCATGACATGCGTCATGCATTTGGGTCCCCCATGAAATGCGGCATGCATGTGGGGCCCCTATGACATGCGGCATGCATTTGGGGCCCCGATGACATGCGGCATGCATGTGGGGCACCCATGATTTGCGCCATGCACGTGGGGCCCCTATGACATGCGGCATGAATTTGGGGTGCCCGAGACATGCGGCATGCACATGGGGCCTCCATGACATGCGGCATACGCTTGGGGCCCCAATGACATGCATCATGAGTTTGGATCCCCCATGACATGCGGCATGCACGTGGGGCCCCTATGACATGCGTCAAGCACGTGGGAACCCTATGACATGCGGCATGCACGTGGGGCCCTCATGACATGCAGCATGCATTTGGGGCCATTATGACATGCGGCATGCATTTGGGGCCCCCATGACATGCGGCATGCATTTGGAGCCCCCATGAATTGAGGCATGCATTTGGGGCCCCCATGACTTGACGCATGCATTTGGGGCCCCCATGACATGCAGCATGCATGTGGGACCCCCAAGCCATGCGGCATACATTTGAATCCCCATGACATGCGGCATGCACGTGGGACCCCCATGACATGCGGCATGCATTTGAATCCCCCATTACATGCGGCATGCACGTGGGGACCCCATGACATGTGGCACGCATTTGGGCCCCCCATGACATGCGGAATGCCTGCGGGGCCCCCATGACATGCGGCATGCATGCAGGGCCCTCATGACATGCAGCATGAATTTGGGGCCCACAATACATGCGGCATGCACGTTGGGCCCCCATGACATGCGGCATGCATTTATGGCCCCCATGACATGCGGCATGCATTTGGGGTCCCCATGACATGCGGCATGCACGTGGGGCCCCCTTGACATGCGACATTCATGTGGGGCTCCCATGACATGCGGCATGCATTTGGGGCCTCCGTGACATGCGGCATGCATGTGGGGCCCCCATGACATGCGTCATGCATGTGGGGCCCCTATGACATGCGGCATGCATTTAGGGCCCCGATGACATGCGGCATTCATGTGGGGCACCCATGACTTGCGCCAAGCACGTGGGGCCCCCATGACATGCGGCATGTATTTGGGGCCCCCATGACATGCGGCATGCATGTGGGGCCCCCATGACATGCGGCATGCATGTGGGGCTCCCATGACATGCGGCATCCATTTATGGCCCCCATGACATGCGGCAAGCATTTGGGCCCCCATGACATGCGGCATGCATTTGGGGGCCCCATGGCATGCGGCATGCATGTGGGGCCCAAATGCTTGTCGCATGTCATGGGGGCCTCCATGACATGCGGCATGCATGTGGGTCCCCATGACATGCGGCATGCACGTGGGGCCCCCTTGACATGCGTCATGCATTTGGATCCCCCATTACATGCTGCATGCAAGTGGTGCCCCCATGACATGCGGCATGCATGTGGGCCCCCATGACATGCGGCATGCATGTGGGACCCCCATGACATGCGTCATGCATTTGGATCCCCCATTACATGCTGCATGCAAGTGGTGCCCCCATTACATGCTGCATGCAAGTGGTGCCCCCATGACATGCGGCATGCATGTGGGCCCCCATGACATGCGGCATGCATTTGGGGCCCCCATGATATGCGGCATGAATTTGGGGTGCCCGAGACATGCGGCATGCACATGGGGCCTCCATGACATGCGGCATACGCTTGGGGCCCCAATGACATGCATCATGAGTTTGCATCCCCCATGACATGCGGCATGCACGTGGGGCCCCTATGACATGCGTCATGCACGTGGGGACCCTATGACATGCGGCATGCACGTGGGGCCCTCATGACATGCAGCATGCATTTGTGGGCACCAAGACATGCTGCATGCATTTGGGGGGCCCCATGATATGCGGCATGCATTTGGGGGCCCCATGACATGCAGCATGCACTTGGGGCCCCCGTGTAATGAGGCATGCGTTTGGGGCCCCCATGACACGAGGCATGCACGTGTGGCCCCGATGACTTGCGCCATGCATGTGGGGCCCTCATAACATGCGGAATGCATGTGGGGACCCCATGACACATGGCAGGCATGTGGGGCCCCCATGACATGCGGCAAATATTTGGGGTCCAAAGACATGCGGCATGCACGTTGGGCCCCCATGAAATGCGGCACATATTTGTGGCCCCCATGACATGCGGCATGCATTTGGGGCCCCCATGACATGCGCCATGCATGTGGGGCCCTCATGACATGCGGCACGTATTTGTTGCCCCATGACATGCGACATGTATTTGGCCCCCATGACATGAGGCATGCACGTGGGGCCCCCATGACATGCGGCATACATTTGTGGGCCCGATGACAAGCGGCATTCATGTGGGGCACCCATGACTTGCGGCATGCATTTGGAGCCACTATGACATGCGGCATTCATTTGGGGCCCCAATGACATGCGGCATGCATGCATTTGGGTCCCCCATGAAATGTGGCATGCATGTGGGGGCCCCATGACATGCGGCATGCACGTGGGGCCCCCATGACATGCGGCATACATTTGTGGCCCCCGTGACATGAGGCATGCACGTGGGGCCCCATGACATGCGGCAAGCACGTGGGGCCCCAATGACATGCAGCATGCACGTGGAGCCCCCATGACATGCGGAATGCACGTGAGGCCCCCATGACATGCGGAATGCCTGCGGGGCCCCAATGACATGCGACATGCAAGCGGGGCCCTCATGACATGTGGCATGCATTTGGGGCCCCCAATATATGCAGCATCCACGTGGGGCCCCCATGATATGTGGCATGCATTTGGGGCCCCCATGACTTGAGCCATGCATTTGGGGCCCCCATGACATGCGGCATGCACGTGGGCCCGTCATGACATGCAGCATGCATTTGGGGCCACTATGACATGCGGCATGCATTCGGCGCCCCCATGACATGCGGCATGCACGTGGGGCCCCCATGACATGCGGCATGCATTTGGGGCCCCCATGACATGCGGAATGCCTGCGGGGCCCCCATGACATGCGGCATGAATTTGGGGCCCCCAATACATGCGGCATGCACGTTGGGCCCCCATGACATGCAGCATGCATTTATGGCCCCCATGACATGCGGCAAGCATTTGGGCCCCCATGACATGCGGCATGCATGTGGGGCCCCCATGACATGCGGCATGCATTTGAATCCCCCATTAAATGCGGCATGCACGTGTTGACCCCATGACATGCGGCACGCATTTGGGCCCCCCATGACATGCGGAATGCCTGCGGGGCCCCCATGACATGCGGCATGCATGCAGGGCCCTCATGACATGCAGCATGAATTTGGGGCCCACAATACATGCGGCATGCACGTTGGGCCCCCATGACATGCGGCATGCATTTATGGCCCCCATGACATGCGGCATGCATTTGGGGTCCCCATGACATGCGGCATGCACGTGGGGCCCCCTTGACATGCGACATTCATGTGGGGCTCCCATGACATGCGGCATGCATTTGGGGCCTCCGTGACATGCGGCATGCATGTGGGGCCCCCATGACATGCGTCATGCATGTGGGGCCCCTATGACATGCGGCATGCATTTAGGGCCCCGATGACATGCGGCATTCATGTGGGGCACCCATGACTTGCGCCAAGCACGTGGGGCCCCCATGACATGCGGCATGTATTTGGGGCCCCCATGACATGCGGCATGCATTTGAATCCCCCATTACATGCGGCATGCACGTGGGGACCCCATGACATGCGGCACGCATTTGGGCCCCCCATGACATGCGGAATGCCTGCGGGGCCCCCATGACATGCGGCATGCATGCAGGGCCCTCATGACATGCAGCATGAATTTGGGGCCCACAATACATGCGGCATGCACGTTGGGCCCCCATGACATGCGGCATGCATTTATGGCCCCCATGACATGCGGCATGCATTTGGGGTCCCCATGACATGCGGCATGCACGTGGGGCCCCCTTGACATGCGACATTCATGTGGGGCCCCCATGACATGCGTCATGCATGTGGGGCCCCTATGACATGCGGCATGCATTTAGGGCCCCGATGACATGCGGCATTCATGTGGGGCACCCATGACTTGCGCCAAGCACGTGGGGCCCCCATGACATGCGGCATGTATTTGGGGCCCCCATGACATGCGGCATGCATGTGGGGTCCCCATGACATGCGGCATGCATGTGGGGTCCCCATGACATGTGGCATGCATGTGGGGCTCCCATGACATGCGGCATCCATTTATGGCCCCCATGACATGCGGCAAGCATTTGGGCCCCCATGACATGCGGCATGCATGTGGGACCCCCATGACATGCGTCATGCATTTGGATCCCCCATTACATGCTGCATGCAAGTGGTGCCCCCATTACATGCTGCATGCAAGTGGTGCCCCCATGACATGCGGCATGCATGTGGGCCCCCATGACATGCGGCATGCATTTGGGGCCCCATGATATGCGGCACGCATTTGAGGCCCCCATGACATGCAGCATGCATGTGGGTCCCCCATGACATGCGACATGCATTTGGGGCCCCATGACATGCGTCATGCATTTGGGTCCCCCATGAAATGCGGCATGCATGTGGGGCCCCTATGACATGCGGCATGCATTTGGGGCCCCGATGACATGCGGCATGCATGTGGGGCACCCATGATTTGCGCCATGCACGTGGGGCCCCTATGACATGCGGCATGAATTTGGGGTGCCCGAGACATGCGGCATGCACATGGGGCCTCCATGACATGCGGCATACGCTTGGGGCCCCAATGACATGCATCATGAGTTTGGATCCCCCATGACATGCGGCATGCACGTGGGGCCCCTATGACATGCGTCAAGCACGTGGGAACCCTATGACATGCGGCATGCACGTGGGGCCCTCATGACATGCAGCATGCATTTGGGGCCATTATGACATGCGGCATGCATTTGGGGCCCCCATGACATGCGGCATGCATTTGGAGCCCCCATGAATTGAGGCATGCATTTGGGGCCCCCATGACTTGACGCATGCATTTGGGGCCCCCATGACATGCAGCATGCATGTGGGACCCCCAAGCCATGCGGCATACATTTGAATCCCCATGACATGCGGCATGCACGTGGGACCCCCATGACATGCGGCATGCATTTGAATCCCCCATTACATGCGGCATGCACGTGGGGACCCCATGACATGTGGCACGCATTTGGGCCCCCCATGACATGCGGAATGCCTGCGGGGCCCCCATGACATGCGGCATGCATGCAGGGCCCTCATGACATGCAGCATGAATTTGGGGCCCACAATACATGCGGCATGCACGTTGGGCCCCCATGACATGCGGCATGCATTTATGGCCCCCATGACATGCGGCATGCATTTGGGGTCCCCATGACATGCGGCATGCACGTGGGGCCCCCTTGACATGCGACATTCATGTGGGGCTCCCATGACATGCGGCATGCATTTGGGGCCTCCGTGACATGCGGCATGCATGTGGGGCCCCCATGACATGCGTCATGCATGTGGGGCCCCTATGACATGCGGCATGCATTTAGGGCCCCGATGACATGCGGCATTCATGTGGGGCACCCATGACTTGCGCCAAGCACGTGGGGCCCCCATGACATGCGGCATGTATTTGGGGCCCCCATGACATGCGGCATGCATGTGGGGCCCCCATGACATGCGGCATGCATGTGGGGCTCCCATGACATGCGGCATCCATTTATGGCCCCCATGACATGCGGCAAGCATTTGGGCCCCCATGACATGCGGCATGCATTTGGGGGCCCCATGGCATGCGGCATGCATGTGGGGCCCAAATGCTTGTCGCATGTCATGGGGGCCTCCATGACATGCGGCATGCATGTGGGTCCCCATGACATGCGGCATGCACGTGGGGCCCCCTTGACATGCGTCATGCATTTGGATCCCCCATTACATGCTGCATGCAAGTGGTGCCCCCATGACATGCGGCATGCATGTGGGCCCCCATGACATGCGGCATGCATGTGGGACCCCCATGACATGCGTCATGCATTTGGATCCCCCATTACATGCTGCATGCAAGTGGTGCCCCCATTACATGCTGCATGCAAGTGGTGCCCCCATGACATGCGGCATGCATGTGGGCCCCCATGACATGCGGCATGCATTTGGGGCCCCCATGATATGCGGCATGAATTTGGGGTGCCCGAGACATGCGGCATGCACATGGGGCCTCCATGACATGCGGCATACGCTTGGGGCCCCAATGACATGCATCATGAGTTTGCATCCCCCATGACATGCGGCATGCACGTGGGGCCCCTATGACATGCGTCATGCACGTGGGGACCCTATGACATGCGGCATGCACGTGGGGCCCTCATGACATGCAGCATGCATTTGTGGGCACCAAGACATGCTGCATGCATTTGGGGGGCCCCATGATATGCGGCATGCATTTGGGGGCCCCATGACATGCAGCATGCACTTGGGGCCCCCGTGTAATGAGGCATGCGTTTGGGGCCCCCATGACACGAGGCATGCACGTGTGGCCCCGATGACTTGCGCCATGCATGTGGGGCCCTCATAACATGCGGAATGCATGTGGGGACCCCATGACACATGGCAGGCATGTGGGGCCCCCATGACATGCGGCAAATATTTGGGGTCCAAAGACATGCGGCATGCACGTTGGGCCCCCATGAAATGCGGCACATATTTGTGGCCCCCATGACATGCGGCATGCATTTGGGGCCCCCATGACATGCGCCATGCATGTGGGGCCCTCATGACATGCGGCACGTATTTGTTGCCCCATGACATGCGACATGTATTTGGCCCCCATGACATGAGGCATGCACGTGGGGCCCCCATGACATGCGGCATACATTTGTGGGCCCGATGACAAGCGGCATTCATGTGGGGCACCCATGACTTGCGGCATGCATTTGGAGCCACTATGACATGCGGCATTCATTTGGGGCCCCAATGACATGCGGCATGCATGCATTTGGGTCCCCCATGAAATGTGGCATGCATGTGGGGGCCCCATGACATGCGGCATGCACGTGGGGCCCCCATGACATGCGGCATACATTTGTGGCCCCCGTGACATGAGGCATGCACGTGGGGCCCCATGACATGCGGCAAGCACGTGGGGCCCAAATGACATGCAGCATGCACGTGGAGCCCCCATGACATGCGGAATGCACGTGAGGCCCCCATGACATGCGGAATGCCTGCGGGGCCCCAATGACATGCGACATGCAAGCGGGGCCCTCATGACATGTGGCATGCATTTGGGGCCCCCAATATATGCAGCATCCACGTGGGGCCCCCATGATATGTGGCATGCATTTGGGGCCCCCATGACTTGAGCCATGCATTTGGGGCCCCCATGACATGCGGCATGCACGTGGGCCCGTCATGACATGCAGCATGCATTTGGGGCCACTATGACATGCGGCATGCATTCGGCGCCCCCATGACATGCGGCATGCACGTGGGGCCCCCATGACATGCGGCATGCATTTGGGGCCCCCATGACATGCGGAATGCCTGCGGGGCCCCCATGACATGCGGCATGAATTTGGGGCCCCCAATACATGCGGCATGCACGTTGGGCCCCCATGACATGCAGCATGCATTTATGGCCCCCATGACATGCGGCAAGCATTTGGGCCCCCATGACATGCGGCATGCATGTGGGGCCCCCATGACATGCGGCATGCATTTGGAGCCCCCATGAATTGAGGCATGCATTTGGGGCCCCCATGACTTGACGCATGCATTTGGGGCCCCCATGACATGCAGCATGCATGTGGGACCCCCAAGCCATGCGGCATACATTTGAATCCCCATGACATGCGGCATGCACGAGGGACCCCCATGACATGCGGCACGCATTTGGGCCCCCCATGACATGCGGAATGCCTGCGGGGCCCCCATGACATGCGGCATGCATGCAGGGCCCTCATGACATGCAGCATGAATTTGGGGCCCACAATACATGCGGCATGCACGTTGGGCCCCCATGACATGCGGCATGCATTTATGGCCCCCATGAGATGCGGCATTCATGTGGGGCTCCCACGACATGCGGCATGCATTTGGGGCCTCCGTGACATGCGGCATGCATGTGGGGCCCCCATGACATGCGGCATGCATTTATGGCCCCCATGACATGCGGCATGCATTTGGTATCCCCATGACATGCGGCATGCACGTGGGGCCCCCTTGACATGTGACATTCATGTGGGGCTCCCATGACATGCGGCATGCATTTGGGGCCTCCGTGACATGCGGCATGCATTTAGGGCCCCGATGACATGCGGCATTCATGTGGGGCACCCATGACTTGCGCCAAGCACGTGGGGCCCCCATGACATGCGGCATGTATTTGGGGCCCCCATGACATGCGGCATGCATGTGGGGCCCCCATGACATGCGGCATGCATGTGGGGCTCCCATGACATGCGGCATCCATTTATGGCCCCCATGACATGCGGCAAGCATTTGGGCCCCCATGACATGCGGCATGCATTTGGGGGCCCCATGGCATGCGGCATGCATGTGGGCCCCAAATACTTGTCGCATGTCATGGGGGCCTCCATGACATGCGGCATGCATGTGGGTCCCCATGACATGCGGCATGCACGTGGGGCCCCCTTCACATGCGTCATGCATTTGGATCCCCCATTACATGCTGCATGCAAGTGGTGCCCCCATGACATGCGGCATGCATGTGGGCCCCCATGACATGCGGCATGCATGTGGGACCCCCATGACATGCGTCATGCATTTGGATCCCCCATTACATGCTGCATGCAAGTGGTGCCCCCATTACATGCTGCATGCAAGTGGTGCCCCCATGACATGCGGCATGCATGTGGGCCCCCATGACATGCGGCATGCATTTGGGGCCCCCATGATATGCGGCACGCATTTGAGGCCCCCATGACATGCGCATGCATGTGGGGGGCCCATGAAATGCGCCATGCATGTGGGGCCCCTATGACATGCGGCATGCATTTGTGGGCACCAAGACATGCTGCATGCATTTGGGGGGCCCCATGACATGCGGCATGCATTTGGGGGCCCCATGACATGCGGTATGCATTTGGGGCCCCCATGACATGCAGCATGCATGTGGGTCCCCCATGACATGCGACATGCATTTGGGGCCCCATGACATGCGGCATGCATTTGGGTCCCCCATGAAATGCGGCATGCATGTGGGGCCCCTATGACATGCGGCATGCATTTGGGGCCCCTATGACATGCGGCATGAATTTGGGGTGCCCGAGACATGCGGCATGCACGTGGGGCCCCTATGACATGCCGCATGCATTTGTGGCCCCCATTACATGTGGCATGCACATGGGGCCTCCATGACATGCGGCATACGCTTGGGGCCCCAATGACATGCAGCATGAGTTTGGATCCCCCATGACATGCAGCATGCATGTGGGACCCTGTGACATGCGGCCTGCATTTGGGGGGCCCCATGACATGCGGCAAGCACGTGGGGCCCCAATGACATGCAGCATGTACGTGGGGCCCCCATGACATGCGGAATGCACGTGAGGCCCCCGTGACATGCGGAATGACTGCGGGGCCCCAATGACATGCGGCATGCATGCATTTGTGTCCCCCATTAAATGCGGCAAGCACGTGGGGCCCCAATGACATGCAGCATGTACGTGGGGCCCCCATGACATGCGGAATGCCTGCGGGGCCCCAATGACATGCGGCATGCAAGCGGGGCCCTCATGACATGTGGCATGCATTTGGGGCCCCCAATATATGCAGCATGCACGTGGGGCCCCCATGATATGTGGCATGCATTTGGGGCCCCCATGACTTGCGGCATGCACGTGGGCCCCTCATGACATGCAGCATGCATTTGGAAACCACTATGACATGCGGCATGCATTTGGGGCCCCAATGACATGCGGTATGCATTTGGGGCCCCCATGACATGCGGCATGTACGTGGTGCCCCCATGAAAGGGGGCATGCATTTGGGGCTCCCATGACACGCGGCATGTATGTGGGGCCCCCATGACCTGTGGCATGCATGTGGTGACTAAATGACATGCGGCAAGCATTTGGGGCTCCCATGACACGCGACATTCATGTGGGGCCCTCTAGACATTTGGCACATATTTGGGGCCCACATGACATGCGGCATGCATTTGGGGCCCCCATGACATGCGCCATGCATGTGGGCCCTCATGACATGCGGCACGTATTTGGGGCCCCCCATGATATGCAGCATACTTTTGGGGCCCAAATGACATGCGGCATGCATTTGTGGCCCCCATGAAATGTGGCATGCATGTGCAGCCTCCATAACATGGGTCATGCAATTGGGGCCCCCATGACATGCAGCATGAATTTGGGGGCCACATGCATGCCACGTGTCATGGGGGTCCCACATGCATGCCGCATGTCATGACATGCGGCATGCATGTGGGGCCCCCATGACACGCACCATGCATGTGGGACCCCATTATGCGGCACGTACTTTGGGCCCCTAAGACAAGCGGCATGCACGTGGGGCCCCCATAACATGCGCCATGCCTTTGGTCCCCCATGACATGCGGCATGCACATGGTCCCCCATGACATGCGGCATGCATTTGGGCCCCCATGACAACCAGCATGCATGTGGGGCCCCGATGACATGAGGCAAAAATTTGGGGCCCCCTTGACATGCGGCATGCATTTGGGGCCCCCATGACATGCGCCATGTATGTGGGGCCCCCATGACATGCGGCATGCATTTGGGCCCCAATAACACCCAGCTTGCATGTGGGGCCCCCATTACATGCGGCATGCACGTGTTGCCCTCATGATATGTGGCATGCATGTGGGGCCCCTATGACATGCGCCATGCATTTGGCGCCCCCATTACAAGCGGCATGTATTTGGGGCTTCCATGACATGCAGCAAGCATTTGGAGCCCCTGACATGTAGCATGCATTTAGGGTCCCCAAGGAAATGCGGCATGCTCGTGGGGGCCCCATGACAGGCGGCATGCATTTGGGGACTCCATAACATGCGGCAAGCACGTTGGGCCCCCATGACATGCGGCACGTATTTGGGGGCCCCAAAACATGCGACATGTATTTGTGGCCCCCATGACATGCGGCACGCACGGTTGCCCCCATGACATGCGGCATGTATTTGGGGCCCCCATCACATGCGGCATACATTTGGGGCCTCCATGACATGCGGCATGCATTTGGGGCCCTCATGACATGCGGCATACATTTGGGGCCCCCATGAAATGCGACATGCACATGGGGCCCCCATGACATGTGGCATGCATGTGGAGCCCCCATGACATGCGGAATGCACGTGGGGACCCCATGACACGTGGCATGCATGTGGGGCTCCCACGACTTGCGGCAAATATTTGGGGCCCCAAGACATGCGGCATGCACGTTGGGCCCCCATGACATGCGGCACATATTTGTGGCCCCCATGACATGAGGCATGCCTTTGGGGCCCCCATGACATGCGCCATGCATGTGGGGCCCTCATGACATGCAGCACGTATTTGGGGCCCCCATGACATGCGTCATGTACGTGGCACCCCCATGACATGCGGCATACATTTGGGGCCCCCTTGACATGCGGCATGCATTTAGGGACCCCATGACATGAGGCATGCATTTGGGGACCCCATGACTTGCGGCATGCACGTGGGCCCCCCATGACATGGGGCATGCATTTGGGACCCCATGAAATGCAGCATGCATGTGGGGCACCCATGACATGCGGCATGCACGTGGGGCCCCCTGATATGTGGCACGTATTTTGGGCCCCCATGACATGCGGCATACATTTAGGGTCCCCATGACATGCGGCATGCATTTGGGGTCCCCATGACATGCAGCATGCACTTGGGGCCCCCGTGTAATGAGGCATGCGTTTGGGGCCCCCATGACACGAGGCATGCACGTGTGGCCCCGATGACTTGCGCCATGCATGTGGGGCCCTCATGACATGCGGAATGCATGTGGGGACCCCATGACACATGGCAGGCATGTGGGGCCCCCATGACATGCGGCAAATATTTGGGGCCCAAAGACATGCGGCATGCACGTTGGGCCCCCATGAAATGCGGCACATATTTGTGGCCCCCATGACATGCGGCATGCATTTGGGGCCCCCATGACATGCGCCATGCATGTGGGGCCCTCATGACATGCGGCATGCATGTGGGGCCCCCATGACATGCGGCATGCATTTGGGGGACCCATGGCATGCGGCATGCATGTGGGGCCCAAATGCTTGCCGCATGTCATGGGGGCCTGCATAACATGCTGCATGTACTTGGGGTACCTGAGACATGCGGCATGCACTTGGGGCCCCCATAACATGCTGCATGCATTTGGGGTGCCCGAGACATGCGGAATGCACGTGGGGCCCCTATGACATGCCGCATGCATTTGGGGCCCCCATTACATGTGGCATGCACATGGGGCCTCCATGACATGCGGCATACGCTTGGGGTCCCAATGACATGCAGCATGAGTTTGGATCCCCCATGACATGCGACATGCACGTGGGGCTCCCATGACATGAGTCATGCATTTGGGTCCCCCATGACATGCGCTATGCATGTGGGGCCCCTATGACATGCGGCATGCATTTGTGGGCCCCAAGACATGCTGCATGCATTTGGGGGCCTCCATGACATGCAGCATGCATGTGGGTCCCCATGACATGCGTCATGCACGTGGGGCCCCCTTGACATGCGACATTCATTTTGGGCCCCCATGACATGCGGCATGCATGTGGGGCCCCCATGACATGTGCCATGCATGTGGGGCCCCTATGACATGCGGCATGCATTTGGGGCCCCGATGACATGCGGCATGCATGTGGGGCACCCATGACTTGCGGCATGCATTTGGGGCCACTATGACATGCGGCATGCATTTGGGGCCCCCATGACATGCGGCATGCATGTGGGACCCCTATGACATGCGGCATGCATTTGGGGGGCCCCATGACATGCGGCATACATTTGTGGGCCCGATGACAAGCGGCATTCATGTGGGGCACCCATGACTTGCGGCATGCATTTGGAGCCACTATGACATGCGGCATTCATTTGGGGCCCCAATGACATGCGGCATGCATGCATTTGGGTCCCCCATGAAATGTGGCATGCATGTGGGGGCCCCATGACATGCGGCATGCACGTGGGGCCCCCATGACATGCGGCATACATTTGTGGCCCCCGTGACATGAGGCATGCACGTGGGGCCCCATGACATGCGGCAAGCACGTGGGGCCCCAATGACATGCAGCATGCACGTGGAGCCCCCATGACATGCGGAATGCACGTGAGGCCCCCATGACATGCGGAATGCCTGCGGGGCCCCAATGACATGCGACATGCAAGCGGGGCCCTCATGACATGTGGCATGCATTTGGGGCCCCCAATATATGCAGCATGCACGTGGGGCCCCCATGATATGTGGCATGCATTTGGGGCCCCCATGACTTGAGCCATGCATTTGGGGCCCCCATGACATGCGGCATGCACGTGGGCCCGTCATGACATGCAGCATGCATTTGGGGCCACTATGACATGCGGCATGCATTTGGCGCCCCCATGACCTGCGGCATGCACGTGGGGCCCCCATGACATGCGGCATGCATTTGGGGCCCCCATGACATGCGGAATGCCTGCGGGGCCCCCATGACATGCGGCATGAATTTGGGGCCCCCAATACATGCGGCATGCACGTTGGGCCCCCATGACATGCAGCATGCATTTATGGCCCCCATGACATGCGGCAAGCATTTGGGCCCCCATGACATGCGGCATGCATTTGGGGGCCCCATGACATGCGGCATGCATGTGGGGCCCCCATGACATGCGGCATGCATTTGGAGCCCCCATGAATTGAGGCATGCATTTGGGGCCCCCATGACTTGACGCATGCATTTGGGGCCCCCATGACATGCAGCATGCATGTGGGACCCCCAAGCCATGCGGCATACATTTGAATCCCCATGACATGCGGCATGCACATGGGACCCCCATGACATGCGGCATGCATTTGAATCCCCCATTACATGCGGCATGCACGTGGGGACCCCATGACATGCGGCACGCATTTGGGCCCCCCATGACATGCGGAATGCCTGCGGGGCCCCCATGACATGCGGCATGCATGCAGGGCCCTCATGACATGCAGCATGAATTTGGGGCCCACAATACATGCGGCATGCACGTTGGGCCCCCATGACATGCGGCATGCATTTATGGCCCCCATGACATGCGGCATGCATTTGGGGTCCCCATGACATGCGGCATGCACGTGGGGCCCCCTTGACATGCGACATTCATGTGGGGCTCCCATGACATGCGGCATGCATTTGGGGCCTCCGTGACATGCGGCATGCATGTGGGGCCCCCATGACATGCGTCATGCATGTGGGGCCCCTATGACATGCGGCATGCATTTAGGGCCCCGATGACATGCGGCATTCATGTGGGGCACCCATGACTTGCGCCAAGCACGTGGGGCCCCCATGACATGCGGCATGTATTTGGGGCCCCCATGACATTCGGCATGCATTTGAATCCCCCATTACATGCGGCATGCACGTGGGGACCCCATGACATGCGGCACGCATTTGGACCCCCATGACATGCGGAATGCCTGCGGGGCCCCCATGACATGCGGCATGCATGCAGGGCCCTCATGACATGCAGCATGAATTTGGGGCCCACAATACATGCGGCATGCACGTTGGGCCCCCATGACATGCGGCATGCATTTATGGCCCCCATGACATGCGGCATGCATTTGGGGTCCCCATGACATGCGGCATGCACGTGGGGCCCCCTTGACATGCGACATTCATGTGGGGCTCCCATGACATGCGGCATGCATTTGGGGCCTCCGTGACATGCGGCATGCATGTGGGGCCCCCATGACATGCGTCATGCATGTGGGGCCCCTATGACATGCGGCATGCATTTAGGGCCCCGATGACATGCAGCATTCATGTGGGGCACCCATGACTTGCGCCAAGCACGTGGGGCCCCCATTACATGCTGCATGCAAGTGGTGCCCCCATTACATGCTGCATGCAAGTGGTGCCCCCATGACATGCGGCATGCATGTGGGGCCCCCTTGACATGCGTCATGCATTTGGATCCCCCATTACATGCTGAATGCAAGTGGTGCCCCCATGACATGCGGCATGCATGTGGGCCCCCATGACATGCGGCATGCATGTGGGACCCCCATGACATGCGTCATGCATTTGGATCCCCCATTACATGCTGCATGCAAGTGGTGCCCCCATTACATGCTGCATGCAAGTGGTGCCCCCATGACATGCGGCATGCATGTGGGCCCCCATGACATGCGGCATGCATTTGGGGCCCCCATGATATGCGGCACGCATTTGAGGCCCCCATGACATGCGCATGCATGTGGGGGCCCATGAAATGCGCCATGCATGTGGGGCCCCTATGACATGCGGCATGCATTTGTGGGCACCAAGACATGCTGCATGCATTTGGGGGGCCCCATGACATGCGGCATGCATTTGGGGCCCCCATGACATGCAGCATGCATGTGGGTCCCCCATGACATGCGACATGCATTTGGGGCCCCATGACATGCGTCATGCATTTGGGTCCCCCATGAAATGCGGCATGCATGTGGGGCCCCTATGACATGCGGCATGCATTTGGGGCCCCGATGACATGCGGCATGCATGTGGGGCACCCATGATTTGCGCCATGCATGTGGGGCCCCAATGACATGCGGCATGAATTTGGGGTGCCCGAGACATGCGGCATGCACATGGGGCCTCCATGACATGCGGCATACGCTTGGGGCCCCAATGACATGCATCATGAGTTTGGATCCCCCATGACATGCGGCATGCACGTGGGGCCCCTATGACATGCGTCATGCACGTGGTGACCCTATGACATGCGGCATGCACGTGGGGCCCTCATGACATGCAGCATGCATTTGGGGCCACTATGACATGCGGCATGCATTTGGGGCCCCCATGACATGCGGCATGCATGTGGGACCCCTGTGACATGCGGCCTGCATTTGGGGGGCCCCATGACATGCGGCAAGCACGTGGGGCCCAATGACATGCAGCATGTACGTGGGGCCCCCATGACATGCGGAATGCCTGCGGGGCCCCAATGACATGCGGCATGCAAGCGGGGCCCTCATGACATGTGGCATGCATTTGGGGCCCCCAATATATGCAGCATGCACGTGGGGCCCCCATGATATGTGTCATGCATTTGGGGCCCCCATGACTTGCGGCATGCACGTGGGCCCCTCATGACATGCAGCATGCATTTGGAAACCACTATGACATGCGGCATGCATTTTGGGCCCCCATGACATGAGGCATGCATTTGGGGCCCCCATGACATGCGGCATGCATGTAGGGCCCCCATGAAATGCGCCATGCATGTGGGGCCCCTATGACATGCGGCATGCATTTGTGGGCCCCAAGACATGCGGCATGCACGTGGGGCCCCCATGACATGCGGCCTGCATTTGGGGCCCCCATGACATGCGGAATGCACGTGGGGCCCCTATGACATGCAACATGAATTTGGGGGCCCCATTACATGCGGCATGCACGTGGAGCATCCATGACATGCGTCATGCATTTGGGCCCCCATGACATGCGGCATGCATGTGGGGCCCCCATGACATGTGGTATGCACGTGGGGCCACTATGACATGCCGCATGCATTTGGGGTCCCCATGACATGCGTCATGCATTTGGATCCCCATTACATGCTGCATGCAAGTGTGGCCCCCATGACATGCGGCATGCAAGTGGTGCCCCCAATGACATGTGGCATGCACGTGGGGCCCCCATAACATGCGGCATGCATTTATGGCCCCCATGACATGCGGCATGCATTTGGTATCCCCATGACATGCGGCATGCACGTGGGGCCCCCTTGACATGTGACATTCATGTGGGGCTCCCATGACATGCGGCATGCATTTGGGGCCTCCGTGACATGCGGCATGCATGTGGGGCCCCCATGACATGCGTCATGCATGTGGGGCCCCTATGACATGCGGCATGCATTTAGGGCCCCGATGACATGCGGCATGCATGTGGGGCACCCATGACTTGCGCCAAGCATGTGGGGCCCCCATGACATGCGGCATGTATTTGGGGCCCCCATGACATGCGGCATGCATGTGGGGCCCCCATGACATGCGGCATGCATTTGGGCCCCAATAACACCCAGCTTGCATGTGGGGCCCCCATTACATGCGGCATTCACGTGTTGCCCTCATGATATGTGGCATGCATGTGGGGCCCCTATGACATGCGCCATGCATTTGGCGCCCCCATTACAAGCGGCATGTATTTGGGGCTTCCATGACATGCAGCAAGCATTTGGAGCCCCTGACATGTAGCATGCATTTAGGGTCCCCAAGGAAATGCGGCATGCTCGTGGGGCCCCCATGACAGGCGGCATGCATTTGGGGACTCCATAACATGCGGCAAGCACGTGGGGCCCCCATGACATGCGGCACGTATTTGGGGGCCCCAAAACATGCGACATGTATTTGTGGCCCCCATGACATGCGGCACGCACGGTTGCCCCCATGACATGCGGCATGTATTTGGGGCCCCCATGACATGCGGCATACATTTGGGGCCTCCATGACATGCGGCATGCATTTGGGGCCCTCATGACATGCGGCATACATTTGGGGCCCCCATGAAATGTGACATGCACATGGGGCCCCCATGACATGCGGCATGCATGTGGAACCCCCATGACATGCGGAATGCACGTGGGGACCCCATGACACGTGGCATGCATGTGGGGCCCCCACGACTTGCGGCAAATATTTGGGGCCCAAAGACATGCGGCACATATTTGTGGCCCCCATGACATGCGGCATGCCTTTGGGGCCCCCATGACATGCGCCATGCATGTGGGGCCCTCATGACATGCAGCACGTATTTGGGGCCCCCATGACATGCGTCATGTACGTGGCGCCCCCATGACATGCGGCATACATTTGGGGCCCCCTTGACATGCGGCATGCACGTGGGCCCCCCATGACATGGGGCATGCATTTGGGACCCCATGAAATGCAGCATGCATGTGGGGCACCCATGACATGCGGCATGCACGTGGGGCCCCCTGATATGTGGCACGTATTTTGGGCCCCCATGACATGCGGCATACATTTAGGGTCCCCATGACATGCGGCATGCATTTGGGGTCCCCATGACATGCAGCATGCACTTGGGGCCCCCGTGTAATGAGGCATGCGTTTGGGGCCCCCATGACATGAGGCATGCACGTGTGGCCCCGATGACTTGCGCCATGCATGTGGGGCCCTCATAACATGCGGAATGCATGTGAGGACCCCATGACACATGGCAGGCATGTGGGGCCCCCATGACATGCGGCAAATATTTTGGGGTCCAAAGACATGCGGCATGCACGTGGGGCCCCCATGATATGTGGCATGCATTTGGGGCCCCCATGACTTGAGCCATGCATTTGGGGCACCCATGACATGCGGCATGCACGTGGACCCGTCATGACATGCAGCATGCATTTGGGGCCACTATGACATGCGGCATGCATTTGGCGCCCCCATGACCTGCGGCATGCACGTGGGGCCCCCATGACATGCGGCATGCATTTGGGGCCCCCATGACATGCGGAATGCCTGCGGGGCCCCCATGACATGCGGCATGAATTTGGGGCCCCCAATACATGCGGCATGCACGTTGGGCCCCCATGACATGCAGCATGCATTTATGGCCCCCATGACATGCGGCATGCATTTGGGGCCCCCATGACATGCGGCATGCATGTGGGGCCCCCATGACATGCGCCATGCATGTGGGGCCCTCATGACATGCGGCACGTATTTGGGGCCCCCCATGATATGCAGCATACTTTTGGGGCCCAAATGACATGCGGCATGCATTTGTGGCCCCCATGAAATGTGGCATGCATGTGCAGCCTCCATAACATGGGTCATGCAATTGGGGCCCCCATGACATGCAGCATGAATTTGGGGGCCACATGCATGCCACGTGTCATGGGGGTCCCACATGCATGCCGCATGTCATGACATGCGGCATGCATGTGGGGCCCCCATGACACGCACCATGCATGTGGGACCCCATTATGCGGCACGTACTTTGGGCCCCTAAGACAAGCGGCATGCACGTGGGGCCCCCATAACATGCGCCATGCCTTTGGTCCCCCATGACATGCGGCATGCACATGGTCCCCCATGACATGCGGCATGCATTTGGGCCCCCATGACAACCAGCATGCATGTGGGGCCCCGATGACATGAGGCAAAAATTTGGGGCCCCCTTGACATGCGGCATGCATTTGGGGCCCCCATGACATGCGCCATGTATGTGGGGCCCCCATGACATGCGGCATGCATTTGGGCCCCAATAACACCCAGCTTGCATGTGGGGCCCCCATTACATGCGGCATTCACGTGTTGCCCTCATGATATGTGGCATGCATCTGGGGCCCCTATGACATGCGCCATGCATTTGGCGCCCCCATTACAAGCGGCATGTATTTGGGGCTTCCATGACATGCAGCAAGCATTTGGAGCCCCTGACATGTAGCATGCATTTAGGGTCCCCAAGGAAATGCGGCATGCTCGTGGGGCCCCCATGACAGGCGGCATGCATTTGGGGACTCCATAACATGCGGCAAGCACGTGGGGCCCCCATGAAATGCGGCATGTATTTGGGGCCCCCATGACATGCGGCATACATTTGGGGCCTCCATGACATGCGGCATGCATTTGGGGCCCTCATGACATGCGGCATACATTTGGGGCCCCCATGAAATGTGACATGCACATGGGGCCCCCATGACATGCGGCATGCATGTGGAACCCCCATGACATGCGGAATGCACGTGGGGACCCCATGACACGTGGCATGCATGTGGGGCCCCCACGACTTGCGGCAAATATTTGGGGCCCCAAGACATGCGGCACATATTTGTGGCCCCCATGACATGCGGCATGCCTTTGGGGCCCCCATGACATGCGCCATGCATGTGGGGCCCTCATGACATGCAGCACGTATTTGGGGCCCCCATGACATGCGTCATGTACGTGGCGCCCCCATGACATGCGGCATACATTTGGGGCCCCCTTGACATGCGGCATGCACGTGGGCCCCCCATGACATGGGGCATGCATTTGGGACCCCATGAAATGCAGCATGCATGTGGGGCACCCATGACATGCGGCATGCACGTGGGGCCCCCTGATATGTGGCACGTATTTTGGGCCCCCATGACATGCGGCATACATTTAGGGTCCCCATGACATGCGGCATGCATTTGGGGTCCCCATGACATGCAGCATGCACTTGGGGCCCCCGTGTAATGAGGCATGCGTTTGGGGCCCCCATGACACAAGGCATGCACGTGTGGCCCCGATGACTTGTGCCATGCATGTGGGACCCTCATAACATGCGGAATGCATGTGGGGACCCCATGACACATGGCAGGCATGTGGGGCCCCCATGACATGCGGCAAATATTTGGGGTCCAAAGACATGCGGCATGCACGTTGGGCCCCCATGAAATGCGGCACATATTTGTGGCCCCCATGACATGCGGCATGCATTTGGGGCCCCCATGACATGCGCCATGCATGTGGGGCCCTCATGACATGCGGCACGTAGTTGTTGCCCCATGACATGCGACATGTATTTGGCCCCCATGACATGAGGCATGCATGTGGGGCCCCCAGGACATGCGGCATGCATTTGGGGCCCCCATGACATGTGGTATGCACGTGGGGCCCCTATGACATGCGGCAAGCATTTGGGGACCCCATGACATGCGGCATGCACGTGGGCCCCCCATGACATGGGGCATGCATTTGGGGCCCCCATGAAATGTGGCATGCATGTGGGGCACCCATGATATGCGGCATGCATGTGGAGCCCCCTGACATGTGGCACTTATTTGGGGCCCGCATGACATGCGGAATACATTTAGGGCCCACATGTAATGCGGCATGCGTTTGGGGCCCCCATGACACGAGTCATGCATGTATGGCCCTGATGACATGCGGCATGCATGTGGGGCCCCCATGACATGCGGAATGCAAGTGGGGACCCCATGACACGCGGCATGCATGTGGGGCCCCCATGACATGCAGCACATATTTGTGGCCCCCATGGCATGCGGCATGCATTTGGGGCCCTCATGACATGCGCCATGCATGTGGGGCCCTCATGACATGCGGCACGTATTTGGTGCCCCCATGACATGCGGCATGCATTTGGTCCCCCATGACATGCGGCATGAACGTGGGGCCCCCATGACATGCGGCATACATTTGGGGCCCCATGACATGCGGCATGCATGTGGGTCCCCATGACATGCGGCATGCACGTGGGGCCCCCTTGACATGCGTCATGCATTTGGATCCCCCATTACATGCTGCATGCAAGTGGTGCCCCATGACATGCGGCATGCATGTGGGCCCCCATGACATGCGGCATGCATGTGGGACCCCCCATGACATACGTCATGCATTTGGATCCCCCATTACATGCTGCATGCAAGTGGTGCCCCCATTACATGCTGCATGCAAGTGGTGCCCCCATGACATGCGGCATGCATGTGGGCCCCCATGACATGCGGCATGCATTTGGGGCCCCCATGATATGCGGCACGCATTTGAGGCCCCCATGACATGCAGCATGCATGTGGGTCCCCCATGACATGCGACATGCATTTGGGGCCCCATGACATGCGTCATGCATTTGGGTCCCCCATGAAATGCGGCATGCATGTGGGGCCCCTATGACATGCGGCATGCATTTGGGGCCCCGATGACATGCGGCATGCATGTGGGGCACCCATGATTTGCGCCATGCACGTGGGGCCCCTATGACATGCGGCATGAATTTGGGGTGCCCGAGACATGCGGCATGCACATGGGGCCTCCATGACATGCGGCATACGCTTGGGGCCCCAATGACATGCATCATGAGTTTGGATCCCCCATGACATGCGGCATGCACGTGGGGCCCCTATGACATGCGTCATGCACGTGGGGACCCTATGACATGCGGCATGCACGTGGGGCCCTCATGACATGCAGCATGCATTTGGGGCCATTATGACATGCGGCATGCATTTGGGGCCCCCATGACATGCGGCATGCATTTGGAGCCCCCATGAATTGAGGCATGCATTTGGGGCCCCCATGACTTGACGCATGCATTTGGGGCCCCCATGACATGCAGCATGCATGTGGGACCCCCAAGCCATGCGGCATACATTTGAATCCCCATGACATGCGGCATGCACGTGGGACCCCCATGACATGCGGCATGCATTTGAATCCCCCATTACATGCGGCATGCACGTGGGGACCCCATGACATGCGGCACGCATTTGGGCCCCCCATGACATGCGGAATGACTGCGGGGCCCCCATGACATGCGGCATGCATGCAGGGCCCTCATGACATGCAGCATGAATTTGGGGCCCACAATACATGCGGCATGCACGTTGGGCCCCCATGACATGCGGCATGCATTTATGGCCCCCATGACATGCGGCATGCATTTGGGGTCCCCATGACATGCGGCATGCACGTGGGGCCCCCTTGACATGCGACATTCATGTGGGGCTCCCATGACATGCGGCATGCATTTGGGGCCTCCGTGACATGCGGCATGCATGTGGGGCCCCCATGACATGCGTCATGCATGTGGGGCCCCTATGACATGCGGCATGCATTTTGTGGCCCCCATGACATGCGGCATGCATGTGGGCCCCCAATGACATGTGGCATGCACGTGGGGCCCCCATGACATGCGGCATGCATTTATGGCCCCCATGACATGCGGCATGCATTTGGTATCCCCATGACATGCGGCATGCACGTGGGGCCCCCTTGACATGTGACATTCATGTGGGGCTCCCATGACATGCGGCATGCATTTGGGGCCTCCGTGACATGCGGCATGCATGTGGGGCCCCCATGACATGCGTCATGCATGTGGGGCCCCTATGACATGCGGCATGCATTTAGGGCCCCGATGACATGCGGCATGCATGTGGGGCACCCATGACTTGCGCCAAGCACGTGGGGCCCCCATGACATGCGGCATGTATTTGGGGCCCCCATGACATGCGGCATGCATGTGGGGCCCCCATGACATGCGCCATGCATGTGGGGCCCTCATGACATGCGGCACGTATTTGGGGCCCCCCATGATATGCAGCATACTTTTGGGGCCCAAATGACATGCGGCATGCATTTGTGGCCCCCATGAAATGTGGCATGCATGTGCAGCCTCCATAACATGGGTCATGCAATTGGGGCCCCCATGACATGCAGCATGAATTTGGAGGCCACATGCATGCCACGTGTCATGGGGGTCCCACATGCATGCCGCATGTCATGACATGCGGCATGCATGTGGGGCCCCCATGACACGCACCATGCATGTGGGACCCCATTATGCGGCACGTACTTTGGGCCCCTAAGACAAGCGGCATGCACGTGGGGCACCCATAACATGCGCCATGCCTTTGGTCCCCCATGACATGCGGCATGCACATGGTCCCCCATGACATGCGGCATGCATTTGGGCCCCCATGACAACCAGCATGCATGTGGGGCCCCGATGACATGAGGCAAAAATTTGGGGCCCCCTTGACATGCGGCATGCATTTGGGGCCCCCATGACATGCGCCATGTATGTGGGGCCCCCATGACATGCGGCATGCATTTGGGCCCCAATAACACCCAGCTTGCATGTGGGGCCCCCATTACATGCGGCATTCACGTGTTGCCCTCATGATATGTGGCATGCATGTGGGGCCCCTATGACATGCGCCATGCATTTGGCGCCCCCATTACAAGCGGCATGTATTTGGGGCTTCCATGACATGCAGCAAGCATTTGGAGCCCCTGACATGTAGCATGCATTTAGGGTCCCCAAGGAAATGCGGCATGCTCGTGGGGCCCCCATGACAGGCGGCATGCATTTGGGGACTCCATAACATGCGGCAAGCACGTGGGGCCCCCATGAAATGCGGCATGTATTTGGGGCCCCCATGACATGCGGCATACATTTGGGGCCTCCATGACATGCGGCATGCATTTGGGGCCCTCATGACATGCGGCATACATTTGGGGCCCCCATGAAATGTGACATGCACATGGGGCCCCCATGACATGCGGCATGCATGTGGAACCCCCATGACATGCGGAATGCACGTGGGGACCCCATGACACGTGGCATGCATGTGGGGCCCCCACGACTTGCGGCAAATATTTGGGGCCCCAAGACATGCGGCACATATTTGTGGCCCCCATGACATGCGACATGCCTTTGGGGCCCCCATGACATGCGCCATGCATGTGGGGCCCTCATGACATGCAGCACGTATTTGGGGCCCCCATGACATGCGTCATGTACGTGGCGCCCCCATGACATGCGGCATACATTTGGGGCCCCCTTGACATGCGGCATGCACGTGGGCCCCCCATGACATGGGGCATGCATTTGGGACCCCATGAAATGCAGCATGCATGTGGGGCACCCATGACATGCGGCATGCACGTGGGGCCCCCTGATATGTGGCACGTATTTTGGGCCCCCATGACATGCGGCATACATTTAGGGTCCCCATGACATGCGGCATGCATTTGGGGTCCCCATGACATGCAGCATGCACTTGGGGCCCCCGTGTAATGAGGCATGCGTTTGGGGCCCCCATGACACAAGGCATGCACGTGTGGCCCCGATGACTTGTGCCATGCATGTGGGGCCCTCATAACATGCGGAATGCATGTGGGGACCCCATGACACATGGCAGGCATGTGGGGCCCCCATGACATGCGGCAAATATTTGGGGTCCAAAGACATGCGGCATGCACGTTGGGCCCCCATGAAATGCGGCACATATTTGTGGCCCCCATGACATGCGGCATGCATTTGGGGCCCCCATGACATGCGCCATGCATGTGGGGCCCTCATGACATGCGGCACGTAGTTGTTGCCCCATGACATGCGACATGTATTTGGCCCCCATGACATGAGGCATGCATGTGGGGCCCCCAGGACATGCGGCATGCATTTGGGGCCCCCATGACATGTGGTATGCACGTGGGGCCCCTATGACATGCGGCATGCATTTGGGGACCCCATGACATGCGGCATGCACGTGGGCCCCCCATGACATGGGGCATGCATTTGGGGCCCCCATGAAATGTGGCATGCATGTGGGGCACCCATGATATGCGGCATGCATGTGGAGCCCCCTGACATGTGGCACTTATTTGGGGCCCGCATGACATGCGGAATACATTTAGGGCCCACATGTAATGCGGCATGCGTTTGGGGCCCCCATGACACGAGTCATGCATGTATGGCCCTGATGACATGCGGCATGCATGTGGGGCCCCCATGACATGCGGAATGCAAGTGGGGACCCCATGACACGCGGCATGCATGTGGGGCCCCCATGACATGCAGCACATATTTGTGGCCCCCATGGCATGCGGCATGCATTTGGGGCCCTCATGACATGCGCCATGCATGTGGGGCCCTCATGACATGCGGCACGTATTTGGTGCCCCCATGACATGCGGCATGCATTTGGTCCCCCATGACATGCGGCATGAACGTGGGGCCCCCATGACATGCGGCATACATTTGGGGCCCCATGACATGCGGCATGCATGTGGGTCCCCATGACATGCGGCATGCACGTGGGGCCCCCTTGACATGCGTCATGCATTTGGATCCCCCATTACATGCTGCATGCAAGTGGTGCCCCATGACATGCGGCATGCATGTGGGCCCCCATGACATGCGGCATGCATGTGGGACCCCCCATGACATACGTCATGCATTTGGATCCCCCATTACATGCTGCATGCAAGTGGTGCCCCCATTACATGCTGCATGCAAGTGGTGCCCCCATGACATGCGGCATGCATGTGGGCCCCCATGACATGCGGCATGCATTTGGGGCCCCCATGATATGCGGCACGCATTTGAGGCCCCCATGACATGCAGCATGCATGTGGGTCCCCCATGACATGCGACATGCATTTGGGGCCCCATGACATGCGTCATGCATTTGGGTCCCCCATGAAATGCGGCATGCATGTGGGGCCCCTATGACATGCGGCATGCATTTGGGGCCCCGATGACATGCGGCATGCATGTGGGGCACCCATGATTTGCGCCATGCACGTGGGGCCCCTATGACATGCGGCATGAATTTGGGGTGCCCGAGACATGCGGCATGCACATGGGGCCTCCATGACATGCGGCATACGCTTGGGGCCCCAATGACATGCATCATGAGTTTGGATCCCCCATGACATGCGGCATGCACGTGGGGCCCCTATGACATGCGTCATGCACGTGGGGACCCTATGACATGCGGCATGCACGTGGGGCCCTCATGACATGCAGCATGCATTTGGGGCCATTATGACATGCGGCATGCATTTGGGGCCCCCATGACATGCGGCATGCATTTGGAGCCCCCATGAATTGAGGCATGCATTTGGGGCCCCCATGACTTGACGCATGCATTTGGGGCCCCCATGACATGCAGCATGCATGTGGGACCCCCAAGCCATGCGGCATACATTTGAATCCCCATGACATGCGGCATGCACGTGGGACCCCCATGACATGCGGCATGCATTTGAATCCCCCATTACATGCGGCATGCACGTGGGGACCCCATGACATGCGGCACGCATTTGGGCCCCCCATGACATGCGGAATGCCTGCGGGGCCCCCATGACATGCGGCATGCATGCAGGGCCCTCATGACATGCAGCATGAATTTGGGGCCCACAATACATGCGGCATGCACGTTGGGCCCCCATGACATGCGGCATGCATTTATGGCCCCCATGACATGCGGCATGCATTTGGGGTCCCCATGACATGCGGCATGCACGTGGGGCCCCCTTGACATGCGACATTCATGTGGGGCTCCCATGACATGCGGCATGCATTTGGGGCCTCCGTGACATGCGGCATGCATGTGGGGCCCCCATGACATGCGTCATGCATGTGGGGCCCCTATGACATGCGGCATGCATTTAGGGCCCCGATGACATGCGGCATTCATGTGGGGCACCCATGACTTGCGCCAAGCACGTGGGGCCCCCATGACATGCGGCATGTATTTGGGGCCCCCATGACATGCGGCATGCATGTGGGGCCCCCATGACATGCGGCATGCATGTGGGGCTCCCATGACATGCGGCATCCATTTATGGCCCCCATGACATGTGGCAAGCATTTGGGCCCCCATGACATGCGGCATGCATTTGGGGGCCCCATGGCATGCGGCATGCATGTGGGGCCCAAATGCTTGTCGCATGTCATGGGGGCCTCCATGACATGCGGCATGCATGTGGGTCCCCATGACATGCGGCATGCACGTGGGGCCCCCTTGACATGCGTCATGCATTTGGATCCCCCATTACATGCTGCATGCAAGTGGTGCCCCCATGACATGCGGCATGCATGTGGGCCCCCATGACATGCGGCATGCATGTGGGACCCCCATGACATGCGTCATGCATTTGGATCCCCCATTACATGCTGCATGCAAGTGGTGCCCCCATGACATGCTGCATGCAAGTGGTGCCCCCATGACATGCGGCATGCATGTGGGGCACCCATGACATGCGGCATGTATTTGGGGCCCCCATGATATGCGGCATGAATTTGGGGTGCCCGAGACATGCGGCATGCACATGGGGCCTCCATGACATGCGGCATACGCTTGGGGCCCCAATGACATGCATCATGAGTTTGGATCCCCCATGACATGCGGCATGCACGTGGGGCCCCTATGACATGCGTCATGCACGTGGGGACCCTATGACATGCGGCATGCACGTGGGGCCCTCATGACATGCAGCATGCATTTGGGGCCATTATGACATGCGGCATGCATTTGGGGCCCCCATGACATGCGGCATGCATGTGGGACCCCTGTGACATGCGGCCTGCATTTGGGGGGCCCCATGACATGCGGCAAGCACGTGGGGCCCCAATGACATGCAGCATGTACGTGGGGCCCCCATGACATGCGGAATGCACGTGAGGCCCCCATGACATGCGGAATGCCTGCGGGGCCCCAATGACATGCGGCATGCATGCATTTGTGTCCCCCATTAAATGCGGCAAGCACGTGGGGCCCCAATGACATGCAGCATGTACGTGGGGCCCCCATGACATGCGGAATGCCTGCGGGGCCCCAATGACATGCGGCATGCAAGCGGGGCCCTCATGACATGTGGCATGCATTTGGGGACCCCAATATATGCAGCATGCACGTGGGGCCCCCATGATATGTGTCATGCATTTGGGGCCCCCATGACTTGCGGCATGCACGTGGGCCCCTCATGACATGCAGCATGCATTTGGAAACCACTATGACATGCGGCATGCATTTTGGGCCCCCATGACATGAGGCATGCATTTGGGGCCCCCATGACATGCGGCATGCATGTAGGGCCCCCATGAAATGCGCCATGCATGTGGGGCCCCTATGACATGCGGCATGCATTTGTGGGCCCCAAGACATGCGGCATGCACGTGGGGCCCCCATGACATGCGGCCTGCATTTGGGGCCCCCATGACATGCGGAATGCACGTGGGGCCCCTATGACATGCAACATGAATTTGGGGGCCCCATTACATGCGGCATGCACGTGGAGCATCCATGACATGCGTCATGCATTTGGGCCCCCATGACATGCGGCATGCATGTGGGGCCCCCATGACATGTGGTATGCACGTGGGGCCACTATGACATGCCGCATGCATTTGGGGTCCCCATGACATGCGTCATGCATTTGGATCCCCATTACATGCTGCATGCAAGTGTGGCCCCCATGACATGCGGCATGCATGTGGGCCCCCAATGACATGTGGCATGCACGTGGGGCCCCCATGACATGCGGCATGCATTTATGGCCCCCATGACATGCGGCATGCATTTGGTATCCCCATGACATGCGGCATGCACGTGGGGCCCCCTTGACATGTGACATTCATGTGGGGCTCCCATGACATGCGGCATGCATTTGGGGCCTCCGTGACATGCGGCATGCATGTGGGGCCCCCATGACATGCGTCATGCATGTGGGGCCCCTATGACATGCGGCATGCATTTAGGGCCTCGATGACATGCGGCATGCATGTGGGGCACCCATGACTTGCGCCAAGCACGTGGGGCCCCCATGACATGCGGCATGTATTTGGGGCCCCCATGACATGCGGCATGTATTTGGGGCCCCCATGACATGCGGCATGCATGTGGGGCCCCCATGACATGCGCCATGCATGTGGGGCCCTCATGACATGCGGCACGTATTTGGGGCCCCCCATGATATGCAGCATACTTTTGGGGCCCAAATGACATGCGGCATGCATTTGTGGCCCCCATGAAATGTGGCATGCATGTGCAGCCTCCATAACATGGGTCATGCAATTGGGGCCCCCATGACATGCAGCATGAATTTGGGGGCCACATGCATGCCACGTGTCATGGGGGTCCCACATGCATGCCGCATGTCATGACATGCGGCATGCATGTGGGGCCCCCATGACACGCACCATGCATGTGGGACCCCATTATGCGGCACGTACTTTGGGCCCCTAAGACAAGCGGCATGCACGTGGGGCCCCCATAACATGCGCCATGCCTTTGGTCCCCCATGACATGCGGCATGCACATGGTCCCCCATGACATGCGGCATGCATTTGGGCCCCCATGACAACCAGCATGCATGTGGGGCCCCGATGACATGAGGCAAAAATTTGGGGCCCCCTTGACATGCGGCATGCATTTGGGGCCCCCATGACATGCGCCATGTATGTGGGGCCCCCATGACATGCGGCATGCATTTGGGCCCCAATAACACCCAGCTTGCATGTGGGGCCCCCATTACATGCGGCATTCACGTGTTGCCCTCATGATATGTGGCATGCATGTGGGGCCCCTATGACATGCGCCATGCATTTGGCGCCCCCATTACAAGCGGCATGTATTTGGGGCTTCCATGACATGCAGCAAGCATTTGGAGCCCCTGACATGTAGCATGCATTTAGGGTCCCCAAGGAAATGCGGCATGCTCGTGGGGCCCCCATGACAGGCGGCATGCATTTGGGGACTCCATAACATGCGGCAAGCACGTGGGGCCCCCATGAAATGCGGCATGTATTTGGGGCCCCCATGACATGCGGCATACATTTGGGGCCTCCATGACATGCGGCATGCATTTGGGGCCCTCATGACATGCGGCATACATTTGGGGCCCCCATGAAATGTGACATGCACATGGGGCCCCCATGACATGCGGCATGCATGTGGAACCCCCATGACATGTGGAATGCACGTGGGGACCCCATGACACGTGGCATGCATGTGGGGACCCCACGACTTGCGGCAAATATTTGGGGCCCCAAGACATGCGGCACATATTTGTGGCCCCCATGACATGCGGCATGCCTTTGGGGCCCCCATGACATGCGCCATGCATGTGGGGCCCTCATGACATGCAGCACGTATTTGGGGCCCCCATGACATGCGTCATGTACGTGGCGCCCCCATGACATGCGGCATACATTTGGGGCCCCCTTGACATGCGGCATGCACGTGGGCCCCCCATGACATGGGGCATGCATTTGGGACCCCATGAAATGCAGCATGCATGTGGGGCACCCATGACATGCGGCATGCACGTGGGGCCCCCTGATATGTGGCACGTATTTTGGGCCCCCATGACATGCGGCATACATTTAGGGTCCCCATGACATGCGGCATGCATTTGGGGTCCCCATGACATGCAGCATGCACTTGGGGCCCCCGTGTAATGAGGCATGCGTTTGGGGCCCCCATGACACAAGGCATGCACGTGTGGCCCCGATGACTTGTGCCATGCATGTGGGGCCCTCATAACATGCGGAATGCATGTGGGGACCCCATGACACATGGCAGGCATGTGGGGCCCCCATGACATGCGGCAAATATTTGGGGTCCAAAGACATGCGGCATGCACGTTGGGCCCCCATGAAATGCGGCACATATTTGTGGCCCCCATGACATGCGGCATGCATTTGGGGCCCCCATGACATGCGCCATGCATGTGGGGCCCTCATGACATGCGGCACGTAGTTGTTGCCCCATGACATGCGACATGTATTTGGCCCCCATGACATGAGGCATGCATGTGGGGCCCCCAGGACATGCGGCATGCATTTGGGGCCCCCATGACATGTGGTATGCACGTGGGGCCCCTATGACATGCGGCATGCATTTGGGGACCCCATGACATGCGGCATGCACGTGGGCCCCCCATGACATGGGGCATGCGTTTGGGGCCCCCATGAAATGTGGCATGCATGTGGGGCACCCATGATATGCGGCATGCATGTGGAGCCCCCTGACATGTGGCACTTATTTGGGGCCCGCATGACATGCGGAATACATTTAGGGCCCACATGTAATGCGGCATGCGTTTGGGGCCCCCATGACACGAGTCATGCATGTATTGCCCTGATGACATGCGGCATGCATGTGGGGCCCCCATGACATGCGGAATGCAAGTGGGGACCCCATGACACGCGGCATGCATGTGGGGCCCCCATGACATGCAGCACATATTTGTGGCCCCCATGGCATGCGGCATGCATTTGGGGCCCTCATGACATGCGCCATGCATGTGGGGCCCTCATGACATGCGGCACGTATTTGGTGCCCCCATGACATGCGGCATGCATTTGGTCCCCCATGACATGCGGCATGAACGTGGGGCCCCCATGACATGCGGCATACATTTGGGGCCCCATGACATGCGGCATGCATGTGGGTCCCCATGACATGCGGCATGCACGTGGGGCCCCCTTGACATGCATCATGCATTTGGATCCCCCATTACATGCTGCATGCAAGTGGTGCCCCATGACATGCGGCATGCATGTGGGCCCCCATGACATGCGGCATGCATGTGGGACCCCCCATGACATACGTCATGCATTTGGATCCCCCATTACATGCTGCATGCAAGTGGTGCCCCCATTACATGCTGCATGCAAGTGGTGCCCCCATGACATGCGGCATGCATGTGGGCCCCCATGACATGCGGCATGCATTTGGGGCCCCCATGATATGCGCATGCATGTGGGGCCCCCATGAAATGCGCCATGCATGTGGGGCCCCTATGACATGCGGCATGCATTTGTGGGCACCAAGACATGCTGCATGCATTTGGGGGGCCCCATGACATGCGACATGCATTTGGGGCCCCCATGACATGTGGTATGCATTTGGGGCCCCAATGACATGCAGCATGAGTTTGGATCCCCCATGACATGCGGCATGCATGTGGGGCCCCATGACATGCGGCATGCACGTGGGGCCCCTATGACATGCGGCATGCACGTGGGGCACTCATGACATGCAGCATGCATTTGGGGCCACTATGACATGCGGCATGCATTTGGGGCCCCCATGACATGCGGCATGCATGTGGGACCCCTATGACATGCGTCCTGCATGTACGTGGGGCCCCCATGACATGCGGAATGCACGTGAGGCCCCCATGACATGCGGAATGCCTGCGGGGCCCCAATGACATGCGGCATGCATGCATTTGCGTCCCCCATTAAATGCGGCAAGCACGTGGGGCCCCAATGACATGCAGCATGTACGTGGGGCCCCCATGACATGCGAAATGCCTGCGGGGCCCCAATGACATGCGGCATGCAAGCGGGGCCCTCATGACATGTGGCATGCATTTGGGGCCCCCAATATATGCAGCATGCACGTGGGGCCCCCATGATATGTGGCATGCATTTGGGGCCCCCATGACTTTCGGCATGCACGTGGGCCCCTCATGACATGCAGCATGCATTTGGAAACCACTATGACATGCGGCATGCATATGGGGCCCCCATGACATGAGGCATGCAAGCGGGGCCCTCATGACATGTGGCATGCATTTGGGGCCCCCAATATATGCAGCATGCACGTGGGGCCCCCATGACATGCGGCATGCATTTGGGGCCCCCATGACATGCGGAATGCACGTGGGGCACCTATGACTTGCGACATGAATTTGGGGGCCCCATTACATGCGGCATGCACGTGGAGCATCCATGACATGCGTCATGCATTTGGGCCCCCATGACATGCGGCATGCATGTGGGGCCCCCATGATATGTGGCACGCATTTGGGGCCCCCATGACATGCACATGCATGTGGGGCCCCCATGAAATGCGCCATGCATGTGGGGCCCCTATGACATGCGGCATGCATTTGTGGGTCCCAAGACATGCTGCATGCATTTGGGGGGCCCAATGACATGCGGCATGCATTTGGGGGGCCCCATGACATGCGGCATGCACGTGGGGCCCCCATGACATGTGGCATACATTTGTGGCCCCCGTGACATGAGGCATGCAAGTGGGGTCCCCATGACATGCGGCATGCATTTGGGGCCCCCATGACATGTGGTATGCACGTGGGGCCACTATGACATGCCGCATGCATTTGGGGCCCCCATGACATGCGGCATGCATGTGGGTCCCCCATGACATGCGTCATGCATTTGGATCCCCATTACATGCTGCATGCAAGTGTGGCTCCAATGACATGCGGCATGCATGTGGGCCCCCAATGACATGTGGCATGCACGTGGGGCCCCCATGACATGCTGCATGCATTTGGGGCCCCCATGATATGCGGCATACATGTGGGGCCCCTATGACATGCGGCATCCATTTGGGGGGCCCCATGACATGCGGCATGCACATGGGGCCCCCATGAAATGCAGCATTTATTTGGGGCCCCCATGACATGTGGAATGCCTGCGGGGCCCCCATGACATGTGGTATGCACGTGGCCCCCCTATGACATGCCGCATGCATTTGGGGCCCCCATGACATGCTCCATGCATGTGGGGCCCCTTTGACATGCGGCATGCATTCGTGGCCCCCGTGACATGAGGCATGCACGTGGGGCCCCCATGACATGCGGCAAGCACGTGGGGCACCAATGACATGAGGAATGCACGTGAGGCCCCCATGACATGCGGAATGCCTGCGGGGCCCCAATGACATGTGTCATGCATGCGGGGCCCTTATGACATGCGGCATGCATTTGGGGCCCCCAATATATGCGGCATGCATGTGGGGCCCCCATGATATGTGGCATGCATTTGGGGCCCCCATGACTTGAGGCATGCATTTGGGGCCCCCAAGACATACGACATGCACGTGGGGCCCCCTTGACATGCTGCATGCGTTTGGGGCCCTCATGATATGCGGCATGCATTTGGGGCCCCCATTACTTGAGGCATGCATTTGGGGCCACGATGACATGTGGCATGCATGTGGGGCCCCCAATATATGCGGCATACACGTGGGGCCCCCATGATATGTGGCATGCATTTGGGGCCCCAATGACTTGAGACATGCATTTGGGGCCCCCATGACATGTGGCATGCACGTGGGTCCCTCATGACAAGCAGCATGCATTTGGGGCCACTATGGCATGCGGCATGCATTTGGGGCCCCCATGACTTGAGGCATGCATTTGGGGTCCTCATGACATGCGGCATGCATTTGTGGGCCCCAAGACATACGGCATGCACGTGGGGCCCCCATGACATGCTGCATGCGTTTGGGGCCCCCATGATATGCGGCATGCATTTGGGGCCCCCATGACTTGAGGCATGCATTTGGGGCCCCGATGACATGCGGCATGCATGTGGGGCAACCATGACTTGCGCCATGCACATGGGGCCCCTATGACATGCGGCATGCATGTGGGGCCCCCATGACATGCGGCATGCATTTGGGCCCCATGACATGCGGCATGCATTTGGGGCCTGCATAACATGCTGCATGCATTTGGGGTACCTGAGACATGCGGCATGCACGTGGGGCCCCCATAACATGCTTCCTGCATTTGGGGTGCCCGAGACATGTGGCATGCACGTGGGGCCCCTATGACATGCCGCATGCATTTGGGGCCCCCATTACATGTGGCATGCACATGGGGCCCCCATGACATGCGGCATACGCTTGGGGCCCCAATGACATGCGGCATGAGTTTGGACCCCCCATGACATGCTGCATGCATTTGGGGTCCCCATGACTTGAGGCATGCATTTGGGGCCCCCATGACATGCGGCTTGCATGTAGGGCCCCCATGAAATGCACCATGCATGTGGGGCCCCTATGACATGCTGCATGCATTTGGGGCCCCCATGACTTGAGACATGCATTTGGGGCCCCCATGACATGCGGCATGCACGTGGGTCCCTCATGACAAGCAGCATGCATTTGGGGCCACTATGGCATGCGGCATGCATTTGGGGCCCCCATGACTTGAGGCATGCATTTGGGGTCCTCAAGACATGCGGCATGCATTTGTGGGCCCCAAGACATACGGCATGCACGTGGGGCCCCCATGACATGCTGCATGCGTTTGGGGCCCCGATGACATGCGGCATGCATGTGGGGCAACCATGACTTGCGCCATGCACATGGGGCCCCTATGACATGCGGCATGCATGTGGGGCCCCCATGACATGCGGCATGCATTTGGGGCCTGCATAACATGCTGCATGCATTTGGGGTACCTGAGACATGCGGCATGCACGTGGGGCCCCCATAACATGCTTCATGCAATTGGGGTACCCGAGACATGTGGCATGCACGTGGGGCCCCTATGACATGCCGCATGCATTTGGGGCCCCCATTACATGTGGCATGCAGATGGGGCCCCCATGACATGCGGCATACGCTTGGGGCCCCAATGACATGCGGCATGAGTTTGGACCCCCCATGACATGCTGCATGCATTTGGGGTCCCCATGACTTGAGGCATGCATTTGGGGCCCCCATGACATGCGGCATGCATGTAGGGCCCCCATGAAATGCACCATGCATGTGGGGCCCCTATGACATGCTGCATGCATTTGGGGCCCCCATGACTTGAGGCATGCATTTGGTGCCCCCATGACTTGCGGCATGCATGTAGGGCCCCCATGAAATGTGCCATGCATGTGGGGCCCCCATGAAATGCGCCATGCATGTGGGGCCCCTATGACATGCGGCATGCATTTGGGGCCCTCATGACTTGAGCCATGCATTTGGGGCCCCCATGACATGCGGCATGCACGTGGGTCCCTCATGACAAGCAGCATGCATTTGGGGCCACTATGGCATGCGGCATGCATTTGGGGCCCCCATGACTTGAGGCATGCATTTGGGGTCCCCATGACATGCGTCATGCATTTGTGGGCCCCAAGACATACGGCATGCATGTGGGGCCCCCATGACATGCTGCATGCGTTTGGGGCCCCCATGATATGCGGCATGCATTTGTGGGCCCCCATGATATGCGGCATGCATTTGGGGCCCCCATGACTTGAGGCATGCATTTTGGGCCCCCATGACATGTGGCATGCATTTGGGGCCCCCATGACATGCGGCATGCACATGGGGCCCCCATTACATGCGGCATGCATTTGGGGCCCCCATGACATGCGGCATGCATGTGGGGCACCATGACATGTGCCATGCATGTGGGGCCACTATGACATGCGGCATGCAATTGGGGCCCCAATGACATGCGGCATGCATGTTGGGCACCCATGACATGCGCCATGTACGTGGGGCCCCTATGACATGCGGCATGAACGTGGGGCCCTCATGACATGCAGCATGCATTTGGGGCCACTATGACATGTGACATGCATTTGGGGCCCCCATGACATGCGGCATGCATGTGGGACCCCCATGATATGCGGCATGCATGTGGGACCCCCATGATATGCGGCATGCATGTGGGACCCCCATGACATGCGGCATGCATTTGGGGCATGCATAACATGCTGCATGCATTTGGGGTACCTGAGACATGCGGCATGCATGTGGGGCCCCCATGACATGCGGCATGCATTTGGGGTCCCCATGACATGCGGCATGCACGTGGGGCCCCCTTGACATGCAACATTCATTTGGGACCCCCATGACATGTGGCATGCATGTGGGGCTCCCATGACATGCGGCATCCATTTATGGCCCCCATGACATGCGGCAAGCATTTGGGCCCCCCATGACATGCGGCATGCATGTGGGGCCCCCATGACATGCGACATGCATGTGGGGCCCCCATGACATGCGACATGCATTTGGGGCCCCATGACATGCGGCATGCATTTGGGTCCCCCATGAAATGCGGCATGCATTTGGGGCCCCGATGACATGCGGCATGCATGTGGGGCACCCATGATTTGCGCCATGCACGTGGGGCCCCTATGACATGCGGCATGAATTTGGGGTGCCCGAGACATGCGGCATGCACGTGGGGCCCCTATGACATGCCGCATGCATTTGTGGCCCCCATTACATGTGGCATGCACATGGGGCCTCCATGACATGCGGCATGCATTTGGGGCCACTATGACATGCGGCATGCATTTGGGGCCCCCATGACATGCGGCATGCATGTGGGACCCCTATGACATGCGGCCTACATGTGGGGGGCCCCATGACATGCGGCAAGCACGTGGGGCCCCAATGACATGCAGCATGTACGTGGGGCCCCCATGACATGCGGAATGCCTGCGGGGCCCCAATGACATGCGGCATGCAAGCGGGGCCCTCATGACATGTGGCATGCATTTGGGGCCCCCAATATATGCAGCATGCACGTGGGGCCCCCATGATATGTGGCATGCATTTGGGGCCCCCATGACTTGCGGCATGCACGTGGGCCCCTCATGACATGCAGCATGCATTTGGAAACCACTATGACATGCGGCATGCATTTGGGGCCCCCATGACATGAGGCATGCATTTGGGGCCCCCATGACATGCGGCATGCATGTAGGGCCCCCATGAAATGCGCCATGCATGTGGGTCCCCTATGACATGCGGCATGCATTTGTGGGCCCCAAGACATGCGGCATGCACGTGGGGCCCCCATGACATGCGGCATGCATTTGGTGCCCCCATGACATGTGTAATGCACGTGGGGCACCTATGACATGCGACATGAATTTGGGGGCCCCATTACATGCGGCATGCACGTGGAGCATCCATGACATGCGTCATGCATTTGGGCCCCCATGACATGCGGCATGCATGTGGGGCCCCCATGATATGCGCCATGCATGTGGGGCCCCTATGACATGCGGCATGCATTTGTGGGTCCCAAGACATACTGCATGCATATGGGGGGCCCATGACATGCGGCATGCATTTGGGGGGCCCCATGACATGCGGCATGCATTTGGGGCCCCCATGACATGTGGTATGCACGTGGGGCCACTATGACATGCCGCATGCATTTGGGGCCCCCATGACATGCGGCATGCATGTGGGTCCCCCATGACATGCGTCATGCATTTGGATCCCCATTACATGCTGCATGCAAGTGTGGCTCCCATGACATGCGGCATGCATGTGGGCCCCCAATGACATGTGGCATGCATGTGGGGCCCCCATGACATGCTGCATGCATTTGGGGCCCCCATGATAAGCGGCATGCATGTGGAGCCCCTATGACATGCGGAATCCATTTGGGGGGCCCCATGACATGCGGCATGCACATGGGGCCCCCATGAAATGCAGCATTTATTTGGGGCCCCCATGACATGTGGAATGCCTGCGGGGCCCCCATGACATGCGGCATGCATGTGGGGCCCCCATGAAGTGCAGCATGCATTTGGATCCCCCATTACATGCTGCATGCAATTGGGGCCCCCATGAAATGCGCCATGCATGTGGGGCCCCTATGACATGCTGCATGAATTTGGGGCCCCCAATACATGCGGCATGCTTGTTGGGCCCCCATGACATGCGGCATGCATTTATGGCCCCCATGACATGCGGCAAGCATTTGAGCCCCCATGACATGCGGCATGCATGTGGGGACCCCATGACATGCGGCATGCATGTGCTGCCCCAATGGCATGTGGCATGCATTTGGGGGCCCCCATGACTTGATGCATGCATTTGTTGCCCCCATGACATGCGGCATGCACGTGGGGCCCCCATGACATGCGGCTTGCATTTGGGCCCCCCATGACATGCGGAATGCCTGCGGGGCCCCATGACATGCGGCATGCATGCAGGGCCCTCATGACATGCGGCATGAATTTGGGGCCCCCAATACATGCGGCATGCACGTTGGGCCCCCTTGACATGCGACATTCATGTGGGGCTCCCATGACATGCGGCATGCATTTATGGCCCCCATGACATGCGGCAAGCTTTTGGGCCCCATGACATGCGGCATGCATGTGGGGCCCCCATGACATGCGGCAATCATTTGGGCCCCCATGACATGCGGCATGCATGTGGGGCCCCCTTGACATGCGGCATGCATTTGGGGGGCCCATGGCATGCAGCATGCATGTGGGGCCCAAATGCTTGCCGCATGTCAAGGGGGCCTCCATGACATGCGGCATGCATGTGGGTCCCCATGACATGCGTCATGCACGTGGGGCCCCCTTGACATGCGGCATGCATTTATGGCCCCCATGACTTGCGGCATGAATTTGGGGCTCCCATGATATGCGGCACGCATTTGGGGCCCCCATGACATGCGCATGCATGTGGAGCCCCCATGAAATACGCCATGCATGTGGGGCCCCTATGACATGCGGCATGCATTTGTGGGCCCCAAGACATGCTGCATGCATTTGGGGGACCCCATGACATGAGGCATTCATTTGGGACCCCCATGACATGCAGCATGCACTTGGGGCCCCCATGACATGCGACATGCATTTGGGGGCCCCATGACATGCGGCATGCATTTGGGTCCCCCATGAAATGTGGCATGCACGTGGAGCCCCCATGACATGCGGCATGCATTTGGGGCACCCATGACATGCGGCATGCATGTGGGACCCCCCATGACATGCGGCATGCATTTGGGCCCCCCATGACATGCGGCATGCATTTGGGGCCTGCATAACATGCTGCATGCATTTGGGGTACCTGAGACATGCGGCATGCACGTGGGCCCCCCATAACATGCTGCATGCATTTGGGGTGCCCGAGACATGCGGCATGCACGTGGGGCCCCTATGACATGTGGCATGCACGTGGGGCCCCCATGACATGCTGCATGCATTTGGGGCCCCCATGATAAGCGGCATGCATGTGGGGCCCCTATGACATGCGGAATCCATTTGGGGGGCCCCATGACATGCGGCATGCACATGGGGCCCCCATGAAATGCAGCATTTATTTGGGGCCCCCATGACATGTGGAATGCCTGCGGGGCCCCCATGACATTCGGCATGCATGTGGGGCCCCCATGAAGTGCAGCATGCATTTGGATCCCCCATTACATGCTGCATGCAATTGGGGCCCCCATGAAATGCGCCATGCATGTGGGGCCCCTATGACATGCTGCATGAATTTGGGGCCCCCAATACATGCGGAATGCTTGTTGGGCCCCCATGACATGCGGCATGCATTTATGGCCCCCATGACATGCGGCAAGCATTTGAGCCCCCATGACATGCGGCATGCATGTGGGGACCCCATGACATGCGGCATGCATGTGGGGCCCCAATGACATGCGGCATGCATTTGGGGGCCCCCATGACTTGATGCATGCATTTGGGGCCCCCATGACATGCGGCATGCATGTGGGACCCCCATGGCATGCGGCATGCATTTGAATCCCCATTACATGCGGCATGCACGTGGGTCCCCCCATGGCATGCGGCATGCATTTGGGCCCCCATGACATGCGGAATGCCTGCGGGGCCCCCATGACATGCGGCATGCATGCAGGGCCCTCATGACATGCGGCATGAATTTGGGGCCCCCAATACATGCGGCATGCACGTTGGGCCCCCTTGACATGCGACATTCATGTGGGGCTCCCATGACATGCGGCATGCATTTATGGCCCCCATGACATGCGGCATGCATTTGGGCCCCCCATGACATGCGGCATGCATTTGGGGCCTGCATAACATGCTGCATGCATTTTGGGTACCTGAGACATGCGGCATGCACGTGGGCCCCCCATAACATGCTGCATGCATTTGGGGTGCCCGAGACATGCGGCATGCACGTGGGGCCCCTATGACATGTGGCATGCACGTGGGGCCCCCATGACATGCTGCATGCATTTGGGGCCCCCATGATAAGCGTCATGCATGTGGGGCCCCTATGACATGCGGAATCCATTTGGGGGGCCCCATGACATGCGGCATGCACATGGGGCCCCCATGAAATGCAGCATTTATTTGGGGCCCCCATGACATGTGGAATGCCTGCGGGGCCCCCATGACATGCGGCATGCATGTGGGGCCCCCATGAAGTGCAGCATGCATTTGGATCCCCCATTACATGCTGCATGCAATTGGGGCCCCCATGAAATGCGCCATGCATGTGGGGCCCCTATGACATGCTGCATGAATTTGGGGCCCCCAATACATGCGGCATGCTTGTTGGGCCCCCATGACATGCGGCATGCATTTATGGCCCCCATGACATGCGGCAAGCATTTGAGCCCCCATGACATGCGGCATGCATGTGGAGACCCCATGACATGCGGCATGCATGTGGGGCCCCAATGACATGCGGCATGCATTTGGGGGCCCCATGGCATGCGGCATGCATTTGAATCCCCCATTACATGCGGCATGCACGTGGGGCCCCCATGGCATGAGGCATGCATTTGGGCCCCCCATGACATGCGGAATGCCTTCGGGGCCCCCATGACATGCGGCATGCATGCAGGGCCCTCATGACATGCGGCATGAATTTGGGGCCCCCAATACATGCGGCATGCACGTTGGGACCCCTTGACATGCGACATTCATGTGGGGCTCCCATGACATGCGGCATGCATTTATTGCCCCCATGACATGCGACAAGCTTTTGGGCCCCATGACATGCGGCATGCATGTGGGGCCCCATGACATGCGGCAAGCATTTGGGCCCCCATGACATGCGGCATGCATGTGGGGCCCCCTTGACATGCGGCATGCATTTGGGGGCCCCATGGCATGCAGCATGCATGTGGGGCCCAAATGCTTGCCGCATGTCAAGGGGGCCTCCATGACATGCGGCATGCATGTGGGTCCCCATGACATGCGTCATGCACGTGGGGCCCCCTTGACATGCGGCATGCATTTATGGCCCCCATGACTTGCGGCATGAGTTTGGGGCCCCCATGATATGCGGCACGCATTTGGGGCCCCCATGACATGCGCATGCATGTGGAGCCCCCATGACATGCGACATGCATGTGGGGGCCCCATGACATGAGGCATTCATTTGGGACCCCCATGACATGCAGCATGCACGTGGGGCCCCCATGACATGCGACATGCATTTGGGGGCCCCGTGACATGCGGCATGCATTTGGGTCCCCCATGAAATGTGGCATGCACGTGGAGCCCCCATGACATGCGGCATGCATTTGGGGCACCCATGACATGCGGCATGCATGTGGGACCCCCATGACATGCGGCATGCATTTGGGGCCTGCATAACATGCTGCATGCATTTGGGGTACCTGAGACATGCGGCATGCACGTGGGCCCCCCCATAACATGCTGCATGCATTTGGGGTGCCTGAGACATGCGGCATGCACGTGGGGCCCCTATGACATGCCGCATGCATTTGGGGCCCACATTGCATGTGGCATGCACATGGGGCCCCCATGACATGCGGCATACGCTTGGGGCCCCAATGACATGCGGCATGAGTTTGGATCCCCCATGACATGCGGCATGCACGTGGGGCCCCCATGACATGCTCCATGCATGTGGGGCCCCTATGATATGCGGCATGCATGTGGGCTCCCCATGAAATGTGGCATGCACCTGGGGCCCCCATGACATGCTGCATGCATTTGGGGCCCCATGACATGCAGCATGCATGTGGGTCCCCCATGACATGCGACATGCATTTGGGGCCCCATGACATGCGGCATGCATGTGGGTCCCCATGACATGCGGCATGCACTTGGGGCCCCCTTGACATGCGTCATGCATTTGGATCCCCCATTACATGCTGCATGCAAGTGGTGCCCCATGACATGCGGCATGCATGTGGGCCCCCATGACATGCGGAATGCATTTGGGGCCTCCATGGCATGCGGCATGCATGTGGGGCCCCCATGACATGCGGCATGCATTTGGGGTCCCCTTGACATGCGACATTCATGTGGGGCTCCCATGACATGCGGCATGAATTTGGGGCCTCCATGACATGCGGCATGCATGTGGGGCCCCCATGACATGCGGCATGCATTTGGGGTCTGCATAACATGCTGCATGCACTTGGGGTACCTGAGACATGTGGCATGCACGTGGGGCCCCCATAACATGCTGCATGCATTTGGGGTGCCCGAGACATGCGGAATGCACGTGGGGCCCCTATGACATGCCGCATGCATTTGGGGCCCCCATTACATGTGGCATGCACATGGGGCCTCCATGACATGCGGCATACGCTTGGGGTCCCAATGACATGCAGCATGAGTTTGGATCCCTCATGACATGCGGCATGCACGTGGGGCCCCCATGACATGAGTCATGCATTTGGGTCCCCCATGACATGCGCTATGCATGTGGGGCCCCTATGACATGCGGCATGCATTTGTGGGCCCCAAGACATGCTGCATGCATTTGGGGGCCTCCATGACATGCAGCATGCATGTGGGTCCCCATGACATGCGTCATGCACGTGGGGCCCCCTTGACATGTGACATTCATTTGGGGCCCCCATGACATGTGGCATGCATGTGTGGCCCCCATGACATGTGCCATGCATGTGGGGCCCCTATGACATGCGGCATGCATTTGGGGCCCCGATGACATGCGGCATGCATGTGGGGCACCCATGACTTGCGGCATGCATTTGGGGCCACTATGACATGCGGCATGCATTTGGGGCCCCCATGACATGCGGCATGCATGTGGGACCCCTATGACATGCGGCATGCATTTGGGGGGTCCATGACATGCGGCATGCACGTGGGGCCCCCATGACATGCGGCATACATTTGTGGCCCCGATGACATGCGGCATGCACGTGTGGCACCCATGACTTGTGGCATGCATTTGGAGCCACTATGACATGCGGCATGCATTTGGGGCCCCAATGACATGCGGCATGCATGCATTTGGGTCCCCCATGAAATGCGGCATGCATGTGGGGCCCCCATGACATGCGGCATGCACGTGGGGCCCCCATGACATGCGGCATACATTTGTGGCCCCCGTGACATGAGGCATGCACGTGGGGCCCCATGACATGCGGCAAGCACGTGGGGCCCCAATGACATGCAGCATGCACGTGGAGCCCCGATGACATGCGGAATGCCTGCGGGGCCCCAATGACATGCGGCATGCAAGCGGGGCCCTCATGACATGTGGCATGCATTTGGGGCCCCCAATATATGCAGCATGCACGTGGGGCCCCCATGATATGTGGCATGCATGTGGGGCACCCATGATTTGCGCCATGCACGTGGGGCCCCTATGACATGCGGCATGAATTTGGGGTGCCCGAGACATGCGGAATGCACGTGGGGTCCCTATGACATGCCGCATGCATTTGTGGCCCCCATTACATGTGGCATGCACATGTGGCCTCCATGACATGCGCCATGCATTTGGGGCCACTATGACATGCGGCATGCATTTGGGGCCCCCATGACATGCGTCATGCATGTGGGACCCCTATGACATGCGGCCTGCATGTGGGGGGCCCCATGACATGCGGCAAGCACGTGGGGCCCCAATGACATGCAGCATGTACGTGGGGCCCCCATGACATGCGGAATGCACGTGAGGCCCCCATGACATGCGTAATGCCTGCGGGGCCCCAATGACATGCGGCATGCATGCATTTGCTTCCCCCATTAAATGCGGCAAGCACGTGGGGCCCCAATGACATGCGGAATGCCTGCGGGGCCCCAATGACATGCGGCATGCAAGCGGGGCCCTCATGACATGTAGCATGCATTTGGGGCCCCCAATATATGCAGCATGCACGTGGGGCCCCCATGATATGTGGCATGCATTTGGGGCCCCCATGACTTGCGGCATGCACGTGGGCCCCTCATGACATGCAGCATGCATTTGGAAACCACTATGACATGCGGCATGCATTTGGGGCCCCCATGACATGCGGCATGCATGTAGGGCCCCCATGAAATGTGCCATGCATGTGGGTCCCCTATGACATGCGGCATGCATTTGTGGGCCCCAAGACATGCGGCATGCACGTGGGCCCCCCATGACATGCGGCATGCATTTGGGGCCCCCCTGACATGCGGAATGCACGTGGGGCACCTATGACATGCGACATGAATTTGGGGGCCCCATTACATGCGGCATGCACGTGGAGCATCCATGACATGCGTCATGCATTTGGGCCCCCATGACATGCGGCATGCATGTGGGGCCCCCATGATATGCGCCATGCATGTGGGGCCCCCATGATATGCGCCATGCATGTGGGGCCCCTATGACATGCGGCATGCATTTGTGGGTCCCAAGACATACTGCATGCATTTGGGGGGCCCCATGACATGCGGCATGCATTTGGGGGGCCCCATGACATGCGGCATGCACGTGGGGCCCCCATGACATGTGGCATACATTTGTGGCCCCCGTGACATGAGGCATGCAAGAGGGGTCCCCATGACATGCGGCATGCATTTGGGGCCCCCATGACATGTGGCATGCACGTGGGGCCCCCATGACATGCTGCATGCATTTGGGGCCCCCATGATAAGCGGCATGCATGTGGGGCCCCTATGACATGCGGAATCCATTTGCAGGGCCCCATGACATGCGGCATGCACATGGGGCCCCCATGAAATGCAGCATTTATTTGGGGCCCCCATGACATGTGGAATGCCTGCGGGGCCCCCATGACATGCGGCATGCATGTGGGGCCCCCATGAAGTGCAGCATGCATTTGGATCCCCCATTACATGCTGCATGCAATTGGGGCCCCCATGAAATGCGCCATGCATGTGGGGCCCCTATGACATGCTGCATGAATTTGGGGCCCCCAATACATGCGGCATGCTTGTTGGGCCCCCATGACATGCGGCATGCATTTATGGCCCCCATGACATGCGGCAAGCATTTGAGCCCCCATGACATGCGGCATGCATGTGGGGACCCCATGACATGCGGCATGCATGTGCTGCCCCAATGGCATGCGGCATGCATTTGGGGGCCCCCATGACTTGATGCATGCATTTGTTGCCCCCATGACATGCGGCATGCATGTGGGACCCCCATGACATGCGGCATGCATTTGAATCCCCCATTACATGTGGCATGCACGTGGGGCCCCCATGACATGCGGCGTGCATTTGGGCCCCCATGACATGCGGAATGCCTGCGGGGCCCCCATGACATGCGGCATGCATGCAGGGCCCTCATGACATGCGGCATGAATTTGGGGCCCCCAATACATGCGGCATTCATGTGGGGCTCCCATGACATGCGGCATGCATTTATGGCCCCCATGACATGCGGCAAGCTTTTTGGCCCCATGACATGCGGCATGCATGTGGGGCCCCCATGACATGCGGCAAGCATTTGGGCCCCCATGACATGCGGCATGCATGTGGGGCCCCCTTGACATGCGGCATGCATTTGGGGGCCCCATGGCATGCAGCATGCATGTGGGGCCCAAATGCTTGCCGCATGTCAAGGGGGCCTCCATGACATGCGGCATGCATGTGGGTCCCCATGACATGCGTCATGCACGTGGGGCCCCCTTGACATGCGGCATGCATTTATGGCCCCCATGACTTGCGGCATGAATTTGGGGCTCCCATGATATGCGGCACGCATTTGGGGCCCCCATGACATGCGCATGCATGTGGAGCCCCCATGAAATATGCCATGCATGTGGGGCCCCTATGACATGCGGCATGCATTTGTGGGCCCCAAGACATGCTGCATGCATTTGGGGGACCCCATGACATGCAGCATGCATTTGGGGCCCCCATGACATGAGGCATTCATTTGGGACCCCCATGACATGCAGCATGCACTTGGGGCCCCCATGACATGCGACATGCAGTTGGGGGCCCCATGACATGCGGCATGCATTTGGGTCCCCCATGAAATGTGGCATGCACGTGGAGCCCCCATGACATGCGGCATGCATTTGGGGCACCCATGACATGCGGCATGCATGTGGGACCCCCATGACATGCGGCATGCATTTGGGCCCCCATGACATGCGGCATGCATTTGGGGCCTGCATAACATGCTGCATGCATTTGGGGTACCTGAGACATGCGGCATGCACGTGGGCCCCCCATAACATGCTGCATGCATTTGGGGTGCCCGAGACATGCGGCATGCACGTGGGGAACCTATGACATGTGGCATGCACGTGGGGCCCCCATGACATGCTGCATGCATTTGGGGCCCCCATGATAAGCGGCATGCATGTGGGGCCCCTATGACATGCGGAATCCATTTGGGGGGCCCCATGACATGCGGCATGCACATGGGGCCCCCATGAAATGCAGCATTTATTTGGGGCCCCCATGACATGTGGAATGCCTGCGGGGCCCCCATGACATGCGGCATGCATGTGGGGCCCCCATGAAGTGCAGCATGCATTTGGATCCCCCATTACATGCTGCATGCAATTGGGGCCCCCATGAAATGCGCCATGCATGTGGGGCCCCTATGACATGCTGCATGAATTTGGGGCCCCCAATACATGCGGCATGCTTGTTGGGCCCCCATGACATGCGGCATGCATTTATGGCCCCCATGACATGCGGCAAGCATTTGAGCCCCCATGACATGCGGCATGCATGTGGGGACCCCATGACATGCGGCATGCATGTGGGGCCCCAATGACATGCGGCATGCATTTGGGGGGGCCCATGACTTGATGCATGCATTTGGGGGCCCCATGACATGCGGCATGCATGTGGGACCCCCATGGCATGCGGCATGCATTTGAATCCCCCATTACATGCGGCATGCACGTGGGGCCCCCCATGGCATGCGGCATGCATTTGGGCCCCCATGACATGCGGAATGCCTGCGGGGCCCCCATGACATGCGGCATGCATGCAGGGCCCTCATGACATGCGGCATGAATTTGGGGCCCCCAATACATGCGGCATGCACGTTGGGCCCCCTTGACATGCGACATTCATGTGGGGCTCCCCTGACATGCGGCATGCATTTATGGCCCCCATGACATGCGGCAAGCTTTTGAGCCCCATGACATGCGGCAAGCATTTGGGCCCCCATGACATGCGGCATGCATGTGGGGCCCCCTTGACATGCGGCATGCATTTGGGGGGCCCATGGCATGCAGCATGCATGTGGGGCCCAAATGCTTGCCGCATGTCAAGGGGGCCTCCATGACATGCGGCATGCATGTGGGTCCCCATGACATGCGGCATGCATGTGGGGCCCCTATGACATGCGGCATGCATGTGGGGCCCCCATTACATGCTCCATGCATGTGGGGCCCCATGACATGCGGCATGCATTTGGGTCCCCCATGAAATGCGGCATGCATGTGGGGCCCCCATGACATGTGGCATGCATGTGGGCCCCTATGACATGCGGCATGCATGTGGGACCCCCATGACATGCGGCATGCATGTGGGGCCCCTATGACATGAGGCATGCATGTGGGACCCCCATGACATGCGGCATGCATGTGGGGCCCCTATGACATGCGGCATGCATTTGGAGCCCCCAGGACATGAGTCATGCATTTGGGGCCGCCATGACATGCGGCATGCATTTGCGGCCCCCATGACATGTGGCATGCATGTGGGCCCCCCATGACATGCGCCATGCATGTGGGCCCCTATGACATGCGGCATGCATGTGGGACCCCCCATGACATGCGGCATGCATGTGGGGCCCCTATGACATGCGGCATGCATGTGGGGCCCCCATGACATGCTCCATGCATGTGGGGCCCCTGTGACATGTGGCATGCATGTGGGGCCCCTATGACATGCGGCATGCATTTGGGGGGCCCCATGACATGCGGCATGCACGTGGGGCCCCCATGACATGTGGCATGCATGTGGGGCCCCATGATATCCGGCATGCATTTATGGCCCCCATGACATGCGGCATGCATTTGGGGCCCCCATGACTTGAGCCATGCATTTGGGGCCCCCATAACATGTGGCATGCACGTGGGGCCCTCATGACATGCAGCATGCATTTGGGGCCCCCATGACTTGAGCCATGCATTTGGGGCCCCCATGACATGCGGCATGCACGTGGGGCCATCATGACATGCAGCATGCATTTGGGGCCACTATGACATGCGGCAAGCATTTGGGCCCCCATGACATGCGGCATGCATGTGGGGGCCCCATGACATGCGTCATGCATTTGGGCCCCATGACATGCGGCATGCATTTGGGGCCTGCATAACATGATGCATGCATTTGGGGTACCTGAGACATGCGGCATGCACATGGGGCCCCCATAACATGCTGCATGCATTTGGGGCGCCCGAGACATGCGGCATGCACGTGGGGACCCTATGACATGCCGCATGCATTTGGGGCCCCCATTACATGTGGCATGCACATGAAGCCCCCATGACATGAGGCATATGCTTGGGGCCCCATTGACATGCGGCATGAGTTTGGACCCCCCATGACATGCGGCATGCACGTGGGGCCCCCATGACATGCGGCATGCATTTGGGGCCGCCATGACATGCGGCATGCATTTGGGGCCCCATGACATGTGGCATGCATTTGGGTCCCTCATGAAATGCGGCATGCATGTGGGGCCCCCATGACATGTGGCATGCATGTGGGCCTCCCCATGACATGCGCCATGAATGTGGGGCCCCTATGACATGCGGCATGCATTTGGGGGGCCCCATGACATGCGGCATGCACGTGGGGCCCCCATGACATGCGGCATACATTTGTGGCCCCCGTGACATGAGGCATGCACGTGGGGCCCCCATGACATGCGACAAGCACGCGGGGCACCAATGACATGCAACATGTACGTGGGGCCCCCATGACATGCGGAATGCACGTGAGGCCCCCTTGACATGCGGAATGGCTGCGGGGCCCCAATGACATGCAGCATGCATGTGGGGCCCCCATGACATGCGGCATGCATTTGTGGGCACCAAGACATACGGCATGCGTTTGGGGCCCCCATGATATGCGGCATGCATTTGAATCCCCCATTACATGCGGCATGCACGTGGGGCTCAAATGACATGCGGCATGCATTTGTGGCCCCCATGACTTGAGGCATGCATTTGGGGCCTCCATGACATGCGGCATGCATGTGGGGGCCCCATGACATGCGCCATGCATGTGGGGCCCCTATGACATGCGGCATGAATTTGGGGGCCCCAGTACATGCGGCATGCACGTGGAGCCCCCATCATATGCGGCATGCATTTGGGGCCCCCATGACATGCGGCATGCATGCAGGGCCCTCATGACATGTGGCATGAATTTGGGGCCCCAATACATGCGGCATGCATGTTGGCACCCCATGACATGCGACATGCATTTGGGGCCTCCATGACATGCGGCATGCATGTGGGGCCCCCATGACATGCGCCGTGCATGTGGGACCCCTATGACATGCGGCATGCATTTGGGGCCCCCATGACATGCGGCATGCATGTGGGGGCCCTCATGACATGCGGCATGCATTTTTGGGCCCCCGTGACATGCTGCATTCGTTTGGGGCCCCCATGACTTGCGGCATGCATGTGGGACCCCCATGACATGTGGTATGCACGTGGGGCCCCTATGACATGCCACATGCATTTGGGGCCCCCATGACATGCGACATGCATGTGGGACCCCCATGACATGCGGCATGCATTTGGGCCCCCATGACATGTGGCATGCATTTGGGCCCCCATGACATGGGGCCTGCATAACATGCTGCATGCATTTGGGGTCCCTGAGACATTCGGCATGCATGTGGGGCACCCATGACTTGCGCCATGCACGTGGGGCCCCTATGACATGCAGCATGAATTTGGGGGCCCCATTACATGTGGCATGCACGTGGAGCCCCCATGACATGAGTCATGCATTTGGGGCCGCCATGACATGCGGCATGCACGTGGGGCCCCCAATACATGCGGAATGCTCGGGAGGCCCCCATGACATGTGGCATGCACGTGGGGCCCCCATGACGTGCGACATGCATTTGGATCCCCCATTACATGCAGAATGCAAGTGGGGACCCCATGACATGTGGCATGCATGTGGGCCCCCATGACATGCAGTATGCATTTGGGGCCTGCATAACATGGTGCATGAATTTGGTGTACCTGAGACATTCGGCATGCACGTGGGGCCCCCATAACATGCTGCATGCATTTGGGGTGCCCGAGACATGCGGCATGTCATAGGGGCCCCACGTGCATGCCGCACGCATTTGGGCCCCCATTACATGTGGCATGCACATGGGGACCCCATGACATGCAGCATGAGTTTGGATCCCCCATGACATGCGGCATGCACATGGGGCCCCCATGACATGAGTCATGCATTTGGGGCCGCCATGACATGCAGCATGCATTTGGGGCTCCCATGACATGCGGCATGCATTTGGGTCCCCCATGAAATGCGGCATGCATGTGGGGCCCCCATGACATGTGGCATGCATGTAGGGCCCCATGATATGCGGCCTGCAGTTGGGGCCCCCAATACATGCGTCATGCATTTATGGCCCCCATGACATGCGGCATGCATTTGGGCCCCCATGACATGTGGCAAGCACGTGGGGCCCCAATGACATGCAGCATGCACGTGGGGCCCCCATGACATGCGGAATGCAAGTGAGGCCCCCATGACATGCGGAATGCCTGCGGGGCCCCCATGACATGCGGAATGCGTGCGGGGCCCCCATGACATGCGGCATGCATGCAGGGCCCTCATGACATGCGGCATGAATTTGGGACCCCATGACATGTGGCATGCATGTGGGGCCCCTATGACATGCGGCATGCATTTGTGGGCCCCAAGACATGCGGCATGCATGTGGGGCCCCTATGACATGCGGCATGCATTTGGGGGCCCCATGACATGCGGCATGCACATGGGGCCCCCATGAAATGCGGCATTTATTTGGGGCCCCCATGACATGCGGCATGCACGTGGTGCCCCCATGACGTGCAGCATGAATTTGGATCCCCCATTACATGCTGCATGCAACTGGGGCCCCCATGAAATGCGCCATGCATGTGGGGCCCCTATGACATGCGGCATGCATTTGTGGGCCCCAAGACATGCGCCATGCATGTGGGGCCCCAATGACATGCAGCATTCACGTGGGACCGCCATAACATGCGGAATGCACGTGAGGCCCCCATGACATGCGTAATGCCTGCGGGGCCCCAATGACATGCGGCATGCACGCATTTGGGTCCCCCATGAAATGTGGCATGCATGTGGGGCCCCCATGACATGCGGCATGCATTTGTGGGCCCCAAGACATGCGCCATGCATGTGGGGCCCCTATGACATGCGGCATGCATTTGTGGGCCCCAAGACATGCGCCATGCATGTGGGGCCCCTATGACATGCGGCATGCATTTGTGGGCCCCAAGACATGCGGCATGCATGTGGGGCCCCTATGACATGCGGCATGCATTTGGGGGGCCACATGACATGCGGCATGCACGTGCGGCCCCCATGAAATTTGGCATTTATTTGGCGCCCCAATGACATGTGGAATGCCTGCGGGGCCCCCTTGACATGTGGCATGCACGTGGGGCCCCCATGACATGCGGCAAGCACGTGGGGCCCCAATGACATGCAGCATTCACGTGGGACCGCCATAACATGCGGAATGCACGTGAGGCCCCCTTGACATGCGTAATGCCTGCGGGGCCCCAATGACATGCGGCATGCACGCATTTGGGTCCCCCATGAAATGCGGCATGCATGTGGGGCCCCCATGACATTTGGTATGCATGTGGGGTCCCATGATATGCGGCATGCAGTTGGGGCCCCAATACATGCGGCATGCACGTTGGGCACCCATGACATGCGACATGCATTTATGGCCCCCATGATATGCGGCATGCATTTGGGCCCTCATGAAATGCGCCATGCATGTGGGGCCCCTATGACATGCGGCATGCATTTGGGGCCCCCATGATATGCGGCACGCATTTGTGGTCCCCATGACATGCGGCATGCATTTGTGGGCCCCAAGACATGATGCATGCATTTGGGGGGCCCCATGACATGCGGAATGCACGTGGGGCCCCCATGAAATGCGGCATGCATTTGGGGCCCCCATGACATGCGGAATGCCTTCGGGGCCCCATGAGATGCGGCATGCATGCGGCACCCTCATGACATGCGGCATGCATTTGGGGCCCCCATGACTTGAGGCATGCATTTGGGGCCCTCGTGACATGCGGCATGCATTTGTGGGCCCCAAGACATTCGGCATGCACGTGGGGCCCCCATGACATGCTGCATGCGTTTGGGGCCCCCATGACTTGCGGCATGCATGTGGGACCCCCATGACATGTGGTATGCACGTGGGGCCCCTATGACATGCCACATGCATTTGGGGCCCCATGACATGCGACATGCATGTGGGACCCCCATGACATGCAGCATGCATTTGGGCCCCCATGACATGTGGCATGCATTTGGGCCCCCATGACATGCGGCATGCATTTGGGGCCTGCATAACATGCTGCATGCATTTGGGGTCCCTGAGACATTCGGCATGCATGTGGGGCACCCATGACTTGCGCCATGCACGTGGGGCCCCTATGACATGCAGCATGAATTTGGGGGCCCCATTACATGTGGCATGCACGTGGAGCCCCCATGACATGAGTCATGCATTTGGGGCCGCCATGACATGCGGCATGCACGTGGGGCCCCCAATACATGCGGAATGCTCGGGAGGCCCCCATGACATGCGGCATGCACGTGGGGCCCCCATGACGTGCAGCATGCATTTGGATCCCCCATTACATGCAGAATGCAAGTGGGGACTCCATGACATGTGGCATGCATGCGGGCCCCCATGACATGCAGTATGCATTTGGGGCCTGCATAACATGGTGCATGCATTTGGTGTACCTGAGACATTCGGCATGCACGTGGGGCCCCCATAACATGCTGCATGCATTTGGGGTGCCCGAGACATGCGGCATGCACGTGGGGCCCCTATGACATGCCGCATGCATTTGGGCCCCCATTACATGTGGCATGCACATGGGGACCCCATGACATGCAGCATGAGTTTGGATCCCCCATGACATGCGGCATGCACATGGGGCCCCCATGACATGAGTCATGCATTTGGGGCCGCCATGACATGCTGCATGCATTTGGGTCCCCCATGAAATGCGGCATGCATGTGGGGCCCCCATGACATGTGGCATGCATGTAGGGCCCCATGATATGCGGCCTGCAGTTGGGGCCCCCAATACATGCGTCATGCATTTATGGCCCCCATGACATGCGGCATGCATTTGGGCCCCCATGACATGTGGCAAGCACGTGGGGCCCCAATGACATGCAGCATGCACGTGGGGCCCCCATGACATGCGGAATGCAAGTGAGGCCCCCATGACATGCGGAATGCCTGCGGGGCCCCCATGACATGCGGAATGCGTGCGGGGCCCCCATGACATGCGGCATGCATGCAGGGCCCTCATGACATGCGGCATGAATTTGGGACCCCATGACATGTGGCATGCATGTGGGGCCCCTATGACATGCGGCATGCATTTGTGGGCCCCAAGACATGCGGCATGCATGTGGGGCCCCTATGACATGCGGCATGCATTTGGGGGCCCCATGACATGCGGCATGCACATGGGGCCCCCATGAAATGCGGCATTTATTTGGGGCCCCCATGACATGCGGCATGCACGTGGTGCCCCCATGACGTGCAGCATGAATTTGGATCCCCCATTACATGCTGCATGCAACTGGGGCCCCCATGAAATGCGCCATGCATGTGGGGCCCCTATGACATGCGGCATGCATTTGTGGGCCCCAAGACATGCGCCATGCATGTGGGGCCCCAATGACATGCAGCATTCACGTGGGACCGCCATAACATGCGGAATGCACGTGAGGCCCCCATGACATGCGTAATGCCTGCGGGGCCCCAATGACATGCGGCATGCACGCATTTGGGTCCCCCATGAAATGTGGCATGCATGTGGGGCCCCCATGACATGCGGCATGCATTTGTGGGCCCCAAGACATGCGCCATGCATGTGGGGCCCCTATGACATGCGGCATGCATTTGTGGGCCCCAAGACATGCGCCATGCATGTGGGGCCCCTATGACATGCGGCATGCATTTGTGGGCCCCAAGACATGCGGCATGCATGTGGGGCCCCTATGACATGCGGCATGCATTTGGGGGGCCACATGACATGCGGCATGCACGTGCGGCCCCCATGAAATTTGGCATTTATTTGGCGCCCCAATGACATGTGGAATGCCTGCGGGGCCCCCTTGACATGTGGCATGCACGTGGGGCCCCCATGACATGCGGCAAGCACGTGGGGCCCCAATGACATGCAGCATTCACGTGGGACCGCCATAACATGCGGAATGCACGTGAGGCCCCCTTGACATGCGTAATGCCTGCGGGGCCCCAATGACATGCGGCATGCACGCATTTGGGTCCCCCATGAAATGCGGCATGCATGTGGGGCCCCCATGACATTTGGTATGCATGTGGGGTCCCATGATATGCGGCATGCAGTTGGGGCCCCAATACATGCGGCATGCACGTTGGGCACCCATGACATGCGACATGCATTTATGGCCCCCATGATATGCGGCATGCATTTGGGCCCTCATGAAATGCGCCATGCATGTGGGGCCCCTATGACATGCGGCATGCATTTGGGGCCCCCATGATATGCGGCACGCATTTGTGGTCCCCATGACATGCGGCATGCATTTGTGGGCCCCAAGACATGATGCATGCATTTGGGGGGCCCCATGACATGCGGAATGCACGTGGGGCCCCCATGAAATGCGGCATGCATTTGGGGCCCCCATGACATGCGGAATGCCTTCGGGGCCCCATGAGATGCGGCATGCATGCGGCACCCTCATGACATGCGGCATGCATTTGGGGCCCCCATGACTTGAGGCATGCATTTGGGGCCCTCGTGACATGCGGCATGCATTTGTGGGCCCCAAGACATTCGGCATGCACGTGGGGCCCCCATGACATGCTGCATGCGTTTGGGGCCCCCATGACTTGCGGCATGCATGTGGGACCCCCATGACATGTGGTATGCACGTGGGGCCCCTATGACATGCCACATGCATTTGGGGCCCCATGACATGCGACATGCATGTGGGACCCCCATGACATGCAGCATGCATTTGGGCCCCCATGACATGTGGCATGCATTTGGGCCCCCATGACATGCGGCATGCATTTGGGGCCTGCATAACATGCTGCATGCATTTGGGGTCCCTGAGACATTCGGCATGCATGTGGGGCACCCATGACTTGCGCCATGCACGTGGGGCCCCTATGACATGCAGCATGAATTTGGGGGCCCCATTACATGTGGCATGCACGTGGAGCCCCCATGACATGAGTCATGCATTTGGGGCCGCCATGACATGCGGCATGCACGTGGGGCCCCCAATACATGCGGAATGCTCGGGAGGCCCCCATGACATGCGGCATGCACGTGGGGCCCCCATGACGTGCAGCATGCATTTGGATCCCCCATTACATGCAGAATGCAAGTGGGGACTCCATGACATGTGGCATGCATGCGGGCCCCCATGACATGCAGTATGCATTTGGGGCCTGCATAACATGGTGCATGCATTTGGTGTACCTGAGACATTCGGCATGCACGTGGGGCCCCCATAACATGCTGCATGCATTTGGGGTGCCCGAGACATGCGGCATGCACGTGGGGCCCCTATGACATGCCGCATGCATTTGGGCCCCCATTACATGTGGCATGCACATGGGGACCCCATGACATGCAGCATGAGTTTGGATCCCCCATGACATGCGGCATGCACATGGGGCCCCCATGACATGAGTCATGCATTTGGGGCCGCCATGACATGCTGCATGCATTTGGGTCCCCCATGAAATGCGGCATGCATGTGGGGCCCCCATGACATGTGGCATGCATGTAGGGCCCCATGATATGCGGCCTGCAGTTGGGGCCCCCAATACATGCGTCATGCATTTATGGCCCCCATGACATGCGGCATGCATTTGGGCCCCCATGACATGTGGCAAGCACGTGGGGCCCCAATGACATGCAGCATGCACGTGGGGCCCCCATGACATGCGGAATGCAAGTGAGGCCCCCATGACATGCGGAATGCCTGCGGGGCCCCCATGACATGCGGAATGCGTGCGGGGCCCCCATGACATGCGGCATGCATGCAGGGCCCTCATGACATGCGGCATGAATTTGGGACCCCATGACATGTGGCATGCATGTGGGGCCCCTATGACATGCGGCATGCATTTGTGGGCCCCAAGACATGCGGCATGCATGTGGGGCCCCTATTACATGCGGCATGCATTTGGGGGCCCCATGACATGCGGCATGCACATGGGGCCCCCATGAAATGCGGCATTTATTTGGGGCCCCCATGACATGCGGCATGCACGTGGTGCCCCCATGACGTGCAGCATGAATTTGGATCCCCCATTACATGCTGCATGCAACTGGGGCCCCCATGAAATGCGCCATGCATGTGGGGCCCCTATGACATGCGGCATGCATTTGTGGGCCCCAAGACATGCGCCAAGCATGTGGGGCCCCAATGACATGCAGCATTCACGTGGGACCGCCATAACATGCGGAATGCACGTGAGGCCCCCATGACATGCGTAATGCCTGCGGGGCCCCCATGACATGCGGCATGCATTTGTGGGCCCCAAGACATGCGCCATGCATGTGGGGCCCCTATGACATGCGGCATGCATTTGTGGGCCCCAAGACATGCGGCATGCATGTGGGGGCCCTATGACATGCGGCATGCATTTGGGGGGCCCCAAGACATGCGGCATGCACGTGCGGCCCCCATGAAATGTGGCATTTATTTGGCGCCCCAATGACATGTGGAATGCCTGCGGGGCCCCCGTGACATGCAGCATTCACGTGGGACCGACATAACATGCGGAATGCACGTGAGGCCCCCTTGACATGCGTAATGCCTGCGGGGCCCCAATGACATGCGGCATGCACGCATTTGGGTCCCCCATGAAATGCGGCATGCATGTGGGGCCCCCATGACATGTGGTATGCATGTGGGGTCCCATGATATGCGGCATGCAGTTGGGGCCCCAATACATGCGGCATGCACGTTGGGCACCCATGACATGCGACATGCATTTATGGCCCCCATGATATGCGGCATGCATTTGGGCCCTCATGAAATGCGCCATGCATGTGGGGCCCCTATGACATGCGGCATGCATTTGGGGCCCCCATGATATGCGGCACGCATTTGTGGTCCCCATGACATGCGGCATGCATTTGTGGGCCCCAAGACATGATGCATGCATTTGGGGGGGGGCCATGACATGCGGAATGCACGTGGGGCCCCCATGAAATGCGGCATGCATTTGGGGCCCCCATGACATGCGGAATGCCTTCGGGGCCCCATGAGATGCGGAATGCATGCGGCACCCATTAAATGCGGCAAGCACGTGGGGCCCCAATGACATGCAGCATGTACGTGGGGCCCCCATGACATGCGGAATGCCTGCGGGGCCCCAATGACATGCGGCATGCAAGCGGGGCCCTCATGACATGTAGCATGCATTTGGGGCCCCCAATATATGCAGCATGCACGTGGGGCCCCCATGATATGTGGCATGCATTTGGGGCCCCCATGACTTGTGGCATGCACGTGGGCCCCTCATGACATGCAGCATGCATTTGGAAACCACTATGACATGCGGCATGCATTTGGGGCCCCCATGACATGAGGCATGCATTTGGGGCCCCCATGACATGCGGCATGCATGTAGGGCCCCATGAAATGCGCCATGCATGTGGGTCCCCTATGACATGCGGCATGCATTTGTGGGCCCCAAGACATGCGGCATGCACGTGGGCCCCCCATGACATGCGGCATGCATTTGGGGCCCCCCTGACATGCGGAATGCACGTGGGGCACCTATGACATGCGACATGAATTTGGGGGCCCCATTACATGCGGCATGCACGTGGAGCATCCATGACATGCGTCATGCATTTGGGGCCCCATGACATGCGGCATGCATGTGGGGCCCCCATGATATGCGCCATGCATGTGGGGCCCCTATGACATGCGGCATGCATTTGTGGGTCCCAAGACATACTGCATGCATTTGGGGGGCCCCATGACATGCGGCATGCATTTGGGGGGCCCCATGACATGCGGCATGCACGTGGGGCCCCCATGACATGTGGCATACATTTGTGGCCCCCGTGACATGAGGCATGCAAGAGGGGTCCCCATGACATGCGGCATGCATTTGGGGCCCCCATGACATGTGGCATGCACGTGGGGCCCCCATGACATGCTGCATGCATTTGGGGCCCCCATGATAAGCGGCATGCATGTGGGGCCCCTATGACATGCAGAATCCATTTGGGGGGGCCCATGACATGCGGCATGCACATGGGGCCCCCATGAAATGCAGCATTTATTTGGGGCCCCCATGACATGTGGAATGCCTGCGGGGCCCCCATGACATGCGGCATGCATGTGGGGCCCCCATGAAGTGCAGCATGCATTTGGATCCCCCATTACATGCTGCATGCAATTGGGGCCCCCATGAAATGCGCCATGCATGTGGGGCCCCTATAACATGCTGCATGAATTTGGGGCCCCCAATACATGCGGCATGCTTGTTGGGCCCCCATGACATGCGGCATGCATTTATGGCCCCCATGACATGCGGCAAGCATTTGAGCCCCCATGACATGCGGCATGCATGTGGGGACCCCATGACATGCAGCATGCATGTGCTGCCCCAATGGCATGCGGCATGCATTTGGGGGCCCCATGACTTGATGCATGCATTTGTTGCCCCCATGACATGCGGCATGCATGTGGGACCCCCATGACATGCGGCATGCATTTGAATCCCCCATTACATGTGGCATGCACGTGGGGCCCCCATGACATGCGGCGTGCATTTGGGCCCCCCATGACATGCGGAATGCCTGCGGGGCCCCCATGACATGCGGCATGCATGCATGGCCCTCATGACATGCGGCATGAATTTGGGGCCCCCAATACATGCGGCATTCATGTGGGGCTCCCATGACATGCGGCATGCATTTATGGCCCCCATGACATGCGGCAAGCTTTTGGGCCCCATGACATGCGGCATGCATGTGGGGCCCCCATGACATGCGGCATGCATGTGGGGCCCCCTTGACATGCGGCATGCATTTGGGGGCCCCATGGCATGCAGCATGCATGTGGGGCCCAAATGCTTGCCGCATGTCAAGGGGGCCTCCATGACATGCGGCATGCATGTGGGTCCCCATGACATGCGTCATGCACGTGGGGCCCCCTTGACAAGCGGCATGCATTTATGGCCCCCATGACTTGCGGCATGAATTTGGGGCTCCCATGATATACGGCACGCATTTGGGGCCCCCATGACATGCGCATGCATGTGGAGCCCCCATGAAATACGCCATGCATGTGGGGCCCCTATGACATGCGGCATGCATTTGGGGCCCCCATGACATGAGGCATTCATTTGGGACCCCCATGACATGCGGCATGCATTTGGGCCCCCCATGACATGCGGCATGCATATGGGGCCTGCATAACATGCTGCATGCATTTGGGGTACCTGAGACATGCGGCATGCACGTGGGCCCCCCATAACATGCTGCATGCATTTGGGGTGCCCGAGACATGCGGCATGCACGTGGGGCCCCTATGACATGTGGCATGCACGTGGGGCCCCCATGACATGCTGCATGCATTTGGGGCCCCCATGATAAGCGGCATGCATGTGGGGCCCCAATGACATGCGGAATCCATTTGGGGGGCCCCATGACATGCGGCATGCACATGGGGCCCCCATGAAATGCAGCATTTATTTGGGGCCCCCATGACATGTGGAATGCCTGCAGGGCCCCCATGACATGCGGCATGCATGTGGGGCCCCCATGAAGTGCAGCATGCATTTGGATCCCCCATTACATGCTGCATGCAATTGGGGCCCCCATGAAATGCGCCATGCATGTGGGGCCCCTATGACATGCTGCATGAATTTGGGGCCCCCAATACATGCGGCATGCTTGTTGGGCCCCCATGACATGCGGCATGCATTTATGGCCCCCATGACATGCGGCAAGCATTTGAGCCCCCATGACATGCGGCATGCATGTGGGGACCCCATGACATGCGGCATGCATGTGGGGCCCCAATGACATGCGGCATGCATTTGGGGGCCCCCATGACTTGATGCATGCATTTGGGGCCCCCATGACATGCGGCATGCATGTGGGACCCCCATGGCATGCGGCATGCATTTGAATCCCCCATTACATGCGGCCTGCACGTGGGGCCCCCCATGGCATGCGGCATGCATTTGGGCCCCCCATGACATGCGGAATGCCTGCAGGGCCCCCATGACATGCGGCATGCATGCAGGGCCCTCATGACATGCGGCATGAATTTGGGGCCCCCAATACATGCGGCATGCACGTTGGGCCCCCTTGACATGCGACATTCATGTGGGGCTCCCATGACATGCGGCATGCATTTATGGCCCCCATGACATGCGGCAAGCTTTTGGGCCCCATGACATGCGGCATGCATGTGGGGCCTCCATGACATGCGGCAAGCATTTGGGCCCCCATGACATGCGGCATGCATGTGGGGCCCCCTTGACATGCGGCATGCATTTGGGGGCCCCATGGCATGCAGCATGCATGTGGGGCCCAAATGCTTGCCGCATGTCAAGGGGGCCTCCATGACATGCGGCATGCATGTGGATCCCCATGACATGCGGCATGCATGTGGGGCCCCTATGACATGCGGCATGCATGTGGGGCCCCCATGACATGCTCCATGCATGTGGGGCCCCATGACATGCGGCATGCATTTGGGTCCCCCATGAAATGCGGCATGCATGTGGGGCCCCCATGACATGTGGCATGCATGTGGGCCCCTATGACATGCGGCATGCATGTGGGACCCCCATGACATGCGGCATGCATGTGGGGCCCCTATGACATGCGGCATGCATTTGGAGCCCCCAGGACATGAGTCATGCATTTGAGGCCGTCATGACATGCGGCATGCATGTGGGGCCCCCATGACATGCTCCATGCATGTGGGGCCCCATGACATGCGGCATGCATTTGGGTCCCCCATGAAATGCGGCATGCATGTGGGGCCCCCATGACATGTGGCATGCATGTGGGCCCCTATGACATGCGGCATGCATGTGGGACCCCCATGACATGCGGCATGCATGTGGGGCCCCTATGACATGCGGCATGCATTTGGAGCCCCCAGGACATGAGTCATGCATTTGGGGCCGTCATGACATGCGGCATGCATTTGCGGCCCCCATGACATGTGGCATGCATGTGGGCCCCCCATGACATGCGCCATGCATGTGGGCCCCTATGACATGCGGCATGCATGTGGGACCCCCATGACATGCGGCATGCATGTGGGGCCCCTATGACATGCGGCATGCATGTGGGGCCCCCATGACATGCTCCATGCATGTGGGGCCCCTGTGACATGTGGCATGCATGTGGGGCCCCTATGACATGCGGCATGTATTTGGGGGGCCCCATGACATGCGGCATGCACGTGGGGCCCCCATGACATGCGGCATGCATGTGGGGTCCCCATGACATGTGGCATGCATGTGAACCCCCCATGACATGCGCCATGCATGTGGGCCCCTATGACATGCGGCATGCGTGTGGGACCCCCATGACATGCGGCATGCATGTGGGGCCCCTATGACATGCGGCATGCATGTGGGGCCCCCATGACATGCTCCATGCATGTGGGGCCCCTATGACATGTGGCATGCATGTGGGGGCCCTATGACATGCGGCATGCATTTGGGGGGCCCCATGACATGCGGCATGCATGTGGGGCCCCCATGACATGCGGCAAGCACGTGGGGCCCCAATGACATGCAGCATGTACGTGGGGCCCCCATGACATGCGAAATGCACGTGAGGCCCCCATGACATGCGGAATGCCTGCGGGGCCCCAATGCCATGCGGCATGCATGCATTTGGGTCACCCATGAAATGCAGCATGCACGTGGGGCCCCCATGACATGTGGCATGCATGTGGGGCCCCATGATATCCGGCATGCATTTATGGCCCCCATGACATGCGGCATGCATTTGGGGCCCCCATGACTTGAGCCATGCATTTGGGGCCCCCATAACATGTGGCATGCACGTGGGGCCCTCATGACATGCAGCATGCATTTGGGGCCCCCATGACTTGAGCCATGCATTTGGGGCCCCCATGACATGCGGCATGCACGTGGGGCCATCATGACATGCAGCATGCATTTGGGGCCACTATGACATGCGGCAAGCATTTGGGCCCCCATGACATGCGGCATGCATGTGGGGGGCCCATGACATGCGTCATGCATTTGGGCCCCATGACATGCGGCATGCATTTGGGGCCTGCATAACATGATGCATGCATTTGGGGTACCTGAGACATGCGGCATGCACATGGGGCCCCCATAACATGCTGCATGCATTTGGGGCGCCCGAGACATGCGGCATGCACGTGGGGACCCTATGACATGCCGCATGCATTTGGGGCCCCCATTACATGTGGCATGCACATGAAGCCCCCATGACATGAGGCATATGCTTGGGGCCCCATTGACATGCGGCATGAGTTTGGACCCCCCATGACATGTGGCATGCACGTGGGGCCCCCATGACATGCGGCATGCATTTGGGGCCGCCATGACATGCGGCATGCATTTGGGGCCCCCATGACATGCGGCATGCATTTGGGTCCCTCATGAAATGCGGCATGCATGTGGGGCCCCCATGACATGTGGCATGCATGTGGGCCCCCCCATGACATGCGCCATGAATGTGGGGCCCCTATGACATGCGGCATGCATTTGGGGGGCCCCATGACATGCGGCATGCACGTGGGGCCCCCATGACATGCGGCATACATTTGTGGCCCCCGTGACATGAGGCATGCACGTGGGGCCCCCATGACATGCGACAAGCACGCGGGGCACCAATGACATGCAACATGTACGTGGGGCCCCCATGACATGCGGAATGCACGTGAGGCCCCCTTGACATGCGGAATGGCTGCGGGGCCCCAATGACATGCAGCATGCATGTGGGCCCCCCATGACATGCGGCATGCATTTGTGGGCACCAAGACATACGGCATGCGTTTGGGGCCCCCATGATATGCGGCATGCATTTGAATCCCCCATTACATGCGGCATGCACGTGGGGCTCCCATGACATGCGGCATGCATTTGTGGCCCCCATGACTTGAGGCATGCATTTGGGGCCTCCATGACATGCGGCATGCATTTGTGGCCCCCATGACTTGAGGCATGCATTTGGGGCCTCCATGACATGCGGCATGCATGTGGGGCCCCCATGACATGCGCCATGCATGTGGGGCCCCTATGACATGCGGCATGCACGTGGAGCCCCCATCATATGCGGCATGCATTTGGGGCCCCCATGACATGCGGCATGCATGCAGGGCCCTCATGACATGTGGCATGAATTTGGGGCCCCAATACATGCGGCATGCATGTTGGCACCCCATGACATGCGGCATGCATTTGGGGCCTCCATGACATGCGGCATGCATGTGGGGCCCCCCATGACATGCGCCGTGCATGTGGGACCCCTATGACATGCGGCATGCATTTGGGGCCCCCATGACATGCGGCATGCATGTGGGGCCCTCATGACATGCGGCATGCATTTGTGGGCCCCAAGACATTCGGCATGCACGTGGGGCCCCCATGACATGCTGCATTCGTTTGGGGCCCCCATGACTTGCGGCATGCATGTGGGACCCCCATGACATGTGGTATGCACGTGGGGCCCCTATGACATGCCACATGCATTTGGGGCCCCCATGACATGCCACATGCATTTGGGGCCCCCATGACATGCGGCATGCATTTGGGCCCCCATGACATGTGGCATGCATTTGGGCCCCCATGACATGCGGCATGCATTTGGGGCCTGCATAACATGCTGCATGCATTTGGGGTCCCTGAGACATTCGGCATGCATGTGGGGCACCCATGACTTGCGCCATGCACGTGGGGCCCCTATGACATGCAGCATGAATTTGGGGGCCCCATTACATGTGGCATGCACGTGGAGCCCCCATGACATGAGTCATGCATTTGGGGCCGCCATGACATGCGGCATGCACGTGGGGCCCCCAATACATGCGGAATGCTCGGGAGGCCCCCATGACATGCGGCATGCACGTGGGGCCCCCATGACGTGCAGCATGCATTTGGATCCCCCATTACATGCAGAATGCAAGTGGGGACCCCATGACATGTGGCATGCATGTGGGCCCCATGACATGCAGTATGCATTTGGGGCCTGCATAACATGGTGCATGCATTTGGTGTACCTGAGACATTCGGCATGCACGTGGGGCCCCCATAACATGCTGCATGCATTTGGGGTGCCCGAGACATGCGGCATGTCATAGGGGCCCCACGTGCATGCCGCACGCATTTGGGCCCCCATTACATGTGGCATGCACATGGGGACCCCATGACATGCAGCATGAGTTTGGATCCCCCATGACATGCGGCATGCACATGGGGCCCCCATGACATGAGTCATGCATTTGGGGCCGCCATGACATGCAGCATGCATTTGGGGCTCCCATGACATGCGGCATGCATTTGGGTCCCCCATGAAATGCGGCATGCATGTGGGGCCCCCATGACATGTGGCATGCATGTAGGGCCCCATGATATGCGGCCTGCAGTTGGGGCCCCCAATACATGCGGCATGCATTTATGGCCCCATTACATGCGGCATGCATTTGGGCCCCCATGACATGTGGCAAGCACGTGGGGCCCCAATGACATGCAGCATGCACGTGGGGCCCCCATGACATGCGGAATGCAAGTGAGGCCCCCATGACATGCGGAATGCCTGCGGGGCCCCCATGACATGCGGAATGCGTGCGGGGCCCCCATGACATGCGGCATGCATGCAGGGCCCTCATGACATGCGGCATGAATTTGGGACCCCATGACATGTGGCATGCATGTGGGGCCCCTATGACATGCGGCATGCATTTGTGGGCCCCAAGACATGCGGCATGCATGTGGGGCCCCTATGACATGCGGCATGCATTTGGGGGCCCCATGACATGCGGCATGCACATGGGGCCCCCATGAAATGCGGCATTTATTTGGGGCCCCCATGACATGCGGCATGCACGTGGTGCCCCCATGACGTGCAGCATGAATTTGGATCCCCCATTACATGCTGCATGCAACTGGGGCCCCCATGAAATGCGCCATGCATGTGGGGCCCCTATGACATGCGGCATGCATTTGTGGGCCCCAAGACATGCGCCATGCATGTGGGGCCCCAATGACATGCAGCATTCACGTGGGACCGCCATAACATGCGGAATGCACGTGAGGCCCCCATGACATGCGTAATGCCTGCGGGGCCCCAATGACATGCGGCATGCACGCATTTGGGTCCCCCATGAAATGCGGCATGCATGTGGGGCCCCCATGACATGCGGCATGCATTTGTGGGCCCCAAGACATGCGCCATGCATGCGGGGCCCCTATGACATGCGGCATGCATTTGTGGGCCCCAAGACATGCGGCATGCATGTGGGGCCCCTATGACATGCGGCATGCATTTGGGGGGCCACATGACATGCGGCATGCACGTGCGGCCCCCATGAAATGTGGCATTTATTTGGCGCCCCAATGACATGTGGAATGCCTGCGGGGCCCCCTTGACATGTGGCATGCACGTGGGGCCCCCATGACATGCGGCAAGCACGTGGGGCCCCAATGACATGCAGCATTCACGTGGGACCGCCATAACATGCGGAATGCACGTGAGGCCCCCTTGACATGCGTAATGCCTGCGGGGCCCCAATGACATGCGGCATGCACGCATTTGGGTCCCCCATGAAATGCGGCATGCATGTGGGGCCCCCATGACATGTGGTATGCATGTGGGGTCCCATGATATGCGGCATGCAGTTGGGGCCCCAATACATGCGGCATGCACGTTGGGCACCCATGACATGCGACATGCATTTATGGCCCCCATGATATGCGGCATGCATTTGGGCCCTCATGAAATGCGCCATGCATGTGGGGCCCTTATGACATGCGGCATGCATTTGGGGCCCCCATGATATGCGGCACACATTTGTGGTCCCCATGACATGCGGCATGCATTTGTGGGCCCCAAGACATGATGCATGCATTTGGGGGGCCCCATGACATGCGGAATGCACGTGGGGCCCCCATGAAATGCGGCATGCATTTGGGGCCCCCATGACATGCGGAATGCCTTCGGGGCCCCATGAGATGCGGCATGCATGCGGCACCCTCATGACATGCGGCATGCATTTGGGGCCCCCATGACTTGAGGCATGCATTTGGGGCCCTCATGACATGCGGCATGCATTTGTGGGCCCCAAGACATTCGGCATGCACGTGGGGCCCCCATGACATGCTGCATGCGTTTGGGGCCCCCATGACTTGCGGCATGCATGTGGGACCCCCATGACATGTGGTATGCACGTGGGGCACCTATGACATGCCACATGCATTTGGGGCCCCCATGACATGCGACATGCATGTGGGACCCCCATGACATGCAGCATGCATTTGGGCCCCATGACATGTGGCATGCATTTGGGCCCCCATGACATGCGGCATGCATTTGGGGCCTGCATAACATGCTGCATGCATTTGGGGGCCCCATTACATGTGGCATGCACGTGGAGCCCCCATGACATGAGTCATGCATTTGGGGCCGCCATGACATGCGGCATGCACGTGGGGCCCCCAATACATGCGGAATGCTCGGGAGGCCCCCATGACATGCGGCATGCACGTGGGGCCCCCATGACGTGCAGCATGCATTTGGATCCCCCATTACATGCAGAATGCAAGTGGGGACCCCATGACATGTGGCATGCATGTGGGCCCCCATGACATGCAGTATGCATTTGGGGCCTGCATAACATGGTGCATGCATTTGGTGTACCTGAGACATTCGGCATGCACATGGGGCCCCCATAACATGCTGCATGCATTTGGGGTGCCCGATACATGCGGCATGTCATAGGGGCCCCACGTGCATGCCGCACGCATTTGGGCCCCCATTACATGTGGCATGCACATGGGGACCCCATGACATGCAGCATGAGTTTGGATCCCCCATGACATGCGGCATGCACATGGGGCCCCCATGACATGAGAAATGCATTTGGGGCCGCCATGACATGCTGCATGCATTTGGGGCTCCCATGACATGCGGCATGCATTTGGGTCCCCCATGAAATGCGGCATGCATGTGGGGCCCCCATGACATGTGGCATGCATGTAGGGCCCCATGATATGCGGCCTACAGTTGGGGCCCCCAATACATGCGTCATGCATTTATGGCCCCCATGACATGCGGCATGCATTTGGGCCCCCATGACATGTGGCAAGCACGTGGGGCCCCAATGACATGCAGCATGCACGTGGGGCCCCCATGACATGCGGAATGCAAGTGAGGCCCCCATGACATGCGGAATGCCTGCGGGGCCCCCATGACATGCGGAATGCGTGCGGGGCCCCCATGACATGCGGCATGCATGCAGGGCCCTCATGACATGCGGCATGAATTTGGGACCCCATGACATGTGGCATGCATGTGGGGCCCCTATGACATGCGGCATGCATTTGTGGGCCCCAAGACATGCGTCATGCACATGGGGCCCCCATGAAATGCGGCATTTATTTGGGGCCCCCATGACATGCGGCATGCACGTGGTGCCCCCATGACGTGCAGCATGAATTTGGATCCCCCATTACATGCTGCATGCAACTGGGGCCCCCATGAAATGCGCCATGCATGTGGGGCCCCTATGACATGCGGCATGCATTTGTGGGCCCCCAATGACATGCAGCATTCACGTGGGACCGCCATAACATGCGGAATGCACGTGAGGCCCCCATGACATGCGTAATGCCTGCGGGGCCCCAATGACATGCGGCATGCACGCATTTGGGTCCCCCAAGAAATGCGGCATGCATTTGGGGCCCCCCTGACATGCGGAATGCACGTGGGGCACCTATGACATGCGACATGAATTTGGGGGCCCCATTACATGCGGCATGCACGTGGAGCATCCATGACATGCGTCATGCATTTGGGGCCCCATGACATGCGGCATGCATGTGGGGCCCCCATGATATGCGCCATGCATGTGGGGCCCCTATGACATGCGGCATGCATTTGTGGGTCCCAAGACATACTGCATGCATTTGGGGGGCCCCATGACATGCGGCATGCATTTGGGGGGCCCCATGACATGCGGCATGCACGTGGGGCCCCCATGACATGTGGCATACATTTGTGGCCCCCGTGACATGAGGCATGCAAGAGGGGTCCCCATGACATGCGGCATGCATTTGGGGCCCCCATGACATGTGGCATGCACGTGGGGCCCCCATGACATGCTGCATGCATTTGGGGCCCCCATGATAAGCGGCATGCATGTGGGGCCCCTATGACATGCAGAATCCATTTGGGGGGGCCCATGACATGCGGCATGCACATGGGGCCCCCATGAAATGCAGCATTTATTTGGGGCCCCCATGACATGTGGAATGCCTGCGGGGCCCCCATGACATGCGGCATGCATGTGGGGCCCCCATGAAGTGCAGCATGCATTTGGATCCCCCATTACATGCTGCATGCAATTGGGGCCCCCATGAAATGCGCCATGCATGTGGGGCCCCTATAACATGCTGCATGAATTTGGGGCCCCCAATACATGCGGCATGCTTGTTGGGCCCCCATGACATGCGGCATGCATTTATGGCCCCCATGACATGCGGCAAGCATTTGAGCCCCCATGACATGCGGCATGCATGTGGGGACCCCATGACATGCAGCATGCATGTGCTGCCCCAATGGCATGCGGCATGCATTTGGGGGCCCCATGACTTGATGCATGCATTTGTTGCCCCCATGACATGCGGCATGCATGTGGGACCCCCATGACATGCGGCATGCATTTGAATCCCCCATTACATGTGGCATGCACGTGGGGCCCCCATGACATGCGGCGTGCATTTGGGCCCCCCATGACATGCGGAATGCCTGCGGGGCCCCCATGACATGCGGCATGCATGCATGGCCCTCATGACATGCGGCATGAATTTGGGGCCCCCAATACATGCGGCATTCATGTGGGGCTCCCATGACATGCGGCATGCATTTATGGCCCCCATGACATGCGGCAAGCTTTTGGGCCCCATGACATGCGGCATGCATTTGGGGCCCCCATGACATGCGGCATGCATGTGGGGCCCCCTTGACATGCGGCATGCATTTGGGGGCCCCATGGCATGCAGCATGCATGTGGGGCCCAAATGCTTGCCGCATGTCAAGGGGGCCTCCATGACATGCGGCATGCATGTGGGTCCCCATGACATGCGTCATGCACGTGGGGCCCCCTTGACAAGCGGCATGCATTTATGGCCCCCATGACTTGCGGCATGAATTTGGGGCTCCCATGATATGCGGCACGCATTTGGGGCCCCCATGACATGCGCATGCATGTGGAGCCCCCATGAAATACGCCATGCATGTGGGGCCCCTATGACATGCGGCATGCATTTGTGGGCCCCAAGACATGCTGCATGCATTTGGGGGACCCCATGACATGCGGCATGCATTTGGGGCCCCCATGACATGAGGCATTCATTTGGGACCCCCATGACATGCGGCATGCATTTGGGCCCCCCATGACATGCGGCATGCATATGGGGCCTGCATAACATGCTGCATGCATTTGGGGTACCTGAGACATGCGGCATGCACGTGGGCCCCCCATAACATGCTGCATGCATTTGGGGTGCCCGAGACATGCGGCATGCACGTGGGGCCCCTATGACATGTGGCATGCACGTGGGGCCCCCATGATAAGCGGCATGCATGTGGGGCCCCAATGACATGCGGAATCCATTTGGGGGGCCCCATGACATGCGGCATGCACATGGGGCCCCCATGAAATGCAGCATTTATTTGGGGCCCCCATGACATGTGGAATGCCTGCAGGGCCCCCATGACATGCGGCATGCATGTGGGGCCCCCATGAAGTGCAGCATGCATTTGGATCCCCCATTACATGCTGCATGCAATTGGGGCCCCCATGAAATGCGCCATGCATGTGGGGCCCCTATGACATGCTGCATGAATTTGGGGCCCCCAATACATGCGGCATGCTTGTTGGGCCCCCATGACATGCGGCATGCATTTATGGCCCCCATGACATGCGGCAAGCATTTGAGCCCCCATGACATGCGGCATGCATGTGGGGACCCCATGACATGCGGCATGCATGTGGGGCCCCAATGACATGCGGCATGCATTTGGGGGCCCCCATGACTTGATGCATGCATTTGGGGCCCCCATGACATGCGGCATGCATGTGGGACCCCCATGGCATGCGGCATGCATTTGAATCCCCCATTACATGCGGCCTGCACGTGGGGCCCCCCATGGCATGCGGCATGCATTTGGGCCCCCCATGACATGCGGAATGCCTGCAGGGCCCCCATGACATGCGGCATGCATGCAGGGCCCTCATGACATGCGGCATGAATTTGGGGCCCCCAATACATGATGCGGCATGCATTTATGGCCCCCATGACATGCGGCAAGCTTTTGGGCCCCATGACATGCGGCATGCATGTGGGGCCTCCATGACATGCGGCAAGCATTTGGGCCCCCATGACATGCGGCATGCATGTGGGGCCCCCTTGACATGCGGCATGCATTTGGGGGCCCCATGGCATGCAGCATGCATGTGGGGCCCAAATGCTTGCCGCATGTCAAGGGGGCCTCCATGACATGCGGCATGCATGTGGATCCCCATGACATGCGGCATGCATGTGGGGCCCCTATGACATGCGGCATGCATGTGGGGCCCCCATGACATGCTCCATGCATGTGGGGCCCCATGACATGCGGCATGCATTTGGGTCCCCCATGAAATGCGGCATGCATGTGGGGCCCCCATGACATGTGGCATGCATGTGGGCCCCTATGACATGCGGCATGCATGTGGGACCCCCATGACATGCGGCATGCATGTGGGGCCCCTATGACATGCGGCATGCATTTGGAGCCCCCAGGACATGAGTCATGCATTTGGGGCCGTCATGACATGCGGCATGCATTTGCGGCCCCCATGACATGTGGCATGCATGTGGGCCCCCCATGACATGCGCCATGCATGTGGGCCCCTATGACATGCGGCATGCATGTGGGACCCCCATGACATGCGGCATGCATGTGGGGCCCCTATGACATGCGGCATGCATGTGGGGCCCCCATGACATGCTCCATGCATGTGGGGCCCCTGTGACATGTGGCATGCATGTGGGGCCCCTATGACATGCGGCATGTATTTGGGGGGCCCCATGACATGCGGCATGCACGTGGGGCCCCCATGACATGCGGCATGCATGTGGGGTCCCCATGACATGTGGCATGCATGTGAACCCCCCATGACATGCGCCATGCATGTGGGGCCCCTATGACATGTGGCATGCATGTGGGGGCCCTATGACATGCGGCATGCATTTGGGGGGCCCCATGACATGCGGCATGCACGTGGGGCCCCCATGACATGCGGCAAGCACGTGGGGCCCCAATGACATGCAGCATGTACGTGGGGCCCCCATGACATGCGAAATGCACGTGAGGCCCCCATGACATGCGGAATGCCTGCGGGGCCCCAATGCCATGCGGCATGCATGCATTTGGGTCACCCATGAAATGCAGCATGCACGTGGGGCCCCCATGACATGTGGCATGCATGTGGGGCCCCATGATATCCGGCATGCATTTATGGCCCCCATGACATGCGGCATGCATTTGGGGCCCCCATGACTTGAGCCATGCATTTGGGGCCCCCATAACATGTGGCATGCACGTGGGGCCCTCATGACATGCAGCATGCATTTGGGGCCCCCATGACTTGAGCCATGCATTTGGGGCCCCCATGACATGCGGCATGCACGTGGGGCCATCATGACATGCAGCATGCATTTGGGGCCACTATGACATGCGGCAAGCATTTGGGCCCCCATGACATGCGGCATGCATGTGGGGGGCCCATGACATGCGTCATGCATTTGGGCCCCATGACATGCGGCATGCATTTGGGGCCTGCATAACATGATGCATGCATTTGGGGTACCTGAGACATGCGGCATGCACATGGGGCCCCCATAACATGCTGCATGCATTTGGGGCGCCCGAGACATGCGGCATGCACGTGGGGACCCTATGACATGCCGCATGCATTTGGGGCCCCCATTACATGTGGCATGCACATGAAGCCCCCATGACATGAGGCATATGCTTGGGGCCCCATTGACATGCGGCATGAGTTTGGACCCCCCATGACATGTGGCATGCACGTGGGGCCCCCATGACATGCGGCATGCATTTGGGGCCGCCATGACATGCGACATGCATTTGGGGCCCCCATGACATGCGGCATGCATTTGGGTCCCTCATGAAATGCGGCATGCATGTGGGGCCCCCATGACATGTGGCATGCATGTGGGCCCCCCCATGACATGCGCCATGAATGTGGGGCCCCTATGACATGCGGCATGCATTTGGGGGGCCCCATGACATGCGGCATGCACGTGGGGCCCCCATGACATGCGGCATACATTTGTGGCCCCCGTGACATGAGGCATGCACGTGGGGCCCCCATGACATGCGACAAGCACGCGGGGCACCAATGACATGCAACATGTACGTGGGGCCCCCATGACATGCGGAATGCACGTGAGGCCCCCTTGACATGCGGAATGGCTGCGGGGCCCCAATGACATGCAGCATGCATGTGGGCCCCCCATGACATGCGGCATGCATTTGTGGGCACCAAGACATACGGCATGCGTTTGGGGCCCCCATGATATGCGGCATGCATTTGAATCCCCCATTACATGCGGCATGCACGTGGGGCTCCCATGACATGCGGCATGCATTTGTGGCCCCCATGACTTGAGGCATGCATTTGGGGCCTCCATGACATGCGGCATGCATTTGTGGCCCCCATGACTTGAGGCATGCATTTGGGGCCTCCATGACATGCGGCATGCATGTGGGGCCCCCATGACATGCGCCATGCATGTGGGGCCCCTATGACATGCGGCATGCACGTGGAGCCCCCATCATATGCGGCATGCATTTGGGGCCCCCATGACATGCGGCATGCATGCAGGGCCCTCATGACATGTGGCATGAATTTGGGGCCCCAATACATGCGGCATGCATGTTGGCACCCCATGACATGCGGCATGCATTTGGGGCCTCCATGACATGCGGCATGCATGTGGGGCCCCCCATGACATGCGCCGTGCATGTGGGACCCCTATGACATGCGGCATGCATTTGGGGCCCCCATGACATGCGGCATGCATGTGGGGCCCTCATGACATGCGGCATGCATTTGTGGGCCCCAAGACATTCGGCATGCACGTGGGGCCCCCATGACATGCTGCATTCGTTTGGGGCCCCCATGACTTGCGGCATGCATGTGGGACCCCCATGACATGTGGTATGCACGTGGGGCCCCTATGACATGCCACATGCATTTGGGGCCCCCATGACATGCGACATGCATGTGGGACCCCCATGACATGCGGCATGCATTTGGGCCCCCATGACATGTGGCATGCATTTGGGCCCCCATGACATGCGGCATGCATTTGGGGCCTGCATAACATGCTGCATGCATTTGGGGTCCCTGAGACATTCGGCATGCATGTGGGGCACCCATGACTTGCGCCATGCACGTGGGGCCCCTATGACATGCAGCATGAATTTGGGGGCCCCATTACATGTGGCATGCACGTGGAGCCCCCATGACATGAGTCATGCATTTGGGGCCGCCATGACATGCGGCATGCACGTGGGGCCCCCAATACATGCGGAATGCTCGGGAGGCCCCCATGACATGCGGCATGCACGTGGGGCCCCCATGACGTGCAGCATGCATTTGGATCCCCCATTACATGCAGAATGCAAGTGGGGACCCCATGACATGTGGCATGCATGTGGGCCCCATGACATGCAGTATGCATTTGGGGCCTGCATAACATGGTGCATGCATTTGGTGTACCTGAGACATTCGGCATGCACGTGGGGCCCCCATAACATGCTGCATGCATTTGGGGTGCCCGAGACATGCGGCATGTCATAGGGGCCCCACGTGCATGCCGCACGCATTTGGGCCCCCATTACATGTGGCATGCACATGGGGACCCCATGACATGCAGCATGAGTTTGGATCCCCCATGACATGCGGCATGCACATGGGGCCCCCATGACATGAGTCATGCATTTGGGGCCGCCATGACATGCAGCATGCATTTGGGGCTCCCATGACATGCGGCATGCATTTGGGTCCCCCATGAAATGCGGCATGCATGTGGGGCCCCCATGACATGTGGCATGCATGTAGGGCCCCATGATATGCGGCCTGCAGTTGGGGCCCCCAATACATGCGGCATGCATTTATGGCCCCATTACATGCGGCATGCATTTGGGCCCCCATGACATGTGGCAAGCACGTGGGGCCCCAATGACATGCAGCATGCACGTGGGGCCCCCATGACATGCGGAATGCAAGTGAGGCCCCCATGACATGCGGAATGCCTGCGGGGCCCCCATGACATGCGGAATGCGTGCGGGGCCCCCATGACATGCGGCATGCATGCAGGGCCCTCATGACATGCGGCATGAATTTGGGACCCCATGACATGTGGCATGCATGTGGGGCCCCTATGACATGCGGCATGCATTTGTGGGCCCCAAGACATGCGGCATGCATGTGGGGCCCCTATGACATGCGGCATGCATTTGGGGGCCCCATGACATGCGGCATGCACATGGGGCCCCCATGAAATGCGGCATTTATTTGGGGCCCCCATGACATGCGGCATGCACGTGGTGCCCCCATGACGTGCAGCATGAATTTGGATCCCCCATTACATGCTGCATGCAACTGGGGCCCCCATGAAATGCGCCATGCATGTGGGGCCCCTATGACATGCGGCATGCATTTGTGGGCCCCAAGACATGCGCCATGCATGTGGGGCCCCAATGACATGCAGCATTCACGTGGGACCGCCATAACATGCGGAATGCACGTGAGGCCCCCATGACATGCGTAATGCCTGCGGGGCCCCAATGACATGCGGCATGCACGCATTTGGGTCCCCCATGAAATGCGGCATGCATGTGGGGCCCCCATGACATGCGGCATGCATTTGTGGGCCCCAAGACATGCGCCATGCATGCGGGGCCCCTATGACATGCGGCATGCATTTGTGGGCCCCAAGACATGCGGCATGCATGTGGGGCCCCTATGACATGTGGCATGCACGTGGGGCCCCCATGACATGCGGCAAGCACGTGGGGCCCCAATGACATGCAGCATTCACGTGGGACCGCCATAACATGCGGAATGCACGTGAGGCCCCCTTGACATGCGTAATGCCTGCGGGGCCCCAATGACATGCGGCATGCACGCATTTGGGTCCCCCATGAAATGCGGCATGCATGTGGGGCCCCCAAGACATGTGGTATGCATGTGGGGTCCCATGATATGCGGCATGCAGTTGGGGCCCCAATACATGCGGCATGCACGTTGGGCACCCATGACATGCGACATGCATTTATGGCCCCCATGATATGCGGCATGCATTTGGGCCCTCATGAAATGCGCCATGCATGTGGGGCCCTTATGACATGCGGCATGCATTTGGGGCCCCCATGATATGCGGCACACATTTGTGGTCCCCATGACATGCGGCATGCATTTGTGGGCCCCAAGACATGATGCATGCATTTGGGGGGCCCCATGACATGCGGAATGCACGTGGGGCCCCCATGAAATGCGGCATGCATTTGGGGCCCCCATGACATGCGGAATGCCTTCGGGGCCCCATGAGATGCGGCATGCATGCGGCACCCTCATGACATGCGGCATGCATTTGGGGCCCCCATGACTTGAGGCATGCATTTGGGGCCCTCATGACATGCGGCATGCATTTGTGGGCCCCAAGACATTCGGCATGCACGTGGGGCCCCCATGACATGCTGCATGCGTTTGGGGCCCCCATGACTTGCGGCATGCATGTGGGACCCCCATGACATGTGGTATGCACGTGGGGCACCTATGACATGCCACATGCATTTGGGGCCCCCATGACATGCGACATGCATGTGGGACCCCCATGACATGCAGCATGCATTTGGGCCCCATGACATGTGGCATGCATTTGGGCCCCCATGACATGCGGCATGCATTTGGGGCCTGCATAACATGCTGCATGCATTTGGGGGCCCCATTACATGTGGCATGCACGTGGAGCCCCCATGACATGAGTCATGCATTTGGGGCCGCCATGACATGCGGCATGCACGTGGGGCCCCCAATACATGCGGAATGCTCGGGAGGCCCCCATGACATGCGGCATGCACGTGGGGCCCCCATGACGTGCAGCATGCATTTGGATCCCCCATTACATGCAGAATGCAAGTGGGGACCCCATGACATGTGGCATGCATGTGGGCCCCCATGACATGCAGTATGCATTTGGGGCCTGCATAACATGGTGCATGCATTTGGTGTACCTGAGACATTCGGCATGCACATGGGGCCCCCATAACATGCTGCATGCATTTGGGGTGCCCGATACATGCGGCATGTCATAGGGGCCCCACGTGCATGCCGCACGCATTTGGGCCCCCATTACATGTGGCATGCACATGGGGACCCCATGACATGCAGCATGAGTTTGGATCCCCCATGACATGCGGCATGCACATGGGGCCCCCATGACATGAGAAATGCATTTGGGGCCGCCATGACATGCTGCATGCATTTGGGGCTCCCATGACATGCGGCATGCATTTGGGTCCCCCATGAAAGGCGGCATGCATGTGGGGCCCCCATGACATGTGGCATGCATGTAGGGCCCCATGATATGCGGCCTACAGTTGGGGCCCCCAATACATGCGTCATGCATTTATGGCCCCCATGACATGCGGCATGCATTTGGGCCCCCATGACATGTGGCAAGCACGTGGGGCCCCAATGACATGCAGCATGCACGTGGGGCCCCCATGACATGCGGAATGCAAGTGAGGCCCCCATGACATGCGGAATGCCTGCGGGGCCCCCATGACATGCGGAATGCGTGCGGGGCCCCCATGACATGCGGCATGCATGCAGGGCCCTCATGACATGCGGCATGAATTTGGGACCCCATGACATGTGGCATGCATGTGGGGCCCCTATGACATGCGGCATGCATTTGTGGGCCCCAAGACATGCGTCATGCACATGGGGCCCCCATGAAATGCGGCATTTATTTGGGGCCCCCATGACATGCGGCATGCACGTGGTGCCCCCATGACGTGCAGCATGAATTTGGATCCCCCATTACATGCTGCATGCAACTGGGGCCCCCATGAAATGCGCCATGCATGTGGGGCCCCTATGACATGCGGCATGCATTTGTGGGCCCCCAATGACATGCAGCATTCACGTGGGACCGCCATAACATGCGGAATGCACGTGAGGCCCCCATGACATGCGTAATGCCTGCGGGGCCCCAATGACATGCGGCATGCACGCATTTGGGTCCCCCAAGAAATGCGGCATGCATGTGGGGGGCCCATGACATGCGGCATGCATTTGTGGGCCCCAAGACATGCGCCATGCATGTGGGGCCCCTGTGACATGCGGCATGCATTTGTGGGCCCCAAGACATGCGGCATGCATGTGGGGCCCCTATGACATGCGGCATGCATTTGGGGGGCCACATGACATGCGGCATGCACGTGCGGCCCCCATGAAATGTGGCATTTATTTGGCGCCCCAATGACATGTGGAATGCCTGCGGGGCCCCCGTGACATGTGGCATGCACGTGGGGCCCCCATGACATGCAGCATTCACGTGGGACCGACATAACATGCGGAATGCACGTGAGGCCCCCTTGACATGCGTAATGCCTGCGGGGCCCCAATGACATGCGGCATGCACGCATTTGGGTCCCCCATGAAATGCGGCATGCATGTGGGGCCCCCATGACATGTGGTATGCATTTGTGGGCCCCAAGACATGCGCCATGCATGTGGGGCCCCTATGACATGCGGCATGCATTTGTGGGCCCCAAGACATGCGGCATGCATGTGGGGCCCCTATGACATGCGGCATGCATTTGGGGGGCCACATGACATGCGGCATGCACGTGCGGCCCCCATGAAATGTGGCATTTATTTGGCGCCCCAATGACATGTGGAATGCCTGTATGGCCCCCGTGACATGTGGCATGCACGTGGGGCCCCCATGACATGCAGCATTCACGTGGGACCGACATAACATGCGGAATGCACGTGAGGCCCCCTTGACATGCGTAATGCCTGCGGGGCCCCAATGACATGCGGCATGCACGCATTTGGGTCCCCCATGAAATGCGGCATGCATGTGGGGCCCCCATGACATGTGGTATGCATGTGGGGTCCCATGATATGCGGCATGCAGTTGGGGCCCCAATACATGCGGCATGCACGTTGGACACCCATGACATGCGACATGCATTTATGGCCCCCATGATATGCGGCATGCATTTGGGCCCTCATGAAATGCGCCATGCATGTGGGGCCCCTATGACACGCGGCATGCATTTGGGGCCCCCATGATATGCGGCACGCATTTGTGGTCCCCATGACATGCGGCATGCACTTGTGGGCCCCAAGACATGATGCATGCATTTGGGGGGCCCCATGACATGCGGAATGCACGTGGGGCCCCCATGAAATGCGGCATGCATTTGGGGCCCCCATGACATGCGGAATGCCTTCGGGGCCCCATGAGACGCGGCATGCATGCGGCACCCTCATGACATGCGGCATGCATTTGGGGCCCCCATGACTTGAGGCATGCATTTGGGGCCCCTATGACATGCGGCATGCATTTGGGGCCCCAATGACATGCGGCATGCATGTGGGGCACCCATGACTTGCGCCATGCACGTGGGGCCCCTATGGCATGCGGCATGAATTTGGGGGCCCCATTACATGCGGCATGCATGTGGAGCCCCCATGACATGCGGCATGCATTTGGGGCCCCCATGACATGCTTCATGCATGTGGGGCCCCCATGACATGCGTCATGCATTTGGGCCCCCATGACATGCGGCATGCATTTGGGGCCTGCATAACATGCTGCATGCATTTGGGGTACCTGAGACATGCGGCATGCACATGGGGCCCCCATGACATGCGGCATATGCTTGGGGCCCCAATGACATGCGGTATGAGTTTGGATCCCCCATGACATGCGGCATGCACGTGGGGCCCCCATGACATGAGTCATGCATTTGGGGCCGCCATGACATGCGGCATGCATTTGGGGCCCCCATGACATGCGACATGCACGTGGGGCCGCCATGACATGCGGTATGCATTTGCGGACCCCATGACATGCGGCATGCATTTGGGGTCCCCAGGACATGAGTCATGCATTTGGGGCCGTCATGACATGCGGCATGCATTTGGGGCCCCCATGACATGCGGCATGCATTTGGGTCCCCCATGAAATGCAGCATGCATGTGGGGCCCCCATGACATGTGGCATGCATGTGGGCCCCCCATGACATGCGCCATGCATGTGGGCCCCTATGACATGCGGCATGCATGTGGGGCCCCCAGGACATGCTCCATGCATGTGGGGCCCCTATGACATGCGGCATGCATGTGGGGCCCCTATGACATGCGGCATGCATTTGGGGGCCCCATGACATGCGGCATGCACGTGGGGCCCCCATGACATGCGTCATACATTTGTGGCCCCCGTGACATGAGGCATGCACATGGGGACCCCATGACATGCGGCAAGCACGCGGGGCCCCAATGACATGCAGCATGTACGTGGGGCCCCCATGACATGCGGAATGCACGTGAGGCCCCCATGACATGCGGAATGCCTGCGGGGCCCCAATGCCATGCGGCATGCATGCATTTGGGTCACCCATGAAATGCGGCATGCATGTGGGGCCCCCATGACATGTGGCATGCATGTGGGGCCCCATGATATCCGGCATGCATTTATGGCCCCCATGACATGCGGCATGCATTTGGGCCTCCATGACAAGCGAAAAGCACGTGGGGCCCCAATGACATGCAGCATGCACGTGGGGCCCCCATGACATGCGGAATGCACGTGAGGCCCCCATGACATGCGGAATGCCTGCGGGGCCCCAATGACATGCGGCATGCATTTGGGGCCCCCATGACTTGAGCCATGCATTTGGGGCCCCCATGATATGTGGCATGCATTTGGGGCCCCCATGACTTGAGCCATGCATTTGGGGCCCCCATGACATGCGGCCTGCACGTGGGGCCATCATGACATGCAGCATGCATTTGGGGCCACTATGACATGCGGCAAACATTTGGGCCCCCATGACATGCGGCATGCATGTGGGGCACCCATGACTTGCGCCATGTCATGTGGGCCCCAAATGCATGCGGCATGAATTTGGGGGCTCCATTACATGCGGCATGCATGTGGAGCCCCCATGACATGCGGCATGCATTTGGGGCCCACATGACATGCTTCATGCATGTGGGGCCCCCATGACATGCGTCATGCATTTGGGCCCCCATGACATGCGGCATGCATTTGGGGACTGCATAACATGCTGCATGCATTTGGGGTACCTGAGACATGCGGCATGCACATGGGGCCCCCATGACATGCGGCATATGCTTGGGGCCCCAATGACATGCGGTATGCACGTTCGGCCCCCATGACATGAGTCATGCATTTGGGGCCGCCATGACATGCGGCATGCATTTGGGGCCCCCATGACATGCGACATGCACGTGGGGCCCCCATGACATGCGGTATGCATGTGGGGCCCCAATGACATGCGGCATACATTTGGGGGCCCCCATGACTTGATGCATGCATTTGGGGCCCCCATGACATGCGGCATGCATGTGGGACCCCCATGGCATGCGGCATGCATTTGAATCCCCCATTACATGCGGCATGCACGTGGGGCCCCCCATGGCATGCGGCATGCATTTGGGCCCCCCATGACATGCGGAATGCCTGCGGGGCCCCCATGACATGCGGCATGCATGCAGGGCCCTCATGACATGCGGCATGAATTTGGGGCCCCCAATACATGCGGCATGCACATTGGGCCCCCTTGACATGCGACATTCATGTGGGGCTCCCATGACATGCGGCATGCATTTATGGCCCCCATGACATGCGGCATGCATTTGGGCCCCCCATGACATGCGGCATGCATTTGGGGCCTGCATAACATGCTGCATGCATTTTGGGTACCTGAGACATGCGGCATGCACGTGGGCCCCCCATAACATGCTGCATGCATTTGGGGTGCCCGAGACATGCGGCATGCACGTGGGGCCCCTATGACATGTGGCATGCACGTGGGGCCCCCATGACATGCTGCATGCATTTGGGACCCCCATGATAAGCGGCATGCATGTGGGGCCCCTATGACATGCGGAATCCATTTGGGGGGCCCCATGACATGCGGCATGCACATGGGGCCCCCATGAAATGCAGCATTTATTTGGGGCCCCCATGACATGTGGAATGCCTGCGGGGCCCCCATGACATGCGGCATGCATGTGGGGCCCCCATGAAGTGCAGCATGCATTTGGATCCCCCATTACATGCTGCATGCAATTGGGGCCCCCATGAAATGCGCCATGCATGTGGGGCCCCTATGACATGCTGCATGAATTTGGGGCCCCCAATACATGCGGCATGCTTGTTGGGCCCCCATGACATGCGGCATGCATTTATGGCCCCCATGACATGCGGCAAGCATTTGAGCCCCCATGACATGCGGCATGCATGTGGGGACCCCATGACATGCGGCATGCATGTGGGGCCCCAATGACATGCGGCATGCATTTGGGGGCCCCCATGACTTGATGCATGCATTTGGGGCCCCCATGACATGCGGCATGCATGTGGGACCCCCATGGCATGCGGCATGCATTTGAATCCCCCATTACATGCGGCATGCACGTGGGGCCCCCATGGCATGTGGCATGCATTTGGGCCCCCCATGACATGCGGAATGCCTGCGGGGCCCCCATGACATGCGGCATGCATGCAGGGCCCTCATGACATGCGGCATGAATTTGGGGCCCCCAATACATGCGGCATGCACGTTGGGCCCCCTTGACATGCGACATTCATGTGGGGCTCCCATGACATGCGGCATGCATTTATGGCCCCCATGACATGCGGCAAGCTTTTGGGCCCCATGACATGCGGCATGCATGTGGGGGCCCCATGACATGCGGCAAGCATTTGGGCCCCCATGACATGCGGCATGCATGTGGGGCCCCCTTGACATGCGGCATGCATTTGGGGGCCCCATGGCATGCAGCATGCATGTGGGGCCCAAATGCTTGCCGCATGTCAAGGGGGCCTCCATGACATGCGGCATGCATGTGGGTCCCCATGACATGCGTCATGCACGTGGGGCCCCCTTGACATGCGGCATGCATTTATGGCCCCCATGACTTCCGGCATGAATTTGGGGCCCCCATGATATGCGGCACGCATTTGGGGCCCCCATGACATGCGCATGCATGTGGAGCCCCCATGACATGAGGCATTCATTTGGGACCCCCATGACATGCAGCATGCACGTGGGGCCCCCATGACATGCGACATGCATTTGGGGGCCCCGTGACATGCGGCATGCATTTGGGTCCCCATGAAATGTGGCATGCACGTGGAGCCCCCATGACATGCGGCATGCATTTGGGGCACCCATGACATGCGGCATGCATGTGGGACCCCCATGACATGCGGCATGCATTTGGGGCCTGCATAACATGCTGCATGCATTTGGGGTACCTGAGACATGCGGCATGCACGTGGGCCCCCCATAACATGCTGCATGCATTTGGCGTGCCCGAGACATGCGGCATGCACGTGGGGCCCCTATGACATGCCGCATGCATTTGGGGCCCACATTGCATGTGGCATGCACATGGGGCCCCCATGACATGCGGCATACACTTGGGGCCCCAATGACATGCGGCATGAGTTTGGATCCCCCATGACATGCGGCATGCACGTGGAGCCCCCATGACATGCTCCATGCATGTGGGGCCCCTATGATATGCGGCATGCATGTGGGCTCCCCATGAAATGTGGCATGCACCTGGGGCCCCCATGACATGCTGCATGCATTTGGGGCCCCCATGACATGCAGCATGCATGTGGGTCCCCCATGACATGCGACATGCATTTGGGGCCCCATGACATGCGGCATGCATGTGGGTCCCCATGACATGCGGCATGCACTTGGGGCCCCCTTGACATGCATCATGCATTTGGATCCCCCATTACATGCTGCATGCAAGTGGTGCCCCATGACATGCGGCATGAATTTGGGGCCTCCATGACATGCGGCATGCATGTGGGGCCCCCATGACATGCGGCATGCATTTGGGGTCCCCATGACATGCGGCATGCACGTGGGGCCCCCTTGACATGCGACATTCATTTGGGGCCCCCATGACATTTGGCATGCATGTGGGGCTCCCATGACATGCGGCATGCATTTATGGCCCCCATGACATGCGGCAAGCATTTGGGCCCCCATGACATGCGGCATGCATGTGGGGCCCCCATGACATGCGGCATGCATTTGGGGCCTGCATAACATGCTGCATGCACTTGGGGTACCTGAGACATGCGGCATGCACGTGGGGCCCCCATAACATGCTGCATGCATTTGGGGTGCCCGAGACATGCGGAATGCACGTGGGGCCCCTATGACATGCCGCATGCATTTGGGGCCCCCATTACATGTGGCATGCACATGGGGCCTCCATGACATGCGGCATACGCTTGGGGTCCCAATGACATGCAGCATGAGTTTGGATCCCCCATGACATGCGGCATGCACGTGGGGCCCCCATGACATGAGTCATGCATTTGGGTCCCCCATGACATGCGCTATGCATGTGGGGCCCCTATGACATGCGGCATGCATTTGTGGGCCCCAAGACATGCTGCATGCATTTGGGGGGCCTCCATGACATGCAGCATGCATGTGGGTCCCCATGACATGCGTCATGCACGTGGGGCCCCCTTGACATGTGACATTCATTTGGGGCCCCCATGACATGTGGCATGCATGTGTGGCCCCCATGACATGTGCCATGCATGTGGGGCCCCTATGACATGCGGCATGCATTTGGGGCCCCGATGACATGCGGCATGCATGTGGGGCACCCATGACTTGCGGCATGCATTTGGGGCCACTATGACATGCGGCATGCATTTGGGGCCCCCATGACATGCGGCATGCATGTGGGACCCCTATGACATGCGGCATGCATTTGGGGGGTCCATGACATGCGGCATGCACGTGGGGCCCCCATGACATGCGGCATACATTTGTGGCCCCGATGACATGCGGTATGCACGTGTGGCACCCATGACTTGTGGCATGCATTTGGAGCCACTATGACATGCGGCATGCATTTGTGGCCCCAATGACATGCGGCATGCATGCATTTGGGTCCCCCATGAAATGTGGCATGCATGTGGGGCCCCCATGACATGCGGCATGCACGTGGGGCCCCCATGACATGCGGCATACATTTGTGGCCCCCGTGACATGAGGCATGCACGTGGGGCCCCATGACATGCGGCAAGCACGTGGGGCCCCAATGACATGCAGCATGCACGTGGAGCCCCCATGACATGCGGAATGCCTGCGGGGCCCCAATGACATGCGGCATGCAAGCGGGGCCCTCATGACATGTGGCATGCATTTGGGGGCCCCAATATATGCAGCATGCACGTGGGGCCCCCATGATATGTGGCATGCATGTGGGGCACCCATGATTTGCGCCATGCACGTGGGGCCCCTATGACATGCGGCATGAATTTGGGGTGCCCGAGACATGCGGAATGCACGTGGGGCCCCTATGACATGCCGCATGCATTTGTGGCCCCCATTACATGTGGCATGCACATGTGGCCTCCATGACATGCGGCATGCATTTGGGGCCACTATGACATGCGGCATGCATTTGGGGCCCCCATGACATGCGTCATGCATGTGGGACCCCTATGACATGCGGCCTGCATGTGGGGGGCCCCATGACATGCGGCAAGCACGTGGGGCCCCAATGACATGCAGCATGTACGTGGGGCCCCCATGACATGCGGAATGCACGTGAGGCCCCCATGACATGCGTAATGCCTGCGGGGCCCCAATGACATGCGGCATGCGTCCCCCATTAAATGCGGCAAGCACGTGGGGCCCCAATGACATGCAGCATGTACGTGGGGCCCCCATGACATGCGGAATGCCTGCGGGGCCCCAATGACATGCGGCATGCAAGCGGGGCCCTCATGACATGTAGCATGCATTTGGGGCCCCCAATATATGCAGCATGCACGTGGGACCCCCATGATATGTGGCATGCATTTGGGGCCCCCATGACTTGCGGCATGCACGTGGGCCCCTCATGACATGCAGCATGCATTTGGAAACCACTATGACATGCGGCATGCATTTGGGGCCCCCATGACATGAGGCATGCATTTGGGGCCCCCATGACATGCGGCATGCATGTAGGGCCCCCATGAAATGCGCCATGCATGTGGGTCCCCTATGACATGCGGCATGCATTTGTGGGCCCCAAGACATGCGGCATGCACGTGGGCCCCCCATGACATGCGGCATGCATTTGGGGCCCCCCTGACATGCGGAATGCACGTGGGGCACCTATGACATGCGACATGAATTTGGGGGCCCCATTACATGCGGCATGCACGTGGAGCATCCATGACATGCGTCATGCATTTGGGCCCCCATGACATGCGGCATGCATGTGGGGCCCCCATGATATGCGCCATGCATGTGGGGCCCCTATGACATGCGGCATGAATTTGTGGGTCCCAAGACATACTGCATGCATTTGGGGGGCCCCATGACATGCGGCATGCATTTGGGGGGCCCCATGACATGCGGCATGCACGTGGGGCCCCCATGACATGTGGCATACATTTGTGGCCCCCGTGACATGAGGCATGCAAGAGGGGTCCCCATGACATGCGGCATGCATTTGGGGCCCCCATGACATGTGGTATGCACGTGGGGCCACTATGACATGCCGCATGCATTTGGGGCCCCCATGACATGCGGCATGCATGTGGGTCCCCCATGACATGCGTCATGCATTTGGATCCCCATTACATGCTGCATGCAAGTGTGGCTCCCATGACATGCGGCATGCATGTGGGCCCTCAATGACATGTGGCATGCACGTGGGGCCCCCATGACATGCTGCATGCATTTGGGGCCCCCATGATAAGCGGCATGCATGTGGGGCCCCTATGACATGCGGAATCCATTTGGGGGGCCCCATGACATGCGGCATGCACATGGGGCCCCCATGAAATGCAGCATTTATTTGGGGCCCCCATGACATGTGGAATGCCTGCGGGGCCCCCATGACATGCGGCATGCATGTGGGGCCCCCATGAAGTGCAGCATGCATTTGGATCCCCCATTACATGCTGCATGCAATTGGGGCCCCCATGAAATGCGCCATGCATGTGGGGCCCCTATGACATGCTGCATGAATTTGGGGCCCCCAATACATGTGGCATGCTTGTTGGGCCCCCATGACATGCGGCATGCATTTATGGCCCCCATGACATGCGGCAAGCATTTGAGCCCCCATGACATGCGGCATGCATGTGGGGACCCCATGACATGCGGCATGCATGTGGAGCCCCAATGGCATGCGGCATGCATTTGGGGGCCCCCATGACTTGATGCATGCATTTGGGGCCCCCATGACATGCGGCATGCATGTGGGACCCCCATGATATGCGGCATGCATTTGAATCCCCCATTACATGCGGCATGCACGTGGGGCCCCCATGACATGCGGCATGCATTTGGGCCCCCCATGACATGCGGAATGCCTGCGGGGCCCCCATGACATGCGGCATGCATGCAGGGCCCTCATGACATGCGGCATGAATTTGGGGCCCCCAATACATGCGGCATGCACGTTGGGCCCCCTTGACATGCGACATTCATGTGGGGCTCCCATGACATGCGGCATGCATTTATGGCCCCCATTACATGCGGCAAGCTTTTGGGCCCCTTGACATGCGACATGCATGTGGGGCCCCCATGACATGCGGCAAGCATTTGGGCCCCCATGACATGCGGCATGCATGTGGGGCCCCCTTGACATGCGGCATGCATTTATGGCCCCCATGACTTGCGGCATGAATTTGGGGCCCCCATGATATGCGGCACGCATTTGGGGCCCCCATGACATGCGCATGCATGTGGAGCCCCCATGAAATACGCCATGCATGTGGGGCCCCTATGACATGCGGCATGCATTTGTGGGCCCCAAGACATGCTGCATGCATTTGGGGGACCCCATGACATGCGGCATGCATTTGGGGCCCCCATGACATGAGGCATTCATTTGGGACCCCCATGACATGCAGCATGCACGTGGGGCCCCCATGACATGCGACATGCATTTGGGGGCCCCATGACATGCGGCATGCATTTGGGTCCCCCATGAAATGTGGCATGCACGTGGAGCCCCCATGACATGCGGCATGCATTTGGGGCACCCATGACATGCGGCATGCATTTGGGGCCTGCATAACATGCTGCATGCATTTGGGGTACCTGAGACATGCGGCATGCACGTGGGCCCCCCATAACATGCTGCATGCATTTGGGGTGCCCGAGACATGCGGCATGCACGTGGGGCCCCTATGACATGTGGCATGCACGTGGGGCCCCCATGACATGCTGCATGCATGTGGGGCCCCTATGACATGCGGAATCCATTTGGGGGGCCCCATGACATGCGGCATGCACATGGGGCCCCCATGAAATGCAGCATTTATTTGGGGCCCCCATGACATGTGGAATGCCTGCGGGGCCCCCATGACATGCGGCATGCATGTGGGGCCCCCATGAAGTGCAGCATGCATTTGGATCCCCCATTACATGCTGCATGCAATTGGGGCCCCCATGAAATGCGCCATGCATGTGGGGCCCCTATGACATGCTGCATGAATTTGGGGCCCCCAATACATGCGGCATGCTTGTTGGGCCCCCATGACATGCGGCATGCATTTATGGCCCCCATGACATGCGGCAAGCATTTGAGCCCCCATGCCATGCGGCATGCATGAGGGGACCCCATGACATGCGGCATGCATGTGGGGCCCCAATGACATGCGGCATGCATTTGGGGGCCCACATGACTTGATGCATGCATTTGGGGCCCCCATGACATGCGGCATGCATGTGGGACCCCCATGACATGCGGCATGCATTTGAATCCCCCATTACATGCGGCATGCACGTGGGGCCCCCGTGACATGCGGCATGCATTTGGGCCCCCCATGACATGCGGAATGCCTGCGGGGCCCCCATGACATGCGGCATGCACGTTGGGCCCCCATGACATGCGGCATACGCTTGGGGCCCCAATGACATGCGGCATGAGTTTGGATCCCCCATGACATGCGGCATGCACGTGGGGCCCCCATGACATGCTCCATGCATGTGGGGCCCCTATGATATGCGGCATGCATGTAGGCTCCCCATGAAATGTGGCATGCACGTGGGGCCCCCATGACATGCTGCATGCATTTGGGGCCCCCATGACATGCAGCATGCATGTGGGTCCCCCATGACATGCGACATGCATTTGGGGCCCCATGACATGCGGCATGCATGTGGGTCCCCATGACATGCGGCATGCACGTGGGGCCCCCTTGACATGCGTCATGCATTTGGATCCCCCATAACATGCTGCATGCAAGTGGTGCCCCATGACATGCGGCATGCATGTGGGCCCCCATGGCATGCGGCATGCATGTGGGACCCCCATGACATACGTCATGCATTTGGATCCCCCATTACATGCTGCATGCAAGTGGTGCCCCCATTACATGCTGCATGCAAGTGGTGCCCCATGACATGCGGCATGCATGTGGGCCCCCATGACATGCGGCATGCATTTGGGGGCCCCAAGACATGCACCATGCATGTGGGGCCCCTATGACATGCGGCATGCATTTGTGGGCCCCAAGACATGCGCCATGCATGTGGGGCCCCTATGACATGCGGCATGCATTTGTGGGCCCCAAGACATGCGCCATGCATGTGGGGCCCCTATGACATGCGGCATGCATTTGTGGGCCCCAAGACATGCGGCATGCATGTGGGGCCCCTATGACATGCGGCATGCATTTGGGGGGCCACATGACATGCGGCATGCACGTGCGGCCCCCATGAAATGTGGCATTTATTTGGCGCCCCAATGACATGTGGAATGCCTGCGGGGCCCCCTTGACATGTGGCATGCACGTGGGGCCCCCATGACATGCGGCAAGCACGTGGGGCCCCAATGACATGCAGCATTCACGTGGGACCGCCATAACATGCGGAATGCACGTGAGGCCCCCTTGACATGCGTAATGCCTGCGGGGCCCCAATGACATGCGGCATGCACGCATTTGGGTCCCCCATGAAATGCGGCATGCATATGGGGCCCCCATGACATGTGGTATGCATGTGGGGTCCCATGATATGCGGCATGCAGTTGGGGCCCCAATACATGCGGCATGCACGTTGGGCACCCATGACATGCGACATGCATTTATGGCCCCCATGATATGCGGCATGCATTTGGGCCCTCATGAAATGCACCATGCATGTGGGGCCCCTATGACATGCGGCATGCATTTGGGGCCCCCATGATATGCGGCACGCATTTGTGGTCCCCATGACATGCGGCATGCATTTGTGGGCCCCAAGACATGATGCATGCATTTGGGGGGCCCCATGACATGCGGAATGCACGTGGGGCCCCCATGAAATGCGGCATGCATTTGGGGCCCCCATGACATGCGGAATGCCTTCGGGGCCCCATGAGATGCGGCATGCATGCGGCACCCTCATGACATGCGGCATGCATTTGGGGCCCCCATGACTTGAGGCATGCATTTGGGGCCCTCGTGACATGCGGCATGCATTTGTGGGCCCCAAGACATTCGGCATGCACGTGGGGCCCCCATGACATGCTGCATGCGTTTGGGGCCCCCATGACTTGCGGCATGCATGTGGGACCCCCATGACATGTGGTATGCACGTGGGGCCCCTATGACATGCCACATGCATTTGGGGCCCCATGACATGCGACATGCATGTGGGACCCCCATGACATGCAGCATGCATTTGGGCCCCCATAACATGTGGCATGCATTTGGGCCCCCATGACATGCGGCATGCATTTGGGGCCTGCATAACATGCTGCATGCATTTGGGGTCCCTGAGACATTCGGCATGCATGTGGGGCACCCATGACTTGCGCCATGCACGTGGGGCCCCTATGACATGCAGCATGAATTTGGGGGCCCCATTACATGTGGCATGCACGTGGAGCCCCCATGACATGAGTCATGCATTTGGGGCCGCCATAACATGCGGCATGCACGTGGGGCCCCCAATACATGCGGAATGCTCGGGAGGCCCCCATGACATGCGGCATGCACGTGGGGCCCCCATGACGTGCAGCATGCATTTGGATCCCCCATTACATGCAGAATGCAAGTGGGGACTCCATGACATGTGGCATGCATGCGGGCCCCCATGACATGCAGTATGCATTTGGGGCCTGCATAACATGGTGCATGCATTTGGTGTACCTGAGACATTCGGCATGCACGTGGGGCCCCCATAACATGCTGCATGCATTTGGGGTGCCCGAGACATGCGGCATGCACGTGGGGCCCCTATGACATGCCGCATGCATTTGGGCCCCCATTACATGTGGCATGCACATGGGGACCCCATGACATGCAGCATGAGTTTGGATCCCCCATGACATGCGGCATGCACATGGGGCCCCCATGACATGAGTCATGCATTTGGGGCCGCCATGACATGCTGCATGCATTTGGGGCTCCCATGACATGCGGCATGCATTTGGGTCCCCCATGAAATGCGGCATGCATGTGGGGCCCCCATGACATGTGGCATGCATGTAGGGCCCCATGATATGCGGCCTACAGTTGGGGCCCCCAATACATGCGTCATGCATTTATGGCCCCCATGACATGCGGCATGCATTTGGGCCCCCATGACATGTGGCAAGCACGTGGGGCCCCAATGACATGCAGCATGCACGTGGGGCCCCCATGACATGCGGAATGCAAGTGAGGCCCCCATGACATGCGGAATGCCTGCGGGGCCCCCATGACATGCGGAATGCGTGCGGGGCCCCCATGACATGCGGCATGCATGCAGGGCCCTCATGACATGCGGCATGAATTTGGGACCCCATGACATGTGGCATGCATGTGGGGCCCCTATGACATGCGGCATGCATTTGTGGGCCCCAAGACATGCGGCATGCATGTGGGGCCCCTATGACATGTGGCATGCATTTGGGGGCCCCATGACATGCGGCATGCACATGGGGCCCCCATGAAATGCGGCATTTATTTGGGGCCCCCATGACATGCGGCATGCACGTGGTGCCCCCATGACGTGCAGCATGAATTTGGATCCCCCATTACATGCTGCATGCAACTGGGGCCCCCATGAAATGCGCCATGCATGTGGGGCCCCTATGACATGCGGCATGCATTTGTGGGCCCCAAGACATGCGCCATGCATGTGGGGCCCCAATGACATGCAGCATTCACGTGGGACCGCCATAACATGCGGAATGCACGTGAGGCCCCCATGACATGCGTAATGCCTGCGGGGCCCCCATGAAATGCGGCATGCATGTGGGGCCCCCATGACATGCGGCATGCATTTGTGGGCCCCAAGACATGCGCCATGCATGTGGGGCCCCTATGACATGCGGCATGCATTTGTGGGCCCCAAGACATGCGGCATGCATGTGGGGGCCCTATGACATGCGGCATGCATTTGGGGGGCCCCAAGACATGCGGCATGCACGTGCGGCCCCCATGAAATGTGGCATTTATTTGGCGCCCCAATGACATGTGGAATGCCTGCGGGGCCCCCGTGACATGTGGCATGCACGTGGGGCCCCCATGACATGCGGCAAGCACGTGGGGCCCCAATGACATGCAGCATTCACGTGGGACCGACATAACATGCGGAATGCACGTGAGGCCCCCTTGACATGCGTAATGCCTGCGGGGCCCCAATGACATGCGGCATGCACGCATTTGGGTCCCCCATGAAATGCGGCATGCATGTGGGGCCCCCATGACATGTGGTATGCATGTGGGGTCCCATGATATGCGGCATGCAGTTGGGGCCCCAATACATGCGGCATGCACGTTGGGCACCCATGACATGCGACATGCATTTATGGCCCCCATGATATGCGGCATGCATTTGGGCCCTCATGAAATGCGCCATGCATGTGGGGCCCCTATGACATGCGGCATGCATTTGGGGCCCCCATGATATGCGGCACGCATTTGTGGTCCCCATGACATGCGGCATGCATTTGTGGGCCCCAAGACATGATGCATGCATTTGGGGGGCCCCATGACATGCGGAATGCACGTGGGGCCCCCATGAAATGCGGCATGCATTTGGGGCCCCCATGACATGCGGAATGCCTTCGGGGCCCCATGAGATGCGGCATGCATGCGGCACCCATTAAATGCGGCAAGCACGTGGGGCCCCAATGACATGCAGCATGTACGTGGGGCCCCCATGACATGCGGAATGCCTGCGGGGCCCCAATGACATGCGGCATGCAAGCGGGGCCCTCATGACATGTAGCATGCATTTGGGGCCCCCAATATATGCAGCATGCACGTGGGGCCCCCATGATATGTGGCATGCATTTGGGGCCCCCATGACTTGTGGCATGCACGTGGGCCCCTCATGACATGCAGCATGCATTTGGAAACCACTATGACATGCGGCATGCATTTGGGGCCCCCATGACATGAGGCATGCATTTGGGGCCCCCATGACATGCGGCATGCATGTAGGGCCCCATGAAATGCGCCATGCATGTGGGTCCCCTATGACATGCGGCATGCATTTGTGGGCCCCAAGACATGCGGCATGCACGTGGGCCCCCCATGACATGCGGCATGCATTTGGGGCCCCCCTGACATGCGGAATGCACGTCGGGCACCTATGACATGCGACATGAATTTGGGGGCCCCATTACATGCGGCATGCACGTGGAGCATCCATGACATGCGTCATGCATTTGGGCCCCCATGACATGCGGCATGCATGTGGGGCCCCCATGATATGCGCCATGCATGTGGGGCCCCTATGACATGCGGCATGCATTTGTGGGTCCCAAGACATACTGCATGCATTTGGGGGGCCCCATGACATGCGGCATGCATTTGGGGGGCCCCATGACATGCGGCATGCACGTGGGGCCCCCATGACATGTGGCATACATTTGTGGCCCCCGTGACATGAGGCATGCAAGAGGGGTCCCCATGACATGCGGCATGCATTTGGGGCCCCCATGACATGTGGCATGCACGTGGGGCCCCCATGACATGCTGCATGCATTTGGGGCCCCCATGATAAGCGGCATGCATGTGGGGCCCCTATGACATGCGGAATCCATTTGGGGGGGCCCATGACATGCGGCATGCACATGGGGCCCCCATGAAATGCAGCATTTATTTGGGGCCCCCATGACATGTGGAATGCCTGCGGGGCCCCCATGACATGCGGCATGCATGTGGGGCCCCCATGAAGTGCAGCATGCATTTGGATCCCCCATTACATGCTGCATGCAATTGGGGCCCCCATGAAATGCGCCATGCATGTGGGGCCCCTATAACATGCTGCATGAATTTGGGGCCCCCAATACATGCGGCATGCTTGTTGGGCCCCCATGACATGCTGCATGCATTTATGGCCCCCATGACATGCGGCAAGCATTTGAGCCCCCATGACATGCGGCATGCATGTGTGGACCCCATGACATGCGGCATGCATGTGCTGCCCCAATGGCATGCGGCATGCATTTGGGGGCCCCATGACTTGATGCATGCATTTGTTGCCCCCATGACATGCGGCATGCATGTGGGACCCCCATGACATGCGGCATGCATTTGAATCCCCCATTACATGTGGCATGCACGTGGGGCCCCCATGACATGCGGCGTGCATTTGGGCCCCCCATGACATGCGGAATGCCTGCGGGGCCCCCATGACATGCGGCATGCATGCATGGCCCTCATGACATGCGGCATGAATTTGGGGCCCCCAATACATGCGGCATTCATGTGGGGCTCCCATGACATGTGGCATGCATTTATGGCCCCCATGACATGCGGCAAGCTTTTGGGCCCCATGACATGCGGCATGCATGTGGGGCCCCCATGACATGCGGCATGCATTTGGGGCCCCCATGACTTGAGGCATGCATTTGGGGCCCTCGTGACATGCGGCATGCATTTGTGGGCCCCAAGACATTCGGCATGCACGTGGGGCCCCCATGACATGCTGCATGCGTTTGGGGCCCCCATGACTTGCGGCATGCATGTGGGACCCCCATGACATGTGGTATGCACGTGGGGCCCCTATGACATGCCACATGCATTTGGGGCCCCATGACATGCGACATGCATGTGGGACCCCCATGACATGCAGCATGCATTTGGGCCCCATAACATGTGGCATGCATTTGGGCCCCCATGACATGCGGCATGCATTTGGGGCCTGCATAACATGCTGCATGCATTTGGGGTCCCTGAGACATTCGGCATGCATGTGGGGCACCCATGACTTGCGCCATGCACGTGGGGCCCCTATGACATGCAGCATGAATTTGGGGGCCCCATTACATGTGGCATGCACGTGGAGCCCCCATGACATGAGTCATGCATTTGGGGCCGCCATAACATGCGGCATGCACGTGGGGCCCCCAATACATGCGGAATGCTCGGGAGGCCCCCATGACATGCGGCATGCACGTGGGGCCCCCATGACGTGCAGCATGCATTTGGATCCCCCATTACATGCAGAATGCAAGTGGGGACTCCATGACATGTGGCATGCATGCGGGCCCCCATGACATGCAGTATGCATTTGGGGCCTGCATAACATGGTGCATGCATTTGGTGTACCTGAGACATTCGGCATGCACGTGGGGCCCCCATAACATGCTGCATGCATTTGGGGTGCCCGAGACATGCGGCATGCACGTGGGGCCCCTATGACATGCCGCATGCATTTGGGCCCCCATTACATGTGGCATGCACATGGGGACCCCATGACATGCAGCATGAGTTTGGATCCCCCATGACATGCGGCATGCACATGGGGCCCCCATGACATGAGTCATGCATTTGGGGCCGCCATGACATGCTGCATGCATTTGGGGCTCCCATGACATGCGGCATGCATTTGGGTCCCCCATGAAATGCGGCATGCATGTGGGGCCCCCATGACATGTGGCATGCATGTAGGGCCCCATGATATGCGGCCTACAGTTGGGGCCCCCAATACATGCGTCATGCATTTATGGCCCCCATGACATGCGGCATGCATTTGGGCCCCCATGACATGTGGCAAGCACGTGGGGCCCCAATGACATGCAGCATGCACGTGGGGCCCCCATGACATGCGGAATGCAAGTGAGGCCCCCATGACATGCGGAATGCCTGCGGGGCCCCCATGACATGCGGAATGCGTGCGGGGCCCCCATGACATGCGGCATGCATGCAGGGCCCTCATGACATGCGGCATGAATTTGGGACCCCATGACATGTGGCATGCATGTGGGGCCCCTATGACATGCGGCATGCATTTGTGGGCCCCAAGACATGCGGCATGCATGTGGGGCCCCTATGACATGTGGCATGCATTTGGGGGCCCCATGACATGCGGCATGCACATGGGGCCCCCATGAAATGCGGCATTTATTTGGGGCCCCCATGACATGCGGCATGCACGTGGTGCCCCCATGACGTGCAGCATGAATTTGGATCCCCCATTACATGCTGCATGCAACTGGGGCCCCCATGAAATGCGCCATGCATGTGGGGCCCCTATGACATGCGGCATGCATTTGTGGGCCCCAAGACATGCGCCATGCATGTGGGGCCCCAATGACATGCAGCATTCACGTGGGACCGCCATAACATGCGGAATGCACGTGAGGCCCCCATGACATGCGTAATGCCTGCGGGGCCCCCATGAAATGCGGCATGCATGTGGGGCCCCCATGACATGCGGCATGCATTTGTGGGCCCCAAGACATGCGCCATGCATGTGGGGCCCCTATGACATGCGGCATGCATTTGTGGGCCCCAAGACATGCGGCATGCATGTGGGGGCCCTATGACATGCGGCATGCATTTGGGGGGCCCCAAGACATGCGGCATGCACGTGCGGCCCCCATGAAATGTGGCATTTATTTGGCGCCCCAATGACATGTGGAATGCCTGCGGGGCCCCCGTGACATGTGGCATGCACGTGGGGCCCCCATGACATGCGGCAAGCACGTGGGGCCCCAATGACATGCAGCATTCACGTGGGACCGACATAACATGCGGAATGCACGTGAGGCCCCCTTGACATGCGTAATGCCTGCGGGGCCCCAATGACATGCGGCATGCACGCATTTGGGTCCCCCATGAAATGCGGCATGCATGTGGGGCCCCCATGACATGTGGTATGCATGTGGGGTCCCATGATATGCGGCATGCAGTTGGGGCCCCAATACATGCGGCATGCACGTTGGGCACCCATGACATGCGACATGCATTTATGGCCCCCATGATATGCGGCATGCATTTGGGCCCTCATGAAATGCGCCATGCATGTGGGGCCCCTATGACATGCGGCATGCATTTGGGGCCCCCATGATATGCGGCACGCATTTGTGGTCCCCATGACATGCGGCATGCATTTGTGGGCCCCAAGACATGATGCATGCATTTGGGGGGCCCCATGACATGCGGAATGCACGTGGGGCCCCCATGAAATGCGGCATGCATTTGGGGCCCCCATGACATGCGGAATGCCTTCGGGGCCCCATGAGATGCGGCATGCATGCGGCACCCATTAAATGCGGCAAGCACGTGGGGCCCCAATGACATGCAGCATGTACGTGGGGCCCCCATGACATGCGGAATGCCTGCGGGGCCCCAATGACATGCGGCATGCAAGCGGGGCCCTCATGACATGTAGCATGCATTTGGGGCCCCCAATATATGCAGCATGCACGTGGGGCCCCCATGATATGTGGCATGCATTTGGGGCCCCCATGACTTGTGGCATGCACGTGGGCCCCTCATGACATGCAGCATGCATTTGGAAACCACTATGACATGCGGCATGCATTTGGGGCCCCCATGACATGAGGCATGCATTTGGGGCCCCCATGACATGCGGCATGCATGTAGGGCCCCATGAAATGCGCCATGCATGTGGGTCCCCTATGACATGCGGCATGCATTTGTGGGCCCCAAGACATGCGGCATGCACGTGGGCCCCCCATGACATGCGGCATGCATTTGGGGCCCCCCTGACATGCGGAATGCACGTCGGGCACCTATGACATGCGACATGAATTTGGGGGCCCCATTACATGCGGCATGCACGTGGAGCATCCATGACATGCGTCATGCATTTGGGCCCCCATGACATGCGGCATGCATGTGGGGCCCCCATGATATGCGCCATGCATGTGGGGCCCCTATGACATGCGGCATGCATTTGTGGGTCCCAAGACATACTGCATGCATTTGGGGGGCCCCATGACATGCGGCATGCATTTGGGGGGCCCCATGACATGCGGCATGCACGTGGGGCCCCCATGACATGTGGCATACATTTGTGGCCCCCGTGACATGAGGCATGCAAGAGGGGTCCCCATGACATGCGGCATGCATTTGGGGCCCCCATGACATGTGGCATGCACGTGGGGCCCCCATGACATGCTGCATGCATTTGGGGCCCCCATGATAAGCGGCATGCATGTGGGGCCCCTATGACATGCGGAATCCATTTGGGGGGGCCCATGACATGCGGCATGCACATGGGGCCCCCATGAAATGCAGCATTTATTTGGGGCCCCCATGACATGTGGAATGCCTGCGGGGCCCCCATGACATGCGGCATGCATGTGGGGCCCCCATGAAGTGCAGCATGCATTTGGATCCCCCATTACATGCTGCATGCAATTGGGGCCCCCATGAAATGCGCCATGCATGTGGGGCCCCTATAACATGCTGCATGAATTTGGGGCCCCCAATACATGCGGCATGCTTGTTGGGCCCCCATGACATGCTGCATGCATTTATGGCCCCCATGACATGCGGCAAGCATTTGAGCCCCCATGACATGCGGCATGCATGTGTGGACCCCATGACATGCGGCATGCATGTGCTGCCCCAATGGCATGCGGCATGCATTTGGGGGCCCCATGACTTGATGCATGCATTTGTTGCCCCCATGACATGCGGCATGCATGTGGGACCCCCATGACATGCGGCATGCATTTGAATCCCCCATTACATGTGGCATGCACGTGGGGCCCCCATGACATGCGGCGTGCATTTGGGCCCCCCATGACATGCGGAATGCCTGCGGGGCCCCCATGACATGCGGCATGCATGCATGGCCCTCATGACATGCGGCATGAATTTGGGGCCCCCAATACATGCGGCATTCATGTGGGGCTCCCATGACATGTGGCATGCATTTATGGCCCCCATGACATGCGGCAAGCTTTTGGGCCCCATGACATGCGGCATGCATGTGGGGCCCCCATGACATGCGGCATGCATGTGGGGCCCCCTTGACATGCGGCATGCATTTGAGGGCCCCATGGCATGCAGCATGCATGTGGGGCCCAAATGCTTGCCGCATGTCAAGGGGGCCTCCATGACATGCGGCATGCATGTGGGTCCCCATGACATGCGTCATGCACGTGGGGCCCCCTTGACATGCGGCATGCATTTATGGCCCCCATGACTTGCGGCATGAATTTGGGTCTCCCATGATATGCGGCACGCATTTGGGGCCCCCATGACATGCGCATGCATGTGGAGCCCCCATGAAATACGCCATGCATGTGGGGCCCCTATGACATGCGGCATGCATTTGTGGGCCCCAAGACATGCTGCATGCATTTGGGGGACCCCATGACATGCGGCATGCATTTGGGGCCCCCATGACATGAGGCATTCATTTGGGACCCCCATGACATGCAGCATGCACTTGGGGCCCCATGACATGCGACATGCATTTGGGGGCCCCATGACATGCGGCATGCATTTGGGTCCCCCATGAAATGTGGCATGCACGTGGAGCCCCCATGACATGCGGCATGCATTTGGGGCACCCATGACATGCGGCATGCATGTGGGACCCCCATGACATGCGGCATGCATTTGGGCCCCCCATGACATGCGGCATGCATATGGGGCCTGCATAACATGCTGCATGCATTTGGGGTACCTGAGACATGCGGCATGCACGTGGGCCCCCCATAACATGCTGCATGCATTTGGGGTGCCCGAGACATGCGGCATGCACGTGGGGCCCCTATGACATGTGGCATGCACGTGGGGCCCCCATGACATGCTGCATGCATGTGGGGCCCCCATGATAAGCGGCATGCATGTGGGGCCCCAATGACATGCGGAATCCATTTGGGGGGCCCCATGACATGCGGCATGCACATGGGGCCCCCATGAAATGCAGCATTTATTTGGGGCCCCCATGACATGTGGAATGCCTGCGGGGCCCCCATGACATGCGGCATGCATGTGGGGCCCCCATGAAGTGCAGCATGCATTTGGATCCCCCATTACATGCTGCATGCAATTGGGGCCCCCATGAAATGCGCCATGCATGTGGGGCCCCTATGACATGCTGCATGAATTTGGGGCCCCCAATACATGCGGCATGCTTGTTGGGCCCCCATGACATGCGGCATGCATTTATGGCCCCCATGACATGCGGCAAGCATTTGAGCCCCCATGACATGCGGCATGCATGTGGGGACCCCATGACATGCGGCATGCATGTGGGGCCCCAATGACATGCGGCATGCATTTGGGGGCCCCCATGACTTGATGCATGCATTTGGGGCCCCCATGACATGCGGCATGCATGTGGGACCCCCATGGCATGCGGCATGCATTTGAATCCCCCATTACATGCGGCCTGCACGTGGGGCCCCCCATGGCATGCGGCATGCATTTGGGCCCCCCATGACATGCGGAATGCCTGCAGGGCCCCCATGACATGCGGCATGCATGCAGGGCCCTCATGACATGCGGCATGAATTTGGGGCCCCCAATACATGCGGCATGCACGTTGGGCCCCCTTGACATGCGACATTCATGTGGGGCTCCCATGACATGCGGCATGCATTTATGGCCCCCATGACATGCGGCAAGCTTTTGGGCCCCATGACATGCGGCATGCATGTGGGGCCTCCATGACATGCGGCAAGCATTTGTGCCCCCATGACATGCGGCATGCATGTGGGGCCCCCTTGACATGCGGCATGCATTTGGGGGCCCCATGGCATGCAGCATGCATGTGGGGCCCAAATGCTTGCCGCATGTCAAGGGGGCCTCCATGACATGCGGCATGCATGTGGATCCCCATGACATGCGGCATGCATGTGGGGCCCCTATGACATGCGGCATGCATGTGGGGCCCCCATGACATGCTCCATGCATGTGGGGCCCCATGACATGCGGCATGCATTTGGGTCCCCCATGAAATGCGGCATGCATGTGGGGCCCCCATGACATGTGGCATGCATGTGGGCCCCTATGACATGCGGCATGCATGTGGGACCCCCATGACATGCGGCATGCATGTGGGGCCCCTATGACATGCGGCATGCATGTGGGACCCCCATGACATGCGGCATGCATGTGGGGCCCCTATGACATGCGGCATGCATTTGGAGCCCCCAGGACATGCGGCATGCATGTGGGGCCCCTATGACATGCGGCATGCATGTGGGGCCCCCATGACATGCTCCATGCATGTGGGGCCCCTGTGACATGTGGCATGCATGTGGGGCCCCTATGACATGCGGCATGTATTTGGGGGGCCCCATGACATGCGGCATGCACGTGGGGCCCCCATGACATGCGGCATGCATGTGGGGTCCCCATGACATGTGGCATGCATGTGAACCCCCCATGACATGCGCCATGCATGTGGGCCCCTATGACATGCGGCATGCATGTGGGACCCCCATGACATGCGGCATGCATGTGGGGCCCCTATGACATGCGGCATGCATGTGGGGCCCCCATGACATGCTCCATGCATGTGGGGCCCCTATGACATGTGGCATGCATGTGGGGGCCCTATGTCATGCGGCATGCATTTGGGGGGCCCCATGACATGCGGCATGCACGTGGGGCCCCCATGACATGCGGCAAGCACGCGGGGCCCCAATGACATGCAGCATGTACGTGGGGCCCCCATGACATGCGAAATGCACGTGAGGCCCCCATGACATGCGGAATGCCTGCGGGGCCCCAATGCCATGCGGCATGCATGCATTTGGGTCACCCATGAAATGCAGCATGCACGTGGGGCCCCCATGACATGTGGCATGCATGTGGGTCCCCATGATATCCGGCATGCATTTATGGCCCCCATGACATGTGGCATGCACATGGGGCCTCCATGACATGCGGCATACGCTTGGGGTCCCAATGACATGCAGCATGAGTTTGGATCCCCCATGACATGCGACATGCACGTGGGGCTCCCATGACATGAGTCATGCATTTGGGTCCCCCATGACATGCGCTATGCATGTGGGGCCCCTATGACATGCGGCATGCATTTGTGGGCCCCAAGACATGCTGCATGCATTTGGGGGCCTCCATGACATGCAGCATGCATGTGGGTCCCCATGACATGCGTCATGCACGTGGGGCCCCCTTGACATGCAACATTCATTTTGGGCCCCCATGACATGCGGAATGCATGTGGGGCCCCCATGACATGCGGCATGCATGTGGGGCCCCTATGAAATGCGGCATGCATTTGGGGCCCCGATGACATGCGGCATGCATGTGGGGCACCCATGACTTGCGGCATGCATTTGGGGCCACTATGACATGCGGCATGCATTTGGGGCCCCCATGACATGCGGCATGCATGTGGGACCCCTATGACATGCGGCATGCATTTGGGGGGCCCCATGACATGCGGCATACATTTGTGGGCCCGATGACAAGCGGCATTCATGTGGGGCACCCATGACTTCCGGCATGCATTTGGAGCCACTATGACATGCGGCATTCATTTGGGGCCCCAATGACATGCGGCATGCATGCATTTGGGTCCCCCATGAAATGTGGCATGCATGTGGGGGCCCCATGACATGCGGCATGCACGTGGGGCCCCCATGACATGCGGCATACATTTGTGGCCCCCGTGACATGAGGCATGCACGTGGGGCCCCATGACATGCGGCAAGCACGTGGGGCCCCAATGACATGCAGCATGCACGTGGAGCCCCCATGACATGCGGAATGCACGTGAGGCCCCCATGACATGCGGAATGCCTGCGGGGCCCCAATGACATGCGACATGCAAGCGGGGCCCTCATGACATGTGGCATGCATTTGGGGCCCCCAATATATGCAGCATGCACGTGGGGCCCCCATGATATGTGGCATGCATTTGGGGCCCCCATGACTTGAGCCATGCATTTGGGGCCCCCATGACATGCGGCATGCACGTGGACCCTTCATGACATGCAGCATGCATTTGGGGCCACTATGACATGCGGCATGCATTTGGCGCCCCCATGACCTGCGGCATGCACGTGGGTCCCCCATGACATGCGGCATGCATTTGGGGCCCCCATGACATGCGGAATGCCTGCGGGGCCCCCATGACATGCGGCATGAATTTGGGGCCCCCAATACATGCGGCATGCACGTTGGGCCCCCATGACATGCAGCATGCATTTATGGCCCCCATGACATGCGGCAAGCATTTGGGCCCCCATGACATGCGGCATGCATTTGGGGGCCCCATGACATGCGGCATGCATGTGGGGCCCCCATGACATGCGGCATGCATTTGGAGCCCCCATGAATTGAGGCATGCATTTGGGGCCCCCATGACTTGACGCATGCATTTGGGGCCCCCATGACATGCAGCATGCATGTGGGACCCCCAAGCCATGCGGCATACATTTGAATCCCCATGACATGCGGCATGCACATGGGACCCCCATGACATGCGGCATGCATTTGAATCCCCCATTACATGCGGCATGCACGTGGGGACCCCATGACATGCGGCACGCATTTGGGCCCCCCATGACATGCGGAATGCCTGCGGGGCCCCCATGACATGCGGCATGCATGCAGGGCCCTCATGACATGCAGCATGAATTTGGGGCCCACAATACATGCGGCATGCACGTTGGGCCCCCATGACATGCGGCATGCATTTATGGCCCCCATGACATGCGGCATGCATTTGGGGTCCCCATGACATGCGGCATGCACGTGGGGCCCCCTTGACATGCGACATTCATGTGGGGCTCCCATGACATGCGGCATGCATTTGGGGCCTCCGTGACATGCGGCATGCATGTGGGGCCCCCATGACATGCGTCATGCATGTGGGGCCCCTATGACATGCGGCATGCATTTAGGGCCCCAATGACATGCGGCATTCATGTGGGGCACCCATGACTTGCGCCAAGCACGTGGGGCCCCCATGACATGCGGCATGTATTTGGGGCCCCCATGACATGCGGCATGCATTTGAATCCCCCATTACATGCGGCATGCACGTGGGGACCCCATGACATGCGGCACGCATTTGGACCCCCATGACATGCGGAATGCCTGCGGGGCCCCCATGACATGCGGCATGCATGCAGGGCCCTCATGACATGCAGCATGAATTTGGGGCCCACAATACATGCGGCATGCACGTTGGGCCCCCATGACATGCGGCATGCATTTATGGCCCCCATGACATGCGGCATGCATTTGGGGTCCCCATGACATGCGGCATGCACGTGGGGCCCCCTTGACATGCGACATTCATGTGGGGCTCCCATGACATGCGGCATGCATTTGGGGCCTCCGTGACATGCGGCATGCATGTGGGGCCCCCATGACATGCGTCATGCATGTGGGGCCCCTATGACATGCGGCATGCATTTAGGGCCCCGATGACATGCAGCATTCATGTGGGGCACCCATGACTTGCGCCAAGCACGTGGGGCCCCCATTACATGCTGCATGCAAGTGGTGCCCCCATTACATGCTGCATGCAAGTGGTGCCCCCATGACATGCGGCATGCATGTGGGCCCCCTTGACATGCGTCATGCATTTGGATCCCCCATTACATGCTGAATGCAAGTGGTGCCCCCATGACATGCGGCATGCATGTGGGCCCCCATGACATGCGGCATGCATGTGGGACCCCCATGACATGCGTCATGCATTTGGATCCCCCATTACATGCTGCATGCAAGTGGTGCCCCCATTACATGCTGCATGCAAGTGGTGCCCCCATGACATGCGGCATGCATGTGGGCCCCCATGACATGCGGCATGCATTTGGGGCCCCCATGATATGCGGCACGCATTTGAGGCCCCCATGACATGCGCATGCATGTGGGGGCCCATGAAATGCGCCATGCATGTGGGGCCCCTATGACATGCGGCATGCATTTGTGGGCACCAAGACATGCTGCATGCATTTGGGGGGCCCCATGACATGCGGCATGCATTTGGGGCCCCCATGACATGCAGCATGCATGTGGGTCCCCCATGACATGCGACATGCATTTGGGGCCCCATGACATGCGTCATGCATTTGGGGCCCCTATGACATGCGGCATGCATTTGGGGCCCCGATGACATGCGGCATGCATGTGGGGCACCCATGATTTGCGCCATGCACGTGGGGCCCCAATGACATGCGGCATGAATTTGGGGTGCCCGAGACATGCGGCATGCACATGGGGCCTCCATGACATGCGGCATACGCTTGGGGCCCCAATGACATGCATCATGAGTTTGGATCCCCCATGACATGCGGCATGCACGTGGGGCCCCTATGACATGCGTCATGCACGTGGGGACCCTATGACATGCGGCATGCACGTGGGGCCCTCATGACATGCAGCATGCATTTGGGGCCACTATGACATGCGGCATGCATTTGGGGCCCCCATGACATGCGGCATGCATGTGGGACCCCTGTGACATGCGGCCTGCATTTGGGGGGCCCCATGACATGCGGCAAGCACGTGGGGCCCCAATGACATGCAGCATGTACGTGGGGCCCCCATGACATGCGGAATGCACGTGAGGCCCCCATGACATGCGGAATGCCTGCGGGGCCCCAATGACATGTGGCATGCATGCATTTGTGTCCCCCATTAAATGCGGCAAGCACGTGGGGCCCCAATGACATGCAGCATGTACGTGGGGCCCCCATGACATGCGGAATGCCTGCGGGGCCCCAATGACATGCGGCATGCAAGCGGGGCCCTCATGACATGTGGCATGCATTTGGGGCCCCCAATATATGCAGCATGCTCGTGGGGCCCCCATGATATGTGTCATGCATTTGGGGCCCCCATGACTTGCGGCATGCACGTGGGCCCCTCATGACATGCAGCATGCATTTGGAAACCACTATGACATGCGGCATGCATTTTGGGCCCCCATGACATGAGGCATGCATTTGGGGCCCCCATGACATGCGGCATGCATGTAGGGCCCCCATGAAATGCGCCATGCATGTGGGGCCCCTATGACATGCGGCATGCATTTGTGGGCCCCAAGACATGCGGCATGCACGTGGGGCCCCCATGACATGCGGCCTGCATTTGGGGCCCCCATGACATGCGGAATGCACGTGGGGCCCCTATGACATGCAACATGAATTTGGGGGCCCCATTACATGCGGCATGCACGTGGAGCATCCATGACATGCGTCATGCATTTGGGCCCCCATGACATGCGGCATGCATGTGGGGCCCCCATGACATGTGGTATGCACGTGGGGCCACTATGACATGCCGCATGCATTTGGGGTCCCCATGACATGCGTCATGCATTTGGATCCCCATTACATGCTGCATGCAAGTGTGGCCCCCATGACATGCGGCATGCAAGTGGTGCCCCCAATGACATGTGGCATGCACGTGGGGCCCCCATAACATGCGGCATGCATTTATGGCCCCCATGACATGCGGCATGCATTTGGTATCCCCATGACATGCGGCATGCACGTGGGGCCCCCTTGACATGTGACATTCATGTGGGGCTCCCATGACATGCGGCATGCATTTGGGGCCTCCGTGACATGCGGCATGCATGTGGGGCCCCCATGACATGCGTCATGCATGTGGGGCCCCCATGACATGCGGCATGTATTTGGGGCCCCCATGACATGCGGCATGCATGTGGGGCCCCCATGACATGCGCCATGCATGTGGGGCCCTCATGACATGCGGCACGTATTTGGGGCCCCCCATGATATGCAGCATACTTTTGGGGCCCAAATGACATGCGGCATGCATTTGTGGCCCCCATGAAATGTGGCATGCATGTGCAGCCTCCATAACATGGGTCATGCAATTGGGGCCCCCATGACATGCAGCATGAATTTGGGGGCCACATGCATGCCACGTGTCATGGGGGTCCCACATGCATGCCACATGTCATGACATGCGGCATGCATGTGGGGCCCCCATGACACGCACCATGCATGTGGGACCCCATTATGCGGCACGTACTTTGGGCCCCTAAGACAAGCGGCATGCACGTGGGGCCCCCATAACATGCGCCATGCCTTTGGTCCCCCATGACATGCGGCATGCACATGGTCCCCCATGACATGCGGCATGCATTTGGGCCCCCATGACAACCAGCATGCATGTGGGGCCCCGATGACATGAGGCAAAAATTTGGGGCCCCCTTGACATGCGGCATGCATTTGGGGCCCCCATGACATGCGCCATGTATGTGGGGCCCCCATGACATGCGGCATGCATTTGGGCCCCAATAACACCCAGCTTGCATGTGGGGCCCCCATTACATGCGGCATTCACGTGTTGCCCTCATGATATGTGGCATGCATGTGGGGCCCCTATGACATGCGCCATGCATTTGGCGCCCCCATTACAAGCGGCATGTATTTGGGGCTTCCATGACATGCAGCAAGCATTTGGAGCCCCTGACATGTAGCATGCATTTAGGGTCCCCAAGGAAATGCGGCATGCTCGTGGGGCCCCCATGACAGGCGGCATGCATTTGGGGACTCCATAACATGCGGCAAGCACGTGGGGCCCCCATGACATGCGGCACGTATTTGGGGGCCCCAAAACATGCGACATGTATTTGTGGCCCCCATGACATGCGGCACGCACGGTTGCCCCCATGACATGCGGCATGTATTTGGGGCCCCCATGACATGCGGCATACATTTGGGGCCTCCATGACATGCGGCATGCATTTGGGGCCCTCATGACATGCGGCATACATTTGGGGCCCCCATGAAATGTGACATGCACATGGGGCCCCCATGACATGCGGCATGCATGTGGAACCCCCATGACATGCGGAATGCACGTGGGGACCCCATGACACGTGGCATGCATGTGGGGCCCCCACGACTTGCGGCAAATATTTGGGGCCCCAAGACATGCGGCACATATTTGTGGCCCCCATGACATGCGGCATGCCTTTGGGGCCCCCATGACATGCGCCATGCATGTGGGGCCCTCATGACATGCAGCACGTATTTGGGGCCCCCATGACATGCGTCATGTACGTGGCGCCCCCATGACATGCGGCATACATTTGGGGCCCCCTTGACATGCGGCATGCACGTGGGCCCCCCATGACATGGGGCATGCATTTGGGACCCCATGAAATGCAGCATGCATGTGGGGCACCCATGACATGCGGCATGCACGTGGGGCCCCCTGATATGTGGCACGTATTTTGGGCCCCCATGACATGCGGCATACATTTAGGGTCCCCATGACATGCGGCATGCATTTGGGGTCCCCATGACATGCAGCATGCACTTGGGGCCCCCGTGTAATGAGGCATGCGTTTGGGGCCCCCATGACACGAGGCATGCACGTGTGGCCCCGATGACTTGCGCCATGCATGTGGGGCCCTCATAACATGCGGCATGCACGTGGGGCCCCCATGATATGTGGCATGCATTTGGGGCCCCCATGACTTGAGCCATGCATTTGGGGCCCCCATGACATGCGGCATGCACGTGGACCCGTCATAACATGCAGCATGCATTTGGGGCCACTATGACATGCGGCATGCATTTGGCGCCCCCATGACCTGCGGCATGCACGTGGGGCCCCCATGACATGCGGCATGCATTTGGGGCCCCCATGACATGCGGAATGCCTGCGGGGCCCCCATGACATGCGGCATGAATTTGGGGCCCCCAATACATGCGGCATGCACGTTGGGCCCCCATGACATGCAGCATGCATTTATGGCCCCCATGACATGCGGCAAGCATTTGGGCCCCCATGACATGCGGCATGCATTTGGGGGCCCCATGACATGCGGCATGCATGTGGGGCCCCCATGACATGCGGCATGCATTTGGAGCCCCCATGAATTGAGGCATGCATTTGGGGCCCCCATGACTTGACGCATGCATTTGGGGCCCCCATGACATGCAGCATGCATGTGGGACCCCCAAGCCATGCGGCATACATTTGAATCCCCATGACATGCGGCATGCACGTGGGACCCCCATGACATGCGGCATGCATTTGAATCCCCCATTAAATGCGGCATGCACGTGGGGACCCCATGACATGCGGCACGCATTTGGGCCCCCCATGACATGCGGAATGCCTGCGGGGCCCCCATGACATGCGGCATGCATGCAGGGCCCTCATGACATGCAGCATGAATTTGGGGCCCACAATACATGCGGCATGCACGTTGGGCCCCCATGACATGCGGCATGCATTTATGGCCCCCATGACATGCGGCATGCATTTGGGGTCCCCATGACATGCGGCATGCACGTGGGGCCCCCTTGACATGCGACATTCATGTGGGGCTCCCATGACATGCGGCATGCATTTGGGGCCTCCGTGACATGCGGCATGCATGTGGGGCCCCCATGACATGCGTCATGCATGTGGGGCCCCTATGACATGCGGCATGCATTTAGGGCCCCGATGACATGCGGCATTCATGTGGGGCACCCATGACTTGCGCCAAGCACGTGGGGCCCCCATGACATGCGGCATGTATTTGGGGCCCCCATGACATGCGGCATGCATTTGAATCCCCCATTACATGCGGCATGCACGTGGGGACCCCATGACATGCGGCACGCATTTGGGCCCCCCATGACATGCGGAATGCCTGCGGGGCCCCCATGACATGCGGCATGCATGCAGGGCCCTCATGACATGCAGCATGAATTTGGGGCCCACAATACATGCGGCATGCACGTTGGGCCCCCATGACATGCGGCATGCATTTATGGCCCCCATGACATGCGGCATGCATTTGGGGTCCCCATGACATGCGGCATGCACGTGGGGCCCCCTTGACATGCGACATTCATGTGGGGCTCCCATGACATGCGGCATGCATTTGGGGCCTCCGTGACATGCGGCATGCATGTGGGGCCCCCATGACATGCGTCATGCATGTGGGGCCCCTATGACATGCGGCATGCATTTAGGGCCCCGATGACATGCGGCATTCATGTGGGGCACCCATGACTTGCGCCAAGCACGTGGGGCCCCCATGACATGCGGCATGTATTTGGGGCCCCCATGACATGCGGCATGCATGTGGGGTCCCCATGACATGCGGCATGCATGTGGGGTCCCCATGACATGCGGCATGCATGTGGGGTCCCCATGACATGGGGCATGCATTTGGGGCCCCCATGAAATGTGGCATGCATGTGGGGCACCCATGATATGCGGCATGCATGTGGAGCCCCCTGACATGTGGCACTTATTTGGGGCCCGCATGACATGCGGAATACATTTAGGGCCCACATGTAATGCGGCATGCGTTTGGGGCCCCCATGACACGAGTCATGCATGTATGGCCCTGATGACATGCGGCATGCATGTGGGGCCCCCATGACATGCGGAATGCAAGTGGGGACCCCATGACACGCGGCATGCATGTGGGGCCCCCATGACATGCAGCACATATTTGTGGCCCCCATGGCATGCGGCATGCATTTGGGGCCCTCATGACATGCGCCATGCATGTGGGGCCCTCATGACATGCGGCACGTATTTGGTGCCCCCATGACATGCGGCATGCATTTGGTCCCCCATGACATGCGGCATGAACGTGGGGCCCCCATGACATGCGGCATACATTTGGGGCCCCATGACATGCGGCATGCATGTGGGTCCCCATGACATGCGGCATGCACGTGGGGCCCCCTTGACATGCGTCATGCATTTGGATCCCCCATTACATGCTGCATGCAAGTGGTGCCCCATGACATGCGGCATGCATGTGGGCCCCCATGACATGCGGCATGCATGTGGGACCCCCCATGACATACGTCATGCATTTGGATCCCCCATTACATGCTGCATGCAAGTGGTGCCCCCATTACATGCTGCATGCAAGTGGTGCCCCCATGACATGCGGCATGCATGTGGGCCCCCATGACATGCGGCATGCATTTGGGGCCCCCATGATATGCGGCACGCATTTGAGGCCCCCATGACATGCAGCATGCATGTGGGTCCCCCATGACATGCGACATGCATTTGGGGCCCCATGACATGCGTCATGCATTTGGGTCCCCCATGAAATGCGGCATGCATGTGGGGCCCCTATGACATGCGGCATGCATTTGGGGCCCCGATGACATGCGGCATGCATGTGGGGCACCCATGATTTGCGCCATGCACGTGGGGCCCCTATGACATGCGGCATGAATTTGGGGTGCCCGAGACATGCGGCATGCACATGGGGCATCCATGACATGCGGCATACGCTTGGGGCCCCAATGACATGCATCATGAGTTTGGATCCCCCATGACATGCGGCATGCACGTGGGGCCCCTATGACATGCGTCATGCACGTGGGGACCCTATGACATGCGGCATGCACGTGGGGCCCTCATGACATGCAGCATGCATTTGGGGCCATTATGACATGCGGCATGCATTTGGGGCCCCCATGACATGCGGCATGCATTTGGAGCCCCCATGAATTGAGGCATGCATTTGGGGCCCCCATGACTTGACGCATGCATTTGGGGCCCCCATGACATGCAGCATGCATGTGGGACCCCCAAGCCATGCGGCATACATTTGAATCCCCATGACATGCGGCATGCACGTGGGACCCCCATGACATGCGGCATGCATTTGAATCCCCCATTACATGCGGCATGCACGTGGGGACCCCATGACATGCGGCACGCATTTGGGCCCCCCATGACATGCGGAATGCCTGCGGGGCCCCCATGACATGCGGCATGCATGCAGGGCCCTCATGACATGCAGCATGAATTTGGGGCCCACAATACATGCGGCATGCACGTTGGGCCCCCATGACATGCGGCATGCATTTATGGCCCCCATGACATGCGGCATGCATTTGGGGTCCCCATGACATGCGGCATGCACGTGGGGCCCCCTTGACATGCGACATTCATGTGGGGCTCCCATGACATGCGGCATGCATTTGGGGCCTCCGTGACATGCGGCATGCATGTGGGGCCCCCATGACATGCGTCATGCATGTGGGGCCCCTATGACATGCGGCATGCATTTAGGGCCCCGATGACATGCGGCATTCATGTGGGGCACCCATGACTTGCGCCAAGCACGTGGGGCCCCCATGACATGCGGCATGTATTTGGGGCCCCCATGACATGCGGCATGCATGTGGGGCCCCCATGACATGCGGCATGCATGTGGGGCTCCCATGACATGCGGCATCCATTTATGGCCCCCATGACATGTGGCAAGCATTTGGGCCCCCATGACATGCGGCATGCATTTGGGGGCCCCATGGCATGCGGCATGCATGTGGGGCCCAAATGCTTGTCGCATGTCATGGGGGCCTCCATGACATGCGGCATGCATGTGGGTCCCCATGACATGCGGCATGCACGTGGGGCCCCCTTGACATGCGTCATGCATTTGGATCCCCCATTACATGCTGCATGCAAGTGGTGCCCCCATGACATGCGGCATGCATGTGGGCCCCCATGACATGCGGCATGCATGTGGGACCCCCATGACATGCGTCATGCATTTGGATCCCCCATTACATGCTGCATGCAAGTGGTGCCCCCATGACATGCTGCATGCAAGTGGTGCCCCCATGACATGCGGCATGCATGTGGGGCACCCATGACATGCGGCATGTATTTGGGGCCCCCATGATATGCGGCATGAATTTGGGGTGCCCGAGACATGCGGCATGCACATGGGGCCTCCATGACATGCGGCATACGCTTGGGGCCCCAATGACATGCATCATGAGTTTGGATCCCCCATGACATGCGGCATGCACGTGGGGCCCCTATGACATGCGTCATGCACGTGGGGACCCTATGACATGCGGCATGCACGTGGGGCCCTCATGACATGCAGCATGCATTTGGGGCCATTATGACATGCGGCATGCATTTGGGGCCCCCATGACATGCGGCATGCATGTGGGACCCCTGTGACATGCGGCCTGCATTTGGGGGGCCCCATGACATGCGGCAAGCACGTGGGGCCCCAATGACATGCAGCATGTACGTGGGGCCCCCATGACATGCGGAATGCACGTGAGGCCCCCATGACATGCGGAATGCCTGCGGGGCCCCAATGACATGCGGCATGCAAGCGGGGCCCTCATGACATGTGGCATGCATTTGGGGCCCCCAATATATGCAGCATGCACGTGGGGCCCCCATGATATGTGTCATGCATTTGGGGCCCCCATGACTTGCGGCATGCACGTGGGCCCCTCATGACATGCAGCATGCATTTGGAAACCACTATGACATGCGGCATGCATTTTGGGCCCCCATGACATGAGGCATGCATTTGGGGCCCCCATGACATGCGGCATGCATGTAGGGCCCCCATGAAATGCGCCATGCATGTGGGGCCCCTATGACATGCGGCATGCATTTGTGGGCCCCAAGACATGCGGCATGCACGTGGGGCCCCCATGACATGCGGCCTGCATTTGGGGCCCCCATGACATGCGGAATGCACGTGGGGCCCCTATGACATGCAACATGAATTTGGGGGCCCCATTACATGCGGCATGCACGTGGAGCATCCATGACATGCGTCATGCATTTGGGCCCCCATGACATGCGGCATGCATGTGGGGCCCCCATGACATGTGGTATGCACGTGGGGCCACTATGACATGCCGCATGCATTTGGGGTCCCCATGACATGCGTCATGCATTTGGATCCCCATTACATGCTGCATGCAAGTGTGGCCCCCATGACATGCGGCATGCATGTGGGCCCCCAATGACATGTGGCATGCACGTGGGGCCCCCATGACATGCGGCATGCATTTATGGCCCCCATGACATGCGGCATGCATTTGGTATCCCCATGACATGCGGCATGCACGTGGGGCCCCCTTGACATGTGACATTCATGTGGGGCTCCCATGACATGCGGCATGCATTTGGGGCCTCCGTGACATGCGGCATGCATGTGGGGCCCCCATGACATGCGTCATGCATGTGGGGCCCCTATGACATGCGGCATGCATTTAGGGCCCCGATGACATGCGGCATGCATGTGGGGCACCCATGACTTGCGCCAAGCACGTGGGGCCCCCATGACATGCGGCATGTATTTGGGGCCCCCATGACATGCGGCATGTATTTGGGGCCCCCATGACATGCGGCATGCATGTGGGGCCCCCATGACATGCGCCATGCATGTGGGGCCCTCATGACATGCGGCACGTATTTGGGGCCCCCCATGATATGCAGCATACTTTTGGGGCCCAAATGACATGCGGCATGCATTTGTGGCCCCCATGAAATGTGGCATGCATGTGCAGCCTCCATAACATGGGTCATGCAATTGGGGCCCCCATGACATGCAGCATGAATTTGGGGGCCACATGCATGCCACGTGTCATGGGGGTCCCACATGCATGCCGCATGTCATGACATGCGGCATGCATGTGGGGCCCCCATGACACGCACCATGCATGTGGGACCCCATTATGCGGCACGTACTTTGGGCCCCTAAGACAAGCGGCATGCACGTGGGGCCCCCATAACATGCGCCATGCCTTTGGTCCCCCATGACATGCGGCATGCACATGGTCCCCCATGACATGCGGCATGCATTTGGGCCCCCATGACAACCAGCATGCATGTGGGGCCCCGATGACATGAGGCAAAAATTTGGGGCCCCCTTGACATGCGGCATGCATTTGGGGCCCCCATGACATGCGCCATGTATGTGGGGCCCCCATGACATGCGGCATGCATTTGGGCCCCAATAACACCCAGCTTGCATGTGGGGCCCCCATTACATGCGGCATTCACGTGTTGCCCTCATGATATGTGGCATGCATGTGGGGCCCCTATGACATGCGCCATGCATTTGGCGCCCCCATTACAAGCGGCATGTATTTGGGGCTTCCATGACATGCAGCAAGCATTTGGAGCCCCTGACATGTAGCATGCATTTAGGGTCCCCAAGGAAATGCGGCATGCTCGTGGGGCCCCCATGACAGGCGGCATGCATTTGGGGACTCCATAACATGCGGCAAGCACGTGGGGCCCCCATGAAATGCGGCATGTATTTGGGGCCCCCATGACATGCGGCATACATTTGGGGCCTCCATGACATGCGGCATGCATTTGGGGCCCTCATGACATGCGGCATACATTTGGGGCCCCCATGAAATGTGACATGCACATGGGGCCCCCATGACATGCGGCATGCATGTGGAACCCCCATGACATGTGGAATGCACGTGGGGACCCCATGACACGTGGCATGCATGTGGGGACCCCACGACTTGCGGCAAATATTTGGGGCCCCAAGACATGCGGCACATATTTGTGGCCCCCATGACATGCGGCATGCCTTTGGGGCCCCCATGACATGCGCCATGCATGTGGGGCCCTCATGACATGCAGCACGTATTTGGGGCCCCCATGACATGCGTCATGTACGTGGCGCCCCCATGACATGCGGCATACATTTGGGGCCCCCTTGACATGCGGCATGCACGTGGGCCCCCCATGACATGGGGCATGCATTTGGGACCCCATGAAATGCAGCATGCATGTGGGGCACCCATGACATGCGGCATGCACGTGGGGCCCCCTGATATGTGGCACGTATTTTGGGCCCCCATGACATGCGGCATACATTTAGGGTCCCCATGACATGCGGCATGCATTTGGGGTCCCCATGACATGCAGCATGCACTTGGGGCCCCCGTGTAATGAGGCATGCGTTTGGGGCCCCCATGACACAAGGCATGCACGTGTGGCCCCGATGACTTGTGCCATGCATGTGGGGCCCTCATAACATGCGGAATGCATGTGGGGACCCCATGACACATGGCAGGCATGTGGGGCCCCCATGACATGCGGCAAATATTTGGGGTCCAAAGACATGCGGCATGCACGTTGGGCCCCCATGAAATGCGGCACATATTTGTGGCCCCCATGACATGCGGCATGCATTTGGGGCCCCCATGACATGCGCCATGCATGTGGGGCCCTCATGACATGCGGCACGAAGTTGTTGCCCCATGACATGCGACATGTATTTGGCCCCCATGACATGAGGCATGCATGTGGGGCCCCCAGGACATGCGGCATGCATTTGGGGCCCCCATGACATGTGGTATGCACGTGGGGCCCCTATGACATGCGGCATGCATTTGGGGACCCCATGACATGCGGCATGCACGTGGGCCCCCCATGACATGGGGCATGCGTTTGGGGCCCCCATGAAATGTGGCATGCATGTGGGGCACCCATGATATGCGGCATGCATGTGGAGCCCCCTGACATGTGGCACTTATTTGGGGCCCGCATGACATGCGGAATACATTTAGGGCCCACATGTAATGCGGCATGCGTTTGGGGCCCCCATGACACGAGTCATGCATGTATTGCCCTGATGACATGCGGCATGCATGTGGGGCCCCCATGACATGCGGAATGCAAGTGGGGACCCCATGACACGCGGCATGCATGTGGGGCCCCCATGACATGCAGCACATATTTGTGGCCCCCATGGCATGCGGCATGCATTTGGGGCCCTCATGACATGCGCCATGCATGTGGGGCCCTCATGACATGCGGCACGTATTTGGTGCCCCCATGACATGCGGCATGCATTTGGTCCCCCATGACATGCGGCATGAACGTGGGGCCCCCATGACATGCGGCATACATTTGGGGCCCCATGACATGCGGCATGCATGTGGGTCCCCATGACATGCGGCATGCACGTGGGGCCCCCTTGACATGCATCATGCATTTGGATCCCCCATTACATGCTGCATGCAAGTGGTGCCCCATGACATGCGGCATGCATGTGGGCCCCCATGACATGCGGCATGCATGTGGGACCCCCCATGACATACGTCATGCATTTGGATCCCCCATTACATGCTGCATGCAAGTGGTGCCCCCATTACATGCTGCATGCAAGTGGTGCCCCCATGACATGCGGCATGCATGTGGGCCCCCATGACATGCGGCATGCATTTGGGGCCCCCATGATATGCGCATGCATGTGGGGCCCCCATGAAATGCGCCATGCATGTGGGGCCCCTATGACATGCGGCATGCATTTGTGGGCACCAAGACATGCTGCATGCATTTGGGGGGCCCCATGACATGCGGCATGCATTTGGGGCCCCCATGACATGTGGTATGCATTTGGGGCCCCAATGACATGCAGCATGAGTTTGGATCCCCCATGACATGCGGCATGCATGTGGGGCCCCATGACATGCGGCATGCACGTGGGGCCCCTATGACATGCGGCATGCACGTGGGGCACTCATGACATGCAGCATGCATTTGGGGCCACTATGACATGCGGCATGCATTTGGGGCCCCCATGACATGCGGCATGCATGTGGGACCCCTATGACATGCGTCCTGCATGTACGTGGGGCCCCCATGACATGCGGAATGCACGTGAGGCCCCCATGACATGCGGAATGCCTGCGGGGCCCCAATGACATGCGGCATGCATGCATTTGCGTCCCCCATTAAATGCGGCAAGCACGTGGGGCCCCAATGACATGCAGCATGTACGTGGGGCCCCCATGACATGCGAAATGCCTGCGGGGCCCCAATGACATGCGGCATGCAAGCGGGGCCCTCATGACATGTGGCATGCATTTGGGGCCCCCAATATATGCAGCATGCACGTGGGGCCCCCATGATATGTGGCATGCATTTGGGGCCCCCATGACTTTCGGCATGCACGTGGGCCCCTCATGACATGCAGCATGCATTTGGAAACCACTATGACATGCGGCATGCATATGGGGCCCCCATGACATGAGGCATGCAAGCGGGGCCCTCATGACATGTGGCATGCATTTGGGGCCCCCAATATATGCAGCATGCACGTGGGGCCCCCATGACATGCGGCATGCATTTGGGGCCCCCATGACATGCGGAATGCACGTGGGGCACCTATGACTTGCGACATGAATTTGGGGGCCCCATTACATGCGGCATGCACGTGGAGCATCCATGACATGCGTCATGCATTTGGGCCCCCATGACATGCGGCATGCATGTGGGGCCCCCATGATATGTGGCACGCATTTGGGGCCCCCATGACATGCACATGCATGTGGGGCCCCCATGAAATGCGCCATGCATGTGGGGCCCCTATGACATGCGGCATGCATTTGTGGGTCCCAAGACATGCTGCATGCATTTGGGGGGCCCAATGACATGCGGCATGCATTTGGGGGGCCCCATGACATGCGGCATGCACGTGGGGCCCCCATGACATGTGGCATACATTTGTGGCCCCCGTGACATGAGGCATGCAAGTGGGGTCCCCATGACATGCGGCATGCATTTGGGGCCCCCATGACATGTGGTATGCACGTGGGGCCACTATGACATGCCGCATGCATTTGGGGCCCCCATGACATGCGGCATGCATGTGGGTCCCCCATGACATGCGTCATGCATTTGGATCCCCATTACATGCTGCATGCAAGTGTGGCTCCAATGACATGCGGCATGCATGTGGGCCCCCAATGACATGTGGCATGCACGTGGGGCCCCCATGACATGCTGCATGCATTTGGGGCCCCCATGATATGCGGCATACATGTGGGGCCCCTATGACATGCGGCATCCATTTGGGGGGCCCCATGACATGCGGCATGCACATGGGGCCCCCATGAAATGCAGCATTTATTTGGGGCCCCCATGACATGTGGAATGCCTGCGGGGCCCCCATGACATGTGGTATGCACGTGGCCCCCCTATGACATGCCGCATGCATTTGGGGCCCCCATGACATGCTCCATGCATGTGGGGCCCCTTTGACATGCGGCATGCATTCGTGGCCCCCGTGACATGAGGCATGCACGTGGGGCCCCCATGACATGCGGCAAGCACGTGGGGCACCAATGACATGAGGAATGCACGTGAGGCCCCCATGACATGCGGAATGCCTGCGGGGCCCCAATGACATGTGTCATGCATGCGGGGCCCTTATGACATGCGGCATGCATTTGGGGCCCCCAATATATGCGGCATGCATGTGGGGCCCCCATGATATGTGGCATGCATTTGGGGCCCCCATGACTTGAGGCATGCATTTGGGGCCCCCAAGACATACGACATGCACGTGGGGCCCCCTTGACATGCTGCATGCGTTTGGGGCCCTCATGATATGCGGCATGCATTTGGGGCCCCCATTACTTGAGGCATGCATTTGGGGCCACGATGACATGTGGCATGCATGTGGGGCCCCCAATATATGCGGCATACACGTGGGGCCCCCATGATATGTGGCATGCATTTGGGGCCCCAATGACTTGAGACATGCATTTGGGGCCCCCATGACATGTGGCATGCACGTGGGTCCCTCATGACAAGCAGCATGCATTTGGGGCCACTATGGCATGCGGCATGCATTTGGGGCCCCCATGACTTGAGGCATGCATTTGGGGTCCTCATGACATGCGGCATGCATTTGTGGGCCCCAAGACATACGGCATGCACGTGGGGCCCCCATGACATGCTGCATGCGTTTGGGGCCCCCATGATATGCGGCATGCATTTGGGGCCCCCATGACTTGAGGCATGCATTTGGGGCCCCGATGACATGCGGCATGCATGTGGGGCAACCATGACTTGCGCCATGCACATGGGGCCCCTATGACATGCGGCATGCATGTGGGGCCCCCATGACATGCGGCATGCATTTGGGCCCCATGACATGCGGCATGCATTTGGGGCCTGCATAACATGCTGCATGCATTTGGGGTACCTGAGACATGCGGCATGCACGTGGGGCCCCCATAACATGCTTCCTGCATTTGGGGTGCCCGAGACATGTGGCATGCACGTGGGGCCCCTATGACATGCCGCATGCATTTGGGGCCCCCATTACATGTGGCATGCACATGGGGCCCCCATGACATGCGGCATACGCTTGGGGCCCCAATGACATGCGGCATGAGTTTGGACCCCCCATGACATGCTGCATGCATTTGGGGTCCCCATGACTTGAGGCATGCATTTGGGGCCCCCATGACATGCGGCTTGCATGTAGGGCCCCCATGAAATGCACCATGCATGTGGGGCCCCTATGACATGCTGCATGCATTTGGGGCCCCCATGACTTGAGACATGCATTTGGGGCCCCCATGACATGCGGCATGCACGTGGGTCCCTCATGACAAGCAGCATGCATTTGGGGCCACTATGGCATGCGGCATGCATTTGGGGCCCCCATGACTTGAAGCATGCATTTGGGGTCCTCAAGACATGCGGCATGCATTTGTGGGCCCCAAGACATACGGCATGCACGTGGGGCCCCCATGACATGCTGCATGCGTTTGGGGCCCCGATGACATGCGGCATGCATGTGGGGCAACCATGACTTGCGCCATGCACATGGGGCCCCTATGACATGCGGCATGCATGTGGGGCCCCCATGACATGCGGCATGCATTTGGGGCCTGCATAACATGCTGCATGCATTTGGGGTACCTGAGACATGCGGCATGCACGTGGGGCCCCCATAACATGCTTCATGCAATTGGGGTACCCGAGACATGTGGCATGCACGTGGGGCCCCTATGACATGCCGCATGCATTTGGGGCCCCCATTACATGTGGCATGCAGATGGGGCCCCCATGACATGCGGCATACGCTTGGGGCCCCAATGACATGCGGCATGAGTTTGGACCCCCCATGACATGCTGCATGCATTTGGGGTCCCCATGACTTGAGGCATGCATTTGGGGCCCCCATGACATGCGGCATGCATGTAGGGCCCCCATGAAATGCACCATGCATGTGGGGCCCCTATGACATGCTGCATGCATTTGGGGCCCCCATGACTTGAGGCATGCATTTGGTGCCCCCATGACTTGCGGCATGCATGTAGGGCCCCCATGAAATGTGCCATGCATGTGGGGCCCCCATGAAATGCGCCATGCATGTGGGGCCCCTATGACATGCGGCATGCATTTGGGGCCCCCATGACTTGAGCCATTCATTTGGGGCCCCCATGACATGCGGCATGCACGTGGGTCCCTCATGACAAGCAGCATGCATTTGGGGCCACTATGGCATGCGGCATGCATTTGGGGCCCCCATGACTTGAGGCATGCATTTGGGGTCCCCATGACATGCGTCATGCATTTGTGGGCCCCAAGACATACGGCATGCATGTGGGGCCCCCATGACATGCTGCATGCGTTTGGGGCCCCCATGATATGCGGCATGCATTTGTGGGCCCCCATGATATGCGGCATGCATTTGGGGCCCCCATGACTTGAGGCATGCATTTTGGGCCCCCATGACATGTGGCATGCATTTGGGGCCCCCATGACATGCGGCATGCACATGGGGCCCCCATTACATGCGGCATGCATTTGGGGCCCCCATGACATGCGGCATGCATGTGGGGCACCATGACATGTGCCATGCATGTGGGGCCACTATGACATGCGGCATGCAATTGGGGCCCCAATGACATGCGGCATGCATGTTGGGCACCCATGACATGCGCCATGTACGTGGGGCCCCTATGACATGCGGCATGAACGTGGGGCCCTCATGACATGCAGCATGCATTTGGGGCCACTATGACATGTGACATGCATTTGGGGCCCCCATGACATGCGGCATGCATGTGGGACCCCCATGATATGCGGCATGCATGTGGGACCCCCATGATATGCGGCATGCATGTGGGACCCCCATGACATGCGGCATGCATTTGGGGCATGCATAACATGCTGCATGCATTTGGGGTACCTGAGACATGCGGCATGCATGTGGGGCCCCCATGACATGCGGCATGCATTTGGGGTCCCCATGACATGCGGCATGCACGTGGGGCCCCCTTGACATGCAACATTCATTTGGGACCCCCATGACATGTGGCATGCATGTGGGGCTCCCATGACATGCGGCATCCATTTATGGCCCCCATGACATGCGGCAAGCATTTGGGCCCCCCATGACATGCGGCATGCATGTGGGGCCCCCATGACATGCGACATGCATGTGGGGCCCCCATGACATGCGACATGCATTTGGGGCCCCATGACATGCGGCATGCATTTGGGTCCCCCATGAAATGCGGCATGCATGTGGGGCCCCTATAACATGCGGCATGCATTTGGGGCCCCGATGACATGCGGCATGCATGTGGGGCACCCATGATTTGCGCCATGCACGTGGGGCCCCTATGACATGCGGCATGAATTTGGGGTGCCCGAGACATGCGGCATGCACGTGGGGCCCCTATGACATGCCGCATGCATTTGTGGCCCCCATTACATGTGGCATGCACATGGGGCCTCCATGACATGCGGCATGCATTTGGGGCCACTATGACATGCGGCATGCATTTGGGGCCCCCATGACATGCGGCATGCATGTGGGACCCCTATGACATGCGGCCTACATGTGGGGGGCCCCATGACATGCGGCAAGCACGTGGGGCCCCAATGACATGCAGCATGTACGTGGGGCCCCCATGACATGCGGAATGCCTGCGGGGCCCCAATGACATGCGGCATGCAAGCGGGGCCCTCATGACATGTGGCATGCATTTGGGGCCCCCAATATATGCAGCATGCACGTGGGGCCCCCATGATATGTGGCATGCATTTGGGGCCCCCATGACTTGCGGCATGCACGTGGGCCCCTCATGACATGCAGCATGCATTTGGAAACCACTATGACATGCGGCATGCATTTGGGGCCCCCATGACATGAGGCATGCATTTGGGGCCCCCATGACATGCGGCATGCATGTAGGGCCCCCATGAAATGCGCCATGCATGTGGGTCCCCTATGACATGCGGCATGCATTTGTGGGCCCCAAGACATGCGGCATGCACGTGGGGCCCCCATGACATGCGGCATGCATTTGGTGCCCCCATGACATGTGTAATGCACGTGGGGCACCTATGACATGCGACATGAATTTGGGGGCCCCATTACATGCGGCATGCACGTGGAGCATCCATGACATGCGTCATGCATTTGGGCCCCCATGACATGCGGCATGCATGTGGGGCCCCCATGATATGCGCCATGCATGTGGGGCCCCTATGACATGCGGCATGCATTTGTGGGTCCCAAGACATACTGCATGCATATGGGGGGCCCATGACATGCGGCATGCATTTGGGGGGCCCCATGACATGCGGCATGCATTTGGGGCCCCCATGACATGTGGTATGCACGTGGGGCCACTATGACATGCCGCATGCATTTGGGACCCCCATGACATGCGGCATGCATGTGGGTCCCCCATGACATGCGTCATGCATTTGGATCCCCATTACATGCTGCATGCAAGTGTGGCTCCCATGACATGCGGCATGCATGTGGGCCCCCAATGACATGTGGCATGCATGTGGGGCCCCCATGACATGCTGCATGCATTTGGGGCCCCCATGATAAGCGGCATGCATGTGGAGCCCCTATGACATGCGGAATCCATTTGGGGGGCCCCATGACATGCGGCATGCACATGGGGCCCCCATGAAATGCAGCATTTATTTGGGGCCCCCATGACATGTGGAATGCCTGCGGGGCCCCCATGACATGCGGCATGCATGTGGGGCCCCCATGAAGTGCAGCATGCATTTGGATCCCCCATTACATGCTGCATGCAATTGGGGCCCCCATGAAATGCGCCATGCATGTGGGGCCCCTATGACATGCTGCATGAATTTGGGGCCCCCAATACATGCGGCATGCTTGTTGGGCCCCCATGACATGCGGCATGCATTTATGGCCCCCATGACATGCGGCAAGCATTTGAGCCCCCATGACATGCGGCATGCATGTGGGGACCCCATGACATGCGGCATGCATGTGCTGCCCCAATGGCATGTGGCATGCATTTGGGGGCCCCCATGACTTGATGCATGCATTTGTTGCCCCCATGACATGCGGCATGCACGTGGGGCCCCCATGACATGCGGCTTGCATTTGGGCCCCCCATGACATGCGGAATGCCTGCGGGGCCCCATGACATGCGGCATGCATGCAGGGCCCTCATGACATGCGGCATGAATTTGGGGCCCCCAATACATGCGGCATGCACGTTGGGCCCCCTTGACATGCGACATTCATGTGGGGCTCCCATGACATGCGGCATGCATTTATGGCCCCCATGACATGCGGCAAGCTTTTGGGCCCCATGACATGCGGCATGCATGTGGGGCCCCCATGACATGCGGCAATCATTTGGGCCCCCATGACATGCGGCATGCATGTGGGGCCCCCTTGACATGCGGCATGCATTTGGGGGGCCCATGGCATGCAGCATGCATGTGGGGCCCAAATGCTTGCCGCATGTCAAGGGGGCCTCCATGACATGCGGCATGCATGTGGGTCCCCATGACATGCGTCATGCACGTGGGGCCCCCTTGACATGCGGCATGCATTTATGGCCCCCATGACTTGCGGCATGAATTTGGGGCTCCCATGATATGCGGCACGCATTTGGGGCCCCCATGACATGCGCATGCATGTGGAGCCCCCATGAAATACGCCATGCATGTGGGGCCCCTATGACATGCGGCATGCATTTGTGGGCCCCAAGACATGCTGCATGCATTTGGGGGACCCCATGACATGAGGCATTCATTTGGGACCCCCATGACATGCAGCATGCACTTGGGGCCCCCATGACATGCGACATGCATTTGGGGGCCCCATGACATGCGGCATGCATTTGGGTCCCCCATGAAATGTGGCATGCACGTGGAGCCCCCATGACATGCGGCATGCATTTGGGGCACCCATGACATGCGGCATGCATGTGGGACCCCCCATGACATGCGGCATGCATTTGGGCCCCCCATGACATGCGGCATGCATTTGGGGCCTGCATAACATGCTGCATGCATTTGGGGTACCTGAGACATGCGGCATGCACGTGGGCCCCCCATAACATGCTGCATGCATTTGGGGTGCCCGAGACATGCGGCATGCACGTGGGGCCCCTATGACATGTGGCATGCACGTGGGGCCCCCATGACATGCTGCATGCATTTGGGGCCCCCATGATAAGCGGCATGCATGTGGGGCCCCTATGACATGCGGAATCCATTTGGGGGGCCCCATGACATGCGGCATGCACATGGGGCCCCCATGAAATGCAGCATTTATTTGGGGCCCCCATGACATGTGGAATGCCTGCGGGGCCCCCATGACATTCGGCATGCATGTGGGGCCCCCATGAAGTGCAGCATGCATTTGGATCCCCCATTACATGCTGCATGCAATTGGGGCCCCCATGAAATGCGCCATGCATGTGGGGCCCCTATGACATGCTGCATGAATTTGGGGCCCCCAATACATGCGGAATGCTTGTTGGGCCCCCATGACATGCGGCATGCATTTATGGCCCCCATGACATGCGGCAAGCATTTGAGCCCCCATGACATGCGGCATGCATGTGGGGACCCCATGACATGCGGCATGCATGTGGGGCCCCAATGACATGCGGCATGCATTTGGGGGCCCCCATGACTTGATGCATGCATTTGGGGCCCCCATGACATGCGGCATGCATGTGGGACCCCCATGGCATGCAGCATGCATTTGAATCCCCATTACATGCGGCATGCACGTGGGTCCCCCCATGGCATGCGGCATGCATTTGGGCCCCCATGACATGCGGAATGCCTGCGGGGCCCCCATGACATGCGGCATGCATGCAGGGCCCTCATGACATGCGGCATGAATTTGGGGCCCCCAATACATGCGGCATGCACGTTGGGCCCCCTTGACATGCGACATTCATGTGGGGCTCCCATGACATGCGGCATGCATTTATGGCCCCCATGACATGCGGCATGCATTTGGGCCCCCCATGACATGCAGCATGCATTTGGGGCCTGCATAACATGCTGCATGCATTTTGGGTACCTGAGACATGCGGCATGCACGTGGGCCCCCCATAACATGCTGCATGCATTTGGGGTGCCCGAGACATGCGGCATGCACGTGGGGCCCCTATGACATGTGGCATGCACGTGGGGCCCCCATGACATGCTGCATGCATTTGGGCCCCCATGATAAGCGTCATGCATGTGGGGCCCCTATGACATGCGGAATCCATTTGGGGGGCCCCATGACATGCGGCATGCACATGGGGCCCCCATGAAATGCAGCATTTATTTGGGGCCCCCATGACATGTGGAATGCCTGCGGGGCCCCCATGACATGCGGCATGCATGTGGGGCCCCCATGAAGTGCAGCATGCATTTGGATCCCCCATTACATGCTGCATGCAATTGGGGCCCCCATGAAATGCGCCATGCATGTGGGGCCCCTATGACATGCTGCATGAATTTGGGGCCCCCAATACATGCGGCATGCTTGTTGGGCCCCCATGACATGCGGCATGCATTTATGGCCCCCATGACATGCGGCAAGCATTTGAGCCCCCATGACATGCGGCATGCATGTGGAGACCCCATGACATGCGGCATGCATGTGGGGCCCCAATGACATGCGGCATGCATTTGGGGGCCCCATGGCATGCGGCATGCATTTGAATCCCCCATTACATGCGGCATGCACGTGGGGCCCCCATGGCATGAGGCATGCATTTGGGCCCCCCATGACATGCGGAATGCCTTCGGGGCCCCCATGACATGCGGCATGCATGCAGGGCCCTCATGACATGCGGCATGAATTTGGGGCCCCCAATACATGCGGCATGCATGTTGGGCCCCCTTGACATGCGACATTCATGTGGGGCTCCCATGACATGCGGCATGCATTTATTGCCCCCATGACATGCGACAAGCTTTTGGGCCCCATGACATGCGGCATGCATGTGGGGCCCCATGACATGCGGCAAGCATTTGGGCCCCCATGACATGCGGCATGCATGTGGGGCCCCCTTGACATGCGGCATGCATTTGGGGGCCCCATGGCATGCAGCATGCATGTGGGGCCCAAATGCTTGCCGCATGTCAAGGGGGCCTCCATGACATGCGGCATGCATGTGGGTCCCCATGACATGCGTCATGCACGTGGGGCCCCCTTGACATGCGGCATGCATTTATGGCCCCCATGACTTGCGGCATGAGTTTGGGGCCCCCATGATATGCGGCACGCATTTGGGGCCCCCATGACATGCGCATGCATGTGGAGCCCCCATGACATGCGACATGCATGTGGGGGCCCCATGACATGAGGCATTCATTTGGGACCCCCATGACATGCAGCATGCACGTGGGGCCCCCATGATATGCGACATGCATTTGGGGGCCCCGTGACATGCGGCATGCATTTGGGTCCCCCATGAAATGTGGCATGCACGTGGAGCCCCCATGACATGCGGCATGCATTTGGGGCACCCATGACATGCGGCATGCATGTGGGACCCCCATGACATGCGGCATGCATTTGGGGCCTGCATAACATGCTGCATGCATTTGGGGTACCTGAGACATGCGGCATGCACGTGGGCCCCCCCCATAACATGCTGCATGCATTTGGGGTGCCTGAGACATGCGGCATGCACGTGGGGCCCCTATGACATGCCGCATGCATTTGGGGCCCACATTGCATGTGGCATGCACATGGGGCCCCCATGACATGCGGCATACGCTTGGGGCCCCAATGACATGCGGCATGAGTTTGGATCCCCCATGACATGCGGCATGCACGTGGGGCCCCCATGACATGCTCCATGCATGTGGGGCCCCTATGATATGCGGCATGCATGTGGGCTCCCCATGAAATGTGGCATGCACCTGGGGCCCCCATGACATGCTGCATGCATTTGGGGCCCCATGACATGCAGCATGCATGTGGGTCCCCCATGACATGCGACATGCATTTGGGGCCCCATGACATGCGGCATGCATGTGGGTCCCCATGACATGCGGCATGCACTTGGGGCCCCCTTGACATGCGTCATGCATTTGGATCCCCCATTACATGCTGCATGCAAGTGGTGCCCCATGACATGCGGCATGCATGTGGGCCCCCATGACATGCGGAATGCATTTGGGGCCTCCATGGCATGCGGCATGCATGTGGGGCCCCCATGACATGCGGCATGCATTTGGGGTCCCCTTGACATGCGACATTCATGTGGGGCTCCCATGACATGCGGCATGAATTTGGGGCCTCCATGACATGCGGCATGCATGTGGGGCCCCCATGACATGCGGCATGCATTTGGGGTCTGCATAACATGCTGCATGCACTTGGGGTACCTGAGACATGTGGCATGCACGTGGGGCCCCCATAACATGCTGCATGCATTTGGGGTGCCCGAGACATGCGGAATGCACGTGGGGCCCCTATGACATGCCGCATGCATTTGGGGCCCCCATTACATGTGGCATGCACATGGGGCCTCCATGACATGCGGCATACGCTTGGGGTCCCAATGACATGCAGCATGAGTTTGGATCCCTCATGACATGCGGCATGCACGTGGGGCCCCCATGACATGAGTCATGCATTTGGGTCCCCCATGACATGCGCTATGCATGTGGGGCCCCTATGACATGCGGCATGCATTTGTGGGCCCCAAGACATGCTGCATGCATTTGGGGGCCTCCATGACATGCAGCATGCATGTGGGTCCCCATGACATGCGTCATGCACGTGGGGCCCCCTTGACATGTGACATTCATTTGGGGCCCCCATGACATGTGGCATGCATGTGTGGCCCCCATGACATGTGCCATGCATGTGGGGCCCCTATGACATGCGGCATGCATTTGGGGCCCCGATGACATGCGGCATGCATGTGGGGCACCCATGACTTGCGGCATGCATTTGGGGCCACTATGACATGCGGCATGCATTTGGGGCCCCCATGACATGCGGCATGCATGTGGGACCCCTATGACATGCGGCATGCATTTGGGGGGTCCATGACATGCGGCATGCACGTGGGGCCCCCATGACATGCGGCATACATTTGTGGCCCCGATGACATGCGGCATGCACGTGTGGCACCCATGACTTGTGGCATGCATTTGGAGCCACTATGACATGCGGCATGCATTTGGGGCCCCAATGACATGCGGCATGCATGCATTTGGGTCCCCCATGAAATGCGGCATGCATGTGGGGCCCCCATGACATGCGGCATGCACGTGGGGCCCCCATGACATGCGGCATACATTTGTGGCCCCCGTGACATGAGGCATGCACGTGGGGCCCCATGACATGCGGCAAGCACGTGGGGCCCCAATGACATGCAGCATGCACGTGGAGCCCCGATGACATGCGGAATGCCTGCGGGGCCCCAATGACATGCGGCATGCAAGCGGGGCCCTCATGACATGTGGCATGCATTTGGGGCCCCCAATATATGCAGCATGCACGTGGGGCCCCCATGATATGTGGCATGCATGTGGGGCACCCATGATTTGCGCCATGCACGTGGGGCCCCTATGACATGCGGCATGAATTTGGGGTGCCCGAGACATGCGGAATGCACGTGGGGTCCCTATGACATGCCGCATGCATTTGTGGCCCCCATTACATGTGGCATGCACATGTGGCCTCCATGACATGCGCCATGCATTTGGGGCCACTATGACATGCGGCATGCATTTGGGGCCCCCATGACATGCGTCATGCATGTGGGACCCCTATGACATGCGGCCTGCATGTGGGGGGCCCCATGACATGCGGCAAGCACGTGGGGCCCCAATGACATGCAGCATGTACGTGGGGCCCCCATGACATGCGGAATGCACGTGAGGCCCCCATGACATGCGTAATGCCTGCGGGGCCCCAATGACATGCGGCATGCATGCATTTGCTTCCCCCATTAAATGCGGCAAGCACGTGGGGCCCCAATGACATGCGGAATGCCTGCGGGGCCCCAATGACATGCGGCATGCAAGCGGGGCCCTCATGACATGTAGCATGCATTTGGGGCCCCCAATATATGCAGCATGCACGTGGGGCCCCCATGATATGTGGCATGCATTTGGGGCCCCCATGACTTGCGGCATGCACGTGGGCCCCTCATGACATGCAGCATGCATTTGGAAACCACTATGACATGCGGCATGCATTTGGGGCCCCCATGACATGCGGCATGCATGTAGGGCCCCCATGAAATGTGCCATGCATGTGGGTCCCCTATGACATGCGGCATGCATTTGTGGGCCCCAAGACATGCGGCATGCACGTGGGCCCCCCATGACATGCGGCATGCATTTGGGGCCCCCCTGACATGCGGAATGCACGTGGGGCACCTATGACATGCGACATGAATTTGGGGGCCCCATTACATGCGGCATGCACGTGGAGCATCCATGACATGCGTCATGCATTTGGGCCCCCATGACATGCGGCATGCATGTGGGGCCCCCATGATATGCGCCATGCATGTGGGGCCCCCATGATATGCGCCATGCATGTGGGGCCCCTATGACATGCGGCATGCATTTGTGGGTCCCAAGACATACTGCATGCATTTGGGGGGCCCCATGACATGCGGCATGCATTTGGGGGGCCCCATGACATGCGGCATGCACGTGGGGCCCCCATGACATGTGGCATACATTTGTGGCCCCCGTGACATGAGGCATGCAAGAGGGGTCCCCATGACATGCGGCATGCATTTGGGGCCCCCATGACATGTGGCATGCACGTGGGGCCCCCATGACATGCTGCATGCATTTGGGGCCCCCATGATAAGCGGCATGCATGTGGGGCCCCTATGACATGCGGAATCCATTTGCAGGGCCCCATGACATGCGGCATGCACATGGGGCCCCCATGAAATGCAGCATTTATTTGGGGCCCCCATGACATGTGGAATGCCTGCGGGGCCCCCATGACATGCGGCATGCATGTGGGGCCCCCATGAAGTGCAGCATGCATTTGGATCCCCCATTACATGCTGCATGCAATTGGGGCCCCCATGAAATGCGCCATGCATGTGGGGCCCCTATGACATGCTGCATGAATTTGGGGCCCCCAATACATGCGGCATGCTTGTTGGGCCCCCATGACATGCGGCATGCATTTATGGCCCCCATGACATGCGGCAAGCATTTGAGCCCCCATGACATGCGGCATGCATGTGGGGACCCCATGACATGCGGCATGCATGTGCTGCCCCAATGGCATGCGGCATGCATTTGGGGGCCCCCATGACTTGATGCATGCATTTGTTGCCCCCATGACATGCGGCATGCATGTGGGACCCCCATGACATGCGGCATGCATTTGAATCCCCCATTACATGTGGCATGCACGTGGGGCCCCCATGACATGCGGCGTGCATTTGGGCCCCCATGACATGCGGAATGCCTGCGGGGCCCCCATGACATGCGGCATGCATGCAGGGCCCTCATGACATGCGGCATGAATTTGGGGCCCCCAATACATGCGGCATTCATGTGGGGCTCCCATGACATGCGGCATGCATTTATGGCCCCCATGACATGCGGCAAGCTTTTTGGCCCCATGACATGCGGCATGCATGTGGGGCCCCCATGACATGCGGCAAGCATTTGGGCCCCCATGACATGCGGCATGCATGTGGGGCCCCCTTGACATGCGGCATGCATTTGGGGGCCCCATGGCATGCAGCATGCATGTGGGGCCCAAATGCTTGCCGCATGTCAAGGGGGCCTCCATGACATGCGGCATGCATGTGGGTCCCCATGACATGCGTCATGCACGTGGGGCCCCCTTGACATGCGGCATGCATTTATGGCCCCCATGACTTGCGGCATGAATTTGGGGCTCCCATGATATGCGGCACGCATTTGGGGCCCCCATGACATGCGCATGCATGTGGAGCCCCCATGAAATATGCCATGCATGTGGGGCCCCTATGACATGCGGCATGCATTTGTGGGCCCCAAGACATGCTGCATGCATTTGGGGGACCCCATGACATGCAGCATGCATTTGGGGCCCCCATGACATGAGGCATTCATTTGGGACCCCCATGACATGCAGCATGCACTTGGGGCCCCCATGACATGCGACATGCAGTTGGGGGCCCCATGACATGCGGCATGCATTTGGGTCCCCCATGAAATGTGGCATGCACGTGGAGCCCCCATGACATGCGGCATGCATTTGGGGCACCCATGACATGCGGCATGCATGTGGGACCCCCATGACATGCGGCATGCATTTGGGCCCCCATGACATGCGGCATGCATTTGGGGCCTGCATAACATGCTGCATGCATTTGGGGTACCTGAGACATGCGGCATGCACGTGGGCCCCCCATAACATGCTGCATGCATTTGGGGTGCCCGAGACATGCGGCATGCACGTGGGGAACCTATGACATGTGGCATGCACGTGGGGCCCCCATGACATGCTGCATGCATTTGGGGCCCCCATGATAAGCGGCATGCATGTGGGGCCCCTATGACATGCGGAATCCATTTGGGGGGCCCCATGACATGCGGCATGCACATGGGGCCCCCATGAAATGCAGCATTTATTTGGGGCCCCCATGACATGTGGAATGCCTGCGGGGCCCCCATGACATGCGGCATGCATGTGGGGCCCCCATGAAGTGCAGCATGCATTTGGATCCCCCATTACATGCTGCATGCAATTGGGGCCCCCATGAAATGCGCCATGCATGTGGGGCCCCTATGACATGCTGCATGAATTTGGGGCCCCCAATACATGCGGCATGCTTGTTGGGCCCCCATGACATGCGGCATGCATTTATGGCCCCCATGACATGCGGCAAGCATTTGAGCCCCCATGACATGCGGCATGCATGTGGGGACCCCATGACATGCGGCATGCATGTGGGGCCCCAATGACATGCGGCATGCATTTGGGGGGCCCCATGACTTGATGCATGCATTTGGGGGCCCCATGACATGCGGCATGCATGTGGGACCCCCATGGCATGCGGCATGCATTTGAATCCCCCATTACATGCGGCATGCACGTGGGGCCCCCCATGGCATGCGGCATGCATTTGGGTCCCCATGACATGCGGAATGCCTGCGGGGCCCCCATGACATGCGGCATGCATGCAGGGCCCTCATGACATGCGGCATGAATTTGGGGCCCCCAATACATGCGGCATGCACGTTGGGCCCCCTTGACATGCGACATTCATGTGGGGCTCCCCTGACATGCGGCATGCATTTATGGCCCCCATGACATGCGGCAAGCTTTTGGGCCCCATGACATGCGGCAAGCATTTGGGCCCCCATGACATGCGGCATGCATGTGGGGCCCCCTTGACATGCGGCATGCATTTGGGGGGCCCATGGCATGCAGCATGCATGTGGGGCCCAAATGCTTGCCGCATGTCAAGGGGGCCTCCATGACATGCGGCATGCATGTGGGTCCCCATGACATGCGGCATGCATGTGGGGCCCCTATGACATGCGGCATGCATGTGGGGCCCCCATTACATGCTCCATGCATGTGGGGCCCCATGACATGCGGCATGCATTTGGGTCCCCCATGAAATGCGGCATGCATGTGGGGCCCCCATGACATGTGGCATGCATGTGGGCCCCTATGACATGCGGCATGCATGTGGGACCCCCATGATATGCGGCATGCATGTGGGGCCCCTATGACATGAGGCATGCATGTGGGACCCCCATGACATGCGGCATGCATGTGGGGCCCCTATGACATGCGGCATGCATTTGGAGCCCCCAGGACATGAGTCATGCATTTGGGGCCGCCATGACATGCGGCATGCATTTGCGGCCCCCATGACATGTGGCATGCATGTGGGCCCCCCATGACATGCGCCATGCATGTGGGCCCCTATGACATGCGGCATGCATGTGGGACCCCCCATGACATGCGGCATGCATGTGGGGCCCCTATGACATGCGGCATGCATGTGGGGCCCCCATGACATGCTCCATGCATGTGGGGCCCCTGTGACATGTGGCATGCATGTGGGGCCCCTATGACATGCGGCATGCATTTGGGGGGCCCCATGACATGCGGCATGCACGTGGGGCCCCCATGACATGCGGCATGCATGCAGGGCCCTCATGACATGCGGCATGAATTTGGGGCCCCCAATACATGCGGCATGCACGTTGGGCCCCCTTGACATGCGACATTCATGTGGGGCTCCCCTGACATGCGGCATGCATTTATGGCCCCCATGACATGCGGCAAGCTTTTGGGCCCCATGACATGCGGCAAGCATTTGGGCCCCCATGACATGCGGCATGCATGTGGGGCCCCCTTGACATGCGGCATGCATTTGGGGGGCCCATGGCATGCAGCATGCATGTGGGGCCCAAATGCTTGCCGCATGTCAAGGGGGCCTCCATGACATGCGGCATGCATGTGGGTCCCCATGACATGCGGCATGCATGTGGGGCCCCTATGACATGCGGCATGCATGTGGGGCCCCCATTACATGCTCCATGCATGTGGGGCCCCATGACATGCGGCATGCATTTGGGTCCCCCATGAAATGCGGCATGCATGTGGGGCCCCCATGACATGTGGCATGCATGTGGGCCCCTATGACATGCGGCATGCATGTGGGACCCCCATGATATGCGGCATGCATGTGGGGCCCCTATGACATGAGGCATGCATGTGGGACCCCCATGACATGCGGCATGCATGTGGGGCCCCTATGACATGCGGCATGCATTTGGAGCCCCCAGGACATGAGTCATGCATTTGGGGCCGCCATGACATGCGGCATGCATTTGCGGCCCCCATGACATGTGGCATGCATGTGGGCCCCCCATGACATGCGCCATGCATGTGGGCCCCTATGACATGCGGCATGCATGTGGGACCCCCCATGACATGCGGCATGCATGTGGGGCCCCTATGACATGCGGCATGCATGTGGGGCCCCCATGACATGCTCCATGCATGTGGGGCCCCTGTGACATGTGGCATGCATGTGGGGCCCCTATGACATGCGGCATGCATTTGGGGGGCCCCATGACATGCGGCATGCACGTGGGGCCCCCATGACATGCGGCATGCATGTGGGGTCCCCATGACATGTGGCATGCATGTGAACCCCCCATGACATGCGCCATGCATGTGGGCCCCTATGACATGCGGCATGCATGTGGGACCCCCATGACATGCGGCATGCATGTGGGGCCCCTATGACATGCGGCATGCATGTGGGGCCCCCATGACATGCTCCATGCATGTGGGGCCCCTATGACATGTGGCATGCATGTGGGGGCCCTATGACATGCGGCATGCATTTGGGGGGCCCCATGACATGCGGCATGCACGTGGGGCCCCCATGACATGCGGCAAGCACGCGGGGCCCCAATGACATGCAGCATGTACGTGGGGCCCCCATGACATGCGAAATGCACGTGAGGCCCCCATGACATGCGGAATGCCTGCGGGGCCCCAATGCCATGCGGCATGCATGCATTTGGGTCACCCATGAAATGCAGCATGCACGTGGGGCCCCCATGACATGTGGCATGCATGTGGGGCCCCATGATATCCGGCATGCATTTATGGCCCCCATGACATGCGGCATGAATTTGGGGCCCCCATGACTTGAGCCATGCATTTGGGGCCCCCATAACATGTGGCATGCACGTGGGGCCCTCATGACATGCAGCATGCATTTGGGGCCCCCATGACTTGAGCCATGCATTTGGGGCCCCCATGACATGCGGCATGCACGTGGGGCCATCATGACATGCAGCATGCATTTGGGGCCACTATGACATGCGGCAAGCATTTGGGCCCCCATGACATGCGGCATGCATGTGGGGGCCCCATGACATGCGTCATGCATTTGGGCCCCATGACATGCGGCATGCATTTGGGGCCTGCATAACATGATGCATGCATTTGGGGTACCTGAGACATGCGGCATGCACATGGGGCCCCCAAAACATGCTGCATGCATTTGGGGCGCCCGAGACATGCGGCATGCACGTGGGGACCCTATGACATGCCGCATGCATTTGGGGCCCCCATTACATGTGGCATGCACATGAAGCCCCCATGACATGAGGCATATGCTTGGGGCCCCATTGACATGCGGCATGAGTTTGGACCCCCCATGACATGCGGCATGCACGTGGGGCCCCCATGACATGCGGCATGCATTTGGGGCCGCCATGACATGCGGCATGCATTTGGGGCCCCATGACATGTGGCATGCATTTGGGTCCCTCATGAAATGCGGCATGCATGTGGGGCCCCCATGACATGTGGCATGCATGTGGGCCTCCCCATGACATGCGCCATGAATGTGGGGCCCCTATGACATGCGGCATGCATTTGGGGGGCCCCATGACATGCGGCATGCACGTGGGGCCCCCATGACATGCGGCATACATTTGTGGCCCCCGTGACATGAGGCATGCACGTGGGGCCCCCATGACATGCGACAAGCACGCGGGGCACCAATGACATGCAACATGTACGTGGGGCCCCCATGACATGCGGAATGCACGTGAGGCCCCCTTGACATGCGGAATGGCTGCGGGGCCCCAATGACATGCAGCATGCATGTGGGGCCCCCATGACATGCGGCATGCATTTGTGGGCACCAAGACATACGGCATGCGTTTGGGGCCCCCATGATATGCGGCATGCATTTGAATCCCCCATTACATGCGGCATGCACGTGGGGCTCAAATGACATGCGGCATGCATTTGTGGCCCCCATGACTTGAGGCATGCATTTGGGGCCTCCATGACATGCGGCATGCATGTGGGGGCCCCATGACATGCGCCATGCATGTGGGGCCCCTATGACATGCGGCATGAATTTGGGGGCCCCAGTACATGCGGCATGCACGTGGAGCCCCCATCATATGCGGCATGCATTTGGGGCCCCCATGACATGCGGCATGCATGCAGGGCCCTCATGACATGTGGCATGAATTTGGGGCCCCAATACATGCGGCATGCATGTTGGCACCCCATGACATGCGACATGCATTTGGGGCCTCCATGACATGCGGCATGCATGTGGGGCCCCCATGACATGCGCCGTGCATGTGGGACCCCTATGACATGCGGCATGCATTTGGGGCCCCCATGACATGCGGCATGCATGTGGGGGCCCTCATGACATGCGGCATGCATTTTTGGGCCCCCATGACATGCTGCATTCGTTTGGGGCCCCCATGACTTGCGGCATGCATGTGGGACCCCCATGACATGTGGTATGCACGTGGGGCCCCTATGACATGCCACATGCATTTGGGGCCCCCATGACATGCGACATGCATGTGGGACCCCCATGACATGCGGCATGCATTTGGGCCCCCATGACATGTGGCATGCATTTGGGCCCCCATGACATGGGGCCTGCATAACATGCTGCATGCATTTGGGGTCCCTGAGACATTCGGCATGCATGTGGGGCACCCATGACTTGCGCCATGCACGTGGGGCCCCTATGACATGCAGCATGAATTTGGGGGCCCCATTACATGTGGCATGCACGTGGAGCCCCCATGACATGAGTCATGCATTTGGGGCCGCCATGACATGCGGCATGCACGTGGGGCCCCCAATACATGCGGAATGCTCGGGAGGCCCCCATGACATGTGGCATGCACGTGGGGCCCCCATGATGTGCGACATGCATTTGGATCCCCCATTACATGCAGAATGCAAGTGGGGACCCCATGACATGTGGCATGCATGTGGGCCCCCATGACATGCAGTATGCATTTGGGGCCTGCATAACATGGTGCATGAATTTGGTGTACCTGAGACATTCGGCATGCACGTGGGGCCCCCATAACATGCTGCATGCATTTGGGGTGCCCGAGACATGCGGCATGTCATAGGGGCCCCACGTGCATGCCGCACGCATTTGGGCCCCCATTACATGTGGCATGCACATGGGGACCCCATGACATGCAGCATGAGTTTGGATCCCCCATGACATGCGGCATGCACATGGGGCCCCCATGACATGAGTCATGCATTTGGGGCCGCCATGACATGCAGCATGCATTTGGGGCTCCCATGACATGCGGCATGCATTTGGGTCCCCCATGAAATGCGGCATGCATGTGGGGCCCCCATGACATGTGGCATGCATGTAGGGCCCCATGATATGCGGCCTGCAGTTGGGGCCCCCAATACATGCGTCATGCATTTATGGCCCCCATGACATGCGGCATGCATTTGGGCCCCCATGACATGTGGCAAGCACGTGGGGCCCCAATGACATGCAGCATGCACGTGGGGCCCCCATGACATGCGGAATGCAAGTGAGGCCCCCATGACATGCGGAATGCCTGCGGGGCCCCCATGACATGCGGAATGCGTGCGGGGCCCCCATGACATGCGGCATGCATGCAGGGCCCTCATGACATGCGGCATGAATTTGGGACCCCATGACATGTGGCATGCATGTGGGGCCCCTATGACATGCGGCATGCATTTGTGGGCCCCAAGACATGCGGCATGCATGTGGGGCCCCTATGACATGCGGCATGCATTTGGGGGCCCCATGACATGCGGCATGCACATGGGGCCCCCATGAAATGCGGCATTTATTTGGGGCCCCCATGACATGCGGCATGCACGTGGTGCCCCCATGACGTGCAGCATGAATTTGGATCCCCCATTACATGCTGCATGCAACTGGGGCCCCCATGAAATGCGCCATGCATGTGGGGCCCCTATGACATGCGGCATGCATTTGTGGGCCCCAAGACATGCGCCATGCATGTGGGGCCCCAATGACATGCAGCATTCACGTGGGACCGCCATAACATGCGGAATGCACGTGAGGCCCCCATGACATGCGTAATGCCTGCGGGGCCCCAATGACATGCGGCATGCACGCATTTGGGTCCCCCATGAAATGTGGCATGCATGTGGGGCCCCCATGACATGCGGCATGCATTTGTGGGCCCCAAGACATGCGCCATGCATGTGGGGCCCCTATGACATGCGGCATGCATTTGTGGGCCCCAAGACATGCGCCATGCATGTGGGGCCCCTATGACATGCGGCATGCATTTGTGGGCCCCAAGACATGCGGCATGCATGTGGGGCCCCTATGACATGCGGCATGCATTTGGGGGGCCACATGACATGCGGCATGCACGTGCGGCCCCCATGAAATTTGGCATTTATTTGGCGCCCCAATGACATGTGGAATGCCTGCGGGGCCCCCTTGACATGTGGCATGCACGTGGGGCCCCCATGACATGCGGCAAGCACGTGGGGCCCCAATGACATGCAGCATTCACGTGGGACCGCCATAACATGCGGAATGCACGTGAGGCCCCCTTGACATGCGTAATGCCTGCGGGGCCCCAATGACATGCGGCATGCACGCATTTGGGTCCCCCATGAAATGCGGCATGCATGTGGGGCCCCCATGACATTTGGTATGCATGTGGGGTCCCATGATATGCGGCATGCAGTTGGGGCCCCAATACATGCGGCATGCACGTTGGGCACCCATGACATGCGACATGCATTTATGGCCCCCATGATATGCTGCATGCATTTGGGCCCTCATGAAATGCGCCATGCATGTGGGGCCCCTATGACATGCGGCATGCATTTGGGGCCCCCATGATATGCGGCACGCATTTGTGGTCCCCATGACATGCGGCATGCATTTGTGGGCCCCAAGACATGATGCATGCATTTGGGGGGCCCCATGACATGCGGAATGCACGTGGGGCCCCCATGAAATGCGGCATGCATTTGGGGCCCCCATGACATGCGGAATGCCTTCGGGGCCCCATGAGATGCGGCATGCATGCGGCACCCTCATGACATGCGGCATGCATTTGGGGCCCCCATGACTTGAGGCATGCATTTGGGGCCCTCGTGACATGCGGCATGCATTTGTGGGCCCCAAGACATTCGGCATGCACGTGGGGCCCCCATGACATGCTGCATGCGTTTGGGGCCCCCATGACTTGCGGCATGCATGTGGGACCCCCATGACATGTGGTATGCACGTGGGGCCCCTATGACATGCCACATGCATTTGGGGCCCCATGACATGCGACATGCATGTGGGACCCCCATGACATGCAGCATGCATTTGGGCCCCCATGACATGTGGCATTCATTTGGGCCCCCATGACATGCGGCATGCATTTGGGGCCTGCATAACATGCTGCATGCATTTGGGGTCCCTGAGACATTCGGCATGCATGTGGGGCACCCATGACTTGCGCCATGCACGTGGGGCCCCTATGACATGCAGCATGAATTTGGGGGCCCCATTACATGTGGCATGCACGTGGAGCCCCCATGACATGAGTCATGCATTTGGGGCCGCCATGACATGCGGCATGCACGTGGGGCCCCCAATACATGCGGAATGCTCGGGAGGCCCCCATGACATGCGGCATGCACGTGGGGCCCCCATGACGTGCAGCATGCATTTGGATCCCCCATTACATGCAGAATGCAAGTGGGGACTCCATGACATGTGGCATGCATGCGGGCCCCCATGACATGCAGTATGCATTTGGGGCCTGCATAACATGGTGCATGCATTTGGTGTACCTGAGACATTCGGCATGCACGTGGGGCCCCCATAACATGCTGCATGCATTTGGGGTGCCCGAGACATGCGGCATGCACGTGGGGCCCCTATGACATGCCGCATGCATTTGGGCCCCCATTACATGTGGCATGCACATGGGGACCCCATGACATGCAGCATGAGTTTGGATCCCCCATGACATGCGGCATGCACATGGGGCCCCCATGACATGAGTCATGCATTTGGGGCCGCCATGACATGCTGCATGCATTTGGGTCCCCCATGAAATGCGGCATGCATGTGGGGCCCCCATGACATGTGGCATGCATGTAGGGCCCCATGATATGCGGCCTGCAGTTGGGGCCCCCAATACATGCGTCATGCATTTATGGCCCCCATGACATGCGGCATGCATTTGGGCCCCCATGACATGTGGCAAGCACGTGGGGCCCCAATGACATGCAGCATGCACGTGGGGCCCCCATGACATGCGGAATGCAAGTGAGGCCCCCATGACATGCGGAATGCCTGCGGGGCCCCCATGACATGCGGAATGCGTGCGGGGCCCCCATGACATGCGGCATGCATGCAGGGCCCTCATGACATGCGGCATGAATTTGGGACCCCATGACATGTGGCATGCATGTGGGGCCCCTATGACATGCGGCATGCATTTGTGGGCCCCAAGACATGCGGCATGCATGTGGGGCCCCTATTACATGCGGCATGCATTTGGGGGCCCCATGACATGCGGCATGCACATGGGGCCCCCATGAAATGCGGCATTTATTTGGGGCCCCCATGACATGCGGCATGCACGTGGTGCCCCCATGACGTGCAGCATGAATTTGGATCCCCCATTACATGCTGCATGCAACTGGGGCCCCCATGAAATGCGCCATGCATGTGGGGCCCCTATGACATGCGGCATGCATTTGTGGGCCCCAAGACATGCGCCAAGCATGTGGGGCCCCAATGACATGCAGCATTCACGTGGGACCGCCATAACATGCGGAATGCACGTGAGGCCCCCATGACATGCGTAATGCCTGCGGGGCCCCCATGACATGCGGCATGCATTTGTGGGCCCCAAGACATGCGCCATGCATGTGGGGCCCCTATGACATGCGGCATGCATTTGTGGGCCCCAAGACATGCGGCATGCATGTGGGGGCCCTATGACATGCGGCATGCATTTGGGGGGCCCCAAGACATGCGGCATGCACGTGCGGCCCCCATGAAATGTGGCATTTATTTGGCGCCCCAATGACATGTGGAATGCCTGCGGGGCCCCCGTGACATGCAGCATTCACGTGGGACCGACATAACATGCGGAATGCACGTGAGGCCCCCTTGACATGCGTAATGCCTGCGGGGCCCCAATGACATGCGGCATGCACGCATTTGGGTACCCCATGAAATGCGGCATGCATGTGGGGCCCCCATGACATGTGGTATGCATGTGGGGTCCCATGATATGCGGCATGCAGTTGGGGCCCCAATACATGCGGCATGCACGTTGGGCACCCATGACATGCGACATGCATTTATGGCCCCCATGATATGCGGCATGCATTTGGGCCCTCATGAAATGCGCCATGCATGTGGGGCCCCTATGACATGCGGCATGCATTTGGGGCCCCCATGATATGCGGCACGCATTTGTGGTCCCCATGACATGCGGCATGCATTTGTGGGCCCCAAGACATGATGCATGCATTTGGGGGGGACCCATGACATGCGGAATGCACGTGGGGCCCCCATGAAATGCGGCATGCATTTGGGGCCCCCATGACATGCGGAATGCCTTCGGGGCCCCATGAGATGCGGAATGCATGCGGCACCCATTAAATGCGGCAAGCACGTGGGGCCCCAATGACATGCAGCATGTACGTGGGGCCCCCATGACATGCGGAATGCCTGCGGGGCCCCAATGACATGCGGCATGCAAGCGGGGCCCTCATGACATGTAGCATGCATTTGGGGCCCCCAATATATGCAGCATGCACGTGGGGCCCCCATGATATGTGGCATGCATTTGGGGCCCCCATGACTTGTGGCATGCACGTGGGCCCCTCATGACATGCAGCATGCATTTGGAAACCACTATGACATGCGGCATGCATTTGGGGCCCCCATGACATGAGGCATGCATTTGGGGCCCCCATGACATGCGGCATGCATGTAGGGCCCCATGAAATGCGCCATGCATGTGGGTCCCCTATGACATGCGGCATGCATTTGTGGGCCCCAAGACATGCGGCATGCACGTGGGCCCCCCATGACATGCGGCATGCATTTGGGGCCCCCCTGACATGCGGAATGCACGTGGGGCACCTATGACATGCGACATGAATTTGGGGGCCCCATTACATGCGGCATGCACGTGGAGCATCCATGACATGCGTCATGCATTTGGGGCCCCATGACATGCGGCATGCATGTGGGGCCCCCATGATATGCGCCATGCATGTGGGGCCCCTATGACATGCGGCATGCATTTGTGGGTCCCAAGACATACTGCATGCATTTGGGGGGCCCCATGACATGCGGCATGCATTTGGGGGGCCCCATGACATGCGGCATGCACGTGGGGCCCCCATGACATGTGGCATACATTTGTGGCCCCCGTGACATGAGGCATGCAAGAGGGGTCCCCATGACATGCGGCATGCATTTGGGGCCCCCATGACATGTGGCATGCACGTGGGGCCCCCATGACATGCTGCATGCATTTGGGGCCCCCATGATAAGCGGCATGCATGTGGGGCCCCTATGACATGCAGAATCCATTTGGGGGGGCCCATGACATGCGGCATGCACATGGGGCCCCCATGAAATGCAGCATTTATTTGGGGCCCCCATGACATGTGGAATGCCTGCGGGGCCCCCATGACATGCGGCATGCATGTGGGGCCCCCATGAAGTGCAGCATGCATTTGGATCCCCCATTACATGCTGCATGCAATTGGGGCCCCCATGAAATGCGCCATGCATGTGGGGCCCCTATAACATGCTGCATGAATTTGGGGCCCCCAATACATGCGGCATGCTTGTTGGGCCCCCATGACATGCGGCATGCATTTATGGCCCCCATGACATGCGGCAAGCATTTGAGCCCCCATGACATGCGGCATGCATGTGGGGACCCCATGACATGCAGCATGCATGTGCTGCCCCAATGGCATGCGGCATGCATTTGGGGGCCCCATGACTTGATGCATGCATTTGTTGCCCCCATGACATGCGGCATGCATGTGGGACCCCCATGACATGCGGCATGCATTTGAATCCCCCATTACATGTGGCATGCACGTGGGGCCCCCATGACATGCGGCGTGCATTTGGGCCCCCCATGACATGCGGAATGCCTGCGGGGCCCCCATGACATGCGGCATGCATGCATGGCCCTCATGACATGCGGCATGAATTTGGGGCCCCCAATACATGCGGCATTCATGTGGGGCTCCCATGACATGCGGCATGCATTTATGGCCCCCATGACATGCGGCAAGCTTTTGGGCCCCATGACATGCGGCATGCATGTGGGGCCCCCATGACATGCGGCATGCATGTGGGGCCCCCTTGACATGCGGCATGCATTTGGGGGCCCCATGGCATGCAGCATGCATGTGGGGCCCAAATGCTTGCCGCATGTCAAGGGGGCCTCCATGACATGCGGCATGCATGTGGGTCCCCATGACATGCGTCATGCACGTGGGGCCCCCTTGACAAGCGGCATGCATTTATGGCCCCCATGACTTGCGGCATGAATTTGGGGCTCCCATGATATGCGGCACGCATTTGGGGCCCCCATGACATGCGCATGCATGTGGAGCCCCCATGAAATACGCCATGCATGTGGGGCCCCTATGACATGCGGCATGCATTTGTGGGCCCCAAGACATGCTGCATGCATTTGGGGGACCCCATGACATGCGGCATGCATTTGGGGCCCCCATGACATGAGGCATTCATTTGGGACCCCCATGACATGCGGCATGCATTTGGGCCCCCCATGACATGCGGCATGCATATGGGGCCTGCATAACATGCTGCATGCATTTGGGGTACCTGAGACATGCGGCATGCACGTGGGCCCCCCATAACATGCTGCATGCATTTGGGGTGCCCGAGACATGCGGCATGCACGTGGGGCCCCTATGACATGTGGCATGCACGTGGGGCCCCCATGACATGCTGCATGCATTTGGGGCCCCCATGATAAGCGGCATGCATGTGGGGCCCCAATGACATGCGGAATCCATTTGGGGGGCCCCATGACATGCGGCATGCACATGGGGCCCCCATGAAATGCAGCATTTATTTGGGGCCCCCATGACATGTGGAATGCCTGCAGGGCCCCCATGACATGCGGCATGCATGTGGGGCCCCCATGAAGTGCAGCATGCATTTGGATCCCCCATTACATGCTGCATGCAATTGGGGCCCCCATGAAATGCGCCATGCATGTGGGGCCCCTATGACATGCTGCATGAATTTGGGGCCCCCAATACATGCGGCATGCTTGTTGGGCCCCCATGACATGCGGCATGCATTTATGGCCCCCATGACATGCGGCAAGCATTTGAGCCCCCATGACATGCGGCATGCATGTGGGGACCCCATGACATGCGGCATGCATGTGGGGCCCCAATGACATGCGGCATGCATTTGGGGGCCCCCATGACTTGATGCATGCATTTGGGGCCCCCATGACATGCGGCATGCATGTGGGACCCCCATGGCATGCGGCATGCATTTGAATCCCCCATTACATGCGGCCTGCACGTGGGGCCCCCCATGGCATGCGGCATGCATTTGGGCCCCCCATGACATGCGGAATGCCTGCAGGGCCCCCATGACATGCGGCATGCATGCAGGGCCCTCATGACATGCGGCATGAATTTGGGGCCCCCAATACATGCGGCATGCACGTTGGGCCCCCTTGACATGCGACATTCATGTGGGGCTCCCATGACATGCGGCATGCATTTATGGCCCCCATGACATGCGGCAAGCTTTTGGGCCCCATGACATGCGGCATGCATGTGGGGCCTCCATGACATGCGGCAAGCATTTGGGCCCCCATGACATGCGGCATGCATGTGGGGCCCCCTTGACATGCGGCATGCATTTGGGGGCCCCATGGCATGCAGCATGCATGTGGGGCCCAAATGCTTGCCGCATGTCAAGGGGGCCTCCATGACATGCGGCATGCATGTGGATCCCCATGACATGCGGCATGCATGTGGGGCCCCTATGACATGCGGCATGCATGTGGGGCCCCCATGACATGCTCCATGCATGTGGGGCCCCATGACATGCGGCATGCATTTGGGTCCCCCATGAAATGCGGCATGCATGTGGGGCCCCCATGACATGTGGCATGCATGTGGGCCCCTATGACATGCGGCATGCATGTGGGACCCCCATGACATGCGGCATGCATGTGGGGCCCCTATGACATGCGGCATGCATTTGGAGCCCCCAGGACATGAGTCATGCATTTGAGGCCGTCATGACATGCGGCATGCATGTGGGGCCCCCATGACATGCTCCATGCATGTGGGGCCCCATGACATGCGGCATGCATTTGGGTCCCCCATGAAATGCGGCATGCATGTGGGGCCCCCATGACATGTGGCATGCATGTGGGCCCCTATGACATGCGGCATGCATGTGGGACCCCCATGACATGCGGCATGCATGTGGGGCCCCTATGACATGCGGCATGCATTTGGAGCCCCCAGGACATGAGTCATGCATTTGGGGCCGTCATGACATGCGGCATGCATTTGCGGCCCCCATGACATGTGGCATGCATGTGGGCCCCCCATGACATGCGCCATGCATGTGGGCCCCTATGACATGCGGCATGCATGTGGGACCCCCATGACATGCGGCATGCATGTGGGGCCCCTATGACATGCGGCATGCATGTGGGGCCCCCATGACATGCTCCATGCATGTGGGGCCCCTGTGACATGTGGCATGCATGTGGGGCCCCTATGACATGCGGCATGTATTTGGGGGGCCCCATGACATGCGGCATGCACGTGGGGCCCCCATGACATGCGGCATGCATGTGGGGTCCCCATGACATGTGGCATGCATGTGAACCCCCCATGACATGCGCCATGCATGTGGGCCCCTATGACATGCGGCATGCGTGTGGGACCCCCATGACATGCGGCATGCATGTGGGGCCCCTATGACATGCGGCATGCATGTGGGGCCCCCATCACATGCTCCATGCATGTGGGGCCCCTATGACATGTGGCATGCATGTGGGGGCCCTATGACATGCGGCATGCATTTGGGGGGCCCCATGACATGCGGCATGCACGTGGGGCCCCCATGACATGCGGCAAGCACGTGGGGCCCCAATGACATGCAGCATGTACGTGGGGCCCCCATGACATGCGAAATGCACGTGAGGCCCCCATGACATGCGGAATGCCTGCGGGGCCCCAATGCCATGCGGCATGCATGCATTTGGGTCACCCATGAAATGCAGCATGCACGTGGGGCCCCCATGACATGTGGCATGCATGTGGGGCCCCATGATATCCGGCATGCATTTATGGCCCCCATGACATGCGGCATGCATTTGGGGCCCCCATGACTTGAGCCATGCATTTGGGGCCCCCATAACATGTGGCATGCACGTGGGGCCCTCATGACATGCAGCATGCATTTGGGGCCCCCATGACTTGAGCCATGCATTTGGGGCCCCCATGACATGCGGCATGCACGTGGGGCCATCATGACATGCAGCATGCATTTGGGGCCACTATGACATGCGGCAAGCATTTGGGCCCCCATGACATGCGGCATGCATGTGGGGGGCCCATGACATGCGTCATGCATTTGGGCCCCATGACATGCGGCATGCATTTGGGGCCTGCATAACATGATGCATGCATTTGGGGTACCTGAGACATGCGGCATGCACATGGGGCCCCCATAACATGCTGCATGCATTTGGGGCGCCCGAGACATGCGGCATGCACGTGGGGACCCTATGACATGCCGCATGCATTTGGGGCCCCCATTACATGTGGCATGCACATGAAGCCCCCATGACATGAGGCATATGCTTGGGGCCCCATTGACATGCGGCATGAGTTTGGACCCCCCATGACATGTGGCATGCACGTGGGGCCCCCATGACATGCGGCATGCATTTGGGGCCGCCATGACATGCGGCATGCATTTGGGGCCCCCATGACATGCGGCATGCATTTGGGTCCCTCATGAAATGCGGCATGCATGTGGGGCCCCCATGACATGTGGCATGCATGTGGGCCCCCCCATGACATGCGCCATGAATGTGGGGCCCCTATGACATGCGGCATGCATTTGGGGGGCCCCATGACATGCGGCATGCACGTGGGGCCCCCATGACATGCGGCATACATTTGTGGCCCCCGTGACATGAGGCATGCACGTGGGGCCCCCATGACATGCGACAAGCACGCGGGGCACCAATGACATGCAACATGTACGTGGGGCCCCCATGACATGCGGAATGCACGTGAGGCCCCCTTGACATGCGGAATGGCTGCGGGGCCCCAATGACATGCAGCATGCATGTGGGCCCCCCATGACATGCGGCATGCATTTGTGGGCACCAAGACATACGGCATGCGTTTGGGGCCCCCATGATATGCGGCATGCATTTGAATCCCCCATTACATGCGGCATGCACGTGGGGCTCCCATGACATGCGGCATGCATTTGTGGCCCCCATGACTTGAGGCATGCATTTGAGGCCTCCATGACATGCGGCATGCATTTGTGGCCCCCATGACTTGAGGCATGCATTTGGGGCCTCCATGACATGCGGCATGCATGTGGGGCCCCCATGACATGCGCCATGCATGTGGGGCCCCTATGACATGCAGCATGCACGTGGAGCCCCCATCATATGCGGCATGCATTTGGGGCCCCCATGACATGCGGCATGCATGCAGGGCCCTCATGACATGTGGCATGAATTTGGGGCCCCAATACATGCGGCATGCATGTTGGCACCCCATGACATGCGGCATGCATTTGGGGCCTCCATGACATGCGGCATGCATGTGGGGCCCCCCATGACATGCGCCGTGCATGTGGGACCCCTATGACATGCGGCATGCATTTGGGGCCCCCATGACATGCGGCATGCATGTGGGGCCCTCATGACATGCGGCATGCATTTGTGGGCCCCAAGACATTCGGCATGCACGTGGGGCCCCCATGACATGCTGCATTCGTTTGGGGCCCCCATGACTTGCGGCATGCATGTGGGACCCCCATGACATGTGGTATGCACGTGGGGCCCCTATGACATGCCACATGCATTTGGGGCCCCCATGACATGCCACATGCATTTGGGGCCCCCATGACATGCGGCATGCATTTGGGCCCCCATGACATGTGGCATGCATTTGGGCCCCCATGACATGCGGCATGCATTTGGGGCCTGCATAACATGCTGCATGCATTTGGGGTCCCTGAGACATTCGGCATGCATGTGGGGCACCCATGACTTGCGCCATGCACGTGGGGCCCCTATGACATGCAGCATGAATTTGGGGGCCCCATTACATGTGGCATGCACGTGGAGCCCCCATGACATGAGTCATGCATTTGGGGCCGCCATGACATGCGGCATGCACGTGGGGCCCCCAATACATGCGGAATGCTCGGGAGGCCCCCATGACATGCGGCATGCACGTGGGGCCCCCATGACGTGCAGCATGCATTTGGATCCCCCATTACATGCAGAATGCAAGTGGGGACCCCATGACATGTGGCATGCATGTGGGCCCCATGACATGCAGTATGCATTTGGGGCCTGCATAACATGGTGCATGCATTTGGTGTACCTGAGACATTCGGCATGCACGTGGGGCCCCCATAACATGCTGCATGCATTTGGGGTGCCCGAGACATGCGGCATGTCATAGGGGCCCCACGTGCATGCCGCACGCATTTGGGCCCCCATTACATGTGGCATGCACATGGGGACCCCATGACATGCAGCATGAGTTTGGATCCCCCATGACATGCGGCATGCACATGGGGCCCCCATGACATGAGTCATGCATTTGGGGCCGCCATGACATGCAGCATGCATTTGGGGCTCCCATGACATGCGGCATGCATTTGGGTCCCCCATGAAATGCGGCATGCATGTGGGGCCCCCATGACATGTGGCATGCATGTAGGGCCCCATGATATGCGGCCTGCAGTTGGGGCCCCCAATACATGCGGCATGCATTTATGGCCCCATTACATGCGGCATGCATTTGGGCCCCCATGACATGTGGCAAGCACGTGGGGCCCCAATGACATGCAGCATGCACGTGGGGCCCCCATGACATGCGGAATGCAAGTGAGGCCCCCATGACATGCGGAATGCCTGCGGGGCCCCCATGACATGCGGAATGCGTGCGGGGCCCCCATGACATGCGGCATGCATGCAGGGCCCTCATGACATGCGGCATGAATTTGGGACCCCATGACATGTGGCATGCATGTGGGGCCCCTATGACATGCGGCATGCATTTGTGGGCCCCAAGACATGCGGCATGCATGTGGGGCCCCTATGACATGCGGCATGCATTTGGGGGCCCCATGACATGCGGCATGCACATGGGGCCCCCATGAAATGCGGCATTTATTTGGGGCCCCCATGACATGCGGCATGCACGTGGTGCCCCCATGACGTGCAGCATGAATTTGGATCCCCCATTACATGCTGCATGCAACTGGGGCCCCCATGAAATGCGCCATGCATGTGGGGCCCCTATGACATGCGGCATGCATTTGTGGGCCCCAAGACATGCGCCATGCATGTGGGGCCCCAATGACATGCAGCATTCACGTGGGACCGCCATAACATGCGGAATGCACGTGAGGCCCCCATGACATGCGTAATGCCTGCGGGGCCCCAATGACATGCGGCATGCACGCATTTGGGTCCCCCATGAAATGCGGCATGCATGTGGGGCCCCCATGACATGCGGCATGCATTTGTGGGCCCCAAGACATGCGCCATGCTTGCGGGGCCCCTATGACATGCGGCATGCATTTGTGGGCCCCAAGACATGCGGCATGCATGTGGGGCCCCTATGACATGCGGCATGCATTTGGGGGGCCACATGACATGCGGCATGCACGTGCGGCCCCCATGAAATGTGGCATTTATTTGGCGCCCCAATGACATGTGGAATGCCTGCGGGGCCCCCTTGACATGTGGCATGCACGTGGGGCCCCCATGACATGCGGCAAGCACGTGGGGCCCCAATGACATGCAGCATTCACGTGGGACCGCCATAACATGCGGAATGCACGTGAGGCCCCCTTGACATGCGTAATGCCTGCGGGGCCCCAATGACATGCGGCATGCACGCATTTGGGTCCCCCATGAAATGCGGCATGCATGTGGGGCCCCCATGACATGTGGTATGCATGTGGGGTCCCATGATATGCGGCATGCAGTTGGGGCCCCAATACATGCGGCATGCACGTTGGGCACCCATGACATGCGACATGCATTTATGGCCCCCATGATATGCGGCATGCATTTGGGCCCTCATGAAATGCGCCATGCATGTGGGGCCCTTATGACATGCGGCATGCATTTGGGGCCCCCATGATATGCGGCACACATTTGTGGTCCCCATGACATGCGGCATGCATTTGTGGGCCCCAAGACATGATGCATGCATTTGGGGGGCCCCATGACATGCGGAATGCACGTGGGGCCCCCATGAAATGCGGCATGCATTTGGGGCCCCCATGACATGCGGAATGCCTTCGGGGCCCCATGAGATGCGGCATGCATGCGGCACCCTCATGACATGCGGCATGCATTTGGGGCCCCCATGACTTGAGGCATGCATTTGGGGCCCTCATGACATGCGGCATGCATTTGTGGGCCCCAAGACATTCGGCATGCACGTGGGGCCCCCATGACATGCTGCATGCGTTTGGGGCCCCCATGACTTGCGGCATGCATGTGGGACCCCCATGACATGTGGTATGCACGTGGGGCACCTATGACATGCCACATGCATTTGGGGCCCCCATGACATGCGACATGCATGTGGGACCCCCATGACATGCAGCATGCATTTGGGCCCCATGACATGTGGCATGCATTTGGGCCCCCATGACATGCGGCATGCATTTGGGGCCTGCATAACATGCTGCATGCATTTGGGGGCCCCATTACATGTGGCATGCACGTGGAGCCCCCATGACATGAGTCATGCATTTGGGGCCGCCATGACATGCGGCATGCACGTGGGGCCCCCAATACATGCGGAATGCTCGGGAGGCCCCCATGACATGCGGCATGCACGTGGGGCCCCCATGACGTGCAGCATGCATTTGGATCCCCCATTACATGCAGAATGCAAGTGGGGACCCCATGACATGTGGCATGCATGTGGGCCCCCATGACATGCAGTATGCATTTGGGGCCTGCATAACATGGTGCATGCATTTGGTGTACCTGAGACATTCGGCATGCACATGGGGCCCCCATAACATGCTGCATGCATTTGGGGTGCCCGATACATGCGGCATGTCATAGGGGCCCCACGTGCATGCCGCACGCATTTGGGCCCCCATTACATGTGGCATGCACATGGGGACCCCATGACATGCAGCATGAGTTTGGATCCCCCATGACATGCGGCATGCACATGGGGCCCCCATGACATGAGAAATGCATTTGGGGCCGCCATGACATGCTGCATGCATTTGGGGCTCCCATGACATGCGGCATGCATTTGGGTCCCCCATGAAATGCGGCATGCATGTGGGGCCCCCATGACATGTGGCATGCATGTAGGGCCCCATGATATGCGGCCTACAGTTGGGGCCCCCAATACATGCGTCATGCATTTATGGCCCCCATGACATGCGGCATGCATTTGGGCCCCCATGACATGTGGCAAGCACGTGGGGCCCCAATGACATGCAGCATGCACGTGGGGCCCCCATGACATGCGGAATGCAAGTGAGGCCCCCATGACATGCGGAATGCCTGCGGGGCCCCCATGACATGCGGAATGCGTGCGGGGCCCCCATGACATGCGGCATGCATGCAGGGCCCTCATGACATGCGGCATGAATTTGGGACCCCATGACATGTGGCATGCATGTGGGGCCCCTATGACATGCGGCATGCATTTGTGGGCCCCAAGACATGCGTCATGCACATGGGGCCCCCATGAAATGCGGCATTTATTTGGGGCCCCCATGACATGCGGCATGCACGTGGTGCCCCCATGACGTGCAGCATGAATTTGGATCCCCCATTACATGCTGCATGCAACTGGGGCCCCCATGAAATGCGCCATGCATGTGGGGCCCCTATGACATGCGGCATGCATTTGTGGGCCCCCAATGACATGCAGCATTCACGTGGGACCGCCATAACATGCGGAATGCACGTGAGGCCCCCATGACATGCGTAATGCCTGCGGGGCCCCAATGACATGCGGCATGCACGCATTTGGGTCCCCCAAGAAATGCGGCATGCATTTGGGGCCCCCCTGACATGCGGAATGCACGTGGGGCACCTATGACATGCGACATGAATTTGGGGGCCCCATTACATGCGGCATGCACGTGGAGCATCCATGACATGCGTCATGCATTTGGGGCCCCATGACATGCGGCATGCATGTGGGGCCCCCATGATATGCGCCATGCATGTGGGGCCCCTATGACATGCGGCATGCATTTGTGGGTCCCAAGACATACTGCATGCATTTGGGGGGCCCCATGACATGCGGCATGCATTTGGGGGGCCCCATGACATGCGGCATGCACGTGGGGCCCCCATGACATGTGGCATACATTTGTGGCCCCCGTGACATGAGGCATGCAAGAGGGGTCCCCATGACATGCGGCATGCATTTGGGGCCCCCATGACATGTGGCATGCACGTGGGGCCCCCATGACATGCTGCATGCATTTGGGGCCCCCATGATAAGCGGCATGCATGTGGGGCCCCTATGACATGCAGAATCCATTTGGGGGGGCCCATGACATGCGGCATGCACATGGGGCCCCCATGAAATGCAGCATTTATTTGGGGCCCCCATGACATGTGGAATGCCTGCGGGGCCCCCATGACATGCGGCATGCATGTGGGGCCCCCATGAAGTGCAGCATGCATTTGGATCCCCCATTACATGCTGCATGCAATTGGGGCCCCCATGAAATGCGCCATGCATGTGGGGCCCCTATAACATGCTGCATGAATTTGGGGCCCCCAATACATGCGGCATGCTTGTTGGGCCCCCATGACATGCGGCATGCATTTATGGCCCCCATGACATGCGGCAAGCATTTGAGCCCCCATGACATGCGGCATGCATGTGGGGACCCCATGACATGCAGCATGCATGTGCTGCCCCAATGGCATGCGGCATGCATTTGGGGGCCCCATGACTTGATGCATGCATTTGTTGCCCCCATGACATGCGGCATGCATGTGGGACCCCCATGACATGCGGCATGCATTTGAATCCCCCATTACATGTGGCATGCACGTGGGGCCCCCATGACATGCGGCGTGCATTTGGGCCCCCATGACATGCGGAATGCCTGCGGGGCCCCCATGACATGCGGCATGCATGCATGGCCCTCATGACATGCGGCATGAATTTGGGGCCCCCAATACATGCGGCATTCATGTGGGGCTCCCATGACATGCGGCATGCATTTATGGCCCCCATGACATGCGGCAAGCTTTTGGGCCCCATGACATGCGGCATGCATGTGGGGCCCCCATGACATGCGGCATGCATGTGGGGCCCCCTTGACATGCGGCATGCATTTGGGGGCCCCATGGCATGCAGCATGCATGTGGGGCCCAAATGCTTGCCGCATGTCAAGGGGGCCTCCATGACATGCGGCATGCATGTGGGTCCCCATGACATGCGTCATGCACGTGGGGCCCCCTTGACAAGCGGCATGCATTTATGGCCCCCATGACTTGCGGCATGAATTTGGGGCTCCCATGATATGCGGCACGCATTTGGGGCCCCCATGACATGCGCATGCATGTGGAGCCCCCATGAAATACGCCATGCATGTGGGGCCCCTATGACATGCGGCATGCATTTGTGGGCCCCAAGACATGCTGCATGCATTTGGGGGACCCCATGACATGCGGCATGCATTTGGGGCCCCCATGACATGAGGCATTCATTTGGGACCCCCATGACATGCGGCATGCATTTGGGCCCCCCATGACATGCGGCATGCATATGGGGCCTGCATAACATGCTGCATGCATTTGGGGTACCTGAGACATGCGGCATGCACGTGGGCCCCCCATAACATGCTGCATGCATTTGGGGTGCCCGAGACATGCGGCATGCACGTGGGGCCCCTATGACATGTGGCATGCACGTGGGGCCCCCATGACATGCTGCATGCATTTGGGGCCCCCATGATAAGCGGCATGCATGTGGGGCCCCAATGACATGCGGAATCCATTTGGGGGGCCCCATGACATGCGGCATGCACATGGGGCCCCCATGAAATGCAGCATTTATTTGGGGCCCCCATGACATGTGGAATGCCTGCAGGGCCCCCATGACATGCGGCATGCATGTGGGGCCCCCATGAAGTGCAGCATGCATTTGGATCCCCCATTACATGCTGCATGCAATTGGGGCCCCCATGAAATGCGCCATGCATGTGGGGCCCCTATGACATGCTGCATGAATTTGGGGCCCCCAATACATGCGGCATGCTTGTTGGGCCCCCATGACATGCGGCATGCATTTATGGCCCCCATGACATGCGGCAAGCATTTGAGCCCCCATGACATGCGGCATGCATGTGGGGACCCCATGACATGCGGCATGCATGTGGGGCCCCAATGACATGCGGCATGCATTTGGGGGCCCCCATGACTTGATGCATGCATTTGGGGCCCCCATGACATGCGGCATGCATGTGGGACCCCCATGGCATGCGGCATGCATTTGAATCCCCCATTACATGCGGCCTGCACGTGGGGCCCCCCATGGCATGCGGCATGCATTTGGGCCCCCCATGACATGCGGAATGCCTGCAGGGCCCCCATGACATGCGGCATGCATGCAGGGCCCTCATGACATGCGGCATGAATTTGGGGCCCCCAATACATGATGCGGCATGCATTTATGGCCCCCATGACATGCGGCAAGCTTTTGGGCCCCATGACATGCGGCATGCATGTGGGGCCTCCATGACATGCGGCAAGCATTTGGGCCCCCATGACATGCGGCATGCATGTGGGGCCCCCTTGACATGCGGCATGCATTTGGGGGCCCCATGGCATGCAGCATGCATGTGGGGCCCAAATGCTTGCCGCATGTCAAGGGGGCCTCCATGACATGCGGCATGCATGTGGATCCCCATGACATGCGGCATGCATGTGGGGCCCCTATGACATGCGGCATGCATGTGGGGCCCCCATGACATGCTCCATGCATGTGGGGCCCCATGACATGCGGCATGCATTTGGGTCCCCCATGAAATGCGGCATGCATGTGGGGCCCCCATGACATGTGGCATGCATGTGGGCCCCTATGACATGCGGCATGCATGTGGGACCCCCATGACATGCGGCATGCATGTGGGGCCCCTATGACATGCGGCATGCATTTGGAGCCCCCAGGACATGAGTCATGCATTTGAGGCCGTCATGACATGCGGCATGCATGTGGGGCCCCCATGACATGCTCCATGCATGTGGGGCCCCATGACATGCGGCATGCATTTGGGTCCCCCATGAAATGCGGCATGCATGTGGGGCCCCCATGACATGTGGCATGCATGTGGGCCCCTATGACATGCGGCATGCATGTGGGACCCCCATGACATGCGGCATGCATGTGGGGCCCCTATGACATGCGGCATGCATTTGGAGCCCCCAGGACATGAGTCATGCATTTGGGGCCGTCATGACATGCGGCATGCATTTGCGGCCCCCATGACATGTGGCATGCATGTGGGCCCCCCATGACATGCGCCATGCATGTGGGCCCCTATGACATGCGGCATGCATGTGGGACCCCCATGACATGCGGCATGCATGTGGGGCCCCTATGACATGCGGCATGCATGTGGGGCCCCCATGACATGCTCCATGCATGTGGGGCCCCTGTGACATGTGGCATGCATGTGGGGCCCCTATGACATGCGGCATGTATTTGGGGGGCCCCATGACATGCGGCATGCACGTGGGGCCCCCATGACATGCGGCATGCATGTGGGGTCCCCATGACATGTGGCATGCATGTGAACCCCCCATGACATGCGCCATGCATGTGGGGCCCCTATGACATGTGGCATGCATGTGGGGGCCCTATGACATGCGGCATGCATTTGGGGGGCCCCATGACATGCGGCATGCACGTGGGGCCCCCATGACATGCGGCAAGCACGTGGGGCCCCAATGACATGCAGCATGTACGTGGGGCCCCCATGACATGCGAAATGCACGTGAGGCCCCCATGACATGCGGAATGCCTGCGGGGCCCCAATGCCATGCGGCATGCATGCATTTGGGTCACCCATGAAATGCAGCATGCACGTGGGGCCCCCATGACATGTGGCATGCATGTGGGGCCCCATGATATCCGGCATGCATTTATGGCCCCCATGACATGCGGCATGCATTTGGGGCCCCCATGACTTGAGCCATGCATTTGGGGCCCCCATAACATGTGGCATGCACGTGGGGCCCTCATGACATGCAGCATGCATTTGGGGCCCCCATGACTTGAGCCATGCATTTGGGGCCCCCATGACATGCGGCATGCACGTGGGGCCATCATGACATGCAGCATGCATTTGGGGCCACTATGACATGCGGCAAGCATTTGGGCCCCCATGACATGCGGCATGCATGTGGGGGGCCCATGACATGCGTCATGCATTTGGGCCCCATGACATGCGGCATGCATTTGGGGCCTGCATAACATGATGCATGCATTTGGGGTACCTGAGACATGCGGCATGCACATGGGGCCCCCATAACATGCTGCATGCATTTGGGGCGCCCGAGACATGCGGCATGCACGTGGGGACCCTATGACATGCCGCATGCATTTGGGGCCCCCATTACATGTGGCATGCACATGAAGCCCCCATGACATGAGGCATATGCTTGGGGCCCCATTGACATGCGGCATGAGTTTGGACCCCCCATGACATGTGGCATGCACGTGGGGCCCCCATGACATGCGGCATGCATTTGGGGCCGCCATGACATGCGGCATGCATTTGGGGCCCCCATGACATGCGGCATGCATTTGGGTCCCTCATGAAATGCGGCATGCATGTGGGGCCCCCATGACATGTGGCATGCATGTGGGCCCCCCCATGACATGCGCCATGAATGTGGGGCCCCTATGACATGCGGCATGCATTTGGGGGGCCCCATGACATGCGGCATGCACGTGGGGCCCCCATGACATGCGGCATACATTTGTGGCCCCCGTGACATGAGGCATGCACGTGGGGCCCCCATGACATGCGACAAGCACGCGGGGCACCAATGACATGCAACATGTACGTGGGGCCCCCATGACATGCGGAATGCACGTGAGGCCCCCTTGACATGCGGAATGGCTGCGGGGCCCCAATGACATGCAGCATGCATGTGGGCCCCCCATGACATGCGGCATGCATTTGTGGGCACCAAGACATACGGCATGCGTTTGGGGCCCCCATGATATGCGGCATGCATTTGAATCCCCCATTACATGCGGCATGCACGTGGGGCTCCCATGACATGCGGCATGCATTTGTGGCCCCCATGACTTGAGGCATGCATTTGGGGCCTCCATGACATGCGGCATGCATTTGTGGCCCCCATGACTTGAGGCATGCATTTGGGGCCTCCATGACATGCGGCATGCATGTGGGGCCCCCATGACATGCGCCATGCATGTGGGGCCCCTATGACATGCGGCATGCACGTGGAGCCCCCATCATATGCGGCATGCATTTGGGGCCCCCATGACATGCGGCATGCATGCAGGGCCCTCATGACATGTGGCATGAATTTGGGGCCCCAATACATGCGGCATGCATGTTGGCACCCCATGACATGCGGCATGCATTTGGGGCCTCCATGACATGCGGCATGCATGTGGGGCCCCCCATGACATGCGCCGTGCATGTGGGACCCCTATGACATGCGGCATGCATTTGGGGCCCCCATGACATGCGGCATGCATGTGGGGCCCTCATGACATGCGGCATGCATTTGTGGGCCCCAAGACATTCGGCATGCACGTGGGGCCCCCATGACATGCTGCATTCGTTTGGGGCCCCCATGACTTGCGGCATGCATGTGGGACCCCCATGACATGTGGTATGCACGTGGGGCCCCTATGACATGCCACATGCATTTGGGGCCCCCATGACATGCGACATGCATGTGGGACCCCCATGACATGCGGCATGCATTTGGGCCCCCATGACATGTGGCATGCATTTGGGCCCCCATGACATGCGGCATGCATTTGGGGCCTGCATAACATGCTGCATGCATTTGGGGTCCCTGAGACATTCGGCATGCATGTGGGGCACCCATGACTTGCGCCATGCACGTGGGGCCCCTATGACATGCAGCATGAATTTGGGGGCCCCATTACATGTGGCATGCACGTGGAGCCCCCATGACATGAGTCATGCATTTGGGGCCGCCATGACATGCGGCATGCACGTGGGGCCCCCAATACATGCGGAATGCTCGGGAGGCCCCCATGACATGCGGCATGCACGTGGGGCCCCCATGACGTGCAGCATGCATTTGGATCCCCCATTACATGCAGAATGCAAGTGGGGACCCCATGACATGTGGCATGCATGTGGGCCCCATGACATGCAGTATGCATTTGGGGCCTGCATAACATGGTGCATGCATTTGGTGTACCTGAGACATTCGGCATGCACGTGGGGCCCCCATAACATGCTGCATGCATTTGGGGTGCCCGAGACATGCGGCATGTCATAGGGGCCCCACGTGCATGCCGCACGCATTTGGGCCCCCATTACATGTGGCATGCACATGGGGACCCCATGACATGCAGCATGAGTTTGGATCCCCCATGACATGCGGCATGCACATGGGGCCCCCATGACATGAGTCATGCATTTGGGGCCGCCATGACATGCAGCATGCATTTGGGGCTCCCATGACATGCGGCATGCATTTGGGTCCCCCATGAAATGCGGCATGCATGTGGGGCCCCCATGACATGTGGCATGCATGTAGGGCCCCATGATATGCGGCCTGCAGTTGGGGCCCCCAATACATGCGGCATGCATTTATGGCCCCATTACATGCGGCATGCATTTGGGCCCCCATGACATGTGGCAAGCACGTGGGGCCCCAATGACATGCAGCATGCACGTGGGGCCCCCATGACATGCGGAATGCAAGTGAGGCCCCCATGACATGCGGAATGCCTGCGGGGCCCCCATGACATGCGGAATGCGTGCGGGGCCCCCATGACATGCGGCATGCATGCAGGGCCCTCATGACATGCGGCATGAATTTGGGACCCCATGACATGTGGCATGCATGTGGGGCCCCTATGACATGCGGCATGCATTTGTGGGCCCCAAGACATGCGGCATGCATGTGGGGCCCCTATGACATGCGGCATGCATTTGGGGGCCCCATGACATGCGGCATGCACATGGGGCCCCCATGAAATGCGGCATTTATTTGGGGCCCCCATGACATGCGGCATGCACGTGGTGCCCCCATGACGTGCAGCATGAATTTGGATCCCCCATTACATGCTGCATGCAACTGGGGCCCCCATGAAATGCGCCATGCATGTGGGGCCCCTATGACATGCGGCATGCATTTGTGGGCCCCAAGACATGCGCCATGCATGTGGGGCCCCAATGACATGCAGCATTCACGTGGGACCGCCATAACATGCGGAATGCACGTGAGGCCCCCATGACATGCGTAATGCCTGCGGGGCCCCAATGACATGCGGCATGCACGCATTTGGGTCCCCCATGAAATGCGGCATGCATGTGGGGCCCCCATGACATGCGGCATGCATTTGTGGGCCCCAAGACATGCGCCATGCATGCGGGGCCCCTATGACATGCGGCATGCATTTGTGGGCCCCAAGACATGCGGCATGCATGTGGGGCCCCTATGACATGCGGCATGCATTTGGGGGGCCACATGACATGCGGCATGCACGTGCGGCCCCCATGAAATGTGGCATTTATTTGGCGCCCCAATGACATGTGGAATGCCTGCGGGACCCCCTTGACATGTGGCATGCACGTGGGGCCCCCATGACATGCGGCAAGCACGTGGGGCCCCAATGACATGCAGCATTCACGTGGGACCGCCATAACATGCGGAATGCACGTGAGGCCCCCTTGACATGCGTAATGCCTGCGGGGCCCCAATGACATGCGGCATGCACGCATTTGGGTCCCCCATGAAATGCGGCATGCATGTGGGGCCCCCATGACATGTGGTATGCATGTGGGGTCCCATGATATGCGGCATGCAGTTGGGGCCCCAATACATGCGGCATGCACGTTGGGCACCCATGACATGCGACATGCATTTATGGCCCCCATGATATGCGGCATGCATTTGGGCCCTCATGAAATGCGCCATGCATGTGGGGCCCTTATGACATGCGGCATGCATTTGGGGCCCCCATGATATGCGGCACACATTTGTGGTCCCCATGACATGCGGCATGCATTTGTGGGCCCCAAGACATGATGCATGCATTTGGGGGGCCCCATGACATGCGGAATGCACGTGGGGCCCCCATGAAATGCGGCATGCATTTGGGGCCCCCATGACATGCGGAATGCCTTCGGGGCCCCATGAGATGCGGCATGCATGCGGCACCCTCATGACATGCGGCATGCATTTGGGGCCCCCATGACTTGAGGCATGCATTTGGGGCCCTCATGACATGCGGCATGCATTTGTGGCCCCCAAGACATTCGGCATGCACGTGGGGCCCCCATGACATGCTGCATGCGTTTGGGGCCCCCATGACTTGCGGCATGCATGTGGGACCCCCATGACATGTGGTATGCACGTGGGGCACCTATGACATGCCACATGCATTTGGGGCCCCCATGACATGCGACATGCATGTGGGACCCCCATGACATGCAGCATGCATTTGGGCCCCATGACATGTGGCATGCATTTGGGCCCCCATGACATGCGGCATGCATTTGGGGCCTGCATAACATGCTGCATGCATTTGGGGGCCCCATTACATGTGGCATGCACGTGGAGCCCCCATGACATGAGTCATGCATTTGGGGCCGCCATGACATGCGGCATGCACGTGGGGCCCCCAATACATGCGGAATGCTCGGGAGGCCCCCATGACATGCGGCATGCACGTGGGGCCCCCATGACGTGCAGCATGCATTTGGATCCCCCATTACATGCAGAATGCAAGTGGGGACCCCATGACATGTGGCATGCATGTGGGCCCCCATGACATGCAGTATGCATTTGGGGCCTGCATAACATGGTGCATGCATTTGGTGTACCTGAGACATTCGGCATGCACATGGGGCCCCCATAACATGCTGCATGCATTTGGGGTGCCCGATACATGCGGCATGTCATAGGGGCCCCACGTGCATGCCGCACGCATTTGGGCCCCCATTACATGTGGCATGCACATGGGGACCCCATGACATGCAGCATGAGTTTGGATCCCCCATGACATGCGGCATGCACATGGGGCCCCCATGACATGAGAAATGCATTTGGGGCCGCCATGACATGCTGCATGCATTTGGGGCTCCCATGACATGCGGCATGCATTTGGGTCCCCCATGAAATGCGGCATGCATGTGGGGCCCCCATGACATGTGGCATGCATGTAGGGCCCCATGATATGCGGCCTACAGTTGGGGCCCCCAATACATGCGTCATGCATTTATGGCCCCCATGACATGCGGCATGCATTTGGGCCCCCATGACATGTGGCAAGCACGTGGGGCCCCAATGACATGCAGCATGCACGTGGGGCCCCCATGACATGCGGAATGCAAGTGAGGCCCCCATGACATGCGGAATGCCTGCGGGGCCCCCATGACATGCGGAATGCGTGCGGGGCCCCCATGACATGCGGCATGCATGCAGGGCCCTCATGACATGCGGCATGAATTTGGGACCCCATGACATGTGGCATGCATGTGGGGCCCCTATGACATGCGGCATGCATTTGTGGGCCCCAAGACATGCATCATGCACATGGGGCCCCCATGAAATGCGGCATTTATTTGGGGCCCCCATGACATGCGGCATGCACGTGGTGCCCCCATGACGTGCAGCATGAATTTGGATCCCCCATTACATGCTGCATGCAACTGGGGCCCCCATGAAATGCGCCATGCATGTGGGGCCCCTATGACATGCGGCATGCATTTGTGGGCCCCCAATGACATGCAGCATTCACGTGGGACCGCCATAACATGCGGAATGCACGTGAGGCCCCCATGACATGCGTAATGCCTGCGGGGCCCCAATGACATGCGGCATGCACGCATTTGGGTCCCCCAAGAAATGCGGCATGCATGTGGGGGGCCCATGACATGCGGCATGCATTTGTGGGCCCCAAGACATGCGCCATGCATGTGGGGCCCCTGTGACATGCGGCATGCATTTGTGGGCCCCAAGACATGCGGCATGCATGTGGGGCCCCTATGACATGCGGCATGCATTTGGGGGGCCACATGACATGCGGCATGCACGTGCGGCCCCCATGAAATGTGGCATTTATTTGGCGCCCCAATGACATGTGGAATGCCTGTATGGCCCCCGTGACATGTGGCATGCACGTGGGGCCCCCATGACATGCAGCATTCACGTGGGACCGACATAACATGCGGAATGCACGTGAGGCCCCCTTGACATGCGTAATGCCTGCGGGGCCCCAATGACATGCGGCATGCACGCATTTGGGTCCCCCATGAAATGCGGCATGCATGTGGGGCCCCCATGACATGTGGTATGCATGTGGGGTCCCATGATATGCGGCATGCAGTTGGGGCCCCAATACATGCGGCATGCACGTTGGACACCCATGACATGCGACATGCATTTATGGCCCCCATGATATGCGGCATGCATTTGGGCCCTCATGAAATGCGCCATGCATGTGGGGCCCCTATGACACGCGGCATGCATTTGGGGCCCCCATGATATGCGGCACGCATTTGTGGTCCCCATGACATGCGGCATGCACTTGTGGGCCCCAAGACATGATGCATGCATTTGGGGGGCCCCATGACATGCGGAATGCACGTGGGGCCCCCATGAAATGCGGCATGCATTTGGGGCCCCCATGACATGCGGAATGCCTTCGGGGCCCCATGAGACGCGGCATGCATCCGGCACCCTCATGACATGCGGCATGCATTTGGGGCCCCCATGACTTGAGGCATGCATTTGGGGCCCCTATGACATGCGGCATGCATTTGGGGCCCCAATGACATGCGGCATGCATGTGGGGCACCCATGACTTGCGCCATGCACGTGGGGCCCCTATGGCATGCGGCATGAATTTGGGGGCCCCATTACATGCGGCATGCATGTGGAGCCCCCATGACATGCGGCATGCATTTGGGGCCCCCATGACATGCTTCATGCATGTGGGGCCCCCATGACATGCGTCATGCATTTGGGCCCCCATGACATGCGGCATGCATTTGGGGCCTGCATAACATGCTGCATGCATTTGGGGTACCTGAGACATGCGGCATGCACATGGGGCCCCCATGACATGCGGCATATGCTTGGGGCCCCAATGACATGCGGTATGAGTTTGGATCCCCCATGACATGCGGCATGCACGTGGGGCCCCCATGACATGAGTCATGCATTTGGGGCCGCCATGACATGCGGCATGCATTTGGGGCCCCCATGACATGCGACATGCACGTGGGGCCGCCATGACATGCGGTATGCATTTGCGGACCCCATGACATGCGGCATGCATTTGGGGTCCCCAGGACATGAGTCATGCATTTGGGGCCGTCATGACATGCGGCATGCATTTGGGGCCCCCATGACATGCGGCATGCATTTGGGTCCCCCATGAAATGCAGCATGCATGTGGGGCCCCCATGACATGTGGCATGCATGTGGGCCCCCCATGACATGCGCCATGCATGTGGGCCCCTATGACATGCGGCATGCATGTGGGGCCCCCAGGACATGCTCCATGCATGTGGGGCCCCTATGACATGCGGCATGCATGTGGGGCCCCTATGACATGCGGCATGCATTTGGGGGCCCCATGACATGCGGCATGCACGTGGGGCCCCCATGACATGCGTCATACATTTGTGGCCCCCGTGACATGAGGCATGCACATGGGGACCCCATGACATGCGGCAAGCACGCGGGGCCCCAATGACATGCAGCATGTACGTGGGGCCCCCATGACATGCGGAATGCACGTGAGGCCCCCATGACATGCGGAATGCCTGCGGGGCCCCAATGCCATGCGGCATGCATGCATTTGGGTCACCCATGAAATGCGGCATGCATGTGGGGCCCCCATGACATGTGGCATGCATGTGGGGCCCCATGATATCCGGCATGCATTTATGGCCCCCATGACATGCGGCATGCATTTGGGCCTCCATGACAAGCGAAAAGCACGTGGGGCCCCAATGACATGCAGCATGCACGTGGGGCCCCCATGACATGCGGAATGCACGTGAGGCCCCCATGACATGCGGAATGCCTGCGGGGCCCCAATGACATGCGGCATGCATTTGGGGCCCCCATGACTTGAGCCATGCATTTGGGGCCCCCATGATATGTGGCATGCATTTGGGGCCCCCATGACTTGAGCCATGCATTTGGGGCCCCCATGACATGCGGCCTGCACGTGGGGCCATCATGACATGCAGCATGCATTTGGGGCCACTATGACATGCGGCAAACATTTGGGCCCCCATGACATGCGGCATGCATGTGGGGCACCCATGACTTGCGCCATGTCATGTGGGCCCCAAATGCATGCGGCATGAATTTGGGGGCTCCATTACATGCGGCATGCATGTGGAGCCCCCATGACATGCGGCATGCATTTGGGGCCCACATGACATGCTTCATGCATGTGGGGCCCCCATGACATGCGTCATGCATTTGGGCCCCCATGACATGCGGCATGCATTTGGGGACTGCATAACATGCTGCATGCATTTGGGGTACCTGAGACATGCGGCATGCACATGGGGCCCCCATGACATGCGGCATATGCTTGGGGCCCCAATGACATGCGGTATGCACGTTCGGCCCCCATGACATGAGTCATGCATTTGGGGCCGCCATGACATGCGGCATGCATTTGGGGCCCCCATGACATGCGACATGCACGTGGGGCCCCCATGACATGCGGTATGCATGTGGGGCCCCAATGACATGCGGCATACATTTGGGGGCCCCCATGACTTGATGCATGCATTTGGGGCCCCCATGACATGCGGCATGCATGTGGGACCCCCATGGCATGCGGAATGCCTGCGGGGCCCCCATGACATGCGGCATGCATGCAGGGCCCTCATGACATGCGGCATGAATTTGGGGCCCCCAATACATGCGGCATGCACATTGGGCCCCCTTGACATGCGACATTCATGTGGGGCTCCCATGACATGCGGCATGCATTTATGGCCCCCATGACATGCGGCATGCATTTGGGCCCCCCATGACATGCGGCATGCATTTGGGGCCTGCATAACATGCTGCATGCATTTTGGGTACCTGAGACATGCGGCATGCACGTGGGCCCCCCATAACATGCTGCATGCATTTGGGGTGCCCGAGACATGCGGCATGCACGTGGGGCCCCTATGACATGTGGCATGCACGTGGGGCCCCCATGACATGCTGCATGCATTTGGGACCCCCATGATAAGCGGCATGCATGTGGGGCCCCTATGACATGCGGAATCCATTTGGGGGGCCCCATGACATGCGGCATGCACATGGGGCCCCCATGAAATGCAGCATTTATTTGGGGCCCCCATGACATGTGGAATGCCTGCGGGGCCCCCATGACATGCGGCATGCATGTGGGGCCCCCATGAAGTGCAGCATGCATTTGGATCCCCCATTACATGCTGCATGCAATTGGGGCCCCCATGAAATGCGCCATGCATGTGGGGCCCCTATGACATGCTGCATGAATTTGGGGCCCCCAATACATGCGGCATGCTTGTTGGGCCCCCATGACATGCGGCATGCATTTATGGCCCCCATGACATGCGGCAAGCATTTGAGCCCCCATGACATGCGGCATGCATGTGGGGACCCCATGACATGCGGCATGCATGTGGGGCCCCAATGACATGCGGCATGCATTTGGGGGCCCCCATGACTTGATGCATGCATTTGGGGCCCCCATGACATGCGGCATGCATGTGGGACCCCCATGGCATGCGGCATGCATTTGAATCCCCCATTACATGCGGCATGCACGTGGGGCCCCCATGGCATGTGGCATGCATTTGGGCCCCCCATGACATGCGGAATGCCTGCGGGGCCCCCATGACATGCGGCATGCATGCAGGGCCCTCATGACATGCGGCATGAATTTGGGGCCCCCAATACATGCGGCATGCACGTTGGGCCCCCTTGACATGCGACATTCATGTGGGGCTCCCATGACATGCGGCATGCATTTATGGCCCCCATGACATGCGGCAAGCTTTTGGGCCCCATGACATGCGGCATGCATGTGGGGCCCCCATGACATGCGGCAAGCATTTGGGCCCCCATGACATGCGGCATGCATGTGGGGCCCCCTTGACATGCGGCATGCATTTGGGGGCCCCATGGCATGCAGCATGCATGTGGGGCCCAAATGCTTGCCGCATGTCAAGGGGGCCTCCATGACATGCGGCATGCATGTGGGTCCCCATGACATGCGTCATGCACGTGGGGCCCCCTTGACATGCGGCATGCATTTATGGCCCCCATGACTTGCGGCATGAATTTGGGGCCCCCATGATATGCGGCACGCATTTGGGGCCCCCATGACATGCGCATGCATGTGGAGCCCCCATGACATGAGGCATTCATTTGGGACCCCCATGACATGCAGCATGCACGTGGGGCCCCCATGACATGCGACATGCATTTGGGGGCCCCGTGACATGCGGCATGCATTTGGGTCCCCATGAAATGTGGCATGCACGTGGAGCCCCCATGACATGCGGCATGCATTTGGGGCACCCATGACATGCGGCATGCATGTGGGACCCCCATGACATGCGGCATGCATTTGGGGCCTGCATAACATGCTGCATGCATTTGGGGTACCTGAGACATGCGGCATGCACGTGGGCCCCCCATAACATGCTGCATGCATTTGGCGTGCCCGAGACATGCGGCATGCACGTGGGGCCCCTATGACATGCCGCATGCATTTGGGGCCCACATTGCATGTGGCATGCACATGGGGCCCCCATGACATGCGGCATACACTTGGGGCCCCAATGACATGCGGCATGAGTTTGGATCCCCCATGACATGCGGCATGCACGTGGAGCCCCCATGACATGCTCCATGCATGTGGGGCCCCTATGATATGCGGCATGCATGTGGGCTCCCCATGAAATGTGGCATGCACCTGGGGCCCCCATGACATTTGGCATGCATGTGGGGCTCCCATGACATGCGGCATGCATTTATGGCCCCCATGACATGCGGCAAGCATTTGGGCCCCCATGACATGCGGCATGCATGTGGGGCCCCCATGACATGCGGCATGCATTTGGGGCCTGCATAACATGCTGCATGCACTTGGGGTACCTGAGACATGCGGCATGCACGTGGGGCCCCCATAACATGCTGCATGCATTTGGGGTGCCCGAGACATGCGGAATGCACGTGGGGCCCCTATGACATGCCGCATGCATTTGGGGCCCCCATTACATGTGGCATGCACATGGGGCCTCCATGACATGCGGCATACGCTTGGGGTCCCAATGACATGCAGCATGAGTTTGGATCCCCCATGACATGCGGCATGCACGTGGGGCCCCCATGACATGAGTCATGCATTTGGGTCCCCCATGACATGCGCTATGCATGTGGGGCCCCTATGACATGCGGCATGCATTTGTGGGCCCCAAGACATGCTGCATGCATTTGGGGGGCCTCCATGACATGCAGCATGCATGTGGGTCCCCATGACATGCGTCATGCACGTGGGGCCCCCTTGACATGTGACATTCATTTGGGGCCCCCATGACATGTGGCATGCATGTGTGGCCCCCATGACATGTGCCATGCATGTGGGGCCCCTATGACATGCGGCATGCATTTGGGGCCCCGATGACATGCGGCATGCATGTGGGGCACCCATGACTTGCGGCATGCATTTGGGGCCACTATGACATGCGGCATGCATTTGGGGCCCCCATGACATGCGGCATGCATGTGGGACCCCTATGACATGCGGCATGCATTTGGGGGGTCCATGACATGCGGCATGCACGTGGGGCCCCCATGACATGCGGCATACATTTGTGGCCCCGATGACATGCGGTATGCACGTGTGGCACCCATGACTTGTGGCATGCATTTGGAGCCACTATGACATGCGGCATGCATTTGGGGCCCCAATGACATGCGGCATGCATGCATTTGGGTCCCCCATGAAATGTGGCATGCATGTGGGGCCCCCATGACATGCGGCATGCACGTGGGGCCCCCATGACATGCGGCATACATTTGTGGCCCCCGTGACATGAGGCATGCACGTGGGGCCCCATGACATGCGGCAAGCACGTGGGGCCCCAATGACATGCAGCAGGCACGTGGAGCCCCCATGACATGCGGAATGCCTGCGGGGCCCCAATGACATGCGGCATGCAAGCGGGGCCCTCATGACATGTGGCATGCATTTGGGGGCCCCAATATATGCAGCATGCACGTGGGGCCCCCATGATATGTGGCATGCATGTGGGGCACCCATGATTTGCGCCATGCACGTGGGGCCCCTATGACATGCGGCATGAATTTGGGGTGCCCGAGACATGCGGAATGCACGTGGGGCCCCTATGACATGCCGCATGCATTTGTGGCCCCCATTACATGTGGCATGCACATGTGGCCTCCATGACATGCGGCATGCATTTGGGGCCACTATGACATGCGGCATGCATTTGGGGCCCCCATGACATGCGTCATGCATGTGGGACCCCTATGACATGCGGCCTGCATGTGGGGGGCCCCATGACATGCGGCAAGCACGTGGGGCCCCAATGACATGCAGCATGTACGTGGGGCCCCCATGACATGCGGAATGCACGTGAGGCCCCCATGACATGCGTAATGCCTGCGGGGCCCCAATGACATGCGGCATGCGTCCCCCATTAAATGCGGCAAGCACGTGGGGCCCCAATGACATGCAGAATGTACGTGGGGCCCCCATGACATGCGGAATGCCTGCGGGGCCCCAATGACATGCGGCATGCAAGCGGGGCCCTCATGACATGTAGCATGCATTTGGGGCCCCCAATATATGCAGCATGCACGTGGGACCCCCATGATATGTGGCATGCATTTGGGGCCCCCATGACTTGCGGCATGCACGTGGGCCCCTCATGACATGCAGCATGCATTTGGAAACCACTATGACATGCGGCATGCATTTGGGGCCCCCATGACATGAGGCATGCATTTGGGGCCCCCATGACATGCGGCATGCATGTAGGGCCCCCATGAAATGCGCCATGCATGTGGGTCCCCTATGACATGCGGCATGCATTTGTGGGCCCCAAGACATGCGGCATGCACGTGGGCCCCCCATGACATGCGGCATGCATTTGGGGCCCCCCTGACATGCGGAATGCACGTGGGGCACCTATGACATGCGACATGAATTTGGGGGCCCCATTACATGCGGCATGCACGTGGAGCATCCATGACATGCGTCATGCATTTGGGCCCCCATGACATGCGGCATGCATGTGGGGCCCCCATGATATGCGCCATGCATGTGGGGCCCCTATGACATGCGGCATGAATTTGTGGGTCCCAAGACATACTGCATGCATTTGGGGGGCCCCATGACATGCGGCATGCATTTGGGGGGCCCCATGACATGCGGCATGCACGTGGGGCCCCCATGACATGTGGCATACATTTGTGGCCCCCGTGACATGAGGCATGCAAGAGGGGTCCCCATGACATGCGGCATGCATTTGGGGCCCCCATGACATGTGGTATGCACGTGGGGCCACTATGACATGCCGCATGCATTTGGGGCCCCCATTACATGCTGCATGCAATTGGGGCCCCCATGAAATGCGCCATGCATGTGGGGCCCCTATGACATGCTGCATGAATTTGGGGCCCCCAATACATGTGGCATGCTTGTTGGGCCCCCATGACATGCGGCATGCATTTATGGCCCCCATGACATGCGGCAAGCATTTGAGCCCCCATGACATGCGGCATGCATGTGGGGACCCCATGACATGCGGCATGCATGTGGAGCCCCAATGGCATGCGGCATGCATTTGGGGGGCCCCATGACTTGATGCATGCATTTGGGGCCCCCATGACATGCGGCATGCATGTGGGACCCCCATGATATGCGGCATGCATTTGAATCCCCCATTACATGCGGCATGCACGTGGGGCCCCCATGACATGCGGCATGCATTTGGGCCCCCCATGACATGCGGAATGCCTGCGGGGCCCCCATGACATGCGGCATGCATGCAGGGCCCTCATGACATGCGGCATGAATTTGGGGCCCCCAATACATGCGGCATGCACGTTGGGCCCCCTTGACATGCGACATTCATGTGGGGCTCCCATGACATGCGGCATGCATTTATGGCCCCCATTACATGCGGCAAGCTTTTGGGCCCCTTGACATGCGACATGCATGTGGGGCCCCCATGACATGCGGCAAGCATTTGGGCCCCCATGACATGCGGCATGCATGTGGGGCCCCCTTGACATGCGGCATGCATTTATGGCCCCCATGACTTGCGGCATGAATTTGGGGCCCCCATGATATGCGGCACGCATTTGGGGCCCCCATGACATGCGCATGCATGTGGAGCCCCCATGAAATACGCCATGCATGTGGGGCCCCTATGACATGCGGCATGCATTTGTGGGCCCCAAGACATGCTGCATGCATTTGGGGGACCCCATGACATGCGGCATGCATTTGGGGCCCCCATGACATGAGGCATTCATTTGGGACCCCCATGACATGCAGCATGCACGTGGGGCCCCCATGACATGCGACATGCATTTGGGGGCCCCATGACATGCGGCATGCATTTGGGTCCCCCATGAAATGTGGCATGCACGTGGAGCCCCCATGACATGCGGCATGCATTTGGGGCACCCATGACATGCGGCATGCATTTGGGGCCTGCATAACATGCTGCATGCATTTGGGGTACCTGAGACATGCGGCATGCACGTGGGCCCCCCATAACATGCTGCATGCATTTGGGGTGCCCGAGACATGCGGCATGCACGTGGGGCCCCTATGACATGTGGCATGCACGTGGGGCCCCCATGACATGCTGCATGCATGTGGGGCCCCTATGACATGCGGAATCCATTTGGGGGGCCCCATGACATGCGGCATGCACATGGGGCCCCCATGAAATGCAGCATTTATTTGGGGCCCCCATGACATGTGGAATGCCTGCGGGGCCCCCATGACATGCGGCATGCATGTGGGGCCCCCATGAAGTGCAGAATGCATTTGGATCCCCCATTACATGCTGCATGCAATTGGGGCCCCCATGAAATGCGCCATGCATGTGGGGCCCCTATGACATGCTGCATGAATTTGGGGCCCCCAATACATGCGGCATGCTTGTTGGGCCCCCATGACATGCGGCATGCATTTATGGCCCCCATGACATGCGGCAAGCATTTGAGCCCCCATGACATGCGGCATGCATGAGGGGACCCCATGACATGCGGCATGCATGTGGGGCCCCAATGACATGCGGCATGCATTTGGGGGCCCACATGACTTGATGCATGCATTTGGGGCCCCCATGACATGCGGCATGCATGTGGGACCCCCATGACATGCGGCATGCATTTGAATCCCCCATTACATGCGGCATGCACGTGGGGCCCCCGTGACATGCGGCATGCATTTGGGCCCCCCATGACATGCGGAATGCCTGCGGGGCCCCCATGACATGCGGCATGCACGTTGGGCCCCCATGACATGCGGCATACGCTTGGGGCCCCAATGACATGCGGCATGAGTTTGGATCCCCCATGGCATGCCGCATGCACGTGGGGCCCCCATGACATGCTCCATGCATGTGGGGCCCCTATGATATGCGGCATGCATGTAGGCTCCCCATGAAATGTGGCATGCACGTGGGGCCCCCATGACATGCTGCATGCATTTGGGGCCCCCATGACATGCAGCATGCATGTGGGTCCCCCATGACATGCGACATGCATTTGGGGCCCCATGACATGCGGCATGCATGTGGGTCCCCATGACATGCGGCATGCACGTGGGGCCCCCTTGACATGCGTCATGCATTTGGATCCCCCATAACATGCTGCATGCAAGTGGTGCCCCATGACATGCGGCATGCATGTGGGCCCCCATGGCATGCGGCATGCATGTGGGACCCCCATGACATACGTCATGCATTTGGATCCCCCATTACATGCTGCATGCAAGTGGTGCCCCCATTACATGCTGCATGCAAGTGGTGCCCCATGACATGCGGCATGCATGTGGGCCCCCATGACATGCGGCATGCATTTGGGGGCCCCAAGACATGCACCATGCATGTGGGGCCCCTATGACATGCGGCATGCATTTGTGGGCCCCAAGACATGCGCCATGCATGTGGGGCCCCTATGACATGCGGCATGCATTTGTGGGCCCCAAGACATGCGCCATGCATGTGGGGCCCCTATGACATGCGGCATGCATTTGTGGGCCCCAAGACATGCGGCATGCATGTGGGGCCCCTATGACATGCGGCATGCATTTGGGGGGCCACATGACATGCGGCATGCACGTGCGGCCCCCATGAAATTTGGCATTTATTTGGCGCCCCAATGACATGTGGAATGCCTGCGGGGCCCCCTTGACATGTGGCATGCACGTGGGGCCCCCATGACATGCGGCAAGCACGTGGGGCCCCAATGACATGCAGCATTCACGTGGGACCGCCATAACATGCGGAATGCACGTGAGGCCCCCTTGACATGCGTAATGCCTGCGGGGCCCCAATGACATGCGGCATGCACGCATTTGGGTCCCCCATGAAATGCGGCATGCATATGGGGCCCCCATGACATGTGGTATGCATGTGGGGTCCCATGATATGCGGCATGCAGTTGGGGCCCCAATACATGCGGCATGCACGTTGGGCACCCATGACATGCGACATGCATTTATGGCCCCCATGATATGCGGCATGCATTTGGGCCCTCATGAAATGCACCATGCATGTGGGGCCCCTATGACATGCGGCATGCATTTGGGGCCCCCATGATATGCGGCACGCATTTGTGGTCCCCATGACATGCGGCATGCATTTGTGGGCCCCAAGACATGATGCATGCATTTGGGGGGCCCCATGACATGCGGAATGCACGTGGGGCCCCCATGAAATGCGGCATGCATTTGGGGCCCCCATGACATGCGGAATGCCTTCGGGGCCCCATGAGATGCGGCATGCATGCGGCACCCTCATGACATGCGGCATGCATTTGGGGCCCCCATGACTTGAGGCATGCATTTGGGGCCCTCGTGACATGCGGCATGCATTTGTGGGCCCCAAGACATTCGGCATGCACGTGGGGCCCCCATGACATGCTGCATGCGTTTGGGGCCCCCATGACTTGCGGCATGCATGTGGGACCCCCATGACATGTGGTATGCACGTGGGGCCCCTATGACATGCCACATGCATTTGGGGCCCCATGACATGCGACATGCATGTGGGACCCCCATGACATGCAGCATGCATTTGGGCCCCCATAACATGTGGCATGCATTTGGGCCCCCATGACATGCGGCATGCATTTGGGGCCTGCATAACATGCTGCATGCATTTGGGGTCCCTGAGACATTCGGCATGCATGTGGGGCACCCATGACTTGCGCCATGCACGTGGGGCCCCTATGACATGCAGCATGAATTTGGGGGCCCCATTACATGTGGCATGCACGTGGAGCCCCCATGACATGAGTCATGCATTTGGGGCCGCCATAACATGCGGCATGCACGTGGGGCCCCCAATACATGCGGAATGCTCGGGAGGCCCCCATGACATGCGGCATGCACGTGGGGCCCCCATGACGTGCAGCATGCATTTGGATCCCCCATTACATGCAGAATGCAAGTGGGGACTCCATGACATGTGGCATGCATGCGGGCCCCCATGACATGCAGTATGCATTTGGGGCCTGCATAACATGGTGCATGCATTTGGTGTACCTGAGACATTCGGCATGCACGTGGGGCCCCCATAACATGCTGCATGCATTTGGGGTGCCCGAGACATGCGGCATGCACGTGGGGCCCCTATGACATGCCGCATGCATTTGGGCCCCCATTACATGTGGCATGCACATGGGGACCCCATGACATGCAGCATGAGTTTGGATCCCCCATGACATGCGGCATGCACATGGGGCCCCCATGACATGAGTCATGCATTTGGGGCCGCCATGACATGCTGCATGCATTTGGGGCTCCCATGACATGCGGCATGCATTTGGGTCCCCCATGAAATGCGGCATGCATGTGGGGCCCCCATGACATGTGGCATGCATGTAGGGCCCCATGATATGCGGCCTACAGTTGGGGCCCCCAATACATGCGTCATGCATTTGGGCCCCCATGACATGTGGCAAGCACGTGGGGCCCCAATGACATGCAGCATGCACGTGGGGCCCCCATGACATGCGGAATGCAAGTGAGGCCCCCATGACATGCGGAATGCCTGCGGGGCCCCCATGACATGCGGAATGCGTGCGGGGCCCCCATGACATGCGGCATGCATGCAGGGCCCTCATGACATGCGGCATGAATTTGGGACCCCATGACATGTGGCATGCATGTGGGGCCCCTATGACATGCGGCATGCATTTGTGGGCCCCAAGACATGCGGCATGCATGTGGGGCCCCTATGACATGGGGCATGCATTTGGGGGCCCCATGACATGCGGCATGCACATGGGGCCCCCATGAAATGCGGCATTTATTTGGGGCCCCCATGACATGCGGCATGCACGTGGTGCCCCCATGACGTGCAGCATGAATTTGGATCCCCCATTACATGCTGCATGCAACTGGGGCCCCCATGAAATGCGCCATGCATGTGGGGCCCCTATGACATGCGGCATGCATTTGTGGGCCCCAAGACATGCGCCATGCATGTGGGGCCCCAATGACATGCAGCATTCACGTGGGACCGCCATAACATGCGGAATGCACGTGAGGCCCCCATGACATGCGTAATGCCTGCGGGGCCCCAATGACATGCGGCATGCACGCATTTGGGTCCCCCATGAAATGCGGCATGCATGTGGGGCCCCCATGACATGCGGCATGCATTTGTGGGCCCCAAGACATGCGCCATGCATGTGGGGCCCCTATGACATGCGGCATGCATTTGTGGGCCCCAAGACATGCGGCATGCATGTGGGGGCCCTATGACATGCGGCATGCATTTGGGGGGCCCCAAGACATGCGGCATGCACGTGCGGCCCCCATGAAATGTGGCATTTATTTGGCGCCCCAATGACATGTGGAATGCCTGCGGGGCCCCCGTGACATGTGGCATGCACGTGGGGCCCCCATGACATGCGGCAAGCACGTGGGGCCCCAATGACATGCAGCATTCACGTGGGACCGACATAACATGCGGAATGCACGTGAGGCCCCCTTGACATGCGTAATGCCTGCGGGGCCCCAATGACATGCGGCATGCACGCATTTGGGTCCCCCATGAAATGCGGCATGCATGTGGGGCCCCCATGACATGTGGTATGCATGTGGGGTCCCATGATATGCGGCATGCAGTTGGGGCCCCAATACATGCGGCATGCACGTTGGGCACCCATGACATGCGACATGCATTTATGGCCCCCATGATATGCGGCATGCATTTGGGCCCTCATGAAATGCGCCATGCATGTGGGGCCCCTATGACATGCGGCATGCATTTGGGGCCCCCATGATATGCGGCACGCATTTGTGGTCCCCATGACATGCGGCATGCATTTGTGGGCCCCAAGACATGATGCATGCATTTGGGGGGCCCCATGACATGCGGAATGCACGTGGGGCCCCCATGAAATGCGGCATGCATTTGGGGCCCCCATGACATGCGGAATGCCTTCGGGGCCCCATGAGATGCGGCATGCATGCGGCACCCATTAAATGCGGCAAGCACGTGGGGCCCCAATGACATGCAGCATGTACGTGGGGCCCCCATGACATGCGGAATGCCTGCGGGGCCCCAATGACATGCGGCATGCAAGCGGGGCCCTCATGACATGTAGCATGCATTTGGGGCCCCCAATATATGCAGCATGCACGTGGGGCCCCCATGATATGTGGCATGCATTTGGGGCCCCCATGACTTGTGGCATGCACGTGGGCCCCTCATGACATGCAGCATGCATTTGGAAACCACTATGACATGCGGCATGCATTTGGGGCCCCCATGACATGAGGCATGCATTTGGGGCCCCCATGACATGCGGCATGCATGTAGGGCCCCATGAAATGCGCCATGCATGTGGGTCCCCTATGACATGCGGCATGCATTTGTGGGCCCCAAGACATGCGGCATGCACGTGGGCCCCCCATGACATGCGGCATGCATTTGGGGCCCCCCTGACATGCGGAATGCACGTGGGGCACCTATGACATGCGACATGAATTTGGGGGCCCCATTACATGCGGCATGCACGTGGAGCATCCATGACATGCGTCATGCATTTGGGCCCCCATGACATGCGGCATGCATGTGGGGCCCCCATGATATGCGCCATGCATGTGGGGCCCCTATGACATGCGGCATGCATTTGTGGGTCCCAAGACATACTGCATGCATTTGGGGGGCCCCATGACATGCGGCATGCATTTGGGGGGCCCCATGACATGCGGCATGCACGTGGGGCCCCCATGACATGTGGCATACATTTGTGGCCCCCGTGACATGAGGCATGCAAGAGGGGTCCCCATGACATGCGGCATGCATTTGGGGCCCCCATGACATGTGGCATGCACGTGGGGCCCCCATGACATGCTGCATGCATTTGGGGCCCCCATGATAAGCGGCATGCATGTGGGGCCCCTATGACATGCGGAATCCATTTGGGGGGGCCCATGACATGCGGCATGCACATGGGGCCCCCATGAAATGCAGCATTTATTTGGGGCCCCCATGACATGTGGAATGCCTGCGGGGCCCCCATGACATGCGGCATGCATGTGGGGCCCCCATGAAGTGCAGCATGCATTTGGATCCCCCATTACATGCTGCATGCAATTGGGGCCCCCATGAAATGCGCCATGCATGTGGGGCCCCTATAACATGCTGCATGAATTTGGGGCCCCCAATACATGCGGCATGCTTGTTGGGCCCCCATGACATGCTGCATGCATTTATGGCCCCCATGACATGCGGCAAGCATTTGAGCCCACATGACATGCGGCATGCATGTGTGGACCCCATGACATGCGGCATGCATGTGCTGCCCCAATGGCATGCGGCATGCATTTGGGGGCCCCATGACTTGATGCATGCATTTGTTGCCCCCATGACATGCGGCATGCATGTGGGACCCCCATGACATGCGGCATGCATTTGAATCCCCCATTACATGTGGCATGCACGTGGGGCCCCCATGACATGCGGCGTGCATTTGGGCCCCCCATGACATGCGGAATGCCTGCGGGGCCCCCATGACATGCGGCATGCATGCATGGCCCTCATGACATGCGGCATGAATTTGGGGCCCCCAATACATGCGGCATTCATGTGGGGCTCCCATGACATGTGGCATGCATTTATGGCCCCCATGACATGCGGCAAGCTTTTGGGCCCCATGACATGCGGCATGCATGTGGGGCCCCCATGACATGCGGCATGCATGTGGGGCCCCCTTGACATGCGGCATGCATTTGAGGGCCCCATGGCATGCAGCATGCATGTGGGGCCCAAATGCTTGCCGCATGTCAAGGGGGCCTCCATGACATGCGGCATGCATGTGGGTCCCCATGACATGCGTCATGCACGTGGGGCCCCCTTGACATGCGGCATGCATTTATGGCCCCCATGACTTGCGGCATGAATTTGGGTCTCCCATGATATGCGGCACGCATTTGGGGCCCCCATGACATGCGCATGCATGTGGAGCCCCCATGAAATACGCCATGCATGTGGGGCCCCTATGACATGCGGCATGCATTTGTGGGCCCCAAGACATGCTGCATGCATTTGGGGGACCCCATGACATGCGGCATGCATTTGGGGCCCCCATGACATGAGGCATTCATTTGGGACCCCCATGACATGCAGCATGCACTTGGGGCCCCATGACATGCGACATGCATTTGGGGGCCCCATGACATGCGGCATGCATTTGGGTCCCCCATGAAATGTGGCATGCACGTGGAGCCCCCATGACATGCGGCATGCATTTGGGGCACCCATGACATGCGGCATGCATGTGGGACCCCCATGACATGCGGCATGCATTTGGGCCCCCCATGACATGCGGCATGCATATGGGGCCTGCATAACATGCTGCATGCATTTGGGGTACCTGAGACATGCGGCATGCACGTGGGCCCCCCATAACATGCTGCATGCATTTGGGGTGCCCGAGACATGCGGCATGCACGTGGGGCCCCTATGACATGTGGCATGCACGTGGGGCCCCCATGACATGCTGCATGCATTTGGGGCCCCCATGATAAGCGGCATGCATGTGGGGCCCCAATGACATGCGGAATCCATTTGGGGGGCCCCATGACATGCGGCATGCACATGGGGCCCCCATGAAATGCAGCATTTATTTGGGGCCCCCATGACATGTGGAATGCCTGCGGGGCCCCCATGACATGCGGCATGCATGTGGGGCCCCCATGAAGTGCAGCATGCATTTGGATCCCCCATTACATGCTGCATGCAATTGGGGCCCCCATGAAATGCGCCATGCATGTGGGGCCCCTATGACATGCTGCATGAATTTGGGGCCCCCAATACATGCGGCATGCTTGTTGGGCCCCCATGACATGCGGCATGCATTTATGGCCCCCATGACATGCGGCAAGCATTTGAGCCCCCATGACATGCGGCATGCATGTGGGGACCCCATGACATGCGGCATGCATGTGGGGCCCCAATGACATGCGGCATGCATTTGGGGGCCCCCATGACTTGATGCATGCATTTGGGGCCCCCATGACATGCGGCATGCATGTGGGACCCCCATGGCATGCGGCATGCATTTGAATCCCCCATTACATGCGGCCTGCACGTGGGGCCCCCCATGGCATGCGGCATGCATTTGGGCCCCCCATGACATGCGGAATGCCTGCAGGGCCCCCATGACATGCGGCATGCATGCAGGGCCCTCATGACATGCGGCATGAATTTGGGGCCCCCAATACATGATGCGGCATGCATTTATGGCCCCCATGACATGCGGCAAGCTTTTGGGCCCCATGACATGCGGCATGCATGTGGGGCCTCCATGACATGCGGCAAGCATTTGGGCCCCCATGACATGCGGCATGCATGTGGGGCCCCCTTGACATGCGGCATGCATTTGGGGGCCCCATGGCATGCAGCATGCATGTGGGGCCCAAATGCTTGCCGCATGTCAAGGGGGCCTCCATGACATGCGGCATGCATGTGGATCCCCATGACATGCGGCATGCATGTGGGGCCCCTATGACATGCGGCATGCATGTGGGGCCCCCATGACATGCTCCATGCATGTGGGGCCCCATGACATGCGACATGCATTTGGGTCCCCCATGAAATGCGGCATGCATGTGGGGCCCCCATGACATGTGGCATGCATGTGGGCCCCTATGACATGCGGCATGCATGTGGGACCCCCATGACATGCGGCATGCATGTGGGGCCCCTATGACATGCGGCATGCATGTGGGACCCCCATGACATGCGGCATGCATGTGGGGCCCCTATGACATGCGGCATGGATTTGGAGCCCCCAGGACATGCGGCATGCATGTGGGGCCCCTATGACATGCGGCATGCATGTGGGGCCCCCATGACATGCTCCATGCATGTGGGGCCCCTGTGACATGTGGCATGCATGTGGGGCCCCTATGACATGCGGCATGTATTTGGGGGGCCCCATGACATGCGGCATGCACGTGGGGCCCCCATGACATGCGGCATGCATGTGGGGTCCCCATGACATGTGGCATGCATGTGAACCCCCCATGACATGCGCCATGCATGTGGGCCCCTATGACATGCGGCATGCATGTGGGACCCCCATGACATGCGGCATGCATGTGGGGCCCCTATGACATGCGGCATGCATGTGGGGCCCCCATGACATGCTCCATGCATGTGGGGCCCCTATGACATGTGGCATGCATGTGGGGGCCCTATGACATGCGGCATGCATTTGGGGGGCCCCATGACATGCGGCATGCACGTGGGGCCCCCATGACATGCGGCAAGCACGCGGGGCCCCAATGACATGCAGCATGTACGTGGGGCCCCCATGACATGCGAAATGCACGTGAGGCCCCCATGACATGCGGAATGCCTGCGGGGCCCCAATGCCATGCGGCATGCATGCATTTGGGTCACCCATGAAATGCAGCATGCACGTGGGGCCCCCATGACATGTGGCATGCATGTGGGTCCCCATGATATCCGGCATGCATTTATGGCCCCCATGACATGTGGCATGCACATGGGGCCTCCATGACATGCGGCATACGCTTGGGGTCCCAATGACATGCAGCATGAGTTTGGATCCCCCATGACATGCGACATGCACGTGGGGCTCCCATGACATGAGTCATGCATTTGGGTCCCCCATGACATGCGCTATGCATGTGGGGCCCCTATGACATGCGGCATGCATTTGTGGGCCCCAAGACATGCTGCATGCATTTGGGGGCCTCCATGACATGCAGCATGCATGTGGGTCCCCATGACATGCGTCATGCACGTGGGGCCCCCTTGACATGCAACATTCATTTTGGGCCCCCATGACATGCGGCATGCATGTGGGGCCCCCATGACATGCGGCATGCATGTGGGGCCCCTATGACATGCGGCATGCATTTGGGGCCCCGATGACATGCGGCATGCATGTGGGGCACCCATGACTTGCGGCATGCATTTGGGGCCACTATGACATGCGGCATGCATTTGGGGCCCCCATGACATGCGGCATGCATGTGGGACCCCTATGACATGCGGCATGCATTTGGGGGGCCCCATGACATGCGGCATACATTTGTGGGCCCGATGACAAGCGGCATTCATGTGGGGCACCCATGACTTCCGGCATGCATTTGGAGCCACTATGACATGCGGCATTCATTTGGGGCCCCAATGACATGCGGCATGCATGCATTTGGGTCCCCCATGAAATGTGGCATGCATGTGGGGGCCCCATGACATGCGGCATGCACGTGGGGCCCCCATGACATGCGGCATACATTTGTGGCCCCCGTGACATGAGGCATGCACGTGGGGCCCCATGACATGCGGCAAGCACGTGGGGCCCCAATGACATGCAGCATGCACGTGGAGCCCCCATGACATGCGGAATGCACGTGAGGCCCCCATGACATGCGGAATGCCTGCGGGGCCCCAATGACATGCAGCATGCATTTATGGCCCCCATGACATGCGGCAAGCATTTGGGCCCCCATGACATGCGGCATGCATTTGGGGGCCCCATGACATGCGGCATGCATGTGGGGCCCCCATGACATGCGGCATGCATTTGGAGCCCCCATGAATTGAGGCATGCATTTGGGGCCCCCATGACTTGACGCATGCATTTGGGGCCCCCATGACATGCAGCATGCATGTGGGACCCCCAAGCCATGCGGCATACATTTGAATCCCCATGACATGCGGCATGCACATGGGACCCCCATGACATGCGGCATGCATTTGAATCCCCCATTACATGCGGCATGCACGTGGGGACCCCATGACATGCGGCACGCATTTGGGCCCCCCATGACATGCGGAATGCCTGCGGGGCCCCCATGACATGCGGCATGCATGCAGGGCCCTCATGACATGCAGCATGAATTTGGGGCCCACAATACATGCGGCATGCACGTTGGGCCCCCATGACATGCGGCATGCATTTATGGCCCCCATGACATGCGGCATGCATTTGGGGTCCCCATGACATGCGGCATGCACGTGGGGCCCCCTTGACATGCGACATTCATGTGGGGCTCCCATGACATGCGGCATGCATTTGGGGCCTCCGTGACATGCGGCATGCATGTGGGGCCCCCATGACATGCGTCATGCATGTGGGGCCCCTATGACATGCGGCATGCATTTAGGGCCCCAATGACATGCGGCATTCATGTGGGGCACCCATGACTTGCGCCAAGCACGTGGGGCCCCCATGACATGCGGCATGTATTTGGGGCCCCCATGACATGCGGCATGCATTTGAATCCCCCATTACATGCGGCATGCACGTGGGGACCCCATGACATGCGGCACGCATTTGGACCCCCATGACATGCGGAATGCCTGCGGGGCCCCCATGACATGCGGCATGCATGCAGGGCCCTCATGACATGCAGCATGAATTTGGGGCCCACAATACATGCGGCATGCACGTTGGGCCCCCATGACATGCGGCATGCATTTATGGCCCCCATGACATGCGGCATGCATTTGGGGTCCCCATGACATGCGGCATGCACGTGGGGCCCCCTTGACATGCGACATTCATGTGGGGCTCCCATGACATGCGGCATGCATTTGGGGCCTCCGTGACATGCGGCATGCATGTGGGGCCCCCATGACATGCGTCATGCATGTGGGGCCCCTATGACATGCGGCATGCATTTAGGGCCCCGATGACATGCAGCATTCATGTGGGGCACCCATGACTTGCGCCAAGCACGTGGGGCCCCCATTACATGCTGCATGCAAGTGGTGCCCCCATTACATGCTGCATGCAAGTGGTGCCCCCATGACATGCGGCATGCATGTGGGCCCCCTTGACATGCGTCATGCATTTGGATCCCCCATTACATGCTGAATGCAAGTGGTGCCCCCATGACATGCGGCATGCATGTGGGCCCCCATGACATGCGGCATGCATGTGGGACCCCCATGACATGCGTCATGCATTTGGATCCCCCATTACATGCTGCATGCAAGTGGTGCCCCCATTACATGCTGCATGCAAGTGGTGCCCCCATGACATGCGGCATGCATGTGGGCCCCCATGACATGCGGCATGCATTTGGGGCCCCCATGATATGCGGCACGCATTTGAGGCCCCCATGACATGCGCATGCATGTGGGGGCCCATGAAATGCGCCATGCATGTGGGGCCCCTATGACATGCGGCATGCATTTGTGGGCACCAAGACATGCTGCATGCATTTGGGGGGCCCCATGACATGCGGCATGCATTTGGGGCCCCCATGACATGCAGCATGCATGTGGGTCCCCCATGACATGCGACATGCATTTGGGGCCCCATGACATGCGTCATGCATTTGGGGCCCCTATGACATGCGGCATGCATTTGGGGCCCCGATGACATGCGGCATGCATGTGGGGCACCCATGATTTGCGCCATGCACGTGGGGCCCCAATGACATGCGGCATGAATTTGGGGTGCCCGAGACATGCGGCATGCACATGGGGCCTCCATGACATGCGGCATACGCTTGGGGCCCCAATGACATGCATCATGAGTTTGGATCCCCCATGACATGCGGCATGCACGTGGGGCCCCTATGACATGCGTCATGCACGTGGGGACCCTATGACATGCGGCATGCACGTGGGGCCCTCATGACATGCAGCATGCATTTGGGGCCACTATGACATGCGGCATGCATTTGGGGCCCCCATGACATGCGGCATGCATGTGGGACCCCTGTGACATGCGGCCTGCATTTGGGGGGCCCCATGACATGCGGCAAGCACGTGGGGCCCCAATGACATGCAGCATGTACGTGGGGCCCCCATGACATGCGGAATGCACGTGAGGCCCCCATGACATGCGGAATGCCTGCGGGGCCCCAATGACATGTGGCATGCATGCATTTGTGTCCCCCATTAAATGCGGCAAGCACGTGGGGCCCCAATGACATGCAGCATGTACGTGGGGCCCCCATGACATGCGGAATGCCTGCGGGGCCCCAATGACATGCGGCATGCAAGCGGGGCCCTCATGACATGTGGCATGCATTTGGGGCCCCCAATATATGCAGCATGCTCGTGGGGCCCCCATGATATGTGTCATGCATTTGGGGCCCCCATGACTTGCGGCATGCACGTGGGCCCCTCATGACATGCAGCATGCATTTGGAAACCACTATGACATGCGGCATGCATTTTGGGCCCCCATGACATGAGGCATGCATTTGGGGCCCCCATGACATGCGGCATGCATGTAGGGCCCCCATGAAATGCGCCATGCATGTGGGGCCCCTATGACATGCGGCATGCATTTGTGGGCCCCAAGACATGCGGCATGCACGTGGGGCCCCCATGACATGCGGCCTGCATTTGGGGCCCCCATGACATGCGGAATGCACGTGGGGCCCCTATGACATGCAACATGAATTTGGGGGCCCCATTACATGCGGCATGCACGTGGAGCATCCATGACATGCGTCATGCATTTGGGCCCCCATGACATGCGGCATGCATGTGGGGCCCCCATGACATGTGGTATGCACGTGGGGCCACTATGACATGCCGCATGCATTTGGGGTCCCCATGACATGCGTCATGCATTTGGATCCCCATTACATGCTGCATGCAAGTGTGGCCCCCATGACATGCGGCATGCAAGTGGTGCCCCCAATGACATGTGGCATGCACGTGGGGCCCCCATAACATGCGGCATGCATTTATGGCCCCCATGACATGCGGCATGCATTTGGTATCCCCATGACATGCGGCATGCACGTGGGGCCCCCTTGACATGTGACATTCATGTGGGGCTCCCATGACATGCGGCATGCATTTGGGGCCTCCGTGACATGCGGCATGCATGTGGGGCCCCCATGACATGCGTCATGCATGTGGGGCCCCCATGACATGCGGCATGTATTTGGGGCCCCCATGACATGCGGCATGCATGTGGGGCCCCCATGACATGCGCCATGCATGTGGGGCCCTCATGACATGCGGCACGTATTTGGGGCCCCCCATGATATGCAGCATACTTTTGGGGCCCAAATGACATGCGGCATGCATTTGTGGCCCCCATGAAATGTGGCATGCATGTGCAGCCTCCATAACATGGGTCATGCAATTGGGGCCCCCATGACATGCAGCATGAATTTGGGGGCCACATGCATGCCACGTGTCATGGGGGTCCCACATGCATGCCACATGTCATGACATGCGGCATGCATGTGGGGCCCCCATGACACGCACCATGCATGTGGGACCCCATTATGCGGCACGTACTTTGGGCCCCTAAGACAAGCGGCATGCACGTGGGGCCCCCATAACATGCGCCATGCCTTTGGTCCCCCATGACATGCGGCATGCACATGGTCCCCCATGACATGCGGCATGCATTTGGGCCCCCATGACAACCAGCATGCATGTGGGGCCCCGATGACATGAGGCAAAAATTTGGGGCCCCCTTGACATGCGGCATGCATTTGGGGCCCCCATGACATGCGCCATGTATGTGGGGCCCCCATGACATGCGGCATGCATTTGGGCCCCAATAACACCCAGCTTGCATGTGGGGCCCCCATTACATGCGGCATTCACGTGTTGCCCTCATGATATGTGGCATGCATGTGGGGCCCCTATGACATGCGCCATGCATTTGGCGCCCCCATTACAAGCGGCATGTATTTGGGGCTTCCATGACATGCAGCAAGCATTTGGAGCCCCTGACATGTAGCATGCATTTAGGGTCCCCAAGGAAATGCGGCATGCTCGTGGGGCCCCCATGACAGGCGGCATGCATTTGGGGACTCCATAACATGCGGCAAGCACGTGGGGCCCCCATGACATGCGGCACGTATTTGGGGGCCCCAAAACATGCGACATGTATTTGTGGCCCCCATGACATGCGGCACGCACGGTTGCCCCCATGACATGCGGCATGTATTTGGGGCCCCCATGACATGCGGCATACATTTGGGGCCTCCATGACATGCGGCATGCATTTGGGGCCCTCATGACATGCGGCATACATTTGGGGCCCCCATGAAATGTGACATGCACATGGGGCCCCCATGACATGCGGCATGCATGTGGAACCCCCATGACATGCGGAATGCACGTGGGGACCCCATGACACGTGGCATGCATGTGGGGCCCCCACGACTTGCGGCAAATATTTGGGGCCCCAAGACATGCGGCACATATTTGTGGCCCCCATGACATGCGGCATGCCTTTGGGGCCCCCATGACATGCGCCATGCATGTGGGGCCCTCATGACATGCAGCACGTATTTGGGGCCCCCATGACATGCGTCATGTACGTGGCGCCCCCATGACATGCGGCATACATTTGGGGCCCCCTTGACATGCGGCATGCACGTGGGCCCCCCATGACATGGGGCATGCATTTGGGACCCCATGAAATGCAGCATGCATGTGGGGCACCCATGACATGCGGCATGCACGTGGGGCCCCCTGATATGTGGCACGTATTTTGGGCCCCCATGACATGCGGCATACATTTAGGGTCCCCATGACATGCGGCATGCATTTGGGGTCCCCATGACATGCAGCATGCACTTGGGGCCCCCGTGTAATGAGGCATGCGTTTGGGGCCCCCATGACACGAGGCATGCACGTGTGGCCCCGATGACTTGCGCCATGCATGTGGGGCCCTCATAACATGCGGCATGCACGTGGGGCCCCCATGATATGTGGCATGCATTTGGGGCCCCCATGACTTGAGCCATGCATTTGGGGCCCCCATGACATGCGGCATGCACGTGGACCCGTCATAACATGCAGCATGCATTTGGGGCCACTATGACATGCGGCATGCATTTGGCGCCCCCATGACCTGCGGCATGCACGTGGGGCCCCCATGACATGCGGCATGCATTTGGGGCCCCCATGACATGCGGAATGCCTGCGGGGCCCCCATGACATGCGGCATGAATTTGGGGCCCCCAATACATGCGGCATGCACGTTGGGCCCCCATGACATGCAGCATGCATTTATGGCCCCCATGACATGCGGCAAGCATTTGGGCCCCCATGACATGCGGCATGCATTTGGGGGCCCCATGACATGCGGCATGCATGTGGGGCCCCCATGACATGCGGCATGCATTTGGAGCCCCCATGAATTGAGGCATGCATTTGGGGCCCCCATGACTTGACGCATGCATTTGGGGCCCCCATGACATGCAGCATGCATGTGGGACCCCCAAGCCATGCGGCATACATTTGAATCCCCATGACATGCGGCATGCACGTGGGACCCCCATGACATGCGGCATGCATTTTAATCCCCCATTACATGCGGCATGCACGTGGGGACCCCATGACATGCGGCACGCATTTGGGCCCCCCATGACATGCGGAATGCCTGCGGGGCCCCCATGACATGCGGCATGCATGCAGGGCCCTCATGACATGCAGCATGAATTTGGGGCCCACAATACATGCGGCATGCACGTTGGGCCCCCATGACATGCGGCATGCATTTATGGCCCCCATGACATGCGGCATGCATTTGGGGTCCCCATGACATGCGGCATGCACGTGGGGCCCCCTTGACATGCGACATTCATGTGGGGCTCCCATGACATGCGGCATGCATTTGGGGCCTCCGTGACATGCGGCATGCATGTGGGGCCCCCATGACATGCGTCATGCATGTGGGGCCCCTATGACATGCGGCATACATTTAGGGCCCCGATGACATGCGGCATTCATGTGGGGCACCCATGACTTGCGCCAAGCACGTGGGGCCCCCATGACATGCGGCATGTATTTGGGGCCCCCATGACATGCGGCATGCATTTGAATCCCCCATTACATGCGGCATGCACGTGGGGACCCCATGACATGCGGCACGCATTTGGGCCCCCCATGACATGCGGAATGCCTGCGGGGCCCCCATGACATGCGGCATGCATGCAGGGCCCTCATGACATGCAGCATGAATTTGGGGCCCACAATACATGCGGCATGCACGTTGGGCCCCCATGACATGCGGCATGCATTTATGGCCCCCATGACATGCGGCATGCATTTGGGGTCCCCATGACATGCGGCATGCACGTGGGGCCCCCTTGACATGCGACATTCATGTGGGGCTCCCATGACATGCGGCATGCATTTGGGGCCTCCGTGACATGCGGCATGCATGTGGGGCCCCCATGACATGCGTCATGCATGTGGGGCCCCTATGACATGCGGCATGCATTTAGGGCCCCGATGACATGCGGCATTCATGTGGGGCACCCATGACTTGCGCCAAGCACGTGGGGCCCCCATGACATGCGGCATGTATTTGGGGCCCCCATGACATGCGGCATGCATGTGGGGTCCCCATGACATGCGGCATGCATGTGGGGTCCCCATGACATGCGGCATGCATGTGGGGCTCCCATGACATGCGGCATCCATTTATGGCCCCCATGACATGCGGCAAGCATTTGGGCCCCCATGACATGCGGCATGCATTTGGGGGCCCCATGGCATGCGGCATGCATGTGGGGCCCAAATGCTTGTCGCATGTCATGGGGGCCTCCATGACATGCGGCATGCATGTGGGTCCCCATGACATGCGGCATGCACGTGGGGCCCCCTTGACATGCGTCATGCATTTGGATCCCCCATTACATGCTGCATGCAAGTGGTGCCCCCATGACATGCGGCATGCATGTGGGCCCCCATGACATGCGGCATGCATGTGGGACCCCCATGACATGCGTCATGCATTTGGATCCCCCATTACATGCTGCATGCAAGTGGTGCCCCCATTACATGCTGCATGCAAGTGGTGCCCCCATGACATGCGGCATGCATGTGGGCCCCCATGACATGCGGCATGCATTTGGGGCCCCATGATATGCCGCACGCATTTGAGGCCCCCATGACATGCAGCATGCATGTGGGTCCCCCATGACATGCGACATGCATTTGGGGCCCCATGACATGCGTCATGCATTTGGGTCCCCCATGAAATGCGGCATGCATGTGGGGCCCCTATGACATGCGGCATGCATTTGGGGCCCCGATGACATGCGGCATGCATGTGGGGCACCCATGATTTGCGCCATGCACGTGGGGCCCCTATGACATGCGGCATGAATTTGGGGTGCCCGAGACATGCGGCATGCACATGGGGCCTCCATGACATGCGGCATACGCTTGGGGCCCCAATGACATGCATCATGAGTTTGGATCCCCCATGACATGCGGCATGCACGTGGGGCCCCTATGACATGCGTCATGCACGTGGGAACCCTATGACATGCGGCATGCACGTGGGGCCCTCATGACATGCAGCATGCATTTGGGGCCATTATGACATGCGGCATGCATTTGGGGCCCCCATGACATGCGGCATGCATTTGGAGCCCCCATGAATTGAGGCATGCATTTGGGGCCCCCATGACTTGACGCATGCATTTGGGGCCCCCATGACATGCAGCATGCATGTGGGACCCCCAAGCCATGCGGCATACATTTGAATCCCCATGACATGCGGCATGCACGTGGGACCCCCATGACATGCGGCATGCATTTTAATCCCCCATTACATGCGGCATGCACGTGGGGACCCCATGACATGCGGCACGCATTTGGGCCCCCCATGACATGCGGAATGCCTGCGGGGCCCCCATGACATGCGGCATGCATGCAGGGCCCTCATGACATGCAGCATGAATTTGGGGCCCACAATACATGCGGCATGCACGTTGGGCCCCCATGACATGCGGCATGCATTTATGGCCCCCATGACATGCGGCATGCATTTGGGGTCCCCATGACATGTGGCATGCACGTGGGGCCCCCTTGACATGCGACATTCATGTGGGGCCCCCATGACATGCGGCATGCATTTGGGGCCTCCGTGACATGCGGCATGCATGTGGGGCCCCCATGACATGCGTCATGCATGTGGGGCCCCTATGACATGCGGCATGCATTTAGGGCCCCGATGACATGCGGCATTCATGTGGGGCACCCATGACTTGCGCCAAGCACGTGGGGCCCCCATGACATGCGGCATGTATTTGGGGCCCCCATGACATGCGGCATGCATGTGGGGCCCCCATGACATGCGGCATGCATGTGGGGCTCCCATGACATGCGGCATCCATTTATGGCCCCCATGACATGCGGCAAGCATTTGGGCCCCCATGACATGCGGCATGCATTTGGGGGCCCCATGGCATGCGGCATGCATGTGGGGCCCAAATGCTTGTCGCATGTCATGGGGGCCTCCATGACATGCGGCATGCATGTGGGTCCCCATGACATGCGGCATGCACGTGGGGCCCCCTTGACATGCGTCATGCATTTGGATCCCCCATTACATGCTGCATGCAAGTGGTGCCCCCATGACATGCGGCATGCATGTGGGCCCCCATGACATGCGGCATGCATGTGGGACCCCCATGACATGCGTCATGCATTTGGATCCCCCATTACATGCTGCATGCAAGTGGTGCCCCCATTACATGCTGCATGCAAGTGGTGCCCCCATGACATGCGGCATGCATGTGGGCCCCCATGACATGCGGCATGCATTTGGGGCCCCCATGATATGCGGCATGAATTTGGGGTGCCCGAGACATGCGGCATGCACATGGGGCCTCCATGACATGCGGCATACGCTTGGGGCCCCAATGACATGCATCATGAGTTTGCATCCCCCATGACATGCGGCATGCACGTGGGGCCCCTATGACATGCGTCATGCACGTGGGGACCCTATGACATGCGGCATGCACGTGGGGCCCTCATGACATGCAGCATGCATTTGTGGGCACCAAGACATGCTGCATGCATTTGGGGGGCCCCATGATATGCGGCATGCATTTGGGGGCCCCATGACATGCAGCATGCACTTGGGGCCCCCGTGTAATGAGGCATGCGTTTGGGGCCCCCATGACACGAGGCATGCACGTCTGGCCCCGATGACTTGCGCCATGCATGTGGGGCCCTCATAACATGCGGAATGCATGTGGGGACCCCATGACACATGGCAGGCATGTGGGGCCCCCATGACATGCGGCAAATATTTGGGGTCCAAAGACATGCGGCATGCACGTTGGGCCCCCATGAAATGCGGCACATATTTGTGGCCCCCATGACATGCGGCATGCATTTGGGGCCCCCATGACATGCGCCATGCATGTGGGGCCCTCATGACATGCGGCACGTATTTGTTGCCCCATGACATGCGACATGTATTTGGCCCCCATGACATGAGGCATGCACGTGGGGCCCCCATGACATGCGGCATACATTTGTGGGCCCGATGACAAGCGGCATTCATGTGGGGCACCCATGACATGCGGCATTCATTTGGGGCCCCAATGACATGCGGCATGCATGCATTTGGGTCCCCCATGAAATGTGGCATGCATGTGGGGGCCCCATGACATGCGGCATGCACGTGGGGCCCCCATGACATGCGGCATACATTTGTGGCCCCCGTGACATGAGGCATGCACGTGGGGCCCCATGACATGCGGCAAGCACGTGGGGCCCCAATGACATGCAGCATGCACGTGGAGCCCCCATGACATGCGGAATGCACGTGAGGCCCCCATGACATGCGGAATGCCTGCGGGGCCCCAATGACATGCGACATGCAAGCGGGGCCCTCATGACATGTGGCATGCATTTGGGGCCCCCAATATATGCAGCATCCACGTGGGGCCCCCATGATATGTGGCATGCATTTGGGGCCCCCATGACTTGAGCCATGCATTTGGGGCCCCCATGACATGCGGCATGCACGTGGGCCCGTCATGACATGCAGCATGCATTTGGGGCCACTATGACATGCGGCATGCATTCGGCACCCCCATGACATGCGGCATGCACGTGGGGCCCCCATGACATGCGGCATGCATTTGGGGCCCCCATGACATGCGGAATGCCTGCGGGGCCCCCATGACATGCGGCATGAATTTGGGGCCCCCAATACATGCGGCATGCACGTTGGGCCCCCATGACATGCAGCATGCATTTATGGCCCCCATGACATGCGGCAAGCATTTGGGCCCCCATGACATGCGGCATGCATTTGGGGGCCCCATGACATGCGGCATGCATGTGGGGCCCCCATGACATGCGGCATGCATTTGGAGCCCCCATGAATTGAGGCATGCATTTGGGGCCCCCATGACTTGACGCATGCATTTGGGCCCCCCATGACATGCAGCATGCATGTGGGACCCCCAAGCCATGCGGCATACATTTGAATCCCCATGACATGCGGCATGCACGAGGGACCCCCATGACATGCGGCACGCATTTGGGCCCCCCATGACATGCGGAATGCCTGCGGGGCCCCCATGACATGCGGCATGCATGCAGGGCCCTCATGACATGCAGCATGAATTTGGGGCCCACAATACATGCGGCATGCACGTTGGGCCCCCATGACATGCGGCATGCATTTATGGCCCCCATGAGATGCGGCATTCATGTGGGGCTCCCATGACATGCGGCATGCATTTGGGGCCTCCGTGACATGCGGCATGCATGTGGGGCCCCCATGACATGCGGCATGCATTTATGGCCCCCATGACATGCGGCATGCATTTGGTATCCCCATGACATGCGGCATGCACGTGGGGCCCCCTTGACATGTGACATTCATGTGGGGCTCCCATGACATGCGGCATGCATTTGGGGCCTCCGTGACATGCGGCATGCATTTAGGGCCCCGATGACATGCGGCATTCATGTGGGGCACCCATGACTTGCGCCAAGCACGTGGGGCCCCCATGACATGCGGCATGTATTTGGGGCCCCCATGACATGCGGCATGCATGTGGGGCCCCCATGACATGCGGCATGCATGTGGGGCTCCCATGACATGCGGCATCCATTTATGGCCCCCATGACATGCGGCAAGCATTTGGGCCCCCATGACATGCGGCATGCATTTGGGGGCCCCATGGCATGCGGCATGCATGTGGGCCCCAAATACTTGTCGCATGTCATGGGGGCCTCCATGACATGCGGCATGCATGTGGGTCCCCATGACATGCGGCATGCACGTGGGGCCCCCTTCACATGCGTCATGCATTTGGATCCCCCATTACATGCTGCATGCAAGTGGTGCCCCCATGACATGCGGCATGCATGTGGGCCCCCATGACATGCGGCATGCATGTGGGACCCCCATGACATGCGTCATGCATTTGGATCCCCCATTACATGCTGCATGCAAGTGGTGCCCCCATTACATGCTGCATGCAAGTGGTGCCCCCATGACATGCGGCATGCATGTGGGCCCCCATGACATGCGGCATGCATTTGGGGCCCCCATGATATGCGGCACGCATTTGAGGCCCCCATGACATGCGCATGCATGTGGGGGGCCCATGAAATGCGCCATGCATGTGGGGCCCCTATGACATGCGGCATGCATTTGTGGGCACCAAGACATGCTGCATGCATTTGGGGGGCCCCATGACATGCGGCATGCATTTGGGGGCCCCATGACATGCGGTATGCATTTGGGGCCCCCATGACATGCAGCATGCATGTGGGTCCCCCATGACATGCGACATGCATTTGGGGCCCCATGACATGCGGCATGCATTTGGGTCCCCCATGAAATGCGGCATGCATGTGGGGCCCCTATGACATGCGGCATGCATTTGGGGCCCCTATGACATGCGGCATGAATTTGGGGTGCCCGAGACATGCGGCATGCACGTGGGGCCCCTATGACATGCCGCATGCATTTGTGGCCCCCATTACATGTGGCATGCACATGGGGCCTCCATGACATGCGGCATACGCTTGGGGCCCCAATGACATGCAGCATGAGTTTGGATCCCCCATGACATGCGGCATGCACGTGGGGCCCCTATGACATGCGGCATGCACGTGGGGACCCTATGACATGCGGCATGCACGTGGGGCCCTCATGACATGCAGCATGCATTTGGGGCCACTATGACATGTGGCATGCATTTGGGGCCCCCATGAGATGCGGCATGCATGTGGGACCCCTGTGACATGCGGCCTGCATTTGGGGGGCCCCATGACATGCGGCAAGCACGTGGGGCCCCAATGACATGCAGCATGTACGTGGGGCCCCCATGACATGCGGAATGCACGTGAGGCCCCCGTGACATGCGGAATGACTGCGGGGCCCCAATGACATGCGGCATGCATGCATTTGTGTCCCCCATTAAATGCGGCAAGCACGTGGGGCCCCAATGACATGCAGCATGTACGTGGGGCCCCCATGACATGCGGAATGCCTGCGGGGCCCCAATGACATGCGGCATGCAAGCGGGGCCCTCATGACATGTGGCATGCATTTGGGGCCCCCAATATATGCAGCATGCACGTGGGGCCCCCATGATATGTGGCATGCATTTGGGGCCCCCATGACTTGCGGCATGCACGTGGGCCCCTCATGACATGCAGCATGCATTTGGAAACCACTATGACATGCGGCATGCATTTGGGGCCCCAATGACATGCGGTATGCATTTGGGGCCTCCATGACATGCGGCATACGCTTGGGGCCCCAATGACATGCATCATGAGTTTGCATCCCCCATGACATGCGGCATGCACGTGGGGCCCCTATGACATGCGTCATGCACGTGGGGACCCTATGACATGCGGCATGCACGTGGGGCCCTCATGACATGCAGCATGCATTTGTGGGCACCAAGACATGCTGCATGCATTTGGGGGGCCCCATGATATGCGGCATGCATTTGGGGGCCCCATGACATGCAGCATGCACTTGGGGCCCCCGTGTAATGAGGCATGCGTTTGGGGCCCCCATGACACGAGGCATGCACGTCTGGCCCCGATGACTTGCGCCATGCATGTGGGGCCCTCATAACATGCGGAATGCATGTGGGGACCCCATGACACATGGCAGGCATGTGGGGCCCCCATGACATGCGGCAAATATTTGGGGTCCAAAGACATGCGGCATGCACGTTGGGCCCCCATGAAATGCGGCACATATTTGTGGCCCCCATGACATGCGGCATGCATTTGGGGCCCCCATGACATGCGCCATGCATGTGGGGCCCTCATGACATGCGGCACGTATTTGTTGCCCCATGACATGCGACATGTATTTGGCCCCCATGACATGAGGCATGCACGTGGGGCCCCCATGACATGCGGCATACATTTGTGGGCCCGATGACAAGCGGCATTCATGTGGGGCACCCATGACATGCGGCATTCATTTGGGGCCCCAATGACATGCGGCATGCATGCATTTGGGTCCCCCATGAAATGTGGCATGCATGTGGGGGCCCCATGACATGCGGCATGCACGTGGGGCCCCCATGACATGCGGCATACATTTGTGGCCCCCGTGACATGAGGCATGCATGTGGGGCCCCATGACATGCGGCAAGCACGTGGGGCCCCAATGACATGCAGCATGCACGTGGAGCCCCCATGACATGCGGAATGCACGTGAGGCCCCCATGACATGCGGAATGCCTGCGGGGCCCCAATGACATGCGACATGCAAGCGGGGCCCTCATGACATGTGGCATGCATTTGGGGCCCCCAATATATGCAGCATCCACGTGGGGCCCCCATGATATGTGGCATGCATTTGGGGCCCCCATGACTTGAGCCATGCATTTGGGGCCCCCATGACATGCGGCATGCACGTGGGCCCGTCATGACATGCAGCATGCATTTGGGGCCACTATGACATGCGGCATGCATTCGGCGCCCCCATGACATGCGGCATGCACGTGGGGCCCCCATGACATGCGGCATGCATTTGGGGCCCCCATGACATGCGGAATGCCTGCGGGGCCCCCATGACATGCGGCATGAATTTGGGGCCCCCAATACATGCGGCATGCACGTTGGGCCCCCATGACATGCAGCATGCATTTATGGCCCCCATGACATGCGGCAAGCATTTGGGCCCCCATGACATGCGGCATGCATTTGGGGGCCCCATGACATGCGGCATGCATGTGGGGCCCCCATGACATGCGGCATGCATTTGGAGCCCCCATGAATTGAGGCATGCATTTGGGGCCCCCATGACTTGACGCATGCATTTGGGCCCCCCATGACATGCAGCATGCATGTGGGACCCCCAAGCCATGCGGCATACATTTGAATCCCCATGACATGCGGCATGCACGAGGGACCCCCATGACATGCGGCACGCATTTGGGCCCCCCATGACATGCGGAATGCCTGCGGGGCCCCCATGACATGCGGCATGCATGCAGGGCCCTCATGACATGCAGCATGAATTTGGGGCCCACAATACATGCGGCATGCACGTTGGGCCCCCATGACATGCGGCATGCATTTATGGCCCCCATGAGATGCGGCATTCATGTGGGGCTCCCATGACATGCGGCATGCATTTGGGGCCTCCGTGACATGCGGCATGCATGTGGGGCCCCCATGACATGCGGCATGCATTTATGGCCCCCATGACATGCGGCATGCATTTGGTATCCCCATGACATGCGGCATGCACGTGGGGCCCCCTTGACATGTGACATTCATGTGGGGTTCCCATGACATGCGGCATGCATTTGGGGCCTCCGTGACATGCGGCATGCATTTAGGGCCCCGATGACATGCGGCATTCATGTGGGGCACCCATGACTTGCGCCAAGCACGTGGGGCCCCCATGACATGCGGCATGTATTTGGGGCCCCCATGACATGCGGCATGCATGTGGGGCCCCCATGACATGCGGCATGCATGTGGGGCTCCCATGACATGCGGCATCCATTTATGGCCCCCATGACATGCGGCAAGCATTTGGGCCCCCATGACATGCGGCATGCATTTGGGGGCCCCATGGCATGCGGCATGCATGTGGGCCCCAAATACTTGTCGCATGTCATGGGGGCCTCCATGACATGCGGCATGCATGTGGGTCCCCATGACATGCGGCATGCACGTGGGGCCCCCTTCACATGCGTCATGCATTTGGATCCCCCATTACATGCTGCATGCAAGTGGTGCCCCCATGACATGCGGCATGCATGTGGGCCCCCATGACATGCGGCATGCATGTGGGACCCCCATGACATGCGTCATGCATTTGGATCCCCCATTACATGCTGCATGCAAGTGGTGCCCCCATTACATGCTGCATGCAAGTGGTGCCCCCATGACATGCGGCATGCATGTGGGCCCCCATGACATGCGGCATGCATTTGGGGCCCCCATGATATGCGGCACGCATTTGAGGCCCCCATGACATGCGCATGCATGTGGGGGGCCCATGAAATGCGCCATGCATGTGGGGCCCCTATGACATGCGGCATGCATTTGTGGGCACCAAGACATGCTGCATGCATTTGGGGGGCCCCATGACATGCGGCATGCATTTGGGGGCCCCATGACATGCGGTATGCATTTGGGGCCCCCATGACATGCAGCATGCATGTGGGTCCCCCATGACATGCGACATGCATTTGGGGCCCCATGACATGCGGCATGCATTTGGGTCCCCCATGAAATGCGGCATGCATGTGGGGCCCCTATGACATGCGGCATGCATTTGGGGCCCCTATGACATGCGGCATGAATTTGGGGTGCCCGAGACATGCGGCATGCACGTGGGGCCCCTATGACATGCCGCATGCATTTGTGGCCCCCATTACATGTGGCATGCACATGGGGCCTCCATGACATGCGGCATACGCTTGGGGCCCCAATGACATGCAGCATGAGTTTGGATCCCCCATGACATGCGGCATGCACGTGGGGCCCCTATGACATGCGGCATGCACGTGGGGACCCTATGACATGCGGCATGCACGTGGGGCCCTCATGACATGCAGCATGCATTTGGGGCCACTATGACATGTGGCATGCATTTGGGGCCCCCATGAGATGCGGCATGCATGTGGGACCCCTGTGACATGCGGCCTGCATTTGGGGGGCCCCATGACATGCGGCAAGCACGTGGGGCCCCAATGACATGCAGCATGTACGTGGGGCCCCCATGACATGCGGAATGCACGTGAGGCCCCCGTGACATGCGGAATGACTGCGGGGCCCCAATGACATGCGGCATGCATGCATTTGTGTCCCCCATTAAATGCGGCAAGCACGTGGGGCCCCAATGACATGCAGCATGTACGTGGGGCCCCCATGACATGCGGAATGCCTGCGGGGCCCCAATGACATGCGGCATGCAAGCGGGGCCCTCATGACATGTGGCATGCATTTGGGGCCCCCAATATATGCAGCATGCACGTGGGGCCCCCATGATATGTGGCATGCATTTGGGGCCCCCATGACTTGCGGCATGCACGTGGGCCCCTCATGACATGCAGCATGCATTTGGAAACCACTATGACATGCGGCATGCATTTGGGGCCCCAATGACATGCGGTATGCATTTGGGGCCCCCATGACATGCGGCATGTACGTGGTGCCCCCATGAAAGGGGGCATGCATTTGGGGCTCCCATGACACGCGGCATGTATGTGGGGCCCCCATGACCTGTGGCATGCATGTGGTGACTAAATGACATGCGGCAAGCATTTGGGGCTCCCATGACACGCGACATTCATGTGGGGCCCTCTAGACATTTGGCACATATTTGGGGCCCACATGACATGCAGCACATATTTGCGGCCCCCATAACATGCGGCATGCATTTGGGGCCCCCATGACATGCGCCATGCATGTGGGGCCCTCATGACATGCGGCACGTATTTGGGGCCCCCCATGATATGCAGCATACTTTTGGGGCCCAAATGACATGCGGCATGCATTTGTGGCCCACATGAAATGTGGCATGCATGTGCAGCCTCCATAACATGGGTCATGCAATTGGGGCCCCCATGACATGCGTCATGCATTTGGATCCCCCATTACATGCTGCATGCAAGTGGTGCCCCCATTACATGCTGCATGCAAGTGGTGCCCCCATGACATGCGGCATGCATGTGGGCCCCCATGACATGCGGCATGCATTTGGGGCCCCATGATATGCGGCACGCATTTGAGGCCCCCATGACATGCAGCATGCATGTGGGTCCCCCATGACATGCGACATGCATTTGGGGCCCCATGACATGCGTCATGCATTTGGGTCCCCCATGAAATGCGGCATGCATGTGGGGCCCCTATGACATGCGGCATGCATTTGGGGCCCCGATGACATGCGGCATGCATGTGGGGCACCCATGATTTGCGCCATGCACGTGGGGCCCCTATGACATGCGGCATGAATTTGGGGTGCCCGAGACATGCGGCATGCACATGGGGCCTCCATGACATGCGGCATACGCTTGGGGCCCCAATGACATGCATCATGAGTTTGGATCCCCCATGACATGCGGCATGCACGTGGGGCCCCTATGACATGCGTCATGCACGTGGGAACCCTATGACATGCGGCATGCACGTGGGGCCCTCATGACATGCAGCATGCATTTGGGGCCATTATGACATGCGGCATGCATTTGGGGCCCCCATGACATGCGGCATGCATTTGGAGCCCCCATGAATTGAGGCATGCATTTGGGGCCCCCATGACTTGACGCATGCATTTGGGGCCCCCATGACATGCAGCATGCATGTGGGACCCCCAAGCCATGCGGCATACATTTGAATCCCCATGACATGCGGCATGCACGTGGGACCCCCATGACATGCGGCATGCATTTTAATCCCCCATTACATGCGGCATGCACGTGGGGACCCCATGACATGCGGCACGCATTTGGGCCCCCCATGACATGCGGAATGCCTGCGGGGCCCCCATGACATGCGGCATGCATGCAGGGCCCTCATGACATGCAGCATGAATTTGGGGCCCACAATACATGCGGCATGCACGTTGGGCCCCCATGACATGCGGCATGCATTTATGGCCCCCATGACATGCGGCATGCATTTGGGGTCCCCATGACATGCGGCATGCACGTGGGGCCCCCTTGACATGCGACATTCATGTGGGGCTCCCATGACATGCGGCATGCATTTGGGGCCTCCGTGACATGCGGCATGCATGTGGGGCCCCCATGACATGCGTCATGCATGTGGGGCCCCTATGACATGCGGCATGCATTTAGGGCCCCGATGACATGCGGCATTCATGTGGGGCACCCATGACTTGCGCCAAGCACGTGGGGCCCCCATGACATGCGGCATGTATTTGGGGCCCCCATGACATGCGGCATGCATGTGGGGCCCCCATGACATGCGGCATGCATGTGGGGCTCCCATGACATGCGGCATCCATTTATGGCCCCCATGACATGCGGCAAGCATTTGGGCCCCCATGACATGCGGCATGCATTTGGGGGCCCCATGGCATGCGGCATGCATGTGGGGCCCAAATGCTTGTCGCATGTCATGGGGGCCTCCATGACATGCGGCATGCATGTGGGTCCCCATGACATGCGGCATGCACGTGGGGCCCCCTTGACATGCGTCATGCATTTGGATCCCCCATTACATGCTGCATGCAAGTGGTGCCCCCATGACATGCGGCATGCATGTGGGCCCCCATGACATGCGGCATGCATGTGGGACCCCCATGACATGCGTCATGCATTTGGATCCCCCATTACATGCTGCATGCAAGTGGTGCCCCCATTACATGCTGCATGCAAGTGGTGCCCCCATGACATGCGGCATGCATGTGGGCCCCCATGACATGCGGCATGCATTTGGGGCCCCCATGATATGCGGCATGAATTTGGGGTGCCCGAGACATGCGGCATGCACATGGGGCCTCCATGACATGCGGCATACGCTTGGGGCCCCAATGACATGCATCATGAGTTTGCATCCCCCATGACATGCGGCATGCACGTGGGGCCCCTATGACATGCGTCATGCACGTGGGGACCCTATGACATGCGGCATGCACGTGGGGCCCTCATGACATGCAGCATGCATTTGTGGGCACCAAGACATGCTGCATGCATTTGGGGGGCCCCATGATATGCGGCATGCATTTGGGGGCCCCATGACATGCAGCATGCACTTGGGGCCCCCGTGTAATGAGGCATGCGTTTGGGGCCCCCATGACACGAGGCATGCACGTCTGGCCCCGATGACTTGCGCCATGCATGTGGGGCCCTCATAACATGCGGAATGCATGTGGGGACCCCATGACACATGGCAGGCATGTGGGGCCCCCATGACATGCGGCAAATATTTGGGGTCCAAAGACATGCGGCATGCACGTTGGGCCCCCATGAAATGCGGCACATATTTGTGGCCCCCATGACATGCGGCATGCATTTGGGGCCCCCATGACATGCGCCATGCATGTGGGGCCCTCATGACATGCGGCACGTATTTGTTGCCCCATGACATGCGACATGTATTTGGCCCCCATGACATGAGGCATGCACGTGGGGCCCCCATGACATGCGGCATACATTTGTGGGCCCGATGACAAGCGGCATTCATGTGGGGCACCCATGACATGCGGCATTCATTTGGGGCCCCAATGACATGCGGCATGCATGCATTTGGGTCCCCCATGAAATGTGGCATGCATGTGGGGGCCCCATGACATGCGGCATGCACGTGGGGCCCCCATGACATGCGGCATACATTTGTGGCCCCCGTGACATGAGGCATGCACGTGGGGCCCCATGACATGCGGCAAGCACGTGGGGCCCCAATGACATGCAGCATGCACGTGGAGCCCCCATGACATGCGGAATGCACGTGAGGCCCCCATGACATGCGGAATGCCTGCGGGGCCCCAATGACATGCGACATGCAAGCGGGGCCCTCATGACATGTGGCATGCATTTGGGGCCCCCAATATATGCAGCATCCACGTGGGGCCCCCATGATATGTGGCATGCATTTGGGGCCCCCATGACTTGAGCCATGCATTTGGGGCCCCCATGACATGCGGCATGCACGTGGGCCCGTCATGACATGCAGCATGCATTTGGGGCCACTATGACATGCGGCATGCATTCGGCGCCCCCATGACATGCGGCATGCACGTGGGGCCCCCATGACATGCGGCATGCATTTGGGGCCCCCATGACATGCGGAATGCCTGCGGGGCCCCCATGACATGCGGCATGAATTTGGGGCCCCCAATACATGCGGCATGCACGTTGGGCCCCCATGACATGCAGCATGCATTTATGGCCCCCATGACATGCGGCAAGCATTTGGGCCCCCATGACATGCGGCATGCATTTGGGGGCCCCATGACATGCGGCATGCATGTGGGGCCCCCATGACATGCGGCATGCATTTGGAGCCCCCATGAATTGAGGCATGCATTTGGGGCCCCCATGACTTGACGCATGCATTTGGGCCCCCATGACATGCAGCATGCATGTGGGACCCCCAAGCCATGCGGCATACATTTGAATCCCCATGACATGCGGCATGCACGAGGGACCCCCATGACATGCGGCACGCATTTGGGCCCCCCATGACATGCGGAATGCCTGCGGGGCCCCCATGACATGCGGCATGCATGCAGGGCCCTCATGACATGCAGCATGAATTTGGGGCCCACAATACATGCGGCATGCACGTTGGGCCCCCATGACATGCGGCATGCATTTATGGCCCCCATGAGATGCGGCATTCATGTGGGGCTCCCATGACATGCGGCATGCATTTGGGGCCTCCGTGACATGCGGCATGCATGTGGGGCCCCCATGACATGCGGCATGCATTTATGGCCCCCATGACATGCGGCATGCATTTGGTATCCCCATGACATGCGGCATGCACGTGGGGCCCCCTTGACATGTGACATTCATGTGGGGCTCCCATGACATGCGGCATGCATTTGGGGCCTCCGTGACATGCGGCATGCATTTAGGGCCCCGATGACATGCGGCATTCATGTGGGGCACCCATGACTTGCGCCAAGCACGTGGGGCCCCCATGACATGCGGCATGTATTTGGGGCCCCCATGACATGCGGCATGCATGTGGGGCCCCCATGACATGCGGCATGCATGTGGGGCTCCCATGACATGCGGCATCCATTTATGGCCCCCATGACATGCGGCAAGCATTTGGGCCCCCATGACATGCGGCATGCATTTGGGGGCCCCATGGCATGCGGCATGCATGTGGGCCCCAAATACTTGTCGCATGTCATGGGGGCCTCCATGACATGCGGCATGCATGTGGGTCCCCATGACATGCGGCATGCACGTGGGGCCCCCTTCACATGCGTCATGCATTTGGATCCCCCATTACATGCTGCATGCAAGTGGTGCCCCCATGACATGCGGCATGCATGTGGGCCCCCATGACATGCGGCATGCATGTGGGACCCCCATGACATGCGTCATGCATTTGGATCCCCCATTACATGCTGCATGCAAGTGGTGCCCCCATTACATGCTGCATGCAAGTGGTGCCCCCATGACATGCGGCATGCATGTGGGCCCCCATGACATGCGGCATGCATTTGGGTCCCCCATGATATGCGGCACGCATTTGAGGCCCCCATGACATGCGCATGCATGTGGGGGGCCCATGAAATGCGCCATGCATGTGGGGCCCCTATGACATGCGGCATGCATTTGTGGGCACCAAGACATGCTGCATGCATTTGGGGGGCCCCATGACATGCGGCATGCATTTGGGGGCCCCATGACATGCGGTATGCATTTGGGGCCCCCATGACATGCAGCATGCATGTGGGTCCCCCATGACATGCGACATGCATTTGGGGCCCCATGACATGCGGCATGCATTTGGGTCCCCCATGAAATGCGGCATGCATGTGGGGCCCCTATGACATGCGGCATGCATTTGGGGCCCCTATGACATGCGGCATGAATTTGGGGTGCCCGAGACATGCGGCATGCACGTGGGGCCCCTATGACATGCCGCATGCATTTGTGGCCCCCATTACATGTGGCATGCACATGGGGCCTCCATGACATGCGGCATACGCTTGGGGCCCCAATGACATGCAGCATGAGTTTGGATCCCCCATGACATGCGGCATGCACGTGGGGCCCCTATGACATGCGGCATGCACGTGGGGACCCTATGACATGCGGCATGCACGTGGGGCCCTCATGACATGCAGCATGCATTTGGGGCCACTATGACATGTGGCATGCATTTGGGGCCCCCATGAGATGCGGCATGCATGTGGGACCCCTGTGACATGCGGCCTGCATTTGGGGGGCCCCATGACATGCGGCAAGCACGTGGGGCCCCAATGACATGCAGCATGTACGTGGGGCCCCCATGACATGCGGAATGCACGTGAGGCCCCCGTGACATGCGGAATGACTGCGGGGCCCCAATGACATGCGGCATGCATGCATTTGTGTCCCCCATTAAATGCGGCAAGCACGTGGGGCCCCAATGACATGCAGCATGTACGTGGGGCCCCCATGACATGCGGAATGCCTGCGGGGCCCCAATGACATGCGGCATGCAAGCGGGGCCCTCATGACATGTGGCATGCATTTGGGGCCCCCAATATATGCAGCATGCACGTGGGGCCCCCATGATATGTGGCATGCATTTGGGGCCCCCATGACTTGCGGCATGCACGTGGGCCCCTCATGACATGCAGCATGCATTTGGAAACCACTATGACATGCGGCATGCATTTGGGGCCCCAATGACATGCGGTATGCATTTGGGGCCCCCATGACATGCGGCATGTACGTGGTGCCCCCATGAAAGGGGGCATGCATTTGGGGCTCCCATGACACGCGGCATGTATGTGGGGCCCCCATGACCTGTGGCATGCATGTGGTGACTAAATGACATGCGGCAAGCATTTGGGGCTCCCATGACACGCGACATTCATGTGGGGCCCTCTAGACATTTGGCACATATTTGGGGCCCACATGACATGCAGCACATATTTGCGGCCCCCATAACATGCGGCATGCATTTGGGGCCCCCATGACATGCGCCATGCATGTGGGGCCCTCATGACATGCGGCACGTATTTGGGGCCCCCCATGATATGCAGCATACTTTTGGGGCCCAAATGACATGCGGCATGCATTTGTGGCCCACATGAAATGTGGCATGCATGTGCAGCCTCCATAACATGGGTCATGCAATTGGGGCCCCCATGACATGCAGCATGAATTTGGGGGCCACATACATGCCACGTGTCATGGGGGTCCCACATGCATGCCTCATGTCATGACATGCGGCATGCATGTGGGGCCCCCATGACACGCACCATGCATGTGGGACCCCATTATGCGGCACGTACTTGGGGCCCCTAAGACAAGCGGCATGCACGTGGGGCCCCCATAACATGCACCATGCATTTGGTCCCCCATGACATGCGGCATGCACATGGGCACCCATGACATGCGGCATGCATTTGGGCCCCCATGATAACCAGCATGCATGTGGGGCCCCGATGACATGAGGCAAAAATTTGGGGCCCCCTTGCCATGCGGCATGCATTTGGGGCCCCCATGACATGCGCCATGTATGTGGGGCCCCCATGACATGCGGCATGCATTTGGGCCCCAATAACACCCAGCTTGCATGTGGGGCCCCCATTACATGCGGCATGCACGTGTTGCCCTCATGATATGTGGCATGCATGTGGGGCCCCTATGACATGCGCCATGCATTTGGCGCCCCCATTACAAGCGGCATGTATTTGGGGCTTCCATGACATGCAGCAAGCATTTGGAGCCCCTGACATGTAGCATGCATTTAGGGTCCCCAAGGAAATGCGGCATGCTCGTGGGGCCCCCATGACAGGCGGCATGCATTTGGGGACTCCATAACATGCGGCAAGCACGTTGGGCCCCCATGACATGCGGCACGTATTTGGGGGCCCCAAAACATGCGACATGTATTTGTGGCCCCCATGACATGCGGCACGCACGGTTGCCCCCATGACATGCGGCATGTATTTGGGGCCCCCATCACATGCGGCATACATTTGGGGCCTCCATGACATGCGGCATGCATTTGGGGCCCTCATGACATGCGGCATACATTTGGGGCCCCCATGAAATGCGACATGCACATGGGGCCCCCATGACATGCGGCATGCATGTGGAGCCCCCATGACATGCAGAATGCACGTGGGGACCCCATGACACGTGGCATGCATGTGGGGCTCCCACGACTTGCGGCAAATATTTGGGGCCCCAAGACATGCGGCATGCACGTTGGGCCCCCATGACATGCGGCACATATTTGTGGCCCCCATGACATGCGGCATGCCTTTGGGGCCCCCATGACATGCGCCATGCATGTGGGGCCCTCATGACATGCAGCACGTATTTGGGGCCCCCATGACATGCGTCATGTACGTGGCACCCCCATGACATGCGGCATACATTTGGGGCCCCCTTGACATGCGGCATGCATTTAGGGACCCCATGACATGAGGCATGCATTTGGGGACCCCATGACTTGCGGCATGCACGTGGGCCCCCCATGACATGGGGCATGCATTTGGGACCCCATGAAATGCAGCATGCATGTGGGGCACCCATGACATGCGGCATGCACGTGGGGCCCCCTGATATGTGGCACGTATTTTGGGCCCCCATGACATGCGGCATACATTTAGGGTCCCCATGACATGCGGCATGCATTTGGGGTCCCCATGACATGCAGCATGCACTTGGGGCCCCCGTGTAATGAGGCATGCGTTTGGGGCCCCCATGACACGAGGCATGCACGTGTGGCCCCGATGACTTGCGCCATGCATGTGGGGCCCTCATGACATGCGGAATGCATGTGGGGACCCCATGACACATGGCAGGCATGTGGGGGCCCCATGACATGCGGCAAATATTTGGGGCCCAAAGACATGCGGCATGCACGTTGGGCCCCCATGAAATGCGGCACATATTTGTGGCCCCCATGACATGCGGCATGCATTTGGGGCCCCCATGACATGCGCCATGCATGTGGGGCCCTCATGACATGCGCATGCATGTGGGGCCCCCATGTCATGCGGCATGCATTTGGGGGACCCATGGCATGCGGCATGCATGTGGGGCCCAAATGCTTGCCGCATGTCATGGGGGCCTGCATAACATGCTGCATGCACTTGGGGTACCTGAGACATGCGGCATGCACTTGGGGCCCCCATAACATGCTGCATGCATTTGGGGTGCCCGAGACATGCGGAATGCACGTGGGGCCCCTATGACATGCCGCATGCATTTGGGGCCCCCATTACATGTGGCATGCACATGGGGCCTCCATGACATGCGGCATACGCTTGGGGTCCCAATGACATGCAGCATGAGTTTGGATCCCCCATGACATGCGACATGCACGTGGGGCTCCCATGACATGAGTCATGCATTTGGGTCCCCCATGACATGCGCTATGCATGTGGGGCCCCTATGACATGCGGCATGCATTTGTGGGCCCCAAGACATGCTGCATGCATTTGGGGGCCTCCATGACATGCAGCATGCATGTGGGTCCCCATGACATGCGTCATGCACGTGGGGCCCCCTTGACATGCGACATTCATTTTGGGCCCCCATGACATGTGCCATGCATGTGGGGCCCCTATGACATGCGGCATGCATTTGGGGCCCCGATGACATGCGGCATGCATGTGGGGCACCCATGACTTGCGGCATGCATTTGGGGCCACTATGACATGCGGCATGCATTTGGGGCCCCCATGACATGCGGCATGCATGTGGGACCCCTATGACATGCGGCATGCATTTGGGGGGCCCCATGACATGCGGCATACATTTGTGGGCCCGATGACAAGCGGCATTCATTTGGGGCACCCATGACTTGCGGCATGCATTTGGAGCCACTATGACATGCGGCATTCATTTGGGGCCCCAATGACATGCGGCATGCATGCATTTGGGTCCCCCATGAAATGTGGCATGCATGTGGGGGAGCCATGACATGCGGCATGCACGTGGGGCCCCCATGACATGCGGCATACATTTGTGGCCCCCGTGACATGAGGCATGCACGTGGGGCCCCATGACATGCGGCAAGCACGTGGGGCCCCAATGACATGCAGCATGCACGTGGAGCCCCCATGACATGCGGAATGCACGTGAGGCCCCCATGACATGCGGAATGCCTGCGGGGCCCCAATGACATGCGACATGCAAGCGGGGCCCTCATGACATGTGGCATGCATTTGGGGCCCCCAATATATGCAGCATCCACGTGGGGCCCCCATGATATGTGGCATGCACGTGGGCCCGTCATGACATGCAGCATGCATTTGGGGCCACTATGACATGCGGCATGCATTCGGCGCCCCCATGACATGCGGCATGCACGTGGGGCCCCCATGACATGCGGCATGCATTTGGGGCCCCCATGACATGCGGAATGCCTGCGGGGCCCCCATGACATGCGGCATGAATTTGGGGCCCCCAATACATGCGGCATGCACGTTGGGCCCCCATGACATGCAGCATGCATTTATGGCCCCCATGACATGCGGCAAGCATTTGGGCCCCCATGACATGCGGCATGCATTTGGGCCCGTCATGACATGCAGCATGCATTTGGGGCCCCCATGACATGCGGCATGCACGTGGGCCCGTCATGACATGCAGCATGCATTTGGGGCCACTATGACATGCGGCATGCATTCGGCGCCCCCATGACATGCGGCATGCACGTGGGGCCCCCATGACATGCGGCATGCATTTGGGGCCCCCATGACATGCGGAATGCCTGCGGGGCCCCCATGACATGCGGCATGAATTTGGGGCCCCCAATACATGCGGCATGCACGTTGGGCCCCCATGACATGCAGCATGCATTTATGGCCCCCATGACATGCGGCAAGCATTTGGGCCCCCATGACATGCGGCATGCATTTGGGGGCCCCATGACATGCGGCATGCATGTGGGGCCCCCATGACATGCGGCATGCATTTGGAGCCCCCATGAATTGAGGCATGCATTTGGGGCCCCCATGACTTGACGCATGCATTTGGGGCCCCCATGACATGCAGCATGCATGTGGGACCCCCAAGCCATGCGGCATACATTTGAATCCCCATGACATGCGGCATGCACGAGGGACCCCCATGACATGCGGCACGCATTTGGGCCCCCCATGACATGCGGAATGCCTGCGGGGCCCCCATGACATGCGGCATGCATGCAGGGCCCTCATGACATGCAGCATGAATTTGGGGCCCACAATACATGCGGCATGCACGTTGGGCCCCCATGACATGCGGCATGCATTTATGACCCCCATGAGATGCGGCATTCATGTGGGGCTCCCATGACATGCGGCATGCATTTGGGGCCTCCGTGACATGCGGCATGCATGTGGGGCCCCCATGACATGCGGCATGCATTTATGGCCCCCATGACATGCGGCATGCATTTGGTATCCCCATGACATGCGGCATGCACGTGGGGCCCCCTTGACATGTGACATTCATGTGGGGCTCCCATGACATGCGGCATGCATTTGGGGCCTCAGTGACATGCGGCATGCATTTAGGGCCCCGATGACATGCGGCATTCATGTGGGGCACCCATGACTTGCGCCAAGCACGTGGGGCCCCCATGACATGCGGCATGTATTTGGGGCCCCCATGACATGCGGCATGCATGTGGGGCCCCCATGACATGCGGCATGCATGTGGGGCTCCCATGACATGCGGCATCCATTTATGGCCCTCATGACATGCGGCAAGCATTTGGGCCCCCATGACATGCGGCATGCATTTGGGGGCCCCATGGCATGCGGCATGCATGTGGGCCCCAAATACTTGTCGCATGTCATGGGGGCCTCCATGACATGCGGCATGCATGTGGGTCCCCATGACATGCGGCATGCACGTGGGGCCCCCTTCACATGCGTCATGCATTTGGATCCCCCATTACATGCTGCATGCAAGTGGTGCCCCCATGACATGCGGCATGCATTTATGGCCCCCATGACATGCGGCAAGCATTTGGGCCCCCATGACATGCGGCATGCATTTGGGGGCCCCATGACATGCGGCATGCATGTGGGGCCCCCATGACATGCGGCATGCATTTGGAGCCCCCATGAATTGAGGCATGCATTTGGGGCCCCCATGACTTGACGCATGCATTTGGGGCCCCCATGACATGCAGCATGCATGTGGGACCCCCAAGCCATGCGGCATACATTTGAATCCCCATGACATGCGGCATGCACGAGGGACCCCCATGACATGCGGCACGCATTTGGGCCCCCCATGACATGCGGAATGCCTGCGGGGCCCCCATGACATGCGGCATGCATGCAGGGCCCTCATGACATGCAGCATGAATTTGGGGCCCACAATACATGCGGCATGCACGTTGGGCCCCCATGACATGCGGCATGCATTTATGGCCCCCATGAGATGCGGCATTCATGTGGGGCTCCCATGACATGCGGCATGCATTTGGGGCCTCCGTGACATGCGGCATGCATGTGGGGCCCCCATGACATGCGGCATGCATTTATGGCCCCCATGACATGCGGCATGCATTTGGTATCCCCATGACATGCGGCATGCACGTGGGGCCCCCTTGACATGTGACATTCATGTGGGGCTCCCATGACATGCGGCATGCATTTGGGGCCTCCGTGACATGCGGCATGCATTTAGGGCCCCGATGAAATGCGGCATTCATGTGGGGCACCCATGACTTGCGCCAAGCACGTGGGGCCCCCATGACATGCGGCATGTATTTGGGGCCCCCATGACATGCGGCATGCATGTGGGGCCCCCATGACATGCGGCATGCATGTGGGGCTCCCATGACATGCGGCATCCATTTATGGCCCCCATGACATGCGGCAAGCATTTGGGCCCCCATGACATGCGGCATGCATTTGGGGGCCCCATGGCATGCGGCATGCATGTGGGCCCCAAATACTTGTCGCATGTCATGGGGGCCTCCATGACATGCGGCATGCATGTGGGTCCCCATGACATGCGGCATGCACGTGGGGCCCCCTTCACATGCGTCATGCATTTGGATCCCCCATTACATGCTGCATGCAAGTGGTGCCCCCATGACATGCGGCATGCATGTGGGCCCCCATGACATGCGGCATGCATGTGGGACCCCCATGACATGCGTCATGCATTTGGATCCCCCATTACATGCTGCATGCAAGTGGTGCCCCCATTACATGCTGCATGCAAGTGGTGCCCCCATGACATGCGGCATGCATGTGGGCCCCCATGACATGCGGCATGCATTTGGGGCCCCCATGATATGCGGCACGCATTTGAGGCCCCCATGACATGCGCATGCATGTGGGGGGCCCATGAAATGCGCCATGCATGTGGGGCCCCTATGACATGCGGCATGCATTTGTGGGCACCAAGACATGCTGCATGCATTTGGGGGGCCCCATGACATGCGGCATGCATTTGGGGGCCCCATGACATGCGGTATGCATTTGGGGCCCCCATGACATGCAGCATGCATGTGGGTCCCCCATGACATGCGACATGCATTTGGGGCCCCATGACATGCGGCATGCATTTGGGTCCCCCATGAAATGTGGCATGCATGTGGGGCCCCTATGACATGCGGCATGCATTTGGGGCCCCTATGACATGCGGCATGAATTTGGGGTGCCCGAGACATGCGGCATGCACGTGGGGCCCCTATGACATGCCGCATGCATTTGTGGCCCCCATTACATGTGGCATGCACATGGGGCCTCCATGACATGCGGCATACGCTTGGGGCCCCAATGACATGCAGCATGAGTTTGGATCCCCCATGACATGCGGCATGCACGTGGAGCCCCTATGACATGCGGCATGCACGTGGGGACCCTATGACATGCGGCATGCACGTGGGGCCCTCATGACATGCAGCATGTATTTGGGGCCACTATGACATGCGGCATGCATTTGGGGCCCCCATGACATGCGGCATGCATGTGGGACCCCTGTGACATGCGGCCTGCATTTGGGGGGCCCCATGACATGCGGCAAGCACGTGGGGCCCCAATGACATGCAGCATGTACGTGGGGCCCCCATGACATGCGGAATGCACGTGAGGCCCCCGTGACATGCGGAATGACTGCGGGGCCCCAATGACATGCGGCATGCATGCATTTGTGTCCCCCATTAAATGCGGCAAGCACGTGGGGCCCCAATGACATGCAGCATGTACGTGGGGCCCCCATGACATGCGGAATGCCTGCGGGGCCCCAATGACATGCGGCATGCAAGCGGGGCCCTCATGACATGTGGCATGCATTTGGGGCCCCCAATATATGCAGCATGCACGTGGGGCCCCCATGATATGTGGCATGCATTTGGGGCCCCCATGACTTGCGGCATGCACGTGGGCCCCTCATGACATGCAGCATGCATTTGGAAACCACTATGACATGCGGCATGCATTTGGGGCCCCAATGACATGCGGTATGCATTTGGGGCCCCCATGACATGCGGCATGTACGTGGTGCCCCCATGAAAGGGGGCATGCATTTGGGGCTCCCATGACACGCGGCATGTATGTGGGGCCCCCATGACCTGTGGCATGCATGTGGTGACTAAATGACATGCGGCAAGCATTTGGGGCTCCCATGACACGCGACATTCATGTGGGGCCCTCTAGACATTTGGCACATATTTGGGGCCCACATGACATGCAGCACATATTTGCGGCCCCCATAACATGCGGCATGCATTTGGGGCCCCCATGACATGCGCCATGCATGTGGGCCCTCATGACATGCGGCACGTATTTGGGGCCCCCCATGATATGCAGCATACTTTTGGGGCCCAAATGACATGCGGCATGCATTTGTGGCCCCCATGAAATGTGGCATGCATGTGCAGCCTCCATAACATGGGTCATGCAATTGGGGCCCCCATGACATGCAGCATGAATTTGGGGGCCACATGCATGCCACGTGTCATGGGGGTCCCACATGCATGCCGCATGTCATGACATGCGGCATGCATGTGGGGCCCCCATGACACGCACCATGCATGTGGGACCCCATTATGCGGCACGTACTTTGGGCCCCTAAGACAAGCGGCATGCACGTGGGGCCCCCATAACATGCGCCATGCCTTTGGTCCCCCATGACATGCGGCATGCACATGGTCCCCCATGACATGCGGCATGCATTTGGGCCCCCATGACAACCAGCATGCATGTGGGGCCCCGATGACATGAGGCAAAAATTTGGGGCCCCCTTGACATGCGGCATGCATTTGGGGCCCCCATGACATGCGCCATGTATGTGGGGCCCCCATGACATGCGGCATGCATTTGGGCCCCAATAACACCCAGCTTGCATGTGGGGCCCCCATTACATGCGGCATGCACGTGTTGCCCTCATTATATGTGGCATGCATGTGGGGCCCCTATGACATGCGCCATGCATTTGGCGCCCCCATTACAAGCGGCATGTATTTGGGGCTTCCATGACATGCAGCAAGCATTTGGAGCCCCTGACATGTAGCATGCATTTAGGGTCCCCAAGGAAATGCGGCATGCTCGTGGAGCCCCCATGACAGGCGGCATGCATTTGGGGACTCCATAACATGCGGCAAGCACGTTGGGCCCCCATGACATGCGGCACGTATTTGGGGGCCCCAAAACATGCGACATGTATTTGTGGCCCCCATGACATGCGGCACGCACGGTTGCCCCCATGACATGCGGCATGTATTTGGGGCCCCCATCACATGCGGCATACATTTGGGGCCTCCATGACATGCGGCATGCATTTGGGGCCCTCATGACATGCGGCATACATTTGGGGCCCCCATGAAATGCGACATGCACATGGGGCCCCCATGACATGTGGCATGCATGTGGAGCCCCCATGACATGCGGAATGCACGTGGGGACCCCATGACACGTGGCATGCATGTGGGGCTCCCACGACTTGCGGCAAATATTTGGGGCCCCAAGACATGCGGCATGCACGTTGGGCCCCCATGACATGCGGCACATATTTGTGGCCCCCATGACATGAGGCATGCCTTTGGGGCCCCCATGACATGCGCCATGCATGTGGGGCCCTCATGACATGCAGCACGTATTTGGGGCCCCCATGACATGCGTCATGTACGTGGCACCCCCATGACATGCGGCATACATTTGGGGCCCCCTTGACATGCGGCATGCATTTAGGGACCCCATGACATGAGGCATGCATTTGGGGACCCCATGACTTGCGGCATGCACGTGGGCCCCCCATGACATGGGGCATGCATTTGGGACCCCATGAAATGCAGCATGCATGTGGGGCACCCATGACATGCGGCATGCACGTGGGGCCCCCTGATATGTGGCACGTATTTTGGGCCCCCATGACATGCGGCATACATTTAGGGTCCCCATGACATGCGGCATGCATTTGGGGTCCCCATGACATGCAGCATGCACTTGGGGCCCCCGTGTAATGAGGCATGCGTTTGGGGCCCCCATGACACGAGGCATGCACGTGTGGCCCCGATGACTTGCGCCATGCATGTGGGGCCCTCATGACATGCGGAATGCATGTGGGGACCCCATGACACATGGCAGGCATGTGGGGCCCCCATGACATGCGGCAAATATTTGGGGCCCAAAGACATGCGGCATGCACGTTGGGCCCCCATGAAATGCGGCACATATTTGTGGCCCCCATGACATGCGGCATGCATTTGGGGCCCCCATGACATGCGCCATGCATGTGGGGCCCTCATGACATGCGGCATGCATGTGGGGCCCCCATGACATGCGACATGCATTTGGGGGACCCATGGCATGCGGCATGCATGTGGGGCCCAAATGCTTGCCGCATGTCATGGGGGCCTGCATAACATGCTGCATGTACTTGGGGTACCTGAGACATGCGGCATGCACTTGGGGCCCCCATAACATGCTGCATGCATTTGGGGTGCCCGAGACATGCGGAATGCACGTGGGGCCCCTATGACATGCCGCATGCATTTGGGGCCCCCATTACATGTGGCATGCACATGGGGCCTCCATGACATGCGGCATACGCTTGGGGTCCCAATGACATGCAGCATGAGTTTGGATCCCCCATGACATGCGACATGCACGTGGGGCTCCCATGACATGAGTCATGCATTTGGGTCCCCCATGACATGCGCTATGCATGTGGGGCCCCTATGACATGCGGCATGCATTTGTGGGCCCCAAGACATGCTGCATGCATTTGGGGGCCTCCATGACATGCAGCATGCATGTGGGTCCCCATGACATGCGTCATGCACGTGGGGCCCCCTTGACATGCGACATTCATTTTGGGCCCCCATGACATGCGGCATGCATGTGGGGCCCCCATGACATGTGCCATGCATGTGGGGCCCCTATGACATGCGGCATGCATTTGGGGCCCCGATGACATGCGGCATGCATGTGGGGCACCCATGACTTGCGGCATGCATTTGGGGCCACTATGACATGCGGCATGCATTTGGGGCCCCCATGACATGCGGCATGCATGTGGGACCCCTATGACATGCGGCATGCATTTGGGGGGCCCCATGACATGCGGCATACATTTGTGGGCCCGATGACAAGCGGCATTCATGTGGGGCACCCATGACTTGCGGCATGCATTTGGAGCCACTATGACATGCGGCATTCATTTGGGGCCCCAATGACATGCGGCATGCATGCATTTGGGTCCCCCATGAAATGTGGCATGCATGTGGGGGCCCCATGACATGCGGCATGCACGTGGGGCCCCCATGACATGCGGCATACATTTGTGGCCCCCGTGACATGAGGCATGCACGTGGGGCCCCATGACATGCGGCAAGCACGTGGGGCCCCAATGACATGCAGCATGCACGTGGAGCCCCCATGACATGCGGAATGCACGTGAGGCCCCCATGACATGCGGAATGCCTGCGGGGCCCCAATGACATGCGACATGCAAGCGGGGCCCTCATGACATGTGGCATGCATTTGGGGCCCCCAATATATGCAGCATCCACGTGGGGCCCCCATGATATGTGGCATGCATTTGGGGCCCCCATGACTTGAGCCATGCATTTGGGGCCCCCATGACATGCGGCATGCACGTGGGCCCGTCATGACATGCAGCATGCATTTGGGGCCACTATGACATGCGGCATGCATTTGGCGCCCCCATGACCTGCGGCATGCACGTGGGGCCCCCATGACATGCGGCATGCATTTGGGGCCCCCATGACATGCGGAATGCCTGCGGGGCCCCCATGACATGCGGCATGAATTTGGGGCCCCCAATACATGCGGCATGCACGTTGGGCCCCCATGACATGCAGCATGCATTTATGGCCCCCATGACATGCGGCAAGCATTTGGGCCCCCATGACATGCGGCATGCATTTGGGGGCCCCATGACATGCGGCATGCATGTGGGGCCCCCATGACATGCGGCATGCATTTGGAGCCCCCATGAATTGAGGCATGCATTTGGGGCCCCCATGACTTGACGCATGCATTTGGGGCCCCCATGACATGCAGCATGCATGTGGGACCCCCAAGCCATGCGGCATACATTTGAATCCCCATGACATGCGGCATGCACATGGGACCCCCATGACATGCGGCATGCATTTGAATCCCCCATTACATGCGGCATGCACGTGGGGACCCCATGACATGCGGCACGCATTTGGGCCCCCCATGACATGCGGAATGCCTGCGGGGCCCCCATGACATGCGGCATGCATGCAGGGCCCTCATGACATGCAGCATGAATTTGGGGCCCACAATACATGCGGCATGCACGTTGGGCCCCCATGACATGCGGCATGCATTTATGGCCCCCATGACATGCGGCATGCATTTGGGGTCCCCATGACATGCGGCATGCACGTGGGGCCCCCTTGACATGCGACATTCATGTGGGGCTCCCATGACATGCGGCATGCATTTGGGGCCTCCGTGACATGCGGCATGCATGTGGGGCCCCCATGACATGCGTCATGCATGTGGGGCCCCTATGACATGCGGCATGCATTTAGGGCCCCGATGACATGCGGCATTCATGTGGGGCACCCATGACTTGCGCCAAGCACGTGGGGCCCCCATGACATGCGGCATGTATTTGGGGCCCCCATGACATGCGGCATGCACGTGGGGACCCCATGACATGCGGCACGCATTTGGACCCCCATGACATGCGGAATGCCTGCGGGGCCCCCATGACATGCGGCATGCATGCAGGGCCCTCATGACATGCAGCATGAATTTGGGGCCCACAATACATGCGGCATGCACGTTGGGCCCCCATGACATGCGGCATGCATTTATGGCCCCCATGACATGCGGCATGCATTTGGGGTCCCCATGACATGCGGCATGCACGTGGGGCCCCCTTGACATGCGACATTCATGTGGGGCTCCCATGACATGCGGCATGCATTTGGGGCCTCCGTGACATGCGGCATGCATGTGGGGCCCCCATGACATGCGTCATGCATGCGGGGCCCCTATGACATGCGGCATGCATTTAGGGCCCCGATGACATGCAGCATTCATGTGGGGCACCCATGACTTGCGCCAAGCACGTGGGGCCCCCATTACATGCTGCATGCAAGTGGTGCCCCCATTACATGCTGCATGCAAGTGGTGCCCCCATGACATGCGGCATGCATGTGGGCCCCCTTGACATGCGTCATGCATTTGGATCCCCCATTACATGTTGAATGCAAGTGGTGCCCCCATGACATGCGGCATGCATGTGGGCCCCCATGACATGCGGCATGCATGTGGGACCCCCATGACATGCGTCATGCATTTGGATCCCCCATTATATGCTGCATGCAAGTGGTGCCCCCATTACATGCTGCATGCAAGTGGTGCCCCCATGACATGCGGCATGCATGTGGGCCCCCATGACATGCGGCATGCATTTGGGGCCCCCATGATATGCGGCACGCATTTGAGGCCCCCATGACATGTGCATGCATGTGGGGGCCCATGAAATGCGCCATGCATGTGGGGCCCCTATGACATGCGGCATGCATTTGTGGGCACCAAGACATGCTGCATGCATTTGGGGGGCCCCATGACATGCGGCATGCATTTGGGGCCCCCATGACATGCAGCATGCATGTGGGTCCCCCATGACATGCGACATGCATTTGGGGCCCCATGACATGCGTCATGCATTTGGGTCCCCCATGAAATGCGGCATGCATGTGGGGCCCCTATGACATGCGGCATGCATTTGGGGCCCCGATGACATGCGGCATGCATGTGGGGCACCCATGATTTGCGCCATGCATGTGGGGCCCCAATGACATGCGGCATGAATTTGGGGTGCCCGAGACATGCGGCATGCACATGGGGCCTCCATGACATGCGGCATACGCTTGGGGCCCCAATGACATGCATCATGAGTTTGGATCCCCCATGACATGCGGCATGCACGTGGGGCCCCTATGACATGCGTCATGCACGTGGTGACCCTATGACATGCGGCATGCACGTGGGGCCCTCATGACATGCAGCATGCATTTGGGGCCACTATGACATGCGGCATGCATTTGGGGCCCCCATGACATGCGGCATGCATGTGGGACCCCTGTGACATGCGGCCTGCATTTGGGGGGCCCCATGACATGCGGCAAGCACGTGGGGCCCAATGACATGCAGCATGTACGTGGGGCCCCCATGACATGCGGAATGCCTGCGGGGCCCCAATGACATGCGGCATGCAAGCGGGGCCCTCATGACATGTGGCATGCATTTGGGGCCCCCAATATATGCAGCATGCACGTGGGGCCCCCATGATATGTGTCATGCATTTGGGGCCCCCATGACTTGCGGCATGCACGTGGGCCCCTCATGACATGCAGCATGCATTTGGAAACCACTATGACATGCGGCATGCATTTTGGGCCCCCATGACATGAGGCATGCATTTGGGGCCCCCATGACATGCGGCATGCATGTAGGGCCCCCATGAAATGCGCCATGCATGTGGGGCCCCTATGACATGCGGCATGCATTTGTGGGCCCCAAGACATGCGGCATGCACGTGGGGCCCCCATGACATGCGGCCTGCATTTGGGGCCCCCATGACATGCGGAATGCACGTGGGGCCCCTATGACATGCAACATGAATTTGGGGGCCCCATTACATGCGGCATGCACGTGGAGCATCCATGACATGCGTCATGCATTTGGGCCCCCATGACATGCGGCATGCATGTGGGGCCCCCATGACATGTGGTATGCACGTGGGGCCACTATGACATGCCGCATGCATTTGGGGTCCCCATGACATGCGTCATGCATTTGGATCCCCATTACATGCTGCATGCAAGTGTGGCCCCCATGACATGCGGCATGCAAGTGGTGCCCCCAATGACATGTGGCATGCACGTGGGGCCCCCATAACATGCGGCATGCATTTATGGCCCCCATGACATGCGGCATGCATTTGGTATCCCCATGACATGCGGCATGCACGTGGGGCCCCCTTGACATGTGACATTCATGTGGGGCTCCCATGACATGCGGCATGCATTTGGGGCCTCCGTGACATGCGGCATGCATGTGGGGCCCCCATGACATGCGTCATGCATGTGGGGCCCCTATGACATGCGGCATGCATTTAGGGCCCCGATGACATGCGGCATGCATGTGGGGCACCCATGACTTGCGCCAAGCATGTGGGGCCCCCATGACATGCGGCATGTATTTGGGGCCCCCATGACATGCGGCATGCATGTGGGGCCCCCATGACATGCGGCACGTATTTGGGGCCCCCCATGATATGCAGCATACTTTTGGGGCCCAAATGACATGCGGCATGCATTTGTGGCCCCCATGAAATGTGGCATGCATGTGCAGCCTCCATAACATGGGTCATGCAATTGGGGCCCCCATGACATGCAGCATGAATTTGGGGGCCACATGCATGCCACGTGTCATGGGGGTCCCACATGCATGCCGCATGTCATGACATGCGGCATGCATGTGGGGCCCCCATGACACGCACCATGCATGTGGGACCCCATTATGCGGCACGTACTTTGGGCCCCTAAGACAAGCGGCATGCACGTGGGGCCCCCATAACATGCGCCATGCCTTTGGTCCCCCATGACATGCGGCATGCACATGGTCCCCCATGACATGCGGCATGCATTTGGGCCCCCATGACAACCAGCATGCATGTGGGGCCCCGATGACATGAGGCAAAAATTTGGGGCCCCCTTGACATGCGGCATGCATTTGGGGCCCCCATGACATGCGCCATGTATGTGGGGCCCCCATGACATGCGGCATGCATTTGGGCCCCAATAACACCCAGCTTGCATGTGGGGCCCCCATTACATGCGGCATTCACGTGTTGCCCTCATGATATGTGGCATGCATGTGGGGCCCCTATGACATGCGCCATGCATTTGGCGCCCCCATTACAAGCGGCATGTATTTGGGGCTTCCATGACATGCAGCAAGCATTTGGAGCCCCTGACATGTAGCATGCATTTAGGGTCCCCAAGGAAATGCGGCATGCTCGTGGGGCCCCCATGACAGGCGGCATGCATTTGGGGACTCCATAACATGCGGCAAGCACGTGGGGCCCCCATGACATGCGGCACGTATTTGGGGGCCCCAAAACATGCGACATGTATTTGTGGCCCCCATGACATGCGGCACGCACGGTTGCCCCCATGACATGCGGCATGTATTTGGGGCCCCCATGACATGCGGCATACATTTGGGGCCTCCATGACATGCGGCATGCATTTGGGGCCCTCATGACATGCGGCATACATTTGGGGCCCCCATGAAATGTGACATGCACATGGGGCCCCCATGACATGCGGCATGCATGTGGAACCCCCATGACATGCGGAATGCACGTGGGGACCCCATGACACGTGGCATGCATGTGGGGCCCCCACGACTTGCGGCAAATATTTGGGGCCCAAAGACATGCGGCACATATTTGTGGCCCCCATGACATGCGGCATGCCTTTGGGGCCCCCATGACATGCGCCATGCATGTGGGGCCCTCATGACATGCAGCACGTATTTGGGGCCCCCATGACATGCGTCATGTACGTGGCGCCCCCATGACATGCGGCATACATTTGGGGCCCCCTTGACATGCGGCATGCACGTGGGCCCCCCATGACATGGGGCATGCATTTGGGACCCCATGAAATGCAGCATGCATGTGGGGCACCCATGACATGCGGCATGCACGTGGGGCCCCCTGATATGTGGCACGTATTTTGGGCCCCCATGACATGCGGCATACATTTAGGGTCCCCATGACATGCGGCATGCATTTGGGGTCCCCATGACATGCAGCATGCACTTGGGGCCCCCGTGTAATGAGGCATGCGTTTGGGGCCCCCATGACATGAGGCATGCACGTGTGGCCCCGATGACTTGCGCCATGCATGTGGGGCCCTCATAACATGCGGAATGCATGTGAGGACCCCATGACACATGGCAGGCATGTGGGGCCCCCATGACATGCGGCAAATATTTTGGGGTCCAAAGACATGCGGCATGCACGTGGGGCCCCCATGATATGTGGCATGCATTTGGGGCCCCCATGACTTGAGCCATGCATTTGGGGCCCCCATGACATGCGGCATGCACGTGGACCCGTCATGACATGCAGCATGCATTTGGGGCCACTATGACATGCGGCATGCATTTGGCGCCCCCATGACCTGCGGCATGCACGTGGGGCCCCCATGACATGCGGCATGCATTTGGGGCCCCCATGACATGCGGAATGCCTGCGGGGCCCCCATGACATGCGGCATGAATTTGGGGCCCCCAATACATGCGGCATGCACGTTGGGCCCCCATGACATGCAGCATGCATTTATGGCCCCCATGACATGCGGCAAGCATTTGGGCCCCCATGACATGCGGCATGCATTTGGGGGCCCCATGACATGCGGCATGCATGTGGGGCCCCCATGACATGCGGCATGCATTTGGAGCCCCCATGAATTGAGGCATGCATTTGGGGCCCCCATGACTTGACGCATGCATTTGGGGCCCTCATGACATGCAGCATGCATGTGGGACCCCCAAGCCATGCGGCATACATTTGAATCCCCATGACATGCGGCATGCACGTGGGACCCCCATGACATGCGGCATGCATTTGAATCCCCCATTACATGCGGCATGCACGTGGGGACCCCATGACATGCGGCACGCATTTGGGCCCCCCATGACATGCGGAATGCCTGCGGGGCCCCCATGACATGCGGCATGCATGCAGGGCCCTCATGACATGCAGCATGAATTTGGGGCCCACAATACATGCGGCATGCACGTTGGGCCCCCATGACATGCGGCATGCATTTATGGCCCCCATGACATGCGGCATGCATTTGGGGTCCCCATGACATGCGGCATGCACGTGGGGCCCCCTTGACATGCGACATTCATGTGGGGCTCCCATGACATGTGGCATGCATTTGGGGCCTCCGTGACATGCGGCATGCATGTTGGGCCCCCATGACATGCGTCATGCATGTGGGGCCCCTATGACATGCGGCATGCATTTAGGGCCCCGATGACATGCGGCATTCATGTGGGGCACCCATGACTTGCGCCAAGCACGTGGGGCCCCCATGACATGCGGCATGTATTTGGGGCCCCCATGACATGCGGCATGCATTTGAATCCCCCATTACATGCGGCATGCACGTGGGGACCCCATGACATGCGGCACGCATTTGGGCCCCCCATGACATGCGGAATGCCTGCGGGGCCCCCATGACATGCGGCATGCATGCAGGGCCCTCATGACATGCAGCATGAATTTGGGGCCCACAATACATGCGGCATGCACGTTGGGCCCCCATGACATGCGGCATGCATTTATGGCCCCCATGACATGCGGCATGCATTTGGGGTCCCCATGACATGCGGCATGCACGTGGGGCCCCCTTGACATGCGACATTCATGTGGGGCTCCCATGACATGCGGCATGCATTTGGGGCCTCCGTGACATGCGGCATGCATGTGGGGCCCCCATGACATGCGTCATGCATGTGGGGCCCCTATGACATGCGGCATGCATTTAGGGCCCCGATGACATGCGGCATTCATGTGGGGCACCCATGACTTGCGCCAAGCACGTGGGGCCCCCATGACATGCGGCATGTATTTGGGGCCCCCATGACATGCGGCATGCATTTGGGGCCCTTATGACATGCGGCATGCATTTGGGGCCCCCATGACATGCGGCATGCATGTGGGACCCCTGTGACATGCGGCCTGCATTTGGGGGGCCCCATGACATGCGGCAAGCACGTGGGGCCCCAATGACATGCAGCATGTACGTGGGGCCCCCATGACATGCGGAATGCACGTGAGGCCCCCATGACATGCGGAATGCCTGCGGGGCCCCAATGACATGCGGCATGCATGCATTTGTGTCCCCCATTAAATGCGGCAAGCACGTGGGGCCCCAATGACATGCAGCATGTACGTGGGGCCCCCATGACATGCGGAATGCCTGCGGGGCCCCAATGACATGCGGCATGCAAGCGGGGCCCTCATGACATGTGGCATGCATTTGGGGCCCCCAATATATGCAGCATGCACGTGGGGCCCCCATGATATGTGTCATGCATTTGGGGCCCCCATGACTTGCGGCATGCACGTGGGCCCCTCATGACATGCAGCATGCATTTGGAAACCACTATGACATGCGGCATGCATTTTGGGCCCCCATGACATGAGGCATGCATTTGGGGCCCCCATGACATGCGGCATGCATGTAGGGCCCCCATGAAATGCGCCATGCATGTGGGGCCCCTATGACATGCGGCATGCATTTGTGGGCCCCAAGACATGCGGCATGCACGTGGGGCCCCCATGACATGCGGCCTGCATTTGGGGCCCCCATGACATGCGGAATGCACGTGGGGCCCCTATGACATGCAACATGAATTTGGGGGCCCCATTACATGCGGCATGCACGTGGAGCATCCATGACATGCGTCATGCATTTGGGCCCCCATGACATGCGGCATGCATGTGGGGCCCCCATGACATGTGGTATGCACGTGGGGCCACTATGACATGCCGCATGCATTTGGGGTCCCCATGACATGCGTCATGCATTTGGATCCCCATTACATGCTGCATGCAAGTGTGGCCCCCATGACATGCGGCATGCATGTGGGCCCCCAATGACATGTGGCATGCACGTGGGGCCCCCATGACATGCGGCATGCATTTATGGCCCCCATGACATGCGGCATGCATTTGGTATCCCCATGACATGCGGCATGCACGTGGGGCCCCCTTGACATGTGACATTCATGTGGGGCTCCCATGACATGCGGCATGCATTTGGGGCCTCCGTGACATGCGGCATGCATGTGGGGCCCCCATGACATGCGTCATGCATGTGGGGCCCCTATGACATGCGGCATGCATTTAGGGCCCCGATGACATGCGGCATGCATGTGGGGCACCCATGACTTGAGCCAAGCACGTGGGGCCCCCATGACATGCGGCATGTATTTGGGGCCCCCATGACATGCGGCATGCATGTGGGGCCCCCATGACATGCGCCATGCATGTGGGGCCCTCATGACATGCGGCACGTATTTGGGGCCCCCCATGATATGCAGCATACTTTTGGGGCCCAAATGACATGCGGCATGCATTTGTGGCCCCCATGAAATGTGGCATGCATGTGCAGCCTCCATAACATGGGTCATGCAATTGGGGCCCCCATGACATGCAGCATGAATTTGGGGGCCACATGCATGCCACGTGTCATGGGGGTCCCACATGCATGCCGCATGTCATGACATGCGGCATGCATGTGGGGCCCCCATGACACGCACCATGCATGTGGGACCCCATTATGCGGCACGTACTTTGGGCCCCTAAGACAAGCGGCATGCACGTGGGGCCCCCATAACATGCGCCATGCCTTTGGTCCCCCATGACATGCGGCATGCACATGGTCCCCCATGACATGCGGCATGCATTTGGGCCCCCATGACAACCAGCATGCATGTGGGGCCCCGATGACATGAGGCAAAAATTTGGGGCCCCCTTGACATGCGGCATGCATTTGGGGCCCCCATGACATGCGCCATGTATGTGGGGCCCCCATGACATGCGGCATGCATTTGGGCCCCAATAACACCCAGCTTGCATGTGGGGCCCCCATTACATGCGGCATTCACGTGTTGCCCTCATGATATGTGGCATGCATCTGGGGCCCCTATGACATGCGCCATGCATTTGGCGCCCCCATTACAAGCGGCATGTATTTGGGGCTTCCATGACATGCAGCAAGCATTTGGAGCCCCTGACATGTAGCATGCATTTAGGGTCCCCAAGGAAATGCGGCATGCTCGTGGGGCCCCCATGACAGGCGGCATGCATTTGGGGACTCCATAACATGCGGCAAGCACGTGGGGCCCCCATGAAATGCGGCATGTATTTGGGGCCCCCATGACATGCGGCATACATTTGGGGCCTCCATGACATGCGGCATGCATTTGGGGCCCTCATGACATGCGGCATACATTTGGGGCCCCCATGAAATGTGACATGCACATGGGGCCCCCATGACATGCGGCATGCATGTGGAACCCCCATGACATGCGGAATGCACGTGGGGACCCCATGACACGTGGCATGCATGTGGGGCCCCCACGACTTGCGGCAAATATTTGGGGCCCCAAGACATGCGGCACATATTTGTGGCCCCCATGACATGCGGCATGCCTTTGGGGCCCCCATGACATGCGCCATGCATGTGGGGCCCTCATGACATGCAGCACGTATTTGGGGCCCCCATGACATGCGTCATGTACGTGGCGCCCCCATGACATGCGGCATACATTTGGGGCCCCCTTGACATGCGGCATGCACGTGGGCCCCCCATGACATGGGGCATGCATTTGGGACCCCATGAAATGCAGCATGCATGTGGGGCACCCATGACATGCGGCATGCACGTGGGGCCCCCTGATATGTGGCACGTATTTTGGGCCCCCATGACATGCGGCATACATTTAGGGTCCCCATGACATGCGGCATGCATTTGGGGTCCCCATGACATGCAGCATGCACTTGGGGCCCCCGTGTAATGAGGCATGCGTTTGGGGCCCCCATGACACAAGGCATGCACGTGTGGCCCCGATGACTTGTGCCATGCATGTGGGGCCCTCATAACATGCGGAATGCATGTGGGGACCCCATGACACATGGCAGGCATGTGGGGCCCCCATGACATGCGGCAAATATTTGGGGTCCAAAGACATGCGGCATGCACGTTGGGCCCCCATGAAATGCGGCACATATTTGTGGCCCCCATGACATGCGGCATGCATTTGGGGCCCCCATGACATGCGCCATGCATGTGGGGCCCTCATGACATGCGGCACGTAGTTGTTGCCCCATGACATGCGACATGTATTTGGCCCCCATGACATGAGGCATGCATGTGGGGCCCCCAGGACATGCGGCATGCATTTGGGGCCCCCATGACATGTGGTATGCACGTGGGGCCCCTATGACATGCGGCATGCATTTGGGGACCCCATGACATGCGGCATGCACGTGGGCCCCCCATGACATGGGGCATGCATTTGGGGCCCCCATGAAATGTGGCATGCATGTGGGGCACCCATGATATGCGGCATGCATGTGGAGCCCCCTGACATGTGGCACTTATTTGGGGCCCGCATGACATGCGGAATACATTTAGGGCCCACATGTAATGCGGCATGCGTTTGGGGCCCCCATGACACGAGTCATGCATGTATGGCCCTGATGACATGCGGCATGCATGTGGGGCCCCCATGACATGCGGAATGCAAGTGGGGACCCCATGACACGCGGCATGCATGTGGGGCCCCCATGACATGCAGCACATATTTGTGGCCCCCATGGCATGCGGCATGCATTTGGGGCCCTCATGACATGCGCCATGCATGTGGGGCCCTCATGACATGCGGCACGTATTTGGTGCCCCCATGACATGCGGCATGCATTTGGTCCCCCATGACATGCAGCTTGAACGTGGGGCCCCCATGACATGCGGCATACATTTGGGGCCCCATGACATGCGGCATGCATGTGGGTCCCCATGACATGCGGCATGCACGTGGGGCCCCCTTGACATGCGTCATGCATTTGGATCCCCCATTACATGCTGCATGCAAGTGGTGCCCCATGACATGCGGCATGCATGTGGGCCCCCATGACATGCGGCATGCATGTGGGACAACCCATGACATACGTCATGCATTTGGATCCCCCATTACATGCTGCATGCAAGTGGTGCCCCCATTACATGCTGCATGCAAGTGGTGCCCCCATGACATGCAGCATGCATGTGGGCCCCCATGACATGCGGCATGCATTTGGGGCCCCCATGATATGCGGCACGCATTTGAGGCCCCCATGACATGCAGCATGCATGTGGGTCCCCCATGACATGCGACATGCATTTGGGGCCCCATGACATGCGTCATGCATTTGGGTCCCCCATGAAATGCGGCATGCATGTGGGGCCCCTATGACATGCGGCATGCATTTGGGGCCCCGATGACATGCGGCATGCATGTGGGGCACCCATGATTTGCGCCATGCACGTGGGGCCCCTATGACATGCGGCATGAATTTGGGGTGCCCGAGACATGCGGCATGCACATGGGGCCTCCATGACATGCGGCATACGCTTGGGGCCCCAATGACATGCATCATGAGTTTGGATCCCCCATGACATGCGGCATGCACGTGGGGCCCCTATGACATGCGTCATGCACGTGGGGACCCTATGACATGCGGCATGCACGTGGGGCCCTCATGACATGCAGCATGCATTTGGGGCCATTATGACATGCGGCATGCATTTGGGGCCCCCATGACATGCGGCATGCATTTGGAGCCCCCATGAATTGAGGCATGCATTTGGGGCCCCCATGACTTGACGCATGCATTTGGGGCCCCCATGACATGCAGCATGCATGTGGGACCCCCAAGCCATGCGGCATACATTTGAATCCCCATGACATGCGGCATGCACGTGGGACCCCCATGACATGCGGCATGCATTTGAATCCCCCATTACATGCGGCATGCACGTGGGGACCCCATGACATGCGGCACGCATTTGGGCCCCCCATGACATGCGGAAGGCCTGCGGGGCCCCCATGACATGCGGCATGCATGCAGGGCCCTCATGACATGCAGCATGAATTTGGGGCCCACAATACATGCGGCATGCACGTTGGGCCCCCATGACATGCGGCATGCATTTATGGCCCCCATGACATGCGGCATGCATTTGGGGTCCCCATGACATGCGGCATGCACGTGGGGCCCCCTTGACATGCGACATTCATGTGGGGCTCCCATGACATGCGGCATGCATTTGGGGCCTCCGTGACATGCGGCATGCATGTGGGGCCCCCATGACATGCGTCATGCATGTGGGGCCCCTATGACATGCGGCATGCATTTTGTGGCCCCCATGACATGCGGCATGCATGTGGGCCCCCAATGACATGTGGCATGCACGTGGGGCCCCCATGACATGCGGCATGCATTTATGGCCCCCATGACATGCGGCATGCATTTGGTATCCCCATGACATGCGGCATGCACGTGGGGCCCCCTTGACATGTGACATTCATGTGGGGCTCCCATGACATGCGGCATGCATTTGGGGCCTCCGTGACATGCGGCATGCATGTGGGGCCCCCATGACATGCGTCATGCATGTGGGGCCCCTATGACATGCGGCATGCATTTAGGGCCCCGATGACATGCGGCATGCATGTGGGGCACCCATGACTTGCGCCAAGCACGTGGGGCCCCCATGACATGCGGCATGTATTTGGGGCCCCCATGACATGCGGCATGCATGTGGGGCCCCCATGACATGCGCCATGCATGTGGGGCCCTCATGACATGCGGCACGTATTTGGGGCCCCCCATGATATGCAGCATACTTTTGGGGCCCAAATGACATGCGGCATGCATTTGTGGCCCCCATGAAATGTGGCATGCATGTGCAGCCTCCATAACATGGGTCATGCAATTGGGGCCCCCATGACATGCAGCATGAATTTGGGGGCCACATGCATGGTGCGTGTCATGGGGGCCCCACATGCATGCCGCATGTCATGACATGCGGCATGCATGTGGGGCCCCCATGACACGCACCATGCATGTGGGACCCCATTATGCGGCACGTACTTTGGGCCCCTAAGACAAGCGGCATGCACGTGGGGCACCCATAACATGCGCCATGCCTTTGGTCCCCCATGACATGCGGCATGCACATGGTCCCCCATGACATGCGGCATGCATTTGGGCCCCCATGACAACCAGCATGCATGTGGGGCCCCGATGACATGAGGCAAAAATTTGGGGCCCCCTTGACATGCGGCATGCATTTGGGGCCCCCATGACATGCGCCATGTATGTGGGGCCCCCATGACATGCGGCATGCATTTGGGCCCCAATAACACCCAGCTTGCATGTGGGGCCCCCATTACATGCGGCATTCACGTGTTGCCCTCATGATATGTGGCATGCATGTGGGGCCCCTATGACATGCGCCATGCATTTGGCGCCCCCATTACAAGCGGCATGTATTTGGGGCTTCCATGACATGCAGCAAGCATTTGGAGCCCCTGACATGTAGCATGCATTTAGGGTCCCCAAGGAAATGCGGCATGCTCGTGGGGCCCCCATGACAGGCGGCATGCATTTGGGGACTCCATAACATGCGGCAAGCACGTGGGGCCCCCATGAAATGCGGCATGTATTTGGGGCCCCCATGACATGCGGCATACATTTGGGGCCTCCATGACATGCGGCATGCATTTGGGGCCCTCATGACATGCGGCATACATTTGGGGCCCCCATGAAATGTGACATGCACATGGGGCCCCCATGACATGCGGCATGCATGTGGAACCCCCATGACATGCGGAATGCACGTGGGGACCCCATGACACGTGGCATGCATGTGGGGCCCCCACGACTTGCGGCAAATATTTGGGGCCCCAAGACATGCGGCACATATTTGTGGCCCCCATGACATGCGACATGCCTTTGGGGCCCCCATGACATGCGCCATGCATGTGGGGCCCTCATGACATGCAGCACGTATTTGGGGCCCCCATGACATGCGTCATGTACGTGGCGCCCCCATGACATGCGGCATACATTTGGGGCCCCCTTGACATGCGGCATGCACGTGGGCCCCCCATGACATGGGGCATGCATTTGGGACCCCATGAAATGCAGCATGCATGTGGGGCACCCATGACATGCGGCATGCACGTGGGGCCCCCTGATATGTGGCACGTATTTTGGGCCCCCATGACATGCGGCATACATTTAGGGTCCCCATGACATGCGGCATGCATTTGGGGTCCCCATGACATGCAGCATGCACTTGGGGCCCCCGTGTAATGAGGCATGCGTTTGGGGCCCCCATGACACAAGGCATGCACGTGTGGCCCCGATGACTTGTGCCATGCATGTGGGGCCCTCATAACATGCGGAATGCATGTGGGGACCCCATGACACATGGCAGGCATGTGGGGCCCCCATGACATGCGGCAAATATTTGGGGTCCAAAGACATGCGGCATGCACGTTGGGCCCCCATGAAATGCGGCACATATTTGTGGCCCCCATGACATGCGGCATGCATTTGGGGCCCCCATGACATGCGCCATGCATGTGGGGCCCTCATGACATGCGGCACGTAGTTGTTGCCCCATGACATGCGACATGTATTTGGCCCCCATGACATGAGGCATGCATGTGGGGCCCCCAGGACATGCGGCATGCATTTGGGGCCCCCATGACATGTGGTATGCACGTGGGGCCCCTATGACATGCGGCATGCATTTGGGGACCCCATGACATGCGGCATGCACGTGGGCCCCCCATGACATGGGGCATGCATTTGGGGCCCCCATGAAATGTGGCATGCATGTGGGGCACCCATGATATGCGGCATGCATGTGGAGCCCCCTGACATGTGGCACTTATTTGGGGCCCGCATGACATGCGGAATACATTTAGGGCCCACATGTAATGCGGCATGCGTTTGGGGCCCCCATGACACGAGTCATGCATGTATGGCCCTGATGACATGCGGCATGCATGTGGGGCCCCCATGACATGCGGAATGCAAGTGGGGACCCCATGACACGCGGCATGCATGTGGGGCCCCCATGACATGCAGCACATATTTGTGGCCCCCATGGCATGCGGCATGCATTTGGGGCCCTCATGACATGCGCCATGCATGTGGGGCCCTCATGACATGCGGCACGTATTTGGTGCCCCCATGACATGCGGCATGCATTTGGTCCCCCATGACATGCGGCATGAACGTGGGGCCCCCATGACATGCGGCATACATTTGGGGCCCCATGACATGCGGCATGCATGTGGGTCCCCATGACATGCGGCATGCACGTGGGGCCCCCTTGACATGCGTCATGCATTTGGATCCCCCATTACATGCTGCATGCAAGTGGTGCCCCATGACATGCGGCATGCATGTGGGCCCCCCATGACATGCGGCATGCATGTGGGACCCCCCATGACATACGTCATGCATTTGGATCCCCCATTACATGCTGCATGCAAGTGGTGCCCCCATTACATGCTGCATGCAAGTGGTGCCCCCATGACATGCGGCATGCATGTGGGCCCCCATGACATGCGGCATGCATTTGGGGCCCCCATGATATGCGGCACGCATTTGAGGCCCCCATGACATGCAGCATGCATGTGGGTCCCCCATGACATGCGACATGCATTTGGGGCCCCATGACATGCGTCATGCATTTGGGTCCCCCATGAAATGCGGCATGCATGTGGGGCCCCTATGACATGCGGCATGCATTTGGGGCCCCGATGACATGCGGCATGCATGTGGGGCACCCATGATTTGCGCCATGCACGTGGGGCCCCTATGACATGCGGCATGAATTTGGGGTGCCCGAGACATGCGGCATGCACATGGGGCCTCCATGACATGCGGCATACGCTTGGGGCCCCAATGACATGCATTATGAGTTTGGATCCCCCATGACATGCGGCATGCACGTGGGGCCCCTATGACATGCGTCATGCACGTGGGGACCCTATGACATGCGGCATGCACGTGGGGCCCCCATGACATGCGGCATGCATTTGGAGCCCCCATGAATTGAGGCATGCATTTGGGGCCCCCATGACTTGACGCATGCATTTGGGGCCCCCATGACATGCAGCATGCATGTGGGACCCCCAAGCCATGCGGCATACATTTGAATCCCCATGACATGCGGCATGCACGTGGGACCCCCATGACATGCGGCATGCATTTGAATCCCCCATTACATGCGGCATGCACGTGGGGACCCCATGACATGCGGCACGCATTTGGGCCCCCCATGACATGCGGAATGCCTGCGGGGCCCCCATGACATGCGGCATGCATGCAGGGCCCTCATGACATGCAGCATGAATTTGGGGCCCACAATACATTCGGCATGCACGTTGGGCCCCCATGACATGCGGCATGCATTTATGGCCCCCATGACATGCGGCATGCATTTGGGGTCCCCATGACATGCGGCATGCACGTGGGGCCCCCTTGACATGCGACATTCATGTGGGGCTCCCATGACATGCGGCATGCATTTGGGGCCTCCGTGACATGCGGCATGCATGTGGGGCCCCCATGACATGCGTCATGCATGTGGGGCCCCTATGACATGCGGCATGCATTTAGGGCCCCGATGACATGCGGCATTCATGTGGGGCACCCATGACTTGCGCCAAGCACGTGGGGCCCCCATGACATGCGGCATGTATTTGGGGCCCCCATGACATGCGGCATGCATTTGAATCCCCCATTACATGCGGCATGCACGTGGGGACCCCATGACATGCGGCACGCATTTGGGCCCCCCATGACATGCGGAATGCCTGCGGGGCCCCCATGACATGCGGCATGCATGCAGGGCCCTCATGACATGCAGCATGAATTTGGGGCCCACAATACATGCGGCATGCACGTTGGGCCCCCATGACATGCGGCATGCATTTATGGCCCCCATGACATGCGGCATGCATTTGGGGTCCCCATGACATGCGGCATGCACGTGGGGCCCCCTTGACATGCGACATTCATGTGGGGCTCCCATGACATGCGGCATGCATTTGGGGCCTCCGTGACATGCGGCATGCATGTGGGGCCCCCATGACATGCGTCATGCATGTGGGGCCCCTATGACATGCGGCATGCATTTAGGGCCCCGATGACATGCGGCATTCATGTGGGGCACCCATGACTTGCGCCAAGCACGTGGGGCCCCCATGACATGCGGCATGTATTTGGGGCCCCCATGACATGCGGCATGCATGTGGGGCCCCCATGACATGCGGCATGCATGTGGGGCTCCCATGACATGCGGCATCCATTTATGGCCCCCATGACATGTGGCAAGCATTTGGGCCCCCATGACATGCGGCATGCATTTGGGGGCCCCATGGCATGCGGCATGCATGTGGGGCCCAAATGCTTGTCGCATGTCATGGGGGCCTCCATGACATGCGGCATGCATGTGGGTCCCCATGACATGCGGCATGCACGTGGGGCCCCCTTGACATGCGTCATGCATTTTGATCCCCCATTACATGCTGCATGCAAGTGGTGCCCCCATGACATGCGGCATGCATGTGGGCCCCCATGACATGCGGCATGCATGTGGGACCCCCATGACATGCGCCATGCATTTGGATCCCCCATTACATGCTGCATGCAAGTGGTGCCCCCATGACATGCTGCATGCAAGTGGTGCCCCCATGACATGCGGCATGCATGTGGGGCACCCATGACATGCGGCATGTATTTGGGGCCCCCATGATATGCGGCATGAATTTGGGGTGCCCGAGACATGCGGCATGCACATGGGGCCTCCATGACATGCGGCATACGCTTGGGGCCCCAATGACATGCATCATGAGTTTGGATCCCCCATGACATGCGGCATGCACGTGGGGCCCCTATGACATGCGTCATGCACGTGGGGACCCTATGACATGCGGCATGCACGTGGGGCCCTCATGACATGCAGCATGCATTTGGGGCCATTATGACATGCGGCATGCATTTGGGGCCCCCATGACATGCGGCATGCATGTGGGACCCCTGTGACATGCGGCCTGCATTTGGGGGGCCCCATGACATGCGGCAAGCACGTGGGGCCCCAATGACATGCAGCATGTACGTGGGGCCCCCATGACATGCGGAATGCACGTGAGGCCCCCATGACATGCGGAATGCCTGCGGGGCCCCAATGACATGCGGCATGCATGCATTTGTGTCCCCCATTAAATGCGGCAAGCACGTGGGGCCCCAATGACATGCAGCATGTACGTGGGGCCCCCATAACATGCGGAATGCCTGCGGGGCCCCAATGACATGCGGCATGCAAGCGGGGCCCTCATGACATGTGGCATGCATTTGGGGCCCCCAATATATGCAGCATGCACGTGGGGCCCCCATGATATGTGTCATGCATTTGGGGCCCCCATGACTTGCGGCATGCACGTGGGCCCCTCATGACATGCAGCATGCATTTGGAAACCACTATGACATGCGGCATGCATTTTGGGCCCCCATGACATGAGGCATGCATTTGGGGCCCCCATGACATGCGGCATGCATGTAGGGCCCCCATGAAATGCGCCATGCATGTGGGGCCCCTATGACATGCGGCATGCATTTGTGGGCCCCAAGACATGCGGCATGCACGTGGGGCCCCCATGACATGCGGCCTGCATTTGGGGCCCCCATGACATGCGGAATGCACGTGGGGCCCCTATGACATGCAACATGAATTTGGGGGCCCCATTACATGCGGCATGCACGTGGAGCATCCATGACATGCGTCATGCATTTGGGCCCCCATGACATGCGGCATGCATGTGGGGCCCCCATGACATGTGGTATGCACGTGGGGCCACTATGACATGCCGCATGCATTTGGGGTCCCCATGACATGCGTCATGCATTTGGATCCCCATTACATGCTGCATGCAAGTGTGGCCCCCATGACATGCGGCATGCATGTGGGCCCCCAATGACATGTGGCATGCACGTGGGGCCCCCATGACATGCGGCATGCATTTATGGCCCCCATGACATGCGGCATGCATTTGGTATCCCCATGACATGCGGCATGCACGTGGGGCCCCCTTGACATGTGACATTCATGTGGGGCTCCCATGACATGCGGCATGCATTTGGGGCCTCCGTGACATGCGGCATGCATGTGGGGCCCCCATGACATGCGTCATGCATGTGGGGCCCCTATGACATGCGGCATGCATTTAGGGCCCCGATGACATGCGGCATGCATGTGGGGCACCCATGACTTGCGCCAAGCACGTGGGGCCCCCATGACATGCGGCATGTATTTGGGGCCCCCATGACATGCGGCATGCATGTGGGGCCCCCATGACATGCGCCATGCATGTGGGGCCCTCATGACATGCGGCACGTATTTGGGGCCCCCCATGATATGCAGCATACTTTTGGGGCCCAAATGACATGCGGCATGCATTTGTGGCCCCCATGAAATGTGGCATGCATGTGCAGCCTCCATAACATGGGTCATGCAATTGGGGCCCCCATGACATGCAGCATGAATTTGGGGGCCACATGCATGCCACGTGTCATGGGGGTCCCACATGCATGCCGCATGTCATGACATGCGGCATGCATGTGGGGCCCCCATGACACGCACCATGCATGTGGGACCCCATTATGCGGCACGTACTTTGGGCCCCTAAGACAAGCGGCATGCACGTGGGGCCCCCATAACATGCGCCATGCCTTTGGTCCCCCATGACATGCGGCATGCACATGGTCCCCCATGACATGCGGCATGCATTTGGGCCCCCATGACAACCAGCATGCATGTGGGGCCCCGATGACATGAGGCAAAAATTTGGGGCCCCCTTGACATGCGGCATGCATTTGGGGCCCCCATGACATGCGCCATGTATGTGGGGCCCCCATGACATGCGGCATGCATTTGGGCCCCAATAACACCCAGCTTGCATGTGGGGCCCCCATTACATGCGGCATTCACGTGTTGCCCTCATGATATGTGGCATGCATGTGGGGCCCCTATGACATGCGCCATGCATTTGGCGCCCCCATTACAAGCGGCATGTATTTGGGGCTTCCATGACATGCAGCAAGCATTTGGAGCCCCTGACATGTAGCATGCATTTAGGGTCCCCAAGGAAATGCGGCATGCTCGTGGGGCCCCCATGACAGGCGGCATGCATTTGGGGACTCCATAACATGCGGCAAGCACGTGGGGCCCCCATGAAATGCGGCATGTATTTGGGGCCCCCATGACATGCGGCATACATTTGGGGCCTCCATGACATGCGGCATGCATTTGGGGCCCTCATGACATGCGGCATACATTTGGGGCCCCCATGAAATGTGACATGCACATGGGGCCCCCATGACATGCGGCATGCATGTGGAACCCCCATGACATGTGGAATGCACGTGGGGACCCCATGACACGTGGCATGCATGTGGGGCCCCCACGACTTGCGGCAAATATTTGGGGCCCCAAGACATGCGGCACATATTTGTGGCCCCCATGACATGCGGCATGCCTTTGGGGCCCCCATGACATGCGCCATGCATGTGGGGCCCTCATGACATGCAGCACGTATTTGGGGCCCCCATGACATGCGTCATGTACGTGGCGCCCCCATGACATGCGGCATACATTTGGGGCCCCCTTGACATGCGGCATGCACGTGGGCCCCCCATGACATGGGGCATGCATTTGGGACCCCATGAAATGCAGCATGCATGTGGGGCACCCATGACATGCGGCATGCACGTGGGGCCCCCTGATATGTGGCACGTATTTTGGGCCCCCATGACATGCGGCATACATTTAGGGTCCCCATGACATGCGGCATGCATTTGGGGTCCCCATGACATGCAGCATGCACTTGGGGCCCCCGTGTAATGAGGCATGCGTTTGGGGCCCCCATGACACAAGGCATGCACGTGTGGCCCCGATGACTTGTGCCATGCATGTGGGGCCCTCATAACATGCGGAATGCATGTGGGGACCCCATGACACATGGCAGGCATGTGGGGCCCCCATGACATGCGGCAAATATTTGGGGTCCAAAGACATGCGGCATGCACGTTGGGCCCCCATGAAATGCGGCACATATTTGTGGCCCCCATGACATGCGGCATGCATTTGGGGCCCCCATGACATGCGCCATGCATGTGGGGCCCTCATGACATGCGGCACGTAGTTGTTGCCCCATGACATGCGACATGTATTTGGCCCCCATGACATGAGGCATGCATGTGGGGCCCCATGACATGCGGCATGCATGTGGGTCCCCATGACATGCGGCATGCACGTGGGGCCCCCTTGACATGCGTCATGCATTTGGATCCCCCATTACATGCTGCATGCAAGTGGTGCCCCATGACATGCGGCATGCATGTGGGCCCCCATGACATGCGGCATGCATGTGGGACCCCCCATGACATACGTCATGCATTTGGATAGCCCATTACATGCTGCATGCAAGTGGTGCCCCCATTACATGCTGCATGCAAGTGGTGCCCCCATGACATGCGGCATGCATGTGGGCCCCCATGACATGCGGCATGCATTTGGGGCCCCCATGATATGCGCATGCATGTGGGGCCCCCATGAAATGCGCCATGCATGTGGGGCCCCTATGACATGCGGCATGCATTTGTGGGCACCAAGACATGCTGCATGCATTTGGGGGGCCCCATGACATGCGGCATGCATTTGGGGCCCCCATGACATGTGGTATGCATTTGGGGCCCCAATGACATGCAGCATGAGTTTGGATCCCCCATGACATGCGGCATGCATGTGGGGCCCCATGACATGCGGCATGCACGTGGGGCCCCTATGACATGCGGCATGCACGTGGGGCACTCATGACATGCAGCATGCATTTGGGGCCACTATGACATGCGGCATGCATTTGGGGCCCCCATGACATGCGGCATGCATGTGGGACCCCTATGACATGCGTCCTGCATGTACGTGGGGCCCCCATGACATGCGGAATGCACGTGAGGCCCCCATGACATGCGGAATGCCTGCGGGGCCCCAATGACATGTGGCATGCATGCATTTGCGTCCCCCATTAAATGCGGCAAGCACGTGGGGCCCCAATGACATGCAGCATGTACGTGGGGCCCCCATGACATGCGAAATGCCTGCGGGGCCCCAATGACATGCGGCATGGAAGCGGGGCCCTCATGACATGTGGCATGCATTTGGGGCCCCCAATATATGCAGCATGCACGTGGGGCCCCCATGATATGTGGCATGCATTTGGGGCCCCCATGACTTTCGGCATGCACGTGGGCCCCTCATGACATGCAGCATGCATTTGGAAACCACTATGACATGCGGCATGCATATGGGGCCCCCATGACATGAGGCATGCAAGCGGGGCCCTCATGACATGTGGCATGCATTTGGGGCCCCCAATATATGCAGCATGCACGTGGGGCCCCCATGACATGCGGCATGCATTTGGGGCCCCCATGACATGCGGAATGCACGTGGGGCACCTATGACTTGCGACATGAATTTGGGGGCCCCATTACATGCGGCATGCACGTGGAGCATCCATGACATGCGTCATGCATTTGGGCCCCCATGACATGCGGCATGCATGTGGGGCCCCCATGATATGTGGCACGCATTTGGGGCCCCCATGACATGCACATGCATGTGGGGCTCCCATGAAATGCGCCATGCATGTGGGGCCCCTATGACATGCGGCATGCATTTGTGGGTCCCAAGACATGCTGCATGCATTTGGGGGGCCCAATGACATGCGGCATGCATTTGGGGGGCCCCATGACATGCGGCATGCACGTGGGGCCCCCATGACATGTGGCATACATTTGTGGCCCCCGTGACATGAGGCATGCAAGTGGGGTCCCCATGACATGCGGCATGCATTTGGGGCCCCCATGACATGTGGTATGCACGTGGGGCCACTATGACATGCCGCATGCATTTGGGGCCCCCATGACATGCGGCATGCATGTGGGTCCCCCATGACATGCGTCATGCATTTGGATCCCCATTACATGCTGCATGCAAGTGTGGCTCCAATGACATGCGGCATGCATGTGGGCCCCCAATGACATGTGGCATGCACGTGGGGCCCCCATGACATGCTGCATGCATTTGGGGCCCCCATGATATGCGGCATACATGTGGGGCCTCTATGACATGCGGCATCCATTTGGGGGGCCCCATGACATGCGGCATGCACATGGGGCCCCCATGAAATGCAGCATTTATTTGGGGCCCCCATGACATGTGGAATGCCTGCGGGGCCCCCATGACATGTGGTATGCACGTGGCCCCCCTATGACATGCCGCATGCATTTGGGGCCCCCATGACATGCTCCATGCATGTGGGGCCCCTTTGACATGCGGCATGCATTCGTGGCCCCCGTGACATGAGGCATGCACGTGGGGCCCCCATGACATGCGGCAAGCACGTGGGGCACCAATGACATGAGGAATGCACGTGAGGCCCCCATGACATGCGGAATGCCTGCGGGGCCCCAATGACATGTGTCATGCATGCGGGGCCCTTATGACATGCGGCATGCATTTGGGGCCCCCAATATATGCGGCATGCATGTGGGGCCCCCATGATATGTGGCATGCATTTGGGGCCCCCATGACTTGAGGCATGCATTTGGGGCCCCCAAGACATACGACATGCACGTGGGGCCCCCTTGACATGCTGCATGCGTTTGGGGCCCTCATGATATGCGGCATGCATTTGGGACCCCCATTACTTGAGGCATGCATTTGGGGCCACGATGACATGTGGCATGCATGTGGGGCCCCCAATATATGCGGCATACACGTGGGGCCCCCATGATATGTGGCATGCATTTGGGGCCCCCATGACTTGAGACATGCATTTGGGGCCCCCATGACATGTGGCATGCACGTGGGTCCCTCATGACAAGCAGCATGCATTTGGGGCCACTATGGCATGCGGCATGCATTTGGGGCCCCCATGACTTGAGGCATGCATTTGGGGTCCTCATGACATGCGGCATGCATTTGTGGGCCCCAAGACATACGGCATGCACGTGGGGCCCCCATGACATGCTGCATGCGTTTGGGGCCCCCATGATATGCGGCATGCATTTGGGGCCCCCATGACTTGAGGCATGCATTTGGGGCCCCGATGACATGCGGCATGCATGTGGGGCAACCATGACTTGCGCCATGCACATGGGGCCCCTATGACATGCGGCATGCATGTGGGGCCCCCATGACATGCGGCATGCATTTGGGCCCCATGACATGCGGCATGCATTTGGGGCCTGCATAACATGCTGCATGCATTTGGGGTACCTGAGACATGCGGCATGCACGTGGGGCCCCCATAACATGCTTCATGCATTTGGGGTGCCCGAGACATGTGGCATGCACGTGGGGCCCCTATGACATGCCGCATGCATTTGGGGCCCCCATTACATGTGGCATGCACATGGGGCCCCCATGTCATGCGGCATACGCTTGGGGCCCCAATGACATGCGGCATGAGTTTGGACCCCCCATGACATGCTGCATGCATTTGGGGTCCCCATGACTTGAGGCATGCATTTGGGGCCCCCATGACATGCGGCTTGCATGTAGGGCCCCCATGAAATGCACCATGCATGTGGGGCCCCTATGACATGCTGCATGCATTTGGGGCCCCCATGACTTGAGCCATGCATTTGGGGCCCCCATGACATGCGGCATGCACGTGGGTCCCTCATGACAAGCAGCATGCATTTGGGGCCACTATGACATGCGGCATGCATTTGGGGCCCCCATGACTTGAGGCATGCATTTGGGGTCCCCATGACATGCGTCATGCATTTGTGGGCCCCAAGACATACGGCATGCATGTGGGGCCCCCATGACATGCTGCATGCGTTTGGGGCCCCCATGATATGCGGCATGCATTTGGGGCCCCCATGACTTGAGGCATGCATTTGGGGCCCCGATGACATGCGGCATGCATGTGGGGCAACCATGACTTGCGCCATGCACATGGGGCCCCTATGACATGCGGCATGAATTTGGGGGCCCCATTATATGCAGCATGCACGTGGAGCCCCCATGATATGTGGCATGCACGTGGGTCCCTAATGACAAGCAGCATGCATTTGGGGCCACTATGGCATGCGGCATGCATTTGGGGCCCCCATGACTTGAGGCATGCATTTGGGGTCCCCATGACATGCGGCATGCATTTGTGGGCCCCAAGACATACGGCATGCACGTGGGGCCCCCATGACATGCTGCATGCGTTTGGGGCCCCCATGATATGCGGCATGCATTTGGGGCCCCCATGACTTGAGGCATGCATTTGGGGCCCCCATGACATGCGGCATGCATGTGGGGCAACCATGACTTGCGCCATGCACATGGGGCCCCATTATATGCGGCATGCACGTGGAGCCCCCATGACATGCGGCATGCATGGGGGCCCCCATGACATGCGGCATGCATTTGGCCCCCATGACATGCGGCATGCATTTGGGGCCTGCATAACATGCTGCATGCGTTTGGGGTACCTGAGACATGCGGCATGCACGTGGGGCCCCCGTAACATGCTTCATGCATTTGGGGTGCCCGAGACATGTGGCATGCACGTGGGGCCCCTATGACATGCCGCATGCATTTGGGGCCCCCATTACATGTGGCATGCACATGGGGCCCCCATGACATGCGGCATATGCTTGGGGCCCCAATGACATGCGGCATGAGTTTGGACCCCCCATGACATGCGGCATGCACGTGGGGCCCCCATGACATGAGTCATGCATTTGGGGCCGCCATGACATGCACCATGCATGTGGGGCCCCTATGACATGCTGAATGCATTTGGGGCCCCCATGACTTGAGGCATGCATTTGGGGCCCCCATGACATGCGGCATGCATGTAGGGCCCCCATGAAATGTGCCATGCATGTGGGGCCCCCATGAAATGCGCCATGCATGTGGGGCCCCTATGGCATGCGGCATGCATTTGTGGGCCCCAAGACATGCTGCATGCATTTGGGGGGCCCCATGACATGCGACATGCACTTAGGGCCCCCATGAAAAGCGGCATGCATTTGGGGCCCCCATGACATGCGGAATACCTGCGGGGCCCCCATGACATGCGGCATGCATGCGGAGCCCTCATGACATGCGGCATCCATTTGGGGCCCCCAATACATGCGGCATGCACGTGGGGTCCCATGAAATGCGCCATGCATGTGGGGCCCTATGCCATGCGGCATGCATTTGTGGGACCCAAGACATTCGGCATGCACGTGGGGCCCCCATGACATGCTGCATGCGTTTGGGGCCCCCATGATATGCGGCATGCATTTGGGGCCCCCATGACTTGCGGCACGCATGTGGGACCCCCATGACATGCGGCATGCATTTGAATCCCCCATGACATGCGGCATGCACGTGGGGCCCCCATGACATGCGGCATGCAGTTATGGCCCCAATGACATGCGGCAAGCATTTGAGCCCCCATGACATGCGGCATGCATTTGGGGCCCCCATGACATGCGGTATGCATGTGGGGCTCCCATGACATGTGGAATGCATTTGGGCCCCCATGACATGCGGCATGCATTTGGGGCCTGCATAACATGCTCTATGCATTTGGGGTACCTGAGACATGCGGCATGCACGTGGGGCCCCCATAACATGCTGCATGCATTTGGGGGGCCCCATGACATGCGACATGCACTTAGGGCCCCCATGAAAAGCGGCATGCATTTGGGGCCCCCATGACATGCGGAATACCTGCGGGGCCCCCATGACATGCGGCATGCATGCGGAGCCCTCATGACATGCGGCATCCATTTGGGGCCCCCAATACATGCGGCATGCACGTGGGGTCCCATGAAATGCGCCATGCATGTGGGGCCCTATGCCATGCGGCATGCATTTGTGGGACCCAAGACATTCGGCATGCACGTGGGGCCCCCATGACATGCTGCATGCGTTTGGGGCCCCCATGATATGCGGCATGCATTTGGGGCCCCCATGACTTGCGGCACGCATGTGGGACCCCCATGACATGCGGCATGCATTTGAATCCCCCATGACATGCGGCATGCACGTGGGGCCCCCATGACATGCGGCATGCAGTTATGGCCCCAATGACATGCGGCAAGCATTTGAGCCCCCATGACATGCGGCATGCATTTGGGGCCCCCATGACATGCGGTATGCATGTGGGGCTCCCATGACATGTGGAATGCATTTGGGCCCCCATGACATGCGGCATGCATTTGGGGCCTGCATAACATGCTCTATGCATTTGGGGTACCTGAGACATGCGGCATGCATGTGGGGCCCCCATAACATGCTGCATGCATTTGGGGTGCCCGAGACATGCGGCATGCATTTGGATCCCCCTTACATGCTGCATGCACATGTGGCCCCCATGAAATGCGGCATGCTTTTGGGGCCCCCATGACATGCTTCATGCCTGCGGGGCCCCCATGACATGCGGCATGCATTTGGGGCCCCCAATATATGCGGCATGCACGTGGGGCCCACATGATATGTGGCATGCATTTGGGGCCCCCATGACTTGAGGCATGCATTTGGGCCCCCATGACATGCGGCATGCATTTGGGGCCTGCATAACATGCTGCATGCATTTGGGGTACCTGAGACATGCGGCATGCACGTGGGGCCCCCATGACATGCTGCATGTATTTGGGGTGCCCGAGACATGCGGCATGCACGTGGGGCCACTATGACATGCCGCATGCATTTGGGTCCCCCATGACATGCGGCATGCACGTGGGGCCCCCATGACCTGAGTCATGCATTTTGGGCCGCCATGAAATGCGGCATGCATTTGGGGTGCCCAATACATGCGGCATGCACATTGGGCACCCATGACATGGGCATGCATTTATGGCCCCCATGACATGCGGCATGCATTTGGGCCCCCATGACATGAGGCAAGCACGTGGGGCCCCAATGACATGCAGCATGCACGTGGGGCCCCCATGATATGCGGAATGCACGTGAGGCCCCCATGACATGCGGAATGCCTGCGGGGCCCCAATTACATGCGGCATGCATGCGGGGCCCTCATGATATGCGGCATGCATTTGGGGCCCCCATGACTTGAGGCATGCATGTGGGGCCCCCATGAAATGCTCCATGCATGTGGGGCCCCTATGACATGCGGCATGCATTTGTGGGCCCGAAGACATGCTGCATGCATTTGGGGGGCCCCATGACATGCGACATGCACTTAGGGCCCCCATGAAATGCGGCATGCATTTGGGGCCCCCATGACATGCGGAATACCTGCGGGGCCCCCATGACATGCGGCATGCATGCGGAGCCCTCATGACATGCGGCATCGATTTGGGGGCCCCAATACATGTGGCATGCACGTGGGGCCCTCATGACATGCAGCATGCATTTGGGGCCACTATGACATGCGGCATGCATTTGGGGCCCCCATGACATGCACCATGCATGTGGGGCCCCCATGAAATGTGCCATGCATGTGGGGCCCTATGCCATGCGGCATGCATTTGTGGGCCCCAAGACATTCGGCATGCACGCGGGGCCCCCATGACATGCTGCATGCGTTTGGGGCCCCCATGATATGCGGCATGCATTTGGGGCCCCCATGACTTGCGGCACGCATGTGGGACCCCCATGACATGCGGCATGCATTTGAACCCCCATGACATGCGGCATGCATGTGGGGCCCCCATGCCATGCGGCATGCATGTGGGGCTCCCATGACATGTGGCATGCATTTGGGCCCCCATGATTATGCGGCATGCATTTGGGGCCTGCATAACATGCTCTATGCATTTGGGGTGCCCGAGACATGCGGCATGCACATGGGGCCCCAATGACATGTGGCATGAGTTTGGATCCCCCATGACATGCGGCATGCACGTGGGGCCCCCATGACATGAGTCATGCATTTGGGGCCGCAATGACATGCGGCATGCATTTGGGCCCCCCATCACATGCGGCATGCATTTGGGTCCCCCATGAAATGCGGCATGCATGTGGGGCCCCCAGGACATGCGGCATGCATTTGCGGCCCCCATGACATGTGGTATGCACGTGGGGCCCCTATGACATGCCGCATGAATTTGGGGCCCCCATGACATGCGGCATGCATGTGGGGCCCCCATGACATGCAGCTTGCATTTGGGCCCCCATGACATGCGGCATGCATTTGGGGCCCCCATGACATGCGGCATGCATGTGGGGCTCCCATGACATGTGGCATGCATTTGGGCCCCCATGATTATGCGGCATGCATTTGGGGCCTGCATAACATGCTCTATGCATTTGGGGTACCTGAGAAATGCGGCATGCACGTGGGGCCCCCATAACATGCTGCATGCATTTGGGGTGCCCGAGACATGCGGCATGCACGTGGGGCCCCTATGACATGCCGCATGAATTTGGGGCCCCCATGACATGCGGCATGCATGTGGGGCCCCCATGACATGCAGCATGCATTTGGGCCCCCATGACATGCGGCATGCATTTGGGCCCCCATGACATGCGGCATGCATTTGGGGCCTGCATAACATGCTGCATGCATTTGGGGTACCTGAGACATTTGGCATGCATGTGGGGCACCCATGACTTACGCCATGTACTTGGGGCCCCTATGACATGCGGCATGCATTTGGGTCCCCCATGACATGCGGCATGCACGTGGGGCCCCCATGACATGAGTCATGCATTTGGGGCCGCCATGACATGCGGCATGCATGTGGGGCCCCCATGACATGTGGCATGCATGTGGGGCCCCATGATATGCGGCCTGCAGTTGGGAACCCTATGACATGCTGTATGCACGTTGGGCACCCATGACATGCGGCATGCATTTATGGCCCCCATGACATGCGACATGCATTTGGGCACCCATGACATGCGGCAAGCACGTGGGGCCATAATGACATGCAGCATGCACGTGGGGCCCCCATGACATGCGGAATGCAAGTGAGGCCCCCATGACATGCGGAATGCCTGCGGGGCCCCCATGATATACGGCATGCATTTGGGGCCCCCATGACTTGTGGCATGCACGTGGGGCCCCCATGACATTCGGCATGTATTTGGGGCCCCCATGACATGCGGAATGCCTGCGGGGCCCCCATGACATGCGGCATGCATGCGGGGCCCTCATGACATGCGGCATGAATTTGGGGCCCCCAATACATGCGGCATGCACGTTGGGCCCCCATGACATGCGGCATGCATTTGGGGCCTGCATAACATGCTGCATGTATTTGGGGTACCTGAGAAATGCGGCATGCACGTGGGGCCCCCATAACATGCTGCATGCATTTGGATCCCCCATTACATGCTGCATGCACGTGGGTCCCCCATGACATGTGGCATGCATTTGGGGCCCCCATGTCATGCGGAATGCATTTGAGGCCACCTTGACATGCGGAATGAATTTGGGGCCCCCAATATATGCGGCATGCACGTTGGGCCCCCATGATATGCGGCATGCATTTGGGGCCCCCATGACTTGAGGCATACATGTGGGGCCCCCATGACATGCAGCATGCATGTGGGGCCCCCATGACATGTGGAATGCAAGTGAGGCCCCCATGACATGCGGCATGCACGTGGGACCCCCATCACTTGAGGCATGCATTTGGTGCCCCCATGACATGCGGCATGCATGTGGGACCCCCATGACATGCGGCATGCATTTGAATCCCCCATTACATGTGGCATGCACGTGGGGCCCCATGACATGCGGCATGCATTTGGGGCCCCCATGACATGCGGAATGTCTGTGGGGCCCCATGACATGCGGCATGCACGTGGGGCCCCCTTGACATGCGACATTCATTTTGGGGCCCCCATGACATGTGGCATGCATATGGGGCTCCCATGACATGCGGCATGCATTTGGGGCCTTCATGACATGCGGCATGCATGTGGGGCCCCCATGACATGCGCCATGCATGTGGGGCCCCTATGACATGCGGCATGCATTTGGGGCCCCGATGACATGTGGCATGCATGTGGGGCACCCATGACTTGCGCCATGCACGTGGGGCCCCTATGACATGCGGCATGAATTTGAGGGCCCCATTACATGCGGCATGCACGTGGGGCCCCCATGACATGCGGCATGCATTTGGGGCCCCCATGACATGCGGCATGCATGTGGGGCCCCCATGACATGCGGCATGCATGTGGGGCCCCCATGACATGTGGCATGCATTTGGGCCCCCATGACATGCGGCATGTATTTGGGGCCTGCATAACATGCTGCATGCATTTGGGGTACCTGAGACATGCGGCATGCACGTGGGGCCCCCATAACATGCTGCATGCATTTGGGGTGCCCGAGACATGCAGCATGCACGTGGGGCCCCTATGACATGCCGCATGCATTTGGGACCCCCATGAAATGCGGTATGCATGTGGGACCCCCATGACATGCATCATGCATTTGGATCCCCCATTACATGCTGCATGCAAGTGGGGCCCCCATGACATGAGGCATGCATGTGGGGCCCCCATGACATGCGGCAAGCACGTGGGGCCCCAATGACATGCAGCATGCACGTGGGAACCCCATGACATGCGGCATGCACGTGGGGCCCCCATAACATGCTGCATGCATTTGGGGCCCCCATTACATGTGGCATGCACATGGGGCCCCCATGACATGCGGCATATGCTTGGGGCCCCAATGACATGCGGCATGAGTTTGGATCCCCCATGACATGCGGCATGCACGTGGGGCCCCCATGACATGAGTCATGCATTTGGGGCTGCCATGACATGCGGCATGCATTTGGGGCCCCCATGACATGCGGCATGACGTGGGGCCCCCAGGACATGCGGCATGCATTTGGGGCCCCCATGACATGTGGTTTGCACGTGGGGCCCCTATGACATGCCGCATGCATTTGGGGCCCCCATGACATGCGGCATGCATTTGAGGCCACTATGACATGCGGCATGCATTTGGGGCCCCCATGACATGCGGCATGCACGTGGGGCCCTCATGACATGCGGAATGCACGTGAGGCCCCCATGACATGCGGAATGCCTGTGGGGCCCCAATTACATGCGGCATGCATGCGGGGCCCTCATGACATGCGGCATGCATTTGGGGCCCCCATTATATGCGCCATGCATGTGGGGCCCCTATGAAATGCGCCATGCATGTGGAGCCCCCATGAAATGCGCCATGCATGTGGGGCCCCTATGACATGCGGCATGCATTTGTGGGCCCCAAGACATGCTGCATGCATATGGGGGGGCCCATGACATGCGACATGCACTTAGGGCCCCCATGAAATGCGGCATGCATTTGGGTCCCCATGACATGCGGAATACCTGCGGGGCCCCCATGACATGCGGCATGCATGCGGAGCCCTCATGACATGCGGCATCCATTTGGGGCCCCCAATACATGCGGCATGCACGTGGGGCCCCCATGATATGCGGCATGCATGTGGGGCCCTATGCCATGCGGCATGCATTTGAATCCCCCATTAAATGCGGCATGCACGTGGGGCCCCCATGACATGCGGCATGCACGTGGGGCCCCCATGACATGCGGCATGCATTTGTGGCCCCCATGACATGCGGAATGCCTGCGGGGCCCCCATGACATGCGGCATGCCTGCGGGGCCCCCATGACAGGCGGCATGCATGTAGGGCCCCCATGAAATGCGCCATGCATGTGGGGCCCTATGCCATGCGGCATGCATTTGAATCCCCCATTAAATGCGGCATGCACGTGGGGCCCCCATGACATGCGGCATGCACGTGGGGCCCCCATGACATGCGGCATGCATTTGGGGCCCCCATGGCATGCGGAATGCCTGCGGGGCCCCCATGACATGCGGCATGCATGCGGGGCTCTCATGACATGCGGCATGAATTTGGGGCCTGCATAACATGCTGCATGCATTTGGGGTACCATGACATGCGGAATGCCTGCGGGGCCCCCATGACATGCGCCATGCACGTGGGGCCCCTATGACATGCATCATGCATTTGGGGCCTGCATAACATGCGGCATGCACGTGGGGCCCCCATGACATGTGGCATGAATTTGGGGCCGCCATGACATGTGGCATGCATTTGGGGCCCCCATGACATGCGGCATGCATTTGGGTCCCCCATGAAATGCGGCATGCATGTGGGGCCCCCATGACATGTGGCATGCATGTGGGGCCCCTTGATATGCGGCCTGCAGTTGGGGACCCCAATACATGCGCCATGCACGTTGGGCACCCATGACATGCGGCATGCATTTATGGCCCCCATGACATGCGACATGCATTTGGGCACCCATGACATGCAGCATGCACGTGGGGCCCCCATGACATGCGGAATGCAAGTGAGGCCCCCATGATATGCGGCATTCATTTGGGGCCCCCATGACTTGTGGCATGCACGTGGGGACCCCATGACATGCGGAATGCACGTGAGGCCCCCATGACATGCGGCATGCACGTAGGACCCCCATCACTTCATGCATTTGGGGTGCCCGAGACATGTGGCATGCACGTGGGGCCCCTATGACATGCCGCATGCATTTGGGGCCCCCATTACATGTGGCATGCACATGGGGCCCCCATGACATGTGGCATATGCTTGGGGCCCCAATGACATGCGGCATGAGTTTGGACCCCCCATGACATGCGGCATGCACGTGGGGCCCCCATGACATGAGTCATGCATTTGGGGCCGCCATGACATGCACCATGCATTTGGGGCCACTATGATATGCGGCATGCATTTGGGGCCCCCATGACATGCGGCATGCAAGTGGGGCCCCCATGACATGCAGAATGCACGTGAGGCCCCCATGACATGCGGAATGCCTGTGGGGCCCCAATTACATGCGGCATGCATGCGGGGCCCTCATGACATGCGGCATGCCATGATATGTGGCATGCATGTTGGACCCCCATGATATGTGGCATGCATTTTAGGCCCCCATGACTTGAGGCATGCATTTGGGGCCCCCATGATATGCGCATGCATGTGGGGCCCCCATGAAATGCGCCATGCATGTGGGGCCCCTATGACATGCGGCATGCATTTGTGGGCACCAAGACATGCTGCATGCATTTGGGGGGCCCCATGACATGCGGCATGCATGTGGGGCCCCCATGACATGTGGTATGCATTTGGGGCCCCAATGACATGCAGCATGAGTTTGGATCCCCCATGACATGCGGCATGCATGTGGGGCCCCATGACATGCGGCATGCACGTGGGGCCCCTATGACATGCGGCATGCACGTGGGGCCCCTATGACATGTCGCATGCATTTGGGGCCCCCATTACATGTGGCATGCACATGGGGCCCCCATGACATGTGGCATATGCTTGGGGCCCCAATGACATGCGGCATGAGTTTGGACCCCCCATGACATGCGGCATGCACGTGGGGCCCCCATGACATGAGTCATGCATTTGGGGCCGCCATGACATGCACCATGCATTTGGGGCCACTATGATATGCGGCATGCATTTGGGGCCCCCATGACATGCGGCATGCAAGTGGGGCCCCCATGACATGCAGAATGCACGTGAGGCCCCCATGACATGCGGAATGCCTGTGGGGCCCCAATTACATGCGGCATGCATGCGGGGCCCTCATGACATGCGGCATGCCATGATATGTGGCATGCATGTTGGACCCCCATGATATGTGGCATGCATTTGGGGCCCCCATGACTTGAGGCATGCATTTGGGGCCCCCATGACATGCACCATGCATGTGGGGCCCCTATGACATGCTGCATGCATTTGGGGCCCCCATGACTTGATGCATGCATTTGGGGCCCCAATGACATGCGGCATGCATGTAGAGACCCCATGAAATGCGCCATGCATGTGGGGCCCCCATGAAATGTGCCATGCATGTGGGGTCCCTATGACATGCGGCATGCATTTGTGGGCCCCAAGACATGCTGCATGCATTTGGGGGGCCCCATGACATGCGACATGCACTTAGGGCTCCCATGAAATGCGGCATGCATGTGGGCCCCCATGACATGCGGCATGCATTTGGGGCCCCCATGATATGCGCATGGATGTGGGGCCCCCATGAAATGCGCCATGCATGTGGGGCCCCTATGACATGCGGCATGCATTTGTGGGCACCAAGACATGCTGCATGCATTTGGGGGGCCCCATGACATGCGGCATGCATTTTGGGCCCCCATGACATGTGGTATGCATTTGGGGCCCCAATGACATGCAGCATGAGTTTGGATCCCCCATGACATGCGGCATGCATGTGGGGCCCCATGACATGCGGCATGCACGTGGGGCCCCTATGACATGCGGCATGCACGTGGGGCCCTCATGACATGCAGCATGCATTTGGGGCCACTATGACACGCGGCATGCATTTGGGGCCCCCATGACATGCGGCATGCATGTGGGACCCCTATGACATGCGTCCTGCATGTACGTGGGGCCCCCATGACATGCGGAATGCACGTGAGGCCCCCATGACATGCGGAATGCCTGCGGGGCCCCAATGACATGCGGCATGCATGCATTTGCGTCCCACATTAAATGCGGCAAGCACGTGGGGCCCCAATGACATGCAGCATGTACGTGGGGCCCCCATGACATGCGGAATGCCTGCGGGGCCCCAATGACATGCGGCATGCAAGCGGGGCCCTCATGACATGTGGCATGCATTTGGGGCCCCCAATATATGCAGCATGCACGTGGGGCCTCCATGATATGTGGCATGCATTTGGGGCCCCCATGACTTGCGGCATGCACGTGGGCCCCTCATGACATGCAGCATGCATTTGGAAACCACTATGACATGCGGCATGCATTTGGGGCCCCCATGACATGAGGCATGCAAGCGGGGCCCTCATGACATGTGGCATGCATTTGGGGCCCACAATATATGCAGCATGCACGTGGGGCCCCCATGACATGCGGCATGCATTTGGTGCCCCCATGACATGCGGAATGCACGTGGGGCACCTATGACATGCGACATGAATTTGGGGGCCCCATTACATGCGGCATGCACGTGGAGCATCCATGACATGCGTCATGCATTTGGGCCCCCATGACATGCGGCATGCATGTGGGGCCCCCATGATATGCGGCACGCATTTGGGGCCCCCATGACATGCACATGCATGTGGGGCCCCCATGAAATGCGCCATGCATGTGGGGCCCCTATGACATGCGGCATGCATTTGTGGGTCCCAAGACATGCTGCATGCATTTGGGGGGCCCAATGACATGCGGCATGCATTTGGGGGGCCCCATGACATGCGGCATGCACGTGGGGCCCCCATGACATGTGGCATACATTTGTGGCCCCCGTGACATGCGGCATGCAAGTGGGGTCCCCATGACATGCGGCATGCATTTGGGGCCCCCATGACATGTGGTATGCACGTGGGGCCACTATGACATGCCGCATGCATTTGGGGCCCCCATGACATGCGGCATGCATGTGGGTCCCCCATGACATGCGTCATGCATTTGGATCCCCATTACATGCTGCATGCAAGTGTGGCTCCCATGACATGCGGCATGCATGTGGGCCCCCAATGACATGTGGCATGCACGTGGGGCCCCCATGACATGCTGCATGCATTTGGGGCCCCCATGATATGCGGCATGCATGTGGGGCCCCTATGACATGCGGCATCCATTTGGGGGGCCCCATGACATGCGGCATGCACATGGGGCCCCCATGAAATGCAGCATTTATTTGGGGCCCCCATGACATGTGGAATGCCTGCGGGGCCCCCATGACATGTGGTATGCACGTGGCCCCCCTATGACATGCCGCATGCATTTGGGGCCCCCATGACATGCTCCATGCATGTGGGGCCCCTTTGACATGCGGCATGCATTCGTGGCCCCCGTGACATGAGGCATGCACGTGGGGCCCCCATGACATGCGGCAAGCACGTGGGGCACCAATGACATGAGGAATGCACGTGAGGCCCCCATGACATGCGGAATGCCTGCGGGGCCCCAATGACATGTGTCATGCATGCGGGGCCCTCATGACATGCGGCATGCATTTGGGGCCCCCAATATATGCGGCATGCATGTGGGGCCCCCATGATATGTGGCATGCATTTGGGGCCCCCATGACTTGAGGCTTGCATTTGGGGCCCCCAAGACATACGACATGCACGTGGGGCCCCCATGACATGCTGCATGCGTTTGGGGCCCTCATGATATGCGGCATGCATTTGGGGCCCCCATTACTTGAGGCATGCATTTGGGGCCACGATGACATGTGGCATGCATGTGGGGCCCCCAATATATGCGGCATACACGTGGGGCCCCCATGATATGTGGCATGCATTTGGGGCCCCCATGACTTGAGACATGCATTTGGGGCCCCCATGACATGCGGCATGCACGTGGGTCCCTCATGACAAGCAGCATGCATTTGGGGCCACTATGGCATGCGGCATGCATTTGGGGCCCCCATGACTTGAGGCATGCATTTGGGGTCCTCAAGACATGCGGCATGCATTTGTGGGCCCCAAGACATACGGCATGCACGTGGGGCCCCCATGACATGCTGCATGCGTTTGGGGCCCCGATGACATGCGGCATGCATGTGGGGCAACCATGACTTGCGCCATGCACATGGGGCCCCTATGACATGCGGCATGCATGTGGGGCCCCCATGACATGCGGCATGCATTTGGGGCCTGCATAACATGCTGCATGCATTTGGGGTACCTGAGACATGCGGCATGCACGTGGGGCCCCCATAACATGCTTCATGCAATTGGGGTACCCGAGACATGTGGCATGCACGTGGGGCCCCTATGACATGCCGCATGCATTTGGGGCCCCCATTACATGTGGCATGCACATGGGGCCCCCATGACATGCGGCATACGCTTGGGGCCCCAATGACATGCGGCATGAGTTTGGACCCCCCATGACATGCTGCATGCATTTGGGGTCCCCATGACTTGAGGCATGCATTTGGGGCCCCCATGACATGCGGCATGCATGTAGGGCCCCCATGAAATGCACCATGCATGTGGGGCCCCTATGACATGCTGCATGCATTTGGGGCCCCCATGACTTGAGGCATGCATTTGGTGCCCCCATGACTTGCGGCATGCATGTAGGGCCCCCATGAAATGTGCCATGCATGTGGGGCCCCCATGAAATGCGCCATGCATGTGGGGCCCCTATGACATGCGGCATGCATTTGGGGCCCCCATGACTTGAGCCATGCATTTGGGGCCCCCATGACATGCGGCATGCACGTGGGTCCCTCATGACAAGCAGCATGCATTTGGGGCCACTATGGCATGCGGCATGCATTTGGGGCCCCCATGACTTGAGGCATGCATTTGGGGTCCCCATGACATGCGTCATGCATTTGTGGGCCCCAAGACATACGGCATGCATGTGGGGCCCCCATGACATGCTGCATGCGTTTGGGGCCCCCATGATATGCGGCATGCATTTGTGGGCCCCCATGATATGCGGCATGCATTTGGGGCCCCCATGACTTGAGGCATGCATTTTGGGCCCCCATGACATGTGGCATGCATTTGGGGCCCCCATGACATGCGGCATGCACATGGGGCCCCCATTACATGCGGCATGCATTTGGGGCCCCCATGACATGCGGCATGCATGTGGGGCACCATGACATGTGCCATGCATGTGGGGCCACTATGACATGCGGCATGCAATTGGGGCCCCAATGACATGCGGCATGCATGTTGGGCACCCATGACATGCGCCATGTACGTGGGGCCCCTATGACATGCGGCATGAACGTGGGGCCCTCATGACATGCAGCATGCATTTGGGGCCACTATGACATGTGACATGCATTTGGGGCCCCCATGACATGCGGCATGCATGTGGGACCCCCATGATATGCGGCATGCATGTGGGACCCCCATGATATGCGGCATGCATGTGGGACCCCCATGACATGCGGCATGCATTTGTTGCATGCATAACATGCTGCATGCATTTGGGGTACCTGAGACATGCGGCATGCATGTGGGGCCCCCATGACATGTGGCATGCATTTGGGGTCCCCATGACATGCGGCATGCACGTGGGGCCCCCTTGACATGCAACATTCATTTGGGACCCCCATGACATGTGACATGCATGTGGGGCTCCCATGACATGCGGCATCCATTTATGGCCCCCATGACATGCGGAAAGCATTTGGGCCCCCCATGACATGCGGCATGCATGTGGGGCCCCCATGACATGCGACATGCATGTGGGGCCCCCATGACATGCGACATGCATTTGGGGCCCCATGACATGCGGCATGCATTTGGGTCCCCCATGAAATGCGGCATGCATGTGGGGCCCCTATAACATGCGGCATGCATTTGGGGCCCCGATGACATGCGGCATGCATGTGGGGCACCCATGATTTGCGCCATGCACGTGGGGCCCCTATGACATGCGGCATGAATTTGGGGTGCCCGAGACATGCGGCATGCACGTGGGGCCCCTATGACATGCCGCATGCATTTGTGGCCCCCATTACATGTGGCATGCACATGGGGCCTCCATGACATGCGGCATGCATTTGGGGCCACTATGACATGCGGCATGCATTTGGGGCCCCCATGACATGCGGCATGCATGTGGGACCCCTATGACATGCGGCCTACATGTGGGGGGCCCCATGACATGCGGCAAGCACGTGGGGCCCCAATGACATGCAGCATGTACGTGGGGCCCCCATGACATGCGGAATGCCTGCGGGGCCCCAATGACATGCGGCATGCAAGCGGGGCCCTCATGACATGTGGCATGCATTTGGGGCCCCCAATATATGCAGCATGCACGTGGGGCCCCCATGATATGTGGCATGCATTTGGGGCCCCCATGACTTGCGGCATGCACGTGGGCCCCTCATGACATGCAGCATGCATTTGGAAACCACTATGACATGCGGCATGCATTTGGGGCCCCCATGACATGAGGCATGCATTTGGGGCCCCCATGACATGCGGCATGCATGTAGGGCCCCCATGAAATGCGCCATGCATGTGGGTCCCCTATGACATGCGGCATGCATTTGTGGGCCCCAAGACATGCGGCATGCACGTGGGGCCCCCATGACATGCGGCATGCATTTGGTGCCCCCATGACATGTGTAATGCACGTGGGGCACCTATGACATGCGACATGAATTTGGGGGCCCCATTACATGCGGCATGCACGTGGAGCATCCATGACATGCGTCATGCATTTGGGCCCCCATGACATGCGGCATGCATGTGGGGCCCCCATGATATGCGCCATGCATGTGGGGCCCCTATGACATGCGGCATGCATTTGTGGGTCCCAAGACATACTGCATGCATATGGGGGGCCCATGACATGCGGCATGCATTTGGGGGGCCCCATGACATGCGGCATGCATTTGGGGCCCCCATGACATGTGGTATGCACGTGGGGCCACTATGACATGCCGCATGCATTTGGGGCCCCCATGACATGCGGCATGCATGTGGGTCCCCCATGACATGCGTCATGCATTTGGATCCCCATTACATGCTGCATGCAAGTGTGGCTCCCATGACATGCGGCATGCATGTGGGCCCCCAATGACATGTGGCATGCACGTGGGGCCCCCATGACATGCTGCATGCATTTGGGGCCCCCATGATAAGCGGCATGCATGTGGAGCCCCTATGACATGCGGAATCCATTTGGGGGGCCCCATGACATGCGGCATGCACATGGGGCCCCCATGAAATGCAGCATTTATTTGGGGCCCCCATGACATGTGGAATGCCTGCGGGGCCCCCATGACATGCGGCATGCATGTGGGGCCCCCATGAAGTGCAGCATGCATTTGGATCCCCCATTACATGCTGCATGCAATTGGGGCCCCCATGAAATGCGCCATGCATGTGGGGCCCCTATGACATGCTGCATGAATTTGGGGCCCCCAATACATGCGGCATGCTTGTTGGGCCCCCATGACATGCGGCATGCATTTATGGCCCCCATGACATGCGGCAAGCATTTGAGCCCCCATGACATGCGGCATGCATGTGGGGACCCCATGACATGCGGCATGCATGTGCTGCCCCAATGGCATGTGGCATGCATTTGGGGGCCCCCATGACTTGATGCATGCATTTGTTGCCCCCATGACATGCGGCATGCATGTGGGACCCCCATGACATGCGGCATGCATTTGAATACCCCATTACATGTGGCATGCACGTGGGGCCCCCATGACATGCGGCTTGCATTTGGGCCCCCCATGACATGCGGAATGCCTGCGGGGCCCCATGACATGCGGCATGCATGCAGGGCCCTCATGACATGCGGCATGAATTTGGGGCCCCCAATACATGCGGCATGCACGTTGGGCCCCCTTGACATGCGACATTCATGTGGGGCTCCCATGACATGCGGCATGCATTTATGGCCCCCATGACATGCGGCAAGCTTTTGGGCCCCATGACATGCGGCATGCATGTGGGGCCCCCATGACATGCGGCATGCATTTGGGGGGCCCATGGCATGCAGCATGCATGTGGGGCCCAAATGCTTGCCGCATGTCAAGGGGGCCTCCATGACATGCGGCATGCATGTGGGTCCCCATGACATGCGTCATGCACGTGGGGCCCCCTTGACATGCGGCATGCATTTATGGCCCCCATGACTTGCGGCATGAATTTGGGGCTCCCATGATATGCGGCACGCATTTGGGGCCCCCATGACATGCGCATGCATGTGGAGCCCCCATGAAATACGCCATGCATGTGGGGCCCCTATGACATGCGGCATGCATTTGTGGGCCCCAAGACATGCTGCATGCATTTGGGGGACCCCATGACATGAGGCATTCATTTGGGACCCCCATGACATGCAGCATGCACTTGGGGCCCCCATGACATGCGACATGCATTTGGGGGCCCCATGACATGCGACATGCATTTGGGGGCCCCATGACATGCGGCATGCATTTGGGTCCCCCATGAAATGTGGCATGCACGTGGAGCCCCCATGACATGCGGCATGCATTTGGGGCACCCATGACATGCGGCATGCATGTGGGACCCCCCATGACATGCGGCATGCATTTGGGCCCCCCATGACATGCGGCATGCATTTGGGGCCTGCATAACATGCTGCATGCATTTGGGGTACCTGAGACATGCGGCATGCACGTGGGCCCCCCATAACATGCTGCATGCATTTGGGGTGCCCGAGACATGCGGCATGCACGTGGGGCCCCTATGACATGTGGCATGCACGTGGGGCCCCCATGACATGCTGCATGCATTTGGGGCCCCCATGATAAGCGGCATGCATGTGGGGCCCCTATGACATGCGGAATCCATTTGGGGGGCCCCATGACATGCGGCATGCACATGGGGCCCCCATGAAATGCAGCATTTATTTGGGGCCCCCATGACATGTGGAATGCCTGCGGGGCCCCCATGACATTCGGCATGCATGTGGGGCCCCCATGAAGTGCAGCATGCATTTGGATCCCCCATTACATGCTGCATGCAATTGGGGCCCCCATGAAATGCGCCATGCATGTGGGGCCCCTATGACATGCTGCATGAATTTGGGGCCCCCAATACATGCGGCATGCTTGTTGGGCCCCCATGACATGCGGCATGCATTTATGGCCCCCATGACATGCGGCAAGCATTTGAGCCCCCTTGACATGCGGCATGCATGTGGGGACCCCATGACATGCGGCATGCATGTGGGGCCCCAATGACATGCGGCATGCATTTGGGGGCCCCCATGACTTGATGCATGCATTTGGGGCCCCCATGACATGCGGCATGCATGTGGGACCCCCATGGCATGCGGCATGCATTTGAATCCCCATTACATGCGGCATGCACGTGGGTCCCCCCATGGCATGCGGCATGCATTTGGGCCCCCATGACATGCGGAATGCCTGCGGGGCCCCCATGACATGCGGCATGCATGCAGGGCCCTCATGACATGCGGCATGAATTTGGGGCCCCCAATACATGCGGCATGCACGTTGGGCCCCCTTGACATGCGACATTCATGTGGGGCTCCCATGACATGCGGCATGCATTTATGGCCCCCATGACATGCGGCATGCATTTGGGCCCCCCATGACATGCGGCATGCATTTGGGGCCTGCATAACATGCTGCATGCATTTTGGGTACCTGAGACATGCGGCATGCACGTGGGCCCCCCATAACATGCTGCATGCATTTGGGGTGCCCGAGACATGCGGCATGCACGTGGGGCCCCTATGACATGTGGCATGCACGTGGGGCCCCCATGACATGCTGCATGCATTTGGGGCCCCCATGATAAGCGTCATGCATGTGGGGCCCCTATGACATGCGGAATCCATTTGGGGGGCCCCATGACATGTGGCATGCACATGGGGCCCCCATGAAATGCAGCATTTATTTGGGGCCCCCATGACATGTGGAATGCCTGCGGGGCCCCCATGACATGCGGCATGCATGTGGGGCCCCCATGAAGTGCAGCATGCATTTGGATCCCCCATTACATGCTGCATGCAATTGGGGCCCCCATGAAATGCGCCATGCATGTGGGGCCCCTATGACATGCTGCATGAATTTGGGGCCCCCAATACATGCGGCATGCTTGTTGGGCCCCCATGACATGCGGCATGCATTTATGGCCCCCATGACATGCGGCAAGCATTTGAGCCCCCATGACATGCGGCATGCATGTGGAGACCCCATGACATGCGGCATGCATGTGGGGCCCCAATGACATGCGGCATGCATTTGGGGGCCCCCATGACTTGATGCATGCATGTGGGACCCCCATGGCATGCGGCATGCATGTGGGACCCCCATGGCATGCGGCATGCATTTGAATCCCCCATTACATGCGGCATGCACGTGGGGCCCCCATGGCATGCGGCATGCATTTGGGCCCCCCATGACATGCGGAATGCCTTCGGGGCCCCCATGACATGCGGCATGCATGCAGGGCCCTCATGACATGCGGCATGAATTTGGGGCCCCCAATACATGCGGCATGCACGTTGGGCCCCCTTGACATGCGACATTCATGTGGGGCTCCCATGACATGCGGCATGCATTTATTGCCCCCATGACATGCGACAAGCTTTTGGGCCCCATGACATGCGGCATGCATGTGGGGCCCCATGACATGCGGCAAGCATTTGGGCCCCATGACATGCGGCATGCATGTGGGGCCCCCTTGACATGCGGCATGCATTTGGGGGCCCCATGGCATGCAGCATGCATGTGGGGCCCAAATGCTTGCCGCATGTCAAGGGGGCCTCCATGACATGCGGCATGCATGTGGGTCCCCATGACATGCGTCATGCACGTGGGGCCCCCTTGACATGCGGCATGCATTTATGGCCCCCATGACTTGCGGCATGAGTTTGGGGCCCCCATGATATGCGGCACGCATTTGGGGCCCCCATGACATGCGCATGCATGTGGAGCCCCCATGACATGCGACATGCATGTGGGGGCCCCATGACATGAGGCATTCATTTGGGACCCCCATGACATGCAGCATGCACGTGGGGCCCCCATGACATGCGACATGCATTTGGGGGCCCCGTGACATGCGGCATGCATTTGGGTCCCCCATGAAATGTGGCATGCACGTGGAGCCCCCATGACATGCGGCATGCATTTGGGGCACCCATGACATGCGGCATGCATGTGGGACCCCCATGACATGCGGCATGCATTTGGGGCCTGCATAACATGCTGCATGCATTTGGGGTACCTGAGACATGCGGCATGCACGTGGGCCCCCCCCCCCATAACATGCTGCATGCATTTGGGGTGCCTGAGACATGCGGCATGCACGTGGGGCCCCTATGACATGCCGCATGCATTTGGGGCCCACATTGCATGTGGCATGCACATGGGGCCCCCATGACATGCGGCATACGCTTGGGGCCCCAATGACATGCGGCATGAGTTTGGATCCCCCATGACATGCGGCATGCACGTGGGGCCCCCATGACATGCTCCATGCATGTGGGGCCCCTATGATATGCGGCATGCATGTGGGCTCCCCATGAAATGTGGCATGCACCTGGGGCCCCCATGACATGCTGCATGCATTTGGGGCCCCATGACATGCAGCATGCATGTGGGTCCCCCATGACATGCGACATGCATTTGGGGCCCCATGACATGCGGCATGCATGTGGGTCCCCATGACATGCGGCATGCACTTGGGGCCCCCTTGACATGCGTCATGCATTTGGATCCCCCATTACATGCTGCATGCAAGTGGTGCCCCATGACATGCGGCATGCATGTGGGCCCCCATGACATGCGGGATGCATTTGGGGCCCCCATGACATGCGGCATGCATTTGGGGTCTGCATAACATGCTGCATGCACTTGGGGTACCTGAGACATGTGGCATGCACGTGGGGCCCCCATAACATGCTGCATGCATTTGGGGTGCCCGAGACATGCGGAATGCACGTGGGGCCCCTATGACATGCCGCATGCATTTGGGGCCCCCATTACATGTGGCATGCACATGGGGCCTCCATGACATGCGGCATACGCTTGGGGTCCCAATGACATGCAGCATGAGTTTGGATCCCTCATGACATGCGGCATGCACGTGGGGCCCCCATGACATGAGTCATGCATTTGGGTCCCCCATGACATGCGCTATGCATGTGGGGCCCCTATGACATGCGGCATGCATTTGTGGGCCCCAAGACATGCTGCATGCATTTGGGGGCCTCCATGACATGCAGCATGCATGTGGGTCCCCATGACATGCGTCATGCACGTGGGGCCCCCTTGACATGTGACATTCATTTGGGGCCCCCATGACATGTGGCATGCATGTGTGGCCCCCATGACATGTGCCATGCATGTGGGGCCCCTATGACATGCGGCATGCATTTGGGGCCCCGATGACATGCGGCATGCATGTGGGGCACCCATGACTTGCGGCATGCATTTGGGGCCACTATGACATGCGGCATGCATTTGGGGCCCCCATGACATGCGGCATGCATGTGGGACCCCTATGACATGTGGCATGCATTTGGGGGGTCCATGACATGCGGCATGCACGTGGGGCCCCCATGACATGCGGCATACATTTGTGGCCCCGATGACATGCGGCATGCACGTGTGGCACCCATGACTTGGGGCATGCATTTGGAGCCACTATGACATGCGGCATGCATTTGGGGCCCCAATGACATGCGGCATGCATGCATTTGGGTCCCCCATGAAATGCGGCATGCATGTGGGGCCCCCATGACATGCGGCATGCACGTGGGGCCCCCATGACATGCGGCATACATTTGTGGCCCCCGTGACATGAGACATGCACGTGGGGCCCCATGACATGCGGCAAGCACGTGGGGCCCCAATGACATGCAGCATGCACGTGGAGCCCCGATGACATGCGGAATGCCTGCGGGGCCCCAATGACATGCGGCATGCAAGCGGGGCCCTCATGACATGTGGCATGCATTTGGGGCCCCCAATATATGCAGCATGCACGTGGGGCCCCCATGATATGTGGCATGCATGTGGGGCACCCATGATTTGCGCCATGCACGTGGGGCCCCTATGACATGCGGCATGAATTTGGGGTGCCCGAGACATGCGGAATGCACGTGGGGTCCCTATGACATGCCGCATGCATTTGTGGCCCCCATTACATGTGGCATGCACATGTGGCCTCCATGACATGCGCCATGCATTTGGGGCCACTATGACATGCGGCATGCATTTGGGGCCCCCATGACATGCGTCATGCATGTGGGACCCCTATGACATGCGGCCTGCATGTGGGGGGCCCCATGACATGCGGCAAGCACGTGGGGCCCCAATGACATGCAGCATGTACGTGGGGCCCCCATGACATGCGGAATGCACGTGAGGCCCCCATGACATGCGTAATGCCTGCGGGGCCCCAATGACATGCGGCATGCATGCATTTGCTTCCCCCATTAAATGCGGCAAGCACGTGGGGCCCCAATGACATGCAGCATGTACGTGGGGCCCCCATGACATGCGGAATGCCTGCGGGGCCCCAATGACATGCGGCATGCAAGCGGGGCCCTCATGACATGTAGCATGCATTTGGGGCCCCCAATATATGCAGCATGCACGTGGGGCCCCCATGATATGTGGCATGCATTTGGGGACCCCATGACTTGCGGCATGCACGTGGGCCCCTCATGACATGCAGCATGCATTTGGAAACCACTATGACATGCGGCATGCATTTGGGGCCCCCATGACATGCGGCATGCATGTAGGGCCCCCATGAAATGTGCCATGCATGTGGGTCCCCTATGACATGCGGCATGCATTTGTGGGCCCCAAGACATGCGGCATGCACGTGGGCCCCCCATGACATGCGGCATGCATTTGGGGCCCCCCTGACATGCGGAATGCACGTGGGGCACCTATGACATGCGACATGAATTTGGGGGCCCCATTACATGCGGCATGCACGTGGAGCATCCATGACATGCGTCATGCATTTGGGCCCCCATGACATGCGGCATGCATGTGGGGCCCCCATGATATGCGCCATGCATGTGGGGCCCCCATGATATGCGCCATGCATGTGGGGCCCCTATGACATGCGGCATGCATTTGTTGGTCCCAAGACATACTGCATGCATTTGGGGGGCCCCATGACATGCGGCATGCATTTGGGGGGCCCCATGACATGCGGCATGCACGTGGGGCCCCCATGACATGTGGCATACATTTGTGGCCCCCGTGACATGAGGCATGCAAGAGGGGTCCCCATGACATGCGGCATGCATTTGGGGCCCCCATGACATGTGGCATGCACGTGGGGCCCCCATGACATGCTGCATGCATTTGGGGCCCCCATGATAAGCGGCATGCATGTGGGGCCCCTATGACATGCGGAATCCATTTGGGGGGCCCCATGACATGCGGCATGCACATGGGGCCCCCATGAAATGCAGCATTTATTTGGGGCCCCCATGACATGTGGAATGCCTGCGGGGCCCCCATGACATGCGGCATGCATGTGGGGCCCCCATGAAGTGCAGCATGCATTTGGATCCCCCATTACATGCTGCATGCAATTGGGGCCCCCATGAAATGCGCCATGCATGTGGGGCCCCTATGACATGCTGCATGAATTTGGGGCCCCCAATACATGCGGCATGCTTGTTGGGCCCCCATGACATGCGGCATGCATTTATGGCCCCCATGACATGCGGCAAGCATTTGAGCCCCCATGACATGCGGCATGCATGTGGGGACCCCATGACATGCGGCATGCATGCAGGGCCCTCATGACATGCGGCATGAATTTGGGGCCCCCAATACATGCGGCATTCATGTGGGGCTCCCATGACATGCGGCATGCATTTATGGCCCCCATGACATGCGGCAAGCTTTTTGGCCCCATGACATGCGGCATGCATGTGGGTCCCCATGACATGCGTCATGCACGTGGGGCCCCCTTGACATGCGGCATGCATTTATGGCCCCCATGACTTGCGGCATGAATTTGGGGCTCCCATGATATGCGGCACGCATTTGGGGCCCCCATGACATGCGCATGCATGTGGAGCCCCCATGAAATATGCCATGCATGTGGGGCCCCTATGACATGCGGCATGCATTTGTGGGCCCCAAGACATGCTGCATGCATTTGGGGGACCCCATGACATGCAGCATGCATTTGGGGCCCCCATGACATGATGCATTCATTTGGGACCCCCATGACATGCAGCATGCACTTGGGGCCCCCATGACATGCGACATGCAGTTGGGGGCCCCATGACATGCGGCATGCATTTGGGTCCCCCATGAAATGTGGCATGCACGTGGAGCCCCCATGACATGCGGCATGCATTTGGGGCACCCATGACATGCGGCATGCATGTGGGACCCCCATGACATGCGGCATGCATTTGGGCCCCCATGACATGCGGCATGCATTTGGGGCCTGCATAACATGCTGCATGCATTTGGGGTACCTGAGACATGCGGCATGCACGTGGGCCCCCCATAACATGCTGCATGCATTTGGGGTGCCCGAGACATGCGGCATGCACGTGGGGAACCTATGACATGTGGCATGCACGTGGGGCCCCCATGACATGCTGCATGCATTTGGGGCCCCCATGATAAGCGGCATGCATGTGGGGCCCCTATGACATGCGGAATCCATTTGGGGGGCCCCATGACATGCGGCATGCACATGGGGCCCCCATGAAATGCAGCATTTATTTGGGGCCCCCATGACATGTGGAATGCCTGCGGGGCCCCCATGACATGCGGCATGCATGTGGGGCCCCCATGAAGTGCAGCATGCATTTGGATCCCCCATTACATGCTGCATGCAATTGGGGCCCCCATGAAATGCGCCATGCATGTGGGGCCCCTATGACATGCTGCATGAATTTGGGGCCCCCAATACATGCGGCATGCTTGTTGGGCCCCCATGACATGCGGCATGCATTTATGGCCCCCATGACATGCGGCAAGCATTTGAGCCCCCATGACATGCGGCATGCATGTGGGGACCCCATGACATGCGGCATGCATGTGGGGCCCCAATGACATGCGGCATGCATTTGGGGGGCCCCATGACTTGATGCATGCATTTGGGGCCCCCATGACATGCGGCATGCATGTGGGACCCCCATGGCATGCGGCATGCATTTGAATCCCCCATTACATGCGGCATGCACGTGGGGCCCCCCATGGCATGCGGCATGCATTTGGGCCCCCATGACATGCGGAATGCCTGCGGGGCCCCCATGACATGCGGCATGCATGCAGGGCCCTCATGACATGCGGCATGAATTTGGGGCCCCCAATACATGCGGCATGCACGTTGGGCCCCCTTGACATGCGACATTCATGTGGGGCTCCCCTGACATGCGGCATGCATTTATGGCCCCCATGACATGCGGCAAGCTTTTGGGCCCCATGACATGCGGCAAGCATTTGGGCCCCCATGACATGCGGCATGCATGTGGGGCCCCCTTGACATGCGGCATGCATTTGGGGGGCCCATGGCATGCAGCATGCATGTGGGGCCCAAATGCTTGCCGCATGTCAAGGGGGCCTCCATGACATGCGGCATGCATGTGGGTCCCCATGACATGCGGCATGCATGTGGGGCCCCCATGACATGCGGCATGCATGTGGGGCCCCCATGACATGCTCCATGCATGTGGGGCCCCATGACATGCGGCATGCATTTGGGTCCCCCATGAAATGCGGCATGCATGTGGGGCCCCCATGACATGTGGCATGCATGTGGGCCCCTATGACATGCGGCATGCATGTGGGACCCCCATGACATGCGGCATGCATGTGGGGCCCCTATGACATGAGGCATGCATGTGGGACCCCCATGACATGCGGCATGCATGTGGGGCCCCTATGACATGCGGCATGCATTTGGAGCCCCCAGGACATGAGTCATGCATTTGGGGCCGCCATGACATGCGGCATGCATTTGCGGCCCCCATGACATGTGGCATGCATGTGGGCCCCCCATGACATGCGCCATGCATGTGGGCCCCTATGACATGCGGCATGCATGTGGGACCCCCCATGACATGCAGCATGCATGTGGGGCCCCTATGACATGCGGCATGCATGTGGGGCCCCCATGACATGCTCCATGCATGTGGGGCCCCTGTGACATGTGGCATGCATGTGGGGCCCCTATGACATGCGGCATGCATTTGGGGGCCCTATGACATGCGGCATGCATTTGGGGGGCCCCATGACATGCGGCATGCACGTGGGGCCCCCATGACATGCGGCAAGCACGCGGGGCCCCAATGACATGCAGCATGTACGTGGGGCCCCCATGACATGCGAAATGCACGTGAGGCCCCCATGACATGCGGAATGCCTGCGGGGCCCCAATGCCATGCGGCATGCATGCATTTGGGTCACCCATGAAATGCAGCATGCACGTGGGGCCCCCATGACATGTGGCATGCATGTGGGGCCCCATGATATCCGGCATGCATTTATGGCCCCCATGACATGCGGCATGCATTTGGGGCCCCCATGACTTGAGCCATGCATTTGGGGCCCCCATAACATGTGGCATGCACGTGGGGCCCTCATGACATGCAGCATGCATTTGGGGCCCCCATGACTTGAGCCATGCATTTGGGGCCCCCATGACATGCGGCATGCACGTGGGGCCATCATGACATGCAGCATGCATTTGGGGCCACTATGACATGCGGCAAGCATTTGGGCCCCCATGACATGCGGCATGCATGTGGGGGCCCCATGACATGCGTCATGCATTTGGGCCCCATGACATGCGGCATGCATTTGGGGCCTGCATAACATGATGCATGCATTTGGGGTACCTGAGACATGTGGCATGCACATGGGGCCCCCATAACATGCTGCATGCATTTGGGGCGCCCGAGACATGCGGCATGCACGTGGGGACCCTATGACATGCCGCATGCATTTGGGGCCCCCATTACATGTGGCATGCACATGAAGCCCCCATGACATGAGGCATATGCTTGGGGCCCCATTGACATGCGGCATGAGTTTGGACCCCCCATGACATGCGGCATGCACGTGGGGCCCCCATGACATGCGGCATGCATTTGGGGCCGCCATGACATGCGGCATGCATTTGGAGCCCCATGACATGCGGCATGCATTTGGGTCCCTCATGAAATGCGGCATGCATGTGGGGCCCCCATGACATGTGGCATGCATGTGGGCCTCCCCATGACATGCGCCATGAATGTGGGGCCCCTATGACATGCGGCATGCATTTGGGGGGCCCCATGACATGCGGCATGCACGTGGGGCCCCCATGACATGCGGCATACATTTGTGGCCCCCGTGACATGAGGCATGCACGTGGGGCCCCCATGACATGCGACAAGCACGCGGGGCACCAATGACATGCAACATGTACGTGGGGCCCCCATGACATGCGGAATGCACGTGAGGCCCCCTTGACATGCGGAATGGCTGCGGGGCCCCAATGACATGCAGCATGCATGTGGGGCCCCCATGACATGCGGCATGCATTTGTGGGCACCAAGACATACGGCATGCGTTTGGGGCCCCCATGATATGCGGCATGCATTTGAATCCCCCATTACATGCGGCATGCACGTGGGGCTCAAATGACATGCGGCATGCATTTGTGGCCCCCATGACTTGAGGCATGCATTTGGGGCCTCCATGACATGCGGCATGCATGTGGGGGCCCCATGACATGCGCCATGCATGTGGGGCCCCTATGACATGCGGCATGAATTTGGGGGCCCCAGTACATGCGGCATGCACGTGGAGCCCCCATCATATGCGGCATGCATTTGGGGCCCCCATGACATGCGGCATGCATGCAGGGCCCTCATGACATGTGGCATGAATTTGGGGCCCCAATACATGCGGCATGCATGTTGGCACCCCATGACATGCGACATGCATTTGGGGCCTCCATGACATGCGGCATGCATGTGGGGCCCCCATGACATGCGCCGTGCATGTGGGACCCCTATGACATGCGGCATGCATTTGGGGCCCCCATGACATGCGGCATGCATGTGGGGGCCCTCATGACATGCGGCATGCATTTTTGGGCCCCAAGACATTCGGCATGCACGTGGGGCCCCCATGACATGCTGCATTCGTTTGGGGCCCCCATGACTTGCGGCATGCATGTGGGACCCCCATGACATGTGGTATGCACGTGGGGCCCCTATGACATGCCACATGCATTTGGGGCCCCCATGACATGCGACATGCATGTGGGACCCCCATGACATGCGGCATGCATTTGGGCCCCCATGACATGTGGCATGCATTTGGGCCCCCATGACATGGGGCCTGCATAACATGCTGCATGCATTTGGGGTCCCTGAGACATTCGGCATGCATGTGGGGCACCCATGACTTGCGCCATGCACGTGGGGCCCCTATGACATGCAGCATGAATTTGGGGGCCCCATTACATGTGGCATGCACGTGGAGCCCCCATGACATGAGTCATGCATTTGGGGCCGCCATGACATGCGGCATGCACGTGGGGCCCCCAATACATGCGGAATGCTCGGGAGGCCCCCATGACATGTGGCATGCACGTGGGGCCCCCATGACGTGCGACATGCATTTGGATCCCCCATTACATGCAGAATGCAAGTGGGGACCCCATGACATGTGGCATGCATGTGGGCCCCCATGACATGCAGTATGCATTTGGGGCCTGCATAACATGGTGCATGAATTTGGTGTACCTGAGACATTCGGCATGCACGTGGGGCCCCCATAACATGCTGCATGCATTTGGGGTGCCCGAGACATGCGGCATGTCATAGGGGCCCCACGTGCATGCCGCACGCATTTGGGCCCCCATTACATGTGGCATGCACATGGGGACCCCATGACATGCAGCATGAGTTTGGATCCCCCATGACATGCGGCATGCACATGGGGCCCCCATGACATGAGTCATGCATTTGGGGCCGCCATGACATGCAGCATGCATTTGGGGCTCCCATGACATGCGGCATGCATTTGGGTCCCCCATGAAATGCGGCATGCATGTGGGCCCCCCATGACATGTGGCATGCATGTAGGGCCCCATGATATGCGGCCTGCAGTTGGGGCCCCCAATACATGCGTCATGCATTTATGGCCCCCATGACATGCGGCATGCATTTGGGCCCCCATGACATGTGGCAAGCACGTGGGGCCCCAATGACATGCAGCATGCACGTGGGGCCCCCATGACATGCGGAATGCAAGTGAGGCCCCCATGACATGCGGAATGCCTGCGGGGCCCCCATGACATGCGGAATGCGTGCGGGGCCCCCATGACATGCGGCATGCATGCAGGGCCCTCATGACATGCGGCATGAATTTGGGACCCCATGACATGTGGCATGCATGTGGGGCCCCTATGACATGCGGCATGCATTTGTGGGCCCCAAGACATGCGGCATGCATGTGGGGCCCCTATGACATGCGGCATGCATTTGGGGGCCCCATGACATGCGGCATGCACATGGGGCCCCCATGAAATGCGGCATTTATTTGGGGCCCCCATGACATGCGGCATGCACGTGGTGCCCCCATGACGTGCAGCATGAATTTGGATCCCCCATTACATGCTGCATGCAACTGGGGCCCCCATGAAATGCGCCATGCATGTGGGGCCCCTATGACATGCGGCATGCATTTGTGGGCCCCAAGACATGCGCCATGCATGTGGGGCCCCAATGACATGCAGCATTCACGTGGGACCGCCATAACATGCGGAATGCACGTGAGGCCCCCATGACATGCGTAATGCCTGCGGGGCCCCAATGACATGCGGCATGCACGCATTTGGGTCCCCCATGAAATGTGGCATGCATGTGGGGCCCCCATGACATGCGGCATGCATTTGTGGGCCCCAAGACATGCGCCATGCATGTGGGGCCCCTATGACATGCGGCATGCATTTGTGGGCCCCAAGACATGCGTCATGCATGTGGGGCCCCTATGACATGCGGCATGCATTTGTGGGCCCCAAGACATGCGGCATGCATGTGGGGCCCCTATGACAATCGGCATGCATTTGGGGGGCCACATGACATGCGGCATGCACGTGCGGCCCCCATGAAATGTGGCATTTATTTGGCAACCCAATGACATGTGGAATGCCTGCGGGGCCCCCTTGACATGTGGCATGCACGTGGGGCCCCCATGACATGCGGCAAGCACGTGGGGCCCCAATGACATGCAGCATTCACGTGGGACCGCCATAACATGCGGAATGCACGTGAGGCCCCCTTGACATGCGTAATGCCTGCGGGGCCCCAATGACATGCGGCATGCACGCATTTGGGTCCCCCATGAAATGCGGCATGCATGTGGGGCCCCCATGACATGTGGTATGCATGTGGGGTCCCATGATATGCGGCATGCAGTTGGGGCCCCAATACATGCGGCATGCACGTTGGGCACCCATGACATGCGACATGCATTTATGGCCCCCATGATATGCGGCATGCATTTGGGCCCTCATGAAATGCGCCATGTATGTGGGGCCCCTATGACATGCGGCATGCATTTGGGGCCCCCATGATATGCGGCACGCATTTGTGGTCCCCATGACATGCGGCATGCATTTGTGGGCCCCAAGACATGATGCATGCATTTGGGGGGCCCCATGACATGCGGAATGCACGTGGGGCCCCCATGAAATGCGGCATGCATTTGGGGCCCCCATGACATGCGGAATGCCTTCGGGGCCCCATGAGATGCGGCATGCATGCGGCACCCTCATGACATGCGGCATGCATTTGGGGCCCCCATGACTTGAGGCATGCATTTGGGGCCCTCGTGACATGCGGCATGCATTTGTGGGCCCCAAGACATTCGGCATGCACGTGGGGCCCCCATGACATGCTGCATGCGTTTGGGGCCCCCATGACTTGCGGCATGCATGTGGGACCCCCATGACATGTGGTATGCACGTGGGGCCCCTATGACATGCCACATGCATTTGGGGCCCCATGACATGCGACATGCATGTGGGACCCCCATGACATGCAGCATGCATTTGGGCCCCCATGACATGTGGCATGCATTTGGGCCCCCATGACATGCGGCATGCATTTGGGGCCTGCATAACATGCTGCATGCATTTGGGGTCCCTGAGACATTCGGCATGCATGTGGGGCACCCATGACTTGCGCCATGCACGTGGGGCCCCTATGACATGCAGCATGAATTTGGGGGCCCCATTACATGTGGCATGCACGTGGAGCCCCCATGACATGAGTCATGCATTTGGGGCCGCCATGACATGCGGCATGCACGTGGGGCCCCCAATACATGCGGAATGCTCGGGAGGCCCCCATGACATGCGGCATGCACGTGGGGCCCCCATGATGTGCAGCATGCATTTGGATCCCCCATTACATGCAGAATGCAAGTGGGGACTCCATGACATGTGGCATGCATGCGGGCCCCCATGACATGCAGTATGCATTTGGGGCCTGCATAACATGGTGCATGCATTTGGTGTACCTGAGACATTCGGCATGCACGTGGGGCCCCCATAACATGCTGCATGCATTTGGGGTGCCCGAGACATGCGGCATGCACGTGGGGCCCCTATGACATGCCGCATGCATTTGGGCCCCCATTACATGTGGCATGCACATGGGGACCCCATGACATGCAGCATGAGTTTGGATCCCCCATGACATGCGGCATGCACATGGGGCCCCCATGACATGAGTCATGCATTTGGGGCCGCCATGACATGCTGCATGCATTTGGGGCTCCCATGACATGCGGCATGCATTTGGGTCCCCCATGAAATGCGGCATGCATGTGGGGCCCCCATGACATGTGGCATGCATGTAGGGCCCCATGATATGCGGCCTGCAGTTGGGGCCCCCAATACATGCGTCATGCATTTATGGCCCCCATGACATGCGGCATGCATTTGGGCCCCCATGACATGTGGCAAGCACGTGGGGCCCCAATGACATGCAGCATGCACGTGGGGCCCCCATGACATGCGGAATGCAAGTGAGGCCCCCATGACATGCGGAATGCCTGCGGGGCCCCCATGACATGCGGAATGCGTGCGGGGCCCCCATGACATGCGGCATGCATGCAGGGCCCTCATGACATGCGGCATGAATTTGGGACCCCATGACATGTGGCATGCATGTGGGGCCCCTATGACATGCGGCATGCATTTGTGGGCCCCAAGACATGCGGCATGCATGTGGGGCCCCTATTACATGCGGCATGCATTTGGGGGCCCCATGACATGCGGCATGCACATGGGGCCCCCATGAAATGCGGCATTTATTTGGGGCCCCCATGACATGCGGCATGCACGTGGTGCCCCCATGACGTGCAGCATGAATTTGGATCCCCCATTACATGCTGCATGCAACTGGGGCCCCCATGAAATGCGCCATGCATGTGGGGCCCCTATGACATGCGGCATGCATTTGTGGGCCCCAAGACATGCGCCAAGCATGTGGGGCCCCAATGACATGCAGCATTCACGTGGGACCGCCATAACATGCGGAATGCACGTGAGGCCCCCATGACATGCGTAATGCCTGCGGGGCCCCAATGACATGCGGCATGCACGCATTTGGGTCCCCCATGAAATGCGGCATGCATGTGGGGCCCCCATGACATGCGGCATGCATTTGTGGGCCCCAAGACATGCGCCATGCATGTGGGGCCCCTATGACATGCGGCATGCATTTGTGGGCCCCAAGACATGCGGCATGCATGTGGGGGCCCTATGACATGCGGCATGCATTTGGGGGGCCCCAAGACATGCGGCATGCACGTGCGGCCCCCATGAAATGTGGCATTTATTTGGCGCCCCAATGACATGTGGAATGCCTGCGGGGCCCCCGTGACATGCAGCATTCACGTGGGACCGACATAACATGCGGAATGCACGTGAGGCCCCCTTGACATGCGTAATGCCTGCGGGGCCCCAATGACATGCGGCATGCACGCATTTGGGTCCCCCATGAAATGCGGCATGCATGTGGGGCCCCCATGACATGTGGTATGCATGTGGGGTCCCATGATATGCGGCATGCAGTTGGGGCCCCAATACATGCGGCATGCACGTTGGGCACCCATGACATGCGACATGCATTTATGGCCCCCATGATATGCGGCATGCATTTGGGCCCTCATGAAATGCGCCATGCATGTGGGGCCCCTATGACATGCGGCATGCATTTGGGGCCCCCATGATATGCGGCACGCATTTGTGGTCCCCATGACATGCGGCATGCATTTGTGGGCCCCAAGACATGATGCATGCATTTGGGGGGGCCCCATGACATGCGGAATGCACGTGGGGCCCCCATGAAATGCGGCATGCATTTGGGGCCCCCATGACATGCGGAATGCCTTCGGGGCCCCATGAGATGCGGAATGCATGCGGCACCCATTAAATGCGGCAAGCACGTGGGGCCCCAATGACATGCAGCATGTACGTGGGGCCCCCATGACATGCAGAATGCCTGCGGGGCCCCAATGACATGCGGCATGCAAGCGGGGCCCTCATGACATGTAGCATGCATTTGGGGCCCCCAATATATGCAGCATGCACGTGGGGCCCCCATGATATGTGGCATGCATTTGGGGCCCCCATGACTTGTGGCATGCACGTGGGCCCCTCATGACATGCAGCATGCATTTGGAAACCACTATGACATGCGGCATGCATTTGGGGCCCCCATGACATGAGGCATGCATTTGGGGCCCCCATGACATGCGGCATGCATGTAGGGCCCCATGAAATGCGCCATGCATGTGGGTCCCCTATGACATGCGGCATGCATTTGTGGGCCCCAAGACATGCGGCATGCACGTGGGCCCCCCATGACATGCGGCATGCATTTGGGGCCCCCCTGACATGCGGAATGCACGTGGGGCACCTATGACATGCGACATGAATTTGGGGGCCCCATTACATGCGGCATGCATGTGGGGCCTCCATGACATGCGGCAAGCATTTGGGCCCCCATGACATGCGGCATGCATGTGGGGCCCCCTTGACATGCGGCATGCATTTGGGGGCCCCATGGCATGCAGCATGCATGTGGGGCCCAAATGCTTGCCGCATGTCAAGGGGGCCTCCATGACATGCGGCATGCATGTGGATCCCCATGACATGCGGCATGCATGTGGGGCCCCTATGACATGCGGCATGCATGTGGGGCCCCCATGACATGCTCCATGCATGTGGGGCCCCCATGACATGTGGCATGCATGTGGGCCCCTATGACATGCGGCATGCATGTGGGACCCCCATGACATGCGGCATGCATGTGGGGCCCCTATGACATGCGGCATGCATTTGCAGCCCCCAGGACATGAGTCATGCATTTGAGGCCGTCATGACATGCGACATGCATGTGGGGCCCCCATGACATGCTCCATGCATGTGGGGCCCCATGACATGCGGCATGCATTTGGGTCCCCCATGAAATGTGGCATGCATGTGGGGCCCCCATGACATGTGGCATGCATGTGGGCCCCTATGACATGCGGCATGCATGTGGGACCCCCATGACATGCGGCATGCATGTGGGGCCCCTATGACATGCGGCATGCATTTGGAGCCCCCAGGACATGAGTCATGCATTTGGGGCCGTCATGACATGCGGCATGCATTTGCGGCCCCCATGACACGTGGCATGCATGTGGGCCCCCCATGACATGCGCCATGCATGTGGTGCATGAATTTGGTGTACCTGAGACATTCGGCATGCACGTGGGGCCCCCATAACATGCTGCATGCATTTGGGGTGCCCGAGACATGCGGCATGTCATAGGGGCCCCACGTGCATGCCGCACGCATTTGGGCCCCCATTACATGTGGCATGCACATGGGGACCCCATGACATGCAGCATGAGTTTGGATCCCCCATGACATGCGGCATGCACATGGGGCCCCCATGACATGAGTCATGCATTTGGGGCCGCCATGACATGCAGCATGCATTTGGGGCTCCCATGACATGCGGCATGCATTTGGGTCCCCCATGAAATGCGGCATGCATGTGGGGCCCCCATGACATGTGGCATGCATGTAGGGCCCCATGATATGCGGCCTGCAGTTGGGGCCCCCAATACATGCGTCATGCATTTATGGCCCCCATGACATGCGGCATGCATTTGGGCCCCCATGACATGTGGCAAGCACGTGGGGCCCCAATGACATGCAGCATGCACGTGGGGCCCCCATGACATGCGGAATGCAAGTGAGGCCCCCATGACATGCGGAATGCCTGCGGGGCCCCCATGACATGCGGAATGCGTGCGGGGCCCCCATGACATGCGGCATGCATGCAGGGCCCTCATGACATGCGGCATGAATTTGGGACCCCATGACATGTGGCATGCATGTGGGGCCCCTATGACATGCGGCATGCATTTGTGGGCCCCAAGACATGCGGCATGCATGTGGGGCCCCTATGACATGCGGCATGCATTTGGGGGCCCCATGACATGCGGCATGCACATGGGACCCCCATGAAATGCGGCATTTATTTGGGGCCCCCATGACATGCGGCATGCACGTGGTGCCCCCATGACGTGCAGCATGAATTTGGATCCCCCATTACATGCTGCATGCAACTGGGGCCCCCATGAAATGCGCCATGCATGTGGGGCCCCTATGACATGCGGCATGCATTTGTGGGCCCCAAGACATGCGCCATGCATGTGGGGCCCCAATGACATGCAGCATTCACGTGGGACCGCCATAACATGCGGAATGCACGTGAGGCCCCCATGACATGCGTAATGCCTGCGGGGCCCCAATGACATGCGGCATGCACGCATTTGGGTCCCCCATGAAATGTGGCATGCATGTGGGGCCCCCATGACATGCGGCATGCATTTGTGGGCCCCAAGACATGCGCCATGCATGTGGGGCCCCTATGACATGCGGCATGCATTTGTGGGCCCCAAGACATGCGTCATGCATGTGGGGCCCCTATGACATGCGGCATGCATTTGTGGGCCCCAAGACATGCGGCATGCATGTGGGGCCCCTATGACAATCGGCATGCATTTGGGGGGCCACATGACATGCGGCATGCACGTGCGGCCCCCATGAAATGTGGCATTTATTTGGCACCCCAATGACATGTGGAATGCCTGCGGGGCCCCCTTGACATGTGGCATGCACGTGGGGCCCCCATGACATGCGGCAAGCACGTGGGGCCCCAATGACATGCAGCATTCACGTGGGACCGCCATAACATGCGGAATGCACGTGAGGCCCCCTTGACATGCGTAATGCCTGCGGGGCCCCAATGACATGCGGCATGCACGCATTTGGGTCCCCCATGAAATGCGGCATGCATGTGGGGCCCCCATGACATGTGGTATGCATGTGGGGTCCCATGATATGCGGCATGCAGTTGGGGCCCCAATACATGCGGCATGCACGTTGGGCACCCATGACATGCGACATGCATTTATGGCCCCCATGATATGCGGCATGCATTTGGGCCCTCATGAAATGCGCCATGCATGTGGGGCCCCTATGACATGCGGCATGCATTTGGGGCCCCCATGATATGCGGCACGCATTTGTGGTCCCCATGACATGCGGCATGCATTTGTGGGCCCCAAGACATGATGCATGCATTTGGGGGGCCCCATGACATGCGGAATGCACGTGGGGCCCCCATGAAATGCGGCATGCATTTGGGGCCCCCATGACATGCGGAATGCCTTCGGGGCCCCATGAGATGCGGCATGCATGCGGCACCCTCATGACATGCGGCATGCATTTGGGGCCCCCATGACTTGAGGCATGCATTTGGGGCCCTCGTGACATGCGGCATGCATTTGTGGGCCCCAAGACATTCGGCATGCACGTGGGGCCCCCATGACATGCTGCATGCGTTTGGGGCCCCCATGACTTGCGGCATGCATGTGGGACCCCCATGACATGTGGTATGCACGTGGGGCCCCTATGACATGCCACATGCATTTGGGGCCCCATGACATGCGACATGCATGTGGGACCCCCATGACATGCAGCATGCATTTGGGCCCCCATGACATGTGGCATGCATTTGGGCCCCCATGACATGCGGCATGCATTTGGGGCCTGCATAACATGCTGCATGCATTTGGGGTCCCTGAGACATTCGGCATGCATGTGGGGCACCCATGACTTGCGCCATGCACGTGGGGCCCCTATGACATGCAGCATGAATTTGGGGGCCCCATTACATGTGGCATGCACGTGGAGCCCCCATGACATGAGTCATGCATTTGGGGCCGCCATGACATGCGGCATGCACGTGGGGCCCCCAATACATGCGGAATGCTCGGGAGGCCCCCATGACATGCGGCATGCACGTGGGGCCCCCATGACGTGCAGCATGCATTTGGATCCCCCATTACATGCAGAATGCAAGTGGGGACTCCATGACATGTGGCATGCATGCGGGCCCCCATGACATGCAGTATGCATTTGGGGCCTGCATAACATGGTGCATGCATTTGGTGTACCTGAGACATTCGGCATGCACGTGGGGCCCCCATAACATGCTGCATGCATTTGGGGTGCCCGAGACATGCGGCATGCACGTGGGGCCCCTATGACATGCCGCATGCATTTGGGCCCCCATTACATGTGGCATGCACATGGGGACCCCATGACATGCAGCATGAGTTTGGATCCCCCATGACATGCGGCATGCACATGGGGCCCCCATGACATGAGTCATGCATTTGGGGCCGCCATGACATGCTGCATGCATTTGGGGCTCCCATGACATGCGGCATGCATTTGGGTCCCCCATGAAATGCGGCATGCATGTGGGGCCCCCATGACATGTGGCATGCATGTAGGGCCCCATGATATGCGGCCTGCAGTTGGGGCCCCCAATACATGCGTCATGCATTTATGGCCCCCATGACATGCGGCATGCATTTGGGCCCCCATGACATGTGGCAAGCACGTGGGGCCCCAATGACATGCAGCATGCACGTGGGGCCCCCATGACATGCGGAATGCAAGTGAGGCCCCCATGACATGCGGAATGCCTGCGGGGCCCCCATGACATGCGGAATGCGTGCGGGGCCCCCATGACATGCGGCATGCATGCAGGGCCCTCATGACATGCGGCATGAATTTGGGACCCCATGACATGTGGCATGCATGTGGGGCCCCTATGACATGCGGCATGCATTTGTGGGCCCCAAGACATGCGGCATGCATGTGGGGCCCCTATTACATGCGGCATGCATTTGGGGGCCCCATGACATGCGGCATGCACATGGGGCCCCCATGAAATGCGGCATTTATTTGGGGCCCCCATGACATGCGGCATGCACGTGGTGCCCCCATGACGTGCAGCATGAATTTGGATCCCCCATTACATGCTGCATGCAACTGGGGCCCCCATGAAATGCGCCATGCATGTGGGGCCCCTATGACATGCGGCATGCATTTGTGGGCCCCAAGACATGCGCCAAGCATGTGGGGCCCCAATGACATGCAGCATTCACGTGGGACCGCCATAACATGCGGAATGCACGTGAGGCCCCCATGACATGCGTAATGCCTGCGGGGCCCCAATGACATGCGGCATGCACGCATTTGGGTCCCCCATGAAATGCGGCATGCATGTGGGGCCCCCATGACATGCGGCATGCATTTGTGGGCCCCAAGACATGCGCCATGCATGTGGGGCCCCTATGACATGCGGCATGCATTTGTGGGCCCCAAGACATGCGGCATGCATGTGGGGGCCCTATGACATGCGGCATGCATTTGTGGGCCCCAAGACATGCGCCAAGCATGTGGGGCCCCAATGACATGCAGCATTCACGTGGGACCGCCATAACATGCGGAATGCACGTGAGGCCCCCATGACATGCGTAATGCCTGCGGGGCCCCAATGACATGCGGCATGCACGCATTTGGGTCCCCCATGAAATGCGGCATGCATGTGGGGCCCCCATGACATGCGGCATGCATTTGTGGGCCCCAAGACATGCGCCATGCATGTGGGGCCCCTATGACATGCGGCATGCATTTGTGGGCCCCAAGACATGCGGCATGCATGTGGGGGCCCTATGACATGCGGCATGCATTTGGGGGGCCCCAAGACATGCGGCATGCACGTGCGGCCCCCATGAAATGTGGCATTTATTTGGCGCCCCAATGACATGTGGAATGCCTGCGGGGCCCCCGTGACATGCAGCATTCACGTGGGACCGACATAACATGCGGAATGCACGTGAGGCCCCCTTGACATGCGTAATGCCTGCGGGGCCCCAATGACATGCGGCATGCACGCATTTGGGTCCCCCATGAAATGCGGCATGCATGTGGGGCCCCCATGACATGTGGTATGCATGTGGGGTCCCATGATATGCGGCATGCAGTTGGGGCCCCAATACATGCGGCATGCACGTTGGGCACCCATGACATGCGACATGCATTTATGGCCCCCATGATATGCGGCATGCATTTGGGCCCTCATGAAATGCGCCATGCATGTGGGGCCCCTATGACATGCGGCATGCATTTGGGGCCCCCATGATATGCGGCACGCATTTGTGGTCCCCATGACATGCGGCATGCATTTGTGGGCCCCAAGACATGATGCATGCATTTGGGGGGGCCCCATGACATGCGGAATGCACGTGGGGCCCCCATGAAATGCGGCATGCATTTGGGGCCCCCATGACATGCGGAATGCCTTCGGGGCCCCATGAGATGCGGAATGCATGCGGCACCCATTAAATGCGGCAAGCACGTGGGGCCCCAATGACATGCAGCATGTACGTGGGGCCCCCATGACATGCGGAATGCCTGCGGGGCCCCAATGACATGCGGCATGCAAGCGGGGCCCTCATGACATGTAGCATGCATTTGGGGCCCCCAATATATGCAGCATGCACGTGGGGCCCCCATGATATGTGGCATGCATTTGGGGCCCCCATGACTTGTGGCATGCACGTGGGCCCCTCATGACATGCAGCATGCATTTGGAAACCACTATGACATGCGGCATGCATTTGGGGCCCCCATGACATGAGGCATGCATTTGGGGCCCCCATGACATGCGGCATGCATGTAGGGCCCCATGAAATGCGCCATGCATGTGGGTCCCCTATGACATGCGGCATGCATTTGTGGGCCCCAAGACATGCGGCATGCACGTGGGCCCCCCATGACATGCGGCATGCATTTGGGGCCCCCCTGACATGCGGAATGCACGTGGGGCACCTATGACATGCGACATGAATTTGGGGGCCCCATTACATGCGGCATGCACGTGGAGCATCCATGACATGCGTCATGCATTTGGGGCCCCATGACATGCGGCATGCATGTGGGGCCCCCATGATATGCGCCATGCATGTGGGGCCCCTATGACATGCGGCATGCATTTGTGGGTCCCAAGACATACTGCATGCATTTGGGGGGCCCCATGACATGCGGCATGCATTTGGGGGGCCCCATGACATGCGGCATGCACGTGGGGCCCCCATGACATGTGGCATACATTTGTGGCCCCCGTGACATGAGGCATGCAAGAGGGGTCCCCATGACATGCGGCATGCATTTGGGGCCCCCATGACATGTGGCATGCACGTGGGGCCCCCATGACATGCTGCATGCATTTGGGGCCCCCATGATAAGCGGCATGCATGTGGGGCCCCTATGACATGCAGAATCCATTTGGGGGGGCCCATGACATGCGGCATGCACATGGGGCCCCCATGAAATGCCGCATTTATTTGGGGCCCCCATGACATGTGGAATGCCTGCGGGGCCCCCATGACATGCGGCATGCATGTGGGGCCCCCATGAAGTGCAGCATGCATTTGGATCCCCCATTACATGCTGCATGCAATTGGGGCCCCCATGAAATGCGCCATGCATGTGGGGCCCCTATAACATGCTGCATGAATTTGGGGCCCCCAATACATGCGGCATGCTTGTTGGGCCCCCATGACATGCGGCATGCATTTATGGCCCCCATGACATGCGGCAAGCATTTGAGCCCCCATGACATGCGGCATGCATGTGGGGACCCCATGACATGCAGCATGCATGTGCTGCCCCAATGGCATGCGGCATGCATTTGGGGGCCCCATGACTTGATGCATGCATTTGTTGCCCCCATGACATGCGGCATGCATGTGGGACCCCCATGACATGCGGCATGCATTTGAATCCCCCATTACATGTGGCATGCACGTGGGGCCCCCATGACATGCGGCGTGCATTTGGGCCCCCCATGACATGCGGAATGCCTGCGGGGCCCCCATGACATGCGGCATGCATGCATGGCCCTCATGACATGCGGCATGAATTTGGGGCCCCCAATACATGCGGCATTCATGTGGGGCTCCCATGACATGCGGCATGCATTTATGGCCCCCATGACATGCGGCAAGCTTTTGGGCCCCATGACATGCGGCATGCATGTGGGGCCCCCATGACATGCGGCATGCATGTGGGGCCCCCTTGACATGCGGCATGCATTTGGGGGCCCCATGGCATGCAGCATGCATGTGGGGCCCAAATGCTTGCCGCATGTCAAGGGGGCCTCCATGACATGCGGCATGCATGTGGGTCCCCATGACATGCGTCATGCACGTGGGGCCCCCTTGACATGCGGCATGCATTTATGGCCCCCATGACTTGCGGCATGAATTTGGGGCTCCCATGATATGCGGCACGCATTTGGGGCCCCCATGACATGCGCATGCATGTGGAGCCCCCATGAAATACGCCATGCATGTGGGGCCCCTATGACATGCGGCATGCATTTGTGGGCCCCAAGACATGCTGCATGCATTTGGGGGACCCCATGACATGCGGCATGCATTTGGGGCCCCCATGACATGAGGCATTCATTTGGGACCCCCATGACATGCGGCATGCATTTGGGCCCCCCATGACATGCGGCATGCATATGGGGCCTGCATAACATGCTGCATGCATTTGGGGTACCTGAGACATGCGGCATGCACGTGGGCCCCCCATAACATTCTGCAAGCATTTGGGGTGCCCGAGACATGCGGCATGCACGTGGGGTCCCTATGACATGTGGCATGCACGTGGGGCCCCCATGACATGCTGCATGCATTTGGGGCCCCCATGATAAGCGGCATGCATGTGGGGCCCCAATGACATGCGGAATCCATTTGGGGGGCCCCATGACATGCGGCATGCACATGGGGCCCCCATGAAATGCAGCATTTATTTGGGGCCCCCATGACATGTGGAATGCCTGCGGGGCCCCCATGACATGCGGCATGCATGTGGGGCCCCCATGAAGTGCAGCATGCATTTGGATCCCCCATTACATGCTGCATGCAATTGGGGCCCCCATGAAATGCGCCATGCATGTGGGGCCCCTATGACATGCTGCATGAATTTGGGGCCCCCAATACATGCGGCATGCTTGTTGGGCCCCCATGACATGCGGCATGCATTTATGGCCCCCATGACATGCGGCAAGCATTTGAGCCCCCATGACATGCGGCATGCATGTGGGGACCCCATGACATGCGGCATGCATGTGGGGCCCCAATGACATGCGGCATGCATTTGGGGGCCCCCATGACTTGATGCATGCATTTGGGGCCCCCATGACATGCGGCATGCATGTGGGACCCCCATGGCATGTGGCATGCATTTGAATCCCCCATTACATGCGGCCTGCACGTGGGGCCCCCCATGGCATGCGGCATGCATTTGGGCCCCCCATGACATGCGGAATGCCTGCAGGGCCCCCATGACATGCGGCATGCATGCAGGGCCCTCATGACATGCGGCATGAATTTGGGGCCCCCAATACATGCGGCATGCACGTTGGGCCCCCTTGACATGCGACATTCATGTGGGGCTCCCATGACATGCGGCATGCATTTATGGCCCCCATGACATGCGGCAAGCTTTTGGGCCCCATGACATGCGGCATGCATGTGGGGCCTCCATGACATGCGGCAAGCATTTGGGCCCCCATGACATGCGGCATGCATGTGGGGCCCCCTTGACATGCGGCATGCATTTGGGGGCCCCATGGCATGCAGCATGCATGTGGGGCCCAAATGCTTGCCGCATGTCAAGGGGGCCTCCATGACATGCGGCATGCATGTGGATCCCCATGACATGCGGCATGCATGTGGTGCCCCTATGACATGCGGCATGCATGTGGGGCCCCCATGACATGCTCCATGCATGTGGGGCCCCATGACATGCGGCATGCATTTGGGTCCCCCATGAAATGCGGCATGCATGTGGGGCCCCCATGACATGTGGCATGCATGTGGGCCCCTATGACATGCGGCATGCATGTGGGACCCCCATGACATGCGGCATGCATGTGGGGCCCCTATGACATGCGGCATGCATTTGGAGCCCCCAGGACATGAGTCATGCATTTGAGGCCGTCATGACATGCGACATGCATGTGGGGCCCCCATGACATGCTCCATGCATGTGGGGCCCCATGACATGCGGCATGCATTTGGGTCCCCCATGAAATGCGGCATGCATGTGGGGCCCCCATGACATGTGGCATGCATGTGGGCCCCTATGACATGCAGCATGCATGTGGGACCCCCATGACATGCGGCATGCATGTGGGGCCCCTATGACATGCGGCATGCATTTGGAGCCCCCAGGACATGAGTCATGCATTTGGGGCCGTCATGACATGCGGCATGCATTTGCGGCCCCCATGACATGTGGCATGCATGTGGGCCCCCCATGACATGCGCCATGCATGTGGGCCCCTATGACATTCGGCATGCATGTGGGACCCCCATGACATGCGGCATGCATGTGGGGCCCCTATGACATGCGGCATGCATGTGGGGCCCCCATGACATGCTCCATGCATGTGGGGCCCCTGTGACATGTGGCATGCATGTGGGGCCCCTATGACATGCGGCATGTATTTGGGGGGCCCCATGACATGCGGCATGCACGTGGGGCCCCCATGACATGCGGCATGCATGTGGGGTCCCCATGACATGTGGCATGCATGTGAACCCCCCATGACATGCGCCATGAATGTGGGCCCCTATGACATGCGGCATGCGTGTGGGACCCCCATGACATGCGGCATGCATGTGGGGCCCCTATGACATGCGGCATGCATGTGGGGCCCCCATGACATGCTCCATGCATGTGGGGCCCCTATGACATGTGGCATGCATGTGGGGGCCCTATGACATGCGGCATGCATTTGGGGGGCCCCATGACATGCGGCATGCACGTGGGGCCCCCATGACATGCGGCAAGCACGTGGGGCCCCAATGACATGCAGCATGTACGTGGGGCCCCCATGACATGCGAAATGCACGTGAGGCCCCCATGACATGCGGAATGCCTGCGGGGCCCCAATGCCATGCGGCATGCATGCATTTGGGTCACCCATGAAATGCAGCATGCACGTGGGGCCCCCATGACATGTGGCATGCATGTGGGGCCCCATGATATCCGGCATGCATTTATGGCCCCCATGACATGCGGCATGCATTTGGGGCCCCCATGACTTGAGCCATGCATTTGGGGCCCCCATAACATGTGGCATGCACGTGGGGCCCTCATGACATGCAGCATGCATTTGGGGCCCCCATGACTTGAGCCATGCATTTGGGGCCCCCATGACATGCGGCATGCACGTGGGGCCATCATGACATGCAGCATGCATTTGGGGCCACTATGACATGCGGCAAGCATTTGGGCCCCCATGACATGCGGCATGCATGTGGGGGGCCCATGACATGCGTCATGCATTTGGGCCCCATGACATGCGGCATGCATTTGGGGCCTGCATAACATGATGCATGCATTTGGGGTACCTGAGACATGCGGCATGCACATGGGGCCCCCATAACATGCTGCATGCATTTGGGGCGCCCGAGACATGCGGCATGCACGTGGGGACCCTATGACATGCCGCATGCATTTGGGGCCCCCATTACATGTGGCATGCACATGAAGCCCCCATGACATGAGGCATATGCTTGGGGCCCCATTGACATGCGGCATGAGTTTGGACCCCCCATGACATGTGGCATGCACGTGGGGCCCCCATGACATGCGGCATGCATTTGGGGCCGCCATGACATGCGGCATGCATTTGGGGCCCCCATGACATGCGGCATGCATTTGGGTCCCTCATGAAATGCGGCATGCATGTGGGGCCCCCATGACATGTGGCATGCATGTGGGCCCCCCCATGACATGCGCCATGAATGTGGGGCCCCTATGACATGCGGCATGCATTTGGGGGGCCCCATGACATGCGGCATGCACGTGGGGCCCCCATGACATGCGGCATACATTTGTGGCCCCCGTGACATGAGGCATGCACGTGGGGCCCCCATGACATGCGACAAGCACGCGGGGCACCAATGACATGCAACATGTACGTGGGGCCCCCATGACATGCGGAATGCACGTGAGGCCCCCTTGACATGCGGAATGGCTGCGGGGCCCCAATGACATGCAGCATGCATGTGGGCCCCCCATGACATGCGGCATGCATTTGTGGGCACCAAGACATATGGCATGCGTTTGGGGCCCCCATGATATGCAGCATGCATTTGAATCCCCCATTACATGCGGGATGCACGTGGGGCTCCCATGACATGCGGCATGCATTTGTGGCCCCCATGACTTGAGGCATGCATTTGGGGCCTCCATGACATGCGGCATGCATGTGGGGCCCCCATGACATGCGCCATGCATGTGGGGCCCCTATGACATGCGGCATGCACGTGGAGCCCCCATCATATGCGGCATGCATTTGGGGCCCCCATGACATGCGGCATGCATGCAGGGCCCTCATGACATGTGGCATGAATTTGGGGCCCCAATACATGCGGCATGCATGTTGGCACCCCATGACATGCGGCATGCATTTGGGGCCTCCATGACATGCGGCATGCATGTGGGGCCCCCCATGACATGCGCCGTGCATGTGGGACCCCTATGACATGCGGCATGCATTTGGGGCCCCCATGACATGCGGCATGCATGTGGGGCCCTCATGACATGCGGCATGCATTTGTGGGCCCCAAGACATTCGGCATGCACGTGGGGCCCCCATGACATGCTGCATTCGTTTGGGGCCCCCATGACTTGCGGCATGCATGTGGGACCCCCATGACATGTGGTATGCACGTGGGGCCCCTATGACATGCCACATGCATTTGGGGCCCCCATGACATGCGACATGCATGTGGGACCCCCATGACATGCGGCATGCATTTGGGCCCCCATGACATGTGGCATGCATTTGGGCCCCCATGACATGCGGCATGCATTTGGGGCCTGCATAACATGCTGCATGCATTTGGGGTCCCTGAGACATTCGGCATGCATGTGGGGCACCCATGACTTGCGCCATGCACGTGGGGCCCCTATGACATGCAGCATGAATTTGGGGGCCCCATTACATGTGGCATGCACGTGGAGCCCCCATGACATGAGTCATGCATTTGGGGCCGCCATGACATGCGGCATGCACGTGGGGCCCCCAATACATGCGGAATGCTCGGGAGGCCCCCATGACATGCGGCATGCACGTGGGGCCCCCATGACGTGCAGCATGCATTTGGATCCCCCATTACATGCAGAATGCAAGTGGGGACCCCATGACATGTGGCATGCATGTGGGCCCCATGACATGCAGTATGCATTTGGGGCCTGCATAACATGGTGCATGCATTTGGTGTACCTGAGACATTCGGCATGCACGTGGGGCCCCCATAACATGCTGCATGCATTTGGGGTGCCCGAGACATGCGGCATGTCATAGGGGCCCCACGTGCATGCCGCACGCATTTGGGCCCCCATTACATGTGGCATGCACATGGGGACCCCATGACATGCAGCATGAGTTTGGATCCCCCATGACATGCGGCATGCACATGGGGCCCCCATGACATGAGTCATGCATTTGGGGCCGCCATGACATGCAGCATGCATTTGGGGCTCCCATGACATGCGGCATGCATTTGGGTCCCCCATGAAATGCGGCATGCATGTGGGGCCCCCATGACATGTGGCATGCATGTAGGGCCCCATGATATGCGGCCTGCAGTTGGGGCCCCCAATACATGCGGCATGCATTTATGGCCCCATTACATGCGGCATGCATTTGGGCCCCCATGACATGTGGCAAGCACGTGGGGCCCCAATGACATGCAGCATGCACGTGGGGCCCCCATGACATGCGGAATGCAAGTGAGGCCCCCATGACATGCGGAATGCCTGCGGGGCCCCCATGACATGCGGAATGCGTGCGGGGCCCCCGTGACATGCGGCATGCATGCAGGGCCCTCATGACATGCGGCATGAATTTGGGACCCCATGACATGTGGCATGCATGTGGGGCCCCTATGACATGCGGCATGCATTTGTGGGCCCCAAGACATGCGGCATGCATGTGGGGCCCCTATGACATGCGGCATGCATTTGGGGGCCCCATGACATGCGGCATGCACATGGGGCCCCCATGAAATGCGGCATTTATTTGGGGCCCCCATGACATGCGGCATGCACGTGGTGCCCCCATGACGTGCAGCATGAATTTGGATCCCCCATTACATGCTGCATGCAACTGGGGCCCCCATGAAATGCGCCATGCATGTGGGGCCCCTATGACATGCGGCATGCATTTGTGGGCCCCAAGACATGCGCCATGCATGTGGGGCCCCAATGACATGCAGCATTCACGTGGGACCGCCATAACATGCGGAATGCACGTGAGGCCCCCATGACATGCGTAATGCCTGCGGGGCCCCAATGACATGCGGCATGCACGCATTTGGGTCCCCCATGAAATGCGGCATGCATGTGGGGCCCCCATGACATGCGGCATGCATTTGTGGGCCCCAAGACATGCGCCATGCATGTGGGGCCCCTATGACATGCGGCATGCATTTGTGGGCCCCAAGACATGCGGCATGCATGTGGGGCCCCTATGACATGCGGCATGCATTTGGGGGGCCACATGACATGCGGCATGCACGTGCGGCCCCCATGAAATGTGGCATTTATTTGGCGCCCCAATGACATGTGGAATGCCTGCGGGGCCCCCTTGACATGTGGCATGCACGTGGGGCCCCCATGACATGCGGCAAGCACGTGGGGCCCCAATGACATGCAGCATTCACGTGGGACCGCCATAACATGCGGAATGCACGTGAGGCCCCCTTGACATGCGTAATGCCTGCGGGGCCCCAATGACATGCGGCATGCACGCATTTGGGTCCCCCATGAAATGCGGCATGCATGTGGGGCCCCCATGACATGTGGTATGCATGTGGGGTCCCATGATATGCGGCATGCAGTTGGGGCCCCAATACATGCGGCATGCACGTTGGGCACCCATGACATGCGACATGCATTTATGGCCCCCATGATATGCGGCATGCATTTGGGCCCTCATGAAATGCGCCATGCATGTGGGGCCCTTATGACATGCGGCATGCATTTGGGGCCCCCATGATATGCGGCACACATTTGTGGTCCCCATGACATGCGGCATGCATTTGTGGGCCCCAAGACATGCGGAATGCACGTGGGGCCCCCATGAAATGCGGCATGCATTTGGGGCCCCCATGACATGCGGAATGCCTTCGGGGCCCCATGAGATGCGGCATGCATGCGGCACCCTCATGACATGCGGCATGCATTTGGGGCCCCCATGACTTGAGGCATGCATTTGGGGCCCTCATGACATGCGGCATGCATTTGTGGGCCCCAAGACATTCGGCATGCACGTGGGGCCCCCATGACATGCTGCATGCGTTTGGGGCCCCCATGACTTGCGGCATGCATGTGGGACCCCCATGACATGTGGTATGCACGTGGGGCACCTATGACATGCCACATGCATTTGGGGCCCCCATGACATGCGACATGCATGTGGGACCCCCATGACATGCAGCATGCATTTGGGCCCCATGACATGTGGCATGCATTTGGGCCCCCATGACATGCGGCATGCATTTGGGGCCTGCATAACATGCTGCATGCATTTGGGGGCCCCATTACATGTGGCATGCACGTGGAGCCCCCATGACATGAGTCATGCATTTGGGGCCGCCATGACATGCGGCATGCACGTGGGGCCCCCAATACATGCGGAATGCTCGGGAGGCCCCCATGACATGCGGCATGCACGTGGGGCCCCCATGACGTGCAGCATGCATTTGGATCCCCCATTACATGCAGAATGCAAGTGGGGACCCCATGACATGTGGCATGCATGTGGGCCCCCATGACATGCAGTATGCATTTGGGGCCTGCATAACATGGTGCATGCATTTGGTGTACCTGAGACATTCGGCATGCACGTGGGGCCCCCATAACATGCTGCATGCATTTGGGGTGCCCGATACATGCGGCATGTCATAGGGGCCCCACGTGCATGCCGCACGCATTTGGGCCCCCATTACATGTGGCATGCACATGGGGACCCCATGACATGCAGCATGAGTTTGGATCCCCCATGACATGCGGCATGCACATGGGGCCCCCATGACATGAGAAATGCATTTGGGGCCGCCATGACATGCTGCATGCATTTGGGGCTCCCATGACATGCGGCATGCATTTGGGTCCCCCATGAAATGCGGCATGCATGTGGGGCCCCCATGACATGTGGCATGCATGTAGGGCCCCATGATATGCGGCCTACAGTTGGGGCCCCCAATACATGCGTCATGCATTTATGGCCCCCATGACATGCGGCATGCATTTGGGCCCCCATGACATGTGGCAAGCACGTGGGGCCCCAATGACATGCAGCATGCACGTGGGGCCCCCATGACATGCGGAATGCAAGTGAGGCCCCCATGACATGCGGAATGCCTGCGGGGCCCCCATGACATGCGGAATGCGTGCGGGGCCCCCATGACATGCGGCATGCATGCAGGGCCCTCATGACATGCGGCATGAATTTGGGACCCCATGACATGTGGCATGCATGTGGGGCCCCTATGACATGCGGCATGCATTTGTGGGCCCCAAGACATGCGTCATGCACATGGGGCCCCCATGAAATGCGGCATTTATTTGGGGCCCCCATGACATGCGGCATGCACGTGGTGCCCCCATGACGTGCAGCATGAATTTGGATCCCCCATTACATGCTGCATGCAACTGGGGCCCCCATGAAATGCGCCATGCATGTGGGGCCCCTATGACATGCGGCATGCATTTGTGGGCCCCCAATGACATGCAGCATTCACGTGGGACCGCCATAACATGCGGAATGCACGTGAGGCCCCCATGACATGCGTAATGCCTGCGGGGCCCCAATGACATGCGGCATGCACGCATTTGGGTCCCCCAAGAAATGCGGCATGCATGTGGGGGGCCCATGACATGCGGCATGCATTTGTGGGCCCCAAGACATGCGCCATGCATGTGGGGCCCCTATGACATGCGGCATGCATTTGTGGGCCCCAAGACATGCGGCATGCATGTGGGGCCCCTATGACATGCGGCATGCATTTGGGGGGCCACATGACATGCGGCATGCACGTGCGGCCCCCATGAAATGTGGCATTTATTTGGCGCCCCAATGACATGTGGAATGCCTGCGGGGCCCCCGTGACATGTGGCATGCACGTGGGGCCCCCATGACATGCAGCATTCACGTGGGACCGACATAACATGCGGAATGCACGTGAGGCCCCCTTGACATGCGTAATGCCTGCGGGGCCCCAATGACATGCGGCATGCACGCATTTGGGTCCCCCATGAAATGCGGCATGCATGTGGGGCCCCCATGACATGTGGTATGCATTTGTGGGCCCCAAGACATGCGCCATGCATGTGGGGCCCCTATGACATGCGGCATGCATTTGTGGGCCCCAAGACATGCGGCATGCATGTGGGGCCCCTATGACATGCGGCATGCATTTGGGGGGCCACATGACATGCGGCATGCACGTGCGGCCCCCATGAAATGTGGCATTTATTTGGCGCCCCAATGACATGTGGAATGCCTGCGGGGCCCCCGTGACATGTGGCATGCACGTGGGGCCCCCATGACATGCAGCATTCACGTGGGACCGACATAACATGCGGAATGCACGTGAGGCCCCCTTGACATGCGTAATGCCTGCGGGGCCCCAATGACATGCGGCATGCACGCATTTGGGTCCCCCATGAAATGCGGCATGCATGTGGGGCCCCCATGACATGTGGTATGCATGTGGGGTCCCATGATATGCGGCATGCAGTTGGGGCCCCAATACATGCGGCATGCACGTTGGACACCCATGACATGCGACATGCATTTATGGCCCCCATGATATGCGGCATGCATTTGGGCCCTCATGAAATGCGCCATGCATGTGGGGCCCCTATGACACGCGGCATGCATTTGGGGCCCCCATGATATGCGGCACGCATTTGTGGTCCCCATGACATGCGGCATGCACTTGTGGGCCCCAAGACATGATGCATGCATTTGGGGGGCCCCATGACATGCGGAATGCACGTGGGGCCCCCATGAAATGCGGCATGCATTTGGGGCCCCCATGACATGCAGAATGCCTTCGGGGCCCCATGAGACGCGGCATGCATGCGGCACCCTCATGACATGCGGCATGCATTTGGGGCCCCCATGACTTGAGGCATGCATTTGGGGCCCCTATGACATGCGGCATGCATTTGGGGCCCCAATGACATGCGGCATGCATGTGGGGCACCCATGACTTGCGCCATGCACGTGGGGCCCCTATGGCATGCGGCATATGCTTGGGGCCCCAATGACATGCGGTATGAGTTTGGATCCCCCATGACATGCGGCATGCACGTGGGGCCCCCATGACATGAGTCATGCATTTGGGGCCGCCATGACATGCGGCATGCATTTGGGGCCCCCATGACATGCGACATGCACGTGGGGCCGCCATGACATGCGGTATGCATTTGCGGACCCCATGACATGCGGCATGCATTTGGGGTCCCCAGGACATGAGTCATGCATTTGGGGCCGTCATGACATGCGGCATGCATTTGGGGCCCCCATGACATGCGGCATGCATTTGGGTCCCCCATGAAATGCGGCATGCATGTGGGGCCCCCATGACATGTGGCATGCATGTGGGCCCCCCATGACATGCGCCATGCATGTGGGCCCCTATGACATGCGGCATGCATGTGGGGCCCCCAGGACATGCTCCATGCATGTGGGGCCCCTATGACATGCGGCATGCATGTGGGGCCCCTATGACATGCGGCATGCATTTGGGGGCCCCATGACATGCGGCATGCACGTGGGGCCCCCATGACATGCGTCATACATTTGTGGCCCCCGTGACATGAGGCATGCACATGGGGACCCCATGACATGCGGCAAGCACGCGGGGCCCCAATGACATGCAGCATGTACGTGGGGCCCCCATGACATGCGGAATGCACGTGAGGCCCCCATGACATGCGGAATGCCTGCGGGGCCCCAATGCCATGCGGCATGCATGCATTTGGGTCACCCATGAAATGCGGCATGCATGTGGGGCCCCCATGACATGTGGCATGCATGTGGGGCCCCATGATATCCGGCATGCATTTATGGCCCCCATGACATGCGGCATGCATTTGGGCCTCCATGACAAGCGAAAAGCACGTGGGGCCCCAATGACATGCAGCATGCACGTGGGGCCCCCATGACATGCGGAATGCACGTGAGGCCCCCATGACATGCGGAATGCCTGCGGGGCCCCAATGACATGCGGCATGCATTTGGGGCCCCCATGACTTGAGCCATGCATTTGGGGCCCCCATGATATGTGGCATGCATTTGGGGCCCCCATGACTTGAGCCATGCATTTGGGGCCCCCATGACATGCGGCCTGCACGTGGGGCCATCATGACATGCAGCATGCATTTGGGGCCACTATGACATGCGGCAAACATTTGGGCCCCCATGACATGCGGCATGCATGTGGGGCACCCATGACTTGCGCCATGTCATGTGGGCCCCAAATGCATGCGGCATGAATTTGGGGGCTCCATTACATGCGGCATGCATGTGGAGCCCCCATGACATGCGGCATGCATTTGGGGCCCACATGACATGCTTCATGCATGTGGGGCCCCCATGACATGCGTCATGCATTTGGGCCCCCATGACATGCGGCATGCATTTGGGGACTGCATAACATGCTGCATGCATTTGGGGTACCTGAGACATGCGGCATGCACATGGGGCCCCCATGACATGCGGCATATGCTTGGGGCCCCAATGACATGCGGTATGCACGTTCGGCCCCCATGACATGAGTCATGCATTTGGGGCCGCCATGACATGCGGCATGCATTTGGGGCCCCCATGACATGCGGTATGCATGTGGGGCCCCAATGACATGCGGCATGCATTTGGGGGCCCCCATGACTTGATGCATGCATTTGGGGCCCCCATGACATGCGGCATGCATGTGGGACCCCCATGGCATGCGGCATGCATTTGAATCCCCCATTACATGCGGCATGCACGTGGGGCCCCCCATGGCATGCGGCATGCATTTGGCCCCCCCATGACATGCGGAATGCCTGCGGGGCCCCCATGACATGCGGCATGCATGCAGGGCCCTCATGACATGCGGCATGAATTTGGGGCCCCCAATACATGCGGCATGCACATTGGGCCCCCTTGACATGCGACATTCATGTGGGGCTCCCATGACATGCGGCATGCATTTATGGCCCCCATGACATGCGGCATGCATTTGGGCCCCCCATGACATGCGGCATGCATTTGGGGTGCCCGAGACATGCGGCATGCACGTGGGGCCCCTATGACATGTGGCATGCACGTGGGGCCCCCATGACATGCTGCATGCATTTGGGACCCCCATGATAAGCGGCATGCATGTGGGGCCCCTATGACATGCGGAATCCATTTGGGGGGCCCCATGACATGTGGAATGCCTGCGGGGCCCCCATGACATGCGGCATGCATGTGGGGCCCCCATGAAGTGCAGCATGCATTTGGATCCCCCATTACATGCTGCATGCAATTGGGGCCCCCATGAAATGCGCCATGCATGTGGGGCCCCTATGACATGCTGCATGAATTTGGGGCCCCCAATACATGCGGCATGCTTGTTGGGCCCCCATGACATGCGGCATGCATTTATGGCCCCCATGACATGCGGCAAGCATTTGAGCCCCCATGACATGCGGCATGCATGTGGAGACCCCATGACATGCGGCATGCATGTGGGGCCCCAATGACATGCGGCATGCATTTGGGGGCCCCCATGACTTGATGCATGCATTTGGGGCCCCCATGACATGCGGCATGCATGTGGGACCCCCATGGCATGCGGCATGCATTTGAATCCCCCATTACATGCGGCATGCACGTGGGGCCCCCATGGCATGTGGCATGCATTTGGGCCCCCCATGACATGCGGAATGCCTGCGGGGCCCCCATGACATGCGGCATGCATGCAGGGCCCTCATGACATGCGGCATGAATTTGGGGCCCCCAATACATGCGGCATGCACGTTGGGCCCCCTTGACATGCGACATTCATGTGGGGCTCCCATGACATGCGGCATGCATTTATGGCCCCCATGACATGCGGCAAGCTTTTGGGCCCCATGACATGCGGCATGCATGTGGGGCCCCCATGACATGCGGCAAGCATTTGGGCCCCCATGACATGCGGCATGCATGTGGGGCCCCCTTGACATGCGGCATGCATTTGGGGGCCCCATGGCATGCAGCATGCATGTGGGGCCCAAATGCTTGCCGCATGTCAAGGGGGCCTCCATGACATGCGGCATGCATGTGGGTCCCCATGACATGCGTCATGCACGTGGGGCCCCCTTGACATGCGGCATGCATTTATGGCCCTCATGACTTGCGGCATGAATTTGGGGCCCCCATGATATGCGGCACGCATTTGGGGCCCCCATGACATGCGCATGCATGTGGAGCCCCCATGACATGAGGCATTCATTTGGGACCCCCATGACATGCAGCATGCACGTGGGGCCCCCATGACATGCGACATGCATTTGGGGGCCCCGTGACATGCGGCATGCATTTGGGTCCCCCATGAAATGTGGCATGCACGTGGAGCCCCCATGACATGCGGCATGCATTTGGGGCACCCATGACATGCGGCATGCATGTGGGACCCCCATGACATGCGGCATGCATTTGGGGCCTGCATAACATGCTGCATGCATTTGGGGTACCTGAGACATGCGGCATGCACGTGGGCCCCCCATAACATGCTGCATGCATTTGGCGTGCCCGAGACATGCGGCATGCACGTGGGGCCCCTATGACATGCCGCATGCATTTGGGGCCCACATTGCATGTGGCATGCACATGGGGCCCCCATGACATGCGGCATACACTTGGGGCCCCAATGACATGCGGCATGAGTTTGGATCCCCCATGACATGCGGCATGCACGTGGAGCCCCCATGACATGCTCCATGCATGTGGGGCCCCTATGATATGCGGCATGCATGTGGGCTCCCCATGAAATGTGGCATGCACCTGGGGCCCCCATGACATGCTGCATGCATTTGGGGCCCCCATGACATGCAGCATGCATGTGGGTCCCCCATGACATGCGACATGCATTTGGGGCCCCATGACATGCGGCATGCATGTGGGTCCCCATGACATGCGGCATGCACTTGGGGCCCCCTTGACATGCGTCATGCATTTGGATCCCCCATTACATGCTGCATGCAAGTGGTGCCCCATGACATGCGGCATGCATGTGGGCCCCCATGACATGCGGCATGCATTTGGGGCCTCCATGACATGCGGCATGCATGTGGGGCCCCCATGACATGCGGCATGCATTTGGGGTCCCCTTGACATGCGACATTCATGTGGGGCTCCCATGACATGCGGCATGAATTTGGGGCCTCCATGACATGCGGCATGCATGTGGGGCCCCCATGACATGCGGCATGCATTTGGGGTCCCCATGACATGCGGCATGCACGTGGGGCCCCCTTGACATGCGACATTCATTTGGGGCCCCCATGACATGTGGCATGCATGTGGGGCTCCCATGACATGCGGCATGCATTTATGGCCCCCATGACATGCGGCAAGCATTTGGGCCCCCATGACATGCGGCATGCATGTGGGGCCCCCATGACATGCGGCATGCATTTGGGGCCTGCATAACATGCTGCATGCACTTGGGGTACCTGAGACATTCGGCATGCACGTGGGGCCCCCATAACATGCTGCATGCATTTGGGGTGCCCGAGACATGCGGAATGCACGTGGGGCCCCTATGACATGCCGCATGCATTTGGGGCCCCCATTACATGTGGCATGCACATGGGGCCTCCATGACATGCGGCATACGCTTGGGGTCCCAATGACATGCAGCATGAGTTTGGATCCCCCATGACATGCGGCATGCACGTGGGGCCCCCATGACATGAGTCATGCATTTGGGTCCCCCATGACATGCGCTATGCATGTGGGGCCCCTATGACATGCGGCATGCATTTGTGGGCCCCAAGACATGCTGCATGCATTTGGGGGGCCTCCATGACATGCAGCATGCATGTGGGTCCCCATGACATGCGTCATGCACGTGGGGCCCCCTTGACATGTGACATTCATTTGGGGCCCCCATGACATGTGGCATGCATGTGTGGCCCCTATGACATGCGGCATGCATTTGGGGCCCCGATGACATGCGGCATGCATGTGGGGCACCCATGACTTGCGGCATGCATTTGGGGCCACTATGACATGCGGCATGCATTTGGGGCCCCCATGACATGCGGCATGCATGTGGGACCCCTATGACATGCGGCATGCATTTGGGGGGTCCATGACATGCGGCATGCACGTGGGGCCCCCATGACATGCGGCATACATTTGTGGCCCCGATGACATGCGGTATGCACGTGTGGCACCCATGACTTGTGGCATGCATTTGGAGCCACTATGACATGCGGCATGCATTTGGGGCCCCAATGACATGCGGCATGCATGCATTTGGGTCCCCCATGAAATGTGGCATGCATGTGGGGCCCCCATGACATGCGGCATGCACGTGGGGCCCCCATGACATGCGGCATACATTTGTGGCCCCCGTGACATGAGGCATGCACGTGGGGCCCCATGACATGCGGCAAGCACGTGGGGCCCCAATGACATGCAGCATGCACGTGGAGCCCCCATGACATGCGGAATGCCTGCGGGGCCCCAATGACATGCGGCATGCAAGCGGGGCCCTCATGACATGTGGCATGCATTTGGGGGCCCCAATATATGCAGCATGCACGTGGGGCCCCCATGATATGTGGCATGCATGTGGGGCACCCATGATTTGCGCCATGCACGTGGGGCCCCTATGACATGCGGCATGAATTTGGGGTGCCCGAGACATGCGGAATGCACGTGGGGCCCCTATGACATGCCGAATGCATTTGTGGCCCCCATTACATGTGGCATGCACATGTGGCCTCCATGACATGCGGCATGCATTTGGGGCCACTATGACATGCGGCATGCATTTGGGGCCCCCATGACATGCGTCATGCATGTGGGACCCCTATGACATGCGGCCTGCATGTGGGGGGCCCCATGACATGCGGCAAGCACGTGGGGCCCCAATGACATGCAGCATGTACGTGGGGCCCCCATGACATGCGGAATGCCTGCGGGGCCCCAATGACATGCGGCATGCAAGCGGGGCCCTCATGACATGTAGCATGCATTTGGGGCCCCCAATATATGCAGCATGCACGTGGGGCCCCCATGATATGTGGCATGCATTTGGGGCCCCCATGACTTGCGGCATGCACGTGGGCCCCTCATGACATGCAGCATGCATTTGGAAACCACTATGACATGCGGCATGCATTTGGGGCCCCCATGACATGAGGCATGCATTTGGGGCCCCCATGACATGCGGCATGCATGTAGGGCCCCCATGAAATGCGCCATGCATGTGGGTCCCCTATGACATGCGGCATGCATTTGTGGGCCCCAAGACATGCGGCATGCACGTGGGCCCCCCATGACATGCGGCATGCATTTGGGGCCCCCCTGACATGCGGAATGCACGTGGGGCACCTATGACATGCGACATGAATTTGGGGGCCCCATTACATGCGGCATGCACGTGGAGCATCCATGACATGCGTCATGCATTTGGGCCCCCATGACATGCGGCATGCATGTGGGGCCCCCATGATATGCGCCATGCATGTGGGGCCCCTATGACATGCGGCATGAATTTGTGGGTCCCAAGACATACTGCATGCATTTGGGGGGCCCCATGACATGCGGCATGCATTTGGGGGGCCCCATGACATGCGGCATGCACGTGGGGCCCCCATGACATGTGGCATACATTTGTGGCCCCCGTGACATGAGGCATGCAAGAGGGGTCCCCATGACATGCGGCATGCATTTGGGGCCCCCATGACATGTGGTATGCACGTGGGGCCACTATGACATGCCGCATGCATTTGGGGCCCCCATGACATGCGGCATGCATGTGGGTCCCCCATGACATGCGTCATGCATTTGGATCCCCATTACATGCTGCATGCAAGTGTGGCTCCCATGACATGCGGCATGCATGTGGGCCCTCAATGACATGTGGCATGCACGTGGGGCCCCCATGACATGCTGCATGCATTTGGGGCCCCCATGATAAGCGGCATGCATGTGGGGCCCCTATGACATGCGGAATCCATTTGGGGGGCCCCATGACATGCGGCATGCACATGGGGCCCCCATGAAATGCAGCATTTATTTGGGGCCCCCATGACATGTGGAATGCCTGCGGGGCCCCCATGACATGCGGCATGCATGTGGGGCCCCCATGAAGTGCAGCATGCATTTGGATCCCCCATTACATGCTGCATGCAATTGGGGCCCCCATGAAATGCGCCATGCATGTGGGGCCCCTATGACATGCTGCATGAATTTGGGGCCCCCAATACATGTGGCATGCTTGTTGGGCCCCCATGACATGCGGCATGCATTTATGGCCCCCATGACATGCGGCAAGCATTTGAGCCCCCATGACATGCGGCATGCATGTGGGGACCCCATGACATGCGGCATGCATGTGGAGCCCCAATGGCATGCGGCATGCATTTGGGGGCCCCCATGACTTGATGCATGCATTTGGGGCCCCCATGACATGCGGCATGCATGTGGGACCCCCATGATATGCGGCATGCATTTGAATCCCCCATTACATGCGGCATGCACGTGGGGCCCCCATGACATGCGGCATGCATTTGGGCCCCCCATGACATGCGGAAAGCCTGCGGGGCCCCCATGACATGCGGCATGCATGCAGGGCCCTCATGACATGCGGCATGAATTTGGGGCCCCCAATACATGCGGCATGCACGTTGGGCCCCCTTGACATGCGACATTCATGTGGGGCTCCCATGACATGCGGCATGCATTTATGGCCCCCATTACATGCGGCAAGCTTTTGGGCCCCTTGACATGCGACATGCATGTGGGGCCCCCATGACATGCGGCAAGCATTTGGGCCCCCATGACATGCGGCATGCATGTGGGGCCCCCTTGACATGCGGCATGCATTTATGGCCCCCATGACTTGCGGCATGAATTTGGGGCCCCCATGATATGCGGCACGCATTTGGGGCCCCCATGACATGCGCATGCATGTGGAGCCCCCATGAAATACGCCATGCATGTGGGGCCCCTATGACATGCGGCATGCATTTGTGGGCCCCAAGACATGCTGCATGCATTTGGGGGACCCCATGACATGCGGCATGCATTTGGGGCCCCCATGACATGAGGCATTCATTTGGGACCCCCATGACATGCAGCATGCACGTGGGGCCCCCATGACATGCGACATGCATTTGGGGGCCCCATGACATGCGGCATGCATTTGGGTCCCCCATGAAATGTGGCATGCACGTGGAGCCCCCATGACATGCGGCATGCATTTGGGGCACCCATGACATGCGGCATGCATTTGGGGCCTGCATAACATGCTGCATGCATTTGGGGTACCTGAGACATGCGGCATGCACGTGGGCCCCCCATAACATGCTGCATGCATTTGGGGTGCCCGAGACATGCGGCATGCACGTGGGGCCTCTATGACATGTGGCATGCACGTGGGGCCCCCATGACATGCTGCATGCATGTGGGGCCCCTATGACATGCGGAATCCATTTGGGGGGCCCCATGACATGCGGCATGCACATGGGGCCCCCATGAAATGCAGCATTTATTTGGGGCCCCCATGACATGTGGAATGCCTGCGGGGCCCCCATGACATGCGGCATGCATGTGGGGCCCCCATGAAGTGCAGCATGCATTTGGATCCCCCATTACATGCTGCATGCAATTGGGGCCCCCATGAAATGCGCCATGCATGTGGGGCCCCTATGACATGCTGCATGAATTTGGGGCCCCCAATACATGCGGCATGCTTGTTGGGCCCCCATGACATGCGGCATGCATTTATGGCCCCCATGACATGCGGCAAGCATTTGAGCCCCCATGACATGCGGCATGCATGAGGGGACCCCATGACATGCGGCATGCATGTGGGGCCCCAATGACATGCGGCATGCATTTGGGGGCCCACATGACTTGATGCATGCATTTGGGGCCCCCATGACATGCGGCATGCATGTGGGACCCCCATGACATGCGGCATGCATTTGAATCCCCCATTACATGCGGCATGCACGTGGGGCCCCCGTGACATGCGGCATGCATTTGGGCCCCCCATGACATGCGGAATGCCTGCGGGGCCCCCATGACATGCGGCATGCATGCAGGGCCCTCATGACATGCGGCATGAATTTGGGGCCCCCAATACATGCGGCATGCACGTTGGGCCCCCATGACATGCGGCATACGCTTGGGGCCCCAATGACATGCGGCATGAGTTTGGATCCCCCATGAGATGCGGCATGCACGTGGGGCCCCCATGACATGCTCCATGCATGTGGGGCCCCTATGATATGCGGCATGCATGTAGGCTCCCCATGAAATGTGGCATGCACGTGGGGCCCCCATGACATGCTGCATGCATTTGGGGCCCCCATGACATGCAGCATGCATGTGGGTCCCCCATGACATGCGACATGCATTTGGGGCCCCATGACATGCGGCATGCATGTGGGTCCCCATGACATGCGGCATGCACGTGGGGCCCCCTTGACATGCGTCATGCATTTGGATCCCCCATAACATGCTGCATGCAAGTGGTGCCCCATGACATGCGGCATGCATGTGGGCCCCCATGACATGCGGCATGCATTTGGGGGCCCCAAGACATGCACCATGCATGTGGGGCCCCTATGACATGCGGCATGCATTTGTGGGCCCCAAGACATGCGCCATGCATGTGGGGCCCCTATGACATGCGGCATGCATTTGTGGGCCCCAAGACATGCGCCATGCATGTGGGGCCCCTATGACATGCGGCATGCATTTGTGGGCCCCAATGACATGTGGAATGCCTGCGGGGCCCCCTTGACATGTGGCATGCACGTGGGGCCCCCATGACATGCGGCAAGCACGTGGGGCCCCAATGACATGCAGCATTCACGTGGGACCGCCATAACATGCGGAATGCACGTGAGGCCCCCTTGACATGCGTAATGCCTGCGGGGCCCCAATGACATGCGGCATGCACGCATTTGGGTCCCCCATGAAATGCGGCATGCATATGGGGCCCCCATGACATGTGGTATGCATGTGGGGTCCCATGATATGCGGCATGCAGTTGGGGCCCCAATACATGCGGCATGCACGTTGGGCACCCATGACATGCGACATGCATTTATGGCCCCCATGATATGCGGCATGCATTTGGGCCCTCATGAAATGCGCCATGCATGTGGGGCCCCTATGACATGCGGCATGCATTTGGGGCCCCCATGATATGCGGCACGCATTTGTGGTCCCCATGACATGCGGCATGCATTTGTGGGCCCCAAGACATGATGCATGCATTTGGGGGGCCCCATGACATGCGGAATGCACGTGGGGCCCCCATGAAATGCGGCATGCATTTGGGGCCCCCATGACATGCGGAATGCCTTCGGGGCCCCATGAGATGCGGCATGCATGCGGCACCCTCATGACATGCGGCATGCATTTGGGGCCCCCATGACATGTGGTATGCACGTGGGGCCCCTATGACATGCCACATGCATTTGGGGCCCCATGACATGCGACATGCATGTGGGACCCCCATGACATGCAGCATGCATTTGGGCCCCCATGACATGTGGCATGCATTTGGGCCCCCATGACATGCGGCATGCATTTGGGGCCTGCATAACATGCTGCATGCATTTGGGGTCCCTGAGACATTCGGCATGCATGTGGGGCACCCATGACTTGCGCCATGCACGTGGGGCCCCTATGACATGCAGCATGAATTTGGGGGCCCCATTACATGTGGCATGCACGTGGAGCCCCCATGACATGAGTCATGCATTTGGGGCCGCCATGACATGCGGCATGCACGTGGGGCCCCCAATACATGCGGAATGCTCGGGAGGCCCCCATGACATGCGGCATGCACGTGGGGCCCCCATGATGTGCAGCATGCATTTGGATCCCCCATTACATGCAGAATGCAAGTGGGGACTCCATGACATGTGGCATGCATGCGGGCCCCCATGACATGCAGTATGCATTTGGGGCCTGCATAACATGGTGCATGCATTTGGTGTACCTGAGACATTCGGCATGCACGTGGGGCCCCCATAACATGCTGCATGCATTTGGGGTGCCCGAGACATGCGGCATGCACGTGGGGCCCCTATGACATGCCGCATGCATTTGGGCCCCCATTACATGTGGCATGCACATGGGGACCCCATGACATGCAGCATGAGTTTGGATCCCCCATGACATGCGGCATGCACATGGGGCCCCCATGACATGAGTCATGCATTTGGGGCCGCCATGACATGCTGCATGCATTTGGGGCTCCCATGACATGCGGCATGCATTTGGGTCCCCCATGAAATGCGGCATGCATGTGGGGCCCCCATGACATGTGGCATGCATGTAGGGCCCCATGATATGCGGCCTGCAGTTGGGGCCCCCAATACATGCGTCATGCATTTATGGCCCCCATGACATGCGGCATGCATTTGGGCCCCCATGACATGTGGCAAGCACGTGGGGCCCCAATGACATGCAGCATGCACGTGGGGCCCCCATGACATGCGGAATGCAAGTGAGGCCCCCATGACATGCGGAATGCCTGCGGGGCCCCCATGACATGCGGAATGCGTGCGGGGCCCCCATGACATGCGGCATGCATGCAGGGCCCTCATGACATGCGGCATGAATTTGGGACCCCATGACATGTGGCATGCATGTGGGGCCCCTATGACATGCGGCATGCATTTGTGGGCCCCAAGACATGCGGCATGCATGTGGGGCCCCTATTACATGCGGCATGCATTTGGGGGCCCCATGACATGCGGCATGCACATGGGGCCCCCATGAAATGCGGCATTTATTTGGGGCCCCCATGACATGCGGCATGCACGTGGTGCCCCCATGACGTGCAGCATGAATTTGGATCCCCCATTACATGCTGCATGCAACTGGGGCCCCCATGAAATGCGCCATGCATGTGGGGCCCCTATGACATGCGGCATGCATTTGTGGGCCCCAAGACATGCGCCAAGCATGTGGGGCCCCAATGACATGCAGCATTCACGTGGGACCGCCATAACATGCGGAATGCACGTGAGGCCCCCATGACATGCGTAATGCCTGCGGGGCCCCAATGACATGCGGCATGCACGCATTTGGGTCCCCCATGAAATGCGGCATGCATGTGGGGCCCCCATGACATGCGGCATGCATTTGTGGGCCCCAAGACATGCGGCATGCATGTGGGGGCCCTATGACATGCGGCATGCATTTGGGGGGCCCCAAGACATGCGGCATGCACGTGCGGCCCCCATGAAATGTGGCATTTATTTGGCGCCCCAATGACATGTGGAATGCCTGCGGGGCCCCCGTGACATGCAGCATTCACGTGGGACCGACATAACATGCGGAATGCACGTGAGGCCCCCTTGACATGCGTAATGCCTGCGGGGCCCCAATGACATGCGGCATGCACGCATTTGGGTCCCCCATGAAATGCGGCATGCATGTGGGGCCCCCATGACATGTGGTATGCATGTGGGGTCCCATGATATGCGGCATGCAGTTGGGGCCCCAATACATGCGGCATGCACGTTGGGCACCCATGACATGCGACATGCATTTATGGCCCCCATGATATGCGGCATGCATTTGGGCCCTCATGAAATGCGCCATGCATGTGGGGCCCCTATGACATGCGGCATGCATTTGGGGCCCCCATGATATGCGGCACGCATTTGTGGTCCCCATGACATGCGGCATGCATTTGTGGGCCCCAAGACATGATGCATGCATTTGGGGGGCCCCCATGAAATGCGGCATGCATTTGGGGCCCCCATGACATGCGGAATGCCTTCGGGGCCCCATGAGATGCGGAATGCATGCGGCACCCATTAAATGCGGCAAGCACGTGGGGCCCCAATGACATGCAGCATGTACGTGGGGCCCCCATGACATGCGGAATGCCTGCGGGGCCCCAATGACATGCGGCATGCAAGCGGGGCCCTCATGACATGTAGCATGCATTTGGGGCCCCCAATATATGCAGCATGCACGTGGGGCCCCCATGATATGTGGCATGCATTTGGGGCCCCCATGACTTGTGGCATGCACGTGGGCCCCTCATGACATGCAGCATGCATTTGGAAACCACTATGACATGCGGCATGCATTTGGGGCCCCCATGACATGAGGCATGCATTTGGGGCCCCCATGACATGCGGCATGCATGTAGGGCCCCATGAAATGCGCCATGCATGTGGGTCCCCTATGACATGCGGCATGCATTTGTGGGCCCCAAGACATGCGGCATGCACGTGGGCCCCCCATGACATGCGGCATGCATTTGGGGCCCCCCTGACATGCGGAATGCACGTGGGGCACCTATGACATGCGACATGAATTTGGGGGCCCCATTACATGCGGCATGCATGTGGGGCCTCCATGACATGCGGCAAGCATTTGGGCCCCCATGACATGCGGCATGCATGTGGGGCCCCCTTGACATGCGGCATGCATTTGGGGGCCCCATGGCATGCAGCATGCATGTGGGGCCCAAATGCTTGCCGCATGTCAAGGGGGCCTCCATGACATGCGGCATGCATGTGGATCCCCATGACATGCGGCATGCATGTGGGGCCCCTATGACATGCGGCATGCATGTGGGGCCCCCATGACATGCTCCATGCATGTGGGGCCCCATGACATGCGGCATGCATTTGGGTCCCCCATGAAATGCGGCATGCATGTGGGGCCCCCATGACATGTGGCATGCATGTGGGCCCCTATGACATGCGGCATGCATGTGGGACCCCCATGACCTGCGGCATGCATGTGGGGCCCCTATGACATGCGGCATGCATTTGCAGCCCCCAGGACATGAGTCATGCATTTGAGGCCGTCATGACATGCGACATGCATGTGGGGCCCCCATGACATGCTCCATGCATGTGGGGCCCCATGACATGCGGCATGCATTTGGGTCCCCCATGAAATGTGGCATGCATGTGGGGCCCCCATGACATGTGGCATGCATGTGGGCCCCTATGACATGCGGCATGCATGTGGGACCCCCATGACATGCGGCATGCATGTGGGGCCCCTATGACATGCGGCATGCATTTGGAGCCCCCAGGACATGAGTCATGCATTTGGGGCCGTCATGACATGCGGCATGCATTTGCGGCCCCCATGACACGTGGCATGCATGTGGGCCCCCCATGACATGCGCCATGCATGTGGTGCATGAATTTGGTGTACCTGAGACATTCGGCATGCACGTGGGGCCCCCATAACATGCTGCATGCATTTGGGGTGCCCGAGACATGCGGCATGTCATAGGGGCCCCACGTGCATGCCGCACGCATTTGGGCCCCCATTACATGTGGCATGCACATGGGGACCCCATGACATGCAGCATGAGTTTGGATCCCCCATGACATGCGGCATGCACATGGGGCCCCCATGACATGAGTCATGCATTTGGGGCCGCCATGACATGCAGCATGCATTTGGGGCTCCCATGACATGCGGCATGCATTTGGGTCCCCCATGAAATGCGGCATGCATGTGGGGCCCCCATGACATGTGGCATGCATGTAGGGCCCCATGATATGCGGCCTGCAGTTGGGGCCCCCAATACATGCGTCATGCATTTATGGCCCCCATGACATGCGGCATGCATTTGGGCCCCCATGACATGTGGCAAGCACGTGGGGCCCCAATGACATGCAGCATGCACGTGGGGCCCCCATGACATGCGGAATGCAAGTGAGGCCCCCATGACATGCGGAATGCCTGCGGGGCCCCCATGACATGCGGAATGCGTGCGGGGCCCCCATGACATGCGGCATGCATGCAGGGCCCTCATGACATGCGGCATGAATTTGGGACCCCATGACATGTGGCATGCATGTGGGGCCCCTATGACATGCGGCATGCATTTGTGGGCCCCAAGACATGCGGCATGCATGTGGGGCCCCTATGACATGCGGCATGCATTTGGGGGCCCCATGACATGCGGCATGCACATGGGACCCCCATGAAATGCGGCATTTATTTGGGGCCCCCATGACATGCGGCATGCACGTGGTGCCCCCATGACGTGCAGCATGAATTTGGATCCCCCATTACATGCTGCATGCAACTGGGGCCCCCATGAAATGCGCCATGCATGTGGGGCCCCTATGACATGCGGCATGCATTTGTGGGCCCCAAGACATGCGCCATGCATGTGGGGCCCCAATGACATGCAGCATTCACGTGGGACCGCCATAACATGCGGAATGCACGTGAGGCCCCCATGACATGCGTAATGCCTGCGGGGCCCCAATGACATGCGGCATGCACGCATTTGGGTCCCCCATGAAATGTGGCATGCATGTGGGGCCCCCATGACATGCGGCATGCATTTGTGGGCCCCAAGACATGCGCCATGCATGTGGGGCCCCTATGACATGCGGCATGCATTTGTGGGCCCCAAGACATGCGTCATGCATGTGGGGCCCCTATGACATGCGGCATGCATTTGTGGGCCCCAAGACATGCGGCATGCATGTGGGGCCCCTATGACAATCGGCATGCATTTGGGGGGCCACATGACATGCGGCATGCACGTGCGGCCCCCATGAAATGTGGCATTTATTTGGCACCCCAATGACATGTGGAATGCCTGCGGGGCCCCCTTGACATGTGGCATGCACGTGGGGCCCCCATGACATGCGGCAAGCACGTGGGGCCCCAATGACATGCAGCATTCACGTGGGACCGCCATAACATGCGGAATGCACGTGAGGCCCCCTTGACATGCGTAATGCCTGCGGGGCCCCAATGACATGCGGCATGCATGCATTTGGGTCCCCCATGAAATGCGGCATGCATGTGGGGCCCCCATGACATGTGGTATGCATGTGGGGTCCCATGATATGCGGCATGCAGTTGGGGCCCCAATACATGCGGCATGCACGTTGGGCACCCATGACATGCGACATGCATTTATGGCCCCCATGATATGCGGCATGCATTTGGGCCCTCATGAAATGCGCCATGCATGTGGGGCCCCTATGACATGCGGCATGCATTTGGGGCCCCCATGATATGCGGCACGCATTTGTGGTCCCCATGACATGCGGCATGCATTTGTGGGCCCCAAGACATGATGCATGCATTTGGGGGGCCCCATGACATGCGGAATGCACGTGGGGCCCCCATGAAATGCGGCATGCATTTGGGGCCCCCATGACATGCGGAATGCCTTCGGGGCCCCATGAGATGCGGCATGCATGCGGCACCCTCATGACATGCGGCATGCATTTGGGGCCCCCATGACTTGAGGCATGCATTTGGGGCCCTCGTGACATGCGGCATGCATTTGTGGGCCCCAAGACATTCGGCATGCACGTGGGGCCCCCATGACATGCTGCATGCGTTTGGGGCCCCCATGACTTGCGGCATGCATGTGGGACCCCCATGACATGTGGTATGCACGTGGGGCCCCTATGACATGCCACATGCATTTGGGGCCCCATGACATGCGACATGCATGTGGGACCCCCATGACATGCAGCATGCATTTGGGCCCCCATGACATGTGGCATGCATTTGGGCCCCCATGACATGCGGCATGCATTTGGGGCCTGCATAACATGCTGCATGCATTTGGGGTCCCTGAGACATTCGGCATGCATGTGGGGCACCCATGACTTGCGCCATGCACGTGGGGCCCCTATGACATGCAGCATGAATTTGGGGGCCCCATTACATGTGGCATGCACGTGGAGCCCCCATGACATGAGTCATGCATTTGGGGCCGCCATGACATGCGGCATGCACGTGGGGCCCCCAATACATGCGGAATGCTCGGGAGGCCCCCATGACATGCGGCATGCACGTGGGGCCCCCATGACGTGCAGCATGCATTTGGATCCCCCATTACATGCAGAATGCAAGTGGGGACTCCATGACATGTGGCATGCATGCGGGCCCCCATGACATGCAGTATGCATTTGGGGCCTGCATAACATGGTGCATGCATTTGGTGTACCTGAGACATTCGGCATGCACGTGGGGCCCCCATAACATGCTGCATGCATTTGGGGTGCCCGAGACATGCGGCATGCACGTGGGGCCCCTATGACATGCCGCATGCATTTGGGCCCCCATTACATGTGGCATGCACATGGGGACCCCATGACATGCAGCATGAGTTTGGATCCCCCATGACATGCGGCATGCACATGGGGCCCCCATGACATGAGTCATGCATTTGGGGCCGCCATGACATGCTGCATGCATTTGGGGCTCCCATGACATGCGGCATGCATTTGGGTCCCCCATGAAATGCGGCATGCATGTGGGGCCCCCATGACATGTGGCATGCATGTAGGGCCCCATGATATGCGGCCTGCAGTTGGGGCCCCCAATACATGCGTCATGCATTTATGGCCCCCATGACATGCGGCATGCATTTGGGCCCCCATGACATGTGGCAAGCACGTGGGGCCCCAATGACATGCAGCATGCACGTGGGGCCCCCATGACATGCGGAATGCAAGTGAGGCCCCCATGACATGCGGAATGCCTGCGGGGCCCCCATGACATGCGGAATGCGTGCGGGGCCCCCATGACATGCGGCATGCATGCAGGGCCCTCATGACATGCGGCATGAATTTGGGACCCCATGACATGTGGCATGCATGTGGGGCCCCTATGACATGCGGCATGCATTTGTGGGCCCCAAGACATGCGGCATGCATGTGGGGCCCCTATTACATGCGGCATGCATTTGGGGGCCCCATGACATGCGGCATGCACATGGGGCCCCCATGAAATGCGGCATTTATTTGGGGCCCCCATGACATGCGGCATGCACGTGGTGCCCCCATGACGTGCAGCATGAATTTGGATCCCCCATTACATGCTGCATGCAACTGGGGCCCCCATGAAATGCGCCATGCATGTGGGGCCCCTATGACATGCGGCATGCATTTGTGGGCCCCAAGACATGCGCCAAGCATGTGGGGCCCCAATGACATGCAGCATTCACGTGGGACCGCCATAACATGCGGAATGCACGTGAGGCCCCCATGACATGCGTAATGCCTGCGGGGCCCCAATGACATGCGGCATGCACGCATTTGGGTCCCCCATGAAATGCGGCATGCATGTGGGGCCCCCATGACATGCGGCATGCATTTGTGGGCCCCAAGACATGCGCCATGCATGTGGGGCCCCTATGACATGCGGCATGCATTTGTGGGCCCCAAGACATGCGGCATGCATGTGGGGGCCCTATGACATGCGGCATGCATTTGTGGGCCCCAAGACATGCGCCAAGCATGTGGGGCCCCAATGACATGCAGCATTCACGTGGGACCGCCATAACATGCGGAATGCACGTGAGGCCCCCATGACATGCGTAATGCCTGCGGGGCCCCAATGACATGCGGCATGCACGCATTTGGGTCCCCCATGAAATGCGGCATGCATGTGGGGCCCCCATGACATGCGGCATGCATTTGTGGGCCCCAATACATGCGCCATGCATGTGGGGCCCCTATGACATGCGGCATGCATTTGTGGGCCCCAAGACATGCGGCATGCATGTGGGGGCCCTATGACATGCGGCATGCATTTGGGGGGCCCCAAGACATGCGGCATGCACGTGCGGCCCCCATGAAATGTGGCATTTATTTGGCGCCCCAATGACATGTGGAATGCCTGCGGGGCCCCCGTGACATGCAGCATTCACGTGGGACCGACATAACATGCGGAATGCACGTGAGGCCCCCTTGACATGCGTAATGCCTGCGGGGCCCCAATGACATGCGGCATGCACGCATTTGGGTCCCCCATGAAATGCGGCATGCATGTGGGGCCCCCATGACATGTGGTATGCATGTGGGGTCCCATGATATGCGGCATGCAGTTGGGGCCCCAATACATGCGGCATGCACGTTGGGCACCCATGACATGCGACATGCATTTATGGCCCCCATGATATGCGGCATGCATTTGGGCCCTCATGAAATGCGCCATGCATGTGGGGCCCCTATGACATGCGGCATGCATTTGGGGCCCCCATGATATGCGGCACGCATTTGTGGTCCCCATGACATGCGGCATGCATTTGTGGGCCCCAAGACATGATGCATGCATTTGGGGGGGCCCCATGACATGCGGAATGCACGTGGGGCCCCCATGAAATGCGGCATGCATTTGGGGCCCCCATGACATGCGGAATGCCTTCGGGGCCCCATGAGATGCGGAATGCATGCGGCACCCATTAAATGCGGCAAGCACGTGGGGCCCCAATGACATGCAGCATGTACGTGGGGCCCCCATGTCATGCGGAATGCCTGCGGGGCCCCAATGACATGCGGCATGCAAGCGGGGCCCTCATGACATGTAGCATGCATTTGGGGCCCCCAATATATGCAGCATGCACGTGGGGCCCCCATGATATGTGGCATGCATTTGGGGCCCCCATGACTTGTGGCATGCACGTGGGCCCCTCATGACATGCAGCATGCATTTGGAAACCACTATGACATGCGGCATGCATTTGGGGCCCCCATGACATGAGGCATGCATTTGGGGCCCCCATGACATGCGGCATGCATGTAGGGCCCCATGAAATGCGCCATGCATGTGGGTCCCCTATGACATGCGGCATGCATTTGTGGGCCCCAAGACATGCGGCATGCACGTGGGCCCCCCATGACATGCGGCATGCATTTGGGGCCCCCCTGACATGCGGAATGCACGTGGGGCACCTATGACATGCGACATGAATTTGGGGGCCCCATTACATGCGGCATGCACGTGGAGCATCCATGACATGCGTCATGCATTTGGGGCCCCATGACATGCGGCATGCATGTGGGGCCCCCATGATATGCGCCATGCATGTGGGGCCCCTATGACATGCGGCATGCATTTGTGGGTCCCAAGACATACTGCATGCATTTGGGGGGCCCCATGACATGCGGCATGCATTTGGGGGGCCCCATGACATGCGGCATGCACGTGGGGCCCCCATGACATGTGGCATACATTTGTGGCCCCCGTGACATGAGGCATGCAAGAGGGGTCCCCATGACATGCGGCATGCATTTGGGGCCCCCATGACATGTGGCATGCACGTGGGGCCCCCATGACATGCTGCATGCATTTGGGGCCCCCATGATAAGCGGCATGCATGTGGGGCCCCTATGACATGCAGAATCCATTTGGGGGGGCCCATGACATGCGGCATGCACATGGGGCCCCCATGAAATGCAGCATTTATTTGGGGCCCCCATGACATGTGGAATGCCTGCGGGGCCCCCATGACATGCGGCATGCATGTGGGGCCCCCATGAAGTGCAGCATGCATTTGGATCCCCCATTACATGCTGCATGCAATTGGGGCCCCCATGAAATGCGCCATGCATGTGGGGCCCCTATAACATGCTGCATGAATTTGGGGCCCCCAATACATGCGGCATGCTTGTTGGGCCCCCATGACATGCGGCATGCATTTATGGCCCCCATGACATGCGGCAAGCATTTGAGCCCCCATGACATGCGGCATGCATGTGGAGACCCCATGACATGCAGCATGCATGTGCTGCCCCAATGGCATGCGGCATGCATTTGGGGGCCCCATGACTTGATGCATGCATTTGTTGCCCCCATGACATGCGGCATGCATGTGGGACCCCCATGACATGCGGCATGCATTTGAATCCCCCATTACATGTGGCATGCACGTGGGGCCCCCATGACATGCGGCGTGCATTTGGGCCCCCCATGACATGCGGAATGCCTGCGGGGCCCCCATGACATGCGGCATGCATGCATGGCCCTCATGACATGCGGCATGAATTTGGGGCCCCCAATACATGCGGCATTCATGTGGGGCTCCCATGACATGCGGCATGCATTTATGGCCCCCATGACATGCGGCAAGCTTTTGGGCCCCATGACATGCGGCATGCATGTGGGGCCCCCATGACATGCGGCATGCATGTGGGGCCCCCTTGACATGCGGCATGCATTTGGGGGCCCCATGGCATGCAGCATGCATGTGGGGCCCAAATGCTTGCCGCATGTCAAGGGGGCCTCCATGACATGCGGCATGCATGTGGGTCCCCATGACATGCGTCATGCACGTGGGGCCCCCTTGACATGCGGCATGCATTTATGGCCCCCATGACTTGCGGCATGAATTTGGGGCTCCCATGATATGCGGCACGCATTTGGGGCCCCCATGACATGCGCATGCATGTGGAGCCCCCATGAAATACGCCATGCATGTGGGGCCCCTATGACATGCGGCATGCATTTGTGGGCCCCAAGACATGCTGCATGCATTTGGGGGACCCCATGACATGCGGCATGCATTTGGGGCCCCCATGACATGAGGCATTCATTTGGGACCCCCATGACATGCGGCATGCATTTGGGCCCCCCATGACATGCGGCATGCATATGGGGCCTGCATAACATGCTGCATGCATTTGGGGTACCTGAGACATGCGGCATGCACGTGGGCCCCCCATAACATTCTGCAAGCATTTGGGGTGCCCGAGACATGCGGCATGCACGTGGGGCCCCTATGACATGTGGCATGCACGTGGGGCCCCCATGACAAGCTGCATGCATTTGGGGCCCCCATGATAAGCGGCATGCATGTGGGGCCCCAATGACATGCGGAATCCATTTGGGGGGCCCCATGACATGCGGCATGCACATGGGGCCCCCATGAAATGCAGCATTTATTTGGGGCCCCCATGACATGTGGAATGCCTGCGGGGCCCCCATGACATGCGGCATGCATGTGGGGCCCCCATGAAGTGCAGCATGCATTTGGATCCCCCATTACATGCTGCATGCAATTGGGGCCCCCATGAAATGCGCCATGCATGTGGGGCCCCTATGACATGCTGCATGAATTTGGGGCCCCCAATACATGCGGCATGCTTGTTGGGCCCCCATGACATGCGGCATGCATTTATGGCCCCCATGACATGCGGCAAGCATTTGAGCCCCCATGACATGCGGCATGCATGTGGGGACCCCATGACATGCGGCATGCATGTGGGGCCCCAATGACATGCGGCATGCATTTGGGGGCCCCCATGACTTGATGCATGCATTTGGGGCCCCCATGACATGCGGCATGCATGTGGGACCCCCATGGCATGTGGCATGCATTTGAATCCCCCATTACATGCGGCCTGCACGTGGGGCCCCCCATGGCATGCGGCATGCATTTGGGCCCCCCATGACATGCGGAATGCCTGCAGGGCCCCCATGACATGCGGCATGCATGCAGGGCCCTCATGACATGCGGCATGAATTTGGGGCCCCCAATACATGCGGCATGCACGTTGGGCCCCCTTGACATGCGACATTCATGTGGGGCTCCCATGACATGCGGCATGCATTTATGGCCCCCATGACATGCGGCAAGCTTTTGGGCCCCATGACATGCGGCATGCATGTGGGGCCTCCATGACATGCGGCAAGCATTTGGGCCCCCATGACATGCGGCATGCATGTGGGGCCCCCTTGACATGCGGCATGCATTTGGGGGCCCCATGGCATGCAGCATGCATGTGGGGCCCAAATGCTTGCCGCATGTCAAGGGGGCCTCCATGACATGCGGCATGCATGTGGATCCCCATGACATGCGGCATGCATGTGGGGCCCCTATGACATGCGGCATGCATGTGGGGCCCCCATGACATGCTCCATGCATGTGGGGCCCCATGACATGCGGCATGCATTTGGGTCCCCCATGAAATGCGGCATGCATGTGGGGCCCCCATGACATGTGGCATGCATGTGGGCCCCTATGACATGCGGCATGCATGTGGGACCCCCATGACATGCGGCATGCATGTGGGGCCCCTATGACATGCGGCATGCATTTGGAGCCCCCAGGACATGAGTCATGCATTTGAGGCCGTCATGACATGCGACATGCATGTGGGGCCCCCATGACATGCTCCATGCATGTGGGGCCCCATGACATGCGGCATGCATTTGGGTCCCCCATGAAATGCGGCATGCATGTGGGGCCCCCATGACATGTGGCATGCATGTGGGCCCCTATGACATGCAGCATGCATGTGGGACCCCCATGACATGCGGCATGCATGTGGGGCCCCTATGACATGCGGCATGCATTTGGAGCCCCCAGGACATGAGTCATGCATTTGGGGCCGTCATGACATGCGGCATGCATTTGCGGCCCCCATGACATGTGGCATGCATGTGGGCCCCCCATGACATGCGCCATGCATGTGGGCCCCTATGACATTCGGCATGCATGTGGGACCCCCATGACATGCGGCATGCATGTGGGGCCCCTATGACATGCGGCATGCATGTGGGGCCCCCATGACATGCTCCATGCATGTGGGGCCCCTGTGACATGTGGCATGCATGTGGGGCCCCTATGACATGCGGCATGTATTTGGGGGGCCCCATGACATGCGGCATGCACGTGGGGCCCCCATGACATGCGGCATGCATGTGGGGTCCCCATGACATGTGGCATGCATGTGAACCCCCCATGACATGCGCCATGAATGTGGGCCCCTATGACATGCGGCATGCGTGTGGGACCCCCATGACATGCGGCATGCATGTGGGGCCCCTATGACATGCGGCATGCATGTGGGGCCCCCATGACATGCTCCATGCATGTGGGGCCCCTATGACATGTGGCATGCATGTGGGGGCCCTATGACATGCGGCATGCATTTGGGGGGCCCCATGACATGCGGCATGCACGTGGGGCCCCCATGACATGCGGCAAGCACGTGGGGCCCCAATGACATGCAGCATGTACGTGGGGCCCCCATGACATGCGAAATGCACGTGAGGCCCCCATGACATGCGGAATGCCTGCGGGGCCCCAATGCCATGCGGCATGCATGCATTTGGGTCACCCATGAAATGCAGCATGCACGTGGGGCCCCCATGACATGTGGCATGCATGTGGGGCCCCATGATATCCGGCATGCATTTATGGCCCCCATGACATGCGGCATGCATTTGGGGCCCCCATGACTTGAGCCATGCATTTGGGGCCCCCATAACATGTGGCATGCACGTGGGGCCCTCATGACATGCAGCATGCATTTGGGGCCCCCATGACTTGAGCCATGCATTTGGGGCCCCCATGACATGCGGCATGCACGTGGGGCCATCATGACATGCAGCATGCATTTGGGGCCACTATGACATGCGGCAAGCATTTGGGCCCCCATGACATGCGGCATGCATGTGGGGGGCCCATGACATGCGTCATGCATTTGGGCCCCATGACATGCGGCATGCATTTGGGGCCTGCATAACATGATGCATGCATTTGGGGTACCTGAGACATGCGGCATGCACATGGGGCCCCCATAACATGCTGCATGCATTTGGGGCGCCCGAGACATGCGGCATGCACGTGGGGACCCTATGACATGCCGCATGCATTTGGGGCCCCCATTACATGTGGCATGCACATGAAGCCCCCATGACATGAGGCATATGCTTGGGGCCCCATTGACATGCGGCATGAGTTTGGACCCCCCATGACATGTGGCATGCACGTGGGGCCCCCATGACATGCGGCATGCATTTGGGGCCGCCATGACATGCGGCATGCATTTGGGGCCCCCATGACATGCGGCATGCATTTGGGTCCCTCATGAAATGCGGCATGCATGTGGGGCCCCCATGACATGTGGCATGCATGTGGGCCCCCCCATGACATGCGCCATGAATGTGGGGCCCCTATGACATGCGGCATGCATTTGGGGGGCCCCATGACATGCGGCATGCACGTGGGGCCCCCATGACATGCGGCATACATTTGTGGCCCCCGTGACATGAGGCATGCACGTGGGGCCCCCATGACATGCGACAAGCACGCGGGGCACCAATGACATGCAACATGTACGTGGGGCCCCCATGACATGCGGAATGCACGTGAGGCCCCCTTGACATGCGGAATGGCTGCGGGGCCCCAATGACATGCAGCATGCATGTGGGCCCCCCATGACATGCGGCATGCATTTGTGGGCACCAAGACATACGGCATGCGTTTGGGGCCCCCATGATATGCAGCATGCATTTGAATCCCCCATTACATGCGGGATGCACGTGGGGCTCCCATGACATGCGGCATGCATTTGTGGCCCCCATGACTTGAGGCATGCATTTGGGGCCTCCATGACATGCGGCATGCATGTGGGGCCCCCATGACATGCGCCATGCATGTGGGGCCCCTATGACATGCGGCATGCACGTGGAGCCCCCATCATATGCGGCATGCATTTGGGGCCCCCATGACATGCGGCATGCATGCAGGGCCCTCATGACATGTGGCATGAATTTGGGGCCCCAATACATGCGGCATGCATGTTGGCACCCCATGACATGCGGCATGCATTTGGGGCCTCCATGACATGCGGCATGCATGTGGGGCCCCCCATGACATGCGCCGTGCATGTGGGACCCCTATGACATGCGGCATGCATTTGGGGCCCCCATGACATGCGGCATGCATGTGGGGCCCTCATGACATGCGGCATGCATTTGTGGGCCCCAAGACATTCGGCATGCACGTGGGGCCCCCATGACATGCTGCATTCGTTTGGGGCCCCCATGACTTGCGGCATGCATGTGGGACCCCCATGACATGTGGTATGCACGTGGGGCCCCTATGACATGCCACATGCATTTGGGGCCCCCATGACATGCGACATGCATGTGGGACCCCCATGACATGCGGCATGCATTTGGGCCCCCATGACATGTGGCATGCATTTGGGCCCCCATGACATGCGGCATGCATTTGGGGCCTGCATAACATGCTGCATGCATTTGGGGTCCCTGAGACATTCGGCATGCATGTGGGGCACCCATGACTTGCGCCATGCACGTGGGGCCCCTATGACATGCAGCATGAATTTGGGGGCCCCATTACATGTGGCATGCACGTGGAGCCCCCATGACATGAGTCATGCATTTGGGGCCGCCATGACATGCGGCATGCACGTGGGGCCCCCAATACATGCGGAATGCTCGGGAGGCCCCCATGACATGCGGCATGCACGTGGGGCCCCCATGACGTGCAGCATGCATTTGGATCCCCCATTACATGCAGAATGCAAGTGGGGACCCCATGACATGTGGCATGCATGTGGGCCCCATGACATGCAGTATGCATTTGGGGCCTGCATAACATGGTGCATGCATTTGGTGTACCTGAGACATTCGGCATGCACGTGGGGCCCCCATAACATGCTGCATGCATTTGGGGTGCCCGAGACATGCGGCATGTCATAGGGGCCCCACGTGCATGCCGCACGCATTTGGGCCCCCATTACATGTGGCATGCACATGGGGACCCCATGACATGCAGCATGAGTTTGGATCCCCCATGACATGCGGCATGCACATGGGGCCCCCATGACATGAGTCATGCATTTGGGGCCGCCATGACATGCAGCATGCATTTGGGTCTCCCATGACATGCGGCATGCATTTGGGTCCCCCATGAAATGCGGCATGCATGTGGGGCCCCCATGACATGTGGCATGCATGTAGGGCCCCATGATATGCGGCCTGCAGTTGGGGCCCCCAATACATGCGGCATGCATTTATGGCCCCATTACATGCGGCATGCATTTGGGCCCCCATGACATGTGGCAAGCACGTGGGGCCCCAATGACATGCAGCATGCACGTGGGGCCCCCATGACATGCGGAATGCAAGTGAGGCCCCCATGACATGCGGAATGCCTGCGGGGCCCCCATGACATGCGGAATGCGTGCGGGGCCCCCGTGACATGCGGCATGCATGCAGGGCCCTCATGACATGCGGCATGAATTTGGGACCCCATGACATGTGGCATGCATGTGGGGCCCCTATGACATGCGGCATGCATTTGTGGGCCCCAAGACATGCGGCATGCATGTGGGGCCCCTATGACATGCGGCATGCATTTGGGGGCCCCATGACATGCGGCATGCACATGGGGCCCCCATGAAATGCGGCATTTATTTGGGGCCCCCATGACATGCGGCATGCACGTGGTGCCCCCATGACGTGCAGCATGAATTTGGATCCCCCATTACATGCTGCATGCAACTGGGGCCCCCATGAAATGCGCCATGCATGTGGGGCCCCTATGACATGCGGCATGCATTTGTGGGCCCCAAGACATGCGCCATGCATGTGGGGCCCCAATGACATGCAGCATTCACGTGGGACCGCCATAACATGCGGAATGCACGTGAGGCCCCCATGACATGCGTAATGCCTGCGGGGCCCCAATGACATGCGGCATGCACGCATTTGGGTCCCCCATGAAATGCGGCATGCATGTGGGGCCCCCATGACATGCGGCATGCATTTGTGGGCCCCAAGACATGCGCCATGCATGTGGGGCCCCTATGACATGCGGCATGCATTTGTGGGCCCCAAGACATGCGGCATGCATGTGGGGCCCCTATGACATGCGGCATGCATTTGGGGGGCCACATGACATGCGGCATGCACGTGCGGCCCCCATGAAATGTGGCATTTATTTGGCGCCCCAATGACATGTGGAATGCCTGCGGGGCCCCCTTGACATGTGGCATGCACGTGGGGCCCCCATGACATGCGGCAAGCACGTGGGGCCCCAATGACATGCAGCATTCACGTGGGACCGCCATAACATGCGGAATGCACGTGAGGCCCCCTTGACATGCGTAATGCCTGCGGGGCCCCAATGACATGCGGCATGCACGCATTTGGGTCCCCCATGAAATGCGGCATGCATGTGGGGCCCCCATGACATGTGGTATGCATGTGGGGTCCCATGATATGCGGCATGCAGTTGGGGCCCCAATACATGCGGCATGCACGTTGGGCACCCATGACATGCGACATGCATTTATGGCCCCCATGATATGCGGCATGCATTTGGGCCCTCATGAAATGCGCCATGCATGTGGGGCCCTTATGACATGCGGCATGCATTTGGGGCCCCCATGATATGCGGCACACATTTGTGGTCCCCATGACATGCGGCATGCATTTGTGGGCCCCAAGACATGCGGAATGCACGTGGGGCCCCCATGAAATGCGGCATGCATTTGGGGCCCCCATGACATGCGGAATGCCTTCGGGGCCCCATGAGATGCGGCATGCATGCGGCACCCTCATGACATGCGGCATGCATTTGGGGCCCCCATGACTTGAGGCATGCATTTGGGGCCCTCATGACATGCGGCATGCATTTGTGGGCCCCAAGACATTCGGCATGCACGTGGGGCCCCCATGACATGCTGCATGCGTTTGGGGCCCCCATGACTTGCGGCATGCATGTGGGACCCCCATGACATGTGGTATGCACGTGGGGCACCTATGACATGCCACATGCATTTGGGGCCCCCATGACATGCGACATGCATGTGGGACCCCCATGACATGCAGCATGCATTTGGGCCCCATGACATGTGGCATGCATTTGGGCCCCCATGACATGCGGCATGCATTTGGGGCCTGCATAACATGCTGCATGCATTTGGGGGCCCCATTACATGTGGCATGCACGTGGAGCCCCCATGACATGAGTCATGCATTTGGGGCCGCCATGACATGCGGCATGCACGTGGGGCCCCCAATACATGCGGAATGCTCGGGAGGCCCCCATGACATGCGGCATGCACGTGGGGCCCCCATGACGTGCAGCATGCATTTGGATCCCCCATTACATGCAGAATGCAAGTGGGGACCCCATGACATGTGGCATGCATGTGGGCCCCCATGACATGCAGTATGCATTTGGGGCCTGCATAACATGGTGCATGCATTTGGTGTACCTGAGACATTCGGCATGCACGTGGGGCCCCCATAACATGCTGCATGCATTTGGGGTGCCCGATACATGCGGCATGTCATAGGGGCCCCACGTGCATGCCGCACGCATTTGGGCCCCCATTACATGTGGCATGCACATGGGGACCCCATGACATGCAGCATGAGTTTGGATCCCCCATGACATGCGGCATGCACATGGGGCCCCCATGACATGAGAAATGCATTTGGGGCCGCCATGACATGCTGCATGCATTTGGGGCTCCCATGACATGCGGCATGCATTTGGGTCCCCCATGAAATGCGGCATGCATGTGGGGCCCCCATGACATGTGGCATGCATGTAGGGCCCCATGATATGCGGCCTACAGTTGGGGCCCCCAATACATGCGTCATGCATTTATGGCCCCCATGACATGCGGCATGCATTTGGGCCCCCATGACATGTGGCAAGCACGTGGGGCCCCAATGACATGCAGCATGCACGTGGGGCCCCCATGACATGCGGAATGCAAGTGAGGCCCCCATGACATGCGGAATGCCTGCGGGGCCCCCATGACATGCGGAATGCGTGCGGGGCCCCCATGACATGCGGCATGCATGCAGGGCCCTCATGACATGCGGCATGAATTTGGGACCCCATGACATGTGGCATGCATGTGGGGCCCCTATGACATGCGGCATGCATTTGTGGGCCCCAAGACATGCGTCATGCACATGGGGCCCCCATGAAATGCGGCATTTATTTGGGGCCCCCATGACATGCGGCATGCACGTGGTGCCCCCATGACGTGCAGCATGAATTTGGATCCCCCATTACATGCTGCATGCAACTGGGGCCCCCATGAAATGCGCCATGCATGTGGGGCCCCTATGACATGCGGCATGCATTTGTGGGCCCCCAATGACATGCAGCATTCACGTGGGACCGCCATAACATGCGGAATGCACGTGAGGCCCCCATGACATGCGTAATGCCTGCGGGGCCCCAATGACATGCGGCATGCACGCATTTGGGTCCCCCAAGAAATGCGGCATGCATGTGGGGGGCCCATGACATGCGGCATGCATTTGTGGGCCCCAAGACATGCGCCATGCATGTGGGGCCCCTATGACATGCGGCATGCATTTGTGGGCCCCAAGACATGCGGCATGCATGTGGGGCCCCTATGACATGCGGCATGCATTTGGGGGGCCACATGACATGCGGCATGCACGTGCGGCCCCCATGAAATGTGGCATTTATTTGGCGCCCCAATGACATGTGGAATGCCTGCGGGGCCCCCGTGACATGTGGCATGCACGTGGGGCCCCCATGACATGCAGCATTCACGTGGGACCGACATAACATGCGGAATGCACGTGAGGCCCCCTTGACATGCGTAATGCCTGCGGGGCCCCAATGACATGCGGCATGCACGCATTTGGGTCCCCCATGAAATGCGGCATGCATGTGGGGCCCCCATGACATGTGGTATGCATTTGTGGGCCCCAAGACATGCGCCATGCATGTGGGGCCCCTATGACATGCGGCATGCATTTGTGGGCCCCAAGACATGCGGCATGCATGTGGGGCCCCTATGACATGCGGCATGCATTTGGGGGGCCACATGACATGCGGCATGCACGTGCGGCCCCCATGAAATGTGGCATTTATTTGGCGCCCCAATGACATGTGGAATGCCTGCGGGGCCCCCGTGACATGTGGCATGCACGTGGGGCCCCCATGACATGCAGCATTCACGTGGGACCGACATAACATGCGGAATGCACGTGAGGCCCCCTTGACATGCGTAATGCCTGCGGGGCCCCAATGACATGCGGCATGCACGCATTTGGGTCCCCCATGAAATGCGGCATGCATGTGGGGCCCCCATGACATGTGGTATGCATGTGGGGTCCCATGATATGCGGCATGCAGTTGGGGCCCCAATACATGCGGCATGCACGTTGGACACCCATGGCATGCGACATGCATTTATGGCCCCCATGATATGCGGCATGCATTTGGGCCCTCATGAAATGCGCCATGCATGTGGGGCCCCTATGACACGCGGCATGCATTTGGGGCCCCCATGATATGCGGCACGCATTTGTGGTCCCCATGACATGCGGCATGCACTTGTGGGCCCCAAGACATGATGCATGCATTTGGGGGGCCCCATGACATGCGGAATGCACGTGGGGCCCCCATGAAATGCGGCATGCATTTGGGGCCCCCATGACATGCAGAATGCCTTCGGGGCCCCATGAGACGCGGCATGCATGCGGCACCCTCATGACATGCGGCATGCATTTGGGGCCCCCATGACTTGAGGCATGCATTTGGGGCCCCTATGACATGCGGCATGCATTTGGGGCCCCAATGACATGCGGCATGCATGTGGGGCACCCATGACTTGCGCCATGCACGTGGGGCCCCTATGGCATGCGGCATATGCTTGGGGCCCCAATGACATGCGGTATGAGTTTGGATCCCCCATGACATGCGGCATGCACGTGGGGCCCCCATGACATGAGTCATGCATTTGGGGCCGCCATGACATGCGGCATGCATTTGGGGCCCCCATGACATGCGACATGCACGTGGGGCCGCCATGACATGCGGTATGCATTTGCGGACCCCATGACATGCGGCATGCATTTGGGGTCCCCAGGACATGAGTCATGCATTTGGGGCCGTCATGACATGCGGCATGCATTTGGGGCCCCCATGACATGCGGCATGCATTTGGGTCCCCCATGAAATGCGGCATGCATGTGGGGCCCCCATGACATGTGGCATGCATGTGGGCCCCCCATGACATGCGCCATGCATGTGGGCCCCTATGACATGCGGCATGCATGTGGGGCCCCCAGGACATGCTCCATGCATGTGGGGCCCCTATGACATGCGGCATGCATGTGGGGCCCCTATGACATGCGGCATGCATTTGGGGGCCCCATGACATGCGGCATGCACGTGGGGCCCCCATGACATGCGTCATACATTTGTGGCCCCCGTGACATGAGGCATGCACATGGGGACCCCATGACATGCGGCAAGCACGCGGGGCCCCAATGACATGCAGCATGTACGTGGGGCCCCCATGACATGCGGAATGCACGTGAGGCCCCCATGACATGCGGAATGCCTGCGGGGCCCCAATGCCATGCGGCATGCATGCATTTGGGTCACCCATGAAATGCGGCATGCATGTGGGGCCCCCATGACATGTGGCATGCATGTGGGGCCCCATGATATCCGGCATGCATTTATGGCCCCCATGACATGCGGCATGCATTTGGGCCTCCATGACAAGCGAAAAGCACGTGGGGCCCCAATGACATGCAGCATGCACGTGGGGCCCCCATGACATGCGGAATGCACGTGAGGCCCCCATGACATGCGGAATGCCTGCGGGGCCCCAATGACATGCGGCATGCATTTGGGGCCCCCATGACTTGAGCCATGCATTTGGGGCCCCCATGATATGTGGCATGCATTTGGGGCCCCCATGACTTGAGCCATGCATTTGGGGCCCCCATGACATGCGGCCTGCACGTGGGGCCATCATGACATGCAGCATGCATTTGGGGCCACTATGACATGCGGCAAACATTTGGGCCCCCATGACATGCGGCATGCATGTGGGGCACCCATGACTTGCGCCATGTCATGTGGGCCCCAAATGCATGCGGCATGAATTTGGGGGCTCCATTACATGCGGCATGCATGTGGAGCCCCCATGACATGCGGCATGCATTTGGGGCCCACATGACATGCTTCATGCATGTGGGGCCCCCATGACATGCGTCATGCATTTGGGCCCCCATGACATGCGGCATGCATTTGGGGACTGCATAACATGCTGCATGCATTTGGGGTACCTGAGACATGCGGCATGCACATGGGGCCCCCATGACATGCGGCATATGCTTGGGGCCCCAATGACATGCGGTATGCACGTTCGGCCCCCATGACATGAGTCATGCATTTGGGGCCGCCATGACATGCGGCATGCATTTGGGGCCCCCATGACATGCGGTATGCATGTGGGGCCCCAATGACATGCGGCATGCATTTGGGGGCCCCCATGACTTGATGCATGCATTTGGGGCCCCCATGACATGCGGCATGCATGTGGGACCCCCATGGCATGCGGCATGCATTTGAATCCCCCATTACATGCGGCATGCACGTGGGGCCCCCCATGGCATGCGGCATGCATTTGGCCCCCCCATGACATGCGGAATGCCTGCGGGGCCCCCATGACATGCGGCATGCATGCAGGGCCCTCATGACATGCGGCATGAATTTGGGGCCCCCAATACATGCGGCATGCACATTGGGCCCCCTTGACATGCGACATTCATGTGGGGCTCCCATGACATGCGGCATGCATTTATGGCCCCCATGACATGCGGCATGCATTTGGGCCCCCCATGACATGCGGCATGCATTTGGGGTGCCCGAGACATGCGGCATGCACGTGGGGCCCCTATGACATGTGGCATGCACGTGGGGCCCCCATGACATGCTGCATGCATTTGGGACCCCCATGATAAGCGGCATGCATGTGGGGCCCCTATGACATGCGGAATCCATTTGGGGGGCCCCATGACATGTGGAATGCCTGCGGGGCCCCCATGACATGCGGCATGCATGTGGGGCCCCCATGAAGTGCAGCATGCATTTGGATCCCCCATTACATGCTGCATGCAATTGGGGCCCCCATGAAATGCGCCATGCATGTGGGGCCCCTATGACATGCTGCATGAATTTGGGGCCCCCAATACATGCGGCATGCTTGTTGGGCCCCCATGACATGCGGCATGCATTTATGGCCCCCATGACATGCGGCAAGCATTTGAGCCCCCATGACATGCGGCATGCATGTGGAGACCCCATGACATGCGGCATGCATGTGGGGCCCCAATGACATGCGGCATGCATTTGGGGGCCCCCATGACTTGATGCATGCATTTGGGGCCCCCATGACATGCGGCATGCATGTGGGACCCCCATGGCATGCGGCATGCATTTGAATCCCCCATTACATGCGGCATGCACGTGGGGCCCCCATGGCATGTGGCATGCATTTGGGCCCCCCATGACATGCGGAATGCCTGCGGGGCCCCCATGACATGCGGCATGCATGCAGGGCCCTCATGACATGCGGCATGAATTTGGGGCCCCCAATACATGCGGCATGCACGTTGGGCCCCCTTGACATGCGACATTCATGTGGGGCTCCCATGACATGCGGCATGCATTTATGGCCCCCATGACATGCGGCAAGCTTTTGGGCCCCATGACATGCGGCATGCATGTGGGGCCCCCATGACATGCGGCAAGCATTTGGGCCCCCATGACATGCGGCATGCATGTGGGGCCCCCTTGACATGCGGCATGCATTTGGGGGCCCCATGGCATGCAGCATGCATGTGGGGCCCAAATGCTTGCCGCATGTCAAGGGGGCCTCCATGACATGCGGCATGCATGTGGGTCCCCATGACATGCGTCATGCACGTGGGGCCCCCTTGACATGCGGCATGCATTTATGGCCCTCATGACTTGCGGCATGAATTTGGGGCCCCCATGATATGCGGCACGCATTTGGGGCCCCCATGACATGCGCATGCATGTGGAGCCCCCATGACATGAGGCATTCATTTGGGACCCCCATGACATGCAGCATGCACGTGGGGCCCCCATGACATGCGACATGCATTTGGGGGCCCCGTGACATGCGGCATGCATTTGGGTCCCCCATGAAATGTGGCATGCACGTGGAGCCCCCATGACATGCGGCATGCATTTGGGGCACCCATGACATGCGGCATGCATGTGGGACCCCCATGACATGCGGCATGCATTTGGGGCCTGCATAACATGCTGCATGCATTTGGGTTACCTGAGACATGCGGCATGCACGTGGGCCCCCCATAACATGCTGCATGCATTTGGCGTGCCCGAGACATGCGGCATGCACGTGGGGCCCCTATGACATGCCGCATGCATTTGGGGCCCACATTGCATGTGGCATGCACATGGGGCCCCCATGACATGCGGCATACACTTGGGGCCCCAATGACATGCGGCATGAGTTTGGATCCCCCATGACATGCGGCATGCACGTGGAGCCCCCATGACATGCTCCATGCATGTGGGGCCCCTATGATATGCGGCATGCATGTGGGCTCCCCATGAAATGTGGCATGCACCTGGGGCCCCCATGACATGCTGCATGCATTTGGGGCCCCCATGACATGCAGCATGCATGTGGGTCCCCCATGACATGCGACATGCATTTGGGGCCCCATGACATGCGGCATGCATGTGGGTCCCCATGACATGCGGCATGCACTTGGGGCCCCCTTGACATGCGTCATGCATTTGGATCCCCCATTACATGCTGCATGCAAGTGGTGCCCCATGACATGCGGCATGCATGTGGGCCCCCATGACATGCGGCATGCATTTGGGGCCTCCATGACATGCGGCATGCATGTGGGGCCCCCATGACATGCGGCATGCATTTGGGGTCCCCTTGACATGCGACATTCATGTGGGGCTCCCATGACATGCGGCATGAATTTGGGGCCTCCATGACATGCGGCATGCATGTGGGGCCCCCATGACATGCGGCATGCATTTGGGGTCCCCATGACATGCGGCATGCACGTGGGGCCCCCTTGACATGCGACATTCATTTGGGGCCCCCATGACATGTGGCATGCATGTGGGGCTCCCATGACATGCGGCATGCATTTATGGCCCCCATGACATGCGGCAAGCATTTGGGCCCCCATGACATGCGGCATGCATGTGGGGCCCCCATGACATGCGGCATGCATTTGGGGCCTGCATAACATGCTGCATGCACTTGGGGTACCTGAGACATTCGGCATGCACGTGGGGCCCCCATAACATGCTGCATGCATTTGGGGTGCCCGAGACATGCGGAATGCACGTGGGGCCCCTATGACATGCCGCATGCATTTGGGGCCCCCATTACATGTGGCATGCACATGGGGCCTCCATGACATGCGGCATACGCTTGGGGTCCCAATGACATGCAGCATGAGTTTGGATCCCCCATGACATGCGGCATGCACGTGGGGCCCCCATGACATGAGTCATGCATTTGGGTCCCCCATGACATGCGCTATGCATGTGGGGCCCCTATGACATGCGGCATGCATTTGTGGGCCCCAAGACATGCTGCATGCATTTGGGGGGCCTCCATGACATGCAGCATGCATGTGGGTCCCCATGACATGCGTCATGCACGTGGGGCCCCCTTGACATGTGACATTCATTTGGGGCCCCCATGACATGTGGCATGCATGTGTGGCCCCTATGACATGCGGCATGCATTTGGGGCCCCGATGACATGCGGCATGCATGTGGGGCACCCATGACTTGCGGCATGCATTTGGGGCCACTATGACATGCGGCATGCATTTGGGGCCCCCATGACATGCGGCATGCATGTGGGACCCCTATGACATGCGGCATGCATTTGGGGGGTCCATGACATGCGGCATGCACGTGGGGCCCCCATGACATGCGGCATACATTTGTGGCCCCGATGACATGCGGTATGCACGTGTGGCACCCATGACTTGTGGCATGCATTTGGAGCCACTATGACATGCGGCATGCATTTGGGGCCCCAATGACATGCGGCATGCATGCATTTGGGTCCCCCATGAAATGTGGCATGCATGTGGGGCCCCCATGACATGCGGCATGCACGTGGGGCCCCCATGACATGCGGCATACATTTGTGGCCCCCGTGACATGAGGCATGCACGTGGGGCCCCATGACATGCGGCAAGCACGTGGGGCCCCAATGACATGCAGCATGCACGTGGAGCCCCCATGACATGCGGAATGCCTGCGGGGCCCCAATGACATGCGGCATGCAAGCGGGGCCCTCATGACATGTGGCATGCATTTGGGGGCCCCAATATATGCAGCATGCACGTGGGGCCCCCATGATATGTGGCATGCATGTGGGGCACCCATGATTTGCGCCATGCACGTGGGGCCCCTATGACATGCGGCATGAATTTGGGGTGCCCGAGACATGCGGAATGCACGTGGGGCCCCTATGACATGCCGAATGCATTTGTGGCCCCCATTACATGTGGCATGCACATGTGGCCTCCATGACATGCGGCATGCATTTGGGGCCACTATGACATGCGGCATGCATTTGGGGCCCCCATGACATGCGTCATGCATGTGGGACCCCTATGACATGCGGCCTGCATGTGGGGGGCCCCATGACATGCGGCAAGCACGTGGGGCCCCAATGACATGCAGCATGTACGTGGGGCCCCCATGACATGCGGAATGCCTGCGGGGCCCCAATGACATGCGGCATGCAAGCGGGGCCCTCATGACATGTAGCATGCATTTGGGGCCCCCAATATATGCAGCATGCACGTGGGGCCCCCATGATATGTGGCATGCATTTGGGGCCCCCATGACTTGCGGCATGCACGTGGGCCCCTCATGACATGCAGCATGCATTTGGAAACCACTATGACATGCGGCATGCATTTGGGGCCCCCATGACATGAGGCATGCATTTGGGGCCCCCATGACATGCGGCATGCATGTAGGGCCCCCATGAAATGCGCCATGCATGTGGGTCCCCTATGACATGCGGCATGCATTTGTGGGCCCCAAGACATGCGGCATGCACGTGGGCCCCCCATGACATGCGGCATGCATTTGGGGCCCCCCTGACATGCGGAATGCACGTGGGGCACCTATGACATGCGACATGAATTTGGGGGCCCCATTACATGCGGCATGCACGTGGAGCATCCATGACATGCGTCATGCATTTGGGCCCCCATGACATGCGGCATGCATGTGGGGCCCCCATGATATGCGCCATGCATGTGGGGCCCCTATGACATGCGGCATGAATTTGTGGGTCCCAAGACATACTGCATGCATTTGGGGGGCCCCATGACATGCGGCATGCATTTGGGGGGCCCCATGACATGCGGCATGCACGTGGGGCCCCCATGACATGTGGCATACATTTGTGGCCCCCGTGACATGAGGCATGCAAGAGGGGTCCCCATGACATGCGGCATGCATTTGGGGCCCCCATGACATGTGGTATGCACGTGGGGCCACTATGACATGCCGCATGCATTTGGGGCCCCCATGACATGCGGCATGCATGTGGGTCCCCCATGACATGCGTCATGCATTTGGATCCCCATTACATGCTGCATGCAAGTGTGGCTCCCATGACATGCGGCATGCATGTGGGCCCTCAATGACATGTGGCATGCACGTGGGGCCCCCATGACATGCTGCATGCATTTGGGGCCCCCATGATAAGCGGCATGCATGTGGGGCCCCTATGACATGCGGAATCCATTTGGGGGGCCCCATGACATGCGGCATGCACATGGGGCCCCCATGAAATGCAGCATTTATTTGGGGCCCCCATGACATGTGGAATGCCTGCGGGGCCCCCATGACATGCGGCATGCATGTGGGGCCCCCATGAAGTGCAGCATGCATTTGGATCCCCCATTACATGCTGCATGCAATTGGGGCCCCCATGAAATGCGCCATGCATGTGGGGCCCCTATGACATGCTGCATGAATTTGGGGCCCCCAATACATGTGGCATGCTTGTTGGGCCCCCATGACATGCGGCATGCATTTATGGCCCCCATGACATGCGGCAAGCATTTGAGCCCCCATGACATGCGGCATGCATGTGGGGACCCCATGACATGCGGCATGCATGTGGAGCCCCAATGGCATGCGGCATGCATTTGGGGGGCCCCATGACTTGATGCATGCATTTGGGGCCCCCATGACATGCGGCATGCATGTGGGACCCCCATGATATGCGGCATGCATTTGAATCCCCCATTACATGCGGCATGCACGTGGGGCCCCCATGACATGCGGCATGCATTTGGGCCCCCCATGACATGCGGAATGCCTGCGGGGCCCCCATGACATGCGGCATGCATGCAGGGCCCTCATGACATGCGGCATGAATTTGGGGCCCCCAATACATGCGGCATGCACGTTGGGCCCCCTTGACATGCGACATTCATGTGGGGCTCCCATGACATGCGGCATGCATTTATGGCCCCCATTACATGCGGCAAGCTTTTGGGCCCCTTGACATGCGACATGCATGTGGGGCCCCCATGACATGCGGCAAGCATTTGGGCCCCCATGACATGCGGCATGCATGTGGGGCCCCCTTGACATGCGGCATGCATTTATGGCCCCCATGACTTGCGGCATGAATTTGGGGCCCCCATGATATGCGGCACGCATTTGGGGCCCCCATGACATGCGCATGCATGTGGAGCCCCCATGAAATACGCCATGCATGTGGGGCCCCTATGACATGCGGCATGCATTTGTGGGCCCCAAGACATGCTGCATGCATTTGGGGGACCCCATGACATGCGGCATGCATTTGGGGCCCCCATGACATGAGGCATTCATTTGGGACCCCCATGACATGCAGCATGCACGTGGGGCCCCCATGACATGCGACATGCATTTGGGGGCCCCATGACATGCGGCATGCATTTGGGTCCCCCATGAAATGTGGCATGCACGTGGAGCCCCCATGACATGCGGCATGCATTTGGGGCACCCATGACATGCGGCATGCATTTGGGGCCTGCATAACATGCTGCATGCATTTGGGGTACCTGAGACATGCGGCATGCACGTGGGCCCCCCATAACATGCTGCATGCATTTGGGGTGCCCGAGACATGCGGCATGCACGTGGGGCCTCTATGACATGTGGCATGCACGTGGGGCCCCCATGACATGCTGCATGCATGTGGGGCCCCTATGACATGCGGAATCCATTTGGGGGGCCCCATGACATGCGGCATGCACATGGGGCCCCCATGAAATGCAGCATTTATTTGGGGCCCCCATGACATGTGGAATGCCTGCGGGGCCCCCATGACATGCGGCATGCATGTGGGGCCCCCATGAAGTGCAGCATGCATTTGGATCCCCCATTACATGCTGCATGCAATTGGGGCCCCCATGAAATGCGCCATGCATGTGGGGCCCCTATGACATGCTGCATGAATTTGGGGCCCCCAATACATGCGGCATGCTTGTTGGGCCCCCATGACATGCGGCATGCATTTATGGCCCCCATGACATGCGGCAAGCATTTGAGCCCCCATGACATGCGGCATGCATGAGGGGACCCCATGACATGCGGCATGCATGTGGGGCCCCAATGACATGCGGCATGCATTTGGGGGCCCACATGACTTGATGCATGCATTTGGGGCCCCCATGACATGCGGCATGCATGTGGGACCCCCATGACATGCGGCATGCATTTGAATCCCCCATTACATGCGGCATGCACGTGGGGCCCCCGTGACATGCGGCATGCATTTGGGCCCCCCATGACATGCGGAATGCCTGCGGGGCCCCCATGACATGCGGCATGCATGCAGGGCCCTCATGACATGCGGCATGAATTTGGGGCCCCCAATACATGCGGCATGCACGTTGGGCCCCCATGACATGCGGCATACGCTTGGGGCCCCAATGACATGCGGCATGAGTTTGGATCCCCCATGACATGCGGCATGCACGTGGGGCCCCCATGACATGCTCCATGCATGTGGGGCCCCTATGATATGCGGCATGCATGTAGGCTCCCCATGAAATGTGGCATGCACGTGGGGCCCCCATGACATGCTGCATTCATTTGGGGCCCCCATGACATGCAGCATGCATGTGGGTCCCCCATGACATGCGACATGCATTTGGGGCCCCATGACATGCGGCATGCATGTGGGTCCCCATGACATGCGGCATGCACGTGGGGCCCCCTTGACATGCGTCATGCATTTGGATCCCCCATAACATGCTGCATGCAAGTGGTGCCCCATGACATGCGGCATGCATGTGGGCCCCCATGACATGCGGCATGCATTTGGGGGCCCCAAGACATGCACCATGCATGTGGGGCCCCTATGACATGCGGCATGCATTTGTGGGCCCCAAGACATGCGCCATGCATGTGGGGCCCCTATGACATGCGGCATGCATTTGTGGGCCCCAAGACATGCGCCATGCATGTGGGGCCCCTATGACATGCGGCATGCATTTGTGGGCCCCAATGACATGTGGAATGCCTGCGGGGCCCCCTTGACATGTGGCATGCACGTGGGGCCCCCATGACATGCGGCAAGCACGTGGGGCCCCAATGACATGCAGCATTCACGTGGGACCGCCATAACATGCGGAATGCACGTGAGGCCCCCTTGACATGCGTAATGCCTGCGGGGCCCCAATGACATGCGGCATGCACGCATTTGGGTCCCCCATGAAATGCGGCATGCATATGGGGCCCCCATGACATGTGGTATGCATGTGGGGTCCCATGATATGCGGCATGCAGTTGGGGCCCCAATACATGCGGCATGCACGTTGGGCACCCATGACATGCGACATGCATTTATGGCCCCCATGATATGCGGCATGCATTTGGGCCCTCATGAAATGCGCCATGCATGTGGGGCCCCTATGACATGCGGCATGCATTTGGGGCCCCCATGATATGCGGCACGCATTTGTGGTCCCCATGACATGCGGCATGCATTTGTGGGCCCCAAGACATGATGCATGCATTTGGGGGGCCCCATGACATGCGGAATGCACGTGGGGCCCCCATGAAATGCGGCATGCATTTGGGGCCCCCATGACATGCGGAATGCCTTCGGGGCCCCATGAGATGCGGCATGCATGCGGCACCCTCATGACATGCGGCATGCATTTGGGGCCCCCATGACTTGAGGCATGCATTTGGGGCCCTCGTGACATGCGGCATGCATTTGTGGGCCCCAAGACATTCGGCATGCACGTGGGGCCCCCATGACATGCTGCATGCGTTTGGGGCCCCCATGACTTGCGGCATGCATGTGGGACCCCCATGACATGTGGTATGCACGTGGGGCCCCTATGACATGCCACATGCATTTGGGGCCCCATGACATGCGACATGCATGTGGGACCCCCATGACATGCAGCATGCATTTGGGCCCCCATAACATGTGGCATGCATTTGGGCCCCCATGACATGCGGCATGCATTTGGGGCCTGCATAACATGCTGCATGCATTTGGGGTCCCTGAGACATTCGGCATGCATGTGGGGCACCCATGACTTGCGCCATGCACGTGGGGCCCCTATGACATGCAGCATGAATTTGGGGGCCCCATTACATGTGGCATGCACGTGGAGCCCCCATGACATGAGTCATGCATTTGGGGCCGCCATAACATGCGGCATGCACGTGGGGCCCCCAATACATGCGGAATGCTCGGGAGGCCCCCATGACATGCGGCATGCACGTGGGGCCCCCATGACGTGCAGCATGCATTTGGATCCCCCATTACATGCAGAATGCAAGTGGGGACTCCATGACATGTGGCATGCATGCGGGCCCCCATGACATGCAGTATGCATTTGGGGCCTGCATAACATGGTGCATGCATTTGGTGTACCTGAGACATTCGGCATGCACGTGGGGCCCCCATAACATGCTGCATGCATTTGGGGTGCCCGAGACATGCGGCATGCACGTGGGGCCCCTATGACATGCCGCATGCATTTGGGCCCCCATTACATGTGGCATGCACATGGGGACCCCATGACATGCAGCATGAGTTTGGATCCCCCATGACATGCGGCATGCACATGGGGCCCCCATGACATGAGTCATGCATTTGGGGCCGCCATGACATGCTGCATGCATTTGGGGCTCCCATGACATGCGGCATGCATTTGGGTCCCCCATGAAATGCGGCATGCATGTGGGGCCCCCATGACATGTGGCATGCATGTAGGGCCCCATGATATGCGGCCTACAGTTGGGGCCCCCAATACATGCGTCATGCATTTATGGCCCCCATGACATGCGGCATGCATTTGGGCCCCCATGACATGTGGCAAGCACGTGGGGCCCCAATGACATGCAGCATGCACGTGGGGCCCCCATGACATGCGGAATGCAAGTGAGGCCCCCATGACATGCGGAATGCCTGCGGGGCCCCCATGACATGCGGAATGCGTGCGGGGCCCCCATGACATGCGGAATGCATGCAGGGCCCTCATGACATGCGGCATGAATTTGGGACCCCATGACATGTGGCATGCATGTGGGGCCCCTATGACATGCGGCATGCATTTGTGGGCCCCAAGACATGCGGCATGCATGTGGGGCCCCTATGACATGTGGCATGCATTTGGGGGCCCCATGACATGCGGCATGCACATGGGGCCCCCATGAAATGCGGCATTTATTTGGGGCCCCCATGACATGCGGCATGCACGTGGTGCCCCCATGACGTGCAGCATGAATTTGGATCCCCCATTACATGCTGCATGCAACTGGGGCCCCCATGAAATGCGCCATGCATGTGGGGCCCCTATGACATGCGGCATGCATTTGTGGGCCCCAAGACATGCGCCATGCATGTGGGGCCCCAATGACATGCAGCATTCACGTGGGACCGCCATAACATGCGGAATGCACGTGAGGCCCCCATGACATGCGTAATGCCTGCGGGGCCCCAATGACATGCGGCATGCACGCATTTGGGTCCCCCATGAAATGCGGCATGCATGTGGGGCCCCCATGACATGCGGCATGCATTTGTGGGCCCCAAGACATGCGCCATGCATGTGGGGCCCCTATGACATGCGGCATGCATTTGTGGGCCCCAAGACATGCGGCATGCATGTGGGGGCCCTATGACATGCGGCATGCATTTGGGGGGCCCCAAGACATGCGGCATGCACGTGCGGCCCCCATGAAATGTGGCATTTATTTGGCGCCCCAATGACATGTGGAATGCCTGCGGGGCCCCCGTGACATGTGGCATGCACGTGGGGCCCCCATGACATGCGGCAAGCACGTGGGGCCCCAATGACATGCAGCATTCACGTGGGACCGACATAACATGCGGAATGCACGTGAGGCCCCCTTGACATGCGTAATGCCTGCGGGGCCCCAATGACATGCGGCATGCACGCATTTGGGTCCCCCATGAAATGCGGCATGCATGTGGGGCCCCCATGACATGTGGTATGCATGTGGGGTCCCATGATATGCGGCATGCAGTTGGGGCCCCAATACATGCGGCATGCACGTTGGGCACCCATGACATGCGACATGCATTTATGGCCCCCATGATATGCGGCATGCATTTGGGCCCTCATGAAATGCGCCATGCATGTGGGGCCCCTATGACATGCGGCATGCATTTGGGGCCCCCATGATATGCGGCACGCATTTGTGGTCCCCATGACATGCGGCATGCATTTGTGGGCCCCAAGACATGATGCATGCATTTGGGGGGCCCCATGACATGCGGAATGCACGTGGGGCCCCCATGAAATGCGGCATGCATTTGGGGCCCCCATGACATGCGGAATGCCTTCGGGGCCCCATGAGATGCGGCATGCATGCGGCACCCATTAAATGCGGCAAGCACGTGGGGCCCCAATGACATGCAGCATGTACGTGGGGCCCCCATGACATGCGGAATGCCTGCGGGGCCCCAATGACATGCGGCATGCAAGCGGGGCCCTCATGACATGTAGCATGCATTTGGGGCCCCCAATATATGCAGCATGCACGTGGGGCCCCCATGATATGTGGCATGCATTTGGGGCCCCCATGACTTGTGGCATGCACGTGGGCCCCTCATGACATGCAGCATGCATTTGGAAACCACTATGACATGCGGCATGCATTTGGGGCCCCCATGACATGAGGCATGCATTTGGGGCCCCCATGACATGCGGCATGCATGTAGGGCCCCATGAAATGCGCCATGCATGTGGGTCCCCTATGACATGCGGCATGCATTTGTGGGCCCCAAGACATGCGGCATGCACGTGGGCCCCCCATGACATGCGGCATGCATTTGGGCCCCCATTACATGTGGCATGCACATGGGGACCCCATGACATGCAGCATGAGTTTGGATCCCCCATGACATGCGGCATGCACATGGGGCCCCCATGACATGAGTCATGCATTTGGGGCCGCCATGACATGCTGCATGCATTTGGGGCTCCCATGACATGCGGCATGCATTTGGGTCCCCCATGAAATGCGGCATGCATGTGGGGCCCCCATGACATGTGGCATGCATGTAGGGCCCCATGATATGCGGCCTACAGTTGGGGCCCCCAATACATGCGTCATGCATTTATGGCCCCCATGACATGCGGCATGCATTTGGGCCCCCATGACATGTGGCAAGCACGTGGGGCCCCAATGACATGCAGCATGCACGTGGGGCCCCCATGACATGCGGAATGCAAGTGAGGCCCCCATGACATGCGGAATGCCTGCGGGGCCCCCATGACATGCGGAATGCGTGCGGGGCCCCCATGACATGCGGAATGCATGCAGGGCCCTCATGACATGCGGCATGAATTTGGGACCCCATGACATGTGGCATGCATGTGGGGCCCCTATGACATGCGGCATGCATTTGTGGGCCCCAAGACATGCGGCATGCATGTGGGGCCCCTATGACATGTGGCATGCATTTGGGGGCCCCATGACATGCGGCATGCACATGGGGCCCCCATGAAATGCGGCATTTATTTGGGGCCCCCATGACATGCGGCATGCACGTGGTGCCCCCATGACGTGCAGCATGAATTTGGATCCCCCATTACATGCTGCATGCAACTGGGGCCCCCATGAAATGCGCCATGCATGTGGGGCCCCTATGACATGCGGCATGCATTTGTGGGCCCCAAGACATGCGCCATGCATGTGGGGCCCCAATGACATGCAGCATTCACGTGGGACCGCCATAACATGCGGAATGCACGTGAGGCCCCCATGACATGCGTAATGCCTGCTGGGCCCCAATGACATGCGGCATGCACGCATTTGGGTCCCCCATGAAATGCGGCATGCATGTGGGGCCCCCATGACATGCGGCATGCATTTGTGGGCCCCAAGACATGCGCCATGCATGTGGGGCCCCTATGACATGCGGCATGCATTTGTGGGCCCCAAGACATGCGGCATGCATGTGGGGGCCCTATGACATGCGGCATGCATTTGGGGGGCCCCAAGACATGCGGCATGCACGTGCGGCCCCCATGAAATGTGGCATTTATTTGGCGCCCCAATGACATGTGGAATGCCTGCGGGGCCCCCGTGACATGTGGCATGCACGTGGGGCCCCCATGACATGCGGCAAGCACGTGGGGCCCCAATGACATGCAGCATTCACGTGGGACCGACATAACATGCGGAATGCACGTGAGGCCCCCTTGACATGCGTAATGCCTGCGGGGCCCCAATGACATGCGGCATGCACGCATTTGGGTCCCCCATGAAATGCGGCATGCATGTGGGGCCCCCATGACATGTGGTATGCATGTGGGGTCCCATGATATGCGGCATGCAGTTGGGGCCCCAATACATGCGGCATGCACGTTGGGCACCCATGACATGCGACATGCATTTATGGCCCCCATGATATGCGGCATGCATTTGGGCCCTCATGAAATGCGCCATGCATGTGGGGCCCCTATGACATGCGGCATGCATTTGGGGCCCCCATGATATGCGGCACGCATTTGTGGTCCCCATGACATGCGGCATGCATTTGTGGGCCCCAAGACATGATGCATGCATTTGGGGGGCCCCATGACATGCGGAATGCACGTGGGGCCCCCATGAAATGCGGCATGCATTTGGGGCCCCCATGACATGCGGAATGCCTTCGGGGCCCCATGAGATGCGGCATGCATGCGGCACCCATTAAATGCGGCAAGCACGTGGGGCCCCAATGACATGCAGCATGTACGTGGGGCCCCCATGACATGCGGAATGCCTGCGGGGCCCCAATGACATGCGGCATGCAAGCGGGGCCCTCATGACATGTAGCATGCATTTGGGGCCCCCAATATATGCAGCATGCACGTGGGGCCCCCATGATATGTGGCATGCATTTGGGGCCCCCATGACTTGTGGCATGCACGTGGGCCCCTCATGACATGCAGCATGCATTTGGAAACCACTATGACATGCGGCATGCATTTGGGGCCCCCATGACATGAGGCATGCATTTGGGGCCCCCATGACATGCGGCATGCATGTAGGGCCCCATGAAATGCGCCATGCATGTGGGTCCCCTATGACATGCGGCATGCATTTGTGGGCCCCAAGACATGCGGCATGCACGTGGGCCCCCCATGACATGCGGCATGCATTTGGGGGCCCCCTGACATGCGGAATGCACGTGGGGCACCTATGACATGCGACATGAATTTGGGGGCCCCATTACATGCGGCATGCACGTGGAGCATCCATGACATGCGTCATGCATTTGGGCCCCCATGACATGCGGCATGCATGTGGGGCCCCCATGATATGCGCCATGCATGTGGGGCCCCTATGACATGCGGCATGCATTTGTGGGTCCCAAGACATACTGCATGCATTTGGGGGGGCCCATGACATGCGGCATGCATTTGGGGGGCCCCATGACATGCGGCATGCACGTGGGGCCCCCATGACATGTGGCATACATTTGTGGCCCCCGTGACATGAGGCATGCAAGAGGGGTCCCCATGACATGCGGCATGCATTTGGGGCCCCCATGACATGTGGCATGCACGTGGGGCCCCCATGACATGCTGCATGCATTTGGGGCCCCCATGATAAGCGGCATGCATGTGGGGCCCCTATGACATGCGGAATCCATTTGGGGGGGCCCATGACATGCGGCATGCACATGGGGCCCCCATGAAATGCAGCATTTATTTGGGGCCCCCATGACATGTGGAATGCCTGCGGGGCCCCCATGACATGCGGCATGCATGTGGGGCCCCCATGAAGTGCAGCATTTATTTGGGGCCCCCATGACATGTGGAATGCCTGCGGGGCCCCCATGACATGCGGCATGCAATTGGGGCCCCCATGAAATGCGCCATGCATGTGGGGCCCCTATGACATGCTGCATGAATTTGGGGCCCCCAATACATGCGGCATGCTTGTTGGGCCCCCATGACATGCGGCATGCATTTATGGCCCCCATGACATGCGGCAAGCATTTGAGCCCCCATGACATGCGGCATGCATGTGGGGACCCCATGACATGCGGCATGCATGTGCTGCCCCAATGGCATGCGGCATGCATTTGGGGGCCCCATGACTTGATGCATGCATTTGTTGCCCCCATGACATGCGGCATGCATGTGGGACCCCCATGACATGCGGCATGCATTTGAATCCCCCATTACATGTGGCATGCACGTGGGGCCCCCATGGCATGCGGCGTGCATTTGGGCCCCCCATGACATGCGGAATGCCTGCGGGGCCCCCATGACATGCGGCATGCATGCATGGCCCTCATGACATGCGGCATGAATTTGGGGCCCCCAATACATGCGGCATTCATGTGGGGCTCCCATGACATGCGGCATGCATTTATGGCCCCCATGACATGCGGCAAGCTTTTGGGCCCCATGACATGCGGCATGCATGTGGGGCCCCCATGACATGCGGCATGCATGTGGGGCCCCCTTGACAAGCGGCATGCATTTGAGGGCCCCATGGCATGCAGCATGCATGTGGGGCCCAAATGCTTGCCGCATGTCAAGGGGGCCTCCATGACATGCGGCATGCATGTGGGTCCCCATGACATGCGTCATGCACGTGGGGCCCCCTTGACATGCGGCATGCATTTATGGCCCCCATGACTTGCGGCATGAATTTGGGGCTCCCATGATATGCGGCACGCATTTGGGGCCCCCATGACATGCGCATGCATGTGGAGCCCCCATGAAATACGCCATGCATGTGGGGCCCCTATGACATGCGGCATGCATTTGTGGGCCCCAAGACATGCTGCATGCATTTGGGGGACCCCATGACATGCGGCATGCATTTGGGGCCCCCATGACATGAGGCATTCATTTGGGACCCCCATGACATGCAGCATGCACTTGGGGCCCCATGACATGCGACATGCATTTGGGGGCCCCATGACATGCGGCATGCATTTGGGTCCCCCATGAAATGTGGCATGCACGTGGAGCCCCCATGACATGCGGCATGCATTTGGGGCACCCATGACATGCGGCATGCATGTGGGACCCCCATGACATGCGGCATGCATTTGGGCCCCCCATGACATGCGGCATGCATATGGGGCCTGCATAACATGCTGCATGCATTTGGGGTACCTGAGACATGCGGCATGCACGTGGGCCCCCCATAACATGCTGCATGCATTTGGGGTGCCCGAGACATGCGGCATGCACGTGGGGCCCCTATGACATGTGGCATGCACGTGGGGCCCCCATGACATGCTGCATGCATTTGGGGCCCCCATGATAAGCGGCATGCATGTGGGGCCCCAATGACATGCGGAATCCATTTGGGGGGCCCCATGACATGCGGCATGCACATGGGGCCCCCATGAAATGCAGCATTTATTTGGGGCCCCCATGACATGTGGAATGCCTGCGGGGCCCCCATGACATGCGGCATGCATGTGGGGCCCCCATGAAGTGCAGCATGCATTTGGATCCCCCATTACATGCTGCATGCAATTGGGGCCCCCATGAAATGCGCCATGCATGTGGGGCCCCTATGACATGCTGCATGAATTTGGGGCCCCCAATACATGCGGCATGCTTGTTGGGCCCCCATGACATGCGGCATGCATTTATGGCCCCCATGACATGCGGCAAGCATTTGAGCCCCCATGACATGCGGCATGCATGTGGGGACCCCATGACATGCGGCATGCATGTGGGGCCCCAATGACATGCGGCATGCATTTGGGGGCCCCCATGACTTGATGCATGCATTTGGGGCCCCCATGACATGCGGCATGCATGTGGGACCCCCATGGCATGCGGCATGCATTTGAATCCCCCATTACATGCGGCCTGCACGTGGGGCCCCCCATGGCATGCGGCATGCATTTGGGCCCCCCATGACATGCGGAATGCCTGCAGGGCCCCCATGACATGCGGCATGCATGCAGGGCCCTCATGACATGCGGCATGAATTTGGGGCCCCCAATACATGCGGCATGCACGTTGGGCCCCCTTGACATGCGACATTCATGTGGGGCTCCCATGACATGCGGCATGCATTTATGGCCCCCATGACATGCGGCAAGCTTTTGGGCCCCATGACATGCGGCATGCATGTGGGGCCTCCATGACATGCGGCAAGCATTTGGGCCCCCATGACATGCGGCATGCATGTGGGGCCCCCTTGACATGCGGCATGCATTTGGGGGCCCCATGGCATGCAGCATGCATGTGGGGCCCAAATGCTTGCCGCATGTCAAGGGGGCCTCCATGACATGCGGCATGCATGTGGATCCCCATGACATGCGGCATGCATGTGGGGCCCCTATGACATGCGGCATGCATGTGGGGCCCCCATGACATGCTCCATGCATGTGGGGCCCCATGACATGCGGCATGCATTTGGGTCCCCCATGAAATGCGGCATGCATGTGGGGCCCCCATGACATGTGGCATGCATGTGGGCCCCTATGACATGCGGCATGCATGTGGGACCCCCATGACATGCGGCATGCATGTGGGGCCCCTATGACATGCGGCATGCATGTGGGACCCCCATGACATGCGGCATGCATGTGGGGCCCCTATGACATGCGGCATGCATTTGGAGCCCCCAGGACATGCGGCATGCATGTGGGGCCCCTATGACATGCGGCATGCATGTGGGGCCCCCATGACATGCTCCATGCATGTGGGGCCCCTGTGACATGTGGCATGCATGTGGGGCCCCTATGACATGCGGCATGTATTTGGGGGGCCCCATGACATGCGGCATGCACGTGGGGCCCCCATGACATGCGGCATGCATGTGGGGTCCCCATGACATGTGGCATGCATGTGAACCCCCCATGACATGCGCCATGCATGTGGGCCCCTATGACATGCGGCATGCATGTGGGACCCCCATGACATGCGGCATGCATGTGGGGCCCCTATGACATGCGGCATGCATGTGGGGCCCCCATGACATGCTCCATGCATGTGGGGCCCCTATGACATGTGGCATGCATGTGGGGGCCCTATGACATGCGGCATGCATTTGGGGGGCCCCATGACATGCGGCATGCACGTGGGGCCCCCATGACATGCGGCAAGCACGCGGGGCCCCAATGACATGCAGCATGTACGTGGGGCCCCCATGACATGCGAAATGCACGTGAGGCCCCCATGACATGCGGAATGCCTGCGGGGCCCCAATGCCATGCGGCATGCATGCATTTGGGTCACCCATGAAATGCAGCATGCACGTGGGGCCCCCATGACATGTGGCATGCATGTGGGTCCCCATGATATCCGGCATGCATTTATGGCCCCCATGACATGCGGCATGCATTTGGGGCCCCCATGACTTGAGCCATGCATTTGGGGCCCCCATAACATGTGGCATGCACGTGGGGCCCTCATGACATGCAGCATGCATTTGGGGCCCCCATGACTTGAGCCATGCATTTGGGGCCCCCATGACATGCGGCATGCACGTGGGGCCATCATGACATGCAGCATGCATTTGGGGCCACTATGACATGCGGCAAGCATTTGGGCCCCCATGACATGCGGCATGCATGTGGGGGGCCCATGACATGCGTCATGCATTTGGGCCCCATGACATGCGGCATGCATTTGGGGCCTGCATAACATGATGCATGCATTTGGGGTACCTGAGACATGCGGCATGCACATGGGGCCCCCATAACATGCTGCATGCATTTGGGGCGCCCGAGACATGCGGCATGCACGTGGGGACCCTATGACATGCCGCATGCATTTGGGGCCCCCATTACATGTGGCATGCACATGAAGCCCCCATGACATGAGGCATATGCTTGGGGCCCCATTGACATGCGGCATGAGTTTGGACCCCCCATGACATGTGGCATGCACGTGGGGCCCCCATGACATGCGGCATGCATTTGGGGCCGCCATGACATGCGGCATGCATTTGGGGCCCCCATGACATGCGGCATGCATTTGGGTCCCTCATGAAATGCGGCATGCATGTGGGGCCCCCATGACATGTGGCATGCATGTGGGCCCCCCCATGACATGCGCCATGAATGTGGGGCCCCTATGACATGCGGCATGCATTTGGGGGGCCCCATGACATGCGGCATGCACGTGGGGCCCCCATGACATGCGGCATACATTTGTGGCCCCCGTGACATGAGGCATGCACGTGGGGCCCCCATGACATGCGACAAGCACGCGGGGCACCAATGACATGCAACATGTACGTGGGGCCCCCATGACATGCGGAATGCACGTGAGGCCCCCTTGACATGCGGAATGGCTGCGGGGCCCCAATGACATGCAGCATGCATGTGGGCCCCCCATGACATGCGGCATGCATTTGTGGGCACCAAGACATACGGCATGCGTTTGGGGCCCCCATGATATGCGGCATGCATTTGAATCCCCCATTACATGCGGCATGCACGTGGGGCTCCCATGACATGCGGCATGCATTTATGGCCCCCATGACTTGAGGCATGCATTTGGGGCCTCCATGACATGCGGCATGCATGTGGGGCCCCCATGACATGCGCCATGCATGTGGGGCCCCTATGACATGCGGCATGCACGTGGAGCCCCCATCATATGCGGTATGCATTTGGGGCCCCCATGACATGCGGCATGCATGCAGGGCCCTCATGACATGTGGCATGAATTTGGGGCCCCAATACATGCGGCATGCATGTTGGCACCCCATGACATGCGGCATGCATTTGGGGCCTCCATGACATGCGGCATGCATGTGGGGTCCCCCATGACATGCGCCGTGCATGTGGGACCCCTATGACATGCGGCATGCATTTGGGGCCCCCATGACATGCGGCATGCATGTGGGGCCCTCATGACATGCGGCATGCATTTGTGGGCCCCAAGACATTCGGCATGCACGTGGGGCCCCCATGACATGCTGCATTCGTTTGGGGCCCCCATGACTTGCGGCATGCATGTGGGACCCCCATGACATGTGGTATGCACGTGGGGCTCCCATGACATGCGGCATGCATTTATGGCCCCCATGACTTGAGGCATGCATTTGGGGCCTCCATGACATGCGGCATGCATGTGGGGCCCCCATGACATGCGCCATGCATGTGGGGCCCCTATGACATGCGGCATGCACGTGGAGCCCCCATCATATGCGGTATGCATTTGGGGCCCCCATGACATGCGGCATGCATGCAGGGCCCTCATGACATGTGGCATGAATTTGGGGCCCCAATACATGCGGCATGCATGTTGGCACCCCATGACATGCGGCATGCATTTGGGGCCTCCATGACATGCGGCATGCATGTGGGGTCCCCCATGACATGCGCCGTGCATGTGGGACCCCTATGACATGCGGCATGCATTTGGGGCCCCCATGACATGTGGTATGCACGTGGGGCCCCTATGACATGCCACATGCATTTGGGGCCCCCATGACATGCGACATGCATGTGGGACCCCCATGACATGCGGCATGCATTTGGGCCCCCATGACATGTGGCATGCATTTGGGCCCCCATGACATGCGGCATGCATTTGGGGCCTGCATAACATGCTGCATGCATTTGGGGTCCCTGAGACATTCGGCATGCATGTGGGGCACCCATGACTTGCGCCATGCACGTGGGGCCCCTATGACATGCAGCATGAATTTGGGGGCCCCATTACATGTGGCATGCACGTGGAGCCCCCATGACATGAGTCATGCATTTGGGGCCGCCATGACATGCGGCATGCACGTGGGGCCCCCAATACATGCGGAATGCTCGGGAGGCCCCCATGACATGCGGCATGCACGTGGGGCCCCCATGACGTGCAGCATGCATTTGGATCCCCCATTACATGCAGAATGCAAGTGGGGACCCCATGACATGTGGCATGCATGTGGGCCCCATGACATGCAGTATGCATTTGGGGCCTGCATAACATGGTGCATGCATTTGGTGTACCTGAGACATTCGGCATGCACGTGGGGCCCCCATAACATGCTGCATGCATTTGGGGTGCCCGAGACATGCGGCATGTCATAGGGGCCCCACGTGCATGCCGCACGCATTTGGGCCCCCATTACATGTGGCATGCACATGGGGACCCCATGACATGCAGCATGAGTTTGGATCCCCCATGACATGCGGCATGCACATGGGGCCCCCATGACATGAGTCATGCATTTGGGGCCGCCATGACATGCAGCATGCATTTTTGGCTCCCATGACATGCGGCATGCATTTGGGTCCCCCATGAAATGCGGCATGCATGTGGGGCCCCCATGACATGTGGCATGAATGTAGGGCCCCATGATATGCGGCCTGCAGTTGGGGCCCCAATACATGCGGCATGCATTTATAGCCCCCATTACATGCGGCATGCATTTGGGCCCCCATGACATGTGGCAAGCACGTGGGGCCCCAATGACATGCAGCATGCACGTGGGGCCCCCATGACATGCGGAATGCAAGTGAGGCCCCCATGACATGCGGAATGCCTGCGGGGCCCCCATGACATGCGGAATGCGTGCGGGGCCCCCATGACATGCGGCATGCATGCAGGGCCCTCATGACATGCGGCATGAATTTGGGACCCCATGACATGTGGCATGCATGTGGGGCCCCTATGACATGCGGCATGCATTTGTGGGCCCCAAGACATGCGGCATGCATGTGGGGCCCCTATGACATGCGGCATGCATTTGGGGGCCCCATGACATGCGGCATGCACATGGGGCCCCCATGAAATGCGGCATTTATTTGGGGCCCCCATGACATGCGGCATGCACGTGGTGCCCCCATGACGTGCAGCATGAATTTGGATCCCCCATTACATGCTGCATGCAACTGGGGCCCCCATGAAATGCGCCATGCATGTGGGGCCCCTATGACATGCGGCATGCATTTGTGGGCCCCAAGACATGCGCCATGCATGTGGGGCCCCAATGACATGCAGCATTCACGTGGGACCGCCATAACATGCGGAATGCACGTGAGGCCCCCATGACATGCGTAATGCCTGCGGGGCCCCAATGACATGCGGCATGCACGCATTTGGGTCCCCCATGAAATGCGGCATGCATGTGGGGCCCCCATGACATGCGGCATGCATTTGTGGGCCCCAAGACATGCGCCATGCATGTGGGGCCCCTATGACATGCGGCATGCATTTGTGGGCCCCAAGACATGCGGCATGCATGTGGGGCCCCTATGACATGCGGCATGCATTTGGGGGGCCACATGACATGCGGCATGCACGTGCGGCCCCCATGAAATGTGGCATTTATTTGGCGCCCCAATGACATGTGGAATGCCTGCGGGGCCCCCTTGACATGTGGCATGCACGTGGGGCCCCCATGACATGCGGCAAGCACGTGGGGCCCCAATGACATGCAGCATTCACGTGGGACCGCCATAACATGCGGAATGCACGTGAGGCCCCCTTGACATGCGTAATGCCTGCGGGGCCCCAATGACATGCGGCATGCACGCATTTGGGTCCCCCATGAAATGCGGCATGCATGTGGGGCCCCCATGACATGTGGTATGCATGTGGGGTCCCATGATATGCGGCATGCAGTTGGGGCCCCAATACATGCGGCATGCACGTTGGGCACCCATGACATGCGACATGCATTTATGGCCCCCATGATATGTGGCATGCATTTGGGCCCTCATGAAATGCGCCATGCATGTGGGGCCCTTATGACATGCGGCATGCATTTGGGGCCCCCATGATATGCGGCACACATTTGTGGTCCCCATGACATGCGGCATGCATTTGTGGGCCCCAAGACATGATGCATGCATTTGGGGGGCCCCATGACATGCGGAATGCACGTGGGGCCCCCATGAAATGCGGCATGCATTTGGGGCCCCCATGACATGCGGAATGCCTTCGGGGCCCCATGAGATGCGGCATGCATGCGGCACCCTCATGACATGCGGCATGCATTTGGGGCCCCCATGACTTGAGGCATGCATTTGGGGCCCTCATGACATGCGGCATGCATTTGTGGGCCCCAAGACATTCGGCATGCACGTGGGGCCCCCATGACATGCTGCATGCGTTTGGGGCCCCCATGACTTGCGGCATGCATGTGGGACCCCCATGACATGTGGTATGCACGTGGGGCACCTATGACATGCCACATGCATTTGGGGCCCCCATGACATGCGACATGCATGTGGGACCCCCATGACATGCAGCATGCATTTGGGCCCCATGACATGTGGCATGCATTTGGGCCCCCATGACATGCGGCATGCATTTGGGGCCTGCATAACATGCTGCATGCATTTGGGGGCCCCATTACATGTGGCATGCACGTGGAGCCCCCATGACATGAGTCATGCATTTGGGGCCGCCATGACATGCGGCATGCACGTGGGGCCCCCAATACATGTGGAATGCTCGGGAGGCCCCCATGACATGCGGCATGCACGTGGGGCCCCCATGACGTGCAGCATGCATTTGGATCCCCAATTACATGCAGAATGCAAGTGGGGACCCCATGACATGTGGCATGCATGTGGGCCCCCATGACATGCAGTATGCATTTGGGGCCTGCATAACATGGTGCATGCATTTGGTGTACCTGAGACATTCGGCATGCACGTGGGGCCCCCATAACATGCTGCATGCATTTGGGGTGCCCGATACATGCGGCATGTCATAGGGGCCCCACGTGCATGCCGCACGCATTTGGGCCCCCATTACATGTGGCATGCACATGGGGACCCCATGACATGCAGCATGAGTTTGGATCCCCCATGACATGCGGCATGCACATGGGGCCCCCATGACATGAGTCATGCATTTGGGGCCGCCATGACATGCTGCATGCATTTGGGGCTCCCATGACATGCGGCATGCATTTGGGTCCCCCATGAAATGCGGCATGCATGTGGGGCCCCCATGACATGTGGCATGCATGTAGGGCCCCATGATATGCGGCCTGCAGTTGGGGCCCCCAATACATGCGTCATGCATTTATGGCCCCCATGACATGCGGCATGCATTTGGGCCCCCATGACATGTGGCAAGCACGTGGGGCCCCAATGACATGCAGCATGCACGTGGGGCCCCCATGACATGCGGAATGCAAGTGAGGCCCCCATGACATGCGGAATGCCTGCGGGGCCCCCATGACATGCGGAATGCGTGCGGGGCCCCCATGACATGCGGCATGCATGCAGGACCCTCATGACATGCGGCATGAATTTGGGACCCCATGACATGTGGCATGCATGTGGGGCCCCTATGACATGCGGCATGCATTTGTGGGCCCCAAGACATGCGTCATGCACATGGGGCCCCCATGAAATGCGGCATTTATTTGGGGCCCCCATGACATGCGGCATGCACGTGGTGCCCCCATGACGTGCAGCATGAATTTGGATCCCCCATTACATGCTGCATGCAACTGGGGCCCCCATGAAATGCGCCATGCATGTGGGGCCCCTATGACATGCGGCATGCATTTGTGGGCCCCCAATGACATGCAGCATTCACGTGGGACCGCCATAACATGCGGAATGCACGTGAGGCCCCCATGACATGCGTAATGCCTGCGGGGCCCCAATGACATGCGGCATGCACGCATTTGGGTCCCCCATGAAATGCGGCATGCATGTGGGGGGCCCATGACATGCGGCATGCATTTGTGGGCCCCAAGACATGCGCCATGCATGTGGGGCCCCTATGACATGCGGCATGCATTTGTGGGCCCCAAGACATGCGGCATGCATGTGGGGCCCCTATGACATGCGGCATGCATTTGGGGGGCCACATGACATGCGGCATGCACGTGCGGCCCCCATGAAATGTGGCATTTATTTGGCGCCCCAATGACATGTGGAATGCCTGCGGGGCCCCCGTGACATGTGGCATGCACGTGGGGCCCCCATGACATGCAGCATTCACGTGGGACCGACATAACATGCGGAATGCACGTGAGGCCCCCTTGACATGCGTAATGCCTGCGGGGCCCCAATGACATGCGGCATGCACGCATTTGGGTCCCCCATGAAATGCGGCATGCATGTGGGGCCCCCATGACATGTGGTATGCATTTGTGGGCCCCAAGACATGCGCCATGCATGTGGGGCCCCTATGACATGCGGCATGCATTTGTGGGCCCCAAGACATGCGGCATGCATGTGGGGCCCCTATGACATGCGGCATGCATTTGGGGGGCCACATGACATGCGGCATGCACATGCGGCCCCCATGAAATGTGGCATTTATTTGGCGCCCCAATGACATGTGGAATGCCTGCGGGGCCCCCGTGACATGTGGCATGCACGTGGGGCCCCCATGACATGCAGCATTCACGTGGGACCGACATAACATGCGGAATGCACGTGAGGCCCCCTTGACATGCGTAATGCCTGCGGGGCCCCAATGACATGCGGCATGCACGCATTTGGGTCCCCCATGAAATGCGGCATGCATGTGGGGCCCCCATGACATGTGGTATGCATGTGGGGTCCCATGATATGCGGCATGCAGTTGGGGCCCCAATACATGCGGCATGCACGTTGGACACCCATGACATGCGACATGCATTTATGGCCCCCATGATATGCGGCATGCATTTGGGCCCTCATGAAATGCGCCATGCATGTGGGGCCCCTATGACACGCGGCATGCATTTGGGGCCCCCATGATATGCGGCACGCATTTGTGGTCCCCATGACATGCGGCATGCACTTGTGGGCCCCAAGACATGATGCATGCATTTGGGGGGCCCCATGACATGCGGAATGCACGTGGGGCCCCCATGAAATGCGGCATGCATTTGGGGCCCCCATGACATGCAGAATGCCTTCGGGGCCCCATGAGACGCGGCATGCATGCGGCACCCTCATGACATGCGGCATGCATTTGGGGCCCCCATGACTTGAGGCATGCATTTGGGGCCCCTATGACATGCGGCATGCATTTGGGGCCCCAATGACATGCGGCATGCATGTGGGGCACCCATGACTTGCGCCATGCACGTGGGGCCCCTATGGCATGCGGCATGAATTTGGGGGCCCCATTACATGCGGCATGCATGTGGAGCCCCCATGACATGCGGCATGCATTTGGGGCCCCCATGACATGCTTCATGCATGTGGGGCCCCCATGACATGCGTCATGCATTTGGGCCCCCATGACATGCGGCATGCATTTGGGGCCTGCATAACATGCTGCATGCATTTGGGGTACCTGAGACATGCGGCATGCACATGGGGCCCCCATGACATGCGGCATATGCTTGGGGCCCCAATGACATGCGGTATGAGTTTGGATCCCCCATGACATGCGGCATGCACGTGGGGCCCCCATGACATGAGTCATGCATTTGGGGCCGCCATGACATGCGGCATGCATTTGGGGCCCCCATGACATGCGACATGCACGTGGGGCCGCCATGACTTGCGGTATGCATTTGCGGACCCCATGACATGCGGCATGCATTTGGGGTCCCCAGGACATGAGTCATGCATTTGGGGCCGTCATGACATGCGGCATGCATTTGGGGCCCCCATGACATGCGGCATGCATTTGGGTCCCCCATGAAATGCGGCATGCATGTGGGGCCCCCATGACATGTGGCATGCATGTGGGCCCCCCATGACATGCGCCATGCATGTGGGCCCCTATGACATGCGGCATGCATGTGGGGCCCCCAGGACATGCTCCATGCATGTGGGGCCCCTATGACATGCGGCATGCATGTGGGGCCCCTATGACATGCGGCATGCATTTGGGGGCCCCATGACATGCGGCATGCACGTGGGGCCCCCATGACATGCGTCATACATTTGTGGTCCCCGTGACATGAGGCATGCACATGGGGACCCCATGACATGCGGCAAGCACGCGGGGCCCCAATGACATGCAGCATGTACGTGGGGCCCCCATGACATGCGGAATGCACGTGAGGCCCCCATGACATGCGGAATGCCTGCGGGGCCCCAATGCCATGCGGCATGCATGCATTTGGGTCACCCATGAAATGCGGCATGCATGTGGGGCCCCCATGACATGTGGCATGCATGTGGGGCCCCATGATATCCGGCATGCATTTATGGCCCCCATGACATGCGGCATGCATTTGGGCCTCCATGACAAGCGAAAAGCACGTGGGGCCCCAATGACATGCAGCATGCACGTGGGGCCCCCATGACATGCGGAATGCACGTGAGGCCCCCATGACATGCGGAATGCCTGCGGGGCCCCAATGACATGCGGCATGCATTTGGGGCCCCCATGACTTGAGCCATGCATTTGGGGCCCCCATGATATGTGGCATGCATTTGGGGCCCCCATGACTTGAGCCATGCATTTGGGGCCCCCATGACATGCGGCCTGCACGTGGGGCCATCATGACATGCAGCATGCATTTGGGGCCACTATGACATGCGGCAAACATTTGGGCCCCCATGACATGCGGCATGCATGTGGGGCACCCATGACTTGCGCCATGTCATGTGGGCCCCAAATGCATGCGGCATGAATTTGGGGGCTCCATTACATGCGGCATGCATGTGGAGCCCCCATGACATGCGGCATGCATTTGGGGCCCACATGACATGCTTCATGCATGTGGGGCCCCCATGACATGCGTCATGCATTTGGGCCCCCATGACATGCGGCATGCATTTGGGGACTGCATAACATGCTGCATGCATTTGGGGTACCTGAGACATGCGGCATGCACATGGGGCCCCCATGACATGCGGCATATGCTTGGGGCCCCAATGACATGCGGTATGCACGTTCGGCCCCCATGACATGAGTCATGCATTTGGGGCCGCCATGACATGCGGCATGCATTTGGGGCCCCCATGACATGCGACATGCACGTGGGGCCCCCATGACATGCGGTATGCATGTGGGGCCCCAATGACATGCGGCATGCATTTGGGGGCCCCCATGACTTGATGCATGCATTTGGGGCCCCCATGACATGCGGCATGCATGTGGGACCCCCATGGCATGCGGCATGCATTTGAATTCCCCATTACATGCGGCATGCACGTGGGGCCCCCCATGGCATGCGGCATGCATTTGGGCCCCCCATGACATGCGGAATGCCTGCGGGGCCCCCATGACATGCGGCATGCATGCAGGGCCCTCATGACATGCGGCATGAATTTGGGGCCCCCAATACATGCGGCATGCACATTGGGCCCCCTTGACATGCGACATTCATGTGGGGCTCCCATGACATGCGGCATGCATTTATGGCCCCCATGACATGCGGCATGCATTTGGGCCCCCCATGACATGCGGCATGCATTTGGGGCCTGCATAACATGCTGCATGCATTTTGGGTACCTGAGACATGCGGCATGCACGTGGGCCCCCCATAACATGCTGCATGCATTTGGGGTGCCCGAGACATGCGGCATGCACGTGGGGCCCCTATGACATGTGGCATGCACGTGGGGCCCCCATGACATGCTGCATGCATTTGGGACCCCCATGATAAGCGGCATGCATGTGGGGCCCCTATGACATGCGGAATCCATTTGGGGGGCCCCATGACATGCGGCATGCACATGGGGCCCCCATGAAATGCAGCATTTATTTGGGGCCCCCATGACATGTGGAATGCCTGCGGGGCCCCCATGACATGCGGCATGCATGTGGGGCCCCCATGAAGTGCAGCATGCATTTGGATCCCCCATTACATGCTGCATGCAATTGGGGCCCCCATGAAATGCGCCATGCATGTGGGGCCCCTATGACATGCTGCATGAATTTGGGGCCCCCAATACATGTGGCATGCTTGTTGGGCCCCCATGACATGCGGCATGCATTTATGGCCCCCATGACATGCGGCAAGCATTTGAGCCCCCATGACATGCGGCATGCATGTGGGGACCCCATGACATGCGGCATGCATGTGGAGCCCCAATGGCATGCGGCATGCATTTGGGGGCCCCCATGACTTGATGCATGCATTTGGGGCCCCCATGACATGCGGCATGCATGTGGGACCCCCATGATATGCGGCATGCATTTGAATCCCCCATTACATGCGGCATGCACGTGGGGCCCCCATGACATGCGGCATGCATTTGGGCCCCCCATGACATGCGGAATGCCTGCGGGGCCCCCATGACATGCGGCATGCATGCAGGGCCCTCATGACATGCGGCATGAATTTGGGGCCCCCAATACATGCGGCATGCACGTTGGGCCCCCTTGACATGCGACATTCATGTGGGGCTCCCATGACATGCGGCATGCATTTATGGCCCCCATTACATGCGGCAAGCTTTTGGGCCCCTTGACATGCGACATGCATGTGGGGCCCCCATGACATTCGGCAAGCATTTGGGCCCCCATGACATGCGGCATGCATGTGGGGCCCCCTTGACATGCGGCATGCATTTATGGCCCCCGTGACTTGCGGCATGAATTTGGGGCCCCCATGATATGCGGCACGCATTTGGGGCCCCCATGACATGCGCATGCATGTGGAGCCCCCATGAAATACGCCATGCATGTGGGGCCCCTATGACATGCGGCATGCATTTGTGGGCCCCAAGACATGCTGCATGCATTTGGGGGACCCCATGACATGCGGCATGCATTTGGGGCCCCCATGACATGAGGCATTCATTTGGGACCCCCATGACATGCAGCATGCACGTGGGGCCCCCATGACATGCGACATGCATTTGGGGGCCCCATGACATGCGGCATGCATTTGGGTCCCCCATGAAATGTGGCATGCACGTGGAGCCCCCATGACATGCGGCATGCATTTGGGGCACCCATGACATGCGGCATGCATTTGGGGCCTGCATAACATGCTGCATGCATTTGGGGTACCTGAGACATGCGGCATGCACGTGGGCCCCCCATAACATGCTGCATGCATTTGGGGTGCCCGAGACATGCGGCATGCACGTGGGGCCTCTATGACATGTGGCATGCACGTGGGGCCCCCATGACATGCTGCATGCATGTGGGGCCCCTATGACATGCGGAATCCATTTGGGGGGCCCCATGACATGCGGCATGCACATGGGGCCCCCATGAAATGCAGCATTTATTTGGGGCCCCCATGACATGTGGAATGCCTGCGGGGCCCCCATGACATGCGGCATGCATGTGGGGCCCCCATGAAGTGCAGCATGCATTTGGATCCCCCATTACATGCTGCATGCAATTGGGGCCCCCATGAAATGCGCCATGCATGTGGGGCCCCTATGACATGCTGCATGAATTTGGGGCCCCCAATACATGCGGCATGCTTGTTGGGCCCCCATGACATGCGGCATGCATTTATGGCCCCCATGACATGCGGCAAGCATTTGAGCCCCCATGACATGCGGCATGCATGAGGGGACCCCATGACATGCGGCATGCATGTGGGGCCCCAATGACATGCGGCATGCATTTGGGGGCCCACATGACTTGATGCATGCATTTGGGGCCCCCATGACATGCGGCATGCATGTGGGACCCCCATGACATGCGGCATGCATTTGAATCCCCCATTACATGCGGCATGCACGTGGGGCCCCCGTGACATGCGGCATGCATTTGGGCCCCCCATGACATGCGGAATGCCTGCGGGGCCCCCATGACATGCGGCATGCATGCAGGGCCCTCATGACATGCGGCATGAATTTGGGGCCCCCAATACATGCGGCATGCACGTTGGGCCCCCATGACATGCGGCATACGCTTGGGGCCCCAATGACATGCGGCATGAGTTTGGATCCCCCATGACATGCGGCATGCACGTGGGGCCCCCATGACATGCTCCATGCATGTGGGGCCCCTATGATATGCGGCATGCATGTAGGCTCCCCATGAAATGTGGCATGCACGTGGGGCCCCCATGACATGCTGCATGCATTTGGGGCCCCCATGACATGCAGCATGCATGTGGGTCCCCCATGACATGCGACATGCATTTGGGGCCCCATGACATGCGGCATGCATGTGGGTCCCCATGACATGCGGCATGCACGTGGGGCCCCCATGACATGCGGCATGCATTTGGGGGCCCCAAGACATGCACCATGCATGTGGGGCCCCTATGACATGCGGCATGCATTTGTGGGCCCCAAGACATGCGCCATGCATGTGGGGCCCCTATGACATGCGGCATGCATTTGTGGGCCCCAAGACATGCGCCATGCATGTGGGGCCCCTATGACATGCGGCATGCATTTGTGGGCCCCAATGACATGTGGAATGCCTGCGGGGCCCCCTTGACATGTGGCATGCACGTGGGGCCCCCATGACATGCGGCAAGCACGTGGGGCCCCAATGACATGCAGCATTCACGTGGGACCGCCATAACATGCGGAATGCACGTGAGGCCCCCTTGACATGCGTAATGCCTGCGGGGCCCCAATGACATGCGGCATGCACGCATTTGGGTCCCCCATGAAATGCGGCATGCATATGGGGCCCCCATGACATGTGGTATGCATGTGGGGTCCCATGATATGCGGCATGCAGTTGGGGCCCCAATACATGCGGCATGCACGTTGGGCACCCATGACATGCGACATGCATTTATGGCCCCCATGATATGCGGCATGCATTTGGGCCCTCATGAAATGCGCCATGCATGTGGGGCCCCTATGACATGCGGCATGCATTTGGGGCCCCCATGATATGCGGCACGCATTTGTGGTCCCCATGACATGCGGCATGCATTTGTGGGCCCCAAGACATGATGCATGCATTTGGGGGGCCCCATGACATGCGGAATGCACGTGGGGCCCCCATGAAATGCGGCATGCATTTGGGGCCCCCATGACATGCGGAATGCCTTCGGGGCCCCATGAGATGCGGCATGCATGCGGCACCCTCATGACATGCGGCATGCATTTGGGGCCCCCATGACTTGAGGCATGCATTTGGGGCCCTCGTGACATGCTGCATGCATGTGGGGCCCCTATGACATGCGGAATCCATTTGGGGGGCCCCATGACATGCGGCATGCACATGGGGCCCCCATGAAATGCAGCATTTATTTGGGGCCCCCATGACATGTGGAATGCCTGCGGGGCCCCCATGACATGCGGCATGCATGTGGGGCCCCCATGAAGTGCAGCATGCATTTGGATCCCCCATTACATGCTGCATGCAATTGGGGCCCCCATGAAATGCGCCATGCATGTGGGGCCCCTATGACATGCTGCATGAATTTGGGGCCCCCAATACATGCGGCATGCTTGTTGGGCCCCCATGACATGCGGCATGCATTTATGGCCCCCATGACATGCGGCAAGCATTTGAGCCCCCATGACATGCGGCATGCATGAGGGGACCCCATGACATGCGGCATGCATGTGGGGCCCCAATCACATGCGGCATGCATTTGGGGGCCCACATGACTTGATGCATGCATTTGGGGCCCCCATGACATGCGGCATGCATGTGGGACCCCCATGACATGCGGCATGCATTTGAATCCCCCATTACATGCGGCATGCACGTGGGGCCCCCGTGACATGCGGCATGCATTTGGGCCCCCCATGACATGCGGAATGCCTGCGGGGCCCCCATGACATGCGGCATGCATGCAGGGCCCTCATGACATGCGGCATGAATTTGGGGCCCCCAATACATGCGGCATGCACGTTGGGCCCCCATGACATGCGGCATACGCTTGGGGCCCCAATGACATGCGGCATGAGTTTGGATCCCCCATGACATGCGGCATGCACGTGGGGCCCCCATGACATGCTCCATGCATGTGGGGCCCCTATGATATGCGGCATGCATGTAGGCTCCCCATGAAATGTGGCATGCACGTGGGGCCCCCATGACATGCTGCATGCATTTGGGGCCCCCATGACATGCAGCATGCATGTGGGTCCCCCATGACATGCGACATGCATTTGGGGCCCCATGACATGCGGCATGCATGTGGGTCCCCATGACATGCGGCATGCACGTGGGGCCCCCTTGACATGCGTCATGCATTTGGATCCCCCATAACATGCTGCATGCAAGTGGTGCCCCATGACATGCGGCATGCATGTGGGCCCCCATGACATGCGGCATGCATTTGGGGGCCCCAAGACATGCACCATGCATGTGGGGCCCCTATGACATGCGGCATGCATTTGTGGGCCCCAAGACATGCGCCATGCATGTGGGGCCCCTATGACATGCGGCATGCATTTGTGGGCCCCAAGACATGCGCCATGCATGTGGGGCCCCTATGACATGCGGCATGCATTTGTGGGCCCCAATGACATGTGGAATGCCTGCGGGGCCCCCTTGACATGTGGCATGCACGTGGGGCCCCCATGACATGCGGCAAGCACGTGGGGCCCCAATGACATGCAGCATTCACGTGGGACCGCCATAACATGCGGAATGCACGTGAGGCCCCCTTGACATGCGTAATGCCTGCGGGGCCCCAATGACATGCGGCATGCACGCATTTGGGTCCCCCATGAAATGCGGCATGCATATGGGGCCCCCATGACATGTGGTATGCATGTGGGGTCCCATGATATGCGGCATGCAGTTGGGGCCCCAATACATGCGGCATGCACGTTGGGCACCCATGACATGCGACATGCATTTATGGCCCCCATGATATGCGGCATGCATTTGGGCCCTCATGAAATGCGCCATGCATGTGGGGCCCCTATGACATGCGGCATGCATTTGGGGCCCCCATGATATGCGGCACGCATTTGTGGTCCCCATGACATGCGGCATGCATTTGTGGGCCCCAAGACATGATGCATGCATTTGGGGGGCCCCATGACATGCGGAATGCACGTGGGGCCCCCATGAAATGCGGCATGCATTTGGGGCCCCCATGACATGCGGAATGCCTTCGGGGCCCCATGAGATGCGGCATGCATGCGGCACCCTCATGACATGCGGCATGCATTTGGGGCCCCCATGACTTGAGGCATGCATTTGGGGCCCTCGTGACATGCGGCATGCATTTGTGGGCCCCAAGACATTCGGCATGCACGTGGGGCCCCCATGACATGCTGCATGCGTTTGGGGCCCCCATGACTTGCGGCATGCATGTGGGACCCCCATGACATGTGGTATGCACGTGGGGCCCCTATGACATGCCACATGCATTTGGGGCCCCATGACATGCGACATGCATGTGGGACCCCCATGACATGCAGCATGCATTTGGGCCCCCATAACATGTGGCATGCATTTGGGCCCCCATGACATGCGGCATGCATTTGGGGCCTGCATAACATGCTGCATGCATTTGGGGTCCCTGAGACATTCGGCATGCATGTGGGGCACCCATGACTTGCGCCATGCACGTGGGGCCCCTATGACATGCAGCATGAATTTGGGGGCCCCATTACATGTGGCATGCACGTGGAGCCCCCATGACATGAGTCATGCATTTGGGGCCGCCATAACATGCGGCATGCACGTGGGGCCCCCAATACATGCGGAATGCTCGGGAGGCCCCCATGACATGCGGCATGCACGTGGGGCCCCCATGACGTGCAGCATGCATTTGGATCCCCCATTACATGCAGAATGCAAGTGGGGACTCCATGACATGTGGCATGCATGCGGGCCCCCATGACATGCAGTATGCATTTGGGGCCTGCATAACATGGTGCATGCATTTGGTGTACCTGAGACATTCGGCATGCACGTGGGGCCCCCATAACATGCTGCATGCATTTGGGGTGCCCGAGACATGCGGCATGCACGTGGGGCCCCTATGACATGCCGCATGCATTTGGGCCCCCATTACATGTGGCATGCACATGGGGACCCCATGACATGCAGCATGAGTTTGGATCCCCCATGACATGCGGCATGCACATGGGGCCCCCATGACATGAGTCATGCATTTGGGGCCGCCATGACATGCTGCATGCATTTGGGGCTCCCATGACATGCGGCATGCATTTGGGTCCCCCATGAAATGCGGCATGCATGTGGGGCCCCCATGACATGTGGCATGCATGTAGGGCCCCATGATATGCGGCCTACAGTTGGGGCCCCCAATACATGCGTCATGCATTTATGGCCCCCATGACATGCGGCATGCATTTGGGCCCCCATGACATGTGGCAAGCACGTGGGGCCCCAATGACATGCAGCATGCACGTGGGGCCCCCATGACATGCGGAATGCAAGTGAGGCCCCCATGACATGCGGAATGCCTGCGGGGCCCCCATGACATGCGGAATGCGTGCGGGGCCCCCATGACATGCGGAATGCATGCAGGGCCCTCATGACATGCGGCATGAATTTGGGACCCCATGACATGTGGCATGCATGTGGGGCCCCTATGACATGCGGCATGCATTTGTGGGCCCCAAGACATGCGGCATGCATGTGGGGCCCCTATGACATGTGGCATGCATTTGGGGGCCCCATGACATGCGGCATGCACATGGGGCCCCCATGAAATGCGGCATTTATTTGGGGCCCCCATGACATGCGGCATGCACGTGGTGCCCCCATGACGTGCAGCATGAATTTGGATCCCCCATTACATGCTGCATGCAACTGGGGCCCCCATGAAATGCGCCATGCATGTGGGGCCCCTATGACATGCGGCATGCATTTGTGGGCCCCAAGACATGCGCCATGCATGTGGGGCCCCAATGACATGCAGCATTCACGTGGGACCGCCATAACATGCGGAATGCACGTGAGGCCCCCATGACATGCGTAATGCCTGCGGGGCCCCAATGACATGCGGCATGCACGCATTTGGGTCCCCCATGAAATGCGGCATGCATGTGGGGCCCCCATGACATGCGGCATGCATTTGTGGGCCCCAAGACATGCGCCATGCATGTGGGGCCCCTATGACATGCGGCATGCATTTGTGGGCCCCAAGACATGCGGCATGCATGTGGGGGCCCTATGACATGCGGCATGCATTTGGGGGGCCCCAAGACATGCGGCATGCACGTGCGGCCCCCATGAAATGTGGCATTTATTTGGCGCCCCAATGACATGTGGAATGCCTGCGGGGCCCCCGTGACATGTGGCATGCACGTGGGGCCCCCATGACATGCGGCAAGCACGTGGGGCCCCAATGACATGCAGCATTCACGTGGGACCGACATAACATGCGGAATGCACGTGAGGCCCCCTTGACATGCGTAATGCCTGCGGGGCCCCAATGACATGCGGCATGCACGCATTTGGGTCCCCCATGAAATGCGGCATGCATGTGGGGCCCCCATGACATGTGGTATGCATGTGGGGTCCCATGATATGCGGCATGCAGTTGGGGCCCCAATACATGCGGCATGCACGTTGGGCACCCATGACATGCGACATGCATTTATGGCCCCCATGATATGCGGCATGCATTTGGGCCCTCATGAAATGCGCCATGCATGTGGGGCCCCTATGACATGCGGCATGCATTTGGGGCCCCCATGATATGCGGCACGCATTTGTGGTCCCCATGACATGCGGCATGCATTTGTGGGCCCCAAGACATGATGCATGCATTTGGGGGGCCCCATGACATGCGGAATGCACGTGGGGCCCCCATGAAATGCGGCATGCATTTGGGGCCCCCATGACATGCGGAATGCCTTCGGGGCCCCATGAGATGCGGCATGCATGCGGCACCCATTAAATGCGGCAAGCACGTGGGGCCCCAATGACATGCAGCATGTACGTGGGGCCCCCATGACATGCGGAATGCCTGCGGGGCCCCAATGACATGCGGCATGCAAGCGGGGCCCTCATGACATGTAGCATGCATTTGGGGCCCCCAATATATGCAGCATGCACGTGGGGCCCCCATGATATGTGGCATGCATTTGGGGCCCCCATGACTTGTGGCATGCACGTGGGCCCCTCATGACATGCAGCATGCATTTGGAAACCACTATGACATGCGGCATGCATTTGGGGCCCCCATGACATGAGGCATGCATTTGGGGCCCCCATGACATGCGGCATGCATGTAGGGCCCCATGAAATGCGCCATGCATGTGGGTCCCCTATGACATGCGGCATGCATTTGTGGGCCCCAAGACATGCGGCATGCACGTGGGCCCCCCATGACATGCGGCATGCATTTGGGCCCCCATTACATGTGGCATGCACATGGGGACCCCATGACATGCAGCATGAGTTTGGATCCCCCATGACATGCGGCATGCACATGGGGCCCCCATGACATGAGTCATGCATTTGGGGCCGCCATGACATGCTGCATGCATTTGGGGCTCCCATGACATGCGGCATGCATTTGGGTCCCCCATGAAATGCGGCATGCATGTGGGGCCCCCATGACATGTGGCATGCATGTAGGGCCCCATGATATGCGGCCTACAGTTGGGGCCCCCAATACATGCGTCATGCATTTATGGCCCCCATGACATGCGGCATGCATTTGGGCCCCCATGACATGTGGCAAGCACGTGGGGCCCCAATGACATGCAGCATGCACGTGGGGCCCCCATGACATGCGGAATGCAAGTGAGGCCCCCATGACATGCGGAATGCCTGCGGGGCCCCCATGACATGCGGAATGCGTGCGGGGCCCCCATGACATGCGGAATGCATGCAGGGCCCTCATGACATGCGGCATGAATTTGGGACCCCATGACATGTGGCATGCATGTGGGGCCCCTATGACATGCGGCATGCATTTGTGGGCCCCAAGACATGCGGCATGCATGTGGGGCCCCTATGACATGTGGCATGCATTTGGGGGCCCCATGACATGCGGCATGCACATGGGGCCCCCATGAAATGCGGCATTTATTTGGGGCCCCCATGACATGCGGCATGCACGTGGTGCCCCCATGACGTGCAGCATGAATTTGGATCCCCCATTACATGCTGCATGCAACTGGGGCCCCCATGAAATGCGCCATGCATGTGGGGCCCCTATGACATGCGGCATGCATTTGTGGGCCCCAAGACATGCGCCATGCATGTGGGGCCCCAATGACATGCAGCATTCACGTGGGACCGCCATAACATGCGGAATGCACGTGAGGCCCCCATGACATGCGTAATGCCTGCGGGGCCCCAATGACATGCGGCATGCACGCATTTGGGTCCCCCATGAAATGCGGCATGCATGTGGGGCCCCCATGACATGCGGCATGCATTTGTGGGCCCCAAGACATGCGCCATGCATGTGGGGCCCCTATGACATGCGGCATGCATTTGTGGGCCCCAAGACATGCGGCATGCATGTGGGGGCCCTATGACATGCGGCATGCATTTGGGGGGCCCCAAGACATGCGGCATGCACGTGCGGCCCCCATGAAATGTGGCATTTATTTGGCGCCCCAATGACATGTGGAATGCCTGCGGGGCCCCCGTGACATGTGGCATGCACGTGGGGCCCCCATGACATGCGGCAAGCACGTGGGGCCCCAATGACATGCAGCATTCACGTGGGACCGACATAACATGCGGAATGCACGTGAGGCCCCCTTGACATGCGTAATGCCTGCGGGGCCCCAATGACATGCGGCATGCACGCATTTGGGTCCCCCATGAAATGCGGCATGCATGTGGGGCCCCCATGACATGTGGTATGCATGTGGGGTCCCATGATATGCGGCATGCAGTTGGGGCCCCAATACATGCGGCATGCACGTTGGGCACCCATGACATGCGACATGCATTTATGGCCCCCATGATATGCGGCATGCATTTGGGCCCTCATGAAATGCGCCATGCATGTGGGGCCCCTATGACATGCGGCATGCATTTGGGGCCCCCATGATATGCGGCACGCATTTGTGGTCCCCATGACATGCGGCATGCATTTGTGGGCCCCAAGACATGATGCATGCATTTGAGGGGCCCCATGACATGCGGAATGCACGTGGGGCCCCCATGAAATGCGGCATGCATTTGGGGCCCCCATGACATGCGGAATGCCTTCGGGGCCCCATGAGATGCGGCATGCATGCGGCACCCATTAAATGCGGCAAGCACGTGGGGCCCCAATGACATGCAGCATGTACGTGGGGCCCCCATGACATGCGGAATGCCTGCGGGGCCCCAATGACATGCGGCATGCAAGCGGGGCCCTCATGACATGTAGCATGCATTTGGGGCCCCCAATATATGCAGCATGCACGTGGGGCCCCCATGATATGTGGCATGCATTTGGGGCCCCCATGACTTGTGGCATGCACGTGGGCCCCTCATGACATGCAGCATGCATTTGGAAACCACTATGACATGCGGCATGCATTTGGGGCCCCCATGACATGAGGCATGCATTTGGGGCCCCCATGACATGCGGCATGCATGTAGGGCCCCATGAAATGCGCCATGCATGTGGGTCCCCTATGACATGCGGCATGCATTTGTGGGCCCCAAGACATGCGGCATGCACGTGGGCCCCCCATGACATGCGGCATGCATTTGGGGGCCCCCTGACATGCGGAATGCACGTGGGGCACCTATGACATGCGACATGAATTTGGGGGCCCCATTACATGCGGCATGCACGTGGAGCATCCATGACATGCGTCATGCATTTGGGCCCCCATGACATGCGGCATGCATGTGGGGCCCCCATGATATGCGCCATGCATGTGGGGCCCCTATGACATGCGGCATGCATTTGTGGGTCCCAAGACATACTGCATGCATTTGGGGGGGCCCATGACATGCGGCATGCATTTGGGGGGCCCCATGACATGCGGCATGCACGTGGGGCCCCCATGACATGTGGCATACATTTGTGGCCCCCGTGACATGAGGCATGCAAGAGGGGTCCCCATGACATGCGGCATGCATTTGGGGCCCCCATGACATGTGGCATGCACGTGGGGCCCCCATGACATGCTGCATGCATTTGGGGCCCCCATGATAAGCGGCATGCATGTGGGGCCCCTATGACATGCGGAATCCATTTGGGGGGGCCCATGACATGCGGCATGCACATGGGGCCCCCATGAAATGCAGCATTTATTTGGGGCCCCCATGACATGTGGAATGCCTGCGGGGCCCCCATGACATGCGGCATGCATGTGGGGCCCCCATGAAGTGCAGCATTTATTTGGGGCCCCCATGACATGTGGAATGCCTGCGGGGCCCCCATGACATGCGGCATGCAATTGGGGCCCCCATGAAATGCGCCATGCATGTGGGGCCCCTATGACATGCTGCATGAATTTGGGGCCCCCAATACATGCGGCATGCTTGTTGGGCCCCCATGACATGCGGCATGCATTTATGGCCCCCATGACATGCGGCAAGCATTTGAGCCCCCATGACATGCGGCATGCATGTGGGGACCCCATGACATGCGGCATGCATGTGCTGCCCCAATGGCATGCGGCATGCATTTGGGGGCCCCATGACTTGATGCATGCATTTGTTGCCCCCATGACATGCGGCATGCATGTGGGACCCCCATGACATGCGGCATGCATTTGAATCCCCCATTACATGTGGCATGCACGTGGGGCCCCCATGGCATGCGGCGTGCATTTGGGCCCCCCATGACATGCGGAATGCCTGCGGGGCCCCCATGACATGCGGCATGCATGCATGGCCCTCATGACATGCGGCATGAATTTGGGGCCCCCAATACATGCGGCATTCATGTGGGGCTCCCATGACATGCGGCATGCATTTATGGCCCCCATGACATGCGGCAAGCTTTTGGGCCCCATGACATGCGGCATGCATGTGGGGCCCCCATGACATGCGGCATGCATGTGGGGCCCCCTTGACAAGCGGCATGCATTTGAGGGCCCCATGGCATGCAGCATGCATATGGGGCCCAAATGCTTGCCGCATGTCAAGGGGGCCTCCATGACATGCGGCATGCATGTGGGTCCCCATGACATGCGTCATGCAAGTGAGGCCCCCATGACATGCGGAATGCCTGCGGGGCCCCCATGACATGCGGAATGCGTGCGGGGCCCCCATGACATGCGGAATGCATGCAGGGCCCTCATGACATGCGGCATGAATTTGGGACCCCATGACATGTGGCATGCATGTGGGGCCCCTATGACATGCGGCATGCATTTGTGGGCCCCAAGACATGCGGCATGCATGTGGGGCCCCTATGACATGTGGCATGCATTTGGGGGCCCCATGACATGCGGCATGCACATGGGGCCCCCATGAAATGCGGCATTTATTTGGGGCCCCCATGACATGCGGCATGCACGTGGTGCCCCCATGACGTGCAGCATGAATTTGGATCCCCCATTACATGCTGCATGCAACTGGGGCCCCCATGAAATGCGCCATGCATGTGGGGCCCCTATGACATGCGGCATGCATTTGTGGGCCCCAAGACATGCGCCATGCATGTGGGGCCCCAATGACATGCAGCATTCACGTGGGACCGCCATAACATGCGGAATGCACGTGAGGCCCCCATGACATGCGTAATGCCTGCGGGGCCCCAATGACATGCGGCATGCACGCATTTGGGTCCCCCATGAAATGCGGCATGCATGTGGGGCCCCCATGACATGCGGCATGCATTTGTGGGCCCCAAGACATGCGCCATGCATGTGGGGCCCCTATGACATGCGGCATGCATTTGTGGGCCCCAAGACATGCGGCATGCATGTGGGGGCCCTATGACATGCGGCATGCATTTGGGGGGCCCCAAGACATGCGGCATGCACGTGCGGCCCCCATGAAATGTGGCATTTATTTGGCGCCCCAATGACATGTGGAATGCCTGCGGGGCCCCCGTGACATGTGGCATGCACGTGGGGCCCCCATGACATGCGGCAAGCACGTGGGGCCCCAATGACATGCAGCATTCACGTGGGACCGACATAACATGCGGAATGCACGTGAGGCCCCCTTGACATGCGTAATGCCTGCGGGGCCCCAATGACATGCGGCATGCACGCATTTGGGTCCCCCATGAAATGCGGCATGCATGTGGGGCCCCCATGACATGTGGTATGCATGTGGGGTCCCATGATATGCGGCATGCAGTTGGGGCCCCAATACATGCGGCATGCACGTTGGGCACCCATGACATGCGACATGCATTTATGGCCCCCATGATATGCGGCATGCATTTGGGCCCTCATGAAATGCGCCATGCATGTGGGGCCCCTATGACATGCGGCATGCATTTGGGGCCCCCATGATATGCGGCACGCATTTGTGGTCCCCATGACATGCGGCATGCATTTGTGGGCCCCAAGACATGATGCATGCATTTGGGGGGCCCCATGACATGCGGAATGCACGTGGGGCCCCCATGAAATGCGGCATGCATTTGGGGCCCCCATGACATGCGGAATGCCTTCGGGGCCCCATGAGATGCGGCATGCATGCGGCACCCATTAAATGCGGCAAGCACGTGGGGCCCCAATGACATGCAGCATGTACGTGGGGCCCCCATGACATGCGGAATGCCTGCGGGGCCCCAATGACATGCGGCATGCAAGCGGGGCCCTCATGACATGTAGCATGCATTTGGGGCCCCCAATATATGCAGCATGCACGTGGGGCCCCCATGATATGTGGCATGCATTTGGGGCCCCCATGACTTGTGGCATGCACGTGGGCCCCTCATGACATGCAGCATGCATTTGGAAACCACTATGACATGCGGCATGCATTTGGGGCCCCCATGACATGAGGCATGCATTTGGGGCCCCCATGACATGCGGCATGCATGTAGGGCCCCATGAAATGCGCCATGCATGTGGGTCCCCTATGACATGCGGCATGCATTTGTGGGCCCCAAGACATGCGGCATGCACGTGGGCCCCCCATGACATGCGGCATGCATTTGGGGGCCCCCTGACATGCGGAATGCACGTGGGGCACCTATGACATGCGACATGAATTTGGGGGCCCCATTACATGCGGCATGCACGTGGAGCATCCATGACATGCGTCATGCATTTGGGCCCCCATGACATGCGGCATGCATGTGGGGCCCCCATGATATGCGCCATGCATGTGGGGCCCCTATGACATGCGGCATGCATTTGTGGGTCCCAAGACATACTGCATGCATTTGGGGGGCCCATGACATGCGGCATGCATTTGGGGGGCCCCATGACATGCGGCATGCACGTGGGGCCCCCATGACATGTGGCATACATTTGTGGCCCCCGTGACATGAGGCATGCAAGAGGGGTCCCCATGACATGCGGCATGCATTTGGGGCCCCCATGACATGTGGCATGCACGTGGGGCCCCCATGACATGCTGCATGCATTTGGGGCCCCCATGATAAGCGGCATGCATGTGGGGCCCCTATGACATGCGGAATCCATTTGGGGGGGCCCATGACATGCGGCATGCACATGGGGCCCCCATGAAATGCAGCATTTATTTGGGGCCCCCATGACATGTGGAATGCCTGCGGGGCCCCCATGACATGCGGCATGCATGTGGGGCCCCCATGAAGTGCAGCATTTATTTGGGGCCCCCATGACATGTGGAATGCCTGCGGGGCCCCCATGACATGCGGCATGCAATTGGGGCCCCCATGAAATGCGCCATGCATGTGGGGCCCCTATGACATGCTGCATGAATTTGGGGCCCCCAATACATGCGGCATGCTTGTTGGGCCCCCATGACATGCGGCATGCATTTATGGCCCCCATGACATGCGGCAAGCATTTGAGCCCCCATGACATGCGGCATGCATGTGGGGACCCCATGACATGCGGCATGCATGTGCTGCCCCAATGGCATGCGGCATGCATTTGGGGGCCCCATGACTTGATGCATGCATTTGTTGCCCCCATGACATGCGGCATGCATGTGGGACCCCCATGACATGCGGCATGCATTTGAATCCCCCATTACATGTGGCATGCACGTGGGGCCCCCATGGCATGCGGCGTGCATTTGGGCCCCCCATGACATGCGGAATGCCTGCGGGGCCCCCATGACATGCGGCATGCATGCATGGCCCTCATGACATGCGGCATGAATTTGGGGCCCCCAATACATGCGGCATTCATGTGGGGCTCCCATGACATGCGGCATGCATTTATGGCCCCCATGACATGCGGCAAGCTTTTGGGCCCCATGACATGCGGCATGCATGTGGGGCCCCCATGACATGCGGCATGCATGTGGGGCCCCCTTGACAAGCGGCATGCATTTGAGGGCCCCATGGCATGCAGCATGCATGTGGGGCCCAAATGCTTGCCGCATGTCAAGGGGGCCTCCATGACATGCGGCATGCATGTGGGTCCCCATGACATGCGTCATGCACGTGGGGCCCCCTTGACATGCGGCATGCATTTATGGCCCCCATGACTTGCGGCATGAATTTGGGGCTCCCATGATATGCGGCACGCATTTGGGGCCCCCATGACATGCGCATGCATGTGGAGCCCCCATGAAATACGCCATGCATGTGGGGCCCCTATGACATGCGGCATGCATTTGTGGGCCCCAAGACATGCTGCATGCATTTGGGGGACCCCATGACATGCGGCATGCATTTGGGGCCCCCATGACATGAGGCATTCATTTGGGACCCCCATGACATGCAGCATGCACTTGGGGCCCCATGACATGCGACATGCATTTGGGGGCCCCATGACATGCGGCATGCATTTGGGTCCCCCATGAAATGTGGCATGCACGTGGAGCCCCCATGACATGAGGCATGCATTTGGGGCACCCATGACATGCGGCATGCATGTGGGACCCCCATGACATGCGGCATGCATTTGGGCCCCCCATGACATGCGGCATGCATATGGGGCCTGCATAACATGCTGCATGCATTTGGGGTACCTGAGACATGCGGCATGCACGTGGGCCCCCCATAACATGCTGCATGCATTTGGGGTGCCCGAGACATGCGGCATGCACGTGGGGCCCCTATGACATGTGGCATGCACGTGGGGCCCCCATGACATGCTGCATGCATTTGGGGCCCCCATGATAAGCGGCATGCATGTGGGGCCCCAATGACATGCGGAATCCATTTGGGGGGCCCCATGACATGCGGCATGCACATGGGGCCCCCATGAAATGCAGCATTTATTTGGGGCCCCCATGACATGTGGAATGCCTGCGGGGCCCCCATGACATGCGGCATGCATGTGGGGCCCCCATGAAGTGCAGCATGCATTTGGATCCCCCATTACATGCTGCATGCAATTGGGGCCCCCATGAAATGCGCCATGCATGTGGGGCCCCTATGACATGCTGCATGAATTTGGGGCCCCCAATACATGCGGCATGCTTGTTGGGCCCCCATGACATGCGGCATGCATTTATGGCCCCCATGACATGCGGCAAGCATTTGAGCCCCCATGACATGCGGCATGCATGTGGGGACCCCATGACATGCGGCATGCATGTGGGGCCCCAATGACATGCGGCATGCATTTGGGGGCCCCCATGACTTGATGCATGCATTTGGGGCCCCCATGACATGCGGCATGCATGTGGGACCCCCATGGCATGCGGCATGCATTTGAATCCCCCATTACATGCGGCCTGCACGTGGGGCCCCCCATGGCATGCGGCATGCATTTGGGCCCCCCATGACATGCGGAATGCCTGCAGGGCCCCCATGACATGCGGCATGCATGCAGGGCCCTCATGACATGCGGCATGAATTTGGGGCCCCCAATACATGCGGCATGCACGTTGGGCCCCCTTGACATGCGACATTCATGTGGGGCTCCCATGACATGCGGCATGCATTTATGGCCCCCATGACATGCGGCAAGCTTTTGGGCCCCATGACATGCGGCATGCATGTGGGGCCTCCATGACATGCGGCAAGCATTTGGGCCCCCATGACATGCGGCATGCATGTGGGGCCCCCTTGACATGCGGCATGCATTTGGGGGCCCCATGGCATGCAGCATGCATGTGGGGCCCAAATGCTTGCCGCATGTCAAGGGGGCCTCCATGACATGCGGCATGCATGTGGATCCCCATGACATGCGGCATGCATGTGGGGCCCCTATGACATGCGGCATGCATGTGGGGCCCCCATGACATGCTCCATGCATGTGGGGCCCCATGACATGCGGCATGCATTTGGGTCCCCCATGAAATGCGGCATGCATGTGGGGCCCCCATGACATGTGGCATGCATGTGGGCCCCTATGACATGCGGCATGCATGTGGGACCCCCATGACATGCGGCATGCATGTGGGGCCCCTATGACATGCGGCATGCATGTGGGACCCCCATGACATGCGGCATGCATGTGGGGCCCCTATGACATGCGGCATGCATTTGGAGCCCCCAGGACATGCGGCATGCATGTGGGGCCCCTATGACATGCGGCATGCATGTGGGGCCCCCATGACATGCTCCATGCATGTGGGGCCCCTGTGACATGTGGCATGCATGTGGGGCCCCTATGACATGCGGCATGTATTTGGGGGGCCCCATGACATGCGGCATGCACGTGGGGCCCCCATGACATGCGGCATGCATGTGGGGTCCCCATGACATGTGGCATGCATGTGAACCCCCCATGACATGCGCCATGCATGTGGGCCCCTATGACATGCGGCATGCATGTGGGACCCCCATGACATGCGGCATGCATGTGGGGCCCCTATGACATGCGGCATGCATGTGGGGCCCCCATGACATGCTCCATGCATGTGGGGCCCCTATGACATGTGGCATGCATGTGGGGGCCCTATGACATGCGGCATGCATTTGGGGGGCCCCATGACATGCGGCATGCACGTGGGGCCCCCATGACATGCGGCAAGCACGCGGGGCCCCAATGACATGCAGCATGTACGTGGGGCCCCCATGACATGCGAAATGCACGTGAGGCCCCCATGACATGCGGAATGCCTGCGGGGCCCCAATGCCATGCGGCATGCATGCATTTGGGTCACCCATGAAATGCAGCATGCACGTGGGGCCCCCATGACATGTGGCATGCATGTGGGTCCCCATGATATCCGGCATGCATTTATGGCCCCCATGACATGCGGCATGCATTTGGGGCCCCCATGACTTGAGCCATGCATTTGGGGCCCCCATAACATGTGGCATGCACGTGGGGCCCTCATGACATGCAGCATGCATTTGGGGCCCCCATGACTTGAGCCATGCATTTGGGGCCCCCATGACATGCGGCATGCACGTGGGGCCATCATGACATGCAGCATGCATTTGGGGCCACTATGACATGCGGCAAGCATTTGGGCCCCCATGACATGCGGCATGCATGTGGGGGGCCCATGACATGCGTCATGCATTTGGGCCCCATGACATGCGGCATGCATTTGGGGCCTGCATAACATGATGCATGCATTTGGGGTACCTGAGACATGCGGCATGCACATGGGGCCCCCATAACATGCTGCATGCATTTGGGGCGCCCGAGACATGCGGCATGCACGTGGGGACCCTATGACATGCCGCATGCATTTGGGGCCCCCATTACATGTGGCATGCACATGAAGCCCCCATGACATGAGGCATATGCTTGGGGCCCCATTGACATGCGGCATGAGTTTGGACCCCCCATGACATGTGGCATGCACGTGGGGCCCCCATGACATGCGGCATGCATTTGGGGCCGCCATGACATGCGGCATGCATTTGGGGCCCCCATGACATGCGGCATGCATTTGGGTCCCTCATGAAATGCGGCATGCATGTGGGGCCCCCATGACATGTGGCATGCATGTGGGCCCCCCCATGACATGCGCCATGAATGTGGGGCCCCTATGACATGCGGCATGCATTTGGGGGGCCCCATGACATGCGGCATGCACGTGGGGCCCCCATGACATGCGGCATACATTTGTGGCCCCCGTGACATGAGGCATGCACGTGGGGCCCCCATGACATGCGACAAGCACGCGGGGCACCAATGACATGCAACATGTACGTGGGGCCCCCATGACATGCGGAATGCACGTGAGGCCCCCTTGACATGCGGAATGGCTGCGGGGCCCCAATGACATGCAGCATGCATGTGGGCCCCCCATGACATGCGGCATGCATTTGTGGGCACCAAGACATACGGCATGCGTTTGGGGCCCCCATGATATGCGGCATGCATTTGAATCCCCCATTACATGCGGCATGCACGTGGGGCTCCCATGACATGCGGCATGCATTTATGGCCCCCATGACTTGAGGCATGCATTTGGGGCCTCCATGACATGCGGCATGCATGTGGGGCCCCCATGACATGCGCCATGCATGTGGGGCCCCTATGACATGCGGCATGCACGTGGAGCCCCCATCATATGCGGTATGCATTTGGGGCCCCCATGACATGCGGCATGCATGCAGGGCCCTCATGACATGTGGCATGAATTTGGGGCCCCAATACATGCGGCATGCATGTTGGCACCCCATGACATGCGGCATGCATTTGGGGCCTCCATGACATGCGGCATGCATGTGGGGTCCCCCATGACATGCGCCGTGCATGTGGGACCCCTATGACATGCGGCATGCATTTGGGGCCCCCATGACATGCGGCATGCATGTGGGGCCCTCATGACATGCGGCATGCATTTGTGGGCCCCAAGACATTCGGCATGCACGTGGGGCCCCCATGACATGCTGCATTCGTTTGGGGCCCCCATGACTTGCGGCATGCATGTGGGACCCCCATGACATGTGGTATGCACGTGGGGCTCCCATGACATGCGGCATGCATTTATGGCCCCCATGACTTGAGGCATGCATTTGGGGCCTCCATGACATGCGGCATGCATGTGGGGCCCCCATGACATGCGCCATGCATGTGGGGCCCCTATGACATGCGGCATGCACGTGGAGCCCCCATCATATGCGGTATGCATTTGGGGCCCCCATGACATGCGGCATGCATGCAGGGCCCTCATGACATGTGGCATGAATTTGGGGCCCCAATACATGCGGCATGCATGTTGGCACCCCATGACATGCGGCATGCATTTGGGGCCTCCATGACATGCGGCATGCATGTGGGGTCCCCCATGACATGCGCCGTGCATGTGGGACCCCTATGACATGCGGCATGCATTTGGGGCCCCCATGACATGTGGTATGCACGTGGGGCCCCTATGACATGCCACATGCATTTGGGGCCCCCATGACATGCGACATGCATGTGGGACCCCCATGACATGCGGCATGCATTTGGGCCCCCATGACATGTGGCATGCATTTGGGCCCCCATGACATGCGGCATGCATTTGGGGCCTGCATAACATGCTGCATGCATTTGGGGTCCCTGAGACATTCGGCATGCATGTGGGGCACCCATGACTTGCGCCATGCACGTGGGGCCCCTATGACATGCAGCATGAATTTGGGGGCCCCATTACATGTGGCATGCACGTGGAGCCCCCATGACATGAGTCATGCATTTGGGGCCGCCATGACATGCGGCATGCACGTGGGGCCCCCAATACATGCGGAATGCTCGGGAGGCCCCCATGACATGCGGCATGCACGTGGGGCCCCCATGACGTGCAGCATGCATTTGGATCCCCCATTACATGCAGAATGCAAGTGGGGACCCCATGACATGTGGCATGCATGTGGGCCCCATGACATGCAGTATGCATTTGGGGCCTGCATAACATGGTGCATGCATTTGGTGTACCTGAGACATTCGGCATGCACGTGGGGCCCCCATAACATGCTGCATGCATTTGGGGTGCCCGAGACATGCGGCATGTCATAGGGGCCCCACGTGCATGCCGCACGCATTTGGGCCCCCATTACATGTGGCATGCACATGGGGACCCCATGACATGCAGCATGAGTTTGGATCCCCCATGACATGCGGCATGCACATGGGGCCCCCATGACATGAGTCATGCATTTGGGGCCGCCATGACATGCAGCATGCATTTTTGGCTCCCATGACATGCGGCATGCATTTGGGTCCCCCATGAAATGCGGCATGCATGTGGGGCCCCCATGACATGTGGCATGAATGTAGGGCCCCATGATATGCGGCCTGCAGTTGGGGCCCCAATACATGCGGCATGCATTTATAGCCCCCATTACATGCGGCATGCATTTGGGCCCCCATGACATGTGGCAAGCACGTGGGGCCCCAATGACATGCAGCATGCACGTGGGGCCCCCATGACATGCGGAATGCAAGTGAGGCCCCCATGACATGCGGAATGCCTGCGGGGCCCCCATGACATGCGGAATGCGTGCGGGGCCCCCATGACATGCGGCATGCATGCAGGGCCCTCATGACATGCGGCATGAATTTGGGACCCCATGACATGTGGCATGCATGTGGGGCCCCTATGACATGCGGCATGCATTTGTGGGCCCCAAGACATGCGGCATGCATGTGGGGCCCCTATGACATGCGGCATGCATTTGGGGGCCCCATGACATGCGGCATGCACATGGGGCCCCCATGAAATGCGGCATTTATTTGGGGCCCCCATGACATGCGGCATGCACGTGGTGCCCCCATGACGTGCAGCATGAATTTGGATCCCCCATTACATGCTGCATGCAACTGGGGCCCCCATGAAATGCGCCATGCATGTGGGGCCCCTATGACATGCGGCATGCATTTGTGGGCCCCAAGACATGCGCCATGCATGTGGGGCCCCAATGACATGCAGCATTCACGTGGGACCGCCATAACATGCGGAATGCACGTGAGGCCCCCATGACATGCGTAATGCCTGCGGGGCCCCAATGACATGCGGCATGCACGCATTTGGGTCCCCCATGAAATGCGGCATGCATGTGGGGCCCCCATGACATGCGGCATGCATTTGTGGGCCCCAAGACATGCGCCATGCATGTGGGGCCCCTATGACATGCGGCATGCATTTGTGGGCCCCAAGACATGCGGCATGCATGTGGGGCCCCTATGACATGCGGCATGCATTTGGGGGGCCACATGACATGCGGCATGCACGTGCGGCCCCCATGAAATGTGGCATTTATTTGGCGCCCCAATGACATGTGGAATGCCTGCGGGGCCCCCTTGACATGTGGCATGCACGTGGGGCCCCCATGACATGCGGCAAGCACGTGGGGCCCCAATGACATGCAGCATTCACGTGGGACCGCCATAACATGCGGAATGCACGTGAGGCCCCCTTGACATGCGTAATGCCTGCGGGGCCCCAATGACATGCGGCATGCACGCATTTGGGTCCCCCATGAAATGCGGCATGCATGTGGGGCCCCCATGACATGTGGTATGCATGTGGGGTCCCATGATATGCGGCATGCAGTTGGGGCCCCAATACATGCGGCATGCACGTTGGGCACCCATGACATGCGACATGCATTTATGGCCCCCATGATATGTGGCATGCATTTGGGCCCTCATGAAATGCGCCATGCATGTGGGGCCCTTATGACATGCGGCATGCATTTGGGGCCCCCATGATATGCGGCACACATTTGTGGTCCCCATGACATGCGGCATGCATTTGTGGGCCCCAAGACATGATGCATGCATTTGGGGGGCCCCATGACATGCGGAATGCACGTGGGGCCCCCATGAAATGCGGCATGCATTTGGGGCCCCCATGACATGCGGAATGCCTTCGGGGCCCCATGAGATGCGGCATGCATGCGGCACCCTCATGACATGCGGCATGCATTTGGGGCCCCCATGACTTGAGGCATGCATTTGGGGCCCTCATGACATGCGGCATGCATTTGTGGGCCCCAAGACATTCGGCATGCACGTGGGGCCCCCATGACATGCTGCATGCGTTTGGGGCCCCCATGACTTGCGGCATGCATGTGGGACCCCCATGACATGTGGTATGCACGTGGGGCACCTATGACATGCCACATGCATTTGGGGCCCCCATGACATGCGACATGCATGTGGGACCCCCATGACATGCAGCATGCATTTGGGCCCCATGACATGTGGCATGCATTTGGGCCCCCATGACATGCGGCATGCATTTGGGGCCTGCATAACATGCTGCATGCATTTGGGGGCCCCATTACATGTGGCATGCACGTGGAGCCCCCATGACATGAGTCATGCATTTGGGGCCGCCATGACATGCGGCATGCACGTGGGGCCCCCAATACATGTGGAATGCTCGGGAGGCCCCCATGACATGCGGCATGCACGTGGGGCCCCCATGACGTGCAGCATGCATTTGGATCCCCAATTACATGCAGAATGCAAGTGGGGACCCCATGACATGTGGCATGCATGTGGGCCCCCATGACATGCAGTATGCATTTGGGGCCTGCATAACATGGTGCATGCATTTGGTGTACCTGAGACATTCGGCATGCACGTGGGGCCCCCATAACATGCTGCATGCATTTGGGGTGCCCGATACATGCGGCATGTCATAGGGGCCCCACGTGCATGCCGCACGCATTTGGGCCCCCATTACATGTGGCATGCACATGGGGACCCCATGACATGCAGCATGAGTTTGGATCCCCCATGACATGCGGCATGCACATGGGGCCCCCATGACATGAGTCATGCATTTGGGGCCGCCATGACATGCTGCATGCATTTGGGGCTCCCATGACATGCGGCATGCATTTGGGTCCCCCATGAAATGCGGCATGCATGTGGGGCCCCCATGACATGTGGCATGCATGTAGGGCCCCATGATATGCGGCCTGCAGTTGGGGCCCCCAATACATGCGTCATGCATTTATGGCCCCCATGACATGCGGCATGCATTTGGGCCCCCATGACATGTGGCAAGCACGTGGGGCCCCAATGACATGCAGCATGCACGTGGGGCCCCCATGACATGCGGAATGCAAGTGAGGCCCCCATGACATGCGGAATGCCTGCGGGGCCCCCATGACATGCGGAATGCGTGCGGGGCCCCCATGACATGCGGCATGCATGCAGGACCCTCATGACATGCGGCATGAATTTGGGACCCCATGACATGTGGCATGCATGTGGGGCCCCTATGACATGCGGCATGCATTTGTGGGCCCCAAGACATGCGTCATGCACATGGGGCCCCCATGAAATGCGGCATTTATTTGGGGCCCCCATGACATGCGGCATGCACGTGGTGCCCCCATGACGTGCAGCATGAATTTGGATCCCCCATTACATGCTGCATGCAACTGGGGCCCCCATGAAATGCGCCATGCATGTGGGGCCCCTATGACATGCGGCATGCATTTGTGGGCCCCCAATGACATGCAGCATTCACGTGGGACCGCCATAACATGCGGAATGCACGTGAGGCCCCCATGACATGCGTAATGCCTGCGGGGCCCCAATGACATGCGGCATGCACGCATTTGGGTCCCCCATGAAATGCGGCATGCATGTGGGGGGCCCATGACATGCGGCATGCATTTGTGGGCCCCAAGACATGCGCCATGCATGTGGGGCCCCTATGACATGCGGCATGCATTTGTGGGCCCCAAGACATGCGGCATGCATGTGGGGCCCCTATGACATGCGGCATGCATTTGGGGGGCCACATGACATGCGGCATGCACGTGCGGCCCCCATGAAATGTGGCATTTATTTGGCGCCCCAATGACATGTGGAATGCCTGCGGGGCCCCCGTGACATGTGGCATGCACGTGGGGCCCCCATGACATGCAGCATTCACGTGGGACCGACATAACATGCGGAATGCACGTGAGGCCCCCTTGACATGCGTAATGCCTGCGGGGCCCCAATGACATGCGGCATGCACGCATTTGGGTCCCCCATGAAATGCGGCATGCATGTGGGGCCCCCATGACATGTGGTATGCATTTGTGGGCCCCAAGACATGCGCCATGCATGTGGGGCCCCTATGACATGCGGCATGCATTTGTGGGCCCCAAGACATGCGGCATGCATGTGGGGCCCCTATGACATGCGGCATGCATTTGGGGGGCCACATGACATGCGGCATGCACGTGCGGCCCCCATGAAATGTGGCATTTATTTGGCGCCCCAATGACATGTGGAATGCCTGCGGGGCCCCCGTGACATGTGGCATGCACGTGGGGCCCCCATGACATGCAGCATTCACGTGGGACCGACATAACATGCGGAATGCACGTGAGGCCCCCTTGACATGCGTAATGCCTGCGGGGCCCCAATGACATGCGGCATGCACGCATTTGGGTCCCCCATGAAATGCGGCATGCATGTGGGGCCCCCATGACATGTGGTATGCATGTGGGGTCCCATGATATGCGGCATGCAGTTGGGGCCCCAATACATGCGGCATGCACGTTGGACACCCATGACATGCGACATGCATTTATGGCCCCCATGATATGCGGCATGCATTTGGGCCCTCATGAAATGCGCCATGCATGTGGGGCCCCTATGACACGCGGCATGCATTTGGGGCCCCCATGATATGCGGCACGCATTTGTGGTCCCCATGACATGCGGCATGCACTTGTGGGCCCCAAGACATGATGCATGCATTTGGGGGGCCCCATGACATGCGGAATGCACGTGGGGCCCCCATGAAATGCGGCATGCATTTGGGGCCCCCATGACATGCAGAATGCCTTCGGGGCCCCATGAGACGCGGCATGCATGCGGCACCCTCATGACATGCGGCATGCATTTGGGGCCCCCATGACTTGAGGCATGCATTTGGGGCCCCTATGACATGCGGCATGCATTTGGGGCCCCAATGACATGCGGCATGCATGTGGGGCACCCATGACTTGCGCCATGCACGTGGGGCCCCTATGGCATGCGGCATGAATTTGGGGGCCCCATTACATGCGGCATGCATGTGGAGCCCCCATGACATGCGGCATGCATTTGGGGCCCCCATGACATGCTTCATGCATGTGGGGCCCCCATGACATGCGTCATGCATTTGGGCCCCCATGACATGCGGCATGCATTTGGGGCCTGCATAACATGCTGCATGCATTTGGGGTACCTGAGACATGCGGCATGCACATGGGGCCCCCATGACATGCGGCATATGCTTGGGGCCCCAATGACATGCGGTATGAGTTTGGATCCCCCATGACATGCGGCATGCACGTGGGGCCCCCATGACATGAGTCATGCATTTGGGGCCGCCATGACATGCGGCATGCATTTGGGGCCCCCATGACATGCGACATGCACGTGGGGCCGCCATGACATGCGGTATGCATTTGCGGACCCCATGACATGCGGCATGCATTTGGGGTCCCCAGGACATGAGTCATGCATTTGGGGCCGTCATGACATGCGGCATGCATTTGGGGCCCCCATGACATGCGGCATGCATTTGGGTCCCCCATGAAATGCGGCATGCATGTGGGGCCCCCATGACATGTGGCATGCATGTGGGCCCCCCATGACATGCGCCATGCATGTGGGCCCCTATGACATGCGGCATGCATGTGGGGCCCCCAGGACATGCTCCATGCATGTGGGGCCCCTATGACATGCGGCATGCATGTGGGGCCCCTATGACATGCGGCATGCATTTGGGGGCCCCATGACATGCGGCATGCACGTGGGGCCCCCATGACATGCGTCATACATTTGTGGTCCCCGTGACATGAGGCATGCACATGGGGACCCCATGACATGCGGCAAGCACGCGGGGCCCCAATGACATGCAGCATGTACGTGGGGCCCCCATGACATGCGGAATGCACGTGAGGCCCCCATGACATGCGGAATGCCTGCGGGGCCCCAATGCCATGCGGCATGCATGCATTTGGGTCACCCATGAAATGCGGCATGCATGTGGGGCCCCCATGACATGTGGCATGCATGTGGGGCCCCATGATATCCGGCATGCATTTATGGCCCCCATGACATGCGGCATGCATTTGGGCCTCCATGACAAGCGAAAAGCACGTGGGGCCCCAATGACATGCAGCATGCACGTGGGGCCCCCATGACATGCGGAATGCACGTGAGGCCCCCATGACATGCGGAATGCCTGCGGGGCCCCAATGACATGCGGCATGCATTTGGGGCCCCCATGACTTGAGCCATGCATTTGGGGCCCCCATGATATGTGGCATGCATTTGGGGCCCCCATGACTTGAGCCATGCATTTGGGGCCCCCATGACATGCGGCCTGCACGTGGGGCCATCATGACATGCAGCATGCATTTGGGGCCACTATGACATGCGGCAAACATTTGGGCCCCCATGACATGCGGCATGCATGTGGGGCACCCATGACTTGCGCCATGTCATGTGGGCCCCAAATGCATGCGGCATGAATTTGGGGGCTCCATTACATGCGGCATGCATGTGGAGCCCCCATGACATGCGGCATGCATTTGGGGCCCACATGACATGCTTCATGCATGTGGGGCCCCCATGACATGCGTCATGCATTTGGGCCCCCATGACATGCGGCATGCATTTGGGGACTGCATAACATGCTGCATGCATTTGGGGTACCTGAGACATGCGGCATGCACATGGGGCCCCCATGACATGCGGCATATGCTTGGGGCCCCAATGACATGCGGTATGCACGTTCGGCCCCCATGACATGAGTCATGCATTTGGGGCCGCCATGACATGCGGCATGCATTTGGGGCCCCCATGACATGCGACATGCACGTGGGGCCCCCATGACATGCGGTATGCATGTGGGGCCCCAATGACATGCGGCATGCATTTGGGGGCCCCCATGACTTGATGCATGCATTTGGGGCCCCCATGACATGCGGCATGCATGTGGGACCCCCATGGCATGCGGCATGCATTTGAATTCCCCATTACATGCGGCATGCACGTGGGGCCCCCCATGGCATGCGGCATGCATTTGGGCCCCCCATGACATGCGGAATGCCTGCGGGGCCCCCATGACATGCGGCATGCATGCAGGGCCCTCATGACATGCCGCATTTCATGGGGGCCCCACGTGCATTCCGCATGTCATGGGGCCCCCCAAATGCATGCATCATGTCTTGGGGCCCACAAATGCATGCCGCATGTCATGGGGACCACAAATGCGTGCCGCATATCATGGGGGCCCCAAATGCATGCCGCATGTCATAGGGGCCCCACATGCATGGCGCATTTCATGAGGGCCCAAATGCATGCCGCATATCATGGGGGCCATAAATGCATGTCGCATGTCATGGGTGCCCAACGTGCATGCCGCATGTATTGGGGCCCCAACTGCATGCCGCATATCATGGGACCCCACATGCATACCACATGTCATGGGGGCCCCATATGCATGCCGCATTTCATGGGGGACCCAAATGCGTGCATGCCGCATGTCATTGGGGCCCCGCAGGCATTACGCATGTCAAGGGGGCCTCACGTGCATTCCGCATGTTATGGCGGTCCCACGTGAATGCTGCATGTCATTGGGGCCCCACGTGCTTGCCGCATGTCATGGGGGCCCCACGTGCATGCCACATGTCAAGGGGGCCCCGCAGGCATTCCACATGTCATTGGGGCCCACAAATGCATGCCGCATGTCATAGGGGCCCCACATGCATGGCGCATGTCTTGGGGCCCACAAATGCATGCCGCATGTCATAGGGGCCCCACATGCATGGCGCATGTCTTGGGGCCCACAAATGCATGCCGCATGTCATAGGGGCCCCACATGCATGGTGCATGTCTTGGGGCCCCCAAATGCATGCCGCATGTCATGGGGGCCCCACGTGCATGCCGCATGTCATGGGGACCCACATGCATGCCGCATGTCATGGGGCCCCAAATGCATGTCGCATGTCATGGGGGACCCACATGCATGCTGCATGTCATGGGGGCCCCAAATGCATGCAGCATGTCATGGGGGCCCCACGTGCATGCCACATTTCATGGGGAGCCTACATGCATGCCGCATATCATAGGGGCCCCACATGCATGGAGCATGTCATGGGGGCCCCACGTGCATGCCGCATGTCATGGGGGATCCAAACTCATGCCGCATGTCATTGGGGCCCCAAGCGTATGCCGCATGTCATGGGGGCCCAACGTGCATGCCGCATGTATTGGGGGCCCCAAATTCATGCCGCATGTCATGAGGGCCCTGCATGCATGCCGCATGTCATGGGGGCCCCGCAGGCATTCCGCATGTCATGGGGGGCCCAAATGCATGCCGCATGTCACGGGGGCCCCACGTGCATGCCGCATGTAATGGGGGATTCAAATGCATGCCGCATGTCATGGGGGTCCCACATGCATGCCGCATGTCATGGGGGCCCCAAATGCATGCATCAAGTCATGTGGGCCCCCAAATGCATGCCGCATGTCATTGGGGCCCCACATGCATGCCGCATGTCATGGGGTCCCCTCATGCATGCCGCATGTCATGGGGGCTCAAATGCTTGCCGCATGTCATGGGGGCCATAAATGCATGCCGCATGTCATGGGGGCCCAACAAGCATGCCGCATGTATTGGGGGCCCCAAATTCATGCAGCATGTCATAGGGGCCCCACATGCATGGCGCATTTCATGGGGGCCCCAATTGCATGCAGCATGTAATGGGGGATCCAAATGCATGCTGCACTTCATGGGGGCCCCACATGCATGCCGCATGTCATGGGGGCCCCGCAGGCATTCCACATGTCATGGGGGCCCCAAATAAATGCTGCATTTCATGGGGGCCCCATGTGCATGCCGCATGTCATGGGGCCCCCCAAATGGATTCCGCATGTCTTAGGGGCCCCACATGCATGCAGCATGTCATGGGGGCCCCACGTGCATGCCACATGTCATAGAGGCCCCACGTGCATGCCGCATGTCTCGGGCACCCCAAATGCATGCAGCATGTTATGGGGGGCCCACGTGCATGCCGCATGTCTCAGGTACCCCAAATGCATGCAGCATGTTATGCAGGCCCCAAATGCATGCCGCATGTCATGGGTGCCCCAAATGCATGCCGCATGTCATGGGGGCTCCACGTGCATGCCACATTTCATGGGGGACCCAAATGCATGCCGCATGTCATGGGGCCCCCAAATGCATGTCGCATGTCATGGGGGCCCCACGTGCATGCTGCATGTCATGGGGGTCCCAAATGAATGCCTCATGTCATGGGGGCCCCATGCGGCATGCACGTGGTGCCCCCATGACGTGCAGCATGAATTTGGATCCCCCATTACATGCTGCATGCAACTGGGGCCCCCATGAAATGCGCCATGCATGTGGGGCCCCTATGACATGCGGCATGCATTTGTGGGCCCCAAGACATGCGCCATGCATGTGGGGCCCCAATGACATGCAGCATTCACGTGGGACCGCCATAACATGCGGAATGCACGTGAGGCCCCCATGACATGCGTAATGCCTGCGGGGCCCCAATGACATGCGGCATGCACGCATTTGGGTCCCCCATGAAATGCGGCATGCATGTGGGGCCCCCATGACATGCGGCATGCATTTGTGGGCCCCAAGACATGCGCCATGCATGTGGGGCCCCTATGACATGCGGCATGCATTTGTGGGCCCCAAGACATGCGGCATGCATGTGGGGGCCCTATGACATGCGGCATGCATTTGGGGGGCCCCAAGACATGCGGCATGCACGTGCGGCCCCCATGAAATGTGGCATTTATTTGGCGCCCCAATGACATGTGGAATGCCTGCGGGGCCCCCGTGACATGTGGCATGCACGTGGGGCCCCCATGACATGCGGCAAGCACGTGGGGCCCCAATGACATGCAGCATTCACGTGGGACCGACATAACATGCGGAATGCACGTGAGGCCCCCTTGACATGCGTAATGCCTGCGGGGCCCCAATGACATGCGGCATGCACGCATTTGGGTCCCCCATGAAATGCGGCATGCATGTGGGGCCCCCATGACATGTGGTATGCATGTGGGGTCCCATGATATGCGGCATGCAGTTGGGGCCCCAATACATGCGGCATGCACGTTGGGCACCCATGACATGCGACATGCATTTATGGCCCCCATGATATGCGGCATGCATTTGGGCCCTCATGAAATGCGCCATGCATGTGGGGCCCCTATGACATGCGGCATGCATTTGGGGCCCCCATGATATGCGGCACGCATTTGTGGTCCCCATGACATGCGGCATGCATTTGTGGGCCCCAAGACATGATGCATGCATTTGGGGGGCCCCATGACATGCGGAATGCACGTGGGGCCCCCATGAAATGCGGCATGCATTTGGGGCCCCCATGACATGCGGAATGCCTTCGGGGCCCCATGAGATGCGGCATGCATGCGGCACCCATTAAATGCGGCAAGCACGTGGGGCCCCAATGACATGCAGCATGTACGTGGGGCCCCCATGACATGCGGAATGCCTGCGGGGCCCCAATGACATGCGGCATGCAAGCGGGGCCCTCATGACATGTAGCATGCATTTGGGGCCCCCAATATATGCAGCATGCACGTGGGGCCCCCATGATATGTGGCATGCATTTGGGGCCCCCATGACTTGTGGCATGCACGTGGGCCCCTCATGACATGCAGCATGCATTTGGAAACCACTATGACATGCGGCATGCATTTGGGGCCCCCATGACATGAGGCATGCATTTGGGGCCCCCATGACATGCGGCATGCATGTAGGGCCCCATGAAATGCGCCATGCATGTGGGTCCCCTATGACATGCGGCATGCATTTGTGGGCCCCAAGACATGCGGCATGCACGTGGGCCCCCCATGACATGCGGCATGCATTTGGGCCCCCATTACATGTGGCATGCACATGGGGACCCCATGACATGCAGCATGAGTTTGGATCCCCCATGACATGCGGCATGCACATGGGGCCCCCATGACATGAGTCATGCATTTGGGGCCGCCATGACATGCTGCATGCATTTGGGGCTCCCATGACATGCGGCATGCATTTGGGTCCCCCATGAAATGCGGCATGCATGTGGGGCCCCCATGACATGTGGCATGCATGTAGGGCCCCATGATATGCGGCCTACAGTTGGGGCCCCCAATACATGCGTCATGCATTTATGGCCCCCATGACATGCGGCATGCATTTGGGCCCCCATGACATGTGGCAAGCACGTGGGGCCCCAATGACATGCAGCATGCACGTGGGGCCCCCATGACATGCGGAATGCAAGTGAGGCCCCCATGACATGCGGAATGCCTGCGGGGCCCCCATGACATGCGGAATGCGTGCGGGGCCCCCATGACATGCGGAATGCATGCAGGGCCCTCATGACATGCGGCATGAATTTGGGACCCCATGACATGTGGCATGCATGTGGGGCCCCTATGACATGCGGCATGCATTTGTGGGCCCCAAGACATGCGGCATGCATGTGGGGCCCCTATGACATGTGGCATGCATTTGGGGGCCCCATGACATGCGGCATGCACATGGGGCCCCCATGAAATGCGGCATTTATTTGGGGCCCCCATGACATGCGGCATGCACGTGGTGCCCCCATGACGTGCAGCATGAATTTGGATCCCCCATTACATGCTGCATGCAACTGGGGCCCCCATGAAATGCGCCATGCATGTGGGGCCCCTATGACATGCGGCATGCATTTGTGGGCCCCAAGACATGCGCCATGCATGTGGGGCCCCAATGACATGCAGCATTCACGTGGGACCGCCATAACATGCGGAATGCACGTGAGGCCCCCATGACATGCGTAATGCCTGCGGGGCCCCAATGACATGCGGCATGCACGCATTTGGGTCCCCCATGAAATGCGGCATGCATGTGGGGCCCCCATGACATGCGGCATGCATTTGTGGGCCCCAAGACATGCGCCATGCATGTGGGGCCCCTATGACATGCGGCATGCATTTGTGGGCCCCAAGACATGCGGCATGCATGTGGGGGCCCTATGACATGCGGCATGCATTTGGGGGGCCCCAAGACATGCGGCATGCACGTGCGGCCCCCATGAAATGTGGCATTTATTTGGCGCCCCAATGACATGTGGAATGCCTGCGGGGCCCCCGTGACATGTGGCATGCACGTGGGGCCCCCATGACATGCGGCAAGCACGTGGGGCCCCAATGACATGCAGCATTCACGTGGGACCGACATAACATGCGGAATGCACGTGAGGCCCCCTTGACATGCGTAATGCCTGCGGGGCCCCAATGACATGCGGCATGCACGCATTTGGGTCCCCCATGAAATGCGGCATGCATGTGGGGCCCCCATGACATGTGGTATGCATGTGGGGTCCCATGATATGCGGCATGCAGTTGGGGCCCCAATACATGCGGCATGCACGTTGGGCACCCATGACATGCGACATGCATTTATGGCCCCCATGATATGCGGCATGCATTTGGGCCCTCATGAAATGCGCCATGCATGTGGGGCCCCTATGACATGCGGCATGCATTTGGGGCCCCCATGATATGCGGCACGCATTTGTGGTCCCCATGACATGCGGCATGCATTTGTGGGCCCCAAGACATGATGCATGCATTTGGGGGGCCCCATGACATGCGGAATGCACGTGGGGCCCCCATGAAATGCGGCATGCATTTGGGGCCCCCATGACATGCGGAATGCCTTCGGGGCCCCATGAGATGCGGCATGCATGCGGCACCCATTAAATGCGGCAAGCACGTGGGGCCCCAATGACATGCAGCATGTACGTGGGGCCCCCATGACATGCGGAATGCCTGCGGGGCCCCAATGACATGCGGCATGCAAGCGGGGCCCTCATGACATGTAGCATGCATTTGGGGCCCCCAATATATGCAGCATGCACGTGGGGCCCCCATGATATGTGGCATGCATTTGGGGCCCCCATGACTTGTGGCATGCACGTGGGCCCCTCATGACATGCAGCATGCATTTGGAAACCTCTATGACATGCGGCATGCATTTGGGGCCCCCATGACATGAGGCATGCATTTGGGGCCCCCATGACATGCGGCATGCATGTAGGGCCCCATGAAATGCGCCATGCATGTGGGTCCCCTATGACATGCGGCATGCATTTGTGGGCCCCAAGACATGCGGCATGCACGTGGGCCCCCCATGACATGCGGCATGCATTTGGGGGCCCCCTGACATGCGGAATGCACGTGGGGCACCTATGACATGCGACATGAATTTGGGGGCCCCATTACATGCGGCATGCACGTGGAGCATCCATGACATGCGTCATGCATTTGGGCCCCCATGACATGCGGCATGCATGTGGGGCCCCCATGATATGCGCCATGCATGTGGGGCCCCTATGACATGCGGCATGCATTTGTGGGTCCCAAGACATACTGCATGCATTTGGGGGGGCCCATGACATGCGGCATGCATTTGGGGGGCCCCATGACATGCGGCATGCACGTGGGGCCCCCATGACATGTGGCATACATTTGTGGCCCCCGTGACATGAGGCATGCAAGAGGGGTCCCCATGACATGCGGCATGCATTTGGGGCCCCCATGACATGTGGCATGCACGTGGGGCCCCCATGACATGCTGCATGCATTTGGGGCCCCCATGATAAGCGGCATGCATGTGGGGCCCCTATGACATGCGGAATCCATTTGGGGGGGCCCATGACATGCGGCATGCACATGGGGCCCCCATGAAATGCAGCATTTATTTGGGGCCCCCATGACATGTGGAATGCCTGCGGGGCCCCCATGACATGCGGCATGCATGTGGGGCCCCCATGAAGTGCAGCATTTATTTGGGGCCCCCATGACATGTGGAATGCCTGCGGGGCCCCCATGACATGCGGCATGCAATTGGGGCCCCCATGAAATGCGCCATGCATGTGGGGCCCCTATGACATGCTGCATGAATTTGGGGCCCCCAATACATGCGGCATGCTTGTTGGGCCCCCATGACATGCGGCATGCATTTATGGCCCCCATGACATGCGGCAAGCATTTGAGCCCCCATGACATGCGGCATGCATGTGGGGACCCCATGACATGCGGCATGCATGTGCTGCCCCAATGGCATGCGGCATGCATTTGGGGGCCCCATGACTTGATGCATGCATTTGTTGCCCCCATGACATGCGGCATGCATGTGGGACCCCCATGACATGCGGCATGCATTTGAATCCCCCATTACATGTGGCATGCACGTGGGGCCCCCATGGCATGCGGCGTGCATTTGGGCCCCCCATGACATGCGGAATGCCTGCGGGGCCCCCATGACATGCGGCATGCATGCATGGCCCTCATGACATGCGGCATGAATTTGGGGCCCCCAATACATGCGGCATTCATGTGGGGCTCCCATGACATGCGGCATGCATTTATGGCCCCCATGACATGCGGCAAGCTTTTGGGCCCCATGACATGCGGCATGCATGTGGGGCCCCCATGACATGCGGCATGCATGTGGGGCCCCCTTGACAAGCGGCATGCATTTGAGGGCCCCATGGCATGCAGCATGCATGTGGGGCCCAAATGCTTGCCGCATGTCAAGGGGGCCTCCATGACATGCGGCATGCATGTGGGTCCCCATGACATGCGTCATGCAAGTGAGGCCCCCATGACATGCGGAATGCCTGCGGGGCCCCCATGACATGCGGAATGCGTGCGGGGCCCCCATGACATGCGGAATGCATGCAGGGCCCTCATGACATGCGGCATGAATTTGGGACCCCATGACATGTGGCATGCATGTGGGGCCCCTATGACATGCGGCATGCATTTGTGGGCCCCAAGACATGCGGCATGCATGTGGGGCCCCTATGACATGTGGCATGCATTTGGGGGCCCCATGACATGCGGCATGCACATGGGGCCCCCATGAAATGCGGCATTTATTTGGGGCCCCCATGACATGCGGCATGCACGTGGTGCCCCCATGACGTGCAGCATGAATTTGGATCCCCCATTACATGCTGCATGCAACTGGGGCCCCCATGAAATGCGCCATGCATGTGGGGCCCCTATGACATGCGGCATGCATTTGTGGGCCCCAAGACATGCGCCATGCATGTGGGGCCCCAATGACATGCAGCATTCACGTGGGACCGCCATAACATGCGGAATGCACGTGAGGCCCCCATGACATGCGTAATGCCTGCGGGGCCCCAATGACATGCGGCATGCACGCATTTGGGTCCCCCATGAAATGCGGCATGCATGTGGGGCCCCCATGACATGCGGCATGCATTTGTGGGCCCCAAGACATGCGCCATGCATGTGGGGCCCCTATGACATGCGGCATGCATTTGTGGGCCCCAAGACATGCGGCATGCATGTGGGGGCCCTATGACATGCGGCATGCATTTGGGGGGCCCCAAGACATGCGGCATGCACGTGCGGCCCCCATGAAATGTGGCATTTATTTGGCGCCCCAATGACATGTGGAATGCCTGCGGGGCCCCCGTGACATGTGGCATGCACGTGGGGCCCCCATGACATGCGGCAAGCACGTGGGGCCCCAATGACATGCAGCATTCACGTGGGACCGACATAACATGCGGAATGCACGTGAGGCCCCCTTGACATGCGTAATGCCTGCGGGGCCCCAATGACATGCGGCATGCACGCATTTGGGTCCCCCATGAAATGCGGCATGCATGTGGGGCCCCCATGACATGTGGTATGCATGTGGGGTCCCATGATATGCGGCATGCAGTTGGGGCCCCAATACATGCGGCATGCACGTTGGGCACCCATGACATGCGACATGCATTTATGGCCCCCATGATATGCGGCATGCATTTGGGCCCTCATGAAATGCGCCATGCATGTGGGGCCCCTATGACATGCGGCATGCATTTGGGGCCCCCATGATATGCGGCACGCATTTGTGGTCCCCATGACATGCGGCATGCATTTGTGGGCCCCAAGACATGATGCATGCATTTGGGGGGCCCCATGACATGCGGAATGCACGTGGGGCCCCCATGAAATGCGGCATGCATTTGGGGCCCCCATGACATGCGGAATGCCTTCGGGGCCCCATGAGATGCGGCATGCATGCGGCACCCATTAAATGCGGCAAGCACGTGGGGCCCCAATGACATGCAGCATGTACGTGGGGCCCCCATGACATGCGGAATGCCTGCGGGGCCCCAATGACATGCGGCATGCAAGCGGGGCCCTCATGACATGTAGCATGCATTTGGGGCCCCCAATATATGCAGCATGCACGTGGGGCCCCCATGATATGTGGCATGCATTTGGGGCCCCCATGACTTGTGGCATGCACGTGGGCCCCTCATGACATGCAGCATGCATTTGGAAACCACTATGACATGCGGCATGCATTTGGGGCCCCCATGACATGAGGCATGCATTTGGGGCCCCCATGACATGCGGCATGCATGTAGGGCCCCATGAAATGCGCCATGCATGTGGGTCCCCTATGACATGCGGCATGCATTTGTGGGCCCCAAGACATGCGGCATGCACGTGGGCCCCCCATGACATGCGGCATGCATTTGGGGGCCCCCTGACATGCGGAATGCACGTGGGGCACCTATGACATGCGACATGAATTTGGGGGCCCCATTACATGCGGCATGCACGTGGAGCATCCATGACATGCGTCATGCATTTGGGCCCCCATGACATGCGGCATGCATGTGGGGCCCCCATGATATGCGCCATGCATGTGGGGCCCCTATGACATGCGGCATGCATTTGTGGGTCCCAAGACATACTGCATGCATTTGGGGGGGCCCATGACATGCGGCATGCATTTGGGGGGCCCCATGACATGCGGCATGCACGTGGGGCCCCCATGACATGTGGCATACATTTGTGGCCCCCGTGACATGAGGCATGCAAGAGGGGTCCCCATGACATGCGGCATGCATTTGGGGCCCCCATGACATGTGGCATGCACGTGGGGCCCCCATGACATGCTGCATGCATTTGGGGCCCCCATGATAAGCGGCATGCATGTGGGGCCCCTATGACATGCGGAATCCATTTGGGGGGGCCCATGACATGCGGCATGCACATGGGGCCCCCATGAAATGCAGCATTTATTTGGGGCCCCCATGACATGTGGAATGCCTGCGGGGCCCCCATGACATGCGGCATGCATGTGGGGCCCCCATGAAGTGCAGCATTTATTTGGGGCCCCCATGACATGTGGAATGCCTGCGGGGCCCCCATGACATGCGGCATGCAATTGGGGCCCCCATGAAATGCGCCATGCATGTGGGGCCCCTATGACATGCTGCATGAATTTGGGGCCCCCAATACATGCGGCATGCTTGTTGGGCCCCCATGACATGCGGCATGCATTTATGGCCCCCATGACATGCGGCAAGCATTTGAGCCCCCATGACATGCGGCATGCATGTGGGGACCCCATGACATGCGGCATGCATGTGCTGCCCCAATGGCATGCGGCATGCATTTGGGGGCCCCATGACTTGATGCATGCATTTGTTGCCCCCATGACATGCGGCATGCATGTGGGACCCCCATGACATGCGGCATGCATTTGAATCCCCCATTACATGTGGCATGCACGTGGGGCCCCCATGGCATGCGGCGTGCATTTGGGCCCCCCATGACATGCGGAATGCCTGCGGGGCCCCCATGACATGCGGCATGCATGCATGGCCCTCATGACATGCGGCATGAATTTGGGGCCCCCAATACATGCGGCATTCATGTGGGGCTCCCATGACATGCGGCATGCATTTATGGCCCCCATGACATGCGGCAAGCTTTTGGGCCCCATGACATGCGGCATGCATGTGGGGCCCCCATGACATGCGGCATGCATGTGGGGCCCCCTTGACAAGCGGCATGCATTTGAGGGCCCCATGGCATGCAGCATGCATGTGGGGCCCAAATGCTTGCCGCATGTCAAGGGGGCCTCCATGACATGCGGCATGCATGTGGGTCCCCATGACATGCGTCATGCACGTGGGGCCCCCTTGACATGCGGCATGCATTTATGGCCCCCATGACTTGCGGCATGAATTTGGGGCTCCCATGATATGCGGCACGCATTTGGGGCCCCCATGACATGCGCATGCATGTGGAGCCCCCATGAAATACGCCATGCATGTGGGGCCCCTATGACATGCGGCATGCATTTGTGGGCCCCAAGACATGCTGCATGCATTTGGGGGACCCCATGACATGCGGCATGCATTTGGGGCCCCCATGACATGAGGCATTCATTTGGGACCCCCATGACATGCAGCATGCACTTGGGGCCCCATGACATGCGACATGCATTTGGGGGCCCCATGACATGCGGCATGCATTTGGGTCCCCCATGAAATGTGGCATGCACGTGGAGCCCCCATGACATGAGGCATGCATTTGGGGCACCCATGACATGCGGCATGCATGTGGGACCCCCATGACATGCGGCATGCATTTGGGCCCCCCATGACATGCGGCATGCATATGGGGCCTGCATAACATGCTGCATGCATTTGGGGTACCTGAGACATGCGGCATGCACGTGGGCCCCCCATAACATGCTGCATGCATTTGGGGTGCCCGAGACATGCGGCATGCACGTGGGGCCCCTATGACATGTGGCATGCACGTGGGGCCCCCATGACATGCTGCATGCATTTGGGGCCCCCATGATAAGCGGCATGCATGTGGGGCCCCAATGACATGCGGAATCCATTTGGGGGGCCCCATGACATGCGGCATGCACATGGGGCCCCCATGAAATGCAGCATTTATTTGGGGCCCCCATGACATGTGGAATGCCTGCGGGGCCCCCATGACATGCGGCATGCATGTGGGGCCCCCATGAAGTGCAGCATGCATTTGGATCCCCCATTACATGCTGCATGCAATTGGGGCCCCCATGAAATGCGCCATGCATGTGGGGCCCCTATGACATGCTGCATGAATTTGGGGCCCCCAATACATGCGGCATGCTTGTTGGGCCCCCATGACATGCGGCATGCATTTATGGCCCCCATGACATGCGGCAAGCATTTGAGCCCCCATGACATGCGGCATGCATGTGGGGACCCCATGACATGCGGCATGCATGTGGGGCCCCAATGACATGCGGCATGCATTTGGGGGCCCCCATGACTTGATGCATGCATTTGGGGCCCCCATGACATGCGGCATGCATGTGGGACCCCCATGGCATGCGGCATGCATTTGAATCCCCCATTACATGCGGCCTGCACGTGGGGCCCCCCATGGCATGCGGCATGCATTTGGGCCCCCCATGACATGCGGAATGCCTGCAGGGCCCCCATGACATGCGGCATGCATGCAGGGCCCTCATGACATGCGGCATGAATTTGGGGCCCCCAATACATGCGGCATGCACGTTGGGCCCCCTTGACATGCGACATTCATGTGGGGCTCCCATGACATGCGGCATGCATTTATGGCCCCCATGACATGCGGCAAGCTTTTGGGCCCCATGACATGCGGCATGCATGTGGGGCCTCCATGACATGCGGCAAGCATTTGGGCCCCCATGACATGCGGCATGCATGTGGGGCCCCCTTGACATGCGGCATGCATTTGGGGGCCCCATGGCATGCAGCATGCATGTGGGGCCCAAATGCTTGCCGCATGTCAAGGGGGCCTCCATGACATGCGGCATGCATGTGGATCCCCATGACATGCGGCATGCATGTGGGGCCCCTATGACATGCGGCATGCATGTGGGGCCCCCATGACATGCTCCATGCATGTGGGGCCCCATGACATGCGGCATGCATTTGGGTCCCCCATGAAATGCGGCATGCATGTGGGGCCCCCATGACATGTGGCATGCATGTGGGCCCCTATGACATGCGGCATGCATGTGGGACCCCCATGACATGCGGCATGCATGTGGGGCCCCTATGACATGCGGCATGCATGTGGGACCCCCATGACATGCGGCATGCATGTGGGGCCCCTATGACATGCGGCATGCATTTGGAGCCCCCAGGACATGCGGCATGCATGTGGGGCCCCTATGACATGCGGCATGCATGTGGGGCCCCCATGACATGCTCCATGCATGTGGGGCCCCTGTGACATGTGGCATGCATGTGGGGCCCCTATGACATGCGGCATGTATTTGGGGGGCCCCATGACATGCGGCATGCACGTGGGGCCCCCATGACATGCGGCATGCATGTGGGGTCCCCATGACATGTGGCATGCATGTGAACCCCCCATGACATGCGCCATGCATGTGGGCCCCTATGACATGCGGCATGCATGTGGGACCCCCATGACATGCGGCATGCATGTGGGGCCCCTATGACATGCGGCATGCATGTGGGGCCCCCATGACATGCTCCATGCATGTGGGGCCCCTATGACATGTGGCATGCATGTGGGGGCCCTATGACATGCGGCATGCATTTGGGGGGCCCCATGACATGCGGCATGCACGTGGGGCCCCCATGACATGCGGCAAGCACGCGGGGCCCCAATGACATGCAGCATGTACGTGGGGCCCCCATGACATGCGAAATGCACGTGAGGCCCCCATGACATGCGGAATGCCTGCGGGGCCCCAATGCCATGCGGCATGCATGCATTTGGGTCACCCATGAAATGCAGCATGCACGTGGGGCCCCCATGACATGTGGCATGCATGTGGGTCCCCATGATATCCGGCATGCATTTATGGCCCCCATGACATGCGGCATGCATTTGGGGCCCCCATGACTTGAGCCATGCATTTGGGGCCCCCATAACATGTGGCATGCACGTGGGGCCCTCATGACATGCAGCATGCATTTGGGGCCCCCATGACTTGAGCCATGCATTTGGGGCCCCCATGACATGCGGCATGCACGTGGGGCCATCATGACATGCAGCATGCATTTGGGGCCACTATGACATGCGGCAAGCATTTGGGCCCCCATGACATGCGGCATGCATGTGGGGGGCCCATGACATGCGTCATGCATTTGGGCCCCATGACATGCGGCATGCATTTGGGGCCTGCATAACATGATGCATGCATTTGGGGTACCTGAGACATGCGGCATGCACATGGGGCCCCCATAACATGCTGCATGCATTTGGGGCGCCCGAGACATGCGGCATGCACGTGGGGACCCTATGACATGCCGCATGCATTTGGGGCCCCCATTACATGTGGCATGCACATGAAGCCCCCATGACATGAGGCATATGCTTGGGGCCCCATTGACATGCGGCATGAGTTTGGACCCCCCATGACATGTGGCATGCACGTGGGGCCCCCATGACATGCGGCATGCATTTGGGGCCGCCATGACATGCGGCATGCATTTGGGGCCCCCATGACATGCGGCATGCATTTGGGTCCCTCATGAAATGCGGCATGCATGTGGGGCCCCCATGACATGTGGCATGCATGTGGGCCCCCCCATGACATGCGCCATGAATGTGGGGCCCCTATGACATGCGGCATGCATTTGGGGGGCCCCATGACATGCGGCATGCACGTGGGGCCCCCATGACATGCGGCATACATTTGTGGCCCCCGTGACATGAGGCATGCACGTGGGGCCCCCATGACATGCGACAAGCACGCGGGGCACCAATGACATGCAACATGTACGTGGGGCCCCCATGACATGCGGAATGCACGTGAGGCCCCCTTGACATGCGGAATGGCTGCGGGGCCCCAATGACATGCAGCATGCATGTGGGCCCCCCATGACATGCGGCATGCATTTGTGGGCACCAAGACATACGGCATGCGTTTGGGGCCCCCATGATATGCGGCATGCATTTGAATCCCCCATTACATGCGGCATGCACGTGGGGCTCCCATGACATGCGGCATGCATTTATGGCCCCCATGACTTGAGGCATGCATTTGGGGCCTCCATGACATGCGGCATGCATGTGGGGCCCCCATGACATGCGCCATGCATGTGGGGCCCCTATGACATGCGGCATGCACGTGGAGCCCCCATCATATGCGGTATGCATTTGGGGCCCCCATGACATGCGGCATGCATGCAGGGCCCTCATGACATGTGGCATGAATTTGGGGCCCCAATACATGCGGCATGCATGTTGGCACCCCATGACATGCGGCATGCATTTGGGGCCTCCATGACATGCGGCATGCATGTGGGGTCCCCCATGACATGCGCCGTGCATGTGGGACCCCTATGACATGCGGCATGCATTTGGGGCCCCCATGACATGCGGCATGCATGTGGGGCCCTCATGACATGCGGCATGCATTTGTGGGCCCCAAGACATTCGGCATGCACGTGGGGCCCCCATGACATGCTGCATTCGTTTGGGGCCCCCATGACTTGCGGCATGCATGTGGGACCCCCATGACATGTGGTATGCACGTGGGGCTCCCATGACATGCGGCATGCATTTATGGCCCCCATGACTTGAGGCATGCATTTGGGGCCTCCATGACATGCGGCATGCATGTGGGGCCCCCATGACATGCGCCATGCATGTGGGGCCCCTATGACATGCGGCATGCACGTGGAGCCCCCATCATATGCGGTATGCATTTGGGGCCCCCATGACATGCGGCATGCATGCAGGGCCCTCATGACATGTGGCATGAATTTGGGGCCCCAATACATGCGGCATGCATGTTGGCACCCCATGACATGCGGCATGCATTTGGGGCCTCCATGACATGCGGCATGCATGTGGGGTCCCCCATGACATGCGCCGTGCATGTGGGACCCCTATGACATGCGGCATGCATTTGGGGCCCCCATGACATGTGGTATGCACGTGGGGCCCCTATGACATGCCACATGCATTTGGGGCCCCCATGACATGCGACATGCATGTGGGACCCCCATGACATGCGGCATGCATTTGGGCCCCCATGACATGTGGCATGCATTTGGGCCCCCATGACATGCGGCATGCATTTGGGGCCTGCATAACATGCTGCATGCATTTGGGGTCCCTGAGACATTCGGCATGCATGTGGGGCACCCATGACTTGCGCCATGCACGTGGGGCCCCTATGACATGCAGCATGAATTTGGGGGCCCCATTACATGTGGCATGCACGTGGAGCCCCCATGACATGAGTCATGCATTTGGGGCCGCCATGACATGCGGCATGCACGTGGGGCCCCCAATACATGCGGAATGCTCGGGAGGCCCCCATGACATGCGGCATGCACGTGGGGCCCCCATGACGTGCAGCATGCATTTGGATCCCCCATTACATGCAGAATGCAAGTGGGGACCCCATGACATGTGGCATGCATGTGGGCCCCATGACATGCAGTATGCATTTGGGGCCTGCATAACATGGTGCATGCATTTGGTGTACCTGAGACATTCGGCATGCACGTGGGGCCCCCATAACATGCTGCATGCATTTGGGGTGCCCGAGACATGCGGCATGTCATAGGGGCCCCACGTGCATGCCGCACGCATTTGGGCCCCCATTACATGTGGCATGCACATGGGGACCCCATGACATGCAGCATGAGTTTGGATCCCCCATGACATGCGGCATGCACATGGGGCCCCCATGACATGAGTCATGCATTTGGGGCCGCCATGACATGCAGCATGCATTTTTGGCTCCCATGACATGCGGCATGCATTTGGGTCCCCCATGAAATGCGGCATGCATGTGGGGCCCCCATGACATGTGGCATGAATGTAGGGCCCCATGATATGCGGCCTGCAGTTGGGGCCCCAATACATGCGGCATGCATTTATAGCCCCCATTACATGCGGCATGCATTTGGGCCCCCATGACATGTGGCAAGCACGTGGGGCCCCAATGACATGCAGCATGCACGTGGGGCCCCCATGACATGCGGAATGCAAGTGAGGCCCCCATGACATGCGGAATGCCTGCGGGGCCCCCATGACATGCGGAATGCGTGCGGGGCCCCCATGACATGCGGCATGCATGCAGGGCCCTCATGACATGCGGCATGAATTTGGGACCCCATGACATGTGGCATGCATGTGGGGCCCCTATGACATGCGGCATGCATTTGTGGGCCCCAAGACATGCGGCATGCATGTGGGGCCCCTATGACATGCGGCATGCATTTGGGGGCCCCATGACATGCGGCATGCACATGGGGCCCCCATGAAATGCGGCATTTATTTGGGGCCCCCATGACATGCGGCATGCACGTGGTGCCCCCATGACGTGCAGCATGAATTTGGATCCCCCATTACATGCTGCATGCAACTGGGGCCCCCATGAAATGCGCCATGCATGTGGGGCCCCTATGACATGCGGCATGCATTTGTGGGCCCCAAGACATGCGCCATGCATGTGGGGCCCCAATGACATGCAGCATTCACGTGGGACCGCCATAACATGCGGAATGCACGTGAGGCCCCCATGACATGCGTAATGCCTGCGGGGCCCCAATGACATGCGGCATGCACGCATTTGGGTCCCCCATGAAATGCGGCATGCATGTGGGGCCCCCATGACATGCGGCATGCATTTGTGGGCCCCAAGACATGCGCCATGCATGTGGGGCCCCTATGACATGCGGCATGCATTTGTGGGCCCCAAGACATGCGGCATGCATGTGGGGCCCCTATGACATGCGGCATGCATTTGGGGGGCCACATGACATGCGGCATGCACGTGCGGCCCCCATGAAATGTGGCATTTATTTGGCGCCCCAATGACATGTGGAATGCCTGCGGGGCCCCCTTGACATGTGGCATGCACGTGGGGCCCCCATGACATGCGGCAAGCACGTGGGGCCCCAATGACATGCAGCATTCACGTGGGACCGCCATAACATGCGGAATGCACGTGAGGCCCCCTTGACATGCGTAATGCCTGCGGGGCCCCAATGACATGCGGCATGCACGCATTTGGGTCCCCCATGAAATGCGGCATGCATGTGGGGCCCCCATGACATGTGGTATGCATGTGGGGTCCCATGATATGCGGCATGCAGTTGGGGCCCCAATACATGCGGCATGCACGTTGGGCACCCATGACATGCGACATGCATTTATGGCCCCCATGATATGTGGCATGCATTTGGGCCCTCATGAAATGCGCCATGCATGTGGGGCCCTTATGACATGCGGCATGCATTTGGGGCCCCCATGATATGCGGCACACATTTGTGGTCCCCATGACATGCGGCATGCATTTGTGGGCCCCAAGACATGATGCATGCATTTGGGGGGCCCCATGACATGCGGAATGCACGTGGGGCCCCCATGAAATGCGGCATGCATTTGGGGCCCCCATGACATGCGGAATGCCTTCGGGGCCCCATGAGATGCGGCATGCATGCGGCACCCTCATGACATGCGGCATGCATTTGGGGCCCCCATGACTTGAGGCATGCATTTGGGGCCCTCATGACATGCGGCATGCATTTGTGGGCCCCAAGACATTCGGCATGCACGTGGGGCCCCCATGACATGCTGCATGCGTTTGGGGCCCCCATGACTTGCGGCATGCATGTGGGACCCCCATGACATGTGGTATGCACGTGGGGCACCTATGACATGCCACATGCATTTGGGGCCCCCATGACATGCGACATGCATGTGGGACCCCCATGACATGCAGCATGCATTTGGGCCCCATGACATGTGGCATGCATTTGGGCCCCCATGACATGCGGCATGCATTTGGGGCCTGCATAACATGCTGCATGCATTTGGGGGCCCCATTACATGTGGCATGCACGTGGAGCCCCCATGACATGAGTCATGCATTTGGGGCCGCCATGACATGCGGCATGCACGTGGGGCCCCCAATACATGTGGAATGCTCGGGAGGCCCCCATGACATGCGGCATGCACGTGGGGCCCCCATGACGTGCAGCATGCATTTGGATCCCCAATTACATGCAGAATGCAAGTGGGGACCCCATGACATGTGGCATGCATGTGGGCCCCCATGACATGCAGTATGCATTTGGGGCCTGCATAACATGGTGCATGCATTTGGTGTACCTGAGACATTCGGCATGCACGTGGGGCCCCCATAACATGCTGCATGCATTTGGGGTGCCCGATACATGCGGCATGTCATAGGGGCCCCACGTGCATGCCGCACGCATTTGGGCCCCCATTACATGTGGCATGCACATGGGGACCCCATGACATGCAGCATGAGTTTGGATCCCCCATGACATGCGGCATGCACATGGGGCCCCCATGACATGAGTCATGCATTTGGGGCCGCCATGACATGCTGCATGCATTTGGGGCTCCCATGACATGCGGCATGCATTTGGGTCCCCCATGAAATGCGGCATGCATGTGGGGCCCCCATGACATGTGGCATGCATGTAGGGCCCCATGATATGCGGCCTGCAGTTGGGGCCCCCAATACATGCGTCATGCATTTATGGCCCCCATGACATGCGGCATGCATTTGGGCCCCCATGACATGTGGCAAGCACGTGGGGCCCCAATGACATGCAGCATGCACGTGGGGCCCCCATGACATGCGGAATGCAAGTGAGGCCCCCATGACATGCGGAATGCCTGCGGGGCCCCCATGACATGCGGAATGCGTGCGGGGCCCCCATGACATGCGGCATGCATGCAGGACCCTCATGACATGCGGCATGAATTTGGGACCCCATGACATGTGGCATGCATGTGGGGCCCCTATGACATGCGGCATGCATTTGTGGGCCCCAAGACATGCGTCATGCACATGGGGCCCCCATGAAATGCGGCATTTATTTGGGGCCCCCATGACATGCGGCATGCACGTGGTGCCCCCATGACGTGCAGCATGAATTTGGATCCCCCATTACATGCTGCATGCAACTGGGGCCCCCATGAAATGCGCCATGCATGTGGGGCCCCTATGACATGCGGCATGCATTTGTGGGCCCCCAATGACATGCAGCATTCACGTGGGACCGCCATAACATGCGGAATGCACGTGAGGCCCCCATGACATGCGTAATGCCTGCGGGGCCCCAATGACATGCGGCATGCACGCATTTGGGTCCCCCATGAAATGCGGCATGCATGTGGGGGGCCCATGACATGCGGCATGCATTTGTGGGCCCCAAGACATGCGCCATGCATGTGGGGCCCCTATGACATGCGGCATGCATTTGTGGGCCCCAAGACATGCGGCATGCATGTGGGGCCCCTATGACATGCGGCATGCATTTGGGGGGCCACATGACATGCGGCATGCACGTGCGGCCCCCATGAAATGTGGCATTTATTTGGCGCCCCAATGACATGTGGAATGCCTGCGGGGCCCCCGTGACATGTGGCATGCACGTGGGGCCCCCATGACATGCAGCATTCACGTGGGACCGACATAACATGCGGAATGCACGTGAGGCCCCCTTGACATGCGTAATGCCTGCGGGGCCCCAATGACATGCGGCATGCACGCATTTGGGTCCCCCATGAAATGCGGCATGCATGTATGGCCCCCATGACATGTGGTATGCATTTGTGGGCCCCAAGACATGCGCCATGCATGTGGGGCCCCTATGACATGCGGCATGCATTTGTGGGCCCCAAGACATGCGGCATGCATGTGGGGCCCCTATGACATGCGGCATGCATTTGGGGGGCCACATGACATGCGGCATGCACGTGCGGCCCCCATGAAATGTGGCATTTATTTGGCGCCCCAATGACATGTGGAATGCCTGCGGGGCCCCCGTGACATGTGGCATGCACGTGGGGCCCCCATGACATGCAGCATTCACGTGGGACCGACATAACATGCGGAATGCACGTGAGGCCCCCTTGACATGCGTAATGCCTGCGGGGCCCCAATGACATGCGGCATGCACGCATTTGGGTCCCCCATGAAATGCGGCATGCATGTGGGGCCCCCATGACATGTGGTATGCATGTGGGGTCCCATGATATGCGGCATGCAGTTGGGGCCCCAATACATGCGGCATGCACGTTGGACACCCATGACATGCGACATGCATTTATGGCCCCCATGATATGCGGCATGCATTTGGGCCCTCATGAAATGCGCCATGCATGTGGGGCCCCTATGACACGCGGCATGCATTTGGGGCCCCCATGATATGCGGCACGCATTTGTGGTCCCCATGACATGCGGCATGCACTTGTGGGCCCCAAGACATGATGCATGCATTTGGGGGGCCCCATGACATGCGGAATGCACGTGGGGCCCCCATGAAATGCGGCATGCATTTGGGGCCCCCATGACATGCAGAATGCCTTCGGGGCCCCATGAGACGCGGCATGCATGCGGCACCCTCATGACATGCGGCATGCATTTGGGGCCCCCATGACTTGAGGCATGCATTTGGGGCCCCTATGACATGCGGCATGCATTTGGGGCCCCAATGACATGCGGCATGCATGTGGGGCACCCATGACTTGCGCCATGCACGTGGGGCCCCTATGGCATGCGGCATGAATTTGGGGGCCCCATTACATGCGGCATGCATGTGGAGCCCCCATGACATGCGGCATGCATTTGGGGCCCCCATGACATGCTTCATGCATGTGGGGCCCCCATGACATGCGTCATGCATTTGGGCCCCCATGACATGCGGCATGCATTTGGGGCCTGCATAACATGCTGCATGCATTTGGGGTACCTGAGACATGCGGCATGCACATGGGGCCCCCATGACATGCGGCATATGCTTGGGGCCCCAATGACATGCGGTATGAGTTTGGATCCCCCATGACATGCGGCATGCACGTGGGGCCCCCATGACATGAGTCATGCATTTGGGGCCGCCATGACATGCGGCATGCATTTGGGGCCCCCATGACATGCGACATGCACGTGGGGCCGCCATGACATGCGGTATGCATTTGCGGACCCCATGACATGCGGCATGCATTTGGGGTCCCCAGGACATGAGTCATGCATTTGGGGCCGTCATGACATGCGGCATGCATTTGGGGCCCCCATGACATGCGGCATGCATTTGGGTCCCCCATGAAATGCGGCATGCATGTGGGGCCCCCATGACATGTGGCATGCATGTGGGCCCCCCATGACATGCGCCATGCATGTGGGCCCCTATGACATGCGGCATGCATGTGGGGCCCCCAGGACATGCTCCATGCATGTGGGGCCCCTATGACATGCGGCATGCATGTGGGGCCCCTATGACATGCGGCATGCATTTGGGGGCCCCATGACATGCGGCATGCACGTGGGGCCCCCATGACATGCGTCATACATTTGTGGTCCCCGTGACATGAGGCATGCACATGGGGACCCCATGACATGCGGCAAGCACGCGGGGCCCCAATGACATGCAGCATGTACGTGGGGCCCCCATGACATGCGGAATGCACGTGAGGCCCCCATGACATGCGGAATGCCTGCGGGGCCCCAATGCCATGCGGCATGCATGCATTTGGGTCACCCATGAAATGCGGCATGCATGTGGGGCCCCCATGACATGTGGCATGCATGTGGGGCCCCATGATATCCGGCATGCATTTATGGCCCCCATGACATGCGGCATGCATTTGGGCCTCCATGACAAGCGAAAAGCACGTGGGGCCCCAATGACATGCAGCATGCACGTGGGGCCCCCATGACATGCGGAATGCACGTGAGGCCCCCATGACATGCGGAATGCCTGCGGGGCCCCAATGACATGCGGCATGCATTTGGGGCCCCCATGACTTGAGCCATGCATTTGGGGCCCCCATGATATGTGGCATGCATTTGGGGCCCCCATGACTTGAGCCATGCATTTGGGGCCCCCATGACATGCGGCCTGCACGTGGGGCCATCATGACATGCAGCATGCATTTGGGGCCACTATGACATGCGGCAAACATTTGGGCCCCCATGACATGCGGCATGCATGTGGGGCACCCATGACTTGCGCCATGTCATGTGGGCCCCAAATGCATGCGGCATGAATTTGGGGGCTCCATTACATGCGGCATGCATGTGGAGCCCCCATGACATGCGGCATGCATTTGGGGCCCACATGACATGCTTCATGCATGTGGGGCCCCCATGACATGCGTCATGCATTTGGGCCCCCATGACATGCGGCATGCATTTGGGGACTGCATAACATGCTGCATGCATTTGGGGTACCTGAGACATGCGGCATGCACATGGGGCCCCCATGACATGCGGCATATGCTTGGGGCCCCAATGACATGCGGTATGCACGTTCGGCCCCCATGACATGAGTCATGCATTTGGGGCCGCCATGACATGCGGCATGCATTTGGGGCCCCCATGACATGCGACATGCACGTGGGGCCCCCATGACATGCGGTATGCATGTGGGGCCCCAATGACATGCGGCATGCATTTGGGGGCCCCCATGACTTGATGCATGCATTTGGGGCCCCCATGACATGCGGCATGCATGTGGGACCCCCATGGCATGCGGCATGCATTTGAATTCCCCATTACATGCGGCATGCACGTGGGGCCCCCCATGGCATGCGGCATGCATTTGGGCCCCCCATGACATGCGGAATGCCTGCGGGGCCCCCATGACATGCGGCATGCATGCAGGGCCCTCATGACATGCGGCATGAATTTGGGGCCCCCAATACATGCGGCATGCACATTGGGCCCCCTTGACATGCGACATTCATGTGGGGCTCCCATGACATGCGGCATGCATTTATGGCCCCCATGACATGCGGCATGCATTTGGGCCCCCCATGACATGCGGCATGCATTTGGGGCCTGCATAACATGCTGCATGCATTTTGGGTACCTGAGACATGCGGCATGCACGTGGGCCCCCCATAACATGCTGCATGCATTTGGGGTGCCCGAGACATGCGGCATGCACGTGGGGCCCCTATGACATGTGGCATGCACGTGGGGCCCCCATGACATGCTGCATGCATTTGGGACCCCCATGATAAGCGGCATGCATGTGGGGCCCCTATGACATGCGGAATCCATTTGGGGGGCCCCATGACATGCGGCATGCACATGGGGCCCCCATGAAATGCAGCATTTATTTGGGGCCCCCATGACATGTGGAATGCCTGCGGGGCCCCCATGACATGCGGCATGCATGTGGGGCCCCCATGAAGTGCAGCATGCATTTGGATCCCCCATTACATGCTGCATGCAATTGGGGCCCCCATGAAATGCGCCATGCATGTGGGGCCCCTATGACATGCTGCATGAATTTGGGGCCCCCAATACATGTGGCATGCTTGTTGGGCCCCCATGACATGCGGCATGCATTTATGGCCCCCATGACATGCGGCAAGCATTTGAGCCCCCATGACATGCGGCATGCATGTGGGGACCCCATGACATGCGGCATGCATGTGGAGCCCCAATGGCATGCGGCATGCATTTGGGGGCCCCCATGACTTGATGCATGCATTTGGGGCCCCCATGACATGCGGCATGCATGTGGGACCCCCATGATATGCGGCATGCATTTGAATCCCCCATTACATGCGGCATGCACGTGGGGCCCCCATGACATGCGGCATGCATTTGGGCCCCCCATGACATGCGGAATGCCTGCGGGGCCCCCATGACATGCGGCATGCATGCAGGGCCCTCATGACATGCGGCATGAATTTGGGGCCCCCAATACATGCGGCATGCACGTTGGGCCCCCTTGACATGCGACATTCATGTGGGGCTCCCATGACATGCGGCATGCATTTATGGCCCCCATTACATGCGGCAAGCTTTTGGGCCCCTTGACATGCGACATGCATGTGGGGCCCCCATGACATTCGGCAAGCATTTGGGCCCCCATGACATGCGGCATGCATGTGGGGCCCCCTTGACATGCGGCATGCATTTATGGCCCCCGTGACTTGCGGCATGAATTTGGGGCCCCCATGATATGCGGCACGCATTTGGGGCCCCCATGACATGCGCATGCATGTGGAGCCCCCATGAAATACGCCATGCATGTGGGGCCCCTATGACATGCGGCATGCATTTGTGGGCCCCAAGACATGCTGCATGCATTTGGGGGACCCCATGACATGCGGCATGCATTTGGGGCCCCCATGACATGAGGCATTCATTTGGGACCCCCATGACATGCAGCATGCACGTGGGGCCCCCATGACATGCGACATGCATTTGGGGGCCCCATGACATGCGGCATGCATTTGGGTCCCCCATGAAATGTGGCATGCACGTGGAGCCCCCATGACATGCGGCATGCATTTGGGGCACCCATGACATGCGGCATGCATTTGGGGCCTGCATAACATGCTGCATGCATTTGGGGTACCTGAGACATGCGGCATGCACGTGGGCCCCCCATAACATGCTGCATGCATTTGGGGTGCCCGAGACATGCGGCATGCACGTGGGGCCTCTATGACATGTGGCATGCACGTGGGGCCCCCATGACATGCTGCATGCATGTGGGGCCCCTATGACATGCGGAATCCATTTGGGGGGCCCCATGACATGCGGCATGCACATGGGGCCCCCATGAAATGCAGCATTTATTTGGGGCCCCCATGACATGTGGAATGCCTGCGGGGCCCCCATGACATGCGGCATGCATGTGGGGCCCCCATGAAGTGCAGCATGCATTTGGATCCCCCATTACATGCTGCATGCAATTGGGGCCCCCATGAAATGCGCCATGCATGTGGGGCCCCTATGACATGCTGCATGAATTTGGGGCCCCCAATACATGCGGCATGCTTGTTGGGCCCCCATGACATGCGGCATGCATTTATGGCCCCCATGACATGCGGCAAGCATTTGAGCCCCCATGACATGCGGCATGCATGAGGGGACCCCATGACATGCGGCATGCATGTGGGGCCCCAATGACATGCGGCATGCATTTGGGGGCCCACATGACTTGATGCATGCATTTGGGGCCCCCATGACATGCGGCATGCATGTGGGACCCCCATGACATGCGGCATGCATTTGAATCCCCCATTACATGCGGCATGCACGTGGGGCCCCCGTGACATGCGGCATGCATTTGGGCCCCCCATGACATGCGGAATGCCTGCGGGGCCCCCATGACATGCGGCATGCATGCAGGGCCCTCATGACATGCGGCATGAATTTGGGGCCCCCAATACATGCGGCATGCACGTTGGGCCCCCATGACATGCGGCATACGCTTGGGGCCCCAATGACATGCGGCATGAGTTTGGATCCCCCATGACATGCGGCATGCACGTGGGGCCCCCATGACATGCTCCATGCATGTGGGGCCCCTATGATATGCGGCATGCATGTAGGCTCCCCATGAAATGTGGCATGCACGTGGGGCCCCCATGACATGCTGCATGCATTTGGGGCCCCCATGAAATGCAGCATGCATGTGGGTCCCCCATGACATGCGACATGCATTTGGGGCCCCATGACATGCGGCATGCATGTGGGTCCCCATGACATGCGGCATGCACGTGGGGCCCCCATGACATGCGGCATGCATTTGGGGGCCCCAAGACATGCACCATGCATGTGGGGCCCCTATGACATGCGGCATGCATTTGTGGGCCCCAAGACATGCGCCATGCATGTGGGGCCCCTATGACATGCGGCATGCATTTGTGGGCCCCAAGACATGCGCCATGCATGTGGGGCCCCTATGACATGCGGCATGCATTTGTGGGCCCCAATGACATGTGGAATGCCTGCGGGGCCCCCTTGACATGTGGCATGCACGTGGGGCCCCCATGACATGCGGCAAGCACGTGGGGCCCCAATGACATGCAGCATTCACGTGGGACCGCCATAACATGCGGAATGCACGTGAGGCCCCCTTGACATGCGTAATGCCTGCGGGGCCCCAATGACATGCGGCATGCACGCATTTGGGTCCCCCATGAAATGCGGCATGCATATGGGGCCCCCATGACATGTGGTATGCATGTGGGGTCCCATGATATGCGGCATGCAGTTGGGGCCCCAATACATGCGGCATGCACGTTGGGCACCCATGACATGCGACATGCATTTATGGCCCCCATGATATGCGGCATGCATTTGGGCCCTCATGAAATGCGCCATGCATGTGGGGCCCCTATGACATGCGGCATGCATTTGGGGCCCCCATGATATGCGGCACGCATTTGTGGTCCCCATGACATGCGGCATGCATTTGTGGGCCCCAAGACATGATGCATGCATTTGGGGGGCCCCATGACATGCGGAATGCACGTGGGGCCCCCATGAAATGCGGCATGCTTTTGGGGCCCCCATGACATGCGGAATGCCTTCGGGGCCCCATGAGATGCGGCATGCATGCGGCACCCTCATGACATGCGGCATGCATTTGGGGCCCCCATGACTTGAGGCATGCATTTGGGGCCCTCGTGACATGCGGCATGCATTTGTGGGCCCCAAGACATTTGGCATGCACGTGGGGCCCCCATGACATGCTGCATGCGTTTGGGGCCCCCATGACTTGCGGCATGCATGTGGGACCCCCATGACATGTGGTATGCACGTGGGGCCCCTATGACATGCCACATGCATTTGGGGCCCCATGACATGCGACATGCATGTGGGACCCCCATGACATGCAGCATGCATTTGGGCCCCCATAACATGTGGCATGCATTTGGGCCCCCATGACATGCGGCATGCATTTGGGGCCTGCATAACATGCTGCATGCATTTGGGGTCCCTGAGACATTCGGCATGCATGTGGGGCACCCATGACTTGCGCCATGCACGTGGGGCCCCTATGACATGCAGCATGAATTTGGGGGCCCCATTACATGTGGCATGCACGTGGAGCCCCCATGACATGAGTCATGCATTTGGGGCCGCCATAACATGCGGCATGCACGTGGGGCCCCCAATACATGCGGAATGCTCGGGAGGCCCCCATGACATGCGGCATGCACGTGGGGCCCCCATGACGTGCAGCATGCATTTGGATCCCCCATTACATGCAGAATGCAAGTGGGGACTCCATGACATGTGGCATGCATGCGGGCCCCCATGACATGCAGTATGCATTTGGGGCCTGCATAACATGGTGCATGCATTTGGTGTACCTGAGACATTCGGCATGCACGTGGGGCCCCCATAACATGCTGCATGCATTTGGGGTGCCCGAGACATGCGGCATGCACGTGGGGCCCCTATGACATGCCGCATGCATTTGGGCCCCCATTACATGTGGCATGCACATGGGGACCCCATGACATGCAGCATGAGTTTGGATCCCCCATGACATGCGGCATGCACATGGGGCCCCCATGACATGAGTCATGCATTTGGGGCCGCCATGACATGCTGCATGCATTTGGGGCTCCCATGACATGCGGCATGCATTTGGGTCCCCCATGAAATGCGGCATGCATGTGGGGCCCCCATGACATGTGGCATGCATGTAGGGCCCCATGATATGCGGCCTACAGTTGGGGCCCCCAATACATGCGTCATGCATTTATGGCCCCCATGACATGCGGCATGCATTTGGGCCCCCATGACATGTGGCAAGCACGTGGGGCCCCAATGACATGCAGCATGCACGTGGGGCCCCCATGACATGCGGAATGCAAGTGAGGCCCCCATGACATGCGGAATGCCTGCGGGGCCCCCATGACATGCGGAATGCGTGCGGGGCCCCCATGACATGCGGAATGCATGCAGGGCCCTCATGACATGCGGCATGAATTTGGGACCCCATGACATGTGGCATGCATGTGGGGCCCCTATGACATGCGGCATGCATTTGTGGGCCCCAAGACATGCGGCATGCATGTGGGGCCCCTATGACATGTGGCATGCATTTGGGGGCCCCATGACATGCGGCATGCACATGGGGCCCCCATGAAATGCGGCATTTATTTGGGGCCCCCATGACATGCGGCATGCACGTGGTGCCCCCATGACGTGCAGCATGAATTTGGATCCCCCATTACATGCTGCATGCAACTGGGGCCCCCATGAAATGCGCCATGCATGTGGGGCCCCTATGACATGCGGCATGCATTTGTGGGCCCCAAGACATGCGCCATGCATGTGGGGCCCCAATGACATGCAGCATTCACGTGGGACCGCCATAACATGCGGAATGCACGTGAGGCCCCCATGACATGCGTAATGCCTGCGGGGCCCCAATGACATGCGGCATGCACGCATTTGGGTCCCCCATGAAATGCGGCATGCATGTGGGGCCCCCATGACATGCGGCATGCATTTGTGGGCCCCAAGACATGCGCCATGCATGTGGGGCCCCTATGACATGCGGCATGCATTTGTGGGCCCCAAGACATGCGGCATGCATGTGGGGGCCCTATGACATGCGGCATGCATTTGGGGGGCCCCAAGACATGCGGCATGCACGTGCGGCCCCCATGAAATGTGGCATTTATTTGGCGCCCCAATGACATGTGGAATGCCTGCGGGGCCCCCGTGACATGTGGCATGCACGTGGGGCCCCCATGACATGCGGCAAGCACGTGGGGCCCCAATGACATGCAGCATTCACGTGGGACCGACATAACATGCGGAATGCACGTGAGGCCCCCTTGACATGCGTAATGCCTGCGGGGCCCCAATGACATGCGGCATGCACGCATTTGGGTCCCCCATGAAATGCGGCATGCATGTGGGGCCCCCATGACATGTGGTATGCATGTGGGGTCCCATGATATGCGGCATGCAGTTGGGGCCCCAATACATGCGGCATGCACGTTGGGCACCCATGACATGCGACATGCATTTATGGCCCCCATGATATGCGGCATGCATTTGGGCCCTCATGAAATGCGCCATGCATGTGGGGCCCCTATGACATGCGGCATGCATTTGGGGCCCCCATGATATGCGGCACGCATTTGTGGTCCCCATGACATGCGGCATGCATTTGTGGGCCCCAAGACATGATGCATGCATTTGGGGGGCCCCATGACATGCGGAATGCACGTGGGGCCCCCATGAAATGCGGCATGCATTTGGGGCCCCCATGACATGCGGAATGCCTTCGGGGCCCCATGAGATGCGGCATGCATGCGGCACCCATTAAATGCGGCAAGCACGTGGGGCCCCAATGACATGCAGCATGTACGTGGGGCCCCCATGACATGCGGAATGCCTGCGGGGCCCCAATGACATGCGGCATGCAAGCGGGGCCCTCATGACATGTAGCATGCATTTGGGGCCCCCAATATATGCAGCATGCACGTGGGGCCCCCATGATATGTGGCATGCATTTGGGGCCCCCATGACTTGTGGCATGCACGTGGGCCCCTCATGACATGCAGCATGCATTTGGAAACCACTATGACATGCGGCATGCATTTGGGGCCCCCATGACATGAGGCATGCATTTGGGGCCCCCATGACATGCGGCATGCATGTAGGGCCCCATGAAATGCGCCATGCATGTGGGTCCCCTATGACATGCGGCATGCATTTGTGGGCCCCAAGACATGCGGCATGCACGTGGGCCCCCCATGACATGCGGCATGCATTTGGGGCCCCCCTGACATGCGGAATGCACGTGGGGCACCTATGACATGCGACATGAATTTGGGGGCCCCATTACATGCGGCATGCACGTGGAGCATCCATGACATGCGTCATGCATTTGGGCCCCCATGACATGCGGCATGCATGTGGGGCCCCCATGATATGCGCCATGCATGTGGGGCCCCTATGACATGCGGCATGCATTTGTGGGTCCCAAGATATACTGCATGTATTTGGGGGGGCCCATGACATGCGGCATGCATTTGGGGGGCCCCATGACATGCGGCATGCACGTGGGGCCCCCATGACATGTGGCATACATTTGTGGCCCCCGTGACATGAGGCATGCAAGAGGGGTCCCCATGACATGCGGCATGCATTTGGGGCCCCCATGACATGTGGCATGCACGTGGGGCCCCCATGACATGCTGCATGCATTTGGGGCCCCCATGATAAGCGGCATGCATGTGGGGCCCCTATGACATGCGGAATCCATTTGGGGGGGCCCATGACATGCGGCATGCACATGGGGCCCCCATGAAATGCAGCATTTATTTGGGGCCCCCATGACATGTGGAATGCCTGCGGGGCCCCCATGACATGCGGCATGCATGTGGGGCCCCCATGAAGTGCAGCATGCATTTGGATCCCCCATTACATGCTGCATGCAATTGGGGCCCCCATGAAATGCGCCATGCATGTGGGGCCCCTATGACATGCTGCATGAATTTGGGGCCCCCAATACATGCGGCATGCTTGTTGGGCCCCCATGACATGCGGCATGCATTTATGGCCCCCATGACATGCGGCAAGCATTTGAGCCCCCATGACATGCGGCATGCATGTGGGGACCCCATGACATGCGGCATGCATGTGCTGCCCCAATGGCATGCGGCATGCATTTGGGGGCCCCATGACTTGATGCATGCATTTGTTGCCCCCATGACATGCGGCATTCATGTGGGACCCCCATGACATGCGGCATGCATTTGAATCCCCCATTACATGTGGCATGCACGTGGGGCCCCCATGGCATGCGGCGTGCATTTGGGCCCCCCATGACATGCGGAATGCCTGCGGGGCCCCCATGACATGCGGCATGCATGCATGGCCCTCATGACATGCGGCATGAATTTGGGGCCCCCAATACATGCGGCATTCATGTGGGGCTCCCATGACATGCGGCATGCATTTATGGCCCCCATGACATGCGGCAAGCTTTTGGGCCCCATGACATGCGGCATGCATGTGGGGCCCCCATGACATGCGGCATGCATGTGGGGCCCCCTTGACATGCGGCATGCATTTGAGGGCCCCATGGCATGCAGCATGCATGTGGGGCCCAAATGCTTGCCGCATGTCAAGGGGGCCTCCATGACATGCGGCATGCATGTGGGTCCCCATGACATGCGTCATGCACGTGGGGCCCCCTTGACATGCGGCATGCATTTATGGCCCCCATGACTTGCGGCATGAATTTGGGGCTCCCATGATATGCGGCACGCATTTGGGGCCCCCATGACATGCGCATGCATGTGGAGCCCCCATGAAATACGCCATGCATGTGGGGCCCCTATGACATGCGGCATGCATTTGTGGGCCCCAAGACATGCTGCATGCATTTGGGGACCCCATGACATGCGGCATGCATTTGGGGCCCCCATGACATGAGGCATTCATTTGGGACCCCCATGACATGCAGCATGCACTTGGGGCCCCATGACATGCGACATGCATTTGGGGGCCCCATGACATGCGGCATGCATTTGGGTCCCCCATGAAATGTGGCATGCACGTGGAGCCCCCATGACATGCGGCATGCATTTGGGGCACCCATGACATGCGGCATGCATGTGGGACCCCCATGACATGCGGCATGCATTTGGGCCCCCCATGACATGCGGCATGCATATGGGGCCTGCATAACATGCTGCATGCATTTGGGGTACCTGAGACATGCGGCATGCACGTGGGCCCCCCATAACATGCTGCATGCATTTGGGGTGCCCGAGACATGCGGCATGCACGTGGGGCCCCTATGACATGTGGCATGCACGTGGGGCCCCCATGACATGCTGCATGCATTTGGGGCCCCCATGATAAGCGGCATGCATGTGGGGCCCCAATGACATGCGGAATCCATTTGGGGGGCCCCATGACATGCGGCATGCACATGGGGCCCCCATGAAATGCAGCATTTATTTGGGGCCCCCATGACATGTGGAATGCCTGCGGGGCCCCCATGACATGCGGCATGCATGTGGGGCCCCCATGAAGTGCAGCATGCATTTGGATCCCCCATTACATGCTGCATGCAATTGGGGCCCCCATGAAATGCGCCATGCATGTGGGGCCCCTATGACATGCTGCATGAATTTGGGGCCCCCAATACATGCGGCATGCTTGTTGGGCCCCCATGACATGCGGCATGCATTTATGGCCCCCATGACATGCGGCAAGCATTTGAGCCCCCATGACATGCGGCATGCATGTGGGGACCCCATGACATGCGGCATGCATGTGGGGCCCCAATGACATGCGGCATGCATTTGGGGGCCCCCATGACTTGATGCATGCATTTGGGGCCCCCATGACATGCGGCATGCATGTGGGACCCCCATGGCATGCGGCATGCATTTGAATCCCCCATTACATGCGGCCTGCACGTGGGGCCCCCCATGGCATGCGGCATGCATTTGGGCCCCCCATGACATGCGGAATGCCTGCAGGGCCCCCATGACATGCGGCATGCATGTGGGGCCCCCTTGACATGCGGCATGCATTTGGGGGCCCCATGGCATGCAGCATGCATGTGGGGCCCAAATGCTTGCCGCATGTCAAGGGGGCCTCCATGACATGCGGCATGCATGTGGATCCCCATGACATGCGGCATGCATGTGGGGCCCCTATGACATGCGGCATGCATGTGGGGCCCCCATGACATGCTCCATGCATGTGGGGCCCCATGACATGCGGCATGCATTTGGGTCCCCCATGAAATGCGGCATGCATGTGGGGCCCCCATGACATGTGGCATGCATGTGGGCCCCTATGACATGCGGCATGCATGTGGGACCCCCATGACATGCGGCATGCATGTGGGGCCCCTATGACATGCGGCATGCATGTGGGACCCCCATGACATGCGGCATGCATGTGGGGCCCCTATGACATGCGGCATGCATTTGGAGCCCCCAGGACATGCGGCATGCATGTGGGGCCCCTATGACATGCGGCATGCATGTGGGGCCCCCATGACATGCTCCATGCATGTGGGGCCCCTGTGACATGTGGCATGCATGTGGGGCCCCTATGACATGCGGCATGTATTTGGGGGGCCCCATGACATGCGGCATGCACGTGGGGCCCCCATGACATGCGGCATGCATGTGGGGTCCCCATGACATGTGGCATGCATGTGAACCCCCCATGACATGCGCCATGCATGTGGGCCCCTATGACATGCGGCATGCATGTGGGACCCCCATGACATGCGGCATGCATGTGGGGCCCCTATGACATGCGGCATGCATGTGGGGCCCCCATGACATGCTCCATGCATGTGGGGCCCCTATGACATGTGGCATGCATGTGGGGGCCCTATGACATGCGGCATGCATTTGGGGGGCCCCATGACATGCGGCATGCACGTGGGGCCCCCATGACATGCGGCAAGCACGCGGGGCCCCAATGACATGCAGCATGTACGTGGGGCCCCCATGACATGCGAAATGCACGTGAGGCCCCCATGACATGCGGAATGCCTGCGGGGCCCCAATGCCATGCGGCATGCATGCATTTGGGTCACCCATGAAATGCAGCATGCACGTGGGGCCCCCATGACATGTGGCATGCATGTGGGTCCCCATGATATCCGGCATGCATTTATGGCCCCCATGACATGCGGCATGCATTTGGGGCCCCCATGACTTGAGCCATGCATTTGGGGCCCCCATAACATGTGGCATGCACGTGGGGCCCTCATGACATGCAGCATGCATTTGGGGCCCCCATGACTTGAGCCATGCATTTGGGGCCCCCATGACATGCGGCATGCACGTGGGGCCATCATGACATGCAGCATGCATTTGGGGCCACTATGACATGCGGCAAGCATTTGGGCCCCCATGACATGCGGCATGCATGTGGGGGGCCCATGACATGCGTCATGCATTTGGGCCCCATGACATGCGGCATGCATTTGGGGCCTGCATAACATGATGCATGCATTTGGGGTACCTGAGACATGCGGCATGCACATGGGGCCCCCATAACATGCTGCATGCATTTGGGGCGCCCGAGACATGCGGCATGCACGTGGGGACCCTATGACATGCCGCATGCATTTGGGGCCCCCATTACATGTGGCATGCACATGAAGCCCCCATGACATGAGGCATATGCTTGGGGCCCCATTGACATGCGGCATGAGTTTGGACCCCCCATGACATGTGGCATGCACGTGGGGCCCCCATGACATGCGGCATGCATTTGGGGCCGCCATGACATGCGGCATGCATTTGGGGCCCCCATGACATGCGGCATGCATTTGGGTCCCTCATGAAATGCGGCATGCATGTGGGGCCCCCATGACATGTGGCATGCATGTGGGCCCCCCCATGACATGCGCCATGAATGTGGGGCCCCTATGACATGCGGCATGCATTTGGGGGGCCCCATGACATGCGGCATGCACGTGGGGCCCCCATGACATGCGGCATACATTTGTGGCCCCCGTGACATGAGGCATGCACGTGGGGCCCCCATGACATGCGACAAGCACGCGGGGCACCAATGACATGCAACATGTACGTGGGGCCCCCATGACATGCGGAATGCACGTGAGGCCCCCTTGACATGCGGAATGGCTGCGGGGCCCCAATGACATGCAGCATGCATGTGGGCCCCCCATGACATGCGGCATGCATTTGTGGGCACCAAGACATACGGCATGCGTTTGGGGCCCCCATGATATGCGGCATGCATTTGAATCCCCCATTACATGCGGCATGCACGTGGGGCTCCCATGACATGCGGCATGCATTTATGGCCCCCATGACTTGAGGCATGCATTTGGGGCCTCCATGACATGCGGCATGCATGTGGGGCCCCCATGACATGCGCCATGCATGTGGGGCCCCTATGACATGCGGCATGCACGTGGAGCCCCCATCATATGCGGTATGCATTTGGGGCCCCCATGACATGCGGCATGCATGCAGGGCCCTCATGACATGTGGCATGAATTTGGGGCCCCAATACATGCGGCATGCATGTTGGCACCCCATGACATGCGGCATGCATTTGGGGCCTCCATGACATGCGGCATGCATGTGGGGTCCCCCATGACATGCGCCGTGCATGTGGGACCCCTATGACATGCGGCATGCATTTGGGGCCCCCATGACATGCGGCATGCATGTGGGGCCCTCATGACATGCGGCATGCATTTGTGGGCCCCAAGACATTCGGCATGCACGTGGGGCCCCCATGACATGCTGCATTCGTTTGGGGCCCCCATGACTTGCGGCATGCATGTGGGACCCCCATGACATGTGGTATGCACGTGGGGCTCCCATGACATGCGGCATGCATTTATGGCCCCCATGACTTGAGGCATGCATTTGGGGCCTCCATGACATGCGGCATGCATGTGGGGCCCCCATGACATGCGCCATGCATGTGGGGCCCCTATGACATGCGGCATGCACGTGGAGCCCCCATCATATGCGGTATGCATTTGGGGCCCCCATGACATGCGGCATGCATGCAGGGCCCTCATGACATGTGGCATGAATTTGGGGCCCCTATGACATGCGGCATGCATTTGTGGGCCCCAAGACATGCGTCATGCACATGGGGCCCCCATGAAATGCGGCATTTATTTGGGGCCCCCATGACATGCGGCATGCACGTGGTGCCCCCATGACGTGCAGCATGAATTTGGATCCCCCATTACATGCTGCATGCAACTGGGGCCCCCATGAAATGCGCCATGCATGTGGGGCCCCTATGACATGCGGCATGCATTTGTGGGCCCCCAATGACATGCAGCATTCACGTGGGACCGCCATAACATGCGGAATGCACGTGAGGCCCCCATGACATGCGTAATGCCTGCGGGGCCCCAATGACATGCGGCATGCACGCATTTGGGTCCCCCAAGAAATGCGGCATGCATTTGGGGCCCCCCTGACATGCGGAATGCACGTGGGGCACCTATGACATGCGACATGAATTTGGGGGCCCCATTACATGCGGCATGCACGTGGAGCATCCATGACATGCGTCATGCATTTGGGGCCCCATGACATGCGGCATGCATGTGGGGCCCCCATGATATGCGCCATGCATGTGGGGCCCCTATGACATGCGGCATGCATTTGTGGGTCCCAAGACATACTGCATGCATTTGGGGGGCCCCATGACATGCGGCATGCATTTGGGGGGCCCCATGACATGCGGCATGCACGTGGGGCCCCCATGACATGTGGCATACATTTGTGGCCCCCGTGACATGAGGCATGCAAGAGGGGTCCCCATGACATGCGGCATGCATTTGGGGCCCCCATGACATGTGGCATGCACGTGGGGCCCCCATGACATGCTGCATGCATTTGGGGCCCCCATGATAAGCGGCATGCATGTGGGGCCCCTATGACATGCAGAATCCATTTGGGGGGGCCCATGACATGCGGCATGCACATGGGGCCCCCATGAAATGCAGCATTTATTTGGGGCCCCCATGACATGTGGAATGCCTGCGGGGCCCCCATGACATGCGGCATGCATGTGGGGCCCCCATGAAGTGCAGCATGCATTTGGATCCCCCATTACATGCTGCATGCAATTGGGGCCCCCATGAAATGCGCCATGCATGTGGGGCCCCTATAACATGCTGCATGAATTTGGGGCCCCCAATACATGCGGCATGCTTGTTGGGCCCCCATGACATGCGGCATGCATTTATGGCCCCCATGACATGCGGCAAGCATTTGAGCCCCCATGACATGCGGCATGCATGTGGGGACCCCATGACATGCAGCATGCATGTGCTGCCCCAATGGCATGCGGCATGCATTTGGGGGCCCCATGACTTGATGCATGCATTTGTTGCCCCCATGACATGCGGCATGCATGTGGGACCCCCATGACATGCGGCATGCATTTGAATCCCCCATTACATGTGGCATGCACGTGGGGCCCCCATGACATGCGGCGTGCATTTGGGCCCCCCATGACATGCGGAATGCCTGCGGGGCCCCCATGACATGCGGCATGCATGCATGGCCCTCATGACATGCGGCATGAATTTGGGGCCCCCAATACATGCGGCATTCATGTGGGGCTCCCATGACATGCGGCATGCATTTATGGCCCCCATGACATGCGGCAAGCTTTTGGGCCCCATGACATGCGGCATGCATGTGGGGCCCCCATGACATGCGGCATGCATGTGGGGCCCCCTTGACATGCGGCATGCATTTGGGGGCCCCATGGCATGCAGCATGCATGTGGGGCCCAAATGCTTGCCGCATGTCAAGGGGGCCTCCATGACATGCGGCATGCATGTGGGTCCCCATGACATGCGTCATGCACGTGGGGCCCCCTTGACAAGCGGCATGCATTTATGGCCCCCATGACTTGCGGCATGAATTTGGGGCTCCCATGATATGCGGCACGCATTTGGGGCCCCCATGACATGCGCATGCATGTGGAGCCCCCATGAAATACGCCATGCATGTGGGGCCCCTATGACATGCGGCATGCATTTGTGGGCCCCAAGACATGCTGCATGCATTTGGGGGACCCCATGACATGCGGCATGCATTTGGGGCCCCCATGACATGAGGCATTCATTTGGGACCCCCATGACATGCGGCATGCATTTGGGCCCCCCATGACATGCGGCATGCATATGGGGCCTGCATAACATGCTGCATGCATTTGGGGTACCTGAGACATGCGGCATGCACGTGGGCCCCCCATAACATGCTGCATGCATTTGGGGTGCCCGAGACATGCGGCATGCACGTGGGGCCCCTATGACATGTGGCATGCACGTGGGGCCCCCATGACATGCTGCATGCATTTGGGGCCCCCATGATAAGCGGCATGCATGTGGGGCCCCAATGACATGCGGAATCCATTTGGGGGGCCCCATGACATGCGGCATGCACATGGGGCCCCCATGAAATGCAGCATTTATTTGGGGCCCCCATGACATGTGGAATGCCTGCAGGGCCCCCATGACATGCGGCATGCATGTGGGGCCCCCATGAAGTGCAGCATGCATTTGGATCCCCCATTACATGCTGCATGCAATTGGGGCCCCCATGAAATGCGCCATGCATGTGGGGCCCCTATGACATGCTGCATGAATTTGGGGCCCCCAATACATGCGGCATGCTTGTTGGGCCCCCATGACATGCGGCATGCATTTATGGCCCCCATGACATGCGGCAAGCATTTGAGCCCCCATGACATGCGGCATGCATGTGGGGACCCCATGACATGCGGCATGCATGTGGGGCCCCAATGACATGCGGCATGCATTTGGGGGCCCCCATGACTTGATGCATGCATTTGGGGCCCCCATGACATACGGCATGCATGTGGGACCCCCATGGCATGCGGCATGCATTTGAATCCCCCATTACATGCGGCCTGCACGTGGGGCCCCCCATGGCATGCGGCATGCATTTGGGCCCCCCATGACATGCGGAATGCCTGCAGGGCCCCCATGACATGCGGCATGCATGCAGGGCCCTCATGACATGCGGCATGAATTTGGGGCCCCCAATACATGATGCGGCATGCATTTATGGCCCCCATGACATGCGGCAAGCTTTTGGGCCCCATGACATGCGGCATGCATGTGGGGCCTCCATGACATGCGGCAAGCATTTGGGCCCCCATGACATGCGGCATGCATGTGGGGCCCCCTTGACATGCGGCATGCATTTGGGGGCCCCATGGCATGCAGCATGCATGTGGGGCCCAAATGCTTGCCGCATGTCAAGGGGGCCTCCATGACATGCGGCATGCATGTGGATCCCCATGACATGCGGCATGCATGTGGGGCCCCTATGACATGCGGCATGCATGTGGGGCCCCCATGACATGCTCCATGCATGTGGGGCCCCATGACATGCGGCATGCATTTGGGTCCCCCATGAAATGCGGCATGCATGTGGGGCCCCCATGACATGTGGCATGCATGTGGGCCCCTATGACATGCGGCATGCATGTGGGACCCCCATGACATGCGGCATGCATGGGGGGCCCCTATGACATGCGGCATGCATTTGGAGCCCCCAGGACATGAGTCATGCATTTGAGGCCGTCATGACATGCGGCATGCATGTGGGGCCCCCATGACATGCTCCATGCATGTGGGGCCCCATGACATGCGGCATGCATTTGGGTCCCCCATGAAATGCGGCATGCATGTGGGGCCCCCATGACATGTGGCATGCATGTGGGCCCCTATGACATGCGGCATGCATGTGGGACCCCCATGACATGCGGCATGCATGTGGGGCCCCTATGACATGCGGCATGCATTTGGAGCCCCCAGGACATGAGTCATGCATTTGGGGCCGTCATGACATGCGGCATGCATTTGCGGCCCCCATGACATGTGGCATGCATGTGGGCCCCCCATGACATGCGCCATGCATGTGGGCCCCTATGACATGCGGCATGCATGTGGGACCCCCATGACATGCGGCATGCATGTGGGGCCCCTATGACATGCGGCATGCATGTGGGGCCCCCATGACATGCTCCATGCATGTGGGGCCCCTGTGACATGTGGCATGCATGTGGGGCCCCTATGACATGCGGCATGTATTTGGGGGGCCCCATGACATGCGGCATGCACGGGGGGCCCCCATGACATGCGGCATGCATGTGGGGTCCCCATGACATGTGGCATGCATGTGAACCCCCCATGACATGCGCCATGCATGTGGGGCCCCTATGACATGTGGCATGCATGTGGGGGCCCTATGACATGCGGCATGCATTTGGGGGGCCCCATGACATGCGGCATGCACGTGGGGCCCCCATGACATGCGGCAAGCACGTGGGGCCCCAATGACATGCAGCATGTACGTGGGGCCCCCATGACATGCGAAATGCACGTGAGGCCCCCATGACATGCGGAATGCCTGCGGGGCCCCAATGCCATGCGGCATGCATGCATTTGGGTCACCCATGAAATGCAGCATGCACGTGGGGCCCCCATGACATGTGGCATGCATGTGGGGCCCCATGATATCCGGCATGCATTTATGGCCCCCATGACATGCGGCATGCATTTGGGGCCCCCATGACTTGAGCCATGCATTTGGGGCCCCCATAACATGTGGCATGCACGTGGGGCCCTCATGACATGCAGCATGCATTTGGGGCCCCCATGACTTGAGCCATGCATTTGGGGCCCCCATGACATGCGGCATGCACGTGGGGCCATCATGACATGCAGCATGCATTTGGGGCCACTATGACATGCGGCAAGCATTTGGGCCCCCATGACATGCGGCATGCATGTGGGGGGCCCATGACATGCGTCATGCATTTGGGCCCCATGACATGCGGCATGCATTTGGGGCCTGCATAACATGATGCATGCATTTGGGGTACCTGAGACATGCGGCATGCACATGGGGCCCCCATAACATGCTGCATGCATTTGGGGCGCCCGAGACATGCGGCATGCACGTGGGGACCCTATGACATGCCGCATGCATTTGGGGCCCCCATTACATGTGGCATGCACATGAAGCCCCCATGACATGAGGCATATGCTTGGGGCCCCATTGACATGCGGCATGAGTTTGGACCCCCCATGACATGTGGCATGCACGTGGGGCCCCCATGACATGCGGCATGCATTTGGGGCCGCCATGACATGCGGCATGCATTTGGGGCCCCCATGACATGCGGCATGCATTTGGGTCCCTCATGAAATGCGGCATGCATGTGGGGCCCCCATGACATGTGGCATGCATGTGGGCCCCCCCATGACATGCGCCATGAATGTGGGGCCCCTATGACATGCGGCATGCATTTGGGGGGCCCCATGACATGCGGCATGCACGTGGGGCCCCCATGACATGCGGCATACATTTGTGGCCCCCGTGACATGAGGCATGCACGTGGGGCCCCCATGACATGCGACAAGCACGCGGGGCACCAATGACATGCAACATGTACGTGGGGCCCCCATGACATGCGGAATGCACGTGAGGCCCCCTTGACATGCGGAATGGCTGCGGGGCCCCAATGACATGCAGCATGCATGTGGGCCCCCCATGACATGCGGCATGCATTTGTGGGCACCAAGACATACGGCATGCGTTTGGGGCCCCCATGATATGCGGCATGCATTTGAATCCCCCATTACATGCGGCATGCACGTGGGGCTCCCATGACATGCGGCATGCATTTGTGGCCCCCATGACTTGAGGCATGCATTTGGGGCCTCCATGACATGCGGCATGCATTTGTGGCCCCCATGACTTGAGGCATGCATTTGGGGCCTCCATGACATGCGGCATGCATGTGGGGCCCCCATGACATGCGCCATGCATGTGGGGCCCCTATGACATGCGGCATGCACGTGGAGCCCCCATCATATGCGGCATGCATTTGGGGCCCCCATGACATGCGGCATGCATGCAGGGCCCTCATGACATGTGGCATGAATTTGGGGCCCCAATACATGCGGCATGCATGTTGGCACCCCATGACATGCGGCATGCATTTGGGGCCTCCATGACATGCGGCATGCATGTGGGGCCCCCCATGACATGCGCCGTGCATGTGGGACCCCTATGACATGCGGCATGCATTTGGGGCCCCCATGACATGCGGCATGCATGTGGGGCCCTCATGACATGCGGCATGCATTTGTGGGCCCCAAGACATTCGGCATGCACGTGGGGCCCCCATGACATGCTGCATTCGTTTGGGGCCCCCATGACTTGCGGCATGCATGTGGGACCCCCATGACATGTGGTATGCACGTGGGGCCCCTATGACATGCCACATGCATTTGGGGCCCCCATGACATGCGACATGCATGTGGGACCCCCATGACATGCGGCATGCATTTGGGCCCCCATGACATGTGGCATGCATTTGGGCCCCCATGACATGCGGCATGCATTTGGGGCCTGCATAACATGCTGCATGCATTTGGGGTCCCTGAGACATTCGGCATGCATGTGGGGCACCCATGACTTGCGCCATGCACGTGGGGCCCCTATGACATGCAGCATGAATTTGGGGGCCCCATTACATGTGGCATGCACGTGGAGCCCCCATGACATGAGTCATGCATTTGGGGCCGCCATGACATGCGGCATGCACGTGGGGCCCCCAATACATGCGGAATGCTCGGGAGGCCCCCATGACATGCGGCATGCACGTGGGGCCCCCATGACGTGCAGCATGCATTTGGATCCCCCATTACATGCAGAATGCAAGTGGGGACCCCATGACATGTGGCATGCATGTGGGCCCCATGACATGCAGTATGCATTTGGGGCCTGCATAACATGGTGCATGCATTTGGTGTACCTGAGACATTCGGCATGCACGTGGGGCCCCCATAACATGCTGCATGCATTTGGGGTGCCCGAGACATGCGGCATGTCATAGGGGCCCCACGTGCATGCCGCACGCATTTGGGCCCCCATTACATGTGGCATGCACATGGGGACCCCATGACATGCAGCATGAGTTTGGATCCCCCATGACATGCGGCATGCACATGGGGCCCCCATGACATGAGTCATGCATTTGGGGCCGCCATGACATGCAGCATGCATTTGGGGCTCCCATGACATGCGGCATGCATTTGGGTCCCCCATGAAATGCGGCATGCATGTGGGGCCCCCATGACATGTGGCATGCATGTAGGGCCCCATGATATGCGGCCTGCAGTTGGGGCCCCCAATACATGCGGCATGCATTTATGGCCCCATTACATGCGGCATGCATTTGGGCCCCCATGACATGTGGCAAGCACGTGGGGCCCCAATGACATGCAGCATGCACGTGGGGCCCCCATGACATGCGGAATGCAAGTGAGGCCCCCATGACATGCGGAATGCCTGCGGGGCCCCCATGACATGCGGAATGCGTGCGGGGCCCCCATGACATGCGGCATGCATGCAGGGCCCTCATGACATGCGGCATGAATTTGGGACCCCATGACATGCGGCATGCATTTGTGGGCCCCAAGACATGCGGCATGCATTTGTGGGCCCCAAGACATGCGGCATGCATGTGGGGCCCCTATGACATGCGGCATGCATTTGGGGGCCCCATGACATGCGGCATGCACATGGGGCCCCCATGAAATGCGGCATTTATTTGGGGCCCCCATGACATGCGGCATGCACGTGGTGCCCCCATGACGTGCAGCATGAATTTGGATCCCCCATTACATGCTGCATGCAACTGGGGCCCCCATGAAATGCGCCATGCATGTGGGGCCCCTATGACATGCGGCATGCATTTGTGGGCCCCAAGACATGCGCCATGCATGTGGGGCCCCAATGACATGCAGCATTCACGTGGGACCGCCATAACATGCGGAATGCACGTGAGGCCCCCATGACATGCGTAATGCCTGCGGGGCCCCAATGACATGCGGCATGCACGCATTTGGGTCCCCCATGAAATGCGGCATGCATGTGGGGCCCCCATGACATGCGGCATGCATTTGTGGGCCCCAAGACATGCGCCATGCATGCGGGGCCCCTATGACATGCGGCATGCATTTGTGGGCCCCAAGACATGCGGCATGCATGTGGGGCCCCTATGACATGCGGCATGCATTTGGGGGGCCACATGACATGCGGCATGCACGTGCGGCCCCCATGAAATGTGGCATTTATTTGGCGCCCCAATGACATGTGGAATGCCTGCGGGGCCCCCTTGACATGTGGCATGCACGTGGGGCCCCCATGACATGCGGCAAGCACGTGGGGCCCCAATGACATGCAGCATTCACGTGGGACCGCCATAACATGCGGAATGCACGTGAGGCCCCCTTGACATGCGTAATGCCTGCGGGGCCCCAATGACATGCGGCATGCACGCATTTGGGTCCCCCATGAAATGCGGCATGCATGTGGGGCCCCCATGACATGTGGTATGCATGTGGGGTCCCATGATATGCGGCATGCAGTTGGGGCCCCAATACATGCGGCATGCACGTTGGGCACCCATGACATGCGACATGCATTTATGGCCCCCATGATATGCGGCATGCATTTGGGCCCTCATGAAATGCGCCATGCATGTGGGGCCCTTATGACATGCGGCATGCATTTGGGGCCCCCCATGATATGCGGCACACATTTGTGGTCCCCATGACATGCGGCATGCATTTGTGGGCCCCAAGACATGATGCATGCATTTGGGGGGCCCCATGACATGCGGAATGCACGTGGGGCCCCCATGAAATGCGGCATGCATTTGGGGCCCCCATGACATGCGGAATGCCTTCGGGGCCCCATGAGATGCGGCATGCATGCGGCACCCTCATGACATGCGGCATGCATTTGGGGCCCCCATGACTTGAGGCATGCATTTGGGGCCCTCATGACATGCGGCATGCATTTGTGGCCCCCAAGACATTCGGCATGCACGTGGGGCCCCCATGACATGCTGCATGCGTTTGGGGCCCCCATGACTTGCGGCATGCATGTGGGACCCCCATGACATGTGGTATGCACGTGGGGCACCTATGACATGCCACATGCATTTGGGGCCCCCATGACATGCGACATGCATGTGGGACCCCCATGACATGCAGCATGCATTTGGGCCCCATGACATGTGGCATGCATTTGGGCCCCCATGACATGCGGCATGCATTTGGGGCCTGCATAACATGCTGCATGCATTTGGGGGCCCCATTACATGTGGCATGCACGTGGAGCCCCCATGACATGAGTCATGCATTTGGGGCCGACATGACATGCGGCATGCACGTGGGGCCCCCAATACATGCGGAATGCTCGGGAGGCCCCCATGACATGCGGCATGCACGTGGGGCCCCCATGACGTGCAGCATGCATTTGGATCCCCCATTACATGCAGAATGCAAGTGGGGACCCCATGACATGTGGCATGCATGTGGGCCCCCATGACATGCAGTATGCATTTGGGGCCTGCATAACATGGTGCATGCATTTGGTGTACCTGAGACATTCGGCATGCACATGGGGCCCCCATAACATGCTGCATGCATTTGGGGTGCCCGATACATGCGGCATGTCATAGGGGCCCCACGTGCATGCCGCACGCATTTGGGCCCCCATTACATGTGGCATGCACATGGGGACCCCATGACATGCAGCATGAGTTTGGATCCCCCATGACATGCGGCATGCACATGGGGCCCCCATGACATGAGAAATGCATTTGGGGCCGCCATGACATGCTGCATGCATTTGGGGCTCCCATGACATGCGGCATGCATTTGGGTCCCCCATGAAATGCGGCATGCATGTGGGGCCCCCATGACATGTGGCATGCATGTAGGGCCCCATGATATGCGGCCTACAGTTGGGGCCCCCAATACATGCGTCATGCATTTATGGCCCCCATGACATGCGGCATGCATTTGGGCCCCCATGACATGTGGCAAGCACGTGGGGCCCCAATGACATGCAGCATGCACGTGGGGCCCCCATGACATGCGGAATGCAAGTGAGGCCCCCATGACATGCGGAATGCCTGCGGGGCCCCCATGACATGCGGAATGCGTGCGGGGCCCCCATGACATGCGGCATGCATGCAGGGCCCTCATGACATGCGGCATGAATTTGGGACCCCATGACATGTGGCATGCATGTGGGGCCCCTATGACATGCGGCATGCATTTGTGGGCCCCAAGACATGCGTCATGCACATGGGGCCCCCATGAAATGCGGCATTTATTTGGGGCCCCCATGACATGCGGCATGCACGTGGTGCCCCCATGACGTGCAGCATGAATTTGGATCCCCCATTACATGCTGCATGCAACTGGGGCCCCCATGAAATGCGCCATGCATGTGGGGCCCCTATGACATGCGGCATGCATTTGTGGGCCCCCAATGACATGCAGCATTCACGTGGGACCGCCATAACATGCGGAATGCACGTGAGGCCCCCATGACATGCGTAATGCCTGCGGGGCCCCAATGACATGCGGCATGCACGCATTTGGGTCCCCCAAGAAATGCGGCATGCATGTGGGGGGCCCATGACATGCGGCATGCATTTGTGGGCCCCAAGACATGCGCCATGCATGTGGGGCCCCTGTGACATGCGGCATGCATTTGTGGGCCCCAAGACATGCGGCATGCATGTGGGGCCCCTATGACATGCGGCATGCATTTGGGGGGACACATGACATGCGGCATGCACGTGCGGCCCCCATTAAATGTGGCATTTATTTGGCGCCCCAATGACATGTGGAATGCCTGCGGGGCCCCCGTGACATGTGGCATGCACGTGGGGCCCCCATGACATGCAGCATTCACGTGGGACCGACATAACATGCGGAATGCACGTGAGGCCCCCTTGACATGCGTAATGCCTGCGGGGCCCCAATGACATGCGGCATGCACGCATTTGGGTCCCCCATGAAATGCGGCATGCATGTGGGGCCCCCATGACATGTGGTATGCATTTGTGGGCCCCAAGACATGCGCCATGCATGTGGGGCCCCTATGACATGCGGCATGCATTTGTGGGCCCCAAGACATGCGGCATGCATGTGGGGCCCCTATGACATGCGGCATGCATTTGGGGGGCCACATGACATGCGGCATGCACGTGCGGCCCCCATGAAATGTGGCATTTATTTGGCGCCCCAATGACATGTGGAATGCCTGTATGGCCCCCGTGACATGTGGCATGCACGTGGGGCCCCCATGACATGCAGCATTCACGTGGGACCGACATAACATGCGGAATGCACGTGAGGCCCCCTTGACATGCGTAATGCCTGCGGGGCCCCAATGACATGCGGCATGCACGCATTTGGGTCCCCCATGAAATGCGGCATGCATGTGGGGCCCCCATGACATGTGGTATGCATGTGGGGTCCCATGATATGCGGCATGCAGTTGGGGCCCCAATACATGCGGCATGCACGTTGGACACCCATGACATGCGACATGCATTTATGGCCCCCATGATATGCGGCATGCATTTGGGCCCTCATGAAATGCGCCATGCATGTGGGGCCCCTATGACACGCGGCATGCATTTGGGGCCCCCATGATATGCGGCACGCATTTGTGGTCCCCATGACATGCGGCATGCACTTGTGGGCCCCAAGACATGATGCATGCATTTGGGGGGCCCCATGACATGCGGAATGCACGTGGGGCCCCCATGAAATGCGGCATGCATTTGGGGCCCCCATGACATGCGGAATGCCTTCGGGGCCCCATGAGACGCGGCATGCATCCGGCACCCTCATGACATGCGGCATGCATTTGGGGCCCCCATGACTTGAGGCATGCATTTGGGGCCCCTATGACATGCGGCATGCATTTGGGGCCCCAATGACATGCGGCATGCATGTGGGGCACCCATGACTTGCGCCATGCACGTGGGGCCCCTATGGCATGCGGCATGAATTTGGGGGCCCCATTACATGCGGCATGCATGTGGAGCCCCCATGACATGCGGCATGCATTTGGGGCCCCCATGACATGCTTCATGCATGTGGGGCCCCCATGACATGCGTCATGCATTTGGGCCCCCATGACATGCGGCATGCATTTGGGGCCTGCATAACATGCTGCATGCATTTGGGGTACCTGAGACATGCGGCATGCACATGGGGCCCCCATGACATGCGGCATATGCTTGGGGCCCCAATGACATGCGGTATGAGTTTGGATCCCCCATGACATGCGGCATGCACGTGGGGCCCCCATGACATGAGTCATGCATTTGGGGCCGCCATGACATGCGGCATGCATTTGGGGCCCCCATGACATGCGACATGCACGTGGGGCCGCCATGACATGCGGTATGCATTTGCGGACCCCATGACATGCGGCATGCATTTGGGGTCCCCAGGACATGAGTCATGCATTTGGGGCCGTCATGACATGCGGCATGCATTTGGGGCCCCCATGACATGCGGCATGCATTTGGGTCCCCCATGAAATGCAGCATGCATGTGGGGCCCCCATGACATGTGGCATGCATGTGGGCCCCCCATGACATGCGCCATGCATGTGGGCCCCTATGACATGCGGCATGCATGTGGGGCCCCCAGGACATGCTCCATGCATGTGGGGCCCCTATGACATGCGGCATGCATGTGGGGCCCCTATGACATGCGGCATGCATTTGGGGGCCCCATGACATGCGGCATGCACGTGGGGCCCCCATGACATGCGTCATACATTTGTGGCCCCCGTGACATGAGGCATGCACATGGGGACCCCATGACATGCGGCAAGCACGCGGGGCCCCAATGACATGCAGCATGTACGTGGGGCCCCCATGACATGCGGAATGCACGTGAGGCCCCCATGACATGCAGAATGCCTGCGGGGCCCCAATGCCATGCGGCATGCATGCATTTGGGTCACCCATGAAATGCGGCATGCATGTGGGGCCCCCATGACATGTGGCATGCATGTGGGGCCCCATGATATCCGGCATGCATTTATGGCCCCCATGACATGCGGCATGCATTTGGGCCTCCATGACAAGCGAAAAGCACGTGGGGCCCCAATGACATGCAGCATGCACGTGGGGCCCCCATGACATGCGGAATGCACGTGAGGCCCCCATGACATGCGGAATGCCTGCGGGGCCCCAATGACATGCGGCATGCATTTGGGGCCCCCATGACTTGAGCCATGCATTTGGGGCCCCCATGATATGTGGCATGCATTTGGGGCCCCCATGACTTGAGCCATGCATTTGGGGCCCCCATGACATGCGGCCTGCACGTGGGGCCATCATGACATGCAGCATGCATTTGGGGCCACTATGACATGCGGCAAACATTTGGGCCCCCATGACATGCGGCATGCATGTGGGGCACCCATGACTTGCGCCATGTCATGTGGGCCCCAAATGCATGCGGCATGAATTTGGGGGCTCCATTACATGCGGCATGCATGTGGAGCCCCCATGACATGCGGCATGCATTTGGGGCCCACATGACATGCTTCATGCATGTGGGGCCCCCATGACATGCGTCATGCATTTGGGCCCCCATGACATGCGGCATGCATTTGGGGACTGCATAACATGCTGCATGCATTTGGGGTACCTGAGACATGCGGCATGCACATGGGGCCCCCATGACATGCGGCATATGCTTGGGGCCCCAATGACATGCGGTATGCACGTTCGGCCCCCATGACATGAGTCATGCATTTGGGGCCGCCATGACATGCGGCATGCATTTGGGGCCCCCATGACATGCGACATGCACGTGGGGCCCCCATGACATGCGGTATGCATGTGGGGCCCCAATGACATGCGGCATACATTTGGGGGCCCCCATGACTTGATGCATGCATTTGGGGCCCCCATGACATGCGGCATGCATGTGGGACCCCCATGGCATGCGGCATGCATTTGAATCCCCCATTACATGCGGCATGCACGTGGGGCCCCCCATGGCATGCGGCATGCATTTGGGCCCCCCATGACATGCGGAATGCCTGCGGGGCCCCCATGACATGCGGCATGCATGCAGGGCCCTCATGACATGCGGCATGAATTTGGGGCCCCCAATACATGCGGCATGCACATTGGGCCCCCTTGACATGCGACATTCATGTGGGGCTCCCATGACATGCGGCATGCATTTATGGCCCCCATGACATGCGGCATGCATTTGGGCCCCCCATGACATGCGGCATGCATTTGGGGCCTGCATAACATGCTGCATGCATTTTTGGGTACCTGAGACATGCGGCATGCACGTGGGCCCCCCATAACATGCTGCATGCATTTGGGGTGCCCGAGACATGCGGCATGCACGTGGGGCCCCTATGACATGTGGCATGCACGTGGGGCCCCCATGACATGCTGCATACATTTGGGACCCCCATGATAAGCGGCATGCATGTGGGGCCCCTATGACATGCGGAATCCATTTGGGGGGCCCCATGACATGCGGCATGCACATGGGGCCCCCATGAAATGCAGCATTTATTTGGGGCCCCCATGACATGTGGAATGCCTGCGGGGCCCCCATGACATGCGGCATGCATGTGGGGCCCCCATGAAGTGCAGCATGCATTTGGATCCCCCATTACATGCTGCATGCAATTGGGGCCCCCATGAAATGCGCCATGCATGTGGGGCCCCTATGACATGCTGCATGAATTTGGGGCCCCCAATACATGCGGCATGCTTGTTGGGCCCCCATGACATGCGGCATGCATTTATGGCCCCCATGACATGCGGCAAGCATTTGAGCCCCCATGACATGCGGCATGCATGTGGGGACCCCATGACATGCGGCATGCATGTGGGGCCCCAATGACATGCGGCATGCATTTGGGGGCCCCCATGACTTGATGCATGCATTTGGGGCCCCCATGACATGCGGCATGCATGTGGGACCCCCATGGCATGCGGCATGCATTTGAATCCCCCATTACATGCGGCATGCACGTGGGGCCCCCATGGCATGTGGCATGCATTTGGGCCCCCCATGACATGCGGAATGCCTGCGGGGCCCCCATGACATGCGGCATGCATGCAGGGCCCTCATGACATGCGGCATGAATTTGGGGCCCCCAATACATGCGGCATGCACGTTGGGCCCCCTTGACATGCGACATTCATGTGGGGCTCCCATGACATGCGGCATGCATTTATGGCCCCCATGACATGCGGCAAGCTTTTGGGCCCCATGACATGCGGCATGCATGTGGGGCCCCCATGACATGCGGCAAGCATTTGGGCCCCCATGACATGCGGCATGCATGTGGGGCCCCCTTGACATGCGGCATGCATTTGGGGGCCCCATGGCATGCAGCATGCATGTGGGGCCCAAATGCTTGCCGCATGTCAAGGGGGCCTCCATGACATGCGGCATGCATGTGGGTCCCCATGACATGCGTCATGCACGTGGGGCCCCCTTGACATGCGGCATGCATTTATGGCCCCCATGACTTGCGGCATGAATTTGGGGCCCCCATGATATGCGGCACGCATTTGGGGCCCCCATGACATGCGCATGCATGTGGAGCCCCCATGACATGAGGCATTCATTTGGGACCCCCATGACATGCAGCATGCACGTGGGGCCCCCATGACATGCGACATGCATTTGGGGGCCCCGTGACATGCGGCATGCATTTGGGTCCCCATGAAATGTGGCATGCACGTGGAGCCCCCATGACATGCGGCATGCATTTGGGGCACCCATGACATGCGGCATGCATGTGGGACCCCCATGACATGCAGCATGCATTTGGGGCCTGCATAACATGCTGCATGCATTTGGGGTACCTGAGACATGCGGCATGCACGTGGGCCCCCCATAACATGCTGCATGCATTTGGCGTGCCCGAGACATGCGGCATGCACGTGGGGCCCCTATGACATGCCGCATGCATTTGGGGCCCACATTGCATGTGGCATGCACATGGGGCCCCCATGACATGCGGCATACACTTGGGGCCCCAATGACATGCGGCATGAGTTTGGATCCCCCATGACATGCGGCATGCACGTGGAGCCCCCATGACATGCTCCATGCATGTGGGGCCCCTATGATATGCGGCATGCATGTGGGCTCCCCATGAAATGTGGCATGCACCTGGGGCCCCCATGACATGCTGCATGCATTTGGGGCCCCCATGACATGCAGCATGCATGTGGGTCCCCCATGACATGCGACATGCATTTGGGGCCCCATGACATGCGGCATGCATGTGGGTCCCCATGACATGCGGCATGCACTTGGGGCCCCCTTGACATGCATCATGCATTTGGATCCCCCATTACATGCTGCATGCAAGTGGTGCCCCATGACATGCGGCATGCATGTGGGCCCCCATGACATGCGGCATGCATTTGGGGCCTCCATGACATGCGGCATGCATGTGGGGCCCCCATGACATGCGGCATGCATTTGGGGTCCCCTTGACATGCGACATTCATGTGGGGCTCCCATGACATGCGGCATGAATTTGGGGCCTCCATGACATGCGGCATGCATGTGGGGCCCCCATGACATGCGGCATGCATTTGGGGTCCCCATGACATGCGGCATGCACGTGGGGCCCCCTTGACATGCGACATTCATTTGGGGCCCCCATGACATTTGGCATGCATGTGGGGCTCCCATGACATGCGGCATGCATTTATGGCCCCCATGACATGCGGCAAGCATTTGGGCCCCCATGACATGCGGCATGCATGTGGGGCCCCCATGACATGCGGCATGCATTTGGGGCCTGCATAACATGCTGCATGCACTTGGGGTACCTGAGACATGCGGCATGCACGTGGGGCCCCCATAACATGCTGCATGCATTTGGGGTGCCCGAGACATGCGGAATGCACGTGGGGCCCCTATGACATGCCGCATGCATTTGGGGCCCCCATTACATGTGGCATGCACATGGGGCCTCCATGACATGCGGCATACGCTTGGGGTCCCAATGACATGCAGCATGAGTTTGGATCCCCCATGACATGCGGCATGCATGTGGGGCCCCCATGACATGAGTCATGCATTTGGGTCCCCCATGACATGCGCTATGCATGTGGGGCCCCTATGACATGCGGCATGCATTTGTGGGCCCCAAGACATGCTGCATGCATTTGGGGGGCCTCCATGACATGCAGCATGCATGTGGGTCCCCATGACATGCGTCATGCACGTGGGGCCCCCTTGACATGTGACATTCATTTGGGGCCCCCATGACATGTGGCATGCATGTGTGGCCCCCATGACATGTGCCATGCATGTGGGGCCCCTATGACATGCGGCATGCATTTGGGGCACCGATGACATGCGGCATGCATGTGGGGCACCCATGACTTGCGGCATGCATTTGGGGCCACTATGACATGCGGCATGCATTTGGGGCCCCCATGACATGCGGCATGCATGTGGGACCCCTATGACATGCGGCATGCATTTGGGGGGTCCATGACATGCGGCATGCACGTGGGGCCCCCATGACATGCGGCATACATTTGTGGCCCCGATGACATGCGGTATGCACGTGTGGCACCCATGACTTGTGGCATGCATTTGGAGCCACTATGACATGCGGCATGCATTTGGGGCCCCAATGACATGCGGCATGCATGCATTTGGGTCCCCCATGAAATGTGGCATGCATGTGGGGCCCCCATGACATGCGGCATGCACGTGGGGCCCCCATGACATGCGGCATACATTTGTGGCCCCCGTGACATGAGGCATGCACGTGGGGCCCCATGACATGCGGCAAGCACGTGGGGCCCCAATGACATGCAGCATGCACGTGGAGCCCCCATGACATGCGGAATGCCTGCGGGGCCCCAATGACATGCGGCATGCAAGCGGGGCCCTCATGACATGTGGCATGCATTTGGGGGCCCCAATATATGCAGCATGCACGTGGGGCCCCCATGATATGTGGCATGCATGTGGGGCACCCATGATTTGCGCCATGCACGTGGGGCCCCTATGACATGCGGCATGAATTTGGGGTGCCCGAGACATGCGGAATGCACGTGGGGCCCCTATGACATGCCGCATGCATTTGTGGCCCCCATTACATGTGGCATGCACATGTGGCCTCCATGACATGCGGCATGCATTTGGGGCCACTATGACATGCGGCATGCATTTGGGGCCCCCATGACATGCGTCATGCATGTGGGACCCCTATGACATGCGGCCTGCATGTGGGGGGCCCCATGACATGCGGCAAGCACGTGGGGCCCCAATGACATGCAGCATGTACGTGGGGCCCCCATGACATGCGGAATGCACGTGAGGCCCCCATGACATGCGTAATGCCTGCGGGGCCCCAATGACATGCGGCATGCGTCCCCCATTAAATGCGGCAAGCACGTGGGGCCCCAATGACATGCAGCATGTACGTGGGGCCCCCATGACATGCGGAATGCCTGCGGGGCCCCAATGACATGCGGCATGCAAGCGGGGCCCTCATGACATGTAGCATGCATTTGGGGCCCCCAATATATGCAGCATGCACGTGGGACCCCCATGATATGTGGCATGCATTTGGGGCCCCCATGACTTGCGGCATGCACGTGGGCCCCTCATGACATGCAGCATGCATTTGGAAACCACTATGACATGCGGCATGCATTTGGGGCCCCCATGACATGAGGCATGCATTTGGGGCCCCCATGACATGCGGCATGCATGTAGGGCCCCCATGAAATGCGCCATGCATGTGGGTCCCCTATGACATGCGGCATGCATTTGTGGGCCCCAAGACATGCGGCATGCACGTGGGCCCCCCATGACATGCGGCATGCATTTGGGGCCCCCCTGACATGCGGAATGCACGTGGGGCACCTATGACATGCGACATGAATTTGGGGGCCCCATTACATGCGGCATGCACGTGGAGCATCCATGACATGCGTCATGCATTTGGGCCCCCATGACATGCGGCATGCATGTGGGGCCCCCATGATATGCGCCATGCATGTGGGGCCCCTATGACATGCGGCATGAATTTGTGGGTCCCAAGACATACTGCATGCATTTGGGGGGCCCCATGACATGCGGCATGCATTTGGGGGGCCCCATGACATGCGGCATGCACGTGGGGCCCCCATGACATGTGGCATACATTTGTGGCCCCCGTGACATGAGGCATGCAAGAGGGGTCCCCATGACATGCGGCATGCATTTGGGGCCCCCATGACATGTGGTATGCACGTGGGGCCACTATGACATGCCGCATGCATTTGGGGCCCCCATGACATGCGGCATGCATGTGGGTCCCCCATGACATGCGTCATGCATTTGGATCCCCATTACATGCTGCATGCAAGTGTGGCTCCCATGACATGCGGCATGCATGTGGGCCCTCAATGACATGTGGCATGCACGTGGGGCCCCCATGACATGCTGCATGCATTTGGGGCCCCCATGATAAGCGGCATGCATGTGGGGCCCCTATGACATGCGGAATCCATTTGGGGGGCCCCATGACATGCGGCATGCACATGGGGCCCCCATGAAATGCAGCATTTATTTGGGGCCCCCATGACATGTGGAATGCCTGCGGGGCCCCCATGACATGCGGCATGCATGTGGGGCCCCCATGAAGTGCAGCATGCATTTGGATCCCCCATTACATGCTGCATGCAATTGGGGCCCCCATGAAATGCGCCATGCATGTGGGGCCCCTATGACATGCTGCATGAATTTGGGGCCCCCAATACATGTGGCATGCTTGTTGGGCCCCCATGACATGCGGCATGCATTTATGGCCCCCATGACATGCGGCAAGCATTTGAGCCCCCATGACATGCGGCATGCATGTGGGGACCCCATGACATGCGGCATGCATGTGGAGCCCCAATGGCATGCGGCATGCATTTGGGGGCCCCCATGACTTGATGCATGCATTTGGGGCCCCCATGACATGCGGCATGCATGTGGGACCCCCATGATATGCGGCATGCATTTGAATCCCCCATTACATGCGGCATGCACGTGGGGCCCCCATGACATGCGGCATGCATTTGGGCCCCCCATGACATGCGGAATGCCTGCGGGGCCCCCATGACATGCGGCATGCATGCAGGGCCCTCATGACATGCGGCATGAATTTGGGGCCCCCAATACATGCGGCATGCACGTTGGGCCCCCTTGACATGCGACATTCATGTGGGGCTCCCATGACATGCGGCATGCATTTATGGCCCCCATTACATGCGGCAAGCTTTTGGGCCCCTTGACATGCGACATGCATGTGGGGCCCCCATGACATGCGGCAAGCATTTGGGCCCCCATGACATGCGGCATGCATGTGGGGCCCCCTTGACATGCGGCATGCATTTATGGCCCCCATGACTTGCGGCATGAATTTGGGGCCCCCATGATATGCGGCACGCATTTGGGGCCCCCATGACATGCGCATGCATGTGGAGCCCCCATGAAATACGCCATGCATGTGGGGCCCCTATGACATGCGGCATGCATTTGTGGGCCCCAAGACATGCTGCATGCATTTGGGGGACCCCATGACATGCGGCATGCATTTGGGGCCCCCATGACATGAGGCATTCATTTGGGACCCCCATGACATGCAGCATGCACGTGGGGCCCCCATGACATGCGACATGCATTTGGGGGCCCCATGACATGCGGCATGCATTTGGGTCCCCCATGAAATGTGGCATGCACGTGGAGCCCCCATGACATGCGGCATGCATTTGGGGCACCCATGACATGCGGCATGCATTTGGGGCCTGCATAACATGCTGCATGCATTTGGGGTACCTGAGACATGCGGCATGCACGTGGGCCCCCCATAACATGCTGCATGCATTTGGGGTGCCCGAGACATGCGGCATGCACGTGGGGCCCCTATGACATGTGGCATGCACGTGGGGCCCCCATGACATGCTGCATGCATGTGGGGCCCCTATGACATGCGGAATCCATTTGGGGGGCCCCATGACATGCGGCATGCACATGGGGCCCCCATGAAATGCAGCATTTATTTGGGGCCCCCATGACATGTGGAATGCCTGCGGGGCCCCCATGACATGCGGCATGCATGTGGGGCCCCCATGAAGTGCAGCATGCATTTGGATCCCCCATTACATGCTGCATGCAATTGGGGCCCCCATGAAATGCGCCATGCATGTGGGGCCCCTATGACATGCTGCATGAATTTGGGGCCCCAATACATGCGGCATGCTTGTTGGGCCCCCATGACATGCGGCATGCATTTATGGCCCCCATGACATGCGGCAAGCATTTGAGCCCCCATGGCATGCATGAGGGGACCCCATGACATGCGGCATGCATGTGGGGCCCCAATGACATGCGGCATGCATTTGGGGGCCCACATGACTTGATGCATGCATTTGGGGCCCCCATGACATGCGGCATGCATGTGGGACCCCCATGACATGCGGCATGCATTTGAATCCCCCATTACATGCGGCATGCACGTGGGGCCCCCGTGACATGCGGCATGCATTTGGGCCCCCCATGACATGCGGAATGCCTGCGGGGCCCCCATGACATGCGGCAAGCACGTTGGGCCCCCATGACATGCGGCATACGCTTGGGGCCCCAATGACATGCGGCATGAGTTTGGATCCCCCATGACATGCGGCATGCACGTGGGGCCCCCATGACATGCTCCATGCATGTGGGGCCCCTATGATATGCGGCATGCATGTAGGCTCCCCATGAAATGTGGCATGCACGTGGGGCCCCCATGACATGCTGCATGCATTTGGGGCCCCCATGACATGCAGCATGCATGTGGGTCCCCATGACATGCGACATGCATTTGGGGCCCCATGACATGCGGCATGCATGTGGGTCCCCATGACATGCGGCATGCACGTGGGGCCCCCTTGACATGCGTCATGCATTTGGATCCCCCATAACATGCTGCATGCAAGTGGTGCCCCATGACATGCGGCATGCATGTGGGCCCCCATGGCATGCGGCATGCATGTGGGACCCCCATGACATACGTCATGCATTTGGATCCCCCATTACATGCTGCATGCAAGTGGTGCCCCCATTACATGCTGCATGCAAGTGGTGCCCCATGACATGCGGCATGCATGTGGGCCCCCATGACATGCGGCATGCATTTGGGGGCCCCAAGACATGCACCATGCATGTGGGGCCCCTATGACATGCGGCATGCATTTGTGGGCCCCAAGACATGCGCCATGCATGTGGGGCCCCTATGACATGCGGCATGCATTTGTGGGCCCCAAGACATGCGCCATGCATGTGGGGCCCCTATGACATGCGGCATGCATTTGTGGGCCCCAAGACATGCGGCATGCATGTGGGGCCCCTATGACATGCGGCATGCATTTGGGGGGCCACATGACATGCGGCATGCACGTGCGGCCCCCATGAAATGTGGCATTTATTTGGCGCCCCAATGACATGTGGAATGCCTGCGGGGCCCCCTTGACATGTGGCATGCACGTGGGGCCCCCATGACATGCGGCAAGCACGTGGGGCCCCAATGACATGCAGCATTCACGTGGGACCGCCATAACATGCGGAATGCACGTGAGGCCCCCTTGACATGCGTAATGCCTGCGGGGCCCCAATGACATGCGGCATGCACGCATTTGGGTCCCCCATGAAATGCGGCATGCATATGGGGCCCCCATGACATGTGGTATGCATGTGGGGTCCCATGATATGCGGCATGCAGTTGGGGCCCCAATACATGCGGCATGCACGTTGGGCACCCATGACATGCGACATGCATTTATGGCCCCCATGATATGCGGCATGCATTTGGGCCCTCATGAAATGCACCATGCATGTGGGGCCCCTATGACATGCGGCATGCATTTGGGGCCCCCATGATATGCGGCACGCATTTGTGGTCCCCATGACATGCGGCATGCATTTGTGGGCCCCAAGACATGATGCATGCATTTGGGGGGCCCCATGACATGCGGAATGCACGTGGGGCCCCCATGAAATGCGGCATGCATTTGGGGCCCCCATGACATGCGGAATGCCTTCGGGGCCCCATGAGATGCGGCATGCATGCGGCACCCTCATGACATGCGGCATGCATTTGGGGCCCCCATGACTTGAGGCATGCATTTGGGGCCCTCGTGACATGCGGCATGCATTTGTGGGCCCCAAGACATTCGGCATGCACGTGGGGCCCCCATGACATGCTGCATGCGTTTGGGGCCCCCATGACTTGCGGCATGCATGTGGGACCCCCATGACATGTGGTATGCACGTGGGGCCCCTATGACATGCCACATGCATTTGGGGCCCCATGACATGCGACATGCATGTGGGACCCCCATGACATGCAGCATGCATTTGGGCCCCCATAACATGTGGCATGCATTTGGGCCCCCATGACATGCGGCATGCATTTGGGGCCTGCATAACATGCTGCATGCATTTGGGGTCCCTGAGACATTCGGCATGCATGTGGGGCACCCATGACTTGCGCCATGCACGTGGGGCCCCTATGACATGCAGCATGAATTTGGGGGCCCCATTACATGTGGCATGCACGTGGAGCCCCCATGACATGAGTCATGCATTTGGGGCCGCCATAACATGCGGCATGCACGTGGGGCCCCCAATACATGCGGAATGCTCGGGAGGCCCCCATGACATGCGGCATGCACGTGGGGCCCCCATGACGTGCAGCATGCATTTGGATCCCCCATTACATGCAGAATGCAAGTGGGGACTCCATGACATGTGGCATGCATGCGGGCCCCCATGACATGCAGTATGCATTTGGGGCCTGCATAACATGGTGCATGCATTTGGTGTACCTGAGACATTCGGCATGCACGTGGGGCCCCCATAACATGCTGCATGCATTTGGGGTGCCCGAGACATGCGGCATGCACGTGGGGCCCCTATGACATGCCGCATGCATTTGGGCCCCCATTACATGTGGCATGCACATGGGGACCCCATGACATGCAGCATGAGTTTGGATCCCCCATGACATGCGGCATGCACATGGGGCCCCCATGACATGAGTCATGCATTTGGGGCCGCCATGACATGCTGCATGCATTTGGGGCTCCCATGACATGCGGCATGCATTTGGGTCCCCCATGAAATGCGGCATGCATGTGGGGCCCCCATGACATGTGGCATGCATGTAGGGCCCCATGATATGCGGCCTACAGTTGGGGCCCCCAATACATGCGTCATGCATTTATGGCCCCCATGACATGCGGCATGCATTTGGGCCCCCATGACATGTGGCAAGCACGTGGGGCCCCAATGACATGCAGCATGCACGTGGGGCCCCCATGACATGCGGAATGCAAGTGAGGCCCCCATGACATGCGGAATGCCTGCGGGGCCCCCATGACATGCGGAATGCGTGCGGGGCCCCCATGACATGCGGCATGCATGCAGGGCCCTCATGACATGCGGCATGAATTTGGGACCCCATGACATGTGGCATGCATGTGGGGCCCCTATGACATGCGGCATGCATTTGTGGGCCCCAAGACATGCGGCATGCATGTGGGGCCCCTATGACATGTGGCATGCATTTGGGGGCCCCATGACATGCGGCATGCACATGGGGCCCCCATGAAATGCGGCATTTATTTGGGGCCCCCATGACATGCGGCATGCACGTGGTGCCCCCATGACGTGCAGCATGAATTTGGATCCCCCATTACATGCTGCATGCAACTGGGGCCCCCATGAAATGCGCCATGCATGTGGGGCCCCTATGACATGCGGCATGCATTTGTGGGCCCCAAGACATGCGCCATGCATGTGGGGCACCAATGACATGCAGCATTCACGTGGGACCGCCATAACATGCGGAATGCACGTGAGGCCCCCATGACATGCGTAATGCCTGCGGGGCCCCAATGACATGCGGCATGCACGCATTTGGGTCCCCCATGAAATGCGGCATGCATGTGGGGCCCCCATGACATGCGGCATGCATTTGTGGGCCCCAAGACATGCGCCATGCATGTGGGGCCCCTATGACATGCGGCATGCATTTGTGGGCCCCAAGACATGCGGCATGCATGTGGGGGCCCTATGACATGCGGCATGCATTTGGGGGGCCCCAAGACATGCGGCATGCACGTGCGGCCCCCATGAAATGTGGCATTTATTTGGCGCCCCAATGACATGTGGAATGCCTGCGGGGCCCCCGTGACATGTGGCATGCACGTGGGGCCCCCATGACATGCGGCAAGCACGTGGGGCCCCAATGACATGCAGCATTCACGTGGGACCGACATAACATGCGGAATGCACGTGAGGCCCCCTTGACATGCGTAATGCCTGCGGGGCCCCAATGACATGCGGCATGCACGCATTTGGGTCCCCCATGAAATGCGGCATGCATGTGGGGCCCCCATGACATGTGGTATGCATGTGGGGTCCCATGATATGCGGCATGCAGTTGGGGCCCCAATACATGCGGCATGCACGTTGGGCACCCATGACATGCGACATGCATTTATGGCCCCCATGATATGCGGCATGCATTTGGGCCCTCATGAAATGCGCCATGCATGTGGGGCCCCTATGACATGCGGCATGCATTTGGGGCCCCCATGATATGCGGCACGCATTTGTGGTCCCCATGACATGCGGCATGCATTTGTGGGCCCCAAGACATGATGCATGCATTTGGGGGGCCCCATGACATGCGGAATGCACGTGGGGCCCCCATGAAATGCGGCATGCATTTGGGGCCCCCATGACATGCGGAATGCCTTCGGGGCCCCATGAGATGCGGCATGCATGCGGCACCCATTAAATGCGGCAAGCACGTGGGGCCCCAATGACATGCAGCATGTACGTGGGGCCCCCATGACATGCGGAATGCCTGCGGGGCCCCAATGACATGCGGCATGCAAGCGGGGCCCTCATGACATGTAGCATGCATTTGGGGCCCCCAATATATGCAGCATGCACGTGGGGCCCCCATGATATGTGGCATGCATTTGGGGCCCCCATGACTTGTGGCATGCACGTGGGCCCCTCATGACATGCAGCATGCATTTGGAAACCACTATGACATGCGGCATGCATTTGGGGCCCCCATGACATGAGGCATGCATTTGGGGCCCCCATGACATGCGGCATGCATGTAGGGCCCCATGAAATGCGCCATGCATGTGGGTCCCCTATGACATGCGGCATGCATTTGTGGGCCCCAAGACATGCGGCATGCACGTGGGCCCCCCATGACATGCGGCATGCATTTGGGGCCCCCCTGACATGCGGAATGCACGTGGGGCACCTATGACATGCGACATGAATTTGGGGGCCCCATTACATGCGGCATGCACGTGGAGCATCCATGACATGCGTCATGCATTTGGGCCCCCATGACATGCGGCATGCATGTGGGGCCCCCATGATATGCGCCATGCATGTGGGGCCCCTATGACATGCGGCATGCATTTGTGGGTCCCAAGACATACTGCATGCATTTGGGGGGCCCCATGACATGCGGCATGCATTTGGGGGGCCCCATGACATGCGGCATGCACGTGGGGCCCCCATGACATGTGGCATACATTTGTGGCCCCCGTGACATGAGGCATGCAAGAGGGGTCCCCATGACATGCGGCATGCATTTGGGGCCCCCATGACATGTGGCATGCACGTGGGGCCCCCATGACATGCTGCATGCATTTGGGGCCCCCATGATAAGCGGCATGCATGTGGGGCCCCTATGACATGCGGAATCCATTTGGGGGGGCCCATGACATGCGGCATGCACATGGGGCCCCCATGAAATGCAGCATTTATTTGGGGCCCCCATGACATGTGGAATGCCTGCGGGGCCCCCATGACATGCGCATGCATGTGGGGCCCCCATGAAGTGCAGCATGCATTTGGATCCCCCATTACATGCTGCATGCAATTGGGGCCCCCATGAAATGCGCCATGCATGTGGGGCCCCTATAACATGCTGCATGAATTTGGGGCCCCCAATACATGCGGCATGCTTGTTGGGCCCCCATGACATGCTGCATGCATTTATGGCCCCCATGACATGCGGCAAGCATTTGAGCCCCCATGACATGCGGCATGCATGTGTGGACCCCATGACATGCGGCATGCATGTGCTGCCCCAATGGCATGCGGCATGCATTTGGGGGCCCCATGACTTGATGCATGCATTTGTTGCCCCCATGACATGCGGCATGCATGTGGGACCCCCATGACATGCGGCATGCATTTGAATCCCCCATTACATGTGGCATGCACGTGGGGCCCCCATGACATGCGGCGTGCATTTGGGCCCCCCATGACATGCGGAATGCCTGCGGGGCCCCCATGACATGCGGCATGCATGCATGGCCCTCATGACATGCGGCATGAATTTGGGGCCCCCAATACATGCGGCATTCATGTGGGGCTCCCATGACATGTGGCATGCATTTATGGCCCCCATGACATGCGGCAAGCTTTTGGGCCCCATGACATGCGGCATGCATGTGGGGCCCCCATGACATGCGGCATGCATGTGGGGCCCCCTTGACATGCGGCATGCATTTGAGGGCCCCATGGCATGCTCCATGCATGTGGGGCCCCTATGACATGTGGCATGCATGTGGGGGCCCTATGACATGCGGCATGCATGTGGGTCCCCATGACATGCGTCATGCATGTGGGGCCCCCTTGACATGCGGCATGCATTTATGGCCCCCATGACTTGCGGCATGAATTTGGGTCTCCCATGATATGCGGCACGCATATGGGGCCCCCATGACATGCGCATGCATGTGGAGCCCCCATGAAATACGCCATGCATGTGGGGCCCCTATGACATGCGGCATGCATTTGTGGGCCCCAAGACATGCTGCATGCATTTGGGGGACCCCATGACATGCGGCATGCATTTGGGGCCCCCATGACATGAGGCATTCATTTGGGACCCCCATGACATGCAGCATGCACTTGGGGCCCCATGACATGCGACATGCATTTGGGGGCCCCATGACATGCGGCATGCATTTGGGTCCCCCATGAAATGTGGCATGCACGTGGAGCCCCCATGACATGCGGCATGCATTTGGGGCACCCATGACATGCGGCATGCATGTGGGACCCCCATGACATGCGGCATGCATTTGGGCCCCCCATGACATGCGGCATGCATATGGGGCCTGCATAACATGCTGCATGCATTTGGGGTACCTGAGACATGCGGCATGCACGTGGGCCCCCCATAACATGCTGCATGCATTTGGGGTGCCCGAGACATGCGGCATGCACGTGGGGCCCCTATGACATGTGGCATGCACGTGGGGCCCCCATGACATGCTGCATGCATTTGGGGCCCCCATGATAAGCGGCATGCATGTGGGGCCCCAATGACATGCGGAATCCATTTGGGGGGCCCCATGACATGCGGCATGCACATGGGGCCCCCATGAAATGCAGCATTTATTTGGGGCCCCCATGACATGTGGAATGCCTGCGGGGCCCCCATGACATGCGGCATGCATGTGGGGCCCCCATGAAGTGCAGCATGCATTTGGATCCCCCATTACATGCTGCATGCAATTGGGGCCCCCATGAAATGCGCCATGCATGTGGGGCCCCTATGACATGCTGCATGAATTTGGGGCCCCCAATACATGCGGCATGCTTGTTGGGCCCCCATGACATGCGGCATGCATTTATGGCCCCCATGACATGCGGCAAGCATTTGAGCCCCCATGACATGCGGCATGCATGTGGGGACCCCATGACATGCGGCATGCATGTGGGGCCCCAATGACATGCGGCATGCATTTGGGGGCCCCCATGACTTGATGCATGCATTTGGGGCCCCCATGACATGCGGCATGCATGTGGGACCCCCATGGCATGCGGCATGCATTTGAATCCCCCATTACATGCGGCCTGCACGTGGGGCCCCCCATGGCATGCGGCATGCATTTGGGCCCCCCATGACATGCGGAATGCCTGCAGGGCCCCCATGACATGCGGCATGCATGCAGGGCCCTCATGACATGCGGCATGAATTTGGGGCCCCCAATACATGCGGCATGCACGTTGGGCCCCCTTGACATGCGACATTCATGTGGGGCTCCCATGACATGCGGCATGCATTTATGGCCCCCATGACATGCGGCAAGCTTTTGGGCCCCATGACATGCGGCATGCATGTGGGGCCTCCATGACATGCGGCAAGCATTTGGGCCCCCATGACATGCGGCATGCATGTGGGGCCCCCTTGACATGCGGCGTGCATTTGGGGGCCCCATGGCATGCAGCATGCATGTGGGGCCCAAATGCTTGCCGCATGTCAAGGGGGCCTCCATGACATGCGGCATGCATGTGGATCCCCATGACATGCGGCATGCATGTGGGGCCCCTATGACATGCGGCATGCATGTGGGGCCCCCATGACATGCTCCATGCATGTGGGGCCCCATGACATGCGGCATGCATTTGGGTCCCCCATGAAATGCGGCATGCATGTGGGGCCCCCATGACATGTGGCATGCATGTGGGCCCCTATGACATGCGGCATGCATGTGGGACCCCCATGACATGCGGCATGCATGTGGGGCCCCTATGACATGCGGCATGCATGTGGGACCCCCATGACATGCGGCATGCATGTGGGGCCCCTATGACATGCGGCATGCATTTGGAGCCCCCAGGACATGCGGCATGCATGTGGGGCCCCTATGACATGCGGCATGCATGTGGGGCCCCCATGACATGCTCCATGCATGTGGGGCCCCTGTGACATGTGGCATGCATGTGGGGCCCCTATGACATGCGGCATGTATTTGGGGGGCCCCATGACATGCGGCATGCACGTGGGGCCCCCATGACATGCGGCATGCATGTGGGTCCCCATGACATGTGGCATGCATGTGAACCCCCCATGACATGCGCCATGCATGTGGGCCCCTATGACATGCGGCATGCATGTGGGACCCCCATGACATGCGGCATGCATGTGGGGCCCCTATGACATGCGGCATGCATGTGGGGCCCCCATGACATGCTCCATGCATGTGGGGCCCCTATGACATGTGGCATGCATGTGGGGGCCCTATGACATGCGGCATGCATTTGGGGGGCCCCATGACATGCGGCATGCACGTGGGGCCCCCATGACATGCGGCAAGCACGCGGGGCCCCAATGACATGCAGCATGTACGTGGGGCCCCCATGACATGCGAAATGCACGTGAGGCCCCCATGACATGCGGAATGCCTGCGGGGCCCCAATGCCATGCGGCATGCATGCATTTGGGTCACCCATGAAATGCAGCATGCACGTGGGGCCCCCATGACATGTGGCATGCATGTGGGTCCCCATGATATCCGGCATGCATTTATGGCCCCCATGACATGTGGCATGCACATGGGGCCTCCATGACATGCGGCATACGCTTGGGGTCCCAATGACATGCAGCATGAGTTTGGATCCCCCATGACATGCGACATGCACGTGGGGCTCCCATGACATGAGTCATGCATTTGGGTCCCCCATGACATGAGCTATGCATGTGGGGCCCCTATGACATGCGGCATGCATTTGTGGGCCCCAAGACATGCTGCATGCATTTGGGGGCCTCCATGACATGCAGCATGCATGTGGGTCCCCATGACATGCGTCATGCACGTGGGGCCCCCTTGACATGCAACATTCATTTTGGGCCCCCATGACATGCGGCATGCATGTGGGGCCCCCATGACATGCGGCATGCATGTGGGGCCCCTATGACATGCGGCATGCATTTGGGGCCCCGATGACATGCGGCATGCATGTGGGGCACCCATGACTTGCGGCATGCATTTGGGGCCACTATGACATGCGGCATGCATTTGGGGCCCCCATGACATGCGGCATGCATGTGGGACCCCTATGACATGCGGCATGCATTTGGGGGGCCCCATGACATGCGGCATACATTTGTGGGCCCGATGACAAGCGGCATTCATGTGGGGCACCCATGACTTCCGGCATGCATTTGGAGCCACTATGACCTGCGGCATTCATTTGGGGCCCCAATGACATGCGGCATGCATGCATTTGGGTCCCCCATGAAATGTGGCATGCATGTGGGGGCCCCATGACATGCGGCATGCACGTGGGGCCCCCATGACATGCGGCATACATTTGTGGCCCCCGTGACATGAGGCATGCACGTGGGGCCCCATGACATGCGGCAAGCACGTGGGGCCCCAATGACATGCAGCATGCACGTGGAGCCCCCATGACATGCGGAATGCACGTGAGGCCCCCATGACATGCGGAATGCCTGCGGGGCCCCAATGACATGCGACATGCAAGCGGGGCCCTCATGACATGTGGCATGCATTTGGGGCCCCCAATATATGCAGCATGCACGTGGGGCCCCCATGATATGTGGCATGCATTTGGGGCCCCCATGACTTGAGCCATGCATTTGGGGCCCCCATGACATGCGGCATGCACGTGGACCCTTCATGACATGCAGCATGCATTTGGGGCCACTATGACATGCGGCATGCATTTGGCGCCCCCATGACCTGCGGCATGCACGTGGGTCCCCCATGACATGCGGCATGCATTTGGGGCCCCCATGACATGCGGAATGCCTGCGGGGCCCCCATGACATGCGGCATGAATTTGGGGCCCCCAATACATGCGGCATGCACGTTGGGCCCCCATGACATGCAGCATGCATTTATGGCCCCCATGACATGCGGCAAGCATTTGGGCCCCCATGACATGCGGCATGCATTTGGGGGCCCCATGACATGCGGCATGCATGTGGGGCCCCCATGACATGCGGCATGCATTTGGAGCCCCCATGAATTGAGGCATGCATTTGGGGCCCCCATGACTTGACGCATGCATTTGGGGCCCCCATGACATGCAGCATGCATGTGGGACCCCCAAGCCATGCGGCATACATTTGAATCCCCATGACATGCGGCATGCACATGGGACCCCCATGACATGCGGCATGCATTTGAATCCCCCATTACATGCGGCATGCACGTGGGGACCCCATGACATGCGGCACGCATTTGGGCCCCCCATGACATGCGGAATGCCTGCGGGGCCCCCATGACATGCGGCATGCATGCAGGGCCCTCATGACATGCAGCATGAATTTGGGGCCCACAATACATGCGGCATGCACGTTGGGCCCCCATGACATGCGGCATGCATTTATGGCCCCCATGACATGCGGCATGCATTTGGGGTCCCCATGACATGCGGCATGCACGTGGGGCCCCCTTGACATGCGACATTCATGTGGGGCTCCCATGACATGCGGCATGCATTTGGGGCCTCCGTGACATGCGGCATGCATGTGGGGCCCCCATGACATGCGTCATGCATGTGGGGCCCCTATGACATGCGGCATGCATTTAGGGCCCCAATGACATGCGGCATTCATGTGGGGCACCCATGACTTGCGCCAAGCACGTGGGGCCCCCATGACATGCGGCATGTATTTGGGGCCCCCATGACATGCGGCATGCATTTGAATCCCCCATTACATGCGGCATGCACGTGGGGACCCCATGACATGCGGCACGCATTTGGACCCCCATGACATGCGGAATGCCTGCGGGGCCCCCATGACATGCGGCATGCATGCAGGGCCCTCATGACATGCAGCATGAATTTGGGGCCCACAATACATGCGGCATGCACGTTGGGCCCCCATGACATGCGGCATGCATTTATGGCCCCCATGACATGCGGCATGCATTTGGGGTCCCCATGACATGCGGCATGCACGTGGGGCCCCCTTGACATGCGACATTCATGTGGGGCTCCCATGACATGCGGCATGCATTTGGGGCCTCCGTGACATGCGGCATGCATGTGGGGCCCCCATGACATGCGTCATGCATGTGGGGCCCCTATGACATGCGGCATGCATTTAGGGCCCCGATGACATGCAGCATTCATGTGGGGCACCCATGACTTGCGCCAAGCACGTGGGGCCCCCATTACATGCTGCATGCAAGTGGTGCCCCCATTACATGCTGCATGCAAGTGGTGCCCCCATGACATGCGGCATGCATGTGGGCCCCCTTGACATGCGTCATGCATTTGGATCCCCCATTACATGCTGAATGCAAGTGGTGCCCCCATGACATGCGGCATGCATGTGGGCCCCCATGACATGCGGCATGCATGTGGGACCCCCATGACATGCGTCATGCATTTGGATCCCCCATTACATGCTGCATGCAAGTGGTGCCCCCATTACATGCTGCATGCAAGTGGTGCCCCCATGACATGCGGCATGCATGTGGGCCCCCATGACATGCGGCATGCATTTGGGGCCCCCATGATATGCGGCACGCATTTGAGGCCCCCATGACATGCGCATGCATGTGGGGGCCCATGAAATGCGCCATGCATGTGGGGCCCCTATGACATGCGGCATGCATTTGTGGGCACCAAGACATGCTGCATGCATTTGGGGGGCCCCATGACATGCGGCATGCATTTGGGGCCCCCATGACATGCAGCATGCATGTGGGTCCCCCATGACATGCGACATGCATTTGGGGCCCCATGACATGCGTCATGCATTTGGGGCCCCTATGACATGCGGCATGCATTTGGGGCCCCGATGACATGCGGCATGCAAGTGGGGCACCCATGATTTGCGCCATGCACGTGGGGCCCCAATGACATGCGGCATGAATTTGGGGTGCCCGAGACATGCGGCATGCACATGGGGCCTCCATGACATGCGGCATACGCTTGGGGCCCCAGTGACATGCATCATGAGTTTGGATCCCCCATGACATGCGGCATGCACGTGGGGCCCCTATGACATGCGTCATGCACGTGGGGACCCTATGACATGCGGCATGCACGTGGGGCCCTCATGACATGCAGCATGCATTTGGGGCCACTATGACATGCGGCATGCATTTGGGGCCCCCATGACATGCGGCATGCATGTGGGACCCCTGTGACATGCGGCCTGCATTTGGGGGGCCCCATGACATGCGGCAAGCACGTGGGGCCCCAATGACATGCAGCATGTACGTGGGGCCCCCATGACATGCGGAATGCACGTGAGGCCCCCATGACATGCGGAATGCCTGCGGGGCCCCAATGACATGTGGCATGCATGCATTTGTGTCCCCCATTAAATGCGGCAAGCACGTGGGGCCCCAATGACATGCAGCATGTACGTGGGGCCCCCATGACATGCGGAATGCCTGCGGGGCCCCAATGACATGCGGCATGCAAGCGGGGCCCTCATGACATGTGGCATGCATTTGGGGCCCCCAATATATGCAGCATGCTCGTGGGGCCCCCATGATATGTGTCATGCATTTGGGGCCCCCATGACTTGCGGCATGCACGTGGGCCCCTCATGACATGCAGCATGCATTTGGAAACCACTATGACATGCGGCATGCATTTTGGGCCCCCATGACATGAGGCATGCATTTGGGGCCCCCATGACATGCGGCATGCATGTAGGGCCCCCATGAAATGCGCCATGCATGTGGGGCCCCTATGACATGCGGCATGCATTTGTGGGCCCCAAGACATGCGGCATGCACGTGGGGCCCCCATGACATGCGGCCTGCATTTGGGGCCCCCATGACATGCGGAATGCACGTGGGGCCCCTATGACATGCAACATGAATTTGGGGGCCCCATTACATGCGGCATGCACGTGGAGCATCCATGACATGCGTCATGCATTTGGGCCCCCATGACATGCGGCATGCATGTGGGGCCCCCATGACATGTGGTATGCACGTGGGGCCACTATGACATGCCGCATGCATTTGGGGTCCCCATGACATGCGTCATGCATTTGGATCCCCATTACATGCTGCATGCAAGTGTGGCCCCCATGACATGCGGCATGCAAGTGGTGCCCCCAATGACATGTGGCATGCACGTGGGGCCCCCATAACATGCGGCATGCATTTATGGCCCCCATGACATGCGGCATGCATTTGGTATCCCCATGACATGCGGCATGCACGTGGGGCCCCCTTGACATGTGACATTCATGTGGGGCTCCCATGACATGCGGCATGCATTTGGGGCCTCCGTGACATGCGGCATGCATGTGGGGCCCCCATGACATGCGTCATGCATGTGGGGCCCCCATGACATGCGGCATGTATTTGGGGCCCCCATGACATGCGGCATGCATGTGGGGCCCCCATGACATGCGCCATGCATGTGGGGCCCTCATGACATGCGGCACGTATTTGGGGCCCCCCATGATATGCAGCATACTTTTGGGGCCCAAATGACATGCGGCATGCATTTGTGGCCCCCATGAAATGTGGCATGCATGTGCAGCCTCCATAACATGGGTCATGCAATTGGGGCCCCCATGACATGCAGCATGAATTTGGGGGCCACATGCATGCCACGTGTCATGGGGGTCCCACATGCATGCCACATGTCATGACATGCGGCATGCATGTGGGGCCCCCATGACACGCACCATGCATGTGGGACCCCATTATGCGGCACGTACTTTGGGCCCCTAAGACAAGCGGCATGCACGTGGGGCCCCCATAACATGCGCCATGCCTTTGGTCCCCCATGACATGCGGCATGCACATGGTCCCCCATGACATGCGGCATGCATTTGGGCCCCCATGACAACCAGCATGCATGTGGGGCCCCGATGACATGAGGCAAAAATTTGGGGCCCCCTTGACATGCGGCATGCATTTGGGGCCCCCATGACATGCGCCATGTATGTGGGGCCCCCATGACATGCGGCATGCATTTGGGCCCCAATAACACCCAGCTTGCATGTGGGGCCCCCATTACATGCGGCATTCACGTGTTGCCCTCATGATATGTGGCATGCATGTGGGGCCCCTATGACATGCGCCATGCATTTGGCGCCCCCATTACAAGCGGCATGTATTTGGGGCTTCCATGACATGCAGCAAGCATTTGGAGCCCCTGACATGTAGCATGCATTTAGGGTCCCCAAGGAAATGCGGCATGCTCGTGGGGCCCCCATGACAGGCGGCATGCATTTGGGGACTCCATAACATGCGGCAAGCACGTGGGGCCCCCATGACATGCGGCACGTATTTGGGGGCCCCAAAACATGCGACATGTATTTGTGGCCCCCATGACATGCGGCACGCACGGTTGCCCCCATGACATGCGGCATGTATTTGGGGCCCCCATGACATGCGGCATACATTTGGGGCCTCCATGACATGCGGCATGCATTTGGGGCCCTCATGACATGCGGCATACATTTGGGGCCCCCATGAAATGTGACATGCACATGGGGCCCCCATGACATGCGGCATGCATGTGGAACCCCCATGACATGCGGAATGCACGTGGGGACCCCATGACACGTGGCATGCATGTGGGGCCCCCACGACTTGCGGCAAATATTTGGGGCCCCAAGACATGCGGCACATATTTGTGGCCCCCATGACATGCGGCATGCCTTTGGGGCCCCCATGACATGCGCCATGCATGTGGGGCCCTCATGACATGCAGCACGTATTTGGGGCCCCCATGACATGCGTCATGTACGTGGCGCCCCCATGACATGCGGCATACATTTGGGGCCCCCTTGACATGCGGCATGCACGTGGGCCCCCCATGACATGGGGCATGCATTTGGGACCCCATGAAATGCAGCATGCATGTGGGGCACCCATGACATGCGGCATGCACGTGGGGCCCCCTGATATGTGGCACGTATTTTGGGCCCCCATGACATGCGGCATACATTTAGGGTCCCCATGACATGCGGCATGCATTTGGGGTCCCCATGACATGCAGCATGCACTTGGGGCCCCCGTGTAATGAGGCATGCGTTTGGGGCCCCCATGACACGAGGCATGCACGTGTGGCCCCGATGACTTGCGCCATGCATGTGGGGCCCTCATAACATGCGGCATGCACGTGGGGCCCCCATGATATGTGGCATGCATTTGGGGCCCCCATGACTTGAGCCATGCATTTGGGGCCCCCATGACATGCGGCATGCACGTGGACCCGTCATAACATGCAGCATGCATTTGGGGCCACTATGACATGCGGCATGCATTTGGCGCCCCCATGACCTGCGGCATGCACGTGGGGCCCCCATGACATGCGGCATGCATTTGGGGCCCCCATGACATGCGGAATGCCTGCGGGGCCCCCATGACATGCGGCATGAATTTGGGGCCCCCAATACATGCGGCATGCACGTTGGGCCCCCATGACATGCAGCATGCATTTATGGCCCCCATGACATGCGGCAAGCATTTGGGCCCCCATGACATGCGGCATGCATTTGGGGGCCCCATGACATGCGGCATGCATGTGGGGCCCCCATGACATGCGGCATGCATTTGGAGCCCCCATGAATTGAGGCATGCATTTGGGGCCCCCATGACTTGACGCATGCATTTGGGGCCCCCATGACATGCAGCATGCATGTGGGACCCCCAAGCCATGCGGCATACATTTGAATCCCCATGACATGCGGCATGCACGTGGGACCCCCATGACATGCGGCATGCATTTTAATCCCCCATTACATGCGGCATGCACGTGGGGACCCCATGACATGCGGCACGCATTTGGGCCCCCCATGACATGCGGAATGCCTGCGGGGCCCCCATGACATGCGGCATGCATGCAGGGCCCTCATGACATGCAGCATGAATTTGGGGCCCACAATACATGCGGCATGCACGTTGGGCCCCCATGACATGCGGCATGCATTTATGGCCCCCATGACATGCGGCATGCATTTGGGGTCCCCATGACATGCGGCATGCACGTGGGGCCCCCTTGACATGCGACATTCATGTGGGGCTCCCATGACATGCGGCATGCATTTGGGGCCTCCGTGACATGCGGCATGCATGTGGGGCCCCCATGACATGCGTCATGCATGTGGGGCCCCTATGACATGCGGCATGCATTTAGGGCCCCGATGACATGCGGCATTCATGTGGGGCACCCATGACTTGCGCCAAGCACGTGGGGCCCCCATGACATGCGGCATGTATTTGGGGCCCCCATGACATGCGGCATGCATTTGAATCCCCCATTACATGCGGCATGCACGTGGGGACCCCATGACATGCGGCACGCATTTGGGCCCCCCATGACATGCGGAATGCCTGCGGGGCCCCCATGACATGCGGCATGCATGCAGGGCCCTCATGACATGCAGCATGAATTTGGGGCCCACAATACATGCGGCATGCACGTTGGGCCCCCATGACATGCGGCATGCATTTATGGCCCCCATGACATGCGGCATGCATTTGGGGTCCCCATGACATGCGGCATGCACGTGGGGCCCCCTTGACATGCGACATTCATGTGGGGCTCCCATGACATGCGGCATGCATTTGGGGCCTCCGTGACATGCGGCATGCATGTGGGGCCCCCATGACATGCGTCATGCATGTGGGGCCCCTATGACATGCGGCATGCATTTAGGGCCCCGATGACATGCGGCATTCATGTGGGGCACCCATGACTTGCGCCAAGCACGTGGGGCCCCCATGACATGCGGCATGTATTTGGGGCCCCCATGACATGCGGCATGCATGTGGGGTCCCCATGACATGCGGCATGCATGTGGGGTCCCCATGACATGCGGCATGCATGTGGGGCTCCCATGACATGCGGCATCCATTTATGGCCCCCATGACATGCGGCAAGCATTTGGGCCCCCATGACATGCGGCATGCATTTGGGGGCCCCATGGCATGCGGCATGCATGTGGGGCCCAAATGCTTGTCGCATGTCATGGGGGCCTCCATGACATGCGGCATGCATGTGGGTCCCCATGACATGCGGCATGCACGTGGGGCCCCCTTGACATGCGTCATGCATTTGGATCCCCCATTACATGCTGCATGCAAGTGGTGCCCCCATGACATGCGGCATGCATGTGGGCCCCCATGACATGCGGCATGCATGTGGGACCCCCATGACATGCGTCATGCATTTGGATCCCCCATTACATGCTGCATGCAAGTGGTGCCCCCATTACATGCTGCATGCAAGTGGTGCCCCCATGACATGCGGCATGCATGTGGGCCCCCATGACATGCGGCATGCATTTGGGGCCCCATGATATGCGGCACGCATTTGAGGCCCCCATGACATGCAGCATGCATGTGGGTCCCCCATGACATGCGACATGCATTTGGGGCCCCATGACATGCGTCATGCATTTGGGTCCCCCATGAAATGCGGCATGCATGTGGGGCCCCTATGACATGCGGCATGCATTTGGGGCCCCGATGACATGCGGCATGCATGTGGGGCACCCATGATTTGCGCCATGCACGTGGGGCCCCTATGACATGCGGCATGAATTTGGGGTGCCCGAGACATGCGGCATGCACATGGGGCCTCCATGACATGCGGCATACGCTTGGGGCCCCAATGACATGCATCATGAGTTTGGATCCCCCATGACATGCGGCATGCACGTGGGGCCCCTATGACATGCGTCATGCACGTGGGAACCCTATGACATGCGGCATGCACGTGGGGCCCTCATGACATGCATCATGCATTTGGGGCCATTATGACATGCGGCATGCATTTGGGGCCCCCATGACATGCGGCATGCATTTGGAGCCCCCATGAATTGAGGCATGCATTTGGGGCCCCCATGACTTGACGCATGCATTTGGGGCCCCCATGACATGCAGCATGCATGTGGGACCCCCAAGCCATGCGGCATACATTTGAATCCCCATGACATGCGGCATGCACGTGGGACCCCCATGACATGCGGCATGCATTTTAATCCCCCATTACATGCGGCATGCACGTGGGGACCCCATGACATGCGGCACGCATTTGGGCCCCCCATGACATGCGGAATGCCTGCGGGGCCCCCATGACATGCGGCATGCATGCAGGGCCCTCATGACATGCAGCATGAATTTGGGGCCCACAATACATGCGGCATGCACGTTGGGCCCCCATGACATGCGGCATGCATTTATGGCCCCCATGACATGCGGCATGCATTTGGGGTCCCCATGACATGCGGCATGCACGTGGGGCCCCCTTGACATGCGACATTCATGTGGGGCTCCCATGACATGCGGCATGCATTTGGGGCCTCCGTGACATGCGGCATGCATGTGGGGCCCCCATGACATGCGTCATGCATGTGGGGCCCCTATGACATGCGGCATGCATTTAGGGCCCCGATGACATGCGGCATTCATGTGGGGCACCCATGACTTGCGCCAAGCACGTGGGGCCCCCATGACATGCGGCATGTATTTGGGGCCCCCATGACATGCGGCATGCATGTGGGGCCCCCATGACATGCGGCATGCATGTGGGGCTCCCATGACATGCGGCATCCATTTATGGCCCCCATGACATGCGGCAAGCATTTGGGCCCCCATGACATGCGGCATGCATTTGGGGGCCCCATGGCATGCGGCATGCATGTGGGGCCCAAATGCTTGTCGCATGTCATGGGGGCCTCCATGACATGCGGCATGCATGTGGGTCCCCATGACATGCGGCATGCACGTGGGGCCCCCTTGACATGCGTCATGCATTTGGATCCCCCATTACATGCTGCATGCAAGTGGTGCCCCCATGACATGCGGCATGCATGTGGGCCCCCATGACATGCGGCATGCATGTGGGACCCCCATGACATGCGTCATGCATTTGGATCCCCCATTACATGCTGCATGCAAGTGGTGCCCCCATTACATGCTGCATGCAAGTGGTGCCCCCATGACATGCGGCATGCATGTGGGCCCCCATGACATGCGGCATGCATTTGGGGCCCCCATGATATGCGGCATGAATTTGGGGTGCCCGAGACATGCGGCATGCACATGGGGCCTCCATGACATGCGGCATACGCTTGGGGCCCCAATGACATGCATCATGAGTTTGCATCCCCCATGACATGCGGCATGCACGTGGGGCCCCTATGACATGCGTCATGCACGTGGGGACCCTATGACATGCGGCATGCACGTGGGGCCCTCATGACATGCAGCATGCATTTGTGGGCACCAAGACATGCTGCATGCATTTGGGGGGCCCCATGATATGCGGCATGCATTTGGGGGCCCCATGACATGCAGCATGCACTTGGGGCCCCCGTGTAATGAGGCATGCGTTTGGGGCCCCCATGACACGAGGCATGCACGTCTGGCCCCGATGACTTGCGCCATGCATGTGGGGCCCTCATAACATGCGGAATGCATGTGGGGACCCCATGACACATGGCAGGCATGTGGGGCCCCCATGACATGCGGCAAATATTTGGGGTCCAAAGACATGCGGCATGCACGTTGGGCCCCCATGAAATGCGGCACATATTTGTGGCCCCCATGACATGCGGCATGCATTTGGGGCCCCCATGACATGCGCCATGCATGTGGGGCCCTCATGACATGCGGCACGTATTTGTTGCCCCATGACATGCGACATGTATTTGGCCCCCATGACATGAGGCATGCACGTGGGGCCCCCATGACATGCGGCATACATTTGTGGGCCCGATGACAAGCGGCATTCATGTGGGGCACCCATGACATGCGGCATTCATTTGGGGCCCCAATGACATGCGGCATGCATGCATTTGGGTCCCCCATGAAATGTGGCATGCATGTGGGGGCCCCATGACATGCGGCATGCACGTGGGGCCCCCATGACATGCGGCATACATTTGTGGCCCCCGTGACATGAGGCATGCACGTGGGGCCCCATGACATGCGGCAAGCACGTGGGGCCCCAATGACATGCAGCATGCACGTGGAGCCCCCATGACATGCGGAATGCACGTGAGGCCCCCATGACATGCGGAATGCCTGCGGGGCCCCAATGACATGCGACATGCAAGCGGGGCCCTCATGACATGTGGCATGCATTTGGGGCCCCCAATATATGCAGCATCCACGTGGGGCCCCCATGATATGTGGCATGCATTTGGGGCCCCCATGACTTGAGCCATGCATTTGGGGCCCCCATGACATGCGGCATGCACGTGGGCCCGTCATGACATGCAGCATGCATTTGGGGCCACTATGACATGCGGCATGCATTCGGCGCCCCCATGACATGCGGCATGCACGTGGGGCCCCCATGACATGCGGCATGCATTTGGGGCCCCCATGACATGCGGAATGCCTGCGGGGCCCCCATGACATGCGGCATGAATTTGGGGCCCCCAATACATGCGGCATGCACGTTGGGCCCCCATGACATGCAGCATGCATTTATGGCCCCCATGACATGCGGCAAGCATTTGGGCCCCCATGACATGCGGCATGCATTTGGGGGCCCCATGACATGCGGCATGCATGTGGGGCCCCCATGACATGCGGCATGCATTTGGAGCCCCCATGAATTGAGGCATGCATTTGGGGCCCCCATGACTTGACGCATGCATTTGGGCCCCCCATGACATGCAGCATGCATGTGGGACCCCCAAGCCATGCGGCATACATTTGAATCCCCATGACATGCGGCATGCACGAGGGACCCCCATGACATGCGGCACGCATTTGGGCCCCCCATGACATGCGGAATGCCTGCGGGGCCCCCATGACATGCGGCATGCATGCAGGGCCCTCATGACATGCAGCATGAATTTGGGGCCCACAATACATGCGGCATGCACGTTGGGCCCCCATGACATGCGGCATGCATTTATGGCCCCCATGAGATGCGGCATTCATGTGGGGCTCCCATGACATGCGGCATGCATTTGGGGCCTCCGTGACATGCGGCATGCATGTGGGGCCCCCATGACATGCGGCATGCATTTATGGCCCCCATGACATGCGGCATGCATTTGGTATCCCCATGACATGCGGCATGCACGTGGGGCCCCCTTGACATGTGACATTCATGTGGGGCTCCCATGACATGCGGCATGCATTTGGGGCCTCCGTGACATGCGGCATGCATTTAGGGCCCCGATGACATGCGGCATTCATGTGGGGCACCCATGACTTGCGCCAAGCACGTGGGGCCCCCATGACATGCGGCATGTATTTGGGGCCCCCATGACATGCGGCATGCATGTGGGGCCCCCATGACATGCGGCATGCATGTGGGGCTCCCATGACATGCGGCATCCATTTATGGCCCCCATGACATGCGGCAAGCATTTGGGCCCCCATGACATGCGGCATGCATTTGGGGGCCCCATGGCATGCGGCATGCATGTGGGCCCCAAATACTTGTCGCATGTCATGGGGGCCTCCATGACATGCGGCATGCATGTGGGTCCCCATGACATGCGGCATGCACGTGGGGCCCCCTTCACATGCGTCATGCATTTGGATCCCCCATTACATGCTGCATGCAAGTGGTGCCCCCATGACATGCGGCATGCATGTGGGCCCCCATGACATGCGGCATGCATGTGGGACCCCCATGACATGCGTCATGCATTTGGATCCCCCATTACATGCTGCATGCAAGTGGTGCCCCCATTACATGCTGCATGCAAGTGGTGCCCCCATGACATGCGGCATGCATGTGGGCCCCCATGACATGCGGCATGCATTTGGGGCCCCCATGATATGCGGCACGCATTTGAGGCCCCCATGACATGCGCATGCATGTGGGGGGGCCATGAAATGCGCCATGCATGTGGGGCCCCTATGACATGCGGCATGCATTTGTGGGCACCAAGACATGCTGCATGCATTTGGGGGGCCCCATGACATGCGGCATGCATTTGGGGGCCCCATGACATGCGGTATGCATTTGGGGCCCCCATGACATGCAGCATGCATGTGGGTCCCCCATGACATGCGACATGCATTTGGGGCCCCATGACATGCGGCATGCATTTGGGTCCCCCATGAAATGCGGCATGCATGTGGGGCCCCTATGACATGCGGCATGCATTTGGGGCCCCTATGACATGCGGCATGAATTTGGGGTGCCCGAGACATGCGGCATGCACGTGGGGCCCCTATGACATGCCGCATGCATTTGTGGCCCCCATTACATGTGGCATGCACATGGGGCCTCCATGACATGCGGCATACGCTTGGGGCCCCAATGACATGCAGCATGAGTTTGGATCCCCCATGACATGCGGCATGCACGTGGGGCCCCTATGACATGCGGCATGCACGTGGGGACCCTATGACATGCGGCATGCACGTGGGGCCCTCATGACATGCAGCATGCATTTGGGGCCACTATGACATGTGGCATGCATTTGGGGCCCCCATGAGATGCGGCATGCATGTGGGACCCCTGTGACATGCGGCCTGCATTTGGGGGGCCCCATGACATGCGGCAAGCACGTGGGGCCCCAATGACATGCAGCATGTACGTGGGGCCCCCATGACATGCGGAATGCACGTGAGGCCCCCGTGACATGCGGAATGACTGCGGGGCCCCAATGACATGCGGCATGCATGCATTTGTGTCCCCCATTAAATGCGGCAAGCACGTGGGGCCCCAATGACATGCAGCATGTACGTGGGGCCCCCATGACATGCGGAATGCCTGCGGGGCCCCAATGACATGCGGCATGCAAGCGGGGCCCTCATGACATGTGGCATGCATTTGGGGCCCCCAATATATGCAGCATGCACGTGGGGCCCCCATGATATGTGGCATGCATTTGGGGCCCCCATGACTTGCGGCATGCACGTGGGCCCCTCATGACATGCAGCATGCATTTGGAAACCACTATGACATGCGGCATGCATTTGGGGCCCCAATGACATGCGGTATGCATTTGGGGCCCCCATGACATGCGGCATGTACGTGGTGCCCCCATGAAAGGGGGCATGCATTTGGGGCTCCCATGACACGCGGCATGTATGTGGGGCCCCCATGACCTGTGGCATGCATGTGGTGACTAAATGACATGCGGCAAGCATTTGGGGCTCCCATGACACGCGACATTCATGTGGGGCCCTCTAGACATTTGGCACATATTTGGGGCCCACATGACATGCAGCACATATTTGCGGCCCCCATAACATGCGGCATGCATTTGGGGCCCCCATGACATGCGCCATGCATGTGGGGCCCTCATGACATGCGGCACGTATTTGGGGCCCCCCATGATATGCAGCATACTTTTGGGGCCCAAATGACATGCGGCATGCATTTGTGGCCCACATGAAATGTGGCATGCATGTGCAGCCTCCATAACATGGGTCATGCAATTGGGGCCCCCATGACATGCAGCATGAATTTGGGGGCCACATACATGCCACGTGTCATGGGGGTCCCACATGCATGCCTCATGTCATGACATGCGGCATGCATGTGGGGCCCCCATGACACGCACCATGCATGTGGGACCCCATTATGCGGCACGTACTTGGGGCCCCTAAGACAAGCGGCATGCACGTGGGGCCCCCATAACATGCACCATGCATTTGGTCCCCCATGACATGCGGCATGCACATGGGCACCCATGACATGCGGCATGCATTTGGGCCCCCATGATAACCAGCATGCATGTGGGGCCCCGATGACATGAGGCAAAAATTTGGGGCCCCCTTGCCATGCGGCATGCATTTGGGGCCCCCATGACATGCGCCATGTATGTGGGGCCCCCATGACATGCGGCATGCATTTGGGCCCCAATAACACCCAGCTTGCATGTGGGGCCCCCATTACATGCGGCATGCACGTGTTGCCCTCATGATATGTGGCATGCATGTGGGGCCCCTATGACATGCGCCATGCATTTGGCGCCCCCATTACAAGCGGCATGTATTTGGGGCTTCCATGACATGCAGCAAGCATTTGGAGCCCCTGACATGTAGCATGCATTTAGGGTCCCCAAGGAAATGCGGCATGCTCGTGGGGCCCCCATGACAGGCGGCATGCATTTGGGGACTCCATAACATGCGGCAAGCACGTTGGGCCCCCATGACATGCGGCACGTATTTGGGGGCCCCAAAACATGCGACATGTATTTGTGGCCCCCATGACATGCGGCACGCACGGTTGCCCCCATGACATGCGGCATGTATTTGGGGCCCCCATCACATGCGGCATACATTTGGGGCCTCCATGACATGCGGCATGCATTTGGGGCCCTCATGACATGCGGCATACATTTGGGGCCCCCATGAAATGCGACATGCACATGGGGCCCCCATGACATGCGGCATGCATGTGGAGCCCCCATGACATGCAGAATGCACGTGGGGACCCCATGACACGTGGCATGCATGTGGGGCTCCCACGACTTGCGGCAAATATTTGGGGCCCCAAGACATGCGGCATGCACGTTGGGCCCCCATGACATGCGGCACATATTTGTGGCCCCCATGACATGCGGCATGCCTTTGGGGCCCCCATGACATGCGCCATGCATGTGGGGCCCTCATGACATGCAGCACGTATTTGGAGCCCCCATGACATGCGTCATGTACGTGGCACCCCCATGACATGCGGCATACATTTGGGGCCCCCTTGACATGCGGCATGCATTTAGGGACCCCATGACATGAGGCATGCATTTGGGGACCCCATGACTTGCGGCATGCACGTGGGCCCCCCATGACATGGGGCATGCATTTGGGACCCCATGAAATGCAGCATGCATGTGGGGCACCCATGACATGCGGCATGCACGTGGGGCCCCCTGATATGTGGCACGTATTTTGGGCCCCCATGACATGCGGCATACATTTAGGGTCCCCATGACATGCGGCATGCATTTGGGGTCCCCATGACATGCAGCATGCACTTGGGGCCCCCGTGTAATGAGGCATGCGTTTGGGGCCCCCATGACACGAGGCATGCACGTGTGGCCCCGATGACTTGCGCCATGCATGTGGGGCCCTCATGACATGCGGAATGCATGTGGGGACCCCATGACACATGGCAGGCATGTGGGGGCCCCATGACATGCGGCAAATATTTGGGGCCCAAAGACATGCGGCATGCACGTTGGGCCCCCATGAAATGCGGCACATATTTGTGGCCCCCATGACATGCGGCATGCATTTGGGGCCCCCATGACATGCGCCATGCATGTGGGGCCCTCATGACATGCGCATGCATGTGGGGCCCCCATGTCATGCGGCATGCATTTGGGGGACCCATGGCATGCGGCATGCATGTGGGGCCCAAATGCTTGCCGCATGTCATGGGGGCCTGCATAACATGCTGCATGCACTTGGGGTACCTGAGACATGCGGCATGCACTTGGGGCCCCCATAACATGCTGCATGCATTTGGGGTGCCCGAGACATGCGGAATGCACGTAGGGCCCCTATGACATGCCGCATGCATTTGGGGCCCCCATTACATGTGGCATGCACATGGGGCCTCCATGACATGCGGCATACGCTTGGGGTCCCAATGACATGCAGCATGAGTTTGGATCCCCCATGACATGCGACATGCACGTGGGGCTCCCATGACATGAGTCATGCATTTGGGTCCCCCATGACATGCGCTATGCATGTGGGGCCCCTATGACATGCGGCATGCATTTGTGGGCCCCAAGACATGCTGCATGCATTTGGGGGCCTCCATGACATGCAGCATGCATGTGGGTCCCCATGACATGCGTCATGCACGTGGGGCCCCCTTGACATGCGACATTCATTTTGGGCCCCCATGACATGTGCCATGCATGTGGGGCCCCTATGACATGCGGCATGCATTTGGGGCCCCGATGACATGCGGCATGCATGTGGGGCACCCATGACTTGCGGCATGCATTTGGGGCCACTATGACATGCGGCATGCATTTGGGGCCCCCATGACATGCGGCATGCATGTGGGACCCCTATGACATGCGGCATGCATTTGGGGGGCCCCATGACATGCGGCATACATTTGTGGGCCCGATGACAAGCGGCATTCATTTGGGGCACCCATGACTTGCGGCATGCATTTGGAGCCACTATGACATGCGGCATTCATTTGGGGCCCCAATGACATGCGGCATGCATGCATTTGGGTCCCCCATGAAATGTGGCATGCATGTGGGGGAGCCATGACATGCGGCATGCACGTGGGGCCCCCATGACATGCGGCATACATTTGTGGCCCCCGTGACATGAGGCATGCACGTGGGGCCCCATGACATGCGGCAAGCACGTGGGGCCCCAATGACATGCAGCATGCACGTGGAGCCCCCATGACATGCGGAATGCACGTGAGGCCCCCATGACATGCGGAATGCCTGCGGGGCCCCAATGACATGCGACATGCAAGCGGGGCCCTCATGACATGTGGCATGCATTTGGGGCCCCCAATATATGCAGCATCCACGTGGGGCCCCCATGATATGTGGCATGCACGTGGGCCCGTCATGACATGCAGCATGCATTTGGGGCCACTATGACATGCGGCATGCATTCGGCGCCCCCATGACATGCGGCATGCACGTGGGGCCCCCATGACATGCGGCATGCATTTGGGGCCCCCATGACATGCGGAATGCCTGCGGGGCCCCCATGACATGCGGCATGAATTTGGGGCCCCCAATACATGCGGCATGCACGTTGGGCCCCCATGACATGCAGCATGCATTTATGGCCCCCATGACATGCGGCAAGCATTTGGGCCCCCATGACATGCGGCATGCATTTGGGCCCGTCATGACATGCAGCATGCATTTGGGGCCCCCATGACATGCGGCATGCACGTGGGCCCGTCATGACATGCAGCATGCATTTGGGGCCACTATGACATGCGGCATGCATTCGGCGCCCCCATGACATGCGGCATGCACGTGGGGCCCCCATGACATGCGGCATGCATTTGGGGCCCCCATGACATGCGGAATGCCTGCGGGGCCCCCATGACATGCGGCATGAATTTGGGGCCCCCAATACATGCGGCATGCACGTTGGGCCCCCATGACATGCAGCATGCATTTATGGCCCCCATGACATGCGGCAAGCATTTGGGCCCCCATGACATGCGGCATGCATTTGGGGGCCCCATGACATGCGGCATGCATGTGGGGCCCCCATGACATGCGGCATGCATTTGGAGCCCCCATGAATTGAGGCATGCATTTGGGGCCCCCATGACTTGACGCATGCATTTGGGGCCCCCATGACATGCAGCATGCATGTGGGACCCCCAAGCCATGCGGCATACATTTGAATCCCCATGACATGCGGCATGCACGAGGGACCCCCATGACATGCGGCACGCATTTGGGCCCCCCATGACATGCGGAATGCCTGCGGGGCCCCCATGACATGCGGCATGCATGCAGGGCCCTCATGACATGCAGCATGAATTTGGGGCCCACAATACATGCGGCATGCACGTTGGGCCCCCATGACATGCGGCATGCATTTATGACCCCCATGAGATGCGGCATTCATGTGGGGCTCCCATGACATGCGGCATGCATTTGGGGCCTCCGTGACATGCGGCATGCATGTGGGGCCCCCATGACATGCGGCATGCATTTATGGCCCCCATGACATGCGGCATGCATTTGGTATCCCCATGACATGCGGCATGCACGTGGGGCCCCCTTGACATGTGACATTCATGTGGGGCTCCCATGACATGCGGCATGCATTTGGGGCCTCAGTGACATGCGGCATGCATTTAGGGCCCCGATGACATGCGGCATTCATGTGGGGCACCCATGACTTGCGCCAAGCACGTGGGGCCCCCATGACATGCGGCATGTATTTGGGGCCCCCATGACATGCGGCATGCATGTGGGGCCCCCATGACATGCGGCATGCATGTGGGGCTCCCATGACATGCGGCATCCATTTATGGCCCCCATGACATGCGGCAAGCATTTGGGCCCCCATGACATGCGGCATGCATTTGGGGGCCCCATGGCATGCGGCATGCATGTGGGCCCCAAATACTTGTCGCATGTCATGGGGGCCTCCATGACATGCGGCATGCATGTGGGTCCCCATGACATGCGGCATGCACGTGGGGCCCCCTTCACATGCGTCATGCATTTGGATCCCCCATTACATGCTGCATGCAAGTGGTGCCCCCATGACATGCGGCATGCATTTATGGCCCCCATGACATGCGGCAAGCATTTGGGCCCCCATGACATGCGGCATGCATTTGGGGGCCCCATGACATGCGGCATGCATGTGGGGCCCCCATGACATGCGGCATGCATTTGGAGCCCCCATGAATTGAGGCATGCATTTGGGGCCCCCATGACTTGACGCATGCATTTGGGGCCCCCATGACATGCAGCATGCATGTGGGACCCCCAAGCCATGCGGCATACATTTGAATCCCCATGACATGCGGCATGCACGAGGGACCCCCATGACATGCGGCACGCATTTGGGCCCCCCATGACATGTGGAATGCCTGCGGGGCCCCCATGACATGCGGCATGCATGCAGGGCCCTCATGACATGCAGCATGAATTTGGGGCCCACAATACATGCGGCATGCACGTTGGGCCCCCATGACATGCGGCATGCATTTATGGCCCCCATGAGATGCGGCATTCATGTGGGGCTCCCATGACATGCGGCATGCATTTGGGGCCTCCGTGACATGCGGCATGCATGTGGGGCCCCCATGACATGCGGCATGCATTTATGGCCCCCATGACATGCGGCATGCATTTGGTATCCCCATGACATGCGGCATGCACGTGGGGCCCCCTTGACATGTGACATTCATGTGGGGCTCCCATGACATGCGGCATGCATTTGGGGCCTCCGTGACATGCGGCATGCATTTAGGGCCCCGATGACATGCGGCATTCATGTGGGGCACCCATGACTTGCGCCAAGCACGTGGGGCCCCCATGACATGCGGCATGTATTTGGGGCCCCCATGACATGCGGCATGCATGTGGGGCCCCCATGACATGCGGCATGCATGTGGGGCTCCCATGACATGCGGCATCCATTTATGGCCCCCATGACATGCGGCAAGCATTTGGGCCCCCATGACATGCGGCATGCATTTGGGGGCCCCATGGCATGCGGCATGCATGTGGGCCCCAAATACTTGTCGCATGTCATGGGGGCCTCCATGACATGCGGCATGCATGTGGGTCCCCATGACATGCGGCATGCACGTGGGGCCCCCTTCACATGCGTCATGCATTTGGATCCCCCATTACATGCTGCATGCAAGTGGTGCCCCCATGACATGCGGCATGCATGTGGGCCCCCATGACATGCGGCATGCATGTGGGACCCCCATGACATGCGTCATGCATTTGGATCCCCCATTACATGCTGCATGCAAGTGGTGCCCCCATTACATGCTGCATGCAAGTGGTGCCCCCATGACATGCGGCATGCATGTGGGCCCCCATGACATGCGGCATGCATTTGGGGCCCCCATGATATGCGGCACGCATTTGAGGCCCCCATGACATGCGCATGCATGTGGGGGGCCCATGACATGCGCCATGCATGTGGGGCCCCTATGACATGCGGCATGCATTTGTGGGCACCAAGACATGCTGCATGCATTTGGGGGGCCCCATGACATGCGGCATGCATTTGGGGGCCCCATGACATGCGGTATGCATTTGGGGCCCCCATGACATGCAGCATGCATGTGGGTCCCCCATGACATGCGACATGCATTTGGGGCCCCATGACATGCGGCATGCATTTGGGTCCCCCATGAAATGTGGCATGCATGTGGGGCCCCTATGACATGCGGCATGCATTTGGGGCCCCTATGACATGCGGCATGAATTTGGGGTGCCCGAGACATGCGGCATGCACGTGGGGCCCCTATGACATGCCGCATGCATTTGTGGCCCCCATTACATGTGGCATGCACATGGGGCCTCCATGACATGCGGCATACGCTTGGGGCCCCAATGACATGCAGCATGAGTTTGGATCCCCCATGACATGCGGCATGCACGTGGAGCCCCTATGACATGCGGCATGCATGTGGGGACCCTATGACATGCGGCATGCACGTGGGGCCCTCATGACATGCAGCATGTATTTGGGGCCACTATGACATGCGGCATGCATTTGGGGCCCCCATGACATGCGGCATGCATGTGGGACCCCTGTGACATGCGGCCTGCATTTGGGGGGCCCCATGACATGCGGCAAGCACGTGGGGCCCCAATGACATGCAGCATGTACGTGGGGCCCCCATGACATGCGGAATGCACGTGAGGCCCCCGTGACATGCGGAATGACTGCGGGGCCCCAATGACATGCGGCATGCATGCATTTGTGTCCCCCATTAAATGCGGCAAGCACGTGGGGCCCCAATGACATGCAGCATGTACGTGGGGCCCCCATGACATGCGGAATGCCTGCGGGGCCCCAATGACATGCGGCATGCAAGCGGGGCCCTCATGACATGTGGCATGCATTTGGGGCCCCCAATATATGCAGCATGCACGTGGGGCCCCCATGATATGTGGCATGCATTTGGGGCCCCCATGACTTGCGGCATGCACGTGGGCCCCTCATGACATGCAGCATGCATTTGGAAACCACTATGACATGCGGCATGCATTTGGGGCCCCAATGACATGCGGTATGCATTTGGGGCCCCCATGACATGCGGCATGTACGTGGTGCCCCCATGAAAGGGGGCATGCATTTGGGGCTCCCATGACACGCGGCATGTATGTGGGGCCCCCATGACCTGTGGCATGCATGTGGTGACTAAATGACATGCGGCAAGCATTTGGGGCTCCCATGACACGCGACATTCATGTGGGGCCCTCTAGACATTTGGCACATATTTGGGGCCCACATGACATGCAGCACATATTTGCGGCCCCCATAACATGCGGCATGCATTTGGGGCCCCCATGACATGCGCCATGCATGTGGGCCCTCATGACATGCGGCACGTATTTGGGGCCCCCCATGATATGCAGCATACTTTTGGGGCCCAAATGACATGCGGCATGCATTTGTGGCCCCCATGAAATGTGGCATGCATGTGCAGCCTCCATAACATGGGTCATGCAATTGGGGCCCCCATGACATGCAGCATGAATTTGGGGGCCACATGCATGCCACGTGTCATGGGGGTCCCACATGCATGCCGCATGTCATGACATGCGGCATGCATGTGGGGCCCCCATGACACGCACCATGCATGTGGGACCCCATTATGCGGCACGTACTTTGGGCCCCTAAGACAAGCGGCATGCACGTGGGGCCCCCATAACATGCGCCATGCCTTTGGTCCCCCATGACATGCGGCATGCACATGGTCCCCCATGACATGCGGCATGCATTTGGGCCCCCATGACAACCAGCATGCATGTGGGGCCCCGATGACATGAGGCAAAAATTTGGGGCCCCCTTGACATGCGGCATGCATTTGGGGCCCCCATGACATGCGCCATGTATGTGGGGCCCCCATGACATGCGGCATGCATTTGGGCCCCAATAACACCCAGCTTGCATGTGGGGCCCCCATTACATGCGGCATGCACGTGTTGCCCTCATTATATGTGGCATGCATGTGGGGCCCCTATGACATGCGCCATGCATTTGGCGCCCCCATTACAAGCGGCATGTATTTGGGGCTTCCATGACATGCAGCAAGCATTTGGAGCCCCTGACATGTAGCATGCATTTAGGGTCCCCAAGGAAATGCGGCATGCTCGTGGAGCCCCCATGACAGGCGGCATGCATTTGGGGACTCCATAACATGCGGCAAGCACGTTGGGCCCCCATGACATGCGGCACGTATTTGGGGGCCCCAAAACATGCGACATGTATTTGTGGCCCCCATGACATGCGGCACGCACGGTTGCCCCCATGACATGCGGCATGTATTTGGGGCCCCCATCACATGCGGCATACATTTGGGGCCTCCATGACATGCGGCATGCATTTGGGGCCCTCATGACATGCGGCATACATTTGGGGCCCCCATGAAATGCGACATGCACATGGGGCCCCCATGACATGTGGCATGCATGTGGAGCCCCCATGACATGCGGAATGCACGTGGGGACCCCATGACACGTGGCATGCATGTGGGGCTCCCACGACTTGCGGCAAATATTTGGGGCCCCAAGACATGCGGCATGCACGTTGGGCCCCCATGACATGCGGCACATATTTGTGGCCCCCACGACATGAGGCATGCCTTTGGGGCCCCCATGACATGCGCCATGCATGTGGGGCCCTCATGACATGCAGCACGTATTTGGGGCCCCCATGACATGCGTCATGTACGTGGCACCCCCATGACATGCGGCATACATTTGGGGCCCCCTTGACATGCGGCATGCATTTAGGGACCCCATGACATGAGGCATGCATTTGGGGACCCCATGACTTGCGGCATGCACGTGGGCCCCCCATGACATGGGGCATGCATTTGGGACCCCATGAAATGCAGCATGCATGTGGGGCACCCATGACATGCGGCATGCACGTGGGGCCCCCTGATATGTGGCACGTATTTTGGGCCCCCATGACATGCGGCATACATTTAGGGTCCCCATGACATGCGGCATGCATTTGGGGTCCCCATGACATGCAGCATGCACTTGGGGCCCCCGTGTAATGAGGCATGCGTTTGGGGCCCCCATGACACGAGGCATGCACGTGTGGCCCCGATGACTTGCGCCATGCATGTGGGGCCCTCATGACATGCGGAATGCATGTGGGGACCCCATGACACATGGCAGGCATGTGGGGCCCCCATGACATGCGGCAAATATTTGGGGCCCAAAGACATGCGGCATGCACGTTGGGCCCCCATGAAATGCGGCACATATTTGTGGCCCCCATGACATGCGGCATGCATTTGGGGCCCCCATGACATGCGCCATGCATGTGGGGCCCTCATGACATGCGGCATGCATGTGGGGCCCCCATGACATGCGACATGCATTTGGGGGACCCATGGCATGCGGCATGCATGTGGGGCCCAAATGCTTGCCGCATGTCATGGGGGCCTGCATAACATGCTGCATGTACTTGGGGTACCTGAGACATGCGGCATGCACTTGGGGCCCCCATAACATGCTGCATGCATTTGGGGTGCCCGAGACATGCGGAATGCACGTGGGGCCCCTATGACATGCCGCATGCATTTGGGGCCCCCATTACATGTGGCATGCACATGGGGCCTCCATGACATGCGGCATACGCTTGGGGTCCCAATGACATGCAGCATGAGTTTGGATCCCCCATGACATGCGACATGCACGTGGGGCTCCCATGACATGAGTCATGCATTTGGGTCCCCCATGACATGCGCTATGCATGTGGGGCCCCTATGACATGCGGCATGCATTTGTGGGCCCCAAGACATGCTGCATGCATTTGGGGGCCTCCATGACATGCAGCATGCATGTGGGTCCCCATGACATGCGTCATGCACGTGGGGCCCCCTTGACATGCGACATTCATTTTGGGCCCCCATGACATGCGGCATGCATGTGGGGCCCCCATGACATGTGCCATGCATGTGGGGCCCCTATGACATGCGGCATGCATTTGGGGCCCCGATGACATGCGGCATGCATGTGGGGCACCCATGACTTGCGGCATGCATTTGGGGCCACTATGACATGCGGCATGCATTTGGGGCCCCCATGACATGCGGCATGCATGTGGGACCCCTATGACATGCGGCATGCATTTGGGGGGCCCCATGACATGCGGCATACATTTGTGGGCCCGATGACAAGCGGCATTCATGTGGGGCACCCATGACTTGCGGCATGCATTTGGAGCCACTATGACATGCGGCATTCATTTGGGGCCCCAATGACATGCGGCATGCATGCATTTGGGTCCCCCATGAAATGTGGCATGCATGTGGGGGCCCCATGACATGCGGCATGCACGTGGGGCCCCCATGACATGCGGCATACATTTGTGGCCCCCGTGACATGAGGCATGCACGTGGGGCCCCATGACATGCGGCAAGCACGTGGGGCCCCAATGACATGCAGCATGCACGTGGAGCCCCCATGACATGCGGAATGCACGTGAGGCCCCCATGACATGCGGAATGCCTGCGGGGCCCCAATGACATGCGACATGCAAGCGGGGCCCTCATGACATGTGGCATGCATTTGGGGCCCCCAATATATGCAGCATCCACGTGGGGCCCCCATGATATGTGGCATGCATTTGGGGCCCCCATGACTTGAGCCATGCATTTGGGGCCCCCATGACATGCGGCATGCACGTGGGCCCGTCATGACATGCAGCATGCATTTGGCGCCCCCATGACCTGCGGCATGCACGTGGGGCCCCCATGACATGCGGCATGCATTTGGGGCCCCCATGACATGCGGAATGCCTGCGGGGCCCCCATGACATGCGGCATGAATTTGGGGCCCCCAATACATGCGGCATGCACGTTGGGCCCCCATGACATGCAGCATGCATTTATGGCCCCCATGACATGCGGCAAGCATTTGGGCCCCCATGACATGCGGCATGCATTTGGGTGCCCCATGACATGCGGCATGCATGTGGGGCCCCCATGACATGCGGCATGCATTTGGAGCCCCCATGAATTGAGGCATGCATTTGGGGCCCCCATGACTTGACGCATGCATTTGGGGCCCCCATGACATGCAGCATGCATGTGGGACCCCCAAGCCATGCGGCATACATTTGAATCCCCATGACATGCGGCATGCACATGGGACCCCCATGACATGCGGCATGCATTTGAATCCCCCATTACATGCGGCATGCACGTGGGGACCCCATGACATGCGGCACGCATTTGGGCCCCCCATGACATGCGGAATGCCTGCGGGGCCCCCATGACATGCGGCATGCATGCAGGGCCCTCATGACATGCAGCATGAATTTGGGGCCCACAATACATGCGGCATGCACGTTGGGCCCCCATGACATGCGGCATGCATTTATGGCCCCCATGACATGCGGCATGCATTTGGGGTCCCCATGACATGCGGCATGCACGTGGGGCCCCCTTGACATGCGACATTCATGTGGGGCTCCCATGACATGCGGCATGCATTTGGGGCCTCCGTGACATGCGGCATGCATGTGGGGCCCCCATGACATGCGTCATGCATGTGGGGCCCCTATGACATGCGGCATGCATTTAGGGCCCCGATGACATGCGGCATTCATGTGGGGCACCCATGACTTGCGCCAAGCACGTGGGGCCCCCATGACATGCGGCATGTATTTGGGGCCCCCATGACATGCGGCATGCACGTGGGGACCCCATGACATGCGGCACGCATTTGGACCCCCATGACATGCGGAATGCCTGCGGGGCCCCCATGACATGCGGCATGCATGCAGGGCCCTCATGACATGCAGCATGAATTTGGGGCCCACAATACATGCGGCATGCACGTTGGGCCCCCATGACATGCGGCATGCATTTATGGCCCCCATAACATGCGGCATGCATTTGGGGTCCCCATGACATGCGGCATGCACGTGGGGCCCCCTTGACATGCGACATTCATGTGGGGCTCCCATGACATGCGGCATGCATTTGGGGCCTCCGTGACATGCGGCATGCATGTGGGGCCCCCATGACATGCGTCATGCATGCGGGGCCCCTATGACATGCGGCATGCATTTAGGGCCCCGATGACATGCAGCATTCATGTGGGGCACCCATGACTTGCGCCAAGCACGTGGGGCCCCCATTACATGCTGCATGCAAGTGGTGCCCCCATTACATGCTGCATGCAAGTGGTGCCCCCATGACATGCGGCATGCATGTGGGCCCCCTTGACATGCGTCATGCATTTGGATCCCCCATTACATGTTGAATGCAAGTGGTGCCCCCATGACATGCGGCATGCATGTGGGCCCCCATGACATGCGGCATGCATGTGGGACCCCCATGACATGCGTCATGCATTTGGATCCCCCATTATATGCTGCATGCAAGTGGTGCCCCCATTACATGCTGCATGCAAGTGGTGCCCCCATGACATGCGGCATGCATGTGGGCCCCCATGACATGCGGCATGCATTTGGGGCCCCCATGATATGCGGCACGCATTTGAGGCCCCCATGACATGCGCATGCATGTGGGGGCCCATGAAATGCGCCATGCATGTGGGGCCCCTATGACATGCGGCATGCATTTGTGGGCACCAAGACATGCTGCATGCATTTGGGGGGCCCCATGACATGCGGCATGCATTTGGGGCCCCCATGACATGCAGCATGCATGTGGGTCCCCCATGACATGCGACATGCATTTGGGGCCCCATGACATGCGTCATGCATTTGGGTCCCCCATGAAATGCGGCATGCATGTGGGGCCCCTATGACATGCGGCATGCATTTGGGGCCCCGATGACATGCGGCATGCATGTGGGGCACCCATGATTTGCGCCATGCATGTGGGGCCCCAATGACATGCGGCATGAATTTGGGGTGCCCGAGACATGCGGCATGCACATGGGGCCTCCATGACATGCGGCATACGCTTGGGGCCCCAATGACATGCATCATGAGTTTGGATCCCCCATGACATGCGGCATGCACGTGGGGCCCCTATGACATGCGTCATGCACGTGGTGACCCTATGACATGCGGCATGCACGTGGGGCCCTCATGACATGCAGCATGCATTTGGGGCCACTATGACATGCGGCATGCATTTGGGGCCCCCATGACATGCGGCATGCATGTGGGACCCCTGTGACATGCGGCCTGCATTTGGGGGGCCCCATGACATGCGGCAAGCACGTGGGGCCCAATGACATGCAGCATGTACGTGGGGCCCCCATGACATGCGGAATGCCTGCGGGGCCCCAATGACATGCGGCATGCAAGCGGGGCCCTCATGACATGTGGCATGCATTTGGGGCCCCCAATATATGCAGCATGCACGTGGGGCCCCCATGATATGTGTCATGCATTTGGGGCCCCCATGACTTGCGGCATGCACGTGGGCCCCTCATGACATGCAGCATGCATTTGGAAACCACTATGACATGCGGCATGCATTTTGGGCCCCCATGACATGAGGCATGCATTTCTGGCCCCCATGACATGCGGCATGCATGTAGGGCCCCCATGAAATGCGCCATGCATGTGGGGCCCCTATGACATGCGGCATGCATTTGTGGGCCCCAAGACATGCGGCATGCACGTGGGGCCCCCATGACATGCGGCCTGCATTTGGGGCCCCCATGACATGCGGAATGCACGTGGGGCCCCTATGACATGCAACATGAATTTGGGGGCCCCATTACATGCGGCATGCACGTGGAGCATCCATGACATGCGTCATGCATTTGGGCCCCCATGACATGCGGCATGCATGTGGGGCCCCCATGACATGTGGTATGCACGTGGGGCCACTATGACATGCCGCATGCATTTGGGGTCCCCATGACATGCGTCATGCATTTGGATCCCCATTACATGCTGCATGCAAGTGTGGCCCCCATGACATGCGGCATGCAAGTGGTGCCCCCAATGACATGTGGCATGCACGTGGGGCCCCCATAACATGCGGCATGCATTTATGGCCCCCATGACATGCGGCATGCATTTGGTATCCCCATGACATGCGGCATGCACGTGGGGCCCCCTTGACATGTGACATTCATGTGGGGCTCCCATGACATGCGGCATGCATTTGGGGCCTCCGTGACATGCGGCATGCATGTGGGGCCCCCATGACATGCGTCATGCATGTGGGGCCCCTATGACATGCGGCATGCATTTAGGGCCCCGATGACATGCGGCATGCATGTGGGGCACCCATGACTTGCGCCAAGCATGTGGGGCCCCCATGACATGCGGCATGTATTTGGGGCCCCCATGACATGCGGCATGCATGTGGGGCCCCCATGACATGCGGCACGTATTTGGGGCCCCCCATGATATGCAGCATACTTTTGGGGCCCAAATGACATGCGGCATGCATTTGTGGCCCCCATGAAATGTGGCATGCATGTGCAGCCTCCATAACATGGGTCATGCAATTGGGGCCCCCATGACATGCAGCATGAATTTGGGGGCCACATGCATGCCACGTGTCATGGGGGTCCCACATGCATGCCGCATGTCATGACATGCGGCATGCATGTGGGGCCCCCATGACACGCACCATGCATGTGGGACCCCATTATGCGGCACGTACTTTGGGCCCCTAAGACAAGCGGCATGCACGTGGGGCCCCCATAACATGCGCCATGCCTTTGGTCCCCCATGACATGCGGCATGCACATGGTCCCCCATGACATGCGGCATGCATTTGGGCCCCCATGACAACCAGCATGCATGTGGGGCCCCGATGACATGAGGCAAAAATTTGGGGCCCCCTTGACATGCGGCATGCATTTGGGGCCCCCATGACATGCGCCATGTATGTGGGGCCCCCATGACATGCGGCATGCATTTGGGCCCCAATAACACCCAGCTTGCATGTGGGGCCCCCATTACATGCGGCATTCACGTGTTGCCCTCATGATATGTGGCATGCATGTGGGGCCCCTATGACATGCGCCATGCATTTGGCGCCCCCATTACAAGCGGCATGTATTTGGGGCTTCCATGACATGCAGCAAGCATTTGGAGCCCCTGACATGTAGCATGCATTTAGGGTCCCCAAGGAAATGCGGCATGCTCGTGGGGCCCCCATGACAGGCGGCATGCATTTGGGGACTCCATAACATGCGGCAAGCACGTGGGGCCCCCATGACATGCGGCACGTATTTGGGGGCCCCAAAACATGCGACATGTATTTGTGGCCCCCATGACATGCGGCACGCACGGTTGCCCCCATGACATGCGGCATGTATTTGGGGCCCCCATGACATGCGGCATACATTTGGGGCCTCCATGACATGCGGCATGCATTTGGGGCCCTCATGACATGCGGCATACATTTGGGGCCCCCATGAAATGTGACATGCACATGGGGCCCCCATGACATGCGGCATGCATGTGGAACCCCCATGACATGCGGAATGCACGTGGGGACCCCATGACACGTGGCATGCATGTGGGGCCCCCACGACTTGCGGCAAATATTTGGGGCCCAAAGACATGCGGCACATATTTGTGGCCCCCATGACATGTGGCATGCCTTTGGGGCCCCCATGACATGCGCCATGCATGTGGGGCCCTCATGACATGCAGCACGTATTTGGGGCCCCCATGACATGCGTCATGTACGTGGCGCCCCCATGACATGCGGCATACATTTGGGGCCCCCTTGACATGCGGCATGCACGTGGGCCCCCCATGACATGGGGCATGCATTTGGGACCCCATGAAATGCAGCATGCATGTGGGGCACCCATGACATGCGGCATGCACGTGGGGCCCCCTGATATGTGGCACGTATTTTGGGCCCCCATGACATGCGGCATACATTTAGGGTCCCCATGACATGCGGCATGCATTTGGGGTCCCCATGACATGCAGCATGCACTTGGGGCCCCCGTGTAATGAGGCATGCGTTTGGGGCCCCCATGACATGAGGCATGCACGTGTGGCCCCGATGACTTGCGCCATGCATGTGGGGCCCTCATAACATGCGGAATGCATGTGAGGACCCCATGACACATGGCAGGCATGTGGGGCCCCCATGACATGCGGCAAATATTTTGGGGTCCAAAGACATGCGGCATGCACGTGGGGCCCCCATGATATGTGGCATGCATTTGGGGCCCCCATGACTTGAGCCATGCATTTGGGGCCCCCATGACATGCGGCATGCACGTGGACCCGTCATGACATGCAGCATGCATTTGGGGCCACTATGACATGCGGCATGCATTTGGCGCCCCCATGACCTGCGGCATGCACGTGGGGCCCCCATGACATGCGGCATGCATTTGGGGCCCCCATGACATGCGGAATGCCTGCGGGGCCCCCATGACATGCGGCATGAATTTGGGGCCCCCAATACATGCGGCATGCACGTTGGGCCCCCATGACATGCAGCATGCATTTATGGCCCCCATGACATGCGGCAAGCATTTGGGCCCCCATGACATGCGGCATGCATTTGGGGGCCCCATGACATGCGGCATGCATGTGGGGCCCCCATGACATGCGGCATGCATTTGGAGCCCCCATGAATTGAGGCATGCATTTGGGGCCCCCATGACTTGACGCATGCATTTGGGGCCCTCATGACATGCAGCATGCATGTGGGACCCCCAAGCCATGCGGCATACATTTGAATCCCCATGACATGCGGCATGCACGTGGGACCCCCATGACATGCGGCATGCATTTGAATCCCCCATTACATGCGGCATGCACGTGGGGACCCCATGACATGCGGCACGCATTTGGGCCCCCCATGACATGCGGAATGCCTGCGGGGCCCCCATGACATGCGGCATGCATGCAGGGCCCTCATGACATGCAGCATGAATTTGGGGCCCACAATACATGCGGCATGCACGTTGGGCCCCCATGACATGCGGCATGCATTTATGGCCCCCATGACATGCGGCATGCATTTGGGGTCCCCATGACATGCGGCATGCACGTGGGGCCCCCTTGACATGCGACATTCATGTGGGGCTCCCATGACATGTGGCATGCATTTGGGGCCTCCGTGACATGCGGCATGCATGTTGGGCCCCCATGACATGCGTCATGCATGTGGGGCCCCTATGACATGCGGCATGCATTTAGGGCCCCGATGACATGCGGCATTCATGTGGGGCACCCATGACTTGCGCCAAGCACGTGGGGCCCCCATGACATGCGGCATGTATTTGGGGCCCCCATGACATGCGGCATGCATTTGAATCCCCCATTACATGCGGCATGCACGTGGGGACCCCATGACATGCGGCACGCATTTGGGCCCCCCATGACATGCGGAATGCCTGCGGGGCCCCCATGACATGCGGCATGCATGCAGGGCCCTCATGACATGCAGCATGAATTTGGGGCCCACAATACATGCGGCATGCACGTTGGGCCCCCATGACATGCGGCATGCATTTATGGCCCCCATGACATGCGGCATGCATTTGGGGTCCCCATGACATGCGGCATGCACGTGGGGCCCCCTTGACATGCGACATTCATGTGGGGCTCCCATGACATGCGGCATGCATTTGGGGCCTCCGTGACATGCGGCATGCATGTGGGGCCCCCATGACATGCGTCATGCATGTGGGGCCCCTATGACATGCGGCATGCATTTAGGGCCCCGATGACATGCGGCATTCATGTGGGGCACCCATGACTTGCGCCAAGCACGTGGGGCCCCCATGACATGCGGCATGTATTTGGGGCCCCCATGACATGCGGCATGCATGTGGGGTCCCCATGACATGCGGCATGCATGTGGGGCTCCCATGACATGCGGCATCCATTTATGGCCCCCATGACATGCGGCAAGCATTTGAGCCCCCATGACATGCGGCATGCATTTGGGGGCCCCATGGCATGCGGCATGCATGTGGGGCCCAAATGCTTGTCGCATGTCATGGGGGCCTCCATGACATGCGGCATGCATGTGGGTCCCCATGACATGCGGCATGCACGTGGGGCCCCCTTGACATGCGTCATGCATTTGGATCCCCCATTACATGCTGCATGCAAGTGGTGCCCCCATGACATGCGGCATGCATGTGGGCCCCCATGACATGCGGCATGCATGTGGGACCCCCATGACATGCGTCATGCATTTGGATCCCCCATTACATGCTGCATGCAAGTGGTGCCCCCATTACATGCTGCATGCAAGTGGTGCCCCCATGACATGCGGCATGCATGTGGGGCACCCATGACATGCGGCATGCATTTGGGGCCCCCATGATATGCGGCATGAATTTGGGGTGCCCGAGACATGCGGCATGCACATGGGGCCTCCATGACATGCGGCATACGCTTGGGGCCCCAATGACATGCATCATGAGTTTGGATCCCCCATGACATGCGGCATGCACGTGGGGCCCCTATGACATGCGTCATGCACGTGGGGACCCTATGACATGCGGCATGCACGTGGGGCCCTCATGACATGCAGCATGCATTTGGGGCCATTATGACATGCGGCATGCATTTGGGGCCCCCATGACATGCGGCATGCATGTGGGACCCCTGTGACATGCGGCCTGCATTTGGGGGGCCCCATGACATGCGGCAAGCACGTGGGGCCCCAATGACATGCAGCATGTACGTGGGGCCCCCATGACATGCGGAATGCACGTGAGGCCCCCATGACATGCGGAATGCCTGCGGGGCCCCAATGACATGCGGCATGCATGCATTTGTGTCCCCCATTAAATGCGGCAAGCACGTGGGGCCCCAATGACATGCAGCATGTACGTGGGGCCCCCATGACATGCGGAATGCCTGCGGGGCCCCAATGACATGCGGCATGCAAGCGGGGCCCTCATGACATGTGGCATGCATTTGGGGCCCCCAATATATGCAGCATGCACGTGGGGCCCCCATGATATGTGTCATGCATTTGGGGCCCCCATGACTTGCGGCATGCACGTGGGCCCCTCATGACATGCAGCATGCATTTGGAAACCACTATGACATGCGGCATGCATTTTGGGCCCCCATGACATGAGGCATGCATTTGGGGCCCCCATGACATGCGGCATGCATGTAGGGCCCCCATGAAATGCGCCATGCATGTGGGGCCCCTATGACATGCGGCATGCATTTGTGGGCCCCAAGACATGCGGCATGCACGTGGGGCCCCCATGACATGCGGCCTGCATTTGGGGCCCCCATGACATGCGGAATGCACGTGGGGCCCCTATGACATGCAACATGAATTTGGGGGCCCCATTACATGCGGCATGCACGTGGAGCATCCATGACATGCGTCATGCATTTGGGCCCCCATGACATGCGGCATGCATGTGGGGCCCCCATGACATGTGGTATGCACGTGGGGCCACTATGACATGCCGCATGCATTTGGGGTCCCCATGACATGCGTCATGCATTTGGATCCCCATTACATGCTGCATGCAAGTGTGGCCCCCATGACATGCGGCATGCATGTGGGCCCCCAATGACATGTGGCATGCACGTGGGGCCCCCATGACATGCGGCATGCATTTATGGCCCCCATGACATGCGGCATGCATTTGGTATCCCCATGACATGCGGCATGCACGTGGGGCCCCCTTGACATGTGACATTCATGTGGGGCTCCCATGACATGCGGCATGCATTTGGGGCCTCCGTGACATGCGGCATGCATGTGGGGCCCCCATGACATGCGTCATGCATGTGGGGCCCCTATGACATGCGGCATGCATTTAGGGCCCCGATGACATGCGGCATGCATGTGGGGCACCCATGACTTGAGCCAAGCACGTGGGGCCCCCATGACATGCGGCATGTATTTGGGGCCCCCATGACATGCGGCATGCATGTGGGGCCCCCATGACATGCGCCATGCATGTGGGGCCCTCATGACATGCGGCACGTATTTGGGGCCCCCCATGATATGCAGCATACTTTTGGGGCCCAAATGACATGCGGCATGCATTTGTGGCCCCCATGAAATGTGGCATGCATGTGCAGCCTCCATAACATGGGTCATGCAATTGGGGCCCCCATGACATGCAGCATGAATTTGGGGGCCACATGCATGCCACGTGTCATGGGGGTCCCACATGCATGCCGCATGTCATGACATGCGGCATGCATGTGGGGCCCCCATGACACGCACCATGCATGTGGGACCCCATTATGCGGCACGTACTTTGGGCCCCTAAGACAAGCGGCATGCACGTGGGGCCCCCATAACATGCGCCATGCCTTTGGTCCCCCATGACATGCGGCATGCACATGGTCCCCCATGACATGCGGCATGCATTTGGGCCCCCATGACAACCAGCATGCATGTGGGGCCCCGATGACATGAGGCAAAAATTTGGGGCCCCCTTGACATGCGGCATGCATTTGGGGCCCCCATGACATGCGCCATGTATGTGGGGCCCCCATGACATGCGGCATGCATTTGGGCCCCAATAACACCCAGCTTGCATGTGGGGCCCCCATTACATGCGGCATTCACGTGTTGCCCTCATGATATGTGGCATGCATCTGGGGCCCCTATGACATGCGCCATGCATTTGGCGCCCCCATTACAAGCGGCATGTATTTGGGGCTTCCATGACATGCAGCAAGCATTTGGAGCCCCTGACATGTAGCATGCATTTAGGGTCCCCAAGGAAATGCGGCATGCTCGTGGGGCCCCCATGACAGGCGGCATGCATTTGGGGACTCCATAACATGCGGCAAGCACGTGGGGCCCCCATGAAATGCGGCATGTATTTGGGGCCCCCATGACATGCGGCATACATTTGGGGCCTCCATGACATGCGGCATGCATTTGGGGCCCTCATGACATGCGGCATACATTTGGGGCCCCCATGAAATGTGACATGCACATGGGGCCCCCATGACATGCGGCATGCATGTGGAACCCCCATGACATGCGGAATGCACGTGGGGACCCCATGACACGTGGCATGCATGTGGGGCCCCCACGACTTGCGGCAAATATTTGGGGCCCCAAGACATGCGGCACATATTTGTGGCCCCCATGACATGCGGCATGCCTTTGGGGCCCCCATGACATGCGCCATGCATGTGGGGCCCTCATGACATGCAGCACGTATTTGGGGCCCCCATGACATGCGTCATGTACGTGGCGCCCCCATGACATGCGGCATACATTTGGGGCCCCCTTGACATGCGGCATGCACGTGGGCCCCCCATGACATGGGGCATGCATTTGGGACCCCATGAAATGCAGCATGCATGTGGGGCACCCATGACATGCGGCATGCACGTGGGGCCCCCTGATATGTGGCACGTATTTTGGGCCCCCATGACATGCGGCATACATTTAGGGTCCCCATGACATGCGGCATGCATTTGGGGTCCCCATGACATGCAGCATGCACTTGGGGCCCCCGTGTAATGAGGCATGCGTTTGGGGCCCCCATGACACAAGGCATGCACGTGTGGCCCCGATGACTTGTGCCATGCATGTGGGGCCCTCATAACATGCGGAATGCATGTGGGGACCCCATGACACATGGCAGGCATGTGGGGCCCCCATGACATGCGGCAAATATTTGGGGTCCAAAGACATGCGGCATGCACGTTGGGCCCCCATGAAATGCGGCACATATTTGTGGCCCCCATGACATGCGGCATGCATTTGGGGCCCCCATGACATGCGCCATGCATGTGGGGCCCTCATGACATGCGGCACGTAGTTGTTGCCCCATGACATGCGACATGTATTTGGCCCCCATGACATGAGGCATGCATGTGGGGCCCCCAGGACATGCGGCATGCATTTGGGGCCCCCATGACATGTGGTATGCACGTGGGGCCCCTATGACATGCGGCATGCATTTGGGGACCCCATGACATGCGGCATGCACGTGGGCCCCCCATGACATGGGGCATGCATTTGGGGCCCCCATGAAATGTGGCATGCATGTGGGGCACCCATGATATGCGGCATGCATGTGGAGCCCCCTGACATGTGGCACTTATTTGGGGCCCGCATGACATGCGGAATACATTTAGGGCCCACATGTAATGCGGCATGCGTTTGGGGCCCCCATGACACGAGTCATGCATGTATGGCCCTGATGACATGCGGCATGCATGTGGGGCCCCCATGACATGCGGAATGCAAGTGGGGACCCCATGACACGCGGCATGCATGTGGGGCCCCCATGACATGCAGCACATATTTGTGGCCCCCATGGCATGCGGCATGCATTTGGGGCCCTCATGACATGCGCCATGCATGTGGGGCCCTCATGACATGCGGCACGTATTTGGTGCCCCCATGACATGCGGCATGCATTTGGTCCCCCATGACATGCGGCTTGAACGTGGGGCCCCCATGACATGCGGCATACATTTGGGGCCCCATGACATGCGGCATGCATGTGGGTCCCCATGACATGCGGCATGCACGTGGGGCCCCCTTGACATGCGTCATGCATTTGGATCCCCCATTACATGCTGCATGCAAGTGGTGCCCCATGACATGCGGCATGCATGTGGGCCCCCATGACATGCGGCATGCATGTGGGACCCCCCATGACATACGTCATGCATTTGGATCCCCCATTACATGCTGCATGCAAGTGGTGCCCCCATTACATGCTGCATGCAAGTGGTGCCCCCATGACATGCAGCATGCATGTGGGCCCCCATGACATGCGGCATGCATTTGGGGCCCCCATGATATGCGGCACGCATTTGAGGCCCCCATGACATGCAGCATGCATGTGGGTCCCCCATGACATGCGACATGCATTTGGGGCCCCATGACATGCGTCATGCATTTGGGTCCCCCATGAAATGCGGCATGCATGTGGGGCCCCTATGACATGCGGCATGCATTTGGGGCCCCGATGACATGCGGCATGCATGTGGGGCACCCATGATTTGCGCCATGCACGTGGGGCCCCTATGACATGCGGCATGAATTTGGGGTGCCCGAGACATGCGGCATGCACATGGGGCCTCCATGACATGCGGCATACGCTTGGGGCCCCAATGACATGCATCATGAGTTTGGATCCCCCATGACATGCGGCATGCACGTGGGGCCCCTATGACATGCGTCATGCACGTGGGGACCCTATGACATGCGGCATGCACGTGGGGCCCTCATGACATGCAGCATGCATTTGGGGCCATTATGACATGCGGCATGCATTTGGGGCCCCCATGACATGCGGCATGCATTTGGAGCCCCCATGAATTGAGGCATGCATTTGGGGCCCCCATGACTTGACGCATGCATTTGGGGCCCCCATGACATGCAGCATGCATGTGGGACCCCCAAGCCATGCGGCATACATTTGAATCCCCATGACATGCGGCATGCACGTGGGACCCCCATGACATGCGGCATGCATTTGAATCCCCCATTACATGCGGCATGCACGTGGGGACCCCATGACATGCGGCACGCATTTGGGCCCCCCATGACATGCGGAAGGCCTGCGGGGCCCCCATGACATGCGGCATGCATGCAGGGCCCTCATGACATGCAGCATGAATTTGGGGCCCACAATACATGCGGCATGCACGTTGGGCCCCCATGACATGCGGCATGCATTTATGGCCCCCATGACATGCGGCATGCATTTGGGGTCCCCATGACATGCGGCATGCACGTGGGGCCCCCTTGACATGCGACATTCATGTGGGGCTCCCATGACATGCGGCATGCATTTGGGGCCTCCGTGACATGCGGCATGCATGTGGGGCCCCCATGACATGCGTCATGCATGTGGGGCCCCTATGACATGCGGCATGCATTTTGTGGCCCCCATGACATGCGGCATGCATGTGGGCCCCCAATGACATGTGGCATGCACGTGGGGCCCCCATGACATGCGGCATGCATTTATGGCCCCCATGACATGCGGCATGCATTTGGTATCCCCATGACATGCGGCATGCACGTGGGGCCCCCTTGACATGTGACATTCATGTGGGGCTCCCATGACATGCGGCATGCATTTGGGGCCTCCGTGACATGCGGCATGCATGTGGGGCCCCCATGACATGCGTCATGCATGTGGGGCCCCTATGACATGCGGCATGCATTTAGGGCCCCGATGACATGCGGCATGCATGTGGGGCACCCATGACTTGCGCCAAGCACGTGGGGCCCCCATGACATGCGGCATGTATTTGGGGCCCCCATGACATGCGGCATGCATGTGGGGCCCCCATGACATGCGCCATGCATGTGGGGCCCTCATGACATGCGGCACGTATTTGGGGCCCCCCATGATATGCAGCATACTTTTGGGGCCCAAATGACATGCGGCATGCATTTGTGGCCCCCATGAAATGTGGCATGCATGTGCAGCCTCCATAACATGGGTCATGCAATTGGGGCCCCCATGACATGCAGCATGAATTTGGGGGCCACATGCATGGTGCGTGTCATGGGGGCCCCACATGCATGCCGCATGTCATGACATGCGGCATGCATGTGGGCCCCCATGACATGCGGCATGCATTTGGGGCCCCCATGACATGCGGCATGCATTTGGGGCCCCCATGATATGCGGCACGCATTTGAGGCCCCCATGACATGCAGCATGCATGTGGGTCCCCCATGACATGCGACATGCATTTGGGGCCCCATGACATGCGTCATGCATTTGGGTCCCCCATGAAATGCGGCATGCACGTGGGCCCCCCATGACATGGGGCATGCATTTGGGACCCCATGAAATGCAGCATGCATGTGGGGCACCCATGACATGCGGCATGCACGTGGGGCCCCCTGATATGTGGCACGTATTTTGGGCCCCCATGACATGCGGCATACATTTAGGGTCCCCATGACATGCGGCATGCATTTGGGGTCCCCATGACATGCAGCATGCACTTGGGGCCCCCGTGTAATGAGGCATGCGTTTGGGGCCCCCATGACACAAGGCATGCACGTGTGGCCCCGATGACTTGTGCCATGCATGTGGGGCCCTCATAACATGCGGAATGCATGTGGGGACCCCATGACACATGGCAGGCATGTGGGGCCCCCATGACATGCGGCAAATATTTGGGGTCCAAAGACATGCGGCATGCACGTTGGGCCCCCATGAAATGCGGCACATATTTGTGGCCCCCATGACATGCGGCATGCATTTGGGGCCCCCATGACATGCGCCATGCATGTGGGGCCCTCATGACATGCGGCACGTAGTTGTTGCCCCATGACATGCGACATGTATTTGGCCCCCATGACATGAGGCATGCATGTGGGGCCCCCAGGACATGCGGCATGCATTTGGGGCCCCCATGACATGTGGTATGCACGTGGGGCCCCTATGACATGCGGCATGCATTTGGGGACCCCATGACATGCGGCATGCACGTGGGCCCCCCATGACATGGGGCATGCATTTGGGGCCCCCATGAAATGTGGCATGCATGTGGGGCACCCATGATATGCGGCATGCATGTGGAGCCCCCTGACATGTGGCACTTATTTGGGGCCCGCATGACATGCGGAATACATTTAGGGCCCACATGTAATGCGGCATGCGTTTGGGGCCCCCATGACACGAGTCATGCATGTATGGCCCTGATGACATGCGGCATGCATGTGGGGCCCCCATGACATGCGGAATGCAAGTGGGGACCCCATGACACGCGGCATGCATGTGGGGCCCCCATGACATGCAGCACATATTTGTGGCCCCCATGGCATGCGGCATGCATTTGGGGCCCTCATGACATGCGCCATGCATGTGGGGCCCTCATGACATGCGGCACGTATTTGGTGCCCCCATGACATGCGGCATGCATTTGGTCCCCCATGACATGCGGCATGAACGTGGGGCCCCCATGACATGCGGCATACATTTGGGGCCCCATGACATGCGGCATGCATGTGGGTCCCCATGACATGCGGCATGCACGTGGGGCCCCCTTGACATGCGTCATGCATTTGGATCCCCCATTACATGCTGCATGCAAGTGGTGCCCCATGACATGCGGCATGCATGTGGGCCCCCCATGACATGCGGCATGCATGTGGGACCCCCCATGACATACGTCATGCATTTGGATCCCCCATTACATGCTGCATGCAAGTGGTGCCCCCATTACATGCTGCATGCAAGTGGTGCCCCCATGACATGCGGCATGCATGTGGGCCCCCATGACATGCGGCATGCATTTGGGGCCCCCATGATATGCGGCACGCATTTGAGGCCCCCATGACATGCAGCATGCATGTGGGTCCCCCATGACATGCGACATGCATTTGGGGCCCCATGACATGCGTCATGCATTTGGGTCCCCCATGAAATGCGGCATGCATGTGGGGCCCCTATGACATGCGGCATGCATTTGGGGCCCCGATGACATGCGGCATGCATGTGGGGCACCCATGATTTGCGCCATGCACGTGGGGCCCCTATGACATGCGGCATGAATTTGGGGTGCCCGAGACATGCGGCATGCACATGGGGCCTCCATGACATGCGGCATACGCTTGGGGCCCCAATGACATGCATCATGAGTTTGGATCCCCCATGACATGCGGCATGCACGTGGGGCCCCTATGACATGCGTCATGCACGTGGGGACCCTATGACATGCGGCATGCACGTGGGGCCCCCATGACATGCGGCATGCATTTGGAGCCCCCATGAATTGAGGCATGCATTTGGGGCCCCCATGACTTGACGCATGCATTTGGGGCCCCCATGACATGCAGCATGCATGTGGGACCCCCAAGCCATGCGGCATACATTTGAATCCCCATGACATGCGGCATGCACGTGGGACCCCCATGACATGCGGCATGCATTTGAATCCCCCATTACATGCGGCATGCACGTGGGGACCCCATGACATGCGGCACGCATTTGGGCCCCCCATGACATGCGGAATGCCTGCGGGGCCCCCATGACATGCGGCATGCATGCAGGGCCCTCATGACATGCAGCATGAATTTGGGGCCCACAATACATTCGGCATGCACGTTGGGCCCCCATGACATGCGGCATGCATTTATGGCCCCCATGACATGCGGCATGCATTTGGGGTCCCCATGACATGCGGCATGCACGTGGGGCCCCCTTGACATGCGACATTCATGTGGGGCTCCCATGACATGCGGCATGCATTTGGGGCCTCCGTGACATGCGGCATGCATGTGGGGCCCCCATGACATGCGTCATGCATGTGGGGCCCCTATGACATGCGGCATGCATTTAGGGCCCCGATGACATGCGGCATTCATGTGGGGCACCCATGACTTGCGCCAAGCACGTGGGGCCCCCATGACATGCGGCATGTATTTGGGGCCCCCATGACATGCGGCATGCATTTGAATCCCCCATTACATGCGGCATGCACGTGGGGACCCCATGACATGCGGCACGCATTTGGGCCCCCCATGACATGCGGAATGCCTGCGGGGCCCCCATGACATGCGGCATGCATGCAGGGCCCTCATGACATGCAGCATGAATTTGGGGCCCACAATACATGCGGCATGCACGTTGGGCCCCCATGACATGCGGCATGCATTTATGGCCCCCATGACATGCGGCATGCATTTGGGGTCCCCATGACATGCGGCATGCACGTGGGGCCCCCTTGACATGCGACATTCATGTGGGGCTCCCATGACATGCGGCATGCATTTGGGGCCTCCGTGACATGCGGCATGCATGTGGGGCCCCCATGACATGCGTCATGCATGTGGGGCCCCTATGACATGCGGCATGCATTTAGGGCCCCGATGACATGCGGCATTCATGTGGGGCACCCATGACTTGCGCCAAGCACGTGGGGCCCCCATGACATGCGGCATGTATTTGGGGCCCCCATGACATGCGGCATGCATGTGGGGCCCCCATGACATGCGGCATGCATGTGGGGCTCCCATGACATGCGGCATCCATTTATGGCCCCCATGACATGTGGCAAGCATTTGGGCCCCCATGACATGCGGCATGCATTTGGGGGCCCCATGGCATGCGGCATGCATGTGGGGCCCAAATGCTTGTCGCATGTCATGGGGGCCTCCATGACATGCGGCATGCATGTGGGTCCCCATGACATGCGGCATGCACGTGGGGCCCCCTTGACATGCGTCATGCATTTTGATCCCCCATTACATGCTGCATGCAAGTGGTGCCCCCATGACATGCGGCATGCATGTGGGCCCCCATGACATGCGGCATGCATGTGGGACCCCCATGACATGCGCCATGCATTTGGATCCCCCATTACATGCTGCATGCAAGTGGTGCCCCCATGACATGCTGCATGCAAGTGGTGCCCCCATGACATGCGGCATGCATGTGGGGCACCCATGACATGCGGCATGTATTTGGGGCCCCCATGATATGCGGCATGAATTTGGGGTGCCCGAGACATGCGGCATGCACATGGGGCCTCCATGACATGCGGCATACGCTTGGGGCCCCAATGACATGCATCATGAGTTTGGATCCCCCATGACATGCGGCATGCACGTGGGGCCCCTATGACATGCGTCATGCACGTGGGGACCCTATGACATGCGGCATGCACGTGGGGCCCTCATGACATGCAGCATGCATTTGGGGCCATTATGACATGCGGCATGCATTTGGGGCCCCCATGACATGCGGCATGCATGTGGGACCCCTGTGACATGCGGCCTGCATTTGGGGGGCCCCATGACATGCGGCAAGCACGTGGGGCCCCAATGACATGCAGCATGTACGTGGGGCCCCCATGACATGCGGAATGCACGTGAGGCCCCCATGACATGCGGAATGCCTGCGGGGCCCCAATGACATGCGGCATGCATGCATTTGTGTCCCCCATTAAATGCGGCAAGCACGTGGGGCCCCAATGACATGCAGCATGTACGTGGGGCCCCCATAACATGCGGAATGCCTGCGGGGCCCCAATGACATGCGGCATGCAAGCGGGGCCCTCATGACATGTGGCATGCATTTGGGGCCCCCAATATATGCAGCATGCACGTGGGGCCCCCATGATATGTGTCATGCATTTGGGGCCCCCATGACTTGCGGCATGCACGTGGGCCCCTCATGACATGCAGCATGCATTTGGAAACCACTATGACAAGCGGCATGCATTTTGGGCCCCCATGACATGAGGCATGCATTTGGGGCCCCCATGACATGCGGCATGCATGTAGGGCCCCCATGAAATGCGCCATGCATGTGGGGCCCCTATGACATGCGGCATGCATTTGTGGGCCCCAAGACATGCGGCATGCACGTGGGGCCCCCATGACATGCGGCCTGCATTTGGGGCCCCCATGACATGCGGAATGCACGTGGGGCCCCTATGACATGCAACATGAATTTGGGGGCCCCATTACATGCGGCATGCACGTGGAGCATCCATGACATGCGTCATGCATTTGGGCCCCCATGACATGCGGCATGCATGTGGGGCCCCCATGACATGTGGTATGCACGTGGGGCCACTATGACATGCCGCATGCATTTGGGGTCCCCATGACATGCGTCATGCATTTGGATCCCCATTACATGCTGCATGCAAGTGTGGCCCCCATGACATGCGGCATGCATGTGGGCCCCCAATGACATGTGGCATGCACGTGGGGCCCCCATGACATGCGGCATGCATTTATGGCCCCCATGACATGCGGCATGCATTTGGTATCCCCATGACATGCGGCATGCACGTGGGGCCCCCTTGACATGTGACATTCATGTGGGGCTCCCATGACATGCGGCATGCATTTGGGGCCTCCGTGACATGCGGCATGCATGTGGGGCCCCCATGACATGCGTCATGCATGTGGGGCCCCTATGACATGCGGCATGCATTTAGGGCCCCGATGACATGCGGCATGCATGTGGGGCACCCATGACTTGCGCCAAGCACGTGGGGCCCCCATGACATGCGGCATGTATTTGGGGCCCCCATGACATGCGGCATGCATGTGGGGCCCCCATGACATGCGCCATGCATGTGGGGCCCTCATGACATGCGGCACGTATTTGGGGCCCCCCATGATATGCAGCATACTTTTGGGGCCCAAATGACATGCGGCATGCATTTGTGGCCCCCATGAAATGTGGCATGCATGTGCAGCCTCCATAACATGGGTCATGCAATTGGGGCCCCCATGACATGCAGCATGAATTTGGGGGCCACATGCATGCCACGTGTCATGGGGGTCCCACATGCATGCCGCATGTCATGACATGCGGCATGCATGTGGGGCCCCCATGACACGCACCATGCATGTGGGACCCCATTATGCGGCACGTACTTTGGGCCCCTAAGACAAGCGGCATGCACGTGGGGCCCCCATAACATGCGCCATGCCTTTGGTCCCCCATGACATGCGGCATGCACATGGTCCCCCATGACATGCGGCATGCATTTGGGCCCCCATGACAACCAGCATGCATGTGGGGCCCCGATGACATGAGGCAAAAATTTGGGGCCCCCTTGACATGCGGCATGCATTTGGGGCCCCCATGACATGCGCCATGTATGTGGGGCCCCCATGACATGCGGCATGCATTTGGGCCCCAATAACACCCAGCTTGCATGTGGGGCCCCCATTACATGCGGCATTCACGTGTTGCCCTCATGATATGTGGCATGCATGTGGGGCCCCTATGACATGCGCCATGCATTTGGCGCCCCCATTACAAGCGGCATGTATTTGGGGCTTCCATGACATGCAGCAAGCATTTGGAGCCCCTGACATGTAGCATGCATTTAGGGTCCCCAAGGAAATGCGGCATGCTCGTGGGGCCCCCATGACAGGCGGCATGCATTTGGGGACTCCATAACATGCGGCAAGCACGTGGGGCCCCCATGAAATGCGGCATGTATTTGGGGCCCCCATGACATGCGGCATACATTTGGGGCCTCCATGACATGCGGCATGCATTTGGGGCCCTCATGACATGCGGCATACATTTGGGGCCCCCATGAAATGTGACATGCACATGGGGCCCCCATGACATGCGGCATGCATGTGGAACCCCCATGACATGTGGAATGCACGTGGGGACCCCATGACACGTGGCATGCATGTGGGGCCCCCACGACTTGCGGCAAATATTTGGGGCCCCAAGACATGCGGCACATATTTGTGGCCCCCATGACATGCGGCATGCCTTTGGGGCCCCCATGACATGCGCCATGCATGTGGGGCCCTCATGACATGCAGCACGTATTTGGGGCCCCCATGACATGCGTCATGTACGTGGCGCCCCCATGACATGCGGCATACATTTGGGGCCCCCTTGACATGCGGCATGCACGTGGGCCCCCCATGACATGGGGCATGCATTTGGGACCCCATGAAATGCAGCATGCATGTGGGGCACCCATGACATGCGGCATGCACGTGGGGCCCCCTGATATGTGGCACGTATTTTGGGCCCCCATGACATGCGGCATACATTTAGGGTCCCCATGACATGCGGCATGCATTTGGGGTCCCCATGACATGCAGCATGCACTTGGGGCCCCCGTGTAATGAGGCATGCGTTTGGGGCCCCCATGACACAAGGCATGCACGTGTGGCCCCGATGACTTGTGCCATGCATGTGGGGCCCTCATAACATGCGGAATGCATGTGGGGACCCCATGACACATGGCAGGCATGTGGGGCCCCCATGACATGCGGCAAATATTTGGGGTCCAAAGACATGCGGCATGCACGTTGGGCCCCCATGAAATGCGGCACATATTTGTGGCCCCCATGACATGCGGCATGCATTTGGGGCCCCCATGACATGCGCCATGCATGTGGGGCCCTCATGACATGCGGCACGTAGTTGTTGCCCCATGACATGCGACATGTATTTGGCCCCCATGACATGAGGCATGCATGTGGGGCCCCCAGGACATGCGGCATGCATTTGGGGCCCCCATGACATGTGGTATGCACGTGGGGCCCCTATGACATGCGGCATGCATTTGGGGACCCCATGACATGCGGCATGCACGTGGGCCCCCCATGACATGGGGCATGCGTTTGGGGCCCCCATGAAATGTGGCATGCATGTGGGGCACCCATGATATGCGGCATGCATGTGGAGCCCCCTGACATGTGGCACTTATTTGGGGCCCGCATGACATGCGGAATACATTTAGGGCCCACATGTAATGCGGCATGCGTTTGGGGCCCCCATGACACGAGTCATGCATGTATGGCCCTGATGACATGCGGCATGCATGTGGGGCCCCCATGACATGCGGAATGCAAGTGGGGACCCCATGACACGCGGCATGCATGTGGGGCCCCCATGACATGCAGCACATATTTGTGGCCCCCATGGCATGCGGCATGCATTTGGGGCCCTCATGACATGCGCCATGCATGTGGGGCCCTCATGACATGCGGCACGTATTTGGTGCCCCCATGACATGCGGCATGCATTTGGTCCCCCATGACATGCGGCATGAACGTGGGGCCCCCATGACATGCGGCATACATTTGGGGCCCCATGACATGCGGCATGCATGTGGGTCCCCATGACATGCGGCATGCACGTGGGGCCCCCTTGACATGCGTCATGCATTTGGATCCCCCATTACATGCTGCATGCAAGTGGTGCCCCATGACATGCGGCATGCATGTGGGCCCCCATGACATGCGGCATGCATGTGGGACCCCCCATGACATACGTCATGCATTTGGATCCCCCATTACATGCTGCATGCAAGTGGTGCCCCCATTACATGCTGCATGCAAGTGGTGCCCCCATGACATGCGGCATGCATGTGGGCCCCCATGACATGCGGCATGCATTTGGGGCCCCCATGATATGCGCATGCATGTGGGGCCCCCATGAAATGCGCCATGCATGTGGGGCCCCTATGACATGCGGCATGCATTTGTGGGCACCAAGACATGCTGCATGCATTTGGGGGGCCCCATGACATGCGGCATGCATTTGGGGCCCCCATGACATGTGGTATGCATTTGGGGCCCCAATGACATGCAGCATGAGTTTGGATCCCCCATGACATGCGGCATGCATGTGGGGCCCCATGACATGCGGCATGCACGTGGGGCCCCTATGACATGCGGCATGCACGTGGGGCACTCATGACATGCAGCATGCATTTGGGGCCACTATGACATGCGGCATGCATTTGGGGCCCCCATGACATGCGGCATGCATGTGGGACCCCTATGACATGCGTCCTGCATGTACGTGGGGCCCCCATGACATGCGGAATGCACGTGAGGCCCCCATGACATGCGGAATGCCTGCGGGGCCCCAATGACATGCGGCATGCATGCATTTGCGTCCCCCATTAAATGCGGCAAGCACGTGGGGCCCCAATGACATGCAGCATGTACGTGGGGCCCCCATGACATGCGAAATGCCTGCGGGGCCCCAATGACATGCGGCATGGAAGCGGGGCCCTCATGACATGTGGCATGCATTTGGGGCCCCCAATATATGCAGCATGCACGTGGGGCCCCCATGATATGTGGCATGCATTTGGGGCCCCCATGACTTTCGGCATGCACGTGGGCCCCTCATGACATGCAGCATGCATTTGGAAACCACTATGACATGCGGCATGCATATGGGGCCCCCATGACATGAGGCATGCAAGCGGGGCCCTCATGACATGTGGCATGCATTTGGGGCCCCCAATATATGCAGCATGCACGTGGGGCCCCCATGACATGCGGCATGCATTTGGGGCCCCCATGACATGCGGAATGCACGTGGGGCACCTATGACTTGCGACATGAATTTGGGGGCCCCATTACATGCGGCATGCACGTGGAGCATCCATGACATGCGTCATGCATTTGGGCCCCCATGACATGCGGCATGCATGTGGGGCCCCCATGATATGTGGCACGCATTTGGGGCCCCCATGACATGCACATGCATGTGGGGCTCCCATGAAATGCGCCATGCATGTGGGGCCCCTATGACATGCGGCATGCATTTGTGGGTCCCAAGACATGCTGCATGCATTTGGGGGGCCCAATGACATGCGGCATGCATTTGGGGGGCCCCATGACATGCGGCATGCACGTGGGGCCCCCATGACATGTGGCATACATTTGTGGCCCCCGTGACATGAGGCATGCAAGTGGGGTCCCCATGACATGCGGCATGCATTTGGGGCCCCCATGACATGTGGTATGCACGTGGGGCCACTATGACATGCCGCATGCATTTGGGGCCCCCATGACATGCGGCATGCATGTGGGTCCCCCATGACATGCGTCATGCATTTGGATCCCCATTACATGCTGCATGCAAGTGTGGCTCCAATGACATGCGGCATGCATGTGGGCCCCCAATGACATGTGGCATGCACGTGGGGCCCCCATGACATGCTGCATGCATTTGGGGCCCCCATGATATGCGGCATACATGTGGGGCCCCTATGACATGCGGCATCCATTTGGGGGGCCCCATGACATGCGGCATGCACATGGGGCCCCCATGAAATGCAGCATTTATTTGGGGCCCCCATGACATGTGGAATGCCTGCGGGGCCCCCATGACATGTGGTATGCACGTGGCCCCCCTATGACATGCCGCATGCATTTGGGGCCCCCATGACATGCTCCATGCATGTGGGGCCCCTTTGACATGCGGCATGCATTCGTGGCCCCCGTGACATGAGGCATGCACGTGGGGCCCCCATGACATGCGGCAAGCACGTGGGGCACCAATGACATGAGGAATGCACGTGAGGCCCCCATGACATGCGGAATGCCTGCGGGGCCCCAATGACATGTGTCATGCATGCGGGGCCCTTATGACATGCGGCATGCATTTGGGGCCCCCAATATATGCGGCATGCATGTGGGGCCCCCATGATATGTGGCATGCATTTGGGGCCCCCATGACTTGAGGCATGCATTTGGGGCCCCCAAGACATACGACATGCACGTGGGGCCCCCTTGACATGCTGCATGCGTTTGGGGCCCTCATGATATGCGGCATGCATTTGGGGCCCCCATTACTTGAGGCATGCATTTGGGGCCACGATGACATGTGGCATGCATGTGGGGCCCCCAATATATGCGGCATACACGTGGGGCCCCCATGATATGTGGCATGCATTTGGGGCCCCCATGACTTGAGACATGCATTTGGGGCCCCCATGACATGTGGCATGCACGTGGGTCCCTCATGACAAGCAGCATGCATTTGGGGCCACTATGGCATGCGGCATGCATTTGGGGCCCCCATGACTTGAGGCATGCATTTGGGGTCCTCATGACATGCGGCATGCATTTGTGGGCCCCAAGACATACGGCATGCACGTGGGGCCCCCATGACATGCTGCATGCGTTTGGGGCCCCCATGATATGCGGCATGCATTTGGGGCCCCCATGACTTGAGGCATGCATTTGGGGCCCCGATGACATGCGGCATGCATGTGGGGCAACCATGACTTGCGCCATGCACATGGGGCCCCTATGACATGCGGCATGCATGTGGGGCCCCCATGACATGCGGCATGCATTTGGGCCCCATGACATGCGGCATGCATTTGGGGCCTGCATAACATGCTGCATGCATTTGGGGTACCTGAGACATGCGGCATGCACGTGGGGCCCCCATAACATGCTTCATGCATTTGGGGTGCCCGAGACATGTGGCATGCACGTGGGGCCCCTATGACATGCCGCATGCATTTGGGGCCCCCATTACATGTGGCATGCACATGGGGCCCCCATGACATGCGGCATACGCTTGGGGCCCCAATGACATGCGGCATGAGTTTGGACCCCCCATGACATGCTGCATGCATTTGGGGTCCCCATGACTTGAAGCATGCATTTGGGGCCCCCATGACATGCGGCTTGCATGTAGGGCCCCCATGAAATGCACCATGCATGTGGGGCCCCTATGACATGCTGCATGCATTTGGGGCCCCCATGACTTGAGCCATGCATTTGGGGCCCCCATGACATGCGGCATGCACGTGGGTCCCTCATGACAAGCAGCATGCATTTGGGGTCCCCATGACATGCGTCATGCATTTGTGGGCCCCAAGACATACGGCATGCATGTGGGGCCCCCATGACATGCTGCATGCGTTTGGGGCCCCCATGATATGCGGCATGCATTTGGGGCCCCCATGACTTGAGGCATGCATTTGGGGCCCCGATGACATGCGGCATGCATGTGGGGCAACCATGACTTGCGCCATGCACATGGGGCCCCTATGACATGCGGCATGAATTTGGGGGCCCCATTATATGCAGCATGCACGTGGAGCCCCCATGATATGTGGCATGCACGTGGGTCCCTAATGACAAGCAGCATGCATTTGGGGCCACTATGGCATGCGGCATGCATTTGGGGCCCCCATGACTTGAGGCATGCATTTGGGGTCCCCATGACATGCGGCATGCATTTGTGGGCCCCAAGACATACGGCATGCACGTGGGGCCCCCATGACATGCTGCATGCGTTTGGGGCCCCCATGATATGCGGCATGCATTTGGGGCCCCCATGACTTGAGGCATGCATTTGGGGCCCCCATGACATGCGGCATGCATGTGGGGCAACCATGACTTGCGCCATGCACATGGGGCCCCATTATATGCGGCATGCACGTGGAGCCCCCATGACATGCGGCATGCATGGGGGCCCCCATGACATGCGGCATGCATTTGGCCCCCATGACATGCGGCATGCATTTGGGGCCTGCATAACATGCTGCATGCGTTTGGGGTACCTGAGACATGCGGCATGCACGTGGGGCCCCCGTAACATGCTTCATGCATTTGGGGTGCCCGAGACATGTGGCATGCACGTGGGGCCCCTATGACATGCCGCATGCATTTGGGGCCCCCATTACATGTGGCATGCACATGGGGCCCCCATGACATGCGGCATATGCTTGGGGCCCCAATGACATGCGGCATGAGTTTGGACCCCCCATGACATGCGGCATGCACGTGGGGCCCCCATGACATGAGTCATGCATTTGGGGCCGCCATGACATGCACCATGCATGTGGGGCCCCTATGACATGCTGAATGCATTTGGGGCCCCCATGACTTGAGGCATGCATTTGGGGCCCCCATGACATGCGGCATGCATGTAGGGCCCCCATGAAATGTGCCATGCATGTGGGGCCCCCATGAAATGCGCCATGCATGTGGGGCCCCTATGGCATGCGGCATGCATTTGTGGGCCCCAAGACATGCTGCATGCATTTGGGGGGCCCCATGACATGCGACATGCACTTAGGGCCCCCATGAAAAGCGGCATGCATTTGGGGCCCCCATGACATGCGGAATACCTGCGGGGCCCCCATGACATGCGGCATGCATGCGGAGCCCTCATGACATGCGGCATCCATTTGGGGCCCCCAATACATGCGGCATGCACGTGGGGTCCCATGAAATGCGCCATGCATGTGGGGCCCTATGCCATGCGGCATGCATTTGTGGGACCCAAGACATTCGGCATGCACGTGGGGCCCCCATGACATGCTGCATGCGTTTGGGGCCCCCATGATATGCGGCATGCATTTGGGGCCCCCATGACTTGCGGCACGCATGTGGGACCCCCATGACATGCGGCATGCATTTGAATCCCCCATGACATGCGGCATGCACGTGGGGCCCCCATGACATGCGGCATGCAGTTATGGCCCCAATGACATGCGGCAAGCATTTGAGCCCCCATGACATGCGGCATGCATTTGGGGCCCCCATGACATGCGGTATGCATGTGGGGCTCCCATGACATGTGGAATGCATTTGGGCCCCCATGACATGCGGCATGCATTTGGGGCCTGCATAACATGCTCTATGCATTTGGGGTACCTGAGACATGCGGCATGCACGTGGGGCCCCCATAACATGCTGCATGCATTTGGGGGGCCCCATGACATGCGACATGCACTTAGGGCCCCCATGAAAAGCGGCATGCATTTGGGGCCCCCATGACATGCGGAATACCTGCGGGGCCCCCATGACATGCGGCATGCATGCGGAGCCCTCATGACATGCGGCATCCATTTGGGGCCCCCAATACATGCGGCATGCACGTGGGGTCCCATGAAATGCGCCATGCATGTGGGGCCCTATGCCATGCGGCATGCATTTGTGGGACCCAAGACATTCGGCATGCACGTGGGGCCCCCATGACATGCTGCATGCGTTTGGGGCCCCCATGATATGCGGCATGCATTTGGGGCCCCCATGACTTGCGGCACGCATGTGGGACCCCCATGACATGCGGCATGCATTTGAATCCCCCATGACATGCGGCATGCACGTGGGGCCCCCATGACATGCGGCATGCAGTTATGGCCCCAATGACATGCGGCAAGCATTTGAGCCCCCATGACATGCGGCATGCATTTGGGGCCCCCATGACATGCGGTATGCATGTGGGGCTCCCATGACATGTGGAATGCATTTGGGCCCCCATGACATGCGGCATGCATTTGGGGCCTGCATAACATGCTCTATGCATTTGGGGTACCTGAGACATGCGGCATGCATGTGGGGCCCCCATAACATGCTGCATGCATTTGGGGTGCCCGAGACATGCGGCATGCATTTGGATCCCCCTTACATGCTGCATGCACATGTGGCCCCCATGAAATGCGGCATGCTTTTGGGGCCCCCATGACATGCTTCATGCCTGCGGGGCCCCCATGACATGCGGCATGCATTTGGGGCCCCCAATATATGCGGCATGCACGTGGGGCCCACATGATATGTGGCATGCATTTGGGGCCCCCATGACTTGAGGCATGCATTTGGGCCCCCATGACATGCGGCATGCATTTGGGGCCTGCATAACATGCTGCATGCATTTGGGGTACCTGAGACATGCGGCATGCACGTGGGGCCCCCATGACATGCTGCATGTATTTGGGGTGCCCGAGACATGCGGCATGCACGTGGGGCCACTATGACATGCCGCATGCATTTGGGTCCCCCATGACATGCGGCATGCACGTGGGGCCCCCATGACCTGAGTCATGCATTTTGGGCCGCCATGACATGCGGCATGCATTTGGGGTGCCCAATACATGCGGCATGCACATTGGGCACCCATGACATGGGCATGCATTTATGGCCCCCATGACATGCGGCATGCATTTGGGCCCCCATGACATGAGGCAAGCACGTGGGGCCCCAATGACATGCAGCATGCACGTGGGGCCCCCATGATATGCGGAATGCACGTGAGGCCCCCATGACATGCGGAATGCCTGCGGGGCCCCAATTACATGCGGCATGCATGCGGGGCCCTCATGATATGCGGCATGCATTTGGGGCCCCCATGACTTGAGGCATGCATGTGGGGCCCCCATGAAATGCTCCATGCATGTGGGGCCCCTATGACATGCGGCATGCATTTGTGGGCCCGAAGACATGCTGCATGCATTTGGGGGGCCCCATGACATGCGACATGCACTTAGGGCCCCCATGAAATGCGGCATGCATTTGGGGCCCCCATGACATGCGGAATACCTGCGGGGCCCCCATGACATGCGGCATGCATGCGGAGCCCTCATGACATGCGGCATCGATTTGGGGGCCCCAATACATGTGGCATGCACGTGGGGCCCTCATGACATGCAGCATGCATTTGGGGCCACTATGACATGCGGCATGCATTTGGGGCCCCCATGACATGCACCATGCATGTGGGGCCCCCATGAAATGTGCCATGCATGTGGGGCCCTATGCCATGCGGCATGCATTTGTGGGCCCCAAGACATTCGGCATGCACGCGGGGCCCCCATGACATGCTGCATGCGTTTGGGGCCCCCATGATATGCGGCATGCATTTGGGGCCCCCATGACTTGCGGCACGCATGTGGGACCCCCATGACATGCGGCATGCATTTGAACCCCCATGACATGCGGCATGCATGTGGGGCCCCCATGCCATGCGGCATGCATGTGGGGCTCCCATGACATGTGGCATGCATTTGGGCCCCCATGATTATGCGGCATGCATTTGGGGCCTGCATAACATGCTCTATGCATTTGGGGTACCTGAGACATGCGGCATGCACGTAGGGCCCCCATAACATGCTGCATGCATTTGGGGTGCCCGAGACATGCGGCATGCACATGGGGCCCCAATGACATGTGGCATGAGTTTGGATCCCCCATGACATGCGGCATGCACGTGGGGCCCCCATGACATGAGTCATGCATTTGGGGCCGCAATGACATGCGGCATGCATTTGGGCCCCCCATGACATGCGGCATGCATTTGGGTCCCCCATGAAATGCGGCATGCATGTGGGGCCCCCAGGACATGCGGCATGCATTTGCGGCCCCCATGACATGTGGTATGCACGTGGGGCCCCTATGACATGCCGCATGAATTTGGGGCCCCCATGACATGCGGCATGCATGTGGGGCCCCCATGACATGCAGCTTGCATTTGGGCCCCCATGACATGCGGCATGCATTTGGGGCCCCCATGACATGCGGCATGCATGTGGGGCTCCCATGACATGTGGCATGCATTTGGGCCCCCATGATTATGCGGCATGCATTTGGGGCCTGCATAACATGCTCTATGCATTTGGGGTACCTGAGAAATGCGGCATGCACGTGGGGCCCCCATAACATGCTGCATGCATTTGGGGTGCCCGAGACATGCGGCATGCACGTGGGGCCCCTATGACATGCCGCATGAATTTGGGGCCCCCATGACATGCGGCATGCATGTGGGGCCCCCATGACATGCAGCATGCATTTGGGCCCCCATGACATGCGGCATGCATTTGGGCCCCCATGACATGCGGCATGCATTTGGGGCCTGCATAACATGCTGCATGCATTTGGGGTACCTGAGACATTTGGCATGCATGTGGGGCACCCATGACTTACGCCATGTACTTGGGGCCCCTATGACATGCGGCATGCATTTGGGTCCCCCATGACATGCGGCATGCACGTGGGGCCCCCATGACATGAGTCATGCATTTGGGGCCGCCATGACATGCGGCATGCATGTGGGGCCCCCATGACATGTGGCATGCATGTGGGGCCCCATGATATGCGGCCTGCAGTTGGGAACCCTATGACATGCTGTATGCACGTTGGGCACCCATGACATGCGGCATGCATTTATGGCCCCCATGACATGCGACATGCATTTGGGCACCCATGACATGCGGCAAGCACGTGGGGCCATAATGACATGCAGCATGCACGTGGGGCCCCCATGACATGCGGAATGCAAGTGAGGCCCCCATGACATGCGGAATGCCTGCGGGGCCCCCATGATATACGGCATGCATTTGGGGCCCCCATGACTTGTGGCATGCACGTGGGGCCCCCATGACATTCGGCATGTATTTGGGGCCCCCATGACATGCGGAATGCCTGCGGGGCCCCCATGACATGCGGCATGCATGCGGGGCCCTCATGACATGCGGCATGAATTTGGGGCCCCCAATACATGCGGCATGCACGTTGGGCCCCCATGACATGCGGCATGCATTTGGGGCCTGCATAACATGCTGCATGTATTTGGGGTACCTGAGAAATGCGGCATGCACGTGGGGCCCCCATAACATGCTGCATGCATTTGGATCCCCCATTACATGCTGCATGCACGTGGGTCCCCCATGACATGTGGCATGCATTTGGGGCCCCCATGTCATGCGGAATGCATTTGAGGCCACCTTGACATGCGGAATGAATTTGGGGCCCCCAATATATGCGGCATGCACGTTGGGCCCCCATGATATGCGGCATGCATTTGGGGCCCCCATGACTTGAGGCATACATGTGGGGCCCCCATGACATGCAGCATGCATGTGGGGCCCCCATGACATGTGGAATGCAAGTGAGGCCCCCATGACATGCGGCATGCACGTGGGACCCCCATCACTTGAGGCATGCATTTGGTGCCCCCATGACATGCGGCATGCATGTGGGACCCCCATGACATGCGGCATGCATTTGAATCCCCCATTACATGTGGCATGCACGTGGGGCCCCATGACATGCGGCATGCATTTGGGGCCCCCATGACATGCGGAATGTCTGTGGGGCCCCATGACATGCGGCATGCACGTGGGGCCCCCTTGACATGCGACATTCATTTTGGGGCCCCCATGACATGTGGCATGCATATGGGGCTCCCATGACATGCGGCATGCATTTGGGGCCTTCATGACATGCGGCATGCATGTGGGGCCCCCATGACATGCGCCATGCATGTGGGGCCCCTATGACATGCGGCATGCATTTGGGGCCCCGATGACATGTGGCATGCATGTGGGGCACCCATGACTTGCGCCATGCACGTGGGGCCCCTATGACATGCGGCATGAATTTGAGGGCCCCATTACATGCGGCATGCACGTGGGGCCCCCATGACATGCGGCATGCATTTGGGGCCCCCATGACATGCGGCATGCATGTGGGGCCCCCATGACATGCGGCATGCATGTGGGGCCCCCATGACATGTGGCATGCATTTGGGCCCCCATGACATGCGGCATGTATTTGGGGCCTGCATAACATGCTGCATGCATTTGGGGTACCTGAGACATGCGGCATGCACGTGGGGCCCCCATAACATGATGCATGCATTTGGGGTGCCCGAGACATGCAGCATGCACGTGGGGCCCCTATGACATGCCGCATGCATTTGGGACCCCCATGAAATGCGGTATGCATGTGGGACCCCCATGACATGCATCATGCATTTGGATCCCCCATTACATGCTGCATGCAAGTGGGGCCCCCATGACATGAGGCATGCATGTGGGGCCCCCATGACATGCGGCAAGCACGTGGGGCCCCAATGACATGCAGCATGCACGTGGGACCCCCATGACATGCGGCATGCACGTGGGGCCCCCATAACATGCTGCATGCATTTGGGGCCCCCATTACATGTGGCATGCACATGGGGCCCCCATGACATGCGGCATATGCTTGGGGCCCCAATGACATGCGGCATGAGTTTGGATCCCCCATGACATGCGGCATGCACGTGGGGCCCCCATGACATGAGTCATGCATTTGGGGCTGCCATGACATGCGGCATGCATTTGGGGCCCCCATGACATGCGGCATGACGTGGGGCCCCCAGGACATGCGGCATGCATTTGGGGCCCCCATGACATGTGGTTTGCACGTGGGGCCCCTATGACATGCCGCATGCATTTGGGGCCCCCATGACATGCGGCATGCATTTGAGGCCACTATGACATGCGGCATGCATTTGGGGCCCCCATGACATGCGGCATGCACGTGGGGCCCTCATGACATGCGGAATGCACGTGAGGCCCCCATGACATGAGGAATGCCTGTGGGGCCCCAATTACATGCGGCATGCATGCGGGGCCCTCATGACATGCGGCATGCATTTGGGGCCCCCATTATATGCGCCATGCATGTGGGGCCCCTATGAAATGCGCCATGCATGTGGAGCCCCCATGAAATGCGCCATGCATGTGGGGCCCCTATGACATGCGGCATGCATTTGTGGGCCCCAAGACATGCTGCATGCATATGGGGGGGCCCATGACATGCGACATGCACTTAGGGCCCCCATGAAATGCGGCATGCATTTGGGTCCCCATGACATGCGGAATACCTGCGGGGCCCCCATGACATGCGGCATGCATGCGGAGCCCTCATGACATGCGGCATCCATTTGGGGCCCCCAATACATGCGGCATGCACGTGGGGCCCCCATGATATGCGGCATGCATGTGGGGCCCTATGCCATGCGGCATGCATTTGAATCCCCCATTAAATGCGGCATGCACGTGGGGCCCCCATGACATGCGGCATGCACGTGGGGCCCCCATGACATGCGGCATGCATTTGGGGCCCCCATGACATGCGGAATGCCTGCGGGGCCCCCATGACATGCGGCATGCCTGCGGGGCCCCCATGACAGGCGGCATGCATGTAGGGCCCCCATGAAATGCGCCATGCATGTGGGGCCCTATGCCATGCGGCATGCATTTGAATCCCCCATTAAATGCGGCATGCACGTGGGGCCCCCATGACATGCGGCATGCACGTGGGGCCCCCATGACATGCGGCATGCATTTGGGGCCCCCATGGCATGCGGAATGCCTGCGGGGCCCCCATGACATGCGGCATGCATGCGGGGCTCTCATGACATGCGGCATGAATTTGGGGCCTGCATAACATGCTGCATGCATTTGGGGTACCATGACATGCGGAATGCCTGCGGGGCCCCCATGACATGCGCCATGCACGTGGGGCCCCTATGACATGCATCATGCATTTGGGGCCTGCATAACATGCGGCATGCACGTGGGGCCCCCATGACATGTGGCATGAATTTGGGGCCGCCATGACATGTGGCATGCATTTGGGGCCCCCATGACATGCGGCATGCATTTGGGTCCCCCATGAAATGCGGCATGCATGTGGGGCCCCCATGACATGTGGCATGCATGTGGGGCCCCTTGATATGCGGCCTGCAGTTGGGGACCCCAATACATGCGCCATGCACGTTGGGCACCCATGACATGCGGCATGCATTTATGGCCCCCATGACATGCGACATGCATTTGGGCACCCATGACATGCAGCATGCACGTGGGGCCCCCATGACATGCGGAATGCAAGTGAGGCCCCCATGATATGCGGCATTCATTTGGGGCCCCCATGACTTGTGGCATGCACGTGGGGACCCCATGACATGCGGAATGCACGTGAGGCCCCCATGACATGCGGCATGCACGTAGGACCCCCATCACTTCATGCATTTGGGGTGCCCGAGACATGTGGCATGCACGTGGGGCCCCTATGACATGCCGCATGCATTTGGGGCCCCCATTACATGTGGCATGCACATGGGGCCCCCATGACATGTGGCATATGCTTGGGGCCCCAATGACATGCGGCATGAGTTTGGACCCCCCATGACATGCGGCATGCACGTGGGGCCCCCATGACATGAGTCATGCATTTGGGGCCGCCATGACATGCACCATGCATTTGGGGCCACTATGATATGCGGCATGCATTTGGGGCCCCCATGACATGCGGCATGCAAGTGGGGCCCCCATGACATGCAGAATGCACGTGAGGCCCCCATGACATGCGGAATGCCTGTGGGGCCCCAATTACATGCGGCATGCATGCGGGGCCCTCATGACATGCGGCATGCCATGATATGTGGCATGCATGTTGGACCCCCATGATATGTGGCATGCATTTGGGGCCCCCATGACTTGAGGCATGCATTTGGGGCCCCCATGATATGCGCATGCATGTGGGGCCCCCATGAAATGCGCCATGCATGTGGGGCCCCTATGACATGCGGCATGCATTTGTGGGCACCAAGACATGCTGCATGCATTTGGGGGGCCCCATGACATGCGGCATGCATGTGGGGCCCCCATGACATGTGGTATGCATTTGGGGCCCCAATGACATGCAGCATGAGTTTGGATCCCCCATGACATGCGGCATGCATGTGGGGCCCCATGACATGCGGCATGCACGTGGGGCCCCTATGACATGCGGCATGCACGTGGGGCCCCTATGACATGTCGCATGCATTTGGGGCCCCCATTACATGTGGCATGCACATGGGGCCCCCATGACATGTGGCATATGCTTGGGGCCCCAATGACATGCGGCATGAGTTTGGACCCCCCATGACATGCGGCATGCACGTGGGGCCCCCATGACATGAGTCATGCATTTGGGGCCGCCATGACATGCACCATGCATTTGGGGCCACTATGATATGCGGCATGCATTTGGGGCCCCCATGACATGCGGCATGCAAGTGGGGCCCCCATGACATGCAGAATGCACGTGAGGCCCCCATGACATGCGGAATGCCTGTGGGGCCCCAATTACATGCGGCATGCATGCGGGGCCCTCATGACATGCGGCATGCCATGATATGTGGCATGCATGTTGGACCCCCATGATATGTGGCATGCATTTGGGGCCCCCATGACTTGAGGCATGCATTTGGGGCCCCCATGACATGCACCATGCATGTGGGGCCCCTATGACATGCTGCATGCATTTGGGGCCCCCATGACTTGATGCATGCATTTGGGGCCCCAATGACATGCGGCATGCATGTAGAGACCCCATGAAATGCGCCATGCATGTGGGGCCCCCATGAAATGCGCCATGCATGTGGGGTCCCTATGACATGCGGCATGCATTTGTGGGCCCCAAGACATGCTGCATGCATTTGGGGGGCCCCATGACATGCGACATGCACTTAGGGCCCCCATGAAATGCGGCATGCATGTGGGCCCCCATGACATGCGGCATGCATTTGGGGCCCCCATGATATGCGCATGGATGTGGGGCCCCCATGAAATGCGCCATGCATGTGGGGCCCCTATGACATGCGGCATGCATTTGTGGGCACCAAGACATGCTGCATGCATTTGGGGGGCCCCATGACATGCGGCATGCATTTTGGGCCCCCATGACATGTGGTATGCATTTGGGGCCCCAATGACATGCAGCATGAGTTTGGATCCCCCATGACATGCGGCATGCATGTGGGGCCCCATGACATGCGGCATGCACGTGGGGCCCCTATGACATGCGGCATGCACGTGGGGCCCTCATGACATGCAGCATGCATTTGGGGCCACTATGACACGCGGCATGCATTTGGGGCCCCCATGACATGCGGCATGCATGTGGGACCCCTATGACATGCGTCCTGCATGTACGTGGGGCCCCCATGACATGCGGAATGCACGTGAGGCCCCCATGACATGCGGAATGCCTGCGGGGCCCCAATGACATGCGGCATGCATGCATTTGCGTCCCACATTAAATGCGGCAAGCACGTGGGGCCCCAATGACATGCAGCATGTACGTGGGGCCCCCATGACATGCGGAATGCCTGCGGGGCCCCAATGACATGCGGCATGCAAGCGGGGCCCTCATGACATGTGGCATGCATTTGGGGCCCCCAATATATGCAGCATGCACGTGGGGCCTCCATGATATGTGGCATGCATTTGGGGCCCCCATGACTTGCGGCATGCACGTGGGCCCCTCATGACATGCAGCATGCATTTGGAAACCACTATGACATGCGGCATGCATTTGGGGCCCCCATGACATGAGGCATGCAAGCGGGGCCCTCATGACATGTGGCATGCATTTGGGGCCCACAATATATGCAGCATGCACGTGGGGCCCCCATGACATGCGGCATGCATTTGGTGCCCCCATGACATGCGGAATGCACGTGGGGCACCTATGACATGCGACATGAATTTGGGGGCCCCATTACATGCGGCATGCACGTGGAGCATCCATGACATGCGTCATGCATTTGGGCCCCCATGACATGCGGCATGCATGTGGGGCCCCCATGATATGCGGCACGCATTTGGGGCCCCCATGACATGCACATGCATGTGGGGCCCCCATGAAATGCGCCATGCATGTGGGGCCCCTATGACATGCGGCATGCATTTGTGGGTCCCAAGACATGCTGCATGCATTTGGGGGGCCCAATGACATGCGGCATGCATTTGGGGGGCCCCATGACATGCGGCATGCACGTGGGGCCCCCATGACATGTGGCATACATTTGTGGCCCCCGTGACATGCGGCATGCAAGTGGGGTCCCCATGACATGCGGCATGCATTTGGGGCCCCCATGACATGTGGTATGCACGTGGGGCCACTATGACATGCCGCATGCATTTGGGGCCCCCATGACATGCGGCATGCATGTGGGTCCCCCATGACATGCGTCATGCATTTGGATCCCCATTACATGCTGCATGCAAGTGTGGCTCCCATGACATGCGGCATGCATGTGGGCCCCCAATGACATGTGGCATGCACGTGGGGCCCCCATGACATGCTGCATGCATTTGGGGCCCCCATGATATGCGGCATGCATGTGGGGCCCCTATGACATGCGGCATCCATTTGGGGGGCCCCATGACATGCGGCATGCACATGGGGCCCCCATGAAATGCAGCATTTATTTGGGGCCCCCATGACATGTGGAATGCCTGCGGGGCCCCCATGACATGTGGTATGCACGTGGCCCCCCTATGACATGCCGCATGCATTTGGGGCCCCCATGACATGCTCCATGCATGTGGGGCCCCTTTGACATGCGGCATGCATTCGTGGCCCCCGTGACATGAGGCATGCACGTGGGGCCCCCATGACATGCGGCAAGCACGTGGGGCACCAATGACATGAGGAATGCACGTGAGGCCCCCATGACATGCGGAATGCCTGCGGGGCCCCAATGACATGTGTCATGCATGCGGGGCCCTCATGACATGCGGCATGCATTTGGGGCCCCCAATATATGCGGCATGCATGTGGGGCCCCCATGATATGTGGCATGCATTTGGGGCCCCCATGACTTGAGGCTTGCATTTGGGGCCCCCAAGACATACGACATGCACGTGGGGCCCCCATGACATGCTGCATGCGTTTGGGGCCCTCATGATATGCGGCATGCATTTGGGGCCCCCATTACTTGAGGCATGCATTTGGGGCCACGATGACATGTGGCATGCATGTGGGGCCCCCAATATATGCGGCATACACGTGGGGCCCCCATGATATGTGGCATGCATTTGGGGCCCCCATGACTTGAGACATGCATTTGGGGCCCCCATGACATGCGGCATGCACGTGGGTCCCTCATGACAAGCAGCATGCATTTGGGGCCACTATGGCATGCGGCATGCATTTGGGGCCCCCATGACTTGAGGCATGCATTTGGGGTCCTCAAGACATGCGGCATGCATTTGTGGGCCCCAAGACATACGGCATGCACGTGGGGCCCCCATGACATGCTGCATGCGTTTGGGGCCCCGATGACATGCGGCATGCATGTGGGGCAACCATGACTTGCGCCATGCACATGGGGCCCCTATGACATGCGGCATGCATGTGGGGCCCCCATGACATGCGGCATGCATTTGGGGCCTGCATAACATGCTGCATGCATTTGGGGTACCTGAGACATGCGGCATGCACGTGGGGCCCCCATAACATGCTTCATGCAATTGGGGTACCCGAGACATGTGGCATGCACGTGGGGCCCCTATGACATGCCGCATGCATTTGGGGCCCCCATTACATGTGGCATGCACATGGGGCCCCCATGACATGCGGCATACGCTTGGGGCCCCAATGACATGCGGCATGAGTTTGGACCCCCCATGACATGCTGCATGCATTTGGGGTCCCCATGACTTGAGGCATGCATTTGGGGCCCCCATGACATGCGGCATGCATGTAGGGCCCCCATGAAATGCACCATGCATGTGGGGCCCCTATGACATGCTGCATGCATTTGGGGCCCCCATGACTTGAGGCATGCATTTGGTGCCCCCATGACTTGCGGCATGCATGTAGGGCCCCCATGAAATGTGCCATGCATGTGGGGCCCCCATGAAATGCGCCATGCATGTGGGGCCCCTATGACATGCGGCATGCATTTGGGGCCCCCATGACTTGAGCCATGCATTTGGGGCCCCCATGACATGCGGCATGCACGTGGGTCCCTCATGACAAGCAGCATGCATTTGGGGCCACTATGGCATGCGGCATGCATTTGGGGCCCCCATGACTTGAGGCATGCATTTGGGGTCCCCATGACATGCGTCATGCATTTGTGGGCCCCAAGACATACGGCATGCATGTGGGGCCCCCATGACATGCTGCATGCGTTTGGGGCCCCCATGATATGCGGCATGCATTTGTGGGCCCCCATGATATGCGGCATGCATTTGGGGCCCCCATGACTTGAGGCATGCATTTTGGGCCCCCATGACATGTGGCATGCATTTGGGGCCCCCATGACATGCGGCATGCACATGGGGCCCCCATTACATGCGGCATGCATTTGGGGCCCCCATGACATGCGGCATGCATGTGGGGCACCATGACATGTGCCATGCATGTGGGGCCACTATGACATGCGGCATGCAATTGGGGCCCCAATGACATGCGGCATGCATGTTGGGCACCCATGACATGCGCCATGTACGTGGGGCCCCTATGACATGCGGCATGAACGTGGGGCCCTCATGACATGCAGCATGCATTTGGGGCCACTATGACATGTGACATGCATTTGGGGCCCCCATGACATGCGGCATGCATGTGGGACCCCCATGATATGCGGCATGCATGTGGGACCCCCATGATATGCGGCATGCATGTGGGACCCCCATGACATGCGGCATGCATTTGTTGCATGCATAACATGCTGCATGCATTTGGGGTACCTGAGACATGCGGCATGCATGTGGGGCCCCCATGACATGCGGCATGCATTTGGGGTCCCCATGACATGCGGCATGCACGTGGGGCCCCCTTGACATGCAACATTCATTTGGGACCCCCATGACATGTGACATGCATGTGGGGCTCCCATGACATGCGGCATCCATTTATGGCCCCCATGACATGCGGAAAGCATTTGGGCCCCCCATGACATGCGGCATGCATGTGGGGCCCCCATGACATGCGACATGCATGTGGGGCCCCCATGACATGCGACATGCATTTGGGGCCCCCATGACATGCGGCATGCATTTGGGTCCCCCATGAAATGCGGCATGCATGTGGGGCCCCTATAACATGCGGCATGCATTTGGGGCCCCGATGACATGCGGCATGCATGTGGGGCACCCATGATTTGCGCCATGCATTTGGTGCCCCCATGACATGTGTAATGCACGTGGGGCACCTATGACATGCGACATGAATTTGGGGGCCCCATTACATGCGGCATGCACGTGGAGCATCCATGACATGCGTCATGCATTTGGGCCCCCATGACATGCGGCATGCATGTGGGGCCCCCATGATATGCGCCATGCATGTGGGGCCCCTATGACATGCGGCATGCATTTGTGGGTCCCAAGACATACTGCATGCATATGGGGGGCCCATGACATGCGGCATGCATTTGGGGGGCCCCATGACATGCGGCATGCATTTGGGGCCCCCATGACATGTGGTATGCACGTGGGGCCACTATGACATGCCGCATGCATTTGGGGCCCCCATGACATGCGGCATGCATGTGGGTCCCCCATGACATGCGTCATGCATTTGGATCCCCATTACATGCTGCATGCAAGTGTGGCTCCCATGACATGCGGCATGCATGTGGGCCCCCAATGACATGTGGCATGCACGTGGGGCCCCCATGACATGCTGCATGCATTTGGGGCCCCCATGATAAGCGGCATGCATGTGGAGCCCCTATGACATGCGGAATCCATTTGGGGGGCCCCATGACATGCGGCATGCACATGGGGCCCCCATGAAATGCAGCATTTGGGGCCCCCATGACATGTGGTATGCACGTGGGGCCACTATGACATGCCGCATGCATTTGGGGCCCCCATGACATGCGGCATGCATGTGGGTCCCCCATGACATGCGTCATGCATTTGGATCCCCATTACATGCTGCATGCAAGTGTGGCTCCCATGACATGCGGCATGCATGTGGGCCCCCAATGACATGTGGCATGCACGTGGGGCCCCCATGACATGCTGCATGCATTTGGGGCCCCCATGATAAGCGGCATGCATGTGGAGCCCCTATGACATGCGGAATCCATTTGGGGGGCCCCATGACATGCGGCATGCACATGGGGCCCCCATGAAATGCAGCATTTATTTGGGGCCCCCATGACATGTGGAATGCCTGCGGGGCCCCCATGACATGCGGCATGCATGTGGGGCCCCCATGAAGTGCAGCATGCATTTGGATCCCCCATTACATGCTGCATGCAATTGGGGCCCCCATGAAATGCGCCATGCATGTGGGGCCCCTATGACATGCTGCATGAATTTGGGGCCCCCAATACATGCGGCATGCTTGTTGGGCCCCCATGACATGCGGCATGCATTTATGGCCCCCATGACATGCGGCAAGCATTTGAGCCCCCATGACATGCGGCATGCATGTGGGGACCCCATGACATGCGGCATGCATGTGCTGCCCCAATGGCATGTGGCATGCATTTGGGGGCCCCCATGACTTGATGCATGCATTTGTTGCCCCCATGACATGCGGCATGCATGTGGGACCCCCATGACATGCGGCATGCATTTGAATACCCCATTACATGTGGCATGCACGTGGGGCCCCCATGACATGCGGCTTGCATTTGGGCCCCCCATGACATGCGGAATGCCTGCGGGGCCCCATGACATGCGGCATGCATGCAGGGCCCTCATGACATGCGGCATGAATTTGGGGCCCCCAATACATGCGGCATGCACGTTGGGCCCCCTTGACATGCGACATTCATGTGGGGCTCCCATGACATGCGGCATGCATTTATGGCCCCCATGACATGCGGCAAGCTTTTGGGCCCCATGACATGCGGCATGCATGTGGGGCCCCCATGACATGCGGCATGCATTTGGGGGGCCCATGGCATGCAGCATGCATGTGGGGCCCAAATGCTTGCCGCATGTCAAGGGGGCCTCCATGACATGCGGCATGCATGTGGGTCCCCATGACATGCGTCATGCACGTGGGGCCCCCTTGACATGCGGCATGCATTTATGGCCCCCATGACTTGCGGCATGAATTTGGGGCTCCCATGATATGCGGCACGCATTTGGGGCCCCCATGACATGCGCATGCATGTGGAGCCCCCATGAAATACGCCATGCATGTGGGGCCCCTATGACATGCGGCATGCATTTGTGGGCCCCAAGACATGCTGCATGCATTTGGGGGACCCCATGACATGAGGCATTCATTTGGGACCCCCATGACATGCAGCATGCACTTGGGGCCCCCATGACATGCGACATGCATTTGGGGGCCCCATGACATGCGGCATGCATTTGGGTCCCCCATGAAATGTGGCATGCACGTGGAGCCCCCATGACATGCGGCATGCATTTGGGGCACCCATGACATGCGGCATGCATGTGGGACCCCCCATGACATGCGGCATGCATTTGGGCCCCCCATGACATGCGGCATGCATTTGGGGCCTGCATAACATGCTGCATGCATTTGGGGTACCTGAGACATGCGGCATGCACGTGGGCCCCCCATAACATGCTGCATGCATTTGGGGTGCCCGAGACATGCGGCATGCACGTGGGGCCCCTATGACATGTGGCATGCACGTGGGGCCCCCATGACATGCTGCATGCATTTGGGGCCCCCATGATAAGCGGCATGCATGTGGGGCCCCTATGACATGCGGAATCCATTTGGGGGGCCCCATGACATGCGGCATGCACATGGGGCCCCCATGAAATGCAGCATTTATTTGGGGCCCCCATGACATGTGGAATGCCTGCGGGGCCCCCATGACATTCGGCATGCATGTGGGGCCCCCATGAAGTGCAGCATGCATTTGGATCCCCCATTACATGCTGCATGCAATTGGGGCCCCCATGAAATGCGCCATGCATGTGGGGCCCCTATGACATGCTGCATGAATTTGGGGCCCCCAATACATGCGGCATGCTTGTTGGGCCCCCATGACATGCGGCATGCATTTATGGCCCCCATGACATGCGGCAAGCATTTGAGCCCCCTTGACATGCGGCATGCATGTGGGGACCCCATGACATGCGGCATGCATGTGGGGCCCCAATGACATGCGGCATGCATTTGGGGGCCCCCATGACTTGATGCATGCATTTGGGGCCCCCATGACATGCGGCATGCATGTGGGACCCCCATGGCATGCGGCATGCATTTGAATCCCCATTACATGCGGCATGCACGTGGGTCCCCCCATGGCATGCGGCATGCATTTGGGCCCCCATGACATGCGGAATGCCTGCGGGGCCCCCATGACATGCGGCATGCATGCAGGGCCCTCATGACATGCGGCATGAATTTGGGGCCCCCAATACATGCGGCATGCACGTTGGGCCCCCTTGACATGCGACATTCATGTGGGGCTCCCATGACATGCGGCATGCATTTATGGCCCCCATGACATGCGGCATGCATTTGGGCCCCCCATGACATGCGGCATGCATTTGGGGCCTGCATAACATGCTGCATGCATTTTGGGTACCTGAGACATGCGGCATGCACGTGGGCCCCCCATAACATGCTGCATGCATTTGGGGTGCCCGAGACATGCGGCATGCACGTGGGGCCCCTATGACATGTGGCATGCACGTGGGGCCCCCATGACATGCTGCATGCATTTGGGGCCCCCATGATAAGCGTCATGCATGTGGGGCCCCTATGACATGCGGAATCCATTTGGGGGGCCCCATGACATGTGGCATGCACATGGGGCCCCCATGAAATGCAGCATTTATTTGGGGCCCCCATGACATGTGGAATGCCTGCGGGGCCCCCATGACATGCGGCATGCATGTGGGGCCCCCATGAAGTGCAGCATGCATTTGGATCCCCCATTACATTCTGCATGCAATTGGGGCCCCCATGAAATGCGCCATGCATGTGGGGCCCCTATGACATGCTGCATGAATTTGGGGCCCCCAATACATGCGGCATGCTTGTTGGGCCCCCATGACATGCGGCATGCATTTATGGCCCCCATGACATGCGGCAAGCATTTGAGCCCCCATGACATGCGGCATGCATGTGGAGACCCCATGACATGCGGCATGCATGTGGGGCCCCAATGACATGCGGCATGCATTTGGGGGCCCCCATGACTTGATGCATGCATGTGGGACCCCCATGGCATGCGGCATGCATGTGGGACCCCCATGGCATGCGGCATGCATTTGAATCCCCCATTACATGCGGTATGCACGTGGGGCCCCCATGGCATGCGGCATGCATTTGGGCCCCCCATGACATGCGGAATGCCTTCGGGGCCCCCATGACATGCGGCATGCATGCAGGGCCCTCATGACATGCGGCATGAATTTGGGGCCCCCAATACATGCGGCATGCACGTTGGGCCCCCTTGACATGCGACATTCATGTGGGGCTCCCATGACATGCGGCATGCATTTATTGCCCCCATGACATGCGACAAGCTTTTGGGCCCCATGACATGCGGCATGCATGTGGGGCCCCATGACATGCGGCAAGCATTTGGGCCCCATGACATGCGGCATGCATGTGGGGCCCCCTTGACATGCGGCATGCATTTGGGGGCCCCATGGCATGCAGCATGCATGTGGGGCCCAAATGCTTGCCGCATGTCAAGGGGGCCTCCATGACATGCGGCATGCATGTGGGTCCCCATGACATGCGTCATGCACGTGGGGCCCCCTTGACATGCGGCATGCATTTATGGCCCCCATGACTTGCGGCATGAGTTTGGGGCCCCCATGATATGCGGCACGCATTTGGGGCCCCCATGACATGCGCATGCATGTGGAGCCCCCATGACATGCGACATGCATGTGGGGGCCCCATGACATGAGGCATTCATTTGGGACCCCCATGACATGCAGCATGCACGTGGGGCCCCCATGACATGCGACATGCATTTGGGGGCCCCGTGACATGCGGCATGCATTTGGGTCCCCCATGAAATGTGGCATGCACGTGGAGCCCCCATGACATGCGGCATGCATTTGGGGCACCCATGACATGCGGCATGCATGTGGGACCCCCATGACATGCGGCATGCATTTGGGGCCTGCATAACATGCTGCATGCATTTGGGGTACCTGAGACATGCGGCATGCACGTGGGCCCCCCCCCCATAACATGCTGCATGCATTTGGGGTGCCTGAGACATGCGGCATGCACGTGGGGCCCCTATGACATGCCGCATGCATTTGGGGCCCACATTGCATGTGGCATGCACATGGGGCCCCCATGACATGCGGCATACGCTTGGGGCCCCAATGACATGCGGCATGAGTTTGGATCCCCCATGACATGCGGCATGCACGTGGGGCCCCCATGACATGCTCCATGCATGTGGGGCCCCTATGATATGCGGCATGCATGTGGGCTCCCCATGAAATGTGGCATGCACCTGGGGCCCCCATGACATGCTGCATGCATTTGGGGCCCCATGACATGCAGCATGCATGTGGGTCCCCCATGACATGCGACATGCATTTGGGGCCCCATGACATGCGGCATGCATGTGGGTCCCCATGACATGCGGCATGCACTTGGGGCCCCCTTGACATGCGTCATGCATTTGGATCCCCCATTACATGCTGCATGCAAGTGGTGCCCCATGACATGCGGCATGCATGTGGGCCCCCATGACATGCGGGATGCATTTGGGGCCTCCATGGCATGCGGCATGCATGTGGGGCCCCCATGACATGCGGCATGCATTTGGGGTCCCCTTGACATGCGACATTCATGTGGGGCTCCCATGACATGCGGCATGAATTTGGGGCCTCCATGACATGCGGCATGCATGTGGGGCCCCCATGACATGCGGCATGCATTTGGGGTCCCCATGACATGCGGCATGCACGTGGGGCCCCCTTGACATGCGACATTCATTTGGGGCCCCCATGACATGTGGCATGCATGTGGGGCTCCCATGACATGCGGCATGCATTTATGGCCCCCATGACATGCGGCAAGCATTTGGGCCCCCATGACATGCGGCATGCATGTGGGGCCCCCATGACATGCGGCATGCATTTGGGGTCTGCATAACATGCTGCATGCACTTGGGGTACCTGAGACATGTGGCATGCACGTGGGGCCCCCATAACATGCTGCATGCATTTGGGGTGCCCGAGACATGCGGAATGCACGTGGGGCCCCTATGACATGCCGCATGCATTTGGGGCCCCCATTACATGTGGCATGCACATGGGGCCTCCATGACATGCGGCATACGCTTGGGGTCCCAATGACATGCAGCATGAGTTTGGATCCCTCATGACATGCGGCATGCACGTGGGGCCCCCATGACATGAGTCATGCATTTGGGTCCCCCATGACATGCGCTATGCATGTGGGGCCCCTATGACATGCGGCATGCATTTGTGGGCCCCAAGACATGCTGCATGCATTTGGGGGCCTCCATGACATGCAGCATGCATGTGGGTCCCCATGACATGCGTCATGCACGTGGGGCCCCCTTGACATGTGACATTCATTTGGGGCCCCCATGACATGTGGCATGCATGTGTGGCCCCCATGACATGTGCCATGCATGTGGGGCCCCTATGACATGCGGCATGCATTTGGGGCCCCGATGACATGCGGCATGCATGTGGGGCACCCATGACTTGCGGCATGCATTTGGGGCCACTATGACATGCGGCATGCATTTGGGGCCCCCATGACATGCGGCATGCATGTGGGACCCCTATGACATGTGGCATGCATTTGGGGGGTCCATGACATGCGGCATGCACGTGGGGCCCCCATGACATGCGGCATACATTTGTGGCCCCGATGACATGCGGCATGCACGTGTGGCACCCATGACTTGTGGCATGCATTTGGAGCCACTATGACATGCGGCATGCATTTGGGGCCCCAATGACATGCGGCATGCATGCATTTGGGTCCCCCATGAAATGCGGCATGCATGTGGGGCCCCCATGACATGCGGCATGCACGTGGGGCCCCCATGACATGCGGCATACATTTGTGGCCCCCGTGACATGAGACATGCACGTGGGGCCCCATGACATGCGGCAAGCACGTGGGGCCCCAATGACATGCAGCATGCACGTGGAGCCCCGATGACATGCGGAATGCCTGCGGGGCCCCAATGACATGCGGCATGCAAGCGGGGCCCTCATGACATGTGGCATGCATTTGGGGCCCCCAATATATGCAGCATGCACGTGGGGCCCCCATGATATGTGGCATGCATGTGGGGCACCCATGATTTGCGCCATGCACGTGGGGCCCCTATGACATGCGGCATGAATTTGGGGTGCCCGAGACATGCGGAATGCACGTGGGGTCCCTATGACATGCCGCATGCATTTGTGGCCCCCATTACATGTGGCATGCACATGTGGCCTCCATGACATGCGCCATGCATTTGGGGCCACTATGACATGCGGCATGCATTTGGGGCCCCCATGACATGCGTCATGCATGTGGGACCCCTATGACATGCGGCCTGCATGTGGGGGGCCCCATGACATGCGGCAAGCACGTGGGGCCCCAATGACATGCAGCATGTACGTGGGGCCCCCATGACATGCGGAATGCACGTGAGGCCCCCATGACATGCGTAATGCCTGCGGGGCCCCAATGACATGCGGCATGCATGCATTTGCTTCCCCCATTAAATGCGGCAAGCACGTGGGGCCCCAATGACATGCAGCATGTACGTGGGGCCCCCATGACATGCGGAATGCCTGCGGGGCCCCAATGACATGCGGCATGCAAGCGGGGCCCTCATGACATGTAGCATGCATTTGGGGCCCCCAATATATGCAGCATGCACGTGGGGCCCCCATGATATGTGGCATGCATTTGGGGACCCCATGACTTGCGGCATGCACGTGGGCCCCTCATGACATGCAGCATGCATTTGGAAACCACTATGACATGCGGCATGCATTTGGGGCCCCCATGACATGCGGCATGCATGTAGGGCCCCCATGAAATGTGCCATGCATGTGGGTCCCCTATGACATGCGGCATGCATTTGTGGGCCCCAAGACATGCGGCATGCACGTGGGCCCCCCATGACATGCGGCATGCATTTGGGGCCCCCCTGACATGCGGAATGCACGTGGGGCACCTATGACATGCGACATGAATTTGGGGGCCCCATTACATGCGGCATGCACGTGGAGCATCCATGACATGCGTCATGCATTTGGGCCCCCATGACATGCGGCATGCATGTGGGGCCCCCATGATATGCGCCATGCATGTGGGGCCCCCATGATATGCGCCATGCATGTGGGGCCCCTATGACATGCGGCATGCATTTGTGGGTCCCAAGACATACTGCATGCATTTGGGGGGCCCCATGACATGCGGCATGCATTTGGGGGGCCCCATGACATGCGGCATGCACGTGGGGCCCCCATGACATGTGGCATACATTTGTGGCCCACGTGACATGAGGCATGCAAGAGGGGTCCCCATGACATGCGGCATGCATTTGGGGCCCCCATGACATGTGGCATGCACGTGGGGCCCCCATGACATGCTGCATGCATTTGGGGCCCCCATGATAAGCGGCATGCATGTGGGGCCCCTATGACATGCGGAATCCATTTGGGGGGCCCCATGACATGCGGCATGCACATGGGGCCCCCATGAAATGCAGCATTTATTTGGGGCCCCCATGACATGTGGAATGCCTGCGGGGCCCCCATGACATGCGGCATGCATGTGGGGCCCCCATGAAGTGCAGCATGCATTTGGATCCCCCATTACATGCTGCATGCAATTGGGGCCCCCATGAAATGCGCCATGCATGTGGGGCCCCTATGACATGCTGCATGAATTTGGGGCCCCCAATACATGCGGCATGCTTGTTGGGCCCCCATGACATGCGGCATGCATTTATGGCCCCCATGACATGCGGCAAGCATTTGAGCCCCCATGACATGCGGCATGCATGTGGGGACCCCATGACATGCGGCATGCATGTGCTGCCCCAATGGCATGCGGCATGCATTTGGGGGCCCCCATGACTTGATGCATGCATTTGTTGCCCCCATGACATGCGGCATGCATGTGGGACCCCCATGACATGCGGCATGCATTTGAATCCCCCATTACATGTGGCATGCACGTGGGGCCCCCATGACATGCGGCGTGCATTTGGGCCCCCATGACATGCGGAATGCCTGCGGGGCCCCCATGACATGCGGCATGCATGCAGGGCCCTCATGACATGCGGCATGAATTTGGGGCCCCCAATACATGCGGCATTCATGTGGGGCTCCCATGACATGCGGCATGCATTTATGGCCCCCATGACATGCGGCAAGCTTTTTGGCCCCATGACATGCGGCATGCATGTGGGTCCCCATGACATGCGTCATGCACGTGGGGCCCCCTTGACATGCGGCATGCATTTATGGCCCCCATGACTTGCGGCATGAATTTGGGGCTCCCATGATATGCGGCACGCATTTGGGGCCCCCATGACATGCGCATGCATGTGGAGCCCCCATGAAATATGCCATGCATGTGGGGCCCCTATGACATGCGGCATGCATTTGTGGGCCCCAAGACATGCTGCATGCATTTGGGGGACCCCATGACATGCAGCATGCATTTGGGGCCCCCATGACATGATGCATTCATTTGGGACCCCCATGACATGCAGCATGCACTTGGGACCCCCATGACATGCGACATGCAGTTGGGGGCCCCATGACATGCGGCATGCATTTGGGTCCCCCATGAAATGTGGCATGCACGTGGAGCCCCCATGACATGCGGCATGCATTTGGGGCACCCATGACATGCGGCATGCATGTGGGACCCCCATGACATGCGGCATGCATTTGGGCCCCCATGACATGCGGCATGCATTTGGGGCCTGCATAACATGCTGCATGCATTTGGGGTACCTGAGACATGCGGCATGCACGTGGGCCCCCCATAACATGCTGCATGCATTTGGGGTGCCCGAGACATGCGGCATGCACGTGGGGAACCTATGACATGTGGCATGCACGTGGGGCCCCCATGACATGCTGCATGCATTTGGGGCCCCCATGATAAGCGGCATGCATGTGGGGCCCCTATGACATGCGGAATCCATTTGGGGGGCCCCATGACATGCGGCATGCACATGGGGCCCCCATGAAATGCAGCATTTATTTGGGGCCCCCATGACATGTGGAATGCCTGCGGGGCCCCCATGACATGCGGCATGCATGTGGGGCCCCCATGAAGTGCAGCATGCATTTGGATCCCCCATTACATGCTGCATGCAATTGGGGCCCCCATGAAATGCGCCATGCATGTGGGGCCCCTATGACATGCTGCATGAATTTGGGGCCCCCAATACATGCGGCATGCTTGTTGGGCCCCCATGACATGCGGCATGCATTTATGGCCCCCATGACATGCGGCAAGCATTTGAGCCCCCATGACATGCGGCATGCATGTGGGGACCCCATGACATGCGGCATGCATGTGGGGCCCCAATGACATGCGGCATGCATTTGGGGGGCCCCATGACTTGATGCATGCATTTGGGGCCCCCATGACATGCGGCATGCATGTGGGACCCCCATGGCATGCGGCATGCATTTGAATCCCCCATTACATGCGGCATGCACGTGGGGCCCCCCATGGCATGCGGCATGCATTTGGGCCCCCATGACATGCGGAATGCCTGCGGGGCCCCCATGACATGCGGCATGCATGCAGGGCCCTCATGACATGCGGCATGAATTTGGGGCCCCCAATACATGCGGCATGCACGTTGGGCCCCCTTGACATGCGACATTCATGTGGGGCTCCCCTGACATGCGGCATGCATTTATGGCCCCCATGACATGCGGCAAGCTTTTGGGCCCCATGACATGCGGCAAGCATTTGGGCCCCCATGACATGCGGCATGCATGTGGGGCCCCCTTGACATGCGGCATGCATTTGGGGGGCCCATGGCATGCAGCATGCATGTGGGGCCCAAATGCTTGCCGCATGTCAAGGGGGCCTCCATGACATGCGGCATGCATGTGGGTCCCCATGACATGCGGCATGCATGTGGGGCCCCTATGACATGCGGCATGCATGTGGGGCCCCCATGACATGCTCCATGCATGTGGGGCCCCATGACATGCGGCATGCATTTGGGTCCCCCATGAAATGCGGCATGCATGTGGGGCCCCCATGACATGTGGCATGCATGTGGGCCCCTATGACATGCGGCATGCATGTGGGACCCCCATGACATGCGGCATGCATGTGGGGCCCCTATGACATGAGGCATGCATGTGGGACCCCCATGACATGCGGCATGCATGTGGGGCCCCTATGACATGCGGCATGCATTTGGAGCACCCAGGACATGAGTCATGCATTTGGGGCCGCCATGACATGCGGCATGCATTTGCGGCCCCCATGACATGTGGCATGCATGTGGGCCCCCCATGACATGCGCCATGCATGTGGGCCCCTATGACATGCGGCATGCATGTGGGACCCCCCATGACATGCGGCATGCATGTGGGGCCCCTATGACATGCGGCATGCATGTGGGGCCCCCATGACATGCTCCATGCATGTGGGGCCCCTGTGACATGTGGCATGCATGTGGGGCCCCTATGACATGCGGCATGCATTTGGGGGGCCCCATGACATGCGGCATGCACGTGGGGCCCCCATGACATGCGGCATGCATGTGGGGTCCCCATGACATGTGGCATGCATGTGAACCCCCCATGACATGCGCCATGCATGTGGGCCCCTATGACATGCGGCATGCATGTGGGACCCCCATGACATGCGGCATGCATGTGGGGCCCCTATGACATGCGGCATGCATGTGGGGCCCCCATGACATGCTCCATGCATGTGGGGCCCCTATGACATGTGGCATGCATGTGGGGGCCCTATGACATGCGGCATGCATTTGGGGGGCCCCATGACATGCGGCATGCACGTGGGGCCCCCATGACATGCGGCAAGCACGCGGGGCCCCAATGACATGCAGCATGTACGTGGGGCCCCCATGACATGCGAAATGCACGTGAGGCCCCCATGACATGCGGAATGCCTGCGGGGCCCCAATGCCATGCGGCATGCATGCATTTGGGTCACCCATGAAATGCAGCATGCACGTGGGGCCCCCATGACATGTGGCATGCATGTGGGGCCCCATGATATCCGGCATGCATTTATGGCCCCCATGACATGCGGCATGCATTTGGGGCCCCCATGACTTGAGCCATGCATTTGGGGCCCCCATAACATGTGGCATGCACGTGGGGCCCTCATGACATGCAGCATGCATTTGGGGCCCCCATGACTTGAGCCATGCATTTGGGGCCCCCATGACATGCGGCATGCACGTGGGGCCATCATGACATGCAGCATGCATTTGGGGCCACTATGACATGCGGCAAGCATTTGGGCCCCCATGACATGCGGCATGCATGTGGGGGCCCCATGACATGCGTCATGCATTTGGGCCCCATGACATGCGGCATGCATTTGGGGCCTGCATAACATGATGCATGCATTTGGGGTACCTGAGACATGCGGCATGCACATGGGGCCCCCATAACATGCTGCATGCATTTGGGGCGCCCGAGACATGCGGCATGCACGTGGGGACCCTATGACATGCCGCATGCATTTGGGGCCCCCATTACATGTGGCATGCACATGAAGCCCCCATGACATGAGGCATATGCTTGGGGCCCCATTGACATGCGGCATGAGTTTGGACCCCCCATGACATGCGGCATGCACGTGGGGCCCCCATGACATGCGGCATGCATTTGGGGCCGCCATGACATGCGGCATGCATTTGGGGCCCCATGACATGCGGCATGCATTTGGGTCCCTCATGAAATGCGGCATGCATGTGGGGCCCCCATGACATGTGGCATGCATGTGGGCCTCCCCATGACATGCGCCATGAATGTGGGGCCCCTATGACATGCGGCATGCATTTGGGGGGCCCCATGACATGCGGCATGCACGTGGGGCCCCCATGACATGCGGCATACATTTGTGGCCCCCGTGACATCAGGCATGCACGTGGGGCCCCCATGACATGCGACAAGCACGCGGGGCACCAATGACATGCAACATGTACGTGGGGCCCCCATGACATGCGGAATGCACGTGAGGCCCCCTTGACATGCGGAATGGCTGCGGGGCCCCAATGACATGCAGCATGCATGTGGGGCCCCCATGACATGCGGCATGCATTTGTGGGCACCAAGACATACGGCATGCGTTTGGGGCCCCCATGATATGCGGCATGCATTTGAATCCCCCATTACATGCGGCATGCACGTGGGGCTCAAATGACATGCGGCATGCATTTGTGGCCCCCATGACTTGAGGCATGCATTTGGGGCCTCCATGACATGCGGCATGCATGTGGGGGCCCCATGACATGCGCCATGCATGTGGGGCCCCTATGACATGCGGCATGAATTTGGGGGCCCCAGTACATGCGGCATGCACGTGGAGCCCCCATCATATGCGGCATGCATTTGGGGCCCCCATGACATGCGGCATGCATGCAGGGCCCTCATGACATGTGGCATGAATTTGGGGCCCCAATACATGCGGCATGCATGTTGGCACCCCATGACATGCGACATGCATTTGGGGCCTCCATGACATGCGGCATGCATGTGGGGCCCCCATGACATGCGCCGTGCATGTGGGACCCCTATGACATGCGGCATGCATTTGGGGCCCCCATGACATGCGGCATGCATGTGGGGGCCCTCATGACATGCGGCATGCATTTTTGGGCCCCAAGACATTCGGCATGCACGTGGGGCCCCCATGACATGCTGCATTCGTTTGGGGCCCCCATGACTTGCGGCATGCATGTGGGACCCCCATGACATGTGGTATGCACGTGGGGCCCCTATGACATGCCACATGCATTTGGGGCCCCCATGACATGCGACATGCATGTGGGACCCCCATGACATGCGGCATGCATTTGGGCCCCCATGACATGTGGCATGCATTTGGGCCCCCATGACATGGGGCCTGCATAACATGCTGCATGCATTTGGGGTCCCTGAGACATTCGGCATGCATGTGGGGCACCCATGACTTGCGCCATGCACGTGGGGCCCCTATGACATGCAGCATGAATTTGGGGGCCCCATTACATGTGGCATGCACGTGGAGCCCCCATGACATGAGTCATGCATTTGGGGCCGCCATGACATGCGGCATGCACGTGGGGCCCCCAATACATGCGGAATGCTCGGGAGGCCCCCATGACATGTGGCATGCACGTGGGGCCCCCATGACGTGCGACATGCATTTGGATCCCCCATTACATGCAGAATGCAAGTGGGGACCCCATGACATGTGGCATGCATGTGGGCCCCCATGACATGCAGTATGCATTTGGGGCCTGCATAACATGGTGCATGAATTTGGTGTACCTGAGACATTCGGCATGCACGTGGGGCCCCCATAACATGCTGCATGCATTTGGGGTGCCCGAGACATGCGGCATGTCATAGGGGCCCCACGTGCATGCCGCACGCATTTGGGCCCCCATTACATGTGGCATGCACATGGGGACCCCATGACATGCAGCATGAGTTTGGATCCCCCATGACATGCGGCATGCACATGGGGCCCCCATGACATGAGTCATGCATTTGGGGCCGCCATGACATGCAGCATGCATTTGGGGCTCCCATGACATGCGGCATGCATTTGGGTCCCCCATGAAATGCGGCATGCATGTGGGGCCCCCATGACATGTGGCATGCATGTAGGGCCCCATGATATGCGGCCTGCAGTTGGGGCCCCCAATACATGCGTCATGCATTTATGGCCCCCATGACATGCGGCATGCATTTGGGCCCCCATGACATGTGGCAAGCACGTGGGGCCCCAATGACATGCAGCATGCACGTGGGGCCCCCATGACATGCGGAATGCAAGTGAGGCCCCCATGACATGCGGAATGCCTGCGGGGCCCCCATGACATGCGGAATGCGTGCGGGGCCCCCATGACATGCGGCATGCATGCAGGGCCCTCATGACATGCGGCATGAATTTGGGACCCCATGACATGTGGCATGCATGTGGGGCCCCTATGACATGCGGCATGCATTTGTGGGCCCCAAGACATGCGGCATGCATGTGGGGCCCCTATGACATGCGGCATGCATTTGGGGGCCCCATGACATGCGGCATGCACATGGGGCCCCCATGAAATGCGGCATTTATTTGGGGCCCCCATGACATGCGGCATGCACGTGGTGCCCCCATGACGTGCAGCATGAATTTGGATCCCCCATTACATGCTGCATGCAACTGGGGCCCCCATGAAATGCGCCATGCATGTGGGGCCCCTATGACATGCGGCATGCATTTGTGGGCCCCAAGACATGCGCCATGCATGTGGGGCCCCAATGACATGCAGCATTCACGTGGGACCGCCATAACATGCGGAATGCACGTGAGGCCCCCATGACATGCGTAATGCCTGCGGGGCCCCAATGACATGCGGCATGCACGCATTTGGGTCCCCCATGAAATGTGGCATGCATGTGGGGCCCCCATGACATGCGGCATGCATTTGTGGGCCCCAAGACATGCGCCATGCATGTGGGGCCCCTATGACATGCGGCATGCATTTGTGGGCCCCAAGACATGCGTCATGCATGTGGGGCCCCTATGACATGCGGCATGCATTTGTGGGCCCCAAGACATGCGGCATGCATGTGGGGCCCCTATGACAATCGGCATGCATTTGGGGGGCCACATGACATGCGGCATGCACGTGCGGCCCCCATGAAATGTGGCATTTATTTGGCAACCCAATGACATGTGGAATGCCTGCGGGGCCCCCTTGACATGTGGCATGCACGTGGGGCCCCCATGACATGCGGCAAGCACGTGGGGCCCCAATGACATGCAGCATTCACGTGGGACCGCCATAACATGCGGAATGCACGTGAGGCCCCCTTGACATGCGTAATGCCTGCGGGGCCCCAATGACACGCGGCATGCACGCATTTGGGTCCCCCATGAAATGCGGCATGCATGTGGGGCCCCCATGACATGTGGTATGCATGTGGGGTCCCATGATATGCGGCATGCAGTTGGGGCCCCAATACATGCGGCATGCACGTTGGGCACCCATGACATGCGACATGCATTTATGGCCCCCATGATATGCGGCATGCATTTGGGCCCTCATGAAATGCGCCATGTATGTGGGGCCCCTATGACATGCGGCATGCATTTGGGGCCCCCATGATATGCGGCACGCATTTGTGGTCCCCATGACATGCGGCATGCATTTGTGGGCCCCAAGACATGATGCATGCATTTGGGGGGCCCCATGACATGCGGAATGCACGTGGGGCCCCCATGAAATGCGGCATGCATTTGGGGCCCCCATGACATGCGGAATGCCTTTGGGGCCCCATGAGATGCGGCATGCATGCGGCACCCTCATGACATGCGGCATGCATTTGGGGCCCCCATGACTTGAGGCATGCATTTGGGGCCCTCGTGACATGCGGCATGCATTTGTGGGCCCCAAGACATTCGGCATGCACGTGGGGCCCCCATGACATGCTGCATGCGTTTGGGGCCCCCATGACTTGCGGCATGCATGTGGGACCCCCATGACATGTGGTATGCACGTGGGGCCCCTATGACATGCCACATGCATTTGGGGCCCCATGACATGCGACATGCATGTGGGACCCCCATGACATGCAGCATGCATTTGGGCCCCCATGACATGTGGCATGCATTTGGGCCCCCATGACATGCGGCATGCATTTGGGGCCTGCATAACATGCTGCATGCATTTGGGGTCCCTGAGACATTCGGCATGCATGTGGGGCACCCATGACTTGCGCCATGCACGTGGGGCCCCTATGACATGCAGCATGAATTTGGGGGCCCCATTACATGTGGCATGCACGTGGAGCCCCCATGACATGAGTCATGCATTTGGGGCCGCCATGACATGCGGCATGCACGTGGGGCCCCCAATACATGCGGAATGCTCGGGAGGCCCCCATGACATGCGGCATGCACGTGGGGCCCCCATGATGTGCAGCATGCATTTGGATCCCCCATTACATGCAGAATGCAAGTGGGGACTCCATGACATGTGGCATGCATGCGGGCCCCCATGACATGCAGTATGCATTTGGGGCCTGCATAACATGGTGCATGCATTTGGTGTACCTGAGACATTCGGCATGCACGTGGGGCCCCCATAACATGCTGCATGCATTTGGGGTGCCCGAGACATGCGGCATGCACGTGGGGCCCCTATGACATGCCGCATGCATTTGGGCCCCCATTACATGTGGCATGCACATGGGGACCCCATGACATGCAGCATGAGTTTGGATCCCCCATGACATGCGGCATGCACATGGGGCCCCCATGACATGAGTCATGCATTTGGGGCCGCCATGACATGCTGCATGCATTTGGGGCTCCCATGACATGCGGCATGCATTTGGGTCCCCCATGAAATGCGGCATGCATGTGGGGCCCCCATGACATGTGGCATGCATGTAGGGCCCCATGATATGCGGCCTGCAGTTGGGGCCCCCAATACATGCGTCATGCATTTATGGCCCCCATGACATGCGGCATGCATTTGGGCCCCCATGACATGTGGCAAGCACGTGGGGCCCCAATGACATGCAGCATGCACGTGGGGCCCCCATGACATGCGGAATGCAAGTGAGGCCCCCATGACATGCGGAATGCCTGCGGGGCCCCCATGACATGCGGAATGCGTGCGGGGCCCCCATGACATGCGGCATGCATGCAGGGCCCTCATGACATGCGGCATGAATTTGGGACCCCATGACATGTGGCATGCATGTGGGGCCCCTATGACATGCGGCATGCATTTGTGGGCCCCAAGACATGCGGCATGCATGTGGGGCCCCTATTACATGCGGCATGCATTTGGGGGCCCCATGACATGCGGCATGCACATGGGGCCCCCATGAAATGCGGCATTTATTTGGGGCCCCCATGACATGCGGCATGCACGTGGTGCCCCCATGACGTGCAGCATGAATTTGGATCCCCCATTACATGCTGCATGCAACTGGGGCCCCCATGAAATGCGCCATGCATGTGGGGCCCCTATGACATGCGGCATGCATTTGTGGGCCCCAAGACATGCGCCAAGCATGTGGGGCCCCAATGACATGCAGCATTCACGTGGGACCGCCATAACATGCGGAATGCACGTGAGGCCCCCATGACATGCGTAATGCCTGCGGGGCCCCAATGACATGCGGCATGCACGCATTTGGGTCCCCCATGAAATGCGGCATGCATGTGGGGCCCCCATGACATGCGGCATGCATTTGTGGGCCCCAAGACATGCGCCATGCATGTGGGGCCCCTATGACATGCGGCATGCATTTGTGGGCCCCAAGACATGCGGCATGCATGTGGGGGCCCTATGACATGCGGCATGCATTTGGGGGGCCCCAAGACATGCGGCATGCACGTGCGGCCCCCATGAAATGTGGCATTTATTTGGCGCCCCAATGACATGTGGAATGCCTGCGGGGCCCCCGTGACATGCAGCATTCACGTGGGACCGACATAACATGCGGAATGCACGTGAGGCCCCCTTGACATGCGTAATGCCTGCGGGGCCCCAATGACATGCGGCATGCACGCATTTGGGTCCCCCATGAAATGCGGCATGCATGTGGGGCCCCCATGACATGTGGTATGCATGTGGGGTCCCATGATATGCGGCATGCAGTTGGGGCCCCAATACATGCGGCATGCACGTTGGGCACCCATGACATGCGACATGCATTTATGGCCCCCATGATATGCGGCATGCATTTGGGCCCTCATGAAATGCGCCATGCATGTGGGGCCCCTATGACATGCGGCATGCATTTGGGGGCCCCATGATATGCGGCACGCATTTGTGGTCCCCATGACATGCGGCATGCATTTGTGGGCCCCAAGACATGATGCATGCATTTGGGGGGGCCCCATGACATGCGGAATGCACGTGGGGCCCCCATGAAATGCGGCATGCATTTGGGGCCCCCATGACATGCGGAATGCCTTCGGGGCCCCATGAGATGCGGAATGCATGCGGCACCCATTAAATGCGGCAAGCACGTGGGGCCCCAATGACATGCAGCATGTACGTGGGGCCCCCATGACATGCGGAATGCCTGCGGGGCCCCAATGACATGCGGCATGCAAGCGGGGCCCTCATGACATGTAGCATGCATTTGGGGCCCCCAATATATGCAGCATGCACGTGGGGCCCCCATGATATGTGGCATGCATTTGGGGCCCCCATGACTTGTGGCATGCACGTGGGCCCCTCATGACATGCAGCATGCATTTGGAAACCACTATGACATGCGGCATGCATTTGGGGCCCCCATGACATGAGGCATGCATTTGGGGCCCCCATGACATGCGGCATGCATGTAGGGCCCCATGAAATGCGCCATGCATGTGGGTCCCCTATGACATGCGGCATGCATTTGTGGGCCCCAAGACATGCGGCATGCACGTGGGCCCCCCATGACATGCGGCATGCATTTGGGGCCCCCCTGACATGCGGAATGCACGTGGGGCACCTATGACATGCGACATGAATTTGGGGGCCCCATTACATGCGGCATGCATGTGGGGCCTCCATGACATGCGGCAAGCATTTGGGCCCCCATGACATGCGGCATGCATGTGGGGCCCCCTTGACATGCGGCATGCATTTGGGGTCCCCATGGCATGCAGCATGCATGTGGGGCCCAAATGCTTGCCGCATGTCAACGGGGCCTCCATGACATGCGGCATGCATGTGGATCCCCATGACATGCGGCATGCATGTGGGGCCCCTATGACATGCGGCATGCATGTGGGGCCCCCATGACATGCTCCATGCATGTGGGGCCCCATGACATGCGGCATGCATTTGGGTCCCCCATGAAATGCGGCATGCATGTGGGGCCCCCATGACATGTGGCATGCATGTGGGCCCCTATGACATGCGGCATGCATGTGGGACCCCCATGACATGCGGCATGCATGTGGGGCCCCTATGACATGCGGCATGCATTTGGAGCCCCCAGGACATGAGTCATGCATTTGAGGCCGTCATGACATGCGACATGCATGTGGGGCCCCCATGACATGCTCCATGCATGTGGGGCCCCATGACATGCGGCATGCATTTGGGTCCCCCATGAAATGTGGCATGCATGTGGGGCCCCCATGACATGTGGCATGCATGTGGGCCCCTATGACATGCGGCATGCATGTGGGACCCCCATGACATGCGGCATGCATGTGGGGCCCCTATGACATGCGGCATGCATTTGGAGCCCCCAGGACATGAGTCATGCATTTGGGGCCGTCATGACATGCGGCATGCATTTGCGGCCCCCATGACACGTGGCATGCATGTGGGCCCCCCATGACATGCGCCATGCATGTGGTGCATGAATTTGGTGTACCTGAGACATTCGGCATGCACGTGGGGCCCCCATAACATGCTGCATGCATTTGGGGTGCCCGAGACATGCGGCATGTCATAGGGGCCCCACGTGCATGCCGCACGCATTTGGGCCCCCATTACATGTGGCATGCACATGGGGACCCCATGACATGCAGCATGAGTTTGGATCCCCCATGACATGCGGCATGCACATGGGGCCCCCATGACATGAGTCATGCATTTGGGGCCGCCATGACATGCAGCATGCATTTGGGGCTCCCATGACATGCGGCATGCATTTGGGTCCCCCATGAAATGCGGCATGCATGTGGGGCCCCCATGACATGTGGCATGCATGTAGGGCCCCATGATATGCGGCCTGCAGTTGGGGCCCCCAATACATGCGTCATGCATTTATGGCCCCCATGACATGCGGCATGCATTTGGGCCCCCATGACATGTGGCAAGCACGTGGGGCCCCAATGACATGCAGCATGCACGTGGGGCCCCCATGACATGCGGAATGCAAGTGAGGCCCCCATGACATGCGGAATGCCTGCGGGGCCCCCATGACATGCGGAATGCGTGCGGGGCCCCCATGACATGCGGCATGCATGCAGGGCCCTCATGACATGCGGCATGAATTTGGGACCCCATGACATGTGGCATGCATGTGGGGCCCCTATGACATGCGGCATGCATTTGTGGGCCCCAAGACATGCGGCATGCATGTGGGGCCCCTATGACATGCGGCATGCATTTGGGGGCCCCATGACATGCGGCATGCACATGGGGCCCCCATGAAATGCGGCATTTATTTGGGGCCCCCATGACATGCGGCATGCACGTGGTGCCCCCATGACGTGCAGCATGAATTTGGATCCCCCATTACATGCTGCATGCAACTGGGGCCCCCATGAAATGCGCCATGCATGTGGGGCCCCTATGACATGCGGCATGCATTTGTGGGCCCCAAGACATGCGCCATGCATGTGGGGCCCCAATGACATGCAGCATTCACGTGGGACCGCCATAACATGCGGAATGCACGTGAGGCCCCCATGACATGCGTAATGCCTGCGGGGCCCCAATGACATGCGGCATGCACGCATTTGGGTCCCCCATGAAATGTGGCATGCATGTGGGGCCCCCATGACATGCGGCATGCATTTGTGGGCCCCAAGACATGCGCCATGCATGTGGGGCCCCTATGACATGCGGCATGCATTTGTGGGCCCCAAGACATGCGTCATGCATGTGGGGCCCCTATGACATGCGGCATGCATTTGTGGGCCCCAAGACATGCGGCATGCATGTGGGGCCCCTATGACAATCGGCATGCATTTGGGGGGCCACATGACATGCGGCATGCACGTGCGGCCCCCATGAAATGTGGCATTTATTTGGCACCCCAATGACATGTGGAATGCCTGCGGGGCCCCCTTGACATGTGGCATGCACGTGGGGCCCCCATGACATGCGGCAAGCACGTGGGGCCCCAATGACATGCAGCATTCACGTGGGACCGCCATAACATGCGGAATGCACGTGAGGCCCCCTTGACATGCGTAATGCCTGCGGGGCCCCAATGACATGCGGCATGCACGCATTTGGGTCCCCCATGAAATGCGGCATGCATGTGGGGCCCCCATGACATGTGGTATGCATGTGGGGTCCCATGATATGCGGCATGCAGTTGGGGCCCCAATACATGCGGCATGCACGTTGGGCACCCATGACATGCGACATGCATTTATGGCCCCCATGATATGCGGCATGCATTTGGGCCCTCATGAAATGCGCCATGCATGTGGGGCCCCTATGACATGCGGCATGCATTTGGGGCCCCCATGATATGCGGCACGCATTTGTGGTCCCCATGACATGCGGCATGCATTTGTGGGCCCCAAGACATGATGCATGCATTTGGGGGGCCCCATGACATGCGGAATGCACGTGGGGCCCCCATGAAATGCGGCATGCATTTGGGGCCCCCATGACATGCGGAATGCCTTCGGGGCCCCATGAGATGCGGCATGCATGCGGCACCCTCATGACATGCGGCATGCATTTGGGGCCCCCATGACTTGAGGCATGCATTTGGGGCCCTCGTGACATGCGGCATGCATTTGTGGGCCCCAAGACATTCGGCATGCACGTGGGGCCCCCATGACATGCTGCATGCGTTTGGGGCCCCCATGACTTGCGGCATGCATGTGGGACCCCCATGACATGTGGTATGCACGTGGGGCCCCTATGACATGCCACATGCATTTGGGGCCCCATGACATGCGACATGCATGTGGGACCCCCATGACATGCAGCATGCATTTGGGCCCCCATGACATGTGGCATGCATTTGGGCCCCCATGACATGCGGCATGCATTTGGGGCCTGCATAACATGCTGCATGCATTTGGGGTCCCTGAGACATTCGGCATGCATGTGGGGCACCCATGACTTGCGCCATGCACGTGGGGCCCCTATGACATGCAGCATGAATTTGGGGGCCCCATTACATGTGGCATGCACGTGGAGCCCCCATGACATGAGTCATGCATTTGGGGCCGCCATGACATGCGGCATGCACGTGGGGCCCCCAATACATGCGGAATGCTCGGGAGGCCCCCATGACATGCGGCATGCACGTGGGGCCCCCATGACGTGCAGCATGCATTTGGATCCCCCATTACATGCAGAATGCAAGTGGGGACTCCATGACATGTGGCATGCATGCGGGCCCCCATGACATGCAGTATGCATTTGGGGCCTGCATAACATGGTGCATGCATTTGGTGTACCTGAGACATTCGGCATGCACGTGGGGCCCCCATAACATGCTGCATGCATTTGGGGTGCCCGAGACATGCGGCATGCACGTGGGGCCCCTATGACATGCCGCATGCATTTGGGCCCCCATTACATGTGGCATGCACATGGGGACCCCATGACATGCAGCATGAGTTTGGATCCCCCATGACATGCGGCATGCACATGGGGCCCCCATGACATGAGTCATGCATTTGGGGCCGCCATGACATGCTGCATGCATTTGGGGCTCCCATGACATGCGGCATGCATTTGGGTCCCCCATGAAATGCGGCATGCATGTGGGGCCCCCATGACATGTGGCATGCATGTAGGGCCCCATGATATGCGGCCTGCAGTTGGGGCCCCCAATACATGCGTCATGCATTTATGGCCCCCATGACATGCGGCATGCATTTGGGCCCCCATGACATGTGGCAAGCACGTGGGGCCCCAATGACATGCAGCATGCACGTGGGGCCCCCATGACATGCGGAATGCAAGTGAGGCCCCCATGACATGCGGAATGCCTGCGGGGCCCCCATGACATGCGGAATGCGTGCGGGGCCCCCATGACATGCGGCATGCATGCAGGGCCCTCATGACATGCGGCATGAATTTGGGACCCCATGACATGTGGCATGCATGTGGGGCCCCTATGACATGCGGCATGCATTTGTGGGCCCCAAGACATGCGGCATGCATGTGGGGCCCCTATTACATGCGGCATGCATTTGGGGGCCCCATGACATGCGGCATGCACATGGGGCCCCCATGAAATGCGGCATTTATTTGGGGCCCCCATGACATGCGGCATGCACGTGGTGCCCCCATGACGTGCAGCATGAATTTGGATCCCCCATTACTTGCTGCATGCAACTGGGGCCCCCATGAAATGCGCCATGCATGTGGGGCCCCTATGACATGCGGCATGCATTTGTGGGCCCCAAGACATGCGCCAAGCATGTGGGGCCCCAATGACATGCAGCATTCACGTGGGACCGCCATAACATGCGGAATGCACGTGAGGCCCCCATGACATGCGTAATGCCTGCGGGGCCCCAATGACATGCGGCATGCACGCATTTGGGTCCCCCATGAAATGCGGCATGCATGTGGGGCCCCCATGACATGCGGCATGCATTTGTGGGCCCCAAGACATGCGCCATGCATGTGGGGCCCCTATGACATGCGGCATGCATTTGTGGGCCCCAAGACATGCGGCATGCATGTGGGGGCCCTATGACATGCGGCATGCATTTGTGGGCCCCAAGACATGCGCCAAGCATGTGGGGCCCCAATGACATGCAGCATTCACGTGGGACCGCCATAACATGCGGAATGCACGTGAGGCCCCCATGACATGCGTAATGCCTGCGGGGCCCCAATGACATGCGGCATGCACGCATTTGGGTCCCCCATGAAATGCGGCATGCATGTGGGGCCCCCATGACATGCGGCATGCATTTGTGGGCCCCAAGACATGCGCCATGCATGTGGGGCCCCTATGACATGCGGCATGCATTTGTGGGCCCCAAGACATGCGGCATGCATGTGGGGGCCCTATGACATGCGGCATGCATTTGTGGGCCCCAAGACATGCGCCAAGCATGTGGGGCCCCAATGACATGCAGCATTCACGTGGGACCGCCATAACATGCGGAATGCACGTGAGGCCCCCATGACATGCGTAATGCCTGCGGGGCCCCAATGACATGCGGCATGCACGCATTTGGGTCCCCCATGAAATGCGGCATGCATGTGGGGCCCCCATGACATGCGGCATGCATTTGTGGGCCCCAAGACATGCGCCATGCATGTGGGGCCCCTATGACATGCGGCATGCATTTGTGGGCCCCAAGACATGCGGCATGCATGTGGGGGCCCTATGACATGCGGCATGCATTTGGGGGGCCCCAAGACATGCGGCATGCACGTGCGGCCCCCATGAAATGTGGCATTTATTTGGCGCCCCAATGACATGTGGAATGCCTGCGGGGCCCCCGTGACATGCAGCATTCACGTGGGACCGACATAACATGCGGAATGCACGTGAGGCCCCCTTGACATGCGTAATGCCTGCGGGGCCCCAATGACATGCGGCATGCACGCATTTGGGTCCCCCATGAAATGCGGCATGCATGTGGGGCCCCCATGACATGTGGTATGCATGTGGGGTCCCATGATATGCGGCATGCAGTTGGGGCCCCAATACATGCGGCATGCACGTTGGGCACCCATGACATGCGACATGCATTTATGGCCCCCATGATATGCGGCATGCATTTGGGCCCTCATGAAATGCGCCATGCATGTGGGGCCCCTATGACATGCGGCATGCATTTGGGGCCCCCATGATATGCGGCACGCATTTGTGGTCCCCATGACATGCGGCATGCATTTGTGGGCCCCAAGACATGATGCATGCATTTGGGGGGGCCCCATGACATGCGGAATGCACGTGGGGCCCCCATGAAATGCGGCATGCATTTGGGGCCCCCATGACATGCGGAATGCCTTCGGGGCCCCATGAGATGCGGAATGCATGCGGCACCCATTAAATGCGGCAAGCACGTGGGGCCCCAATGACATGCAGCATGTACGTGGGGCCCCCATGACATGCGGAATGCCTGCGGGGCCCCAATGACATGCGGCATGCAAGCGGGGCCCTCATGACATGTAGCATGCATTTGGGGCCCCCAATATATGCAGCATGCACGTGGGGCCCCCATGATATGTGGCATGCATTTGGGGCCCCCATGACTTGTGGCATGCACGTGGGCCCCTCATGACATGCAGCATGCATTTGGAAACCACTATGACATGCGGCATGCATTTGGGGCCCCCATGACATGAGGCATGCATTTGGGGCCCCCATGACATGCGGCATGCATGTAGGGCCCCATGAAATGCGCCATGCATGTGGGTCCCCTATGACATGCGGCATGCATTTGTGGGCCCCAAGACATGCGGCATGCACGTGGGCCCCCCATGACATGCGGCATGCATTTGGGGCCCCCCTGACATGCGGAATGCACGTGGGGCACCTATGACATGCGACATGAATTTGGGGGCCCCATTACATGCGGCATGCACGTGGAGCATCCATGACATGCGTCATGCATTTGGGGCCCCATGACATGCGGCATGCATGTGGGGCCCCCATGATATGCGCCATGCATGTGGGGCCCCTATGACATGCGGCATGCATTTGTGGGTCCCAAGACATACTGCATGCATTTGGGGGGCCCCATGACATGCGGCATGCATTTGGGGGGCCCCATGACATGCGGCATGCACGTGGGGCCCCCATGACATGTGGCATACATTTGTGGCCCCCGTGACATGAGGCATGCAAGAGGGGTCCCCATGACATGCGGCATGCATTTGGGGCCCCCATGACATGTGGCATGCACGTGGGGCCCCCATGACATGCTGCATGCATTTGGGGCCCCCATGATAAGCGGCATGCATGTGGGGCCCCTATGACATGCAGAATCCATTTGGGGGGGCCCATGACATGCGGCATGCACATGGGGCCCCCATGAAATGCCGCATTTATTTGGGGCCCCCATGACATGTGGAATGCCTGCGGGGCCCCCATGACATGCGGCATGCATGTGGGGCCCCCATGAAGTGCAGCATGCATTTGGATCCCCCATTACATGCTGCATGCAATTGGGGCCCCCATGAAATGCGCCATGCATGTGGGGCCCCTATAACATGCTGCATGAATTTGGGGCCCCCAATACATGCGGCATGCTTGTTGGGCCCCCATGACATGCGGCATGCATTTATGGCCCCCATGACATGCGGCAAGCATTTGAGCCCCCATGACATGCGGCATGCATGTGGGGACCCCATGACATGCAGCATGCATGTGCTGCCCCAATGGCATGCGGCATGCATTTGGGGGCCCCATGACTTGATGCATGCATTTGTTGCCCCCATGACATGCGGCATGCATGTGGGACCCCCATGACATGCGGCATGCATTTGAATCCCCCATTACATGTGGCATGCACGTGGGGCCCCCATGACATGCGGCGTGCATTTGGGCCCCCCATGACATGCGGAATGCCTGCGGGGCCCCCATGACATGCGGCATGAATGCATGGCCCTCATGACATGCGGCATGAATTTGGGGCCCCCAATACATGCGGCATTCATGTGGGGCTCCCATGACATGCGGCATGCATTTATGGCCCCCATGACATGCGGCAAGCTTTTGGGCCCCATGACATGCGGCATGCATGTGGGGCCCCCATGACATGCGGCATGCATGTGGGGCCCCCTTGACATGCGGCATGCATTTGGGGGCCCCATGGCATGCAGCATGCATGTGGGGCCCAAATGCTTGCCGCATGTCAAGGGGGCCTCCATGACATGCGGCATGCATGTGGGTCCCCATGACATGCGTCATGCACGTGGGGCCCCCTTGACATGCGGCATGCATTTATGGCCCCCATGACTTGCGGCATGAATTTGGGGCTCCCATGATATGCGGCACGCATTTGGGGCCCCCATGACATGCGCATGCATGTGGAGCCCCCATGAAATACGCCATGCATGTGGGGCCCCTATGACATGCGGCATGCATTTGTGGGCCCCAAGACATGCTGCATGCATTTGGGGGACCCCATGACATGCGGCATGCATTTGGGGCCCCCATGACATGAGGCATTCATTTGGGACCCCCATGACATGCGGCATGCATTTGGGCCCCCCATGACATGCGGCATGCATATGGGGCCTGCATAACATGCTGCATGCATTTGGGGTACCTGAGACATGCGGCATGCACGTGGGCCCCCCATAACATGCTGCATGCATTTGGGGTGCCCGAGACATGCGGCATGCACGTGGGGCCCCTATGACATGTGGCATGCACGTGGGGCCCCCATGACATGCTGCATGCATTTGGGGCCCCCATGATAAGCGGCATGCATGTGGGGCCCCAATGACATGCGGAATCCATTTGGGGGGCCCCATGACATGCGGCATGCACATGGGGCCCCCATGAAATGCAGCATTTATTTGGGGCCCCCATGACATGTGGAATGCCTGCGGGGCCCCCATGACATGCGGCATGCATGTGGGGCCCCCATGAAGTGCAGCATGCATTTGGATCCCCCATTACATGCTGCATGCAATTGGGGCCCCCATGAAATGCGCCATGCATGTGGGGCCCCTATGACATGCTGCATGAATTTGGGGCCCCCAATACATGCGGCATGCTTGTTGGGCCCCCATGACATGCGGCATGCATTTATGGCCCCCATGACATGCGGCAAGCATTTGAGCCCCCATGACATGCGGCATGCATGTGGGGACCCCATGACATGCGGCATGCATGTGGGGCCCCAATGACATGCGGCATGCATTTGGGGGCCCCCATGACTTGATGCATGCATTTGGGGCCCCCATGACATGCGGCATGCATGTGGGACCCCCATGGCATGTGGCATGCATTTGAATCCCCCATTACATGCGGCCTGCACGTGGGGCCCCCCATGGCATGCGGCATGCATTTGGGCCCCCCATGACATGCGGAATGCCTGCAGGGCCCCCATGACATGCGGCATGCATGCAGGGCCCTCATGACATGCGGCATGAATTTGGGGCCCCCAATACATGCGGCATGCACGTTGGGCCCCCTTGACATGCGACATTCATGTGGGGCTCCCATGACATGCGGCATGCATTTATGGCCCCCATGACATGCGGCAAGCTTTTGGGCCCCATGACATGCGGCATGCATGTGGGGCCTCCATGACATGCGGCAAGCATTTGGGCCCCCATGACATGCGGCATGCATGTGGGGCCCCCTTGACATGCGGCATGCATTTGGGGGCCCCATGGCATGCAGCATGCATGTGGGGCCCAAATGCTTGCCGCATGTCAAGGGGGCCTCCATGACATGCGGCATGCATGTGGATCCCCATGACATGCGGCATGCATGTGGGGCCCCTATGACATGCGGCATGCATGTGGGGCCCCCATGACATGCTCCATGCATGTGGGGCCCCATGACATGCGGCATGCATTTGGGTCCCCCATGAAATGCGGCATGCATGTGGGGCCCCCATGACATGTGGCATGCATGTGGGCCCCTATGACATGCGGCATGCATGTGGGACCCCCATGACATGCGGCATGCATGTGGGGCCCCTATGACATGCGGCATGCATTTGGAGCCCCCAGGACATGAGTCATGCATTTGAGGCCGTCATGACATGCGACATGCATGTGGGGCCCCCATGACATGCTCCATGCATGTGGGGCCCCATGACATGCGGCATGCATTTGGGTCCCCCATGAAATGCGGCATGCATGTGGGGCCCCCATGACATGTGGCATGCATGTGGGCCCCTATGACATGCGGCATGCATGTGGGACCCCCATGACATGCGGCATGCATGTGGGGCCCCTATGACATGCGGCATGCATTTGGAGCCCCCAGGACATGAGTCATGCATTTGCGGCCGTCATGACATGCGGCATGCATTTGCGGCCCCCATGACATGTGGCATGCATGTGGGCCCCCCATGACATGCGCCATGCATGTGGGCCCCTATGACATTCGGCATGCATGTGGGACCCCCATGACATGCGGCATGCATGTGGGGCCCCTATGACATGCGGCATGCATGTGGGGCCCCCATGACATGCTCCATGCATGTGGGGCCCCTGTGACATGTGGCATGCATGTGGGGCCCCTATGACATGCGGCATGTATTTGGGGGGCCCCATGACATGCGGCATGCACGTGGGGCCCCCATGACATGCGGCATGCATGTGGGGTCCCCATGACATGTGGCATGCATGTGAACCCCCCATGACATGCGCCATGAATGTGGGCCCCTATGACATGCGGCATGCGTGTGGGACCCCCATGACATGCGGCATGCATGTGGGGCCCCTATGACATGCGGCATGCATGTGGGGCCCCCATGACATGCTCCATGCATGTGGGGCCCCTATGACATGTGGCATGCATGTGGGGGCCCTATGACATGCGGCATGCATTTGGGGGGCCCCATGACATGCGGCATGCACGTGGGGCCCCCATGACATGCGGCAAGCACGTGGGGCCCCAATGACATGCAGCATGTACGTGGGGCCCCCATGACATGCGAAATGCACGTGAGGCCCCCATGACATGCGGAATGCCTGCGGGGCCCCAATGCCATGCGGCATGCATGCATTTGGGTCACCCATGAAATGCAGCATGCACGTGGGGCCCCCATGACATGTGGCATGCATGTGGGGCCCCATGATATCCGGCATGCATTTATGGCCCCCATGACATGCGGCATGCATTTGGGGCCCCCATGACTTGAGCCATGCATTTGGGGCCCCCATAACATGTGGCATGCACGTGGGGCCCTCATGACATGCAGCATGCATTTGGGGCCCCCATGACTTGAGCCATGCATTTGGGGCCCCCATGACATGCGGCATGCACGTGGGGCCATCATGACATGCAGCATGCATTTGGGGCCACTATGACATGCGGCAAGCATTTGGTCCCCCATGACATGCGGCATGCATGTGGGGGGCCCATGACATGCGTCATGCATTTGGGCCCCATGACATGCGGCATGCATTTGGGGCCTGCATAACATGATGCATGCATTTGGGGTACCTGAGACATGCGGCATGCACATGGGGCCCCCATAACATGCTGCATGCATTTGGGGCGCCCGAGACATGCGGCATGCACGTGGGGACCCTATGACATGCCGCATGCATTTGGGGCCCCCATTACATGTGGCATGCACATGAAGCCCCCATGACATGAGGCATATGCTTGGGGCCCCATTGACATGCGGCATGAGTTTGGACCCCCCATGACATGTGGCATGCACGTGGGGCCCCCATGACATGCGGCATGCATTTGGGGCCGCCATGACATGCGGCATGCATTTGGGGCCCCCATGACATGCGGCATGCATTTGGGTCCCTCATGAAATGCGGCATGCATGTGGGGCCCCCATGACATGTGGCATGCATGTGGGCCCCCCCATGACATGCGCCATGAATGTGGGGCCCCTATGACATGCGGCATGCATTTGGGGGGCCCCATGACATGCGGCATGCACGTGGGGCCCCCATGACATGCGGCATACATTTGTGGCCCCCGTGACATGAGGCATGCACGTGGGGCCCCCATGACATGCGACAAGCACGCGGGGCACCAATGACATGCAACATGTACGTGGGGCCCCCATGACATGCGGAATGCACGTGAGGCCCCCTTGACATGCGGAATGGCTGCGGGGCCCCAATGACATGCAGCATGCATGTGGGCCCCCCATGACATGCGGCATGCATTTGTGGGCACCAAGACATACGGCATGCGTTTGGGGCCCCCATGATATGCAGCATGCATTTGAATCCCCCATTACATGCGGCATGCACGTGGGGCTCCCATGACATGCGGCATGCATTTGTGGCCCCCATGACTTGAGGCATGCATTTGGGGCCTCCATGACATGCGGCATGCATGTGGGGCCCCCATGACATGCGCCATGCATGTGGGGCCCCTATGACATGCGGCATGCACGTGGAGCCCCCATCATATGCGGCATGCATTTGGGGCCCCCATGACATGCGGCATGCATGCAGGGCCCTCATGACATGTGGCATGAATTTGGGGCCCCAATACATGCGGCATGCATGTTGGCACCCCATGACATGCGGCATGCATTTGGGGCCTCCATGACATGCGGCATGCATGTGGGGCCCCCCATGACATGCGCCGTGCATGTGGGACCCCTATGACATGCGGCATGCATTTGGGGCCCCCATGACATGCGGCATGCATGTGGGGCCCTCATGACATGCGGCATGCATTTGTGGGCCCCAAGACATTCGGCATGCACGTGGGGCCCCCATGACATGCTGCATTCGTTTGGGGCCCCCATGACTTGCGGCATGCATGTGGGACCCCCATGACATGTGGTATGCACGTGGGGCCCCTATGACATGCCACATGCATTTGGGGCCCCCATGACATGCGACATGCATGTGGGACCCCCATGACATGCGGCATGCATTTGGGCCCCCATGACATGTGGCATGCATTTGGGCCCCCATGACATGCGGCATGCATTTGGGGCCTGCATAACATGCTGCATGCATTTGGGGTCCCTGAGACATTCGGCATGCATGTGGGGCACCCATGACTTGCGCCATGCACGTGGGGCCCCTATGACATGCAGCATGAATTTGGGGGCCCCATTACATGTGGCATGCACGTGGAGCCCCCATGACATGAGTCATGCATTTGGGGCCGCCATGACATGCGGCATGCACGTGGGGCCCCCAATACATGCGGAATGCTCGGGAGGCCCCCATGACATGCGGCATGCACGTGGGGCCCCCATGACGTGCAGCATGCATTTGGATCCCCCATTACATGCAGAATGCAAGTGGGGACCCCATGACATGTGGCATGCATGTGGGCCCCATGACATGCAGTATGCATTTGGGGCCTGCATAACATGGTGCATGCATTTGGTGTACCTGAGACATTCGGCATGCACGTGGGGCCCCCATAACATGCTGCATGCATTTGGGGTGCCCGAGACATGCGGCATGTCATAGGGGCCCCACGTGCATGCCGCACGCATTTGGGCCCCCATTACATGTGGCATGCACATGGGGACCCCATGACATGCAGCATGAGTTTGGATCCCCCATGACATGCGGCATGCACATGGGGCCCCCATGACATGAGTCATGCATTTGGGGCCGCCATGACATGCAGCATGCATTTGGGGCTCCCATGACATGCGGCATGCATTTGGGTCCCCCATGAAATGCGGCATGCATGTGGGGCCCCCATGACATGTGGCATGCATGTAGGGCCCCATGATATGCGGCCTGCAGTTGGGGCCCCCAATACATGCGGCATGCATTTATGGCCCCATTACATGCGGCATGCATTTGGGCCCCCATGACATGTGGCAAGCACGTGGGGCCCCAATGACATGCAGCATGCACGTGGGGCCCCCATGACATGCGGAATGCAAGTGAGGCCCCCATGACATGCGGAATGCCTGCGGGGCCCCCATGACATGCGGAATGCGTGCGGGGCCCCCGTGACATGCGGCATGCATGCAGGGCCCTCATGACATGCGGCATGAATTTGGGACCCCATGACATGTGGCATGCATGTGGGGCCCCTATGACATGCGGCATGCATTTGTGGGCCCCAAGACATGCGGCATGCATGTGGGGCCCCTATGACATGCGGCATGCATTTGGGGGCCCCATGACATGCGGCATGCACATGGGGCCCCCATGAAATGCGGCATTTATTTGGGGCCCCCATGACATGCGGCATGCACGTGGTGCCCCCATGACGTGCAGCATGAATTTGGATCCCCCATTACATGCTGCATGCAACTGGGGCCCCCATGAAATGCGCCATGCATGTGGGGCCCCTATGACATGCGGCATGCATTTGTGGGCCCCAAGACATGCGCCATGCATGTGGGGCCCCAATGACATGCAGCATTCACGTGGGACCGCCATAACATGCGGAATGCACGTGAGGCCCCCATGACATGCGTAATGCCTGCGGGGCCCCAATGACATGCGGCATGCACGCATTTGGGTCCCCCATGAAATGCGGCATGCATGTGGGGCCCCCATGACATGCGGCATGCATTTGTGGGCCCCAAGACATGCGCCATGCATGTGGGGCCCCTATGACATGCGGCATGCATTTGTGGGCCCCAAGACATGCGGCATGCATGTGGGGCCCCTATGACATGCGGCATGCATTTGGGGGGCCACATGACATGCGGCATGCACGTGCGGCCCCCATGAAATGTGGCATTTATTTGGCGCCCCAATGACATGTGGAATGCCTGCGGGGCCCCCTTGACAAGTGGCATGCACGTGGGGCCCCCATGACATGCGGCAAGCACGTGGGGCCCCAATGACATGCAGCATTCACGTGGGACCGCCATAACATGCGGAATGCACGTGAGGCCCCCTTGACATGCGTAATGCCTGCGGGGCCCCAATGACATGCGGCATGCACGCATTTGGGTCCCCCATGAAATGCGGCATGCATGTGGGGCCCCCATGACATGTGGTATGCATGTGGGGTCCCATGATATGCGGCATGCAGTTGGGGCCCCAATACATGCGGCATGCACGTTGGGCACCCATGACATGCGACATGCATTTATGGCCCCCATGATATGCGGCATGCATTTGGGCCCTCATGAAATGCGCCATGCATGTGGGGCCCTTATGACATGCGGCATGCATTTGGGGCCCCCATGATATGCGGCACACATTTGTGGTCCCCATGACATGCGGCATGCATTTGTGGGCCCCAAGACATGATGCATGCATTTGGGGGGCCCCATGACATGCGGAATGCACGTGGGGCCCCCATGAAATGCGGCATGCATTTGGGGCCCCCATGACATGCGGAATGCCTTCGGGGCCCCATGAGATGCGGCATGCATGCGGCACCCTCATGACATGCGGCATGCATTTGGGGCCCCCATGACTTGAGGCATGCATTTGGGGCCCTCATGACATGCGGCATGCATTTGTGGGCCCCAAGACATTCGGCATGCACGTGGGGCCCCCATGACATGCTGCATGCGTTTGGGGCCCCCATGACTTGCGGCATGCATGTGGGACCCCCATGACATGTGGTATGCACGTGGGACACCTATGACATGCCACATGCATTTGGGGCCCCCATGACATGCGACATGCATGTGGGACCCCCATGACATGCAGCATGCATTTGGGCCCCATGACATGTGGCATGCATTTGGGCCCCCATGACATGCGGCATGCATTTGGGGCCTGCATAACATGCTGCATGCATTTGGGGGCCCCATTACATGTGGCATGCACGTGGAGCCCCCATGACATGAGTCATGCATTTGGGGCCGCCATGACATGCGGCATGCACGTGGGGCCCCCAATACATGCGGAATGCTCGGGAGGCCCCCATGACATGCGGCATGCACGTGGGGCCCCCATGACGTGCAGCATGCATTTGGATCCCCCATTACATGCAGAATGCAAGTGGGGACCCCATGACATGTGGCATGCATGTGGGCCCCCATGACATGCAGTATGCATTTGGGGCCTGCATAACATGGTGCATGCATTTGGTGTACCTGAGACATTCGGCATGCACGTGGGGCCCCCATAACATGCTGCATGCATTTGGGGTGCCCGATACATGCGGCATGTCATAGGGGCCCCACGTGCATGCCGCACGCATTTGGGCCCCCATTACATGTGGCATGCACATGGGGACCCCATGACATGCAGCATGAGTTTGGATCCCCCATGACATGCGGCATGCACATGGGGCCCCCATGACATGAGAAATGCATTTGGGGCCGCCATGACATGCTGCATGCATTTGGGGCTCCCATGACATGCGGCATGCATTTGGGTCCCCCATGAAATGCGGCATGCATGTGGGGCCCCCATGACATGTGGCATGCATGTAGGGCCCCATGATATGCGGCCTACAGTTGGGGCCCCCAATACATGCGTCATGCATTTATGGCCCCCATGACATGCGGCATGCATTTGGGCCCCCATGACATGTGGCAAGCACGTGGGGCCCCAATGACATGCAGCATGCACGTGGGGCCCCCATGACATGCGGAATGCAAGTGAGGCCCCCATGACATGCGGAATGCCTGCGGGGCCCCCATGACATGCGGAATGCGTGCGGGGCCCCCATGACATGCGGCATGCATGCAGGGCCCTCATGACATGCGGCATGAATTTGGGACCCCATGACATGTGGCATGCATGTGGGGCCCCTATGACATGCGGCATGCATTTGTGGGCCCCAAGACATGCGTCATGCACATGGGGCCCCCATGAAATGCGGCATTTATTTGGGGCCCCCATGACATGCGTCATGCACGTGGTGCCCCCATGACGTGCAGCATGAATTTGGATCCCCCATTACATGCTGCATGCAACTGGGGCCCCCATGAAATGCGCCATGCATGTGGGGCCCCTATGACATGCGGCATGCATTTGTGGGCCCCCAATGACATGCAGCATTCACGTGGGACCGCCATAACATGCGGAATGCACGTGAGGCCCCCATGACATGCGTAATGCCTGCGGGGCCCCAATGACATGCGGCATGCACGCATTTGGGTCCCCCAAGAAATGCGGCATGCATGTGGGGGGCCCATGACATGCGGCATGCATTTGTGGGCCCCAAGACATGCGCCATGCATGTGGGGCCCCTATGACATGCGGCATGCATTTGTGGGCCCCAAGACATGCGGCATGCATGTGGGGCCCCTATGACATGCGGCATGCATTTGGGGGGCCACATGACATGCGGCATGCACGTGCGGCCCCCATGAAATGTGGCATTTATTTGGCGCCCCAATGACATGTGGAATGCCTGCGGGGCCCCCGTGACATGTGGCATGCACGTGGGGCCCCCATGACATGCAGCATTCACGTGGGACCGACATAACATGCGGAATGCACGTGAGGCCCCCTTGACATGCGTAATGCCTGCGGGGCCCCAATGACATGCGGCATGCACGCATTTGGGTCCCCCATGAAATGCGGCATGCATGTGGGGCCCCCATGACATGTGGTATGCATTTGTGGGCCCCAAGACATGCGCCATGCATGTGGGGCCCCTATGACATGCGGCATGCATTTGTGGGCCCCAAGACATGCGGCATGCATGTGGGGCCCCTATGACATGCGGCATGCATTTGGGGGGCCACATGACATGCGGCATGCACGTGCGGCCCCCATGAAATGTGGCATTTATTTGGCGCCCCAATGACATGTGGAATGCCTGCGGGGCCCCCGTGACATGTGGCATGCACGTGGGGCCCCCATGACATGCAGCATTCACGTGGGACCGACATAACATGCGGAATGCACGTGAGGCCCCCTTGACATGCGTAATGCCTGCGGGGCCCCAATGACATGCGGCATGCACGCATTTGGGTCCCCCATGAAATGCGGCATGCATGTGGGGCCCCCATGACATGTGGTATGCATGTGGGGTCCCATGATATGCGGCATGCAGTTGGGGCCCCAATACATGCGGCATGCACGTTGGACACCCATGACATGCGACATGCATTTATGGCCCCCATGATATGCGGCATGCATTTGGGCCCTCATGAAATGCGCCATGCATGTGGGGCCCCTATGACACGCGGCATGCATTTGGGGCCCCCATGATATGCGGCACGCATTTGTGGTCCCCATGACATGCGGCATGCACTTGTGGGCCCCAAGACATGATGCATGCATTTGGGGGGCCCCATGACATGCGGAATGCACGTGGGGCCCCCATGAAATGCGGCATGCATTTGGGGCCCCCATGACATGCAGAATGCCTTCGGGGCCCCATGAGACGCGGCATGCATGCGGCACCCTCATGACATGCGGCATGCATTTGGGGCCCCCATGACTTGAGGCATGCATTTGGGGCCCCTATGACATGCGGCATGCATTTGGGGCCCCAATGACATGCGGCATGCATGTGGGGCACCCATGACTTGCGCCATGCACGTGGGGCCCCTATGGCATGCGGCATATGCTTGGGGCCCCAATGACATGCGGTATGAGTTTGGATCCCCCATGACATGCGGCATGCACGTGGGGCCCCCATGACATGAGTCATGCATTTGGGGCCGCCATGACATGCGGCATGCATTTGGGGCCCCCATGACATGCGACATGCACGTGGGGCCGCCATGACATGCGGTATGCATTTGCGGACCCCATGACATGCGGCATGCATTTGGGGTCCCCAGGACATGAGTCATGCATTTGGGGCCGTCATGACATGCGGCATGCATTTGGGGCCCCCATGACATGCGGCATGCATTTGGGTCCCCCATGAAATGCGGCATGCATGTGGGGCCCCCATGACATGTGGCATGCATGTGGGCCCCCCATGACATGCGCCATGCATGTGGGCCCCTATGACATGCGGCATGCATGTGGGGGCCCCAGGACATGCTCCATGCATGTGGGGCCCCTATGACATGCGGCATGCATGTGGGGCCCCTATGACATGCGGCATGCATTTGGGGGCCCCATGACATGCGGCATGCACGTGGGGCCCCCATGACATGCGTCATACATTTGTGGCCCCCGTGACATGAGGCATGCACATGGGGACCCCATGACATGCGGCAAGCACGCGGGGCCCCAATGACATGCAGCATGTACGTGGGGCCCCCATGACATGCGGAATGCACGTGAGGCCCCCATGACATGCGGAATGCCTGCGGGGCCCCAATGCCATGCGGCATGCATGCATTTGGGTCACCCATGAAATGCGGCATGCATGTGGGGCCCCCATGACATGTGGCATGCATGTGGGGCCCCATGATATCCGGCATGCATTTATGGCCCCCATGACATGCGGCATGCATTTGGGCCTCCATGACAAGCGAAAAGCACGTGGGGCCCCAATGACATGCAGCATGCACGTGGGGCCCCCATGACATGCGGAATGCACGTGAGGCCCCCATGACATGCGGAATGCCTGCGGGGCCCCAATGACATGCGGCATGCATTTGGGGCCCCCATGACTTGAGCCATGCATTTGGGGCCCCCATGATATGTGGCATGCATTTGGGGCCCCCATGACTTGAGCCATGCATTTGGGGCCCCCATGACATGCGGCCTGCACGTGGGGCCATCATGACATGCAGCATGCATTTGGGGCCACTATGACATGCGGCAAACATTTGGGCCCCCATGACATGCGGCATGCATGTGGGGCACCCATGACTTGCGCCATGTCATGTGGGCCCCAAATGCATGCGGCATGAATTTGGGGGCTCCATTACATGCGGCATGCATGTGGAGCCCCCATGACATGCGGCATGCATTTGGGGCCCACATGACATGCTTCATGCATGTGGGGCCCCCATGACATGCGTCATGCATTTGGGCCCCCATGACATGCGGCATGCATTTGGGGACTGCATAACATGCTGCATGCATTTGGGGTACCTGAGACATGCGGCATGCACATGGGGCCCCCATGACATGCGGCATATGCTTGGGGCCCCAATGACATGCGGTATGCACGTTCGGCCCCCATGACATGAGTCATGCATTTGGGGCCGCCATGACATGCGGCATGCATTTGGGGCCCCCATGACATGCGGTATGCATGTGGGGCCCCAATGACATGCGGCATGCATTTGGGGGCCCCCATGACTTGATGCATGCATTTGGGGCCCCCATGACATGCGGCATGCATGTGGGACCCCCATGGCATGCGGCATGCATTTGAATCCCCCATTACATGCGGCATGCACGTGGGGCCCCCCATGGCATGCGGCATGCATTTGGGCCCCCCATGACATGCGGAATGCCTGCGGGGCCCCCATGACATGCGGCATGCATGCAGGGCCCTCATGACATGCGGCATGAATTTGGGGCCCCCAATACATGCGGCATGCACATTGGGCCCCCTTGACATGCGACATTCATGTGGGGCTCCCATGACATGCGGCATGCATTTATGGCCCCCATGACATGCGGCATGCATTTGGGCCCCCCATGACATGCGGCATGCATTTGGGGTGCCCGAGACATGCGGCATGCACGTGGGGCCCCTATGACATGTGGCATGCACGTGGGGCCCCCATGACATGCTGCATGCATTTGGGACCCCCATGATAAGCGGCATGCATGTGGGGCCCCTATGACATGCGGAATCCATTTGGGGGGCCCCATGACATGTGGAATGCCTGCGGGGCCCCCATGACATGCGGCATGCATGTGGGGCCCCCATGAAGTGCAGCATGCATTTGGATCCCCCATTACATGCTGCATGCAATTGGGGCCCCCATGAAATGCGCCATGCATGTGGGGCCCCTATGACATGCTGCATGAATTTGGGGCCCCCAATACATGCGGCATGCTTGTTGGGCCCCCATGACATGCGGCATGCATTTATGGCCCCCATGACATGCGGCAAGCATTTGAGCCCCCATGACATGCGGCATGCATGTGGAGACCCCATGACATGCGGCATGCATGTGGGGCCCCAATGACATGCGGCATGCATTTGGGGGCCCCCATGACTTGATGCATGCATTTGGGGCCCCCATGACATGCGGCATGCATGTGGGACCCCCATGGCATGCGGCATGCATTTGAATCCCCCATTACATGCGGCATGCACGTGGGGCCCCCATGGCATGTGGCATGCATTTGGGCCCCCCATGACATGCGGAATGCCTGCGGGGCCCCCATGACATGCGGCATGCATGCAGGGCCCTCATGACATGCGGCATGAATTTGGGGCCCCCAATACATGCGGCATGCACGTTGGGCCCCCTTGACATGCGACATTCATGTGGGGCTCCCATGACATGCGGCATGCATTTATGGCCCCCATGACATGCGGCAAGCTTTTGGGCCCCATGACATGCGGCATGCATGTGGGGCCCCCATGACATGCGGCAAGCATTTGGGCCCCCATGACATGCGGCATGCATGTGGGGCCCCCTTGACATGCGGCATGCATTTGGGGGCCCCATGGCATGCAGCATGCATGTGGGGCCCAAATGCTTGCCGCATGTCAAGGGGGCCTCCATGACATGCGGCATGCATGTGGGTCCCCATGACATGCGTCATGCACGTGGGGCCCCCTTGACATGCGGCATGCATTTATGGCCCTCATGACTTGCGGCATGAATTTGGGGCCCCCATGATATGCGGCACGCATTTGGGGCCCCCATGACATGCGCATGCATGTGGAGCCCCCATGACATGAGGCATTCATTTGGGACCCCCATGACATGCAGCATGCACGTGGGGCCCCCATGACATGCGACATGCATTTGGGGGCCCCGTGACATGCGGCATGCATTTGGGTCCCCCATGAAATGTGGCATGCACGTGGAGCCCCCATGACATGCGGCATGCATTTGGGGCACCCATGACATGCGGCATGCATGTGGGACCCCCATGACATGCGGCATGCATTTGGGGCCTGCATAACATGCTGCATGCATTTGGGGTACCTGAGACATGCGGCATGCACGTGGGCCCCCCATAACATGCTGCATGCATTTGGCGTGCCCGAGACATGCGGCATGCACGTGGGGCCCCTATGACATGCCGCATGCATTTGGGGCCCACATTGCATGTGGCATGCACATGGGGCCCCCATGACATGCGGCATACACTTGGGGCCCCAATGACATGCGGCATGAGTTTGGATCCCCCATGACATGCGGCATGCACGTGGAGCCCCCATGACATGCTCCATGCATGTGGGGCCCCTATGATATGCGGCATGCATGTGGGCTCCCCATGAAATGTTGCATGCACCTGGGGCCCCCATGACATGCTGCATGCATTTGGGGCCCCCATGACATGCAGCATGCATGTGGGTCCCCCATGACATGCGACATGCATTTGGGGCCCCATGACATGCGGCATGCACTTGGGGCCCCCTTGACATGCGTCATGCATTTGGATCCCCCATTACATGCTGCATGCAAGTGGTGCCCCATGACATGCGGCATGCATGTGGGCCCCCATGACATGCGGCATGCATTTGGGGCCTCCATGACATGCGGCATGCATGTGGGGCCCCCATGACATGCGGCATGCATTTGGGGTCCCCTTGACATGCGACATTCATGTGGGGCTCCCATGACATGCGGCATGAATTTGGGGCCTCCATGACATGCGGCATGCATGTGGGGCCCCCATGACATGCGGCATGCATTTGGGGTCCCCATGACATGCGGCATGCACGTGGGGCCCCCTTGACATGCGACATTCATTTGGGGCCCCCATGACATGTGGCATGCATGTGGGGCTCCCATGACATGCGGCATGCATTTATGGCCCCCATGACATGCGGCAAGCATTTGGGCCCCCATGACATGCGGCATGCATGTGGGGCCCCCATGACATGCGGCATGCATTTGGGGCCTGCATAACATGCTGCATGCACTTGGGGTACCTGAGACATTCGGCATGCACGTGGGGCCCCCATAACATGCTGCATGCATTTGGGGTGCCCGAGACATGCGGAATGCACGTGGGGCCCCTATGACATGCCGCATGCATTTGGGGCCCCCATTACATGTGGCATGCACATGGGGCCTCCATGACATGCGGCATACGCTTGGGGTCCCAATGACATGCAGCATGAGTTTGGATCCCCCATGACATGCGGCATGCACGTGGGGCCCCCATGACATGAGTCATGCATTTGGGTCCCCCATGACATGCGCTATGCATGTGGGGCCCCTATGACATGCGGCATGCATTTGTGGGCCCCAAGACATGCTGCATGCATTTGGGGGGCCTCCATGACATGCAGCATGCATGTGGGTCCCCATGACATGCGTCATGCACGTGGGGCCCCCTTGACATGTGACATTCATTTGGGGCCCCCATGACATGTGGCATGCATGTGTGGCCCCCATGACATGTGCCATGCATGTGGGGCCCCTATGACATGCGGCATGCATTTGGGGCCCCGATGACATGCGGCATGCATGTGGGGCACCCATGACTTGCGGCATGCATTTGGGGCCACTATGACATGCGGCATGCATTTGGGGCCCCCATGACATGCGGCATGCATGTGGGACCCCTATGACATGCGGCATGCATTTGGGGGGTCCATGACATGCGGCATGCACGTGGGGCCCCCATGACATGCGGCATACATTTGTGGCCCCGATGACATGCGGTATGCACGTGTGGCACCCATGACTTGTGGCATGCATTTGGAGCCACTATGACATGCGGCATGCATTTGGGGCCCCAATGACATGCGGCATGCATGCATTTGGGTCCCCCATGAAATGTGGCATGCATGTGGGGCCCCCATGACATGCGGCATGCACGTGGGGCCCCCATGACATGCGGCATACATTTGTGGCCCCCGTGACATGAGGCATGCACGTGGGGCCCCATGACATGCGGCAAGCACGTGGGGCCCCAATGACATGCAGCATGCACGTGGAGCCCCCATGACATGCGGAATGCCTGCGGGGCCCCAATGACATGCGGCATGCAAGCGGGGCCCTCATGACATGTGGCATGCATTTGGGGGCCCCAATATATGCAGCATGCACGTGGGGCCCCCATGATATGTGGCATGCATGTGGGGCACCCATGATTTGCGCCATGCACGTGGGGCCCCTATGACATGCGGCATGAATTTGGGGTGCCCGAGACATGCGGAATGCACGTGGGGCCCCTATGACATGCCGAATGCATTTGTGGCCCCCATTACATGTGGCATGCACATGTGGCCTCCATGACATGTGGCATGCATTTGGGGCCACTATGACATGCGGCATGCATTTGGGGCCCCCATGACATGCGTCATGCATGTGGGACCCCTATGACATGCGGCCTGCATGTGGGGGGCCCCATGACATGCGGCAAGCACGTGGGGCCCCAATGACATGCAGCATGTACGTGGGGCCCCCATGACATGCGGAATGCCTGCGGGGCCCCAATGACATGCGGCATGCAAGCGGGGCCCTCATGACATGTAGCATGCATTTGGGGCCCCCAATATATGCAGCATGCACGTGGGGCCCCCATGAAATGCGGCATTTATTTGGGGCCCCCATGACATGCGGCATGCACGTGGTGCCCCCATGACGTGCAGCATGAATTTGGATCCCCCATTACATGCTGCATGCAACTGGGGCCCCCATGAAATGCGCCATGCATGTGGGGCCCCTATGACATGCGGCATGCATTTGTGGGCCCCAAGACATGCGCCATGCATGTGGGGCCCCAATGACATGCAGCATTCACGTGGGACCGCCATAACATGCGGAATGCACGTGAGGCCCCCATGACATGCGTAATGCCTGCGGGGCCCCAATGACATGCGGCATGCACGCATTTGGGTCCCCCATGAAATGCGGCATGCATGTGGGGCCCCCATGACATGCGGCATGCATTTGTGGGCCCCAAGACATGCGCCATGCATGTGGGGCCCCTATGACATGCGGCATGCATTTGTGGGCCCCAAGACATGCGGCATGCATGTGGGGCCCCTATGACATGCGGCATGCATTTGGGGGGCCACATGACATGCGGCATGCACGTGCGGCCCCCATGAAATGTGGCGTTTATTTGGCGCCCCAATGACATGTGGAATGCCTGCGGGGCCCCCTTGACATGTGGCATGCACGTGGGGCCCCCATGACATGCGGCAAGCACGTGGGGCCCCAATGACATGCAGCATTCACGTGGGACCGCCATAACATGCGGAATGCACGTGAGGCCCCCTTGACATGCGTAATGCCTGCGGGGCCCCAATGACATGCGGCATGCACGCATTTGGGTCCCCCATGAAATGCGGCATGCATGTGGGGCCCCCATGACATGTGGTATGCATGTGGGGTCCCATGATATGCGGCATGCAGTTGGGGCCCCAATACATGCGGCATGCACGTTGGGCACCCATGACATGCGACATGCATTTATGGCCCCCATGATATGCGGCATGCATTTGGGCCCTCATGAAATGCGCCATGCATGTGGGGCCCTTATGACATGCGGCATGCATTTGGGGCCCCCATGATATGCGGCACACATTTGTGGTCCCCATGACATGCGGCATGCATTTGTGGGCCCCAAGACATGATGCATGCATTTGGGGGGCCCCATGACATGCGGAATGCACGTGGGGCCCCCATGAAATGCGGCATGCATTTGGGGCCCCCATGACATGCGGAATGCCTTCGGGGCCCCATGAGATGCGGCATGCATGCGGCACCCTCATGACATGCGGCATGCATTTGGGGCCCCCATGACTTGAGGCATGCATTTGGGGCCCTCATGACATGCGGCATGCATTTGTGGGCCCCAAGACATTCGGCATGCACGTGGGGCCCCCATGACATGCTGCATGCGTTTGGGGCCCCCATGACTTGCGGCATGCATGTGGGACCCCCATGACATGTGGTATGCACGTGGGGCACCTATGACATGCCACATGCATTTGGGGCCCCCATGACATGCGACATGCATGTGGGACCCCCATGACATGCAGCATGCATTTGGGCCCCATGACATGTGGCATGCATTTGGGCCCCCATGACATGCGGCATGCATTTGGGGCCTGCATAACATGCTGCATGCATTTGGGGGCCCCATTACATGTGGCATGCACGTGGAGCCCCCATGACATGAGTCATGCATTTGGGGCCGCCATGACATGCGGCATGCACGTGGGGCCCCCAATACATGCGGAATGCTCGGGAGGCCCCCATGACATGCGGCATGCACGTGGGGCCCCCATGACGTGCAGCATGCATTTGGATCCCCCATTACATGCAGAATGCAAGTGGGGACCCCATGACATGTGGCATGCATGTGGGCCCCCATGACATGCAGTATGCATTTGGGGCCTGCATAACATGGTGCATGCATTTGGTGTACCTGAGACATTCGGCATGCACGTGGGGCCCCCATAACATGCTGCATGCATTTGGGGTGCCCGATACATGCGGCATGTCATAGGGGCCCCACGTGCATGCCGCACGCATTTGGGCCCCCATTACATGTGGCATGCACATGGGGACCCCATGACATGCAGCATGAGTTTGGATCCCCCATGACATGCGGCATGCACATGGGGCCCCCATGACATGAGAAATGCATTTGGGGCCGCCATGACATGCTGCATGCATTTGGGGCTCCCATGACATGCGGCATGCATTTGGGTCCCCCATGAAATGCGGCATGCATGTGGGGCCCCCATGACATGTGGCATGCATGTAGGGCCCCATGATATGCGGCCTACAGTTGGGGCCCCCAATACATGCGTCATGCATTTATGGCCCCCATGACATGCGGCATGCATTTGGGCCCCCATGACATGTGGCAAGCACGTGGGGCCCCAATGACATGCAGCATGCACGTGGGGCCCCCATGACATGCGGAATGCAAGTGAGGCCCCCATGACATGCGGAATGCCTGCGGGGCCCCCATGACATGCGGAATGCGTGCGGGAACCCCATGACATGCGGCATGCATGCAGGGCCCTCATGACATGCGGCATGAATTTGGGACCCCATGACATGTGGCATGCATGTGGGGCCCCTATGACATGCGGCATGCATTTGTGGGCCCCAAGACATGCGTCATGCACATGGGGCCCCCATGAAATGCGGCATTTATTTGGGGCCCCCATGACATGCGGCATGCACGTGGTGCCCCCATGACGTGCAGCATGAATTTGGATCCCCCATTACATGCTGCATGCAACTGGGGCCCCCATGAAATGCGCCATGCATGTGGGGCCCCTATGACATGCGGCATGCATTTGTGGGCCCCCAATGACATGCAGCATTCACGTGGGACCGCCATAACATGCGGAATGCACGTGAGGCCCCCATGACATGCGTAATGCCTGCGGGGCCCCAATGACATGCGGCATGCACGCATTTGGGTCCCCCAAGAAATGCGGCATGCATGTGGGGGGCCCATGACATGCGGCATGCATTTGTGGGCCCCAAGACATGCGCCATGCATGTGGGGCCCCTATGACATGCGGCATGCATTTGTGGGCCCCAAGACATGCGGCATGCATGTGGGGCCCCTATGACATGCGGCATGCATTTGGGGGGCCACATGACATGCGGCATGCACGTGCGGCCCCCATGAAATGTGGCATTTATTTGGCGCCCCAATGACATGTGGAATGCCTGCGGGGCCCCCGTGACATGTGGCATGCACGTGGGGCCCCCATGACATGCAGCATTCACGTGGGACCGACATAACATGCGGAATGCACGTGAGGCCCCCTTGACATGCGTAATGCCTGCGGGGCCCCAATGACATGCGGCATGCACGCATTTGGGTCCCCCATGAAATGCGGCATGCATGTGGGGCCCCCATGACATGTGGTATGCATTTGTGGGCCCCAAGACATGCGCCATGCATGTGGGGCCCCTATGACATGCGGCATGCATTTGTGGGCCCCAAGACATGCGGCATGCATGTGGGGCCCCTATGACATGCGGCATGCATTTGGGGGGCCACATGACATGCGGCATGCACGTGCGGCCCCCATGAAATGTGGCATTTATTTGGCGCCCCAATGACATGTGGAATGCCTGCGGGGCCCCCGTGACATGTGGCATGCACGTGGGGCCCCCATGACATGCAGCATTCACGTGGGACCGACATAACATGCGGAATGCACGTGAGGCCCCCTTGACATGCGTAATGCCTGCGGGGCCCCAATGACATGCGGCATGCACGCATTTGGGTCCCCCATGAAATGCGGCATGCATGTGGGGCCCCCATGACATGTGGTATGCATGTGGGGTCCCATGATATGCGGCATGCAGTTGGGGCCCCAATACATGCGGCATGCACGTTGGACACCCATGACATGCGACATGCATTTATGGCCCCCATGATATGCGGCATGCATTTGGGCCCTCATGAAATGCGCCATGCATGTGGGGCCCCTATGACACGCGGCATGCATTTGGGGCCCCCATGATATGCGGCACGCATTTGTGGTCCCCATGACATGCGGCATGCACTTGTGGGCCCCAAGACATGATGCATGCATTTGGGGGGCCCCATGACATGCGGAATGCACGTGGGGCCCCCATGAAATGCGGCATGCATTTGGGGCCCCCATGACATGCAGAATGCCTTCGGGGCCCCATGAGACGCGGCATGCATGCGGCACCCTCATGACATGCGGCATGCATTTGGGGCCCCCATGACTTGAGGCATGCATTTGGGGCCCCTATGACATGCGGCATGCATTTGGGGCCCCAATGACATGCGGCATGCATGTGGGGCACCCATGACTTGCGCCATGCACGTGGGGCCCCTATGGCATGCGGCATATGCTTGGGGCCCCAATGACATGCGGTATGAGTTTGGATCCCCCATGACATGCGGCATGCACGTGGGGCCCCCATGACATGAGTCATGCATTTGGGGCCGCCATGACATGCGGCATGCATTTGGGGCCCCCATGACATGCGACATGCACGTGGGGCCGCCATGACATGCGGTATGCATTTGCGGACCCCATGACATGCGGCATGCATTTGGGGTCCCCAGGACATGAGTCATGCATTTGGGGCCGTCATGACATGCGGCATGCATTTGGGGCCCCCATGACATGCGGCATGCATTTGGGTCCCCCATGAAATGCGGCATGCATGTGGGGCCCCCATGACATGTGGCATGCATGTGGGCCCCCCATGACATGCGCCATGCATGTGGGCCCCTATGACATGCGGCATGCATGTGGGGCCCCCAGGACATGCTCCATGCATGTGGGGCCCCTATGACATGCGGCATGCATGTGGGGCCCCTATGACATGCGGCATGCATTTGGGGGCCCCATGACATGCGGCATGCACGTGGGGCCCCCATGACATGCGTCATACATTTGTGGCCCCGTGACATGAGGCATGCACATGGGGACCCCATGACATGCGGCAAGCACGCGGGGCCCCAATGACATGCAGCATGTACGTGGGGCCCCCATGACATGCGGAATGCACGTGAGGCCCCCATGACATGCGGAATGCCTGCGGGGCCCCAATGCCATGCGGCATGCATGCATTTGGGTCACCCATGAAATGCGGCATGCATGTGGGGCCCCCATGACATGTGGCATGCATGTGGGGCCCCATGATATCCGGCATGCATTTATGGCCCCCATGACATGCGGCATGCATTTGGGCCTCCATGACAAGCGAAAAGCACGTGGGGCCCCAATGACATGCAGCATGCACGTGGGGCCCCCATGACATGCGGAATGCACGTGAGGCCCCCATGACATGCGGAATGCCTGCGGGGCCCCAATGACATGCGGCATGCATTTGGGGCCCCCATGACTTGAGCCATGCATTTGGGGCCCCCATGATATGTGGCATGCATTTGGGGCCCCCATGACTTGAGCCATGCATTTGGGGCCCCCATGACATGCGGCCTGCACGTGGGGCCATCATGACATGCAGCATGCATTTGGGGCCACTATGACATGCGGCAAACATTTGGGCCCCCATGACATGCGGCATGCATGTGGGGCACCCATGACTTGCGCCATGTCATGTGGGCCCCAAATGCATGCGGCATGAATTTGGGGGCTCCATTACATGCGGCATGCATGTGGAGCCCCCATGACATGCGGCATGCATTTGGGGCCCACATGACATGCTTCATGCATGTGGGGCCCCCATGACATGCGTCATGCATTTGGGCCCCCATGACATGCGGCATGCATTTGGGGACTGCATAACATGCTGCATGCATTTGGGGTACCTGAGACATGCGGCATGCACATGGGGCCCCCATGACATGCGGCATATGCTTGGGGCCCCAATGACATGCGGTATGCACGTTCGGCCCCCATGACATGAGTCATGCATTTGGGGCCGCCATGACATGCGGCATGCATTTGGGGCCCCCATGACATGCGGTATGCATGTGGGGCCCCAATGACATGCGGCATGCATTTGGGGGCCCCCATGACTTGATGCATGCATTTGGGGCCCCCATGACATGCGGCATGCATGTGGGACCCCCATGGCATGCGGCATGCATTTGAATCCCCCATTACATGCGGCATGCACGTGGGGCCCCCCATGGCATGCGGCATGCATTTGGGCCCCCCATGACATGCGGAATGCCTGCGGGGCCCCCATGACATGCGGCATGCATGCAGGGCCCTCATGACATGCGGCATGAATTTGGGGCCCCCAATACATGCGGCATGCACATTGGGCCCCCTTGACATGCGACATTCATGTGGGGCTCCCATGACATGCGGCATGCATTTATGGCCCCCATGACATGCGGCATGCATTTGGGCCCCCCATGACATGCGGCATGCATTTGGGGTGCCCGAGACATGCGGCATGCACGTGGGGCCCCTATGACATGTGGCATGCACGTGGGGCCCCCATGACATGCTGCATGCATTTGGGACCCCCATGATAAGCGGCATGCATGTGGGGCCCCTATGACATGCGGAATCCATTTGGGGGGCCCCATGACATGTGGAATGCCTGCGGGGCCCCCATGACATGCGGCATGCATGTGGGGCCCCCATGAAGTGCAGCATGCATTTGGATCCCCCATTACATGCTGCATGCAATTGGGGCCCCCATGAAATGCGCCATGCATGTGGGGCCCCTATGACATGCTGCATGAATTTGGGGCCCCCAATACATGCGGCATGCTTGTTGGGCCCCCATGACATGCGGCATGCATTTATGGCCCCCATGACATGCGGCAAGCATTTGAGCCCCCATGACATGCGGCATGCATGTGGAGACCCCATGACATGCGGCATGCATGTGGGGCCCCAATGACATGCGGCATGCATTTGGGGGCCCCCATGACTTGATGCATGCATTTGGGGCCCCCATGACATGCGGCATGCATGTGGGACCCCCATGGCATGCGGCATGCATTTGAATCCCCCATTACATGCGGCATGCACGTGGGGCCCCCATGGCATGTGGCATGCATTTGGGCCCCCCATGACATGCGGAATGCCTGCGGGGCCCCCATGACATGCGGCATGCATGCAGGGCCCTCATGACATGCGGCATGAATTTGGGGCCCCCAATACATGCGGCATGCACGTTGGGCCCCCTTGACATGCGACATTCATGTGGGGCTCCCATGACATGCGGCATGCATTTATGGCCCCCATGACATGCGGCAAGCTTTTGGGCCCCATGACATGCGGCATGCATGTGGGGCCCCCATGACATGCGGCAAGCATTTGGGCCCCCATGACATGCGGCATGCATGTGGGGCCCCCTTGACATGCGGCATGCATTTGGGGGCCCCATGGCATGCAGCATGCATGTGGGGCCCAAATGCTTGCCGCATGTCAAGGGGGCCTCCATGACATGCGGCATGCATGTGGGTCCCCATGACATGCGTCATGCACGTGGGGCCCCCTTGACATGCGGCATGCATTTATGGCCCTCATGACTTGCGGCATGAATTTGGGGCCCCCATGATATGCGGCACGCATTTGGGGCCCCCATGACATGCGCATGCATGTGGAGCCCCCATGACATGAGGCATTCATTTGGGACCCCCATGACATGCAGCATGCACGTGGGGCCCCCATGACATGCGACATGCATTTGGGGGCCCCGTGACATGCGGCATGCATTTGGGTCCCCCATGAAATGTGGCATGCACGTGGAGCCCCCATGACATGCGGCATGCATTTGGGGCACCCATGACATGCGGCATGCATGTGGGACCCCCATGACATGCGGCATGCATTTGGGGCCTGCATAACATGCTGCATGCATTTGGGGTACCTGAGACATGCGGCATGCACGTGGGCCCCCCATAACATGCTGCATGCATTTGGCGTGCCCGAGACATGCGGCATGCACGTGGGGCCCCTATGACATGCCGCATGCATTTGGGGCCCACATTGCATGTGGCATGCACATGGGGCCCCCATGACATGCGGCATACACTTGGGGCCCCAATGACATGCGGCATGAGTTTGGATCCCCCATGACATGCGGCATGCACGTGGAGCCCCCATGACATGCTCCATGCGGCATGAGTTTGGATCCCCCATGACATGCGGCAAGCATTTGGGCCCCCATGACATGCGGCATGCATGTGGGGCCCCCTTGACATGCGGCATGCATTTGGGGGCCCCATGGCATGCAGCATGCATGTGGGGCCCAAATGCTTGCCGCATGTCAAGGGGGCCTCCATGACATGCGGCATGCATGTGGGTCCCCATGACATGCGTCATGCACGTGGGGCCCCCTTGACATGCGGCATGCATTTATGGCCCTCATGACTTGCGGCATGAATTTGGGGCCCCCATGATATGCGGCACGCATTTGGGGCCCCCATGACATGCGCATGCATGTGGAGCCCCCATGACATGAGGCATTCATTTGGGACCCCCATGACATGCAGCATGCACGTGGGGCCCCCATGACATGCGACATGCATTTGGGGGCCCCGTGACATGCGGCATGCATTTGGGTCCCCCATGAAATGTGGCATGCACGTGGAGCCCCCATGACATGCGGCATGCATTTGGGGCACCCATGACATGCGGCATGCATGTGGGACCCCCATGACATGCGGCATGCATTTGGGGCCTGCATAACATGCTGCATGCATTTGGGGTACCTGAGACATGCGGCATGCACGTGGGCCCCCCATAACATGCTGCATGCATTTGGCGTGCCCGAGACATGCGGCATGCACGTGGGGCCCCTATGACATGCCGCATGCATTTGGGGCCCACATTGCATGTGGCATGCACATGGGGCCCCCATGACATGCGGCATACACTTGGGGCCCCAATGACATGCGGCATGAGTTTGGATCCCCCATGACATGCGGCATGCACGTGGAGCCCCCATGACATGCTCCATGCATGTGGGGCCCCTATGATATGCGGCATGCATGTGGGCTCCCCATGAAATGTGGCATGCACCTGGGGCCCCCATGACATGCTGCATGCATTTGGGGCCCCCATGACATGCAGCATGCATGTGGGTCCCCCATGACATGCGACATGCATTTGGGGCCCCATGACATGCGGCATGCATGTGGGTCCCCATGACATGCGGCATGCACTTGGGGCCCCCTTGACATGCGTCATGCATTTGGATCCCCCATTACATGCTGCATGCAAGTGGTGCCCCATGACATGCGGCATGCATGTGGGCCCCCATGACATGCGGCATGCATTTGGGGCCTCCATGACATGCGGCATGCATGTGGGGCCCCCATGACATGCGGCATGCATTTGGGGTCCCCTTGACATGCGACATTCATGTGGGGCTCCCATGACATGCGGCATGAATTTGGGGCCTCCATGACATGCGGCATGCATGTGGGGCCCCCATGACATGCGGCATGCATTTGGGGTCCCCATGACATGCGGCATGCACGTGGGGCCCCCTTGACATGCGACATTCATTTGGGGCCCCCATGACATGTGGCATGCATGTGGGGCTCCCATGACATGCGGCATGCATTTATGGCCCCCATGACATGCGGCAAGCATTTGGGCCCCCATGACATGCGGCATGCATGTGGGGCCCCCATGACATGCGGCATGCATTTGGGGCCTGCATAACATGCTGCATGCACTTGGGGTACCTGAGACATTCGGCATGCACGTGGGGCCCCCATAACATGCTGCATGCATTTGGGGTGCCCGAGACATGCGGAATGCACGTGGGGCCCCTATGACATGCCGCATGCATTTGGGGCCCCCATTACATGTGGCATGCACATGGGGCCTCCATGACATGCGGCATACGCTTGGGGTCCCAATGACATGCAGCATGAGTTTGGATCCCCCATGACATGCGGCATGCACGTGGGGCCCCCATGACATGAGTCATGCATTTGGGTCCCCCATGACATGCGCTATGCATGTGGGGCCCCTATGACATGCGGCATGCATTTGTGGGCCCCAAGACATGCTGCATGCATTTGGGGGGCCTCCATGACATGCAGCATGCATGTGGGTCCCCATGACATGCGTCATGCACGTGGGGCCCCCTTGACATGTGACATTCATTTGGGGCCCCCATGACATGTGGCATGCATGTGTGGCCCCTATGACATGCGGCATGCATTTGGGGCCCCGATGACATGCGGCATGCATGTGGGGCACCCATGACTTGCGGCATGCATTTGGGGCCACTATGACATGCGGCATGCATTTGGGGCCCCCATGACATGCGGCATGCATGTGGGACCCCTATGACATGCGGCATGCATTTGGGGGGTCCATGACATGCGGCATGCACGTGGGGCCCCCATGACATGCGGCATACATTTGTGGCCCCGATGACATGCGGTATGCACGTGTGGCACCCATGACTTGTGGCATGCATTTGGAGCCACTATGACATGCGGCATGCATTTGGGGCCCCAATGACATGCGGCATGCATGCATTTGGGTCCCCCATGAAATGTGGCATGCATGTGGGGCCCCCATGACATGCGGCATGCACGTGGGGCCCCCATGACATGCGGCATACATTTGTGGCCCCCGTGACATGAGGCATGCACGTGGGGCCCCATGACATGCGGCAAGCACGTGGGGCCCCAATGACATGCAGCATGCACGTGGAGCCCCCATGACATGCGGAATGCCTGCGGGGCCCCAATGACATGCGGCATGCAAGCGGGGCCCTCATGACATGTGGCATGCATTTGGGGGCCCCAATATATGCAGCATGCACGTGGGGCCCCCATGATATGTGGCATGCATGTGGGGCACCCATGATTTGCGCCATGCACGTGGGGCCCCTATGACATGCGGCATGAATTTGGGGTGCCCGAGACATGCGGAATGCACGTGGGGCCCCTATGACATGCCGAATGCATTTGTGGCCCCCATTACATGTGGCATGCACATGTGGCCTCCATGACATGCGGCATGCATTTGGGGCCACTATGACATGCGGCATGCATTTGGGGCCCCCATGACATGCGTCATGCATGTGGGACCCCTATGACATGCGGCCTGCATGTGGGGGGCCCCATGACATGCGGCAAGCACGTGGGGCCCCAATGACATGCAGCATGTACGTGGGGCCCCCATGACATGCGGAATGCCTGCGGGGCCCCAATGACATGCGGCATGCAAGCGGGGCCCTCATGACATGTAGCATGCATTTGGGGCCCCCAATATATGCAGCATGCACGTGGGGCCCCCATGATATGTGGCATGCATTTGGGGCCCCCATGACTTGCGGCATGCACGTGGGCCCCTCATGACATGCAGCATGCATTTGGAAACCACTATGACATGCGGCATGCATTTGGGGCCCCCATGACATGAGGCATGCATTTGGGGCCCCCATGACATGCGGCATGCATGTAGGGCCCCCATGAAATGCGCCATGCATGTGGGTCCCCTATGACATGCGGCATGCATTTGTGGGCCCCAAGACATGCGGCATGCACGTGGGCCCCCCATGACATGCGGCATGCATTTGGGGCCCCCCTGACATGCGGAATGCACGTGGGGCACCTATGACATGCGACATGAATTTGGGGGCCCCATTACATGCGGCATGCACGTGGAGCATCCATGACATGCGTCATGCATTTGGGCCCCCATGACATGCGGCATGCATGTGGGGCCCCCATGATATGCGCCATGCATGTGGGGCCCCTATGACATGCGGCATGAATTTGTGGGTCCCAAGACATACTGCATGCATTTGGGGGGCCCCATGACATGCGGCATGCATTTGGGGGGCCCCATGACATGCGGCATGCACGTGGGGCCCCCATGACATGTGGCATACATTTGTGGCCCCCGTGACATGAGGCATGCAAGAGGGGTCCCCATGACATGCGGCATGCATTTGGGGCCCCCATGACATGTGGTATGCACGTGGGGCCACTATGACATGCCGCATGCATTTGGGGCCCCCATGACATGCGGCATGCATGTGGGTCCCCCATGACATGCGTCATGCATTTGGATCCCCATTACATGCTGCATGCAAGTGTGGCTCCCATGACATGCGGCATGCATGTGGGCCCTCAATGACATGTGGCATGCACGTGGGGCCCCCATGACATGCTGCATGCATTTGGGGCCCCCATGATAAGCGGCATGCATGTGGGGCCCCTATGACATGCGGAATCCATTTGGGGGGCCCCATGACATGCGGCATGCACATGGGGCCCCCATGAAATGCAGCATTTATTTGGGGCCCCCATGACATGTGGAATGCCTGCGGGGCCCCCATGACATGCGGCATGCATGTGGGGCCCCCATGAAGTGCAGCATGCATTTGGATCCCCCATTACATGCTGCATGCAATTGGGGCCCCCATGAAATGCGCCATGCATGTGGGGCCCCTATGACATGCTGCATGAATTTGGGGCCCCCAATACATGTGGCATGCTTGTTGGGCCCCCATGACATGCGGCATGCATTTATGGCCCCCATGACATGCGGCAAGCATTTGAGCCCCCATGACATGCGGCATGCATGTGGGGACCCCATGACATGCGGCATGCATGTGGAGCCCCAATGGCATGCGGCATGCATTTGGGGGCCCCCATGACTTGATGCATGCATTTGGGGCCCCCATGACATGCGGCATGCATGTGGGACCCCCATGATATGCGGCATGCATTTGAATCCCCCATTACATGCGGCATGCACGTGGGGCCCCCATGACATGCGGCATGCATTTGGGCCCCCCATGACATGCGGAATGCCTGCGGGGCCCCCATGACATGCGGCATGCATGCAGGGCCCTCATGACATGCGGCATGAATTTGGGGCCCCCAATACATGCGGCATGCACGTTGGGCCCCCTTGACATGCGACATTCATGTGGGGCTCCCATGACATGCGGCATGCATTTATGGCCCCCATTACATGCGGCAAGCTTTTGGGCCCCTTGACATGCGACATGCATGTGGGGCCCCCATGACATGCGGCAAGCATTTGGGCCCCCATGACATGCGGCATGCATGTGGGGCCCCCTTGACATGCGGCATGCATTTATGGCCCCCATGACTTGCGGCATGAATTTGGGGCCCCCATGATATGCGGCACGCATTTGGGGCCCCCATGACATGCGCATGCATGTGGAGCCCCCATGAAATACGCCATGCATGTGGGGCCCCTATGACATGCGGCATGCATTTGTGGGCCCCAAGACATGCTGCATGCATTTGGGGGACCCCATGACATGCGGCATGCATTTGGGGCCCCCATGACATGAGGCATTCATTTGGGACCCCCATGACATGCAGCATGCACGTGGGGCCCCCATGACATGCGACATGCATTTGGGGGCCCCATGACATGCGGCATGCATTTGGGTCCCCCATGAAATGTGGCATGCACGTGGAGCCCCCATGACATGCGGCATGCATTTGGGGCACCCATGACATGCGGCATGCATTTGGGGCCTGCATAACATGCTGCATGCATTTGGGGTACCTGAGACATGCGGCATGCACGTGGGCCCCCCATAACATGCTGCATGCATTTGGGGTGCCCGAGACATGCGGCATGCACGTGGGGCCTCTATGACATGTGGCATGCACGTGGGGCCCCCATGACATGCTGCATGCATGTGGGGCCCCTATGACATGCGGAATCCATTTGGGGGGCCCCATGACATGCGGCATGCACATGGGGCCCCCATGAAATGCAGCATTTATTTGGGGCCCCCATGACATGTGGAATGCCTGCGGGGCCCCCATGACATGCGGCATGCATGTGGGGCCCCCATGAAGTGCAGCATGCATTTGGATCCCCCATTACATGCTGCATGCAATTGGGGCCCCCATGAAATGCGCCATGCATGTGGGGCCCCTATGACATGCTGCATGAATTTGGGGCCCCCAATACATGCGGCATGCTTGTTGGGCCCCCATGACATGCGGCATGCATTTATGGCCCCCATGACATGCGGCAAGCATTTGAGCCCCCATGACATGCGGCATGCATGAGGGGACCCCATGACATGCGGCATGCATGTGGGGCCCCAATGACATGCGGCATGCATTTGGGGGCCCACATGACTTGATGCATGCATTTGGGGCCCCCATGACATGCGGCATGCATGTGGGACCCCCATGACATGCGGCATGCATTTGAATCCCCCATTACATGCGGCATGCACGTGGGGCCCCCGTGACATGCGGCATGCATTTGGGCCCCCCATGACATGCGGAATGCCTGCGGGGCCCCCATGACATGCGGCATGCATGCAGGGCCCTCATGACATGCGGCATGAATTTGGGGCCCCCAATACATGCGGCATGCACGTTGGGCCCCCATGACATGCGGCATACGCTTGGGGCCCCAATGACATGCGGCATGAGTTTGGATCCCCCATGACATGCGGCATGCACGTGGGGCCCCCATGACATGCTCCATGCATGTGGGGCCCCTATGATATGCGGCATGCATGTAGGCTCCCCATGAAATGTGGCATGCACGTGGGGCCCCCATGACATGCTGCATGCATTTGGGGCCCCCATGACATGCAGCATGCATGTGGGTCCCCCATGACATGCGACATGCATTTGGGGCCCCATGACATGCGGCATGCATGTGGGTCCCCATGACATGCGGCATGCACGTGGGGCCCCCTTGACATGCGTCATGCATTTGGATCCCCCATAACATGCTGCATGCAAGTGGTGCCCCATGACATGCGGCATGCATGTGGGCCCCCATGACATGCGGCATGCATTTGGGGGCCCCAAGACATGCACCATGCATGTGGGGCCCCTATGACATGCGGCATGCATTTGTGGGCCCCAAGACATGCGCCATGCATGTGGGGCCCCTATGACATGCGGCATGCATTTGTGGGCCCCAAGACATGCGCCATGCATGTGGGGCCCCTATGACATGCGGCATGCATTTGTGGGCCCCAATGACATGTGGAATGCCTGCGGGGCCCCCTTGACATGTGGCATGCACGTGGGGCCCCCATGACATGCGGCAAGCACGTGGGGCCCCAATGACATGCAGCATTCACGTGGGACCGCCATAACATGCGGAATGCACGTGAGGCCCCCTTGACATGCGTAATGCCTGCGGGGCCCCAATGACATGCGGCATGCACGCATTTGGGTCCCCCATGAAATGCGGCATGCATATGGGGCCCCCATGACATGTGGTATGCATGTGGGGTCCCATGATATGCGGCATGCAGTTGGGGCCCCAATACATGCGGCATGCACGTTGGGCACCCATGACATGCGACATGCATTTATGGCCCCCATGATATGCGGCATGCATTTGGGCCCTCATGAAATGCGCCATGCATGTGGGGCCCCTATGACATGCGGCATGCATTTGGGGCCCCCATGATATGCGGCACGCATTTGTGGTCCCCATGACATGCGGCATGCATTTGTGGGCCCCAAGACATGATGCATGCATTTGGGGGGCCCCATGACATGCGGAATGCACGTGGGGCCCCCATGAAATGCGGCATGCATTTGGGGCCCCCATGACATGCGGAATGCCTTCGGGGCCCCATGAGATGCGGCATGCATGCGGCACCCTCATGACATGCGGCATGCATTTGGGGCCCCCATGACTTGAGGCATGCATTTGGGGCCCTCGTGACATGCGGCATGCATTTGTGGGCCCCAAGACATTCGGCATGCACGTGGGGCCCCCATGACATGCTGCATGCGTTTGGGGCCCCCATGACTTGCGGCATGCATGTGGGACCCCCATGACATGTGGTATGCACGTGGGGCCCCTATGACATGCCACATGCATTTGGGGCCCCATGACATGCGACATGCATGTGGGACCCCCATGACATGCAGCATGCATTTGGGCCCCCATAACATGTGGCATGCATTTGGGCCCCCATGACATGCGGCATGCATTTGGGGCCTGCATAACATGCTGCATGCATTTGGGGTCCCTGAGACATTCGGCATGCATGTGGGGCACCCATGACTTGCGCCATGCACGTGGGGCCCCTATGACATGCAGCATGAATTTGGGGGCCCCATTACATGTGGCATGCACGTGGAGCCCCCATGACATGAGTCATGCATTTGGGGCCGCCATAACATGCGGCATGCACGTGGGGCCCCCAATACATGCGGAATGCTCGGGAGGCCCCCATGACATGCGGCATGCACGTGGGGCCCCCATGACGTGCAGCATGCATTTGGATCCCCCATTACATGCAGAATGCAAGTGGGGACTCCATGACATGTGGCATGCATGCGGGCCCCCATGACATGCAGTATGCATTTGGGGCCTGCATAACATGGTGCATGCATTTGGTGTACCTGAGACATTCGGCATGCACGTGGGGCCCCCATAACATGCTGCATGCATTTGGGGTGCCCGAGACATGCGGCATGCACGTGGGGCCCCTATGACATGCCGCATGCATTTGGGCCCCCATTACATGTGGCATGCACATGGGGACCCCATGACATGCAGCATGAGTTTGGATCCCCCATGACATGCGGCATGCACATGGGGCCCCCATGACATGAGTCATGCATTTGGGGCCGCCATGACATGCTGCATGCATTTGGGGCTCCCATGACATGCGGCATGCATTTGGGTCCCCCATGAAATGCGGCATGCATGTGGGGCCCCCATGACATGTGGCATGCATGTAGGGCCCCATGATATGCGGCCTACAGTTGGGGCCCCCAATACATGCGTCATGCATTTATGGCCCCCATGACATGCGGCATGCATTTGGGCCCCCATGACATGTGGCAAGCACGTGGGGCCCCAATGACATGCAGCATGCACGTGGGGCCCCCATGACATGCGGAATGCAAGTGAGGCCCCCATGACATGCGGAATGCCTGCGGGGCCCCCATGACATGCGGAATGCGTGCGGGGCCCCCATGACATGCGGAATGCATGCAGGGCCCTCATGACATGCGGCATGAATTTGGGACCCCATGACATGTGGCATGCATGTGGGGCCCCTATGACATGCGGCATGCATTTGTGGGCCCCAAGACATGCGGCATGCATGTGGGGCCCCTATGACATGTGGCATGCATTTGGGGGCCCCATGACATGCGGCATGCACATGGGGCCCCCATGAAATGCGGCATTTATTTGGGGCCCCCATGACATGCGGCATGCACGTGGTGCCCCCATGACGTGCAGCATGAATTTGGATCCCCCATTACATGCTGCATGCAACTGGGGCCCCCATGAAATGCGCCATGCATGTGGGGCCCCTATGACATGCGGCATGCATTTGTGGGCCCCAAGACATGCGCCATGCATGTGGGGCCCCAATGACATGCAGCATTCACGTGGGACCGCCATAACATGCGGAATGCACGTGAGGCCCCCATGACATGCGTAATGCCTGCGGGGCCCCAATGACATGCGGCATGCACGCATTTGGGTCCCCCATGAAATGCGGCATGCATGTGGGGCCCCCATGACATGCGGCATGCATTTGTGGGCCCCAAGACATGCGCCATGCATGTGGGGCCCCTATGACATGCGGCATGCATTTGTGGGCCCCAAGACATGCGGCATGCATGTGGGGGCCCTATGACATGCGGCATGCATTTGGGGGGCCCCAAGACATGCGGCATGCACGTGCGGCCCCCATGAAATGTGGCATTTATTTGGCGCCCCAATGACATGTGGAATGCCTGCGGGGCCCCCGTGACATGTGGCATGCACGTGGGGCCCCCATGACATGCGGCAAGCACGTGGGGCCCCAATGACATGCAGCATTCACGTGGGACCGACATAACATGCGGAATGCACGTGAGGCCCCCTTGACATGCGTAATGCCTGCGGGGCCCCAATGACATGCGGCATGCACGCATTTGGGTCCCCCATGAAATGCGGCATGCATGTGGGGCCCCCATGACATGTGGTATGCATGTGGGGTCCCATGATATGCGGCATGCAGTTGGGGCCCCAATACATGCGGCATGCACGTTGGGCACCCATGACATGCGACATGCATTTATGGCCCCCATGATATGCGGCATGCATTTGGGCCCTCATGAAATGCGCCATGCATGTGGGGCCCCTATGACATGCGGCATGCATTTGGGGCCCCCATGATATGCGGCACGCATTTGTGGTCCCCATGACATGCGGCATGCATTTGTGGGCCCCAAGACATGATGCATGCATTTGGGGGGCCCCATGACATGCGGAATGCACGTGGGGCCCCCATGAAATGCGGCATGCATTTGGGGCCCCCATGACATGCGGAATGCCTTCGGGGCCCCATGAGATGCGGCATGCATGCGGCACCCATTAAATGCGGCAAGCACGTGGGGCCCCAATGACATGCAGCATGTACGTGGGGCCCCCATGACATGCGGAATGCCTGCGGGGCCCCAATGACATGCGGCATGCAAGCGGGGCCCTCATGACATGTAGCATGCATTTGGGGCCCCCAATATATGCAGCATGCACGTGGGGCCCCCATGATATGTGGCATGCATTTGGGGCCCCCATGACTTGTGGCATGCACGTGGGCCCCTCATGACATGCAGCATGCATTTGGAAACCACTATGACATGCGGCATGCATTTGGGGCCCCCATGACATGAGGCATGCATTTGGGGCCCCCATGACATGCGGCATGCATGTAGGGCCCCATGAAATGCGCCATGCATGTGGGTCCCCTATGACATGCGGCATGCATTTGTGGGCCCCAAGACATGCGGCATGCACGTGGGCCCCCCATGACATGCGGCATGCATTTGGGGCCCCCCTGACATGCGGAATGCACGTGGGGCACCTATGACATGCGACATGAATTTGGGGGCCCCATTACATGCGGCATGCACGTGGAGCATCCATGACATGCGTCATGCATTTGGGCCCCCATGACATGCGGCATGCATGTGGGGCCCCCATGATATGCGCCATGCATGTGGGGCCCCTATGACATGCGGCATGCATTTGTGGGTCCCAAGATATACTGCATGCATTTGGGGGGGCCCATGACATGCGGCATGCATTTGGGGGGCCCCATGACATGCGGCATGCACGTGGGGCCCCCATGACATGTGGCATACATTTGTGGCCCCCGTGACATGAGGCATGCAAGAGGGGTCCCCATGACATGCGGCATGCATTTGGGGCCCCCATGACATGTGGCATGCACGTGGGGCCCCCATGACATGCTGCATGCATTTGGGGCCCCCATGATAAGCGGCATGCATGTGGGGCCCCTATGACATGCGGAATCCATTTGGGGGGGCCCATGACATGCGGCATGCACATGGGGCCCCCATGAAATGCAGCATTTATTTGGGGCCCCCATGACATGTGGAATGCCTGCGGGGCCCCCATGACATGCGGCATGCATGTGGGGCCCCCATGAAGTGCAGCATGCATTTGGATCCCCCATTACATGCTGCATGCAATTGGGGCCCCCATGAAATGCGCCATGCATGTGGGGCCCCTATGACATGCTGCATGAATTTGGGGCCCCCAATACATGCGGCATGCTTGTTGGGCCCCCATGACATGCGGCATGCATTTATGGCCCCCATGACATGCGGCAAGCATTTGAGCCCCCATGACATGCGGCATGCATGTGGGGACCCCATGACATGCGGCATGCATGTGCTGCCCCAATGGCATGCGGCATGCATTTGGGGGCCCCATGACTTGATGCATGCATTTGTTGCCCCCATGACATGCGGCATGCATGTGGGACCCCCATGACATGCGGCATGCATTTGAATCCCCCATTACATGTGGCATGCACGTGGGGCCCCCATGGCATGCGGCGTGCATTTGGGCCCCCCATGACATGCGGAATGCCTGCGGGGCCCCCATGACATGCGGCATGCATGCATGGCCCTCATGACATGCGGCATGAATTTGGGGCCCCCAATACATGCGGCATTCATGTGGGGCTCCCATGACATGCGGCATGCATTTATGGCCCCCATGACATGCGGCAAGCTTTTGGGCCCCATGACATGCGGCATGCATGTGGGGCCCCCATGACATGCGGCATGCATGTGGGGCCCCCTTGACATGCGGCATGCATTTGAGGGCCCCATGGCATGCAGCATGCATGTGGGGCCCAAATGCTTGCCGCATGTCAAGGGGGCCTCCATGACATGCGGCATGCATGTGGGTCCCCATGACATGCGTCATGCACGTGGGGCCCCCTTGACATGCGGCATGCATTTATGGCCCCCATGACTTGCGGCATGAATTTGGGGCTCCCATGATATGCGGCACGCATTTGGGGCCCCCATGACATGCGCATGCATGTGGAGCCCCCATGAAATACGCCATGCATGTGGGGCCCCTATGACATGCGGCATGCATTTGTGGGCCCCAAGACATGCTGCATGCATTTGGGGGACCCCATGACATGCGGCATGCATTTGGGGCCCCCATGACATGAGGCATTCATTTGGGACCCCCATGACATGCAGCATGCACTTGGGGCCCCATGACATGCGACATGCATTTGGGGGCCCCATGACATGCGGCATGCATTTGGGTCCCCCATGAAATGTGGCATGCACGTGGAGCCCCCATGACATGCGGCATGCATTTGGGGCACCCATGACATGCGGCATGCATGTGGGACCCCCATGACATGCGGCATGCATTTGGGCCCCCCATGACATGCGGCATGCATATGGGGCCTGCATAACATGCTGCATGCATTTGGGGTACCTGAGACATGCGGCATGCACGTGGGCCCCCCATAACATGCTGCATGCATTTGGGGTGCCCGAGACATGCGGCATGCACGTGGGGCCCCTATGACATGTGGCATGCACGTGGGGCCCCCATGACATGCTGCATGCATTTGGGGCCCCCATGATAAGCGGCATGCATGTGGGGCCCCAATGACATGCGGAATCCATTTGGGGGGCCCCATGACATGCGGCATGCACATGGGGCCCCCATGAAATGCAGCATTTATTTGGGGCCCCCATGACATGTGGAATGCCTGCGGGGCCCCCATGACATGCGGCATGCATGTGGGGCCCCCATGAAGTGCAGCATGCATTTGGATCCCCCATTACATGCTGCATGCAATTGGGGCCCCCATGAAATGCGCCATGCATGTGGGGCCCCTATGACATGCTGCATGAATTTGGGGCCCCCAATACATGCGGCATGCTTGTTGGGCCCCCATGACATGCGGCATGCATTTATGGCCCCCATGACATGCGGCAAGCATTTGAGCCCCCATGACATGCGGCATGCATGTGGGGACCCCATGACATGCGGCATGCATGTGGGGCCCCAATGACATGCGGCATGCATTTGGGGGCCCCCATGACTTGATGCATGCATTTGGGGCCCCCATGACATGCGGCATGCATGTGGGACCCCCATGGCATGCGGCATGCATTTGAATCCCCCATTACATGCGGCCTGCACGTGGGGCCCCCCATGGCATGCGGCATGCATTTGGGCCCCCCATGACATGCGGAATGCCTGCAGGGCCCCCATGACATGCGGCATGCATGTGGGGCCCCCTTGACATGCGGCATGCATTTGGGGGCCCCATGGCATGCAGCATGCATGTGGGGCCCAAATGCTTGCCGCATGTCAAGGGGGCCTCCATGACATGCGGCATGCATGTGGATCCCCATGACATGCGGCATGCATGTGGGGCCCCTATGACATGCGGCATGCATGTGGGGCCCCCATGACATGCTCCATGCATGTGGGGCCCCATGACATGCGGCATGCATTTGGGTCCCCCATGAAATGCGGCATGCATGTGGGGCCCCCATGACATGTGGCATGCATGTGGGCCCCTATGACATGCGGCATGCATGTGGGACCCCCATGACATGCGGCATGCATGTGGGGCCCCTATGACATGCGGCATGCATGTGGGACCCCCATGACATGCGGCATGCATGTGGGGCCCCTATGACATGCGGCATGCATTTGGAGCCCCCAGGACATGCGGCATGCATGTGGGGCCCCTATGACATGCGGCATGCATGTGGGGCCCCCATGACATGCTCCATGCATGTGGGGCCCCTGTGACATGTGGCATGCATGTGGGGCCCCTATGACATGCGGCATGTATTTGGGGGGCCCCATGACATGCGGCATGCACGTGGGGCCCCCATGACATGCGGCATGCATGTGGGGTCCCCATGACATGTGGCATGCATGTGAACCCCCCATGACATGCGCCATGCATGTGGGCCCCTATGACATGCGGCATGCATGTGGGACCCCCATGACATGCGGCATGCATGTGGGGCCCCTATGACATGCGGCATGCATGTGGGGCCCCCATGACATGCTCCATGCATGTGGGGCCCCTATGACATGTGGCATGCATGTGGGGGCCCTATGACATGCGGCATGCATTTGGGGGGCCCCATGACATGCGGCATGCACGTGGGGCCCCCATGACATGCGGCAAGCACGCGGGGCCCCAATGACATGCAGCATGTACGTGGGGCCCCCATGACATGCGAAATGCACGTGAGGCCCCCATGACATGCGGAATGCCTGCGGGGCCCCAATGCCATGCGGCATGCATGCATTTGGGTCACCCATGAAATGCAGCATGCACGTGGGGCCCCCATGACATGTGGCATGCATGTGGGTCCCCATGATATCCGGCATGCATTTATGGCCCCCATGACATGCGGCATGCATTTGGGGCCCCCATGACTTGAGCCATGCATTTGGGGCCCCCATAACATGTGGCATGCACGTGGGGCCCTCATGACATGCAGCATGCATTTGGGGCCCCCATGACTTGAGCCATGCATTTGGGGCCCCCATGACATGCGGCATGCACGTGGGGCCATCATGACATGCAGCATGCATTTGGGGCCACTATGACATGCGGCAAGCATTTGGGCCCCCATGACATGCGGCATGCATGTGGGGGGCCCATGACATGCGTCATGCATTTGGGCCCCATGACATGCGGCATGCATTTGGGGCCTGCATAACATGATGCATGCATTTGGGGTACCTGAGACATGCGGCATGCACATGGGGCCCCCATAACATGCTGCATGCATTTGGGGCGCCCGAGACATGCGGCATGCACGTGGGGACCCTATGACATGCCGCATGCATTTGGGGCCCCCATTACATGTGGCATGCACATGAAGCCCCCATGACATGAGGCATATGCTTGGGGCCCCATTGACATGCGGCATGAGTTTGGACCCCCCATGACATGTGGCATGCACGTGGGGCCCCCATGACATGCGGCATGCATTTGGGGCCGCCATGACATGCGGCATGCATTTGGGGCCCCCATGACATGCGGCATGCATTTGGGTCCCTCATGAAATGCGGCATGCATGTGGGGCCCCCATGACATGTGGCATGCATGTGGGCCCCCCCATGACATGCGCCATGAATGTGGGGCCCCTATGACATGCGGCATGCATTTGGGGGGGCCCATGACATGCGGCATGCACGTGGGGCCCCCATGACATGCGGCATACATTTGTGGCCCCCGTGACATGAGGCATGCACGTGGGGCCCCCATGACATGCGACAAGCACGCGGGGCACCAATGACATGCAACATGTACGTGGGGCCCCCATGACATGCGGAATGCACGTGAGGCCCCCTTGACATGCGGAATGGCTGCGGGGCCCCAATGACATGCAGCATGCATGTGGGCCCCCCATGACATGCGGCATGCATTTGTGGGCACCAAGACATACGGCATGCGTTTGGGGCCCCCATGATATGCGGCATGCATTTGAATCCCCCATTACATGCGGCATGCACGTGGGGCTCCCATGACATGCGGCATGCATTTATGGCCCCCATGACTTGAGGCATGCATTTGGGGCCTCCATGACATGCGGCATGCATGTGGGGCCCCCATGACATGCGCCATGCATGTGGGGCCCCTATGACATGCGGCATGCACGTGGAGCCCCCATCATATGCGGTATGCATTTGGGGCCCCCATGGCATGCGGCATGCATGCAGGGCCCTCATGACATGTGGCATGAATTTGGGGCCCCAATACATGCGGCATGCATGTTGGCACCCCATGACATGCGGCATGCATTTGGGGCCTCCATGACATGCGGCATGCATGTGGGGTCCCCCATGACATGCGCCGTGCATGTGGGACCCCTATGACATGCGGCATGCATTTGGGGCCCCCATGACATGCGGCATGCATGTGGGGCCCTCATGACATGCGGCATGCATTTGTGGGCCCCAAGACATTCGGCATGCACGTGGGGCCCCCATGACATGCTGCATTCGTTTGGGGCCCCCATGACTTGCGGCATGCATGTGGGACCCCCATGACATGTGGTATGCACGTGGGGCTCCCATGACATGCGGCATGCATTTATGGCCCCCATGACTTGAGGCATGCATTTGGGGCCTCCATGACATGCGGCATGCATGTGGGGCCCCCATGACATGCGCCATGCATGTGGGGCCCCTATGACATGCGGCATGCACGTGGAGCCCCCATCATATGCGGTATGCATTTGGGGCCCCCATGACATGCGGCATGCATGCAGGGCCCTCATGACATGTGGCATGAATTTGGGGCCCCAATACATGCGGCATGCATGTTGGCACCCCATGACATGCGGCATGCATTTGGGGCCTCCATGACATGCGGCATGCATGTGGGGTCCCCCATGACATGCGCCGTGCATGTGGGACCCCTATGACATGCGGCATGCATTTGGGGCCCCCATGACATGTGGTATGCACGTGGGGCCCCTATGACATGCCACATGCATTTGGGGCCCCCATGACATGCGACATGCATGTGGGACCCCCATGACATGCGGCATGCATTTGGGCCCCCATGACATGTGGCATGCATTTGGGCCCCCATGACATGCGGCATGCATTTGGGGCCTGCATAACATGCTGCATGCATTTGGGGTCCCTGAGACATTCGGCATGCATGTGGGGCACCCATGACTTGCGCCATGCACGTGGGGCCCCTATGACATGCAGCATGAATTTGGGGGCCCCATTACATGTGGCATGCACGTGGAGCCCCCATGACATGAGTCATGCATTTGGGGCCGCCATGACATGCGGCATGCACGTGGGGCCCCCAATACATGCGGAATGCTCGGGAGGCCCCCATGACATGCGGCATGCACGTGGGGCCCCCATGACGTGCAGCATGCATTTGGATCCCCCATTACATGCAGAATGCAAGTGGGGACCCCATGACATGTGGCATGCATGTGGGCCCCATGACATGCAGTATGCATTTGGGGCCTGCATAACATGGTGCATGCATTTGGTGTACCTGAGACATTCGGCATGCACGTGGGGCCCCCATAACATGCTGCATGCATTTGGGGTGCCCGAGACATGCGGCATGTCATAGGGGCCCCACGTGCATGCCGCACGCATTTGGGCCCCCATTACATGTGGCATGCACATGGGGACCCCATGACATGCAGCATGAGTTTGGATCCCCCATGACATGCGGCATGCACATGGGGCCCCCATGACATGAGTCATGCATTTGGGGCCGCCATGACATGCAGCATGCATTTTTGGCTCCCATGACATGCGGCATGCATTTGGGTCCCCCATGAAATGCGGCATGCATGTGGGGCCCCCATGACATGTGGCATGCATGTAGGGCCCCATGATATGCGGCCTGCAGTTGGGGCCCCAATACATGCGGCATGCATTTATAGCCCCCATTACATGCGGCATGCATTTGGGCCCCCATGACATGTGGCAAGCACGTGGGGCCCCAATGACATGCAGCATGCACGTGGGGCCCCCATGACATGCGGAATGCAAGTGAGGCCCCCATGACATGCGGAATGCCTGCGGGGCCCCCATGACATGCGGAATGCGTGCGGGGCCCCCATGACATGCGGCATGCATGCAGGGCCCTCATGACATGCGGCATGAATTTGGGACCCCATGACATGTGGCATGCATGTGGGGCCCCTATGACATGCGGCATGCATTTGTGGGCCCCAAGACATGCGGCATGCATGTGGGGCCCCTATGACATGCGGCATGCATTTGGGGGCCCCATGACATGCGGCATGCACATGGGGCCCCCATGAAATGCGGCATTTATTTGGGGCCCCCATGACATGCGGCATGCACGTGGTGCCCCCATGACGTGCAGCATGAATTTGGATCCCCCATTACATGCTGCATGCAACTGGGGCCCCCATGAAATGCGCCATGCATGTGGGGCCCCTATGACATGCGGCATGCATTTGTGGGCCCCAAGACATGCGCCATGCATGTGGGGCCCCAATGACATGCAGCATTCACGTGGGACCGCCATAACATGCGGAATGCACGTGAGGCCCCCATGACATGCGTAATGCCTGCGGGGCCCCAATGACATGCGGCATGCACGCATTTGGGTCCCCCATGAAATGCGGCATGCATGTGGGGCCCCCATGACATGCGGCATGCATTTGTGGGCCCCAAGACATGCGCCATGCATGTGGGGCCCCTATGACATGCGGCATGCATTTGTGGGCCCCAAGACATGCGGCATGCATGTGGGGCCCCTATGACATGCGGCATGCATTTGGGGGGCCACATGACATGCGGCATGCACGTGCGGCCCCCATGAAATGTGGCATTTATTTGGCGCCCCAATGACATGTGGAATGCCTGCGGGGCCCCCTTGACATGTGGCATGCACGTGGGGCCCCCATGACATGCGGCAAGCACGTGGGGCCCCAATGACATGCAGCATTCACGCGGGACCGCCATAACATGCGGAATGCACGTGAGGCCCCCTTGACATGCGTAATGCCTGCGGGGCCCCAATGACATGCGGCATGCACGCATTTGGGTCCCCCATGAAATGCGGCATGCATGTGGGGCCCCCATGACATGTGGTATGCATGTGGGGTCCCATGATATGCGGCATGCAGTTGGGGCCCCAATACATGCGGCATGCACGTTGGGCACCCATGACATGCGACATGCATTTATGGCCCCCATGATATGTGGCATGCATTTGGGCCCTCATGAAATGCGCCATGCATGTGGGGCCCTTATGACATGCGGCATGCATTTGGGGCCCCCATGATATGCGGCACACATTTGTGGTCCCCATGACATGCGGCATGCATTTGTGGGCCCCAAGACATGATGCATGCATTTGGGGGGCCCCATGACATGCGGAATGCACGTGGGGCCCCCATGAAATGCGGCATGCATTTGGGGCCCCCATGACATGCGGAATGCCTTCGGGGCCCCATGAGATGCGGCATGCATGCGGCACCCTCATGACATGCGGCATGCATTTGGGGCCCCCATGACTTGAGGCATGCATTTGGGGCCCTCATGACATGCGGCATGCATTTGTGGGCCCCAAGACATTCGGCATGCACGTGGGGCCCCCATGACATGCTGCATGCGTTTGGGGCCCCCATGACTTGCGGCATGCATGTGGGACCCCCATGACATGTGGTATGCACGTGGGGCACCTATGACATGCCACATGCATTTGGGGCCCCCATGACATGCGACATGCATGTGGGACCCCCATGACATGCAGCATGCATTTGGGCCCCATGACATGTGGCATGCATTTGGGCCCCCATGACATGCGGCATGCATTTGGGGCCTGCATAACATGCTGCATGCATTTGGGGGCCCCATTACATGTGGCATGCACGTGGAGCCCCCATGACATGAGTCATGCATTTGGGTCCGCCATGACATGCGGCATGCACGTGGGGCCCCCAATACATGCGGAATGCTCGGGAGGCCCCCATGACATGCGGCATGCACGTGGGGCCCCCATGACGTGCAGCATGCATTTGGATCCCCAATTACATGCAGAATGCAAGTGGGGACCCCATGACATGTGGCATGCATGTGGGCCCCCATGACATGCAGTATGCATTTGGGGCCTGCATAACATGGTGCATGCATTTGGTGTACCTGAGACATTCGGCATGCACGTGGGGCCCCCATAACATGCTGCATGCATTTGGGGTGCCCGATACATGCGGCATGTCATAGGGGCCCCACGTGCATGCCGCACGCATTTGGGCCCCCATTACATGTGGCATGCACATGGGGACCCCATGACATGCAGCATGAGTTTGGATCCCCCATGACATGCGGCATGCACATGGGGCCCCCATGACATGAGTCATGCATTTGGGGCCGCCATGACATGCTGCATGCATTTGGGGCTCCCATGACATGCGGCATGCATTTGGGTCCCCCATGAAATGCGGCATGCATGTGGGGCCCCCATGACATGTGGCATGCATGTAGGGCCCCATGATATGCGGCCTGCAGTTGGGGCCCCCAATACATGCGTCATGCATTTATGGCCCCCATGACATGCAGCATGCATTTGGGCCCCCATGACATGTGGCAAGCACGTGGGGCCCCAATGACATGCAGCATGCACGTGGGGCCCCCATGACATGCGGAATGCAAGTGAGGCCCCCATGACATGCGGAATGCCTGCGGGGCCCCCATGACATGCGGAATGCGTGCGGGGCCCCCATGACATGCGGAATGCGTGCGGGGCCCTCATGACATGCGGCATGAATTTGGGACCCCATGACATGTGGCATGCATGTGGGGCCCCTATGACATGCGGCATGCATTTGTGGGCCCCAAGACATGCGTCATGCACATGGGGCCCCCATGAAATGCGGCATTTATTTGGGGCCCCCATGACATGCGGCATGCACGTGGTGCCCCCATGACGTGCAGCATGAATTTGGATCCCCCATTACATGCTGCATGCAACTGGGGCCCCCATGAAATGCGCCATGCATGTGGGGCCCCTATGACATGCGGCATGCATTTGTGGGCCCCCAATGACATGCAGCATTCACGTGGGACCGCCATAACATGCGGAATGCACGTGAGGCCCCCATGACATGCGTAATGCCTGCGGGGCCCCAATGACATGCGGCATGCACGCATTTGGGTCCCCCATGAAATGCGGCATGCATGTGGGGGGCCCATGACATGCGGCATGCATTTGTGGGCCCCAAGACATGCGCCATGCATGTGGGGCCCCTATGACATGCGGCATGCATTTGTGGGCCCCAAGACATGCGGCATGCATGTGGGGCCCCTATGACATGCGGCATGCATTTGGGGGGCCACATGACATGCGGCATGCACGTGCGGCCCCCATGAAATGTGGCATTTATTTGGCGCCCCAATGACATGTGGAATGCCTGCGGGGCCCCCGTGACATGTGGCATGCACGTGGGGCCCCCATGACATGCAGCATTCACGTGGGACCGACATAACATGCGGAATGCACGTGAGGCCCCCTTGACATGCGTAATGCCTGCGGGGCCCCAATGACATGCGGCATGCACGCATTTGGGTCCCCCATGAAATGCGGCATGCATGTGGGGCCCCCATGACATGTGGTATGCATTTGTGGGCCCCAAGACATGCGCCATGCATGTGGGGCCCCTATGACATGCGGCATGCATTTGTGGGCCCCAAGACATGCGGCATGCATGTGGGGCCCCTATGACATGCGGCATGCATTTGGGGGGCCACATGACATGCGGCATGCACGTGCGGCCCCCATGAAATGTGGCATTTATTTGGCGCCCCAATGACATGTGGAATGCCTGCGGGGCCCCCGTGACATGTGGCATGCACGTGGGGCCCCCATGACATGCAGCATTCACGTGGGACCGACATAACATGCGGAATGCACGTGAGGCCCCCTTGACATGCGTAATGCCTGCGGGGCCCCAATGACATGCGGCATGCACGCATTTGGGTCCCCCATGAAATGCGGCATGCATGTGGGGCCCCCATGACATGTGGTATGCATGTGGGGTCCCATGATATGCGGCATGCAGTTGGGGCCCCAATACATGCGGCATGCACGTTGGACACCCATGACATGCGACATGCATTTATGGCCCCCATGATATGCGGCATGCATTTGGGCCCTCATGAAATGCGCCATGCATGTGGGGCCCCTATGACACGCGGCATGCATTTGGGGCCCCCATGATATGCGGCACGCATTTGTGGTCCCCATGACATGCGGCATGCACTTGTGGGCCCCAAGACATGATGCATGCATTTGGGGGGCCCCATGACATGCGGAATGCACGTGGGGCCCCCATGAAATGCGGCATGCATTTGGGGCCCCCATGACATGCAGAATGCCTTCGGGGCCCCATGAGACGCGGCATGCATGCGGCACCCTCATGACATGCGGCATGCATTTGGGGCCCCCATGACTTGAGGCATGCATTTGGGGCCCCTATGACATGCGGCATGCATTTGGGGCCCCAATGACATGCGGCATGCATGTGGGGCACCCATGACTTGCGCCATGCACGTGGGGCCCCTATGGCATGCGGCATGAATTTGGGGGCCCCATTACATGCGGCATGCATGTGGAGCCCCCATGACATGCGGCATGCATTTGGGGCCCCCATGACATGCTTCATGCATGTGGGGCCCCCATGACATGCGTCATGCATTTGGGTCCCAATGACATGCGGCATGCATTTGGGGCCTGCATAACATGCTGCATGCATTTGGGGTACCTGAGACATGCGGAATGCACATGGGGCCCCCATGACATGCGGCATATGCTTGGGGCCCCAATGACATGCGGTATGAGTTTGGATCCCCCATGACATGCGGCATGCACGTGGGGCCCCCATGACATGAGTCATGCATTTGGGGCCGCCATGACATGCGGCATGCATTTGGGGCCCCCATGACATGCGACATGCACGTGGGGCCGCCATGACATGCGGCATGCATTTGGGGTCCCCAGGACATGAGTCATGCATTTGGGGCCGTCATGACATGCGGCATGCATTTGGGGCCCCCATGACATGCGGCATGCATTTGGGTCCCCCATGAAATGCGGCATGCATGTGGGGCCCCCATGACATGTGGCATGCATGTGGGCCCCCCATGACATGCGCCATGCATGTGGGCCCCTATGACATGCGGCATGCATGTGGGGCCCCCAGGACATGCTCCATGCATGTGGGGCCCCTATGACATGCGGCATGCATGTGGGGCCCCTATGACATGCGGCATGCATTTGGGGGCCCCATGACATGCGGCATGCACGTGGGGCCCCCATGACATGCGTCATACATTTGTGGCCCCCGTGACATGAGGCATGCACATGGGGACCCCATGACATGCGGCAAGCACGCGGGGCCCCAATGACATGCAGCATGTACGTGGGGCCCCCATGACATGCGGAATGCACGTGAGGCCCCCATGACATGCGGAATGCCTGCGGGGCCCCAATGCCATGCGGCATGCATGCATTTGGGTCACCCATGAAATGCGGCATGCATGTGGGGCCCCCATGACATGTGGCATGCATGTGGGGCCCCATGATATCCGGCATGCATTTATGGCCCCCATGACATGCGGCATGCATTTGGGCCTCCATGACAAGCGAAAAGCACGTGGGGCCCCAATGACATGCAGCATGCACGTGGGGCCCCCATGACATGCGGAATGCACGTGAGGCCCCCATGACATGCGGAATGCCTGCGGGGCCCCAATGACATGCGGCATGCATTTGGGGCCCCCATGACTTGAGCCATGCATTTGGGGCCCCCATGATATGTGGCATGCATTTGGGGCCCCCATGACTTGAGCCATGCATTTGGGGCCCCCATGACATGCGGCCTGCACGTGGGGCCATCATGACATGCAGCATGCATTTGGGGCCACTATGACATGCGGCAAACATTTGGGCCCCCATGACATGCGGCATGCATGTGGGGCACCCATGACTTGCGCCATGTCATGTGGGCCCCAAATGCATGCGGCATGAATTTGGGGGCTCCATTACATGCGACATGCATGTGGAGCCCCCATGACATGCGGCATGCGTTTGGGGCCCACATGACATGCTTCATGCATGTGGGGCCCCCATGACATGCGTCATGCATTTGGGCCCCCATGACATGCGGCATGCATTTGGGGACTGCATAACATGCTGCATGCATTTGGGGTACCTGAGACATGCGGCATGCACATGGGGCCCCCATGACATGCGGCATATGCTTGGGGCCCCAATGACATGCGGTATGCACGTTCGGCCCCCATGACATGAGTCATGCATTTGGGGCCGCCATGACATGCGGCATGCATTTGGGGCCCCCATGACATGCGACATGCACGTGGGGCCCCCATGACATGCGGTATGCATGTGGGGCCCCAATGACATGCGGCATGCATTTGGGGGCCCCCATGACTTGATGCATGCATTTGGGGCCCCCATGACATGCGGCATGCATGTGGGACCCCCATGGCATGCGGCATGCATTTGAATCCCCCATTACATGCGGCATGCACGTGGGGCCCCCCATGGCATGCGGCATGCATTTGGGCCCCCCATGACATGCGGAATGCCTGCGGGGCCCCCATGACATGCGGCATGCATGCAGGGCCCTCATGACATGCGGCATGAATTTGGGGCCCCCAATACATGCGGCATGCACATTGGGCCCCCTTGACATGCGACATTCATGTGGGGCTCCCATGACATGCGGCATGCATTTATGGCCCCCATGACATGCGGCATGCATTTGGGCCCCCCATGACATGCGGCATGCATTTGGGGCCTGCATAACATGCTGCATGCATTTTGGGTACCTGAGACATGCGGCATGCACGTGGGCCCCCCATAACATGCTGCATGCATTTGGGGTGCCCGAGACATGCGGCATGCACGTGGGGCCCCTATGACATGTGGCATGCACGTGGGGCCCCCATGACATGCTGCATGCATTTGGGACCCCCATGATAAGCGGCATGCATGTGGGGCCCCTATGACATGCGGAATCCATTTGGGGGGCCCCATGACATGCGGCATGCACATGGGGCCCCCATGAAATGCAGCATTTATTTGGGGCCCCCATGACATGTGGAATGCCTGCGGGGCCCCCATGACATGCGGCATGCATGTGGGGCCCCCATGAAGTGCAGCATGCATTTGGATCCCCCATTACATGCTGCATGCAATTGGGGCCCCCATGAAATGCGCCATGCATGTGGGGCCCCTATGACATGCTGCATGAATTTGGGGCCCCCAATACATGCGGCATGCTTGTTGGGCCCCCATGACATGCGGCATGCATTTATGGCCCCCATGACATGCGGCAAGCATTTGAGCCCCCATGACATGCGGCATGCATGAGGGGACCCCATGACATGCGGCATGCATGTGGGGCCCCAATGACATGCGGCATGCATTTGGGGGCCCACATGACTTGATGCATGCATTTGGGGCCCCCATGACATGCGGCATGCATGTGGGACCCCCATGACATGCGGCATGCATTTGAATCCCCCATTACATGCGGCATGCACGTGGGGCCCCCGTGACATGCGGCATGCATTTGGGCCCCCCATGACATGCGGAATGCCTGCGGGGCCCCCATGACATGCGGCATGCATGCAGGGCCCTCATGACATGCGGCATGAATTTGGGGCCCCCAATACATGCGGCATGCACGTTGGGCCCCCATGACATGCGGCATACGCTTGGGGCCCCAATGACATGCGGCATGAGTTTGGATCCCCCATGACATGCGGCATGCACGTGGGGCCCCCATGACATGCTCCATGCATGTGGGGCCCCTATGATATGCGGCATGCATGTAGGCTCCCCATGAAATGTGGCATGCACGTGGGGCCCCCATGACATGCTGCATGCATTTGGGGCCCCCATGACATGCAGCATGCATGTGGGTCCCCCATGACATGCGACATGCATTTGGGGCCCCATGACATGCGGCATGCATGTGGGTCCCCATGACATGCGGCATGCACGTGGGGCCCCCTTGACATGCGTCATGCATTTGGATCCCCCATAACATGCTGCATGCAAGTGGTGCCCCATGACATGCGGCATGCATGTGGGCCCCCATGACATGTGGCATGCATTTGGGGGCCCCAAGACATGCACCATGCATGTGGGGCCCCTATGACATGCGGCATGCATTTGTGGGCCCCAAGACATGCGCCATGCATGTGGGGCCCCTATGACATGCGGCATGCATTTGTGGGCCCCAAGACATGCGCCATGCATGTGGGGCCCCTATGACATGCGGCATGCATTTGTGGGCCCCAATGACATGTGGAATGCCTGCGGGGCCCCCTTGACATGTGGCATGCACGTGGGGCCCCCATGACATGCGGCAAGCACGTGGGGCCCCAATGACATGCAGCATTCACGTGGGACCGCCATAACATGCGGAATGCACGTGAGGCCCCCTTGACATGCGTAATGCCTGCGGGGCCCCAATGACATGCGGCATGCACGCATTTGGGTCCCCCATGAAATGCGGCATGCATATGGGGCCCCCATGACATGTGGTATGCATGTGGGGTCCCATGATATGCGGCATGCAGTTGGGGCCCCAATACATGCGGCATGCACGTTGGGCACCCATGACATGCGACATGCATTTATGGCCCCCATGATATGCGGCATGCATTTGGGCCCTCATGAAATGCGCCATGCATGTGGGGCCCCTATGACATGCGGCATGCATTTGGGGCCCCCATGATATGCGGCACGCATTTGTGGTCCCCATGACATGCGGCATGCATTTGTGGGCCCCAAGACATGATGCATGCATTTGGGGGGCCCCATGACATGCGGAATGCACGTGGGGCCCCCATGACATGTGGCATGCATTTGGGGCCCCCATGACATGCGGAATGCCTTCGGGGCCCCATGAGATGCGGCATGCATGCGGCACCCTCATGACATGCGGCATGCATTTGGGGCCCCCATGACTTGAGGCATGCATTTGGGGCCCTCGTGACATGCGGCATGCATTTGTGGGCCCCAAGACATTCGGCATGCACGTGGGGCCCCCATGACATGCTGCATGCGTTTGGGGCCCCCATGACTTGCGGCATGCATGTGGGACCCCCATGACATGTGGTATGCACGTGGGGCCCCTATGACATGCCACATGCATTTGGGGCCCCATGACATGCGACATGCATGTGGGACCCCCATGACATGCAGCATGCATTTGGGCCCCCATAACATGTGGCATGCATTTGGGCCCCCATGACATGCGGCATGCATTTGGGGCCTGCATAACATGCTGCATGCATTTGGGGTCCCTGAGACATTCGGCATGCATGTGGGGCACCCATGACTTGCGCCATGCACGTGGGGCCCCTATGACATGCAGCATGAATTTGGGGGCCCCATTACATGTGGCATGCACGTGGAGCCCCCATGACATGAGTCATGCATTTGGGGCCGCCATAACATGCGGCATGCACGTGGGGCCCCCAATACATGCGGAATGCTCGGGAGGCCCCCATGACATGCGGCATGCACGTGGGGCCCCCATGACGTGCAGCATGCATTTGGATCCCCCATTACATGCAGAATGCAAGTGGGGACTCCATGACATGTGGCATGCATGCGGGCCCCCATGACATGCAGTATGCATTTGGGGCCTGCATAACATGGTGCATGCATTTGGTGTACCTGAGACATTCGGCATGCACGTGGGGCCCCCATAACATGCTGCATGCATTTGGGGTGCCCGAGACATGCGGCATGCACGTGGGGCCCCTATGACATGCCGCATGCATTTGGGCCCCCATTACATGTGGCATGCACATGGGGACCCCATGACATGCAGCATGAGTTTGGATCCCCCATGACATGCGGCATGCACATGGGGCCCCCATGACATGAGTCATGCATTTGGGGCCGCCATGACATGCTGCATGCATTTGGGGCTCCCATGACATGCGGCATGCATTTGGGTCCCCCATGAAATGCGGCATGCATGTGGGGCCCCCATGACATGTGGCATGCATGTAGGGCCCCATGATATGCGGCCTACAGTTGGGGCCCCCAATACATGCGTCATGCATTTATGGCCCCCATGACATGCGGCATGCATTTGGGCCCCCATGACATGTGGCAAGCACGTGGGGCCCCAATGACATGCAGCATGCACGTGGGGCCCCCATGACATGCGGAATGCAAGTGAGGCCCCCATGACATGCGGAATGCCTGCGGGGCCCCCATGACATGCGGAATGCGTGCGGGGCCCCCATGACATGCGGAATGCATGCAGGGCCCTCATGACATGCGGCATGAATTTGGGACCCCATGACATGTGGCATGCATGTGGGGCCCCTATGACATGCGGCATGCATTTGTGGGCCCCAAGACATGCGGCATGCATGTGGGGCCCCTATGACATGTGGCATGCATTTGGGGGCCCCATGACATGCGGCATGCACATGGGGCCCCCATGAAATGCGGCATTTATTTGGGGCCCCCATGACATGCGGCATGCACGTGGTGCCCCCATGACGTGCAGCATGAATTTGGATCCCCCATTACATGCTGCATGCAACTGGGGCCCCCATGAAATGCGCCATGCATGTGGGGCCCCTATGACATGCGGCATGCATTTGTGGGCCCCAAGACATGCGCCATGCATGTGGGGCCCCAATGACATGCAGCATTCACGTGGGACCGCCATAACATGCGGAATGCACGTGAGGCCCCCATGACATGCGTAATGCCTGCGGGGCCCCAATGACATGCGGCATGCACGCATTTGGGTCCCCCATGAAATGCGGCATGCATGTGGGGCCCCCATGACATGCGGCATGCATTTGTGGGCCCCAAGACATGCGCCATGCATGTGGGGCCCCTATGACATGCGGCATGCATTTGTGGGCCCCAAGACATGCGGCATGCATGTGGGGGCCCTATGACATGCGGCATGCATTTGGGGGGCCCCAAGACATGCGGCATGCACGTGCGGCCCCCATGAAATGTGGCATTTATTTGGCGCCCCAATGACATGTGGAATGCCTGCGGGGCCCCCGTGACATGTGGCATGCACGTGGGGCCCCCATGACATGCGGCAAGCACGTGGGGCCCCAATGACATGCAGCATTCACGTGGGACCGACATAACATGCGGAATGCACGTGAGGCCCCCTTGACATGCGTAATGCCTGCGGGGCCCCAATGACATGCGGCATGCACGCATTTGGGTCCCCCATGAAATGCGGCATGCATGTGGGGCCCCCATGACATGTGGTATGCATGTGGGGTCCCATGATATGCGGCATGCAGTTGGGGCCCCAATACATGCGGCATGCACGTTGGGCACCCATGACATGCGACATGCATTTATGGCCCCCATGATATGCGGCATGCATTTGGGCCCTCATGAAATGCGCCATGCATGTGGGGCCCCTATGACATGCGGCATGCATTTGGGGCCCCCATGATATGCGGCACGCATTTGTGGTCCCCATGACATGCGGCATGCATTTGTGGGCCCCAAGACATGATGCATGCATTTGGGGGGCCCCATGACATGCGGAATGCACGTGGGGCCCCCATGAAATGCGGCATGCATTTGGGGCCCCCATGACATGCGGAATGCCTTCGGGGCCCCATGAGATGCGGCATGCATGCGGCACCCATTAAATGCGGCAAGCACGTGGGGCCCCAATGACATGCAGCATGTACGTGGGGCCCCCATGACATGCGGAATGCCTGCGGGGCCCCAATGACATGCGGCATGCAAGCGGGGCCCTCATGACATGTAGCATGCATTTGGGGCCCCCAATATATGCAGCATGCACGTGGGGCCCCCATGATATGTGGCATGCATTTGGGGCCCCCATGACTTGTGGCATGCACGTGGGCCCCTCATGACATGCAGCATGCATTTGGAAACCACTATGACATGCGGCATGCATTTGGGGCCCCCATGACATGAGGCATGCATTTGGGGCCCCCATGACATGCGGCATGCATGTAGGGCCCCATGAAATGCGCCATGCATGTGGGTCCCCTATGACATGCGGCATGCATTTGTGGGCCCCAAGACATGCGGCATGCACGTGGGCCCCCCATGACATGCGGCATGCATTTGGGGCCCCCCTGACATGCGGAATGCACGTGGGGCACCTATGACATGCGACATGAATTTGGGGGCCCCATTACATGCGGCATGCACGTGGAGCATCCATGACATGCGTCATGCATTTGGGCCCCCATGACATGCGGCATGCATGTGGGGCCCCCATGATATGCGCCATGCATGTGGGGCCCCTATGACATGCGGCATGCATTTGTGGGTCCCAAGACATACTGCATGCATTTGGGGGGGCCCATGACATGCGGCATGCATTTGGGGGGCCCCATGACATGCGGCATGCACGTGGGGCCCCCATGACATGTGGCATACATTTGTGGCCCCCGTGACATGAGGCATGCAAGAGGGGTCCCCATGACATGCGGCATGCATTTGGGGCCCCCATGACATGTGGCATGCACGTGGGGCCCCCATGACATGCTGCATGCATTTGGGGCCCCCATGATAAGCGGCATGCATGTGGGGCCCCTATGACATGCGGAATCCATTTGGGGGGGCCCATGACATGCGGCATGCACATGGGGCCCCCATGAAATGCAGCATTTATTTGGGGCCCCCATGACATGTGGAATGCCTGCGGGGCCCCCATGACATGCGGCATGCATGTGGGGCCCCCATGAAGTGCAGCATGCATTTGGATCCCCCATTACATGCTGCATGCAATTGGGGCCCCCATGAAATGCGCCATGCATGTGGGGCCCCTATGACATGCTGCATGAATTTGGGGCCCCCAATACATGCGGCATGCTTGTTGGGCCCCCATGACATGCGGCATGCATTTATGGCCCCCATGACATGCGGCAAGCATTTGAGCCCCCATGACATGCGGCATGCATGTGGGGACCCCATGACATGCGGCATGCATGTGCTGCCCCAATGGCATGCGGCATGCATTTGGGGGCCCCATGACTTGATGCATGCATTTGTTGCCCCCATGACATGCGGCATGCATGTGGGACCCCCATGACATGCGGCATGCATTTGAATCCCCCATTACATGTGGCATGCACGTGGGGCCCCCATGGCATGCGGCGTGCATTTGGGCCCCCCATGACATGCGGAATGCCTGCGGGGCCCCCATGACATGCGGCATGCATGCATGGCCCTCATGACATGCGGCATGAATTTGGGGCCCCCAATACATGCGGCATTCATGTGGGGCTCCCATGACATGCGGCATGCATTTATGGCCCCCATGACATGCGGCAAGCTTTTGGGCCCCATGACATGCGGCATGCATGTGGGGCCCCCATGACATGCGGCATGCATGTGGGGCCCCCTTGACATGCGGCATGCATTTGAGGGCCCCATGGCATGCAGCATGCATGTGGGGCCCAAATGCTTGCCGCATGTCAAGGGGGCCTCCATGACATGCGGCATGCATGTGGGTCCCCATGACATGCGTCATGCACGTGGGGCCCCCTTGACATGCGGCATGCATTTATGGCCCCCATGACTTGCGGCATGAATTTGGGGCTCCCATGATATGCGGCACGCATTTGGGGCCCCCATGACATGCGCATGCATGTGGAGCCCCCATGAAATACGCCATGCATGTGGGGCCCCTATGACATGCGGCATGCATTTGTGGGCCCCAAGACATGCTGCATGCATTTGGGGGACCCCATGACATGCGGCATGCATTTGGGGCCCCCATGACATGAGGCATTCATTTGGGACCCCCATGACATGCAGCATGCACTTGGGGCCCCATGACATGCGACATGCATTTGGGTTCCCCATGACATGCGGCATGCATTTGGGTCCCCCATGAAATGTGGCATGCACGTGGAGCCCCCATGATATGCGGCATGCATTTGGGGCACCCATGACATGCGGCATGCATGTGGGACCCCCATGACATGCGGCATGCATTTGGGCCCCCCATGACATGCGGCATGCATATGGGGCCTGCATAACATGCTGCATGCATTTGGGGTACCTGAGACATGCGGCATGCACGTGGGCCCCCCATAACATGCTGCATGCATTTGGGGTGCCCGAGACATGCGGCATGCACGTGGGGCCCCTATGACATGTGGCATGCACGTGGGGCCCCCATGACATGCTGCATGCATTTGGGGCCCCCATGATAAGCGGCATGCATGTGGGGCCCCAATGACATGCGGAATCCATTTGGGGGGCCCCATGACATGCGGCATGCACATGGGGCCCCCATGAAATGCAGCATTTATTTGGGGCCCCCATGACATGTGGAATGCCTGCGGGGCCCCCATGACATGCGGCATGCATGTGGGGCCCCCATGAAGTGCAGCATGCATTTGGATCCCCCATTACATGCTGCATGCAATTGGGGCCCCCATGAAATGCGCCATGCATGTGGGGCCCCTATGACATGCTGCATGAATTTGGGGCCCCCAATACATGCGGCATGCTTGTTGGGCCCCCATGACATGCGGCATGCATTTATGGCCCCCATGACATGCGGCAAGCATTTGAGCCCCCATGACATGCGGCATGCATGTGGGGACCCCATGACATGCGGCATGCATGTGGGGCCCCAATGACATGCGGCATGCATTTGGGGGCCCCCATGACTTGATGCATGCATTTGGGGCCCCCATGACATGCGGCATGCATGTGGGACCCCCATGGCATGCGGCATGCATTTGAATCCCCCATTACATGCGGCCTGCACGTGGGGCCCCCCATGGCATGCGGCATGCATTTGGGCCCCCCATGACATGCGGAATGCCTGCAGGGCCCCCATGACATGCGGCATACATGTGGGGCCCCCTTGACATGCGGCATGCATTTGGGGGCCCCATGGCATGCAGCATGCATGTGGGGCCCAAATGCTTGCCGCATGTCAAGGGGGCCTCCATGACATGCGGCATGCATGTGGATCCCCATGACATGCGGCATGCATGTGGGGCCCCTATGACATGCGGCATGCATGTGGGGCCCCCATGACATGCTCCATGCATGTGGGGCCCCATGACATGCGGCATGCATTTGGGTCCCCCATGAAATGCGGCATGCATGTGGGGCCCCCATGACATGTGGCATGCATGTGGGCCCCTATGACATGCGGCATGCATGTGGGACCCCCATGACATGCGGCATGCATGTGGGGCCCCTATGACATGCGGCATGCATGTGGGACCCCCATGACATGCGGCATGCATGTGGGGCCCCTATGACATGCGGCATGCATTTGGAGCCCCCAGGACATGCGGCATGCATGTGGGGCCCCTATGACATGCGGCATGCATGTGGGGCCCCCATGACATGCTCCATGCATGTGGGGCCCCTGTGACATGTGGCATGCATGTGGGGCCCCTATGACATGCGGCATGTATTTGGGGGGCCCCATGACATGCGGCATGCACGTGGGGCCCCCATGACATGCGGCATGCATGTGGGGTCCCCATGACATGTGGCATGCATGTGAACCCCCCATGACATGCGCCATGCATGTGGGCCCCTATGACATGCGGCATGCATGTGGGACCCCCATGACATGCGGCATGCATGTGGGGCCCCTATGACATGCGGCATGCATGTGGGGCCCCCATGACATGCTCCATGCATGTGGGGCCCCTATGACATGTGGCATGCATGTGGGGGCCCTATGACATGCGGCATGCATTTGGGGGGCCCCATGACATGCGGCATGCACGTGGGGCCCCCATGACATGCGGCAAGCACGCGGGGCCCCAATGACATGCAGCATGTACGTGGGGCCCCCATGACATGCGAAATGCACGTGAGGCCCCCATGACATGCGGAATGCCTGCGGGGCCCCAATGCCATGCGGCATGCATGCATTTGGGTCACCCATGAAATGCAGCATGCACGTGGGGCCCCCATGACATGTGGCATGCATGTGGGTCCCCATGATATCCGGCATGCATTTATGGCCCCCATGACATGCGGCATGCATTTGGGGCCCCCATGACTTGAGCCATGCATTTGGGGCCCCCATAACATGTGGCATGCACGTGGGGCCCTCATGACATGCAGCATGCATTTGGGGCCCCCATGACTTGAGCCATGCATTTGGGGCCCCCATGACATGCGGCATGCACGTGGGGCCATCATGACATGCAGCATGCATTTGGGGCCACTATGACATGCGGCAAGCATTTGGGCCCCCATGACATGCGGCATGCATGTGGGGGGCCCATGACATGCGTCATGCATTTGGGCCCCATGACATGCGGCATGCATTTGGGGCCTGCATAACATGATGCATGCATTTGGGGTACCTGAGACATGCGGCATGCACATGGGGCCCCCATAACATGCTGCATGCATTTGGGGCGCCCGAGACATGCGGCATGCACGTGGGGACCCTATGACATGCCGCATGCATTTGGGGCCCCCATTACATGTGGCATGCACATGAAGCCCCCATGACATGAGGCATATGCTTGGGGCCCCATTGACATGCGGCATGAGTTTGGACCCCCCATGACATGTGGCATGCACGTGGGGCCCCCATGACATGCGGCATGCATTTGGGGCCGCCATGACATGCGGCATGCATTTGGGGCCCCCATGACATGCGGCATGCATTTGGGTCCCTCATGAAATGCGGCATGCATGTGGGGCCCCCATGACATGTGGCATGCATGTGGGCCCCCCCATGACATGCGCCATGAATGTGGGGCCCCTATGACATGCGGCATGCATTTGGGGGGCCCCATGACATGCGGCATGCACGTGGGGCCCCCATGACATGCGGCATACATTTGTGGCCCCCGTGACATGAGGCATGCACGTGGGGCCCCCATGACATGCGACAAGCACGCGGGGCACCAATGACATGCAACATGTACGTGGGGCCAGCATGACATGCGGAATGCACGTGAGGCCCCCTTGACATGCGGAATGGCTGCGGGGCCCCAATGACATGCAGCATGCATGTGGGCCCCCCATGACATGCGGCATGCATTTGTGGGCACCAAGACATACGGCATGCGTTTGGGGCCCCCATGATATGCGGCATGCATTTGAATCCCCCATTACATGCGGCATGCACGTGGGGCTCCCATGACATGCGGCATGCATTTATGGCCCCCATGACTTGAGGCATGCATTTGGGGCCTCCATGACATGCGGCATGCATGTGGGGCCCCCATGACATGCGCCATGCATGTGGGGCCCCTATGACATGCGGCATGCACGTGGAGCCCCCATCATATGCGGTATGCATTTGGGGCCCCCATGACATGCGGCATGCATGCAGGGCCCTCATGACATGTGGCATGAATTTGGGGCCCCAATACATGCGGCATGCATGTTGGCACCCCATGACATGCGGCATGCATTTGGGGCCTCCATGACATGCGGCATGCATGTGGGGTCCCCCATGACATGCGCCGTGCATGTGGGACCCCTATGACATGCGGCATGCATTTGGGGCCCCCATGACATGCGGCATGCATGTGGGGCCCTCATGACATGCGGCATGCATTTGTGGGCCCCAAGACATTCGGCATGCACGTGGGGCCCCCATGACATGCTGCATTCGTTTGGGGCCCCCATGACTTGCGGCATGCATGTGGGACCCCCATGACATGTGGTATGCACGTGGGGCTCCCATGACATGCGGCATGCATTTATGGCCCCCATGACTTGAGGCATGCATTTGGGGCCTCCATGACATGCGGCATGCATGTGGGGCCCCCATGACATGCGCCATGCATGTGGGGCCCCTATGACATGCGGCATGCACGTGGAGCCCCCATCATATGCGGTATGCATTTGGGGCCCCCATGACATGCGGCATGCATGCAGGGCCCTCATGACATGTGGCATGAATTTGGGGCCCCAATACATGCGGCATGCATGTTGGCACCCCATGACATGCGGCATGCATTTGGGGCCTCCATGACATGCGGCATGCATGTGGGGTCCCCCATGACATGCGCCGTGCATGTGGGACCCCTATGACATGCGGCATGCATTTGGGGCCCCCATGACATGTGGTATGCACGTGGGGCCCCTATGACATGCCACATGCATTTGGGGCCCCCATGACATGCGACATGCATGTGGGACCCCCATGACATGCGGCATGCATTTGGGCCCCCATGACATGTGGCATGCATTTGGGCCCCCATGACATGCGGCATGCATTTGGGGCCTGCATAACATGCTGCATGCATTTGGGGTCCCTGAGACATTCGGCATGCATGTGGGGCACCCATGACTTGCGCCATGCACGTGGGGCCCCTATGACATGCAGCATGAATTTGGGGGCCCCATTACATGTGGCATGCACGTGGAGCCCCCATGACATGAGTCATGCATTTGGGGCCGCCATGACATGCGGCATGCACGTGGGGCCCCCAATACATGCGGAATGCTCGGGAGGCCCCCATGACATGCGGCATGCACGTGGGGCCCCCATGACGTGCAGCATGCATTTGGATCCCCCATTACATGCAGAATGCAAGTGGGGACCCCATGACATGTGGCATGCATGTGGGCCCCATGACATGCAGTATGCATTTGGGGCCTGCATAACATGGTGCATGCATTTGGTGTACCTGAGACATTCGGCATGCACGTGGGGCCCCCATAACATGCTGCATGCATTTGGGGTGCCCGAGACATGCGGCATGTCATAGGGGCCCCACGTGCATGCCGCACGCATTTGGGCCCCCATTACATGTGGCATGCACATGGGGACCCCATGACATGCAGCATGAGTTTGGATCCCCCATGACATGCGGCATGCACATGGGGCCCCCATGACATGAGTCATGCATTTGGGGCCGCCATGACATGCAGCATGCATTTTTGGCTCCCATGACATGCGGCATGCATTTGGGTCCCCCATGAAATGCGGCATGCATGTGGGGCCCCCATGACATGTGGCATGCATGTAGGGCCCCATGATATGCGGCCTGCAGTTGGGGCCCCAATACATGCGGCATGCATTTATAGCCCCCATTACATGCGGCATGCATTTGGGCCCCCATGACATGTGGCAAGCACGTGGGGCCCCAATGACATGCAGCATGCACGTGGGGCCCCCATGACATGCGGAATGCAAGTGAGGCCCCCATGACATGCGGAATGCCTGCGGGGCCCCCATGACATGCGGAATGCGTGCGGGGCCCCCATGACATGCGGCATGCATGCAGGGCCCTCATGACATGCGGCATGAATTTGGGACCCCATGACATGTGGCATGCATGTGGGGCCCCTATGACATGCGGCATGCATTTGTGGGCCCCAAGACATGCGGCATGCATGTGGGGCCCCTATGACATGCGGCATGCATTTGGGGGCCCCATGACATGCGGCATGCACATGGGGCCCCCATGAAATGCGGCATTTATTTGGGGCCCCCATGACATGCGGCATGCACGTGGTGCCCCCATGACGTGCAGCATGAATTTGGATCCCCCATTACATGCTGCATGCAACTGGGGCCCCCATGAAATGCGCCATGCATGTGGGGCCCCTATGACATGCGGCATGCATTTGTGGGCCCCAAGACATGCGCCATGCATGTGGGGCCCCAATGACATGCAGCATTCACGTGGGACCGCCATAACATGCGGAATGCACGTGAGGCCCCCATGACATGCGTAATGCCTGCGGGGCCCCAATGACATGCGGCATGCACGCATTTGGGTCCCCCATGAAATGCGGCATGCATGTGGGGCCCCCATGACATGCGGCATGCATTTGTGGGCCCCAAGACATGCGCCATGCATGTGGGGCCCCTATGACATGCGGCATGCATTTGTGGGCCCCAAGACATGCGGCATGCATGTGGGGCCCCTATGACATGCGGCATGCATTTGGGGGGCCACATGACATGCGGCATGCACGTGCGGCCCCCATGAAATGTGGCATTTATTTGGCGCCCCAATGACATGTGGAATGCCTGCGGGGCCCCCTTGACATGTGGCATGCACGTGGGGCCCCCATGACATGCGGCAAGCACGTGGGGCCCCAATGACATGCAGCATTCACGTGGGACCGCCATAACATGCGGAATGCACGTGAGGCCCCCTTGACATGCGTAATGCCTGCGGGGCCCCAATGACATGCGGCATGCACGCATTTGGGTCCCCCATGAAATGCGGCATGCATGTGGGGCCCCCATGACATGTGGTATGCATGTGGGGTCCCATGATATGCGGCATGCAGTTGGGGCCCCAATACATGCGGCATGCACGTTGGGCACCCATGACATGCGACATGCATTTATGGCCCCCATGATATGTGGCATGCATTTGGGCCCTCATGAAATGCGCCATGCATGTGGGGCCCTTATGACATGCGGCATGCATTTGGGGCCCCCATGATATGCGGCACACATTTGTGGTCCCCATGACATGCGGCATGCATTTGTGGGCCCCAAGACATGATGCATGCATTTGGGGGGCCCCATGACATGCGGAATGCACGTGGGGCCCCCATGAAATGCGGCATGCATTTGGGGCCCCCATGACATGCGGAATGCCTTCGGGGCCCCATGAGATGCGGCATGCATGCGGCACCCTCATGACATGCGGCATGCATTTGGGGCCCCCATGACTTGATGCATGCATTTGGGGCCCTCATGACATGCGGCATGCATTTGTGGGCCCCAAGACATTCGGCATGCACGTGGGGCCCCCATGACATGCTGCATGCGTTTGGGGCCCCCATGACTTGCGGCATGCATGTGGGACCCCCATGACATGTGGTATGCACGTGGGGCACCTATGACATGCCACATGCATTTGGGGCCCCCATGACATGCGACATGCATGTGGGACCCCCATGACATGCAGCATGCATTTGGGCCCCATGACATGTGGCATGCATTTGGGCCCCCATGACATGCGGCATGCATTTGGGGCCTGCATAACATGCTGCATGCATTTGGGGGCCCCATTACATGTGGCATGCACTTGGAGCCCCCATGACATGAGTCATGCATTTGGGGCCGCCATGACATGCGGCATGCACGTGGGGCCCCCAATACATGCGGAATGCTCGGGAGGCCCCCATGACATGCGGCATGCACGTGGGGCCCCCATGACGTGCAGCATGCATTTGGATCCCCAATTACATGCAGAATGCAAGTGGGGACCCCATGACATGTGGCATGCATGTGGGCCCCCATGACATGCAGTATGCATTTGGGGCCTGCATAACATGGTGCATGCATTTGGTGTACCTGAGACATTCGGCATGCACGTGGGGCCCCCATAACATGCTGCATGCATTTGGGGTGCCCGATACATGCGGCATGTCATAGGGGCCCCACGTGCATGCCGCACGCATTTGGGCCCCCATTACATGTGGCATGCACATGGGGACCCCATGACATGCAGCATGAGTTTGGATCCCCCATGACATGCGGCATGCACATGGGGCCCCCATGACATGAGTCATGCATTTGGGGCCGCCATGACATGCTGCATGCATTTGGGGCTCCCATGACATGCGGCATGCATTTGGGTCCCCCATGAAATGCGGCATGCATGTGGGGCCCCCATGACATGTGGCATGCATGTAGGGCCCCATGATATGCGGCCTGCAGTTGGGGCCCCCAATACATGCGTCATGCATTTATGGCCCCCATGACATGCAGCATGCATTTGGGCCCCCATGACATGTGGCAAGCACGTGGGGCCCCAATGACATGCAGCATGCACGTGGGGCCCCCATGACATGCGGAATGCAAGTGAGGCCCCCATGACATGCGGAATGCCTGCGGGGCCCCCATGACATGCGGAATGCGTGCGGGGCCCCCATGACATGCGGCATGCATGCAGGGCCCTCATGACATGCGGCATGAATTTGGGACCCCATGACATGTGGCATGCATGTGGGGCCCCTATGACATGCGGCATGCATTTGTGGGCCCCAAGACATGCGTCATGCACATGGGGCCCCCATGAAATGCGGCATTTATTTGGGGCCCCCATGACATGCGGCATGCACGTGGTGCCCCCATGACGTGCAGCATGAATTTGGATCCCCCATTACATGCTGCATGCAACTGGGGCCCCCATGAAATGCGCCATGCATGTGGGGCCCCTATGACATGCGGCATGCATTTGTGGGCCCCCAATGACATGCAGCATTCACGTGGGACCGCCATAACATGCGGAATGCACGTGAGGCCCCCATGACATGCGTAATGCCTGCGGGGCCCCAATGACATGCGGCATGCACGCATTTGGGTCCCCCATGAAATGCGGCATGCATGTGGGGGGCCCATGACATGCGGCATGCATTTGTGGGCCCCAAGACATGCGCCATGCATGTGGGGCCCCTATGACATGCGGCATGCATTTGTGGGCCCCAAGACATGCGGCATGCATGTGGGGCCCCTATGACATGCGGCATGCATTTGGGGGGCCACATGACATGCGGCATGCACGTGCGGCCCCCATGAAATGTGGCATTTATTTGGCGCCCCAATGACATGTGGAATGCCTGCGGGGCCCCCGTGACATGTGGCATGCACGTGGGGCCCCCATGACATGCAGCATTCACGTGGGACCGACATAACATGCGGAATGCACGTGAGGCCCCCTTGACATGCGTAATGCCTGCGGGGCCCCAATGACATGCGGCATGCACGCATTTGGGTCCCCCATGAAATGCGGCATGCATGTGGGGCCCCCATGACATGTGGTATGCATTTGTGGGCCCCAAGACATGCGCCATGCATGTGGGGCCCCTATGACATGCGGCATGCATTTGTGGGCCCCAAGACATGCGGCATGCATGTGGGGCCCCTATGACATGCGGCATGCATTTGGGGGGCCACATGACATGCGGCATGCACGTGCGGCCCCCATGAAATGTGGCATTTATTTGGCGCCCCAATGACATGTGGAATGCCTGCGGGGCCCCCGTGACATGTGGCATGCACGTGGGGCCCCCATGACATGCAGCATTCACGTGGGACCGACATAACATGCGGAATGCACGTGAGGCCCCCTTGACATGCGTAATGCCTGCGGGGCCCCAATGACATGCGGCATGCACGCATTTGGGTCCCCCATGAAATGCGGCATGCATGTGGGGCCCCCATGACATGTGGTATGCATGTGGGGTCCCATGATATGCGGCATGCAGTTGGGGCCCCAATACATGCGGCATGCACGTTGGACACCCATGACATGCGACATGCATTTATGGCCCCCATGATATGCGGCATGCATTTGGGCCCTCATGAAATGCGCCATGCATGTGGGGCCCCTATGACACGCGGCATGCATTTGGGGCCCCCATGATATGCGGCACGCATTTGTGGTCCCCATGACATGCGGCATGCACTTGTGGGCCCCAAGACATGATGCATGCATTTGGGGGGCCCCATGACATGCGGAATGCACGTGGGGCCCCCATGAAATGCGGCATGCATTTGGGGCCCCCATGACATGCAGAATGCCTTCGGGGCCCCATGAGACGCGGCATGCATGCGGCACCCTCATGACATGCGGCATGCATTTGGGGCCCCCATGACTTGAGGCATGCATTTGGGGCCCCTATGACATGCGGCATGCATTTGGGGCCCCAATGACATGCGGCATGCATGTGGGGCACCCATGACTTGCGCCATGCACGTGGGGCCCCTATGGCATGCGGCATGAATTTGGGGGCCCCATTACATGCGGCATGCATGTGGAGCCCCCATGACATGCGGCATGCATTTGGGGCCCCCATGACATGCTTCATGCATGTGGGGCCCCCATGACATGCGTCATGCATTTGGGCCCCCATGACATGCGGCATGCATTTGGGGCCTGCATAACATGCTGCATGCATTTGGGGTACCTGAGACATGCGGCATGCACATGGGGCCCCCATGACATGCGGCATATGCTTGGGGCCCCAATGACATGCGGTATGAGTTTGGATCCCCCATGACATGCGGCATGCACGTGGGGCCCCCATGACATGAGTCATGCATTTGGGGCCGCCATGACATGCGGCATGCATTTGGGGCCCCCATGACATGCGACATGCACGTGGGGCCGCCATGACATGCGGTATGCATTTGCGGACCCCATGACATGCGGCATGCATTTGGGGTCCCCAGGACATGAGTCATGCATTTGGGGCCGTCATGACATGCGGCATGCATTTGGGGCCCCCATGACATGCGGCATGCATTTGGGTCCCCCATGAAATGCGGCATGCATGTGGGGCCCCCATGACATGTGGCATGCATGTGGGCCCCCCATGACATGCGCCATGCATGTGGGCCCCTATGACATGCGGCATGCATGTGGGGCCCCCAGGACATGCTCCATGCATGTGGGGCCCCTATGACATGCGGCATGCATGTGGGGCCCCTATGACATGCGGCATGCATTTGGGGGCCCCATGACATGCGGCATGCACGTGGGGCCCCCATGACATGCGTCATACATTTGTGGCCCCCGTGACATGAGGCATGCACATGGGGACCCCATGACATGCGGCAAGCACGCGGGGCCCCAATGACATGCAGCATGTACGTGGGGCCCCCATGACATGCGGAATGCACGTGAGGCCCCCATGACATGCGGAATGCCTGCGGGGCCCCAATGCCATGCGGCATGCATGCATTTGGGTCACCCATGAAATGCGGCATGCATGTGGGGCCCCCATGACATGTGGCATGCATGTGGGGCCCCATGATATCCGGCATGCATTTATGGCCCCCATGACATGCGGCATGCATTTGGGCCTCCATGACAAGCGAAAAGCACGTGGGGCCCCAATGACATGCAGCATGCACGTGGGGCCCCCATGACATGCGGAATGCACGTGAGGCCCCCATGACATGCGGAATGCCTGCGGGGCCCCAATGACATGCGGCATGCATTTGGGGCCCCCATGACTTGAGCCATGCATTTGGGGCCCCCATGATATGTGGCATGCATTTGGGGCCCCCATGACTTGAGCCATGCATTTGGGGCCCCCATGACATGCGGCCTGCACGTGGGGCCATCATGACATGCAGCATGCATTTGGGGCCACTATGACATGCGGCAAACATTTGGGCCCCCATGACATGCGGCATGCATGTGGGGCACCCATGACTTGCGCCATGTCATGTGGGCCCCAAATGCATGCGGCATGAATTTGGGGGCTCCATTACATGCGGCATGCATGTGGAGCCCCCATGACATGCGGCATGCATTTGGGGCCCACATGACATGCTTCATGCATGTGGGGCCCCCATGACATGCGTCATGCATTTGGGCCCCCATGACATGCGGCATGCATTTGGGGACTGCATAACATGCTGCATGCATTTGGGGTACCTGAGACATGCGGCATGCACATGGGGCCCCCATGACATGCGGCATATGCTTGGGGCCCCAATGACATGCGGTATGCACGTTCGGCCCCATGACATGAGTCATGCATTTGGGGCCGCCATGACATGCGGCATGCATTTGGGGCCCCCATGACATGCGACATGCACGTGGGGCCCCCATGACATGCGGTATGCATGTGGGGCCCCAATGACATGCGGCATGCATTTGGGGGCCCCCATGACTTGATGCATGCATTTGGGGCCCCCATGACATGCGGCATGCATGTGGGACCCCCATGGCATGCGGCATGCATTTGAATCCCCCATTACATGCGGCATGCACGTGGGGCCCCCCATGGCATGCGGCATGCATTTGGGCCCCCCATGACATGCGGAATGCCTGCGGGGCCCCCATGACATGCGGCATGCATGCAGGGCCCTCATGACATGCGGCATGAATTTGGGGCCCCCAATACATGCGGCATGCACATTGGGCCCCCTTGACATGCGACATTCATGTGGGGCTCCCATGACATGCGGCATGCATTTATGGCCCCCATGACATGCGGCATGCATTTGGGCCCCCCATGACATGCGGCATGCATTTGGGGCCTGCATAACATGCTGCATGCATTTTGGGTACCTGAGACATGCGGCATGCACGTGGGCCCCCCATAACATGCTGCATGCATTTGGGGTGCCCGAGACATGCGGCATGCACGTGGGGCCCCTATGACATGTGGCATGCACGTGGGGCCCCCATGACATGCTGCATGCATTTGGGACCCCCATGATAAGCGGCATGCATGTGGGGCCCCTATGACATGCGGAATCCATTTGGGGGGCCCCATGACATGCGGCATGCACATGGGGCCCCCATGAAATGCAGCATTTATTTGGGGCCCCCATGACATGTGGAATGCCTGCGGGGCCCCCATGACATGCGGCATGCATGTGGGGCCCCCATGAAGTGCAGCATGCATTTGGATCCCCCATTACATGCTGCATGCAATTGGGGCCCCCATGAAATGCGCCATGCATGTGGGGCCCCTATGACATGCTGCATGAATTTGGGGCCCCCAATACATGCGGCATGCTTGTTGGGCCCCCATGACATGCGGCATGCATTTATGGCCCCCATGACATGCGGCAAGCATTTGAGCCCCCATGACATGCGGCATGCATGTGGGGACCCCATGACATGCGGCATGCATGTGGGGCCCCAATGACATGCGGCATGCATTTGGGGGCCCCCATGACTTGATGCATGCATTTGGGGCCCCCATGACATGCGGCATGCATGTGGGACCCCCATGGCATGCGGCATGCATTTGAATCCCCCATTACATGCGGCATGCACGTGGGGCCCCCATGGCATGTGGCATGCATTTGGGCCCCCCATGACATGCGGAATGCCTGCGGGGCCCCCATGACATGCGGCATGCATGCAGGGCCCTCATGACATGCGGCATGAATTTGGGGCCCCCAATACATGCGGCATGCACGTTGGGCCCCCTTGACATGCGACATTCATGTGGGGCTCCCATGACATGCGGCATGCATTTATGGCCCCCATGACATGCGGCAAGCTTTTGGGCCCCATGACATGCGGCATGCATGTGGGGCCCCCATGACATGCGGCAAGCATTTGGGCCCCCATGACATGCGGCATGCATGTGGGGCCCCCTTGACATGCGGCATGCATTTGGGGGCCCCATGGCATGCAGCATGCATGTGGGGCCCAAATGCTTGCCGCATGTCAAGGGGGCCTCCATGACATGCGGCATGCATGTGGGTCCCCATGACATGCGTCATGCACGTGGGGCCCCCTTGACATGCGGCATGCATTTATGGCCCCCATGACTTGCGGCATGAATTTGGGGCCCCCATGATATGCGGCACGCATTTGGGGCCCCCATGACATGCGCATGCATGTGGAGCCCCCATGACATGAGGCATTCATTTGGGACCCCCATGACATGCAGCATGCACGTGGGGCCCCCATGACATGCGACATGCATTTGGGGGCCCCGTGACATGCGGCATGCATTTGGGTCCCCCATGAAATGTGGCATGCACGTGGAGCCCCCATGACATGCGGCATGCATTTGGGGCACCCATGACATGCGGCATGCATGTGGGACCCCCATGACATGCGGCATGCATTTGGGGCCTGCATAACATGCTGCATGCATTTGGGGTACCTGAGACATGCGGCATGCACGTGGGCCCCCCATAACATGCTGCATGCATTTGGCGTGCCCGAGACATGCGGCATGCACGTGGGGCCCCTATGACATGCCGCATGCATTTGGGGCCCACATTGCATGTGGCATGCACATGGGGCCCCCATGACATGCGGCATACACTTGGGGCCCCAATGACATGCGGCATGAGTTTGGATCCCCCATGACATGCGGCATGCACGTGGAGCCCCCATGACATGCTCCATGCATGTGGGGCCCCTATGATATGCGGCATGCATGTGGGCTCCCCATGAAATGTGGCATGCACCTGGGGCCCCCATGACATGCTGCATGCATTTGGGGCCCCCATGACATGCAGCATGCATGTGGGTCCCCCATGACATGCGACATGCATTTGGGGCCCCATGACATGCGGCATGCATGTGGGTCCCCATGACATGCGGCATGCACTTGGGGCCCCCTTGACATGCGTCATGCATTTGGATCCCCCATTACATGCTGCATGCAAGTGGTGCCCCATGACATGCGGCATGCATGTGGGCCCCCATGACATGCGGCATGCATTTGGGGCCTCCATGACATGCGGCATGCATGTGGGGCCCCCATGACATGCGGCATGCATTTGGGGTCCCCTTGACATGCGACATTCATGTGGGGCTCCCATGACATGCGGCATGAATTTGGGGCCTCCATGACATGCGGCATGCATGTGGGGCCCCCATGACATGCGGCATGCATTTGGGGTCCCCATGACATGCGGCATGCACGTGGGGCCCCCTTGACATGCGACATTCATTTGGGGCCCCCATGACATGTGGCATGCATGTGGGGCTCCCATGACATGCGGCATGCATTTATGGCCCCCATGACATGCGGCAAGCATTTGGGCCCCCATGACATGCGGCATGCATGTGGGGCCCCCATGACATGCGGCATGCATTTGGGGCCTGCATAACATGCTGCATGCACTTGGGGTACCTGAGACATGCGGCATGCACGTGGGGCCCCCATAACATGCTGCATGCATTTGAGGTGCCCGAGACATGCGGAATGCACGTGGGGCCCCTATGACATGCCGCATGCATTTGGGGCCCCCATTACATGTGGCATGCACATGGGGCCTCCATGACATGCGGCATACGCTTGGGGTCCCAATGACATGCAGCATGAGTTTGGATCCCCCATGACATGCGGCATGCACGTGGGGCCCCCATGACATGAGTCATGCATTTGGGTCCCCCATGACATGCGCTATGCATGTGGGGCCCCTATGACATGCGGCATGCATTTGTGGGCCCCAAGACATGCTGCATGCATTTGGGGGGCCTCCATGACATGCAGCATGCATGTGGGTCCCCATGACATGCGTCATGCACGTGGGGCCCCCTTGACATGTGACATTCATTTGGGGCCCCCATGACATGTGGCATGCATGTGTGGCCCCCATGACATGTGCCATGCATGTGGGGCCCCTATGACATGCGGCATGCATTTGGGGCCCCGATGACATGCGGCATGCATGTGGGGCACCCATGACTTGCGGCATGCATTTGGGGCCACTATGACATGCGGCATGCATTTGGGGCCCCCATGACATGCGGCATGCATGTGGGACCCCTATGACATGCGGCATGCATTTGGGGGGTCCATGACATGCGGCATGCACGTGGGGCCCCCATGACATGCGGCATACATTTGTGGCCCCGATGACATGCGGTATGCACGTGTGGCACCCATGACTTGTGGCATGCATTTGGAGCCACTATGACATGCGGCATGCATTTGGGGCCCCAATGACATGCGGCATGCATGCATTTGGGTCCCCCATGAAATGTGGCATGCATGTGGGGCCCCCATGACATGCGGCATGCACGTGGGGCCCCCATGACATGCGGCATACATTTGTGGCCCCCGTGACATGAGGCATGCACGTGGGGCCCCATGACATGCGGCAAGCACGTGGGGCCCCAATGACATGCAGCATGCACGTGGAGCCCCCATGACATGCGGAATGCCTGCGGGGCCCCAATGACATGCGGCATGCAAGCGGGGCCCTCATGACATGTGGCATGCATTTGGGGGCCCCAATATATGCAGCATGCACGTGGGGCCCCCATGATATGTGGCATGCATGTGGGGCCCCCATGACATGCGTCATGCATGTGGGACCCCTATGACATGCGGCCTGCATGTGGGGGGCCCCATGACATGCGGCAAGCACGTGGGGCCCCAATGACATGCAGCATGTACGTGGGGCCCCCATGACATGCGGAATGCACGTGAGGCCCCCATGACATGCGTAATGCCTGCGGGGCCCCAATGACATGCGGCATGCGTCCCCCATTAAATGCGGCAAGCACGTGGGGCCCCAATGACATGCAGCATGTACGTGGGGCCCCCATGACATGCGGAATGCCTGCGGGGCCCCAATGACATGCGGCATGCAAGCGGGGCCCTCATGACATGTAGCATGCATTTGGGGCCCCCAATATATGCAGCATGCACGTGGGGCCCCCATGATATGTGGCATGCATTTGGGGCCCCCATGACTTGCGGCATGCACGTGGGCCCCTCATGACATGCAGCATGCATTTGGAAACCACTATGACATGCGGCATGCATTTGGGGCCCCCATGACATGAGGCATGCATTTGGGGCCCCCATGACATGCGGCATGCATGTAGGGCCCCCATGAAATGCGCCATGCATGTGGGTCCCCTATGACATGCGGCATGCATTTGTGGGCCCCAAGACATGCGGCATGCACGTGGGCCCCCCATGACATGCGGCATGCATTTGGGGCCCCCCTGACATGCGGAATGCACGTGGGGCACCTATGACATGCGACATGAATTTGGGGGCCCCATTACATGCGGCATGCACGTGGAGCATCCATGACATGCGTCATGCATTTGGGCCCCCATGACATGCGGCATGCATGTGGGGCCCCCATGATATGCGCCATGCATGTGGGGCCCCTATGACATGCGGCATGAATTTGTGGGTCCCAAGACATACTGCATGCATTTGGGGGGCCCCATGACATGCGGCATGCATTTGGGGGGCCCCATGACATGCGGCATGCACGTGGGGCCCCCATGACATGTGGCATACATTTGTGGGTCCCGTGACATGAGGCATGCAAGAGGGGTCCCCATGACATGCGGCATGCATTTGGGGCCCCCATGACATGTGGTATGCACGTGGGGCCACTATGACATGCCGCATGCATTTGGGGCCCCCATGACATGCGGCATGCATGTGGGTCCCCCATGACATGCGTCATGCATTTGGATCCCCATTACATGCTGCATGCAAGTGTGGCTCCCATGACATGCGGCATGCATGTGGGCCCTCAATGACATGTGGCATGCACGTGGGGCCCCCATGACATGCTGCATGCATTTGGGGCCCCCATGATAAGCGGCATGCATGTGGGGCCCCTATGACATGCGGAATCCATTTGGGGGGCCCCATGACATGCGGCATGCACATGGGGCCCCCATGAAATGCAGCATTTATTTGGGGCCCCCATGACATGTGGAATGCCTGCGGGGCCCCCATGACATGCGGCATGCATGTGGGGCCCCCATGAAGTGCAGCATGCATTTGGATCCCCCATTACATGCTGCATGCAATTGGGGCCCCCATGAAATGCGCCATGCATGTGGGGCCCCTATGACATGCTGCATGAATTTGGGGCCCCCAATACATGTGGCATGCTTGTTGGGCCCCCATGACATGCGGCATGCATTTATGGCCCCCATGACATGCGGCAAGCATTTGAGCCCCCATGACATGCGGCATGCATGTGGGGACCCCATGACATGCGGCATGCATGTGGAGCCCCAATGGCATGCGGCATGCATTTGGGGGCCCCCATGACTTGATGCATGCATTTGGGGCCCCCATGACATGCGGCATGCATGTGGGACCCCCATGATATGCGGCATGCATTTGAATCCCCCATTACATGCGGCATGCACGTGGGGCCCCCATGACATGCGGCATGCATTTGGGCCCCCCATGACATGCGGAATGCCTGCGGGGCCCCCATGACATGCGGCATGCATGCAGGGCCCTCATGACATGCGGCATGAATTTGGGGCCCCCAATACATGCGGCATGCACGTTGGGCCCCCTTGACATGCGACATTCATGTGGGGCTCCCATGACATGCGGCATGCATTTATGGCCCCCATTACATGCGGCAAGCTTTTGGGCCCCTTGACATGCGACATGCATGTGGGGCCCCCATGACATGCGGCAAGCATTTGGGCCCCCATGACATGCGGCATGCATGTGGGGCCCCCTTGACATGCGGCATGCATTTATGGCCCCCATGACTTGCGGCATGAATTTGGGGCCCCCATGATATGCGGCACGCATTTGGGGCCCCCATGACATGCGCATGCATGTGGAGCCCCCATGAAATACGCCATGCATGTGGGGCCCCTATGACATGCGGCATGCATTTGTGGGCCCCAAGACATGCTGCATGCATTTGGGGGACCCCATGACATGCGGCATGCATTTGGGGCCCCCATGACATGAGGCATTCATTTGGGACCCCCATGACATGCAGCATGCACGTGGGGCCCCCATGACATGCGACATGCATTTGGGGGCCCCATGACATGCGGCATGCATTTGGGTCCCCCATGAAATGTGGCATGCACGTGGAGCCCCCATGACATGCGGCATGCATTTGGGGCACCCATGACATGCGGCATGCATTTGGGGCCTGCATAACATGCTGCATGCATTTGGGGTACCTGAGACATGCGGCATGCACGTGGGCCCCCCATAACATGCTGCATGCATTTGGGGTGCCCGAGACATGCGGCATGCACGTGGGGCCCCTATGACATGTGGCATGCACGTGGGGCCCCCATGACATGCTGCATGCATGTGGGGCCCCTATGACATGCGGAATCCATTTGGGGGGCCCCATGACATGCGGCATGCACATGGGGCCCCCATGAAATGCAGCATTTATTTGGGGCCCCCATGACATGTGGAATGCCTGCGGGGCCCCCATGACATGCGGCATGCATGTGGGGCCCCCATGAAGTGCAGCATGCATTTGGATCCCCCATTACATGCTGCATGCAATTGGGGCCCCCATGAAATGCGCCATGCATGTGGGGCCCCTATGACATGCTGCATGAATTTGGGGCCCCCAATACATGCGGCATGCTTGTTGGGCCCCCATGACATGCGGCATGCATTTATGGCCCCCATGACATGCGGCAAGCATTTGAGCCCCCATGACATGCGGCATGCATGAGGGGACCCCATGACATGCGGCATGCATGTGGGGCCCCAATGACATGCGGCATGCATTTGGGGGCCCACATGACTTGATGCATGCATTTGGGGCCCCCATGACATGCGGCATGCATGTGGGACCTCCATGACATGCGGCATGCATTTGAATCCCCCATTACATGCGGCATGCACGTGGGGCCCCCGTGACATGCGGCATGCATTTGGGCCCCCCATGACATGCGGAATGCCTGCGGGGCCCCCATGACATGCGGCATGCATGCAGGGCCCTCATGACATGCGGCATGAATTTGGGGCCCCCAATACATGCGGCATGCACGTTGGGCCCCCATGACATGCGGCATACGCTTGGGGCCCCAATGACATGCGGCATGAATTTGGATCCCCCATGACATGCGGCATGCACGTGGGGCCCCCATGACATGCTCCATGCATGTGGGGCCCCTATGATATGCGGCATGCATGTAGGCTCCCCATGAAATGTGGCATGCACGTGGGGCCCCCATGACATGCTGCATGCATTTGGGGCCCCCATGACATGCAGCATGCATGTGGGTCCCCCATGACATGCGACATGCATTTGGGGCCCCATGACATGCGGCATGCATGTGGGTCCCCATGACATGCGGCATGCACGTGGGGCCCCCTTGACATGCGTCATGCATTTGGATCCCCCATAACATGCTGCATGCAAGTGGTGCCCCATGACATGCGGCATGCATGTGGGCCCCCATGACATGCGGCATGCATGTGGGACCCCCATGACATACGTCATGCATTTGGATCCCCCATTACATGCTGCATGCAAGTGGTGCCCCCATTACATGCTGCATGCAAGTGGTGCCCCATGACATGCGGCATGCATGTGGGCCCCCATTACATGCGGCATGCATTTGGGGGCCCCAAGACATGCACCATGCATGTGGGGCCCCTATGACATGCGGCATGCATTTGTGGGCCCCAAGACATGCGCCATGCATGTGGGGCCCCTATGACATGCGGCATGCATTTGTGGGCCCCAAGACATGCGCCATGCATGTGGGGCCCCTATGACATGCGGCATGCATTTGTGGGCCCCAAGACATGCGGCATGCATGTGGGGCCCCTATGACATGCGGCATGCATTTGGGGGGCCACATGACATGCGGCATGCACGTGCGGCCCCCATGAAATGTGGCATTTATTTGGCGCCCCAATGACATGTGGAATGCCTGCGGGGCCCCCTTGACATGTGGCATGCACGTGGGGCCCCCATGACATGCGGCAAGCACGTGGGGCCCCAATGACATGCAGCATTCACGTGGGACCGCCATAACATGCGGAATGCACGTGAGGCCCCCTTGACATGCGTAATGCCTGCGGGGCCCCAATGACATGCGGCATGCACGCATTTGGGTCCCCCATGAAATGCGGCATGCATATGGGGCCCCCATGACATGTGGTATGCATGTGGGGTCCCATGATATGCGGCATGCAGTTGGGGCCCCAATACATGCGGCATGCACGTTGGGCACCCATGACATGCGACATGCATTTATGGCCCCCATGATATGCGGCATGCATTTGGGCCCTCATGAAATGCGCCATGCATGTGGGGCCCCTATGACATGCGGCATGCATTTGGGGCCCCCATGATATGCGGCACGCATTTGTGGTCCCCATGACATGCGGCATGCATTTGTGGGCCCCTAGACATGATGCATGCATTTGGGGGGCCCCATGACATGCGGAATGCACGTGGGGCCCCCATGAAATGCGGCATGCATTTGGGGCCCCCATGACATGCGGAATGCCTTCGGGGCCCCATGAGATGCGGCATGCATGCGGCACCCTCATGACATGCGGCATGCATTTGGGGCCCCCATGACTTGAGGCATGCATTTGGGGCCCTCGTGACATGCGGCATGCATTTGTGGGCCCCAAGACATTCGGCATGCACGTGGGGCCCCCATGACATGCTGCATGCGTTTGGGGCCCCCATGACTTGCGGCATGCATGTGGGACCCCCATGACATGTGGTATGCACGTGGGGCCCCTATGACATGCCACATGCATTTGGGGCCCCATGACATGCGACATGCATGTGGGACCCCCATGACATGCAGCATGCATTTGGGCCCCCATAACATGTGGCATGCATTTGGGCCCCCATGACATGCGGCATGCATTTGGGGCCTGCATAACATGCTGCATGCATTTGGGGTCCCTGAGACATTCGGCATGCATGTGGGGCACCCATGACTTGCGCCATGCACGTGGGGCCCCTATGACATGCAGCATGAATTTGGGGGCCCCATTACATGTGGCATGCACGTGGAGCCCCCATGACATGAGTCATGCATTTGGGGCCGCCATAACATGCGGCATGCACGTGGGGCCCCCAATACATGCGGAATGCTCGGGAGGCCCCCATGACATGCGGCATGCACGTGGGGCCCCCATGACGTGCAGCATGCATTTGGATCCCCCATTACATGCAGAATGCAAGTGGGGACTCCATGACATGTGGCATGCATGCGGGCCCCCATGACATGCAGTATGCATTTGGGGCCTGCATAACATGGTGCATGCATTTGGTGTACCTGAGACATTCGGCATGCACGTGGGGCCCCCATAACATGCTGCATGCATTTGGGGTGCCCGAGACATGCGGCATGCACGTGGGGCCCCTATGACATGCCGCATGCATTTGGGCCCCCATTACATGTGGCATGCACATGGGGACCCCATGACATGCAGCATGAGTTTGGATCCCCCATGACATGCGGCATGCACATGGGGCCCCCATGACATGAGTCATGCATTTGGGGCCGCCATGACATGCTGCATGCATTTGGGGCTCCCATGACATGCGGCATGCATTTGGGTCCCCCATGAAATGCGGCATGCATGTGGGGCCCCCATGACATGTGGCATGCATGTAGGGCCCCATGATATGCGGCCTACAGTTGGGGCCCCCAATACATGCGTCATGCATTTATGGCCCCCATGACATGCGGCATGCATTTGGGCCCCCATGACATGTGGCAAGCACGTGGGGCCCCAATGACATGCAGCATGCACGTGGGGCCCCCATGACATGCGGAATGCAAGTGAGGCCCCCATGGCATGCGGAATGCCTGCGGGGCCCCCATGACATGCGGAATGCGTGCGGGGCCCCCATGACATGCGGCATGCATGCAGGGCCCTCATGACATGCGGCATGAATTTGGGACCCCATGACATGTGGCATGCATGTGGGGCCCCTATGACATGCGGCATGCATTTGTGGGCCCCAAGACATGCGGCATGCATGTGGGGCCCCTATGACATGTGGCATGCATTTGGGGGCCCCATGACATGCGGCATGCACATGGGGCCCCCATGAAATGCGGCATTTATTTGGGGCCCCCATGACATGCGGCATGCACGTGGTGCCCCCATGACGTGCAGCATGAATTTGGATCCCCCATTACATGCTGCATGCAACTGGGGCCCCCATGAAATGCGCCATGCATGTGGGGCCCCTATGACATGCGGCATGCATTTGTGGGCCCCAAGACATGCGCCATGCATGTGGGGGCCCAATGACATGCAGCATTCACGTGGGACCGCCATAACATGCGGAATGCACGTGAGGCCCCCATGACATGCGTAATGCCTGCGGGGCCCCAATGACATGCGGCATGCACGCATTTGGGTCCCCCATGAAATGCGGCATGCATGTGGGGCCCCCATGACATGCGGCATGCATTTGTGGGCCCCAAGACATGCGCCATGCATGTGGGGCCCCTATGACATGCGGCATGCATTTGTGGGCCCCAAGACATGCGGCATGCATGTGGGGGCCCTATGACATGCGGCATGCATTTGGGGGGCCCCAAGACATGCGGCATGCACGTGCGGCCCCCATGAAATGTGGCATTTATTTGGCGCCCCAATGACATGTGGAATGCCTGCGGGGCCCCCGTGACATGTGGCATGCACGTGGGGCCCCCATGACATGCGGCAAGCACGTGGGGCCCCAATGACATGCAGCATTCACGTGGGACCGACATAACATGCGGAATGCACGTGAGGCCCCCTTGACATGCGTAATGCCTGCGGGGCCCCAATGACATGCGGCATGCACGCATTTGGGTCCCCCATGAAATGCGGCATGCATGTGGGGCCCCCATGACATGTGGTATGCATGTGGGGTCCCATGATATGCGGCATGCAGTTGGGGCCCCAATACATGCGGCATGCACGTTGGGCACCCATGACATGCGACATGCATTTATGGCCCCCATGATATGCGGCATGCATTTGGGCCCTCATGAAATGCGCCATGCATGTGGGGCCCCTATGACATGCGGCATGCATTTGGGGCCCCCATGATATGCGGCACGCATTTGTGGTCCCCATGACATGCGGCATGCATTTGTGGGCCCCAAGACATGATGCATGCATTTGGGGCCCCCATGATATGTGGCATGCATTTGGGGCCCCCATGACTTGTGGCATGCACGTGGGCCCCTCATGACATGCAGCATGCATTTGGAAACCACTATGACATGCGGCATGCATTTGGGGCCCCCATGACATGAGGCATGCATTTGGGGCCCCCATGACATGCGGCATGCATGTAGGGCCCCATGAAATGCGCCATGCATGTGGGTCCCCTATGACATGCGGCATGCATTTGTGGGCCCCAAGACATGCGGCATGCACGTGGGCCCCCCATGACATGCGGCATGCATTTGGGGCCCCCCTGACATGCGGAATGCACGTGGGGCACCTATGACATGCGACATGAATTTGGGGGCCCCATTACATGCGGCATGCACGTGGAGCATCCATGACATGCGTCATGCATTTGGGCCCCCATGACATGCGGCATGCATGTGGGGCCCCCATGATATGCGCCATGCATGTGGGGCCCCTATGACATGCGGCATGCATTTGTGGGTCCCAAGACATACTGCATGCATTTGGGGGGCCCCATGACATGCGGCATGCATTTGGGGGGCCCCATGACATGCGGCATGCACGTGGGGCCCCCATGACATGTGGCATACATTTGTGGCCCCCGTGACATGAGGCATGCAAGAGGGGTCCCCATGACATGCGGCATGCATTTGGGGCCCCCATGACATGTGGCATGCACGTGGGGCCCCCATGACATGCTGCATGCATTTGGGGCCCCCATGATAAGCGGCATGCATGTGGGGCCCCTATGACATGCGGAATCCATTTGGGGGGGCCCATGACATGCGGCATGCACATGGGGCCCCCATGAAATGCAGCATTTATTTGGGGCCCCCATGACATGTGGAATGCCTGCGGGGCCCCCATGACATGCGGCATGCATGTGGGGCCCCCATGAAGTGCAGCATGCATTTGGATCCCCCATTACATGCTGCATGCAATTGGGGCCCCCATGAAATGCGCCATGCATGTGGGGCCCCTATAACATGCTGCATGAATTTGGGGCCCCCAATACATGCGGCATGCTTGTTGGGCCCCCATGACATGCGGCATGCATTTATGGCCCCCATGACATGCGGCAAGCATTTGAGCCCCCATGACATGCGGCATGCATGTGGGGACCCCATGACATGCGGCATGCATGTGCTGCCCCAATGGCATGCGGCATGCATTTGGGGGCCCCATGACTTGATGCATGCATTTGTTGCCCCCATGACATGCGGCATGCATGTGGGACCCCCATGACATGCGGCATGCATTTGAATCCCCCATTACATGTGGCATGCACGTGGGGCCCCCATGACATGCGGCGTGCATTTGGGCCCCCCATGACATGCGGAATGCCTGCGGGGCCCCCATGACATGCGGCATGCATGCATGGCCCTCATGACATGCGGCATGAATTTGGGGCCCCCAATACATGCGGCATTCATGTGGGGCTCCCATGACATGCGGCATGCATTTATGGCCCCCATGACATGCGGCAAGCTTTTGGGCCCCATGACATGCGGCATGCATGTGGGGCCCCCATGACATGCGGCATGCATGTGGGGCCCCCTTGACATGCGGCATGCATTTGAGGGCCCCATGGCATGCAGCATGCATGTGGGGCCCAAATGCTTGCCGCATGTCAAGGGGGCCTCCATGACATGCGGCATGCATGTGGGTCCCCATGACATGCGTCATGCACGTGGGGCCCCCTTGACATGCGGCATGCATTTATGGCCCCCATGACTTGCGGCATGAATTTGGGGCTCCCATGATATGCGGCACGCATTTGGGGCCCCCATGACATGCGCATGCATGTGGAGCCCCCATGAAATACGCCATGCATGTGGGGCCCCTATGACATGCGGCATGCATTTGTGGGCCCCAAGACATGCTGCATGCATTTGGGGGACCCCATGACATGCGGCATGCATTTGGGGCCCCCATGACATGAGGCATTCATTTGGGACCCCCATGACATGCAGCATGCACTTGGGGCCCCATGACATGCGACATGCATTTGGGGGCCCCATGACATGCGGCATGCATTTGGGTCCCCCATGAAATGTGGCATGCACGTGGAGCCCCCATGACATGCGGCATGCATTTGGGGCACCCATGACATGCGGCATGCATGTGGGACCCCCATGACATGCGGCATGCATTTGGGCCCCCCATGACATGCGGCATGCATATGGGGCCTGCATAACATGCTGCATGCATTTGGGGTACCTGAGACATGCGGCATGCACGTGGGCCCCCCATAACATGCTGCATGCATTTGGGGTGCCCGAGACATGCGGCATGCACGTGGGGCCCCTATGACATGTGGCATGCACGTGGGGCCCCCATGACATGCTGCATGCATTTGGGGCCCCCATGATAAGCGGCATGCATGTGGGGCCCCAATGACATGCGGAATCCATTTGGGGGGCCCCATGACATGCGGCATGCACATGGGGCCCCCATGAAATGCAGCATTTATTTGGGGCCCCCATGACATGTGGAATGCCTGCGGGGCCCCCATGACATGCGGCATGCATGTGGGGCCCCCATGAAGTGCAGCATGCATTTGGATCCCCCATTACATGCTGCATGCAATTGGGGCCCCCATGAAATGCGCCATGCATGTGGGGCCCCTATGACATGCTGCATGAATTTGGGGCCCCCAATACATGCGGCATGCTTGTTGGGCCCCCATGACATGCGGCATGCATTTATGGCCCCCATGACATGCGGCAAGCATTTGAGCCCCCATGACATGCGGCATGCATGTGGGGACCCCATGACATGCGGCATGCATGTGGGGCCCCAATGACATGCGGCATGCATTTGGGGGCCCCCATGACTTGATGCATGCATTTGGGGCCCCCATGACATGCGGCATGCATGTGGGACCCCCATGGCATGCGGCATGCATTTGAATCCCCCATTACATGCGGCCTGCACGTGGGGCCCCCCATGGCATGCGGCATGCATTTGGGCCCCCCATGACATGCGGAATGCCTGCAGGGCCCCCATGACATGCGGCATGCATGCAGGGCCCTCATGACATGCGGCATGAATTTGGGGCCCCCAATACATGCGGCATGCACGTTGGGCCCCCTTGACATGCGACATTCATGTGGGGCTCCCATGACATGCGGCATGCATTTATGGCCCCCATGACATGCGGCAAGCTTTTGGGCCCCATGACATGCGGCATGCATGTGGGGTCTCCATGACATGCGGCAAGCATTTGGGCCCCCATGACATGCGGCATGCATGTGGGGCCCCCTTGACATGCGGCATGCATTTGGGGGCCCCATGGCATGCAGCATGCATGTGGGGCCCAAATGCTTGCCGCATGTCAAGGGGGCCTCCATGACATGCGGCATGCATGTGGATCCCCATGACATGCGGCATGCATGTGGGGCCCCTATGACATGCGGCATGCATGTGGGGCCCCCATGACATGCTCCATGCATGTGGGGCCCCATGACATGCGGCATGCATTTGGGTCCCCCATGAAATGCGGCATGCATGTGGGGCCCCCATGACATGTGGCATGCATGTGGGCCCCTATGACATGCGGCATGCATGTGGGACCCCCATGACATGCGGCATGCATGTGGGGCCCCTATGACATGCGGCATGCATGTGGGACCCCCATGACATGCGGCATGCATGTGGGGCCCCTATGACATGCGGCATGCATTTGGAGCCCCCAGGACATGCGGCATGCATGTGGGGCCCCTATGACATGCGGCATGCATGTGGGGCCCCCATGACATGCTCCATGCATGTGGGGCCCCTGTGACATGTGGCATGCATGTGGGGCCCCTATGACATGCGGCATGTATTTGGGGGGCCCCATGACATGCGGCATGCACGTGGTGCCCCCATGACATGCGGCATGCATGTGGGGTCCCCATGACATGTGGCATGCATGTGAACCCCCCATGACATGCGCCATGCATGTGGGCCCCTATGACATGCGGCATGCATGTGGGACCCCCATGACATGCGGCATGCATGTGGGGCCCCTATGACATGCGGCATGCATGTGGGGCCCCCATGACATGCTCCATGCATGTGGGGCCCCTATGACATGTGGCATGCATGTGGGGGCCCTATGACATGCGGCATGCATTTGGGGGGCCCCATGACATGCGGCATGCACGTGGGGCCCCCATGACATGCGGCAAGCACGCGGGGCCCCAATGACATGCAGCATGTACGTGGGGCCCCCATGACATGCGAAATGCACGTGAGGCCCCCATGACATGCGGAATGCCTGCGGGGCCCCAATGCCATGCGGCATGCATGCATTTGGGTCACCCATGAAATGCAGCATGCACGTGGGGCCCCCATGACATGTGGCATGCATGTGGGTCCCCATGATATCCGGCATGCATTTATGGCCCCCATGACATGCGGCATGCATTTGGGGCCCCCATGACTTGAGCCATGCATTTGGGGCCCCCATAACATGTGGCATGCACGTGGGGCCCTCATGACATGCAGCATGCATTTGGGGCCCCCATGACTTGAGCCATGCATTTGGGGCCCCCATGACATGCGGCATGCACGTGGGGCCATCATGACATGCAGCATGCATTTGGGGCCACTATGACATGCGGCAAGCATTTGGGCCCCCATGACATGCGGCATGCATGTGGGGGGCCCATGACATGCGTCATGCATTTGGGCCCCATGACATGCGGCATGCATTTGGGGCCTGCATAACATGATGCATGCATTTGGGGTACCTGAGACATGCGGCATGCACATGGGGCCCCCATAACATGCTGCATGCATTTGGGGCGCCCGAGACATGCGGCATGCACGTGGGGACCCTATGACATGCCGCATGCATTTGGGGCCCCCATTACATGTGGCATGCACATGAAGCCCCCATGACATGAGGCATATGCTTGGGGCCCCATTGACATGCGGCATGAGTTTGGACCCCCCATGACATGTGGCATGCACGTGGGGCCCCCATGACATGCGGCATGCATTTGGGGCCGCCATGACATGCGGCATGCATTTGGGGCCCCCATGACATGCGGCATGCATTTGGGTCCCTCATGAAATGCGGCATGCATGTGGGGCCCCCATGACATGTGGCATGCATGTGGGCCCCCCCATGACATGCGCCATGAATGTGGGGCCCCTATGACATGCGGCATGCATTTGGGGGGCCCCATGACATGCGGCATGCACGTGGGGCCCCCATGACATGCGGCATACATTTGTGGCCCCCGTGACATGAGGCATGCACGTGGGGCCCCCATGACATGCGACAAGCACGCGGGGCACCAATGACATGCAACATGTACGTGGGGCCCCCATGACATGCGGAATGCACGTGAGGCCCCCTTGACATGCGGAATGGCTGCGGGGCCCCAATGACATGCAGCATGCATGTGGGCCCCCCATGACATGCGGCATGCATTTGTGGGCACCAAGACATACGGCATGCGTTTGGGGCCCCCATGATATGCGGCATGCATTTGAATCCCCATTACATGCGGCATGCACGTGGGGCTCCCATGACATGCGGCATGCATTTATGGCCCCCATGACTTGAGGCATGCATTTGGGGCCTCCATGACATGCGGCATGCATGTGGGGCCCCCATGACATGCACCATGCATGTGGGGCCCCTATGACATGCGGCATGCACGTGGAGCCCCCATCATATGCGGTATGCATTTGGGGCCCCCATGACATGCGGCATGCATGCAGGGCCCTCATGACATGTGGCATGAATTTGGGGCCCCAATACATGCGGCATGCATGTTGGCACCCCATGACATGCGGCATGCATTTGGGGCCTCCATGACATGCGGCATGCATGTGGGGTCCCCCATGACATGCGCCGTGCATGTGGGACCCCTATGACATGCGGCATGCATTTGGGGCCCCCATGACATGCGGCATGCATGTGGGGCCCTCATGACATGCGGCATGCATTTGTGGGCCCCAAGACATTCGGCATGCACGTGGGGCCCCCATGACATGCTGCATTCGTTTGGGGCCCCCATGACTTGCGGCATGCATGTGGGACCCCCATGACATGTGGTATGCACGTGGGGCTCCCATGACATGCGGCATGCATTTATGGCCCCCATGACTTGAGGCATGCATTTGGGGCCTCCATGACATGCGGCATGCATGTGGGGCCCCCATGACATGCGCCATGCATGTGGGGCCCCTATGACATGCGGCATGCACGTGGAGCCCCCATCATATGCGGTATGCATTTGGGGCCCCCATGACATGCGGCATGCATGCAGGGCCCTCATGACATGTGGCATGAATTTGGGGCCCCAATACATGCGGCATGCATGTTGGCACCCCATGACATGCGGCATGCATTTGGGGCCTCCATGACATGCGGCATGCATGTGGGGTCCCCCATGACATGCGCCGTGCATGTGGGACCCCTATGACATGCGGCATGCATTTGGGGCCCCCATGACATGTGGTATGCACGTGGGGCCCCTATGACATGCCACATGCATTTGGGGCCCCCATGACATGCGACATGCATGTGGGACCCCCATGACATGCGGCATGCATTTGGGCCCCCATGACATGTGGCATGCATTTGGGCCCCCATGACATGCGGCATGCATTTGGGGCCTGCATAACATGCTGCATGCATTTGGGGTCCCTGAGACATTCGGCATGCATGTGGGGCACCCATGACTTGCGCCATGCACGTGGGGCCCCTATGACATGCAGCATGAATTTGGGGGCCCCATTACATGTGGCATGCACGTGGAGCCCCCATGACATGAGTCATGCATTTGGGGCCGCCATGACATGCGGCATGCACGTGGGGCCCCCAATACATGCGGAATGCTCGGGAGGCCCCCATGACATGCGGCATGCACGTGGGGCCCCCATGACGTGCAGCATGCATTTGGATCCCCCATTACATGCAGAATGCAAGTGGGGACCCCATGACATGTGGCATGCATGTGGGCCCCATGACATGCAGTATGCATTTGGGGCCTGCATAACATGGTGCATGCATTTGGTGTACCTGAGACATTCGGCATGCACGTGGGGCCCCCATAACATGCTGCATGCATTTGGGGTGCCCGAGACATGCGGCATGTCATAGGGGCCCCACGTGCATGCCGCACGCATTTGGGCCCCCATTACATGTGGCATGCACATGGGGACCCCATGACATGCAGCATGAGTTTGGATCCCCCATGACATGCGGCATGCACATGGTGCCCCCATGACATGAGTCATGCATTTGGGGCCGCCATGACATGCAGCATGCATTTTTGGCTCCCATGACATGCGGCATGCATTTGGGTCCCCCATGAAATGCGGCATGCATGTGGGGCCCCCATGACATGTGGCATGCATGTAGGGCCCCATGATATGCGGCCTGCAGTTGGGGCCCCAATACATGCGGCATGCATTTATAGCCCCCATTACATGCGGCATGCATTTGGGCCCCCATGACATGTGGCAAGCACGTGGGGCCCCAATGACATGCAGCATGCACGTGGGGCCCCCATGACATGCGGAATGCAAGTGAGGCCCCCATGACATGCGGAATGCCTGCGGGGCCCCCATGACATGCGGAATGCGTGCGGGGCCCCCATGACATGCGGCATGCATGCAGGGCCCTCATGACATGCGGCATGAATTTGGGACCCCATGACATGTGGCATGCATGTGGGGCCCCTATGACATGCGGCATGCATTTGTGGGCCCCAAGACATGCGGCATGCATGTGGGGCCCCTATGACATGCGGCATGCATTTGGGGGCCCCATGACATGCGGCATGCACATGGGGCCCCCATGAAATGTGGCATTTATTTGGGGCCCCCATGACATGCGGCATGCACGTGGTGCCCCCATGACGTGCAGCATGAATTTGGATCCCCCATTACATGCTGCATGCAACTGGGGCCCCCATGAAATGCGCCATGCATGTGGGGCCCCTATGACATGCGGCATGCATTTGTGGGCCCCAAGACATGCGCCATGCATGTGGGGCCCCAATGACATGCAGCATTCACGTGGGACCGCCATAACATGCGGAATGCATGTGAGGCCCCCATGACATGCGTAATGCCTGCGGGGCCCCAATGACATGCGGCATGCACGCATTTGGGTCCCCCATGAAATGCGGCATGCATGTGGGGCCCCCATGACATGCGGCATGCATTTGTGGGCCCCAAGACATGCGCCATGCATGTGGGGCCCCTATGACATGCGGCATGCATTTGTGGGCCCCAAGACATGCGGCATGCATGTGGGGCCCCTATGACATGCGGCATGCATTTGTGGGCCCCAAGACATGCGCCATGCATGTGGGGCCCCTATGACATGCGGCATGCATTTGTGGGCCCCAAGACATGCGGCATGCATGTGGGGCCCCTATGACATGCGGCATGCATTTGGGGGGCCACATGACATGCGGCATGCACGTGCGGCCCCCATGAAATGTGGCATTTATTTGGCGCCCCAATGACATGTGGAATGCCTGCGGGGCCCCCTTGACATGTGGCATGCACGTGGGGCCCCCATGACATGCGGCAAGCACGTGGGGCCCCAATGACATGCAGCATTCACGTGGGACCGCCATAACATGCGGAATGCACGTGAGGCCCCCTTGACATGCGTAATGCCTGCGGGGCCCCAATGACATGCGGCATGCACGCATTTGGGTCCCCCATGAAATGCGGCATGCATGTGGGGCCCCCATGACATGTGGTATGCATGTGGGGTCCCATGATATGCGGCATGCAGTTGGGGCCCCAATACATGCGGCATGCACGTTGGGCACCCATGACATGCGACATGCATTTATGGCCCCCATGATATGCGGCATGCATTTGGGCCCTCATGAAATGCGCCATGCATGTGGGGCCCTTATGACATGCGGCATGCATTTGGGGCCCCCATGATATGCGGCACACATTTGTGGTCCCCATGACATGCGGCATGCATTTGTGGGCCCCAAGACATGATGCATGCATTTGGGGGGCCCCATGACATGCGGAATGCACGTGGGGCCCCCATGAAATGCGGCATGCATTTGGGGCCCCCATGACATGCGGAATGCCTTCGGGGCCCCATGAGATGCGGCATGCATGCGGCACCCTCATGACATGCGGCATGCATTTGGGGCCCCCATGACTTGAGGCATGCATTTGGGGCCCTCATGACATGCGGCATGCATTTGTGGGCCCCAAGACATTCGGCATGCACGTGGGGCCCCCATGACATGCTGCATGCGTTTGGGGCCCCCATGACTTGCGGCATGCATGTGGGACCCCCATGACATGTGGTATGCACGTGGGGCACCTATGACATGCCACATGCATTTGGGGCCCCCATGACATGCGACATGCATGTGGGACCCCCATGACATGCAGCATGCATTTGGGCCCCATGACATGTGGCATGCATTTGGGCCCCCATGACATGCGGCATGCATTTGGGGCCTGCATAACATGCTGCATGCATTTGGGGGCCCCATTACATGTGGCATGCACGTGGAGCCCCCATGACATGAGTCATGCATTTGGGGCCGCCATGACATGCGGCATGCACGTGGGGCCCCCAATACATGCGGAATGCTCGGGAGGCCCCCATGACATGCGGCATGCACGTGGGGCCCCCATGACGTGCAGCATGCATTTGGATCCCCAATTACATGCAGAATGCAAGTGGGGACCCCATGACATGTGGCATGCATGTGGGCCCCCATGACATGCAGTATGCATTTGGGGCCTGCATAACATGGTGCATGCATTTGGTGTACCTGAGACATTCGGCATGCACGTGGGGCCCCCATAACATGCTGCATGCATTTGGGGTGCCCGATACATGCGGCATGTCATAGGGGCCCCACGTGCATGCCGCACGCATTTGGGCCCCCATTACATGTGGCATGCACATGGGGACCCCATGACATGCAGCATGAGTTTGGATCCCCCATGACATGCGGCATGCACATGGGGCCCCCATGACATGAGTCATGCATTTGGGGCCGCCATGACATGCTGCATGCATTTGGGGCTCCCATGACATGCGGCATGCATTTGGGTCCCCCATGAAATGCGGCATGCATGTGGGGCCCCCATGACATGTGGCATGCATGTAGGGCCCCATGATATGCGGCCTACAGTTGGGGCCCCCAATACATGCGTCATGCATTTATGGCCCCCATGACATGCGGCATGCATTTGGGCCCCCATGACATGTGGCAAGCACGTGGGGCCCCAATGACATGCAGCATGCACGTGGGGCCCCCATGACATGCGGAATGCAAGTGAGGCCCCCATGACATGCGGAATGCCTGCGGGGCCCCCATGACATGCGGAATGCGTGCGGGGCCCCCATGACATGCGGCATGCATGCAGGGCCCTCATGACATGCGGCATGAATTTGGGACCCCATGACATGTGGCATGCATGTGGGGCCCCTATGACATGCGGCATGCATTTGTGGGCCCCAAGACATGCGTCATGCACATGGGGCCCCCATGAAATGCGGCATTTATTTGGGGCCCCCATGACATGCGGCATGCACGTGGTGCCCCCATGACGTGCAGCATGAATTTGGATCCCCCATTACATGCTGCATGCAACTGGGGCCCCCATGAAATGCGCCATGCATGTGGGGCCCCTATGACATGCGGCATGCATTTGTGGGCCCCCAATGACATGCAGCATTCACGTGGGACCGCCATAACATGCGGAATGCACGTGAGGCCCCCATGACATGCGTAATGCCTGCGGGGCCCCAATGACATGCGGCATGCACGCATTTAGGTCCCCCATGAAATGCGGCATGCATGTGGGGGGCCCATGACATGCGGCATGCATTTGTGGGCCCCAAGACATGCGCCATGCATGTGGGGCCCCTATGACATGCGGCATGCATTTGTGGGCCCCAAGACATGCGGCATGCATGTGGGGCCCCTATGACATGCGGCATGCATTTGGGGGGCCACATGACATGCGGCATGCACGTGCGGCCCCCATGAAATGTGGCATTTATTTGGCGCCCCAATGACATGTGGAATGCCTGCGGGGCCCCCGTGACATGTGGCATGCACGTGGGGCCCCCATGACATGCGGCAAGCACGTGGGGCCCCAATGACATGCAGCATTCACGTGGGACCGACATAACATGCGGAATGCACGTGAGGCCCCCTTGACATGCGTAATGCCTGCGGGGCCCCAATGACATGCGGCATGCACGCATTTGGGTCCCCCATGAAATGCGGCATGCATGTGGGGCCCCCATGACATGTGGTATGCATGTGGGGTCCCATGATATGCGGCATGCAGTTGGGGCCCCAATACATGCGGCATGCACGTTGGACACCCATGACATGCGACATGCATTTATGGCCCCCATGATATGCGGCATGCATTTGGGCCCTCATGAAATGCGCCATGCATGTGGGGCCCCTATGACACCCGGCATGCATTTGGGGCCCCCATGATATGCGGCACGCATTTGTGGTCCCCATGACATGCGGCATGCACTTGTGGGCCCCAAGACATGATGCATGCATTTGGGGGGCCCCATGACATGCGGAATGCACGTGGGGCCCCCATGAAATGTGGCATGCATTTGGGGCCCCCATGACATGCGGAATGCCTTCGGGGCCCCATGAGACGCGGCATGCATGCGGCACCCTCATGACATGCGGCATGCATTTGGGGCCCCCATGACTTGAGGCATGCATTTGGGGCCCCTATGACATGCGGCATGCATTTGGGGCCCCAATGACATGCGGCATGCATGTGGGGCACCCATGACTTGCGCCATGCACGTGGGGCCCCTATGGCATGCGGCATGAATTTGGGGGCCCCATTACATGCGGCATGCATGTGGAGCCCCCATGACATGCGGCATGCATTTGGGGCCCCCATGACATGCTTCATGCATGTGGGGCCCCCATGACATGCGTCATGCATTTGGGCCCCCATGACATGCGGCATGCATTTGGGGCCTGCATAACATGCTGCATGCATTTGGGGTACCTGAGACATGCGGCATGCACATGGGGCCCCCATGACATGCGGCATATGCTTGGGGCCCCAATAACATGCGGTATGAGTTTGGATCCCCCATGACATGCGGCATGCACGTGGGGCCCCCATGACATGAGTCATGCATTTGGGGCCGCCATGACATGCGGCATGCATTTGGGGCCCCCATGACATGCGACATGCACGTGGGGCCGCCATGACATGCGGTATGCATTTGCGGACCCCATGTCATGCGGCATGCATTTGGGGTCCCCAGGACATGAGTCATGCATTTGGGGCCGTCATGACATGCGGCATGCATTTGGGGCCCCCATGACATGCGGCATGCATTTGGGTCCCCCATGAAATGCGGCATGCATGTGGGGCCCCCATGACATGTGGCATGCATGTGGGCCCCCCATGACATGCGCCATGCATGTGGGCCCCTATGACATGCGGCATGCATGTGGGGCCCCCAGGACATGCTCCATGCATGTGGGGCCCCTATGACATGCGGCATGCATGTGGGGCCCCTATGACATGCGGCATGCATTTGGGGGCCCCATGACATGCGGCATGCACGTGGGGCTCCCATGACATGCGTCATACATTTGTGGCCCCCGTGACATGAGGCATGCACATGGGGACCCCATGACATGCGGCAAGCACGCGGGGCCCCAATGACATGCAGCATGTACGTGGGGCCCCCATGACATGCGGAATGCACGTGAGGCCCCCATGACATGCGGAATGCCTGCGGGGCCCCAATGCCATGCGGCATGCATGCATTTGGGTCACCCATGAAATGCGGCATGCATGTGGGGCCCCCATGACATGTGGCATGCATGTGGGGCCCCATGATATCCGGCATGCATTTATGGCCCCCATGACATGCGGCATGCATTTGGGCCTCCATGACAAGCGAAAAGCACGTGGGGCCCCAATGACATGCAGCATGCACGTGGGGCCCCCATGACATGCGGAATGCACGTGAGGCCCCCATGACATGCGGAATGCCTGCGGGGCCCCAATGACATGCGGCATGCATTTGGGGCCCCCATGACTTGAGCCATGCATTTGGGGCCCCCATGATATGTGGCATGCATTTGGGGCCCCCATGACTTGAGCCATGCATTTGGGGCCCCCATGACATGCGGCCTGCACGTGGGGCCATCATGACATGCAGCATGCATTTGGGGCCACTATGACATGCGGCAAGCATTTGGGCCCCCATGACATGCGGCATGCATGTGGGGCACCCATGACTTGCGCCATGCACGTGGGGCCCCTATGACATGCGGCATGAATTTGGGGTCTCCATTACATGCGGCATGCATGTGGAGCCCCCATGACATGCGGCATGCATTTGGGGCCCACATGACATGCTTCATGCATGTGGGGCCCCCATGACATGCGTCATGCATTTGGGCCCCCATGACATGCAGCATGCATTTGGGGACTGCATAACATGCTGCATGCATTTGGGGTACCTGAGACATGCGGCATGCACATGGGGCCCCCATGACATGCGGCATATGCTTGGGGCCCCAATGACATGCGGTATGCACGTTCGGCCCCCATGACATGAGTCATGCATTTGGGGCCGCCATGACATGCGGCATGCATTTGGGGCCCCCATGACATGCGACATGCACGTGGGGCCCCCATGACATGCGGTATGCATGTGGGGCCCCAATGACATGCGGCATGCATTTGGGGGCCCCCATGACTTGATGCATGCATTTGGGGCCCCCATGACATGCGGCATGCATGTGGGACCCCCATGGCATGCGGCATGCATTTGAATCCCCCATTACATGCGACATGCACGTGGGGCCCCCCATGGCATGCGGCATGCATTTGGGCCCCCCATGACATGCGGAATGCCTGCGGGGCCCCCATGACATGCGGCATGCATGCAGGGCCCTCATGACATGCGGCATGAATTTGGGGCCCCCAATACATGCGGCATGCACATTGGGCCCCCTTGACATGCGACATTCATGTGGGGCTCCCATGACATGCGGCATGCATTTATGGCCCCCATGACATGCGGCATGCATTTGGGCCCCCCATGACATGCGGCATGCATTTGGGGCCTGCATAACATGCTGCATGCATTTTGGGTACCTGAGACATGCGGCATGCACGTGGGCCCCCCATAACATGCTGCATGCATTTGGGGTGCCCGAGACATGCGGCATGCACGTGGGGCCCCTATGACATGTGGCATGCACGTGGGGCCCCCATGACATGCTGCATGCATTTGGGGCCCACATGATAAGCGGCATGCATGTGGGGCCCCTATGACATGCGGAATCCATTTGGGGGGCCCCATGACATGCGGCATGCACATGGGGCCCCCATGAAATGCAGCATTTATTTGGGGCCCCCATGACATGTGGAATGCCTGCGGGGCCCCCATGACATGCGGCATGCATGTGGGGCCCCCATGAAGTGCAGCATGCATTTGGATCCCCCATTACATGCTGCATGCAATTGGGGCCCCCATGAAATGCGCCATGCATGTGGGGCCCCTATGACATGCTGCATGAATTTGGGGCCCCCAATACATGCGGCATGCTTGTTGGGCCCGCATAACATGCGGCATGCATTTATGGCCCCCATGACATGCGGCAAGCATTTGAGCCCCCATGACATGCGGCATGCATGTGGGGACCCCATGACATGCGGCATGCATGTGGGGCCCCAATGACATGCGGCATGCATTTGGGGGCCCCCATGACTTGATGCATGCATTTGGCGCCCCCATGACATGCGGCATGCATGTGGGACCCCCATGGCATGCGGCATGCATTTGAATCCCCCATTACATGCGGCATGCACGTGGGGCCCCCATGGCATGTGGCATGCATTTGGGCCCCCCATGACATGCGGAATGCCTGCGGGGCCCCCATGACATGCGGCATGCATGCAGGGCCCTCATGACATGCGGCATGAATTTGGGGCCCCCAATACATTCGGCATGCACGTTGGGCCCCCTTGACATGCGACATTCATGTGGGGCTCCCATGACATGCGGCATGCATTTATGGCCCCCATGACATGCGGCAAGCTTTTGGGCCCCATGACATGCGGCATGCATGTGGGGCCCCCATGACATGCGGCAAGCATTTGGGCCCCCATGACATGCGGCATGCATGTGGGGCCCCCTTGACATGCGGCATGCATTTCGGGGCCCCATGGCATGCAGCATGCATGTGGGGCCCAAATGCTTGCCGCATGTCAAGGGGGCCTCCATGACATGCGGCATGCATGTGGGTCCCCATGACATGCGTCATGCACGTGGGGCCCCCTTGACATGCGGCATGCATTTATGGCCCCCATGACTTGCGGCATGAATTTGGGGCCCCCATGATATGCGGCACGCATTTGGGGCCCCCATGACATGCGCATGCATGTGGAGCCCCCATGACATGCGACATGCATGTGGGGGCCCCATGACATGAGGCATTCATTTGGGACCCCCATGACATGCAGCATGCACGTGGGGCCCCCATGACATGCGACATGCATTTGGGGGCCCCGTGACATGCGGCATGCATTTGGGTCCCCCATGAAATGTGGCATGCACGTGGAGCCCCCATGACATGCGGCATGCATTTGGGGCACCCATGACATGCGGCATGCATGTGGGACCCCCATGACATGCGGCATGCATTTGGGGCCTGCATAACATGCTGCATGCATTTGGGGTACCTGAGACATGCGGCATGCACGTGGGCCCCCCATAACATGCTGCATGCATTTGGCGTGCCCGAGACATGCGGCATGCACGTGGGGCCCCTATGACATGCCGCATGCATTTGGGGCCCACATTGCATGTGGCATGCACATGGGGCCCCCATGACATGCGGCATGCACGTGGGGCCCCCATGACATGCTCCATGCATGTGGGGCCCCTATGATATGCGGCATGCATGTGGGCTCCCCATGAAATGTGGCATGCACCTGGGGCCCCCATGACATGCTGCATGCATTTGGGGCCCCCATGACATGCAGCATGCATGTGGGTCCCCCATGACATGCGACATGCATTTGGGGCCCCATGACATGCGGCATGCATGTGGGTCCCCATGACTTGCGGCATGCACTTGGGGCCCCCTTGACATGCGTCATGCATTTGGATCCCCCATTACATGCTGCATGCAAGTGGTGCCCCATGACATGCGGCATGCATGTGGGCCCCCATGACATGCGGCATGCATTTGGGGCCTCCATGACATGCGGCATGCATGTGGGGCCCCCATGACATGCGGCATGCATTTGGGGTCCCCTTGACATGCGACATTCATGTGGGGCTCCCATGACATGCGGCATGAATTTGGGGCCTCCATGACATGCGGCATGCATGTGGGGCCCCCATGACATGCGGCATGCATTTGGGGTCCCCATGACATGCGGCATGCACGTGGGGCCCCCTTGACATGCGACATTCATTTGGGGCCCCCATGACATGTGGCATGCATGTGGGGCTCCCATGACATGCGGCATGCATTTATGGCCCCCATGACATGCGGCAAGCATTTGGGCCCCCATGACATGCGGCATGCATGTGGGGCCCCCATGACATGCGGCATGCATTTGGGGCCTGCATAACATGCTGCATGCACTTGGGGTACCTGAGACATGCGGCATGCACATGGGGCCCCCATAACATGCTGCATGCATTTGGGGTGCCCGAGACATGCGGAATGCACGTGGGGCCCCTATGACATGCCGCATGCATTTGGGGCCCCCATTACATGTGGCATGCACATGGGGCCTCCATGACATGCGGCATACGCTTGGGGTCCCAATGACATGCAGCATGAGTTTGGATCCCCCATGACATGCGGCATGCACGTGGGGCCCCCATGACATGAGTCATGCATTTGGGTCCCCCATGACATGCGCTATGCATGTGGGGCCCCTATGACATGCGGCATGCATTTGTGGGCCCCAAGACATGCTGCATGCATTTGGGGGGCCTCCATGACATGCAGCATGCATGTGGGTCCCCATGACATGCGTCATGCACGTGGGGCCCCCTTGACATGTGACATTCATTTGGGGCCCCCATGACATGTGGCATGCATGTGTGGCCCCCATGACATGTGCCATGCATGTGGGGCCCCTATGACATGCGGCATGCATTTGGGGCCCCGATGACATGCGGCATGCATGTGGGGCACCCATGACTTGCGGCATGCATTTGGGGCCACTATGACATGCGGCATGCATTTGGGACCCCTATGACATGCGGCATGCATTTGGGGGGTCCATGACATGCGGCATGCACGTGGGGCCCCCATGACATGCGGCATACATTTGTGGCCCCGATGACATGCGGTATGCACGTGTGGCACCCATGACTTGTGGCATGCATTTGGAGCCACTATGACATGCGGCATGCATTTGGGGCCCCAATGACATGCGGCATGCATGCATTTGGGTCCCCCATGAAATGTGGCATGCATGTGGGGCCCCCATGACATGCGGCATGCACGTGGGGCCCCCATGACATGCGGCATACATTTGTGGCCCCCGTGACATGAGGCATGCACGTGGGGCCCCATGACATGCGGCAAGCACGTGGGGCCCCAATGACATGCAGCATGCACGTGGAGCCCCCATGACATGCGGAATGCCTGCGGGGCCCCAATGACATGCAGCATGCAAGCGGGGCCCTCATGACATGTGGCATGCATTTGGGGGCCCCAATATATGCAGCATGCACGTGGGGCCCCCATGATATGTGGCATGCATGTGGGGCACCCATGATTTGCGCCATGCACGTGGGGCCCCTATGACATGCGGCATGAATTTGGGGTGCCCGAGACATGCGGAATGCACGTGGGGCCCCTATGACATGCCGCATGCATTTGTGGCCCCCATTACATGTGGCATGCACATGTGGCCTCCATGACATGCGGCATGCATTTGGGGCCACTATGACATGCGGCATGCATTTGGGGCCCCCATGACATGCGTCATGCATGTGGGACCCCTATGACATGCGGCCTGCATGTGGGGGGCCCCATGACATGCGGCAAGCACGTGGGGCCCCAATGACATGCAGCATGTACGTGGGGCCCCCATGACATGCGGAATGCACGTGAGGCCCCCATGACATGCGTAATGCCTGCGGGGCCCAAATGACATGCGGCATGCGTCCCCCATTAAATGCGGCAAGCACGTGGGGCCCCAATGACATGCAGCATGTACGTGGGGCCCCCATGACATGCGGAATGCCTGCGGGGCCCCAATGACATGCGGCATGCAAGCGGGGCCCTCATGACATGTAGCATGCATTTGGGGCCCCCAATATATGCAGCATGCACGTGGGGCCCCCATGATATGTGGCATGCATTTGGGGCCCCCATGACTTGCGGCATGCACGTGGGCCCCTCATGACATGCAGCATGCATTTGGAAACCACTATGACATGCGGCATGCATTTGGGGCCCCCATGACATGAAGCATGCATTTGTGGGCCCCAAGACATGCGGCATGCACGTGGGCCCCCCATGACATGCGGCATGCATTTGGGGCCCCCCTGACATGCGGAATGCACGTGGGGCACCTATGACATGCGACATGAATTTGGGGGCCCCATTACATGCGGCATGCACGTGGAGCATCCATGACATGCGTCATGCATTTGGGCCCCCATGACATGCGGCATGCATGTGGGGCCCCCATGATATGCGCCATGCATGTGGGGCCCCTATGACATGCGGCATGAATTTGTGGGTCCCAAGACATACTGCATGCATTTGGGGGGCCCCATGACATGCGGCATGCATTTGGGGGGCCCCATGACATGCGGCATGCACGTGGGGCCCCCATGACATGTGGCATACATTTGTGGCCCCCGTGACATGAGGCATGCAAGAGGGGTCCCCATGACATGCGGCATGCATTTGGGGCCCCCATGACATGTGGTATGCACGTGGGGCCACTATGACATGCCGCATGCATTTGGGGCCCCCATGACATGCGGCATGCATGTGGGTCCCCCATGACATGCGTCATGCATTTGGATCCCCATTACATGCTGCATGCAAGTGTGGCTCCCATGACATGCGGCATGCATGTGGGCCCTCAATGACATGTGGCATGCACGTGGGGCCCCCATGACATGCTGCATGCATTTGGGGCCCCCATGATAAGCGGCATGCATGTGGGGCCCCTATGACATGCGGAATCCATTTGGGGGGCCCCATGACATGCGGCATGCACATGGGGCCCCCATGAAATGCAGCATTTATTTGGGGCCCCCATGACATGTGGAATGCCTGCGGGGCCCCCATGACATGCGGCATGCATGTGGGGCCCCCATGAAGTGCAGCATGCATTTGGATCCCCCATTACATGCTGCATGCAATTGGGGCCCCCATGAAATGCGCCATGCATGTGGGGCCCCTATGACATGCTGCATGAATTTGGGGCCCCCAATACATGTGGCATGCTTGTTGGGCCCCCATGACATGCGGCATGCATTTATGGCCCCCATGACATGCGGCAAGCATTTGAGCCCCCATGACATGCGGCATGCATTTGGGGGCCCCCATGACTTGATGCATGCATTTGGGGCCCCCATGACATGCGGCATGCATGTAGGGCCCCCATGAAATGTGCCATGCATGTGGGTCCCCTATGACATGCGGCATGCATTTGTGGGCCCCAAGACATGCGGCATGCACGTGGGGCCCCCATTACATGCGGCATGCATTTGGGGCCCCCATGAAATGCGCCATGCATGTGGGGCCCCTATGACATGCGGCATGCATTTGTGGGTCCCAAGACATGCTGCATGCATTTGGGGGCCCCATGACATGCGGCATGCATTTGGGGGGCCCCATGACATGCGGCATGCACGTGGGGCCCCCATGACATGTGGCATACATTTGTGGCCCCCGTGACATGAGGCATGCAAGTGGGGTCCCCATGACATGCGGCATGCATTTGGGGCCCCCATGACATGTGGTATGCACGTGGGGCCACTATGACATGCCGCATGCATTTGGGGCCCCCATGACATGCGGCATGCATGTGGGTCCCCCATGACATGCGTCATGCATTTGGATCCCCATTACATGCTGCTTGCAAGTGTGGCTCCCATGACATGTGGCATGCATGTGGGCCCCCAATGACATGTGGCATGCACGTGGGGCCCCCATGACATGCTGCATGCATTTGGGGGCCCCATGATATGCGGCATGCATGTGGGGCCCCTATGACATGCGGCATCCATTTGGGGGGCCCCATGACATGCGGCATGCACATGGGGCCCCCATGAAATGCAGCATTTATTTGGGGCCCCCATGACATGTGGAATGCCTGCGGGGCCCCCATGACATGTGGTATGCACGTGGCCCCCCTATGACATGCCGCATGCATTTGGGGCCCCCATGACATGCTCCATGCATGTGGGGCCCCTTTGACATGAGGCATGCACGTGGGGCCCCCATGACATGCGGCAAGCACGTGGGGCCCCAATGACATGAGGAATGCACGTGAGGCCCCCATGACATGCGGAATGCCTGCGGGGCCCCAATGACATGTGTCATGCATGCGGGGCCCTCATGACATGCGGCATGCATTTGGGGCCCCCAATATATGCGGCATGCATGTGGGGCCCCCATGATATGTGGCATGCATTTGGGGCCCCCATGACTTGAGGCATGCATGGGGGGCCCCCATGACATGCACCATGCATGTGGGGCCCCTATGACATGCTGCATGCATTTGGGGCCCCCATGACTTGAGCCATGCATTTGGGGCCCCCATGACATGCGGCATGCACGTGGGCCCCTCATGACATGCAGCATGCATTTGGGGCCACTATGACATGCGGCATGCATTTGGGGTCCCCATGACATGAGGCATGCACTTGGGGCCCCCATGACATGCGGCTTGCATGTAGGGCCCCCATGAAAAGCGCCATGCATTTGGGGCCCCCATGAAATGCGGCATGCATGTGGGGCCCCCATGACATGCGACATGCATTTGGGCTCCCATGACATGAGGCATGCATTTGGGGCATGCATAACATGCTGCATGCATTTGGGGTACCTGAGACATGCGGCATGCATTTGGGGCCCCCATGACATGCTGCATGCATTTATGGCCCCCATGACATGTGGCAAGCATTTGGGCCCACATGACATGCGGCATGCATGTGGGGCCCCCATGACATGCGGCATGCATTTGGGGGGCCCATGGCATGCGGCATGCATGTGGGGCCCAAATGCTTGTCGCATGTCATGGGGGCCTCCATGACATGCTGCATGCATGTGGGTCCCCACGACATGCGGCATGCACATGGGGCCCCCTTGATATGCGACATTCATTTGGGGCTCCCTTGACACGTGGCATGCATGTGGGGCCACTATGACATGTGGCATGCATGTGGGGACCCCATGACATGAGGCATGCCTTTGGGGACGCCATGACATGAGGCATGCATTTGGAGCCCCCATGACATGAGGCATGCATGTGGGGCACCCATGACATGCGACATGCACGTGGGGCCCCCATGACATGTGGCACGTATTGGCGCTGCCATGACATGCGGCATACATTTAGGGCCCCCATAACATGCGGCATGCATTTGGGGCCCCCATGACATGCGGTATGCATTTGGGGCCCCCATGACATGCGGCATGCACGTGGTGCCCCCATGAAAGGGGGCATGCATTTGGGGATCCCATGACACGCGACATTCATGTGGGGCCCTCTTGACATTTGGCACATATTTGGGGCCCACATGACATGCAGCACATATTTGTGGACCCCATAACATGCGGCATGCATTTGGGGCCCCCATGACATGCGCCATGCATGTGGGGCCCTCATGACATGCGGCACGTATTTGGGGCCCCCCATGATAAGCAGCATACTTTTGGGGCCCAAATGACATGTGGCATGCATTTGTGGCCCCCATGAAATGTGGCATGCATGTGCAGCCTCCATAACATGGGTCATGCAATTGGGGCCCCCATGACATGCAGCATGAATTTGGGGGCCACATGCATGCCACGTGTCATGGGGGTCCCACATGCATGCCGCATGTCATGACATGCGGCATGCATGTGGGGCCCCCATGACACGCACCATGCATGTGGGACCCCATTATGCGGCACCTACTTGGGGCCCCTAAGACAAGCGGCATGCACGTGGGGCCCCCATAACATGCGCCATGCATTTGGTCCCCCATGACATGCGGCATGCACATGGGCCCCCATGACATGCGGCATGCATTTGGGCCCCAATAACACCCAGCTTGCATGTGGGGCCCCCATTACATGCGGCATGCACGTGTTGCCCTCATGATATGTGGCATGCATGTGGGGGCCCTATGACATGCGCCATGCATTTGGCGCCCCCATTACAAGCGGCATGTATTTGGGGCTTCCATGACATGCAGCAAGCATTTGGAGCCCCTGACATGTAGCATGCATTTAGGGTCCCCAAGGAAATGCGGCATGCTCGTGGGGCCCCCATGACAGTCGGCATGCATTTGGGGGCCCCAAAACATGCGACATGTATTTGGGGCCCCCATGACATGCGGCATACATTTGGGGCCTCCATGACATGCGGCATGCATTTGGGGCCCTCATGACATGCGGCATACATTTGGGGCCCCCATGAAATGCGACATGCACATGGGGCCCCCATGACATGCGGCATGCATGTGGAGCCCCCATGACATGCGGAATGCACGTGGGGACCCCATGACACGTGGCATGCATGTGGGGCTCCCACGAATTGCGGCAAATATTTGGGGCCCCAAGACATGCGGCATGCACGTTGGGCCCACATGACATGCGGCACATATTTGTGGCCCCCATGACATGCGGCATGCCTTTGGGGCCCCCATGACATGCGTCATGCATGTGGGGCCCTCATGACATGCAGCACGTATTTGGGGGCCCCATGACATGCGTCATGTACGTGGCGCCCCCATGACATGCGGCATACATTTGGGGCCCCCTTGACATGCGGCATGCATTTAGGGACCCCATGATATGAGGCATGCATGTGGGGCCACATGACATGCGGCATGCATGTGGGGCCCCCATGACATGCTCCATGCATGTGGGGTCCCTATGACATGCGGCATGCATGTGGGACCCCCATGACATGCGGCATGCACGTGGGGGCCCCATGACATGCGGCATGCATGTGGGGGCCCCATGACATGCTCCATGCATGTGGGGCCCCTATGACATGCGGCATGCATTTGGGGTGCCCGAGACATGTGGCATGCATTTGGATCCCCCTTACATGCGGCATGCACGTGTGGCCCCCATGAAATGCGGCATGCTTTTGGGGCCCCCATGACATGCTTCATGCCTGCGGGGCCCCCATGACATGCGGCATGCATTTGGGGCCCCAATATATGCGGCATGCACGTGGGGCCCACATGATATGTGGCATGTATTTGGGGCCCCCATGACTTGAGGCATGCATTTGGGGCCCCCATGTCATGCAGAATGCACGTGAGGCCCCCTTGACATGAGGAATGCATGTGGGGCCTCCATGACATGCGGCATGCATGTGGGCCCCCCATGACATGCGCCATGCATGTGGGGCCCCTATGACATGCGACATACATTTGTGGCTCCCATTACATGCGGCAGGCTCGTGGGGCCCCCATGACATGCGGCACGAATTTGGGGTCCCCATGACAAGCGGAATGCCTGCGGGGCCCCCATGGCATGCGGCATGCACGTGGGGCCCCCATGACGTGCAGCATGCATTTGGATCCCCCATTACATGCAGCATGCATGTGGGGCCCCCATGACATGCGGCATGCATGTGGGCCCCCATGACATGCGGCATGCATTTGGGGCCTGCATAACATGCTGGGGTACCTGAGACATGCGGCATGCACGTGGGGCCCCCATGACATGCTGCATGTATTTGGGATGCCCGAGACATGCGGCATGCACGTGGGGCCCCTATGACATGCCGCATGCATTTGGGTCCCCCATGACATGCGGCATGCACGTGGGGCCCCCATGACCTGAGTCATGCATTTTGTTCCGCCATGACATGCGGCATGCATTTGGGGTGCCCAATACATGCGGCATGCACGTTGGGTACCCATGACGTGCGGCGTGCATTTATGGCCCCCATGACATGCGGCATGCATTTGGGCCCCCATGACATGAGGCAAGCACGTGGGGCCCCAATGACATGCAGCATGCACGTGGGGCCCCCATGATATGCGGAATGCACGTGAGGCCCCCATGACATGCGGAATGCCTGCGGGGCCCCAATTACATGCGGCATGCATGCGGGGCCCTCATGACATGCGGCATGCATTTGGGGCCCCCAATATATGCGGCATGCACGTGGGGCCCCCATGATATGTGGCATGCATGTGGGACCCACATGATATGTGGCATGCATTTGGGGCCCCCATGACTTGAGGCATGCATTTGGGGGCCCCATGACATGCACCATGCATGTGGGGCCCCTATGACATGCTGCATGCATTTGGGGCCCCCATGACTTGAGGCATGCATGTGGGGCACCCATGAAATGCTCCATGCATGTGGGGCCCCTATGACATGCGGCATGCATTTGTGGGCCCCAAGACATGCTGCATGCATTTGGGGGGCCCCATGACATGCGACATGCACTTAGGGCCCCCATGAAATGCGGCATGCATTTGGGGCCCCCATGACATGCGGAATACCTGCGGGGCCCCCATGACATGCGGCATGCATGCGGAGCGCTCAAGACATGCGGCATCCATTTGGGGCCCCCAATACATGTGGCATGCACGTGGGGCCCTAATGACATGCAGCATGCATTTGGTGCCACTATGACATGCGGCATGCATTTGGGGCCCCCATGACATGCACCATGCATGTGGGGCCCCCATGAAATGTGCCATGCATGTGGGGCCCTATGCCATGCGGCATGCATTTGTGGGCCCCAAGACATTCGGCATGCACGTGGGGCCCCCATGACATGCTGCATGCGTTTGGGGCCCCCGTGATATGCGGCATGCATTTGGGGCCCCCATGACTTGCGGCACGCATGTGGGACCCCCATGACATGCGGCATGCATTTGAATCCCCCATGACATGCAGCATGCATGTGGGGCCCCCATGACATGCGGCATGCAGTTATGGCCCCCATGACATGCGGCAAGCATTTGGGCCCCCATGACATGCGGCATGCATTTGGGGCCCCCATGACATGCGGCATGCATTGGGGGTTCCCATGACATGTGGCATGCATTTGGGCCCCCATGATTATGCGGCATGCATTTGGGGCCTGCATAACATGCTCTATGCGTTTGGGGTACCTGAGACATGCGGCATGCACATGGGGCCCCCATAACATGCTGCATGCATTTGGGGTGCCCGAGACATGCGGCATGCACATGGGGCCCCAATGACATGCGGCATGAGTTTGGATCCCCCATGACATGTGGCATGCACGTGGGGCCCCCATGACATGAGTCATGCATTTGGGGCCGCAATGACATGCGGCATGCATTTGGGCCCCCCATGACATACGGCATGCATTTGGGTCCCCCATTAAATGCGGCATGCATGTGGGGCCCCCAGGACATGCGGCATGCATTTGCGGCCCCCATGACATGTGGTATGCACGTGGGGCCCCTATGACATGCCGCATGAATTTGGGGCCCCCATGACATGCGGCATGCATGTGGGGCCCCCATGACATGCAGCATGCATTTGGGTCCCCATGACATGCGGCATGCATTTGGGCCCTCATGACATGCGGCATGCATTTGGGGCCTGCATAACATGCTGCATGCATTTGGGGTACCTGAGACATTTGGCATGCATGTGGGGCACCCATGACTTACGCCATGCACGTGGGGCCCCTATGACATGCGGCATGCATTTGGGTCCCCCATGACATGCGGCATGCACGTGGGGCCCCCATGACATGAGTCATGCATTTGGGGCCGCCATGACATGCGGCATGCATGTGGGGCCACCATTACATGTGGCATGCACATGGGGCCCCCATGACATGCGGCATATGCTTGGGGCCCCAATGACATGCGGCATGAGTTTGGATCCCCCATGACATGTGGCATGCACGTGGGGCCCCCATGACATGAGTCATGCATTTGGGGCCGCCATGACATGTGGCATGCATTTGGGCCCCCATGACATGCGGCATGCACGTGGGGCCACCAGGACATGCGGCATGCATTTGGGGCCCCCATGACATGTGGGATGCACGTGGGGCCCCTATGACATGCCGCATGCATTTGGGGCCCCCATGACATGCGGCATGCATTTGGGGCCACTATGACATGCGGCATGCATGTGGGACAACCATGATATGCGGCATGCATTTGGGGCCCCCATGACTTGAGCCATGTATTTGGGGCCCCCATGACATGCGGCATGCATGTAGGGCCCCATGAAATGCGCCATGCATGTGGGGCCCCTATGACATGCGGCATGAATTTGTGGGCCCCAAGACATACAGCATGCACGTGGGGCCCCCATGACATGCTGCATGCGTTTGGGGCCCCCATGATATGCGGCATGCATTTGGGGCCCCCATGACTTGAGGCATGCATTTGGGGCCCCATGACATGCGGAATGCACGTGAGGCCCCCATGACATGCGCAATGCCTGCGGGGCCCCAATGACATGCGGCATGCAAGCGGGGCCCTCATGACATGTGGCATGCATTTGGGGCCCCCAATATATGCAGCATGCACGTGGGGCCCCCATGATATGTGGCATGCATTTGGGGCCCCCATGACTTGAGCCATGCATTTGGGGCCCCCATGACATGCGGCATGCACGTGGGCCCCTCATGACATGCAGCATGCATTTCGGGCCACCATGACATGCGGCATGCATGTGGGGCCCCCATGACATGCGGTATGCATTTGGGGGCCCCATGGCATGCGGCATGCATGTGGGGCCCAAATGCTTGTCGCATGTCATGGGGGCCTCCATGACATGCTGCATGCATGTGGGTCCCCATGACATGCGGCATGCACATGGGGCCCCCTTGATATGCGACATTCATTTGGGGCTCCCTTGACACGTGGCATGCATGTGGGGCCACTATGACATGTGGCATGCACGTGGGGCCCCCATGACATGAGGCATGCCTTTGGGGACGCCATGACATGAGCCATGCATTTGGAGCCCCCATGACATGAGGCATGCATGTGGGGCACCCATGACATGCGGCATGCACGTGGGGCCCCCATGACATGTGGCACGTATTGGGGCTGCCATGACATGCGGCATACATTTAGGGCCCCCATAACATGCGGCATGCATTTGGGGCCCCCATGACATGCGGTATGCATTTGGGGCCCCCATGACATGCGGCATGCACGTGTTGCCCCCATGAAAGGGGGCATGCATTTGGGGCTCCCATGACACGCGGCATGTATGTGGGGCCCCCATGACCTGTGGCATGCATGTGGGGACGAAATGACATGCGGCAAGCATTTGGGGCTCCCATGACACGCGACATTCATGTGGGGCCCTCTTGACATTTGGCACATATTTGGTGCCCACATGACATGCAGCACATATTTGTGGCCCCCATAACATGCGGCATGCATTTGGGGCCCCCATGACATGCGCCATGCATGTGGGGCCCTCATGACATGCGGCACGTATTTGGGGCCCCCCATGATATGCAGCATACTTTTGGGGCCCAAATGACATGCGGCATGCATTTGTGGCCCCCATGAAATGTGGCATGCATGTGCAGCCTCCATAACATGGGTCATGCAATTGGGGCCCCCATGACATGCAGCATGAATTTGGGGGCCACATGCATGCCACGTGTCATGGGGGTCCCACATGCATGCCGCATGTCATGACATGCGGCATGCATGTGGGGCCCCCATGACACGCACCATGCATGTGGGACCCCATTATGCGGCACGTACTTGGGGCCCCTAAGACAAGCGGCATGCACGTGGGGCCCCCATAACATGCGCCATGCATTTGGTCCCCCATGACATGCGGCATGCACATGGGCCCCCATGACATGCGGCATGCATGTGGAGCCCCCATGACATGCGGAATGCACGTGGGGACCCCATGACACGTGGCATGCATGTGGGGCTCCCACGAATTGCGGCAAATATTTGGGGCCCCAAGACATGCGGCATGCACGTTGGGCCCACATGACATGCGGCACATATTTGTGGCCCCCATGACATGCGGCATGCCTTTGGGGCCCCCATGACATGCGTCATGCATGTGGGGCCCTCATGACATGCAGCACGTATTTGGGGCCCCCATGACATGCGTCATGTACGTGGCGCCCCCATGACATGCGGCATACATTTGGGGCCCCCTTGACATGCGGCATGCATTTAGGGACCCCATGATATGAGGCATGCATGTGGGGCCCCATGACATGCGGCATGCATGTGGGGCCCCCATGACATGCTCCATGCATGTGGGGTCCCTATGACATGCGGCATGCATGTGGGACCCCCATGACATGCGGCATGCACGTGGGGCCCCCATGACATGCGGCATGCATGTGGGGGCCCCATGACATGCTCCATGCATGTGGGGCCCCTATGACATGCGGCATGCATTTGGGGTGCCCGAGACATGTGGCATGCATTTGGATCCCCCTTACATGCGGCATGCACGTGTGGCCCCCATGAAATGCGGCATGCTTTTGGGGCCCCCATGACATGCTTCATGCCTGCGGGGCCCCCATGACATGCGGCATGCATTTGGGGCCCCAATATATGCGGCATGCACGTGGGGCCCACATGATATGTGGCATGTATTTGGGGCCCCCATGACTTGAGGCATGCATTTGGGGCCCCCATGTCATGCAGAATGCACGTGAGGCCCCCTTGACATGAGGAATGCATGTGGGGCCTCCATGACATGCGGCATGCATGTGGGCCCCCCATGACATGCGCCATGCATGTGGGGCCCCTATGACATGCGACATACATTTGTGGCTCCCATTACATGCGGCAGGCTCGTGGGGCCCCCATGACATGCGGCACGAATTTGGGGTCCCCATGACAAGCGGAATGCCTGCGGGGCCCCCATGGCATGCGGCATGCACGTGGGGCCCCCATGACGTGCAGCATGCATTTGGATCCCCCATTACATGCAGCATGCATGTGGGGCCCCCATGACATGCGGCATGCATGTGGGCCCCCATGACATGCGGCATGCATTTGGGGCCTGCATAACATGCTGGGGTACCTGAGACATGCGGCATGCACGTGGGGCCCCCATGACATGCTGCATGTATTTGGGATGCCCGAGACATGCGGCATGCACGTGGGGCCCCTATGACATGCCGCATGCATTTGGGTCCCCCATGACATGCGGCATGCACGTGGGGCCCCCATGACCTGAGTCATGCATTTTGTTCCGCCATGACATGCGGCATGCATTTGGGGTGCCCAATACATGCGGCATGCACGTTGGGTACCCATGACGTGCGGCATGCATTTATGGCCCCCATGACATGCGGCATGCATTTGGGCCCCCATGACATGAGGCAAGCACGTGGGGCCCCAATGACATGCAGCATGCACGTGGGGCCCCCATGATATGCGGAATGTACGTGAGGCCCCCATGACATGCGGAATGCCTGCGGGGCCCCAATTACATGCGGCATGCATGCGGGGCCCTCATGACATGCGGCATGCATTTGGGGGCCCCAATATATGCGGCATGCACGTGGGGCCCCCATGATATGTGGCATGCATGTGGGACCCACATGATATGTGGCATGCATTTGGGGCCCCCATGACTTGAGGCATGCATTTGGGGGCCCCATGACATGCACCATGCATGTGGGTCCCCTATGACATGCTGCATGCATTTGGGGCCCCCATGACTTGAGGCATGCATGTGGGGCACCCATGAAATGCTCCATGCATGTGGGGCCCCTATGACATGCGGCATGCATTTGTGGGCCCCAAGACATGCTGCATGCATTTGGGGGGCCCCATGACATGCGACATGCACTTAGGGCCCCCATGAAATGCGGCATGCATTTGGGGCCCCCATGACATGCGGAATACCTGCGGGGCCCCCATGACATGCGGCATGCATGCGGAGCGCTCAAGACATGCGGCATCCATTTGGGGCCCCCAATACATGTGGCATGCACGTGGGGCCCTAATGACATGCAGCATGCATTTGGTGCCACTATGACATGCGGCATGCATTTGGGGCCCCCATGACATGCACCATGCATGTGGGGCCCCCATGAAATGTGCCATGCATGTGGGGCCCTATGCCATGCGGCATGCATTTGTGGGCCCCAAGACATTCGGCATGCACGTGGGGCCCCCATGACATGCTGCATGCGTTTGGGGCCCCCGTGATATGCGGCATGCATTTGGGGCCCCCATGACTTGCGGCACGCATGTGGGACCCCCATGACATGCGGCATGCATTTGAATCCCCCATGACATGCAGCATGCATGTGGGGCCCCCATGACATGCGGCATGCAGTTATGGCCCCCATGACATGCGGCAAGCATTTGGGCCCCCATGACATGCGGCATGCATTTGGGGCCCCCATGACATGCGGCATGCATTGGGGGTTCCCATGACATGTGGCATGCATTTGGGCCCCCATGATTATGCGGCATGCATTTGGGGCCTGCATAACATGCTCTATGCGTTTGGGGTACCTGAGACATGCGGCATGCACATGGGGCCCCCATAACATGCTGCATGCATTTGGGGTGCCCGAGACATGCGGCATGCACATGGGGCCCCAATGACATGCGGCATGAGTTTGGATCCCCCATGACATGTGGCATGCACGTGGGGCCCCCATGACATGAGTCATGCATTTGGGGCCGCAATGACATGCGGCATGCATTTGGGCCCCCCCATGACATACGGCATGCATTTGGGTCCCCCATTAAATGCGGCATGCATGTGGGGCCCCCAGGACATGCGGCATGCATTTGCGGCCCCCATGACATGTGGTATGCACGTGGGGCCCCTATGACATGCCGCATGAATTTGGGGCCCCCATGACATGCGGCATGCATGTGGGGCCCCCATGACATGCAGCATGCATTTGGGTCCCCATGACATGCGGCATGCATTTGGGCCCTCATGACATGCGGCATGCATTTGGGGCCTGCATAACATGCTGCATGCATTTGGGGTACCTGAGACATTTGGCATGCATGTGGGGCACCCATGACTTACGCCATGCACGTGGGGCCCCTATGACATGCGGCATGCATTTGGGTCCCCCATGACATGCGGCATGCACGTGGGGCCCCCATGACATGAGTCATGCATTTGGGGCCGCCATGACATGCGGCATGCATGTGGGGCCTCCATGACATGTGGCATGCATGTGGGGCCCCATGATATGCGGCCTGCAGTTGGGGACCCTATGACATGCTGCATGCACGTTGGGCATCCATGACATGCGGCATGCATTTATGGCCCCCATGACATGCGGCATGAATTTGGGGCCTGCATAACATGCTGCATGCATTTGGGGTACCTGAGACATGCGACATGCACTTGGGGCCCCCATAACATGCTGCATGCAATTGGGGTGCCCGAGACATGTGGCATGTACGTGGGGCCCCTATGACATGCCGCATGCATTTGGGGCCCCCATTACATGTGGCATGCACATGGGGCCCCCATGACATGCGGCATACGCTTGGGGCCCCAATGACATGCGGCATGAGTTTGGATCCCCCATGACATGCGGCATGCACGTGGGGCCCCCATGACATGAGTCATGCATTTGGGGCCGCCATGACATGCGGCATGCATTTGGGGCCCCCATGACATGCGGCATGCATTTGGGTCCCTCATGAAATGTGGTATGCAAGTGGGTCCCCTATGACATGCGGCATGCATTTGGGGCCCCCATGACATGCGGCATGCATGTGGGACCCCCATGACATGCTTCATGCATTTGGATCCTCCATTACATGCTGCATGCATTTGGGGCCTGCATAACATGCTGCATGCATTTGGGGTACCTGAGACATGCGGCATGCACGTGGGGCCCCCATAAAATGCTGCATGCATTTGGGTTGCCCAAGACATGCGGCATGCACGTGGGGCCCCTATGACATGCTGCATGCATTTGGGGCCACCATTACATGTGGCATGCACATGGGGCCCCCATGACATGCGGCATATGCTTGGGGCCCCAATGACATGCGGCATGAGTTTGGATCCCCCATGACATGTGGCATGCACGTGGGGCCCCCATGACATGTGGCATGCACGTGGGGCCCCCATGACATGAGTCATGCATTTGGGGCCGCCATGACATGTGGCATGCATTTGGGCCCCCATGACATGCGGCATGCACGTGGGGCCACCAGGACATGCGGCATGCATTTGGGGCCCCCATGACATGTGGGATGCACGTGGGGCCCCTATGACATGCCGCATGCATTTGGGGCCCCCATGACATGCGGCATGCATTTGGGGCCACTATGACATGCGGCATGCATTTGGGGCCCCCATGACATGCGGCATGCATGTGGGACCACCATGATATGCGGCATGCATTCTGGGCCCCCATGACATGTGGCATGCATGTGGGGCCCCCAGGACATGCGGCATGCATTTGGGGCCCCCTTGACATGTGGTATGCACGTGGGGCCCCTATGACATGCCGCATGCATTTGGGGCCCCCATGACATGCGGCATGCATTTGGGGCCACTATGACATGCGGCATGCATTTGGGGCCCCCATGACATGCGGCATGCATGTGGGACAACCATGATATGCGGCATGCATTTGGGGCCCCCATGACTTGAGCCATGTATTTGGGGCCCCCATGACATGCGGCATGCATGTAGGGCCCCATGAAATGCGCCATGCATGTGGGGCCCCTATGACATGCGGCATGAATTTGTGGGCCCCAAGACATACAGCATGCACGTGGGGCCCCCATGACATGCTGCATGCGTTTGGGGCCCCCATGATATGCGGCATGCATTTGGGGCCCCCATGACTTGAGGCATGCATTTGGGGCCCCATGACATGCGGAATGCACGTGAGGCCCCCATGACATGCGCAATGCCTGCGGGGCCCCAATGACATGCGGCATGCAAGCGGGGCCCTCATGACATGTGGCATGCATTTGGGGCCCCCAATATATGCAGCATGCACGTGGGGCCCCCATGATATGTGGCATGCATTTGGGGCCCCCATGACTTGAGCCATGCATTTGGGGCCCCCATGACATGCGGCATGCACGTGGGCCCCTCATGACATGCAGCATGCATTTGGGGCCACTATGACATGCGGCATGCATTTGGGGTCCCCATGACATGAGGCATGCACTTGGGGCCCCCATGACATGCGGCATGCATGTAGGGCCCCCATGAAATGCGCCATGCATTTGGGGCTCCCATGACATGCGACATGCATTTGGGCTCCCATGACATGAGGCATGCATTTGGGGCATGCATAACATGCTGCATGCATTTGGGGTACCTGAGACATGCGGCATGCATTTGGGGCCCCCATGACATGCTGCATGCACTTATGGCCCCCATGACATGTGGCAAGCATTTGGGCCCACATGACATGCGGCATGCATGTGGGGCCCCCATGACATGCGGCATGCATTTGGGGGCCCCATGGCATGCGGCATGCATGTGGGGCCCAAATGCTTGTCGCATGTCATGGGGGCCTCCATGACATGCTGCATGCATGTGGGTCCCCATGACATGCGGCATGCACATGGGGCCCCCTTGATATGCGACATTCATTTGGGGCTCCCTTGACACGTGGCATGCATGTGGGGCCACTATGACATGTGGCATGCACGTGGGGCCCCCATGACATGAGGCATGCCTTTGGGGACGCCATGACATGAGCCATGCATTTGGAGCCCCCATGACATGAGGCATGCATGTGGGGCACCCATGACATGCGGCATGCACGTGGGGCCCCCATGACATGTGGCACGTATTGGGGCTGCCATGACATGCGGCATACATTTAGGGCCCCCATAACATGCGGCATGCATTTGGGGCCCCCATGACATGCGGTATGCATTTGGGGCCCCCATGACATGCGGCATGCACGTGGTGCCCCCATGAAAGGGGGCATGCATTTGGGGCTCCCATGACACGCGGCATGTATGTGGGGCCCCCATGACCTGTGGCATGCATGTGGGGACGAAATGACATGCGGCAAGCATTTGGGGCTCCCATGACACGCGACATTCATGTGGGGCCCTCTTGACATTTGGCACATATTTGGTGCCCACATGACATGCAGCACATATTTGTGGCCCCCATAACATGCGGCATGCATTTGGGGCCCCCATGACATGCGCCATGCATGTGGGGCCCTCATGACATGCGGCACGTATTTGGGGCCCCCCATGATATGCAGCATACTTTTGGGGCCCAAATGACATGCGGCATGCATTTGTGGCCCCCATGAAATGTGGCATGCATGTGCAGCCTCCATAACATGGGTCATGCAATTGGGGCCCCCATGACATGCAGCATGAATTTGGGGGCCACATGCATGCCACGTGTCATGGGGGTCCCACATGCATGCCGCATGTCATGACATGCGGCATGCATGTGGGGCCCCCATGACACGCACCATGCATGTGGGACCCCATTATGCGGCACGTACTTGGGGCCCCTAAGACAAGCGGCATGCACGTGGGGCCCCCATAACATGCGCCATGCATTTGGTCCCCCATGACATGCGGCATGCACATGGGCCCCCATGACATGCGGCATGCATTTCGGCCCCCATGACAACCAGCATGCATGTGGGGCCCCGATGACATGAGGCAAAAAATTGGGGCCCCCTTGACATGCGGCATGCATTTGGGGCCCCCATGACATGCGCCATGTATGTGGGGCCCCCATGACATGCGGCATGCATTTGGGGCCGCCATGACATGCGGCATGCATTTGGGGCCCCCATGACATGCGGCATGCATTTGGGTCCCTCATGAAATGCGGCATGCATGTGGGGCCCCCATGACATGTGGCATGCATGTGGGCCCCCCCATGACATGCGCCATGAATGTGGGGCCCCTATGACATGCGGCATGCATTTGGGGGGCCCCATGACATGCGGCATGCACGTGGGGCCCCCATGACATGCGGCATACATTTGTGGCCCCCGTGACATGAGGCATGCACGTGGGGCCCCCATGACATGCGACAAGCACGCGGGGCACCAATGACATGCAACATGTACGTGGGGCCCCCATGACATGCGGAATGCACGTGAGGCCCCCTTGACATGCGGAATGGCTGCGGGGCCCCAATGACATGCAGCATGCATGTGGGCCCCCCATGACATGCGGCATGCATTTGTGGGCACCAAGACATACGGCATGCGTTTGGGGCCCCCATGATATGCGGCATGCATTTGAATCCCCATTACATGCGGCATGCACGTGGGGCTCCCATGACATGCGGCATGCATTTATGGCCCCCATGACTTGAGGCATGCATTTGGGGCCTCCATGACATGCGGCATGCATGTGGGGCCCCCATGACATGCACCATGCATGTGGGGCCCCTATGACATGCGGCATGCACGTGGAGCCCCCATCATATGCGGTATGCATTTGGGGCCCCCATGACATGCGGCATGCATGCAGGGCCCTCATGACATGTGGCATGAATTTGGGGCCCCAATACATGCGGCATGCATGTTGGCACCCCATGACATGTGGCATGCATTTGGGGCCTCCATGACATGCGGCATGCATGTGGGGTCCCCCATGACATGCGCCGTGCATGTGGGACCCCTATGACATGCGGCATGCATTTGGGGCCCCCATGACATGCGGCATGCATGTGGGGCCCTCATGACATGCGGCATGCATTTGTGGGCCCCAAGACATTCGGCATGCACGTGGGGCCCCCATGACATGCTGCATTCGTTTGGGGCCCCCATGACTTGCGGCATGCATGTGGGACCCCCATGACATGTGGTATGCACGTGGGGCTCCCATGACATGCGGCATGCATTTATGGCCCCCATGACTTGAGGCATGCATTTGGGGCCTCCATGACATGCGGCATGCATGTGGGGCCCCCATGACATGCGCCATGCATGTGGGGCCCCTATGACATGCGGCATGCACGTGGAGCCCCCATCATATGCGGTATGCATTTGGGGCCCCCATGACATGCGGCATGCATGCAGGGCCCTCATGACATGTGGCATGAATTTGGGGCCCCAATACATGCGGCATGCATGTTGGCACCCCATGACATGCGGCATGCATTTGGGGCCTCCATGACATGCGGCATGCATGTGGGGTCCCCCATGACATGCGCCGTGCATGTGGGACCCCTATGACATGCGGCATGCATTTGGGGCCCCCATGACATGTGGTATGCACGTGGGGCCCCTATGACATGCCACATGCATTTGGGGCCCCCATGACATGCGACATGCATGTGGGACCCCCATGACATGCGGCATGCATTTGGGCCCCCATGACATGTGGCATGCATTTGGGCCCCCATGACATGCGGCATGCATTTGGGGCCTGCATAACATGCTGCATGCATTTGGGGTCCCTGAGACATTCGGCATGCATGTGGGGCACCCATGACTTGCGCCATGCACGTGGGGCCCCTATGACATGCAGCATGAATTTGGGGGCCCCATTACATGTGGCATGCACGTGGAGCCCCCATGACATGAGTCATGCATTTGGGGCCGCCATGACATGCGGCATGCACGTGGGGCCCCCAATACATGCGGAATGCTCGGGAGGCCCCCATGACATGCGGCATGCACGTGGGGCCCCCATGACGTGCAGCATGCATTTGGATCCCCCATTACATGCAGAATGCAAGTGGGGACCCCATGACATGTGGCATGCATGTGGGCCCCATGACATGCAGTATGCATTTGGGGCCTGCATAACATGGTGCATGCATTTGGTGTACCTGAGACATTCGGCATGCACGTGGGGCCCCCATAACATGCTGCATGCATTTGGGGTGCCCGAGACATGCGGCATGTCATAGGGGCCCCACGTGCATGCCGCACGCATTTGGGCCCCCATTACATGTGGCATGCACATGGGGACCCCATGACATGCAGCATGAGTTTGGATCCCCCATGACATGCGGCATGCACATGGGGCCCCCATGACATGAGTCATGCATTTGGGGCCGCCATGACATGCAGCATGCATTTTTGGCTCCCATGACATGCGGCATGCATTTGGGTCCCCCATGAAATGCGGCATGCATGTGGGGCCCCCATGACATGTGGCATGCATGTAGGGCCCCATGATATGCGGCCTGCAGTTGGGGCCCCAATACATGCGGCATGCATTTATAGCCCCCATTACATGCGGCATGCATTTGGGCCCCCATGACATGTGGCAAGCACGTGGGGCCCCAATGACATGCAGCATGCACGTGGGGCCCCCATGACATGCGGAATGCAAGTGAGGCCCCCATGACATGCGGAATGCCTGCGGGGCCCCCATGACATGCGGAATGCGTGCGGGGCCCCCATGACATGCGGCATGCATGCAGGGCCCTCATGACATGCGGCATGAATTTGGGACCCCATGACATGTGGCATGCATGTGGGGCCCCTATGACATGCGGCATGCATTTGTGGGCCCCAAGACATGCGGCATGCATGTGGGGCCCCTATGACATGCGGCATGCATTTGGGGGCCCCATGACATGCGGCATGCACATGGGGCCCCCATGAAATGTGGCATTTATTTGGGGCCCCCATGACATGCGGCATGCACGTGGTGCCCCCATGACGTGCAGCATGAATTTGGATCCCCCATTACATGCTGCATGCAACTGGGGCCCCCATGAAATGCGCCATGCATGTGGGGCCCCTATGACATGCGGCATGCATTTGTGGGCCCCAAGACATGCGCCATGCATGTGGGGCCCCAATGACATGCAGCATTCACGTGGGACCGCCATAACATGCGGAATGCATGTGAGGCCCCCATGACATGCGTAATGCCTGCGGGGCCCCAATGACATGCGGCATGCACGCATTTGGGTCCCCCATGAAATGCGGCATGCATGTGGGGCCCCCATGACATGCGGCATGCATTTGTGGGCCCCAAGACATGCGCCATGCATGTGGGGCCCCTATGACATGCGGCATGCATTTGTGGGCCCCAAGACATGCGGCATGCATGTGGGGCCCCTATGACATGCGGCATGCATTTGTGGGCCCCAAGACATGCGCCATGCATGTGGGGCCCCTATGACATGCGGCATGCATTTGTGGGCCCCAAGACATGCGGCATGCATGTGGGGCCCCTATGACATGCGGCATGCATTTGGGGGGCCACATGACATGCGGCATGCACGTGCGGCCCCCATGAAATGTGGCATTTATTTGGCGCCCCAATGACATGTGGAATGCCTGCGGGGCCCCCTTGACATGTGGCATGCACGTGGGGCCCCCATGACATGCGGCAAGCACGTGGGGCCCCAATGACATGCAGCATTCACGTGGGACCGCCATAACATGCGGAATGCACGTGAGGCCCCCTTGACATGCGTAATGCCTGCGGGGCCCCAATGACATGCGGCATGCACGCATTTGGGTCCCCCATGAAATGCGGCATGCATGTGGGGCCCCCATGACATGTGGTATGCATGTGGGGTCCCATGATATGCGGCATGCAGTTGGGGCCCCAATACATGCGGCATGCACGTTGGGCACCCATGACATGCGACATGCATTTATGGCCCCCATGATATGCGGCATGCATTTGGGCCCTCATGAAATGCGCCATGCATGTGGGGCCCTTATGACATGCGGCATGCATTTGGGGCCCCCATGATATGCGGCACACATTTGTGGTCCCCATGACATGCGGCATGCATTTGTGGGCCCCAAGACATGATGCATGCATTTGGGGGGCCCCATGACATGCGGAATGCACGTGGGGCCCCCATGAAATGCGGCATGCATTTGGGGCCCCCATGACATGCGGAATGCCTTCGGGGCCCCATGAGATGCAGCATGCATGCGGCACCCTCATGACATGCGGCATGCATTTGGGGCCCCCATGACTTGAGGCATGCATTTGGGGCCCTCATGACATGCGGCATGCATTTGTGGGCCCCAAGACATTCGGCATGCACGTGGGGCCCCCATGACATGCTGCATGCGTTTGGGGCCCCCATGACTTGCGGCATGCATGTGGGACCCCCATGACATGTGGTATGCACGTGGGGCACCTATGACATGCCACATGCATTTGGGGCCCCCATGACATGCGACATGCATGTGGGACCCCCATGACATGCAGCATGCATTTGGGCCCCATGACATGTGGCATGCATTTGGGCCCCCATGACATGCGGCATGCATTTGGGGCCTGCATAACATGCTGCATGCATTTGGGGGCCCCATTACATGTGGCATGCACGTGGAGCCCCCATGACATGAGTCATGCATTTGGGGCCGCCATGACATGCGGCATGCACGTGGGGCCCCCAATACATGCGGAATGCTCGGGAGGCCCCCATGACATGCGGCATGCACGTGGGGCCCCCATGACGTGCAGCATGCATTTGGATCCCCAATTACATGCAGAATGCAAGTGGGGACCCCATGACATGTGGCATGCATGTGGGCCCCCATGACATGCAGTATGCATTTGGGGCCTGCATAACATGGTGCATGCATTTGGTGTACCTGAGACATTCGGCATGCACGTGGGGCCCCCATAACATGCTGCATGCATTTGGGGTGCCCGATACATGCGGCATGTCATAGGGGCCCCACGTGCATGCCGCACGCATTTGGGCCCCCATTACATGTGGCATGCACATGGGGACCCCATGACATGCAGCATGAGTTTGGATCCCCCATGACATGCGGCATGCACATGGGGCCCCCATGACATGAGTCATGCATTTGGGGCCGCCATGACATGCTGCATGCATTTGGGGCTCCCATGACATGCGGCATGCATTTGGGTCCCCCATGAAATGCGGCATGCATGTGGGGCCCCCATGACATGTGGCATGCATGTAGGGCCCCATGATATGCGGCCTACAGTTGGGGCCCCCAATACATGCGTCATGCATTTATGGCCCCCATGACATGCGGCATGCATTTGGGCCCCCATGACATGTGGCAAGCACGTGGGGCCCCAATGACATGCAGCATGCACGTGGGGCCCCCATGACATGCGGAATGCAAGTGAGGCCCCCATGACATGCGGAATGCCTGCGGGGCCCCCATGACATGCGGAATGCGTGCGGGGCCCCCATGACATGCGGCATGCATGCAGGGCCCTCATGACATGCGGCATGAATTTGGGACCCCATGACATGTGGCATGCATGTGGGGCCCCTATGACATGCGGCATGCATTTGTGGGCCCCAAGACATGCGTCATGCACATGGGGCCCCCATGAAATGCGGCATTTATTTGGGGCCCCCATGACATGCGGCATGCACGTGGTGCCCCCATGACGTGCAGCATGAATTTGGATCCCCCATTACATGCTGCATGCAACTGGGGCCCCCATGAAATGCGCCATGCATGTGGGGCCCCTATGACATGCGGCATGCATTTGTGGGCCCCCAATGACATGCAGCATTCACGTGGGACCGCCATAACATGCGGAATGCACGTGAGGCCCCCATGACATGCGTAATGCCTGCGGGGCCCCAATGACATGCGGCATGCACGCATTTAGGTCCCCCATGAAATGCGGCATGCATGTGGGGGGCCCATGACATGCGGCATGCATTTGTGGGCCCCAAGACATGCGCCATGCATGTGGGGCCCCTATGACATGCGGCATGCATTTGTGGGCCCCAAGACATGCGGCATGCATGTGGGGCCCCTATGACATGCGGCATGCATTTGGGGGGCCACATGACATGCGGCATGCACGTGCGGCCCCCATGAAATGTGGCATTTATTTGGCGCCCCAATGACATGTGGAATGCCTGCGGGGCCCCCGTGACATGTGGCATGCACGTGGGGCCCCCATGACATGCGGCAAGCACGTGGGGCCCCAATGACATGCAGCATTCACGTGGGACCGACATAACATGCGGAATGCACGTGAGGCCCCCTTGACATGCGTAATGCCTGCGGGGCCCCAATGACATGCGGCATGCACGCATTTGGGTCCCCCATGAAATGCGGCATGCATGTGGGGCCCCCATGACATGTGGTATGCATGTGGGGTCCCATGATATGCGGCATGCAGTTGGGGCCCCAATACATGCGGCATGCACGTTGGACACCCATGACATGCGACATGCATTTATGGCCCCCATGATATGCGGCATGCATTTGGGCCCTCATGAAATGCGCCATGCATGTGGGGCCCCTATGACACCCGGCATGCATTTGGGGCCCCCATGATATGCGGCACGCATTTGTGGTCCCCATGACATGCGGCATGCACTTGTGGGCCCCAAGACATGATGCATGCATTTGGGGGGCCCCATGACATGCGGAATGCACGTGGGGCCCCCATGAAATGTGGCATGCATTTGGGGCCCCCATGACATGCGGAATGCCTTCGGGGCCCCATGAGACGCGGCATGCATGCGGCACCCTCATGACATGCGGCATGCATTTGGGGCCCCCATGACTTGAGGCATGCATTTGGGGCCCCTATGACATGCGGCATGCATTTGGGGCCCCAATGACATGCGGCATGCATGTGGGGCACCCATGACTTGCGCCATGCACGTGGGGCCCCTATGGCATGCGGCATGAATTTGGGGGCCCCATTACATGCGGCATGCATGTGGAGCCCCCATGACATGCGGCATGCATTTGGGGCCCCCATGACATGCTTCATGCATGTGGGGCCCCCATGACATGCGTCATGCATTTGGGCCCCCATGACATGCGGCATGCATTTGGGGCCTGCATAACATGCTGCATGCATTTGGGGTACCTGAGACATGCGGCATGCACATGGGGCCCCCATGACATGCGGCATATGCTTGGGGCCCCAATAACATGCGGTATGAGTTTGGATCCCCCATGACATGCGGCATGCACGTGGGGCCCCCATGACATGAGTCATGCATTTGGGGCCGCCATGACATGCGGCATGCATTTGGGGCCCCCATGACATGCGACATGCACGTGGGGCCGCCATGACATGCGGTATGCATTTGCGGACCCCATGTCATGCGGCATGCATTTGGGGTCCCCAGGACATGAGTCATGCATTTGGGGCCGTCATGACATGCGGCATGCATTTGGGGCCCCCATGACATGCGGCATGCATTTGGGTCCCCCATGAAATGCGGCATGCATGTGGGGCCCCCATGACATGTGGCATGCATGTGGGCCCCCCATGACATGCGCCATGCATGTGGGCCCCTATGACATGCGGCATGCATGTGGGGCCCCCAGGACATGCTCCATGCATGTGGGGCCCCTATGACATGCGGCATGCATGTGGGGCCCCTATGACATGCGGCATGCATTTGGGGGCCCCATGACATGCGGCATGCACGTGGGGCTCCCATGACATGCGTCATACATTTGTGGCCCCCGTGACATGAGGCATGCACATGGGGACCCCATGACATGCGGCAAGCACGCGGGGCCCCAATGACATGCAGCATGTACGTGGGGCCCCCATGACATGCGGAATGCACGTGAGGCCCCCATGACATGCGGAATGCCTGCGGGGCCCCAATGCCATGCGGCATGCATGCATTTGGGTCACCCATGAAATGCGGCATGCATGTGGGGCCCCCATGACATGTGGCATGCATGTGGGGCCCCATGATATCCGGCATGCATTTATGGCCCCCATGACATGCGGCATGCATTTGGGCCTCCATGACAAGCGAAAAGCACGTGGGGCCCCAATGACATGCAGCATGCACGTGGGGCCCCCATGACATGCGGAATGCACGTGAGGCCCCCATGACATGCGGAATGCCTGCGGGGCCCCAATGACATGCGGCATGCATTTGGGGCCCCCATGACTTGAGCCATGCATTTGGGGCCCCCATGATATGTGGCATGCATTTGGGGCCCCCATGACTTGAGCCATGCATTTGGGGCCCCCATGACATGCGGCCTGCACGTGGGGCCATCATGACATGCAGCATGCATTTGGGGCCACTATGACATGCGGCAAGCATTTGGGCCCCCATGACATGCGGCATGCATGTGGGGCACCCATGACTTGCGCCATGCACGTGGGGCCCCTATGACATGCGGCATGAATTTGGGGTCTCCATTACATGCGGCATGCATGTGGAGCCCCCATGACATGCGGCATGCATTTGGGGCCCACATGACATGCTTCATGCATGTGGGGCCCCCATGACATGCGTCATGCATTTGGGCCCCCATGACATGCAGCATGCATTTGGGGACTGCATAACATGCTGCATGCATTTGGGGTACCTGAGACATGCGGCATGCACATGGGGCCCCCATGACATGCGGCATATGCTTGGGGCCCCAATGACATGCGGTATGCACGTTCGGCCCCCATGACATGAGTCATGCATTTGGGGCCGCCATGACATGCGGCATGCATTTGGGGCCCCCATGACATGCGACATGCACGTGGGGCCCCCATGACATGCGGTATGCATGTGGGGCCCCAATGACATGCGGCATGCATTTGGGGGCCCCCATGACTTGATGCATGCATTTGGGGCCCCCATGACATGCGGCATGCATGTGGGACCCCCATGGCATGCGGCATGCATTTGAATCCCCCATTACATGCGACATGCACGTGGGGCCCCCCATGGCATGCGGCATGCATTTGGGCCCCCCATGACATGCGGAATGCCTGCGGGGCCCCCATGACATGCGGCATGCATGCAGGGCCCTCATGACATGCGGCATGAATTTGGGGCCCCCAATACATGCGGCATGCACATTGGGCCCCCTTGACATGCGACATTCATGTGGGGCTCCCATGACATGCGGCATGCATTTATGGCCCCCATGACATGAGGCATGCATTTGGGCCCCCCATGACATGCGGCATGCATTTGGGGCCTGCATAACATGCTGCATGCATTTTGGGTACCTGAGACATGCGGCATGCACGTGGGCCCCCCATAACATGCTGCATGCATTTGGGGTGCCCGAGACATGCGGCATGCACGTGGGGCCCCTATGACATGTGGCATGCACGTGGGGCCCCCATGACATGCTGCATGCATTTGGGGCCCACATGATAAGCGGCATGCATGTGGGGCCCCTATGACATGCGGAATCCATTTGGGGGGCCCCATGACATGCGGCATGCACATGGGGCCCCCATGAAATGCAGCATTTATTTGGGGCCCCCATGACATGTGGAATGCCTGCGGGGCCCCCATGACATGCGGCATGCATGTGGGGCCCCCATGAAGTGCAGCATGCATTTGGATCCCCCATTACATGCTGCATGCAATTGGGGCCCCCATGAAATGCGCCATGCATGTGGGGCCCCTATGACATGCTGCATGAATTTGGGGCCCCCAATACATGCGGCATGCTTGTTGGGCCCGCATAACATGCGGCATGCATTTATGGCCCCCATGACATGCGGCAAGCATTTGAGCCCCCATGACATGCGGCATGCATGTGGGGACCCCATGACATGCGGCATGCATGTGGGGCCCCAATGACATGCGGCATGCATTTGGGGGCCCCCATGACTTGATGCATGCATTTGGCGCCCCCATGACATGCGGCATGCATGTGGGACCCCCATGGCATGCGGCATGCATTTGAATCCCCCATTACATGCGGCATGCACGTGGGGCCCCCATGGCATGTGGCATGCATTTGGGCCCCCCATGACATGCGGAATGCCTGCGGGGCCCCCATGACATGCGGCATGCATGCAGGGCCCTCATGACATGCGGCATGAATTTGGGGCCCCCAATACATGCGGCATGCACGTTGGGCCCCCTTGACATGCGACATTCATGTGGGGCTCCCATGACATGCGGCATGCATTTATGGCCCCCATGACATGCGGCAAGCTTTTGGGCCCCATGACATGCGGCATGCATGTGGGGCCCCCATGACATGCGGCAAGCATTTGGGCCCCCATGACATGCGGCATGCATGTGGGGCCCCCTTGACATGCGGCATGCATTTCGGGGCCCCATGGCATGCAGCATGCATGTGGGGCCCAAATGCTTGCCGCATGTCAAGGGGGCCTCCATGACATGCGGCATGCATGTGGGTCCCCATGACATGCGTCATGCACGTGGGGCCCCCTTGACATGCGGCATGCATTTATGGCCCCCATGACTTGCGGCATGAATTTGGGGCCCCCATGATATGCGGCACGCATTTGGGGCCCCCATGACATGCGCATGCATGTGGAGCCCCCATGACATGCGACATGCATGTGGGGGCCCCATGACATGAGGCATTCATTTGGGACCCCCATGACATGCAGCATGCACGTGGGGCCCCCATGACATGCGACATGCATTTGGGGGCCCCGTGACATGCGGCATGCATTTGGGTCCCCCATGAAATGTGGCATGCACGTGGAGCCCCCATGACATGCGGCATGCATTTGGGGCACCCATGACATGCGGCATGCATGTGGGACCCCCATGACATGCGGCATGCATTTGGGGCCTGCATAACATGCTGCATGCATTTGGGGTACCTGAGACATGCGGCATGCACGTGGGCCCCCCATAACATGCTGCATGCATTTGGCGTGCCCGAGACATGCGGCATGCACGTGGGGCCCCTATGACATGCCGCATGCATTTGGGGCCCACATTGCATGTGGCATGCACATGGGGCCCCCATGACATGCGGCATGCACGTGGGGCCCCCATGACATGCTCCATGCATGTGGGGCCGCTATGATATGCGGCATGCATGTGGGCTCCCCATGAAATGTGGCATGCACCTGGGGCCCCCATGACATGCTGCATGCATTTGGGGCCCCCATGACATGCAGCATGCATGTGGGTCCCCCATGACATGCGACATGCATTTGGGGCCCCATGACATGCGGCATGCATGTGGGTCCCCATGACTTGCGGCATGCACTTGGGGCCCCCTTGACATGCGTCATGCATTTGGATCCCCCATTACATGCTGCATGCAAGTGGTGCCCCATGACATGCGGCATGCATGTGGGCCCCCATGACATGCGGCATGCATTTGGGGCCTCCATGACATGCGGCATGCATGTGGGGCCCCCATGACATGCGGCATGCATTTGGGGTCCCCTTGACATGCGACATTCATGTGGGGCTCCCATGACATGCGGCATGAATTTGGGGCCTCCATGACATGCGGCATGCATGTGGGGCCCCCATGACATGCGGCATGCATTTGGGGTCCCCATGACATGCGGCATGCACGTGGGGCCCCCTTGACATGCGACATTCATTTGGGGCCCCCATGACATGTGGCATGCATGTGGGGCTCCCATGACATGCGGCATGCATTTATGGCCCCCATGACATGCGGCAAGCATTTGGGCCCCCATGACATGCGGCATGCATGTGGGGCCCCCATGACATGCGGCATGCATTTGGGGCCTGCATAACATGCTGCATGCACTTGGGGTACCTGAGACATGCGGCATGCACGTGGGGCCCCCATAACATGCTGCATGCATTTGGGGTGCCCGAGACATGCGGAATGCACGTGGGGCCCCTATGACATGCCGCATGCATTTGGGGCCCCCATTACATGTGGCATGCACATGGGGCCTCCATGACATGCGGCATACGCTTGGGGTCCCAATGACATGCAGCATGAGTTTGGATCCCCCATGACATGCGGCATGCACGTGGGGCCCCCATGACATGAGTCATGCATTTGGGTCCCCCATGACATGCGCTATGCATGTGGGGCCCCTATGACATGCGGCATGCATTTGTGGGCCCCAAGACATGCTGCATGCATTTGGGGGGCCTCCATGACATGCAGCATGCATGTGGGTCCCCATGACATGCGTCATGCACGTGGGGCCCCCTTGACATGTGACATTCATTTGGGGCCCCCATGACATGTGGCATGCATGTGTGGCCCCCATGACATGTGCCATGCATGTGGGGCCCCTATGACATGCGGCATGCATTTGGGGCCCCGATGACATGCGGCATGCATGTGGGGCACCCATGACTTGCGGCATGCATTTGGGGCCACTATGACATGCGGCATGCATTTGGGACCCCTATGACATGCGGCATGCATTTGGGGGGTCCATGACATGCGGCATGCTCGTGGGGCCCCCATGACATGCGGCATACATTTGTGGCCCCGATGACATGCGGTATGCACGTGTGGCACCCATGACTTGTGGCATGCATTTGGAGCCACTATGACATGCGGCATGCATTTGGGGCCCCAATGACATGCGGCATGCATGCATTTGGGTCCCCCATGAAATGTGGCATGCATGTGGGGCCCCCATGACATGCGGCATGCACGTGGGGCCCCCATGACATGCGGCATACATTTGTGGCCCCCGTGACATGAGGCATGCACGTGGGGCCCCATGACATGCGGCAAGCACGTGGGGCCCCAATGACATGCAGCATGCACGTGGAGCCCCCATGACATGCGGAATGCCTGCGGGGCCCCAATGACATGCAGCATGCAAGCGGGGCCCTCATGACATGTGGCATGCATTTGGGGGCCCCAATATATGCAGCATGCACGTGGGGCCCCCATGATATGTGGCATGCATGTGGGGCACCCATGATTTGCGCCATGCACGTGGGGCCCCTATGACATGCGGCATGAATTTGGGGTGCCCGAGACATGCGGAATGCACGTGGGGCCCCTATGACATGCCGCATGCATTTGTGGCCCCCATTACATGTGGCATGCACATGTGGCCTCCATGACATGCGGCATGCATTTGGGGCCACTATGACATGCGGCATGCATTTGGGGCCCCCATGACATGCGTCATGCATGTGGGACCCCTATGACATGCGGCCTGCATGTGGGGGGCCCCATGACATGCGGCAAGCACGTGGGGCCCCAATGACATGCAGCATGTACGTGGGGCCCCCATGACATGCGGAATGCACGTGAGGCCCCCATGACATGCGTAATGCCTGCGGGGCCCAAATGACATGCGGCATGCGTCCCCCATTAAATGCGGCAAGCACGTGGGGCCCCAATGACATGCAGCATGTACGTGGGGCCCCCATGACATGCGGAATGCCTGCGGGGCCCCAATGACATGCGGCATGCAAGCGGGGCCCTCATGACATGTAGCATGCATTTGGGGCCCCCAATATATGCAGCATGCACGTGGGGCCCCCATGATATGTGGCATGCATTTGGGGCCCCCATGACTTGCGGCATGCACGTGGGCCCCTCATGACATGCAGCATGCATTTGGAAACCACTATGACATGCGGCATGCATTTGGGGCCCCCATGACATGAAGCATGCATTTGTGGGCCCCAAGACATGCGGCATGCACGTGGGCCCCCCATGACATGCGGCATGCATTTGGGGCCCCCCTGACATGCGGAATGCACGTGGGGCACCTATGACATGCGACATGAATTTGGGGGCCCCATTACATGCGGCATGCACGTGGAGCATCCATGACATGCGTCATGCATTTGGGCCCCCATGACATGCGGCATGCATGTGGGGCCCCCATGATATGCGCCATGCATGTGGGGCCCCTATGACATGCGGCATGAATTTGTGGGTCCCAAGACATACTGCATGCATTTGGGGGGCCCCATGACATGCGGCATGCATTTGGGGGGCCCCATGACATGCGGCATGCACGTGGGGCCCCCATGACATGTGGCATACATTTGTGGCCCCCGTGACATGAGGCATGCAAGAGGGGTCCCCATGACATGCGGCATGCATTTGGGGCCCCCATGACATGTGGTATGCACGTGGGGCCACTATGACATGCCGCATGCATTTGGGGCCCCCATGACATGCGGCATGCATGTGGGTCCCCCATGACATGCGTCATGCATTTGGATCCCCATTACATGCTGCATGCAAGTGTGGCTCCCATGACATGCGGCATGCATGTGGGCCCTCAATGACATGTGGCATGCACGTGGGGCCCCCATGACATGCTGCATGCATTTGGGGCCCCCATGATAAGCGGCATGCATGTGGGGCCCCTATGACATGCGGAATCCATTTGGGGGGCCCCATGACATGCGGCATGCACATGGGGCCCCCATGAAATGCAGCATTTATTTGGGGCCCCCATGACATGTGGAATGCCTGCGGGGCCCCCATGACATGCGGCATGCATGTGGGGCCCCCATGAAGTGCAGCATGCATTTGGATCCCCCATTACATGCTGCATGCAATTGGGGCCCCCATGAAATGCGCCATGCATGTGGGGCCCCTATGACATGCTGCATGAATTTGGGGCCCCCAATACATGTGGCATGCTTGTTGGGCCCCCATGACATGCGGCATGCATTTATGGCCCCCATGACATGCGGCAAGCATTTGAGCCCCCATGACATGCGGCATGCATTTGGGGGCCCCCATGACTTGATGCATGCATTTGGGGCCCCCATGACATGCGGCATGCATGTAGGGCCCCCATGAAATGTGCCATGCATGTGGGTCCCCTATGACATGCGGCATGCATTTGTGGGCCCCAAGACATGCGGCATGCACGTGGGGCCCCCATTACATGCGGCATGCATTTGGGGCCCCCATGAAATGCGCCATGCATGTGGGGCCCCTATGACATGCGGCATGCATTTGTGGGTCCCAAGACATGCTGCATGCATTTGGGGGCCCCATGACATGCGGCATGCATTTGGGGGGCCCCATGACATGCGGCATGCACGTGGGGCCCCCATGACATGTGGCATACATTTGTGGCCCCCGTGACATGAGGCATGCAAGTGGGGTCCCCATGACATGCGGCATGCATTTGGGGCCCCCATGACATGTGGTATGCACGTGGGGCCACTATGACATGCCGCATGCATTTGGGGCCCCCATGACATGCGGCATGCATGTGGGTCCCCCATGACATGCGTCATGCATTTGGATCCCCATTACATGCTGCTTGCAAGTGTGGCTCCCATGACATGCGGCATGCATGTGGGCCCCCAATGACATGTGGCATGCACGTGGGGCCCCCATGACATGCTGCATGCATTTGGGGGCCCCATGATATGCGGCATGCATGTGGGGCCCCTATGACATGCGGCATCCATTTGGGGGGCCCCATGACATGCGGCATGCACATGGGGCCCCCATGAAATGCAGCATTTATTTGGGGCCCCCATGACATGTGGAATGCCTGCGGGGCCCCCATGACATGTGGTATGCACGTGGCCCCCCTATGACATGCCGCATGCATTTGGGGCCCCCATGACATGCTCCATGCATGTGGGGCCCCTTTGACATGAGGCATGCACGTGGGGCCCCCATGACATGCGGCAAGCACGTGGGGCCCCAATGACATGAGGAATGCACGTGAGGCCCCCATGACATGCGGAATGCCTGCGGGGCCCCAATGACATGTGTCATGCATGCGGGGCCCTCATGACATGCGGCATGCATTTGGGGCCCCCAATATATGCGGCATGCATGTGGGGCCCCCATGATATGTGGCATGCATTTGGGGCCCCCATGACTTGAGGCATGCATGGGGGCCCCCATGACATGCACCATGCATGTGGGGCCCCTATGACATGCTGCATGCATTTGGGGCCCCATGACTTGAGCCATGCATTTGGGGCCCCCATGACATGCGGCATGCACGTGGGCCCCTCATGACATGCAGCATGCATTTGGGGCCACTATGACATGCGGCATGCATTTGGGGTCCCCATGACATGAGGCATGCACTTGGGGCCCCCATGACATGCGGCTTGCATGTAGGGCCCCCATGAAAAGCGCCATGCATTTGGGGCCCCCATGAAATGCGGCATGCATGTGGGGCCCCCATGACATGCGACATGCATTTGGGCTCCCATGACATGAGGCATGCATTTGGGGCATGCATAACATGCTGCATGCATTTGGGGTACCTGAGACATGCGGCATGCATTTGGGGCCCCCATGACATGCTGCATGCATTTATGGCCCCCATGACATGTGGCAAGCATTTGGGCCCACATGACATGCGGCATGCATGTGGGGCCCCCATGACATGCGGCATGCATTTGGGGGGCCCATGGCATGCGGCATGCATGTGGGGCCCAAATGCTTGTCGCATGTCATGGGGGCCTCCATGACATGCTGCATGCATGTGGGTCCCCACGACATGCGGCATGCACATGGGGCCCCCTTGATATGCGACATTCATTTGGGGCTCCCTTGACACGTGGCATGCATGTGGGGCCACTATGACATGTGGCATGCATGTGGGGACCCCATGACATGAGGCATGCCTTTGGGGACGCCATGACATGAGGCATGCATTTGGAGCCCCCATGACATGAGGCATGCATGTGGGGCACCCATGACATGCGACATGCACGTGGGGCCCCCATGACATGTGGCACGTATTGGCGCTGCCATGACATGCGGCATACATTTAGGGCCCCCATAACATGCGGCATGCATTTGGGGCCCCCATGACATGCGGTATGCATTTGGGGCCCCCATGACATGCGGCATGCACGTGGTGCCCCCATGAAAGGGGGCATGCATTTGGGGATCCCATGACACGCGACATTCATGTGGGGCCCTCTTGACATTTGGCACATATTTGGGGCCCACATGACATGCAGCACATATTTGTGGACCCCATAACATGCGGCATGCATTTGGGGCCCCCATGACATGCGCCATGCATGTGGGGCCCTCATGACATGCGGCACGTATTTGGGGCCCCCCATGATAAGCAGCATACTTTTGGGGCCCAAATGACATGTGGCATGCATTTGTGGCCCCCATGAAATGTGGCATGCATGTGCAGCCTCCATAACATGGGTCATGCAATTGGGGCCCCCATGACATGCAGCATGAATTTGGGGGCCACATGCATGCCACGTGTCATGGGGGTCCCACATGCATGCCGCATGTCATGACATGCGGCATGCATGTGGGGCCCCCATGACACGCACCATGCATGTGGGACCCCATTATGCGGCACCTACTTGGGGCCCCTAAGACAAGCGGCATGCACGTGGGGCCCCCATAACATGCGCCATGCATTTGGTCCCCCATGACATGCGGCATGCACATGGGCCCCCATGACATGCGGCATGCATTTGGGCCCCAATAACACCCAGCTTGCATGTGGGGCCCCCATTACATGCGGCATGCACGTGTTGCCCTCATGATATGTGGCATGCATGTGGGGGCCCTATGACATGCGCCATGCATTTGGCGCCCCCATTACAAGCGGCATGTATTTGGGGCTTCCATGACATGCAGCAAGCATTTGGAGCCCCTGACATGTAGCATGCATTTAGGGTCCCCAAGGAAATGCGGCATGCTCGTGGGGCCCCCATGACAGTCGGCATGCATTTGGGGGCCCCAAAACATGCGACATGTATTTGGGGCCCCCATGACATGCGGCATACATTTGGGGCCTCCATGACATGCGGCATGCATTTGGGGCCCTCATGACATGCGGCATACATTTGGGGCCCCCATGAAATGCGACATGCACATGGGGCCCCCATGACATGCGGCATGCATGTGGAGCCCCCATGACATGCGGAATGCACGTGGGGACCCCATGACACGTGGCATGCATGTGGGGCTCCCACGAATTGCGGCAAATATTTGGGGCCCCAAGACATGCGGCATGCACGTTGGGCCCACATGACATGCGGCACATATTTGTGGCCCCCATGACATGCGGCATGCCTTTGGGGCCCCCATGACATGCGTCATGCATGTGGGGCCCTCATGACATGCAGCACGTATTTGGGGGCCCCATGACATGCGTCATGTACGTGGCGCCCCCATGACATGCGGCATACATTTGGGGCCCCCTTGACATGCGGCATGCATTTAGGGACCCCATGATATGAGGCATGCATGTGGGGCCACATGACATGCGGCATGCATGTGGGGCCCCCATGACATGCTCCATGCATGTGGGGTCCCTATGACATGCGGCATGCATGTGGGACCCCCATGACATGCGGCATGCACGTGGGGCCCCCATGACATGCGGCATGCATGTGGGGGCCCCATGACATGCTCCATGCATGTGGGGCCCCTATGACATGCGGCATGCATTTGGGGTGCCCGAGACATGTGGCATGCATTTGGATCCCCCTTACATGCGGCATGCACGTGTGGCCCCCATGAAATGCGGCATGCTTTTGGGGCCCCCATGACATGCTTCATGCCTGCGGGGCCCCCATGACATGCGGCATGCATTTGGGGCCCCAATATATGCGGCATGCACGTGGGGCCCACATGATATGTGGCATGTATTTGGGGCCCCCATGACTTGAGGCATGCATTTGGGGCCCCCATGTCATGCAGAATGCACGTGAGGCCCCCTTGACATGAGGAATGCATGTGGGGCCTCCATGACATGCGGCATGCATGTGGGCCCCCCATGACATGCGCCATGCATGTGGGGCCCCTATGACATGCGACATACATTTGTGGCTCCCATTACATGCGGCAGGCTCGTGGGGCCCCCATGACATGCGGCACGAATTTGGGGTCCCCATGACAAGCGGAATGCCTGCGGGGCCCCCATGGCATGCGGCATGCACGTGGGGCCCCCATGACGTGCAGCATGCATTTGGATCCCCCATTACATGCAGCATGCATGTGGGGCCCCCATGACATGCGGCATGCATGTGGGCCCCCATGACATGCGGCATGCATTTGGGGCCTGCATAACATGCTGGGGTACCTGAGACATGCGGCATGCACGTGGGGCCCCCATGACATGCTGCATGTATTTGGGATGCCCGAGACATGCGGCATGCACGTGGGGCCCCTATGACATGCCGCATGCATTTGGGTCCCCCATGACATGCGGCATGCACGTGGGGCCCCCATGACCTGAGTCATGCATTTTGTTCCGCCATGACATGCGGCATGCATTTGGGGTGCCCAATACATGCGGCATGCACGTTGGGTACCCATGACGTGCGGCGTGCATTTATGGCCCCCATGACATGCGGCATGCATTTGGGCCCCCATGACATGAGGCAAGCACGTGGGGCCCCAATGACATGCAGCATGCACGTGGGGCCCCCATGATATGCGGAATGCACGTGAGGCCCCCATGACATGCGGAATGCCTGCGGGGCCCCAATTACATGCGGCATGCATGCGGGGCCCTCATGACATGCGGCATGCATTTGGGGCCCCCAATATATGCGGCATGCACGTGGGGCCCCCATGATATGTGGCATGCATGTGGGACCCACATGATATGTGGCATGCATTTGGGGCCCCCATGACTTGAGGCATGCATTTGGGGGCCCCATGACATGCACCATGCATGTGGGGCCCCTATGACATGCTGCATGCATTTGGGGCCCCCATGACTTGAGGCATGCATGTGGGGCACCCATGAAATGCTCCATGCATGTGGGGCCCCTATGACATGCGGCATGCATTTGTGGGCCCCAAGACATGCTGCATGCATTTGGGGGGCCCCATGACATGCGACATGCACTTAGGGCCCCCATGAAATGCGGCATGCATTTGGGGCCCCCATGACATGCGGAATACCTGCGGGGCCCCCATGACATGCGGCATGCATGCGGAGCGCTCAAGACATGCGGCATCCATTTGGGGCCCCCAATACATGTGGCATGCACGTGGGGCCCTAATGACATGCAGCATGCATTTGGTGCCACTATGACATGCGGCATGCATTTGGGGCCCCCATGACATGCACCATGCATGTGGGGCCCCCATGAAATGTGCCATGCATGTGGGGCCCTATGCCATGCGGCATGCATTTGTGGGCCCCAAGACATTCGGCATGCACGTGGGGCCCCCATGACATGCTGCATGCGTTTGGGGCCCCCGTGATATGCGGCATGCATTTGGGGCCCCCATGACTTGCGGCACGCATGTGGGACCCCCATGACATGCGGCATGCATTTGAATCCCCCATGACATGCAGCATGCATGTGGGGCCCCCATGACATGCGGCATGCAGTTATGGCCCCCATGACATGCGGCAAGCATTTGGGCCCCCATGACATGCGGCATGCATTTGGGGCCCCCATGACATGCGGCATGCATTGGGGGTTCCCATGACATGTGGCATGCATTTGGGCCCCCATGATTATGCGGCATGCATTTGGGGCCTGCATAACATGCTCTATGCGTTTGGGGTACCTGAGACATGCGGCATGCACATGGGGCCCCCATAACATGCTGCATGCATTTGGGGTGCCCGAGACATGCGGCATGCACATGGGGCCCCAATGACATGCGGCATGAGTTTGGATCCCCCATGACATGTGGCATGCACGTGGGGCCCCCATGACATGAGTCATGCATTTGGGGCCGCAATGACATGCGGCATGCATTTGGGCCCCCCATGACATACGGCATGCATTTGGGTCCCCCATTAAATGCGGCATGCATGTGGGGCCCCCAGGACATGCGGCATGCATTTGCGGCCCCCATGACATGTGGTATGCACGTGGGGCCCCTATGACATGCCGCATGAATTTGGGGCCCCCATGACATGCGGCATGCATGTGGGGCCCCCATGACATGCAGCATGCATTTGGGTCCCCATGACATGCGGCATGCATTTGGGCCCTCATGACATGCGGCATGCATTTGGGGCCTGCATAACATGCTGCATGCATTTGGGGTACCTGAGACATTTGGCATGCATGTGGGGCACCCATGACTTACGCCATGCACGTGGGGCCCCTATGACATGCGGCATGCATTTGGGTCCCCCATGACATGCGGCATGCACGTGGGGCCCCCATGACATGAGTCATGCATTTGGGGCCGCCATGACATGCGGCATGCATGTGGGGCCACCATTACATGTGGCATGCACATGGGGCCCCCATGACATGCGGCATATGCTTGGGGCCCCAATGACATGCGGCATGAGTTTGGATCCCCCATGACATGTGGCATGCACGTGGGGCCCCCATGACATGAGTCATGCATTTGGGGCCGCCATGACATGTGGCATGCATTTGGGCCCCCATGACATGCGGCATGCACGTGGGGCCACCAGGACATGCGGCATGCATTTGGGGCCCCCATGACATGTGGGATGCACGTGGGGCCCCTATGACATGCCGCATGCATTTGGGGCCCCCATGACATGCGGCATGCATTTGGGGCCACTATGACATGCGGCATGCATGTGGGACAACCATGATATGCGGCATGCATTTGGGGCCCCCATGACTTGAGCCATGTATTTGGGGCCCCCATGACATGCGGCATGCATGTAGGGCCCCATGAAATGCGCCATGCATGTGGGGCCCCTATGACATGCGGCATGAATTTGTGGGCCCCAAGACATACAGCATGCACGTGGGGCCCCCATGACATGCTGCATGCGTTTGGGGCCCCCATGATATGCGGCATGCATTTGGGGCCCCCATGACTTGAGGCATGCATTTGGGGCCCCATGACATGCGGAATGCACGTGAGGCCCCCATGACATGCGCAATGCCTGCGGGGCCCCAATGACATGCGGCATGCAAGCGGGGCCCTCATGACATGTGGCATGCATTTGGGGCCCCCAATATATGCAGCATGCACGTGGGGCCCCCATGATATGTGGCATGCATTTGGGGCCCCCATGACTTGAGCCATGCATTTGGGGCCCCCATGACATGCGGCATGCACGTGGGCCCCTCATGACATGCAGCATGCATTTCGGGCCACCATGACATGCGGCATGCATGTGGGGCCCCCATGACATGCGGTATGCATTTGGGGGCCCCATGGCATGCGGCATGCATGTGGGGCCCAAATGCTTGTCGCATGTCATGGGGGCCTCCATGACATGCTGCATGCATGTGGGTCCCCATGACATGCGGCATGCACATGGGGCCCCCTTGATATGCGACATTCATTTGGGGCTCCCTTGACACGTGGCATGCATGTGGGGCCACTATGACATGTGGCATGCACGTGGGGCCCCCATGACATGAGGCATGCCTTTGGGGACGCCATGACATGAGCCATGCATTTGGAGCCCCCATGACATGAGGCATGCATGTGGGGCACCCATGACATGCGGCATGCACGTGGGGCCCCCATGACATGTGGCACGTATTGGGGCTGCCATGACATGCGGCATACATTTAGGGCCCCCATAACATGCGGCATGCATTTGGGGCCCCCATGACATGCGGTATGCATTTGGGGCCCCCATGACATGCGGCATGCACGTGTTGCCCCCATGAAAGGGGGCATGCATTTGGGGCTCCCATGACACGCGGCATGTATGTGGGGCCCCCATGACCTGTGGCATGCATGTGGGGACGAAATGACATGCGGCAAGCATTTGGGGCTCCCATGACACGCGACATTCATGTGGGGCCCTCTTGACATTTGGCACATATTTGGTGCCCACATGACATGCAGCACATATTTGTGGCCCCCATAACATGCGGCATGCATTTGGGGCCCCCATGACATGCGCCATGCATGTGGGGCCCTCATGACATGCGGCACGTATTTGGGGCCCCCCATGATATGCAGCATACTTTTGGGGCCCAAATGACATGCGGCATGCATTTGTGGCCCCCATGAAATGTGGCATGCATGTGCAGCCTCCATAACATGGGTCATGCAATTGGGGCCCCCATGACATGCAGCATGAATTTGGGGGCCACATGCATGCCACGTGTCATGGGGGTCCCACATGCATGCCGCATGTCATGACATGCGGCATGCATGTGGGGCCCCCATGACACGCACCATGCATGTGGGACCCCATTATGCGGCACGTACTTGGGGCCCCTAAGACAAGCGGCATGCACGTGGGGCCCCCATAACATGCGCCATGCATTTGGTCCCCCATGACATGCGGCATGCACATGGGCCCCCATGACATGCGGCATGCATGTGGAGCCCCCATGACATGCGGAATGCACGTGGGGACCCCATGACACGTGGCATGCATGTGGGGCTCCCACGAATTGCGGCAAATATTTGGGGCCCCAAGACATGCGGCATGCACGTTGGGCCCACATGACATGCGGCACATATTTGTGGCCCCCATGACATGCGGCATGCCTTTGGGGCCCCCATGACATGCGTCATGCATGTGGGGCCCTCATGACATGCAGCACGTATTTGGGGCCCCCATGACATGCGTCATGTACGTGGCGCCCCCATGACATGCGGCATACATTTGGGGCCCCCTTGACATGCGGCATGCATTTAGGGACCCCATGATATGAGGCATGCATGTGGGGCCCCATGACATGCGGCATGCATGTGGGGCCCCCATGACATGCTCCATGCATGTGGGGTCCCTATGACATGCGGCATGCATGTGGGACCCCCATGACATGCGGCATGCACGTGGGGCCCCCATGACATGCGGCATGCATGTGGGGGCCCCATGACATGCTCCATGCATGTGGGGCCCCTATGACATGCGGCATGCATTTGGGGTGCCCGAGACATGTGGCATGCATTTGGATCCCCCTTACATGCGGCATGCACGTGTGGCCCCCATGAAATGCGGCATGCTTTTGGGGCCCCCATGACATGCTTCATGCCTGCGGGGCCCCCATGACATGCGGCATGCATTTGGGGCCCCAATATATGCGGCATGCACGTGGGGCCCACATGATATGTGGCATGTATTTGGGGCCCCCATGACTTGAGGCATGCATTTGGGGCCCCCATGTCATGCAGAATGCACGTGAGGCCCCCTTGACATGAGGAATGCATGTGGGGCCTCCATGACATGCGGCATGCATGTGGGCCCCCCATGACATGCGCCATGCATGTGGGGCCCCTATGACATGCGACATACATTTGTGGCTCCCATTACATGCGGCAGGCTCGTGGGGCCCCCATGACATGCGGCACGAATTTGGGGTCCCCATGACAAGCGGAATGCCTGCGGGGCCCCCATGGCATGCGGCATGCACGTGGGGCCCCCATGACGTGCAGCATGCATTTGGATCCCCCATTACATGCAGCATGCATGTGGGGCCCCCATGACATGCGGCATGCATGTGGGCCCCCATGACATGCGGCATGCATTTGGGGCCTGCATAACATGCTGGGGTACCTGAGACATGCGGCATGCACGTGGGGCCCCCATGACATGCTGCATGTATTTGGGATGCCCGAGACATGCGGCATGCACGTGGGGCCCCTATGACATGCCGCATGCATTTGGGTCCCCCATGACATGCGGCATGCACGTGGGGCCCCCATGACCTGAGTCATGCATTTTGTTCCGCCATGACATGCGGCATGCATTTGGGGTGCCCAATACATGCGGCATGCACGTTGGGTACCCATGACGTGCGGCATGCATTTATGGCCCCCATGACATGCGGCATGCATTTGGGCCCCCATGACATGAGGCAAGCACGTGGGGCCCCAATGACATGCAGCATGCACGTGGGGCCCCCATGATATGCGGAATGTACGTGAGGCCCCCATGACATGCGGAATGCCTGCGGGGCCCCAATTACATGCGGCATGCATGCGGGGCCCTCATGACATGCGGCATGCATTTGGGGGCCCCAATATATGCGGCATGCACGTGGGGCCCCCATGATATGTGGCATGCATGTGGGACCCACATGATATGTGGCATGCATTTGGGGCCCCCATGACTTGAGGCATGCATTTGGGGGCCCCATGACATGCACCATGCATGTGGGTCCCCTATGACATGCTGCATGCATTTGGGGCCCCCATGACTTGAGGCATGCATGTGGGGCACCCATGAAATGCTCCATGCATGTGGGGCCCCTATGACATGCGGCATGCATTTGTGGGCCCCAAGACATGCTGCATGCATTTGGGGGGCCCCATGACATGCGACATGCACTTAGGGCCCCCATGAAATGCGGCATGCATTTGGGGCCCCCATGACATGCGGAATACCTGCGGGGCCCCCATGACATGCGGCATGCATGCGGAGCGCTCAAGACATGCGGCATCCATTTGGGGCCCCCAATACATGTGGCATGCACGTGGGGCCCTAATGACATGCAGCATGCATTTGGTGCCACTATGACATGCGGCATGCATTTGGGGCCCCCATGACATGCACCATGCATGTGGGGCCCCCATGAAATGTGCCATGCATGTGGGGCCCTATGCCATGCGGCATGCATTTGTGGGCCCCAAGACATTCGGCATGCACGTGGGGCCCCCATGACATGCTGCATGCGTTTGGGGCCCCCGTGATATGCGGCATGCATTTGGGGCCCCCATGACTTGCGGCACGCATGTGGGACCCCCATGACATGCGGCATGCATTTGAATCCCCCATGACATGCAGCATGCATGTGGGGCCCCCATGACATGCGGCATGCAGTTATGGCCCCCATGACATGCGGCAAGCATTTGGGCCCCCATGACATGCGGCATGCATTTGGGGCCCCCATGACATGCGGCATGCATTGGGGGTTCCCATGACATGTGGCATGCATTTGGGCCCCCATGATTATGCGGCATGCATTTGGGGCCTGCATAACATGCTCTATGCGTTTGGGGTACCTGAGACATGCGGCATGCACATGGGGCCCCCATAACATGCTGCATGCATTTGGGGTGCCCGAGACATGCGGCATGCACATGGGGCCCCAATGACATGCGGCATGAGTTTGGATCCCCCATGACATGTGGCATGCACGTGGGGCCCCCATGACATGAGTCATGCATTTGGGGCCGCAATGACATGCGGCATGCATTTGGGCCCCCCCATGACATACGGCATGCATTTGGGTCCCCCATTAAATGCGGCATGCATGTGGGGCCCCCAGGACATGCGGCATGCATTTGCGGCCCCCATGACATGTGGTATGCACGTGGGGCCCCTATGACATGCCGCATGAATTTGGGGCCCCCATGACATGCGGCATGCATGTGGGGCCCCCATGACATGCAGCATGCATTTGGGTCCCCATGACATGCGGCATGCATTTGGGCCCTCATGACATGCGGCATGCATTTGGGGCCTGCATAACATGCTGCATGCATTTGGGGTACCTGAGACATTTGGCATGCATGTGGGGCACCCATGACTTACGCCATGCACGTGGGGCCCCTATGACATGCGGCATGCATTTGGGTCCCCCATGACATGCGGCATGCACGTGGGGCCCCCATGACATGAGTCATGCATTTGGGGCCGCCATGACATGCGGCATGCATGTGGGGCCTCCATGACATGTGGCATGCATGTGGGGCCCCATGATATGCGGCCTGCAGTTGGGGACCCTATGACATGCTGCATGCACGTTGGGCATCCATGACATGCGGCATGCATTTATGGCCCCCATGACATGCGGCATGAATTTGGGGCCTGCATAACATGCTGCATGCATTTGGGGTACCTGAGACATGCGACATGCACTTGGGGCCCCCATAACATGCTGCATGCAATTGGGGTGCCCGAGACATGTGGCATGTACGTGGGGCCCCTATGACATGCCGCATGCATTTGGGGCCCCCATTACATGTGGCATGCACATGGGGCCCCCATGACATGCGGCATACGCTTGGGGCCCCAATGACATGCGGCATGAGTTTGGATCCCCCATGACATGCGGCATGCACGTGGGGCCCCCATGACATGAGTCATGCATTTGGGGCCGCCATGACATGCGGCATGCATTTGGGGCCCCCATGACATGCGGCATGCATTTGGGTCCCTCATGAAATGTGGTATGCAAGTGGGTCCCCTATGACATGCGGCATGCATTTGGGGCCCCCATGACATGCGGCATGCATGTGGGACCCCCATGACATGCTTCATGCATTTGGATCCTCCATTACATGCTGCATGCATTTGGGGCCTGCATAACATGCTGCATGCATTTGGGGTACCTGAGACATGCGGCATGCACGTGGGGCCCCCATAAAATGCTGCATGCATTTGGGTTGCCCAAGACATGCGGCATGCACGTGGGGCCCCTATGACATGCTGCATGCATTTGGGGCCACCATTACATGTGGCATGCACATGGGGCCCCCATGACATGCGGCATATGCTTGGGGCCCCAATGACATGCGGCATGAGTTTGGATCCCCCATGACATGTGGCATGCACGTGGGGCCCCCATGACATGTGGCATGCACGTGGGGCCCCCATGACATGAGTCATGCATTTGGGGCCGCCATGACATGTGGCATGCATTTGGGCCCCCATGACATGCGGCATGCACGTGGGGCCACCAGGACATGCGGCATGCATTTGGGGCCCCCATGACATGTGGGATGCACGTGGGGCCCCTATGACATGCCGCATGCATTTGGGGCCCCCATGACATGCGGCATGCATTTGGGGCCACTATGACATGCGGCATGCATTTGGGGCCCCCATGACATGCGGCATGCATGTGGGACCACCATGATATGCGGCATGCATTCTGGGCCCCCATGACATGTGGCATGCATGTGGGGCCCCCAGGACATGCGGCATGCATTTGGGGCCCCCTTGACATGTGGTATGCACGTGGGGCCCCTATGACATGCCGCATGCATTTGGGGCCCCCATGACATGCGGCATGCATTTGGGGCCACTATGACATGCGGCATGCATTTGGGGCCCCCATGACATGCGGCATGCATGTGGGACAACCATGATATGCGGCATGCATTTGGGGCCCCCATGACTTGAGCCATGTATTTGGGGCCCCCATGACATGCGGCATGCATGTAGGGCCCCATGAAATGCGCCATGCATGTGGGGCCCCTATGACATGCGGCATGAATTTGTGGGCCCCAAGACATACAGCATGCACGTGGGGCCCCCATGACATGCTGCATGCGTTTGGGGCCCCCATGATATGCGGCATGCATTTGGGGCCCCCATGACTTGAGGCATGCATTTGGGGCCCCATGACATGCGGAATGCACGTGAGGCCCCCATGACATGCGCAATGCCTGCGGGGCCCCAATGACATGCGGCATGCAAGCGGGGCCCTCATGACATGTGGCATGCATTTGGGGCCCCCAATATATGCAGCATGCACGTGGGGCCCCCATGATATGTGGCATGCATTTGGGGCCCCCATGACTTGAGCCATGCATTTGGGGCCCCCATGACATGCGGCATGCACGTGGGCCCCTCATGACATGCAGCATGCATTTGGGGCCACTATGACATGCGGCATGCATTTGGGGTCCCCATGACATGAGGCATGCACTTGGGGCCCCCATGACATGCGGCATGCATGTAGGGCCCCCATGAAATGCGCCATGCATTTGGGGCTCCCATGACATGCGACATGCATTTGGGCTCCCATGACATGAGGCATGCATTTGGGGCATGCATAACATGCTGCATGCATTTGGGGTACCTGAGACATGCGGCATGCATTTGGGGCCCCCATGACATGCTGCATGCACTTATGGCCCCCATGACATGTGGCAAGCATTTGGGCCCACATGACATGCGGCATGCATGTGGGGCCCCCATGACATGCGGCATGCATTTGGGGGCCCCATGGCATGCGGCATGCATGTGGGGCCCAAATGCTTGTCGCATGTCATGGGGGCCTCCATGACATGCTGCATGCATGTGGGTCCCCATGACATGCGGCATGCACATGGGGCCCCCTTGATATGCGACATTCATTTGGGGCTCCCTTGACACGTGGCATGCATGTGGGGCCACTATGACATGTGGCATGCACGTGGGGCCCCCATGACATGAGGCATGCCTTTGGGGACGCCATGACATGAGCCATGCATTTGGAGCCCCCATGACATGAGGCATGCATGTGGGGCACCCATGACATGCGGCATGCACGTGGGGCCCCCATGACATGTGGCACGTATTGGGGCTGCCATGACATGCGGCATACATTTAGGGCCCCCATAACATGCGGCATGCATTTGGGGCCCCCATGACATGCGGTATGCATTTGGGGCCCCCATGACATGCGGCATGCACGTGGTGCCCCCATGAAAGGGGGCATGCATTTGGGGCTCCCATGACACGCGGCATGTATGTGGGGCCCCCATGACCTGTGGCATGCATGTGGGGACGAAATGACATGCGGCAAGCATTTGGGGCTCCCATGACACGCGACATTCATGTGGGGCCCTCTTGACATTTGGCACATATTTGGTGCCCACATGACATGCAGCACATATTTGTGGCCCCCATAACATGCGGCATGCATTTGGGGCCCCCATGACATGCGCCATGCATGTGGGGCCCTCATGACATGCGGCACGTATTTGGGGCCCCCCATGATATGCAGCATACTTTTGGGGCCCAAATGACATGCGGCATGCATTTGTGGCCCCCATGAAATGTGGCATGCATGTGCAGCCTCCATAACATGGGTCATGCAATTGGGGCCCCCATGACATGCAGCATGAATTTGGGGGCCACATGCATGCCACGTGTCATGGGGGTCCCACATGCATGCCGCATGTCATGACATGCGGCATGCATGTGGGGCCCCCATGACACGCACCATGCATGTGGGACCCCATTATGCGGCACGTACTTGGGGCCCCTAAGACAAGCGGCATGCACGTGGGGCCCCCATAACATGCGCCATGCATTTGGTCCCCCATGACATGCGGCATGCACATGGGCCCCCATGACATGCGGCATGCATTTCGGCCCCCATGACAACCAGCATGCATGTGGGGCCCCGATGACATGAGGCAAAAAATTGGGGCCCCCTTGACATGCGGCATGCATTTGGGGCCCCCATGACATGCGCCATGTATGTGGGGCCCCCATGACATGCGGCATGCATTTGGGGCCGCCATGACATGCGGCATGCATTTGGGGCCCCCATGACATGCGGCATGCATTTGGGTCCCTCATGAAATGCGGCATGCATGTGGGGCCCCCATGACATGTGGCATGCATGTGGGCCCCCCCATGACATGCGCCATGAATGTGGGGCCCCTATGACATGCGGCATGCATTTGGGGGGCCCCATGACATGCGGCATGCACGTGGGGCCCCCATGACATGCGGCATACATTTGTGGCCCCCGTGACATGAGGCATGCACGTGGGGCCCCCATGACATGCGACAAGCACGCGGGGCACCAATGACATGCAACATGTACGTGGGGCCCCCATGACATGCGGAATGCACGTGAGGCCCCCTTGACATGCGGAATGGCTGCGGGGCCCCAATGACATGCAGCATGCATGTGGGCCCCCCATGACATGCGGCATGCATTTGTGGGCACCAAGACATACGGCATGCGTTTGGGGCCCCCATGATATGCGGCATGCATTTGAATCCCCATTACATGCGGCATGCACGTGGGGCTCCCATGACATGCGGCATGCATTTATGGCCCCCATGACTTGAGGCATGCATTTGGGGCCTCCATGACATGCGGCATGCATGTGGGGCCCCCATGACACGCACCATGCATGTGGGACCCCATTATGCGGCACGTACTTGGGGCCCCTAAGACAAGCGGCATGCACGTGGGGCCCCCATAACATGCGCCATGCATTTGGTCCCCCATGACATGCGGCATGCACATGGGCCCCCATGACATGCGGCATGCATTTCGGCCCCCATGACAACCAGCATGCATGTGGGGCCCCGATGACATGAGGCAAAAAATTGGGGCCCCCTTGACATGCGGCATGCATTTGGGGCCCCCATGACATGCGCCATGTATGTGGGGCCCCCATGACATGCGGCATGCATTTGGGCCCCAATAACACCCAGCTTGCATGTGGGGCCCCCATTACATGCGGCATGCACGTGTTGCCCTCATGATATGTGGCATGCATGTGGGGCCCCTATGACATGCGCCATGCATTTGGCGCCCCCATTACAAGCGGCATGTATTTGGGGCTTCCATGACATGCAGCAAGCATTTGGAGCCCCTGACATGTAGCATGCATTTAGGGTCCCCAAGGAAATGCGGCATGCTCGTGGGGCCCCCATGACAGTCGGCATGCATTTGGGGACTCCATAACATGCGGCAAGCACGTGGGGCCCCCATGACATGCGGCACGTATTTGGGGGCCCCAAAACATGCGACATGTATTTGTGGCCCCCATGACATTCGGCACGCACGGGGGCCCCCATGACATGCGGCATGTATTTGGGGCCCCCATGACATGCGGCATACATTTGGGGCCTCCATGACATGCGGCATGCCTTTGGGGCCCCCATGACATGCGCCATGCATGTGGGGCCCTCATGACATGCAGCACGTATTTGGGGCCCCCATGACATGCGTCATGTACGTGGCGCCCCCATGACATGCGGCATACATTTGGGGCCCCCTTGACATGCGGCATGCATTTAGGGACCCCATGACATGAGGCATGCATGTGGGCCCCCATGACATGCGGCATGCACGTGGGGCCCCCATGACATGCGGCATGCATGTGGGGCCCCCATGACATGCTCCATGCATGTGGGGTCCCTATGACATGCGGCATGCATGTGGGACCATCATGGCATGCGGCATGCACGTGGGGGCCCCATGACATGCGGCATGCATGTGGGGCCCCCATGACATGCGGCATGCATTTGGGGTGCCCGAGACATGCGGCATGCATTTGGATCCCCCTTACATGCGGCATGCACGTGTGGCCCCCATGAAATGCGGCATGCTTTTAGGGCCCCCATGACATGCTTCATGCCTGCGGGGCCCCCATGACATGCGGCATGCACGTGGGGCCCACATGATATGTGGCATGCATTTGGGGCCCCCATGACTTGAGGCATGCATTTGGGGCCCCATGACATGCGACATGCATGTGGGGCCCCCATGACATGCTGCAAGCATTTGTGGCCCCCATGTCATGCAGAATGCACGTGAGGCCCCCTTGAAATGAGGAATGCATGTGGGGCCTCCATGACATGCGGCATGCATGTGGGCCCCCCATGACATGCGCCATGCATGTGGGGCCCCTATGACATGCGACATACATTTGTGGCTCCCATTACATGGGGCATGCTCGTGGGGCCCCCATGACATGCGGCACGAATTTGGGGTCCCCATGACGTGCAGCATGCATTTGGATCCCCCATTACATGCAGCATGCATGTGGGGCCCCCATGACATGCGGCATGCATGTGGGCCCCCATGACATGCAGCATGCATTTGGGGCCTGCATAACATGCTGCATGCATTTGGGGTACCTGAGACATGCGGCATGCACGTGGGGCCCCCATGACATGCTGCATGTATTTGGGGTGCCCGAGACATGCGGCATGCACGTGGGGCCCCTATGACATGCCGCATGCATTTGGGTCCCCCATGACATGCGGCATGCACGTGGGGCCCCCATGACCTGAGTCATGCATTTTGGGCCGCCATGACATGCGGCATGCATTTGGGGTGCCCAATACATGCGGCATGCACGTTGGGCACCCATGACGTGCGGCATGCATTTATGGCCCCCATGACATGTGGCATGCATTTGGGCCCCCATGACATGAGGCAAGCACGTGGGGCCCCAATGACATGCAGCATGCACGTGGGGCCCCCATGATATGCGGAATGCACGTGAGGCCCCCATGACATGCGGAATGCCTGCGGGGCCCCAATTACATGCAGCATGCATGCGGGGCCCTCATGACATGCGGCATGCATTTGGGGCCCCCAATATATGCGACATGCACGTGGGGCCCCCATGATATGTGGCATGCATGTGGGACCCACATGATATGTGGCATGCATTTGGGGCCCCCATGACTTGAGGCATGCATTTGGGGGCCCCATGACATGCACCATGCATGTGGGGCCCCTATGACATGCTGCATGCATTTGGGTCCCCCATGACTTGAGCCATGCATGTGGGGCACCCATGAAATGCTCCATGCATGTGGGGCCCCTATGACATGCGGCATGCATTTGTGGGCCCCAAGACATGCTGCATGCATTTGGGGGGCCCCATGACATGCGACATGCACTTAGGGCCCCCATGAAATGCGGCATGCATTTGGGGCCCCCATGACATGCGGAATACCTGCGGGGCCCCCATGACATGCGGCATGCATGCGGAGCCCTCATGACATGCGGCATCCATTTGGGGCCCCCAATACATGTGGCATGCACGTGGGGCCCTCATGACATGCAGCATGCATTTGGGGCCACTATGACATGCGGCATGCATTTGGGGCCCCCATGACCATGCACCATGCATGTGGGGCCCCCATGAAATGTGCCATGCATGTGGGGCCCTATGCCATGCGGCATGCATTTGTGGGCCCCAAGACATTCGGCATGCACGTGGGGCCCCCATGACATGCTGCATGCGTTTGGGGCCCCCATGATATGTGGCATGCATTTGGGGCCCCCATGACTTGCGGCACGCATGTGGGACCCCCATGACATGCGGCATGCATTTGAATCCCCCATGACATGCGGAATGCATGTGGGGCCCCCATGACATGTGGCATGCAGTTATGGCCCCCATGACATGCGGCAAGCATTTGGGCCCCCATGACATGCGGCATGCATTTGGGGCCCCCATGACATGCGGCATGCATTGGGGGTTCCCATGACATGTGGCATGCATTTGGGCCCCCATGATTATGCGGCATGCATTTGGGGCCTGCATAACATGCTCTATGCATTTGGGGTACCTGAGACATGCGGCATGCACGTGGGGCCCCCATAACATGCTGCATGCATTTGGGGTGCCCGAGACATGCGGCATGCACATGGGGCCCCAATAACATGCGGCATGAGTTTGGATCCCCCATGACATGCGGCATGCACGTGGGGCCCCCATGACATGAGTCATGCATTTGGGGCCGCATTGACATGTGGCATGCATTTGGGTGCCCCCCCCATGACATACGGCATGCATTTGGGGCCCCCATGAAATGCGGCATGCATGTGGGGCCCCCAGGACATGCGGCATGCATTTGCGGCCCCCATGACATGTGGTATGCACGTGGGGCCCCTATGACATGCCACATGAATTTGGGGCCCCCATGACATGCGGCATGCATGTGGGGCCCCCATGACATGCAGCATGCATTTGGGCCCCCATGACATGCGGCATGCATTTGGGCCCTAATGACATGCGGCATGCATTTGGGGCCTGCATAACATGCTGCATGCATTTGGGGTACCTGAGACATTTGGCATGCATGTGGGGCACCCATGACTTACGCCATGCACGTGGGGCCCCTATGACATGCGGCATGCATTTGGGTCCCCCATGACATGCGGCATGCACGTGGGGCCCCCATGACATGAGTCATGCATTTGGGGCCGCCATGACATGCGGCATGCATGTGGGGCCCCCATGACATGTGGCATGCATGTGGGGCCCCATGATATGCGGCCTGCAGTTGGGGACCCTATGACATGCTGCATGCACGTTGGGCACTGATGACATGCGGCATGCATTTATGGCCCCCATGACATGCGGCATGAATTTGGGGCCTGCATAACATGCTGCATGCATTTGGGGTACCTGAGACATGCGACATGCACTTGGGGCCCCCATAACATGCTGCATGCAATTGGGGTGCCCGAGACATGTGGCATGTACGTGGGGCCCCTATGACATGCCACATGCATTTGGGGCCCCCATTACATGTGGCATGCACATGGGGCCCCCATTACATGCGGTATACGCTGGGGGCCCCAATGACATGCGGCATGAGTTTGGATCCCCCATGACATGCGGCATGCACGTGGGGCCCCCATGACATGAGTCATGCATTTGGGGCCGCCATGACATGCGGCATGCATTTGGGGCCCCCATGACATGCGGCATGCATTTGGGTCCCTCATGAAATGTGGTATGCAAGTGGGTCCCCTATGACATGCGGCATGCATTTGGGGCCCCCATGACATGCGGCATGCATGTGGGACTCCCATGACATGCTTCATGCATTTGGATCCTCCATTACATGCTGCATGCATTTGGGGCCTGCATAACATGCTGCATGCATTTGGAGTACCTGAGACATGCGGCATGCACGTGGGGCCCCCATAACATGCTGCATGCATTTGGGGTGCCCAAGACATGCGGCATGCACGTGGGGCCCCTATGACATGCCGCATGCATTTGGGGCCACCATTACATGTGGCATGCACATGGGGCCCCCATGACATGCGGCATATGCTTGGGGCCCCAATGACATGCGGCATGAGTTTGGATCCCCCATGACATGTGGCATGCACGTGGGGCCCCCATGACATGAGTCATGCATTTGGGGCCGCCATGACATGTGGCATGCATTTGGGCCCCCATGACATGCGGCATGCACGTGGGGCCACCAGGACATGCGGCATGCATTTGGGGCCCCCATGACATGTGGGATGCACGTGGGGCCCCTATGACATGCCGCATGCATTTGGGGCCCCCATGACATGCGGCATGCATTTGTGGCCACTATGACATGCGGCATGCATTTGGGCCCCCATGACATGCGGCATGCATGTGGGACCACCATGATATGCGGCATGCATTCTGGGCCCCCATGACATGTGGCATGCATGTGGGGCCCCCAGGACATGCGGCATGCATTTGGGGCCCCCTTGACATGTGGTATGCACGTGGGGCCCCTATGACATGCCGCATGCATTTGGGCCCCCCATGACATGCGGCATGCATTTGGGGCCACTATGACATGCGTCATGCATTTGGGGCCCCCATGACATGCGGCATGCATGTGGGACCACCATGATATGCGGCATGCATTTGGGGCCCCCATGACTTGAGCCATGCATTTGGGGCCCCCATGACATGCGGCATGCATGTAGGGCCCCCATGAAATGCGCCATGCATGTGGGGCCCCTATGACATGCGGCATGCATTTGTGGGCCCCAAGACATACAGCATGCACGTGGGGCCCCCATGACATGCTGCATGCGTTTGGGGCCCCCATGATATGCGGCATGCATTTGGGGCCCCCATGACTTGAGGCATGCATTTGGGGCCCCCATGACATGCGGCATGCATGTGGGACCCCCTTGACATGCGTCATGCATTTGAACCCCCATTACATGCGGCATGCACGTGGGACCCCCATGACATTCAAAATGCATTTGGGGCCCCCATGACATGCGTAATGCCTGCGGGGCCCCCATGACTTGAGGCATGCATTTGGGGCCCCCATGAAATACGCCATGCATGTGTGGCCCCTATGACATGCGGCATGCATTTGTGGGCCCCAAGATATGTGGCATGCATGTGGGGCCCCTATGACATGCGGCATGCATTTGGGGGGCCCCATGACATGCGGCATGCACGTGGGGCCCCCATGAAATGCGGCATTTATTTGGGGCCCCCATGACATGTGGAATTCCTGCGGGGCCCCCATGACATGCGGCATGCACGTGGGGCCCCCATGACGTGCAGCATGCATTTGGATCCCCCATTACATGCTGCATGCAAGTGGGCCCCCATGACATGCGGCATGCATGTGGCCCCCCATGACATGCAGCATGCATGTGGGACCCCCATGACATGCGGCATGCATTTGGATCCCCCTTACATGCGGAATGCACGTGGGGCCCCCATGACATGGGGCACGAATTTGGGGCCCCCATGACAAGCGGAATGCCTGCGGGGCCCCCATGACATGCGGCATGCACGTGGGGCCCCCATGGCGTGCAGCAAGCATTTGGATCCCCCATTACATGCAGCATTCAAGTGGGGCCCCCATGACATGCGGTATGCATGTGGGCCCCCATGACATGCGGCATGCATTTGGGGCCTGCATAACATGCTGCATGCATTTGGGGTACCTGAGAAATGCGGCATGCACGTGTGGCCCCCATGACATGCTGCATGTATTTGGGGTGCCCGAGACATGTGGCATGCACGTGGGGCCCCTATGACATGCTGCATGCATTTGGGTCCCCCATGACATGCGGCATGCACGTGGGGCCCCCATGACCTGAGTCATGCATTTGGGGCCGCCATGACATGCGGCGTGCATTTGGGGCCCCCATGACATGCGGCATGCACGTTGGGCCATCATGACATGAATCATGCATTTGGGGCCACTATGACATGCGGCAAGCATTTGGGCCCCCATGACATGCGGCATGCATGTGGGGCCCCCATGACATGCTGCATGCATTTGGGGTGCCCAATACATGCGGCATGCACGTTGGGCACCCATGACATGTGGCATGCATTTATGGCCCCCATGATATGCGGAATGCACGTGAGGCCCCCATGACATGCGGAATGCCTGCAGGGCCCCATTGACATGCGGCATGCATGCGGGGCCCTCATGACATGCGGCATGCATTTGGGGCCCCCAATATATGCGGCATGCACGTGGGGCCCCCATGATATGTGGCATGCATTTGGGGCCCCCATGATATGTGGCATGCATTTGGGGCCCCCATGACTTGAGCCATGGATTTGGGGCCCCCATGACATGCGGCATGCACATGGGGCCCCCATGACATGCGGAATGCCTGCGGGGCCCCAATTACATGCGGCATGCATGCGGGACCCTCATGACATGTGGCATGCATTTGGGGCCCCCATGAAATGCGGAATTTATTTGGGGCCCCCATGACATGTGGAATGCCTGCGGGGATCCATGTCATGCGGCATGCACGTGGGGCCCCCATGACGTGCAGCATGCATTTGAATCCCCCATTACATGCTGCATGCAAGTGGGGCCCCCATGACATGCGGCATGCATGTGCCCCCCATGACATGCAGCATGCATGTGGGACCCCCATGACTTGTGGCATGCATTTGGATCCCCCTTACATGCGGCATGCACGTGTGGCCCCCATGAAATGCGGCATGCTTTTGGGGCCCCCATGACATGCGGCATGCCTGCGGGGCCCCCATGACATGCGGCATGCATGTGGGGCCCTTATGACATGCGGCATGCATTTGGGGCCCCTAATATATGCGGCATGCACGTGGGCCCACATGATATGTGGCATGCATTTGGGGCCCCCATGACTTGAGGCATGCATTTGGGGGCCCCATGACATGCGACATGCATGTGGGGCCCCCATGTCATGCAGAATGCAAGTGAGGCCCCCTTGACATGCGGAATGCATGTGGGGCCTCCATTACATGCAGCATGCAAGTGGGGCCCCCATGACATGCGGCATGCATGTGGGCCCCCATGACATGCGGCATGCATTTGGGGCCTGCATAACATGCTGCATACATTTGGGGTACCTGAGACATGCGGCATGCACTTGGGGCCCCCATGACATGCTGCATGTATTTGGGGTGCCCGAGACATGCGGCATGCACGTGGGGCCCCTATGACATGCCGCATGCATTTGGGTCCCCCATTACATGCGGCATGCACGTGGGGCCAACATGACCTGAGTCATGCATTTGGGGCCGCCATGACATGCGGCATGCATTTAAGGCCCCCATGACATGCGGCATGCATTTGGGCCCCCATGACATGCGTCAAGCACGTGGGGCCCCAATTACATGCAGCATGCACGTGGGGCCCTCATGACATGCGGAATGCACGTGAGGCCCCCATGACATGCGGAATGCCTGTGGGGCCCCAATTACATGCGGCATGCATGCGGGGCCCCCATGATATGTGGCATGCATGTGGGACCCCCATGATATGTGGCATGCATTTGGGGCCCCCATGACTTGAGGCATGCATTTGGGGCCCCCATGACATGCACCATGCATGTGGGGCCCCTATGACATGCTGCATGCATTTGGGGCCCCCATCACTTGAGGCATGCATTTGGGGCCCCCATGACATGCGGCATGCAGGTAGGGCCCCCATGAAATGTGCCATGCATGTGTGGCCCCCATGAAATGCGCCATGCATGTGGGGCCCCTATGACATGCGCCATGCATTTGTGGGCCCCAAGACATGCTGCATGCATTTGGGGGGCCCCATGACATGCTACATGCACTTAGGGCCCCCATGAAATGCGGCATGCATTTGGGGCCCCCATGACATGCGGAATACCTGCGGGGCCCCCATGACATGCGGCATGCATGCGGAGCCCTCATGACATGCGGCATCCATTTGGGGCCCCCAATACATGCGCCGTGCATGTGGGGCCCCCATGAAATGCGCCATGCATGTGGGGCCCTATGCCATGCGGCATGCATTTGTGGGCCCCAAGACATCCGGCATGCACGTGGGGCCCCCATGACATGCTGCATGCGTTTGGGGCCCCCATGATATGCGGCATGCATTTGGGGCCCCCATGACTTGCGGCATGCATGTGGGACCCCCATGACATGCGGCATGCATTTGAATCCCCCATTACATGCAGCATGCAAGTGGGGCCCCCATGACATGCGGCATGCATGTGGGCCCCATGACATGCGGCATGCATTTGGGGCCTGCATAACATGCTGCATGCATTTGGGGTACCTGAGACATGCGGCATGCACGTGGGGCCCCCATGACATGCTGCATGTATTTGGGGTGCCCGAGACATGCGGCATGCACGTGTGGCTCCTATGACATGCCGCATGCATTTGGGTCCCCCATGACATGCTGCATGCACGTGGGGCCGACATGACCTGAGTCATGCATTTGGGGCCGCCATGACATGCAGCATGCATTTGAGGCCCCCATGACATGCGGCATGCATTTGGGCCCCCATGACATGCGGCAAGCACGTGGGGCCCCAAAGACATGCAGCATGCACGTGGGGCCTCCATGACATGCGGAATGCACGTGAGGCCCCCATGACATGCGGAATGCCTGCGGGGCCCCAATGACATTCGGCATGCATGCGGGGCCCTCATGACATGCGGCATGCATTTGGGGCCCCCAATATATGCGGCATGCACGTGGGGCCCCCATGATATGTGGCATGCATTTGGGGCCCCCATGACTTGAGCCATGCATTTGGGGCCCCCATGACATGCGGCATGCACGTGGGGCCCCCATGACATAAGTCATGCATTTGGGCCCGCCATGACATGCGGCATGCATTTGGGGCCCCCATGACATGCGGCATGCATTTGGGTCCCCCATGAAATGCGGCATGCGTGTGGGGCCCCCATGACATGCGGCAAGCACGTGGGGCCCCCAGGACATGCGGCATGCATTTGGGGCCCCCATGACATGTGGTATGCACGTGGGGCCCCTATGACATGCCGCATGCATTTTGGGCCCCCATGACATGCGGCATGCATATGGGGCCCCCATGACATGCGACATGCACGTGGGGCCCCCATGACATGCGGCATGCATTTGGGGCCCCCATGACATGTGGAATGCCTGCGGGGACCCATCACATGCGGCATGCACGTGGGGCCCCCATGACGTGCAGCATGCATTTGAATCCCCCATTACATGCTGCACGCAAGTCGGGCCCCCATGACATGCGGCATGCATGTGCCCCCCATGACATGCAGCATGCATGTGGGACCCCCATGACTTGTGGCATGCATTTGGATCCCCCTTACATGCGGCATGCACGTGTGGCCCCCATGAAATGCGGCAGGCTTTTGGGGCCCCCATGACATGCGTCATGCCTGCGGGGGCCCCATGACATGTGGAATGCATGTGGGGCCCTTATGACATGCGGCATGCATTTGGGGCCCCTAATATATGCGGCATGCACGTGGGCCCACATGATATGTGGCATGCATTTGGGGCCCCCATGACTTGAGGCATGCATTTGGGGCCCCCATGACATGCGACATGCATGTGGGGCCCCCATGACATGCGGCATGCATTTGGGGCCCCCATGACATGCTGCATGTATTTGGGGTGCCCGAGACATGCGGCATGCACGTGGGGCCCCTATGACATGCGGCATGTATTTGAGGCCCCCATGACATGCGGCATGCATTTGGGCCCCCATGACATGCGTCAAGCACGTGGGGCCCCAATTACATGCAGCATGCACGTGGGGCCCCCATGACATGCGGAATGCACGTGAGGCCCCCATGACATGCGGAATGCCTGCGGGGCCCCAATTACATGCGGCATGCATGCGGGGGGCCCATGATATGTGGCATGCATGTGGGACCCCCATGATATGTGGCATGTATTTGGGGCCCCCATGACTTGAGGCATGCATTTGGGGCCCCCATGACATGCACCATGCATGTGGGGCCCTTATGACATGCTGCATGCATTTGGGGCCCCCATGACTTGAGGCATGCATTTGGGGCCCCCATGACATGCGGCATGCAGGTAGGGCCCCCATGAAATGTGCCATGCATGTGGGGCCCCCATGAAATGCGCCATGCATGTGGGGCCCCTATGACATGCGCCATGCATTTGTGGGCCCCAAGACATGCTGCATGCATTTGGGGGGCCCCATGACATGCTACATGCACTTAGGGCCCCCATGAAATGCGGCATGCATTTGGGGCCCCCATGACATGCGGAATACCTGCGGGGCCCCCATGACATGCGGCATGCATGCGGAGCCCTCATGACATGCGGCATCCATTTGGGGCCCCCAATACATGCGCCATGCATGTGGGCCCCCATGAAATGCGCCATGCATGTGGGGCCCTATGCCATGCGGCATGCATTTGTGGGCCCCAAGACATTCGGCATGCACGTGGGGCCCCCATGACATGCTGCATGCGTTTGGGGCCCCCATGATATGCGGCATGCATTTGGGGCCCCCAAGACTTGCGGCATGCATGTGGGACCCCCATGACATGCGGCATGCATTTGAATCCTCCATTACATGCAGCATGCAAGTGGGGGCCCCATGACATGCGGCATGCACGTGGGCCCCCATGACATGCGGCATGCATTTGGGGCCTGCATAACATGCTGCATGCATTTTGGGTACCTGAGACATGCGGCATGCACGTGGGGCCCCCATGACATGCTGCATGTATTTGGGGTGCCCGAGACATGCGGCATGCACGTGGGGCTCATATGACATGCCGCATGCATTTGGGTCCCCCATGACATGCTGCATGCACGTGGGGCCAACATGACCTGAGTCATGCATTTGGGGCCGCCATGACATGCGGCATGCATTTGAGGCCCCCCATGACAAGCGGCATGCATTTGGGCCCCCATTACTTGAGCCATGCATTTGGGGCCCCCATGACATGCGGCATGCACGTGGGGCCCCCATGACATAAGTCATGCATTTGGGGCCGCCATGACATGCGGCATGCATTGGGGGCCCCATGAAATGCGGCATGCGTGTGGGGCCCCTAGGACATGCGGCAAGCACGTGGGGGCCCCATGCCATGCGGCAAGCACGTGGGGCCCCCAGGACATGCGGCATGCATTTGGGGCCCCCATGACATGTGGTATGCACGTGGGGCCCCTATGACATGCCGCATGCATTTGGGACCCCCATGACATGCAGCATGTACGTGGGGCCCCCATGACATGCGGCAAGCACGTGGGGCCCCAATGACATGCAGCATGCACGTGGGACCCCCATGACATGCGGCATGCATGTGGTGCCCCCAGGACATGCGTCATGCATTTGGATCCCCCATGATATGTGGCACGCATTTGGGGCCCCCATGACTTGTGCATGCATGTTGGGCCCCTATGACATGCGACATGCATTTGTGGGCCCCAAGACGTACTGCATGCATTTTGGGCCCCCATGACATGCGGCATGCACACGGGGCCCCCATGACATGCGACATGCACGTGGGGCCCCCATTACATGCGGCATGCATTTGGGCCCCCATGACATGCGGCATGCATTTGGGGCCCCCTTGACATGCGGCATGCATGTGGGGCACCATGCCATGCGCCATGCATTTGGGGCCCCTATGACATGCGGCATGCATTTGGGGCCCCTAATATATGCGGCATGCACGTGGGCCCACATGATATGTGGCATGCATTTGGGGCCCCCATGACTTGAGGCATGCATTTGGGGCCCCCATGACATGCGACATGCATGTGGGGCCCCCATGACATGCTGCATGCATTTGGGGCCCCCATGTCATGCAGAATGGACGTGAGGACCCCTTGACATGCGGAATGCATGTGGGGCGTTCATGACATGCGGCATGCATTTGGGGCCTGCATAACATTCTGCATGCATTTGGGGCCTGCATAACATTCTGCATGCATTTGGGGTACCTGAGACATGCAGCATGCACTTGTGGACCCCATGACATGCTGCATGTATTTGGGGTGCCCGAGACATGCGGCATGCACGTGGGGCCCCTATGACATGCCGCATGCATTTGGGTCCCCCTTGACATGCGGCATGCACGTGGGGCCCCCATGACCTGAGTCATGCATTTGGGGCCGCCATGACATGCGGCATGCATTTGGGGGCCCCATGACATGCGACATGCATTTGGGCCCCCAGGACATGCGGCATGCATTTGGGGCCCCCATGACATGCGGCATGCATGTGGGGCCCCCATGACCTGAGTCATGCATTTGGGCCCCCAGGACATGCGGCATGCATTTGGGGCCCCATGACATGCGGCATGCACGTGGGACCATCATGACATGCAGCATGCATTTGGGGCCACTATGACATGCGGCAAACATTTGGGCCCCCATGACATGCTGCATGCATTTGGGGTGCCCAATATATGCGGCATGCACGTTGGGCACCCATGACATGCGGCATGCATTTATGGCCCCCATGACATGCGGCATGCATTTGGGCCCCCATGACATGCGGCAAGCACGTGGGGCCCCAATGACATGCGGCATGCACGTGGGGCCCCCATGAAATGCGGCATTTATTTGGGGCCCCCATGGCATGTGGAATGCCTGCGGGGCCCCCGTGACATGAGGCGTGCACGTGGGGCCCCCATGACATGCGGCAAGCACGTGGGGCCCCAATGACATGCAGCATTCACGTGGGACCGCCATAACATGCGGAATGCACGTGAGGACCCCATGACATGCGTAATGCCTGCGGGGCCCCAATGACATGCGGCATGCACGCATTTGGGTCCCCCATGAAATGTGGCATGCATGTGGGGCCCCCATGACATGTGGTATGCATGTGGGATCCCATGATATGCGGCATGCAGTTGGGGCCCCAATACATGCGGCATGCACGTTGGGCACCCATGACATGCGACATGCATTTATGGCCCCCATGATATGCGCATGCATTTGGGCCCTCATGAAATGCGCCATGCATGTGGGGCCCCTATGACATGTGGCATGCATTTGTGGGCCCCAAGACATGTGGCATGCACGTGGGCCCCCATGACATGCTGCATGCATGTGGGGCCCCCATGACATGCGACATGCAAGTGGGGCCGCCATGACATGCGGCATGCACGTGGGGCCCCCATGACATGAGTCATGCATTTGGGGCCGCCATGACATGCGGCATGCATTTGGGGGCCCCATGACATGCGACATGCACATGGGGCCGCCATGACATGCGGTATGCATTTGCGGGCCCCGTGACATGCGGCATGCATTTGGGGCCCCCAGGACATGAGTCATGCATTTGGGGCCGCCATGACATGCGGCATGCATTTGGGGCCCCCATGACATGCGGCATGCATTTGGATCCCCCATGAAATGCGGCATGCATGTGGGGCCCCCATGACATGTGGCATGCATGTGGGGCCCCCATGACATGATCCATGCATGTGGGGCCCCTATGACATGCGGCATGCATGTGGGGCCCCTATGACATGCGGCATGCATTTGGGGGACCCCATGACATGCGGCATGCACGTGGGGACCCCATGACATGCGGCAAGCACGCAGGGCCCCAATGACATGCAGCATGTACGTGGGGTCCCCATGACATGCGGAATGCACGTGAGGCCCCCATGACATGCGGAATGCCTGCGGGGCCCCAATGTCATGCGGCATGCATGCATTTTGGTCACCCATGAAATGCGGCATGCATGTGGGGCCCCCATGACATGTGGCATGCATGTGGGGCCCCATGATATCCGGCATGCATTTATGGCCCCCATGACATGCGGCATGCATTTGGGCCTCCATGACATGCAAAAAGCACGTGGGGCCCCAATTACATGCAGCATGCACGTGGGGCCCCCATGACATGCGGAATGCACGTGAGGCCCCCAAGACATGCGGAATGCCTGCGGGGCCCCAATGACATGCGGCATGCATTTGGGGCCCCCATGATATGTGGCATGCATTTGGGGCCCCCATGACTTGAGCCATGCATTTGGGGCCCCCATGACATGTGGCATGCACGTGGGGCCCCCATGACATGCAGCATGCATTTGGGGCCCCCATGACTTGAGCCATGCATTTGGGACCCCCAGGACATGAGTCATGCATTTGGGGCCGCCATGACATGCGGCATGCATTTGGGGGCCCCATGACATGCGGCATGCATTTGGATCCCCCATGAAATGCGGCATGCATGTGGGGCCCCCATGACATGTGGCATGCATGTGGGGCCCCCCATGACATGCGCCATGCATGTGGGCCCCTATGACATGCGGCATGCATGTGGGGCCCCCATGACATGCTCCATGCATGTGGGGCCCCTATGACATGCGGCATGCATGTGGGGCCCCTATGACATGCGGCATGCATTTGGGGGGCCCCATGACATGCGGCATGCACGTGGGGCCCTCGTGACATGCGGCATACATTTGTGGCCCCCGTGACATGAGGCATGCACGTGGGGACCCCATGACATGCGGCAAGCACGCAGGGCCCCAATGACTTGCAGCATGTACGTGGGGCCCCCATGACATGCGGAATGCACGTGAGGCCCCCATGACATGCGGAATGCCTGCGGGGCCCCAATGCCATGCGGCATGCATGCATTTGGGTCACCCATGAAATGCGGCATGCATGTGGGGCCCCCATGACATGTGGCATGCATGTGGGGCCCCATGATATCCGGCATGCATTTATGGCCCCCATGACATGCGGCATGCATTTGGGCCTCCATGACATGCGAAAAGCAAGTGGGGCCCCAATGACATGCAGCATGCACGTGGGGCCCCCATGACATGCGGAATGCACGTGAGGCCCCCATGACATACGGAATGCCTGCGGGGCCCCAATGACATGCGGCATGCATTTGGGGCCCCCATGACTTGAGCCATGCATTTGGGGTCCCCATGACATGTGGTATGCAAGTGGGACCCCCATGACATGCGTCATGCATTTCGATCCCCCATTACATGCTGCATGCAAGTGGGGCCCCTATGACATGCGGCATGCATTTGGGGGCCCCATGACATGCGGCATGCATGTGGGGCCCCCATGAAATGCGTCATTTATTTGGGGCCCCCATGACATGTGGAATGCCTGCGGGGCCCCCATGACATACGGCATGCATTTGGGGTCCCCATGACATGCGGAATGCACGTGAGGCCCTCATGACATGCGGCATGCATTTGGGGCCCCCAATATATGCGGCATGCACGTGGGGCCCCCATGATATGTGGCATGCATGTGGGACCCCCATGATATGTGGCATGCATTTGGGGCCCCCCATGAAATGTGTCATGCATGAGGGGTCCCCATGAAATGCGCCATGCATGTGGGGCCCCTATGACATGCGGCATGCATTTGTGGGCCCCAAGACATGCTGCATGCATTTGGGGGGCCCCATGACATGCGACATGCACTTAGGGCCCCCATGAAAAGCGGCATGCATTTGGGGCCCCCATGACATGCGGAATACCTGCGGGGCCCCCATGACATGCGGCATGCATGCGGAGCCCTCATGACATGCAGCATCCATTTTGGGGCCCCAATACATGCGGCATGCACGTGGGGCCCTCATGACATGCAGCATGCATTTGGGGCCACTATGACATGCGGCATGCATTTGGGGCCCCCATGACATGCGCCATGCATGTGGGGCCCCCATGAAATGAGCCATGCATGTGGGGCCCTATGCCATGCGGCATGCATTTGTGGGCCCCAAGACATTTGGCATGCACGTGGGGCCCCCATGACATGCTGCATGCGTTTGGGGGCCCCATGATATGCGGCATGCATTTGGGGCCCCCATGACTTGCGGCACGCATGTGGGACCCCCATGACATGCGGCATGCATTTGAATCCCCCATGACATGCGGCATGCACGTGGGGCCCCCATGACATGCGGCATGCAGTTATGGCCCCCATGACATGCGGCAAGCATTTGAGCCCCCATGACATGCGGCATGCATTTGGGGCCCCATGACATGCGGCATGCATGTGGGGCTCCCATGACATGTGGCATGCATTTGGGCCCCCATGACATGCGGCATGCATTTGGGGCCTGCATAACATGCTGCATGCATTTGGGGTGCCCAAGACATGCGGCATGCATTTGGATCCCCCTTACATGCGGCATGCACGTGTGGCCCCCATGAAATGCGGCATGCCTTTGGGGCCCCATGACATGCTTCATGCCTGCGGGGCCCCCATGACATGCGGCATGCATTTGGGGCCCCCAATATATGCGGCATGCACGTGGGGCCCACATGATATGTGGCATGCATTTGGGGCCCCCATGACTTGAGGCATGCATTTGGGGCCCCCATGACATGCGACATGCATGTGGGGCCCCCATGACATGCTGCAAGCATTTGGGGCCCCCATGTCATGCAGAATGCACGTGAGGCCCCCTTGACATGAGGAATGCATGTGGGGCCTCCATGACATGCGGCATGCATGTGGGCCCCCCATGACATGCGCCATGCATGTGGGGCCCCTATGACATGCGACATACATTTGTGGCTCCCATTACATGCGGCATGCTCTTGGGGCCCCCATTACATGCGGCACGAATTTGGGGTCCCCATGACAAGCGGAATGCCTGCGGGGCCCCCATGACATGCGGCATGCACGTGGGGCCCCCATGACGTGCAGAATGCATTTTGATCCCCCATGACATGCGGCATGCATGTGAGCCCCCATGACATGCGGCATGCATTTGGGGCCTGCATAACATGCTGCATGCATTTGGTGTACCTGAGACATGCGGCATGCACGTGGGGCCCCCATGACATGCTGCATGTATTTGGGGTGCCCGAGACATGCGGCATGCACGTGGGGCCCCTATGACATGCCGCATGCATTTGGGTCCCCCATGACATGCGGCATGCACGTGGGGCCCCCATGACCTGAGTCATGCATTTGGGGCAGCCATGACATGCTGCATGCATTTGAGGCCCCATGACATGCGGCATGCACATGGGGCCCCCATGACCTGAGTCATGCATTTGGGGCCGCCATGACATGCTGCATGCATTTGAGGCCCCATGACATGCGGCATGCATTTGGGCCCCCAGGACATGCGGCATGCACGTGGGGCCCCCATGATATGTGGCATGCATTTGGGGCCCCCATTACTTGAGCCATGCATTTGGGGCCCCCATGACATGTGGCATGCACGTGGGGCCCTCATGACATGCAGCATGCATTTGGGGCCCCCATGACTTGAGGCATGCATTTGGGGCCCCCATGACATGCGACATGCATGTGGGGCCCCCATGACATGCTGCAAGCATTTGGGGCCCCCATGTCATGCAGAATGCACGTGAGGCCCCCTTGACATGAGGAATGCATGTGGGGCCTCCATGACATGCGGCATGCATGTGGGCCCCCCATGACATGCGCCATGCATGTGGGGCCCCTATGACATGCGACATACATTTGTGGCTCCCATTACATGCGGCATGCTCTTGGGGCCCCCATTACATGCGGCACGAATTTGGGGTCCCCATGACAAGCGGAATGCCTGCGGGGCCCCCATGACATGCGGCATGCACGTGGGGCCCCCATGACGTGCAGAATGCATTTTGATCCCCCATGACATGCGGCATGCATGTGAGCCCCCATGACATGCGGCATGCATTTGGGGCCTGCATAACATGCTGCATGCATTTGGTGTACCTGAGACATGCGGCATGCACGTGGGGCCCCCATGACATGCTGCATGTATTTGGGGTGCCCGAGACATGCGGCATGCACGTGGGGCCCCTATGACATGCCGCATGCATTTGGGTCCCCCATGACATGCGGCATGCACGTGGGGCCCCCATGACCTGAGTCATGCATTTGGGGCAGCCATGACATGCTGCATGCATTTGAGGCCCCATGACATGCGGCATGCACATGGGGCCCCCATGACCTGAGTCATGCATTTGGGGCCGCCATGACATGCTGCATGCATTTGAGGTCCCATGACATGCGGCATGCATTTGGGCCCCCAGGACATGCGGCATGCACGTGGGGCCCCCATGATATGTGGCATGCATTTGGGGCCCCCATTACTTGAGCCATGCATTTGGGGCCCCCATGACATGTGGCATGCACGTGGGGCCCTCATGACATGCAGCATGCATTTGGGGCCCCCATGACTTGAGCCATGCATTTGGGGCCCCCATGACATGCGGTATGCACGTGGGGCCATCATGACATGCAGCATGCATTTGGGGCCACTATGACATGCGGCAAGCATTTGGGCCCCCATGACATGCGGCATGCATGTGGGGCCCCCATGACATGCTGCATGCACGTTGGGCACCCATGACATGCGGCATGCATTTATGGCCCCAAATGCATGCCGCATATCATGGGGGTCCCAAACACATGCAGCATGTCATGGGGCGCCCCACGTGCATGCCGCATGTCTTGGGGCCCACAAATGCATGCCGCATGTCATAGGGGCCCCACATGGATGACGCATTTCAAGGGGGCCCTACATGCATGCCGCATGTCATGGGGGCTCCAAATGCATGCCTAAAGTCATGGGGGCCCCAAATGCATGCCGCATGTCATAGTGGCCCCAAATGCATGCTGCATGTCATGAGGGCCCGACGTGCATGACACATGTCATGGGGGCCCCAAATGCATGACTCAAGTCATGGGGGCCCCAAATGCATGCCGCATATCATGGGGGCCCCAAGCGCATGCAGCATGTCATGGGGGCCCCACGTGCATGCCGCATGTCTTGGGGCCCACAAATGCATGCCGCATGTCATAGGGGCCCCACATGGATGGCGCATTTCATGGGGGCCCTACATGCATGCCGCATGTCATGGGGGCCCCAACTGCATGCCTCAAGTCATGGGGGCTCCAAATGCATGGCATTCCGCATGTCATTGGGGCCCCACGTGCTTGCCGCATGTCATGGGGGCCCAAATGCATGCCGCATGTCATGGGGGCCATAAATGTATGCCGCATGTCATGGGTGCCCAACGTGCATGCCGCATGTATTGGGGGCTCCAACTGCAGGCCGCATATCATGGGACCCCACATGCATGTCCCATGCCCCATGTCTCGGGCACCCCAAATGCATGCAGCATGTTATGGGGGCCCCACATGCATGCCGAATGTCTCAGGTACCCCAAATGCATGCAGCATGTTATGCAGGCCCCAAATGCATGCGGCATGTCATGGGGGCCCCACGTGCATGCCGCAAGTCATGGGGGCCCCGCAGGCATGCTGCATGTCATGGGGCCCCCCAAATGCATGACTCATATCATGGGGGCCCCACGTGCATGCCCCATGTCATGGGGGATCCAAACACATTCCGGATGTCATTGGGGCCCCAAGCGCATGCCGCATGTCTCAGGTACCCCAAATGCATGCAGCATGTTATGCAGGCCCCAAATGCATGCTGCACGTCATGGGGGCCCCACGTGCATGCCGCAAATCATGGGGGCCCCGCAGGCATGCCACATGTCATGGGGCCCCCCAAATGCATGCCGCATGTCATAGGGGCCCCACATACATGCCGCATGTCTTGGGGCCCACAAATACATGCCGCATGTCATAGGGGGCCCCACATGCATGGCGTATTTCATGGGGGCCCCAAATGCATACCTCAAGTCATGGGGTGGCAAATGCATGCCACATATCATGGGGGTCCCACATGCATGCCGCATATCATGGGGGTCCCACATGCATGCCACATGTCATGGGGGCCCCAAATGCATGCTGCATGTCATAGTGGCCCCAAATGCATGCTGCATGTCATGAGGGCCCCACGTGCATGCCGCATGCCATGTGGGGCCCCTATGACATGTGGCATGCATTTGTGGGCCCCAAGACATGCGGCATGCATTTGGGCCCCCATGACATGCGGCATGCATTTGGGGCCTGCATAACATGCTGCATGCATTTGGGGTACCTGAGACATGCGGCATGCACGTGGGGCCCCTATAACATGCTGCATGCATTTGGGGTGCCCGTGACATGTGGCATGCACATGGGGCCCCCATGACATGCGGCATACGATTGGGGCCCCAATGACATGCGGCATGAGTTTTTATCCCCCATGACATGCGGCATGCACGTAGGGCCCCCATGACATGAGTCATACATTTGGGGCCGCCATGACATGCGGCATGCATTTGGGGCCCCTATGACATGCGGCATGCATTTGTGGGCCCCAAGATATGCAGCATGCATGTGGGGCCCCTATGACATGCGGCATGCATTTGGGGGGCCCATGACATGCGGCATGCACGTGGGGCCCCCATGAAATGCGTCATTTATTTGGGGCCCCCATGACATGTGGAATGCCTGCGGGACCCCCATGACATGCCGCATGCACGTGGGGCCCCCATGACGTGCAGCATGCATTTGGATCCCCCATTACATGCTGCATGCATTTGGGGCCCCCATGTCATGCAGAATGCACGTGAGGCCCCCTTGACATGTGGAATGCATGTGGGGCCTCCATGACATGCGGCATGCATGTGGGGCCCCCATGACATGCGCCATGCATGTGGGGCCCCTATGACATGCGGCATACATTTGGGGCTCCCATTACATGCGGCATGCATGTGGGCCCCCATTACATGCGGCATGCATTTGTGGCCTGCATAACATTTGGGGCCGCCATGACATGCGGCATGCATTTGGGGCCTCCATGACATGCGGCATGCATTTGGGCCCCAGGACATGCGGCAAGCATTTGGGCCCCCATGACATGCGGCATGCATGTGGGGCCCCCATGACATGCTGCATGCATTTGGTGTGCCCAATACATGCGGCATGCACGTTGGGCACCCATGACATGCGTCATGCATTTGGGTCCTCCATGACATGTGGCATGCATTTGGGGCCCCAGTGAAATGCGGCATGCATGTGGGGCACCCATGACTTGTGCCATGCACGTGGGGCCCCCATGACATGCGGCATGCATCTGGGGCGCCCATGACATGCGGCATGCATTTGGGCCCCCATGACATGCGGCATGAATTTGGGGCCAGCATAACATGCTGCATGCATTTGGGGTTCCTGAGACATGCGACATGCACTTGGGGCCCCCATAACATGCTGCATGCAATTGGGGTGCCCGAGACATATGGCATGTACGTGGGGCCCCTATGACATGCCGCATGCATTTGGGGCCCCCATTACATGTGGCATGCACATGGGGCCCCCATGACATGCGGCATGCATTTGGGGCCCCCATGACATGCTGCATGCATTTGGGGTGCCCAATACATGCGGCATGCACGTTGGGCACCCATGACATGCGGCATGCATTTATGGCCCCCATGACATGCGGCATGCATTTGGGCCCCCATGACATGCGGCAAGCACGTGGGGCCCCAATGACATGCAGCATGCACGTGGGGCCCCCATGACATGCGGAATGCACGTGAGGCCCCCATGACATGGGGAATGCCTGCGGGGCCCCATTGACATGCGGCATGCATGAGGGGCCCCCATTATATGCGGCATGCATGTGGGGCCCCCATGATATGTGGCATGCATGTGGGACCCCCATGATATGTGGTATGCATTTGGGGCCCCCATGACTTGAGGCATGCATGTAGGGCGCCCATGACATGCGCCATGCATGTGGGGCCCCTATGACATGTGGCATGCATTTGGGGCCCCAATGAAATGCGGCATGCATGTGGGGCACCCATGACTTGCGCCATGCACGTGGGGCCCCCATGACATGCGGCATGCATCTGGGGCGCCCATGACATGCGGCATGCATTTGGGCCCCCATGACATGCGGCATGAATTTGGGGCCAGCATAACATGCTGCATGCATTTGGGGTACCTGAGACATGCGACATGCACTTGGAGCCCCCATAACATGCTGCATGCAATTGGGGTGCCCGAGACATATGGCATGTACGTGGGGCCCCTATGACATGCCGCATGCATTTGGGGCCCCCATTACATGTGGCATGCACATGGGGCCCCCATGACATGCGGCATGCATTTGGGGCCCCCATGACATGCGGCATGCATGTGGGACCCCCATGACATGCTTCATGCATTTGGATCCTCCATTACATGCTGCATGCATTTGGGGCCTGCATAACATGCTGCATGCATTTGGGGTACTTGAGACATGCGGCATGCACGTGGGGCCCACATAACATGCTGCATGCATTTGGGGTGCCCAAGACATGCGGCATGCACGTGGGGCCCCTATGACATGCTGCATGCATTTGGGGCCACCATTACATGTGGCATGCACATGGGGCCCCCATGACATGCGGCATATGCTTGGGGCCCCAATGACATGCGGTATGAGTTTGGATCCCCCATGACATGTGGCATGCACGTGGGGCCCCCATGACATGTGGTATGCACGTGGGGCCCCTATGACATGCCGCATGCATTTGAGGCCCCCATGACATGCGGCATGCATTTGTGGCCACTATGACATGCGGCATGCATTTGGGGCCCCCATGACATGCGGCATGCATGTGGGACCACCATGATATGCGGCATGCATTCTGGGCCCCCATGACATGTGGCATGCATGTGGGGCCCCCAGGACAGGCGGCATGCATTTGGGGCCCCCTTGGCATGTGGTATGCACGTGGGGCCCCTATGACATGCCGGATGCATTTGGGGCCCCCATGACATGCGGCATGCATTTGGGGCCACTATGACATGCGGCATGCATTTGGGGCCCCCATGACATGCGGCATGCATGTGGGACCACCATGATATGCGGCATGCATTTGGGGCCCCCATGACTTGAGCCATGCATTTGGGGCCCCCATGACATGCGGAATGCACGTGAGGCCCCCATGACATGCGGAATGCCTACGGGGCCCCAATTACATGCGGCATGCATGCGGGGCCCTCATGACATGCGGCATGCATTTGGGGCCCCCATTACATGCGGCATGCATGTGGGGCCCCCATGATATGTGGCATGCATGTGGGACCCCCATCATATGTGGTATGCATTTGGGGCCCCCATGACTTGAGGCATGCATTTGGGGCCCCCATGACATGCGGCACGCATGTAGGGCCCCCATGACATGCGCCATGCACGTTGGGCACCCATGACATGCGGCATGCATTTGGGGCCTCCATGACATGTGGCATGCATGTGGGGCACCCATGACTTGCGCCATGCACGTGGGGCCCCCATGACATGCGGCATGCATCTGGGGCCCCCATGACATGCGGCATGCATCTGGGGTGCCCATGACATGCGGCATGCATTTGGGCCCCCATGACATGCGGCATGAATTTGGGGCCAGCATAACATGCTGCATGCATTTGGGGTTCATGCGACATGCACTTGGGGCCCCCATAACATGCTGCATGCAATTGGGGTGCCCGAGACATATGGCATGTACGTGGGGCCCCTATGACATGCCGCATGCATTTGGGGCCCCCATTACATGTGGCATGCACATGGGGCCCCCATGACATGCGGCATGCATTTGGGGCCCCCATGACATGCTGCATGCATTTGGGGTGCCCAATACATGCGGCATGCACGTTGGGCACCCATGACATGCGGCATGCATTTATGGCCCCCATGACATGCGGCAAGCACGTGGGGCCCCCATGACATGCGGAATGCACGTGAGGCCCCCATGACATGGGGAATGCCTGCGGGGCCCCATTGACATGCGGCATGCATGAGGGGCCCTCATGACATGCGGCATGCATTTGGGGCCCCCAATATATGCGGCATGCACGTGGGGCCCCCATGATATGTGCATGCATTTGGGGCCCCCATGACTTGAGCCATGCATTTGGGGCCCCCATGACATGCGGAATGCACGTGAGGCCCCCATGACATGCGGAATGCCTACGGGGCCCCAATTACATGTGGCATGCATGCGGGGCCCTCATGACATGCGGCATGCATTTGGGGCCTCCATTATATGCGGCATGCATGTGGGGCCCCCATGATATGTGGCATGCATGTGGGACCCCCATGATATGTGGTATGCATTTGGGGCCCCCATGACTTGAGGCATGCATGTAGGGCGCCCATGACATGCGCCATGCATGTGGGGCCCCTATGACATGTGGCATGCATTTGGGGCCCCAATGAAATGCGGCATGCATGTGGGGCACCCATGACTTGCGCCATGCACGTGGGGCCCCCATGACATGCGGCATGCATCTGGGGCGCCCATGACATGCGGCATGCATTTGGGCCCCCATGACATGCGGCATGAATTTGGGGCCAGCATAACATGCTGCATGCATTTGGGGTACCTGAGACATGCGACATGCACTTGGGGCCCCATAACATGCTGCATGCAATTGGGGTGCCCGAGACATATGGCATGTACGTGGGGCCCCTATGACATGCCGCATGCATTTGGGGCCCCCATTACATGTGGCATGCACATGGGGCCCCCATGACATGCGGCATGCATTTGGGGCCCCCATGACATGCGGCATGCATGTGGGACCCCCATGACATGCTTCATGCATTTGGATCCTCCATTACATGCTGCATGCATTTGGGGCCTGCATAACATGCTGCATGCATTTGGGGTACCTGAGACATGCGGCATGCACGTGGGGCCCACATAACATGCTGCATGCATTTGGGGTGCCCAAGACATGCGACATGCACGTGGGGCCCCTATGACATGCTGCATGCATTTGGGGCCACCATTACATGTGGCATGCACATGGGGCCCCCATGACATGCGGCATATGCTTGGGGCCCCAATGACATGCGGCATGAGTTTGGATCCCCCATGACATGTGGCATGCACGTGGGGCCCCCATGACATGAGTCATGCATTTGGGGCCGCTATGACATGCGGCATGCATTTGGGGCCCCCATGACATGCGGCATGCACGTGGGGCCCCCAGGACATGCGGCATGCATTTGGGGCCCCATGACATGTGGTATGCACGTGGGGCCCCTATGACATGCCGCATGCATTTGGGTCCCCCATGAAATGCGGCATGCATGTGGGGCCCCCATGACATGTGGCATGCATGTAGGGCCCCATGATATGCGGCCTGCAGTTGGGGCCCCCAATACATGCGTCATGCATTTATGGCCCCCATGACATGCGGCATGCATTTGGGCCCCCATGACATGTGGCAAGCACGTGGGGCCCCAATGACATGCAGCATGCACGTGGGGCCCCCATGACATGCGGAATGCAAGTGAGGCCCCCATGACATGCGGAATGCCTGCGGGGCCCCCATGACATGCGGAATGCGTGCGGGGCCCCCATGACATGCGGCATGCATGCAGGGCCCTCATGACATGCGGCATGAATTTGGGACCCCATGACATGTGGCATGCATGTGGGGCCCCTATGACATGCGGCATGCATTTGTGGGCCCCAAGACATGCGGCATGCATGTGGGGCCCCTATTACATGCGGCATGCACATGGGGCCCCCATGAAATGCGGCATTTATTTGGGGCCCCCATGACATGCGGCATGCACGTGGTGCCCCCATGACGTGCAGCATGAATTTGGATCCCCCATTACATGCTGCATGCAACTGGGGCCCCCATGAAATGCGCCATGCATGTGGGGCCCCTATGACATGCGGCATGCATTTGTGGGCCCCAAGACATGCGCCATGCATGTGGGGCCCCAATGACATGCAGCATTCACGTGGGACCGCCATAACATGCGGAATGCACGTGAGGCCCCCATGACATGCGTAATGCCTGCGGGGCCCCAATGACATGCGGCATGCACGCATTTGGGTCCCCCATGAAATGCGGCATGCATGTGGGGCCCCCATGACATGCGGCATGCATTTGTGGGCCCCAAGACATGCGCCATGCATGTGGGGCCCCTATGACATGCGGCATGCATTTGTGGGCCCCAAGACATGCGGCATGCATGTGGGGGCCCTATGACATGCGGCATGCATTTGGGGGGCCCCAAGACATGCGGCATGCACGTGCGGCCCCCATGAAATGTGGCATTTATTTGGCGCCCCAATGACATGTGGAATGCCTGCGGGGCCCCCGTGACATGTGGCATGCACGTGGGGCCCCCATGACATGCGGCAAGCACGTGGGGCCCCAATGACATGCAGCATTCACGTGGGACCGACATAACATGCGGAATGCACGTGAGGCCCCTGTGACATGTGGCATGCATGTGGGGCCCCTATGACATGCGGCATGTATTTGGGGGGCCCCATGACATGCGGCATGCACGTGGGGCCCCCATGACATGCGGCATGCATGTGGGGTCCCCATGACATGTGGCATGCATGTGAACCCCCCATGACATGCGCCATGCATGTGGGCCCCTATGACATGCGGCATGCGTGTGGGACCCCCATGACATGCGGCATGCATGTGGGGCCCCTATGACATGCGGCATGCATGTGGGGCCCCCATGACATGCTCCATGCATGTGGGGCCCCTATGACATGTGGCATGCATGTGGGGGCCCTATGACATGCGGCATGCATTTGGGGGGCCCCATGACATGCGGCATGCACGTGGGGCCCCCATGACATGCGGCAAGCACGCGGGGCCCCAATGACATGCAGCATGTACGTGGGGCCCCCATGACATGCGAAATGCACGTGAGGCCCCCATGACATGCGGAATGCCTGCGGGGCCCCAATGCCATGCGGCATGCATGCATTTGGGTCACCCATGAAATGCAGCATGCACGTGGGGCCCCCATGACATGTGGCATGCATGTGGGGCCCCATGATATCCGGCATGCATTTATGGCCCCCATGACATGCGGCATGCATTTGGGGCCCCCATGACTTGAGCCATGCATTTGGGGCCCCCATAACATGTGGCATGCACGTGGGGCCCTCATGACATGCAGCATGCATTTGGGGCCCCCATGACTTGAGCCATGCATTTGGGGCCCCCATGACATGCGGCATGCACATGGGGCCATCATGACATGCAGCATGCATTTGGGGCCACTATGACATGCGGCAAGCATTTGGGCCCCCATGACATGCGGCATGCATGTGGGGGGCCCATGACATGCGTCATGCATTTGGGCCCCATGACATGCGGCATGCATTTGGGGCCTGCATAACATGCTGCATGCATTTGGGGCGCCCGAGACATGCGGCATGCACGTGGGGACCCTATGACATGCCGCATGCATTTGGGGCCCCCATTACATGTGGCATGCACATGAAGCCCCCATGACATGAGGCATATGCTTGGGGCCCCATTGACATGCGGCATGAGTTTGGACCCCCCATGACATGTGGCATGCACGTGGGGCCCCCATGACATGCGGCATGCATTTGGGGCCGCCATGACATGCGGCATGCATTTGGGGCCCCCATGACATGCGGCATGCATTTGGGTCCCTCATGAAATGCGGCATGCATGTGGGGCCCCCATGACATGTGGCATGCATGTGGGCCCCCCCATGACATGCGCCATGAATGTGGGGCCCCTATGACATGCGGCATGCATTTGGGGGGCCCCATGACATGCGGCATGCACGTGGGGCCCCCATGACATGCGGCATACATTTGTGGCCCCCGTGACATGAGGCATGCACGTGGGGCCCCCATGACATGCGACAAGCACGCGGGGCACCAATGACATGCAACATGTACGTGGGGCCCCCATGACATGCGGAATGCACGTGAGGCCCCCTTGACATGCGGAATGGCTGCGGGGCCCCAATGACATGCAGCATGCATGTGGGCCCCCCATGACATGCGGCATGCATTTGTGGGCACCAAGACATACGGCATGCGTTTGGGGCCCCCATGATATGCGGCATGCATTTGAATCCCCCATTACATGCGGCATGCACGTGGGGCTCCCATGACATGCGGCATGCATTTGTGGCCCCCATGACTTGAGGCATGCATTTGGGGCCTCCATGACATGCGGCATGCATGTGGGGCCCCCATGACATGCGCCATGCATGTGGGGCCCCTATGACATGCGGCATGCACGTGGAGCCCCCATCATATGCGGCATGCATTTGGGGCCCCCATGACATGCGGCATGCATGCAGGGCCCTCATGACATGTGGCATGAATTTGGGGCCCCAATACATGCGGCATGCATGTTGGCACCCCATGACATGCGGCATGCATTTGGGGCCTCCATGACATGCGGCATGCATGTGGGGTCCCCCATGACATGCGCCGTGCATGTGTGACCCCTATGACATGCGGCATGCATTTGGGGGCCCCATGACATGCGGCATGCATGTGGGGCCCTCATGACATGCGGCATGCATTTGTGGGCCCCAAGACATTCGGCATGCACGTGGGGCCCCCATGACATGCTGCATTCGTTTGGGGCCCCCATGACTTGCGGCATGCATGTGGGACCCCCATGACATGTGGTATGCACGTGGGGCCCCTATGACATGCCACATGCATTTGGGGCCCCCATGACATGCGACATGCATGTGGGACCCCCATGACATGCGGCATGCATTTGGACCCCCATGACATGTGGCATGCATTTGGGCCCCCATGACATGCGGCATGCATTTGGGGCCTGCATAACATGCTGCATGCATTTGGGGTCCCTGAGACATTCGGCATGCATGTGGGGCACCCATGACTTGCGCCATGCACGTGGGGCCCCTATGACATGCAGCATGAATTTGGGGGCCCCATTACATGTGGCATGCACGTGGAGCCCCCATGACATGAGTCATGCATTTGGGGCCGCCATGACATGCGGCATGCACGTGGGGCCCCCAATACATGCGGAATGCTCGGGAGGCCCCCATGACATGCGGCATGCACGTGGGGCCCCCATGACGTGCAGCATGCATTTGGATCCCCCATTACATGCAGAATGCAAGTGGGGACCCCATGACATGTGGCATGCATGTGGGCCCCATGACATGCAGTATGCATTTGGGGCCTGCATAACATGGTGCATGCATTTGGTGTACCTGAGACATTCGGCATGCACGTGGGGCCCCCATAACATGCTGCATGCATTTGGGGTGCCCGATACATGCGGCATGTCATAGGGGCCCCACGTGCATGCCGCACGCATTTGGGCCCCCATTACATGTGGCATGCACATGGGGACCCCATGACATGCAGCATGAGTTTGGATCCCCCATGACATGCGGCATGCACATGGGGCCCCCATGACATGAGTCATGCATTTGGGGCCGCCATGACATGCAGCATGCATTTGGGGCTCCCATGACATGCGGCATGCATTTGGGTCCCTCATGAAATGCGGCATGCATGTGGGGCCCCCATGACATGTGGCATGCATGTAGGGCCCCATGATATGCGGCCTGCAGTTGGGGCCCCCAATACATGCGTCATGCATTTATGGCCCCATTACATGCGGCATGCATTTGGGCCCCCATGACATGTGGCAAGCACGTGGGGCCCCAATGACATGCAGCATGCACGTGGGGCCCCCATGACATGCGGAATGCAAGTGAGGCCCCCATGACATGCGGAATGCCTGCGGGGCCCCCATGACATGCGGAATGCGTGCGGGGCCCCCATGACATGCGGCATGCATGCAGGGCCCTCATGACATGCGGCATGAATTTGGGACCCCATGACATGTGGCATGCATGTGGGGCCCCTATGACATGCGGCATGCATTTGTGGGCCCCAAGACATGCGGCATGCATGTGGGGCCCCTATGACATGCGGCATGCATTTGGGGGCCCCATGACATGCGACATGCACATGGGGCCCCCATGAAATGCGGCATTTATTTGGGGCCCCCATGACATGCGGCATGCACGTGGTGCCCCCATGACGTGCAGCATGAATTTGGATCCCCCATTACATGCTGCATGCAACTGGGGCCCCCATGAAATGCGCCATGCATGTGGGGCCCCTATGACATGCGGCATGCATTTGTGGGCCCCAAGACATGCGCCATGCATGTGGGGCCCCAATGACATGCAGCATTCACGTGGGACCGCCATAACATGCGGAATGCACGTGAGGCCCCCATGACATGCGTAATGCCTGCGGGGCCCCAATGACATGCGGCATGCACGCATTTGGGTCCCCCATGAAATGCGGCATGCATGTGGGGCCCCCATGACATGCAGCATGCATTTGTGGGCCCCAAGACATGCGCCATGCATGTGGGGCCCCTATGACATGCGGCATGCATTTGGGGGGCCACATGACATGCGGCATGCACGTGCGGCCCCCATGAAATGTGGCATTTATTTGGCGCCCCAATGACATGTGGAATGCCTGCGGGGCCCCCTTGACATGTGGCATGCACGTGGGGCCCCCATGACATGCGGCAAGCACGTGGGGCCCCAATGACATGCAGCATTCACGTGGGACCGCCATAACATGCGGAATGCACGTGAGGCCCCCTTGACATGCGTAATGCCTGCGGGGCCCCAATGACATGCGGCATGCACGCATTTGGGTCCCCCATGAAATGCGGCATGCATGTGGGGCCCCCATGACATGTGGTATGCATGTGGGGTCCCATGATATGCGGCATGCAGTTGGGGCCCCAATACATGCAGCATGCACGTTGGGCACCCATGACATGCGACATGCATTTATGGCCCCCATGATATGCGGCATGCATTTGGGCCCTCATGAAATGCGCCATGCATGTGGGGCCCTTATGACATGCGGCATGCATTTGGGGCCCCCATGATATGCGGCACACATTTGTGGTCCCCATGACATGCGGCATGCATTTGTGGGCCCCAAGACATGATGCATGCATTGGGGGGGCCCCATGACATGCGGAATGCACGTGGGGCCCCCATGAAATGCGGCATGCATTTGGGGCCCCCATGACATGCGGAATGCCTTCGGGGCCCCATGAGATGCGGCATGCATGCGGCACCCTCATGACATGCGGCATGCATTTGGGGCCCCCATGACTTGAGGCATGCATTTGGGGCCCTCATGACATGCGGCATGCATTTGTGGGCCCCAAGACATTCGGCATGCACGTGGGGCCCTCATGACATGCTGCATGCGTTTGGGGCCCCCATGACTTGCGGCATGCATGTGGGACCCCCATGACATGTGGTATGCACGTGGGGCACCTATGACATGCCACATGCATTTGGGGCCCCCATGACATGCGACATGCATGTGGGACCCCCATGACATGCAGCATGCATTTGGGCCCCATGACATGTGGCATGCATTTGGGCCCCCATGACATGCGGCATGCATTTGGGGCCTGCATAACATGCTGCATGCATTTGGGGGCCCCATTACATGTGGCATGCACGTGGAGCCCCCATGACATGAGTCATGCATTTGGGGCCGCCATGACATGCGGCATGCACGTGGGGCCCCCAATACATGCGGAATGCTCGGGAGGCCCCCATGACATGCGGCATGCACGTGGGGCCCCCATGACGTGCAGCATGCATTTGGATCCCCCATTACATGCAGAATGCAAGTGGGGACCCCATGACATGTGGCATGCATGTGGGCCCCCATGACATGCAGTATGCATTTGGGGCCTGCATAACATGGTGCATGCATTTGGTGTACCTGAGACATTCGGCATGCACGTGGGGCCCCCATAACATGCTGCATGCATTTGGGGTGCCCGATACATGCGGCATGTCATAGGGGCCCCACGTGCATGCCGCACGCATTTGGGCCCCCATTACATGTGGCATGCACATGGGGACCCCATGACATGCAGCATGAGTTTGGATCCCCCATGACATGCGGCATGCACATGGGGCCCCCATGACATGAGTCATGCATTTGGGGCCGCCATGACATGCTGCATGCATTTGGGGCTCCCATGACATGCGCCATGCATTTGGGGCCACTATGACATGCGGCATGCATTTGGGGCCCCCATGACATGCGTCATGCATGTGGGACCCCTATGACATGCGGCCTGCATGTGGGGGGCCCCATGACATGCGGCAAGCACGTGGGGCCCCAATGACATGCAGCATGTACGTGGGGCCCCCATGACATGCGGAATGCACGTGAGGCCCCCATGACATGCGTAATGCCTGCGGGGCCCCAATGACATGCGGCATGCATGCATTTGCTTCCCCCATTAAATGCGGCAAGCACGTGGGGCCCCAATGACATGCAGCATGTACGTGGGGCCCCCATGACATGCGGAATGCCTGCGGGGCCCCAATGACATGCGGCATGCAAGCGGGGCCCTCATGACATGTAGCATGCATTTGGGGCCCCCAATATATGCAGCATGCACGTGGGGCCCCCATGATATGTGGCATGCATTTGGGGCCCCCATGACTTGCGGCATGCACGTGGGCCCCTCATGACATGCAGCATGCATTTGGAAACCACTATGACATGCGGCATGCATTTGGGGCCCCCATGACATGCGGCATGCATGTAGGGCCCCCATGAAATGTGCCATGCATGTGGGTCCCCTATGACATGCGGCATGCATTTGTGGGCCCCAAGACATGCGGCATGCACGTGGGCCCCCCATGACATGCGGCATGCATTTGGGGCCCCCCTGACATGCGGAATGCACGTGGGGCACCTATGACATGCGACATGAATTTGGGGGCCCCATTACATGCGGCATGCACGTGGAGCATCCATGACATGCGTCATGCATTTGGGCCCCCATGACATGCGGCATGCATGTGGGGCCCCCATGATATGCGCCATGCATGTGGGGCCCCCATGATATGCGCCATGCATGTGGGGCCCCTATGACATGCGGCTTGCATTTGTGGGTCCCAAGACATACTGCATGCATTTGGGGGGCCCCATGACATGCGGCATGCATTTGGGGGGCCCCATGACATGCGGCATGCACGTGGGGCCCCCATGACATGTGGCATACATTTGTGGCCCCCGTGACATGAGGCATGCAAGAGGGGTCCCCATGACATGCGGCATGCATTTGGGGCCCCCATGACATGTGGCATGCACGTGGGGCCCCATGACATGCTGCATGCATTTGGGGCCCCCATGATAAGCGGCATGCATGTGGGGCCCCTATGACATGCGGAATCCATTTGGGGGGCCCCATGACATGCGGCATGCACATGGGGCCCCCATGAAATGCAGCATTTATTTGGGGCCCCCATGACATGTGGAATGCCTGCGGGGCCCCCATGACATGCGGCATGCATGTGGGGCCCCCATGAAGTGCAGCATGCATTTGGATCCCCCATTACATGCTGCATGCAATTGGGGCCCCCATGAAATGCGCCATGCATGTGGGGCCCCTATGACATGCTGCATGAATTTGGGGCCCCCAATACATGCGGCATGCTTGTTGGGCCCCCATGACATGCGGCATGCATTTATGGCCCCCATGACATGCGGCAAGCATTTGAGCCCCCATGACATGCGGCATGCATGTGGGGACCCCATGACATGCGGCATGCATGTGCTGCCCCAATGGCATGCGGCATGCATTTGGGGGCCCCCATGACTTGATGCATGCATTTGTTGCCCCCATGACATGCGGCATGCATGTGGGACCCCCATGACATGCGGCATGCATTTGAATCCCCCATTACATGTGGCATGCACGTGGGGCCCCCATGACATGCGGCGTGCATTTGGGCCCCCATGACATGCGGAATGCCTGCGGGGCCCCCATGACATGCGGCATGCATGCAGGGCCCTCATGACATGCGGCATAAATTTGGGGCCCCCAATACATGCGGCATTCATGTGGGGCTCCCATGACATGCGGCATGCATTTATGGCCCCCATGACATGCGGCAAGCTTTTTGGCCCCATGACATGCGGCATGCATGTGGGGCCCCCATGACATGCGGCAAGCATTTGGGCCCCCATGACATGCGGCATGAATTTGGTGCTCCCATGATATGCGGCACGCATTTGGGGCCCCCATGACATGCGCATGCATGTGGAGCCCCCATGAAATATGCCATGCATGTGGGGCCCCTATGACATGCGGCATGCATTTGTGGGCCCCAAGACATGCTGCATGCATTTGGGGGACCCCATGACATTCAGCAAGCATTTGGGGCCCCCATGACATGAGGCATTCATTTGGGACCCCCATGACATGCAGCATGCACTTGGGGCCCCCATGACATGCGACATGCAGTTGGGGGCCCCATGACATGCGGCATGCATTTGGGTCCCCCATGAAATGTGGCATGCACGTGGAGCCCCCATGACATGCGGCATGCATTTGGGGCACCCATGACATGCGGCATGCATGTGGGACCCCCATGACATGCGGCATGCATTTGGGCCCCCATGACATGCGGCATGCATTTGGGGCCTGCATAACATGCTGCATGCATTTGGGGCCCCCATGATAAGCGGCATGCATGTGGGGCCCCTATGACATGCGGAATCCATTTGGGGGGCCCCATGACATGCGGCATGCACATGGGGCCCCCATGAAATGCAGCATTTATTTGGGGCCCCCATGACATGTGGAATGCCTGCGGGGCCCCCATGACATGCGGCATGCATGTGGGGCCCCCATGAAGTGCAGCATGCATTTGGATCCCCCATTACATGCTGCATGCAATTGGGGCCCCCATGAAATGCGCCATGCATGTGGGGCCCCTATGACATGCTGCATGAATTTGGGGCCCCCAATACATGCGGCATGCTTGTTGGGCCCCCATGACATGCGGCATGCATTTATGGCCCCCATGACATGCGGCAAGCATTTGAGCCCCCATGACATGCGGCATGCATGTGGGGACCCCATGACATGCGGCATGCATGTGGGGCCCCAATGACATGCGGCATGCATTTGGGGGCCCCCATGACTTGATGCATGCATTTGGGGCCCCCATGACATGCGGCATGCATGTGGGACCCCCATGGCATGCGGCATGCATTTGAATCCCCCATTACATGCGGCATGCATTTGGGCCCCCATGACATGCGGAATGCCTGCGGGGGCCCCATGACATGCGGCATGCATGCAGGGCCCTCATGACATGCGGCATGAATTTGGGGCCCCCAATACATGCGGCATGCACGTTGGGCCCCCTTGACATGCGACATTCATGTGGGGCTCCCCTGACATGCGGCATGCATTTATGGCCCCCATGACATGCGGCAAGCTTTTGGGCCCCATGACATGCGGCAAGCATTTGGGCCCCCATGACATGCGGCATGCATGTGGGGCCCCCTTGACATGCGGCATGCATTTGGGGGGCCCATGGCATGCAGCATGCATGTGGGGCCCAAATGCTTGCCGCATGTCAAGGGGGCCTCTATGACATGCGGCATGCATGTGGGTCCCCATGACATGCGGCATGCATGTGGGGCCCCTATGACATGCGGCATGCATGTGGGGCCCCCATGACATGCTCCATGCATGTGGGGCCCCATGACATGCGGCATGCATTTGGGTCCCCCATGAAATGCGGCATGCATGTGGGGCCCCCATGACATGTGGCATGCATGTGGGCCCCTATGACATGCGGCATGCATGTGGGACCCCCATGACATGCGGCATGCATGTGGGGCCCCTATGACATGAGGCATGCATGTGGGACCCCCATGACATGCGGCATGCATGTGGGGCCCCTATGACATGCGGCATGCATTTGGAGCCCCCAGGACATGAGTCATGCATTTGGGGCCGCCATGACATGCGGCATGCATTTGCGGCCCCCATGACATGTGGCATGCATGTGGGCCCCCCATGACATGCGCCATGCATGTGGGCCCCTATGACATGCGGCATGCATGTGGGACCCCCATGACATGCGGCATGCATGTGGGGCCCCTATGACATGCGGCATGCATGTGGGGCCCCCATGACATGCTCCATGCATGTGGGGCCCCTGTGACATGTGGCATGCATGTGGGGCCCCTATGACATGCGGCATGCATTTGGGGGGCCCCATGACATGCGGCATGCACGTGGGGCCCCCATGACATGCGGCATGCATGTGGGGTCCCCATGACATGTGGCATGCATGTGAACCCCCCATGACATGCGCCATGCATGTGGGCCCCTATGACATGCGGCATGCATGTGGGACCCCCATGACATGCGGCATGCATGTGGGGCCCCTATGACATGCGGCATGCATGTGGGGCCCCCATGACATGCTCCATGCATGTGGGGCCCCTATGACATGTGGCATGCATGTGGGGGCCCTATGACATGCGGCATGCATTTGGGGGGCCCCATGACATGCGGCATGCACGTGGGGCCCCCATGACATGCGTCAAGCACGCGGGGCCCCAATGACATGCAGCATGTACGTGGGGCCCCCATGACATGCGAAATGCACGTGAGGCCCCCATGACATGCGGAATGCCTGCGGGGCCCCAATGCCATGCGGCATGCATGCATTTGGGTCACCCATGAAATGCAGCATGCACGTGGGGCCCCCATGACATGTGGCATGCATGTGGGGCCCCATGATATCCGGCATGCATTTATGGCCCCCATGACATGCGGCATGCATTTGGGGCCCCCATGACTTGAGCCATGCATTTGGGGCCCCCATAACATGTGGCATGCACGTGGGGCCCTCATGACATGCAGCATGCATTTGGGGCCCCCATGACTTGAGCCATGCATTTGGGGCCCCCATGACATGCGGCATGCACGTGGGGCCATCATGACATGCAGCATGCATTTGGGGCCACTATGACATGCGGCAAGCATTTGGGCCCCCATGACATGCGGCATGCATGTGGGGGCCCCATGACATGCGTCATGCATTTGGGCCCCATGACATGCGGCATGCATTTGGGGCCTGCATAACATGATGCATGCATTTGGGGTACCTGAGACATGCGGCATGCACATGGGGCCCCCATAACATGCTGCATGCATTTGGGGCGCCCGAGACATGCGGCATGCACGTGGGGACCCTATGACATGCCGCATGCATTTGGGGCCCCCATTACATGTGGCATGCACATGAAGCCCCCATGACATGAGGCATATGCTTGGGGCCCCATTGACATGCGGCATGAGTTTGGACCCCCCATGACATGTGGCATGCACGTGGGGCCCCCATGACATGCGGCATGCATTTGGGGCCGCCATGACATGCGGCATGCATTTGGGGCCCCCATGACATGCGGCATGCATTTGGGTCCCTCATGAAATGCGGCATGCATGTGGGGCCCCCATGACATGTGGCATGCATGTGGGCCTCCCCATGACATGCGCCATGAATGTGGGGCCCCTATGACATGCGGCATGCATTTGGGGGGCCCCATGACATGCGGCATGCACGTGGGGCCCCCATGACATGCGGCATACATTTGTGGCCCCCGTGACATGAGGCATGCACGTGGGGCCCCCATGACATGCGACAAGCACGCGGGGCACCAATGACATGCAACATGTACGTGGGGCCCCCATGACATGCGGAATGCACGTGAGGCCCCCTTGACATGCGGAATGGCTGCGGGGCCCCAATGACATGCAGCATGCATGTGGGCCCCCCATGACATGCGGCATGCATTTGTGGGCACCAAGACATACGGCATGCGTTTGGGGCCCCCATGATATGCGGCATGCATTTGAATCCCCCATTACATGCGGCATGCATTTGTGGCCCCCATGACTTGAGGCATGCATTTGGGGCCTCCATGACATGCGGCATGCATGTGGGGCCCCCATGACATGCGCCATGCATGTGGGGCCCCTATGACATGCGGCATGAATTTGGGGGCCCCAGTACATGCGGCATGCACGTGGAGCCCCCATCATATGCGGCATGCATTTGGGGCCCCCATGACATGCGGCATGCATGCAGGGCCCTCATGACATGTGGCATGAATTTGGGGCCCCAATACATGCGGCATGCATGTTGGCACCCCATGACATGCGACATGCATTTGGGGCCTCCATGACATGCGGCATGCATGTGGGGCCCCCATGACATGCGCCGTGCATGTGGGACCCCTATGACATGCGGCATGCATTGGGGGGCCCATGACATGCGGCATGCATGTGGGGGCCCTCATGACATGCGGCATGCATTTGTGGGCCCCAAGACATTCGGCATGCACGTGGGGCCCCCATGACATGCTGCATTCGTTTGGGGCCCCCATGACTTGCGGCATGCATGTGGGACCCCCATGACATGTGGTATGCACGTGGGGCCCCTATGACATGCCACATGCATTTGGGGCCCCCATGACATGCGACATGCATGTGGGACCCCCATGACATGCGGCATGCATTTGGGCCCCCATGACATGTGGCATGCATTTGGGCCCCCATGACATGGGGCCTGCATAACATGCTGCATGCATTTGGGGTCCCTGAGACATTCGGCATGCATGTGGGGCACCCATGACTTGCGCCATGCACGTGGGGCCCCTATGACATGCAGCATGAATTTGGGGGCCCCATTACATGTGGCATGCACGTGGAGCCCCCATGACATGAGTCATGCATTTGGGGCCGCCATGACATGCGGCATGCACGTGGGGCCCCCAATACATGCGGAATGCTCGGGAGGCCCCCATGACATGTGGCATGCACGTGGGGCCCCCATGACGTGCGACATGCATTTGGATCCCCCATTACATGCAGAATGCAAGTGGGGACCCCATGACATGTGGCATGCATGTGGGCCCCCATGACATGCAGTATGCATTTGGGGCCTGCATAACATGGTGCATGAATTTGGTGTACCTGAGACATTCGGCATGCACGTGGGGCCCCCATAACATGCTGCATGCATTTGGGGTGCCCGAGACATGCGGCATGTCATAGGGGCCCCACGTGCATGCCGCACGCATTTGGGCCCCCATTACATGTGGCATGCACATGGGGACCCCATGACATGCAGCATGAGTTTGGATCCCCCATGACATGCGGCATGCACATGGGGCCCCCATGACATGAGTCATGCATTTGGGGCCGCCATGACATGCAGCATGCATTTGGGGCTCCCATGACATGCGGCATGCATTTGGGTCCCCCATGAAATGCGGCATGCATGTGGGGCCCCCATGACATGTGGCATGCATGTAGGGCCCCATGATATGCGGCCTGCAGTTGGGGCCCCCATGAAATACGCCATGCATGTGGGGCCCCTATGACATGCGGCATGCATTTGTGGGCCCCAAGACATGCGCCATGCATGTGGGGCCCCAATGACATGCAGCATTCACGTGGGACCGCCATAACATGCGGAATGCACGTGAGGCCCCCATGACATGCGTAATGCCTGCGGGGCCCCAATGACATGCGGCATGCACGCATTTGCATCCCCCATGAAATGCGGCATGCATGTGGGGCCCCCATGACATGCGGCATGCATTTGTGGGCCCCAAGACATGCGCCATGCATGTGGGGCCCCTATGACATGCGGCATGCATTTGTGGGCCCCAAGACATGCGGCATGCATGTGGTGCCCCTATGACATGCGGCATGCATTTGGGGGGCCACATGACATGCGGCATGCACGTGCGGCCCCCATGAAATGTGGCATGCCCCAATGACATGTGGAATGCCTGCGGGGCCCCCTTGACATGTGGCATGCACGTGGGGCCCCCATGACATGCGGCAAGCACGTGGGGCCCCAATGACATGCAGCATTCACGTGGGACCGCCATAACATGCGGAATGCACGTGAGGCCCCCTTGACATGCGTAATGCCTGCGGGGCCCCAATGACATGCGGCATGCACGCATTTGGGTCCCCCATGAAATGCGGCATGCATGTGGGGCCCCCATGACATGTGGTATGCATGTGGGGTCCCATGATATGCGGCATGCAGTTGGGGCCCCAATACATGCGGCATGCACGTTGGGCACCCATGACATGCGACATGCATTTATGGCCCCCATGATATGCGGCATGCATTTGGGCCCTCATGAAATGCGCCATGCATGTGGGGCCCCTATGACATGCGGCATGCATTTGGGGCCCCCATGATATGCGGCACGCATTTGTGGTCCCCATGACATGCGGCATGCATTTGTGGGCCCCAAGACATGATGCATGCATTTGGGGGGCCCCATGACATGCGGAATGCACGTGGGGCCCCCATGAAATGCGGCATGCATTTGGGGCCCCCATGACATGCGGAATGCCTTCGGGGCCCCATGAGATGCGGCATGCATGCGGCACCCTCATGACATGCGGCATGCATTTGGGCCCCCCATGACTTGAGGCATGCATTTGGGGCCCTCGTGACATGCGGCATGCATTTGTGGGCCCCAAGACATTCGGCATGCACGTGGGGCCCCCATGACATGCTGCATGCGTTTGGGGCCCCCATGACTTGCGGCATGCATGTGGGACCCCCATGACATGTGGTATGCACGTGGGGCCCCTATGACATGCCACATGCATTTGGGGCCCCATGACATGCGACATGCATGTGGGACCCCCATGACATGCAGCATGCATTTGGGCCCCCATGACATGTGGCATGCATTTGGGCCCCCATGACATGCGGCATGCATTTGGGGCCTGCATAACATGCTGCATGCATTTGGGGTCCCTGAGACATTCGGCATGCATGTGGGGCACCCATGACTTGCGCCATGCACGTGGGGCCCCTATGACATGCAGCATGAATTTGGGGGCCCCATTACATGTGGCATGCATGTGGAGCCCCCATGACATGAGTCATGCATTTGGGGCCGCCATGACATGCGGCATGCACGTGGGGCCCCCAATACATGCGGAATGCTCGGGAGGCCCCCATGACATGCGGCATGCACGTGGGGCCCCCATGACGTGCAGCATGCATTTGGATCCCCCATTACATGCAGAATGCAAGTGGGGACTCCATGACATGTGGCATGCATGCGGGCCCCCATGACATGCAGTATGCATTTGGGGCCTGCATAACATGGTGCATGCATTTGGTGTACCTGAGACATTCGGCATGCACGTGGGGCCCCCATAACATGCTGCATGCATTTGGGGTGCCCGAGACATGCGGCATGCACGTGGGGCCCCTATGACATGCCGCATGCATTTGGGCCCCCATTACATGTGGCATGCACATGGGGACCCCATGACATGCAGCATGAGTTTGGATCCCCCATGACATGCGGCATGCACATGGGGCCCCCATGACATGAGTCATGCATTTGGGGCCGCCATGACATGCTGCATGCATTTGGGGCTCCCATGACATGCGGCATGCATTTGGGTCCCCCATGAAATGCGGCATGCATGTGGGGCCCCCATGACATGTGGCATGCATGTAGGGCCCCATGATATGCGGCCTGCAGTTGGGGCCCCCAATACATGCGTCATGCATTTATGGCCCCCATGACATGCGGCATGCATTTGGGCCCCCATGACATGTGGCAAGCACGTGGGGCCCCAATGACATGCAGCATGCACGTGGGGCCCCCATGACATGCGGAATGCAAGTGAGGCCCCCATGACATGCGGAATGCCTGCGGGGCCCCCATGACATGCGGAATGCGTGCGGGGCCCCCATGACATGCGGCATGCATGCAGGGCCCTCATGACATGCGGCATGAATTTGGGACCCCATGACATGTGGCATGCATGTGGGGCCCCTATGACATGCGGCATGCATTTGTGGGCCCCAAGACATGCGGCATGCATGTGGGGCCCCTATGACATGCGGCATGCATTTGGGGGCCCCATGACATGCGGCATGCACATGGGGCCCCCATGAAATGCGGCATTTATTTGGGGCCCCCATGACATGCGGCATGCACGTGGTGCCCCCATGACGTGCAGCATGAATTTGGATCCCCCATTACATGCTGCATGCAACTGGGGCCCCCATGAAATGCGCCATGCATGTGGGGGCCCCATGACATGCGGCAAGCACGTGGGGCCCCAATGACATGCAGCATGTACGTGGGGCCCCCATGACATGCGGAATGCACGTGAGGCCCCCATGACATGCGTAATGCCTGCGGGGCCCCAATGACATGCGGCATGCATGCATTTGCTTCCCCCATTAAATGCGGCAAGCACGTGGGGCCCCAATGACATGCAGCATGTACGTGGGGCCCCCATGACATGCGGAATGCCTGCGGGGCCCCAATGACATGCGGCATGCAAGCGGGGCCCTCATGACATGTAGCATGCATTTGGGGCCCCCAATATATGCAGCATGCACGTGGGGCCCCCATGATATGTGGCATGCATTTGGGGCCCCCATGACTTGCGGCATGCACGTGGGCCCCTCATGACATGCAGCATGCATTTGGAAACCACTATGACATGCGGCATGCATTTGGGGCCCCCATGACATGCGGCATGCATGTAGGGCCCCCATGAAATGTGCCATGCATGTGGGTCCCCTATGACATGCGGCATGCATTTGTGGGCCCCAAGACATGCGGCATGCACGTGGGCCCCCCATGACATGCGGCATGCATTTGGGGCCCCCCTGACATGCGGAATGCACGTGGGGCACCTATGACATGCGACATGAATTTGGGGGCCCCATTACATGCGGCATGCACGTGGAGCATCCATGACATGCGTCATGCATTTGGGCCCCCATGACATGCGGCATGCATGTGGGGCCCCCATGATATGCGCCATGCATGTGGGGCCCCCATGATATGCGCCATGCATGTGGGGCCCCTATGACATGCGGCTTGCATTTGTGGGTCCCAAGACATACTGCATGCATTTGGGGGGCCCCATGACATGCGGCATGCATTTGGGGGGCCCCATGACATGCGGCATGCACGTGGGGCCCCCATGACATGTGGCATACATTTGTGGCCCCCGTGACATGAGGCATGCAAGAGGGGTCCCCATGACATGCGGCATGCATTTGGGGCCCCCATGACATGTGGCATGCACGTGGGGCCCCATGACATGCTGCATGCATTTGGGGCCCCCATGATAAGCGGCATGCATGTGGGGCCCCTATGACATGCGGAATCCATTTGGGGGGCCCCATGACATGCGGCATGCACATGGGGCCCCCATGAAATGCAGCATTTATTTGGGGCCCCCATGACATGTGGAATGCCTGCGGGGCCCCCATGACATGCGGCATGCATGTGGGGCCCCCATGAAGTGCAGCATGCATTTGGATCCCCCATTACATGCTGCATGCAATTGGGGCCCCCATGAAATGCGCCATGCATGTGGGGCCCCTATGACATGCTGCATGAATTTGGGGCCCCCAATACATGCGGCATGCTTGTTGGGCCCCCATGACATGCGGCATGCATTTATGGCCCCCATGACATGCGGCAAGCATTTGAGCCCCCATGACATGCGGCATGCATGTGGGGACCCCATGACATGCGGCATGCATGTGCTGCCCCAATGGCATGCGGCATGCATTTGGGGGCCCCCATGACTTGATGCATGCATTTGTTGCCCCCATGACATGCGGCATGCATGTGGGACCCCCATGACATGCGGCATGCATTTGAATCCCCCATTACATGTGGCATGCACGTGGGGCCCCCATGACATGCGGCGTGCATTTGGGCCCCCATGACATGCGGAATGCCTGCGGGGCCCCCATGACATGCGGCATGCATGCAGGGCCCTCATGACATGCGGCATAAATTTGGGGCCCCCAATACATGCGGCATTCATGTGGGGCTCCCATGACATGCGGCATGCATTTATGGCCCCCATGACATGCGGCAAGCTTTTTGGCCCCATGACATGCGGCATGCATGTGGGGCCCCCATGACATGCGGCAAGCATTTGGGCCCCCATGACATGCGGCATGAATTTGGTGCTCCCATGATATGCGGCACGCATTTGGGGCCCCCATGACATGCGCATGCATGTGGAGCCCCCATGAAATATGCCATGCATGTGGGGCCCCTATGACATGCGGCATGCATTTGTGGGCCCCAAGACATGCTGCATGCATTTGGGGGACCCCATGACATGCAGCAAGCATTTGGGGCCCCCATGACATGAGGCATTCATTTGGGACCCCCATGACATGCAGCATGCACTTGGGGCCCCCATGACATGCGACATGCAGTTGGGGGCCCCATGACATGCGGCATGCATTTGGGTCCCCCATGAAATGTGGCATGCACGTGGAGCCCCCATGACATGCGGCATGCATTTGGGGCACCCATGACATGCGGCATGCATGTGGGACCCCCATGACATGCGGCATGCATTTGGGCCCCCATGACATGCGGCATGCATTTGGGGCCTGCATAACATGCTGCATGCATTTGGGGCCCCCATGATAAGCGGCATGCATGTGGGGCCCCTATGACATGCGGAATCCATTTGGGGGGCCCCATGACATGCGGCATGCACATGGGGCCCCCATGAAATGCAGCATTTATTTGGGGCCCCCATGACATGTGGAATGCCTGCGGGGCCCCCATGACATGCGGCATGCATGTGGGGCCCCCATGAAGTGCAGCATGCATTTGGATCCCCCATTACATGCTGCATGCAATTGGGGCCCCCATGAAATGCGCCATGCATGTGGGGCCCCTATGACATGCTGCATGAATTTGGGGCCCCCAATACATGCGGCATGCTTGTTGGGCCCCCATGACATGCGGCATGCATTTATGGCCCCCATGACATGCGGCAAGCATTTGAGCCCCCATGACATGCGGCATGCATGTGGGGACCCCATGACATGCGGCATGCATGTGGGGCCCCAATGACATGCGGCATGCATTTGGGGGCCCCCATGACTTGATGCATGCATTTGGGGCCCCCATGACATGCGGCATGCATGTGGGACCCCCATGGCATGCGGCATGCATTTGAATCCCCCATTACATGCGGCATGCATTTGGGCCCCCATGACATGCGGAATGCCTGCGGGGGCCCCATGACATGCGGCATGCATGCAGGGCCCTCATGACATGCGGCATGAATTTGGGGCCCCCAATACATGCGGCATGCACGTTGGGCCCCCTTGACATGCGACATTCATGTGGGGCTCCCCTGACATGCGGCATGCATTTATGGCCCCCATGACATGCGGCAAGCTTTTGGGCCCCATGACATGCGGCAAGCATTTGGGCCCCCATGACATGCGGCATGCATGTGGGGCCCCCTTGACATGCGGCATGCATTTGGGGGGCCCATGGCATGCAGCATGCATGTGGGGCCCAAATGCTTGCCGCATGTCAAGGGGGCCTCTATGACATGCGGCATGCATGTGGGTCCCCATGACATGCGGCATGCATGTGGGGCCCCTATGACATGCGGCATGCATGTGGGGCCCCCATGACATGCTCCATGCATGTGGGGCCCCATGACATGCGGCATGCATTTGGGTCCCCCATGAAATGCGGCATGCATGTGGGGCCCCCATGACATGTGGCATGCATGTGGGCCCCTATGACATGCGGCATGCATGTGGGACCCCCATGACATGCGGCATGCATGTGGGGCCCCTATGACATGAGGCATGCATGTGGGACCCCCATGACATGCGGCATGCATGTGGGGCCCCTATGACATGCGGCATGCATTTGGAGCCCCCAGGACATGAGTCATGCATTTGGGGCCGCCATGACATGCGGCATGCATTTGCGGCCCCCATGACATGTGGCATGCATGTGGGCCCCCATGACATGCGCCATGCATGTGGGCCCCTATGACATGCGGCATGCATGTGGGACCCCCATGACATGCGGCATGCATGTGGGGCCCCTATGACATGCGGCATGCATGTGGGGCCCCCATGACATGCTCCATGCATGTGGGGCCCCTGTGACATGTGGCATGCATGTGGGGCCCCTATGACATGCGGCATGCATTTGGGGGGCCCCATGACATGCGGCATGCACGTGGGGCCCCCATGACATGCGGCATGCATGTGGGGTCCCCATGACATGTGGCATGCATGTGAACCCCCCATGACATGCGCCATGCATGTGGGCCCCTATGACATGCGGCATGCATGTGGGACCCCCATGACATGCGGCATGCATGTGGGGCCCCTATGACATGCGGCATGCATGTGGGGCCCCCATGACATGCTCCATGCATGTGGGGCCCCTATGACATGTGGCATGCATGTGGGGGCCCTATGACATGCGGCATGCATTTGGGGGGCCCCATGACATGCGGCATGCACGTGGGGCCCCCATGACATGCGTCAAGCACGCGGGGCCCCAATGACATGCAGCATGTACGTGGGGCCCCCATGACATGCGAAATGCACGTGAGGCCCCCATGACATGCGGAATGCCTGCGGGGCCCCAATGCCATGCGGCATGCATGCATTTGGGTCACCCATGAAATGCAGCATGCACGTGGGGCCCCCATGACATGTGGCATGCATGTGGGGCCCCATGATATCCGGCATGCATTTATGGCCCCCATGACATGCGGCATGCATTTGGGGCCCCCATGACTTGAGCCATGCATTTGGGGCCCCCATAACATGTGGCATGCACGTGGGGCCCTCATGACATGCAGCATGCATTTGGGGCCCCCGTGACTTGAGCCATGCATTTGGGGCCCCCATGACATGCGGCATGCACGTGGGGCCATCATGACATGCATCATGCATTTGGGGCCACTATGACATGCGGCAAGCATTTGGGCCCCCATGACATGCGGCATGCATGTGGGGGCCCCATGACATGCGTCATGCATTTGGGCCCCATGACATGCGGCATGCATTTGGGGCCTGCATAACATGATGCATGCATTTGGGGTACCTGAGACATGCGGCATGCACATGGGGCCCCCATAACATGCTGCATGCATTTGGGGCGCCCGAGACATGCGGCATGCACGTGGGGACCCTATGACATGCCGCATGCATTTGGGGCCCCCATTACATGTGGCATGCACATGAAGCCCCCATGACATGAGGCATATGCTTGGGGCCCCATTGACATGCGGCATGAGTTTGGACCCCCCATGACATGTGGCATGCACGTGGGGCCCCCATGACATGCGGCATGCATTTGGGGCCGCCATGACATGCGGCATGCATTTGGGGCCCCCATGACATGCGGCATGCATTTGGGTCCCTCATGAAATGCGGCATGCATGTGGGGCCCCCATGACATGTGGCATGCATGTGGGCCTCCCCATGACATGCGCCATGAATGTGGGGCCCCTATGACATGCGGCATGCATTTGGGGGGCCCCATGACATGCGGCATGCACGTGGGGCCCCCATGACATGCGGCATACATTTGTGGCCCCCGTGACATGAGGCATGCACGTGGGGCCCCCATGACATGCGACAAGCACGCGGGGCACCAATGACATGCAACATGTACGTGGGGCCCCCATGACATGCGGAATGCACGTGAGGCCCCCTTGACATGCGGAATGGCTGCGGGGCCCCAATGACATGCAGCATGCATGTGGGCCCCCCATGACATGCGGCATGCATTTGTGGGCACCAAGACATACGGCATGCGTTTGGGGCCCCCATGATATGCGGCATGCATTTGAATCCCCATTACATGCGGCATGCATTTGTGGCCCCCATGACTTGAGGCATGCATTTGGGGCCTCCATGACATGCGGCATGCATGTGGGGCCCCCATGACATGCGCCATGCATGTGGGGCCCCTATGACATGCGGCATGAATTTGGGGGCCCCAGTACATGCGGCATGCACGTGGAGCCCCCATCATATGCGGCATGCATTTGGGGCCCCCATGACATGCGGCATGCATGCAGGGCCCTCATGACATGTGGCATGAATTTGGGGCCCCAATACATGCGGCATGCATGTTGGCACCCCATGACATGCGACATGCATTTGGGGCCTCCATGACATGCGGCATGCATGTGGGGCCCCCATGACATGCGCCGTGCATGTGGGACCCCTATGACATGCGGCATGCATTTGGGGGCCCCATGACATGCGGCATGCATGTGGGGGCCCTCATGACATGCGGCATGCATTTGTGGGCCCCAAGACATTCGGCATGCACGTGGGGCCCCCATGACATGCTGCATTCGTTTGGGGCCCCCATGACTTGCGGCATGCATGTGGGACCCCCATGACATGTGGTATGCACGTGGGGCCCCTATGACATGCCACATGCATTTGGGGCCCCCATGACATGCGACATGCATGTGGGACCCCCATGACATGCGGCATGCATTTGGGCCCCCATGACATGTGGCATGCATTTGGGCCCCCATGACATGGGGCCTGCATAACATGCTGCATGCATTTGGGGTCCCTGAGACATTCGGCATGCATGTGGGGCACCCATGACTTGCGCCATGCACGTGGGGCCCCTATGACATGCAGCATGAATTTGGGGGCCCCATTACATGTGGCATGCACGTGGAGCCCCCATGACATGAGTCATGCATTTGGGGCCGCCATGACATGCGGCATGCACGTGGGGCCCCCAATACATGCGGAATGCTCGGGAGGCCCCCATGACATGTGGCATGCACGTGGGGCCCCCATGACGTGCGACATGCATTTGGATCCCCCATTACATGCAGAATGCAAGTGGGGACCCCATGACATGTGGCATGCATGTGGGCCCCCATGACATGCAGTATGCATTTGGGGCCTGCATAACATGGTGCATGAATTTGGTGTACCTGAGACATTCGGCATGCACGTGGGGCCCCCATAACATGCTGCATGCATTTGGGGTGCCCGAGACATGCGGCATGTCATAGGGGCCCCACGTGCATGCCGCACGCATTTGGGCCCCCATTACATGTGGCATGCACATGGGGACCCCATGACATGCAGCATGAGTTTGGATCCCCCATGACATGCGGCATGCACATGGGGCCCCCATGACATGAGTCATGCATTTGGGGCCGCCATGACATGCAGCATGCATTTGGGGCTCCCATGACATGCGGCATGCATTTGGGTCCCCCATGAAATGCGGCATGCATGTGGGGCCCCCATGACATGTGGCATGCATGTAGGGCCCCATGATATGCGGCCTGCAGTTGGGGCCCCCAATACATGCGTCATGCATTTATGGCCCCCATGACATGCGGCATGCATTTGGGCCCCCATGACATGTGGCAAGCACGTGGGGCCCCAATGACATGCAGCATGCACGTGGGGCCCCCATGACATGCGGAATGCAAGTGAGGCCCCCATGACATGCGGAATGCCTGCGGGGCCCCCATGACATGCGGAATGCGTGCGGGGCCCCCATGACATGCGGCATGCATGCAGGGCCCTCATGACATGCGGCATGAATTTGGGACCCCATGACATGTGGCATGCATGTGGGGCCCCTATGACATGCGGCATGCATTTGTGGGCCCCAAGACATGCGGCATGCATGTGGGGCCCCTATGACATGCGGCATGCATTTGGGGGGCCCATGACATGCGGCATGCACATGGGGCCCCCATGAAATGCGGCATTTATTTGGGGCCCCCATGACATGCGGCATGCACGTGGTGCCCCCATGACGTGCAGCATGAATTTGGATCCCCCATTACATGCTGCATGCAACTGGGGCCCCCATGAAATACGCCATGCATGTGGGGCCCCTATGACATGCGGCATGCATTTGTGGGCCCCAAGACATGCGCCATGCATGTGGGGCCCCAATGACATGCAGCATTCACGTGGGACCGCCATAACATGCGGAATGCACGTGAGGCCCCCATGACATGCGTAATGCCTGCGGGGCCCCAATGACATGCGGCATGCACGCATTTGGGTCCCCCATGAAATGCGGCATGCATGTGGGGCCCCCATGACATGCGGCATGCATTTGTGGGCCCCAAGACATGCGCCATGCATGTGGGGCCCCTATGACATGCGGCATGCATTTGTGGGCCCCAAGACATGCGGCATGCATGTGGTGCCCCTATGACATGCGGCATGCATTTGGGGGGCCACATGACATGCGGCATGCACGTGCGGCCCCCATGAAATGTGGCATTTATTTGGCGCCCCAATGACATGTGGAATGCCTGCGGGGCCCCCTTGACATGTGGCATGCACGTGGGGCCCCCATGACATGCGGCAAGCACGTGGGGCCCCAATGACATGCAGCATTCACGTGGGACCGCCATAACATGCGGAATGCACGTGAGGCCCCCTTGACATGCGTAATGCCTGCGGGGCCCCAATGACATGCGGCATGCACGCATTTGGGTCCCCCATGAAATGCGGCATGCATGTGGGGCCCCCATGACATGTGGTATGCATGTGGGGTCCCATGATATGCGGCATGCAGTTGGGGCCCCAATACATGCGGCATGCACGTTGGGCACCCATGACATGCGACATGCATTTATGGCCCCCATGATATGCGGCATGCATTTGGGCCCTCATGAAATGCGCCATGCATGTGGGGCCCCTATGACATGCGGCATGCATTTGGGGCCCCCATGATATGCGGCACGCATTTGTGGTCCCCATGACATGCGGCATGCATTTGTGGGCCCCAAGACATGATGCATGCATTTGGGGGGCCCCATGACATGCGGAATGCACGTGGGGCCCCCATGAAATGCGGCATGCATTTGGGGCCCCCATGACATGCGGAATGCCTTCAGGGCCCCATGAGATGCGGCATGCATGCGGCACCCTCATGACATGCGGCATGCATTTGGGCCCCCCATGACTTGAGGCATGCATTTGGGGCCCTCGTGACATGCGGCATGCATTTGTGGGCCCCAAGACATTCGGCATGCACGTGGGGCCCCCATGACATGCTGCATGCGTTTGGGGCCCCCATGACTTGCGGCATGCATGTGGGACCCCCATGACATGTGGTATGCACGTGGGGCCCCTATGACATGCCACATGCATTTGGGGCCCCATGACATGCGACATGCATGTGGGACCCCCATGACATGCAGCATGCATTTGGGCCCCCATGACATGTGGCATGCATTTGGGCCCCCATGACATGCGGCATGCATTTGGGGCCTGCATAACATGCTGCATGCATTTGGGGTCCCTGAGACATTCGGCATGCATGTGGGGCACCCATGACTTGCGCCATGCACGTGGGGCCCCTATGACATGCAGCATGAATTTGGGGGCCCCATTACATGTGGCATGCATGTGGAGCCCCCATGACATGAGTCATGCATTTGGGGCCGCCATGACATGCGGCATGCACGTGGGGCCCCCAATACATGCGGAATGCTCGGGAGGCCCCCATGACATGCGGCATGCACGTGGGGCCCCCATGACGTGCAGCATGCATTTGGATCCCCCATTACATGCAGAATGCAAGTGGGGACTCCATGACATGTGGCATGCATGCGGGCCCCCATGACATGCAGTATGCATTTGGGGCCTGCATAACATGGTGCATGCATTTGGTGTACCTGAGACATTCGGCATGCACGTGGGGCCCCCATAACATGCTGCATGCATTTGGGGTGCCCGAGACATGCGGCATGCACGTGGGGCCCCTATGACATGCCGCATGCATTTGGGCCCCCATTACATGTGGCATGCACATGGGGACCCCATGACATGCAGCATGAGTTTGGATCCCCCATGACATGCGGCATGCACATGGGGCCCCCATGACATGAGTCATGCATTTGGGGCCGCCATGACATGCTGCATGCATTTGGGGCTCCCATGACATGCGGCATGCATTTGGGTCCCCCATGAAATGCGGCATGCATGTGGGGCCCCCATGACATGTGGCATGCATGTAGGGCCCCATGATATGCGGCCTGCAGTTGGGGCCCCCAATACATGCGTCATGCATTTATGGCCCCCATGACATGCGGCATGCATTTGGGCCCCCATGACATGTGGCAAGCACGTGGGGCCCCAAAGACATGCAGCATGCACGTGGGGCCCCCATGACATGCGGAATGCAAGTGAGGCCCCCATGACATGCGGAATGCCTGCGGGGCCCCCATGACATGCGGAATGCGTGCGGGGCCCCCATGACATGCGGCATGCATGCAGGGCCCTCATGACATGCGGCATGAATTTGGGACCCCATGACATGTGGCATGCATGTGGGGCCCCTATGACATGCGGCATGCATTTGTGGGCCCCAAGACATGCGGCATGCATGTGGGGCCCCTATGACATGCGGCATGCATTTGGGGGCCCCATGACATGCGGCATGCACATGGGGCCCCCATGAAATGCGGCATTTATTTGGGGCCCCCATGACATGCGGCATGCACGTGGTGCCCCCATGACGTGCAGCATGAATTTGGATCCCCCATTACATGCTGCATGCAACTGGGGCCCCCATGAAATGCGCCATGCATGTGGGGCCCCTATGACATGCGGCATGCATTTGTGGGCCCCAAGACATGCGCCATGCATGTGGGGCCCCAATGACATGCAGCATTCACGTGGGACCGCCATAACATGCGGAATGCACGTGAGGCCCCCATGACATGCGTAATGCCTGCGGGGCCCCAATGACATGCGGCATGCACGCATTTGGGTCCCCCATGAAATGCGGCATGCATGTGGGGCCCCCATGACATGCGGCATGCATTTGTGGGCCCCAAGACATGCGCCATGCATGTGGGGCCCCTATGACATGCGGCATGCATTTGTGGGCCCCAAGACATGCGGCATGCATGTGGGGGCCCTATGACATGCGGCATGCATTTGGGGGGCCCCAAGACATGCGGCATGCACGTGCGGCCCCCATGAAATGTGGCATTTATTTGGCGCCCCAATGACATGTGGAATGCCTGCGGGGCCCCCGTGACATGTGGCATGCACGTGGGGCCCCCATGACATGCGGCAAGCACGTGGGGCCCCAATGACATGCAGCATTCACGTGGGACCGCCATAACATGCGTAATGCACGTGAGGCCCCCTTGACATGCGTAATGCCTGCGGGGCCCCAATGACATGCGGCATGCACGCATTTGGGTCCCCCATGAAATGCGGCATGCATGTGGGGCCCCCATGACATGTGGTATGCATGTGGGGTCCCATGATATGCGGCATGCAGTTGGGGCCCCAATACATGCGGCATGCACGTTGGGCACCCATGACATGCGACATGCATTTATGGCCCCCATGATATGCGGCATGCATTTGGGCCCTCATGAAATGCGCCATGCATGTGGGGCCCCTATGACATGCGGCATGCATTTGGGGCCCCCATGATATGCGGCACGCATTTGTGGTCCCCATGACATGCGGCATGCATTTGTGGGCCCCAAGACATGATGCATGCATTTGGGGGGCCCCATGACATGCGGAATGCACGTGGGGCCCCCATGAAATGCGGCATGCATTTGGGGCCCCCATGACATGCGGAATGCCTGCGGGGCCCCAATGACATGCGGCATGCATGCATTTGCGTCCCCCATTAAATGCGGCAAGCACGTGGGGCCCCAATGACATGCAGCATGTTAGTGGGGCCCCCATGACATGCGGAATGCCTGCGGGGCCCCAATGACATGCGGCATGCAAGCGGGGCCCTCATGACATGTGGCATGCATTTGGGGCCCCCAATATATGCAGCATGCACGTGGGGCCCCCATGATATGTGGCATGCATTTGGGGCCCCCATGACTTGCGGCATGCACGTGGGCCCCTCATGCAGCATGCATTTGGAAACCACTATGACATGTGGCATGCATGTAGGGCCCCCATGAAATGCACCATGCATGTGGGTCCCCTATGGCATGCGGCATGCATTTGTGGGGCCCCATGACATGCGGCATGCATGTGGGGCCCCCATGATATGCAGCACGCATTTGGGGCCCGCATGACATGCGGCATGCATGTGGGGCCCCCATGATATGCGCCATGCATGTGGGGCACTCATGACATGCGGCATGCATTTGTGGGTCCCAAGACATGCTGCATGCATTTGGGGGGGCCCATGACATGCGGCATACATTTGGGGGGCCCCATGACATGCGGCATGCACGTGGGGCCCCCATGACATGTAGCATGTACGTGGGGCCCCCATGACATGCGGAATGCACGTGAGGCCCCCATGACATGCGTAATGCCTGCGGGGCCCCAATGACATGCGGCATGCATGCATTTGCTTCCCCCATTAAATGCGGCAAGCACGTGGGGCCCCAATGACATGCAGCATGTACGTGGGGCCCCCATGACATGCGGAATGCACGTGAGGCCCCCATGACATGCGTAATGCCTGCGGGGCCCCAATGACATGCGGCATGCATGCATTTGCTTCCCCCATTAAATGCGGCAAGCACGTGGGGCCCCAATGACATGCAGCATGTACGTGGGGCCCCCATGACATGCGGAATGCCTGCGGGGCCCCAATGACATGCGGCATGAAAGCGGGGCCCTCATGACATGTAGCATGCATTTGGGGCCCCCAATATATGCAGCATGCACGTGGGGCCCCCATGATATGTGGCATGCATTTGGGGCCCCCATGACTTGCGGCATGCACGTGGGCCCCTCATGACATGCAGCATGCATTTGGAAACCACTATGACATGCGGCATGCATTTGGGGCCCCCATGACATGCGGCATGCATGTAGGGCCCCCATGAAATGTGCCATGCATGTGGGTCCCCTATGACATGCGGCATGCATTTGTGGGCCCCAAGACATGCGGCATGCACGTGGGGCCCCCATGACATGCGGCATGCATTTGGGGCCCCCCTGACATGCGGAATGCACGTGGGGCACCTATGACATGCGACATGAATTTGGGGGCCCCATTACATGCGGCATGCACGTGGAGCATCCATGACATGCGTCATGCATTTGGGCCCCCATGACATGCGGCATGCATGTGGGGCCCCCATGATATGCGCCATGCATGTGGGGCCCCCATGATATGCGCCATGCATGTGGGGCCCCTATGACATGCGGCTTGCATTTGTCGGTCCCAAGACATACTGCATGCATTTGGGGGGCCCCATGACATGCGGCATGCATTTGGGGGGCCCCATGACATGCGGCATGCACGTGGGGCCCCCATGACATGTGGCATACATTTGTGGCCCCCGTGACATGAGGCATGCAAGAGGGGTCCCCATGACATGCGGCATGCATTTGGGGCCCCCATGACATGTGGCATGCACGTGGGGCCCCCATGACATGCTGCATGCATTTGGGGCCCCCATGATAAGCGGCATGCATGTGGGGCCCCTATGACATGCGGAATCCATTTGGGGGGCCCCATGACATGCGGCATGCACATGGGGCCCCCATGAAATGCAGCATTTATTTGGGGCCCCCATGACATGTGGAATGCCTGCGGGGCCCCCATGACATGCGGCATGCATGTGGGGCCCCCATGAAGTGCAGCATGCATTTGGATCCCCCATTACATGCTGCATGCAATTGGGGCCCCCATGAAATGCGCCATGCATGTGGGGCCCCTATGACATGCTGCATGAATTTGGGGCCCCCAATACATGTGGCATGCTTGTTGGGCCCCCATGACATGCGGCATGCATTTATGGCCCCCATGACATGCGGCAAGCATTTGAGCCCCCATGACATGCGGCATGCATGTGGGGACCCCATGACATGCGGCATGCATGTGCTGCCCCAATGGCATGCGGCATGCATTTGGGGGCCCCCATGACTTGATGCATGCATTTGTTGCCCCCATGACATGCGGCATGCATGTGGGACCCCCATGACATGCGGCATGCATTTGAATCCCCCATTACATGTGGCATGCACGTGGGGCCCCCATGACATGCGGCGTGCATTTGGGCCCCCATGACATGCGGAATGCCTGCGGGGCCCCCATGACATGCGGCATGCATGCAGGGCCCTCATGACATGCGGCATAAATTTGGGGCCCCCAATACATGCGGCATTCATGTGGGGCTCCCATGACATGCGGCATGCATTTATGGCCCCCATGACATGCGGCAAGCTTTTTGGCCCCATGACATGCGGCATGCATGTGGGGCCCCCATGACATGCGGCAAGCATTTGGGCCCCCATGACATGCGGCATGCATGTGGGGCCCCCTTGACATGCGGCATGCATTTGGGGGCCCCATGGCATGCAGCATGCATGTGGGGCCCAAATGCTTGCCGCATGTCAAGGGGGCCTCCATGACATGCGGCATGCATGTGGGTCCCCATGACATGCGTCATGCACGTGGGGCCCCCTTGACATGCGGCATGCATTTATGGCCCCCATGACTTGCGGCATGAATTTGGTGCTCCCATGATATGCGGCACGCATTTGGGGCCCCCATGACATGCGCATGCATGTGGAGCCCCCATGAAATATGCCATGCATGTGGGGCCCCTATGACATGCGGCATGCATTTGTGGGCCCCAAGACATGCTGCATGCATTTGGGGGACCCCATGACATGCAGCAAGCATTTGGGGCCCCCATGACATGAGGCATTCATTTGGGACCCCCATGACATGCAGCATGCACTTGGGGCCCCCATGACATGCGACATGCAGTTGGGGGCCCCATGACATGCGGCATGCATTTGGGTCCCCCATGAAATGTGGCATGCACGTGGAGCCCCCATGACATGCGGCATGCATTTGGGGCACCCATGACATGCGGCATGCATGTGGGACCCCCATGACATGCGGCATGCATTTGGGCCCCCATGACATGCGGCATGCATTTGGGGCCTGCATAACATGCTGCATGCATTTGGGGTACCTGAGACATGCGGCATGCACGTGGGCCCCCCATAACATGCTGCATGCATTTGGGGTGCCCGAGACATGCGGCATGCACGTGGGGAACCTATGACATGTGGCATGCACGTGGGGCCCCCATGACATGCTGCATGCATTTGGGGCCCCCATGATAAGCGGCATGCATGTGGGGCCCCTATGACATGCGGAATCCATTTGGGGGGCCCCATGACATGCGGCATGCACATGGGGCCCCCATGAAATGCAGCATTTATTTGGGGCCCCCATGACATGTGGAATGCCTGCGGGGCCCCCATGACATGCGGCATGCATGTGGGGCCCCCATGAAGTGCAGCATGCATTTGGATCCCCCATTACATGCTGCATGCAATTGGGGCCCCCATGAAATGCGCCATGCATGTGGGGCCCCTATGACATGCTGCATGAATTTGGGGCCCCCAATACATGCGGCATGCTTGTTGGGCCCCCATGACATGCGGCATGCATTTATGGCCCCCATGACATGCGGCAAGCATTTGAGCCCCCATGACATGCGGCATGCATGTGGGGACCCCATGACATGCGGCATGCATGTGGGGCCCCAATGACATGCGGCATGCATTTGGGGGCCCCCATGACTTGATGCATGCATTTGGGGCCCCCATGACATGCGGCATGCATGTGGGACCCCCATGGCATGCGGCATGCATTTGAATCCCCCATTACATGCGGCATGCATTTGGGCCCCCATGACATGCGGAATGCCTGCGGGGGCCCCATGACATGCGGCATGCATGCAGGGCCCTCATGACATGCGGCATGAATTTGGGGCCCCCAATACATGCGGCATGCACGTTGGGCCCCCTTGACATGCGACATTCATGTGGGGCTCCCCTGACATGCGGCATGCATTTATGGCCCCCATGACATGCGGCAAGCTTTTGGGCCCCATGACATGCGGCAAGCATTTGGGCCCCCATGACATGCGGCATGCATGTGGGGCCCCCTTGACATGCGGCATGCATTTGGGGGGCCCATGGCATGCAGCATGCATGTGGGGCCCAAATGCTTGCCGCATGTCAAGGGGGCCTCTATGACATGCGGCATGCATGTGGGTCCCCATGACATGCGGCATGCATGTGGGGCCCCTATGACATGCGGCATGCATGTGGGGCCCCCATGACATGCTCCATGCATGTGGGGCCCCATGACATGCGGCATGCATTTGGGTCCCCCATGAAATGCGGCATGCATGTGGGGCCCCCATGACATGTGGCATGCATGTGGGCCCCTATGACATGCGGCATGCATGTGGGACCCCCATGACATGCGGCATGCATGTGGGGCCCCTATGACATGAGGCATGCATGTGGGACCCCCATGACATGCGGCATGCATGTGGGGCCCCTATGACATGCGGCATGCATTTGGAGCCCCCAGGACATGAGTCATGCATTTGGGGCCGCCATGACATGCGGCATGCATTTGCGGCCCCCATGACATGTGGCATGCATGTGGGCCCCCCATGACATGCGCCATGCATGTGGGCCCCTATGACATGCGGCATGCATGTGGGACCCCCATGACATGCGGCATGCATGTGGGGCCCCTATGACATGCGGCATGCATGTGGGGCCCCCATGACATGCTCCATGCATGTGGGGCCCCTGTGACATGTGGCATGCATGTGGGGCCCCTATGACATGCGGCATGCATTTGGGGGGCCCCATGACATGCGGCATGCACGTGGGGCCCCCATGACATGCGGCATGCATGTGGGGTCCCCATGACATGTGGCATGCATGTGAACCCCCCATGACATGCGCCATGCATGTGGGCCCCTATGACATGCGGCATGCATGTGGGACCCCCATGACATGCGGCATGCATGTGGGGCCCCTATGACATGCGGCATGCATGTGGGGCCCCCATGACATGCTCCATGCATGTGGGGCCCCTATGACATGTGGCATGCATGTGGGGGCCCTATGACATGCGGCATGCATTTGGGGGGCCCCATGACATGCGGCATGCACGTGGGGCCCCCATGACATGCGTCAAGCACGCGGGGCCCCAATGACATGCAGCATGTACGTGGGGCCCCCATGACATGCGAAATGCACGTGAGGCCCCCATGACATGCGGAATGCCTGCGGGGCCCCAATGCCATGCGGCATGCATGCATTTGGGTCACCCATGAAATGCAGCATGCACGTGGGGCCCCCATGACATGTGGCATGCATGTGGGGCCCCATGATATCCGGCATGCATTTATGGCCCCCATGACATGTGGCATGCATTTGGGGCCCCCATGACTTGAGCCATGCATTTGGGGCCCCCATAACATGTGGCATGCACGTGGGGCCCTCATGACATGCAGCATGCATTTGGGGCCCCCATGACTTGAGCCATGCATTTGGGGCCCCCATGACATGCGGCATGCACGTGGGGCCATCATGACATGCAGCATGCATTTGGGGCCACTATGACATGCGGCAAGCATTTGGGCCCCCATGACATGCGGCATGCATGTGGGGGCCCCATGACATGCGTCATGCATTTGGGCCCCATGACATGCGGCATGCATTTGGGGCCTGCATAACATGATGCATGCATTTGGGGTACCTGAGACATGCGGCATGCACATGGGGCCCCCATAACATGCTGCATGCATTTGGGGCGCCCGAGACATGCGGCATGCACGTGGGGACCCTATGACATGCCGCATGCATTTGGGGCCCCCATTACATGTGGCATGCACATGAAGCCCCCATGACATGAGGCATATGCTTGGGGCCCCATTGACATGCGGCATGAGTTTGGACCCCCCATGACATGCGGCATGCACGTGGGGCCCCCATGACATGCGGCATGCATTTGGGGCCGCCATGACATGCGGCATGCATTTGGGGCCCCCATGACATGCGGCATGCATTTGGGTCCCTCATGAAATGCGGCATGCATGTGGGGCCCCCATGACATGTGGCATGCATGTGGGCCTCCCCATGACATGCGCCATGAATGTGGGGCCCCTATGACATGCGGCATGCATTTGGGGGGCCCCATGACATGCGGCATGCACGTGGGGCCCCCATGACATGCGGCATACATTTGTGGCCCCCGTGACATGAGGCATGCACGTGGGGCCCCCATGACATGCGACAAGCACGCGGGGCACCAATGACATGCAACATGTACGTGGGGCCCCCATGACATGCGGAATGCACGTGAGGCCCCCTTGACATGCGGAATGGCTGCGGGGCCCCAATGACATGCAGCATGCATGTGGGCCCCCCATGACATGCGGCATGCATTTGTGGGCACCAAGACATACGGCATGCGTTTGGGGCCCCCATGATATGCGGCATGCATTTGAATCCCCCATTACATGCGGCATGCACGTGGGGCTCCCATGACATGCGGCATGCATTTGTGGCCCCCATGACTTGAGGCATGCATTTGGGGCCTCCATGACATGCGGCATGCATGTGGGGCCCCCATGACATGCGCCATGCATGTGGGGCCCCTATGACATGCGGCATGAATTTGGGGGCCCCAGTACATGCGGCATGCACGTGGAGCCCCCATCATATGCGGCATGCATTTGGGGCCCCCATGACATGCGGCATGCATGCAGGGCCCTCATGACATGTGGCATGAATTTGGGGCCCCAATACATGCGGCATGCATGTTGGCACCCCATGACATGCGACATGCATTTGGGGCCTCCATGACATGCGGCATGCATGTGGGGCCCCCATGACATGCGCCGTGCATGTGGGACCCCTATGACATGCGGCATGCATTTGGGGGCCCCATGACATGCGGCATGCATGTGGGGGCCCTCATGACATGCGGCATGCATTTGTGGGCCCCAAGACATTCGGCATGCACGTGGGGCCCCCATGACATGCTGCATTCGTTTGGGGCCCCCATGACTTGCGGCATGCATGTGGGACCCCCATGACATGTGGTATGCACGTGGGGCCCCTATGACATGCCACATGCATTTGGGGCCCCCATGACATGCTGCATTCGTTTGGGGCCCCCATGACATGCGACATGCATGTGGGACCCCCATGACATGCGGCATGCATTTGGGCCCCCATGACATGTGGCATGCATTTGGGCCCCCATGACATGGGGCCTGCATAACATGCTGCATGCATTTGGGGTCCCTGAGACATTCGGCATGCATGTGGGGCACCCATGACTTGCGCCATGCACGTGGGGCCCCTATGACATGCAGCATGAATTTGGGGGCCCCATTACATGTGGCATGCACGTGGAGCCCCCATGACATGAGTCATGCATTTGGGGCCGCCATGACATGCGGCATGCACGTGGGGCCCCCAATACATGCGGAATGCTCGGGAGGCCCCCATGACATGTGGCATGCACGTGGGGCCCCCATGACGTGCGACATGCATTTGGATCCCCCATTACATGCAGAATGCAAGTGGGGACCCCATGACATGTGGCATGCATGTGGGCCCCCATGACATGCAGTATGCATTTGGGGCCTGCATAACATGGTGCATGAATTTGGTGTACCTGAGACATTCGGCATGCACGTGGGGCCCCCATAACATGCTGCATGCATTTGGGGTGCCCGAGACATGCGGCATGTCATAGGGGCCCCACGTGCATGCCGCACGCATTTGGGCCCCCATTACATGTGGCATGCACATGGGGACCCCATGACATGCAGCATGAGTTTGGATCCCCCATGACATGCGGCATGCACATGGGGCCCCCATGACATGAGTCATGCATTTGGGGCCGCCATGACATGCAGCATGCATTTGGGGCTCCCATGACATGCGGCATGCATTTGGGTCCCCCATGAAATGCGGCATGCATGTGGGGCCCCCATGACATGTGGCATGCATGTAGGGCCCCATGATATGCGGCCTGCAGTTGGGGCCCCCAATACATGCGTCATGCATTTATGGCCCCCATGACATGCGGCATGCATTTGGGCCCCCATGACATGTGGCAAGCACGTGGGGCCCCAATGACATGCAGCATGCACGTGGGGCCCCCATGACATGCGGAATGCAAGTGAGGCCCCCATGACATGCGGAATGCCTGCGGGGCCCCCATGACATGCGGAATGCGTGCGGGGCCCCCATGACATGCGGCATGCATGCAGGGCCCTCATGACATGCGGCATGAATTTGGGACCCCATGACATGTGGCATGCATGTGGGGCCCCTATGACATGCGGCATGCATTTGTGGGCCCCAAGACATGCGGCATGCATGTGGGGCCCCTATGACATGCGGCATGCATTTGGGGGGCCCATGACATGCGGCATGCACATGGGGCCCCCATGAAATGCGGCATTTATTTGGGGCCCCCATGACATGCGGCATGCACGTGGTGCCCCCATGACGTGCAGCATGAATTTGGATCCCCCATTACATGCTGCATGCAACTGGGGCCCCCATGAAATACGCCATGCATGTGGGGCCCCTATGACATGCGGCATGCATTTGTGGGCCCCAAGACATGCGCCATGCATGTGGGGCCCCAATGACATGCAGCATTCACGTGGGACCGCCATAACATGCGGAATGCACGTGAGGCCCCCATGACATGCGTAATGCCTGCGGGGCCCCAATGACATGCGGCATGCACGCATTTGGGTCCCCCATGAAATGCGGCATGCATGTGGGGCCCCCATGACATGCGGCATGCATTTGTGGGCCCCAAGACATGCGCCATGCATGTGGGGCCCCTATGACATGCGGCATGCATTTGTGGGCCCCAAGACATGCGGCATGCATGTGGGGCCCCTATGACATGCGGCATGCATTTGGGGGGCCACATGACATGCGGCATGCACGTGCGGCCCCCATGAAATGTGGCATTTATTTGGCGCCCCAATGACATGTGGAATGCCTGCGGGGCCCCCTTGACATGTGGCATGCACGTGGGGCCCCCATGACATGCGGCAAGCACGTGGGGCCCCAATGACATGCAGCATTCACGTGGGACCGCCATAACATGCGGAATGCACGTGAGGCCCCCTTGACATGCGTAATGCCTGCGGGGCCCCAATGACATGCGGCATGCACGCATTTGGGTCCCCCATGAAATGCGGCATGCATGTGGGGCCCCCATGACATGTGGTATGCATGTGGGGTCCCATGATATGCGGCATGCAGTTGGGGCCCCAATACATGCGGCATGCACGTTGGGCACCCATGACATGCGACATGCATTTATGGCCCCCATGATATGCGGCATGCATTTGGGCCCTCATGAAATGCGCCATGCATGTGGGGGCCCTATGACATGCGGCATGCATTTGGGGCCCCCATGATATGCGGCACGCATTTGTGGTCCCCATGACATGCTGCATGCATTTGTGGGCCCCAAGACATGATGCATGCATTTGGGGGCCCCATGACATGCGGAATGCACGTGGGGCCCCCATGAAATGCGGCATGCATTTGGGGCCCCCATGACATGCGGAATGCCTTCGGGGCCCCATGAGATGCGGCATGCATGCGGCACCCTCATGACATGCGGCATGCATTTGGGGCCCCCATGACTTGAGGCATGCATTTGGGGCCCTCGTGACATGCGGCATGCATTTGTGGGCCCCAAGACATTCGGCATGCACGTGGGGCCCCCATGACATGCTGCATGCGTTTGGGGCCCCCATGACTTGCGGCATGCATGTGGGACCCCCATGACATGTGGTATGCACGTGGGGCCCCTATGACATGCCACATGCATTTGGGGCCCCATGACATGCGACATGCATGTGGGACCCCCATGACATGCAGCATGCATTTGGGCCCCCATGACATGTGGCATGCATTTGGGCCCCCATGACATGCGGCATGCATTTGGGGCCTGCATAACATGCTGCATGCATTTGGGGTCCCTGAGACATTCGGCATGCATGTGGGGCACCCATGACTTGCGCCATGCACGTGGGGCCCCTATGACATGCAGCATGAATTTGGGGGCCCCATTACATGTGGCATGCATGTGGAGCCCCCATGACATGAGTCATGCATTTGGGGCCGCCATGACATGCGGCATGCACGTGGGGCCCCCAATACATGCGGAATGCTCGGGAGGCCCCCATGACATGCGGCATGCACGTGGGGCCCCCATGACGTGCAGCATGCATTTGGATCCCCCATTACATGCAGAATGCAAGTGGGGACTCCATGACATGTGGCATGCATGCGGGCCCCCATGACATGCAGTATGCATTTGGGGCCTGCATAACATGGTGCATGCATTTGGTGTACCTGAGACATTCGGCATGCACGTGGGGCCCCCATAACATGCTGCATGCATTTGGGGTGCCCGAGACATGCGGCATGCACGTGGGGCCCCTATGACATGCCGCATGCATTTGGGCCCCCATTACATGTGGCATGCACATGGGGACCCCATGACATGCAGCATGAGTTTGGATCCCCCATGACATGCGGCATGCACATGGGGCCCCCATGACATGAGTCATGCATTTGGGGCCGCCATGACATGCTGCATGCATTTGGGGCTCCCATGACATGCGGCATGCATTTGGGTCCCCCATGAAATGCGGCATGCATGTGGGGCCCCCATGACATGTGGCATGCATGTAGGGCCCCATGATATGCGGCCTGCAGTTGGGGCCCCCAATACATGCGTCATGCATTTATGGCCCCCATGACATGCGGCATGCATTTGGGCCCCCATGACATGTGGCAAGCACGTGGGGCCCCAATGACATGCAGCATGCACGTGGGGCCCCCATGACATGCGGAATGCAAGTGAGGCCCCCATGACATGCGGAATGCCTGCGGGGCCCCCATGACATGCGGAATGCGTGCGGGGCCCCCATGACATGCGGCATGCATGCAGGGCCCTCATGACATGCGGCATGAATTTGGGACCCCATGACATGTGGCATGCATGTGGGGCCCCTATGACATGCGGCATGCATTTGTGGGCCCCAAGACATGCGGCATGCATGTGGGGCCCCTATGACATGCGGCATGCATTTGGGGGCCCCATGACATGCGGCATGCACATGGGGCCCCCATGAAATGCGGCATTTATTTGGGGCCCCCATGACATGCGGCATGCACGTGGTGCCCCCATGACGTGCAGCATGAATTTGGATCCCCCATTACATGCTGCATGCAACTGGGGCCCCCATGAAATGCGCCATGCATGTGGGGCCCCTATGACATGCGGCATGCATTTGTGGGCCCCAAGACATGCGCCATGCATGTGGGGCCCCAATGACATGCAGCATTCACGTGGGACCGCCATAACATGCGGAATGCACGTGAGGCCCCCATGACATGCGTAATGCCTGCGGGGCCCCAATGACATGCGGCATGCACGCATTTGGGTCCCCCATGGAATGCGGCATGCATGTGGGGCCCCCATGACATGCGGCATGCATTTGTGGGCCCCAAGACATGCGCCATGCATGTGGGGCCCCTATGACATGCGGCATGCATTTGTGGGCCCCAAGACATGCGGCATGCATGTGGGGGCCCTATGACATGCGGCATGCATTTGGGGGGCCCCAAGACATGCGGCATGCACGTGCGGCCCCCATGAAATGTGGCATTTATTTGGCGCCCCAATGACATGTGGAATGCCTGCGGGGCCCCCGTGACATGTGGCATGCACGTGGGGCCCCCATGACATGCGGCAAGCACGTGGGGCCCCAATGACATGCAGCATTCACGTGGGACCGACATAACATGCGGAATGCACGTGAGGCCCCCTTGACATGCGTAATGCCTGCGGGGCCCCAATGACATGCGGCATGCACGCATTTGGGTCCCCCATGAAATGCGGCATGCATGTGGGGCCCCCATGACATGTGGTATGCATGTGGGGTCCCATGATATGCGGCATGCAGTTGGGGCCCCAATACATGCGGCATGCACGTTGGGCACCCATGACATGCGACATGCATTTATGGCCCCCATGATATGCGGCATGCATTTGGGCCCTCATGAAATGCGCCATGCATGTGGGGCCCCTATGACATGCGGCATGCATTTGGGGCCCCCATGATATGCGGCACGCATTTGTGGTCCCCATGACATGCGGCATGCATTTGTGGGCCCCAAGACATGATGCATGCATTTGGGGGGCCCCATGACATGCGGAATGCACGTGGGGCCCCCATGAAATGCGGCATGCATTTGGGGCCCCCATGACATGCGGAATGCCTGCGGGGCCCCAATGACATGCGGCATGCATGCATTTGCGTCCCCCATTAAATGCGGCAAGCACGTGGGGCCCCAATGACATGCAGCATGTTAGTGGGGCCCCCATGACATGCGGAATGCCTGCGGGGCCCCAATGACATGCGGCATGCAAGCGGGGCCCTCATGACATGTGGCATGCATTTGGGGCCCCCAATATATGCAGCATGCATTTGGAAACCACTATGACATGTGGCATGCATGTAGGGCCCCCATGAAATGCACCATGCATGTGGGTCCCCTATGACATGCGGCATGCATTTGTGGGCCCCCATGACATGCGGCATGCATGTGGGGCCCCCATGATATGCAGCACGCATTTGGGGCCCGCATGACATGCGGCATGCATGTGGGGCCCCCATGATATGCGCCATGCATGTGGGGCCCTCATGACATGCGGCATGCATTTGTGGGTCCCAAGACATGCTGCATGCATTTGGGGGGGCCCATGACATGCGGCATACATTTGGGGGGCCCCATGACATGCGGCATGCACGTGGGGCCCCCATGACATGTGGCATACATTTATGGCCCCCGTGACATGAGGCATGCAAGTGGGGTCCCCATGACATGCGGCATGCATTTGGGGCCCCCATGACATGTGGTATGCACGTGGGGCCACTATGACATGCCGCATGCATTTGGGGCCCCCATGACATGCGGCATGCATGTGGGTCCCCCATGACATGCGTCATGCATTTGGATCCCCATTACATGCTGCATGCAAGTGTGGCTCCCATGACATGCGGCATGCATGTGGGCCCCCAATGACATGTGGCATGAACGTGGGGCCCCCATGACATGCTGCATGCATTTGGGGCCCCCATGATATGCGGCATGCATGTGGGGCCCCTATGACATGCGGCATCCATTTGAGGGGCCCCATGACATGCGGCATGCACATGGGGCCCCCATGAAATGCAGCATTTATTTGGGGCCCCCATGACATGTGGAATGCCTGCGGGGCCCCCATGACATGCGGCATGCACGTGGGGCCCCCATGAAGTGCAGCATGCATTTAGATCCCCCATTACATGCTGCATGCAATTGGGGGCCCCATGAAATGCGCCATGCATGTGGGGCCCCTATGACATGCTGCATGAATTTGGGGCCCCCAATACATGCGGCATGCTTGTTGGGCCCCCATGACATGCGGCATGCATTTATGGCCCCCATGACATGCGGCAAGCATTTGAGCCCCCATGACATGCGGCATGCATGTGGGGACCCCATGACATGCGGCATGCATGTGGGGCCCCAATGACATGCGGCATGCATTTGGGGCCCCCATGACTTGATGCATGCATTTGGGGGGCCCATGACATGCGGCATGCATGTGGGACCCCAATGACATGCGGCATGCATTTGAATCCCCCATTACATGCGGCATGCACGTGGGGCCCCCATGACATGCGGCATGCATTTGGGCCCCCCATGACATGCAGAATGCCTGTGGGGCCCCATGACATGCGGCATGCATGCAGGGCCCTCATGACATGCGGCATGAATTTGGGGCCCCCGATACATGCGGCATGCACGTTGGGCCCCCTTGACATGCGACATTCATGTGGGGCTCCCATGACATGCGGCATGCATTTATGGCCCCCATGACATGCGGCAAGCTTTTGGGCCCCATGACATGCGGCATGCATGTGGGGCCCCCATGACATGCGGCAAGCATTTGGGCCCCCATGACATGCGGCATGCATGTGGGGCCCCCTTGACATGCGGCATGCATTTGGGGGCCCATGGCATGCAGCATGCATGTGGGGCCCAAATGCTTGCCGCATGTCATGGGGGCCTCCATGACATGCGGCATGCAAGTGGGTCCCCATGACATGCGTCATGCACGTGGGGCCCCCTTGACATGCGGCATGCATTTATGGCCCCCATGACTTGCGGCATGAATTTGGGGCCCCCATGATATGCGGCATGCATTTGGGGCCCACATGACATGAGGCATTCATTTGGGACCCCCATGACATGCAGCATGCACGTGGGGCCCCCATGACATGCGACATGAATTTGGGGGCCCCATGACATGCGGCATGCATTTGGGTCCCCCATCAAATGTGGCATGCACGTGGAGCCCCCATGACATGCGGCATGCATTTGGGGCACCCATGACATGCGGCATGCATGTGGGACCCCCATGACATGCGGCATGCATTTGGGCCCCATGACATGCGGCATGCATTTGGGGCCTGCATAACATGCTGCATGCATTTGGGGTACCTGAGACATGCGGCATGCACGTGGGGCCCCCATAACATGCTGCATGCATTTGGGGTGCCCGAGACATGCGGCATACACGTGGGGCCCCTATGACATGCCGCATGCATTTGGGGCCCACATTACATGTGGCATGCACATGGGGCCCCCATGACATGCGGCATACGCTTGGGGCCCCAATGACATGCGGCATGAGTTTGGATCCCCCATGACATGCGGCATGCACGTGGGGCCCCCATGACATGCTCCATGCATGTGGGGCTCCCATGACATGCGGCATGCATTTGGGGCCTCCGTGACATGCGGCATGCATGTGGGGGCCCCATGACATGCGTCATGCATGTGGGGCCCCTATGACATGCGGCATGCATTTGGGGCCCCCATGACATGCGGCATGCATTTGGGGCCCCCATGACATGCGGCATGCATTTGGGGCATGCATAACATGCTGCGTGCATTTGGGGTACCTGAGACATGCGGCATGCATGTGGGGCCCCCATGACATGCGGCATGCATGTGGGGCTCCCATGACATGCGGCATCCATTTATGGCCCCCATGACATGCGGCAAGCATTTGGGGCATGCATAACATGCTGCATGCATGTGGGGCACCCATGATTTGCGCCATGCACGTGGGGCCCCTATGACATGCAGCATGAATTTGGGGTGCCCGAGACATGCGGCATGCACGTGGGGCCCCTATGACATGCCGCATGCATTTGTGGCCCCCATTACATGTGGCATGCACATGGGGCCTCCATGACATGCAGCATGCATTTGGGACCACTATGACATGCGACATGCATTTGGGGCCCCATGACATGCGGCAAGCACGTGGGGCCCCAATGACATGCAGCATGTACGTGGGGCCCCCATGACATGCTGAATGCACGTGAGGCCCCCATGACATGTGGAATGCCTGCGGGGCCCCAATGACATGCGGCATGCATGCATTTGCGCCCCCCATTAAATGCAGCAAGCACGTGGGGCCCCAATGACATGCAGCATGTACGTGGGGCCCCCATGACATGCGGAATGCCTGCGGGGCCCCAATGACATGCGGCATGCAAGCGGGGCCCTCATGACATGTGGCATGCATTTTGGGCCCCCAATATATGCAGCATGCACGTGGGGCCCCCATGATATGTGGCATGCATTTGGGGCCCCCATGACTTGCGGCATGCACGTGGGCCCCTCATGACATGCAGCATGCATTTGGAAACCACTATGACATGCGGCATGCATTTGGGGCCCCCATGACATGAGGCATGCATTTGGGGCCCCCATGACATGCGGCAAGCATTTAGGCCCCCATGACATGCGGCATGCATGTGGGGCCCCCATGACATGCGGCATGCATTTGGGGGCCCCATGGCAGGCGGCATGCATGTGGGGCCCAAATGCTTGCCGCATGTCATGGGGGCCTGCATAACATGCTGCATGCACTTGGGGTACCTGAGACATGCGGCATGCACGTGGGGCCCCCATAACATGCTGCATGCATTTGGGGTGCCCGAGATATGCGGCATGCACGTGGGGCCCCTATGACATGCCACATGCATTTGGGGCCCCCATTACATGTGGCATGCATGTGGGGCTCCCATGACATGCGGCATGCATTTATGGCCCCCATGACATGCGGCAAGCATTTGGGCCCCCATGACATGCTGCATGCATGTGGGGGCCCCATGACATGCGGCATGCACGTGGGGCCCCCTTGACATGCGACATTCATTTGGGGCCCCCATGACATGTGCCATGCATGTAGGGCCCCTATGACATGCGGCATGCATTTGGGGCCCCGATGACATGCGGCATGCATGTGGGGCACCCATGACTTGCGGCATGAATTTGGGGGCCCCATTATATGCGGCATGCACGAGGAGCCCCCATGACATGCGGCATGCATTTGGGGCCCCCATGATATGCGTCATGCATGTGGGGCCCCCATGACATGTGGCATGCATTTGGGCCCCCATGACATGTGGCATGCATTTGGGGCCTGCATAACATGTTGCATGCACTTGGGGTACCTGAGACATGCGGCATGCACGTGGGTCCCCCATAACATGCTGCATGCATTTGGGGCCCCCATGAAATGCGCCATGCATGTGGGGCCCCTATGACATGCGGTATGCATTTGTGGGCCCCAAGACATGCTGCATGCATTTGGGGGCCCCATGACATGCGGCATGCACGTGGGGCCCCCATGACATGCGGCATGCATGTGGGGCCCCTATGACATGCGGCATGCACGTGGGGCCCTCATGACATGCAGCATGCATTTGGGGCCACTATGACATGAGGCATGAATTTGGGGCCCCCATGACATGCGGCATGCATGCAGGACCCTCATGACATGCGGCATGAATTTGGGGCCCCCAATACATGCGGCATGCACGTTGGGCCCCCTTGACATGCGACATTCATGTGGGGCTCCCATGACATACGGCATGCATTTATGGCCCCCATGACATGCGGCAAGCTTTTGGGCCCCATGACATGCGGAATGCATGTGGGGCCCACATGACATGCGGCATGCATTTGGGGTCCCCTTGACATGCGACAATTATGTGGGGCTCCCATGACATGCGGCATGCATTTGGGGCCTCCATGACATGCGGCATGCATGTGGGGCCCCCATGACATGCGGCATGCATTTGGGGTCCCCTTGACATGCGACATTCATGTGGGGCTCCCATGAAATGCGGCATGAATTTGGGGCCTCCATGACATGCGGCATGCATGTGGGGCCCCCATGACATGCGGCATGCATTTGGGGTCCCCATGACATGCGGCATGCACGTGGGGCCCCCTTGACATGCGACATTCATTTGGGGCCCCCATGACATGTGGCATGCATGTGGGGCTCCCATGACATGCGGCATGCATTTATGGCCCCCATGACATGCGGCAAGCATTTGGGCCCCCATGACATGCGGCATGCATGTGGGGCCCCCATGACATGCGGCATGCATTTGGGGCCTGCATAACTTGCTGCATGCACTTGGGGTACCTGAGACATGTGGCATGCACGTGGGGCCCCCATAACATGCTGCATGCATTTGGGGTGCCCGAGACATGCGGAATGCACGTGGGGCCCCTATGACATGCCGCATGCATTTGGGGCCCCCATTACATGTGGCATGCACATGGGGCCTCCATGACATGCGGCATATGCTTGGGGTCCCAATGACATGCAGCATGAGTTTGGATCCCCCATGACATGCGGCATGCACGTGGGGCCCCCATGACATGAGTCATGCATTTGGGTCCCCCATGACATGCGCTATGCATGTGGGGCCCCTATGACATGCGGCATGCATTTGTGGGCCCCAAGACATGCTGCATGCATTTGGGGGCCCCCATGACATGTGGCATGCATTTGTGGCCCCCATGACATGTGCCATGCATGTGGGGCCCCTATGACATGCGGCATGCATTTGGGGCCCCGATGACATGCGGCATGCATGTGGGGCACCCATGACTTGCGGCATGCATTTGGGGCCACTATGACATGCGGCATGCATTTGGGGCCCCCATGACATGCGGCATGCATGTGGGACCCCTATGACATGTGGCATGCATTTGGGGGGTCCATGACATGCGGCATCCACGTGGGGCCCCCATGACATGCGGCATACATTTGTGGCCCCGATGACATGCGGCATGCACGTGGGGCACCCATGACTTGTGGCATGCATTTGGAGCCACTATGACATGCCGCATGCATTTGGGGCCCCAATGACATGCGGCATGCATGCATTTGGGTCCCCCATGAAATGCGGCATGCACGTGGGCCCCCCATGACATGCGGCATGCACGTGGGGCCCCCATGACATGCGGCATACATTTGTGGCCCCCGTGACATGAGGCATGCACGTGGGGCCCCATGACATGCGGCAAGCACGTGGGGCCCCAATGACATGCAGCATGCACGTGGAGCCCCCATGACATGCGGAATGCACGTGAGGCCCCCATGACATGCGGAATGCCCGCGGGGCCCCAATGACATGCGGCATGCAAGCGGGGCCCTCATGACATGTGGCATGCATTTGGGGCCCCCAATATATGCAGCATGCACGTGGGGCCCCCATGATATGTGGCATGCATTTGGCGCCCCCATGACATGCGGCATGCACGTGGGGCCCCCATGACATGCGGCATGCATTTGGGGCCCCCATGACATGCGGTATGCCTGCGGGGCCCCCATGACATGCGGCATGAATTTGGGGCCCCCAATACATGTGGCATGAATTTGGGGCCCCCAATACATGCGGCATGCACGTTGGGCCCCCATGACACGCAGCATGCATTTATGGCCCCCATGACATGCGGCAAGCATTCGGGCCCCCATGACATGCGGCATGCATGTGGGGACCCCATGACATGCGGCATGCATTTGGGGGGCCCATGACATGCGGCATGCATGTGGGGCCCCCATGACATGCGGCATGCATGTGGGGCACCATGACATGTGCCATGCATGTGGGGCCCCTATGACATGCGGCATGCAATTGGGGCCCCAATGACATGCGGCATGCATGTTGGGCACCCATGACATGCGCCATGTACGTGGGGCCCCTTTGACATGCGGCATGCACGTGGGGCCCTCATGACATGCGGCATGCATGTGGGGCACCATGACATGTGTCATGCATGTGGGGCCCCTATGACATGCGGCATGAAACTGGGCCCCCCATGACTTGAGGCATGCATTTGGGGCCCCCATGAAATGCGCCATGTATGTGGGGCCCCTATGACATGCGGCATGCATTTGTGGGCCCCAATACATGCGGCATGCAGTTGTGGGCCCCAAGACATGCGGCATGCATGTGGGGCCCCTATGACATGCGGCATGCATTTGGGGGGCCCCAATGACATGCGGCATGCATGTGGGGCCTCCATGACATGCGGCATGCACGTGGGGCCCAAATGATATGTGGCATGCATTTGGGGCCCCCATGACATGCGACATGCATGTGGGGCTCCCATAACATGCGCCATGCATGTGGGGCCCCTCATGACATGCTGCATGTATTTGGGGGCCCCAAGACATGTGTCATGCACGTGGGGCCCCCATGACATGTGGCATGCATGCGGGGCCCTGACATGCGGCATGCATGTGGAGCCTCCATGACATGCGGCCTGCATTTGGGGCCCCCATGACATGCGGCATGCATGTGGGGCCCCCATGATTGAGGCATGCATTTTGGGCCCCCATGACATGCGGCATACATTTATTGCCCCCATGACATGCGGCATGCATGTGGGGCTCCCATGACATGGGCATGCATTTGGGGCCCCCATGACATGCGGCATGCATGTGGGGACCCCATGACATGCGTCATGCATTTGGATCCCACATTACATGCTGCATGCATTTGGGGCCCCCATGACATGCGGCATGCACGTGGGGCCCCCATTACATGCGGCATGCATTTGGGGCCCCCATGACATGCGGCATGCATGTGGGGCACCATGACATGTGCCATGCATGTGGGGCCCCTATGACATGCGGCATGCAATTGGGGTCCCAATGACATGCGGCATACATGTTGGGCACCCATGACATGCACCATGTACGTGGGGCACCTATGACATGCGGCATGCACGTGGGGCACTCATGACATGCGGCATGCATGTGGGGCACCATGACATGTGCCATGCATGTGGGGCCCCTATGACATGCGGCATGAAACTGGGCCCCCCATGACTTGAGGCATGCATTTGGGGGCCCCATGAAATGCGCCATGTATGTGGGGCCCCTATGACATGCGGCATTCATTTGTGGGCCCCAATACATGCGGCATGCAGTTGTGGGCCCCAAGACATGCGGCATGCATGTGGGGCCCCTATGACATGCGGCATGCATTTGGGGGCCCCAATGACATGCGGCATGCATGTGGGGCCCCCATGACATGCGGCATGCACGTGGGGCCCAAATGATATGTGGCATGCATTTGGGGGCCCCATGACATGCGACATGCATTTGGGGCCCCCATAACATGCGCCATGCATGTGGGGCCCCTCATGACATGCTGCATGTATTTGGGGGCCCCAAGACATGTGTCATGCACGTGGGGCCCCCATGACATGTGGCATGCATGCGGGGCCCTCATGACATGCGGCATGCATGTGGATCCTCCATGACATGCGGCCTGCATTTGGGGCCCCATGACATGCGGCATGCATGTGGGGCCCCCATGACATGCTCCATGCATGTGGGGCCCCATTACATGTGGCATACATTTGGGGCCCCCGTGACATGCGGCATGCACGTGGGGCCCCCATGACATGCAGCATGCATTTGGGGCCCCCATGTCATGCCGCATGTATTTGGGGCCCCCATGACTTGAGGCATGCATTTGGGGCCGCCATGACATGCTGCATGCATTTGGGGCTCCCATGACATGCGGCATGCATTTGGGTCCCCCATGAAATGCGGCATGCATGTGGGGCCCCCATGACATGTGGCATGCATGTAGGGCCCCATGATATGCGGCCTGCAGTTGGGGCCCCCAATACATGCGTCATGCATTTATGGCCCCCATGACATGCGGCATGCATTTGGGCCCCCATGACATGTGGCAAGCACGTGGGGCCCCAATGACATGCAGCATGCACGTGGGGCCCCCATGACATGCGGAATGCAAGTGAGGCCCCCATGACATGCGGAATGCCTGCGGGGCCCCCATGACATGCGGAATGCGTGCGGGGCCCCCATGACATGCGGCATGCATGCAGGGCCCTCATGACATGCGGCATGAATTTGGGACCCCATGACATGTGGCATGCATGTGGGGCCCCTATGACATGCGGCATGCATTTGTGGGCCCCAAGACATGCGGCATGCATGTGGGGCCCCTATTACATGCGGCATGCATTTGGGGGCCCCATGACATGCGGCATGCACATGGGGCCCCCATGAAATGCGGCATTTATTTGGGGCCCCCATGACATGCGGCATGCACGTGGTGCCCCCATGACGTGCAGCATGAATTTGGATCCCCCATTACATGCTGCATGCAACTGGGGCCCCCATGAAATGCGCCATGCATGTGGGGCCCCTATGACATGCGGCATGCATTTGTGGGCCCCAAGACATGCGCCATGCATGTGGGGCCCCAATGACATGCAGCATTCACGTGGGACCGCCATAACATGCGGAATGCACGTGAGGCTCCCATGACATGCGTAATGCCTGCGGGGCCCCAATGACATGCGGCATGCACGCATTTGGGTCCCCCATGAAATGCGGCATGCATGTGGGGCCCCCATGACATGCGGCATGCATTTGTGGGCCCCAAGACATGCGCCATGCATGTGGGGCCCCTATGACATGCGGCATGCATTTGTGGGCCCCAAGACATGCGGCATGCATGTGGGGGCCCTATGACATGCGGCATGCATTTGGGGGGCCCCAAGACATGCGGCATGCACGTGCGGCCCCCATGAAATGTGGCATTTATTTGGCGCCCCAATGACATGTGGAATGCCTGCGGGGCCCCCGTGACATGTGGCATGCACGTGGGGCCCCCATGACATGCGGCAAGCACGTGGGGCCCCAATGACATGCAGCATTCACGTGGGACCGACATAATATGCGGAATGCACGTGAGGCCCCCTTGACATGCGTAATGCCTGCGGGGCCCCAATGACATGCGGCATGCACGCATTTGGGTCCCCCATGAAATGCGGCATGCATGTGGGGCCCCCATGACATGTGGTATGCATGTGGGGTCCCATGATATGCGGCATGCAGTTGGGGCCCCAATACATGCGGCATGCACGTTGGGCACCCATGACATGCGACATGCATTTATGGCCCCCATGATATGCGGCATGCATTTGGGCCCTCATGAAATGCGCCATGCATGTGGGGCCCCTATGACATGCGGCATGCATTTGGGGCCCCCATGATATGCGGCACGCATTTGTGGTCCCCATGACATGCGGCATGCATTTGTGGGCCCCAAGACATGATGCATGCATTTGGGGGGCCCCATGACATGCGGAATGCACGTGGGGCCCCCATGAAATGCGGCATGCATTTGGGGCCCCCATGACATGCGGAATGCCTTCGGGGCCCCATGAGATGCGGAATGCATGCGGCACCCATTAAATGCGGCAAGCACGTGGGGCCCCAATGACATGCAGCATGTACGTGGGGCCCCCATGACATGCGGAATGCCTGCGGGGCCCCAATGACATGCGGCATGCAAGCGGGGCCCTCATGACATGTAGCATGCATTTGGGGGCCCCAATATATGCAGCATGCACGTGGGGCCCCCATGATATGTGGCATGCATTTGGGGCCCCCATGACTTGTGGCATGCACGTGGGCCCCTCATGACATGCAGCATGCATTTGGAAACCACTATGACATGCGGCATGCATTTGGGGCCCCCATGACATGAGGCATGCATTTGGGGCCCCCATGACATGCGGCATGCATGTAGGGCCCCATGAAATGCGCCATGCATGTGGGTCCCCTATGACATGCGGCATGCATTTGTGGGCCCCAAGACATGCGGCATGCACGTGGGCCCCCCATGACATGCGGCATGCATTTGGGGCCCCCCTGACATGCGGAATGCACGTGGGGCACCTATGACATGCGACATGAATTTGGGGGCCCCATTACATGCGGCATGCACGTGGAGCATCCATGACATGCGTCATGCATTTGGGCCCCCATGACATGCGGCATGCATGTGGGGCCCCCATGATATGCGCCATGCATGTGGGGCCCCTATGACATGCGGCATGCATTTGTGGGTCCCAAGACATACTGCATGCATTTGGGGGGCCCCATGACATGCGGCATGCATTTGGGGGGCCCCATGACATGCGGCATGCACGTGGGGCCCCCATGACATGTGGCATACATTTGTGGCCCCCGTGACATGAGGCATGCAAGAGGGGTCCCCATGACATGCGGCATGCATTTGGGGCCCCCATGACATGTGGCATGCACGTGGGGCCCCCATGACATGCTGCATGCATTTGGGGCCCCCATGATAAGCGGCATGCATGTGGGGCCCCTATGACATGCGGAATCCATTTGGGGGGCCCATGACATGCGGCATGCACATGGGGCCCCCATGAAATGCAGCATTTATTTGGGGCCCCCATGACATGTGGAATGCCTGCGGGGGCCCCATGACATGCGGCATGCATGTGGGGCCCCCATGAAGTGCAGCATGCATTTGGATCCCCCATTACATGCTGCATGCAATTGAGGCCCCCATGAAATGCGCCATGCATGTGGGGCCCCTATAACATGCTGCATGAATTTGGGGCCCCCAATACATGCGGCATGCTTGTTGGGCCCCCATGACATGCGGCATGCATTTATGGCCCCCATGACATGCGGCAAGCATTTGAGCCCCCATGACATGCGGCATGCATGTGGGGACCCCATGACATGCGGCATGCATGTGCTGCCCCAATGGCATGCGGCATGCATTTGGGGGCCCCATGACTTGATGCATGCATTTGTTGCCCCCATGGCATGCGGCATGCATGTGGGACCCCCATGACATGCGGCATGCATTTGAATCCCCCATTACATGTGGCATGCACGTGGGGCCCCCATGACATGCGGCGTGCATTTGGGCCCCCCATGACATGCGGAATGCCTGCGGGGCCCCCATGACATGCGGCATGCATGCATGGCCCTCATGACATGCGGCATGAATTTGGGGCCCCCAACACATGCGGCATTCATGTGGGGCTCCCATGACATGCGGCATGCATTTATGGCCCCCATGACATGCGGCAAGCTTTTGGGCCCCATGACATGCGGCATGCATGTGGGGCCACCATGACATGCGGCATGCATGTGGGGCCCCCTTGACATGCGGCATGCATTTGGGGGCCCCATGGCATGCAGCATGCATGTGGGGCCCAAATGCTTGCCGCATGTCAAGGGGGCCTCCATGACATGCGGCATGCATGTGGGTCCCCATGACATGCGTCATGCACGTGGGGCCCCCTTGACATGCGGCATGCATTTATGGCCCCCATGACTTGCGGCATGAATTTGGGGCTCCCATGATATGCGGCACGCATTTGGGGCCCCCATGACATGCGCATGCATGTGGAGCCCCCATGAAATACGCCATGCATGTGGGGCCCCTATGACATGCGGCATGCATTTGTGGGCCCCAAGACATGCTGCATGCATTTGGGTGACCCCATGACATGCGGCATGCATTTGGGGCCCCCATGACATGAGGCATTCATTTGGGACCCCCATGACATGCAGCATGCACTTGGGGCCCCCATGACATGCGACATGCATTTGGGGGCCCCATGACATGCGGCATGCATTTGGGTCCCCCATGAAATGTGGCATGCACGTGGAGCCCCCATGACATGCGGCATGCATTTGGGGCACCCATGACATGCGGCATGCATGTGGGACCCCCATGACATGCGGCATGCATTTGGGCCCCCCATGACATGCGGCATGCATATGGGGCCTGCATAACATGCTGCATGCATTTGGGGTACCTGAGACATGCGGCATGCACGTGGGCCCCCCATAACATGCTGCATGCATTTGGGGTGCCCGAGACATGCGGCATGCACGTGGGGCCCCTATGACATGTGGCATGCACGTGGGGCCCCCATGACATGCTGCATGCATTTGGGGCCCCCATGATAAGCGGCATGCATGTGGGGCCCCAATGACATGCGGAATCCATTTGGGGGGCCCCATGACATGCGGCATGCACATGGGGCCCCCATGAAATGCAGCATTTATTTGGGGCCCCCATGACATGTGGAATGCCTGCGGGGCCCCCATGACATGCGGCATGCATGTGGGGCCCCCATGAAGTGCAGCATGCATTTGGATCCCCCATTACATGCTGCATGCAATTGGGGCCCCCATGAAATGCGCCATGCATGTGGGGCCCCTATGACATGCTGCATGAATTTGGGGCCCCCAATACATGCGGCATGCTTGTTGGGCCCCCATGACATGCGGCATGCATTTATGGCCCCCATGACATGCGGCAAGCATTTGAGCCCCCATGACATGCGGCATGCATGTGGGGACCCCATGACATGCGGCATGCATGTGGGGCCCCAATGACATGCGGCATGCATTTGGGGGGCCCCATGACTTGATGCATGCATTTGGGGCCCCCCATGACATGCGGCATGCATGTGGGACCCCCATGGCATGCGGCATGCATTTGAATCCCCCATTACATGCGGCCTGCATGTGGGGCCCCCCATGGCATGCGGCATGCATTTGGGCCCCCCATGACATGCGGAATGCCTGCAGGGCCCCCATGACATGCGGCATGCATGCAGGGCCCTCATGACATGCGGCATGAATTTGGGGCCCCCAATACATGCGGCATGCACGTTGGGCCCCCTTGACATGCGACATTCATGTGGGGCTCCCATGACATGCGGCATGCATTTATGGCCCCCATGACATGCGGCAAGCTTTTGGGCCCCATGACATGCGGCATGCATGTGGGGCCTCCATGACATGCGGCAAGCATTTGGGCCCCCGTGACATGCGGCATGCATGTGGGGCCCCCTTGACATGCGGCATGCATTTGGGGGCCCCATGGCATGCAGCATGCATGTGGGGCCCAAATGCTTGCCGCATGTCAAGGGGGCCTCCATGACATGCGGCATGCATGTGGATCCCCATGACATGCGGCATGCATGTGGGGCCCCTATGACATGCGGCATGCATGTGGGGCCCCCATGACATGCTCCATGCATGTGGGGCCCCTATGACATGTGGCATGCATGTGGGGGCCCTATGACATGCGGCATGCATTTGGGGGGCCCCATGACATGCGGCATGCACGTGGGGCCCCCATGACATGCGGCAAGCACGCGGGGCCCCAATGACATGCAGCATGTACGTGGGGCCCCCATGACATGCGAAATGCACGTGAGGCCCCCATGACATGCGGAATGCCTGCGGGGCCCCAATGCCATGCGGCATGCATGCATTTGGGTCACCCATGAAATGCAGCATGCACGTGGGGCCCCCATGACATGTGGCATGCATGTGGGGCCCCATGATATCCGGCATGCATTTATGGCCCCCATGACATGCGGCATGCATTTGGGGCCCCCATGACTTGAGCCATGCATTTGGGGCCCCCATAACATGTGGCATGCACGTGGGGCCCTCATGACATGCAGCATGCATTTGGGGCCCCCATGACTTGAGCCATGCATTTGGGGCCCCCATGACATGCGGCATGCACGTGGGGCCATCATGACATGCAGCATGCATTTGGGGCCACTATGACATGCGGCAAGCATTTGGGCCCCCATGACATGCGGCATGCATGTGGGGGGCCCATGACATGCGTCATGCATTTGGGCCCCATGACATGCGGCATGCATTTGGGGCCTGCATAACATGATGCATGCATTTGGGGTATCTGAGACATGCGGCATGCACATGGGGCCCCCATAACATGCTGCATGCATTTGGTGCGCCCGAGACATGCGGCATGCACGTGGGGACCCTATGACATGCCGCATGCATTTGGGGCCCCCATTACATGTGGCATGCACATGAAGCCCCCATGACATGAGGCATATGCTTGGGGCCCCATTGACATGCGGCATGAGTTTGGACCCCCCATGACATGTGGCATGCACGTGGGGCCCCCATGACATGCGGCATGCATTTGGGGCCGCCATGACATGCGGCATGCATTTGGGGCCCCCATGACATGCGGCATGCATTTGGGTCCCTCATGAAATGCGGCATGCATGTGGGGCCCCCATGACATGTGGCATGCATGTGGGCCCCCCCATGACATGCGCCATGAATGTGGGGCCCCTATGACATGCGGCATGCACGTGGGGCCCCCATGACATGCGGCATACATTTGTGGCCCCCGTGACATGAGGCATGCACGTGGGGCCCCCATGACATGCGACAAGCACGCGGGGCACCAATGACATGCAACATGTACGTGGGGCCCCCATGACATGCGGAATGCACGTGAGGCCCCCTTGACATGCGGAATGGCTGCGGGGCCCCAATGACATGCAGCATGCATGTGGGCCCCCCATGACATGCGGCATGCATTTGTGGGCACCAAGACATACGGCATGCGTTTGGGGCCCCCATGATATGCGGCATGCATTTGAATCCCCCATTACATGCGGCATGCACGTGGGGCTCCCATGACATGCGGCATGCATTTGTGGCCCCCATGACTTGAGGCATGCATTTGGGGCCTCCATGACATGCGGCATGCATGTGGGGCCCCCATGACATGCGCCATGCATGTGGGGCCCCTATGACATGCGGCATGCACGTGGAGCCCCCATCATATGCGGCATGCATTTGGGGCCCCCATGACATGCGGCATGCATGCAGGGCCCTCATGACATGTGGCATGAATTTGGGGCCCCAATACATGCGGCATGCATGTTGGCACCCCATGACATGTGGCATGCATTTGGGGCCTCCATGACATGCGGCATGCATGTGGGGTCCCCCATGACATGCGCCGTGCATGTGTGACCCCTATGACATGCGGCATGCATTTGGGGGCCCCATGACATGCGGCATGCATGTGGGGCCCTCATGACATGCGGCATGCATTTGTGGGCCCCAAGACATTCGGCATGCACGTGGGGCCCCCATGACATGCTGCATTCGTTTGGGGCCCCCATGACTTGCGGCATGCATGTGGGACCCCCATGACATGTGGTATGCACGTGGGGCCCCTATGACATGCCACATGCATTTGGGGCCCCCATGACATGCGACATGCATGTGGGACCCCCATGACATGCGGCATGCATTTGGGCCCCCATGACATGTGGCATGCATTTGGGCCCCCATGACATGCGGCATGCATTTGGGGCCTGCATAACATGCTGCATGCATTTGGGGTCCCTGAGACATTCGGCATGCATGTGGGGCACCCATGACTTGCGCCATGCACGTGGGGCCCCTATGACATGCAGCATGAATTTGGGGGCCCCATTACATGTGGCATGCACGTGGAGCCCCCATGACATGAGTCATGCATTTGGGGCCGCCATGACATGCGGCATGCACGTGGGGCCCCCAATACATGCGGAATGCTCGGGAGGCCCCCATGACATGCGGCATGCACGTGGGGCCCCCATGACGTGCAGCATGCATTTGGATCCCCCATTACATGCAGAATGCAAGTGGGGACCCCATGACATGTGGCATGCATGTGGGCCCCATGACATGCAGTATGCATTTGGGGCCTGCATAACATGGTGCATGCATTTGGTGTACCTGAGACATTCGGCATGCACGTGGGGCCCCCATAACATGCTGCATGCATTTGGGGTGCCCGAGACATGCGGCATGTCATAGGGGCCCCACGTGCATGCCGCACGCATTTGGGCCCCCATTACATGTGGCATGCACATGGGGACCCCATGACATGCAGCATGAGTTTGGATCCCCCATGACATGCGGCATGCACATGGGGCCCCATGACATGAGTCATGCATTTGGGGCCGCCATGACATGCAGCATGCATTTGGGGCTCCCATGACATGCGGCATGCATTTGGGTCCCTCATGAAATGCGGCATGCATGTGGGGCCCCCATGACATGTGGCATGCATGTAGGGCCCCATGATATGCGGCCTGCAGTTGGGGCCCCCAATACATGCGGCATGCATTTATGGCCCCATTACATGCGGCATGCATTTGGGCCCCCATGACATGTGGCAAGCATGTGGGGCCCCAATGACATGCAGCATGCACGTGGGGCCCCCATGACATGCGGAATGCAAGTGAGGCCCCCATGACATGCGGAATGCCTGCGGGGCCCCCATGACATGCGGAATGCGTGCGGGGCCCCCATGACATGCGGCATGCATGCAGGGCCCTCATGACATGCGGCATGAATTTGGGACCCCATGACATGTGGCATGCATGTGGGGCCCCTATGACATGCGGCATGCATTTGTGGGCCCCAAGACATGCGGCATGCATGTGGGGCCCCTATGACATGCGGCATGCATTTGGGGGCCCCATGACATGCGGCATGCACATGGGGCCCCCATGAAATGCGGCATTTATTTGGGGCCCCCATGACATGCGGCATGCACGTGGTGCCCCCATGACGTGCAGCATGAATTTGGATCCCCCATTACATGCTGCATGCAACTGGGGCCCCCATGAAATGCGCCATGCATGTGGGGCCCCTATGACATGCGGCATGCATTTGTGGGCCCCAAGACATGCGCCATGCATGTGGGGCCCCAATGACATGCAGCATTCACGTGGGACCGCCATAACATGCGGAATGCACGTGAGGCCCCCATGACATGCGTAATGCCTGCGGGGCCCCAATGACATGCGGCATGCACGCATTTGGGTCCCCCATGAAATGCGGCATGCATGTGGGGCCCCCATGACATGCGGCATGCATTTGTGGGCCCCAAGACATGCGCCATGCATGTGGGGCCCCTATGACATGCGGCATGCATTTGTGGGCCCCAAGACATGCGGCATGCATGTGGGGCCCCTATGACATGCGGCATGCATTTGGGGGGCCACATGACATGCGGCATGCACGTGCGGCCCCCATGAAATGTGGCATTTATTTGGCGCCCCAATGACATGTGGAATGCCTGCGGGGCCCCCTTGACATGTGGCATGCACGTGGGGCCCCCATGACATGCGGCAAGCACGTGGGGCCCCAATGACATGCAGCATTCACGTGGGACCGCCATAACATGCGGAATGCACGTGAGGCCCCCTTGACATGCGTAATGCCTGCGGGGCCCCAATGACATGCGGCATGCACGCATTTGGGTCCCCCATGAAATGCGGCATGCATGTGGGGCCCCCATGACATGTGGTATGCATGTGGGGTCCCATGATATGCGGCATGCAGTTGGGGCCCCAATACATGCGGCATGCACGTTGGGCACCCATGACATGCGACATGCATTTATGGCCCCCATGATATGCGGCATGCATTTGGGCCCTCATGAAATGCGCCATGCATGTGGGGCCCTTATGACATGCGGCATGCATTTGGGGCCCCCATGATATGCGGCACACATTTGTGGTCCCCATGACATGCGGCATGCATTTGTGGGCCCCAAGACATGATGCATGCATTTGGGGGGGCCCCATGACATGCGGAATGCACGTGGGGCCCCCATGAAATGCGGCATGCATTTGGGGCCCCCATGACATGCGGAATGCCTTCGGGGCCCCATGAGATGCGGCATGCATGCGGCACCCTCATGACATGCGGCATGCATTTGGGGCCCCCATGACTTGAGGCATGCATTTGGGGCCCTCATGACATGCGGCATGCATTTGTGGGCCCCAAGACATTCGGCATGCACGTGGGGCCCTCATGACATGCTGCATGCGTTTGGGGCCCCCATGACTTGCGGCATGCATGTGGGACCCCCATGACATGTGGTATGCACGTGGGGCACCTATGACATGCCACATGCATTTGGGGCCCCCATGACATGCGACATGCATGTGGGACCCCCATGACATGCAGCATGCATTTGGGCCCCATGACATGTGGCATGCATTTGGGCCCCCATGACATGCGGCATGCATTTGGGGCCTGCATAACATGCTGCATGCATTTGGGGGCCCCATTACATGTGGCATGCACGTGGAGCCCCCATGACATGAGTCATGCATTTGGGGCCGCCATGACATGCGGCATGCACGTGGGGCCCCCAATACATGCGGAATGCTCGGGAGGCCCCCATGACATGCGGCATGCACGTGGGGCCCCCATGACGTGCAGCATGCATTTGGATCCCCCATTACATGCAGAATGCAAGTGGGGACCCCATGACATGTGGCATGCATGTGGGCCCCCATGACATGCAGTATGCATTTGGGGCCTGCATAACATGGTGCATGCATTTGGTGTACCTGAGACATTCGGCATGCACGTGGGCCCCCCATAACATGCTGCATGCATTTGGGGTGCCCGATACATGCGGCATGTCATAGGGGCCCCACGTGCATGCCGCACGCATTTGGGCCCCCATTACATGTGGCATGCACATGGGGACCCCATGACATGCAGCATGAGTTTGGATCCCCCATGACATGCGGCATGCACATGGGGCCCCCATGACATGAGTCATGCATTTGGGGCCGCCATGACATGCTGCATGCATTTGGGGCTCCCATGACATGCGGCATGCATTTGGGTCCCCCATGAAATGCGGCATGCATGTGGGGCCCCCATGACATGTGGCATGCATGTAGGGCCCCATGATATGCGGCCTACAGTTGGGGCCCCCAATACATGCGTCATGCATTTATGGCCCCCATGACATGCGGCATGCATTTGGGCCCCCATGACATGTGGCAAGCACGTGGGGCCCCAATGACATGCAGCATGCACGTGGGGCCCCCATGACATGCGGAATGCAAGTGAGGCCCCCATGACATGCGGAATGCCTGCGGGGCCCCCATGACATGCGGAATGCGTGCGGGGCCCCCATGACATGCGGCATGCATGCAGGGCCCTCATGACATGCGGCATGAATTTGGGACCCCATGACATGTGGCATGCATGTGGGGCCCCTATGACATGCGGCATGCATTTGTGGGCCCCAAGACATGCGTCATGCACATGGGGCCCCCATGAAATGCGGCATTTATTTGGGGCCCCCATGACATGCGGCATGCACGTGGTGCCCCCATGACGTGCAGCATGAATTTGGATCCCCCATTACATGCTGCATGCAACTGGGGCCCCCATGAAATGCGCCATGCATGTGGGGCCCCTATGACATGCGGCATGCATTTGTGGGCCCCCAATGACATGCAGCATTCACGTGGGACCGCCATAACATGCGGAATGCACGTGAGGCCCCCATGACATGCGTAATGCCTGCGGGGCCCCAATGACATGCGACATGCACGCATTTGGGTCCCCCATGAAATGCGGCATGCATGTGGGGGGCCCATGACATGCGGCATGCATTTGTGGGCCCCAAGACATGCGCCATGCATGTGGGGCCCCTATGACATGCGGCATGCATTTGTGGGCCCCAAGACATGCGGCATGCATGTGGGGGCCCTATGACATGCGGCATGCATTTGGGGGGCCCCAAGACATGCGGCATGCACGTGCGGCCCCCATGAAATGTGGCATTTATTTGGCGCCCCAATGACATGTGGAATGCCTGCGGGGCCCCCGTGACATGTGGCATGCACGTGGGGCCCCCATGACATGCGGCAAGCACGTGGGGCCCCAATGACATGCAGCATTCACGTGGGACCGACATAACATGCGGAATGCACGTGAGGCCCCCTTGACATGCGTAATGCCTGCGGGGCCCCAATGACATGCGGCATGCACGCATTTGGGTCCCCCATGAAATGCGGCATGCATGTGGGGCCCCCATGACATGTGGTATGCATGTGGGGTCCCATGATATGCGGCATGCAGTTGGGGCCCCAATACATGCGGCATGCACGTTGGACACCCATGACATGCGACATGCATTTATGGCCCCCATGATATGCGGCATGCATTTGGGCCCTCATGAAATGCGCCATGCATGTGGGGCCCCTATGACACGCGGCATGCATTTGGGGCCCCCATGATATGCGGCACGCATTTGTGGTCCCCATGACATGCGGCATGCACTTGTGGGCCCCAAGACATGATGCATGCATTTGGGGGGCCCCATGACATGCGGAATGCACGTGGGGCCCCCATGAAATGCGGCATGCATTTGGGGCCCCCATGACATGCGGAATGCCTTCGGGGCCCCATGAGACGCGGCATGCATGCGGCACCCTCATGACATGCGGCATGCATTTGGGGCCCCCATGACTTGAGGCATGCATTTGGGGCCCCTATGACATGCGGCATGCATTTGGGGCCCCAATGACATGCGGCATGCATGTGGGGCACCCATGACTTGCGCCATGCACGTGGGGCCCCTATGGCATGCGGCATGAATTTGGGGGCCCCATTACATGCGGCATGCATGTGGAGCCCCCATGACATGCGGCATGCATTTGGGGCCCCCATGACATGCTTCATGCATGTGGGGCCCCCATGACATGCGTCATGCATTTGGGCCCCCATGACATGCGGCATGCATTTGGGGCCTGCATAACATGCTGCATGCATTTGGGGTACCTGAGACATGCGGCATGCACATGGGGCCCCCATGACATGCGGCATATGCTTGGGGCCCCAATGACATGCGGTATGAGTTTGGATCCCCCATGACATGCGGCATGCACGTGGGGCCCCCATGACATGAGTCATGCATTTGGGGCCGCCATGACATGCGGCATGCATTTGGGGCCCCCATGACATGCGACATGCACGTGGGGCCGCCATGACATGCGGTATGCATTTGCATACCCCATGACATGCGGCATGCATTTGGGGTCCCCAGGACATGAGTCATGCATTTGGGGCCGTCATGACATGCGGCATGCATTTGGGGCCCCCATGACATGCGGCATGCATTTGGGTCCCCCATGAAATGCGGCATGCATGTGGGGCCCCCATGACATGTGGCATGCATGTGGGCCCCCCATGACATGCGCCATGCATGTGGGCCCCTATGACATGCGGCATGCATGTGGGGCCCCCAGGACATGCTCCATGCATGTGGGGCCCCTATGACATGCGGCATGCATGTGGGGCCCCTATGACATGCGGCATGCATTTGGGGGCCCCATGACATGCGGCATGCACGTGGGGCCCCCATGACATGCGTCATACATTTGTGGCCCCCGTGACATGAGGCATGCACATGGGGACCCCATGACATGCGGCAAGCACGCGGGGCCCCAATGACATGCAGCATGTACGTGGGGCCCCCATGACATGCGGAATGCACGTGAGGCCCCCATGACATGCGGAATGCCTGCGGGGCCCCAATGCCATGCGGCATGCATGCATTTGGGTCACCCATGAAATGCGGCATGCATGTGGGGCCCCCATGACATGTGGCATGCATGTGGGGCCCCATGATATCCGGCATGCATTTATGGCCCCCATGACATGCGGCATGCATTTGGGCCTCCATGACAAGCGAAAAGCACGTGGGGCCCCAATGACATGCAGCATGCACGTGGGGCCCCCATGACATGCGGAATGCACGTGAGGCCCCCATGACATGCGGAATGCCTGCGGGGCCCCAATGACATGCGGCATGCATTTGGGGCCCCCATGACTTGAGCCATGCATTTGGGGCCCCCATGATATGTGGCATGCATTTGGGGCCCCCATGACTTGAGCCATGCATTTGGGGCCCCCATGACATGCGGCCTGCACGTGGGGCCATCATGACATGCAGCATGCATTTGGGGCCACTATGACATGCGGCAAGCATTTGGGCCCCCATGACATGCGGCATGCATGTGGGGCACCCATGACTTGCGCCATGCACGTGGGGCCCCTATGACATGTGGCATGAATTTGGGGGCTCCATTACATGCGGCATGCATGTGGAGCCCCCATGACATGCGGCATGCATTTGGGGCCCACATGACATGCTTCATGCATGTGGGGCCCCCATGACATGCGTCATGCATTTGGGCCCCCATGACATGCGGCATGCATTTGGGGACTGCATAACATGCTGCATGCATTTGGGGTACCTGAGACATGCGGCATGCACATGGGGCCCCCATGACATGCGGCATATGCTTGGGGCCCCAATGACATGCGGTATGCACGTTCGGCCCCCATGACATGAGTCATGCATTTGGGGCCGCCATGACATGCGGCATGCATTTGGGGCCCCCATGACATGCGACATGCACGTGGGGCCCCCATGACATGCGGTATGCATGTGGGGCCCCAATGACATGCGGCATGCATTTGGGGGCCCCCATGACTTGATGCATGCATTTGGGGCCCCCATGACATGCGGCATGCATGTGGGACCCCCATGGCATGCGGCATGCATTTGAATCCCCCATTACATGCGGCATGCACGTGGGGCCCCCCATGGCATGCGGCATGCATTTGGGGCCCCCATGACATGCGGAATGCCTGCGGGGCCCCCATGACATGCGGCATGCATGCAGGGCCCTCATGACATGCGGCATGAATTTGGGGCCCCCAATACATGCGGCATGCACATTGGGCCCCCTTGACATGCGACATTCATGTGGGGCTCCCGTGACATGCGGCATGCATTTATGGCCCCCATGACATGCGGCATGCATTTGGGCCCCCCATGACATGCGGCATGCATTTGGGGCCTGCATAACATGCTGCATGCATTTTGGGTACCTGAGACATGCGGCATGCACGTGGGTCCCCCATAACATGTTGCATGCATTTGGGGTGCCCGAGACATGCGGCATGCACGTGGGGCCCCTATGACATGTGGCATGCACGTGGGGCCCCCATGACATGCTGCATGCATTTGGGGCCCCCATGATAAGCGGCATGCATGTGGGGCCCCTATGACATGCGGAATCCATTTGGGGGGCCCCATGACATGCGGCATGCACATGGGGCCCCCATGAAATGCAGCATTTATTTGGGGCCCCCATGACATGTGGAATGCCTGCGGGGCCCCCATGACATGCGGCATGCATGTGGGGCCCCCATGAAGTGCAGCATGCATTTGGATCCCCCATTACATGCTGCATGCAATTGGGGCCCCCATGAAATGCGCCATGCATGTGGGGCCCCTATGACATGCTGCATGAATTTGGGGCCCCCAATACATGCGGCATGCTTGTTGGGCCCCCATGACATGCGGCATGCATTTATGGCCCCCATGACATGCGGCAAGCATTTGAGCCCCCATGACATGCGGCATGCATGTGGGGACCCCATGACATACGGCATGCATGTGGGGCCCCAATGACATGCGGCATGCATTTGGGGGCCCCCATGACTTGATGCATGCATTTGGGGCCCCCATGACATGCGGCATGCATGTGGGACCCCCATGGCATGCGGCATGCATTTGAATCCCCCATTACATGCGGCATGCACGTGGGGCCCCCATGGCATGTGGCATGCATTTGGGCCCCCCATGACATGCGGAATGCCTGCGGGGCCCCCATGACATGCGGCATGCATGCAGGGCCCTCATGACATGCGGCATGAATTTGGGGCCCCCAATACATGCGGCATGCACGTTGGGCCCCCTTGACATGCGACATTCATGTGGGGCTCCCATGACATGCGGCATGCATTTATGGCCCCCATGACATGCGGCAAGCTTTTGGGCCCCATGACATGCGGCATGCATGTGGGGCCCCCATGACATGCGGCAAGCATTTGGGCCCCCATGACATGCGGCATGCATGTGGGGCCCCCTTGACATGCGGCATGCATTTGGGGGCCCCATGGCATGCAGCATGCATGTGGGGCCCAAATGCTTGCCGCATGTCAAGGGGGCCTCCATGACATGCGGCATGCATGTGGGTCCCCATGACATGCGTCATGCACGTGGGGCCCCCTTGACATGCGGCATGCATTTATGGCCCCCATGACTTGCGGCATGAATTTGGGGCCCCCATGATATGCGGCACGCATTTGGGGCCCCCATGACATGCGCATGCATGTGGAGCCCCCATGACATGAGGCATTCATTTGGGACCCCCATGACATGCAGCATGCACGTGGGGCCCCCATGACATGCGACATGCATTTGGGGGCCCCGTGACATGCGGCATGCATTTGGGTCCCCCATGAAATGTGGCATGCACGTGGAGCCCCCATGACATGCGGCATGCATTTGGGGCACCCATGACATGCGGCATGCATGTGGGACCCCCATGACATGCGGCATGCATTTGGGGCATGCATAACATGCTGCATGCATTTGGCGTGCCCGAGACATGCGGCATGCACGTGGGGCCCCTATGACATGCCGCATGCATTTGGGGCCCACATTGCATGTGGCATGCACATGGGGCCCCCATGACATGCGGCATACACTTGGGGCCCCAATGACATGCGGCATGAGTTTGGATCCCCCATGACATGCGGCATGCACGTGGGGCCCCCATGACATGCTCCATGCATGTGGGGCCCCTATGATATGCGGCATGCATGTGGGCTCCCCATGAAATGTGGCATGCACCTGGGGCCCCCATGACATGCTGCATGCATTTGGGGCCCCCATGACATGCAGCATGCATGTGGGTCCCCCATGACATGCGACATGCATTTGGGGCCCCATGACATGCGGCATGCATGTGGGTCCCCATGACATGCGGCATGCACTTGGGGCCCCCTTGACATGCGTCATGCATTTGGATCCCCCATTACATGCTGCATGCAAGTGGTGCCCCATGACATGCGGCATGCATGTGGGCCCCCATGACATGCGGCATGCATTTGGGGCCTCCATGACATGCGGCATGCATGTGGGGCCCCCATGACATGCGGCATGCATTTGGGGTCCCCTTGACATGCGACATTCATGTGGGGCTCCCATGACATGCGGCATGAATTTGGGGCCTCCATGACATGCGGCATGCATGTGGGGCCCCCATGACATGCGGCATGCATTTGGGGTCCCCATGACATGCGGCATGCACGTGGGGCCCCCTTGACATGCGACATTCATTTGGGGCCCCCATGACATGTGGCATGCATGTGGGGCTCCCATGACATGCGGCATGCATTTATGGCCCCCATGACATGCGGCAAGCATTTGGGCCCCCATGACATGCGGCATGCATGTGGGGCCCCCATGACATGCGGCATGCATTTGGGGCCTGCATAACATGCTGCATGCACTTGGGGTACCTGAGACATGCGGCATGCACGTGGGGCCCCCATAACATGCTGCATGCATTTGGGGTCCCCATGACATGCGGCATGCACGTGGGGCCCCCTTGACATGCGACATTCATTTGGGGCCCCCATTACATGTGGCATGCACATGGGGCCTCCATGACATGCGGCATACGCTTGGGGTCCCAATGACATGCAGCATGAGTTTGGATCCCCCATGACATGCGGCATGCACGTGGGGCCCCCATGACATGAGTCATGCATTTGGGTCCCCCATGACATGCGCTATGCATGTGGGGCCCCTATGACATGCGGCATGCATTTGTGGGCCCCAAGACATGCTGCATGCATTTGGGGGGCCTCCATGACATGCAGCATGCATGTGGGTCCCCATGACATGCGTCATGCACGTGGGGCCCCCTTGACATGTGACATTCATTTGGGGCCCCCATGACATGTGGCATGCATGTGTGGCCCCCATGACATGTGCCATGCATGTGGGGCCCCTATGACATGCGGCATGCATTTGGGGCCCCGATGACATGCGGCATGCATGTGGGGCACCCATGACTTGCGGCATGCATTTGGGGCCACTATGACATGCGGCATGCATTTGGGGCCCCCATGACATGCGGCATGCATGTGGGACCCCTATGACATGCGGCATGCAGTTGGGGGGTCCATGACATGCGGCATGCACGTGGGGCCCCCATGACATGCGGCATACATTTGTGGCCCCGATGACATGCGGTATGCACGTGTGGCACCCATGACTTGTGGCATGCATTTGGAGCCACTATGACATGCTGCATGCATTTGGGGCCCCAATGACATGCGGCATGCATGCATTTGGGTCCCCCATGAAATGTGGCATGCATGTGGGGCCCCCATGACATGCGGCATGCACGTGGGGCCCCCATGACATGCGGCATACATTTGTGGCCCCCGTGACATGAGGCATGCACGTGGGGCCCCATGACATGCGGCAAGCACGTGGGGCCCCAATGACATGCAGCATGCACGTGGAGCCCCCATGACATGCGGAATGCCTGCGGGGCCCCAATGACATGCGGCATGCAAGCGGGGCCCTCATGACATGTGGCATGCATTTGGGGGCCCCAATATATGCAGCATGCACGTGGGGCCCCCATGATATGTGGCATGCATGTGGGGCACCCATGATTTGTGCCATGCACGTGGGGCCCCTATGACATGCGGCATGAATTTGGGGTGCCCGAGACATGCGGAATGCACGTGGGGCCCCTATGACATGCCGCATGCATTTGTGGCCCCCATTACATGTGGCATGCACATGTGGCCTCCATGACATGCGGCATGCATTTGGGGCCACTATGACATGCGGCATGCATTTGGGGCCCCCATGACATGCGTCATGCATGTGGGACCCCTATGACATGCGGCCTGCATGTGGGGGGCCCCATGACATGCGGCAAGCACGTGGGGCCCCAATGACATGCAGCATGTACGTGGGGCCCCCATGACATGCGGAATGCACGTGAGGCCCTCATGACATGCGTAATGCCTGCGGGGCCCCAATGACATGCGGCATGCGTCCCCCATTAAATGCGGCAAGCACGTGGGGCCCCAATGACATGCAGCATGTACGTGGGGCCCCCATGACATGCGGAATGCCTGCGGGGCCCCAATGACATGCGGCATGCAAGCGGGGCCCTCATGACATGCAGCATGCACGTGGGGCCCCCATGATATGTGGCATGCATTTGGGGCCCCCATGACTTGCGGCATGCACGTGGGCCCCTCATGACATGCAGCATGCATTTGGAAACCACTATGACATGCGGCATGCATTTGGGGCCCCCATGACATGAGGCATGCATTTAGGGCCCCCATGACATGCGGCATGCATGTAGGGCCCCCATGAAATGCGCCATGCATGTGGGTCCCCTATGACATGCGGCATGCATTTGTGGGCCCCAAGACATGCGGCATGCACGTGGGCCCCCCATGACATGCGGCATGCATTTGGGGCCCCCCTGACATGCGGAATGCACGTGGGGCACCTATGACATGCGACATGAATTTGGGGGCCCATTACATGCGGCATGCACGTGGAGCATCCATGACATGCGTCATGCATTTGGGCCCCCATGACATGCGGCATGCATGTGGGGCCCCCATGATATGCGCCATGCATGTGGGGCCCCTATGACATGCGGCATGAATTTGTGGGTCCCAAGACATACTGCATGCATTTGGGGGGCCCCATGACATGCGGCATGCATTTGGGGGGCCCCATGACATGCGGCATGCACGTGGGGCCCCCATGACATGTGGCATACATTTGTGGCCCCCATGACATGCGGCATGCATGTGGGTCCCCCATGACATGCGTCATGCATTTGGATCCCCATTACATGCTGCATGCAAGTGTGGCTCCCATGACATGCGACATGCATGTGGGCCCTCAATGACATGTGGCATGCACGTGGGGCCCCCATGACATGCTGCATGCATTTGGGGCCCCCATGATAAGCGGCATGCATGTGGGGCCCCTATGACATGCGGAATCCATTTGGGGGGCCCCATGACATGCGGCATGCACATGGGGCCCCCATGAAATGCAGCATTTATTTGGGGCCCCCATGACATGTGGAATGCCTGCGGGGCCCCCATGACATGCGGCATGCATGTGGGGCCCCCATGAAGTGCAGCATGCATTTGGATCCCCCATTACATGCTGCATGCAATTGGGGCCCCCATGAAATGCGCCATGCATGTGGGGCCCTATGACATGCTGCATGAATTTGGGGCCCCCAATACATGTGGCATGCTTGTTGGGCCCCCATGACATGCGGCATGCATTTATGGCCCCCATGACATGCGGCAAGCATTTGAGCCCCCATGACATGCGGCATGCATGTGGGGACCCCATGACATGCGGCATGCATGTGGAGCCCCAATGGCATGCGGCATGCATTTGGGGGCCCCCATGACTTGATGCATGCATTTGGGGCCCCCATGACATGCGGCATGCATGTGGGACCCCCATGACATGCGGCATGCATTTGAATCCCCCATTACATGCGGAATGCCTGCGGGGCCCCCATGACATGCGGCATGCATGCAGGGCCCTCATGACATGCGGCATGAATTTGGGGCCCCCAATACATGCGGCATGCACGTTGGGCCCCCTTGACATGCGACATTCATGTGGGGCTCCCATGACATGCGGCATGCATTTATGGCCCCCATTACATGCGGCAAGCTTTTGGGCCCCTTGACATGCGACATGCATGTGGGGCCCCCATGACATGCGGCAAGCATTTGGGCCCCCATGACATGCGGCATGCATGTGGGGCCCCCTTGACATGCGGCATGCATTTATGGCCCCCATGACTTGCGGCATGAATTTGGGGCCCCCATGATATGCGGCACGCATTTGGGGCCCCCATGACATGCGCATGCATGTGGAGCCCCCATGAAATACGCCATGCATGTGGGGCCCCTATGACATGCGGCATGCATTTGTGGGCCCCAAGACATGCTGCATGCATTTGGGGGACCCCATGACATGCGGCATGCATTTGGGGCCCCCATGACATGAGGCATTCATTTGGGACCCCCATGACATGCAGCATGCACGTGGGGCCCCCATGACATGCGACATGCATTTGGGGGCCCCATGACATGCGGCATGCATTTGGGTCCCCCATGAAATGTGGCATGCACGTGGAGCCCCCATGACATGCGGCATGCATTTGGGGCACCCATGACATGCGGCATGCATGTGGGACCCCCATGACATGCGGCATGCATTTGGGCCCCCCATGACATGCGGCATGCATTTGGGGCCTGCATAACATGCTGCATGCATTTGGGGTACCTGAGACATGCGGCATGCACGTGGGCCCCCCATAACATGCTGCATGCATTTGGGGTGCCCGAGACATGCGGCATGCACGTGGGGCCCCTATGACATGTGGCATGCACGTGGGGCCCCCATGACATGCTGCATGCATGTGGGGCCCCTATGACATGCGGAATCCATTTGGGGGGCCCCATGACATGCGGCATGCACATGGGGCCCCCATGAAATGCAGCATTTATTTGGGGCCCCCATGACATGTGGAATGCCTGCGGGGCCCCCATGACATGCGGCATGCATGTGGGGCCCCCATGAAGTGCAGCATGCATTTGGATCCCCCATTACATGCTGCATGCAATTGGGGCCCCCATGAAATGCGCCATGCATGTGGGGCCCCTATGACATGCTGCATGAATTTGGGGCCCCCAATACATGCGGCATGCTTGTTGGGCCCCCATGACATGCGGCATGCATTTATGGCCCCCATGACATGCGGCAAGCATTTGAGCCCCCATGACATGCGGCATGCATGAGGGGACCCCATGACATGCGGCATGCATGTGGGGCCCCAATGACATGCGGCATGCATTTGGGGGCCCACATGACTTGATGCATGCATTTGGGGCCCCCATGACATGCGGCATGCATGTGGGACCCCCATGACATGCGGCATGCATTTGAATCCCCCATTACATGCGGCATGCACGTGGGGCCCCGTGACATGCGGCATGCATTTGGGCCCCCCATGACATGCGGAATGCCTGCGGGGCCCCCATGACATGCGGCATGCATGCAGGGCCCTCATGACATGCGGCATGAATTTGGGGCCCCCAATACATGCGGCATGCACGTTGGGCCCCCATGACATGCGGCATACGCTTGGGGCCCCAATGACATGCGGCATGAGTTTGGATCCCCCATGACATGCGGCATGCACGTGGGGCCCCCATGACATGCTCCATGCATGTGGGGCCCCTATGATATGCGGCATGCATGTAGTCTCCCCATGAAATGTGGCATGCACGTGGGGCCCCCATGACATGCTGCATGCATTTGGGGCCCCCATGACATGCAGCATGCATGTGGGTCCCCCATGACATGCGACATGCATTTGGGGCCCCATGACATGCGGCATGCATGTGGGTCCCCATGACATGCGGCATGCACGTGGGGCCCCCTTGACATGCGTCATGCATTTGGATCCCCCATAACATGCTGCATGCAAGTGGTGCCCCATGACATGCGGCATGCATGTGGGCCCCCATGACATGCGGCATGCATGTGGGACCCCCATGACATACGTCATGCATTTGGATCCCCCATTACATGCTGCATGCAAGTGGTGCCCCCATTACATGCTGCATGCAAGTGGTGCCCCATGACATGCGGCATGCATGTGGGCCCCCATGACATGCGGCATGCATTTGGGGGGCCCAAGACATGCGCCATGCATGTGGGGCCCCTATGACATGCGGCATGCATTTGTGGGCCCCAAGACATGCGCCATGCATGTGGGGCCCCTATGACATGCGGCATGCATTTGTGGGCCCCAAGACATGCGGCATGCATGTGGGGCCCCTATGGCATGCGGCATGCATTTGGGGGGCCACATGACATGCGGCATGCACGTGCGGCCCCCATGAAATGTGGCATTTATTTGGCGCCCCAATGACATGTGGAATGCCTGCGGGGCCCCCTTGACATGTGGCATGCACGTGGGGCCCCCATGACATGCGGCAAGCACGTGGGGCCCCAATGACATGCAGCATTCACGTGGGACCGCCATAACATGCGGAATGCACGTGAGGCCCCCTTGACATGCGTAATGCCTGCGGGGCCCCAATGACATGCGGCATGCACGCATTTGGGTCCCCCATGAAATGCGGCATGCATGTGGGGCCCCCATGACATGTGGTATGCATGTGGGGTCCCATGATATGCGGCATGCAGTTGGGGCCCCAATACATGCGGCATGCACGTTGGGCACCCATGACATGCGACATGCATTTATGGCCCCCATGATATGCGGCATGCATTTGGGCCCTCATGAAATGCGCCATGCATGTGGGGCCCCTATGACATGCGGCATGCATTTGGGGCCCCCATGATATGCGGCACGCATTTGTGGTCCCCATGACATGCGGCATGCATTTGTGGGTCCCAAGACATGATGCATGCATTTGGGGGGCCCCATGACATGCGGAATGCACGTGGGGCCCCCATGAAATGCGGCATGCATTTGGGGCCCCCATGACATGCGGAATGCCTTCGGGGCCCCATGAGATGCGGCATGCATGCGGCACCCTCATGACATGCGGCATGCATTTGGGGCCCCCATGACTTGAGGCATGCATTTGGGGCCCTCGTGACATGCGGCATGCATTTGTGGGCCCCAAGACATTCGGCATGCACGTGGGGCCCCCATGACATGCTGCATGCGTTTGGGGCCCCCATGACTTGCGGCATGCATGTGGGACCCCCATGACATGTGGTATGCACGTGGGGCCCCTATGACATGCCACATGCATTTGGGGCCCCATGAAATGCGACATGCATGTGGGACCCCCATGACATGCAGCATGCATTTGGGCCCCCATGACATGTGGCATGCATTTGGGCCCCCATGACATGCGGCATGCATTTGGGGCCTGCATAACATGCTGCATGCATTTGGGGTCCCTGAGACATTCGGCATGCATGTGGGGCACCCATGACTTGCGCCATGCACGTGGGGCCCCTATGACATGCAGCATGAATTTGGGGGCCCCATTACATGTGGCATGCACGTGGAGCCCCCATGACATGAGTCATGCATTTGGGGCCGCCATGACATGCGGCATGCACGTGGGGCCCCCAATACATGCGGAATGCTCGGGAGGCCCCCATGACATGCGGCATGCACGTGGGGCCCCCATGACGTGCAGCATGCATTTGGATCCCCCATTACATGCAGAATGCAAGTGGGGACTCCATGACATGTGGCATGCATGCGGGCCCCCATGACATGCAGTATGCATTTGGGGCCTGCATAACATGGTGCATGCATTTGGTGTACCTGAGACATTCGGCATGCACGTGGGGCCCCCATAACATGCTGCATGCATTTGGGGTGCCCGAGACATGCGGCATGCACGTGGGGCCCCTATGACATGCCGCATGCATTTGGGCCCCCATTACATGTGGCATGCACATGGGGACCCCATGACATGCAGCATGAGTTTGGATCCCCCATGACATGCGGCATGCACATGGGGCCCCCATGACATGAGTCATGCATTTGGGGCCGCCATGACATGCTGCATGCATTTGGGGCTCCCATGACATGCGGCATGCATTTGGGTCCCCCATGAAATGCGGCATGCATGTGGGGCCCCCATGACATGTGGCATGCATGTAGGGCCCCATGATATGCGGCCTGCAGTTGGGGCCCCCAATACATGCGTCATGCATTTATGGCCCCCATGACATGCGGCATGCATTTGGGCCCCCATGACATGTGGCAAGCACGTGGGGCCCCAATGACATGCAGCATGCACGTGGGGCCCCCATGACATGCGGAATGCAAGTGAGGCCCCCATGACATGCGGAATGCCTGCGGGGCCCCCATGACATGCGGAATGCGTGCGGGGCCCCCATGACATGCGGCATGCATGCAGGGCCCTCATGACATGCGGCATGAATTTGGGACCCCATGACATGTGGCATGCATGTGGGGCCCCTATGACATGCGGCATGCATTTGTGGGCCCCAAGACATGCGGCATGCATGTGGGGCCCCTATGACATGCGGCATGCATTTGGGGGCCCCATGACATGCGGCATGCACATGGGGCCCCCATGAAATGCGGCATTTATTTGGGGCCCCCATGACATGCGGCATGCACGTGGTGCCCCCATGACGTGCAGCATGAATTTGGATCCCCCATTACATGCTGCATGCAACTGGGGGCCCCATGAAATGCGCCATGCATGTGGGGCCCCTATGACATGCGGCATGCATTTGTGGGCCCCAAGACATGCGCCATGCATGTGGGGCCCCAATGACATGCAGCATTCACGTGGGACCGCCATAACATGCGGAATGCACGTGAGGCCCCCATGACATGCGTAATGCCTGCGGGGCCCCAATGACATGCGGCATGCACGCATTTGGGTCCCCCATGAAATGCGGCATGCATGTGGGGCCCCCATGACATGCGGCATGCATTTGTGGGCCCCAAGACATGCGCCATGCATGTGGGGCCCCTATGACATGCGGCATGCATTTGTGGGCCCCAAGACATGCGGCATGCATGTGGGGGCCCTATGACATGCGGCATGCATTTGGGGGGCCCCAAGACATGCGGCATGCACGTGCGGCCCCCATGAAATGTGGCATTTATTTGGCGCCCCAATGACATGTGGAATGCCTGCGGGGCCCCCGTGACATGTGGCATGCACGTGGGGCCCCCATGACATGCGGCAAGCACGTGGGGCCCCAATGACATGCAGCATTCACGTGGGACCGACATAACATGCGGAATGCACGTGAGGCCCCCTTGACATGCGTAATGCCTGCGGGGCCCCAATGACATGCGGCATGCACGCATTTGGGTCCCCCATGAAATGCGGCATGCATGTGGGGCCCCCATGACATGTGGTATGCATGTGGGGTCCCATGATATGCGGCATGCAGTTGGGGCCCCAATACATGCGGCATGCACGTTGGGCACCCATGACATGCGACATGCATTTATGGCCCCCATGATATGCGGCATGCATTTGGGCCCTCATGAAATGCGCCATGCATGTGGGGCCCCTATGACATGCGGCATGCATTTGGGGCCCCCATGATATGTGGCACGCATTTGTGGTCCCCATGACATGCGGCATGCATTTGTGGGCCCCAAGACATGATGCATGCATTTGGGGGGCCCCATGACATGCGGAATGCACGTGGGGCCCCCATGAAATGCGGCATGCATTTGGGGCCCCCATGACATGCGGAATGCCTTCGGGGCCCCATGAGATGCGGCATGCATGCGGCACCCATTAAATGCGGCAAGCACGTGGGGCCCCAATGACATGCAGCATGTACGTGGGGCCCCCATGACATGCGGAATGCCTGCGGGGCCCCAATGACATGCGGCATGCAAGCGGGGCCCTCATGACATGTAGCATGCATTTGGGGCCCCCAATATATGCAGCATGCACGTGGGGCCCCCATGATATGTGGCATGCATTTGGGGCCCCCATGACTTGTGGCATGCACGTGGGCCCCTCATGACATGCAGCATGCATTTGGAAACCACTATGACATGCGGCATGCATTTGGGGCCCCCATGACATGAGGCATGCATTTGGGGCCCCCATGACATGCGGCATGCATGTAGGGCCACATGAAATGCGCCATGCATGTGGGTCCCCTATGACATTAGGCATGCATTTGTGGGCCCCAAGACATGCGGCATGCACGTGGGCCCCCCATGACATGCGGCATGCATTTGGGGCCCCCCTGACATGCGGAATGCACGTGGGGCACCTATGACATGCGACATGAATTTGGGGGCCCCATTACATGCGGCATGCACGTGGAGCATCCATGACATGCGTCATGCATTTGGGCCCCCATGACATGCGGCATGCATGTGGGGCCCCCATGATATGCGCCATGCATGTGGGGCCCCTATGACATGCGGCATGCATTTGTGGGTCCCAAGACATACTGCATGCATTTGGGGGGCCCCATGACATGCGGCATGCATTTGGGGGGCCCCATGACATGCGGCATGCACGTGGGGCCCCCATGACATGTGGCATACATTTGTGGCCCCCGTGACATGAGGCATGCAAGAGGGGTCCCCATGACATGCGGCATGCATTTGGGGCCCCCATGACATGTGGCATGCACGTGGGGCCCCCATGACATGCTGCATGCATTTGGGGCCCCCATGATAAGCGGCATGCATGTGGGGCCCCTATGACATGCGGAATCCATTTGGGGGGGCCCATGACATGCGGCATGCACATGGGGCCCCCATGAAATGCAGCATTTATTTGGGGCCCCCATGACATGTGGAATGCCTGCGGGGCCCCCATGACATGCGGCATGCATGTGGGGCCCCCATGAAGTGCAGCATGCATTTGGATCCCCCATTACATGCTGCATGCAAGTGGGGCCCCCATGAAATGCGCCATGCATGTGGGGCCCCTATAACATGCTGCATGAATTTGGGGCCCCCAATACATGCGGCATGCTTGTTGGGCCCCCATGACATGCGGCATGCATTTATGGCCCCCATGACATGCGGCAAGCATTTGAGCCCCCATGACATGCGGCATGCATGTGGGGACCCCATGACATGCGGCATGCATGTGCTGCCCCAATGGCATGCGGCATGCATTTGGGGGCCCCATGACTTGATGCATGCATTTGTTGCCCCCATGACATGCGGCATGCATGTGGGACCCCCATGACATGCGGCATGCATTTGAATCCCCCATTACATGTGGCATGCACGTGGGGCCCCCATGACATGCGGCGTGCATTTGGGCCCCCCATGACATGCGGAATGCCTGCGGGGCCCCCATGACATGCGGCATGCATGCATGGCCCTCATGACATGCGGCATGAATTTGGGGCCCCCAATACATGCGGCATTCATGTGGGGCTTCCATGACATGCGGCATGCATTTATGGCCCCCATGACATGCGGCAAGCTTTTGGGCCCCATGACATGCGGCATGCATGTGGGGCCCCCATGACATGCGGCATGCATGTGGGGCCCCCTTGACATGCGGCATGCATTTGAGGGCCCCATGGCATGCAGCATGCATGTGGGGCCCAAATGCTTGCCGCATGTCAAGGGGGCCTCCATGACATGCGGCATGCATGTGGGTCCCCATGACATGCGTCATGCACGTGGGGCCCCCTTGACATGCGGCATGCATTTATGGCCCCCATGACTTGCGGCATGAATTTGGGGCTCCCATGATATGCGGCACGCATTTGGGGCCCCCATGACATGCGCATGCATGTGGAGCCCCCATGAAATACGCCATGCATGTGGGGCCCCTATGACATGCGGCATGCATTTGTGGGCCCCAAGACATGCTGCATGCATTTGGGGGACCCCATGACATGCGGCATGCATTTGGGGCCCCCATGACATGAGGCATTCATTTGGGACCCCCATGACATGCAGCATGCACTTGGGGCCCCCATGACATGCGACATGCATTTGGGGGCCCCATGACATGCGGCATGCATTTGGGTCCCCCATGAAATGTGGCATGCACGTGGAGCCCCCATGACATGCGGCATGCATTTGTGGCACCCATGACATGCGGCATGCATGTGGGACCCCCATGACATGCGGCATGCATTTGGGCCCCCCATGACATGCGGCATGCATATGGGGCCTGCATAACATGCTGCATGCATTTGGGGTACCTGAGACATGCGGCATGCACGTGGGGCCCCCATAACATGCTGCATGCATTTGGGGTGCCCGAGACATGCGGCATGCACGTGGGGCCCCTATGACATGTGGCATGCACGTGGGGCCCCCATGACATGCTGCATGCATTTGGGGCCCCCATGATAAGCGGCATGCATGTGGGGCCCCAATGACATGCGGAATCCATTTGGGGGGCCCCATGACATGCGGCATGCACATGGGGCCCCCATGAAATGCAGCATTTATTTGGGGCCCCCATGACATGTGGAATGCCTGCGGGGCCCCCATGACATGCGGCATGCATGTGGGGCCCCCATGAAGTGCAGCATGCATTTGGATCCCCCATTACATGCTGCATGCAATTGGGGCCCCCATGAAATGCGCCATGCATGTGGGGCCCCTATGACATGCTGCATGAATTTGGGGCCCCCAATACATGCGGCATGCTTGTTGGGCCCCCATGACATGCGGCATGCATTTATGGCCCCCATGACATGCGGCAAGCATTTGAGCCCCCATGACATGCGGCATGCATGTGGGGACCCCATGACATGCGGCATGCATGTGGGGCCCCAATGACATGCGGCATGCATTTGGGGGCCCCCATGACTTGATGCATGCATTTGGGGCCCCCATGACATGCGGCATGCATGTGGGACCCCCATGGCATGCGGCATGCATTTGAATCCCCCATTACATGCGGCCTGCACGTGGGGCCCCCCATGGCATGCGGCATGCATTTGGGCCCCCCATGACATGCGGAATGCCTGCAGGGCCCCCATGACATGCGGCATGCATGCAGGGCCCTCATGACATGCGGCATGAATTTGGGGCCCCCAATACATGCGGCATGCACGTTGGGCCCCCTTGACATGCGACATTCATGTGGGGCTCCCATGACATGCGGCATGCATTTATGGCCCCCATGACATGCGGCAAGCTTTTGGGCCCCATGACATGCGGCATGCATGTGGGGCCTCCATGACATGCGGCAAGCATTTGGGTCCCCATGACATGCGGCATGCATGTGGGGCCCCCTTGACATGCGGCATGCATTTGGGGGCCCCATGGCATGCAGCATGCATGTGGGGCCCAAATGCTTGCCGCATGTCAAGGGGGCCTCCATGACATGCGGCATGCATGTGGATCCCCATGACATGCAGCATGCATGTGGGGGCCCCTATGACATGCGGCATGCATGTGGGGGCCCCATGACATGCTCCATGCATGTGGGACCCCCATGACATGCGGCATGCATGTGGGGCCCCTATGACATGCGGCATGCATGTGGGACCCCCCATGACATGCGGCATGCATGTGGGGCCCCTATGACATGCGGCATGCATTTGGAGCCCCCAGGACATGCGGCATGCATGTGGGGCCCCTATGACATGCGGCATGCATGTGGGGCATCCATGACATGCTCCATGCATGTGGGGCCCCTGTGACATGTGGCATGCATGTGGGGCCCCTATGACATGCGGCATGTATTTGGGGGGCCCCTTGACATGCGGCATGCACGTGGGGCCCCCATGACATGCGGCATGCATGTGGGGTCCCCATGACATGTGGCATGCATGTGAACCCCCCATGACATGCGCCATGCATGTGGGCCCCTATGACATGCGGCATGCATGTGGGACCCCCATGACATGCGGCATGCATGTGGGGCCCCTATGACATGCGGCATGCATGTGGGGCCCCCATGACATGCTCCATGCATGTGGGGCCCCTATGACATGTGGCATGCATGTGGGGGCCCTATGACATGCGGCATGCATTTGGGGGGCCCCATGACATGCGGCATGCACGTGGGGCCCCCATGACATGCGGCAAGCACGCGGGGCCCCAATGACATGCAGCATGTACGTGGGGCCCCCATGACATGCGAAATGCACGTGAGGCCCCCATGACATGCGGAATGCCTGCGGGGCCCCAATGCCATGCGGCATGCATGCATTTGGGTCACCCATTAAATGCAGCATGCACGTGGGGCCCCCATGACATGTGGCATGCATGTGGGGCCCCATGATATCCGGCATGCATTTATGGCCCCCATGACATGCGGCATGCATTTGGGGCCCCCATGACTTGAGCCATGCATTTGGGGCCCCCATAACATGTGGCATGCACGTGGGGCCCTCATGACATGCAGCATGCATTTGGGGCCCCCATGACTTGAGCCATGCATTTGGGGCCCCCATGACATGCGGCATGCACGTGGGGCCATCATGACATGCAGCATGCATTTGGGGCCACTATGACATGCGGCAAGCATTTGGGCCCCCATGACATGCGGCATGCATGTGGGGGGCCCATGACATGCGTCATGCATTTGGGCCCCATGACATGCGGCATGCATTTGGGGCCTGCATAACATGATGCATGCATTTGGGGTACCTGAGACATGCGGCATGCACATGGGGCCCCCATAACATGCTGCATGCATTTGGGGCGCCCGAGACATGCGGCATGCACGTGGGGACCCTATGACATGCCGCATGCATTTGGGGCCCCCATTACATGTGGCATGCACATGAAGCCCCCATGACATGAGGCATATGCTTGGGGCCCCATTGACATGCGGCATGAGTTTGGACCCCCCATGACATGTGGCATGCACGTGGGGCCCCCATGACATGCGGCATGCATTTGGGGCCGCCATGACATGCGGCATGCATTTGGGGCCCCCATGACATGCGGCATGCATTTGGGTCCCTCATGAAATGCGGCATGCATGTGGGGCCCCCATGACATGTGGCATGCATGTGGGCCCCCCCATGACATGCGCCATGAATGTGGGGCCCCTATGACATGCGGCATGCATTTGGGGGGCCCCATGACATGCGGCATGCACGTGGGGCCCCCATGACATGCGGCATACATTTGTGGCCCCCCTGACATGAGGCATGCACGTGGGGCCCCCATGACATGCGACAAGCACGCGGGGCACCAATGACATGCAACATGTACGTGGGGCCCCCATGACATGCGGAATGCACGTGAGGCCCCCTTGACATGCGGAATGGCTGCGGGGCCCCAATGACATGCAGCATGCATGTGGGCCCCCCATGACATGCGGCATGCATTTGTGGGCACCAAGACATACGGCATGCGTTTGGGGCCCCCATGATATGCGGCATGCATTTGAATCCCCCATTACATGCGGCATGCACGTGGGGCTCCCATGACATGCGGCATGCATTTGTGGCCCCCATGACTTGAGGCATGCATTTGGGGCCTCCATGACATGCGGCATGCATGTGGGGCCCCCATGACATGCGCCATGCATGTGGGGCCCCTATGACATGCGGCATGCACGTGGAGCCCCCATCATATGCGGCATGCATTTGGGGCCCCCATGACATGCGGCATGCATGCAGGGCCCTCATGACATGTGGCATGAATTTGGGGCCCCAATACATGCGGCATGCATGTTGGCACCCCATGACATGCGGCATGCATTTGGGGCCTCCATGACATGCGGCATGCATGTGGGGTCCCCCATGACATGCGCCGTGCATGTGGGACCCCTATGACATGCGGCATGCATTTGGGGCCCCCATGACATGCGGCATGCATGTGGGGCCCTCATGACATGCGGCATGCATTTGTGGGCCCCAAGACATTCGGCATGCACGTGGGGCCCCCATGACATGCTGCATTCGTTTGGGGCCCCCATGACTTGCGGCATGCATGTGGGACCCCCATGACATGTGGTATGCACGTGGGGCCCCTATGACATGCCACATGCATTTGGGGCCCCCATGACATGCGACATGCATGTGGGACCCCCATGACATGCGGCATGCATTTGGGCCCCCATGACATGTGGCATGCATTTGGGCCCCCATGACATGCGGCATGCATTTGGGGCCTGCATAACATGCTGCATGCATTTGGGGTCCCTGAGACATTCGGCATGCATGTGGGGCACCCATGACTTGCGCCATGCACGTGGGGCCCCTATGACATGCAGCATGAATTTGGGGGCCCCATTACATGTGGCATGCACGTGGAGCCCCCATGACATGAGTCATGCATTTGGGGCCGCCATGACATGCGGCATGCACGTGGGGCCCCCAATACATGCGGAATGCTCGGGAGGCCCCCATGACATGCGGCATGCACGTGGGGACCCCATGACGTGCAGCATGCATTTGGATCCCCCATTACATGCAGAATGCAAGTGGGGACCCCATGACATGTGGCATGCATGTGGGCCCCATGACATGCAGTATGCATTTGGGGCCTGCATAACATGGTGCATGCATTTGGTGTACCTGAGACATTCGGCATGCACGTGGGGCCCCCATAACATGCTGCATGCATTTGGGGTGCCCGAGACATGCGGCATGTCATAGGGGCCCCACGTGCATGCCGCACGCATTTGGGCCCCCATTACATGTGGCATGCACATGGGGACCCCATGACATGCAGCATGAGTTTGGATCCCCCATGACATGCGGCATGCACATGGGGCCCCCATGACATGAGTCATGCATTTGGGGCCGCCATGACATGCAGCATGCATTTTTGGCTCCCATGACATGCGGCATGCATTTGGGTCCCCCATGAAATGCGGCATGCATGTGGGGCCCCCATGACATGTGGCATGCATGTAGGGCCCCATGATATGCGGCCTGCAGTTGGGGCCCCAATACATGCGGCATGCATTTATAGCCCCCATTACATGCGGCATGCATTTGGGCCCCCATGACATGTGGCAAGCACGTGGGGCCCCAATGACATGCAGCATGCACGTGGGGCCCCCATGACATGCCGAATGCAAGTGAGGCCCCCATGACATGCGGAATGCCTGCGGGGCCCCCATGACATGCGGAATGCGTGCGGGGCCCCCATGACATGCGGCATGCATGCAGGGCCCTCATGACATGCGGCATGAATTTGGGACCCCATGACATGTGGCATGCATGTGGGGCCCCTATGACATGCGGCATGCATTTGTGGGCCCCAAGACATGCGGCATGCATGTGGGGCCCCTATGACATGCGGCATGCATTTGGGGGCCCCATGACATGCGGCATGCACATGGGGCCCCCATGAAATGTGGCATTTATTTGGGGCCCCCATGACATGCGGCATGCACGTGGTGCCCCCATGACGTGCAGCATGAATTTGGATCCCCCATTACATGCTGCATGCAACTGGGGCCCCCATGAAATGCGCCATGCATGTGGGGCCCCTATGACATGCGGCATGCATTTGTGGGCCCCAAGACATGCGCCATGCATGTGGGGCCCCAATGACATGCAGCATTCACGTGGGACCGCCATAACATGCGGAATGCACGTGAGGCCCCCATGACATGCGTAATGCCTGCGGGGCCCCAATGACATGCGGCATGCACGCATTTGGGTCCCCCATGAAATGCGGCATGCATGTGGGGCCCCCATGACATGCGGCATGCATTTGTGGGCCCCAAGACATGCGCCATGCATGTGGGGCCCCTATGACATGCGGCATGCATTTGTGGGCCCCAAGACATGCGGCATGCATGTGGGGCCCCTATGACATGCGGCATGCATTTGGGGGGCCACATGACATGCGGCATGCACGTGCGGCCCCCATGAAATGTGGCATTTATTTGGCGCCCCAATGACATGTGGAATGCCTGCGGGGCCCCCTTGACATGTGGCATGCACGTGGGGCCCCCATGACATGCGGCAAGCACGTGGGGCCCCAATGACATGCAGCATTCACGTGGGACCGCCATAACATGCGGAATGCACGTGAGGCCCCCTTGACATGCGTAATGCCTGCGGGGCCCCAATGACATGCGGCATGCACGCATTTGGGTCCCCCATGAAATGCGGCATGCATGTGGGGCCCCCATGACATGTGGTATGCATGTGGGGTCCCATGATATGCGGCATGCAGTTGGGGCCCCAATACATGCGGCATGCACGTTGGGCACCCATGACATGCGACATGCATTTATGGCCCCCATGATATGCGGCATGCATTTGGGCCCTCATGAAATGCGCCATGCATGTGGGGCCCTTATGACATGCGGCATGCATTTGGGGCCCCCATGATATGCGGCACACATTTGTGGTCCCCATGACATGCGGCATGCATTTGTGGGCCCCAAGACATGATGCATGCATTTGGGGGGCCCCATGACATGCGGAATGCACGTGGGGCCCCCATGAAATGCGGCATGCATTTGGGGCCCCCATGACATGCGGAATGCCTTCGGGGCCCCATGAGATGCGGCATGCATGCGGCACCCTCATGACATGCGGCATGCATTTGGGGCCCCCATGACTTGAGGCATGCATTTGGGGCCCTCATGACATGCGGCATGCATTTGTGGGCCCCAAGACATTCGGCATGCACGTGGGGCCCCCATGACATGCTGCATGCGTTTGGGGCCCCCATGACTTGCGGCATGCATGTGGGACCCCCATGACATGTGGTATGCACGTGGGGCACCTATGACATGCCACATGCATTTGGGGCCCCCATGACATGCGACATGCATGTGGGACCCCCATGACATGCAGCATGCATTTGGGCCCCATGACATGTGGCATGCATTTGGGCCCCCATGACATGCGGCATGCATTTGGGGCCTGCATAACATGCTGCATGCATTTGGGGGCCCCATTACATGTGGCATGCACGTGGAGCCCCCATGACATGAGTCATGCATTTGGGGCCGCCATGACATGCGGCATGCACGTGGGGCCCCCAATACATGCGGAATGCTCGGGAGGCCCCCATGACATGCGGCATGCACGTGGGGCCCCCATGACGTGCAGCATGCATTTGGATCCCCCATTACATGCAGAATGCAAGTGGGGACCCCATGACATGTGGCATGCATGTGGGCCCCCATGACATGCAGTATGCATTTGGGGCCTGCATAACATGGTGCATGCATTTGGTGTACCTGAGACATTCGGCATGCACGTGGGGCCCCCATAACATGCTGCATGCATTTGGGGTGCCCGATACATGCGGCATGTCATAGGGGCCCCACGTGCATGCCGCACGCATTTGGGCCCCCATTACATGTGGCATGCACATGGGGACCCCATGACATGCAGCATGAGTTTGGATCCCCCATGACATGCGGCATGCACATGGGGCCCCCATGACATGAGTCATGCATTTGGGGCCGCCATGACATGCTGCATGCATTTGGGGCTCCCATGACATGCGGCATGCATTTGGGTCCCCCATGAAATGCGGCATGCATGTGGGGCCCCCATGACATGTGGCATGCATGTAGGGCCCCATGATATGCGGCCTACAGTTTGGGCCCCCAATACATGCGTCATGCATTTATGGCCCCCATGACATGCGGCATGCATTTGGGCCCCCATGACATGTGGCAAGCACGTGGGGCCCCAATGACATGCAGCATGCACGTGGGGCCCCCATGACATGCGGAATGCAAGTGAGGCCCCCATGACATGCGGAATGCCTGCGGGGCCCCCATGACATGCGGAATGCGTGCGGGGCCCCCATGACATGCGGCATGCATGCAGGGCCCTCATGACATGCGGCATGAATTTGGGACCCCATGACATGTGGCATGCATGTGGGGCCCCTATGACATGCGGCATGCATTTGTGGGCCCCAAGACATGCGTCATGCACATGGGGCCCCCATGAAATGCGGCATTTATTTGGGGCCCCCATGACATGCGGCATGCACGTGGTGCCCCCATGACGTGCAGCATGAATTTGGATCCCCCATTACATGCTGCATGCAACTGGGGCCCCCATGAAATGCGCCATGCATGTGGGGCCCCTATGACATGCGGCATGCATTTGTGGGCCCCCAATGACATGCAGCATTCACGTGGGACCGCCATAACATGCGGAATGCACGTGAGGCCCCCATGACATGCGTAATGCCTGCGGGGCCCCAATGACATGCGGCATGCACGCATTTGGGTCCCCCATGAAATGCGGCATGCATGTGGGGGGCCCATGACATGCGGCATGCATTTGTGGGCCCCAAGACATGCGCCATGCATGTGGGGCCCCTATGACATGCGGCATGCATTTGGGGGCCCCAAGACATGCGGCATGCATGTGGGGCCCCTATGACATGCGGCATGCATTTGGGGGGCCACATGACATGCGGCATGCACGTGCGGCCCCCATGAAATGTGGCATTTATTTGGCGCCCCAATGACATGTGGAATGCCTGCGGGGCCCCCGTGACATGTGGCATGCACGTGGGGCCCCCATGACATGCGGAAAGCACGTGGGGCCCCAATGACATGCAGCATTCACGTGGGACCGACATAACATGCGGAATGCACGTGAGGCCCCCTTGACATGCGTAATGCCTGCGGGGCCCCAATGACATGCGGCATGCACGCATTTGGGTCCCCCATGAAATGCGGCATGCATGTGGGGCCCCCATGACATGTGGTATGCATGTGGGGTCCCATGATATGCGGCATGCAGTTGGGGCCCCAATACATGCGGCATGCACGTTGGACACCCATGACATGCGACATGCATTTATGGCCCCCATGATATGCGGCATGCATTTGGGCCCTCATGAAATGCGCCATGCATGTGGGGCCCCTATGACACGCGGCATGCATTTGGGGCCCCCATGATATGCGGCACGCATTTGTGGTCCCCATGACATGCGGCATGCACTTGTGGGCCCCAAGACATGATGCATGCATTTGGGGGGCCCCATGACATGCGGAATGCACGTGGGGCCCCCATGAAATGCGGCATGCATTTGGGGCCCCCATGACATGCGGAATGCCTTCGGGGCCCCATGAGACGCGGCATGCATGCGGCACCCTCATGACATGCGGCATGCATTTGGGGCCCCCATGACTTGAGGCATGCATTTGGGGCCCCTATGACATGCGGCATGCATTTGGGGCCCCAATGACATGCGGCATGCATGTGGGGCACCCATGACTTGCGCCATGCACGTGGGGCCCCTATGGCATGCGGCATGAATTTGGGGGCCCCATTACATGCGGCATGCATGTGGAGCCCCCATGACATGCGGCATGCATTTGGGGGCCCCATGACATGCTTCATGCATGTGGGGCCCCCATGACATGCGTCATGCATTTGGGCCCCCATGACATGCGGCATGCATTTGGGGCCTGCATAACATGCTGCATGCATTTGGGGTACCTGAGACATGCGGCATGCACATGGGGCCCCCATGACATGCGGCATATGCTTGGGGCCCCAATGACATGCGGTATGAGTTTGGATCCCCCATGACATGCGGCATGCACGTGGGGCCCCCATGACATGAGTCATGCATTTGGGGCCGCCATGACATGCGGCATGCATTTGGGGCCCCCATGACATGCGGCATGCACGTGGGGCCCCCATGACATGCGTCATACATTTGTGGCCCCCGTGACATGAGGCATGCACATGGGGACTCCATGACATGCGGCAAGCACGCGGGGCCCCAATGACATGCAGCATGTACGTGGGGCCCCCATGACATGCGGAATGCACGTGAGGCCCCCATGACATGCGGAATGCCTGCGGGGCCCCAATGCCATGCGGCATGCATGCATTTGGGTCACCCATGAAATGCGGCATGCATGTGGGGCCCCCATGACATGTGGCATGCATGTGGGGCCCCATGATATCCGGCATGCATTTATGGCCCCCATGACATGCGGCATGCATTTGGGCCTCCATGACAAGCGAAAAGCACGTGGGGCCCCAATGACATGCCGCATGCACGTGGGGCCCCCATGACATGCGGAATGCACGTGAGGCCCCCATGACATGCGGAATGCCTGCGGGGCCCCAATGACATGCGGCATGCATTTGGGGCCCCCATGACTTGAGCCATGCATTTGGGGCCCCCATGATATGTGGCATGCATTTGGGGCCCCCATGACTTGAGCCATGCATTTGGGGCCCCCATGACATGCGGCCTGCACGTGGGGCCATCATGACATGCAGCATGCATTTGGGGCCACTATGACATGCGGCAAGCATTTGGGCCCCCATGACATGCGGCATGCATGTGGGGCACCCATGACTTGCGCCATGCACGTGGGGCCCCTATGACATGCGGCATGAATTTGGGGGCTCCATTACATGCGGCATGCATGTGGAGCCCCCATGACATGCGGCATGCATTTGGGGCCCACATGACATGCTTCATGCATGTGGGGCCCCCATGACATGCGTCATGCATTTGGGCCCCCATGACATGCGGCATGCATTTGGGGACTGCATAACATGCTGCATGCATTTGGGGTACCTGAGACATGCGGCATGCACATGGGGCCCCCATGACATGCGGCATATGCTTGGGGCCCCAATGACATGCGGTATGCACGTTCGGCCCCCATGACATGAGTCATGCATTTGGGGCCGCCATGACATGCGGCATGCATTTGGGGCCCCCATGACATGCGACATGCACGTGGGGCCCCCATGACATGCGGTATGCTTGTGGGGCCCCAATGACATGCGGCATGCATTTGGGGGCCCCCATGACTTGATGCATGCATTTGGGGCCCCCATGACATGCGGCATGCATGTGGGACCCCCATGGCATGCGGCATGCATTTGAATCCCCCATTACATGCGGCATGCACGTGGGGGCCCCCCATGGCATGCGGCATGCATTTGGGCCCCCCATGACATGCGGAATGCCTGCGGGGCCCCCATGACATGCGGCATGCATGCAGGGCCCTCATGACATGCGGCATGAATTTGGGGCCCCCAATACATGCGGCATGCACATTGGGCCCCCTTGACATGCGACATTCATGTGGGGCTCCCATGACATGCGGCATGCATTTATGGCCCCCATGACATGCGGCATGCATTTGGGCCCCCCATGACATGCGGCATGCATTTGGGGCCTGCATAACATGCTGCATGCATTTTGGGTACCTGAGACATGCGGCATGCACGTGGGCCCCCCATAACATGCTGCATGCATTTGGGGTGCCCGAGACATGCGGCATGCACGTGGGGCCCCTATGACATGTGGCATGCACGTGGGGCCCCCATGACATGCTGCATGCATTTGGGGCCCCCATGATAAGCGGCATGCATGTGGGGCCCCTATGACATGCGGAATCCATTTGGGGGGCCCCATGACATGCGGCATGCACATGGGGCCCCCATGAAATGCAGCATTTATTTGGGGCCCCCATGACATGTGGAATGCCTGCGGGGCCCCCATGACATGCGGCATGCATGTGGGGCCCCCATGAAGTGCAGCATGCATTTGGATCCCCCATTACATGCTGCATGCAATTGGGGCCCCCATGAAATGCGCCATGCATGTGGGGCCCCTATGACATGCTGCATGAATTTGGGGCCCCCAATACATGCGGCATGCTTGTTGGATCCCCATGACATGCGGCATGCATTTATGGCCCCCATGACATGCGGCAAGCATTTGAGCCCCCATGACATGCGGCATGCATGTGGGGACCCCATGACATGCGGCATGCATGTGGGGCCCCAATGACATGCGGCATGCATTTGGGGGGCCCCATGACTTGATGCATGCATTTGGGGCCCCCATGACATGCGGCATGCATGTGGGACCCCCATGGCATGCGGCATGCATTTGAATCCCCCATTACATGCGGCATGCACGTGGGGCCCCCATGGCATGTGGCATGCATTTGGGCCCCCCATGACATGCGGAATGCCTGCGGGGCCCCCATGACATGCGGCATGCATGCAGGGCCCTCATGACATGCGGCATGAATTTGGGGCCCCCAATACATGCGGCATGCACGTTGGGCCCCCTTGACATGCGACATTCATGTGGGGCTCCCATGACATGCGGCATGCATTTATGGCCCCCATGACATGCGGCAAGCTTTTGGGCCCCATGACATGCGGCATGCATGTGGGGCCCCCATGACATGCGGCAAGCATTTGGGCCCCCATGACATGCGGCATGCATGTGGGGCCCCCTTGACATGCGGCATGCATTTGGGGGCCCCATGGCATGCAGCATGCATGTGGGGCCCAAATGCTTGCCGCATGTCAAGGGGGCCTCCATGACATGCGGCATGCATGTGGGTCCCCATGACATGCGTCATGCACGTGGGGCCCCCTTGACATGCGGCATGCATTTATGGCCCCCATGACTTGCGGCATGAATTTGGGGCCCCCATGATATGCGGCACGCATTTGGGGCCCCCATGACATGCGCATGCATGTGGAGCCCCCATGACATGCGACATGCATGTGGGGGCCCCATGACATGAGGCATTCATTTGGGACCCCCATGACATGCAGCATGCACGTGGGGCCCCCATGACATGCGACATGCATTTGGGGGCCCCGTGACATGCGGCATGCATTTGGGTCCCCCATGAAATGTGGCATGCACGTGGAGCCCCCATGACATGCGGCATGCATTTGGGGCACCCATGACATGCGGCATGCATGTGGGACCCCCATGACATGCGGCATGCATTTGGGGCCTGCATAACATGCTGCATGCATTTGGGGTACCTGAGACATGCGACATGCACGTGGGCCCCCCATAACATGATGCATGCATTTGGCGTGCCCGAGACATGCGGCATGCACGTGGGGCCCCTATGACATGCCGCATGCATTTGGGGCCCACATTGCATGTGGCATGCACATGGGGCCCCCATGACATGCGGCATACACTTGGGGCCCCAATGACATGCGGCATGAGTTTGGATCCCCCATGACATGCGGCATGCACGTGGGGCCCCCATGACATGCTCCATGCATGTGGGGCCCCTATGATATGCGGCATGCATGTGGGCTCCCCATGAAATGTGGCATGCACCTGGGGCCCCCATGACATGCTGCATGCATTTGGGGCCCCCATGACATGCAGCATGCATGTGGGTCCCCCATGACATGCGACATGCATTTGGGGCCCCATGACATGCGGCATGCATGTGGGTCCCCATGACATGCGGCATGCACTTGGGGCCCCCTTGACATGCGTCATGCATTTGGATCCCCCATTACATGCTGCATGCAAGTGGTGCCCCATGACATGCGGCATGCATGTGGGCCCCCATGACATGCGGCATGCATTTGGGGCCTCCATGACATGCGGCATGCATGTGGGGCCCCCATGACATGCGGCATGCATTTGGGGTGCCCGAGACATGCGGAATGCACGTGGGGCCCCTATGACATGCCGCATGCATTTGGGGCCCCCATTACATGTGGCATGCACATGGGGCCTCCATGACATGCGGCATACGCTTGGGGTCCCAATGACATGCAGCATGAGTTTGGATCCCCCATGACATGCGGCATGCACGTGGGGCCCCCATGACATGAGTCATGCATTTGGGTCCCCCATGACATGCGCTATGCATGTGGGGCCCCTATGACATGCGGCATGCATTTGTGGGCCCCAAGACATGCTGCATGCATTTGGGGGGCCTCCATGACATGCAGCATGCATGTGGGTCCCCATGACATGCGTCATGCACGTGGGGCCCCCTTGACATGTGACATTCATTTGGGGCCCCCATGACATGTGGCATGCATGTGTGGCCCCCATGACATGTGCCATGCATGTGGGGCCCCTATGACATGCGGCATGCATTTGGGGCCCCGATGACATGCGGCATGCATGTGGGGCACCCATGACTTGCGGCATGCATTTGGGGCCACTATTACATGCGGCATGCATTTGGGGCCCCCATGACATGCGGCATGCATGTGGGACCCCTATGACATGCGGCATGCATTTGGGGGGTCCATGACATGCGGCATGCACGTGGGGCCCCCATGACATGCGGCATACATTTGTGGCCCCGATGACATGCGGTATGCACGTGTGGCACCCATGACTTGTGGCATGCATTTGGAGCCACTATGACATGCGGCATGCATTTGGGGCCCCAATGACATGCGGCATGCATGCATTTGGGTCCCCCATGAAATGTGGCATGCATGTGGGGCCCCCATGACATGCGGCATGCACGTGGGGCCCCCATGACATGCGGCATACATTTGTGGCCCCCGTGACATGAGGCATGCACGTGGGGCCCCATGACATGCGGCAAGCACGTGGGGCCCCAATGACATGCAGCATGCACGTGGAGCCCCCATGACATGCGGAATGCCTGCGGGGCCCCAATGACATGCGGCATGCAAGCGGGGCCCTCATGACATGTGGCATGCATTTGGGGGCCCCAATATATGCAGCATGCACGTGGGGCCCCCATGATATGTGGCATGCATGTGGGGCACCCATGATTTGCGCCATGCACGTGGGGCCCCTATGACATGCGGCATGAATTTGGGGTGCCCGAGACATGCGGAATGCACGTGGGGCCCCTATGACATGCCGCATGCATTTGTGGCCCCCATTACATGTGGCATGCACATGTGGCCTCCATGACATGCGGCATGCATTTGGGGCCACTATGACATGCGGCATGCATTTGGGGCCCCAATGACATGCGTCATGCATGTGGGAACCCTATGACATGCGGCCTGCATGTGGGGGGCCCCATGACATGCGGCAAGCACGTGGGGCCCCAATGACATGCAGCATGTACATGGGGCCCCCATGACATGCGGAATGCACGTGAGGCCCCCATGACATGCGTAATGCCTGCGGGGCCCCAATGACATGCGGCATGCGTCCCCCATTAAATGCGGCAAGCACGTGGGGCCCCAATGACATGCAGCATGTACGTGGGGCCCCCATGACATGCGGAATGCCTGCGGGGCCCCAATGACATGCGCATGCAAGCGGGGCCCTCATGACATGTAGCATGCATTTGGGGCCCCCAATATATGCAGCATGCATGTGGGGCCCCCATGATATGTGGCATGCATTTGGGGCCCCCATGACTTGCGGCATGCACGTGGGCCCCTCATGACATGCAGCATGCATTTGGAAACCACTATGACATGCGGCATGCATTTGGGGCCCCCATGACATGAGGCATGCATTTGGGGCCCCCATGACATGCGGCATGCATGTAGGGCCCCCATGAAATGCGCCATGCATGTGGGTCCCCTATGACATGCGGCATGCATTTGTGGGCCCCAAGACATGCGGCATGCACGTGGGCCCCCCATGACATGCGGCATGCATTTGGGGCCCCCCTGACATGCGGAATGCACGTGGGGCACCTATGACATGCGACATGAATTTGGGGGCCCCATTACATGCGGCATGCACGTGGAGCATCCATGACATGCGTCATGCATTTGGGCCCCCATGACATGTGGCATGCATGTGGGGCCCCCATGATATGCGCCATGCATGTGGGGCCCCTATGACATGCGGCATGAATTTGTGGGTCCCAAGACATACTGCATGCATTTGGGGGGCCCCATGACATGCGGCATGCATTTGGGGGGCCCCATGACATGCGGCATGCACGTGGGGCCCCCATGACATGTGGCATACATTTGTGGCCCCCGTGACATGAGGCATGCAAGAGGGGTCCCCATGACATGCGGCATGCATTTGGGGCCCCCATGACATGTGGTATGCACGTGGGGCCACTATGACATGCCGCATGCATTTGGGGCCCCCATGACATGCGGCATGCATGTGGGTCCCCCATGACATGCGTCATGCATTTGGATCCCCATTACATGCTGCATGCAAGTGTGGCTCCCATGACATGCGGCATGCATGTGGGCCCTCAATGACATGTGGCATGCACGTGGGGCCCCCATGACATGCTGCATGCATTTGGGGCCCCCATGATAAGCGGCATGCATGTGGGGCCCCTATGACATGCGGAATCCATTTGGGGGGCCCCATGACATGCGGCATGCACATGGGGCCCCCATGAAATGCAGCATTTATTTGGGGCCCCCATGACATGTGGAATGCCTGCGGGGCCCCCATGACATGCGGCATGCATGTGGGGCCCCCATGAAGTGCAGCATGCATTTGGATCCCCCATTACATGCTGCATGCAATTGGGGCCCCCATGAAATGCGCCATGCATGTGGGGCCCCTATGACATGCTGCATGAATTTGGGGCCCCCAATACATGTGGCATGCTTGTTGGGCCCCCATGACATGCGGCATGCATTTATGGCCCCCATGACATGCGGCAAGCATTTGAGCCCCCATGACATGCGGCATGCATGTGGGGACCCCATGACATGCGGCATGCATGTGGAGCCCCAATGGCATGCGGCATGCATTTGGGGGCCCCCATGACTTGATGCATGCATTTGGGGGCCCCATGACATGCGGCATGCATGTGGGACCCCCATGACATGCGGCATGCATTTGAATCCCCCATTACATGCGGCATGCACGTGGGGCCCCCATGACATGCGGCATGCATTTGGGCCCCCCATGACATGCGGAATGCCTGCGGGGCCCCCATGACATGCGGCATGCATGCAGGGCCCTCATGACATGCGGCATGAATTTGGGGCCCCCAATACATGCGGCATGCACGTTGGGCCCCCTTGACATGCGACATTCATGTGGGGCTCCCATGACATGCGGCATGCATTTATGGCCCCCATTACATGCGGCAAGCTTTTGGGCCCCTTGACATGCGACATGCATGTGGGGCCCCCATGACATGCGGCAAGCATTTGGGCCCCCATGACATGCGGCATGCATGTGGGGCCCCCTTGACATGCGGCATGCATTTATGGCCCCCATGACTTGCGGCATGAATTTGGGGCCCCCATGATATGCGGCACGCATTTGGGGCCCCCATGACATGCGCATGCATGTGGAGCCCCCATGAAATACGCCATGCATGTGGGGCCCCTATGACATGCGGCATGCATTTGTGGGCCCCAAGACATGCTGCATGCATTTGGGGGACCCCATGACATGCGGCATGCATTTGGGGCCCCCATGACATGAGGCATTCATTTGGGACCCCCATGACATGCAGCATGCACGTGGGGCCCCCATGACATGCGACATGCATTTGGGGGCCCCATGACATGCGGCATGCATTTGGGTCCCCCATGAAATGTGGCATGCACGTGGAGCCCCCATGACATGCGGCATGCATTTGGGGCACCCATGACATGCGGCATGCATGTGGGACCCCCATGACATGCGGCATGCATTTGGGCCCCCCATGACATGCGGCATGCATTTGGGGCCTGCATAGCATGCTGCATGCATTTGGGGTACCTGAGACATGCGGCATGCACGTGGGCCCCCCATAACATGCTGCATGCATTTGGGGTGCCCGAGACATGCGGCATGCACGTGGGGCCCCTATGACATGTGGCATGCACGTGGGGCCCCCATGACATGCTGCATGCATGTGGGGCCCCTATGACATGCGGAATCCATTTGGGGGGCCCCATGACATGCGGCATGCACATGGGGCCCCCATGAAATGCAGCATTTATTTGGGGCCCCCATGACATGTGGAATGCCTGCGGGGCCCCCATGACATGCGGCATGCATGTGGGGCCCCCATGAAGTGCAGCATGCATTTGGATCCCCCATTACATGCTGCATGCAATTGGGGCCCCCATGAAATGCGCCATGCATGTGGGGCCCCTATGACATGCTGCATGAATTTGGGGCCCCCAATACATGCGGCATGCTTGTTGGGCCCCCATGACATGCGGCATGCATTTATGGCCCCCATGACATGCGGCAAGCATTTGATCCCCCATGACATGCGGCATGCATGAGGGGACCCCATGACATGCGGCATGCATGTGGGGCCCCAATGACATGCGGCATGCATTTGGGGGCCCACATGACTTGATGCATGCATTTGGGGCCCCCATGACATGCGGCATGCATGTGGGACCCCCATGACATGCGGCATGCATTTGAATCCCCCATCACATGCGGCATGCATGTGGGGCCCCCATGACATGCGGCATGCATTTGGGCCCCCCATGACATGTGGAATGCCTGCGGGGCCCCCATGACATGTGGCATGCATGCAGGGCCCTCATGACATGCGGCATGAATTTGGGGCCCCCAATACATGCGGCATGCACGTTGGGCCCCCTTGACATGCGACATTCATGTGGGGCTCCCATGACATGCGGCATGCATTTATGGCCCCCATGACATGCGGATGCATTTCGGCCCCCCATGACATGCGGCATGCATTTGGGGCCTGCATAACATGCTGCATGCATTTTGGGTACCTGAGACATGCGGCATGCACGTGGGCCCCCCATAACATGCTGAATGCATTTGGGGTGCCCGAGACATGCGGCATGCACGTGGGGCCCCTATGACATGTGGCATGCACGTGGGGCCCCCATGACATGCTGCATGCATTTGGGGCCCCCATGATAAGCGTCATGCATGTGGGGCCCCTATGACATGCGGAATCCATTTGGGGGGCCCCATGACATGCGGCATGCACATGGGGCCCCCATGAAATGCAGCATTTATTTGGGGCCCCCATGACATGTGGAATGCCTGCGGGGCCCCCATGACATGCGGCATGCATGTGGGGCCCCCATGAAGTGCAGCATGCATTTGGATCCCCCATTACATGCTGCATGCAATTGGGGCCCCCATGAAATGCGCCATGCATGTGGGGCCCCTATGACATGCTGCATGAACTTGGGGCCCCCAATACATGCGGCATGCATTTGGGGTCTGCATAACATGCTGCATGCACTTGGGGTACCTGAGACATGCGGCATGCACGTGGGGCCCCCATAACATGCTGCATGCATTTGGGGTGCCCGAGACATGCGGAATGCACGTGGGGCCCCTATGACATGCCGCATGCATTTGGGGCCCCCATTACATGTGGCATGCACATGGGGCCTCCATGACATGCGGCATACGCTTGGGGTCCCAATGACATGCAGCATGAGTTTGGATCCCTCATGACATGCGGCATGCACGTGGGGCCCCCATGACATGAGTCATGCATTTGGGTCCCCCATGACATGCGCTATGCATGTGGGGCCCCTATGACATGCGGCATGCATTTGTGGGCCCCAAGACATGCTGCATGCATTTGGGTCCCCATGACATGCGTCATGCACGTGGGGCCCCCTTGACATGTGACATTCATTTGGGGCCCCCATGACATGTGGCATGCATGTGTGGCCCCCATGACATGTGCCATGCATGTGGGGCCCCTATGACATGCGGCATGCATTTGGGGCCCCGATGACATGCGGCATGCATGTGGGGCACCCATGACTTGCGGCATGCATTTGGGGCCACTATGACATGCGGCATGCATTTGGGGCCCCCATGACATGCGGCATGCATGTGGGACCCCTATGACATGCGGCATGCATTTGGGGGGGTCCATGACATGCGGCATGCACGTGGGGCCCCCATGACATGCGGCATACATTTGTGGCCCCGATGACATGCGGCATGCACGTGTGGCACCCATGACTTGTGGCATGCATTTGGAGCCACTATGACATGCGGCATGCATTTGGGGCCCCAATGACATGCGGCATGCATGCATTTGGGTCCCCCATGAAATGCGGCATGCATGTGGGGCCCCCATGACATGCGGCATGCACGTGGGGCCCCCATGACATGCGGCATACATTTGTGGCCCCCGTGACATGAGGCATGCACGTGGGGCCCCATGACATGCGGCAAGCACGTGGGGCCCCAATGACATGCAGCATGCACGTGGAGCCCCGATGACATGCGGAATGCCTGCGGGGCCCCAATGACATGCGGCATGCAAGCGGGGCCCTCATGACATGTGGCATGCATTTGGGGCCCCCAATATATGCAGCATGCACGTGGGGCCCCCATGATATGTGGCATGCATGTGGGGCACCCATGATTTGCGCCATGCACGTGGGGCCCCTATGACATGCGGCATGAATTTGGGGTGCCCGAGACATGCGGAATGCACGTGGGGTCCCTATGACATGCCGCATGCATTTGTGGCCCCCATTACATGTGGCATGCACATGTGGCCTCCATGACATGCGCCATGCATTTGGGGCCACTATGACATGCGGCATGCATTTGGGGCCCCCATGACATGCGTCATGCATGTGGGACCCCTATGACATGCGGCCTGCATGTGGGGGGCCCCATGACATGCGGCAAGCACGTGGGGCCCCAATGACATGCAGCATGTACGTGGGGCCCCCATGACATGCGGAATGCACGTGAGGCCCCCATGACATGCGTAATGCCTGCGGGGCCCCAATGACATGCGGCATGCATGCATTTGCTTCCCCCATTAAATGCGGCAAGCACGTGGGGCCCCAATGACATGCAGCATGTACGTGGGGCCCCCATGACATGCGGAATGCCTGCGGGGCCCCAATGACATGCGGCATGCAAGCGGGGCCCTCATGACATGTAGCATGCATTTGGGGCCCCCAATATATGCAGCATGCACGTGGGGCCCCCATGATATGTGGCATGCATTTGGGGCCCCCATGACTTGCGACATGCACGTGGGCCCCTCATGACATGCAGCATGCATTTGGAAACCACTATGACATGCGGCATGCATTTGGGGCCCCCATGACATGCGGCATGCATGTAGGGCCCCCATGAAATGTGCCATGCATGTGGGTCCCCTATGACATGCGGCATGCATTTGTGGGCCCCAAGACATGCGGCATGCACGTGGGCCCCCCATGACATGCGGCATGCATTTGGGGCCCCCCTGACATGCGGAATGCACGTGGGGCACCTATGACATGCGACATGAATTTGGGGGCCCCATTACATGCGGCATGCACGTGGAGCATCCATGACATGCGTCATGCATTTGGGCCCCCATGACATGCGGCATGCATGTGGGGCCCCCATGATATGCGCCATGCATGTGGGGCCCCCATGATATGCGCCATGCATGTGGGGCCCCTATGACATGCGGCATGCATTTGTGGGTCCCAAGACATACTGCATGCATTTGGGGGGCCCCATGACATGCGGCATGCATTTGGGGGGCCCCATGACATGCGGCATGCACGTGGGGCCCCCATGACATGTGGCATACATTTGTGGCCCCCGTGACATGAGGCATGCAAGATGGGTCCCCATGACATGCGGCATGCATTTGGGGCCCCCATGACATGTGGCATGCATGTGGGACCCCCATGACATGCGGCATGCATTTGGGCCCCCATGACATGCGGCATGCATTTGGGGCCTGCATAACATGCTGCATGCATTTGGGGTACCTGAGACATGCGGCATGCACGTGGGCCCCCCATAACATGCTGCATGCATTTGGGGTGCCCGAGACATGCGGCATGCACGTGGGGAACCTATGACATGTGGCATGCACGTGGGGCCCCCATGACATGCTGCATGCATTTGGGGCCCCCATGATAAGCGGCATGCATGTGGGGCCCCTATGACATGCGGAATCCATTTGGGGGGCCCCATGACATGCGGCATGCACATGGGGCCCCCATGAAATGCAGCATTTATTTGGGGCCCCCATGACATGTGGAATGCCTGCGGGGCCCCCATGACATGCGGCATGCATGTGGGGCCCCCATGAAGTGCAGCATGCATTTGGATCCCCCATTACATGCTGCATGCAATTGGGGCCCCCATGAAATGCGCCATGCATGTGGGGCCCCTATGACATGCTGCATGAATTTGGGGCCCCCAATACATGCGGCATGCTTGTTGGGCCCCCATGACATGCGGCATGCATTTATGGCCCGCATGACATGCGGCAAGCATTTGGGCCCCCATGACATGCGGCATGCATGTGGGGACCCCATGACATGCGGCATGCATGTGGGGCCCCAATGACATGCGGCATGCATTTGGGGGGCCCCATGACTTGATGCATGCATTTGGGGCCCCCATGACATGCGGCATGCATGTGGGACCCCCATGGCATGCGGCATGCATTTGAATCCCCCATTACATGCGGCATGCACGTGGGGCCCCCCATGGCATGCGGCATGCATTTGGGCCCCCATGACATGCGGAATGCCTGCGGGGCCCCCATGACATGCGGCATGCATGCATGGCCCTCATGACATGCGGCATGAATTTGGGGCCCCCAATACATGCGGCATGCACGTTGGGCCCCCTTGACATGCGACATTCATGTGGGGCTCCCCTGACATGCGGCATGCATTTATGGCCCCCATGACATGCGGCAAGCTTTTGGGCCCCATGACATGCGGCAAGCATTTGGGCCCCCATGACATGCGGCATGCATGTGGGGCCCCCTTGACATGCGGCATGCATTTGGGGGGCCATGGCATGCAGCATGCATGTGGGGCCCAAATGCTTGCCGCATGTCAAGGGGGCCTCCATGACATGCGGCATGCATGTGGGTCCCCATGACATGCGGCATGCATGTGGGGCCCCTATGACATGCGGCATGCATGTGGGGCCCCCATGACATGCTCCATGCATGTGGGGCCCCATGACATGCGGCATGCATTTGGGTCCCCCATGAAATGCGGCATGCATGTGGGGCCCCCATGACATGTGGCATGCATGTGGGCCCCTATGACATGCGGCATGCATGTGGGACCCCCATGACATGCGGCATGCATGTGGGGCCCCTATGACATGAGGCATGCATGTGGGACCCCCATGACATGCGGCATGCATGTGGGGCCCCTATGACATGCGGCATGCATTTGGAGCCCCCAGGACATGAGTCATGCATTTGGGGCCGCCATGACATGCGGCATGCATTTGCGGCCCCCATGACATGTGGCATGCATGTGGGCCCCCCATGACATGCGCCATGCATGTGGGCCCCTATGACATGCGGCATGCATGTGGGACCCCCCATGACATGCGGCATGCATGTGGGGCCCCTATGACATGCGGCATGCATGTGGGGCCCCCATGACATGCTCCATGCATGTGGGGCCCCTGTGACATGTGGCATGCATGTGGGGCCCCTATGACATGCGGCATGCATTTGGGGGGCCCCATGACATGCGGCATGCACGTGGGGCCCCCATGACATGCGGCATGCATGTGGGGTCCCCATGACATGTGGCATGCATGTGAACCCCCCATGACATGCGCCATGCATGTGGGCCCCTATGACATGCGGCATGCATGTGGGACCCCCATAACATGCGGCATGCATGTGGGGCCCCTATGACATGCGGCAAGCACGCGGGGCCCCAATGACATGCAGCATGTACGTGGGGCCCCCATGACATGCGAAATGCACGTGAGGCCCCCATGACATGCGGAATGCCTGCGGGGCCCCAATGCCATGCGGCATGCATGCATTTGGGTCACCCATGAAATGCAGCATGCACGTGGGGCCCCCATGACATGTGGCATGCATGTGGGGCCCCATGATATCCGGCATGCATTTATGGCCCCCATGTCATGCGGCATGCATTTGGGGCCCCCATGACTTGAGCCATGCATTTGGGGCCCCCATAACATGTGGCATGCACGTGGGGCCCTCATGACATGCAGCATGCATTTGGGGCCCCCATGACTTGAGCCATGCATTTGGGGCCCCCATGACATGCGGCATGCACGTGGGGCCATCATGACATGCAGCATGCATTTGGGGCCACTATGACATGCGGCAAGCATTTGGGCCCCCATGACATGCGGCATGCATGTGGGGGCCCCATGACATGCGTCATGCATTTTGGCCCCATGACATGCGGCATGCATTTGGGGCCTGCATAACATGATGCATGCATTTGGGGTACCTGAGACATGCGGCATGCACATGGGGCCCCCATAACATGCTGCATGCATTTGGGGCGCCCGAGACATGCGGCATGCACGTGGGGACCCTATGACATGCCGCATGCATTTGGGGCCCCCATTACATGTGGCATGCACATGAAGCCCCCATGACATGAGGCATATGCTTGGGGCCCCATTGACATGCGGCATGAGTTTGGACCCCCCATGACATGCGGCATGCACGTGGGGCCCCCATGACATGCGGCATGCATTTGGGGCCGCCATGACATGCGGCATGCATTTGGGGCCCCCATGACATGCGGCATGCATTTGGGTCCCTCATGAAATGCGGCATGCATGTGGGGCCCCCATGACATGTGGCATGCATGTGGGCCTCCCCATGACATGCGCCATGAATGTGGGGCCCCTATGACATGCGGCATGCATTTGGGGGGCCCCATGACATGCGGCATACATTTGTGGCCCCCGTGACATGAGGCATGCACGTGGGGCCCCCATGACATGCGACAAGCACGCGGGGCACCAATGACATGCAACATGTACGTGGGGCCCCCATGACATGCGGAATGCACGTGAGGCCCCCTTGACATGCGGAATGGCTGTGGGGCCCCAATGACATGCAGCATGCATGTGGGCCCCCCAGTACATGCGGCATGCACGTGGAGCCCCCATCATATGCGGCATGCATTTGGGGCCCCCATGACATGCGGCATGCATGCAGGGCCCTCATGACATGTGGCATGAATTTGGGGCCCCAATACATGCGGCATGCATGTTGGCACCCCATGACATGCGACATGCATTTGGGGCCTCCATGACATGCGGCATGCATGTGGGACCCCCATGACATGCGCCGTGCATGTGGGACCCCTATGACATGCGGCATGCATTTGGGGCCCCCATGACATGCGGCATGCATGTGGGGGCCCTCATGACATGCGGCATGCATTTGTGGGCCCCAAGACATTCGGCATGCACGTGGGGCCCCCATGACATGCTGCATTCGTTTGGGGCGCCCATGACTTGCGGCATGCATGTGGGACCCCCATGACATGTGGTATGCACGTGGGGCCCCTATGACATGCCACATGCATTTGGGGCCCCCATGACATGCGACATGCATGTGGGACCCCATGACATGCGGCATGCATTTGGGCCCCCATGACATGTGGCATGCATTTGGGCCCCCATGACATGGGGCCTGCATAACATGCTGCATGCATTTGGGGTCCCTGAGACATTCGGCATGCATGTGGGGCACCCATGACTTGCGCCATGCACGTGGGGCCCCTATGACATGCAGCATGAATTTGGGGGCCCCATTACATGTGGCATGCACGTGGAGCCCCCATGACATGAGTCATGCATTTGGGGCCGCCATGACATGCGGCATGCACGTGGGGCCCCCAATACATGCGGAATGCTCGGGAGGCCCCCATGACATGTGGCATGCACGTGGGGCCCCCATGACGTGTGACATGCATTTGGATCCCCCATTACATGCAGAATGCAAGTGGGGACCCCATGACATGTGGCATGCATGTGGGCCCCCATGACATGCAGTATGCATTTGGGGCCTGCATAACATGGTGCATGAATTTGGTGTACCTGAGACATTCGGCATGCACGTGGGGCCCCCATAACATGCTGCATGCATTTGGGGTGCCCGAGACATGCGGCATGTCATAGGGGCCCCACGTGCATGCCACACGCATTTGGGCCCCCATTACATGTGGCATGCACATGGGGACCCCATGACATGCAGCATGAGTTTGGATCCCCCATGACATGCGGCATGCACATGGGGCCCCCATGACATGTGGCATGCATGTAGGGCCCCATGATATGCGGCCTGCAGTTGGGGCCCCCAATACATGCGTCATGCATTTATGGCCCCCATGACATGCGGCATGCATTTGGGCCCCCATGACATGTGGCAAGCACGTGGGGCCCCAATGACATGTGGCATGCATGTAGGGCCCCATGATATGCGGCCTGCAGTTGGGGCCCCCAATACATGCGTCATGCATTTATGGCCCCCATGACATGCGGCATGCATTTGGGCCCCCATGACATGTGGCAAGCACGTGGGGCCCCAATGACATGCAGCATGCACGTGGGGCCCCCATGACATGCGGAATGCAAGTGAGGCCCCCATGACATGCGGAATGCCTGCGGGGCCCCCATGACATGCGGAATGCGTGCGGGGCCCCCATGACATGCGGCATGCATGCAGGGCCCTCATGACATGCGGCATGAATTTGGGACCCCATGACATGTGGCATGCATGTGGGGCCCCTATGACATGCGGCATGCATTTGTGGGCCCCAAGACATGCGGCATGCATGTGGGGCCCCTATGACATGCGGCATGCATTTGGGGGCCCCATGACATGCGGCATGCACATGGGGCCCCCATGAAATGCGGCATTTATTTGGGGCCCCCATGACATGCGGCATGCACGTGGTGCCCCCATGACGTGCAGCATGAATTTGGATCCCCCATTACATGCTGCATGCAACTGGGGCCCCCATGAAATGCGCCATGCATGTGGGGCCCCTATGACATGCGGCATGCATTTGTGGGCCCCAAGACATGCGCCATGCATGTGGGGCCCCAATGACATGCAGCATTCACGTGGGACCGCCATAACATGCGGAATGCACGTGAGGCCCCCATGACATGCGTAATGCCTGCGGGGCCCCAATGACATGCGGCATGCACGCATTTGGGTCCCCCATGAAATGTGGCATGCATGTGGGGCCCCCATGACATGCGGCATGCATTTGTGGGCCCCAAGACATGCGCCATGCATGTGGGGCCCCTATGACATGCGGCATGCATTTGTGGGCCCCAAGACATGCGCCATGCATGTGGGGCCCCTATGACATGCGGCATGCATTTGTGGGCCCCAAGACATGCGGCATGCATGTGGGGCCCCTATGACATGCGGCATGCATTTGGGGGGCCACATGACATGCGGCATGCACGTGCGGCCCCCATGAAATGTGGCATTTATTTGGCGCCCCAATAACATGTGGAATGCCTGCGGGGCCCCCTTGACATGTGGCATGCACGTGGGGCCCCCATGACATGCGGCAAGCACGTGGGGCCCCAATGACATGCAGCATTCACGTGGGACCGCCATAACATGCGGAATGCACGTGAGGCCCCCTTGACATGCGTAATGCCTGCGGGGCCCCAATGACATGCGGCATGCACGCATTTGGGTCCCCCATGAAATGCGGCATGCATGTGGGGCCCCCATGACATGTGGTATGCATGTGGGGTCCCATGATATGCGGCATGCAGTTGGGGCCCCAATACATGCGGCATGCACGTTGGGCACCCATGACATGCGACATGCATTTATGGCCCCCATGATATGCGGCATGCATTTGGGCCCTCATGAAATGCGCCATGCATGTGGGGCCCCTATGACATGCGGCATGCATTTGGGGCCCCCATGATATGCGGCACGCATTTGTGGTCCCCATGACATGCGGCATGCATTTGTGGGCCCCAAGACATGATGCATGCATTTGGGGGGGCCCATGACATGCGGAATGCACGTGGGGCCCCCATGAAATGCGGCATGCATTTGGGGCCCCCATGACATGCGGAATGCCTTCGGGGCCCCATGAGATGCGGCATGCATGCGGCACCCTCATGACATGCGGCATGCATTTGGGGCCCCCATGACTTGAGGCATGCATTTGGGGCCCTCGTGACATGCGGCATGCATTTGTGGGCCCCAAGACATTCGGCATGCACGTGGGGCCCCCATGACATGCTGCATGCGTTTGGGGCCCCCATGACTTGCGGCATGCATGTGGGACCCCCATGACATGTGGTATGCACGTGGGGCCCCTATGACATGCCACATGCATTTGGGGCCCCATGACATGCGACATGCATGTGGGACCCCCATGACATGCAGCATGCATTTGGGCCCCCATGACATGTGGCATGCATTTGGGCCCCCATGACATGCGGCATGCATTTGGGGCCTGCATAACATGCTGCATGCATTTGGGGTCCCTGAGACATTCGGCATGCATGTGGGGCACCCATGACTTGCGCCATGCACGTGGGGCCCCTATGACATGCAGCATGAATTTGGGGGCCCCATTACATGTGGCATGCACGTGGAGCCCCCATGACATGAGTCATGCATTTGGGGCCGCCATGACATGCGGCATGCACGTGGGGCCCCCAATACATGCGGAATGCTCGGGAGGCCCCCATGACATGCGGCATGCACGTGGGGCCCCCATGACGTGCAGCATGCATTTGGATCCCCCATTACATGCAGAATGCAAGTGGGGACTCCATGACATGTGGCATGCATGCGGGCCCCCATGACATGCAGTATGCATTTGGGGCCTGCATAACATGGTGCATGCATTTGGTGTACCTGAGACATTCGGCATGCACGTGGGGCCCCCATAACATGCTGCATGCATTTGGGGTGCCCGAGACATGCGGCATGCACGTGGGGCCCCTATGACATGCCGCATGCATTTGGGCCCCCATTACATGTGGCATGCACATGGGGACCCCATGACATGCAGCATGAGTTTGGATCCCCCATGATATGCGGCATGCACATGGGGCCCCCATGACATGAGTCATGCATTTGGGGCCGCCATGACATGCTGCATGCATTTGGGGCTCCCATGACATGCGGCATGCATTTGGGTCCCCCATGAAATGCGGCATGCATGTGGGGCCCCCATGACATGTGGCATGCATGTAGGGCCCCATGATATGCGGCCTGCAGTTGGGGCCCCCAATACATGCGTCATGCATTTATGGCCCCCATGACATGCGGCATGCATTTGGGCCCCCATGACATGTGGCAAGCACGTGGGGCCCCAATGACATGCAGCATGCACGTGGGGCCCCCATGACATGCGGAATGCAAGTGAGGCCCCCATGACATGCGGAATGCCTGCGGGGCCCCCATGACATGCGGAATGCGTGCGGGGCCCCCATGACATGCGGCATGCATGCAGGGCCCTCATGACATGCGGCATGAATTTGGGACCCCATGACATGTGGCATGCATGTGGGGCCCCTATGACATGTGGCATGCATTTGTGGGCCCCAAGACATGCGGCATGCATGTGGGGCCCCTATTACATGCGGCATGCATTTGGGGGCCCCATGACATGCGGCATGCACATGGGGCCCCCATGAAATGCGGCATTTATTTGGGGCCCCCATGACATGCGGCATGCACGTGGTGCCCCCATGACGTGCAGCATGAATTTGGATCCCCCATTACATGCTGCATGCAACTGGGGCCCCCATGAAATGCGCCATGCATGTGGGGCCCCTATGACATGCGGCATGCATTTGTGGGCCCCAAGACATGCGCCATGCATGTGGGGCCCCAATGACATGCAGCATTCACGTGGGACCGCCATAACATGCGGAATGCACGTGAGGCCCCCATGACATGCGTAATGCCTGCGGGGCCCCAATGACATGCGGCATGCACGCATTTGGGTCCCCCATGAAATGCGGCATGCATGTGGGGCCCCCATGACATGCGGCATGCATTTGTGGGCCCCAAGACATGCCCCATGCATGTGGGGCCCCTATGACATGCGGCATGCATTTGTGGGCCCCAAGACATGCGGCATGCATGTGGGGGCCCTATGACATGCGGCATGCATTTGGGGGGCCCCAAGACATGCGGCATGCACGTGCGGCCCCCATGAAATGTGGCATTTATTTGGCGCCCCAATGACATGTGGAATGCCTGCGGGGCCCCCGTGACATGTGGCATGCACGTGGGGCCCCCATGACATGCGGCAAGCACGTGGGGCCCCAATGACATGCAGCATTCACGTGGGACCGACATAACATGCGGAATGCACGTGAGGCCCCCTTGACATGCGTAATGCCTGCGGGGCCCCAATGACATGCGGCATGCACGCATTTGGGTCCCCCATGAAATGCGGCATGCATGTGGGGCCCCCATGACATGTGGTATGCATGTGGGGTCCCATGATATGCGGCATGCAGTTGGGGCCCCAATACATGTGGCATGCACGTTGGGCACCCATGACATGCGACATGCATTTATGGCCCCCATGATATGCGGCATGCATTTGGGCCCTCATGAAATGCGCCATGCATGTGGGGCCCCTATGACATGCGGCATGCATTTGGGGCCCCCATGATATGCGGCACGCATTTGTGGTCCCCATGACATGCGGCATGCATTTGTGGGCCCCAATACATGATGCATGCATTTGGGGGGCCCCATGACATGCGGAATGCACGTGGGGCCCCCATGAAATGCGGCATGCATTTGGGGCCCCCATGACATGCGGAATGCCTTCGGGGCCCCATGAGATGCGGAATGCATGCGGCACCCATTAAATGCGGCAAGCACGTGGGGCCCCAATGACATGCAGCATGTACGTGGGGCCCCCATGACATGCGGAATGCCTGCGGGGCCCCAATGACATGCGGCATGCAAGCGGGGCCCTCATGACATGTAGCATGCATTTGGGGCCCCCAATATATGCAGCATGCACGTGGGGCCCCCATGATATGTGGCATGCATTTGGGGCCCCCATGACTTGTGGCATGCACGTGGGCCCCTCATGACATGCAGCATGCATTTGGAAACCACTATGACATGCGGCATGCATTTGGGGCCCCCATGACATGAGGCATGCATTTGGGGCCCCCATGACATGCGGCATGCATGTAGGGCCCCATGAAATGCGCCATGCATGTGGGTCCCCTATGACATGCGGCATGCATTTGTGGGCCCCAAGACATGCGGCATGCACGTGGGCCCCCCATGACATGCGGCATGCATTTGGGCCCCCCTGACATGCGGAATGCACGTGGGGCACCTATGACATGCGACATGAATTTGGGGGCCCCATTACATGCGGCATGCACGTGGAGCATCCATGACATGCGTCATGCATTTGGGCCCCCATGACATGCGGCATGCATGTGGGGCCCCCATGATATGCGCCATGCATGTGGGGCCCCTATGACATGCGGCATGCATTTGTGGGTCCCAAGACATACTGCATGCATTTGGGGGGCCCCATGACATGCGGCATGCATTTGGGGGGCCCCATGACATGCGGCATGCACGTGGGGCCCCCATGACATGTGGCATACATTTGTGGCCCCCGTGACATGAGGCATGCAAGAGGGGTCCCCATGACATGCGGCATGCATTTGGGGCCCCCATGACATGTGGCATGCACGTGGGGCCCCCATGACATGCTGCATGCATTTGGGGCCCCCATGATAAGCGGCATGCATGTGGGGCCCCTATGACATGCGGAATCCATTTGGGGGGGCCCATGACATGCGGCATGCACATGGGGCCCCCATGAAATGCAGCATTTATTTGGGGCCCCCATGACATGTGGAATGCCTGCGGGGGCCCCATGACATGCGGCATGCATGTGGGGCCCCCATGAAGTGCAGCATGCATTTGGATCCCCCATTACATGCTGCATGCATTTGGGGCCCCCATGAAATGCGCCATGCATGTGGGGCCCCTATAACATGCTGCATGAATTTGGGGCCCCCAATACATGCGGCATGCTTGTTGGGCCCCCATGACATGCGGCATGCATTTATGGCCCCCATGACATGCGGCAAGCATTTGAGCCCCCATGACATGCGGCATGCATGTGGGGACCCCATGACATGCGGCATGCATGTGCTGCCCCAATGGCATGCGGCATGCATTTGGGGGCCCCATGACTTGATGCATGCATTTGTTGCCCCCATGACATGCGGCATGCATGTGGGACCCCCATGACATGCGGCATGCATTTGAATCCCCCATTACATGTGGCATGCACGTGGGGCCCCCATGACATGCGGCGTGCATTTGGGCCCCCCATGACATGCGGAATGCCTGCGGGGCCCCCATGACATGCGGCATGCATGCATGGCCCTCATGACATGCGGCATGAATTTGGGGCCCCCAACACATGCGGCATTCATGTGGGGCTCCCATGACATGCGGCATGCATTTATGGCCCCCATGACATGCGGCAAGCTTTTGGGCCCCATGACATGCGGCATGCATGTGGGGCCCCCATGACATGCGGCATGCATGTGGGGCCCCCTTGACATGCGGCATGCATTTGGGGGCCCCATGGCATGCAGCATGCATGTGGGGCCCAAATGCTTGCCGCATGTCAAGGGGGCCTCCATGACATGCGGCATGCATGTGGGTCCCCATGACATGCGTCATGCATTTATGGCCCCCATGACTTGCGGCATGAATTTGGGGCTCCCATGATATGCGGCACGCATTTGGGGCCCCCATGACATGCGCATGCATGTGGAGCCCCCATGAAATACGCCATGCATGTGGGGCCCCTATGACATGCGGCATGCATTTGTGGGCCCCAAGACATGCTGCATGCATTTGGGGGACCCCATGACATGCGGCATGCATTTGGGGCCCCCATGACATGAGGCATTCATTTGGGACCCCCATGACATGCAGCATGCACTTGGGGCCCCCATGACATGCGACATGCATTTGGGGGCCCCATGACATGCGGCATGCATTTGGGTCCCCCATGAAATGTGGCATGCACGTGGAGCCCCCATGACATGCGGCATGCATTTGGGGCACCCATGACATGCGGCATGCATGTGGGACCCCCCATGACATGCGGCATGCATTTGGGCCCCCCATGACATGCGGCATGCATATGGGGCCTGCATAACATGCTGCATGCATTTGGGGTACCTGAGACATGCGGCATGCACGTGGCCCCCCATAACATGCTGCATGCATTTGGGGTGCCCGAGACATGCGGCATGCACGTGGGGCCCCTATGACATGTGGCATGCACGTGGGGCCCCCATGACATGCTGCATGCATTTGGGGCCCCCATGATAAGCGGCATGCATGTGGGGCCCCAATGACATGCGGAATCCATTTGGGGGGCCCCATGACATGCGGCATGCACATGGGGCCCCCATGAAATGCAGCATTTATTTGGGGCCCCCATGACATGTGGAATGCCTGCGGGGCCCCCATGACATGCGGCATGCATGTGGGGCCCCCATGAAGTGCAGCATGCATTTGGATCCCCCATTACATGCTGCATGCAATTGGGGCCCCCATGAAATGCGCCATGCATGTGGGGCCCCTATGACATGCTGCATGAATTTGGGGCCCCCAATACATGCGGCATGCTTGTTGGGCCCCCATGACATGCGGCATGCATTTATGGCCCCCATGACATGCGGCAAGCATTTGAGCCCCCATGACATGCGGCATGCATGTGGGGACCCCATGACATGCGGCATGCATGTGGGGCCCCAATGACATGCGGCATGCATTTGGGGGCCCCCATGACTTGATGCATGCATTTGGGGCCCCCATGACATGCGGCATGCATGTGGGACCCCCATGGCATGCGGCATGCATTTGAATCCCCCATTACATGCGGCCTGCACGTGGGGGCCCCCATGGCATGCGGCATGCATTTGGGCCCCCCATGACATGCGGAATGCCTGCAGGGCCCCCATGACATGCGGCATGCATGCAGGGCCCTCATGACATGCGGCATGAATTTGGGGCCCCCAATACATGCGGCATGCACGTTGGGCCCCCTTGACATGCGACATTCATGTGGGGCTCCCATGACATGCGGCATGCATTTATGGCCCCCATGACATGCGGCAAGCTTTTGGGCCCCATGACATGCGGCATGCATGTGGGGCCTCCATGACATGCGGCAAGCATTTGGGCCCCCATGACATGCGGCATGCATGTGGGGCCCCCTTGACATGCGGCATGCATTTGGGGGCCCCATGGCATGCAGCATGCAGGTGGGGCCCAAATGCTTGCCGCATGTCAAGGGGGCCTCCATGACATGCGGCATGCATGTGGATCCCCATGACATGCGGCATGCATGTGGGGCCCCTATGACATGCGGCATGCATGTGGGGCCCCCATGACATGCTCCATGCATGTGGGGCCCCATGACATGCGGCATGCATTTGGGTCCCCCATGAAATGCGGCATGCATGTGGGGCCCCCATGACATGTGGCATGCATGTGGGCCCCTATGACATGCGGCATGCATGTGGGACCCCCATGACATGCGGCATGCATGTGGGGCCCCTATGACATGCGGCATGCATGTGGGACCCCCATGACATGCGGCATGCATGTGGGGCCCCTATGACATGCGGCATGCATTTGGAGCCCCCAGGACATGAGTCATGCATTTGGGGCCGCCATGACATGCGGCATGCATTTGCGGCCCCCATGACATGTGGCATGCATGTGGGCCCCCCATGACATGCGCCATGCATGTGGGCCCCTATGACATGCGGCATGCATGTGGGACCCCCATGACATGCGGCATGCATGTGGGGCCCCTATGACATGCGGCATGCATGTGGGGCCCCCATGACATGCTCCATGCATGTGGGGCCCCTGTGACATGTGGCATGCATATGGGGCCCCTATGACATGCGGCATGTATTTGGGGGGCCCCATGACATGCGGCATGCACGTGGGGCCCCCATGACATGCGGCATGCATGTGGGGTCCCCATGACATGTGGCATGCATGTGAACCCCCCATGACATGCGCCATGCATGTGGGCCCCTATGACATGCGGCATGCGTGTGGGACCCCCATGACATGCGGCATGCATGTGGGGCCCTATGACATGAGGCATGCATGTGGGGCCCCCATGACATGCTCCATGCATGTGGGGCCCCTATGACATGTGGCATGCATGTGGGGGCCCTATGACATGCGGCATGCATTTGGGGGGCCCCATGACATGCGGCATGCACGTGGGGCCCCCATGACATGCGGCAAGCACGCGGGGCCCCAATGACATGCAGCATGTACGTGGGGCCCCCATGACATGCGAAATGCACGTGAGGCCCCCATGACATGCGGAATGCCTGCGGGGCCCCAATGCCATGCGGCATGCATGCATTTGGGTCACCCATGAAATGCAGCATGCACGTGGGGCCCCCATGACATGTGGCATGCATGTGGGGCCCCATGATATCCGGCATGCATTTATGGCCCCCATGACATGCGGCATGCATTTGGGGCCCCCATGACTTGAGCCATGCATTTGGGGCCCCCATAACATGTGGCATGCACGTGGGGCCCTCATGACATGCAGCATGCATTTGGGGCCCCCATGACTTGAGCCATGCATTTGGGGCCCCCATGACATGCGGCATGCACGTGGGGCCATCATGACATGCAGCATGCATTTGGGGCCACTATGACATGCGGCAAGCATTTGGGCCCCCATGACATGCGGCATGCATGTGGGGGGCCCATGACATGCGTCATGCATTTGGGCCCCATGACATGCGGCATGCATTTGGGGCCTGCATAACATGATGCATGCATTTGGGGTACCTGAGACATGCGGCATGCACATGGGGCCCCCATAACATGCTGCATGCATTTGGGGCGCCCGAGACATGCGGCATGCACGTGGGGACCCTATGACATGCCGCATGCATTTGGGGCCCCCATTACATGTGGCATGCACATGAAGCCCCCATGACATGAGGCATATGCTTGGGGCCCCATTGACATGCGGCATGAGTTTGGACCCCCCATGACATGTGGCATGCACGTGGGGCCCCCATGACATGCGGCATGCATTTGGGGCCGCCATGACATGCGGCATGCATTTGGGGCCCCCATGACATGCGGCATGCATTTGGGTCCCTCATGAAATGCGGCATGCATGTGGGGCCCCCATGACATGTGGCATGCATGTGGGCCCCCCCATGACATGCGCCATGAATGTGGGGCCCCTATGACATGCGGCATGCATTTGGGGGGCCCCATGACATGCGGCATGCACGTGGGGCCCCCATGACATGCGGCATACATTTGTGGCCCCCGTGACATGAGGCATGCACGTGGGGCCCCCATGACATGCGACAAGCACGCGGGGCACCAATGACATGCAACATGTACGTGGGGCCCCCATGACATGCGGAATGCACGTGAGGCCCCCTTGACATGCGGAATGGCTGCGGGGCCCAATGACATGCAGCATGCATGTGGGCCCCCCATGACATGCGGCATGCATTTGTGGGCACCAAGACATACGGCATGCGTTTGGGGCCCCCATGATATGCGGCATGCATTTGAATCCCCCATTACATGCGGCATGCACGTGGGGCTCCCATGACATGCGGCATGCATTTGTGGCCCCCATGACTTGAGGCATGCATTTGGGGCCTCCATGACATGCGGCATGCATGTGGGGCCCCCATGACATGCGCCATGCATGTGGGGCCCCTATGACATGCGGCATGCACGTGGAGCCCCCATCATATGCGGCATGCATTTGGTGCCCCCATGACATGCGGCATGCATGCAGGGCCCTCATGACATGTGGCATGAATTTGGGGCCCCAATACATGCGGCATGCATGTTGGCACCCCATGACATGCGGCATGCATTTGGGGCCTCCATGACATGCGGCATGCATGTGGGGTCCCCCATGACATGCGCCGTGCATGTGTGACCCCTATGACATGCGGCATGCATTTGGGGGCCCCATGACATGCGGCATGCATGTGGGGCCCTCATGACATGCGGCATGCATTTGTGGGCCCCAAGACATTCGGCATGCACGTGGGGCCCCCATGACATGCTGCATTCGTTTGGGGCCCCCATGACTTGCGGCATGCATGTGGGACCCCCATGACATGTGGTATGCACGTGGGGCCCCTATGACATGCCACATGCATTTGGGGCCCCCATGACATGCGACATGCATGTGGGACCCCCATGACATGCGGCATGCATTTGGGCCCCCATGACATGTGGCATGCATTTGGGCCCCCATGACATGCGGCATGCATTTGGGGCCTGCATAACATGCTGCATGCATTTGGGGTCCCTGAGACATTCGGCATGCATGTGGGGCACCCATGACTTGCGCCATTCACGTGGGGCCCCTATGACATGCAGCATGAATTTGGGGGCCCCATTACATGTGGCATGCACGTGGAGCCCCCATGACATGAGTCATGCATTTGGGGCCGCCATGACATGCGGCATGCACGTGGGGCCCCCAATACATGCGGAATGCTCGGGAGGCCCCCATGACATGCGGCATGCACGTGGGGCCCCCATGACGTGCAGCATGCATTTGGATCCCCCATTACATGCAGAATGCAAGTGGGGACCCCATGACATGTGGCATGCATGTGGGCCCCATGACATGCAGTATGCATTTGGGGCCTGCATAACATGGTGCATGCATTTGGTGTACCTGAGACATTCGGCATGCACGTGGGGCCCCCATAACATGCTGCATGCATTTGGGGTGCCCGAGACATGCGGCATGTCATAGGGGCCCCACGTGCATGCCGCACGCATTTGGGCCCCCATTACATGTGGCATGCACATGGGGACCCCATGACATGCAGCATGAGTTTGGATCCCCCATGACATGCGGCATGCACATGGGGCCCCATGACATGAGTCATGCATTTGGGGCCGCCATGACATGCAGCATGCATTTGGGGCTCCCATGACATGCGGCATGCATTTGGGTCCCTCATGAAATGCGGCATGCATGTGGGGCCCCCATGACATGTGGCATGCATGTAGGGCCCCATGATATGCGGCCTGCAGTTGGGGCCCCCAATACATGTGGCATGCATTTATGGCCCCATTACATGCGGCATGCATTTGGGCCCCCATGACATGTGGCAAGCATGTGGGGCCCCAATGACATGCAGCATGCACGTGGGGCCCCCATGACATGCGGAATGCAAGTGAGGCCCCCATGACATGCGGAATGCCTGCGGGGCCCCCATGACATGCGGAATGCGTGCGGGGCCCCCATGACATGCGGCATGCATGCAGGGCCCTCATGACATGCGGCATGAATTTGGGACCCCATGACATGTGGCATGCATGTGGGGCCCCTATGACATGCGGCATGCATTTGTGGGCCCCAAGACATGCGGCATGCATGTGGGGCCCCTATGACATGCGGCATGCATTTGGGGGCCCCATGACATGCGGCATGCACATGGGGCCCCCATGAAATGCGGCATTTATTTGGGGCCCCCATGACATGCGGCATGCACGTGGTGCCCCCATGACGTGCAGCATGAATTTGGATCCCCCATTACATGCTGCATGCAACTGGGGCCCCCATGAAATGCGCCATGCATGTGGGGCCCCTATGACATGCGGCATGCATTTGTGGGCCCCAAGACATGCGCCATGCATGTGGGGCCCCAATGACATGCAGCATTCACGTGGGACCGCCATAACATGCGGAATGCACGTGAGGCCCCCATGACATGCGTAATGCCTGCGGGGCCCCAATGACATGCGGCATGCACGCATTTGGGTCCCCCATGAAATGCGGCATGCATGTGGGGCCCCCATGACATGCGGCATGCATTTGTGGGCCCCAAGACATGCGCCATGCATGTGGGGCCCCTATGACATGCGGCATGCATTTGTGGGCCCCAAGACATGCGGCATGCATGTGGGGCCCCTATGACATGCGGCATGCATTTGGGGGGCCACATGACATGCGGCATGCACGTGCGGCCCCCATGAAATGTGGCATTTATTTGGCGCCCCAATGACATGTGGAATGCCTGCGGGGCCCCCTTGACATGTGGCATGCACGTGGGGCCCCCTTGACATGCGTAATGCCTGCGGGGCCCCAATGACATGCGGCATGCACGCATTTGGGTCCCCCATGAAATGCGGCATGCATGTGGGGCCCCCATGACATGTGGTATGCATGTGGGGTCCCATGATATGCGGCATGCAGTTGGGGCCCCAATACATGCGGCATGCACGTTGGGCACCCATGACATGCGACATGCATTTATGGCCCCCATGATATGCGGCATGCATTTGGGCCCTCATGAAATGCGCCATGCATGTGGGGCCCTTATGACATGCGGCATGCATTTGGGGCCCCCATGATATGCGGCACACATTTGTGGTCCCCATGACATGCGGCATGCATTTGTGGGCCCCAAGACATGATGCATGCATTTGGGGGGCCCCATGACATGCGGAATGCACGTGGGGCCCCCATGAAATGCGGCATGCATTTGGGGCCCCCATGACATGCGGAATGCCTTCGGGGCCCCATGAGATGCGGCATGCATGCGGCACCCTCATGACATGCGGCATGCATTTGGGGCCCCCATGACATGCGGCATGCATTTGTGGGCCCCAAGACATTCGGCATGCACGTGGGGCCCTCATGACATGCTGCATGCGTTTGGGGCCCCCATGACTTGCGGCATGCATGTGGGACCCCCATGACATGTGGTATGCACGTGGGGCACCTATGACATGCCACATGCATTTGGGGCCCCCATGACATGCGACATGCATGTGGGACCCCCATGACATGCAGCATGCATTTGGGCCCCATGACATGTGGCATGCATTTGGGCCCCCATGACATGCGGCATGCATTTGGGGCCTGCATAACATGCTGCATGCATTTGGGGGCCCCATTACATGTGGCATGCACGTGGAGCCCCCATGACATGAGTCATGCATTTGGGGCCGCCATGACATGCGGCATGCACGTGGGGCCCCCAATACATGCGGAATGCTCGGGAGGCCCCCATGACATGCGGCATGCACGTGGGGCCCCCATGACGTGCAGCATGCATTTGGATCCCCCATTACATGCAGAATGCAAGTGGGGACCCCATGACATGTGGCATGCATGTGGGCCCCCATGACATGCAGTATGCATTTGGGGCCTGCATAACATGGTGCATGCATTTGGTGTACCTGAGACATTCGGCATGCACGTGGGGCCCCCATAACATGCTGCATGCATTTGGGGTGCCCGATACATGCGGCATGTCATAGGGGCCCCACGTGCATGCCGCACGCATTTGGGCCCCCATTACATGTGGCATGCACATGGGGACCCCATGACATGCAGCATGAGTTTGGATCCCCCATGACATGCGGCATGCACATGGGGCCCCCATGACATGAGTCATGCATTTGGGGCCGCCATGACATGCTGCATGCATTTGGGGCTCCCATGACATGCGGCATGCATTTGGGTCCCCCATGAAATGCGGCATGCATGTGGGGCCCCCATGACATGTGGCATGCATGTAGGGCCCCATGATATGCGGCCTACAGTTGGGGCCCCCAATACATGCGTCATGCATTTATGGCCCCCATGACATGCGGCATGCATTTGGGCCCCCATGACATGTGGCAAGCACGTGGGGCCCCAATGACATGCAGCATGCACGTGGGGCCCCCATGACATGCGGAATGCAAGTGAGGCCCCCATGACATGCGGAATGCCTGCGGGGCCCCCATGACATGCGGAATGCGTGCGGGGCCCCCATGACATGCGGCATGCATGCAGGGCCCTCATGATATGCGGCATGAATTTGGGACCCCATGACATGTGGCATGCATGTGGGGCCCCTATGACATGCGGCATGCATTTGTGGGCCCCAAGACATGCGTCATGCACATGGGGCCCCCATGAAATGCGGCATTTATTTGGGGCCCCCATGACATGCGGCATGCACGTGGTGCCCCCATGACGTGCAGCATGAATTTGGATCCCCCATTACATGATGCATGCAACTGGGGCCCCCATGAAATGCGCCATGCATGTGGGGCCCCTATGACATGCGGCATGCATTTGTGGGCCCCCAATGACATGCAGCATTCACGTGGGACCGCCATAACATGCGGAATGCACGTGAGGCCCCCATGACATGCGTAATGCCTGCGGGGCCCCAATGACATGCGGCATGCACGCATTTGGGTCCCCCATGAAATGCGGCATGCATGTGGGGGGCCCATGACATGCGGCATGCATTTGTGGGCCCCAAGACATGCGCCATGCATGTGGGGCCCCTATGACATGCGGCATGCATTTGTGGGCCCCAAGACATGCGGCATGCATGTGGGGCCCCTATGACATGCGGCATGCATTTGGGGGGCCACATGACATGCGGCATGCACGTGCGGCCCCCATGAAATGTGGCATTTATTTGGCGCCCCAATGACATGTGGAATGCCTGCGGGGCCCCCGTGACATGTGGCATGCACGTGGGGCCCCCATGACATGCGGCAAGCACGTGGGGCCCCAATGACATGCAGCATTCACGTGGGACCGACATAACATGCGGAATGCACGTGAGGCCCCCTTGACATGCGTAATGCCTGCGGGGCCCCAATGACATGCGGCATGCACGCATTTGGGTCCCCCATGAAATGCGGCATGCATGTGGGGCCCCCATGACATGTGGTATGCATGTGGGGTCCCATGATATGCGGCATGCAGTTGGGGCCCCAATACATGTGGCATGCACGTTGGACACCCATGACATGCGACATGCATTTATGGCCCCCATGATATGCGGCATGCATTTGGGCCCTCATGAAATGCGCCATGCATGTGGGGCCCCTATGACACGCGGCATGCATTTGGGGCCCCCATGATATGCGGCACGCATTTGTGGTCCCCATGACATGCGGCATGCACTTGTGGGCCCCAAGACATGATGCATGCATTTGGGGGGCCCCATGACATGCGGAATGCACGTGGGGCCCCCATGAAATGCGGCATGCATTTGGGGCCCCCATGACATGCGGAATGCCTTCGGGGCCCCATGAGACGCGGCATGCATGCGGCACCCTCATGACATGCGGCATGCATTTGGGGCCCCCATGACTTGAGGCATGCATTTGGGGCCCCTATGACATGCGGCATGCATTTGGGGCCCCAATGACATGCGGCATGCATGTGGGGCACCCATGACTTGCGCCATGCACGTGGGGCCCCTATGGCATGCGGCATGAATTTGGGGGCCCCATTACATGCGGCATGCATGTGGAGCCCCCATGACATGCGGCATGCATTTGGGGCCCCCATGACATGCTTCATGCATGTGGGGCCCCCATGACATGCGTCATGCATTTGGGCCCCCATGACATGCGGCATGCATTTGGGGCCTGCATAACATGCTGCATGCATTTGGGGTACCTGAGACATGCGGCATGCACATGGGGCCCCCATGACATGCGGCATATGCTTGGGGCCCCAATGACATGCGGTATGAGTTTGGATCCCCCATGACATGCGGCATGCACGTGGGGCCCCCATGACATGAGTCATGCATTTGGGGCCGCCATGACATGCGGCATGCATTTGGGGCCCCCATGACATGCGACATGCACGTGGGGCCGCCATGACATGCGGTATGCATTTGCGGACCCCATGACATGCGGCATGCATTTGGGGTCCCCAGGACATGAGTCATGCATTTGGGGCCGTCATGACATGCGGCATGCATTTGGGGCCCCCATGACATGCGGCATGCATTTGGGTCCCCCATGAAATGCGGCATGCATGTGGGGCCCCCATGACATGTGGCATGCATGTGGGCCCCCCATGACATGCGCCATGCATGTGGGCCCCTATGACATGCGGCATGCATGTGGGGCCCCCAGGACATGCTCCATGCATGTGGGGGCCCTATGACATGCGGCATGCATGTGGGGCCCCTATGACATGCGGCATGCATTTGGGGCCCCATGACATGCGGCATGCACGTGGGGCCCCCATGACATGCGTCATACATTTGTGGCCCCCGTGACATGAGGCATGCACATGGGGACCCCATGACATGCGGCAAGCACGCGGGGCCCCAATGACATGCAGCATGTACGTGGGGCCCCCATGACATGCGGAATGCACGTGAGGCCCCCATGACATGCGGAATGCCTGCGGGGCCCCAATGCCATGCGGCATGCATGCATTTGGGTCACCCATGAAATGCGGCATGCATGTGGGGCCCCCATGACATGTGGCATGCATGTGGGGCCCCATGATATCCGGCATGCATTTATGGCCCCCATGACATGCGGCATGCATTTGGGCCTCCATGACAAGCGAAAAGCACGTGGGGCCCCAATGACATGCGGAATGCACGTGAGGCCCCCATGACATGCGGAATGCCTGCGGGGCCCCAATGACATGCGGCATGCATTTGGGGCCCCCATGACTTGAGCCATGCATTTGGGGCCCCCATGATATGTGGCATGCATTTGGGGCCCCCATGACTTGAGCCATGCATTTGGGGCCCCCATGACATGCGGCCTGCACGTGGGGCCATCATGACATGCAGCATGCATTTGGGGCCACTATGACATGCGGCAAGCATTTGGGCCCCCATGACATGCGGCATGCATGTGGGGCACCCATGACTTGCGCCATGCACGTGGGGCCCCTATGACATGCGGCATGAATTTGGGGGCTCCATTACATGCGGCATGCATGTGGAGCCCCCATGACATGCGGCATGCATTTGGGGCCCACATGACATGCTTCATGCATGTGGGGCCCCCATGACATGCGTCATGCATTTGGGCCCCCATGACATGCGGCATGCATTTGGGGACTGCATAACATGCTGCATGCATTTGGGGTACCTGAGACATGCGGCATGCACATGGGGCCCCCATGACATGCGGCATATGCTTGGGGCCCCAATGACATGCGGTATGCACGTTCGGCCCCCATGACATGAGTCATGCATTTGGGGCCGCCATGACATGCGGCATGCATTTGGGGCCCCCATGACATGCGACATGCACGTGGGGCCCCCATGACATGCGGTATGCATGTGGGGCCCCAATGACATGCGGCATGCATTTGGGGGCCCCCATGACTTGATGCATGCATTTGGGGCCCCCATGACATGCGGCATGCATGTGGGACCCCCATGGCATGCGGCATGCATTTGAATCCCCCATTACATGCGGCATGCACGTGGGGCCCCCCATGGCATGCGGCATGCATTTGGGCCCCCCATGACATGCGGAATGCCTGCGGGGCCCCCATGACATGCGGCATGCATGCAGGGCCCTCATGACATGCGGCATGAATTTGGGGGCCCCAATACATGCGGCATGCACATTGGGCCCCCTTGACATGCGACATTCATGTGGGGCTCCCATGACATGCGGCATGCATTTATGGCCCCCATGACATGCGGCATGCATTTGGGCCCCCCATGACATGCGGCATGCATTTGGGGCCTGCATAACATGCTGCATGCATTTTGGGTACCTGAGACATGCGGCATGCACGTGGGCCCCCCCATAACATGCTGCATGCATTTGGGGTGCCCGAGACATGCGGCATGCACGTGGGGCCCCTATGACATGTGGCATGCACGTGGGGCCCCCATGACATGCTGCATGCATTTGGGGCCCCCATGATAAGCGGCATGCATGTGGGGCCCCTATGACATGCGGAATCCATTTGGGGGGCCCCATGACATGCGGCATGCACATGGGGCCCCCATGAAATGCAGCATTTATTTGGGGCCCCCATGACATGTGGAATGCCTGCGGGGCCCCCATGACATGCGGCATGCATGTGGGGCCCCCATGAAGTGCAGCATGCATTTGGATCCCCCATTACATGCTGCATGCAATTGGGGCCCCCATGAAATGCGCCATGCATGTGGGGCCCCTATGACATGCTGCATGAATTTGGGGCCCCCAATACATGCGGCATGCTTGTTGGGCCCCCATGACATGCGGCATGCATTTATGGCCCCCATGACATGCGGCAAGCATTTGAGCCCCCATGACATGCGGCATGCATGTGGGGACCCCATGACATGCGGCATGCATGTGGGGCCCCAATGACATGCGGCATGCATTTGGGGGCCCCCATGACTTGATGCATGCATTTGGGGCCCCCATGACATGCGGCATGCATGTGGGACCCCCATGGCATGCGGCATGCATTTGAATCCCCCATTACATGCGGCATGCACGTGGGGCCCCCATGGCATGTGGCATGCATTTGGGCCCCCCATGACATGCGGAATGCCTGCGGGGCCCCCATGACATGCGGCATGCATGCAGGGCCCTCATGACATGCGGCATGAATTTGGGGCCCCCAATACATGCGGCATGCACGTTGGGCCCCCTTGACATGCGACATTCATGTGGGGCTCCCATGACATGCGGCATGCATTTATGGCCCCCATGACATGCGGCAAGCTTTTGGGCCCCATGACATGCGGCATGCATGTGGGGCCCCCATGACATGCGGCAAGCATTTGGGCCCCCATGACATGCGGCATGCATGTGGGGCCCCCTTGACATGCGGCATGCATTTGGGGGCCCCATGGCATGCAGCATGCATGTGGGGCCCAAATGCTTGCCGCATGTCAAGGGGGCCTCCATGACATGCGGCATGCATTTGGGGTGCCCGAGACATGCGGCATGCACGTGGGGCCCCTATGACATGTGGCATGCACGTGGGGCCCCCATGACATGCTGCATGCATTTGGGGCCCCCATGATAAGCGGCATGCATGTGGGGCCCCAATGACATGCGGAATCCATTTGGGGGGCCCCATGACATGCGGCATGCACATGGGTCCCCCATGAAATGCAGCATTTATTTGGGGCCCCCATGACATGTGGAATGCCTGCGGGGCCCCCATGACATGCGGCATGCATGTGGGGCCCCCATGAAGTGCAGCATGCATTTGGATCCCCCATTACATGCTGCATGCAATTGGGGCCCCCATGAAATGCGTCATGCATGTGGGGCCCCTATGACATGCTGCATGAATTTGGGGCCCCCAATACATGCGGCATGCTTGTTGGGCCCCCATGACATGCGGCATGCATTTATGGCCCCCATGACATGCGGCAAGCATTTGAGCCCCCATGACATGCGGCATGCATGTGGGGACCCCATGACATGCGGCATGCATGTGGGGCCCCAATGACATGCGGCATGCATTTGGGGGCCCCCATGACTTGATGCATGCATTTGGGGCCCCCATGGCATGCGGCATGCATGTGGGACCCCCATGGCATGCGGCATGCATTTGAATCCCCCATTACATGCGGCCTGCACGTGGGGCCCCCCATGACATGCGGCATGCATTTGGGCCCCCCATGACATGCGGAATGCCTGCAGGGCCCCCATGACATGCGGCATGCATGCAGGGCCCTCATGACATGCGGCATGAATTTGGGGCCCCCAATACATGCGGCATGCACGTTGGGCCCCCTTGACATGCGACATTCATGTGGGGCTCCCATGACATGCGGCATGCATTTATGGCCCCCATGACATGCGGCAAGCTTTTGGGCCCCATGACATGCGGCATGCATGTGGGGCCTCCATGACATGCGGCAAGCATTTGGGCCCCCATGACATGCGGCATGCATGTGGGGCCCCCTTGACATGCGGCATGCATTTGGGGTCCCCATGGCATGCAGCATGCATGTGGGGCCCAAATGCTTGCCGCATGTCAAGGGGGCCTCCATGACATGCGGCATGCATGTGGATCCCCATGACATGCGGCATGCATGTGGGGCCCCTATGACATGCGGCATGCATGTGGGGCCCCCATGACATGCTCCATGCATGTGGGGCCCCATGACATGCGGCATGCATTTGGGTCCCCCATGAAATGCGGCATGCATGTGGGGCCCCCATGACATGTGGCATGCATGTGGGCCCCTATGACATGCGGCATGCATGTGGGACCCCCATGACATGCGGCATGCATGTGGGGCCCCTATGACATGCGGCATGCATGTGGGACCCCCATGACATGCGGCATGCATGTGGGGCCCCTATGACATGCGGCATGCATTTGGAGCCCCCAGGACATGAGTCATGCATTTGGGGCCGCCATGACATGCGGCATGCATTTGCGGCCCCCATGACATGTGGCATGCATGTGGGCCCCCCATGACATGCGCCATGCATGTGGGCCCCTATGACATGCGGCATGCATGTGGGACCCCCATGACATGCGGCATGCATGTGGGGCCCCTATGACATGCGGCATGCATGTGGGGCCCCCATGACATGCTCCATGCATGTGGGGCCCCTGTGACATGTGGCATGCATGTGGGGCCCCTATGACATGCGGCATGTATTTGGGGGGCCCCATGACATGCGGCATGCACGTGGGGCCCCCATGACATGCGGCATGCATGTGGGGTCCCCATGACATGTGGCATGCATGTGAACCCCCATGACATGCGCCATGCATGTGGGCCCCTATGACATGCGGCATGCGTGTGGGACCCCCATGACATGCGGCATGCATGTGGGGCCCCTATGACATGCGGCATGCATGTGGGGCCCCCATGACATGCTCCATGCATGTGGGGCCCCTATGACATGTGGCATGCATGTGGGGGCCCTATGACATGCGGCATGCATTTGGGGGGGCCCATGACATGCGGCATGCACGTGGGGCCCCCATGACATGCGGCAAGCACGCGGGGCCCCAATGACATGCAGCATGTACGTGGGGCCCCCATGACATGCGAAATGCACGTGAGGCCCCCATGACATGCGGAATGCCTGCGGGGCCCCAATGCCATGCGGCATGCATGCATTTGGGTCACCCATGAAATGCAGCATGCACGTGGGGCCCCCATGACATGTGGCATGCATGTGGGGCCCCATGATATCCGGCATGCATTTATGGCCCCCATGACATGCGGCATGCATTTGGGGCCCCCATGACTTGAGCCATGCATTTGGGGCCCCCATAACATGTGGCATGCACGTGGGGCCCTCATGACATGCAGCATGCATTTGGGGCCCCCATGACTTGAGCCATGCATTTGGGGCCCCCATGACATGCGGCATGCACGTGGGGCCATCATGACATGCAGCATGCATTTGGGGCCACTATGACATGCGGCAAGCATTTGGGCCCCCATGACATGCGGCATGCATGTGGGGGGCCCATGACATGCGTCATGCATTTGGGCCCCATGACATGCGGCATGCATTTGGGGCCTGCATAACATGATGCATGCATTTGGGGTACCTGAGACATGCGGCATGCACATGGGGCCCCCATAACATGCTGCATGCATTTGGGGCGCCCGAGACATGCGGCACACATTTGTGGTCCCCATGACATGCGGCATGCATTTGTGGGCCCCAAGACATGATGCATGCATTTGGGGGGCCCCATGACATGCGGAATGCACGTGGGGCCCCCATGAAATGCGGCATGCATTTGGGGCCCCCATGACATGCGGAATGCCTTCGGGGCCCCATGAGATGCGGCATGCATGCGGCACCCTCATGACATGCGGCATGCATTTGGGGCCCCCATGACTTGAGGCATGCATTTGGGGCCCTCATGACATGCGGCATGCATTTGTGGGCCCCAAGACATTCGGCATGCACGTGGGGCCCCCATGACATGCTGCATGCGTTTGGGGGCCCCATGACTTGCGGCATGCATGTGGGACCCCCATGACATGTGGTATGCACGTGGGGCACCTATGACATGCCACATGCATTTGGGGCCCCCATGACATGCGACATGCATGTGGGACCCCCATGACATGCAGCATGCATTTGGGCCCCATGACATGTGGCATGCATTTGGGCCCCCATGACATGCGGCATGCATTTGGGGCCTGCATAACATGCTGCATGCATTTGGGGGCCCCATTACATGTGGCATGCACGTGGAGCCCCCATGACATGAGTCATGCATTTGGGGCCGCCATGACATGCGGCATGCACGTGGGGCCCCCAATACATGCGGAATGCTCGGGAGGCCCCCATGACATGCGGCATGCACGTGGGGCCCCCATGACGTGCAGCATGCATTTGGATCCCCCATTACATGCAGAATGCAAGTGGGGACCCCATGACATGTGGCATGCATGTGGGCCCCCATGACATGCAGTATGCATTTGGGGCCTGCATAACATGGTGCATGCATTTGGTGTACCTGAGACATTCGGCATGCACGTGGGGCCCCCATAACATGCTGCATGCATTTGGGGTGCCCGATACATGCGGCATGTCATAGGGGCCCCACGTGCATGCCGCACGCATTTGGGCCCCCATTACATGTGGCATGCACATGGGGACCCCATGACATGCAGCATGAGTTTGGATCCCCCATGACATGCGGCATGCACATGGGGCCCCCATGACATGAGTCATGCATTTGGGGCCGCCATGACATGCTGCATGCATTTGGGGCTCCCATGACATGCGGCATGCATTTGGGTCCCCCATGAAATGCGGCATGCATGTGGGGCCCCCATGACATGTGGCATGCATGTAGGGCCCCATGATATGCGACCTACAGTTGGGGCCCCCAATACATGCGTCATGCATTTATGGCCCCCATGACATGCGGCATGCATTTGGGCCCCCATGACATGTGGCAAGCACGTGGGGCCCCAATGACATGCAGCATGCACGTGGGGCCCCCATGACATGCGGAATGCAAGTGAGGCCCCCATGACATGCGGAATGCCTGCGGGGCCCCCATGACATGCGGAATGCGTGCGGGGCCCCCATGACATGCGGCATGCATGCAGGGCCCTCATGACATGCGGCATGAATTTGGGACCCCATGACATGTGGCATGCATGTGGGGCCCCTATGACATGCGGCATGCATTTGTGGGCCCCAAGACATGCGTCATGCACATGGGGCCCCCATGAAATGCGGCATTTATTTGGGGCCCCCATGACATGCGGCATGCACGTGGTGCCCCCATGACGTGCAGCATGAATTTGGATCCCCCATTACATGCTGCATGCAACTGGGGCCCCCATGAAATGCGCCATGCATGTGGGGCCCCTATGACATGCGGCATGCATTTGTGGGCCCCCAATGACATGCAGCATTCACGTGGGACCGCCATAACATGCGGAATGCACGTGAGGCCCCCATGACATGCGTAATGCCTGCGGGGCCCCAATGACATGCGGCATGCACGCATTTGGGTCCCCCATGAAATGCGGCATGCATGTGGGGGGCCCATGACATGCGGCATGCATTTGTGGGCCCCAAGACATGCGCCATGCATGTGGGGCCCCTATGACATGCGGCATGCATTTGTGGGCCCCAAGACATGTGGCATGCATGTGGGGCCCCTATGACATGCGGCATGCATTTGGGGGGCCACATGACATGCGGCATGCACGTGCGGCCCCCATGAAATGTGGCATTTATTTGGCGCCCCAATGACATGTGGAATGCCTGCGGGGCCCCCGTGACATGTGGCATGCACGTGGGGCCCCCATGACATGCGGCAAGCACGTGGGGCCCCAATGACATGCAACATTCACGTGGGACCGACATAACATGCGGAATGCACGTGAGGCCCCCTTGACATGCGTAATGCCTGCGGGGCCCCAATGACATGCGGCATGCACGCATTTGGGTCCCCCATGAAATGCGGCATGCATGTGGGGCCCCTATGACATGCGGCATGCATTTGGGGGGCCACATGACATGCGGCATGCACGTGCGGCCCCCATGAAATGTGGCATTTATTTGGCGCCCCAATGACATGTGGAATGCCTGCGGGGCCCCCGTGACATGTGGCATGCACGTGGGGCCCCCATGACATGCGGCAAGCACGTGGGGCCCCAATGACATGCAGCATTCACGTGGGACCGACATAACATGCGGAATGCACGTGAGGCCCCCTTGACATGCGTAATGCCTGCGGGGCCCCAATGACATGCGGCATGCACGCATTTGGGTCCCCCATGAAATGCGGCATGCATGTGGGGCCCCCATGACATGTGGTATGCATGTGGGGTCCCATGATATGCGGCATGCAGTTGGGGCCCCAATACATGCGGCATGCACGTTGGACACCCATGACATGCGACATGCATTTATGGCCCCCATGATATGCGGCATGCATTTGGGCCCTCATGAAATGCGCCATGCATGTGGGGCCCCTATGACACGCGGCATGCATTTGGGGCCCCCATGATATGCGGCACGCATTTGTGGTCCCCATGACATGCGGCATGCACTTGTGGGCCCCAAGACATGATGCATGCATTTGGGGGGCCCCATGACATGCGGAATGCACGTGGGGCCCCCATGAAATGCGGCATGCATTTGGGGCCCCCATGACATGCGGAATGCCTTCGGGGCCCCATGAGACGCGGCATGCATGCGGCACCCTCATGACATGCGGCATGCATTTGGGGCCCCCATGACTTGAGGCATGCATTTGGGGCCCCTATGACATGCGGCATGCATTTGGGGCCCCAATGACATGCGGCATGCATGTGGGGCACCCATGACTTGCGCCATGCACGTGGGGCCCCTATGGCATGCGGCATGAATTTGGGGGCCCCATTACATGCGGCATGCATGTGGAGCCCCCATGACATGCGGCATGCATTTGGGGCCCCCATGACATGCTTCATGCATGTGGGGCCCCCATGACATGCGTCATGCATTTGGGCCCCCATGACATGCGGCATGCATTTGGGGCCTGCATAACATGCTGCATGCATTTGGGGTACCTGAGACATGCGGCATGCACATGGGGCCCCCATGACATGCGGCATATGCTTGGGGCCCCAATGACATGCGGTATGAGTTTGGATCCCCCATGACATGCGGCATGCACGTGGGGCCCCCATGACATGAGTCATGCATTTGGGCCCGCCATGACATGCGGCATGCATTTGGGGCCCCCATGACATGCGACATGCACGTCGGGCCGCCATGACATGCGGTATGCATTTGCGGACCCCATGACATGCGGCATGCATTTGGGGTCCCCAGGACATGAGTCATGCATTTGGGGCCGTCATGACATGCGGCATGCATTTGGGGCCCCCATGACATGCGGCATGCATTTGGGTCCCCCATGAAATGCGGCATGCATGTGGGGCCCCCATGACATGTGGCATGCATGTGGGCCCCCCATGACATGCGCCATGCATGTGGGCCCCTATGACATGCGGCATGCATGTGGGGCCCCCAGGACATGCTCCATGCATGTGGGGCCCCTATGACATGCGGCATGCATGTGGGGCCCCTATGACATGCGGCATGCATTTGGGGGGCCCATGACATGCGGCATGCATGTGGGGCCCCCATGACATGCGGCATGCACATGGGGACCCCATGACATGCGGCAAGCACGCGGGGCCCCAATGACATGCAGCATGTACGTGGGGCCCCCATGACATGCGGAATGCACGTGAGGCCCCCATGACATGCGGAATGCCTGTGGGGCCCCAATGCCATGCGGCATGCATGCATTTGGGTCACCCATGAAATGCGGCATGCATGTGGGGCCCCCATGACATGTGGCATGCATGTGGGGCCCCATGATATCCGGCATGCATTTATGGCCCCCATGACATGCGGCATGCATTTGGGCCTCCATGACAAGCGAAAAGCACGTGGGGCCCCAATGACATGCAGCATGCACGTGGGGCCCCCATGACATGCGGAATGCACGTGAGGCCCCCATGACATGCGGAATGGCTGCGGGGCCCCAATGACATGCGGCATGCATTTGGGGCCCCCATGACTTGAGCCATGCATTTGGGGCCCCCATGATATGTGGCATGCATTTGGGGCCCCCATGACTTGAGCCATGCATTTGGGGCCCCCATGACATGCGGCCTGCACGTGGGGCCATCATGACATGCAGCATGCATTTGGGGCCACTATGACATGCGGCAAGCATTTGGGCCCCCATGACATGCGGCATGCATGTGGGGCACCCATGACTTGCGCCATGCACGTGGGGCCCCTATGACATGCGGCATGAATTTGGGGGCTCCATTACATGCGGCATGCATGTGGAGCCCCCATGACATGCGGCATGCATTTGGGGCCCACATGACATGCTTCATGCATGTGGGGCCCCCATGACATGCGTCATGCATTTGGGCCCCCATGACATGCGGCATGCATTTGGGGACTGCATAACATGCTGCATGCATTTGGGGTACCTGAGACATGCGGCATGCACATGGGGCCCCCATGACATGCGGCATATGCTTGGGGCCCCAATGACATGCGGTATGCACGTTCGGCCCCCATGACATGAGTCATGCATTTGGGGCCGCCATGACATGCGGCATGCATTTGGGGCCCCCATGACATGCGACATGCACGTGGGGCCCCCATGACATGCGGTATGCATGTGGGGCCCCAATGACATGCGGCATGCATTTGGGGGCCCCATGACTTGATGCATGCATTTGGGGCCCCCATGACATGCGGCATGCATTTGAATCCCCCATTACATGCGGCATGCACGTGGGGCCCCCCATGGCATGCGGCATGCATTTGGGCCCCCCATGACATGCGGAATGCCTGCGGGGCCCCCATGACATGCGGCATGCATGCAGGGCCCTCATGACATGCGGCATGAATTTGGGGCCCCCAATACATGCGGCATGCACATTGGGCCCCCTTGACATGCGACATTCATGTGGGGCTCCCATGACATGCGGCATGCATTTATGGCCCCCATGACATGCGGCATGCATTTGGGCCCCCCATGACATGCGGCATGCATTTGGGGCCTGCATAACATGCTGCATGCATTTTGGGTACCTGAGACATGCGGCATGCACGTGGGCCCCCCATAACATGCTGCATGCATTTGGGGTGCCCGAGACATGCGGCATGCACGTGGGGCCCCTATGACATGTGGCATGCACGTGGGGCCCCCATGACATGCTGCATGCATTTGGGGCCCCCATGATAAGCGGCATGCATGTGGGGCCCCTATGACATGCGGAATCCATTTGGGGGGCCCCATGACATGCGGCATGCACATGGGGCCCCCATGAAATGCAGCATTTATTTGGGGCCCCCATGACATGTGGAATGCCTGCGGGGCCCCCATGACATGCGGCATGCATGTGGGGCCCCCATGAAGTGCAGCATGCATTTGGATCCCCCATTACATGCTGCATGCAATTGGGGCCCCCATGAAATGCGCCATGCATGTGGGGCCCCTATGACATGCTGCATGAATTTGGGGCCCCCAATACATGCGGCATGCTTGTTGGGCCCCCATGACATGCGGCATGCATTTATGGCCCCCATGACATGCGGCAAGCATTTGAGCCCCCATGACATGCGGCATGCATGTGGGGACCCCATGACATGCGGGATGCATGTGGGGCCCCAATGACATGCGGCATGCATTTGGGGGCCCCCATGACTTGATGCATGCATTTGGGGCCCCCATGACATGCGGCATGCATGTGGGACCCCCATGGCATGCGGCATGCATTTGAATCCCCCATTACATGCGGCATGCACGTGGGGCCCCCATGGCATGTGGCATGCATTTGGGCCCCCCATGACATGCGGAATGCCTGCGGGGCCCCCATGACATGCGGCATGCATGCAGGGCCCTCATGACATGCGGCATGAATTTGGGGCCCCCAATACATGCGGCATGCACGTTGGGCCCCCTTGACATGCGACATTCATGTGGGGCTCCCATGACATGCGGCATGCATTTATGGCCCCCATGACATGCGGCAAGCTTTTGGGCCCCATGACATGCGGCATGCATGTGGGGCCCCCATGACATGCGGCAAGCATTTGGGCCCCCATGACATGCGGCATGCATGTGGGGCCCCCTTGACATGCGGCATGCATTTGGGGGCCCCATGGCATGCAGCATGCATGTGGGGCCCAAATGCTTGCCGCATGTCAAGGGGGCCTCCATGACATGCGGCATGCATGTGGGTCCCCATGACATGCGTCATGCACGTGGGGCCCCCTTGACATGCGGCATGCATTTATGGCCCCCATGACTTGCGGCATGAATTTGGGGCCCCCATGATATGCGGCACGCATTTGGGGCCCCCATGACATGCGCATGCATGTGGAGCCCCCATGACATGAGGCATTCATTTGGGACCCCCATGACATGCAGCATGCACGTGGGGCCCCCATGACATGCGACATGCATTTGGGGGCCCCGTGACATGCGGCATGCATTTGGGTCCCCCATGAAATGTGGCATGCACGTGGAGCCCCCATGACATGCGGCATGCATTTGGGGCACCCATGACATGCGGCATGCATGTGGGACCCCCATGACATGCGGCATGCATTTGGGGCATGCATAACATGCTGCATGCATTTGGGGTACCTGAGACATGCGGCATGCACGTGGGCCCCCCATAACATGCTGCATGCATTTGGCGTGCCCGAGACATGCGGCATGCACGTGGGGCCCCTATGACATGCCGCATGCATTTGGGGCCCACATTGCATGTGGCATGCACATGGGGCCCCCATGACATGCGGCATACACTTGGGGCCCCAATGACATGCGGCATGAGTTTGGATCCCCCATGACATGCGGCATGCACGTGGGGCCCCCATGACATGCTCCATGCATGTGGGGCCCCTATGATATGCGGCATGCATGTGGGCTCCCCATGAAATGTGGCATGCACCTGGGGCCCCCATGACATGCTGCATGCATTTGGGGCCCCCATGACATGCAGCATGCATGTGGGTCCCCCATGACATGCGACATGCATTTGGGGCCCCATGACATGCGGCATGCATGTGGGTCCCCATGACATGCGGCATGCACTTGGGGCCCCCTTGACATGCGTCATGCATTTGGATCCCCCATTACATGCTGCATGCAAGTGGTGCCCCATGACATGCGGCATGCATGTGGGCCCCCATGACATGCGGCATGCATTTGGGGCCTCCATGACATGCGGCATGCATGTGGGGCCCCCATGACATGCGGCATGCATTTGGGGTCCCCTTGACATGCGACATTCATGTGGGGCTCCCATTACATGCGGCATGAATTTGGGGCCTCCATGACATGCGGCATGCATGTGGGGCCCCCATGACATGCGGCATGCATTTGGGGTCCCCATGACATGCGGCATGCACGTGGGGCCCCCTTGACATGCGACATTCATTTGGGGCCCCCATGACATGTGGCATGCATGTGGGGCTCCCATGACATGCGGCATGCATTTATGGCCCCCATGACATGCGGCAAGCATTTGGGCCCCCATGACATGCGGCATGCATGTGGGGCCCCCATGACATGCGGCATGCATTTGGGGCCTGCATAACATGCTGCATGCACTTGGGGTACCTGAGACATGCGGCATGCACGTGGGGCCCCCATAACATGCTGCATGCATTTGGGGTGCCCGAGACATGCGGAATGCACGTGGGGCCCCTATGACATGCCGCATGCATTTGGGGCCCCCATTACATGTGGCATGCACATGGGGCCTCCATGACATGCGGCATACGCTTGGGGTCCCAATGACATGCAGCATGAGTTTGGATCCCCCATGACATGCGGCATGCACGTGGGGCCCCCATGACATGAGTCATGCATTTGGGTCCCCCATGACATGCGCTATGCATGTGGGGCCCCTATGACATGCGGCATGCATTTGTGGGCCCCAAGACATGCTGCATGCATTTGGGGGGCCTCCATGACATGCAGCATGCATGTGGGTCCCCATGACATGCGTCATGCACGTGGGGCCCCCTTGACATGTGACATTCATTTGGGGCCCCCATGACATGTGGCATGCATGTGTGGCCCCCATGACATGTGCCATGCATGTGGGGCCCCTATGACATGCGGCATGCATTTGGGGCCCCGATGACATGCGGCATGCATGTGGGGCACCCATGACTTGCGGCATGCATTTGGGGCCACTATGACATGCGGCATGCATTTGGGGCCCCCATGACATGCGGCATGCATGTGGGACCCCTATGACATGCGGCATGCATTTGGGGGGTCCATGACATGCGGCATGCACGTGGGGCCCCCATGACATGCGGCATACATTTGTGGCCCCGATGACATGCGGTATGCACGTGTGGCACCCATGACTTGTGGCATGCATTTGGAGCCACTATGACATGCGGCATGCATTTGGGGCCCCAATGACATGCGGCATGCATGCATTTGGGTCCCCCATGAAATGTGGCATGCATGTGGGGCCCCCATGACATGCGGCATGCACGTGGGGCCCCCATGACATGCGGCATACATTTGTGGCCCCCGTGACATGAGGCATGCACGTGGGGCCCCATGACATGCGGCAAGCACGTGGGGCCCCAATGACATGCAGCATGCACGTGGAGCCCCCATGACATGCGGAATGCCTGCGGGGCCCCAATGACATGCGGCATGCAAGCGGGGCCCTCATGACATGTGGCATGCATTTGGGGGCCCCAATATATGCAGCATGCACGTGGGGCCCCCATGATATGTGGCATGCATGTGGGGCACCCATGATTTGCGCCATGCACGTGGGGCCCCTATGACATGCGGCATGAATTTGGGGTGCCCGAGACATGCGGAATGCACGTGGGGCCCCTATGACATGCCGCATGCATTTGTGGCCCCCATTACATGTGGCATGCACATGTGGCCTCCATGACATGCGGCATGCATTTGGGGCCACTATGACATGCGGCATGCATTTGGGGCCCCCATGACATGCGTCATGCATGTGGGACCCCTATGACATGCGGCCTGCATGTGGGGGGCCCCATGACATGCGGCAAGCACGTGGGGCCCCAATGACATGCAGCATGTACGTGGGGCCCCCATGACATGCGGAATGCACGTGAGGCCCCCATGACATGCGTAATGCCTGCGGGGCCCCAATGACATGCGGCCTGCGTCCCCCATTAAATGCGGCAAGCACGTGGGGCCCCAATGACATGCAGCATGTACGTGGGGCCCCCATGACATGCGGAATGCCTGCGGGGCCCCAATGACATGCGGCATGCAAGCGGGGCCCTCATGACATGTAGCATGCATTTGGGGCCCCCAATATATGCAGCATGCACGTGGGGCCCCCATGATATGTGGCATGCATTTGGGGCCCCCATGACTTGCGGCATGCACGTGGGCCCCTCATGACATGCAGCATGCATTTGGAAACCACTATGACATGCGGCATGCATTTGGGGCCCCCATGACATGAGGCATGCATTTGGGGCCCCCATGACATGCGGCATGCATGTAGGGCCCCCATGAAATGCGCCATGCATGTGGGTCCCCTATGACATGCGGCATGCATTTGTGGGCCCCAAGACATGCGGCATGCACGTGGGGCACCCATGACATGCGGCATGCATTTGGGGCCCCCCTGACATGCGGAATGCACGTGGGGCACCTATGACATGCGACATGAATTTGGGGGCCCCATTACATGCGGCATGCACGTGGAGCATCCATGACATGCGTCATGCATTTGGGCCCCCATGACATGCGGCATGCATGTGGGGCCCCCATGATATGCGCCATGCATGTGGGGCCCCTATGACATGCGGCATGAATTTGTGGGTCCCAAGACATACTGCATGCATTTGGGGGGCCCCATGACATGCGGCATGCATTTGGGGGGCCCCATGACATGCGGCATGCACGTGGGGCCCCCATGACATGTGGCATACATTTGTGGCCCCCGTGACATGAGGCATGCAAGAGGGGTCCCCATGACATGCGGCATGCATTTGGGGCCCCCATGACATGTGGTATGCACGTGGGGCCACTATGACATGCCGCATGCATTTGGGGCCCCCATGACATGCGGCATGCATGTGGGTCCCCCATGACATGCGTCATGCATTTGGATCCCCATTACATGCTGCATGCAAGTGTGGCTCCCATGACATGCGGCATGCATGTGGGCCCTCAATGACATGTGGCATGCACGTGGGGCCCCCATGACATGCTGCATGCATTTGGGGCCCCCATGATAAGCGGCATGCATGTGGGGCCCCTATGACATGCGGAATCCATTTGGGGGGCCCCATGACATGCGGCATGCACATGGGACCCCCATGAAATGCAGCATTTATTTGGGGCCCCCATGACATGTGGAATGCCTGCGGGGCCCCCATGACATGCGGCATGCATGTGGGGCCCCCATGAAGTGCAGCATGCATTTGGATCCCCCATTACATGCTGCATGCAATTGGGGCCCCCATGAAATGCGCCATGCATGTGGGGCCCCTATGACATGCTGCATGAATTTGGGGCCCCCAATACATGTGGCATGCTTGTTGGGCCCCCATGACATGCGGCATGCATTTATGGCCCCCATGACATGCGGCAAGCATTTGAGCCCCCATGACATGCGGCATGCATGTGGGGACCCCATGACATGCGGCATGCATGTGGAGCCCCAATGGCATGCGGCATGCATTTGGGGGCCCCCATGACTTGATGCATGCATTTGGGGCCCCCATGACATGCGGCATGCATGTGGGACCCCCATGACATGCGGCATGCATTTGAATCCCCCATTACATGCGGCATGCACGTGGGGCCCCCATGACATGCGGCATGCATTTGGGCCCCCCATGACATGCGGAATGCCTGCGGGGGCCCCATGACATGCGGCATGCATGCAGGGCCCTCATGACATGCGGCATGAATTTGGGGCCCCCAATACATGCGGCATGCACGTTGGGCCCCCTTGACATGCGACATTCATGTGGGGCTCCCATGACATGCGGCATGCATTTATGGCCCCCATTACATGCGGCAAGCTTTTGGGCCCCTTGACATGCGACATGCATGTGGGGGCCCCATGACATGCGGCAAGCATTTGGGCCCCCATTACATGCGGCATGCATGTGGGGCCCCCTTGACATGCGGCATGCATTTATGGCCCCCATGACTTGCGGCATGAATTTGGGGCCCCCATGATATGCGGCACGCATTTGGGGCCCCCATGACATGCGCATGCATGTGGAGCCCCCATGAAATACGCCATGCATGTGGGGCCCCTATGACATGCGGCATGCATTTGTGGGCCCCAAGACATGCTGCATGCATTTGGGGGACCCCATGACATGCGGCATGCATTTGGGGCCCCCATGACATGAGGCATTCATTTGGGACCCCCATGACATGCAGCATGCACGTGGGGCCCCCATGACATGCGACATGCATTTGGGGGGCCCATGGCATGCGGCATGCATTTGGGTCCCCCATGAAATGTGGCATGCACGTGGAGCCCCCATGACATGCGGCATGCATTTGGGGCACCCATGACATGCGGCATGCATGTGGGACCCCCATGACATGCGGCATGCATTTGGGCCCCCCATGACATGCGGCATGCATTTGGGGCCTGCATAACATGCTGCATGCATTTGGGGTACCTGAGACATGCGGCATGCACGTGGGCCCCCCATAACATGCTGCATGCATTTGGGGTGCCCGAGACATGCGGCATGCACGTGGGGCCCCTATGACATGTGGCATGCACGTGGGGCCCCCATGACATGCTGCATGCATGTGGGGCCCCTATGACATGCGGAATCCATTTGGGGGGCCCCATGACATGCGGCATGCACATGGGGCCCCCATGAAGTGCAGCATGCATTTGGATCCCCCATTACATGCTGCATGCAATTGGGGCCCCCATGAAATGCGCCATGCATGTGGGGCCCCTATGACATGCTGCATGAATTTGGGGCCCCCAATACATGCGGCATGCTTGTTGGGCCCCCATGACATGCGGCATGCATTTATGGCCCCCATGACATGCGGCAAGCATTTGAGCCCCCATGACATGCGGCATGCATGAGGGGACCCCATGACATGCGGCATGCATGTGGGGCCCCAATGACATGCGGCATGCATTTGGGGGCCCACATGACTTGATGCATGCATTTGGGGCCCCCATGACATGCGGCATGCATGTGGGACCCCCATGACATGCGGCATGCATTTGAATCCCCCATTACATGCGGCATGCACGTGGGGCCCCCGTGACATGCGGCATGCATTTGGGCCCCCCCATGACATGCGGAATGCCTGCGGGGCCCCCATGACATGCGACATGCATGCAGGGCCCTCATGACATGCGGCATGAATTTGGGGCCCCCAATACATGCGGCATGCACGTTGGGCCCCCATGACATGCGGCATACGCTTGGGGCCCCAATGACATGCGGCATGAGTTTGGATCCCCCATGACATGCGGCATGCACGTGGGGCCCCCATGACATGCTCCATGCATGTGGGGCCCCTATGATATGCGGCATGCATGTAGGCTCCCCATGAAATGTGGCATGCACGTGGGGCCCCCATGACATGCTGCATGCATTTGGGGCCCCCATGACATGCAGCATGCATGTGGGTACCCCATGACATGCGACATGCATTTGGGGCCCCCATGACATGCAGCATGCATGTGGGTCCCCCATGACATGCGACATGCATTTGGGGCCCCATGACATGCGGCATGCACGTGGGGCCCCCTTGACATGCGTCATGCATTTGGATCCCCCATAACATGCTGCATGCAAGTGGTGCCCCATGACATGCGGCATGCATGTGGGCCCCCATGACATGCGGCATGCATGTGGGACCCCCATGACATACGTCATGCATTTGGATCCCCCATTACATGCTGCATGCAAGTGGTGCCCCCATTACATGCTGCATGCAAGTGGTGCCCCATGACATGCGGCATGCATGTGGGCCCCCATGACATGCGGCATGCATTTGGGGGCCCCAAGACATGCGCCATGCATGTGGGGCCCCTATGACATGCGGCATGCATTTGTGGGCCCCAAGACATGCGCCATGCATGTGGGGCCCCTATGACATGCGGCATGCATTTGTGGGCCCCAAGACATGCGCCATGCATGTGGGGCCCCTATGACATGCGGCATGCATTTGGGGGGCCACATGACATGCGGCATGCACGTGCGGCCCCCATGAAATGTGGCATTTATTTGGCGCCCCAATGACATGTGGAATGCCTGCGGGGCCCCCTTGACATGTGGCATGCACGTGGGGCCCCCATGACATGCGGCAAGCACGTGGGGCCCCAATGACATGCAGCATTCACGTGGGACCGCCATAACATGCGGAATGCACGTGAGGCCCCCTTGACATGCGTAATGCCTGCGGGGCCCCAATGACATGCGGCATGCACGCATTTGGGTCCCCCATGAAATGCGGCATGCATGTGGGGCCCCCATGACATGTGGTATGCATGTGGGGTCCCATGATATGCGGCATGCAGTTGGGGCCCCAATACATGCGGCATGCACGTTGGGCACCCATGACATGCGACATGCATTTATGGCCCCCATGATATGCGGCATGCATTTGGGCCCTCATGAAATGCGCCATGCATGTGGGGCCCCTATGACATGCGGCATGCATTTGGGGCCCCCATGATATGCGGCACGCATTTGTGGTCCCCATGACATGCGGCATGCATTTGTGGGCCCCAAGACATGATGCATGCATTTGGGGGGCCCCATGACATGCGGAATGCACGTGGGGCCCCCATGAAATGCGGCATGCATTTGGGGCCCCCATGACATGCGGAATGCCTTCGGGGCCCCATGAGATGCGGCATGCATGCGGCACCCTCATGACATGCGGCATGCATTTGGGGCCCCCATGACTTGAGGCATGCATTTGGGGCCCTCGTGACATGCGGCATGCATTTGTGGGCCCCAAGACATTCGGCATGCACGTGGGGCCCCCATGACATGCTGCATGCGTTTGGGGCCCCCATGACTTGCGGCATGCATGTGGGACCCCCATGACATGTGGTATGCACGTGGGGCCCCTATGACATGCCACATGCATTTGGGGCCCCATGACATGCGACATGCATGTGGGACCCCCATGACATGCAGCATGCATTTGGGCCCCCATGACATGTGGCATGCATTTATGGCCCCCATGACATGCGGCATGCATTTGGGCCCCCATGACATGTGGCAAGCACGTGGGGCCCCAATGACATGCAGCATGCACGTGGGGCCCCCATGACATGCGGAATGCAAGTGAGGCCCCCATGACATGCGGAATGCCTGCGGGGCCCCCATGACATGCGGAATGCGTGCGGGGCCCCCATGACATGCGGCATGCATGCAGGGCCCTCATGACATGCGGCATGAATTTGGGACCCCATGACATGTGGCATGCATGTGGGGCCCCTATGACATGCGGCATGCATTTGTGGGCCCCAAGACATGCGGCATGCATGTGGGGCCCCTATGACATGCGGCATGCATTTGGGGGCCCCATGACATGCGGCATGCACATGGGGCCCCCATGAAATGCGGCATTTATTTGGGGCCCCCATGACATGCGGCATGCACGTGGTGCCCCCATGACGTGCAGCATGAATTTGGATCCCCCATTACATGCTGCATGCAACTGGGGGCCCCATGAAATGCGCCATGCATGTGGGGCCCCTATGACATGCGGCATGCATTTGTGGGCCCCAAGACATGCGCCATGCATGTGGGGCCCCAATGACATGCAGCATTCACGTGGGACCGCCATAACATGCGGAATGCACGTGAGGCCCCCATGACATGCGTAATGCCTGCGGGGCCCCAATGACATGCGGCATGCACGCATTTGGGTCCCCCATGAAATGCGGCATGCATGTGGGGCCCCCATGACATGCGGCATGCATTTGTGGGCCCCAAGACATGCGCCATGCATGTGGGGCCCCTATGACATGCGGCATGCATTTGTGGGCCCCAAGACATGCGGCATGCATGTGGGGGCCCTATGACATGCGGCATGCATTTGGGGGGCCCCAAGACATGCGGCATGCACGTGCGGCCCCCATGAAATGTGGCATTTATTTGGCGCCCCAATGACATGTGGAATGCCTGCGGGGCCCCCGTGACATGTGGCATGCACGTGGGGCCCCCATGACATGCGGCAAGCACGTGGGGCCCCAATGACATGCAGCATTCACGTGGGACCGACATAACATGCGGAATGCACGTGAGGCCCCCTTGACATGCGTAATGCCTGCGGGGCCCCAATGACATGCGGCATGCACGCATTTGGGTCCCCCATGAAATGCGGCATGCATGTGGGGCCCCCATGACATGTGGTATGCATGTGGGGTCCCATGATATGCGGCATGCAGTTGGGGCCCCAATACATGCGGCATGCACGTTGGGCACCCATGACATGCGACATGCATTTATGGCCCCCATGATATGCGGCATGCATTTGGGCCCTCATGAAATGCGCCATGCATGTGGGGCCCCTATGACATGCGGCATGCATTTGGGGCCCCCATGATATGCGGCACGCATTTGTGGTCCCCATGACATGCGGCATGCATTTGTGGGCCCCAAGACATGATGCATGCATTTGGGGGGCCCCATGACATGCGGAATGCACGTGGGGCCCCCATGAAATGCGGCATGCATTTGGGGCCCCCATGACATGCGGAATGCCTTCGGGGCCCCATGAGATGCGGCATGCATGCGGCACCCATTAAATGCGGCAAGCACGTGGGGCCCCAATGACATGCAGCATGTACGTGGGGCCCCCATGACATGCGGAATGCCTGCGGGGCCCCAATGACATGCGGCATGCAAGCGGGGCCCTCATGACATGTAGCATGCATTTGGGGCCCCCAATATATGCAGCATGCACGTGGGGCCCCCATGATATGTGGCATGCATTTGGGGCCCCCATGACTTGTGGCATGCACGTGGGCCCCTCATGACATGCAGCATGCATTTGGAAACCTCTATGACATGCGGCATGCATTTGGGGCCCCCATGACTTGATGCATGCATTTGGGGCCCCCATGACATGCGGCATGCATGTGGGACCCCCATGACATGCGGCATGCATTTGAATCCCCCATTACATGCGGCATGCACGTGGGGCCCCCATGACATGCGGCATGCATTTGGGCCCCCCATGACATGCGGAATGCCTGCGGGGCCCCCATGACATGCGGCATGCATGCAGGGCCCTCATGACATGCGGCATGAATTTGGGGCCCCCAATACATGCGGCATGCACGTTGGGCCCCCTTGACATGCGACATTCATGTGGGGCTCCCATGACATGCGGCATGCATTTATGGCCCCCATTACATGCGGCAAGCTTTTGGGCCCCTTGACATGCGACATGCATGTGGGGCCCCCATGACATGCGGCAAGCATTTGGGCCCCCATGACATGCGGCATGCATGTGGGGCCCCCTTGACATGCGGCATGCATTTATGGCCCCCATGACTTGCGGCATGAATTTGGGGCCCCCATGATATGCGGCACGCATTTGGGGCCCCCATGACATGCGCATGCATGTGGAGCCCCCATGAAATACGCCATGCATGTGGGGCCCCTATGACATGCGGCATGCATTTGTGGGCCCCAAGACATGCTGCATGCATTTGGGGGACCCCATGACATGCGGCATGCATTTGGGGCCCCCATGACATGAGGCATTCATTTGGGACCCCCATGACATGCAGCATGCACGTGGGGCCCCCATGACATGCGACATGCATTTGGGGGCCCCATGACATGCGGCATGCATTTGGGTCCCCCATGAAATGTGGCATGCACGTGGAGCCCCCATGACATGCGGCATGCATTTGGGGCACCCATGACATGCGGCATGTATGTGGGACCCCCATGACATGCGGCATGCATTTGGGCCCCCCATGACATGCGGCATGCATTTGGGGCCTGCATAACATGCTGCATGCATTTGGGGTACCTGAGACATGCGGCATGCACGTGGGCCCCCCATAACATGCTGCATGCATTTGGGGTGCCCGAGACATGCGGCATGCACGTGGGGCCCCTATGACATGTGGCATGCACGTGGGGCCCCCATGACATGCTGCATGCATGTGGGGCCCCTATGACATGCGGAATCCATTTGGGGGGCCCCATGACATGCGGCATGCACATGGGGCCCCCATGAAGTGCAGCATGCATTTGGATCCCCCATTACATGCTGCATGCAATTGGGGCCCCCATGAAATGCGCCATGCATGTGGGGCCCCTATGACATGCTGCATGAATTTGGGGCCCCCAATACATGCGGCATGCTTGTTGGGCCCCCATGACATGCGGCATGCATTTATGGCCCCCATGACATGCGGCAAGCATTTGAGCCCCCATGACATGCGGCATGCATGAGGGGACCCCATGACATGCGGCATGCATGTGGGGCCCCAATGACATGCGGCATGCATTTGGGGGCCCACATGACTTGATGCATGCATTTGGGGCCCCCATGACATGCGGCATGCATGTGGGACCCCCATGACATGCGGCATGCATTTGAATCCCCCATTACATGCGGCATGCACGTGGGGCCCCCGTGACATGCGGCATGCATTTGGGCCCCCCATGACATGCGGAATGCCTGCGGGGCCCCCATGACATGCGACATGCATGCAGGGCCCTCACGACATGCGGCATGAATTTGGGGCCCCCAATACATGCGGCATGCACGTTGGGCCCCCATGACATGCGGCATACGCTTGGGGCCCCAATGACATGCGGCATGAGTTTGGATCCCCCATGACATGCGGCATGCACGTGGGGCCCCCATGACATGCTCCATGCATGTGGGGCCCCTATGATATGCGGCATGCATGTAGGCTCCCCATGAAATGTGGCATGCACGTGGGGCCCCCATGACATGCTGCATGCATTTGGGGCCCCCATGACATGCAGCATGCATGTGGGTCCCCCATGACATGCGACATGCATTTGGGGCCCCATGACATGCGGCATGCACGTGGGGCCCCCTTGACATGCGTCATGCATTTGGATCCCCCATAACATGCTGCATGCAAGTGGTGCCCCATGACATGCGGCATGCATGTGGGCCCCCATGACATGCGGCATGCATGTGGGCCCCCATGACATGCGGCATGCATGTGGGACCCCCATGACATACGTCATGCATTTGGATCCCCCATTACATGCTGCATGCAAGTGGTGCCCCCATTACATGCTGCATGCAAGTGGTGCCCCATGACATGCGGCATGCATGTGGGCCCCCATGACATGCGGCATGCATTTGGGGGCCCCAAGACATGCGCCATGCATGTGGGGCCCCTATGACATGCGGCATGCATTTGTGGGCCCCAAGACATGCGCCATGCATGTGGGGCCCCTATGACATGCGGCATGCATTTGTGGGCCCCAAGACATGCGGCATGCATGTGGGGCCCCTATGACATGCGGCATGCATTTGGGGGGCCACATGACATGCGGCATGCACGTGCGGCCCCCATGAAATGTGGCATTTATTTGGCGCCCCAATGACATGTGGAATGCCTGCGGGGCCCCCTTGACATGTGGCATACACGTGGGGCCCCCATGACATGCGGCAAGCACGTGGGGCCCCAATGACATGCAGCATTCACGTGGGACCGCCATAACATGCGGAATGCACGTGAGGCCCCCTTGACATGCGTAATGCCTGCGGGGCCCCAATGACATGCGGCATGCACGCATTTGGGTCCCCCATGAAATGCGGCATGCATGTGGGGCCCCCATGACATGTGGTATGCATGTGGGGTCCCATGATATGCGGCATGCAGTTGGGGCCCCAATACATGCGGCATGCACGTTGGGCACCCATGACATGCGACATGCATTTATGGCCCCCATGATATGCGGCATGCATTTGGGCCCTCATGAAATGCGCCATGCATGTGGGGCCCCTATGACATGCGGCATGCATTTGGGGCCCCCATGATATGCGGCACGCATTTGTGGTCCCCATGACATGCGGCATGCATTTGTGGGCCCCAAGACATGATGCATGCATTTGGGGGGCCCCATGACATGCGGAATGCACGTGGGGCCCCCATGAAATGCGGCATGCATTTGGGGCCCCCATGACATGCGGAATGCCTTCGGGGCCCCATGAGATGCGGCATGCATGCGGCACCCTCATGACATGCGGCATGCATTTGGGGCCCCCATGACTTGAGGCATGCATTTGGGGCCCTCGTGACATGCGGCATGCATTTGTGGGCCCCAAGACATTCGGCATGCACGTGGGGCCCCCATGACATGCTGCATGCGTTTGGGGCCCCCATGACTTGCGGCATGCATGTGGGACCCCCATGACATGTGGTATGCACGTGGGGCCCCTATGACATGCCACATGCATTTGGGGCCCCATGACATGCGACATGCATGTGGGACCCCCATGACATGCAGCATGCATTTGGGCCCCCATGACATGTGGCATGCATTTGGGCCCCCATGACATGCGGCATGCATTTGGGGCCTGCATAACATGCTGCATGCATTTGGGGTCCCTGAGACATTCGGCATGCATGTGGGGCACCCATGACTTGCGCCATGCACGTGGGGCCCCTATGACATGCAGCATGAATTTGGGGGCCCCATTACATGTGGCATGCACGTGGAGCCCCCATGACATGAGTCATGCATTTGGGGCCGCCATGACATGCGGCATGCACGTGGGGCCCCCAATACATGCGGAATGCTCGGGAGGCCCCCATGACATGCGGCATGCACGTGGGGCCCCCATGACGTGCAGCATGCATTTGGATCCCCCATTACATGCAGAATGCAAGTGGGGACTCCATGACATGTGGCATGCATGCGGGCCCCCATGACATGCAGTATGCATTTGGGGCCTGCATAACATGGTGCATGCATTTGGTGTACCTGAGACATTCGGCATGCACGTGGGGCCCCCATAACATGCTGCATGCATTTGGGGTGCCCGAGACATGCGGCATGCACGTGGGGCCCCTATGACATGCCGCATGCATTTGGGCCCCCATTACATGTGGCATGCACATGGGGACCCCATGACATGCAGCATGAGTTTGGATCCCCCATGACATGCGGCATGCACATGGGGCCCCCATGACATGAGTCATGCATTTGGGGCCGCCATGACATGCTGCATGCATTTGGGGCTCCCATGACATGCGGCATGCATTTGGGTCCCCCATGAAATGCGGCATGCATGTGGGGCCCCCATGACATGTGGCATGCATGTAGGGCCCCATGATATGCGGCCTGCAGTTGGGGCCCCCAATACATGCGTCATGCATTTATGGCCCCCATGACATGCGGCATGCATTTGGGCCCCCATGACATGTGGCAAGCACGTGGGGCCCCAATGACATGCAGCATGCACGTGGGGCCCCCATGACATGCGGAATGCAAGTGAGGCCCCCATGACATGCGGAATGCCTGCGGGGCCCCCATGACATGCGGAATGCGTGCGGGGCCCCCATGACATGCGGCATGCATGCAGGGCCCTCATGACATGCGGCATGAATTTGGGACCCCATGACATGTGGCATGCATGTGGGGCCCCTATGACATGCGGCATGCATTTGTGGGCCCCAAGACATGCGGCATGCATGTGGGGCCCCTATGACATGCGGCATGCATTTGGGGGCCCCATGACATGCGGCATGCACATGGGGCCCCCATGAAATGCGGCATTTATTTGGGGCCCCCATGACATGCGGCATGCACGTGGTGCCCCCATGACGTGCAGCATGAATTTGGATCCCCCATTACATGCTGCATGCAACTGGGGGCCCCATGAAATGCGCCATGCATGTGGGGCCCCTATGACATGCGGCATGCATTTGTGGGCCCCAAGACATGCGCCATGCATGTGGGGCCCCAATGACATGCAGCATTCACGTGGGACCGCCATAACATGCGGAATGCACGTGAGGCCCCCATGACATGCGTAATGCCTTCGGGGCCCCAATGACATGCGGCATGCACGCATTTGGGTCCCCCATGAAATGCGGCATGCATGTGGGGCCCCAATGACATGCGGCATGCACGCATTTGGGTCCCCCATGAAATGCGGCATGCATGTGGGGCCCCCATGACATGTGGTATGCATGTGGGGTCCCATGATATGCGGCATGCAGTTGGGGCCCCAATACATGCGGCATGCACGTTGGGCACCCATGACATGCGACATGCATTTATGGCCCCCATGATATGCGGCATGCATTTGGGCCCTCATGAAATGCGCCATGCATGTGGGGCCCCTATGACATGCGGCATGCATTTGGGGCCCCCATGATATGCGGCACGCATTTGTGGTCCCCATGACATGCGGCATGCATTTGTGGGCCCCAAGACATGATGCATGCATTTGGGGGGCCCCATGACATGCGGAATGCACGTGGGGCCCCCATGAAATGCGGCATGCATTTGGGGCCCCCATGACATGCGGAATGCCTTCGGGGCCCCATGAGATGCGGCATGCATGCGGCACCCATTAAATGCGGCAAGCACGTGGGGCCCCAATGACATGCAGCATGTACGTGGGGCCCCCATGACATGCGGAATGCCTGCGGGGCCCCAATGACATGCGGCATGCAAGCGGGGCCCTCATGACATGTAGCATGCATTTGGGGCCCCCAATATATGCAGCATGCACGTGGGGCCCCCATGATATGTGGCATGCATTTGGGGCCCCCATGACTTGTGGCATGCACGTGGGCCCCTCATGACATGCAGCATGCATTTGGAAACCACTATGACATGCGGCATGCATTTGGGGCCCCCATGACATGAGGCATGCATTTGGGGCCCCCATGACATGCGGCATGCATGTAGGGCCCCATGAAATGCGCCATGCATGTGGGTCCCCTATGACATGCGGCATGCATTTGTGGGCCCCAAGACATGCGGCATGTACGTGGGCCCCCCATGACATGCGGCATGCATTTGGGGCCCCCCTGACATGCGGAATGCACGTGGGGCACCTATGACATGCGACATGAATTTGGGGGCCCCATTACATGCGGCATGCACGTGGAGCATCCATGACATGCGTCATGCATTTGGGCCCCCATGACATGCGGCATGCATGTGGGGCCCCCATGATATGCGCCATGCATGTGGGGCCCCTATGACATGCGGCATGCATTTGTGGGTCCCAAGACATACTGCATGCATTTGGGGGGGCCCATGACATGCGGCATGCATTTGGGGGGCCCCATGACATGCGGCATGCACGTGGGGCCCCCATGACATGTGGCATACATTTGTGGCCCCCGTGACATGAGGCATGCAAGAGGGGTCCCCATGACATGCGGCATGCATTTGGGGCCCCCATGACATGTGGCATGCACGTGGGGCCCCCATGACATGCTGCATGCATTTGGGGCCCCCATGATAAGCGGCATGCATGTGGGGCCCCTATGACATGCGGAATCCATTTGGGGGGGCCCATGACATGCGGCATGCACATGGGGCCCCCATGAAATGCAGCATTTATTTGGGGCCCCCATGACATGTGGAATGCCTGCGGGGCCCCCATGACATGCGGCATGCATGTGGGGCCCCCATGAAGTGCAGCATGCATTTGGATCCCCCATTACATGCTGCATGCAAGTGGGGCCCCCATGAAATGCGCCATGCATGTGGGGCCCCTATAACATGCTGCATGAATTTGGGGCCCCCAATACATGCGGCATGCTTGTTGGGCCCCCATGACATGCGGCATGCATTTATGGCCCCCATGACATGCGGCAAGCATTTGAGCCCCCATGACATGCGGCATGCATGTGGGGACCCATGACATGCGGCATGCATGTGCTGCCCCAATGGCATGCGGCATGCATTTGGGGGCCCCATGACTTGATGCATGCATTTGTTGCCCCCATGACATGCGGCATGCATGTGGGACCCCCATGACATGCGGCATGCATTTGAATCCCCCATTACATGTGGCATGCACGTGGGGCCCCCATGACATGCGGCGTGCATTTGGGCCCCCCATGACATGCGGAATGCCTGCGGGGCCCCCATGACATGCGGCATGCATGCATGGCCCTCATGACATGCGGCATGAATTTGGGGCCCCCAATACATGCGGCATTCATGTGGGGCTCCCATGACATGCGGCATGCATTTATGGCCCCCATGACATGCGGCAAGCTTTTGGGCCCCATGACATGCGGCATGCATGTGGGGCCCCCATGACATGCGGCATGCATGTGGGGCCCCCTTGACATGCGGCATGCATTTGAGGGCCCCATGGCATGCAGCATGCATGTGGGGCCCAAATGCTTGCCGCATGTCAAGGGGGCCTCCATGACATGCGGCATGCATGTGGGTCCCCATGACATGCGTCATGCACGTGGGGCCCCCTTGACATGCGGCATGCATTTATGGCCCCCATGACTTGCGGCATGAATTTGGGGCTCCCATGATATGCGGCACGCATTTGGGGCCCCCATGACATGCGCATGCATGTGGAGCCCCCATGAAATACGCCATGCATGTGGGGCCCCTATGACATGCGGCATGCATTTGTGGGCCCCAAGACATGCTGCATGCATTTGGGGCCTGCATAACATGCTGCATGCATTTGGGGTACCTGAGACATGCGGCATGCACGTGGGCCCCCCATAACATGCTGCATGCATTTGGGGTGCCCGAGACATGCGGCATGCACGTGGGGCCCCTATGACATGTGGCATGCACGTGGGGCCCCCATGACATGCTGCATGCATTTGGGGCCCCCATGATAAGCGGCATGCATGTGGGGCCCCAATGACATGCGGAATCCATTTGGGGGGCCCCATGACATGCGGCATGCACATGGGGCCCCCATGAAATGCAGCATTTATTTGGGGCCCCCATGACATGTGGAATGCCTGCGGGGCCCCCATGACATGCGGCATGCATGTGGGGCCCCCATGAAGTGCAGCATGCATTTGGATCCCCCATTACATGCTGCATGCAATTGGGGCCCCCATGAAATGCGCCATGCATGTGGGGCCCCTATGACATGCTGCATGAATTTGGGGCCCCCAATACATGCGGCATGCTTGTTGGGCCCCCATGACATGCGGCATGCATTTATGGCCCCCATGACATGCGGCAAGCATTTGAGCCCCCATGACATGCGGCATGCATGTGGGGACCCCATGACATGCGGCATGCATGTGGGGCCCCAATGACATGCGGCATGCATTTGGGGGCCCCCATGACTTGATGCATGCATTTGGGGCCCCCATGACATGCGGCATGCATGTGGGACCCCCATGGCATGCGGCATGCATTTGAATCCCCCATTACATGCGGCCTGCACGTGGGGCCCCCCATGGCATGCGGCATGCATTTGGGCCCCCCATGACATGCGGAATGCCTGCAGGGCCCCCATGACATGCGGCATGCATGCAGGGCCCTCATGACATGCGGCATGAATTTGGGGCCCCCAATACATGCGGCATGCACGTTGGGCCCCCTTGACATGCGACATTCATGTGGGGCTCCCATGACATGCGGCATGCATTTATGGCCCCCATGACATGCGGCAAGCTTTTGGGCCCCATGACATGCGGCATGCATGTGGGGCCTCCATGACATGCGGCAAGCATTTGGGCCCCCATGACATGCGGCATGCATGTGGGGCCCCCTTGACATGCGGCATGCATTTGGGGGCCCCATGGCATGCAGCATGCATGTGGGGCCCAAATGCTTGCCGCATGTCAAGGGGGCCTCCATGACATGCGGCATGCATGTGGATCCCCATGACATGCGGCATGCATGTGGGGGCCCCTATGACATGCGGCATGCATGTGGGGCCCCCATGACATGCTCCATGCATGTGGGGCCCCATGACATGCGGCATGCATTTGGGTCCCCCATGAAATGCGGCATGCATGTGGGGCCCCCATGACATGTGGCATGCATGTGGGCCCCTATGACATGCGGCATGCATGTGGGACCCCCATGACATGCGTCATGCATGTGGGGCCCCTATGACATGCGGCATGCATGTGGGGCCCCTATGACATGCGGCATGCATTTGGAGCCCCCAGGACATGCGGCATGCATGTGGGGCCCCTATGACATGCGGCATGCATGTGGGGCCCCCATGACATGCTCCATGCATGTGGGGCCCCTGTGACATGTGGCATGCATGTGGGGCCCCTATGACATGCGGCATGTATTTGGGGGGCCCCATGACATGCGGCATGCACGTGGGGCCCCCATGACATGCGGCATGCATGTGGGGTCCCCATGACATGTGGCATGCATGTGAGCCCCCCCCATGACATGCGCCATGCATGTGGGCCCCTATGACATGCGGCATGCATGTGGGACCCCCATGACATGCGGCATGCATGTGGGGCCCCTATGACATGCGGCATGCATGTGGGGCCCCCATGACATGCTCCATGCATGTGGGGCCCCTATGACATGTGGCATGCATGTGGGGGCCCTATGACATGCGGCATGCATTTGGGGGGCCCCATGACATGCGGCATGCACGTGGGGCCCCCATGACATGCGGCAAGCACGCGGGGCCCCAATGACATGCAGCATGTACGTGGGGCCCCCATGACATGCGAAATGCACGTGAGGCCCCCATGACATGCGGAATGCCTGCGGGGCCCCAATGCCATGCGGCATGCATGCATTTGGGTCACCCATGAAATGCAGCATGCACGTGGGGCCCCCATGACATGTGGCATGCATGTGGGGCCCCATGATATCCGGCATGCATTTATGGCCCCCATGACATGCGGCATGCATTTGGGGCCCCCATGACTTGAGCCATGCATTTGGGGCCCCCATAACATGTGGCATGCACGTGGGGCCCTCATGACATGCAGCATGCATTTGGGGCCCCCATGACTTGAGCCATGCATTTGGGGCCCCCATGACATGCGGCATGCACGTGGGGCCATCATGACATGCAGCATGCATTTGGGGCCACTATGACATGCGGCAAGCATTTGGGCCCCCATGACATGCGGCATGCATGTGGGGGGCCCATGACATGCGTCATGCATTTGGGCCCCATGACATGCGGCATGCATTTGGGGCCTGCATAACATGATGCATGCATTTGGGGTACCTGAGACATGCGGCATGCACATGGGGCCCCCATAACATGCTGCATGCATTTGGGGCGCCCGAGACATGCGGCATGCACGTGGGGACCCTATGACATGCCGCATGCATTTGGGGCCCCCATTACATGTGGCATGCACATGAAGCCCCCATGACATGAGGCATATGCTTGGGGCCCCATTGACATGCGGCATGAGTTTGGACCCCCCATGACATGTGGCATGCACGTGGGGCCCCCATGACATGCGGCATGCATTTGGGGCCGCCATGACATGCGGCATGCATTTGGGGCCCCCATGACATGCGGCATGCATTTGGGGCCCTCATGAAATGCGGCATGCATGTGGGCCCCCCATGACATGTGGCATGCATGTGGGCCCCCCCATGACATGCGCCATGAATGTGGGGCCCCTATGACATGCGGCATGCATTTGGGGGGCCCCATGACATGCGGCATGCACGTGGGGCCCCCATGACATGCGGCATACATTTGTGGCCCCCGTGACATGAGGCATGCACGTGGGGCCCCCATGACATGCGACAAGCACGCGGGGCACCAATGACATGCAACATGTACGTGGGGCCCCCATGACATGCGGAATGCACGTGAGGCCCCCTTGACATGCGGAATGGCTGCGGGGCCCCAATGACATGCAGCATGCATGTGGGCCCCCCATGACATGCGGCATGCATTTGTGGGCACCAAGACATACGGCATGCGTTTGGGGCCCCCATGATATGCGGCATGCATTTGAATCCCCCGTTACATGCGGCATGCACGTGGGGCTCCCATGACATGCGGCATGCATTTGTGGCCCCCATGACTTGAGGCATGCATTTGGGGCCTCCATGACATGCGGCATGCATGTGGGGCCCCCATGACATGCGCCATGCATGTGGGGCCCCTATGACATGCGGCATGCACGTGGAGCCCCCATCATATGCGGCATGCATTTGGGGCCCCCATGACATGCGGCATGCATGCAGGGCCCTCATGACATGTGGCATGAATTTGGGGCCCCAATACATGCGGCATGCATGTTGGCACCCCATGACATGCGGCATGCATTTGGGGCCTCCATGACATGCGGCATGCATGTGGGGTCCCCCATGACATGCGCCGTGCATGTGGGACCCCTATGACATGCGGCATGCATTTGGGGCCCCCATGACATGCGGCATGCATGTGGGGCCCTCATGACATGCGGCATGCATTTGTGGGCCCCAAGACATTCGGCATGCACGTGGGGCCCCCATGACATGCTGCATTCGTTTGGGGCCCCCATGACTTGCGGCATGCATGTGGGACCCCCATGACATGTGGTATGCACGTGGGGCCCCTATGACATGCCACATGCATTTGGGGCCCCCATGACATGCGACATGCATGTGGGACCCCCATGACATGCGGCATGCATTTGGGCCCCCATGACATGTGGCATGCATTTGGGCCCCCATGACATGCGGCATGCATTTGGGGCCTGCATAACATGCTGCATGCATTTGGGGTCCCTGAGACATTCGGCATGCATGTGGGGCACCCATGACTTGCGCCATGCACGTGGGGCCCCTATGACATGCAGCATGAATTTGGGGGCCCCATTACATGTGGCATGCACGTGGAGCCCCCATGACATGAGTCATGCATTTGGGGCCGCCATGACATGCGGCATGCACGTGGGGCCCCCAATACATGCGGAATGCTCGGGAGGCCCCCATGACATGCGGCATGCACGTGGGGCCCCCATGACGTGCAGCATGCATTTGGATCCCCCATTACATGCAGAATGCAAGTGGGGACCCCATGACATGTGGCATGCATGTGGGCCCCATGACATGCAGTATGCATTTGGGGCCTGCATAACATGGTGCATGCATTTGGTGTACCTGAGACATTCGGCATGCACGTGGGGCCCCCATAACATGCTGCATGCATTTGGGGTGCCCGAGACATGCGGCATGTCATAGGGGCCCCACGTGCATGCCGCACGCATTTGGGCCCCCATTACATGTGGCATGCACATGGGGACCCCATGACATGCAGCATGAGTTTGGATCCCCCATGACATGCGGCATGCACATGGGGCCCCCATGACATGAGTCATGCATTTGGGGCCGCCATGACATGCAGCATGCATTTTTGGCTCCCATGACATGCGGCATGCATTTGGGTCCCCCATGAAATGCGGCATGCATGTGGGGCCCCCATGACATGTGGCATGCATGTAGGGCCCCATGATATGCGGCCTGCAGTTGGGGCCCCAATACATGCGGCATGCATTTATAGCCCCCATTACATGCGGCATGCATTTGGGCCCCCATGACATGTGGCAAGCACGTGGGGCCCCAATGACATGCAGCATGCACGTGGGGCCCCCATGACATGCGGAATGCAAGTGAGGCCCCCATGACATGCGGAATGCCTGCGGGGCCCCCATGACATGCGGAATGCGTGCGGGGCCCCCATGACATGCGGCATGCATGCAGGGCCCTCATGACATGCGGCATGAATTTGGGACCCCATGACATGTGGCATGCATGTGGGGCCCCTATGACATGCGGCATGCATTTGTGGGCCCCAAGACATGTGGCATGCATGTGGGGCCCCTATGACATGCGGCATGCATTTGGGGGCCCCATGACATGCGGCATGCACATGGGGCCCCCATGAAATGCGGCATTTATTTGGGGCCCCCGTGACATGCGGCATGCACGTGGTGCCCCCATGACGTGCAGCATGAATTTGGATCCCCCATTACATGCTGCATGCAACTGGGGCCCCCATGAAATGCGCCATGCATGTGGGGCCCCTATGACATGCGGCATGCATTTGTGGGCCCCAAGACATGCGCCATGCATGTGGGGCCCCAATGACATGCAGCATTCACGTGGGACCGCCATAACATGCGGAATGCACGTGAGGCCCCCATGACATGCGTAATGCCTGCGGGGCCCCAATGACATGCGGCATGCACGCATTTGGGTCCCCCATGAAATGCGGCATGCATGTGGGGCCCCCATGACATGCGGCATGCATTTGTGGGCCCCAAGACATGCGCCATGCATGTGGGGCCCCTATGACATGCGGCATGCATTTGTGGGCCCCAAGACATGCGGCATGCATGTGGGGCCCCTATGACATGCGGCATGCATTTGGGGGGCCACATGACATGCGGCATGCACGTGCGGCCCCCATGAAATGTGGCATTTATTTGGCGCCCCAATGACATGTGGAATGCCTGCGGGGCCCCCTTGACATGTGGCATGCACGTGGGGCCCCCTTGACATGCGTAATGCCTGCGGGGCCCCAATGACATGCGGCATGCACGCATTTGGGTCCCCCATGAAATGCGGCATGCATGTGGGGCCCCCATGACATGTGGTATGCATGTGGGGTCCCATGATATGCGGCATGCAGTTGGGGCCCCAATACATGCGGCATGCACGTTGGGCACCCATGACATGCGACATGCATTTATGGCCCCCATGATATGCGGCATGCATTTGGGCCCTCATGAAATGCGCCATGCATGTGGGGCCCTTATGACATGCGGCATGCATTTGGGGCCCCCATGATATGCGGCACACATTTGTGGTCCCCATGACATGCGGCATGCATTTGTGGGCCCCAAGACATGATGCATGCATTTGGGGGGCCCCATGACATGCGGAATGCACGTGGGGCCCCCATGAAATGCGGCATGCATTTGGGGCCCCCATGACATGCGGAATGCCTTCGGGGCCCCATGAGATGCGGCATGCATGCGGCACCCTCATGACATGCGGCATGCATTTGGGGCCCCCATGACTTGAGGCATGCATTTGGGGCCCTCATGACATGCGGCATGCATTTGTGGGCCCCAAGACATTCGGCATGCACGTGGGGCCCCCATGACATGCTGCATGCGTTTGGGGCCCCCATGACTTGCGGCATGCATGTGGGACCCCCATGACATGTGGTATGCACGTGGGGCACCTATGACATGCCACATGCATTTGGGGCCCCCATGACATGCGACATGCATGTGGGACCCCCATGACATGCAGCATGCATTTGGGCCCCATGACATGTGGCATGCATTTGGGCCCCCATGACATGCGGCATGCATTTGGGGCCTGCATAACATGCTGCATGCATTTGGGGGCCCCATTACATGTGGCATGCACGTGGAGCCCCCATGACATGAGTCATGCATTTGGGGCCGCCATGACATGCGGCATGCACGTGGGGCCCCCAATACATGCGGAATGCTCGGGAGGCCCCCATGACATGCGGCATGCACGTGGGGCCCCCATGACGTGCAGCATGCATTTGGATCCCCCATTACATGCAGAATGCAAGTGGGGACCCCATGACATGTGGCATGCATGTGGGCCCCCATGACATGCAGTATGCATTTGGGGCCTGCATAACATGGTGCATGCATTTGGTGTACCTGAGACATTCGGCATGCACGTGGGGCCCCCATAACATGCTGCATGCATTTGGGGTGCCCGATACATGCGGCATGTCATAGGGGCCCCACGTGCATGCCGCACGCATTTGGGCCCCCATTACATGTGGCATGCACATGGGGACCCCATGACATGCAGCATGAGTTTGGATCCCCCATGACATGCGGCATGCACATGGGGCCCCCATGACATGAGTCATGCATTTGGGGCCGCCATGACATGCTGCATGCATTTGGGGCTCCCATGACATGCGGCATGCATTTGGGTCCCCCATGAAATGCGGCATGCATGTGGGGCCCCCATGACATGTGGCATGCATGTAGGGCCCCATGATATGCGGCCTACAGTTGGGGCCCCCAATACATGCGTCATGCATTTATGGCCCCCATGACATGCGGCATGCATTTGGGCCCCCATGACATGTGGCAAGCACGTGGGGCCCCAATGACATGCAGCATGCACGTGGGGCCCCCATGACATGCGGAATGCAAGTGAGGCCCCCATGACATGCGGAATGCCTGCGGGGCCCCCATGACATGCGGAATGCGTGCGGGGCCCCCATGACATGCGGCATGCATGCAGGGCCCTCATGACATGCGGCATGAATTTGGGACCCCATGACATGTGGCATGCATGTGGGGCCCCTATGACATGCGGCATGCATTTGTGGGCCCCAAGACATGCGTCATGCACATGGGGCCCCCATGAAATGCGGCATTTATTTGGGGCCCCCATGACATGCGGCATGCACGTGGTGCCCCCATGACGTGCAGCATGAATTTGGATCCCCCATTACATGCTGCATGCAACTGGGGCCCCCATGAAATGCGCCATGCATGTGGGGCCCCTATGACATGCGGCATGCATTTGTGGGCCCCCAATGACATGCAGCATTCACGTGGGACCGCCATAACATGCGGAATGCACGTGAGGCCCCCATGACATGCGTAATGCCTGCGGGGCCCCAATGACATGCGGCATGCACGCATTTGGGTCCCCCATGAAATGCGGCATGCATGTGGGGGGCCCATGACATGCGGCATGCATTTGTGGGCCCCAAGACATGCGCCATGCATGTGGGGCCCCTATGACATGCGGCATGCATTTGTGGGCCCCAAGACATGCGGCATGCATGTGGGGCCCCTATGACATGCGGCATGCATTTGGGGGGCCACATGACATGCGGCATGCACGTGCGGCCCCCATGAAATGTGGCATTTATTTGGCGCCCCAATGACATGTGGAATGCCTGCGGGGCCCCCGTGACATGTGGCATGCACGTGGGGCCCCCATGACATGCGGCAAGCACGTGGGGCCCCAATGACATGCAGCATTCACGTGGGACCGACATAACATGCGGAATGCACGTGAGGCCCCCTTGACATGCGTAATGCCTGCGGGGCCCCAATGACATGCGGCATGCACGCATTTGGGTCCCCCATGAAATGCGGCATGCATGTGGGGCCCCCATGACATGTGGTATGCATGTGGGGTCCCATGATATGCGGCATGCAGTTGGGGCCCCAATACATGCGGCATGCACGTTGGACACCCATGACATGCGACATGCATTTATGGCCCCCATGATATGCGGCATGCATTTGGGCCCTCATGAAATGCGCCATGCATGTGGGGCCCCTATGACACGCGGCATGCATTTGGGGCCCCCATGATATGCGGCACGCATTTGTGGTCCCCATGACATGATGCATGCATTTGGGGGGCCCCATGACATGCGGAATGCACGTGGGGCCCCCATGAAATGCGGCATGCATTTGGGGCCCCCATGACATGCGGAATGCCTTCGGGGCCCCATGAGACGCGGCATGCATGCGGCACCCTCATGACATGCGGCATGCATTTGGGGCCCCCATGACTTGAGGCATGCATTTGGGGCCCCTATGACATGCGGCATGCATTTGGGGCCCCAATGACATGCGGCATGCATGTGGGGCACCCATGACTTGCGCCATGCACGTGGGGCCCCTATTGCATGCGGCATGAATTTGGGGGCCCCATTACATGCGGCATGCATGTGGAGCCCCCATGACATGCGTCATGCATTTGGGCCCCCATGACATGCGGCATGCATTTGGGGCCTGCATAACATGCTGCATGCATTTGGGGTACCTGAGACATGCGGCATGCACATGGGGCCCCCATGACATGCGGCATATGCTTGGGGCCCCAATGACATGCGGTATGAGTTTGGATCCCCCATGACATGCGGCATGCACGTGGGGCCCCCATGACATGAGTCATGCATTTGGGGCCGCCATGACATGCGGCATGCATTTGGGGCCCCCATGACATGCGACATGCACGTGGGGCCGCCATGACATGCGGTATGCATTTGCGGACCCCATGACATGCGGCATGCATTTGGGGTCCCCAGGACATGAGTCATGCATTTGGGGCCGTCATGACATGCGGCATGCATTTGGGGCCCCCATGACATGCGGCATGCATTTGGGTCCCCCATGAAATGCGGCATGCATGTGGGGCCCCCATGACATGTGGCATGCATGTGGGCCCCCCATGACATGCGCCATGCATGTGGGCCCCTATGACATGCGGCATGCATGTGGGGCCCCCAGGACATGCTCCATGCATGTGGGGCCCCTATGACATGCGGCATGCATGTGGGGCCCCTATGACATGCGGCATGCATTTGGGGGCCCCATGACATGCGGCATGCACGTGGGGCCCCCATGACATGCGTCATACATTTGTGGCCCCCGTGACATGAGGCATGCACATGGGGACCCCATGACATGCGGCAAGCACGCGGGGCCCCAATGACATGCAGCATGTACGTGGGGCCCCCATGACATGCGGAATGCACGTGAGGCCCCCATGACATGCGGAATGCCTGCGGGGCCCCAATGCCATGCGGCATGCATGCATTTGGGTCACCCATGAAATGCGGCATGCATGTGGGGCCCCCATGACATGTGGCATGCATGTGGGGCCCCATGATATCCGGCATGCATTTATGGCCCCCATGACATGCGGCATGCATTTGGGCCTCCATGACAAGCGAAAAGCACGTGGGGCCCCAATGACATGCCGCATGCACGTGGGGCCCCCATGACATGCGGAATGCACGTGAGGCCCCCATGACATGCGGAATGCCTGCGGGGCCCCAATGACATGCGGCATGCATTTGGGGCCCCCATGACTTGAGCCATGCATTTGGGGCCCCCATGATATGTGGCATGCATTTGGGGCCCCCATGACTTGAGCCATGCATTTGGGGCCCCCATGACATGCGGCCTGCACGTGGGGCCATCATGACATGCAGCATGCATTTGGGGCCACTATGACATGCGGCAAGCATTTGGGCCCCCATGACATGCGGCATGCATGTGGGGCACCCATGACTTGCGCCATGCACGTGGGGCCCCTATGACATGCGGCATGAATTTGGGGCTCCATTACATGCGGCATGCATGTGGAGCCCCCATGACATGCGGCATGCATTTGGGGCCCACATGACATGCTTCATGCATGTGGGGCCCCCATGACATGCGTCATGCATTTGGGTCCCCATGACATGCGGCATGCATTTGGGGACTGCATAACATGCTGCATGCATTTGGGGTACCTGAGACATGCGGCATGCACATGGGGCCCCCATGACATGCGGCATATGCTTGGGGCCCCAATGACATGCGGTATGCACGTTCGGCCCCCATGACATGAGTCATGCATTTGGGGCCGCCATGACATGCGGCATGCATTTGGGGCCCCCATGACATGCGACATGCACGTGGGGCCCCCATGACATGCGGTATGCATGTGGGGCCCCAATGACATGCGGCATGCATTTGGGGGCCCCCATGACTTGATGCATGCATTTGGGGCCCCCATGACATGCGGCATGCATGTGGGACCCCCATGGCATGCGGCATGCATTTAAATCCCCCATTACATGCGGCATGCACGTGGGGGCCCCCCATGGCATGCGGCATGCATTTGGGGCCCCCATGACATGCGGAATGCCTGCAGGGCCCCCATGACATGCGGCATGCATGCAGGGCCCTCATGACATGCGGCATGAATTTGGGGCCCCCAATACATGCGGCATGCACATTGGGCCCCCTTGACATGCGACATTCATGTGGGGCTCCCATGACATGCGGCATGCATTTATGGCCCCCATGACATGCGGCATGCATTTGGGCCCCCCATGACATGCGGCATGCATTTGGGGCCTGCATAACATGCTGCATGCATTTTGGGTACCTGAGACATGCGGCATGCACGTGGGCCCCCCATAACATGCTGCATGCATTTGGGGTGCCCGAGACATGCGGCATGCACGTGGGGCCCCTATGACATGTGGCATGCACGTGGGGCCCCCATGACATGCTGCATGCATTTGGGGCCCCCATGATAAGCGGCATGCATGTGGGGCCCCTATGACATGCGGAATCCATTTGGGGGGCCCCATGACATGCGGCATGCACATGGGGCCCCCATGAAATGCAGCATTTATTTGGGGCCCCCATGACATGTGGAATGCCTGCGGGGCCCCCATGACATGCGGCATGCATGTGGGGCCCCCATGAAGTGCAGCATGCATTTGGATCCCCCATTACATGCTGCATGCAATTGGGGCCCCCATGAAATGCGCCATGCATGTGGGGCCCCTATGACATGCTGCATGAATTTGGGGCCCCCAATACATGCGGCATGCTTGTTGGATCCCCATGACATGCGGCATGCATTTATGGCCCCCATGACATGCGGCAAGCATTTGAGCCCCCATGACATGCGGCATGCATGTGGGGCCCCAATGACATGCGGCATGCATTTGGGGGCCCCCATGACTTGATGCATGCATTTGGGGCCCCCATGACATGCGGCATGCATGTGGGACCCCCATGGCATGCATTTGAATCCCCCATTACATGCGGCATGCACGTGGGGCCCCCATGGCATGTGGCATGCATTTGGGCCCCCCATGACATGCGGAATGCCTGCGGGGCCCCCATGACATGCGGCATGCATGCAGGGCCCTCATGACATGCGGCATGAATTTGGGGCCCCCAATACATGCGGCATGCACGTTGGGCCCCCTTGACATGCGACATTCATGTGGGGCTCCCATGACATGCGGCATGCATTTATGGCCCCCATGACATGCGGCAAGCTTTTGGGCCCCATGACATGCGGCATGCATGTGGGGCCCCCATGACATGCGGCAAGCATTTGGGCCCCCATGACATGCGGCATGCATGTGGGGCCCCCTTGACATGCGGCATGCATTTGGGGGCCCCATGGCATGCAGCATGCATGTGGGGCCCAAATGCTTGCCGCATGTCAAGGGGGCCTCCATGACATGCGGCATGCATGTGGGTCCCCATGACATGCGTCATGCACGTGGGGCCCCCTTGACATGCGGCATGCATTTATGGCCCCCATGACTTGCGGCATGAATTTGGGGCCCCCATGATATGCGGCACGCATTTGGGGCCCCCATGACATGCGCATGCATGTGGAGCCCCCATGACATGCGACATGCATGTGGGGGCCCCATGACATGAGGCATTCATTTGGGACCCCCATGACATGCAGCATGCACGTGGGGCCCCCATGACATGCGACATGCATTTGGGGGCCCCGTGACATGCGGCATGCATTTGGGTCCCCCATGAAATGTGGCATGCACGTGGAGCCCCCATGACATGCGGCATGCATTTGGGGCACCCATTACATGCGGCATGCATGTGGGACCCCCATGACATGCGGCATGCATTTGGGGCCTGCATAACATGCTGCATGCATTTGGGGTACCTGAGACATGCGACATGCACGTGGGCCCCCCATAACATGCTGCATGCATTTGGCGTGCCCGAGACATGCGGCATGCACGTGGGGCCCCTATGACATGCCGCATGCATTTGGGGCCCACATTGCATGTGGCATGCACATGGGGCCCCCATGACATGCGGCATACACTTGGGGCCCCAATGACATGCGGCATGAGTTTGGATCCCCCATGACATGCGGCATGCACGTGGGGCCCCCATGACATGCTCCATGCATGTGGGGCCCCTATGATATGCGGCATGCATGTGGGCTCCCCATGAAATGTGGCATGCACCTGGGGCCCCCATGACATGCTGCATGCATTTGGGGCCCCCATGACATGCAGCATGCATGTGGGTCCCCCATGACATGCGACATGCATTTGGGGCCTCCATGACATGCGGCATGCATGTGGGGCCCCCATGACATGCGGCATGCATTTGGGGTCCCCTTGACATGCGACATTCATGTGGGGCTCCCATGACATGCGGCATGAATTTGGGGCCTCCATGACATGCGGCATGCATGTGGGGCCCCCATGACATGCGGCATGCATTTGGGGTCCCCATGACATGCGGCATGCACGTGGGGCCCCCTTGACATGCGACATTCATTTGGGGCCCCCATGACATGTGGCATGCATGTGGGGCTCCCATGACATGCGGCATGCATTTATGGCCCCCATGACATGCGGCAAGCATTTGGGCCCCCATGACATGCGGCATGCATGTGGGGCCCCCATGACATGCGGCATGCATTTGGGGCCTGCATAACATGCTGCATGCACTTGGGGTACCTGAGACATGCGGCATGCACGTGGGGCCCCCATAACATGCTGCATGCATTTGGGGTGCCCGAGACATGCGGAATGCACGTGGGGCCCCTATGACATGCCGCATGCATTTGGGGCCCCCATTACATGTGGCATGCACATGGGGCCTCCATGACATGCGGCATACGCTTGGGGTCCCAATGACATGCAGCATGAGTTTGGATCCCCCATGACATGCGGCATGCACGTGGGGCCCCCATGACATGAGTCATGCATTTGGGTCCCCCATGACATGCGCTATGCATGTGGGGCCCCTATGACATGCGGCATGCATTTGTGGGCCCCAAGACATGCTGCATGCATTTGGGGGGCCTCCATGACATGCAGCATGCATGTGGGTCCCCATGACATGCGTCATGCACGTGGGGCCCCCTTGACATGTGACATTCATTTGGGGCCCCCATGACATGTGGCATGCATGTGTGGCCCCCATGACATGTGCCATGCATGTGGGGCCCCTATGACATGCGGCATGCATTTGGGGCCCCGATGACATGCGGCATGCATGTGGGGCACCCATGACTTGCGGCATGCATTTGGGGCCACTATTACATGCGGCATGCATTTGGGGCCCCCATGACATGCGGCATGCATGTGGGACCCCTATGACATGCGGCATGCATTTGGGGGGTCCATGACATGCGGCATGCACGTGGGGCCCCCATGACATGCGGCATACATTTGTGGCCCCGATGACATGCGGTATGCACGTGTGGCACCCATGACTTGTGGCATGCATTTGGAGCCACTATGACATGCGGCATGCATTTGGGGCCCCAATGACATGCGGCATGCATGCATTTGGGTCCCCCATGAAATGTGGCATGCATGTGGGGCCCCCATGACATGCGGCATGCACGTGGGGCCCCCATGACATGCGGCATACATTTGTGGCCCCCGTGACATGAGGCATGCACGTGGGGCCCCATGACATGCGGCAAGCACGTGGGGCCCCAATGACATGCAGCATGCACGTGGAGCCCCCATGACATGCGGAATGCCTGCGGGGCCCCAATGACATGCGGCATGCAAGCGGGGCCCTCATGACATGTGGCATGCATTTGGGGGCCCCAATATATGCAGCATGCACGTGGGGCCCCCATGATATGTGGCATGCATGTGGGGCACCCATGATTTGCGCCATGCACGTGGGGCCCCTATGACATGCGGCATGAATTTGGGGTGCCCGAGACATGCGGAATGCACGTGGGGCCCCTATGACATGCCGCATGCATTTGTGGCCCCCATTACATGTGGCATGCACATGTGGCCTCCATGACATGCGGCATGCATTTGGGGCCACTATGACATGCGGCATGCATTTGGGGCCCCAATGACATGCGTCATGCATGTGGGAACCCTATGACATGCGGCCTGCATGTGGGGGGCCCCATGACATGCGGCAAGCACGTGGGGCCCCAATGACATGCAGCATGTACATGGGGCCCCCATGACATGCGGAATGCACGTGAGGCCCCCATGACATGCGTAATGCCTGCGGGGCCCCAATGACATGCGGCATGCGTCCCCCATTAAATGCGGCAAGCACGTGGGGCCCCAATGACATGCAGCATGTACGTGGGGCCCCCATGACATGCGGAATGCCTGCGGGGCCCCAATGACATGCGGCATGCAAGCGGGGCCCTCATGACATGTAGCATGCATTTGGGGCCCCCAATATATGCAGCATGCATGTGGGGCCCCCATGATATGTGGCATGCATTTGGGGCCCCCATGACTTGCGGCATGCACGTGGGCCCCTCATGACATGCAGCATGCATTTGGAAACCACTATGACATGCGGCATGCATTTGGGGCCCCCATGACATGAGGCATGCATTTGGGGCCCCCATGACATGCGGCATGCATGTAGGGCCCCCATGAAATGCGCCATGCATGTGGGTCCCCTATGACATGCGGCATGCATTTGTGGGCCCCAAGACATGCGGCATGCACGTGGGCCCCCCATGACATGCGGCATGCATTTGGGGCCCCCCTGACATGCGGAATGCACGTGGGGCACCTATGACATGCGACATGAATTTGGGGGCCCCATTACATGCGGCATGCACGTGGAGCATCCATGACATGCGTCATGCATTTGGGCCCCCATGACATGCGGCATGCATGTGGGGCCCCCATGATATGCGCCATGCATGTGGGGCCCCTATGACATGCGGCATGAATTTGTGGGTCCCAAGACATACTGCATGCATTTGGGGGGCCCCATGACATGCGGCATGCATTTGGGGGGCCCCATGACATGCGGCATGCACGTGGGGCCCCCATGACATGTGGCATACATTTGTGGCCCCCGTGACATGAGGCATGCAAGAGGGGTCCCCATGACATGCGGCATGCATTTGGGGCCCCCATGACATGTGGTATGCACGTGGGGCCACTATGACATGCCGCATGCATTTGGGGCCCCCATGACATGCGGCATGCATGTGGGTCCCCCATGACATGTGTCATGCATTTGGATCCCCATTACATGCTGCATGCAAGTGTGGCTCCCATGACATGCGGCATGCATGTGGGCCCTCAATGACATGTGGCATGCACGTGGGGCCCCCATGACATGCTGCATGCATTTGGGGCCCCCATGATAAGCGGCATGCATGTGGGGCCCCTATGACATGCGGAATCCATTTGGGGGGCCCCATGACATGCGGCATGCACATGGGGCCCCCATGAAATGCAGCATTTATTTGGGGCCCCCATGACATGTGGAATGCCTGCGGGGCCCCCATGACATGCGGCATGCATGTGGGGCCCCCATGAAGTGCAGCATGCATTTGGATCCCCCATTACATGCTGCATGCAATTGGGGCCCCCATGAAATGCGCCATGCATGTGGGGCCCCTATGACATGCTGCATGAATTTGGGGCCCCCAATACATGTGGCATGCTTGTTGGGCCCCCATGACATGCGGCATGCATTTATGGCCCCCATGACATGCGGCAAGCATTTGAGCCCCCATGACATGCGGAATGCCTGCGGGGCCCCAATGACATGCGGCATGCAAGCGGGGCCCTCATGACATGTAGCATGCATTTGGGGCCCCCAATATATGCAGCATGCATGTGGGGCCCCCATGATATGTGGCATGCATTTGGGGCCCCCATGACTTGCGGCATGCACGTGGGCCCCTCATGACATGCAGCATGCATTTGGAAACCACTATGACATGCGGCATGCATTTGGGGCCCCCATGACATGAGGCATGCATTTGGGGCCCCCATGACATGCGGCATGCATGTAGGGCCCCCATGAAATGCGCCATGCATGTGGGTCCCCTATGACATGCGGCATGCATTTGTGGGCCCCAAGACATGCGGCATGCACGTGGGCCCCCCATGACATGCGGCATGCATTTGGGGCCCCCCTGACATGCGGAATGCACGTGGGGCACCTATGACATGCGACATGAATTTGGGGGCCCCATTACATGCGGCATGCACGTGGAGCATCCATGACATGCGTCATGCATTTGGGCCCCCATGACATGCGGCATGCATGTGGGGCCCCCATGATATGCGCCATGCATGTGGGGCCCCTATGACATGCGGCATGAATTTGTGGGTCCCAAGACATACTGCATGCATTTGGGGGGCCCCATGACATGCGGCATGCATTTGGGGGGCCCCATGACATGCGGCATGCACGTGGGGCCCCCATGACATGTGGCATACATTTGTGGCCCCCGTGACATGAGGCATGCAAGAGGGGTCCCCATGACATGCGGCATGCATTTGGGGCCCCCATGACATGTGGTATGCACGTGGGGCCACTATGACATGCCGCATGCATTTGGGGCCCCCATGACATGCGGCATGCATGTGGGTCCCCCATGACATGCGTCATGCATTTGGATCCCCATTACATGCTGCATGCAAGTGTGGCTCCCATGACATGCGGCATGCATGTGGGCCCTCAATGACATGTGGCATGCACGTGGGGCCCCCATGACATGCTGCATGCATTTGGGGGCCCCATGATAAGCGGCATGCATGTGGGGCCCCTATGACATGCGGAATCCATTTGGGGGGCCCCATGACATGCGGCATGCACATGGGGCCCCCATGAAATGCAGCATTTATTTGGGGCCCCCATGACATGTGGAATGCCTGCGGGGCCCCCATGACATGCGGCATGCATGTGGGGCCCCCATGAAGTGCAGCATGCATTTGGATCCCCCATTACATGCTGCATGCAATTGGGGCCCCCATGAAATGCGCCATGCATGTGGGGCCCCTATGACATGCTGCATGAATTTGGGGCCCCCAATACATGTGGCATGCTTGTTGGGCCCCCATGACATGCGGCATGCATTTATGGCCTCCATGACATGCGGCAAGCATTTGAGCCCCCATGACATGCGGCATGCATGTGGGGACCCCATGACATGCGGCATGCATGTGGAGCCCCAATGGCATGCGGCATGCATTTGGGGGCCCCCATGACTTGATGCATGCATTTGGGGCCCCCATGACATGCGGCATGCATGTGGGACCCCCATGACATGCGGCATGCATTTGAATCCCCCATTACATGCGGCATGCACGTGGGGCCCCCATGACATGCGGCATGCATTTGGGCCCCCCATGACATGCGGAATGCCTGCGGGGCCCCCATGACATGCGGCATGCATGCAGGGCCCTCATGACATGCGGCATGAATTTGGGGCCCCCAATACATGCGGCATGCACGTTGGGCCCCCTTGACATGCGACATTCATGTGGGGCTCCCATGACATGCGGCATGCATTTATGGCCCCCATTACATGCGGCAAGCTTTTGGGCCCCTTGACATGCGACATGCATGTGGGGCCCCCATGACATGCGGCAAGCATTTGGGCCCCCATGACATGCGGCATGCATGTGGGGCCCCCTTGACATGCGGCATGCATTTATGGCCCCCATGATATGCGGCACGCATTTGGGGCCCCCATGACATGCGCATGCATGTGGAGCCCCCATGAAATACGCCATGCATGTGGGGCCCCTATGACATGCGGCATGCATTTGTGGGCCCCAAGACATGCTGCATGCATTTGGGGGACCCCATGACATGCGGCATGCATTTGGGGCCCCCATGACATGAGGCATTCATTTGGGACCCCCATGACATGCAGCATGCACGTGGGGCCCCCATGACATGCGACATGCATTTGGGGGCCCCATGACATGCGGCATGCATTTGGGTCCCCCATGAAATGTGGCATGCACGTGGAGCCCCCATGACATGCGGCATGCATTTGGGGCACCCATGACATGCGGCATGCATGTGGGACCCCCATGACATGCGGCATGCATTTGGGCCCCCCATGACATGCGGCATGCATTTGGGGCCTGCATAACATGCTGCATGCATTTGGGGTACCTGAGACATGCGGCATGCACGTGGGCCCCCCATAACATGCTGCATGCATTTGGGGTGCCCGAGACATGCGGCATGCACGTGGGGCCCCTATGACATGTGGCATGCACGTGGGGCCCCCATGACATGCTGCATGCATGTGGGGCCCCTATGACATGCGGAATCCATTTGGGGGGCCCCATGACATGCGGCATGCACATGGGGCCCCCATGAAATGCAGCATTTATTTGGGGCCCCCATGACATGTGGAATGCCTGCGGGGCCCCCATGACATGCGGCATGCATGTGGGGCCCCCATGAAGTGCAGCATGCATTTGGATCCCCCATTACATGCTGCATGCAATTGGGGCCCCCATGAAATGCGCCATGCATGTGGGGCCCCTATGACATGCTGCATGAATTTGGGGCCCCCAATACATGCGGCATGCTTGTTGGGCCCCCATGACATGCGGCATGCATTTATGGCCCCCATGACATGCGGCAAGCATTTGATCCCCCATGACATGCGGCATGCATGAGGGGACCCCATGACATGCGGCATGCATGTGGGGCCCCAATGACATGCGGCATGCATTTGGGGGCCCACATGACTTGATGCATGCATTTGGGGCCCCCATGACATGCGGCATGCATGTGGGACCCCCATGACATGCGGCATGCATTTGAATCCCCCATTACATGCGGCATGCACGTGGGGCCCCCGTGACATGCGGCATGCATTTGGGCCCCCCATGACATGCGGAATGCCTGTGGGGCCCCCATGACATGCGGCATGCATGCAGGGCCCTCATGACATGCGGCATGAATTTGGGGCCCCCAATACATGCGGCATGCACGTTGGGCCCCCATGACATGCGGCATACGCTTGGGGCCCCAATGACATGCGGCATGAGTTTGGATCCCCCATGACATGCGGCATGCACGTGGGGCCCCCATGACATGCTCCATGCATGTGGGGCCCCTATGATATGCGGCATGCATGTAGGCTCCCCATGAAATGTGGCATGCACGTGGGGCCCCCATGACATGCTGCATGCATTTGGGGCCCCCATGACATGCAGCATGCATGTGGGTCCCCCATGACATGCGACATGCATTTGGGGCCCCATGACATGCGGCATGCATGTGGGTCCCCATGACATGCGGCATGCACGTGGGGCCCCCTTGACATGCGTCATGCATTTGGATCCCCCATAACATGCTGCATGCAAGTGGTGCCCCATGACATGCGGCATGCATGTGGGCCCCCATGACATGCGGCATGCATGTGGGACCCCCATGACATACGTCATGCATTTGGATCCCCCATTACATGCTGCATGCAAGTGGTGCCCCCATTACATGCTGCATGCAAGTGGTGCCCCCATGACATGCGGCATGCATGTGGGCCCCCATGACATGCGGCATGCATTTGGGGCCCCCATGATATGCGCATGCATGTGGGGCCCCCATGAAATGCGCCATGCATGTGGGGCCCCTATGACATGCGGCATGCATTTGTGGGCACCAAGACATGCTGCATGCATTTGGGGGGCCCCATGACATGCGGCATGCATTTGGGGCCCCCATGACATGCGGTATGCATTTGGGGCCCCAATGACATGCAGCATGAGTTTGGATCCCCCATGACATGCGGCATGCATGTGGGGCCCCCATGACATGCGGCATGCACGTGGGGCCCTCATGACATGCAGCATGCCTGCGGGGCCCCAATGACATGCGGCATGCATGCATTTGCGTCCCCCATTAAATGCGGCAAGCACGTGGGGCCCCAATGACATGCAGCATGTACGTGGGGCCCCCATGACATGCGGAATGCCTGCGGGGCCCCAATGACATGCGGCATGCAAGCGGGGCCCTCATGACATGTGGCATGCATTTGGGGCCCCCAATATATGCAGCATGCACGTGGGGCCCCCATGATATGTGGCATGCATTTGGGGCCCCCATGACTTGCGGCATGCACGTGGGCCCCTCATGACATGCAGCATGCATTTGGAAACCACTATGACATGCGGCATGCATTTGGGGCCCCCATGACATGAGGCATGCATTTGGGGCCCCCATGACATGCGGCATGCATGTAGGGCCCCCATGAAATGTGCCATGCATGTGGGTCCCCTATGACATGCGGCATGCATTTGTGGGCCCCAAGACATGCGGCATGCACGTGGGGCCCCCATTACATGCGGCATGCATTTGGGGGCCCCATGAAATGCGCCATGCATGTGGGGCCCCTATGACATGCGGCATGCATTTGTGGGTCCCAAGACATGCTGCATGCATTTGGGGGCCCCATGACATGCGGCATGCATTTGGGGGGCCCCATGACATGCGGCATGCACGTGGGGCCCCCATGACATGTGGCATACATTTGTGGCCCCCGTGACATGAGGCATGCAAGTGGGGTCCCCATGACATGCGGCATGCATTTGGGGCCCCCATGACATGTGGTATGCACGTGGGGCCACTATGACATGCCGCATGCATTTGGGGCCCCCATGACATGCGGCATGCATGTGGGTCCCCCATGACATGCGTCATGCATTTGGATCCCCATTACATGCTGCTTGCAAGTGTGGCTCCCATGACATGCGGCATGCATGTGGGCCCCCAATGACATGTGGCATGCACGTGGGGCCCCCATGACATGCTGCATGCATTTGGGGGCCCCATGATATGCGGCATGCATGTGGGGCCCCTATGACATGCGGCATCCATTTGGGGGGCCCCATGACATGCGGCATGCACATGGGGCCCCCATGAAATGCAGCATTTAATTGGGGCCCCCATGACATGTGGAATGCCTGCGGGGCCCCCATGACATGTGGTATGCACGTGGCCCCCCTATGACATGCCGCATGCATTTGGGGCCCCCATGACATGCTCCATGCATGTGGGGCCCCTTTGACATGAGGCATGCACGTGGGGCCCCCATGACATGCGGCAAGCACGTGGGGCCCCAATGACATGAGGAATGCACGTGAGGCCCCCATGACATGCGGAATGCCTGCGGGGCCCCAATGACATGTGTCATGCATGCGGCGCCCTCATGACATGCGGCATGCATTTGGGGCCCCCAATATATGCGGCATGCATGTGGGGCCCCCATGATATGTGGCATGCATTTGGGGCCCCCATGACTTGAGGCATGCATGGGGGGCCCCCATGACATGCACCATGCATGTGGGGCCCCTATGACATGCTGCATGCATTTGGGGCCCCCATGACTTGAGGCATGCATTTGGGGCCCCCAAGACATACGACGTGCACGTGGGGCCCCCATGACATGCTGCATGCGTTTGGGGCCCCCATGATATGCGGCATGCATTTGGGGCCCCCATTACTTGAGGCATGCATTTGGGGCCCCGATGACATGTGGCATGCATGTGGGGCCCCCAATATATGCGGCATACACGTGGGGCCCCCATGATATGTGGCATGCATTTGGGGCCCCCATGACTTGAGCCATGCATTTGGGGCCCCCATGACATGCGGCATGCACATGGGTCCCTCATGACAAGCAGCATGCATTTGGGGCCACTATGGCATGCGGCATGCATTTGGGGCCCCCATGACTTGAGGCATGCATTTGGGGTCCCCATGACATGCGGCATGCATTTGTGGGCCCCAAGACATACGGCATGCACGTGGGGCCCCCATGACATGCTGCATGCGTTTGGGGCCCCCATGATATGCGGCATGCATTTGGGGCCCCCATGACTTGAGGCATGCATTTGGGGCCCCGATGACATGCGGCATGCATGTGGGGCAACCATGACTTGCGCCATGCACATGGGGCCCCTATGACATGCGGCATGAATTTGGGGGCCCCATGATAAGCGGCATGCATGTGGGGCCCCAATGACATGCGGAATCCATTTGGGGGGCCCCATGACATGCGGCATGCACATGGGTCCCCCATGAAATGCAGCATTTATTTGGGGCCCCCATGACATGTGGAATGCCTGCGGGGCCCCCATGACATGCGGCATGCATGTGGGGCCCCCATGAAGTGCAGCATGCATTTGGATCCCCCATTACATGCTGCATGCAATTGGGGCCCCCATGAAATGCGCCATGCATGTGGGGCCCCTATGACATGCTGCATGAATTTGGGGCCCCCAATACATGCGGCATGCTTGTTGGGCCCCCATGACATGCGGCATGCATTTATGGCCCCCATGACATGCGGCAAGCATTTGAGCCCCCATGACATGCGGCATGCATGTGGGGACCCCATGACATGCGGCATGCATGTGGGGCCCCAATGACATGCGGCATGCATTTGGGGGCCCCCATGACTTGATGCATGCATTTGGGGCCCCATGGCATGCGGCATGCATGTGGGACCCCCATGGCATGCGGCATGCATTTGAATCCCCCATTACATGCGGCCTGCACGTGGGGCCCCCCATGACATGCGGCATGCATTTGGGCCCCCCATGACATGCGGAATGCCTGCAGGGCCCCCATGACATGCGGCATGCATGCAGGGCCCTCATGACATGCGGCATGAATTTGGGGCCCCCAATACATGCGGCATGCACGTTGGGCCCCCTTGACATGCGACATTCATGTGGGGCTCCCATGACATGCGGCATGCATTTATGGCCCCCATGACATGCGGCAAGCTTTTGGGCCCCATGACATGCGGCATGCATGTGGGGCCTCCATGACATGCGGCAAGCATTTGGGCCCCCATGACATGCGGCATGCATGTGGGGCCCCCTTGACATGCGGCATGCATTTGGGGGCCCCATGGCATGCAGCATGCATGTGGGGCCCAAATGCTTGCCGCATGTCAAGGGGGCCTCCATGACATGCGGCATGCATGTGGATCCCCATGACATGCGGCATGCATGTGGGGCCCCTATGACATGCGGCATGCATGTGGGGCCCCCATGACATGCTCCATGCATGTGGGGCCCCATGACATGCGGCATGCATTTGGGTCCCCCATGAAATGCGGCATGCATGTGGGGCCCCCATGACATGTGGCATGCATGTGGGCCCCTATGACATGCGGCATGCATGTGGGACCCCCATGACATGCGGCATGCATGTGGGGCCCCTATGACATGCGGCATGCATGTGGGACCCCCATGACATGCGGCATGCATGTGGGGCCCCTATGACATGCGGCATGCATTTGGAGCCCCCAGGACATGAGTCATGCATTTGGGGCCGCCATGACATGCGGCATGCATTTGCGGCCCCCATGACATGTGGCATGCATGTGGGCCCCCATGACATGCGCCATGCATGTGGGCCCCTATGACATGCGGCATGCATGTGGGACCCCCATGACATGCGGCATGCATGTGGGGCCCCTATGACATGCGGCATGCATGTGGGGCCCCCATGACATGCTCCATGCATGTGGGGCCCCTGTGACATGTGGCATGCATGTGGGGCCCCTATGACATGCGGCATGTATTTGGGGGGCCCCATGACATGCGGCATGCACGTGGGGCCCCCATGACATGCGGCATGCATGTGGGGTCCCCATGACATGTGGCATGCATGTGAACCCCCATGACATGCGCCATGCATGTGGGCCCCTATGACATGCGGCATGCGTGTGGGACCCCCATGACATGCGGCATGCATGTGGGGCCCCTATGACATGCGGCATGCATGTGGGGCCCCCATGACATGCTCCATGCATGTGGGGCCCCTATGACATGTGGCATGCATGTGGGGGCCCTATGACATGCGGCATGCATTTGGGGGGGCCCATGACATGCGGCATGCACGTGGGGCCCCCATGACATGCGGCAAGCACGCGGGGCCCCAATGACATGCAGCATGTACGTGGGGCCCCCATGACATGCGAAATGCACGTGAGGCCCCCATGACATGCGGAATGCCTGCGGGGCCCCAATGCCATGCGGCATGCATGCATTTGGGTCACCCATGAAATGCAGCATGCACGTGGGGCCCCCATGACATGTGGCATGCATGTGGGGCCTCATGATATCCGGCATGCATTTATGGCCCCCATGACATGCGGCATGCATTTGGGGCCCCCATGACTTGAGCCATGCATTTGGGGCCCCCATAACATGTGGCATGCACGTGGGGCCCTCATGACATGCAGCATGCATTTGGGGCCCCCATGACTTGAGCCATGCATTTGGGGCCCCCATGACATGCGGCATGCACGTGGGGCCATCATGACATGCAGCATGCATTTGGGGCCACTATGACATGCGGCAAGCATTTGGGCCCCCATGACATGCGGCATGCATGTGGGGGGCCCATGACATGCGTCATGCATTTGGGCCCCATGACATGCGGCATGCATTTGGGGCCTGCATAACATGATGCATGCATTTGGGGTACCTGAGACATGCGGCATGCACATGGGGCCCCCATAACATGCTGCATGCATTTGGGGCGCCCGAGACATGCGGCACACATTTGTGGTCCCCATGACATGCGGCATGCATTTGTGGGCCCCAAGACATGATGCATGCATTTGGGGGGCCCCATGACATGCGGAATGCACGTGGGGCCCCCATGAAATGCGGCATGCATTTGGGGCCCCCATGACATGCGGAATGCCTTCGGGGCCCCATGAGATGCGGCATGCATGCGGCACCCTCATGACATGCGGCATGCATTTGGGGCCCCCATGACTTGAGGCATGCATTTGGGGCCCTCATGACATGCGGCATGCATTTGTGGGCCCCAAGACATTCGGCATGCACGTGGGGCCCCCATGACATGCTGCATGCGTTTGGGGCCCCCATGACTTGCGGCATGCATGTGGGACCCCCATGACATGTGGTATGCACGTGGGGCACCTATGACATGCCACATGCATTTGGGGCCCCCATGACATGCGACATGCATGTGGGACCCCCATGACATGCAGCATGCATTTGGGCCCCATGACATGTGGCATGCATTTGGGCCCCCATGACATGCGGCATGCATTTGGGGCCTGCATAACATGCTGCATGCATTTGGGGGCCCCATTACATGTGGCATGCACGTGGAGCCCCCATGACATGAGTCATGCATTTGGGGCCGCCATGACATGCGGCATGCACGTGGGGCCCCCAATACATGCGGAATGCTCGGGAGGCCCCCATGACATGCGGCATGCACGTGGGGCCCCCATGACGTGCAGCATGCATTTGGATCCCCCATTACATGCAGAATGCAAGTGGGGACCCCATGACATGTGGCATGCATGTGGGCCCCCATGACATGCAGTATGCATTTGGGGCCTGCATAACATGGTGCATGCATTTGGTGTACCTGAGACATTCGGCATGCACGTGGGGCCCCCATAACATGCTGCATGCATTTGGGGTGCCCGATACATGCGGCATGTCATAGGGGCCCCACGTGCATGCCGCACGCATTTGGGCCCCCATTACATGTGGCATGCACATGGGGACCCCATGACATGCAGCATGAGTTTGGATCCCCCATGACATGCGGCATGCACATGGGGCCCCCATGACATGAGTCATGCATTTGGGGCCGCCATGACATGCTGCATGCATTTGGGGCTCCCATGACATGCGGCATGCATTTGGGTCCCCCATGAAATGCGGCATGCATGTGGGGCCCCCATGACATGTGGCATGCATGTAGGGCCCCATGATATGCGACCTACAGTTGGGGCCCCCAATACATGCGTCATGCATTTATGGCCCCCATGACATGCGGCATGCATTTGGGCCCCCATGACATGTGGCAAGCACGTGGGGCCCCAATGACATGCAGCATGCACGTGGGGCCCCCATGACATGCGGAATGCAAGTGAGGCCCCCATGACATGCGGAATGCCTGCGGGGCCCCCATGACATGCGGAATGCGTGCGGGGCCCCCATGACATGCGGCATGCATGCAGGGCCCTCATGACATGCGGCATGAATTTGGGACCCCATGACATGTGGCATGCATGTGGGGCCCCTATGACATGCGGCATGCATTTGTGGGCCCCAAGACATGCGTCATGCACATGGGGCCCCCATGAAATGCGGCATTTATTTGGGGCCCCCATGACATGCGGCATGCACGTGGTGCCCCCATGACGTGCAGCATGAATTTGGATCCCCCATTACATGCTGCATGCAACTGGGGCCCCCATGAAATGCGCCATGCATGTGGGGCCCCTATGACATGCGGCATGCATTTGTGGGCCCCCAATGACATGCAGCATTCACGTGGGACCGCCATAACATGCGGAATGCACGTGAGGCCCCCATGACATGCGTAATGCCTGCGGGGCCCCAATGACATGCGGCATGCACGCATTTGGGTCCCCCATGAAATGCGGCATGCATGTGGGGGGCCCATGACATGCGGCATGCATTTGTGGGCCCCAAGACATGCGCCATGCATGTGGGGCCCCTATGACATGCGGCATGCATTTGTGGGCCCCAAGACATGTGGCATGCATGTGGGGCCCCTATGACATGCGGCATGCATTTGGGGGGCCACATGACATGCGGCATGCACGTGCGGCCCCCATGAAATGTGGCATTTATTTGGCGCCCCAATGACATGTGGAATGCCTGCGGGGCCCCCGTGACATGTGGCATGCACGTGGGGCCCCCATGACATGCGGCAAGCACGTGGGGCCCCAATGACATGCAGCATTCACGTGGGACCGACATAACATGCGGAATGCACGTGAGGCCCCCTTGACATGCGTAATGCCTGCGGGGCCCCAATGACATGCGGCATGCACGCATTTGGGTCCCCCATGAAATGCGGCATGCATGTGGGGCCCCTATGACATGCGGCATGCATTTGGGGGGCCACATGACATGCGGCATGCACGTGCGGCCCCCATGAAATGTGGCATTTATTTGGCGCCCCAATGACATGTGGAATGCCTGCGGGGCCCCCGTGACATGTGGCATGCACGTGGGGCCCCCATGACATGCGGCAAGCACGTGGGGCCCCAATGACATGCAGCATTCACGTGGGACCGACATAACATGCGGAATGCACGTGAGGCCCCCTTGACATGCGTAATGCCTGCGGGGCCCCAATGACATGCGGCATGCACGCATTTGGGTCCCCCATGAAATGCGGCATGCATGTGGGGCCCCCATGACATGTGGTATGCATGTGGGGTCCCATGATATGCGGCATGCAGTTGGGGCCCCAATACATGCGGCATGCACGTTGGACACCCATGACATGCGACATGCATTTATGGCCCCCATGATATGCGGCATGCATTTGGGCCCTCATGAAATGCGCCATGCATGTGGGGCCCCTATGACACGCGGCATGCATTTGGGGCCCCCATGATATGCGGCACGCATTTGTGGTCCCCATGACATGCGGCATGCACTTGTGGGCCCCAAGACATGATGCATGCATTTGGGGGGCCCCATGACATGCGGAATGCACGTGGGGCCCCCATGAAATGCGGCATGCATTTGGGGCCCCCATGACATGCGGAATGCCTTCGGGGCCCCATGAGACGCGGCATGCATGCGGCACCCTCATGACATGCGGCATGCATTTGGGGCCCCCATGACTTGAGGCATGCATTTGGGGCCCCTATGACATGCGGCATGCATTTGGGGCCCCAATGACATGCGGCATGCATGTGGGGCACCCATGACTTGCGCCATGCACGTGGGGCCCCTATGGCATGCGGCATGAATTTGGGGGCCCCATTACATGCGGCATGCATGTGGAGCCCCCATGACATGCGGCATGCATTTGGGGCCCCCATGACATGCTTCATGCATGTGGGGCCCCCATGACATGCGTCATGCATTTGGGCCCCCATGACATGCGGCATGCATTTGGGGCCTGCATAACATGCTGCATGCATTTGGGGTACCTGAGACATGCGGCATGCACATGGGGCCCCCATGACATGCGGCATATGCTTGGGGCCCCAATGACATGCGGTATGAGTTTGGATCCCCCATGACATGCGGCATGCACGTGGGGCCCCCATGACATGAGTCATGCATTTGGGCCCGCCATGACATGCGGCATGCATTTGGGGCCCCCATGACATGCGACATGCACGTCGGGCCGCCATGACATGCGGTATGCATTTGCGGACCCCATGACATGCGGCATGCATTTGGGGTCCCCAGGACATGAGTCATGCATTTGGGGCCGTCATGACATGCGGCATGCATTTGGGGCCCCCATGACATGCGGCATGCATTTGGGTCCCCCATGAAATGCGGCATGCATGTGGGGCCCCCATGACATGTGGCATGCATGTGGGCCCCCCATGACATGCGCCATGCATGTGGGCCCCTATGACATGCGGCATGCATGTGGGGCCCCCAGGACATGCTCCATGCATGTGGGGCCCCTATGACATGCGGCATGCATGTGGGGCCCCTATGACATGCGGCATGCATTTGGGGGGCCCATGACATGCGGCATGCATGTGGGGCCCCCATGACATGCGGCATGCACATGGGGACCCCATGACATGCGGCAAGCACGCGGGGCCCCAATGACATGCAGCATGTACGTGGGGCCCCCATGACATGCGGAATGCACGTGAGGCCCCCATGACATGCGGAATGCCTGTGGGGCCCCAATGCCATGCGGCATGCATGCATTTGGGTCACCCATGAAATGCGGCATGCATGTGGGGCCCCCATGACATGTGGCATGCATGTGGGGCCCCATGATATCCGGCATGCATTTATGGCCCCCATGACATGCGGCATGCATTTGGGCCTCCATGACAAGCGAAAAGCACGTGGGGCCCCAATGACATGCAGCATGCACGTGGGGCCCCCATGACATGCGGAATGCACGTGAGGCCCCCATGACATGCGGAATGCCTGCGGGGCCCCAATGACATGCGGCATGCATTTGGGGCCCCCATGACTTGAGCCATGCATTTGGGGCCCCCATGATATGTGGCATGCATTTGGGGCCCCCATGACTTGAGCCATGCATTTGGGGCCCCCATGACATGCGGCCTGCACGTGGGGCCATCATGACATGCAGCATGCATTTGGGGCCACTATGACATGCGGCAAGCATTTGGGCCCCCATGACATGCGGCATGCATGTGGGGCACCCATGACTTGCGCCATGCACGTGGGGCCCCTATGACATGCGGCATGAATTTGGGGGCTCCATTACATGCGGCATGCATGTGGAGCCCCCATGACATGCGGCATGCATTTGGGGCCCACATGACATGCTTCATGCATGTGGGGCCCCCATGACATGCGTCATGCATTTGGGCCCCCATGACATGCGGCATGCATTTGGGGACTGCATAACATGCTGCATGCATTTGGGGTACCTGAGACATGCGGCATGCACATGGGGCCCCCATGACATGCGGCATATGCTTGGGGCCCCAATGACATGCGGTATGCACGTTCGGCCCCCATGACATGAGTCATGCATTTGGGGCCGCCATGACATGCGGCATGCATTTGGGGCCCCCATGACATGCGACATGCACGTGGGGCCCCCATGACATGCGGTATGCATGTGGGGCCCCAATGACATGCGGCATGCATTTGGGGGCCCCCATGACTTGATGCATGCATTTGGGGCCCCCATGACATGCGGCATGCATTTGAATCCCCCATTACATGCGGCATGCACGTGGGGCCCCCCATGGCATGCGGCATGCATTTGGGCCCCCCATGACATGCGGAATGCCTGCGGGGCCCCCATGACATGCGGCATGCATGCAGGGCCCTCATGACATGCGGCATGAATTTGGGGCCCCCAATACATGCGGCATGCACATTGGGCCCCCTTGACATGCGACATTCATGTGGGGCTCCCATGACATGCGGCATGCATTTATGGCCCCCATGACATGCGGCATGCATTTGGGCCCCCCATGACATGCGGCATGCATTTGGGGCCTGCATAACATGCTGCATGCATTTTGGGTACCTGAGACATGCGGCATGCACGTGGGCCCCCCATAACATGCTGCATGCATTTGGGGTGCCCGAGACATGCGGCATGCACGTGGGGCCCCTATGACATGTGGCATGCACGTGGGGCCCCCATGACATGCTGCATGCATTTGGGGCCCCCATGATAAGCGGCATGCATGTGGGGCCCCTATGACATGCGGAATCCATTTGGGGGGCCCCATGACATGCGGCATGCACATGGGGCCCCCATGAAATGCAGCATTTATTTGGGGCCCCCATGACATGTGGAATGCCTGCGGGGCCCCCATGACATGCGGCATGCATGTGGGGCCCCCATGAAGTGCAGCATGCATTTGGATCCCCCATTACATGCTGCATGCAATTGGGGCCCCCATGAAATGCGCCATGCATGTGGGGCCCCTATGACATGCTGCATGAATTTGGGGCCCCCAATACATGCGGCATGCTTGTTGGGCCCCCATGACATGCGGCATGCATTTATGGCCCCCATGACATGCGGCAAGCATTTGAGCCCCCATGACATGCGGCATGCATGTGGGGACCCCATGACATGCGGGATGCATGTGGGGCCCCAATGACATGCGGCATGCATTTGGGGGCCCCCATGACTTGATGCATGCATTTGGGGCCCCCATGACATGCGGCATGCATGTGGGACCCCCATGGCATGCGGCATGCATTTGAATCCCCCATTACATGCGGCATGCACGTGGGGCCCCCATGGCATGTGGCATGCATTTGGGCCCCCCATGACATGCGGAATGCCTGCGGGGCCCCCATGACATGCGGCATGCATGCAGGGCCCTCATGACATGCGGCATGAATTTGGGGCCCCAATACATGCGGCATGCACGTTGGGCCCCCTTGACATGCGACATTCATGTGGGGCTCCCATGACATGCGGCATGCATTTATGGCCCCCATGACATGCGGCAAGCTTTTGGGCCCCATGACATGCGGCATGCATGTGGGGCCCCCATGACATGCGGCAAGCATTTAGGCCCCCATGACATGCGGCATGCATGTGGGGCCCCCTTGACATGCGGCATGCATTTGGGGGCCCCATGGCATGCAGCATGCATGTGGGGCCCAAATGCTTGCCGCATGTCAAGGGGGCCTCCATGACATGCGGCATGCATGTGGGTCCCCATGACATGCGTCATGCACGTGGGGCCCCCTTGACATGCGGCATGCATTTATGGCCCCCATGACTTGCGGCATGAATTTGGGGCCCCCATGATATGCGGCACGCATTTGGGGCCCCCATGACATGCGCATGCATGTGGAGCCCCCATGACATGAGGCATTCATTTGGTACCCCCATGACATGCAGCATGCACGTGGGGCCCCCATGACATGCGACATGCATTTGGGGGCCCCGTGACATGCGGCATGCATTTGGGTCCCCCATGAAATGTGGCATGCACGTGGAGCCCCCATGACATGCGGCATGCATTTGGGGCACCCATGACATGCGGCATGCATGTGGGACCCCCATGACATGCGGCATGCAATTGGGGCATGCATAACATGCTGCATGCATTTGGGGTACCTGAGACATGCGGCATGCACGTGGGCCCCCCATAACATGCTGCATGCATTTGGCGTGCCCGAGACATGCGGCATGCACGTGGGGCCCCTATGACATGCCGCATGCATTTGGGGCCCACATTGCATGTGGCATGCACATGGGGCCCCCATGACATGCGGCATACACTTGGGGCCCCAATGACATGCGGCATGAGTTTGGATCCCCCATGACATGCGGCATGCACGTGGGGCCCCCATGACATGCTCCATGCATGTGGGGCCCCTATGATATGCGGCATGCATGTGGGCTCCCCATGAAATGTGGCATGCACCTGGGGCCCCCATGACATGCTGCATGCATTTGGGGCCCCCATGACATGCAGCATGCATGTGGGTCCCCCATGACATGCGACATGCATTTGGGGCCCCATGACATGCGGCATGCATGTGGGTCCCCATGACATGCGGCATGCACTTGGGGCCCCCTTGACATGCGTCATGCATTTGGATCCCCCATTACATGCTGCATGCAAGTCGTGCCCCATGACATGCGGCATGCATGTGGGCCCCCATGACATGCGGCATGCATTTGGGGCCTCCATGACATGCGGCATGCATGTGGGGCCCCCATGACATGCGGCATGCATTTGGGGTCCCCTTGACATGCGACATTCATGTGGGGCTCCCATTACATGCGGCATGAATTTGGGGCCTCCATGACATGCGGCATGCATGTGGGGCCCCCATGACATGCGGCATGCATTTGGGGTCCCCATGACATGCGGCATGCACGTGGGGCCCCCTTGACATGCGACATTCATTTGGGGCCCCCATGACATGTGGCATGCATGTGGGGCTCCCATGACATGCGGCATGCATTTATGGCCCCCATGACATGCGGCAAGCATTTGGGCCCCCATGACATGCGGCATGCATGTGGGGCCCCCATGACATGCGGCATGCATTTGGGGCCTGCATAACATGCTGCATGCACTTGGGGTACCTGAGACATGCGGCATGCACGTGGGGCCCCCATAACATGCTGCATGCATTTGGGGTGCCCGAGACATGCGGAATGCACGTGGGGCCCCTATGACATGCCGCATGCATTTGGGGCCCCCATTACATGTGGCATGCACATGGGGCCTCCATGACATGCGGCATACGCTTGGGGTCCCAATGACATGCAGCATGAGTTTGGATCCCCCATGACATGCGGCATGCACGTGGGGCCCCCATGACATGAGTCATGCATTTGGGTCCCCCATGACATGCGCTATGCATGTGGGGCCCCTATGACATGCGGCATGCATTTGTGGGCCCCAAGACATGCTGCATGCATTTGGGGGGCCTCCATGAAATGCAGCATGCATGTGGGTCCCCATGACATGCGTCATGCACGTGGGGCCCCCTTGACATGTGACATTCATTTGGGGCCCCCATGACATGTGGCATGCATGTGTGGCCCCCATGACATGTGCCATGCATGTGGGGCCCCTATGACATGCGGCATGCATTTGGGGCCCCGATGACATGCGGCATGCATGTGGGGCACCCATGACTTGCGGCATGCATTTGGGGCCACTATGACATGCGGCATGCATTTGGGGCCCCCATGACATGCGGCATGCATGTGGGACCCCTATGACATGCGGCATGCATTTGGGGGGTCCATGACATGCGGCATGCACGTGGGGCCCCCATGACATGCGGCATACATTTGTGGCCCCGATGACATGCGGTATGCACGTGTGGCACCCATGACTTGTGGCATGCATTTGGAGCCACTATGACATGCGGCATGCATTTGGGGCCCCAATGACATGCGGCATGCATGCATTTGGGTCCCCCATGAAATGTGGCATGCATGTGGGGCCCCCATGACATGCGGCATGCACGTGGGGCCCCCATGACATGCGGCATACATTTGTGGCCCCCGTGACATGAGGCATGCACGTGGGGCCCCATGACATGCGGCAAGCACGTGGGGCCCCAATGACATGCAGCATGCACGTGGAGCCCCCATGACATGCGGAATGCCTGCGGGGCCCCAATGACATGCGGCATGCAAGCGGGGCCCTCATGACATGTGGCATGCATTTGGGGGCCCCAATATATGCCGCATGCACGTGGGGCCCCCATGATATGTGGCATGCATGTGGGGCACCCATGATTTGCGCCATGCACGTGGGGCCCCTATGACATGCGGCATGAATTTGGGGTGCCCGAGACATGCGGAATGCACGTGGGGCCCCTATGACATGCCGCATGCATTTGTGGCCCCCATTACATGTGGCATGCACATGTGGCCTCCATGACATGCGGCATGCATTTGGGGCCACTATGACATGCGGCATGCATTTGGGGCCCCCATGACATGCGTCATGCATGTGGGACCCCTATGACATGCGGCCTGCATGTGGGGGGCCCCATGACATGCGGCAAGCACGTGGGGCCCCAATGACATGCAGCATGTACGTGGGGCCCCCATGACATGCGGAATGCACGTGAGGCCCCCATGACATGCGTAATGCCTGCGGGGCCCCAATGACATGCGGCATGCGTCCCCCATTAAATGCGGCAAGCACGTGGGGCCCCAATGACATGCAGCATGTACGTGGGGCCCCCATGACATGCGGAATGCCTGCGGGGCCCCAATGACATGCGGCATGCAAGCGGGGCCCTCATGACATGTAGCATGCATTTGGGGCCCCCAATATATGCAGCATGCACGTGGGGCCCCCATGATATGTGGCATGCATTTGGGGCCCCCATGACTTGCGGCATGCACGTGGGCCCCTCATGACATGCAGCATGCATTTGGAAACCACTATGACATGCGGCATGCATTTGGGGCCCCCATGACATGAGGCATGCATTTGGGGCCCCCATGACATGCGGCATGCATGTAGGGCCCCCATGAAATGCGCCATGCATGTGGGTCCCCTATGACATGCGGCATGCATTTGTGGGCCCCAAGACATGCGGCATGCACGTGGGGCACCCATGACATGCGGCATGCATTTGGGGCCCCCTGACATGCGGAATGCACGTGGGGCACCTATGACATGCGACATGAATTTGGGGGCCCCATTACATGCGGCATGCACGTGGAGCATCCATGACATGCGTCATGCATTTGGGCCCCCATGACATGCGGCATGCATGTGGGGCCCCCATGATATGCGCCATGCATGTGGGGCCCCTATGACATGCGGCATGAATTTGTGGGTCCCAAGACATACTGCATGCATTTGGGGGGCCCCATGACATGCGGCATGCATTTGGGGGGCCCCATGACATGCGGCATGCACGTGGGGCCCCCATGACATGTGGCATACATTTGTGGCCCCCGTGACATGAGGCATGCAAGAGGGGTCCCCATGACATGCGGCATGCATTTGGGGCCCCCATGACATGTGGTATGCACGTGGGGCCACTATGACATGCCGCATGCATTTGGGGCCCCCATGACATGCGGCATGCATGTGGGTCCCCCATGACATGCGTCATGCATTTGGATCCCCATTACATGCTGCATGCAAGTGTGGCTCCCATGACATGCGGCATGCATGTGGGCCCTCAATGACATGTGGCATGCACGTGGGGCCCCCATGACATGCTGCATGCATTTGGGGCCCCCATGATAAGCGGCATGCATGTGGGGCCCCTATGACATGCGGAATCCATTTGGGGGGGCCCATGACATGCGGCATGCACATGGGACCCCCATGAAATGCAGCATTTATTTGGGGCCCCCATGACATGTGGAATGCCTGCGGAGCCCCCATGACATGCGGCATGCATGTGGGGCCCCCATGAAGTGCAGCATGCATTTGGATCCCCCATTACATGCTGCATGCAATTGGGGCCCCCATGAAATGCGCCATGCATGTGGGGCCCCTATGACATGCTGCATGAATTTGGGGCCCCCAATACATGTGGCATGCTTGTTGGGCCCCCATGACATGCGGCATGCATTTATGGCCCCCATGACATGCGGCAAGCATTTGAGCCCCCATGACATGCGGCATGCATGTGGGGACCCCATGACATGCGGCATGCATGTGGAGCCCCAATGGCATGCGGCATGCATTTGGGGGCCCCCATGACTTGATGCATGCATTTGGGGCCCCCATGACATGCGGCATGCATGTGGGACCCCCATGACATGCGGCATGCATTTGAATCCCCCATTACATGCGGCATGCACGTGGGGCCCCCATGACATGCGGCATGCATTTGGGCCCCCCATGACATGCGGAATGCCTGCGGGGGCCCCATGACATGCGGCATGCATGCAGGGCCCTCATGACATGCGGCATGAATTTGGGGCCCCCAATACATGCGGCATGCACGTTGGGCCCCCTTGACATGCGACATTCATGTGGGGCTCCCATGACATGCGGCATGCATTTATGGCCCCCATTACATGCGGCAAGCTTTTGGGCCCCTTGACATGCGACATGCATGTGGGGCCCCCATGACATGCGGCAAGCATTTGGGCCCCCATGACATGCGGCATGCATGTGGGGCCCCCTTGACATGCGGCATGCATTTATGGCCCCCATGACTTGCGGCATGAATTTGGGGCCCCCATGATATGCGGCACGCATTTGGGGCCCCCATGACATGCGCATGCATGTGGAGCCCCCATGAAATACGCCATGCATGTGGGGCCCCTATGACATGCGGCATGCATTTGTGGGCCCCAAGACATGCTGCATGCATTTGGGGGACCCCATGACATGCGGCATGCATTTGGGGCCCCCATGACATGAGGCATTCATTTGGGACCCCCATGACATGCAGCATGCACGTGGGGCCCCCATGACATGCGACATGCATTTGGGGGCCCCATGGCATGCGGCATGCATTTGGGTCCCCCATGAAATGTGGCATGCACGTGGAGCCCCCATGACATGCGGCATGCATTTGGGGCACCCATGACATGCGGCATGCATGTGGGACCCCCATGACATGCGGCATGCATTTGGGCCCCCCATGACATGCGGCATGCATTTGGGGCCTGCATAACATGCTGCATGCATTTGGGGTACCTGAGACATGCGGCATGCACGTGGGCCCCCCATAACATGCTGCATGCATTTGGGGTGCCCGAGACATGCGGCATGCACGTGGGGCCCCTATGACATGTGGCATGCACGTGGGGCCCCCATGACATGCTGCATGCATGTGGGGCCCCTATGACATGCGGAATCCATTTGGGGGGCCCCATGACATGCGGCATGCACATGGGGCCCCCATGAAGTGCAGCATGCATTTGGATCCCCCATTACATGCTGCATGCAATTGGGGCCCCCATGAAATGCGCCATGCATGTGGGGCCCCTATGACATGCTGCATGAATTTGGGGCCCCCAATACATGCGGCATGCTTGTTGGGCCCCCATGACATGCGGCATGCATTTATGGCCCCCATGACATGCGGCAAGCATTTGAGCCCCCATGACATGCGGCATGCATGAGGGGACCCCATGACATGCGGCATGCATGTGGGGCCCCAATGACATGCGGCATGCATTTGGGGGCCCACATGACTTGATGCATGCATTTGGGGCCCCCATGACATGCGGCATGCATGTGGGACCCCCATGACATGCGGCATGCATTTGAATCCCCCATTACATGCGGCATGCACGTGGGGGCCCCGTGACATGCGGCATGCATTTGGGCCCCCCATGACATGCGGAATGCCTGCGGGGCCCCCATGACATGCGACATGCATGCAGGGCCCTCATGACATGCGGCATGAATTTGGGGCCCCCAATACATGCGGCATGCACGTTGGGCCCCCATGACATGCGGCATACGCTTGGGGCCCCAATGACATGCGGCATGAGTTTGGATCCCCCATGACATGCGGCATGCACGTGGGGCCCCCATGACATGCTCCATGCATGTGGGGCCCCTATGATATGCGGCATGCATGTAGGCTCCCCATGAAATGTGGCATGCACGTGGGGCCCCCATGACATGCTGCATGCATTTGGGGCCCCCATGACATGCAGCATGCATGTGGGTACCCCATGACATGCGACATGCATTTGGGGCCCCCATGACATGCAGCATGCATGTGGGTCCCCCATGACATGCGACATGCATTTGGGGCCCCATGACATGCGGCATGCACGTGGGGCCCCCTTGACATGCGTCATGCATTTGGATCCCCCATAACATGCTGCATGCAAGTGGTGCCCCATGACATGCGGCATGCATGTGGGCCCCCATGACATGCGGCATGCATGTGGGACCCCCATGACATACGTCATGCATTTGGATCCCCCATTACATGCTGCATGCAAGTGGTGCCCCCATTACATGCTGCATGCAAGTGGTGCCCCATGACATGCGGCATGCATGTGGGCCCCCATGACATGCGGCATGCATTTGGGGGCCCCAAGACATGCGCCATGCATGTGGGGCCCCTATGACATGCGGCATGCATTTGTGGGCCCCAAGACATGCGCCATGCATGTGGGGCCCCTATGACATGCGGCATGCATTTGTGGGCCCCAAGACATGCGCCATGCATGTGGGGCCCCTATGACATGCGGCATGCATTTGGGGGGCCACATGACATGCGGCATGCACGTGCGGCCCCCATGAAATGTGGCATTTATTTGGCGCCCCAATGACATGTGGAATGCCTGCGGGGCCCCCTTGACATGTGGCATGCACGTGGGGCCCCCATGACATGCGGCAAGCACGTGGGGCCCCAATGACATGCAGCATTCACGTGGGACCGCCATAACATGCGGAATGCACGTGAGGCCCCCTTGACATGCGTAATGCCTGCGGGGCCCCAATGACATGCGGCATGCACGCATTTGGGTCCCCCATGAAATGCGGCATGCATGTGGGGCCCCCATGACATGTGGTATGCATGTGGGGTCCCATGATATGCGGCATGCAGTTGGGGCCCCAATACATGCGGCATGCACGTTGGGCACCCATGACATGCGACATGCATTTATGGCCCCCATGATATGCGGCATGCATTTGGGCCCTCATGAAATGCGCCATGCATGTGGGGCCCCTATGACATGCGGCATGCATTTGGGGCCCCCATGATATGCGGCACGCATTTGTGGTCCCCATGACATGCGGCATGCATTTGTGGGCCCCAAGACATGATGCATGCATTTGGGGGGCCCCATGACATGCGGAATGCACGTGGGGCCCCCATGAAATGCGGCATGCATTTGGGGCCCCCATGACATGCGGAATGCCTTCGGGGCCCCATGAGATGCGGCATGCATGCGGCACCCTCATGACATGCGGCATGCATTTGGGGCCCCCATGACTTGAGGCATGCATTTGGGGCCCTCGTGACATGCGGCATGCATTTGTGGGCCCCAAGACATTCGGCATGCACGTGGGGCCCCCATGACATGCTGCATGCGTTTGGGGCCCCCATGACTTGCGGCATGCATGTGGGACCCCCATGACATGTGGTATGCACGTGGGGCCCCTATGACATGCCACATGCATTTGGGGCCCCATGACATGCGACATGCATGTGGGACCCCCATGACATGCAGCATGCATTTGGGCCCCCATGACATGTGGCATGCATTTATGGCCCCCATGACATGCGGCATGCATTTGGGCCCCCATGACATGTGGCAAGCACGTGGGGCCCCAATGACATGCAGCATGCACGTGGGGCCCCCATGACATGCGGAATGCAAGTGAGGCCCCCATGACATGCGGAATGCCTGCGGGGCCCCCATGACATGCGGAATGCGTGCGGGGCCCCCATGACATGCGGCATGCATGCAGGGCCCTCATGACATGCGGCATGAATTTGGGACCCCATGACATGTGGCATGCATGTGGGGCCCCTATGACATGCGGCATGCATTTGTGGGCCCCAAGACATGCGGCATGCATGTGGGGCCCCTATGACATGCGGCATGCATTTGGGGGCCCCATGACATGCGGCATGCACATGGGGCCCCCATGAAATGCGGCATTTATTTGGGGCCCCCATGACATGCGGCATGCACGTGGTGCCCCCATGACGTGCAGCATGAATTTGGATCCCCCATTACATGCTGCATGCAACTGGGGGCCCCATGAAATGCGCCATGCATGTGGGGCCCCTATGACATGCGGCATGCATTTGTGGGCCCCAAGACATGCGCCATGCATGTGGGGCCCCAATGACATGCAGCATTCACGTGGGACCGCCATAACATGCGGAATGCACGTGAGGCCCCCATGACATGCGTAATGCCTGCGGGGCCCCAATGACATGCGGCATGCACGCATTTGGGTCCCCCATGAAATGCGGCATGCATGTGGGGCCCCCATGACATGCGGCATGCATTTGTGGGCCCCAAGACATGCGCCATGCATGTGGGGCCCCTATGACATGCGGCATGCATTTGTGGGCCCCAAGACATGCGGCATGCATGTGGGGGCCCTATGACATGCGGCATGCATTTGGGGGGCCCCAAGACATGCGGCATGCACGTGCGGCCCCCATGAAATGTGGCATTTATTTGGCGCCCCAATGACATGTGGAATGCCTGCGGGGCCCCCGTGACATGTGGCATGCACGTGGGGCCCCCATGACATGCGGCAAGCACGTGGGGCCCCAATGACATGCAGCATTCACGTGGGACCGACATAACATGCGGAATGCACGTGAGGCCCCCTTGACATGCGTAATGCCTGCGGGGCCCCAATGACATGCGGCATGCACGCATTTGGGTCCCCCATGAAATGCGGCATGCATGTGGGGCCCCCATGACATGTGGTATGCATGTGGGGTCCCATGATATGCGGCATGCAGTTGGGGCCCCAATACATGCGGCATGCACGTTGGGCACCCATGACATGCGACATGCATTTATGGCCCCCATGATATGCGGCATGCATTTGGGCCCTCATGAAATGCGCCATGCATGTGGGGCCCCTATGACATGCGGCATGCATTTGGGGCCCCCATGATATGCGGCACGCATTTGTGGTCCCCATGACATGCGGCATGCATTTGTGGGCCCCAAGACATGATGCATGCATTTGGGGGGCCCCATGACATGCGGAATGCACGTGGGGCCCCCATGAAATGCGGCATGCATTTGGGGCCCCCATGACATGCGGAATGCCTTCGGGGCCCCATGAGATGCGGCATGCATGCGGCACCCATTAAATGCGGCAAGCACGTGGGGCCCCAATGACATGCAGCATGTACGTGGGGCCCCCATGACATGCGGAATGCCTGCGGGGCCCCAATGACATGCGGCATGCAAGCGGGGCCCTCATGACATGTAGCATGCATTTGGGGCCCCCAATATATGCAGCATGCACGTGGGGCCCCCATGATATGTGGCATGCATTTGGGGCCCCCATGACTTGTGGCATGCACGTGGGCCCCTCATGACATGCAGCATGCATTTGGAAACCTCTATGACATGCGGCATGCATTTGGGGCCCCCATGACTTGATGCATGCATTTGGGGCCCCCATGACATGCGGCATGCATGTGGGACCCCCATGACATGCGGCATGCATTTGAATCCCCCATTACATGCGGCATGCACGTGGGGCCCCCATGACATGCGGCATGCATTTGGGCCCCCCATGACATGCGGAATGCCTGCGGGGCCCCCATGACATGCGGCATGCATGCAGGGCCCTCATGACATGCGGCATGAATTTGGGGCCCCCAATACATGCGGCATGCACGTTGGGCCCCCTTGACATGCGACATTCATGTGGGGCTCCCATGACATGCGGCATGCATTTATGGCCCCCATTACATGCGGCAAGCTTTTGGGCCCCTTGACATGCGACATGCATGTGGGGCCCCCATGACATGCGGCAAGCATTTGGGCCCCCATGACATGCGGCATGCATGTGGGGCCCCCTTGACATGCGGCATGCATTTATGGCCCCCATGACTTGCGGCATGAATTTGGGGCCCCCATGATATGCGGCACGCATTTGGGGCCCCCATGACATGCGCATGCATGTGGAGCCCCCATGAAATACGCCATGCATGTGGGGCCCCTATGACATGCGGCATGCATTTGTGGGCCCCAAGACATGCTGCATGCATTTGGGGGACCCCATGACATGCGGCATGCATTTGGGGCCCCCATGACATGAGGCATTCATTTGGGACCCCCATGACATGCAGCATGCACGTGGGGCCCCCATGACATGCGACATGCATTTGGGGGCCCCATGACATGCGGCATGCATTTGGGTCCCCCATGAAATGTGGCATGCACGTGGAGCCCCCATGACATGCGGCATGCATTTGGGGCACCCATGACATGCGGCATGCATGTGGGACCCCCATGACATGCGGCATGCATTTGGGCCCCCCATGACATGCGGCATGCATTTGGGGCCTGCATAACATGCTGCATGCATTTGGGGTACCTGAGACATGCGGCATGCACGTGGGCCCCCCATAACATGCTGCATGCATTTGGGGTGCCCGAGACATGCGGCATGCACGTGGGGCCCCTATGACATGTGGCATGCACGTGGGGCCCCCATGACATGCTGCATGCATGTGGGGCCCCTATGACATGCGGAATCCATTTGGGGGGCCCCATGACATGCGGCATGCACATGGGGCCCCCATGAAGTGCAGCATGCATTTGGATCCCCCATTACATGCTGCATGCAATTGGGGCCCCCATGAAATGCGCCATGCATGTGGGGCCCCTATGACATGCTGCATGAATTTGGGGCCCCCAATACATGCGGCATGCTTGTTGGGCCCCCATGACATGCGGCATGCATTTATGGCCCCCATGACATGCGGCAAGCATTTGAGCCCCCATGACATGCGGCATGCATGAGGGGACCCCATGACATGCGGCATGCATGTGGGGCCCCAATGACATGCGGCATGCATTTGGGGGCCCACATGACTTGATGCATGCATTTGGGGCCCCCATGACATGCGGCATGCATGTGGGACCCCCATGACATGCGGCATGCATTTGAATCCCCCATTACATGCGGCATGCACGTGGGGCCCCCGTGACATGCGGCATGCATTTGGGCCCCCCATGACATGCGGAATGCCTGCGGGGCCCCCATGACATGCGACATGCATGCAGGGCCCTCATGACATGCGGCATGAATTTGGGGCCCCCAATACATGCGGCATGCACGTTGGGCCCCCATGACATGCGGCATACGCTTGGGGCCCCAATGACATGCGGCATGAGTTTGGATCCCCCATGACATGCGGCATGCACGTGGGGCCCCCATGACATGCTCCATGCATGTGGGGCCCCTATGATATGCGGCATGCATGTAGGCTCCCCATGAAATGTGGCATGCACGTGGGGCCCCCATGACATGCTGCATGCATTTGGGGCCCCCATGACATGCAGCATGCATGTGGGTCCCCCATGACATGCGACATGCATTTGGGGCCCCATGACATGCGGCATGCACGTGGGGCCCCCTTGACATGCGTCATGCATTTGGATCCCCCATAACATGCTGCATGCAAGTGGTGCCCCATGACATGCGGCATGCATGTGGGCCCCCATGACATGCGGCATGCATGTGGGCCCCCATGACATGCGGCATGCATGTGGGACCCCCATGACATACGTCATGCATTTGGATCCCCCATTACATGCTGCATGCAAGTGGTGCCCCCATTACATGCTGCATGCAAGTGGTGCCCCATGACATGCGGCATGCATGTGGGCCCCCACGACATGCGGCATGCATTTGGGGGGCCCAAGACATGCGCCATGCATGTGGGGCCCCTATGACATGCGGCATGCATTTGTGGGCCCCAAGACATGCGCCATGCATGTGGGGCCCCTATGACATGCGGCATGCATTTGTGGGCCCCAAGACATGCGGCATGCATGTGGGGCCCCTATGACATGCGGCATGCATTTGGGGGGCCACATGACATGCGGCATGCACGTGCGGCCCCCATGAAATGTGGCATTTATTTGGCGCCCCAATGACATGTGGAATGCCTGCGGGGCCCCCTTGACATGTGGCATGCACGTGGGGCCCCCATGACATGCGGCAAGCACGTGGGGCCCCAATGACATGCAGCATTCACGTGGGACCGCCATAACATGCGGAATGCACGTGAGGCCCCCTTGACATGCGTAATGCCTGCGGGGCCCCAATGACATGCGGCATGCACGCATTTGGGTCCCCCATGAAATGCGGCATGCATGTGGGGCCCCCATGACATGTGGTATGCATGTGGGGTCCCATGATATGCGGCATGCAGTTGGGGCCCCAATACATGCGGCATGCACGTTGGGCACCCATGACATGCGACATGCATTTATGGCCCCCATGATATGCGGCATGCATTTGGGCCCTCATGAAATGCGCCATGCATGTGGGGCCCCTATGACATGCGGCATGCATTTGGGGCCCCCATGATATGCGGCACGCATTTGTGGTCCCCATGACATGCGGCATGCATTTGTGGGCCCCAAGACATGATGCATGCATTTGGGGGGCCCCATGACATGCGGAATGCACGTGGGGCCCCCATGAAATGCGGCATGCATTTGGGGCCCCCATGACATGCGGAATGCCTTCGGGGCCCCATGAGATGCGGCATGCATGCGGCACCCTCATGACATGCGGCATGCATTTGGGGCCCCCATGACTTGAGGCATGCATTTGGGGCCCTCGTGACATGCGGCATGCATTTGTGGGCCCCAAGACATTCGGCATGCACGTGGGGCCCCCATGACATGCTGCATGCGTTTGGGGCCCCCATGACTTGCGGCATGCATGTGGGACCCCCATGACATGTGGTATGCACGTGGGGCCCCTATGACATGCCACATGCATTTGGGGCCCCATGACATGCGACATGCATGTGGGACCCCCATGACATGCAGCATGCATTTGGGCCCCCATGACATGTGGCATGCATTTGGGCCCCCATGACATGCGGCATGCATTTGGGGCCTGCATAACATGCTGCATGCATTTGGGGTCCCTGAGACATTCGGCATGCATGTGGGGCACCCATGACTTGCGCCATGCACGTGGGGCCCCTATGACATGCAGCATGAATTTGGGGGCCCCATTACATGTGGCATGCACGTGGAGCCCCCATGACATGAGTCATGCATTTGGGGCCGCCATGACATGCGGCATGCACGTGGGGCCCCCAATACATGCGGAATGCTCGGGAGGCCCCCATGACATGCGGCATGCACGTGGGGCCCCCATGACGTGCAGCATGCATTTGGATCCCCCATTACATGCAGAATGCAAGTGGGGACTCCATGACATGTGGCATGCATGCGGGCCCCCATGACATGCAGTATGCATTTGGGGCCTGCATAACATGGTGCATGCATTTGGTGTACCTGAGACATTCGGCATGCACGTGGGGCCCCCATAACATGCTGCATGCATTTGGGGTGCCCGAGACATGCGGCATGCACGTGGGGCCCCTATGACATGCCGCATGCATTTGGGCCCCCATTACATGTGGCATGCACATGGGGACCCCATGACATGCAGCATGAGTTTGGATCCCCCATGACATGCGGCATGCACATGGGGCCCCCATGACATGAGTCATGCATTTGGGGCCGCCATGACATGCTGCATGCATTTGGGGCTCCCATGACATGCGGCATGCATTTGGGTCCCCCATGAAATGCGGCATGCATGTGGGGCCCCCATGACATGTGGCATGCATGTAGGGCCCCATGATATGCGGCCTGCAGTTGGGGCCCCCAATACATGCGTCATGCATTTATGGCCCCCATGACATGCGGCATGCATTTGGGCCCCCATGACATGTGGCAAGCACGTGGGGCCCCAATGACATGCAGCATGCACGTGGGGCCCCCATGACATGCGGAATGCAAGTGAGGCCCCCATGACATGCGGAATGCGTGCGGGGCCCCCATGACATGCGGAATGCGTGCGGGGCCCCCATGACATGCGGCATGCATGCAGGGCCCTCATGACATGCGGCATGAATTTGGGACCCCATGACATGTGGCATGCATGTGGGGCCCCTATGACATGCGGCATGCATTTGTGGGCCCCAAGACATGCGGCATGCATGTGGGGCCCCTATGACATGCGGCATGCATTTGGGGGCCCCATGACATGCGGCATGCACATGGGGCCCCCATGAAATGCGGCATTTATTTGGGGCCCCCATGACATGCGGCATGCACGTGGTGCCCCCATGACGTGCAGCATGAATTTGGATCCCCCATTACATGCTGCATGCAACTGGGGGCCCCATGAAATGCGCCATGCATGTGGGGCCCCTATGACATGCGGCATGCATTTGTGGGCCCCAAGACATGCGCCATGCATGTGGGGCCCCAATGACATGCAGCATTCACGTGGGACCGCCATAACATGCGGAATGCACGTGAGGCCCCCATGGCATGCGTAATGCCTGCGGGGCCCCAATGACATGCGGCATGCACGCATTTGGGTCCCCCATGAAATGCGGCATGCATGTGGGGCCCCAATGACATGCGGCATGCACGCATTTGGGTCCCCCATGAAATGCGGCATGCATGTGGGGCCCCCATGACATGTGGTATGCATGTGGGGTCCCATGATATGCGGCATGCAGTTGGGGCCCCAATACATGCGGCATGCACGTTGGGCACCCATGACATGCGACATGCATTTATGGCCCCCATGATATGCGGCATGCATTTGGGCCCTCATGAAATGCGCCATGCATGTGGGGCCCCTATGACATGCGGCATGCATTTGGGGCCCCCATGATATGCGGCACGCATTTGTGGTCCCCATGACATGCGGCATGCATTTGTGGGCCCCAAGACATGATGCATGCATTTGGGGGGCCCCATGACATGCGGAATGCACGTGGGGCCCCCATGAAATGCGGCATGCATTTGGGGCCCCCATGACATGCGGAATGCCTTCGGGGCCCCATGAGATGCGGCATGCATGCGGCACCCATTAAATGCGGCAAGCACGTGGGGCCCCAATGACATGCAGCATGTACGTGGGGCCCCCATGACATGCGGAATGCCTGCGGGGCCCCAATGACATGCGGCATGCAAGCGGGGCCCTCATGACATGTAGCATGCATTTGGGGCCCCCAATATATGCAGCATGCACGTGGGGCCCCCATGATATGTGGCATGCATTTGGGGCCCCCATGACTTGTGGCATGCACGTGGGCCCCTCATGACATGCAGCATGCATTTGGAAACCACTATGACATGCGGCATGCATTTGGGGCCCCCATGACATGAGGCATGCATTTGGGGCCCCCATGACATGCGGCATGCATGTAGGGCCCCATGAAATGCGCCATGCATGTGGGTCCCCTATGACATGCGGCATGCATTTGTGGGCCCCAAGACATGCGGCATGTACGTGGGCCCCCCATGACATGCGGCATGCATTTGGGGCCCCCCTGACATGCGGAATGCACGTGGGGCACCTATGACATGCGACATGAATTTGGGGGCCCCATTACATGCGGCATGCACGTGGAGCATCCATGACATGCGTCATGCATTTGGGCCCCCATGACATGCGGCATGCATGTGGGGCCCCCATGATATGCGCCATGCATGTGGGGCCCCTATGACATGCGGCATGCATTTGTGGGTCCCAAGACATACTGCATGCATTTGGGGGGGCCCATGACATGCGGCATGCATTTGGGGGGCCCCATGACATGCGGCATGCACGTGGGGCCCCCATGACATGTGGCATACATTTGTGGCCCCCGTGACATGAGGCATGCAAGAGGGGTCCCCATGACATGCGGCATGCATTTGGGGCCCCCATGACATGTGGCATGCACGTGGGGCCCCCATGACATGCTGCATGCATTTGGGGCCCCCATGATAAGCGGCATGCATGTGGGGCCCCTATGACATGCGGAATCCATTTGGGGGGGCCCATGACATGCGGCATGCACATGGGGCCCCCATGAAATGCAGCATTTATTTGGGGCCCCCATGACATGTGGAATGCCTGCGGGGCCCCCATGACATGCGGCATGCATGTGGGGCCCCCATGAAGTGCAGCATGCATTTGGATCCCCCATTACATGCTGCATGCAAGTGGGGCCCCCATGAAATGCGCCATGCATGTGGGGCCCCTATAACATGCTGCATGAATTTGGGGCCCCCAATACATGCGGCATGCTTGTTGGGCCCCCATGACATGCGGCATGCATTTATGGCCCCCATGACATGCGGCAAGCATTTGAGCCCCCATGACATGCGGCATGCATGTGGGGACCCATGACATGCGGCATGCATGTGCTGCCCCAATGGCATGCGGCATGCATTTGGGGGCCCCATGACTTGATGCATGCATTTGTTGCCCCCATGACATGCGGCATGCATGTGGGACCCCCATGACATGCGGCATGCATTTGAATCCCCCATTACATGTGGCATGCACGTGGGGCCCCCATGACATGCGGCATGCATTTGGGCCCCCCATGACATGCGGAATGCCTGCGGGGCCCCCATGACATGCGGCATGCATGCATGGCCCTCATGACATGCGGCATGAATTTGGGGCCCCCAATACATGCGGCATTCATGTGGGGCTCCCATGACATGCGGCATGCATTTATGGCCCCCATGACATGCGGCAAGCTTTTGGGCCCCATGACATGCGGCATGCATGTGGGGCCCCCATGACATGCGGCATGCATGTGGGGCCCCCTTGACATGCGGCATGCATTTGAGGGCCCCATGGCATGCAGCATGCATGTGGGGCCCAAATGCTTGCCGCATGTCAAGGGGGCCTCCATGACATGCGGCATGCATGTGGGTCCCCATGACATGCGTCATGCACGTGGGGCCCCCTTGACATGCGGCATGCATTTATGGCCCCCATGACTTGCGGCATGAATTTGGGGCTCCCATGATATGCGGCACGCATTTGGGGCCCCCATGACATGCGCATGCATGTGGAGCCCCCATGAAATACGCCATGCATGTGGGGCCCCTATGACATGCGGCATGCATTTGTGGGCCCCAAGACATGATGCATGCATTTGGGGCCTGCATAACATGCTGCATGCATTTGGGGTACCTGAGACATGCGGCATGCACGTGGGCCCCCCATAACATGCTGCATGCATTTGGGGTGCCCGAGACATGCGGCATGCACGTGGGGCCCCTATGACATGTGGCATGCACGTGGGGCCCCCATGACATGCTGCATGCATTTGGGGCCCCCATGATAAGCGGCATGCATGTGGGGCCCCAATGACATGCGGAATCCATTTGGGGGGCCCCATGACATGCGGCATGCACATGGGGCCCCCATGAAATGCAGCATTTATTTGGGGCCCCCATGACATGTGGAATGCCTGCGGGGCCCCCATGACATGCGGCATGCATGTGGGGCCCCCATGAAGTGCAGCATGCATTTGGATCCCCCATTACATGCTGCATGCAATTGGGGCCCCCATGAAATGCGCCATGCATGTGGGGCCCCTATGACATGCTGCATGAATTTGGGGCCCCCAATACATGCGACATGCTTGTTGGGCCCCCATGACATGCGGCATGCATTTATGGCCCCCATGACATGCGGCAAGCATTTGAGCCCCCATGACATGCGGCATGCATGTGGGGACCCCATGACATGCGGCATGCATGTGGGGCCCCAATGACATGCGGCATGCATTTGGGGGCCCCCATGACTTGATGCATGCATTTGGGGCCCCCATGACATGCGGCATGCATGTGGGACCCCCATGGCATGCGGCATGCATTTGAATCCCCCATTACATGCGGCCTGCACGTGGGGCCCCCCATGGCATGCGGCATGCATTTGGGCCCCCCATGACATGCGGAATGCCTGCAGGGCCCCCATGACATGCGGCATGCATGCAGGGCCCTCATGACATGCGGCATGAATTTGGGGCCCCCAATACATGCGGCATGCACGTTGGGCCCCCTTGACATGCGACATTCATGTGGGGCTCCCATGACATGCGGCATGCATTTATGGCCCCCATGACATGCGGCAAGCTTTTGGGCCCCATGACATGCGGCATGCATGTGGGGCCTCCATGACATGCGGCAAGCATTTGGGCCCCCATGACATGCGGCATGCATGTGGGGCCCCCTTGACATGCGGCATGCATTTGGGGGCCCCATGGCATGCAGCATGCATGTGGGGCCCAAATGCTTGCCGCATGTCAAGGGGGCCTCCATGACATGCGGCATGCATGTGGATCCCCATGACATGCGGCATGCATGTGGGGGCCCCTATGACATGCGGCATGCATGTGGGGCCCCCATGACATGCTCCATGCATGTGGGGCCCCATGACATGCGGCATGCATTTGGGTCCCCCATGAAATGCGGCATGCATGTGGGGCCCCCATGACATGTGGCATGCATGTGGGCCCCTATGACATGCGGCATGCATGTGGGACCCCCATGACATGCGTCATGCATGTGGGGCCCCTATGACATGCGGCATGCATGTGGGGCCCCTATGACATGCGGCATGCATTTGGAGCCCCCAGGACATGCGGCATGCATGTGGGGCCCCTATGACATGCGGCATGCATGTGGGGCCCCCATGACATGCTCCATGCATGTGGGGCCCCTGTGACATGTGGCATGCATGTGGGGCCCCTATGACATGCGGCATGTATTTGGGGGGCCCCATGACATGCGGCATGCACGTGGGGCCCCCATGACATGCGGCATGCATGTGGGGTCCCCATGACATGTGGCATGCATGTGAACCCCCCCATGACATGCGCCATGCATGTGGGCCCCTATGACATGCGGCATGCATGTGGGACCCCCATGACATGCGGCATGCATGTGGGGCCCCTATGACATGCGGCATGCATGTGGGGCCCCCATGACATGCTCCATGCATGTGGGGCCCCTATGACATGTGGCATGCATGTGGGGGCCCTATGACATGCGGCATGCATTTGGGGGGCCCCATGACATGCGGCATGCACGTGGGGCCCCCATGACATGCGGCAAGCACGCGGGGCCCCAATGACATGCAGCATGTACGTGGGGCCCCCATGACATGCGAAATGCACGTGAGGCCCCCATGACATGCGGAATGCCTGCGGGGCCCCAATGCCATGCGGCATGCATGCATTTGGGTCACCCATGAAATGCAGCATGCACGTGGGGCCCCCATGACATGTGGCATGCATGTGGGGCCCCATGATGTCCGGCATGCATTTATGGCCCCCATGACATGCGGCATGCATTTGGGGCCCCCATGACTTGAGCCATGCATTTGGGGCCCCCATAACATGTGGCATGCACGTGGGGCCCTCATGACATGCAGCATGCATTTGGGGCCCCCATGACTTGAGCCATGCATTTGGGGCCCCCATGACATGCGGCATGCACGTGGGGCCATCATGACATGCAGCATGCATTTGGGGCCACTATGATATGCGGCAAGCATTTGGGCCCCCATGACATGCGGCATGCATGTGGGGGGCCCATGACATGCGTCATGCATTTGGGCCCCATGACATGCGGCATGCATTTGGGGCCTGCATAACATGATGCATGCATTTGGGGTACCTGAGACATGCGGCATGCACATGGGGCCCCCATAACATGCTGCATGCATTTGGGGCGCCCGAGACATGCGGCATGCACGTGGGGACCCTATGACATGCCGCATGCATTTGGGGCCCCCATTACATGTGGCATGCACATGAAGCCCCCATGACATGAGGCATATGCTTGGGGCCCCATTGACATGCGGCATGAGTTTGGACCCCCCATGACATGTGGCATGCACGTGGGGCCCCCATGACATGCGGCATGCATTTGGGGCCGCCATGACATGCGGCATGCATTTGGGGCCCCCATGACATGCGGCATGCATTTGGGTCCCTCATGAAATGCGGCATGCATGTGGGCCCCCCATGACATGTGGCATGCATGTGAGCCCCCCCATGACATGCGCCATGAATGTGGGGCCCCTATGACATGCGGCATGCATTTGGGGGGCCCCATGACATGCGGCATGCACGTGGGGCCCCCATGACATGCGGCATACATTTGTGGCCCCCGTGACATGAGGCATGCACGTGGGGCCCCCATGACATGCGACAAGCACGCGGGGCACCAATGACATGCAACATGTACGTGGGGCCCCCATGACATGCGGAATGCACGTGAGGCCCCCTTGACATGCGGAATGGCTGCGGGGCCCCAATGACATGCAGCATGCATGTGGGCCCCCCATGACATGCGGCATGCATTTGTGGGCACCAAGACATACGGCATGCGTTTGGGGCCCCCATGATATGCGGCATGCATTTGAATCCCCCGTTACATGCGGCATGCACGTGGGGCTCCCATGACATGCGGCATGCATTTGTGGCCCCCATGACTTGAGGCATGCATTTGGGGCCTCCATGACATGCGGCATGCATGTGGGGCCCCCATGACATGCGCCATGCATGTGGGGCCCCTATGACATGCGGCATGCACGTGGAGCCCCCATCATATGCGGCATGCATTTGGGGCCCCCATGACATGCGGCATGCATGCAGGGCCCTCATGACATGTGGCATGAATTTGGGGCCCCAATACATGCGGCATGCATGTTGGCACCCCATGACATGCGGCATGCATTTGGGGCCTCCATGACATGCGGCATGCATGTGGGGTCCCCCATGACATGCGCCGTGCATGTGGGACCCCTATGACATGCGGCATGCATTTGGGGCCCCCATGACATGCGGCATGCATGTGGGGCCCTCATGACATGCGGCATGCATTTGTGGGCCCCAAGACATTCGGCATGCACGTGGGGCCCCCATGACATGCTGCATTCGTTTGGGGCCCCCATGACTTGCGGCATGCATGTGGGACCCCCATGACATGTGGTATGCACGTGGGGCCCCTATGACATGCCACATGCATTTGGGGCCCCCATGACATGCGACATGCATGTGGGACCCCCATGACATGCGGCATGCATTTGGGCCCCCATGACATGTGGCATGCATTTGGGCCCCCATGACATGCGGCATGCATTTGGGGCCTGCATAACATGCTGCATGCATTTGGGGTCCCTGAGACATTCGGCATGCATGTGGGGCACCCATGACTTGCGCCATGCACGTGGGGCCCCTATGACATGCAGCATGAATTTGGGGGCCCCATTACATGTGGCATGCACGTGGAGCCCCCATGACATGAGTCATGCATTTGGGGCCGCCATGACATGCGGCATGCACGTGGGGCCCCCAATACATGCGGAATGCTCGGGAGGCCCCCATGACATGCGGCATGCACGTGGGGCCCCCATGACGTGCAGCATGCATTTGGATCCCCCATTACATGCAGAATGCAAGTGGGGACCCCATGACATGTGGCATGCATGTGGGCCCCATGACATGCAGTATGCATTTGGGGCCTGCATAACATGGTGCATGCATTTGGTGTACCTGAGACATTCGGCATGCACGTGGGGCCCCCATAACATGCTGCATGCATTTGGGGTGCCCGAGACATGCGGCATGTCATAGGGGCCCCACGTGCATGCCGCACGCATTTGGGCCCCCATTACATGTGGCATGCACATGGGGACCCCATGACATGCAGCATGAGTTTGGATCCCCCATGACATGCGGCATGCACATGGGGCCCCCATGACATGAGTCATGCATTTGGGGCCGCCATGACATGCAGCATGCATTTTTGGCTCCCATGACATGCGGCATGCATTTGGGTCCCCCATGAAATGCGGCATGCATGTGGGGCCCCCATGACATGTGGCATGCATGTAGGGCCCCATGATATGCGGCCTGCAGTTGGGGCCCCAATACATGCGGCATGCATTTATAGCCCCCATTACATGCGGCATGCATTTGGGCCCCCATGACATGTGGCAAGCACGTGGGGCCCCAATGACATGCAGCATGCACGTGGGGCCCCCATGACATGCGGAATGCAAGTGAGGCCCCCATGACATGCGGAATGCCTGCGGGGCCCCCATGACATGCGGAATGCGTGCGGGGCCCCCATGACATGCGGCATGCATGCAGGGCCCTCATGACATGCGGCATGAATTTGGGACCCCATGACATGTGGCATGCATGTGGGGCCCCTATGACATGCGGCATGCATTTGTGGGCCCCAAGACATGCGGCATGCATGTGGGGCCCCTATGACATGCGGCATGCATTTGGGGGCCCCATGACATGCGGCATGCACATGGGGCCCCCATGAAATGCGGCATTTATTTGGGGCCCCCGTGACATGCGGCATGCACGTGGTGCCCCCATGACGTGCAGCATGAATTTGGATCCCCCATTACATGCTGCATGCAACTGGGGCCCCCATGAAATGCGCCATGCATGTGGGGCCCCTATGACATGCGGCATGCATTTGTGGGCCCCAAGACATGCGCCATGCATGTGGGGCCCCAATGACATGCAGCATTCACGTGGGACCGCCATAACATGCGGAATGCACGTGAGGCCCCCATGACATGCGTAATGCCTGCGGGGCCCCAATGACATGCGGCATGCACGCATTTGGGTCCCCCATGAAATGCGGCATGCATGTGGGGCCCCCATGACATGCGGCATGCATTTGTGGGCCCCAAGACATGCGCCATGCATGTGGGGCCCCTATGACATGCGGCATGCATTTGTGGGCCCCAAGACATGCGGCATGCATGTGGGGCCCCTATGACATGCGGCATGCATTTGGGGGGCCACATGACATGCGGCATGCACGTGCGGCCCCCATGAAATGTGGCATTTATTTGGCGCCCCAATGACATGTGGAATGCCTGCGGGGCCCCCTTGACATGTGGCATGCACGTGGGGCCCCCTTGACATGCGTAATGCCTGCGGGGCCCCAATGACATGCGGCATGCACGCATTTGGGTCCCCCATGAAATGCGGCATGCATGTGGGGCCCCCATGACATGTGGTATGCATGTGGGGTCCCATGATATGCGGCATGCAGTTGGGGCCCCAATACATGCGGCATGCACGTTGGGCACCCATGACATGCGACATGCATTTATGGCCCCCATGATATGCGGCATGCATTTGGGCCCTCATGAAATGCGCCATGCATGTGGGGCCCTTATGACATGCGGCATGCATTTGGGGCCCCCATGATATGCGGCACACATTTGTGGTCCCCATGACATGCGGCATGCATTTGTGGGCCCCAAGACATGATGCATGCATTTGGGGGGCCCCATGACATGCGGAATGCACGTGGGGCCCCCATGAAATGCGGCATGCATTTGGGGCCCCCATGACATGCGGAATGCCTTCGGGGCCCCATGAGATGCGGCATGCATGCGGCACCCTCATGACATGCGGCATGCATTTGGGGCCCCCATGACTTGAGGCATGCATTTGGGGCCCTCATGACATGCGGCATGCATTTGTGGGCCCCAAGACATTCGGCATGCACGTGGGGCCCCCATGACATGCTGCATGCGTTTGGGGCCCCCATGACTTGCGGCATGCATGTGGGACCCCCATGACATGTGGTATGCACGTGGGGCACCTATGACATGCCACATGCATTTGGGGCCCCCATGACATGCGACATGCATGTGGGACCCCCATGACATGCAGCATGCATTTGGGCCCCATGACATGTGGCATGCATTTGGGCCCCCATGACATGCGGCATGCATTTGGGGCCTGCATAACATGCTGCATGCATTTGGGGGCCCCATTACATGTGGCATGCACGTGGAGCCCCCATGACATGAGTCATGCATTTGGGGCCGCCATGACATGCGGCATGCACGTGGGGCCCCCAATACATGCGGAATGCTCGGGAGGCCCCCATGACATGCGGCATGCACGTGGGGCCCCCATGACGTGCAGCATGCATTTGGATCCCCCATTACATGCAGAATGCAAGTGGGGACCCCATGACATGTGGCATGCATGTGGGCCCCCATGACATGCAGTATGCATTTGGGGCCTGCATAACATGGTGCATGCATTTGGTGTACCTGAGACATTCGGCATGCACGTGGGGCCCCCATAACATGCTGCATGCATTTGTGGTGCCCGATACATGCGGCATGTCATAGGGGCCCCACGTGCATGCCGCACGCATTTGGGCCCCCATTACATGTGGCATGCACATGGGGACCCCATGACATGCAGCATGAGTTTGGATCCCCCATGACATGCGGCATGCACATGGGGCCCCCATGACATGAGTCATGCATTTGGGGCCGCCATGACATGCTGCATGCATTTGGGGCTCCCATGACATGCGGCATGCATTTGGGTCCCCCATGAAATGCGGCATGCATGTGGGGCCCCCATGACATGTGGCATGCATGTAGGGCCCCATGATATGCGGCCTACAGTTGGGGCCCCCAATACATGCGTCATGCATTTATGGCCCCCATGACATGCGGCATGCATTTGGGCCCCCATGACATGTGGCAAGCACGTGGGGCCCCAATGACATGCAGCATGCACGTGGGGCCCCCATGACATGCGGAATGCAAGTGAGGCCCCCATGACATGCGGAATGCCTGCGGGGCCCCCATGACATGCGGAATGCGTGCGGGGCCCCCATGACATGCGGCATGCATGCAGGGCCCTCATGACATGCGGCATGAATTTGGGACCCCATGACATGTGGCATGCATGTGGGGCCCCTATGACATGCGGCATGCATTTGTGGGCCCCAAGACATGCGTCATGCACATGGGGCCCCCATGAAATGCGGCATTTATTTGGGGCCCCCATGACATGCGGCATGCACGTGGTGCCCCCATGACGTGCAGCATGAATTTGGATCCCCCATTACATGCTGCATGCAACTGGGGCCCCCATGAAATGCGCCATGCATGTGGGGCCCCTATGACATGCGGCATGCATTTGTGGGCCCCCAATGACATGCAGCATTCACGTGGGACCGCCATAACATGCGGAATGCACGTGAGGCCCCCATGACATGCGTAATGCCTGCGGGGCCCCAATGACATGCGGCATGCACGCATTTGGGTCCCCCATGAAATGCGGCATGCATGTGGGGGGCCATGACATGCGGCATGCATTTGTGGGCCCCAAGACATGCGCCATGCATGTGGGGCCCCTATGACATGCGGCATGCATTTGTGGGCCCCAAGACATGCGGCATGCATGTGGGGCCCCTATGACATGCGGCATGCATTTGGGGGGCCACATGACATGCGGCATGCACGTGCGGCCCCCATGAAATGTGGCATTTATTTGGCGCCCCAATGACATGTGGAATGCCTGCGGGGCCCCCGTGACATGTGGCATGCACGTGGGGCCCCCATGACATGCGGCAAGCACGTGGGGCCCCAATGACATGCAGCATTCACGTGGGACCGACATAACATGCGGAATGCACGTGAGGCCCCCTTGACATGCGTAATGCCTGCGGGGCCCCAATGACATGCGGCATGCATGCATTTGGGTCCCCCATGAAATGCGGCATGCATGTGGGGCCCCCATGACATGTGGTATGCATGTGGGGTCCCATGATATGCGGCATGCAGTTGGGGCCCCAATACATGCGGCATGCACGTTGGACACCCATGACATGCGACATGCATTTATGGCCCCCATGATATGCGGCATGCATTTGGGCCCTCATGAAATGCGCCATGCATGTGGGGCCCCTATGACACGCGGCATGCATTTGGGGCCCCCATGATATGCGGCACGCATTTGTGGTCCCCATGACATGATGCATGCATTTGGGGGGCCCCATGACATGCGGAATGCACGTGGGGCCCCCATGAAATGCGGCATGCATTTGGGGCCCCCATGACATGCGGAATGCCTTCGGGGCCCCATGAGACGCGGCATGCATGCGGCACCCTCATGACATGCGGCATGCATTTGGGGCCCCCATGACTTGAGGCATGCATTTGGGGCCCCTATGACATGCGGCATGCATTTGGGGCCCCAATGACATGCGGCATGCATGTGGGGCACCCATGACTTGCGCCATGCACGTGGGGCCCCTATTGCATGCGGCATGAATTTGGGGGCCCCATTACATGCGGCATGCATGTGGAGCCCCCATGACATGCGTCATGCATTTGGGCCCCCATGACATGCGGCATGCATTTGGGGCCTGCATAACATGCTGCATGCATTTGGGGTACCTGAGACATGCGGCATGCACATGGGGCCCCCATGACATGCGGCATATGCTTGGGGCCCCAATGACATGCGGTATGAGTTTGGATCCCCCATGACATGCGGCATGCACGTGGGGCCCCCATGACATGAGTCATGCATTTGGGGCCGCCATGACATGCGGCATGCATTTGGGGCCCCCATGACATGCGACATGCACGTGGGGCCGCCATGACATGCGGTATGCATTTGCGGACCCCATGACATGCGGCATGCATTTGGGGTCCCCAGGACATGAGTCATGCATTTGGGGCCGTCATGACATGCGGCATGCATTTGGGGCCCCCATGACATGCGGCATGCATTTGGGTCCCCCATGAAATGCGGCATGCATGTGGGGCCCCCATGACATGTGGCATGCATGTGGGCCCCCCATGACATGCGCCATGCATGTGGGCCCCTATGACATGCGGCATGCATGTGGGGCCCCCAGGACATGCTCCATGCATGTGGGGCCCCTATGACATGCGGCATGCATGTGGGGCCCCTATGACATGCGGCATGCATTTGGGGGCCCCATGACATGCGGCATGCACGTGGGGCCCCCATGACATGCGTCATACATTTGTGGCCCCCGTGACATGAGGCATGCACATGGGGACCCCATGACATGCGGCAAGCACGCGGGGCCCCAATGACATGCAGCATGTACGTGGGGCCCCCATGACATGCGGAATGCACGTGAGGCCCCCATGACATGCGGAATGCCTGCGGGGCCCCAATGCCATGCGGCATGCATGCATTTGGGTCACCCATGAAATGCGGCATGCATGTGGGGCCCCCATGACATGTGGCATGCATGTGGGGCCCCATGATATCCGGCATGCATTTATGGCCCCCATGACATGCGGCATGCATTTGGGCCTCCATGACAAGCGAAAAGCACGTGGGGCCCCAATGACATGCCGCATGCACGTGGGGCCCCCATGACATGCGGAATGCACGTGAGGCCCCCATGACATGCGGAATGCCTGCGGGGCCCCAATGACATGCGGCATGCATTTGGGGCCCCCATGACTTGAGCCATGCATTTGGGGCCCCCATGATATGTGGCATGCATTTGGGGCCCCCATGACTTGAGCCATGCATTTGGGGCCCCCATGACATGCGGCCTGCACGTGGGGCCATCATGACATGCAGCATGCATTTGGGGCCACTATGACATGCGGCAAGCATTTGGGCCCCCATGACATGCGGCATGCATGTGGGGCACCCATGACTTGCGCCATGCACGTGGGGCCCCTATGACATGCGGCATGAATTTGGGGCTCCATTACATGCGGCATGCATGTGGAGCCCCCATGACATGCGGCATGCATTTGGGGCCCACATGACATGCTTCATGCATGTGGGGCCCCCATGACATGCGTCATGCATTTGGGCCCCCATGACATGCGGCATGCATTTGGGGACTGCATAACATGCTGCATGCATTTGGGGTACCTGAGACATGCGGCATGCACATGGGGCCCCCATGACATGCGGCATATGCTTGGGGCCCCAATGACATGCGGTATGCACGTTCGGCCCCCATGACATGAGTCATGCATTTGGGGCCGCCATGACATGCGGCATGCATTTGGGGCCCCCATGACATGCGACATGCACGTGGGGCCCCCATGACATGCGGTATGCATGTGGGGCCCCAATGACATGCGGCATGCATTTGGGGGCCCCCATGACTTGATGCATGCATTTGGGGCCCCCATGACATGCGGCATGCATGTGGGACCCCCATGGCATGCGGCATGCATTTAAATCCCCCATTACATGCGGCATGCACGTGGGGGCCCCCCATGGCATGCGGCATGCATTTGGGGCCCCCATGACATGCGGAATGCCTGCAGGGCCCCCATGACATGCGGCATGCATGCAGGGCCCTCATGACATGCGGCATGAATTTGGGGCCCCCAATACATGCGGCATGCACATTGGGCCCCCTTGACATGCGACATTCATGTGGGGCTCCCATGACATGCGGCATGCATTTATGGCCCCCATGACATGCGGCATGCATTTGGGCCCCCCATGACATGCGGCATGCATTTGGGGCCTGCATAACATGCTGCATGCATTTTGGGTACCTGAGACATGCGGCATGCACGTGGGCCCCCCATAACATGCTGCATGCATTTGGGGTGCCCGAGACATGCGGCATGCACGTGGGGCCCCTATGACATGTGGCATGCACGTGGGGCCCCCATGACATGCTGCATGCATTTGGGGCCCCCATGATAAGCGGCATGCATGTGGGGCCCCTATGACATGCGGAATCCATTTGGGGGGCCCCATGACATGCGGCATGCACATGGGGCCCCCATGAAATGCAGCATTTATTTGGGGCCCCCATGACATGTGGAATGCCTGCGGGGCCCCCATGACATGCGGCATGCATGTGGGGCCCCCATGAAGTGCAGCATGCATTTGGATCCCCCATTACATGCTGCATGCAATTGGGGCCCCCATGAAATGCGCCATGCATGTGGGGTCCCTATGGCATGCTGCATGAATTTGGGGCCCCCAATACATGCGGCATGCTTGTTGGATCCCCATGACATGCGGCATGCATTTATGGCCCCCATGACATGCGGCAAGCATTTGAGCCCCCATGACATGCGGCATGCATGTGGGGCCCCAATGACATGCGGCATGCATTTGGGGGCCCCCATGACTTGATGCATGCATTTGGGGCCCCCATGACATGCGGCATGCATGTGGGACCCCCATGGCATGCATTTGAATCCCCCATTACATGCGGCATGCACGTGGGGCCCCCATGGCATGTGGCATGCATTTGGGCCCCCCATGACATGCGGAATGCCTGCGGGGCCCCCATGACATGCGGCATGCATGCAGGGCCCTCATGACATGCGGCATGAATTTGGGGCCCCCAATACATGCGGCATGCACGTTGGGCCCCCTTGACATGCGACATTCATGTGGGGCTCCCATGACATGCGGCATGCATTTATGGCCCCCATGACATGCGGCAAGCTTTTGGGCCCCATGACATGCGGCATGCATGTGGGGCCCCCATGACATGCGGCAAGCATTTGGGCCCCCATGACATGCGGCATGCATGTGGGGCCCCCTTGACATGCGGCATGCATTTGGGGGCCCCATGGCATGCAGCATGCATGTGGGGCCCAAATGCTTGCCGCATGTCAAGGGGGCCTCCATGACATGCGGCATGCATGTGGGTCCCCATGACATGCGTCATGCACGTGGGGCCCCCTTGACATGCGGCATGCATTTATGGCCCCCATGACTTGCGGCATGAATTTGGGGCCCCCATGATATGCGGCACGCATTTGGGGCCCCCATGACATGCGCATGCATGTGGAGCCCCCATGACATGCGACATGCATGTGGGGGCCCCATGACATGAGGCATTCATTTGGGACCCCCATGACATGCAGCATGCACGTGGGGCCCCCATGACATGCGACATGCATTTGGGGGCCCCGTGACATGCGGCATGCATTTGGGTCCCCCATGAAATGTGGCATGCACGTGGAGCCCCCATGACATGCGGCATGCATTTGGGGCACCCATGACATGCGGCATGCATGTGGGACCCCCATGACATGCGGCATGCATTTGGGGCCTGCATAACATGCTGCATGCATTTGGGGTACCTGAGACATGCGACATGCACGTGGGCCCCCCATAACATGCTGCATGCATTTGGCGTGCCCGAGACATGCGGCATGCACGTGGGGCCCCTATGACATGCCGCATGCATTTGGGGCCCACATTGCATGTGGCATGCACATGGGGCCCCCATGACATGCGGCATACACTTGGGGCCCCAATGACATGCGGCATGAGTTTGGATCCCCCATGACATGCGGCATGCACGTGGGGCCCCCATGACATGCTCCATGCATGTGGGGCCCCTATGATATGCGGCATGCATGTGGGCTCCCCATGAAATGTGGCATGCACCTGGGGCCCCCATGACATGCTGCATGCATTTGGGGCCCCCATGACATGCAGCATGCATGTGGGTCCCCCATGACATGCGACATGCATTTGGGGCCTCCATGACATGCGGCATGCATGTGGGGCCCCCATGACATGCGGCATGCATTTGGGGTCCCCTTGACATGCGACATTCATGTGGGGCTCCCATGACATGCGGCATGAATTTGGGGCCTCCATGACATGCGGCATGCATGTGGGGGCCCCATGACATGCGGCATGCATTTGGGGTCCCCATGACATGCGGCATGCACGTGGGGCCCCCTTGACATGCGACATTCATTTGGGGCCCCCATGACATGTGGCATGCATGTGGGGCTCCCATGACATGCGGCATGCATTTATGGCCCCCATGACATGCGGCAAGCATTTGGGCCCCCATGACATGCGGCATGCATGTGGGGCCCCCATGACATGCGGCATGCATTTGGGGCCTGCATAACATGCTGCATGCACTTGGGGTACCTGAGACATGCGGCATGCACGTGGGGCCCCCATAACATGCTGCATGCATTTGGGGTGCCCGAGACATGCGGAATGCACGTGGGGCCCCTATGACATGCCGCATGCATTTGGGGCCCCCATTACATGTGGCATGCACATGGGGCCTCCATGACATGCGGCATACGCTTGGGGTCCCAATGACATGCAGCATGAGTTTGGATCCCCCATGACATGCGGCATGCACGTGGGGCCCCCATGACATGAGTCATGCATTTGGGTCCCCCATGACATGCGCTATGCATGTGGGGCCCCTATGACATGCGGCATGCATTTGTGGGCCCCAAGACATGCTGCATGCATTTGGGGGGCCTCCATGACATGCAGCATGCATGTGGGTCCCCATGACATGCGTCATGCACGTGGGGCCCCCTTGACATGTGACATTCATTTGGGGCCCCCATGACATGTGGCATGCATGTGTGGCCCCCATGACATGTGCCATGCATGTGGGGCCCCTATGACATGCGGCATGCATTTGGGGCCCCGATGACATGCGGCATGCATGTGGGGCACCCATGACTTGCGGCATGCATTTGGGGCCACTATTACATGCGGCATGCATTTGGGGCCCCCATGACATGCGGCATGCATGTGGGACCCCTATGACATGCGGCATGCATTTGGGGGGTCCATGACATGCGGCATGCACGTGGGGCCCCCATGACATGCGGCATACATTTGTGGCCCCGATGACATGCGGTATGCACGTGTGGCACCCATGACTTGTGGCATGCATTTGGAGCCACTATGACATGCGGCATGCATTTGGGGCCCCAATGACATGCGGCATGCATGCATTTGGGTCCCCCATGAAATGTGGCATGCATGTGGGGCCCCCATGACATGCGGCATGCACGTGGGGCCCCCATGACATGCGGCATACATTTGTGGCCCCCGTGACATGAGGCATGCACGTGGGGCCCCATGACATGCGGCAAGCACGTGGGGCCCCAATGACATGCAGCATGCACGTGGAGCCCCCATGACATGCGGAATGCCTGCGGGGCCCCAATGACATGCGGCATGCAAGCGGGGCCCTCATGACATGTGGCATGCATTTGGGGGCCCCAATATATGCAGCATGCACGTGGGGCCCCCATGATATGTGGCATGCATGTGGGGCACCCATGATTTGCGCCATGCACGTGGGGCCCCTATGACATGCGGCATGAATTTGGGGTGCCCGAGACATGCGGAATGCACGTGGGGCCCCTATGACATGCCGCATGCATTTGTGGCCCCCATTACATGTGGCATGCACATGTGGCCTCCATGACATTCGGCATGCATTTGGGGCCACTATGACATGCGGCATGCATTTGGGGCCCCAATGACATGCGTCATGCATGTGGGAACCCTATGACATGCGGCCTGCATGTGGGGGGCCCCATGACATGCGGCAAGCACGTGGGGCCCCAATGACATGCAGCATGTACATGGGGCCCCCATGACATGCGGAATGCACGTGAGGCCCCCATGACATGCGTAATGCCTGCGGGGCCCCAATGACATGCGGCATGCGTCCCCCATTAAATGCGGCAAGCACGTGGGGCCCCAATGACATGCAGCATGTACGTGGGGCCCCCATGACATGCGGAATGCCTGCGGGGCCCCAATGACATGCGGCATGCAAGCGGGGCCCTCATGACATGTAGCATGCATTTGGGGCCCCCAATATATGCAGCATGCATGTGGGGCCCCCATGATATGTGGCATGCATTTGGGGCCCCCATGACTTGCGGCATGCACGTGGGCCCCTCATGACATGCAGCATGCATTTGGAAACCACTATGACATGCGGCATGCATTTGGGGCCCCCATGACATGAGGCATGCATTTGGGGCCCCCATGACATGCGGCATGCATGTAGGGCCCCCATGAAATGCGCCATGCATGTGGGTCCCCTATGACATGCGGCATGCATTTGTGGGCCCCAAGACATGCGGCATGCACGTGGGCCCCCCATGACATGCGGCATGCATTTGGGGCCCCCCTGACATGCGGAATGCACGTGGGGCACCTATGACATGCGACATGAATTTGGGGGCCCCATTACATGCGGCATGCACGTGGAGCATCCATGACATGCGTCATGCATTTGGGCCCCCATGACATGCGGCATGCATGAGGGGCCCCCATGATATGCGCCATGCATGTGGGGCCCCTATGACATGCGGCATGAATTTGTGGGTCCCAAGACATACTGCATGCATTTGGGGGGCCCCATGACATGCGGCATGCATTTGGGGGGCCCCATGACATGCGGCATGCACGTGGGGCCCCCATGACATGTGGCATACATTTGTGGCCCCCGTGACATGAGGCATGCAAGAGGGGTCCCCATGACATGCGGCATGCATTTGGGGCCCCCATGACATGTGGTATGCACGTGGGGCCACTATGACATGCCGCATGCATTTGGGGCCCCCATGACATGCGGCATGCATGTGGGTCCCCCATGACATGCGTCATGCATTTGGATCCCCATTACATGCTGCATGCAAGTGTGGCTCCCATGACATGCGGCATGCATGTGGGCCCTCAATGACATGTGGCATGCACGTGGGGCCCCCATGACATGCTGCATGCATTTGGGGCCCCCATGATAAGCGGCATGCATGTGGGGCCCCTATGACATGCGGAATCCATTTGGGGGGCCCCATGACATGCGGCATGCACATGGGGCCCCCATGAAATGCAGCATTTATTTGGGGCCCCCATGACATGTGGAATGCCTGCGGGGCCCCCATGACATGCGGCATGCATGTGGGGCCCCCATGAAGTGCAGCATGCATTTGGATCCCCCATTACATGCTGCATGCAATTGGGGCCCCCATGAAATGCGCCATGCATGTGGGGCCCCTATGACATGCTGCATGAATTTGGGGCCCCCAATACATGTGGCATGCTTGTTGGGCCCCCATGACATGCGGCATGCATTTATGGCCCCCATGACATGCGGCAAGCATTTGAGCCCCCATGACATGCGGAATGCCTGCGGGGCCCCAATGACATGCGGCATGCAAGCGGGGCCCTCATGACATGTAGCATGCATTTGGGGCCCCCAATATATGCAGCATGCATGTGGGGCCCCCATGATATGTGGCATGCATTTGGGGCCCCCATGACTTGCGGCATGCACGTGGGCCCCTCATGACATGCAGCATGCATTTGGAAACCACTATGACATGCGGCATGCATTTGGGGCCCCCATGACATGAGGCATGCATTTGGGGCCCCCATGACATGCGGCATGCATGTAGGGCCCCCATGAAATGCGCCATGCATGTGGGTCCCCTATGACATGCGGCATGCATTTGTGGGCCCCAAGACATGCGGCATGCACGTGGGCCCCCCATGACATGCGGCATGCATTTGGGGCCCCCCTGACATGCGGAATGCACGTGGGGCACCTATGACATGCGACATGAATTTGGGGGCCCCATTACATGCGGCATGCACGTGGAGCATCCATGACATGCGTCATGCATTTGGGCCCCCATGACATGCGGCATGCATGTGGGGCCCCCATGATATGCGCCATGCATGTGGGGCCCCTATGACATGCGGCATGAATTTGTGGGTCCCAAGACATACTGCATGCATTTGGGGGGCCCCATGACATGCGGCATGCATTTGGGGGGCCCCATGACATGCGGCATGCACGTGGGGCCCCCATGACATGTGGCATACATTTGTGGCCCCCGTGACATGAGGCATGCAAGAGGGGTCCCCATGACATGCGGCATGCATTTGGGGCCCCCATGACATGTGGTATGCACGTGGGGCCACTATGACATGCCGCATGCATTTGGGGCCCCCATGACATGCGGCATGCATGTGGGTCCCCCATGACATGCGTCATGCATTTGGATCCCCATTACATGCTGCATGCAAGTGTGGCTCCCATGACATGCGGCATGCATGTGGGCCCTCAATGACATGTGGCATGCACGTGGGGCCCCCATGACATGCTGCATGCATTTGGGGCCCCCATGATAAGCGGCATGCATGTGGGGCCCCTATGACATGCGGAATCCATTTGGGGGGCCCCATGACATGCGGCATGCACATGGGGCCCCCATGAAATGCAGCATTTATTTGGGGCCCCCATGACATGTGGAATGCCTGCGGGGCCCCCATGACATGCGGCATGCATGTGGGGCCCCCATGAAGTGCAGCATGCATTTGGATCCCCCATTACATGCTGCATGCAATTGGGGCCCCCATGAAATGCGCCATGCATGTGGGGCCCCTATGACATGCTGCATGAATTTGGGGCCCCCAATACATGTGGCATGCTTGTTGGGCCCCCATGACATGCGGCATGCATTTATGGCCCCCATGACATGCGGCAAGCATTTGAGCCCCCATGACATGCGGCATGCATGTGGGGACCCCATGACATGCGGCATGCATGTGGAGCCCCAATGGCATGCGGCATGCATTTGGGGGCCCCCATGACTTGATGCATGCATTTGGGGCCCCCATGACATGCGGCATGCATGTGGGACCCCCATGACATGCGGCATGCATTTGAATCCCCCATTACATGCGGCATGCACGTGGGGCCCCCATGACATGCGGCATGCATTTGGGCCCCCCATGACATGCGGAATGCCTGCGGGGCCCCCATGACATGCGGCATGCATGCAGGGCCCTCATGACATGCGGCATGAATTTGGGGCCCCCAATACATGCGGCATGCACGTTGGGCCCCCTTGACATGCGACATTCATGTGGGGCTCCCATGACATGCGGCATGCATTTATGGCCCCCATTACATGCGGCAAGCTTTTGGGCCCCTTGACATGCGACATGCATGTGGGGCCCCCATGACATGCGGCAAGCATTTGGGGCCCCATGACATGCGGCATGCATGTGGGGCCCCCTTGACATGCGGCATGCATTTATGGCCCCCATGATATGCGGCACGCATTTGGGGCCCCCATGACATGCGCATGCATGTGGAGCCCCCATGAAATACGCCATGCATGTGGGGCCCCTATGACATGCGGCATGCATTTGTGGGCCCCAAGACATGCTGCATGCATTTGGGGGACCCCATGACATGCGGCATGCATTTGGGGCCCCCATGACATGAGGCATTCATTTGGGACCCCCATGACATGCAGCATGCACGTGGGGCCCCCATGACATGCGACATGCATTTGGGGGCCCCATGACATGCGGCATGCATGTGGGACCCCCATGACATGCGGCATGCATTTGGGCCCCCCATGACATGCGGCATGCATTTGGGGCCTGCATAACATGCTGCATGCATTTGGGGTACCTGAGACATGCGGCATGCACGTGGGCCCCCCATAACATGCTGCATGCATTTGGGGTGCCCGAGACATGCGGCATGCACGTGGGGCCCCTATGACATGTGGCATGCACGTGGGGCCCCCATGACATGCTGCATGCATGTGGGGCCCCTATGACATGCGGAATCCATTTGGGGGGCCCCATGACATGCGGCATGCACATGGGGCCCCCATGAAATGCAGCATTTATTTGGGGCCCCCATGACATGTGGAATGCCTGCGGGGCCCCCATGACATGCGGCATGCATGTGGGGCCCCCATGAAGTGCAGCATGCATTTGGATCCCCCATTACATGCTGCATGCAATTGGGGCCCCCATGAAATGCGCCATGCATGTGGGGCCCCTATGACATGCTGCATGAATTTGGGGCCCCCAATACATGCGGCATGCTTGTTGGGCCCCCATGACATGCGGCATGCATTTATGGCCCCCATGACATGCGGCAAGCATTTGATCCCCCATGACATGCGGCATGCATGAGGGGACCCCATGACATGCGGCATGCATGTGGGGCCCCAATGACATGCGGCATGCATTTGGGGGCCCACATGACTTGATGCATGCATTTGGGGCCCCCATGACATGCGGCATGCATGTGGGACCCCCATGACATGCGGCATGCATTTGAATCCCCCATTACATGCGGCATGCACGTGGGGCCCCCGTGACATGCGGCATGCATTTGGGCCCCCCATGACATGCGGAATGCCTGCGGGGCCCCCATGACATGCGGCATGCATGCAGGGCCCTCATGACATGCGGCATGAATTTGGGGCCCCCAATACATGCGGCATGCACGTTGGGCCCCCATGACATGCGGCATACGCTTGGGGCCCCAATGACATGCGGCATGAGTTTGGATCCCCCATGACATGCGGCATGCACGTGGGGCCCCCATGACATGCTCCATGCATGTGGGGCCCCTATGATATGCGGCATGCATGTAGGCTCCCCATGAAATGTGGCATGCACGTGGGGCCCCCATGACATGCTGCATGCATTTGGGGCCCCCATGACATGCAGCATGCATGTGGGTCCCCCATGACATGCGACATGCATTTGGGGCCCCATGACATGCGGCATGCATGTGGGTCCCCATGACATGCGGCATGCACGTGGGGCCCCCTTGACATGCGTCATGCATTTGGATCCCCCATAACATGCTGCATGCAAGTGGTGCCCCATGACATGCGGCATGCATGTGGGCCCCCATGACATGCGGCATGCATGTGGGACCCCCATGACATACGTCATGCATTTGGATCCCCCATTACATGCTGCATGCAAGTGGTGCCCCCATTACATGCTGCATGCAAGTGGTGCCCCCATGACATGCGGCATGCATGTGGGCCCCCATGACATGCGGCATGCATTTGGGGCCCCCATGATATGCGCATGCATGTGGGGCCCCCATGAAATGCGCCATGCATGTGGGGCCCCTATGACATGCGGCATGCATTTGTGGGCACCAAGACATGCTGCATGCATTTGGGGGGCCCCATGACATGCGGCATGCATTTGGGGCCCCCATGACATGCGGTATGCATTTGGGGCCCCAATGACATGCAGCATGAGTTTGGATCCCCCATGACATGCGGCATGCATGTGGGGCCCCCATGACATGCGGCATGCACGTGGGGCCCTCATGACATGCAGCATGCCTGCGGGGCCCCAATGACATGCGGCATGCATGCATTTGCGTCCCCCATTAAATGCGGCAAGCACGTGGGGCCCCAATGACATGCAGCATGTACGTGGGGCCCCCATGACATGCGGAATGCCTGCGGGGCCCCAATGACATGCGGCATGCAAGCGGGGCCCTCATGACATGTGGCATGCATTTGGGGCCCCCAATATATGCAGCATGCACGTGGGGCCCCCATGATATGTGGCATGCATTTGGGGCCCCCATGACTTGCGGCATGCACGTGGGCCCCTCATGACATGCAGCATGCATTTGGAAACCACTATGACATGCGGCATGCATTTGGGGCCCCCATGACATGAGGCATGCATTTGGGGCCCCCATGACATGCGGCATGCATGTAGGGCCCCCATGAAATGTGCCATGCATGTGGGTCCCCTATGACATGCGGCATGCATTTGTGGGCCCCAAGACATGCGGCATGCACGTGGGGCCCCCATTACATGCGGCATGCATTTGGGGGGCCCATGAAATGCGCCATGCATGTGGGGCCCCTATGACATGCGGCATGCATTTGTGGGTCCCAAGACATGCTGCATGCATTTGGGGGCCCCATGACATGCGGCATGCATTTGGGGGGCCCCATGACATGCGGCATGCACGTGGGGCCCCCATGACATGTGGCATACATTTGTGGCCCCCGTGACATGAGGCATGCAAGTGGGGTCCCCATGACATGCGGCATGCATTTGGGGCCCCCATGACATGTGGTATGCACGTGGGGCCACTATGACATGCCGCATGCATTTGGGGCCCCCATGACATGCGGCATGCATGTGGGTCCCCCATGACATGCGTCATGCATTTGGATCCCCATTACATGCTGCTTGCAAGTGTGGCTCCCATGACATGCGGCATGCATGTGGGCCCCCAATGACATGTGGCATGCACGTGGGGCCCCCATGACATGCTGCATGCATTTGGGGGCCCCATGATATGCGGCATGCATGTGGGGCCCCTATGACATGCGGCATCCATTTGGGGGGCCCCATGACATGCGGCATGCACATGGGGCCCCCATGAAATGCAGCATTTATTTGGGGCCCCCATGACATGTGGAATGCCTGCGGGGCCCCCATGACATGTGGTATGCACGTGGCCCCCCTATGACATGCCGCATGCATTTGGGGCCCCCATGACATGCTCCATGCATGTGGGGCCCCTTTGACATGAGGCATGCACGTGGGGCCCCCATGACATGCGGCAAGCACGTGGGGCCCCAATGACATGAGGAATGCACGTGAGGCCCCCATGACATGCGGAATGCCTGCGGGGCCCCAATGACATGTGTCATGCATGCGGCGCCCTCATGACATGCGGCATGCATTTGGGGCCCCCAATATATGCGGCATGCATGTGGGGCCCCCATGATATGTGGCATGCATTTGGGGCCCCCATGACTTGAGGCATGCATGGGGGGCCCCCATGACATGCACCATGCATGTGGGGCCCCTATGACATGCTGCATGCATTTGGGGCCCCCATGACTTGAGGCATGCATTTGGGGCCCCCAAGACATACGACGTGCACGTGGGGCCCCCATGACATGCTGCATGCGTTTGGGGCCCCCATGATATGCGGCATGCATTTGGGGCCCCCATTACTTGAGGCATGCATTTGGGGCCCCGATGACATGTGGCATGCATGTGGGGCCCCCAATATATGCGGCATACACGTGGGGCCCCCATGATATGTGGCATGCATTTGGGGCCCCCATGACTTGAGCCATGCATTTGGGGCCCCCATGACATGCGGCATGCACATGGGTCCCTCATGACAAGCAGCATGCATTTGGGGCCACTATGGCATGCGGCATGCATTTGGGGCCCCCATGACTTGAGGCATGCATTTGGGGTCCCCATGACATGCGGCATGCATTTGTGGGCCCCAAGACATACGGCATGCACGTGGGGCCCCCATGACATGCTGCATGCGTTTGGGGCCCCCATGATATGCGGCATGCATTTGGGGCCCCCATGACTTGAGGCATGCATTTGGGGCCCCGATGACATGCGGCATGCATGTGGGGCAACCATGACTTGCGCCATGCACATGGGGCCCCTATGACATGCGGCATGAATTTGGGGGCCCCATTATATGCGGCATGCACGTGGAGCCCCCATGACATGCGGCATGCATGTGGGGCCCCCATGACATGCGGCATGCATTTGGGCCCCATGACATGCGGCATGCATTTGGGGCCTGCATAACATGCTGCATGCATTTGGGGTACCTGGGACATGCGGCATGCACGTGGGGCCCCCATAACATGCTTCATGCATTTGGGGTGCCCGAGACATGTGGCATGCACGTGGGGCCCCTATGACATGCCGCATGCATTTGGGGCCCCCATTACATGTGGCATGCACATGGGGCCCCCATGACATGCGGCATACGCTTGGGGCCCCAATGACATGCGGCATGAGTTTGGACCCCCCATGACATGCTGCATGCATTTGGGGTCCCCATGACTTGAGGCATGCATTTGGGGCCCCCATGACATGCGGCATGCATGTAGGGCCCCCATGAAATGTGCCATGCATGTGGGGCCCCCATGAAATGCGCCATGCCTGCGGGGCCCCAATGACATGTGTCATGCATGCGGGGCCCTCATGACATGCGGCGCATCCTTTCTCCATAGAACTAACTTCTAGAATGTAAGCCCGCAAGGGCAGGGTCCTCTTCCCTCTGTACCGTTCTATCATTGTTTATTTGTTACTGTAAGTGATATCTGTATTTGGTATGTAACCCCTTCTCATGTACAGCACCATGGAATCAATGGTGCTATATAAAAAAAAAAATAATAATGATGAGGAAAGTCCGCATGTGAAAAAAAAAAGGCGCCGCTCATTTGCATATTGAGTGGAAGCCGGCGGTGGCTATTCTGCAGCGTTGGGGCCATAGGCTGGTACGCATCGTGGGCACATACCCTGATTCTCCCTGTAGAATAAGAAATACACTGCTGTGTATAATGTATGTATTTCTATCAGCGAGTGAGATCCTGCAGTACAGATCAAGTACACTACATCACTAGAGCTTGTGGCTCAGCACAATAAAGCTCCCATCTATTTGTAACGTGAAGGCTGTGGGTTCAAGACCTGAGTAGACACTTTCCATTTTTTAAATGGACCTTCTTTACAAGTATTTGTGGCAGGGGTTGTAGAGAACAATTATTAAACGCCAATGTCCAAATGGAATTCTATAATATCCAAATTCTGATATTCCAAAACTTTTTTCCCCCCATGAATGAATATGATGTACTTGATATTATATTTCTGAAGGCATATTGAGAGAAACAATACGAACTTATCTTTCTTTTGATCTCAGCATTTTTTTAATCAAAGAAATGTGCGTTTTGCACAACACAATAGCAGAAAAGATAATGAAGGCTTTCCTCAGTTGTGTAAATATAGACTCAATGCAGGGTCCCAGCAATTGAACCTGAGACACTGCTGCTGGCACCTGTAGACCATGGAATGGTGCCCACCTTGAAGGAAAAAATGGAAGAAATGGTAAATTTGAGTCTTTTAATACAGATTCTCGTGCGGTGTGAAAGATCACCAGGACGTCCAAGAGAATTATGGTTTAAAAGAGCCAATAAAAAAAAAAAGTGAAAGTGGCATATTTTATTAGCATTTTTTTTGTTTCTGTTTCTCGAAGAGCTCTACCCTTACATACAAATTGTATATAACTCTAATCTACACAAGAGTGGTAATTAGAACAGAGCACTGGGTTACATATAATAATTGGAAATATTAAATAATAAATGAATATATCATCCATACTGTAACCTGCCCAACGGATATATAGAGGGCCTATCGTCAAACCATACTAACAGGAGGGTGCCGAGGCAAAAAGAAAACGATCAAATGGCCCATAAGGTGAAAAAGATGAAAAAACTTTATTATAAATATTACACAGGAAATGTGGGGAGGAGGGGAGCAAAAAGTACATACATATGTATCTGCTTTTAATAATTTTTAATGCATAACATGTAAGATGCAGGTAAGACACCTCTCTAGGATCGTACTAAGCCTCAGCTATAGATGGAATGAAGGAAGTGCTAATAGAGAGAAGGAGGGGACATAGTCACATAATGAATAACATACTATTAAATCTATATATCAATGTCCCTCACATCATACATGCGTCGGGGAAATACATGCTGATGCAGATTTTGTCTTCCTACTAAGGTAATGACGGCCGATGGTGGCCATGTATGATGTGAGGGACATTGCCGCCGCACTCTATACACAGAGCGGTAACTGAAACGCAAACGCTTCCGGGGGGAATAAAATTAATTTCCTCCCAGCAGCGGGGCTCTAAGTGCTGGTGCCAGGCAAGTTCAGAACACTATTAACCTGTAGAGTAAACACATATCTGCAGGTTTATAGAGTTTTTTGTCATTTGGCAGGTTCCCTTTGAAGATTTCTTAACTAAAAATGTGATCACCTATCCAGTGAAAAGGTAACATCTGGCTGATCGTGCTGGGCAAACCACTGGGACCCCCACCAATTTCAAGAATGAGGCTGGAAAATGTCACATCTGAATGGAACAGTGGTAAGTATGCGCACTACTGTTCCACTTATTGTCTATGGGACTACCGGGTAAAGCCGAGTGCTGTATTCCGGTGAAACAGTGGTGTGCATTTCTAGCCACTGCTCCATTCACACAGGGCATTTCAGAGCCGGTAATTAGGAATGGTGGAAGCCAGCAGTCAGCTCCCACCAATCAGCAAGTTATCTATTCTATGGATAAGTAATGACTTCCAATAACCCTTTAAGGATGAGTTTACATGTAGTGGCCAAAAGTAACTACAATTTGACACCCCCCCCCCACCCCCCCAAAAAAAAAAAAATTAACTGCTAAGCGCTTTTACCACAAGATAGCAATATTTTCAAATTGATTGTTAAAGACCCACCCCCATGCAATCATCATATTATATTACACTGTATATATAATTGCTCATTTTGCCTTTCTACCCAGCTAATTCTTCTCATTTCCATTAGGTCGATGACATCACGTGATTAGAAACTGACTAGCTGAATCCTTCTAAGCTCAATGTAGAAACAGGAGGTTGATTTTCCCTACATGACATCAACCTGGCAGGGGGAGGAGGGAGCAGCTGGGTCAGGAGTTGAAGGGTGGGGTGATAAGTGCAGGGACAAGAGACTTCCTGTTTCTACATAGAGCAGAGAAGAATTTACTGGGTAGAAAGGCAAAATGAGCAATTGTAAGTACACAGTGCTATTTAAATGATTGCAATATATTGAGAGGATAAAAACTGATGGGAGTGCTTCTTTAGTTGGCATGCAAAACGGCGGGTAAACATGATGATCATCCAGTAAATTCTTCCCTTTTACATTAGGTCTATGACATCACGTGATTGAAAACTGACTAGCTGAATCCTTCTTAGTCAGGCCCATATACATTGGATATCTCATGAACCTTCACATGTAAAGCACCATGGAACAAAATGGCGCTATAATAAAAATAAATAATAATAATAATAATAACCTACAACTGCCAGTATGTCCTTACCAATGGTAAAGAGATGCAGGGAGTTGTTGTTATCAGTTATTACCCGACTGCAGACCATACAGGAACCCCAGTACTTATGAGACGTAGTCAGTAGTGATGAGCGAGCATGCTTGTCATTTGCCTGAGCATCACTGTGCTCGGGATGCTTGTTACTCGGCGAGTAATTTTTGAATGTTCGGGCGTGGCTCAAGTCCCCGCCCCGCATGTTTGCTGCTTTTTAGGCAGCCAATAAACCTGCGTGGATTGCCTGCCACTCACTGTAATGCCAAAGCCATATTGGTAGTGGCATTACTGTGATTGGGCTGGCCATACAGCGTTATTGGGTCTATACAAGACCCGGGACCTTATTCTCGTCACAGTCTACCTTGTACACAGGCAGAGTAGGGAGAGGTGCTGCATCTGAGCGAGGGAGAGAATTGTACCTGCATTTAGGCAGGGATTCCACACCACTTTTAGTTCTTTTATCTGCAACAACTGCCCTAATCAATATTAATACTGCTGTTAGCAGTAGTTAGGGAGAGTTTGTGGAGGAATAGGATAGGGTTCATTGCACATTCTTTCTGCTGCTGGAGCTCAGATCAATAGCCCTTCTCAGGGATAATAACATACTTTTTGCTCTTAATACTGTTAATTGTTGTGAAAAGAAATATAATACACCATTTATACTGGCCCATATTTGTGTTAAAAGCATACAGGCAGATTTGGGTGAATTCACAGGGTGAATATTGTGGAAGCCGGAGTCCAGTCAGACCCTGGGATGGAACACGTGCTACCGATGACGAGGATTGCCCCACCTTCTACAGCAGTTCCTGCACCTCCTCCTCAGCTTCCATCTTCGAAATGACATCAGTCGCAAGTTGGAAACACTGCAGCACTGCCTCGGCAAAAGCGGCAACAGGCTCTGCTGAAGATAATCTGCTTAAGTGACAAACTGCACACTGCCACAGAATTGTTGAAAGGTCTAACAGACCAGACTGATCTGTGGCTTTCGCCCCTGAACCTACAGCCAGGCATGGTCGTGCGTGACAATGGCCTTAACCTGGTGGCGGCTCTGAAGCTTAGCAACTTCGCACACATACCATGCCTGGCCCACGTGCTGAACTTAGTGGTTCAGCGGTTTCTGAAAGCCTACCGTGATCTTCCTGAGCTGCTTGTGAAAGTACGTCGCGTGTGTGCCCATTTCAGGAATTCAGCTACAGCTTCCGCTGCCCTGGCAGTGCTTCAGCAGCATTTGCAACTTCCATCTCACCGACTGGTGTGCGATGTCACCACGCGTTGGACCTCAACGTTACATATGTTGGCAAGGCTTTGTGAGCAGCAGAGGGCAGTAGTTGAATACCATCTACAACATGCCCGGCATAAAAGCTGATGAGTGGGCATGGATGCCTGACATCTGTGTCATTCTCTCTTTGAGGACTCGATCAAGATGGTGAGCGCCATCCCGCTTCTCTGTCTACTGAAACGCTCGCTCACAATTATAGAGGAGGCTTTAACTGTACCGAACTGCAACCGGAAAAAAAATTCTATTCCCTATTAATATCGCTATTCGCTGCATTTAGTATAGGGACAGGTGCTAGGTATCATCTGCTGGAAATGAGTGTTGATTGTGGTCACATACATCTCTTCCACTGTCTATAACTTGATTGCTTTTTTTTTACAAAAACTCATTGACAAATTTTTGTTTTTTACTGTGATCGGACTCAGAAATTCATCAAATAAAGCAGGGTTGCTTGCGTTTCTCCACAGTTTGGTGCTGTCACGTCCAAAAAATCCTCTTTTCAGGGCCAATTCAAATCTATTTTATATTCTACAATATTACCTCTCTTATCTGCAATTCGTGTACGGTGAGCTGTCGCCCTAGGGTTAGCGTATTACAGGCATCTAGTCATGGATTATTACCTTATAATCCTTGATGCTGCAACCGAAAAAAAAAACTCTAGTAATACCGCTGTTAGCACCTATCCCTATACTAAATGCAGCTACGCATCTTGTGTAAATGAGTGTTCATTGCGGTCACATACATCTCTTCCACTGTATATAACTTGATAGTTTTTTCAAAACACTGATTGACACAACCATAATTTTTACGGTGATCTGTACTCAGAAATTCATTAAAGTAGGAAGGGTTGCTTGTGTTCCTCCACAGTTTGGTGCTGCCTTATATCAAAAAAATCTTTTCAGGGCCAATTCAAATGTATTCTATTTTCTACAATATTACCACTCTTATCTGCAATTCATGTACAGTGAGCTGTTGCACTAGGGATAGTGTATTACAGGCATCTAGTCAGAGATCATTGCCTTATAGTCCTTGCTGCTGCTGCAACAGAAATATTTTTTTATAACACCTATTAATACCGCTATTTATCATCTGCTGGAAATAAGTGTTCATTCTGGTCACATCTCTTCCACGGTCTATAACTTGATTGTTTTTTCAAAACAATGATTGACAGATTCATAATTTTTAAAGTGATCTGTACTCAGAAATTCATCAACGCAGGCAAAATTATCTGATTTAATGTGTCCACTCATAGTTTCTCTGTAGCTTCTATATGTAAGAGGTAGTGGTGGGAGACTTTACGCTTCTGGAGCTGGAATTACCACTTCAGAACTCTCCAGTGCTTTGTTTCTATCCATTTCTGGGTGTTTCTTGAAGTATGTTTGGGGTCATTGTCCTGCTGGAAGACCCATGACCTAGGATGAAAACCCAGTTTTCTGACACTGGACACTAAATTGCGACCCAAAATCCTTTGGGAATTTTCACATTTCATTATGCATTAGACAGTCAAGGGACCCAGTGCCTTTAGTTGTAGACCTCGTTTAATTTACAGTAAACCGTTGAATGATGTGCTTTAACAAAAAGCTTTGTCTTATCTGTCCACAAGACGTCTGTTGGGTGTCTAAAAATAGTGGAGGCCACCTGCTGGCACTCTAAGTTTTAAACTTTACAGAGTATATAGGAAAAAGAAAATTTGACCACCTCAGATGGATACAATATATTGCAGTAGCAAAGCTTAGCCAGCTGCTGGCCCACCAAAAATGCTTAGTGAGGGCTGGCTGCTGGTCTTCTAAAAATGTTGAGTGAGGGCCGCCGAATGGCCCTCTGACAATAGCGAGGGCCACCTGCTGGTCCTCTAACAATAGTAAGAGCCGCGTGATGGCTCTCTTCAAATAGTGAGGGCCATCTGATGGCCCTTAAAAAAAACTTTCAGAGTCCATCCTTCATAAATTTAACAGGATGTGTCTGATCATGTCTTACATACCACATGGCCAGATAATGTATTAAAATTACATTTACTGGTGAATGTTTTTTTCACCGTTGAAAGCAATACGAACATGCAAAAACACTATGTGTGAACATAGCCCAAGTTGTGGAGGAGCATTTTTTTTTCTCTTTATTTTTCCTTATATACAAGTCATTATCCTGGAAAGACTATTTGTCAACCTTTTTTCCAGGAAAATCCATTTTAGCTTCATTTTTGTATGTTTTATTTTCAGTCTGTAAAAATGGCGTAATACTCTGACAACATTGTTCACAGCAGTGACCTGGGATTCAGAGATGCTTCCAGGGGTTTTCACCATGGTGCTCTTAAGCCATTACAGCTCTGTTTCCATTGACTTGACAAATTTTTAGACCCCCTCCAGACCTCCGGAAAAATGCTCGAGTTTCCCATTGACTTCCATTATACTCATTACTTGGGTTGAACACCTGAGAATTACAATTTAATCGACCAGAGTAACGAGTACCCGAGCATTTTAGTGCTTGCCCATCACTAGTAGTCAGTATCCACAAGTAAACATTTACAACCAGGTACCTTATGGGTGACCTCTTCTCTGATTGAGTCTTTTCTTTCTTTTCATCTCGATCATGTCCAGACACCATGATGACTTTTCATATCCACAGCTGGTCTTTGCAGACTTCACCCTTCTTCGGTCAGCTGCAGCACATCCAGACACAGTGTCCTTTAAAAATAAGTGTTATTTTTTATGCAGTAAGCATTTTAACATCTGTCCATATTATGATCTAAATTAGTCTGCTATTGAATATGGCCTCTACACTGTCCGCCTTAATGAGTTACACCCACCACACTGTCCGCCCTTATGAACCACTGCCTATACCATGGTTGTCCCCTCTCTAGTTTTCCCTTACACTCTCTATATTTCCACATTGTCACCCCGCCATGCTCTGCATATCCATTCTTCCCCCATTTTCACACTATGACCTCATACTGCCCACCACGTTGTCCTCTCTAAACTGTATCTTCCTTCTCACCCTGTTACCATAAACAGTATGGTGGTGACCACAATTGTCCATACAGTGTGATATCCACAACATCCCCCCCCCCCAATATACAGTATGATATCCCCCACAGCCCTCTATGCAGTATGATTTCCCTCTACTGCCCCCTATACAATGATGCCCTCTATACAATGATACCCCCCACATATACTATATAGTATTATGTCCCCACAGCCCAGGTATAATGTCCCCCTTAATCTCTGATATAATATGATGTCCCCCACAGCCCGTCTTGTGATAGCTCCCACAGCCAGCCCCTCTTATGTCCCCCATTCATTGGCATAATATAAAAACATCAAAGTTACTTACTGGTATTCGGTTTTTCCGGAACCCATGACAGCACACCTGAGAGAGGGATCTGCCGACCAAGGACAGGAAACCTACTTAAATAAAAAGGTGGCACCTCTCCCTCACATCAAATGGGTTGCAGAGCATGAGAGGACCTCCAAAAGCATTGTACACATAACCAACACCAACAACAATTCACCCAAAACTATAGTACACACCCATATGGTGAGAAAAAGGGCGAGAATATATGTGTGCTGTCATGGGTTCTGGAAAAACGGGCTACCAGTAAGTAACCTTGGTGTTTTCCCTTCACCTATGATAGCACACCTGAGAAATTTATGGAGTAACGAAACACCTTAGGGAGGGACCACTGCTTGCAGTACCCTTCTACCAAATGTTAAGTCAGCGGTGGAGGACAGGTCTAGTCTGTAGTGCTTAAAGAATGTAGAAGGTGAGGACCAGGTTGCAGCCTTACAAATCTGATCAATAGATACCTTCGCTTTCTCTGCCGAAGAGGCTGCCACGGCTCTGGTAGAGTGAGCCTTGATGCCCTCAGGAACTGGAGAACCCCTAGCAGAGTAGGTTAAACTACTGGGATCCCTGATCCACCTTGCAGTGGTACTCTTTGATACCTTATACCCCTTTCTGCTACTCTGAAAGGCCACAAATAAGGACTGGGTTTTCCTCTACTGACGAGTTATAGATATGTATTCTAGCAATGTTCTTCTAACATCGAGACTATGAAATCTTTCATCTGCATTTCTAGAGTTATTCCAGAAGGAGGGCAGGACAATCTCTTGACTCCAATAAAATTTAAGGCTACCTTGGGAATCAGGTCTTAATATAATCCTATCTTCATAAACCTGCCTATAAGGATGGTTTATTGAAAAGGCCTGAATATCACTCACTCTATGGGCCAAGGTTAGCGCTATCAATATAATTGTTTTTAGGGTAAGATACTTAACCGATAATTCCTGCAATGGTTCGAATGGATCTTGGGTTAATGCTTCTAGTACTAAATTTAGATCCCATAGGGGAACCCTTGGAATTGAGACTGGTCTGGATCTGTTACAGGATTTTATAAATCTGATATCCATTTATTAGTTGTGAGATAATAATTGTATATTGCGCCCAAGGGTATTGGTAACTAATATGAATAAAGAAAAAATTTCAGCTCACCCCTGAAGTAATCCCAGTCCGGCATGGAGCACGGCGTCCTCGCTGCTGCACAGCGCCTGGGTCAATGAGGAAGTGAAGATGGATCCAGCTCAACACACTGGGCAATTAATTAAAATTCAATAATCTTTATTGGTAAATCCTTTTAAAAACTTGTAGAAAAGACAAAAAATGGACATCTCAGATGAAAAAGCATATACTATGGGGTGGTGTGTATAAAATATGTTGCCATACGCGTTTCGAGTGAAAAACTCTTGAACACTGGCTACAAGTTTTTAAAAGGATTTGCCAATAAAGATTGTTGAATTTTAATTAATTGCCCGGTGTGTTGAGCTGGATCCATCTTCACTTCCTTATTGGTAACTAACCCTAGTTCAAACCCCCTCTGGAGAAACTCTAGGATGGAACTGATTGCAGCCTCTTTCCCCAAAGCCTCCACTGAAAACTCCAAAAATGTCTTCCATGTCCTGCCATAAACTTTTGTTGTTATAGGTTTCCTATTCTTTAATAAAGTGGAACCTAACCCCAGAAAAAAACCTTTCCGGCTCAACATTGCCCTCTCAAATTCCATGCTGTTAGATGGAAGCCCTTCACTTGACAGTGGCATACTGGAACCTGAGTGAGAAGGTCCGGGATCTCCTGCAGGGTCCATGGATCTGACATTGACATTATTCTCAATAGGGAAAACATGGTCTTTTTTGGCCAGAATGGAGCAATCAAAATCACCCTTGCCTGATCCTCCCTGATGTTCTTCAAGACTGCTGGGATCATAACAATAGGAGGAAAGGCATATGCAATCCTGAAGTTCCAAGGGAACTGAAGGGCATCTACCACATAAGGGTGTTCCCCTGTGTTTATAGAAAATAATTTTTTCACTCTCCTGTTCAGTTTGTTGGCAAACAAGTCTATTTCTGGTAATCCCCACAAGTGAACTATCTGCTGAAAACTCCTGGGAGTTTAGGGTCCATAGCCCTATTTCAGTCTGTTGTGGCTTAGGAAGTTTGCCTTGGTGTTATGGAAAAGCCTATTTGCTGATTTCATTAGGGAGTGGGGCATTGTTCCACATTGGTGGTTGATATACGCCACCTACCTAGTTGTCTGACATGACACGGATGTGGCGACCAAAGAGGTAGGAAAGAAAGCCTTTTAGAGCTCTTTCTACTACCCACAACTCCTTCAGGTTTGACGATTGACCCCTCTTGAAGAGTGACCAAGAACCCTGAATTGTTTGATCTCAAGTGTGCCCCCCGATCTGAACCACTTGCATCTGTTGTGATCATGTCGCTCACTGGTTTCATCCACTGAATTCATCCAGGGAATTTCTGATGCTCAAAGAAAGTTCTATTTTCTCTTCTAAATGCCCTCTTCATAACTTTTAGGCAAACAAAATTTCCCACTGAAGCGGCCTTGTGTGGAGCTGGGTCCACATCACTGCTGCGATGCAGGATGTTAGAGTTCCCAACAGTGACATTGCCTTTCTTAGGGTCATCTTTGGGACTTTTATTGCTGTCAAGGTAAGGGCTACTATCTTGTCCTTTTTCTTGTCAGGTAAAAGACAAGTTTGAAGCTCAGAATTTAGAATGAGGCACAGGAATTACTGTATTTTTACTGGATTCAGCTTTGACTTTTGAGTGTTTATAATCTAGCCAAGATCTTCTAAAATGACTTTTACATAATCCAGTTGTGCTGCACAATGCTCCTCTGATTTCCCCACCATCAGGAAGTCGTCAAGGTTAGGAATAATAATGGTGTTCCGAATGTGAAGGTAGGCAGTCATCTCGGCTATTACCTTGGTGAAGATTCTTGGAGCCACAGACAAACCAAATGGAAGAGCCTTAATTTTTCCTGTATATATAAGGCAACTGTACTTTTGATGGTCTAGATGAATCGGGATGTAATAATAAGCATCCTTTAAGTTTACGACCTCCATGAAACAATTGTGAAACAGCTTTATGGCCGTGCTTATCGATTCCATTTTGAAGGTCTGATTTTATCCATCGGTTTAGGTTCTTCAGGTTGATCATGGTTCTGAACGAACAGTTTGTTTTTTTTTAATCAAAAAAAGGGGGGATATCACCCCCTTCCCTTTTCTTGCAGAACTTCGCACAAGACCTGTTTCCCTATCAAGCCCGAAACCTCAGTCTCTAGGGCTCATTGTTCTTCTGATGACCTCCTGAAGGGTGTCATTATAAAGGTCTGACGAGGTAGTTGACAAAAATCTATTTTTAGGCCTACTCTTACTATGTCCAAAATCCAGCTGGTGGAAGAAATGTTCTCCCAGGCCTGGCTGAAGAGGGAAAGCCTTCCTCCGACTTGTAGCTTGGCGTCATTGAGAAGATTTCTTGATTCCTGGAGAGGGACCTCCGAACATAAATCTCTACTCTTTCCTACTCTTGGACTCCCATATTCTTCTTTCTCCCAGAGGACGTCCTCTGTTACATATTTTCCTCTGACAGGAACTCTATTTTGTATCTAGGAAAAATACAAAATAATCCGGCGGGAACTGCAAAAAAGTTACTAAAAGTTAGCTTTTATTTAGCCTGTAAAACATGATACTCCATCATATGTTGGCATTAGTGCACTATAAAAGAGTTATCACCTACGCGTTTCGACGTTAGTCTTAATCATGGTCTGATTATTCTGATGGTAATAATGACATATATAGAAAAAGGGTGTTACCCCCTGTGTGCAGAAAAGCCAATTAGAATAGAAACTTTAACATAAAATTAAAATCACAACGACAAAAGTAATTCCCTTAATGAGAATTACATAAAAACTTGTTCAAAAAGTACATGGCCTCTTAGCACCAAAGAGGAAGAAAGCAGACTGCAACAGCTCCAAGCCTTCACAAGGGGTCATGTGAATATTACTGGCGCTGCCATATAGCAGACTGAAAAAATTTAAACAACCAGGCCAGCGTGTTAATTAGAGCAGGAGGGAGGTAGCCGCTGGGTCCTAGAGTGAGACGGCTTCTAAGAAGGTGTCTGTAATGCCAAATGAAGAGATCTCCTGCAACCAACTGCAGGGTGACTGTCACATATGACACACCCGTGACACTTATCCCTTGGGGTTTAATCCTTCAGCTGTTCCTCCACCCGTTGTAGCCAAATCATTAGGGAACAGGCGGTATAGGTTCCGGCAATCGCCGGTTTCAACCTCCCTACTGCGGCTTCCCACGTGTGTCTCAGATACCTCTCTGCTTTTTTATCCAGAGGGTCTCTTAGTACACCAGAATCTTCAATGGGTAGGGCCGACCTTTTTGGGGATTTTGATACTGCCCCGTCAATCCTGGGGACTTTGTCCCACACCTCTGAATCCTTCTCCTCAAAAGGATATCTCCTTTTGGAAGATGAAGGTAAGGCACCAGTGTCCGCTACAGAAATTGACATGCTGCGGGTGAGTTTGGGTATGTGGTCACGATCAGGAGCCGCTGCAGGTTTGACACTGGGTATTTATACAGAGTCAAACCCGCAGTGTCCAGATGTTACGGTATAGTGGATGGGATCTCTAGAAATCCCATGTCCACTATGTGTGCATCAGAGACTGCGGATCACCTGTGGACACTGACATGCAGCACGTCTTTCAGGACCGCAGCATGTCAAATTCTCTTGCAGAGTCGCTAGTTTCCGCAACAGAAATTTGACCATTAGAAAGTATTGAATGTGGTAAATGCACATGGTTCAGTGAACACATGCGGATTTACCTGCGTTCAGAATGCAACGTTTTGGACGCTGCAAAAAATTATGCATCCGAAGCGCTGCTACGTCCGGTTCGTGGGCACAGAGCCTAACATTTTTTAAAAAAAATTGTGTGGGCTCCCACGTCATTTTTTATAACCAGCAGAGAGAAAGCCGACTGCTGGTGGCTGATATTAGTAGCTGGGAAGGGGCCATTAGCCAATAATGTTCCCTGGCTATTAATATCAGCCCACAGCTGTTTGTTTAGCCTTTACTGGCTAGATTAAAGGGGACCCCAGAAAAAATTGACATGGGGTCCCCCTTTAAAATCTAACCAGCAAAGGCTAAAGTAGATAGCTGTGGCTGATATTAATAGCCAGGGAAAGGGCCATGAATATTAGCCCCCTCCACGGCTATTAATATCACCCCTCAGAAGTCCCAGAAATGGCGCATCCTGTAGTGGTGGCGAGTAGGGTAATGGGGTTGGGGTTCACTTCAGCCTTGTATTGGCGGCTGACGTGAAGCCCAGGTTAGTAATGGAGGGCGTCTATAAGACGCCCCATTACTAACTGCGTAGTAAAATGGTCGCCGCTTTTTCAACAAAAGATATGGGCAGAATAAAGTATTTTAACAAAATAAACACACAGTTCTACATTTTTTTTTTATTACCCTCTCAGTCCTCGATCTCCTGAAAAAAAAGTAAAAAAACAAACAACCATATGCCTCACCTGTCTGTCGTCAACGACGTAGTCCACGATTATGCCGAGTGTCCCACGGCGATCTGGGTCACTTCAACAGCAGTGACATCAGAAATCACTGCTGTAGAAGATGGCATTGTATATTGACAGGGGTGTAAAATCACCCCTGTCAGTATACATGCTGCAGGAAGTCACTGGGGTTGATCAGCTGAAGATCAGCTGATCAATCCTGGTGAGCTTACCACCCTGGGAACATTCTTGCGAATATTCCCAGGGTCTGGTACGTGAGCATCAGCTGATCAGTCACGTGACCGTTCAGCTGATCGCTAGCGTCACTGATCGGCTGATGGCCGCCGGGGAGAGAGCATCGCCGGGGACCAGGAGGACACCGGGGGCCGCCGGACAGGCGAGTATAAAGGTTTATTTTTACTTTTTTTTTTGACTGTGGGTACGCAGGCTGGGCAGGGCAGACTACTGCTCCTCCCATCATCAGCGTTATCAGCGAGAGCAGTGGTCGGATAAGAGAAGAAGTAGTCCTCCTCTCCCGATCCGGGTACCACCCGCAGCACGTTTCCGGCGTGATTTTGCGCCCATTGATTTTCATTGAAACGCAGCATATCCGCAAGTATAGATATAATAACTGCGGGTTTGCTGCGATTCAATGCAAGTCAACGGGTGCGAATTTGCGTCGGAAACGCCCAAACAATGGTCATGCCGCGGTTTTTACCGCATTGCGAATCCAGAGCGGAGATTTCCGCATCATGTGCACAGCGCATCCGGATTCGCATTGCTATACCTGGCAGACCTATTAACAAGTGTTTTCGCAGCGTTTCCCCGGCGGGAAAATCACCGCGAATACGCATCAAAAACGCATCATGTGAACTTAACCTTAAGCCCATTGTGGACCTAACAGCTTTGTCTAGCTTGTCCATGCCTTCCACTGGGAAACATGGTCTGCCCCCTAGGTCACTGCCCGAGGAAGATTAGGAGGAAGATTCACTCTGATATTTCCCTTCTGATAACAAGGAAACATCAGATTCAGAAGAGACTTCCCTAGATTTCCTCTTCCCTTTTTTTCAATAGGAATTTTAGGGAGCCTTCCACCTCTGCTCTGATAACAGATCTAAGGTTTGAGGTGAAGCATGGGGTCTCCTCACCAATTGTCTTCTTAATATAGGCTGCACAAAGACTTTTCTGCCAATCACCTGTAAGCAGGATTTTACAAAGCGCACATTCCCGGTTGTTCCTCTTGGCGCTAGCTTTTTTAGGCCTTCCCTAGTGATTAAACAAAAACAAGGGGGCCTATTAAAAAATGGCGACATTCACGAAGATCACTCACCACCCACTGTCACTTTAAGGGTACCAAATTTGGAGACTGTTCTGGGATACACTAAATATCTACTCTGGATACCGAGGAGTCCCAAGACACACTGCTTCTCTGACTGGGACGGTTGTCGCTACTACCACTTGAACGGCTGCCTTTACTATGTCCACGCTGCTGCTGAACCTCAATGGTACTTCAGGAAGGAGAGCTGGAGCGTGAGCACTCTATCTGTGGTCAGTCCCCAATTTATGTGGGACACACAGTGCCTTCTTCCGGATCCACCTCCTCCGGTTCCCTTCTGTTCACTGCCCCCTGTGAGGGCTTACCACGGCGTGCCATCTCTCAGCGCGCCATGGCCCTTTTTTTCTCTCCTCAAAGTGCGCCCCCCTCGGGGAGCCTGCGTCGTAGGCGGATGCCTACCTTTCATCCTGGCCCTGCTCTGTAGAGCCCTCTTCTTGCGACACCTGGGGGTCCAAACAGTGGGGCTCCCAGTGATGAGTAGGTGTAACTTGCTAAGTTTTAGGAACCCCTTTTAGGTTATTGTACACCTTGTTTTCATACATTCTGGTAAGAGTACATTTGACTGTTTTCCCAGTATGCTAGTTTTCTTCTTTAACCTGGGGGCTGGAAGCTTTTAAAATGTTGTAGATTTTGAAAGTTTCTTCGGTCTGTGTCTGGGGTAGATAATGGTGCACATTTTGCATATTTCCAGTGGGTGTGCAGCAGCTAATGAAGTCCGTATGTTACAATATACCCAGGGGCGGACACTGAGAGCAAAGGGCCCCTGTGCAAGAATTGTGCATGGGCCACCCCTTTCTTAAAGGGTACTTACATTTTAATATTTTTTGTGCTCATCGGCTTGGGCTATGGAAAACATAATAAAATCAGGATAACTCATTTTCACCTGGTCTATGTCTCTCTGTTACTGCTCTGTCTATATTTTACAGGCTGCAGTGGTAATGTCACATGTGACCACTTTAGCCAATCACAGAGCTCAGCGCCTTGTTCTATCTACCTCGGCATGACTGCTGAGCTCAGTGATTAGCTGCAGTACTCACGTGTTTTAGTCATGACATCACGGCAGCACCCTGAAAACAAAGACTAGGGCAGTAGCAATGAGGAATTGCTGGCCCCAAGATGGATGAGTATCCCTGATTTTAATGTTTTTCCCTAGGGCAAGCCTAAGGCAATTAAAAGAATTAAAACAGAAAATCCTTTTAAAACACCAACCCTGAGTTTTTTTTAATGCACCGCTGAAGTGTTGCTTAATGTAATTCCCTTTCCCTGTCACATACTCACCTACCGCCACCTTCATCCTTTTCCAGCGTCTCTCCCGTCGATCTCTGGTGAAAAGTGACCTGCCAGCAGCTCCAGTGTTTCATGCAGCACGCTGGAGGTCACTTTCAATACAAGTCTATGGGAGCCTCGTTCTGGCTCTTGTAGACTTGCATTGAGAGCTTCTGACTTTCAGCCACTCAGATACTGCGCACACAAGATGGTGCTACAGAATGCCACAGTAGCTGTGACGAAAACTGGTGAAGACACCGGTGGGTGAGTATATCACCGGGGGGGCAAGGGACTTACATTTAAAGTGTCACTCCAGCGTTGAAGAAAGAAAAACTGCAGTAGTGGTGCTTTAACATTATTTGATACAACAAAAACATGTTGGACACAAAAAAAAAACACAATCACACACGTAAATGAGTACAGCACACACATCAGACACATCATACAAGCACAGCGTAGACATGAGATGTCACACAAGCACAGCGCACAAATCACACAAGTGCACATATTATAAACATATGAGTATGCCGCACACATCGCAAAAGTGCAGGAGACACAACGAACACATACATCAGACAAGCGCGAATGAGACACCGTATGTGCACAATTATTACAGCACAATCTACATCATAAGCACATACACACATACCAGATATACAGGTAGATATACAGGCACATACACACAAATTGTATATATGGTATATGCCTGTAGATACAGAAAAAGGAGGACTATAACTCCGCAATATATTGCAAAAATATTTTATTTGACTATAATGCACAAAAAAGGGTACAGATAGAAATTCAGACAATGAAGTAGTGTCAGATGATAAAGTGCTTCCACGTAGGGTAAATATAATAATTAGTGTTGAGCGAGTATTAAAATGCTCGGGTGCTCGAAGCTCGAGCCGAGCTCGCCGTGATACTCGGGTGCTCGACCTGAGCAACGAGCCCAATGTTAGTCTATGGGAGACCTGAGCATTTTTGCGGCTGCACCCCCGGCAGTCATTTAAAAGCATAGCAAGTGCCCAAAACCATAGTGACATTGCTCAAATGACATGGGGACAGCATGGGGACCCCCGGGTCACTGCTGTCAACAACGTGGTCAGAGGTATTAAGCCACTTTTAAGGGCTCACAATAAAACGTTCAAAAACTAAACTGAAACTGCTTTCCTGTGAAATATGTTAAGGAACATCCTTTCCAGGGTAAAGACTTGTATATCAGGTAAAATAAATAACCAAAAACAAAAATACTTCTCCACACCTTGGGCTATGTTCACAAGTAGCATTTTTTATGCATTTTTGCACTTTTGTATTGCTTTCAACCGTGACAAATGCATTCACCGGGAAATGTCATTTCAACATTTTACAATCTTATCTGGCCATGTGCTGTGTGACACATGCATACAGTGCTGAAAAGACATGGGAACAGCATGGGGAAGACCCCTGGAAGCATCTCTGACACCCAGGTCACTGCCTAAAAGTGTGCCCATCAGAAGTCATCCTTGCCGCATCCGAAGATGCAGACTTGCAACTATACCCGTGCAAGTTCTTGTACCAGGGCAATGTTCAATTGTACCTCCCCCATTCCTTGCAATGCAAGCGCAAATATGCAGCCAACCACCCACCCACCCCCAGGCTGCAATACCATACTGCTTGCTTGCATTTGAAATTGGGCCTTTTAGGCATGTGGAGGCGGAATCTGGCCACCACGTCATGGCTGCGTTGGTGGCCTGGTATCCATACTCAGTCCCCAGCCGCCCGGCGGCCGGGTGTCCACACTCGGTCCCCAGCCGCCAGGAGGCGGCCGGGTGTGCATACTCGGTCCCCAGCCGCCCCGCAGCCGGGTGTCCACACACGGTCCCCAGCTGCCCCTATTTCTCCTGTCAACTTCCCCCAACAGACTTTTCTTAGCCCTGCCTGCTTTAGGGCAGCATTGGACGAGCCCACCAGAGAACCAGACTCCTCCGGTGGGCTCTGGCTTCTCCACAGGGGAGTTGAGAGTGCCAAGGTGAGGAGCATGATGATGATGATAGAAGTTAGCATCTGCTTTGTTTTCTTGGAATGCAAGCGCATGTATGTAGTAGCTGCTAGGTCTGAGGTGGTCACCGTTTTGGCGCATAGCCTACCTCCTCCGAGGATTGCTGGATGTTTTCCTGCTACTATCCCAGTTCTATGACTACCGTTAAAACAAAGCTTCAGGTGATGAATGATGGATGAGGTGGCAAAAGAGAGAGCAGGAGGAACAGGGACCATTCACATCAATATCAGGCCAGTCAACCACATGTCTTGTAGGATATGTTTCTGTAACAAAAAGGAGCGGTTCGGCTACACAGTGAGTGCAATGCCTACCAAAAATTTTGAGGCACTCCAGTGCCCCTTGGAAGTGACATGGAGGTCAGAGGGCCTTAACTAAACCGTTTTTTCCATTTATAGCAACTGGGTCTCCTGTACACTGTTGGTCTAAGCAGTGAATGGAAGGCTTTCCAAAAATTATGAGGAACTGCAATGCCCCTTGAAACAGACGTGGATTACAGCATACTAAAAACCTTCTACCCATTATTGGGGAGTGGGTCTCCCTTAGTTTTCGCCTTTGCATTGAAAAGCAAACGCTGACTAAAATTAGGAGGGAATGCAATGCCCGTTGGAAGAGATGTGGAGATTAGAGTTAATTAGAAACAACATTTCAATGCCCCTTGGAAGAGCTGTGGAGTTCAGAGTGGTTTAACAAGATGCTTTTAATGCACCTCAGAAGAGACGTGGAGGTCCCAGTAGCTTAACAAGACAGTTTTAATGCCCCTTGGAAAAGTGGTGGAGGTCACAGTAGCTTAACAAGATGCTTTGAATGCCCCTCGGAAAAGTGGTGGAGGTTGCAGTAGCTTAACAAGACGCTTTTAATGCCCCTTGCAAGAGCCATACAGTACAGCATCTTAAAAATATTATTCCCATTATTGGGGAGTGGGTCTCCCACAGTTTTTGCTTAATGCCTTCCAAGCAAAAGCTGACAAAAATAAGGATGGAGGAACTTTCAATAATGGCAACACGGACCACGGTCACCCTGGTGGTATAGTGGTGGTGGAGGCTGAGGATAAGGATAAGAACATAAAACAGCCGAAATGAGGAAGAGTATACCCATGTGTGGATGTGAATCGGTGCATGTGAATACACCTCCCGAAATAACACAGTGGATATGACTTTATGTTACTCTGCTGTCATTTGGTGTTGATGAGAAGTCTGGCCCAATCCAGCCCTTGTTCATTTTGATAAGGGTCAGCTTGTCAGCATTGTCAGTTGACAGGCGAGTGCGCTTATCAGTTATAATTCCCCCAGCGGCACTAAAAACACGCTCCGATAACACGCTAGCAGCAGGCCAGGACGTCCAAGGCGAAAAGAGCGAGTTCATTCCAAGTGTCCAGCTTGGATAGCCAATAATTAAAAGGCACAGAGGAATCACGGAGAACGCTGGTACAGTCGGCAAGGTACTCCCTCACCATCTTTTGAAGCTTTCCACTCCTTGTGAGAGTACCCCGCGCCTCAGGGCCTGTAAGCTGGGCGGGTCTCAGAAAACTGTCCCAGAACGTTGACAGTGTTCCCCTGCCTCTGCTGGATTGGAGTTGCCTCTCTCTCGCTTGTACGCCTTGGTTGGTCAACAAACTGTGACCTCTGCCGCTAGTGTGTTCAGATGGGAATATTTTTTAACAGTTCTGCAGCAAGGGCCTTCTGGTACTGCCCCATTTTTGTAGACCTCTCCACCTCAGGAATAAGAGAGTGAAAGTTCTCCTTGTAGCGGGGGTCTAAAAGTGTCACCAACCAGTAATGACTGTCATCCAACATTTTGACAACGCGAGGGTCACGGTTAAGGCAGCGTAACAAAGTCAGCCATGCGTGCCAGACTGGTAACGGGCAAGACTTCTGTGTCCTCACCAAGATGATGACTGACCATGCTCTACTCCTCCTCCTCCCCCCTGTCCTCAGGCCACCCACACTGAACCGACGGTATGACAGTTGTACAGGTACTACCGTCTACAGCGCATGATACAAGCTCCTGTTCTTCCTCCTCCTCCTCTCCCTCATTGTCCCCCAATGCAAGTTGGGATGAGATGAGGCTGGGCTGTGTGTAATCGACCGCTACGGCTTCTTGTCCATCTCATCATACTCTGGCAGCAAAGCCTCCTCTTTAATTCTCTGCAGAGAGCGTTTCAAAATACAGACAAGTGGAATGCTGACACTAATGATGGCGTCATCGCCACTCACCATCTTGGTGGACTCCTCAAAGTTTTTCAAGATGGTACATATGTCAGACATTCAGGTCCACTCCTGAGGTCTTATATGTGGAGTCTGACCTGAATATCGACGGCTTTGTTGCAGCTGGTACTCCACAACTGCTCTCTTCTGCTCACCAATCCTTTGCAATATGTGGAGGGTAGAGTTCCAACGTGTGGGGACATCACACACCAGTCGGTGCGACGGAAGCTGCAAACGCTGCTGCAACACAGCAAGGGCAGCGGAAGCTGTAGCCGACTTGCGAAAATGAGCTGACAGGCGGCGTACTTTGACGAGCAGATCTGGCAACTCGGGGTACGATTTAAGAAACCGCTGAACCACGAGGTTAAGCACATGAGCCAGGGAGGGTACGTGTGTGATCTCGCCTCGCCTCAGAGCCGCCACCAAGTTACAGCCATTGTCACACACGACCATGCCTGGATGTAGGTTCAGCGGTCTCAGCCACAGATCTGCCTGCTCTTTCACAGCGGTCCACAACTCACAAGCAGTGTGAGGTTTCTCACCTAAGCTTATGAGTTTCAGCACAGCCTGTTGCCGCTTGGCGGAGGCAGTACTGCAGTGCTTCCAGCTTGTAAATGATGTGGTGATATCTGAGATAGAGGCTGAACATGAGGAGGAGGATGATGATGCGCAGGAGCTGTACACTGTGGGGGCAACTCTGACTTGACATAGGGCCCGCAATCCTCTGTGTGGGGAGGATGTGTTCCATCCCAAGGTCCAACTGGGTCCCGGCTTCCACTATATTTACCCAGTGTGCCGTCAGGGAGTTGTACCGTCCCTGGCCACAAGCACTTGTCCACGTGTCCGTTGTCAGGTGGACTCTCCCAGTAACTGCGTTGTTGAGGGCACGGCAGATGTTTTGGTACACGTTTTTGTGTAGTGCGGGGATGGCACACCGGGCAAAATAGTGTTGGCTGGGGACTGAGTACCGAGGGACGGCCACCGCCATAAGGGTGCGCAAGGATTCCGTCTCCACCAGCCTAAAAGGCAGAATTTCCAACGCAAGCAGTCGAGAAATGTGCGAATTTAGGACTGTGGCCTGTGGGGCGTTAGCTGCGAATTTCCGCTTTCGTTGAAAGGTCTGGGATATGGACAATTGAACGCTGCGGTGGGACGTGGACGTTGATGCTGTTTCTTGAGAAACTGCCATAACAAGTGAAGACTGAGAGGAGGGGGCATCTTTGCATGCAGTATGGACAGGGGATTGCCTTGCACACACAACAGGGGGTTCTATTGCATGCACAACAGCAGAAGAAGCAGTGGTGACACCCACTGACACTGGTCGTGGACCCTGGGGTTACGGGGAACTGTTGCCCGCCTTCTGTGTTTGGCCACCACACTGCTTCTTCCTGCCTGTTGGGGTACTCTGCCTCCCTCACCCTGTGTGCTGCTGGCCTCGCTCTGCATGTCCTCCTGCCACGTTGGGTCAGTTACTAGATCATCCACCACCTCCTCCTCCTCTTCCACTTGCGCACCACGATCCTCCTCCTCACTTCCTGGCAATTGTGTCTCGTCATCATCCACCTCTTGTGACAGATTGCCAGCGTCGACTTCCTGTGGCCGTGGCTGTTCAAATATTTGGGCATCGCAACATGGGATCTCCTCTTCCACCACTTCAAGCGTATCAGGCGAGGGGCCCAAATATGGAAATGGACCAGTGAACAGCTCTTCAGAGTGTTCAAGTGTGGGATCACTTGCTGTCTGACGACACTCGGCATGGTGGGAGGAAGGAGCATCAGGGTGAGGAGGAGTATGCGGTCGAGACTCACGGCTACTAAGAGTTGACCGTGTGGAAGACAGACCGGAGGTGGTGGTGCCCAGGTAACTGGAAGTATTGTCTGCTATCCAATTAATAACCTGTTCACACTGATCAGTTCTCAATACTGGTGTTGTTCTGTGCTTCCCTAGTAATTCGGTCAAGAAGTGGGAGTGAGAAGATGTGGCTGTTGGTTGTGGCACATTTTCACCTTGGCCACGGCCCCGTCCTCTGCACGAACCATCACCAGAACGTCCACTTCCACGTCCCTTGCCACGCGCCTTGCCATTGTAAATGAAGTAAAATAGCTTACACTCGCACTATCAATGGCAAAAGGGTAATAAAAAGTAGATTAGAACCGTGGAAGAGGAAAACCACAGTTCTATTTCTCTGGCCTACACCCGACTCTTTTAAACAATCTGAACAATCAGGGAGAAACTATTACTGTTTTTCTTTATGGAAAAAATACTAAAAGCTGAACAATAGAGATTTTTTACCATGGAATGGCAAAACCACAGTTATTGTTTACTGGGGTATACCAGAAAATTTTAAATAGATATATTTGCGGCTGAACAGTGAGCGACACACTCAAACTGGTTCTTTTTAGGTAAAAATGGCCCAAAAGTGGATACACTACTGTTTTTCTTTACGGCAAAAAAGCAGGACAATACAGAGATTTGACCCGTGGAATCGCAAAACCACACTTGTATTTCTCGGGCCTACACCAGACTGTTCAGACACAAATATATCTGTTGAAAATAATCAGGAGACACTTATTTTTTTTTTGCGGCAAAAAAATGCCAAAAGCAGGATAATAGAGATTTTTTAACCATGGAACAGCAAAACCACAGTTATAATTTACTGGTGTATACCAGACTTTTTAAATATATATATTTGCGGCTGAACAGTGACCGACACACTCAAACTGTTTTTTTTTTAAGATACAAATGGCCCAAAAGTGGATAATACAGAGGTTTGAACCGTGGAACTGCAAAACCACACTTCTGTTTCTCTAGCCTACACCAGACTATTTTCAACAGATATATTTGTGTCTGAAAAATCAGAGACACAATTTTTTTTTTTTTTTTGGGGGGGACGGACGAACACCAAAAGGTTAATAAGACGGGTATTTGTACAGTGTGAAGGAGGGAAAAAAAAAAAGAGGATTTAGATAATTTTTACTGGCCCCCGAGACATGGAGCTAAGTCCAGCAATTTCAGCAACAGAAGCACACAGGACTGTAATGCAGCGTTTGCTAGTATAACCACTGCATCTCCTATACATCCTGCCTGCCTGCCTGATATCTGGGATGGATATTAGTCCTGAGAAGGACTGTTTGTTTGATCTGGCAGCCTTTACAGACCCTAAACTAACTATTTCGCAGGATATACAGTACAGACCAAAAGTTTGGACACACCTTCTCATTTAAAGATTTTTCATGACTATGAAAATTGTACATTCACACTGAAGGCATCAAAACTATGAATTAACACATGTCGAATTATATACGTAACAAAAAAGTGTGAAACAACTGAAAATATGTCTTATATTCTAGGTTCTTCAAAGTAGCCACCTTTTGCTTTGATGACTGCTTTGCACACTCTAGGCATTCTCTTGATGAGCTTCAAGAGGTAGTCACCGGAAATGGTTTTCACTTCACAGGTGGGCCCTGTCAGGTTTAATAAGTGGGATTTCTTGCCTTATAAATGGGGTTGGGACCATCAGTTGTGTTCTGGTGGATACACAGCTGATAGTCCTACTGAATAGACTGTTAGAATTTGTATTATGGCAAGAAAAAAGCAGCTAAGTAAAGAAAAACGAGTGGCCATCATTACTTTAAGAAATGAAGGTCAGTCAGTGCGAAAAATTGGGAAAATTTTGAAAGTGTCCCCAAGTGCAGTTGCAAAAACCATCAAGAGCTACAAAGAAACTGGCTCACATGAGGACCGCCCCAGGAAAGGAAGACCAAGAGTCACCAATGCTTCTGAGGATAAGTTTATCCGAGTCAGCAGGCTCAGAAATCGCAGCTTAACAGCAGCTCAGATTAGAGACTAGGTCAATGTCACACAGAGTTCTAGCAGCAGACACATCTCTACAACAACTGTTAAGAGGAGACTTTGTGCAGCAGGCCTTCATGGTAAAATAGCTGCTAGGAAACCACTGCTAAGGACAGGCAACAAGAAAAACAGTAAAAACATTGAAAATATTGCTGTGCATCCTTGTCAGGAAATTATCTCGCTTTTTGCTATATGTTTCTGGTTATGGAGATGGGCATATGATTGTATACCAAGAACACTTACATTTTTATCTCTTAATCTATCATTTTCTTTCATATAACACTTAGTGAGATTATGATTCCCATGGTTGGGGTTACTCACGTGAATCCTGTGATTCCTGCCCCAGTCTACTGACTCTTTTTGTAATATTATTTACAATTAGGCTATTTTGTGTGCAACGTGCAATTTTGCAGTTTCACGGATTTATTACAAATGTATTATTATATTTACCCTACCTGGAAGCACTATATCATCTGACACTACTTCATTGTCTGAATTTCTATCTGTACCCTTTTTTGTGCATTATATTCAAATAAAATATTTTTGCAATATATCGCTGAGTTATATTCCTCCTTTTTCTGATGTTGTTTTCAGCATGCATGTGGATAACATCTGTAATTTTACAGATATTAGCCCACTTCTTTTTTCTGTTTGATATAAATGGCATTTTCTGTTTATTTCATATATACAGATACATAGCATATATACCAGCATATAAACACATACCTTATATATATATATATATAGGCTCATCCACATGTTCGATATAAACACACATATACAATATATATAGGCATATACACTCATATACAGGAAACTAGATACCGTATAAACAGTATACACCTATACATACACACATACAATATATACAGGAATATACACCCATATATACACAGGCACACACATATATACAGTATACGCATTGTAAGGTTGCAGCCTGACAGGTAGTGGATGGATGCGAGCTATGGTGTCCCCAAGGTGCCAAGCCTTGGTGATTTAGGACTTGGAAAAGCAGGCTCCAGCACACAGTGTTTAATGGGCCCGGATCATAGGGCCGGGTTTTACGAGCAGCTGAAAGAGCTGGGGGGGGGGGGGGGGGACGGTGCTCACTTCCCTTCAGTCCAGGTCTTGAAAGGCCTGATTTAAGGCTGCGTGCCCACTATGCGTTTTTCAAGCGTTTTTGGTGCGGAATTTCCGCCGCGGAAATGTTTTAAAACCGCTTGGTAATCCGTGCCCCATGTTCCCCAATGAAAATTTGCATGTTCTATGCACATGCTGCGGAATGTTCCACAGCGGATTTTCTGTGCGGAAAAATCCGCATGTCCATTATTTGTGCGTTTCCACATGCGGATTTGACTACTCAATGCATTTGAAAAATGCGTGGCAAATCCGCATGTAAAAACGCCTAAAAAATGTGTGTAAAATCCGCAAGCGTTTTTACTGCCAAAGACATGCAGAAATGCTGTGGAAAGTTTCTGCTTCAATTCTGCATCGTGGGCACATAGCCTAAGACAGATGCGCCTGTCTCAGTGTGCTGTGTGTGGTGCAAGGTGAGCAGACCTTGCATGTGCTGCTCAGACTCTGCTGGAGGCAGAGAAAAGCACTTTATTTATCAGCTGAAGCCGTGCTGTGTGGACTGGTTATTTTGACGTTTTTGTTCAGTTCTATCTTTTTGTGCCAGAAAGAGGCTGTTATGTTTTTTTTTTCCTGACTGGTTTATGGACACTTAATAAACCACCAGTTTGTTTTTGAACCTACGGACTGCATCCCTGTGTGAACCTGCATCTACCCAGAGCTGATCCCTCACAGCATACACACATATACTATATGTATATACATTATACATATATTCAGGTTTATATACTACGTATACACACAGGCACATAAACACATACCATGTATACTGGCACATACACACATAGGCACACACAGGCATATATACTATATATAGACACAAATAAAAGTTGTGTGTAGGCGCTGGTAGGTGGGCCTGGATATTACCTACTGCAAGGGATAGACAACCACCACAGGTTGACAGTATTGGAAAAGTCCAATGTTTTAAAAAGGTAGAAATAGTTAAAATATCCTGCGCTGGTAAGGTTTAGGCCGTATACTTGAAGGGGGAAGATTGTTGGGGACAAAAATGTGGACAATAAGAGAGGATAATAAAATAGTTTTTATTTTAAATAGTAAATATCGCATAAAACTGACGTTAAATCATAAAGAAGGTTAAAAAATGATAAAATATTAGATAGAGATAGCTGGTGGGTCTTTTGGGGTGGAGGCTTTTGGAGGTTCCTGGTAGTGGTGGTCTCGTGGGTTTCTAGGCCAGTTTTTAGAAGGATAGTAGTCTGGATATTTCCTAGGTGTAAAAAGGAGAAAGAGAAGGGGGAAAAAAGGGGGGGGTTTTAGTGGCCGGATTGTTCCCCGTATACTTAGAGTGGCTGCTCTCACCGGTGTGAGAAGTGATTTACCTGTTGTCGGTCTGGGTAGATTTCCAGGTGTTGATGGCTTGTGCTTGGGCTGATGATCGTTTGTAGATATTTAGGCAGCGGGATTAGAGAGTGCTACTAATGAGAATAGAGTAATATTAGTTAAGTCAATACACTTGGTATAGGGTCTGAATGGCACATATAAGGGGATGCAGTTTTTTACCTGTAGAGGAGGGGGGTTCTGTGTAAGTAGCAGGATTGCACTAGATGGTGTCTGCGGTCTTGATTGTTGTCCGGTTCTGGGTGATGGACAGCTGTTGTTAATCGCAGTGCTTGAAGCTGCTTGCTACTGTTGGCGGATAGTAGAAGGGTTTTGTTATACCTGTGGTACAGTACAACGGGTCTGAGTGGCACAGGTGAGAAGATATGCGTATTACCTGTACGAGGTGCTGTATAGGTTCCAAGATAGCCTGGGCTGGTGACTACGGTTTTAAAATCAGTTATCTGAGGCTGGGTGATGGACAGTTGTATGCGTATCCAAAAGAGCTTTGAAGGATAAATGTTAATATAGGTATATATATGGATTCTATTGAGTAGGGGGAGGGGGGGGGGGAGACCTATATAGTGCAGATAAAATGATTAAAATGTTACCTGTTGGGTTAGAGCACTGAAAATGTGCTTGTTCCTTAGACTCACTGGTAGTATCAGTAGCAGTGGGGAAGCAGTATCTGTGCTCTATGTTAGGGTACTGAGGATCTGCTTGAACCTCTTGAGCTTATTTGTGGTGGTAGTTGCAATCAGGGAAGATGGGCAGTCTAGTGTGTGTGCAGCATGTGCACACTGCAGTGCAGTCTTAGATGCTGAATGTCACCGTGGGAGCAGAGCGACCCATCTCTATGCCCCACTACTTTTCTACCCCCTACTGCCAGTTGTGACTCTGAGAGCACAGTGGGATGCCAACGAGTCCCTGTTAGCAGAACCATCCCTGACAGACTACTAACAGTAAGTACTGAGCTCTGCTCCCACGGTGACATTCAGCATCTAAGACTGCACTGCAGTGTGCACATGCTGCACACACACTAGACTGCCCATCTTCCCTGATTGCAACTACCACCACGAATAAGCTCAAGAGGTTCAAGCAGATCCTCAGTACCCTAACATAGAGCACAGATACTGCTTCCCCACTGCTACTGATACTACCAGTGAGTCTAAGGAACAAGCACATTTTCAGTGCTCTAACCCAACAGGTAACATTTTAATCATTTTATCTGCACTATATAGGTCTTCCCCCCCCCCCCCCCTACTCAATAGAATCCATATATATACCTATATTAACATTTATCCTTCAAAGCTCTTTTGGATACGCATACAACTGTCCATCACCCAGCCTCAGATAACTGATTTTAAAACCGTAGTCACCAGCCCAGGCTATCTTGGAACCTATACAGCACCTCGTACAGGTAATACGCATATCTTCTCACCTGTGCCACTCAGACCCGTTGTACTGTACCACAGGTATAACAAAACCCTTCTACTATCCGCCAACAGTAGCAAGCAGCTTCAGGCACTGCGATTAACAACAGCTGTCCATCACCCAGAACCGGACAACAATCAAGACCGCAGACACCATCTAGTGCAATCCTGCTACTTACACAGAACCCCCCTCCTCTACAGGTAAAAAACTGCATGCCCTTATATGTGCCATTCAGACCCTATACCAAGTGTATTGACTTAACTAATATTACTCTATTCTCATTAGTAGCACTCTCTAATCCCGCTGCCTAAATATCTACAAACGATCATCAGCCCAAGCACAAGCCATCAACACCTGGAAATCTACCCAGACCGACAACAGGTAAATCACTTCTCACACCGGTGAGAGCAGCCACTCTAAGTATACAGGGAACAATCCGGCCACTAAAACCCCCCCCCCCTTTTTTCCCCCTTCTCTTTCTCCTTTTTACACCTAGGAAATATCCAGACTACTATCCTTCTAAAAACTGGCCTAGAAACCCACGAGACCACCACTACCAGGAACCTCCAAAAGCCTCCACCCCAAAAGACCCACCAGCTATCTCTATCTAATATTTTATCATTTTTTAACCTTCTTTATGATTTAACGTCAGTTTTATGCGATATTTACTATTTAAAATAAAAACTATTTTATTATCCTCTCTTATTGTCCACATTTTTGTCCCCAACAATCTTCCCCCTTCAAGTATACGGCCTAAACCTTACCAGCGCAGGATATTTTAACTATATATAGACACAGGCACATTATTATTTATTATTATAGCGCCATTTATTCCATGGCACTTTACATGTGAAGAAGGGGTATACATACAAGAACAATTACAATAATCTTGAACACAATGTGACAGCGACTGGTACAGGAGGAGCGAGGACCCTGCCCGCGAGGGCTCACAATGGGTGATGGGTTGGGTGAGGATACAGTAGGTGAGGGTAGAGCTGGTCGTCCAGCTGTATTGGTGGAGTGGTGGTTACTGCAGGTTGTAGGCTTGTCGGAAGAGGTGGGTCTAAAGGCTCCTTTTGAAGGTTTCCACGGTCGACGAGAGTCTGATGTGTTGGGGTAGAGAGTTCCAGAGTAGGGGGGAAGCACGGGAGAAATCTTGTATGCGATTGTGGGAGGAGGAGATAAGAGGGGAGTAGAGCAGGAGATCTTGTGAGGATCGGAGGTTGCGTGCGGGTATGTAACGGGAGACTAGGTCAGATATATATGGAGGAGACAGGTTATGAATGGCTTTGTATGCCATGGTTAGGGTTTTGAACTGGAGTCTCTGAGCAATGGGGAGCCAGTGAAGAGATTGACAGAGAGGAGAGGCCGGGGAATAGCGGGGGGACAGGTGGATTAGTCTGGTGGCAGAGTTTAGGATGGATTGGAGGGGTGCGAGAGTGTTGGAAGGGAGGCCACAGAGCAGGAGGTTGCAGTAGTCAAGGCGGGAGATGATAAGGGCGTGCACTAGTGTTTTTGCAGATTCATGGTTGAGGAATGTGCAGATCCGGGAGATATTTTTGAGTTAGAGTGTGCAGGAAGTGGAAAGGGCTTGGATATGTGGTTTGAAGGAGAGTTCAGAGTCCAGGGTTACCCCAAGGCAATGAGCTTGAGGGATTGGGGAGAGTGGACAGCCATTGACGTTTATAGATAGGTCAGTTGGGGGGGTGAATGAGATGGCGGAAAGATGATGAATTCTGTTTTGTCCATGTTAAGTTTTAGAAATCTAGCAGAGAAGAAGGATGAAATAGCAGACAGACATTGTGGGATTTTGGTTAGTAAGGAGGTGATATCAGATCCAGAGAGGTAGATCTGTGTGTCATCAGCATAGAGGTGATAATGAAAGCCATGAGACTCTATGAGCTGTCCCAGGCCTAAGGTGTAGATGGAGAAGAGCAGGGGTCCTAGAACTGAACCTTGGGGGACACCGACAGATAGTGGGTGAGATGAGGAGGTGGTGTGTGAGTGGGAGACACTGAATGTCCTGTCTGTTAGGTATGAGGAGATCCAGGATAGGGCCAAGTCTATGATGCCGAGAGATAAGAGAGTTTGTAGTAAGAGGGGATGGTCCAATGTGTCAAAGGCAGATGACAGGTCTAGGAGGAGGAGGACAGAGTAGTGTCGCTTAGATTTGGTGGTAAGTAGGTCATTGGTGACTTTAGTCAGTGCAGTTTCAGTAGAATGGTGCGGCTGGAAACCAGAGTGTAGGCCAGGGGTCTCAAACACGCGGCCCGCGGGCCGCATGTGGCCCCTGAGGTTGCTTTATGCGGCCCGCAGGCACAGACCCCTTGATGATCCCGACTAGGTCCAGGAGGAGCCGCCGACAGCAGCGCTGCATTGCCACACAGAGACCGTCTCCCAGCACTGCATTTCCAATGCCAGCCGCTGGCCAATCAGAGGCCAGCAGCTGATATCTGCGTGTCGGCGCAGCGAGTATGACGTCATTGCCATACGCAGATATCAGCTGCTGGCCTCTGATTGGCCGGCGGCTGGCATTGGAAATGCAGTGCTGGGAGACAGTCTCTGTGCGGCAATGCAGCGCTGCTGTCGGCGGCTCCTCCTGGACCAGGTCGGGATCGTCAAGGGGTCTGAATCTGTGGTGCCTTCGGGCCACATCTGCAGGAAGGACGCCGAGGGAACGGAGGACAGGTGAGAATCATCTTTTTTTTTCTATTTTATGTGTGTGAAGAACAGGGGGCACATAGCCACAAGATGGGGACCTGGACGGGGCACATAGCCACAAGATGGGGACCTCGATGGGGCACATAGCCACAAGATGGGGACCTCGATGGGGCACATAGCCACAAGATGGGGACCTGGATGGGCTACATAGCCACAAGATGGGTACCTGGATGGGGCACATAGCCACAAGATGGGGACCTGGATGGGGCACATAGCCACAAGATGGGGACCTGGATGGGGCACATAGCCACAAGATGGGGACCTGGATGGGGCACATAGCCACAAGATGGGGACCTGGATGGGGCACATAGCCACAAGATGGGGACCTGGATGGGGCACATAGCCACAAGATGGGGACCTGGATGGGGCTCATAGCCACAAGATGGGGACCTGGATGGGGCACATAGCCACAAGATGGGGACCTGGATGGGGCACATAGCCACAAGATGGGGACCTGGATGGGGCACATAGCCACAAGATGGGTACCTGGATGGGGTACATAGCTACAAGATGGGGACCTGGATGGGGCACATAGCCACAAGATGGGGACCTGGATGGGGCACATAGCCACAAGATGGGGACCTGGATGGGGCACATAGCCACAAGATGGGGACCTGGATGGGGCACATAGCCACAAGATGGGGACCTGGATTGGGCACATAGCCACAAGATGGGGACCTGGATGGGGCTCATAGCCACAAGATGGGGACCTGGATGGGGCTCATAGCCACAAGATGGGGACCTGGATGGGGCACATAGCCACAAGATGGGGACCTGGATGGGGCACATAGCCACAAGATGGGGACCTGGATGGGGCACATAGCCACAAGATGGGGACCTGGATGGGGCACATAGCCACAAGATGGGGACCTGGATGGGGCACATAACCACAAGATGGGGACCTGGATGGGGCACATAACCACAAGATGGGGACCTGGATGGGGTACATAGCCACAAGATGGGGACCTGGATGGGGCACATAGCCACAAGATGGGGACCTGGATGGGGCACATAGCCACAAGATGGGGACCTGGATGGGGCACATAGCCACAAGATGGGGACCTGCATGGGGCACAGAGCCACAAGATGGGGATCTGGATGGGGCACAGAGCCACAAGATGGGGATCTGGATGGGGCACAGAGCCACAAGATGGGGACCTGGATGGGGCACAGAGCCACAAGATGGGGACCTGGATGGGGCACAGAGCCACAAGATGGGGACCTGGATGGGGCACAGAGCCACAAGATGGGGACCTGGATGAGGCACATAGCCACAGGATGGGGACCTGGATGGGGCACATTAGTACAAGATGGGGACTTGGATGGGGAACATTACTACAAGATGTTTGCCATTATTACTATATGATGCTAATTGTAAGACAATATTACTGAATGTGGCCAATTGGGGGAAACAAAATTGTAAAACTCAAAAAAATAAAAATAAAGCATGAAAAAATATTGGGCACTAAAAATGCTGTTTTATATGTAAACTAAAGTAAACACAAAAAAGTGCACGTTTATTATCGCCACATCCATAACGACCCAAGCTATAAAAAAATAAACACGGAAAAAATGTTCAAAAGGTGTATACAAAAAAAAATGGTATCACTAAAAATGTCACATTGAACAAAGAATGCGGCCCCCCAAATTCAAATTTTTTCCATGTGCGGCCCATATACCCAGCCGAGTTTGAGACCCCTGGTGTAGGCGGTCGAAGAGGAAGCAGGAGGAGAGGTGGGAGGACAGCTCAGAATGGACGTGTTGTTCTAGCAGTTTTGAGGCATAGGGGAAAAGTGATATGGGGCAATAGCTAGTCAGAGAGGATGGATCAAGGGAGGGCTTTTTGAGGATGGGTTTGATTGAGGCATGTTTGAAGCATGAGGGGAAGACACCAGTTGTTAGTGACAGGTTGAAGAGGTGAGCTAGGGATGGGATGAAGATAGTGGTAAGGTTTGGGATGAGGTGGGACGGGATTGGGTCAAGTTCACAAGTGGTGAGGTGTGATTTGGAGAGTAAAAAGGAAAGTTGATCTCCCGTAATGATGAAGAAGGTGGTTTTGGAGGAGGAGGGTTGAGTAGGTGTGGGGAGGGGCTGTGTGGGCTTTAGGCAAAAGCTTTGTCTGATTGCCTCATTCTTCAAGCAGAAGATTGACGCCAAGTCTTTGGCTGAAATAAGGAGAGGGAGGAGGCACTGGGGGGCGGAGGAGAGAATTGAAGGTGTTAAATAGTTGTTTGGGGTTGTGCGTCAAGGAGGATATGAGATGCGAAGTATGTTTGTTTTGCTGCAGTGAGTGTGGACTTGAAGGTAGTGAGGGACTGTATGAATGCGATGAAGTGCTCATTGGAGTGGGACCTTTTCCATCTACGCTCAGCAACCCTGGAGGCCCGTCGCAGTTTTTTAGTTAGGCTGGTGTGCCAGGGTTGTCTGTTGATTGTGCGAACTTTGGTATGTGTGAGGGGGTGACCGAATTGAGAGCTGCAGCTGTTATGGTGTTGTATAAAGTGGCAGCAACATCTGTATCATGTAAGGAACTAATGTCTGTAAGAGGGAGAAGGGATTCAGAGTGAGTGTAGGTCAAGGTGTTTGAGATTTCTGCGAGGGTATGCAAGTTTGTGGAGTGGGGATTGTTGCCCTGGAGAGGAGAGGGTAGAGAATGTAAGTAGGTTGTGGTCAGAGAGAGGGAGAGGTGAGTTAGAGAGGTTAGATAGGGAACAGAGGCGGGTGAAGATGAGGTCCAGTGTGTGGCCATCTTTTTGGGTGGGTGTGGAAGACCACTGGGTAAGACCGAAGGAGGAAGTGAGGGATAGAAGCTTAGAGGCCGCTGAGAGGGAAGTGTCAATGGGGATATTAAAGTCGCCCATGAGGATAGTGGAGATGTCAACGGAGAGGAAATGAAGTAGCCAAGTAGTGAAGTGGTCAAACAAAGTGGTGGTTGATCCAGGTTATATATTATATAAACATAGGCACATATACCCAGATAATTACCACACTGTTGCTTCCTTTCCTGCTGTGTCCTGTGTAACCAGAATTAGTGGATGTTCAGTTGTAGGACCTCCATCTTCCTGCTGTCCCCTCAGCTCTGCTCTCCCTGCCCTCCTCTCCTGCAGGCCTGCTCTCACAATTGACAAAAGACCGGGAAGGGCTGAAACGTTTTGCAATTTTCTTCATGTGGAATAAACAAATTAATCTTCTCAAGTGAGTGGTGGGTCATGTGTTTTCCTTTGGAATTTCATTACTTCCATGAGTTGTTACTCGAAAGTTCCACTGTTTCATTACTTCCATGAGCACCACCTATAATCACGGAGTGCCGACTATTTTCTCTGGACTGCTCTCATCGTTGGCTGCTGAATCTGCAGCCTCCATCCTCTCCTGAGCAGTGAGCCCAGGCCATCTTCTCCCCCGCGCTCTCACACAGGGGGAAGGGGGGAGCTTATTGCAGAGCTGCAAAGGAACTTTTTAACCGGTTCAGGACCGCCCACTGTACATAAACGTGGGCGCTGCCTGGGCTCTGTGCAGCGCCGAGGTTTAAAAACGGTGGGTGGTCCCGCAGCGCTCAGGACCCCCAGGGTCCTGCAAGCGCTGCGGTTCCGTCAACTTACCTCTCCGACGGCCCCCTGATAGCTTCCAGGACCTTCCGTTGTTATGGCAGCTGGAGGTCACATGACCGCCTCCAGATCTGCCATATATGGTGTCCTGCTAGGCTCAACCTGCAGCTGAAGCCTGGCAGGACACACTGACTGTGAAACAGCAAATATCTCATGTAATGAAATACATGTCTATTACATTGCATGACCTCAGTGATTAGAAAAATAAAAATTAATGTCCCATACAGGGACTAAGTAAAAATGTAAAAAAAAAGTCAAAAAAATGTTTTCAAATTGTTAAAAAAAAATCACAAAATAAATAAAAAATAAATAAAATATTAAACCAATAAATCCGTATATTTAAGCAAAAACAAAAAAAGTACACATATTTGGTATCGCCGCGTTCGAAACAACCCAATCTATAAAACTGTCACACCAATTATCTCCTTCTGTGCACGCCATAACAAGAATACATTAAAAACAGAGCAAAAAACTATGCTTTTTCATCATATCGCCAAACAAAAAGTGGAAAAAAATGCGATCAAAAAGCAAAATGGAAATAAAAATGGTACCACTGAAAACGTCATCTTGTTCCGCAAAAAAAAAAAGCCGCCATACAGCTCCATCAGCCGAAAAATAAAAAAGTTATAGCTCTCAGAATAAAGCGATGCAAAGAAATATTTTTTCTATAAAATTGTTTTATTGTGTAAAAGCGCCAAAACATAAAAAAAATATACAGTAAGTGTAGTATCGCTGTAAACGTACTGACCCGAAGAATAACGCTGCCTTATCACTTTTACCACATGCAGAACGGCATAAAAAAAAACTCAAAAAACAATTCCTGAATTGTTGGTTTTTGTTAATTTTACATCCCAAAAAAAAGAATAGAAAGCGATCAAAAAATGTCACATACCCAAAAATGGTACCAATAAAAATATCAACTCGTCCCGCAAAAAACAAGCCGACATATGACTCTGTCGGCCGAAATATGGAAAAATTATAGCTCTCAAAATATGGCGATGAAAAAAATAGATTTTGCAAAAAAAAGCGTCTTAGTGTGTGACAGCTGTCAATCATAAAAACCCGATATAAATCTGGCATCTCTGTAATTGCACCGACCCGAAGAATAAAGTAATTTCATCACTTATACCGCACGAGGAACGGCGTAAAAAATAAATAAAACCAATTCTTCACCTGCTACTGATTTGTTTATTATGTCTCCCAAAGATCGCAGTAAGGCTTTGCTCACATTTATCCTGCGCTCTGCGCTGAGCACTTACACCAGAGTTTCCGTGTAAATCTCTGAAATATGTGATTCAGACGGAACCCATGATGGAAGATTCCCAGTAATGAGGCAGATATAGGCCACTGTGGATGCCATCTGGCCTGTGATCCCACAGTGTCAGTTTTTTTAGGCATGCATAAAAGTGCGGTTGGCCACAGTTTTGTGCACTTCTGAAAAAAAGGACAAGGCTAAACAGAGGCCAAACGGAGTCCAGAGTAACTCTGCTGCCTCATTACAGTGAATAGATCCCGCAGGGGTTTCATCTGAATTACATCACTTGGAAATTTAGATGGAAACCCCGATGTAAGTGCTCAGCCTCGAGCGCCAGATAAATGTTACGTAAAATGTTCCCAATAAAAGCTTCAACTCAGTCCTCAAAAAAAGCTAGTCCCCACTCAGGTCCGTCATCTGTTAAAAATATTCCAAGTTACTGGTAGCAGAAAGGCTCTGGAAAAGCGAAAAGGCCCTTGCCCCCAAAAGAAATTCAGAAAATTTTGTGCTCCCAAATCCAAATGCCTATTCTACAATAATTTATTCTCCAATTGTCAAATAGCGCTCCGTCCCTCCCAGATCTCGCCGTATGGCAAAGCGGTATTGCCACTTTTAGAAGAAATTGTGTGACACATTTCGGCACCATTTTTACCCATTGCCCTGTGTGAAAATGTAAAATCTGAGGGTAAAACATTTTTTTGTGGTAAAAATATAATTATGCTTTTAAAAATTAAAAAATACTCACTACTTCCCTAGATGAATTCCTTGAGAGGTGTAGTTTACAAAATGGGGCCACTTGTGGGGGTTTCTGCTGTTTCGGCATGTCAGCGACTCTTCAAATGTGACATGGTGTATGCCACCTATCCCAGGCAACGTAGCGCTCCTTTCTCTTCCGAACCCTGCCGTACACCAAAGCATTGGTTTTCCCCCACATATGGGGTATCGGCGTACAACAAATTTCATGGTGCAATTTCTCCAGTTATCCTTATGATAATGCAAAATTAGGGAATAAAAACATTTTTTGTGGGAAAAATGTGAAAATTTTATTTTTACGGCTCAATATTATAAACTTCTGTGAAGCACCTGGGGGTGAAAGGTGCTCACCACACATCTAGATAAGTCCCTAAGGGGTCTAGTTTCCGAAATGGTGTCACTTGTGGGGGGTTTCCACTGTTTAGGCACATCAGGGGCTCCCCAAATGCAACATGGCATCTGCTAATTATTCAAACAAATTTTACATTCAAAAAGTCAAATGGCGCTCCTTCCCTTCCGAACCCTGCCGTGCGCCCAAAGAGTGGTTTTCCCTCACATATGGGGTATCGGCGTGTTCATAAGAAATTGCACTACAAATTGTGTGTTCCATTTTTTCCTGTTACCCTTGTGAAAATATAAAAATTGGGTCTAATATGAAAAAAGTTAAATGTTCATTGTTTTCTTCCACATTTCCCGTGAAACACCTGAAGGGTTAATAAACTTCTTGAATGTGGTTTTGAGCACCTTGAGGGGTGCAGTTTTTAGAATGGTGTCACTTTTGGGTATTTTCTGTCATAAAGGCCCCTCAAAGTCACTTCAAATGTGATGTGGTCCCTAAAAAAATGGTTTGGTAAATTTTGTTGGAAAAATGAGAAATCGCTGGTCAAATTTTAACCCTTATAGCTTCCCAACAAAAACAAATTTTGGTTCCAAAATTGTGCTGATGTAAAGTAGATATGTGGGAAATATTATTTATTAACAATTTTGTGTGACATATCTCTCTGATTTAAGGGCATGAAAATTCAAAGTTTGAAAATCGCAATATTTTCAAAATTTTCGCCAAATTTCCGATTTTTTCACAAATAAACGCAAGTGATATCGAAGAAGTTTTACCACGATCATGAAGTACAATATGTCAAGAAAAAACAATCTCAGAATCAGGGGAATACGTTGAAGCGTTATAGAGTAATTACCTCATAAAGTTTTGACCTCACAGAGGTCAGAATTGAAAAAATTGGCCTGGTCACGAAGGCAAAAACAGGCTCTGGCGCGAAGTGGTTAATAGAAATCACCTCTCACTGATTGCGGGGCCCATCGGATTCACCAGTTTACAGGTGAGCTAATAAACGGACACCAGCAATATTACTGTTCATGGCCCTCTTCTAGATGTGAGGGGCCCCCTTCCCCTCTGGGCCCCGATGCAGCTGCACCGGCTTTATGTCCACCCCTGAATATACTATTCTGAATTAAAGGTTGATGAATTTGTGGTGCACACTTGGATTCTTGAGCACACTCTTGAGCAAGCTCCACCTTTTTTTCTTATTCTTTAACTGCTAATTTTTAGCAACATTTTGAGAAGTTCTATGCCAAAAAACTGGCATAAACTGGATGATAATTCAGACCTTAAGGGTATGTGCCCACGCTGCGGAAATGAAGCAGAAATTTTCTGCTTCATTTCTGCATGTCCTCTCCCGGATAAACGCATGCAGAATTCCGCACACGTTTTTTATTGAGCTGCAAAGGCAATTCCGCTTGCGGAAACACAAAATTAATGAACATGCTGCAGATTTTTCCCCGCAGCAAAAACGCTGAGGAAAAATCCGCAGCATGGGCATTGAACTTGCGTAATCCTATTGGGGACCATGGGGGGCGGATAACATAGCGTTTCACAAGCGTTTACGCTGCGGAAATTCCGCAGCATATCCGCTTGAAAAACGCTACGTGGGCACATACCCTAAGAATTTAGGCATTTGCTGCCTTAGTTAGTGCAGTGAGTGCAGGCAGCTACATGAATATGTCAGTGTGTAAGGTTTAGATGGACCCTGACACAAATTTGAGAAGTGTTTTCTTCCAAGGAAGGAGGGGGCCCTGAAAGCAGCTACTTGTCAAAGGCACATTTTGGTCGCCATTACACTGTCTGTATAGTATCTTCTTAGGATAGGACTGTATTAGTAAGAATGTGGTTTTATATGTCACTTGCAGGCAATAGAACTTTTTGTATCTTTACACTGTATTTTATGCAGCTTTTCTCCCATGTGAGGTACGTACAGATTGTGTATTGTCTTGTGTGTGGATACTCCTGTTTTTAAATATATTTTATATTATTTATATTTTTTTATAGAATTTTTAATATGGGTTTCCCATTTTACTTTTGGGCGTGTGACAAGGTCACTGGCAAAGTCCTGCTGGAGAGAAAATGTGTAACACTAAGATTGTTATAGCTCCAGTGATATAAACATAAAAAAAAGTTTTCCAGCACACGAAGTATAGAAAGGGGTTAATCAGCCATCTTAGTGCTAGGGTGATTAAACACCTGTAGAAAGGGAGGAATTCAGAGGATAAAATCACAGCCTTTCAGAGCATTTGGTGTAGGGAGGGCCTGGAGGCACAAGCTCTGGAGTGCATGTTAAGGAAAGCTAAACCTTGGGTTGTTTTGTTCCTGAAGCAGGCGGTTACCCATAGCAACAAGGACTGTGGCATATATTATGTTCTGTTTTTCTGTTAGGCTGGGAAGGCAGTGTTTGTTTTGCTAACAATGCTGGGGCTTATGCAGTGCTCTTAATAAACCAAAGAAGATTTAATGAGACAGTGTTTCTGTGTGCAACTAAGAGAGCCGTTCTACCACAATTGGTGCTAGAAGTGCAGGCAAGATCCCCAGGAAGCAAGAGTGACGGCCGTGGACAGACTACATGTCCTGGGTGAAGGCGGCTGTGAGCATGGAACAGCGGTCAGACAAAATGGAGGCGCTGATCAAGCACCTGGTCCAAAGCAAACGCCAGCAGCATCTGCAACAGCAGCATCGGGAGCAGCTGCAGCAGCTGACACAACAAGAGACAAGTAAGCTGCTTATGCAACAGCTGTAGCAGTACCAGCAACAGAGTCGACAACAGCAGCAGCAGATTGATTTACTCACAGAGGCGGTTCATGGTACAGCAGCGGCTCCGACTCCAATGTCAGCTAATTATTTCTCTGTCTGAAAGGCAGTGAGGTGAGCGTTGCAGAAAATGACACCGGGTGAGGACATATAGGCCTTTTTAACTGTTTTTGAAAAGATCACCGATAGAGAGAAACTCCCGCCAAAGCAGTGGGCGGAAGTCCTGGTGCCATACTTAACGAGGTCTACTTGAAAAAAATATTGTCCCCTTTGATTAGAAATACTCATTCATTTACTCTCGACACTGGTGACTTCATCAATGTGATCGAACAATTTACAGATATTCCATCCTCTTCTATTCTGGTAATGTGGGATGTTATCAGTCTCTACACCTCTATAAAACACCATAAGGGTGTAGAGGCGGTGCGTAAACTGTTGAGAGCTTCTAATATTGACACCAAAGTTGTCGCCCTTTGTGTGGAACTTCTGAATTTAGTTTTACGAGAATTTTTTTTTCTTTTCAGTGATAAGTTTTGCTTACAACAACAGGGTACGGCTATGGGGTCCAACATGGCCCACCATATGCTAATTGCTATATGGCAGACTTTGAAGAGACGTTTATCTACACTAATAAACTTTTTCGCGACAATGCCCTGATATGGCGCTGTTTTATTCATGACGTCTTTTGCATTTGGCGGGGCCCTTTGTACTCCTTACTGTGTTTCCACACATATCTAAACCAAATCTGGGCAGAATTACAATTTAAAATTCCTCATGACTATCAATCAATTCCATTTTTGGACACTAGGGTCATAAAAACAATATTATCCCCATAAATTATTGAAATCCTCAAGAATCTTGAATAATACTGCAAGAAACAGAATGGGCAAGAGAGTGTCTTTCGTGCACACATTCCATCCGTTCATGTACCAGGTACATAAGGATATTAAACGACATTGGCATTTACTCAGAACTACCTATCCAGAGATAGAGGCGTTCCAAACCTTGTTCTTACCTTGCTTTAAACGGTCTACGAACCTACGTGATAAGTTAGTTCGTGCTGGTATAGGCTCTTCCACCAGGGTGTCGATACAAACATTTCTCCACACGCCAAAAAAAGGAGGATTTCCCTGTTTACACTGCCCACAGTGCAGTAACATACAGATAGCGGATAATTTTTTCCACCCTCATACGGGTGAAGCTACTGATGCCAAGGGCTTCTACACATGTGATTCCACGTTTGTGGTGTATGCCATTACGTGTCCATGCGGTCTCGTCTATGTTGGGGAAACTACCCAGCATATAAGAGACCACATATCTCAACATAAGTCTAGCATTCGGTGCAAGAAGGTTTATCTCCCTTTGCCTTATCATTTTGAAAAGGAAAAACATAATATTTCACAACTTCGGTTCCAAATATTGGAACAAGTTCCAGTATCACACAGAGGTGGGAACAGTAAACACTCAAATATCGGGAGTCTTATTGGATTCATAGATTAGATACATTAGAACCAAGGGGCCTGAATAGGGAGTATGAAATTACTAGTTTCATATAACTTACTAACCTCTCTATTTATTTAATTCATCTACAGACACGTATAGCCTGATTTCCTTGTATTCAACCACAGGACGGGTATGGCATTCTCTTTTCTATTATCATACTTCTAGTGTCCTAGTTTTGATACAAAGTTCAGTATATTGTGTTTAGTTTCTGTTAATAAAATCCTCCTATACTTCTCTATTATTGTGCTTTAACATCCGAATATTTCTATGATTAGTTATAACATCAAAATAGCAATTATTGTATAGCAACATTTGTATAATTTTGGGTATTTTAAAATTATAGTTAATTCATCTTGATACCCATAGTTGGAATTTGGCAGTCCTTTATACACCACTAAATCTGGTTTCGGATAAAAGGCTGTGTGCCCACTATGCGTTTTTTAAACGTTTTCGCAGCGGCAATTCCGCTGCAGAAACGCTTAAAAAACGCTTGGTAGAAGGTCTGCTATGTTCCCCAATGATAATCCGCATGTGCTGTGCACATCTTGCGGAAATTTCCGCTGCAGATTATCATTGCGGAAACATCCGCAGCACTACCAATTACTTTGCGGAAGCACGGCATTTTCGCCGCCATTGACTTGCATTAGAACGCATGGAATCCGCATCACTGCATCTGTACATGCAGATTCCATGCGTTTCCAATGTGCGGATGGTGCCCAGGTTTGGAGAAGAGGAGACTCTCCTCCGGACCCGGGTACCATAGTACCTGTAAAAAAAAGAATAAAATAAAAAAAATATATATACTTACCTTCTGATCGCCCCCGCTGTCCTTGTCTTGGCTTGCCGGCAGCTTGCGGTGGACTCAAGGACCTGCGGTGATGTCATTTAGTCATGTGACGGGTCACGCAACCGCTGACGTCAGCAGGTCCTTTAGTCTACCGGCAAGACAAGGCCATCAGAAGGCAAGTATATATTTATTTTTTACCATTTTTTTGGTCACACTATATAAATCCATGCCGTTTGCATGGATTTATATAGTGTGACCAAGTTGACAAGCACTTTACAAGTGATGCTAAAATCGCTTGGAAAGCGCTTGACAACCCACATGCGGAAATGCAAGTGAAGAACGCTTCACTTCCGCTTGTCCCTGGTAGGAAGACGCATGTACAATCCGCATGTACAATCCGCATGTACAATCCGCATGCGTTTTTTCTGCCAGGGAGATGCAGAAGCGCTCAGGAAAAATCCGGAGCATTTCTGCATCGTGTGCACACAGCCTAAAAGGTACTTGTAACCAGCCTAATGGTCTTTATCCCACCAATATGGCTCCAGTAGGCGACTGACAGAGGATCGTAATGTCACTTCCGGTGACGTAAGGGTTTAGAAATCATGTGGTATGTTGATACCTAACATTAGGTATAGCGCTACGCTTCCGGTGAAGCACACATCAGGGCGTCACATGACCAACAGGTCCTGACAGAGTCTGAATTTTAGCTGAGGCACTTGATCTTTGGTCATTTGGTAAGCATAATCTGTCTACGAGTGATGACTGTCCCTGTCTAAATTCCTAGTAGATTTTTACAATTTCCAGTATAAATTGTCTTTTACTTTGCTCTCTGTGTCCCTAACTGTGTGCATGTTTTGCTGAAGCTCCAGATTGATAATCATTATCTTTTCTATTTGACATTTCTTATATTGTTGGTTGATATACAATGCTGCTATATTTTGCAACTACGAGTCATTTACATATATCAGATTGCAGGCTACTTTTGAGTTGATACAGTATCTATGATGATTCTTGTTTATTTTGTCCATGTTCAGTATGTAATTATTTGTGTTATACTATTGTCTATGTATAATGTGTTGCTATGTGTTTTTCGTGTGTCACTATAAAGAAGGACATTATATTGATCCCGTTCCATCTTATTATATTTATAGAACTGAAGAAGGCCAATTGTAGGCCGAAACATCTACTTATAAACAAAGAGACATCTGTTTGAATAAATATTCGCTTATTTTCATTTAATTTTGAGTGCCGAATTCTTGATATTATATTCTGGAGTGGAATCCTATTCAGGCACCTAATTAGGAGTGCCGCATAGCCTACTATATATACTTAACGGGGGAGCCACAAAAGGCCTACTCTTATTTGGCTTTACAGGACGCCAAAGAATATGAAAAATTGAAAACAGAAATTTTGGCCCGCTTGGGCATGACAATTTGTGTCAGGGCATAACGTGTCCACCGCTGTGCACATCACCATGACAAACCCCCTCGCTCCCATATGTTTGATCTGCTGCACTTCATCCAAAAGTGGTTACAGCCAGTGTCCTCTACCCTAGAGCAGATGGTGGAGCGAGTTGTAATGGACCGGTTCGTGCACTCCCTTCCGAGCCCGATGCAGACTTGGGTTTCCCAGGGAGATCCCCGGAATGCCAATGACTTGGTTGGACTGGTTGAAGGGTCCGTGGGGAGGCAACCCATTCCATACTGGGGGGCGGAGATTAAAAAGGAGGTGGGGTGTCCAAAGGGGCAGCAGAGGTCATGCCAAGGCCTTCATTTGCTGGAGATGTCACTGTCCAGGTCATATAGCAGCCCATTGTCCCCCGACCACCGAGCAAATGGACTGTAGCATGGGACGCCAGTGTTCCTTCTACGCATATCCAGATTGCAGTGTGGACTGTCCACCTGTAAGGGGCCCCAAGCCTGTCCTGTAACAGTGAATGGCTTGCAAATGACTGGACTACTAGACTCAGTTTGGTGACCCTTGTGAGGGCCACACTCCCTCTCCAATTGATCCCTGGGAAGAAGGATGGCATCCGCTGCATTCACAGGGATGCTAAAGACTATCCGGTGGCCAGAGTCGTCATTGAGACGACCCGAGGTACTGAGTCTCATGAGGTCGGCGTGGTCCCTAATTTGTTGCACCCAGCCATCATAGGCCAAGACGTGGTGTTGTTTTGGGACTTGTGGGGGAGGGGCGGAGACCTGGATTACTCGGATAAGAAACAGGTTGGCCCTAAAAGTCTCACCAACCCCAGAGTCTGAAGGGTTTCCCTTCTGTGTAATGAGAAAAGAGGAGAAAGTAGTATTCCCTGAGGCAGACATTCCTGAGATAGGGGTGACCAGAAACAATTTGGGGTTCACTCAACATAGAGACCTATCGCTAAAAGAAGCGTTCAATAAGGTAACAGTCAAACCGCATAGCACAGGAGTTAGGGGCTGACACCAGGTTTCCCTATTTTAAGTTGAGTGGAGATTTATTGTACCGAGTTAATAAAGTGAGGGAGGAGATAGTGGAGCAGTTGTTGGTACCAGTACCATATAGAAAAAGGGTGTTGGATAGAGCAGGTTCACATGTCTTAGGTGACCATCTTGGGGTGGACAAAACTCAAGAACGAGTAATGCAGAGGTTCTATTGGCACAGATGTCACAGAGAAATCCTAAGATATTGCAAGTCCTGTCCCACCTGTCAATTAACTGATACCACCTCTCTCTCTCAAAATCCTCTCATGCCGATATCCATCAAGGCAGGGCAACAGAGGGATCCCATTGAACCTCCATGTGGGCTGGACAAGCCAGAAGGGAACACTAAGGATGTCACAGTGGCAGAGACACTGTCACCGGCCCAGAAACAACAGTGCCAAGAACTACTTCAGTGGAAGTGGGACCTGTTCTCGGAGTTGCCAGGACATACGCATGTGGTTGAACATGAAATCCTGACGGAAACACATGTGCGGGTGCCTGGGAGAGGTCGCGTTTCTGCAACAACCACAGGAAACTAAAGGTGATGTTGAAATGTGATGTGTATCCAATGTCCTGCATTGATGATCTCATAGAGAAGCTAAGGTCAGCCATATACATTACCACCCTGGACCTAACGGAAGGTTACTCCCAAATCTTTCTTTCTCAAAGTGCAAAGGAGAAGATGGCCTCCTCTACACCTGACAGTCGCTCCCAGTAGACCAGAATTCCGTTTGGGCTGCAGGAGCCTCAGCTATATTCTGGAGGGTCATAGACCAGACATTAGCCCCTCACAAAACGTACGCCACAGTTTACCATGACGATATTGTGATATTCAGCTCGGATCTGGGAAGTCATCTGCAGAAAGTCCAGGCTGTGCTGGACGCGCTGAGGAAAGAGGGGTTTACCATAAACCCAAAGAAGTGTACCATTGGGAAAAAGAATGGAAAATACCAGGGCTACATCGTTGGAAGAACTAAAGTAAAGCTGCAAAAGAATAAGATGGAGGCAGTCCAAAATTGGCAAATAACGATCTCTAAGGAACAGGTTCGAGCATTTCTGGGAATGTTGAGATACTACAAGCGGTGTATCCCGAATTTTGTCATGATAGCCGCACCTCTGACGAACCTTCTTAAGGGCATGAAAACTGTGATGGCAAAATGGTCTTTTGAAGCAGAGAGAAGCGTTCCAAGAGTTGAAACTCAGGGCTACAGGACATCAGCTTTCATGTGGAACACAGACCTGGAAAGCTACATGGCAACGCAGATACCCTGTTTAGACTTCCCTGCATGGAGACGGAAAGTGCCAAAACCTACAAGGTGACAAGGTCACTGGCAAAGTACTGGAGAGAAGATGTGTAACACTAAGATTGTTAGCTCCTTTGATATAAACATAGAAAACACCAAGGTTACTTACCGGTAGCCGGTTTTTCCTGAGCCCATGACAGCACACCTTGAGAGAGGATCCGCCTCACCAAGGACAGGAAACCGTCTGAAATAAAAGGGCGGCACCTCTCCCTCGCTTCAGTTATTTACAGAGCATTGAGAGGACCTCCCTAAACAGGTTAGGCATATAACCAACACCCACAATATACATATACACACCACCCAAAACAGTGCACACCAGGGTGTGAGAAACATAGAAAAAATGGGGGGGGAAACCTACGGGTGCTGTCATGGGCACAGGAAAAACCGGCTACCGGTAAGTAACCTTGGTGTTTTCCCCTCCCCCATGACAGCACACCTTGAGAGAATTTTGGAGAATTTATGAGCACCCTAGGGAGGGACCACCGCCTGAAGTACCCTTCTCCCAAAGGTGAGATCAGAAGAGGACAGATCCAACCGATAGTGCTTAAAGAAGGTGGATGGTGTAGACCAAGTAGCAGCCCAACATATCTGCTCGATCGAGACGTCTGCCCTCTCTGCCCAGGAGGTTGCGACGGCTCTGGTGGAATGAGCCCTCACATTGTCCGGGGCTGGAACCCCTGTGGACATATAGGCTAAGCAAATGGCCTCCCTAAGTCACCTAGAGATGGTACCCTTGGACACCCCGTGACCTTTCCTACTCCCTTGAAAGGCCAGGAACAAGGAATAATCCTTCCTCCACAGACTAGTCATGTGAATGTACTGTAGCAGGGACCTCCTAACATCTAGGCTATGGAACCTGACTTCCCCTGGGTTCTTGGGATTGCTGCAGAACGAGGGTAGCACAATCTCCTGACTACGGTGAAATCTAGATACCACCTTGGGAATGTATGCTGGATCTGGCCGCAAGGTGACCCTATCCTCAAAGATTTGTGTGTAAGGAGGATTAACAGAGAGGGCCTGCAGATCACCCACCCTACGGGCTGACGTTAAGGCCACTAGGAGGATGGTCTTGAGGGTGAGAATCTTTGGAGAGACCTTGTGTAGGGGTTCGAACGGTTCGCTGGTAAGAGCGTTCAAGACTAAATTCAGGTCCCAAGGAGGAACTCCCATGGACCTAACCGGTCCTGCTCTGGCACAGGACTTGATAAACCTCGAGATCCACGTATTCCCAGCCAGATTACAATTATAGAGTGCCCCCAAAGCTGAAACCTGAACCTTAAGAGTCCCTGTAGCTAGACCCAGGTCCCGCCCCTTTTGTAGAATTCCACGATCCCTCTGATCGGAGGTCTGCTCGATAACGGGACATCTATAAACTCTAGGAATTTACCCCAAACCCTGCTATAAATCTTAGTTGTAACTGGTTTTCTGCTCCCCAATAAAGTGGAAACTAAGCCTGGTGAAAACCCCTTTCTACTCAATAGCGACCTCTCAAATTCCATGCCGAAAGATGGAACCCCCTGGCCTGGGCATGGAATACTGGTCCCTGCATGAGAAGGTCCGGCCTTTCTGGTAGAATCCAGGGATCTGACACCGACATTAGCCGAAGCAGAGAGAACCAAGGCCTCTTGGGCCAAAATGGGGCTATCAGAATCACCCTGACGCCTTCCTCCCGGATCTTCCTCACCACTACTGGAATCATCACTAATGGTGGAAAGGCATAGGCCTTCCTGAACCCCCAAGGAATCTGGAGGGCATCTACGGCATGGGGATTCTCTGCCGGATTTAGGGAGCAAAATCTCTGCACCTTCCTGTTTGCCCTTGTGGCGAATAGGTCTATGTCTGGCTGCCCCCATAACTGGACAATCTGGTGGAAGACCTCCGGGTTTAACCCCCACTCCCCCTGTCTTAGGGTATGGCGGCTTAGAAAATCTGCTTTCACATTTTCTACCCCCTTTATGTGAAGGGTGCTGAGGGATGGGAGGTTTCGCTCTGCTAGACGAAGGATCCTGTCTGCCAACACCATCAGAGGGCGTGACCTTGTCCCCCCCTGGTGATTCACATAGGCTACTGCTGTCCGGTTGTCGGACCTGACCTGGACATGGTGACCTTGGATGTGAGGGAGGAAGCCCCTGAGGGATCTTTCTACTGCCCAAAGCTCCTTTATGTTTGAGGATGCCCCCCTCTCGTGGTAAGCCCAGTGACCCTGTATTGACAGTTCTGCCAGATGACCCCCCCCATCCGGAACTGCTTGCATCGGTCGTAATTATCCGATCTACTGGTCTGGACCACTGAACGCCTGCGGTCAGATTTCCCCTGACTGTCCACCACGAAAGGGAATCTACTACTTCTGGGGAGAGAGAGAGCCTGCCTTCTAAATGCCCGTTGCAGGACCTCCCACTGAAGCCGTCTCATATGCCCCTGAGCCCACATTACTGCTGGGAGACAGGCCGTCATAGAACCCAGGAGGGACATTGCCTCTCTCAGAGACATCCCTGGAGCTTGAATGGCCTTCGAGACTAACGCAATCAACCTGCAGATTTTGTCCTCTGGGAGGAAGCAGGCTTGGTGATGAGAGTCTAGGATTAGACCCTGAAAGGTCTGAGTCCTGGAGGGGGTTAGTCTTGATTTTTGGAAATTAACTAACCACCCCAGCTGATGCAACACTTCCGTGACCTCTGGAGCAGTGGACTTCTGATTTCCCTATTATCAAGAAGTCGTCTAAATATGGCACGATCACTACGTTCTTGATCCGTAGAAAGGCTGTCACCTCTGCTATTAGTTTCGTAAATATTCTCGGGGCAATGGAGAGGCCAAAGGGTAGGGCAGAAAACTGAAAATGCCTCAGCTCCCCCTGAATAGACAGGGCTACTCTCAGATATTTCGGATACTCCGGATGGATTGGGACGTGATAATATGCGTCCTTCAAGTCTATTACAGCCATAAAGCAGTTGTGATGTAAGAGCTTCACTGCCGAGCTTATTGACTCCATCTTGAAAGTCTGGTTTTCTACTACTTGGTTCAGACTCCTGAGGTTGATGATGGTCCTTAAGGACCCGTTTGTTTTTTTTATCATGAATAGTGGGGAATAGAACCCCTTCCCTCTCTGTGGTGTTGGTACTTCGAGAAGGACCCGCTTCCCTACTAACTCTAATACCTCTGTTTCCAGGGCTAACTGTTCTTCCTGGACTTTCCGTAGGGGGGTAACCACAAAGGTCCAACAGGGGGTCTGGTTGAACCGGATCTTCAGGCCCCCACTGATAATTTTTAGAATCCAGGGGTTTGTTGTAACCGCCTCCCAAGCTGGAAAAAAGTGGGAAAGCCTTCCACCCACTTCCAGCCTGGCGTCATTGGGAGGATCTCTTTGAACTTGAGGATGGTCCCCCAAACATGTAGCCCGACTCCTTTTTGGTCTTGGCTTCCCATCTCCTTTTGTCTCCCGGAGGACGACCCCGATTAAATTTCCTCCTCCGAAAACTAAATCTTCTTGATTCCCCCGAAAATCCCGGGAACCGTTTGCTTTTATCACCTGCTTTTTCTAACAGGTCTTCTAATTCTTGGCCAAACAGGAGTCTACCGTCACACGGGAGGGAGCACAGCTTCTGTTTTGAAGGTAGGTCGCCTGGGCAACCTTTGAGCCACAAGGCCCGCCTGGCTGCGTTAGATAGTTCCGCTGCCCTAGCTGAAAGCCTGACCGAGTCTGCTGAAGAGTCGGCCAGGAAGGCCGATGCTGCTTGCATTAGAGGTAGATCCGCAAGAATTGCCTCTCTGGAAACCTTTTTATCTTTAAGCTGGTCTTGCAGCTGTTGGAGCCACACCATCAGGGATCTCGCCACACAGGTGCCAGCCACCGCTGGTTTTAGGCCTCCAGACGCCGCCTCCCACGTGTGGCGCAGGAAGGAGTCGGCTCTTTTATCCAGGGCGTCTTTTAGGACGCCAGAGTCCTCCAAGGGCAGGGAAGATTTCTTCGATGATCTAGCTAGAGTCACGTCTACCTTGGGGATCTTATCCCAAGGTCCCGCGTCCTTCTCTTCGAAGGGGTACTTTCTTTTAGAGAAGGAGGGTAAAGCTCCTGATCTCTCTGGTCTCCTCCACTCCCGGTCAATGAGGCCCTGAATCTTACTGTTAACCGGAAATGAGCGTCTCTTTTTCTCTCCCAAGCCCGCAAACATTATGTCCTCCCGGGATTTAGATGCTCTCTCTTCCTCCAGACCCATGGTTGATCTTACTGCCCTAACCAGCCTATCTGTATTCTCAATGGGGTAGCAGGGTCTACCGCCCCCCGATGAGGAAGAAGACGACGAATCCCACTGCTCCTCGGACTGGGAGGAATCAGAGACGGAGGAAACATCTCTACGGGGTCTTTTCTTCCCTCTAAGGAACCCTTTCAGGGACCCCTGAACTTCTGCGTGCACTATGGACTTCAAATTTGCAGCGAAATCCCGGGAATTCTCAGCTATGGTTTTGGTCACACAGCCCTGGCAAAGTGGTTTCTGCCACTCTACAGAGAGGGAAGCTTGGTAAAGGGCACACATCCTATGCTTTTGCTTGGCACTACTCTTCTTAAGCTCCTAAAAAAAAGGAAGCACATAAGAGACTTCCCGTTACTAATCAGTGACATTCACGAAGCTCACTCACCCCCGGAGGTCACAAACGGGTACCGGATTCAGAGGCGGTCAAGGAACCGATGATACAGCGGCTGTCTGTATGCGATGCATCCCTCTGCTTTTTCCGTTGCTGAGATGGGGGGGTAAGCTGCTGCTCCTGGTTATCCTGGTCAGCCATGTTTCAGAAGCGTACCACGCTTCCAGGATAGCCCCCCCCCCTTAAAAATAGGGCCATCCAGCCTCCTCTGGTTCGTGGGCCCTCCCCCTTCCCCAGGCTGGAGCTCTATTGAAAAAAACCTCCGGCCTGGAACGCTCCCAATGGGCGCCGCCATCTTGGATCGGGCGCCGCCTGACGTCACCCAGCGCGCTGCTCCCAGCGTGCCCTGCGCCGTGACGTCGGGCGTGTCACACCCGGAAGCGCTCGCACGGCAGGGGGAGGACGGCGCCGCGGTCTCCGGGAGGACAGAGCCTGCCTCACCGCGTGCACCCCGCTCGGCGCACAAACCCCAGGGGAAGCTGCGAACGGCGCTTCTGGGATACTGAACCTGGTGCACAGGCCAGTGCCCACTCTTCCACACCGGGACAGCCCCAGGTAAGTCTTCTTTTCTTCCTGAGACAGGTTCCCATCAAGGACAGGAAACCAACTGAAGCGAGGGAGAGGTGCCGCCCTTTTATTTCAGACGGTTTCCTGTCCTTGGTGGGGCGGATCCTCTCTCAAGGTGTGCTGTCATGGGGGAGGGGAAAAATGTTCCAGCACACAAAGTATAGAAAGGGGTTAATCAGCCATCTTAGTTTTGGGTGATTAAACACCTGTAGAAAGGTAGTTCAGAGGATAAAATCACAGCCTTGCAGAGCATTTGGTTTGGGGAGGGCCTGGAGGCACAAGCTTTGGAGCTGTGGTGTGCATGTTAAGGAAAGCTAAAACTTGGGTTGTTTTGTTCCTGAAGCGGGAGGTTACCTGTAGCAACAAGGACTGTCCCATATGTTATGTTTTGTTTTCTTGTTAGGTTGGGATGGCAGTGTTTGTGTTGCTAACAATGCTGTGGCTTATGCAGTGCTCTTAATAAACCACAGAAAACAGTGTTCCTGAGTGCAACCAAGTGAGCCAATCTACCACAGGGGTTATTGTAATGGAAAATATATGCATACAATATGTCACACCTAAAGTTTACTCCGGACAAAAAAAAACGAAAAAATTAAAAAAAATACATATATGCAAAACCACCCTTAAAGGGAACCTGTCACCATAACAATGCTGTTAACCTGCAGATATGGGGTTAATCTGCAGAGTAACAGCATTACTAACCTGCCCGGTGCTTGCATTTAGCCAAACACTGCGGAGAGAAAATTAACTACATTCCCCCAGGCAGCATTAGGTTTTAGTCACAGGAAAGCGCCGGTTTAGTCATCGCTCTTAGTCACCGCTGAATATACACAGCAGTGTCTGTAACTGCGCCCCCCCCAAAAAAAAATTATGCAAAACCAACCTTACAGGGAACCTGTCACCATAACAATGCTATTAACCTACAGATATGGGGTTAATCTGCAGAGTAAGAGCATTACTAACCTGCTCGGCGCCTGCACTTAGCCGAATGCTGCAGAGAAAAAATAAACTTTATTCTCCCCGATAGCATTTGGTTTGAGTCACGGGGACGCCGCCGGCTGTAACCACACCTCAGGCCCTGACTGATAATCCCTCTCCATTGGGGCTGGCTGTGAAGTCAGGGCCAGAGGCGCAGTTAAAGCCGGCGGCGTCCCCGTGACTGAAACTAAATGCTGTCGGGGAGAATAAAGTTTATTTTCTCTCCACAGCGTTCGGCTAAGTGCAGGTTAGTAACACTTATTTAGCTGCAGATTAACCCCATATCTGCAGGTTAATAGCGTTTTTTTCTGGTGACAGGTTCCCTTTAAAAAGAATCTGTCACCCTCTGGGAGATATCAGACCTCTACTATGGCCATACGTTATAGAAAACTAAATCTATACATACCTGTACGGCCCATAGTAGAGGTTTGATTGCAGAGAAATCTGTTTTTATAAACTCCGTTTTTCACAGGCTTGGAATACGGGGGAGTGTGGTTTGCTTTCTCCCGGCCCGTCTCTCTGTGCACCGTGCCGCAGGAATCTATTGCGCAGGCGCCGCGAGGTGACAGTGACTCCCCGGCACCTGCGCAATAGAAACCTGCAGCGCAGTACACAGGTAGACGGGGCCGGGATGAAGCAAAGCACGCTCTATTTGAGTGGCGCTTTACGCATGCCCGGGAGGTCAGGGAGCACAGTGTACCTCACAGGACCCTGTGACGTGCAGGGGAGGAGGGGGGATATGATAATTAAGCATATAGGCGGGAATTTGGGGGAATAATAAGCACATAGGCGGTAATTTCTTGGCGTCCGGGGAACAGCAAGTCGATGCAAAATGGAGTTTATAAAACCAGATTTCTCTGCAATCAGACCTGTAATATGGGCCACACAGGTATGTATAGATTTACTTTTCTATCACCTGTATGCCCATAGTAGAGGTCTGATAAATCCAAAGTGGTGACAGATTCCCTTTAAGCAGAGATTTTTTAGCTAAGGAGTTATATGTCTGTCATAGAATCACCTGTTTTACAGAAATGCTTAGCTCCTGCTCGTATTCTATGATTCCTCCTGTTAAGTTCCCAATCTTTGCTCTTATTTTTATTCTTGCGCTCACTGAGTATTCCGTTTTTTTCTGCCATACAGTTCCACAGTAATGGGCCAGAGTGCTTACTCAGTGCTAATTTTTATGGTCTTTACAAAGTGACACACTGACATGGCTCACAAACTAATTATGCGGAGTAAAAGACTTGCCCCTGTATAATCATGTATGCCATGCCCCCTAGAAAGTAGCACTAACTAAAAAGGCCCAGATGTCTGGAACCGGACTAATGACACAAACAAACGAAAAGAAACCAAAAACTTTTTATTTAAAGAAATAAACATTCAACATTATCATGCAGTTTTCATCTAAAGTAAAATGAGTGCTATTTGGAACATTCTGAACTCTGAAAGAAAATAACATTTTGTGGAAATCAAGCCATGAAACTGAGAACACGGTGGTTTAAGTACTCTCTTTTAGGGTAGGTTCACATGGGGGGGGGGGGGGGGAGAGGCAGCTGCGGTGGAACAGGGGTCACAGGAGGCAGGGTCGCTGCTTCAGTGATGGCAGGAGTGGGATGATGCTGCAAGCCCTGGGCTTTCAAAAGATGTCAGCGCCGGTGAGCAGAGTCCCCTTTCCCAATGATTTCCCTGTGGTGGGCTTTGGAAAAATGATCGCCTGAGGCAGCACATGCGCAGATTGAGATCTCGTCTGCCAACAGTCATTTTCTCGAAGCCCACCGCAGGGAAATCATTGGGAAAGGGGACTCCGCTCACCGGCGCCGATATCTTATGAGAGTCCAGGGCCCGCAGCATTGCCCCACTTCTGCCACCACTGCCTTGAAGCAGCGACTCAGCCTCCTGTGACCTTGCTCCACCCCCACCCAGTAAGCTACCTTTAAAATGGACTATAAGATGCACTACCATTTTAATTTTGAAAATGTGTTTTTTCTACCCCAAAATTTGGGGTGCGTCTTATAGTACGCAAAATACAGTATTTTGATCAGAGTGACATCTGTTTTTACTCAGATATGGAGAGAAAAAAAAAGTTCTCCACATTCTGTGTGACAGTCCGTCCAAATCGGACCATATCCAGATGTCATCTGAGTACAATCCGATTTTTTTTCACGGACCCACAGACTTACATTGCTGATTTTGATCAGACACTCGGATCAAAATGGAACACGTCTCCGATATTTTCCATGGACCAGTTGCTCAGAGGAAAAAAAATTGGATATATGCACAGCCCAATATAATATCATAGGTACAAGTGGTATACGTGAGAACCAAGGATAGGGCTTGTACAAAAACAGTCATTTGTAAAATCCCTTAGTATGATCTGCTTGAGCTACTCTCCTGCAGGACACAAAATGACACATTTTCACCATTAGGATCAGGGCAATCAGGATGTTAGGAGACATCCCTTTATGCTTTTGCAGAATGGTATAATGTGTAAATATTCTCATGTATATAAATCAGCTTATGCATGTAAATACCTTAGAATTGTTTACGCATTTGCTCCATAAAAAATCCCAACAATCTATTTTTCTGATACAGCCTTCCTTTCATTTTTATATTAACTATTTTGAATAGACTACACAGTCTGCTGTGCTTACATTAGTTTTTAGAATTGACAACTATGTGCTCTCTAATTTTGGGATTATCCACAGTTCCACCCATCTTAATAAGGTCATTGAATAAAATGTTTGTCCCTGATGAGCAAATGATCAGGTTCAAAGAACTGACTCCCTTTGTGTTGTAAAAGCATTCTTGATATCCCTTCACCAGTTTTAATCGGATCTTGGCCAAGCTCTCCTCGCTTAAACACCATTCTACAACTTCTCTTCCCTGTGAAGTCGCTCATGTTTACCTAGAGAAGACTTGTCACTATAACATTTTCCACAGTATGAACAAACATATGGCTTCTCCCCAGTATGGATCCTCTGATGGACTACTAGTGACGATTTATCACTGTAATTTTTGCCACATTCCAAACATGTAAACTCCTTCTCTCCTGTGTGAGAACGGTAATGCCTTACCAAGTTCCTTTTCTCGCTAAAATGTCGCCCACATTCGGTACAGGTGTACTGATTCTTCTGTGAGTGGATGTTCAGATGTTTTGTTAGCGAGGACTTGTAAGTGTAGCATTTTCCACAATGGGAACAGACATATGGCTTCTCCCCTGTGTGAATTCTCTGATGAATGATGAGGGACAGCTTGTTGCTCAAATCCTTACCACATTCAGAACAATGAAATTGTTTCTCGCTCAAGTGAGTTTGTTGGTGCCTAGACAGCTTGCCATTCTCTGCAAAACATTTTCCACATTCAGCACATTCAAATGGCCGCTCACCAGTGTGAGTCCTTCCATGTCTCACTAGCTTTCCTTTTTCACTAAACCGTTTTCCACACTGGGAACACTCATAAGGTTTCTCACCTGTGTGGCTTCTTTGATGCACCACAAGTTGTTTATTGTTCTGAAAGCATTTGCTACACTCAGAACACTCATACGGCTTCTCTCCTCTGTGAATTCTCTGATGTACAACTAGTTGGATATTGCCTGGAAAATGCTTTCCACACTCTGAGCATTTTTCACCTCTGTGAGTTCTTTGATGTCTGACCAGCTTGGCTTTCTCAGCAAACTGTCGTGCACACTCCAAACAAGCATATGGCCTCTCACCAGTGTGAGTTCGTTCATGCCGGACTAACTTTCCCCTCTCAGAGAACCGCTTTCCACAAAAACTGCACTTAAATAACTTTTCTCTAGTATGGTTTCTTTGATGGACAAGTAGTTGCCAATTTGTGTGGAAATTTTTACCACATTCTAGGCATTCATATTGGCTTGGAGGCTGGATGTCTTCAGATTCATAATTGTGAAGCACTTTCTGTTTAACATGATGTCGCTGATGTTTTCTTAGAGCTGTGATATCATTAAAACTTCTTCCACATTCAACACATATAAATTCACAGTCTTCTTTCATTCCGTTCTGCTTATTGAGAGCTATAACAGAGTTGTCCTGCTTGACTTCAATCCTCTGAAAGTTTGATGAAACTGTACTATTTCTAGGCGCATCTGCGTTCCGGTTCGTTGTATTTAGATCAGTGATGGAATCTGGTTCCCCCTTTATGTGAGAACATATGAGTGAAATAGCATTATTTGAAGCTTCACTAAAATCAGTTTCCTCCTTAACATTAGCCGGTAAATATTCTCGTGTATGATCTATTGGTTTATCAATACCACAGACACATATAATTCTTTCATCGTGTGAGACTGGCTTCTCTTTCATTTCAACTTGGTCTTGTTCTACATGATGCAAAGGTTTAGAAAGGTGAGTATTTATGAGACTTCCATCATGACACGGGTCCGACTCTTCCTTAATATAAGGGGAGAGATCTTGTCTGTAATCAGCGGGGGTACAACTGTCAGCATTAATAGAATTTACTACGTCATATAAAGCATGTTCCTCCTTAATACCAGTAGATGCATCCTGTATATTATCTTTGGGTGTGTAGATAGCATTGTCCCTGAGAAGTTCGATATCACAGGAGGTAGGTTCCGCCTTTATGTCAGCAGGTTCGCCTTGCCATTTATTATCTGTGAGTGTATATTCAGCTGTATCAGAAGGGTTACTTGCATTGCATGAGCCTTGTTCCCCCTTGATAAATACAGATGAATAATGCCTTGGATCATTTACCAATATAGCCATGTGGGATTCTGTGACATTGCCACCTTTAAATAAAGTGATCTGCTTGGTCATCATCCTCATAGAGCTTTGCATCCTATTTCTGTGTGTATTTTAAAGGTTTTCCATTTACAGAAAAAGACCAAAATCGTTGTTTGCATTTGGGTGAGATGATGAAGTACACTCGTGTTGGGATTCCAGCTTGGAATACATCTGTTGGGGTAAAAAAAATGCATCAATTCAATATTTAGTAAGTTATATGAACTTCTTGATCTCCCGACCCTTACTTTGGAAAGATACTTTGTTCAGATTGAAGCCACCAGTGCTTTAAGCTTAGTAAATCTGACCTAGAATTCATGAATAGCTGGCAGGATCCATGTAGAGAACAACAGTCCTACTGGTGTCCACATTGCCCTCACTGAAAGCTGTTGGAACCAATGGGCCAAACATAAATGCATTGAGAATCAATATGAACTGTAAATATTCACTGAAAAGTTTTTACAGTCCTCACTTTTATCATTTCAGCCCAAGCTCTATCTTATCATATGTACAAGGGGTACAGCCCAAATCAGGAATGCCAATGAAAAGAATGGAGCAACCACAATGTAGATAAACTGAATGAAGTGAGGCCTATGAGAAGGTTCATAGACAATGTACAGATTGCGGACGATACTACAGGCTTAGGAACACAGCATGTTGACTACATTCAATTACAAAAATATCTAGATTTGGCGTAAGAGTAAATGGAAAATTTGAGACAGAATACCATTTTATCAAATCTATATCAGAGTATGTGGTTTAGTCTCTATTTTGTCCATACACTTTTTTTATAGAAGGAAACTACAAGAAAATCTTTGAGCATATCCATTCATTATGTACTGAGGAGGATGCTGAAATGTTATTCAACATTTTCTGGAGGCTCGGGTGGAAACCTAGTACATTAAGCTATACCAGGAACACCCCTTTTAATGGTGACTATGCAATTTGGATTAATAGCTTTCCCAACTCGTCCATACCAGATTGCTTGGCTCTGTCGAGAGCTTATGTGTTTTCAGTGGGACTGCGGAGGAAGCATTGGCAGACACTACTGACGGTTGCTTATCTTCCAGGAAAACCAAAAGGATTGGGCCAATCCTTTTTCTCCAGAGACGTTCTGCTCAGGGAATATCAGAAGACCCCCATATATAATACATAGTCAGCCAGTTCTGCTGACTTTAATGTGTCAAATGGTCTTTGTGATTCTTTTTCAAGGCGAGGGCCTTCTGAGAGTCATATCCTCTTTTCATTTTCCAACAACATAGCCATTTAAGTGGCTGATTTTTTAAGGAAGGAGTTGCATTTTTCAATAGCATTATTTGGCTTTACGTATAATATGTTAATTAATATTTATTAACTGTTTCATGAGAGAAAAAGAAGGAAAGCAGCAATTCAGCAGGTTTTTTTAATGCATTAAGTGGAAAAAACAGTGTATTAATGGGGTTGTTCAGAGAAAACAAATTGTCACCTATCCACAGAATGTGATAACATATTGATTAGTGAGGGTCCGGCCGCTGGGACCCACAGTGATGAGTAGAGAGGGGAACTTTTAATCACCGTTAGAATGAAGTGGCAGTATGTATACTCTGTTCATTCTCTAGAGGCTGCTGAGCGCGGTGCTTGCTTTTTTCCAGTAGCTCCATAGAGATTGAGTGGAGCGATGGGTGTCCTACCTGCCACTCCATTTAGTAAGAAGGATAAAAGTTCCCTGTTGGGGATAATTCCCTGATCTGCCGACCAGTGCAGGTCCTAGCTGTGGGACGCCAACCAATCAGCAAGTTACCGCCTATCCTATGAATAGTTAATAACTTGTTTTCACTGGACAACCCCTTTAACTTTCTTCTGTGGGTTGCTGCGATTACAATTATACCAAATATATATATATAGTTTATGTTTTATTACTTTTATTCAATAGAAGCCTTTTACACCCCAAAGTAACACATCCATTTTTAATTCTTATCCTTTCATTTTTCCCTAACTTTCTTCTAAACACCATAACTTTTTTTTCCAGACATAACTGTATGAGGGGATTGTTTCTTCAGGTTGGCTCGTGTCACCATTTTCTGAGGTCCATAATTTTTTATTTTTCTGACAATAGAGTTGTGTGAGGGCTTCCTTTTGTGTGCTGAGCTGATATTTCTGATGCCAACATTTTAGGGTAAGTACATGTCATTTTGATCACTTCTTACTGGATTTTTTTTTTAGATGAAATAAGGTGATGAAAAAACAGCAATTTTGGAGTTTTAATAGTTTTTTTTTCCCTTTACTGCATATACTATATGGGTCATTTTCTGACTTTCATGGACATGACAATATGCTTTTTCATTCCATGACCATGTAGCCCTTTAAAAAATGAGCCAGCGATCCCTTTACAACCCAAAGTGCGGCTTCAGCAGCAAGAAATCATGTTTTGAAGTTCAATCTTGAAGGGCAGCGGGGAGTGAAATTCCACTTGCAGCTCCTCAGACTGAATTTCCTGCCTAGCAGCAGCCTCCCCTGGCTGATTGACAGGTCAGTGGCCATGTACCAGAGCAAACAACCTGTCCATAAGCCAGAGGAGGGTGCCGCTAATTCAGGAAACCAGTGGAGGCTGAGGAGCTGGAAGTGCATCATCAGACCCAACCTCAAACCATGAAGATTTATTTTCACTGTCTTTTATAATCCCCATAGGGGTCTTGAACTTTTGCGATCATTTGATTGCTTGTTCTATATATAGAATATATAGTAAATACCAACATTTCTGATTATGACCCCCATGTGAACCCACCATGTACGCCACACTTAAAGGTCGCCCTCCAAGATTAAGTTATTTAAGGAGTTAACAGCAGGGATCGGAGCAGGTGCCGGCTGGATAACACAGGTGGCATCTGCCCCATATGAGGCACATTAGAATCCTAGACTCCCAGCTCGGCAGGAGACTGCAGATCAGCCATCACCTCAGATTTACAGCTCAGTAGAAGGAAGCTGAGGAGTGAGGAGCTCACCTCTCCAGGACACGCCAGCACATCAGGGCTCCTCTCCGGGACTGTGCTCACACACTACTTATGGGAACACGAGATCCTCTGCAGACTAAGGCTGAGCTACAACAATATGGCCGCCCGTTCACTCTAGATCTCATCACTTTGTCTCCCTAGTACTAAGGAGACAAATGAGTCAGCTGTGTGCGGGATCGTGAGCACACAGCACATCGCCTGCTACCGCCATACTGGCTCCATGGTAACATGTAAGCAGCAGGTCTTCTGTGCAGCTGCTCGAGGCTACTAGTGGAAAGGACCTTTGATGATGTCATACCATGTGATAAGTCACATGTCCAGGAAGTGCCCGGCTCTATAGTGTGCTGGAGGACCCACTAAGAGCCCGTACACCCTAGGCGCTTCCCTAGTGAACTGGCTAGGATGGATGGGCTGCAGGGAGGACCTATAGATTCCAGGTTCAATCTATATCAGGGTTCCCCAACTCCAGTCCTCAAGGCCCACCAACAGGTCATGTTTTCAGGATTTCCTTAGCATTGCACAGGTGATGGAATTATTGCCTGTGCAGGTGATGCAATTATCACCTGTGTAATACTAAGGAAATCCTGAAAACATGACCTGTTGGTGGGCCTTGAGGACTGGAGTTGGGGAACCCTGATCTATATCACATGGAGCTAAAGGACCTTTCATGATGTCATAATCATGTGATCAGTCACATGTGAAGAAGGCTATGGAAAAACCATTAGGCTATGTTCCCACCATGCAGAAATGAAGCAGAAAATTTCTGCAGCATGTCTGCATCTCCCTGGCAGAAAAAAACGCGTGCGGATTGTGCATGCGGATCGCACACGCAGGTCGTACACGCGGATCGTACACGCGGATCATACACGCGGATCATACACGCGGGTCGTACACGCAGGTCGTACACGCGGATCGTACACGCGGGTCGTACAAGCGGATCATACACGCGGATCGTACACGAGGGTCGTACACGCGGATCATACACGAGGGTCGTACACGAGGGTCGTACACGCGGATCGTACACGCGGATCATACACGCGGATCGTACACGAGGGTCGTACACGCGGATCATACACGCGGATCGTACACGAGGGTCGTACACGCGGATCATACACGAGGGTCGTACACGAGGGTCGTACACGAGGGTCGTACACGAGGGTCGTACACGAGGGTCGTACACGCGGATCGTACACGCAGGTCGTACACGCGGATCGTACACGCGGGTCGTACACGCGGATCATACACGCGGATCGTACACGAGGGTCGTACACGCGGGTCGTACACGCGGGTCGTACACGCGGGTCGTACACGCGGATCGTACACGCGGATCGTACACGAGGGTCGTACACGCGGATCGTACACGAGGGTCGTACACGCGGATCGTACACGCGGATCGTACACGCAGGTCGTACACGCGGATCGTACACGCGGGTCGTACACGCGGATCGTACACGCGGATCGTACACGCGGGTCGTACACGCGGGTCGTACACGCGGATCGTACACGCGGATCGTACACGAGGGTCGTACACGCGGATCGTACACGCGGGTCGTACACGCGGGTCGTACACGCGGATCGTACACGAGGGTCGTACACGAGGGTCGTACACGCGGATCGTACACGCGGATCGTACACGCAGGTCGTACACGCGGATCGTACACGCGGGTCGTACACGCGGGTCGTACACGCGGATCATACACGCGGATCATACACGCGGATCGTACACGAGGGTCGTACACGCGGATCATACACGAGGGTCGTACACGAGGGTCGTACACGAGGGTCGTACACGAGGGTCGTACACGAGGGTCGTACACGCGGGTCGTACACGCGGATCATACACGAGGGTCGTACACGCGGATCATACACGAGGGTCGTACACGCGGATCGTACATGTGGATTGTACATGCAGATTGTACATGCGTTTTCCTGCCAGGGACATGCGGAAGTGAAGCGTTCTTCACATGTATTTCTTGGAAAGTGCTTGACAGCTCGGTCACACTATATAAATCCATGTAACCGGCATGGATTTATACAGTGTGACCTTAAAGAATGGTAAAAAATAAAAACCAAACCTATATTTACCTTCTGATGGCCCCTGCAGGCTTGCTGCGCTCCTGTGCTGGCTGCCGGCAGATCGCGGTACACTGAAGGACCTGCCGTCACATGACTGTCCTTCAGTCCTGTGCGATCTGTAGGCAAGCACAGGGAAGGAGTCCGGGGGCCGTCGGAAGGTGAATATAATCTTTATTTTTTATTTTATTCTTTTTTTACAGCGTTTAATGGTACCCGGGTCTGGAGGAGAGTCTCCTGTCCTCCACACCAGGGTACCATCCGCACATTAGAACGCGCCAATTACACAAGCACAGATGCAGTCTTGCGAAATGGGCGCGTTCTAATGCAAGTCAATGACGGCGCTTCCGCAAAATTAATGGACATGCTGTAGATTTTTGAGCGCAAAAAAATCTACAGCATGGGCATTGAAAGTGCAGAATTGCATTGGAGACCATGGGGGAAGGTTTACCAAGTGTTTACGCTGCGGAAATTTCCGCACCAAAAACGCATGAAATAAGCAACGTGGGCACACAGCCTTATTGTGGCAACTAAAGGACCTTTGATTATGTCATGATCATGTGATGAGTCACGTGTTCCACTGCGAGCAAAACTGGGAAAGGCACGTAAAAATAAGGAGCGCAATCCCTGCAGACCACAGCATAAAACGACAGCACAGTATAACACGATCTCCCCCTGCTGAGCACAACAGAGAACTACAGCACAGTATAACGCGATCTCCCCCTGCTGAGCACAACAGAGAACTACAGCACAGTATAACACGATCTCCCCCTGCTGAGCGCAACAGAGAACTACAGCACAGTATAACACGATCTCCCCCTGCTGAGCACAACAGAGAACTACAGCACAGTATAACGCGATCTCCCCCTGCTGAGCACAACAGAGAACTACAGCACAGTATAACACGATCTCCCCCTGCTGAGCACAACAGAGAACTACAGCACAGTGTAACGCGATCTCTCCCTGCTGAGCACAACAGAGAACTACAGCACAGTATAACGCGATCTCCCCCTGCTGAGCACAACAGAGAACTACAGCACAGTATAACACGATCTCCCCCTGCTGAGCACAACAGAGAACTACAGCACAGTATAACGCGATCTCCCCCTGCTGAGCGCAACAGAGAACTACAGCACAGTATAACACGATCTCTCCCTGCTGAACACAACAGAGAACTACAGCACAGTATAACACGATCTCCCCCTGCTGAGCACAACAGAGAACTACAGCACAGTATAACGCGATCTCTCCCTGCTGAGCACAACAGAGAACTACAGCACAGTATAACGCGATCTCCCCCTGCTGAGCGCAACAGAGAACTACAGCACAGTATAACGCGATCTCCCCCTGCTGAGCACAACAGAGAACTACAGCACAGTATAACGCGATCTCTCCCTGCTGAGCACAACAGAGAACTACAGCACAGTATAACGCGATCTCCCCCTGCTGAGCACAACAGAGAACTACAGCACAGTATAACGCGATCTCTCCCTACTAAGCGCAACAGAGAACTACAGCACAGTATAACGCGATCTCCCCCTGCTGAGCAAAACAGAGAACTACAGCATAGTATAACCCAATCTCCCCCTGCTGAGCGCAACAGAGAACTACAGCACAGTATAACGCGATCTCTCCCTGCTGAGCGCAACAGAGAACTACAGCACAGTATAACGCGATCTCTCCCTGCTGAGCGCAACAGAGAACTACAGCACAGTATAACACGATCTCCCCCTGCTGAACACAACAGAGAACTACAGCACAGTATAACGCGATCTCCCCCTGCTGAGCACAACAGAGAACTACAGCACAGTATAACGCGATCTCCCCCCGCTGAGCGCAACAGAGAACTACAGCACAGTGTAACGCGATCTCCCCCTGCTGAGCACAACAGAGAACTGCAGCACAGTATAACGCGATCTCCCCCTGCTGAGCACAACAGAGAACTACAGCACAGTATAACGCGATCTCTCCCTGCTGAGCACAACAGAGAACTACAGCACAGTATAACGCGATCTCCCCCTGCTGAGCGCAACAGAGAACTACAGTACAGTATAACGCGATCTCCCCCTGCTGAACACAACAGAGAACTACAGCACAGTATAACGCAATATCCCCCTGCTGAGCGCAACAGAGAACTACAGCACAGTATAAAGCGATATCCCCCTGCTGAGCACAACAGAGAACTACAGCACAGTATAACACAATCTCCCCATGCTGAGCGCAACAGAGAACTACAGCACAGTATAACGCGATCTCCCCCTGCTGAGCACAACAGAGAACTACAGCACAGTATAACGCGATCTCCCCCTGCTGAGCACAACAGAGAACTACAGCACAGTATAACGCAATCTCCCTCTGCTGAGCGCAACAGAGAACTACAGCACAGTATAACGCAATCTCTCCCTGCTGAGCACAACACAGAACTACAGCACAGTATAACACGATCTCCCCCTGCTGAGCACAACAGAGAACTACAGCACAGTATAACGCGATCTCCCCCTGCTGAGCGCAACAGAGAACTACAGCACAGTATAACACGATCTCTCCCTACTAAGCGCAACAGAGAACTACAACACAGTATAACGCGATCTCTCCCTGCTGAGCACAACAGAGTACTACAGCACATTATAACGCGATCTCCCCCTGCTGAGCGCAACAGAGAACTACAGCACATTATAACACGATCTCTCCCTGCTGATCGCAACAGAGAACTACAGCACAGTATAACACGATCTCCCCCTGCTGAGCGCAACAGAGAACTACAGCACAGTATAACGCGATCTCCCCCTGCTGAGCACAACAAAGAACTACAGCACAGTATAACACGATCTCCCCCTGCTGAGCGCAACAGAGAACTACAGCACAGTATAACACGATCTCCCCCTGCTGAGCGCAACAGAGAACTACAGCACAGTATAACGCGATCTCCCCCTGCTGAGCACAACAGAGAACTACAGCACAGTATAACGCGATCTCTCCCTGCTGAACACAACAGAGAACTACAGCACAGTATAACACGATCTCCCCCTGCTGAGCACAACAGAGAACTACAGCACAGTATAACACGATCTCTCCCTGCTGAGCGCAACAGAGAACTACAGCACAGTATAACACGATCTCTCCCTGCTGAGCACAACAGAGAACTACAGCACAGTATAACGCGATCTCCCCCTGCTGAGCACAACAGAGAACTACAGCACAGTATAACGCGATCTCTCCCTGCTGAACACAACAGAGAACTACAGCACAGTATAACACGATCTCCCCCTGCTGAGCACAACAGAGAACTACAGCACAGTATAACGCGATCTCCCCCTGCTGAGCACAACAGAGAACTACAGCACAGTATAACGCGATCTCCCCCTGCTGAGCACAACAGAGAACTACAGCACAGTATAACACGATCTCCCCCTGCTGAGCGCAACAGAGAACTACAGCACAGTATAACACGATCTCCCCCTGCTGAGCGCAACAGAGAACTACAGCACAGTATAACGCGATCTCCCCCTGCTGAGCACAACAGAGAACTACAGCACAGTATAACACGATCTCCCCCTGCTGAGCACAACAGAGAACTACAGCACAGTATAACGCGATCTCCCCCTGCTGAGCACAACAGAGAACTACAGCACAGTATAACACGATCTCCCCCTGCTGAGCGCAACAGAGAACTACAGCACAGTATAACACGATCTCCCCCTGCTGAGCACAACAGAGAACTACAGCACAGTATAACGCAATCTCCCCCTGCTGAGCACAACAGAGAACTACAGCACAGTATAACGTGATCTCCCCCTGCTGAACACAACAGAGAACTACAGCACAGTATAACACGATCTCCCCCTGCTGAGCACAACAGAGAACTACAGCACAGTATAACACGATCTCTCCCTGTTGAGCACAACAGAGAACTACAGCACAGTATAACACGATCTCCCCCTGCTGAACACAACAGAGAACTACAGCACAGTATAACACGATCTCCCCCTGCTGAGGACAACAGAGATCTACAGCACAGTATAACACGATCTCCCCCTGCTGAGCGCAACAGAGAACTACAGCACAGTATAACGCGATCTCCCCCTGCTGAGCGCAACAGAGAACTACAGCACAGTATAACACGATCTCTCCCTGCTGAGCGCAACAGAGAACTACAGCACAGTATAACACGATCTCCCCCTGCTGAGCACAACAGAGAACTACAGCACAGTATAACGCGATCTCCCCCTGCTGAGCACAACAGAGAACTACAGCACAGTATAACGCATTCTCCCTCTGCTGAGCGCAACAGAGAACTACAGCACAGTATAACGCAATCTCTCCCTGCTGAGCACAACAGAGAACTACAGCACAGTATAACACGATCTCCCCCTGCTGAGCACAACAGAGAACTACAGCACAGTATAACGCGATCTCCCCCTGCTGAGCGCAACAGAGAACTACAGCACAGTATAACACGATCTCTCCCTACTAAGCGCAACAGAGAACTACAACACAGTATAACGCGATCTCTCCCTGCTGAGCACAACAGAGAACTACAGCACAGTATAACACGATCTCTCCCTGCTGAGCACAACAGAGAACTACAGCACAGTATAACACGATCTCCCCCTGCTGAGCACAACAGAGAACTACAGCACAGTATAACACGATCTCCCCCTGCTGAGCACAACAGAGAACTACAGCACAGTATAACACGATCTCCCCCTGCTGAGCACAACAGAGAACTACAGCACAGTATAACGCGATCTCCCCCTGCTGAGCGCAACAGAGAACTACAGCACAGTATAACGCGATCTCCCCCTGCTGAGTGCAACAGAGAACTACAGCACAGTATAACACGATCTCCCCCTGCTGAGCGCAACAGAGAATTAACGCACAGTATAACGCGATCTCCCCCTGCTGAGCGCAACAGAGAACTACAGCACAGTATAACACGATCTCCCCCTGCTGAGCACAACAGAGAACTACAGCACAGTATAACGCGATCTCTCCCTGCTGAGCGCAACAGAGAACTACAGCACAGTATAACACGATCTCCCCCTGCTGAGCACAACAGAGAACTACAGCACAGTATAACACGATCTCCCCCTGCTGAGCGCAACAGAGAACTACAGCACAGTATAACATGATCTCCCCCTGCTGAGCACAACAGAGAACTACAGCACAGTATAACGCGATCTCCCCATGCTGAGCATAACAGAGAACTACAGCACAGTATAACACGATCTCCCCATGCTGAGCACAACAGAGAACTACAGCACAGTATAACACGATCTCCCCCTGCTGAGCACAACAGAGAACTACAGCACAGTATAACGCGATCTCCCCATGCTGAGCATAACAGAGAACTACAGCACAGTATAACGCGATCTCCCCATGCTGAGCATAACAGAGAACTACAGCACAGTATAACATGATCTCCCCCTGCTGAGCACAACAGAGAACTACAGCACAGTATAACGCGATCTCTCCCTGCTGAGCGCAACAGAGAACTACAGCACAGTATAACACGATCTCCCCCTGCTGAGCACAACAGAGAACTACAGCACAGTATAACACGATCTCTCCCTGCTGAACACAACAGAGAACTACAGCACAGTATAACGTGATCTCCCCCTGCTGAGCACAACAGAGAACTACAGCACAGTATAACGCGATCTCCCCCTGCTGAGCACAACAGAGAACTACAGCACAGTATAACGCGATCTCCCCCTGCTGAGCACAACAGAGAACTACAGCACAGTATAACGCGATCTCTCCCTGCTGAGCACAACAGAGAACTACAGCACAGTATAACGCGATCTCCCCATGCTGAACACAACAGAGAACTACAGCACAGTATAACGCGATCTCCCCCTGCTGAGCGCAACAGAGAACTACAGCACAGTATAACGCGATCTCCCTCTGCTGAGCAAAACAGAGAACTACAGCACAGTATAACGCGATCTCCCCCTGCTGAGCGCAACAGAGAACTACAGCACAGTATAACACGATCTCTCCCTACTAAGCGCAACAGAGAACTACAGCACAGTATAACGCGGTCTCCCCCTGCTGAACACAACAGAGAACTACAGCACAGTATAACGCAATCTCTCCCTGCTGAGCACAACAGAGAACTACAGCACAGTATAACGCATTCTCCCTCTGCTGAGCGCAACAGAGAACTACAGCACAGTATAACGCAATCTCCCCCTGCTGAGCACAACAGAGAACTACAGCACAGTATAACGCATTCTCCCTCTGCTGAGCGCAACAGAGAACTACAGCACAGTATAACGCAATCTCTCCCTGCTGAGCACAACAGAGAACTACAGCACAGTATAACGTGACCTCCCCCTGCTGAACACAACAGAAAACTACAGCACAGTATAACACGATCTCCCCCTGCTGAGCACAACAGAGAACTACAGCACAGTATAACACGATCTCCCCATGCTGAGCGCAACAGAGAACTACAGCAAAGTATAACACGATCTCTCCCTGCTGAGCACAACAGAGAACTACAGCACAGTATAACGCGATCTCTCCCTGCTGAGCACAACAGAGAACTACAGCACAGTATAACGCGATCTCCCCCTGCTGAGCACAACAGAGAACTACAGCACAGTATAACGCGATCTCCCCCTGCTGAACACAACAGAGAACTACAGCACAGTATAACACGATCTCCCCCTGCTGAGCACAACAGAGAACTACAGCACAGTATAACGCGATCTCTCCCTGCTGAGCACAACAGAGAACTACAGCACAGTATAACGCGATCTCTCCCTGCTGAGCACAACAGAGAACTACAGCACAGTATAACACGATCTCCCCCTGCTGAGCACAACAGAGAACTACAGCACAGTATAACGCGATCTCCCCCTGCTGAGCGCAACAGAGAACTACAGCACAGTATAACGCGATCTCTCCCTGCTGAGCACAACAGAGAACTACAGCACAGTATAACGCGATCTCCCCCTGCTGAGCACAACAGAGAACTACAGCACAGTATAACGCGATCTCCCCCTGCTGAACACAACAGAGAACTACAGCACAGTATAACACGATCTCCCCCTGCTGAGCACAACAGAGAACTACAGCACAGTATAACGCGATCTCCCCCTGCTGAGCGCAACAGAGAACTACAGCACAGTATAACGCGATCAACCCCCGGCTGAGCGCAACAGAGAACTACAGCACAGTATAACGCGATCTCCCCCTGCTGAGCGCAACAGAGAACTACAGCACAGTATAACGCGATCTCTCCCTGCTGAGCGCAACAGAGAACTACAGCACAGTATAACGCGATCTCTCCCTGCTGAGCGCAACAGAGAACTACAGCACAGTATAACGCGATCTCTCCCTGCTGAGCGCAACAGAGAACTACAGCACAGTATAACACGATCTCTCCCTGCTGAGCGCAACAGAGAACTACAGCACAGTATAACACGATCTCCCCCTGCTGAGCACAACAGAGAACTACAGCACAGTATAACGCGATCTCCCCCTGCTGAGCACAACAGAGAACTACAGCACAGTATAACACGATCTCCCCCTGCTGAGCACAACAGAGAACTACAGCACAGTGTAACGCGATCTGTCCCTGCTGAGCACAACAGAGAACTACAGCACAGTATAACGCGATCTCCCCCTGCTGAGCACAACAGAGAACTACAGCACAGTATAACACGATCTCCCCCTGCTGAGCACAACAGAGAACTACAGCACAGTATAACGCGATCTCCCCCTGCTGAGCGCAACAGAGAACTACAGCACAGTATAACACGATCTCTCCCTGCTGAACACAACAGAGAACTACAGCACAGTATAACACGATCTCCCCCTGCTGAGCACAACAGAGAACTACAGCACAGTATAACGCGATCTCTCCCTGCTGAGCACAACAGAGAACTACAGCACAGTATAACGCGATCTCCCCCTGCTGAGCGCAACAGAGAACTACAGCACAGTATAACGCGATCTCCCCCTGCTGAGCACAACAGAGAACTACAGCACAGTATAACGCGATCTCTCCCTGCTGAGCACAACAGAGAACTACAGCACAGTATAACGCGATCTCCCCCTGCTGAGCACAACAGAGAACTACAGCACAGTATAACGCGATCTCTCCCTACTAAGCGCAACAGAGAACTACAGCACAGTATAACACGATCTCCCCCTGCTGAGCACAACAGAGAACTACAGCACAGTATAACACGATCTCCCCATGCTGAGCACAACAGAGAACTACAGCATAGTATAACCCAATCTCCCCCTGCTGAGCGCAACAGAGAACTACAGCACAGTATAACGCGATCTCTCCCTGCTGAGCGCAACAGAGAACTACAGCACAGTATAACGCGATCTCTCCCTGCTGAGCGCAACAGAGAACTACAGCACAGTATAACACGATCTCCCCCTGCTGAACACAACAGAGAACTACAGCACAGTATAACGCGATCTCCCCCTGCTGAGCACAACAGAGAACTACAGCACAGTATAACGCGATCTCCCCCCGCTGAGCGCAATAGAGAACTACAGCACAGTATAACGCGATCTCCCCCTGCTGAGCACAACAGAGAACTACAGCACAGTATAACGCGATCTCTCCCTGCTGAGCACAACAGAGAACTACAGCACAGTATAACGCGATCTCCCCCTGCTGAGCGCAACAGAGAACTACAGTACAGTATAACGCGATCTCCCCCTGCTGAACACAACAGAGAACTACAGCACAGTATAACGCAATATCCCCCTGCTGAGCGCAACAGAGAACTACAGCACAGTATAAAGCGATATCCCCCTGCTGAGCACAACAGAGAACTACAGCACAGTATAACACAATCTCCCCATGCTGAGCGCAACAGAGAACTACAGCACAGTATAACGCGATCTCCCCCTGCTGAGCACAACAGAGAACTACAGCACAGTATAACGCGATCTCCCCCTGCTGAGCACAACAGAGAACTACAGCACAGTATAACGCAATCTCCCTCTGCTGAGCGCAACAGAGAACTACAGCACAGTATAACGCAATCTCTCCCTGCTGAGCACAACACAGAACTACAGCACAGTATAACACGATCTCCCCCTGCTGAGCACAACAGAGAACTACAGCACAGTATAACGCGATCTCCCCCTGCTGAGCGCAACAGAGAACTACAGCACAGTATAACACGATCTCTCCCTACTAAGCGCAACAGAGAACTACAACACAGTATAACGCGATCTCTCCCTGCTGAGCACAACAGAGTACTACAGCACATTATAACGCGATCTCCCCCTGCTGAGCGCAACAGAGAACTACAGCACATTATAACACGATCTCTCCCTGCTGATCGCAACAGAGAACTACAGCACAGTATAACACGATCTCCCCCTGCTGAGCGCAACAGAGAACTACAGCACAGTATAACGCGATCTCCCCCTGCTGAGCACAACAAAGAACTACAGCACAGTATAACACGATCTCCCCCTGCTGAGCGCAACAGAGAACTACAGCACAGTATAACACGATCTCCCCCTGCTGAGCGCAACAGAGAACTACAGCACAGTATAACGCGATCTCCCCCTGCTGAGCACAACAGAGAACTACAGCACAGTATAACGCGATCTCTCCCTGCTGAACACAACAGAGAACTACAGCACAGTATAACACGATCTCCCCCTGCTGAGCACAACAGAGAACTACAGCACAGTATAACACGATCTCTCCCTGCTGAGCGCAACAGAGAACTACAGCACAGTATAACACGATCTCTCCCTGCTGAGCACAACAGAGAACTACAGCACAGTATAACGCGATCTCCCCCTGCTGAGCACAACAGAGAACTACAGCACAGTATAACGCGATCTCTCCCTGCTGAACACAACAGAGAACTACAGCACAGTATAACACGATCTCCCCCTGCTGAGCACAACAGAGAACTACAGCACAGTATAACGCGATCTCCCCCTGCTGAGCACAACAGAGAACTACAGCACAGTATAACGCAATCTCCCCCTGCTGAGCACAACAGAGAACTACAGCACAGTATAACGCGATCTCCCCCTGCTGAGCACAACAGAGAACTACAGCACAGTATAACACGATCTCCCCCTGCTGAGCGCAACAGAGAACTACAGCACAGTATAACACGATCTCCCCCTGCTGAGCGCAACAGAGAACTACAGCACAGTATAACGCGATCTCCCCCTGCTGAGCACAACAGAGAACTACAGCACAGTATAACACGATCTCCCCCTGCTGAGCACAACAGAGAACTACAGCACAGTATAACGCGATCTCCCCCTGCTGAGCACAACAGAGAACTACAGCACAGTATAACACGATCTCCCCCTGCTGAGCGCAACAGAGAACTACAGCACAGTATAACACGATCTCCCCCTGCTGAGCGCAACAGAGAACTACAGCACAGTATAACGCAATCTCCCCCTGCTGAGCACAACAGAGAACTACAGCACAGTATAACGTGATCTCCCCCTGCTGAACACAACAGAGAACTACAGCACAGTATAACACGATCTCCCCCTGCTGAGCACAACAGAGAACTACAGCACAGTATAACACGATCTCTCCCTGTTGAGCACAACAGAGAACTACAGCACAGTATAACACGATCTCCCCCTGCTGAACACAACAGAGAACTACAGCACAGTATAACACGATCTCCCCCTGCTGAGGACAACAGAGATCTACAGCACAGTATAACACGATCTCCCCCTGCTGAGCACAACAGAGAACTACAGCACAGTATAACGCGATCTCCCCCTGCTGAGCACAACAGAGAACTACAGCACAGTATAACACGATCTCCCCCTGCTGAGCGCAACAGAGAACTACAGCACAGTATAACGCGATCTCCCCCTGCTGAGCACAACAAAGAACTACAGCACAGTATAACACGATCTCCCCCTGCTGAGCGCAACAGAGAACTACAGCACAGTATAACACGATCTCCCCCTGCTGAGCGCAACAGAGAACTACAGCACAGTATAACGCGATCTCCCCCTGCTGAGCACAACAGAGAACTACAGCACAGTATAACGCGATCTCTCCCTGCTGAACACAACAGAGAACTACAGCACAGTATAACACGATCTCCCCCTGCTGAGCACAACAGAGAACTACAGCACAGTATAACACGATCTCTCCCTGCTGAGCGCAACAGAGAACTACAGCACAGTATAACACGATCTCTCCCTGCTGAGCACAACAGAGAACTACAGCACAGTATAACGCGATCTCCCCCTGCTGAGCACAACAGAGAACTACAGCACAGTATAACGCGATCTCTCCCTGCTGAACACAACAGAGAACTACAGCACAGTATAACACGATCTCCCCCTGCTGAGCACAACAGAGAACTACAGCACAGTATAACGCGATCTCCCCCTGCTGAGCACAACAGAGAACTACAGCACAGTATAACGCAATCTCCCCCTGCTGAGCACAACAGAGAACTACAGCACAGTATAACGCGATCTCCCCCTGCTGAGCACAACAGAGAACTACAGCACAGTATAACACGATCTCCCCCTGCTGAGCGCAACAGAGAACTACAGCACAGTATAACACGATCTCCCCCTGCTGAGCGCAACAGAGAACTACAGCACAGTATAACGCGATCTCCCCCTGCTGAGCACAACAGAGAACTACAGCACAGTATAACACGATCTCCCCCTGCTGAGCACAACAGAGAACTACAGCACAGTATAACGCGATCTCCCCCTGCTGAGCACAACAGAGAACTACAGCACAGTATAACACGATCTCCCCCTGCTGAGCGCAACAGAGAACTACAGCACAGTATAACACGATCTCCCCCTGCTGAGCGCAACAGAGAACTACAGCACAGTATAACGCAATCTCCCCCTGCTGAGCACAACAGAGAACTACAGCACAGTATAACGTGATCTCCCCCTGCTGAACACAACAGAGAACTACAGCACAGTATAACACGATCTCCCCCTGCTGAGCACAACAGAGAACTACAGCACAGTATAACACGATCTCTCCCTGTTGAGCACAACAGAGAACTACAGCACAGTATAACACGATCTCCCCCTGCTGAACACAACAGAGAACTACAGCACAGTATAACACGATCTCCCCCTGCTGAGGACAACAGAGATCTACAGCACAGTATAACACGATCTCCCCCTGCTGAGCGCAACAGAGAACTACAGCACAGTATAACGCGATCTCCCCCTGCTGAGCGCAACAGAGAACTACAGCACAGTATAACACGATCTCTCCCTGCTGAGCGCAACAGAGAACTACAGCACAGTATAACACGATCTCCCCCTGCTGAGCACAACAGAGAACTACAGCACAGTATAACGCGATCTCCCCCTGCTGAGCACAACAGAGAACTACAGCACAGTATAACGCATTCTCCCTCTGCTGAGCGCAACAGAGAACTACAGCACAGTATAACGCAATCTCTCCCTGCTGAGCACAACAGAGAACTACAGCACAGTATAACACGATCTCCCCCTGCTGAGCACAACAGAGAACTACAGCACAGTATAACGCGATCTCCCCCTGCTGAGCGCAACAGAGAACTACAGCACAGTATAACACGATCTCTCCCTACTAAGCGCAACAGAGAACTACAACACAGTATAACGCGATCTCTCCCTGCTGAGCACAACAGAGAACTACAGCACAGTATAACACGATCTCTCCCTGCTGAGCACAACAGAGAACTACAGCACAGTATAACACGATCTCCCCCTGCTGAGCACAACAGAGAACTACAGCACAGTATAACACGATCTCCCCCTGCTGAGCACAACAGAGAACTACAGCACAGTATAACACGATCTCCCCCTGCTGAGCACAACAGAGAACTACAGCACAGTATAACGCGATCTCCCCCTGCTGAGCGCAACAGAGAACTACAGCACAGTATAACGCGATCTCCCCCTGCTGAGTGCAACAGAGAACTACAGCACAGTATAACACGATCTCCCCCTGCTGAGCGCAACAGAGAATTAACGCACAGTATAACGCGATCTCCCCCTGCTGAGCGCAACAGAGAACTACAGCACAGTATAACACGATCTCCCCCTGCTGAGCACAACAGAGAACTACAGCACAGTATAACGCGATCTCTCCCTGCTGAGCGCAACAGAGAACTACAGCACAGTATAACACGATCTCCCCCTGCTGAGCACAACAGAGAACTACAGCACAGTATAACACGATCTCCCCCTGCTGAGCGCAACAGAGAACTACAGCACAGTATAACATGATCTCCCCCTGCTGAGCACAACAGAGAACTACAGCACAGTATAACGCGATCTCCCCATGCTGAGCATAACAGAGAACTACAGCACAGTATAACGCGATCTCTCCCTGCTGAGCGCAACAGAGAACTACAGCACAGTATAACACGATCTCCCCCTGCTGAGCACAACAGAGAACTACAGCACAGTATAACACGATCTCTCCCTGCTGAGCACAACAGAGAACTACAGCACAGTATAACGCGATCTCCCCCTGCTGAGCACAACAGAGAACTACAGCACAGTATAACGCGATCTCTCCCTGCTGAGCACAACAGAGAACTACAGCACAGTATAACGCGATCTCCCCATGCTGAACACAACAGAGAACTACAGCACAGTATAACGCGATCTCCCCCTGCTGAGCGCAACAGAGAACTACAGCACAGTATAACGCGATCTCCCTCTGCTGAGCAAAACAGAGAACTACAGCACAGTATAACGCGATCTCCCCCTGCTGAGCGCAACAGAGAACTACAGCACAGTATAACACGATCTCTCCCTACTAAGCGCAACAAAGAACTACAGCACAGTATAACACGATCTCTCCCTACTAAGCGCAACAGAGAACTACAGCACAGTATAACGCGGTCTCCCCCTGCTGAACACAACAGAGAACTACAGCACAGTATAACGCAATCTCTCCCTGCTGAGCACAACAGAGAACTACAGCACAGTATAACGCATTCTCCCTCTGCTGAGCGCAACAGAGAACTACAGCACAGTATAACGCAATCTCCCCCTGCTGAGCACAACAGAGAACTACAGCACAGTATAACGCATTCTCCCTCTGCTGAGCGCAACAGAGAACTACAGCACAGTATAACGCAATCTCTCCCTGCTGAGCACAACAGAGAACTACAGCACAGTATAACGTGACCTCCCCCTGCTGAACACAACAGAAAACTACAGCACAGTATAACACGATCTCCCCCTGCTGAGCACAACAGAGAACTACAGCACAGTATAACACGATCTCCCCATGCTGAGCGCAACAGAGAACTACAGCACAGTATAACACGATCTCTCCCTGCTGAGCACAACAGAGAACTACAGCACAGTATAACGCGATCTCTCCCTGCTGAGCACAACAGAGAACTACAGCACAGTATAACGCGATCTCCCCCTGCTGAGCACAACAGAGAACTACAGCACAGTATAACGCGATCTCCCCCTGCTGAACACAACAGAGAACTACAGCACAGTATAACACGATCTCCCCCTGCTGAGCACAACAGAGAACTACAGCACAGTATAACGCGATCTCTCCCTGCTGAGCACAACAGAGAACTACAGCACAGTATAACGCGATCTCTCCCTGCTGAGCACAACAGAGAACTACAGCACAGTATAACACGATCTCCCCCTGCTGAGCGCAACAGAGAACTACAGCACAGTATAACGCGATCTCTCCCTGCTGAGCACAACAGAGAACTACAGCACAGTATAACGCGATCTCCCCCTGCTGAGCACAACAGAGAACTACAGCACAGTATAACGCGATCTCCCCCTGCTGAACACAACAGAGAACTACAGCACAGTATAACACGATCTCCCCCTGCTGAGCACAACAGAGAACTACAGCACAGTATAACGCGATCTCCCCCTGCTGAGCGCAACAGAGAACTACAGCACAGTATAACGCGATCAACCCCCGGCTGAGCGCAACAGAGAACTACAGCACAGTATAACGCGATCTCCCCCTGCTGAGCGCAACAGAGAACTACAGCACAGTATAACGCGATCTCTCCCTGCTGAGCGCAACAGAGAACTACAGCACAGTATAACGCGATCTCTCCCTGCTGAGCGCAACAGAGAACTACAGCACAGTATAACGCGATCTCTCCCTGCTGAGCGCAACAGAGAACTACAGCACAGTATAACGCGATCTCCCCCTGCTGAGTGCAACAGAGAACTACAGCACAGTATAACACGATCTCTCCCTGCTGAACACAACAGAGAACTACAGCACAGTATAACGCGATCTCTCCCTACTAAGCGCAACAGAGAACTGCAGCACAGTATAACACGATCTCCCCCTGCTGAGCACAACAGAGAACTACAGCACAGTATAACGCGATCTCTCCCTGCTGAACACAACAGAGAACTACAGCACAGTATAACGCGATCTCCCCCTGCTGAGCACAACAGAGAACTACAGCACAGTATAACGCGATCTCCCCCTGCTGAGCGCAACAGAGAACTACAGCACAGTATAACACGATCTCCCCCTGCTGAGCGCAACAGAGAACTACAGCACAGTATAACGCGATCTCCCCCTGCTGAGCACAACAGAGAACTACAGCACAGTATAACACGATCTCTCTCTGCTGAGCACAACAGAGAACTACAGCACAGTATAACGTGATCTCCCCCTGCTGAGCGCAACAGAGAACTACAGCACAGTATAACACGATCTCCCCCTGCTGAGCGCAACAGAGAACTACAGCACAGTATAACACGATCTCCCCCTGCTGAGCGCAACAGAGAACTACAGCACAGTATAACACGATCTCTCCCTGCTGAGCACAACAGAGAACTACAGCACAGTATAACGCGATCTCCCCCTGCTGAGCACAACAGAGAACTACAGCACAGTATAACGCGATCTCTCCCTGCTGAGCACAACAGAGAACTACAGCACAGTATAACACGATCTCTCCCTGCTGAGCACAACAGAGAACTACAGCACAGTATAACGCGATCTCCCCCTGCTGAGCACAACAGAGAACTACAGCACAGTATAACGCGATCTCTCCCTGCTGAGCACAACAGAGAACTACAGCACAGTATAACGTGATCTCCCCCTGCTGAGCACAACAGAGAACTACAGCACAGTGTAACGCGATCTCTCCCTGCTGAGCACAACAGAGAACTACAGCACAGTATAACACGATCTCCCCCTGCTGAGCGCAACAGAGAACTACAGCACAGTATAACGCGATCTCTCCCTGCTGAGCACAACAGAGAACTACAGCACAGTATAACGCGATCTCCCCCTGCTGAGCACAACAGAGAACTACAGCACAGTGTAACGCGATCTCTCCCTGCTGAGCACAACAGAGAACTACAGCACAGTATAACACGATCTCCCCCTGCTGAGCGCAACAGAGAACTACAGCACAGTATAACGCGATCTCTCCCTGCTGAGCACAACAGAGAACTACAGCACAGTATAACACGATCTCCCCCTGCTGAGCGCAACAGAGAACTGCAGCACAGTATAACGCGATCTCTCCCTGCTGAGCACAACAGAGAACTACAGCACAGTATAACGCGATCTCCCCCTGCTGAACACAACAGAGAACTACAGCACAGTATAACACGATCTCCCCCTGCTGAGCACAACAGAGAACTACAGCACAGTATAACGCGATCTCTCCCTGCTGAGCACAACAGAGAACTACAGCACAGTATAACGCGATCTCTCCCTGCTGAGCACAACAGAGAACTACAGCACAGTATAACGCGATCTCTCCCTGCTGAGCACAACAGAGAACTACAGCACAGTATAACGCGATCTCCCCCTGCTGAGCACAACAGAGAACTACAGCACAGTATAACGCGATCTCCCCCTGCTGAACACAACAGAGAACTACAGCACAGTATAACACGATCTCCCCCTGCTGAGCACAACAGAGAACTACAGCACAGTATAATGCGATCTCCCCCTGCTGAGCGCAACAGAGAACTACAGCACAGTATAACGCGATCAACCCCCGGCTGAGCGCAACAGAGAACTACAGCACAGTATAACGCGATCTCCCCCTGCTGAGCGCAACAGAGAACTACAGCACAGTATAACGCGATCTCTCCCTGCTGAGCGCAACAGAGAACTACAGCACAGTATAACGCGATCTCTCCCTGCTGAGCGCAACAGAGAACTACAGCACAGTATAACGCGATCTCCCCCTGCTGAGTGCAACAGAGAACTACAGCACAGTATAACACGATCTCTCCCTGCTGAACACAACAGAGAACTACAGCACAGTATAACGCGATCTCTCCCTACTAAGCGCAACAGAGAACTACAGCACAGTATAACACGATCTCCCCCTGCTGAGCACAACAGAGAACTACAGCACAGTATAACGCGATCTCTCCCTGCTGAACACAACAGAGAACTACAGCACAGTATAACGCGATCTCCCCCTGCTGAGCACAACAGAGAACTACAGCACAGTATAACGCGATCTCCCCCTGCTGAGCGCAACAGAGAACTACAGCACAGTATAACACGATCTCCCCCTGCTGAGCGCAACAAAGAACTACAGCACAGTATAACGCGATCTCCCCCTGCTGAGCACAACAGAGAACTACAGCACAGTATAACACGATCTCTCTCTGCTGAGCACAACAGAGAACTACAGCACAGTATAACACGATCTCTCCCTGCTGAGCACAACAGAGAACTACAGCACAGTATAACGCGATCTCCCCCTGCTGAGCACAACAGAGAACTACAGCACAGTATAACGCGATCTCTCCCTGCTGAGCACAACAGAGAACTACAGCACAGTATAACACGATCTCCCCCTGCTGAGCGCAACAGAGAACTACAGCACAGTATAACGCGATCTCTCCCTGCTGAGCACAACAGAGAACTACAGCACAGTATAACGCGATCTCTCCCTGCTGAGCACAACAGAGAACTACAGCACAGTATAACGCGATCTCCCCCTGCTGAGCGCAACAGAGAACTACAGCACAGTATAACGCGATCTCCCCCTGCTGAGTGCAACAGAGAACTACAGCACAGTATAACGCGATCTCTCCCTGCTGAGCACAACAGAGAACTACAGCACAGTATAACGCGATCTCTCCCTGCTGAGCACAACAGAGAACTACAGCACAGTATAACACGATCTCTCCCTGCTGAGCGCAACAGAGAACTACAGCACAGTATAACGCGATCTCCCCCTGCTGAGCGCAACAGAGAACTACAGCACAGTATAACGCGATCTCCCTCTGCTGAGCAAAACAGAGAACTACAGCACAGTATAACGCGATCTCCCCCTGCTGAGCGCAACAGAGAACTACAGCACAGTATAACACGATCTCCCCCTGCTGAGCACAACAGAGAACTACAGCACAGTATAACACGATCTCTCCCTGCTGAGCACAACAGAGAACTACAGCACAGTATAACGCGATCTCCCCCTGCTGAGCACAACAGAGAACTACAGCACAGTATAACACGATCTCTCCCTGCTGAGCAAAACAGAGAACTACAGCACAGTATAACGCGATCTCCCCCTGCTGAGCGCAACAGAGAACTACAGCACAGTATAACACGATCTCCCCCTGCTGAGCACAACAGAGAACTACAGCACAGTATAACACGATCTCTCCCTACTAAGCGCAACAGAGAACTACAGCACAGTATAACACGATCTCCCCATGCTGAGCACAACAGAGAACTACAGCACAGTATAACGCGATCTCTCCCTGCTGAGCACAACAGAGAACTACAGCACAGTATAACGCAATCTCTCCCTGCTGAGCACAACAGAGAACTACAGCACAGTATAACGCGATCTCCCCCTGCTGAGCACAACAGAGAACTACAGCACAGTATAACGCAATCTCTCCCTGCTGAGCACAACAGAGAACTACAGCACAGTATAACACGATCTCCCCATGCTGAGCACAACAGAGAACTACAGCACAGTATAACGCGATCTCTCCCTGCTGAGCGCAACAGAGAACTACAGCACAGTATAACACGATCTCCCCCTGCTGAGCGCAACAGAGAACTACAGCACAGTATAACACGATCTCCCCCTGCTGCGCACAACAGAGAACTACAGCACAGTATAACGCGATCTCTCCCTGCTGAGCACAACAGAGAACTACAGCACAGTATAACGCGATCTCCCCCTGCTGAGCGCAACAGAGAACTACAGCACAGTATAACACGATCTCTCCCTGCTGAGCACAACAGAGAACTACAGCACAGTATAACGCGATCTCTCCCTGCTGAGCACAACAGAGAACTACAGCACAGTATAACGTGATCTCCCCCTGCTGAGCGCAACAGAGAACTACAGCACAGTATAACGCGATCTCCCCCTGCTGAGCACAACAGAGAACTACAGCACAGTATAACGCGATCTCCCCCTGCTGAACACAACAGAGAACTACAGCACAGTATAACACGATCTCTCCCTGCTGAGCACAACAGAGAACTACAGCACAGTATAACGCGATCTCTCCCTGCTGAGCACAACAGAGAACTACAGCACAGTATAACACGATCTCCCCCTGCTGAGCACAACAGAGAACTACAGCACAGTATAACGCGATCTCCCCCTGCTGAGCACAACAGAGAACTACAGCACAGTATAACGCAATCTCTCCCTGCTGAGCACAACAGAGAACTACAGCACAGTATAACGCGATCTCCCCCTGCTGAGCGCAACAGAGAACTACAGCACAGTATAACGCGATCAACCCCCGGCTGAGCGCAACAGAGAACTACAGCACAGTATAACGCGATCTCCCCCTGCTGAGCGCAACAGAGAACTACAGCACAGTATAACGCGATCTCTCCCTGCTGAGCGCAACAGAGAACTACAGCACAGTATAACGCGATCTCTCCCTGCTGAGCGCAACAGAGAACTACAGCACAGTATAACGCGATCTCTCCCTGCTGAGCGCAACAGAGAACTACAGCACAGTATAACGCGATCTCCCCCTGCTGAGTGCAACAGAGAACTACAGTACAGTATAACATGATCTCTCCCTGCTGAACACAACAGAGAACTACAGCACAGTATAACACGATCTCCCCCTGCTGAGCACAACAGAGAACTACAGCACAGTATAACGCGATCTCTCCCTGCTGAACACAACAGAGAACTACAGCACAGTATAACGCGATCTCCCCCTGCTGAGCACAACAGAGAACTACAGCACAGTATAACACGATCTCCCCCTGCTGAGCGCAACAGAGAACTACAGCACAGTATAACGCGATCTCCCCCTGCTGAGCGCAACAGAGAACTACAGCACAGTATAACACGATCTCCCCCTGCTGAACACAACAGAGAACTACAGCACAGTATAACGCGATCTCCCCCTGCTGAGCGCAACAGAGAACTACAGCACAGTATAACACGATCTCCCCCTGCTGAGCGCAACAGAGAACTACAGCACAGTATAACGCGATCTCCCCCTGCTGAGCACAACAGAGAACTACAGCACAGTATAACGCGATCTCTCCCTGCTGAGCACAACAGAGAACTACAGCACAGTATAACACGATCTCCCCCTGCTGAGCACAACAGAGAACTACAGCACAGTATAACGCGATCTCTCCCTGCTGAGCACAACAGAGAACTACAGCACAGTATAACACGATCTCCCCCTGCTGAGCGCAACAGAGAACTACAGCAGAGTATAACACGATCTCCCCCTGCTGAGCACAAAAGAGAACTACAGCACAGTATAACGCGATCTCTCCCTGCTGAGCGCAACAGAGAACTACAGCACAGTATAACGCGATCTCTCCCTGCTGAGCACAACAGAGAACTACAGCACAGTATAACGCGATCTCCCCCTGCTGAGCGCAACAGAGAACTACAGCACAGTATAACGCGATCTCCCCCTGCTGAGTGCAACAGAGAACTACAGCACAGTATAACGCGATCTCTCCCTGCTGAGCACAACAGAGAACTACAGCACAGTATAACGCGATCTCTCCCTGCTGAGCACAACAGAGAACTACAGCACAGTATAACGCGATCTCCCCCTGCTGAGCGCAACAGAGAACTACAGCACAGTATAACGCGATCTCCCCCTGCTGAGTGCAACAGAGAACTACAGCACAGTATAACGCGATCTCTCCCTGCTGAGCACAACAGAGAACTACAGCACAGTATAACGCGATCTCTCCCTGCTGAGCACAACAGAGAACTACAGCACAGTATAACACGATCTCTCCCTGCTGAGCGCAACAGAGAACTACAGCACAGTATAACGCGATCTCCCCCTGCTGAGCGCAACAGAGAACTACAGCACAGTATAACGCGATCTCCCCCTGCTGAGCGCAACAGAGAACTACAGCACAGTATAACGCGATCTCCCCCTGCTGAGCGCAACAGAGAACTACAGCACAGTATAACACGATCTCCCCCTGCTGAACACAACAGAGAACTACAGCACAGTATAACACGATCTCCCCCTGCTGAGCGCAACAGAGAACTACAGCACAGTATAACGCGATCTCCCCCTGCTGAGCGCAACAGAGAACTACAGCACAGTATAACACGATCTCCCCCTGCTGAACACAACAGAGAACTACAGCACAGTATAACGCGATCTCCCCCTGCTGAGCGCAACAGAGAACTACAGCACAGTATAACGCGATCTCCCCCTGCTGAGCACAACAGAGAACTACAGCACAGTATAACACGATCTCTCTCTGCTGAGCACAACAGAGAACTACAGCACAGTATAACACGATCTCCCCATGCTGAGCACAACAGAGAACTACAGCACAGTATAACGCGATCTCTCCCTGCTGAGCGCAACAGAGAACTACAGCACAGTATAACACGATCTCCCCATGCTGAGCACAACAGAGAACTACAGCACAGTATAACGCGATCTCCCCCTGCTGAGCACAACAGAGAACTACAGCACAGTATAACGCAATCTCTCCCTGCTAAGCACAACAGAGAACTACAGCACAGTATAACGCGATCTCCCCCTGCTGAGTGCAACAGAGAACTACAGCACAGTATAACGCGATCAACCCCCGGCTGAGCGCAACAGAGAACTACAGCACAGTATAACGCGATCTCCCCCTGCTGAGCGCAACAGAGAACTACAGCACAGTATAACGCGATCTCTCCCTGCTGAGCGCAACAGAGAACTACAGCACAGTATAACGCGATCTCCCCCTGCTGAGTGCAACAGAGAACTACAGCACAGTATAACACGATCTCTCCCTACTAAGCGCAACAGAGAACTACAGCACAGTATAACACGATCTCCCCCTGCTGAGCACAACAGAGAACTACAGCACAGTATAACGCGATCTCTCCCTGCTGAACACAACAGAGAACTACAGCACAGTATAACGCGATCTCCCCCTGCTGAGCGCAACAGAGAACTACAGCACAGTATAACGCGATCTCTCCCTGCTGAGCACAACAGAGAACTACAGCACAGTATAACACGATCTCCCCCTGCTGAGCGCAACAGAGAACTACAGCACAGTATAACACGATCTCTCCCTGCTGAGCGCAACAGAGAACTACAGCACAGTATAACGCGATCTCCCCCTGCTGAACACAACAGAGAACTACAGCACAGTATAACGTGATCTCCCCTGCTGAGCGCAACAGAGAACTACAGCACAGTATAACGCGATCTCTCCCTGCTGAGCGCAACAGAGAACTACAGCACAGTATAACGCGATCTCCCCCTGCTGAGTGCAACAGAGAACTACAGCACAGTATAACACGATCTCCCCCTGCTGAGCGCAACAGAGAATTACAGCACAGTATAACGCGATCTCCCCCTGCTGAGCACAACAGAGAACTACAGCACAGTATAACGCGATCTCTCCCTGCTGAGCACAACAGAGAACTACAGCACAGTATAACGCGATCTCCCCCTGCTGAGCACAACAGAGAACTACAGCACAGTATAACACGATCTCTCCCTGCTGAGCACAACAGAGAACTACAGCACAGTATAACGCAATCTCTCCCTGCTGAGCACAACAGAGAACTACAGCACAGTATAACGCAATCTCTCCCTGCTGAGCACAACAGAGAACTACAGCACAGTATAACGCAATCTCCCCCTGCTGAGCGCAACAGAGAACTACAGCACAGTATAACACGATCTCCCCCTGCTGAGCGCAACAGAGAACTACAGCACAGTATAACACGATCTCCCCCTGCTGAGCACAACAGAGAACTACAGCACAGTATAACGCAATCTCCCCCTGCTGAGCGCAACAGAGAACTACAGCACAGTATAACACGATCTCCCCCTGCTGAGCGCAACAGAGAACTACAGCACAGTATAACACGATCTCCCCCTGCTGAGCACAACAGAGAACTACAGCACAGTATAACACGATCTCTCCCTGCTGAGCACAACAGAGAACTACAGCACAGTATAACGCAATCTCTCCCTGCTGAGCACAACAGAGAACTACAGCACAGTATAACGCAATCTCTCCCTGCTGAGCACAACAGAGAACTACAGCACAGTATAACGCAATCTCCCCCTGCTGAGCGCAACAGAGAACTACAGCACAGTATAACACGATCTCCCCCTGCTGAGCGCAACAGAGAACTACAGCACAGTATAACACGATCTCCCCCTGCTGAGCGCAACAGAGAACTACAGCACAGTATAACACGATCTCCCCCTGCTGAGCACAACAGAGAACTACAGCACAGTATAACACGATCTCTCCCTGCTGAACACAACAGAGAACTACAGCACAGTATAACGCGATCTCTCCCTGCTGAGCGCAACAGAGAACTACAGCACAGTATAACACGATCTCCCCTGCTGAGCGCAACAGAGAACTACAGCACAGTATAACGCGATCTCCCCCTGCTGAGCGCAACAGAGAACTACAGCACAGTATAACGCGATCTCCCCCTGCTGAGCACAACAGAGAACTACAGCACAGTATAACGCGATCTCCCCCTGCTGAGCGCAACAGAGAACTACAGCACAGTATAACACGATCTCTCCCTACTAAGCGCAACAGAGAACTGCAGCACAGTATAACACGATCTCTCCCTACTAAGCGCAACAGAGAACTGCAGCACAGTATAACGCGATCTCCCCCTGCTGAGCGCAACACAGAACTACAGCACAGTATAACGCGATCTCCCCCTGCTGAGCGCAACAGAGAACTACAGCACAGTATAACGCGATCTCCCCCTGCTGAGCACAACAGAGAACTACAGCACAGTATAACGCGATCTCCCCCTGCTGAGTGCAACAGAGAACTACAGCACAGTATAACACGATCTCTCCCTACTAAGCGCAACAGAGAACTACAGCACAGTATAACACGATCTCTCCCTACTAAGCGCAACAGAGAACTACAGCACAGTATAACGCGATCTCTCCCTGCTGAGCACAACAGAGAACTACAGCACAGTATAACACGATCTCCCCCTGCTGAGCACAACAGAGAACTACAGCACAGTATAACACGATCTCTCCCTGCTGAGCGCAACAGAGAACTACAGCACAGTATAAAGCGATCTCCCCCTGCTGAGCACAACAGAGAACTACAGCACAGTATAACGCGATCTCCCCCTGCTGAGCACAACAGAGAACTACAGCACAGTATAACGCGATCTCCCCCTGCTGAGCACAACAGAGAACTACAGCACAGTATAACGCGATCTCCCCCTGCTGAGCACAACAGAGAACTACAGCACAGTATAACACGATCTCCCCCTGCTGAACACAACAGAAAACTACAGCACAGTATAACACGATCTCCCCATGCTGAGCACAACAGAGAACTACAGCACAGTATAACGCGATCTCTCCCTGCTGAACACAACAGAGAACTACAGCACAGTATAACACGATCTCCCCATGCTGAGCACAACAGAGAACTACAGCACAGTATAACACGATCTCCCCATGCTGAGCACAACAGAGAACTACAGCACAGTATAACACGATCTCCCCCTGCTGAGCACAACAGACAACTACAGCACAGTATAACACGATCTCCTCCTGCTGAACACAACAGAGAACTACAGCACAGTATAACGCGATCTCCCCCTGCTGAGCACAACAGAGAACTACAGCACAGTATAACGCGATCTCTCCCTGCTGAGCACAACAGAGAACTACAGCAGAGTATAACGCGATCTCCCCCTGCTGAGCACAACAGAGAACTACAGCACAGTATAACGCAATGTCCCCCTGCTGAGCGCAACAGAGAACTACAGCACAGTATAACGCGATCTCTCCCTGCTGAGCGCAACAGAGAACTACAGCACAGTATAACACGATCTCCCCCTGCTGAACACAACAGAGAACTACAGCACAGTATAACACGATCTCCCCCTGCTGAGCACAACAGAGAACTACAGCACAGTATAACGCAATCTCCCCCTGCTGAGCGCAACAGAGAACTACAGCACAGTATAACGCGATCTCTCCCTGCTGAGCGCAACAGAGAACTACAGCACAGTATAACGCGATCTCCCCCTGCTGAGCGCAGCAGAGAACTACAGCACAGTATAACACGATCTCCCCATGCTGAGCTCAACAGAGAACTACAGCACAGTATAACACGATCTCCCCCTGCTGAGCACAACAGAGAACTACAGCACAGTATAACCCAATCTCCCACTGCTGAGCGCAACAGAGAACTACAGCACAGTATAACGCGATCTCTCCCTGCTGAGCGCAACAGAGAACTACAGCACAGTATAACGCGATCTCCCCCTGCTGAGCGCAACAGAGAACAACAGCACAGTATAACACGATCTCCCCCTGCTGAACACAACAGAGAACTACAGCACAGTATAACACGATCTCCCCATGCTGAGCATAACAGAGAACTACAGCACATTATAACGCGATCTCCCCCTGCTGAGCACAACAGAGAACTACAGCACAGTATAACGCGATCTCCCCCTGATGAGCACAACAGAGAACTACAGCACAGTGTAACGCAATCTCCCCCTGCTGAGCACAACAGAGAACTACAGCACAGTATAACGCGATCTCTCCCTGCTGAGCGCAACAGAGAACTACAGCACAGTATAACACGATCTCCCCATGCTGAGCACAACAGAGAACTACAGCACAGTATAACGCGATCTCTCCCTGCTGAACACAACAGAGAACTACAGCACAGTATAACACGATCTCCCCCTGCTGAGCGCAACAGAGAACTACAGCACAGTATAACGCGATCTCCCCCTGCTGAGCGCAACAGAGAACTACAGCACAGTATAACGCGATCTCCCCCTGCTGAGCACAACAGAGAACTACAGCACAGTATAACGCGATCTCCCCCTGCTGAGTGCAACAGAGAACTACAGCACAGTATAACACGATCTCTCCCTACTAAGCGCAACAGAGAACTACAGCACAGTATAACACGATCTCTCCCTACTAAGCGCAACAGAGAACTACAGCACAGTATAACGCGATCTCTCCCTGCTGAGCACAACAGAGAACTACAGCACAGTATAACACGATCTCCCCCTGCTGAGCACAACAGAGAACTACAGCACAGTATAACACGATCTCTCCCTGCTGAGCGCAACAGAGAACTACAGCACAGTATAAAGCGATCTCCCCCTGCTGAGCACAACAGAGAACTACAGCACAGTATAACGCGATCTCCCCCTGCTGAGCACAACAGAGAACTACAGCACAGTATAACGCGATCTCCCCCTGCTGAGCACAACAGAGAACTACAGCACAGTATAACGCGATCTCCCCCTGCTGAGCACAACAGAGAACTACAGCACAGTATAACACGATCTCCCCCTGCTGAACACAACAGAAAACTACAGCACAGTATAACACGATCTCCCCATGCTGAGCACAACAGAGAACTACAGCACAGTATAACACGATCTCCCCATGCTGAGCGCAACAGAGAACTACAGCACAGTATAACACGATCTCCCCCTGCTGAACACAAGAGAGAACTACAGCACAGTATAACGCGATCTCTCCCTGCTGAACACAACAGAGAACTACAGCACAGTATAACACGATCTCCCCATGCTGAGCACAACAGAGAACTACAGCACAGTATAACACGATCTCCCCATGCTGAGCACAACAGAGAACTACAGCACAGTATAACGCGATCTCTCCCTTCTGAACACAACAGAGAACTACAGCACAGTATAACACGATCTCCCCATGCTGAGCACAACAGAGAACTACAGCACAGTATAACACGATCTCCCCCTGCTGAACACAACAGAAAACTACAGCACAGTATAACACGATCTCCCCATGCTGAGCACAACAGAGAACTACAGCACAGTATAACGCGATCTCTCCCTGCTGAGCGCAACAGAGAACTACAGCACAGTATAACACGATCTCCCCCTGCTGAACACAACAGAGAACTACAGCACAGTATAACACGATCTCCCCCTGCTGAGCACAACAGAGAACTACAGCACAGTATAACGCAATCTCCCCCTGCTGAGCGCAACAGAGAACTACAGCACAGTATAACGCGATCTCTCCCTGCTGAGCGCAACAGAGAACTACAGCACAGTATAACGCGATCTCCCCCTGCTGAGCGCAACAGAGAACTACAGCACAGTATAACACGATCTCCCCATGCTGAGCTCAACAGAGAACTACAGCACAGTATAACACGATCTCCCCCTGCTGAGCACAACAGAGAACTACAGCACAGTATAACCCAATCTCCCACTGCTGAGCGCAACAGAGAACTACAGCACAGTATAACGCGATCTCTCCCTGCTGAGCGCAACAGAGAACTACAGCACAGTATAACGCGATCTCCCCCTGCTGAGCGCAACAGAGAACAACAGCACAGTATAACACGATCTCCCCCTGCTGAACACAACAGAGAACTACAGCACAGTATAACACGATCTCCCCATGCTGAGCATAACAGAGAACTACAGCACATTATAACGCGATCTCCCCCTGCTGAGCACAACAGAGAACTACAGCACAGTATAACGCGATCTCCCCCTGATGAGCACAACAGAGAACTACAGCACAGTGTAACGCAATCTCCCCCTGCTGAGCACAACAGAGAACTACAGCACAGTATAACGCGATCTCTCCCTGCTGAGCGCAACAGAGAACTACAGCACAGTATAACACGATCTCCCCATGCTGAGCACAACAGAGAACTACAGCACAGTATAACGCGATCTCTCCCTGCTGAACACAACAGAGAACTACAGCACAGTATAACACGATCTCCCCCTGCTGAGCGCAACAGAGAACTACAGCACAGTATAACGCGATCTCCCCCTGCTGAGCGCAACAGAGAACTACAGCACAGTATAACGCGATCTCCCCCTGCTGAGCACAACAGAGAACTACAGCACAGTATAACGCGATCTCCCCCTGCTGAGTGCAACAGAGAACTACAGCACAGTATAACACGATCTCTCCCTACTAAGCGCAACAGAGAACTACAGCACAGTATAACACGATCTCTCCCTACTAAGCGCAACAGAGAACTACAGCACAGTATAACGCGATCTCTCCCTGCTGAGCACAACAGAGAACTACAGCACAGTATAACACGATCTCCCCCTGCTGAGCACAACAGAGAACTACAGCACAGTATAACACGATCTCTCCCTGCTGAGCGCAACAGAGAACTACAGCACAGTATAAAGCGATCTCCCCCTGCTGAGCACAACAGAGAACTACAGCACAGTATAACGCGATCTCCCCCTGCTGAGCACAACAGAGAACTACAGCACAGTATAACGCGATCTCCCCCTGCTGAGCACAACAGAGAACTACAGCACAGTATAACGCGATCTCCCCCTGCTGAGCACAACAGAGAACTACAGCACAGTATAACACGATCTCCCCCTGCTGAACACAACAGAAAACTACAGCACAGTATAACACGATCTCCCCATGCTGAGCACAACAGAGAACTACAGCACAGTATAACACGATCTCCCCCTGCTGAACACAAGAGAGAACTACAGCACAGTATAACGCGATCTCTCCCTGCTGAACACAACAGAGAACTACAGCACAGTATAACACGATCTCCCCATGCTGAGCACAACAGAGAACTACAGCACAGTATAACACGATCTCCCCATGCTGAGCACAACAGAGAACTACAGCACAGTATAACACGATCTCCCCCTGCTGAGCACAACAGAGAACTACAGCACAGTATAACACGATCTCCTCCTGCTGAACACAACAGAGAACTACAGCACAGTATAACACGATCTCCCCCTGCTGAGCACAACAGAGAACTACAGCACAGTATAACGCGATCTCTCCCTGCTGAACACAACAGAGAACTACAGCACAGTATAACACGATCTCCTCCTGCTGAACACAACAGAGAACTACAGCACAGTATAACACGATCTCCCCCTGCTGAGCACAACAGAGAACTACAGCACAGTATAACACGATCTCCTCCTGCTGAACACAACAGAGAACTACAGCACAGTATAACACGATCTCCCCCTGCTGAGCACAACAGAGAACTACAGCACAGTATAACGCGATCTCCCCCTGCTGAGCACAACAGAGAACTACAGCACAGTATAACGCGATCTCTCCCTGCTGAGCACAACAGAGAACTACAGCAGAGTATAACGCGATCTCCCCCTGCTGAGCACAACAGAGAACTACAGCACAGTATAACGCAATGTCCCCCTGCTGAGCGCAACAGAGAACTACAGCACAGTATAACGCGATCTCTCCCTGCTGAGCGCAACAGAGAACTACAGCACAGTATAACACGATCTCCCCCTGCTGAACACAACAGAGAACTACAGCACAGTATAACACGATCTCCCCCTGCTGAGCACAACAGAGAACTACAGCACAGTATAACGCAATCTCCCCCTGCTGAGCGCAACAGAGAACTACAGCACAGTATAACGCGATCTCTCCCTGCTGAGCGCAACAGAGAACTACAGCACAGTATAACGCGATCTCCCCCTGCTGAGCGCAACAGAGAACTACAGCACAGTATAACACGATCTCCCCATGCTGAGCTCAACAGAGAACTACAGCACAGTATAACACGATCTCCCCCTGCTGAGCACAACAGAGAACTACAGCACAGTATAACCCAATCTCCCACTGCTGAGCGCAACAGAGAACTACAGCACAGTATAACGCGATCTCTCCCTGCTGAGCGCAACAGAGAACTACAGCACAGTATAACGCGATCTCCCCCTGCTGAGCGCAACAGAGAACAACAGCACAGTATAACACGATCTCCCCCTGCTGAACACAACAGAGAACTACAGCACAGTATAACACGATCTCCCCATGCTGAGCATAACAGAGAACTACAGCACATTATAACGCGATCTCCCCCTGCTGAGCACAACAGAGAACTACAGCACAGTATAACGCGATCTCCCCCTGCTGAGCACAACAGAGAACTACAGCACAGTGTAACGCGATCTCCCCCTGCTGAGCACAACAGAGAACTACAGCACAGTATAACGCGATCTCTCCCTGCTGAGCGCAACAGAGAACTACAGCACAGTATAACACGTTCTCCCCATGCTGAGCACAACAGAGAACTACAGCACAGTATAACGCAATCTCCCCCTGCTGAGCACAACAGAGAACTACAGCACAGTATAACGCGATCTACCCATGCTGAGCACAACAGAGAACTACAGCACAGTATAACGCGATCTCCCCCTGCTGAGCGCAACAGAGAACTACAGCACAGTATAACGCGATCTCCCCCTGCTGAACACAACAGAGAACTACAGCACAGTATAACGCGATCTCTCCCTGCTGAGCACAACAGAGAACTACAGCACAGTATAACGCGATCTCCCCCTGCTGAGCGCAACAGAGAACTACAGCACAGTATAACGCGATCTCTCCCTGCTGAGTGCAACAGAGAACTACAGCACAGTATAACGCGATCTCTCCCTGCTGAGCGCAACAGAGAACTACAGCACAGTATAACGCGATCTCCCCCTGCTGAGCACAACAGAGAACTACAGCATAGTATAACACGATCTCCCCCTGCTGAACACAACAGAAAACTACAGCACAGTATAACACGATCTCCCCATGCTGAGCACAACAGAGAACTACAGCACAGTATAACACGATCTCCCCCTGCTGAACACAACAGAGAACTACAGCACAGTATAACACGATCTCCCCCTGCTGAACACAACAGAAAACTACAGCACAGTATAACACGATCTCCCCATGCTGAGCACAACAGAGAACTACAGCACAGTATAACACGATCTCCCCCTGCTGAACACAACAGAAAACTACAGCACAGTATAACACGATCTCCCCATGCTGAGCACAACAGAGAACTACAGCACAGTATAACACGATCTCCCCCTGCTGAACACAACAGAGAACTACAGCACAGTATAACGCGATCTCTCCCTGCTGAGCACAACAGAGAACTACAGCACAGTATAACGCGATCTCTCCCTGCTGAGCACAACAGAGAACTACAGCACAGTATAACACGATCTCCCCCTGCTGAACACAACAGAGAACTACAGCACAGTATAACACGATCTCCCCATGCTGAGCACAACAGAGAACTACAGCACAGTATAACGCGATCTCCCCCTGCTGAGCACAACAGAGAACTACAGCACAGTATAACACGATCTCCCCCTGCTGAACACAACAGAGAACTACAGCACAGTATAACACGATCTCCCCATGCTGAGCACAACAGAGAACTACAGCACAGTATAACACGATCTCCCCCTGCTGAACACAACAGAAAACTACAGCACAGTATAACACGATCTCCCCCTGCTGAACACAACAGAAAACTACAGCACAGTATAACACGATCTCCCCATGCTGAGCACAACAGAGAACTACAGCACAGTATAACACGATCTCCCCCTGCTGAACACAACAGAAAACTACAGCACAGTATAACACGATCTCCCCCTGCTGAACACAACAGAGAACTACAGCACAGTATAAAGCGATCTCCCCCTGCTGAGCACAACAGAGAACTACAGCACAGTATAACACGATCTCCCCCTGCTGAGCGCAACAGAGAACTACAGCACAGTATAACGCGATCTCCCCCTGCTGAGCGCAACAGAGAACTACAGCACAGTATAACACGATCTCTCCCTGCTGAGCGCAACAGAGAACTACAGCACAGTATAACACGATCTCCCCCTGCTGAGCACAACAGAGAACTACAGCACAGTATAACGCGATCTCCCCCTGCTGAGCACAACAGAGAACTACAGCACAGTATAACGCGATCTCTCCCTGCTGAACACAACAGAGAACTACAGCACAGTATAACACGATCTCCCCCTGCTGAGCACAACAGAGAACTACAGCACAGTATAACACGATCTCTCCCTGCTGAGCGCAACAGAGAACTACAGCACAGTATAACACGATCTCTCCCTGCTGAGCACAACAGAGAACTACAGCACAGTATAACGCGATCTCCCCCTGCTGAGCACAACAGAGAACTACAGCACAGTATAACGCGATCTCTCCCTGCTGAACACAACAGAGAACTACAGCACAGTATAACACGATCTCCCCCTGCTGAGCACAACAGAGAACTACAGCACAGTATAACGCGATCTCCCCCTGCTGAGCACAACAGAGAACTACAGCACAGTATAACGCGATCTCCCCCTGCTGAGCACAACAGAGAACTACAGCACAGTATAACACGATCTCCCCCTGCTGAGCGCAACAGAGAACTACAGCACAGTATAACACGATCTCCCCCTGCTGAGCGCAACAGAGAACTACAGCACAGTATAACGCGATCTCCCCCTGCTGAGCACAACAGAGAACTACAGCACAGTATAACACGATCTCCCCCTGCTGAGCACAACAGAGAACTACAGCACAGTATAACGCGATCTCCCCCTGCTGAGCACAACAGAGAACTACAGCACAGTATAACACGATCTCCCCCTGCTGAGCGCAACAGAGAACTACAGCACAGTATAACACGATCTCCCCCTGCTGAGCACAACAGAGAACTACAGCACAGTATAACGCAATCTCCCCCTGCTGAGCACAACAGAGAACTACAGCACAGTATAACGTGATCTCCCCCTGCTGAACACAACAGAGAACTACAGCACAGTATAACACGATCTCCCCCTGCTGAGCACAACAGAGAACTACAGCACAGTATAACACGATCTCTCCCTGTTGAGCACAACAGAGAACTACAGCACAGTATAACACGATCTCCCCCTGCTGAACACAACAGAGAACTACAGCACAGTATAACACGATCTCCCCCTGCTGAGGACAACAGAGATCTACAGCACAGTATAACACGATCTCCCCCTGCTGAGCGCAACAGAGAACTACAGCACAGTATAACGCGATCTCCCCCTGCTGAGCGCAACAGAGAACTACAGCACAGTATAACACGATCTCTCCCTGCTGAGCGCAACAGAGAACTACAGCACAGTATAACACGATCTCCCCCTGCTGAGCACAACAGAGAACTACAGCACAGTATAACGCGATCTCCCCCTGCTGAGCACAACAGAGAACTACAGCACAGTATAACGCATTCTCCCTCTGCTGAGCGCAACAGAGAACTACAGCACAGTATAACGCAATCTCTCCCTGCTGAGCACAACAGAGAACTACAGCACAGTATAACACGATCTCCCCCTGCTGAGCACAACAGAGAACTACAGCACAGTATAACGCGATCTCCCCCTGCTGAGCGCAACAGAGAACTACAGCACAGTATAACACGATCTCTCCCTACTAAGCGCAACAGAGAACTACAACACAGTATAACGCGATCTCTCCCTGCTGAGCACAACAGAGAACTACAGCACAGTATAACACGATCTCTCCCTGCTGAGCACAACAGAGAACTACAGCACAGTATAACACGATCTCCCCCTGCTGAGCACAACAGAGAACTACAGCACAGTATAACACGATCTCCCCCTGCTGAGCACAACAGAGAACTACAGCACAGTATAACACGATCTCCCCCTGCTGAGCACAACAGAGAACTACAGCACAGTATAACGCGATCTCCCCCTGCTGAGCGCAACAGAGAACTACAGCACAGTATAACGCGATCTCCCCCTGCTGAGTGCAACAGAGAACTACAGCACAGTATAACACGATCTCCCCCTGCTGAGCGCAACAGAGAATTAACGCACAGTATAACGCGATCTCCCCCTGCTGAGCGCAACAGAGAACTACAGCACAGTATAACACGATCTCCCCCTGCTGAGCACAACAGAGAACTACAGCACAGTATAACGCGATCTCTCCCTGCTGAGCGCAACAGAGAACTACAGCACAGTATAACACGATCTCCCCCTGCTGAGCACAACAGAGAACTACAGCACAGTATAACACGATCTCCCCCTGCTGAGCGCAACAGAGAACTACAGCACAGTATAACATGATCTCCCCCTGCTGAGCACAACAGAGAACTACAGCACAGTATAACGCGATCTCCCCATGCTGAGCATAACAGAGAACTACAGCACAGTATAACACGATCTCCCCATGCTGAGCACAACAGAGAACTACAGCACAGTATAACACGATCTCCCCCTGCTGAGCACAACAGAGAACTACAGCACAGTATAACGCGATCTCCCCATGCTGAGCATAACAGAGAACTACAGCACAGTATAACGCGATCTCCCCATGCTGAGCATAACAGAGAACTACAGCACAGTATAACATGATCTCCCCCTGCTGAGCACAACAGAGAACTACAGCACAGTATAACGCGATCTCTCCCTGCTGAGCGCAACAGAGAACTACAGCACAGTATAACACGATCTCCCCCTGCTGAGCACAACAGAGAACTACAGCACAGTATAACACGATCTCTCCCTGCTGAACACAACAGAGAACTACAGCACAGTATAACGTGATCTCCCCCTGCTGAGCACAACAGAGAACTACAGCACAGTATAACGCGATCTCCCCCTGCTGAGCACAACAGAGAACTACAGCACAGTATAACGCGATCTCCCCCTGCTGAGCACAACAGAGAACTACAGCACAGTATAACGCGATCTCTCCCTGCTGAGCACAACAGAGAACTACAGCACAGTATAACGCGATCTCCCCATGCTGAACACAACAGAGAACTACAGCACAGTATAACGCGATCTCCCCCTGCTGAGCGCAACAGAGAACTACAGCACAGTATAACGCGATCTCCCTCTGCTGAGCAAAACAGAGAACTACAGCACAGTATAACGCGATCTCCCCCTGCTGAGCGCAACAGAGAACTACAGCACAGTATAACACGATCTCTCCCTACTAAGCGCAACAGAGAACTACAGCACAGTATAACGCGGTCTCCCCCTGCTGAACACAACAGAGAACTACAGCACAGTATAACGCAATCTCTCCCTGCTGAGCACAACAGAGAACTACAGCACAGTATAACGCATTCTCCCTCTGCTGAGCGCAACAGAGAACTACAGCACAGTATAACGCAATCTCCCCCTGCTGAGCACAACAGAGAACTACAGCACAGTATAACGCATTCTCCCTCTGCTGAGCGCAACAGAGAACTACAGCACAGTATAACGCAATCTCTCCCTGCTGAGCACAACAGAGAACTACAGCACAGTATAACGTGACCTCCCCCTGCTGAACACAACAGAAAACTACAGCACAGTATAACACGATCTCCCCCTGCTGAGCACAACAGAGAACTACAGCACAGTATAACACGATCTCCCCATGCTGAGCGCAACAGAGAACTACAGCAAAGTATAACACGATCTCTCCCTGCTGAGCACAACAGAGAACTACAGCACAGTATAACGCGATCTCTCCCTGCTGAGCACAACAGAGAACTACAGCACAGTATAACGCGATCTCCCCCTGCTGAGCACAACAGAGAACTACAGCACAGTATAACGCGATCTCCCCCTGCTGAACACAAAAGAGAACTACAGCACAGTATAACACGATCTCCCCCTGCTGAGCACAACAGAGAACTACAGCACAGTATAACGCGATCTCTCCCTGCTGAGCACAACAGAGAACTACAGCACAGTATAACGCGATCTCTCCCTGCTGAGCACAACAGAGAACTACAGCACAGTATAACACGATCTCCCCCTGCTGAGCACAACAGAGAACTACAGCACAGTATAACGCGATCTCCCCCTGCTGAGCGCAACAGAGAACTACAGCACAGTATAACGCGATCTCTCCCTGCTGAGCGCAACAGAGAACTACAGCACAGTATAACGCGATCTCCCCCTGCTGAGCACAACAGAGAACTACAGCACAGTATAACGCGATCTCCCCCTGCTGAACACAACAGAGAACTACAGCACAGTATAACACGATCTCCCCCTGCTGAGCACAACAGAGAACTACAGCACAGTATAACGCGATCTCCCCCTGCTGAGCGCAACAGAGAACTACAGCACAGTATAACGCGATCAACCCCCGGCTGAGCGCAACAGAGAACTACAGCACAGTATAACGCGATCTCCCCCTGCTGAGCGCAACAGAGAACTACAGCACAGTATAACGCGATCTCTCCCTGCTGAGCGCAACAGAGAACTACAGCACAGTATAACGCGATCTCTCCCTGCTGAGCGCAACAGAGAACTACAGCACAGTATAACGCGATCTCTCCCTGCTGAGCGCAACAGAGAACTACAGCACAGTATAACACGATCTCTCCCTGCTGAGCGCAACAGAGAACTACAGCACAGTATAACACGATCTCCCCCTGCTGAGCACAACAGAGAACTACAGCACAGTATAACGCGATCTCCCCCTGCTGAGCACAACAGAGAACTACAGCACAGTATAACACGATCTCCCCCTGCTGAGCACAACAGAGAACTACAGCACAGTGTAACGCGATCTCTCCCTGCTGAGCACAACAGAGAACTACAGCACAGTATAACGCGATCTCCCCCTGCTGAGCACAACAGAGAACTACAGCACAGTATAACACGATCTCCCCCTGCTGAGCACAACAGAGAACTACAGCACAGTATAACGCGATCTCCCCCTGCTGAGCGCAACAGAGAACTACAGCACAGTATAACACGATCTCTCCCTGCTGAACACAACAGAGAACTACAGCACAGTATAACACGATCTCCCCCTGCTGAGCACAACAGAGAACTACAGCACAGTATAACGCGATCTCTCCCTGCTGAGCACAACAGAGAACTACAGCACAGTATAACGCGATCTCCCCCTGCTGAGCGCAACAGAGAACTACAGCACAGTATAACGCGATCTCCCCCTGCTGAGCACAACAGAGAACTACAGCACAGTATAACGCGATCTCTCCCTGCTGAGCACAACAGAGAACTACAGCACAGTATAACGCGATCTCCCCCTGCTGAGCACAACAGAGAACTACAGCACAGTATAACGCGATCTCTCCCTACTAAGCGCAACAGAGAACTACAGCACAGTATAACACGATCTCCCCCTGCTGAGCACAACAGAGAACTACAGCACAGTATAACACGATCTCCCCATGCTGAGCACAACAGAGAACTACAGCATAGTATAACCCAATCTCCCCCTGCTGAGCGCAACAGAGAACTACAGCACAGTATAACGCGATCTCTCCCTGCTGAGCGCAACAGAGAACTACAGCACAGTATAACGCGATCTCCCCCTGCTGAGCGCAACAGAGAACTACAGTACAGTATAACGCGATCTCCCCCTGCTGAACACAACAGAGAACTACAGCACAGTATAACGCAATATCCCCCTGCTGAGCGCAACAGAGAACTACAGCACAGTATAAAGCGATATCCCCCTACTGAGCACAACAGAGAACTACAGCACAGTATAACACAATCTCCCCATGCTGAGCGCAACAGAGAACTACAGCACAGTATAACGCGATCTCCCCCTGCTGAGCACAACAGAGAACTACAGCACAGTATAACGCGATCTCCCCCTGCTGAGCACAACAGAGAACTACAGCACAGTATAACGCAATCTCCCTCTGCTGAGCGCAACAGAGAACTACAGCACAGTATAACGCAATCTCTCCCTGCTGAGCACAACACAGAACTACAGCACAGTATAACACGATCTCCCCCTGCTGAGCACAACAGAGAACTACAGCACAGTATAACGCGATCTCCCCCTGCTGAGCGCAACAGAGAACTACAGCACAGTATAACACGATCTCTCCCTACTAAGCGCAACAGAGAACTACAACACAGTATAACGCGATCTCTCCCTGCTGAGCACAACAGAGTACTACAGCACATTATAACGCGATCTCCCCCTGCTGAGCGCAACAGAGAACTACAGCACATTATAACACGATCTCTCCCTGCTGATCGCAACAGAGAACTACAGCACAGTATAACACGATCTCCCCCTGCTGAGCGCAACAGAGAACTACAGCACAGTATAACGCGATCTCCCCCTGCTGAGCACAACAAAGAACTACAGCACAGTATAACACGATCTCCCCCTGCTGAGCGCAACAGAGAACTACAGCACAGTATAACACGATCTCCCCCTGCTGAGCGCAACAGAGAACTACAGCACAGTATAACGCGATCTCCCCCTGCTGAGCACAACAGAGAACTACAGCACAGTATAACGCGATCTCTCCCTGCTGAACACAACAGAGAACTACAGCACAGTATAACACGATCTCCCCCTGCTGAGCACAACAGAGAACTACAGCACAGTATAACACGATCTCTCCCTGCTGAGCGCAACAGAGAACTACAGCACAGTATAACACGATCTCTCCCTGCTGAGCACAACAGAGAACTACAGCACAGTATAACGCGATCTCCCCCTGCTGAGCACAACAGAGAACTACAGCACAGTATAACGCGATCTCTCCCTGCTGAACACAACAGAGAACTACAGCACAGTATAACACGATCTCCCCCTGCTGAGCACAACAGAGAACTACAGCACAGTATAACGCGATCTCCCCCTGCTGAGCACAACAGAGAACTACAGCACAGTATAACGCAATCTCCCCCTGCTGAGCACAACAGAGAACTACAGCACAGTATAACGCGATCTCCCCCTGCTGAGCACAACAGAGAACTACAGCACAGTATAACACGATCTCCCCCTGCTGAGCGCAACAGAGAACTACAGCACAGTATAACACGATCTCCCCCTGCTGAGCGCAACAGAGAACTACAGCACAGTATAACGCGATCTCCCCCTGCTGAGCACAACAGAGAACTACAGCACAGTATAACACGATCTCCCCCTGCTGAGCACAACAGAGAACTACAGCACAGTATAACGCGATCTCCCCCTGCTGAGCACAACAGAGAACTACAGCACAGTATAACACGATCTCCCCCTGCTGAGCGCAACAGAGAACTACAGCACAGTATAACACGATCTCCCCCTGCTGAGCGCAACAGAGAACTACAGCACAGTATAACGCAATCTCCCCCTGCTGAGCACAACAGAGAACTACAGCACAGTATAACGTGATCTCCCCCTGCTGAACACAACAGAGAACTACAGCACAGTATAACACGATCTCCCCCTGCTGAGCACAACAGAGAACTACAGCACAGTATAACACGATCTCTCCCTGTTGAGCACAACAGAGAACTACAGCACAGTATAACACGATCTCCCCCTGCTGAACACAACAGAGAACTACAGCACAGTATAACGCGATCTCCCTCTGCTGAGCAAAACAGAGAACTACAGCACAGTATAACGCGATCTCCCCCTGCTGAGCGCAACAGAGAACTACAGCACAGTATAACACGATCTCTCCCTACTAAGCGCAACAGAGAACTACAGCACAGTATAACGCGGTCTCCCCCTGCTGAACACAACAGAGAACTACAGCACAGTATAACGCAATCTCTCCCTGCTGAGCACAACAGAGAACTACAGCACAGTATAACGTGATCTCCCCCTGCTGAACACAACAGAGAACTACAGCACAGTATAACACGATCTCCCCCTGCTGAGCACAACAGAGAACTACAGCACAGTATAACACGATCTCTCCCTGTTGAGCACAACAGAGAACTACAGCACAGTATAACGCGATCTCTCCCTGCTGAGCACAACAGAGAACTACAGCACAGTATAACACGATCTCCCCCTGCTGAGCGCAACAGAGAACTACAGCACAGTATAACGCAATCTCCCCCTGCTGAGCACAACAGAGAACTACAGCACAGTATAACGCGATCTCCCCCTGCTGAGGACAACAGAGATCTACAGCACAGTATAACACGATCTCCCCCTGCTGAGCGCAACAGAGAACTACAGCACAGTATAACGCGATCTCCCCCTGCTGAGCGCAACAGAGAACTACAGCACAGTATAACACGATCTCTCCCTGCTGAGCGCAACAGAGAACTACAGCACAGTATAACACGATCTCCCCCTGCTGAGCACAACAGAGAACTACAGCACAGTATAACGCGATCTCCCCCTGCTGAGCACAACAGAGAACTACAGCACAGTATAACGCATTCTCCCTCTGCTGAGCGCAACAGAGAACTACAGCACAGTATAACGCAATCTCTCCCTGCTGAGCACAACAGAGAACTACAGCACAGTATAACACGATCTCCCCCTGCTGAGCACAACAGAGAACTACAGCACAGTATAACGCGATCTCCCCCTGCTGAGCGCAACAGAGAACTACAGCACAGTATAACACGATCTCTCCCTACTAAGCGCAACAGAGAACTACAACACAGTATAACGCGATCTCTCCCTGCTGAGCACAACAGAGAACTACAGCACAGTATAACACGATCTCTCCCTGCTGAGCACAACAGAGAACTACAGCACAGTATAACACGATCTCCCCCTGCTGAGCACAACAGAGAACTACAGCACAGTATAACACGATCTCCCCCTGCTGAGCACAACAGAGAACTACAGCACAGTATAACACGATCTCCCCCTGCTGAGCACAACAGAGAACTACAGCACAGTATAACGCGATCTCCCCCTGCTGAGCGCAACAGAGAACTACAGCACAGTATAACGCGATCTCCCCCTGCTGAGTGCAACAGAGAACTACAGCACAGTATAACACGATCTCCCCCTGCTGAGCGCAACAGAGAATTAACGCACAGTATAACGCGATCTCCCCCTGCTGAGCGCAACAGAGAACTACAGCACAGTATAACACGATCTCCCCCTGCTGAGCACAACAGAGAACTACAGCACAGTATAACGCGATCTCTCCCTGCTGAGCGCAACAGAGAACTACAGCACAGTATAACACGATCTCCCCCTGCTGAGCACAACAGAGAACTACAGCACAGTATAACACGATCTCCCCCTGCTGAGCGCAACAGAGAACTACAGCACAGTATAACATGATCTCCCCCTGCTGAGCACAACAGAGAACTACAGCACAGTATAACGCGATCTCCCCATGCTGAGCATAACAGAGAACTACAGCACAGTATAACGCGATCTCTCCCTGCTGAGCGCAACAGAGAACTACAGCACAGTATAACACGATCTCCCCCTGCTGAGCACAACAGAGAACTACAGCACAGTATAACACGATCTCTCCCTGCTGAGCACAACAGAGAACTACAGCACAGTATAACGCGATCTCCCCCTGCTGAGCACAACAGAGAACTACAGCACAGTATAACGCGATCTCTCCCTGCTGAGCACAACAGAGAACTACAGCACAGTATAACGCGATCTCCCCATGCTGAACACAACAGAGAACTACAGCACAGTATAACGCGATCTCCCCCTGCTGAGCGCAACAGAGAACTACAGCACAGTATAACGCGATCTCCCTCTGCTGAGCAAAACAGAGAACTACAGCACAGTATAACGCGATCTCCCCCTGCTGAGCGCAACAGAGAACTACAGCACAGTATAACACGATCTCTCCCTACTAAGCGCAACAAAGAACTACAGCACAGTATAACACGATCTCTCCCTACTAAGCGCAACAGAGAACTACAGCACAGTATAACGCGGTCTCCCCCTGCTGAACACAACAGAGAACTACAGCACAGTATAACGCAATCTCTCCCTGCTGAGCACAACAGAGAACTACAGCACAGTATAACGCATTCTCCCTCTGCTGAGCGCAACAGAGAACTACAGCACAGTATAACGCAATCTCCCCCTGCTGAGCACAACAGAGAACTACAGCACAGTATAACGCATTCTCCCTCTGCTGAGCGCAACAGAGAACTACAGCACAGTATAACGCAATCTCTCCCTGCTGAGCACAACAGAGAACTACAGCACAGTATAACGTGACCTCCCCCTGCTGAACACAACAGAAAACTACAGCACAGTATAACACGATCTCCCCCTGCTGAGCACAACAGAGAACTACAGCACAGTATAACACGATCTCCCCATGCTGAGCGCAACAGAGAACTACAGCACAGTATAACACGATCTCTCCCTGCTGAGCACAACAGAGAACTACAGCACAGTATAACGCGATCTCTCCCTGCTGAGCACAACAGAGAACTACAGCACAGTATAACGCGATCTCCCCCTGCTGAGCACAACAGAGAACTACAGCACAGTATAACGCGATCTCCCCCTGCTGAACACAACAGAGAACTACAGCACAGTATAACACGATCTCCCCCTGCTGAGCACAACAGAGAACTACAGCACAGTATAACGCGATCTCTCCCTGCTGAGCACAACAGAGAACTACAGCACAGTATAACGCGATCTCTCCCTGCTGAGCACAACAGAGAACTACAGCACAGTATAACACGATCTCCCCCTGCTGAGCGCAACAGAGAACTACAGCACAGTATAACGCGATCTCTCCCTGCTGAGCACAACAGAGAACTACAGCACAGTATAACGCGATCTCCCCCTGCTGAGCACAACAGAGAACTACAGCACAGTATAACGCGATCTCCCCCTGCTGAACACAACAGAGAACTACAGCACAGTATAACACGATCTCCCCCTGCTGAGCACAACAGAGAACTACAGCACAGTATAACGCGATCTCCCCCTGCTGAGCGCAACAGAGAACTACAGCACAGTATAACGCGATCAACCCCCGGCTGAGCGCAACAGAGAACTACAGCACAGTATAACGCGATCTCCCCCTGCTGAGCGCAACAGAGAACTACAGCACAGTATAACGCGATCTCTCCCTGCTGAGCGCAACAGAGAACTACAGCACAGTATAACGCGATCTCTCCCTGCTGAGCGCAACAGAGAACTACAGCACAGTATAACGCGATCTCTCCCTGCTGAGCGCAACAGAGAACTACAGCACAGTATAACGCGATCTCCCCCTGCTGAGTGCAACAGAGAACTACAGCACAGTATAACACGATCTCTCCCTGCTGAACACAACAGAGAACTACAGCACAGTATAACGCGATCTCTCCCTACTAAGCGCAACAGAGAACTGCAGCACAGTATAACACGATCTCCCCCTGCTGAGCACAACAGAGAACTACAGCACAGTATAACGCGATCTCCCCCTGCTGAGCGCAACAGAGAACTACAGCACAGTATAACACGATCTCCCCCTGCTGAGCGCAACAGAGAACTACAGCACAGTATAACGCGATCTCCCCCTGCTGAGCACAACAGAGAACTACAGCACAGTATAACACGATCTCTCTCTGCTGAGCACAACAGAGAACTACAGCACAGTATAACGTGATCTCCCCCTGCTGAGCGCAACAGAGAACTACAGCACAGTATAACACGATCTCCCCCTGCTGAGCGCAACAGAGAACTACAGCACAGTATAACACGATCTCCCCCTGCTGAGCGCAACAGAGAACTACAGCACAGTATAACACGATCTCTCCCTGCTGAGCACAACAGAGAACTACAGCACAGTATAACGCGATCTCCCCCTGCTGAGCACAACAGAGAACTACAGCACAGTATAACGCGATCTCTCCCTGCTGAGCACAACAGAGAACTACAGCACAGTATAACACGATCTCTCCCTGCTGAGCACAACAGAGAACTACAGCACAGTATAACGCGATCTCCCCCTGCTGAGCACAACAGAGAACTACAGCACAGTATAACGCGATCTCTCCCTGCTGAGCACAACAGAGAACTACAGCACAGTATAACGTGATCTCCCCCTGCTGAGCACAACAGAGAACTACAGCACAGTGTAACGCGATCTCTCCCTGCTGAGCACAACAGAGAACTACAGCACAGTATAACACGATCTCCCCCTGCTGAGCGCAACAGAGAACTACAGCACAGTATAACGCGATCTCTCCCTGCTGAGCACAACAGAGAACTACAGCACAGTATATCGCGATCTCCCCCTGCTGAGCACAACAGAGAACTACAGCACAGTGTAACGCGATCTCTCCCTGCTGAGCACAACAGAGAACTACAGCACAGTATAACACGATCTCCCCCTGCTGAGCGCAACAGAGAACTACAGCACAGTATAACGCGATCTCTCCCTGCTGAGCACAACAGAGAACTACAGCACAGTATAACACGATCTCCCCCTGCTGAGCGCAACAGAGAACTGCAGCACAGTATAACGCGATCTCTCCCTGCTGAGCACAACAGAGAACTACAGCACAGTATAACGCGATCTCCCCCTGCTGAACACAACAGAGAACTACAGCACAGTATAACACGATCTCCCCCTGCTGAGCACAACAGAGAACTACAGCACAGTATAACGCGATCTCTCCCTGCTGAGCACAACAGAGAACTACAGCACAGTATAACGCGATCTCTCCCTGCTGAGCACAACAGAGAACTACAGCACAGTATAACACGATCTCCCCATGCTGAGCACAACAGAGAACTACAGCATAGTATAACCCAATCTCCCCCTGCTGAGCGCAACAGAGAACTACAGCACAGTATAACGCGATCTCTCCCTGCTGAGCGCAACAGAGAACTACAGCACAGTATAACGCGATCTCTCCCTGCTGAGCGCAACAGAGAACTACAGTACAGTATAACGCGATCTCCCCCTGCTGAACACAACAGAGAACTACAGCACAGTATAACGCAATATCCCCCTGCTGAGCGCAACAGAGAACTACAGCACAGTATAAAGCGATATCCCCCTGCTGAGCACAACAGAGAACTACAGCACAGTATAACACAATCTCCCCATGCTGAGCGCAACAGAGAACTACAGCACAGTATAACGCGATCTCCCCCTGCTGAGCACAACAGAGAACTACAGCACAGTATAACGCGATCTCCCCCTGCTGAGCACAACAGAGAACTACAGCACAGTATAACGCAATCTCCCTCTGCTGAGCGCAACAGAGAACTACAGCACAGTATAACGCAATCTCTCCCTGCTGAGCACAACACAGAACTACAGCACAGTATAACACGATCTCCCCCTGCTGAGCACAACAGAGAACTACAGCACAGTATAACGCGATCTCCCCCTGCTGAGCGCAACAGAGAACTACAGCACAGTATAACACGATCTCTCCCTACTAAGCGCAACAGAGAACTACAACACAGTATAACGCGATCTCTCCCTGCTGAGCACAACAGAGTACTACAGCACATTATAACGCGATCTCCCCCTGCTGAGCGCAACAGAGAACTACAGCACATTATAACACGATCTCTCCCTGCTGATCGCAACAGAGAACTACAGCACAGTATAACACGATCTCCCCCTGCTGAGCGCAACAGAGAACTACAGCACAGTATAACGCGATCTCCCCCTGCTGAGCACAACAAAGAACTACAGCACAGTATAACACGATCTCCCCCTGCTGAGCGCAACAGAGAACTACAGCACAGTATAACACGATCTCCCCCTGCTGAGCGCAACAGAGAACTACAGCACAGTATAACGCGATCTCCCCCTGCTGAGCACAACAGAGAACTACAGCACAGTATAACGCGATCTCTCCCTGCTGAACACAACAGAGAACTACAGCACAGTATAACACGATCTCCCCCTGCTGAGCACAACAGAGAACTACAGCACAGTATAACACGATCTCTCCCTGCTGAGCGCAACAGAGAACTACAGCACAGTATAACACGATCTCTCCCTGCTGAGCACAACAGAGAACTACAGCACAGTATAACGCGATCTCCCCCTGCTGAGCACAACAGAGAACTACAGCACAGTATAACGCGATCTCTCCCTGCTGAACACAACAGAGAACTACAGCACAGTATAACACGATCTCCCCCTGCTGAGCACAACAGAGAACTACAGCACAGTATAACGCGATCTCCCCCTGCTGAGCACAACAGAGAACTACAGCACAGTATAACGCAATCTCCCCCTGCTGAGCACAACAGAGAACTACAGCACAGTATAACGCGATCTCCCCCTGCTGAGCACAACAGAGAACTACAGCACAGTATAACACGATCTCCCCCTGCTGAGCGCAACAGAGAACTACAGCACAGTATAACACGATCTCCCCCTGCTGAGCGCAACAGAGAACTACAGCACAGTATAACGCGATCTCCCCCTGCTGAGCACAACAGAGAACTACAGCACAGTATAACACGATCTCCCCCTGCTGAGCACAACAGAGAACTACAGCACAGTATAACGCGATCTCCCCCTGCTGAGCACAACAGAGAACTACAGCACAGTATAACACGATCTCCCCCTGCTGAGCGCAACAGAGAACTACAGCACAGTATAACACGATCTCCCCCTGCTGAGCGCAACAGAGAACTACAGCACAGTATAACGCAATCTCCCCCTGCTGAGCACAACAGAGAACTACAGCACAGTATAACGTGATCTCCCCCTGCTGAACACAACAGAGAACTACAGCACAGTATAACACGATCTACCCCTGCTGAGCACAACAGAGAACTACAGCACAGTATAACACGATCTCTCCCTGTTGAGCACAACAGAGAACTACAGCACAGTATAACACGATCTCCCCCTGCTGAACACAACAGAGAACTACAGCACAGTATAACGCGATCTCCCTCTGCTGAGCAAAACAGAGAACTACAGCACAGTATAACGCGATCTCCCCCTGCTGAGCGCAACAGAGAACTACAGCACAGTATAACACGATCTCTCCCTACTAAGCGCAACAGAGAACTACAGCACAGTATAACGCGGTCTCCCCCTGCTGAACACAACAGAGAACTACAGCACAGTATAACGCAATCTCTCCCTGCTGAGCACAACAGAGAACTACAGCACAGTATAACGTGATCTCCCCCTGCTGAACACAACAGAGAACTACAGCACAGTATAACACGATCTCCCCCTGCTGAGCACAACAGAGAACTACAGCACAGTATAACACGATCTCTCCCTGTTGAGCACAACAGAGAACTACAGCACAGTATAACGCGATCTCTCCCTGCTGAGCACAACAGAGAACTACAGCACAGTATAACACGATCTCCCCCTGCTGAGCGCAACAGAGAACTACAGCACAGTATAACGCAATCTCCCCCTGCTGAGCACAACAGAGAACTACAGCACAGTATAACGCGATCTCCCCCTGCTGAGGACAACAGAGATCTACAGCACAGTATAACACGATCTCCCCCTGCTGAGCGCAACAGAGAACTACAGCACAGTATAACGCGATCTCCCCCTGCTGAGCGCAACAGAGAACTACAGCACAGTATAACACGATCTCTCCCTGCTGAGCGCAACAGAGAACTACAGCACAGTATAACACGATCTCCCCCTGCTGAGCACAACAGAGAACTACAGCACAGTATAACGCGATCTCCCCCTGCTGAGCACAACAGAGAACTACAGCACAGTATAACGCATTCTCCCTCTGCTGAGCGCAACAGAGAACTACAGCACAGTATAACGCAATCTCTCCCTGCTGAGCACAACAGAGAACTACAGCACAGTATAACACGATCTCCCCCTGCTGAGCACAACAGAGAACTACAGCACAGTATAACGCGATCTCCCCCTGCTGAGCGCAACAGAGAACTACAGCACAGTATAACACGATCTCTCCCTACTAAGCGCAACAGAGAACTACAACACAGTATAACGCGATCTCTCCCTGCTGAGCACAACAGAGAACTACAGCACAGTATAACACGATCTCTCCCTGCTGAGCACAACAGAGAACTACAGCACAGTATAACACGATCTCCCCCTGCTGAGCACAACAGAGAACTACAGCACAGTATAACACGATCTCCCCCTGCTGAGCACAACAGAGAACTACAGCACAGTATAACACGATCTCCCCCTGCTGAGCACAACAGAGAACTACAGCACAGTATAACGCGATCTCCCCCTGCTGAGCGCAACAGAGAACTACAGCACAGTATAACGCGATCTCCCCCTGCTGAGTGCAACAGAGAACTACAGCACAGTATAACACGATCTCCCCCTGCTGAGCGCAACAGAGAATTAACGCACAGTATAACGCGATCTCCCCCTGCTGAGCGCAACAGAGAACTACAGCACAGTATAACACGATCTCCCCCTGCTGAGCACAACAGAGAACTACAGCACAGTATAACGCGATCTCTCCCTGCTGAGCGCAACAGAGAACTACAGCACAGTATAACACGATCTCCCCCTGCTGAGCACAACAGAGAACTACAGCACAGTATAACACGATCTCCCCCTGCTGAGCGCAACAGAGAACTACAGCACAGTATAACATGATCTCCCCCTGCTGAGCACAACAGAGAACTACAGCACAGTATAACGCGATCTCCCCATGCTGAGCATAACAGAGAACTACAGCACAGTATAACGCGATCTCTCCCTGCTGAGCGCAACAGAGAACTACAGCACAGTATAACACGATCTCCCCCTGCTGAGCACAACAGAGAACTACAGCACAGTATAACACGATCTCTCCCTGCTGAGCACAACAGAGAACTACAGCACAGTATAACGCGATCTCCCCCTGCTGAGCACAACAGAGAACTACAGCACAGTATAACGCGATCTCTCCCTGCTGAGCACAACAGAGAACTACAGCACAGTATAACGCGATCTCCCCATGCTGAACACAACAGAGAACTACAGCACAGTATAACGCGATCTCCCCCTGCTGAGCGCAACAGAGAACTACAGCACAGTATAACGCGATCTCCCTCTGCTGAGCAAAACAGAGAACTACAGCACAGTATAACGCGATCTCCCCCTGCTGAGCGCAACAGAGAACTACAGCACAGTATAACACGATCTCTCCCTACTAAGCGCAACAAAGAACTACAGCACAGTATAACACGATCTCTCCCTACTAAGCGCAACAGAGAACTACAGCACAGTATAACGCGGTCTCCCCCTGCTGAACACAACAGAGAACTACAGCACAGTATAACGCAATCTCTCCCTGCTGAGCACAACAGAGAACTACAGCACAGTATAACGCATTCTCCCTCTGCTGAGCGCAACAGAGAACTACAGCACAGTATAACGCAATCTCCCCCTGCTGAGCACAACAGAGAACTACAGCACAGTATAACGCATTCTCCCTCTGCTGAGCGCAACAGAGAACTACAGCACAGTATAACGCAATCTCTCCCTGCTGAGCACAACAGAGAACTACAGCACAGTATAACGTGACCTCCCCCTGCTGAACACAACAGAAAACTACAGCACAGTATAACACGATCTCCCCCTGCTGAGCACAACAGAGAACTACAGCACAGTATAACACGATCTCCCCATGCTGAGCGCAACAGAGAACTACAGCACAGTATAACACGATCTCTCCCTGCTGAGCACAACAGAGAACTACAGCACAGTATAACGCGATCTCTCCCTGCTGAGCACAACAGAGAACTACAGCACAGTATAACGCGATCTCCCCCTGCTGAGCACAACAGAGAACTACAGCACAGTATAACGCGATCTCCCCCTGCTGAACACAACAGAGAACTACAGCACAGTATAACACGATCTCCCCCTGCTGAGCACAACAGAGAACTACAGCACAGTATAACGCGATCTCTCCCTGCTGAGCACAACAGAGAACTACAGCACAGTATAACGCGATCTCTCCCTGCTGAGCACAACAGAGAACTACAGCACAGTATAACACGATCTCCCCCTGCTGAGCGCAACAGAGAACTACAGCACAGTATAACGCGATCTCTCCCTGCTGAGCACAACAGAGAACTACAGCACAGTATAACGCGATCTCCCCCTGCTGAGCACAACAGAGAACTACAGCACAGTATAACGCGATCTCCCCCTGCTGAACACAACAGAGAACTACAGCACAGTATAACACGATCTCCCCCTGCTGAGCACAACAGAGAACTACAGCACAGTATAACGCGATCTCCCCCTGCTGAGCGCAACAGAGAACTACAGCACAGTATAACGCGATCAACCCCCGGCTGAGCGCAACAGAGAACTACAGCACAGTATAACGCGATCTCCCCCTGCTGAGCGCAACAGAGAACTACAGCACAGTATAACGCGATCTCTCCCTGCTGAGCGCAACAGAGAACTACAGCACAGTATAACGCGATCTCTCCCTGCTGAGCGCAACAGAGAACTACAGCACAGTATAACGCGATCTCTCCCTGCTGAGCGCAACAGAGAACTACAGCACAGTATAACGCGATCTCCCCCTGCTGAGTGCAACAGAGAACTACAGCACAGTATAACACGATCTCTCCCTGCTGAACACAACAGAGAACTACAGCACAGTATAACGCGATCTCTCCCTACTAAGCGCAACAGAGAACTGCAGCACAGTATAACACGATCTCCCCCTGCTGAGCACAACAGAGAACTACAGCACAGTATAACGCGATCCCTCCCTGCTGAACACAACAGAGAACTACAGCACAGTATAACGCGATCTCCCCCTGCTGAGCACAACAGAGAACTACAGCACAGTATAACGCGATCTCCCCCTGCTGAGCGCAACAGAGAACTACAGCACAGTATAACACGATCTCCCCCTGCTGAGCGCAACAGAGAACTACAGCACAGTATAACGCGATCTCCCCCTGCTGAGCACAACAGAGAACTACAGCACAGTATAACACGATCTCTCTCTGCTGAGCACAACAGAGAACTACAGCACAGTATAACGTGATCTCCCCCTGCTGAGCGCAACAGAGAACTACAGCACAGTATAACACGATCTCCCCCTGCTGAGCGCAACAGAGAACTACAGCACAGTATAACACGATCTCCCCCTGCTGAGCGCAACAGAGAACTACAGCACAGTATAACACGATCTCTCCCTGCTGAGCACAACAGAGAACTACAGCACAGTATAACGCGATCTCCCCCTGCTGAGCACAACAGAGAACTACAGCACAGTATAACGCGATCTCTCCCTGCTGAGCACAACAGAGAACTACAGCACAGTATAACACGATCTCTCCCTGCTGAGCACAACAGAGAACTACAGCACAGTATAACGCGATCTCTCCCTGCTGAGCGCAACAGAGAACTACAGCACAGTATAACACGATCTCCCCCTGCTGAGCACAACAGAGAACTACAGCACAGTATAACACGATCTCTCCCTGCTGAGCACAACAGAGAACTACAGCACAGTATAACACGATCTCTCCCTGCTGAGCACAACAGAGAACTACAGCACAGTATAACGCGATCTCCCCCTGCTGAGCACAACAGAGAACTACAGCACAGTATAACGCGATCTCTCCCTGCTGAGCACAACAGAGAACTACAGCACAGTATAACGCGATCTCCCCATGCTGAACACAACAGAGAACTACAGCACAGTATAACGCGATCTCCCCCTGCTGAGCGCAACAGAGAACTACAGCACAGTATAACGCGATCTCCCTCTGCTGAGCAAAACAGAGAACTACAGCACAGTATAACGCGATCTCCCCCTGCTGAGCGCAACAGAGAACTACAGCACAGTATAACACGATCTCTCCCTACTAAGCGCAACAAAGAACTACAGCACAGTATAACACGATCTCTCCCTACTAAGCGCAACAGAGAACTACAGCACAGTATAACGCGGTCTCCCCCTGCTGAACACAACAGAGAACTACAGCACAGTATAACGCAATCTCTCCCTGCTGAGCACAACAGAGAACTACAGCACAGTATAACGCATTCTCCCTCTGCTGAGCGCAACAGAGAACTACAGCACAGTATAACGCAATCTCCCCCTGCTGAGCACAACAGAGAACTACAGCACAGTATAACGCATTCTCCCTCTGCTGAGCGCAACAGAGAACTACAGCACAGTATAACGCAATCTCTCCCTGCTGAGCACAACAGAGAACTACAGCACAGTATAACGTGACCTCCCCCTGCTGAACACAACAGAAAACTACAGCACAGTATAACACGATCTCCCCCTGCTGAGCACAACAGAGAACTACAGCACAGTATAACACGATCTCCCCATGCTGAGCGCAACAGAGAACTACAGCACAGTATAACACGATCTCTCCCTGCTGAGCACAACAGAGAACTACAGCACAGTATAACGCGATCTCTCCCTGCTGAGCACAACAGAGAACTACAGCACAGTATAACGCGATCTCCCCCTGCTGAGCACAACAGAGAACTACAGCACAGTATAACGCGATCTCCCCCTGCTGAACACAACAGAGAACTACAGCACAGTATAACACGATCTCCCCCTGCTGAGCACAACAGAGAACTACAGCACAGTATAACGCGATCTCTCCCTGCTGAGCACAACAGAGAACTACAGCACAGTATAACGCGATCTCTCCCTGCTGAGCACAACAGAGAACTACAGCACAGTATAACACGATCTCCCCCTGCTGAGCGCAACAGAGAACTACAGCACAGTATAACGCGATCTCTCCCTGCTGAGCACAACAGAGAACTACAGCACAGTATAACGCGATCTCCCCCTGCTGAGCACAACAGAGAACTACAGCACAGTATAACGCGATCTCCCCCTGCTGAACACAACAGAGAACTACAGCACAGTATAACACGATCTCCCCCTGCTGAGCACAACAGAGAACTACAGCACAGTATAACGCGATCTCCCCCTGCTGAGCGCAACAGAGAACTACAGCACAGTATAACGCGATCAACCCCCGGCTGAGCGCAACAGAGAACTACAGCACAGTATAACGCGATCTCCCCCTGCTGAGCGCAACAGAGAACTACAGCACAGTATAACGCGATCTCTCCCTGCTGAGCGCAACAGAGAACTACAGCACAGTATAACGCGATCTCTCCCTGCTGAGCGCAACAGAGAACTACAGCACAGTATAACGCGATCTCTCCCTGCTGAGCGCAACAGAGAACTACAGCACAGTATAACGCGATCTCCCCCTGCTGAGTGCAACAGAGAACTACAGCACAGTATAACACGATCTCTCCCTGCTGAACACAACAGAGAACTACAGCACAGTATAACGCGATCTCTCCCTACTAAGCGCAACAGAGAACTGCAGCACAGTATAACACGATCTCCCCCTGCTGAGCACAACAGAGAACTACAGCACAGTATAACGCGATCCCTCCCTGCTGAACACAACAGAGAACTACAGCACAGTATAACGCGATCTCCCCCTGCTGAGCACAACAGAGAACTACAGCACAGTATAACGCGATCTCCCCCTGCTGAGCGCAACAGAGAACTACAGCACAGTATAACACGATCTCCCCCTGCTGAGCGCAACAGAGAACTACAGCACAGTATAACGCGATCTCCCCCTGCTGAGCACAACAGAGAACTACAGCACAGTATAACACGATCTCTCTCTGCTGAGCACAACAGAGAACTACAGCACAGTATAACGTGATCTCCCCCTGCTGAGCGCAACAGAGAACTACAGCACAGTATAACACGATCTCCCCCTGCTGAGCGCAACAGAGAACTACAGCACAGTATAACACGATCTCCCCCTGCTGAGCGCAACAGAGAACTACAGCACAGTATAACACGATCTCTCCCTGCTGAGCACAACAGAGAACTACAGCACAGTATAACGCGATCTCCCCCTGCTGAGCACAACAGAGAACTACAGCACAGTATAACGCGATCTCTCCCTGCTGAGCACAACAGAGAACTACAGCACAGTATAACACGATCTCTCCCTGCTGAGCACAACAGAGAACTACAGCACAGTATAACGCGATCTCCCCCTGCTGAGCACAACAGAGAACTACAGCACAGTATAACGCGATCTCTCCCTGCTGAGCACAACAGAGAACTACAGCACAGTATAACGTGATCTCCCCCTGCTGAGCACAACAGAGAACTACAGCACAGTGTAACGCGATCTCTCCCTGCTGAGCACAACAGAGAACTACAGCACAGTATAACACGATCTCCCCCTGCTGAGCGCAACAGAGAACTACAGCACAGTATAACGCGATCTCTCCCTGCTGAGCACAACAGAGAACTACAGCACAGTATATCGCGATCTCCCCCTGCTGAGCACAACAGAGAACTACAGCACAGTGTAACGCGATCTCTCCCTGCTGAGCACAACAGAGAACTACAGCACAGTATAACACGATCTCCCCCTGCTGAGCGCAACAGAGAACTACAGCACAGTATAACGCGATCTCTCCCTGCTGAGCACAACAGAGAACTACAGCACAGTATAACACGATCTCCCCCTGCTGAGCGCAACAGAGAACTGCAGCACAGTATAACGCGATCTCTCCCTGCTGAGCACAACAGAGAACTACAGCACAGTATAACGCGATCTCCCCCTGCTGAACACAACAGAGAACTACAGCACAGTATAACACGATCTCCCCCTGCTGAGCACAACAGAGAACTACAGCACAGTATAACGCGATCTCTCCCTGCTGAGCACAACAGAGAACTACAGCACAGTATAACGCGATCTCTCCCTGCTGAGCACAACAGAGAACTACAGCACAGTATAACGCGATCTCTCCCTGCTGAGCACAACAGAGAACTACAGCACAGTATAACGCGATCTCCCCCTGCTGAGCACAACAGAGAACTACAGCACAGTATAACGCGATCTCCCCCTGCTGAACACAACAGAGAACTACAGCACAGTATAACACGATCTCCCCCTGCTGAGCACAACAGAGAACTACAGCACAGTATAATGCGATCTCCCCCTGCTGAGCGCAACAGAGAACTACAGCACAGTATAACGCGATCAACCCCCGGCTGAGCGCAACAGAGAACTACAGCACAGTATAACGCGATCTCCCCCTGCTGAGCGCAACAGAGAACTACAGCACAGTATAACGCGATCTCTCCCTGCTGAGCGCAACAGAGAACTACAGCACAGTATAACGCGATCTCTCCCTGCTGAGCGCAACAGAGAACTACAGCACAGTATAACGCGATCTCCCCCTGCTGAGTGCAACAGAGAACTACAGCACAGTATAACACGATCTCTCCCTGCTGAACACAACAGAGAACTACAGCACAGTATAACGCGATCTCTCCCTACTAAGCGCAACAGAGAACTACAGCACAGTATAACACGATCTCCCCCTGCTGAGCACAACAGAGAACTACAGCACAGTATAACGCGATCTCTCCCTGCTGAACACAACAGAGAACTACAGCACAGTATAACGCGATCTCCCCCTGCTGAGCACAACAGAGAACTACAGCACAGTATAACGCGATCTCCCCCTGCTGAGCGCAACAGAGAACTACAGCACAGTATAACACGATCTCCCCCTGCTGAGCGCAACAAAGAACTACAGCACAGTATAACGCGATCTCCCCCTGCTGAGCACAACAGAGAACTACAGCACAGTATAACACGATCTCTCTCTGCTGAGCACAACAGAGAACTACAGCACAGTATAACACGATCTCTCCCTGCTGAGCACAACAGAGAACTACAGCACAGTATAACGCGATCTCCCCCTGCTGAGCACAACAGAGAACTACAGCACAGTATAACGCGATCTCTCCCTGCTGAGCACAACAGAGAACTACAGCACAGTATAACACGATCTCCCCCTGCTGAGCGCAACAGAGAACTACAGCACAGTATAACGCGATCTCTCCCTGCTGAGCACAACAGAGAACTACAGCACAGTATAACGCGATCTCTCCCTGCTGAGCACAACAGAGAACTACAGCACAGTATAACGCGATCTCCCCCTGCTGAGCGCAACAGAGAACTACAGCACAGTATAACGCGATCTCCCCCTGCTGAGTGCAACAGAGAACTACAGCACAGTATAACGCGATCTCTCCCTGCTGAGCACAACAGAGAACTACAGCACAGTATAACGCGATCTCTCCCTGCTGAGCACAACAGAGAACTACAGCACAGTATAACACGATCTCTCCCTGCTGAGCGCAACAGAGAACTACAGCACAGTATAACGCGATCTCCCCCTGCTGAGCGCAACAGAGAACTACAGCACAGTATAACACGATCTCCCCCTGCTGAGCACAACAGAGAACTACAGCACAGTATAACACGATCTCTCCCTGCTGAGCACAACAGAGAACTACAGCACAGTATAACGCGATCTCCCCCTGCTGAGCGCAACAGAGAACTACAGCACAGTATAACACGATCTCCCCCTGCTGAGCACAACAGAGAACTACAGCACAGTATAACACGATCTCTCCCTGCTGAGCACAACAGAGAACTACAGCACAGTATAACGCGATCTCCCCCTGCTGAGCACAACAGAGAACTGCAGCACAGTATAACGCGATCTCTCCCTGCTGAGCAAAACAGAGAACTACAGCACAGTATAACGCGATCTCCCCCTGCTGAGCGCAACAGAGAACTACAGCACAGTATAACACGATCTCCCCCTGCTGAGCACAACAGAGAACTACAGCACAGTATAACACGATCTCTCCCTACTAAGCGCAACAGAGAACTACAGCACAGTATAACACGATCTCCCCATGCTGAGCACAACAGAGAACTACAGCACAGTATAACGCGATCTCTCCCTGCTGAGCACAACAGAGAACTACAGCACAGTATAACGCAATCTCTCCCTGCTGAGCACAACAGAGAACTACAGCACAGTATAACGCGATCTCCCCCTGCTGAGCACAACAGAGAACTACAGCACAGTATAACGCAATCTCTCCCTGCTGAGCACAACAGAGAACTACAGCACAGTATAACACGATCTCCCCATGCTGAGCACAACAGAGAACTACAGCACAGTATAACGCGATCTCTCCCTGCTGAGCGCAACAGAGAACTACAGCACAGTATAACACGATCTCCCCCTGCTGAGCGCAACAGAGAACTACAGCACAGTATAACACGATCTCCCCCTGCTGCGCACAACAGAGAACTACAGCACAGTATAACGCGATCTCTCCCTGCTGAGCACAACAGAGAACTACAGCACAGTATAACGCGATCTCCCCCTGCTGAGCGCAACAGAGAACTACAGCACAGTATAACACGATCTCTCCCTGCTGAGCACAACAGAGAACTACAGCACAGTATAACGCGATCTCTCCCTGCTGAGCACAACAGAGAACTACAGCACAGTATAACGTGATCTCCCCCTGCTGAGCGCAACAGAGAACTACAGCACAGTATAACGCGATCTCCCCCTGCTGAGCACAACAGAGAACTACAGCACAGTATAACGCGATCTCCCCCTGCTGAACACAACAGAGAACTACAGCACAGTATAACACGATCTCTCCCTGCTGAGCACAACAGAGAACTACAGCACAGTATAACGCGATCTCTCCCTGCTGAGCACAACAGAGAACTACAGCACAGTATAACACGATCTCCCCCTGCTGAGCACAACAGAGAACTACAGCACAGTATAACGCGATCTCCCCCTGCTGAGCACAACAGAGAACTACAGCACAGTATAACGCAATCTCTCCCTGCTGAGCACAACAGAGAACTACAGCACAGTATAACGCGATCTCCCCCTGCTGAGCGCAACAGAGAACTACAGCACAGTATAACGCGATCAACCCCCGGCTGAGCGCAACAGAGAACTACAGCACAGTATAACGCGATCTCCCCCTGCTGAGCGCAACAGAGAACTACAGCACAGTATAACGCGATCTCTCCCTGCTGAGCGCAACAGAGAACTACAGCACAGTATAACGCGATCTCTCCCTGCTGAGCGCAACAGAGAACTACAGCACAGTATAACGCGATCTCTCCCTGCTGAGCGCAACAGAGAACTACAGCACAGTATAACGCGATCTCCCCCTGCTGAGTGCAACAGAGAACTACAGTACAGTATAACATGATCTCTCCCTGCTGAACACAACAGAGAACTACAGCACAGTATAACACGATCTCCCCCTGCTGAGCACAACAGAGAACTACAGCACAGTATAACGCGATCTCCCCCTGCTGAACACAACAGAGAACTACAGCACAGTATAACGCGATCTCCCCCTGCTGAGCACAACAGAGAACTACAGCACAGTATAACACGATCTCCCCCTGCTGAGCGCAACAGAGAACTACAGCACAGTATAACGCGATCTCCCCCTGCTGAGCGCAACAGAGAACTACAGCACAGTATAACACGATCTCCCCCTGCTGAACACAACAGAGAACTACAGCACAGTATAACGCGATCTCCCCCTGCTGAGCGCAACAGAGAACTACAGCACAGTATAACACGATCTCCCCCTGCTGAGCGCAACAGAGAACTACAGCACAGTATAACGCGATCTCCCCCTGCTGAGCACAACAGAGAACTACAGCACAGTATAACGCGATCTCTCCCTGCTGAGCACAACAGAGAACTACAGCACAGTATAACACGATCGCCCCCTGCTGAGCACAACAGAGAACTACAGCACAGTATAACGCGATCTCTCCCTGCTGAGCACAACAGAGAACTACAGCACAGTATAACACGATCTCCCCCTGCTGAGCGCAACAGAGAACTACAGCAGAGTATAACACGATCTCCCCCTGCTGAGCACAAAAGAGAACTACAGCACAGTATAACGCGATCTCTCCCTGCTGAGCGCAACAGAGAACTACAGCACAGTATAACGCGATCTCTCCCTGCTGAGCACAACAGAGAACTACAGCACAGTATAACGCGATCTCCCCCTGCTGAGCGCAACAGAGAACTACAGCACAGTATAACGCGATCTCCCCCTGCTGAGTGCAACAGAGAACTACAGCACAGTATAACGCGATCTCTCCCTGCTGAGCACAACAGAGAACTACAGCACAGTATAACGCGATCTCTCCCTGCGGAGCACAACAGAGAACTACAGCACAGTATAACGCGATCTCCCCCTGCTGAGCGCAACAGAGAACTACAGCACAGTATAACGCGATCTCCCCCTGCTGAGTGCAACAGAGAACTACAGCACAGTATAACGCGATCTCTCCCTGCTGAGCACAACAGAGAACTACAGCACAGTATAACGCGATCTCTCCCTGCTGAGCACAACAGAGAACTACAGCACAGTATAACACGATCTCTCCCTGCTGAGCGCAACAGAGAACTACAGCACAGTATAACGCGATCTCCCCCTGCTGAGCGCAACAGAGAACTACAGCACAGTATAACGCGATCTCCCCCTGCTGAGCGCAACAGAGAACTACAGCACAGTATAACGCGATCTCCCCCTGCTGAGCGCAACAGAGAACTACAGCACAGTATAACACGATCTCCCCCTGCTGAACACAACAGAGAACTACAGCACAGTATAACACGATCTCCCCCTGCTGAGCGCAACAGAGAACTACAGCACAGTATAACGCGATCTCCCCCTGCTGAGCGCAACAGAGAACTACAGCACAGTATAACACGATCTCCCCCTGCTGAACACAACAGAGAACTACAGCACAGTATAACGCGATCTCCCCCTGCTGAGCGCAACAGAGAACTACAGCACAGTATAACGCGATCTCCCCCTGCTGAGCACAACAGAGAACTACAGCACAGTATAACACGATCTCTCTCTGCTGAGCACAACAGAGAACTACAGCACAGTATAACACGATCTCCCCATGCTGAGCACAACAGAGAACTACAGCACAGTATAACGCGATCTCTCCCTGCTGAGCGCAACAGAGAACTACAGCACAGTATAACACGATCTCCCCATGCTGAGCACAACAGAGAACTACAGCACAGTATAACGCGATCTCCCCCTGCTGAGCACAACAGAGAACTACAGCACAGTATAACGCAATCTCTCCCTGCTAAGCACAACAGAGAACTACAGCACAGTATAACGCGATCTCCCCCTGCTGAGTGCAACAGAGAACTACAGCACAGTATAACGCGATCAACCCCCGGCTGAGCGCAACAGAGAACTACAGCACAGTATAACGCGATCTCCCCCTGCTGAGCGCAACAGAGAACTACAGCACAGTATAACGCGATCTCTCCCTGCTGAGCGCAACAGAGAACTACAGCACAGTATAACGCGATCTCCCCCTGCTGAGTGCAACAGAGAACTACAGCACAGTATAACACGATCTCTCCCTACTAAGCGCAACAGAGAACTACAGCACAGTATAACACGATCTCCCCCTGCTGAGCACAACAGAGAACTACAGCACAGTATAACGCGATCTCTCCCTGCTGAACACAACAGAGAACTACAGCACAGTATAACGCGATCTCCCCCTGCTGAGCGCAACAGAGAACTACAGCACAGTATAACGCGATCTCTCCCTGCTGAGCACAACAGAGAACTACAGCACAGTATAACACGATCTCCCCCTGCTGAGCGCAACAGAGAACTACAGCACAGTATAACACGATCTCTCCCTGCTGAGCGCAACAGAGAACTACAGCACAGTATAACGCGATCTCCCCCTGCTGAACACAACAGAGAACTACAGCACAGTATAACGTGATCTCCCCTGCTGAGCGCAACAGAGAACTACAGCACAGTATAACGCGATCTCTCCCTGCTGAGCGCAACAGAGAACTACAGCACAGTATAACGCGATCTCCCCCTGCTGAGTGCAACAGAGAACTACAGCACAGTATAACACGATCTCCCCCTGCTGAGCGCAACAGAGAATTACAGCACAGTATAACGCGATCTCCCCCTGCTGAGCACAACAGAGAACTACAGCACAGTATAACGCGATCTCTCCCTGCTGAGCACAACAGAGAACTACAGCACAGTATAACGCGATCTCCCCCTGCTGAGCACAACAGAGAACTACAGCACAGTATAACACGATCTCTCCCTGCTGAGCACAACAGAGAACTACAGCACAGTATAACGCAATCTCTCCCTGCTGAGCACAACAGAGAACTACAGCACAGTATAACGCAATCTCTCCCTGCTGAGCACAACAGAGAACTACAGCACAGTATAACACGATCTCTCCCTGCTGAACACAACAGAGAACTACAGCACAGTATAACGCGATCTCTCCCTGCTGAGCGCAACAGAGAACTACAGCACAGTATAACACGATCTCCCCTGCTGAGCGCAACAGAGAACTACAGCACAGTATAACGCGATCTCCCCCTGCTGAGCGCAACAGAGAACTACAGCACAGTATAACGCGATCTCCCCCTGCTGAGCACAACAGAGAACTACAGCACAGTATAACGCGATCTCCCCCTGCTGAGCGCAACAGAGAACTACAGCACAGTATAACACGATCTCTCCCTACTAAGCGCAACAGAGAACTGCAGCACAGTATAACACGATCTCTCCCTACTAAGCGCAACAGAGAACTGCAGCACAGTATAACGCGATCTCCCCCTGCTGAGCGCAACACAGAACTACAGCACAGTATAACGCGATCTCCCCCTGCTGAGCGCAACAGAGAACTACAGCACAGTATAACGCGATCTCCCCCTGCTGAGCACAACAGAGAACTACAGCACAGTATAACGCGATCTCCCCCTGCTGAGTGCAACAGAGAACTACAGCACAGTATAACACGATCTCTCCCTACTAAGCGCAACAGAGAACTACAGCACAGTATAACACGATCTCTCCCTACTAAGCGCAACAGAGAACTACAGCACAGTATAACGCGATCTCTCCCTGCTGAGCACAACAGAGAACTACAGCACAGTATAACACGATCTCCCCCTGCTGAGCACAACAGAGAACTACAGCACAGTATAACACGATCTCTCCCTGCTGAGCGCAACAGAGAACTACAGCACAGTATAAAGCGATCTCCCCCTGCTGAGCACAACAGAGAACTACAGCACAGTATAACGCGATCTCCCCCTGCTGAGCACAACAGAGAACTACAGCACAGTATAACGCGATCTCCCCCTGCTGAGCACAACAGAGAACTACAGCACAGTATAACGCGATCTCCCCCTGCTGAGCACAACAGAGAACTACAGCACAGTATAACACGATCTCCCCCTGCTGAACACAACAGAAAACTACAGCACAGTATAACACGATCTCCCCATGCTGAGCACAACAGAGAACTACAGCACAGTATAAGGCGATCTCTCCCTGCTGAACACAACAGAGAACTACAGCACAGTATAACACGATCTCCCCATGCTGAGCACAACAGAGAACTACAGCACAGTATAACACGATCTCCCCATGCTGAGCACAACAGAGAACTACAGCACAGTATAACACGATCTCCCCCTGCTGAGCACAACAGACAACTACAGCACAGTATAACACGATCTCCTCCTGCTGAACACAACAGAGAACTACAGCACAGTATAACGCGATCTCCCCCTGCTGAGCACAACAGAGAACTACAGCACAGTATAACGCGATCTCTCCCTGCTGAGCACAACAGAGAACTACAGCAGAGTATAACGCGATCTCCCCCTGCTGAGCACAACAGAGAACTACAGCACAGTATAACGCAATGTCCCCCTGCTGAGCGCAACAGAGAACTACAGCACAGTATAACGCGATCTCTCCCTGCTGAGCGCAACAGAGAACTACAGCACAGTATAACACGATCTCCCCCTGCTGAACACAACAGAGAACTACAGCACAGTATAACACGATCTCCCCCTGCTGAGCACAACAGAGAACTACAGCACAGTATAACGCAATCTCCCCCTGCTGAGCGCAACAGAGAACTACAGCACAGTATAACGCGATCTCTCCCTGCTGAGCGCAACAGAGAACTACAGCACAGTATAACGCGATCTCCCCCTGCTGAGCGCAGCAGAGAACTACAGCACAGTATAACACGATCTCCCCATGCTGAGCTCAACAGAGAACTACAGCACAGTATAACACGATCTCCCCCTGCTGAGCACAACAGAGAACTACAGCACAGTATAACCCAATCTCCCACTGCTGAGCGCAACAGAGAACTACAGCACAGTATAACGCGATCTCTCCCTGCTGAGCGCAACAGAGAACTACAGCACAGTATAACGCGATCTCCCCCTGCTGAGCGCAACAGAGAACAACAGCACAGTATAACACGATCTCCCCCTGCTGAACACAACAGAGAACTACAGCACAGTATAACACGATCTCCCCATGCTGAGCATAACAGAGAACTACAGCACATTATAACGCGATCTCCCCCTGCTGAGCACAACAGAGAACTACAGCACAGTATAACGCGATCTCCCCCTGATGAGCACAACAGAGAACTACAGCACAGTGTAACGCAATCTCCCCCTGCTGAGCACAACAGAGAACTACAGCACAGTATAACGCGATCTCTCCCTGCTGAGCGCAACAGAGAACTACAGCACAGTATAACACGATCTCCCCATGCTGAGCACAACAGAGAACTACAGCACAGTATAACGCGATCTCTCCCTGCTGAACACAACAGAGAACTACAGCACAGTATAACACGATCTCCCCCTGCTGAGCGCAACAGAGAACTACAGCACAGTATAACGCGATCTCCCCCTGCTGAGCGCAACAGAGAACTACAGCACAGTATAACGCGATCTCCCCCTGCTGAGCACAACAGAGAACTACAGCACAGTATAACGCGATCTCCCCCTGCTGAGTGCAACAGAGAACTACAGCACAGTATAACACGATCTCTCCCTACTAAGCGCAACAGAGAACTACAGCACAGTATAACACGATCTCTCCCTACTAAGCGCAACAGAGAACTACAGCACAGTATAACGCGATCTCTCCCTGCTGAGCACAACAGAGAACTACAGCACAGTATAACACGATCTCCCCCTGCTGAGCACAACAGAGAACTACAGCACAGTATAACACGATCTCTCCCTGCTGAGCGCAACAGAGAACTACAGCACAGTATAAAGCGATCTCCCCCTGCTGAGCACAACAGAGAACTACAGCACAGTATAACGCGATCTCCCCCTGCTGAGCACAACAGAGAACTACAGCACAGTATAACGCGATCTCCCCCTGCTGAGCACAACAGAGAACTACAGCACAGTATAACGCGATCTCCCCCTGCTGAGCACAACAGAGAACTACAGCACAGTATAACACGATCTCCCCCTGCTGAACACAACAGAAAACTACAGCACAGTATAACACGATCTCCCCATGCTGAGCACAACAGAGAACTACAGCACAGTATAACACGATCTCCCCCTGCTGAACACAAGAGAGAACTACAGCACAGTATAACGCGATCTCTCCCTGCTGAACACAACAGAGAACTACAGCACAGTATAACACGATCTCCCCATGCTGAGCACAACAGAGAACTACAGCACAGTATAACACGATCTCCCCATGCTGAGCACAACAGAGAACTACAGCACAGTATAACGCGATCTCTCCCTGCTGAACACAACAGAGAACTACAGCACAGTATAACACGATCTCCCCATGCTGAGCACAACAGAGAACTACAGCACAGTATAACACGATCTCCCCCTGCTGAACACAACAGAAAACTACAGCACAGTATAACACGATCTCCCCATGCTGAGCACAACAGAGAACTACAGCACAGTATAACGCGATCTCTCCCTGCTGAGCGCAACAGAGAACTACAGCACAGTATAACACGATCTCCCCCTGCTGAACACAACAGAGAACTACAGCACAGTATAACACGATCTCCCCCTGCTGAGCACAACAGAGAACTACAGCACAGTATAACGCAATCTCCCCCTGCTGAGCGCAACAGAGAACTACAGCACAGTATAACGCGATCTCTCCCTGCTGAGCGCAACAGAGAACTACAGCACAGTATAACGCGATCTCCCCCTGCTGAGCGCAACAGAGAACTACAGCACAGTATAACACGATCTCCCCATGCTGAGCTCAACAGAGAACTACAGCACAGTATAACACGATCTCCCCCTGCTGAGCACAACAGAGAACTACAGCACAGTATAACCCAATCTCCCACTGCTGAGCGCAACAGAGAACTACAGCACAGTATAACGCGATCTCTCCCTGCTGAGCGCAACAGAGAACTACAGCACAGTATAACGCGATCTCCCCCTGCTGAGCGCAACAGAGAACAACAGCACAGTATAACACGATCTCCCCCTGCTGAACACAACAGAGAACTACAGCACAGTATAACACGATCTCCCCATGCTGAGCATAACAGAGAACTACAGCACATTATAACGCGATCTCCCCCTGCTGAGCACAACAGAGAACTACAGCACAGTATAACGCGATCTCCCCCTGATGAGCACAACAGAGAACTACAGCACAGTGTAACGCAATCTCCCCCTGCTGAGCACAACAGAGAACTACAGCACAGTATAACGCGATCTCTCCCTGCTGAGCGCAACAGAGAACTACAGCACAGTATAACACGATCTCCCCATGCTGAGCACAACAGAGAACTACAGCACAGTATAACGCGATCTCTCCCTGCTGAACACAACAGAGAACTACAGCACAGTATAACACGATCTCCCCCTGCTGAGCGCAACAGAGAACTACAGCACAGTATAACGCGATCTCCCCCTGCTGAGCGCAACAGAGAACTACAGCACAGTATAACGCGATCTCCCCCTGCTGAGCACAACAGAGAACTACAGCACAGTATAACGCGATCTCCCCCTGCTGAGTGCAACAGAGAACTACAGCACAGTATAACACGATCTCTCCCTACTAAGCGCAACAGAGAACTACAGCACAGTATAACACGATCTCTCCCTACTAAGCGCAACAGAGAACTACAGCACAGTATAACGCGATCTCTCCCTGCTGAGCACAACAGAGAACTACAGCACAGTATAACACGATCTCCCCCTGCTGAGCACAACAGAGAACTACAGCACAGTATAACACGATCTCTCCCTGCTGAGCGCAACAGAGAACTACAGCACAGTATAAAGCGATCTCCCCCTGCTGAGCACAACAGAGAACTACAGCACAGTATAACGCGATCTCCCCCTGCTGAGCACAACAGAGAACTACAGCACAGTATAACGCGATCTCCCCCTGCTGAGCACAACAGAGAACTACAGCACAGTATAACGCGATCTCCCCCTGCTGAGCACAACAGAGAACTACAGCACAGTATAACACGATCTCCCCCTGCTGAACACAACAGAAAACTACAGCACAGTATAACACGATCTCCCCATGCTGAGCACAACAGAGAACTACAGCACAGTATAACACGATCTCCCCCTGCTGAACACAAGAGAGAACTACAGCACAGTATAACGCGATCTCTCCCTGCTGAACACAACAGAGAACTACAGCACAGTATAACACGATCTCCCCATGCTGAGCACAACAGAGAACTACAGCACAGTATAACACGATCTCCCCATGCTGAGCACAACAGAGAACTACAGCACAGTATAACACGATCTCCCCCTGCTGAGCACAACAGAGAACTACAGCACAGTATAACACGATCTCCTCCTGCTGAACACAACAGAGAACTACAGCACAGTATAACACGATCTCCCCCTGCTGAGCACAACAGAGAACTACAGCACAGTATAACGCGATCTCTCCCTGCTGAACACAACAGAGAACTACAGCACAGTATAACACGATCTCCTCCTGCTGAACACAACAGAGAACTACAGCACAGTATAACACGATCTCCCCCTGCTGAGCACAACAGAGAACTACAGCACAGTATAACACGATCTCCTCCTGCTGAACACAACAGAGAACTACAGCACAGTATAACACGATCTCCCCCTGCTGAGCACAACAGAGAACTACAGCACAGTATAACGCGATCTCCCCCTGCTGAGCACAACAGAGAACTACAGCACAGTATAACGCGATCTCTCCCTGCTGAGCACAACAGAGAACTACAGCAGAGTATAACGCGATCTCCCCCTGCTGAGCACAACAGAGAACTACAGCACAGTATAACGCAATGTCCCCCTGCTGAGCGCAACAGAGAACTACAGCACAGTATAACGCGATCTCTCCCTGCTGAGCGCAACAGAGAACTACAGCACAGTATAACACGATCTCCCCCTGCTGAACACAACAGAGAACTACAGCACAGTATAACACGATCTCCCCCTGCTGAGCACAACAGAGAACTACAGCACAGTATAACGCAATCTCCCCCTGCTGAGCGCAACAGAGAACTACAGCACAGTATAACGCGATCTCTCCCTGCTGAGCGCAACAGAGAACTACAGCACAGTATAACGCGATCTCCCCCTGCTGAGCGCAACAGAGAACTACAGCACAGTATAACACGATCTCCCCATGCTGAGCTCAACAGAGAACTACAGCACAGTATAACACGATCTCCCCCTGCTGAGCACAACAGAGAACTACAGCACAGTATAACCCAATCTCCCACTGCTGAGCGCAACAGAGAACTACAGCACAGTATAACGCGATCTCTCCCTGCTGAGCGCAACAGAGAACTACAGCACAGTATAACGCGATCTCCCCCTGCTGAGCGCAACAGAGAACAACAGCACAGTATAACACGATCTCCCCCTGCTGAACACAACAGAGAACTACAGCACAGTATAACACGATCTCCCCATGCTGAGCATAACAGAGAACTACAGCACATTATAACGCGATCTCCCCCTGCTGAGCACAACAGAGAACTACAGCACAGTATAACGCGATCTCCCCCTGCTGAGCACAACAGAGAACTACAGCACAGTGTAACGCGATCTCCCCCTGCTGAGCACAACAGAGAACTACAGCACAGTATAACGCGATCTCTCCCTGCTGAGCGCAACAGAGAACTACAGCACAGTATAACACGATCTCCCCATGCTGAGCACAACAGAGAACTACAGCACAGTATAACGCAATCTCCCCCTGCTGAGCACAACAGAGAACTACAGCACAGTATAACGCGATCTACCCATGCTGAGCACAACAGAGAACTACAGCACAGTATAACGCGATCTCCCCCTGCTGAGCGCAACAGAGAACTACAGCACAGTATAACGCGATCTCCCCCTGCTGAACACAACAGAGAACTACAGCACAGTATAACGCGATCTCTCCCTGCTGAGCACAACAGAGAACTACAGCACAGTATAACGCGATCTCCCCCTGCTGAGCGCAACAGAGAACTACAGCACAGTATAACGCGATCTCTCCCTGCTGAGTGCAACAGAGAACTACAGCACAGTATAACGCGATCTCTCCCTGCTGAGCGCAACAGAGAACTACAGCACAGTATAACGCGATCTCCCCCTGCTGAGCACAACAGAGAACTACAGCATAGTATAACACGATCTCCCCCTGCTGAACACAACAGAAAACTACAGCACAGTATAACACGATCTCCCCATGCTGAGCACAACAGAGAACTACAGCACAGTATAACACGATCTCCCCCTGCTGAACACAACAGAGAACTACAGCACAGTATAACACGATCTCCCCCTGCTGAACACAACAGAAAACTACAGCACAGTATAACACGATCTCCCCCTGCTGAACACAACAGAAAACTACAGCACAGTATAACACGATCTCCCCATGCTGAGCACAACAGAGAACTACAGCACAGTATAACACGATCTCCCCCTGCTGAACACAACAGAGAACTACAGCATAGTATAACACGATCTCCCCCTGCTGAACACAACAGAAAACTACAGCACAGTATAACACGATCTCCCCATGCTGAGCACAACAGAGAACTACAGCACAGTATAACACGATCTCCCCCTGCTGAACACAACAGAGAACTACAGCACAGTATAACACGATCTCCCCCTGCTGAACACAACAGAAAACTACAGCACAGTATAACACGATCTCCCCATGCTGAGCACAACAGAGAACTACAGCACAGTATAACACGATCTCCCCATGCTGAGCACAACAGAGAACTACAGCACAGTATAACACGATCTCCCCCTGCTGAACACAACAGAGAACTACAGCACAGTATAACACGATCTCCCCCTGCTGAACACAACAGAAAACTACAGCACAGTATAACACGATCTCCCCATGCTGAGCACAACAGAGAACTACAGCACAGTATAACACGATCTCCCCCTGCTGAACACAACAGAGAACTACAGCACAGTATAACGCGATCTCCCCCTGCTGAGCACAACAGAGAACTACAGCACAGTATAACGCGATCTCTCCCTGCTGAGCACAACAGAGAACTACAGCACAGTATAACACGATCTCTCCCTGCTGAACACAACAGAGAACTACAGCACAGTATAACACGATCTCCCCATGCTGAGCACAACAGAGAACTACAGCACAGTATAACACGATCTCCCCCTGCTGAACACAACAGAAAACTACAGCACAGTATAACACGATCTCCCCATGCTGAGCACAACAGAGAACTACAGCACAGTATAACACGATCTCCCCCTGCTGAACACAACAGAAAACTACAGCACAGTATAACACGATCTCCCCCTGCTGAACACAACAGAGAACTACAGCACAGTATAACGCGATCTCTCCCTGCTGAGCACAACAGAGAACTACAGCACAGTATAACGCGATCTCTCCCTGCTGAGCACAACAGAGAACTACAGCACAGTATAACACGATCTCTCCCTGCTGAACACAACAGAGAACTACAGCACAGTATAACACGATCTCCCCATGCTGAGCACAACAGAGAACTACAGCACAGTATAACACGATCTCCCCATGCTGAGCACAACAGAGAACTACAGCACAGTATAACACGATCTCCCCATGCTGAGCACAACAGAGAACTACAGCACAGTATAACGCAATCTCCCCCTGCTGAGCGCAACAGAGAACTACAGCACAGTATAACGTGATCTCCCCCTGCTGAGCGCAACAGAGAACTACAGCACAGTATAACACGATCTCCCCATGCTGAGCACAACAGAGAACTACAGCACAGTATAACACGATCTCCCCCTGCTGAACACAACAGAGAACTACAGCACAGTATAACGCGATCTCTCCCTGCTGAGCACAACAGAGAACTACAGCACAGTATAACACGATCTCCCCATGCTGAGCAGAACAGAGAACTACAGCACAGTATAACGCAATCTCCCCCTGCTGAGCGCAACAGAGAACTACAGCACAGTATAACGCGATCTCTCCCTGCTGAGCGCAACAGAGAACTACAGCACAGTATAACGTGATCTCCCCCTGCTGAGCGCAACAGAGAACTACAGCATAGTATAACGCGATCTCCCCCTGCTGAGCGCAACAGAGAACTACAGCACAGTATAACGCGATCTCTCCCTGCTGAGCGCAACAGAGAACTACAGCACAGTATAACACGATCTCCCCCTGCTGAGCGCAACAGAGAACTACAGCACAGTATAACGCGATCTCTCCCTGCTGAGCGCAACAGAGAACTACAGCACAGTATAACGCGATCTCTCCCTGCTGAGCGCAACAGAGAACTACAGCACAGTATAACACGATCTCCCCCTGCTGAACACAACAGAAAACTACAGCACAGTATAACACGATCTCCCCCTGCTGAGCACAACAGAGAACTACAGCACAGTATAACGTGATCTCCCCCTGCTGAGCGCAACAGAGAACTACAGCACAGTATAACACGATCTCCCCCTGCTGAGCACAACAGAGAACTACAGCACAGTATAACGCGATCTCCCCCTGCTGAGCACAACAGAGAACTACAGCACAGTGTAACGCGATCTCCCCCTGCTGAGCACAACAGAGAACTACAGCACAGTATAACGCGATCTCTCCCTGCTGAGCGCAACAGAGAACTACAGCACAGTATAACGTGATCTCCCCCTGCTGAGCGCAACAGAGAACTACAGCACAGTATAACGCGATCTCCCCCTGCTGAGCGCAACAGAGAACTACAGCACAGTATAACGCGATCTCTCCCTGCTGAGCGCAACAGAGAACTACAGCACAGTATAACACGATCTCTCCCTGCTGAGCGCAACAGAGAACTACAGCACAGTATAACGCGATCTCTCCCTGCTGAGCGCAACAGAGAACTACAGCACAGTATAACGCGATCTCTCCCTGCTGAGCGCAACAGAGAACTACAGCACAGTATAACACGATCTCCCCCTGCTGAGCGCAACAGAGAACTACAGCACAGTATAACGCGATCTCTCCCTGCTGAGCGCAACAGAGAACTACAGCACAGTATAACGCGATCTCTCCCTGCTGAGCGCAACAGAGAACTACAGCACAGTATAACACGATCTCCCCCTGCTGAACACAACAGAAAACTACAGCACAGTATAACACGATCTCCCCCTGCTGAGCACAACAGAGAACTACAGCACAGTATAACGTGATCTCCCCCTGCTGAGCGCAACAGAGAGCTACAGCACAGTATAACACGATCTCCCCCTGCTGAGCACAACAGAGAACTACAGCACAGTATAACGCGATCTCCCCCTGCTGAGCACAACAGAGAACTACAGCACAGTGTAACGCGATCTCCCCCTGCTGAGCACAACAGAGAACTACAGCACAGTATAACGCGATCTCTCCCTGCTGAGCGCAACAGAGAACTACAGCACAGTATAACACGATCTCCCCATGCTGAGCACAACAGAGAACTACAGCACAGTGTAACGTGATCTCCCCCTGCTGAGCACAACAGAGAACTACAGCACAGTATAACACGATCTCCCCCTGCTGAGCACAACAGAGAACTACAGCACAGTATAACACGATCTCCCCCTGCTGAGCACAACAGAGAACTACAGCACAGTATAACACGATCTCCCCCTGCTGAACACAACAGAGAACTACAGCACAGTATAACGCAATCTCTCCCTGCTGAGCACAACAGAGAACTACAGCACAGTATAACGCAATCTCCCCCTGCTGAGCGCAACAGAGAACTACAGCACAGTATAACGCGATCTCTCCCTGCTGAGCGCAACAGAGAACTACAGCACAGTATAACGCGATCTCCCCCTGCTGAGCGCAACAGAGAACTACAGCACAGTATAACACGATCTCCCCCTGCTGAACACAACAGAGAACTACAGCACAGTATAACACGATCTCCCCATGCTGAGCATAACAGAGAACTACAGCACATTATAACGCAATCTCCCCCTGCTGAGCACAACAGATAACTACAGCACAGTATAACGCGATCTCCCCCTGCTTAGCACAACAGAGAACTACAGCACAGTGTAACGCGATCTCCCCCTGCTGAGCACAACAGAGAACTACAGCACAGTATAACGCGATCTCCCTCTGCTGAGCACAACAGAGAACTACAGCACAGTATAACGCGATCTCCCCCTGCTGAGCACAACAAAGATCTACAGCACAGTATAACGCGATCTCCCCCTGCTGAGCGCAACAGAGAACTACAGCACAGTATAACGCGATCTCCCCCTGCTGAGCACAACAGAGAACTACAGCACAGTGTAACGTGATCTCCCCCTGCTGAGCGCAACAGAGAACTACAGCACCGTCTAACGCGATCTCCCCCTGCTGAGCCCTGTCCCTGGCTGAAGTGGGGGGAACCATGTAGTGGGTGTGGGTGGAGGAAGTAGATCAGGGGAGCACTTGTTAGGAATAGTATAAAGAGGGAAGCCATCTTGAGGAGTGAGTTCAGTCAGAGGAGGACAGTGAGAGGGACAGGAGCTCTGTAGGAGCTCTACTGAGGAGGAGGGCCTAGAGAGAGGCCTAGGACAGACTGGGAAGGAGAGGAGGGAGGAACGGGAGCAGAGAGAAGGCTCCAGGAATGTAGAAGGGATCCCAGGGGTACGGGCAGTGCTGGAGGCCACCCGTACGCCCAAATCTGCCAGGCGATGGAGGGATTGAGCCGCAGAGGCGACCGGCCCCTAACTAGTGAGAATTACAAAGTTCAACTAGAAACCGGAGGCTTCTGTGCTTTCAGGGTGCAGTTGCCACATCCGCACTCAAGTCGCCAAAAAGGTAACCACATAGGATCCAGGGAACTCCAGGTTGCCCAGAAAGATCTGAGGATATCAGCTTGGGACATTGTTTGGCGAGGCGCAGGGCAAGAAGCAGGGCCGGCGTCAGCACCCGGCGCACCCGGGCAAATGCTGGGGCCCTGAGCAGGCAGAGGGGCCTACTGGCGGTCGCGCACCCCGCTGGGCTATGGGCGGAGGAGAGCGGTGTCAGCGCCCGCCCTTCCCCTCCGCTTGCTCAGGGCCCCGGCAGCCGGATACTTACCTCTCCCCGTGCCTCCGCAGATTAGCTGTCTTCCTTCTCTGCGTTCCCTGTGACGTCTCAGGTCAGAGGGCGCGGTGACGTCTTTACACCGCGCCCTCCCCTGAGCCGTCACAGGGAGCGCTGAGCGGGAAGACACCGACAACGCTGGAGTTCGGACGCGGGCAGCGGGCAGCAGGTAGCAGGTAGCAGGTGAGAAGGGAGGTGAGTATTTGATTTTTTTTTTTAATGTATGGAGGCATGGGGCATTATAAAGAGGGGAGGGGGTGGCATCCTGCATGGGGCATTATAAAGAGGGGGGGTGGCATCCTGCATGGGGCCTAATAAAGAGGGGGGGTGGCATCCTGCATGGGGCCTTATAAAGAGGGGGGGTACATCCTGCATGGGGCATTATAAAGAGGAGGGGTGACAGCCTGCATGGGGCATTATAAGGAATGGGGGGGGACAGCCTGCATGGGGCATTATAAACAGGGGGGGGCAGCCTGCATGGGGCATTATAAAGAGGAGGGGTGACATCCTGCATGGGGCATTATAAAGAGAGGGGGGACATCCTGCATGGGGCATTATAAAGAGAGGGGGGACATCCTGCATGGGGCATTATAAAGAGAGGGGGGACATCCTGCATGGGGCATTATAAAGAGGGGGGGTGACATCCTGCATGGGGCATTATAAGGTGGGGAACAGCCTGCATGGGGCATTATAAAGGGGGGGGGCAGCCTGCATAGTGCATTATGTGGGGGGGGGACAGTCTGCATGGAGCATTATAAGGGGGGGGCAGCCTGTATGGGGCATTATGTGGGGGGTAACAGCCTGCATGGAGCATTAAAAGGAGGGGGCCTGTATGGGGCATTATGTGGGGGGTAACAGCCTGCATGGAGCATTATAAGGGGGGGACAGCCTGTATGGGGCATTATGTGGGGGGTAACAGCCTACATGCAGCATTATATGGGGGCCAGTATCCTGTATGAAGCGTTATAAGGGGACCAGTATCCTGTATGGAGCGTTATATGGGGGCCAGTATTCTGTATGGAGCCTTATATGGGGGCCAGTATTCCGTATGGAGCCTTATATGGTGGCCAGTATTCCATATGGAGCCTTATATGGGGGCCAGTATTCCGTATGGGGCCTTATATGAGGGCCAGTATTCCGTATGGAGCCTTATATGGGGGCCAGTATTCCGTATGGAGCCTTATATGGGGGCCAGTATTCCGTATGGAGCCTTATATGGGGGCCAGTATTCCGTATGGGGCCTTATATGGGGGCCAGTATTCCGTATGGAGCCTTATATGGGCGCCAGTATTCTGTATGTGTAACATACCTGGCGGCGTCCTTGCATAGTGGTCCATCTCCCACTGTGCAAGAGCGCGCACTTGATCTCCAGTCCAGAATGTCTCTCTGGCTTCCCTCCATGCTGTCTGTTTGTGTCTGTTTCTGCTGCTTAAGGGCGGCGCCCGATCACTTCCTGCTTTTTGTACCTGCTGTGGGTCACACCCCTTGTGCGTCCTCAGCCTATTGCTGTCTGTCACCTGGTATTTAACCCAGCTGCTCCAATCAATCCCTGCCTGAGCATTGTGTTTCATTCAGTGTGTGCTTGCACTCTGAAGGTGCCAGGTCCCGTTCTGTGTTCTCTTGTCTGCCTATCCTGGAGGCTGTATTTCCAGGCCTGTCTGAACACGCTCCTAGCCTGTTCCTCTCACCTTCTAGGGGCCGATTACCTAGACCCGCTCCTGTATCTTGTCTGTCCTGTCTGAACACGCTCCTAGCCTGTTCCTCCCGCCTTCAAGGGGCCGATTACCTAGACCCGCTCCTGTATCTTGTCTGTCCTGTCTGAACACGCTCCTTGCCTGTTCGTCCCACCTCTCTGGGGCCCGTATTCCCAGACCCGCTCCTGTATCCCGCTGCAGTGTCGGTCTCCTCCGTACACTTAGTTAGTTCCAGTCTGTACTCTCTCCTATCTTTTACCTGTTTTTTCTCTATGTCCGTTCCTTTCCTTTTTCTGCAGAGTCTGAACTCGTACCTAACTCCTGCTTGTTGTCTCTGTACTCCCGTTTGTGAGTTTGTGGTCCACTCGCTACTTCACTGCAAGTACCCTGTGGGTATCTGGCTCTGCCTTTCCCTTCCTGTCTGTTCCATGTGAACAGAGCCCTGTCCCCCCTGCTCAGCCTTGCTCCGCTCTGACCCCTTTGCTCACTGCTCCGGCAGTCTCGCTCCGCTCTGACCCCTTTGCTCACTGCTCCAGCAGTCTCGCTCCGCTCTGACTCCTTTGCTCACTGCTCCGGCAGTCTCGCTCCGCTCTGACCCCTTTGCTCACTGCTCCAGCAGTCTCGCTCCGCTCTGACTCCTTTGCTCACTGCTCCGGCAGTCTCGCTCCGCTCTGACTCCTTTGCTCACTGCTCCGGCAGTCTCGCTCCGCTCTGACTCCTTTGCTCACTGCTCCGGCAGTCTCGCTCCGCTCTGACCCCTTTGCTCACTGCTCCAGCAGTCTCGCTCCGCTCTGACTCCTTTGCTCACTGCTCCGGCAGTCTCGCTCCGCTCTGACCCCTTTGCTCACTGCTCCAGCAGTCTCGCTCCGCTCTGACTCCTTTGCTCACTGCTCCGGCAGTCTCGCTCCGCTCTGACTCCTTTGCTCACTGCTCCGGCAGTCTCGCTCCGCTCTGACTCCTTTGCTCACTGCTCCGGCAGTCTCGCTCCGCTCTGACTCCTTTGCTCACTGCTCCGGCAGTCTCGCTCCGCTCTGACTCCATTGCTCACTGCTCCGGCAGTCTCGCTCCGCTCTGACTCCTTTGCTCACTGCTCCGGCAGTCTCGCTCCGCTCTGACTCCTTTGCTCACTGCTCCAGCAGTCTCGCTCCGCTCTGACTCCTTTGGTCACTGCTCCGGCAGTCTCTCTCCGCCCTGACTCGTTTGCTCACTGCTCCGGCAGTCTCACTCCGCTCTGACTCCTTTGCTCACTGCTCCGGCAGTCTCGCTCCGCTTTGACTTCATTGCTCACTGCTCCGGCAGTCTCGCTCCGCTCTGACTCCATTGCTCACTGCTCCGGCAGTCTCGCTCCGCTCTGACTCCTTTGCTCACTGCTCCGGCAGTCTCGCTCCGCTCTGACTCCTTTGCTCACCGCTCCAGGCGGTCTCGTCCTGCTCTGCTCTTGCTCACCGCTCCAGGCGGTCTCGTCCTGCTCTGCTCTTGCTCACCGCTCCAGGCGGTCTCGTCCTGCTCTGCTCTTGCGACTCCTTTGCTCACCGCTCCAGGCGGCCTCGTCCTGCTGTACTCTTGCTCACCGCTCCAGGCGGTCTTGTCCTGCCCTGCTCTCGCTCACTTCTCTGGGCGGCCTCACTCTGCTGTGTTTGTCCGCCACATCTGTGGTTCTGTTCCTGAGTCCCAGTGTGTACTGGGTTCTATCCCGCCTGTGTTCCTACCTGCTAGTGCCTCCCATTCTGCACTCTAGCCGTGCTTGCCTGTACCCCCCTGCCTGCATACCCGCCTGCCTCCATACCAGTCGTGCCTGCCTATTCCCGCCAGTCTGTGTGCCAGCCTACCAGTCTGTTCCTGTATTCCCCTGTGTGGGTCAACAGCCGTGTCCGGGGTCTGTCCTGGAGTAGCACCTGGTCCCTCTGCTCGGGTCCTCCTTGGTGCACTGGCGTCGTATGCCGTCGTGCAACCCTGGTCGGATCAGGTGAATACCTAGTTACGCCCCTCCAAGCATTCACTCTTCGGCACGGTCCAGTGGAATCACACACACACGCCGCTCAGCCCGGGCGTGTGCATTACAGCATGCTCAGGCCATGGTTCCTGTTGAGCCCCACGGCCTTCGCTCTCTGAGACGTTTTCCAGCGAATACATGCATTAAAAATAAATAAATACAATTTTTTTTTTCTCTAGCTGAGTTCCAGGCGAATTACGCACCCGTCCAGATGGATCTATCTGCTCTCGTTCCTGCGGATCCGCCACGTTACTATGGGGATCCAAGACAAAGTCGTGCATTTGTGGAGCAATGCATGCTACACTTCAAGTTCTACCCTCTTTGTTTTCCCACCGATCGGGTTAAGGTGGGATTCATTATGTCTAACCTAGCGAGTGATGCCTTGGAATGGATCAACCCCCTATGGGAAACACAGGATCCTATCGTCCTGGACATAATGGCCTTCCTGGTGGCCTTTCTAATGGTCTTCGATGATCCTAACCCGGAGGCTCCTGCTGAAGCTTCACTTCCCAATATCCCGGAGCAGCCCCGATGGGTAATGTGTGTGGGTAGCGCAATAGTCCTCCAGCCCAATGAGACTACTGCCCACCCAGAATCCTCACAGGGTGACTACGCTCTCCGGAATACTTCTCCCAACCTCAAGAGGCAGTCCAGACATGCTAGACGTAGAGGCAAGCCGTCACGCCAGGGTCTGTCCTCCCTGAGACCTCCTGACCCCAACCTTGAAGTCCCTACTGAAGCTTCATCTCCCTGTATCCCGGAGAAGCCCCAACGGGTAATGTGCGTGGGTAGTGCACCAGTTCTCCTGCCCGAAGAGACTACTGCCCATCCAGACTCCAGACAGGAGAACTTCCTGCACCCGGCATCAGATGCTTCACCCACTTTAACCGGTGTGCATGTCCAAGGATGCTCCGAAGCTGTGATTACCTCAGAGTCTGTGCACCTCTACTACCTGGCGGAGGACCCCCTGTTGCCTCCTGAATCCTCGGGGATACCACTCGATGACAAATGGAGAGAGACTTCTCTACACCCGGTACTCGATACTTTGTCCGCTCCGTCCTGTGAGCCTGACAATGGGTACCCCAAAGTGGTAGTTACCCCCGAGTCTCTACACCCCTCCGACCAGGCGGAGGACCTTCAGTTGTGTCCAGAACCCTTCGGGGTGCCACCTGGTGGTGAATGGACAGAGACTTTCCTATATCCTGGATCTGATACCTCGCTTGCTTCGTCCAGTGAGTCCGACCTAGTGTACTCTGAAGCAGAGGTTACCCATGAGTCTCTACACCCCTCTGACCAGGCGGAGGACCTCCAGTTGTCTCCAGAACCCTTCGGGGTGCCACCTGGTGGTGAATGGACAGAGACTTTCCTATACTCGGTACCCGATACCTCGCCTGCCTCGTCCAGTGAGTCCGACCTAGTGTACTCTGAAGCAGATGTTTTCTCCGAGCCTCTGCACTCTTCTGACCCGGCGGAGGACCTCCAGTTGTTTCCTGAATCCTCCGGGGTACCACCAGATAACAAAGAGACAGTGACTTTTCCTCATCCTGTACCTGATAACCCGTCTATTTGTTCCTGTGAGCTTGACAAGATGTACCTCGAAGCAGAGATTACCCCCAAGTCTCTGCTCCCCTCCAACCCGGTGGAGGACTTCCAGTTGTCTCCTGTACCCTCTGGGGTGCCACCTGAAAGTATGTGGAGAGAGACTTCCTTGTGTGCTGTTCCTGGTACTCCACCCATTTCGTCTGTTGCTAAGGGTGGCTGGATGGGAGGTAGCATCCTAGCTACCCAGAGGAGACCAGTTTTTCCGGTGAACAGTGGAAGTGATCTCTTTCAAATGAAGAATTGGCCCTCGAATTCCCTGCGGAAGATTCTGGCAGGCCTGAAGAAGAGGGGGCGTAAGGCGGGGGGTACTGTAACATACCTGGCGGCGTCCTTGCATAGTGGTCCATCTCCCACTGTGCAAGAGCGCGCACTTGATCTCCAGTCCAGAATGTCTCTCTGGCTTCCCTCCATGCTGTCTGTTTGTGTCTGTTTCTGCTGCTTAAGGGCGGCGCCCGATCACTTCCTGCTTTTTGTACCTGCTGTGGGTCACACCCCTTGTGCGTCCTCAGCCTATTGCTGTCTGTCACCTGGTATTTAACCCAGCTGCTCCAATCAATCCCTGCCTGAGCATTGTGTTTCATTCAGTGTGTGCTTGCACTCTGAAGGTGCCAGGTCCCGTTCTGTGTTCTCTTGTCTGCCTATCCTGGAGGCTGTATTTCCAGGCCTGTCTGAACACGCTCCTATCCTGTTCCTCTCGCCTTCTAGAGGCCGATTACCTAGACCCGCTCCTGTATCTTGTCTGTCCTGTCTGAACACGCTCCTAGCCTGTTCCTCCCGCCTTCTAGGGGCCGATTACCTAGACCCGCTCCTGTATCTTGTCTGTCCTGTCTGAACACGCTCCTTGCCTGTTCGTCCCGCCTCTCTGGGGGCCGTATTCCCAGACCCACTCCTGTATCCCGCTGCAGTGTCGGTCTCCTCCGTACACTCAGTTCCAGTCTGTACTCTCTCCTATCTTTTACCTGTTTTTTCTCTATGTCCGTTCCTTTCCTTTTTCTGCAGAGTCTGAACTCGTACCTAACTCCTGCTTGTTGTCTCTGTACTCCCGTTTGTGAGTTTGTGGTCCACTCGCTACTTCACTGCAAGTACCCTGTGGGTATCTGGCTCTGCCTTTCCCTTCCTGTCTGTTCCGTGTGAACAGAGCCCTGTCCCCCCTGCTCAGCCTTGCTCCGCTCTGACCCCTTTGCTCACTGCTCCGGCAGTCTCGCTCCACTCTCACCCCTTTGCTCACTGCTCCGGCAGTCTCGCTCCGCTCTGACTCCTTTGCTCACTGCTCCAGCAGTCTCGCTCCGCTCTGACTCCTTTGCTCACTGCTCCGGCAGTCTCGCTCCGCTCTGACTCCTTTGCTCACTGCTCCGGCAGTCTCGCTCCGCTCTGACTCCTTTGCTCACTGCTCCGGCAGTCTCGCTCCGCTCTGACTCCTTTGCTCACTGCTCCGGCAGTCTCGCTCTGCTCTGACTCCTTTGCTCACTGCTCCGGCAGTCTCACTCCGCTCTGATTCCTTTCCTCACTGCTCCGGCAGTCTCGCTCCGCTCTGACTCCATTGCTCACTGCTCCGGCAGTCTCGCCCCGCTCTGACTCCATTGCTCACTGCTCCGGCAGTCTCGCTCCGCTCTGACTCCTTTGCTCACTGCTCCGGCAGTCTCGCTCCGCTCTGACTCCTTTGCTCACCGCTCCAGGCGGTCTCGTCCTGCTCTGCTCTTGCTCACCGCTCCAGGCGGTCTCATCCTGCACTGCTCTTGCTCACCGCTCCAGGCGGTCTCGTCCTGCTCTGCTCTTGCTCACCGCTCCAGGCGGTCTCGTCCTGCTGTACTCTTGCTCACCGCTCCAGGCGGTCTTGTCCTGCCCTGCTCTCGCTCACTTCTCTGGGCGGCCTTACTCTGCTGTGTTTGTCCGCCACATCTGTGGTTCTGTTCCTGAGTCCCAGTGTGTACTGGGTTCTATCCTGCCTGTGTTCCTACCTGCTAGTGCCTCCCTGTCTGCACTCTAGCCGTGCTTGCCTGTACCCCCCCTGCCTGCATACCCGCCTGCCTGCATAACAGTCGTGCCTGCCTATTCCCGCCAGTCTGTGTGCCAGCCTACCAGTCTGTTCCTGTATTCCCCTGTGTGGGTCAACAGCTGTGTCCGGGGTCTGTCCTGGAGTAGCACCTGGTCCCTCTGCTCAGTTCCTCCTTGGTGCACTGGCGTCGTATGCCGTCGTGCGACCCTGGTCGGATCGGGTGAATACCTAGTTACGCCACTCCAGGCATTCACTCTCCGGCACGGTCCAGTGGAATCACGCGCACACACCGCTCAGCCCGGGCGTGTGCATTACAGTATGGGGCCTTATATGGGGGCCAGTATTCCGTATGGGGCCTTATATGGGGGCCAGTATTCCGTATGGGTCCTTATATGGGGGCCAGTATTCTGTATGGGGCCTTATATGGGGGCCAGTATTCCGTATGGAGCCTTATATGGGGGCCAGTATTCCGTATGGAGCCTTATATGGGGGCCAGTATTCCGTATGGAGCCTTATATGGGGGCCAGTATTCCGTATGGGGGCCAGTATTCCGTATGGAGCCTTATATGGGGGCCAGTATTCCGTATGGGGCCTTATGTGGGGGCCAGTATTCCGTATGGGGCCTTATATGGGGGCCAGTATTCCGTATGGGGCCTTATATGGGGGCCAGTATTCCGTATGGGGCCTTATATGGGGGCCAGTATTCCGTATGGGGCCTTATATGGGGGCCAGTATTCCGTAAGGGGCCTTATATGGGGGCCAGTATCCTGTATGGAGTGATTTCTGAGCTATTGTGGAATTTACAATAGATATCACTCATGTAATGTAAGAAGTGAAATCTTTGCATTGTACTATATATATATATATATATATATATATATATATATATATTTCTCCGCCGTATCTCAGCATCATGAATCGTGGTATGTGTTAAAGGGGCCCACTGAGACTCTTTCGCCCGGGGCCCAGAAAAACCTGGAGCAGGCCCTGGCAAGAAGGGTGAGCACAGAAAGACAGCTGAGAAGGTCATATAGAACGGGGTCCTGTCAGGCACTCTTGAAACACCTGGGAGTTTGCTGAACCCCTGCCTGGTGAAAGCAGGCGACGTGGGAGGTCGTAGTCCAGAAAGTGTAACCTAAGGAACTTAACAACTGTGAGTAAACCTTGAAGACTGCACCCCACTGTCTCTGTGAAATTATTGCTGCGCCATCACCCCCTGCACTACACTGCATTACAACTGCTACCGCAACATCCATAACATCTCAGCACAGCCCTGGAGCTAAGCTCTACCTGTGGAGAGCTAAACCAACTCTGCTGCATTAATAACAGCTCCAGAGGACCTGCTCCGCAGCGACGGCTCCCTTTAGCCGCATACCACAGGTGGCGTCACAAACTGTATATAAGAACTTTAATTCCCCTGGAAATATCCCCTTTTTACTGACTGCCCTGGGTCATGGACTGGGTCACCGCCACTGTGACATCTCCCCTAGCAACGACCGGCCCGGCACCGAGTACCCCACGGCCCAGGGGGCGCGTCACATGCTGTTAGGATTAGTATGCCGCAAGGCAGGGGTCTCAAAAACGTGGCCGTGGGCCGCATGCGGCCCCTCCCGCTGCTTCTTGCGGCCCGCAGGCACATAGACCCCGTGACGATCGGAGCTCTCTCCAGCAGCCCCCGACATCAGCGCTGTAGTGCAGTGTATTGCCACGCAGAGACAGGCTCTCTGCACAGCAATACCAGTGTCAGCCGCCGGCCTAGCAGAGGCCAGCAGCTGACATCTGCGTCCCAGCGCAGCGGTGTATGACGTCACTGCCATGCGCAGATGTCAGCTGCTGGCCTCTGATAGGCCGGCGGCTGACACTGGTATTGCTGTGCAGAGAGCCGGTCTCTGCGCAGCAATACACTGCACTACAGCGCTGATGTCGGCGGCTGCTGGAGAGAGCTGCGATCGTTATGGGGTCTGTGCCTGCGGGCCATAGGTGCAGAAAGGATGCCGAGGAAACGGAGGACAGGTTAGAATCTTTTTTTTTTCTCTGTCATGTGAAATAGAGCGCTCAGTATGGGGGGGGGGGCACTGTGTGCAGCATGGGGGGGGACCCTGAACGCAGTATGGGAGGATGGGGACCCTGTGCTCAGTATGGGGGAACGGGGAACCTGTGTGCAGTATGGGGGGACGGGGACCCTGTGCGCAGTATGGAGGGGGACCCTGTGTGTTGTATGGTGGGGGGACCCTGTGCGCAGTATGGGGGAGGGACCCTGTGCGCAGTATGGGGGGGATGGACCCTGTGCGCAGTATGGGGGGACCCTGTGCGCAGTTTGGGGGGGGGGACCTGGATGGGGGACATGTCTGCAACATGGGGACCTGGATGGGGGACATGTCTGCAAGATAAGGACCAGGATGGGGGACCATGTCTGCAATATGGGGACCATGTCTGCAATATGGGTGACCATGTCTGCAATATAAGGGACCTGGATGGGGGACCATGTCTACAATATGGGGGACCTGGATGGGGAACCATGTCTACAATATGGGGGACCTGGATGGGGAACCATGTCTGCAATATGGGGGACCTGGATGGGAGACCATGTCTGCAATATGGGGACCATGTCTGCAATATGGGGGACCTGGATGGGAGACCATGTCTGCAATATGGGGGACCATGTCTGCAATATGGGGACCGTGTCTGCAATATGGGGGACCTGGATGGGAGACCGTGTCTGCAATATGGGGGACCTGGATGGGAGACCATGTCTGCAATATGGGGGACCTGGATGGGAGACCATGTCTGCAATATGGGGGACCTGGATGGGAGACCATGTTTGCAATATGGGGGACCTGGATGGGAGACCATGTTTGCAATATGGGGAACCAGGATGGGAGACCATGTTTGCAATATGGGGAAACAGGATGGGAGACCATGTCTGCAATATGGGGGACCTGGATGGGAGACCATGTCTGCAATATGGGGGACCTGGATGGGAGACCATGTCTACAATATGGGGGACCTGGATGGGAGACCATGTCTGCAATATGAAGGACCTGGATGGGGGACCATGTCTGCAATATGAAGGACCTGGATGGGGGACCATGTCTGCAATATGAAGGACCTGGATGGGAGACCATGTCTGCAATATGGCGAATCTGGATGGGAGACCATATCTGCAAGATGAGGACCAGTTCAAAAGGTGTATAGAAAATAAAATGGTATCACTAAAAATGTCACTTTGTCATGCAAATAATGCGGCCCCCCAAATTAAATGTTTTTCCATGTGCGGCCCATATGCCCAGCTGAGTTTGAGACCCCTGCCGTAAGGTTTCATTTTATAATCAAAGGTCTTGTCCAGGTTTGAGATGAAAGTCTGAAGTCACTCTAGGTGACTGCAGGCTTCTGAATTCTCACAGCGCATGCATTGCACACTTTTAGGATTCTCCCTTGCACGTATGAGATTTGTATACTTCTGGCCACATTCCGACTAGACGTGTCCGGCCTCGTTCAATTCATTTTCATTAAGTGAGGCCACACATGTCTAATCAGCATGTGCGTGAATGTATGCAAATCGCTTGCACCACAGAATCCTGACAGCGTGCAGTGTGCACTGTGAGATTTCATAAGTCTGCAGTCACATAGAATGACTGCAGACTCATCAAAAACGTGGACATCTTTAATGCTCCTAATAAATAAAATTATGAGCATTAGTCAGTATCACACATAACATTTACATCCAGGTACCAGATAGATGATGTTGTCTCTGGAGCCGTTCTCTTTCTTGTCTTCTTCATCTTGTCCACACCCCTTGATGACTTTTCTCATCCACAGCTCATCTCTGCAGACTTCCATCTTCTCAGGTCTTGCGGAGCACATCCCCACATGATGCCTTTAAAAGATAGCAGTGTCTTTATAATGCTCCTAAATAAAAACATCTGCCCTACGCTGAGCCCCTGAATAATTACCCCTCACTATATTCCCTGCATAAAATATGACCCCCACACTGTCCCTCTTATGGTACATGCCCTCCACACTGCCCTCTCCTCCCCATATTGGGCCCCTCTTCACACAATCCTCTCACACTGTGTCTCCCCTGTAGGGCCAAGTCTCTATACTGTGCCCTCTCATCACACGCCTCTTCCTTGGCTTTCTATCCCTTCCTGGCTGTGCCCTTACACTGTTCCCCTATACCACCCCCCACACTACTCAGTCTCTATTCTGTTCCCACTCACACTTTTCTCCCCCCATACTGTTTCCTCGCACTATCCCCCTCAATAGTCTCCTCACACGTTTCCTTCCTCCTCCTAATACATTTACCCTCTCACTTTCCATACTGCCTCCTCACACTTCCGCCCAACTCCCCATACTGTGTCTGCACCTACTGTGTCTCCTTGCTCCCCAAACTTGTGTCCTCAAATCTTCCCCATTACAGTAAATCACCCCCACACAGTAAATCTCTTTCAGCCCCGTTACGCTAAATCTCCCCCACACAGTAAATCCCCCCCAGCCCCATTATACTAAATCTCCCGCACACAGTAAATCCCCCGGCCCGTTATACTAAATCTCCCCCACACAGTAAATACCACCCCACAGTAAATCCCCCAGCCCCTTTACATTAAATCTCCCCCACACGGTTAATACCAACCCACAGTAAATCCCCCCAGCCCTGTTACCCTAAATCACCCCCACACAGTAAATCCCCCCCAGCCCCGTTACACTAAATCTCTCCCACACAGTAAATACCCCCCTTCACAGAGTATATAGACCCACACAGTAAATACCTCCCCACACAGAGTATATACACAGGGCCGGTGTCAGCACCCGGGCAAGTGCCGGGGCCCTGAGCAGGCAGGGGGGCCCACTCGCTGTCGGGCACTCCACCACGCTATGGGACCCGTTAGTGGAGGAGAGCGGTGTCAGCGCATGCGCCCCCCGCTTGCTCGGGGCCCCGCACAATACTTACCTCTCCCCTGCCTCCGCAGCAGCTCCTGTCTCTTCCAAAGCTGCTGCACAGTGACGTCTCAGGTCTGAGGGCACAGTGACGTCTTTACACCCTCCCCTGAGCCGTCACAGCACAGAGCGGGAAGACACCGGTGCGCGTGAGGAGTTGGGAGCAGCGGCAGCAGGTGAGAAGTGAGGTGAGTATTTGATTTTTTTTTTTATTGTATGGAGGCGTGGGGCATTACAAGGGGGGGGGGGTGTGGTGACGTGACATCCTGCATGGGGCATTATAAGCGAGGGGGGGTAACATCCTGCATGAGGCATTATAAACGAGGGGTGGTGTGACATCCTGCATGGGGCATTTTAAGGGAGGGGGGTGTGATATCCTGCATGGAGCATTATAAGGGGGGTGACATCCTGCATGGGGCATTATAAGCGAGGGGGTATGTGACATCCTGCATGGGGCATTATAAGGGAGGGGGGTGTGACATCCTGCATGGGGCATTATATGGGCGTGTGACATCCTGCATGGGGCATTATAAGGGAGGGGGGTGTGACATCCTGCATGGGGCATTATATGGGGGTGTGACATCCTTCATGGGACATTATAATGGAGTTGGGGAGGTGACATCCTGCATGGGGCATTATAAGGGAGGGAGGTGTGACATCCTGCATGGGGCATTATAAGGGAGGGGGGGTATAACATCCTGCATGGGGCATTATAAGGGGGGGGTCACATCCTACATTGGGCATTATATGGGGGAACAGCCTGCGTGGGGCATTATGTGGGGGGAACAGCCTGCATGAGGCATTATGTGGGGGGAACAGCCTGCATGAGGCAGTATGTGGGGGGAGCAGCCTGCATGGAACATTATGTGGGGGCACGACCTGCATGGAGCGTTATATGGGGGCCAGTATCCTGTATGGAGCGTTATATGGGGGCCAGTATCCTGTATGGAGCGTTATATGGGGGCCAGTATACTGTTTGGAGCTATTCGTCGGTTTCAGAGCTATTGTGGAATTTACAATAGATATAGCTCATGTAATGTAAGAAGTGAAATCTTCGGCATTGTACTATATATACAGGGTGGTCCAAAAGTAGGTGGACAGAAAGTGTAATAAGGTTATGAAGGGGGAGATTTATCAAACATGGTGTAAAGTGAAACTGGCTCAGTTGCCCTTAGCAACCAATCAGATTCCACTTTTCATTTCTCACAGACTCTTTGGAAAATGAAAGGTGGAATCTGATTGGTTGCTAAGGGCAACTGAGCCAGTTTCACAGATCCAGTTTTCACACATAGATCTCCCCCAAATCTGTTTTCTTTTCAGATAATTCAGATAACACATAATAGCAAATAATTTAAATACAGATCAAAGAAAATGAATTTTAACAGAGTATTGGAAATCTCAAAATGCTGAAACCGTTAGAGCAAATTGGGTTGAAACATTTGGTACTCAAGCCCCAAAGAGACAAACCATTTACCACATTCGTGACAAATTCAATGCCACTGGCTCAATCCTTAATGCTCCAAAACCGGTCGACCCAAAATCGTCTGTACAGAAGATAATAAACAACTTGTTGCTGAAACATTTGTTCAGAATCCAAAAAAGTCCACCTGAAGAGCCTCTTTGGAATTGGGAATTTCACGAGCTTCTATCATGAGAATCCTGAAATCTATTGGGTGGAAAGCTTATCGTCCACATCTAATTCATGGTTTATTGGAGGATGATCCAGACAGGCGGCTGCAATTTAGTGTTTGATAAATCTCCCCCTTCATAACCTTATTACACTTTCTGTCCACCTACTTTTGGACCACCCTGTATATTTCTCTGCGGTATCTGTGCATCATGAATCGTGGTATGTGTTAAAGGGGCCCACTGAGACTCTTTTGCTCAGGGCCCACAAAAACCTGGAGCCGGCCCTGTATATACACCCCCAGAGTAAATCTCTCCCCCCAGAGTATATACACCCCCAGAGTAAATCTCTCCCCCCAGAGTATATACACCCCCAGAGTAAATCTCTCCCCCCAGAGTATATACACCCCCAGAGTAAATCTCTCCCCCCAGAGTATATACACCCCCAGAATAAATCTCTCCCCCCAGAGTATATACACCCCCAGAGTAAATCTCTCCCCCCAGAGTATATACACCCCCAGAGTAAATCTCTCCCCCCAGAGTATATACACCCCCAGAGTAAATCTCTCCCCCCAGAGTATATACACCACCAGAGTAAATCTCTCCCCCCAGAGTATATACACCCCCAGAATAAATCTCTCCCCCCAGAGTATATACACCCCCAGAGTAAATCTCTCTCCCCCAGAGTATATACACCCCCACAGTAAATCTCCACCTCTTTCCCATATGTAATCTTCGGGGTCTTCAGCTCCAGTGTGGAGCACTTACAACCACTGATGCTCTTTGCGCTTCTGGGTGCCGGCAAGTAACGTCAGCAGTGTGATCACATGACCTGATCATGCTGCTGGCGTCGCTCTGACCCGGCGGTCAGAGCTTCAATTGTACTCGCATCTGAGAGACGTGAGTAAAATCACTGGGAGCCAGCACGCTGCAGTTCTGTGAGCTGGGTGTCAGCTTGACAGCCAGCTCAGAGAACAACCGAATCCCAGTCCGGGGGGCGGCAGAATGCAGCAGCCGGGGGAGACACATTGGACCGCTGCATTAGGCTGCCCTATGTCGCCCCCTTGCCGGCTGCGCCCGGTGTACATGCCCCGGCTGCCCTACCCTAGATACTCCTTTGGGTGAGCCCCAGTATTTCTGAAACTGAAGGTGCCTGTATTGTACTAAGGCAACATTTCCAAGGTGAGGTCCCTCAAATTCCAAAGAGAGGAAGGTCGCAAAAAAAGTGCAGAGTTTGTTACAAAAGAGTAATAAAAAACGACAGCACTTGGCATGGAACACAGGCCCCGAAAAACCTGGCCTATGCATAAAAGACTGTTTTAAAGTCTACCACTCATCCATAGATCATTAAATTTATTACTGATTTACTATAATTTAATGTACAACCTGATGTACTCTACATAGCTCACATATGCCAACCTAATGTACTGTACACAACTCACATGTACTCTGGAGAAATTGCACAACAAATTGTATAATACATTTTCTCCTGTTACCCTTGTAAAAATGCAAACTTGGGGCTAAATCATTATTTTTGTGGGGAAAAAGTAACATTTTCATTTTTGCCTTCCACTTTGCTTTAATTCCTGTGGAGCACCTAAAGGGTTAATAAACTTATTGATTGTGGTTTTGAGCACTTTGAGGGGTGCAGTTTTTAGAATGGTATAACTTCTGGGTATTTTCTGTCGTATAGGTCCCTCAAAATCAAATGTGATGTGGTTCCTAAAAAAATTGGTTTTGTAAATTTAGTTGGAAAACGAGAAATTGCTAATCAACTTTTAACCCTTATAACTTCCGAACAAAAAAATTATATTTCAAAAATGGTGCTGATGTAAAGTAGACATGGTAAATGTTATTCAGAACTAATCTATGTGAAATTACTCTCTGATTCAAAGGCATAATTATTAAAAGTTTGAAAATTGCAAAATTTAAAAAAATGTCACCAGAAATTTTTTTTTAACCTAAATTTACCACTAACATGAAAGTACAACGTGTAGAAGGAAGTATGGCACTCCTTAGTCTTATAGGGTCCCAGTCCTGGCAATGCAAACAACATGGAATCCGGCACACTTTCAAAGATTTATTTGAAACACTGAAACATACCGCCCATCTGTGAGCCCTGTCATCCGGTGTCCCTGTACTTTGGTACGCAGCTTCTCATTAATTTATATAAAAACACAATGAATGCACTGTTATTTAAAGACTACTAGCATATCTTTTGTATAACTATGACCTGTCATACTACTTGATATATTACCTTTGAACTCTACATTAGAGACTGCAGGGTGCACCTGGTGTGTACTCAGTGTTTAGTACATATGGCTACTTAGCCCTATATGGTTCTCACAGAAAGGGTCTTGCATGTCCCTTAACATGATGTATTTTTATATATTGTATGCGGTTTGCATCACCTGTGTACTAAATATCTGCATGTGAATTTTTTATACATATGTCTAATAAAAATATATTTTTATATTGTATACAATTTGGGCTTTGGATCGTGGTTGTTTTGTTTGAATTTACTTGAGAATCAGCAGTCTAGAATGGAACATGACAGGGTGCAGAACAATAATTCGTGTAATGAAATGAATGTGATGTAATTGCCCAGAAAAAAGGATCCCCAGAGTTAAAGGGGCAACGAGAGACCCTCCATCGTATTTCATATATATGATAAATGTTTGAAAAAATGAGAGTGATTATTCACACGCCGTATTCAAGAATCATTATGAAAAGAACATGAGATCAAAGTCCCTATTGAGGCCCTTGGGTTCTAGTGTTTGTAAACGGCGTATCCAAAAAGCTTTGCGTCTTTTTAGTTCTGTAACCCTATCTTCCCCTAGTCTGGATTTGCTCAATCACTTGATACTTTAATTGGGAAATAATAAAAAAAACAAAGGGAAAGGGAAAGGGTAAACGTATGTCAGCTCACCAGGTAATAGCCAGACTCATCCAGTCCCAACGAAGTCTTGCAGCGGAGACGTCCAGGTCATGGGCTACCAAGGTTCATGTAATGAGAAAGCAAGCAAAGATGTCTCCAGCAGGACCAGGGTTGTATATATCTTGTTAAAACTTCACTTTTAATTTCAAATTGTAAAAGCCAAGGATGAGTTACAAAATGAGCAATATAGCGGCTCTTAAGTACAGCACATTCCAACGCGTTTCGGCTAAACCTTATTCATGGAATAATGCTGGAGACATCTTTGCTTGCTTTCTCATTAATTGGGAAATGTTGTGTCCTCTTTGTTTAAAGTGGAATGGGAGTGGCAAAGATAGTCGTTCATACCCAGGGTCGGCGTTATGGTGAGGCAAACTAGGCAAATGCCTGAAGCCCCCACACCCTCAGGGGCCCCCAGTGGGGGCGCAATGGTCACGGTCACACTGGGGGCAGGGTTGGGGGGCCAACGCTCAGGCAAGTAGCCTTTTCCTTTCAGTGAGACAGGAGCTACGTTGTTCCTGCACTCTCAATAGAAACTTCTAGGCAGCGCTGAAGTCGACCCCCTCCAGCCTCTGCCTGTCACTTCGGTCTGAGGCTGAGCTTGTTTTTTCTGCACATGTGACAGGATGCTGAATAAATCAGGTGAGGCACCTGCACATACAATTGTGTGAGGCAAAACCTGTGCCTCGTCCCAGCACTGCAGCCTCTGTCTGTTCCCTCTGGCTCCCAGCTCATGGTCCGGGACTGTGACGTTATCTTTTAATGTGCGATGCTTTTGTGGATAACAGTAAGATATATTACTGAAAAGTGCAGCGGCATTCCAGGCTGTGCGGCGGGCTGCCTTTTCTGCAATATGTCCTAGTGTAAACTGTCAGACTGATGTCAGCTGAGCTCACCAAGGAGGAAACCCTTTGGTAACTAGTAGTTGATGGAGCGGGGATGAGGGAGGCTGAGAGATAGGGTGGTGGGGGGTGTCAGCCTGCAGAATCACATCAGGGGGAATATTTGGCGCAGTTCATATTTGTTGAAGGGGTCCTGCTTACTGTGCTTATTACGCAATAAGATTTGATACATCCTGGGCGGGCGCTTTAAAGGGAACCTGTCACCAGAAAAAGCGCTATTAACCTGAAAATATGGGGTTAATCTTCAGGGTAATAGTGTTACTAACCTGTCCAGTGCCTGCACTTAGCCAAACGCTGTGGGGAGAAAAATTAACTTCATTCCCTCTAGCAGTGTTCTGGTTTCAGTCACGGGGCGGTGCCGGCACGGGTTCAGTCACCTGTTTAAGAATACAGTGTGTGACATGCAGAAGTAGTGCTTTAAAAGCATTCAGCAACTAGAGGGGTTAACACAGTCACAGGAGAAGGGGAGTATTTTAGCAGAGCCCCAGGGGGATTGTGGGGAAGCTGTTTACTGTCTGGCTGGAGCCGAAGTGAAAGGTGGTGTGTGTGTTCTGTATCTCACAGAAGCGCAAGTCAGGAGTGAAGCTAAACACAGGTCAGGTAGAGTTCCTGAACTAGCAGTGCAGAGTATTGTCAAGCAGAAAGATAAGGACTGGAAGAAATGGTGTCATAGGGATCATCTCCCTCAGCAAACCCTCCCCCCCTCCTCCATCTCACTGTGCTATAAAGAATGCTGTGTTCATTAATGTGCCTTTGCATTAGAACTGTGCTGTCCTGTACTACTGGGAAGACTGTGAACTGCTGAGCTTCTAAGGAAACTGTACTGTTTATTACTGGAGCCTGTTGCTCATAAGACTTATCTTGCACTGGCTGTGCGGCTTCTTATTAAATGCTAATGTTCTACCATTTATGAGGATGCTTGTCAAGTGTGTCTGGTCAGCAAGTGAAACAACCTACGTGTCTGTGCCTGAGGGTCAATACCCCTGTGTGCCTGCGAGAAGCTGCAGCACATGGTCTATGGTCGGCGTGAGTAACAGTTCCCCCAGGATTCCAAAGAATTCATGTAACCTGTCTCGCCCCTATCTGAACCTAGCGGAGTGCATGTAACAAGTGCAGCGGATGTAACTGTGCCCCGGCTCTGACTGACAGTCGCTCTGCATTGGAGCCGGCTGTCAGTCAGGGCCAGGGGCATGGTACTGTATACTCAGGACGGTGACTGAACCTGCGCCCCCATGACTGAAACAGAACGTTGCCGGAGTGAATAAAGGACATTTTCTCCCCATAGCGTTCCGCTATGTACGGGTGCCAGGCAGATTAGTAATGCTATCAACCTGCAGATTAAACCCATATCTGCAGATTAATAGCATTTTTTTCTGGTGACAGGTTCACTTTACAATACCCATTTGACTTGACTTGAGCAACCAATAGTTGCTGTAGGGGGTGTGGGGAGGAGCGCAGAACCACTGGGCAGAAAGAAGGAGAGCGGCCATTGGAGCAGCATTTCTCAAAGGTGCACAAAGAAAAGTTTACTATTTTGTTGTGTCATATTAAACCTCAGGTAATGGATTTAAACGGGTTGTCAACTACTAGGCAGCACCCTCTCAAAAGGTTTATCTAGAATTATATTAATTTTTTACTATGGGCATAAAAGCTGACAGGCAGGTGGTTGCTAACTACCTGCCTGTTCTGCCCAGCGCAGATCTCTCCTAGCACAGAGCGGTCACAGACCGTTCCGGCCGATGATTCTGAGACTTTTGCTGACGTCACATTGTCACAACAGCTTCCCTTCTGCTCTGTACCCAGGGTGTAACTGCTGATGTCATGCTGACAGCTGGCTCCTCGCTGCCTCATTGCGGGGAGCCGGCTCTCAATCAGCATGATGTTGACAGTCACACCCTGGCAACAGAGCGGCCCAAAGGAGGAAGACCTGCTATGTTGATATTTAGCAGCTGAAGCATGGACAGGAGCAGTCGATGACCAATCTGAGCCGGCGCCAGGTAGAACAGGCAGGTAGTTAGCAACTACCTGCCTATCAGTTTTTTGACTCCTAGTTAAAAAAATATATAGTCCTGAACTACCCATTTAAATGTTTGTTTTGGGGCCCAAAGCAATCTAGTTACACCACTGACACCAAACATCTACCGCAAAAATTACATAATAGCTCTGCAATATCATCCAAATATTCAAATTGCACATACTCAATAAATATGGTTGGGAACAAAAAATCAGTATTATAGTCTCCCCCCCCACCAGAAGTATACAATCAAATAAAGAAAGGCAGAGTACTCCTAAAGTATACAAATGAAAAAAATAATTGGAGTAACCATAAACCACCAAGTAGAATAAAAAACAATATTTTATTGACAAGATGATTAAAATATATATTACAAAGTACCAACAAGAGGTCTCAAAGTAAAGGAGGAAAAAACACAAAACGTGGGAGAGTTCCACCCAGAGGACAATCTCAAATCGTACAGCAGCCAAAGCTGAGGAGTAAAGACACCGTGTCAGACAAATTTTTATCAGTATATATCTACAGAGTCACACATACAAGTAATAACAGAATAAAAAGTATATAATATACATCCTGAGAGTGATATGTACCATATCGGGTGTCAAAGGCAACACTGCACGACTAGTGGAGTAGTGACTTACTCATATTAGGAAGACAATGGAAGTGTCCCACGCAATCCCAACGCGCGTTTCGCTTTCCGCTTTATCAAGGGAAGTGCCTTTACTTACTCCTAAGGGTATATATATATGTCTGTCCCCACCACCAATAAACAAGACGCATAGTCAGAAGAAGTTGTGCTGAGTTCGTATGTCCGCCCGTCGCCATCTTTGCGGTGCGCCGGGTCAAAAATTGACCTTGTGACGTCATGTGACACGTGCGCACCGCGTCATATACATGGTTGCGCCCGTAATGACTTAAAAAAAATGGCTGCCTAGGTGCGCATGCTCGGAACGCTGGATGCTGTAATGTTTCGCCCGGCCATCTAATGACGCGGCAATACACTGACGCTCATGCGCAGTGAGTATTTTCCCATGCTTGCAATGAGTTGAATTGGGTTCAACTCATTGGCAAGCATGGGAAAATACTCACCGCGCATGTGCTGACCTCATTTGCCGGCAATACACTGAGCGCCACTGTATTGCCGGCATATGAACAGAGCGGTCACATTTTACAATGTGGCCGTTCTGTTCATGGGATCATCGTGGGACCCTCAATATTTGGACTGCGTCGGAAAGGTAAGGATGAGGTTGGTTTATTATTTTATTTTTATTGCAGGTGACAATGGCTTCAGGTGGATGGGCATGATGGGTGTCTGTCTTTATTTCAAATAAAATATTTTATTCTGGGTGTGGATGTTTTTATTTCACATTTGAGTTCCACTATGGGGTTAGTAATGGGAACGTCTTACATACGCCTCTCCATTACTATCCTGGGCTTGATGTCAGCTAGCATTATAAGCTGACATCAATCGCAAGCCTATAACCCCACTGCCAACGCTACAGGGCAGTGGGCAGAGCGAGGCTAAGTGCCAGAATTAACGTAATATGGATGGGCCATTTCTGGGGTGGCTGAGGGCTGCTGTTTCTAGCTTCGGAGGGGGCCAATATTCATGGCCCCTTCCTAGGCTATTAATATCAGCCCACAGCTGTCTGCATAGCCTTTGCTAGCTGTTAAAATAGGGGGACCCCACATCCTTTTTTTGGGGGGGCCCCCCATTTTAATAGTCATTGAAGGCTAAATATACAGCTGGGGGTTGATATTAGTAGCCTGGGAAGCTCCGTGGCTATAACCCCCTTCCCAGGCTAAAAAGATCCGCCCCAGCGGTCCCATATATCTATTAACCGCTTCAGGACCGCCCACTGTACATAAACGTCGGCGCTGCCTGGGCTCTGTGCAGCGCCGACGTTTAAAAACGGTGGGTGGTCCCGCAGCGCTCAGGACCCCCAGGGTCCTGCAATCGCTGCCGTTCTGGTGCAGAGCGATAGCTCTGATAGGGGACATCATCGGGACCTGATTGGATCAGGTCCCAATGATGTTAACCCTTTGCTATCTTCTATATGCCGCGATCTATAGTGATTGCGGCATATAGAAGATAGTGAGAGGAGAGGGGGTCGTCAACTTACCTCTCCGACGGCCCCCTGATAGCTTCCAGGACCTTCCGTTGTTATGGCAGCTGGAGGTCACATGACCGGCTCCAGATCTGCCATATATGGTGTCCTGCTAGGCTCAGCCTGCAGCTGAAGCCAGGCAGGACACACTGACTGTGAAACAGTCAGCAAAGATGTCATGTAATGTAATACATGTCTATTACATTGCATGACATCAGTGATTAGAAAAATAAAAATTTATGTCCCATACAGGGACTAAGTAAAAATATTTAAAAAAAATGTTTTCAAACTGTTAAAAAAAATCACAAAATAAATAAAATAAAATAAATAAAATATTAAACCAATAAATCTGTATATTTATGCAAAAACAAAAAAAGTACACATATTTGGTATCGCCGCGTCCGAAACAACCCGATCTATAAAACTGTCACACTAATTAACTCCTTCTGTGCACACCGTAATAAAAATAAATAAAAAACGGAGCAAAAAACTATGCTTTTTCATCGTCAAACAAAAAGTGGAAAAAAATGCGATCAAAAAGCAAAATGGAAATAAAAATGGTACCGCTGAAAACGTCATCTTGTTCTGCAAAAAAAAAAGCCGCCATACAGCTCCATCAGCCGAAAAATAAAAAAGTTATAGCGCTCAGAATAAAGCGATGCAAAAAAATATTTTTTCTATAAAATTGTTTTATTGTGTAAAAGCGCCAAAACATAAAAAAAATATACAGTAAGTGTAGTATCGCTGTAAACGTACTGACCCAAAGAATAATGCTGCCTTATCACTTTTACCACACGCAGAACGGCATAAAAAAAACTCAAAAAAAAATTCCGGAATTGTTGGTTTTTGTTAATTTTACCTCCCAAAAAAAACGGAATAGAAAGCGATCAAAAAATGTCACGTACCCAAAAATGGTACCAATAAAAATGTCAACTCGTCCCGCAAAAAACAAGCCATCACATGACTCTGTCGGCCGAAATATGGAAAAATTATAGCTCTCAAAATATGGCGATGCAAAAACTAGATTTTGCAAAAAAAAGCGTCTCTTAGTGTGTGACAGCTGTCAATCATAAAAACCCGATATAAATCTGGTATCTCTGTAATCACACCGACCCGAAGAATAAAGTAATTTCATCACTTATACCGCACGAGGAACGGCGTAAAAAATAAATAAAACCAATTCTTCACCTGCTACTGATTTGTTTATTATGTCTCCCAAAGATCGCAGTAAGGCTCTGCTCACATTTATCCTGCGCTCTGCGCTGAGCACTTACGCCAGAGTTTCCGTGTAAATCTCTGAAATACGTGATTCAGACGGAACCCATGATGGAAGATTCCCTGTAATGAGGCAGATATAGGCCACTGTGGATGCCATCTGGCCTGTGATCCCACAGAGTAAGTTTTTTTTAGGCGTGCATAAAAGTGCGGAGGCCAGAGTAACTCTGCTGCCTCATTACAGTGAATGGATCCCGCAGGGGTTTCATCTGAATTACATCACTTGGAAATCTAGATGGAAACCCCGATGTAAGTGCACAGCCTAGAGCGCCGGATAAATGTTACGTAAAATGTTCCCAATAAAAGCTTCAACTCAGTCCTCAAAAAAAGCTAGTCCCCACTCAGGTCCGTCATCTGTTAAAAATATTCCAAGTTACTGGTAGCAGAAAGGCTCTGGAAAGGCGAAAAGGCCCTTGCCCCCCAAAGGAAATTCAGAAAATTTTGTGCTCCTAAATCCAAATGCCTATTCTACAATAATTTGTTCTCCAATTGTCAAATAGTGCTTTTTTGTGGTAAAAATATAATTATGCTTTTTTCACTGCCCAATGGTATAAATTTAAAAAATAAAAAATACTCACTACTTCCCTAGATGAATTCCTTGAGAGGTGTAGTTTACAAAATGGGGTCACTTGTGGGGGTTTCTGCTGTTTCGGCATGTCAGTGACTCTTCAAATGTGACATGGTGTCTGCAACCTATCCCAGCCAACATAGCGCTCCTTTCTCTTCCGAACCCTGCCGTACACCAAAACAGTGGTTTTCCCCCACATATGGGGTATCGGCATACTCAGGAGAAATTGCACAACAAATTTCATGGTGCAATTTCTCCTGTTACCTTTATGATAATGCAAAATTAGGAGATGAAAAACATTTTTTGTGGGAAAAATGTGAAAATTTTATTTTTACGGCTCAATATTTTAAACTTCTGTGAAGCACCTGGGGGTGCAAGGTGCTCACCACACATCTAGATAAGTTCCCTAAGGTGTCTAGTTTCCAAAATGGTGGCACTTGTGGGGGGTTTCCACTGTTTAGGCACATTAGGGGCTCCCCAAATGCGACATGGCGTCTGCTAATTATTCAAACAAATTTTACAATCAAAAAGTCAAATGGCGCTCCTTCCCTTCCGAACCCTGCAGTTTACCCAAATAGTGGTTTTCCCCCACATATGGGGTATTGACGTGTTCAGGAGAAATTGCACAACAAATTTCATGGTGCAATTTATCCTGTTACACTTATGATAATGCAAAATTAAGGGATGAAAAATGCTTTTGTGGGAAAAATGTGAAAATTTTATTTTTACAGCTCAATATTATAAACTTCTGTGAAGCACCTTGGGGTTCAAGGTGCTCACCACACATCTAGATAAGTTCCCTAAGGGGTCTAGTTTCCAAAATGGTGTCACTTGTGGGGGGTTTCCACTGTTTAGGCACATCAGGGGCTCCCCAAATGCAACATGGCGTCCACTAATTATTCAAGCAAATTTTACATTCAAAAAGTCAAATGGCGCTCCTTCCCTTTCAAACCCTGCCGTGCGCCCAAACAGTGGTTTGCCTCCACATATGGGGTATCGGCGTGTTCAGGAAAAATTGCACAACAAATTTCATGGTGCAATTTATCCTATTACCCTTATGATAATGCAAAATTAAGGGATGAAAAACGTTTTTGTGGGAAAAATGTGAAAATTTTATTTTTACAGCTCAATATTATAAACTTCTGTGAAGCACTTTGGGGTTCAAGGTGCTCACCACACATCTAGATAAGTTCCCTAAGAGGTCTAGTTTCCAAAATGGTGTCACTTGTGGGGGGTTTCCACTGTTTAGGCACATCAGGGGCTCTCCAAACGCAACATGGCATCTGCTAATTATTCAAACAAATTTTACATTCAAAAAGTCTAATGGCGCTCCTTCCCTTCTGAACCCTGCAGTGCGCCCAAACAGTGGTTTTCCCTCACATATGGGGTATCAGCGCACTCAATGAGAAATTGCACTACAAATTGTGTATTCCATTTTTCCCTGTTACCCTTGTGAAAATAAAAAAATTGGGTCTAAAATAACATTTTTGTGAAAAAAAGTTAAATGTTCATTGTTTTCTTCCACATTCCAAAAATTCCTGTGAAACACCTGAAGGGTTAATAAACTTCTTGAATGTGGTTTTGAGCACCTTGAGGGGTGCAGTTTTTAGAATGGTGTCACTTTTGGGTATTTTCTGTCATAAAGTCCCTTCAAAGTCACTTCAAATAAGATGTGGTCCCTAAAAAAATGTTTTTGTAAATTTTGTTGGAAAAATGAGAAATCGCTGGTCAACTTTTAACCCTTATAGCTTCCTAACAAAAAAAAAATTTGGTTCCAAAATTGTGCTGATGTAAAGTAGACATGTGGGAAATGTTATTTATTAACTATTTTGTGTGACATATCTCTTTGATTTAAGGGCATGAAAATTCAAAGTTTGAAAACTGCAAAATTTTCAAAATTTTCGCCAAATTTCCAATTTTTTCACAAATAAACGCAAGTGATATCGCAGAAATTTTACCACTATAATGAAGTACAATATGTCTCGAAGCGTTCCAGAGTAATTACTTCATAAAGTGACAGTGGTCAGAATTGAAAAAATTGGCCCGGTCACGAAGGCAAAAACAGGCTCTGGCGCAAAGTGGTTAATCTATTTATCTATCTATCCATGTATCTATTATCTATCTGTAGCACCCTGAGGACTCGGCTGCTACAGGGGTATTGCACCTCAAACCAGAGGTGTGGTATTCCACTCCCGGGTAAGGATGGAGTGTGGGACTGAGCTCAGTAGGCTGCATGCACTACATACATCCCATTTCCGGGGGACAGAACTACGGTACTCCCACCAAGTAGATGTGCAGGTACGACAGCGTCTGTCCCTGGCTGGAGTGGGAGGGGGGGTGGAACATCCCAGTAGTGTAGGGGCAGATAGGGGGAGTACTCTGGGTAAAGCTAGGAGCCCATTGGGTGCTGGTCACCTGGGCTCACACATAGAGGGAGTATATATGGTGGGCACCATCTTAGAATAGGGTCGAGTTCAGCCTGAGGAGAAGCAGAGCAGAGGAGCTCAGCCAGGAGGGCTGACTGGGAGCTGTGGCTCCGGCTGGGCCCAGCTCCAGGGCCAGGCTTGTAGTGGAGAGGAAGAAGGAAGGCCCAGAGACGCAGAAAAGAGGGAACCCTAAGATCCCAGAAGCAAACCAGAAAGGGTGAAGGGTTGGCAGAAGAGGGCACCGGATCCCAAGCTGGCGGAGGCAAAAGTAACCCTTAACCAGGAACCGGAGGTCGTGGGCAAGTTTTGCCACGACCCTCACCACATCCACCAGGAAGGTACACCAAGAGTAGGGTCAGGAAAGCCGGAGAAGGTTTTACCATCAGAAGGCCCAAGGGAACCGGACAAAGGTGGATCCCTGGTGGGGACGGCCAGGAGAAAGAGAGAGAGAGAGGGAAGCTCAGGACCATGCTCCGGAACTGCCTGGGGGTTAGCCGAGTCCAGGACCTGGTGGATGCAGCACGGCTCGGGTGGTCACACAAGGCCAGAGTGACTGACGGAACACCTGTGAGTAAAAACCCTGAAACTGCATCTCACGTCTCTGACTCTCCTTTCTGCACCATCACTACCCCCATCATCCACACCAGCTGCCCTGAGGCCATACCCCTCCCGTTGGGAGTTATACCACCATCGCTGCACCCATACTACCGGCCTCAGCGGACTGTTCTGCAGCGGCGGCCTTGTGACCGCAAATCAACGGGTGGCGTAGTCGATACAGAAACAACATCTACCAAGACTGCCACACACTTAGTTTGACACCCTGGACACGGACCGGGTCACCGCCACAAGGACTACTACCCCTATCCAGATCCGGCTCCGGGTATCCCTTGAACATGGCCCAGGGGGCGCGTCAACTTTGGCGTAGTCGGCAGGATTACGTGCCCGCAACCATCGGGTACTGCGTGCCTGAAGAAAAGTTCACATTTACCTCAAAAAGAAGTCTCCCGCCAATTCCGGAGGGTCCCCGCCATCGGACGCCATCACGGGTCGTTTCCCACCGGTTGCCCGCCATCGGCAGCTTTTTCCCGCCATCCACGGAGTTTCCCGCCACTGGGAGACGATTCCCGCCATCTGAGAAGATTTCCCGCCCTGGCAGAGCGGACGCCATTATGGGCGTGCCAGAGGGTGGCAAGAGACCACCTCCCATCGTGAGCCTGGTCCCAAAAGAGCGCCAAAAGCAAAGACCGCCCCCACCAGCAGAGACTGCAATGATAGAGATGTCCATCAGCGTGGGGGGTCTGCCCCTGGAACTGACAATCACCGAGTTGCCCCAGGACCGCCCTCAGTGTGGGCGGATCAAGAACAAAAGAGAGAGGATGGGTGCAGCCTGGAGGAGTCTGGAGAGAGCGCACCCGGAGATGAGAAGTCTGGAGAGGAGTCCAGAGAAGTCGTACCCGGAGATGGAGGGAGAGTCAGGCAGCACCGACCCTGTGGTCAGGAGCCTGCTGCAAGCGACAACCCCACTAGGCCTGGTGGAGATCCTGGCACAGCTCCCCCAAGACCGGGAGTGTGCGCAGACCGCGCTGGAGCGCCTCGCACGGAGGATGGCCCAGGTGCAGCGAGAAACGCTAACGGAGTGGAGCCGAGAGATGGCCCTGCAGGCAAGAATCCGCCAGCGAAGCACGCCACCCGAGACGAGGAGACAGACCGCCTCTGAGGATGGCGCAGGAGGAGTGAAGGCCGGAGACGGCGCCGAGGAGGGAGCTGAACAGACGGAGGCAGGTAAAGGGGACGTCACTACCCCGAGCCAGGAAACCGTGAGCCTGCCCCAGCTCCCCGTCGCAGAGCCCGAAATTCCCCCTGCCGTGCCCGTCGCTGCACCGTCACCGCTCCAGACTAGGCCTCAAACAGAAGCCGCGGCCACGCCCCCTGTGACGTCACGCGCCTCAACCCTGAGCGCGGCCAAGCAGGAGACGCCACCGGCCTGGTCGCAAGGCCGAGTGCCCCCGGGCGCCGCAGTGCCAACAGCGCCCTCTACCTCCACTGAGCCACCGGCCTGGTCGCTGGGCCAAGTAACCCCGGGCACCGCCGTCTTCACGGTGCCCTTTACCTTCAGGGTACCCCAGGCCTGGTCGCAAGGCCTGGTGAACCCGGGCGCCGCTACCACCACAGCGCCCTCAACGTCCAGGAGCGCCACACCTGGGTGAAGACCTATTTGCCCAACACACCTGCCCGGATGGGCAGCCCTTTGTATGGCCACCGGAGTATCACCAACTTCAACTCCAAAAGGAAAGGCCCCTGTGCGAGCCCCTGATTCCGGTTCCGAAGCCCGTCAAGAGGACCCCGCTCTCGCTGGAGGAGGCGCAGTTCGAGTGGGACCCCACCGGAGGAGACCTCATGGGGTTCACCCAAGAAACTCGGGCGGCCGCAGCTGAACGTGCGGAGTGCTGCCGGCAGCAGTTAGAGGTCTTCGACCGGGAGAGAAGAGAGAGGCGGGTCCGAGAGCAGCGGCTGCAGGTACAGAGCGCAGAGCAGAAGAGCCGGACCCGGAGAAACCCCCGTGCAGCCCATGGTCCCCGCGCCACCGGGACCGTAATCAAGTTTCAACTGCAGCACGGGTGGGGTTTTATCCGGGACCACAGAACCCCCGGCGACGTCTTTGTCACCCGCAGGGACGTTGAGAGCCATCTGCCGGAGGGACACAGAGGAAGTGATCTTTACCTGGGTGATGAGGTCACCTTCACCCGGCATCAATGTGCCAAAGGTCCATATGCTCTCCATGTGCACAGATTGACTGAGGAAGAGCTGCGGTTTGAGGAAGGTCAAGAGGACCCGGACGGGTCTGAAGGTTACCCTCAAGAAGGAGCAGGAGGATGCCGTTATTAAAGTACGGTACAGTGAAGCTGTAAATAGTTACCCGTAAGGGTACAAGAACTGTTACCAGTAAAGTATAGTCCCCGTTGGGACCAGCAAACTGTTACCCGTGTGTCCCTATCCCTTAACAGGCTGAGGACTGTGAACAGCCATTCCTTATCCCCACTGGCCGAGGACTGAGAGCGGCCACATCCTGTATATAGTTGCGCTTCTTAAAGCGCCCCCTACCGGTTTTATAAGGAACTGTTTATGTACTGTTGCACTTTTACCTGGTCACAAGTGCACAGTGGCCAGAAACTCAAGAACATTTTATATAAAAGAGTTTAATATGAAAAAGTTTAAATTGCTAGAATCTGATAATGTTTATAATGTTCTATATGTTGGTGTATGTTTTGCAAAAGTTTGTATGTTTTATATTGTTTTGCTCTTTTACAGCCCGAGGACGTGCTGTGATTTACCAGGGGGGAATGTAGCACCCTGAGGACTCGGCTGCTACAGGGGTATTGCACCTCAAACCAGAGGTGTGGTATTCCACTCCCGGGTAAGGATGGAGTGTGGGACTGAGCTCAGTAGGCTGCATGCACTACATACATCCCATTTCCGGGGGACAGAACTACGGTACTCCCACCAAGTAGATGTGCAGGTACGACAGCGTCTGTCCCTGGCTGGAGTGGGAGGGGGGGTGGAACATCCCAGTAGTGTAGGGGCAGATAGGGGGAGTACTCTGGGTAAAGCTAGGAGCCCATTGGGTGCTGGTCACCTGGGCTCACACATAGAGGGAGTATATATGGTGGGCACCATCTTAGAATAGGGTCGAGTTCAGCCTGAGGAGAAGCAGAGCAGAGGAGCTCAGCCAGGAGGGCTGACTGGGAGCTGTGGCTCCGGCTGGGCCCAGCTCCAGGGCCAGGCTTGTAGTGGAGAGGAAGAAGGAAGGCCCAGAGACGCAGAAAAGAGGGAACCCTAAGATCCCAGAAGCAAACCAGAAAGGGTGAAGGGTTGGCAGAAGAGGGCACCGGATCCCAAGCTGGCGGAGGCAAAAGTAACCCTTAACCAGGAACCGGAGGTCGTGGGCAAGTTTTGCCACGACCCTCACCACATCCACCAGGAAGGTACACCAAGAGTAGGGTCAGGAAAGCCGGAGAAGGTTTTACCATCAGAAGGCCCAAGGGAACCGGACAAAGGTGGATCCCTGGTGGGGACGGCCAGGAGAAAGAGAGAGAGAGAGGGAAGCTCAGGACCATGCTCCGGAACTGCCTGGGGGTTAGCCGAGTCCAGGACCTGGTGGATGCAGCACGGCTCGGGTGGTCACACAAGGCCAGAGTGACTGACGGAACACCTGTGAGTAAAAACCCTGAAACTGCATCTCACGTCTCTGACTCTCCTTTCTGCACCATCACTACCCCCATCATCCGCACCAGCTGCCCTGAGGCCATACCCCTCCCGTTGGGGGTTATACCACCATCGCTGCACCCATACTACCGGCCTCAGCGGACTGTTCTGCAGCGGCGGCCTTGTGACCGCAAATCAACGGGTGGCGTAGTCGATACAGGAACAACATCTACCAAGACTGCCACACACTTAGTTTGACACCCTGGGCACGGACCGGGTCACCGCCACAAGGACTACTACACCTATCCAGATCCGGCTCCGGGTATCCCTTGAACATGGCCCAGGGGGCGCGTCATATCTATATATCCATATATCTATTATCTATCTATCCATATATCTATTGATCTATTTATCTATGCATATATCTGGGGCGGAGCGGCCTGGAGTCATGGGGACTCGGTCTTGCAGCATGGGTGCTGTGAGGCACCAGGCCGCCTGCCCTGCTGGTGCATTGTCACTGCTGTGGTGGTTGGCGCACGGCTCTGCTCCCGTTCAGGTAGGAAATGTTAGGACCCATTACGAGGTTTGCCGTGACGTGGCAGTGGGCTTCATACAGTCTGATCAGAATGTTAAACTAAGAACCTCATGTTCAGTTTTAGTTTTCGGTGCTGTCCATTCTCTTTTTCAGCTCTATCCATATATCTATTATCTATCTATCAATATACAGTGGGGAAAAAAAGTATTTAGTCAGCCACCAATTGTGCAAGTTCTCCCACTTATAAAGATGAGCGAGGCCTGTAATTGATATCATAGGTAGACCTCAACTATGAGAGACAAAATGAGAAAACAAATCCTGAAAATCACATTGTCTGATTTGGAAAGAAGTTTTTTTTCAAATTTTGGTGGAAAATAAGTATTTGGTCAATTACAAACAAGCAAGATTTCTGGCTCTCACAGACCTGTAACTTCTTCTTTAACCCCTTTAAAATCCAGGGTGTACTAATACGTATCTGCGCCCTCGGACTTAAGAGCCTGATACATATTAGTACGCCCTGTTGATTTTGCCCGCACACCGGCTGTGCGGGCTCGATCGCCGCCGGGTGTCAGCTGATTGTCACAGCTAACACCCGGTGCTATGTGCTGGGAGCGATCCCGCATGACATAAGAGCTGAAGGACGTGCTGGGAGTTATAGTTCTCAGGGCAAACCCATGACATAAATGTGGGGAACTATAACTCCCAGCATGCCATAGGAGCTTCTTTTCCTCCTATTTTCTACCTCTAAAACCTGTTTGCGTCTTATAGTCTGAAAAATATGGTATTTCTATAAATCTATTTGTCTATCCATATATCTATCTATCGATCTATTATCTATTTATCTATCTATTCTCTATCCATATATCTATCATCTATCTATATATTCATATACAGTGGGTACGGAAAGTATTCAGACCCCTTTAAATTTTTCACTCTTTGTTTCATTGCAGCCATTTGGTAAATTCTAAAAAGTTCATTGTTTTCTCATTGAAGTACACTCTGCACCCCATCTTGACTGAAAAAAACAGAAATGTAGAAATTTTTGCAAATTTATTAAAAAAGAAAAACTGAAATATCACATGGTCATAAGTATTCAGACCCTTTGCTCAGACACTCATATTTAAGTCACATGCTGTCCATTTCCTTGTGATCCTCCTTGAGATGGTTCTACTCCTTCATTGGAATCCAGCTGTGTTTAATTTAACTGATAGGACTTGATTTGGAAAGGCACACACCTGTCTATATAAGACCTCACATCTCACAGTGCATGTCAGACCAAATGATAATCATGAGCTCAAAGGAACTGCCCAATGAGCTCAGAGACAGAATTGTGGCAAGGCACAGATCTGGCCAAGGTGATAAAAGAATTTCTTCATTACTCAAGGTTCCTAAGAGTGGTCTCCATAATCCTTAAATGGAAGAAGTTTGGGACCACCAGAAGTCTTCCTAGACCTGTCCATCCAGCCAAACTGAGCAATCGTGGGAGAAGAGCCTTGGTGAGAGAGGTAAAGAAGAACCCCAAGATCACTGTGGCTGAGCTCCAGAGATGCAGTGGGGAGATGGGAGAAAGTTCCACAAAGTCAACTATTACTGCAACCCTCCACCAGCCGGGCCCTTATGGCAGAGTGGCCCGACGGAAGCCTCTCCTCAGTGCAAGACATATGAAAGCCCGCATAGAGTTTGATCAAAGACACATGAAGGACTCCCAGACTATGAGAAATAAGATTCTCTGGTCTGATGAGATAAAGATAGGATGTGTGGAGAAAACCAGGCACTGCCCATCACCAGCCCAATACAATCCCAACAGTGAAACATGGTGGTAGCAGCATCATGCTATGGGGGTGTTTTTCAGCTGCAGGGACAGGGCGACTGGTTGCAATTGAAGGAAACATGAATGCGGCCAAGTACAGAGATATTCTGGATGAAAACCTGTTCTAAAGTGCTCTGGACCTCAGACTTGGCCGAAGGTTCACCTTCCAACAAGACAATGACCCTAAGCACACAGCTAAAATATCAAAGGAGTGGCTTCAGAACAACTCTGACCATTCTTTACTGGCCCAGCCAGAGTCCTGACCTAAACCCAATTGAGCATCTCTGGAGACACCTGAAAATGGCTGTCCACCAACGTTCACCATCCAACCTGACGGAACTGTAGAGGATCTGCAAGGAAGAATGGCAGAGGATCCTCAAATCCAGGTGTGAAAAACTTGTTGCATCATTCCCAAGATGACTCATGGCTGTACTAGCTCAAAAGGGTGCTTCTACTCAATACTGAGCAAAGGGTCTGAATACCTATGACCATGTGATATTTCAGTTTTTCTTTTTAATAAATTTGCAAAAATATCTACATTTCTGTTTTTTTCAGTCAAGATGGGGTGCAGAGTGTACTTTAATGAGAATGGCTGCAAAGAAACAAAGAGTGAAAAATTTAAAGGGGTCTGAATACTTTCCGTACCCACTGTATCTATTAATCTACACTGCTCAAAAAAATAAAGGGAAGACTTAAACAACAGAATATAACTCCAAGTAAATCAAACTTCTGTGAAATCAAACTGTCCACTTAGTAAGCAACACTGATTGACAATCAATTTCACATGCTGTTGTGCAAATGGAATAGACAATAGATGGAAATTATTGGCAATTATCAAGACACCCTCAATAAAGGAGTGGTTCTGCAGGTGGGGACCACAGACTACATCTCAGTACCAATGCTTTCTGGCTGATGTTTTGGTCACTTTTGAATGTTGGTTGTGCTTTCACACTCGTGATAGCATGAGACGGACTCTACAACCCACAGAAGTTGCTCAGGTAATGCAGCTCATCCAGGATGCGAGCTGTGGCAAGAAGGTTTGCTGTGTCTGTCAGCGTAGTGTCCAGAGGCTGGAGGCGCTACCAGGAGACAGGCCAGTACACCAGGAGACGTGTAGGGGGCCGTAGGAGGGCAACAACCCAGCAGCAGGACCGCTACCTCTGCCTTTGTGCAAGGAGGAATAGGAGGAGCAGCACTGCCAGAGCCCTGCAAAATGACCTCCAGCAGGCGACAAATGTGCATGTGTCTGCACAAACGGTTAAAAACTGACTCCATGAGGGTGGTATGAGGGCCCGACGTCCACAGATGGGGGTTGTGTTCACAGCCCAACACCATGCAGGACGCTTGGCATTTGCCACAGAACACCAGGACTGGCAAAGTCGCCACTGGCTCCCTGTGCTCTTCACAGATGAAAGCAGGTCCACACTGAGCACATGTGACAGACGTGACAGAGTCTGGAGACGCGGTGGAGAGCGATCTGCTGCCTGCAACATCCTTCAGCATGACCGGTTTGGCAGTGGGTCAGTAATGGTGTGGGGTGGCATTTCTTTGGAGGGCCGCACAGCCCACCATGTGCTCGCCAGAGGTAGCCTTACTGCCATTAGGTACCGAGATGAGATCCTCAGACCCCTTGTGAGACCATATGCTGGTGCGGTTGGCCCTGGGTTCCTCCTAATGCAGGACAATGCCAGACCTCATGTGGCTGGAGTGTGTCAGCAGTTCCTGCAAGATGAAGGCATTGAAGCTATGGACTGGCCCGCCCTTTCCCCAGACCTGAATCCGATTGAGCACATCTGGGACATCATGTCTTGCTCCATCCATGTTGCACCACAGACTGTCCAGGAATTGGCGGATGCTTTAGTCCAGGTCTGGGAGGTGATCCCACGGGAGACCATCCGCAACCTCATCCAGAGCATGCCCAGGCATTGTAGGGAGGTCCTACAGGCATGTGGAGGCCACTCACAATACTGAGCCTCATTTTGACTTGTTTTAAGGACATTACATCAAAGTTGGATCAGCCTGTAGTGTGTTTTTCCACTTTAATTTTGGGGGTGACTCCAAATCCAGGCCTCCATTGGTTAATAATATTTCATTCATTCAGATCTAGGATGTGTTATTTGAGTTTTCCCTTTATTTTTTTTTGAGCAGTGTATTTATATATCTATACATATATATATCCATATATCTAACTATTATCTATCTATAAATCAATTTATCCATATATCTATCCATATATCTATTTATTTATCGATCTATTATCTATCTATCCATATATCTATCAATATATCCATATTTCTATCTATTATCTATCTTAGATAGATAATTAGATAGGTCAACAAATAATAAATAGATATATGGATAGATAGATAAATAGATAGATAGATATATGGAAAGCTAGATATATACAACCCCTGGCAAAAATTATGGAATCACCGGACTCTGTGATGATTCATGTCAGTCCACTTGGTGCAACAGCTCTCCAAGGTGTGATCACTCCTTTTTAGATGCAGACTAACGAGCAGATCTAATTTGATGCAGGGGTTAGTTTTGCAAATTAAAATTTACAGGGTGATTCCATCATTTTTTCTCAGAATTGAGTGATTCCATAATTTTTTTCATTTGCTTTGTCTGAAAAAAATTACCCTTACTGAGTACCACATTTTTAATCTTGATTTCTTTTAGTGTTTCTTAAAGCCCTAAAGTTTCCATTTGAAATGACTTTAGTTTTGTGCCATGTCTGTGATCTGCTTTTTTTCAACAACATTAAACAACTGAATGAATATCCTCTGACCCCGGTGATTCCATAATTTTTGCCAGGGGTTGTAGATGATAGATAGATAATAGATATACAGATAGATATAAATATGTGATTTATATAATCCGTGCTTTGCGTGTGTACCTTACTGTTCATGTCATTTATTAATAAATGAGTAAATTTTTGGACAAAAAAAATGGCGTGGGGTCCCCCCTAATTTTATTAACCAGCAGAGGGAAAGCAGACAGTTGGGACGGATGTTTTTAGCCTCGGAAGGGGGTAATACCCGTGGAGCTTCCCAGGTTACTAATATCAACCCCCAGCTGTATGGAAGTGCATTGAGCTGTAGGGTAGATTGCTGCTAAATCGGAAAAAAAAAAAAAAACAACTCTTTAAATCTTCTTCCTTAGCGAGTGTGAATGAGCTGAGTGTGACTGGAGCGTAAGTGCAAACGAAAGTAAGTGTGTGACTTGTTTTTCAGTGACTTGGATTCAGGGAGTTTGGAAGGGAGGAATTTGGATTGAATTGCTGTCTGTATTTTATTAATTCTTTACATTTCTTTTTACTTAACATTTCTGTCTAGTGCAATCCCCATTAGGAAATGAGCTCCATCATTGACAATGCTATCCAGTGTACATCTTGCCACATGTATGCAATCCTTGAACAGCCTGTCGTGGATGCATACTGCTGTGCGAGATGTGTGCACATTGTGCGTTTGGAAGTAATGGATCTAAATGAGCAGCTGGTAACACTGAGATCCATTCACAATATGGAAAGGAGTCTGCTGCTCACTGAGCAGTTGCTCACTGGGGTAGATGTGGGGGAGAATGGTAGTAGGGAGCTGCAGGACAGTGAGGCATCTAGCTGGGTGACAGTTAGAAGGGGGTAGAGGGAAGAGTGCCAGGGAAGCTAGTCCTGATCTGGCGCACCCCAATAAGTTTCCAAAGTTGGCAGATGAGGGGGGTGTTGGTACAGGGGTAGCACTGCTGCAGCAAGGCATGCCCTCTGAAAGCCGGAGGAGTGTCAGCTCCAGTAAGGGGGCAAATAGGAGTGCAGGGCAGGCCAGGCAGGTGCTGGTAGTGGGGGACTCAATTATTAGGGGAACAGATATGGCCATCTGTCACAAAGACAGGGATCATCAAACAGTGTGCTGCCTACCTGGCGCTCGAGTCCGGCACATCACTGATCGGGTTGACAGATTACTGGGAGGGGCTGATGAGGACCCAGCAGTCATGGTGCACATTGGCACAAATGACAAAGTTAGAGGTAGGTGGAAGGTCCTTGAAGATGATTTCAGGGAATTAGGCTGCAAGCTTAAAGCAAGGACCTCCTAGGTGGTATTCTCTGAAATACTACCTATACCACGTGCCACGCCAGAGAGGCAACGGGAGATTAGGGAGAAAAATAAGTGGCTCAGGAACTGGTGTAGGAAGGAGTGGTTTGGGTTCCTGGAGAACTGGGCCGACTTCTCAGTTGGCTACAGATTCTACGCTAGTGACGGGCTGCACCTCAATGGGGAGGGTGCAGCTGTGCTGGGGGAGAAAATGGCTAGAAGGTTGGAGGAGTGTTTAAACTAGAGATTTGGAGGAGGGTATTCATTTTATAGGTGGGGAAGATAATGCAGATAGTGACCTGGGCACAAATAAAGAAATTGGGGGTCGGGAAAGAACAGTCAATATAGTAAGAAGGAATAGAGGTACAGAGAGGTACATAAAATGCATGTACACTAATGCCAGAAGCCTCACCAACAAAATGGAGGAATTAGAATTAATTTTGTTGGAAAATAATTATGACATGGTAGGGATATCTGAGACATGGCTGGACGAGAGCCATGACTGGGCAGTTAATTTACAGGGCTATAGTCTGTTCAGAAATGACCGTACAAACAAGCGAGGGGGGAGGTGTGTTTATATGTAAAATCATCCTTAAAACCCATCTTGCGTGAGAATATATGTGAATCTAATGAAAATGTAGAGTCCCTGTGGGTGGAGATAAGGGGAGGGGGAAAAAATAATAAATTACTGATAGGGATTTGTTATAAGTCTCCAAAAATAATGGAAGCAGCGGAGAATATCCTCCTAAAGCAAATAGATGAAGCAGCGACTCAAGGAGAAGTCATTATTATGGGGGACTTCGACTACCCTGAAATACATTGGGGAACAGAAACCTGTAGTTCAAGCAAAGGTAATAGTTTTTTTGACAACTATGAGAGACAATTACCTTTCACAACTGGTTCAGGACCCAACAAGAAGGGGGGCACTGCTAGACCTAATATTAACCAACAGGCCAGACCGCATATCAAATATACGAGTTGGGGGTCACTTGGGTAATAGTGATCACAAAATAATAAGTTTTCATGTATCCTTTAATAAGATGTGTAGTAGAGGGGTTACAAGGACACTAAACTTCGGGAAGGCAGATTTCTAACGGTTGAGAGATGACCTTAGTGCAATAAACTGGGACGATATCCTGAGACCTAAAGCTACACAAAGCAAATGGGAGACATTTATTAGCATCCTGAATAGGACCTGGCACAATATATACCCTATGGGAATAAACATGCTAGAAATAGAAGGAAACCACTATGGCTAAATAGAGCTGTAAGGGGCGCAATAAGTGGCAAAAAAAGAGCATTTAGAGAACTAAAGAAAATTAAATAAATTCTGTAAAAACCAAATCAAGGCAGCAAAGATTGAGAGAGAGACACTCATTGCCAGAGAAAGTAAAAATAATCCCAAAATATTCTTTAACTACATAAATAGTAAAAAACTAAAAAATGATAGTGTTGGCCCCCTTAAAAATAGTCTGGGTGAAATGGTGGATGAGGATGAGGAAAAAGCCAATATGGTAAATGATTTTTTTTCAACCGTATTTACACAAGAAAATCGCATGACAGAAAACATGATTAGTGATAACAAAAATTCTCCATTAAATGTCACTTGCTTAACCGAGCAGGAAGTACGGCGGCGTCTAAAAATCACTAAAGTTGACAAATCCCCGGGCCCAGATGGGATACACCCGCGAGTACTGCAGGAATTAAGTAACGTCATAGATAGACCATTATTTTTAATCTTTAAAGATTCCATAATAACAGGGTCTGTACCACAGGACTGGCGTATAGCAAATGTGGTGCCAATATTCAAAAAGGGGACAAAAACTGAACTTGGAAATTATAGGCCAGTAAGCTTAACCTTTACTGTGGGTAAAATCCTGGAGGGTTTCCCAAGAGATGCTATAATAGAGTATCTGAAGAAGAATAACCTCATGACCCAATATCAACATGGGTTTACGAGGGTCCGTTCCTGTCAAACTAATCTGATCAGCTTTTATGAGGAGGCAAGCTCTGGACTGCAATATCACTTAGGTCAATAGGGAATACGATCTGCTGTCGTTTATTTGAACTCAATATGCTGTTCACTGTTATGTTTTCTTCATTGCTGCAGCTGATTGTGCGTTTACATGCTTTATCAGCCCATATTGTATTGACTTAAGGGATATTGATATATCTTCTTCTAATATCCCACTGTTTCCCCTGTGGATCATCAAATCCTATCCCTGTTGGTCCTATCCTGGATCGTCCCATCTACCCTCTCCCACTCTGTGCCGCCTCATACTTTCACCTTCTATATGTGGAACGCATTCTTCCGCTCTTTTGGAACGTACCATGAGGTCACATGACCTGTTACTAATCTACCTATCAACTAAACATGTCACTTCCGCCGCACTCGGATTTTCTGATTGGCCGCGGCTCTCTCACATCCATTCAGTGAATGTATAAAACACTTCCGGGTGCCTTTCTAAACAGGCGCAGCTCACTGACAAGCGGTGGATACCGCGTCGGTATGCCACAACACAGGATGCCTGCTACTTGGCACATGGTATGAGAAAAAAACTGGCCAAATGCATAATATAAGACGAACCCCGGAGCTGAAAACAATGAATCAGGCACCAGGTTCGTATTGCCTACTCGTGGATCAGATGCAAAAAAAAAGGAGAACAAAGAGAGCAATATGGCAAAACAGACAGCAATTTTATTCAAAAATACATTAACAAAGTGTAAAAAGTCATGTGGAGATAACACAGCAATGGGGTAAAAAGAGGTGCCAGAGCTAAGGCATCTCCTGGAGATCATACAGTGGGATATCCGACCCTGGCAGGTACATCTAACAGAAGGACAAGGAGTCCAGAAATGGGTGCATAGATAGATCAATCAAAAACCCTCCATTGAGAGGGAAACAGCCCCATTGTGGGGCGGAAAATCCAATACAGTCAGAAAAATAGTATGTTGAGTCTAATACAATAATTAGTGACTGACAAGGACTTAGAACAATAGATAAAAAATGCACCCATATCAGGCACCAATATATAATAGATTGCAGTGTCCAGGATGCACCTGGAGTCTAGTACATGGCACTCACCCAAGCAAAGAGAAGGGGAGAAACCTGAGTATAGAACAGTCGGCCAGATTCCAGGGGAGCCACAGAAAGTGCAGGTAGTGAGGGACATGGTATGTCTTGACCAGGGGTGGATTAAGAGTAGCAAGGGCCCCGGGCAGTTTAGAAGGCGCCCCCCACACACACACACACACACACACACACACACCTGATTTATCACGTGACATGTTACATGATCCCCTGTGATAGATCATGTGATAGTTCACGTGAAATTAATTTGGCACAATATTAATTATATTTTTTTTTTAGGCTGTGTGCCCACTATGCATTTTTTAAGCATTTCCGCAGCGGCAATTCCGCTGCAGAAATGCTTAAAAAACGCATGGTAGAAGGTCTGCCATGTTCCCCAATGATAATCCGCATGTGCTGTGTACATGCTGCGGAAATTTCCGCTGTGGATTATCATTGCGGAAAAATCCGCAGCATTACCAATTATTTTGCAGAAGCGCGGCGTTTTCACCGCCATTGACTTGCATTAGAACGCATGGAATCCGCATCACTGCATCTGTAGATGCGTAATCCATGCGTTTCTATGTGCGGATGGTACCCGGGTGTGGAGGACAGGAGACTCTCCTCCGGACCCGGGTACCATAGAACCTGTAAAAAAAGAATAAAATAAAAAATAAATATTATACTTACCTTCTGATGGCCCCCGGTGTCTTTATACGATGCGTCCTGGCTTGTCGGCAGCTCGCGATGGTCTGAAAAGGACCTGCCGTGACGTCATTTAGTCATGTGACGGGTCACGAGACCGCTGACGTCAGCAGGCCATCAGAAGGTAAGTATATATTTTTTATTTTTTACCATTCTTTTAAGGTCACACTATATAAATCCATGCTGGTTGCATGGATTTATATAGTGTAACCAAGTTGTCAAGCACTTTCCAAGTGATGCTAAAATCGCTTGGCAAAGCGCTTGTCAATCTGCATGCGGAAATGCATGTGAAGAACGCTTCACATCCGCATGTCCCTGGCAGGAAAAACAAATGTACAATCCGCATGTAAAATACGCATGTACAATCTGCATCTAAAATCCGCATGCGTTTTTTCTGCGAGGGAGATGCAGAAACGCTCAAAAAAAATCCGGAACATTTCTGCATCGTGGGCACATAGCCTTACATTAATTGTATAACTCAATATAGAGCACACGTAGCCATCTATACACAGCGGGAGGCCGCACGGTGCCATCTATACACAGCAGGAGGCTGCACGGCACCATCTATACACAGCGGGAGGCCACACAGCGCCCCCCCAGAGACAGCAGGAGGCCGCACGGCGCCATCTATACAGAGCAGGAGGCCGCACGGCGCCATCTATACACAGCAGGAGGCCGCACGGCGCCATCTATACACAGCAGGAGGCAGCACGGCGCCATCTATACACAGCAGGAGGCCGCACGGCACCATCTATACACAGCAGGGGCCCGCACGGGGCCATCTATACACAGCAGGGGGCCACACGGCGCCATCTATACACAGCAGGGGGCCGCACGGCACCATATGTACACACAGGAGGCCGCACGGCACCATCTATACACAGCAGGAGGCCGCACGGCGCCATCTATACACAGCAGGGGGCTGCACGGCGCCATCTGTACACAGCAGGGGGCCGCACGGCGCCATCTATACACAGCAGGGGGCCGCACGGCGCCATCTATACACAGCGGGAGGCCGCACGGCGCCATCTATACACAGTGGGAGGCCGCACGGCGCCCCCCTCCTCCAGAGACAGCAGGAGGCTGCACGGTGCCATCTATACTCAGCAGGAGGCCGCACGCAGTCATGTACACACACAAACATATACAGATATACATACACGCATAAACACATTTGAAACACAAAAATACATATAAACAGACATCACACAATGATATCTGCCTACACACACACACACACACATACATACATACATACACATACACACACACTCACTATCCCCCGGCTCGACTCCAGTCCTCAGGCTTTTCGGTGCAGCAGTGCAGGCCGGGCGCGCACTGCGTGACGTCACAGCTAGGAGACATGGTGTTATGATCTGCTACAGAGACTAAGGAAAGGCAGGAGATCTGTCCCTACAATAGAACTAAACTAGATCCCTACGATGTAACGTGGAACCTGATCCTGCGATCAGACCCGCTAAAGTCCTTGGCTAGTCTGAACGCAGACCTATAGATGTGGGGGAGGGATCTCTACAAGATCTAGGGACTGGGATTAGTTGGACACCTCCTAGCAGAAATAGTAGCAGTCAAAGACAAACAAACAACAAAAAGAGTAGAGGTCAGAAGACCTAGCAAAACTAACAGAGAACAGCAATAGAGCAACAAGCTAGCTCAACAGTAGTAAATACAAATGAAGTCCAGCAAAGCCAGGAGGGCGGAGCCGGATTAAATAGGCAAAATGGTCATGTGACCAGCAAACTAAAAAAAAACTAACAGGAGAGTTGTAACACATGGCCGTGCACAGGGCCGTGTTTCCTAGCAGTGACGCGGCCGGGCCAGCACAGGGAAGTTAACTGCTGCAGTGCTGGCCCAGCTGATGAAGAAGTAGCGGGGGAGCGGTCCGGGCCCCCCCTCCCGCCACTGCTGCCGGTATGTGCCGCGGCGGCCCGCACATATAATGAGGGCAATCCGGCCATAGACACCCCGCCCGGAGCCGAGGGCCCTCTGGAGGCTCGGGGCCCCGGGCAGTCACCCGGATTGCCCTCATTATAATCCGCCTATGGTCTTGACTTCTTTTTACTGGGGCTGTCTTTTGGCACGGTTTATGTTCATTTTACTGATCTTTTTCCACAGCCTGACATTTCTCTGATAAGATACCTCTATATCTCTACTACATAGCCTTGCAGGTATGGTCTTCCTTCTCTCAGATATTTCCTTCCCCCTCCTTCTTTTTGTATGTATTATGTCAGAATGTATCTTGCTGTTCTCATTTATGAAGCCCAGGATTGAGCTATATGTTTTGTCTAATAGGATTGCATTGCATTCTCCCCTTTTTGCTTCTCTTCTCCTTTTTTTCTATACATGTTGTATTGATGTAATTTTTCTTTTGATTTCATTATTAGAGTGTACTGATGAAGGTTCTTTAACCGAAATGTCTGCTGTATAACACTCTCTGTTTGCTGGCTTATTAAATTGTTTGAAACTTTACCTTGAGTGCCGGGTTTTTGCAATACATATTACTGGCATTGGACCCTGCCCAAGCACCGTAAATAGGTAGTGCAGTGATTAACTATTACATTGTAAAATGTGACCGTTCTGTTCATTTGCTGGCAATACACAGACGCTCTGTGTATTGCCGGCAAATGAGGTCAGCGCATGCGCAGTGAGTATTTTCCCACGTTTGCCAATGAGTTGAACATTAACAAGGACTTCCTGAGGAAATCTGTGTTCGGAGTCCGTGCTCGAACTGTAGGTGTTCGATACAGACCCTGAACTTTAGTGTTCGGGTTCTCCCTTCACTAACCATAACCCTTTGTTCTTTAGCTACTTCTCTTCTACCTATTTTTTTCACAACTAATCTGGACTATTCTTAAACCAAACTACAGTTAATGTATTATGGATGTGACAGCATTGTGATATTATTTAATATAAACTCATAATGTGTTTCTCATATGCTTTCCTTTATCTGACAGGCTACTCATTTGAATTCTGTTTGGGCGGAATCTCTAGACTGCACGTACACATGTATATATAATTAAATCACTAGATAACTATCATGTTTCATTTACTGTTTTGATAACTATGTCTGTAGTTCTGCGTACCTATAAAAAAAAAATTTGGCTACATGTGACGCGCCCCCTGGGCCAGTGCTGTTTGGGGATACCCGGAGCCGGATCAGATGGGGGTTGTAGTCTCCGAGTGGCGGCGACCCGGTCCGTGCCCAGGGTGTCAAGCTCAGTGTGTGGCAGTCTTTACAGATGTTGTTAGTTGTTCTTAGTGTCGACTACGCCACCCGTTGATTTGCGGTCAAGAGGCCGCCGCTGCAGCAGGGTCCGCTGAGGCTGGTGGTATGTGTGCAGCTGTGGTAGTATAACCCCCAACGGGAGGGGTATAGCCTCAGGGGGTCAGATGTAGAGGATGGTGGTTGTGAAGGTGCAGGAGAGCTAAGCAAGAAGACTCAGAGTCGGGCTGTGCAGTTCAGGGGTTTTTACTCACAGTTGTTCTTGTGGTCACTCTGGCCTTGAGCGACCACCCGAGCCATGCTGCGTCCACCAGGTCCTGGACTCGGCCAACCCCCAAGCAATTCTGGAGCGTGGTCCTGAGCTCCTTTCTGACTTTCCTTTCTACTGGCCGTTCTCACCAGGGATCCACTTATGTCCGGCTCCCTCGGGCCTCTTGGTGGTTGCACCCCTTCTGGGCTCCCTGACCCTATGCTCGGTATGCCTTCCTTGTGGATTTGGTGAGGGTCGTGGCAGATCCTGCCCACGACCTCCGGTTCCTGGCTAAGGTGTGCTTTGCCTCTGCCAGCTTGGGATCCGGTACCCTTGTGCCAACCCTTCACCCTTCTGGTCTGATTCTGGGTTCTTGGGGTTCCTTCTTCTTCCCCTCTGGGTCCTTCTCTTCTCCTCTCTCTCTTCTCTCTGCAGGCTCTCCTGGACTTCTCTCAGGACTGACTGACCCTCTACAAAAGACCCTGTTCTAAGATGGTGCCCACCTTATATACTCCCTCTATGTGTGAGCTCAGGTGACCAGCACCCAATGAGCTCCTAGCCTTACCCAGACTGCTCCCCCTATCTGCCCCTACACTACTGGGATGTTCCACCCCCCTCCCACTCCAGCCAGGGACAGACACTGTCGTACCTGCACATAAACTGGTGGGAGTACCGTCGATCTGTCCCCCGGAAATGGGATGTATGTAGTGCATGCAGCTATCTGAGCTCAGTTCCACACTCCATCCTTACCCGGGAGTGGAATATCACACCTCTGGCTTGAGGTGTAATACCCCTGTAGCAGCCGAGTCCTCAGGGTGCTACACATGTTGTGGCATTGCCTTAATCTTTTTTGTTATTGTTGATTTTATATGTTTTTTTCTGTATTTTGAATATATATGCTTATTTCAGTGTATGTTCTGAGGAAATTTCTATGTGACCGAAACGTTAACTATATTTCATACACTTTATCTCACTTCTGAATAAATCTTTGAAAGAGTGCCATATTCCATGTTGTTTGTATTGCAAGGATTGGGACCCTATCAGTGCACCAGATATGCACTAAGGAGTGCCGTACTTCCTTCTACATATTGAATTATCCTATAGTACGTACGTGCACCCAACACTATGACGAGTGAAGTCTTCTCATACTCCGCGGCAGCCACGGCAGACATCGTTGCCAAAGCCGCAGTATCTAGTGAATTCCTACAGATTCCACCACACGAATTTAAAAGTCGAAATTACCAGAGAGATTGTCGACACCTCATGAACCTGGAGTTACATTGTGTAACTGATGCGCCCCCTGGGCCTGTGCTGTGCAGGGGATACCCGGAGCCGGATCGCTGGGGGTTGTAGTCTTCCGTGGCTGTGACCCGGTCCGTGCCCAGGGTGGTCAAACCAGTGGCAGTCTTAGTGTAATAACAAATGTCCGACTACACCACCCGTGGATTGCGGTCAGTGGGGACCGCCGCTATGCTGCAGACCGCTGAGGCTGATGTTGTATGCGCAGCCAAGTATGGGATAACTCCCCACGGGAGAAGTATTGCCTCAGGGCAGCTAGTGTGGATGATGGGAGTGATGGTGTGAGCGTCCCAGTACTAATGGTGCTGGTGCGGCGATGAAACACAGAGACATGTGGTGCAGTTCAGGGTCTTTACTGATGGTATAAAGCAGACCCTCCCGGGAGTACTGGCTAGCAGTAGAGGCCTGGTCAGTCTGAGAGCTAGCAGGATCTCCCCCTGGCCAGGTGGAGTTGTAGGCCTCCCCGTCTATCTGCACTCTTTCCTGGCTACCTTGCTGTGTGCGGGTAGAAGTAGCCCACGTCCCTGAGTATACCGTGTGGTGCTAACCCGTATGGCCGGTGACTTGGGGCCTTCTGTTAGCCTCCGCTTCACGATGGCGGTGCTGGTCCCTTGCTTGTGACCGTGCCTCCGGGCTTCTATGGCCAGAGGACAAGGAATCCCCTGCCGGTTGAATTCTGCTGCTGGACCTGGATGTCCCCACAGCCTCGGACTCCGTGTCCGGGTTTAGTGTCTTCAGCCAAGGCGAGCTATCTAGCTTCCAGCCTCTGGCACTCGCTCCTGCTCCTACAGAGCTCCTAGTTCTTGCTTTCCCTGTGTCTGCTGTCCTCCAGACCTGACTGCGTCTCTGTCTGGGACTTCACCCCCTAATCCTGCCCCAGACCCGTTTATATAGGGCAGATTCCTCCCCTCCCAGGTCTGGGCGGACGGTGTTGCATGCTTAGGGCTCCTGACCAGAGAAACCTCCCACTTGCTCTCAGACATAATATTTCTATTACTGTGGCAACCAGACCCCTGGGGTGCCACATTCCCCCCTAGTAAATTTTAGTACTCCGGGACTAAACACATTTTTAAAGAAACATAAATGCAGGGTATAACAATAATACAATAACATATATATAAGTAGCTTTAGTCTGTAGAGGTCACGGCGTGTCCGTAACCGGGTGTCCATATCACCCAAGGTGAAGTTTGTGAAACAAGAGGGCGTCCATGTCACCCAAGGTGAAGTCTTAAGCGAGGTAGGGGACCTATCCAAAGAAAACCCCTTGCGTTGGCCTTGGGCGTGGCTGCAAGGCTGAAGCTAGCTACTTTGGGCCGCAAGGAGGCCACGCCAGACAGGTTTTCTCTTCCGCGGCCGTCTTCGCAAGAGGCACCAAGGTGCAACTATCTACAAGAATTGTTCCGGTTATCCAGTGTCCATAACCTGTTAGTCCATAGAAATCTGCAGGATAACTGAGAAACATAATTAATAACAGGCAACAAACATAAACCATAAACAGTTAAACAGATAAATTCACAGTGCATTAGTTTAGATTTTCCAGCGAGCGGGCATCTGACCTCTAGTGACTCTAGTGGACATACGGAGCTCACTAACTGGTCCTGCACTACAGGGTGTAGGAGATGTTATGGGTAAGCTGGGCAGCTGTCTGCGCACTCTTTGGCTCACTAGGGGCGCGGCAGGCTCACTACTAGCAGAGGGTTGATCCTCCTGTGCTGCTGGTGTGGACTCTTCTGCCTCCTGGGCCGGCTGCTCTTCCAGCTCTACCGTGTCTTCTGTAGGCACTTGAGGGGCTGGCTGGAGAAAGGTGAGGATGGGCACCACGATAGGCTTGTTTACTTGTGTCCAGGACCGGGGAAAGTCTCCGAGTATGGTGGTGATCATTTCCTCCTTTTCCTCTACGGGTTGAGGGTCTTCCTGATCTTCATCCGTGCTTTGCAACTTCTCGGGGCACTTTTTCAGGTGGTCTCTGGAGACAGTGGCTGTGGTCTCTCCTCCATCCTTGCTGATGATGTACACCTTTGGATTATTGTGGCTTGAGGGCAGTACGGTGTACGGGTCCTTTTCCCACTGGTCGTCCAACTTATGGAGCCGCCTTTTTCTTTTCAAGACCTGCTCTCCAGGTACCAGGGGAACAGTGGGAGCATGTTGGTTATAAGTCCTCTCCTGCCTTTCTCTTGATTGACAGAGACTTCGCTCGACGCTCTCCTGTACTTTCCGGTACTGCTGCTGCCGTTCTGTATCCCAGTCTGCCTCTGGCGAGGTGTCCTCGGGCGTCAGGACTCCCATATCCAGGTCAACAGGCAGCTTACCAGGTCTTGCTCGCAATAGGTAAGCCGGGGTACAGTTGGTGGAACCTACCGGGATGTGGTTATACAGGTCCACCAGATCGGGCAGTTTCTCAGGCCACAGACTGCGTTCTTCCAGGGGCAATGTTTTTAGCAGATCTATCACCACCTGGTTCATCTTCTCGCAGAGTCCATTGGTTTGGGGGTGATAGGGCGTTGTTCTTATCTTCTTGCAGCCATACAAGTTACAGAACTCCTGGAAGACCTCCGCTTTGAAGGCTGGTCCTTGGTCCGTCAGCACTTGGTCCGGGTACCCGTGTGGGCGGCAGAAGTGCAGCTGGAAGGCTCTGGCTGCTGTCTGAGCCGTCAAGTCTTTGACAGGGACCACCACCAGGAACCGGGAGTAGTGATCCGCGAGGGTTAGGGCGTAGACATACCCGCTTCTGCTTGGAGCCAGTTTAACATGGTCCAGAGCGGCTGCCTGGTGATGATGGGCTGCAGGGGAGTCATCTGGCTGGCACGGTCCCTTCTTCTTAGATTGCACGGGCCACAGTCTCTACACCACCTCTCAATGGCTCCTCTCATGCCTATCCAGTAGAACCGTTCACGCAGCAGGAACTCCAGCTTCTTCCATCCGAAGTGCCCTGCCCCATTGTGGTAGGCCTCCAGCACCATAGCTGCGTCCCGTCGCGGTACCACAACCTGCCAGATCAGTTCATGTGTCCGGGAATTGACCATTCTGCGGCACAACTTCTCCTTGTAGAGAAACAGTCTGCTCTTTTCCGTCCACAGTTGCTTGGTCTCTTCCGGAGCGTCTGGGTCCAGGTGGGCGTCAGCCTGGGTCAGCATCTCCTTCACCAGACGGACTGCGGGGTCACTGTCTTGCGTCTCCGCCCAGTTGTAGTGGGGTAAGGGGTTGAACGTAGCGGATCGCTGGCCCCTCACACGGTGGGAATACTGGGTAATCCCATGACGGTGGAACGCAGGGAGTTCGACCTCTTCCAGTTCTTCTGTATCTTCCCCTCCGTCCGGTAGGTTTGGCATCCTGGACAGGGCGTCCGCATTGGTATTGGAACGTCCTGCCCGGTATTTGATCGTGAACTCATAATTGGACAGGCGGGCCATCCATCTCTGCTCCAGGGCACCCAGTCTTGCAGTGTCCAGGTGTGTCAATGGGTTGTTGTCCGTGTACACGGTGAACCTGGAAGAGGCAAGGTAATGCTTGAAACGTTCGGTTACTGCCCACACCACTGCCAGGAACTCTAGCTTGAACGAGCTGTAATTCTCAGGGTTTCTTTCCGTGGGTCGCAGTTTTCGGCTGGCGTAAGCAATTACCCGTTCTCTCCCCTGCTGAATCTGGGACAGTACGGCTCCTAGCCCGATGTTGCTTGCGTCCGTGTGGAGGATAAAGGGCTGGCTGTAATCAGGGTACGCCAGGATTTCATCCCCCGTGAGGGCCATCTTCAGCTGGCGGAAGAACTCCTCTTCAGCTGGCGGAAGGACTCCTCTTCCAGCTTTTCCCATTTGAAGGGTGGCTTCTGGTTTTTGGCCTTCCTGAACTGGCCTATCAGGAGGTCCTGCATAGGAGCTGCCTTCTTGGTAAAACCAGGAATGAATCTTCGGTAATAGCCTACCAACCCGAGGAACTTCCTTTATGCTGGATGGTCTTGGCCAGTCCTTAATCACGGTGATCTTGTCAGGGTCTGGGGCCACTCCGTCAGCACTCACCACGTGTCCCAGGCACTGTACCTTTGGCTTCAGTAGATGACACTTTGAGGGTTTTACCTTTAGGCCATAGTTTGCCAGGGCTTCAAACACTTCTGCCAGGTGTTCCAGATGGTCCTCATAGGTCTTGGAATAGACGATGACATCGTCCAGGTATAATAGGACTGTTTCGAAGTTCCGGTGTCCCAGACAGCATTCCATCAACCGTTGGAAGGTTCCTGGTGCGTTGCAGAGCCCGAACGGCATACAGTTAAATTCGCTGAGTCCCATCGGGGTGGTGAATGCGGTCTTCTCCCGGTCCGCCTCTGCTACAGGAACCTGCCAGTACCCGCTAGTGAGATCCAAAGTAGAGAAGTTAGCAGATTTTAATGCAGCTAAGGACTCTTCTATCCTTGGTAACGGGTACGCATCTTTGTGTGTGATACGGTTGACCTTCCTGTAGTCTACACACATTCTCATGGTGTTGTCTTTCTTTTTCACTAAGACTAGTGGAGCTGCCCAGGGGCTACAGCTGTCCCTAATTACCCCAGCCTCCTTCATGTCTTTTAGCATCCCCTTGGCGTGTTGATAGTGTGCAGGGGGTACGGGTCGGTATCTCTCCTTTATGGGAGGATGGTCTCCCATGGGGATGTGATGTTCTACCCCCTTTACTCGCCCGAAGTCCAGCGGGTGTTTACTAAACACTCTCTCGTACTCTTGAACCACCCGATAGACTCCCTGTTTTTGGTGTGAGGGAGTGGAGTCAGTACCCATATGCAGTTGCTGACACCAGTCCTCCATTGGTTTCTTAGAGCCGTTACCTTCCTCTGGTTGAGATGGAGGCAAGGGTTCCACGGCCTGTACAGAGTTCTGGTTGATGGTGAACAATTTGGCTAGCGTGGCATACCAGGGCAGGTATACTTCTCTCTCCCCGATATTTATGATGCGGACGGGCACCCTCCCATGGCGTACATCGACCACCCCCCGTGCTGTCAAAATGGTGGGCCTACTGTCTGAGTAGACGGGTTCTACCATTGCTTGATAGTCTCTACCTCTTAGACCAATAGCTGCCCGGCACCAAATCATCATCTCACTTTTCGGGGGCATGGCAATAGGGAACGGGTCACACATTCTCACGCTACCTATCTCACCACCAGATAGTTCCACCTGTTGCCGTTTCATCAGTGCCCGGATCTCTTTTAGGAGGACACGCTGCTGGCTGGAACTGGTGTTCTTGGCAACCTGTTGCAAAATAAGAATCACCTCTGCAAGACAGTTTTCAATTACGTTAGTACCTAAGGTTATCTTTGGGTGACTCTCGCGACGGTCAATGTCCACAATGATCAGTCCTTGTGCCGGCAGTTCAACTTTACCGACCTTGATGGTCACCTCTTTAAATCCTATCTGGGGCACGGGCTGACCATTGCTGGCTATAATGCTCAGGTCATCATCTGGGTAGCGGGTTATGTCCGAGTCATTCCAGTACCGCTTGAAGAGCACGTACGGGATGGTAGTCACCTGTGACCCAGTGTCTAGTAGGGCACTCATAGGAATGCCATCCAGTACCACAGGCAAGACCGGATGTCCCCCTACGTATTTGTCACGCCAGTTCGATGGGCCTGATGATCTTAGGCCTGGGGGTTGGCCCTCTACCCCAGGTTGTGCCCGTTTAAATGACAGTACCTTGCAATGTGTCCGGGTTGATTGCAGTGGCGGCAGATGGGTCGTCCATCCTCGTTGTATCTGTCACTGGGTCTTCCTCTGGCCGGTGGGGTCCTCCTCAGTCGGTGCCACGGGACGTCCTCCGGTCTGGATGCCAGCTGGATCTTTCCTGGAGAAGAGACTTGTAAAGACTGCACAGTTCTGGTTAGCGCGGCAACGCTCTTAGTCAGCTCTTGGACCTGATGGTGCAGGTCTGTAGCCGGGTTATTGTTCAAAGCCTGCGCATCAGCTCCCACAGGCCCTGCAGACAAGGGCGCTGCGTCCTGGTGATAAGTGATAGCAGGGCGCCTGTGGGTCACAGCGCCACCTGGTGCCGGTTCTCGGAGCACCCGGATGGCTCTGTCCTTGAACTGTGCAAAGTCCAGGTCAGGGTCCTGTAAGGCCATTGCCCGCAACTGGGTTCGGTGGGCATTGCACAGTAGACCCTCAATAAATTGTTCGGTCAACAGCTTGTCTTCATTTCCCACGCTGTCAGGGTCTGCCTGCTTAATGGCTCTCAGGGCCTCTTGTAGGTTTAGAGCATAGTCTCTTATACTTTCGTGTGCCCGTTGTTTGCACCCGTAAAATTTTAGTTTTATCTCGGCTGAGGTTCGAGTATCAAATGTGTCTTTCAGCCGGGCTAGTATTTCTCTGACAGTCCTCTTCTTCCCAGGTGACCAGGACTTTACCTCCCTTTGGGCTGCCCCGATTAACTGGGCCACCAGGATGCTTACTTTTTGCTCTTCCGTGAGGGGGTATACCTGGAAGAGGCTATCCAGTCTTTCCCTAAAGTCACTTAGGGTATGTGACTCCCCTGAGTACTGGGGTAGCCAGGTTGCCCCCGGGATATAGGGCATGGTGAATGGCATGACCGCAGCAGCGGTTGCGCTGGCGGCCGGTGTGGCGGTGGAGCTCCCCTCAGTATCCGACATCCTCCTTTCCCCCTAGTGGACCGTGGCCTACCTTGAGATGCTCTTCTTCCGTAGGCCGCGGCTTCGCAGTCGATCGTCGGGGTCGAGGACCTTGTGTCGCGCTCCTGTGACATCAGCGTCGCTCCCTCTTCCTTCCAGAACCTTACGCAGCGTCAGTGCGTGGGGCGGAGCTTCGGATCTCGCGCGCTTTCGGCGTCCACGCCCCTCTTCTTCCTGCGTGGCATCTCGAAGATGGCGTCCGGTGGCGGGAAGCGGCTGTGGATGGCGGGAAGACGGCAGAAGATGGCGGGAAATGACCCAAGATGGGGTCCGATGGCGGGAAACGACTCCGGACGGCGGGAAACTTCGCCACAGGTAAGTACAAAAGTCTTTTTCAGGCACACAGTACCCGGTGGTTGCGGACACGAAATCCTGCCGACTACGCCAAAGTTGACGTGCCCCCTGGGCCTGTGCTGTGCAGGGGATACCCGGAGCCGGATCGCTGGGGGTTGTAGTCTTCCGTGGCTGTGACCCGGTCCGTGCCCAGGGCGGTCAAACCAGTGGCAGTCTTAGTGTAATAACAAATGTCCGACTACGCCACCCGTGGATTGCGGTCAGTGGGGACCGCCGCTGCGCTGCAGACCGCTGAGGCTGATGTTGTATGCGCAGCCAAGTATTGGATAACTTCCCACAGGAGAAGTATTGCTTCAGGGCTGCTAGTGTGGATGATGGGAGTGATGGTGTGAGCGTCCCAGTACTAATGGTGCTGGTGCGGCGATGAAACACAGAGACGTGTGGTGCAGTTCAGGGTCTTTACTGATGGTATAAAGCAGACCCTCCCGGGAGTACTGGCTAGCAGTAGAGGCCTGGTCAGTCTGAGAGCTAGCAGGATCTCCCCCTGGCCAGGTGGAGTTGTAGGCCTCCCCGTCTATCTGCACTCTTTCCTGGCTACCTTGCTGTGTGCGGGTAGAAGTAGCCCACGTCCCTGAGTATACCGTGTGGTGCTAACCCGTATGGCCGGTGACTTGGGGCCTTCTGTTAGCCTCCGCTTCACGATGGCGGTGCTGGTCCCTTGCTTGTGACCGTGCCTCCGGGCTTCTATGGCCAGAGGACATGGAATCCCCTGCCGGTTGGATTCTGCTGCTGGACCTGGGTGTCCCCACAGCCTCGGACTCCGTGTCCGGGTTTAGTGTCTTCAGCCAAGGCGAGCTATCTAGCTTCCAGCCTCTGGCACTCGTTCCTGCTCCTACAGAGCTCCTAGTTCTTGCTTTCCCTGTGTCTGCTGTCCTCCAGACCTGACTGCGTCTCTGTCTGGGATTTCACACCCTAATCCTGCCCCAGACCCAGTTTATATAGGGCAGATTCCTCCCCTCCCAGGTCTGGGCGGACGGTGTTGCATGCTTAGGGCTCCTGACCAGAGAAACCTCCCACTTGCTCTCAGACATAATATTTCTATTACTGTGGCAACCAGACCCCTGGGGTGCCACATAACCATTTCAGAATAACTCTGAGTCCAGAGGATTCCCAGAGGACTTAGGGTCAACCTCAGACTCACCATTTTAAAAGAGGACCAAGAATTTTGTAATACTTTCGAGCAAATCCTTAATAAATGCTCATTTGATTTGTTAACCTTAATTTTGTATCACCTACATAAAGCCATTAATTCAGAGAAAGAAAAGACTGCATCGATAGAAACGCAACTTGCAGCATTATCATCTAGAGAGGAGTTCACCACGATTAAAGCAAAGACTCAAGAAAAACTGAAAAGTCAACGCCAAGAATATGAAAGGAAAAAGGGCCAGAAATTCTTTAGAGACACCGAGGACTATCTTAGTAATGGGGTGTACAGATGGCGGGACTTCTCCACTTAACGAAGATCATTCCACACCTAACAGAGCTCCACAGACTCATACTTAACGGACATCGAAGATGGTGGACGAAATCATCCCAGGGGCCAGGGTTTTTTTCAGGCCAACAACGTCGAAACCAAAGAAGAGGCAGTGCCGCAGGAATCGGGAGAATCATGACCACGAGATCCCAGGTACCCCCGATTGTCATGTGATTAATATTTCATCTAAATGCCTAACCCCAGCTCAGTTATCTCTTTAACAGAAGGGTCTGACATTCTGCCCAACATTTAAGTTTAATTTTTTCCAACTAGAAATAAACTTGCAGAGGTTTTATCGCAACCTTAGATTGAGGGCGCTATTTGCAGAAAAGGAGGACAGAATGTCAACCCCAACGATCCCAACTACACCAGTTAATCTTCAAATGTTGGGTTTGAAACTCAAAAGTTCATTTATGCCACCAAAGAGTAGTCATCCAGTCTTCATTGAGCTTCTTGAAAAAGAGACGACGGAATTCAGGAAGGGGGTTGATAGAAACACACTACATTGTCCCTCAAACATGAAGGAAATAGATAAGCGGGCACTAAAGCCCCCGTCTCACATAGCGATATCGCTAGCGAGATCGCTGCTGAGTCACGGTTTTGGTGACTCATCAGCGACCTCACCAGCGATGTCGCTATGTGTGACACTTTGCAACGATCAGGCCCCTGCTGTGAGGTCGCTAATCGCTGCAAAGTGTCCTGGACCATTTTTTGGTCGTTGGCCTCCCGCTGGCCAGCACACATCGCTGTGTGACCAGCGGGACCAACGATCTGGCTGGTAACTATGGTAAACAGCGGGTTACTAGGGGCACACGCGCACTTAGTAACCCGATGTTTACCATAGTTACCAGCCTGCTCCTGCTTAAGCAGCAGGCTGGTAACGGGAGCAGGACATCGTGGAACGATTCTTTCCATGATATCGCTGCTCCCCTGATCGCTGGTGAGCCTGCCTGTTTGACAGCTCACCAGCGATGTATTAGCGATGCAGCAACGATCCCTGACAGGTCGTATCGTTGTCGGGATCGCTGCTGCATCGCTTAGTGTGACGGGGCCTTAAGGGTATTGATGGAAGACAAAAAAACAAGTAATTAAATCAGCTCAAAAGGGAGGGGCAACAGTTATCATGGACAAAAATAATATGGGGAAATCATCTCTCAATTGTCAAACACAGAGGTATATCATAAGCTACCCCACAATCCGAATCAATAGAAATCAAAATTAAGAATTTGGTGGAATTTTATTGTTCCAAAAACATTATTGATAAAAAGACAGCCAAATTTCTACAAAAGAAGGACCCCATCATTCCCGTTTTCTATACACTGCCCAAAATTCATAAATGCCTCGACAGACCACCCAGCAGACCCATTGTAGCATCCACGGAATCCATCCTATCCCCATTGGCGATCTTGTTAGAAAAAAATCTCACTCCAATAACCAAAGGAGCAGCCTCGTTCCTATTAGACACGGAACCTTTTGACATGAAATCAAGACTGTAGGGGAGTTGTCCAATTATGCCATCCTGGGAACCTGGGATGTGAGAAGGCTGTATATGTCCATCACACATGATAATGGCATTAGGGCAGTTCATAATCTCCTTGAGCGATCAGGTACATGTTTGGGGGTGATAGACTTCTGTATTGACCTGTTATCTCTAGTCCTAAGAGAAAACTTTTTTGTTTTTCAAGACACTTTCTACTTACAGATACAAGTCACAGCAATGGGGTCCAATGTGGCCCCACCCTACGCAAATTGCTATATGGCTTCCTTTGAGGACCGATTCGTATATCCACATGTTTATCATGCATTGTCGACTGTGGCGCCGCTACATAAACCACATTTTTTGCGTATGGGTGGGCCCATTGGACTCCTTGCTGGCCTTTAACCAACATATAAATAGAATCTGTCCACTGTTGAAGTTCGAAATGAAACATAACAGAACCAAGATCAATTTCCTAGACAGTACTGTTATGAAAGAAACTGATGGCAAATTGACAACTGACCTATTTGTAAAGCCCACGGACATGAGCAACTTGTTGCATTTCTCAAGTTGTCACCCATTAGCCACAAAGAAATCAATACCCATCTCTCAGTTCCAAAGGGTAAAAAGGATTGTTACTGATAACGATACTAGAACTACTCAATTAAATTAAATAATTGAGAAATTCAGTTAGGGGTTACCCGGATGAAATCCTTGAGCAAGGGAGAATGTATCAAAGATAATTAAACACGTAACACCTCGAACCAGAGCATGGCCTTTGTACATACATTCTATCCATATGCATACAAGATACATAGAACCATCAGGAAACATTGGCCCATTCTCACTAAGGGCTATCCACAAACCCCATTTATGCCGTGCTTCCGGAAGCCACCCAACTTAAAGAACAAATTGATTCAAGCAGATTTAGGCTCACAGAGGAAATCTAATACACAATCCTTCCTCAAAACGCAAAAGAAGGGTACGTTCACTTGTTTGAATTGCTTACAATGCAGTAATGTGCTGAAGGGCAGGGTCCTATACGACCCATATACAGGTAAGGCAATTGAGATTAGAGGCTTTTACATGTGTGAAACAACCCACGTTGTTTACGTTATCAAATGTCCTTGCGGACTACTATATGTGGGAGAAACCACGCAACAGGTGAAAGAGAGGATCTCACAACACAAGTCCACCATCAGGTGTGAACGACTATCTTTACCACTCCCATTCCATTTTAAACAAAGGGGTCACAACATTTCCAAATTAAAGTATCAAGTGATCAAGCAGATCCAGACAAGGGGAAGATAGGGTTACAGAACTAAAAAGACGCAAAGCTTTTTGGATACACCGTTTACAAACACTAGAACCCAAGGGCCTCAATAGGGACTTTGATCTCATGTTCTTTTCATAATGATTCTTGAATACGGCGTGTGAATAATCACTCTCATTTTCTCAAATATTTATCATAGACATGAAATACGATGGAGGGTCTCTCGTTGCCCCTTTAATTCTGGGGATCCTTTTTTCTGGGCAATTACATCACATTGCACAAATTTTGTTCAGCACCCTGTCATGTTCCAGTCTAGACTGCTGATTCTCAAGTAAGTATTGTTCGGTCCAGATTTTTTATTTTTTTATATTTTATTTTTTACTTATTGTTGTTTAGTTTTCCTTTATTTTTATTTTCATGTTTATTTTTTATTTCTTTTTTCTTCATTTTTTCTTTCATTTCTCTTTATTTTTCCCTTTATTTTTTTATTTACTCTTATTTTTTTCATTTTTTGATTTATTTTTTATTTTCTCTTTATTTCCTCTTTATTTTATTTTTTCTTTTCCTTTTCTCCCTTCATTACATCCCTTCTTTTTTTCCCCTTTTTCTTCCTTTTTTTCTCCCTTTTTGCATATGTCCTCCTTCTCCTTTCCCTCCATATCTCCCCCTGTATGCCATACTCCATCTTTAACACCATTAGTGCACAACATACAGACAATGGCCCATAGAATTTCCAACTTTCATTGCCCCCATAGTGGAAGATCATCACATCTCGTACACATAACACCCTTTCAGCTTCACCTTCACGGGTGACAGAGGGAGTAGGCATGACAATGTGTCATGGAGCCCTAATCACATGACTTAACCAGCCCCATGTCAGGTGATCCTCCATGGTGTCACGTCACTTCCGGCCGCCTGCAGTGACCGGAAGCAGAGTGATGCACCACGTGTATAAAATCACGGCGGGAAAACACTGTGGTATGCCCAAACAGACAGACATTGCGACCATGGTCGCAGCTCATGGCAAGTTACCTGCACCTGAGGACGAGACAAGTCAAGGTAAGAGCAGATTTCTACACATATAGTATTAATATGTGTAACATCCCTGGCGGCGTGCTTGCATGGCTTACCACCTCTCACCATGCAAGACCGTCATCTTACCTATCAATCCGGGCTGCACACTTTGCTCCAGTACCTGATGTGTCTCTTGTCTGATTGCTTAGGGCGGCGGCGCGGTGACTGCCTGATTCTTATAGTTACTGTGTGCGCACTCCTAATGCCTCCCCAGCCTATTGCTGTGAGTCACTGGATATTTAAACCCCCTCCACCCAGTAGGAGATGCCTGAGCAACACTTTCATTCAGTGTGTTCTGTGCAACTGAGTTGCCAGGTCCTGTCCTGTATTTTGTCTGTTCCCCCCACCCTGGGGGCTGTATACCAGGCCTGTTGCCTGTATCTGTGACTTCTAGTCGGTTTCCGCCACCCTGGGGGCTGAGTTTCCAGGCTCGTTTCTGTATCTTGTTCCTGTCTGAACAGTGTCCTAGTGACGCGCCCCCTGGGCCTGTGCTGCTTCTGCTGCGCAGGGGGATACCCGGAGCCGGATCTGCTGGGGATAGTAGTCCTCGTGGCGGTGACCCGGTCCGTGCCCAGGGTGTCAAACTAAGCGGCGGAGTTTAGTATAAGATGTTATAGTGTTCGACTACGCCACCCGTTGAATGTGGTTATGAAACCGCAGCTGCAGGGCAGACCGCTGAGGCCGGTGGTACGGTTGTGCAGCGTGGATGGTATAACCCCCAACGGGAGGGGTATGGCCTCAGGGCAGCGGACGTGGATGATGAAACACTCAGAGACGGTGCGGTGTAGTTCAGGGTCTTTACTGGTGGCAAAGGTAGACCCTCCCGGAGTACTGGCTAGCGATCGGGGCCTGGTCAGTCCGTGAGCAGATGGAATCTCCCCTGGCCAGGCGGAGTTGTAGGCCTCCCCAACTAATCGTACTCTTCTGGCTACCTTGCTAGAGGCGGGTAAAAGTAGCCCACGTCCCTGAGTGTACCGTGTGGTGCTCACCCGTATGGCCGGTGACTCGGGGCCTTCTGGTAGCTTCCGCTCCACGATGGCGGTGCTGGTCCCTTGCGTGTGACCGTGCCTTCGGGTTTCTTGGCCAGAGGACCTGAAATCCCCTGCCGGTCGGTTTCTGCTGCTGGGTAAGGATTCGTCCCCACAGCCTCGGACTCCGGGTCCGGTCAGAACTCTTCAATCAGGGCGAGCTCTACAGCTTCCAGCCCTGACCTCTTTTAGCACAGCTCCCACAGAGCTCCTGATCTTTCTTTCCCTAAAGCTGCTCCACTACAGACCAGACTGTGTCTCTGTCTGTGGTCTCTCACTCTACTCTACTCACTAACCCTGCCTCAGCCCCAGCTTTATATAGGGGAAGTTCTTCCCCTCCCAGGACTGGGCAGGAGGTGTGGTATGCTTAGGATTCCTGACCAGGAGACCTCCCACCTGCTCACAGACGTAATATGGCTATTACTGTGGAAACCAGACCCCTGGGGTGCCACATTCCCCCCTAGTGAAATTTAGTACTCCAGGACTAAACATATTTTTGTAAACAAAACAAGTTATAAACAGAAACAGCATAACAAAGAAAAACACATTATGATGGTCACGGTGTGTCCGCAACCGGGTGCAATTTTTGAAGCAAACAAGGGTGTCCATTTCACCAAGGAACAGGGAGCCGTAACCAGGTAGGGGTCTGTCCTACCCCGAGTCTTTAACAGTCTTAGTCCTTTCCTGGGTTACGCTCCAAACATATATACAAAGGATTCCGGATAATCCATTAAAGACACCTATGAAATAACTAGAGATACATAATTATTTACAAGCAACAATAAATAGGTAAATACAAATAAAACAGTCTAAACACTTTAGATCCTCCAACGTACGGGCAACTGGCCTCTAGTGGCTCTAGTGGACCTACGGAGCTTACTGACTGGTCCTGAGCTACCGGGTGTAGGGGCTGTCAAAGGTAAACTGGGCAGCCGTCTACGGGCTCTTTGGCTCACTAGGGGCACGGCAGGCTCACTATAAGCAGAGGGTTGATCCTCCTGGTCTGCTTGTGTGGGGTCTTCTGCCTCCTGGACCGGCTGCTCTTCCAGCTCTACCTGTTTCTCCGTAGGTACTTGAGATGCTGGTTGGAGGAAGGTGAGGACGGGTACCACAACAGCGCCATTGACTTGAGTCCAAGACCGAGGGAAGTCTCCGAGCACAGTACTGACCATATCTTCCCTTTCCTCTGCGGGTCGAGGGTCTTCTTGTTCTTCTTCAGGATTCCGTAGCTGTTCGGGACACTTCTTCAGGTGATCTCGGGATACAATGGCTGTGGTTTCTCCTCCATCCTTACTGATTGTGCAGACTTTTGGGTTCTCATGGCTTGAGGGCAGTACGGTGTACGGGTCCTTCTCCCACTGGTCGTCCAACTTGTGGAGCCGTCTCTTCCTCTTCAAGACCTGCTCTCCAGGTACCAGGGGAACAGCGGGAGCATACTGGTTGTAAGTCTTCTCCTGTCTTTCTCTAGCTTGACAGAGACTTCGCTCAACGCTCTCCTGTACTTTCCGGTACTGCTGCTGCCTCTCTGTGTCCCAGTCTGCTTCTGGTGAAGTGTCCTCGGGTGTCAGGACTCCCATATCCAGATCAACAGGCAGCTTACCAGGTCTTGCTCTCATTAGGTAAGCCGGGGTACAGTTGGTAGAACCTACCGGGATATGGTTGTATAGGTCCACCAGATCAGGCAGTTTCTCAGGCCACAGACTGCGTTCTTCCAGGGGCAATGTTTTCAGAAGGTCTATCACCACCTGGTTCATTTTCTCACAGAGTCCATTGGTTTGCGGATGATAGGGTGTTGTTCTTATCTTCCGGCAGCCATACAGAGTGCAGAACTCCTGGAAGACTTCCGCTTCAAAGGCAGGTCCTTGGTCCGTCAGCACCTGCTCTGGGTATCCGTGTGGACGGCAGAAGTGCTGCTGGAAGGCTCTAGCTGCTGTTTGAGCCGTTAAGTCCTTGACCGGGACCACCACCAGGAACCGGGAGTAATGATCTACGATTGTGAGGGCGTAGACATACCCAGATCTGCTTGGAGCCAGTTTCACATGGTCCAGGGCTACCAGTTCCAGTGGCTGTCGGGTGATGATGGGCTGCAAGGGAGTCTTCTGGCTGGCACGGTCCTTCCTTCTTAGGTGGCACGGTCCACAGTCTCTGCACCACCTCTCGATGGTTCCTCTCATGCCTACCCAGTGGAACCGCCCGCGCAGCAGGAACTCCAGCTTCTTCCATCCGAAGTGCCCAGCTCCGTCGTGGTATGCCTCCAGTACCATAGCCGCGTCTCTTCTCGGCACCACTACTTGCCAGATCAGTTCATGCGTCCGGGAGTTAACCATTCTGCGGCACAACTTCCCCTTGTAAAGGAACAGTCAACTCTTCTCAGCCCACAGTTGCTTGGTCTCCTCCGGAGCGTCTGGGTCAAGGCGGGCATCTGGCTGAGTCAGCATCTCCTTCACCAGTCGGACGGCGGAGTCACTGTCTTGCGTTTCCGCCCAGTTGTAATGAGGTAAGGGGTTGAACGTAGCGGATTGCTTACCCCTTACACGGTGGGAATACTGGATAGTCCCATGACGATGGAACGCGAGGAGTTCAACTTCTTCCAATTCCTCTGGATCTTCCCCTACGTCCGGTAGGTTTGGCATTCTGGACAGGGCATCCACGTTGGTATTGGAGCGTCCTGCCCGGTATTTGATCGTGAACTCATAGTTGGACAGGCGGGCCATCCATCTCTGCTCCAGGGCACCGAGTCTTGCCGTATCCAGGTGTGTCAACGGGTTGTTATCCGTGTACACGGTGAACCGGGAAGAGGCGAGGTAGTGCTTAAAGCGTTCGGTGACTGCCCACACCACTGCCAGGAACTCTAGCTTGAATGAGCTGTAATTCTCAGGGTTTCTTTCGGTGGGTCGCAGTTTTCGGCTGGCGTAAGCAATTACCCGTTCTCTCCCCTGCTGGATCTGGGACAGTACGGCTCCTAGCCCGATGTTACTTGCGTCGGTGTAGAGGATAAAGGGCTGGCTGTAATCAGGGTACGCCAGGATTTCATCCCCCGTGAGGGCCATCTTCAGCTGGCGGAAGGACTCTTCTTCCAACTTCTCCCATCTGAATGGCGGCTTCTGGTTCTTGGCCTTCCTGGACTGGCCTATCAGGAGGTCCTGCATAGGAGCTGCCTTTTTGGTGAAAGCGGGAATGAACCTTCGGTAGTAGCCTACCAACCCGAGGAACTGCCGCACTTCCTTTACGCTGGAGGGGCTTGGCCATTCCTTAATTGCTGTGATCTTATCAGGGTCGGGAGCCACTCCGTCAGCACTCACCACGTGTCCCAGGTACTGCACCTTTGGTTTCAGGAGGTGACACTTGGAGGGTTTCACCTTTAGGCCGTAGTTTGCCAGGGCTTCGAACACTTCTGCCAGGTGTTTCAGGTGGTCCTCGTAGGTCTTGGAGTAGACGATGACATCGTCCAGGTATAACAGGACCGTCTCGAAGTTTCGGTGTCCCAGACAGCATTCCATCAACCGTTGGAAGGTTCCTGGTGCGTTGCAAAGTCCGAACGGCATGCAGGTAAACTCGCTAAGTCCCATCGGGGTGGTGAATGCGGTCTTCTCCCGGTCCGCCTCTGCTACAGGAACCTGCCAGTACCCGCTAGTGAGATCCAAAGTAGAGAAGAAGTTAGCAGATTTTAAAGCAGCCAAAGACTCCTCTATCCTTGGTAAGGGGTACGCATCTTTGTGTGTGATACGGTTGATTTTCCGGTAATCTACACACATTCTCATGGTGTTGTCTTTCTTTTTAACCAAGACTAGTGGAGCTGCCCAGGGGCTACAGCTATCCCTGATTACCCCAGCCTCCTTCATGTCTCTAAGCATCCCCTTGGCGTGTTGGTAGTGTGCAGGGGGTACGGGTCGGTATCTCTCCTTTATGGGAGGATGGTCTCCCGTGGGGATGTGGTGTTCTACCCCCTTTACTCGCCCGAAGTCTAACGGGTGTTTACTAAACACTCTCTCGTACTCTTGAACCACCCGATAGACTCCTTGTTTCTGGTGTGAGGGAGTGGAGTCAGTACCCAGATGTAGTTGCTGACACCAGTCCTCCATTGGTTTCTTAGAGCCGTTACCTTCCTCTGGTTGAGATGGAGGCAAGGGTTCCACGGCCTGTACAGAATTCTGATTGATGGTATACAATTTGGCTAGCGTAGCATACCGGGGCAGGTACACTTCCCTTTTCCCGATGTTTATTATGCGAACGGGCACCCTCCCATGGCGTACATCAACCACCCCCCGTGCTGTCAAAATGGTGGGCCTACTGTCTGAGTAGACGGGTTCTACCATTGCTTGGTAGTCTCTACCTCTTAGACCAATAGCTGCCCGGCACCAAATCATCATTTCACTTTTTGGGGGCATGGCAATAGGGAAAGGGTCACACATTCTCACGCTTCCAATCTCACCACCGGAGAGTTCCACCTGTAGCCGCCGCATCAGTGCCCGGATCTCTTTTTGGAGCACTCGCTGCTGGCCGGAGCTGGCGTTCTTGGCAACCTGCTGTAAAATGAAAATCACCTCTGCAAGACAATTTTCAATCACATTAGTTCCTAGAGTTATCTTTGGGTGACTCTCGCGCTTGTCAATGTCTACAATGATCAGTCCCTGTGCTGCCAGTTCGACTCTACCGACTTTAATGGTCATCTCTTTGAATCCGATCTGTGGCACGGGTTGACCATTGCTGGCGATGATACTCAAGTCGTCGTCAGGGTAGCGGGTTATATCCGAGTCATTCCAGTACTGCTTGAAGAGCACGTACGGGATGGTGGTGACCTGTGACCCGGTGTCAAGTAGGGCACTCATAGGAATGCCATCCAGTACTACAGGCAAGACTGGACGTCCTCCCACGTATTTGTCACGCCAGTTCGATGGGCCCGGTGATCTTATTCCTAGGGGTTGGCCCTCTACCCCAGGTTGTGCCAGTTTAAAGGACAGTACCTTGCCATATGTCCGGGTTGATTGCAGCGGCGGCAGATGGGTTGTCCGTCCTCGTTGTATCGGTCGCTGGGTCTTCCTCTGGCCGGTGGGGTCCTCCTTGGTCGACGCCACGGGATGTCCTCCGGTCCGGATGCCAGCTGGATCTTCCCTGGAGCAGCAACTTGTAAAGACTGCACAGTTCGGGTTAGCGCAGCTACGCTTTTAGCTAGCTCTTGGACCTGATGGTGCAGGTCTGGAGCCGGGTCATTGTTCAAAGCCTGTGCATCAGCTCCCACAGGCCCTACCGACAAGGGCGCCCCCTCCTGGTGGTAAGCGGTAGTAGGGCGCCTGTGGGTCACAACGCCACCCGGTGCCGGTTCTCGGAGCACCCGAATGGCTCTGTCCTTGAACTGTGCAAAGTCCAGATGAGGATCCTGTAAGGCCATTGCCCGCAACTGGGTTCGGTGGGCATTGCAATATAGTCCCTCTATAAATTGTTCGGTCAACAGCCTGTCCTCGTTTCCCACGCCGTCAGGGTCGGCCTGCTTAATGGCTCTCAGGGCCTCTTGTAGGTTTAGTGCATAGTCCCTTATATTCTCATGTGCTCGCTGTTTGCACCCGTAGAATCTAAACTTAATCTCAGCTGAGGTGCGGGTATCAAAGGTGTCCTTCAGCCGGGTTAATATCCCTGCGACAGTCCTCCTCCCAGGTGGCCAGGACTTTACCTCCCTTTGGGCTGCCCCGGTTAGTTGGGCCACCAGGATGCTCACTTTTTGCTCTTCTGTGAGGGGGTACACCTGGAAGAGGCTATCCAGCTTTTCTCTAAAGTCATTCAGGGTATGTGACTCCCCTGAGTACTGGGGTAGCCAGGCTGCCCCCGGGATATAGGGCATCGTGAAAGGCATGACCGCAGCAGCGGTGGCGCTGGCGGTGGCTGTGGCAGTGAAGCTCTCCTCCGTATCCGACATCTTCCTCCCCCCTAGTGGACCGTGGCCTACCTTGCGATGATCCTCTTCCGTAGGCCGCGGCTCCGCAGTGGATCGTCAGGGTCGAGGACCTTCCGTCGCGCTCCTGTGACGTCGGCGTCTGCTGGGCTCCCTCCAGGACCTTACGCAACGTCCGGACGTGAGGTGGAGCTTCAGTTCTCGCGCGCTTTCGGAGTCCACGCCCCTCTTCTTCCCGCGCGGCGTCTTCAAGATGGCGTCCAACGGCGGGAAAACTCCACGGATGGCGGGAAGAAGGCAGAAGATGGCGTCCAACGGCGGGAAAACTCCACGGATGGCGGGAAGAAGGTAGAAGATGGCGTCGGATGGCGGGAATCTTCACCACAGGTAAGTTTAAAAGTCTCTTTTTCAGGCACGCAGTACCCGGTGGTTGCGGGCACGTAATCCTGCCGACTACGCCAAAAGTTGACGCGCCCCCTGGGCCTGTGCTGCTTCTGCTGCGCAGGGGGATACCCGGAGCCGGATCTGCTGGGGATAGTAGTCCTCGTGGCGGTGACCCGGTCCGTGCCCAGGGTGTCAAACTAAGCGGCGGAGTTTAGTATAAGATGTTATAGTGTTCGACTACGCCACCCGTTGAATGCGGTTATGAAACCGCCGCTGCAGGGCAGACCGCTGAGGCCGGTGGTACGGTTGTGCAGCGTGGATGGTATAACCCCCAACGGGAGGGGTATGGCCTCAGGGCAGCGGACGTGGATGATGAAACACTCAGAGACGGTGCGGTGTAGTTCAGGGTCTTTACTGGTGGCAAAGGTAGACCCTCCCGGAGTACTGGCTAGCGATCGGGGCCTGGTCAGTCCGTGAGCAGATGGAATCTCCCCTGGCCAGGCGGAGTTGTAGGCCTCCCCAACTAATCGTATTCTTCTGGCTACCTTGCTAGAGGCGGGTAAAAGTAGCCCACGTCCCTGAGTGTACCGTGTGGTGCTCACCCGTATGGCCGGTGACTTGGGGCCTTCTGGTAGCTTCCGCTCCACGACGGCGGTGCTGGTCCCTTGCGTGTGACCGTGCCTTCGGGTTTCTTGGCCAGAGGACCTGAAATCCCCTGCCGGTCGGTTTCTGCTGCTGGGTAAGGATTCGTCCCCACAGCCTCGGACTCCGGGTCCGGTCAGAACTCTTCAATCAGGGCGAGCTCTACAGCTTCCAGCCCTGACCTCTTTTAGCACAGCTCCCACAGAGCTCCTGATCTTTCTTTCCCTAAAGCTGCTCCACTACAGACCAGACTGTGTCTCTGTCTGTGGTCTCTCACTCTACTCTACTCACTAACCCTGCCTCAGCCCCAGCTTTATATAGGGGAAGTTCTTCCCCTCCCAGGACTGGGCAGGAGGTGTGGTATGCTTAGGATTCCTGACCAGGAGACCTCCCACCTGCTCACAGACGTAATATGGCTATTACTGTGGAAACCAGACCCCTGGGGTGCCACACTAGCCCGTTACCTGTTTGTCTCTATGTCCGAACCTTCCCTTTTCCTGCAGTGTCTGAACCTGCACCTAACTCCAACTCGTTGTCTCTGTACTTCTGTTTGTCAGTTTTGTGTCCACTCGCTATTTCATTGTAAGTACCTTGTGTGTGTCTGGTTCTGCTTGTCCCATTTCCCTGCCTCCGTATCTACCTCCTGTGTTCTAACTATATTCCTGTATTTTCCAGTCTGTTCCATGTGAACAGAGCCCTGTCCTGTCTGCCTGCACCTTCTGCTCTGCTCTGCTTGTTCACCACACCTGCGGTTCCGCTCTGCTTTGCTTGTTCACCGCACCTGCGGTTCTGCTCTGCTTTGCTTGTTCACCGCACCTGCGGTTCCATTTTGCTGTGCTTGTTCACCGCACCTGCGGTTCCGCTCTGCTTTGCTTGTTCACCGCACCTGCGGTCCCGCTCTGCTTTGCTTGTTCACCGCACCTGCGGTTCCGCTCTGCTCTGCTTGTTCACCGCACCTGCGGTTCCGCTCTGCTCTGCTTGTTCTCCGCACCTGCGGTTCCGCTCTACTCTGCTTGTTTACCACACCTGCGGTTCCGCTCTGCTTTGCTTGTTCACCGCAGCTGCGGTTCCGCTCTGTTTTGCTTGTTCACCGCACCTGAGGTTCCGCTCTGCTTTGCTTGTTCACCGCACCTGCGGTTCTGCTCTGCTCTGCTTTTTCACCGCACCTGCGATTCCGCTCTGCTTTGCTTGTTCACCGCACCTGCGGTTTCGCTCTGCTTTGCTTGTTCACCGCACCTGCGGTTCCGCTTAGCTCTGCTTGTTCACGGCACCTGCGGTTCCGCTCTGCTCTGCTTGTTCTCCGCACCTGCGATTCCGCTCTGCTTTGCTTGTTCACTGCACCTGCGGTTTCGCTCTGCTTTGCTTGTTCACCGCACCTGCGGTTCCGCTTAGCTCTGCTTGTTCACGGCACCTGCGGTTCCGCTCTGCTCTGCTTGTTTATCGCACCTGCGGTTCCGCTCTGCTCTGCTTGTTTACCGCACCTGCAGTTCCGCTCTGCTCTGCTTGTTCACCGCACCTGCGGTTCCGCTCTGCTCTGCTTGTTCTCCGCACCTGCGGTTCCGCTCTACTCTGCTTGTTTACCACACCTGTGGTTCCGCTCTGCTTTGCTTGTTCACCGCACCTGCGGTTCCGCTCTGTTTTGCTTGTTCACCGCACCTGAGGTTCCGCTCTGCTTTGCTTGTTCACCGCACCTACGGTTCCACTCTGCTCTGCTTGTTCACCGCACCTGCGGTTCCGCTCTGCTTTGCTTGTTCACCGCACCTGCGGTTCCGCTCTGCTTTGCTTGTTCACCGCACCTGCGGTTCCGCTCTGTTTTGCTTGTTCACCGCACCTGAGGTTCCGCTCTGCTTTGCTTGTTCACTGCACCTACGGTTCCGCTCTGCTCTGCTTGTTCACCGCACCTGAGGTTCCGCTCTGCTCTGCTTGTTCTCCGCACCTGCGGTTCCGCTCTACTCTGCTTGTTTACCACACCTGCGGTTCCGCTCTGCTTTGCTTGTTCACCGCACCTGCGGTTCCGCTCTGCTTTGCTTGTTCACCGCACCTGAGGTTCTGCTCTGCTTTGCTTGTTCACCGCACCTGCGGTTCCGCTCTGCTCTGCTTGTTCACCGCACCTGCGGTTCCGCTCTGCTTTGCTTGTTCACCGCACCTGCGGTTCCGCTCTGCTTTGCTTGTTCACCGCACCTGCGGTTCCGCTCAGCTCTGCTTGTTCACCGCACCTGTAGTTCCGCTCTGCTCTGCTTGTTCTCCGCACCTGCGGTTCTGCTCTGCTCTGCTTGTTTACCGCACCTGCGGTTCCGCTCTGCTCTGCTTGTTTACCGCACCTGCAGTTCTGCTCTGCTCTGCTTGTTCACCGCACCTGCGGTTCCGCTCTGCTCTGCTTGTTCTCCGCACCTGCGGTTCCGCTCTACTCTGCTTGTTTACCACACCTGCGGTTCCGCTCTGCTTTGCTTGTTCACCTCACCTGCGGTTCCGCTCTGTTTTGCTTGTTCACCGCACCTGAGGTTCCGCTCTGCTTTGCTTGTTCACCGCACCTGAGGTTCCGCTCTGCTCTGCTTGTTCACCGCACCTGCGGTTCTGCTCTGCTTTGCTTGTTCACTGCACCTGCGGTTCCGCTCTGCTCTGCTTGTTCACCGCACCTGCGGTTCCGCTTTGCTTTGCTTGTTCACCGCACCTGCGGTTCCGCTTTGCTTTGCTTGTTCACCGCACCTGCGGTTCCGCTCTGCTTTGCTTGTTCACCGCACCTGAGGTTCCGCTCTGTTTTGCTTGTTCACCGCACCTGAGGTTCCGCTCTGCTTTGCTTGTTCACCGCACCTACGGTTCCGCTCTGCTCTGCTTGTTCACCGCACCTGTGGTTCCGCTCTGCTTTGCTTGTTCACCGCACCTGTGGTTCCGCTCTGCTTTGCTTGTTCACCTCACCTGCGGTTCCGCTCTGCTCTGCTTGTTTACCGCACCTGCGGTTCCGCTCTGCTCTGCTTGTTTACCGCACCTGCAGTTCCTCTCTGCTCTGCTTGTTCTCCGCACCAACGGTTCCGCTCTGCCCTGCTTGTTCACCGCACCTGCGGTTTCGCTCTGCTCTGTTTGTTCACCACATCGGCGGATTCGCTCTGCTTGTTCACCGCATTGGCGGTTTCGCTCTGCTTTGCTTGTTCACCGCATCTGCGGTCTCGCTCTGCTCTGCTGTCCACTGCACCAGCGGTTTCTCTCTGTTCTGCCCCGCTTGTCCTCTGCGCCTGCGGTTCTGCTCTGCTAGTCCACCGCACCTGCAGCTCCGTTCCTGTGTCCCAGTCAGTACTGGTCCCTATCCTGCATGCCAGCCGTGCCTGCCAGTGCCCACCTGTCTGCATGCCAGCCGTGCCTGCCAGTGCCCACCTGTCTGCATACCAGCCATGCCTGCCAATACCCACCTGTCTTCATACCAGCCATGCCTGCCAGTACCCACCTGTCTGTATGCCTGCCTAACCTGCCTGTTCCTGCATTCCCCGGTGTGGGTCAACAGCTGTGACCGGGGTCTGACCTGGAGTAACACCTGGTCCCTCTGCTCGGTTCCTCACTGGTTCTCGGAGTCGACTGAGCTGCCGTGTGACCTTGGTCGGACCAAGTTGATCCTTAGTTACGCCCCTCCAGGCACTCCTCGGTTCATGGTCCAGTGGGATCACTAATCAAGCTCACGCCAGTCAGTCCGGGCGCGAGCGTAACAATATGATTCACATTATCTGTTCTGTCTCCGCAAAAAATCACAGCTCAATTTTGTCCCTCTATTCAGGAAATACGGACAGCTGCACCTGTTTGCTACAGCAGCTCTACTCAACCCTCATAATCCCACCTTCTAGCTTTTGTATGAGTAAGCATGGGTCCGTTTATGGTCCTAGAATTATGCTCACCACAGGTGGACTTTATGTATGCATAATGGGGGGTGTTAGAAGGACACAAAATGCCACTTTTCCATAAATAGGGGCAACTACCATAACCCTTTGTTCTTTAGTTACTTCTCTTCTACCTATTTTTGCACAACTAATCTGGACTATACTTAAACCAAACTACAGTTTATGTATTATGGATGTGACAGCATTGTGATATTATTTAATATAAACTCATGATGTGTTTCTCATATGCTTTCCTTTATCTGACAGGCTACTCATTTGAATTCTGTTTGGGCGGAATCTCTAGACTGCACGTACACATGTATATATAATTAAATCACTAGATAACTATGATGTTTCATTTACTGTTTTGATAACTATGTCTGTAGGACTGCATACCTATAAAAACATTTTTTGGCTACATGTTGTGGCATTGCTGTGACTGTGACAACTTAAAATATTAATTAGCCAGAGGATTAGATTTGTTAATCAAAGAGAAATACCTTATTGTGTTTAATTAGAGATTCCTATCTGTGTTTTATTGGTGTTCTGCTTGCTCGTCAGTTTATGTACACTAATTTAACTTGTAAAGTTTCCAGCATTCCACTACTCTCATTAGTATCTCAGGAGCCTCTAACCATTGTTCAAAAATCGTCTAGACCAATTGTGTAAGTGTTCAAAGAAGCTCCAGTGGAGCCTTCACCACAGGGAGTCTCACATTTAGACCCAGGTGATGTGGTCAACTTGAGAAAGATACCTCCACTAATGCACACTAAGCTTTGGGGAGGAAGGGTGAGAGCAGTTCTGCCATTCAGGAGGCTGAGCCCAGAGAGGCAGAAAAGACATGTTTTTTTGTAGCAGTCAGACTTGGGACAGAGAATCAGAAAGACTTTACAAGGAGAATGAGACACATCCTTCAGGAAAGTAGATGGATTGCATGGCATCCAAAGTGACACAGAATTGTATTCTACATGATTCTAGTCTAAGGGTAGCGGTCCTGATTGGAAAGATTCGGATCTCCTCCACTGACCATCAGAGAGACTATGGATATGTTGTTTGCTGTTGCCAGGAGGGACCCACCGGTCGCCTGCAACCCACGGAGACATTCAGGGAAGCCTAATTGGGACCCACCAGTCATCTGGCCCAATGAAACGCTCGGAGAGGCCAGGTTGGGATCCTTGGGTCTCCTGGCCTTGTACCTCGATGGACTGCTAGCTTCCTAAGCTTGCCACTACCTTCTCTCTGTGGGGGCCCGCCAGAAGTGTGGGGCACTGGTTGAGGTAGACGGCCCTGGAAACCACCGGTCGCCTTCAACCCATGTAGACATTCGGGGAAGCCAGATTGGGACCCACCGGTCATCTGGCCTCATGGCCCACCCTGTGTTGTCTGAGTAGTGTTACGCCCACGGAAGACCCCGGGTCTTCACAATTGCCTTAATCTTTTTTGTTATTGTTGATTTTATATGTTTTTTCTGTATTTTGAATATATATTCTTTTTTTCAGTGTATGTTGTGAGGAAGGTCTATGTGACCGAAACATTAACCCCTTTACAACCCAAGGTGGTTTGCACGTTAATGACCAGGCCAATTTTTACAATTCTGACCATTGTCACTTTATGAAGTAATTACTCTGGAAAGCTTCAACGGATCCCCCTGATTCTGAGACTGTTTTTTCGTGACATATTGTACGTCATGATTGTGGTAAAATTTCTTCAATATCACTTGCATTTATTTGTGAAAAAAATCGTAAATTTGGCGAAAAAGTTAATAAATAACATTTCCCACATGTCTACTTTACATCAGCACAATTTTGGAACCAAATTTGTTTTATTAGGAAGCTATAAGGGTTAAAAGTTGACCAGCGATTTCTAATTTTTCCAGCAAAATTTACAAAACCATTTTTTTAGGGACCACATCACATTTGAAGTCACTTTGAGGGGTCTTTATGACAGAAAATACCCAAAAGTGACACCACTCTAAAAACTGCACCCCTCAAGGTGCTCAGAACCACATTCAAGAACTTTATTAACCCTTCAGGTGCTTCACAGGAAATTTTGGAATGTGGAAGAAAAAAATGAACATTTACCTTTTTTCACAAAAATGTTACTTTAGACCCAATTTTTATTTTTTTTTCGCAGGGGTAACAGGAAAAAATGGATGCCAAAATTTGTTGGTCAATTTCCCCTGAGCACGCAGATACCCCATGGGGAAAAAACACTTTTTCGGCGCACTGCAGGAAACAGTGGAAACCCCCCAAAAGTGACACCATCTTGGAAACTAGACCCATCAGGGAACTTATTTAGATGTGTGGTGAGCACCTTGAACCCCAAGGTGCTTCACAGAAGTTTATAACATTGAGCCATAAAAATAAAATTTTCACATTTTTCCCACAAAAATGTTTTTCAGCCCCCAATTTTTCATTTTCATAAGGGTAACAGGAGAAATTGCACCATGCAGTTTGTTGTGCAATTTCTCCTGAGTAAGCAGATACCCCATATGTGGGGGAAAACCACTGTTTGGGCGCAAGGCAGGGTTTGGAAGGGAAGGAGCACCATTTGATTTTTTGAATGTAAAATTTGCTTGAATAATTAGCGGATGTGCCCCTGATGTGCCCAAGCAGTTGAAACCCCCCCACAAGTGACACCATTTTGGAAACTAGACCCCTCAAGGAACTTATCTGGATGTGTGGTGAGCACCCTGAGCCCCCAAGTGTTTTACAGAAGTTTATAACATGGAGCCGTGAAAATAAAAAAAATCAAACTTTTTCCACAAACATTATGTTTTAGTTCCAATTTTTTTATTTTCACAAGGGTAAGAGGAGAAAATTTACCCCAAAAACTTTTGTGCAATTTCTCCTGAGTATGCCAATACCCCATATGTGGGGAAAATACAGTGTTTGGGCGCACGGCAGAGTTCAGAAGGGAAGGAGCACTGTGTGACTTTTTGAACGTAAAATTGGCTGGAATAGAAAGCGGACGCCATGTTGCATTTGGAGAGCACCTGATGTGCCTAAATAGTGGAAATCCCCTACAAGTGACCCCATTTTGTAAACTACACCCTTCAAGGATTTTATCAAGGGGTATAGTGAACATTTTGAACCCAGAGGAACGACACAGAATTTGATAACATTAGGTCATCATATTGAATAAGTTGTCATTAGTCTTGAGCGCAAGTGCTTGAGTTTGCATCGGGTACTCAGGGCTGCTCGAGTCCCTGCCCACATGTTTCACGGTTATTAGACACCTAAAAAAACCATGCGGGGATCGCTCGTGCATGGCAGGCAATCCTCGCAAGGTTTTTTTGGCCGCGAAGCATATGGGGTGGAGACTCGAGCATGTCACTCGAGCACCCGCGATACTCAGTGCATACCCAAGCACCCGATGCAAACTCAAGTAGCGAGCACTTGCGCTCAACACTGATCGCCATATCGTCATCTTTTTTTTTAAAAAAAACCCAACCCTAACCCTAGCCCAACCCTAACCCTAGCCCAACCTTAACCCTAGCCCAACCCCAACCCTACCCTAACCCCAGCCCTAACCCTAATCCTAGCCCACCCCTAGCCTAACCCTAGCTCAATCCTAACCCCAACCCTAACCCTAGCCCAACCCTAACCCTAGCCCAACCCCAACGCTAACCCCAACCCTAACAGAAACCCTAACCCCAACCCTTACCTCAACCATAACCCCAACTCTAACCCCAACCTGAGAGTTTATTTTTTACACCGTTGCTTATGCGGTATAAGTGATTAGACAACTTTATTCTTCGGGTTGGTGCGATTACAGCGATACCAGAATCATATCGGGTTTTTATGACTGACACCTGTCACACACTAAAAGACGCATTTTTTTGTGAAATCTAATTTTTGCATCGCCATATTTTGAGAGCTATAACTTTTCCATATTTTGTCCGACAGAGTCATGTGATGGCTTGTTTTTGCGGGATGAGTTGACGTTTTTATTGGTGCCATTTTCAGGCACGTGACATTTTTTGATCGCTTTCTATTCTGACTTTTGGGAGGAAGAATAAACAAAAAACAGCAATTCCAGAATTTTTTATGTTTTTTTTTTATTCTGTTCTGCGTGTGGTAACATTGACTGACTTTATTCTTCTGGTCAGTATGTTTACAGCGGTACCACATTTATATAATTTTTCTAAGTTTTGGTGCTTTTACACAATAAAAGCTATTTTATAGAAAAAATTATTTTTTTGCATCTCTTTATTCTGAGAGCTATAACTTTTTTACTTTTCGACTGATGGAGCTGTATGGCAGCTTGTTTTTTGTGGGACAAGATGACGTTTTCAGCGGTACCATTTTTATTTATATTTGTCTTTTTGATCACGTGTTATTCCATTATTAAATTGGCAGTATGATGATAAAGCATTGTTTTTTGCTTCGTTTTTTTTTGTTGTTTTTTTACCGTGTTCATTAAAGGGGTTAACTAGTGGGACAGTTTTGTAGGTCAGGATGTTCCGGACGCGGCTATACCAAATATGTGTACTTTTATTGTTTGTTTTTTCTTCATAATAATATTTATTGATGGGTACATTATATTTTTATTTTTGCTGGATTATTTTTTATGTATTTTTTAATATTTTTTCTATTTTTTTTCCCACTTCCTGACACTTTTTTTACTTTTATTATTTGTCCCACTATGGGACTTTCACATTTTTTATTCTGATCGCCTGTATAGCACAGGAATACAGCACCATACCTGTGCTATACAGGCTGTCAGTGCTGCAGATGCAGAAGATATTTTGGTCATGCACTGTGCATGACCAAAATATCTTCCTGCTTTCTGGTGACCCGGATGTTGTCATGACGACATCAGGTCATCATGGCAACATCCGGGAAGCCGCGGCAGACAGCACTGGAGGCCGGCAGGAGAGGTGAGTATCCCGATCACCTCCCCTAGCCACCGCAATGCTGCGATCGACTTTGATCGCAGAATTGCGAGGGTTAATGTGCCGGGAGCGGTGTGGGACCGCTCCCAGCATATAGCACCGGGTGTCAGCTGTGACAATCAGTGCGATCGCAAAGACGTATTAATACGTGTCAGGCTCTTAAAGCCCAGGGCGCAGATACGTATTTATACGTCTTGGGCTTTAAAGGGGTTAACTATGTTTCATACACTTTATCTCACTTTATCTCACTTCTGAATAAATTTTTGAAAGAGTGCCGGATTCCATGTTGTTTGTTTTTAAGGAAAGTACAATGTGTCATGAAAAAAATAGTCTCAGAATCACTGGGATCCGTTGAAGCATTCCAGAGTTATTACCTCCTAAAGTGACACTGGTCAGAATTGAAAAATTTGGCCTGGTCAGGAACGTGAAAACACACTCGGGGGTGAAGGGGTTAAACTGCTTTAAATAGCTGCTATATGTGATATACCTACATTGCCCAAAAGTAGTGATGTGCGAGCACTAAAATGCTCGGGTACTCATTGTTCGAGTCGAGCAAATTGGAATGCTTGGTCCGAGTAACGAGCCCAATGTAAGTCTATGGGAAACTCGAGCGTTTTTCCGGCGGCTCCCCCGACGGTCTGCAAAGGGCCTAAAAATTTCCCAAATTGATGGGAACAGTGCTCAAATGACATGGGAACAGCATGGGGAAGACCCCTGGAAGCATTTCTGACTCCCAGGTCTCTGCTGTCAAAAACGTTGTCAGAGGTATTACGCCACTTTTACGGACTCACAATAAAACATACAAAAATGAAAAAAAAAAGGATTTTCCTGGGAAATATGTTAAGCAACATCCTTTCCAGGATAATGACTTGTATATAAGGCAAAATAAATAAGCAAAAACAAAAATGCTCCTCTACACCTTGGGCTATGTTCACACGTAGCATTTTTGATGCGTTTTTGCACTTTCACATTGCGTTCAACCTAGACAAATACATTCACCGGGAAATGTCATTTTAACATTTTACAACCTTATCTGGCCATGTGGTGTGTGAAACATCATCAGATACATCCTATTTCATTTATGATGGAGTGATTGTGAAAGTCACAAACACTATTTTTACAGCCTTACTATTCTTAAAGGGCCAACAGTCGGCCCTCGCTATTGTTAGAGAGCCATCAGCCGGCTATGCTTTGTTGTTTCCATTATTAATGAGTGGGTCTCCTATACGGTTATTGCGTATGCAGTGACTGCAAGGGCTGCCAAAAATTTGAACGCAACCCAATACCCCTTTGAAGAGACATAGAGGAGGGTCTCAGTAAAAAAAAATGTTCCCGTTATAAAGGAGCGGGTCTCCTATAGTGGTAATGCCCATGCTGTGACTGCAAGATCTGCCAAAATTTTGGAAAAGCCCCACTAACAATTTAAAGACACATAGAGCAGGGCCACAGTAACGAGTACAACATGTTCTCATTAGAAAGGAGAGGATCTGCTATTCAGTTATAGGGTATGCAGTGAGTCCAACGGCTGTCAAAATTTAGGAAAAACCCTACTAACAATTTAAAGACACATAGAACTGGGCCACAGTAATGACATATTCCCGATAGAAAGGAGAGGGTCTCCCATACTGTTTGCCTATGCAGTGACTGCAATGGCTGTCAAAAATTTGGAGGCACTCCAATGACCCTGGCAAGAGACGTAAAGGTCGGAGGGCCTCCTGAAAACAATGTTCCCATTATTAGGAAGTGGGTCTCCCATACTGTTTGCCTATGCAGTGAAGCAACGGCTGCCAAAAATTTGGAGGAACTCCAATGCCCCTTGCAAGAGACGTAGATATGTTGATACGGTACAGATGGTGGGGACATGGTGGTGGAGGATAAGGATGCGGAGGATGAGGACAAGAGCAATAGACAAAATCAGGAAGCGTGTACCCATGTCTGGGTGTGAAGACAGAGGTGCATGGGCATAGAGTTAGACATCCCAAAAAAAAGACACTGTATTTGAGTTTATGTTATGCTGCTATCATTCGGTGGTGTTGAGAAGTCTGGCCCAATGCAGCCCTTGTTCATTTTTATAAGAGTCAGCCTGTCAGCATTTTCAGTTGACAGGCGGATGCACCTATTGGTTATAATTCCACGAGCGGCACTAAAACCCACTCTGACAAGACGCTAGCGGCAGGGCAGGCCAGGACCACCAAGATGTAGAAAGCCAGTTCATGCCACGTGTTCAGCTTGGATACCCAATAATTATAAGGCACAGAGCAATCACAGAGGACGTTGGTACGGACGGCACGGTACTCCCTCACCATTTTCCGAAACTTTTCCCTCCTTGGGAGAGTACCCCGCGCATCAGGGCTTGTGCGATAGGAGGGTCTGAGAAAACTGTCCCAGAACTTTGACAGTGTTCCTCTGCCTCTGCTCGATTGCATTTGCATCTCTCTCTCCTGTACTCCTTGGTTGTCCAATGAACTGTGACCTCTGCCGCCAGCGTTTTCAGATGAGAATTTTTTTAATAATTCCGCAACAAGGGCCTTCTTGTATTGCACTATTTTATTAGACAGGTCCTGCGCTGGAATAAGAGACAGAAAGTTCTCCTTGTAGTGTGGGTCTAGAAGTGTCACAAACCAATAATGACTGTCACCCAAAATTTGGACAACGCGAGGGTCACGGGAAAGGTAGCATAACATAAACTCAGTCATGTGTGCCAGACTACAAAGAGGCAAGACTTCCGTGTCCTCACCAAGAGGACGACTGACCATGCTCTCCTCCTCCTCTTTCTCCTCCTCCCTGTCCTCAGGCCATCCATGTTGAACAGACGGTATGACAGTTGTGCAGGTAGTACCATCTATAGCGGAGGAAACTAGCTTCTGTTCTTCCTCCTCCTCTTCCTCATTGTTACCCAATCCACGTTGGGATGAGATGAGGCTGGGCTGTGTGGAATCAGCCTTCATGGTTCCTTGCTCTATCTCATCGTCCTCCGCCTGCAATGAATCCTCTTTTATTGGGAGCAGAGAGCATTTCAGAAGACAGAGAAGCGGAATGGTGACACTAATTATGGCATCATCGCCGCTCACCATCTTGGTGGAGTCCTCAAAGTTTTGGAGGATGGTACATATGTCTGACATCCATGTCCACTCCTGAGGGTTTATGTGTGGAGTCTGACCAGAATAACGATGGCCTTGTCGATGCTGGTAGTCAACAACTGCCCTCTTCTGCTCACAAATCCTTCCCAACATCTGCAATGTAGAGTTTCAATGCGTGGGGACATCGTAGATCAGTCGGTGAGCTGGAAGCTGCAAATGCTGCTGAAGCACGGCAAGGGCGGCGGAAGCTGTAGCTGACTTTCTAAAATGGGCACACAGGTGGTGTACTATGACAAACAGATCCAACAGATCTGGGTAGGTTTTGAGAAACCACTGAACCACGAGGTTAAGCACATGGGCCAGGCATGGTACGTGTGTGAGCTCGTCTCACCTCAGAGCCTCCAACAGGTTCTGGCCATTGTCATACATGACCATGCCTGGCTGTAGGGTCAGCGGTGTCAGCCACAGATCTGCCTGCTCTTTCAGAGCTGTCCACAACTCTTCAGCACTGTGCGGTTTGTCACCTAAGCATATTAGCTTCTGCAAATCCTGTTGCCGCTTGACCAAGGCAGTGCTGCAGTGTTTCAAGCTTGCGACTGATGTGGTCATTTCAGAGATGGAGGCTGAAGAACAGGAGGATTTGCAAGAGCTGTAGAAAGTGAGGGCAACCCTGATTGACCCTGGGACCGCAATCCTCGGTGTCGGGAGGACATGTTCCATCCCAAGGTCCGACTAGGTCCCAGCTTCTACTATATTAACCCAGTGTGCCGTCAGAGAGATGTACCATCCCTGCCCACAAGCACTTGTCCACGTGTCCGTGGTTAGTTGGACTTTCCCAGTAACTGCGTTGTTGAGGGCACGTCTAATGTTGTGGGATACGTGCTCGTGTAATGCGGGGGTGGTACACCGGGAGAAATAATGGTGACTGGGGACCGAGTATCGAGGGACAGCCACCGCCATCAGGTTGCGGAAAGCTTCTGTCTCCACAAGCCTAAAAGGCAACATTTAGAGTGCAAGCATTTGCGAAATGTGTGAATTTAGTAGTGTGGCCTGTTTGGCGTTGGCTGTGTATTTGCGCTTGCGTTCCAAGGACTGGGGATGCGCTGGGACAAGGAAGTGGATGTGCTAGCTGATGGTGCTAGTTGAGAGTGTTCAACAACAGGTGCAGGGCGGGAGGCATCTTGGTATGCACCACGGACAGGGGATTGGCGTGCACGCACAACAGTGGAACAAGCAGTGGTGTCACCCGCAGATACTGTTGCTGGACCCTGGGGTTCGGCCCACTAAGTCGGGTGCTTTGCTGCCATATGTCTGATCATGCTGGTGGTGGTCAGACTGCTAATTGTTCTACCCCTGCTGATACTGGACTGACAGATGATGCAAATGGCTTTTTTTGGGGTTATCTGCAGATTCTTTAAAAAATAACCAGACTCGGGAAGACCTAACAGTTGTACTGGCAACTTCCGTCGTGTTGGCGTTACAAGGAACACTTTCCTGCCTTGTGTCTGTGGCCACCACACTGCTTCTTCCTGCCTGTTGTGGTGCTAGGCCTCCCTCCCCGTGTGCTGTTGTCCTTACTCTGTATGTACACCTGCCAGGTTGGGTCAGTTGCTATATCATTCACCACCTCGTCTTCCACTTCCGCACCCGGTTCCTCCTCCTGACTTTCTGGAAATTGTGTCTCATCATCATCATCATCCACCTCTTGCGACAGTAATTGATCTGCCTTCCTCCACGTATGATGCTGTGGGAAATTTAGCATACAGCTTAACCCTCATTCATACCCAATTAAATAGACTGTAGCGTTCTGTAATCTTGATTTAATGGTGATGGTATGAACTTGATTGCGGTAAAAACTATACAGAATGATAACAGTCAGTACTGGGTGCATTAAAGAAACTAGCACTAACATAGTGATAACACAGGTTACAGTAAACAGGAGTAACTGGTGTAAAGGTCACTGCCACAGGCTCTATTCTATGCAGAATGCATCAACCTGCATACAGTGCAAGAGGCATTAAGTCAAATGGTGTATCTCAGAGCACAATACACTTCACTTTACATTATTTCACACAAAACATGTAACTGTATTTGCTCTTACCGGAATCATCTGACAAGAGGAAAGTTGTAGGGAGCATAGAGCCAGAAACACACATTTTATCTTCTCCCTGAAATCCTGGGAAAACTGACTACAAGGATCTATTTCTCCCTCCGCACACATTATTCTTAAAGGGGACAGACTCTTGTGACTGTAAGAGTATTACTAGATCATGTGTAGCTGCTGAACAACATAAACAGACAACTCGTGACCTCTATAGGTCGTAACTAGCATAACTCTAGCAGAAAACTCCCCGCTCAGCATCAACGGATGCCACCATTTGACTCTTTCGGGGAAAGCAGCAACACGAGTTCAGTAACTGGCCTGAGGAACAGTTTGTTCTCCCCAAGCTTACCCACTCTAACCTCCACTTTGCATACTTTCCCATCCTTGCTGGGAAAGGGTTTGGTAACTAGGCCGAGTGGCCACTCATTTCGATGCAATTGACTGTCTTTCACGAATACAACATCGCCGGGTTTGATGTTAGGATGGTCTTTCTGCCACTTCGTCCTGGTTTGTAGAGTGGAGAGATACTGTTTTCTCCATCTGTCCCAAAAGGCATTAGACATGCTTTTTACTTGCCTCCATTGTCTTCTGTAGAGGTCTTTTTCGTTGAACTCTCTAAGTGGAGCACTTGGGCCACAGATTTTCTGTGTGAGCAATACTGCAGGAGTAAGGACTATCGGGTTCCGGAATCGCTGGAAAGTGCTGTCAGCGGCCTGCCATTTATGATAGTTGAGACCTCAGCCAATAACGTAATCAAACTCTCATGTTTGAGTCTGGTGTTCACTTGCAAGAAGATAGAGTCTAGCATTTTGCGTGCTATCCCTATCATCCTTTCCCAGGCACCTCCCATGTGCGAAGAATGTGGTAGGTTGAAAGTCCAAGTGCATCCTTGCTCACCTAAGTACCTTTCTACATTAGTAAGGTCTAGATTGGAAGGGATTTGGAGTTCTCTTGCTGCTCAGACGAAGTTCATGCCTCTATCAGAGTGAGTATGCTTAACAGGGCCTCTGATCGCGATGAAGCGTCGAAGTGCATTCATGAAGCTCGATGTGTCCATAGATTCGATTACTTCAATATGGAGAGCTCTGATGGACAGACATGTGAATAGAACTGCCCAACACTTTGCTTTGGCATGGACTTTCCTAGTGTGTCGTGTAGCCACGGAACAAGGGCCGAACATGTCTAGTCCGACGTTGGTGAAGGGGGGTTCAGTACTAAGTCTGTCGGGTGGAAGATTGGCCATCTTCTGCTTTTGAAACATGCCCTGAAGTTTGTGGCACTTAACGCAGTTAAAGGTGAGTTTGCTTACTCTTTTCTTCACTCCAATTATCCATAGTACGGCTGTACGTAGGTTCCCTTTGGTAAACAAACGTCCTTGGTGTCTCACTAGAACATGATGATGTTGAATGAGAAGTGTCGTGACATGACGACGTCCCGGAACTATTACCGGGTGTTTCTCTGAAACTTCAACCTTGGCTTCTTGAAGGCGGCCATTCTCAACAGTCTGTTTTGGTCGACTATCGGGTCGAGCTTCTTCAGCGCGCTGTCTCTAAGAACAGGTTGTCCCTTGTTGAGGTTGTCTATTTCTTTGTCGTAGACTTCCCTTTGTACTACACGAAGTGTCTTAATCTTGGCCTTTTCTAGGTTGGGGGCGGTGAACGCATGTTTGCAGTGATGCCAACCTTTACAAGGTCTCTGACTCGTAGGTATTGCAGACTTGTAGGACTGAGCCACGTGAAGTAGGCAAGCGATGGCTCGAACGAGTGACTTCCAGGTAGAAAACCTGCTGAACCGATGAGATTCGAGGCAATGACCTGAAATCACCGTATGTAGGGCAGACACTTGAGGATGAAGCTCTTCATCAGCATCCAGATCCACTAGTTCGAATGTATAAGGCTTGCTGCTCTGGGGCGTCGAATAGTACAAGGAGGAAGGGCCTGTGAACCATGTGATGTCCTTAAGATGACTGGGTGCAAAGGATCTAGTCGCATAGTCTGCAGGATTGTGGTGAGTAGACACGTAGTGCCACTGATTAGGGCAAGTGGATCTTCTTATCCTCAGTACCCGATTGCGAACGTAGACGTAGAAGCGTCGCGTCTCGTTGCAGATGTATCTGTAACGGGTCTGGGAGGTGGAACCTCTGAGCTACTATACAAAGGGGCAGTCCTTGTAAGGAAGCGGGTGGCTCCCAGGGAAGGCGGGCAGGTAGACACGGCAAATGACAGGAACAGTCTCAGGGTAGAAGGGCAGGAGGTCACGGCAAGTGATGAGGACAATCTCTTGACAGGCGGGTGGTCATGGCAAGTGACAGCAGGGTAAGAGTCTATAGACAGGCAGGTGGTCACAGCAAGTGACAGCAGGGTAAGAGTCTCTAGACAGGCAGGTGGTCACGGCAAGTGACGGCAGAGCCTCCAGGTAGGCTAGCAGGCGGGTAGCAGGTGAGCGCTCCCAGGTGAGCGGGTAAGAGTCTCTCGGCTGGCTGGCAGGTGGTCTCAGGCAGGTATCAGGCTGGTATCAGGCAGGTGTCAGGCAGGTGTCAGGCAGGTATCAGGCAGGTATCAGGCAGGTATCAGGTAGGTGCTTCCTGATCCGCAGGCGGACTGGTCCATAGACAGACTGGCGGATGCTGGTAGGCAGACTGTCGGACCGTAGGGAATGCAAGCAGGTAGACAGAGCTGGAAAACAGACTGGCAAGGGAACCTGAGGGCTGAAGCAGAGGTGAAAGGCTTTGCAACAACTTTGCTCGGGCACCTCCATTTTGGAGGAGGTGCCTTATATATGGGAGCTCCACCGGCAATTGTGGAAGGCGATGGATCCATGGGAGCCACCAGCATTACCTTGGCGGGGTCGATGATGTGCTTTGGCTCCTCCTCTAGATCGGAGAACAGAAAGGATCGGGACAAGGCATCAGCTTTGATATTTTTGTCTGCCGGGCGAAAATGAAGAATGAAATCAAAGTGGGCGAAGAACAAAGACCACCGGGCTTGGCGCGAGTTAAGTCTCTGGGCACTCTGGAGATAAGCCAAGTTTTTGTGATCCGTGTAGATTATTACCGGGTGAAGAGCCCCCTCGAGCAGGTAACGCCACATCTCCAGTGCCAACTTAATGGCTAACAATTCTCGGTCTCCTATAGAATAATTGCGCTCAGATGAGGAGAAGAGTCTGGAGAAGAAGCCGCAGGTTACCATTCTTCCGGATGACGACTTTTGGGTGAGCACTGCTCCGGCTCCGGAGGAGGAAGCGTCTACTTCTAAGAAGAATTGTTTGTTGCTGTCCGGACAGTGCAGCACAGGAGCGGAGGAGAAAGCTTGTTTCAAAGACAGGAAGGCCTCCTCTGCCTCGGGCGGCCATTCTTTGGGATTAGCACTCTTACGGGTGAGCGAAGAGATAGGGGCAGTCCGGGAAAAGAAGTGCGGAATGAAGAGGCGGTAGTAGTTGGTGAAGCCCAGGAACCGCTGGATAGCCTTCAACCCCTCCGGTCGGGGCCACTTCTGTATGGCAGAAAGTTTCTCAGGATCCATTCGTAGGCTGGTCTGAGAGATGATGTAGCCCAGAAATGGAAGCGAGGTCTGCTCAAAGAGTCACTTCTCAAATTTTGCGTAGAGGTGGTTCTGCCTGAGCCTGAGCAGGACCTGACGACCCGGTGTGTGGGGAGATCCGGAGAGAAGACCAAGATGTCGTCCAGGTATACCACCACGCAGGAGTAGAGAAGGTCACGGAAGATATCATTGACCAACTCTTGAAAGACGGTGGGAGCATTACAGAGACCGAAGGGCATTACGAGGTATTCATAGTGGCCGTCCCGGGTGTTGAATGCCGTCTTCCATTCATCCCCCTGACGGATACGAACCAGGTTATAGGCCCCACGGAGATCCAGCTTGGTGAAGATTCTAGCACCCCTCAGACGGTCAAATAATTCAGGAATGAGCAGAAGGGGGTATTTATTCTTCACTGTAATCTGGTTAAGGCCTCTATAGTCTATGTAGGGACGGAGTGAGCCGTCCTTCTTTTTAACGAAGAAGAAGCCTGCTCCCGCCGGGGAGGTAGATTTCCGGATAAATCCCCGGGCCAAGTTCTCCTCGATATATTCAGACATGGACCGGGTCTCAGCAGCGGACAAAGGGTAGATACACCCTCGGGGCGGAGTGGCGCCAGGTACCAAGTCGATAGGGCAATCGTATGGTCTATGAGGAGGTAATGTCTCTGCTTCCTTTTTATTAAAGACGTCAGCATAAGACCAATAGGGTACCGGCAGGCCGGGTAGATTGGCTGGGGGAGGAGAAGGACAGGCAGGACGAATGGGAACTAAACAAGTCTTATGGCAGTCCTGTCCCCAGCGAAGGACTTCTCCGGTCTGCCAATCAAGAACGGGTGCATGTCTTTGGAGCCAAGGTAGGCCAAGCAAAAGGGCATGAGAGAGTCCAGGTAGAACATGGAAGAAGATGCTCTCAGAGAGCAGCATTCCCACCTGCAGCGTTATGGGTTCGGTGATAAGCTGGATGGGATGCGGTAAGAGACCCCCGTCCACGGAGGCGACAGATAAGGGTTCGGCCAGAGGTTTGGTGGGAATGCTGTATTTCTCTACCAGGGACTGAGAAATGAGATTTCCGGCAGCTCCAGAATCAAGTTGAGCTAGTTCAAAGTAACGGTTCTCCCCGCAGATGATAGAGACCGACAGCATCAGAGATGGAGAGGGTTTATTCTTGTCTAGGACGACCTCTCTGAGCGATCCTAGACACAGGCGTTTCCCGACCTCTCCGGGCAGGAACGGATCCGGTGCTCCTTACTGCCACAGTAGAAGCAGCTCCCCTCGGCACGGCGTGACTCTTGACGGGTTTTGACCATCTTTGTCTGGTCGACCTGCATAGGCTTGGGTGAGTGCGCCTGGGGAGTAACGGCGGAAGTGACGGGATTCTGGAAGGCAGGAGCAAGGCGAGGAAACCTCCTCTCACGGGTGACCTCTTTGGTACGCTCCTGGAACCGGATGTCAATCCGGGTGGCAAGTGTTATTAAGTCGTCGAGAGTGGTAGGAATGTCCCGACCGGCGAGTTCATCTTTAATCCGGCCGGATAGACCCTTCCAGAAGACGGACACCAGGGCGTCGCTATCCCAGGCAAGCTCCGAAGCAAGGGTACGGAACCGTATGGCATATTGGCCCATGGTGAGACTCCCTTGACGGAGGCATAGCAGAGATGAGGCGGATGAGGTCTTTCGTCCTGGTTCGTCGAAGACTTTCCGGAAGGCCGTGAGAAAGGCTGGCAGGTTGGACACCAGGGGGTCTCCTCTCTCCCATAGAGGATTTAGCCAAGCCAGCGCCTCCCCCGTGAGATGGGACATGATGAAGGCCACTTTGGCTCGGTCGGTGGAAAACTGGTGTGCCAAAAGTTCAAAGTGCAGGGTGCACTGGTTAATAAAGCCCCGTGCCTGACCGGGATCTCCGCCAAAACGAGGCGGGGCATAGAGGCGGGGACCGGGAAGGGATGCCATGGTATTGATGGGCAGCGGCACTGCCGGAGTAGTAGTTGTGCAGCTCCCGATGAGGCAGTCAGTGTGTTCAGGCGGGAGTTAACACTACGCAGGTGACTCAGGATGGACTCCTGTTGGCACCTCTGACGGGAAAGTTCATGACATAGGTCCGAGAGCGAGGGAGCTTGGGTGCCACCGGGTTCCATGGCCCGAGCAAACTGTAACGGGTCTAGGAGGTGGAACCTCTGAGCTACTATACAAAGGGGCAGTCCTTGAAAGGAAGTGGGTGGCTCCCAGGGAAGGTGGGCAGGTAGACACGGCAAGTGACAGGAACAGTCTCAGGGTAGAAGGGCAGGAGGTCACGGCAAGTGATGGGGACAGTCTCTTGACAGGCGGGTGGTCACGGCAAGTGACAGCAGGGTAAGAGTCTCTAGACAGGCAGGTGGTCACGGCAAGTGACAGCAGGGTAAGAGTCTCTAGACAAGCAGGTGGTCACGGCAAGTGACGGCAAAGCCTCCAGGTAGGCTAGCAGGCGGGTAGCAGGTGAGCGCTCCCAGGTGAGCGGGTAAGAGTCTCTCAGCTGGCTGGCAAGTGGTCACGGCAAGTGACAGCAGAGCCTCCAGGTAGGCTCGCTGGCGGGTAGCAGGTGAGCGCTCCCAAGTGAGCGGGTAAGAGTGTCTCGGCTGGCTGGTAGGTGGTCTCAGGCAGGTATCAGGCTGGTATCAGGCAGGTGTCAGGCAGGTATCAGGCAGGTATCAGGCAGGTATCAGGTAGGTGCTTCCTGATCCGCAGGCGGACTGGTCCATAGACAGACTGGCGGATGCTGGTAGGCAGACTGTCGGACCGCAGGGAATGCAAGCAGGTAGACAGAGCTGGAAAACAGACTGGCAACGGAACCTGAGGTGAAAGGCTTTGCAACAACTTTGCTCGGGCACCTCCATTTTGGAGGAGGTGCCTTATATATGGGAGCTCCACCGGCAATTGGCCGGGGACTCCTTAGGATGGCGCGCGCGGCCCCTTTAAGAGAGAGGGAGCGCGCGTGCGCCCTAAGCACAGTGCCCGGGAAGCAGTGAGCGCTGCCAGCAGCGCGGGAAGAGGACGCCGAGGACGGAGCAGGGAGGTGAGGGGAACGGCGTCTCTGCCTAGCAGGAGGCAGGGACGCCGATGCTACAGTATCCCACTACCACCTTGCTGTCCATGTAGAATTCGGTATTTTTGATCTGCAGATTCAACCCATCCGAGATAAGTTCAGCCAACTCAACTGCACGGACGGCAGCACAGTGTTCCAGTCTGGGTATCGTGTGTTCACGGAATTGCGCCAGCTTTGTCTGACTCATGATGAACCCGATATGGCTTTGTTCATTCACGTCTGTGGTCTTGAGATACGCTACTGCTGCGATCACTTTGACTGATGCGTCACAGAAGATACAAAGTCTTTGAGTCTTGACTTCTGTGGATGGCACGAGAGCATAAGGCCATTTCACACGAAGGTCAATCAAGGCTTCAAGAGACTTCTTCCACTCTGTCCACAAGTCTGCCTTTTCTGCTGGGAGTGGATCGTCCTAATCAAACTTCACTTGGGTGAAGTCTCTCAGTATCATTTTGCCTTGGATGGTTACTGGAGTTACGAACCCCAAGGGGTCGAACAGGCTATTCATGGATGAACTCCTCTGCGTGTGAAGGGTTTCACTTCTTTATTGATCTGAAAGGTGAAGGCATCCGTCTTCAAATCCGAAAGCAATCCTAGACTCCGCTGCATGGAAAGGGAGTCGATGCTTAAGTCTAAGTCCTTCACATCACTGGAATAGTCTTGAGAAGGAAAGGCTTCCATCAATTCTCTGCTGTTGGAGGCGATCTTATGTAATCTCAGGTTAGACAGAGTGAGCATTTCTTGAGCCCTCTTCAGGAGGCTGATTGCAACCTTGTTTGTTGGTGTAGACTTCAGACAGTCGTGAATGTAGAAGTCCTCTTCTACGAAGGATGTGACATCGGATCCATACCTTTCTTCACCCGCTTTGGCAGAATTTCGGAGGCCGTAGATAGCGATTGCTGGGGAGGGACTGTTCCCGAAGATGTGGACCCTCATCCGGTACTCTGTGATGTCCTTATCGGGGTTGTTATCGCAGTACCAGAGGAAGCTCAAGTAGTTTCTGTGTTCCTCCTTGACGAGGAAACAGTGGAACATCTGTTGTATGTCAGCCATATATGCCACCGTATATCTGCGGAAACAGAGTAGCACCTCTAGGAGCCTGTTGTTGAGGTCTGGGCCTGACAGTAGGACATCGTTCAATGAGAAGTCTTTGTTAGAACCCTCCTGTTAGTTTTTGCTATCTTGTGTTTTGCGGTCACGTGACCAGCTGCCTATATATTCCAGCTCCGCCCTTCTGGCTTTGCTGAATTTCAGTGTTTTTTGCCTGTCTCTCTAGCCAGGTGCTTCGGTGCCTATCTCTGTCTAGTTTGCTTGGTCCTCTGGGACCTCTAGTACTTTTTGTCAGTTTGTCTTTTTGCTCTGCAACAACTTCTGTTAGGAGGTGTCCCATTTTTGTCCCAGTCCTTAGTTCTTTTAGGGACCCCTCCCTTTATTCTATAGCCGAGGACGAAGGCGAGTCTGTTTACAAGGAACAGGCTGCCCGCTACATCGTAGGGATTCAGCTTAGTCTTACTGTAGGGACAGCTTTTCCCATTCTTTCCTTAGTTTATGTTGCAAATCATAACAGTAAGTCCAGCCCAAAAAAAAACTAAAAGGAAAGAAATTCGGGGATCAATATGGTTTCTGTCCAGGAGTTGGCTCAACGCCTGCAGGGATTGTCTCTGGAGGTGGCCGAGCTTCAGCAACACGTGAGTAGCTGTCCTGGAGCGCATTTTGTGGAACCGAAGGTAGGACTGCCATATTTTTTATGGTAAACAGCAAGATTTTTTTTCCTTTAAAAATGCTTGTTTGTTATATTTTCGTTTGAGACCGAGGTCCAATGGGAATGAAGCACAGCACATTGGTTTTATTATGTCACTTTTGCACAGGGGTGGGCCTTTTTTCTCCAACCTAATGATCCATGTTTAAGTTCTGTTGAGGAATTTATTTCTACTATGGGGCTATTATATGACGATCCTGATCGAATCTCATCTGCTGAATCAGAAATTAGACGTTTGAATCAGAGATCAGATGATGTTGAAATTTATTGCACACACTTCAGGAGATGGGCTTCAGAAGTTAAGAGGAATGATTCGGCGCTGAAAAGTTTATTTCTTGCTGGTCTGAGTGAAAGGGTTAAGGATTTTCTAATTGCATTCCCTGCACCTGAGACTCTGCAGGAAGCTATGCAGTTAGCTGTTCGTGTGGACAGGAGAATAAGGTCCAGGGTCAATGATGTAAAAACTCCTGTAACTTCAGGTCCTAGTTTCCAGAAAATCTGCTCTGACAGCGGAGAACCAATGGAGGTTGCGGCGATGTCACTCCGCTCTCAAGAAATAGATCGGAGATTCGCCGAAGGTTTGTGTCTTTATTGTGGTAAAGATGATCAGTTACGCCAGTATAGCTTGTTTATGCTCTGCAGGAGTGTTCCTTTCTGGGTGCACTACTCTGCAGGGAGATTTGATTGAATTTCAGGTATTTGTGGATTGTGGTTCAACACTTAATGTGATTGATAAAGGGTTTTTGGAAAAACTTAAATTGAAATCCAAACCTTTGTCATCTCCTTTTTCTGTGGTTGCAATTGATAACATTCCTTTGAAATGTATTACTCACAAGACTGCTGCATTTCCTCTCACTATCAATGGTGTTCACCAAGAAATTTTGGACTTGGTTGTTTTGGATAATTTGCCCACTCCAGTTGTTCTAGGATTGCCTTGGTTAAAACTGCACAATCCTTTGTTGGACTGGTCTACTAATGTGATTAAGTCTTGGAGTCCGAAGTGCTATGATAAATGCTGTAATGGTCGCATTGCGGCTGTGGAAAAAGGGGAATTACCAGTACCTATTCAAGATTTTTGGAGGGTTTTTTCGGAGGAGGAGTCGCAAGTTTTACCTCCTCATAGAGATTATGATTGCGCCATTGAGTTTGTTCCAGGTGCTACTCTTCCCAAAAGTCGCTTGTTTAATCTTACTATCCCTGAAAGAAAGGCCTTGGAGGAGTACATAGAGACTAGCCTGGCTGCTGGTCACATTAGACCTTCTAAGTCGCCTGTGGCAGTTGGATTCTTCTTTGTTAATAAAAAGGACGGCGGTTTACGTCCATGTCTGGATTTTCGTGAAATTAATAAGATTACCGTACGCAATTCCTACCCATTGCCGTTAATTCCTGACTTGTTTAACCAGTTAGTGGGAGCCAATTGGTTCTCAACAATTGATCTCCGAGGGGCATACAATTTGTTACGAGTGAAGGAGGGTGATGAATGGCAAACTGCTTTTAACACTCCGGTAGGTCATTTTGAGAATCTGGTGATGCCCTTCGGTCTTACCAATGCACCTGCATTTTTTCAGAACCTTATTAATGACATCCTGAGACCTTTGATTGGTAAGAATGTGGTTGTGTATTTGGATGACATTTTGATTTATTCACCAGATTTAGAGTCCCATTGGCAGAGTGTACGTGAAGTTTTGCAGTTATTGAGTGATAATTCACTCTTGGCTAAGCTGGAGAAATGTGAGTTCGCTGTGCAGAAAATTAGTTTTTTGGGCTACATTGTCTCCAGCGAGGGCTTTGAGATGGACCCTGTGAAGGTTCAGGCTGTGCAGGAATGGCCTAGACCTATTGGTTTGAAATCTATACAGAGATTTTTGGGTTTTGCCAATTATTACAGGAAATTCATTAAGAATTTTTCTGCAATTGTTAAATCTCTAACCAATCTCAGCAGGAAAGGTGCGAATACGACCCAGTGGACTACTGAAGCCATTGAAGCGTTTGAGCATCTCAAAGAAAGGTTCAGTTCTGCCCCTATCCTTATACAGCCTGATGAGACCAAACCTTTTTTGGTTGAGGTCGATGCCTGTCAAGCTAGGTGGGCACTTTTTTTTTCTCAGTTTCATTTTTCTGTTACCTATATTCCTGGTACTAAGAATGTTAAAGCCGATGCTTTATCTCGCAGCTTCTCTCCTACGGTCGGTACCGAGGAGGAGGAGAGCATTTTGCAGAAAGGAGTTGTGGTGGCGGCATTGGACTCCGATTTGGAGAATGGGATCCAGAATGCTCAAGATGATGCTCCATCTAACACTCCCCATAGGAGGTTGTTCTTGCCTAGAGCCTTTAGGAGAGATTTGTTTGTGGAGTGTCATGAGTCTCGGTTGGCAGGTCATCCAGGAGTTTCGGAGACTAGAGGCCCTGTCACATATAACGAGATCGCTAGCGAGATCGTTACTATGTCACGGTTTTGAGATCGCTGGAGAGATCGTTGGGGAGCCGTCAAACATGTAGAACTTGCCAACGATTTCGGCCGCCCCAGCGATCTAACTAACGATCTCGTTGGTCGCTGGGACGCTTTCACACAGCAGCTATTTCAACGATCCACACTCAACGATCCACACTTTGAGGGACTGTACTGTGTCAGAAAGGCGTGCATAAAATTACCTTTCCGCGCCCACTCATCTCCGATTGGTGGACGCTACTGCGTTCTGATTAGCGGCAGGTTTAAAAAAAAAGGCGACGTTGCGGCAATTCCGTTCCTTTGTTCCTATCTGCGCTCTGCTTTCGGATCGTAGCAGTGTTATCCGAGCAAGATTCGTCCATCTGGGATTTGTTGAAGCCTTGTCAGCGTCCTGATTTTTGGATCCTAGTAGCGTTCTACAGCTGTGATTCCGTTCATTTGTGGATTTTCTTCAGCTGTGACTCAAAATCGACTTTTGGGTTCTTCAGGCAGCTATATTGCTTTGTTTACATGGTAAGTTATTTTAGTGGATTTTTGCCACACCCAACAAGTATACATTTGCTTATGCATTGGAGGCCATTTTTAAGGAGGTCAATAAATGGTGTGCAGTATTTTTTACTATGTTTTAAAATGTTTCATGTATGCTCACTGTATGCTATCCTTTTTCAGATGGCTTTCAAAAGTGAAGAGTTTGTGAGGGAAATGATTGACCTCTACCGCTCCCTGCCGTGCCTTTGGCAAATAAAATCAACAGACTACTGCAATAGAGAGAAAAAGAGGGTGGCATACCAGCAATTGATTGCCCTCTTTAAAAGGCATGGCCCCAACGAGAAGGTGGATGAAGAGCTGGTGAAGAGAAAAATCCAGGGTCTACGCACCGTATATAAGAAAGAACTCAACCGGGTGGAGAAGTCAAAGAAGTCAGGTACCGGCACAGATGAGGTTTATGTGCTGACATTATGGTATTATGACATGCTTGCCTTCACCCGTGACCAGGAGCTACCTCGGCGAATGGCGTGTACGATGCGGCCGACCCCGGAAGAAGACCCCGACATCCGGACTGACTCCCCTGTTGAAGATGTAAGTACCTTCTTTGCTTCCCTGTAAATAGCATTTATACTTTCAATGTATATGCCATAGTTTAGCCGCCCCTCATATTTGTTTTTTAGTGCATTTGTACCCATGCTGGTCATAACATACCTGATGGATGTTGTAACCAAATCTTAACTTTAATTTTGTGTTCCCACAGCACCATCGGCAAGATGACGACATCTCGGCTACGGAACGTGGTATGGAGGAGGCGAGTGTGCTGTCAAGAAATGAGGAACCTATGGCATCGGCGAATGAAGACCCTATGGCCTCTACAAGTGAAGACCTTGTGCCTCGGCGACAAAGAAAATCAAGGAAAAGAAAGGCCAGCTTGCCGCCATCGCCAGATCTAATATCTCTGGCGAACAAGATTCTACTGCTGCAGACCCAGGCCAAGCGGGACAACTTTGCAACATTTGCTGGCGAGAGACTACAGAGGCTGGATGACCGACAGAGGGCGCACGCAGAAAGGGTCATGTTTGAGACTTTAAATAAAGCGGCAGCCGGTGAACTTAATGAAACGTCTACTGTACATACTCTGATCGACCCTGGCCATTTTCAACAACATTCTTGGACCCATATGCCGGACCCACTTCGCAGCACACCAGTGCAGAGGATCCGGCATCCACAAAGCCTTGCCCCCCCCCACAGTATCCCATGTGTTCTGATTCTTTTGTTTCCCCCAGGCATGGATACACAAATACAGGTAATCGATATGAAGAACTGTAGTGATGTTTCACTTCAATTTTTGTTATCATTTTGTAAATATTGTTAATTTAATATTTATTTAAATTGTTAAAATTGTTCACATTTTTGTTTGTTTATAAAAAAAAAGGTTTATTGTCCTCTTTTTTTTACTTTACCCCTGCCCTCTGATCTCACCCTGATTGAAATTAAAAAATTTTTTGTTGCCTTATTTTCTGCTTTACCTCTTCCCGAGGGTGGGACCCCTCACCCCTGCCCACCGATCCCTTCCCAATCTCAGTTCCCTCCCCTCCATTCCCTACCCTCTATTCCCATCCCTGCTCTCCGCTGGTGATCACCTCCTCCCCTTCTCCTCTTCCGGCTCCAGGCTTTATCACCTGTCTTCTGTCTTCTCCCTGTGTCCTCTGGTCTTCTTCACAGCTGGTCTTCTTCCCCTCCTCTTCCTACTTCCCTTCTTTTAGTCTTTGGGGTCATAGTCATGGTGCACGGTTTGGCAATGATCTGCCATACCATGCACCATGAGTCTGACTCAGATTATAGGTTGTATATACTAGATTCTTGATAGGGCGTTGATCCAGGGAACTAGTCTGATTGCCGTATGTGGAGTCAGGAAGGAATTTTTTTCCCCAAAACGGAGCATGGTTTTTTTTTGCCTTCCTCTGGATCAACATGTTAGGTCTTCCTTCTAGTTTTCATACTATGTTCCTATTCTTTCCTATTCTTTCCTTTTCTCTCTTCTTCTTGAATTAGCTGGCATCTGTGAAAGCCGACTTCAGACGGCTTTCCTGCCCCCACACAACTTCAGCTGATAACATCAATAAGTAGGCGGCAATGAAAGCCGACTTCAGATGGCTTTCCTGCCCCCACGCAACTTCAGCTGATAACATCAATAAGTAGGCGGCAATGAAAGCCGACTTCAGACGGCTTTCCTGCCCCCACACAACTTCAGCTGATAACATCAATAAGCAGGAGGGTGTGAAAGTCGACTTTGGAGTGGGCTTTCCTGCCCCCGCACTGCTTGTCAGGCAGTATCACACAGGATAGGATTAGATACACAACTCGTCAGGCAGTATCACACAGGATAGGATTAGATACACAACTCGTCAGGCAGTATCACACAGGATAGGATTAGATACACAACTCGTCAGGCAGTATCACACAGGATAGGATTACATACACAACTCTTCAGGCAGTATCACACAGGATAGGATTAGATACACAACTCGTCAGGCAGTATCACACAGGATAGGATTACATACACTACTCTTCAGGCAGTATCACACAGGATATGATTAGATACACAACTCGTCAGGCAGTATCGCACAGGATAGGATTACATACACAACTCTTCAGGCAGTATCACACAGGATAGGATTACATACACAACTCTTCAGGCAGTATTCGGAGTTGGCTTTCCTGCCCCGCACAACATCAGCTGATAACCTTAATTAGCCCGCAGGCACAGACCCCGTAAGTATCGCGGCTCTCTTCAGCAGCCGCAGACATCAGCGCTGTAGTGCAGAGTATTGCTGTGCGGAGACCGGCTCTCTGCACAACAACAACAGTGCCAGCCGCCGGCCTTTCAGAGGCCAACAGCTGACCTCTGCGCATGGCAGTGACGTCATACGCTGCTGTGTTGGGATGCAGATGTCAGCTGCTGGCCTCTGAAAGGCCGGCGGCTGGCACTGGTGTTGCTGTGCAGAGAGCCGGTCTCCGCACAGCAATACACTGCACTACAGCGCTGATGTCGGCGGCTGCTGAAGAGGGCCGCGATACTTACGGGGTCTGTGCCTGCTGGCGGCATGAAGCAGCCGGAGGGTCCGCATGCGGCCCGCGGGACGCGTGTTTGAGAACTCTGATCTATACAGATGCATACATATAATGGGTGTGAGTGATGAAACATCTTGTTTGTTTGTAACAAAGTGTAGACAATAGTGGATATAAACTTTAACTTTTTTTTATAAAAATATCAAAAATATAACAAACCAAAAAATATCAACTACATAACAAAAAAAATTTTATTGGCTGCCGTGACGCTCATGGGCTGCCACAAATCTTGCCAGCATCACTCCGTGCTGGTGGATCTCTTCACTCAGTCTCCGTTGTGACGCCAGGAGATCTTGTAGTGTTGGGATTTCTACGGAGGTAATAGTTAAACTTAAGTCCAATAATTCTGTACATTCATCAAATTAAGGCTATGTGCCCACGATGCACCACAACCGGGTACCATCCAGACATTAGAACGCGCTAATTATGCAAGTACAGATGCAGTATTGCGGAATTGGCGCATTATAATGCAAGTCAATGGCGGCGCAAAAAAACCCCCTTCTGCAAAATAATTGGTAGTGCTGCGTTTTTTTCCGCAATGATAATCTGCAGGGGAAATTTCTGCAGCATGTGCACAGCACATGCGGATTATCATTGGGGAACATGGCAGACCTTCTACCATGCGCTTTTAATGCGTTTCCACAGCAGCAAAAACGCTGCAGAAACGCCTTAAAAAACGCATCGTGGGCACACAGCCTATCAGGTACATGTTTGGTATTTAACACTTACGGTTTTCGGTTTGCTCGGATGATGACGAGCTAATGGACCACCCGGATCTCCTGGCATCACCGGCTAGAGAAAGACACAACACTTCATAGTACATGACAGCCCTATACTTTCCAAGTTGTATGGACTGTATTTCATGTGAAAGCATTACCGTAAGATGAAGCTGCACCTATATCACGGAGTGATGCTGGCGAGCCGGTAGATGAATGCTGCTGGGGCTCCAGGGCTGGAGGTGACTCCCGCGGGGGCTCTGGGGCTGCAGGTGCTGGAAAACAAATAACATTAGATACCTAAGGTAATTGCAGTTGTAACTAATGTGGTGCCATATATTGTGCTAACATATTTTAAAACCACTCACCACGACGGGGCAGGGTCTGTGACCGGATTCTGACGATACGGTCGGCAGACCTATATTTCAGGTCCACCAGCTTTTTCCTGATTTGGGTAGCAGAGCGCTGCACCCCAAATCTCTGGACCAGGCCCCGACCGATCCTCTGCAGCACCGCCCGCTTATGGAGCACTGGATGCTCAGAGTGCACATGGCACTCATAATCCAGTGCATCCAGCTGCTCCACAAGGTAGCGCACCTCAGCATCACCCCAAAGAGATGCTCTCACCCTGGATGCCATGATGCTGCTAATAGGCTAGGCCGCAACTACGTCGTTAGACCCGCCCACGACGCATCAACGTCGGTAACCACGCCCACGACGCATCAACGTCGCCCATAAACCCTGCCGGATTATTACAGAACGCTACTGCGACTTGAATTATTATTTATATAGGTATGCTTACTTCTGTGTCTGTGAGTATGTGTGTGTATATCTAGTTATCTGTATATAAGTGTGGATATGGGTGTAGATTTTTATGTATCTGAATATGTATGTATATACGGATGTATATGTATACATATGAGTATACATATGAGTACAACAGTGCCGTACCGCCATTGGTGGCAGGCCACATAACTGCTATGGGGCCCGTGGCCGTAGGGGGCCCGTGAGCCAGCGGACCCCATAGCAGTCTCCCCCATTCTGTACCCCACGCTCCGCTGTTTGATTGCCGCGCCTTTAATTGTGCTTGAGTCGGCCCTGCTGCGGCATTACTACAAGACACAGCCACACAACACACTACACGCAGCCATTACTGAGTACAGTGCCGGTGGGTGGCGGTTAATCAAACAGCGGCAACGCTGCTACGATGCACCACACTGTGTCAGACAGTGGAGCTGCCAGCTGCTGTCGTGATGAGAGAGACGAACTGCAGAGACTGAAGCAGCGGGGAATAAGGAGTGGTAAGTATGTATTTATATATTTTTGTAAATCAGTCAGTACTGATAATACTGGAGGACTGGGGCTGCCTTTTACCCTATGGGGGGCTGCATTATACTGTGTGCTCTCCCATTCTGGTATACAGGGCTGCGGAGTCGGTAAGCCAAACCGACTCCTCAATTTCCATGACTCCGACTCCACGACTCCAACTCCCTCATACATGGCACATGTGATACATTAGGGTCATTACACTGTGCATGTGGAGGCTAAAAAGGAGAAATTCACCATCGGGGTATCATACTGTGTTAAGGGGGAGACTTTTGTTGGCATCAAATTTTTATGGGGCTATGAAAGAGGAATCTAGGAGTTCAGAAAGGAAGAAAGCTGGAAGGTTGTGAGATCTGCTCTTCTGTGTCCCCAACAATTATTTACTTTTTTATTTTTTTGTGGGTGGGTCCCAATTATAACTTCTGCTATGAGCTCTCATGATTCCTATGTCCGCCCCTGGAGTAGTACACGTATGTATATACGGGCCCTTACTACTGAAACAATGATAAACAAATCTTTTGCAAAGTTAAACACAGTTTATTACACAAATCAATACAAAACTGAAAGTAGTGTATAATTGTCAGTAGTTGCCCACTATAAGTTCTGATGTTGCCAAGTAACAGCACCAGGACCGTTAAAATACTGGCAGTAGTTGTCGCGGCTGGTCTTCGCATCATGGGTGTTTCTGCCATATCCCACTGGTTGAAGGCCTGCAATTGCAGGATCGTTTGAACGCCATTCACCGAGCTCCACTTCCCCATTGGCTAGGTCCACAGAGTCCACGAAGCCAGGCGGACAGTACGTAATTGCATCACGTCGACGAAGAAAGTTGTGAAGCGTGCAACAGGCCAAAACAACAGAGTCTATTGATGTAAGCTTCATGTTAATTGGCGTGTGAAAAACTCTGAAGCGGTTGGCCATGATACCGAAGGCATTTTCGACAACACGACGTGCCCTTGACAAACGATAATTGAAAATTCTTCTTTCCTGGGTAAGCCTTTTTTGGGGGAACGGTTTAGTAAGATTGGGATGAAGTGGGAAGGCTTCATCGCCGACAAAAACAAAATTAAGGTTACCTGTAGTCTCTGAGTTGGGAGGCAAGTGTAGGTCACAGTTGTCCAATCGCTCTCCAAAAAGTGTGTGCTCTAAAACACCACCATCAGAAACCCTGCCGTTCATGCCAACATCTACATTTATAAATTCGTAATTGGCGTTAACAAGGGCCATCATGATGATGCTGAAATAGCCCTTATAATTATAAAAATAGGATCCGCTATTTGGTGGCTGAGTGATTCGGACATGTTTCCCGTCCAAAGCCCCACCACAGTTAGGGAACTGCCACAGCTGCTCAAAATCAGAGGCAATCTTTTTCCATTCCTCCTCCGTGTTGGGAAACTGTATGTAACTACGTAGACTGTGGTAAATTGCATTACATGTCTCCGGGATTAGAACACTGAGCATGGGCCTTGAAATGGCTGCAGAAAAATGCAAGTCTTGGAGTGAGCGTCCGGTGGCCAGGAATCTCAGTGTGACTGCCAATCTTTCATCTGCCGGAATGGCAACACGCATCGCTGTATCCTTCCGTTGAATACGTGGCATAACTCGTTCCAGTAACTCTTTAAAAGATTCCTCTGACATCCTCAGATAGTTGCGGAAATCATGAGGATTCTTCTCCTGAAGCTCTCATACAAGTTGCATGTGGGACAATTTAGACCTCTTCTGCAGCCACTCTCTGGTCCACATGCGACGCTTTCGTTTGGAACGCCTCTGTAGCTCTCGTGCCTCATCTTGACGCCGAGCTTCCTCAACCAGCAATGCAGCAACCACAATAGCACACTGCCCATCGTCCATGATGTGCAAACTGCAAACATAACATGAAAAGATGAGAACACTTTCAACAAAACAATTAACACAAGTATTGAAACTGTATATAAAAAATATCATGGAAAACCATGTTCCATTCTGTTAGTGAGCATGACAGAAAACGTGCTGTGTGGGTGCGTGTGCACGAGACCCCTAAAATATCTGCCCATGCAAAAGCATACATATATATACAGATAGAAGCCAAGCCCTCCCTCCCTGAAGAGCAAAGGTAACAGATAATTGGTAAATGTGTGATAAAAGAATAAAAAATGGAAACGCATTTGAGACCTCAAACAATACCTACCTCACTAAAGATGCCTGATATGTTAAAAGCAGAGTCACAGCTGGAGAATGCTACAATGATCCGCAAAAATCAGCACTAGTCCAATGAACGGATATTAACAGCCTGGAGAACTCTGGTAGGATCTGCAATCAAGCACGAGGTCAGAAACAAAGGATGGAATCGCTATTCTGTTGCCTTCTTCATGCGCGTCCGGAAATGAGAACGCTGTAGCGACCACCAATCGGGGACGAGGGGCGCGGAAAAGTCCAATTTATGCACGCCTGCGTGTCTCAGTTCTGAATCGCTGGACGAGGTCGTTGGCTAGGTGTCAAATACAGCGATGCACACTGCCCAGCGGGAGCGCAACGACCCAGGAATGGTCCAGGAAGCTTTGTAACGATCAACGATCTCGCAGCAGGGGCCTGATCGTTGCTACCTGTCAAACGTAGTGAGATCGCTAGCGATGTCTCTATTGCGTCACAAAACCCGTGACGTATCAACGATCTCGCTAGCGATCTCGTTATGTGTGACAGGGCCTTAAGAGACTTATCAGTCGCAGTTTTTGGTGGCCTGGATGGCAGAAGGAAGTCATCAAGTGGATGCGTCAGTGTACTGTGTGTGCTAGGTCAAAGGCTTCACATACTCCTGCTGCGGTGTTGCTTTGCCCTCTGGAGGTTCCTAGTGCACCTTGGACGCATCTCTCTATGGATTTTATTACTGATCTTCCTGTGTCTGAGGGTTTTACTGTCATCTGGGTGGTCGTAGACTGTTTTAGTAAGATGTGTCATTTGGTTCCATTTATTAAGTTGCCCTGCGCCAAGACACTCGCTAAGGCATTGTTAAGGAGATTGTCAAGCTCCATGGCGTTATCACGGATATTGTTTCTGATAGAGGACCTCAGTTTGTGGCTCGCTTTTGGCATGCTTTTTGTGACAGGTTGGGAGTTCATTTGTCATTTTTGTCTGGTTATCATCCTGAGTCTAATGAACAGACTGAAAGAAAGAACTAGGATGTTGAACAGTTTTTGCGTTGTTTTGTGGCGGACAATCAAGAGGCGTGGTCTGAATTTCTGCCTCTCGCAGAATTTGCTCTTAACAATCATACATCCTCCTCTGCTGGGTGTTCTCCTTTTTTTTGTTGCACTGGGAGACATCCGTCTTTTGGTTCATTCTCCAAATTGGGGTCAGCGGTGCCGGAGGAGGAGAATTTTTCCGGTGATTTGGAGAGAGTTTGGACTAATGTACGTTGTAACCTGCAAGAGGCTAACAAGAAGTCCAAGAAGCATTTTGACAGGAAACGTAAAGAGGTTTTGCTTACTGTGGGTGACATGGTTTGGTTGTCCTCGAAGAAATTGCGGTTGAGGATTCCCTCTAAAAAACTGGGTCCTAAGTTTGCGGGTCCATTTAAAGTGCTTCAGGTTGTTAACCCATCTGCTGTCATGTTGGATGTCCCTACTTCCTGGAAGATTAATTTTGTGTTTCATGTTTCCTTGTTGAAAAAGGTTGACGTTTCTAATAGGGACGCCACAGTCACAGTTCCTCCTGTGGTGGAAGACGGTGAATATGAAATTTCTCGTATTTTGAATTCAAGATGGCATAGAGGGATATTACAGTATCTTGTCTCCTGGAAGGGTTTCGGTCCCGAAGACAACTCCTTGGTAATGATGGATGATGTCTCTGCTCCTAGGCTTATTAAAGCTTTCCACAGGAGGTTTCCTGATAGGCCTGGGCCTGGAGGATCCGGAGGATCCTCATAGAAGAGGGGGCACTGTTAGAACCCTCCTGTTAGTTTTTGCTATCTTGTGTTTTGCGGTCACGTGACCAGCTGCCTATATATTCCAGCTCCGCCCTTCTGGCTTTGCTGGACTTCAGTGTTTTTTGCCTGTCTCTCTAGCCAGGTGCTTCGGTGCCTATCTCTGTCTAGTTTGCTTGGTCCTCTGGGACCGCTAGTACGTTTTGTCAGTTTGTCTTTTTGCTCTGCAACAACTTCTGTTAGGAGGTGTCCCATTTTTGTCCCAGTCCTTAGCTCTTTTAGGGACCCCTCCCTTTATTCTATAGGTCTCCGTTCAGACTAGCCGAGGACGAAGGCGGGAACAGGCTGCCATGCTACATCGTAGGGATTCAGCTTAGTCTTACTGTAGGGACAGATTTTCCCATTCTTTCCTTAGTTTATGTTGCAGATCATAACAGTCTTCGCATTTGCCGCTTGAGTCGAATACCACTCTTATCTGATCTGGCTTATTAGTATGGTACACTGTGAAGATGGGTAAGTACCAACACTGCTCTGAATGCCAAAATGCAGGTGCAATCTCCGCGTGGCTGTTCTGGAATATCTTCCCCATGAAGGTAAGGAAATGTTCCTTCGTCTCAAGCGACTTCCGAGGCTTGTGTCCGAGGGAGATGAATCCACTGTAGACCAGTTCCCTGTTGTTGGGTAGACGTCTTCTCCGGGGTCGGAATGGTAGAGGCGCGACCCAACTGTTTGACTTGTCTTTGACTATCTCTCGATCCATGACGTCCAAGAACATCCTGTCTTCTATAGACATCGCTGTCTTGTTGTCTTCCTTTGTCCTGCAGAAAACTGCACATCCTATGTGGTCTTGTTCACCTTCACAGGCGTGGCCTTCGTTGGAAGGCGATGAGAAAGGGTAAGGCAGGGGAGTTCTGCTCGTTAACTCCTTTACCAGCAGACTATTTGGACATGGTTGGAAGAGAGATGGACATCCATTTTCTATCCGCTGGTGAGCATACTGTTGACTGAGTTCAGCTTGTGTGCTCCTTCCAGATAGACGTTTCCTATTATCACCCAACCAAGGTCAAGCCCCTGTGCGTACGGAGCGTTCTGGAAGCCATTGACAGACTCGCTAGACTTGTGGACTCTTAGTATATCTCTTCCCAGGAGTAAAGCTATTGGAGCTTCTGGGTTCAACTCAGGTATCAGGTGAGCTATACGCTTCAGATGGGGGTAATGTATCGCCACCTCGGGTGAAGGTATCTCAGACCTGTTGTCAGGAATTTGGTTGCACTCCAGGATGGTCAGTATCGATAGGCAGGTCTGGCCATCTATGGACTCCACTTTGTATCCTGTAGCTTTCCTCCCCGCCGTCTCAACGGTACCTGAACACGTCTTGAGGGAGTAGGGAGAACCGGGGCCTACAACGCTGAAGTTGTCGAAGAAGGTGGACTTGGCTAGAGACCTGTTACTTTGGTCATCCAGGATCGTGTATATCTTGATCGCTTTGTCCCTGCGGCCTGCTGGGTAGATTCGGACAAGGAAGATTTTTTAACAGGATCTTCCTCCCAAAAGCCAATTTAGAGGTGACCTTGGGGGTGCCTTCGTCAGTGTTCTTCTGTCTCCCATCGTGCTTCTCTGGCTGCGACAACACTCAAGGGGGTGGTCCAGGGTGCAAGGCTGTATTGTGATCCGTGCTGCTACATTCTGCACATTTCACGTAGCTTCACAGTTCCTGGCAAGGTGAGAGGTTGTGGCACACAGGGTCGGTCTGGCCTGGCGGGAAATCGGGAAATTTCCCAGTGGGCCCCGACATGAGAGTGAGAGAATTGGTGGCGGGGGCCCTTTAAAAGTGTGAGCCTTTTAAAAGCGCGGCTGAATCAAATGTAGCGTCGCGCGCATGGCACATTCATTGGTGACAGCGGGCCTGCAGTGACGTGCATGCAGCATACTTACCACGTGAGTCTCTGACACTAAGAGGATGGATTCTGTGGCAGACTGTGGTGTCAGGTGACATTGACGCCGCTCTCTTCTGGCCTCTGATACACCGCGGCCACGCTCTGCAGTGCTTTCACTCTGCTCCGGGGCCGTCCTATGATACGCCGGAGCCACAGAACCCGACGTCTCGCTCTGCTCTCCCTGCTCCCGGGCTTCTCATACGGTTCCATCCCGGCTCCATCCCGGCTCCATATCTGCTCTGGCCTGCTCCCCTGTAGTAATACCAGCTCCCGACCAGGTGGTGGCACCGGAGCACCGCCCCCTTCTCTCCTGCTCTGACTCTGGGCTTTTTAATACCGGCTTCGGGGCTGGAATTGGAAACAAGGCTGCAGGCCTACAGCTCTCACTGCTTCGATTTCATGTCAAGAGCACCGTGCCAAATAGTCAATAACGTTTTTATGGGTGAGTTATATGGCTGTGTGTGTGTGTGTGTGTGTGTGTGTGTATATGCCTGTATACATGCGTGTGTGTGTGTATATGCCTGCATGCATGCGTGTGTGTGTGTGTGTGTATATGCGTGTGTGCGTGTGTGTATATGCCTGCATGCGTGTGTGTGTGTATATGCATGCATGTGTGTGTGTGTGTATATGCGTGTGTGCATATGCCTGCATGCGTGTGTGTGTGTATATGCATGCATGTGTGTGTGTATATGCATGCATGTGTGTGTGTGTATATGCATGCACGTGTGTGTACAGTGTGTGTGTATATGCATGCATGTGTGTGTGTATATGCCTGCATGCGTGTGTGTACTGTATATGCCTGCATGTGTTTGTGTGTATGTATTTGAGTGCCTGCATGTCTACGTGTGTATATGTGTCTTCACACGTGTGTGCGTACTTCCCTGCGTGTCTGCATTTTTGTGTGTGTGATTGTCTGAGTGTGTCTGTGCATTTCTGTGTGTGCTTGCCTGTGTGTGTACATGTCCCCATTTCTGTGAGTATGTGTATCTGCGTGTGTATATTAGGGCTCTTTCACATGTCCTGATATTTACGGGACTGGAGATATCCGTGTCCACCTGTGTGTCATTCAAGTGACACATACTGGTGCTTGGGAATCAGTATACAGTTAGCGCTGTTCCCAAGAGCCGGGTGCTGAGCGCTGCCCTCATCATAGATCCCTGCAGGCGCTGTGATCAGCAGCAGCGGGGTCAATGATGAGAGTAGTAGTCTACTCCCACCGTGTCCGTGTCCAACTGTAAAAATAAGAATAAAATAAAAAAATCCTTATACTCACCTCTCCTAAGTGTCACCTGCTGTAATCCGTGCGAGCGCTCACGCCGAGGAGAATGACTCCTGCAGCGAGCTTGCTCCAGAGCTGCTGCTTATTGAATGACAGGGCACCACTTGTTGAGCGCAGCTCCGGAGCCCACTCGCTGCAGGAGACATTCTCCTCGGCATGAGAGCTCGCACGGATTACAGCGGGTGACACTTAGTAGAGGTTAGTATAAGGATTTTTTTATTTTATTCTTTTTACAGTTGGACACAGCGGGTATAGACTATTACTCTCATCATTGACCCTGCTGGTGCTGATCGCAGCGCCTTCAGGGATCTATGATGAGGGCAGTTCTCAGCGCTCTTCCCAAGCACCGGGTGCTAACTGTCATCAGTGTGGGGGACATTTCTCGGTCTGGACAGCAGGTAAAAAACAGACATGTCAGCGTGTTTTGCCGACAGACACCACATGATCTGTGGAAAGTGGAAACACACTGACATGTGCACATACGCATTCATGTGAATGGGTCTACGTGTACCAGTGTCTCTGGTACGTGTGGAAACGGTCACCGCATGTACTCACGTGTGAAAGAGCCCTTAGTATGTGTCCGTGTGCGCTTGTTTTCTTGTGTGTAAGCGTGCTTCTGCATGTCTGTGTGCTCTTCCGAAGATTTATTATATTTGGAGAGAGATGGCAGAGAAATTTTAGGAGACAGAATGGGAAGATGTGTGAAGAAACAGTATGGTGAACTAGGGGAGGGGTGGGAATGGGTGCGGGAACAGAATGGGGAAGGGGGATGTATAAGACAGTATGGAGAGTGGGGGAATAGTGTGAGGAGACAGTATGGAGGGAGAAAAGTGTGAGGTGACACAGCACAGAGACTAGGTAGTGTGGGGGAAGGTATAGTGATGCGGCAGTATGGGGGGAACAGTGTGAGGGCACAGCAAGGAGGGAACAGTATGCTGAGGAGGGGGAGTGTGATGAAGGGGCACAGTATAGAGACTGGGCAGTGTAGGGGGGACACAGTGTGAGAGGACAGTGTGAAGAGGGGGCCCAGTATGGTAAGGAGAGGACAGTGTGGAGTGCAGGTAGCATAAGAGGGGTAGAGTGTATGTCATGTTTTGTGCAGGGAGCATTGTAAGAGTTAGGTTTATTCAGGGGCTCAGTGTAGATATTTTTATTCGGGAGCATTATAATGACACTGCTTTCATTAAGGACATCGTGTGGGGATGTGCTGCAGAAGACCGGAGAAGATGAAAGTCTGCAGAGACGAGCTGTGGATGAGAAAAGTCATCAAGGAGACTGGACAAGAGGAAGAAAAGAAAGAACGACTCTAATCAGAGAAGCCTTCTCAGGTAAGATACCTGGATGTAAATGTTCATTTGTGATCCTGCCTGCGTCTCATCAGTACTGTGGTTCCTGTATGGTCCGCAGTCTGATGATGACTGATAACAACTCCCAGTATCTCTATTGTTAATTACATACTGGGAGTTGTAGGTTTATGCGATACAAATGTAGCACCCTGAGGATTCGGCTGCTACAGGGGTATTGCACCTCAGCCAGAGGTGTGATATTCCACTCCCGGGTAAGGATGGAGTGTGGAACTGAGCTCAGTAGGCTGCATGCACTACACACATCCCATTTCCGGGGGACAGACCAATGGTACTCCCACTAGAGAAATGTGCAGGTACGACAGTGTCTGTCCCTGGCTGGAGTGGGAGGGGGGTGGAACATCCCAGTAGTGTAGGGGCAGATAGGGGGAGCAGTCTGGGTAATGCTAGGAGCTCATTGGGTGCTGGTCACCTGAGCTCACACATAGAGGGAGTATATAAGGTGGGAACCATCTTAGATCAGGGTCAGTCTGTCAGAGTGTAACCTGAGGAGCAGAGCAGAGAAGCTCAGCCAGCTCCAAGGCCCAGAGAGAGAGAGGAGAAAGAAGGACCCAGAGGGGGAGAAGAGAGAACTCCAAGATCCCAAAATTAGACCAGAGGGTGAAGAGTTGGCACAAGGGTACCGGATCCCAAGCTGGTGGAGGGCACTAATCCTCAGCCAGAGACCGGAGGTCGTGGGCAGGATCTGCCACGACCACCCACTAAATCCACCCGGAAGGCAGACCAAGAATAGGGTCAGGGAACCCAGAGACAAGGGTTTACCAACAAGAGGCCCGAGGGAGCCGGACTTAGGTGGATCCCTGGTGGGGAAGGCCAGAGAGAAGGAACGTCAGAAAGGGAGCTCAGGATCACGCTCCAGAATTACTTGGGAGTTGGCCGAGTCCAGGACCTGGTGGACGCAGCACGGCTCGGGCGGTCGCTCAAGGCCGGAGTGACCAGAATAACAGCAGTAAGTAAAGACCCTGAACTGCACAGCCCGACTCTGAGTCTCATTACCATCCTCACTGCACCTCCACAACCACCATCCTCTACACCTGACCCCCTGAGGCTATACCCCTCCCGTTGGGGGTTATACTACCTGAGCTGCACACACATCACCAGCCTCAGCGGACCCTGCTGCAGCGGCGGCCGTATTGACCGCAATTCAACGGGTGGCGTAGTCGACACAAAAGAACATCCAGCAACATCTGTAGGACTGCCACACACTGAGCTTGACACCCTGGGCACGGACCGGGTCACCGCCACTCGGAGACTACAACCCCCATCTGATCCGGCTCCGGGTATCCCCCAAACAACACTGGCCCAGGGGGCGCGTCAACTTTGGCGTAGTCGGCAGGATAACGTGCCCGCAACAACCGGGTACTGCGTGCCTGAAGAAAAGTACACCGTTACCTTAAAAAGAAGTCTCCCGCCGGTTCCGGAGGGTCCCCGCCAACGGACCCCATCACAGGTCGTTTCCCGCCGGTTGTCCGCCATTTGCAGCTTTTTCCCGCCATCCATGGAGTTTCCCGCCACAGGGAGACGATTCCCGCCATTTCCAAAGATTTCCCGCCTTGGAAGAGCGGACGCCATTATGGGCGTGCCAGAGGGTGGCAAGAGGCCACCTCCCATCGTGGGCCAGGTCGAAGAATGGCGCCAAAAGCGGAAACCGCGCCCACCAACAGAGACTGTGATGCTGGAAGTGTCCATCAGCGTAAAAGAACTGCCCCTGGAACTGACAATCACTAAGTTGCCCCGGGACCACCCTCAATGTGGGCGGAGACAGAACAAGAGAGCAAAGATGGGTGTCGCCTGGAGCAGTCTGGAGAGAGCGCACCCGGAGACAAGAAGTCTGGAGAGGAGTCCAGAGAAAGCCTACCCGGAGATGGAGGGAGAGTCAGGCAGCACCGACCCAGTGGTCAGGAGCCTGCTACAAGCCACAACCCCACTAGGCCTAGTGGAGGTCCTGGCACAGCTCCCCCGAGACCGGGAGTGTGCACAGACTGCGCTGGAGGGCCTCGCACGGAGGATGGCCCGGGTGCAGCGAGAGACGTTGGCGGAGTGGAGCCGAGAGATGGCCCAGCGGACCGAAACCCGACAGCGGAGCACGCCGCCCGAGACGAGGAGACAGACCGCCTCTGAGGATGGTGCAGGAGGACTGAAGGCCGGAGACGGCGCCGAGAAGGGAGCTGAACGGATGGAGGCAGGTAAAGGGGACGTCTCTACCCCGAGCCGGGAAACCGCGTGCCTGCCCCAGCTCCCCGTCGCAGAGCCCGAAGTTCCCCCTGCCGTGCCCGTCGCTGCATCGTCACCGCCGCCGACTAGGCCTCAACCGGAAACCGCGGCCGCGACCCCTGTGACGTCACACGCCTCGACCTCGAGCGTGGCCAAGCAGGAAATACCACCGGCCTGGTCGCAAGGCCTAGTACACCCGGGCGCCGCAATTCCAACAGCGCCCCCTACCTCCGCGGAGCCACCGGCCTGGTCGCAGGGCCGAATAACCCAGGGCGCCGCCGTTCTTACGGTGCCCTTTGCCTTTAAGGTGCCCCAGGCCTGGTCGCAAGGCCTGGTTAACCCGGGCGCCGCTACCATCAACGCGCCCTCAACATCTAGAGTGCCGCACCTGGGTGAAGATCTATTCGCCCAGCATACGTGCCCGGATGGGCAGCCCTTCATATGGCCCCAGGAGTATATTCAGCTGGAACTCCAAAAGGCAAGGCCCATGTGCGAGCCCCTGATTCCGGCTCCGAAGCCCGTAAAGAGGACCTCGCCCCCGCTGGAGGAGGCACAGTTTGAGTGGGACCCCACTGGAGAAGACCTCATGGGGTTCACTCAGGAGACTCGGGCGGCCGCAGCGGAGCGTGCAGAGTGCTGCCGCCAGCAGCTCGAGGTCTTCGAGAAGGAGCGGAGAGAGAGGCGGGTCCGGGAACAGCAGATGCAGATAAGAAGCGCGGAGCAGAAGAGCCGGACCAGGAGGAATCCCCGTGCAGCTCATGGTCCCCCTTCCACCGGGACTGTGATAAAATTCAACATGCAGCATGGGTGGGGCTTCATTAGAGACCATCATACCCCCGGCGACGTCTTTGTGACCCGCAGAGACGTAGAAAGCCATCTGCCGGAGGGACACAGAGGTCGTGACCTGTATGTAGGGGACAAGGTCACCTTCACCCGGCACAAGTGTGCCAAAGGACCCTACGCCCTCCATGTACATCGCCTGACGGAGGAGGAGCTGCGGTGTGAGGAGGAGCAGGAGGACCCGGACGGGTCTGAATCCAAAGAAAAAGCAGGAGGACGCCGTCGTTGAAGTACGGTAGAGAGAGACTGTATAAAGTTGCCCGTCGGGGTACCAAGAACTGTTACTTATTTAAATTATGTTCCCCGTTGGGACAAAGAGTGAACTGATACCCGTGTGTCCCTAGTTCCTAATACCTGGCCGAGGACTGAGAGCGGCCATATCCCCTTTGTATATAGTTGCGCTTCCTAAAGCGCCCCCTACTGGTTTTATGGGAAAACCATTTTTCTTCAAGAGACTGTCGCACTTTACCCGGTCACAAGTTGCACCGTGACCGGAGGAACCAGAGACAGGAATGTTTACAAGAATGTTATTTATGAAAACGTTTTATTGCTGATGATATATATGATGTTTTATATGTTTATATGTTGATGTTTATGAAAAATAATTGTATGTTTTGGATGTTTTTATCTTTAACAGCCCGAGGACGTGCTGTGATTTACCAGGGGGGAATGTAGCACCCTGAGGATTCGGCTGCTACAGGGGTATTGCACCTCAGCCAGAGGTGTGATATTCCACTCCCGGGTAAGGATGGAGTGTGGAACTGAGCTCAGTAGGCTGCATGCACTACACACATCCCATTTCCGGGGGACAGACCAATGGTACTCCCACTAGAGAAATGTGCAGGTACGACAGTGTCTGTCCCTGGCTGGAGTGGGAGGGGGGTGGAACATCCCAGTAGTGTAGGGGCAGATAGGGGGAGCAGTCTGGGTAATGCTAGGAGCTCATTGGGTGCTGGTCACCTGAGCTCACACATAGAGGGAGTATATAAGGTGGGAACCATCTTAGATCAGGGTCAGTCTGTCAGAGTGTAACCTGAGGAGCAGAGCAGAGAAGCTCAGCCAGCTCCAAGGCCCAGAGAGAGAGAGAGGAGAAAGAAGGACCCAGAGGGGGAGAAGAGAGAACTCCAAGATCCCAAAATTAGACCAGAGGGTGAAGAGTTGGCACAAGGGTACCGGATCCCAAGCTGGTGGAGGGCACTAATCCTCAGCCAGAGACCGGAGGTCGTGGGCAGGATCTGCCACGACCACCCACTAAATCCACCCGGAAGGCAGACCAAGAATAGGGTCAGGGAACCCAGAGACAAGGGTTTACCAACAAGAGGCCCGAGGGAGCCGGACTTAGGTGGATCCCTGGTGGGGAAGGCCAGAGAGAAGGAACGTCAGAAAGGGAGCTCAGGATCACGCTCCAGAATTACTTGGGAGTTGGCCGAGTCCAGGACCTGGTGGACGCAGCACGGCTCGGGCGGTCGCTCAAGGCCGGAGTGACCAGAATAACAGCAGTAAGTAAAGACCCTGAACTGCACAGCCCGACTCTGAGTCTCATTACCATCCTCACTGCACCTCCACAACCACCATCCTCTACACCTGACCCCCTGAGGCTATACCCCTCCCGTTGGGGGTTATACTACCTGAGCTGCACACACATCACCAGCCTCAGCGGACCCTGCTGCAGCGGCGGCCGTATTGACCGCAATTCAACGGGTGGCGTAGTCGACACAAAAGAACATCCAGCAACATCTGTAGGACTGCCACACACTGAGCTTGACACCCTGGGCACGGACCGGGTCACCGCCACTCGGAGACTACAACCCCCATCTGATCCGGCTCCGGGTATCCCCCAAACAACACTGGCCCAGGGGGCGCGTCACAAACATATATGGGGCTGACCTGACATTACAAATGATGGTGGTTCAGATGATGTTTCCATGTACTGATGTGTTTGTGCGCGTCTGCGTGTTTGAATGTGTCTATGTATCTGGAATAATATGTATTTTTGTAAGATGCGTGTATGTAAGAGTCCATTGTGGTGTGTAATAACATTCATATGCTTGAGGCACCTTTACTAAATCTATTAGGACTCACTCACATGTGTTAGGGAATTCCATTTGTCTTTCCACATTTAGGAACAGACAAGTGAAATTTGCTAACCTTGTCATAACCATAGGGTTGTACTTGTATGGAGCGGGTTCAGGAGCTGAGCCTGCTCCATACTGGGCAGATGTCGGCTGTGTTAGATAGCCGGCGTCTGCCTGTAACAGCAGTGATCAGAGCTCACCTTGATTGCTGCTGTTTTGAGTATTTAAGTGCCCTTGTCAATCACTGACAGCGGCATTTAGGTAGCATGATGGCCGGTGCATGCAGTCACCTGTTGCCTTCAGCCCCCTGTGACGCAGTTGCAGGTTGCTGGTGGGTTGCCAGTAGTGCTGAGTGAGTGTGGTCGGATAAGGTGTTATCCCAGCATGCTCGGGTGTTATCCAGGTATCTTGTAGTGCTCTGCTAATATGCTCAAGTCCCTCCGGTAACATGTTTTGCGGCGTTAGACAGAAGCAACACATGCAGTGATTACCTAACAAAAAGGCAATTCCTGCATGTGTTGCGTCTGCCTACCGCCGCAAAACATGCTACCCTGGGGACTCGAGCATATTAGCAGAGCACTACAAGATACCTGGATAACACCTGAGCATGCTGGGATCACACCTTATCCGACCACGCTCGCTCAGCACTAGTTGCCAGGTGCTGCTGCCATGTTAGTCGTTCAATGAAGTTCAGCCTGAGGTTGGGCTCCATGGAAGTGTCACAATCAAGGTGCTGGACGTTATTGCAGCACCCTCACTTTGTAGTTCGCGGTGACTGTAATGTCTCCCTCCTTGCACCGACCCAATAACAGGAAGCGAGTGGCGGCAGGGAGAATAAAACGTAATTTTCTCCGTGTAGCCTACGCTTTTCCATTAAGCCGTCTAACCAGGCTTTAAACCTTATTTACCTGCAGATTACCCCTATATCTGCAGATAAATAGCGTTTTTCAAGGTGACAAGTTACCATTAAAGGGACTCTGGCAGTACGGAATGACAAAGTCCTGCCGCTCAGTGCTTCACAGCGCGGCGAATCATGTAACTATAGTGCATTATAGAAAAGCATAACAAGTAATAAAACCGTTTATGGTGGGCTGCAGTGTGGGCCCCTAGAGTCAGTTCCCCTGGTGGGCCCTAGGCACCCCAGTCCGACCCTGGTGGCACAATATTTGAAACAGATGTTATTTTCTTAGAGGAACCCTTTGTGATCCCCTAAAGACTTTTTCCTGAAAGCTCTGCATTTTGGGAGAGGATGTGGTTTCCTGTGTAGAGGACAATGCTTACTGATGTCTTGAGTTTATTCTCTTCTGGAGGGGACCTTTTTGGTTTGTGAGGAGGACCTGTGGAAGTAATGTTAGTTTTGTGGACTGCCACTGGTGTTCTACTAGCTTTGACATCGTGGACAGTGGGACATGACAAAGTGAAGTCGAATCTAGGGTCATTTCTAGTGTTGAGCGAGCATGCTCGACACTGCTCGGTACTTGCCCGAGCATCTCACTACTCGGGATGTTCGGCGAGCCCCGAGCATTTTCGGGTTACTCGGGCGGGAGCTCGGGTCTCCGCCCTGCATGTTTGGCGCTCTTTACAGAGCCAATGAACATGCAGGGATTGCCAGCCAGTCACTGTAATGCCGCAGCCATGTTGGTTGTGGGAATTACAGTGATTGGCTGGCCGCAAAGCGTCACCTCGAGTATTTAAAACCAGGAGCCGCCATCTTGGACACAGTCGCTCCGGATCAGACTGTGTAGGGAGAGTGCTGCTGAGCTAGGGAGAGATTTATACTGTGAAATAGGTAGTGTAGAGTCTCTAAAGCCTGCAAAATCAAACAAACAGTCCTTCTCAGGACTAATATCCATCCCAGATATCAGGCAGGCAGCAGGCTGTATAGGAGAGGCAGTGGTTATGTCGGGGTAAAAGAGAATATATATATTTGTAACTTTTATACTTTTGTAACTTTTATACGCTTTTTTGTTAATGTACTAACCACCATTTTGTGTCATATAACAATAAGCTTTCCTTGCTACGTATTACTCAAATCGAAACTTAAACTAAGACAGTTCCAGTGTTGCCAAGATTTATTTCAGAGAAACGAAACAAGATTATAAGCTGACGGCTGCAATATCTGCCCAGAGACTGAGATAAGGAGATGTGGACCAATCAGGAGTGGCCAGACACTGGACTTTCATGGCTTACCCCGCCCCGAACAACCCCTATCCCCTCCCATTATGTAGTGTATTTAGTTTTGTGTATGTAGGAATAAACACAGAACATTGCTGAGAACGTTGTCTGTAGTAGTCTTTTGAGCATGCTCTGAGTTTGAACCAGCTTGTTGTCTGACTCATTCTTTGAATGGTTGACCCATGCTCATAGTTTGAATTTGGAGTGACTGGAGGACGAGTGGAATGTCATCACGACCCCCACAGTTATACCAACAAACACTGCATTACAGTCATGTGTGCTGCTTCTCACATTGATAGACTTAGCCCCAGGTCTCAGGGGCCAGGAAAAATCCTTTTTTTTTCATCTAAATCCTCTTTTTTTTTCCTCAGTCAGACTGTACAAATACCTGTCTTATTAACATTTTGGTATCCCCCCCCCAAAAAAAAAATTGAGTGTGTCTGTGAGTGTTCAGACACAAATATATCTGTTTAAAAGAGTCTGGTGTAGGCCAGATAACTAGAACTGTGGTTTTGCAGTTCCACGGTCAAATCTCTGTATTATCCACTTTTTTGCCTTTTTTCCATAAAAAAATAACAGTTTGAGTGTCTCGCTGACTGTTCAGACACAAATATATCTGTTTAAAAGATTCTGGTGTAGGCCAGAGAACTACAACTGTGGTTTTCCTCTTCCACGGTTCAAATCTGTGTGTAATCCACCTTTTTGCATAAAAAAAAACGTTTGAGTGTCTCGCTGACTGTTCAGACACAAATATATCTGTTTAAAAGATTCAGGTGTAGGCCAGAGAACTAAAACTGTGGTTTTCCTCGTCCACGGTTCAAATCTGGGTGTAATCCACCTTTTTGCATAAAAAAAAAACAGTTTCAGTGTTTCGCTGACTGTTCAGGCACAAATATATCTGTTTAAAAGATTCTGTTGTAGGCCAGAGAAATAGAACTGTGGTTTTCCTCTTCCACGGTTCAAATCTGGGTGTAATGCACCTTTTTGAATAAAAAAAAACAGTTTCACTGTCTCTCTGACTGTTGTAATGCAGCGGCTTGCGGCATTACTGTAATGGTCCAGGGTGTGTTTTGGCTGACCATGTACCTCCCCCTCAGGTGACTGGTCACATGACTGTGACATAGCACAGGTCCTGTGCACACAGAAGGTCTGATCACATGACTGTGACATCAGCACAGGTCCTGTGTGCATTGGAAGATATATAAATCCTGGTAGTTTTGAAACAGGTGTGTAAGGCGTGAGGCCTGTTCCCGTGTGGGACACCGCTAGAGTGTGAGGCCTATTGAAGCCTGGTGAAGCCTGAAAGGCAGAGGCTGGATATGGGGTGAGACCACATACCAGTAGCCTTTGAAGGAACAAGGGCTGGAGACCCCCATCTGGGAAGCCGTAAAGCCACAATGGTGGCAGAACAAGTCTGAAGCAGCTAAAACCCAGCAAAGGTAAAACACTGCTTGATGTGTACATTTTTATAAGTGACTTTGCTGGAGGCTGTTGTGGCGCCCCTGAGGGTTCAGTCGCCACAGGGGTACTGCACCTCAGACCGAGGTGTGGTATCTCCTCTCCGAGGTAAGGAGCACCTCTCAGGACTCAGCCATCCATTCCACACTACACCTCTCCCACCTGTGGGGGTTTATATATGCACCAGGGTGCTGCCCCAGTCGGGATAAGAGGAGATGGGGGGAACCAAAAGATAGGGGGAACCATGTAGTGGGGGAGGGTGGAGGACGCACTTAGAGGTTACACCACAAAATTGATATTTAATAAATGGCCATCTTGGGCTTATGGTCTTTGATTGTGATCTTCATCACTGAATGTGGGTTTCTGTGTGAACCTGCAGCTGATTAAAGATACACGGCCCTCGTCCTCTGGCCTTGAGGCGAGGAGCGGGCTAGAATTAATGGCTGTCTCTACCCGGTCAAGGTCCCTACCTAAGAAGGCCTGGAGGGGAGCAGAGAAGACAAGCTCCGCAGGCAAAAGGATCCCAGGGGGATGCAGACGGATCGGCATACGCCACCTGTCCTCACTATTATGGCCTAGTCAGAGGGATTCCTGCTGCAAAAGGGGTACCGGCCCCCGATATCTGACTCTGTCACTTCAAGTCTTAGTCAGAGAAGCCCGGAGGCTCAGTGGATCCCACTGGGTAACGGACGGAGCGGAGTCGCCACCAGTACCCTTGTTCTGTGCATAGTCCAGAGGGAGACCCGGCCTTAGTACATGCACCACATACGGACATGAGAGGACCTATTGGGAAAGTCTAGGAACACTCTGGTGCAGGGGGTCCTGAATGATGCACCCGAACTACCCGGAGTGTGCTGAACCCCTTCCTGGTGGCCGCAGCGCGCCGTGTGGAGCAAGGAGAAGCCTTGCAGCTGACACCTAACAACGTGAGTAAAGCTTGGAAGACTGCATCCATTGCCTCCGGTCCCTTATTTCAGCGCGACACCACACCGCACCACCCACTACGACTCCCCTGATCTGTCTTCTCTGCCCTGAGGCCCTGCTCCACCTGTGGGGAGTAGTACCATCTTCTGCTGCCACTACATCCCGCCTCAGAGGACTGCCGCAGCGCTGGTGGCGAATCACCAGACTCCACAGGTGGCATAGTCATCAAATCCACTCGATTACCACCGCCCCTCCTAGCCTTTATTTTTGATGTGAGAACCCTGGGCATGGGCCGGGCCTAGGCCACGACTGCATCCACCCTCCACCTGGAGGCCCGGTTCCGAGTACCCCCATCTCTCAGGGTGGGCTAGCGAGTAGCGAAGTAGGCGTCACATTGTAACTGGAGCCAAGTGGGCCTGTCTGCCACTTGAAAGGCTCCTGGACATTATACGTAATATGTCGGCGAGCCACTGAGTTGGACTCGGTTATAGTAGTTATGAAGTAAAATAAACTGCTGGTTTGTGAAATACTGGAAAACGTGGCTGGTGTGCTTTAATTGACCCAGTGCAGCGAGTGTCCCCCAGCATGATGACTAGCGCTGCCTTATATGTGGTGGAGAATGCGGGCAACGGCAGCCCAGTTGCTAGGGGCAACGGCAAAGGACGACTAGTGTGGATACAAGCATCTTGCTTTGGCTTGGCGGGGTCACGAAGATTAAAGCATCTGCCTGTAACTCAGCGGGGTTACGAAAATTGTCCTCGCACTCAAACCTGGTTTGCTGTAACTCAGCAGGGTTACGAAAATTGTCCTCGCACTCAAACCTGGTTTGCTGTGGCTCAGCGGGGCCACGAAAATTTTTCTGGGGAAAGCGGTGAAGTGTCTAGTGTGAATAGTATACCGCGATGGCTGTGAACGGAGCAGCAAAATAAAATGTAGCTATTGAGCGAATAAAGTGCCGGTTAAAACAACAGCAGGTATTTGAGAAACGTCTACAGGACATGGTGCAGGAACGACAGGAGCTGTGGGCACTGTATAGAATGGCAGTAGTGGACCATTCTGTGAGCTCTCCGGGGGCGCCAGTATTGTCCCAGAGTGCCCGGGGAGGTGGTAAGAGATGTTGTGAACTGAGTCCTAAGACTATTGTTGATTTTTTTTGTAAAATTCCCCCTACAGGTGTGGGTGTCCAAAAGGGGGCGGGGTCTCAAAAGGGGGCGGATTTTCACAAGAGCGTGGAGTATAGGAAACCAAAATTTGTTACTGGTTGTGGGTTGGTACTGCCTAAAAATGACGATTTGACCATTGATAATGGGGTAGCTCCAGTAGAAGGGGTTGACGTCAAAGTGGGAGGTGACCTGTTAGTTCACAAATCCATGGGGAGTGACACAGACCCTGTAGCTGACGGTGACACTATGAAAGTAGAAAAAGAGGTCAGTCAGGAGGGGCTAGACGAGGGGAGAGAGTCCCCCTCTCGTCATCGACGGCTCAAGGGCCTCAAAAAGGTTGCTCCTGTAGTCTTTGCTGAAAGTGAAAATAAAGAAAATGTAGTACTGTGTGCCTTTGTTTCAAGTGTGGATCCTCCTTTAGAGGCAGAAGAGGATGTGACGTTGCCAGTAGCAACCTCCGGTACAGTACTGAGACAGAAGGATCAGGATCTGACAGCCCTGAAAGAGGAGTTGGCCAGTCATGACCAAGAGCTGAAGCCTATCAGGCAGCAGTGTCAGAGTGACGTGCAGCAACTATGGGAAAACCTGGAGAACGTGTCCTCAGACCAGCAGAGCCTAGAGTCTGAACGGCAGAAAATATACCAGGTTGTGAGGAACTTAGAGTGAGACCTGGAGGGAAGCAACGAGGAAATTAACCAATGGAAGGAATTCTTCCAGGAAATTAAGGAGGACCGCCGCAAAACCAAGGAGGAGGTTTTGCAGTTGAAGCTTGAGAAGGAGCCACTGCAGGATGAAGTTTCTGGGTGTGAACAATACCTAGAACGGCTGCGCGAACAGTTCAACCGGGAGCTGTGTGAATCCAAGAAGGAATATGGTGCACACAGTGGGGAACTGCAACAAATTAAGAGAGACTATGAGGATCTCCTCGGGGTTAAAGAAAAACTAGAGGATGATAAGGCGGATGCAGAGTGACGCGCCCCTGGGCCTGTGTCGCGCTGCGTTGCGCACGCGGGAGCTTACCCGGAGCCGGATCTCTTGAGGGTTGTAGTCCCGTGGCGGTGACCCGGTCCGTGCCCAGGGAGTCAAACTGAGCGGCGATGTAACAGCGGTAGATGCAGGACGACTACGCCACCCGTTGAATGCAGCTATGGAGCTGCCGCTGCAGGACAGTCCGCTGAGGCCGGTGGATGGATGGTGCAGCGTAGATGGTATAACCCCCAACGGGAGGGGTATGGCCTCAGGGCAGCAGATGTGGATGATGGGGGTAGCAGGAACCACTCAGAGACGGTGCGGTGTAATTCAGGGTCTTTACTGGTAACAACGATAGACCCTCCCGGAGTACTTGCTAGTGAACGGGGCCTGGTCAGTCCTTGAGCAGATGGGATCTCCCCTGGCCAGGCGGAGTTGTAGGCCTCCCAAACTGACTGTACTCTTCTGGCTACCTTGCTAGAAGCGGATATAAGTAGCCCACGTCCCTGAGTGTACCGTGTGGTGCTCACCCGTATGGCCGGTGACTCGGGGCCTTCTAATGGCTTCCGCTCCACGATGGCGGTGCTGGTCCCACGCGTGTGACCGTGCCTTCGGGTTTCTGGGCCTGAGGACCTGAAATCCCCTGCCGGTCGGCTTCTGCTGCTGGGTAAGAGTTAGTCCCCACAGCCTCGGATGCCGGGTCCGGTAAGAAAGCTTCTCAGTCAGGGCGAGCTCTGCAGCTGCCAGCCCCTGACTCGTAGTAGTATTGCTTCTGCTGTTTCTTGTCTCTACTCTCCTTGACTGCTAACCCTGCTTCAGCCCCGGGTTTATATAGGGGAAGTTCTTCCCCTCCCAAGACTGGGCAGGAGGTGTGGCATGCACAGGATCCCTGACCAAAGGACCTCCCACCTGCTCTCAGACATAACATTACATTACTGTGGAAACCAGACCCCTGGGGTGCCACATTCCCCCCTAGTAAAATTTAGTACTCCGGGACTAAACACATTTTAGAAAAACATAACAAGATATAACAATAACAACACAATAAGAAACACATAAAGGTGGTCACGGCATGTCCGTAACCGGGTGCAGTCTTTGAAGAAAGCAAGGTGTCCATTTCACCAAAACAGGGAGACGTAACCAGGTAGGGGTCTGTCCTACCCCGAGTCCTTAACAGTCTCTAGTCCATCCTGGGTTACGCTCCAACTATGTACAAGGATTCCCGGTAAATCCACCAAGGATTCCTAAAAATAACTGGAAGCACAAAATTATACACAAGCAACAATACACAGATAAACATAAATAAAACAATTTATACACTTCAAATCCTCCAGCGTGCGGGTAACTGGCCTCTAGTGGCCCTAGTGGACCTACGGAGCTGACTGTCTGGCCCTGAACTACAGGGTGTAGGAGCTGTCAAGGGTAAACTGGGCAGCTGTCTACCGGCTCTTTGTCTCACTAGGGGTACGGCAGGCTCACTATAAGCAGAGGGTTGATCCTCCTGTTCTGCTTGTGTGGAGTCTTCTGCCTCCTGGACCGGCTGTTCTTCCAGCTCTACCTGTTGCTCCGTAGGTGCTTGGGATGCTGGTTGGAGGAAGGTGAGTACGGGTACCACAACTGCACCATTGACTTGAGTCCAAGACCGAGGGAAGTCCCCGAGCACAGTACTAACCATATCTTCCCTTTCCTCTACGGGTCGATGGTCTTCTTGTTCCTCTTCAGGGTTCCTCAGTTGTTCGGGACACTTCTTCAGGTGGTCCCGGGATACAATGGCTGTGGTTTCCCCTCCGTCTTTACTGATGGTACAAACCTTCGGGTTCTCGTGGCTTGAGGGCAGTACGGTGTACGGGTCCTTCTCCCACTGGTCGTCCAACTTGTGGAGCCGTCTCTTCCTCTTCAAGACCTGCTCTCCGGGTACCAGGGGAACAGCGGGAGCATACTGGTTGTAAGTTTTCTCTTGTCTTTCCCTAGCCTGACAGAGACTTCGCTCCACGCTCTCCTGTACTCTCCGGTACTGCTGCTGCCTCTCTGTGTCCCAGTCTGTTTCTGGTGAAGTGTCCTCGGGTGTCAGGACTCCCATTTCCAGGTCAACAGGTAACTTACCAGGTCTTGCCCTCATTAGGTAAACCGGGGTACAGTTGGTGGAACCTACCGGGATGTGGTTGTATAGGTCCACCAGATCGGGCAACTTCTCAGGCCACAGACTGCGTTCTTCCAGGGGCAACGTTTTTAGAAGATCCATTACCACCTGGTTCATTTTCTCACAAAGTCCATTAGTTTGCGGATGGTAGGGTGTCGTCCTTATCTTCCGGCAGCCATACAGATTGCAGAATTCCTAGAAGACCTCCGCTTCAAAGGCAGGTCCCTGGTCCGTCAGCACTTGGTCCGGGTACCCGTGTGGACGGCAAAAGTGCTGCTGGAAGGCTCTAGCTGCTGTTTGAGCCGTTAAGTCCTTGACGGGGACGACAACCAGAAACCGGGAGTAATGATCCACGATGGTTAACGCGTAGACGTAGCCACTTCTGCTTGGGGTCAGTTTTACATGATCCAAGGCTACCAGTTCCAACGGTTGCCGGGTGACGATGGACTGCAGGGGAGTCTTCTGGCTGGCACGGTCCTTCCTTCTCAGGTTGCACGGGCCACAGTCTCTGCACCACTTCTCGATGGTTCCCCTCATGCCTACCCAGTGGAACCGCTCGCGCAGCAGGAACTCCAGCTTCTTCCACCCGAAGTGTCCAGCTCCGTCGTGGTATGCCTCCATCACCATGGCTGCGTCTCTTCGTGGCACCACTACTTGCCAGAGTAATTCATGCGTCCGGGAGTTAACCATTCTGCGGCACAACTTCCCTTTGTAAAGGAACAGTCGACTCTTCTCTGCCCATAGTTGTTTGGCTTCCTCCGGAGCGTCTGGTTCAAGGCGAGCCTCCGGCCGAGTCAGCATCTCCTTCACCAGTTGGACGGCAGGGTCGCTGTCTTGCGTTTCCGCCCAGTTGTAGTGGGGTAAGGGGTTCAACGTAGCAGCCTGCTTACTCCTTACCCGGTGGGAATACTGGATAGTCCCATGACGGTGGAACGCAGGGAGTTCAACTTCTTCCAGTCCCTCCGGATCTTCTCCTCCGTCCGGCAGGTTGGGCATCCTGGACAGGGCGTCCGCGTTGGTATTGGAGCGTCCTGCCCGGTATTTGATTGTGAACTCGTAGTTGGACAGACGGGCCATCCACCTCTGCTCCAGGGCACCGAGTCTTGCCGTGTCCAGGTGTGTCAACGGGTTGTTATCCGTGTACACGGTGAACCGGGAAGAAGCGAGGTAATGCTTAAAGCGCTCGGTGACTGCCCATACTACGGCCAGGAACTCTAGCTTAAATGAGCTGTAATTCTCGGGGTTCCTTTCGGTGGGTCGCAGTTTTCGGCTGGCGTAGGCGATTACTCGTTCCTTCCCCTGCTGGATCTGGGACAGTACGGCTCCTAGCCCGATGTTACTGGCGTCGGTGTAGAGGATAAAGGGCTGGCTATAATCCGGGTACGCCAGGATTTCGTCCCCCGTGAGGGCCATCTTCAGCTGGCGGAAGGACTCTTCTTCCAGCTCCTCCCATTTGAAGGGCGGCTTCTGGTTCTTGGCCTTCCGGGACTGGCCTATCAGGAGGTCCTGCATAGGTGCTGCCTTTTTGGTGAAACCGGGAATAAACCTTCGGTAGTAGCCTACCAACCCGAGGAACTGCCGCACTTCTTTTATGCTGGAGGGGCTTGGCCATTCCTTAATTGCGGTGATCTTATCAGGGTCGGGAGCCACTCCGTCAGCGCTCACCACGTGTCCCAGGTACTGCACCTTTGGTTTCAGGAGGTGACACTTGGAGGGTTTCACCTTTAGGCCGTAACTTGCCAGAGCTTCGAACACTTCCGCCAGGTGTTTCAGGTGGTCCTCATACGTCTTGGAATATACGATGACATCGTCCAGGTACAACAGGACCGTCTCGAAGTTTCTGTGGCCCAGACAACACTCCATTAGTCGTTGGAAGGTTCCCGGTGCGTTGCAGAGTCCGAACGGCATGCAGGTGAACTCGCTAAGTCCCATCGGGGTGGTGAATGCGGTCTTCTCCCGGTCCGCCTCTGCTACAGGAACCTGCCAGTACCCGCTAGTGAGATCCAAGGTAGAGAAGAAGTTAGCAGATCTTAAAGCAGCCAATGACTCCTCTATCCTTGGTAAGGGGTACGCATCCTTGTGTGTGATATGATTGATTTTCCGGTAATCTACACACATCCTCATGGTGTTGTCTTTCTTTCGGACTAAGACTAGTGGAGCTGCCCAGGGGCTACAGCTATCCCTGATCACCCCAGCCTCCTTCATGTCTCTAAGCATCCCCTTGGCGTGTTGGTAGTGGGCAGGGGGTACGGGTCGATACCTCTCTTTTATAGGAGGATGGTCTCCCGTGGGGATGTGGTGTTCTACCCCCTTGACTCGCCCGAAGTCTAACGGGTGTTTACTGAACACTCTCTCGTACTCCTGAACCACCCGATAGACTCCTTGTTTCTGGTGTGCGGGAGTGGAGTCAGTACCCAGATGTAGTTGCTGACACCAGTCCTCCATGTTTTTCTTAGAGCCGTTACCTTCCTCCGGGTGAGATGGAGGCAAGGGTTCCACAGATTGTATAGAATTTTGGTTAATGGTATATAATTTGGCTAGCGTGGCATACCGGGGCAGGTACACTTCCCTCTCCCCGATATTTATTATGCGAACGGGCACCCTCCCATGGCGTACATCAACCACCCCCCGTGCTGTCAAAATGGTGGGCCTACTGTCCGAGTAAACTGGTTCTACCATTGCCTGGTAATCTCTACCTCTCAGACCAATAGCTGCCCGGCACCAAATCATCATTTCACTTTTTGGGGGCATGGCAATAGGAAAAGGGTCACACATTCTTACGCTACCAATCTCACCGCCGGAGAGTTCCACCTGTTGCCGTCGCATCAGTGCCCGGATCTCTTTCTGGAGCACCCGCTGCTCGCCGGAGCTGGCGTTCTTGGCAACCTGCTGTAAAAGGAAAATCACCTCTGCAAGACAATTTTCAATTACATTAGTTCCTAGAGTTATTTTTGGGTGACTCTCATGTTTGTCAATATCTACAATGATCAGTCCCTGTGCTGCCAGTTCGACTCTACCGATTTTGATGGTCACCTCTTTAAATCCGATCTGTGGCACGGGCTGGCCATTGCTGGCGATGATACTCAAGTTGTCGTCAGGGTAGCGGGTAATATCCGAGTCATTCCAGTACTGCTTAAAGAGCACGTACGGGATGGTGGTGACCTGTGACCCGGTGTCCAGTAGGGCACTCATGGGAATGCCATCCAGTACCACAGGCAAGACTGGACGTCCTCCCACATATCTGTCGCGCCAGTTCGATGGGCCTGGTGATCTTTTTCCTGGGGGTTGGCCCTCTACCCCAGGTTGTGCCCGTTTAAAGAACAGTACCTTGCCATATGTCCAGGTTGATTGCAGCGGCGGCAGATGGGTCGTCCGTCCTCGCTGTATCGGTCACTGGGTCTTCCTCTGGCCGGTGGGGTCCTCCTTGGTCGACGCCACGGGATGTCCTCCGGTCCGGATGCCAGCTGGATCTTCCCTGGGGTGGAAGCCTGTAAAGACTGCACAGTTCGGGTTAGCGCAGCAACGCTCTTAGCTAGCTCTTGGACCTGATGGTGTAGGTCTGGAGCCGGGTCATTGTCCAAAGCCTGCGCATCAGCTCCCACAGGCCCTGCCGACAAGGGCGCCGCCTCCTGGTGGTAAGTGATAGCAGGGCGCTTGTGGGTCACAACGCCACCCGGTGCCGGTTCTCGGAGCACCCGGATGGCTCTGTCCTTGAACTGTGCAAAGCCCAGATGGGGATCCTGTAAGGCCATTGCCCGCAACTGGGTTCGGTGGGTATTACAATACAGTCCCTCTATAAACTGTTCGGTCAACAGCCTGTCCTCGTTTCCCACTCCATCAGGGTCGGTCTGCTTAATGGCCCTCAGGGCCTCTTGTAGGTTTAGTGCATAGTCCCTTATACTCTCATGCGCTCGCTGCTTGCACCCGTAGAATCTAAGCTTAATCTCGGCTGAGGTGCGGGTATCAAAGGTGTCCTTCAGCCGGGTTAGTATCCCTGCGACAGTCTTCCTCCCAGGTGGCCAGGATTTTACTTCCCTTTTGGCTGCCCCGGTTAGTTGGGCCACCAGGATGCTCACTTTTTGCTCTTCTGTGAGGGGGTACACCTGGAAGAGGCTATCCAGCTTTTCTCTAAAGTCATGCAGGGTATGTGACTCCCCTGAGTACTGGGGTAGCCAAGCTGCTCCCGGGATATAGGGCATGGTGAAGGGCATAACTGCAGCAGCGGTAGCGCTGGCGAGGGTTGAGGCAGTGAAGCTCTCCTCCGTATCCGACATCTTCCTCCCCCCTAGTGGACCGTGGCCTACCTTGCGATGATCCTCTTCCGTAGGCCGCGGCTCCGCAGTGGATCGTCAGGGTTGAGGACCTTCCGTCGCGCTCCTGTGACGTCGGCGTCTGCTGGGCTCCTTCCAGGACCTTACGCAACGTCCGGACGTGAGGCGGGGCTTCAGTTCTCGCGCGCTTTCGGAGTCCACGCCCCTCTTCTTCCCGCGCGGCGTCCTCAAGATGGCGTCCAATGGCGGGAAAACTCCACGGATGGCGGGAAGAAGGCAGAAGATGGCGCCGGATGGCGGGAAACTTCACCGATGGCGGGAAGAAGGCTGAAGATGGCGCCGGATGGCGGGAATCTTCACCACAGGTAAGTTTGAAAGGTCTCTTTTTCAGGCACGCAGTACCCGGTGGTTTCGGGCACGAAATCCTGCCGACTACGCCAAAGTTGACGCGCCCCTGGGCCTGTGTCGCGCTGCGTTGCGCACGCGGGAGCTTACCCGGAGCCGGATCTCTTGAGGGTTGTAGTCCCGTGGCGGTGACCCGGTCCGTGCCCAGGGAGTCAAACTGAGCAGCGATGTAACAGCGGTAGATGCAGGACGACTACGCCACCCGTTGAATGCAGCTATGGAGCTGCCGCTGCAGGACAGTCCGCTGAGGCCGGTGGATGGATGGTGCAGCGTAGATGGTATAACCCCCAACGGGAGGGGTATGGCCTCAGGGCAGCAGATGTGGATGATGGGGGTAGCAGGAACCACTCAGAGACGGTGCGGTGTAATTCAGGGTCTTTACTGGTAACAACGATAGACCCTCCCGGAGTACTTGCTAGTGAACGGGGCCTGGTCAGTCCTTGAGCAGATGGGATCTCCCCTGGCCAGGCGGAGTTGTAGGCCTCCCAAACTGACTGTACTCTTCTGGCTACCTTGCTAGAAGCGGATATAAGTAGCCCATGTCCCTGAGTGTACCGTGTGGTGCTCACCCGTATGGCCGGTGACTCGGGGCCTTCTAATGGCTTCCGCTCCACGATGGCGGTGCTGGTCCCACGCGTGTGACCGTGCCTTCGGGTTTCTGGGCCTGAGGACCTGAAATCCCCTGCCGGTCGGCTTCTGCTGCTGGGTAAGAGTTAGTCCCCACAGCCTCGGACGCCGGGTCCGGTAAGAAAGCTTCTCAGTCAGGGCGAGCTCTGCAGCTGCCAGCCCCTGACTCGTAGTAGTATTGCTTCTGCTGTTTCTTGTCTCTACTATCCTTGACTGCTAACCCTGCTTCAGCCCCGGGTTTATATAGGGGAAGTTCTTCCCCTCCCAAGACTGGGCAGGAGGTGTGGCATGCACAGGATCCCTGACCAAAGGACCTCCCACCTGCTCTCAGACATAACATTACATTACTGTGGAAACCAGACCCCTGGGGTGCCACACAGAGCACATGCGCCAAGTGGTTGAGACCACTCTGCAGGACACCCGTGATGAAATTGGTGATCTCCGCAGAAAGACCCTAGGTCTGGAAGCTCAGGTGAAGGAGCTGCAGACGTTCTGTGATAATCTCCAGAGGGCAGAGACGTGCCTTAAGGAAAGAATCAGCAAGATGGAAGCTGAGCAGAAAAAGATGGAGGAGTCTATCGGAGAAGCCACAGACCAGGGCCAGGAGTTGGCCACTGGAGATGGGAGGTATGAAACAAATACCTACTCGAGTAATGCGAGCTCGGATGATTCGGTGGATGTGGGAGCTGAGATCAAGGAGCTCAAGGAGTCGCTACAAGCCCATTGGAAGCAAGAGAAGCTTGAGAGACTGGCTGTTGAGAGCCGAGTGGACGCATTGGAGACAGAGAGGTCTGAGAGAACTCTACTGTTAAAGGAGCAGTTGAAGCAGGAAGAGCTTCAGAGATGGGCTGCTGAGAGGTGAGTAGCTGAGCTAGAGGAAGAAGTTTCCGGGCTCAAAGGTCGCCTGGCAAAGTATCACTCAGTGAACGAGGCCTCCTTGGAGAAGGAAAAGGGAAAAAAAGTTGCACTCACTCCCTTATACCATGAGAAGGTGGACCTGAGGAGAGTTAAGAGAGTGTTAACAGAAGATAAATATGAAATGGAAGTGGTCAAGACGAAAATTCGTGAATTTGTATCTGTGAGTCAGCTCAGGGGAAGCATACAGGGTGAAGAAGCTGGAAGTCAGTTGCCCCTGAAACCTGAGCCAGATGATCGTTTGGAGACCACTGGTGAGGCAGAAACCTCTCGGTACAAGTGCCTCATAGATGTACCCGAGGATTTGAGAAAAGAATGCACCAGTGAGTCCATGCATGAAGAGTTTAAGAAGGCCGTGGGAGCCTGTAAGGTGTACTCGACCTCAGAAGCTAAACAGCTGGTGGTCCTGTCCACGACCGAAGTCACAGTGAAGAGGGTGGCGATCCTAAGTGACATGCACTGGCGATGTATTCGCACAAAGCGGTTTCTCTGGTTGAAGACGGAACAAGCCGTTAGACAACTGGAGCTTATGAGAAAAGCTCACAGTCTGCGGGAAGAGGTCATCCGGGTGCCTCACGTTCTCGTGAGAAAGCTCATTGGGAGAAATGGCCGAGCCATGTAGATGATGATAAAGAAGTCTGGTGTGGTGAAAGTAAGCAGTCCACGTGATCGTCAGGACTGGATACCAGATGAAGATGGCATGGGTGACAAAACTACCAGCCTGACCACCACCAGCATGATCAGGCACATGTCAGCACTGCACATGTCGCACTACACAAGCATGTGTCCCAAAACATCTGCCGTGCCCTCAACAACGCAGTTACTGGGAGAGTCCACCTGACAACAGACACGTGGACAAGTGCTTGTGGCCAGGGACGGTACATATCCCTGACAGCACACTGGGTAAACATAGTGGAAGCCGGGACCCAATCGGACCTTGGGACGGAACACATCCTCCCCACACCGAGGACAGCGGGCCCTATGTCAGTCAGAGTTGCCCCCACAGTGTACAGCTCCTGCGCATCCTCCTCCTCCTCATGTTCAGCCTACATCTCAGATATCACCACATCAGTTACAAGCTGGAAGCATTGCAGTACTGCCTCCGCCAAGCGGCAACAGGCTGTGCTGAAACTCATAAGCTTAGGTGATAAACCTCACACTGCTTGTGAGTTGTGGACAGCTGTGAAAGAGCAGGCAGATCTGTGGCTGAGACCACTGAACCTACATCCAGGCATGGTCGTGTGTGACAATGGCCGTAACCTGGTGGCGGCTCTGAGACGAGGCGAGATCACACACATACCATGCCTGGCTCAAGTGCTTAACCTCATTATTCAGCGGTTTCTTAAATCGTACCCCGAGTTGCCAGATCTGCTCGTCAAAGTACGCCGCCTGTCAGCTCTTTTTCGGAAGTCGGCTACAGCTTCCTCCGCCCTTGCCTTGTTGCAACAGCGTTTGCAGCTTCCGGCACACCTACTGGTGTGTGATGTCGAAACACGTTGGAACTCTACCCTCCACATGTTGCAAAGGATTTGTGAGCAGAAGAAAGTAGTTGTGGAGTACCAGCTGCAACAAGGCCGTCGATATTCAGGTCAGACTCCACACATAAGACCTCAGGAGTGGACCTGGATATCTGACATATGTACCATCCTGACAAACTTTGAGGAGTCCACCAAGATGGTGAGTGGCGATGATGCCATCATTAACGTCAGCATCCCACTTGTCTGTCTTTTGCAACGCTCTCTGCAGAGAATTAAAGAGGAGGCATTGCATCCAGAGTATGATGAGATAGATCAAGAAGCCGTAGCGGGCGATTACACACAGCCCAGCCTCATCTCATCCCAATGTGCATTGGGGGACAATTAGGGAAAGGATGAGGAGGAGGAGGAAGAACAGAAGCTGGTATCATGCGCTGTAGACGGTAGTACCTGTACAACTATCATACCTTCGGTTCAGCATGGGTGGCATGAGGTCAGGGGGGAGGAGGAGGAGGAGGAGAGCACGGTTAGTCGTCATCTTGGTGAGGACACGCAAGTCTTGCCCGTTACCAGTCTGGCACGCATGGCTGACTTTATCTTACGCTGCCTTAACCGTGACCCTCGCATTGTCAAAATGTTGGGTGACAGTCATTACTGGTTGGTGACACTTTTAGACCCCAATACAAGGACAACTTTCACTCTCTTATTCCTGAGGAGGAGAGGTCTACCAAAATGGGGCAGTACCAGAAGGCCCTTGCTGCAGAACTATTAAAAAAATTCCCATCTGAACGCTAGCGGCAGAGGTCACAGCTCGTTGCCCAACCAAGGCATTCAGGTGAGAGAGACGCAACTCTAATTCAGCAGAGGCAGGGGAACACTGTCAACGTTCTGGGACAGTTTTCTGAGACCCACCCAGCTTACAGGTCCTGAGGCGCGGGGTACTCTCACAAGGAGTGGATAGTTTCAAAAGATGGTGCGGGAGTACCTTGCCGACCGTACCAGCGTCCTCCGTGATTCCTCTGTGCCTTTTAATTATTGGGTATCCAAGCTGGACACTTGGAATGAATTCGCTTTGTACGCCTTGGAGGTCATGGCCTGCTCTGCGGCTAGCATGTTATTGGAGCATGTTTTTAGTGCCGCTGGGGGAATTATAACTGATAAGAGCACTCGCCTGTCAACTGACAATGCTGACAAGCTGACCCTTATCAAAATGAACAAGGGCTGGATTGGGGCAGACTTCTCATCACCACCAAATTATATCAGAGTAACATAAAGTCAAATCCACTGTGTTATTTCAGGAGGTGTATTCCCCTGCACCGCTTCACACCCACACATGGGTATACGCTTCCTCATTTTGGCTCTTTTTTGCTCTTCTCCTTATCCTCAGCCTCCACCACCACTATTCCACCAGGGTAACCGTGGTCCGTGTTGCCAGCATTGCAAGTTCCTCCGTCCTAATTTTTGGCAGCTTTTGCTTGGAAGGCATAGGCAAAGACTATGAGAGACCCACTCCCCAATAATGGAAATAATGTTTTTAATATTCTGTACTGCATGGCTCTTGTAAGGGGCATTGCAAGTTCCTCCGTCCTAATTTTTGTCAGCTTTTGCTTGGAAGGCCTAGGCAAAACTATGGGAGACCCACTCCCAATAATGGGAATGATGTTTTTAATATGCTGTACTGCATGGCTCTTGTAAGGGGAATTGCAAGTTCCTACGTCCTAATTTTTGGCAGCTTTTGCTTGGAAGGCACAGGCAAAGACTATGGGAGACCCACCCCCCAATAATGTGAATAATGTTTTTAATATGCTGTACTGCATGGTTCTTGTAAGGGGCATTAAAATCATCTTGTTAAGCTACTATGACCTCCACGTCTCTTCCAAGGGTCATTGATATTGTCTTTTTATTCCACTGGGACCTCCACCACTCTTCCAAGGGGCATTGATATTGTCTTTTTATTCCACTGTGACCTCCACCACTCTTCCAAGGGGCATTGATATTGTCTTTTTATTCCATTGCGACCTCCACCATTCTTCCAAGGGGCATTGATATTGTCTTTTTATTCCACTGCGACCTCCACCACTCTTCCAAGGGGCATTAAAACCGTCTTGTTAAACCACTCTGAACTCCACGTCTCTTCCAAGGGGCATTAAAACCGTCATGTTAAGCTACTGTGACCTTCACGTCTCTTCCAAGGGGCGTTAAAACCATCTTGTTAAACCACTCTGAACTCCACATCTCTTCCAAGGGGCATTAAAACCGTCTTGTTAAACCACCTTGAACTCCACAGCTCTTCCAAGGGGCATTGAAATGTTGTTTTTAATTACCTCTAACCTCCACGACTCTTCAAACGGGCATTGCATTTCCTCCTAATTTTAGTCAGCTTTTGCTTTTCAATGCATAGGCGAACACTAAGGGAGACCCACTCTCCAATAATGTGTTTTTAGTACACTGTAATCCACGTCTGTTTCAAGGGCCATTGCAGTTCCTCATAATTTTTAGAAAGCCTTCCATTCACTGCTTAGGCCAACAGTGTACAGCAGACCCAGTTGCTATAAATGGAAAAAACGGTTTAGTTAAGGCCCTCTAACCTCCATGTCACTTCCAAGGGGCATTGGAGTGCCTCGAAATTTTTGGTAGGCATTGCATTCACTGTATGCCCTATAACTGTGTACCCGAACCGCTCCTTTTGGTACAGAAACATATCCTACAAGACATGTGTGGTTGACTGGACTGATATTGATGTGAATGGTCCCTGTTCCTCCTGCTCTTTCTCTTTTGCCACCACCTCATCCATCATTCATCACCTGAAGCTTTGTTTTAACGGGAGTCATAGAACTGGGATAGTAGCAGGAAAACATCAAGCAATCCTCGGAGGTAGGATATGTGCCAAAACGCTGACCACCTCAGGCCTAGTCGCTCCTACATACATGTGCTTGCATTCCAAGGAACAGAAAGCTAAGGAGATGGATGGCCTCATGATCATGAATAATTTACTCGTTGTGTAGGAGACCGACCACTGCTGCTGTCTACTTTCTGAACTTTGTGTTGAAGCCTGATTTGACCCAGGACCCGCAATCCTCTATGTCTGGAGGACGTGTTGCATCCCAGTGTCCAACTGTGTCCTGGCTTCCACAATATTAACCCAGTGTGAAGGCGTCAGTGAGATGGACCATCTCTGGCCACATTCACTTGTCCATGTGTTTGTGGTTAGGCTGTTCTTCCCACTAAATGCACTGGGGAGGGCACAGGTAATGTTTTGGTATGTGCGCTTGTGTATAAGGCGCACGGGGACAAATAGGGGCCACTGGGGACCGTTTATGGACAACCGGCCGCCCCCAGGCGGCTGGGGACCGTGTGTGGGCACCCGGCCGCGGGGCGGCTGGGGACCGGGTATGGACACCCGGCCGCCCCCTGGAGGCTAGGGACCAAGCGTGGACACCCGGCCGCCGGGCGGCTGGGGATTGAGTATGGATACCAGGCCGCCGATGCAGCCATGACATGGTGTCCAGATTCCACCTCCACATGCCTAAAAGGCCCAATTTCAAGTGCAAGCAAGCAGTATGGTATTGCAGCCTTGGGGTGGGTGGGTGGCAGGCTGCATACTTGCGCTTGCATTGCAAGGAATGGGGGAGGTACAATTGAACACTGCCCTGGGACAAGGACTTGCACGGGGATAGTTGTAAGTCTGCATCTTCTGATGCGGCAAGGATCACTTCTGATGGGCACACTTTTAGGCAGTGATCTGGGTGTCAGAGATGCTTCCAGGGGTCTTCCCCATGCTGTTCCCAAGTCTTTTCAGCACTGTATGCATGTGTCACACAGCACATGGCTAGATAAGGTTGTAAAATGTTAAAATGACATTTCCCGGTGAATGCATTTGTCATGGTTGAAAGCAATACAAAAGTGCAAAAACGCATAAAAAATGCTACTTGTGAACATAGCCCAAGGTGTGGAGGAGTATTTTTGTTTTTGGTTATTTATTTGACCTTATACACAAGTCTTTACCCTGGAAAGGATGTTCCTTAACATATTTTACAGGAAAGCAGTTTCAGTTTCGTTTTTGAACGTTTTATTGTGAGTCCGTAAAAGTGGCTTAATACCTCTGACCACGTTGTTGACAGCAGTGACCTGGGGGTCAGAAATGCTTCCTGGGGCGATCCCCATGCTGTCCCCATGTCATTTGAGCACTGTCACTATCGTTTTGGGCACTTTTTAGGCTTTCTACAGACTGCCGGGGGTGCCGCCACAAAAATGCTCGGGTCTCCCATAGACTAACATTGGGCTCGTTGCCCGGGGCGAGCACCCGAGTATCATGGTGAGCTTGGCCCGAGCTTCGAGCACCCAAGCATTTTAGTGCTCGATCAACACTAGTCATTTCTGATTTTAGCTTGTTGGGCGACAAAATCTACAAACACTCTAAAAGGGGGGAATGGTACGTTATGAGTCTGTTTATAACGTGAACCATATGTGACCCACTTATCTCGTAGGTTGTCAGGAAGTTTTTGAACAGTCGGATTGACACCCCTGGCGGTGTCCAGGAATGCCAATCAAGGTAAATCTCCTTCCGCCTGAGCCACCTGTAGCTCTGCTAACAAATCGCTTAGTTCTCTGAGCTTTTGGTAACCCTTAGACACTATTGTGGGAAAATCATCAATTCTCTTATATAAAGCATTTTCTATTTCTTCTATTGACCCTTAATGCTCATCACGTCTTTCTCACACCTTGCGTAGACCTGTGTATGGATGCTTTATATTAATGTCTCTGATTCTTTTGGCGTGTTCAGCGGATTCGCTTCCAAGCCACTTTACTAGGAGGTCTAACTCCTCGCTGTAAGAAAGGTCCAAACCTCTGATGGCATTCTGGAACGAGGCTCGTCATGACCTATAGTTCTCAGCTCGATCAGTGAACTTTACAAGTCCCTGTGTGATCAGCTCCCGGTGAGCAAGGAACTTTACAAAGTCCATGGTGGCTTGGCTACCGCTGATACGAGCTGGTGTGTTATAGTCACGTCTATTGTGTGGTGTATCAGCATACCTGTCGAACGTTTTTGGCTTCGGATAGTCTGCATGATACCTCTCTGGAGAGGAAGGTGTCTCTTTGAGGTGGGACGGGGGCTGTACATTCTGCTCGGCGGAACTGTGGCTGTGGCCGACATCTCAGTGCTGGACGTCTTCTCGTTTGTAGTAGCGAAGTTCGGGGTTGGATCGTTGGTAATCGGCGTAGGCTGGTCGATGTAATGCGTGAGGGCTGTCATCTCTTCCGTGATGTCGGTTGACGTACTCTGAGACGTGCTGTACTGGATCCTGCTGATCTAGATCTGGTCCCAGAACATTGCTGTGTTTCTCATAATCAGGATACTCCATTGCTTCCAAGTACCCTGCCTTAGCTATTGCGGCTGCTGCCTCTCTGTCGGTGGCAAGTCTTTCCAGAGACACTTGCAGACGAGCACTCTCTGCTTCTTGCTCTGCTTGTCTCAACTTTAATTGCATCTCTTGCGCGGCGAAGGAGGATCTCACTTTGGCCGCCTCGACTTCGGTGCGAGCAACTGCAGCAAGCTCTGCAATTAATGACTTGCTAGAGCCTGCTCATGACCTCATTTTGAGCGAGAATGTAGCGCTTCGAGACATGGAGCGCTTAACTGTACACTGCTGAATACTTTAGCGGGAAACTGAGTCTATATGCGGACGGGCTTCCGCGTGGCGGGAATGACGTCGTGCTTGCTGAGGGGGCTGGGCTCTTGTTCTCTGTGGCTGTATGGTGGCTGCTGTAATGCTCGTATGTGGTGCAGAGTGGGCGTTAGTGGTTCTGTACAGTTGTTTCAACCACCGCCTGCAGCCAAAGTCCGTTTTTACTGTTCTGCCTTCCTACGTGTGACTCTGTGGGAGATTTAGCATACAGCTTAACCCTCATTCATATCCAATTAAATAGACTGTAGCGTTCTGTAATCTTGATTTAATGGTGATGGTATGAACTTGATTGCGGTAAATACTATAACACAATACAGAATGATAACAGTCAGTGCTGGGTGCATTAAAGAAACTAGCACTAACATAGTGACAACACAGGTTACAGTAAACAGGAGTAACTGGTGTAAAGGTCACTGCCACAGGCTCTATTCTATACAGAATGCACCAACCTGCATACAGTGCAAGAGGCATTAACTCAAATGGTGTATCTCAGAGCACAATACGCTTCACTTTACAGTATTTCACACAAAACATGTAACTGTATTTGCTCTTACCGGAATCATCTGACAAGAGGAAAGTTGTAGGGAGCGTAGAGCCAGAAACACACGTCTTATCTTCTCCCTGAAAGCCCGGGAAAACTGACTACAAGGATCTCTTTCTCCTCGAGGAAGGAGGGGTGCGGTCCCTCTGCACACATTATTCTTAAAGGGGACAGACTCTTGTGACCATAAGAGTATTACTAGATCATGTGTAGCTTCTAAACAACATAAACAGACAACTGGTGACCTATACAGGTCGTAACTAGCATAACTCTATGGACATTTCCTTAGCTACTCATGAGTAGACAGAACAGTAATTGAACTTTCCCACCGTTGCCTTTGTGTGACCGTGGCTGCTCCAATATTGGGCCATCGCTACAAGTGTTCTGCTCTTGACTCGCTTGAAGCTGGCCGGGCGAGAGGCCCTAATCTACAAATGGAAAAGTGAACAGCTCTTCTGAATGTCCAAGTTGGCATGGTGGGAGGAAGGAGGGTCAGGGTGAGGAATATGCGGTCCAGACTCACGGCTACTGACACTTGATCGTGTGGAAGACAGGGTGGTGGTGGTGGTGGCAAAGTGACTGGAAACATTATCTGCTATCCAACCAACAACCTTTTGACACTGCTCTGGGTTCAATAGTGGTGTACTGTGGTCCCCTAGTAATTGGGACAGGAAGGTTGAGCGACAAGATGTATGTGTTTCTGGCACAATTTCAGCTTGCCCACGGCCACATCCTCGGCCTCTGCATGCACCATCACCATCACGTCCACTTCCCCGTCCCTTGCCACGCACCTTGCCCATTTTTAATGGAGGACAATATTTTCCACGTTCATGAGAAATGGCTGATTTTGGAACACAGTTATATGTGATACGTCTGACAGAGAACCACAATTTTAAATAGCAGAAGTTAAATCTGACATTTTGGACAGACACCACAAAGTGCCGCACAATATCAGTATGGAGGAAAGAAAAGCCATACAATCTTTAAAAGCCAACAACAATATCATCATCAAACCAGCAGACAAAGGAGGAGCTGTAGTCATTATGTCAGATTACATCCAAGAAGCACACAGACAACTCTTGGATATAAAATACTACATTCCATTTCAGGAAGATCCCACCAAAAATACACAGAGGAACTAACACATATCATCAATGGGTTTGATTCTACTTCATCCTGACTACTGGAACTAATACCAGACAATCCCCAAACAGGTGCCTTCTACATGTTACCTAAAATACATAAAGAAGGTAATCCTGGGAGGCCAATCATTTCTGGCATTGGGACATTAACGGAAAATATCTCAGGCTGTGTGAAGAACATTCTGAAACCCTTGGTGAGACGCACACCCAGCTATATCCAGGACACCACGGATAGTCTCTGCAAACTGTCAGCCCTGGGCCCACTTCCAGAGGACACAATACTAGCCATCATGGATGTAGAGTCTCTCTACTCCAACATTCCTCATGAGGATGGGATTGCAGTATGCAAACATTTCCTACAAAAAAAATCTGGCCACAGAACCAACTCTGCAATTCATCAAGTTTGTGCTCCATCACAATTATTTCTCCTTTGGGAACAATTTATACCAACAATATATGGGTAGCGCCATGGGAAGCAAAATGTCTCCACAATATGCTAACCTATTTATGGCTAAACTAGAGGAGGAGTTTTTGTCATCTTGCTCTATTAAACCCCTAGCATACTTCTGCTACATTGATGATCTGCTAATAATATGGGCAGGCTCAAAAGATGATCTGCTGACCTTCCACGATAACTTCAACAGGATCCACCCAACCATCAAGCTCACCCTCAACTTCTCAAAATTACAAATACATTTTCTGGACACGATCATATACATTAAAGACAACACCATACAAACATCAATTTACCATAAGCCCACAGGACGTCCGGCATATCTTAGACGGAACAGTTTTCATCCAAGACGCACAAAAAAATCCATCATCTACAGTTAAGCTCTGAGGTAAATTCGAATCTGTTCAGACAGCAAGGACAGAAAACTGCAGCTACTATCACTGAGGAATACATTCCTACAACAAGGATACCATCCATAGGTAATAGATGAACAAATTCACAGAGCTACAAGAATACCAAGAAACAGGAGAACAAAATGAGTAATTAGGCATAATAAGTAAAGTTTTATTAATAGATAAATTCAAAGCATAGAAGTATACAAAATCCAGGGAATGTGGGAGTAAAGTGCAAGGTGCCGGAAAAAGGGGGAATTTCTGGGAGGGCAAGACAGTCACAGTTGTTTAAATGTATAAATACATGACCAAGGGCAGATATGCAACAATAAAATCGACAGGGGAGAATACAAATGGAACAGTAAAAGGGCTCACTCCCCCATGAAACAGCAAGAGCCTCCTAATCAATATCAGATAGAAAATGTGTGCAAATCACAAATCACGCTTAATAACAGGGGATGAGGTCTAATGTTTGATACAAATGTAATCGCAAAGAACATATCTATGAACGAGGGATGAACTTGAGTAATGTCCCAAAGGATTCCCAGAATCCTAAACCATTGCACTCACCCGAGAGGTCAATAAAGAAGAGCCCACGATTCCCAGAGGACCCCAAGACAGCACAGATGGAAGAGAACACGCCCCGACGCGCGTTTCGCCGGTCTTTCTCAAGAGGCGCCTTTTACTGTCCCATTTGTATTCTCCCCTGTCGATTTTATTGTTGCATATCTGCCCTTGGTCATTTATTTATACATTTAAACAACTGTGACTGTCTTGCCCTCCCAGAAATTCCCCCTTTTTCCGGCACCTTGCACTTTACTCCCCCATTCCCTGGATTTTGTATACTTCTATGCTTTGAATATATCTATTAATAAAACTTTACTTATTATGCCTAATTACTCATTTTGTTCTCCTGTTTCTTAATTGATGATATGAGTAGGCTTATCTGGACCCGGGACTCAACATGTTTGTTCAGGTACCGTGGTCCGTTTAGCGTCTTATGGTTGGCTTTGGTTTGTTCAAGAATACCAAGAAGTAGCCTCCTGAATTACAGACAAAGGAAGGACAACAACAGGGTACCTCTTGTGGTCACATACAACCCCCACATGAACATCCTAAGGAAAATTGGTGCTGATCTCCAACCCATATTCCACAGAGACCATAAACTGAAAGAAATATTCCCAGAACTACCACTTCTCTCCTGCAAACAGCCCCCTAACTTAAGGAATCTCCTTGTCAGAAGATTCCTCTCATCACCATCAGTGACGGGCACATTCCCATGTAAAAACAAAAAAATGCAAAACTTGTACCCACATAGTACCATCAAATACAGTCTGCATACCTAACACAGGACAACAAAATCATGAATGTCTTTTCATGTACATCCTCCAATGTGGTGTATATGATGCAATGTACAAGGTGCCCAGAAGGAGTTTATATTGGAGAAACAATGCAAAAACTGCAAACGAGAATGAATTTACACAGACACACAATTAAGAATGAACTGGACACACTTGTGGCAAAACATTTCTCTGGCCAGGGACACTGTATGGCTCTGTCCCCATGATGTGTTTTTTTAAGCGTTGCCGCAGCAGCAAGAACGCTGCAGAAACGTTTAAAAAACGCTTGGTAGAAGACCTGCCATGTTCCCCAATGATAATCCGCATGTGCTGCGGAAATTTCCGCTGCGGATTATCATTGCGGAAAAAAATGCAGCACTACCAATTATTTTGCAGAAGCACTGCGTTTTCGCCGCCATTGAATTGCATTGGAACGCTTGGATTCCGCATCACTGGATCTGTACATGCAAAATCCAAGCGTTTCAATGTGCGTGTGGTACCCGAATGGTGGCTATGAAAGATCTAAAAGTTTTAATACTAAAAGGTCACTTCAAGGGCAACAGAGAAAGAAAAATTTGGAAATTCAAATTGATAAGGATGTTCAATTCACTGACAACAGGACTAAATATAACACTGGGGTTTATGACTCACTACATGGACACAAATCACACCTCCAGTTAATTAAACATTCCCAAGGCCTCTCATTTTGCAACAAAAAAAATTATTTAATCTCCCTAACTTATCAGTAGGAGGCATCACAACTTACACCTCATGAACAAATGTCTTGTTGTAACATCTCTCAAATGCTGTGCCTTTTGTCTTATGAATTCATTTGTAATCTTCCCTGACGACAGAGCCTCTGTGCTCTGAAAGCTTGAATATATATATATTTTTTTATGGTTAGCCAATAAAGGTATCACTTCGAGAATACTTTTGTCATTTTTGGCATAAAAGTATTTACATCAAATAGCAGGCCTGTAATTTACTAATACTATTCTACACAGACACCTAGTGTGAATAGCTTGACCGACACACTGCAACAGAATGGAAAAGGAGGCCAATATTTTCCAAGTTCAGTTTCAATTTCTGGATTTTTATCGCTGAAATATGGAAAAGATCTGGCTTTATTCTGTAGAGAGAACAAGCAAATGGAGCAGAAAAAATTATGTACTCTGGATTGCTTTTTACGCAAATAACCAGGATTAAAAAGAAATAAAATTTGCCTTGGCCCCTGTTATCTGGGGCTATGTCTACAAATATCTATAATTATTACAGCAGCAGACAGGACGTTCAATGGACCCTCTTGTGCTGTATCATACAGTGCAGTCTGTCACATACACTGCCTGCCTGACTAGCACTGATTATCTGCAGCTGGATTAGTCCTCAGAAGGACTGTTAGTTCAGATGGATATATATATATATATATATGTTGTGGAATACCTATACTAACAGGACGTTCAATGGACCCTCTTGCACTATATGCACTGCAGTCTGCACATACACTTCCTGCCTGCCTAACTCCTGCTATCACCACTTATTATATGCAGCTGGATTAGTCCTCAGGACTGTTAGTTCAGTTGGATATATATATATGTTGTGGAATACCTATACTAACTATAATGAAGCAAATCTCTCCTAGATGCAGCAGCACCTCTCCCTACTCTGCCTGATTCCGGGGTAGACTGTGACGAGCATAGCGGCATCAAGTCTTATATAGACCTGATGACGCTGTATGGCTAGCCAATCACTTTAATGCCCACAACCAACATGGCTACGGCATTACAGTGCATTCACTGGCTCTCTAAAGAGTGCCAAACATGCAGGGAGGGGACCCGAGTTCCCGCCCGAGTAACCCAGAAATACTCGGCGAGCACCAAGCTCGTGGAGCACAGTGATGCTCGGGAGAGTACTGAGCAGTGGCGACCACGTTCGCTCATCACTACCCAGAAGCAGCTATCTAAAATTAATTTTAAACTTAACCTGTCATGTTCCCAAACTCTATTAACCTGCTGTTAGAACCCTCCTGTTAGTTTTTGCTATCTTGTGTTTTGCAGTCACGTGACCAGCTGCCTATATATTCCAGCTCCACCCTTCTGGCTTTGCTGGACTTCAGTGTTTTTTGCCTGTCTCTCTAGCCAGGTGCTTCGGTGCCTATCTCTGTCTAGTTTGCTTGGTCCTCTGGGACCTCTAGTGCTTTTTGTCAGTTTGTCTTTTTGCTCTGCAACAACTTCTGTTAGGAAGTGTCCCATTTTTGCCCCAGTCCTTAGTTCTTTTAGGGACCCCTCCCTTTATTCTATAGGTCTCCGTTCAGACTAGCCGAGGACGAAGGCGGGTCTGTTCACAAGGAACAGTCTGCCCGCTACATCGTAGGGATTCAGCTTAGTTTTACTGTAGGGACAGCTTTTCCCATTCTTTCCTTAGTTTATGTTGCAGATCATAACAGTAAATCCAGCCCAAAAAATACTAAAAGGAAAGAAATTCGGGGATCAGTATGGTCTCCGTCCAGGAGTTGGCTCAACGCCTGCAGGGATTGTCTCTGGAGGTGGCCGAGCTTCAGCAACATGTGAGTAGCTGTCCTGGAGCGCATTTTGTGGAACCGAAGGTAGGATTGCCTGATGTTTTTTATGGTAAACAGCAAGTTTTTTTTTCCTTTAAAAATGCTTGTTTATTATATTTTCGTTTGAGACCAAGATCCTCTGGGAATGAATCACAGAGCATTGGTTTTATTATGTCACTTTTGCGCAAAGAACCACAGGGTTGGGCCTTTTCTCTCCAGCCTAATGATCCGTGTTTAAGTTCTGTTGAAGAATTTTATTCTGCTATGGGGCTATTATATGACGATCCTGATCAAATCTCATCTGCTGAATCAGAACTTATCCGTTTGAATCAGGGGGCTGATGATGTTGAAAATTATTGCACACATTTTAGAAGGTGGGCTTCAGAAGTTAAGTGGAATGATTTGGCGCTGAAAAGTTTATTTCTTGCTGGTCTAAGTGAAAGAGTTAAGGATTTGCTAATTGCATTCCCTGCACCTGAGACTCTGCAGGAAGCTATGCAGTTAGCTGTTCGTGTGGACAGGAGAATAAAGTCCAGGGTCAATGATGTAAAAACTCCTGTAACTTCAGGTCCTAGTTTCCAGAAAATCTGCTCTGAGAGCGGAGAACCAATGGAGGTTGCGGTGATGTCACTCCGCTCTCAAGAAAGAGATCGGAGATTCGCCGAAGGTTTGTGTCTTTATTGTGGTAAAGCTGATCATTTGATTAAGTATTGTGAGCGTCGTTTAAGTAAAGAAAAAAAAAAGGTCAGTTACGCCCGTATAGATTGTTTACGCTCTGCAGGAGTGTTCCTTTCTGGGTGTACTAATCTGCAGGGAGATTTGATTGAATTTCTGGTATTTGTGGATTGTGGTTCAACACTTAATGTGATTGATAAAGGGTTTTTGTAAAAGCTTAAATTGAAATCCAAACCTTTGTCATCTCCTATTTCTGTGGTTGCAATTCATAACATTCCTTTGAAATGTATTACTCACAAGACTGCTGCATTTCCTCTCACTATCAATGGTGTTCACCAATAAATTTTGGACTTGGTTGTTTTGGATAATTTGCCCTCTCCAGTTGTTCTAGGATTGCCTTGGTTAAAACTGCACAATCCTTTGTTGGACTGGTCTACTAATGTGATTAAGTCTTGGAGTCCGAAGTGCTATGATAAATGTTGTAATGGTCGCATTGCGGCTGTGGAAAAAGGGGAATTACCAGTACCTATTCAAGATTTTTGGAGGTTTTTTTCGGAGGAGTCGCAAGTTTTACCTCCTCATAGAGATTATGATTGCGCCATTGAGGTTGTTCCAGGTGCTACTCTTCCCAAAAGTCGCTTGTTTAATCTTACTATCCCTGAAAGAAAGGCCTTGGAGGAGTACATAGAGACTAGCCTGGCTGCTGGTCACATTAGACCTTCTAAGTCGCCTGTGGCAGTCGGATTCTTCTTTGTTAAGAAAAAAGGACGGCGGTTTGCGTCCATGTCTGGATTTTCGTGAAATTAATAAGATTACCGTACGCAATTGCTACCCATTGCCGTTAATTCCTGACTTGTTTAACCAGTTAGTGGGAGCCAAGTGGTTCTCAAAAGTTGATCTCCGAGGGACATACAATTTGTTACATGTGAAGGAGGGTGATGAATGGAAAACTGCTTTTAACACTCCGGTAGGTCATTTTGAGAATCTGGTGATGTCTTACCAATGCACCTGCATTTTTTCAGAACCTTATTAATGACATCCTGAGACCTTTGATTGGTAAGAATGTGGTTGTATATTTGGATGACATTTTGATTTATTCATCAGATTTAGAGTCCCATTGGCAGAGTTTACGTGAAGTTTTGCAGTTATTGAGTGATAATTCACTCTTTGCTAAGCTGGAGAAATGTGAGTTTGCTGTGCAGAAAATTAGTTTTTTGGGCTACATTGTCTCCAGCGAGGGCTTTGAGATGGTTCAGGCAGTGCAGGAATGGCCTAGGCCTATTGATTTGAAATTTATACAGAGGTTTTTGGGTTTTGCCAATTATTACAGGAAATTCATTAAGAATTTTTCTGTAATTGTTAAACCTCTAACCGATCTCACCAGGAAAGGTGCGAATACGACCCAGTGGACTACTGAAGCCATTGAAGCGTTTGAGCATCTCAAAGAGAGGTTCAGTTCTGCCCCTATCCTTATACAGCCTGATGAGACCAAACCTTTTTTGGTCGAAGTCGATGATTCATCGGTGGGGGTCGGAGCAGTTTTGTCTCAGGAGAACAAGGGTGGAGTACATCCTTGTGCCTTCTTTACGAAAAATTTTTCGGAAACCGAACTGAATTATGATGTTGGAAATCGGGAGTTGCTGGCTATTAAACTTGCGTTTGAACACTGGCGTCATTTTTTGGAAGGCGCTAGATTTCCTATTCAGGTTTCCACAGATCATAAGAATTTGATCTATCTGGATGCTGCCAAGCGCTTGAATGCCTGTCAAGCTAGGTGGGCACTTTTTTTTTCTCGGTTTCATTTTTCTGTTACCTATATCTCTGGTACTAAGAATGTTAAAGCCGATGCTTTATCTCGCAGCTTCTCTCCTACGGTCGGTACCGAGGAGGAGGAGAGCATTTTGCAGAAAGGAGTTGTGGTGGCGGCATTGGACTCCGATTTGGAGAATGGGATTCTGATTGCTCAAGATGATGCTCCATCTAACACTCCCCATGGGAGGTTGTTCGTGCCTAGAGCCTTTAGGAGAGATTTGTTTGTGGAGTGTCATGAGTCTCAGTTGGCAGGTCATCCAGGAGTTTTGGAGACTAAGAGACTTATCAGTCGCAGTTTTTGGTGGCCTGGATGGCAGAAGGAAGTCATCAAGTGGGTGCGTCAGTGTACTGTGTGTGCTAGGTCAAAGGCTTCACATACTCCTGCTGCGGGGTTGCTTTGCCCTCTGCAGGTTCCCAGTGCGACTTGGACGCATATCTCTATGGATTTTATTACTGATCTTCCTGTGTCTAAGGGTTTTACTGTCATCTGGGTGGTCGTAGACCGTTTTAGTAAGATGTGTCATTTGGTTCCATTCATTAAGTTGCCCTGCACCAAGACACTCGCTAAGGCGTTTGTTAAGGAGATTGTCAAGCTTCATGGCGTTCCCACGGATATTGTTTCTGATAGAGGACCTCAATTTGTGGCTCGCTTTTGGCGTGCTTTTTGTGACAGGTTGGGAGTCCATTTGTCATTTTCATCTGGGTATCATCCTGAGTCTAATGGACAGACTGAAAGAAAGAACCAGGATGTTGAACAGTTTTTGCGTTGTTTTGTGGCGGACAATCAAGAGGTGTGGTCTGAGTTTCTGCCTCTCGCAGAATTTGCTCTTAACAATCATACATCCTCCTCTGCTGAGTGTTCTCCTTTTTTTGTTGCACTGGGAGACATCCGTCTTTTGGTTCGTTCTTCAAATTGGGGTCGGCGGTGCCGGAGGAGCAGAATTTTTCCGCTGATTTGGAGAGAGTTTGGACGAATGTACGTTGTAACCTGCAAGAGGCTAACAAGAAGTCCAAGAGGTATTTTGACAGGAAACGTAAAGAGGTTTTGTTTACTGTGGGTGACATGGTTTGGTTGTCCTCGAAGAACTTGCGGTTGAGGATTCCCTCTAAAAAAATGGGTCCTAAGTTTGTTGGTCCATTTAAAGTGCTTCAGGTGGTTAACCCTTCTGCTGTCAGGTTGGATGTCCCTACTTCCTGGAAGATTAATCCTGTGTTTCATGTTTCCTTGTTGAAAAAGGCAGATGTATCTGATAGGGATGTGTAGCACCCCGAGGACTCGGCTGCTACAGGGGTATTGCACCTCGAACCAGAGGTGTGGTATTCCACTCCCGGGTAAGGATGGAGTGTGGACCGGGGCTCAGTAGGCTGCATGCACCACACACACCCCATTTCCGAGGAACAGACCAACGGTGCTCCCACTAGACAGAGTGCAGGCACGACAGCTTCTGTTCCTGGCTGGAGTGGGGAGGGGGAGGAAAACCCAGTGGTGTAGGAGCAGATAGGGGTGGGTTTCTGGGCATAGGTAGGAGCCCATTGGTTGCTAGTCACCTGGGCTCACACATAGAGGGAGGTATATAAGGTGGGCACCATCTTAGATCAGGGTTCAGTCCGGTTCAGTTCAGAGAGGAGGAGAAGAAGAGAGGAGCTCAGCCAGAGAGGGCTGACAGGGAGCTGTGGCTCAGTCTGGGCCCAGCTCCAGAGGCAAGCCTGGAGTGGAGGCCTGAGACAGCAGAAAGAGAGAGGAGAAGGAACGGAAAGGAAAGTAAGAAAGGAACTGAAACGGAGGAGAAAGGAGGCGAGGAACACAGAGAAAGGCCCAGAGACACGAAGGCAGAAGGAACCCCAGATTCCCAGAGGAGATACTGGGTGAAGGGTTGGCAGAGCATGGTACCGGAACCCGAATTGGTGGAGGCGACTAATCCTCAGCCAAAACCGGAGGTTGTCACCACATCTTGGTGCGACCCCTCACTACATCCACCAGAAAGGCATACCGCATAGGGTCAGGAAACCGGAGAGAGGTTTCACCAACAGAAGGCCCGAGGAAGCTGGACAAAGGTGGGTCACTGGTGGGGACGGCCAGTAGAAAGGAAGAGAGGGGAGCTCTGAACCGCACTCTGGAATTGCCTGGGAGTTGACCGAGTCCCTCACCTGGTGGACGCAGCACGGCTCGGGCGGTCACTGCTGGCCGAAGTGATCTGAACAACAACAGTGAGTAAAGCTTTGGAAACTGCACCACAAGTCTCTGTGTTTCATCGCCGCACCAGCACCATCAGTACTGGGACACTCGCACCATCACTCCCATCATTATCCACACTAGCTGCCCTGAGGCAATACTCCTCCCGTGGGGAGTCATCCCATACTCAGCTGCACAAACAACATCAGCCTCAGCGGTCTGCAGTGCAGCGGCGGTCCCCACTGACCGCAATCCATGGGTGGCGTAGTCGGACACTTATTACCATACAAATAGACTGCCACTGGTTTGACCACCCTGGGCACGGACCGGGTCACCGCCACGGAGAACTACAACCCCCAGCGATCCGGCTCCGGGTATTCCCCCTGCACAGCAGCAGCAGCACAGGCCTAGGGGGCAAGTCAACTTTGGCGTAGTCGGCAGGATCATTACCAACCCGCCACAAACGGGTATTGCGTGCCTGAAGAAAATTGCACATGTACCTTAAAAAGAAGTTTCCCGGCGTCCGGAGTCGTTTCCCGCCATCCGGAGCCGATTCCCGCCATCGGACGCCATCTTGGACTGTTTCCCGCCATCTTCGTCCGTTTTTCCCGCCCTGGCAGAGCGGACGCCATTATGTGCGCACCAAAGGACAACAAGAAGCCACCTCCCATCGTGGGCCAGGTCCCAGAGTGGCACCAAAGAAGGAGCCCGCCCCCACCAGCCATGAATGCAGCAATGGAGATGTCCATCAACGTGGGGGGGCTGCCCCTGAAGGTGATTGTCAGCAGATGCCCCCAAGACCAAACCCCATGGGGGCGGATAGGAAAGAAAACTGTGGGGCAGGGCGCGCTCTGGATCAGTTTGGACCTGCTGCACCCGGAGATGGAGGGAGCAGCGAACCCCACCAGCACCCTGGCCCGCAGCCTGCTGCAAGCTGAACCACCCTGCAGCCTGACGGAACTGCTGGCCCAGCTGCCTAGAGACCCGGACCGTGCGCGCGCAGCGCTGGAAGATCTGAACAGGAGAATGGTCCGGGCGCAGCGGGATGTGTTTGCCGGGTGGAGAGAGGAGATGGCCCAGCAGCACGGAGGTGACCAGCAGAGGACTCCGCCGGGACCGGGCAACGCGCTGACTGCTGGGCGCGGAGAAGAGGGACCGGCAGCTGCAGATGACGCCGCGGAGGAGGCCACGGAGACTGAGGCAAGTAATGGGGACGCCACCACCCCAAGCCCGGGGAACACCAGCCTGCCCTCACTCTCCGTTGCGGGACCCGAAACCCCGGGGACCGTACCTGACACCACGCCTCTACCGCCACCAGCTAGGCCTCAGGCAGCAAGCACCATCGTCACGCCCCGCCCCGCACTGTGCCCTCTGAACCCTGGCGCCGTACAGCGTGAAACGTCACAGGCCAGGACGCAAGGCCCAGCACACCCGGGCGCCGCTGCCTCACAAGCGCCCCCTACCTTGGCGGTGCCACCCCCGGGCACGACCGACAAGCGACCGCCGGCCTGGTCGCAAGGCCGAGTGCCCCCGGGCGCTGCCACCCGTCCGAAGCTCATAGTGCCATCCTTGGGCGCGGACCTGTATGCCCAACATACCAGCCCGGACGGGCTACCCTTTGAATGGCCGCCGGAGTTCGCCAACCCCCGTCTCCGGAAAGAGCGACCCCTGAGTGAGCCTTTGATCCCGGCCCCGGAGCCCGCCAACATCGCTCCACCCCTGCCGGAGGATGCCCAGTTTGCATGGGACCCCACTGGCGAGAACCTCATGGGCTTCACCCAGGAGACCCGGGCAGAAGAAGCCCAGCGCCTGGAGTGCTGCCGTCAGCAGCTAGCTACGTATGAGAGAGAGCGGCGGCAGAGGCGCATCAGGGAGCAGCGACTCCAGGCCAGGAGCGCGGAGCAGAAGCGCAGGGCCCGACAAGACACCCACGCCATCCGCGGACCCAGAGCCACCGGGACCGTAGTCAAGTTCCAGCTGGAGCATGGCTGGGGCTTCATCAGAGACCCGGAGGCTGACACCGACGTCTTCGTCACGAGAAGGGACGTCGAAAGCCACCTGCCAGAGGGACATCACGGACGTGACCTGTACCCCGGCGACGTGGTCACCTACACCCGGCACAAGGGCGCAAAGGGACTGTATGCTCTCCATGTCCACCGTCTAACTGAGGAGGAGCTGCGGTACCGCCCAGACATGGACTACCCTGAGGATCCGGAGGGGTCTGAAGAGTACAAGGAAGAAGCATCAGGAGGACACCATTATTAGAGAATGGTAAAGTGGAACTGTATATAGTTACCCGTCGGGGTACAAGAACTGTTACTTGTGTGCCCCTTCCTAAATTACCAGGCTGAGGACTGTGAGCAGCCATTCCCCTATTCCCACTGGCCGAGGACTGAGAGCGGCCATACCCTTGTACATAGTTGCGCTTCTTAAAGCGCCCCCTACTGGTTTTATACAAAAACCGCAACGCCTACCTCAAGACGGATTAAATGGACTGTTGCACCTTTACCTGGTCGCAAGTTGCACAGCGGCCAGAACTCAAGAATATGTTTTGAAAATGTTTATGTGAAAATGTCTTATAATGGAAAGTTTAATATGCTGCTAAAATAGTAATGCCAAAAGTTTTATATAGTGTTTTACAAAAGAGTTCCGGTGGCATTAGTAGAATGTCTTATAAAAATGTTTTATACCAGTAACGTTAAAGAGAGAAGAGTACCTCCCATAAAGGGATGAGTGAAAAGTTAATGTCTTATATATGAGTGCACTTTAAAAATTTGTATGTTTTAAATTGTCTTTGCTCTTTTCCAGCCCGAGGACGTGCTGTGATTTACCAGGGGGGAATGTAGCACCCCGAGGACTCGGCTGCTACAGGGGTATTGCACCTCGAACCAGAGGTGTGGTATTCCACTCCCGGGTAAGGATGGAGTGTGGACCGGGGCTCAGTAGGCTGCATGCACCACACACACCCCATTTCCGAGGAACAGACCAACGGTGCTCCCACTAGACAGAGTGCAGGCACGACAGCTTCTGTTCCTGGCTGGAGTGGGGAGGGGGAGGAAAACCCAGTGGTGTAGGAGCAGATAGGGGTGGGTTTCTGGGCATAGGTAGGAGCCCATTGGTTGCTAGTCACCTGGGCTCACACATAGAGGGAGGTATATAAGGTGGGCACCATCTTAGATCAGGGTTCAGTCCGGTTCAGTTCAGAGAGGAGGAGAAGAAGAGAGGAGCTCAGCCAGAGAGGGCTGACAGGGAGCTGTGGCTCAGTCTGGGCCCAGCTCCAGAGGCAAGCCTGGAGTGGAGGCCTGAGACAGCAGAAAGAGAGAGGAGAAGGAACGGAAAGGAAAGTAAGAAAGGAACTGAAACGGAGGAGAAAGGAGGCGAGGAACACAGAGAAAGGCCCAGAGACACGAAGGCAGAAGGAACCCCAGATTCCCAGAGGAGATACTGGGTGAAGGGTTGGCAGAGCATGGTACCGGAACCCGAATTGGTGGAGGCGACTAATCCTCAGCCAAAACCGGAGGTTGTCACCACATCTTGGTGCGACCCCTCACTACATCCACCAGAAAGGCATACCGCATAGGGTCAGGGAAACCGGAGAGAGGTTTCACCAACAGAAGGCCCGAGGAAGCTGGACAAAGGTGGGTCACTGGTGGGGACGGCCAGTAGAAAGGAAGAGAGGGGAGCTCTGAACCGCACTCTGGAATTGCCTGGGAGTTGACCGAGTCCCTCACCTGGTGGACGCAGCACGGCTCGGGCGGTCACTGCTGGCCGAAGTGATCTGAACAACAACAGTGAGTAAAGCTTTGGAAACTGCACCACAAGTCTCTGTGTTTCATCGCCGCACCAGCACCATCAGTACTGGGACACTCGCACCATCACTCCCATCATTATCCACACTAGCTGCCCTGAGGCAATACTCCTCCCGTGGGGAGTCATCCCATACTCAGCTGCACAAACAACATCAGCCTCAGCGGTCTGCAGTGCAGCGGCGGTCCCCACTGACCGCAATCCACGGGTGGCGTAGTCGGACACTTATTACCATACAAATAGACTGCCACTGGTTTGACCACCCTGGGCACGGACCGGGTCACCGCCACGGAGAACTACAACCCCCAGCGATCCGGCTCCGGGTATTCCCCCTGCACAGCAGCAGCAGCAGCACAGGCCCAGGGGGCGAGTCAGATGCCACTGTCACAGTTCCTCCTGTGGTGGAAGACAGCGAATATGAAATTTCTCGTATTTTGAATTCAAGATGGCATAGAGGGAAATTACAGTATCTTGTCTCCTGGAAGGGTTTCGGTCCCGAAGACAACTTCTGGGTAAGGACGGATGATGTCTCTGCTCCTAGGCTTGTTAAAGCTTTCCACAAGAGGTTTCCGGATAAGCCTGGGCCTGGAGGATCCGGAGGATCCTCATAGAAGAAGGGGTACTGTTAGAACCCTCCTGTTAGTTTTTGCTATCTTGTGTTTTGCGGTCACGTGACCAGCTGCCTATATATTCCAGCTCCGCCCTTCTGGCTTTGCTGGACTTCAGTGTTTTTTGCCTGTCTCTCTAGCCAGGTGCTTCGGTGCCTATCTCTGTCTAGTTTGCTTGGTCCTCTGGGACCTCTAGTGCTTTTTGTCAGTTTGTCTTTTTGCTCTGCAACAACTTCTGTTAGGAGGTGTCCCATTTTTGTCCCAGTCCTTAGTTCTTTTAGGGACCCCTCCCTTTATTCTATAGGTCTCCGTTCAGACTACCCGAGGATGAAGGCGGGTCTGTTCACAAGGAACAGGCTGCCCGCTACATCGTAGGGATTCAGCTTAGTCTTACTGTAGGGACAGCTTTTCCCATTCTTTCCTTAGTTTATGTTGCAGATCATAACACCTGCAGATAAAGGATCAATGTATAAGTTAATAGTGTTACAAGGTTTTATGACCTCCTTACTGAAAGTGTGACTACCAGGAGAAAAATTATCTTTATTCTTCCCGAGAGACACCAACTTTTTGTCATACAGGCGTGCTTGGATTGGCTACAAGCAGGGGTGGATTAAGAGTAGCAAGGGCCCCGGGCAGTTTAGAAGGAGCGGGACACCCCCCACACACACACCTGATTTATCACGTGACATGTCACATGATCCCCTGTGATAGTTCATGGGAAATTAATTTGGCACAATATTAATTGTGCTGCCTCAACTGAGAGCAGCACAATATAGGGGCAGATACCCTGATTCCAGCGATGTGTCACTTTTTCAGCTGCTTGTTGTCATTTTGAGAAAATCACCGTTTTATCTGCTGCAGATCTAGCAGCTCTCTGAATGCTGTGCTCTGTATAGCCCCACCCACACCACTGATTGGCAGCTTTCTGCCCATGCTCAGTGTACACTGAAATCTACTGATCAGTGATGGGGGTGGGGTCCTACAGAACTTACTAGTCATCTAGTGATAATTACTAGTGTTGAGCGAACATGCTCGACACTGTTCGGTACTCGCCCGAGCATCACGCTACTCGGGATGTTCGGCGAGCACCGAGCATTTCCGGGTTACTCGGGCGGGAGCTCGGGTCTCTGCCCTGCATGTTTGCCGCTCTTTACAGAGCCAATGAACATGCAGGGATTGCCAGCCAGTCACTGTAATGCCGCAGCCATGTTGTTTGTGGGCATTACAGTGATTGGCTGGCCGCACAGCGTCACCTCGAGTATTTAAAACCGGGCGCCGCCATCTTGGACACAGTCGCTCCGGATCAGACAGTGTAGGGACAGTGCTGCTGATTTAGGGAGAGATATAAACTGCAAAATAGTTAGTGTAGGGTCTGTAAAGGCTGCCCGATCAAACAAACAGTCCTTCTCAGGACTAATATCCATCCCAGGTATATCAGGCAGGCAGGCAGGCTGTATAGGAGAGGCAGTGGTTATAGCAGCAAACGCTGCATTACAGTCCTGTGTGCTGCTCCTGTTGCTGAAATTGCTGGACTTAGCTCCAGGTCCCGGGGGCCAGGAAAAATCCTTTTTTTTTATCTAAATCCTCTTTTTTTTCTTCCTCCTTCACAATGTACAAATACCCATCTTATTAACCTTTTTGTGTCCCCCCCACCCCCCCCCCCCAAAAAAAAGTGTGCCTCTGATTGTTCAGACACAAATATATCTGTTGAAAATAGTCTGGTGTAGGCCCAAGAAATACAAGTGTGGTTTTGCAGTTCCACGGTTCAAACCTCTGTATTATCCACTTTTGGGCCATTTGTATCTAAAAAAAAACAGTTTGAGTGTGTCGCTCACTGTTCAGCCGCAAATATATATATTTTAAAAAGCCTGGTATACACCAGTAAATTATAACTGTGGTTTTGCTGTTCCACAGTAAAAAATCTCTATTATCCTGCTTTTGGCATTTTTTGCCGTAAAAAATAAATAGTGTCTCCTGATTGTTCAGACACAAATATATCTGTTGAAAATAGTCTGGTGTAGGCCCGAGAAATACAAGTGTGGCTTTGCAGTTTCACGGTTCAAACCTCTGTATTATCCACTTTTGGGCCATTTGTATCTAAAAAAAAAACAGTTTGAGTGTGTCGCTCACTGTTCAGCCGCAAATATATATATTTAAAAAAGTGTGGTATACCCCAGTAAACAATAACTGTGGTTTTGCCATCCCATGGTAAAAAAATCTCTATTATTCAGGTTTTGGTAGTTTTTTCCGTAAAGAAAAACAGTAGTGTCTCCTGACTGTTGTGACACAAAAATATATCTGTTGAAAATAGTCTTGTGTAGGCCCGACATCCCAGTGTGGTTTCGCAGTTCCACGGGTCAAATCGCTGTACTATCCAGTTTTGGGCCTTTGGTATCTAAAAAAAAAAGCAGTTTGAGTGTGTCGCTCACTGTTCAGCCGCAAATATCTCTATTTAAAAAAGTGTGGTATACCCCAGTAAACAATAACTGTGGTTTTCCTCTTCCACGGTTCTAATCTACTCTTTATTACCCTTTTTCCATTGATAGTGCAAGTGTAAGCTATTTTACTTCATTTACAATGGGCAAGGCACGTGGCAAGGGACGTGAAAGTGGACGTTCTGGTGATGGTTCGTGCAGAGGACGGGGCCGTGGCCAAGGTGAAAATGTGCCACAACCAACAGCCACATCTTCTCGCTCCCACTTCTTGACCGAATTACTAGGGAAGCACAGAACAACACCAGTATTGAGAACTGATCAGTGTGAACAGGTTATTAATTGGATAGCAGACAATAGTTCCAGTTACCTGGGCACCACCACCTCCGGTCTGTCTTCCACACGGTCAACTCTTAGTAGCCGTGAGTCTCGACCGCATACTCCTCCTCACCCTGATGCTCCTTCCTCCCACCATGCCGAGTGTCGTCAGACAGCAAGTGATCCCACACTTGGACACTCTGAAGAGCTGTTCACTGGTCCATTTCCATATTTGGGCCCCTCACCTGATACGCTTGAAGTGGTGGAAGAGGAGATCCCATGTTGCGATGCCCAAATATTTGAACAGCCACGGCCACAGGAAGTCGACGTTGGCAATCTGTCACAAGAGGTGGACGATGACGAGACACAATTGCCAGGAAGTGAGGAGGAGGATCGTGGTGCGCAAGTGGAAGAGGAGGAGGTGGTGGATGATCTAGTAACTGACCCAACGTGGAATGAGGACATGCAGAGTGAGGCCAGCAGCACACAGGGGGAGGGAGGCAGAGTACCCCAACAGGCAGGAAGAAGCAGTGTGGTGGCCGCAGACAGAAGGCAGGCAACCGTTCCCCGTAACACCAACACGAGGGACGTTGCCAGTACAAGTGGTAGGTCTTCCAGAGTCTGGAATTTTTTTAAAGACTCTGCTGATAACCCCAAAAAGGCCATATGTTCCACCTGCCATGCCAGCATCAGCAGGGGTGACAAAACTACCAGACTGACCACCACCAGCATGATCAGGCACATGGCAGCAAAGCACCCGACTTTGTGGGGCGAAACCCAGGGTCCACGACCAGTGTCAGCGGGTGTCACCACTGCTTCTTCCACTGTTGTGCGTGCAATAGAACCCCCTGTTGTGTGTGCAAGGCAATCCCCTGTCCATACTGCATGTAAAGATGCCCCCTCCTCTCAGTCTTCACTTGTTATGGCAGTTTCTCAAGAAACAGCATCAACGTCCACGTCCACGTCCCACCGCAGCGTTCAATTGTCCATATCCCAGACCTTTGAACGAAAGCGGAAATTCGCAGCTAACGCCCCACAGGCCACAGTCCTAAATTCGCACATTTCACGACTGCTTGCATTGGAAATGCTGCCTTTTAGGCTGGTGGAGACGGACTCCTTCCGCAATCTTATGGCGGTGGCCGTCCCTCGGTACTCAGTCCCCAGCCGACACTATTTTGCCCGGTGTGCCATCCCCGTACTACACAAGCACGTGTCCCAAAGCATCTGCCGTGCCCTCAACAACGCAGTTACTGGGAGAGTCCACCTGACAACGGACACGTGGACAAGTGCTTGTGGCCAGGGACGGTTCATCTCTCTGACGGCACACTGGGTAAACATAGTGGAAGCCGGGACCCAGTCGGACCTTGGGACGGAACACATCCTCCCCACACCGAGGATTGCGGGCCCTATGTCAGTCAGAGTTGCCCCCACAGTGTACAGCTCCTGCGCATCCTCCTCCTCCTCCTCATGTTCAGCCTACATCTCAGATATCACCACATCAGTTACAAGCTGGAAGCATTGCAGTACTGCCTCCGCCAAGCGGCAACAGGCTGTGCTAAAACTCATAAGCTTAGGTGATAAACCTCACACTGCTTGTGAGTTGTGGACAGCTGTGAAAGAGCAGGCAGATCTGTGGCTGAGACCGCTGAACCTACATCCCGGCATGGTCGTGTGTGACAATGGCCGTAACCTGGTGGCGGCTCTGAGGCGAGGTGAGATCACACACGTACCACGCCTGGCTCATGTGCTTAATCTCGTGGTTCAGCGGTTTCTTAAATCGTACCCCGAGTTGCCAGATCTGCTCGTGAAAGTACGCCGCCTGTCAGCTCATTTTCGCAAGTCGGCTGCAGCTTCCACCGCCCTTGCTGTGTTGCAGCAGCGTTTGCAGCTTCCGGCACACCGACTGGTGTGTGATGTCCCCACACGTTGGAACTCTACCCTCTACATGTTGCAAAGGATTTGTGAGCAGAAGAGAGCAGTTGTGGAGTGCCAGCTGCAACAAGGCCGTCGATATTCAGGTCAGACTCCACACATAAGACCTCAGGAGTGGACCTGGATGTCTGACATATGTACCATCCTGACAAACTTTGAGGAGGCCACCAAGATGGTGAGTGGCGATGACGCCATCATTAGTGTCAGCATCCAACTTGTCTGTCTTTTGCAACGCTCTCTGCAGAGAATTAAAGAGGAGGCATTGCAGCCAGAGTATGATGAGATGGATCAAGAAGCCGTAGCGGGCGATTACGCACAGCCCAGCCTCATCTCATCCCAAAGTGCATTGGGGGACAATGAGGGAGAGGAGGAGGAGGAGGAAGAACAGGAGCTGCTATCATGCGTTGTAGACGATAGTACCTGTACAAGTGTCATACCGTCGGTTCAGCGTGGGTGGCCTGAGGACAGGGGGGAGGAGGAAGAGGAGGAGGAGGAGGAGGAGAGCATGGTCAGTCGTCATCTTGGTGAGGACACGGAAATCTTGCCCATTACCAGTCTGGCACGCATGGCTGACTTTATGTTACGCTGCCTTAACCGTGACCCTCGCGTTGTCAAAATGTTGGGTGACAGTCATTACTGGTTGGTAACACTAGTAGACCCCCGCTACAAGGAGAACTTTCACTCTCTTATTCCTGAGGTGGAGAGGTCTACAAAAATGGGGCAATACCAGAAGGCCCTTGCTGCAGAACTCTTAAAAAAATTCCCATCTGAACACGCTAGCGGCAGAGGTCACAGTTTGTTGCCCAACCAAGGCGTACAGGCGAGAGAGATGCAACTCCAATCCAGCAGAGGCAGGGGAACACTGTCAACGTTCTGGGACAGTTTTCTGACACCCGCCCAGCTTACAGGCCCTGAGGCGCGGGGTACTCTCACAAGGAGTGGAAAGTTTCAAAAGATGGTGAGGGAGTACCTTGCCGATCGTACCAGCGTCCTCCATGATTCCTCTGTGCCTTTTAATTATTGGGTATCCAAGCTGGACACTTGGAATGAACTCGCTCTGTATGCCTTGGAGGTCCTGGCCTGCCCTGCCGCTAGCGTGTTATCGGAGCGTGTATGTAATGCCGCAGGGGGAATTATAACTGATAAGCGCACTCGCCTGTCAACTGACAATGCTGACAAGCTGACCCTTATCAAAATGAACAAGGGCTGGATTGGGCCAGACTTCTCATCACCACCAAATGACAGCAGAGTAACATAAAGTCAAATCCACTGTGTTATTTCGGGAGGTGTATTCACATGCACCGCTTCACACCCACACATGGGTATACGCTTCCTCGTTTCGGCTGTTTAATCTTCTTCTCCTTATCCTCAGCCTCCACCACCACTATACCACCAGGGTACCAGCATTGCAAGTTCCTCCGTCCTAATTTTTGGCAGCTTTTGCTGGGAAAGCATAAGCAAATACCATGGGACACCCACTCCCCAATAATGGGACTTATGTTTGTAATATGCTGTACTGCATGGCTCTTGTAAGGGGCATTGCAAGTTCCTCCGTCCTAATTTTTGTCAGCTTTTGCAGGGAAAGCATAAGCAAATACTATGGGAGACCCACTCCCCAATAATGGGACTTATGTTTGTAATATGCTGTACTGCATGGCTCTTGTAAGGGGCATTGCAAGTTGCTCCGTCCTTATTTTTGGCAGCTTTTGCTGGGAAAGCATAAGCAAATACTATGGGAGACCCACTCCCCAATAATGGGACTTATGTTTGTAATATTCTGTACTGCATAGCTCTTGTAAGGGGCATTGCAAGTTGCTCCGTCCTAATTTTTGACAGCTTTTGCTTGCAAGGCATAAGCAAATACTATGGGAGACCCACTCCCCAATAATGGGACTTATGTTTGTAATATGCTGTACTGCATGGCTCTTGTAAGGGGCATTGCAAGTTGCTCCGTCCTAATTTTTGGCAGTTTTTGCTTGCAAGGCATAAGCAAATACTATGGGAGACCCACACCCCAATAATGGGACTTATGTTTGTAATATGCTGTACTGCATGGCTCTTGTAAGGGGCATTGCAAGTTGCTCCGTCCTAATTTTTGGCAGCTTTTGCTTGCAAGGCATAAGCAAATACTATGGGAGACCCACTCCCCAATAATGGGACTTATATTTGTAATATGCTGTACTGCATGGCTCTTGTAAGGGGCATTGCAAGTTGCTCCGTCCTAATTTTTGGCAGCTTTTGCTTGCAAGGCATAAGCAAATACTATGGGAGACCCACTCCCCAATAATGGGACTTATGCTTGTAATATGCTGTACTGCATGGCTCTTGTAAGGGGCATTGCAAGTTGCTCCGTCCTAATTTTTGGCAGCTTTTGCTGGGAAAGCATAAGCAAATACTATGGGAGACCCACTCCCCAATAACGGGACTTATGTTTGTAATATGCTGTACTGCATGTGACGCGCCCCCTGGGCCGTGTGTACACGTGTGTGGGATACCCGGTGCCGGGTCTCTGGGGTCTGTAGTCTCCGTGGCGGTGACCCGGTCCCGTGCCTCAGGCTGGTCAAACCAGTGGCAGTCTTTCTTAGGTTTTGAGGTTAATTGTCCGACTACGCCACCCGTGGATTGCGGTCAGGGAGTACCACCGCTGCGAGGCAGACCGCTGAGGCTGGTTGTAGCGTCGGCATCCCTGCCTCCTGCTAGGCAGGGACGCTGTTCCCCTCACCTCTCCGTTCCGTGCCCGGCGTCTTCCTCCCGCTCTGCTGGCAGCGCGCGCTCCTTCCCGGCCACGGTGCTTAGGGCGCGCGCGCGCTCCTCCTCTCTTAAAGGGGCCGCGCGCGCCGTCCTAAGGAGTCCCCGGCCAATGGCCGGAGGACTTCACCATATATAAGGCACCTCCTCCAAAATGGAGGTGCCCGAGCAATGTTGTAGCACAGTTCATCACTCTGCTTCAGCCCTCAGGTCCCGTTTCCAGTTACCTGCCAGTTACCTGCCAGTTACCTGCCAGTTTCCTGTCTGATACCTGCCAGTTTCCTGTCTGATACCTGCCTGTCTCGTGTCTACCTACTTCTGCTCCTGCGGTCCGACAGTCTGCCTACCAGCCCTGCCAGTCTGTCTATGGATCCGTCTGCCCGCTCACCTGGGAGCGCTCACCTGCTACCTGTCTGCTAGCCTACCTGGAGGCTCTGCCGTCACGTGCTGTGACCACCTGCTTGTCCAGAGACTCTTGCCCGCTCACCTGGGAGCGCTCACCTGCTACCTGTCTGCTAGCCTACCTGGAGGCTCCGCCGTCACGTGCTGTGACCACCTGCCTGTCCAGAGACTCTTGCCCGCTCACCTGGGAGCGCTCACCTGCTACCTGTCTGCCAGCCTACCTGGAGGCTCCGCCGTCACGTGCTGTGACCACCTGCCTGTCCAGAGACTCTTGCCCGCTCACCTGGGAGCGCTCATCTGCTACCTACCTGTTAGCCTACCTGGAGGCTCTGCCGTCACGTGCTGTGACCACCTGCCTGTCCAGAAACTCTTGCTCGCTCACCTGGGAGCGTCCACCTGCTACCAGCCTGCTAGCCTACCTGGAGGCTCTGCCGTCACTTGCCGTGACCACCCGCCTGTCAAGAGACTGTCCCGGTCACTTGCTGTGGCTCCCTGCCCGTTTACCCAGAGACTGTCCCGGTCACTTGCCGTGACCACCTGCCCGTTTGCCCAGAGACTGTCCCTGTCACTTGCTGTGACTACCTGCCCGTCTTCCCTGGGCGCCACCCGCTTCCTTACAAGGACCGCCCCCTTGTATAGTTGCTCAGAGGTTCCGCCTCCCAGACCCGTTACAGTTTGCTCGGGCCATGGAACCCGGTGGCACCCAAGCTCCCTCGCTCTCGGACCTATGTCATGAACTGTCCTGTCAGAGGTCCCAACAGGAGTCCATCCTGGGTCACCTGCGGAATGTCAACTCTCGCCTGGACACTCTGACTGCTCCACCAGCAACCACCGCTAGTGTCATGACTCGCAACCCGGCAGCGCCGCTGCCCACCAATACCATGGTATCCTGTCCTGGACCCCGGCTTTCTGCACCTCCTCGCTTCGGAGGTGACTCCGCTCAAGCTCGGGGCTTCATACACCAGTGCACCCTGCACTTTGAACTCTTGTCCCACCAGTTGATCTCCGACCGGTCCAAAGTGGCCTTTATCATGTCCCACCTCACGGGGGAGGCTCTGGCTTGGCTAAATCCTCTATGGGAGAGAGGAGACCCCCTGGTGTCCGACTTGCCAGCCTTTCTCACGGCTTTCCGGAAAGTCTTCGACGAACCCGGACGGAAGACCTCATCCGCATCGTCTCTGCTACGCCTCCGTCAAGGAAATCTCACCGTGGGCCAATATGCCATACGGTTCCGTACCCTTGCTTCAGAGCTGGCCTGGGATAACGACGCTCTGGTGTCTGTCTTCTGGGAGGGTCTGTCCGGCCGTATTAAAGATGAACTCGCCGGTCGGGACATTCCTACCACTCTCGACGACTTAATAACACTTGCCACCCGGATTGACATCCGGTTCCAGGAGCGCGCCAAAGAGGTCACCTGTGAGAGGAGGTTTCCACGTCTAGCCCCCACCTTCCAGAAACCCGTCACTCCCTCCGTTACTCCCCAGGCACACTCACCTGAGCCTATGCAGGTCGACCAGACCAAGATGGTCAAAACCCGTCAGGACTTACGCCGTGCCGAGGGGTGCTGCTTCTACTGTGGCAGTAAGGAGCACCGGATCCGTACCTGCCCGGAGAGGTCGGGAAACGCCTGTGTCTAGGATCGCTCAGAGAGGTCGTCCTAGACAAGAATAAACCCTCTCCATCTCTGCTTCTGTCAGTCTCTATCATCTGCGGGGAGAACCTTTATTTTGAACTAGCCCAACTTGACTCTGGAGCTGCCGGGAATCTCATTTCTCAGTCCCTGGTAGAAAAATACCGCATTCCCACCAAACCTCTGGCTGTACCCTTATCTGTCGCTGCCGTGGATGGGGGCCTCTTACCACGTCCCATCCAACTCATCACCGAATCCATTACTCTGCAGGTGGGAATGCTGCACGCTGAGAGCATCTTCTTTCATGTTCTGCCTGGACTCTCTCATGCCCTATTGCTAGGCCTACCTTGGCTCCAGAAACATGCACCCGTGCTTGACTGGAAGACCGGAGAAGTCCTTCGCTGGGGACAGGACTGCCATAAGACTTGTTTGGTTCCCGTCCATCCCATCCGTCCTTCTCCTACCCCAGCTAATCTACCTGGACTTCCGATTCCTTATTGGTCATATGCTGATGTCTTTAATAAAAAGGAGGCAGAGACATTACCATACGACTGCCCAATCGACCTGTTACCCGGTACTACTCCTCCCCGTGGGCGTATTTACCTATTGTCCGCTGCTGAGACACGGTCTATGTCTGAATATATTGAGGAGAATCTGGCCCGGGGATTTATCCGGAAATCTACCTCCCCGGCGGGAGCCGGCTTCTTCTTCGTTAAAAAGAAGGACGGCTCTCTCCGTCCCTGTATAGACTATAGAGGCCTTAACCAGATCACGGTGAAGAATAAATACCCCCTTCCGCTCATTCCTGAATTATTTGACCGTCTGAGGGGGGCTAGAATCTTCACCAAACTGGACCTCCGTGGGGCGTATAACCTGGTCCGTATCCGTCAGGGGGATGAATGGAAGACGGCATTCAACACCCGGGACGGCCACTATGAATATCTGGTAATGCCCTTTGGTCTCTGTAACGCTCCCGCCGTCTTTCAAGAGTTGGTCAATGACATCTTCTGGGACCTTCTCTACTCCTGCGTAGTGGTGTACCTGGACGACATCTTGGTCTTCTCTCCGGATCTCCAGACTCACCGGAGGGATGTTCGTCAGGTCCTGCTCATGCTCAGGCAGAACCACCTCTACACTAAATATGAGAAGTGCCTCTTTGAGCAGACCTCACTTCCGTTTTTGGGCTACATAATTTCTCAGACCGGCCTACGAATGGATCCTGAGAAACTGTCTGCCATCGAGAAGTGGCCTCGACCAGAGGGGTTGAAGGCTATTCAGCGGTTCCTGGGCTTCGCCAACTACTACCGCCTCTTCATACCGCACTTCTGTTCCCGGACTGCCCCAATTTCCGCGCTCACCCGTAAGGGCACTAATCCCAGAGAATGGCTGCCCGAAGCAGAGGAAGCCTTTCTTTCCTTAAAACAGGCTTTCTCTTCTGCCCCGGTGCTGCATCGCCCGGACGGCAAAAAGCAGTTCTTCCTGGAAGTTGACGCCTCCTCCTCTGGAGCCGGAGCGGTACTTACCCAAAAATCGTCTTCCGGGAGAATGGTAACTTGCGGCTTCTTCTCCAAACTCTTCTCCTCTTCTGAACGCAACTATTCTATAGGAGATTGCATTGGCATTGGAGGAGTGGCGTTACCTGCTCGAGGGGGCTCTTCACCCGGTAATAATTTACACTGACCACAAGAACTTGGCTTACCTCCAGAGTGCCCAGAGACTTAACCCGCGCCAAGCCCGGTGGTCCTTGTTTTTTGCTCGCTTTGATTTTGTTCTTCATTTTCGCCCGGCTGACAAAAACATCAAAGCCGACGCCTTGTCCCGATCCTTTCTGGTGTCTGATCTCGAGGAAGAACCTAAACACATTATCGATCCCGCCAGAGTACTTGCCGTGACCACCCGCCTGTCAAGAGACTGTCCCGGTCACTTGCTGTGGCTCCCTGCCCGTTTACCCAGAGACTGTCCCGGTCACTTGCCGTGACCACCTGCCCGTTTACCCAGAGACTGTCCCGGTCACTTGCCATGACCACCTGCCCGTTTACCCAGAGACAGTCCCGGTCACTTGCCGTGACCACCTGCCCGTTTGCCCAGAGACTGTCCCTGTCACTTGCTGTGACTACCTGCCCGTCTTCCCTGGGCGCCACCCGCTTCCTTACAAGGACCGCCCCCTTGTATAGTTGCTCAGAGGTTCCGCCTCCCAGACCCGTTACACTGGTGTTGTATGCGCAGCATAGAATGGGATAACTCCCCTCGGGAGGAGTATAGCCTCAGGGCAGTGAGTGTGGATGATGGGGGTGATGGTGCATGAGCGCAGCAGGAACGACTCAGAGTCTTTGCAGTGCAGTTCAGGGTCTTTACTGATGATTATAAGGTAGACCCTCCCGGGAGTACTGGCTAGCATAAGAGGCCTGGTCAGTCTGTGAGCAAGCAGGAGTTCCCCTGGCCAGGTGGAGTTGTAGGCCTCCCCGTCTGTCTGCACTCTTCCTGGCTACCTTGCTGTAAGCGGGTAGAAGTAGCCCACGTCCCTGAGTGTACCGTGTAGTGCTCACCCGTATGGCTGGTGACTTGGGGCCTTCTGTTAGCCTCCGCTCCACGACTGCGGTGCTGGTCCCTTGCTTGTGACTGAGCCTCCGGGCTTCTATGGCCAGAGGACCTGAAATCCCCTGCCGGCTGGTTTCTGCTGCTGGATATATAAGTCCTCACAGCTTCGGACTCCTGTGTCTGGTTCCTATTGTCTTCTACTAGGGCGAGCTCTGCTCAGCTTCCAGCCCCTGGTCTTTAGCTCCTAGCTCCTACAGAGCTCCTTGCTGTTACTTTCCCTTGCTCTCACTCTGACTCTGACTGTTCTCTGACTCACTCAACCCCACCCCAGATCCAGTTTATAAGGGCAGAATTCTCCCCTCCCAGGACTGGGGCAGGAGGATGTTGCATGTTTAAGGGATCCTGACCAGGAAACCTCCCACTTGCTCTCCGACATAATATCTCTATTACTTTGGTGACCAGACCCCTGGGGTGCCACACATGGCTCTTGTAAGGGGCATTGCAGTTCCTCATAATTTTTGGAAAGCCTTCCATTCACTGCTTAGGCCAACAGTGCACAGGAGACCCAGTTGCTATAAATGGAAAAAACGGTTTAGTTAAGGCCCTCTGACCTCCATGTCACTTCCAAGGGGCATTGGAGTGCCTCGAAATTTTTGGTAGGCATTGCATTCACTGTATGCCTTATAACTGTGTAGCTGAACTGCTCCTTTTGGTACAGAAACATATCCTACAAGACATGTGTGGTTGGCTGGCCTGATATTGATGTGAATGGTCCCTGTTCCTCCTGCTCTTTCTCCTTTGCCACCACCTCATCCATTATTCATCACCTGAAGCTTTGTTTTAACGGGAGTCATAGAACTGGGATAGTAGCAGGAAAACATCCAGCAATCCTCGAAGGAGGTAGAATATGCGCCAAAACGCTGACCACCTCAGGCCTAGCTGCTACTACATACATGCGCTTGCATTCCAAGGAACAGAAAGCTAAGGAGGTGGATGGCCTCATGATCATGAATAATTTACTCGTTGTGTAGGAGGCCGACCACTGCTGCTGTCTACCTTCTGAACTTTGTGTTGAAGCCTAATTGACCCAGGACCCGTAATCCTCTATGTCTGGAGGACGTGTTGCATCCCAGTGTCCAACTGTGTCCCGGCTTCCACAATATTAACCCAGTGTGAAGGCGTCAATGAGATGGACCATTCCTGGCCACATTCACTTGTCCACGTGTTTGTGGTTAGGCTGTCCTTCCCACTAAATGCACTGGGGAGGGCACAGGTAATGTTTTGGTATGCGCGCTTGTGTATAAGGCGCACCGGGACAAATAGGGGCGGCTGGGGACCGTTTATGGACACCCGGCCACCCCCACGCGGCTGGGGACTGTGTGTGGGCACCCGGCCGCGGGGCGGCTGGGAACTGAGTATGGACACCCAGCCGCCCCCTGGCGGCTGGGGACCAAGCGTGGACACCCGGCTGCCGGGCGGCTGGGGACTGAGTATGAATACCAGGCTACCGACGCAGCCATAACGTGGTGGCCAGATTCCACCTCCACATGACTAAAAGGCCCAATTTCAAGTGCAAGCAAGCTAGCAGTATGGTATTGCAGCCTGGGGGTGGGTGGGTGGCAGGCTGCATACTTGCGCTTGTATTGCAAGTTATGGGGGAGGTACAATTGAACACTGCCCTGGGAAAAGGACTTGCACGGGGATAGTTGCAAGTCTGCATCTTCTGATGCGGCAAGGATGACTTCTGATGGGCACACTTTTAGGCAGTGACCTGGGTGTCAGAGATGCTTCCAGGGGTCTTCCCCATGCTGTTCCCATGTATTTTTAGCACTGTATGCATGTGTCACACAGCAGGGTCGGCGTCAGCACCCGGCGCACCCGGGCAAATGCCGGGGCCCTGAGCAGGCAGAGGGGCCCACTGGCGGTCGCGCTCCCCGCTGGGCTATGGGCGGAGGAGAGCGGTGTCAGCGCCCGCCCTTCTCCGCCACTTGCTCAGGGCCCCGGCAGCTGGATACTTACCTCTCCCCGTGCCTCCGCAGATCAGCTGTCTTCCTGCTCTGCGCTCCCTGTGACGTCTCAGGTCAGAGGGCGCGGTGACGCCTTTACACCGCGCCCTCCCCTGAGCCGACGCAGGGAGCGCTGAGCGGGAAGACGCCGACAACGCTGGAGTTCGGACCCGAGCAGCGGACAGCAGGCAGCGGACAGCAGGTAGCAGGTAGCAGGTGAGGAGAAGGAAGGTGAGTATTTGATTTTTTTTTTTTTTAATGTATGGAGGCATGGGGCAGTATAAAGAGAAGGGGGAACATCCTGCATGGGGCATTATAAAGAGGAGGGGGGGACATCCTGCATATGGCATTATAAAGAGGAGGGGTGACAGCATGCATGGGGCATTATAAGGTGGGGAACATCCTGCATGGGGCATTATAAAGAGAGGGGGGGACATCCTGCATGGGGCATTATAAAGAGGAGGGGTGACAGCATGCATGGGGCATTATAAGGTGGGGAACAGCCTGCATGGGGCATTATAAAGAGAGGGGGGGACATCCTGCATGGGGCATTATAAAGAGGAGGGGTGACAGCCTGCATGGGGCATTATAAGGTGGGGAACATCCTGCATGGGGCATTATAAAGAGAGGGGGTTGACAGCATGCATGGGGCATTATAAGGTGGGGAACAGCCTGCATGGGGCATTATAAAGAGGGGGGGGACATCCTGCATGGGGCATTATAAAGAGGAGGGGTGACAGCCTGCATGGGGCATTATAAGGTGGGGAACAGCCTGCATGGGGCATTATAAAGGGGGGGCAGCCTGTATGGGGCATTATGTGGGGGGTAACAGCCTGCATGGAGCATTAAAAGGGGGGTGGGCTGTATGGGGCATTATGTGGGGGGGAACAGCCTGCATGGAGCATTATAAGGGGGGGGGGCAGCCTGTATGGGGCATTATGTGGGGGGTAACAGTCTGCATGGAGCATTAAAAGGGGGGGGGCCTGTATGGGGCATTATGTGGGGGGTAACAGCCTGCATGGAGCATTATAAGGGGGGGACAGCCTGTATGGGGCATTATGTGGGGGGTAACAGCCTGCATGCAGCATTATATGGGGGCCAGTATCCTGTATGGAGCGTTATATGGGGACCGGTATCCTGTATGGAGCGTTATATGGGGGCCAGTATCCTGTATGGAGTTTTAAAAGGGGACCAGTATCCTGTATGGAGCGTTATATGGGGGCCAGTATCCTGTATGGAGCTTTATAAGGGGACCAGTATCCTGTATGGAGCGTAATATGGGGGCCAGTATTCCACATGGAGCCTTATATGGGGGTCAGTATTCCGCATGGAGCCTTATATGGGGGCCAGTATTCCGTATGGGGCCTTCTATGGGGGCCAGTATTCCTTATGGGGCCTTATATGGGGGCCAGTATTCCGTACGGGGCCTTATATGGGGGCCAGTATTCCGTATGAAGCGTTATATGGGGGCCAGTATTTCGTATGGAGCCTTATATGGGGGCCACTATTCTGTGTGGAGCGATTCACCGGTTTCTGAGCTATTGTGGAATTTACAATAGATATCACTCATGTAATGTAAGAAGTGAAATCTTTGCATTGTACTATATATATATATATATATATATATATATATATATATATATATATATATATATATATATATATACAGTGCCTACAAGTAGTATTCAACCCCCTGCAGATTTAGCTGGTTGACACATGCGCAATTAACATTGTGACATTTGTACTGCAGATCAGCCTGGAAGTGGGAAATGCACTGCAGCAAATTTTTTTTTTTTTTTTTTTTTTTTAAACGTTAAAAGTTAATTCAGAGTGTCATTTATTATTCAACCCCTCAAACCACAAGAATTCTGTTTGGTCCCCCTAAAGTATTAAGAAGTAGTTCAGGCACCAAGAATAATGTGCTTCACATGTGTGGATTAAAGATCTCTTTTGCCAGCCTTTTCTGACTATTTAAGACCCTCCCCAAACTTGTGAACAGCACTCAGACATGGTCAACATGGGAAAGACAAAGGAGCATTCCAAGGCCATCAGAGACAAGATCGTGGAGGGTCAAAAGGCTGGCTAGGGGTACAAAACCCTTTCCAAGGAGTTGGGCCTACCTGTCTCCACTGTTGGGAGCATCATCCGTAAGTGGAAGGCTTATAGAACTACTGTTAGCCTTCCACGGCCTGGACAGCCTTTGAAAGTGTCCTCCCGTGCCGAGGCCAGGCTTGTCCGAAGAGTCAAGGCTAACCCAAGGACAACAAGGAAGGAGCTCCGGGAAGATCTCATGGCAGTGGGGACATTGGTTTCAGTCAATACCATAAGTAACGTACTCCACCGCAATGGTCTCCGTTCCAGACGAGCCCGTAAGGTACCTTTACTTTCAAAGCGTCATGTCAAGGCTCGTCTACAGTTTGCTCATGATCACTTGGAGGACTCTGAGACAGACTGGTTCAAGGTTCTATGGTCTGATGAGACCAAGATCGAGATCTTTGGTGCCAACCACACACGTGACGTTTGGAGACTGGATGGCACTGCATACGACCCCAAGAATACCATCCCTACAGTCAAGCATGGTGGTGGCAGCATCATGCTGTGGGGCTGTTTCTCTGCCAAGGGGCTTGGCCATCTGGTCCGCATCCATGGGAAGATGGATAGCACGGCCTACCTGGAGATTTTGGCCAAGAACCTCCGCTCCTCCATCAAGGATCTTAAGATGGGTCGTAATTTCATCTTCCAACAAGACAACGACCCAAAGCACACAGCCAAGAAAACCAAGGCCTGGTTCAAGAGGGAAAAAGTCAAGGTGTTGGAGTGGCCTAGTCAGTCTCCTGACCTTAACCCAATTGAAAACTTGTGGAAGGAGCTCAAGAATAAAGTCCACATGAGACACCCAAAGAACCTAGATAACTTGGAGAAGATCTGCATGGAGGAGTGGGCCAAGATAACTCCACAGACCTGTGCCGGCCTGATCAGGTCTTATAAAAGACGATTATTAGCTGTAATTGCAAACAAGGGTTATTCCACAAAATATTAAACATAGGGGTTGTATAATAATTGACCCACACTTTTATGTTTAAAATTTAATAAAATTCAACTGAGCAACATAACTTTTTGGTTTGTAAGATTTATGCTTCTGTTCATAAAACCTACTCTCGTTTGCAGTTTGAAGGCTCTAACTTATTTGCATCTTATCAAACCAGCTAAAACTGCAGGGGGTTGAATACTACTTGTAGGCACTGTATATATATATTTATTTCTCCGCCGTATCTCTGCATCATGAATCGTGGTATGTGTTAAAGAGGCCCACTGAGACTCTTTCGCCCGGGGCCCAGAAAAACCTGGAGCCGGCCCTGTCACACAGCACATGGCCAGATAAGGTTGTAAAATGTTGAAATGACATTTCCCGGTGAATGCATTTGTCACGGTTGAAAGCAATACAAACGTGCAAAAACGCATAAAAAATGCTACTTGTGAACATAGCCCAAGGTGTGGAGGAGTATTTTTGTTTTTGGTTATTTATTTTACCTTATACACAAGTCTTTACCCTTGAAAGGATGTTCCTTAACCCCTTTCCGACCTGGTCAGTAATAGTACGCACCAGGTCGGGAAGGCCGGTTTAGCGGGGGCTCCGGCGGTGAGCCCGCACTGAAGCGAGCACATGTCAGCTGATTATTGGAATCGCAATCCACCCGCGGCTGTTAACATGTTAAATCTCTGACAGTGGCATTTAACTCGCGCTTCTGGGAGTCCTAAGCCCCGCCCATCAGTGACCCCGTCACGTGATCGCGGGTCACCAATGGGTGGGCATGACAACTCAGGGTCTGCAGCAGACGCCTGTGGTTGTCATGTCTCAATTGCTATGAGCGCCACCTAGTGGTCAGCGCTCATAGCAAGTGAGCATTTCTCCTGCATACAAGCGATCTGCTCATCGCTTGTATGCAGTAGAAGCAATCAGACAACTGCTGCTTCTAGTCTCCTCTGGAGACTATAGAAGCAAGCAGAAAGTGTAAAAAAAAAGTTTTTAAAAAAATAAAAAATATATAAAAGTTTAAGTCACCCCCCTTTCGCCCCATTCAAAATAAAATATATATATATATATAAAAAAAAAAACACATACACATATTTGGTATCGCCGCGTTCAGAATCGCCCGATCTATCAATATAAAAGAAGAATTAATACAATCAGTAAATGGCGTAACGAGAAAAAAGTTTTTTTGGTCGCTACAACTTTGCAATAAAATGCAATAACGGGCGATCAAAACATCGGATCTACCCCAAAATGGTATCAATAAAAACTTCAGCCCGGCACGCAAAAAATAAGCCCTCACCTGGCCCCAGATCCCGAAAAATGGAGAAGCTAAGAGTCTTGGAAAATGGCGTCATTTTTTTTGTTTTTTTTAGCAAGCTTTGGATTTTTTTTTTCACCACTTAAATAAAAAAGAACCTATACATGTTTGGTGTCTATGAACTCGTAATGACCTGGAGAATAATGTCAGGTCAATTTTAGCAATCTGTGAACGTGGTAAAAAAAGGACCCAAAAAACAACTGTGGAATTGCATTTTTTTGCAGTTTCACTGCACTTGGAATTTTTTTCCCATTTTCCAGCACACGATATGGTAAAACCAGTGATGGTGTTTAAAAGTACAACTCGTCCCGCAAAAAATAAGCCCTCACATGGCCATATTGAACGAAAAATAAAAAAGTTCTGGCTCTGGGAAGAAGGGGAGCAAAAAAGGAAAACACAAAAACAGAAAGACCCATGGTCGTTAAGGGGTTAACATATTTCACAGGAAAGCACTTTCACTTTCGTTTTTGAACGTTTTATTGTGAGCCTGTAAAAGTGGCTTAATACCTCTGACCATGTTGTTGACAGCAGTGACCTGGGGGTCAGAAATGCTTCCTGGGGCGATCCCCATGCTGTCCCCATGTCATTTGAGCACAATCACTATCGTTTTGGGCACTTTTTAGGCTTTCTACAGACTTCTGGGGGTGCCGCCGCAAAAATGCTCGGGTCTCCCATAGACTAACATTGGGCTCGTTGCTCGGGTCGAGCACCCGAGTATCATGGTGAGCTCAGCCCGAGCTTCGAGCACCCGAGCATTTTAGTGCTCGCTCAACACTAATAATTACCTTCTGACAAATCAATGATTTTATCAAAACAACACTAAACAGACCAGTAAGTGACACATTACTGGAATCAGTGCCTCTAACCCTACATTATGCTGCTCTCAGATTAGGTGGCAAAAACCTGATGACAGATTCCCTTTAAAGGAGCTGTAAACACAAAAAAGTTTGTATTAAAAACAATACAAGCCATTTGTGAAATTAACTTTTTTTCATTGTTAATTCACATTAGACTGTATCTTCAACACTTTTGTCAACAGGTCTTATTACAGACTCTGAATAGGGCAGCTCTCTCCCTCTCCCTCAGCAGAAAGTCACAGCATGGTTAAAAAACGGGATCTTTTATGATTTTCTCATAATAAATAAAAAAGGACATGCAAGTCCTCCAAACTACTTTCCGTTTCTCTATAGGGGAGGTCCTAAATCTTTCTTATTCTTTAGGTGATCACATGTCAAAAAGGCAAAGCATTTATTATGAACTCGCCTAAAAAAATATACACTTGGAGAGTAATATGATCATCTGCATGTAAATATTCCTTGACTCTAAGGGCTCGGTCACACTGTCGTATAACACGGCCGAATGCTATGTGATGTTTTATCGGATAGGACTCGGCCCTATGTTATACTATGGGACAGTGCAGATCTGCGATTATTGGCATGAGAAAATAATCTCATTCGATATTCGGACCATGTGCACCCATACAAGTCTATGGGTGCACGTAAAACATTGGACTGCACTCGGATGTCATCCATGTGCAGTCCGATAAACACTCACAGAGACTATGGAGAAGATGGAGAAATTAAGTTCTCCATCTTCTTCATATCTGTGCTGCGAGAGAATCGGATCACACTCAGTTGAAGCTCTGACAGAGTTTGAGCCGAGTGTCATTAGCATAATTGGCCCTATTCTCTTGCATGAGAGAATATATGGCTTAGTGAGTGGACCCTAAAACTGAATAGTAGTGACGGACAGGCACCTCACAAGCGGGATCCATGTAGCTCTCAGATGTCATGTAGGTAGGGCTTCATTCCATGGGGTAGGGCTTAATTTCAAGGTATATAAAAAATGGACTTCAAATAAAAATTAAATGAACACAAAAAGCACTAATTGAATTATTTTTTTCGTATTTATGTTTGCAGCCCCTTTAAAAACCCTTTGAGGACCAAGGCACATATATGTCCCATAGTTTTAAACTGGAAAAAAATTTGATTGAATAAAATTTAAGGTCCTCGAAGGTTTAAGTAGGTCATAAATTCATATGAATACTTGCTCATACAATTGCACATGCCAAAAGATGAAGAAGAACAGAATCAAAAATATGACATTAAGTGGAGCACTTACAGGTATTCAAGGTGAAAGAGACCAGCAAAGGCATCGTCTCGAATGACACTAAATGAGTTAGAATTCAGCAAGCTGAAAATGAAGACAGCAGGTTAGAAGCGAACCAGACTTTATGGTGCTCAGAATTAGTCAAGCAGAATTTATTGACTGCTCTTGCAAAGCACTGAGACTCCCGCTGTGAATAGATGGCGCCGTGCGGCCTCCCGCTGTGTATAGATGGAGCCGTGCTGCCTCCCGCTGTGTATAGATGGCGCCGTGCAGCCTCCCGCTGTGTATAGATGGCTACATGCGGCCTCTCGCTGTGTATAGATGGCTACGTGCGGCCTCCCGCTGTGTATAGATGGCACCGTATTGATGGCTACGTGCGGCCTCCTGCTGAGTATACGTGTATAGATGGCTACGTGTGGCCTCCTGCTGAGTATAGATGTCGCACGGCGCCCCCCCCCCAGAGACAGCAGGAGGCCGCACAGCGCCATTTATACTCAGCGGGAGGCCGCACGTAGCCATCTATACACAGCGGGAGGCCACACGGCGCCCCCCCCAGAGACAGCAGGAGGCCGCACGGCGCCATCTATACTCAGCGGGGGGGCGCACGTAGCCATCTATACACAGCGGGGGGCGCACGTAGCCATCTATACACAGCAGGGGGCCGCACGGCGCCATCAAAACACAGCGGGGGGGCGCACGGCGCCATCAATGCACAGCGGGGGGCCGCACGGCGCCATCTATACACAGCGGGGGGCCGCACGGCGCCATCTATACACAGCGGGGGGCCGCACGTAGCCATCTATACACAGTGGGGGGCCGCACATAGCCATCTATACACAGCGGGAGGCCGCACGGCGCCAACTATACTCAGCAGGAGGCCGCATGCAGTCACGCACACACACAAACATATACAGACACGCATAAACACATTTGAAATACAAAAATACATACAAACAGACATCACACAATGACATCTGCCCACACACACACACAAACAAACACACACACAAACAGACAGACATCACACACACATCTGCCCACAGACATCACACACACACATCTGCCCACACACACACACACAGATCTGCCCACACACACACACCTGCCCACACACATACACACCTGCCCACACACACATGCACATCTGCCCACCCACACACACCTGCCTACACAGACACACACACACACACACCTGCCCACACACACACACACCTGCCCACACACACACACCTGCACACACACACCTGCCCACACACACACACACACACACCTGCCCCCCCCCACACACACACCTGCCCACATACACACACACACACACATCTGCCCACACACACATCTGCTCACACACACACACACATGCGCACACACACACATACACATACACACACATATACACTCACCATCCCCCGGCTCCATTCCTCCTGCCTGCTCTGACTTCTCCATTGCAGCAGTGCAGGCCGGGTGCGCACTGCGTGACGTCAGAGCTAGGAGACACGGCCGCGCACAGGGTCATGTCTCCTAGCAGTGACGCAGCCGGGCCAGCACAGGGAAGTTAACTGCTGCAGTGCTGGCCCGGCCGATGAAGTAGTAGCGGCGGCCGCTGCTGGGGGAGCGGTCCGGGGCCCCCCCTCCCGCCACTGCTACCGGTATGTGCCGCGGCGGCCCACACATATAATGAGGGCAATCCGGCATTAGACACCCCGCCCGGAGCCGCGGGCCCCCTGCAGGCTCGGGGCCCCGGGCGGTAGCCCGGATTGCCCTCATTATAATCCGCCTATGTCAGCTACAGTCACGGTTCACACGCCCCAGCACTTAGACAGCTCGCTCTGCAGTGCATCTGGCTGGGTAGAGCAAGCTGTCAAACTGCTAGAGAATGTTTATAGCCAGCACTCACAATGCTGTGAACAGGAACTGTAGCCAATCCAGGCACACCTGTATGACTTGAAAGTCGACAGCTCTCAGGAAGAATAAAGAAAATTTTCTTTCGATAGTAGCACTTTCAGTAAGGTGGTCAAAAAGAATGGTAACACTATTAACCTACACATTGATCCTACATCTTCAGGTTCTGAACATGATAGGTTCCCTTTAACATTAGTAGCTAATGTTTGTTAGTAAAGAATACTTTACTAAAAGCCTTTAAAAAAAAAAGAAGAAAGAAATATTAAACTCTACACTATGCTTGTCCTTATTCATCATTCAAGCTCAAGGTGTTCCTCACCAACTGCAAAAATCTGGAATTCCATACGCTGTCTGCAAATCCATGAGTCATCGGTGTGAGAGTCTGTGTCACTTTAGTCTGAAAGAAGTCCATAATAATATCTCTGCGATACCATGATACCACACCGAAGAGTGCAATATTGGTGAGCTTTCATTTGGTGAAAATTAGGACTGCTATTTTTTTTGTTCATCTTACTGAGCAATGAAAGTTTGAATTTGTTCTTTTTGGATCTTTTCACTATATATTCTTTATCATAACTGTTATGCTATACTGCGGCTTGGAAAAGTATTCATACCTCGTGAAATTTTCCACATTTTTTAACGTTACACCCAAAAACTTAAATATATTTTATTGGGATTTTATGTGGTATACCAACACAAAGCAGCAAGTATTTGTGAAGTGTAAAGGAAATGAGACATGGTTTTCTAATTATTTTAAAAATATAAATCTGAAAATTGTGTCACGCATTTGTATTCAGCCCGCTGTAGTCTGAAACCCCTAAATAAATTCTTGAATGACTAATAGCCTCCAGAAGTCACATAATTAGTAAATTAAGTTCAACAGTGTGTAATTTATTCTCAGTATAAGTACAGCTGTTCTGTGAAGGCCTCTGAGATTTATTTGAAAATATTAGGGATCAAACAGCATCATAAAAACCAAGAAACACACCAGACAGGTCAGGGATAAAGTTGTGGAGAAGTGTAAAGCAGGGTGAAGTTATAAACAAATAGCCCAAGCTCTGAAAATCTCATGGAACACGATTCAATCCATCATCCATAAATGGAAGGAGTATGGCACAACTGCAAACCTACCAAGACATGACTGTCCACCTAAACTAACAAACCAAGCAAGAATACCACTAATCAGAAACAGCCAAGAGGCCCATAGTCACTCTGGAGGAGCCTTAGAGATCCACAGTGCAGATGGGAGAATCTGTCCACAGGACAACCATTAGTCGCATAATCTGCAAATCTGGCCTTTATGGAAGAGTGGCAAGAAGAAAGCCTTTTTTGAAAGCAAGCCATAAAAAGTCTTATGTAGGAAACACAGCTAGCTTGTGGAAGAAGGTGATCTGGTCAGATTTGCCTAAAGAAGAACTTTTGGGGCTAAATGCAAAGTGCTATGTGTGGCAGAAAAATAACACTGCACATCACCCTGAAAACACCATCCCCACCATCAAAGATAGTGGTGGCAGCATCATGCTGTGGGGATGCTTTTCGTTAGCAGGGACAGAAAAGCTGGTCAGAGTTGATGGGATGATGGATGGAGCTAAATAAAGGGCAACTTTGGAGGAAAACCTGTTAGAGGCTGCAAAACACTTGAGACCGGGGCATAGATTGACCATCCAGCAGGATAATGACCTTAAACATTCTGCCAGAGCTACTATAGAATGGTTTTGATCAGGGGTGCACAACATTTTTTGGTCCAAGGGCCACACTGCTATACTGAACCAATCCCAAGGGCTGAAAAAAACAACAACCCTGAAAGGGGTATTTACATGAATGAATTACCAGAACCACCATCAGTACATTATTACATCACGAGTTCTAGGTTTTGAGTATTTGAGGAGGATTGGAAGAGTCTCTGCTCAGTTTCTGCTCCAAAAAAAAATCAGTGTGAACACTTGCTAATTTAAACTGAGTTTTTGGAGCAGAAACTTGCCAAATTCTCCTCATAATCTTGCCAAATCCTCCTCATAATCTTGCCAAATCCTCCTCATAATCTCAAATCTGTAAACTTTGAGGATTTTTTTAGATTTAACATAGCCATGAAGGACGTTATGGATTGCTACCACCATCAGTACATGAATACAGGATCAGAACCACCAACACATGAATGCAGCACCAGAAACACCATCAATACATGAATGCAACTCTAGAAACACCATCTGTACATGAATGCAGTGCCAGAAACACCATCAGTACATGAATACAGGATCAGAACCACCAACACATGAATGCAGCACCAGAAACATCGTCAGTACATGAATGCAACTCTAGAAACACCATCAGTACATGAATGCAGCTCCAGAACCAGTCTCAGAACATGAATGCAGCACCGGAACCACCATCAATACATACACACAAAGCTTAGTACAGCGATCCATTGCAATGTCAGGTCAGCTCCATATATAATTGTATCACATGAACCTAAAACTCCCAGAATGTCCTTAAAGGTACTCTGTCAGTACAGAACAACTGTTTAAACCAAGTACACATTCTCAGTGCTCCACGGCGTAGCCAATCATTTAATTACACCTTTCCACTTGCTTGGTTTGATTCTATCTCCTTCTCTGGCCCTATTAAGCCAGAGCTGTCAATCAGAAAAGAGAGGGGTGGAGATAGAGGGTAAACAAGCAGGTGAGAACGCATATTTCATGGTCCCGCTGTGAAGCACTGAGCGGCGGTACTTGGTTTAATAACAAGTCATCCTGTACTGACAGAGTCCTTTTAACAACGTTAAGGAGATGCTTGGAGTAGTTGTTATCAGTCACCATTAGACTGTGACCATACAGGAACGACAGTACAGGTGAGACATGGTATCATATATAAACATTTATATCCAGCTACCTTATAGGTGACATCTTCTCTGATTGATGTCGCTCTCCTTCAGTTCTCTATTTTGTCCAGATGCCATGATGAGATTTCATGTTCAAAGCTCATCTCAGCAGATTTCCCTCTTCCCCGACTTCAGCAGCACTTCCAGACATGGTGCCCTTAAAAGTATCATTATACTGTCTCATAAATAAAATATCTCCTATGCTGTGCCCATGAATAAATGATTTCCCCTCACTGTGTTTCCTGCCTAATCTGCCCTTCTCCATAATAATCTCTCACACTGTGTTTGTCAGGATTCCTGTTGTTCTTTTACAGTTTCACCACTAGTGGCAGCTATTGTTCACCTTAATTGTGCTGCATTTCCACTCCTTTCCACTGGAGGCTGCTGATGTGTTCTGCAATTACCTTCACTAAGATGGCAGATTCTGAACCTGTGGAATCCATCTTGTTTCCTGTTTGGCCTACTTAAAGCCACATGGATCTCTCACTCATTGCTTGAGTATCGTGTCTAGGTGTTTAGTCTAGTTCCAGTCTTCAGCTCTTGTACTGTCTTACCTGGACTATTCTTACCCATCTACGGATTGTTTCCTACAACTCCTCTGCTAACTCCAAGAACATCTACTACCACTTGCTATTCCTGCTTGTGCTCCTTCGGCCACTGGATTTCAGCAGTGCTATGCCAGTGTCGTAACAGAATACTCAAGTCTTCATCATGGAAGCCGCCAAGGGAAAATTATGATGATCAAATTAATGATCTGGAGGCCTTCCTAGCAGCCATGAGCCAGGAGTTTGATGATCCTAATGGTTGTGCAACAGCTTCAGCTACACTGATGGCACTATGTCAGGTTAAGCGCTCTGTTGCAGAGTACGCCATAGAATTCAGATAGTGGGTGATTGATACCGAATGGAATAATGCTGCAAAATTATCTTTTTTTTAAGAACGGACTCTCCAGTGCACTCAAAGATGAACTAGCCTGGGCCGATGCTCCCACAAATTTTGATAATTTCATTCATCATTGCATTCATATAGACACCTTATTAGCAGAGAGAAGATTGGAAAAGTGGAATTCAAACAGGTCCTGTAACAGTATCTGTTATCCACCTGCTTCAACCCCCAGTCCCAGAGACTTGGAAGTAAAGAGTCCTCACATATCTGAAGTTGAATCCATGCAGATTGACAGCCTGTTAAAACACAAAAGTGCCGAGTGAAATGAACAGAAAGAAAATCAGTGTTTTTATTGTAGCAAGACTGACCACTTTCTCATCAATTGTCCTTCTTGGCTACATAAAACAAGTTGTTATTCTAATTGACCATCGTAACCTTGAATTTATCAGGTCTGCCAAATGTTAGTTCCCCCCCCATCCTCCGCCAAGCTCGATTGAGTCTTTTTCTTAACCGATTCAACTTTGTTATCTCTTACAGACCTGGCTCCCATAATGGTAAGTCTGATGCATTATCTAGAATCTTCTCCAAAGATCCTTCTACAGCAGCACCACCAACAACTATTCTGCCTGAGTCCAAAATTATCTCAGCACAGGAACATTTTTTTGAATCCATCCAATTGTGGAAACTTTTATTATTCCAAGATGTATTGATAAAAATCAAATCAACTTTAAAATTAACTTTGTTCATGGCAAAACCCCTTTAAGCATTTAGATGTGGATGTCAAAAGCACCTGTGGGTGTAATCTACAGGTTTCCAGTACTTTTATCCATATAGTGTTAATCACAGCACAAGATGCGCTCAAATTTTCTAATACAATGGTACCACAAGTCACTATGGTCTACATGAAAATATAATGCCACAAACCGTTCCAAACGGTGGTGCATACACTTTACAGAAAGACACAGCCAAACGATGTATAGATTACACTGGCAAAATTCATGTGGATCAGCTTTTGTACCAGATAGCTACAGTGCTGACCACCATTATTGGTGTCCCTTCAATTTATTTCATAGACTGTACAATATCTTCAGTAATAAATGGAAATGTACGAAAATTATATCCTCAGGATTTTTTAATTAGTGGTCCAAAGTAGTACAACAATAAAACTTTTCAACTTCCATGTTGCAATTTCAAAGAAGAAACAGAATAAACAGCATGTGCAGCAATAAAGGCACCCCTAATTAATACTTGGTTGCACACCCTTTGGCATTGATGACAGCCTCCAAATGTTTCTGGTAGCCATCTATAAGCTTCTTGCACTTCTCAGTTAGATTTTTTTGTCCCACTCTTCCTTTGCATGATGTTCAAGCTCTTGAATGTTTGCAGGGTTCTTTTTCCCAATGGCAGATTTAAGCTCACACAAAAGATTTTTAATGGGATTGAGGTCAGGACTAATTTCTGGCCATTTTAAAACAGTCCATTTTTTCTTTTTCAATAATTCCTCTGTACTTTTGGATGTGTGCTTTGGTTCATTGTCTTGCTGGAGGATCCATGATTTTCAACTCAAACCAAGTTTTCTCAAAATGGGTAGGACATTAGGCTCTAAGATCTCTTGATAATTCTCATTTCATGAATCCTGTGATACAGTCCATGCCTCCAGTTCCAGACGCAGCAAAGCAACCCCACACCATTATGGCTCCTCCACCATACTTAACTGTTGGTAAGGTGTTCTTTTCCTTATACGCTTCATTGCACCATCTGTAAACAAACTGTTGCTTTGCACTGCCAAAAAGCGCTATTTATGTTTCATTTGTCCACAGAACATTTTCTCAGAAGGATTGTGGCTTGTAAAGGTACTCTTTGACAAAGATCAGTGTGAAGAAATGGCACCAGAGGGACCCTGCAGAATCCCACCACTGCCACCAATGTGAAAAATAGCAGCAGAGAGATCCCACAGAATCCCACCACTGCAACTTGTGACGGATCCACAGCCCGCCACCCGCCTGACGTCACAGTTATGGCAGACGGCACATGTGATATGGATCTGCCCCTTGCACCAATGTGACGTTCCGCACCCCCTTGGAGATGCGTAAGGTCAGATTGGTACTAGTGATGAGCGAGTATGTTCGGTTAACCCTTTCGAGTACCCTTGCGAGTATCGAGCATCTTCAGCGTACTCGGTAATATGTTTGAATCGCTCTCGTGTGCATGATTTGTGACTGTTTGACAGCTTTAATACATGTGAGGAATGCTTAAGAAACAAGCATTCCTCACATGTATTAAAGCTGTCAAACAGTCGCAAATCATGCACACAGGATTGATTCAAACATATCACCGAGTACGCTGAAGATACTCGGTACTCGCCCGAGCATACTCGCCAAAAGGGTTTACCGAACATACTCGCTCATCACTAATTGGTACAGTTCTACACAGACACCCCCTGTCCACACACGTACAGGAATGCATTGGGAGTGAGAAGAGGTGGCCCACTCAGTCACTGATGTGGCACCACACTTGCTCACACCCCTGACAGACTGAGAGGTCCCTTCACTAGCCCCAGTGAAGCAGAACCTTGTCAGCCTGGTAGAGCTGCCACCAGTTTCTATTAGATATAAGCCCCCCGGTCTGTTAACAGGAGTTATATCGGGCCAGAAACCAGCCCTGGTAGCATGAGGATTAAGCCAAACAATGCACTTTTGGGTTCGTGGATCGAGATAAAAGAGCAACCCACGGTTAAATTATATATTTAATTTCCGCGAAGGCACACTTGACATAAGGTTTATACATACATAATGGTCAGAAATGCAAACACAATAGTAGTGGCACAACAGATATAAAGATATAATATTAAGAGTCATTTACCAGTCAGATGAAAGGCCTGGCTTGTGGGTGGAGGGTTGCCACATGGGAGGCTTGTAGGACCCTCTCTCTTTGTTGCAGGACTTCGCCCACTCGATGGATACTCCCGACCTTCCAGGGAAAAAGACACTGGGCTCTAGCTGCAGGGCCTCTTAACCTCTCTGGGTCACTCCCACTCTTGTATCCTGGCTGAGCCTAAATCTCCTCCCCTGGTCTCTCTCAGCTAAAAACTCCAAAAACTAAAATGGGCTATACCTCCTTACTGGACAGTCCTAGAGAGCCGGTTCTGGTGTCATCGGATCCAGCCGGGCCTCTGCTACACGTGGATACCAAGCACCGGGGCCTTAGCAACTCCTGCAAGACTGTGCCATGTATCTCCCTTTCCCTACATGCTGGACTGTGCTGAAAGCCAGGGTGACATTCTCCATTCTCTTGGATTTCCAAAAAATCTATAAAAATACTGGCATGTATCGTATTCCCATAACTCGGTATTGAATTATAATATCTGACACAAAGGAAGCCGAATGGCTGGGTCCACAAGGGGTTGTCCTGTGCAGCTCAAAGCTGCTGTGAGGTATGTCACTCCCTGCCTTGTCGGAGTGTTGAATTACACTGTACATTGAACATCTCTATAATCACCGCCAAACAGGGCACAGTGATTGACATGGGATTATCTTGAATATTCTTCACAATCAGTTATTCCTTTTTATGTCTTTTCTTCAGTGATGGTTTCTTCCGTGCCATCGCCCATAAAGTTCTGCTTGGTTTAGGGTGTGGCATATGGTACTTGTTGAAACCATGACCCTAGACAGTTCCAGGTTGGCCTCAGGTCTTTGGATGTTTGACATGGTGTTTTTTCCACAATTCACACCAACCTTCGAAGACATCTCTTGTCAAGTCATCATTCATTGGCTAATTCATGTCACATGGGCACCAACAATTTATCACAGGTGAATCTCTTTTGTGATTTACCACAGGCGAGTCAAAATATACGCTAAATTCCATAATATATTCCATAATATATATATTCCATAATATATATATATATATATTCCATAATTTATATTCCATAATATATTCCATTATATATATATATATATATATATATATATATATATATATATATATATATATACATACAGGTGCATCTCACTAAATTAGAATAGAGTAATTAAAAACAAAGTGATCAATTTCGAGTGTTTATTTCCGTTAATGTTGGTGATTATGGCTTACAGCCAATGAAAACACAAAATCATTATCTCAGTAAATTAAAATAATTAACAAAAAACACCTGCAAAGGCTTCCTAAGCATTTAAAAAAGGTCCCTTAGTCTGTTACAGTAGGCGCCACAATCATGGGAAAAACCAAAGACAAGCAAAATACCCAAATAACTGGAAGTAAATGGATAAATCGAACAGTGCAAAAAAATATGATATATAAAAAAGGGTATTTAGGTAACATAATTTTGATCAAAATAATGTAAAAGCCATCCCGCCACGTCATGGCAACCCTTATGGGACAGTCCTAACTCTAATATTAAAACCTTACCATTTGTCAAGTGACATACATATGGATAAAGGGAGAGAGACTGAATCCCTAGTAGAAGCATAGACCTGAGAGGCAGAATGAACCTTTCAGCTCAGACAAAGGGCGGCCACACCCTTATATGCACTTAAGCACACTAAAATACAAAGAAAAAATAATTATTTTTTTTGCACTGTGCGATTTATCCATTTACTTCCAGTTATTTGGGTATTTTGCTTGTCTTTGGTTTTTCTCTGTCTAGTGGCCTTATGTGAACATGCATTTACATTTTGCACGCACATCAATTTACGTTTCAGTTCAGACTCCCAGTTTTTTTATTTGTAGTTTAGTGTGCTTAAGTGCATATAAGGGTGTGGCCGCCCTTTGTCTGAGCTGAAAGGTTCATTCTGCCTCTCAGGTCTAAGCTTCTACTAGGGATTCAGTCTCTCTGCCCTTCTCCATATGTATGTCACTTGACAAATGGTAAGGTTTTAATATTAGAGTTAGGACTGTCCCATAAGGGTTGCCGTGATGTGGCGGGATGGCTTTTACATTATTTTGATCAAAATTATGTTAACTAAATACCCTCTTTTATTTATCATATTTTTTGCACTGTGCGATTTATCCATTTACTTCCAGTTATTTGGGTATTTTGCTTGTCTTTGGTTTTTCTCTGTCTAGTGGCCTTATGTGAACATGCATTTACATTTTGCATGTGTGGCACCCCAGTGGCATTGCCTCCCTCACAAGAGGTGATACCATGCCTGGAAGCAAGCAGGGGTCCCCTAATCAGGTTTTACTAAGCATGCAACACTTTCCTGGCTCCAGACCAGCAAGGGGAGTTCCTCCCCTTGGCAACTGGGATCTGGAGGCGGGGTTAGTTAGTCTTAGTGTGAGGAGTTGAAGTCAGGACATCGAGGAGAGAGGAGCTGGGGATTGGAGCTGCGCGGCAGTTCACCCCACAAGGACCAGTTCAGAGGAACCGGACACCGGAGTCCGAGGCTGTGGGGGCACTGAAGGCCCAGCAGCAGAAACCGGAGGGCAGGAGACTGCAGGTCTCCTGGCCCCATCAGATGCCCGGAGGCTCAGCAGCACAGAGGGCCCAGCACCGCCATGTGGGAGCGAAGCACCAGCAAGAACCGAGCTGCCTGCCATACGGGTGAGCACAGAAACGTTGCACTCAGGGACAAGGGCCACCGCACGGCTACAAGCAGCAGGGCCAAAGAGTTAGTGGAAAGGGAAGGCCTCCAACTTCACCTGGCAATGAGGATTCTTTACTTGCTTCCAGGCTGCCCGGACTTCCACTTCTAACCAGTACCCTAGTCCTGGCTTGTCTAATCACCACCAGTAAAAATAAGAGGAAACCGCCATTAAGTTGTGGACTGATTATTGCTGTGCCATCAACCCCTGCACTACAACGCCCAGCATAACCCATAACATCTACACTGCTCTGGAGCTAAACTCTACCTGTGGAGAGCCACACCATCCCTGCTGCAGTAACATCAGCTCCAGAGGACCTGCTCCGCAGCGGCGGCTCGCTTAGCAGCATACCACAGGTGGCGTCACAAACTTTATACAATCACTATAAATCCCCTATCAATAACCCCTTTTTATTGACCGCTCTGGGTCACGGACCGGGTCACCGCCACTGTGACATCCCCCAGCACCTACCTGCCCAGCACCGGGTACCCCACGGCCCAGGGGGCGCGTCAAATGCACATCAATTTACGTTTCAGTTCAGACTCCCAGGTTTTTGCCACAATCATGGGGAAGACTGCTGACTTGACAGATGTCCAGAAGGCAGTCATTGACACACTCCACAAGGTCCCAGAGTTCCAATTTTCATTTGGAAATCAAGGTCCCAGAGTCTGGAGGAAGAGTGGAGAGGCCACAATCCAAGCTGCTTGAGGTCTAGTGTGAAGTTTCCACAATCAGTGATGGTTTGGGGAGCCATGTCATCTGCTGGTGTAGGTCCACTGTGTTTTATCAAGAGCAAAGTCAGTGCAGCCGTCTACCAGGAAATTTTAGAGCACTTCATATTTCCCTCTACCGACAAGCTTTTTGGAGATGGAAATTTCATTCTCCAGCAGGACTTGGCACCTGTCCACACTGCCAAAAGTACTAATACCTGGTTTAAAAACAACATTATCACTGTGCTTGATTGGCCAGCAAACTCGACTGACCTTAACCCCATAGAGAATCTATGGGGTATTGTCAAGAGGAAGATGAGAGACACCAGACCCAACAATGCAGACGAGCTGAAGGCTGCTATCAAAGCCACCTGGGCTTCCATAACACCTCAGCAGTGCCACAGGCTGATCGCCTCCATGCCACGCCGCATTGATGCAGTAATTGATGCAAAAGGAGCCTCAACCAAGTATTGAGGGCATTTACTGAACATACATTTCAGTAGGCCAACATTTCAGATTTTAAAAACATTTTTCAAGCTGTTGTTATAAAGTATTTTAATTTACTGAGATAATGACTTTTGTGTTTTCATTGGCTGTAAGTCATAATCACCAACATTAACAGAAATAAACACTTGAAATAGATCACTCTGTTTGTGATGACAATATACACTGCTCAAAAAAATATAGGGAACACTCAAATAACACATCCTAGATCTGAATGAATTAAATATTCTCATTGAATACTTTGTTCTGTAGAAAGTTGAATGTGCTGACAACAAAATCACACAAATATAATCAATGGAAAACAAATATATTAACTGATGGAGGCCTGGATTTGGAGTTGCCCCCAAAATTAAACTGTAAAAACACACTACAGCCTGATCCAACTTTGTTGTAATGTCCTTAAAACAAGTCAAAATGAGGCTCAGTATTGTGTGTGGCCTCCACGTGCCTGTATGACCTCCTTACAACGCCTGGGCATGCTCCTGATGAGGTTGCGGATGGTCTCCTGTGAGATCTCCTCCCAGACCAGGACTAAAGCATCCGCCAACTCCTGGACAGTCTGTGGTGCAACGTGACGTTGGTGGATGGAGCGAGACATGATGTCCCGGATGTGCTCAAACAGATTCAGGTCTGGGGAACGGGCGGGCCAGTCCATAGCTTCAATGCCTTCATCTTGCAGGAACTGCTGACACACTCCAGCCACATGAGGTCTGGCATTGTCCTTCATTAGGAGTAACCCAGGGCCAACCGCACCAGCATATGGTCTCACAAGGGGTCTGATGATCTCACTTCGGTACCTAATCGCAGTCAGGCTACCTCTGGTGAGCACATAGAGGGCTGTGCGGCCCTCCAAAGAAATGCCACCCCACACCATTACTAACCCACTGTGGGTTGAGAGCCCTGCAAAATGACTTCCAGCAGGCCACAAATGTGAATGTGTCTGCACAAACGGTTAGAAACCGACTCCATGAGGGTGGAATGAGGGCCCCACGTCCACAGATGGGGGTTGTGCTCACAGCCCAACACCATGCAGGACGCTTGCAATTTGCCACAGAATACCAGCTTTGGCAAAGTCGCCACTGGCGCCCTGTGCTCTTCACAGATGAAAGCAGGTTCACACTGAGGACATGTGACAGACGTGACAGAGTCTGGAGACGCTGTGGAGAGCGATCTGCTGCCTGCAACATCCTTCAGCATGACCGGTTTGGCAGTGGGTTAGTAATGGTGTGGGGTGGCATTTCTTTGGAGGGCCACACAGCCCTCCATGTGCTCGCCAGAGGTAGCCTGACTGCCATTAGGTACCGAGATGAGATCCTCAGACCCCTTGTGAGACCATATGCTGGTGCGGTTGGCCCTGGGTTCCTCCTAATGCAGGACAATGCCAGACCTCATGTGGCTGGAGTGTGTCAGCAGTTCCTGCAAGATGAAGGCATTGGAGCTATGGACTGGCCTGCTCGTTCCCCAGAGCTGAATCCGATTGAGCACTTATAATGCTGCATGCAGGCTGTTCCCACCACATAATGCCCTATGCAGGCTGTTCCCCCCCTTATAATGCCCCATGCAGGCTGTTCCTCTTCTTATAATGCCCCATGCAGGATGTCACCCCCCCTTTTTATAATGCCCCATGCAGGATATCACACCCCCCTGTGAAGAATATTGGAGATATAATTCCATGTCAATTATTGTATCCTATTTGGCAGAGGATTTTAAAGCCCTTTCAGTGTGCAGTTGTAAGAGGACACTGTGCCTCTGCAGGAGGGGGGTCAAGAGACTGAGTGACAAATATTACACCTCAACTCAGAACAAAGGACTTGCATGCTATGTGGTTCCAAGCCATGTGGGTTTTGTTTTAGTTAGACAGATAGGAATTCCATATCGAGTTATGGAAATACTATACAGTACATCCTAGGCATACCTCGAATAGATTTTTGAAATCCCAAAGACATTGTGAATGTCCGCCTGGGTCTCGACCAACTCTAGCACATAGGGATAGGGAGATTCATGGCACAGCCATTCGGAAACCCCTAGGGCCACTGTGTTTAGTCTCCACGCATAGCAGGGGCCCGGCTGGATCAGATGACACCAGACCGGCTCCCTAGGACCGCCCATTAAGGCAGGGCTGGCTCCAGGTTTTTCTGGGCCCCGGGCGAAAGAGTCTCAGTGGGCCCCTTTAATACATACCAGGATTCATGATGCACAGATACCACAGAGAAATATATATATAGTACAATGCAAAGATTTCACTTCTTACATTACATGAGTGATATCTATTGTAAATTCCACAATAGCTCAGAAACCAGCGAATCGCTCCACACAGTATACTGGCCCCCATATAATGCTCCATACGGAATACTGGCCCCCATATAATGCTCCATACGGAATACTAGCCCCCATATAATGCTCCATACAGAATACTGGCCCCCATATAACGCTCCATACGGAATACTGCCCCCCATATAACGCTCCATATGGAATACTGACCCCCATATAACGCTCCATACAGTATACTGGTCCCCTTATGACGCTCCATACAGGATACTGGCCCCAATATAACGCTCCATACAGGATACTGGTCCCCATATAATGCTCCATGCAGGCTGTTCCCCCCACATAATGCCCCATACAGGCTGCCCCCCCCTTATAATGCTTCATGTAGGCTGTTCCCCCCACATAATGCCCCATACAGGCTGTCCCCCCCCCTTATAATGCTCCATGCAGGCTGTTCCCACCACATAATTCCCTATGCAGGCTGTCCCCCCCCCTTATAATGCCCCATGCAGGCTGTTCCTCTTCTTATAATGCCCCATGCAGGATGTCACCCCCCCTTTTTATAATGCCCCATGCAGGATATCACACCCCCCTTCTCCCTTATAATGCCCCATGCAGGATGTCACCCCCCCATATAATGCCCCATGCAGGATATCACCCCCCTCTCTTTATAATGCCCCATGCAGGATGTCACACCCCCCCCCCTTATAATGCCCCATGCATAATATCACATCTCCCTCCATATAATGCCTCATGCAGGATCTACCCCCCCTCTTTATAATGCCCCATGCAGGGTGTCACCCCCCCCCACTCCCCCTTTATAATGCCCCATGCAGGATGTCACCCCCCCATATTATGCCTTATGCCTCCATACATTAAAAATAAAAAATCAAATACCTCACTCCTCCTCACCCGCTGCCGCTGCTCCAGACTCCAACATCGCTGGCGTCTTCCCGCTCTGCGCTGCTTGTGATGGCTCAGGGGAGGGCACGGTGGAAAGACGTCACCATGCCCTCTGACCTGAGACATCACAGAGAGCGCACAGCAGGAAGACAGCGTATCTGCAGAGGCACGGGGAGAGGTAAGTATCCGGCTGCTGGGGCCCTGAGCAAGCGGGGGAGAAGGGCGGGCGCTGACACCGCTCTCCTCCGCCCATAGCCCGGCGGGGTGTGTGGCACCCCAGGTCTGGTCGCCACAGTGGCAGCAATGTCATGTCTGAGAGCAGGTGGGAGGTTCCCTGGTTGAGGACAATTAGCATGCAGCACCTCCTGCCTCAGTCCAGGGAGGGGAGAAATCTGCCCTTTATAAACTGAATATGGGGCGGGGTTAGAGGAGTTCCAGGAGTCCAAAGAGAGATAGGGACAGGTCAGCAGCAGGCTGAGGAGTCCCCCTGTAGGCAGAGGAGGAACACGAGGCCAGGAGGGGAACTAGCAGAGTTCGTCCTGACCAGAGACTTACTAAGCCGGACACTGGAGTCCGAGGCTGTGAGGGTTATAAGCCCAGCAGCAGAAAACCACCATGCAGGGGACTTCAAGTCCTCTGGCCCAAGGAAGCCCGGAAGCTCAGCCACACGAGAGGGACCACTACTGCCCTGGAGGGGTGAGAAGCACGGAAGGCCCGAGTCGCCAGTCATACGGGTGAGAACAACACGGTACACTCAGAGACGTGGGCTACCACTACACTACAGCAGGATAGCCAAGAAAGAGTGAAGTCAGCACGGTAGGCCTACAAACTCTCCCTGACCAGCGGGATTTTCTAGTTGCTCTCAGACTGACCAGGCCTCCATTGTTAACCTGTATTCCGGACGGGTCCTTTAAAACCACCAACAGTAAAGACCCTGACCTGCATAACAGACTCCATGTGGTTACTGCTGCTCCCGCGCACCATCACCACCAACATCCCTACTTTCTGCCCTGAGGCTATACTCCTCCCGTGGGGAGTTATACTATTCTCTGCTGCATTCCCAATACCAGCCTCAGCGGTCTGCCCTGCAGCGGCGGTACACTCTGACCGCAATCCACGGGTGGCGTAGTCGGACATTTAAATATCATAAAACCACACAAATAGACTGCCATTTGAGTTGACTACCCTGAGCCACGGGACCGGGTACCTACCACGCAAGGACTACAACCCCCAGCATCCACAACAGGTCCGGTTCCGGGTATCCCCACACACACACGGCCCAGGGGGCGCATCAGGTGCCCAACCGTGAGTGGGCCCCCCCGCCTGCTCAGGGCCTCGGCATTTGCCCGTGCGCCAGGTGATGACGCCGGCCCTGCATTAAGGAGTTATGACCCATCTTAATTTCTGGAGTTTCTAGCTGCTAGAAGCCAGGGGTGGAGATTTAGTTCCAGCCCAGGGGGCAGAAGGGGGGGTGACCCATAGGGGTTAAAAAGCTCCCACAGTTTTTGGCCTATTGCTTTTTCTCTGGGAGGTCCCGACAACACATCGTGTGGGAGAAGTCACCCGACAAAGGGAACCAAACCACAAGCCTCCCATGTGGCAGACTCTCTCCTGCAAGCCAGGCCTTTCATCTGACTGATAACTGACGCTTAATATCTGTATACTTTTGTACCACTACTATTGTGTTTGCATCTCTGACCATTATGTTTGTATAACCCTTATGTATATAGTATATTGTCTTATGGCGATTAAATATATAATTTATCCTTGGGCTGCTCTTTATCTGGATCCACGAATCCACACGTCTGTTGTTCGGTTCAACTTACATACTAACGGGACTTGTTTCTGGCCCGATTTAATTCCCGTTACTGACCGGGGCTTATGTCTAACAGGAACTTGTGGCAGCTCTACCAGGCTGATAAGGTTCTGTTTCACTGGTATCAGTGACAGGGGCTTTCAGCCTGTCAATGGTGTGAGCGAGTGTGGTGCCACGTCAGTGACTGAGTGGGCAGCCTCTTCTCACTCCCGGTAACCTTCCTGAACCCATGAGAACAGGGGGTCTCTGTGCAGAACTGTACCAATCTGACCTTACATGTCCCCGAGGGGGTGCGGAACGTCATATTGGTGCAAAGTGCGGATCAGTATCAAGTGATCCGGCTGACGTAATAGCGACATCAGGTGGGAGGCGACGTGGGGATCCTTCACATGTGGTGGCAGTGGTGGGATTCTGCATGATCTCTCTGGTGCCATTCATAACAGGTATAATTTTTAAAATCAGGTCACTTGAGGGGGGATTATGCTCTTCTAGCACTTATGAGCTCTGTATATGGAGTCTGAAAACTATTCTAGAAAAATCTGCGTTCCAGGAGGCAAATAGCGGTCTGTCCCTCCCGAGTCTTGCCGTGTAGCTAAGCAGTACTGTACAGCCACATATGGAATATTTGTACATTAGGCAGAAATTTTGGGCCAAATTTTGGTGCCATTTTTACCCATTTCCCAATGTGAAAATGTAAAATCTAGGGCTAAAATAAAATTTTAGTGGTAAAAATGTAACTATTTTTTTCTTCATTGCCCAATGGTATCAAATTCTGTGACCCACCTATGGTGTCAATGTGATCACTGTATCCCTAGATGAATTCATTGAGAGTTGTAGTTTGTAAAATGGGGTCTTTTATGGGGTTGGGTTTTGCTATTCTGGCATCTCAGGGGCTCTACCAATGTGACATGGCACGTTCAAACCAGTCGAGCAAAATCTGATCTCCAAAATGATGTTTCTATCCTTATGAGCTTTGCACTGTGCCTCAAAAGTAGTGTTCGACCACATATGGGGTATCGGCGTACTCAGGAGAAATTGCACAACAAAATTTTGGGTTCCATTATCTCTTGCTATCCTCATGAAAATGGAAAAAAATGGGGCTAAAACAACACTTCTGTGGGAAAAATATATTGTTTTCATTTTCACAGATCAACGTTGTAAAATTCTGTGAAGCACCTTTGGGTTCAAGGTACTCACCACACATCTAGATAAATCCATTGATGGGTTGTTTATTTTCCAAAATGGATCACTTGTGGGAGTTTTCCATTGTATGGGCACATTAGGGGCTCTCCAAACGTGACATGACAGCTGCAGACCATTCCATCAAAGTCTGCGCTGCAAAACGTCACTCCTTCCTTTCTGAGCCCTGCCGTGCGCCCAAACTGTAGTTTTCCCCTACATATGAGGAATCTGCATACTCAGGAGAAATTGCACAACAAATTTTGGTTGTTGTGCACACGCCCGGAATGACTGCCGTGAGCGTGATTAGTGATCCCACTGGACCATGAACCGAGGAGTGCCTGGAGGGGCATGACTAAGTATCAAACCGGCCCAACCAAGGTCGCACGGCAGCTCATTTGACTCCGTGAACCAGGGAGGAACCGAGCAGAGGGACCAGGTGCTACTCCAGGTCAGACCCCGGTCACAGCTGTTGACCCACACTGGGGAATGCAGGAACAGGCAGGTTAGACTGGCATATGAACAGGTGGGTACTGGCAGGCACGGCTGGTATGCAGACAGGTGGGTATTGGCAGGCACAGCTGGTATGCAGACAGGTGGGCACTGGCAGGCACGGCTGGCATGTAGACAGGTGGGTACTGGCAGGTAGGAACGCAGGCAGGATAGGGACCAGTATAGACTGGGATACAGGAACGAAGCTGCAGGTACGGTAGACAAGCACAGCAGAGCAAACCCTGCAGGTACGGTAGCCAAGCAGAGCAGAGCAAAACCCGCAGGTGCGGTAGACAAGCAGAGCAGAGCAAAACCCGCAGGTGCAGTAGACAAGCAGAGCAGAGCAAAGCCATGCATTTAAACAAAATTTGACAGGTGCATAAGTATGGGCACCTCACCAGAAAAGTGACATTAATATTTAGTAGATCCTTCTTTTGCAAAAATAACAGCCTCTAGTCGCTTCCTGTAGCTTTTAATGATTTCCTGGATCCTGGATGAAGGTATTTTTGACCATTCCTTTTTACAAAACAATTCCAGTTCAGTTAAGTTTGATGGTCGCCGAGCATGGACAGCCCTCTTCAAATGATCCCACATATGTTCAATGATATTCAGGTCTGGGGACTGGGATGGCCATTCCAGAACATTGTAATTGTTCCTCTGCACGAATGCCTGAGTAGATTTGGAGCGGTGTTTTGGATCATTGTCTTGCTGAAAGATTCATCCCCTGCATAACTTCAACTTTGTCACTGATTCTTGAACATTATTGTCAAGAATCTGCTGATACTGAGTGGAATCCATGCGTCCCTCAACTTTAACAAGATTCCCGGTGCCGGCATTGGCCACACAGCCCCAAAGCATGATGGAACCTCCACCAAATTTTACTGTGGGTAGCAAGTGTTTTTCTTGGAATGGTGTGTTTTTTTTGCCGCCATGCATAACGCCTTTTTGTATGACCAAACAACTCAATCTTGGTTTCATCAGTCCACAGGACCTTCTTCCAAAAAGAAATTGGCTTCTCCAAATGTGCTTTTGCATACCTCAGCCGACTCTGTTTGTGGCGTGCTTGCAGAAACGGCTTCTTTCGCATCACTCTCCCATACAGCTTCTCCTTGTGCAAAGTGCGTTGTATAGTTGACCGATGCACAGTGACACCATCTGCAGCAAGTTGATGCTGCAGCTCTCTGGAGGTGGTCTGAGGATTGTCCTTGACTGATCTCACCATTCTTCTTCTCTGCCTTTCTGATGTTTTTCTTGGCCTGCCACTTCTGGCCTTAACAAGAACTGTCCCTGTGTTCTTCCATTTCCTTACTATGTTCCTCACAGTGGAAACTGACAGGTTAAATCTCTGAGACAGCTTTATGTATCCTTCCCCTGAACAACTATGTTGAATAATCTTTGTTTTCAGATCATTTGACAGTTGTTTTGAGGAGCCCATGATGCCACTCTTCAGAGGAGATTCAAACAGGAGAACAACTTGCAAGTGGCCACTTTAAGTAGCTTTTCTCATGATTGCATTCACCTGGCTATGAAGTTCAAAGCTCAATGAGGTTACAAAACCAAAAAAAGGGCTTTAGTAAGTCAGTAAAAAGTAGGTAGGAGTATTTAAAACAAGAAAATGATAAGGGTGCCCATTCTTATGCACCTGTCAAATTTTGATTGAATGCAGATTGCACATTTTCTGTTAGTACAATAAACCTCATTTCAAGGCAGAAACATTACTGTGTCCAACAGTTATTACATATATCAAACTCAAATAGCTGTTGCAAAAACACCAATTTTTATAAAACTTTAAGCTTAAGATTAATAGGGTGCCCAAACTTTTTCATATAACTGTAATTCCTCCTGTGAAGTACCTGAAGGTTAATAAACTTCTTGAATGTGGTTTTGAGCACCTTGAGGGGTGCAGTTTTTAGAATGGTGTCACTTTTGGGTATTTTCTGTCATATAGGCCTCCCAAAGTCACTTCAAATGTGATGTGGTCCCTAAAAAAATGGTTCTGTAAAATTTGTTAGAAAAATGAAAAATCGATGGTCAACTTTTAACCCTTAGAACTTCCTAACAAAAAAAACGATGTTTAAAAAATTGTGCTGATGTAAAGTAGCCATGTGGGAAATCTTATTTATTAACTATTTTGTGTGACATAAATCTCTTGATTTAAGGGCATAACAATTAAAAGTTTGAAATTTTCAAAATTTTCGCCAGATTTCAGGGTTTTTTTTCTCACAAAAAAACTCAAGTTATATCGCTATCATGAAGTACAATAGAGCCAGGGGCGCTGTTACAGCTCTATATTCTCAGAGCAGTGACTGAACCCCAGCGCCCCCCGTCTCCATGACTGAAAATGAATGCTGGCGGAGAGAATAAAGTTAATTTTCTCCTCGATGCATTCGGCTGCGTGCAGGTGCCGGGCAGTATGATAACGCTATTGACGTGCAGCTTAACCCCATATCTGTAGGTTAATAGCGTTATTTCTGGTGACAGTTTCCCTTTAAAGCTGCAGCTTAATGTGAACCTTTTAGGTTGGATAACAATATTTACCTGCAGTTCTAGAGATAATCTGCAGGCTAATTTTCTCCCAGGTGCCACACTTACAGTACTGCGGACAGACACCTTCCTAAGGCTATTGCTATTGCCTTGGGAAGGTGTCTGTCTGCAGTACTGAAAGTGTGGCACCTGGGAGAAAATTAACTTTATTTCTACTGGGAGTCACTGTAAGCACACCTAGAAACATTAACGGACAGTTGGCTCTGTTCAAATGCACTGCAGGTGGGCTGTCAGTCATACCATTATTAACCACCGTGGATAGAGAAGAGAAAATAAATTCATAGGACCCAGGTCTGGCGGCCACAGGAAACTGACCAGGCTGCTGGACCTGGGTTTTGTGAATTTATTCATTTTCTCTAGCCACAATGGCCCTGCAAGCCACCTTCTACCTGCCGTGCCAGCATACATGGCTTTTCTTTTCATCAGAAGGCCTAGTGTGACATAACACACAAACAACATCACGCCAGGTAAACAAGCCAAAAGAAGGAGCCAAAGATGTTGGCAGGTAAGAGGAGGTTTGGAATTATGACCTTGAGTCCTACAAACTTATGTGCTCATCTCTAATTGTGAATCTTCCAATGTCTGCTAAGAGTGAACTTATCTCGAAAGCATTTTCCACATTCTGAACAGATGTATCTTTTCTCACTGTGTGAGTTCTGTAATGTCTTGTCAACTTGCATTTTCTCAGTAAAATTTAAGCCACATTGAGAACATTTGAAGGGTTTCTCGTCTGTATGGGTTCTCCCATGGATTACAAAATGTGTACTGCTCAGAAAACTCTTACCGCATTGCAAGCAAGAGTGATGCTTCTCTCCTGTGTGGCTCTGTTGGTGTACAACAAGATTCGACTTACAACCAAAACATTTGGCACACTCAGGACAAGAAAATGACTTCTCCCCTAAGTGCATCCTGTGGTGTCGAGCAAGGGTTGAGTTATCCCTAAAACATTTACCACATTCAGAGCATTTGATCTTTCTCTCACCTGTGTGAGTTCATTGGTGTCTAACTAAATTGCCATTTTCGTCAAAACACTGCACACACTCTCTACACTTAAATGGCCGTTCTCCAGTGTGACTCCTTTCATGCACAACAAGATGGTTCTTGCTCCGGAACCATTTACAACATTTAGGACATTCAAACAACTTATCTTCTGTGCAAGTTGTGAGATATTTGGTGGAATCAGGGACAGGACTGTGGGATTCTTCAAATTCATTTGAACTAGTAGAAAAACATTTTTCCCCTGTCTTACAGCAAATAATTATAGGTTCCCTCATATCAAGGGATTGATCCAGTGTATGATCTTTTTGCATATAAATGGTTAAGTCAGTCACATGTCCATCACAAGACTAATTCCTCTGTAATATGAGATATATGCTCAGTAAATTTTGTAGATAAGTTGCTAATACTTTGTTTGAGATTCCCTCTCCTGCACATTTCTGGATCCTCATTATTATGGATAGGTGAATACTGTTTGTTTTCTGAGGGTGTAAACATACTAGAACATAAGAGGTTTTTTATAGAATTGGACTGTTGCTCCTTAATAGGAGTAAAAAGCTCTTGTTGTATATGATTTGAGGGGTTAAAAGTATCAGCATCCCAGAAATTTTCTTCATCAGCTAATACGAACTCCTTGTTTTCTTTCTTCACATGTTCTCTCTCCATCCCAATGGATTTTTCCATTTAACCTTCACTGGGTCAGATGACATTTTATGCATAAACTGGACCACTCTGCAATAAACAAAACCACAATTATATAGATTATTTATCTGTTGTATATAACCCTAAGGCATCACAGGTCTGAAAGGACAAGCATAGCCATATAACAGCCAGTGTGCCAGAGTAACATGGTGTGTCTTCCTGACACATACATCAGGCTACATTGAATAACTGTACACAATTCTTTCAGAAAATGGAAAACGTACTGAGGTACTGCAAGGCCCCATGAACCTCTATAGATGTCCCAGCGCAAAACCACACCAAAGGAGTAATACCGACAGATACAAGTCGGCCTCAAGTCAAAGTAAGTATTGTAGGTCTGCAATGACAGTGGGGAGCATTGGCAATGGAGTCATAATAAGGGTATGGCAGGACATAATATCTGATCACATCAGGTTTAAAAAAATAAATCAATCAGGTTTTATTCTCTGCACTTTAAACATCCAACAGAGAGCTTCCATCCAGTGCTGACTGCTGTCACTTTTATTGCAGAGAGGCCATATGTCTGGACAGTGACCTGTGTCTCTCTGCAGAGATCTCTTACAGTGGCTGTCATACAATGACAAGACTTCTTATTCATTTGTGTCTGGTAAGAGAAACTGATGCAGAAGGCTACATACAGGTGCTTCTCACAAAATTAGAATATCATCAAAAAGTTAATGTATTTCAGTACTTCAATTCAAAAAGTGAAACTCATATATTATATACAGTCATTACAAACAGAGTGATCTATTTCAAGTGTTTATTTCTGTTAATCTTGATGATTATGGCTTACAGCCAATGAAAACACAAAAGTTATTATCTCAGTAAATTAGAATAATTAAAAAAAAAACACCTGCAAAGGCTTCCTAAGCATTTAAAAAGGTCCCTTAGTCTGTTTCAGTAGGCACCACAATCATGGGGAAGACTGCTGACTTGACAGATGTCCAGAAGGCAGTCATTGACACACTCCACAGGGAGGGTAAGCCACAAAAGGTCATTGATAAAGAAGCTGGCTGTTCACAGATTGCTGTATCCAAGCATATTAATGGAAAGTTGAGTGGAAGGAAAAAGTGTGGTATAAAAAGGTACACAAGCAACCGGGGTAACCATTCAAAAGGCCATTCAAAAATTTGGGGGAGATTCACAAGGAGTGGACTGCTGCTGGAGCCATTACTTCAAGAGCCACCTCACACAGACGTATCTAGGACATGGGCTACAAGTGTCGCATTCCTTGTGTCAAGCCATTCATGACCAATACACAACACCAGAAGCGTCTTACCTCAGCCAAGAAGAAAAAGACCTGGACTGTTGCTCTGTGGTCCAAGGTGTTGTTTTCAGATGAAAGTAAATTTTGCATTTCATTTGGAAATCAAGGTCCCTGAGTCTGGAGGAACAGTGGAGAGGCCACAATCCAAGCTGCTTGAGGCCTAGTGTGAAGTTTCCACAATCAGTGATGGTTTGGGGAGCCATGTCATCTGCTGGTGTAGGTCCACTGTGTTTTATTAAGACCAAAGTCAGCGCAGCCGTCTACCAGGAAATTTTAGAGCACTTCATGCTTCCCTCTGCCGATAAGCTTTTTGGAGATGGAAATTTCATTCTCCTGCAGGACTTGGCACCTGTCCACATTCCCAAAAGTACCAATACCTGGTTTAAAAACAACAGTATTACTGTGCTTGATTAGCCAGCAAACTCGCCTGATCTTAACCCCATAGAGAATCTATGGGGCATTGTCAAGAGGAAGATGAGATACACCAGACCCAACAATGCAGACGATCTAAAGGCTGCTATCAAAGCAACCTGGGCTTCCATAACATCTCAGCAGTAGTGTTGAGCCACCCCCATAGTGTTCGAGTTCGGTTCGGTTCGTCGAACACCCGTGTGTTCGCCGAACTGTTCGTCGAACTGTTCGTCGAACACCTTCGAACACCGTTAAAACCAATGGCAGGCAAACAAAAACACATAGAAACACATAGAAAACATCTTCAAAGGTGTCCAAAAGCTGACAAACTGCTCAGAAGACACAACTAACACATGGAAAAGTGACAAGTACATATAGTCATGCGAAAAGAAAAGAGGTGGAGGAGTAAAAGGAGGGGGAGACACAGATATAGGCATGTCATGCCCTTCTAAAATCCAAAAAGTGAGAAGCCAACACGTTCACTCCGCTCCTGCCCGTGCCACCTCCGCGTCGCCGGGTTTGTGCCAGAGCCGCGGTGAACCCTGACGGCCAGCCCCCCTCTCCCAATACTGGTGCCTGTCCGCTGGTGGGTCGAGCGAGCCCCCCTGTGGTGGAGGCAGCTCTAAGCTTTTTAATTTAAATTGTCTCTCTAATTTGAATGAATACACTTTAAATCCATTTACAAGGATCTATTGGAGGGCAAGTCTCATGCCAGCAGCCGCGTAATTCCAGCTCCAGTAGCGTCCACTAAAGCTGCTGCAGTTAAAAAGCTTTTATAAGGATCGAGCTCGGCTGTCCACCGCAAGGCATCCTACTGCCAGTCCCAGCCCCTATGCCTTGGGGTGCCTCCTGATGCTCTTCACTGAGTATCCCGTGGTCCCGAAGCATTTCCTTTGAAAAAATTAAGTGTCCAAACTACAGGTGGTGTAGCTTGCTTAACAGCCGGGATAATCCGCTGACTAGCAGACACTGCTACTAGGCACAAAGTATTTCCTGGGCTAGATGCAGTTAAAAATTTGTAATTAGATACTCTCGTTGGATGCTGAGAAAGCTTGCCATAGAGTCTCCTGGCACGCCATATATGATTCTCTTAAAAAGCTTGGGGTAGGGGTCTAGGGGACCCTTTTATAGCCAAAATCACGGCCCTGTATCGCAATACGTCACCTAGGCTGAAGATAAATGGAACTGTAGCACCCTGAGGGCTCGGTTGCTACAGAGGTATTGCACCTCACCCAGAGGTGTGATATCTCACTCTCAGGTAAGGATGTAGTGTGGATCAGGACCCGACACCTGCATGCATTACACCACATTGCCGTGGGGCAGGGCGACCAATATGCCCCTGAGATGGGCACGACAGTCCCTGTCCCTGGCTGGAGTGGGGGGAGGGAACACTGAGGAAGGGGAACCCTGTAGTGCAGGAGCAGGGAGGAAGCAGTTCCTGGGTGCATTGAGAAGGGAGTATAAAAGGTGTTCACCATCTTAGTTCAGTGCAGAGAAGTCTGAGCAGAAGTGGCAGGGAGCAGGGGCTCTGCATGAGCTCTGCTCCGGAGGCGGGCCTAGTAACAGAGGCCCAGGCCTGGAAGAGGGAGAAGGAAGGAAGAGGAGTGGAGAAGGCTCCAGGAACGAGGAACGAAGGGATCCCAGGGGTGCGGACGGGCGAGTCGCCACCGCACGCCCGAATCCACCTGCGTGGAGGGGTCAGGCCAAAGGGGGAGACCAGTCCCCGAAACTAGTGTAGGCAGGAAACGACCCTCAGCTAGAAACAGGAGGCTGTGACATTTTATGTGGCGCAGCCCCTCGCTACACCCGCTAGGAAGGCACCACATAGGGTCAGGGAAACTGGCGCCAAGTTTACCAAGAGGAGGCCCGAGGCAGCCGGACAGAAGGGTTGGTAAGAAAGGCCAGACAAAGGACACACAAAGGGGGTCCTGTGAAGCGCTCCAAAGTTATCTGTGAGTTGTCTAAGCCCCTCACCTGGTGAGCACAGTACGACGTGGGCAGCCGTTACCTGCAGACGTGGTCTGGATAATAAGAACTGTGAGTAAAGGCCCTGGACTGCATCACTGACTCCGTGTCGTTACTGCTGCTGCCCTGCACCATCACCCCCATCCTCCGCATACACTGCCCTGAGGCTATACTCCTCCCGTGGGGAGTTATGCTACGCTCTGCTGCACCCACAACACCAGCCTCAGCGGTCTGCCCTGGAGCGGCGGTTCACTCTGACCGCAATCCACGGGTGGCGTAGTCGGACATTTAAACATCAAAACCACATAAATAGTTCCGCCACTGGTTTGACCGCCCTGAGCCACGGAACCGGGTCGCCGCCACGGAGACTACAACCACCAGCATCCACCAAAAAGGGTTCGGCTCCGGGTGTCCCAAGGCCCAGGGGGCGCGTCAGAACATTTTCATCACCTTTCACAATCACCAATGGGACAAGGCAGGGATGTTCTCTGTCCCCTCTCTTATACATCCTAGTGACGGAGCACCTGCTCTCATCAATTCGCCATAACCCCAATATTAGGTGGATTGAGGTGGGAGGCACCGAGTACAAGTGCTCTCTATTTGCTGATGATGTCCTAGTATATATCACTCAATCACATATATCCATCCATGCTGTTATGGCTGAAATAGATCACTTTGTTACATGGTCAAATTTTAAAATCAATGCAGCGAAGTCTGAGGCCCTCGATGTCTCCCTCCCCAAATCCATATAGGATTCCATCCAGTCCAACTTTCCCTTTGCCTGGCCCTCACAGGGTATCAAATACTTAGGAATTCCTATTCATAGAGACCTCTCCCATCTATGTTATCTTAATTTTGGGCCCTTTATTGAACAACTCCATACAGACCACGGTTGGCAAGTTAGAACTGTAAGATTCACTACGTGAACCACTGGTGTTTTGTGGAAAAGCACATGTACACTGTGTTCCAAATTATTATGCAAAAAGTGTTTAGGAGTGATAAGGGAAGAATTTGTTTGTTTGTCAGTCAAACTCATTGATGGTGATGTGTGTCAGGGCTCTTTATATCACTGTAAGCAATTGCAGACACCTGTGCTAATTAGTTTGGCAGGTGTGTCCAATGAAAGGCAAGACTACTTAAGAAGGCTGTCTCACATTATTAAGCAGCCTACATTTTCTGCCAAAATGGAAAAGAAAAAGGATGTGTCGGCTGCTGAGAAGCAACAAATTGTGGAGTGTTTAGGTCAAGGCATGACTACAATCAACATTGTGCGATGATCAGGATGAATTGTCTTGGCAATCAAGAAGTATGTAGCTGATTCACAGTACACACGTGTGCGTGCTGATAAGGGCAAATTGAGGACTCTTTCCTACAGGCAATTACGTCAGGTTGAAAGAGCAGCGGCAAAAAAGCCTTGTCATAGCAGCAGACAAGTTTTTGAAGCTGCTGGTGCCTCCAACGTCCCCCGAACAACAAGATGCAGGGTCCTTCAGAGGTTTGCAGCTGTGCATACTCCATCCTGTCGACCTCCTCTATCCACTTCACACAAGCAGAAACGGCTCCAGTGGGCCAAACATTACATGAAGACTCATTTCAAAACTGTTTTGTTCACGGATGAGTGCCGTGCAGTGCTCGATGGTCCAGATGGATGGAGTGGAGGATGGCTGGTTGATGGACACCCCACGCAAACACGGCTACAGCGCCAACAAGGAGGAGGTGGAGTAATGTTTTGGGCTGGAATCATGGGGAGAGAGATTGTCGGCCCCTTTAGGATCCCTGAAGGCTCTAAAGATGAACTCCATAATGTATGTGGATTTTCTCAAACAGCACTTCCTGCCATGGTTCAAGAAGAAGAATCGTGTATTTCACAGCAAGATCATTTTTTTGCATGATAATGCACCATCTCATGCTGCACATAAAACATCTGCATCTCTGGCTGATATGGGCATAAAAGGGGACAAACTTATGGTGTGACCCCCATGCTCCCCTGACCTCTACCCCATTCAGAACCTTTGGAGCATCATTAAAAGGAGTGTCTATGATGGCGGGAGGCAGTTCACATCTAAGCAACAGCTCTGGGAGGGTATTCTGTCCTCATGCAAAACAATTGAAGCAGAAACCATCCAAAACCTGACAAATTCAATGGACGAGAGAGTTCAGAAACTCCTTTCGAACAAGGGGTCCTATGTGAAAATGTAACATCACCTAGAATAAAGTTTTGAGTTGAAAACTGTTTGATTTCAGTTTCTAACAACCTGCTAATGCTTATAATTTCAAAAATGACCATTTTTTTGGTCTTTATTAAAATGAAAAGGTTGATCGAAAAGTTTAGGGGATCTAAGAGTGTGGCAACCCAGTAGTCATGATTACTTCGAATTCTGACAATATGAGGGTCATGCTGCAGGTAGTGCAGCAAGAAGGCACTTATGTGTCTTGCGCATCTCGGAGCCCCAAAATTATTTTCCGGGCTAGATGCAGCTAAAAATTATTATTAATTTTAAATCTGGTGAAGCTTTAGTATAGATGGCCTAATAGGATCAGTGCTGCACACTGCTACAAAGCCCAAATTATTTTCCAGTCAAGATACAGATAAACATGATTAGTAATTTTAAATCTGGTGGAGCTTATTATAGATGGCCTAATAGAATCAGTGCTGCACACTGCTACAAAGCCCAAATTATTTTCCAGCCAAGATACAGATAAACATGATTAGTAATTTGAAAGCTTAAAACGGTTGGTAGGGTGATTTTAACCAATCATCAAGCTTTTACTCTCCCCAGGATGACACAGGGGTAGAAAAGTCGTTTCGGATCCATGATTTGTTCATCTTTATGAACGTGAGTCTGTCTACATTATCAGTGGAGAGCCGCGTGCGCTTATCTGTCAGCACACCACCAGCTGCGCTGAACACACGTTCAGACAGAACGCTGGCTGCGGGGCATGACAAGATCTCCAAGGCGTAAGTGGCTAGCTCCGGCCATTTATCCAGATTGGAAGCCCAAAAAGAGCAAGGGTCCAGTGACACAGTCATGGCTTCAATGTTTACTTGGAGATACTCCTGTACCATCGTCTCTAGGCGTTGACTATGTGTCAGACTTCTTGTCTCCTGTGGCCTTGCAAAGGATGGGCTAAAAAAGTGGTGAAATGATTCCGCAAAATTGATGTTAGCAGCAGATACTGTGGTTCTGTTACGGTTTGAGTGCTGAACACTTGACGGTCCCACGGTTGGCAAGTTGGAACTGTGAGATTCACTACGTGCACCACTGGTATTTTGTGGAAAAGCACATGTAAGATTCTGCAACAGTCTCTGCTGATACTCCTGCATGCGTGCATCCCTTTCTATGGCAGGAATAATTTCTGCAAATTTACTTTTGTACCGGGGATCTAACAGTGTGGCAACCCAGTAGTCAGGATTATTTCTAATTCTCACAATTCGAGGGTCATGTTGCAGGTAGTGCAGCAAGAAGGCACTCATGTGTGTTGCGCATCCAGGAGCACCAAGTCCCTGTTGTGTTGGTGGCGAGGTAACAATCATGCTTCCTTCCTCTGTCCTCTCCCCCCAACCTCGCACAACAGAAATGTGATCAAGGTCTTCCTCATCTGATGAGTCTTCCATCAGTTCGTCCTCCACTTCTTCCTGGGCTCCTGCACCTTCCTCACTAGTTTGGCTGCTACCATGCACCCTGGTAAAACCATCTCCCCCACCCTCACATGCCTGCCGCCTTGGTGCTGCCGACCGTCTGGACCTTGCAGATGTTAGCCCTTCCGCATACAACTCCTCCTCATCTACTTCCTCCACCTCCTCTTGTGTCACCACCTGACTCCGAATTCTGTTTAACATGTGCTTCAGCATGTAAATCACCGGAATAGTCATGCTGATAATGGCATCGTCAGCACTAAACATCTTCGTCGCCATTTCAAAACTGTGCAGAAGGGTGCATAGGTCCCTGATCTGAGACCACTCCTCCAGCGTGATTTGCCCCACCTCTGGATCTCGTTGGCCCAGGCTATACGTCAGAACGTATTGCACCAGGGCTTGTCGGTGCTGCCACAGTCGCTGCAACATGTGCAGAGTTGAATTCCACCGGGTAGGCACATCGCATTTTAGCCGGTGAAGTGGCAGGCCCAACGACTTCTGTAGAGATGTAAGTCGCTGAGCTGCGGGATGCGAACGGCGGAAGTGAGCACACAGCGACCGTGCCCTCTGCAGAAGGCCATCTAGTCTGGGATAGTGGGCTAAAAATTGCTGGACAACCAGGTTCAACACGTGAGCCATACAAGGCACGTGTGTGACATTGCCCCGGCGAAGGGCCGCACCCAGGTTTGCAGCATTGTCGCACACGGCCTTCCCTGGTTTCAGGTCCAGTGGAGACAACCATTCATGAAATTGGTTCTCCAGAGCTGACCACAACTCCTCAGCTGTGTGACTCACATTTCCCAGACATTTCAATGTAAAAACCGCCTGATGACGTTGAGCCCTACTGCCAGCATAGTAAGGAGGTGTGCAGGATCCCTTCTGCGCAGTTAGAAAGCTTGTGGCATGACCAGACAGGCTTTGGGTGCAGGTGGAAGACCGAGAGGAGGTTGAGGAGGCAGAAGCAGTGGAGGAACTTTGACATAAAGAGGATTGACGCACAACTCGTGGGGATGGCAAGACTTGGACAGCAGCCCCTTGTCCTGCTGTCACCATAGTTACCCAGTGCCCAGTCAGCGACATGTAACGCCCCTGTCCATGCCTACTCGTCCAAGTGTCTGTGGTGAAATGCACCCTGTCACACACAGAGTTTCTCAAAGAAGCGGTGATGTTGTGTGCGACATGCTGGTGGAGCGCAGGCACACCTTTCTTTGAGAAGTAGTGCCGACTGGGCATCTGGTACTGGGGCACTGCGACGGTCATAAGGTCTCGAAAATCCTCTGTGTCCACCAGGCGGAAAGGCAGCATTTCTGTAGCCAAGAGCTTGCAGATGGTGAAATTCAACCTCTTAGCTTTCTCATGGCTAGGAGGAAATGGTCTTTTACTTGTCCACATCTGAGGGACCGAGGGCTGGCTATTGTGCTTAGACGGGGTTGATAAGGGTGTCCCCGGCAAACTGCCGGTCTGTGAGGAAGATGCAGGCGGACATGTTAGGTTGCCTTGATCCAAAGGTGGTGCTATCGATGTCGGACAGCGCTCAACACCAGCTGGTGTTACCACCTCCAAAGAAAATGATGACCTGCCAATCACGCTGGCTGTTGCGGGTAAAGAGGTGGCAGGTATGCGCCCCAAAACAGGTGTGACTGCTGTCCCCCCAGTCACAGAGGATGAAGAGGCCGCGGATGCACAAGATATGGCAGACGGTGGTTGGCCCGGCCGGCTAGGCCGCATTGTAGCACACTGAGCTTCCCACTGCAACTTATGCTTCATGTCCATGTGCCGGTTCATGCATGAAGTACTCAAACTATGTATTTTTTGGCCTCTACTTAGCTTTTGCTGACAAATGTTACAGATAACACGAGTTGGGTCATCTTTATCGATCTGAAAAAATGCCCAGGCTATGCAAGGCTTAGCACCCATGCGACCTGAAGAGCCACCACGACTTGTGGTGAGAGGCAGAGTTGTGTTTGAGGATGCAGTTGTTGACGTGCTTCCAGTACTACGTCTCTGTCCAGGAAGGCGCAACCTGACCTCGTCGTCACTAGCATCTTCCTCCACCTCCTCTGCTGACCTCATCTCTTGGCTGACTGTGGGTTGACAGTAAGTGGGATCTCCAACCTCATCATCATCACCCTGTGCGTTATCACACCCGTCGTCCTCAGAGCCAACCTGTTCCTGCCCTGACAAAAAACTAAAGTTGTCGCTCCAATCAGGTATTTGAGTCTTATCATCGTCTTCCTCATTGTCTCCACCAACAGGAGTTACAGTTTGGGAATGAGGGTCTACATTATGGTCAGAACCTTCAGCGTCTGGTCCTGGATCCGACTCATAAAGATTCTGGGCATCAGTGCAGATCATTTCCTCGTCTGGATTCACAGAAGCGCTGGAGTCGACCTCTGATTCCCAGGCTATAGTATGAGTAAACAGCTCTGCAGACTCAACCATCTGTTCTACCTCATACTCAGACGGGCAGCTGGAGATTTGGGAGCTGTGAGGAAGCAAGTGCGATTGGGGTGACACCTTTGAGGACTGGAGTATTTGTGATGTTGAAGTTGATGTGGAGGAGAGCCCACTTAAAGGAGCACTTGATATCCGTTGAAGCACCTGCTGTTTTTGTGCCTCATCTGGAATTTGTAGCGATTGGCGTGGCCGTAAGAAAGGGATCTTATCACATTGTCCGCTAAAAGAAGTAGACATTTTAGTTTGGCTGGAAGATGGTCTTTCTTCTGCAGATGTTACTGTTGCTTTAACACCTACCCCACGGACACAACCTTTTTTCCCCTTCCCAACACGCCTATTCCCCTTTCCACCAGCAGCAGGCCTTTTTCCACTCATTTTGGTGGTTAACTAATTCACAACTCTGGAGTTGTTTGCACAAAAAAACAATGGATGGGAACCGAGAAGAGCTGAGTGGCCAAACTGTGGTATTAGGCCAAAACTATTGGCTGGGTTAGATGCAGAAAAAAATTATATTCAATTTGCAACCTGATGGAGGTCAGTATAGATGGACTAATAGAACAAGTCCCACACACAGCTAGAAGCCCAAATATTTTTTCAGAGGTAGATGCAGAAAAAATTTTTATTCAGTTTGCAACCTGATGGAGGTCTGTATAGATGGATTAATAGAACAAGTCCCACACACAGCTACAAGCCCAATATTTTTTCAGAGGTAGATGCAGAAAAAAAATATATTCAGTTTGCAACCTGATGGAGGTCAGTATAGATGGACTAATAGAGAAAGTCCCACACACTGCTAGAAGGCCAAATATTTTTTTCAGAGCTAGATGCAGACAAAAAATTATTTTGAATTTGCAACCTGATGGAGGTCAGTATAGGTGGACTAATAGAACAAGTCCCACACACTGCTAGAAGGCCAAATATTTTTTCAGAGCTAGATGCAGAAAAAAATTATATTCAGTTTGCAACCTGATGGAGGTCTGTATAGATGGATTAATAGAACAAGTCCCACACACAGCTAGAAGCCCAAATATTTTTTCAGAGGTAGATGCAGATAAAAATTATTTTTAATTTGCAACCTGATGGAGGTCAGTATAGATGGACTAATAGAGAAAGTCCCACACACTGCTAGAAGGCCAAATATTTTTTCAGAGCTAGATGCAGATAAAAATTATATTCAATTTGCAACCTGATGGAGGTCAGTATAGATGGACTAATAGAACAAGTCCCACACACAGCTAGAAGCACAAATATTTTTTCAGAGGTACTGTAGATGCAGATAAAAATTATTTTTAATTTGCAACCTGATGGAGGTCAGTATAGATGGACTAATACAACAAGTCCCACACACAGCTAGAAGCCCAATATTTTTTCAGAGGTAGATGCAGAAAAAAATATATTCAGTTTGCAACCTGATGGAGGTCAGTATAGATGGATTAATAGAACAATTCCCACACACAGCTAGAAGCCCAAATATTTTTTCAGAGGTAGATGCAGATAAAAATTATTTTTAATTTGCAACCTGATGGAGGTCAGTATAGATGGACTAATAGAGAAAGTCCCACACACTGCTAGAAGGCCAAATATTTTTTCAGAGCTAGATGCAGATAAAAATTATATTCAATTTGCAACCTGATGGAGGTCAGTATAGATGGACTAATAGAGAAAGTCCCACACACTGCTAGAAGGCCAAATATTTTTTCAGAGCTAGATGCAGATAAAAATTATATTCAATTTGCAACCTGATGGAGGTCAGTATAGATGGACTAATAGAACAAGTCCCACACACAGCTAGAAGCCCAAATATTTTTTCAGAGGTACTGTAGATGCAGATAAAAATTATTTTTAATTTGCAACCTGATGGAGGTCAGTATAGATGGACTAATAGAGAAAAGTCCCACACACTGCTAGAAGGCCAAATATTTTTTCAGAGCTAGATGCAGAAAAAAATTATATTCAGTTTGCAACCTGATGGAGGTCAGTATAGATGGACTAATAGAGAAAGTCCCACACACTGCTAGAAGGCCACATATATTTTCAGAGGTAGATGCAGAAAAAAATATATTCAGTTTGCAACCTGATGGAGGTCTGTATAGATGGATTAATAGAACAAGTCCCACACACAGCTAGAAGCCCAATATTTTTTCAGAGGTAGATGCAGAAAAAAATATATTCAGTTTGCAACCTGATGGAGGTCAGTATAGATGGACTAATACAACAAGTCCCACACACAGCTAGAAGCCCAATATTTTTTCAGTGGTAGATGCAGAAAAAAATATATTCAGTTTGCAACCTGATGGAGGTCAGTATAGATGGACTAATACAACAAGTCCCACACACAGCTAGAAGCCCAAATATTTTTTCAGAGGTACTGTAGATGCAGATAAAAATTATTTTTAATTTGCAACCTGATGGAGGTCAGTATAGATGGACTAATACAACAAGTCCCACACACAGCTAGAAGCCCAATATTTTTTCAGAGGTAGATGCAGAAAAAAATATATTCAGTTTGCAACCTGATGGAGGTCAGTATAGATGGAGTAATAGAACAAGTCCCACACACAGCTAGAAGCCCAAATATTTTTTCAGAGGTAGATGCAGATAAAAATTATTTTTAATTTGCAACCTGATGGAGGTCAGTATAGATGGACTAATAGAGAAAGTCCTACACACTGCTAGAAGGCCAAATATTTTTTCAGAGCTAGATGCAGATAAAAATTATATTCAATTTGCAACCTGATGGAGGTCAGTATAGATGGACTAATAGAGAAAGTCCCACACACTGCTAGAAGGCCAAATATTTTTTCAGAGCTAGATGCAGATAAAAATTATATTCAATTTGCAACCTGATGGAGGTCAGTATAGATGGACTAATAGAACAAGTCCCACACACAGCTAGAAGCCCAAATATTTTTTCAGAGGTACTGTAGATGCAGATAAAAATTATTTTTAATTTGCAACCTGATGGAGGTCAGTATAGATGGACTAATAGAGAAAGTCCCACACACTGCTAGAAGGCCAAATATTTTTTCAGAGCTAGATGCAGATAAAAATTATTTTTAATTTGCAACCTGATGGAGGTCAGTATAGATGGACTAATAGAGAAAGTCCCACACACTGCTAGAAGGCCAAATATTTTTTCAGAGCTAGATGCATATAAAAATTATATTCAATTTGCAACCTGATGGAGGTCAGTATAGATGGACTAATACAACAAGTCCCACACACAGCTAGAAGCCCAATATTTTTTCAGAGGTAGATGCAGAAAAAATATATTCAGTTTGCAACCAGATGGAGGTCAGTATAGATGGAGTAATAGAACAAGTCCCACACACAGCTAGAAGCCCAAATATTTTTTCAGAGGTAGATGCAGATAAAAATTATTTTTAATTTGCAACCTGATGGAGGTCAGTATAGATGGACTAATAGAGAAAGTCCCACACACTGCTAGAAGGCCAAATATTTTTTCAGAGCTAGATGCAGATAAAAATTATATTCAATTTGCAACCTGATGGAGGTCAGTATAGATGGACTAATAGAGAAAGTCCCACACACTGCTAGAAGGCCAAATATTTTTTCAGAGCTAGATGCAGATAAAAATTATATTCAATTTGCAACCTGATGGAGGTCAGTATAGATGGACTAATAGAACAAGTCCCACACACAGCTAGAAGCCCAAATATTTTTTCAGAGGTACTGTAGATGCAGATAAAAATTATTTTTAATTTGCAACCTGATGGAGGTCAGTATAGATGGACTAATAGAGAAAGTCCCACACACTGCTAGAAGGCCAAATATTTTTTCAGAGCTAGATGCAGAAAAAAATTATATTCAGTTTGCAACCTGATGGAGGTCAGTATAGATGGACTAATAGAGAAAGTCCCACACACTGCTAGAAGGCCACATATATTTTCAGAGGTAGATGCAGAAAAAAATATATTCAGTTTGCAACCTGATGGAGGTCTGTATAGATGGATTAATAGAACAAGTCCCACACACAGCTAGAAGCCCAATATTTTTTCAGAGGTAGATGCAGAAAAAAATATATTCAGTTTGCAACCTGATGGAGGTCAGTATAGATGGACTAATAGAACAAGTCCCACACACAGCTAGAAGCCCAATATTTTTTCAGAGCTAGATGCAGAAAAAAATATATTCAGTTTGCAACCTGATGGAGGTCAGTATAGATGGACTAATACAACAAGTCCCACACACAGCTAGAAGCCCAATATTTTTTCAGAGCTAGATGCAGAAAAAAATTATATTCAATTTGCAACCTGATGGAGGTCAGTATAGATGGACTAATAGAATGATGCTATGCCCAAAAGATTTTACTTCACTAGGTGCAGTAAAAAAATTGGTATTCTATACACAGGTGGTATATCTTGCAACACAGATAGGCTACTCCACTGACTAACACACTCTGCAATAGGCCAAAAAGGATTAGCTTTGCTGGATTCAGCCAAATGCTGTGAAAAAAACTTGCACAGCACTGGCACAGACCTGCCTGGCAAAAACTGATAGGAACTGATGTAACCTAGTCCTGAAAAGGACTCCAATTACAATTAGTCTTTACTCCCACAATCTATCTATTTAAGAGCACAGACCTGCCTGATAAAAGTCATAGGAAATGCTGTAACCTAGTCCTTAAAAGGACTGCAATCACAACTATTCCCTACTCCCAAGCTATCTGTAGATTTGTGCGAAAATTGGCTTGAAATTAACAAGGTATAGCGCACACAGCAACAGCGGTGCCGTCTAACACGCAGCTGCAGCAGTGAGAAAATGGTGGCGACGGGGAAAATGGCTTGGTCTTATAGGGCAAGGACATGTGACATACACTGCCAATGACACATGCCCTTGCTTGTGTGAAAAAAAGCACTTCGCTCCGTGTGTGCGCTGCTGATAGGCTGACAGATTGCACCTCCCCACTGTAAATGCGGGAAAGAGAAAAAAAAAATGGAGATCTTCATTGTTCCTGCAGAGATCCATCCCCTGCCCCTCCCCCCACCCCGCTGTACACTCAAACTGCGTATTAACATTAATTTTCATCATTACTGAGAAAAAATCCAGTTATGATTTTGGTGCACGAACAGTTATCGAACATAACCTCGAACAGCCGAATTTTTCTCAAATTGTTCGTGTTCGCCGAACGGCTCGAACACCGCCCAAAACAGCTCGAATTTGAGATTGGCGAACAGTTCGAGTAGAACAACGCTCATCTCTACTCAGCAGTGCCACAGGCTGATCGCCTCCATGCCACGCCACATTGATGCAGTAACTGATGCAAAAGGAGCCCCGACCAAGTAGGCCAACATTTCAGATTTTAAAAACATTTTTCAAGCTGTTATTATAAAGCAGTGCTGGTGAACCTATGGCACGCGTGCCAGAGGGGGCACTTAGAGCACTCCCTAAGGGCACGCGCATCATTGCCACAGCACTAGCTCTCCAGGACCAGGCCCGGTGGGTGAGGACTCTGAGCCCGCCGACGCCAGCCCCTACTTCAGCTAGATGTGTGTTCTCGACACACATCTAGCTGAAGTGTATTGCAGCGCACAAACTTGCCAGGCCCGTGCACTGCAATACACGCTGCTAGCAGCCGGCGTGAGCGTACACGTGACTGGGCGCATGGCAGTGACATCATGCGGCCCCATCGCTAGGACGCTGAAGTCAGGGCTGGCTACAGGAGAGGACGCGCCGCGGGAGAGGAAGGAAGGAAGGTGAGTAGGAGTGTTCATTATTTATTTTTTTTTGTATGCGATGAACAGCAGCACCAGCAGGATGGGGGGGTGGCAGCATATATACATGGATTGGGGGGTGCGGAAGGCAGCATATATATGTGGCGCCCCTGAGGGTTCGACCGCCACAGGGATGCTGCACTTCTCTAATGGAGGGTAGTGTTCCTCCTCTGAGGTAAGAACAGTGTGATGGTCGTGACCCAAACTTTGCATCCAACACCACATTTCTCCACCAGAGGGGGCTAGTATGCACTAGGTGCTGCCCTCCTGGTTACAGGGAGACTGGGGAACCAAGAGTTAGGGGAACCAGTTAGTGGGTGAGGGTGGAGGACTTACAATTTAGTTACACTTTAAATTTCATATTTAATAGAAAGCCATTTTCGGCTCTTGGTCTTTGTCTGTCTTCAATCGCTCTTTGACTGTCTTTATGCTGTCAATTGCTGAGTGTACTGTGATCTCTCACCCCAACGCGGATCCTGTGTGGGCCCACATCGGATGGAGACACAGCCCTCGTGCCCCGGCCTTGGGACGAGGGGTAGGTTGTAGACAAGGAATGTCTCGACCCTGTCAAGGACCAGGACCAAGAAGGCCCGGAGCTTAAGAGTGTGGCTCCATAGCAAATGGATCCCGGGGAGGATGCAGACGGAGCGGTGTATGCCACCCGTCCTCACCAGCTGATATATTCGGAGGGAGTCCGGCTGCAAGAGGGGTACCGGCCCCCGACACCCGACCTTGCTACTCCATGTCCTGGTCGGGAAAGCCCGGTAGGCCCTGAGGATCCCACCGGGTATCGGACGGAGCGGAGCTGCCACCCGTGCCCTTGTTCTGAGAGGAGCTCAGAGGGAGACCCGGCCTATTCGCACACACATGGACAGGAAAGGATTTGGTCTGTAGTTCAGGAACACTCTGGTGTAGGGTCCCGATCGAACGCTGGACTTACTCGGAGGTTGTCGGACCCCCGTCCCTGGTGACCACAGGACTCCGCGGGGAGCAGGGAGCTGCCTTCCTTTTGCCATCTATGTGAGTAAAGCCTTGGAAGTTCACCCCTATGGCCTCTGGACTCTTTATTCTGCGCTACACCACACGACGGGACACCCGTACTCCTCTAGTACAACCCCCTCCATCCTGTCCCTCTGCCCTGAGGCCTTGCTCCGCCTGTGGGGAGTAGTAATAACTTTGGCCGCTATACCACCATGCCTCAGCGGACTGCAGCGGTGCAGGTGGAATTCACCAGGTGCCACAGGAGGCGTAGTCGTAAATCAGCCACTCAACCCGGATAAGCCCACACCATCCTTTTAATGTGACGGCCCTGGGCATGGGTCGGGTCCGGGCCACGGCTGCACCCCATCTCTCCATCACAGGACCCGACTCAGAGTCCCCCATCTCCCAGGGTAAACAAAAGGGCTTTTTGAGTAGAGGCATCACATATACATAGACTGGGGGAGGTGGAAGGCAGCATATATACATGGACTGGGCGAGGTGGAAGTCAGCATATATACATGGATTGGGGGGTCATAGGCTGCATATATACATGGATTGGGGGGAAGGCAGCATATATACATGGATTGAGGGGGGTGAAGCAGCATATATACATGGATTGAGGGGGAGGCGGAAGGCAGCATTTATACATGGATTGGGGGGGCATAGGCAGCATATATACATGAATTGAGGGGGGTGAGGCAGCATATATACATGGATTGGGAGGGCGGAAGGCAGCATATATACATGGATTGAGGGGGGAAAGGCAGCATATATACATGGATTGAGGGGGGGTGAGGCAGCATATATACATGAATTTGGGGGGAGGCGGAAGGCAGCAAACAGTGGTGGCCAAAAGTATTGGCACCCCTGCAATTCTGTCAGATAATGCACAGTTTCTTCCTGAAAATGATTTCAATCACAAATTCTTTGGTATTATTATCTTCATTTAATTTGCTTGCAAGGTAAAAACACAAAAGAGAATGAAGCAAAAATCAAATCATTGATCATTTCACACAAAACGCCAAAAATGGGCCAGACAAAAGTATTGGCACCCTCAGCCTAATACTTGGTTGCACAACCTTTAGCCAAGATAACTGCGAACAACCGCTTCCGGTAACCATCAATGAGTTTCTTACAATGCTCTGCTGGAATTGTAGACCATTCTTCTTTGGCAAACTGCTCCAGGTCCCTGATATTTGAAGGGTGCCTTCTCCAAACTGCCATTTTGAGATCTCTCCACAGGTGTTCTATGGGATTCAGGTCTGGACTCATTGCTAGCCACCTTAGAAGTCTCCAGTGCTTTCTCTCAAACCATTTTATAGTGCTTTTGGAAGTGTGTTTTGGGTCAATGTCCTGCTGGAAGACCCATGACCTCTGAGGGAGACCCAGCTTTCTCACACTGGGCCCTACATTATGATGCAAAATTTGTTGGTAGTCTTCAGACTTCATAATGCCATGCACACGGTCAAGCAGTCCAGTGCCAGAGACAGCAAAGCAACCCCAAAACATCAGGGAACCTCCGTCATGTTTGACTGTAGGGACCGTGTTCTTTTCTTTGAATGCCTCTTTTTTTTTCCTGTACACTCTATGTTGATGCTTTTTCCAAAAAAGCTCTATTTTTGTCTCATCTGACCAGAGAACATTCTTCCAAAACGCTTTAGGCTTTCTCAGGTAAGTTTTGGCAAACTCCAGCCTGGCTTTTTTATGTCTCGGGGTAAGAAGTGGGGTCTTCCTGGGTATCCTACCATACAGTCCCATTTCATTCAGACGCCGACGGATAGTATGGGTTGACACTGTCGTACCCTCGGACTGCAGGGCAGCTTGAACTTGTTTGGATGTTAGTCGGGGTTCTTTATCCACCATCCGCACAAACTTGCGTTGAAATCTCTCGTCAATTTTTCTTTTCCGTCCACATCTAGGGAGGTTAGCCACAGTGCCATGGGCTTTAAACTTCTTGATGACACTGTGCACGGAAGACACAGGAACATTCAGGTCTTTGGAGATGGACTTGTAGCCTTGAGATTGCTCATGCTTCCTCCCAATTTGGTTTCTCAAGTCCTCAGACAGTTCTGTGGTCTTCTTTCTTTTCTCCATGCTCAATGTGGTACACACAAGGACACAGGACAGAGGTTGAGTCAACTTTAATCCATGTTAACTAGCTGCAAGTGTGATTTAGTTATTGCCAACACCTGTTAGGTGCCACAGGTAAGTTACAGGTGCTGTTAATTACACGAATTAGAGAAGCATCACATGATTTTTCAAACAGTGAAAAACTTTTGTCCACCCCCTTTTTTAGGTTTGGTGTGGAATTATATCCAATTTGGCTTTAGGACAATTCTTTTTGTGTTTTTTCATTGAAGACAAATTAAATGAAGAGAATAATACCAAAGAATTTGTGATTGCAATCATTTTCAGGAAGAAACTGAGTATTATCTGACAGAATTGCAGGGGTGCCAATACTTTTGGCCAGCACTGTATATACATGGATTTGGGGGGGGAGGCGGAAGGCAGCATTTATACATGGATTGAGGGGGGGCAGCATATATACATGAATTGAGGGGGGTGAGGCAGCATATATACATGGATTGGGGGGACGGAAGGCAGCATATATACTTGAATTGAGGGGGGAAAGGCAGCATATATACATGGAATGGGGGGGAGGCAGCATATATACATGGATTGGGGGGATGCGGAAGGCAGCATATATACATGGATTGGGGGGGAGGCGGAAGGCAGCATATATACTTGAATTGAGGGGGGAAGGCAGCATATATAAATGGATTGAGGGGGGTGAGGCAGCATTTATACATGGATTGGGGGGCCGTAGGCAGCATATATACATGGATTGAGGGGGGGCAGCATATATACATGAATTGAGGGGGGTGAGGCAGCATATATACATGGATTGGGGGGGGCGGAAGGCAGCATATATACTTGAATTGAGGGGGGAAAGGCAGCATATATACATGGAATGGGGGGGAGGCAGCATATATACATGGATTGGGGGGAGGCGGAAGGCAGCATATATACATGGATTGGGGGGGAGGCGGAAGGCAGCATATATACTTGAATTGAGGGGGGAAGGCAGCATATATAAATGGATTGAGGGGGGTGAGGCAGCATATATACATGGATTGGGGGGAAGGTGGAAGGCAGCATATGTACATGGATTGGGGGGGAGGCGGAAGGCAGCATATATACTTGGATTGAGGGGGGAAGCAGCATATATACAGTTAGGTCCATATATATTTGGACAGAGACAACATTTTTCAAATTTTGGTTCTAGACATTACCACAATGAATTTTAAGCAAAACAATTCAGATGCAGTTGAAGTTCAGACTTTCAGATTTCATTTGAGGGTATCCACATTAAAATTGGATGCAGGGTTTAGGAGTTTCAGCTCCTTAACATGTGCCACCCTGTTTTTTAAAGGGACCAAAAGTAATTGGACAGATTAAATAATTGTAAATAAAATGTTCATTTCTAGTACTTGGATGAAAACCCTTTGTTGGCAATGACTGCCTGAAGTCTTGAACTCATGGACATCACCAGACGCTGTGTTTCCTCCTTTTTGATGCTCTGCCAGGCCTTCACTGCGGTGGTTTTCAGTTGCTGTTAGTTTGTGGGCCTTTCTGAATATTCCACTTCTTTGCTTTAATAAACTCCTGGGTTATTATTATTATTATTATTTATTTATATAGCGCCATTGATTCCATGGTGCTGTACATAAGAAGGGGTTACATACCAAGTAAAAATATCACTTACAGTAAACAAACTAACAAAAATAGACTGGTACGGAGGGAAGAGGACCCTGCCCTTGCGGGCTTACATTCTACAGGAGTGGGATGGAGACAGTAGGTTGGGGGTTGCAGTAGCTTCGGTGTTGTTGAGGAGGCAGCAGGGTCATTGCAGGCTGTAGGCTTTCTTGAAGAGATGGGTTTTCAGGTTCCGTCTGAAGGATCCGGATGTGGTGGATAATCAGACGTGTTGAGGCACAGAATTCCAGAGGATGGGGGATATTCGGGAGAAATCTTGGAGGCGATTGGGTGAAGAACGGATAAGTGTGCAGGAGAGAAGGAGGTTTTGGGAGGACCGGAGGTTACGTGAGGGAATATATTGGGAGATTAGTTCAGAGATGTATGGAGGAGAGAGGTTATGGCTTTGTAGGTCAGTGTTAGTAGTTTGAACTGGATACGCTGGGGGAATGGGAGCCAGTGAAGTGATTTGCAAAGGGGCTTAGCAGAGGAGTAGCGAGGCGAGAGATGAACAAGTCGTGCACCAGAGTTGAGGATGGACTGGAGGGGTGCGAGAGTGTTAGCAGGTAGGCCACAGAGAAGGATGTTGCAATAGTCGAGGCGGGAGATGATGAGGGCCTGCACAAGCAGTTTAGTAGAGTTAGGGTTGAGGAAAGGACGGATTCTGGAAATATTTTTGAGCTGGAGGCGACAGGAGGTGGCGAGAGCTTGGATGTGGGGTTTGAAGGACAGGGCAGAGTCAAGGGTTACTCCGAGGCAGCGGATTGTCGGTACAGCGGAAAGAGTGATGTCATTTATTGTGATAGAATGATCAGGTGGGAAGGATATGCGAGATGGTGGAAAGATAATGAGTTCAGTTTTGTTCACATTGAGCTTGAGGTAGCGGGAGGAGAAGAAGGAAGATATGGCTGATAGACATGCTGGGATACTGGACAGCAGAGAGGTGACGTCTAGGCCAGAGAGGTAGATCTGGGTGTCGTCAGTGTACAGATGGTACTGGAAGCCATAGGATTTTAGGAGCTGTCCCAGGCCAAGGGTATAGATTGAGAAGAGTAGGGGTCCTAGGACAGAGCCTTGAGGGTCTCCAACAGAGAGGGGGCACGGTGAGGAGGTAGCGTGGGAGTGGGAGACGCTAAATGTGCGGTTAGAAAGGTATGAGGAGATCCAGGATAGGGCAAGGTCTTTGACGCCAAAGGAAGAGAGGATCTGTAGTAGGAGGCAGTGGTCAACTGTATCGAAAGCAGAGGACAGGTCAAGAAGAAGGAGTACAGAGAAATGTATGTTAGCTTTGGCTGTGAGCAGGTCATTGGTGATTTTGGTAAGGGCAGTTTCGGTGGAATGTGGGGGCGGAAGCCGGATTGTCGGTTGTCGAAGAGAGAGTTAGATGAAAAGTGGGAGGAAAGTTCGGCGTGAACGTGTTGCTCAAGGAGTTTGGAGGCAAATGGGAGCAGCGATATGGGGCGATAGCTGAACAGGGCAGATGGGTTGAGGGATAGCTTTTTGAGGATGGGCGTGATTGTGGCATGTTTGAAGGCAGCAGGGAAGGTACCAGAGGATAGTGATAGGTTGAAGAGATGGGTTAGGGATGGGACGAGTGTGGGGGTGAGGTTGGGGAGGAGGTGGGATGGGGTCGAGTGCACATGTGGTGAGGTGTGATTTGGAGAGGAGACGAGTAAGGTCTCTTTCCGTGATGTTGGGAAGGGAGGTTATGGGGTTAAGGAAATGGTGTGGAAAACAAAGGGGTTGTGGTGGTCGGACAGTAAAGACTTGCCGTGTTTGATCAATCTTGTTCTTGAAGTGTGTGGCAAACTCCTCGGCAGAGATGAGGGAGGTCAGAGGGGGCAGTGGAGGGCAGAGGAGAGAGTTAAAAGTGTTGAATAGCTGTTTGGGGTTGTAGGATAGGGAGGATATGAGGATTGTGAAGTAGGCCTGTTTAGCAGAGGTGAGTGCTGATTTGAATGCGAGCGTTGCTTGTTTGAATGCAGTGAAGTCTTCTTGAGTATGTGTTTTCCAACGCCGCTCCGCAACCCTGGACGCTTGTCGAAGCTGTTTAGTGAGGTTGTTGTGCCAGGGTTTCCTGTTGGCTCGTCGCGCTCTGCCATGCATAAGAGGGGCGACCGAGTCAATAGCTGATGCGAGAGTGGCATTGTAGAAAGCAGTGGCGCTGTCTGTGTCATGGAGTGAGGATATGGATGTCAGTGGTAGAACAGAGTCAGAGAGTGTGTGAGTGTCTAGATGTGCAAGGTTTCTGCGGGGGTGTGCTAGCTGCCGGACATGGGTGACAGGTGAGGAGGACAGGGATGAGAAGGTGAGTAGATGGTGGTCAGATAGGGGTAGGGGGGAGGATTTGAGGTTAGATAGGGAGCAGAGTCGGGTGAAGATGAGGTCTAGTGTGTGTCCGTCTGTGTGGGTGGCTGAGGAGGACCACTGAGTAAGTCCAAAGGATGAAGTAAGCGACAGGAGTTTTGATGCTGCTGACTGGCGAGTGTCAGTGGGGATGTTGAAATCGCCCATGATGATTGTGGGAATGTCAGCTGAGAGAAAGTAAAGAAGCCAGGTGGAGAATTGGTTGATAAAGGCAGTGATCGGGCCCGGGGGTCGGTATATGACAGCCACTTGGAGGTTGGAGGGAGAGTAAATGCGGACAGAGAGGACTTCAAAAGTAGGGAGAATAAGGGAGGGAAGAGGAGGAGTAGGGCTAAAGGTGCAATTGTTAGAGAGGAGAAGACCCACTCCTCCACCATGTCTGTTTCCAGGGCGAGGAGTGTGGGTGAAGTAGAGGCCACCGCAACACAGCGCAGCAGGTGAGGCAGTGTCAGAGGGTGTTAGCCATGTCTCTGTGATGGCCAGGAAGGAGAGATGAAGAGAGGTAAAGAGGTCGTGGACAAAATGGAGCTTGTTGCAGACAGAGCGTGCATTCCACAATGCTCCAGAGAGAGGGAGCAGCGGGGTGGGCGTCAGGGGGACCGGTTTTGCGTAGGAGGGGTTGCGGTAGTTTGCAGTTGGTTTGGTGCGACAGGTGGGGGAGTTGGTGGAGGGTGCAAGCTGTGGGGGTCCAGGATTGGGAGATATGTCGCCAGCAGTGAGGAGAAGCAGAGAGAGGGAGAGCAGGTGGGAGAAAGAGAGTGTCTGGCTTGTTTTATGTTTTGGGAGGATTGATCAGAGGTTGAGGAGCAGCTCTGTAGATGAAGTTAGGTGGGGAGGAAGGAGGGAAGGAGAGATGATGATTTGGTTAGAGGGTGCTGGGGTGTGGGGATAGCAAAGGAGAGTGAGGATTAGGGGGGCATTAGGGGGTTGGAGGATTAGGGGGTTGCTTTGGCTTTATGTTTTGGGTCATTGTCCATCTGTAGTATGAAACGACTACCAATCAGTTTGGCTGCATTTGGCTGGATCTGAGCACACAGTATGGCTCTGAATACTTCAGAATTCATTCGGCTGCTTCTGTACTGTGTCACATCATCAATAAACACTAGTGACCCAGTGCCGCTGGCAGCCATGCATGCCCAAGCCATCACACTGCCTCCGCCGTGTTTTACAGATGATGTGGTATGCTTTGGATCATGAGCTGTACCAAGCCTTTGCCATACTTTCCTCTTTCCATCATTCGGGTAGAGGTTGATCTTGGTTTCATCTGTCCAAAGAATGTTCTTCCAGAACTGTGCTAGCTTTTTTAGATGTTTTTTAGCAAAGTCCAGTCTAGCCTTTTTAATCTTGATGCTTATGAGTGGCTTGCACCGTGCAGTGAACCTTCTGTATTTACTTTCATGCAGTCTTCTCTTTATGGTAGATTTGGATATTGATACACCTACCTCCTGGAGAGTGTTGTTCACTTGGTTGGCTGTTGTGAAGGGGTTTCTCTTCACCATGGAGATTATTCTGCGATCATCCACCACTGTTGTCTTCCATGGGAGCCCAGGTCTTTTTGCATTGATGAGTTCACCAGTGCTTTCTTTCTTTCTCAGGATGTACCAAACTGTATATCTTGCCACTCCTAATATTGTAGCAATTTCTCGGATGGGTTTTTTCTGTTTTTGCAGCTTAAGGATGGCTTGTTTCACCTGCATGGAGAGCTCCTTTGACCGCATGTTTACTTCACAGCAAAACCTTCCAAATGCAAGCACCAGGCCTTTTATCTGCTTAATTGAGAATGACATAACGAAGGGATTGCCCACACCTGTCCATGAAATAGCCTTGGAGTCAATTGTCCAATTACTTTTGGTCCCTTTAAAAACAGGGTGGCACATGTTAAGGAGCTGAAACGCCTAAACCCTTCATCCAATTTTAATGTGGATGCCCTCAAATGAAAGCTGAAAGTCTGAACTTCAACTGCATCTGAATTGTTTTGTTTAAAATTCATTGTGGTAATGTCTAGAACCAAAATTAGAAAAATGTTCTCTCTGTCCAAATATATATGGACCTAACTGTACATGGATTGAGGCGTGTAGGCAGCATATATACATGGATTGGGGGGAGGCGGAAGGCAGCATATATACAGTGTATTGTGAAAGTATTTGGCCCCCTCGAACTTTTCTACCTTTTGCCACATTTCTGGCTTCAAACATAAAGATATAAAATTCTAATTTTTTAGGGAAGAATCAACAACAAGTGGGACACAATCGTGAAATGGAACGAAATTTATTGGATATTTTAAACTTTTTTAACAAATTAAAAACTGAAAAGTGGGGCGTGCAATATTATTCAGCCCCCTTGAGTTAATACTTTGTAGTGCCACCTTTTGCTGTGATTACAGCTGCAAGTCGCTTGGGGTCTGTCTCTATCAGTTTTGCACATTGAGAGGCTGAAATTCTTGGCCATTCTTCCTTGCAAAACAGCTCGAGCTCATTGAGGTTGGCTGGAGGGCGTTTGTGAGCCACAGTTTTCAGCTCTTTCCACAGATTCTCGATTGGATTCAGGTCTGGACTTTGACTTGGCCATTCTAACACCTGGATACGTTTATTTTTGAACCATTCCATTGTAGATTTTGCTTTATGTTTGGGATCATTGTCTTGTTGAAAGATAAATCTCCGTCCCAGTCTCAGGTCTTTTGCAGACTCCAACAGGTTTTCTTCCAGAATGGTCCTGTATTTGGCTCCGTTCATCTTCCCATCAATTTTAACCATCTTCCCTGTCCCTGCTGAAGAAAAGCAGGCCCAAACCATGATGCTGCCACCACCATGTTTGACAGTGGGGATGGTGTTTTGAGGGTGATGAGCTGTGTTGCTTTTACGCCAAACATATCGTTTTGCATTGTGGCCAAAAAGTTTGATTTTGGTTTCATCTGACCAGAGCACCTTATTCCACATGTTTGGTGTGTCTCCCAGGTGGCTTGTGGCAAACTTCAAACGAGACATTTTATGGATATCTTTGAGAAATGGCTTTCTTCTTGCCACTCTTCCATAAAGGCCAGATTTGTGCAGTGCACGACTGATTGTTGTCCTATGGACAGATTCTCCCACCTCAGCTGTAGATCTCTGCAGTTCATCCAGAGTGATCATGGGCCTTTTGGCTGCATCTCTGATCAGTCTTCTCCTTGTACGAGATGAAAGTTTAGAGGGATAGCCGGGTCTTGGTAGATTTGCAGTGGTCTGATACTCCTTCCATTTCAATATGATCGCTTGCACAGTGCTCCTTGAGATGTTTCAAACTTGGGAAATCTTTTTGTATTCAAATTCGGCTTTAAACTTCGCCACAACAGTATCTCGGACCCGCCTGGTGTGTTCCTTGGTCTTCATGATGCTCTCTGCACTTGAAACAGAACCCTGAGACTATCACAGAGCAGGTGCATTTATACGGAGACTTGATTACACAAAGGTGGATTCCATCATTACCAGTCATTTAGGACAACATTGGATCATTCAGAGATCCTCACTGAACTTCTGGAGTGAGTTTGCCGCACTGAAAGTAAAGGGGCCAAATAATATTGGACGCCCCACTTTTCAGTTTTTAATTTGTTAAAAAAGTTTAAAACATCCTATAAATTTCGTTCCATTTCACGATTGTGTCCCACTTCTTGTTGATTCTTCCCAAAAAAATTAGAATTTTATATCTTTATGTTTGAAGCCAGAAATGTGGCAAAAGGTAGAAAAGTTCAAGTGGGCCAAATAATTTCACAATGCGCTGTACATAGATTGGGGGGGGCAGAAGGCAGCATAGATACATGGATTGAGGGAGGGAAGGCAACATATATACATGGATTGAGGGAGGGAAGGCAGCATATATACATGGACTGGGGGGGCGGAAGGCAACATATATACATGGATTGGGGAGGCAGAAGGCAGCATATATACATGGATTGGGGGGGCGGAAGGCAGCATATATACATGGATTGGGAGGGGGCGAAAGGCAGCATATGTACATGGATTGGGGGGGAGGTAGCATATATACATGGATTGGGGGGAGGCAGCATATTTACATGGATTGAGGGGGGAGGCAGCATATATACTTGGATTGAGTGGGGGAAGGCAGCATATATACTTGGATTGAGGGGGGAAGGCAGCATATATACATGGATTGAGGGAGGGAAGGCAGCATGTATACATGGATTGGGGGGCGGAAGGCAGCATATATACATGGATTGGGGGGTGGAATTCAGCATATATACATGGATTGGGGGGGCGGAAGGCAGCATATATACATGGATTGGGGGGGAGGCGGAAGGCAGCATTTATACATGGATTGGGGGGGCATAGGCAGCATATATACATGGATTGGGGGGCGTAGGCAGCATATATATACGAATTGGGGGGGAAGGCAGCATATGTACACAGATTGGGGGGAGGCAGCATATATACACGGATTGGGGGGGCGGAAGGCAGCATATATACATGGATTGAGATGGGGAAGGCAGCATATATATATGGATTGGGGGGCAGCATATATACATGGATTGAGGGGGGGCAGCATATATACATGGATTGGGGCATATACCAAGATGGGGGTGAGCACATTCTTTATTTCTGCAGTCTAATAACCCTGCTCCTTCCTATGGCTGCTCTATGCTGCCCTTGCCTGCTCTCTGTATGAGTTGTTTTTTCTAAACTAAAACCTCAGTATTCGGGTTAATTTGCCGTGTTGGCACTTGGCGATAAATAAGTGGGTTTTGGGTTGCAGTTTAGGCACTCGGCCTGTACTTTATCACTGTTATAATAAAGTATTCTAATTTACTGAGATAATGACTTTTGTGTTTTCATTGGCTGTAAGCCATAATCTTTAACATTAACAGAAATAAACACTTGAAATAGATCACTCTGTGTGTAATAACTCTATATAATATATGGGTTTCACTTTTTGTATTGAAGAACTGAAATAAATAATTTTTTTGATGATATCCTAATTTTGTGAGAAGCACCTGTAACACAACCAACAATAGAAGGAATGGGAGGCAAGTACATGGCGGGAAGCCGAGCTGTAACCACTACAAGGGATGAGGACAGATAATGATAGCAAGTACGGTACTAAGGATGAGGGGATAGAGGAGTTGGGGCATTAGCTACTGCTGTGACCTTAGTATATGATTGATCCCATAGAAGCACACTAGATGTAGAAAATTCACAAAAAGATAAATGGCTGCAATAGAAGCCCATCCCCCCTCCAAATGTTTATTTGGATTATTCATTTCTAGATTTAGTATTTAACCACAAACATCATAATGAAAACTAAGAAAAAGTAATAACAGCCATAATAGTAATACTGCACTTCTAGGTTTGAATTAAAATGGATGTATAACAGTAGCCCTGCCAACAAACATACTGTATAATGCCTATAGCAGTCCTTGGGGCTTGTTTACACAGACTAACCGGCGGCATGATACAACAACCGATCGATAAACTTTTACCGATCGGCTATGGTTTGAATTCCTGTTTACACAAGCAGACCAAGACAAGTATACGAGGCACACAGACTGATCTATACTATATCACTCAGGGCACACAGGCTGCCATGGTTCTTGGCATTGCGGGTCCTGTTTACACAGCATGATGCCCCGCCAAGAACGATTATGTTTTATGCTGCATAAAATATCATTTCACCTGATGAACCATTGTTTTTCTCAGTCATAAGGTGATCAGCAGGCTGTATAAACGCCAAAATATTTGTGAGACAAGTGTTTTTAAACAAGGCTCATCTACAATTATCTTGTGGTGTAGATACCTCTTTAGAATCAAAGAGGCTGGCAATATTTACAGTGTAAGGCCATGGCCCCACTATCAGTATTTGGTCAGTATTCGGTCAGTATTTTTTCTCAGGAGTGGGAGATAAATGCAGAATTGGTGTCTTCTTTCTATTATACCTTTTCTCTGATTGTTCCTCACCTGGTTTTGGCTCCCACTCCTGAGAAAAAATACTGACCGAATAGTGACCAGAGACTGACCAGATACTTTAAGCCGTGGCTTAAAGGTGAGGAACACCACTGCAAATCTCACAAGTATCATACATGCTCTTGTATACTGACATATTACTGATAATATCAGAGATTACTGCAGTGTGCATACAAGAATGCCAGCCACAGTACACACACATATCAGTACTAAGTATTGCCACTCCAGTGCAGTAATTTGCCATGGCAGACAGGCAAAACAGGGCAATATGTAACTGGATCATTCAGATGACAGCGTGGTGAAGAGACGCAGGATTGTCAGCAGGGTGACCACTGATCATCACCGTGCATTCATGGGTTAGGCTAGCACCTATCCTATCGTATACGCCAAAGCCTATTGCATACTTGTACTGTAACGTCACCATAGGTGACAATTCACCGGATAGAAAGCAGAAAGCTTTTATTCTGACAGATACGAGTCTGCATATAGTTTGACTGTGCAGGAAAGACTACCAAACTGTGCATCCATTACAATGAATCATTGCAAAAAACGTATACCATCCATTTCTTTACAGGGGTTCCCTATGGCATCCATTCTGACTGTACCCACTGTTAGACGCATACCTCCTGAGCGTATGCAGCGACGCCGTGTGAACCCAACCTAACCATACTAATGGGCAAATCAATCTTTATTCCTGTCCACTGTATCGATGGCTAAAACATGGGGAGCACGCACACATGTGAAAACCGAAGTGGTACAGATCTCTAAATATGTTAGCGGTAAGTTCATGTGTGATGTAACTAACCCAACCTTAGCACAGTCCTAAAAGTAGTCCCATTGTGCCTCGGCCAAACATCGGATGCATACGCTGCCCTTCTGATGTCATGTCTATTCACCAAAGTGCTGGACGTGAGCCCATACAGTGCCAGATGCCATACTGTTATGTTGTACATACGCTGCCCACACACTCCTACCTTGCCATTTCGCTTCATGAAATACAAGTGGCCACCTCACCAGGGACACTTCTCTCAATTAGCGGCTGCACAGTGCCCAGTTAGCAGTGGCACCATGAAATGCCTCAATAATAATACTGCCATACATTACCCCAAGTCATGGAGAGCGGCCATATAACATAGACTGCCCCACACTACCACCATACATGACAACTCTGCACAACCGATACCCAGCATACACAGGGAAAATAGCACTGCTATGGCCGCCTGCCCATGTGCCAAATAACACAAGCACACCCCACAAAAAACAGTTATCATGCCAACAGCACGCTGATAATAGTACCATAAGGTACATCAGCAGCTGGGACAATGCCCCTGCTGCGCCCTGTACACTCGGCGGGGGAAGCGGCAACCTTCACACCATGTCCCACTCCTCCTCAGAGCAACTGAGCCCACCTTCCCGGGCCACGCATCCTCATCCTCCGCGTATAGCCCTGCTCGGGCTCAGGTATGTCCACCCCGGAAGAGATCTGCTCACTTCTGCACGTCGCCCACTAGAGCTCCGGTCACTCACGAACAGACAGCGGCGTCCACAGCACGTGGATTAGGCAGGGAAATGTAAGGAGAGGCAGCGGTGCCTTGTGTTGAGGACGTACTGCAGCCATTAGAGGCCCTCACGCTCACACTTGAAGACGTTAGGTCCTTTCTTGTTTTGCACATTGTATGGGAAAAAGGTTTTATTTTGCTGCAATCCAACATGCAGAGCTTTATTCTGTCATTGTAGCTGTACGTGGGTTTGTTTTCCAGAGAGACTAGTAATATTGGTTAACCCTTTTTCGTTTTTCTCCTTCATTTTGCCCAAGAGCCATATCCTTTTTATTTTTGCCGTCCACATAGCCGTGTGGGCGTTGTTTTTATTTTTGTGGGATGAGTTGAAGTATTAAACGACACCCATTTTACCATATAATGTAGTGAAAACCCTATGGAGTGTGGTAAAAATCCACCTTGTAATTCCAGCATAGATTGTTCGGCGATCATTATGCGGTGGATACGAGTCCTCACCTCAGTACTATTACACTGATACCAAGCTTGTTATATGAGGAGCTGAAAAAAATTCTGAACCATGCAAATAAAATTGTGATGTTCTATGTCACCAGTAACTTATATTTTGTCATGGAGCTTGGTGAGGGCTTGATGTTTTGCCTGTTAAACTGACATTTTTATTGAGAATATTTTGGGGGACATACCATATTTTTCAGACTGCAAGACTCATTTTTTTCCTCCAAAAAAGTGGGAGGTGTGTTTTCTAGTCTGGATATACCGGCTGTGGATGGCGGAGGGGGGAAGCGCAGAGCAGCGGGTCACAAGAGGCAGGAGCCGGCGGCTGCAGCTAGCACTGTGCCCGCTGTTAATGAATATTCAGTGCTCCCAAAACCCATAGTCCCGGGCGTGGGGAATAGTGAATATTCCGGCAGCTTACCTCAGCGTGTGGGGGCGCATGGCAGTGTCGTCATGCACTGCTTACACGCTGAGATCACCTGCTGGCATCAGAACAGGAGGGAGGGGAGGTGAGTATAATTATTTATTTTTTGTGTGTGCAGCATGCTGGCAGCCATGTATACCAGGATGGAGATGAGAGGGCTCTATATACCAGGATGGGGGATATTACAATTGGGAATATTGGGGATATTAGAATTGGGAATATTAGGATATCAGAATTGGAGGACATTAGCTCTATAACAGTGTCAGCAGCAGATCCCCCACCCCATAACAGTGACTCATGACATTTTTTGTTTCAATTTTTTTTTCTATTTTCCTACTCTAAAACCTAGGTGCGTCTTAGGCTATGTGCCCACGATGCAGAAATGCTCTGGATTTTTTCCTGAGCATTTCTGCATCTTTCCTGCCAGGGACATGCGGAAGTGAAGCTGTCAGGCTATATACCCACGATCAGAAATGAAGCAGAAAATTTCTTCAGCATTTTTGCATCTCCCTGGCAGAAAAAACGTATGCAGATTGTGCATGCAGATTGTGCATGCGTTTTTCCTGCAGAATACATGCGGATTCACATGCGTATCCACATGCGTTAACGCATGTGTTTCCGCATGCGGACTGACAAGCACTTTCCAGGCGATAGCATCACTTGGAAAGTGCTTGACAACTAGGTCACACTATATAAATCCATGCAAACAGCATGCATTTATACAGTGTGACCGTAAAAATAAAAAAATAAAGCTATACTTACCCCCGATCCCCCGCCGCGTGTGCTGTCGCGCTCCTTCCTGGTTCCTTCCTGGCTTGCCGGCATCTCGCGAGACAGCCTGCGGTCACATGACCGCGACGTCATCTCAGGTCCTGGAAGGAGAAGCGCTGCATGGGCCGCCGGACAGGTGAATAAAAACTTTATTTTTTATTTTATTCTTTTTTTTACAGGTACAATGGTACTCAGGTCTGGATGAGAGTCTCCGCACATTGAAACGCATATTATCCGCTTGTACAAATGTACAGACACGGATTCTATGCGTCTCAATGCAAGTCAATGGCGGCGCTTCCACAAAATTAATGAACATGCTGCGGATTTATGAGCGCTACAGAAACGCTGCGGAAAAATCTGCAGCATGTGCATTGACATTGCAGAATGCCATTGGGGACCATGGGGTGCGGATTACCATGCATTTTTGATGCGTTTCCACTGCGGAAATTTCGCAGCGGAAAAGCATGAAAAATGCATCGTGTGCACGCAGCCTTAAGGGAGGGCAATAACCCTTCACGGTTGACCAAGTGAGTGTCAAATTATTATGTTGTTTGTGCAATCCACAGAAAACCAAACGGAGGCAATGCTCTGTATGGGAGGATTCAAAGAATCTCTGATCCCGTTTATTTTGCTTAGCATTTTATATTGTTTTGAGTATTTTAATAGCCAATCAACTCTGCAGCCATACTACAGTACTACAGGCTAACCAATGTTAGTACAATTATTATGGAAACACATATATGGTCATATTATCATTGTTAGTTCAAAGCACTATGGAAATTTTACAAGGTCAATCCTGGCCTAAACTTGTTGGATAACAGGAGCGGAGTGTCTGACAAAATACAAAATGTTCTTGTGAGAACAGTTAGTGTGGGAAAGATGAAGCGAGAGAAAAGAAGGAAAGAATGTATGTTATGCAAGGAGTGATAATAACATGATTTTGAAACAAGCAGACAAAATGGAGTTGCTCTAGCATTAATATCAATATGTCCTTTACACTTGGATAGCATGAATATTAATATGTCCTTTACATTCCCCCCTAAAAATTATGTTATTATCAACAATAGAGGTGCTTTCCCAGGGTCATGTTTTGAGCCTGAGGGACATTGGTCTTCACCCAATTAGTGCCCTTGTTACCAATTGAGGCTGTCGAGGCATGTCCATCCCCCCTTGTTTGTTGACATAATCATAAAGCTCAGATCTTCAGTTGTGAGGTTGGTTGGGGCATGCGGGTAAAGGTCATCATTCCCTTGTCGTTCAGGTCCTCAATGCTGGTTACATCTGGGAGGTCCGTGTACAGTAGCACTGGATGTTGGATGACTGGCAGGTTTTCCTCATGCAAAATGGGATACAATAAAATACTAGTTTTAGTAAGACATACATTAACAAGATGCAAGCAACAATATGCAACATTCCTTGTAATATTCCAGCAATCCATCCACCAATCCCTTTAAACCAATTAGCAGGATTTAAAAAGGAGAACGTATCAGACCACCAACTGTCTTTGGTCAATTCATTATGTTTGTTATATTCTTCCCTGAGTTTCCTAATGTCTTCTATTTTAGTCTTTAACCGTATGGTAGAGTCGGGGTCAATATAGTGACAACAGGCTGGGCCTATAACCTGACACATCCCTCCTTGAGCTGTTGTCAAATAGTCCAGCACTAAAGTATGTTGATTAGCTACTATGATAAGCTGATTCTGCACCACAACAGTAGTATCAATTACTTCCAATACACTCCAAATCTGGTCATCTAAATAATCAGTGACCTCCACTAATTTATCCCACATTTGTGTTACCATAGGGTAGAGGAAGACAGTAATGGCTATCTTATTGGGTATACTGATTTGTACTAAATGAGGTCTTCCTGATGGGCGTGGGGTGTTGTCTTTGGCATGTTTATAAATGGTATGAAGAGGGATGGCTCTCATATCTACTTTACTATGGGGAATAAGATAAGTGGCTGGAGTTAGCCGGGCCAACGTACAAGTCCCCCCTACTCCGACTGGGAGCCATTTGTACGCATTATTCCCACAGACCCAATATGTGGCTGATGGTGGATCCCATAAATCAGAGTGCTGTAATACTAATTTATGTACCAAATCGATAAAAAGGGTGTTAATGAACTTGTTATTAAAAGGGTCAGTACTCTGTTGTAGGCTATTCCAGGCATTGACTAGTCCAACCATACATGTTATCATAAAACATCTCAGCTGTTGGGATTGTTAGGAGCACTTGGTATGGTCCGTCATACAATGGTTCTAGTCCGTGTTTCCGAACATACTTCTTCACATACACATAATCTCCAGGCCTGAGTGTATGACAACCTTCTGCATCAGCTGGATCTGGAATAGAAGATGATACTAACGCATGGGTGTTAGTTAAGGCTTTGGCAAGCTGAATCACATATTGCACAACATAATCTGTTTCTTCTGATAATTATTGTGGGGTAAATCTACCTATGGCTGGTTGTGACCCAAATAGTATCTGATAGGGTGACAGTTTGTGTTTCCCTATGGGGTTGGTGCGTATGTGATATAGTGCAATGGGAAGGAGCTCAGGCCACTGGGCCGTAGTCTCCTGCATCATTTTGGTTAATTGCCTTTTCAGTGTGCCATTCAGTCTCTCCACCTTGCGACTTGACAGTGGATGGTAAAGAGTATGTAACGACACTATTGATCCGATCATGGTAAATATTTCTTGATATACGCATGAGGAAAAGGCTGGTCCTTGATCACTTTTGATAACTTCTGGGACTCCATACCGGCGAACAACTTCAGAGACCAGCTTCTTGGTGGTAGTCTTGGCAGTCATGTTTGGAACGGCGAATGCTTCTGGCCAACTGGAAAACATATCCACTACCACTAACCAGTATTCATATCGTCCTGCTTTAGGGAGAGTGATGTGATCAACTTGCAATCGTTGGAAAGGATACTCTGGTTTGGCAAGGTGTTTTGTCGGTACATTCTGTAATCTACCTGGGTTGCAGGTTTAGCATATTGTGCAACCTTTGTTCTGTGCACTCAACACGGTGGAAATTCCTGGAGCCCAATAGAGTTTCTGTACCAGTAGCAAAGCTTGATTCTTCCCTCGATGTACCGGTCCATGGGCCCAGGCCGCAACGGCTGGATATAGAAATCGAGGCAAGTTCCTTCTTCCATAGCCCATCTATCGACTTAGCAGCCGCCTCCTTCCACTGCATTTCCACTCCTCCACTTGCATTTCCGCATGCGGGTTGACAAGCGCTTTCCAAGCGATTTTAGCATTACTTGGAAAGCGCTTGTCAACTTGGTCACACTATATAAATCCATGCAAACGGCATGGATTTATATAGTGTGACTGAAAGAATGGTAAATAAAAAAATAAATACATACTTACCCTCTGATGGCCCCCGGTGTCTTGTTTCCCTCCGTCCTGGCTGCCGGCAGCGATACACTGAAGGACCTGCCGACGTCAGCGTCACATGACTATGACGTCAGCACAGGTCCTTCAGTCCATCGCTAGCTGCCGGCATGAAAGGATGAGGGGCCACCAGAAGGTAAGTATAATCTTTATTTTATTCTTTTTTTCACAGTTTCTATGGTACCCGGATGCGGAAGAGAGTCTCCTCTCCTCTAGACCTGGGTACCATCCGCACATTGAACGCATGTATTCCGCATGTCCTTATCTAGTGAAGCGGAATGCATGTGTTCTAATGCAAGTCAATGGCGGCGAAAATGCAGCACTTCTGCAAAATAATTGGTAGTGCTGCGGATTTTTCCCCAATGATAATCCGCAGCGTAAATTTCCGCATGTGCACAGCACATGTGGATTATCATTGGGGAACATGGCAGGCCTTCTACCATGCGTTTTTTAAGCGTTTCTGCTGCTGCGGAAACGCTTAAAAAAAGCATCGTGGGCACAAAGCCTTATAGTTTGAAAAATATGGTATGACAATTTGATTGCTTGTTGCTTTTCTTTTTCTTGGGGGGGGGGGGCAGCAACTGAAAAATGGCTATTTTAATTTTATGAGTTTAATCCCTTAACGCTCCATGATGAATATACAAGTGTTAGGGTGAACAGTTTGATATGTTCACTAGTTGCCTGCTCCTGGCCTAATGGATATGATCAAGTGCATGCAAGAAAGAATAACATCAGACACACACACAGTCGGATGTAAGCTCTCCTTGATCAGCTATGGCACAGCTCCAAGTCATCAGGGTGGGTTGGTCCATGAGGTCATCAGGGGGCGTGATCCATGCGATGTGTCGCTCTGTGGTTGGTTAGTCCTTCTATAGAATGCAGCTTCCTCCCAGAACAGAGCATGGTGTGATGAAACAGGAAATGGTAGCCATCTTTTGATCTAAACAAGCTTATGTAAAGTGAAATAATACACTTTGTGGGTCTTTTCTCTCAATCTCCTATGTCCTGGAGGTTAATTAAGTATTTGATCATATGGCTCTCCTCAACAGTCCCCCCTAAATACCTTATTAACCTTTTGTCCCTACTGTGGTTCCCTCACCCATCAGTGCGTAATCACCCCTCTTGCTTGGGTGATTGCGACCTGTTGTGATCCTACAAATGAGTATAGAATGGCACAACACACAAAGTAGAGGATATGTTACATTATGTAGAAGGTTCTGATGGAGGCATAAAGTTCTTGCAGTGGGAGGTGTATATTCACGTCGGTCTTCCTTCAAGTTTGACTGAAGTAGGAGTGGTCAGGAGCACTTGGTAGGGACTCTCAAATCTCAATTCCAGGGATGTCTTTCTGGTGAACTTCTTTACCAGCACATAGTCACCAGGTTGGAAAGTGTGAGTACCTTCACTGAAATCTGGATCTGGAATGGATGATAAAACTCGTACTTGTGTTACTGACAATTCTTTAGTAAGGGCAATGACATAATTTACCAGAGTATCACTTCCTAAGGCTAGCTGTTGTGGAAAATATTGGTCCAACCTTGGAGGCCCCCCAAAAAGAATCTCATATGGTGTAAGTTTAGTGGGACCCCTCGGAGTGTTTCTGACTGAATATAAGGCAATGGGAAAAAATGTCTGTCTAAGGAAGTTTGACCTCCTGAGTGGCTTTCAGTATTTTGTTTTTCAAGGTGCCATTTAGCCTTTTTACTTTACCACTGCTTTGGGGGTGATACGGAGTATGTAAACCCAAATCGGCCCCTACCAATGTCCATAGTTCCTTAGTTAGTGCTGCAATGAATGCGGGTCCTTGGTCACTCTCAATCACCTCTGGGATTCCATATCTGCACACTACCTCAGTCATCAGTCTCTTAACAGTCACTCTGGCAGTCATGTTGGTTACTGGATAGGCTTCAGGCCATCCCGAGAACATGTCAGTCACTACCAGTACATACTCATACTTCCCTACTTTTGCCATTTGAATATGATCGATGGGAGTGTTAGCTGAAAGGGTCGGTGGCCCACTGGACACCGTTGTTACTGGGAACATGGGTAAAGCCTGTTCACTTCCCGAAGGAGAATAGTACTGGCCATTAGTGGTCATTACTGGGTAAAAAGGATCTGTTCTTGTGGTGTGTAGCATTTGCCTAGTATGTTCACCACCGAAAGTTGTGTGTATATTCCTGGATTGTACCTCACTCGATTTAGCCAGATCTTTGTCAGTTACATGATGATATGGCTCAGTTTGTATGATCTGGGGCAACGTTCCAAGATGCAGCACATGTGCCATCCACAAAATGGCTACCGCCAGAAGGAGCACATTTGCCATCCACAAAATGGCTGCCGCGAGAAGGAGCACATTTGCCATCCACAAAATGGCTGCCGCCAGAAGGAGCACATGTGCCATCCACAAAACGGCTGCCGCCAGAAGGAGCACATGTGCCATCCACAAAACGGCTGCAGCCTGAAGGAGCACATGTGCCATCCACAAAACGGCTGCCGCCAGAAGGAGCACATGTGCCATCCACAAAACGGCTGCCGCCAGAAGGAGCACATGTGCCATCCACAAAACGGCTGCCGCCAGAAGGAGCACATGTGCCATCCACAAAACGGCTGCCGCCAGAAGGAGCACATGTGCCATCCACAAAACGGCTGCCGCCAGAAGGAGCACATGTGCCATCCACAAAACGGCTGCCACCAGAAGGAGCACATGTGCCATCCACAAAACGGCTGCCGCCAGAAGGAGCACATGACAATGTGCCACCATCACCACCATTATACGGCGGTGGCCGGTCACAGGATACATTTTTGTAATACACATAACTCAAAACTCCGTCCTTCTTTTTCCTTTCCTCTTCTACCCAATTTTCTCTATACAAAGTTTCAGAGACTCTTTCTCATGCCCTAGCAGTAGACAACAATCCATTATCTTCTAGAGTACCTTTTCTCTCTTTTAAGACAGTCTTCCACTCCAGGGGCTGTAACCTCCCCCCTTCTGGCATTCTACACAACTTCATACGCTTTTTACATTGTTTAACATGACTTTTCCCTTCACGAGTCGCGACTAATGCATAAGGGTTTAACTTGCCAACTGAATTTGGCTTAGTGCCAATACGACAAAACTGCATTAAGTTCTCCATCTTTCTCTATATAGACCAAGATAAACACAAGACAATAACAATAAGACGAGGGAGAATGACTCAAACCTGAGATTCTAAAAGGAAAAAACAGAGTCTGCAGCATACACTTGATATCCGTCCCCGTCCTGCCACATGGTCCCTGTCTGATTTCCATATATATATATATATATATATATATATATATATATATATACACAGTACAGACCAAAAGTTTGGACACACCTTCTCATTTAAAGATTTTTCTGTATTTTCATGACTATGAAAATTGTACATTCACACTGAAGGCATCAAAACTATGAATTGACACATGTGGAATTATATACTTAACCCTCCGTCAGGGGCAACTGATCTGACAGGCGCAGCTCACTTAGTTTCATTTCTCTATTTTCAGTGGTTTGTCTGGGAAACACCCTCCTCCCAGTACCTTACTAACTTTAAAGGCTGTGTGATTATGTGTATTCTCATTTATTACATTCCTATTAAGGTAACTGATCACTTTTAGAGCATTGAACTTTAAAAAAAGGAAAATATAGCCAAACCGGATGGAATAGCATGCCGCTGCAAGATGCTGTTGTAGCCATGCTGGTTCAGTATGCCTTCAATTTTGAATAAATCCCCAACAGTGTCACCAGCAAAGCACCCCCACACCATCACACCTCCTCCATGCTTCACGGTGGGAACCAGGCATGTGGAGTCCATCCGTTCACCTTTTCTGCGTCGCACAAAGACACGGTGGTTGGAACCAAAGATCTCAAATTTGGACTCATCAGACCAAAGCACAGATTTCCACTGGTCTAATGTCCATTCCTTGTGTTCTTTAGCCCAAACAAGTCTCTTCTGCTTGTTGCCTGTCCTTAGCAGTGGTTTCCTAGCAGCTATTTTACCATGAAGGCCTGCTGCACAAAGTCTCCTCTTAACAGTTGTTGAAGAGATGTGTCTGCTGCTAGAACTCTGTGTGGCATTGACCTGGTCTCTAATCTGAGCTGCTGTTTACCTGCAATTTCTGAGGCTGGTGACTCGGATAAACTTATCCTCAGAAGCGGAGGTGACTCTTGGTATTCCTTTCCTGGGGCGGTCCTCATGTGAGCCAGTTTCTTTGTAGCGCTTGATGGTTTTTGCAACTGCACTTGGGGACACATTCAAAGTTTTCCCAATTTTTCGCACTGACTGACCTTCATTTCTTAAAGTAATGATGGCCACTCGTTTTTCTTTACTTAGAATTTGTATTAGGGCAAGAAAAAAGCAACTAACAGTCTATTCAGTAGGACTATCAGGTGTGTATCCACCTGACTTCTGCACAACACAACTGATGGTCCCAACCCCATTTATAAGGCAAGAAATCCCACTTATTAAACCTGACAGGGCACACCTGTGAAGTGAAAACCATTTCCGGTGACTACCTCTTGAAGCTCATCAAGAGAATGCCAAGAGTGTGCAAAGCAGTCATCAAAGCAAAAGGTGGCTACTTTGAAGAACCAAGAATATAAGACATATTTTCAGTTGTTTCACACTTTTTTGTTAAGTATATAATTCCACATGTGGTAATTCATAGTTTTGATGCCTTCAGTGTGAATGTACAATTTTCAAAGTCATGAAAATACAGAAAAATCTTTAAATGGGAAGGTGTGTCCAAACTTTTGGTCTGTACTGTATATATATATATATATATTAGTCATTACAAACAGAGTGATCTATTTCCAGTGTTTATTTCTGTTAATGTTGATGATTATGGCTTACAGCCAATGAAAACGCAAAAGTCATTATCTCAGTAAATTAGAATACTTTATAACAACTGCTTGGATAATGTTTTTAAAATCCGAAATGTTGGCCTACTGAAATGTATGTTCAGTAAATGCACGCAATGCTTGGTCGGACTCCTTTTGCATCAATTACTGCATCAATGTGGCGTGGCATGGAGGCGATCAGCCTGTGGCACTGCTGAGGTGTTATGGAAGCCCAGGTGGCTTTGATAGCAGCCTTCAGATCGTCTGCATTGTTGGGTCTGGTGTCTCTCATCTTCTTCTTGACAATACCCTTTAGATTCTCCATGGGGTTAAGGTCAGGCGAGTTTGCTGGCCAATCACGCACAGTGATACTGTTGTTTTTAAACCAGGTATTGGTACTTTTGGCAGTGTAGACAGTAAGTCCTGCTGGAGAATGAAATTTCCATCTCCAAAAAGCTTGTGGGAAGAGGGAAGCATGATGTGCTTTAAAATCTCCTGGTAGACAGCTGCGCTGACTTTGATCTTGATAGAAACACAGTGGACCTACACCAGCAGATGACATGGCTCCCCAAACCATCACTGATTGTGGAAACTTCACACTAGACCTCAAGCAGCTTGGATTGTGGCCTCTCCACTCTCCCTCCAGACTCTGGGACCTTGATTTCCAAATGAAATGCAAAATTTACTTTCATCTGAAAACAACACCTTGGACCACAGAGCAACAGTCCAGGTCTTTTCCTCCTTGGCCCAGGTAAGACGCTTCTGGCGTTGTCTATTGGTCATGAGTGGCTTGACACAAGAAATGTGACATTTGTAGCCCATGTCCTAGATACGTCTGTGTGTGGTGGCTCTTGAAGTAATGGCTCCAGCAGCAGTCCACTCCTTGTGAATCTCCCCCAAATTTTTGAATGGGCTTTTCTTAACAATCCTTTCAAGGCTGCAGTGAGGCTATGTGCCCACGATGCAAAAATGCTCCGGATTTTTCCTGAGCGTTTCTGCATCCCCCTTGCAGAAAAAACGCATGCGGATTGTAAATGCATTTTTCCTGCCAGGGACAAGCGGAAGTGAAGCGTTCTTCACATGCATTTCCACATGCGGGTTGTCAAGCGCTTTCCAAGCAACTTTAGCATCACTTGGAAAGTGCTTGACAACTTGGTCACACTATATAAATCCATGCAAACGGCATGGATTTATATAGTGTGACCGAAAGAATGGTAAAAAAATAAATATTATACTTACCTTCTGATGGCCCCCGGTGTCCTTGTCTTGGCTTGCCGGCAGCTCGTGGTAGATTTAAGGACCTGACGACGTTAGCGGTCGCGTGACCCGTCACATGACTAAATTACATCACCGCAGGTCCTTTAGTCTACCGCGATCTGCCGGCAAGCTGAGACAAGGACACCGGGGGCCATCAAAAGGTAAGGATTAAAAAAAAAGATTTTCTTTTTTTTTTACAGGTACTATGGCATCCGGGACCAGAGGAGAGTCTCCTCTTCTCCAAACCCGGGTACCATCCGCACATTGAAACGCATGGATTCCGCATGTACAGATCCAGTGATGCGGATTCCATGCATTCCAACGCAAGTCAATGGCAGCGAAAACGCCACGCTTTCGCAAAATAATTGGTAGTGCTGCGGATTTTTCCGCAATGATAATCCGCAGCGGAAAGTTCCGCAGCATGTGCACAGCACATGCGGATTATCATTGGGGAACATGGCAGACCTTCTACCATGCGTTTTATAAGCGTTTCTGCAGTATGTGCACAGCACATGCGGATTATCATTGGGGAACATTGCAGACCTTCTACCATGCGTTTTATAAGCGTTTCTGCAGTATGTGCACAGCACATGCGGATTATCATTGGGGAACATGGCAGACCTTTTACCAAGCGTTTTTTAAGCGTTTCTGCAGCGGAATTGCCGCTGCGGAAACGCTTAAAAAACGCATAGTAGTCAGACAGCCTTATCCCGGTTGCTTGTGCATCTTTTTCTACCACACTTTTCTCTTCCACTCAATCTTCCATTAATATGCTGAAATAGACTAAAGGACCTTGTTAAACGCTTAGGAAGCCTTTGCATGTGCTTTTTGTTTATTATTCTAATTTACTGAGATAATGACTTGTGTTTTCCTTGGCTGTAAACCATAATCATCAACATTAACAGAAATAAACACTTGAAATAGATCACTCTGTTTGTAATGACTCTATATACGAGTTTCACTTTGTGTATTGAAGAACTGAAATAAATTAACTTTTTGATGATATTCTAATTTGGTGAGAAGCACTTGTATGTGTCAGAAGGTTTAGAGCACGCTATGGAGCTGAGCCCACTTCACACATGGCAAATGCTGACTATGTTACGTAGTCAGCATCTGCTTTTAAAGAGCACCAGGCAGCAGGTATCAGGCACTAGTTGTATGATTTCAGCCATGTATGTTTCACTCTGCGGTGTTTCAAAGATAAACATAATTTAAAAGCTGTCGGTGACTGAGTAGGTGGCTTCTACCAGCCCGCTGCCAGTGAATACCAGGTCAGTCCCTATACATGCCCACAGGGTCTTTCACATCACCTGTCACTTCAGTGGAGAGGGCGAGGAGAAGCCGCTGTGGACCTGCTTTTCCAACTATGCTCCCATGAGGCTCGGTCTGTGGTGGCTTCTAAGTATGTTTTAGCTCGGAAGCACCGCATCCCTGACTGGAATAGCGTTTCTTGTGAGGAGCACACCACTGAGAAGATGTGCCTGATTCATTAAGTGTTGTGTGCGTCTTAATAAATTCGGCACATCGTTCTCCATTTAGCTCTTCATTAACGCCTTCACGACCTTGGACGTATAGGTAAGTCCAAGGTGGTGTACCTGCCTTTGAACCAGAGGCTGCATCTTTCTCTGCACATGACAGCTGATCTGATCAGCTGTCATGTGCCTCTGTAATCCACCTGCAGCTATTAACAAGTTAAATGCCGCTGTCAATCTTGGACAGCGGCATTTAACTCGCGCAAGCCGGAAGCATTTCATAAGACACGCCTATTGATGCCCCTGTCAAAGGTTCATGGGTTGCCATGACAGCCAGTGGTCTGCAGAAGACTCCCTTGCCTGTCACTGTGAACCTCCTATAAACGCCGGACCATGGCCGGCGTTCATAGATCATGATTTATGCTACACTTAGCAGGGCTAAAGCACTGCTGTGTGTAGCACAAGTGATCGGATGATCGCAGCTTCAAGTCTCCTAAGGGGACTATTAAAGCAAGTAAAAAGTTTTAAAAAACAATAAAAAAATATAAAAGTTCAAATCACAACCCCATTTTTGCCCCATTCAAAATAATAAAAAATATATACATATTTTTTATACAAAAATAATGATAAAAAAAATACACATATCAGATCAGCTGTCATGTGCCGGAAAAGATGTGAGCTCATCGCCGGACCCAGTTTTAAGCAGGGGGAGGCGACCTTGGACGTACCTATACGTCTGATTGTAAAGGGGTTAAAAAAGATGGAAAAGCTCTGATTATTGACTGATATAAGAGGCACTAATCGCACTAAGTTTTGATAATTAACGGTGTATGAACATACTAATAACCAGAATGTTTTTCCCAATTAAGAATCCCTCTACCCCCTTCCCAGTCTTCCTTTTTTTATTTAATTTCATTCTCGTTATTTTTTTTTTTTGTCTTCATGTGTTAATTGTCGGTGTATAAACCAGAATGCCTGTTACCTCCCTGCGTGAGAAATCATTATGCACGGAAGTTTATATTCTATATTGTCAAAAATTTCAATAAAACAATTTTGAAACTAAAAGAGATGGAAAAGATAAGAAATTATTGTAAAATAATTGGTATATATGGCTTTCAATGAGGGGTTTCAAACAGCTGCATAAAAGTAATGTGCGTAAACCAATCCAACCTTTCACCACATTACAACCCTCCTTCTCAAGCAATCTGGGACACATTGTAGAGTTGTCACTATAAGGGTTGCTGCAGACAAACATATGAAAAATCTTTTGAGTTTCATCCAGAAAACTCGGATACGTTTTTTCTACTTTACATCCAATTTTCATCCATGTGATGTCCATGCAACAACACTGTGCAATCCATTTTCATACAACTACAATAAATAATCTACATGATCAAATACAGTTTCCGAGGTCTATGATAGAAATGAATCTGTAAAATCGGATGTTCCGTGTGGGATCCGTTTTTTGTTTCGCATCCATTAACTTCAATGGGTGAGTCTTATCCGAGACTCAATTTTTTTTCTTACCGAGTTGGAGCAAAAGAAAAATTGATCATCTGAACAGCCCTATTGAATAACATAGGTCAGAGTGCTACAGGATTAAAAATCAGATAGCACATGTCCAACTTATACGCTCATCTGCATGAGCCCCAAGACCCCTCTTTATCAATGAAAATATAAATACTTGTTCAGTTTTTTTTATTGGTGATCTGTTCAGTTTCTTCTGTTGTTCCATGTGACTGCGCCCTGACTTTTAGGCCGGTTTCACACGTCCGCATAACTCCGGTACCGCAAATATCCGTGTCCTGAGTATCACACGTGTGGCAATCATGTGGTGCATCAGGATCACACGGATCGGCGCCTGGGAATTAGCGCTACAGTTAGCACAGTCCTCAAGCGCCGATGCTGAACGCTGCCCTTATCATGGTTCCCTGCCGGCGCTGCGATCAGCACCAGCAGGGACCATGATGAGGGTAGTGGTAGTCTGCTCCCGGAGTGTCCCCACCTGTAAAAATAAGAATAAAATAATAAAATCCATGTACTCACCTCTCCTAAGTGTCCCCCGCTGTAATCCATGCGACCGCTGAAGCCAGGGAGAATGAGCCGCAACTTAGGAGCGGTGTCCTGTTACTCACTGAGCGCAGCTCCAGAGCCGCTCATTCTCCCCGGCACCTCTGCAGCAGAGTTCACATGGATTACAGCGGGAGACACCTATGAGATGTGAGTACATGGATTTTATTATTTTATTCTTATTTTTACAGGTGGGGACACTGCAGGAGCAGACTACCACTACCCTCATCATAGTCCCTGATGGTACGGATCGCAGCACCGGCAGGGAACCTATAGTGTGAGGTAGGTTTACATTACATAGATTAAATGCTTTTATAGAAAGAGAAAAACCTATAGATCGGAGTTTATAGTAAACGCCATTCAAAAAAATAAAATACATCTTCTTTATTGCAATGTTAAACATGCCTATTGTCCCATACAAACACAGAAGATGTTCAAAAATATTGATAATTGTGTCTGTAAATTATTTTAAATCCATAAACCTTATGTCCATAATGAGCAGGACACATTTAGGCAGTGGCCTAGGTGCTGGTGAGAGTACAGTCAATGTCTGTCTTTCAGTGTCAACTCCGGTGATGACAATGAAACCAGCAACATTTTTTTCCTCCAACCCCTCATCTGCTGTGCTACCATCTATGGGCACAACACTCAAGAGATGATGTGCCATGTCCCTGCCTGGTGTGACAGGCACTAGTTTCAGCTGGTTGTCTTCTTGTGACATCCCCAGTGGAAGGCATGAGTCAGGGATCGATGGGGCACCAACTTTGTAGACTTTCACCTCTGAGAATTTTACCTCAAAGGCATGAGGATAAAGCGATCTACGTGGGCCATAGAAATACTCCCGAACCCGCAGATCCCTGGCTTCCCTCCGACATTCTTTAGAACGCTCTGAAGCTCCACCAGACTTTGGAAGAAGCAGTGTGTGGACAAAGTGGGGAAGGTCCCTCCGCAAATCATTGTACAGTCTTTCCTGGTCCAGGACTATGACAACATCCACTTCGAAGGCAGAGGCAGCATGTATCAATGCCTGATAACCAGATCCTTTAACCCAACCACAGGTGTTTATAAGACAGCCACTGACTGATGCACGACGATTCGCTTCACATCGGAGGTTGAAGACATTTGCCAGACGGGATGTCAGCTGAGGGAAGTGAGAAAGGAAGTGAGAATTCACAAACAAGCCATAGCAAGTAATAATTCATCAATAAACCTTTAAAAAGCAATTTTCACTAGTATGTGACTCCCATTATTTTTAAGAAAATAATAGGCAGCCACATACCTAAAACTTTTCTAAATAAACGTAATTAAAAATAAAGAAAAAATTGTCCCTACATTGACGCTAAAAGACTCGACTTTTTAGCAAAAGTCGGATCCAAAAATTACAGGTTGTGGGAATCCAGCATCCTGTGCAGCTTTCCTCCACAGCCACCTCTCTAGTCAGACTGAGATCTTGCAGGTTATTGTGAGATCTTGTCCTGACTAAAGTGCTGTTTGTGCTTTAAAAGGACATTTACCGATCAACAGCTGTAGTTTAAATGCAAACAACTCCTGTTCAGTTACAACAGTGAGATCTCGTGATAACCTGGCAATTTACAGATACGTCATTACAGGTTCCATAATAAACTATGGATAACTGATACAAAATGCCTAAAAACTCATCAGCCAGTGGAGATGGGCAACATGATTCGCAGTACCCAACGCCGACAGTCCTCTGCTGCAGCCGAACTTCATATCCAGCATCCCTGGTCTGACATCTCCTGGGCGTCTGTTTCTTCCTTCGCCATCTAAAGTCATGACGATGTGTGAGGCCTAGTGACTAGAACCATGGACCACACTAGAGATCTAACTGGGTACGGCAAATCTTTTTACTCATCGCTCATTAGAAGGATATGTCCTGAAATAGTTCACAAAGAGAGGTAACAATAACTAAATTACCGCAGAATGCACTATAAGGTAGTACCTTACTATTACAGCTGGTTGGGCTTCTGTAGAAGCAGGTTATATCTTCACAATGCGCTGTACTCTTTTGTTGTCCTAAGTGCTATTGTTTCATAGGGTATCCAAAAAACGTTACAGAACCACACATGACTTGGAAATTATACAAAGCTTCAGGTATTGATTGCCTACCCAATTCTGACCAAAATCAAGACCTGGGCCAGATCAGTATGGCAAATTTTTACTTAAAAATCCCGAGAACCTCTTTAGACTTGTTTTTAAATAAGAGCTACGGCAGCACCCAACAGTGTGTCAGTTACTCACCTTGTTGTACAGCTTAATGTTCGTTCCTGGAGTAGTAGATCCAAAGTGATAAACAAGTGGAGCCTGAGCAGAGAACCCTTCCTCTACATCTGCAGGTCTCTCCACACACAAGGCCCCAACTGTGCCAGGTACTGACACTGAGCCCTGCCCCACATCCAGCTCAACCAGAGTTGGTCTCCGTCCTCTCCGCACAGCATAATTCAATAGAAGACGGCAAAGCGTGGATTTGCCCACATCTGAAGGGCCGGCTACTAAAACCCGGGGCCCTCGCTCTCCTTCTCGCTCCGCTTGGACTCGCATCTGCTCAAGTCCCACATGGCTGTTGAGATAGAGCAACATAGGGGTATCTTTTGACACATAAGCCACATCAGGGCTTCCCCACAGCTGGACAGTACAGCCATGCCATGTAAACACAGCCCCCCTGCTGCCTGGGGGAAATGTGTATTTTTTGTTCTTTGTCAGCTCGGTGCCAAACACCTCCGCGAGCCCAGAGATCAGCTCCACCTGTACTGGGGCCGAGCCCTCCACCTCCAGCCGCAGCTCTGTCTCTTTCTCTAGCTCAAACTTTGTGGAGGGCCCGCTGGAAGATGGCCAGGATCCTCCAGCTTCAGAACTTCCACCAGTAAGCGGGTCATCGGAGGACATCTTGATCTGAAATAAGAGATCAGACATAGCTACATGTGAGCAGGACAACAATATAAGACGTATAGGCACGGCCATATTTAAATCCACTTGTGAAAGAATGTCTGGAGGATACACTGCCAAACCACATAAAGTCATGGTTGGGGACTCAGGGGCCCCCAAATAGTCGTGGTTGGGGACTTGCGGGAAGGGCCCAAATAGTCATGGTTGGGGACTCATGGGGGAGGTCCCAAACAGTCGTGGTTGGGGACAAGAGGGGGGGGGGGGGAATAGTTGTGGTTGGGGACTCGGGGGCCTATCAATCTGCAGGATAACAGTGCTCACAGACAAAGCAGGGTTGATGCACCAGTAACGCCTGCGAGAAGCTGCGAGGGCTTCCTAACATCCCTATGGCATTTAGTAAGTACAATGACGAGAAGCCGGGTGAAAGCAGTACCGGTACACTATACACTACTATGCCGGGTGCAAGCAGCGGCAGTACACTACACACTACTATGGCGGGTGCAAGCAGCGGCGGTACATTACACACTACTATGGCGGGTGCAAGCAGCGGCGGTACATTACACACTATGGCGGGAGCAAGCAGCGGCGGTACATTACACACTACTATGGCGGGAGCAAGCAGCGGCGGTACATTACACACTACTATGGCGGGAGCAAGCAGCGGCGGTACATTACACACTACTATGGCGGGAGCAAGCAGCGGCGGTACATTATACACTACTATGCCGGGTGCAAGCAGCGGCGGTACATTATACACTACAATGCCGGGTGCAAGCAGCGGCGGTACATTATACACTACTATGGCGGGTGCAAGCAGCGGCGGTACATTATACACTACTATGGCAGGAGCAAGCAGAGACGGTACATTATACACTACTATGGCGGGTGCAAGCAGCGGCGGTACATTATACACTACTATGGCGGGTGCAAGCAGCGGCGGTACATTATACACTACTATGGTGGGAGCAAGCAGCGGCGGTACATTATACACTACTATGGCGGGTGCAAGCAGTACCGGTACATTATACACTACTATGGCGGGTGCAAGCAGCGGCAGTACATTATACACTACTATGGAGGGTGCAAGCAGCGGCGGTACATTATACACTAGTATGGAGGGTGCAAGCAGCGGCGGTAAATTATACACTACTATGACGGGTGCAAGCAGTACCGGTACATTATACACTACTAAGGCGGGTGCAAGCAGTACCAGTACATTATACACTACTATGGCGGGTGCAAGCAGTACCGGTACATTATACACTACTATGCCGGGTGCAAGCAGCGGCGGTACATTATACACTACTATAGCGGGTGCAAGCAGTACCGGTACATTATACACTACTATGACGGGAGCAAGCAGCGGCGGTACATTATACACTACTATGACGGGAGCAAGCAGTACCGGTACATTATACACTACTATGCCGGGTGCAAGCAGCGGCGGTACATTATACACTACTATGGCGGGTGCAAGCAGTACCGGTACATTATACACTACTATGACGGGAGCAAGCAGCGGCCGTACATTATACACTACTATGGCGGGTGCAAGCAGTACCGGTACATTATACACTACTATGACGGGAGCAAGCAGCGGCGGTACATTATACACTACTATGCCGGGTGCAAGCAGCGGCGGTACATTATACACTACTATGGCGGGTGCAAGCAGTACCGGTACATTATACACTACTATGCCGGGTGCAAGCAGCGGCGGTACATTATACACTACTATGAAGGGAGCAAGCAGTACCGGTACATTATACACTACTATGCCGGGTGCAAGCAGCGGCGGTACATTATACACTACTATGGCGGGAGCAAGCAGTACCGGTACATTATACACTACTATGGCGGGAGCAAGCAGTACCGGTACATTATACACTACTATGCCGGGTGCAAGCAGTACCGGTACATTATACACTACTATGCCGGGTGCAAGCAGCGGCGGTACATTATACACTACTATGCCGGGTGCAAGCAGCGGCGGTACATTATACACTACTATAGCGGGAGCAAGCAGCGGCGGTACATTATACACTACTATGACGGGAGCAAGCAGCGGCGGTACATTATACACTACTATGACGGGAGCAAGCAGTACCGGTACATTATACACTACTATGCCGGGTGCAAGCAGCGGCGGTACATTATACACTACTATGACGGGAGCAAGCAGCTGCGGTACATTATACACTACTATGACGGGTGCAAGCAGCGGCGGTACATTATACACTATGACGGGAGCAAGCAGCGGCGGTACATTATACACTACTATGACGGGAGCAAGCAGTACCGGTACATTATACACTACTATGGCGGGAGCAAGCAGCGGCGGTACATTATACACTACTATGACGGGAGCAAGCAGCGGCGGTACATTATACACTACTATGACGGGAGCAAGCAGCGGCGGTACATTATACACTACTATGACGGGAGCAAGCAGCGGCGGTACATTATACACTACTATGGCGGGTGCAAGCAGTACCGGTACATTATACACTACTATGCCGGGTGCAAGCAGCGGCGGTACATTATACACTACTATGGCGGGTGCAAGCAGTACCGGTACATTATACACTACTATGACGGGAGCAAGCAGCGGCGGTACATTATACACTACTATGGCGGGTGCAAGCAGTACCGGTACATTATACACTACTATGACGGGAGCAAGCAGCGGCGGTACATTATACACTACTATGGCGGGTGCAAGCAGTACCGGTACATTATACACTACTATGCCGGGAGCAAGCAGCGGCGGTACATTATACACTACTATGCCGGGAGCAAGCAGCGGCGGTACATTATACACTACTATGGCGGGTGCAAGCAGTACCGGTACATTATACACTACTATGCCGGGTGCAAGCAGCGGCGGTACATTATACACTACTATGCCGGGTGCAAGCAGCGGCGGTACATTATACACTACTATGCCGGGTGCAAGCAGTACCGGTACATTATACACTACTATGCCGGGTGCAAGCAGCGGCGGTACATTATACACTACTATGCCGGGTGCAAGCAGCGGCGGTACATTATACACTACTATGGAGGGTGCAAGCAGCGGCGGTACATTATACACTACTATGGCGGGTGCAAGCAGTACCGGTACATTATACACTACTATGACGGGAGCAAGCAGCGGCGGTACATTATACACTACTATGGCGGGAGCAAGCAGCGGCGGTACATTATACACTACTATGCCGGGTGCAAGCAGCGGCGGTACATTATACACTACTATGCCGGGTGCAAGCAGCGGCGGTACATTATACACTACTATGCCGGGTGCAAGCAGCGGCGGTACATTATACACTACTATGGCGGGTGCAAGCAGCGGCGGTACATTATACACTACTATGGCGGGAGCAAGCAGCGGCGGTACATTATACACTACTATGGCGGGAGCAAGCAGCGGCGGTACATTATACACTACTATGGCGGGTGCAAGCAGCGGCGGTACATTATACACTACTATGGCGGATGGAAGCAGCGGCGGTACATTATACACTACTATGGCGGGAGCAAGCAGCGGCGGTACATTATACGCTACTATGCCGGGTGCAAGCAGCGGCGGTACATTATACACTACTATGACGGGAGCAAGCAGCGGCGGTACATTATACACTACTATGCCGGGTGCAAGCAGCGGCGGTACATTATACACTACTATGCCGGGTGCAAGCAGCGGCGGTACATTATACACTACTATGGCGGATGCAAGCAGCGGCGGTACATTATACACTACTATGGCGGATGCAAGCAGCGGCGGTACATTATACACTACTATGGCGGGTGCAAGCAGCGGCGGTACATTATACACTACTATGGCGGATGAAAGCAGCGGCGGTACATTATACACTACTATGGTGGATGCAAGCAGCGGCGGTACATTATACACTACTATGGCGGATGCAAGCAGCGGCGGTACATTATACACTACTATGCCGGGTGCAAGCAGCGGCGGTACATTATACACTACTATGACGGGAGCAAGCAGTACCGGTACATTATACACTACTATGGCGGGAGCAAGCAGCGGCGGTACATTATACGCTACTATGCCGGGTGCAAGCAGCGGCGGTACATTATACACTACTATGGCGGATGCAAGCAGCGGCGGTACATTATACACTACTATGGCGGGAGCAAGCAGCGGCGGTACATTATACACTACTATGCCGGGTGCAAGCAGTAGCGGTACATTATACACTACTATGCCGGGTGCAAGCAGTAGCGGTACATTATACACTACTATGACGGGAGCAAGCAGCGGCGGTACATTATACGCTACTATGACGGGAGCAAGCAGCGGCGGTACATTATACGCTACTATGACGGGAGCAAGCAGCGGGGGTACATTATACACTACTATGCCGGGTGCAAGCAGCGGCGGTACATTATACGCTACTATGACGGGAGCAAGCAGCGGCGGTACATTATACGCTACTATGACGGGAGCAAGCAGCGTGGGTACATTATACACTACTATGCCGGGTGCAAGCAGCGGCGGTACATTATACGCTACTATGACGGGAGCAAGCAGCGGGGGTACATTATACACTACTATGCCGGGTGCAAGCAGCGGCGGTACATTATACACTACTATGCCGGATGCAAGCAGCGGCGGTACATTATACACTATTATGGCGGGAGCAAGCAGCGGCGGTACATTATACACTATTATGGCGGGAGCAAGCAGCGGCGGTACATTATACACTACTATGGGCCGTTACAACGCTGCCATGGTCCTGGGGCCGGAGCTCCACGTGTCTCTACACTGAGGACCAGGAGCTGTGACTTGCAGGCCCAGAAGCCGAACCGCTACCACCATCTGCAGCCAAGCATGTGCTACTCACCCGCCGCGCTGCTCTATAAGGCCGAGGAGCTCGTTCTGCCCCATTAAGGACATGCTGACGTCAGAGGATCACGTGACTGTGTCATGCCTCTGGGTGAGTCACCGGATGCTAGAGTCGGAAGTGTTCTGGTCTCCGCTGTGTGTCTGGAGTGGCCGGCGGGATGGGACGAGACGTGCGCGTGCATGCACACTTGGGTGCCGGTGCAGGGATTACATTTGGGGGCGGTTTGCTGGGTGAAGGGTTTTTGGTGTTCACTACATCACGACAGGTCGCTAGTGAAGTGACTAGACCGAAGTATCTGCAAGGTTGTAAAGGGCCTGGAAACAGCCGGCTCTGTGTGACAAGGCTAAATCCCAGTGGGCCCAGGCCCTTTACCGTGGCCGTATACATCCCGTCACCCTCGATCCCCTAATACTGTGTCCACACACATTTTTTCCCTCACTTCCAATAATGTGCCTACAACCACCACCCCTCGCTCCCCGCAGAGTAAATCGCCCCCCCTCCCCACTGAGTAAATCGCCTCCCCCTCCCCCTCCCCACTGAGTAAATCGCCCCCCTCTCCCCACTGAGTAAATTCCCCCCCTCTCCCCACTGAGTAAATTGCCCCCCCTCCCCACTGAGTAAATTGCCCCCCCTCCCCACTGAGTAAATCGCCCCCCACTGAGTAAATCGCCCCCCACTCCCCACTGAGTAAATCGCCCCCCCTCTCCCCACTGAGTAAATCGCCCCCCCCTCCCCACTGAGTAAATCGCCCCCCCCTCCCCACTGAGTAAATCGCCCCCCCCTCCCCACTGAGTAAATCGCCCCCCCCTCCCCACTGAGTAAATCGCTCCCCACTGAGTAAATTACCCCCCTCCCCACTGAGTAAATTACCCCCCTCCCCACTGAGTAAATTGCCCCCCCTCCCCACTGAGTAAATTGCCCCCCCCTCTCCCCACTGAGTAAATTGCCCCCCCCCTCTCCCCACTGAGTAAATCGCCCCCCACTGAGTAAATCGCCCCCCCCTCCCCACTGAGTAAATCGCCCCCCCTCTCCCCACTGAGTAAATTGCCCCCCCCTCCCCACTGAGTAAATCGCCCCCCCCCTCCCCACTGAGTAAATCGCCCCCCCCCACTGAGTAAATCGCTCCCCACTGAGTAAATCGCCCCCCCTCCCCACTGAGTAAATTACCCCCCTCCCCCTCCCCACTGAGTAAATTGCCCCCCCTCCCCACTGAGTAAATTGCCCCCCCCTCTCCCCACTGAGTAAATTGCCCCCCCCCTCCCCACTGAGTAAATTGCCCCCCCCTCTCCCCACTGAGTAAATTGCCCCCCCCCTCTCCCCACTGAGTAAATCGCCCCCCACTGAGTAAATCGCCCCCCCTCCCCACTGAGTAAATCGCCCCCCCTCTCCCCACTGAGTAAATTGCCCCCCCCTCTCCCCACTGAGTAAATTGCCCCCCCCTCTCCCCACTGAGTAAATTGCCCCCCCCTCTCCCCACTGAGTAAATTGCCCCCCCCTCTCCCCACTGAGTAAATTGCCCCCCCTCCCCACTGAGTAAATCCCTCCCCACTGAGTAAGTCGCCCCCCCTCCCCACTGAGTAAGTCGCCCCCCCTCCCCACTGAGTAAATTGCCCCCCCTCCCCACTGAGTAAATTGCCCCCCCCTCTCCCCACTGAGTAAATTGCCCCCCCCTCCCCACTGAGTAAATCGCCCCCCCTCTCCCCACTGAGTAAATCGCCCCCCCTCTCCCCACTGAGTAAATCGCCCCCCCCTCCCCACTGAGTAAATCGCCCCCCCCTCCCCACTGAGTAAATCGCTCCCCACTGAGTAAATCGCCCCCCCTCCCCACTGAGTAAATTACCCCCCTCCCCCTCCCCACTGAGTAAATTGCCCCCCCTCCCCACTGAGTAAATTGCCCCCCCTCTCCCCACTGAGTAAATTGCCCCCCCCCCTCTCCCCACTGAGTAAATCGCCCCCCACTGAGTAAATCGCCCCCCCTCCCCACTGAGTAAATCGCCCCCCCCTCTCCCCACTGAGTAAATCGCCCCCCCTCCCCACTGAGTAAATCGCCCCCCCTCCCCACTGAGTAAATCCCTCCCCACTGAGTAAGTCGCCCCCCCTCTCCCCACTGAGTAAATCGCCCCCCCTCTCCCCACTGAGTAAATTGCCCCCCCTCCCCACTGAGTAAATTGCCCCCCCCCTCTCCCCACTGAGTAAATTGCCCCCCCCCTCTCCCCACTGAGTAAATCGCCCCCCACTGAGTAAATCGCCCCCCCCTCTCCCCACTGAGTAAATCGCCCCCCCCTCTCCCCACTGAGTAAATCGCCCCCCCTCTCCCCACTGAGTAAATCGCCCCCCCCTCTCCCCACTGAGTAAATCGCGCCCCCTCTCCCCACTGAGTAAATTGCCCCCCCCTCCCCACTGAGTAAATCGCCCCCCACTGAGTAAATCGCCCCACACTCCCCACTGAGTAAATCGCGCCCCCCCTCCCCACTGAGTAAATCGCCCCCCCTCTCCCCACTGAGTAAATCGCCCCCCCCTCTCCCCACTGAGTAAATCGCCCCCCCCTCTCCCCACTGAGTAAATCGCCCCCCCTCTCCCCACTGAGTAAATCGCCCCCCCCTCTCCCCACTGAGTAAATCGCGCCCCCTCTCCCCACTGAGTAAATTGCCCCCCCCTCCCCACTGAGTAAATCGCCCCCCACTGAGTAAATCGCCCCACACTCCCCACTGAGTAAATCGCGCCCCCCCTCCCCACTGAGTAAATCGCCCCCCCTCTCCCCACTGAGTAAATCGCCCCCCCTCCCCACTGAGTAAATCGCTCCCCACTGAGTAAATCGCCCCCCCTCCCCACTGAGTAAATTACCCCCCTCCCCCTCCCCACTGAGTAAATCGCTCCCCACTGAGTAAATCGCCCCCCCTCCCCACTGAGTAAATTACCCCCCTCCCCCTCCACACTGAGTAAATTGCCCCCCCCTCCCCACTGAGTAAATTGCCCCCCCCTCCCCACTGAGTAAATTGCCCCCCCTCTCCCCACTGAGTAAATTGCCCCCCCCCTCTCCCCACTGAGTAAATCGCCCCCCACTGAGTAAATCGCCCCCCCTCTCCCCACTGAGTAAATCGCCCCCCCCTCTCCCCACTGAGTAAATCGCCCCCCCTCCCCACTGAGTAAGTCGCCCCCCCTCTCCCCACTGAGTAAATTGCCCCCCCTCTCCCCACTGAGTAAATTGCCCCCCCTCTCCCCACTGAGTAAATTGCCCCCCCTCTCCCCACTGAGTAAATTGCCCCCCCTCTCCCCACTGAGTAAATTGCCCCCCCCTCTCCCCACTGAGTAAATTGCCCCCCCCTCTCCCCACTGAGTAAATCGCCCCCCACTGAGTAAATCGCCCCCCCCTCTCCCCACTGAGTAAATCGCCCCCCCCTCTCCCCACTGAGTAAATCGCCCCCCCCTCTCCCCACTGAGTAAATCGCCCCCCCCCTCTCCCCACTGAGTAAATTGCCCCCCCCTCCCCACTGAGTAAATCGCCCCCCACTGAGTAAATCGCGCCCCCCCTCCCCACTGAGTAAATCGCGCCCCCCCTCCCCACTGAGTAAATCGCCCCCCCCTCCCCACTTAGTAAATCGCCCCCCCCTCCCCACTGAGTAAATCGCTCCCCACTGAGTAAATCGCCCCTCCTCCCCACTGAGTAAATTACCCCCCTCCCCCTCCCCACTGAGTAAATTGCCCCCCCTCTCCCCACTGAGTAAATTGCCCCCCCTCTCCCCACTGAGTAAATCGCCCCCCCCTCTCCCCACTGAGTAAATCGCCCCCCACTGAGTAAATCGCCCCCCCCTCCCCACTGAGTAAATCGCCCCCCCCCACTGAGTAAATCGCTCCCCACTGAGTAAATCGCCCCCCCTCCCCACTGAGTAAATCCCTCCCCACTGAGTAAGTCGCACCCCCCTCTCCCCACTGAGTAAATCTCCCCCCCTCTCCCCACTGAGTAAATCGCCCCCCCCCTCCCCACTGAGTAAATCGCCCCCCCTCCCCACTGAGTAAATCCCTCCCCACTGAGTAAGTCGCCCCCCCCTCTCCCCACTGAGTAAATCGCCCCCCCTCTCCCCACTGAGTAAATCGCCCCCCCCTCTCCCCACTGAGTAAATCGCCCCCCCCTCTCCCCACTGAGTAAATCGCCCCCCCTCTCCCCACTGAGTAAATCGCCCCCCCCTCTCCCCACTGAGTAAATTGCCCCCCCTCTCCCCACTGAGTAAATCGCCCCCCACTGAGTAAATCGCCCCCCCTCCCCACTGAGTAAATCGCCCCCCCCTCTCCCCACTGAGTAAATCGCCCCCCCCTCCCCACTGAGTAAATCGCTCCCCACTGAGTAAATCGCCCCCCCTCCCCACTGAGTAAATCCCTCCCCACTGAGTAAATTGCCCCCCCCTCTCCCCACTGAGTAAATTGCCCCCCCCTCTCCCCACTGAGTAAATTGCCCCCCCCTCTCCCCACTGAGTAAATTGCCCCCCCTCTCCCCACTGAGTAAATTGCCCCCCCCTCTCCCCACTGAGTAAATTGCCCCCCCCTCTCCCCACTGAGTAAATTCCCCCCCCCTCTCCCCACTGAGTAAATTCCCCCCCCCCTCTCCCCACTGAGTAAATTGCCCCCCCCCTCTCCCCACTGAGTAAATTGCCCCCCCCCTCTCCCCACTGAGTAAATTCCCCCCCCCTCTCCCCACTGAGTAAATTCCCCCCCCTCTCCCCACTGAGTAAATCGCCCCCCCACTGAGTAAATCGCCCCCCCTCCCCACTGAGTAAATCGCTCCCCACTGAGTAAATCGCCCCCCCCTCCTCACTGAGTAAATCGCCCCCCCTCCCCCTCCCCACTGAGTAAATCGCGCCCCCTCCCCCTCCCCACTGAGTAAATCGCGCCCCCTCTCCCCACTGAGTAAATCGCGCCCCCTCTCCCCATTGAGTAAATCGCGCCCCCTCTCCCCATTGAGTAAATCGCGCCCCCCCTCTCCCCACTGAGCAAATCGCCCCCCCCTCCCTACTGAGCAAATCGCCCCCCCCCCCTCCCCACTGAGCAAATCGCCCCCCCCCCTCCCCACTGAGCAAATCGCCCCCCCCCTCCCCACTGAGCAAATCGCCCCCCCCTCCCCACTGAGTAAATCGCCCCTCCCCCCTCCCCACTGAGTAAATCGCCCCTCCCCCCTCCCCACTGAGTAAATCGCCCCCCCCTCCCCACTGAGTAAATCGCCCCCCCCTCCCCACTGAGTAAATCGCCCCCACCCTCTCCCCACTGAGTAAATCGCCCCCACCCTCTCCCCACTGAGTAAATCGCCCCCACCCTCTCCCCACTGAGTAAATCGCCCCCACCCTCTCCCCACTGAGTAAATCGCCCCCACCCCCCACTGAGTAAATCGCTCCCCACTGAGTAAATCGCCCCCCCTCCCCACTGAGTAAATCCCTCCCCACTGAGTAAGTCGCACCCCCCTCTCCCCACTGAGTAAATCGCCCCCCCTCTCCCCACTGAGTAAATCGCCCCCCCCCTCCCCACTGAGTAAATCGCTCCCCACTGAGTAAATCGCCCCCCCTCCCCACTGAGTAAATCCCTCCCCACTGAGTAAGTCGCCCCCCCCTCTCCCCACTGAGTAAATCGCCCCCCCTCTCCCCACTGAGTAAATCGCCCCCCCCTCTCCCCACTGAGTAAATCGCCCCCCCCTCTCCCCACTGAGTAAATCGCCCCCCCTCTCCCCACTGAGTAAATCGCCCCCCCCTCTCCCCACTGAGTAAATTGCCCCCCCTCTCCCCACTGAGTAAATCGCCCCCCACTGAGTAAATCGCCCCCCCTCCCCACTGAGTAAATCGCCCCCCCTCCCCACTGAGTAAATCGCTCCCCACTGAGTAAATCGCCCCCCCTCCCCACTGAGTAAATCCCTCCCCACTGAGTAAATTGCCCCCCCCTCTCCCCACTGAGTAAATTGCCCCCCCCTCTCCCCACTGAGTAAATTGCCCCCCCCTCTCCCCACTGAGTAAATTGCCCCCCCCTCTCCCCACTGAGTAAATTGCCCCCCCTCTCCCCACTGAGTAAATTGCCCCCCCCTCTCCCCACTGAGTAAATTCCCCCCCCCCTCTCCCCACTGAGTAAATTCCCCCCCCCCTCTCCCCACTGAGTAAATTCCCCCCCCCCTCTCCCCACTGAGTAAATTCCCCCCCCCTCTCCCCACTGAGTAAATTGCCCCCCCCCTCTCCCCACTGAGTAAATTGCCCCCCCCCTCTCCCCACTGAGTAAATTGCCCCCCCCCTCTCCCCACTGAGTAAATTGCCCCCCCCCTCTCCCCACTGAGTAAATTGCCCCCCCCTCTCCCCACTGAGTAAATTGCCCCCCCCCTCTCCCCACTGAGTAAATTGCCCCCCCCTCTCCCCACTGAGTAAATTCCCCCCCCCCTCCCCACTGAGTAAATTCCCCCCCCCTCTCCCCACTGAGTAAATCGCCCCCCCACTGAGTAAATCGCCCCCCCTCCCCACTGAGTAAATCGCTCCCCACTGAGTAAATCGCCCCCCCCCTCCTCACTGAGTAAATCGCCCCCCCCTCCCCCTCCCCCTCCCCACTGAGTAAATCGCGCCCCCTCTCCCCACTGAGTAAATCGCGCCCCCTCTCCCCATTGAGTAAATCGCGCCCCCCCTCTCCCCACTGAGCAAATCGCCCCCCCCCTCCCTACTGAGCAAATCGCCCCCCCCCCCACTGAGCAAATCGCCCCCCCCCCTCCCCACTGAGCAAATCGCCCCCCCCCCTCCCCACTGAGCAAATCGCCCCCCCCCTCCCCACTGAGCAAATCGCCCCCCCCTCCCCACTGAGCAAATCACCCCTCCCCCCTCCCCACTGAGTAAATCGCCCCTCCCCCCTCCCCACTGAGTAAATCGCCCCTCCCCCCTCCCCACTGAGTAAATCGCCCCCACCCTCTCCCCACTGAGTAAATCGCCCCCACCCTCTCCCCACTGAGTAAATCGCCCCCACCCTCTCCCCACTGAGTAAATCGCCCCCACCCTCTCCCCACTGAGTAAATCGCCCCCACCCTCTCCCCACTGAGTAAATCGCGCCCCCCCTCTCCCCACTGAGCAAATCGCCCCCCCCTCCCTACTGAGCAAATCGCCCCCCCCTCCCCACTGAGCAAATCGCCCCCCCCCTCCCCACTGAGCAAATCGCCCCCCCCCTCCCCACTGAGCAAATCGCCCCCCCCCCTCCCCACTGAGCAAATCGCCCCCCCCCTCCCCACTGAGCAAATCGCCCCCCCCCCTCCCCACTGAGCAAATCGCCCCCCCCCTCCCCACTGAGCAAATCGCCCCCCCCCCCTCCCCACTGAGCAAATCGCCCCCCCCCTCCCCACTGAGCAAATCGCCCCCCCCCCTCCCCACTGAGCAAATCGCCCCCCCCCCTCCCCACTGAGCAAATCGCCCCCCCCCCTCCCCACTGAGCAAATCGCCCCCCCCCTCCCCACTGAGTAAATCGCCCCTCCCTCCTCCCCACTGAGTAAATCGCCCCTCCCCCCTCCCCACTGAGTAAATCGCCCCCCCCTCCCCACTGAGTAAATCGCCCCCACCCTCTCCCCACTGAGTAAATCGCCCCCACCCTCTCCCCACTGAGTAAATCGCCCCCACCCTCTCCCCACTGAGTAAATCGCCCCCACCCTCTCCCCACTGAGTAAATCGCCCCCACCCTCTCCCCACTGAGTAAATCGCGCCCCCTCTCCCCACTGAGTAAATTACCCCCCTCCCCCTCCCCACTGAGTAAATTACCCCCCTCCCCACTGAGTAAATTGCTCCCCCTCCCCCCTGAGTAAATCCCTCCCCCCCACTGAGTAAATCGCCTCCCCTCTCCCCACTGAGTAAATCGCCTCCCCTCTCCCCACTGAGTAAATCGCCTCCCCTCTCCCCACTGAGTAAATCGCCCCCCCTCTCCCCACTGAGTAAATCGCCCCCCCTCTCCCCACTGAGTAAATCGCCCCCCCTCTCCCCACTGAGTAAATCGCCCCCCCTCTCCCCACTGAGTAAATCGCCCCCCCTCTCCCCACTGAGTAAATCGCCCCCCCTCTCCCCAATGAGTAAATCGCCCCCCCTCTCCCCACTGAGTAAATCGCGCCCCCTCTCCCCACTGAGTAAATCGCGCCCCCTCTCCCCACTGAGTAAATCGCGCCCCCTCTCCCCACTGAGTAAATCGCGCCCCCTCTCCCCACTGAGTAAATCGCGCCCCCCCTCTCCCCACTGAGTAAATCGCGCCCCCCCTCTCCCCACTGAGTAAATCGCGCCCCACCCTCTCCCCACTGAGTAAATCGCGCCCCCCCTCTCCCCACTGAGTAAATCGCGCCCCCCCTCTCCCCACTGAGTAAATCGCGCCCCCCCTCTCCCCACTGAGCAAATCGCCCCCCCTCTCCCCACTGAGCAAATCGCCCCCCCTCTCCCCACTGAGCAAATCGCCCCCCCTCTCCCCACTGAGCAAATCGCCCCCCCCTCTCCCCACTGAGCAAATCGCCCCCCCCCTCCCCACTGAGTAAATCGCCCCCCCACAGAGTAAATTGAAGAGGCCCCCCCTCCCCACTGAGTAAATCGCCCCCCCACAGAGTAAATTGAAGAGAGTACCCCCCTCCCCACTGAGTAAGTCGCCCCCCCTCCCCCCACTGAGTAAATCCCTCCCCACTGAGTAAATCGCCCCCCTCCCCCCACTGAGTAAATCGCCCCCCTCCCCCCACTGAGTAAATAGCCCCCCCTCCCCCCACTGAGTAAATCTCCCCACTGAGTAAATCTCCCCACTGAGTAAATCGCCCCCCCACTGAGTAAATCGCCCCCCCTCCCCACTGAGTAAATAGCCCCCCCCTCCCCCCACTGAGTAAATCGCCCCCCCACTGAGTAAATCGCCCCCCCACTGAGTAAATCGCCCCCCCCTCCCCACTGAGTAAATCGTCGTTCCCCCCCTCCCCACTGAGTAAATCGCCCCCCACTGAGTAAATCGCTCCCCACTGAGTAAATCGTCGTCCCCCCCTTGAGTAAATCGCCCCCCCCTCCCCACTGAGTAAATCGTCGCCCCCCCCCATTGAGTAAATCGCCCCCCCCCCCACTTACCTTCTTTTAAGAGTTTTAGAATCCTCTCCTTTGTTTCAATTGACATCGCTCGTGTTGGAGCCATGATTCATGTCAGTCCACTTGGTGCAACAGCTCTCCAAGGTGTGATCACTCCTTTTTAGATGCAGACTAACGAGCAGATCTAATTTGATGCAGGGGTTAGTTTTGGACATTAGAATTTACAGGGTGATTCCATAATTTTTTCCTCAGGATTGAGTGAGTCCATAATTTTTCCCTCTGCTTGGTCTGAAAAAAATGACCCTTACTGAGTACCACATTTTTTATCTTGATTTCTTTTAGTGTTTCTTAAAGCCCTAAAGTTGCCATTTGAAATGACTTTAGTTTTGTGCCACGTCTGTGATCTGCTTTTTTTTCAACAACATTAAACAACTGAATGAACATCCTCCGAGCCCGGTGATTCCATAGTTTTTGCCAGGGGTTGTATATACCCATAATCACTATGAAATCACCTACCGGTGGTGATGTTTGTTGGACCGCGCTGTCTTTAGCGACCATGGACTGGGAGTGGAAGTGCTGGCGTCATCCGGATGTCTGTTCGTGTGGGCAAAGCATTGAGCATGCGCTGGAGCTCCCGTCGGATCTAATGATCCTAACAGGCATTGTTAGAATTTAGGTGGTTCAGTTCACCTTTTCCAATGCGCTTGCGTGTCTAAATATTTCTATAATTAACACACATTATACTTATACAGGTGAAGTGTTTACACTGCCAGCATTCAGTGATAAGATAGCACAAATACATTTTGAAACTCGAAGGTGAGAATATCCACAAATCAATTATACCTCTATCTTGGATGCTCTTATTAAGATGTTTAAATAACACCTATAGGGTTAAATATCGGATGTATATGGATCTCCTTAGAGAAAATACTTGTCTAAGAGCCTAGTACATAACCCGGCAAAGGCAATAGAAGGGTTCTGTGCCAAATGGTCTGTACATGTCCTAGATCAAGGGTATAATTATTAAAGGGAACCAACAGCTAGTATGACGTATGGGAAGTATACATCTGGCGATGGGTAAATGTACATGAAATCAGTTGGGTTCTATGTGTCCCAGCCAGATTCCATATAACCCCCGATCACCAGAGTAGAATAGCCACCCCCCCCCTCTGTCCTGGGGTGATCTTAATAACCTAGATACATCCTGCCTCATAAACGGAGAAAATAAATGCATAATTCTATCCATCTTATGTATAGAAGACATCGTATACCAAACATATGTCACGATCATACCAAGATATAGAGGTACCAATTTAAGACATAACTAGACTTTTTATTTGTATAGATTTAATGAATGAATAAATTGATATGAGCACTCGCAGAGTGGTGGGCAGTTATCTCCTGGCTTTATCAAATAGATAACCTCCACATAGATACATGACTGCTCTTGGGTCCTAAAAAGATCCATTCCAGTATGGTTTTAAGTGGTACTATGTCCCACTTAGACTGCTCTAATGATAATGTATGCTATTTGGCTAATATTAAATATGAGATTATTAAAACATAGATTTTAAAACATAATGGGTAACACTGTCCAAGAACAGTGTGAACGATCATGAATAGAGGTTAGATAAAGGGATTTCTCCCAAGTGAAAGCCCCACCAACACCAAACATGAATGTGGGAGCTGTTTAGATGGCATAAAGTCGTCTGTTGTTGGTACTGCGTACTACAGTATGGAGCCCCAAAATTAAGAATCCCCTAGAGAATAGATGATCATACCATTATTCATGCTACTATAAAGTCCAACAACTTGTAAATATCCAGGACGATGAGCAGTAATCTCATAATTCATATAAGTCCATTGTCATAAATGCTTCCGTTATCTCCTGAAACATAGTGGACTAAAGAAGAATCGTCCCTTTAGAGGCAAAGTCCATGATGGTGTCCAGTTAGCTGGAGGGGTTTAATAGATCCATGCCAGACTTTATATGGTAATTCTGTACCTTCTGATTGTAGTTGGGTAGGTTGGAGGAAATCATCTCCCATGCGTAGATGTGTATAGAGGGTTTTGGAGCTTCATGAGCACGAGGCCTGTATTTTCCAACAGTTTCCATCGTCATCCCATAGTTCTTCCAAGTTAGGAGTGGTCTGTGAAAGATGGAAGAAAGAATAATAAAATAAGTGAAATGGACCCACCATGATTGCACAGTATCAAGGTCCCAGGAATCCCGTAAATAGTAATTTCTCATTCATTGTGTTGCGGAACACGGACTGGAGTTGGAAAATCTAACGCAACTCCCTTTGGAGTATTTTTTTGCGTATGTTGCCACCCCTCCCAAGGCTTCTAATTTTCTCCAGATCCACTATGCGGGTGCTCGTACAAGCTCCATGATGGTGGTTTAGGAAGTGTGCAGCTACAGAGGTAAGTGTTTTACCTTTTTCCGCATCTGAAGCCGCCAAATTGATAGTAGACATGTGTTTCTGGATTCTCCTTAGTTCTTGGGAGGTTTGTCCCACGTAGAGTTGCCGACATGGACATATGATAGCATAGACAACCTCTTTCGATTTACAGTTGACACAAGTTTTCAAGGGGTGCCGGATGGAAACTAGGGGATTGACAAAAATGTCACGTATGGGTTGCATATATTGACATATATTACAATCCCCACATGGAAATGATCCCTTCAAGACAATCCCCCGATTAAGCTTAACAGTCGGCCTTGAATAACGGCTCTGAGTCAGGACAAGATTTGGGGCTCTCCTCGCTGTAAGGGTCGATCACCCACAATCGGGCCCATCTGCAAGTCAGTGGTGAGAATCTTCCAATGGTCAAGACCCTTCTCACCTGGTTCCACTGTGCGTTGTAATCCGTGATGAACCTGAGTTTTTGATCATTAGGTTTCGGCCTTGAATTCAAGAGGGAATTCTTAATTGTAAAGTGCTGCGGAATATGTTGGCGCTATAAAAATTAAAAATTATTATGTGACTTGGTCCGCTGGTATGCAGATGAAATAGTTTTCTTAGGGTATCCCCGATCCTTAAAGCGATCCGTAAGTAGTCGAGCTTGATTTTCAAAGTCCTGGTCTTCCGTACAATTTCTTCTGGTCCTTAGATACTGGCCCGTGGGTACCCCCTTCCTAATATGAAAAGGATGGAAACTGCTAAATTGCAAAAGACTTTTGGTGGCAGACTGTTTACTGTAGAAATTAGTGGTCAAACGATCCCCTTTCAGCATAACGGTCAGGTCCAGATAGGTCACTGTATACGTTGACATTGTATAAGTCAAAAAAATATTGAGAGATAATATTCAAAGATTTCATGAAATGCTCGCATTCCTGTTCCGTACCTGTCCAGATGAAAAAAATATAATCGATATCTTTCCCAGTGTAAAACCTTCTCTTGGAGCTTGTTTGAGGGGTACACAATCGTGTGTTCCCACCATCCAAGGAAGATGTACGCAAATGCAGGTGCACAGCAAAAACACATTTTACCTGCAAAACTCTGATCAAATAAAAAATAGTTGTTACAAAGGACAAAATACAGAAGGTCTATGACAAACGAGTCATGCATGCAATCTGAATTCACCTGCTGGTCCAGAAAGTATGTGACCGCCCTCATATCGTCTGTATGGTTTATGATTGAATATATTCAACTTCACACGTAACTAGTAAGCTGCTGGTTGGAACCACCATATCACGACAATGTGGCCCTTTTCTTGATTCTGATATATACAGGTGCATCTCACTAAATTAGAATATCATCAAAAAGTTAATTTATTTCAGTTCTTCAATACGAAAAGTGAAACTCGTATATAGAGTCATTACAAACAGAGTGATCTATTTCAAGTGTTTCTGTTAATGTTGATGATTATGGCTTGCAGCCAATGAAAACACAAATGTCATTATCTCAGTAAATTAGAATACTTTAAATCAGCAGTCATGTGCGTAGAAAGATGTGAGCTCGGCGCGTGAGCCCGCATCAAAGGCAGGGAAACGACATATGATTTATATGAATGTCATATGTCGTAAAGGGGTAAATTGATTTCCGTATGTACAATATATTGCACTGATCAAATTCATGTCCCCTTTTATTTACCAGTAATCATATTTGCGGATCATACAACCATATGTTTTTTTACATTCAAGTCCCTAGGAGTGTTTTAATAGTAGACCTAGTGTGCTAAAGATCCAGGTCCTTCTGTCGACTAGGATTTGGGCTGCTCTACAGAACTAGGTCCTTCTGCCCATGGGAACATAGTAGACTATTTCCAAGTGGGCAGAGGGACCAGGTTCTTTAGCCCACTGGGATTTAGCTTTCTCTATATATGAATACTAAATCTTAGTGGGCTAAAGGAACTGGTCCCTATGAGTGTTTTAATACTAGACTTAGTGGGCTAAAGGAAAAGGTCCTTCTGCCCACAGGGATTTAGCCTGCTCTGTATAAGAAAGCTAAATCCTAGTAAGCTATTAGTGTTTTAATACTAGAGCTGGTGGTCCTAAATCCACCCTTACTCACGGTTCAGGAGTTTCCTCCGATGATCTTCATGGAAACACCATGGAGATATAACCTCATGCAAAATTAAGGGCATTGAACAAGTTAATAAATCTTTCGAGAAAGAGCTCATCAGAGGATACTCCTGAACATGGTGGATTTATTCCCTACAGAACAAATTGCCTTTGGGAATTAATGTGAAAACTTGCTGCACAGTGTGAGAACTGGCGTTTGCTGCAGCTAGTCTATGGAGCTTCATTCTCTGAACGGGGCTCAATAGACTTGACGAAGACAGGGATCATCGTGGGACCGACATTTGGATTACAACGGACCCGGTGGATTAATTTTTTATGGTGTAAAATGGGTAAAAGAGGATTATTGTCGGGGAGTGCTTTTTATAAATAAAGGACTTTTGTGTGTCTTTGTGTGTGTGTTTCTTTTGACAACGGGATTAGTAATGGGGCTCCGACAGACACCTCTCCATTAGTGACGAGCAAGCATGCTCACTACTCGAGTTATCAGTGCGTGCTGGAATTCGGATACAGTAGCGGGCATGCTATTCAAATGCTCGTGTACCCGTGATCGCATGTTTCGTGGCTGTTACACATGCGCGTAATGCCTAACATACACGAGCATTTGACTCTAGCACGCCCGCTACTGTATCTGAACCCGAGCACGCTCGGATAACTTGAGTAGCGAGCATGCTCGCTCATCACTATTCTCCATTAATAACCCCTGGGCTTGATGTCAGCGGATCTTAAACAGCTGACATCAACCACAAAACCATTTGCCCCAAGTTGCCAATGCACCAGGGCAGATCGGGAAGAGCCAAGACTAAGCGCCAGAATTGGCACATCTAATGGATGCTGGTCTGTGAACAGAGTCATATTCTCTAGCAAGATTTTTACATGGTATTTAATTCTTTGCTAGTTTTTTTTTCTGTTTTAAAGGGTTCAAAACTATCCATTTCACTGTTTTATGGCCTCTTTGTTTAACATTGGTTGTTTATCCTGCATAGCATTGCCTGCTCTGGCCTTGTGCTAATTGGCTAATTATTTAGTGTGACCAACTGGTGCTGGATTCTAGTAGACATTTCATTTCATATACTGTATATTCAGCTCTGGCTCGGGATAGCACACGTGTAATAGATTTTAAGTGCAATGGTTAAAAGTGCAGTTATACAATGGCAGTTGGACAGGGCAGGAGACAGGTAAGGTGCATAAGATATTCATACAAACATGCTTCTTGGTCAGTTGTATTGCATTATGCATTAGTAATATCAATCTGCTTTTTATTTGTTTTCACTTCTGCTTTCTCACAATTCGCCCGCCCTTTAACACATTCTGTGCACTCTCTCCATATCAACCCCTCCCTTCTCCCCCTCTCATGTATAACTGAGGCTCTACTGACATCTCTCACCCACTCCAAACCATCCACTACCTCTATACAGCACTCAAAACGTTCATATAAATCATTGCACCACCTGCTCTCTTGTTTTATCCTTTTACTAGTCACAGGCGACATCTCCCCCAACCCTGGGCCTCCCTCCACTAGCATACATTACTCTTCAGCTGCATATAGAAACCCTGCTAATCTTATTAACATTCAGTGCATGCCCTCTCCTATTGCTTTCCATTGTGCTCTCTGGAACGCACAAATTAACTTACATTCACAATTTTTTTCCTCTCTAATTCCCTTAACCTTCTGGCTATTACAGAAACCTGTATTCAGCAGTCAGACACCACTGCCGCCGCTGCTGCTCTCTCGTTAGGTGGGCTGAAATTTTCACATACCCCCAGACCTGAGAACAGACAGGGTGGAGGTGTTGGTTTGCTACTTTCCTCACAATGTGCTTTCCAGGTCACCCCCCCCCCCCAACGGTTCCCTCACTTATGTTTCCTTCCTTTGAAGTCCACACCATTACACTCTTTAAACCCTTCTCCCTGTGGGGGCGGTCATGTATCGCCATCCAGGCTCCTCCCGCCAGTTCTTGGTTCACTTTGCCACCTGACTTCCTCACTTTCTATACTGTGGCATCCCCACCCTCATCATGGGAGACTAACATCCCCATCGATGATCCCCCTCTCCCAATCTGCCTCTCATCTACTTTCTCTGACCTCTTCATTCGGTCTCACAGTTTACTAATTTTCCTACCAATGAAGACTGGAATACTCTGGACCTGGTCTTCTCCTCCAGTCTCTGCTCGCCGCATGACTTTACTAACTCCCCTCTCCCACAACCTTCTTTCCTTCTCTGTCAAGAATTGTCTCCTCACCCAGGACAACCCCACTTACCACACTTATAGGAATACACGTGCCATTAATACACAGCAGCTTACGGACAATCTCCACACATCTTTAGCCCCCATCTCCTCCCTCTCCTGTCCAGACTTGGCATTGTCACACTACAATAATACACTGAAGAGTGCCCTAGATGAAGCAGCACCTTCTACACGCAGAAAGACCTGACACAGACAATGGCAGCCCTGGCACACGATGCCAACACGCTTTCTGCAGCGTTGCTTAAGGTGTGCTGAGCATCAGTGGAGAAAATCTCTTTTAGCAGAAGACTTCATCCATTATAAGTTCATGCTCAAAACCTATAACTCTGCCCTTCATTTAGGCAAACCATCCTACTTCACCACCCTCATCACTTCACTGTCCAACAATCCAAAACGAATTTTTAAAACCTTAAACTCCCTCCTGAAACCTAAAGCACAGGCCCCCATCGCCAACCTAAGCGGTGAAGAACTGGCCACTTATTTCCTAGAAAAAATCAACCACACCCATCAGGACATCTCAGCCCAATCTCCTCAGTGCCGGATCCCCTTTCCTGCCGCACTTCAAGCTCACTAGCCATCTTTGAGCCTGTTACAGAAGAAGTTACCAAGCTCCTCACTTCTTCTTGGCCTACAACCTACAACAGTAACCTCATTCCCTCACATCTCCTACAGTCTCCACTCACCTGACTAAAATATTTAACCGCTCTCTTTCTTCAGGTATCTTTCCCTCCTCATTTAAACATGCCATCATAACCCCTTTACTTAAAAAGCCATCCCTGGACCAGAACTGTATTGCTAACTACAGACCTGTCTCTAATCTTCCTTTCATCTCTAAACTCCTGGAACGCTTGGTCCACTCCCATCTAATCCGCTATCTCTCAGATAACTCTTCTCGACCCTCTACAATCTGGTTTCTGCTCCTTACACTCCACTGAAAATGCCCTCACTAAAGTCTCTAATGATCTACTAACAGCTAAATACAAAGATCACTGCTCCCTGCTGATTCTCCTGGATCTCTCTGCCGCATTTGACACTGTGGATCATCAGCTCCTCCTCACCATGCTCCGCTCTATAGGCCTCAAGGAAACCGTTCTTTCCTGGTTCTCCTACTACTTCTCTGACCGCTCCTTCACTTTATCTTTTGCCGGCTCCTCTTCCTCTCCTCATCCCCTTACTATCGGGGTTCCGCAGGGCTCAGTCCTTGGCCCCCTTCTCTTCTCTCTATACACTGCCCCTATTGGACAAACAATCAGCAGATTTGGGTTACAGTATCATCTCTATGCTGACGACACCCAATTATACACTTCTTCCCCTGACATCACCCCTACCCTAATACAAAATACCAAGGATTGTCTGTCCGCTGTCTCTAACATAATGTCCTCCCTCTATCTTAAACTGAATCTCTCCAAAACTGAACTTCTTGTGTTTCTCCCCTCTACTAATCTAAATCTATCTAACATCAAAATTACCTTGTTCATCCATAACTCCCAAGCAACACGCCCGCTGCCTTGGGGTCATATTCGACAGTAAACTTTCCTTTACTCCCTATATCCGATCACTCACTCGCTCTTGTCACCTGCATCTTAAAAACTTCTCCAGAATCTGACCTTTTCTCACCTTTGAAACTGCTAAAACTCTTACTGTTGCTCTTATTCACTCTCGTCTGGACTACTGCAACTCTCTTCTGATCGGTCTCCCTCTTACCAAAATCTCCCCTCTCCAATCTGTCCTGAATGCGGCAGCCAGGGTCGTATTTATGTCCAGCCGCTTCACCGATGCCTCCACCTTGTGCCAGTCATTACACTGGTTACCCATTCGCTACAGGGTCCAATATAAACTCATTGCTCTCACCCACAAAGCTCTCCACAGTTCTACACCACCTTATATCTCCTCTCTCATCTCAGTCTATCGTCCTACACGTGCCCTCCGTTCCACAAATGACCTAAGACTAACATCCCCCATAATCCGAACCTCGCACCTCCGTCTCCAAGACTTCTCTCGTGCTGCGCCAGTTCTCTGGAATGCTCTACCCCAGACGATCCGATTGATGCTAGCCCTGATGTCTTCAAGCGCGCTTTAAAAACCAATCTCTTTAAACAAGCCTACCACCTCAAATACCCAGTAAACTAACTTTCCCCTGTTCCTTCCTAAATACTATTCAGAATCTGCCCCCTACTGTTCATCTGTCTCTACATCCTCCATGCACGCGATAACTGCACTCGGTAATTGAGTATTGCACTTGAACATACAGGCTGATGACCGGATCATACAGCTTTATTTGATAATCCCGACTTATAATTGCCAGACCTGAAATAACAAGCACTTTCCACCTGTTGTGTCCCCCCATTTCCTTGTAGAATGTAAGCTTGCAAGCAGGGACCTCACTCCTGATGTAACTGTTTAAACTGTCTTACATTGTATTGAATTTGTCTGTACATGTCCCCGCTTAATTCTAAAGTGCTGCGAAATATGTTGGCGCTATATAAATAAAAATTATTATTATTATTTCTGGGGCGGCTGAGGGCTGCTCTTATTAGGCTGGGAAGGGGACAATATCCATGGACCTTTTAGAGCCTATTAATATCAGCCTACATCTCCTCAGTGCCTGGATCCCCTTTCCTGTTGCACTTCAAGCTCACTAGCCACCTTTGAGCCAGTTACAGAAGAAGTTACCCAGTATGTACGAGAAAAATCACACGTTTGAATGAGGTCTAAAGAAATGAGGTTTTGTCATCTCAGCCACGCATCTCATTTGAAGCACTCTGCATAATCAGCGACTGAGATAACAGAAAATTAGCAGCATAAGAATGTAGAGATCATTAAATCATGCAAGGCAAATAATACAACAATGTTCATTCATCACTAATGCTGCATTAACCCTGGATGACAATCCTACACGTTCAGAAAACAATTATTGTACTATTTAAAATGGCTGCCAATCACCCAATAAGTGAGCAAAACTTGTTTGTCAGGTGAAATGATTTTTAATCTTAAAAATAATCGTTCGTGGCAGCGCATAGTATTGTGTAAACAGTACATGTGCTGCGGAGAACAATATTCTCTGTGCACAGAATGATCATATTAACAATTGTTCTGTGTGCATGGAAATGCAGTTGGTCTAAACAGGTTAGTATACGACTACCGATCGGCTTACGAGGTCAGCACTACCACAGTCTAATTTGCAAATAACGAAAAGATTACCGGTGCAGGGCATGGTGGTTATATTAATTCAATGTTTGGTGCTCTGTGTTTAAAGAAGGTTCAAAAAGATGATCCAATAAAGAGAATATGTGGCACTGGAATCCATATGAGAATTCTATTCTGTCACACGTGTGAAAGACATTTTTCGTATTGTCACCCTTAGAAATAAGAATACAGGGCTTGAATCATAAAGACAAGCGTTTTTCCTGCCAGTGTTGATGAGTGAGCATGGTGGAGTGCAAAGCACCTAATTCATTAGGAGGTGCAAATCGTACTCTAGTTGGGGACTTAGTAAGATTTTTGATGTAAGGAACTCCACCATTCATCCTAAATTTGACAAGCCGAGTAGTCACGCCCCATCCCAGCTCCGCCAACTCTGTTGGAGCTCTGTAAAAATGGCCTTGAAATGTCAAAGTCAAAATTTTTGTGCATCCTAGCGTTGCGGAAGAAAATCTGGCAACTTCTCAAAGCTTTTTATGCCAGTTTTCTGGTGTCAAAGCTTTTATGACCCAGGGCCATAGTTTTAATGACTCCCTATAAGATAAAATATACTGTGCATTAGAATCATAGAATGTTAGAGTTGAAAGGGACCTCCGGGGTCATTGTGTTCAACCCCCTGCTCAATGCAGGATTCACTAAACCATCTCAGGCAGATGTCTGTCTAGCCTCTGTTTGAAGACTTCCATTGAAGGAATAGAAAAAATAGGATTTCCTGAGATTGTCTTTATGTGATTCGCTAAGATCATTTTGGCAAATCCCACTTGTGAATAAGCATTGCAGATTAATACAGATCTCTCAGAAAGATATGGGAGATTTTATAAATTTTTATACAATTCTATTTTTTTTAGACACCTCCATCTGAAATGTCTAGTTTAAATTTGAGGGAAAATAAAGAACTGCATTACTATTTGGATTGCTGTTTTATTAGATTTAAAAAAAAAAAAAATTGCATCCATGTGACAAATTTTTACATGAGAAATAACAGAGGCAATACAGGAAAAAAACCATGCATAGCTTAGAACCATATGGATTCCCAGGTAAAAGAATCACCAAACCCTGGGATATACAAAGAAGATAGTGGACCACAATGTTTTATATGTGGTATTTAAAAAGGGGTTAGCGCTTATCAGGTCGTTGGAAAATCTATCGTCATTGCCAGCATATGCCATACTCCGAGACCCAAGTTCAGTACATATTAATATTAGAAATGTGTGCAGCAAAGAGGCACAGAGGTGGTTGCCCAAGGCACAAAATTTCAATTGAAAAAAGGAAGAACTATTTTTTTTTTCTTTGAAATTTTGCACCCTTAAAAAGTGGTATCGCTATAGTTGAAAGTCCTGGGCAGTGCATGTAACCAGAACTTCTGGCCGAGTGCCCATGATCTCCGGATGAGCTTCACTTTGAACTGCATTAGCGTCATCATGATGATAAAGCTGGATCCTGTGGTAGGATAGTGGTTCCCTTCGCCTGGCCTACAAGATGCCCCAGTGCAATGACATCACTGCATTGCGAGACCCGTGTTTGGTCTCTGTGTGCGCAGGGGAGGACTAAGCTCATTGGATTAGGTGAGTTTAAACTTTCTTTTTACAGAGGAGATGGCATTATTACTTTTGGGGGGAAATACAAGAGCTAAGAATAAAGTTAATGGGGAATTAATACTTTCTAAAGGGTCATTGTTTTAAAAGGGCAGCACATTATCATCTAATACATTTAGTGGGTTCTTGGTGTCCAGAGCCAACATGGCATACTTTATGTTGTCTACCTGATGTGGACCCTCTGATGTCTAACAAGATGTGAATTGCTCATAAAACATTTCCCACATTCAGAGCAAGAAAATGGCTTCTCTCCTGTATGACTTTTCTGGTGCCTTACAAGTTTGGAGTTATTGAGAAAACATTTATCGCAACTTGGACAAGAAAATGGTTTTTCTCCGGTGTGGAACCGATGATGTCTATTAAGTTCTGATGAGCTACGGAAACATTTTCCACATTCCGAACATGGGTATGGCCTCTCATCCGTATGAATCCTCTGGTGTTTGATGAAGTCTGAATTCCTGATAAATCGTTTCCCACAATCCATACAAGAATACGGTTTCTCCTTGGTGTGGATTCTCTGGTGACTGTTTCGTTCAGAGCTACTAAGAAAAGCTTTTCCACACACTGGACAGGAATAAGGCTTTTCTCCTGTGTGGATCCTCTGATGTCTGTTCCGTTCTGAATAGCTGGTAAAACGCTTCCCACATTCTGAGCAGGAATACGGTTTCTCTCCCGTGTGTATCCGATGGTGAACAACAAGATATGAATTACTGCTGAAGCATTTACCACACTGAAAACAGGAATACTGCTTTTCTCCAGTGTGGATTTTCTGATGTGCAATCAAGTTTGAGTTGGTACTAAAACTTTTACCACATTTTGGACAAGAATACGGTTTCTCCCCTGTGTGCGATCTCTTGTGCGCTATAAGGTTTGAGTTACTGCTGAAATATTTACTGCATTCTGTACAACTGTATGGGGTTTCACATATGTGAATCTGCTGATGTTTCTGAAGAAGTGATGCTGTTTTAAAAGACTTTCCGCAAGTAGTACATAGGAAATCTCTCTCTGCTAGAGATTGGTTTGTGTCTTCACTCCCATACTCATCAGTAAACGTAGACAAAGTGGTATATTGTGTATCATCTGTGGGTGTATATATATCAATGTTTGACAAATTGACTTCTTCATAGGAGGTGGATTCATCCGTAATATGAGAAAAGGTGTATTGTGTATGACCTGTGGGTATGTAAAGGTCTGTATCTGTGATGCCTCTTTCTTCACATGAGATGGGTTCCTCTTTAATATGAAGAGCCATGTAATGTAGTGGATGTGCAGGTGCATAAAGCTCAGCAAGCTTTGCATCTTCATCAGACACAGATTCCTCCTTAATATTTGGTAGATACTGTTGTATATGATCTGCGGATTTATAAATGTTGTTGTCTACGAGATTTCCTGCAGCAAATGGAATGGATTCCTCCTTAATAGGAGCACAAGAATCCTGTTGTGTATGAGTTGTGCCCATATGAATTCCTGTATAAATTAATTCATCAGCCTCAGTTGAGTCGTATTCCTCTTTGATGTGTATAGATATATACTGTGTATGATCAGAAGTATTTGCTTGATCATGGTTGAAGGATTCAGTCTTTATACAGTAAAGATGTTGTTCTGAATGGTCGGTTGGTCTATAAATCGGAAATATTTCTTCCTTAACACGGGTAGGAGAATACTGCTGTATATTCTTTGTGAATTTATAAAGATCAGAGGTCTCCTTAATCTGGCTGGACAGATCGGGTTGTGTATGATGTAAGGATGTAGGAATGTTAGTGGGATTTTTTCCTACATAGCACAATTCTTCCTTTATATGGTCTGTAGTTCTATTAATGAGATTTTCTTCATCAGATGGTTCTTCTTTAACAGTTGTATATGGCCATGTTATATCATCTACCGTTGTGTTCACATTGTCATTAGTGAGAATTTCTGTATCGTCTGATGCAGATATCTTAGTAATGTTCTCCATACAGTTGATCATATTTGGTTGCTTTGATGAGAAGTATGTTTTTGCAGTCTCAAATTTTTAAAAGGTACTTTGATTTTCATTCATGTTGTCTGGTGAAGAAATAGTTTCAAATCCTTCAAATACCTCTGTATTTCCGGTGACATGTGCTGGGGGGAGGAAGGAGGAAGGAAACAGTTTGGTTAAAGGGTTTTGCAAAAATTGCATGCATGCAAATAATTGAAATGCAGTAACAATTCTTAGTTAAGTATGTATTCTGATTATTAAAGAAGCCCCCCCCATTTAAGCGTGTGTAAATGTTGGTACAGTATGAGTGTGTTAAAGGGGTTGTCCACTACTAGGATAACCCCTTCTTGATCTAAATGTTTGGCCCCAATAAAATAAAAAAAATATAATATTCCACACCCCCCCCCCCCCCCCCCCCCCCATGCCGGCACCGTTCCAGCGGTGTCGGCACTCACGGTCCCGGGGCTCTTGTGCAGTTGTTGTGACACGTGAGCCTGGCACCCAATCAGCCCCAGCATCACTGTTCCCGCCTTCTGTCGGATTGAACATGAAGAGGAAATCTGGGCTGCAGCGGATCTGACTTCCTCTTCATGATCAATTTGTCCGAAGGCGGGGCAAGTGACACCAGCCCTGATTGGGCGCCGGGCTTAGGTGTCACAACCGCACAGGTACCCCAGGACAGCAAGTGCTGACACGGGAGGTCAGTATAAGCTTTTTTTTTTAATTTCATCGGGGCCAAGCATGGGGTATGAGAAGTAGTTGTCCACCTATACTCACCTATCACTATCGTCTCCAGTGTTCAGTGCAGCTCTGCTCCTCTTCTTAGTCACGCGACAGCAAATCAGACTATCCGAGTCACATTGCGATCTGTGTGACCCAGAATTGGCTTTTACAATGTAAGCCTATGGCAGGTCAGAAAGAGGCTCCATACTTGCACTATAAAAGAGACTTCTGGCTTACACATACAGCATAGAGTGATCTGGAGGGTCTAAAGAGCCTGCCGTGTGACTCAGAAGAGGAGCAGAACGGCCCTGGCCACCGCAGGAGATGGTGATTGGTGAGTACAATAACACACTGACACTACACTAACATTTAAGTTCATATTCTAATATACAATGCATAAAAAATAATAAGTTAATTGTATTTAAGTTTCTATATTGCTGCCTATCCTATAACATTTGTTCCTCAAGTGCCGTCCCTCACAGCTTCTTCCCACTCGCTGCCAATGACTGACAGGTCTTTTCCTGCATGCTTGAATAGGAAGAGAACTGTCAGCTAAGGGGAGTAGGCCGAAGGTGAAGGTGAAGTAGGTGAAGAAGCCGCCTTTTCTACTAGCCTCCAGTGCAGTTTGGTCTTCAGCGGTTTTTAACCCCTTCCCAACCCTGGGATTTTCCGTTTTTGCATTTTCGTTTTTTACTCCCCTTGTTCCCAGAGCCATAGCGTTTTTATTTTTTGGACAATATGGCCATGTGAGGGCTTATTTTTTGCGGGACGAATTGTACTTTTCAACGCCATTACTAGTTTTACCATATCGTGTACAGGAAAATGGGTAAAAAATTCCAAGTGCGGTGAAATTGCAAAAAAAGTGCAATACCACAGATGTTTGTTTTTTTTAATTTTTTTTTACCACGTTCACTGAATGCTAAGTGACCTGCCATTACTATTCTCCAGGTCATTACGAGTTACTAGACACCAAACATGTATAGGTTCTTTTTTATTTAAGTGGTGAAAAAAAATTCCAAAGTTTGGTAAAAAAAAAAAATATAGTGCCATTTTCTAAGACCTGTAGCGTCTACATTTTTCGGGATCTGGGGCCGGGTGAGGGCTTATTTTTTGCACACCGAGCTGAAGTTTTTATTGATACCATTTTGGGGTAGATCCAATGTTTTGATCGCCCTTTATTGCATTTTATTGCAATGTTGCGGCGACTAAAAGACGTAATTCTGGCGTTTAGAGTTTTTTTCTCGTTACGCCGTTTACCGATCAGATTAATTATTTTTTATATTGATAGATCGGGCGATTCTGAACGCGGCGATACCACTGCACCAGGGCAAGTGGAAAGAGCCAGGCAAAGCTCCAGAATTGGCGCATCTAATACAGTAGATGCGCCTTTTCTAGGGCGGCTGCAGGCAGCTAATTTTAGGCTAGGGAGGGCCAATATCCATGGCCTCTTCCCAGTCTGAGAATATCAGCCCCCAGCTGTCTGCTTTAGCTTGGCTGGTTTTCAAAAATGGGGGAGACCCCACGCCGGTTTTCTTAATTATTTAAATAATAATTAAAAAATACGGTGTGGGGACCCCTCTATTTTTGATAACCAGCCAATATAAAGCTGACAGCTGGGGGCTGCAGCCTGTAGCTGTCGGTTGCGCCTGCGCTGGTTACCAAGAATAGAGGGGAACCCATGCCATTTTTTTTTTAAATGTATTTATTGCACAGGCTCCGGCTGACAAATACTCTCATCAGCCTTGCCTGCTCTCGCTGCTATCAGCGAGAGCAGGTGTAGGATGATGAGAGTAGTACTCATCAGCCGACGCTTGTGACCGGCGGTAACATTTTACTGTCGGTCACAGCTGCTGGATCACATGTTGGTCAACTGACAGCGTGGGCACCGCAGCGCTCTGACTGGCAGTAACAAACTTACCGCCAACCAGAGCCGCTAGTGTTTCGCGCCCTGTCACACAGAAACAGTGTGGGAAACACCTGATGATCAGGCTGCCAAACCTGAACAGTAACACGGACTTCCTGGAGAAGTCAATGTTTGGGGTCAACGCATGGACACTAGGTGCTCGGTACGGACCCCGAACTTTACAGGTTTGCCCAACACTAGTGAAAAGTAATGATCAGTCCTGGCGGAGAAAAAAGCAGATTTCTCTGATAAAATATATTACAAAATTAATTATCTTCATGTGTAATATTAATTTATAAAATTAAAATTAAAACAACTGTTACTCTCTTGAACAGGAAAACAAAATAAAAAATAGGCACAAATGCAATAATGGATCAAGCATGAAATGTATCATAATACACATGTTGAGGTTAAATCATGTTTTGTTTTTTTTGCCATGATTAATGCCCAGTTACGGTAAAGAACCAAGCCTTTGCCCCAATGTCTCATTAATTGGAACGCGTCATGTTCTGGTAACAGCAATTTGTCCACAATGTATATGTATCATTGAGACCATTTAGCAGCTAGATCTCAAGGTTGGTCCACGTCAGGATGCAAACAACTCTGGCTGTGACTCAGACAGGAAAGGTGCAATGCATCTCCTTGAGGCAGTACTGAACTCTGCCTGCCACAATCGCTGCTCTGCAGCCCTTAGCAGGACATGCAGAATAACAAAGTATTGGTTCACCTATTATTCCCAGGCTGCCACTGTACAGACCATCCCGTATTACAATACCATGTGTGGCTACCACAGGAATATGAACTTTATTCCTCCCGGGAGCCGCTGGCTTTCCGTTATAGAGGTATACTCAGAGCTGCTAAATTCACCACTTACGCTCAGCACTGACTGACGGCTTTCTCTGCAAAGACACACTGCAAAGCCAGCTGTCAATCAAAGTGCTGTCAATCAATGTGTATTGAGCAGTGACTGTAGCTGATCCGGCCACGCCTCTATGACTGAAAGCTGGAGATTCCCTGGAGAAGTAAAGTTCGTTTTCTCCCAGTAGAAGCAGGACAGCATTGTCACCAGAGCTGTGTAGTCGGTAAGACAAACCACCAACTCTGTCTCCTCAATTTCCCTGACTCCGACTCCACAGCACTGCCTCACTACTGAGCATGTACATAACGTGCAGCACAGATTCATCTCACCTAAAATCCGAGATCCTTAGATCAGAAACAGAACCGACGTTTATAGGACATTTCATAACTTTCCCAAATTCTTATGAAAAAATTGACAGCACATCCTGCATTGTACTACTGTACCCAATTTATTATATATTTTAGGAGTTAGTCCGTTTTATACCGACTCAGACTCCACAACTCCGACGCCTCAGCCCAGAAAATTTGTAGACCGTATACCTGCAGGTGAATAGCGTTTGCAGACATTCAAGTTACCTTCAACTTTTATTTACGGACTTGAGCGTTCAATCTCCCGATTGCTTCCGTAATACATTCCAATACTTCGGCACGAAAATGTTTACAACACAATGAAAGAGACAATGACCTGTTGGTGTAATGTGATGGCATGGGAGAGCTGCTAAGTCTTAGAAGACCCAGCTGCGCTCTGCCAGTCACTAATGTCACTGCAATGCCCAGTTTTACCAGTAACTGGAGATCCCTTAAAAGCCTCAGTAAGGATAGGGGTACAAGTCGCTTTTTCATGTGGATAGTGTCTGGAACTCGCCAGAAAAAGCCCAAAAAATAATAATTAACATAAGGCACTGCAATGTGGAAACGACTTGCTGTACATAAGTTATTAACGGCTGAACATATTTTAACTGCTTTAGACTTTGAAAGTCATGAAGAGGCCAAAAGAAGTGACCTGACCATTCTTCAAGCTGGAAACAAAGATGAAGCAAAAATGATTCAAAACCCGTCAAAGAAGGTGTGAAGAGTGAATGTCCCCAAAAATTTTTTTTGAAAGGGCTCTCAGGATAGAAATTACTTTTAGGAGGGCTCAGACTGGCTTACCCGGTCGCGCTGACCCCATAATGTTGCACCGGAAACTGTTGGAAATGGCTGCTCGGCCAATCACTGGCGGAGGCGGGTGACCGCTGTGCCGGTAATTGGCTAAGTGCTCTTTTCTAGCCATTTCCAGTGTATTGTGCTGAAATCAGCAAATAGAGTCAAGCAGGTCGGTGAGCCTCAGCTTTAGGGTACAGGGGGCGATGAGGTTACTACTTTTATTATTTCTAACCACTATGAGCCCTTTTGAAAACCCTTTCTATTCGTGAAAACTCCTTGCTTCACCTGGTGTGAGACTGTTTCCATGGAACGACGTCTGATTCCCTTTGCTTTGTTCACTACACTGCAATTCTAGTTTCGCACCCATTAAAAAATGGTGGTAACGGCTTACGGCTCCAAGCACCAGGAAAAGAAGGCCCCGCCATACACCAGCAAATGCAAATCTCGGAGTCTGCTACTAGCCCCAAATATACCTGCATCAACGCATCCTCTGTCTGTTGTCTGTTAATGCTGGCCAAAAGCGGAAGTTGTCAATAAAGCTTTTCCTGCCTGTGCGTTCCATCTGCTCTGGGCTCCGGACGTTCCACCCGTGTGTGCGTTCCAATTTGGTACTTACGTCTGCGTGTCACTGGCTCTTCCATTGCATTGGAGATGGGATGCTGGTAGTTGTAGTCCAGAACGCTGATGATGACATAGTTGTTGAAGGCGTTCTGGACTGCAGTTCCCAGATTCCATGTTAGGTGAAGAGGATCGCGTGCATACAATGCCGTGTGCGCTGGAAGGGAGGGACTCACAGGAATATATTGAAAATGGTCCCATTTTTGTTGCTTTGGAAATAGAAATGCAGCTCAGCCAATCATTATACTCCAGAGATTACTCAGGGTGTTGGGAACACTGTGACTGTCACCATATGTAACAGCCAGGTTGTCACTAGTAAGTGCACTATGGCTGTCACTGTTATTGGGGCAGTGGCATGTTGACAACTAGGGAACACAACGTCAAAAGTAAAAGGTAAAAAAATGTACTTGGGTTTTAATACTCCTTTCTGAGCAGAATTGGACCATCTTTGGAAAAAATGTCAAAAAAGGATCTAACATAAGATGCAGATGTGCCCCCTCATCACATACATGTTTCCCATTTCTATCTAGATTTCGGTGAGAACATGCTGTTTTGATAAATGTAGTCAAATATCAGACAGTGAATTGCTGATTACAGCAAGTCTACATTCTCTCATTGTTTACCTGCTACAGTGTGCAGTGCAGACGCTGACAGGCTTCAGATGTCAGCTGCCACACGGACGTCAGCAGCCACACGGACGTCAGCTGCCACACGGACGTCAGCTGCCACACGGACGTCAGCTGCCACACGGACGTCAGCTGCCACACGGACGTCAGCTGCCACACGGACGTCAGCTGCCACACGGACGTCAGCTGCCACACGGACGTCAGCAGCCACACGGACGTCAGCTGCCACACGGACGTCAGCTGCCACACGGACGTCAGCTGCCACACGGACGTCAGCAGCCACACGGACGTCAGCTGCCACACGAACGTCAGCAGCCACACGATCGTCAGCAGCCACACGGACGTCAGCAGCCACACGGACGTCAGCAGCCACACGGAGGTCAGCAGCCACACGGACGTCTGCAGCCACATAGAGTCAAGCCTCGACAACCCCTTTATTTCTAGGATTAAAATATATAAGTCCGGGGTTATTTTGTGTGAATGAGAACAAATCTTTTTTATTTTTCTACACTTTTTTTTAAGTTCATAATCGAACGTTTGTGTTTTTTTTTTTTTTGTGTGGACAATTAGTCCACAAAAGAAAACCAAAAAAATGACACGTAAACATGCTCATAGACTATATGGGAAAATTTTCTGTCTACGTGAAACACAGATGTGTGCATTCTGATACGGATTTTCAAAGTAAGTGCTGTGGTTTTATCAGATCTAACAGATCTATTTATTAATATATACAGTTTGTATTGTGAAATCTAGTGACAGATCCACTATAGTAAAAAGATAGTAAAAAAAAAAAACCAATGCAATTTATATTCACACTTCATGGCATTCTTTTTCCACCATCGTTGAAAAGGAAAATTATTAAATGATCATATTATTTTGCAGATAATCAGTTGCCAATATTTTGGTCCTGATGAAAACACAGAAAGTGACATAAGAAGAAATTATAACACTTTTCTCCATTACATATTGGCAGATCAGGTGATGTCCCTCAGTATTAGGCCAAGGCCCCACTATCAGTATTTTGTCAGTATTTTTTCTCAGGAGTGGGAGATAAATGCAGAATTGGTGTCTTCTTTCTATTATACCTTTTCTCTGATTGTTCCTCACCTGGTTTTGTCTCCCACTCCTGAGAAAAAATACTGACCGAATACTGATAGTGGGGCCGTGGCCTTAGAGGGACGCTGGTTTTGCTTTAAAGGGATTGTCCACTACTAGGACGACCCTGTTTAGATCTGAATGTTTGCCCCAGTGAAAATAAAAACACTTATATTCACCTCCCTTTGTCGGCACCGTTCCAGCGGTGTCTGCACTCGTGTTCCTGAGGCTCTCGTGCGGTGTTATGACACGTAAGCCCTGCGACCAATCAGAGCTGTGGTCACTGTCCCCGCCTTTGGACATATTAGAAATCAAGAGGTAATGAGCGGCAGCTGCAGCTCTCACATCCTCCTGATTACGTATACGTCCGAAGGCGGGGACAGTGACACTAGCTCTGATTAGTCGCAGGGCTCACGTGTCATAACATCGCACGAGAGCCTCAGGAACACGAGTGCAGACACCGCTGGAACGGTGCCGACACGGGAGGTGAATATAAGTGTTTTTATTTTCATGGGGGCAAACATTCAGATCCAGATGGGGTTGTCCTATTAGTGGACAACCCCTCTAATTTTTGCAGAGTGCATTCAAAAGCTGGTGAGTTTGAACTTCTTCCCTAGGAGGTACCAACTCGCGCACGTGGGGGATGCGGCAGTTATAGATCGCATTGTTCACCAACATGTGGGTCCCTTTTCAACAGTTGCAAAACTATAACTCCCACCATGCCTTGACAACCTGCACCTGCCGGAGCATGATTGGAGTTGTAGTTTTTCAGCAACTGGAGAGCCACCACTTGGTGGATACTGCTGCACAACATCTGAATGGTAAAGAGGCATTGTACTCAGACCTAATACTAATGTCAAACTCTGGTCCGTGGGGTGAGTATTTTTTGGCCTGCGACGCCGGGCGGATCCAACTAGTATATTTGACCTGCGACGCCAGGCGGGTCCCCTGCCTGGTAATGCACTTTCAACTATATCGGCATCATAGATGTCGATAAAGTCTAAAGCAATCACAGAGGAGGGAGCGCCAGCTGCCGCTCCCTCTTCCATCATTCCCCCTCTGTGTCTTACATCTCAGCGCAGCGGGTGGGATGACGTCATTACGATGCGCCTGCTGTACCGAGATGTGCAGAGGATCTGAAGACACCATGAAGAGGCCGGAGCAGCGGGGTAACAGACAGAGGTGAGTGTTTTTTTTTATGTGGAGCCTATTATACTGTATGGAGAACTGTTTGGGGCCATTATTCTGTACGGAGCACTATGTGGGACCATTATACTATAAGGAGCACTATGTGGGGCCATTATACTGTATGGAGGACTATGTGGGGTCCATTATACTGTATGGAAGGCAATGCAGGGTCCCATTATTTTGTATGGAGCACTATATGGGGCCATTATACTGAATGGAGCACTATGTGGGATCATTATACTGAATGGAGCACTATGTGAGGCCATTATACTGTATGGAGCACTTGTGTAGGGGCAATATACTGTATGGAAGGCAAGCAGGGCCCCGTTATACTTTACGGAGCACTATGTGGTGCTATTATACTGCATGGAGCACTATGTGAGGCAATTTCACTGTATGGAGCACTATGTGGTGCCATTATACAGTATGGAGCACTTTTTTGTGGCCATTATACTGCATGGAGCACTGTGTGGGGCCATTATACTGCATGGAGCACTATGTGGGGCCATTATACTGCATGGAGCACTATGTGGGGCCATTATACTGCATGGAGCACTATGTGGGGCCATTATACTGCATGGAGCACTATGTGGGGCCATTATACTGCATGGAGCACTATGTGGGGCCATTATACTGCATGGAGCACTATGTGGGGCCATTATACTGCATGGAGCACTATGTGGGGCCATTATACTGCATGGAGCACTATGTGGGGCCATTATACTGCATGGAGCACTATGTGGGGCCATTATACTGCATGGAGCACTATGTGGGGCCCATTATACTGCATGGAGCACTATGTGGGGCCCATTATACTGTATGGAGCACTATGTGGGGCCCATTATACTGTATGGAGATCTATATGGGGCCATTATACTGTACAGAGCACTATGTTCGGCCATTATACGGAATGGAGCCTTTTTGTGACTAATATACCATATGGAGGGCTGTGTGCGGATTACAGTTGGAGAATCATACTGTGATAGGGTCACTATTATTTGTCGGTGGGATTGAGAGAGGGGGAGTACAGTAAGGTCATCATACCGTGCGTGTGGAAGGTACTGTAGAGGAATTCCTGTGGGAATATCATACTTTGTTTGGGGACAACTTTTGTTTGCATAATACTTTATTTGTATTATTCAAGGTTTTTTATCCTTTGTTATTACATATCTAAATTAGGCCATTGGGTCGTATGCTTTTCACTGCTCTTACATAACATATCATATTATTCCAATATTTTATTTTAAGATCTATTAATTAAAATGTACTTTGTTCATGGGATAACCCCTTTAACCCCTTTAAAGCCAAGGGCGTACTAATACGTATCTGCGCCCTGGGACTTAAGAGCCGGATACGTATTAGTACGCCCTAAGTCGGAGTGATCGCATTAAATTTCCGGCGCCATCTTACCTCTGGGTAGATGGCGCCGTCATCCCGGGGGGTGTCGCCGCCCCCCCGCACCAGCTATTGCTGTGATTGCCTGTTCAGATTTGAACAGCCAATCACAGCATTTGTCACTGTTTCCCGCAATCTGATTGCCGAAACAGTGATCTGCAACCTAGGATCGGTGCTCCTAAGAGCACTGATCCTAGGCTGTTACTAGGAGACCCCAGCCCTGGCCCCAAAGTGCTAAGATCGGTGTGATCACCAATCGCACCAATCGTAGCGCGACCGCGCGGTGACAGGCCGGTCATGGGGCGGTGACCGGCTTGTGAACTGCCTGTCACCGCCCCACGACCCCCTGTGTAAATGGATGTAAAGCACCGAGACTGCTGTGATTGGAGCGATTGATCGCTCCAATGTCATCATCAATCAGAGTACCTGAATACAGGTGACCGGGCGGTCACAGAAAGGTGTCACCTCCCTGTGACCCCCTGTGGCGCATGCTTTGCCCCAGACATATCCGATTGGTGACATTGATCGCACCAATCAGATGGCTGGGGCAGAGCATGCACCACAGGGGGTCACAGGGAGGTGACACCTTCCTGTGACCGCCCGGTGACCTGTATTCAGGTACTCTGTTTTGAGCGATTGATGTCATCATCGATCGCTCCAATCAGATTACCTGACCGGGAGGTGACTAGGTGGTGACCGGCCTGTCACCACCCCATCACCCCCCTGTGACCGCACTGCAGACCCTCATTTTTGGTGAGGATTTCTACAGAGCAGTCATGTGCGATCTGTCTCTCGCTGGACCTTGTAGTGCCACAGAATATTCTGTGACACCACAAGACCATCTTCTCACCTGCTCCAGTCGCTGCTCCTGCTGTTCCTGGATCTTCTGCTCTGGCGTCCTGGGTCTCCTGCTCCTGACCTTCTGTGGTTCCTGCTCCAGATCCTGCTGAAGAACAGAGAAGACTTTGGTAAGTCCATCTCTGTTCTCCCCTCATCCACCCCAATCCCCCCTCCCCCCTCTTTTTACCCCCCTTCCCACCATTTTGTTTTTGTGCGTCCTGTAGCGGTCTCCAGCTCCGGTCCCAGTCTCCAGCGCCGCTCCCGGTCTCCTGCTCCGGGATCCCAGTCTCCTGCTTCGGCTCCTGTCTGGGTCTTCTGTTCTGGTCCTGCTGCTGATCCTGCTGATCCTTTGGTAAGTCCATCTCTGATCTCCCCTCATCCTCCCCAATCCCCCTCTCCTCACTCCCCCGTCTTTTTAGCCCCCTTCCCACCCCATTTCCCCTCACCCCAGTGTCCCTGTTAATTCTCTCGGTTCTGATCTCCTGCTCCGGCCTCCCGGTCTCCTGCGCCGGTCCTGCTGCTGAAAGAAGAACAGATAAGACTTTGGTAAGTCCATCTCTGATCTCCCCTCATCCACCCCAAATTCCCTCTTCCCACTCCCCACACATCCGTGCGCACATCCAGCAGCCGCTGAGTGTTGATCGGTGACATAGTTCACCAATCCACACTCGTGCTCGCTGTTTGCACCACATACCGTAGTTCCTTTTTCCCACACACTCTAAATAAAGTACTGACACATACGCACCACATACATAACAAAAGATGTCCTGCTCATCCCAAACTCGCTATTCAGCGGAGGAGGCATACACTTTTCTTGCCTCCGACACTGACAGCGAGGGCGAGGATCTCACATTTCTTTATTTTTCCTCCTCCTCCTCGTCTTCCTCCTCAGGTGCTGCTGGACCGCCCCGCAGTCGTCCCAGGAGAGAAGATGATCCAGCGCCCCCCACTACTGATCTCATATGGACCTCGCCCCCCGAAAATTATGAGCCACTGATTCCTGATTTTGTGGCGGAATCAGGAATCAAGTTTGACACTACCGGCCTCACAGAAATAAACTTTTTCAAAGTCTTTTTCTCTGAGGATTTTGTAAACCTCCTGGTGGGCCAAACTAATTTATACGCTCATCAATTTTTGGAATAAAACCCCTCTTCATCATTTTCTAACTGGTGTCCTATAGACGCAGTAGAAATTATGAAGTTTTGGGGCCTGGTCCTTCATATGGGGATCCTGAAGAAACCAGAACTTCGGCAATACTGGAGTGTTGACGTTTTGTATAACACTCCAGCGTTCCGAATGGTCATGCCCCGGACACGCTTTCAGGCCATCCAGAAGTTCTTGCATTACCAAGATAATGCAGGTCCTGCACGCGATGACCCGAATTTTGATAGTCTTTTCAAAGTTCGGCCGGTCATCGAACACTTCAACAAGTTTGCTGAAGTGTACGTGCCCCAAAGGGACATCTGTTTGGATGAGTCCTTAATCACTTTTAAGGGGCGGCTTGGATTCTAGCAGTACCTGCCCAGTAAGAGTGCCAGTTACAGAATCAAGCTGTGTGAGAGTACCTCAGGGTACATTCACAAGTTCAGAGTTTACGAAAGGAAGGACTCCCAGATTGAACCCCCTGAATGCTCCCCTGTTCTGGGAGTGAATGGGAAAATTGTGTGGGACTTGGTGCACCCACTGCTGGATAAAGGTTATCACCTGTACGTGGATAACTTTTATACCAGTGTCTCTCTCTTCAAGTCCCTCTCTGTGCGACGTACCACAAAAATCAGAGAGGCCCCCAAAGACGCTAATTGGGCCGCTGCTCAGAAAGGGTGAGAGCAGAGCCCAATGTAGCGACCACCTTCTGGTGCTCAAGTACAAGAGGGATGTCCTTATCTTGACCACCATACATGGTGATGGTAGCACCCTCAGCACTGTGCGAGGTTCCACTACAAAGGTCGCCAAACCAGACTGTGTAGTGGGGTACAACAAGTACATTGGGGGGGAGTTGATCTCTCTGATCAAGTTCTCCAGCCGTACAGTGCTTTGAGAAAGGACAGTGTGGTACAAGAAGCTGGCTGTGTACATCATTCAGATGGAAATGCACAACGCTTTCCTTCTGTCACAATGTGCACTCCAGACTTCTACGTCGTATCTTCACTTCCAGGAAACAGTTATCAAGGCCCTGATATTTGGCAGCGGTGACAGAGCGGGCCCCAGTACTTCCGGAACTGAAGGACCTCAAATTGTACCAGCCAGCATTTCCCGGGGCAGATCCTCACAGCGGAAAAAAAGGTAAGTTACAAAAGAGGTGCCGGGTGTGTTATAAAACGGGAATACGCAAGGACACCATTTATCAATGTGACACCTGCCCCAACATACCTGGCCTGTGCATGAAAGACTGCTTCAAAACGTCCCATACTTCCATGCACTACTAAATTAATTTCTGACATATGACAACCTGACGAACACTACACAACTGACGTAGTGTTCATCAGGTTATTTTACGTCAGTGTTTGTCAGGTTGTCCTACACAACGGACGTATGACACTACATCATAGAATTCAAAAATAAGCTATCACTTCCAAAAAGGGGGCACTTGTTGGGCATTTCCACTGTTTAGGCACATCAGGGGCTCTGAGAACGTGACATGACGCCCGCAGACCATTCCTTCAAAGTCTGCATTCCAAAGCGTCACTCCTTCCCTTCCGAGTCCTGACATGCGCCCAAACAGTAGTTTTCTCCAACACATGGGGTATCAGCGTACTCAGGAGAAATTGCACAACAACTTTTGGGGTCCAATTTCTCCTAGTACCCTCGTGAAAATAAAAATATTGCGGCTAAAAGATCGTTTTTGTGGGAAAAAAAAGATTTTGGCTCTACGTCATAAACTTTTGCAATACACTTGGGGTTTCAAAGTGCTCACCACACATCTAAATAAGTTCCTTAAGGGGTCTAGTTTCCAAAATGTGGTCACTTGTGGAGGGTTTCCACTGTCTAGGCACATCAGGGGCTCTCCAAACGAAACATGGGGTCTGCTATCATTTCCAGCGAGTTTTGCATTGAAAATGTCAATTTGCGCTCCTTCCCTTCTGAGCCCTGCCATGCGCCCAAACAATGGCTTTCCCCCACATATGAGGTATCGGCGTACTCTGTAGAAATTGCACAACAACTTTTGGGGTCCAATTTCTCCTGGTACCCTTGTGAAAATAAAAAAATTGGGGTCTAAAATAACATTTTTGTGAAAAAAGTTAAATGTTCATTTTTTCCTTTCAACTATCAATTAATTGATGTGAAGCACGTCAAGGGTTAATAAACGTATTGAATGTGGTTTTGAGCACCTTGAGGGGTGCAGTTTTTAGAATGGTGTCACTTTTGGGTATTTTCTGTCATAAAGGCCCCTCAAAGTGACTTCAAATGTGATGTGGTCCCTAAAAAATGTTTTTGTTAATTTTGTTGTAAAAATGAGAAATCGCTGGTCAACTTTTAACCCTTATAGCGCCCTAACAAAAAAAAAATTGGTTCCAAAATTGTGCTGATGTGAAGTAGACATGTGGGAAATGTTATTTATTAACTATTTTGTGTGACATATCTCTCTGATTTAAGGGCTTAAATATTCAAATTTGGAAAATTTCCAAATTTTCGTTTTTTTCACAAATAAGTACCAGTCATATTGAAGAAATTTTACCACTATCCTGAAGTACAATATGTCACGAAAAAACAATCTCAGAATCAGGGGGATCCGTTGAAGCGTTTCAGAGTAATTACCTCATAAAGTGACAGTGGTCAGAATAGTAAAAAATTGGCCTGGTCATTAACGTGCAAACCACCCTCGGGGGTAAAGGGGTTAACCCCTTCATGACCGGGTCATTTTCCGTTTTTTGCTTCCCTTCTTCCCAGCGCCATACCTTTTTTATGTTTCCGTAAATATGGCCATGTGAGGGCTTATTTTTTGTGGGACAAGTTGTACTTTTGAACAACACCATTGGTTTTACCATATCGTATACTGGAAAACAGGAAAAAAATTCCAAGTGTGATGAAATTGCAAAAAAAGTGCAATTCCACAGTAGGTTTTTTTTTTGTTTTTTTTACCATGTTCACTAAATGCTAAAACTGACCTGCCATTGTGATTCTCCAGGTCATTACGAGTTCATAGATGCCAAACACGTACAAGTTCTTTTTTATTTAAGTGAAGAAAAAAAAGCCAAAGTTTGTTAAAAAAATATATAAAAATGGCGCTATTTTCCGAGACCTGTAGCGTTTTTCAGGATCTGGGGCCTGCTTGAGGGCTCATTTTTTGCACGCCGAGCTGACGTTTTTATTGATACCATTTTGGAGTAGATGTTTTGATCGCCCGTTATTGCATTTTACTGCAATGTAGCGGTGACCAAAAAAACGTAATTCTGGCTGTTTCATTACTCCATTTACCAATCGGATTAATTCTTTTTTTATATTGATAGATCGGGTGATTCTGAACGTGGCGATAACAAATATGCGTATATCTAATTTTTATTGTTTTTTGAATGGAGTGAAAGGGGCGATTTAAACTTTTATATATTTTTTAAAAACTTTTATTTTTAATTTTTGTATACTTCAATACTCAACATGGGAAACTAGAAGCTGCAATTGTCTGATTGCCTGTGTGTAGCAAAACTGCTCATTTGCTATTAGTGCTTACCGCTGGGCGGCGCTCATAGCAATAACAACTGCAGGGGTCTCCTGCAGACCCGGGTTGTCATGCCAAACCATCGGCTGCCCGCGATCATGTTATGGGGTTGCTGATGGGTGGAGCCAGTGATGCGCTTCCGGGAAGTGTGAGTTAAATGCCGCTGTCAGATTGATCGCTGGAGTATGTCAGCAGTTCCTGCAAGATGAAGGCATTGAAGCTATGGACTGGCCCGCCCATGACCCCAGACCTGAATCCGATTGAGCACATCTGGGACATCATGTCTCGCTCCATCCACCAACGTCACGTTGCACCACAGACTGTCCAGGAGTTGGCGGATGCTTTAATCCAGGTCTGGGAGGAGATCCCACAGGAGACCATCCGCAACCTCATCAGGAGCATGCCCAGGCGTTGTAGGGAGGTCATACAGGCACGTGGAGGCCACACACAATACTGAGCCTCATTTTGACTTGTTTTAAGGACATTACATCAAAGTTGGATCAGCCTGTAGTGCGTTTTTCCACTTTAATTTTGGGGGTGACTCCAAATCCAGGCCTCCATTGGTTAATAAATGTGATTTCCATTGATGGTTTTTGTGTGATTTTGTTGTCAGCACATCAACTTTGTACAGAACAAAGTATTCAATGAGAATATGTCATTCATTCAGATCTAGGATGTGTTGAGTGTTCCCTTTATTTTTTTGAGCAGTGTATAATGCAATTGCTGTGCCTTTTTATTGAAATTTTCAAACCTGCTAGGGTAATTGAACCTGCGATCATTTGATCGCTTGTACTAGATCCCCAAATACTTTAGGATGAAGGGCTTATGCTGACAGTAGATTTCATCTGATATCTAAGCACAATGCACAGACTGGCCGTGGGTCTCCCGACCAGAGTGTGAAAGCTTCATAGAAATACTGTATATGAAGCGGTCATGCTTGGTTGGGAGAGCCACAGCCAATCCGTGCATTAGTGGCCCGTGCTTGGACCGATTGGCATGAATGTCTGAATGAGCCCTTACAGATATTTTGAAGGTGAAAAAATCTGGTGTTTTCAATCAATAAGATGACAATCAGGTTTGAGTGGGCAACCTGTTTCACATAAAGAATAGAGATTTATTCTTCTAAGTCTGATCCTGACAACACATGTTTGTGGAAATGTATCATGGCACGAACTAGGGAGATTTCTAATGACATCATCAGAAACGTTGTTGCTGCTCTCATCTGGCTGGAAAACGTTACAAAACCTTTTGTAAAGAGCTTGTATGCCACCAATCCACAGGCAGATTGTGTATAAATAGTTGAAATTCAAGTGTACCATTAGCCGCCTGAGGAGTGATCGACCAAATCACTCCAAGAGCAATGTGTATAATAGTCTGCAAGGTTACAAAGATCTAAAGGCTCCTATCACATTAGAGATTAAAGATCACCTAGACAAGCCAAAAGGCTATTGGAACAATGTTTGTATAAGGATGAGACCAAAATAGAGCTTTTTATTTATATGCGAAGCATTGTTTGGAGAAAGAAAAAACTGCATTACAACATAAAAACTTCAAACCCTCTGTGTAGTAGTATCATGGTTTAGTCCTGTTTTGTGGCATCTGGGCCAGGACGGCTGCCATCTTTAATGGAACAATGAATTCTAAATTATACCAGCAAATTCTAAAAGGAAAATGCCAGGTTATCTGTCCATAACATTCTCTTGAGATACAGGTCATCCATGCAGAAAGATAACGACACAAAGCACACAAGTCATTCTACAAAAGAATGGTTACAGAAGAATAAAGTTAAAGTTTTGGAATGGCCAAGTCACAATCCTGACCAGAATCCTTTTCCCATGAAGCAGTTTTCATGGGGAAAAAAACACCAACATAACAGAGGTTAAGCTGTTTTGTAGGGAGGAATGGGCTAAAATTCCTCCAAGGTAAGGTGCTTACTAATCAACAATTATTGAAAACGTTCACATACAGTAATTGCTGCACAAAAGGATCACACCAGATATTGAAAGTGAAGGTTCACACAAGGTTTGACACTCATAGATGTGATATTGGATTATTGTCCTAAAAAAAATGAAATCTTTTACTAAATTTGTTTGATTTGGTTCTCTTGATCTCTAGAACTTGGGTAAATTTCAGATGTAGTTTTAGGTCAAACTTAGACAGAAATATGGAAAAATGTAAGGATTCACAAATTGTCAAGCGCCTCCGTATATAAGGTCATTTGCTGCAAAATGTAGTAACTTTCTAGGGATTTTTCAACATTTTCCTACAAGAGCTGGGCAGGAATGCTGCTTGTGACATAGATCCAACTATATTACTCTTACCAATGTAGTGTGATTTGCGTGATTTCCATAATTTGTGGGATAGTCACCTTTCATTCTTGATTTGGCTTTTTTGACTTTCTCGTTGGCTGATAGAGCCTCAATAGGTAATGCAAGAGCACAATTCACGCCGCTATCTTAATGTGGTTTTATGGAGGGCTTGTTATGTTTGACAGCAGTAAGGAATTTCCGCTTTCTTGCGAGACACAGTCAAATATTTTGCTCTTGCTATTTAGATGTTGTGGTTACCATAGTAGACGTGAAGAGGTAATCCGGCACTATTTCAAAGAACACATCTCTGTTATGGCATCGTGTTAATTCACTTTGCCACTGTCAGGATATCCGGGTGCTGCACCAGGAGAAGCAATCTTCACATAATCACACACACAAGATGAAAGGTGTCACTCTCCATCTCAAAAAGCGACTTTAATTGAACATTATAAAAACATGGATGCAGGAGGGTGGGTCACACAGAGGACAATGGCCGTTTCTTCGGGCTGACGCTTCAATAGGTCCAGTTAGGGAAAGATATGAAAAGACCTCCCCTTTATAGCGGACACACCTATTTTACACGTCACAGAAATCTTTACACATAAAAAAAATATATGTAGGTTTTTGTCTAAATGTTGAGATTATAAAACCGCTGACAATCAATTTTATCATTAAAAGACCCAGGGGCCCATGTGCTTTTGATTGAATAATCCATTTAGCTTCTCTTCTTAACAATAGTTTGTGATGGTTCCCTCCTTGTGCAGGTAGAGTAATCCTCTCCAAACCTGCAAACTGCAGAGATTTAGGACAGCAAGAATATCCCATCATGAATTCTGGACAACTGTGATGGATTCCAGCACTTCAGAGGACACAGGGAATTCTAGATCCCATGACCCCCTCTCTTTCCCAACCGTTACTCCTCAACGTCCCCACTCTTTAGAAGATGCATCAGGAGGGGCCGTAGGAAGCACAAGCGGCAATCCGGGAATGAAACGACAGCAGGTGTCATTGAGGTGTTAATCACAGATAAAGGTTAGTGCAGTAATGTAGTTAATTTGACTGATGATGTTTTCGACGCAGATTACTTACCAGTATTATCAAAAGGTTTGTTTTTGCTAACCAGAGAAGTTTGACATTGTGGACTTTAAAACAGGGGGATGGAGTCGGTATAAAATGGACCGGCTCCAACTCCTAAAATATATAATAAATTGGGTACAGTAGTTCAATGCAGTTTGTGGGGAATATTTTTTCATAAGAATTTGGGAAAGTTATGAAATGTCCTATAAATGTCTGTCCTATTCCTCATCTAAGGGTCTAGACTTTTAGCTGAGATGAATCTGTGCTACAGTTTATGCACATGGTAAGTAGTGAAGCATCTCCTCTACAGATGAGGGCGAAAAACAAACACACAGGAAAGGAATGCCAGCACTGATCTCAGAACTTCTGGAGTGAACAGGAAAGCAGGATTAAGGTAAGTACTTCTCAAAGCATATCTAAACTTTCAATAAACTGTGCATAAATCAATAGTCCAGTATATGTTGTCTCAGCATGCTTGATGTTTTAGTTTGTTTTTCCTCTTAGAACATAAAATATAATTATGAGCTATCTAAATGGCTTGATTATTGTATCATAATGGTGATGAAAAGCCTGATGTTACCATTTTACTACAGTAAATGTATCACTTACACATGAGCCATGTATGAGGGAGTCAGAGTCATGGAAATTGAGGAGTCGGAGGTTTGGCTTACCGACTCCACAGCCCTGCTTTAAAATTGACATATTTAAAGCTATTAGAAAAATGCCTCTGTTTAAATCTTTTTCTTCATCCAGTAATTCTGATTCCAGTTTATATCAAGGTGATATTGTCTGTACAATTGGCCCCTTTGGCTTTAGGGTGCAGGATTCCCACAGTCATATGGTTTCCAATGATGCTGCGCTACTCCTAAGTATTAATGAAAGTTTGCCAAGTGGCGGCAATACATCTGGGGAAGTGTACTTTTATGTATTTCTACCACCATAGTCATTTACCATTTCTTCCCACTTTTATGTATCTCTTCTATGCCGGTCATGCCTGTGGTCTCCTTTAAAGGTTATTTATTTATTTATTTTTTTGTGGCATTTTAACTTTTCCTCTTTTTGCTATACCTGCAGAATAAAGCTAACATACTGCATAGTGAAAATTGTTTTTCACAATAAACATTTCAAATTTATTGTTTTTGTTCATGCCTTCTACCCCCCAAAAAAAATTAAGTAAAAAGTGATCAAAAGTCATGTGTCAAAAAATGAAAATTAAAATATACCACTCGTTCTGCAAAAACACAAGAACTTTCGATGTTTTGTGCAGAGAAAAATTAAAAAGTTATCAGTATTAAAAGTTTAAGTAACTTTTTTTGTGCAAAAGTAGCAAAATCTAAAAAGAATAACCTTTAGCTATGTGCCCACGATGCAGAAATGAAGCAGAAATTTCCTGAGCATTTCTGCATCTCCCTGGCAGAAAAAACACATGCGGATTTTAAATGCGTTTTTCCTGCCAGGTTGAAGTGTTTGTCAAGTGTTTTTGCATGCATTTCTGCATGCTTTTTTCAAGCGATTCTCCAAGCGATTTTGAGCATCACTTGGAAAGTGCTTGACAAGTTGGTCACACACTATAAATCCATGCAACTGGCATGGATTTATAGTGCGTGACCAACTTATGCCGCTTTAAATGCAGCATCAATAGTAAAAAAAAAAACAAAACAAAAAAAAAAAACATTATACTTACCTCTCCGGTGGCGAGCTCTGTCTTCGGCGTCCCGCAGTGTTCAGAAAGGACCTACGCTGAGCGGTCGCGTGACCATCACATGTCATTTAGTCATCACCACATGTCCTTTCAGAACACCGCGGGACGCCGATGACAGAGGAAGCCACCGGAGAGAAGACCGGGGGGCCACCGGAGAGGTAGGTATAATTTTTTTTTTTTTTTTTTTTACGTTTTAATTCTTTTTTTCACTAATGATACCCGGGTCAGATGAGAGTCTCCTCTTCTCCAGACCCGGGTACCTTACACGCATTGAACCGCATAACATCCACATGCATACATTCAATGCGGTTCAATGCAAGTCAATGGTGGCGATTTCGCCACGATTATGCAGAAGAAATGGTTGTGCTACGGATTTTTCCACAAAGATAATCCGCAGAGGAAATTTCCGCAGAACGTGCACAGCACATGCGAATTATCATTGGGAAACATGGCAGACAACTTAACATGCGTTTTTAATACATTTTCGAGGCGGAAATGGTGCAGCGGAAACGCATTAAATCCGCATCGTGGGCACACAGCCTTGTAAACGAATGTGTAAGAGCATAGTGTTTACAGGGAGTCGGTCACCTCCAAAACACAATTTAAGAACATAGTCACATATAGGAAAAGAGGTATAATTCGTATAGGGGAGGGGCTGAGTGTGCTTGGTGCATCTGTGGCCAAGAAGCTTCAATGTCCCTAGAATTTGGTTAACCCCTTCTCCCTCTTTAGTGATTGACAGCGCTTGCTTGTCCAGAGTCAGCAATGTTTCAGGAGAAAGCTGGTGTAGGTGCTCACTCACTGGCAGGCTGAGTGCCAAGTATGCGTTTTTCAAGCGTTTTTGCCGCGGAATTTCCGCAGCGAAAATGCTTAAATAACACTTGGTAATACGTGTCCCATGGTCCCCAATGATAATCCGCATGTGTTATGCACATGCTGCGGAAATTTCCTCTGCGGAAAAATACGCATCATGTCTATTGATTTTGGGGACACGCAGCGTAATTGCCGCCATTGACTTCCATTGAACCGCATACAATCCGTATGTACACATGCGGATGGTAATGCGGTTCAATGTGCGGATGGTACCCGGGTCTAGAGAAGAGGAGACTCTCCTCCAGACTTGGGTACCATGGTACCTGTTAAAAAAAAAAAAAGAATTGAAAATAAAAAATAAAGATTATACTCACCTTCCGATGGCCCCCCGGTCTCCATAGCTATGCGTCCGGTATGTTGGGCGGCCCGCGGTGGTTTGAAAGGACCTGCCATGACGTCATTTAGTCAGCGGTCGCGTGACCTGTCACATGACTAAATGACGTCATGGCAGGTCCTTCCACATCATCGCGGGCCGCCCAACACACCGGACGGACCAGAGGAGACCAGGGGCCATCAGAAGGTAAGTATAATCTTTATTTTTTACCATTCTTATTCTTTTTTTTTCTAACTATTTACTTGGTCACACTATATAAATCCATGCCGGTTGCATGGATTTATATAGTGTGAACAAGTTGTCAAGCACTTTTCCAAGTGATGCTAAGGCTATGTGCCCACGATGCAAAAATGAAGCAGAAAATTTCTGCAGCATTTCTGCATCTCCTTGGCAGAAAAAAACGCATGCAGATTGTGCATGCGTTTTTCCTGCAGAATACATGCGGATTCACATGCGTTTATGCATGCGGACTGACAAGCACTTTCCAGGCGATAGCATCACTTGGAAAGTGCTTGACAACTAGGTCACACTATATAAATCCATGCAAACAGCATGGATTTATATAGTGTGACCGTAAAAATAAAAAAATAAAGCTATACTTACCTCTGATCCCCCGCCGCGTGTGCTGTCGAGCTCGTCCTGGCTTCTTCCGGGTTGCCGGCATATCGCGAGACAGCCTGCGGTCACATGACCGCGACGTCATCTCAGGTCCTGGAAGATAAGCGCTGCCGGAAAGCAGAGAGAAGCCGCCGGACAGGTGAATATAAACTTTATTTATTATTTTATTCTTTTTTTTACAGGTACACTGGTACTCAGGTCTGGATGAGAGTCTTCTCTCCTCCAGAACTGGGTACCATCCGCACATTGAAACGCATAATATCCGCTTGTACAAATGTACAGTCGCGGTTTCTATGCGTCTCAATGCAAGTCAATGGCGGCAATTCCGCTGCGCTTCCGCAAAATTAATGGACATGCTGCGGATTTATGAGTGCTGCAGAAACGCTGCGGAAAAATCCGCAGCATGTGCATTGACATTGCGGAATGCCATTGGGGACCATGGGGTGCGGATTACCAAGCGTTTTTGATGCGTTTCCGCTGCGGAAATTCCGCAGCGGAAACGCATGAAAAACGCATCGTGTGCACGCAGCCTAAAACTGCTTGGAAAAGCACTTGATAACCCGCATGCAGAAATGCATGCAAAGACGCTTGACAAACGCTTCTACCTGGCAGGAAAAACGCATGTAAAATCTGCATGCGTTTTTCCTGCCAGGGAGAAGCAGAAAAAATATGCAGCATTTCTGCATCGTGGGCACTTAGCCTTAGAGCGCGCACATGCAGCACGTTACACATTGTATTGGAGTGGCTGCAGCAGACTGCAGTAGTGACTGACCACAGGCACCAGCTTTCTCCTGAGATGGCACTCTGAGTCACCCAGTGGGAGGCAGGGGTATTCAAATTCAATCTCTGATGTCACTTGGCCAAGCCAAAAATTCACTGAGTAACCCAATTAGCATGTGGGAAAAAAAAACACTTTTTTGCAGAATGGAGGGACAGATTTCTACAGTAAAGGTCTGATTTTTATAGGGGCCCAGTCCCCCATGCGAGTATGTGCTTAGTTTAATTTGTACTTTGGGGGTGACAAACACCCTTAGAGAAAATAAAAAATAGAATTGCTGTTTTTTTTTTGTTTCTTTTGCCTGCCAAAAAGTGTAATTGTGATCAAAGAGTACCACTAAATTGTTCCAATTAAAACTCAAGGCAAAAAAACAAGCCATAATACAGATATGTTGTCAAAGAAATGACGGCTCTCAGAATATAGCTACACAAACATTTTTTTTTTTTTCCAAAGTATTTATCGTACAAAAATAATAAAACATAAATAACTATATCTAAATACATTTTTATACACACACACATATTATATATATATATATATATATATATATATATATATATATATATATATATATATATATATATATATATATATATATATATATATATATATATATATATATATATATATATATATATATACTTATATAAATGTAACATCGCCACAATCGTACTGACCCACAGAATAAAGTTAACACCTTATTTGTGCAGCATGGTAAATTAGGTAAAATGCAAAAATACAGTGGCAGAATTGCTATAATGTTTATATTCTATTTCAAAAAGAGGTAATTACATGTTCTTAAGTTATATGTGCAAAAATGTCTTGACAGATATTATTGATTTTTTTGTAGGAAATAGAGTGGCCAGATCGTCAGTGCTTTGGTTGGTGACGGGGGTCTGTACTTTAGGGCTCAGGAGGGAGTGGAAAGTTTCAAAGAGTCGTTTAGGATTGTTGGCTAGAGATGTGATGAGAGTGGTAAAGTAGACTTGTTTAGCCAGATGGAGAGCGGTGTTATAAGTTTTGAGCATGAACTTATAGTGGATGAAGTCTTTTGCCAAAAGTGATTTTATCCACAGACGTTCAGCACATCTTGAGCAGCGCTGGAGAAAACAGGTTTGCATCGTGTGCCAGGGCTGCAGCCTATGCCGGGTCATTCATCCAGGGCACTCTGCAATGTGTTGTTATAGTGTGACAATGCTGAGTCTGGACAGGAGAGGGAGAAGATGGGAGCTAAAGATGATTGTAGATTGTTCATAAGCTGCTGGGTATTAATGGCATGTAGATTTCTGTGTGTATGGTAAGTGGTGGTGTCTTGGGTGAGGAGACCGTTCTTGATAGAGAAGGAAAGAAGGTTGTGGTCAGAGAGTGGTCAGAGAGTGGTAGAGAGGAGTTAGTAAAGTCATGCAGCAAGCAGAGTAGTGAGAAGACCAGGTCCAGAGTATTCCCGTCTTCATGTGTAGGAGAGTTAGTGATCTGTGAGAGGCCGAATGAGGCAATTAGAGAAAGAAGATGAGAGGCAGATGGGGAAAGTGGCTTATCAATGGGTATGTTAAAATCCCCCATGATGAGAGTGGGAATAGCAATGACTCCAGATGACTACTCCAGCTTGGCTACAGCATTGACTCAGAAATCTAACTTGCATCTCATTTCTCATTCTGCAGCTCTGCTTCTTCAGATTGACTGTTGTTTGTATACAATAAGGACATCAGTGTCTTCAGAGCTCAATTATGATAAGGCAAGCATAAATACTGTGACATAATGGAGATTAATCAGTACAATACAACAGATGACTCTCAAGCTAGAAAATTGTTTGCTCTTTGTATCGTAAAGGATGGTAGAACAATAGAGGACACCTTTGTCTCACTGTTACCCCCACAGCAGACCCCAAGTAATTATAATTTACAAAGTGGGAGACTGCGAATAAAGAGAATTTTCAGTCTTAAGGCCCCGTCACAATAAGCGATATCGCTAGCGAGATCGCTGCTGTGTCACGGTTTTGGTGACTCACCAGCGACCTCACCAGCGATGTCGCTATGTGTGACACTTTGCAACGATCAGGCCCCTGCTGTGAGGTCGCTGATCGTTGCAAAGTGTCCTGGACCATTTTTTGGTCGTTGGCCTCCCGCTGGCCAGCACACATCGCTGTGTGTGACCAGCGGGACCAACGATCTGGCTGGTAACCATGGTAAATATCGGGTTACTAGGGGCACGCGCGCACTTAGTAACCCGCTGTTTACCATAGATACCACTCTGCTACGGTGAGCGCAGGCTCCTGCGCACCGTAGCAGAGTGGTATCTATGGTAAACAGCGGGTTACTAGGGGCACACGCGCACTTAGTAACCCGATATTTACCATAGTTACCAGCCTGCTCCTGCTTAAGCAGCAGGCTGGGAACGGGAGCAGGACATTGTGGAACGATTCTTTCCACGATATCGCTGCTCCCCTCATCGCTGGTGAGCCTGCCTGTTTGACAGCTCACCAGCGATTTATTAGCGATGCAGCAACGATCCCTGACAGGTCGTATCGTTGTCGGAATCGCTGCTGCATCGCTTAGTGTGACGGGGCCTTTAGGCTTAGTGCCCACGATGCAGAAATGAAGCAGAAATTTTCCTGAGCATTTCTGCATCTCCTTGGCAGAAAAACGCATGCGTTTTTTACATGCGTATTTGACGCGTATTTGCATGCGTTTTTCCAATGCATTGTATAGGCAAATACGAATGCAGAAACGCACAAGAATTGGTCATGTCCGTATTTTTTCTGCGAGTAAAATCTGTGCAGAAAAAATACGGACCATGTGCACAGAACTTGCAGAATGTTATAGGAAGTCATGGGATAAGGTATGCAATGCGTTTCTGGAGCGTTTACGCGCTGCAAATACGCACCAAAAACGCATTGTGGGCACACAGCCTTAGTTGGAGCTACTCTTTAATAGCAGAGTGGCTACGGAAACAAGATAAGCGCAATAGGGTGTTATCCAGATAACAGTATTATTACACTGGTATACAGTGATTTTGGTGCCAACAATGACTGAACTGTTTTATATTAAGTTTATGGTGCCGATTAAGAATATGACTTCGGTTTTGCCAGATTGGCTCTAGTTTCTGAGCTATTTAATAATTAAAGTAGAATTCTGGATTCAAAAAGTCGCTTTTGAAGCATTGTAAGTCTACAAATTGAAACACAAAATAATTGTATGGGATATTTCAATACCTAAAACACTGTTAAAGTTTCAAAAGACCAAAAGCTATTGCATTTGTTATCACACACACAAGTCGTATTGGGGGAATGCATTATTTTCATGGATGAATTATCTCTAAAACTAGAACTAATTCAGCAAAAATAAGGTGATGCTTGAGTTCAGCACCCTCAAAATACCATAAATCCATTCAAAAAACCTAGGCACCTGAAAAAAATTTTTTTGTAGTCCTGTGTTATCTTTAATAATATCATTTCACTGTGAACTCCTATGAAACAATGGCAGTTACAACCTATCAATTGGCAAATTATCCAGTTAAAACAAGCTTATTTCATAGGTACTGAAATAAAAAATGTTTAGAACGAGTAATTTCAACAAGCATCATTAACATTTTTTGCCTCAGCAGATTGTACTTTATTCTCTGCCCTCTTAGTTACGAGGGGCGTTCATTAAAGATTTCCCCAGACCCACTTCCTGTGGACTGAGAGCAATGAAAGTTGGCACAGTTATTAGTCCTTCTCTACATAGGTGCCACCTAGGGACATACACTTCTCCCATCTCTTTAAGCAACTGTCAACACCTCACTTGTAGAAGTCGACAGGTTGCTCCAAAAGCCACGTTGTGACTTCGGAAATCAGAGTCTCATCATCTGGAAAATACTTGCCCTTCAAAAATAACTTCATTTTTTGAAAGAGGCGGAAGTCCAATGGTGCGAAGTAGGGTGAATAAGGGGAATGCAGTAGAATTTCAAAGCCACAGGAGCATGCTTTCATTTGGGCAACATGTGAGGTGTGAACTTGTGCATTGTCTTGCAGAAGGTGGACACCTTTGGTGAGCATGCCACATCTCTTGGTTTTGATGGCCTCCCGCAATTTCCGCAGCAGTGAAGCATAGTATGCCCCAGTGAGCATGGTACCCTTTGCTAGGAAATCCACCAATATTACTCTGTGCTGGTCCCAAAATACTGTGTGCATGACCATGCCTTCCAAAGGTTGGGCACATGCCTTCTTTGGAGGCGGAGAGTCATGATGCTTCTATTGCATCGACTGGACTTCAGTTTCAGGATCATAGTGATGGACCCAGCTTTCATCCTGTGTGATCAGTCTGTTGAAAAAGTCCTCCTGGTTTCCATGGCACATCAGTCAATAGAGCCTGAGAGCATTCAACTCGTTCCTGCTTCTGGAAAGGTGTGAGCAGCCCGGGAACCCAGCGAGCGGATACCTTATGCATGTGAAGATGGTCTTTGATGATTTTTTTTCTATGGACCCCACACTAATCTTGACATTTTGGGCTAGGTGGAGAAGGGTTACGCTGCAATTTTCCAAAATGGCTACCTCCACTTGCTGGATGGTGTGTTCATCAATAGCAGAATGGGGTCGCCCTGGAATTGGAGCTGTTTGCACCAAAGTCCGACCACATTTCAATTGATGATGCCAGTTCTTGACTACATGATATGATGAGGAATCATCACCATAAACCTCTTTCTTCTCACCGAACATCTCCTTTGGTGTGCTGCCTTTCAAGTAAAGGAACTGCTCTGTAATCCACTGGGTCCATTATCAAACCTTACACCACTTCAGCACCAGTAAAATCAAGACCGTTATCAGTTCTGACTTGCAAATTGGCACATAACCTATAGAGACTTATATCATTACACATGTGAAGTTTCAGCGTCCTGAGATAAATAGAAGTGGGTCAGGGGAAATGTTTAATGAACGCCCCTCGTATGTGTAGGATAAGAAATGACAACCACCAGAGGGTTAGGTTTTTGTCTACAAGTAATGGTGAATGATAAAGCAATATTGCCAGGACGTTAACCAGTCCACCAGTAAACAAAATAATAGATGAAGTTTAACTTTACAGCCTTGACGTGGAAAACAAAACAAAAACACACCGGACACTTTTTACACTACAGATACAATGTCTTCCTTGTGAATTCTTGCATGTGATATCAAGTGGGACCTGCACCTAAAGGATTTTCCGCAGACTGAACAAGAGAAGGGCCTCTCATCTGTATGTATGCGCTCATGTGTTTTAAGCTGTGACAGCTGTCCAAACGATTTGCCACAAACCGTACATAAGAAAGGTTTTTCTTCGCTGTGACACTGCCGGTGTGTGATAAGAGCTGAAGTGCACAGAAAAGTCTTCCCACATTCGGGACAAATGCTCTTCTGAAATGTTTTATGGATTGTCTGATGTGTCTGAAGATCTGTCTTGGTGGTGAAGTGTTTCTGACATCCGACACATTTAGAGCTCTTTATTGCATCATTAGGAGAGTGGGTTACAGGAATTATGTTTTTTTCCTGCTGGATGAGATTTACAGTAACAGTATTGTCTTCCAGTAACTCTTCAGTGGAAGTATTGTCAACCTCAGAGCTTGAATCCTCTTTAATACGAACAAGTCTGTATTCAATCTCACCATCAGGGTCATGAACTTTTTCCTTTGAAAGAGCTTTATGATGTCCATCCTTACATGAGATGGATTCATTCTTGATACGACTAAATGCTTTTGGTAGGAGTTGATTTGATGGTCGCTTTTCAACATCAGTAGATAAATCCTGTTGTCCATGACAAATAGGTGCAAAAGCACTGTTACCCGATATGTTGCTTTTGTCATGCAAGGTTTCTTCATCCTGAACAGGAGAGGATGAATCTTGTTGCCTATGATCAGTAAATTCCCAGACATCTTTGTCGATGAGAGTTTCCTCATCACATGATTGGGGTTCCTCCTTAACTAGAGTACATGTAATATCAGTGTCTGTAAGTTCTTCTTCCTCCTCCTCTTCTTCTTGTGAGATGCATTCATCCTTATCATGTGTTGATATATATGAATGATGACCATCAGGAGTATAAATTGCGGTGTCCATGAGAGTTCCTTCTTCATATAGCATGGAGTCTTCCTTGCTGTCAGACGTATATATAACAAGGCCATGCTCATCTATATCTGCAGAAAGGAAAATAATTATAACCATCAAATGATTGATAACAAGTTTTTCAACGGTTACTGCAAAACTGTTATTTAGTAGCTAAGATAAGAGAAAAGAGCTGATTTTTCTGCCTATAGAAACAGTGCCACTCTTGTCTATGTATGCAAACTAACTCTCTCACAGAATGAAGAAACTAACTCGCAAGTACCATCTAGGAGAGACAGCTACCCAATAAGTCAATGCCCATCCCTTTAAAGGAGTCTTTGCAACATATTCATGGTTTATTTCGCTCTGCAAGAGAGCAAAATTGTACCCGTTGGCCCATGGAGCAATCACTGCGAGACTCCATACTTAGCAGGTCTCTTGAAGGAGACACAGAACTGCCCTTATGTTGACTCTTGTTTATGGGGTGTGCTTGGTATTGAAGCTTCAACCCAATAATTTCAATGGAGGATAACTGCAGGAACACGCAAGCCCATTAACAGGAGTGATATTTCTTGAAGCTGAAAATCAGACTATTCTTTTCCATACTTGGGACAACCCAACTCAAGGAGACATCAAGGAAGGAAAATAACATAACTGTATACAAAGACAAGGATTGTACATCCAAAAATTATACATTGATCCACTGTGGCCAAGCAAAATTTGCAAAAATAAACACGAGGTTCTTGGTTAACATCTTGATTAGAATGATTAAAGTCCACTGACTTGACACAGGGAACCTCTCAGTGGGTCCCTAACCTGACAGTCATAGTGCCGCATGGCGACCACTGCCACCATGACACCATACCAGGATGAGTAGTGATCCAGGTGCCCCACAGCACCCATGTCGTCAGGTAAACACCACCCCACAGACACAGAACCACAACAACAATGAGCACAATACAGCACCAACACCAAGTGTACAGATCTAAAAAAAAAAAAAAAAACACCTCACCATTCATGTGGCCTCAAACAAAAAGTTAAGATCAAAATAGGTGGACTTGTGCCCAGAGGCATCCATTGGGCACCTGGGTCGCTTCCCCTTCCTGATCCAGTGTCATGGTGATGATAGTCTTCTCAACACACCTGTCTTGTTAAGGGCTGCCCACTGAGAGGCTCGCAATGAGGTGAAGTGGGCTTTATACATTTTGATCAAAATGTTAATATTAGATCACTGTATAGTATTTGGATGTGCGGTCCATGTCTTTTTTTACAGTTATGATATACAAGGAAAGAAACCGGTTATTAAGTCGAGAACTTGGGCTACATGGAATGTTAGAAGCAGGAGCATAGGTTGAGGCAGGGTCCTGTGTTCACATAAAAAGACCCTGGTATACTTGACTGTAGAGTATGACTTTAGTTAATGGCAAACGTTAGATCCTCTTTAACTTTCACTGGGAATGTGAAAATCGATATTGCTATCATGATTTATTTTCCTCTCCTTTTAGGATACTTTTACATACGGTGGAGTGTACATGAAATACATCACGGCTTTGGGCCACCATCCCCCATTAACAAAGGATAATGTAAGCAGCTGTAGCACAGATATAAAGTTGGCCAAACACATGGAATAGCTGTCACAAGCACTCAGCCAAAAGCCATCACTCCGATATTGGAAGGTTTTCATGACACTAGCTCAATGTGTACAGAGGGCTTAAGCCCATCTAGGGCATACAATACAGTCCAAAATAAATCATTTATCAGCTACATCAGGGAAATTGTGTAGATTTATACTTTCTAAAAATAGATTTCCTTGGGAAAATAATGTCAAAGGATGAGGAATAAACTAAAAATCTGACTGAAGTCTATCGAGGCGTTCACAATTGCAAAATCAGTATGGGTGTGTATAATGGCATAAAGGAGGACACACTGAGACTGGATTTTTTTTTGCGGGAATCTGGTCCATCAGAGAGGTCAGTAGTCTCTGCCTGATGAACATTAGGCTCAAGAATATCTTCCCTTCAGGGATTCCCACCATGGCTTTTGATTAGCCAGGGTGGTGTAGCATCATCGTTGTGGCGTGATGGACAGATGAGGTCACACCAGCCAGGCTAATCAAAAGCCACGTTGGGGATTCTGAAAGGCAAGAGATTTGCAGAGCGTCCATCCGGCGGTCACAGAGCACAGACCCGGCCAATGGGCCAGAGACCGGCATATTGATCTGCCAAACACTACTAATAATATAATGGGCAAGGCTTCTCACAGGTCAGAGGTTATATGCAATAATTCTTACCATGTGATCTAAATGACTGCTCATTACTCAACATGTCCGCATAAAAGTCATGGTGTCCTTCTAAATAGTCTCCCTCCTAGAAAAACAAGGATAGTACAATGTTACCAGAACCCAACACTATGAACCAGCCAGCCATGGATAAGACATTGCCAATGTATAATGTGTAGCGCCGGCGTCCCTGCCCTCTGCTAGGCAGGGACGCTGTTCCCCTCACCTCTCTGCTCCGTGCCCGGCGTCCTCCTCCCGCTCTGCTGGCAGCGCGCGCTCCTTCCCGGCCCCTGTGCTTAGGGCGCGCGCGCTCTCCCTCCCTCTTAAAGGGGCCGCGCGCGCCGTCCTAAGGAGTCCCCGGCCAATGGCCGGAGGACTTCACCATATATAAGGCACCTCCTCCAAAATGGAGGTGCCCGAGCAATGTTGTTGCACTGTTCACTACTCTGCTTCAGCCCTCAGGTCCCGTTGCCAGTTACCTGCCAGATACCTGCCAGCTTGCTGTCTTATTCCTGCCTGATTATCTGCTACCTGCCTGCTAGTCTGAGGTCCGACGGTCTGCCTTACTACTCCTGTCTCAGGGAGCGCCAAAGGAATACTGGACAATTTAGTAGATGTCAACCGACTTTTATTCTTCCTCCAATACCACTGCCACAACGCGTTTCAACGGTCTAAGCCGTCTTCATCAGGTGGGGTAACCTTTGGCGCTCCCTGAGACCGCTGCACCATTGTTTACTTGTGAGATATCTCCATGCGGAGCTAAAGCGGCAGGAGCGGCCTGGTCTATTTGGATGTTTGAGGACCTGCGGTATCCAACCACCGGGTTAAACTACTGAGGACCTGCGGTGACGTGGTATCTGGTCCAGCAGGATCGTGTGACCACTTGAGGAGCACGGAGTTGCGAGGCAAACACCGACAGGACGGTACTACAAATAGAGGTGACCCGGAGCCTCATTAATTACACGCTTAATCTTGGTTGTGTAGACGTACACAACCTTCACAGGTGAGTGTACTGGCACTTTTTAAATTAAGCAAATAGCCCTGTGAGTCTACACATGCGCCCTTTCTTTTCACATGCCTTACTACTCCTGTCAGTCTGTCTAAGGACCAGCCTGCCCGCTCACCTGGGAGCGCACATCAGCCACCTGCCTGCTTGCCTGAGGTCCGACGGTCTGCCTTCCAACTCCTGTCAGTCTGTCTATGGACCAGCTTGCCCGCTCACCTGGGAGCGCACATCTGCTACCTGTCTGCTAGCCTACCTGGAGGCTCCGCCGTCACGTGCAGTCACCACCTGCCTGTCCAGTGACTCCTGCCCGCTCACCTGGGAGCGCTCATCTGCTGCCTGTCTGCTAGCCTACCTGGAGGCTCTGCCGTCACGTGCTGTGACCACCCGCCTGTCCAGAGACTTCTGCCCGCTCACCTGGGAGCGCTCATCTGCCGCCTGTCTGTTGGTCTTCCTGGAGGCTCCGCCGTCACATGCTGTGACCACCCGTTCATCCAGAGACTCTCGCCTGCTCACCTGGGAGCTCACGTCTATCATCAGCCGCCACAGGTCGTACCAACCCTTTACCTAGAGACTGCCCCGGTCACTTGCCGTGACCATCTGCCCATTCATTCAGAGACTGCCCCGGTCACTTGCCGTGACCATCAGCCCGTTCATTCAGAGACTGCCCCGGTCACTTGCTGTGACCATCTGCCCGTTCATTCAGAGACTGCCCCGGTCACTTGCCGTGACCATCTGCCCGTTCATTCAGAGACTGCCCCGGTCACTTGCCGTGACCATCAGCCCCGTTCATCCAGAGACTGCCCCGGTCACTTGCCGTGACCTCCAGCCCGTTCACTCAGAGACTGTCCCGGTCACCTTCTGTGACTTCCTGCCCGTCTTCCCTGGTCGCCACCCGCTCCCTTACAAGGACCGCCCCCTTGTATAGTAGCTCAGAGGTTCCGCCTCCCAGACCCGTTACATAATGCTCCAGCAATCCCTACCGTGCTCACCTCTCCATTCAGCAATTGGATAATCTTGTAGGCAAGTTCTAGAATCCGGCGATCACTATTTTCCTCATTGCTGTGGCAGGGATGAGGTGGTGTCATTGCTGTTGGGGTTTGGGGCCTATCCAATTCTCCCAATTCCCTCATTTTAGCGCGTTTACGAGACTTCACCACAGTGTAATCCTTGGTAGGAAAAATGAAAACATTATCACCAACTAAGTACAACATCTTTCACATTGATTGGGCCAGCCCACCTTACATTGTAAATGTATGCAGAAAATATTGATAAACCTTAAAATCAGTAGAATTCATTTTATACAATAGTGGGTGAGGCTCCAAGTGGATTTCAAAACTGCCCAACCAAATACAGAGAAAGCAAGACCCCCTGCCTTATTATTAGAGTACAATGTGACGTCATTCCCAGATTCACTCACCTCTCCAGTCAGCAAGTATATGATCTCCAGGGTGATATTTAATATCCTCTGGGTCATTCGATTTCTGATCTTCTTTGCACTCTTGGGGCGAGGAGGACGTTCTACAAAATGAATAGTGTTGTTAGCTCACACTCAGTATGCCAACCCTTTCACTTGCAGATTTTGTGTGTGTTGTGTTGTTTTTTTTTCTTTTAACATTTTGCGCCTCTGGGAGCCAGGGCAATTTACAGCAGACCCCTGGCTGTCACAGCATCCCATTGGCACTCCGCGACTGCAGACGTCAATTGGTGTTTAGAATAGCATATGGCGTATCACTGTGTCATCTGTTGGCAAGGGATTAGAGAGGAGTTATTATCAGAAAATAACCTATTGTTTAAATCAGGTTTTCGTGTTAAATGTATGTATGTAAATGTTTAAAGGCCCCGTCACACTTAGCGACGCTGCAGCGATCCCGACAAAGATACGACCTGTCAGGGATCGTTGCTGCGTCGCTATGTGGTCGCTAGTTAGATGGCAAACAGCCAGATCTTCCCAACGACGCAGCAACGATACGGCGACCCGTAATGATCTGTATAACGATGCACGCCTATGTGTCTCTGTGTCTGAGTCGCCAACAAGGTCGTTGGAAGGTGTCAACCACACCGATGCATGCTACCCAGCGGGGCCTCAACGATCAAAGAAATGTCCAGACCATTCCGACACGACCAGCGATCTCACAGCAGGGGCCTGGTCGCTGCTAAGTGTCAAACATAGCGAGATCGCTACTGAGGTCACTGTTGCGTCACAAAACTTGTGACTCAGCAGTGATCTCGCTTAGTGTGACGGGGGCTTTAGACTCTAAGTTCCTATTGTTTCTGGGAACCACATGTGAATATCCACAATGGACACTGATCCTATCTTTTGTACTTAAAGGAAATCGGTCACTCCCAGGGACGCTTTGAAGCTATTACTATGGGCATATAGGTGATAGCATTGTTAAAATAGTCCTACCTGTATGCCTCACAACTTCTGTCTTGTTGTTGAGAAATAGACTTTTAATCATTTATGTTAATGATTTCTTCCAGGCTCCGGAACGTGCGGCGCCTGGAAAAAAAACTGCCTCCGGTGTTAATTTGTGTACCATCCCCTTCCCCGGCACGTCACAGTGCCATGTGACATGCAGCTGTCGAGCCGGAATCCCAGCAGTAGCACGACTATACTTACCTTTTCCACCCTTCTCCATAGCAGTGTCTTCACTGTTCATCTGTGCAGGTGCTGGTGAGTCAGCGGCACCTGCCTGTGCAGAAGAACAATTAAGCCAATGCCCATAGTAAGGCGGAAAAGGTACTGTGTAATCGCGCAACTGCAGGCACGGGATTCCGGCGCCTGGAAGAAATCATTAACGTAAATGATTAAAAGTCTATTTCTCCACAACAAGACAGAAGCTATGATGCATACAGGTAGGACTATTTTGACAATGCTATCCCCTGTATGCCCATAGTAACAGCGTCAAAGCGTCCCTGGGAGTGACCGATTCCCTTTAAGTGTGTAATGAGCATGTGCAATGGTTGCTGTGAAGGGAGGGGGAAATGGGGTCTGCTGTTACATCACCTATTGTGATTGATGGATCTTGTGCTATCAGCGGTTAGAGAGGTGCTATATGTCATTATAATCCTGTCTCTTAGACCCCCTTCACAGGTACGGAAGACACTTACACACGTACACCATTTATAATCTATGGGGCTGCACACATGTCTGTGTGTTAACACAGACCATGTGTCCATGTGACCCACACGTGAACATGTCTGGGTTTTTTTCCGGCAGCGTGGACGTCAATACGTCCCACACAAGTGCACTGCACATGGATGACAAAGTAAGCGTGACATCCATGGGCACCAATCAGTGTGTGCGACTGAGCCAACAGACGCGATGACACCACTTCAACGCATCTGCTGTGTGGAGAGAGTCAGTACACCGGAGAACAGAGCCGGGAAAACGGGAGCGAAGCTTGTGTTTTTTCTTTCCATATGGGTTATGGGACATTTGCAAGTATATAGGAGGCTATATGTGGGCTCATACTGTATATAGGGGGGGTGCTATGTTGGGGCTCATACTGTATATAGGAGGAGGCTATATGTGGGCTCATACTGTATATAGGGGCTATGTTGGGGCTCATACTGTATATAGGGGGGCCAAGTAGGGGCTCATATTATATATAGGAGGAGGCTATATGTGGGCTCATACTGTATATAGGGAGGCAATGTTGGGGCTCATATTGTATATAGGGGGCTATGTTGGGGCTCATACTGTATATAGGGAGGCAATGTTGGGGCTCATATTGTATATAGGGGGCTATGTTGGGGCTCATTGTATATAGGGGGCTATGTTGGGGCTTATTTTATATAGAGAGGTTATGTGGCTGCTCATATTGTATATAGAGAGGCTATGTGGGGGCTTATACTATATATATGTGGTTATGTGGGGGCTCATACTATATATATATATATATATGTGGTTATCTGGAGACTCATACTGTATGTAGGTGGCTGTGTGGGGGCTCTTACGGTATATATGGAAGCTGTGAGCGGGGTCATACAGTATATAGTGGGGTGACAGCATACTTAATTGTGCTCAATATTAAATCATAAAATTATTAATATAAAATAAATGTAGTATGTAAAAATTGAGCAGAATTAATTTTAGCCCATGGGTTCAGCCTTCCACAACAGTCAAGGTCTCTCATGTGTCCCCATGGGAAAATTAATTGCTCACCCCTACTATAGCTTGTCTTACTCTACTGATTGGACGTACGACATGGTTCAGAAGTGAAGGAGTGACATTTGGCTTTGAGGGTATATTTAGCTGGATTGATTTTCTTTCACAGTATAACATTTTTTTCAGAGTCATAGAGAGGTACCAATATATGAGAAACCCCCAGAAGTGACCCCATTTTGGAAACTAGAGTCTCAAGGAGTTCATCTATGTATGTAGTGAACATTTTTACCCCAGAACTGTTTCACAGATTTCTTTAACACTGACCTGTAAAAATGAAAAATTGCATTTGTTAAAATATTATATAGATTTAGCTGAAAACTTTTCTTTTCTACGAGAGGTAATAAGAAAAAAATGTAACCCGTGATTACTCAATTTCTCCCAAGATGGAAAATACCCTTTATGTGGCTGTACACTACTTTTGTGTATATGTACATAAAACTGCACACGACTGTTTAATGTATATACATGATCCGTATATGTATTAGGCTGCATGCCCACTATGCGTTTTTCAAGCGTTTTTGCCGCGGAATTTCCACAGCGAAAATGCTTAAAAAATGCTTGGTAATATGTGTCCCATGATCCCCAATGATAATCCGCATGTGCTGAGCACATGCTGCGGAAATTTCCGCTGCGGATTATCATTGCGGAAAAATCCGTAGCATGTCCATTAATTTTGCTGACGCACAGCGTAATTGTCGCCATTGACTTGCATTGGACAGCGTGACATCCGCATCACTAGATAAGCACATGCAAATTTCATGCGATTCAATGTGCGGATGGTACCCAGGTTTGGAGAAGAGGAGACTCTCATCCAAACCCGGGTACTATGGTACCTGTAAAAAAAAAAAAAAAAAAAAAAGAATAAAATAAAAAATAAATATAAGAAAGAAATATACTTACCTTCTGATAGCCCCCAGTCTCAATAGGGATCGGTTCTGGCTTGCCGGCAGATCACGATCGTCTGAAAGGACCTACCATGACGTCATTTAGTCATGTGACAGGTCACGTGACCGCCGACGCCAGCAGTCGCGTGACCCATCACATGACTATATGACGTCATGGCAGGTCCTTTCAGACGATCGTGATCTGCCGGCAAGCCAGAACCGATCGCTATTGAGACCGGGGGCCATCAGAAGGTAAGTATATATTTATTAGTTATTTTTTACCATTCTTTCGGTCACACTATATATGCCGGTTGCATGGATTTATATAGGATGACCAAGTTGTCAAGCACTTTACAAGTGATGCTAAAATCGCTTGCGGAAATGCATGTGAAGAACGCTTCACATCCGCATTTCCCTGGCAGGAAAAACGCATGTACAATCCGCGTGTACAATCCACATGTACAATCCACATGCGTTTTTTTCTGCCAGGGAGATGCAGAAATGCTCAGGAAAAAATCCGGAGCATTTCTGTATCGTGGGCACAAAGCCTAAGTGTGTAATGTGCATATTTATTTATAATCTTAAATGCCAAATATCCAAGCTTTTGCGGGATCCTGAAAAAAATGGAAACCTCCAGGACTTCTGGAAAAGATGCTAAGTAGAGATGGGTGAATAAATTGAAGTGAAAATCAATTTTACTTGAATTTGACTAAAAAAATCTGCATACACCAAAATGCGGACTTTTTCTAATTAGCTTCCGTGCGGATTTAGCCAAATGTCAGCCACTGGCTGCTCATAGAGAATAACTTCTCTGAGAAATGAATTTCCCATGAAAATTTGCGCAAAATTTATTTTTGCTTGATCTGCTCATCTCTACTTCAAAGCCCTGCCAAAGCCTCCGATACTTCCTGATGGTTTCTTGTGTGTGATGCTCATGCACCCTCCTCAGACAAAGCACCAGAGTCCAAATGCGTCATTATCCGTAGCAGAAAAAAAATTGCGCATAAGGACTGTATGGAAAAAGGGCTCAACTGATTTCTGCAGCAGCCACCACCCACTCTGTGTCGGGCAAGGGTGGTCATGTGGCTTAGGGGATTGTCACAGTAAATGATTGAAGGAAAGATCAGAGGGAGAGGTGGTGTCACGCCTATGGTGGAGCTGTAACCCATCTGACTACTGCATGGGCTGCCACCTCTTAACACAGGAGAACAACTATGTTACTAACAAAACAGATTGTAATGGTTGCGCGGTTTTGCTGTTGCTTTCCTGCAAAATCAAACCTCTGTATAAGGCTATATTCATTGTTAACACATTGCAGCCACATTGTGTTTGATATATCATTTTTCCATTTTTTTTTCTCCAAGGTATTGCAAAAATATTGCGGTCCTTTCATGCAGAAAAATTACAACAAAGCCACCACGTGTGAAAGCAGCCCAACAGTCAATTAATAAAGGTGTTGTGGACCACCTGGCTTTACTCTTGAGCTGTGCATAGGAGGGGGGGCACCAAACTGAATATTTGCCCAGGTGCACGACAACCTACGTTCACCTCTGATGTAAGCTGCACATCATTTAAGGGTCTGACAAACATGAACAAAAGCCTGAAGCCAGACCAGAGAAATATTCTCCGTTCTGTCCACCCAACTGCACCCCAATCCAGCCTCTAATGCTTGGTAAGTGACAAGCAGCAAATACCTTTTTTTTTCTGCATCTTCTTCACAGTAGTGTTTGCCTGTACAGTACAGTTAAAAATTGTTGGGAGAGCGTCCTTCTTGAGGCTCTTCCTCATTCCCTCGTTCGTATAGGAATCTGGAGTAAAATGCTGAGAGCATATGCGAAATGCATCAGTCTTTTTCCCTTCAAATACTTTATCAGTAAAAGCATCAATGTCTCCAAAGTCTTGGCCAGTCTGCATTAGCCATGCCTTGATCATCTCCCTGCTCCTTGGGAAGGCATGGATCGTGATGGCGGGATTCTTCTTCTTCCAGCTGAAGGAACATCCTTTAACAATACAGGATGGCATCCTACAGAAGTAAAGGGCAAGCACTCATTATTAGAGAAACAATGCAAGAGTTTTGCCAGCTCATCAGATAGATGGCTTCTCTGTACTTTCATTTTTTCCTCCCCTAATTCCTAAAGCCATAAAAGTATTTTTAGGAGTTCTAAATATAGCCATAGGAGGGCTTGATTTTTGTGGGACGAGTTGTACTTTTGAATAACACCAATAACTTTACCACACAATGTGCTGGAAAGTGGAAAAAAAATTCTAAGTGCGGTGAAATCAGATCCCTCCCCACACCTCCCCTCGCATTTCCATTTGTATTTTATGACTGAAAAATGGTAATTAGAGCATTTCAACTTTACAGATTTACTGTATGGGTTAAATAGTTTTATATTCTGATATTCTATATCTGTTTATTTTTTATGTTTTTTTTTTTTTTTTTAGTTCTCCGTCAGCAGTATTTAAGTAGATGTATTGCAGTATATAGAACAAGCGATCAAAATGAAAGACTACAAATAAAGTAAAAAGCAAAAAAAAAAGTTGTTGAAAATATTTTAAAAACAAAAGTCCCAATCACCGCCCCTACATTTTTACCATGTAATTAATTCTGTAAAAATTAAACTGAAAAGACAAATTTGAAATTTCTTCACACTTAGAATTTTATTTCTGGTTTCCAGGACATTGTATAGGAAAATGAATGGAGTCATTCCATATTACAAAAAGTAAACCCTCATACAGCTTTGATGAAGGAAATATAAAGTCATGGCTTATGGAAATGTAGAAAAAAATTAAAGCAGAAAAGTCAAAATTGGCTGCGGAGTGGTTAATTAAAGGATCTGGTGGTTTTTATCTTGTTCGTCTGGATCTGCATTGATCTCACGCTGACTGTTGCATTCATACAGCTAACCCATTGTATTGTTATATATAATGCCACGTGTCTATTCACTGACTGTATATGGTCAGTCCCATCATACTGATCAGCACCCGTTCAGCTCTCATAGGGCAGATTTTAGATTTTCAAATCTAAAGAGGCATGTTCCAGTAGAGGATGATATACAGTTATATGAAAATGTTTGGGCACCCCTATTAATCTTAAGCTTAATGTTTTTGCAACAGCTATTTCAGTTTGATATATGTAGTAACTGTTGGACACAGTAATGTTTCTGCCTTGAAATGAGGTTTATTGTACAGAAAATGTGCAATCTGCATTCAAACAAAATTTGACAGGTGCATAAGTATGGGCACCTCACCAGAAAAGTGACATTAATATTTAGTAGATCCTCCTTTTGCAAAAATAACAGCCTCTAGTCGCTTCCTGTAGCTTTTAATGATTTCCTGGATGCTGGATGAAGGTATTTTTGACCATTCCTCTTTACAAAACAATTCCAGTTCAGTTAAGTTTGATGGTCGCCGAGCATGGACAGCCCTCTTCAAATGATCCCACAGATGTTCAATGATATTCAGGTCTGGGGACTGGGATGGCCATTCCAGAACATTGTAATTGTTCCTCTGCATGAATGCCTGAGTAGATTTGGAGCGGTGTTTTGGATCATTGTCTTGCTGAAAGATCCATCCCCTGCGTAACTTCAACTTGATCACTGATTCTTGAACATTATTGTCAAGAATCTGCTGATACTGAGTGGAATCCATGCGTCCCTCAACTTTATCAAGATTCCCGGTGCCGGCATTGGCCACACAGCCCCAAAGCATGATGGAACCTCCACCAAATTTTACTGTGGGTAGCAATTGTTTTTCTTGGAATGCTGTGTTTTTTTTTTACGCCATGCATAACGCCTTTTTGTATGACCAAACAACTCAATCTTGGTTTCATCAGTCCACAGGACCTTCTTCCAAAAAGAAATTGGCTTCTCCAAATGTGCTTTTGCATACCTCAGCCAACTCTGTTTGTGGCGTGCTTGCAGAAACGGCTTCTTTCGCATCACTCTCCCATACAGCTTCTCCTTGTGCAAAGTGCGTTGCATAGTTGACCGATGCACAGTGACACCATCTGCAGCAAGTTGATGCTGCAGCTCTCTGGAGGTGGTTTGAGGATTGTCCTTGACTGATCTCACCATTCTTCTTCTCTGCCTTTCTGATGTTTTTCTTGGCCTGCCACTTCTGGCCTTAACAAGAACTGTCCCTGTGTTCTTCCATTTCCTTACTATGTTCCTCACAGTGGAAACTGACAGGTTAAATCTCTAAGACAGCTTTTTGTATCCTTCCCCTGAACAACTATGTTGAATAATCTTTGTTTTCAGATCATTTGACAGTTGTTTTGAGGAGCCCATGATGCCACTCTTCAGAGGAGATTCAAACAGGAGAACTTGCAAGTGGCCACTTTAAGTAGCTTTTCTCATGATTGCATACACCTGGCTATGAAGTTCAAAGCTCAATGAGGTTACAAAACCAAAAAACAGTGCTTTAGTAAGTCAGTAAAAAGTAGGTAGGAGTATTTAAAATATGAAAATGATAAGGGTGCCCATACTTATGCACCAGTCAAATTTTGTTTGAATGCAGATTGCACATTTTCTGTTAGTACAATAAACCTCATTTCAAGGCAGAAACATTACTGTGTCCAACAGTTATTACATATATCAAACTGAAATAGCTGTTGCAAAAACACCAATTTTTATAAAACATTAAGCTTAAGATTAATAGGGGTGCCCAAACTTTTTCATATAACTGTATGATAGACTGAAGTGCTACCTTCTTCTCATGGCACTGCCATTTTTTCCTACAAAATATTGTAAATGATTAAATACCAATCTCATTATTACATTTTTGGCTCTTTGATTTAGCTCTGCAAAAACTGATCTTTAGAGCCACATGTGCTATAACCATCAATGTGCTACAAAGTCAGGAGCCTTCCTATGTGCAGAGGTGATGACCAGACAGCACAGATATCCGGACCCACTCACTGGAATCAAGCTGGATGTCAGAACATGAAATATGGACAGCATAGTAGCAATTTCTATCCTTTTGTGACCTCCGATTACAATGAACCAAATTGATGATAGTGTTCTTGTACATGAACGCCTGCACTGGAGCACAATGAAGCAGCACTGTGCAGTCCTCAGTGATTGGGTTGTATGCGACAGTCAATATGATCTATGACTCAACCAAGGGTTGCTTCAGACGTCTGTGCAAGATTTGTCCAAGTACAGACCGGCTGTGGCTCTCCCAATCGATACTACTTTATATATGTCTATGAGAGGGACGCTTGGGTCAGGAGAGTCATGGCCAGTTTTTGCATTGCAGTCCGTGCTCAGAAGTCTGAAGCAGCCCTTGGTTGAGTGACCTTATAAGCTCCAAAGCAGCCGTTGTTGGCACCAGGCGCGTATATAGAAATCATAAGACCTCATAGCAGAAATTCTATTTTGGCTCCCCTCCCAAAAAAGATCCTAGTTACTTACCGGTAACCGGATTTTACAGAGCCAATGACAGCACCATCTGAGAGAGGGTATCCGCCCACCAAGGACAGGAACCTACTGAATAAAAAGGCGGTACTTCTCTTCCGCATCAGTTTTAGTTTCAGAGCATGAGAGGGCCTCCAAAAAATATGTTAGTACACAACTACCACCAAAACATTTCTTTGTAAAACACCCATAGTAGTGCACACCATAAGTGATAAAGGAAAGGGAATTAATAGGGTGCAGTCATGGGCTCTGTAAAATGCAGTTACCGGTAAGTAACTAGGATCTTTTCCCCTTCTCTCATGACAGCACCACCTGAGAGATTTAGAGATATCAAACACCAGAGGGAGGGATCACCGCTTCAAACACCTTCCTCCCAAAGGACAGATCAGTAGAAGAGGAAAGGTCAAGAAGGTAATGCTTGTAGAATCTAGAGGGAGATGACTAAACTGGTGCCTTACATATGATGTCGATGGACACATCCACCTTCTCAGCCCAGGAAGCAGCTACGGCCTTGGTGGAATGGGCCTCCATGTTATCTGGAACTGGCAGATTGCTATAAGACTACGCTAAACCAATGGTGTCCCTGACCCATCTAGCTATGGTCCCCTCGTAACTTTAAGCCCTTTCCTAGCACCCTGGAATGAGATTAATAAAGGGTCACTTTTCCTCCAGGCTTTCGTCACCTCCAAGTACTGGACTAATACCCTCTTAGAGTGTGAAGCCTTTGTTCCTCCGAATTTCTATGGTCAGGATAGAAGGAAGGGAGAGTAATTTCTTGTGTCCTGTGGACTTTGGAGGCTACTTTTGGAAGATAGGCTGGGTCTGGTCTTAAAGTTACTCTGTCCGTAGAGACCTGCGTGAACGGATGATTTACTGATAGGGAGTGCAGATCACTAACCCTACGGGCTGACGTTAGTGCTACTAGCATGACTGTCTTAAAGGTGAGAACTTTCTCTGAAACCTTCTCTAAGGGCTCAAAGGGAGGCTTGGTTAGCGCCTCCAGAACCAGATTAAGGTCCCATGGAGGCATCCTTGGAGTAGGAATAGGTCTAGATCTATTGCAAGCTCTAGAGAATCTAGTGATCCATTTATTTGCTGCCAAATCGCAATTATATAGTGCCCCCAGAGCTGACATTTGTACCTTAAGAGTACTGGTGGCTAACCCCATGATTAAGCCCTTCTGAAGGAACTCCAGGATGGCCCCAATAGGAACAATACCTTTAGCGGACTGCCCCGAGGTAGATAGAAATTTAGCCCAAGTTCTCCCATAGATCCTAGTAGTTATCAGTTTTCTACTTGCCAGTAGAGTGGCGACTAGACCTGGGGAAAAACCCTTTTGTGTTAGTAGTGACCTTTCAAAATCCAGGCCGTCAAATGCAGGCCCGATGTCTGGGGATGGAAGACTGGGCCCTGCCTGAGGAGATCTGGGGTGTCTGGAAGGACCCATGTTTCTGATTGGGACATCCTCTTCATCCATGTGAACCATGGTCTCTTGGGCCAAAATGGGGCGATCAATATAACCCTCGCCTCGGCTCTTCCTCGGGATAGTAGGAATCAGCATTAGAGGGGAAAATGCATAGGCCAGGGTAAAGTTCCTGGGAATTCGCAGCGCGTCTACAGCAAATGGCTTCTCCTTTGGATTAAAGGAGCAAAAGATTTCGGTTTTCCGATTGCGTTTGTTCACAAACAGATCTATTTGAGGTTGCCCCCATCGGTAAACAATCTGCTGGAATATCGCTGGATTCAATTGCCATTCCCCTTGTTTCAAAACGTGACGACTTAGAAAATCGTCTCTTACGTTCTCCTCTCCTCTTATATGCAGCGCCGAGAGCGTAAATAGATGATTCTCCACAAAATGAAGGATCTGTTTTGTCACTAACATCAGAGGAAGCGATCTTGTTCCCCCCTGACGATTGATATAGGTGACTGTTGTTCGGTTGTCCGACATTATCCGGATGTGCTGACCCTGAAGATGAGAACTGAACTCTACTACTGTGTTTCTGACTGCCAACAGCTCCCTCACGTTGGAAGAGAGACCCGTCTCGCTGTTCGACCAGAGTCCCTGAATTGAATGGTCTCTCAAGTGAGCTCCCCAGCCTTCTGCGCTTGCGTCTGTTGTAATCGTATATGTTACCTGGAATGACCAAGAAACCCCTAGAGATAGATTTTCTGGATTCATCCACCAATCCAGCAAGCTGATTACCGAACTCGAAAGAGAAATTCTTCCGTCCAGGTGACCTCTAAGCTGCTTGTCTGCTGTCAGGATCTCCTGCTGTAGATGTCTGGAATGAAACTGGGCCCTCTGTACTGCTGGGATACAGGATGTCATCGTATCCAGTAGAGACATTGCACTTCTCAGGGTCATGGATGGATTCCTGATTATGCGTGAGACGAGGGAATTGATCTTCAATTCCTTGTCCTCTGGCAGAAGACAAGTCTGGTTCTCTGAGTCTAGAATGAGACCCAAAAAGGACTGAACCTTCCTCGGTTCTAGTTTCAATTTTCCTAAATTTAGAATCCATCCCAATCCATTTAGACTGGCTGTGACCTCCGCCAGAGCCAGTGCGCAGAGTTCTTTTGATCTGCCCACCCCCAAAAAGTTGTCCAGGTAAGGGATGACTAGAATATCCTTCTCCCTTAGATGTGCCGTGACTTCCAGGATAATCTTTGTGAAAACCCTCGGAGCCATGGAGATGCCAAAGGGAAGAGCTGTAAACCTAAAATGCTTTATATGCTTGTCGCTATGTACAGCTACCCTCAGATATTGTTGATGTCCTGGATAGATTGAGACATGGTAGTAGGCGTCCTTCAAATCGAGGATGCACATATAACACCCGGGGAACAACATCTTTATGGCCAATCTTATCGACTCCATCTTGAATGGTCTGTAAGTTAAGTGGTCGTTTAGCTTCTTCAAGTTGACAATGGTTCTGAAGGAGCCATCCGGCTTCTTTATTAGGAAGAGAGTTGAATAAAACCCTCTCCCTTGCTCGGGTATTGGAGTTTCTATCAAAAAACCCTTCTCTACCAGAGTGAGTTCTTCCTGCTGTAGGGCTATTTGCTCTCTCAGGCCTCTGGGGGCTAAAATCCTGACGGTGTCTCTGGGAATGGTTTTGAACTCCAATCTCATCCCCCTCCCGATTATACCCAAAATCCAAGCACTGGATGAGATCTCCCAGGCGGGAAGGAAGTGGGACAACCTTCCTCCTACCTGGGGAGGTCCGTCACTTAGGGGCTTTTTTACTCTTGGAGGATGGACCCTCGAACATGAAGCCTCTATTATTCGGCTTCTTGTCTCTCCAACTACTTTGGTGTCTGGAAGATTTACTCTGATTATATTTCCTTTTCCGAAAGGAGGTCTTATAACTGGGGACAGATACACTAGGAAAACCATGTTTCTTGTCTGCGGCCTTATCCAAGATGTCATCTAAGGTTTTCCCGAAAAGAAAGTCCCCTTCACATGGGATTGAGCAGAGTTTTGATTTAGACTGCACATCCCCTGGCTAGCTCTTGAGCCATAACGCCCTACGGGCTGCATTGGAAAGGTTAGCTGATCTGGCAGCCAGCCTAACTGAATCTGCCGATGCATCTGCAAGAAACGCAGCCGCCCCCTGCATAAGAGGAGCACCCGACAGAATATTTTCCCTAGGGACGTTCCCCTTAATCTGGTCGTCTAATTGCATCATTGACCTGGCGGTGCAGGTGGCCGCCACTGCCAGTTTCAGAGCCCCCGCTGAGGACTCTCAGGTCTGTTTTAGAAAAGACTCTGCTTTTTTAATCGAGCAGATCCTTGAGGGCCCCCAAATCCTCAAATGGTAGTGTGGATCTCTTTGAGGATTTCGAGATGGCCACATCAATTTTCAGGGTTTTGTCCCACTTAGCCGCGTCCTTCTCTTCAAAAGGGTACCTCCACTTAGAAGATGAAGGCAGCTGGCCCTTTCTTTCTGGCTTTTTCCATTCCCTAGCTATAAGAGTTTTGATCCTCTCATTGACTGGGAATGTGCGTCTCTTCTTCTGATCCAGCCCCCCCGAACATGATATTCTGAACCGTTCTGGGGGCCTTGGCATCAGCAATACCCATGGTCGTTCTAATAGCCTTGACTAGTCTCTCTGTATCGTCTACTGAAAAACATGGTCTACCCCCTCCATCATCATCCGAAGATTCTGATGAAGACAATGACGAGAGGTCAGAGGAGGAAAAGGATTCTTTTGCTATACGGGATTCTACCGATTCCTCTGAGTCAGAGGTAACCCGTCTCTGCTTTTTCTTCTTACGTGAAGTCAAGGTTTTTAAGGGATCTCTGACGTCCATATGGATTAAGGTTTTCAGGTCCACAGCAAAGCTAGGGGACTCCTCCGCTATAGTCTTTTAGATGCAACCTCAGCAAAGGTTTTTATCGTAGGAGCTGGGAAAGTTAACTCTACATAACGCACACTCCTTATTGTTGCTCTTAGAACTACTCTTTTTAGGTTCCTACCAAAGACAGAAAGAAACGAAAAGAGAAAACAGAAGAGCACATTACTATGGTGAACTTTCACGAAGATCACTCCCCACACTGCTGTTCAGACTAGGGTACCGGAGACGGTGGTTGCCGTTCGCATGAACGATCCCGTCTGGCGGAGGTAGACTCGCGAGCGGTTTTCTTCTGACCGGTTCTGCCGGCGCTCGTACGGCTCCCATTACTGATGATGGGAAGACCCCCGACGTTGCTGGACAGGTTGTTTTACATGCTGCTTGAGCTGCTTACGTTGCTTAGGCGGCTGCTGCTGTTCCTCCTGCTGCTGCGGTGACAGCTGCTGCCCAGATGACTGCGGCTCCTCCATCATAATGAAGGGGATGCAGACACCGACATCTTGCTGGCTTCCCATCCATATAAAGTATATGGAGGCTCCACTCCCTTCGGGCCCCCTCCCCTTCCGGGTGATAGAGAACGCTGCCATTTCTCCTTTATTTTTTTTAAATTAATTAATTTTTTTTTACACAGCCAACTGGCGCGCTTCGCCGCAGGGTTTCTAACTCCTGCGTGGGCGCAGACCCAGCGGCCCCCGGAGCGCTTGCGTACAGGGATGCGTCAGATTACTGAATCGCACCCCGCAAATGCGGAGACCCGGGCCTCCGGCGCGCTATGCGACCCTGCGCAGTCCCAGAAGGCCTGCCGGCGCGCTCAGCCACGGACCTCCGTGCGTGCACAGCCCCGGCCACAGGACCCGGCACATGCGGGAGAGCACCCCCCCCGCACGCAGACCCAGGTGCAAGCAAGATGGAGCTGAAACCAGAGGGCCCATCTGCCGCTTCTTCACGGCCTCCAGGCCGCACCGATCCTGGGATCCCGACTCCAGACCCCGCGATCAGGTATGCAAGGCAGCACCTAGAGAGGCTTCCATCAATGACAGGAACCAAAACAGATGCGGAAGAGAGGTACCGCCTTTTTATTCAGTAGGTTTCTGTCCTTGGTGGGCGGATACCCTCTCTCAGGTGGTGATGTCATGGGAGAAGGGGGAAAAAAAACTTAATATTCGGCGGAGTCACAGAAGAGCATATCTCAGCAGAACTTTGCAGCCCTTACAAAGTCATTTTCCTCCTATATACACTGTGTTCCAAATTATTATGCAAATAATATTTTCTCAGATTTTCCCAAATTACCTATATGAATTGCAGTCATTGTAATTTTCCAGTCAAATAACTATTAGAGTACAATTGAAAGGTTTTTGTACAAACTGCCTATGATAACAGTATATTTTTAAAAAAATAAAGAACTCAAACTGCACTCAAAATGCATGTTCCAAATTATTATGCACAGCAGAGTTTTCAACCTTTTCATTTTAATAAAGAACAAAAAAATGGTCATTTTTGAAATTATAACCATTAGCAGGTTATTACAAACTGAAATCAAACAGTTTTCAACTCAAAACTTTATTCTAGGTGATGTTACATTTGCACATAGGACCCCTTGTTCGAAAGGAGCTTCTGAACTCTCTCGTCCATTGAATTTGTCAGGTTTTGGATGGTTTCTGCTTCAATTGTTTTGCATGAGGACAGAATACCCTCCCAGAGCTGTTGCTTAGATGTGAATTGCCTCCCGCCATCATAGACACTCCTTTTGATGATGCTCCAGAGGTTCTCAATGGGGTTGAGGTCAGGGGAGCATGGGTGCCACACCATAAGTTTGTCCCCTTTTATGCCCATAGCAGCCTGAGATGCAGATGTGTTATGTGCAGCATGAGACGGGGCATTATCATGCATGAACATGATCTTGCTGCGGAATGCACGGTTCTTCTTCTTGAACCATGGAAGTAAGTGCTGTTTGAGAAACTCAACATATATTATGGAGTTCATCTTTACCCCTTCAGGGATCCTAAAAGGGCCGACAATCTCTCTCCCCATGATTACAGCCCAAAACATTACTCCACCTCCTCCTTGTTAGTGCCATAGCCGTGTTTGCATGGGGTGTCCATCAACCAGCCATCCTCCACTCCATCCATCTGGACCATCGAGATCATTTCATGCATGATAATGCCCTGTCTCATGCTGCACATAACACATCTGCATCTCTGGCTGCTATGGGCATAAAGAGGACAAACTTATGGTGTGGCACCCATGCTCCTCTGACCTCAACCCCATTGAGAACCTCTGGAGCATCATCAAAAGGAGTGTCTATGATGGGGGAGGCAGTTCACATCTAAGCAACAGCTCTGGGAGGGTATTCTGTCCTCATGCAAAACAATTGAAGCAGAAACCATCCAAAACCTGACAAATTCAATGGACGAGAGAGTTCAGAAGCTCCTTTCGAACAAGGGGTCCTATGTGCAAATGTAACATCACCTAGAATAAAGTTTTGAGTTGAAAACTGTTTGATTTCAGTTTGTAGTAACCTGCTAATGCTTATAATTTCAAAAATGACCATTTTTTTGTTCTTTATTAAAATGAAAAGGTTGAAAACTCTGCTGTGCATAATAATTTGGAACATGCGTTTTGAGTGCAGTTTGAGTTTATTTTTTTAAAAATATACTGTTATCATAGGCAGTTTGTACAAAAACCTTTCAATTGTACTCTAATAGTTATTTGACTGGAAAATTACAATGACTGCAATTCATATAGGTAATTTGGGAAAATCTGAGAAAATATTATTTGCATAATAATTTGGAACACAGTGTAGTTCTCCATACAGTATTATAGGCACCGCATAGTCCTCCATACACTTTTATGGCCCCACATGCGGCGCTCCACACAGTATAGTGGGCCCCACATGCGGCGCTCCACACAGTATAGTGGGCCCCACATGCGGCGCTCCACACAGAATAGTGGGCCCCACATGCGGCGCTCCACACAGAATAGTGGGCCCCACATGCGGCGCTCCACACAGAATAGTGGGCCCCACATGCGGCGCTCCACACAGAATAGTGGGCCTCACATGCGGCGCTCCACACAGAATAGTGGGCCCCACATGCGGCGCTCCACACAGAATAGTGGGCCCCACATGCGGCGCTCCACACAGAATAGTGGGCCCCACATGCGGCGCTCCACACAGAATAGTGGGCCCCACATGCGGCGCTCCACACAGTATAGTGGGCCCCACATGCGGCGCTCCACACAGTATAGTGGGCCCCACATGCGGCACTCCACACAGTATAGTGGGCCCCAAATGTGGCACTCCACACAGTATAACGGCTTCACACGGCGCTCCATATACAGTATAATGGCTTCACACGGCGCTCCATATACAGTATAACGGCTTCACACAGCGCTTCATACAGTAACGACTTCACACACTGCTTCATACAGTATAAAGGCTTCACACAGTGCTTCATACAGTATAACGGCTCCATACAGTATAACTGCTTCACACAGCGCTTCATACAGTAACGACTTCATACAGTATAAAGGCTTCACACAGCGCTTCATACAGTATAACGGCTCCATACAGTATAACTGCTTCACACAGTGCTTCATATAGTATAATGGTTTCATACAGTATAATGGCTTCACACAGTGCTTCGTATAGTATAATTGGCCACATGTATTGGTCAGTACATTATAATGGACCCCATGCAATGCTCCATACATAAAAAATAAACAAATACCTCACCCCGCTGCTCCTGTCTTCTGACTTGCTGCACTGCTAGGCAGAGGGCGAGCTGTAGTGACGTCATCGCGCCCTCTGCACTGAGACATCATAGAGCTCAGACGCAGAAGCGGAATGATGGGAAAGGGAGCGTCGCATGATCTGCTGCCATTGGTTGTACACCATTGTTTGGCACCTGTCGCACACCACACCTCACCGAAAGGACAAGGCTTTCTCTGCTATGGACCCATCTCATACATTTTGGCAGTGTAGCATTGCAGTAGACAAGAATGTATCTGATACATCAGTTTCTAATGGCTCTAATTTAGGCATAAATCTTGGCTTCAGGCCTAAACCATACGTCTATGATTTCTCATATGTAAAAACCAGGGCTGTGGAGTTGGAGCCCATTTTGGTGGTGTCGGTATAAAATGGACCGACTTCTAAAATATATAATAAATTGGGTACAGTAGATCAATGCAGTTTGTGTGGAATATTTTTTTCATAAGAATTTGGGAAAGTTATGAAATGTCCTATAAATGTCTGTCCTATTCCTGATCTAAGGGTCTAGACTTTTAGCTGAGATGAATCTGTGCTACAGTAAATGTATCACTTAAACATGAGCCGTGTATGAGGGAGTCAGTGTCATGGAAATAGAGGAGTCGGAGGTTAGGATTACCAACTCCACAGCCCTGCCTTTAAACAGTGTCACAAAGAACTAGAAAGCTCCACTAACACCATGCAAGAGCCATGTCCTTGGCCTTCAGGGGGAACCATCTTTCAAGGTCACAATTGCAATTCCTGATACGCAATGACAGGACCTCTATCCAACCCTACGTATTGTAGGCGGTCAGCCATAACGCCTCAGGGCACAGGCGGACTACATATCCCAGCACACCCTGGGGCGGCGGAGCTTCTGCCTTCCTTGTTCGTATAACCAGACACATAAGAGTCTATAAGGTCTGCACTCAGCCCTCACCTGTACAATAGCGATTAACAAGCAGCGAACACAGAGACGGGGCACGCACTCAAACACGCCTCTCCACAGGCCGGAAAAAGCCTTCTTTGTATTCCATACCACTTCCGGTTTTGCGTTCCAGGTTTTGACCTTTCTAGCCCGTACTTCCGGTGAAGAATGCTCTGTGCGTTCCAGTTGCCAGGTTGAGCGCTCCAAATCCCTTTCCCCTTGCAGTTCCAATAATGACCACATGATGGCAACACGTTGCATTATTCAAAAATACCAGATGTGAGACGTAATCTAAAAAATAGCCATTAGGGGGCGGCGAAGTGATATTTTACCATACACATAGACGTGTGTATAAGTAGTAAGCGAGGTTCACAGTTAAGGCTTAAAATAAGAGGAATACACCAATTAACAAACAAGTATGTATACATAGGTCGTAAAAGAAAAATCACTGGCATAGTATGATACACAGGGACTAAAGATGCAAATCTATCAACCAATCTCAAGGTATAAGAATAATAACCATCCTGCACAGTCCAAGATATAATGGAGGGCACGAAAATCAATCAGCACATATATTATGGTATGCAAGTAAAGCTCATGTGCGGTGAGCACCCCCATACACATGGAGCATGGCTGGAGGAGTGGTACATAGCCAGGAATTCTTTACCCATAATGATGGTGGATGCCTCACATCCCCAACGCGCTACAGTGTATGTGCTGATTGATTTTCGTTGATTGTTGGAAGACCATTTCCGGTGACTACCTCTTGAAGCTCATGAAGAGAATGCCAAGAGTGTGCAAAGCAGATATCAAAGCAAAAGGTGGCTACTTTGAAGAACCTAGAATATAAGACATATTTTCAGTTGCTTCACACTTTTTTGTTAAGTATATAATTCCACATGTGTTAATTCATAGTTTTGATGCCTTCAGTGTGAATGTACAATTTTCATAGTCATGAAAATACAGAAAAATCTTTAAATGAGAAGGTGTGTCCAAACTTTTGGTCTGTACTGTATATAGTGTGTGTGTACACTGCTCAAAAAAATAAAGGGAACACTCAAATAACACATCCTAGATCTGAATGAATGAAATATTCTCATTGAATACTTTGTTCTGTACAAAGTTGAATGTGCTGACAATAAAATCACACAAAAATCATCAATAGAAATCAAATTTATTAACCGATGGAGGCCTGGATTTGGAGTCACCCCCAAAATTAAAGTGGAAAAACACACTACAGGCTGATCCAACTTTGATGTAATGTCCTTAAAACAAGTCAAAATGAGGCTCAGTATTGTGTGTGGCCTCCACGTGCCTGTATGACCTCCTTACAACGCCTGGGCATGCTCCTGATGAGGTTGCGGATGGTCTCCTGTGGGATCTCCTCCCACACCTGGACTAAAGCATCCGCCAACTCCTGGACAGTCAGTCTGTGACGCAACATGACGTTGGTGGATGGAGCGAGACACATGATGTCCCAGATGTGCTCAATCGGATTCAGGTCTGGGGAACAGGCGGGCCCGTCCATAGCTTCAATGCCTTCATCTTGCAGGAACTGCTGACACACTCCAGCCACATGAGGTCTGGCATTGTCCTGCATTAGGAGGAACCCAGGGCCAACCGCAGCAGCATATGGTCTCACAAGGGTCTGAGGATCTCATCTCGGTACCTAATGGCAGTCAGGCTACCTCTGGCAAGCACATGGAAGGCTGTGTGACCCTCCAAAGAAATGCAACCCCACACTATTACTGACCCACTGCCAAACCGGTCATGCTGAAGGATGTTGCAGGCAGCAGATCATTATATATATATATATATATATACCACAAAGAGAGAAAATGGAGCTTTTGTTGGAAGATAAAAAATGTATACATTTTATTAACAAGAAGTATGAGACAAAACAAGACACATAATAAAAAGACATGTGCAAGAGGGCTAGAATAAGTAGCAGCGGGCACTGGCAGAGCTAGGGGGGGATTGCTGGGGGATACATGCCAAAATAGTAATCACACATCAATAAGTGTAGCTTGCACCCATGAATCCCCTAGAACCCTCACTGTGGCAATTAGGCTCCACTGGGTGGGGCTCTGCAGGTAAACTGTGGACTGTGGCAATATTATAGTTGTTCAATCACTGATAGGTACTTCAGCCATAGTAGTCCAATAGACAGCAGAGAAAGACCCCATTAGGGCGTAAAAAGACCACAGTAGAGGAAGATGGCAAGTGACAGTGCTTACCCTAGGCCAATGTGCCAGAAGATAGAGGGGATGAGCCGCTTCCCAACGCGCGTTTCACATGTAATCTAATCGGCTTTCTCAAGGGAAGGTATGTTGGTGTGGCAGCAGGACCTTGAAATACATCAGGTGGGCGGTCAAGTGGTACACCACGTGCCTGTCAAACAACCAATAACATCCATGGTACGGCGCATGCGCAGTGGAGCGAGCAGGCCCCGCAGCAGCAACACGGCGGTCACTTCCGGGAGCACGCAGCGACGGGCTGCGTAGTCACAGAGGGGAAGGCGCCGGGCGCCGCTGAACGGGGCAAGATCGCGCCATGCGCACAGAATGTGAATGGTAAAGTAGCACAGAGTGTATTTAAAGTAACAGAACATAAATGACACTCTATGAATAGGCTACATAGATATCGATGGGACACATCACCACATAAGTCAACAAGATAACACAGAGTGATAATAAAGTATCGAGGCACCAATAACTCTTCATAAGTGGGATACATAGATATCAATGGGTCATATCAACACATATAATAATGTCCATACATAATAATAATGCATACAAAAAATCAGAGATAGTAGTTGCTGGGGTGAAGTTGGTGCACAACTGCATATCTTGGGAGAATAAAGAAGACCTAAACGGAAGATAGTGGGCAAAATAAAAAGACAAAAATTAGGACACATAAAAGACCACACAGAAGGAAAAATAAGAATTGTGGAGTAAAAGCTGCTAAAATACAACTCAACAAATATGCAGTGCAGACCATGAACAAAATGTCATTAGGAGGAGGCACACACACGGTAATTCATAAAAATGGGGCATAACTAATAGGCTCGTTCAAACCCTTTGGGGACAAAGTATCCAGTGTAACTCTCCACTTTGTTTCTCTCTGGGCCAATAAGCGCTTCACATTACCCCCTGTTGCCCCAAGATGGACTACGTCTATGCCCCGAATACACAGTGATGATGAGTCACAATTATGGAAGAGGCGGAAATGACGGGGAAGAGTTTTTAACTCAGAAGGGTCCGTCACGGACTTGGCCGCAGCAATGTCCCTAACGTGTTCCCGGACTCTGACTCCGAGTTCCCTAGATGTAAGGCCAACATAAATGAGTGGACATCCACAAGTAGCGTAGTAAATAACATTAGTGGAACTGCAGGAGATACGATGTTGAATAACATATTGTTTATCACCTGCCGCAGAGTCAAAAGTCCGGGTACGTAGGACATTGCTGCATGCCAAGCAGTGGCCGCATGGAAAACACCCCAGAGTGGGTTGAAATGTCGAAAGAAAAGTCTTATTAGGAGGGACATAATGGCTCTTGACTATCAAGTCGTTAAGATTTTTTGCTCTCCTAGAGGTCATGGACGGGAAATCTCCAAGGGTATCCACCAAAGCGGGTTCTGTCAATAAAATTGGCCAGTGTCTCTTAAGGATAGTGCGCATCTCATTCCACTTGGTGTTGTATGTGCAGATAAAACGGGACTGATTATCGATGGATTTGGTATTTCTTTGGCCATATAAAAGTTGGGAGCGAGATGTTGCCTTGGCTCTATTATATCCTCTTTTGATCGAACGCTTGCTGTAGCCACGTTCGAGGAATCTAGACTTTAGAGATCTGGCCTGATCTTCAAATGCCTCAAAAGAGGAGCAGATCCGCCTCACCCTCAGGTACTGTCCAACTGGGACGGCCCCAATGGTTGCGGGATTATGTGCAGAAGAGGCATGAATGAGTGAATTCACAGCAGTCGGCTTCCTAAATACGTCAGTCCTGATGGAGAAATCAACGTCCACCTCCAGGCTGACGTCAAGGAAGTCAACTTTTGCTGCATCCGCTTTATATGTTAAGCGGATATACAGATCATTGTTGTTGATCTCACTCATAAACTTTTTGAGCTGCTGCGGTGTACCCCTCCACAAAAAAAGGATATCATCAATGTATCTATACCAGCATAAGATATGGGTGGCGGCCCACGCCCCCTCGTCGCCAAAAAGGGATCTCTCCCAGGCCCCCATGAAGAGATTGGCATACGAGGGTGCGCAGGCCGCGCCCATAGCTGTACCATGTAGCTGGAGATAGAATTGGTCCTTAAAGATGAAGAAATTGTGGGTCAAGATAAACCGCAGCAGTTCTAAGATAAAATCGCAAAGAGGGCCACCCAGGTTGGAGGCCCCCAGGAAGAGACGGACCGCCTCCAAACCATCAGAATGATCAATGCACGTATAGAGAGTCTCCACATCCGCTGTAACCAATAGAGTATTAGAGTCCACAAAGACGCCGTCAAAACGTGTAAGAACGCCCGTCGTGTCCTTTAAGAATGACGGGAGAGTCTCTACAAGTGGTTTTAAATAAAAATCTACGAATTTGCAGATAGGTTCGCAGAGGCTCTCGATACCAGACACGATCGGGCGTCCCGGTGGATTGACGGCGTCTTTGTGGATATTGGGCAGCAGATAAAAAGTGGAGACTCTAGGAAACCGTACGGTAAGTCCCTCAAGGACCTTTTTGTCTATAACATTAGCCTCAAAGGCCCTAGCCAAAATGGATGGAAGCTCTGCTGAGGAGGAAAGCGGGTTATGGCTCAATTTCATGTAAGTGTTTTTATCACGTAGCTGCCGTAGTGCCTCTTTCTCATAGAGGACACACGGCCAAACTACCACGTTCCCACCTTTGTCAGCACATTTAAATACCAAATCAGGGTATGACTGTTTAGTTAGAGCTGCTCTCTGAGGACCTGTGAGATTGTCTTGTCCCCGTGCATTGGAGATTTTCTTGAAGTCCTCAGAGACCAGTTTAGTGAATATCTCAACAGCTGGACTGATTAAGAGGGAGGGAAAGCGTGTTGATTTTGGAAATATTTGTGGGGGGAACCTACCTCTGGCTTCAGTCGCCTGTTCACCGAGGAGGTCCTCCAGTGATTGTAACGCCAATGGCATAATACGATCTTTATAGTGCAGTTTCTTCCAAATTAGTTTACGTGAAAAAAGGTTTAGGTCCTTGAGGGCAGTAAAGAGATGAAATCCATTAGAAGGGGAGAAGGTCAGGCCCATACGGAGCACCTGCAGTTCCGCTTCAGAGAAAGTGTGTGAAGAGAGGTTGATTACCTGAAGGCTATTCTGGCTATCACTCGTCAGTTGCTCCTTTTTCGGGGCCGAGCGTTTGGCATTTTGTCTTGTATTAACATGATAGTTATTATTATTTTTATTTTTGGGGCCCGAGTTAACTGATTTAGGAAGCAAACTGGAGTGGTCGTCGGAGATATCTGACCGTAAAGATGAAGATCTAGATCTAGACGATAACTCGCTCCGAGAACGATGGCGTGATTGCCTTAAAGGATTCCTCCATCTGTATACCCTATTAGCCTTCAGGTCATTAATATCTCTCTGGAACTTGTTAGTCTTGACTTTTTGTAGTTCATCTGCCAGGGTTTGAATCTCTGCATCAATCTCCTCATTAAATTGCTTAAAAGCAGGTGCTATCAAATCGTGTTTTAGATTAGTTAAAAGAGCCTCAATCTCATTCTCCATTTCAGTAATGGATACCTGATTACGGTCTCTCAAAAGGGTGAGGAACCCTTTAGAGCAGGTATTAGTGCATTCTTCCCATTTGTCTTTAAATACTTTGTCATTAATGGGGAACACCTGGATACAGAGTCCCCTGGGGATCAAACCCTGCTGTATATATCTCTCCAGAAAGGTGTGGTTCCACCATGTGCTTGTCCTCCTCCTAATGAGGTCTTTAAGCTGTACCATTAAAATCTGCGTATTTGGACCAATGTCGTTGGTGTTGGTAACCAAATCCTCTTTGCACACATCATTTAAAGTTGAGAGCCATGTGACGTCACGGGCCCTATAATCCATAAGAATAGCGGGACAGGCTGTGAAAAACACAGAAATAATTAATGCAACAAGAAATCCCAAAGGCATATTGCCCTAGAGCACACAGTAAGAGCCACAGGCTGTGTTCAATTACAAGTACTAGACTCCAAAAACATATATACCACGAAGAGAGAAAATGGAGCTTTTGTTGAAAGATAAAAAATGTATACAATTTTATTAACAAGAAGTATGAGACAAAACAAGACATAATAAAAAGACATGTGCAAGAGGGCTAGAATAAATAGCAGCGGGCACTGGCAGAGCTAGGGGGGGATTGCAGGGGAATACATGCCAAAATAGTAATCACACATCAATAAGTGTAGCTTGCACCCATGAATCCCCTAGAACCCTCACTGTGGCAATTAGACTCCACTGGGTGGGGCTCTGCAGGTAAACTGTGGACTGTGGCAATATTATAGTTGTTCAATCACTGATAGGTACTTCAGCCATAGTAGTCCAATAGACAGCAGAGAAAGACCCCCATTGGGGCGTAAAAAGACCACAGTAGAGGAAGATGGCAAGTGACAGTGCTTACCCTAGGCCAATGTGCCAGAAGATAGAGGGGATAAGCCGCTTCCCAACGCGCGTTTCACGTGTAATCTAATCGGCTTTCTCAAGGGAAGGTATGTTGGTGTGGCAGCAGGACCTTGAAATACATCAGGTGGGCGGTCAAGTGGTACACCACGGGCCCGTCAAACAACCAATAACATCCATAGTATGGCGCATGCGCAGTGGAGCGAGCAGGCCCCGCAGCAGCAACACGGCGGTCACTTCCGGGAGCACGCGTAGTCACAGAGGGGAAGACGCCGGGCGCCGCTGAGCGGGGCAAGATCGCGCCACGCGCACAGAATGTGAATGGTAAAGTAGCACAGAGTGTGTTTAAAGTAACAGAACATAAATGACACTATGAATAGGCTACATAGATATCGATGAGACACATCACCACATAAGTCAACAAGATAACACAGAGTGATAATAAAGTATCGAGGCACCAATAACTCTTTATAAGTGGGATACATAGATATCAATGGGTCATATCAACACATATATATTACGTACAGACCAAAAGTTTGGACACACCTTCTCATTTAAAGATTTTTCTGTATTTTTATGACTATGAAAATTGTACATTCACACTGAAGGCATCAAAACTATGAATTAACACATGTGGAATTATATACTTAACAAAAAGTGTGAAACAACTGAAAATATGTTTTATATTCTAGGTGCTTCAAAGTAGCCACCTTTTGCTTTGATGACTGCATTGCACACTCTTGATGAGCTTCAAGAGGTAGTCACCGGAAATGGTCTTCCAACAATCTTGAAGGAGTTCCCAGAGCTGCTTAGCACTTGTTGACTCTTTTGCCTTCACTCTGCGGTCCAGCTCACCCCAAACCATCTCGATTGGGTTCAGGTCTGGTGACTGTGGAGGCCAGGTCATCTGGCGTAGCACCCCATCACTCTTCTTCTTGGTCAAATAACCCTGATACAGCCTGGAGGTGTGTTTGGGGTCATTGTTCTGTTGAAAAATATATGATGGTCCAACTAAACGCAAACCTGATGGAATAGCATGCCGCTGCAAGATGCTGTGGTAGCCATGCTGGTTCAGTATGCCTTCAATCTTGAATAAATCCCCAACAGTGTCACCAGCAAAGCACCCCCCCACACACACCATCACATCTCCTCCTCCATGCTTCACGGTGGGAACCAAGCATGTAGAGTCCATCCGTTCACCTTTTCTGCGTCGCACAAAGACACGGTGGTTGGAACCAAAGATCTCAAATTTGGACTCATCAGACCAAAGCACAGATTTCCACTGGTCTAATGTCCATTCCTTGTGTTCTTTAGCCCAAACAAGTCTCTTCTGCTTGTTGCCTGTCCTTAGCAGTGGTTTCCTAGCAGCTATTTTACCATGAAGGCCTGCTGCACAAAGTCTCCTCTTAACAGTTGTTGAAGAGATGTGTCTGCTGCTAGAACTCTGTGTGACATTGACCTGGTCTCTAATCTGAGCATCTGTTAACCTGCGATTTCTGAGGCTGGTGACTCGAATAAACTTATCCTCAGAAGCAGAGGTGACTCTTGGTCTTCCTTTCCTGGGGCGGTCCGCATGTGAGGCAGTTTCTTTGTAGCGCTTGATGGTTTTTTTCAACTTCACTTGGGGACACTTTCAAAGTTTTCCGAATTTTTCGCACTGACTGACCTTCATTCCTTAAAGTAATGATGGCCACTCGTTTTTCTTTACTTAGCTGCTTTTTTCTTGCCATAATACAAATTCTAACAGTCTATTCAGTAGGACTATCAGCTGTGTATCCACCTGACTTCTGCACAACACAACTGATGGTCCCAACCCCATTTAGAAGGCAAGAAATCCCACTTATTAAACCTGACAGGGCACACCTGTGAAGTGAAAACCATTTCCGGTGACTACCTCTTGAAGCTCATCAAGAGAATGCCAAGAGTGTGCAAAGCAATCATCAAAGCAAAAGGTGGCTACTTTGAAGAACCTAGAATATAAGACATATTTTCAGTTGTTTCACACTTTTTTGTTAAGTATATAATTCCACATGTGTTAATTCATAGTTTTGATGCCTTCAGTGTGAATGTACAATTTTCAGAGTCATGAAAATACAGAAAAATCTTTAAATGAGAAGGTGTGTCCAAACTTTTTGTCTGTACTGTATATATTATATATATATATATGCACACACACATTAGGTCGTGACTTCACAATTTTGTAGGTAATATAACCCCTTAAGGATGCAGTTGATTTTCAATGTCGTGTTTTTTTCCTCCTCGCCTATATAAAATAACCATAACATAATTTTTGATTTTTCAGTCTATATAGCCATATGAAGACTGTGTGGTTTTTTTTGCAGGACAAGTTGTAGTTTGTAATAACACCACTGATTTTACGGTACGGGAAATAGGCAAAAAAAAAATTGTGCAGTGAAATCACCTATTAAGTAGATTAGGTTACTTGTGTTGTTTTTTTCATTGCATTTTTTTGTCTCTTTTTGGTGTCAGGCTTTACATAAAGCTGCTTTGTTTTTGCCACTGCCTGGTATTTTGCTTTGACAAAGCTGTATGATACAATCATGTACAGATTACATGTGTTTTTAGTAAGTAGTATATATACTGTATACTCACTGTTTATCATGTCAGCTAACTGGCTTGTTATTTGAGAAAGACGCAAGAAAACTCCAAAACGCGTTATGTTTTAAACATTTCAATAAAGAACTGCTTTTCTACAGAAGTAATTTTGGATTGGTGCACTTTGGATCCTTTTTTTATTTTCTCTTTGGATAATATTCATTCCATTGGGTAAAATTATAGAATGATAGAATGTTAGATTGGAGGGGACCTACAGGGTCATAGTGTGCAACCCCCTGCTCAATGCAGAATTCACTAAACCATCTTGTGCATTTTGCCGCACCAACAAGGTTGCAGGTTGGCGGTTGTTTAATAGCTCATTTTCAGGACAAACCCATTTCTGATGCACAGTGAAGAACGATCAGTAATAAATCAGTCAGCGGCATTGATTTTCTTCCTTCTCGGCAGCACAGGCTCTGTACACAGGAATATGGCAAGCACAGAACAATAATTTTTTGTGCAGACCAAAAGATAATTTTATCCGACTAATGAGTGTTTTGCTCGTTCGAAGAAAGATCGTCAACCAGTTCACACAGACTATCGTGAAATGAGCGTTCCTAGGAATGCCCGTTCACGATAATCATGCAGTATAAATGGATCTTAAGGCCTGCCTCCTGACATTTCCTCCTCACATCCCATGACCTCCTCACAGTCTTCAAGTTACGGATTTCCCATCTTGCTAATAATGTCTTCTCGACTTCCATGCCACTCTGATAGCAGGATCAGTGCAAACAGTCCGGTCCTTGCATAGTTGCATAGCTGCCTAGTGTATTAAGGCTTAGTGCCCACGATGCAGAAATGCTGCATATTTTTTCCGCTTCTCCCTGGCAGGAAAAACGTATGCGGATTTTACATGCGTTTTTCCCGCCAGGTAGAAGCGTTTGTCAAGCGTTTTTTGCATGCATTTCTGCATGCAGATTGACAAGCGCTTTGCCAAGCGATTTTAGCATCTCTTGGAAAAGTGCTTGACAACTTGGTCACACTATATAAATCCATGTAACCGGCATGGATTTATATAGCGTGACCAAGTAATAGTTAAAAAAAATAAATAAAAAATGATTAAAAAAAACCCCATTATACTCACCCTCCGATGTCCCCCGGTCTTTTCTCCGCTGCGTCCAGTCTCTTGTACAGCTTGCGGTGGTGTGAAAGGACCTTCCATGACGTAATTTAGTCATGTGACAGGTCACGCGACCCCCGACGTCAGCGGTTGCATAACCTGTCACATGACTAAATGACGTCATAGAAGGTCCTTTCACACCACCGCAAGCTGTACAAGAGACTAGAACCAGCAGAGAAAAGACCGGGGGACATCAGAAGGTGATTATATGTTTATTTTTTATTCTTTTTTTAACAGGTACCATGGTATCCGGGACTGGAGGAGAGTCATTGAATCGCTTAATATTTGCATGTGCACATGTAGTCATGCGTATATTAAGCGTTTCAATTAATGGCAGCAATTACGCTGCGTGTCCGCAAAATTAATGGACATGATGCGTATTTTTCCGCAATGATAATCCGCAGCGGAAATTTCCGCAGCATGTGCACAGCACATGCGGATTATCATTGGGGACCATGGGACACATATTACCAAGCGTTTTTGCTGCGGAAATTCCGTGGCAAAAATGCTTGAAAAATGCATAGTGGGCACGCAGCCTTAAGCTGCGTGCTCAGCAGTGCATAGTAGAGACCTTAGCACAAAATGCCGCCATCTGCTCTACCCATTGATGCTGCTATTGTTTGTTATATGTACTGTAATACTACAGTATGTAGTAGAAATGACAATCTCTTACACCTGCAGCTGGGCATCATATAAAGTACAAAGTTATCAGTGTTGGGGTCCATCAGTTTGCTCCTAGCTGCCTTAACCACCCATTGGCTTCCCACAGGTGCACCGAAGTAGGGAAGGTGTTCACCATAGGGAAAACATTACACAGTTCTCCCAGAAATCAATAGTCTCTCTATATAATGTATAAACATGCAGTGTGCTTCAGAAAGAAGGTGCTCTTTATAACCACTCACCAAGCGGACTAATAGATGACCATCCTAAACAAGAGACCTCCCCCCCTCTGTTGCCTCAGAATTTGCTAAACCACACTTTTATATTAAGAATAGTTTATTGAATATGTGTATGTATAGTATACCTCCCATCGGGTACACATACAAAACACTAAACTTCAATGCACTAAACACACTATATAAATACATTATGTAACATACCATATTCTAGTCAATACTAAATGTGTGCTGCTTCACTTTGGGTTGTGATTTGTTGCACATCACATCTGCAATTTTGATTAACATAAATAAACCTACAAAAAAACCTGTTGAAAGAATAAAGGGGTTTTCCAGGCTTACAATATTAGTGACCTAGAGAAGGATAGGACATCAATATCAGATTTGTGGTGTAGTGGTTGTTCCCAGGTAATGCAGCTAGTGAAGGGGATAGAAGGTCCCAGAAATGGTTCCTACACAGAGCATGGAGCCGAGCTATTCACCATTTACATTTGTCCGCCAACAGAGCTAAAAACATATGATCAATAGGAGTGTCGGATCCCCAGTGATCTGATCTGGATGACCCATCTTCAGAATAGGTCACCAATAGGATACCCCCAGAAAATCCCTTTAAATATTCATAAAATTCTTAATAAATATTAAAAATAAAATAGCAGTTGAAAATCCATGGTGGCAATTGGATTGAACTGCTACAAAATGAAGAGAAACTAATTTATTACATACATTTTACACATTTATAAAATTAGATCAGTAAAAGCATAGGGACATTTTTTTTACCTAAATGAGTTTTTTGAAGAAAAATCATTTTTACAATTGGTTTTCAGTAAAACTTTAGGAACATTTTCATTTTGTAAGCGCTTTATCACACTGTCTATGTGTGTCTGCATTAGTGAGCCAGTTCTTTTTTTCTAAATTGCAAAAGTGGGATATTTCTCCTATAAACCGCTATTTTATTCCTTTGTAAAAAAGCGTGTATTAGTGGATTTTTGATGTTGCGTTTGTGCATAAAATTACATGCATTGTAATGGCAAAATCTTGGAATCACATGATTCACTACTTGTAATATAATTAAAAAAAAGCAGATACAATACACTAAAGTTTTAAATGCATAAAAAGCTCCAAAAACAGCAGGGAAAATACATGTAAAATGGAAGTGGTTTTATATCCAGCATTTTCAGGCCAGTGAACACTGCCAAAAAATGAGTAGAGGGGTTTAAACTTGATGTAATAATTATAGTTATTAATAAATAGTAAATGCAGTAAAATTGCTTAGGCATAGGAAGAAATGTTGTTGGATTTCCATCAGGAAATAGTAGTCCTAATAGAAAAATAAAAAGTTGTAGCTGGTTTGCCTTTTTTCTTTTATTAAATATAACTCTGGTTAACCCCTTAACAACATTTGCCGTACTAATACGCGTCTGTGCCCTGGGACTTAAGAGCCAGACCCGTATTAGTACGTCATGGCGATCGCGCGCGCACACAGGCTGAGCGGGCGCGATCGCCGCCGGGTGTCAGCTGATAGTACCGGGTGTCAGCTGTGACAATGTGCAGGGAGCGGTCCTGCACCGCTCCCAGCACATTAACCCCCGCGATGCTGCGATCGAAGTCGATCGAAGTCGATCGCGGCATTGCGGGGGCAAGGGGAGGTGATCGCCGATACTCACCTCCTCTTCCGGCTTCCAGCGCAGTCTGCAAAGGCTTCCCGGGTGTTGCCATGACGACCCGATGTCGTCATGACAACATCCGGGTCACCAGACAGCAGGAAGATTGCTTGGACATGCGCAGTGCATCTCCAAGCAATCTTCACACTGTGCATTTCTGACAGCTTGCATGGCATAGGGATGGTGCTGCATTCCTGTGCCATGCAGGCGATCAGAGAAAAAAAAGTGAAAGTCCCAGAGTGGGACAAAGTAATAAAGTGTATAAACTGTGTGAAAGTGGAAAAAAATAAAATAAAATTTGCAAAAATATAAAAAAAAAAAAATAAAAATAATAATAATCCACCAAAAATAAAAATATAATGTACCCATCAATAAATATTATTATAAAAAAAAAAAAATAAAAAAATAAAAGTACACATATTTGGTATCGCCGCGTCCGGAACAACCTGACCTATAAAACTGTCCCACTAGTTAACCCCTTCAGTGAACACGGTAAAAAAAAAAAACGAAGCAAAAAACAATGCTTTATCACCATACCGCCAAACAAAAAGTGGAATAACACGCGATCAAAAAGACGCATATAAATAAAAATGACACCGCTGAAAACGTCATCTCGTCCCGCAAAAAACAAGCCGCCATACAGCTCCATCAGCCGAAAAATAAAAAAGTTATAGCTCTCAGAATAAAGCGATGCTAAAAAATATTTTTTTCTATAAAATAGCTTTTATTGTGTATAAGCGCCAAAACATAGAAAAATGATACAAATGTGGTACCGCTGTAAACGTACTGACCCGAAGAATAAAGCTACCTCATCAATTTTACCACACGCGGAACAGAATTTAAAAAAAAAAAAACAAAAAAAAAAACAATTCCTGAATTGTTGGTTTTTGTTTATTTTGCCTCCCAAAAATCGGAATAGAAAGCGATCAAAAAATGTCACGTGCCTGAAAATGGCACCAATAACAATGTCAAGTCATCCCGCAAAAAACGAGCCGTCACATGACTGTCTGCCAAAATCTGGAAAAATTATAGCTCTCAAAATATGGCGATGCAAAAACTAGATTTTACAAAAAATGCGCCTTTTAGTGTGTGACAGCTGTCAGTCATAAAAACCCCATATGATTCTGGCATTGCTGTAATCACACCGACTCGAAGAATAAAGTCGTCTAATCACTTATACCGCACGAGGAACGGCGTCAAAAATAAACTCTTGGGTTAGGATTGGGCTAGGGTTAGGGCTGGGTTTGGGGCTAGGGCTGTGCTGGGGCTAGGGTTGTGCTGGGGCTAGGGTTGTGCTGGGGCTAGGGTTGTGCTGGGGCTAGGGTTGTGCTGGGGCTAGGGTTGTGCTGGGGCTAGGGTTGTGCTGGGGCTAGGGTTGTGCTGGGGCTAGGGCTGGGGTTGGGATTTTTTTCAAAAGTAAGAAAAAAAGATGACGATATGGCGACTAGTGTTGAGAGCAAGTGCTCGCTACTTGAGTTTGCATCGGGTGCTCTGGTATGCATTGAGTATCGTGGGTATTTGAGTGACATGCTCGAGTCTCTGCCCCATATGCTTCGCGGCCAAAAAACTTTACGGGGATTGCCTGCCATGATATCCGCTAACAAATTGTCGGCTCAAATTGTTAGCGGATATCATGTTGCATTTGGAGAGTCCCTGTGTGCCCAAACATTGGAGCTCCCCTACAAGTGACCCCATTTTGGAAACTAGACCCCCCAAGGCACCTATCTAGATGCATAGTGAGCACTTGGAACCCCAGGTGCTTCACAAATTGATTCATAAAAATGAAAAAGTGTTTTTTTTTTCACTTTTTCATTTTTACGAATCAATTTGTGAAGCACCTTGGGGTTCCAAGTGCTCACTATGCATCTATAAAGGTGCCTTGGGGGGTCTAGTTTCCAAAATGGGGTCACTTGTGGGGGAGCTCCAAAGTTTGGGCACAGAGGGGCTCTCCAAACGCAATGTGGTGTCCGCTAACAATTTGAGCCGATTTTCCATTCAATTTGTTAGCGGATACCATGTTGCATTTAGAGAGTCCCTGTGTGCCCAAACATTGGAGCTCACCCACAAGTGACCCCATTTTGGAAACTAGACCCCCCAAGGCACCTATCTAGATGCATAGTGAGCACTTGGAACCCCTAGGTGCTTCACAAATTGATTCGTAAAAATGAAAAAATGTTTTTTTTTTTCACTTTTTCATTTTTACGAATCAATTTGTGAAGCACCTGGGGGTTCCAAGTGCTCACTATGCATCTATAAAGGTGCCTTGGGGGGTCTAGTTTCCAAAATGGGGTCACTTGTGGGGGAGCTCCAAAGTTTGGGCACACAGGGGCTCTCCAAACACAACATGGCGTCCGCTAATTATTCAAGCAAATTTTACAATCAAAAAGTCAAATGGCGCTCCTTCCCTTCCGAGCCCTGCCGTGCGCCCAAACAGTGTTTTTTCCCCAAATATTGCGTATCTGCGTGCCCAGGGGAAATTGCACAACAAATTTTGGGGTCCATTTTTTCTTGTTACCCCTGTGAAAATAAAAAAAATTGGGTCTAAAGTAACATTTTTGTGAAAAAAGTTAAATGTTCATTTTTTTCTTCCACATTCAAAAAATTCCTGTGAAGCACCTGAAGGGTTAATAAAGTTCTTGAATGTGGTTTTGAGCACCTTGAGGGGTGCAGTTTTTAGAATGGTGTCACTTTTGGGTATTTTCTGTCATAAAGACCTCTCCAAGTGACTTCAAATGTGATGTGGTCCCTAAAAAAATGGTTTTGTAAATTTTGTTGGAAAAATGAGAAATCGCTGGTCAACTTTTAACCCTTATAGCTCCCTAACAAAAAAAAATTTTGGTTCCAAAATTGTGCTGATGTAAAGTAGACATGTGGGAAATTTTATTTATTAACTCTTTTGTGTGACATATCGCTCTGATTTCAGGGCTTAAAAATTCAAATTTTGAAAATTGCAAAATTTTCAAAATTTTCGCCAAATTTCCGTTTTTTTCACAAATAAACGCAAGTGATATCGAAGAAATTTTTCCACAATCATGAAGTACAATATGTCACGAAAAAACAATCTCAGAATCAGGGGGATCCGTTGAAGCGTTCCAGAGTAATTACCTCATAAAGTGACAGTGGTCAGAATTGTAAAAATTGGCCCGGTCATTAACGTGCAAACCACCCGCGGGGCTTAAGGGGTTAAAGCATAAAAATGGATAGACATCTGGTCTCCTGGATTACATTCAGCGGTTAACAGTCCAGGACTATACTCTCGCTGCTAAAGGAGATGACCAGATCAGCAGTTGTCTTGCTGAAGCAACTTCAACACAATATGGCTGTTTGGCAACGAAACTGCTAAAGAATTGAAATCTATGGCTCGCCATACACATCACAAGGCAGCCAGCTGAATAATGGTTTGGCCAATTGTTTTTCATGGAGGGCTCTTCCCATACACAAGAGTGCTCGCTCGACGAAGTGTGTCTGTGTTCTCTATGAAAAACATGAACATGTCTGGTGGCGGCCTATCTCTGGGAGAGCAAAGTGATTAGTAGTCCAAAATCAAACGCGCCCAATCGTCTTCTCCAACAAACAGTCGGCCAGCGCACCTCTATACATTAGTCTGTGGGCTGAACCTATCGATGTTGGCAGTTCTGCTGACATTAGTCTAGTCTAATGTGTCTGGGCGCCTTACATAATAATAGCAGTGGTACACGTTTATTGAGTCTGTGTGTTCAGATTCTCAGTCTATACTGGTGTAAATGAAATATGCCATATTTTCCAATAGCAACAAATCAGATTCCATATCTCAGTTTTAGGCCACGGCCCCACCATCCGTATTCGGTCAGTATTTTTTCTCAGGAGTGGGAGACAAAACCAGGTGAGGAACAATCAGAGAAAAGGTATAATAGAAACAAGTCACCAATTCTGCATTTATCACCCACTCCTGAGAAAAAATACTGACCGAATACTGACCAAATACTGATAGTGGGGCCATGGCCTTAGAAGATCATTTGGAAAGTGAAATCAGTTACTTGTTGGCTAGTGTCAGCAAGTCTGGCCCAAGATGTTCCATTTCTGACTAACTGACAATACTTATTCCTGTGCTGTGCAGTTGCTGTAGTTGGTACATTTACTACGTGGTCCACATTCATCCTGGCTGTGAACTTTCTGATGATTATTAAGACCTGATCTGTGTATGAAGCGTTTTCCACATTCCAAACATGCAAATGGTTTTTCCCCTGTGTGAAACTTCATATGTCTTAAAAGAGCAGAATTCTGGGTAAAACATTTCTCGCATAGAAGACAGTGAAACGGCTTCTCCCCTGTGTGAGTCCGCAAGTGTTTAATGAGGTCTGCTTTCCGCGTGAAGCCTTTGCTGCATTCAGAACATATGAACCGTTTCTCACCAGAGTGGATTCTCTCATGCTGAATTAGGTTGGACTTTTCAGTAAAACGTTTCCCGCAGTAAGAACATGAAAATGGTTTTTCACCTGTGTGACTTCTCTGATGGATCAAGAGTTTGGTATACTGAGTGAACGATTTATCACATTCCAAACAGGGAAATATTTTGTCACTTTTAGGAGGTCCACTGCCAATGAAATCTGATACATCAGGAGAAGGGTCCTTAGAAGGATTACTATTTATATCTGCGGCCTGAAGGACTGGATGGATATTTGCAAAACTGGGATTTTCTCCTGGAAATTTTTTTGGGAAAGGTTTATCTTCTACTTTAGAATCAGGAGATAAAATATATTGATCTTCCATGGTATTCCTAATGTTGTGTCCATCTGCAAGGAATAATACAGAAGCCGGTGAATACAGATATTTAGGAAAAACATTGACTATAACTAGCATACAAGGGAGATTTAGTTTAAAAAAATGATATGTTGGTATATATATATAGTACAGACCAAAAGTTTGGACACACCTTCTCATTTAAAGATTTTTCTGTATTTTCATTACTATGATAATAATTGACAATGACCCCAAACACACCTCCAGGCTGTGTAAGGGCTATTTGACCAAGAGGGAGAGTGATGGGGTGCTACGCCAGATGACCTGGCCTCCACAGTCACCAGACCTGAACCCAATCGAGATGGTTTGGGGTGAGCTGGACTGCAGAGTGAAGGCAAAAGGGCCAACAAGTGCTAAGCATCTCTGGGAACTCCTTCAAGATTGTTGGAAGACCATTTCCGGTGACTACATCTTGAAGCTCATCAAGAGAATGCCAAGAGTGTGCAAAGCAGTCATCAAAGCAAAAGGTGGCTACTTTGAAGAACCTAGAATATAAGACATATTTTCAGTTGTTTCACACTTTTTTGTTAAGTATATAATTCCACATGTGGTAATTCATAGTTTTGATGCCTTCAGTGTGAATGTACAGTTTTCAAAGTCATGAAAATACAGACAAATCTTTAAATGAGAAGGTGTGTCCAAACTTTTGGTCTGTACTGTATATATATATACACACACACACACACACACACACACACACACACACACACACACACAAGGTGGTCCAAAAGTAGGAGGCCAGAAAATAACATTTATTTTGATTTATATATAAAATTATATTTACTAACACAAGCATAACATTGACAATTAAATTTTATTCTGAACTATAATACAAAAGCCCTTACATTTTATCAATGCAGGTGCTCAAACTGTTTTCCATTACAATTTGCACAGCTTTGAAGTCGGCCTCTTACGCTTCAACAAACTTTTTTTGCACAAGTCTCTTTGGGTATTAATTTCTTGAAATGCATCTCTTATGTAATTTTTCACATCACTGACACATGGGGTGTGGGAGCACTGAATATTCATGCTCCTTAATAGCTGTACACAGTGTAGCCGCGCTGCGGCTGCTGCTGCTGCCGGCTATCTCCCATGGGTGTGGGGAGGGGGTGAATATTCATGCCCTTTAATGAGCGGGCACAGGAGATAGCCAGCAGCAGCAGCAGGAGCCGCAGCACGGCTCCGCTGTGTGCCGGCTATGAAAGAGAGTGAAGTCACTGCTCCCTGCGCACACAGACCCGGCTTGGGGAGCAGTGACTTCCGGCAGCTGATCTCTCCATGTGAGCCGCGCATGGCAGTGACGTCATGCGCGGCTCACATGGAGAGATCAGTGCAGGCAGACAGGATGCAGCGCTGGAGGAGAGAAGAGAGGTGAGTAGGAGTGTTTATTTTTTTTTAATGTGCAGCCTGATGGGGATTAGGGGTGCCATGCATACCAGGACAGGGATGAGGGGTGCCATGCTAACCAGGACAGGGATGATGGGTGCCATGCATACCAGGATTAGGATGAGGGGTGCCATGCATACCAGGATAGGGATTAGGGGTGCCATGCATACCAGGACAGGGATGAGGGGTGCCATGCATACCAGGATAGGGATGAGGGGTGCCATGCATATCAGGATAGGGATGAGGTGTGCCATGCATACCAGGATATGGATGAGGGGTGCCATGCATACCAGGACAGGGATTAGGTGTGCCATGCATACCAGGATTGGGGATGAGGTGTGTCATGCGTGTCATGCATACCAGGACAGGGATGAGGGGTGCCATGCATACCAGGACAGGGATGATGGGTGCCATGCATACTAGGACAGGGATGATGGGTGCCATGCATACTAGGACAGGGATGATGGGTGCCATGCATACCAGGACAGGGATGATGGGTGCCATGCATACCAGGACAGGGATTAGGGGTGCCATGCATACCAGGATAGGGATTAGGGGTGCCATGCATACCAGGACAGGGATGAGGGGTACCATGCATACCTGGACAGGGATGAGGGGTACCATGCATACCAGGACAGGGGTGAGGGGTGCCATGCATACCAGGATAGGGATGAGGGGTGCCATGCATACCAGGATTAGGATTAGGGGTGCCATGCATACCAGGACAGGGATGAGGGGTACCATGCATACCAGGACAGGGATTAGGGGTGCCAAGCATACCAGGACAGGGATGAGAGGTGCCATGCATACCAGGACAGGGATTAGGGGTGCCATGCATACCAGGATAGGGATTAGGGGTGCCATGCATACCAGGATTAGGATGAGGGGTGCCATGCATACCAGGACAGGGATGAGGGGTGCCATGCATACCAGGACAGGGATGAGGGGTGACATGCATATCAGGATAGGGATGAGGTGTGCCATGCATATCAGGATAGGGATGAGGGGTGCCATGCATACCAGGACAGGGATTAGGTGTGCCATGCATACCAGGATTGGGGATGAGGTGTGTCATGCGTGTCATGCATACCAGGACAGGGATGAGGGGGGCCATGCATACCAGGACAGGGATGATGGGTGCCATGCATACCAGGACAGGGATGATGGGTGCCATGCATACCAGGACAGGGATGATGGGTGCCATGCATACCAGGACAGGGATGATGGGTGCCATGCATACCAGGACAGGGATGATGGGTGCCATGCATACCAGGACAGGGATTAGGGGTGCCATGCATACCAGGATAGGGATTAGGGGTGCCATGCATACCAGGACAGGGATGAGGGGTACCATGCATACCTGGACAGGGATGAGGGGTACCATGCATACCAGAACAGGGGTGAGGGGTGCCATGCATACCAGGATAGGGATGAGGGGTGCCATGCATACCAGGACAGGGATGATGGGTGCCATGCATACCAGGACAGGGATTAGGGGTGCCATGCATACCAGGACAGGGATTAGGGGTGCCATGCATACCAGGACAGGGATGAGGGGTACCATGCATACCAGGACAGGGATGAGGGGTGCCATGCATACCAGGACAGGGATTAGGAGTGCCATGCATACCAGGATAGGGATGAGGGGTGCCATGCATACCAGGATAGGGATGAGGGGTGCCATGCATACCAGGACAGGGATGAGAGGTGCCATGCTAACCAGGACAGGGATGAGGGGTGCCATGCATACCAGGACAGGGATGAGGGGTGCCATGCATATCAGGATAGGTATGAGGCGTGCCATGCATACCAGGATGGAGGGATGCCAGGCATACCAAGATGGGGACCACATATAAAAGGAAGGGGGGCAGCATATATACCAGAATGGGGGATATTGTCAGAATTGGGGGCATTACCCCTATACCAGTGTCAGCAGAAGACCCTCTCTCCCTTAAAAGTACATCATGTCCATATTTTTTGCTTAAATTTTTATATTTTTTTTATTTTCCTCCTCTAAAACCTAGGTGCGTCTTATAGTCCGAAAAATACGGTATCTCCTGTGACTCTTCTATCAAAAAATATTGTTCCTAAAACACCAAAACTTGAAATACCACCCCAAACATTGACACCAGGCTCATTTAGTTGTTGCTCTAATGTTAAATGCATGTTCTCATTATACCAGTAAATACAATTATGTCTGTTAATATGGCCGGATAATCTGAAAGAAGCTTCATCCCTGCACATAATGTTATCTAAAATTACTGGATTTTCTTCCATTTCGTTAAGCATAATCTCACTAAATTGCAGCCGCCTGTGTGGATCATGCTCCAGTAAACCATGAATTAGACGTGGACGATAAGCTTTCCACCCAATAGATTTCAGGATTCTCATGATAGAAGCTCGTGAAGTTCCCAATTCCAAAGAGGCTCTTCTGATGGACTTTTTTGGACTCTGAACAAATGTTTCAGCCACAAGTTGTTTATTATCTTCTGTACAGACTGTTTTGGGTTGACAAGTTTTTGGAGCATTAAGGATTGAGCCAGTGGCACTGAATTTGTCACGAATGTGGTAAATGGTTTGTCTCTTTGGGGCTTGAGTACCAAATGTTTCAACCCAATTTGCTCTAACGGTTTCAGCATTTTGAGATTTCCAATACTCTGCTAAAGTCCATTTTCTTTGATCTGTATTTAAATTATTTGCCATTATGTGTTATCTGAATTATCTGAAAAGAAAACAGATTTGGGAGAGATCTATCTGTGAAAACTGGATCTGTGAAACTGGCTCGGTTGCCCTTAGCAACCAATCAGATTCCACCTTTCAATTTCCAAAGAATCTGTGAGGAATGAAAAGTGGAATCTGATTGGTTGCTAAGGGCAACTGAGCCAGTTTCACTTTACACCATGTTTGATAAATCTCCCCCTTCATAACCTTACTACACTTTCTGTCCACCTACTTTTGGACCACCTTGTATATAAATAATATATGGTATAAGCAGCCTTCTAGGAACAGAACCATGTTTGCCCTTGTGTTGTGTCTAGTATTGCCAGTCCCTTCGAATTAAAGCGAATCTGTCATCAGGTTTTTGCGGCCCCATCAGAGATCAGCATGATGTAGGGGCAGAGATCCTGATTCCAGCAATGTACCACTTTACTGGCTCCTGCAGTTTTTATTAAAAACTGATCTGCTGCAGACCTACCAGTTATCTGAATGCGGAGCTCTGTATAACCCCACCCACACCACTGATTGGTAGATTCCAGTGTACACTGTGCATAGGCAGAAAGCTGCAATCAGTGATGGGGATGTGGTTGGACTACCTGGCTGCAGGTTTACTAGTCCTCTAGTGTTAATCTCTTGCTGATGAAGCAGTAATTTTATAAAAAACTACAGCAAGCAGCTCAGTAAGTGACACATTGCTGGCATCAGGGTTTCTGTCCCTACATTATGCTGCTCTCAGATTAGGCAGCAAAAACTTGGTAACAGATTTCCTTTAATTGAAGTAGCTTTGTTCTTCTAATGTCAAACCTTCTGATCAGAGAATACAGAGGACAACCATAGGTGGTGCAAGGGAAAAAAAAAAAAAGAACAAAAGAAAAACCCTGTGCAAAATTTTAGCACAAATGACTATCAGTCACTGATCAACACTAAGCAGCTACAGGATTTAGATAGGGTAGGGACAGATCTTGGGTCTAGATCGGGAAATATTAAATTCAGCAGTCTTCAGCTGTATACAACAGCGCAGCAGCAATATTGTGGGTAGCACTATTACCTCTCCGCATGGCAGGTTATTCCTATGTGGAAAGGTGGGGTGCAGAGCAGTGACCCAGACTTCAGCACAGTAACTTCATTGGTAGGTTGCTCAAAACAGACCAATTAGGGGGTCACAAGAGGTGGCACCACTGTCCCTGCACCTTGAGAACGTTATGTGATCAGTGCTGCCACAGTGATGACACCTACATTTTTGCAGCTGGCAGTGACCTGATGCAGGAGGATGGATTAGCCCTCAACTCCCCCCATTACCGGACCACCTCCAATCCTGAAAATGGAGCTCTGATTAGTCCCACTGTTTGAATAAAGTGATGGCCACATGTCTGGGGGACTGCTGGAGATAGCAGACCGTTTTTCACATGGAGATTCTAAAATAAAAATTAGTGCAGAGATTTTGTGCTGTCAAGAAAAATCTGCGGCAATAATAAATACCTGTCTATTTATTTAGGGCAGATTCCACAGGGAAAACATGGATTAAATTCCTGGCAGTGCCAGCAGCAAGCCTCAAATCTCCCCCATAAAAATTCAAGTCAGATTTCAATCCATCATGTAACATTGCCCTAAGTAGGGCAATATACCTAACTACTATTTTTTTATGCATTATTTTAACACCTTTTTGATATCCATCATATGAATATAGATCATGTGGGTGGTTGTGTATGCCAACCCCATCCCCCCACATAAGAAAAAATGCAATAGGAAGAGATTAAAATATTACACAAATTTGTATGAATAAAAACTACGGCTCGCCATGCAAAAAACAATCCCTCATACCACATCATGGAAGGAGTGGAAAAAAGAAAAACAATAAGTTATGGGTCGCAGACATTTGGATTTAGTTTTTGACAAGTTTCTGATTCTTTCGTCACCACTAAAATAAAAGAAGTTATATAGGTTTGGTATCAATGTGATCATACTGGCCTGAAGAATCAGGTTGCCAGGTCGTTTTTACCACACAACAATGGGTGTAAAAATTGAAAAATGTTTTTGATGCTCTTGAAATGTTTTCCCCCCATTTTCCTGTGCATTGTATGGTAAAAATATATGGTGTAATTCAAAGTTCCAACTTACAAAAAACAAGCTCGCATAAGAATATGTGGTCAGAAAAATAACAAGTTCTGGCTCTTAGAATACCGAGAGGGAAAAAATAAAGAAAAAACTAACAGTGGTTAAATAAAACTTCATTGGTTTAAGACACATTTCTTTCAAGTTCATCTACAATGCTTAGGGGATGCCATAACTGTAGGCAAAAAGAAAAATAAAGGACGTGCCAGGCATGGCTGCCATGCCTGTAGGGTGGTGTAGCCAACCAAGAGCCATAGGGGCTTTTCCCTGCAGCATGCGTGCTGTGTGGCACCAGGTCACGCCCCCTACTGGTGTGCTGTGGCGGTGATAGGAGCATGCCGCCGCACCTTTCTACGTCAAGGACCCCACCCACTGATGTGGCAGTGGGCTTCATACAGTCTGATCAGAATGTTGAACAAAAAACCTCATGTTCAGTTTTGTAGATTTTTGGGTGACCATGGATAAATGTGTGATTTTTGGATGTGTGGTCAATGGCTTTTTTTCTACTGCTATGGCAATGCCTAGAGGATTTCAATTGTTCTTTACTCAATGTCAGGCAACAGCTGCAAAAACAAACAAGATTTACGGTGTATAAAAAAAAAAAAAAGATAAAATCCCGAGATCCCAACATATTATTACCCCTTTACAATTCACTGGTGAGGCTTCATCTGGAATATGGAATCCAGTTTTGGGCTCCACATTTTAAAAATTATATTCAAAAGTTAGATTTGGTTCAAAGGTGGACAACTAGATTGTTACAAGGGATGGCAGGCTTCTGATATGATGAGAGGATGGGAAAGTTGGGCCTGTTTAGCTTAGAAAAACCACACCTCAGAGGGGATCTCATTTATTTGTGGTAAATACAAAGCACTGGCACATGACTTATTCCTTCCAAAGACCATACTAAGACCAGGAGGCACTCATTGTGGGTGGAAGAAAGGCGATTCCAGAACCTAAACTGGAAAGGGTTCTTTACAGTCAGAGCAGTGGGACTGTGGAATGCCGACCACAAGAGGTAGTAATGGCCGACACTATAACAGCTTTCAAAAAAGGACTGGATGATTTCCTCAGTACACAGAACATTATGGGTTATAGATAATTTAGTGACAAAATGAATAATTAGTGGAGAAAGGTTGAACTTGATAGAGCTAGGTCTTTTTTCAACCACAGTAACTATGTAAATGGCAATTCCTCACTCTCACATACGAGTCTAGTGTCTAGTGAGAGTATGTGTAGGTAGCAAGCATGTCTCGCCATCATGACATGGTAAAAGGTTCTCACCTGAGTGGAATCTCCGGTGTCTTATGAGAGCAGATATCTGAGTAAAACACCTCCCGCACTGGTTACAAGGAAAAGGCTTCTCCCCCGTGTGGATTCTCTGATGTTTCACGAGATCGGCTTTTCGGGTAAAACTCTTACCACATTCAGAGCAGAGGAATGGTTTCTCACCCGTGTGGATTTTCTGGTGCTGCATAAGGTTTGATTTCTTTTTGAAACACTTTCCACAGCTAGAGCAAAGATAAGACTTCTCCTGCACGTGATTTCTCTGGTGGATTAAGAGTGCGTCATGCTCTGTGAAACATTTACCACATTCCAGACAGGTGAAAATTTTGGCATCGTGAGCGGTTTCATATGGAGGAAAAGTGGATTTATCTGAAGCAGGTTCCCCATCATCAATGTCCTGAATTGCTGGATGTCTGTTTTGGACACTACGTTGTTGTTCGGGGGAACTAACCAAATTGTTGTCTTCTTCCCAACATGGAGAGGAATTCCTGAGGTTGTCGGCATTGGCTGAAAATAGAAACAGCAGTTCTTAAATATTACTCAAACTTTAAAAATGCCCCATTGCTCTGAGCTCAGACCTATTCAATGTAGTTGGACACCAGGCATATTGTGTCAGTATATCCTATGTAGCAGGAATGCAGTCTACATTTCACATACTCAATGTCTGCATACATCTTAGTGCTTACAGAGAGCTGCTCTATCCTTTAGTTAGTATAGGATCCAGTCACAGCAGCAGCTTGCACCTGTTCACACTGGCTTCATTCATCCTAGATGTGCTTGATGGTAAACATCAGCAACTGCAGCAATCTTGATGATCTGCCAAATGCATTCAGCATGGCAGAACATTCCTCACCTACACTGACTGAACGCATTTTAGACCATGCTTCTGGCATGGTCTAATGGGGCCACCATAGCTGGCTAACGCGGAGGTCATTATTTGACCTATGGGTTTTGTCAGCCACAGTGGCCTATTAGACCATGCAAGGAGCATAGTCTAAAATGTGTTCAGTCAGTGTAGCACTGACAGGTGTAATATATATTGCAATGCATGATATCAGTGATCAGACTAATAAAAGTCCCATACAAGGACTAAGTTGAAATAATTGCAAAAAAAATACCAATAGGTATATTTTATGTAAAGACAACAAGAAAAAAAGTACACATATTAGATATTGCCGCGTACAGAACAACCCAATCTATAAAACATTCACACTTGTTAATCCCTTCAATGAACACCATAAAAAAAATAAAACATGTGCCAATTCCTGAATTGCTGGTTTTTGTTTATTCTGCCTCCTAAAAACCTAAATAGAAAGCAATAAAAATATGTTGTATGCCCAAAAATTTTACCAATAAAAATGTCAACTTGTCCAGCAAAAAACAAGTCTTACATGACTGTCAGAAGCGCTATGGCTTCCCACCAAAAAGAAATCCAGCATAATCTGTTCTCCCAAATTCAAAAGGACCTCATCCCTTCTGAGCCCCTCAGTGTGCCTAAACTACATTTAGCTTCCACATGTGTGGCATTTCTGTAGCGATGAGAGCCTGGTTAATTTACTGGGGCATGTCAGCAGAAGCAAGAGCTGGGCACAACGTACTGGGCACTACAATGTAAGGGCAATACAATGGCAGATTTGAAATTTTCACTCTGAAATATCCACTGCTGCTTGTTTCTGATAAAAACCAATAAAATTCAAACTCGTCAATACATCTGTAGATACCACCCTCTGGGTATTTAATTTCCTAAATGGGGTCACCTGAGAAGGGATTCTACTCTTTTGGAACTTAGGGACTCCAAGAGTAAAATAGCGTTCCATCCCTCCCAAGTCTCGTCGTGTGGCTAAGCAGTACTGTACAGCCACATGAGTATTATTACGTTCAGCAGAAATTGTGGGACAAATTTTGGTGCCATTTTTACCCATTTTCCCATTTGAAAATGTAAAATCTGGGGCTAATTTTTTTTTTTGTGGTAAAAATGTAATTATATATGCTTTTCTGCCCAATGGTATAAAATTCTGTGACCCACCTGTGGTGTCAATACGATTACTGCACCCTTAGATGAATTTGTCGTAGTATGTAAAATGGAGTCATTTGTGGGTGGATATTCTGCTGTCCTGCCACCTCAGGGTCTCTGCCAATATGACATGCCACCCTCAAACCATTCCAGTAAAATCTACACTATAATATGGTGCTCCTTCCGTTCTGAGCTTTGCACTCTGCCTCAAAAGTAGGTCCAGATTACATGTAGAGTGTTGGCGCACTCAGGAGAAATGTGGGAAATGTTTTAATAGGAAAAGGAATCTAGTTACACATCAAAGAATTCACACGGGAGAGAAGCCATTTTTATGTTTATGCACAAACTGTGGACAGTTTCCATCCAAAACACATAAAAACTCTATTGTTTACAGCCAAGCCATCAGATACAATCGGATATGTTCCAACTCTATGGATAGAGACAAACACCTTGATGGCCTCAGAAAGACCTTTTTGAATAAGGGCTACCATCCAAGAGCAATTGAGAACCAGATTACAAGAGCCACCAGAATATCAAGGAATCATCTCCTACATTACAAAAACAAACAAGAAAGCAACTGGGTGCCTCTAGTAGTCACCTACAATCCAAACCTGGAGGCGCTAAGAAGAGCTGCATGGAAACTACAACCTTTACTACAAAAAGATGCCCGATTACAATCCATATTTCCAGACCCCCTGACTTCTGTGTTTTAAACAGCCCCCAAATCTAAGAAGCATCATTGTCAGAAGCTCCGTGTCCTCTCCACCAGCTACAGGTACCTTTCTCTGCAACAAGAAAAGGTGTAAAACCTGTCTGTGAACAATGGCACCAGAGAGATCCCACAGAACCCCACCTCTGGCACCACCTGTGAAGGATCCACATCTCGCCACCTGCCTGACGTCACAATTACGTCAGACGGATCTCGTGGTACGGAACTGCCCTTTGTACCAAAGTGACATTCTCCGCACCCCCTCGGGGACGCGTAAGGTCAGATTGGTACAGTACTACACAGACACCCCCTGTACACATAGGTACAGAAAAGCAACGGGAGTGAGAAAAGGTGGCCCACTCAGTCACTGACGTTGCACATCACTCGCTCACACCCCTGACAGGCTGGGAGATCCCCTTGACTAGCCCCAGTGAAGCAGAACCATGTCGGCCTGGTAGAGCAGCCCCCAGTTTCTATTCGATATAATGGGAATTATATAGGGCCAGAAACAACGAACGTGAGGATTCGTGAATCGAGAAAAAAGAGCAGTCAAAGGTTAAATTATATATTTAATCGCCTTAAGGGCACACTAGACAATACACTATATACATAAGGGTACATACAGCTCTGGCAAAAATTAAGAGACCACTGCAGTTTTCTAAAAATCACCATCTCTACATGTCTGACAGCCATTCCATTCCAGTGTCAGCTGAATTCCAACCAAAGTACACCTCATTCTACTTAATGTGCTTCTGATCAGGTGATCACCTGAACCAAATCGTATGTAATGAGGGAAAGTATAAAAACCATTGCTGTGGTCTTCACAATGCCCTTGCAATAGGACAAGCTGGATGGCAAAACAAATGCTAGGAATAGCCCTAAAAAGTAATTTAAATGAAAAAAATAACTTTTAAAGGTGCCAAAGGAGTTGAAAAGAAAAGTCTTGAGTGAGGAAAAGAAGGGCTCAATTCTGGCATTACTAGCAGTGTCATGTTGCCTCCATCCTTAAAATTTTGAAGACAGCAGTCCATTACAGCAAGGTCAAGCAGCCAACATTGGTGACAACAAAGCTACAGACCGTCAGAGACAGAGGGCGAAAGTGACTCTCCACTGACCGAGACAACCGTCATCTTATTCGAATGTCACTCAGCAACCGCAACATGACATCAAGTGACTTACAAAAGGAATGGCAAATGGCAGCTGGGGTGAAGTGCACGGCAAGAATAGTTTGTAACAGGCTCCTAGAGGCAGGCCTCAAGTCATGTAAAGCAAGAAAAAAGCCTTTCATCAATGAGAAGCAAAGGAGAGCCAGGCTGAAGTTTGCCAAAGACCATAAGGATTGGACCATAGAGGACTGGAGTAAGGTAATCTTCTCTGATGAGTCTAATTTTCAGCTTTGCCCAACACCTGGTCATTTAATGGTTAGACAGAGACCTGGAGAGGCATACAAGCCACAGTGTCTTGCACCCACTGTGAAATTTGGTGGAGGATCGGTGATGATCTGGGGATGATTCAGCAAGGCTGGAATTGCGCAGTTTAATCTTTGTGAAGGAAGTATGAATCAAGCCGCATACAAGGTTATCCTTGAAAAACACTTGCTTCCTTCTGCTCAGGCAATGTTCCCCAACTGTGAGGACTGTTTTTTCCAGCAGGACAATGCCCCATGCCACACAGCTAGGTCAATCAATGTGTAGATGAAGGAGCACCACATAAAGACCCTGTCATGGCCAGCCCAATCTCCAGACCTGAACCCCACTGAAAACCTCTGGAATGTAATCAAGAGGAAGATGGATAGTCACAAGCCATCAAACAAAGAAGAACTGATTACATTTTTGTGCCAGGAGTGGCATAAGGTCACCCAAAAGCAGTGTGAAAGACTGGTGGAAAGCATGCCAAGACGCATGAAAGCTGTGATTAAAAATCATGGTTATTCCACCAAATATTGATTTCTGAACTCTTCCCGAGTTAAAACATGAGTATTGTTGTTTCTAAGTGAATAAGAACTTGTTTTCTTAGTATTATTTGAGGTCTGTAAGCACTGTTTCTTTTTCATTATTTTTACGATTTCTCATTTGCTCAAATAAATACAAAATATTTAGCTTTGAATTTTGGAGACATGTTGTCTGTAGTTTTTAGAATAAAACCACAATGTACATTTTACTCAAAAATATACCTATAAAGAGAAAAATCAGAGAAAATGAAAATTTTGCAGTGGTCTCTTAATTTTTGCCAGAGCTGTACATAATGGACAGAGATGCAAACAAGATAGTGGTACAAGAGTATGCAGATATTAAGAGTCAGTTACCAGTCAGATGGAAGGCCTGGCTTGCAGGGGAGGGGCTGCCACATGGGAGGCTTGTGGGTCCCTCTCTCTTTTCTGTGACTTCCCTCACAGGATGTGTCGTCGCGACCTCCCCAGAGAAAAAGCACTGAGCTAGGGCTGCAGGAGCTTTTAACCTCTCTGGGTCACTCCCTCTACTGCCCCCTGGTTGGACCTCAATCTCCACCCCTGGCCTCCCTGTGGGGGCATCACAACCCTGGCCCAGACTTCAATCATAGGACAATAAAACTTTCACACTTTCAGTATTCCAATATTTACAGCCACAACTGTTTATCTCTCTCCCATACTAATAGTTCTGCTTTTTGTCACCTGTCTCATCTATTGCATTATTTCCGTGTCTTGTTATGTATAAATATGTGACTCTTCAGATTTTGTGTTATACTATGCCTGATGAAGAGACCCAAGTAGTCTGGAAAGCTTGCAATTTGTTACCATCTTTTCAGTTAGCCATTAAAAGGCATCAACCACTGAGGACTCTCAAATATAAATATTTTTCTATCTACTTGCTAACATGGTACAAAGATATATATTTTTCCTGGAATATATTGAAGCATTTCAGAGTTATTGCCTCAAAGTAACACTTGTTAGAATTGAAAAAAATTGGCCTGGTCAGGAAGGCGAAAACAGGCTGGGGGGGGGGGGGGGGCAAAGTGGTTAATAAGGATGTGTTCCTGCCGAGAATAAAGGCGGTCTATGTGCACAGACTGATCTGTTACTGGTTGTTCTGTGTGTATATTCAACACAGGTTTTCCATTAAATTATTCAAACAATTTTCTAAACTAAAATACTCTTTAATTTGGGATTATTACTCACTTGTAGATATGTCTATGGGGATTTCCTCCTTCTTACACTGCACATCACCGGTATGGTACAACTCATCATCTTCTTCCTCTACAACTTCAACTTTAATCTGAAATGATTCTTCTCCCTGGCAATCAGTTTCCAATAAAGTGTGATATCATGTAACAAAATAAGATATAAAACTTTTAGCTTCTCCACACATGTGCACAAGTACAGCAGAGGCTCATGGTGACATATTCAGCTCTATGTACCTCACAAGCTTGTGAATCACTTTTCTCCTCCTCACTATAATCGGAAGAAAAAGGACTGGGAGGTCTTTGATGTGTGTTTCTGTCACTGGATCCTTCTGTAGGGAACACAAAGACGAATGTATATTGTTTGTGATGACCAGACAATAGATGTTTCAATTTCTTTAAGCCAACAGATTTCTTTAAGCCATTAGATGGCGGTCTGCTGAATGATTCTTCGGCTGATAGTTTGGCAGACAGCCATTTCAGCTTCCTCTCCTAAGCAGAGGAGCACTTATTTGGTTGAGCGCTCTAGGATAGAGCCGTAAACAGACATTTCTGCCAGCAGCTTATCTTTGATAGAACAAAGCGATTGTCAGTCCAAAATTAGACAGTCCAATAAACATATCCCCCGAGTATCAGTTGGCTGGAAAACACACATTAGACTGTAAGCCGAACCCGCCGATATCGGCGGATGTGGTCAACAGTAGTCTAATATGTGCGTTTTCTTTTAATCAAATAATGTTTCTTCACCCGAAGGCGGTGTTGCACGCGTGGTGGACTTGCCCCTGGGTCTCGTGTATATACATTCGCTTGAGAGGTTTTCCATTCCCCCTAATAAGAGATCCTTGGGAAGCTCTTTTACACCACAAATTGCCCACTCCTAGTGCAACCTCCTCACTTTCTTCTTCTTAGCAACAAAACAGACAATAGCTTATGCTTGGAAAAAATAGACATATACTGTGTTCCAAATTATTATGCAAATAATATTTTCTCAAATTACCTATATGAATTGCAGTCATTGTAATTTTCCAGTCAAATAACTATTAGAGTACAATTGAAAGGTTTTTGTACAAACTGCCTATGATAACAGTATATTTTTAAAAAAATAAAACACTCAAACTGCACTCAAAATGCATGTTCCAAATTATTATGCACAGCAGAGTTTTCAACCTTTTCATTTTAATAAAGAACAAAAAAATGGTCATTTTTGAAATTATAAGCATTAGCAGGTTACTACAAACTGAAATCAAACAGTTTTCAACTCAAAACTTTATTCTAGGTGATGTTACATTTGCACATAGGACCCCTTGTTCGAAAGGAGTGTGATGTAGCAGACATCCCTTTAATGGTTCAGTGTTTGAATGACCATGTACCTTCCCCTTTAACTGACTGGACACATGACCGTGACATCACACAGGTCCTTATGCACACAGTTAAGGTCCTATCTGTGAGTGTGTGTGTGTGCTGCAATATATATAAACCCTGTCTGTTCCTGTGGGGGTGTGTTCCTGTGTGTAGTAGTTCCTGTGTGTGTTGGGAGCTCCTGTGTGGGCACCGTGTGAGAGACACGAGGCTGTTCCCTGTGTGTGGGGGGAACACCGCTCGTGTGAGGCCTGGAGTGGCCTGGTGGACTCCGGTGGAGGTGAAGCCTGGATCCCTCTGTGAGAGTGTGGGGGATGCCAGTAAGCCTCGGAGTGCCACACAAGCGTCCTGGGGGGGAAGCCTGGGTATGAGATGTGTAATACGCCAGTGAACCTTAAAAGGGAGTAACGGCTGGAGACCACGTGTGGTAAGCCGTGGAGCCACAGTGGTGGCGTCTGAAATGGACTATTACAGCTGAAGCCGGCAAAAGGTAATACTCGTGTTATGGACAGTTGCATGGACATGGTTTAGTACTACCTTGCGGAAGCCTGTAATTGGAGCCAAGTGGGCCGGTCTGCCACATTGGGCTCCTGGACTTTATCAGTGTGTCGATGAGCCACTGAGATGTACTAAGTGATCAGCAGTTTATGGAGTTAATAAACTGCTGAGTTGAGAAATACCGAAAAATATGGCTGGTGTGTTTGTAAATTGACGCAGCGAAGCGAGTATGCCCCAGGATAATAAGTAGCGCTGCCTTACATGTGGTTTGAGAGTGCGGGCAGCTGCAGTCTGGTTGCTAGGGGCAACTGCAGTCTGGTTGCTGGGAGCATCTGCAGTCTGGTTGCTGGGAGCATCTGCAGTCTGGTTGCTGGGAGCATCTGCAGTCTGGTTGCTGGGAGCATCTGCAGTCTGGTTGCTGGGAGCAACTGTACAGGTCGTCGTCGCACTCAAACCTGGTTTGCTGTGGCTCGGCGGGGCTCACGAAGGTCAAAGCATCTTGCTGCAACTCGGCGGGGTTGCGAAGGTTGTCGTCGCACTCAAACCTGGTTTGCTGTGGCTCGGCGGGGCTCACGAAGTCAAAGCATCTTGCTGCAACTCGGCGGGGTTGCGAAGATTGACATCGCTCTCAAATCCTGTTTTGTGGTGGCTCGGCGGGGCCACAAAATTTTTTTCGGGGAGAGCGGTGAAGTTCAAGTGTGAACAGTGTACCGTGATGGTTGTGAGCAAAGCAACAGAGGTGTCTGGAGCTATTGAGCGTTTGAAGGACCGGTTGGGACCGGAGCAGGTATTTGAGAAACTCTTACAGGACATGGTGCGGGAACAGCAGGAGCTGCGGGCACCGTATAGAATGGCGGCGGTGGACCATTCTATGGACTCTCCGGGGGCGCCCGTGTTGTCCCAGAGTGCCCGGGGAGGTGGTAAGAGGTCTTGTGAACTGAGTCCTAAGACTGTCGCTGATTTTTTGTGTAAAAATTCCCTTACAGGTGTGGTTGTTAAAAAAGGGGGCGGAGTCTAAAAAGGGGGGGGGGCGGATTTTCACAAGTGTGTGGAGTGTAGAAAACTGGAAATTGTTGATGATTGTGGGTTGGTACCTCCTAAAAATGACAAGGTGACCGTTGATAACGGGGTAGCTCCAGTGGAAGGGGTTGAAGTCAAAGGGGGAGGTGACCTGGTAGTCCACAACATCATGGGGAGTGACACAGACCCGATAGCCGACGGTGACACTACGGAAGTAGAAGGAGAGGTCAGTCCGGAGGGGCTAGCCGAAGGGAGAGAGTCCACCTCTCGGCGTAGACGGTGCAGGGGCCACAAAAAGGTTGCTCCTGTAGTCTTTGCTGAAAGTGAAAGTAAAGAAAATGTAATGCTGTGTGCTGTTGTTACAAGGGTGGATCCTCCTTCAGAGGCAGAAGAGGAGGTGACGGACCTGGAGAACGTGTCCTCAGACCAGCGGAGCCTGGAGTCTGAACGGCAGAGGGTATACCAGGTTGTGAAGGACTTGCAGCGAGGTCTAAAGGAAAGCAACGAGGAAGTTGTCCAGTGGAAGGAGATGTTCCACGCAATTAAGTAGGACCGCCGCAAAATCAAGGAAGAGGTTTTGCAGTTGAAGCTTGAGAAGGAGGCGCGGCAGGATGGAGTTTCTGGACGTGAACAAATTCTAGAACGACTGCGCAAATAGCACAACCAGGAGCTGTGTGACTCCAGGAAGGAGTGTGGTGAACGCAGTAGGGAGCTGCAACAGGTTAAGAGAGATTATGAGGATCTCCTCAAGGTGAAGGAAAAACTAGAGGAGGATAAGGCGGATGCAGAGCAAGTGCGCCAAGTGGTTGAGACCACTCTGCAAGATACCCGTGAGGAGAATGATGATCTCCGGGGAAAGACCCTAGATCTGGGAGCTCAGGTGAAGGAGCTACAGATGTCCTGTGATACTCTCCAGAAGGTGGAGATGTATCTTAAGGAAACAGTCAGCAAGATCGAAGCTGAGCGAGAGAAGATGGAGGAGTCCATCGGAAAAGCCACAGACCAGGGCCAGGAGTTGACCGCTGGTGATGGTAGGTATGAAGCAGATACTTCCTCGAGTGATGTGGGCTCGGAGGATTCGGTGGATGTCGGAGCCGAGATCAAGCAGCTCAAGGAGTTGCTACAAGCCCAGTGGACGCAAGAGAAGCGTGAGAGACTGGCTATGGAGAGCCGAGTGGGCGCATTGGAGACGGAGAGGTCTGAGAGAGCTCTGCTGCTGGAAGAGCAGTTGAAGCAGGAAGAGCTTCAGAGATGGGCTGCTGAGAGGCGAGTAGCTGAGCTGGAAGGAGGAGTTTTAGAGCTCAAAGGTCGCCTAGCAAAGTGTCACGTGGTGAATGAGGTCTCCTTGGAGAAGGGAAAAGACAAACAAGTTGCACTTACTCCCTTAGACCATGAGAAGGTGGACCTGAGGAGAGCTAAGAGTGTGGTGTTGGAAGATAAAGGTGAAGTGGAGGTGGTCAAGACGAAAAGTTGTGAAGTTGTGGCTGTGAGTCAGCTCAGGGGAAGCATCCAGGGTGAAGAAGCTGGAAGTCAGTTGTCCCTGAAACCTGAGCTGGTTGATCGTCTGGAAACCACTGGTGAGACTGAAACGTCTCGGTACAAGTGTCTCGTAGATGTACCCGAGGACTTGAGGGAAGAATGCACCCGTGAGTTAGTGCATGAGGAGTTTAAGAAGGCCGTGGGAGCCTGTAAGGTGTACTTGACCTCAGAGGCTAGACAGCTGGTAGTCCTGTCCACGACTGAAGTCACGGTGAAGAGGGTGGCGATCCTGAGTGACATACATTGGCGATGTATTCGCACGAAGCGGTTTCTCCGGTTGAGGACGGAACAAGCTGCTAGACAACTGGAGCTGATGAGAAAGGCTCACAGTCTGCGAGAAGAGGTCATCCGGGTGCCTCGTGTTCTGGTGAGAGAGCTCATTGGGAGAAATGGCCGAGCCATGCAGATGATGGTAAAGAAGTCTGGTGTGGTAAAAGTAAGCAGTCCACGTGATCGTCGGGACTGGATGCCGGATGAAGATGGCACGGTGTCGTTCTACGCTGTAGGAACGGAAGAAAGTCTTGCAGATATGAGCATGCTGGTGGAGTACCGAGTGACCTACCTGTGAGAGGTGGAAAAGTTGAATCTCGCTAGACTGCGAGTGGATAGACAGCATCATCTGAGCAGCAGAAGATGGCAGCCGTCTAGAAAGTGTGAGACCAGACAGAGAAAGGGCTCCCTAAATATCAGAGCAGCTGAGGTTGGGGACCTTTCTAGATGTCCTGGGAGTGGGTTTGGAGGTAGTGAGACCTCCAGTGACTCAGGGTTGAGTGGCCCATACAATCGACCCAATAGAGGACAGAACCATGTGGAGTCACACTGTTGTATTGACCGCTGGGAGCGGGGGAGACCTGACAGGGTTTCGACTGACCGCTGGGAGCGGGGGAGACCTGACAGGGTTTCGACTGACCGCTGGGAGCGGGGGAGACCTGACAGGGTTTCGACTGACCGCTGGGAGCGGGGGAGACCTGACAAGGTTACGACTGACCGCTGGGAGCGGGGGAGCCATTGGGAGCGGGGGAAGTCTGACAAATTTACGACCCGGAAATGTGACTTGACGAAGTCGATGACATTGACAGATGGTAGGTCCCTAAGGAGTGGGCTAATGTCAATGTTTAATGTTCCAGGGGCTGGACAACGCAAGGGTTTTGTGCATGGTCTCAGTGTGAACTGTGGGATATAGACTGTTTGTGTATATTATGTGTTCAACCCTACAAGTTTGCACAGAGGGGGGGGGAATATGTGATGTAGCAGACATCCCTTTAATGGTTAAGTGTGTTTGAATGACCATGTACCTTCCCCTTTAACTGACTGGTCACATGACCGTGACATCACACAGGTCCTTATGCACACAGTTAAGGTCCTATCTGTGAGTGTGTGTGTGTGCTGCAGTATATATAAACCCTGTGTGTTCCTGTACGGGTGTGTTCCGGTGTGTAGGAGTTCCTGTGTGTGTTGGGAGCTCCTGTGTGGGCACCGTGTGAGAGACACGAGGCTGTTCCCTGTGTGTGTGTGGGGGAACACCGCTCGTGTGAGGCCTGGTGGACTCCGGTGGAGGTGAGCCTGGATCCCTCTGTGAGAGTGTGGGGGATGCCAGTAAGCCTCGGAGTGCCACACAAGCATCCTGGAGGGGGAAGCCTGGGTATGAGATGTGTAATACGCCAGTGAACCTTAAAAGGGAGTAACGGCTGGAGACCACGTGTGGTAAGCCGTGGAGCCACAGTGATGGCATATGAAATGGACTAATACAGCTGAAGCCGGCAAAAGGTAATACTCGTGTTATGGACAGTTGCATGGACATTGTTTAGTACTACCTTGCGGAAGGCTGTAATTGGAGCCAAGTGGGCCGGTCTGCCACATTGGGCTCGTGGACTTTATCAGTGTGTCGATGAGCCACTAAGATGTACTGAGTGATCAGCAGTTTATGGAGTTAATAAACTGCTGAGTTGAGAAATACCGAAAAATATGGCTGGTGTGTTTGTAAATTGACGCAGCGAAGCGAGTATCCCCCAGGATAATAAGTAGCGCTGCCTTACAGGAGCTTCTGAACTCTCTCATTCATTGAATTTGTCAGGTTTTGGATGGTTTCTGTTTCAATTGTTTTGCATGAGGACAGAATACCCTCCCAGAGCTGTTGCTTAGATGTGAACTGCCTCCCGCCATCATAGACACTCCTTTTGATGATGCTCCAGAGGTTCTCAATGGGGTTGAGGTCAGGGGAGCATGGGTGCCACACCATAAGTTTGTCCCCTTTTATGCCCATAGCAGCCAGAGATGCAGATGTGTTATGTGCAGCATGAGACAGGGCATTATCATGCATGAAATTATCTCGATGGTCCAGATGGATGGAGTGGAGGATGGCTGGTTGATGGACACCCCATGCAAACACGGCTACGGCGTCAACAATGAGGAGGTGGAGTAATTTTTTGGGCTGGAATCATGGGGAGAGAGATTGTCGGCCCCTTTAGGATCCCTGAAGGGGTAAAGATGAACTCCATAATGTATGTGGAGTTTATCAAACAGCACTTCCTTCCATGGTTCAAGAAGAAGAACCGTGCATTCCGCAGCAAGATCATTTTCATGCATGATAATGCCCCGTCTCATGCTGCACATAACACATCTGCATCTCAGGCTGCTATGGGCATAAAAGGGGACAAACTTATGGTGTGGCACCCATGCTCCCCTGACCTCAACCCCATTGAGAACCTCTGGAGCATCATCAAAAGGAGTGTCTATGATGGCGGGAGGCAATTCACATCTAAGCAACAGCTCTGGGAGGGTATTCTGTCCTCATGCAAAACAATTGAAGCAGAAACCATCCAAAACCTGACAAATTCAATGGACGAGAGAGTTCAGAAGCTCCTTTCGAACAAGGGGTCCTATGTGCAAATGTAACATCACCTAGAATAAAGTTTTGAGTTGAAAACTGTTTGATTTCAGTTTGTAATAACCTGCTAATGGTTATAATTTCAAAAATGACCATTTTTTTGTTCTTTATTAAAATGAAAAGGTTGAAAACTCTGCTGTGCATAATAATTTGGAACATGCATTTTGAGTGCAGTTTGAGTGTTTTATTTTTTTAAAAATATACTGTTATCATAGGCAGTTTGTACAAAAACCTTTCAATTGTACTCTAATAGTTATTTGACTGGAAAATTACAATGACTGCAATTCATATAGGTAATTTGGGAAAATCTGAGAAAATATTATTTGCATAATAATTTGGAACACAGTGTATACTGTACTCGGAATTTCTGCATTGAATATTAAGACCAATGAGCAACTCACTAGTGTCTTAAATGACACTCAGTCTAAGTTCTTCAGGATCTGGGACCCCAGGATAACACATACATCCGCATATAATAAAAGTCAGTCTCTCTTTGTTTAATCATACATAATATCCTCATCAACTCCTGAACCTTACAATTGCATTGTCTGTGAGCCCCTCATGCTATCCTTTTTTCCCCACATGCCCTCTCCCTCCTTTATCTTTGTACGTTTTGCCTTGTTTTTTTGCATGTTCATTATTATATGATCCGCTAACATATTGAAGTGATTTGACTTCTTTTGTTCTACTGTTAAAACATAAAATTCAATGAATACAGTATATTTGAAAGCAATAATTTCTTCCAACCTGGCGATGAGAGGGGCTCACAATTCTCCATATCATCCTTATCCAGGTCTTTGGGTTCTTGGGAATATTGCCCAGCAGGAACCTGAGACAACAATGATACAGTCATCATCCAGACACTTTGCTGATGTTAACAGTATAATGTCCCAGCAGGGATCACCTCTCCAGTCAGCAGCTCAATGATCTTGTCAGTCAGTTCCAGGATCTTCTTCTCACTGCGCTTCTCAAGCTGCAGTGATCGAGGCATCTTAATGGGGCTCTAAGGAGTTAAAAGACAGGCACACTTTAAAGAAGCATTCTAGAAAAAATATATATTGTATCATTCATTTGTAATGTACATGGCAGATATCAATTTAATTACAGAACACAATTTGTGAGTTATCCACTCCATTTCAGTCGATCACTGTATTATGTGACCCAAACTCAGATTCTGTTCACGTCCAATTGTCATACATTAGTGATGGATGCAGCGTTTAAAAAAATAATATGCTTTATGACTGGAGCAAAGAACAGATGCAAAATTTCCATTTTTGAACAGTTTGGTTTTCCTTTTGCATCTGTATTTATTCTGTGTCTCTAAAATACCTCTAGTGTTCTGAGCATGCTCAGTGTTAAAAAAAGAATCCAATAAGAATCCGTTAACACAGGTGTCCCCAACCTGTGGCTCGCGGATGTCTGTCAGCTGGGTGCATTAGCCACAGGTCTAGCAAACAGTTATGAAGAGAAGGTCTCCAGATGGTGACTTCTGTGAGTATCACAGCACAGAAGAGCAGATCTGGATGCCCATATACTGGTGGAGGGCAAGGTGGGAATAAATAGGGGAAGTTGGAGACGGGATGATACTGTCAGATAAAGGCTGCTTGAAGCTGGATGCAATAGCGTGGCCTGACCTAGACAGTCACATTCCTCCATAATTGAGAAATAAGGGTTTTCATTTATATGCAATTGAGGTGAAGAACTATTTGTAGATCTGATGCCTCTGTCACTCCAGCTCTATTCCCCACCAGTACCGCCTCCTGTTTGACTGACAGCCTCCATGCTGTGACTTCAGGCAAAGGAGCTGTCAGTTAAGCAGGAGAAAGCAGCGCTGGGCAGGGAATAGAGCTGGTGTGACAGAGGCTTCAGATCTAGCCTCATATTCATATCAATTCAAACGCTGATTTTTCAGTAATGGAGGAATGTGACTGGCCATATTAAGGCATTGCTGGACTTGTCTTTGTAACAATTATATGCACATAGAAATAGTTTGGGTCTGAATCCTGCTGACAGATTCCCCAGAATATACTGTTCAAACCAAGTACAGGCACTTGGTTCATCTTGCCGCGGATAAAAATTCTCTCTGCCTCTATGAAGCGAGAGCTGTCAATCAAAGAAGAGGGGGTGGAGATAGATGGAAAACAAGCAGGTGGAAGGTGTATATAAATGATTGGCAGCACCATGATGCCCGAGCGCCTGTACTTGGTTTGAACAGTCATTCTGTGCAGAGTCCCTTTAACATGACTAGCAAAAATATACATACAGAAACCGGATTTTTGTCCTCTGTGTGATTTGGAGAATCAGAATTCAGGTCAAGTGATATAGCAAAGGACTAAAATGGAACGAATAAAATAACAGAAAGAGTGGTCAGAAAGCAAGTTAACATTTTTAGAATGTACTTGATCTACATTATAAACTAGTCATACAATAAAGCATTTTCAGTGAGTGCTTCTTTAAACCCTTAAGAATCAAGCCATTTTTTGTTTTTACATTTTTCCCTCTTTTTAAAAAAAGTTATACATTTTTTCCATTTTTCCATCAACATGGCTGAATAAAGGTTTTTTTTTTGGCACAAGTTGTAGCTTTGAATGACACCGTTCATTTTACCATACAATATATTGGAAAATGGGAAAAAAGTGATCTGAAATGGTGAATAAATATGTACTTCCACAATTGTATTTAGAATTTTGTTCTTAGGGCATTCATTGTGCCGTAAAAATGACTCGGCAGCCTGATTCTTCATGTCAGCACAAACACAGTGAAAGTCTGTCTTATAGTCCGAATGCAGCTTGCCGGGGGGCATCGGAGGTGGCGAGGGGATCACATTTACAGCATTTGACAGCAGGAGTGTGCCCTGGTGTCACGGGTGTGTCAGAGGTGACAGACAGTCGCTCTCCAGTGGGTTGCACGAGATCTCTACATTTGGCATTGCAGACAGCTCCTTAGATAAGAGGCTGTCTTTAGGACCAAGCGGCTACCTCTCTCTTGCTAATTAGCTCTCTGGCCTGGGTGTATATATACCTTCTGTGTCTGAGAGGGAGTTGCCGGCTATATCCATTTCTACTTGTGAAGCTCAGCAGGAGCAGTACTTCGTCCTCTCTGGAGCTTGAGGTCGTGTGCTTATTTGGAGTTCATCTAAAGCCAAGCCATTTCCCCTGTTTTGTCCACCTTTGTTGTCTATAGAGTTTAGTGGAGGTTGACTAGTGCTCATCTCCTTCCATCCCTAGCCATACGCCAGGGAGAGTAGGGCGAGGCACGCGTGCGGCAATTGCTGAAGAGGCAATATAGGGACGATAGTTGAGACAGGTGACGCTAGACCAGACTAGGAGGTCTCCACTTCCCCCCTTTCCCTAGTGTCTTGGCTCCCTTTCCCTTTTCCCTCTGTGTTGCATGTGTTGCATTAAGTCTTCCCCATACCTGACGTGACACCTGGGCTCGCAGGAGGGGGTATCCTGGCGGTGTGAGTAAGGAGCAAAGTCCCCACTGCGCACATTGACCTTGTGGTGGGCTTCAGGAAATGGCGCTATTTCTGCACATGTGCAGATTTAGATCTCGGTCAATGAATATATAGGCTCAGCTTTTTCAATTTTCCGTCAATACACTTGTATGAGGCCTTGCTTTCTGCATGTAATTTCCTCTTTTTTAAACTTCGCATTTACATTTTGTGATAAGTGGAGAGATTTAAAACGTATTTTTATTTTTTACCTAATTTTAAAAGTATATGTTTTTCATGTTTTTGCCTTATTTTTTTTCTTCACTTTTTTTTTTTTAGTTCGTTTTGGTATGCAATCCTCTGTAATACATTGCATTGTGTAGTGAAATAGGCGATCTCCTATGACGTCCATCTACAGGTCGTGATAGAGGATCTACAAATGACAAACAAAGGGGCCTTCAGAAGAAATTTGGCTGCAAGGGGAACAGATCGGCACCCCAAGATTGTGTTACACAGGGTGCAGGTGGTCATAAAAAATGACAGCCGCCATCTTGAAGACTTGTATATGCTGCTGTCATGCTTGACAGTGGTATTTAACAGTGAAATTGATGTGATCGGAGCAAGCTTCTATCGCATCAGTTAGTGTTAGGTGTTGACCATGTAACAGAGCCAGTGCCTGCGCTACATGGAGTGTGCTCAGCTCTTGAGACCTCTCCATATATTAATAGCGCATGACTGCCACACATGTACGGCTGTTGTCGCTAAGAGGTTGATAGATGCAAAAATCCCAAAACTCTCCCCTGTCCTAATATTTATTGTTAAAGATGAGTCTGATGTCATTTGACAACATTTCCAGAACCTCTCACCTCTCCGGTCAGCAGATAGATGATCTCCAAGGTGATCTTCAATATACTCTCAGCTTTGAAACTCTTGTCTTGGTCCATCTTCAAGTATTTAAAATAAAAAAGTGGTCTTTACAACACACAAGGTCCCGCTACAACACAGATAGAAAGCAGAATGAATGCAACAATGTGAACAGACGAAATACTGAAAAGAAAATTACATTATGCATATTATCATCAGTCATTTTCAAGTGCTAAATGGCAAAAGTAATGTGCTGTGAAGCCACAAATCCTGCACTTTTTAGCACAGATTTGGTTCCTGCTACATGTCTAAGTGAAGCACGTTTTAACATGTCACTGATACAAGCTGTACGGACAACAATGGTGACGCTAAAAAAAAAAGGTCAATTCTGATTCAGCGACGGATTTGTATGTAACTTAGTTCCACTGAAGATAAATGGAGCTTTGCAGTGTGGTATCCAGGTGAACAAAGAGCATGCTGCAGAATGTAAAATCCAGGACACACTCATTATTGGGCAGAAACTTATTTTTCTTGTTTGGGAACACGTGAATGGGGTATACAATGCACCAGTCATGTACAGTTATATGAAAAAGTTTGGGCACCCCTATTAATCTTACGCTTAATGTTTTATAAAAATTGGTGTTTTTGCAACAGCTATTTCAGTTTGATATATGTTATAACTGTTGGACACAGTAATGTTTCTGCCTTGAAATGAGGTTTATTGTACTAACAGTAAATGTGCAATCTGCATTCAAACAAAATTTGACAGGTGCATAAGTATGGGCACCCTTATCATTTTCTTGTTTTAAATACTCCTACATACTTTTTACCGACTTACTAAAGCCCTTTTTTTGGTTTTGTAACCTCATTGAGCTTTGAACTTCATAGCCAGGTGTATGCAATCATGAGAAAAGCTACTTAAAGTGGCCACTTGCAAGTTGTTCTCCTGTTTGAATCTCCTCTGAAGAGTGGCATCATGGGCTCCTCAAAACAACTGTCAAATGATCTGAAAACAAAGATTATTCAACATAGTTGTTCAGGGGAAGGATACAAAAAGCTGTCTCAGAGATTTAACCTGTCAGTTTCCACTGTGAGGAACATAGTAGGGAAATGGAAGAACACAGGGACAGTTCTTGTTAAGGCCAGAAGTGGCAGGCCAAGAAAAACATCAGAAAGGCAGAGAAGAAGAATGGTGAGATCAGTCAAGGACAATCCTCAGACCACCTCCAGAGAGCGGCAGCATCAACTTGCTGCAGATGGTGTCACTGTGCATCGGTCAATTATACAACGCACTTTGCACAAGGAGAAGCTGTATGGGAGAGTGATGCGAAAGAAGCCATTTCTGCAAGCACGCCACAAACAGAGTCGGCTGAGGTATGCAAAAGCACATTTGGAGAAGCCAATTTCTTTTTGGAAGAAGGTCCTGTGGACTGATGAAACCAAGATTGAGTTGTTCGGTCATACAAAAAGGCGTTATGCAAGGCGGCAAAAAAACACAGCATTCCAAGAAAAACACTTGCTACCCACAGTAAAAATTTGGTGGAGGTTCCATCATGCTTTGGGGCTGTGTGGCCAATGCCGGCACCGGGAATCTTGTTAAAGTTGAGGGACGCATGGATTCCACTCAGTATCAGCAGATTCTTGACAATAATGTTCAAGAATCAGTGATCAAGTTGAAGTTACGCAGGGGATGGATTTTTCAGCAAGACAATGATCCAAAACACCGCTCCAAATCTACTCAGGCATTCATGCAGAGGAACAATTACAATGTTCTGGAATGGCCATCCCAGTCCCCAGACCTGAATATCATTGAACATCTGTGGGATCATTTGAAGAGGGCTGTCCATGCTCGGCGACCATCAAACTTAACTGAACTGGAATTGTTTTGTAAAGAGGAATGGTCAAAAATACCTTCATCCAGGATCCAGGAAATCATTAAAAGCTACAGGAAGCGACTAGAGGCTGTTATTTTTGCAAAAGGAGGATCTACTAAATATTAATGTCACTTTTCTGGTGAGGTGCCCATACTTATGCACCTGTCAAATTTTGTTTGAATGCAGATTGCACATTTTCTGTTAGTACAATAAACCTCATTTCAAGGCAGAAACATTACTGTGTCCAACAGTTATTACATATATCAAACTGAAATAGCTGTTGCGAAAACATTAAGCTTAAGATTAATAGGGGTGCCCAAACTTTTTCATATAACTGTACACTGTCCCAGGGTCTGTCTAGAAGTAGACATGGCATCCACAACACGAACAAGTCCCCTAGTACTGCTGGGCTAACAAAAAAGGAAAATCACCACTCAAATTGTGAGGCCATGTTCACACGGTCAATGTTTGGGGAGTTTTTTACCTCAGTATTTGTAAGCCAAAACCAGGAGTGGAACAATCAGAGGAAAAGTAGAATAGAAACATGTCACCACTTTTGTATTTATTACCCACTACTGGTTTTGGCTTAAAGATACTGAGGTAAAAAAACCCTCACCAAATAAAGTGCACCAGGTTTGTTTTTATTTCAGTGCTGGAGTAGTGCTACTAATCTAAGTTCTCTGACCCAAGTATGATACTTACCAGCTGCCGACTTCTGCTCTTCCCGATGCTGCTTCCGCCCCTCACCGCCATCTTGTAACAGCAAGTTCTGACTGACCAGAAGTCAGAGGTATCGGTCACAAGCTCTCAGTGTAAGTCTATGAGATCCTCATCCTGGCTCTCCCAGACTTAGGCCGGTTTCACACGTCCATATATTTCCGGCACTGGAGATATCAGTGTCCCACGTGTGACAACCATGTGCCGCCCCAGGATCACATGGACCGGCGCCTGGGAATCAGCGCTACAGTTAGTGCTGTTCATAAGCGCCGGGTGCTGAACACTGCCCTCAACAAAGTTCCCTGCCGGCGCTGCGATCAGCACCAACATGGACAATGATGAGAGTAGTAGTCTGTTCCCGCAGTGTGCACCTGTAAAAATAAGATTAAAATAATAAAATCCTTATACTTGCCTGTCTGGAGATGTCCCCAGCTGTAATCCTTTGACTGCTGAAGCAGAGAAGTCGGGGAGTATGAGCCACTCCAGCGAGAGGCAACGGAGCAGCGCTGCAGTCAGTGATTGACAGGACACAGCTCCTGAGCTCAGCTCCGGGGCCGCTCGCTGGAGTGGCTCATTCTCCCCGGATCCTCATCGTCAGCAATCAGAGGATTACAACGGGGGACATCTCCGGACAGGCGAGTATAAGTATTTTATTATTTTAATCCTATTTTTTACAGGTGGACACTGCAGAAGCAGACTACTACTACCCTAATCATTGTCCCTGCTCGTGCTGATAGCAGCACCGGCAGGGAACCATGATGAGGGCAGTGTTCAGCACCTGGCGCTTGGGAACAGCGCTAACAGTAGCACTGATTCCCAAGCGCCGGTACATGTGATCCTGATGACACATGGATGTCATCCGTGTGTGTTCAGTGTGAGACACTTTTGCGGACCGTGTATCTCCAAAAAAAACGGACATGTCAGCATGTGGAGCACAAGAACACACGGCCCGTGGAAACACACTGACATGTGCGCAGCCGCAGACCCATAGATTTTAATGGGTCTGCATGTGTCAGTGTCTCCAGTACGTGTGGAATCTGTCACCACACGTACGTGTGAAAGAGCCCTTACACAGTAGTGATTTCTAGATTGCCCATCAAACACTAAAGCGATCTGGCAGGTCACAAATTGTTGGAGACCGACCAGAGCCGTGCCGGAAACAGCGACTGGTAACTAAGGGCAGGGAACTTAGATTAAATCTGCACAAAAATGCACATTGTTGGTGCAGATTTTCCTGTGTAGATTTTCCCCCAAAGTCACAGGTGTAAATACCCCTGGGGATATGTGTCAGGCGAATGAACCAGTCGAGCTTGTCAAGAGAAAGTCATTTCAGGAAACGCCGGTGGGTTTTTTTAAGCATCTTTTTTAGCTCTTTTTTTTGTTGTTTTCAACACACTTCTCAACAGTTTTGACTGTCAGCGGGTTTTCTGAATGTTTTTGTGGCGTCTTTTGCCCTGACAATTCAACAATTAAAAAATTGCTAGTAATTTTTCAAGCAAAATTTCTGACAAAAGCTCAAAAAGACGCCTGGACATCTTCAAGCCCTTTCCATTGACTTCTGAATATTCTCTGTACTTTTATAACAGAGCAGAAAACCGCAGAAGTATGGCCAGCTCACTTCTGTTAAGGCTTGGTGCCTGTGGAAACCTGAAGCGGTTACAAGACTCTCAAAAGACTGAACATATGAATAGCAAGCGGTTTTTACACAGAAATGCTCCTTCTTTTGAGCTTTTCTGTGAGCTTTTTCATAACGGTCTTGGAGCAGAGCTGCCTGGAAAAGATGATGAGTGCACAAACCCTTAGGCCTTAGCAGACATCAGTGGTTTTGCAAGAAGGCAATAAAAGGTCTGAGAGTTATAAGTGTTTGGTCCGCGTGAAAAATATGGAGTTGAAAAAATATGATTTTCTTGTATGAAAAAAATTGCAAAGCATTTCCTGTGCATATAACGTTACTCACAGGCAGAACAGATTGTGAATGTGAACAGCCCCATAGACTCTAATGGGTACATGTTCTATCCGCGACAAAACACTGATAGAACACATACATGAAAGACGACGTCTGAATGATGCCTTAACGTTTCCACCAGAAAGTCAGTGTTTACAGCAGAAGCTCCCTATCACGAGCATGCACAGGGGCAACGACACTGGGCCATCCAGAACCTTTTCTAAATGGAAGGATAGCACTAGCCATTAGTAATTTACTTTCAGAAATCACCGGAAACGTACTGTCTGCCATTGGACAATGCCATGGAAAAGGAACAACTCCAAAATTATTATTAAACCAGGATAATATTTATATATAAGAGTATCAGAATATAAAGCACTGTAGCTAATAACAGATTTCCTCATTGCTCCAGCCACAGTAGAGACATAACCACAAGGATCAGTAATGGTAATCATGCCAGTTACAGCAGGGAGAAACCATGCCAGGTCACTGGGGAGAAAAGCAAGAGCTTCACAGCAGACAAGAGCGACGGTACAGTGGGGGACGATGCCAGGAGAAGGGGGACCACCACAGGCAGCAAGCAGAGTCCATTACTGGACCATCACAATGTGTATTATCATCTTTATACATTTGTTACCTCTCAATGGACGCGGACCACGAATAAAGAGTTTCTACATCTGCCACACAGGAAATACAAAATTAGCAAGGATGAGGGAAGTAGTAATCGTACAGCAGGGCATTGTGGGTAGCGCTACAACAACATGGCCGACACGCTCTTTGCCCGAGGACCTGTGCTTTACTAAGTCTACATAGCAGCCTCAGCCAGAGAACGGACTTTGCGTTGGTGGTGCACGGACGCCTGCGTCTAGCGTTCAGCCTAGAATGTATGGGCTCCTGTCAGGTATATATTATTGGAGGCAGCAGAATGTATGGGCTCCTGTCAGGTATATATTATTGGAGGCAGCAGAATGTATGGGCTCCTGTCAGGTATATATTATTGGAGGCAGCAGAATGTATGGGCTCCTGTCAGGTATATATTATTGGAGGCAGCAGAATGTATGGGCTCCTGTCAGGTATATATTATTGGAGGTAGGAGAATATATGGGCTCCTGTCAGCTATATATTATTGGAGGCAGCAGAAGGTATGGGCTCCTGTCAGGTATATATTATTGGAGGTAGGAGAATATATGGGCTCCTGTCAGGTATATATTATTGGAGGCAGCAGAATGTTTGGGCTCCTTCCTACCAGGTATATATTATTGGAGGCAGCAGAATCTATGGGCTCCTGTCAGGTATATATTATTGGAGGCAGCAGAATGTATGGACTCCTGTCAGGTATATATTATTGGAGGCAGGAGAATCTATGGGCTCCTGTCAGGTATATATTATTGGAGGCAGAAGAATGTATGGGCTCCTGTCAGGTGTATATTATTGGAGGCAGCAGAATGTATGGACTCCTGTCAGGTATATATTATTGGAGGCAGCAGAATGTATGGGCTCCTGTCAGGTATATATTATTGGAGGCAGTAGAATGTATGGGCTCCTGTCAGGTATATATTATTGGAGGCAGGAGAATGTATGGGCTCCTGTCAGGTATATATTATTAGAGGCAGCAGAATCTATGGGCACCTGTCAGGTATATATTATTGGAGGCAGGAGAATGTATGGGCTCCTGTCAGGTATATATTATTGGAGGCAGCAGAATGTATGGGATCCAGTCAGGTATATATTATTGGAGGCAGGAGAATGTATGGGCTCCTGTCGGGTATATATTATTGGAGGCAGCAGAATGTATGGACTCCTGTCGGGTATATATTATTGGAGGCAGCAGAATGTATGGGCTCCTGTCGGGTATATATTATTGGAGGCAGCAGAATGTATGGGCTCCTGTCGGGTATATATTATTGCAGCCAGCAGAATGTATGGGCTCCTGTCAGGTATATAGTATTGGAGGCAGCAGAATGTATGGGCTCCTGTCAGGTATATATTATTGGAGGCAGGAGAATGTATGGGCTCCTGTCAGGTATATATTATTGGAGGCAGGAGAATGTATGGGCTCCTGTCAGGTATATATTATTGGAGGCAGCAGAATGTATGGGCTCCTGTCAGGTATATATTATTGGAGGCAGCAGAATCTATGGGCTCCTGTCAGGTATATATTATTAGAGGCAGCAGAATGTATGGGCTCCTGTCAGGTATATATTATTGGAGGCAGCAGAATGTATGGGCTCCTGTCAGGTATATATTATTGGAGGCAGCAGAATGTATGGGCTCCTGTCAGGTATATATTATTGGAGGCAGCAGAATGTATGGGCTCCTGTCAGGTATATATTATTGGAGGCAGCAGAATGTATGGGCTCCTGTCGGGTATATATTATTGGAGGCAGGAGAATCTATGGGCTCCTGTCAGGTATATATTATTGGAGCCAGCAGAATGTATGGGCGCCTGTCAGATATATATTATTGGAGGCAGGAGAATGTATGGGCCCCTGTCAGGTATATATTATTGTAGGCAGCAGAATGTATGGGCTCCTGTCAGGTATATATTATTGGAGGCAGCAGAATGTATGGGCTCGAGTCAGGTATATATTATTGGAGGCAGCAGAATCTATGGGCTCCTGTCAGGTATATATTATTGGAGGCAGCAGAATGTATGGGCTCCTGTCAGGTATATATTATTGGAGGCAGCAGAATGTATGGGCTCCTGTCAGGTATATATTATTGGAGGCAGCAGAATGTATGGGCTCCTGTCAGGTATATATTATTGGAGGCAGCAGAATGTATGGGCTCCTGTCAGGTATATATTATTGGAGGCAGCAGAATGTATGGGCTCCTGTCAGGTATTTATTATTGGAGGCAGCAGAATGTATGGGCTCCTGTCAGGTATATATTATTGGAGGCAGCAGAATGTGTGGGCTCCTGTCAAGTATATATTATTGGAGGCAGGAGAATGTATGGGCTCCTGTCAGGTATATATTATTGGAGGCAGCAGAATGTATGGACTCCTGTCAGGTATATATTATTGGAGGCAGCAGAATGTATGGGCTCCTGTCAGGTATATATTATTGAAGGCAGCAGAATCTATGGGCACCTGTCAGGTATATATTATTGGAGGCAGGAGAATGTATGGGCTCCTGTCAGGTATATATTATTGGAGGCAGCAGAATGTATGGTCTCCTGTCAGGTATATAATATTGGAGGCAGGAGAATGTATGGGCTCCTGTCAGGTATATATTATTGGAGGCAGGAGAATGTATGGGCTCCTGTCAGGTATATATTATTGGAGGCAGGAGAATGTATGGGCTCCTGTCAGGTATATATTATTGGAGGCAGCAGAATGTATGGGCTCCTGTCAGGTATATATTATTGGAGGCAGCAGAATGTATGGGCTCCTGTCAGGTATATATTATTGGAGGCAGCAGAATGTATTGGCTCCTGTCACGTATATATTATTGTAGGCAGCAGAATGTATGGGCTCCTGTCTGGTATATATTATTGGAGGCAGGAGAATGTATGGGCTCCTGTCAGGTATATATTATTGTAGGCAGCAGAATGTATGGGCTCCTGTCTGGTATATATTATTGGAGGCAGGAGAATGTATGGGCTCCTGTCAGGTATATATTATTGGAGGCAGCAGAATGTATGGGCTCCTGTCAGGTATATATTATTGGAGGCAGCAGAATGTATGTACTCCTGTCAGGTATATATTATTGGAGGCAGCAGAATCTATGTGCTCCTGTCAGGTATATATTATTGGAGGCAGCAGAATGTATGGGCTCCTCTCAGGTATATATTATTGGAGACAGGAGAATGTATGGGCTCCTCTCAGGTATATATTATTGGAGACAGGAGAATGTATGGGCTCCTGTCAGGTATATATTATTGGAGGCAGCAGAATGTATGGGTTCCTGTCAGGTATATATTATTGGAGGCAGCAGAATCTATGGGCTCCTGTCAGGTATATATTATTGGAGGCAGCTGAATGTATGGGCTCCTGTCAGGTATATATTATTGGAGGCAGGAGAATGTATGGGCTCCTGTCAGGTATATATTATTGGAGGCAGGAGAATTTAAGGGCTCCTGTCATGTATATATTATTGGAGGCAGCAGAATGTATGGGCTCCTGTAAGGTATATATTATTGTAGGCAGCAGAATGTATGTACTCCTGTAAGGTATATATTATTGTAGGCAGCAGAAAGTATGGGCTCCTGTCAGGTATATATTATTGAAGGCAGCAGAATCTATGGGCACCTGTCCGGTATATATTATTGGAGGCAGGAGAATGTATTGGCTCCTGTCAGGTATATATTATTTGAGGCAGGAGAATGTAAGGGCTCCTGTCATGTATATATTATTGGAGGCAGCTGAATCTATGGGCTCCTGACAGGTATATATTATTGGAGGCAGCTGAATCTATGGGCTCCTGACAGGTATATATTATTGGAGGCAGCTGAATCTATGGGCTCCTGACAGGTATATATTATTGGAGGCAGCTGAATCTATGGGCTCCTGACAGGTATATATTATTGGAGGCAGCTGAATCTATGGGCTCCTGTCCGGTATATATTATTGGAGGCAGGAGAATGTATGGGCTCCTGTCAGGTATATATTATTGGAGGCAGGAGAATCTATGGGCACCTGTCAGGTATATATTATTGAAGTCAGCAGAATGTATGGGCTCCTGTCCGGTATATATTATTGGAGGCAGGAGAATGTATGGGCTCCTGTCAGGTATATATTATTGAAGGCAGCAGAATCTATGGGCTCCTGTCAGGTATATATTATTGGAGGCAGCAGAATGTATGGGCTCCTGTCAGGTATATATTATTGAACTCAGCAGAATATATGGGCTCCTGTCAGGTATATATTATTGGAGGCAGGAGAATGTATGGGCTCCTGTCTGGTATATAGTATTGGAGGCAGCAGAATGTATGGGCTCCTGTCAGGTATATATTATTGGAGGCAGCAGAATGTATGGGCTCCTGTCAGGTATATATTATTGGAGGCAGCAGAATGTATGGGCTCCTGTCAGGTATATATTATTGGAGGCAGCAGAATGTATGTACTCCTGTCAGGTATATATTATTGGAGGCAGCAGAATGTATGGGCTCCTGTCAGGTATATATTATTGGAGGCAGGAGAATGTATGGGCTCCTGTCAGGTATATATTATTGGAGGCAGGAGAATGTATGGGCTCGTGTCAGGTATATATTATTGGAGTCAGGAGAATGTATGGGCTCCTGTCAGGTATATATTATTGGAGGCAGGAGAATGTATGGGCTCGTGTCAGGTATATATTATTGGAGCCAGCAGAATGTATGGGCTCCTGTCAGGTATATATTATTGGAAGCAGCAGAATGTATGGGCTCCTGTCAGGTATATATTATTGGAGGCAGCAGAATGTATGGGCTCCTGTCAGGTATATATTATTGGAGGCAGGAGCATGTATGGGCTCCTGTCAGGTATATATTGTTGGAGGCAGGAGATTGTATGGACTCCTGTCAGGTATATATTTTTGGAGGCAGCAGAATCTATGGGCTCCTGTCAGGTATATATTATTGGAGGTAGCAGAATGTATGGGCTCCTGTCAGGTATATATTATTGGAGGCAGCAGAATGTATGGGCTCCTGTCAGGTATATATTATTGGAGCTAGCAGAATGTATGGACTCCTGTCAGCTATATATTATTGGAGGCAGGAGAATGTATGGGCTCCTGTCAGATATATATTATTGGAGTCTGCAGAATCTATGGACTCCTGTCAGGTATATATTATTGGAGGCCGCAGAATGTATGGGCTCCTGTCAGGTATATATTATTGGAGGCAGGAGAATGTATGGGCTCCTGTCAGGTATATATTAATAAAGTCAGCAGAATGTATGGGCTCCTGTCAGGTATATATTATTGGAGGCAGGAGAATGTATGGGCTCCTGTCCGGTATATATTATTGGAGGCAGGAGAATGTATGGGCTCCTGTCAGGTATATATTATTGAAGGCAGCAGAATCTATGGGCTCCTGTCAGGTATTTAATATTGGAGGCAGCAGAATGTATGGGCTCCTGTCAGGTATATATTATTGAAGTCAGCAGAATATATGGGCTCCTTTCAGGTATATATTATTGGAGGCAGGTGAATGTATGGGCTCCTGTCCGGTATATATTATTGGAGGCAGGAGAATGTATGGGCTCCTGTCAGGTATATATTATTGAAGACAGCAGAATGTATGGGCTCCTGTCAGGTATATATTATTGGAGGCAGCAGAATGTATGGGCTCCTGTCAGGTATATATTATTGGAGGCAGCAGAATGTATGGGCTCCTGTAAGGTATATATTATTGGAGGCAGCAGAATGTATGGGCTCCTGTCAGATATATTTTATTGGAGGCAGGAGAATGTATGGGCTCCTATCAAGTATATATTATTGGAGGCAGCAGAATGTATGGACTCCTGTCAGGTATATATTATTGAAGGCAGCAGAATGTATGGGCTCCTGTCAGGTATATATTATTGGAGGCAGGAGAATGTATGGGCTCCTGTCAGGTATATATTATTGGAGGCAGGAGAATGTATGGGCTCCTGTCAGGTATATATTATTGGAGGCAGGAGAATGTATGGGCTTGTGTCAGGTATATATTATTGGAGCCAGCAGAGTGTATGTGCTCCTGTCAGGTATATATTATTGTAGGCAGCAGAATGTATGGACTCCTGTCAGGTATATATTATTGGAGGCAGCAAAATGTATGGGCTCCTGTCAGGTATATATTATTGGAGGCAGGAGAATGTAAGGGCTCCTGTCAGTTATATATTATTGTAGGCAGCAGAATGTATGGACTCCTGTCAGGTATATATTATTGGAGGCAGCAGAATGCATGGGATCCTGTCAGGTATATATTATTGGAGCCAGCAGAATGTATGGTCTCCTGTCAGGTATATATTATTGGAGGCAGGAGAATGTATGGGCTCCTGTCAGGTATATCTTATTGGAGGCAGCAGAATGTATGGGCTCCTGTCAGGTATATCTTATTGGAGGCAGCAGAATCTATGGGCTCCTGTCAGGTATATATTATTGGAGGGAGCAGAATCTATGGGCTCCTGTCAGGTATATATTATTGGAGCCAGCAGAATGTATGGGCGCCTGTCAGATATATATTATTGGAGGCAGGAGAATGTATGGGCCCCTGTCAGGTATATATTATTGTAGGCAGCAGAATGTATGGGCTCCTGTCAGGTATATATTATTGGAGGCAGCAGAATCTATGGGCTCCTGTCAGGTATATATTATTGGAGGCAGCAGAATGTATGGGCTCCTGTCAGGTATATATTATTGGAGGCAGCAGAATGTATGGGCTCCTGTCAGGTATATATTATTGGAGGCAGCAGAATGTATGGGCTCCTGTCAGGTATATATTATTGGAGGCAGCAGAATGTATGGGCTCCTGTCAGGTATATATTATTGGAGGCAGCAGAATGTATGGGCTCCTGTCAGGTATATATTATTGGAGGCAGCAGAATGTATGGGCTCCTGTCAGGTATATATTATTGGAGGCAGCAGAATCTATGTGCTCCTGTCAGGTATATATTATTGGAGGCAGCAGAATGTATGGGCTCCTGTCAGGTATATATTATTGGAGACAGGAGAATCTATGGGCTCCTGTCAGGTATATATTATTGGAGGCAGGAGAATGTATGGGCTCCTGTCAGGTATATATTATTGTAGGCAGCAGAAAGTATGGGCTCCTGTCAGGTATATCTTATTGGAGGCAGCAGAATGTATGGGCTCCTGTCAGGTATATATTATTGGAGGCAGCAGAAAGTATGGGCTCCTGTCAGGTATATCTTATTGGAGGCAGGAGAATGTATGGGCTCCTGTCAGGTATATATTATTGGAGGCAGCAGAATCTATGGGCTCCTGTCAGGTATATCTTATTGGAGGCAGGAGAATGTATGGGCTCCTGTCAGGTATATATTATTGGAGGCAGCAGAATCTATGTGCTCCTGTCAGGTATATATTATTGGAGGCAGGAGAATGTATGGGCTCCTGTCAGGTATATATTATTGGAGGCAGGAGAATGTATGGACTCCTGTCCGGTATATATTATTGGAGGCAGCAGAATGTATGGGCTGCTGTCCGGTATATATTATTGGAGGCAGCAGAATGTATGGGCTCCTGTCAGGTATATATTATTGGAGGCAGCAGAATGTATGGGCTGCTGTCCGGTATATATTATTGGAGGCAGCAGAATGTATGGACTCCTGTCAGGTATATATTATTGGAGGCAGCAGAATGTATGGGCTCCTGTCAGGTATATATTATTGGAGGCAGCAGAATGTATGGGCTCCTGTCAGGTATATATTATTGGAGGCAGCAGAATGTATGGGCTCCTGTCAGGTATATATTATTGGAGGCAGCAGAATGTATGAGCTCCTGTCAGGTATATATTATTGGAGGCAGCAGAATCTATGGGCTCCTGTCAGGTATATCTTATTGGAGGCAGGAGAATGTATGGGCTCCTGTCAGGTATATATTATTGGAGGCAGCAGAATGTATGGACTCCTGTCAGGTATATCTTATTGGAGGCAGGAGAATGTATGGGCTCCTGTCAGGTATATATTATTGGAGGCAGCAGAATGTATGGGCTCCTGTCAGGTATATCTTATTGGAGGCAGCAGAATGTATGGGCTCCTGTCAGGTATATATTATTGGAGGCAGCAGAATGTATGGGATCCAGTCAGGTATATATTATTGGAGGCAGGAGAATGTATGGGCTCCTGTCGGGTATATATTATTGGAGGCAGCAGAATGTATGGACTCCTGTCAGGTATATATTATTGGAGGCAGCAGAATGTATGGGCTCCTGTCAGGTATATATTATTGGAGGCAGCAGAATGTATGGGCTCCTGTCACGTATATATTATTGCAGCCAGCAGAATGTATGGGCTCCTGTCAGGTATATAGTATTGGAGGCAGCAGAATGTATGGGCTCCTGTCAGGTATATATTATTGGCGGCAGGAGAATGTATGGGCTCCTGTCAGGTATATATTATTGGAGGCAGGAGAATGTATGGGCTCCTGTCAGGTATATATTATTGGAGGCAGCAGAATGTATGGGCTCCTGTCAGGTATATATTATTGGAGGCAGCAGAATCTATGGGCTCCTGTCAGGTATATATTATTAGAGGCAGCAGAATGTATGGGCTCCTGTCAGGTATATATTATTGGAGGCAGCAGAATGTATGGGCTCCTGTCAGGTATATATTATTGGAGGCAGCAGAATATATGGGCTCCTGTCAGGTATATATTATTGGAGGCAGCAGAATGTATGGGCTCCTGTCAGGTATATATTATTGGAGGCAGCAGAATGTATGGGCTCCTGTCAGGTATATATTATTGGAGGCTGCAGAATGTATGGGCTCCTGTCAGGTATATCTTATTGGAGGCAGTAGAATGTATGGGCTCGAGTCAGGTATATATTATTGGAGGCAGCAGAATGTATGGGCTCCTGTCAGGTATATATTATTGGAGGCAGCAGAATCTATGGACTCCTGTCAGGTATATATTATTGGAGGCAGCAGAATGTATGGGCTCGAGTCAGGTATATATTATTGGAGGCAGCAGAATGTATGGGCTCCTGTCAGGTATATATTATTGGAGGCAGCAGAATCTATGGGCTCCTGTCAGGTATATATTATTGGAGGCAGCAGAATGTATGGGCTCCTGTCAGGTATATATTATTGGAGGCAGCAGAATCTATGGGCTCCTGTCAGGTATATATTATTGGAGGCAGCAGAATGTATGGGCTCCTGTCAGGTATATATTATTGGAGGCAGCAGAATGTGTGGGCTCCTGTCAAGTATATATTATTGGAGGCAGGAGAATGTATGGGCTCCTGTCAGGTATATATTATTGGAGGCAGCAGAATGTATGGACTCCTGTCAGGTATATATTATTGGAGGCAGGAGAATGTATGGGCTCCTGTCAGGTATATATTATTGAAGGCAGCAGAATCTATGGGCACCTGTCAGGTATATATTATTGGAGGCAGGAGAATGTATGGGCTCCTGTCAGGTATATATTATTAGAGGCAGCAGAATGTATGGCCTCCTGTCAGGTATATAATATTGGAGGCAGGAGAATGTATGGGCTCCTGTCAGGTATATATTATTGGAGGCAGGAGAATGTATGGGCTCCTGTCAGGTATATATTATTGGAGGCAGGAGAATGTATGGGCTCCTGTCAGGTATATATTATTGGAGACAGCAGAATGTATGGGCTCCTGTCAGGTATATATTATTGGAGGCAGGAGAATGTATGGGCTCCAGTCAGGTATATATTATTGGAGGCAGCAGAATGTATGTGTTCCTGTCAAATATATATTATTGGAGGCAGCAAAATGTATGGGCTCCTGTCAGGTATATATTATTGGAGGCAGCAGAATGTATGGGCTCCTGTCAGGTATATATTATTGGAGGCAGCAGAATGTATGGGCTCCTGTCACGTATATATTATTGGAGGCAGCAGAATGAATGGGCTCCTGTCTGGTATATATTATTGGAGGCAAGAGAATGTATGGGCTCCTGTCAGGTATATATTATTGTAGGCAGCAGAATGTATGGGCTCCTGTCTGGTATATATTATTGGAGGCAGGAGAATGTATGGGCTCCTGTCAGGTATATATTATTGGAGGCAGCAGAATCTATGGGCTCCTGTCAGGTATATATTATTGGAGGCAGCAGAATCTATGTGCTCCTGTCAGGTATATATTATTGGAGGCAGCAGAATGTATGGGCTCCTCTCAGGTATATATTATTGGAGGCAGCAGAATCTATGGGCTCCTGTCAGGTATATATTATTGGAGGTAGCAGAATGTATGGGTTCCTGTCAGGTATATATTATTGGAGGCAGCAGAATCTATGGGCTCCTGTCAGGTATATATTATTGGAGGCAGCTGAATGTATGGGCTCCTGTCAGGTATATATTATTGGAGGCAGGAGAATGTATGGGCTCCTGTCAGGTATATATTATTGGAGCCAGCAGAATGTATGGGCACCTGTCAGGTATATATTATTGGAGGCAGCAGAATCTATGGGCTCCTGTCAGGTATATATTATTGGAGGCAGGAGAATGTATGGGCTTCTGTCAGGTATATATTATTGGAGCCAGCAGAATGTATGGGCACCTGTCAGGTATATATTATTGGAGGCAGCAGAATCTATGGGCTCCTGTCAGGTATATATTATTGGAGGCAGCTGAATGTATGGGCTCCTGTCAGGTATATATTATTGGAGGCAGGAGAATGTATGGGCTCCTGTCAGGTATATATTATTGGAGGCAGGAGAATTTAAGGGCTCCTGTCATGTATATATTATTGGAGGCAGCAGAATGTATGGGCTCCTGTAAGGTATATATTATTGTAGGCAGCAGAATGTATGTACTCCTGTAAGGTATATATTATTGTAGGCAGCAGAAAGTATGGGCTCCTGTCAGGTATATATTATTGAAGGCAGCAGAATCTATGGGCACCTGTCCGGTATATATTATTGGAGGCAGGAGAATGTATTGGCTCCTGTCAGGTATATATTATTTGAGGCAGGAGAATGTAAGGGCTCCTGTCATGTATATATTATTGGAGGCAGCTGAATCTATGGGCTCCTGACAGGTATATATTAGTGGAGGCAGCTGAATCTATGGGCTCCTGACAGGTATATATTATTGGAGGCAGCTGAATCTATGGGCTCCTGACAGGTATATATTATTGGAGGCAGCTGAATCTATGGGCTCCTGACAGGTATATATTATTGGAGGCAGCTGAATCTATGGGCTCCTGTCCGGTATATATTTTTGGAGGCAGGAGAATGTATGGGCTCCTGTCAGGTATATATTATTGGAGGCAGGAGAATCTATGGGCACCTGTCAGGTATATATTATTGAAGTCAGCAGAATGTATGGGCTCCTGTCCGGTATATATTATTGGAGGCAGGAGAATGTATGGGCTCCTGTCAGGTATATATTATTGAAGGCAGCAGAATCTATGGGCTCCTGTCAGGTATATAATATTGGAGGCAGCAGAATGTATGGGCTCCTGTCAGGTATATATTATTGAAGTCAGCAGAATATATGGGCTCCTGTCAGGTATATATTATTGGAGGCAGGAGAATGTATGGGCTCCTGTCTGGTATATAGTATTGGAGGCAGCAGAATGTATGGGCTCCTGTCAGGTATATATTATTGGAGGCAGCAGAATGTATGGGCTCCTGTCAGGTATATATTATTGGAGGCAGCAGAATGTATGGGCTCCTGTCAGGTATATATTATTGGAGGCAGCAGAATGTATGGGCTCCTGTCAGTTATATATTATTGGAGGCAGCAGAATGTATGGGCTCCTGTCAGGTATATATTATTGAAGTCAGCAGAATATATGGGCTCCTGTCAGGTATATATTATTGGAGGCAGGAGAATGTATGGGCTCCTGTCAGGTATATATTATTGGAGGCAGCAGAATGTATGGGCTCCTGTCAGGTATATATTATTGGAGGCAGCAGAATGTATGGGCTCCTGTCAGGTATATATTATTGGAGGCAGCAGAATGTATGTACTCCTGTCAGGTATATATTATTGGAGGCAGCAGAATGTATGGGCTCCTGTCAGGTATATATTATTGGAGGCAGGAGAATGTATGGGCTCCTGTCAGGTATATATTATTGGAGGCAGGAGAATGTATGGGCTCGTGTCAGGTATATATTATTGGAGTCAGGAGAATGTGTGAGCTCCTGTCAGGTATATATTATTGGAGGCAGGAGAATGTATGGGCTCGTGTCAGGTATATATTATTGGAGCCAGCAGAATGTATGGGCTCCTGTCAGGTATATATTATTGGAGGCAGCAGAATGTATGGGCTCCTGTCAGGTATATATTATTGGAGGCAGCAGAATGTATGGGCTCCTGTCAGGTATATATTATTGGAGGCAGGAGCATGTATGGGCTCCTGTCAGGTATATATTGTTGGAGGCAGGAGAATGTATGGGCTCCTGTCAGGTATATATTATTGAAGACAGCAGAATGTATGGGCTCCTGTCAGGTATATATTATTGGAGGCAGCAGAATGTATGGGCTCCTGTAAGGTATATATTATTGGAGGCAGCAGAATGTATGGGCTCCTGTCAGATATATTTTATTGGAGGCAGGAGAATGTATGGGCTCCTATCAAGTATATATTATTGGAGGCAGCAGAATGTATGGACTCCTGTCAGGTATATATTATTGAAGGCAGCAGAATGTATGGGCTCCTGTCAGGTATATATTATTGGAGGCAGGAGAATGTATGGGCTCCTGTCAGGTATATATTATTGGAGGCAGGAGAATGTATGGGCTCCTGTCAGGTATATATTATTGGAGGCAGGAGAATGTATGGGCTTGTGTCAGGTATATATTATTGGAGCCAGCAGAGTGTATGTGCACCTGTCAGGTATATATTATTGTAGGCAGCAGAATGTATGGACTCCTGTCAGGTATATATTATTGGAGGCAGCAAAATGTATGGGCTCCTGTCAGGTATATATTATTTTAGGCAGGAGAATGTAAGGGCTCCTGTCAGTTATATATTATTGTAGGCAGCAGAATGTATGGACTCCTGTCAGGTATATATTATTGGAGGCAGCAGAATGCATGAGATCCTGTCAGGTATATATTATTGGAGCCAGCAGAATGTATGGTCTCCTGTCAGGTATATATTATTGGAGGCAGCAGAATGTATGGGCTCCTGTCAGGTATATCTTATTGGAGGCAGCAGAATGTATGGGCTCCTGTCAGGTATATCTTATTGGAGGCAGCAGAATCTATGGGCTCCTGTCAGGTATATATTATTGGAGGCAGCAAAATGTATGGGCTCCTGTCAGGTATATATTATTTTAGGCAGGAGAATGTAAGGGCTCCTGTGAGTTATATATTATTGTAGGCAGCAGAATGTATGGACTCCTGTCAGGTATATATTATTGGAGGCAGCAGAATGCATGGGATCCTGTCAGGTATATATTATTGGAGCCAGCAGAATGTATGGTCTCCTGTCAGGTATATATTATTGGAGGCAGGAGAATGTATGGGCTCCTGTCAGGTATATCTTATTGGAGGCAGCAGAATGTATGGGCTCCTGACAGGTATATATTATTGGAGGCAGCTGAATCTATGGGCTCCTGACAGGTATATATTATTGGAGGCAGCTGAATCTATGGGCTCCTGACAGGTATATATTATTGGAGGCAGCTGAATCTATGGGCTTCTGACAGGTATATATTATTGGAGGCAGCTGAATCTATGGGCTCCTGTCCGGTATATATTATTGGAGGCAGGAAAATGTATGGGCTCCTGTCAGGTATATATTATTGGAGGCAGGAGAATCTATGGGCTCCTGTCAGGTATATATTATTGAAGTCAGCAGAATGTACGGGCTCCTGTCCGGTATATATTATTGGAGGCAGGAGAATGTATGGGCTCCTGTCAGGTATATATTATTGAAGGCAGCAGAATCTATGGGCTCCTGTCAGGTATATAATATTGGAGGCAGCAGAATGTATGGGCTCCTGTCAGGTATATATTATTGAAGTCAGCAGAATATATGGGCTCCTGTCAGGTATATATTATTGGAGGCAGGAGAATGTATGGGCTCCTGTCTGGTATATAGTATTGGAGGCAGCAGAATGTATGGGCTCCTGTCAGGTATATATTATTGGAGGCAGCAGAATGTATGGGCTCCTGTCAGGTATATATTATTGGAGGCAGCAGAATGTATGGGCTCCTGTCAGGTATATATTATTGGAGGCAGCAGAATGTATGGGCTCCTGTCAGGTATATATTATTGGAGGCAGCAGAATGTATGGGCTCCTGTCAGGTATATATTATTGGAGGCAGGAGAATGTATGGGCTCCTGTCAGGTATATATTATTGGAGCCAGCAGAATGTATGGGCTCCTGTCAGGTATATATTATTGGAGGCAGCAGAATGTATGGGCTCCTGTCAGGTATATATTATTGGAGGCAGGAGAATGTATGGGCTCCTGTCAGGTATATATTATTGGAGGCAGGAGCATGTATGGGCTCCTGTCAGGTATATATTGTTGGAGGCAGGAGATTGTATGGACTCCTGTCAGGTATATATTGTTGGAGGCAGCAGAATCTATGGGCTCCTGTCAGGTATATATTATTGGAGGTAGCAGAATGTATGGGCTCCTGTCAGGTATATATTATTGGAGGCAGCAGAATGTATGGGCTCCTGTCAGGTATATATTATTGGAGCTAGCAGAATGTATGGACTCCTGTCAGCTATATATTATTGGAGGCAGGAGAATGTATGGGCTCCTGTCAGATATATATTATTGGAGTCTGCAGAATCTATGGACTCCTGTCAGGTATATATTATTGGAGGCCGCAGAATGTATGGGCTCCTGTCAGGTATATATTATTGGAGGCAGTAGAATGTATGGGCTCCTGTCAGGTATATATTAATGAAGTCAGCAGAATGTATGGGCTCCTGTCAGGTATATATTATTGGAGGCAGGAGAATGTATGGGCTCCTGTCCGGTATATATTATTGGAGGCAGGAGAATGTATGGGCTCCTGTCAAGTATATATTATTGAAGGCAGCAGAATCTATGGGCTCCTGTCAGGTATATAATATTGGAGGCAGCAGAATGTATGGGCTCCTGTCAGGTATATATTATTGAAGTCAGCAGAATATATGGGCTCCTTTCAGGTATATATTATTGGAGGCAGATGAATGTATGGGCTCCTGTCCGGTATATATTATTGGAGGCAGGAGAATGTATGGGCTCCTGTCAGGTATATATTACTGAAGGCAGCAGAATGTATGGGCTCCTGTCAGGTATATATTATTGGAGGCAGCAGAATGTATGGGCTCCTGTCAGGTATATATTATTGGAGGCAGCAGAATGTATGGGCTCCTGTAAGGTATATATTATTGGAGGCAGCAGAATGTATGGGCTCCTGTCAGATATATTTTATTGGAGGCAGGAGAATGTATGGGCTCCTGTCAAGTATATATTATTGGAGGCAGCAGAATGTATGGACTCCTGTCCGGTATATATTATTGGAGGCAGCAGAATGTATGGGCTCCTGTCAGGTATATATTATTGGAGGCAGGAGAATGTATGGGCTCCTGTCAGGTATATATTATTGGAGGCAGGAGAATGTATGGGCTCCTGTCAGGTATATATTATTGGAGGCAGGAGAATGTATGGGCTTGTGTCAGGTATATATTATTGGAGCCAGCAGAGTGTATGTGCTCCTGTCAGGTATATATTATTGGAGGTATCAGAATGTATGGGCTCCTGTCAGGTATATATTATTGGAGTCAGCAGAATGTATGGGCTCCTGTCAGGTATATATTATTGGAGGCAGCAGAATGTATGGGCTCCTGTCAGGTATATATTATTGTAGGCACCAGAATGTATGGGCTCCTGTCAGGTATATATTATTGTAGGCAGCAAAATGTATGGGCTCCTGTCAGGTATATATTATTGTAGGCAGCAGAATGTATGGGCTCCTGTCTGGTATATTTTATTGTAGGCAGCAGAATGTATGGGCTCGTCTGGTATATATTATTCTAGGCAGCAGAATGTATGGGCTCCTGTCAGGTATATATTATTGTAGGCAGCAGAATGTATGGGCTCCTGTCTGGTATATATTATTGGAGGCAGGAGAATGTATGGGCTCCTGTCAGGTATATATTATTGGAGGCAGCAGAATGTATGGGCTCCTGTCAGGTATATATTATTGGAGGCAGGAGAATCTATGGGCTCCTGTCAGGTATATATTATTGGAGGCAGGAGAATCTATGGGCTCCTGTCAGGTATATATTATTGGAGTCAGCAGAATGTATGGGCTCCTGTCAGGTATATATTATTGGAGGCAGCAGAATGTATGGACTCCTGTCAGGTATATATTATTGGAGGCAGCAGAATGTATGGGCTCCTGCCAGGTATATATTATTGGAGTCAGCAGAATGTATGGACTCCTGTCAGGTATATATTATTGGAGGCAGCAGAATGTATGGGCTCCTGTCAGGTATATATTATTGGAGGCAGCAGAATCTATGGGCTCCTGTCAGGTATATATTATTGTAGGCAGCAGAATGTATGGGCTCCTGTCAGGTATATATTATTGTAGGCAGCAGAATGTATGGGCTCCTGTCAGGTATATATTATTGTAGGCAGCAGAATGTATGGGCTCCTGTCTGGTATATATTATTGTAGGCAGCAGAATGTATGGGCTCGTCTGGTATATATTATTGTAGGCAGCAGAATGTATGGGCTCCTGTCAGGTATATATTATTGGAGCCAGCAGAATGTATGGGCTACTGTCAGGTATATATTATTGTAGGCAGCAGAATGTATGGGCTTCTGTCTGGTATATATTATTGTAGGCAGCAGAATGTATGGGCTTCTGTCTGGTATATATTATTGTAGGCAGCAGAATGTATGGGCTCGTCTGGTATATATTATTGTAGGCAGCAGAATGTATGGGCTCCTGTCAGGTATATATTATTGGAGGCAGGAGAATCTATGGGCTCCTGTCAGGTATATATTATTGGAGTCAGCAGAATGTATGGGCTCCTGTCAGGTATATATTATTGGAGGCAGCAGAATGTATGGGCTCCTGTCAGGTATATATTATTGGAGGCTGCAGAATCTATGGGCTCCTGTCAGGTATATATTATTGGAGGCAGCAGAATGTATGGGCTCCTGTCAGATATATATTATTGGAGGCAGCAGAATGTATGGGCTCCTGTCAGGTATATCTTATTGGAGGCTGCAGGGTGTATGGGCTCCTGTCAGGTATATATTATTGGAGCCAGGAGAATGTATGGGCTCCTGTCAGGTATATCTTATTGGAGGCAGCAGAATGTATGGGCTCCTGTCAGGTATATATTATTGGAGGCAGGAGAATGTATGGGCTCCTGTCAGGTATATATTATTGCAGTCAGCAGAATGTATGGGCTCCTGTCAGGTATATATTATTGGAGGCAGCAGAATGTATGGGCTCCTGTCAGGTATATATTATTGGAGCCAGCAGAATGTATGGGCTACTGTCAGGTATATATTATTGTAGGCAGCAGAATGTATGGGCTTCTGTCTGGTATATATTATTGTAGGCAGCAGAATGTATGGGCTCGTCTGGTATATATTATTGTAGGCAGCAGAATGTATGGGCTCCTGTCAGGTATATATTATTGGAGGCAGGAGAATCTATGGGCTCCTGTCAGGTATATATTATTGGAGTCAGCAGAATGTATGGGCTCCTGTCGGGTATATATTATTGGAGGCAGCAGAATGTATGGGCTCCTGTCAGGTATATATTATTGGAGGCTGCAGAATCTATGGGCTCCTGTCAGGTATATATTATTGGAGGCAGCAGAATGTATGGGCTCCTGTCAGATATATATTATTGGAGGCAGCAGAATGTATGGGCTCCTGTCAGGTATATCTTATTGGAGGCTGCAGGGTGTATGGGCTCCTGTCAGGTATATATTATTGGAGCCAGGAGAATGTATGGGCTCCTGTCAGGTATATCTTATTGGAGGCAGCAGAATGTATGGGCTCCTGTCAGGTATATATTATTGGAGGCAGGAGAATGTATGGGCTCCTGTCAGGTATATATTATTGCAGTCAGCAGAATGTATGGGCTCCTGTCAGGTATATATTATTGGAGGCAGCAGAATGTATGGGCTCCTGTCAGGTATATATTATTGGAGGCTGCAGAATCTATGGGCTCCTGTCAGGTATATATTATTGGAGGCAGCAGAATGTATGGGCTCCTGTCAGGTATATATTATTGGAGGCAGCAGAATGTATGGGCTCCTGTCAGGTATATATTATTGGAGTCACCAGAATCTATGAGCTCCTGTCAGGTATATATTATTGGAGGCAGCAGAATGTATGGGCTCCTGTCAGATATATATTATTGGAGGCAGCAGAATGTATGGGCTCCTGTCAGGTATATATTATTGGAGGCAGCAGAATGTATGGGCTCCTGTCAGGTATATATTTTTGGAGTCACCAGAATCTATGGGCTCCTGTCAGGTATATATTATTGGAGGCAGCAGAATCTATGGGCTCCTGTCAGGTATATATTATTGGAGGCAGGAGAATGTATGGGCTCCTGTCAGGTATATATTATTGGAGGCAGGAGAATGTATGGGCTCCTGCCAGGTATATATTATTGGAGTCAGCAGAATGTATGGACTCCTGTCAGGTATATATTATTGGAGGCAGCAGAATGTATGGGCTCCTGTCAGGTATATATTATTGGAGGCAGCAGAATTTATGGGCTCCTGTCAGGTATATATTATTGGAGGCAGCAGAATGTATGGGCTCCTGTCAGGTATATATTATTGGAGGCAGGAGAATGTATGGGCTCCTGTCAGGTATATATTATTGAAGGCAGCAGAATCTATGGGCTCCTGTCAGGTATATATTATTGGAGGCAGGAGAATGTATGGGATCCAGTCAGGTATATATTATTGGAGGCAGCAGAATCTATGGACTCCTGTCAGGTGTATATTATTGGAGGCAGCAGAATGTTTGGGATCCTGTCAGGTATATATTATTGGAGGCTGCAGAATCTATGGGCTCCTGTCAGGTATATATTATTGGAGGCAGCAGAATGTATGGGCTCCTGTCAGGTATATGTTATTGGAGGCAGCAGAATGTATGGGCTCCTGTCAGGTATATATTATTGGAGGCAGCAGAATGTATGGGCTCCTGTCAGGTATATATTATTGGAGGCAGGAGAATGTATGGGCTCCTGTCAGGTATATATTATTGGAGGCAGGAGAATGTATGGGCTCCTGTCAGGTATATATTATTGGAGTCACCAGAATGTATGGGCTCCTGTCAGGTATATATTATTGGAGTCACCAGAATGTATAGCCTCCTGTCAGGTATATATTATTGGAGGCAGCAGAATGTATGGGCTCCTGTCAGGTATATATTATTGGAGGCAGCAGAATGTATGGGCTCCTGTCAGGTATATATTATTGGAGGCAGCAGAATGTATGGGCTCCTGTCAGGTATATATTATTGGAGGCAGCAGAATGTATGGGCTCCTGTCAGGTATATATTATTGGAGGCAGCAGAATGTATGGGCTCCTGTCAGGTATATATTATTGTAAGCAGCAGAAAGTATGGGCTCCTGTCAGGTATATATTATTGAAGGCAGCAGAATCTTTGGCCACCTGTCCGGTATATATTATTGGAGGCAGGAGAATGTAAGGGCTCCTGTCATGTATATATTATTGGAGGCAGCTGAATCTATGGGCTCCTGACAGGTATATATTATTGGAGGCAGCTGAATCTATGGGCTCCTGACAGGTATATATTATTGGAGGCAGCTGAATCTATGGGCTCCTGACAGGTATATATTATTGGAGGCAGCTGAATCTATGGGCTTCTGACAGGTATATATTATTGGAGGCAGCTGAATCTATGGGCTCCTGTCCGGTATATATTATTGGAGGCAGGAAAATGTATGGGCTCCTGTCAGGTATATATTATTGGAGGCAGGAGAATCTATGGGCTCCTGTCAGGTATATATTATTGAAGTCAGCAGAATGTACGGGCTCCTGTCCGGTATATATTATTGGAGGCAGGAGAATGTATGGGCTCCTGTCAGGTATATATTATTGAAGGCAGCAGAATCTATGGGCTCCTGTCAGGTATATAATATTGGAGGCAGCAGAATGTATGGGCTCCTGTCAGGTATATATTATTGAAGTGAGCAGAATATATGGGCTCCTGTCAGGTATATATTATTGGAGGCAGGAGAATGTATGGGCTCCTGTCAGGTATATATTATTGGAGGCAGGAGAATGTATGGGCTCCTGTCAGGTATATATTATTGGAGCCAGCAGAATGTATGGGCTCCTGTCAGGTATATATTATTGGAGGCAGCAGAATGTATGGGCTCCTGTCAGGTATATATTATTGGAGGCAGGAGAATGTATGGGCTCCTGTCAGGTATATATTATTGGAGGCAGGAGCATGTATGGGCTCCTGTCAGGTATATATTGTTGGAGGCAGGAGATTGTATGGACTCCTGTCAGGTATATATTGTTGGAGGCAGCAGAATCTATGGGCTCCTGTCAGGTATATATTATTGGAGGTAGCAGAATGTATGGGCTCCTGTCAGGTATATATTATTGGAGGCAGCAGAATGTATGGGCTCCTGTCAGGTATATATTATTGGAGCTAGCAGAATGTATGGGCTCCTGTCAGGTATATATTACTGAAGGCAGCAGAATGTATGGGCTCCTGTCAGGTATATATTATTGGAGGCAGCAGAATGTATGGGCTCCTGTCAGGTATATATTATTGGAGGCAGCAGAATGTATGGGCTCCTGTAAGGTATATATTATTGGAGGCAGCAGAATGTATGGGCTCCTGTCAGATATATTTTATTGGAGGCATGAGAATGTATGGGCTCCTGTCAAGTATATATTATTGGAGGCAGCAGAATGTATGGACTCCTGTCCGGTATATATTATTGGAGGCAGCAGAATGTATGGGCTCCTGTCAGGTATATATTATTGGAGGCAGGAGAATGTATGGGCTCCTGTCAGGTATATATTATTGGAGGCAGGAGAATGTATGGGCTCCTGTCAGGTATATATTATTGGAGGCAGGAGAATGTATGGGCTTGTGTCAGGTATATATTATTGGAGCCAGCAGAGTGTATGTGCTCCTGTCAGGTATATATTATTGGAGGCATCAAAATGTATGGGCTCCTGTCAGGTATATATTATTGGAGTCAGCAGAATGTATGGGCTCCTGTCAGGTATATATTATTGGAGGCATCAGAATGTATGGGCTCCTGTCAGGTATATATTATTGTAGGCACCAGAATGTATGGGCTCCTGTCAGGTATATATTATTGTAGGCAGCAGAATGTATGGGCTCCTGTCAGGTATATATTATTGTAGGCAGCAGAATGTATGGGCTCCTGTCTGGTATATTTTATTGTAGGCAGCAGAATGTATGGGCTCGTCTGGTATATATTATTCTAGGCAGCAGAATGTATGGGCTCCTGTCAGGTATATATTATTGTAGGCAGCAGAATGTATGGGCTCCTGTCTGGTATATATTATTGGAGGCAGGAGAATGTATGGGCTCCTGTCAGGTATATATTATTGGAGGCAGCAGAATCTATGGGCTCCTGTCAGGTATATATTATTGGAGGCAGGAGAATCTATGGGCTCCTGTCAGGTATATATTATTGGAGGCAGGAGAATCTATGGGCTCCTGTCAGGTATATATTATTGGAGTCAGCAGAATGTATGGGCTCCTGTCAGGTATATATTATTGGAGGCAGCAGAATGTATGGACTCCTGTCAGGTATATATTATTGGAGGCAGCAGAATGTATGGGCTCCTGCCAGGTATATATTATTGGAGTCAGCAGAATGTATGGACTCCTGTCAGGTATATATTATTGGAGGCAGCAGAATGTATGGGCTCCTGTCAGGTATATATTATTGGAGGCAGCAGAATCTATGGGCTCCTGTCAGGTATATATTATTGTAGGCAGCAGAATGTATGGGCTCCTGTCAGGTATATATTATTGTAGGCAGCAGAATGTATGGGCTCCTGTCTGGTATATATTATTGTAGGCAGCAGAATGTATGGGCTCGTCTGGTATATATTATTGTAGGCAGCAGAATGTATGGGCTCCTGTCAGGTATATATTATTGGAGCCAGCAGAATGTATGGGCTACTGTCAGGTATATATTATTGTAGGCAGCAGAATGTATGGGCTTCTGTCTGGTATATATTATTGTAGGCAGCAGAATGTATGGGCTCGTCTGGTATATATTATTGTAGGCAGCAGAATGTATGGGCTCCTGTCAGGTATATATTATTGGAGGCAGGAGAATCTATGGGCTCCTGTCAGGTATATATTATTGGAGTCAGCAGAATGTATGGGCTCCTGTCAGGTATATATTATTGGAGGCAGCAGAATGTATGGGCTCCTGTCAGGTATATATTATTGGAGGCTGCAGAATCTATGGGCTCCTGTCAGGTATATATTATTGGAGGCAGCAGAATGTATGGGCTCCTGTCAGATATATATTATTGGAGGCAGCAGAATGTATGGGCTCCTGTCAGGTATATCTTATTGGAGGCTGCAGGGTGTATGGGCTCCTGTCAGGTATATATTATTGGAGCCAGGAGAATGTATGGGCTCCTGTCAGGTATATCTTATTGGAGGCAGCAGAATGTATGGGCTCCTGTCAGGTATATATTATTGGAGGCAGGAGAATGTATGGGCTCCTGTCAGGTATATATTATTGCAGTCAGCAGAATGTATGGGCTCCTGTCAGGTATATATTATTGGAGGCAGCAGAATGTATGGGCTCCTGTCAGGTATATATTATTGGAGCCAGCAGAATGTATGGGCTACTGTCAGGTATATATTATTGTAGGCAGCAGAATGTATGGGCTTCTGTCTGGTATATATTATTGTAGGCAGCAGAATGTATGGGCTCGTCTGGTATATATTATTGTAGGCAGCAGAATGTATGGGCTCCTGTCAGGTATATATTATTGGAGGCAGGAGAATCTATGGGCTCCTGTCAGGTATATATTATTGGAGTCAGCAGAATGTATGGGCTCCTGTCAGGTATATATTATTGGAGGCAGCAGAATGTATGGGCTCCTGTCAGGTATATATTATTGGAGGCTGCAGAATCTATGGGCTCCTGTCAGGTATATATTATTGGAGGCAGCAGAATGTATGGGCTCCTGTCAGATATATATTATTGGAGGCAGCAGAATGTATGGGCTCCTGTCAGGTATATCTTATTGGAGGCTGCAGGGTGTATGGGCTCCTGTCAGGTATATATTATTGGAGCCAGGAGAATGTATGGGCTCCTGTCAGGTATATCTTATTGGAGGCAGCAGAATGTATGGGCTCCTGTCAGGTATATATTATTGGAGGCAGGAGAATGTATGGGCTCCTGTCAGGTATATATTATTGCAGTCAGCAGAATGTATGGGCTCCTGTCAGGTATATATTATTGGAGGCAGCAGAATGTATGGGCTCCTGTCAGGTATATATTATTGGAGGCTGCAGAATCGATGGGCTCCTGTCAGGTATATATTATTGGAGGCAGCAGAATGTATGGGCTCCTGTCAGGTATATATTATTGGAGGCAGCAGAATGTATGGGCTCCTGTCAGGTATATATTATTGGAGTCACCAGAATCTATGAGCTCCTGCCAGGTATATATTATTGGAGGCAGCAGAATGTATGGGCTCCTGTCAGATATATATTATTGGAGGCAGCAGAATGTATGGGCTCCTGTCAGGTATATATTATTGGAGGCAGCAGAATGTATGGGCTCCTGTCAGGTATATATTTTTGGAGTCACCAGAATCTATGGGCTCCTGTCAGGTATATATTATTGGAGGCAGCAGAATCTATGGGCTCCTGTCAGGTATATATTATTGGAGGCAGGAGAATGTATGGGCTCCTGTCAGGTATATATTATTGGAGGCAGGAGAATGTATGGGCTCCTGCCAGGTATATATTATTGGAGTCAGCAGAATGTATGGACTCCTGTCAGGTATATATTATTGGAGGCAGCAGAATGTATGGGCTCCTGTCAGGTATATATTATTGGAGGCAGCAGAATCTATGGGCTCCTGTCAGGTATATATTATTGGAGGCAGCAGAATGTATGGGCTCCTGTCAGGTATATATTATTGGAGGCAGGAGAATGTATGGGCTCCTGTCAGGTATATATTATTGAAGGCAGCAGAATCTATGGGCTCCTGTCAGGTATATATTATTGGAGGCAGGAGAATGTATGGGATCCAGTCAGGTATATATTATTGGAGGCAGCAGAATCTATGGACTCCTGTCAGGTGTATATTATTGGAGGCAGCAGAATGTTTGGGCTCCTGTCAGGTATATATTATTGGAGGCTGCAGAATCTATGGGCTCCTGTCAGGTATATATTATTGGAGGCAGCAGAATGTATGGGCTCCTGTCAGGTATATATTATTGGAGGCAGCAGAATGTATGGGCTCCTGTCAGGTATATATTATTGGAGGCAGCAGAATGTATGGGCTCCTGTCAGGTATATATTATTGGAGGCAGGAGAATGTATGGGCTCCTGTCAGGTATATATTATTGGAGGCAGGAGAATGTATGGGCTCCTGTCAGGTATATATTATTGGAGTCACCAGAATGTATGGGCTCCTGTCAGGTATATATTATTGGAGTCACCAGAATGTATAGCCTCCTGTCAGGTATATATTATTGGAGGCAGCAGAATGTATGGGCTCCTGTCAGGTATATATTATTGGAGGCAGCAGAATGTATGGGCTCCTGTCAGGTATATATTATTGGAGGCAGCAGAATGTATGGGCTCCTGTCAGGTATATATTATTGGAGGCAGCAGAATGTATGGGCTCCTGTCAGGTATATATTTTTGGAGTCACCAGAATCTATGGGCTCCTGTCAGGTATATATTATTGGAGGCAGCAGAATCTATGGGCTCCTGTCAGGTATATATTATTGGAGGCAGGAGAATGTATGGGCTCCTGTCAGGTATATATTATTGGAGGCAGGAGAATGTATGGGCTCCTGCCAGGTATATATTATTGGAGTCAGCAGAATGTATGGACTCCTGTCAGGTATATATTATTGGAGGCAGCAGAATGTATGGGCTCCTGTCAGGTATATATTATTGGAGGCAGCAGAATCTATGGGCTCCTGTCAGGTATATATTATTGGAGGCAGCAGAATGTATGGGCTCCTGTCAGGTATATATTATTGGAGGCAGGAGAATGTATGGGCTCCTGTCAGGTATATATTATTGAAGGCAGCAGAATCTATGGGCTCCTGTCAGGTATATATTATTGGAGGCAGGAGAATGTATGGGATCCAGTCAGGTATATATTATTGGAGGCAGCAGAATCTATGGACTCCTGTCAGGTGTATATTATTGGAGGCAGCAGAATGTTTGGGCTCCTGTCAGGTATATATTATTGGAGGCAGGAGAATGTTTGGGCTCCTGTCAGGTATATATTATTGGAGTCACCAGAATGTATGGGCTCCTGTCAGGTATATGTTATTGGAGTCACCAGAATGTATAGCCTCCTGTCAGGTATATATTATTGGAGGCAGCAGAATGTATGGGCTCCTGTCAGGTATATATTATTGGAGGCAGCAGAATGTATGGGCTCCTGTCAGGTATATATTATTGGAGGCAGCAGAATGTATGGGCTCCTGTCAGGTATATATTATTGGAGGCAGCAGAATGTATGGGCTCCTGTCAGGTATATATTTTTGGAGTCACCAGAATCTATGGGCTCCTGTCAGGTATATATTATTGGAGGCAGCAGAATCTATGGGCTCCTGTCAGGTATATATTATTGGAGGCAGGAGAATGTATGGGCTCCTGTCAGGTATATATTATTGGAGGCAGGAGAATGTATGGGCTCCTGCCAGGTATATATTATTGGAGTCAGCAGAATGTATGGACTCCTGTCAGGTATATATTATTGGAGGCAGCAGAATGTATGGGCTCCTGTCAGGTATATATTATTGGAGGCAGCAGAATCTATGGGCTCCTGTCAGGTATATATTATTGGAGGCAGCAGAATGTATGGGCTCCTGTCAGGTATATATTATTTTAGGCAGGAGAATGTATGGGCTCCTGTCAGGTATATATTATTGAAGGCAGCAGAATCTATGGGCTCCTGTCAGGTATATATTATTGGAGGCAGGAGAATGTATGGGATCCAGTCAGGTATATATTATTGGAGGCAGCAGAATCTATGGACTCCTGTCAGGTGTATATTATTGGAGGCAGCAGAATGTTTGGGCTCCTGTCAGGTATATATTATTGGAGGCTGCAGAATCTATGGGCTCCTGTCAGGTATATATTATTGGAGGCAGCAGAATGTATGGGCTCCTGTCAGGTATATATTATTGGAGGCAGCAGAATGTATGGGCTCCTGTCAGGTATATATTATTGGAGGCAGCAGAATGTATGGGCTCCTGTCAGGTATATATTATTGGAGGCAGGAGAATGTATGGGCTCCTGTCAGGTATATATTATTGGAGGCAGGAGAATGTATGGGCTCCTGTCAGGTATATATTATTGGAGTCACCAGAATGTATGGGCTCCTGCCAGGTATATATTATTGGAGTCAGCAGAATGTATGGACTCCTGTCAGGTATATATTATTGGAGGCAGCAGAATGTATGGGCTCCTGTCAGGTATATATTATTGGAGGCAGCAGAATCTATGGGCTCCTGTCAGGTATATATTATTGTAGGCAGCAGAATGTATGGGCTCCTGTCAGGTATATATTATTGTAGGCAGCAGAATGTATGGGCTCCTGTCTGGTATATATTATTGTAGGCAGCAGAATGTATGGGCTCGTCTGGTATATATTATTGTAGGCAGCAGAATGTATGGGCTCCTGTCAGGTATATATTATTGGAGCCAGCAGAATGTATGGGCTACTGTCAGGTATATATTATTGTAGGCAGCAGAATGTATGGGCTTCTGTCTGGTATATATTATTGTAGGCAGCAGAATGTATGGGCTCGTCTGGTATATATTATTGTAGGCAGCAGAATGTATGGGCTCCTGTCAGGTATATATTATTGGAGGCAGGAGAATCTATGGGCTCCTGTCAGGTATATATTATTGGAGTCAGCAGAATGTATGGGCTCCTGTCAGGTATATATTATTGGAGGCAGCAGAATGTATGGGCTCCTGTCAGGTATATATTATTGGAGGCTGCAGAATCTATGGGCTCCTGTCAGGTATATATTATTGGAGGCAGCAGAATGTATGGGCTCCTGTCAGATATATATTATTGGAGGCAGCAGAATGTATGGGCTCCTGTCAGGTATATCTTATTGGAGGCTGCAGGGTGTATGGGCTCCTGTCAGGTATATATTATTGGAGCCAGGAGAATGTATGGGCTCCTGTCAGGTATATCTTATTGGAGGCAGCAGAATGTATGGGCTCCTGTCAGGTATATATTATTGGAGGCAGGAGAATGTATGGGCTCCTGTCAGGTATATATTATTGCAGTCAGCAGAATGTATGGGCTCCTGTCAGGTATATATTATTGGAGGCAGCAGAATGTATGGGCTCCTGTCAGGTATATATTATTGGAGCCAGCAGAATGTATGGGCTACTGTCAGGTATATATTATTGTAGGCAGCAGAATGTATGGGCTTCTGTCTGGTATATATTATTGTAGGCAGCAGAATGTATGGGCTCGTCTGGTATATATTATTGTAGGCAGCAGAATGTATGGGCTCCTGTCAGGTATATATTATTGGAGGCAGGAGAATCTATGGGCTCCTGTCAGGTATATATTATTGGAGTCAGCAGAATGTATGGGCTCCTGTCAGGTATATATTATTGGAGGCAGCAGAATGTATGGGCTCCTGTCAGGTATATATTATTGGAGGCTGCAGAATCTATGGGCTCCTGTCAGGTATATATTATTGGAGGCAGCAGAATGTATGGGCTCCTGTCAGATATATATTATTGGAGGCAGCAGAATGTATGGGCTCCTGTCAGGTATATCTTATTGGAGGCTGCAGGGTGTATGGGCTCCTGTCAGGTATATATTATTGGAGCCAGGAGAATGTATGGGCTCCTGTCAGGTATATCTTATTGGAGGCAGCAGAATGTATGGGCTCCTGTCAGGTATATATTATTGGAGGGAGGAGAATGTATGGGCTCCTGTCAGGTATATATTATTGCAGTCAGCAGAATGTATGGGCTCCTGTCAGGTATATATTATTGGAGGCAGCAGAATGTATGGGCTCCTGTCAGGTATATATTATTGGAGGCTGCAGAATCGATGGGCTCCTGTCAGGTATATATTATTGGAGGCAGCAGAATGTATGGGCTCCTGTCAGGTATATATTATTGGAGGCAGCAGAATGTATGGGCTCCTGTCAGGTATATATTATTGGAGTCACCAGAATCTATGAGCTCCTGCCAGGTATATATTATTGGAGGCAGCAGAATGTATGGGCTCCTGTCAGATATATATTATTGGAGGCAGCAGAATGTATGGGCTCCTGTCAGGTATATATTATTGGAGGCAGCAGAATGTATGGGCTCCTGTCAGGTATATATTTTTGGAGTCACCAGAATCTATGGGCTCCTGTCAGGTATATATTATTGGAGGCAGCAGAATCTATGGGCTCCTGTCAGGTATATATTATTGGAGGCAGGAGAATGTATGGGCTCCTGTCAGGTATATATTATTGGAGGCAGGAGAATGTATGGGCTCCTGCCAGGTATATATTATTGGAGTCAGCAGAATGTATGGACTCCTGTCAGGTATATATTATTGGAGGCAGCAGAATGTATGGGCTCCTGTCAGGTATATATTATTGGAGGCAGCAGAATCTATGGGCTCCTGTCAGGTATATATTATTGGAGGCAGCAGAATGTATGGGCTCCTGTCAGGTATATATTATTGGAGGCAGGAGAATGTATGGGCTCCTGTCAGGTATATATTATTGAAGGCAGCAGAATCTATGGGCTCCTGTCAGGTATATATTATTGGAGGCAGGAGAATGTATGGGATCCAGTCAGGTATATATTATTGGAGGCAGCAGAATCTATGGACTCCTGTCAGGTGTATATTATTGGAGGCAGCAGAATGTTTGGGCTCCTGTCAGGTATATATTATTGGAGGCTGCAGAATCTATGGGCTCCTGTCAGGTATATATTATTGGAGGCAGCAGAATGTATGGGCTCCTGTCAGGTATATATTATTGGAGGCAGCAGAATGTATGGGCTCCTGTCAGGTATATATTATTGGAGGCAGCAGAATGTATGGGCTCCTGTCAGGTATATATTATTGGAGGCAGGAGAATGTATGGGCTCCTGTCAGGTATATATTATTGGAGGCAGGAGAATGTATGGGCTCCTGTCAGGTATATATTATTGGAGTCACCAGAATGTATGGGCTCCTGTCAGGTATATATTATTGGAGTCACCAGAATGTATAGCCTCCTGTCAGGTATATATTATTGGAGGCAGCAGAATGTATGGGCTCCTGTCAGGTATATATTATTGGAGGCAGCAGAATGTATGGGCTCCTGTCAGGTATATATTATTGGAGGCAGCAGAATGTATGGGCTCCTGTCAGGTATATATTATTGGAGGCAGCAGAATGTATGGGCTCCTGTCAGGTATATATTTTTGGAGTCACCAGAATCTATGGGCTCCTGTCAGGTATATATTATTGGAGGCAGCAGAATCTATGGGCTCCTGTCAGGTATATATTATTGGAGGCAGGAGAATGTATGGGCTCCTGTCAGGTATATATTATTGGAGGCAGGAGAATGTATGGGCTCCTGCCAGGTATATATTATTGGAGTCAGCAGAATGTATGGACTCCTGTCAGGTATATATTATTGGAGGCAGCAGAATGTATGGGCTCCTGTCAGGTATATATTATTGGAGGCAGCAGAATCTATGGGCTCCTGTCAGGTATATATTATTGGAGGCAGCAGAATGTATGGGCTCCTGTCAGGTATATATTATTGGAGGCAGGAGAATGTATGGGCTCCTGTCAGGTATATATTATTGAAGGCAGCAGAATCTATGGGCTCCTGTCAGGTATATATTATTGGAGGCAGCAGAATGTATGGGCTCCTGTCAGGTATATATTATTGGAGGCAGCAGAATGTATGGGCTCCTGTCAGGTATATATTATTGGAGGCAGCAGAATGTATGGGCTCCTGTCAGGTATATATTATTGTAGGCAGCAGAAAGTATGGGCTCCTGTCAGGTATATATTATTGAAGGCAGCAGAATCTTTGGCCACCTGTCCGGTATATATTATTGGAGGCAGGAGAATGTAAGGGCTCCTGTCATGTATATATTATTGGAGGCAGCTGAATCTATGGGCTCCTGACAGGTATATATTATTGGAGGCAGCTGAATCTATGGGCTCCTGACAGGTATATATTATTGGAGGCAGCTGAATCTATGGGCTCCTGACAGGTATATATTATTGGAGGCAGCTGAATCTATGGGCTTCTGACAGGTATATATTATTGGAGGCAGCTGAATCTATGGGCTCCTGTCCGGTATATATTATTGGAGGCAGGAAAATGTATGGGCTCCTGTCAGGTATATATTATTGGAGGCAGGAGAATCTATGGGCTCCTGTCAGGTATATATTATTGAAGTCAGCAGAATGTACGGGCTCCTGTCCGGTATATATTATTGGAGGCAGGAGAATGTATGGGCTCCTGTCAGGTATATATTATTGAAGGCAGCAGAATCTATGGGCTCCTGTCAGGTATATAATATTGGAGGCAGCAGAATGTATGGGCTCCTGTCAGGTATATATTATTGAAGTGAGCAGAATATATGGGCTCCTGTCAGGTATATATTATTGGAGGCAGGAGAATGTATGGGCTCCTGTCTGGTATATAGTATTGGAGGCAGCAGAATGTATGGGCTCCTGTCAGGTATATATTATTGGAGGCAGCAGAATGTATGGGCTCCTGTCAGGTATATATTATTGGAGGCAGCAGAATGTATGGGCTCCTGTCAGGTATATATTATTGGAGGCAGCAGAATGTATGGGCTCCTGTCAGGTATATATTATTGGAGGCAGCAGAATGTATGGGCTCCTGTCAGGTATATATTATTGGAGGCAGGAGAATGTATGGGCTCCTGTCAGGTATATATTATTGGAGCCAGCAGAATGTATGGGCTCCTGTCAGGTATATATTATTGGAGGCAGCAGAATGTATGGGCTCCTGTCAGGTATATATTATTGGAGGCAGGAGAATGTATGGGCTCCTGTCAGGTATATATTATTGGAGGCAGGAGCATGTATGGGCTCCTGTCAGGTATATATTGTTGGAGGCAGGAGATTGTATGGACTCCTGTCAGGTATATATTGTTGGAGGCAGCAGAATCTATGGGCTCCTGTCAGGTATATATTATTGGAGGTAGCAGAATGTATGGGCTCCTGTCAGGTATATATTATTGGAGGCAGCAGAATGTATGGGCTCCTGTCAGGTATATATTATTGGAGCTAGCAGAATGTATGGGCTCCTGTCAGGTATATATTACTGAAGGCAGCAGAATGTATGGGCTCCTGTCAGGTATATATTATTGGAGGCAGCAGAATGTATGGGCTCCTGTCAGGTATATATTATTGGAGGCAGCAGAATGTATGGGCTCCTGTAAGGTATATATTATTGGAGGCAGCAGAATGTATGGGCTCCTGTCAGATATATTTTATTGGAGGCATGAGAATGTATGGGCTCCTGTCAAGTATATATTATTGGAGGCAGCAGAATGTATGGACTCCTGTCCGGTATATATTATTGGAGGCAGCAGAATGTATGGGCTCCTGTCAGGTATATATTATTGGAGGCAGGAGAATGTATGGGCTCCTGTCAGGTATATATTATTGGAGGCAGGAGAATGTATGGGCTCCTGTCAGGTATATATTATTGGAGGCAGGAGAATGTATGGGCTTGTGTCAGGTATATATTATTGGAGCCAGCAGAGTGTATGTGCTCCTGTCAGGTATATATTATTGGAGGCATCAGAATGTATGGGCTGCTGTCAGGTATATATTATTGGAGTCAGCAGAATGTATGGGCTCCTGTCAGGTATATATTATTGGAGGCAGCAGAATGTATGGGCTCCTGTCAGGTATATATTATTGTAGGCACCAGAATGTATGGGCTCCTGTCAGGTATATATTATTGGAGGCAGGAGAATGTATGGGCTCCTGTCAGGTATATATTATTGTAGGCAGCAGAATGTATGGGCTCCTGTCAGGTATATATTATTGTAGGCAGCAGAATGTATGGGCTCCTGTCTGGTATATTTTATTGTAGGCAGCAGAATGTATGGGCTCGTCTGGTATATATTATTGTAGGCAGCAGAATGTATGGGCTCCTGTCAGATATATATTATTGTAGGCAGCAGAATGTATGGGCTCCTGTCTGGTATATATTATTGGAGGCAGGAGAATATATGGGCTCCTGTCAGGTATATATTATTGGAGGCAGCAGAATCTATGGGCTCCTGTCAGGTATATATTTTTGGAGGCAGGAGAATCTATGGGCTCCTGTCAGGTATATATTATTGGAGGCAGGAGAATCTATGGGCTTCTGTCAGGTATATATTATTGGAGTCAGCAGAATGTATGGGCTCCTGTCAGGTATATATTATTGGAGGCAGCAGAATGTATGGACTCCTGTCAGGTATATATTATTGGAGGCAGCAGAATGTATGGGCTCCTGCCAGGTATATATTATTGGAGTCAGCAGAATGTATGGACTCCTGTCAGGTATATATTATTGGAGGCAGCAGAATGTATGGGCTCCTGTCAGGTATATATTATTGGAGGCAGCAGAATCTATGGGCTCCTGTCAGGTATATATTATTGTAGGCAGCAGAATCTATGGGCTCCTGTCAGGTATATATTATTGTAGGCAGCAGAATGTATGGGCTCCTGTCTGGTATATATTATTGTAGGCAGCAGAATGTATGGGCTCGTCTGGTATATATTATTGTAGGCAGCAGAATGTATGGGCTCCTGTCATGTATATATTATTGTAGGCAGCAGAATGTATGGGCTTCTGTCTGGTATATATTATTGTAGGCAGCAGAATGTATGGGCTCGTCTGGTATATATTATTGTAGGCAGCAGAATGTATTGGCTCCTGTCAGGTATATATTATTGGAGGCAGGAGAATCTATGGGCTCCTGTCAGGTATATATTATTGGAGTCAGCAGAATGTATGGGCTCCTGTCAGGTATATATTATTGGAGGCAGCAGAATGTATGGGCTCCTGTCAGGTATATATTATTGGAGGCAGCAGAATGTATGGGCTCCTGTCAGGTATATATTATTGGAGGCTGCAGAATCTATGGGCTCCTGTCAGGTATATATTATTGGAGGCAGCAGAATGTATGGGCTCCTGTCAGATATATATTATTGGAGGCAGCAGAATGTATGGGCTCCTGTCAGGTATATCTTATTGGAGGCTGCAGAGTGTATGGGCTCCTGTCAGGTATATATTATTGGAGCCAGGAGAATGTATGGGCTCCTGTCAGGTATATCTTATTGGAGGCAGCAGAATGTATGGGCTCCTGTCAGGTATATATTATTGGAGGCAGGAGAATGTATGGGCTCCTGTCAGGTATATATTATTGGAGTCAGCAGAATGTATGGGCTCCTGTCAGGTATATATTATTGGAGGCAGCAGAATGTATGGGCTCCTGTCAGGTATATATTATTGGAGGCTGCAGAATCTATGGGCTCCTTTCAGGTATATATTATTGGAGGCAGCAGAATGTATGGGCTCCTGTCAGGTATATATTATTGGAGGCAGCAGAATGTATGGGCTCCTGTCAGGTATATATTATTGGAGTCACCAGAATCTATGAGCTCCTGTCAGGTATATATTATTGGAGGCAGCAGAATGTATGGGCTCCTGTCAGATATATATTATTGGAGGCAGCAGAATGTATGGGCTCCTGTCAGGTATATATTTTTGGAGTCACCAGAATCTATGGGCTCCTGTCAGGTATATATTATTGGAGGCAGCAGAATCTATGGGCTCCTGTCAGGTATATATTATTGGAGGCAGCAGAATGTATGGGCTCCTGTCAGGTATATATTATTGGAGGCAGCAGAATGTATGGGCTCCTGTCAGGTATATATTATTGGAGGCAGGAGAATGTATGGGCTCCTGTCAGGTATATATTATTGGAGGCAGGAGAATGTATGGGCTCCTGCCAGGTATATATTATTGGAGTCAGCAGAATGTATGGACTCCTGTTAGGTATATATTATTGGAGGCAGCAGAATGTATGGGCTCCTGTCAGGTATATATTATTGGAGGCAGCAGAATCTATGGGCTCCTGTCAGGTATATATTATTGGAGGCAGCATAATGTATGGACTAATGTCAGGTATATATTATTGGAGGCAGCAGAATGTATGGGCTCCTGTCAGGTATATATTATTGGAAGCAGGAGAATGTAAGGGCTCCTGTCAGGTATATATTATTGTAGGCAGCAGAATGTATGGACTCCTGTCAGGTATATATTATTGGAGGCAGGAGAATGTATGGGCTCCTGTCAGGTATATATTATTCTTGGCAGCAGAATGTATGGACTCCTGTCAGGTATATATTATTGGAGGCAGGAGAATGTATGGGCTCCTGTTAGGTATATATTTTTAGAGGCAGCAGAATGTATGGACTCCTGTCAGGTATATATTATTGGAGGCAGCAGAATGTATGGGATCCTGTCAGGTATATATTATTGGAGGCAGCAGAATGTATGGGATCATGTCAGGTATATATTATTGGAGGCAGCAGAATGTATGGGCTCCTGTCAGGTATATATTATTGGAGCCAGCAGAATGTATGGTCTCCTGTCAGGTATATATTATTGGAGGGAGGAAAATGTATGGGCTCCTGTCAGGTATATATTATTGGAGGCAGGAGAATGTATGGCCTCCTGTCAGGTATATATTATTGGAGGCTGCAGAGTGTATGGGCTCCTGTCAGGTATATATTATTGGAGGCAGGAGAATGTATGGGCTCCTGTCAGGTATATCTTATTGGAGGCAGCAGAATGTATGGGCTCCTGTCAGGTATATCTTATTGGAGGCTGCAGAGTGTATGGGCTCCTGTCAGGTATATATTATTGGAGCCAGGAGAATGTATGGGCTCCTGTCAGGTATATCTTATTGGAGGCAGCAGAATGTATGGGCTCCTGTCAGGTATATATTATTGGAGGCAGGAGAATGTATGGGCTCCTGTCAGATATATATTATTGGAGGCAGCAGAATGTATGGGCTCCTGTCAGGTATATATTATTGGAGGCAGCAGAATGTATGGGCTCCTGTCAGGTATATATTATTGGAGGCAGCAGAATCTATGGGCTCCTGTCGGGTATATATTATTGGAGGCAGCAGAATCTATGGGCTCCTGTTAGGTATATATTATTGGAGGCAGCTGAATGTATGGGCTCCTGTCAGGTATATATTATTGGAGGCAGGAGAATGTATGGGCTCCAGTCCGGTATATATTATTGGAGGCAGGAGAATGTATGGGCTCCTGTCAGGTATATATTATTGGAGGCAGGAGATTGTAAGGGCTCCTGTCAGGTATATATTATTGTAGGCAGCAGAATGTATGGACTCCTGTCAGGTATATATTATTGGAGGCAGGAGAATGTATGGGCTCCTGTCAGGTATATATTTTTCTTGGCAGCAGAATGTATGGACTCCTGTCAGGTATATATTATTGGAGGCAGGAGAATGTATGGACTCCTGTCAGGTATACATTATTGGAGGCAGGAGAATGTATGGGCTCCTGTCAGGTATATATTTTTAGAGGCAGCAGAATGTGTGGACTCCTGTCAGGTATATGTTATTGGAGGCAGCAGAATGTATGGACTCCTGTCAGGTATATATTATTGGAGGCAGCAGAATGTATGGACTCCTGTCAGGTATATATTATTGGAGGCTGCAGAATCTATGGGCTCCTTTCAGGTATATATTATTGGAGGCAGCAGAATGTATGGGCTCCTGTCAGGTATATATTATTGGAGGCAGGATAATGTATGGACTCCTACCAGGTATATATTATTGGAGGCAGGAGAATGTATGGGCTCCTGTCAGGTATATATTATTGGAGGCAGCAGAATGTATGGGCTTCTGTCAGGTATATATTATTGGAGTCAGCAGAATGTATGGGCTCCTGTCAGGTATATATTATTGGAGGCAGCAGAATGTATGGGATCATGTCAGGTATATATTATTGGAGGCAGCAGAATGTATGGGCTCCTGTCAGGTATATATTATTGGAGGCAGCAGAATGTATGGGCTCCTGTCAGGTACATATTTTTGGAGGCAGGAGAATATATGGGCTCCTGTCAGGTATATATTATTGGAGGCAGCAGAATGTATGGGCTCCTGTCAGGTATATACTATTGGAGGCAGGAGAATGTATGGGCTCTTACCAGGTATATGTTATTGAAGGCAGCAGAATGTATGGGCTCCTGTCAGGTATATATTATTGGAGGCAGGAGAATGTATGGGCTCCTGTCAGGTATATATTATTGGAGGCAGCAGAATGTATGGGCTCCTGTCAGGTATATATTATTAGAGGCAGCAGAATGTATGGGCTCCTGTCAGGTGTATATTATTGGAGGCAGCAGAATGTATGGGCTCCTGTCAGGTATATATTATTGGAGGCAGCATAATGTATGAACTCCTGTCAGGTATATATTATTGTAGGCAGCAGAATGTATGGACTCCTGTCAGGTATATGTTATTGGAGGCAGGAGAATGTATGGGCTCCTGTCAGGTATATATTATTGTTGGCAGCAGAATGTATGGACTCCTGTCAGGTATATATTATTGGAGGCAGGAGAATGTATGGATTCCTGTCAGGTATATATTATTGGAGGCTGGAGAATGTATGGGCTCCTGTCAGGTATATATTTTTAGAGGCTAGATTGTATGGACTCCTGTCAGGTATATATTATTTTTAGGCAGCAGAATGTATGGGATCCTGTCAGGTATATATTATTGGAGGTAGCAGAATGTATGGGCTCCTGTCAGGTATATCTTATTGGAGGCAGCAGAATGTATGGGCTCCTGTCAGGTATATATTATTGGAGGCAGGAGAATGTATGGGCTTCTGTCAGGTATATATTATTGGAGGCAGGAGAATGTATGGGCACCTGTCAGGTATATATTATTGGAGGCAGGAGATTATATGGGCTCCTGTCAGGTATATATTATTGGAGGCAGCAGAATGTATGGGCTCCTGTCAGGTATATATTTTTGTAGGTAGCAGAATGTATAGACTCCTGTCAGGTATATATTATTGGAGGTAGGAGAATGTATGGGCTCCTGTCAGGTATATATTATTGTAGGCAGCAGAATGTAAGGACTCCTGTCATGTATATATTATTGGAGGCAGGATAATGTATGGACTCCTACCAGGTATATATTATTGGAGGCAGGAGAATGTATGGGCTCCTGTCAGGTATATATTATTGGAGGCAGCAGAATGTATGGGCTTCTGTCAGGTATATATTATTGGAGTCAGCAGAATGTATGGGCTCCTGTCAGGTATATATTATTGGAGGCAGCAGAATGTATGGGATCATGTCAGGTATATATTATTGGAGGCAGCAGAATGTATGGGCTCCTGTCAGGTATATATTATTGGAGCCAGCAGAATGTATGGTCTCCTGTCAGGTATATATTATTGGAGGGAGGAAAATGTATGGGCTCCTGTCAGGTATATATTATTGGAGGCAGGAGAATGTATGGCCTCCTGTCAGGTATATATTATTGGAGGCTGCAGAGTGTATGGGCTCCTGTCAGGTATATATTATTGGAGGCAGGAGAATGTATGGGCTCCTGTCAGGTATATCTTATTGGAGGCAGCAGAATGTATGGGCTCCTGTCAGGTATATCTTATTGGAGGCTGCAGAGTGTATGGGCTCCTGTCAGGTATATATTATTGGAGCCAGGAGAATGTATGGGCTCCTGTCAGGTATATCTTATTGGAGGCAGCAGAATGTATGGGCTCCTGTCAGGTATATATTATTGGAGGCAGGAGAATGTATGGGCTCCTGTCAGATATATATTATTGGAGGCAGCAGAATGTATGGGCTCCTGTCAGGTATATATTATTGGAGGCAGCAGAATGTATGGACTCCTGTCAGGTATATATTATTGGAGGCAGCAGAATCTATGGGCTCCTGTCGGGTATATATTATTGGAGGCAGCAGAATCTATGGGCTCCTGTTAGGTATATATTATTGGAGGCAGCTGAATGTATGGGCTCCTGTCAGGTATATATTATTGGAGGCAGGAGAATGTATGGGCTCCAGTCCGGTATATATTATTGGAGGCAGGAGAATGTATGGGCTCCTGTCAGGTATATATTATTGGAGGCAGGAGATTGTAAGGGCTCCTGTCAGGTATATATTATTGTAGGCAGCAGAATGTATGGACTCCTGTCAGGTATATATTATTGGAGGCAGGAGAATGTATGGGCTCCTGTCAGGTATATATTTTTCTTGGCAGCAGAATGTATGGACTCCTGTCAGGTATATATTATTGGAGGCAGGAGAATGTATGGACTCCTGTCAGGTATACATTATTGGAGGCAGGAGAATGTATGGGCTCCTGTCAGGTATATATTTTTAGAGGCAGCAGAATGTGTGGACTCCTGTCAGGTATATGTTATTGGAGGCAGCAGAATGTATGGACTCCTGTCAGGTATATATTATTGGAGGCAGCAGAATGTATGGACTCCTGTCAGGTATATGTTATTGGAGGCAGCAGAATGTATGGGCTCCTGTCAGGTACATATTTTTGGAGGCAGGAGAATATATGGGCTCCTGTCAGGTATATATTATTGGAGGCAGCAGAATGTATGGGCTCCTGTCAGGTATATACTATTGGAGGCAGGAGAATGTATGGGCTCTTACCAGGTATATGTTATTGAAGGCAGCAGAATGTATGGGCTCCTGTCAGGTATATATTATTGGAGGCAGGAGAATGTATGGGCTCCTGTCAGGTATATATTATTGGAGGCAGCAGAATGTATGGGCTCCTGTCAGGTATATATTATTAGAGGCAGCAGAATGTATGGGCTCCTGTCAGGTGTATATTATTGGAGGCAGCATAATGTATGGGCTCCTGTCAGGTATATATTATTGGAGGCAGCATAATGTATGAACTCCTGTCAGGTATATATTATTGTAGGCAGCAGAATGTATGGACTCCTGTCAGGTATATGTTATTGGAGGCAGGAGAATGTATGGGCTCCTGTCAGGTATATATTATTGTTGGCAGCAGAATGTATGGACTCCTGTCAGGTATATATTATTGGAGGCAGGAGAATGTATGGATTCCTGTCAGGTATATATTATTGGAGGCTGGAGAATGTATGGGCTCCTGTCAGGTATATATTTTTAGAGGCTAGATTGTATGGACTCCTGTCAGGTATATATTATTTTTAGGCAGCAGAATGTATGGGATCCTGTCAGGTATATATTATTGGAGGTAGCAGAATGTATGGGCTCCTGTCAGGTATATCTTATTGGAGGCAGCAGAATGTATGGGCTCCTGTCAAGTATATCTTATTGGAGGCAGCAGAATGTATGGGCTCCTGTCAGGTATATATTATTGGAGGCAGCAGAATGTATGGGCTCCTGTCAGGTATATATTATTGAAGGCAACAGAATCTATGGGCTCCTGTCAGGTATATATTATTGGAGGCAGCAGAATGTATGGGCTCCTGTCAGGTATATATTATTGGAGGCAGGAGAATGTATGGGCTTCTGTCAGGTATATATTATTGGAGGCAGGAGAATGTAAGGGCTCCTGTCAGGTATATATTATTAGAGGCAGCAGAATGCATGGGCTCCTGTCAGGTATATACAGTCATATGAAAAAGTTTGGGCACCCCTATTAATCTTAAGCTTAATGTTTTATAAAAATTGGTGTTTTTGCAACAGCTATTTCAGTTTGATATATGTAATAACTGTTGGATACAGTAATGTTTCTGCCTTGAAATGAGGTTTATTGTACTAACAGAAAATGTGCAATCTGCATTCAAACAAAATTTGACAGGTGCATAAGTATGGGCACCTCACCAGAAAAGTGACATTAATATTTAGTAGATCCTCCTTTTGCAAAAATAACAGCCTCTAGTCGCTTCCTGTAGCTTTTAATGAGTTCCTGGATCCTGGATGAAGGTATTTTTGACCATTCCTCTTTACAAAACAATTCCAGTTCAGTTAAGTTTGATGGTCGCCGAGCATGGACAGCCTCTTCAAATGATCCCACAGATGTTCAATGATATTCAGGTCTGGGGACTGGGATGTCCATTCCAGAACATTGTAATTGTTCCTCTGCATGAATGCCTGAGTAGATTTGGAGCGGTGTTTTGGATCATTGTCTTGCTGAAAGATCCATCCACTGCGTAACTTCAACTTTATCACTGATTCTTGAACACTATTGCCAAGAATCTGCTGATACTGAGTGGAATCCATGCGTCCCTCAACTTTAACAAGATTCCCAGAGCCGGCATTGACCACACAGCCCCAAAGCATGATGGAACCTCCACCAAATTTTACTGTGGGTAGCAAGTGTTTTTCTTGGAATGCTGTGTTTTTTTGCCACCATGCATAACGCCTTTTTGTATGACCAAACAACTCAATCTTGGTTTCATCAGTCCACAGGACCTTCTTCCAAAAAGAAATAGGCTTCTTCAAATGTGCTTTTGCATACCTCAGCCGACTCTGTTTGTGCGTACTTGCAGAAACGGCTTCTTTCGCATCACTCTCCCATACAGCTTCTCCTTGTGCAAAGTGCGTTGTATAGTTGACCGATGCACAGTGACACCATCTGCAGCAAGTTGATGCTGCAGCTCTCTGGAGGTGGTCTGAGGATTGTCCTTGACTGATCTCACCATTCTTCTTCTCTGCCTTTCTGATATTTTTCTTGTCCTGACACTTCTGGCCTTAACAAGAACTGTCCCTATGTTCTTCCATTTCCTTACTATGTTCCTCACAGTGGAAACTGACAGGTTAAATCTCTGAGACAGCTTTTTGTATCCTTCCCCTGAACAACTATGTTGAATAATCTTTGTTTTCAGATCATTTGACAGTTGTTTTGAGGAGCCCATGATGCCACTCTTCAGAGGAGATTCAAACAGGAGAACAACTTGCAAGTGGCCACTTTAAGTAGCTTTTCTCATGATTGCATACACCTGGCTATAAAGTTCAAAGCTCAATGAGGTTACAAAACCAAAAAAAGTGCTTTAGTAAGTCAGTAAAAAGTAGGCAGGAATATTTAAAACAAGAAAATGATAAGGGTGCCCATACTTATGCACCGGTCAAATTTTGTTTGAATGCAGATTGCACATTTTCTGTTAGCACAATAAACCTCATTTCAAGGCAGAAACATTACTGTATCCAACAGTTATTACATATATCAAACTGAAATAGCTGTTGCAAAAACACCAATTTTTATAAAACATTAAGCTTAAGATTAATAGGGGTGCCCAAACTTTTTCATATGACTGTATTATTGGAGGCAGCAGAATGTATGGGCTCCTGTCAGGTATATATTATTGGAGGCAGCATAATGTATGGACTAATGTCAGGTATATATTATTGGAGGCAGCAGAATGTATGGGCTCCTGTCAGGTATATATTATTGGAAGCAGGAGAATGTAAGGGCTCCTGTCAGGTATATGTTATTGTAGGCAGCAGAATGTATGGACTCCTGTCAGGTATATATTATTGGAGGCAGGAGAATGTATGGGCTCCTGTCAGGTATATATTATTCTTGGCAGCAGAATGTATGGACTCCTGTCAGGTATATATTATTGGAGGCAGGAGAATGTATGGACTCCAGTCAGGTATATATTATTGGAGGCAGGAGAATGTATGGGCTCCTGTCAGGTATATATTTTTAGAGGCAGCAGAATGTATGGACTCCTGTCAGGTATATATTATTGGAGGCAGCAGAATGTATGGGATCCTGTCAGGTATATATTATTGGAGGCAGCAGAATGTATGGGCTCCTGTCACGTATATGTTATTGGAGGCCGCAGAATCTATGGGCACCTGTCAGGTATATATTATTGGAGGCAGGAGATTGTATGAGCTCCTGTCAGGTATATATTATTGTAGGCAGCAGAATGTAAGGACTCCTGTCATGTATATATTATTGGAGGCAGGAGAATGTATGGACTCCTGTCAGGTATATATTTTTAGAGGCAGCAGAATGTATGGACTCCTGTCAGGTATATATTATTGGAGGCAGCAGAATCTATGGGCTCCTGTCAGGTATATATTATTGGAGGCAGCAGAATCTATGGGCTCCTGTCAGGTATATATTATTGGAGGCAGCAGAATGTATGGGCTCCTGTCAGGTATATATTATTGGAGGCAGGAGAATGTATGGGCTTCTGTCAGGTATATATTATTGGAGGCAGGAGAATGTATGGGCACCTGTCAGGTATATATTATTGGAGGCAGGAGATTATATGGGCTCCTGTCAGGTATATATTATTGGAGGCAGCAGAATGTATGGGCTCCTGTCAGGTATATATTATTGTAGGTAGCAGAATGTATGGACTCCTGTCAGGTATATATTATTGGAGGTAGGAGAATGTATGGGCTCCTGTCAGGTATATATTATTGTAGGCAGCAGAATGTAAGGACTCCTGTCATGTATATATTATTGGAGGCAGGATAATGTATGGACTCCTACCAGGTATATATTATTGGAGGCAGGAGAATGTATGGGCTCCTGTCAGGTATATATTATTGGAGGCAGCAGAATGTATGGGCTTCTGTCAGGTATATATTATTGGAGTCAGCAGAATGTATGGGCTCCTGTCAGGTATATATTATTGGAGGCAGGAGAATGTATGGGCTCCTGTCAGGTATATATTATTGTAGGCAGCAGAATGTAAGGACTCCTGTCATGTATATATTATTGGAGGCAGGAGAATGTATGGACTCCTGTCAGGTATATATTTTTAGAGGCAGCAGAATGTATGGACTCCTGTCAGGTATATATTATTGGAGGCAGCAGAATCTATGGGCTCCTGTCAGGTATATATTATTGGAGGCAGCAGAATCTATGGGCTCCTGTCAGGTATATATTATTGGAGGCAGCAGAATGTATGGGCTCCTGTCAGGTATATATTATTGGAGGCAGGAGAATGTATGGGCTTCTGTCAGGTATATATTATTGGAGGCAGGAGAATGTATGGGCACCTGTCAGGTATATATTATTGGAGGCAGGAGATTATATGGGCTCCTGTCAGGTATATATTATTGGAGGCAGCAGAATGTATGGGCTCCTGTCAGGTATATATTATTGTAGGTAGCAGAATGTATGGACTCCTGTCAGGTATATATTATTGGAGGTAGGAGAATGTATGGGCTCCTGTCAGGTATATATTATTGTAGGCAGCAGAATGTAAGGACTCCTGTCATGTATATATTATTGGAGGCAGGATAATGTATGGACTCCTACCAGGTATATATTATTGGAGGCAGGAGAATGTATGGGCTCCTGTCAGGTATATATTATTGGAGGCAGCAGAATGTATGGGCTTCTGTCAGGTATATATTATTGGAGTCAGCAGAATGTATGGGCTCCTGTCAGGTATATATTATTGGAGGCAGGAGAATGTATGGGCTCCTGTCAGGTATATATTATTGGAGGCAGCAGAATCTATGGGCTCCTGTCAGGTATATATTATTGGAGGCAGCAGAATGTATGAGCTCTTGTCAGGTATATATTATTGTAGACTGCAGAATGTATGGACTCCTGTCAGGTATATATTGTTGGAGGCAGGAGAATGTATGGGCTCCTGTCAGGTATATATTATTGTAGGCAGCAGAATGTATGGACTCCTGTCAGGTATATATTATTGGAGGCAGGAGAATGTATGGACTCCTGTCAGGTATATATTATTGGAGGCAGGAGAATGTATGGGCTCCTGTCAGGTATATATTTTATGAGGCAGCAGAATGTATGGAGTCTTGTCAGGTATATATTATTGGAGGCAGCAGAATCTATGGGCTCCTGTCAGGTATATATTATTGGAGGCAGCAGAATGTATGGGCTCCTGTCAGGTATATATTATTGGAGGCAGCAGAATGTATGGGCTCTTGTCAGGTATATATTATTGGAGGCAGCAGAATGTATGGGCTCCTGTCAGGTATATATTATTGGAGGCAGGAGAATGTATGGGCTCCTGTCAGGTATATATTATTGGAGCCAGCAGAATCTATGGACTCCTGTCAGGTATATATTATTGGAGGCAGGAGAATGTATGGGCTCCTGTCAGGTATATATTATTGGAGGCAGGAGAATATATGGGCTCCTCTCAGGTATATATTATTGGAGGCAGGAGAATGTATGGACTCCTGTCAGATATATATTATTGGAGGCAGCAGAATGTATGGACTCCTGTCAGGTATATATTATTGGAGGCAGCAGAATGTATGGACTCCTGTCAGGTATATATTATTGGAGGCAGCAGAATGTATGGGCTCCTGTCAGGTATATATTATTGGAGGCAGGAGAATATATGGCCTCCTGTCATGTATATATTATTGGAGGCAGCAGAATGTATGTACTCCTGTCTGTTATATATTATTGGAGGCAGCAGAATGTATGGACTCCTGTCAGGTATATATTATTGGAGGCAGGAGAATGTATGGGCTCCTGTCAGGTATATATTATTGGAGGCAGGAGAATGTATGGGCTCCTGTCAGGTATATATTATTGGAGGCAGGAGAATATATGGGCTCCTGTCAGGTATATATTATTGGAGGCAGGAGAATGTATGGGCTCCTGTCAGGTTTATATTATTATAGGCAGCAGAATGTAAGGACTCCTGTCAGGTATATATTATTGGAGGCAGGAGAATGTATGGACTCCTGTCAGGTATATATTATTGGAGGCAGGAGAATGTAAGGACTCCTGTCATGTATATATTATTGGAGGCAGGAGAATGTATGGGCTCCTGTCAGGTATATATTATTGGAGGCAGCAGAATGTATGGGCTTCTGTCAGGTATATATTATTGGAGGCAGGAGAATGTATGGGCTCCTGTCAGGTATATATTATTGGAGGCAGCAGAATGTATGGGCTCCTGTCAGGTATATATTGTTGGAGGCAGGAGAATGTATGGGCTCCTGTCAGGTATATATTATTGTAGGCAGCAGAATGTATGGACTCCTGTCGGGTATATATTATTGAAGGCAGCAGAATGTATGGGCTCCTGTCAGGTATATATTATTGGAGGCAGCAGAATGTATGGACTCCTGTCAGGTATATATTATTGGAGGAAGGAGAATGTATGGGCTCCTGTCAGGTATATATTATTGGACACAGGAGAATGTATGGACTCCTGTCAGGTATATATTATTGGAGGCAGCAGAATGTATGGGCTCCTGTCAGGTATATATTATTGGAGGCAGGAGAATATATGGGCTCCTCTCAGTTATATATTATTGGAGGCAGCAGAATGTATGGACTCCTGTCAGGTTTATATTATTGGAGGCAGGACAATGTATGGCCTCCTGTCATGTATATATTATTGGAGGCAGCAGAATGTATGGACTCCTGTCTGTTATATATTATTAGAGGCAGCAGAATGTAAGGGCTCCTGTCAGGTATATATTATTGGAGGCAGCAGAATGTATGGACTCCTGTCAGGTATATATTATTGGAGGCAGCAGAATCTATGGGCTCCTGTCAGGTATATATTATTGGAGGCAGCAGAATCTATGGGCTCCTGTCAGGTATATATTATTGGAGGCAGCAGAATGTATGGGCTCCTGTCAGGTATATATTATTGGAGGCAGGAGAATGTATGGGCTTCTGTCAGGTATATATTATTGGAGGCAGGAGAATGTATGGGCACCTGTCAGGTATATATTATTGGAGGCAGGAGATTATATGGGCTCCTGTCAGGTATATATTATTGGAGGCAGCAGAATGTATGGGCTCCTGTCAGGTATATATTTTTGTAGGTAGCAGAATGTATAGACTCCTGTCAGGTATATATTATTGGAGGTAGGAGAATGTATGGGCTCCTGTCAGGTATATATTATTGTAGGCAGCAGAATGTAAGGACTCCTGTCATGTATATATTATTGGAGGCAGGATAATGTATGGACTCCTACCAGGTATATATTATTGGAGGCAGGAGAATGTATGGGCTCCTGTCAGGTATATATTATTGGAGGCAGCAGAATGTATGGGCTTCTGTCAGGTATATATTATTGGAGTCAGCAGAATGTATGGGCTCCTGTCAGGTATATATTATTGGAGGCAGCAGAATGTATGGGATCATGTCAGGTATATATTATTGGAGGCAGCAGAATGTATGGGCTCCTGTCAGGTATATATTATTGGAGCCAGCAGAATGTATGGTCTCCTGTCAGGTATATATTATTGGAGGGAGGAAAATGTATGGGCTCCTGTCAGGTATATATTATTGGAGGCAGGAGAATGTATGGCCTCCTGTCAGGTATATATTATTGGAGGCTGCAGAGTGTATGGGCTCCTGTCAGGTATATATTATTGGAGGCAGGAGAATGTATGGGCTCCTGTCAGGTATATCTTATTGGAGGCAGCAGAATGTATGGGCTCCTGTCAGGTATATCTTATTGGAGGCTGCAGAGTGTATGGGCTCCTGTCAGGTATATATTATTGGAGCCAGGAGAATGTATGGGCTCCTGTCAGGTATATCTTATTGGAGGCAGCAGAATGTATGGGCTCCTGTCAGGTATATATTATTGGAGGCAGGAGAATGTATGGGCTCCTGTCAGATATATATTATTGGAGGCAGCAGAATGTATGGGCTCCTGTCAGGTATATATTATTGGAGGCAGCAGAATGTATGGACTCCTGTCAGGTATATATTATTGGAGGCAGCAGAATCTATGGGCTCCTGTCGGGTATATATTATTGGAGGCAGCAGAATCTATGGGCTCCTGTTAGGTATATATTATTGGAGGCAGCTGAATGTATGGGCTCCTGTCAGGTATATATTATTGGAGGCAGGAGAATGTATGGGCTCCAGTCCGGTATATATTATTGGAGGCAGGAGAATGTATGGGCTCCTGTCAGGTATATATTATTGGAGGCAGGAGATTGTAAGGGCTCCTGTCAGGTATATATTATTGTAGGCAGCAGAATGTATGGACTCCTGTCAGGTATATATTATTGGAGGCAGGAGAATGTATGGGCTCCTGTCAGGTATATATTTTTCTTGGCAGCAGAATGTATGGACTCCTGTCAGGTATATATTATTGGAGGCAGGAGAATGTATGGACTCCTGTCAGGTATACATTATTGGAGGCAGGAGAATGTATGGGCTCCTGTCAGGTATATATTTTTAGAGGCAGCAGAATGTGTGGACTCCTGTCAGGTATATGTTATTGGAGGCAGCAGAATGTATGGACTCCTGTCAGGTATATATTATTGGAGGCAGCAGAATGTATGGACTCCTGTCAGGTATATGTTATTGGAGGCAGCAGAATGTATGGGCTCCTGTCAGGTACATATTTTTGGAGGCAGGAGAATATATGGGCTCCTGTCAGGTATATATTATTGGAGGCAGCAGAATGTATGGGCTCCTGTCAGGTATATACTATTGGAGGCAGGAGAATGTATGGGCTCTTACCAGGTATATGTTATTGAAGGCAGCAGAATGTATGGGCTCCTGTCAGGTATATATTATTGGAGGCAGGAGAATGTATGGGCTCCTGTCAGGTATATATTATTGGAGGCAGCAGAATGTATGGGCTCCTGTCAGGTATATATTATTAGAGGCAGCAGAATGTATGGGCTCCTGTCAGGTGTATATTATTGGAGGCAGCAGAATGTATGGGCTCCTGTCAGGTATATATTATTGGAGGCAGCATAATGTATGAACTCCTGTCAGGTATATATTATTGTAGGCAGCAGAATGTATGGACTCCTGTCAGGTATATGTTATTGGAGGCAGGAGAATGTATGGGCTCCTGTCAGGTATATATTATTGTTGGCAGCAGAATGTATGGACTCCTGTCAGGTATATATTATTGGAGGCAGGAGAATGTATGGATTCCTGTCAGGTATATATTATTGGAGGCTGGAGAATGTATGGGCTCCTGTCAGGTATATATTTTTAGAGGCTAGATTGTATGGACTCCTGTCAGGTATATATTATTTTTAGGCAGCAGAATGTATGGGATCCTGTCAGGTATATATTATTGGAGGTAGCAGAATGTATGGGCTCCTGTCAGGTATATCTTATTGGAGGCAGCAGAATGTATGGGCTCCTGTCAGGTATATATTATTGGAGGCAGGAGAATGTATGGGCTTCTGTCAGGTATATATTATTGGAGGCAGGAGAATGTATGGGCACCTGTCAGGTATATATTATTGGAGGCAGGAGATTATATGGGCTCCTGTCAGGTATATATTATTGGAGGCAGCAGAATGTATGGGCTCCTGTCAGGTATATATTTTTGTAGGTAGCAGAATGTATAGACTCCTGTCAGGTATATATTATTGGAGGTAGGAGAATGTATGGGCTCCTGTCAGGTATATATTATTGTAGGCAGCAGAATGTAAGGACTCCTGTCATGTATATATTATTGGAGGCAGGATAATGTATGGACTCCTACCAGGTATATATTATTGGAGGCAGGAGAATGTATGGGCTCCTGTCAGGTATATATTATTGGAGGCAGCAGAATGTATGGGCTTCTGTCAGGTATATATTATTGGAGTCAGCAGAATGTATGGGCTCCTGTCAGGTATATATTATTGGAGGCAGCAGAATGTATGGGATCATGTCAGGTATATATTATTGGAGGCAGCAGAATGTATGGGCTCCTGTCAGGTATATATTATTGGAGCCAGCAGAATGTATGGTCTCCTGTCAGGTATATATTATTGGAGGGAGGAAAATGTATGGGCTCCTGTCAGGTATATATTATTGGAGGCAGGAGAATGTATGGCCTCCTGTCAGGTATATATTATTGGAGGCTGCAGAGTGTATGGGCTCCTGTCAGGTATATATTATTGGAGGCAGGAGAATGTATGGGCTCCTGTCAGGTATATCTTATTGGAGGCAGCAGAATGTATGGGCTCCTGTCAGGTATATCTTATTGGAGGCTGCAGAGTGTATGGGCTCCTGTCAGGTATATATTATTGGAGCCAGGAGAATGTATGGGCTCCTGTCAGGTATATCTTATTGGAGGCAGCAGAATGTATGGGCTCCTGTCAGGTATATATTATTGGAGGCAGGAGAATGTATGGGCTCCTGTCAGATATATATTATTGGAGGCAGCAGAATGTATGGGCTCCTGTCAGGTATATATTATTGGAGGCAGCAGAATGTATGGACTCCTGTCAGGTATATATTATTGGAGGCAGCAGAATCTATGGGCTCCTGTCGGGTATATATTATTGGAGGCAGCAGAATCTATGGGCTCCTGTTAGGTATATATTATTGGAGGCAGCTGAATGTATGGGCTCCTGTCAGGTATATATTATTGGAGGCAGGAGAATGTATGGGCTCCAGTCCGGTATATATTATTGGAGGCAGGAGAATGTATGGGCTCCTGTCAGGTATATATTATTGGAGGCAGGAGATTGTAAGGGCTCCTGTCAGGTATATATTATTGTAGGCAGCAGAATGTATGGACTCCTGTCAGGTATATATTATTGGAGGCAGGAGAATGTATGGGCTCCTGTCAGGTATATATTTTTCTTGGCAGCAGAATGTATGGACTCCTGTCAGGTATATATTATTGGAGGCAGGAGAATGTATGGAATCCTGTCAGGTATACATTATTGGAGGCAGGAGAATGTATGGGCTCCTGTCAGGTATATATTTTTAGAGGCAGCAGAATGTGTGGACTCCTGTCAGGTATATGTTATTGGAGGCAGCAGAATGTATGGACTCCTGTCAGGTATATATTATTGGAGGCAGCAGAATGTATGGACTCCTGTCAGGTATATGTTATTGGAGGCAGCAGAATGTATGGGCTCCTGTCAGGTACATATTTTTGGAGGCAGGAGAATATATGGGCTCCTGTCAGGTATATATTATTGGAGGCAGCAGAATGTATGGGCTCCTGTCAGGTATATACTATTGGAGGCAGGAGAATGTATGGGCTCTTACCAGGTATATGTTATTGAAGGCAGCAGAATGTATGGGCTCCTGTCAGGTATATATTATTGGAGGCAGGAGAATGTATGGGCTCCTGTCAGGTATATATTATTGGAGGCAGCAGAATGTATGGGCTCCTGTCAGGTATATATTATTAGAGGCAGCAGAATGTATGGGCTCCTGTCAGGTGTATATTATTGGAGGCAGCAGAATGTATGGGCTCCTGTCAGGTATATATTATTGGAGGCAGCATAATGTATGAACTCCTGTCAGGTATATATTATTGTAGGCAGCAGAATGTATGGACTCCTGTCAGGTATATGTTATTGGAGGCAGGAGAATGTATGGGCTCCTGTCAGGTATATATTATTGTTGGCAGCAGAATGTATGGACTCCTGTCAGGTATATATTATTGGAGGCAGGAGAATGTATGGATTCCTGTCAGGTATATATTATTGGAGGCTGGAGAATGTATGGGCTCCTGTCAGGTATATATTTTTAGAGGCTAGATTGTATGGACTCCTGTCAGGTATATATTATTTTTAGGCAGCAGAATGTATGGGATCCTGTCAGGTATATATTATTGGAGGTAGCAGAATGTATGGGCTCCTGTCAGGTATATCTTATTGGAGGCAGCAGAATGTATGGGCTCCTGTCAGGTATATCTTATTGGAGGCAGCAGAATGTATGGGCTCCTGTCAGGTATATATTATTGGAGGCAGCAGAATGTATGGGCTCCTGTCAGGTATATATTATTGAAGGCAACAGAATCTATGGGCTCCTGTCAGGTATATATTATTGGAGGCAGCAGAATGTATGGGCTCCTGTCAGGTATATATTATTGGAGGCAGGAGAATGTATGGGCTTCTGTCAGGTATATATTATTGGAGGCAGGAGAATGTAAGGGCTCCTGTCAGGTATATATTATTAGAGGCAGCAGAATGCATGGGCTCCTGTCAGGTATATACAGTCATATGAAAAAGTTTGGGCACCCCTATTAATCTTAAGCTTAATGTTTTATAAAAATTGGTGTTTTTGCAACAGCTATTTCAGTTTGATATATGTAATAACTGTTGGATACAGTAATGTTTCTGCCTTGAAATGAGGTTTATTGTACTAACAGAAAATGTGCAATCTGCATTCAAACAAAATTTGACAGGTGCATAAGTATGGGCACCTCACCAGAAAAGTGACATTAATATTTAGTAGATCCTCCTTTTGCAAAAATAACAGCCTCTAGTCGCTTCCTGTAGCTTTTAATGAGTTCCTGGATCCTGGATGAAGGTATTTTTGACCATTCCTCTTTACAAAACAATTCCAGTTCAGTTAAGTTTGATGGTCGCCGAGCATGGACAGCCTCTTCAAATGATCCCACAGATGTTCAATGATATTCAGGTCTGGGGACTGGGATGTCCATTCCAGAACATTGTAATTGTTCCTCTGCATGAATGCCTGAGTAGATTTGGAGCGGTGTTTTGGATCATTGTCTTGCTGAAAGATCCATCCACTGCGTAACTTCAACTTTATCACTGATTCTTGAACACTATTGCCAAGAATCTGCTGATACTGAGTGGAATCCATGCGTCCCTCAACTTTAACAAGATTCCCAGAGCCGGCATTGACCACACAGCCCCAAAGCATGATGGAACCTCCACCAAATTTTACTGTGGGTAGCAAGTGTTTTTCTTGGAATGCTGTGTTTTTTTGCCACCATGCATAACGCCTTTTTGTATGACCAAACAACTCAATCTTGGTTTCATCAGTCCACAGGACCTTCTTCCAAAAAGAAATAGGCTTCTTCAAATGTGCTTTTGCATACCTCAGCCGACTCTGTTTGTGCGTACTTGCAGAAACGGCTTCTTTCGCATCACTCTCCCATACAGCTTCTCCTTGTGCAAAGTGCGTTGTATAGTTGACCGATGCACAGTGACACCATCTGCAGCAAGTTGATGCTGCAGCTCTCTGGAGGTGGTCTGAGGATTGTCCTTGACTGATCTCACCATTCTTCTTCTCTGCCTTTCTGATATTTTTCTTGTCCTGACACTTCTGGCCTTAACAAGAACTGTCCCTATGTTCTTCCATTTCCTTACTATGTTCCTCACAGTGGAAACTGACAGGTTAAATCTCTGAGACAGCTTTTTGTATCCTTCCCCTGAACAACTATGTTGAATAATCTTTGTTTTCAGATCATTTGACAGTTGTTTTGAGGAGCCCATGATGCCACTCTTCAGAGGAGATTCAAACAGGAGAACAACTTGCAAGTGGCCACTTTAAGTAGCTTTTCTCATGATTGCATACACCTGGCTATAAAGTTCAAAGCTCAATGAGGTTACAAAACCAAAAAAAGTGCTTTAGTAAGTCAGTAAAAAGTAGGCAGGAATATTTAAAACAAGAAAATGATAAGGGTGCCCATACTTATGCACCGGTCAAATTTTGTTTGAATGCAGATTGCACATTTTCTGTTAGCACAATAAACCTCATTTCAAGGCAGAAACATTACTGTATCCAACAGTTATTACATATATCAAACTGAAATAGCTGTTGCAAAAACACCAATTTTTATAAAACATTAAGCTTAAGATTAATAGGGGTGCCCAAACTTTTTCATATGACTGTATTATTGGAGGCAGCAGAATGTATGGGCTCCTGTCAGGTATATATTATTGGAGGCAGCATAATGTATGGACTAATGTCAGGTATATATTATTGGAGGCAGCAGAATGTATGGGCTCCTGTCAGGTATATATTATTGGAAGCAGGAGAATGTAAGGGCTCCTGTCAGGTATATGTTATTGTAGGCAGCAGAATGTATGGACTCCTGTCAGGTATATATTATTGGAGGCAGGAGAATGTATGGGCTCCTGTCAGGTATATATTATTCTTGGCAGCAGAATGTATGGACTCCTGTCAGGTATATATTATTGGAGGCAGGAGAATGTATGGACTCCAGTCAGGTATATATTATTGGAGGCAGGAGAATGTATGGGCTCCTGTCAGGTATATATTTTTAGAGGCAGCAGAATGTATGGACTCCTGTCAGGTATATATTATTGGAGGCAGCAGAATGTATGGGATCCTGTCAGGTATATATTATTGGAGGCAGCAGAATGTATGGGCTCCTGTCACGTATATGTTATTGGAGGCCGCAGAATCTATGGGCACCTGTCAGGTATATATTATTGGAGGCAGGAGATTGTATGAGCTCCTGTCAGGTATATATTATTGTAGGCAGCAGAATGTAAGGACTCCTGTCATGTATATATTATTGGAGGCAGGAGAATGTATGGACTCCTGTCAGGTATATATTTTTAGAGGCAGCAGAATGTATGGACTCCTGTCAGGTATATATTATTGGAGGCAGCAGAATCTATGGGCTCCTGTCAGGTATATATTATTGGAGGCAGCAGAATGTATGGGCTCCTGTCAGGTATATATTATTGGAGGCAGGAGAATGTATGGGCTTCTGTCAGGTATATATTATTGGAGGCAGGAGAATGTATGGGCACCTGTCAGGTATATATTATTGGAGGCAGGAGATTATATGGGCTCCTGTCAGGTATATATTATTGGAGGCAGCAGAATGTATGGGCTCCTGTCAGGTATATATTATTGTAGGTAGCAGAATGTATGGACTCCTGTCAGGTATATATTATTGGAGGTAGGAGAATGTATGGGCTCCTGTCAGGTATATATTATTGTAGGCAGCAGAATGTAAGGACTCCTGTCATGTATATATTATTGGAGGCAGGATAATGTATGGACTCCTACCAGGTATATATTATTGGAGGCAGGAGAATGTATGGGCTCCTGTCAGGTATATATTATTGGAGGCAGCAGAATGTATGGGCTTCTGTCAGGTATATATTATTGGAGTCAGCAGAATGTATGGGCTCCTGTCAGGTATATATTATTGGAGGCAGGAGAATGTATGGGCTCCTGTCAGGTATATATTATTGGAGGCAGCAGAATCTATGGGCTCCTGTCAGGTATATATTATTGGAGGCAGCAGAATGTATGAGCTCTTGTCAGGTATATATTATTGTAGACTGCAGAATGTATGGACTCCTGTCAGGTATATATTATTGGAAGCAGGAGAATGTAAGGGCTCCTGTCAGGTATATGTTATTGTAGGCAGCAGAATGTATGGACTCCTGTCAGGTATATATTATTGGAGGCAGGAGAATGTATGGGCTCCTGTCAGGTATATATTATTCTTGGCAGCAGAATGTATGGACTCCTGTCAGGTATATATTATTGGAGGCAGGAGAATGTATGGACTCCAGTCAGGTATATATTATTGGAGGCAGGAGAATGTATGGGCTCCTGTCAGGTATATATTTTTAGAGGCAGCAGAATGTATGGACTCCTGTCAGGTATATATTATTGGAGGCAGCAGAATGTATGGGATCCTGTCAGGTATATATTATTGGAGGCAGCAGAATGTATGGGCTCCTGTCACGTATATGTTATTGGAGGCCGCAGAATCTATGGGCACCTGTCAGGTATATATTATTGGAGGCAGGAGATTGTATGAGCTCCTGTCAGGTATATATTATTGTAGGCAGCAGAATGTAAGGACTCCTGTCATGTATATATTATTGGAGGCAGGAGAATGTATGGACTCCTGTCAGGTATATATTTTTAGAGGCAGCAGAATGTATGGACTCCTGTCAGGTATATATTATTGGAGGCAGCAGAATCTATGGGCTCCTGTCAGGTATATATTATTGGAGGCAGCAGAATGTATGGGCTCCTGTCAGGTATATATTATTGGAGGCAGGAGAATGTATGGGCTTCTGTCAGGTATATATTATTGGAGGCAGGAGAATGTATGGGCACCTGTCAGGTATATATTATTGGAGGCAGGAGATTATATGGGCTCCTGTCAGGTATATATTATTGGAGGCAGCAGAATGTATGGGCTCCTGTCAGGTATATATTATTGTAGGTAGCAGAATGTATGGACTCCTGTCAGGTATATATTATTGGAGGTAGGAGAATGTATGGGCTCCTGTCAGGTATATATTATTGTAGGCAGCAGAATGTAAGGACTCCTGTCATGTATATATTATTGGAGGCAGGATAATGTATGGACTCCTACCAGGTATATATTATTGGAGGCAGGAGAATGTATGGGCTCCTGTCAGGTATATATTATTGGAGGCAGCAGAATGTATGGGCTTCTGTCAGGTATATATTATTGGAGTCAGCAGAATGTATGGGCTCCTGTCAGGTATATATTATTGGAGGCAGGAGAATGTATGGGCTCCTGTCAGGTATATATTATTGGAGGCAGCAGAATCTATGGGCTCCTGTCAGGTATATATTATTGGAGGCAGCAGAATGTATGAGCTCTTGTCAGGTATATATTATTGTAGACTGCAGAATGTATGGACTCCTGTCAGGTATATATTGTTGGAGGCAGGAGAATGTATGGGCTCCTGTCAGGTATATATTATTGTAGGCAGCAGAATGTAAGGACTCCTGTCATGTATATATTATTGGAGGCAGGATAATGTATGGACTCCTACCAGGTATATATTATTGGAGGCAGGAGAATGTATGGACTCCTGTCAGGTATATATTATTGGAGGCAGGAGAATGTATGGGCTCCTGTCAGGTATATATTTTATGAGGCAGCAGAATGTATGGAGTCTTGTCAGGTATATATTATTGGAGGCAGCAGAATCTATGGGCTCCTGTCAGGTATATATTATTGGAGGCAGCAGAATGTATGGGCTCCTGTCAGGTATATATTATTGGAGGCAGCAGAATGTATGGGCTCTTGTCAGGTATATATTATTGGAGGCAGCAGAATGTATGGGCTCCTGTCAGGTATATATTATTGGAGGCAGGAGAATGTATGGGCTCCTGTCAGGTATATATTATTGGAGCCAGCAGAATCTATGGACTCCTGTCAGGTATATATTATTGGAGGCAGGAGAATGTATGGGCTCCTGTCAGGTATATATTATTGGAGGCAGGAGAATATATGGGCTCCTCTCAGGTATATATTATTGGAGGCAGGAGAATGTATGGACTCCTGTCAGATATATATTATTGGAGGCAGCAGAATGTATGGACTCCTGTCAGGTATATATTATTAGAGGCAGCAGAATGTAAGGGCTCCTGTCAGGTATATATTATTGGAGGCAGCAGAATGTATGGACTCCTGTCAGGTATATATTATTGGAGGCAGCAGAATGTATGGGCTCCTGTCAGGTATATATTATTGGAGGCAGGAGAATATATGGCCTCCTGTCATGTATATATTATTGGAGGCAGCAGAATGTATGGACTCCTGTCTGTTATATATTATTGGAGGCAGCAGAATGTATGGACTCCTGTCAGGTATATATTATTGGAGGCAGGAGAATGTATGGGCTCCTGTCAGGTATATATTATTGGAGGCAGGAGAATGTATGGGCTCCTGTCAGGTATATATTATTGGAGGCAGGAGAATATATGGGCTCCTGTCAGGTATATATTATTGGAGGCAGGAGAATGTATGGGCTCCTGTCAGGTTTATATTATTATAGGCAGCAGAATGTAAGGACTCCTGTCAGGTATATATTATTGGAGGCAGGAGAATGTATGGACTCCTGTCAGGTATATATTATTGGAGGCAGGAGAATGTAAGGACTCCTGTCATGTATATATTATTGGAGGCAGGAGAATGTATGGGCTCCTGTCAGGTATATATTATTGGAGGCAGCAGAATGTATGGGCTTCTGTCAGGTATATATTATTGGAGGCAGGAGAATGTATGGGCTCCTGTCAGGTATATATTATTGGAGGCAGCAGAATGTATGGGCTCCTGTCAGGTATATATTGTTGGAGGCAGGAGAATGTATGGGCTCCTGTCAGGTATATATTATTGTAGGCAGCAGAATGTATGGACTCCTGTCGGGTATATATTATTGAAGGCAGCAGAATGTATGGGCTCCTGTCAGGTATATATTATTGGAGGCAGCAGAATGTATGGACTCCTGTCAGGTATATATTATTGGAGGAAGGAGAATGTATGGGCTCCTGTCAGGTATATATTATTGGACACAGGAGAATGTATGGACTCCTGTCAGGTATATATTATTGGAGGCAGCAGAATGTATGGGCTCCTGTCAGGTATATATTATTGGAGGCAGGAGAATATATGGGCTCCTCTCAGTTATATATTATTGGAGGCAGCAGAATGTATGGACTCCTGTCAGGTTTATATTATTGGAGGCAGGACAATGTATGGCCTCCTGTCATGTATATATTATTGGAGGCAGCAGAATGTATGGACTCCTGTCTGTTATATATTATTAGAGGCAGCAGAATGTAAGGGCTCCTGTCAGGTATATATTATTGGAGGCAGCAGAATGTATGGACTCCTGTCAGGTATATATTATTGGAGGCAGCAGAATCTATGGGCTCCTGTCAGGTATATATTATTGGAGGCAGCAGAATCTATGGGCTCCTGTCAGGTATATATTATTGGAGGCAGCAGAATGTATGGGCTCCTGTCAGGTATATATTATTGGAGGCAGGAGAATGTATGGGCTTCTGTCAGGTATATATTATTGGAGGCAGGAGAATGTATGGGCACCTGTCAGGTATATATTATTGGAGGCAGGAGATTATATGGGCTCCTGTCAGGTATATATTATTGGAGGCAGCAGAATGTATGGGCTCCTGTCAGGTATATATTATTGTAGGTAGCAGAATGTATGGACTCCTGTCAGGTATATATTATTGGAGGTAGGAGAATGTATGGGCTCCTGTCAGGTATATATTATTGTAGGCAGCAGAATGTAAGGACTCCTGTCATGTATATATTATTGGAGGCAGGATAATGTATGGACTCCTACCAGGTATATATTATTGGAGGCAGGAGAATGTATGGGCTCCTGTCAGGTATATATTATTGGAGGCAGCAGAATGTATGGGCTTCTGTCAGGTATATATTATTGGAGTCAGCAGAATGTATGGGCTCCTGTCAGGTATATATTATTGGAGGCAGGAGAATGTATGGGCTCCTGTCAGGTATATATTATTGGAGGCAGCAGAATCTATGGGCTCCTGTCAGGTATATATTATTGGAGGCAGCAGAATGTATGAGCTCTTGTCAGGTATATATTATTGTAGACTGCAGAATGTATGGACTCCTGTCAGGTATATATTGTTGGAGGCAGGAGAATGTATGGGCTCCTGTCAGGTATATATTATTGTAGGCAGCAGAATGTAAGGACTCCTGTCATGTATATATTATTGGAGGCAGGATAATGTATGGACTCCTACCAGGTATCTATTATTGGAGGCAGGAGAATGTATGGACTCCTGTCAGGTATATATTATTGGAGGCAGGAGAATGTATGGGCTCCTGTCAGGTATATATTTTATGAGGCAGCAGAATGTATGGAGTCTTGTCAGGTATATATTATTGGAGGCAGCAGAATCTATGGGCTCCTGTCAGGTATATATTATTGGAGGCAGCAGAATGTATGGGCTCCTGTCAGGTATATATTATTGGAGGCAGCAGAATGTATGGGCTCTTGTCAGGTATATATTATTGGAGGCAGCAGAATGTATGGGCTCCTGTCAGGTATATATTATTGGAGGCAGGAGAATGTATGGGCTCCTGTCAGGTATATATTATTGGAGCCAGCAGAATCTATGGACTCCTGTCAGGTATATATTATTGGAGGCAGGAGAATGTATGGGCTCCTGTCAGGTATATATTATTGGAGGCAGGAGAATATATGGGCTCCTCTCAGGTATATATTATTGGAGGCAGGAGAATGTATGGACTCCTGTCAGATATATATTATTGGAGGCAGCAGAATGTATGGACTCCTGTCAGGTATATATTATTAGAGGCAGCAGAATGTAAGGGCTCCTGTCAGGTATATATTATTGGAGGCAGCAGAATGTATGGACTCCTGTCAGGTATATATTATTGGAGGCAGCAGAATGTATGGGCTCCTGTCAGGTATATATTATTGGAGGCAGGAGAATATATGGCCTCCTGTCATGTATATATTATTGGAGGCAGCAGAATGTATGGACTCCTGTCTGTTATATATTATTGGAGGCAGCAGAATGTATGGACTCCTGTCAGGTATATATTATTGGAGGCAGGAGAATGTATGGGCTCCTGTCAGGTATATATTATTGGAGGCAGGAGAATGTATGGGCTCCTGTCAGGTATATATTATTGGAGGCAGGAGAATATATGGGCTCCTGTCAGGTATATATTATTGGAGGCAGGAGAATGTATGGGCTCCTGTCAGGTTTATATTATTATAGGCAGCAGAATGTAAGGACTCCTGTCAGGTATATATTATTGGAGGCAGGAGAATGTATGGACTCCTGTCAGGTATATATTATTGGAGGCAGGAGAATGTAAGGACTCCTGTCATGTATATATTATTGGAGGCAGGAGAATGTATGGGCTCCTGTCAGGTATATATTATTGGAGGCAGCAGAATGTATGGGCTTCTGTCAGGTATATATTATTGGAGGCAGGAGAATGTATGGGCTCCTGTCAGGTATATATTATTGGAGGCAGCAGAATGTATGGGCTCCTGTCAGGTATATATTGTTGGAGGCAGGAGAATGTATGGGCTCCTGTCAGGTATATATTATTGTAGGCAGCAGAATGTATGGACTCCTGTCGGGTATATATTATTGAAGGCAGCAGAATGTATGGGCTCCTGTCAGGTATATATTATTGGAGGCAGCAGAATGTATGGACTCCTGTCAGGTATATATTATTGGAGGAAGGAGAATGTATGGGCTCCTGTCAGGTATATATTATTGGACACAGGAGAATGTATGGACTCCTGTCAGGTATATATTATTGGAGGCAGCAGAATGTATGGGCTCCTGTCAGGTATATATTATTGGAGGCAGGAGAATATATGGGCTCCTCTCAGTTATATATTATTGGAGGCAGCAGAATGTATGGACTCCTGTCAGGTTTATATTATTGGAGGCAGGACAATGTATGGCCTCCTGTCATGTATATATTATTAGAGGCAGCAGAATGTATGGACTCCTGTCAGGTATATATTATTGGAGGCAGCAGAATGTATGGACTCCTGTCAGGTATATATTATTGGAGGCAGCAGAATGTATGGGCTCCTGTCAGGTATATATTATTGGAGGCAGCAGAATCTATGGGCTCCTGTCAGGTATATATTATTGGAGGCAGCAGAATGTATGGGCTCCTGTCAGGTATATATTATTGGAGGCAGGAGAATGTATGGGCTTCTGTCAGGTATATATTATTGGAGGCAGGAGAATGTATGGGCACCTGTCAGGTATATATTATTGGAGGCAGGAGATTATATGGGCTCCTGTCAGGTATATATTATTGGAGGCAGCAGAATGTATGGGCTCCTGTCAGGTATATATTATTGTAGGTAGCAGAATGTATAGACTCCTGTCAGGTATATATTATTGGAGGTAGGAGAATGTATGGGCTCCTGTCAGGTATATATTATTGTAGGCAGCAGAATGTAAGGACTCCTGTCATGTATATATTATTGGAGGCAGGATAATGTATGGACTCCTACCAGGTATATATTATTGGAGGCAGGAGAATGTATGGGCTCCTGTCAGGTATATATTATTGGAGGCAGCAGAATGTATGGGCTTCTGTCAGGTATATATTATTGGAGTCAGCAGAATGTATGGGCTCCTGTCAGGTATATATTATTGGAGGCAGGAGAATGTATGGGCTCCTGTCAGGTATATATTATTGGAGGCAGCAGAATCTATGGGCTCCTGTCAGGTATATATTATTGGAGGCAGCAGAATGTATGAGCTCTTGTCAGGTATATATTATTGTAGACTGCAGAATGTATGGACTCCTGTCAGGTATATATTGTTGGAGGCAGGAGAATGTATGGGCTCCTGTCAGGTATATATTGTTGTAGGCAGCAGAATGTATGGACTCCTGTCAGGTATATATTATTGGAGGCAGGAGAATGTATGGACTCCTGTCAGGTATATATTATTGGAGGCAGGAGAATGTATGGGCTCCTGTCAGGTATATATTTTTGGAGGCAGCAGAATGTATGGAGTCTTGTCAGGTATATATTATTGAAGGCAGCAGAATCTATGGGCTCCTCTCAGGTATATATTATTGGAGGCAGCAGAATGTATGGGCTCCTGTCAGGTATATATTATTGGAGGCAGCAGAATGTATGGGCTCTTGTCAGGTATATATTATTGAAGGCAGCAGAATCTATGGGCTCCTCTCAGGTATATATTATTGGAGGCAGCAGAATGTATGGGCTCCTGTCAGGTATATATTATTGGAGGCAGCAGAATGTATGGGCTCTTGTCAGGTATATATTATTGGAGGCAGCAGAATGTATGGGCTCCTGTCAGGTATATATTATTGGAGGCAGGAGAATGTATGGGCTCCTGTCAGGTATATATTATTGGAGCCAGCAGAATCTATGGACTCCTGTCAGGTATATATTATTGGAGGCAGGAGAATGTATGGGCTCCTGTCAGGTATATATTATTGAAGGCAGCAGAATGTATGGGCTCCTGTCAGGCATATATTATTGTAGGCATCATAATGTATGGGCTCCTGTCAGGTATATATTATTGGAGGCAGCAGAATGTATGGACTCCTGTCAGGTATATATTATTGGAGGCATCAGAATGTATGGGCTCCTGTCAGGTATATATTATTGGAGGCAGCAGAATGTATGGGCTCCTGTCAGGTATATATTATTGGAGGCAGCAGAATGTATGGACTCCTGTCTGTTATATATTATTAGAGGCAGCAGAATGTAAGGGCTCCTGTCAGGTATATATTATTGGAGGCAGCAGAATGTATGGACTCCTGTCAGGTATATATTATTGGAGGCAGCAGAATGTATGGGCTCCTGTCAGGTATATATTATTGGAGGCAGGAGAATATATGGCCTCCTGTCATGTATATATTATTGGAGGCAGCAGAATGTATGGACTCCTGTCTGTTATATATTATTGGAGGCAGCAGAATGTATGGACTCCTGTCAGGTATATATTATTGGAGGCAGGAGAATGTATGGGCTCCTGTCAGGTATATATTATTGGAGGCAGGAGAATGTATGGGCTCCTGTCAGGTATATATTATTGGAGGCAGGAGAATACATGGGCTCCTGTCAGTTATATATTATTGGAGGCAGGAGAATGTATGGGCTCCTGTCAGGTTTATATTATTATAGGCAGCAGAATGTAAGGACTCCTGTCAGGTATATATTATTGGAGGCAGGAGAATGTATGGACTCCTGTCAGGTATATATTATTGGAGGCAGGAGAATGTAAGGACTCCTGTCATGTATATATTATTGGAGGCAGGAGAATGTATGGGCTCCTGTCAGGTATATATTATTGGAGGCAGCAGAATGTATGGGCTTCTGTCAGGTATATATTATTGGAGGCAGGAGAATGTATGGGCTCCTGTCAGGTATATATTATTGGAGGCAGCAGAATCTATGGGCTCCTGTCAGGTATATATTATTGGAGGCAGCAGAATGTATGAGCTCTTGTCAGGTATATATTATTGTAGGCTGCAGAATGTATGGACTCCTGTCAGGTATATATTGTTGGAGGCAGGAGAATGTATGGGCTCCTGTCAGGTATATATTATTGTAGGCAGCAGAATGTATGGACTCCTGTCGGGTATATATTATTGAAGGCAGCAGAATGTATGGGCTCCTGTCAGGTATATATTATTGGAGGCAGCAGAATGTATGGACTCCTGTCAGGTATATATTATTGGAGGCAGGAGAATGTATGGGCTCCTGTCAGGTATATATTATTGGACACAGGAGAATGTATGGACTCCTGTCAGGTATATATTATTGGAGGCAGCAGAATGTATGGGCTCCTGTCAGGTATATATTATTGGAGGCAGGAGAATATATGGGCTCCTCTCAGTTATATATTATTGGAGGCAGGAGAATGTATGGACTCCTGTCAGATATATATTATTGGAGGCAGCAGAATGTATGGACTCCTGTCATGTTTATATTCTTGGAGGCAGGACAATGTATGGCCTCCTGTCATGTATATATTATTGGAGGCAGCAGAATGTATGGACTCCTGTCTGTTATATATTATTAGAGGCAGCAGAATGTAAGGGCTCCTGTCAGGTATATATTATTGGAGGCAGGAGAATGTATGGGCTCCTGTCAGGTATATATTATTGGAGGCAGGAGAATGTATGGGCTCCTGTCAGGTATATATTATTGGAGGCAGCAGAATCTATGGGCTCCTGTCAGGTATATATTATTGGAGGCAGCAGAATGTATGGACTCCTGTCAGGTATATATTATTGGAGGCAGCAGAATGTATGGGCTCCTGTCAGGTATATATTATTGGAGGCAGGAGAATATATGGGCTCCTCTCAGGTATATATTATTGGAGGCAGGAGAATGTATGGACTCCTGTCAGATATATATTATTGGAGGCAGCAGAAAGTATGGACTCCTGTCAGGTATATATTATTGGAGGCAGGAGAATGTATGGACTCCTGTCAGGTATATATTATTGGAGGCAGCAGAATGTATGGACTCCTGTCTGTTATATATTATTGGAGGCAGCAGAATGTATGGACTCCTGTCAGGTATATATTATTGGAGGCAGGAGAATGTATGGGCTCCTGTCAGGTATATATTATTGGAGGCAGGAGAATGTATGGGCTCCTGTCAGGTATATATTATTGGAGGCAGGAGAATGTATGGGCTCCTGTCAGGTTTATATTATTGTAGGCAGCAGAATGTAAGGACTCCTGTCAGGTATATATTATTGGAGGCAGGAGAATGTATGGACTCCTGTCAGGTATATATTATTGGAGGCAGCAGAATGTATGGACTCCTGTCTGTTATATATTATTGGAGGCAGCAGAATGTATGGACTCCTGTCAGGTATATATTATTGGAGGCAGGAGAATGTATGGGCTCCTGTCAGGTATATATTATTGGAGGCAGGAGAATGTATGGGCTCCTGTCAGGTATATATTATTGGAGGCAGGAGAATGTATGGGCTCCTGTCAGGTTTATATTATTGTAGGCAGCAGAATGTAAGGACTCCTGTCAGGTATATATTATTGGAGGCAGGAGAATGTATGGACTCCTGTCAGGTATATATTATTGGAGGCAGGAGAATGTATGGGCTCCTGTCAGGTATATATTTTTAGAGGCAGCAGAATGTATGGACTCCTGTCAGGTATATATTATTGGAATCAGCAGAATCTATGGGCTCCTACCAGGTATATATTATTGGAGGCAGGAGAATATATGGGCTCCTAGCAGGTATATATTATTGCAGGCAGGAGAATGTATGGGCTCCTAGCAGGTTTATATTATTGCAGGCAGGAGAATGTATGGACTCCTGTCAGGTATATATTATTGGAGGCAGCAGAATGTATGGGCTCCTGTCAGGTATATATTATTGAAGGCAGCAGAATGTATGGGCTCCATTCAGGTATATATTATTGTAGGAAGCAGAATGTATGGGCTCCTGTCAGGTATATATTATTGGAGCCAGCAGAGTGTATGGGCTCCTGTCAGGTATATATTATTGAAGCCAGCAGAATCTATGGGCTTCTGTCAGGTATATATTATTGGAGGCAGGAGAATGTAAGGGCTCCTGTCAGGTATATATTATTAGAGGCAGCAGAATGTATGGGCTCCTGTCAGGTATATACAGTCATATGAAAAAGTTTGGGCACCCCTATTAATCTTAAGCTTAATGTTTTATAAAAATTGGTGTTTTTGCAACAGCTATTTCAGTTTGATATATGTAATAACTGTTGGATACAGTAATGTTTCTGCCTTGAAATGAGGTTTATTGTACTAACAGAAAATGTGCAATCTGCATTCAAACAAAATTTGACAGGTGCATAAGTATGGGCACCTCACCAGAAAAGTGACATTAATATTTAGTAGATCCTCCTTTTGCAAAAATAACAGCCTCTAGTCGCTTCCTGTAGCTTTTAATGAGTTCCTGGATCCTGGATGAAGGTATTTTTGACCATTCCTCTTTACAAAACAATTCCAGTTCAGTTAAGTTTGATGGTCGCCGAGCATGGACAGCCTCTTCAAATGATCCCACAGATGTTCAATGATATTCAGGTCTGGGGACTGGGATGTCCATTCCAGAACATTGTAATTGTTCCTCTGCATGAATGCCTGAGTAGATTTGGAGCGGTGTTTTGGATCATTGTCTTGCTGAAAGATCCATCCACTGCGTAACTTCAACTTTATCACTGATTCTTGAACACTATTGCCAAGAATCTGCTGATACTGAGTGGAATCCATGCGTCCCTCAACTTTAACAAGATTCCCAGAGCCGGCATTGACCACACAGCCCCAAAGCATGATGGAACCTCCACCAAATTTTACTGTGGGTAGCAAGTGTTTTTCTTGGAATGCTGTGTTTTTTTGCCACCATGCATAACGCCTTTTTGTATGACCAAACAACTCAATCTTGGTTTCATCAGTCCACAGGACCTTCTTCCAAAAAGAAATAGGCTTCTTCAAATGTGCTTTTGCATACCTCAGCCGACTCTGTTTGTGCGTACTTGCAGAAACGGCTTCTTTCGCATCACTCTCCCATACAGCTTCTCCTTGTGCAAAGTGCGTTGTATAGTTGACCGATGCACAGTGACACCATCTGCAGCAAGTTGATGCTGCAGCTCTCTGGAGGTGGTCTGAGGATTGTCCTTGACTGATCTCACCATTCTTCTTCTCTGCCTTTCTGATATTTTTCTTGTCCTGACACTTCTGGCCTTAACAAGAACTGTCCCTATGTTCTTCCATTTCCTTACTATGTTCCTCACAGTGGAAACTGACAGGTTAAATCTCTGAGACAGCTTTTTGTATCCTTCCCCTGAACAACTATGTTGAATAATCTTTGTTTTCAGATCATTTGACAGTTGTTTTGAGGAGCCCATGATGCCACTCTTCAGAGGAGATTCAAACAGGAGAACAACTTGCAAGTGGCCACTTTAAGTAGCTTTTCTCATGATTGCATACACCTGGCTATAAAGTTCAAAGCTCAATGAGGTTACAAAACCAAAAAAAGTGCTTTAGTAAGTCAGTAAAAAGTAGGCAGGAGTATTTAAAACAAGAAAATGATAAGGGTGCCCATACTTATGCACCGGTCAAATTTTGTTTGAATGCAGATTGCACATTTTCTGTTAGCACAATAAACCTCATTTCAAGGCAGAAACATTACTGTATCCAACAGTTATTACATATATCAAAATGAAATAGCTGTTGCAAAAACACCAATTTTTATAAAACATTAAGCTTAAGATTAATAGGGGTGCCCAAACTTTTTCATATGACTGTATTATTGGAGGCAGCAGAATGTATGGGCTCCTGTCAGGTATATATTATTGGAGGCAGCATAATGTATGGACTAATGTCAGGTATATATTATTGGAAGCAGGAGAATGTAAGGGCTCCTGTCAGGTATATATTATTAGAGGCAGCAGAATGTATGGGCTCCTGTCAGGTATATATTATTGGAGGCAGCAGAATGTATGGGCTCCTGTCAGGTATATATTATTGGAGGCAGCAGAATGTATGGGCTCCTGTCAGGTATATATTATTGGAAGCAGGAGAATGTAAGGGCTCCTGTCAGGTATATATTATTGTAGGCAGCAGAATGTATGGACTCCTGTCAGGTATATATTATTGGAGGCAGGAGAATGTATGGGCTCCTGTCAGGTATATATTATTCTTGGCAGCAGAATGTATGGACTCCTGTCAGGTATATATTATTGGAGGCAGGAGAATGTATGGACTCCAGTCAGGTATATATTATTGGAGGCAGGAGAATGTATGGGCTCCTGTCAGGTATATATTATTGGAGGCAGCAGAATGTATGGGATCCTGTCAGGTATATATTATTGGAGGCAGCAGAATGTATGGGCTCCTGTCACGTATATGTTATTGGAGGCCGCAGAATCTATGGGCACCTGTCAGGTATATATTATCGGAGGCAGGAGATTGTATGAGCTCCTGTCAGGTATATATTATTGTAGGCAGCAGAATGTAAGGACTCCTGTCATGTATATATTATTGGAGGCAGGAGAATGTATGGACTCCTGTCAGGTATATATTTTTAGAGGCAGCAGAATGTATGTGCTCCTGTCAGGTATATATTATTGGAGGCAGCAGAATCTATGGGCTCCTGTCAGGTATATATTATTGGAGGCAGCAGAATGTATGGGCTCCTGTCAGGTATATATTATTGGAGGCAGCAGAATGTATGGGCTCCTGTCAGGTATATATTATTGGAGGCAGGAGAATGTATGGGCTTCTGTCAGGTATATATTATTGGAGGCAGGAGAATGTATGGGCACCTGTCAGGTATATATTATTGGAGGCAGGAGATTATATGGGCTCCTGTCAGGTATATATTATTGGAGGCAGCAGAATGTATGGGCTCCTGTCAGGTATATATTATTGTAGGTAGCAGAATGTATGGACTCCTGTCAGGTATATATTATTGGAGGTAGGAGAATGTATGGGCTCCTGTCAGGTATATATTATTGTAGGCAGCAGAATGTAAGGACTCCTGTCATGTATATATTATTGGAGGCAGGATAATGTATGGACTCCTACCAGGTATATATTATTGGAGGCAGGAGAATGTATGGGCTCCTGTCAGGTATATATTATTGGAGGCAGCAGAATGTATGGGCTCCTGTCAGGTATATATTATTGGAGGCAGCAGAATGTATGGGCTTCTGTCAGGTATATATTATTGGAGTCAGCAGAATGTATGGGCTCCTGTCAGGTATATATTATTGGAGGCAGGAGAATGTATGGGCTCCTGTCAGGTATATATTATTGTAGGCAGCAGAATGTATGGACTCCTGTCAGGTATATATTATTGGAGGCAGGAGAATGTATGGGCTCCTGTCAGGTATATATTTTTGGAGGCAGCAGAATGTATGGAGTCTTGTCAGGTATATATTATTGGAGGCAGCAGAATCTATGGGCTCCTGTCAGGTATATATTATTGGAGGCAGCAGAATGTATGGGCTCCTGTCAGGTATATATTATTGGAGGCAGCAGAATGTATGGGCTCTTGTCAGGTATATATTATTGGAGGCAGCAGAATGTATGGGCTCCTGTCAGGTATATATTATTGGAGGCAGGAGAATGTATGGGCTCCTGTCAGGTATATATTATTGGAGCCAGCAGAATCTATGGACTCCTGTCAGGTATATATTATTGGAGGCAGGAGAATGTATGGGCTCCTGTCAGGTATATATTATTGAAGGCAGCAGAATGTATGGGCTCCTTTCAGGCATATATTATTGTAGGCATCATAATGTATGGGCTCCTGTCAGGTATATATTATTGGAGGCAGCAGAATGTATGGACTCCTGTCAGGTATATATTATTGGAGGCATCAGAATGTATGGGCTCCTGTCAGGTATATATTATTGGAGGCAGCAGAATGTATGGGCTCCTGTCAGGTATATATTATTGGAGGCAGCAGAATGTATGGGCTCCTGTCAGGTATATATTATTGGAGGCAGTAGAATATATGGGCTCCTCTCAGGTATATATTATTGGAGGCAGGAGAATGTATGGACTCCTGTCAGATATATATTATTGGAGGCAGCAGAATGTATGGACTCCTGTCAGGTATATATTATTGGAGGCAGGAGAATGTATGGCCTCCTGTCATGTATATATTATTGGAGGCAGCAGAATGTATGGACTCCTGTCTGTTATATATTATTAGAGGCAGCAGAATGTATGGACTCCTGTCTGTTATATATTATTAGAGGCAGCAGAATGTAAGGGCTCCTGTCAGGTATATATTATTGGAGGCAGCAGAATGTATGGACTCCTGTCAGGTATATATTATTGGAGGCAGCAGAATGTATGGGCTCCTGTCAGGTATATATTATTGGAGGCAGGAGAATATATGGCCTCCTGTCATGTATATATTATTGGAGGCAGCAGAATGTATGGACTCCTGTCTGTTATATATTATTGGAGGCAGCAGAATGTATGGACTCCTGTCAGGTATATATTATTGGAGGCAGGAGAATGTATGGGCTCCTGTCAGGTATATATTATTGGAGGCAGGAGAATATATGGGCTCCTGTCAGGTATATATTATTGGAGGCAGGAGAATGTATGGGCTCCTGTCAGGTTTATATTATTGTAGGCAGCAGAATGTAAGGACTCCTGTCAGGTATATATTATTGGAGGCAGGAGAATGTATGGACTCCTGTCAGGTATATATTATTGGAGGCAGGAGAATGTAAGGACTCCTGTCATGTATATATTATTGGAGGCAGGAGAATGTATGGGCTCCTGTCAGGTATATATTATTGGAGGCAGCAGAATGTATGGGCTTCTGTCAAGTATATATTATTGGAGGCAGGAGAATGTATGGGCTCCTGTCAGGTATATATTATTGGAGGCAGCAGAATCTATGGGCTCCTGTCAGGTATATATTATTGGAGGCAGGAGAATGTATGGGCTCCTGTCAGGTATATATTATTGTAGGCAGCAGAATGTATGGACTCCTGTCGGGTATATATTATTGAAGGCAGCAGAATGTATGGGCTCCTGTCAGGTATATATTATTGGAGGCAGCAGAATGTATGGACTCCTGTCAGGTATATATTATTGGAGGCAGGAGAATGTATGGGCTCCTGTCAGGTATATATTATTGGACACAGGAGAATGTATGGACTCCTGTCAGGTATATATTATTGGAGGCAGCAGAATGTATGGGCTCCTGTCAGGTATATATTATTGGAGGCAGGAGAATATATGGGCTCCTCTCAGTTATATATTATTGGAGGCAGGAGAATGTATGGACTCCTGTCAGATATATATTATTGGAGGCAGCAGAATGTATGGACTCCTGTCAGGTTTATATTATTGGAGGCAGGACAATGTATGGCCTCCTGTCATGTATATATTATTGGAGGCAGCAGAATGTATGGACTCCTGTCTGTTATATATTATTAGAGGCAGCAGAATGTAAGGGCTCCTGTCAGGTATATATTATTGGAGGCAGCAGAATGTATGGACTCCTGTCAGGTATATATTATTGGAGGCAGCAGAATGTATGGGCTCCTGTCAGGTATATATTATTGGAGGCAGGAGAATATATGGGCTCCTCTCAGGTATATATTATTGGAGGCAGGAGAATATATGGGCTCCTCTCAGGTATATATTATTGGAGGCAGGAGAATGTATGGACTCCTGTCAGATATATATTATTGGAGGCAGCAGAATGTATGGGCTCCTGTCAGGTATATATTATTGGAGGCAGCAGAATGTATGGGCTCCTGTCAGGTATATATTATTGGAGGCATCAGAATGTATTGGCTCCTACCAGGTATATATTATTGGAGGCAGCAGAAAGTATGGGCTCCTGTCAGGTATATATTATTGGAGGCAGGAGAATGTATGGGCTTCTGTCAGGTGTATATTATTGGAGGCAGCAGAATGTATGGGCTCCTGTCTGGTATATATTATTGGAGGCAGCTGAATGTATGGGCTCCTGTTAGGTATATATTATTGGAGCCAGCAGAATCGATGGTCTCCTTCCAGGTCTTGACTGCAGCCCATACATTCTAGCTCTTTCACTGTTAAAAACACTATAATGTAAGGGCTCCTGGTGGTATATAATAGTGAAGGCATCACAATATATTGGCTCCTGCCAGGTATACAATAGAACATCAGAATCAGGGCTGTAACGTACCCGGCGGATAAGGGGCCTGCTGGTGCCAGCCCCTATTTCAGCTGAAGTGTATTGCAGCGCAAAAACTTGCCGGATCCATGCTCCGCAATACATGCTGCTGGCCAATCAGAGGCGACTGGGGTCGCATGGCAGTGACGTTATGCGCTCTTGTCAAAATCAACCAAAATCTGCTGCCAGCTTCAGATGTGGACGCCGCACAGCATGGTGTGTTCTACGAAGGTAATTAAGAGCGTTTATTGTATTTTTCTGTGTATTGACCAACAGCGGGGCCATATATCAAGATGGGGGTCCAGGATGGGGCCATATACCAGGATGGGGGACATATACCAGGATGAGGGCCATATTCTAATATGGGGCCATATACCAGGATGAGGGCCATACACCAGGATGGGGAATATATACCAGGATGGGTTCCTGGATGAGGGCCATATACCAGGATGGGGCACATATTTCAGAATGGGCTGTGCATTATACTATACAGGGGACTATAGGCTGTGCATTATACTACATGTATGACTACAGGGTGTGCATTATACTGTATGGTGGATTATTGAGGGTGCATTATACTATATGGAGGAGTATGGGGAGTGCATTGTACAATAGGGAGGACTATGGGCTGTGCATTATACTGTATGGAGTACTATGGGGTTCATTATAGTGTATGGAGGAGTATGTGGAGTGCATTATACTGTAAGTAGGAGCATAATACTGTAGGGGGGACTATAGGGCACTATGACTTCTGTGTTCACCCCTGGGGAGTGTAATGCTTTACTTTTTTTTTCTATACGGTAAAGAACAGCACCAGAATGGGGGATATATACTGTATATACCAGTATGGGCCTCTAAGATACGGGACCATAATGAGGGACATATACAGTACAGACCAAAAGTTTGGACACACGTTCTCATTTAAAGATTTTTCTGTATTTTCATGACTATGAAAATTGTACATTCACACTTTAGGCATCAAAACTATGAATTAACACATGTGGAATTATATACTTAACAAAAAAGATTGAAACAACTGAAAATATGTTTTATATTCTAGGTTCTTCAAAGTAGCCACCTTTTGCTTTGATGACTGTGTGACGCCTCTGCTCGAAAGCCCCCTTTTACCCTGGGAGATGGGGGACTCGGAGTCGGGTCCTGTGATGGAGAGTTGGGGTGAAGCCGTGGCCCGGACCCGCTCCGTGCCCAGGGCCGTCACATTAAAAAGAAGGATGGTATGGGCTTATCCGGGTTGAGTGGCTGATTACGACTACTCCACCTGTGGCACCTGGTGAAGGCCACCAGCGCTGCTGCAGTCCGCCTAGGCCTGGTGTTATAGTAGCCGACGTTGTTACTACTCCCCACAGGCGGAGCAGGGCCTCAGGGCAGAGGGACAGGATGACGGGAGTAATAGTCTAGAAAGTCTGCGTAGTGCGGTGTAGCGCAGAATAAAGAGTCCGGAGGCCATAGGGGTAAACTTCCAAGCTTTACTCACATAAGAGATGGCAGAAGGAAGGCGATTCCCTGCTCCTCGTGGATTTCTGCGGTCACCAGAGACGAAGGGGATCCGACAACCTCCGAGTAAGTCCAGTGTTCAATCAGGACCCCGCACCAGAGTGTTCCTAAACGACAGACCGAGTGCTTTCCTGTCTGTGTGTGTAAATAGGCCGGGTCTCCCTCTGAACTCCTCTCAGAAAAAGGGCACGGGTGGCAGCTCTGCTCTTTCCGTTACCCTGTGGGATCCTCAGGGCCTACCGGGCTTCCCCGACCAGGACATGAAGTAGCAAGGTCGGGTGTCGGGGGCCGGTACCCCTCTTGCAGCCGGAATCCCTCTGAATAGATCAGCATAGCGAGGACAGGTGGCGTACACCGCTCTGTCTGCATCCTCCCTGGAATCCATTTGCGGTGGAGCTACACTCTTAAGCTCCGGGCCTTCTTGGTCGTGGTCCTTGACCGGGTTGAGACATTCATTGCCTACAACCTGCCCCTCGGCCCAAGGCCAAGATACGAGGGCTGTGTCTCCATCCGCTGCAGGTCCACACAGGATCCACGCTCAGGGTGGGAGATCACAGTAATTCACAGTTCAAAGACAGTCAAAAGAACCAAAAGCCAAAATGGCTTTGGATTAAATATCAAATTTAAAGTGTCACTAAAATGTGAGTTGTCCACCCTCGCCCACTAAATGGTTCCCCTAACTCTTGGTTCCCCAGTCTCCCTGTAACCTGGAGGGCAGCACCTAGTGCATTCTAGCCCCCCCTGGTGGAGAAATGTGGTGTTGGATGTGGAGGTGGAGTCCTGATCATCACACTGTTCTTACCTCAGAGGAGGAACACTACACTCCATTAAAGAAGTGCTGCATCCCTGTGGCTTTCGAACCCTCAGGGGCGCCACAACTGCTTTGCACACTCTTGGCATTCTCTTGATGAGCTTCAAGAGGTAGTCACCAGAAATGGTTGTCACTTCACAGGTGTGCCCTGTCAGGTTTAATAAGTGGGATTTCTTGCCTTATAAATGGGGTTGGGACCATCAGTTGTGTTGTGCAGAAGTCAGGTGGATACACAGCTGATAGTCCTACTGAATAGACTGTTAGAATTTGTATTATGGCAAGAAAAAAGCAGCTAAGTAAAGGAAAACGAGTGGCCATCATTACTTTAAGAAATGAAGGTCAGTCAGTCCGAAAAATTGGGAAAACTTTGAAAGTGTCCCCAAGTGCAGTTGCAAAAACCATCAATCGCTACAAAGAAACTAGCTCACATGAGGACTGCCCCAGGAAAGGAAGACCAAGAGTCACCTCTGCTTCTGAGGATAAGTTTATCTCAGTCACCAGCCTCAGAAATTGCAGGTTAACAGCAGCTCAGATTAGAGACCAGGTCAATGCCACACAGAGTTCTAGCAGCAGACACATCTCTTCAACAACTGTTAAGAGGAGACTTTGTGCAGCAGGCCTTCATGGTAAAATAGCTGCTGGGAAACCACTGCTAAGGACAGGCAACAAGCAAAAGAGACTTGTTTGGGCTAAAGAACACAAGGAATGGACATTAGACCAGTGGAAATCTGTGCTTTGGTCTGATGAGTCTAAATTTGAGATCTTTGGTTCCAACCACGGCGACGCAGAAAAGGTGAACGGATGGACTCTACATGCCTGGTTCCCACCGTGAAGCATGGAGGAGGAGGTGTGATGGTGTGGGGGTGCTTTGCTGGTGACACTGTTGGGGATTTATTCAAAATTGAAGGCATACTGAACCAGCATGGCTACCACAGCATCTTGCAGCGGCATGCTATTCCATCCGGTTTGTGTTTAGTTGGACCATCATTTATTTTTCAACAGGACAATGACCCCAAACACACCTCCAGGCTGTGTAAGGGCTATTTGACCAAGGAGGAGAGTGATGGGGTGCTACGCCAGATGACCTGGCCTCCACAGTCACCAGACCTGAACCCAATCGAGATGGTTTGGGGTGAGCTGGACCGCAGAGTGAAGGCAAAAGGGCCAACAAGTGCTAAGCATCTCTGGGAACTCCTTCAAGATTGTTGGAAGACCATTTCCGGTGACTACCTCTTGAAGCTCATCAAGAGAATGGCAAGAGTGTGCAAAAAAGTCATCAAAGCAAAAGGTGGCTACTTTGAAGAACCTAGAATATAAGACATATTTTCAGTTGTTTCACACTTTTTTGTTAAGTATACAATTCCATTACGCCTCTGATCAGAATGTATGGGTTCCTGTTTGGGATATGTTAGTGAGCAGAGATGAGCGAATGTTTCAATGTTCGGGTCAGATTACGATTGTCGAATTTGCAAAATTGGCTTAACAATGACGAACGTCATAGGATTCAATGCGGGGCAACAACAAACGCATACACAACACCTTTAAACTGGTCCAAAAGCTGCCAAAACACATCAAATTAGGGGCAGACACCAGGAAAGTGCCATCAATTGACCCAGAGTACAAGTACTATAATTATTATTATTACAGCGTCATTTATTCCGTGGCACTTTACATGTGAAAAGGAGTCACTGGCTGGTACAAGAGGAGAGAGGACCCTGCCCGCGAGGGTGCACAAACAATCTACAAGGGATGGGTGAGGATACAGTAGGTCAGGGTACAGCTAATCGTGTAGCGGTATGCTGGAGCGAGGGTTATCGTAGATTGTACGCTTGTCAGAAGAAGTGGGTCTTCAGCTTCCTTTTCAAGGTTTCCAGGGTAGGCAAGAGTCTGATGTGTCGGGGTACAGAATTACACAGTAGGGGAGATGCACGGGACAAATCTTGTATGCGATTGTGGCAAGAAGGGATAAGAGGGAAGTAGAGAAGATCTTAGAAGGATGGAAGGTTGCGTGCAGGGAGACTAGGTCACACATGTACAGTGATGGCCAAAATTACTGGCACCCCTGCAATTCTGTCAGATAATACTCAGTTTCTTCCTGAAAATGATTGCAATCACAAATTCTTTGGTTTTATTATCTTCATTTAATTTGCTTGCAAGGAAAAAAACACAAAAGAGAATGAAGCAAAAATCAAATCATTGATCATTTCACACAAAACTCCAAAAATGGGCCAGACAAAAGTATTGGCACCCTCAGCCTAATACTTGGTAGCACAACCTTTAGCCAAAATAACTGCGAACAACCGCTTCCGGTAACCATAAATGAGTTTCTTACAATGCTCTGCTGGAATTGTAGACCATTCTTCTTTGGCAAACTGCTCCAGGTCCCTGATATTTGAAGGGTGCCTTCTCCAAACTGCCATTTTGAGATCTCTCCACAGGTGCCATGTTTGACTGTAGGGACCGTGTTCTTTTCTTTGAATGCCTCTTTTTTTTTCCTGTACACTCTATGTTGATGCTTTTTCCAAAAAAGCTCTATTTTTGTCTCATCTGACCAGAGAACATTCTTCCAAAACGCTTTAGGCTTTCTCAGGTAAGTTTTGGCAAACTCCAGCCTGGCTTTTTTATGTCTCGGGGTAAGAAGTGGGGTCTTCCTGGGTATCCTACCATACAGTCCCATTTCATTCAGACGCCGACGGATAGTATGGGTTGACACTGTCGTACCCTCGGACTGCAGGGCAGCTTGAACTTGTTTGGATGTTAGTCGGGGTTCTTTATCCACCATCCGCACAATTTTGCGTTGAAATCTCTCGTCAATTTTTCTTTTCCGTCCACATCTAGGGAGGTTAGCCACAGTGCCATGGGCTTTAAACTTCTTGATGACACTGCGCACTGAAGACACAGGAACATTCAGGTTTTTGGAGATGGACTTGTAGCCTTGAGATTGCTCATGCTTCCTCACAATTTGGTTTCTCAAGTCCTCAGACAGTTCTTTGGTCTTCTTTCTTTTCTACATGCTCAATGTGGTACACACAAGGACACAGGACAGAAGTTGAGTAAACTTTAATCCATGTTAACTGGCTGCAAGTGTGATTTAGTTATTGCCAACACCTGTTAGGTGCCACAGGTAAGTTACAGGTGCTGTTAATTACACGAATTAGAGAAGCATCACATGATTTTTCAAACAGTGCCAATACTTTTGTCCACCCCCTTTTTTTAGGTTTGGTGTGGATTTATATCCAATTTGGCTTTAGGACAATTCTTTTTGTGTTTTTTCATTGAAGACAAATTAAATGAAGAGAATAATACCAAAGAATTTGTGATTGCAATCATTTTCAGGAAGAAACTGAGTATTATCTGACAGAATTGCAGGGGTGCCAATACTTTTGGCCACCACTGTATGGAGGAGACAGGTTTTCGATGGCTTGGTATGCTAAACTTAGACTTTTCAACTGGAGTCTCTGGGGAACATGGAGCCAGCGCAGGGATTGACAGAGAGAGGGGAGAAGCCAGGGAATATTGGGATAAAATGTGGATTAGCCGGCCAGCACAGTTTAGGATAGATTGGAGGGGTGCGAGAGTGGTAGAAGGGAGGCCACAGAGTAGGAGCTTGCAGTAATCGAGGCGGGAGAGGATGAGGACATGCACTGGTGTTTTTGTAGATTCATGGTTGATTAATGTGTGGATACTGGAGATATTTTGGAGTTGTAGTCGGCAGCAAGTGGAAAGGGTTTGGATCTGACGTTTGAAGGACAAATCAAAGTGGGCAGTCATGGATTTTGATGGATAGGTCAGTTGGGGGGTGAATGAGATGGTGGAAAGATGATGAATTTGGTTTTATCCATGTAAAGTTTTATAAATCTAGCAGAGAAGAAAGCTGAAATAGACTCGCATTGTGGGATTCTGTTTAGTAAGGAGGTGATATCATGTCCAGAGAGGTAGATCTGTGTGTCATCAACATAGAGGTGATACTGAAAGCCTTGAGACTATAGGAGGTGTCCCAGGCCGAAGGCGTAGATGGAGAAGAGCAGGGGTCCTAAAACTAAATCTTTGGGGACACCAACACATAGGGGGCGAGATGAGGAGGTGGTGTGTGAGCGGGAGACACTGAATGTCCGGTCAGTTAGGTATGAAAAGATCCAAGCTAGGGCCAAGTCGGTGATGCAGAGACAGCGGTACGCTTTGTAGATGAGGGCCAGAAAGAATATGTGCTCCAGTGGATGACAAGCGTGGCATCAAGTGGCCTCTGCTCCTCTTCCTCCACCTTAGCATCACACACAGTACAGTCCTCAGAGTTGGCACCCCTATTACCCTTGTTTTCCCCCGTGTCACAACTCTCCAACTGACTGTGGGAAACTACAAATGGGCGAGTCTGCAGAGCTGTTCACACATTCTATTCCAGGGAATCAGAGGTGTGATACAAAGCTCAAGAAAGGGGGAAAGCATGTGTAGCAGTGCTCAAATTTTTTTTCAGTTGATCCAGGCCCGGACGAAGTAGGGTCCGAACAGAATCCAAACCCTCGTCATCAGACATCAACCCCTGAAGGTGGGCATAGATGGGTTGGAGAGCGAAACAAATACACACCAGAACATTGAGAACTAAACTAATATACGACAGGGGATGGAAAACTAAACTACTAAACAGCTAGGGTTGGAGAACTAAAGTACTATACATCAGGGGATGGAGAACTAAACCACTAGACACCAGAAGCTGGAAAACCAAACTAACAGACAATAGGGGTTGGAGAACTAAACTACTAGACAGCTAAGGTTGGAGAATGAAACAAATGCAGACCAGAACATGGAGCACTAAACTAATAGACAACAGGGGTTGGAAAACTAAACTACTAAACAGCTAGGTTTGGAGAACTAAACTACTACACACCAGGGGATGGAGAATTGGACCACTAGACATCAAGGTGTCACTAGACAGCAAGTGTCGGAATCCTCAAGGCTTGTTGGACAAACCTCTATATGTAACACTTTGTCCGATGCCTCTGCCTCCTCTAGGGCCTCCACCTGCGCCCTCAACCTCTGCCTTAATAAGACACATGTTCCAACAGTGCAGAAAGAATCCCCCCACCTCCGTACTGCGCAATGCCTTGGAGATTGCAGGCATACAGCTGAAGAGTTGTGGACAGCTCTCCAGGCCGAGTTTGAGCAATGGCTATCTCTACTGAACCTGGAGCAAGGGAAGGATGTGTGCAATAACGGTGCAAACCTGGAGGCGGCCCTACGCTGGGGCAACCTCACACACCGGGACAACCTCACACACGTTCCTTGCATGTCTTGCATCCTCTACCTGATGGTACAACAATTTATCCGCCACTATCCCGGCCTGGATGCCCTGCTGCAGAAACCACGGTCGGTGTGTGATCATTTAAAACTATAAAAACAGTAGGAACTTTAATATAAAAACCAGACTCGCCAATGTAACCTCTTAATCCTCGCAAGCTTCAACACAATGTTCTCAAGATAGACAGCAGCAGTGATCGGTCCCCTAGACAACGAGCAAACTCCTTCATGATGACAGAGGCCACTATCTCCTTAGCTTGCTGCTGGTACTTTTCTGTGGGAATGAGCTTGTCTTCAACCAGTCAGGAATATCCAGTGAATGGCATGTCACGGTTTGGTATTAGCACCCAGTACCAGAAACGAAGCCATCCACAATTTCCATATCTCAGGAATTTTATTTGGTAGAATGGCTGTGTAGCGCCGGCGTCCCTGCCCTCTGCTAGGCAGGGACGCTGTTCCCCTCACCTCTCTGCTCCGTGCCCGGCGTCCTCCTCCCGCTCTGCTGGCAGCGCGCGCTCCTTCCCGGCCACTGTGCTTAGGGCGCGCGCGCGCGCTCTCCCTCCCTCTTAAAGGGGCCACGCGCGCCGTCCTAAGGAGTCCCCGGCCAATGGCCGGAGGACTTCACCATATATAAGGCACCTCCTCCAAAATGGAGGTGCCCGAGCAATGTTGTTGCACTGTTCACTACTCTGCTTCAGCTCTCAGGTCCCGTTGCCAGTTACCTGCCAGATTCCTGCCAGCTTGCTGTCTTATTCCTGCCTGATATTCTGCTACCTGCCTGCTAGCCTGAGGTCCGACGGTCTGCCTTACAACTCCTGTCAGTCTGTCTAAGGACCAGCTTGCCCGCTCACCTGGGAGCACACATCAGCTACCTGCCTGCTTGCCTGAGGTCCGACGGTCTGCCTTCCAACTCCTGTCAGTCTGTCTATGGACCAGCTTGCCCGCTCACCTGGGAGCGCACATCTGCTACCTGCCTGCTAGCCTACCTGGAGGCTCCGCCGTCACGTGCTGTGACCACCTGCCTGTCCAGTGACTCCTGCCCGCTCACCTGGGAGCGCTCATCTGCTGCCTGTCTGCTAGCCTACCTGGAGGCTCTGCCGTCACGTGCTGTGACCACCCGCCTGTCCAGTGACTTCTGCCCGCTCACCTGGGAGCGCTCATCTGCCACCTGTCTGTTGGTCTTCCTGGAGGCTCCGCCGTCACATGCTGTGACCACCCGTTTATCCAGAGACTCTCGCCTGCTCACCTGGGAGCTCACGTCTACCATCAGCCGCCACAGGTCGTACCAACCCTTTACCCAGAGACTGCCCCGGTCACTTGCCGTGACCTCCTGCCCGTTCATCCAGAGACTGCCCCGGTCACTTGCCGTGACCTCCAGCCCGTTCACTCAGAGACTGTCCCGGTCACCTGCTGTGACTGCCTGCCCGTCTTCCCTGGTCGCCACCCGCTCCCTTACAAGGACCGCCCCCTTGTATAGTAGCTCAGAGGTTCCGCCTCCCAGGCCCGTTACAGTTTGCTCGGGCCATGGAACCCGGTGGCACCCAAGCTCCCTCGCTCTCGGACCTGTGTCATGAACTGTCCCGTCAGAGGTCCCAACAGGAGTCCATCCTGGTTCACCTGCGGAATGTCAATTCTCGCCTGGACACAATGACTGCTCCGCCAGCAACCTCCGCCAGTGCCAGGACTCGCAATCCGGCAACTCCGCTGTCCACTAATACCATGGTATCCTACCCCAGACCCCGGCTTTCTGCACCTCCTCGCTTCGGAGGCGACTCCGCCCAGGCTCGGGGCTTCATAAATCAGTGCACCCTGCACTTTGAACTATTGTCTCACCAGTTTAGCTCCGACCGGGCCAAAATTGCCTTCATCATGTCCCATCTCACCGGGGAGGCCCTGGCCTGGCTAAATCCTCTATGGGAGAGAGGAGACCCCCTGGTGTCCGACTTGCCTGCCTGTCTCACGGCTTTCCGAAAAGTCTTCGACGAACCCGGACGGAGGACCTCATCCGCATCATCACTGCTACACCTCCGTCAGGGAAGTCTCACCGTGGGCCAATATGCCATACGGTTCCGTACCCTTGCCTCGGAGCTGGCCTGGGATAACGACGCTCTGGTATCCGTCTTCTGGGAGGGTCTGTCCGGCCGTATTAAAGATGAACTTGCCGGTCGGGACATTCCTACCACTCTCGATGACCTAATAACTCTTGCCACCCGGATTGACCTACGGTTCCAGGAGCGTGCCAAAGAGGTCATCCGTGAGAGGAGGTTTCCACGTCTAGCTCCTACTTTTCAGAAACCCGTCACTCCCTCCGTCTCTCCCCAGGTACACTCTCCTGAGCCTATGCAGGTCGACCAGACCAAGATGGTCAAAACCCGTCAGGACTTACGCCGTGCCGAGGGGAGCTGCTTCTACTGTGGCAGTAAGGAGCACCGGATCCGTGCCTGCCCAGAGAGGTCGGGAAACGCCTGTGTATAGGTTCGCTCAGAGAGGTCGACCTAGACAAGAATAAATCCTCTCCATCTCTGCTGCTGTCAGTCTCAATCATCTGCGGGGAGAACCGTTATTTCGAACTAGCCCAACTTGACTCTGGAGCAGCCGGGAATCTTATTTCACAGTCCCTGGTAGAGAAATACCGCATCCCCACCAAACCTCTGGCTGTACCCTTGTCTGTTGCTGCCGTGGATGGGGGTCTCTTACCACGCCCCATCCAACTCATCACCGAATCCATTACTCTGCAGGTGGGAATGCTGCATTCTGAGAGTATCTCCTTTCATGTTCTGCCTGGACTCTCTCACGCCCTCTTGCTAGGTTTACCTTGGCTCCAGAGACATGCACCCGTGCTTGACTGGCAGACCAGAGAAGTCCTTCGCTGGGGACAGGACTGCCATAAGACCTGTCTGGTTCCCGTCCATCCCGTCCGTCCTTTTCCTACTCCAGCTAATCTACCTGGACTTCCGATTCCTTATTGGTCTTATGCTGATGTCTTTAATAAAAAGGAGGCAGAGACACTACCCCCTCATAGACCATACGACTGCCCTATCGACCTGTTACCCGGTACTACTCCTCCCCGTGGGCGTATTTATCCATTATCCGCTGCTGAGACCCGGTCGATGTCCGAATATATTGAGGAGAATCTGGCCAGGGGATTCATCCGGAAATCTACCTCCCCGGCGGGAGCAGGCTTCTTTTTCGTCAAAAAGAAGGACGGCTCTCTCCGTCCCTGTATAGACTATAGAGGCCTTAACCCGATCACGGTGAAGAATAAGTACCCCCTTCCGCTCATTCCGGAGTTATTTGATCGTCTGAGGGGGGCTAGAATCTTCACCAAACTGGACCTCCGTGGGGCGTACAACCTGGTTCGTATCCGTCAGGGGGATGAATGGAAGACGGCATTCAACACCCGGGACGGCCACTATGAATATCTGGTAATGCCCTTTGGTCTCTGTAACGCTCCTGCCGTCTTTCAAGAGTTGGTCAATGACATCTTCCGGGACCTTCTCTACTCCTGCGTAGTGGTGTACCTGGACGACATCTTGGTCTTCTCTCCGGATCTCCAGACTCACCAGAGGGACGTTCGTCAGGTCCTGCTCAGGCTCAGGCAGAATCACCTCTTCGCTAAATACGAGAAGTGCCTCTTTGAGCAGACCTCGCTTCCGTTTTTGGGCTACATTATTTCTCAGACCGGCCTACGAATGGATCCAGAGAAACTGTCTGCCATCGAGAAATGGCCTCGACCGGAGGGGTTGAAGGCCATTCAGCGGTTCCTGGGCTTCGCCAACTACTACCGCCTCTTCATACCACACTTCTCTTCCCGGACTGCCCCAATTTCCGCGCTCACCCGTAAGGGTACTAATCCCAAAGAGTGGCCGCCCGAAGCAGAGGAGGCCTTTCTTTCCTTAAAACAGGCCTTCTCTTCCACCCCGGTGCTGCATCGCCCGGACGGCAACAAGCAGTTCTTCCTGGAAGTTGACGCCTCCTCCTCTGGAGCCGGAGCGGTACTTACTCAAAAATCATCTTCCGGGAGGATGGTAACTTGCGGCTTCTTCTCTAAACTCTTCTCCTCCTCAGAGCGCAATTATTCCATAGGAGACCGAGAGTTATTGGCCATCAAACTGGCATTGGAGGAGTGGCGTTACCTGCTCGAGGGGGCTCTTCACCCGGTAATAATTTACACTGACCACAAGAACTTGGCTTACCTCCAGCATGCCCAGAGACTTAACCCGCGCCAAGCCCGGTGGTCCTTGTTTTTTGCTCGCTTTGATTTTGTTCTTCATTTTCGCCCGGCTGACAAAAACGTCAAGGCGGACGCCTTGTCTCGATCCTTTCTGGTGTCTGATCTCGAGGAAGATCCGAAACACATCATCGATCCCGCCAGAGTAATGCAGGTGGCTCCCGTGAGTCTAAATCGTCTCCCTCCCGGAAAGACGTTCGTGTCAGTACCTGATCGGGAGAAGATCCTTCACTGGGGTCACTCGTCTAAACTGGCTGGCCACGCCGGTCAGAAAAAGACCCTCCAGCTTATTACCCTGCACAAGGACGTAATAGACTTTGTTTCTGCCTGTGTGTCCTGCGCCCGCAACAAGGTTCCGAGACATCTGCCAGCCAGTCGCCTCCTTCCGCTTTCTGTACCTGCTGCCCCCTGGCAGCATATAGCAATGGACTTTATAACTGACCTCCCAGTCTCTGCCGGTTGTACGGTCATTTGGGTGGTCGCTGACCGCTTCTCCAAGATGGCTCATTTCGTTCCCCTGCCAGGCCTCCCGTCTGCACCCGAGCTAGCTAAAGACTTTATTCGTCACATCTTTCGTCTTCATGGCCTGCCCCTCCACATCGTGTCGGATCGTGGGGTACAGTTCACCTCACGCTTCTGGAGAGCCACTTGTAAACTGCTAGACGTCACCCTGGACTTCTCTTCCGCTTACCACCCACAGTCCAATGGTCAAGTGGAGCGGATCAATCAGAACCTGACCAGTTACCTCCGGCACTTCGTTAATGCCCATCATTCAGACTGGGTGGATCTCCTACCATGGGCCGAGTTCTCTTATAACAATCACGAGAGCGAATCCTCCTCCAAATCCCCGTTTTTTGTAGTCTTCGGTCAGCATCCTCGGATTCCTTTTCCTGTCTCCACCTCTGTGGACAACCCGGCTGTGGAATCTCTCGTTAGCAAATTTTCCTCCATTTGGGAGAGTACCCGATCCGCACTCCTTCAGTCGTCCGAACGGATGAAAAGACACGCTGACAAACGCCTGGATCCTCCACAATTTCGTCCTGGAGATAAAGTCTGGCTCTCATCTAAATATGTCCGACTCAAGATACCTTCTTACAAGTTAGGGCCTCTGTTCATCGGTCCTCTGGAGGTCATCAGTCAGATCAACCCGGTGGCCTATAAATTGAAACTCCCGGCCAACTTACGGATCCCTAACTCCTTCCATGTATCTCTCCTCAAACCTGTGGTACTTAACTCTTTTTCCAAGTCTACAGGTACGCCTCCTGCTCCGGTTTCTGCTGAGGACGAGTTTGAGGTAGAGAACATTCTTGCCACCAAAAGGGTAAGAGGAAAGACCTTTTTTCTAGTGGATTGGAAGGGGTTTGGTCCTGAGGAGAGAACGTGGGAGCCCCGGGAGAACATCCATGCCCCTCTTATCCTTGCTAAATTTCTGTCTGGCCTAAAAAAGGGGGGGCCTAAAGGGGGGGGTACTGTAGCGCCGGCGTCCCTGCCCTCTGCTAGGCAGGGACGCTGTTCCCCTCACCTCTCTGCTCCGTGCCCGGCGTCCTCCTCCCGCTCTGCTGGCAGCGCGCGCTCCTTCCCGGCCACTGTGCTTAGGGCGCGCGCGCGCGCTCTCCCTCCCTCCCTCCCTCTTAAAGGGGCCGCGCGCGCCGTCCTAAGGAGTCCCCGGCCAATGGCCAGAGGACTTCACCATATATAAGGCACCTCCTCCAAAATGGAGGTGCCCGAGCAATGTTGTTGCACTGTTCACTACTCTGCTTCAGCCCTCAGGTCCCGTTGCCAGTTACCTGCCAGATTCCTGCCAGCTTGCTGTCTTATTCCTGCCTGATATTCTGCTACCTGCCTGCTAGCCTGAGGTCCGACGGTCTGCCTTACAACTCCTGTCAGTCTGTCTAAGGACCAGCTTGCCCGCTCACCTGGGAGCGCACATCAGCTACCTGCCTGCTTGCCTGAGGTCCGACGGTCTGCCTTCCAACTCCTGTCAGTCTGTCTATGGACCAGCTTGCCCGCTCACCTGGGAGCGCACATCTGCTACCTGCCTGCTAGCCTACCTGGAGGCTCCGCCGTCACGTGCTGTGACCACCTGCCTGTCCAGTGACTCCTGCCCGCTCACCTGGGAGCGCTCATCTGCTGCCTGTCTGCTAGCCTACCTGGAGGCTCTGCCGTCACGTGCTGTGACCACCCGCCTGTCCAGTGACTTCTGCCCGCTCACCTGGGAGCGCTCATCTGCCGCCTGTCTGTTGGTCTTCCTGGAGGCTCCGCCGTCACATGCTGTGACCACCCGTTTATCCAGAGACTCTCGCCTGCTCACCTGGGAGCTCACGTCTACCATCAGCCGCCACAGGTCGTACCAACCCTTTACCCAGAGACTGCCCCGGTCACTTGCCGTGACCTCCTGCCCGTGCATCCAGAGACTGCCCCGGTCACTTGCCGTGACCTCCTGCCCGTTCATCCAGAGACTGCCCCGGTCACTTGCCGTGACCTCCTGCCCGTTCATCCAGAGACTGCCCCGGTCACTTGCCGTGACCTCCTGCCCGTTCATCCAGAGACTGCCCCGGTCACTTGCCGTGACCTCCTGCCCATTCATCCAGAGACTGCCCCGGTCACTTGCCGTGACCTCCTGCCCGTTCATCCAGAGACTGCCCCAGTCACTTGCCGTGACCTCCAGCCCGTTCACTCAGAGACTGTCCCGGTCACCTGCTGTGACTGCCTGCCCGTCTTCCCTGGTCGCCACCCGCTCCCTTACAAGGACCGCCCCCTTGTATAGTAGCTCAGAGGTTCCGCCTCCCAGACCCGTTACAGGCTGTCCAAACATTAGTTTCTCACAAAGGAGCTGAAGACACTGAGTGGCAGTAGGTACAAGTTTCTCCAGCATGTTAGACTGAAGATTACAAAAGGGAATATAGCGGGAGATTAATTCAGAGATGTCCTGAGGAGAAAGGTTATGGATGGCTTTGTAGGTCAGTGTTAGTAGTTTGAACTGGATACGCTGGGCAATTGGGAGCCAGTGAATGGATCTTATGGATTGCAATCTTATAGATTTCTGGAGCCAGTCCACAGTAAAAAAGTAGCCATAGAGTGTCCGGGAACCTTGGCCAGGGATGCTTCTCGACAGGGTTGCACGGGCCCAGAAAACCAGAGACTCCCCTGTTGGGCCCTGGCTTCTCCTTCAGGAGAGTTCATAATGCAAACCTTGCAGCTGCTATGGGACTCTGGAGCAGGGGAGAAAGGTGGGTCCTCAGAATCAAATCCTCTTCCACTACAGCCAATCCAGCAGATGAAGACCCAACCAGGAGTGTTCACATTTCAAAAGATTAGGGACTGACGCCACCATTTCCATGGCCAACAGATTGGAGATGGTGGAGTTCAATCTCTTAGCATTGTCATGTGTAGGAGGAAACAATCTTTTGCTGGCTGCAGTGCTGAGAGAGGGCGGAGTACGGTGGACCGGGCAAACAGCTGGACCGTGAGAGAGATGCAGATGGAGATGTTACGATGGATAAGGTTGTGGTGTGCTCGTTCTCTGAGATCGGTCATAAACAGCAGGCATGTCCGCTTCCATTACAGGTGATGGGCTCTCACTCAGCCTTACTGGAGTGGGTAAAGAACCAGAGGTTCTGCGGTCGGAGACCTGCTTGACAATACTTGGCACGGTAACAAAAGAGGAGGAAGAAGCAGCAGATGCGTTTGATGGGGTGGCTGATGGTTGTTTATTGAAAATCAATTTTGAGTTTAACATGTTTGTGTACCCCTGTGTGGCGATCAATATCTGCAGCAAAAATTAATTTCACTAAAGTATAACTATTATAATAGAGACCAAAACCTCTTCCACTACAGGCAACCCAGCAGATGGAGACCCAACCAGGAGTGTTCACATTAAAAAAATTAGGGCCTCTTCACCGAAGTGGCATCTATTTCAGTAGATTAGAAGTAGTGTAATCGGAACAGACACCTCTTCTACTACAGCCAACCCAGCAGATGGAGACTCAATCAGGAGTGCACCATCCTCTCCAGTCGTTCATGTGTCAGACTTGTACTCTGTTATGCTGGTGCACGAGCTGGCCTAAAAAATGTGTGAAAGGACTCACAAAAATTGTTTCTGCCACTTACACTACTGCTGCTACTAATATTTTTGCGTTGATAAATTGAAGTGCCAGAGGTTGGAAGTGTAGAGCTACAATGCACTCTGTGTGCCTCATTACTGTCTTGGAAAAAAACTCTCTTAAGGTTGTGTAAAAACGTGTTTCGATACTCCAGCATTCGCGGGTCCCTTTCCAGGGCGGGAAGCATGTGGCAAAACTTACTCTTATAACATGGATCGAACAGAATTGCAAGCCAGTAGTCAGCATTATTTAGAATCATAACTATACGGGATCATGTTGCAGATAGTGCAGCAAGAAGGCACTCATATGTTGGGCTCTTCCAAGAGGTTCAAGCCCATGCTGTGTTGGTGGCTGGGTAATTCTGAAGCTTGTTTCCTCTGTCCCCTCCCACCAAACATGAACAGAGAGGGGATGATTATTCTATTCGTGTTCTGACTGTTGCTTGCTCCCATCACCTCATCCTCTTCCATTTGTTCCTCGCCTCTTGCACCTTCACTAACAATTTGTCTGGTATCACCAACCCCCCTTCAATCGCAGTGAACCACCCTCCCTTGACACCCTGAGATGTCCCCCAGTGTATGACGTAACAGAAGAAAGTATTTTAGTGTGGATGAGGCCTCTATAACATAGCAGATATGCTGTAAACTATTTCAAACTGAGATGTCTTCTGCTGTATAACGTTAGGAACAGAAGAAAGTATTTTTTTTACTGTGGATGAGGCTTGTATAACATGGAATATATGCTCCAAGATATTTCAAACTCAGATCTAGCCTGCAGTATCATGTTAGTCACAAGAAAAAAATAGATTTTTTTTACTCTGCGTACAGCTGAATTTTACCACCACAAAAGGACTAGGTGGACTCTGGCTATCAACAGAAAAAAATTAAATATATATTTTTTTTTACTGTGCATACAACTGAATTTCAGCCCTAAAAACTGATAGCGCAAGCTATAGTAGCCCACCTTATCACATTAGCAAATTTAAAAAAAAATTTTTTGTGCTCTGCACTCAGCTCTGTATAACAGCTGAATACCACAAAATGAAAAGGTGTGCTAGTCTCTATTAAAGCCATAAAAATTAAAAAGTTGAATAAAATGTAGCACTAAAGCCATGTTCACACAACATAAAGACTGCGTTTTTTTATGCAGGTGTCCGCACCATACAACAAAATAACAATCTTATTATTGTGTGTTTGCTGAGTTTCTTTTGAGTTTTCCCCTTTAAAATGTGTTTTGGTGTAGCTGTGAATCTACATTTTTAATATCACAGAAAAACTTTGATTTTTGAGCTTAAAATTTTTTTTTTTTTTTACCTGCATTTTTTGTTACAGGCTCCACATAGGCTTATATATATATAAAAAAAATGCATGAAATCCGCACAGTTCAGCAGCGTCTTTAGACTCACTGCAGGCGTAGATTTCATTAAATCACATCCACTGTCCTTGGACATTTAGGCCGTGTTCAGATGTAGCATAAATGCTGTGTTTTTTTCAGCTGCTTTTTGGAACAGTCATTTTGCAGCATTTAAATAGCCAAGAAAAGTGGATGTGATTTCATGAAAACTGCTCTGTGATCTAAAGACGCTGCTGATCTGTACGGTTATGTTTTTTTACGTCTAGAGGCTTCTATGTGGAGCCTAAAAAGAGAGAAAAAAGACTGCAGTTACATTAAGTGCAGAATCAAAGCTATTCTGTATTATAAAAAAAAATGAACAATGCGGCTTCACATCTGCACCAAAAAACATCAAATAAGGGGGAAATGCATAAAAAAATGCAGCAAATATGCAATAATCAGAGAAGTTTGTTATTGTGTAGTTTGGTGCGGACATCTGCAGAAAACAAAAAAAATACAATATTTATTCAACATGTGAACACAGCCTTGCAGACACAAAAAAGCCCGATGTCAAATAGTGAAGCTACATAAAGATGAGAAAGTTGAATGGACAGAAAATAAATCCATAGATCCCAATTGAAATAAGCACGATGCACAGCTGACATCATGCCAGCCCTGGTTAATCAAAAGTCACGCCGGATGAAGTAAGGTTAGTAGTGATGCATGAGCGTGTTCTCTTAACCCTTTCACAGAGCACGCTCGGGTGCTGCCTGAGTACTTTCAGCATCTATGCTCGAGCCGCCGCGGCTGTATGTGTCGCGACTGTTAGATAGCTGTGACACATGCAGGGATTGCATGTTTGCTAGGCAATCCCTGCATGTGTCACAGCCGTCTAACAGCCCCAGCGGCTCGAGCATAGATACCGAGCACACCGAAAATACTCGGGCGGCTCCCGAGCGTGCTTGGTGAAAGGGTAAACCGAGCACGCTCGTGCAACACTATAGGTAAGAGATTCGTGGACTCCTGTCCAGCGTCCCATGAATTGATCCTCTCAGCTCTAGTTCCAATTGTCCTGGATACAGTGAACAGCCCCGTATAAACTAGCTACTGAATCCGTTCTATGCCCGGGTGGCGAGCATCTTTATTGGTATATGGTCTCCCATGCTGGTATGTGCTGCCCCCCTCCTGGTATTTGTGCTGCCTCCATCCTGTCCCCACCATCCTATACTGGGATGCTTGGCACCCCTCATTCCCATTGCTGGTATACGTCGCACCCCTCACCCCCCCAATCCTGGTATGCGTGGCCCCCCTCATCCCCCAATCCTGGTATGTATGACGCCCCTCATCCCCCAATCCTGGAAACTGGAAAGCATGGGGCCCCCTCACCCCCAATCCTGGTATGTATGGGGCCCCTCATACCCCAATCCTGGTATGTATGGCACCCCTCATCCCTTTCACGCTGTACACACATACAAAAAAATAAACACTTATACTCACCTTTCTTCCCTGTGCTCCAGTGCTGCTGTGTCCTGTTCTGCCGGAGGCCGGGGGAGGAGTGCGGTGCCGGAGTACACGCGTGCCCATACCGCGCTGTTCGGCGCCATTTTGCTGAAGACACACTGCAAATGTGTCTTCAGTAAAATGGCGCCGGATAGCACTATGCGCATATTCCGACACCTCACTCCTGCCCCAGTTTCCGGCGAAGAGAGGCACCGCGGCAACGCTCCTCCCGGTCAGGTAAGTATGTAAGTATGGCGCCGGCGATCGTGGTATGCGTTCAGTACCTACACATACCGTGATCTCCAGCGCCATACACACTCCTGTTACCTGTAACAGCTCCATGCTTTCTTCTGTCTGGAGCCAGACTGCGCAGGCGTGTCGCGCTTGCGCAGTCTATAAAGGCTTCAGACAGAGACACGCATCTCCGGTTATATTATAGACTAGCTACTGAGCCCGTTCTATGCCCGGGTGGCAAGCATTTTTATTGGTATATGGTCTCCCATGCTGGTATGTGCTGCCCCCATCCTGGTATTTGTGCTCCCCAATCCTGTTATGTGCTGTCCTCATCCCTATCCTGGTATACATGGCACCCCTCACCCCCAATCCTGGTACGCATGGCACCCCTCACCCCCAATCCTGGTACGCATGGCACCCCTCACCCCCAATCCGGGTACGCATGGCACCCCTCACCCTCAATCCTGGTTCACATGGCACCCCTCACCCCCAATCCTGGTATGCAAGGCACCCCTCATCCCTATTCTGGTATGCATGGAACCCCTCATCCCTATCCTGGTATGCATGGCACCCCTCATCCCCAATTCTGGTATGCATGGCACCCCTCATCCCCAATCCTGGTATGCATGGCTCCCTCATCCTGGTATGCATGGTACCCCTCATCCCTATCCTGGTATGCATGGCACCCCTCATCCCCAATTCTGGTATGCATGGTACCCCTCATCCCTATCCTGGTATGCATGGCCCCTCATCCGAATCCTGGTATGCATGGCCCCCCCCCCCCAGATCCCCCAATCTTGGTATGCGTGGCACCCCTCATCCCCCAATCCTGGTATGCGTGGTACCCCTCATCCCCCAATCCTGGTATGCGTGGTACCCCTCATCCCCCAATCCTGGTATGCGTGGTACCCCTCATCCCCCAATCCTGGTATGCGTGGTACCCCTCATCCCCCAATCCTGGTATGCGTGGTACCCTTCATCCCCCAATCCTGGTATGCGTGGTCCTCCTCATCCCCCAATCCTGGCATGCGTGTTCCCCCTCACCCCCAATCCTTGTATGCGTGGTCCCCCTCACCCCCCAATCCTGGCATATGTGGTACTCCTCTGCACACATACAAAAAAAAATAAACACTTATACTCACCTTTCTTCCCTGTGCTCCAGCGCTGCTGTGTCCTCTTCTGCCGGAGGTCGGGGGAGGAGTGCAGCGCCGGAGCACCGCACTGTCTGGCTCCATTTTGCTGAAGACACACTGCAAATGTGTCTTCAGTAAAATGGCGCCGGATAGCGCTATGCGCCGATTCCGACGCCTTCACTCTGCCCCCGGTCTCCGTCCAGAAGAGAGGCGCCGCGGCAACGCTCCTCCTGGTCAGGTAAGTATGGCGCCGGAGATCGTGGCAAGCGTTCAGTGTCTACACATACCGTGATCTCCGGCGCCATACACCTCCTCTTACCTGTAACGGCTGGATGCGTTCTTCTGTCTGGAGCCAGACTGCGCGTCGCGCATGCACAGTCTATAGAGGCTTCAGACAGAGGGACGCTTGGCCGGTTATATTATAGATAACTGCCTTTCTGCTCTGCTATCTGCAGCATGTGATATGGGGGGGGGGGAGTGGCCGAAGCCAAAATGGATGACAACAATGGTGATGTTGTCACTTTAAAAATGCTTTATTAAACATGCATCATATAAACAGGACATGATACAAAAATAGGATACATACTATAAAAACAATCTCAACAGCCATCAGGGGCGGTGGCACATAGTATTATAGTTATTATGCTTTACATAAATATTGGGAATAGGTACCAAAGATTGTACTAGATTCCCGTGTGGTCTGGGGAACGGCCGGCACAATCTAGTACCGTCCTCCCGTGTGGTCTGGGGCACGGCCGGCACAATCTAGTACCGTCCTCCCGTGTGGTCTGGGGCACGGCCGGCACAATCTAGTACCGTCCTCCCGTGTGGTCTGGGGCACGGCCGGCACAATCTAGTACCGTCCTCCTGTGTGGTCTGAGGCACGGCCGGCACAATCTAGTACCGTCCTCCCGTGTGGTCTGGGGCACGGCCGGCACAATCTAGTACCGTCCTCCCGTGTGGTCTGGGGCACGGCAGGTACAATCTAGTACCGTCCTCCCGTGTGGTCTGGGGCACGGCCGGCACAATCTAATACCGTCCTCCCGTGTGGTCTGGGGCACGGCCGGCACAATCTAGTACCGTCCTCCTGTGTGGTCTGGGGCACGGCCGGCACAATCTAGTACCGTCCTCCCGTGTGGTCTGAGGCACGGCCGGCACAATCTAGTACCGTCCTCCCCTGTGGTCTGGGGCACGGCCGGCACAATCTAATACCGTCCTCCCGTGTGGTCTGGGGCACGGCTGGCACAATCTAGTACCGTCCTCCCGTGTGGTCTGGGGCACGGCCGGCACAATCTAGTACCGTCCTCCTGTGTGGTTTGGGGCACGGCCGGCACAATCTAGTACCGTCCTCACAGTGGTCTGAGACACAGGAGGCACAATCTAGTAACGTCCAGCCCTATGGATGTCGCTGGTCTTCATCTGACACGGTCCTCCTTCTCTGCTTCATGTGAATTACATGTCCAACGTCAGCCACACAGCTTCTGCCATCACGCTCCTGCGCAGGCACACTTCTCTGCTCTGTGCGGGGAAAGTGCAGAGAGAAGAGAGCCTGCGCAGGAGCGCTGTGGAAGACACTGTCTGGATGATGTAGGACACGTCACTGACTTGAAGAAAGGACGGGAATCTCAGGAAGAGGAGGCGCCGGATTAACACTAGAGAAACCCAATGGACAGGACCACCCTGTAGGCGAGTCTAATATAAGGTGTATTTTTTACGTTATGTAAACAATGGTGCAGCGGTCTCAGGGAGTGCCAAAGTAATACTGGACAATTTAATAGATGATAACCGACCTTTATTCTTCCTCCAATAGATGAGGAAGTGGCAGTGGTATTGGAGGAAGAATAAAGGTCGGCTATCATCTAGTAAATTGTCCAGTATTCCTTTGGCGCTCTCTGAGACCGCTGCACCATTGTTTACATGTGAAATATCTCCTTACGGAGCCAAAGCGGCAGGAGCAGCCTGGCATATTTTAGATGTTTGAGGACCTGCATTTATCCAGCCACCGGGATAAACAACTGAGGACCTGCGGTGACATGGTATCCGGTCCGGCAGGATCGTGTGATCACTCGAGGATCACGGAGTTGCGATGCAAACACCGACAGGACGGTATTACAGAGAGAGGCGATCCGGAGCCTCATTAATCACACGCTTAATCTTGGTTGTGTAGACGTACACAACCATCACAGGTGAGTGCACTGGCACTTTTTAATTTATATAAATAGCCCTGTGAGTCTACACAAGCGCCCTTTCCCTTTTCTTTTTGCATATTTTTTACGTTATGCAGATCGGCTTGGGGACTTCTATACAGCATTCTAGGGCATACAGGTGGTTGTTGTACTTTATATGAGGAAAACCAGGTGACAGGTTTCCTTTAAGCAGGTTTTCATCTATGCAGCTTGTACAAGTGAACTTCATTGTTTCAAAAGTGGGTTACCTGTCTAAGCCATGTTATTATAGTACCTTTTACATGGTTTACACCGATGCATCATGGGCTTTTCCTGCCCTATGAGTAAAATGAAAGGCTAAAATACAATGTGGAAACTTAATCAGAGAAAGGTTTTATTTACATTCAGAACAGGTTTAAAAGAAACAAATACCCATCATCACAGAAATCTCAAACGTTTAATTGTATAAATATAGTATAAATAACATTTTAACATTATGTATAGAAATAATTCTAATTTTATAAAAGTGCATTTATGGGAGGATTGTGGGTAAAGTCTTTGCCCCGACCCCTCGGCCGGCCTCCGGTGTCTGATGTCTCAGTGTCCTGGAACTGAGATCATGATGCCTGCTTTGGATAGCAAATCAATAGCCTTGAAAAACCCAGGAATAAGTGAAGGGGGTCTTTGGGGAAATTGGTCTTGAAAACAAGGCAGCGTGGAAAATTCTTTTTTGTGGCTGTAGGCGACAAAGTCTCAGACCCAAGCGTTGTTGACTACTGAGAGCCACTCATCCCGGAACCAAAGGAGACGGCCGCCCACCCTGAGAAACATCCCAGGTGGGAACACCGCGTCATACCGAAGAGAATCTGCTAGATCCGGGCTTGGCAGACCGGCGCTGCTGTGTTTGTTGATGCCAGGAGGGGGCTAGCCTAAAGGAAGGTCTATTCTTTTCCTGGCGGGCCGGAGAGTTGTCCTTTTGGCAGCTGTTCTACAATGAAAATTTCCGAATGGACCAAAAATGGACTGTGCGTCTCTTGGGAGGAGGGCATTTGGCCCTCTGTTGTTGGAAGCAAAATACTCTTACCCCCCATGGCCATGGCATTAGAGATCATCTCATCTAGCTCTTCGAAAAGGCAGGAGCCCTGGAAGGTGAGGCTGGTGGACTTTTTGGAAGTGGATGGTGATGTTGCCGGCTGCCAGGGCTGAATAGGCGGCTGCAGAGAGGAGGGGAACACACTCTCCTTATGGGGCCTCTGGGGGAGGGATAATGTTTGTAGGGGGCCGTCTCCTGGAACGCCCCCCCACAAGCGTGCATCATCCGCCCCCTCCCCCACAAGCGTGCATCATCCGCCCCCTCCCCACAAGCGTGCATCATCCGCCCCCTCCCCCACAAGCGTGCATCATCCGCCCCCTCCCCCACAAGCGTGCATCATCCGCCCCCTCCCCCACAAGCGTGCATCATCCGCCCCCTCCCCCACAAGCGTGCATCATCCGCCCCCTCCCCCACAAGCGTGCATCATCCACCCCTCCCCCACAAGCGTGCATCATCCGCTCCTCCCCCACAAGCATGTATCATCCGCCCCGCCACACAAGCGTGCATCATCCGCCCCATCCCACAAGAGTGCATCATTCGCCCCCCACAAGTGTGCATCATCCCCCCAGAGCCCCAACAAACCTGCAGCATCCCCACAGAGCCCACAGCATCACCACAGAGCCCGCAGCATCCCCCCAGAGCCACCACAGAGCCCGCAGCATCCTCACAGAGCCAACACAGAGCCCGCAACATCCCCAGAGAGTGACCACAGAGCCCACAGCATCCCCCCAGAGCCACCACAGAGCCTGCAGCATCCCCACGGAGCCACCACAGAGCCCGCAGCATCCCCACAGAGCCACCACAGAGCCTGCAGCATCCCTCCAGAGCCCGCAGCATCCCTCCAGAGCCACCACAAACCCGCAGCATCCCTCCAGAGCCACCACAGAGACAGCAGCATTCCCTCAGAGCCACCACCAGAGCCCGCAGCATCTCCCCAGAGCCACCACAGAGCCCGCAGCATCCCCCCAGAGCCACCACAGAGCCCGCAGCATCCCCGCAGAGACACCACAGAGCCCGCAGCATCCCCCCAGACCCACCACAAACCCACAGCATGCCCCCAGAGCCCGCAGCATCCCTCCAGAGCCACAACCAGCCCGCAGCATGCCCCCAGAAACCTCGCTGCATCCCCAACCAGACCGCAGCATCCCCACAAAACCTGCAGCAGTGACCTCCTCCTGCAGCTTCACCTGCAGCCCTGTCACTCTCTGCATGAGACTATGGCGTATGGTGCTAAACTAGAGCACGCCCATAATACACAGTCAGGACATGCCCCCGGAAATGACGTCGTACCTGGAAGGAGCCCATACATTCTAGCGTTTACCTCAGGGTTGCATCTAGTTTGGAGTTGATTATTTGTGGTCCTCAAACAATCAACTCCATTCTAGCTGATTCACTAGTGAGCCGTCTAGATTGGAGTGGATATTTTGAGGATCTTCCTGTAGCGTCCACTCTGTACAGCTTGGTGCTGAGGTGACTGGAATTGAGTCTTTAGAGAGTGGGCAGAGCCTCGCAGGGATAAACGTAACAGCGCAGAAACAGAGTCCTCATAATTTACAATAATGGATTGGAGTGTATTTTTGGAGGACCTCATTTTAGCAACTCTATTCTAGCTGATTCACCATTGAGCCGTCTAGATCGGAGTGGATTTTTTGTGGACCTCTTTTAGCAACTCCATTGTGTACAGTTTCGTGCTGAGGAGACTGGAATCGAGTTTTTCAGAGAGTGGGCGGAGCCTCGCGGGGAGAAACGTAACAGAGCGCAGCCGAGAGAGTCCTCATAATTTACAACATTGGATCGGAGTGGATTTTTAGATGAACTCCCTGTAGCCTCCATTCTATACACTTTGGTGCTGAGGTGACTGAAATCAATTTTTTTTTTAAAGAGAGTGGAACCTTGCGGGGAGAAGCGTAACAGAGCTCAGCAACAGACTCCTCATAATTTACAACATTGGATCGGAGTGGATTTTTTGAGGACCTCATTTTAGCAACTGGATTGTAGCTGATTCACTAGTGAGCCGTCTAGATCGGAGTGGATTTTTCGAGAATCTCCCTGTAGCTTCCATTCTGTACAGTTTGGTTCTGAGGTGACTGGAATTGAGTTTTTCAAAGAATAGGTGTAGACTCACGGGGAAAAACATAACAGAGTGCAGCCGACAGTCCTCATAATTTACAACATAGGATTGGAGTGGATTTTTTGAGGTCCTCATTTTAGCAACTCCATTGGAGCTGATTTACTAATAAACTGTCTAGACTGGCCTCTATTCTGTACAGTTTGGTGCTGAGGTGACTAGAATCGAGTTTTTCGAAGAGTGGGCGGAGCCTCAAGCGGATAAATGTAACAGAGTGCAGCGACAGAGTCCTCGTAGTTTACAACATTGGATCGGAGTGGATTTTTTGAGAACCTCATTTTAGCAACTCCATTCTAGTAGATTCATTAGTGAGCAGTCTAGACCGGAGTGGATTTTTGAGCATCTCCCTGTATCCTCCAATCTGTACAGTTTGGTGCTGAGGTGACTGGAATTGAGTGTTTTGAGAGTGGGCGGAGCCTCGCGGGGAGAAACGTAACAGAGCGCAGCGACAGCATCCTGATAATTTACAATGATGGATTGGAGTGGATTTTTTGAGGATCTCATTTTAGCAACTCCATTCTAGCTGATTCACCATTGAGCAGTCTAGATCGGAGTGGATTTTTTGAGGATCTCCCTGTAGCCTCCACTCTGTATAGTTTGGTGCTGAGGTGACTGGAATCGAGTTTTTCGAATAGTAGCCGGAGCCTCGCGGGGAGAAACGTAACAGAGCGCAGCTGAGAGAGTCCTCATAATTTACCACATTGGATCGGAGTGGCTTTTTAGAGGACCTCATTTTAACAACTGCATTCTAGCTAATTCACTAGTGAGCCGTCTATATCGGAGTGGATTTTTAGATGAGACTTGATGGGGTATAATCATCCGCACCTAGAAAAATAAATAATTTGAGTGGGGTGAGGGGGATTGTGCTTCATTCTTAGCAAGACAAAGTGACATTTTCAGGGACACCATATTTCTTTTCTACAACCCCTCGCAAAAATGATGGCATCACCGGGCACGGAGGATGTTCATTCAGTTGTTTAATGTTGTTGAAAAAAAGCAGATCACAGACATGGCACAAAACTAAAGTAATTTCAAATAGCAACTTTATGGCTTTAAGAAACGCAAAAAGAAATCAAGATTAAAAATGTAGTACTCAGTAAGGGTAATTTTTTTCAGACCAAGCAGATGGAAAAAATTATGGAATCACTCAATTCTGAGGAAAAAATTATGGAATCACCCTGTAAATTTTCATTTCCAAAACTAACACCTGCATCAAATTAGATCTGCTCGTTAGTCTGCATCTAAAAAGGCGTGATCACACCTTGGAGAGCTGTTGCACCAAGTGGACTGACATGAATCATGGCTCCAACACGAGAGATGTAAATTGAAACAAAGGAGAGGATTATCAAACTCTTAAAAGAAGGTAAATCATCACGCAATGTTGCAAAAAAGATGTTGGTTGTTCACAGTCAGCTGTGTCTAAAATCTGGACCAAATACTAACAACATGGGAAGGTTGTTAAAGGCAAACATGCTGGTAGGCCAAGGAAGACATCAAAGCGTCAAGACTGGAAACTTAAAGCAATATGTCTCCAAAAAATGCACAACAAAACAAATGAGGAACGAATGGGAGGAAACTGAAGTCAATGTCTGTGACCGAACTGTAAGAAACCGCCTAAAGGAAATGGGATTTACATACAGAAAAGCTAAACATAAGCCATTATTAACACCTAAATAGAAAAAAACAAGGTTACAATGGGCTAAGGAAAAGCAATCGTGGACTGTGGATGACTGGATGAAAGTCATATTCAGTGATGAATCGCGAATCTGCATTGGGCAAGTTGATTATGCTGGAACTTTTATTTGGTGCCGTTCCAATGAGATTTACAAAGATGACTGCATGAAGAGAACATGCAAATTTCCACAGTCATTGATGATATGGGGTTGCATGTCAGGTAAAGGCACTGGGGAGATGGCTGTCATTACATCTTCATTAAATGCCCAAGTTTACATTGATATTTTGGACAGTTTTCTTATCCCATCAATTGAAAGGATGTTTGGGGATGATGACATTTTTCAAGATGATAATGCATCCTGCCATAGAGCAAAAACTGTGAAAACATTCCTTGAAAGAAGACACATAAGGTTAATGTCATGGCCTGCAAATAGTCCGGATCTCAATCGAATTGAAAATCTTTGGTGTAAGTTGAAGAAAATGGTCCATGGCAAGGCTCCAACCTGCAAAGCTGATCTGGCAACAGCAATCAGAGAAAGTTGGAGAAAGATTGATGACGAGTACTGTTTGTCACTCATTAAGTCCATGCCTCAGAGACTGCAAGCTGTTATTAAAGCCAGAGGTGGTGCAACAAAATACTAGTGATGTATTGGAGTGTTCTTTTGTGTTTGTTTTTTATGATTCCATAATTTTTTCCTCAGAATTGAGTGATTCCATAATGTTTTTACCTCTGCTTGGTCTGAAAAAAAATACCCTTACTGAGTACCACATTTTTAATCTTGATTTCTTTTAGTGTTTCTTAAAGCCCAAAGTTGCCATTTAAAATGACTTTAGTTTTGTGCCATGTCTTTTTTTCACCTTTAAACAACTGAATGAACATCCTCCGAGCCCTGTGATTCCATAATTTTTGCCACGGATTGTATACACCTTCTGATCACTTGTTTATAATATTTTTTGCAGATTTATTTATTTTCTGTTATGGGGTATAATAATTTTATAGCTTGGGTCATTACAGATGACCGATAACAAGTGTGCACATTTTTGGCTTTTAGTTTATTTATAAAAAAGCATTTTTATTGGCACTAACAAATGTAAGCCAATATTTAGAATTTTTTTTGTTTTCTTTTACATTTTAGCCCCTTTTTGTAATACGATCTTACTCTTAGCGCCATATAGTAATTTTGGCCAACATCTTGTAGTAATGTCCCCATCATGGTCCCTAGCTTGTGCTTATGTCCCCCATCATGGTTCTCATCTTGTTTTATTGTCCCCCATCATGGCCATCTTGTAGAAATATCCTCCAACCTGGTCCCCTTCTTGTAGCAATCTCACCATTCGGCTCCCTATCTCATAGTAATGTGTCCCTTCCTGGCCCCCTTTTTGTAGTAATGTCTCTTTGCAGTAATGTCAGGATCCTGATCCTCATCTTCTAGTACTGTTCCCATCCTGGTGCCCTGCAGACATTAGCAGCTGGCCTGTGATTGACCCACAGTTGGCATTGGTATAGCTGAGCAAAGAGCTTGTCTGTGCACGGTGCCTGCAATATGTTCCACTGAAAAAGTGCTGACGTGCCACAATCCTCAAGGTGTATGGTGCCTGCGGGCTGCATGAAGCAGCCCCTGTGGCCAAATGTTTGAGACCCCCACTCGAGTCTATAAAGCTACAGCTGCCAATCAAAATACAGGGTGCCATGATATACTGAGGGGCTGCGATTGGTTTGATTAGTTATTCTGTGATGACAGAGTCTCTTTACACCCTGAGTGATTTCAGACACCTGCAAAGGCTTCCTAAGCGTTTAACAAGGTCCCTTAGTCTGCTTCAGTAGGCTCCACAATCATGGGGAAGACTGCTGACTTGACAGATGTCCAGAAGGCAGTCATTGACACACTCCACAAGGTCTCAGAGTCTTGAGGAAGAGTGGAGAGGTCACAATCCAAGCTGCTTGAGGTCTAGTGTGAAGTTTCCACAATCAGAGATGGTTTGGGGAGCCATGTCATCTGCTGGTGTAGGTCCACTGTGCTTTATCAAGACCAAAGTCAGCACAGCCGTCTACCAGGACCAGGAAGATGAGACACCAGACCCAACAATGCAGACGAGCTGAAGGCTGCTATCAAAGCAACCTGGGCTTCCATAACATCTCAGCAGTGCCACAGGCTGATCGCCCCCATGCCATGCCACATTGATGCAGTAACTGATGCTCAAGGAGCCCGAACAAGTACTGAGAGCATTCACTGAACATACATTTCTGTAGGCCAACATTTCGGATTTTAAAAACATTTTTCAAGCTGTTGTTATAAAGTATTCTAATTTACTGAGATAATGACTTTTGTGTTTTCATTGGCTGTAAGCCATAATCATCAACATTAACAGAAATAAACACTTGAGATAGATCACTGTTTGTAATGACTGTATATAATATAGGAGTTTCACTTTTTGTATTGAAGAACTGAAATAAATTAACTTTTTGATGATATTCTAATTTAGTGAGATGCACCTGTAGATAAAAGGGTTTCTTTACTTGAATTGACGTCATAGCACAGACCTGCATCAACTCAGCTTAAACAGAACAAAACCCCTAGGACCCTATTCATCATAGTGTTTACTCCAGAATTCTGTTATAAAATGCTCAATGGTATAATTTGGATGCAACTGAAGGCTATGTAAAAAAAGTTGCAACTTTTTGCTTTCTAATGGCATTTTTATCGATAAGTGGGCAGGGTTGTGATGACTGCTGTTTGGCAACTCCATCATTAGCAGTGGTGGTCACTACAAATCCTACTCCAGTAAGTGGCATAGCATGGAGGCGCTGTCCAGCCATCAGACGCTTCTGATCAATATGTCTCTTACTGAATCAGGAGCTGCGTCCTTCACCCCCGCCCTCTCATCAAGACATTAATCAGGTGCAGAGTTCTTTTAAGGTGACAATGCAGCAATTTAGCTCAAGTAGTTAATATTTTGTATGCATTTATGTACATAAATGACATAGCCAAGTGCTGTGATGGCCTATTTTTATAAGTCCCATACAGAATCCATGAATGGACGGACGGACGGACAGACCTGTGCTAAGCATACGTGAAAATTATTTTATTAAACATGGACATAGTCTTTCCTAAGTAACATTGGGGTCCCTGGTGGTCCTAACCTCAGCAACTTATCTTTTATCCAATATGACTAACAGTGTGTCCCTCCCCAGCCTGTGTTCATGTACTCTATGTAATGTAACCTGCTTTAGTGTAAGGGGTATAAGGCTATGTGTCCACCAAGCAGAAATGCTCTGGATTTTTCCTGAGCGTTTCTGCATCTCCCTGGCAGAAAAAACGCATGCTGATTGTACACGCGGATTGTACATGCGGATTGCACATGCGTTTTTCCTGCCAGGGACATGCGGATGTGAAGCGTTCTTCCCATGCATTTCCACATGCGGGTTGACAAGCGATTTCCAAGCAATTTTAGCATCAATTGGAAAGTGCTTGTCAACTTGGTCACACTATATAAATCCATGCAACTGGCATGGATTTATATAGTGTGACCCGAGAGAATGGTTAAAAATAAATCTATACTTGCCTCCCGATGGCCCCCGTAGTATTTCTTCGCTCCGTCCTGGCTGCCGGCAGCTCGCGGTGCACTGAAGGACCTGCCGTCACATGACTGACGTCAGCGCAGGTCCTTCAGTCCACAGCGCGCTACCGGCAAGTGAAGACAAGGACACCGCGGGCCATCAGAAGGTAAATATATATTTTTTTATTCTTTTTTTTCACAGTTTCTATGGTACCCGTATCTGGAGGAGAGTCTCCTGTCCTCCACACCCGGGTACCATCCGCACATAGAAACGCATAATATCTGTGTGTGCAAATGTGCTGACACGGATAATATGCGTTTCAATGCAAGTCAATGGCGGCAATTACGCTGCGTGTCCGCAAAATTAATGGACATGCTGCGGATTTTTCCGCAATGATAATCCGCCACGGAAATTTCTGCAGCATGTGCACAGCACGTATTATCATTGGGGAACATGGCAGGCCTTCTACCAAGCGTTTTTTAAGCGTTTCTGCCGCTGCGGAAACGCTTCAACGCATCGTGGGCACACAGCCTAACAGCGTGTCCCTCCCCCGGCCTGTGTTCATGGACTGTAATGTAATCCGGCCTAGGTCAACATCTCTTGTTGCATCTAGAGGGTGTGAACCCTTCCCCCCATCTAAGGGCTGATCCCAGTAGACAGAACAATAGACTCATGTTTGGCCCAGTCAGTTGCGTGGTGCCCCCCCCCCCCCCCCCCCCCCCCCCCGATGCTGGAGGGTCTCAGGCTGCGGCCAGATCTTCGTGGTGTGTGTGGATTGATAGAAGCTACCACGTGGGATTGTGTTATGTCCCCCATCGGCTGGATCCATTGAACTCATCCAAGGACTATTTCTATATTTTCCCTGGCGGGAGGCGCCCCCGGACTGGTTTCTGCTGTTATATAGCAAAGACAACCAAATACAGAGTATATGGCAAAGAATCAAAAAAACTTTATTGTAAACAATATACAGAAAAGACATACATGATTAAAAAGGACGACACACAGACAACCAAACGGGGTGACACATACACAACATAATAGATGTTAACCCCTTAACGACCGTGGGTCTGTTTTTTTGCTTTTTCATTTTTTGCTCCCCTTCTTCCCAGAGCCAGAACTTTTTTATTTTTCGTTCAATATGGCCATGTGAGGGCTTATTTTTTGCGGGACGAGTTGTACTTTTAAACGCCATCACTGGTTTTACCATATTGTGTGCTGGAAAATGGGGAAAAAAACTCCAAGTGAGGTAAAATTGCAAAAAAATGCAATTCCACAGTTTTTAGGGTCCTTTTTTTTTACCACGTTCACTGAATGCTAAAATTGACCTGCCGTTATTCTCCAGGTCATTACGAGTTTGTAGACACCAAACATGTATAGGTTCTTTTTTATTTAAGTGGTGAAAAAAAATCCAGTTTGCTAAAAAAAAAAAGACGCCATTTTCCAAGACCCGTAGCGTCTCCATTTTTCGGGATCTGGGGCCGGGTGAGGGCTTATTTTTTGTGCGCCGGGCTGACGTTTTTATTGATACTATTTTGGGGTAGATCCGATGTTTTGATCGCCCGTTATTGCATTTTATTGCAATGTTGCAGCGACCAAAAAACGTAATTCTGGGGTCTAGAATTTTTTTCTCGTTACGTCGTTTACCGATCGGATTAATAATTTTTTTATATTGATAGATCGGGCGATTCTGAACGCGGCGATACCAAATGTGTGGTTTTTTTAAAAATTATTTTATTTTGAATGGGGCGAAAGGGGGGTGATTTAAACTTATATTTTTTTAATATTTTTAAAAACATTTTTTTTTTTTTTTACACTTACTGCTTGCTTCAATAGTCTCCATAGGAGACTAGAAGCTGCAGTTGTTTGATTGCTTCTACTGCATACAAGCGCTGAGCAGATCGCTTGTATGAGCGCCGACCACTAAGTGGAGCTCATAGCAATTGAGACATGACAACCACAGGTGTCTGCTGCAGACACTGGGTTGTCATGTCCACCCATTGATGACCCGCGATCACTTGACGGGGTCACCGATGGGCGGGGCTTAGGACGCGCTTCCCGGAAGCGCGAGTTGAATGCCGCTGTCAGATACCACCCGCGGCTGTTGCGGGCACATGTCAGCTGTAAGAATCAGCTGAGATGTGCCCGGTTCAGTGCGGGCTCAGCGTCGGAGCCCCCGCTGAACCGGCCTTTCCGACCAGGTGCATACTATTACTGACCTGGTCGGAAAGGGGTTAAATATCTATTGGGACAAAGTGCAAGAAGTGCTCGTATTCAAGTCATTTACGCACTGGTACAAAATTATGGCATATTTCATCACTATGGAAATGTACCACGTGCCATATGGCCTATAGTGCCCTATGAAAAATTGCTAAAGAATTATATTGCACTCTTACCCATATTAGATGAGGTGTCAGCACCCAGAATAAACAAGAACCCCAACGCGTTTTGCATCCATGTCTGTTTAAATATACTTTAGGGCCTGCGGTCAAGTGACCTGAACGGACCAATCATCTCCTGGATCATCAGCACATGCGCGCTGAACCGCCCCAACCACATGCGTCACGCACGGTCATCATGGTGCACCACGCATGACAGGGAACCAGGACACGTTGCCATGGCCCCCCAACATGCGCAGACACCATGCAGATGCCGTGCATGACGCAGAGACAAAGGGAGGCACAGCACCCACGCGCTCGCCAAAGAGAACCACACATTTAGACAAGTATAGTAACGCAACTACTTAATAATGCAAAAATGTGTTAGAGAAAGCAGTATCATTTTCCTATAATTGCAACACAATTCTGTCAGTACGAAAATCTATTTTCTTGGTCCAATTTAATTGTTGCTCGTAGTATCCTCATATTGATTAACCATATGTAGGTGATCCATATAGATGGTGCATATAGACTATGGAGGGAGAAAGTTACAAATGACAAAGAAAACAAATTCAAATCAACACATACAATTGATTAAAAATACCACAAAGATTATATTAAAGAAATGGGATGACGCTCAGGGCCTCATTAAGGCCATTTGGCGTCATTGTTCCCAGTTCCACTATCTATTCGGTTTTCCATTTGAGCCAGAAGTTTTTTTTACATTTCCACCCCTAATGCCACTATGGATGACATCGATACCACATACCATGAATGTTTTAGGATTTCTCCCTTGACAGAATTTAAAATTGCGTGCTATCGTCTATAAGGAGGTTGTGTCGGCCACCGTCCTCATAGCCCATGCCCCCTCACACCAGCCCCCTGGATGCCTCTCTACAAACCGCAAGCCCATCACACCAGCCACACAGCCCCCTGGATGCCCCTCTACATACCCCATGGCCCCTCACCCCAGCCACGCAGCCCCTCTACATGCCCCTCCACACACCCCACGCCCCCTCGCCCCAGCCACGCAGCCCCCTGGATGCCCCTCCACACACCCCACGCCCCCTCACCCCAGCCACGCAGCTCCCTGGATGCCCCTCCACACACCCCCTCACCCCAGCCACGCAGCCCCCTGGATGCCCCTCCACACACCCCACGCCCCCTCACCCCAGCCACGCAGCCCCCTGGATGCCCCTCCACACACCCCACGCCCCCTCACACCAGCCACGCAGCCCCCTGGATGCCCCTCCACACACCCCACGCCCCCTCACACCAGCCACGCAGCCCCCTGGATGCCCCTCCACACACCCCACGCCCCCTCACACCAGCCACGCAGCCCCCTGGATGCCCCTCCACACACCCCACGCCCCCTCACACCAGCCACGCAGCCCCCTGGATGCCCCTCCACACACCCCACGCCCCCCTCACACCAGCCACGCAGCCCCCTGGATGCCCCTCCACACACCCCACGCCCCCTCACACCAGCCACGCAGCCCCCTGGATGCCCCTCCACACACCCCACGCCCCCTCACACCAGCCACGCAGCCCCCTGGATGCCCCTCCCCACGCCCCCTCACACCAGCCACGCAGCCCCCTGGATGCCCCTCCCCACGCCCCCTCACACCAGCCACGCAGCCCCCTGGATGCCCCTCCCCACGCCCCCTCACACCAGCCACGCAGCCCCCTGGATGCCCCTCCCCACGCCCCCTCACACCAGCCACGCAGCCCCCTGGATGCCCCTCCCCACGCCCCCTCACACCAGCCACGCAGCCCCCTGGATGCCCCTCCCCACGCCCCCTCACACCAGCCACGCAGCCCCCTGGATGCCCCTCCACACGCCCCACGCCCCCTCACACCAGCCACGCAGCCCCCTGGATGCCCCTCCACACGCCCCACGCCCCCTCACACCAGCCACGCAGCCCCCTGGATGCCCCTCCACACGCCCCACGCCCCCTCACAGCAGCCACGCAGCCCCCTGGATGCCCCTCCACACGCCCCACGCCCCCTCACACCAGCCACGCAGCCCCCTGGATGCCCCTCCACACACCCCACGCCCCCTCACACCAGCCACGCAGCCCCCTGGATGCCCCTCCACACACCCCACGCCCCCTGGATGCCCCTCCACACACCCCACGCCCCCTCACACCAGCCACGCAGCCCCCTGGATGCCCCTCCACACACCCCACGCCCCCTCACACCAGCCACGCAGCCCCCTGGATGCCCCTCCACACACCCCACGCCCCCTCACACCAGCCACGCAGCCCCCTGGATGCCCCTCCACACACCCCACGCCCCCTCACACCAGCCACGCAGCCCCCTGGATGCCCCTCCACACACCCCACGCCCCCTCACACCAGCCACGCAGCCCCCTGGATGCCCCTCCACACACCCCACGCCCCCTCACACCAGCCACGCAGCCCCCTGGATGCCCCTCCACACACCCCACGCCCCCTCACACCAGCCACGCAGCCCCCTGGATGCCCCTCCACACACCCCACGCCCCCTCACACCAGCCACGCAGCCCCCTGGATGCCCCTCCACACACCCCACGCCCCCTCACACCAGCCACGCAGCCCCCTGGATGCCCCTCCACACACCCCACGCCCCCTCACACCAGCCACGCAGCCCCCTGGATGCCCCTCCACACACCCCACGCCCCCTCACACCAGCCACGCAGCCCCCTGGATGCCCCTCCACACACCCCACGCCCCCTCGCACCAGCCACGCAGCCCCCTGGATGCCCCTCCACACACCCCACGCCCCCTCACACCAGCCACGCAGCCCCCTGGATGCCCCTCCACACACCCCACGCCCCCTCACACCAGCCACGCAGCCCCCTGGATGCCCCTCCACACACCCCACGCCCCCTCACACCAGCCACGCAGCCCCCTGGATGCCCCTCCACACACCCCACGCCCCCTCACACCAGCCACGCAGCCCCCTGGATGCCCCTCCACGCCCCCTCACACCAGCCACGCAGCCCCCTGGATGCCCCTCCACACACCCCACGCCCCCTCACACCAGCCACGCAGCCCCCTGGATGCCCCTCCACGCCCCCTCACACCAGCCACGCAGCCCCCTGGATGCCCCTCCACACCCCCTCACACCAGCCACGCAGCCCCCTGGATGCCCCTCCACACACCCCACGCCCCCTCACACCAGCCACGCAGCCCCCTGGATGCCCCTCCACACACCCCACGCCCCCTCACACCAGCCACGCAGCCCCCTGGATGCCCCTCCACACACCCCACGCCCCCTCACACCAGCCACGCAGCCCCCTGGATGCCCCTCCACACACCCCACGCCCCCTCACACCAGCCACGCAGCCCCCTGGATGCCCCTCCACACACCCCACGCCCCCTCACACCAGCCACGCAGCCCCCTGGATGCCCCTCCACACACCCCACGCCCCCTCACACCAGCCACGCAGCCCCCTGGATGCCCCTCCACACACCCCACGCCCCCTCACACCAGCCACGCAGCCCCCTGGATGCCCCTCCACACACCCCACGCCCCCTCACACCAGCCACGCAGCCCCCTGGATGCCCCTCCACACACCCCACGCCCCCTCACACCAGCCACGCAGCCCCCTGGATGCCCCTCCACACACCCCACGCCCCCTCACACCAGCCACGCAGCCCCCTGGATGCCCCTCCACACACCCCACGCCCCCTCACACCAGCCACGCAGCCCCCTGGATGCCCCTCCACACACCCCACGCCCCCTCACACCAGCCACGCAGCCCCCTGGATGCCCCTCCACACACCCCACGCCCCCTCACACCAGCCACGCAGCCCCCTGGATGCCCCTCCACACACCCCACGCCCCCTCACACCAGCCACTCAGCCCCCTGGATGCCCCTCCACACACCCCACGCCCCCTCACACCAGCCACTCAGCCCCCTGGATGCCCCTCCACACACCCCACGCCCCCTCACACCAGCCACACAGCCCCCTGGATGCCCCTCCACACACCCCACGCCCCCTCACACCAGCCACGCAGCCCCCTGGATGCCCCTCCACACACCCCACGCCCCCTCACACCAGCCACGCAGCCCCCTGGATGCCCCTCCACACACCCCACGCCCCCTCACACCAGCCACCTGGATGCCCCTCTACATACCCCACGCCCCCTCACACCAGCCACGCAGCCCCCTGGATGCCCCTCTACATACCCCACGCCCCCTCACACCAGCCACGCAGCCCCCTGGATGTCCCTCTACATACCCCACGCCCCCTCACACCAGCCACGCAGCCCCCTGGATGACCCTCTACATACCCCACGCCTCCTCACACCAGCCACGCAGCCCCCTGGATGCCCCTCTACATACCCCACGCCTCCTCACACCAGCCACGCAGCCCCCTGGATGCCCCTCTACATACCCCACGCCTCCTCACACCAGCCACGCAGCCCCCTGGATGACCCTCTACATACCCCATGCCCCCTCACACCAGCCAAGCAGCCCCCTGGATGCCCCTCTACATACTCCATGCCCCCTCACACCAGCCACACGGATGCCCCTCTACATACCCCATGCCCCTCACACCAGCCACGCACCCCCCTTTATGCCAGCACAGCATTTATTCACATGGTCAGTACCCCCCACCTCAGTCCTCACAGCACAACGCTGAACACGAGCTCCTCATCACCAGTCCTCCTCTCCCGGCATAGTGTGCGCAATGCTGCAACTGCACGATGGAATAGTGTCCACTGGACTGATAAGACCCCGCCTTTTCCGGTGACGTCATGATAGAATCAAATCACTCCTCCCCCTCCAGAAATCAACTGCGATCTAGAGGCTACCTTTACCTCAGATGAGACTGACGGCGGGTAATTCTTGTTTTGAATGGTACCTGGGTGTGGATGAGACTCTCCTCTCCTCCACACTCGGGTACCATCCGCACATTAGAACGCACCAATTACGCAAGTACAGATGCAGTCTTGCGGAATTGGCGCGTTCTAAAGTCAATGGCGGCGAAAACGCCGCGTTTCCGCAAAATTAATTGACATGCTGCGGATTTTTGACCGCAGCGTTTACGCTGCGGAAAAATCCGCATCATGGGCACAGCACATGCGGATTTCAATTGGGGAACATTGCTTCCCTTCTACCATGCGTTTTTCATGCGTTTCCGCGGCGTTTACGCAACTGCAAAAACGCCACGGAAACGCATGAAATACGCATCGTGTGAACTCAGCCTTAGGCTATGTGCCCACGTTGCATTTATGAAGCAGAAAATTTCTGCTTCATTTCTGCAAGTCCTCTCCCGGAAAAACGCATGCGGAATTCCGCACGCGTTTATCGCGCGTTTATCACGCGTTTTCCACATGCGGAATTGCCTTGCGTTTTTTATGCATTGGACAAAGGCAATTCTGCTTGCGGAAACGCAAAATTAAATGACATGCTGCGGATTTTTGAACGCAGCATAAACGCCGAAAAATCCTCAGCATGGGCATTGACATTGCGGAATGCCATTGGGGACCATGGGGTGCGGATATACATGCGTTTTTCAAGCGTTTACGCTGCGGAAATTCCGCAGCATATACCCTTGAAAAACGCTACGTGGGCACACAGCCTTAGTCTTACTTGTCATAGGCAGACGGAGCAGCCTATACTGTAACACGGCAAGAGCAGCTCCTGTAGCCTTTGTTTATAGTTATGCTGAAGGAGGAGGCTCTGCTGATGGGGGACCACTGTAGTATGTGGGGGGCTGCAGGCTCTGCTGATGGGGGACCACTGTAGTATGTGGGAGGCTGCAGGCTCTGCTGATGAGGCCACTGTAGTATGTGGGGGTGCTGCAGGCTCTGCTGATGAGGCCACTGTAGTATGTGGGGGGCTGCAGGCTCTGCTGATGGGGCCACTGTAGTATGTGGGGGGCTGCAGGCTCTGCTGATGGGGGACCACTGTAGTATGTGGGGGGCTGCAGGCTCTGCTGATGGGGGACCGCTGTAGTATGTGGGGGGCTGCAGGCTCTGCTGATGGGACCGCTGTAGTATGTGGGGGGCTGCAGACTCTGCTGATGGGGGACCGCTGTAGTATGTGGGAGGCTGCAGGCTCTGCTGATGGGACCACTGTAGTATGTGGGGGGCTGCAGGCTCTGCTGATGGGACCACTGTAGAATGTGGGGGGCTGCAGGCTCTGCTGATGGAGCCACTGTAGTATGTGGGGGGCTGCAGGCTCTGCTGATGGAGCCACTGTACTGTGTGGGGGCTGCAGGCTCTGCTGATGGAGCCACTGTAGTATGTGGGAGGCTGCAGGCTCTGCTGATGGAGCCACTGTAGTATGTGGGAGGCTGCAGGCTCTGCTGATGGAGCCACTGTAGTATGTGGGGGGCTGCAGGCTCTGCTGATGGAGCCACTGTAGTATGTGGGAGGCTGCAGTCTCTGCTGATGGAGCCACTGTAGTATGTGGGGGGCTGCAGGCTCTGCTGATGGAGCCACTGTACTGTGTGGGGGCTGCAGGCTCTGCTGATGGAGCCACTGTAGTATGTGGGAGGCTGCAGGCTCTGCTGATGGAGCCACTGTAGTATGTGGGAGGCTGCAGGCTCTGCTGATGGAGCCACTGTAGTATGCGGGGGGCTGCAGGCTCTGCTGATGGAGCCACTGTAGTATGTGGGGGGCTGCAGGCTCTGCTGATGGAGCCACTGTAGTATGTGGGGGGCTGCAGGCTCTGCTGATGGAGCCACTGTAGTATGTGGGGGGCTGCAGGCTCTGCTGATGGAGCCACTGTAGTATGTGGGGGGCTGCAGGCTCTGCTGATGGGGCCATTGTAGTATGTTGGAGGCCGCAGGCTCTGCTGATGGGAACACTGTAGTATGTGGGGGGCTGTATGCTCTGCTGATGGGGCCACTGTAGTATGTGGGGGGCTGCAGGCTCTGCTGATGGGGCCATTGTAGTATGTTGGGGGCTGCAGGCTCTGCTGATGGGACTACTGTAGTATGTGGGGGGCTGCATGCTCTGCTGATGGGACCACTGTAGTATGTGGGGGGCTGCAGGCTCTTCTGATGAGGCCACTGTAGTATGTAGGAGGGCTGCAAGCTCTACTGATGAGGCCACTGTAGTATGTGGGGGGCTGCAGGCTCTGCTGATGGAGCCACTGTAGTATGTGGGAGGCTGCAGTCTCTGCTTATGGAGCCACTGTAGTATGTGGGGGGCTGCAGGCTCTGCTGATGGGGCCATTGTAGTATGTTGGGGGCTGCAGGCTCTGCTGATGGGACCACTGTAGTATGGGGGGGTGCTGCAGGCTCTTCTGATGAGGCCACTGTAGTATGTAGGAGGGCTGCAAGCTCTACTGATGAGGCCACTGTAGTATGTGGGGGGCTGCAGGCTCTGATGATGGAGCCACTGTAGTATGTGGGAGGCTGCAGTCTCTGCTTATGGAGCCACTGTAGTATGCGGGGGTCTGCAGGCTCTGCTGATGGAGCCACTGTACTGTGTGGGGACTGCAGGCTCTGCTGATGGAGCCACTGTAGTATGTGGGAGGCTGCAGGCTCTGCTGATGGAGCCACTGTAGTATGTGGGAGGCTGCAGGCTCTGCTGATGGAGCCACTGTAGTATGCGGGGGGCTGCAGGCTCTGCTGATGGAGCCACTGTAGTATGTGGGGGGCTGCAGGCTCTGCTGATGGGATCACTGTAGTATATGGGGGGCTGCAGGCTCTGCTGATGGGGCCACTGTAGTATGGGAGGCTGCAGGCTCTGCTGATGGGACCACTGTAGTATATGGGGGGCTGCAGGCTCTGCTGATGGGATCACTGTAGTATATGGGGGGCTGCAGGCTCTGCTGATGGGGCCACTGTTGTATATGGGGGGCTGCAGGCTCTGCTGATGGGCCACTGTTGTATATGGGGGGCTGCAGGCTCTGCTGATGGGGCCACTGTAGTATGTGGGGGGCTGCAGGCTCTGCTGATGGGGCCACTGTAGTATGTGGGGGCTGCAGGCTCTGCTGATGAGGCCACTGTAGTATGTGGGGGGCTGCAGGCTCTGCTGATGGGACCACTGTAGTATGTGGGAGGCTGCATGCTTTGCTGATGGGACCACTGTAGTATGTGGGGGGCTGCAGGCTCTGCTGATGGGGCCACTGTAGTATGTGGGGGGCTGCAGGCTCTGCTGATGGAGCCACTGTAGTGTGTGGGGGGCTGCAGGCTCTGCTGATGGAGCCACTGTAGTGTGTGGGGGGCTGCAGGCTCTGCTGATAGGGCCACTGTAGTATGTGGGAGGCAGCAGGCTCTGCTGATGGGACCGCTGTAGTATGTGGGGGGCTGCATGCTCTGCTGATGGAGCCACTGTAGTATGTGGGGGGGGGGCTGCAGGCTCTGCTGATGAGGCCACTGTAGTATGTGGGGGGCTGCATGCTCTGCTGATGGGACCGCTGTAGTATGTGGGTGGCTTCAGGCTTTGCTGATGAAGCCACTGTAGTATGTGGGGGGCTGCCTGCTCTGCTGATGTGGGCACTGTAGTATGTGGGGGGCTGCAGGCTCTGCTGACGGGGCCACTGTAGTATGTGGGGGGCTGCAGGCTCTGCTGATGGAGCCACTGTAGTATGTGGGGGGCGGCATGCTCTGCTGATGGGACCACTGTAGTATGTGGGGGGCTGCAGGCTCTGCTGATGAGGCCACTGTAGTATGTGGGGGGCTGCAGGCTCTGCTGATGGGGCCACTGTAGTATGTGGGGTCTGCAGGCTCTTCTGCTTGTCACTGTAATATGGGGGGCGGCGGGCTCTGCTGCTTGTCACTGTGATAAGGGGGGCAGTGTGCTCTGCTGCTTGTCACTAATATGGGGGGCTGCGGGCTCTGCTGCTTGTCACTGTAATATGGGGGGGCTGCGGGCTCTGCTGCATGTCACTGTAATATGGGGGGGCTGCGGGCTCTGCTGCTTGTCACTGTAATATGGGGGGGCTGCGGGCTCTGCTGCTTGTCACTGTAATATGGGGGGCAGTGTGCTCTGCTGCTTGTCACTAATATGGGGGGCTACGGGCTCTGCTGCTTGTCACTGTAATATGGGGGGGCTGCGGGCTCTGCTGCTTGTCACTGTAATATGGGGGGCTGCGTGCTCTGCTGCTTGTCACTGTAATATGGGGGGCTGCTGGCTCTGCTGCTTGTCACTAATATGGGGGGCTGCGGGCTCTGCTGCTTGTGTCACTAATATGGGGGGGGCTGCGGGCTCTGCTTCTTGCGTCACTGTAGTATGGGGGGCTGCGGGCTCTACTGCTTGTGTCACTGTAATGGGGGGGGCTGCAGGCTCTGCTCCTTTTGTCACTGTAATATGGGAGGGCTGCAGGCTCCGCTCCTTGTGTCGCTGTAATATGGGGGGGCTGCAGGCTCCGCTCCTTGTGTCGCTGTAATATGGGGGGCTGCAGGCTCTGCTCCTTGTGTCGCTGTAATATGTGGGGAGCTGCAGGCTCTGCTGATGGGACCACTGTAGTATGTGGGGGGCTTCAGGCACTGCTGATGAGGCCACTGTAGTATGTGGGGGGCTGCAGGCTCTGCTGATGGGACCACTGTAGTATGTGCGGGGCTGCAGGCTCTGCTGATGAGGCCACTGTAGTATGTTTGGGGCTGCTGGCACTGCTGATGGGGCCACTGTAGTATATGGGAGGCTGCAGGCTCTGCTGATGGGACCACTGTAGTATGTAGGGGGCTGCAGGCTCTGCTGATGGGGCCACTGTAGTATATGGGGGGCTGCAGGCTCTGCTGATGGGACCACTGTAGTATATGGGGGGCTGCAGGCTCTGCTGATGGGACCACTGTAGTATGTGGGGGGCTGCAGGCTCTGCTGATGGGGCCACTGGAGTATGTGGGGGGCTGCAGGCTCTGCTGATGAGGCCACTGTAGTATGTGTGAGGCTTCAGGCTCTGCTGATGGAGCCACTGTAGTATGTGGGGGACTGCAGGCTCTGCTGATGAGGCCACTGTAGTATGTGGGGGGCTGCAGGCTCTGCTGATGGAGCCACTGTAGTATGTGGGGGGCTGCAGGCTCTGCTGATGGAGCCACTGTAGTATGTGGGGGGCTGCAGGCTCTGCTGATGAGGCCACTGTAGTATGGGAGGCTGCAGGCTCTGCTGATGGGACCACTGTAGTATATGGGGGGCTGCAGGCTCTGCTGATGGGACCACTGTAGTATGTGGGGGGCTGCAGGCTCTGCTGATGGGGCCACTGTAGTATGTGGGGGGCTGCAGGCTCTGCTGATGAGGCCACTGTAGTATGTGTGAGGCTTCAGGCTCTGCTGATGGAGCCACTGTAGTATGTGGGGGGCTGCAGGCTCTGCTGATGAGGCCACTGTAGTATGTGGGGGGCTGCAGGCTCTGCTGATGGAGCCACTGTAGTATGTGGGGGGCTGCAGGCTCTGCTGATGGAGCCACTGTAGTATGTGGGGGGCTGCAGGCTCTGCTGATGAGGCCACTGTAGTATGTGGGGTGTTCCAGGCTCTGCTGATGGAGCCACTGTAGTATGTGGGGGGCTGCAGTCTCTGCTGATGGAGCCACTGTAGTATGTGGGAGGCTGCAGTCTCTGCTGATGGAGCCACTGTAGTATGTGCGGGCTGCAGGCTCTGCTGATGGAGCCACTGTACTGTGTGGGGGCTGCAGGCTCTGCTGATGGAGCCACTGTAGTATGTGGGGGGGCTGCAGGCTTTGCTGATGGAGCCACTGTAGTATGTGGGGGGCTGCAGGCTCTGCTGATGGAGCCACTGTAGTATGTGGGGGCTGCAGGCTCTTCTGATGGGAACACTGTAGTATGTGGGGGGCTGCATGCTCTGCTGATGGGGCCACTGTAGTATGTGGGGGCTGCAGGCTCTGCTGATGGAGCCACTGTAGTATGTGGGAGGCTGCAGGCTCTGCTGATGGAGCCACTGTAGTATGTGGGAGGCTGCAGGCTCTGCTGATGGAGCCACTGTAGTATGCGGAGGGCTGCAGGCTCTGCTGATGGAGCCACTGTAGTATGTGGGGGGCTGCAGGCTCTGCTGATGGAGCCACTGTAGTATGTGGGGGGCTGCAGGCTCTGCTGATGGAGCCACTGTAGTATGCGGGGGGCTGCAGGCTCTGCTGATGGGGCCATTGTAGTATGTTGGAGGCCGCAGGCTCTGCTGATGGGAACACTGTAGTATGTGGGGGGCTGCAGGCTCTGCTGATGAGGCCACTGTAGTATGTGTGAGGCTTCAGGCTCTGCTGATGGAGCCACTGTAGTATGTGGGGGGCTACAGGCTCTGCTGATGGGGCCACTGTAGTATGTGGGGGGCTGCAGGCTCTGCTGATGAGGCCACTGTAGTATGTGTGAGGCTTCAGGCTTTGCTGATGGAGCCACTGTAGTATGTGGGGGGCTGCAGGCTCTGCTGATGAGGCCACTGTAGTATATGGGGGGCTGCAGGCTCTGCTGATGGAGCCACTGTAGTATGTGGGGGGCTGCAGGCTCTGCTGATGGAGCCACTGTAGTATGTGGGGGGCTGCAGGCTCTGCTGATGAGGCCACTGTAGTATGTGGGGTGTTCCAGGCTCTGCTGATGGGGCCACTGTAGTATGTGGGGGGCTGCAGGCTCTGCTGATGGGACCACTGTAGTATGTGGGAGGCTGCAGTCTCTGCTGATGGGACCACTGTAGTATGTGGGGGGCTGCAGGTGTAGCACCCTGAGGATTCGGCTGCTACAGGGGTATTGCACCTCAACCCAGAGGTGTGATATTCCACTCCCGGGTAAGGATGGAGTGTGGAACTGAGCTAGTAGGCTGCATGCACTACACACATCCCATTTCCGGGGAACAGACCGATGGTACTCCCACTAGAGAAATGTGCAGGTACGACAGTGTCTGTTCCTGGCTGGAGTGGGAGGGGGGTGGAACATCCCAGTAGTGTAGGGGCAGATAGGGGGAGCAGCCTGGGTAAAGCTAGGAGCTCATTGGGTGCTGGTCACCTGAGCTCACACATAGAGGGAGTATATAAGGTGGGCACCATCTTAGATCAGGGTCAGTCAGTCAGTTGTCAGTCTGTGAGACGTCAGTCTGTCAGAGTGTAACCTGAGAAGCAGAGCAGAGGAGAAGAGAGAGAGACCCAGAGGCGCAGAGGGGACCCCAAGAGCCCATAAGAGAGCTAATAGGGTGAAGGGTCGGCAACAGGGTACCGGATCCCAAGCTGGCAGAGGCTACAGCACACCTTAGCCAGGAACCGGAGGTCGTGGGCAGGATCTGCCACGACCACCCACTAAATCCACCCGGAAGGCAGACCAAGAATAGGGTCAGGGAGCCCAGAGGAGGCTTGACCAACAAGAGGCCCGAGGGAGCCGGACTTAGGTGGATCCCTGGTGGGAACGGCCAGAAGAAGGGAGAGACAGAAAGGAGCTCAGGACCACACTCCGGAGTTGCCTGGGAGTTGACCGAGTCCAGGACCTGGTGGACGCAGCACGGCTTGGGTGGTCACTGCTGTACACAGTGACCCGAGCAACACCGGTAAGTAAAACCCTGGAACTGCATGTTATGTCTCTGAGTCTCCTTGCTGCACCTTCACAACCACCATCCTCCACGGCTGACCCCCTGAGGCTATACCCCTCCCGTTGGGGGTTATACTACCTAAGCTGCACACACATCACCAGCCTCAGTGGACCCTGCTGCAGCGGCGGCCTTTTGACCGCAAATCAACGGGTGGCGTAGTCGACACAAAAGAACATCTAGTAACATCATAAGGACTGCCACACACTGAGCTTGACACCCTGGGCACGGACCGGGTCACAGCCACTCGGAGACTACAACCCCCATCTGATCCGGCTCCGGGTATCCCTAACAGCGCTGGCCCAGGGGGCGCGTCAACTTTGGCGTAGTCGGCAGGATCACGTGCCCGCAACAACCGGGTACTGCGTGCCTGAAGAAAAGTTCACCGTTACCTTAAAAAGAAGTCTCCCGCCGGTTCCGGAGGGTCCCCGCCATCGGGCCCCATCACAGGTCGTTTCCCGCCGGTTGTCCGCCATTTGCAGCTTTTTCCCGCCATCCATGGAGTTTCCCGCCACTGGGAGACGATTCCCGCCATTTCCGAAGATTTCCCGCCTTGGAAGAGCGGACGCCATTATGGGCGTGCCAGAGGGTGGCAAAAGGTCACCTCCCATCGTGGGCCAGGTCGAAGAATGGCGCCAAAAGCGGAAACCGCGCCCACCAACAGAGACTGTGATGCTGAAAGTGTCCATCAGCGTAAGAGAACTGCCCCTGGAACTGAAGTTGCCCCGGGACCACCCTCAATGTGGGCGGAGACAGAAGAAGAGAACAAAGATAGGTGTCGCCTGGAGGAGTCTGGAGAGAGCGCACCCGGAGACAAGACGTCTGGAAGAGAGTCCAGAGAGAGCCTACCCGGAGATGGAGGGAGAGTCAGGCAGCACCGACCCAGTGGTCAGGAGCCTGTTGCAGGTCGCCACTCCAGAAGGCCTGCTGGAGATCCTAGCACAGCTCCCCCGAGACCGGGAGTGTGCACAGACCGCGCTGGAGGGCCTCGCACGGAGGATGGCCCAGGTGCAGCAAGACACGCTGACGGAGTGGAGCCGAGAGATGGCCCAGCAGACCGGAACCCGTCAGCGGAGCACGCCGCCCGAGACGAGGAGACAGACCGCCTCTGAGGATGGCGCAGGAGGAATGAAGGCAGGAGACGGCGCCGAGAAGGGAGCTGAACGGACGGAGGCAGGTAAAGGGGACGTCTCTAACCTGAGCCGGGAAACCGCGTGCCTGCCCCAGCTCCCCGTCGCAGAGCCCGAAATTCCCCCTGCCGTGCCCGTCGCTGCATCGTCACCGCCGCCGACTAGGCCTCAACCGGAAACCGCGGCCGCGACCCCTGTGACGTCACACGCCTCGACCTCGAGCGTGGCCAAGCAGGAAATACCACCGGCCTGGTCGCAAGGCCTAGTACCTCCGGGCGCCGCAATACCAACAGCGCCCCCTACCTCCGCGGAGCCACCAGCCTGGTCGCAGGGCCGAGTAACCACGGGCGCCGCCGTTCTTACGGTGCCCTTTTCCTTTAGCGTGCCCCAAGCCTGGTCGCAAGGCCTGGTCAACCCGGGCGCCGCTACCATCAACGCGCCCTCAACATCTCGAGTGCCGCACCTGGGTGAAGATCTATTCGCCCAGCATACGTGCCCGGATGGGCAGCCCTTCATATGGCCACCGGAGTTTCACCATCCCCGACTCCGGAAAGAGAGACCCCTAGACGAACCCCTGATTCCGGTTCCGAAGCCCGCAAGGAGGACCTCGCCCCCGCTGGAGGAGGCACAGTTCGAGTGGGACCCCACTGGAGAAGACCTCATGGGGTTCACCCAGGAGACTCGGGCGGCCGCAGCGGAGCGTGCAGAGTGCTGCCGGCAGCAGCTCGAGGTCTTCGAGAGGGAGCGGAGAGAGAGGCGGGTCCGGGAACAGCAAGCGCAGATAAGGAGCGCGGAGCAGAAGAGCCGGACCCGGAGGAACCCCCGTGCAGCCCACGGTCCCCGTGCCACCGGGACTGTAATTAAATTCCAACTGCAGCACGGTTGGGGTTTCATCAGGGATCATCACACCCCCGGCGACGTCTTTGTCACCCGCAGAGACGTAGAAAGCCATCTGCCGGAGGGACACAGAGGTCGTGACCTGTATGTAGGGGACGAGGTCACCTTCACCCGGCACAAGTGTGCCAAAGGACCCTACGCCCTCCATGTGCATCGCCTGACGGAGGAGGAGCTGCGGTGTGAGGAGGAGCAAGAGGACCCGGACGGGTCTGAAGAATCTAAAGAAGGAGCAGGAGGACGCCGTCGTTGAAGTACGGTAGAGAGAGACTGTACATAGTTACCCGTCAGGGTATAAGAACTGTTCTAGTTAAAATATAGTCCCCGTTGGGACCAGCCAATTGAACTGAAACCCGTGTGTCCCTATTCCCACTGACCGAGGACTGAGAGCGGTCATTCCTCCCTAATACCTGGCCGAGGACTGAGAGCGGCCATATTTCCCTTGTATATAGTTTCGCTTCCTAAAGCGCCCCCTACCGGTTTTATAGGAAACTGTTTTCTTCAAGAGACTGTAGCACTTTACCCGGTCACAAGTTGCACCGTGACCGGAGGAACCAGAAACAAGAATGTTATTTATGAAAAGTTTTTATATGAAGAGTTTATTGCTGCTGATGATGTATATGATGTCTTATATGTTTTATATGTTTATGAAAAAAAAAAATTTTGTATGTTTTGGATGTTTATATCTTACAGCCCGAGGACGTGCTGTGATTTACCAGGGGGGAATGTAGCACCCTGAGGATTCGGCTGCTACAGGGGTATTGCACCTCAACCCAGAGGTGTGATATTCCACTCCCGGGTAAGGATGGAGTGTGGAACTGAGCTAGTAGGCTGCATGCACTACACACATCCCATTTCCGGGGAACAGACCGATGGTACTCCCACTAGAGAAATGTGCAGGTACGACAGTGTCTGTTCCTGGCTGGAGTGGGAGGGGGTGGAACATCCCAGTAGTGTAGGGGCAGATAGGGGGAGCAGCCTGGGTAAAGCTAGGAGCTCATTGGGTGCTGGTCACCTGAGCTCACACATAGAGGGAGTATATAAGGTGGGCACCATCTTAGATCAGGGTCAGTCAGTCAGTTGTCAGTCTGTGAGACGTCAGTCTGTCAGAGTGTAACCTGAGAAGCAGAGCAGAGGAGAAGAGAGAGAGACCCAGAGGCGCAGAGGGGACCCCAAGAGCCCATAAGAGAGCTAATAGGGTGAAGGGTCGGCAACAGGGTACCGGATCCCAAGCTGGCAGAGGCTACAGCACACCTTAGCCAGGAACCGGAGGTCGTGGGCAGGATCTGCCACGACCACCCACTAAATCCACCCGGAAGGCAGACCAAGAATAGGGTCAGGGAGCCCAGAGGAGGCTTGACCAACAAGAGGCCCGAGGGAGCCGGACTTAGGTGGATCCCTGGTGGGAACGGCCAGAAGAAGGGAGAGACAGAAAGGAGCTCAGGACCACACTCCGGAGTTGCCTGGGAGTTGACCGAGTCCAGGACCTGGTGGACGCAGCACGGCTTGGGTGGTCACTGCTGTACACAGTGACCCGAGCAACACCAGTAAGTAAAACCCTGGAACTGCATTTTATGTCTCTGAGTCTCCTTGCTGCACCTTCACAACCACCATCCTCCACGGCTGACCCCCTGAGGCTATACCCCTCCCGTTGGGGGTTATACTACCTAAGCTGCACACACATCACCAGCCTCAGTGGACCCTGCTGCAGCGGCGGCCTTTTGACCGCAAATCAACGGGTGGCGTAGTCGACACAAAAGAACATCTAGTAACATCATAAGGACTGCCACACACTGAGCTTGACACCCTGGGCACGGACCGGGTCACAGCCACTCGGAGACTACAACCCCCATCTGATCCGGCTCCGGGTATCCCTAACAGCGCTGGCCCAGGGGGCGCGTCACAGGCACTGCTGATGGGACCACTGTAGTATGTGGGGGGGCTGCAGGCTCTTCTGATGGAGCCACTGTAGTATGGGAGGCTGCAGGCTCTGCTGATGTGACCACTGTTATATGTGGGGGGCTGCAGTCTCTGCTGATGGGACCACTGTAGTATGTGGGGGGCTGCAGGCTCTGCTGATGGGGCCACTGTAGTATGTGGGGGACTGCAGGCTCTGCTGATGGGGCCACTGTAGTATGTGGGGGGCTGCAGGCTCTTCTGATGGAGCCACTGTAGTATGTGGGGGGGCTGCAGGCTCTGCTGATGGAGCCACTGTAGTATGTGGGGGTCTGCAGGCTCTGCTGATGGAGCCACTGTAGTATATGAGGGGCTGCAGGCTCTGCTGATGGAGCCACTGTAGTATGTGGGGGGGCTGCAGGCTCTGCTGATGGAGCCACTGTAGTATGTGGGGAGCTGCAGGCTCTGCTGATGGGACCACTGTTATATGTGGGGGGCTGCAGGCTCTGCTGATGGGGCCACTGTAGTATGTGGGGGGCTGCAGGCTCTGCTGATGGAGCCTCTGTAGTATGTGGGGGTCTGCAGGCTCTGCTGATGGAGCCACTGTAGTATATGAGGGGCTGCAGGCTCTGCTGATGGAGCCACTGTAGTATGTGGGGGGGCTGCAGGCTCTGCTGATGGAGCCACTGTAGTATGTGGGAAGCTGCAGGCTCTGCTGATGGGACCACTGTTATATGTGGGGGGCTGCAGGCTCTGCTGATGGGGCCACTGTAGTATGTGGGGGGCTGCAGGCTCTGCTGATGGGACCACTGTAGTATGTGGGAGGCTGCAGTCTCTGCTGATGGGACCACTGTAGTATGTGGGGGGCTGCAGGCACTGCTGATGGGACCACTGTAGTATGTGGGGGGGCTGCAGGCTCTTCTGATGGAGCCACTGTAGTATGGGAGGCTGCAGGCTCTGCTGATGTGACCACTGTAGTATGTGGGGTGCTGCAGGCTCTGCTGATGGGGCCACTGTAGTATGTTGGGGGCTGCATGCTCTGCTGCTTGTCTCTGTAATATGGGTGACTGCAAGATCTGCTGCTTGTCACTGTAATATGGGGGGCTGCATGCTCTGCTGATGGGGCCACTGTAGTATGTTGGGGGCTGCATGCTCTGCTGCTTGTCTCTGTAATATGGGGGACTGCAAGATCTGCTGCTTGTCACTGTAATATGGGGGGCTGCATGCTCTGCTGATGGGGCCACTGTAGTATGTCGGGGGCTGCTGGCACTGCTGATGGGGCCACTGTAGTATGTGGGGTCTGCAGGCTCTTCTGCTTGTCACTGTAATATGGGGGACTGCGGGCTCTGCTGCTTGTCACTGTAATATGGGGGGGCTGTGGGCTCTGCTGCTTGTCACTGCTCTCTCCTATGGTGGCCTACATTTCTCCCATACCCCGCGACCTGACAACAGATCAGGTGGAGGTGTTGGTCTGCTTCTTTCAACAAAATGTACTTTTCAGGTTATCCCCCCTGTACCCTCCCTTATCTTCCCGTCCTTTGAGGCCCACACAGTCAGACTCTACCGGCCCTTCTCCCTGCGAGTGGCGGTTGTCTATCGCCCCCCAGGTCCCCCCCGTCAATTCCTGGATCACTTTGCTGCCTGGCTTACAAATTTTCTATCCTGCGACATCCCCACGATAATCATGGGAGACTTTAACATCCCAATTGGCGATCCTCTTTCCCCATCTGCCACGCATCTTTTATCATTAACCTCCTCCTTCGGCCTTTCACAGCTTGCTAATTCTCCTACACATGAGGACGGGAACACATTGGACCTGATCTTCTCCCGGCTTTGCTCAGTACATGACTTTCCTAACTCTCCCCTTCCACTCTCTGACCATAATCTTCTTTCATTCTCTGTCAAGAACTGTGACTTTACTCAAGACACTCCCACCGTCCACACTTATAGAAATTTACGCGCCATTAACACCCAGAAATTTATAAAAAGGTTGCAATCATCATTGGCCCCAATCTCCTCCCTCTCATGTCCCGAATCTGCATTGAAGCATTATAACAAAATAATGCTATGCGCCCTGGATGAAGCCGCACCTCCTACACAAAGAACAATTCGGCATAGACGGCGACAACCCTGGCACACGCCTCAAACACGTCTTCTCCAGAGGTACTCCAGGTGCGCTGAACGGCTGTGGAGAAAATCAAATCTGCCCGAAGATTTCCTCCACTATAAATTTATGCTGAAAACATATAACTCTGCCCTTCACCTCTCCAAACAAACCTACTTTAACAACCTCATCATCTCACTTTCCAATAATCCTAAACGACTCTTTGACACGTTTCATTCTCTCCTCAATCAAACAGCACAGGCCCCAACCACCGACCTCAGCGCTGACGATCTGGCTAACTATTTCAAAGAAAAAATTGACAATATCCGACAGGAAATTTTCTCCCAATCCCCAAATGTTATGCATGCTCCCCCCCGCCACATTGTATCTTGCTCATTTTCTGACTTCGAACCAGTCACGGAAGATGAAGTGATCAGGCTCCTTGCATCTTCTCGCCCTACCACCTGCACCAGCGACCCTATTCCCTCACATCTCCTTCAGTCCCTTGCTCCAGCTGTCACCTCTCACCTAACTAAAATTTTCAACCTTTCCCTCTCATCTGGTATCTTTCCCTCTTCTTTTAAACACGCCAGCATACAACCATTACTTAAAAAACCATCCCTCGACCAGAACTGCACGGCCAACTACAGACCTGTTTCCAATCTTCCCTTTATCTCTAAACTCCTGGAACGCCTGGTCCACTCCCGTCTAATCCGCTATCTCTCAGACAACTCTCTTCTTGACCCTTTACAATCTGGTTTCCGCTCTTTACATTCTACTGAAACTGCCCTCACTAAAGTCTCTAATGATCTACTAACAGCTAAATCTAATGGTCACTACTCCCTGCTGATTCTCCTGGATCTCTCTGCAGCATTTGACACTGTGGATCACCAGCTCCTCCTCACTATGCTCCGCACTATTGGCCTCAAGGACACGGTTCTCTCCTGGTTCTCCTCTTATCTCTCTGACCGCTCCTTCTCTGTGTCTTTTGCCGGCTCCTCCTCCTCCCTACTTCCTCTTACTGTCGGGGTTCCTCAAGGATCAGTCCTAGGCCCCCTTCTTTTCTCCTTATACACCGCTCCTATTGGACAAACAATCAGTAGATTCGGTTTTCAGTACCATCTCTATGCTGATGACACCCAATTATACACCTCTGCTCCGGACATCACCCCTGCATTACTACAAAAGACCAGTGATTGTCTTTCTGCTGTGTCTAACATTATGTCCTCCCTCTACCTAAAACTGAATCTGTCAAAAACTGAACTACTCGTCTTTCCTCCCTCCATTAATCTACCTGTGCCCGATATTGCCATCTCCGTTTGTGGCTCAACCATTACTCCCCAGCTACAAGCCCGCTGTCTTGGGGTCATTTTTGATTCAGATCTTTCTTTCACTCCTCACATCAAATCACTCGCTCGTTCATGTCATCTACACCTCAAAAACATCTCAAGAATCAGGACTTTTCTCACCTTTGACTCGGCAAAAACTCTTACTGTCGCTCTTATTCATTCTCGTCTTGACTATTGCAACGCTCTACTAATCGGTCTCCCTCTTACTAAACTCTCCCCTCTCCAATCCGTCCTGAACGCAGCAGCCAGGATCATATTCCTCGCCAACCGCTACTCAGATGCCTCTTCCCTGTGCCAGTCATTGCATTGGTTGCCCATCCAATATAGAGTTCGTTTTAAACTTATCACGCTTACCCACAAAGCGCTCCATGCTTCAGTACCCCCCTACATCTCCTCCCTTGTCTCAGTCTACCACCCTACACGTGCCCTCCGTTCTGCAAATGACTTGAAACTAAAATCCTCCATAATCCGAACTTCCCACTCCCGTCTCCAAGATTTCTCGCGTGCTGCGCCAATTCTCTGGAATGCACTACCCAGGACAGTTCGATTAATTCCCAATACCCACAGTTTCAAGCGAACCCTAAAAACACATTTCTTTAGACTGGCGTATCACCTAAACACACTCTGTCCATCCCAGCTTTCCCCCATATTAAAATCTTCTTCAACTTCGGGTTCAAACCAACCATGCACATAAAAGCCTCTGTCAGGACTGCACACATACTGGCTGGCGACCAGTCCATGTATTATTATTTATCCTATTCAGTATATCAAGGCTGCATTATACAATATATGTACTTTTTACCTTTTGTGTCTCCCCCACTTCCTCATAGACTGTAAGCTCGCGAGCAGGGCCCTCACTCCGTTCGATATGAGATATGCTTATTCTGTATTGTCTGTATAAGTCCCCCCTAAAATTTGTAAAGTGCTGCGGAATATGTTGGCGCTATAAAAATAAACTATTATTATTATTATTATTATTATATGGGGGGGACTGCGGGCTCTGCTGCTTGTCACTGTAATATGGGGGGGCTGCGGGCTCTGCTGCTTGTCACTGTAATATGGGGGGCTGCGGGCTCTGCTGCTTGTCACTGTAATATGGTGGGGCTGCGGGCTCTGCTGCTTGTCACTGTAATATGGGGGGCTGCGGGCTCTGCTGCTTGTCACTGTAATATGGGAGGCTGCGGGCTCTGCTGCTTGTGTCACTGTAATGGGGGGGGGCTGCAGGCTCTGCTCCTTGTGTCGCTGTAATATGGGGGGGCTGCAAGCTCCGCTCCTTGTGTCGCTGTAATATGGGGGAGCTGCAGGCTCTGCTGATGGGACCACTGTAGTATGGCGGGCTGCGGGCTCTGCTGCTTGTCAGTGTAATATGGGGGGCTGCAGGCTTTGCTGCTTGTCACTGTAATATGGGGGGCTGCAGGCTCTGCTGCTTGTCACTGTAATATGGGGGGCTGCGGGCTCTGCTGCTTTTGTCACTAATGTGGGGAGGGCTGCGGGCTCTGCTGCTTGTGTCACTGTAATAGGGGGGGGCTGCAGGCTCTGCTGCTTGTGTCGCTGTAATATGGGGGGGTTGCAGGCTCTGCTGCTTGTGTCACTGTAATATGGGGGGGTGCAGGCTCTGCTGTTTGTGTCGCTGTAATATGCGGCGGCTGCATGCTCTGCTGCTTGTGCCGCTGTGATATGGTGGGGTTGCAGGCTCTGCTGCTTGTGCCACTGTGATATGGGGGGGGGGCTGCAGGCTCTGCTGCTTGTGCCACTGTGATATGGGGGGGGGCTGCAGGCTCTGCTGCTTGTGACGCTGTGATATGGGGTGGGGGGCTGCAGGCTCTGCTGCTTGTGCCCCAGTGATATGGGGGGGCTGCAGGCTCTGCTGCTTGTGCCGCTGTAATATGGGGGGCTGCAGGCTCTGCTGCTTGTGCCGCTGTGATATGGGGGGGCTGCAGGCTCTGCTGCTTGTGCCACTGTGATAGGGGGGGGGGCTGCAGGCTCTGCTGTTTGTGTCGCTGTGATATGGGGGGGCTCCAGGCTCTGCTGCTTGTGGTGCTGTAATATTGGAGGGTGGCCTGCAGACTCTGCTGCTTGTGCCGCTGTAATATGGTGGGGCTGCAGGGTCTGCTGCTTGTGCCGCTGTGATATGTGGTGGCTGCAGGCTCTGCTGCTTGTGCCGCTGTGATATGGGGGGCTGCAGGCTCTGCTGCTTGTGTTGATGTAATATGGGAGGGTGGCCTGCAGACTCTGCTGCTTGTACCGCTGTAATATGGGGAGGCTGCAGGGTCTGCTGCTTGTGCCGTTGTGATATGGGGGGGCTGCAGGCTCTGCTGTTTTTGTCGCTGTAATAGGGGGGGGGGCTTCAGGCTCTGCTGCTTGTGTTGCTGTAATATGGGAGGGTGGCTTGCAGATTCTGGGTTCTTTACATGCAAAATAACTGTCAGTATTGATTTGGATCTGATTTCCATCAGTGTCTCATCAGTGACTTTCAAAAATTAAGAAAGAACTGTCACCAAGCTCAGTATTGAGTAGAAGCCCCCTTTTGAGCTAGTACAGCCATGAGTCTTCTTGGGAATGATGCAACAAGTTTTTCACACTTTTATTTGGGGATCCTCTGTCATTCTTCCTGGCAGATCCTCACCAGTTCTGTCAGGTTGGATGGTGAACGTTGGTGGACAGCCATTTTCAGGTCTCTCCAGAGATGCTCAGTTGGGTTTAGGTCAGGGCTTTGGCTGGGCCAGTCAAGAATGGTCACAGAGTTGTTCTGAAGCCACTCCTTTGTTATTTTAGCTGTGTGTGTAGGGTCATTGTCTTGTTGGAAGGTAAACCTTCGGCCATGTCTAAGGTCCTGAGCACTCTGGAAGAGGTTTTCATCCAGAGTATCTCTGTACTTGGCCGCATTCATGTTTCATTCAATTGCAACCAGTCATCCTGTCCCTGCAGCTGAAAAACACCCCCATAGCATGATACTGCCACCACCATGTTTCACTGTTGGGATTGTATTGGGCAGGTGATGAGCAGTGCCTGGTTTTCTCCACACATACTGCTTAGAATTATCACCAAAAAGTTCTATCTTCATCTCATCAGACCACAGAATCTTATTTCTCATAGTCTGGAAGTCCTTTGTGTTTTTGAGCAAACTCTATGTGGGCTTTCATATGTCTTGCACTGAGGAGAAGCTTCCGTCTGGCCACTCTGCCATAAAGGCCTGACTGGTGGAGGGCTGCAGTGAGGGCTCCCATCTACCTACTGAAACAAAGAGTGAAAAATTTAAAGGGTTCTGAATACTTTCTGTACCCACTGTACATGACTCGCACGAATGAGGTCTAATATAGGGGCTGCAGACATGGTACGTGTGTCTGTTGCTGTTATACGGGGGCTGCAGACTCTGGTACGTGTGTCTGTTGCTGTTATACGGGGGCTGCAGACTTGGTACGTGTGTCTGTTGCTGTTATACGGGGGCTGCAGACTTGGTACGTGTCTCTGTTGCTGTAATACGGGGGCTGCAGACTCTGGTACGTGTGTCTGTTGCTGTAATACCGGGGCTGCAGACTCTGGTACGTGTGTCTGTTGCTGTAATACGGGGGCTGCAGACTCTGGTACGTGTGTCTGTTGCTGTAGTACAGGTGCTGCAGACTCTGTTATGTGTGTCTGTTGCTGTAGTACAGGTGCTGCAGACTCTGGTACGTGTGTCTGTTGCTGTAATACGGGGGCTGCAGACTCTGGTATGTGTGTCTGTTGCTGTAGTACAGGTGCTGCAGACTCTGGTACGTGTGTCTGTTGCTGTAGTACAGGTGCTGCAGACTCTGGTATGTGTGTCTGTTGCTGTAGTACAGGTGCTGCAGACTCTGGTACGTGTGTCTGTTGCTGTAGTACAGGTGCTGCAGACTCTGGTACGTGTGTCTGTTGCTGTAGTACAGGTGCGGCAGACTCTGGTATGTGTGTCTGTTGCTGTAGTACAGGTGCTGCAGACTCTGGTACGTGTGTCTGTTGCTGTAGTACAGGGGCTCCAGACTCTGGTACGTGTGTCTGTTGCTGTAGTACAGGGGCTCCAGACTCTGGTACGTGTGTCTGTTGCTGTAGTACAGGTGCTGCAGACTCTGGTATGTGTGTCTGTTGCTGTAGTACAGGGGCTCCAGACTCTGGTACGTGTGTCTGTTGCTGTAGTACAGGGGCTCCAGACTCTGGTACGCGTGTCTGTTGCTGTAGTACAGGTGCTGCAGACTCTGGTACGTGTGTCTGTTGCTGTAGTACAGGTGCTGCAGACTCTGGTATGTGTGTCTGTTGCTGTAGTACAGGTGCTGCAGACTCTGGTATGTGTGTCTGTTGCTGTAGTACAGGTGCTGCAGACTCTGGTATGTGTGTCTGTTGCTGTAGTACAGGTGCTGCAGACTCTGGTACGTGTGTCTGTTGCTGTAGTACAGGTGCTGCAGACTCTGGTATGTGTGTCTGTTGCTGTAGTACAGGTGCTGCAGACTCTGTTATGTGTGTCTGTTGCTGTAATACGGGGGTTGCAGACTCTGGTACGCGTGTCTGTTGCTGTAGTACAGGGGCTCCAGACTCTGGTACGTGTGTCTGTTGCTGTAATACAGGGGGGCTGCAGGCTCTGTGTTCCGCATCATTATCACACGTACCAAAGCCTGAGAAAATCCGACACAGTTAATATTGTTCTCATGGCCAGGGTGCTGAGTGCTGCTCACATCATTGTCGCATGGTCTCCCTGAGATCAGCGCAACCAGGCGATAATGATGGGAGTTGTATTCAGCACCTATAGTGTACATTATGTGTAAAATAAAGAGTTAAATTAAAAAAACTGCGTGGGCTCCCTGTGATTATTCATAACCAGTAGAGGGAAAGCCGCTGGCTGGGGGCTGATATTACTAGCGAGGGAAAAAGGCCATTAACTCAAAATGTTTCCTGGCTATGAATAACAGCTCACAGCTGTTTGATTAGCGTTTACTAACTAGTTTACATGGGGACCCCAGAAAAAAAGTGATGTAGAGTCCCCCTATAAATTCTAACCAGCGAAGGCTAAACAGACAGCTGTGGGCTGATATTAAAGGGGTTGTCCGGTCAAAAGTGATAAGTCTGCAGTCACTCTGTGTGACTGCAGACTTATGAATCCCCCATGCGCACGCACTGTGCGCTGTGGGGATTTGCTGGTTTCATACCTGATAACGGAGGGTATGTATATGTTATACATCCCCCTGGCCATTCAGCGCTGCCTCGCTCCATACACTTGTAACAACGTGATGTGGACAGCCTAGAAGGCGTGGCCTCGCTCAATACAAGTGTATGGAGAGCAAGGCCATGCCCACTAGCCGGGGGTATGTGTAACACATACATAGCCTCCGGTCCCAGGTCTCATACTGGCGAATCCCTGCAGCGCACAGTGCATGCGCTGGGGGAATTCATAAGTCTGCAGTCACACAGAGTGACTTCAGACTTATCACTTTTGACCAGACAACCCATTTAATAGCAAGGAAAGGGATCATGTATTTTGGTCCCCTCAGAGGCTAATAAGATTAGCCCTCAGTAGCCCCAGAAATGGCACTTCAATAAGATGCGCCAGTTCTTTCACTTCGCTTTTCCCACTTGCTCTGGTGTGGTGGCAAGTGGGGTAATAGGGTTGGGGTTGATGTCAGCTTTGTATTGCCAGCTGACATTAAGACGAGGGATTAATAGGGTTGGGGTTGATGTCAGCTTTGTATTGCCAGCTGACATTAACCCCTTACTTACCGGGGACGTATTAGTACGCATATTTGCGTACCCCCCGCTCAGTGAGGGCTGCTGCGCTGAGCCCTCACTGAACGGAGCACATGTCAGCTGATTCTTACAGCTGACATGTGCCCGCAACAGCCGCGGGTGGAATCGCGATCCACCCGCGGCTGTTAACCAGTTAAATGCTGCTGTCAATCTCCGACAGCAGCATTTAACGCGCGCTTCCGGGTAGCGCGTCATAAGCCCCGCACACCGGCGACCCCGTCACGTGATCGCGGGTCGCCGATGGGCGTGCATGACAACCCAGGGTCTGCAGCAGACGCCTGTGGTTGTCATGATCTTGTCGCTATGAGCGCCACCTAGTGGTCGGCGCTCATAGCACAGGACCATTTCTGCTGCATGCAGGGGATCTGCTCGTCCTCTGTATGTAGCAGAGGCGATCGGATAGTTGCTGCTTCTAGTCTCCTATGGAGACTATAGAAGCAAGCAAAAAGTAAAAAAAAAAAGTTTTTAAAAATATAAAAAAAAATATAAAAGTTTAAATCACCCCCCTTTCGCCCCATTCAAAATAAAATATATAAAAAAAAAACCCACATACACATATTTGGTATCGCCGCGTTCAGAATCGCCCGATCTATCAATATAAAAAAAGAATTATTCCGATCGGTAAATGGCGTAACGAGAAAAAAATTCTAAACGCCAGAATTACGTTTTTTGGTCACCGCAAAATTGCAATAAAATGCAATAACGGGCGATCAAAACATCGGATCTACCCCAAATGTTATCAATAAAAATGTCAGCCTGGCACGCAAAAAATAAGCCATCAACCAGCCCCAGATCACGAAAAATGGAGACGCTACGGGTCTTAGAAAATGGCGCTATTTTTTTATTTTATTTTTTACCAAATTTTGGAATTTTTTTTCACCACTTAAATATAAAAGAACCTATACATGTTTGGTGTCTATGAACTCGTAATGACCTGTAGAATAAGAAGGGCAGGTCAGTTTTAGCATTCAGTGAACATGGTAAAAAAAATAAATAAAAAACAACTGTGGTATTGCACTTTTTTTGCAATTTTACCGCACTTGGAATTTTTTTCCCGTTTTCCCGTACAGGATATGATAAAACTAGTAATGGCGTTGAAAAGTACAACTCGTCCCGCAAAAAATAAGCCCTCACATGGCCATATTGACCAAAAAATAAAAACGCTATGGCTCTGGGAACAAGGGGAGCAAAAACGAAAATGCAAAAACGAAAAATGCTCCGGGGCTTAAGGGGTTAAGCTGAGGGATTAGTAATGGAGAGGTGTCTATAAGACTCCCCCATTACTAACCCCATAGTAAGTTTTGAAATAAACACACTCCAAGAATAAAATCCTTTATTTAAAATAAAACTCAACACCCTGTTTTACACATTTATTTAAAAACAATCAAAAACCTAGGTCACATAGCAGATAGGTATGCCCATGTGTCTGCATAAATAATAACAACCTATAATATGACACATAAGCGGATAATATAAAAAAGTCTAAATTTTATTATACTGATGTATTAAAAACAGTAAAGAATACATAAAGTGATAAGGGAAAGGGAATGACAAAGAAAAGGTCACCTGGGTAGACAGCTATAGTACATAATAAAGTCTCCACCAAAAAATGAGTCATATAATACAAAAGTGTAGGAGAACTATACCACAATAAATCATCTAGATATGACATAAAGTGCTAATATGTAAACAAGATAGGAGAATGATTACAAAGTAGTGAAGTCTATGGATATAGTACCACAAGAATACAGGGTGGATAGAGGATAATGAAGCTGTACTGACCCAAGAGACCTGAATCCAACGCGCGTTTCGCCTGGGCTTTGACGAGGATTACTCCACTACAATGTAATGGAGTAATAGCCCCCAAAATGAAACAACAGTTAGACACTATCCATTGTAAAGATAAAAAAATATAATTTTTTATTACAAATATCAAAAAATGTACATAACAATAGACGGACAGTATATACAGATATATAATAGAACTGGTATGTCAGTGGTGAGGACAATGAACAAGGGCAATGATGTATATAATCAATAGGTATGAGGGTATATCCATAAACATGGTCATTAATGAGAATGTAAGACAAAGCCCTAATCTCGGAACAATGATGGGTATTAATGTTGTATGGCCACAAGACGGCACTAGATTAAAGAACAGTGTTCACATAGTGCTCCCATCACAGTATTGAATCAAGGTAAAGTAATCAAAGTATGCTGACCACTGTAATGTAAAATGACCAATTAAAGTACTGCTGTAAGTGCTTACCCATGTAGTTAAGTGTTTTAGTACACATCAGCCGCCCCAACTAGCGTTTCGCATGGGCTTCCTCAGTGGGGGCAGTGACGCAGAGAATACAGTCTACACCTGTATATATGGAATATGTGGTCTTTCCTCTATAATTTGCACATATTTCATATACATTCCCATATAACAAGCAAAGGGTATACAATATACACCTGTATATATGGGATATGCGCTTATTCCTGTCTAACCTGCACATATTCCTTATACATTCCCAAATAATAAGCATAGGGAATACAATATACTCTTGTATGTATGGGATATGTGCTCATTCCCCTATAATCTGCATATATTCCATGTACATTCCCATATAACAAGCACATGGAATACAATTTACATCTGTTTATATGGGATATGTGGTCTTTGCGCCATAATCTGTACATATTCCATATCCTTTCCCATATAACAAGCACATGGAATACAATCTACACCTGTATATATGGGATATGTGCTTATTTCTCTATAATCTGCCCATATTCCATGTATTTTCCCATATACTGTAACTGTCACGGGTGTGTCAGAAGTGACAGACCGTCGCCCTGCAGTTGATTGCTAGAGAGCTCTTCAGAGTCAGCATGGGTTTGTAACTAACAAGTCATGTCAGACTAACTTAATTTCCTTCTATGACAGAATCACTGACTGGGTGGATCAGGGAAATGCTGTAGATATAGTATATCTTGACTTCAGCAAAGCATTTGACAAAGTATCTCACACCATCCTTATTGAAAAAATGACCAAGTATGCAATGGACCAGGCAACTGTTAGGTGGATTCATAACTGGCTTAGTGATCGGACTCAAAGGGTGGTTGTAAATGGCTTCACATCCAGCTGGATGAATGTCTCAAGTGGGATACCACAGGGCTCTGTCCTGGGACCTGTATTGTTCAACATCTTTATCAATGATTTAGATGAAGGAATTGAGGGTAAACTGATTAAATTTGCTGATGACACAAAGCTAGGAGGGATAGCTAATACTAGAGAAGAGAGAGAGAGGATTCAAAAAGACCTAAATAAACTGGAGCAGTGGGCAGCAACCAACAGAATGGTTTTTAACAGGGAAAAATGCAAAGTACTACATCTGGGCAATAAAAATGAAAAAAGCATATACAGAATGGGAGGAATAGAGCTAAGCAACAGTACATGTGAAAAAGACTTAGGTATACTAATAGATCATAGACTGAACATGAGTCAACAGTGTGATGCAGCAGCAAAAAAGGCAAATACAATTCTGGGATGTATTAACAGAAGCATACAGTCTAGATCACGTGAAGTCATTATCGGTCTTTACTCCTCTTTGGTCAGACCTCATCTGGAATACTGTGTACAGTTTTGGGCACCACATTTTAAAAAAGACATAGACAAACTGGAACAAGTTCAGAGAAGAGCGACCAGAATGGTGACTGGTCTGCAAACCATGTCCTATGAGGAACGGTTGCAGGATTTGGGAATGTTTAGCTTGCAAAAAAGAAGACTGAGAGGAGACTTAATAGCTGTCTACAAATATGTCAAGGGCTGTCACATTGTAGAAGGATCATCTTTATTCTCATTTGCACAGGGAAAGACTAGAAGCAACGGGATGAAACTAAATGGGAGGAGACACAGATTAGATATTAGAAAAAACTTTTTGACAGTTAGGGTGATTAATGAGTGGAACAGGCTGCCACGAGAGGTGGTGAGTTCCCCTTCAATGGACGTCTTCAAACAGAGGCTGGACAGACATCTGTCTGAGATGATTTAGTGAATCCTGCTTTGAGCAGGGGGTTGGACCAGATGACCCAGGAGGTCCCTTCCAACTCTACCATTCTATGATTCTATGATTCATTTGTCATTACAGACATCTTAGAGTCTGTCTCTAGGACCTAGCGGCTACCTCCCTCTGGCTAATTAACTCCCTGGCCTGGGTGTATAAATACCTGGTGTGTTCTAGAAGGAGGTGCCAGCGATATTCATTACTACTTGTGAAGGCTTTAGCAAGAGCAGTACCTTGTCCACTCTGGAGCTTGAGGACATCTGCACATTTGTCTGGCGTCGTCTAAAACTAAGCTATTTTTCCCTGTTTGTACTCCCTTGTTGTCTATAGTGTTTAGCGGAGATCGACTAGTGCTCATCTCCTCCTTTCCCTAGCTTGAGCCTAACGCCAGGGAAAGACAGGGCAAGGTACGCGTGCAGCGATTGGTTAAGAGCCAATACAGGGACGTTAGGGGAGACAGGGTGACGCTAGATCAACTTAAGAGGTGTCCCCCCCCTCTTTCCCTAGAGTCTGGGCTCCCTTTCCCTCTTCCCTTTGTGTTGCACTAAGTCTTTCCCACACCTTGCATGACTGACAATAACAAGCACAGAGAACACAATATACATCTGTATATATGGGATATGTGCTTATTCCTCTATAATCTGCACATATTCTATGTACAGTCATTATAGAACAAGCGCAGGGAATACAATATACATCTGTATATATGGGATATGTTCTCATTCCGCTATAATCTGCATATACAGGTGCTTCTCACAAAATAAGAATATCATCAAAATGTTAATTTATTTCAGTTCTTCAATTCAAAAAGTGAAACTCATATATCGAGTCATTACAAACAGAGTGATCTATTTCAAGTGTTTATTTCTGTTAATGTTGATGATTATGGCTTACAGCCAATGAAAACACAAAAGTCATTATCTCAGTAAATTAGAATACTTTATAACAACAGCTTGAAAAATGTTTTTAAAATCAGAAATGTTCCCCTACTGAAATGTATGTTCAGTAAATGCCCTCAATACTTGGTCGGGGCTCCTTTTGCATCAATTGCTGCATCAATGCGGCAATGTGGCATGGAGGCGATCAGCCTGTGGCACTGCTGATGGGTTATGGAAGCCCAGGTTGCTTTGATAGCAGCCTTCAGATCGTCTGCATTGTTGGGTCTGGTGTCTCATCTTCCTCTTGACAATACCCCATAGATTCTCTATAATAGATTCTCTATGGGGTTAAGGTCAGGCGAGTTTGCTGTCAATCAAGCACAGTGATACTGTTGTGTGTAAACCAGGTATTGGTACTTTTGCAGTGTGGACAGGGGCCAAGTCCTGCTGGAGAAGGACATTTCCATCTCCAAAAAGCTTGTCAGCAGAGGGAAGCATGAAGTGCTCTAAAATCTCCTGGTAGACGGCTGCACTGACTTTGGTCTTGATAAAACACAGTGGACCCACACCAGCAGATGACATGGCTCCCCAAACCATCACTGACTGTGGAAACTTCACACTAGACCTCAAGCAGCTTGGATTGTGGCCTCTCCACTCTTCCTCCAGACTCTGGGACCTTGATTTCCAAATGAAATGCTAAATTTACTTTCATCTGAAAACAACACCTTGGACCACTGAGCAACAGTCCAGGTCTTTTCCTCCTTGGCCCAGGTAAGACGCTTCTGGCGTTGTCTATTGGTCATGAATGGCTTGACACAAGGAATGCGACACTTGTAGCCCATGTCCTGGACTGTCTGTGTGTGGTGGCTCTTGAAGCAATGACTCCAGCAGCAGTCCACTCCTTGTGAATTTCCCCCAATTTTTTGAATGGCCTTTTCTTAACAATCCTTTCAAGGCTGCTGTTATCCCGGTTGCTTGTTAACCTTTTTCTACCACACTTTTTCCTTCCACTCAACTTTCCATTAATATGCTTGGATACAGCACTCTGTGAACAGCCACCTTCTTTAGCAATGACCTTTTGTGGCTTACCCTCCTTGTGGAGTGTGTCAATGACTGCCTTCTGGACATCTGTCAAGTCAGCAGTCTTCCCCATGATTGTGGAGCCTACTGAAACAGACTAAGGGACCTTTTTAAACGCTTAGGAAGCCTTTGCAGGTGTATTTTGTTAATTATTCTAATTTACTGAGATAATGACTTTTGTGTTTTCATTGGCTGTAAGAAATAATCATCAACATTAACAGAAATAAACACTGGAAATAGATCACTCTGTTTGTAATGACTCTACATATCAGTTTCACGTTTTGTATTGAAGAACTGAAATAAATTAATTTTTTGATGATATTCTAATTTTGTGAGAAGCACCTGTATTCCATGTACATTCCCATATAACAAGCACATAGAATACAATATACACATATATATGGGATATGTGCTCATTCCTCTCTAACCTTCACATATTCCGTGTACAGTCACTATAGAACAAGCGCAGGGAATACAATATACACCTGTATATATGGGATGTGGTCTTTCCTCCATAATCTGCACATTTCCAACTCACAAGCATAGGTTTTTTTTTTCAATTGTTCATTCCTCCACAATAATGAAAATGCTAGAAATGTGATTTTCGAGTCACCACACCTCCTTAAAAGAATGCTATAAAAAGTGATTAAAATGTCATAAAAAAACAAGCTCTCATACGGCTATATTGATGAGAAGGGGGGGGGCAATAAGTTATAGTTCTTGAAAGAAGGCAAGGAAAAGATGAGTGCAAAAATGAAAAAACATACGATCCTTAAATGGTTGAACAAAAATCCACCTACCTCGCTGTGAAGGTTACTAATGTCCCAATTTTAAATGGTGCTACCAAGTTCTTAGAGCAGAAATCCACATTCCCACCACTACGCCTTGGTTTCAGGGGTGACATACTCTTCTGTTGAGATGTGGATAGAAACTTCTGGCGGTCAACCTTGTGGTTCAACCTTTTTCATATGTTGGTCTTGCAGCCTTTGGGGTCAAGATTAAATGCTCTATGGGTCAACAGACTGATTCACTGAGGATGGGTGAAAAAAAGAATACCACTGCTATGATAGTAGACCTCACTCTGGATATAATGTACCTGCTGACTGGAGAGGTGAGAGATTCTTCACATAGAAGGATGTCCGTTACAAAGCATGGAAGACATTTTTTTTGTACAATAGTTTATTTTCTAATTTAGAATTATGAACCTGTAAAGAAATTGGGTAAGCGGTGGCAGCCACACGTTTCCAGCAGATGGAGCAAGCCGCAAAGTACCCTTATGGTGCCTTCATCCTGCCTACTGATAAATGAAGGAAACAATGAGCAGAAGATCCTAGAACTCACCAGTAAGATCATTGAGCTGCTGACTGGAGAGGTGAGCGCTGCTGGGACATTATACTGTAACACCATGGGATAATGTATGTGAATGATGACTATATCATTGTACATCAGGTTCCTATTAGATGTCAGGATGTCGCTGTCTATTTCTCCATGGAGGAGTGGGAGTATTTAGAAGGACACAAGGATCTGTACAAGGACGTCATGATGGAGAAAGACTGGTCTCTTACGTCAGAGGGTAAAAGAAGAGCGCACTTTTCGAGGTCACAGATACACCCATCATCTGATCATCATTTACACATAGTGACTGAATAAACTGTATATGTTTCCTTCAGATAGAACCAGTAAGAGAAATCTACTAAAAAAATGTTCAAGTCCTATTCATTTCCAGGATTGTCCAAATGAAAATCACAATATCCCAGAGAAACCGCAGGTAATTGGCACTTCCAAATACCAAGCATTATTACACATTGCATTGGATGTTAAAGGAGTTTTCCCGATGTAGGCAGTGTTGACATATAAGCATTATATGCTATGAATGTCTGATAGGTACAGGTCACATCTTGGAACATTCTCTAGAACTAAGGTCCTCCAATCTGTGTCCTATCCGGTCCTATGATGTGCCAACTGTGAATGGAATGGTGGCCGAACATGCATTGCTCTCGCTGTTCAGTTTTGTGGAAGTTCAAAAATAACCAAATAAAAGTGCTCAGCTTCTTTTCCTATAGAAAGTGAGTGAAGAGAGTCATGCATATGCTATTCGCCAGGAGGGATGGGAGTCTCTGGTTGGGACTCGCCTCTATGAGACATTTATGCTTGTCCTTGGATGGTGACTGAAATAGAGTTCTTGTCCCATGACAATGACTACATACTCATGAAAATTACTAAGGAACAGTGCTTCAATGTGGGTGGTGAATTCATCAGGATCATTCCATCCCAGCCCCTCACCTAGCTGGAGTGACACGCACAACACCTTCTACAGTATAAACAATTAGGTGTCAGGTCCCCTTCCATTGGCCCCTAAATATATAAATTGCCTTGGCATGTCATGTGGTCATTCAACCACATGCTGGCTGTATTTGGGGGGCACAAACCAACACAGGGCACGCCCAGTCATGTATGTAACAGACCACCTCACGCTCTAGATAGGCCGTAAATGTCATAAGATGGGTATATCCCTTAAGAAAAAAACACAGCAAAAAAGGGCAGCAGAGTTTACCTGCCCAGATCTTCAGAACTAAATGCACTACCAGGGTGCAGCAAACCCACATAAAGATGGCGGCTACACAGGTGCAAAGTACTGATGAGACCACCACTCAAAACCTACCATTTCATGGAGGGGGTGACTGCTTAGTATTTGAATTGCACACAAAAAGGCTTGTATAGGGTGCTGTTCACACATGGGTAGTGCACAGTATCCGGCTTACAGCCTATTAGTTACGCTCATGATATTAGATTAGGCGGGAATAAAAAACAGCGCTCTATACAACCTCTTTTCTCGCATCCACCTCAGTGGGGCATGGTCTGACACTAACCTGAACCTTCTACCTAACAGGTAATACCTCAGAGTGTCTAACGCCCACTTAATGGCCAAACATTCTTTTTCTATAATGGAGTAGTTCTCACAAGTGGAGAACTTCCGACTGACGTATATTACAGGGTGTTCTTCTCCTTTAATCTCCTGGGACAAGACTGCTCCCAGCCCGACATCTGATGCATCCGTCTGGACCACAAACTCCTTGGAGAAGTTGGGCGCTACCAAGACTGGCTGTTTACAGAGGACCAGTTTCAATTCCTGGAAGGCCGCTTCTGCTTCCGGGGACCACTTGGCCATAGCAGACTTCGTCCCTTTCAGAAGATCCATTAGCGGGGCTGCTATCAGGGCAAAGTTAGGGACAAATCTTTGATAGTAGCCCACAATGCTTAGAAACGCCCTGACCTGCTTCTTCGAGAGGGTCTGTGGCCAGTTGAAGATCGCCTCAGCCTTATTTATTTGTGGTTTTATTTCCCCTCTACCAACCACGTACCTTTAGGTACTTGGCTTCCTCCATCCCCATGGCACATTTCTTCGGGTTGATAGTAAAGCCCGCCTTCCTTAGGGCATCAAGTATGGCTTTGTCCAGATGACTTTCCCAGTCCTGGCTGAATATGACAATGTCATCTAGGTGGGCCGCTGCATACTTTTTGTGGGGTGCTAAGATCCGGTCCATGGCTCTCTGGAAGGTGGCCGGAGCTCCCTGTAACCCAAACGGCATCCTGACTTATTGATAACATCCATCTGGCGTCGAGAAGGCTGTCTTCTCCTTGGCCTCTTTGGACAGGGGAATTTGCCAATATCCTTTGGTGAAGTCCAGAGTGGTGATGTACCGAGCGGGTCCTAGCCTTTCGATAAGCTCATCTACCCTAGGCATTAGGTAGGCGTTGAAATTTGAGACCTCGTTCAGCTTCCTATAGTCGTTGCAAAACCGCCATTCCCCATCTCGTTTCGGCACTAAGACTATAGGACTGGACCATCCACTTTTGAACTCTTCAATGACTCCCAGGTTAAGCATCCGCCTCACTTCTTTTGAGATCACCTTTCTGCGGTCCTCGGGGATCCGGTATGGTTTTAGATTGACGCGAACATGAGGCTCTGTGAGAACCTCGTGCTCTATGACCTGAGTGAGTCTTGGCAACCCCCAAAAACAGGTCTTTATTTCGCTGTAGCAACTCTTTGCACTTTTGCTTTTGGGCACGTGACAGTGACTCTGCCACCTTAACCAGTCCGTCCGTCTGGGGATGGTACATGGAGGTTCTCAGTTGTGCAATCTGCAATGTCTTGCACAACTCCCTCATGACCTTCGACATAAATGGAGTTCCTTGGTCTGTTAGGATCTCTTTTGGCAACCCCTTTCTTGAAAATATGTGGGCTAACTCCCGGGCTATACACCTGGCCGAGGAGTTTCTTAGTGGTTATGGCTCCGGATACCGTGTAGCATAATCTAATACCACCAGGATGTACTTGACCAGAGGCCCCACTAGACCCATTGCTATGCGTTCGAATGGAACCTCGATGACTGGTAGGGGCACTAGTGGACTGCGGAAGTGGGCCACTGGGGAGGTTATCTGGCATGTGGGTCAGGAACGACAATAACTCTTTATTTCTCTATAGCAACCTGGCCAGTAGAATCTCTGGAGGATCTGTTCCTGAGTCTTGTCTGCACCCAAGTGACCACCCAACACATGAGAATGAGCCATGTCTAACACCCTGCGTCTATAGGGCCCTGGCACCAGCAACTGTTCTATTACATCACCCCTTGGCTTGGTTACTCTGTACAGCAAATCCCCATTCACAGCAAAATGAGGGAACCGAGTGTCAGCCCCCGGTTCCTGAGGCACCCCATTTAACACAGTAACATTTTCAAAGGCCCCTTTCAGAGTTAAATCCCTGAGTTGGGCAGTTCCAAAGTTTCCCTAGGACACCTCCAGCTCAGGGATATTGGCCTCAGGGGATGCTACTCATCCTCATCGCCCACAAACACACACATGGGAAACTCATCTACCATGTTCTGCGGGTAAGTTTCCTTAGGGGCGATCTGGCTGTCGTCCGAGCAACCAGGTGTCCTCGCTTTCCCCCACATTTCCCAGAATAATGCAAAGTCACGTCCAATTATTATGGGATGCAATAGGTCCTTAACGACCGCCACTTCATGAGATGTGGTGCCACAGTCCGTGTTTACATCCACCTGGGCCACAGGATAGTTCTTAGCGTCCCCATAGATACACCGGACACACACCACCTTCCCAGGAACCAGTCGATGAGGGAGTGTGGCCCTCATCAGGGTTACCAAACTTCCTGAGTCCAATAGTCCAGAGACTTGTACCCAGTTTACTGACACTGAGCATGCCTGAGGGCCCTCGCCATGTTGAGGAACCGCGCTGCAGGCGGGGTAGGCAAAATAGGAGCAACGCCGGCCCATGTTGCAGTCCATTGGCTCAGAGTTTATGGGACACCGGGCGGCAATATAGCCAGGGGATGACATCTCCAACACACTATATTATGGGGTGGGACCTTGGACAGCAACTCAGACCCCTCCTGAACTTTAGGACGCCCCTCAGGTGTGGCTCTATTTCCCTTCTTTTGGTTGTCTGCCGCCTTTTTGGAACCCCAGTATTGAGGGGCTACGACCCCTTGTTTTCCCAACAGACTATCAACCGCCTGGTATCTTTCCACCAATCCCACCAAGTCATTGGCATTATGGGAGGTAGGCACAGGTTCACACAGTGATGCAGTCAGTGGGTTCAAACAAACTGGTGGTTTATTTAGTGTCCATACACCAGTGAGGAAACAAAAGTAACGGCCTTTTCCTGGCACAAAAAAGGAATAACAAAACAAAGCTCAAAATAACAAGTCCATGCAGCACGGCTCCAGCCGTTTAAACAAGGTGCTTTTTCTCTGCCTCCAGCAGAGTCTGAGCAGCATATGCAAGGTCTTGTCCAACAAACACAGCCAGACTGAGACAGGCGCAGCTGTCTTAATTCAGCCTTCCGAGACCTGGACTGGAGGTAAGTGAGCAGCTGCCCCCCCCCAGCTTTTTCAGCTGCTCGTAAAACCCAGCCCTGTAATCCGGGCCCATTAAATTCCTCTCAGCACTATGTGTGCTGGAGCCTGCTTCTCCGGGTCCTACATCACCGAAGCTTGGCACTTCGGGGACACATATCTCCCGTCCACGACCTGTCCTGCAGCCACCTTACAAGCATTGTATATGAGGTTTTGCTTCTCGTCTCGTAATAGAAAACCAAGATCCCACACTGTATCGACAAGGAGCAAACACAAAAACCAATGTCTGCAGATGAGTCCCTTGTTTGGCTGATATGTTTAATCACGTTCGAAGTTAAAAAACTGAAATAATAAGAGCAATAAGGTTTTATCCAAGTGACAGTGGGGAGACCAAAGGCAATGGTACTCACCTGGTATGGTTGTGTGACCACAACCACCAATAAGCTTAAGGCTGCTGCAGACCAATACAAGATATAAACTAAATGGAATTAAAAGGGTTAATTCTGTCCTGCCAGTAGACCAAGGATTGAAGATAAACGGTATTCAGAAATGTGGTTTATTTGACAATGCGTTTCGAACTTCAAAACTTCAATTGCTAATTAAAGAAGAGCAAAAATACGTATTTCTTCACCAAAGATATCTAATGTAATCAGTTTTACAGCGCCCATTACAGACATGTCTTTACGTTGCATTACAAAATCGTGCTAACAGGTTCTCTTTTAAAGAAAGTATTGATTAACTTTTGATATTTTCACAGACCATATACCCCCTCCCCCATTGTTGTAAGTGTAAATCCATGTAAAGAGTAATTATCTTTTTAACCTTTATTTCATGAATCAGTAATACACTTGAAAATAAGCAACTCTGTAATATATACAGAAGTGTGAAAAAAGTGTTTGCCCCTTTCTTCACGCTAGACTTTTTTACAGTGTTTTTTTCTACATCAAAACCTGATCTCTTGGCAGGAAAGAAGCTGCCTCAAAAACGCAGGATTTGGTGCATTTTTTAGGATCCCAAAGTTCAGCTTTGCTTCCACCACAGAAGCATGAACACAGGTGACCAGTGCAAGACATATTTGAAACCATATTAACCAGAATTACAAATGTAACAGTGGGGGAGGTGAATTGTACAGGAATAGTGTTACGGGTCCGGGAGGTGGAACCTCTGAGCTGCAGTACAAGGGGGAAGTCCTTGTAAGGAAGCGGGTGACTCCCAGGGAAGGCAGGCAGGTAGTCACAGCAAGTGACAGGGACAGTCTCTGGGTAAACGGGCAGGTGGTCACGGCAGGTGAGGGGACAGTCTCTGGGTAGACAGGCAGGTGGTCACGGCAAGTGACGGGGACAGTCTCTGGGTAGACAGACAGGTGGTCACGGCAAGTGACCGGGACAGACTCTGGGTAGACAGGCAGGTGGTCACGGCAAGTGACCGGGACAGTCTCTGGGTAGACAGGCGAGACGGATACCTGACAGGTAACTGGCGGGCGCTCCCAGGTGAGCGGGCTGACGGAGACAGCAGGTAACAGGCAGGTAACTGGTAGCCTCTCCAGGTGAGCTGGCTGACAGACGAGGCAGGAAACAGGCAGGTAACTGGTGGACGCTCCCAGGTGAGCAGTCTGGCAGACAAGGCAGGTAACTGGTGGACGCTCCCAGGTGAGCGGTCAGACTGACGAGGCAGGTAACAGGCAGGTGACTGAAGGACGCTCCCAGGTGAGCGGACTGGCAGACAAGGCAAGTAACAGGCTGGCAGGCAGGACAAGAAGTCAGGCTAGCAGCGGAACCTGAGGGCTGAAGCACAGGTGAGACACAGTGCAAACAACATTGCTCGGGCACCTCCATTTTGGAGGAGGTGCCTTAAATATGGGAGGTCCTCCGGCAATTGGTCCCTTTAAGAGAGGGGGAGCGCGCGCGCCCTAAGCACACTGCCGGGGAAGGAGCGCGTGCTGGAAGCAGCGGGGAGAAAAGCGCTGGAGGACACCGCGCCAGGAGCGGGGAGGTGAGAGGGACGGCGTCTCTGTCTAGTACTGGGCAGAGACTCCGATGCTACAGTACCCCCCCCTTTAGGCCCCCTCTTTTTTTGGCCAGAAAGAAATTTTTCAAGGAGAAGCGGGGCGTTGATGTTTTCCTTGGGTTCCCAAGTTCTCTCCTCAGGACCAAACCCCTTCCAATCTACCAGAAAAAAGGTCTTTCCTCTTACCCTCTTGGAGGCCAGAATACTCTCTACCTCAAAGACGTCATCAGCGGAAACCGGAGCAGGAGGGGCACCTGGATTATTGGAAAAAGAGTTAAAGACAGCGGGTTTGAGGAGAGATACGTGGAAGGAGTTGGGAATCCGTAAGGTGGCCGGGAGTTTTAATTTGTAGGCCACTGGATTAATTTGTCTGAGGATTTCGAATGGGCCGATGAAGCGAGGACCTAACTTGTAGGAGGGTATTTTGAGCTGTACATGTTTGGAGGAGAGCCAAACCTTGTCTCCCGGACGGAATTGAGGCGGATCCAGACGTCTCTTATCAGCATATCTCTTCATCCGCTCGGAGGACAGAAGAAGTGCGGACCTACTACTCTCCCAAATGGTAGAAAACTCGCTGACAACAGACTGCGCGGCAGGGTTGTCCACAGAGGCGGAGACGGGAAATGGAATCTGGGGGTGCTGGCCATAGACAATAAAGAACGGGGATTTGGAAGAGGATTCGCTCTCGTGGTTATTGTAAGAGAATTCGGCCCAAGGGAGGAGGTCCACCCAATCAGAATGGTGGGCATTAACAAAGTGCCGGAGATAGCTGGTAAGGATCTGATTGATCCTCTCCTCTTGATCATTGGACTGAGGGTGGTAAGCGGAGGAGAAGTCCAGGGTGACATCCAGCAGTTTACATGTGGCTCTTCAGAAGGGTGAGGTGAACTGAACCCCTCGATCCGACACGATGTGGAGGGGTAGGCCATGGAGACGGAAGATATGGCGGATAAAGTCCTTAGCCAGCTCAGGTGCAGACGGAAGACCAGGCAGGGGAATGAAGGGGGCCATTTTAGAAAAGCGGTCCGCGACCACCCAAATGACAGTACACCCGGCAGAGACAGGAAGGTCGGTAATGAAGTCCATAGCGATGTGTTGCCACGGGGCAACAGGTATGGGAAGCGGCAGGAGATGACCAGCTGGTAAGTGTCTGGGAACTTTGTTGCGGCCACAAGATGAACAGGCAGAGACGAAGTCTACCACATCCTTACGCAGGGTAGACCACCAGTAATGCCGGGAAATGAGTAGGAAGGTCTTTTTTTGGCCGGCATGGCCAGCTAGTTTAGAAGAATGACCCCAGTGAAGAACCTTCTCACGGTCAGGAGGCGCCACGAACGTCTTGCCGGGTGGAAGACGAGTCAGATCCAAGGGGGCCACATTCATCACCTTGGAGGGGTCGATAATGTGCATAGGCTCCTCCTCTTGGTCGGAGGACAGGAAGGATCGGGACAAGGCATCAGCTTTGACATTCTTGTCCGCCGGGCGGAAATGAAGGATGAAATCGAAGCGGGCAAAAAACAAAGACCACCAGGCCTGACGTAGATTAAGTCTCTGGGCATTTTGGAGATATGCCAGGTTTTTGTGATCCGTGTAGATGATCACCGGGTATAGAGCCCCTTCAAGCAGGTAACGCCACTCCTCCAGCGCCAATTTAACGGCTAACAGTTCTCGGTCTCCAATGGAGTAATTGCGCTCAGAGGAGGAGAAGATTTTGTAGAAAAAGCCGCAGGTTACCATTCTCCCGGATGAAGACTTTTGGGTGAGCACCGCTCCGGCTCCAGAGGAGGAAGCATCAACTTCCAGGTAGAACTGTTTGTTGCAGTCCGGACGGTGCAGCACAGGGGCAGAGGAGAAGGCTCCCTTCAGGGAAAGGAAGGCCTCCTCAGCTTTGGGTGGCCATACCTTGGGATTTTCTCCCTTACGGGTGAGCGCAGATATGGGCACAGTCCGAGACGAGAAGTGAGGAATTAAGAGACGATAGTAATTAGCGAAGCCCAGGAATCGCTGTATCGCCTTCAAGCCCTCCGGATGGGGCCACTTTAGGACAGCAGAGAGCTTCTCGGGATCCATTCGCAAGCCTGTCTGGGAGATAACATAGCCCAGGAATGGAAGAGAGGTCTGCTCAAAAAGGCACTTCTCGTATTTAGCATAGAGGTGGTTCTGCCTGAGCCTCAGCAGGACCTGACGAACATCCCTCCGGTGTGAGGGAAGATCCGGAGAGAAGACCAAGATGTCGTCCAGGTATACCACCACGCAGGAGTAAAGAAGGTCACGGAAGATGTCGTTCACCAGTTCATGGAAGACGGCGGGAGCATTGCAGAGACCGAAGGGCATCACACGGTACTCATAGTGTCCATCCCGGGTATTAAATGCCATTTTCCACTCGTCTCCCTGACGGATACGGACCAGGTTATACGCTCCACGTAAATCCAGCTTGGAAAAGATCCTGGCGCCTTTAAGGCGATCAAATAACTCAGAGATGAGCGGAAGGGGGTATTTATTTTTAACCGTGATCTGATTGAGTCCTCTATAGTCAATACAGGGGCGTAGCGAGCCATCCTTTTTTTTGACAAAGAAGAATCCGGCTCCAGCCGGGGAAGTAGACTTCCGGATGAATCCCCTGGCCAGATTCTCCTCTATGTACTCAGACATGGCCCGGGTTTCGGCTGCAGACAACGGATAAATACGCCCACGGGGTGGAGTGAAGCCAGGTACCAGGTCGATCGGGCAATCATATGGCCTATGAGGTGGCAATGTCTCTGCTTCCTTTTTACCAAAGACGTCAGCATAGGGCCAGTAAGGAGCCGGAAGACCGGGTAAATTAGCTGGGGTAGGTGGAGGACGAACCGGACGAACCGGAACCAGGCAGGTCTTATGACAGACAGGCCCCCACCGGAGTACTTCACCAGAATGCCAGTTCAACACGGGTTCATGTGTCTGGAGCCAAGGTAGACCTAGCAATAGGGAGTGGGAGAGTCCGGGCAACACATGGAAGGAGATTACCTCAGAGTGCAGCATTCCCATCTGCAGAGTTATGGGTTCCGTGGCGAGCAGGATGGTCACCGGAAGGAGTCTTCCATCCACGGAGGCGACTGACAAAGGTTCAGCCAGAGACTTGGTGGGAATATGGTATTTCTCAACCAGGGACTGGGAGATGAGGTTTCCAGCGGATCCAGAATCCAGGTGGGCGAGTTCAAAGTGACGGTTCTCTCCCAAGGAGATAGATACAGACAAAGTCAGGGTTGGAGAGGATTTATTTTTGTCTAGGGCGACCTCTCCAAGCGGTCCTAGACACTGGAGTTTCCCGGCCTCTCCGGGCAGAAACGAATCAGGTGCTCCTTACTGCCACAATAGAAGCAGCTCCCCTCGGCTCGGCGTGACTCTTGGCGAGATTTGACCATCTTGGTCTGGTCGATCTGCATGGGCTCGGGTGAGTGCCCCCGGGGAGTGACAGAAGAGGAGACAGGTTTCTGGAAAGTAGGAGCTAGGCGGGGAAACCTTCTCTCACGGGTGGTCTCTTTGGTGCGTTCTTGAAACCGGATGTCAATCCGGGTAGCCAGCGACACCAGGTCATCCAGGGTGGTAGGAATATCCCGACCGGCGAGCTCATCTTTAATCCGACCGGAAAGACCCTCCCAGAAGACGGACACCAGGGCCTCATTATCCCAGGCAAGCTCAGAAGCGAGGGTGCGGAACCGTATGGCATATTGGCCCACGGTGAGACTCCCTTGACGGAGACGTAGCAAAGAGGAGGCAGATGAGGTCTTTCGTGCAGTGAGGAAACACGACAGGTCGGACACCAGGGGATCCCCTCTCTCCCACAGGGGGTTAAGCCATGCCAGTGCCTCCCCAGTGAGATGGGACATGATGAATGCCACTTTGGCCCGGTCGGAGATAAACTGGTGAGCCAAGAGTTCAAAGTGCAGGGTGCACTGGTTTATGAAGCCCCGAGCTTGAGCGGGGTCGCCTCCGAAGCGAGGAGGTGCAGAAAGCTGGGGTCCGGGGCAGGATGCCATGGTATTGGTGGGCAGCGGCGCTGCCGGGGTGCGAGTCGTGACACTAGCGGTGTTTGCTAGTGGAGCAGTCAGTGTGTCCAGGCGGGAGTTGACATTCCGCAGGTGGTTCAGGATGGACTCCTGCTGGGATCTCTGACGGGAGACTTCATGGTATAGGTCAGAGAGCGAGGGAGCTTGGGTGCCACCGGGTTCCATGGCCCGAGCAAACTGTTACGGGTCCGGGAGGTGGAACCTCTGAGCTGCAGTACAAGGGGGAACCCCTTGTAAGGAAGCGGGTGTCTCCCAGGGAAGGCAGGCAGGTAGTCACAGCAAGTGACAGGGACAGTCTCTGGGTAAACGGGCAGGTGGTCACGGCAGGTGAGGGGACAGTCTCTGGGTAGACAGGCAGGTGGTCACGGCAAGTGACGGGGACAGTCTCTGGGTAGACAGACAGGTGGTCACGGCAAGTGACCGGGACAGTCTCTGGGTAGACAGGCAGGTGGTCACGGCAAGTGACCGGGACAGTCTCTGGGTAGACAGGCGAGACGGATACCTGACAGGTAACTGGCGGGCGCTCCCATGTGAGCGGGCTGACGGAGACAGCAGGTAACAGGCAGGTAACTGGTTGCCTCTCCAGGTGAGCGGGCTGACAGACGAGGCAGGAGACAGGCAGGTAACTGATGGACGCTCCCAGGTGAGCAGTCTGGCAGACAAGGCAGGTAACAGGCAAGTAACTGGTGGACGCTCCCAGGTGAGCGGTCAGACTGACGAGGCAGGTAACAGGCAGGTAACTGAAGGACGCTCCCAGGTGAGCGGACTGGCAGACAAGGCAGGTAACTAGTAGACGCTCCCAGGTGAGCAGTCTGGCGGACAAGGCAAGTAACAGGCTGGCAGGCAGGACGAGAAGTCAGGCTAGCAGCGGAACCTGAGGGCTGAAGCACAGGTGAGACACAGTGCAAACAACATTGCTCGGGCACCTCCATTTTGGCTGAGGTGTCTTAAATATGGGAGGTCCTCCGGCTATTGGCCGGGGACTCCTTAGGACGGCGCGCGCGGTCCCTTTAAGAGAGGGGGAGCGCGCGCGCGCGCCCTAAGCACACTGCCGGGGAAGGAGCGCGTGCCGGAAGCAGCGGGGAGAGAAGCGCTGGAGGACGCCGCGCCAGGTACGGGGCAGAGACGCCGATGCTACAAATAGTTTTTCTAAGACACTGACAGTGCATTGAGTTTGTAAGACATTTATTTTCTGCCATTGAGTTGCTCAGAGATTGAAAAATTACACACCTCCATGGGCCACAGGTATTGTTCAATCTCACATCTAGCTCAGCCAATGTTTATATGCTACACATCACTAATTTAATTAAACTGCCCTAATTCAAACTGCCATCTCAAGTGACCAAGACAAGATGGTAAAATCACAAAAATAAATGAGTTTCACATACTGCTCTACTTGCTTTTTTCACTAAAAACTCAGTGTGAACTATGGTCAGGTTTTCCTATGTGTTTTTTCAGTGGTTTTTCACCACCCATTACTTTCAATAGTACAAAAAACTCTGAAAGAAGTGACATGCTCTATTGTGCAGAAAAACATGTAAAGCACAAAATACTGATGACACAAAAACCAATGTGTGCATGAGACTTCTGAAATCTCATAGACTCTTCTGGTACTGTAAAACGCAGCTGAAATTATTTTTTTTTTTAAAAAAAAAAACCTTAGTGTGGACATAGCCTTATTCTTTTGCATGTTTGTCACACTTAAATGTTTCAGATCACAAAACAATTTTAAATATTAGACAAAGACAACCCAGAATTCAGTTTTTAAATGAGGGTCTTTATTATTAAGGGGAAAAAAAATCCAAACTTACAAGGCCCTGTGTGAAAAGTGATTGTCCTGCTCCCCCCCTTCCCCCTTAAAACATAAATTAACTGTGATTCATCACATCTTTTGGGCAGCTGAGTTCTATTTCCCCATCCACACACAGGCCTGATTACTACAACACCTGTTCTCAATCAAGAAATCACTTAAATAGGACCTGCCTGACAAAATGAAGTAGACCAAAAGACCCTCAAAAGCTAGGCATCATGCTGCGATCCAAAGAAATTCAGGAACAAATGAGAATCAAAGTAATTGAGATCTAGCAGTCTGGAAAAGGTTATAAAGCCATTTCTAAAGCTTTGGGACTCCAGCAAACCACAATGCGAACCATTATCCACAAATGGCGAAAACATGGAACAGTGGTGAACCTTCCCAGGAGTGCCCAGCTGACCAAAATTACCCCAAGAGCACAGCGACGACTCATCCAAGATGTCACAAAAGACTCCACAACAACATCCAAAGAACTGCAGGCCTCACTTGCCTCAGTTAAGGTCAGCGTTCATGACTCCATCATAAGAAAGAGACTGGGCAAAAATAGCATGCATGGCAGAGTTCCAAGATGAAAACCACTGCTGAGCAAAAAGAACATAAAGGCTTGTCTCAGTTTTGCCAGAAAACATCTTGATGATTGCCAAGACTTTTGGGAGAATACTCTGTAGACTGACAAGACAAAAGTTGAACTTTTTGGAAGGTGTATGTCCCATTACATCTGATGTAGAAGTAACACAGCATTTCAAAAAAGGAACCTCATACCAACCGTAAATATGGTGGTGGTAGTGTGATGGTCTGGGGCTGTGTTGCTGCTTCAGCACCTGTAAGACTTGCTGTAGTAAATGGAACCATGAATTCTGCTGTTTACCAAAAAATCCTGACATCAAGCTGAAGCGCACTTGGGTTATGCAGCAGGACAATGATCCAAAACACATTAGCAAGTCCACTTCTCAATGGCTTAAGAAAAAGGCTATTCATGCTTGGAAGCCCTCCAATGTGACTGAATTACAAGAATTTTCAAAGATGAGTGGGCCAAAATTACTCTAGTGCGTTGTAAAAGACTCATTGCCAGTTATCGGAAACGCTTGATTGCAGTTGTTGCTGCTAAGGGTGGCCCAATCAGCTATTAGGTTTAGGGGGCAATCTCTTTTTCACACAGGGCCCTGTAGGTTTGAATTTATTTTTCCCTTAATAATAAAGACTTTCATTTAAAAAAAAAACTGCATTTTGTGTTTACTTGTGTTATCTTTGTCTAATATTTTAAATTTGTTTTGTGATCTGAAACATTTAAGTGTTACAAACATGCAAAAGAATAAGAAATCAGGAAGGATGCAAATGCTTTTTCACACAGTTGTATCTTGTCAGAGAAATCTGCTTCTTCTTCCTGGACTGATCTTTCCTTTTCAAAATTTTCAATTTCTGGATAAAGTCTGTACTCAGCAAAGACAGATTTTTACATTATTGAGATAGGAGATGGCAGTTACTACTGTTAAAGCGCACCTGTCAGCAGGATTGTGCTCAGTAAACTACATACACTCTCAGGTGGACGACATTACACTGATACCTTGGTTGATGAAATCCGTCCTGTGGGTCTTGTGTAATCTTTACTTTATTGGTCGACCATGACAGCACCACGAGAGAGGGGATCCGCCCACCAAGGACAGGAAACCTACAGGCTTAAAAGGGGCGGCCCTCCCTCTCGCCTCAGTTAGGTTCCCTCCATCAAGGACAGGAAACCAATTGCAGGCTCGTGGAAGATCTGGATGGCGACGGCTGTCGAGCAGCGCCCCTATCTGGGATCTGCAGCTCCAGCGCTCTGCCAATACGAGTGCACCCCTATCTGGGAAAGGCACAGCATTTCTTTGCACCGGATATGCAGGGGAGCTGCGCCCCTGTCTGGGATGGCAGCCCCTTTATCTGCTTCAGCCAGTTGCGCCTTCTATGGAAGTGTCTGCCCTGGTTGGGATCCGGAGTGCAGTGGGACTGCGCCCTTATCTGGGGTGACAGGCCCACCATCCCCCTGGAGATGCGGGTTGCGTGGGGTGTTGTCCTCATCGACAGCCGGCGGAGGTCGGTGCACCGGGTCTGAGGTATCTGCGACCCTCCACCCCGACCCGGAGCGGGCCATGGGAGGATTGCGCCCTGTTCCGAGGTAGCGGGACATCGCTGTGAGCGGGGCTTACCTGGGAGCGCCGGCGGTGTAGGATGCTTCCTCGTGCGGGCGCGCACTTCCGGCTTCCTGTAAGTCGCGGCCCGATGACGTCACCGCGCCTCGAGGAGATCATGTGACCGGAACCCGGAAGGTTACCGGCATCAGTATGTGAGTGCGGTATTAACCGCGGTGTAGGCGTCCATTAAAGAGGTTAAAATTCTGGTAGAGAGAGCATTATCAAACCCGGTCATGTCCCTTAGAGCTGCGATGTCCTTGTTGGGTACCCTGTCATCTTGCCTTCCTGAGGTTATGTGGGCACAATACTACTCCAGGGTTTTACAATGGGACGTTCTGCATAATGAGGTTGTGTTAAATGGGCACTTAGAAGGACGGATGTCCTTGTCTCCCCGATCTGTTGAGTCCTTGCAATGGTGGGTGAACATGGCAAACCTGTCTCGAGGAGTTCCCTGGGTGTTTAAAGTCACAAAAATAATTACAACTGATGCAAGCTTCCATGGATGGGGGGCTCATCTGGGGGATATGGTTGCCCAGGGGTTCTGGTCAGACGCTGAGAAAAGTCTTTCCTCCAACACTAAGGAACTGCTAGCAGTTGATAAGGCGATTATTCATTTCTTGCCTTTGCTTCATAATAAGAACGTTAAAATCCTTTCAGATAATAGGATAGCGGTGGCTTACGTGAACCATCAGGGGGGTACTCGTGCTGGATCACTAATGAAAGTGGCGGATCATTTTTTTCAGATTTCGGAATGTCATCTCCTTTCCTTAACGGCTCTCTACATCAAAGGAAAAGAAAATGTAAAAGCAGACTTCTTAAGCTGTTTTTCTCTGAAGCAGGGCGAATGGGAACTAAAGCAGGATATTTTTTCCCAAATAGTCCGAAAATGGGGTCTTCCGGTGGTAGATCTCTTTGCCACAAGGTTAAATCCAAAGACAAAGCTCTTTTGCTCTCTAAATCCCAGAGAAAACCCCCTGGCAGTAGACGCTCTCCAAATAACTTGGAAATTCAGTCTGGCCTACGCCTTCCCACCATTGAATCTCCTTCCCATGGTTCTAAGAAAAATCAGAGAGGGCAAGGCGAGGGTCCTCCTGATCACCCCCTTCTGGCCCAAGAGACCCTGGTTCTCATGCCTGAGGAACATGTCCATCTAGGATCCTTGGGTCCTACCCAAAATTCGGGATCTCCTCAGCCAGGGTCCAATAGTCCATCCTCAAGCTCCCGGCCTCCACTTGACGGTGTGGAATTTGAGAGGTCCCTGTTAGAACGCAAAAGATTCTCCTGAGGTCTAGTGACTACACTAATGCGTAGTAGAAAACCGGTCACTATCAGGATTTACGCTAGAATTTGGAAAAATTTTTATCTTTCTCTGGTTCTACAGTTGGTGAGGGGACACCAATTGGTAAAATTTTAGAATTTTTACAGAAGGGCCTCGAGTTGGGGTTGGCAACAAGCACCCTTAAAGTCCAAGTCTCTGCGTTAGGTGCCCTATATAACTGTGACTTGGCAGGAAATTATTGGGTTTCTCGCTTCATCAAAGCTGTGTTTAGATCCAGGCCAGTTATCAAAAGCAATTTAGTACCCTGGGATCTAAATTTAGTTCTGAAGGCATTAACTGGTTCACCCTTTGAGCCGATAGATTCAACATCCCTTAAGTCCATCTCCCTTAAAACAGCGCTTCTAATAGCCCTAACATCAGCTAGAAGGGTTAGTAATATTCAGGCTCTGTCTTCAGCCCCACCTTTCACTCAGATCCTGGACGATAGGATAATTCTTAGAACGGACCCAGTATACCTCCCTAAAGTAGCTTCCCGTTTCCATAGACTCCAAGAAATAATACTACCCTCATTCTGTCTGAATCCAAGTAACCAAAAAGAGGCAGAGTTCCATACCTTAGATGTAAGGAGGTGTGTGATTAGGTACCTTTCGGTCACCCAGGCTTTCAGTAAAGATAGTTCCTTGTTTATCTCCTACCAAGGGGTTAGAAAGGGGCTTAAGGTTACTAAATCCACCATAGCTAGGTGGATCAGGGAGGCTATTACTCTAGCCTATGTTTCCAGCGGTGAGGAAGCGCCACAGGGGTTGAAGGCCCGGGCAGTGACAACCTCATGGGCGGAGAAGTCTGGTGTCTCGATGGAGGACATATATAAGGCAGCTACCTGGTCTTATCCATCTACCTTCTATACGCACTATAGACTGGATTTGGGTGTTTCATCTGATCTCACATTTGGGAGAAGGGTGCCCTAGGCGGTGGTCCCTCCCTAGACTTTTTTCATCTCTGCAATTCTCTCGTCTTGCTGTCATGGTCGACCGATAAAGTCATAAGTTACTTACCGGTAACGGGATTTTTCGGAGACCATGACATATGCTATGTCTACTAACCTGGTGGTCCTCTCAATGCTCTGTAATCCAAACTGAGGCGAGAGGGAGGGCCGCCCCTTTTAAGCCTGTAGGTTTCCTGTCCTTGGTGGGCGGATCCCCTCTCTCGTGGTGCTGTCATGGTCTCCGAAAAATCCCGTTACTGGTAAGTAATTTATGATTTTCAGTTTGGAGATAATGATATGCTTGTGCTTCGTGGCTGACTTTATTTGGTGCTCTGCTTACATATTCATCTGTATGACAGCTCAATATGCCTTCACTGACCTGCCTCCTATTATACCTAGCCTGCACTACTACATAGCTCCCAGCCGTCCCGTATTTGGCAGGACTGTCCCGATTTGAGGGCTCAGTCCTGCGTCCCATCATGGGACGCTGTTCTCCTGGCTTCTATATATGTACGCATCTCTCCAATGTTTTCATTGCTCTGTAGCTTCTCCTCCTTAGGGGGTGGGGCTGCTCACTGGTCAGTGAATAAATTAAATGATATTACTAATCTCTTCTTTCTGTGCTGGCATCTCCTTGGGACTTGAACTCCCATCCAACTGGGATCTCAGTGTCCAGATGCTGTAGCTCAAACCACTGAGCTACAGCTCTCAATGATGAGCATAGGAGAATTTGGTTATCTTGACTCTGCATTTCAGGCAATGAATCCAGAAGCAGCTCCTACAAGTCCATAGAAATACATTGTATAACAATGTATTTTTATGGTGCCTGTATACTGAGCTGAAGAAAATGATTTTTTTGGTCCTATAAGTGTAGTAAATTTTATGAGCAATTACAAAATTGTATTTTTTTTCTGTGAGTCCCTGGTCTTGAACCCACAACATAAAAACATTATTGACACAGATACTTAAAGTGCTGAGCCGCAAGCTCTAGTGATGTCACTAGGAGAATTCTGTCTACTTGATCTGTACTGCAGCCTCTGACTATAGGCTTATTGTACTCATAGAAATACTCTGCTGTGTACAATATATGTATTCGTATTCTACAGGGAGAATAAGATTTTTTTTAGCCTATAAAATTGCTAAAAAATAATAATGAAAAACACTTGATATTGAAAAATATATATTGTCATTTTTAATGCATTTTATAAAAAATAATGAACATCACAAATCAGCAAATAACAAGGACATATTTGGTGTAAGAAAAAAATTATAGATTTTCCAGCTCCAGATAAAAACATTTAAATGTATTCAATTGTATTGAATACATTTAAATGTTTTTATCTGGAGCTGGAAAATCTACGATTTTTTCCTACAAGTTGACGTCTGGGTAAGGACTGTTTCCGTGCTGCAAGTACAGGTGAGCTGGCACTCGTCTCTCCAATACAATTTACATATTTGGTGTCCCTGTAATCTTAACGACCCACAGAACACAGTTATGGGGATCGGTAAATGACGTTAAAAATGGCGTGATTGATATTTTTTCTCTATTAAACCCATGAAAAATGTAATAAAACTGTAATACTGAGGCCGTGTTCACACGTAATGTAAATGCTGCGTTCTTTCTGCAGGTGTCCGCACCACACTATGCAGTAACAATCTTCTCTGATTATGGTGTGTTTGCTGCGTTTCTTTTAGAATAATTTAATCATTTTTATAATATTTTATGCGTTTTCCCGCTTATTTGATGCGATTTTGGAGCAGATACTACAGAAAAGCTTTGATTTTACACTTAAAAATGCAGCGGCGGGTTTTTTTCTTCATGCATTTTCTTCAGAAGAAGCCTAGAGAGAAAATGTATCAAAACGGCAGAGTTCAGCAGCGTCTTCAGACCACAGAGAGCGGAGAATTCATAGAATCACGTCCACTTTGCTTCAAAATTTAGACCCTGTTCACATATAACGTAACGCTTTTTTTTTTGCACAAAAATTCTGCTGTTTAATTGTCAAAGTAAAGTGGATGTGATTTCATGAAAACTGCGCCCGCTATTATAATTCAATAAACAGTATTTTACATTATTTAGAAGTTAGTATTTATCTATATTCTTGTCTCTCCAGCTGTTTTTACAGGTGTTCTTCCTTTCCCTTTTCTTTCCTTGCCTTTCCCATTCCTTTTCTCCCCCTCCTTCCTGTTAAAAGTTTTATATATAAGGTATATTTTATGTGTATCGTACCCCCTTTCCTTTGCCTATCGTGTACATACCAATCTTTTTAATTTCCCTTCTATCCCGTTAATTTTTAATTTTTCCTTTTTTCCCATTTTCCTTAATAAACCATATTTTTCCTTCCCCCTTCATATCTGCACCAGAAACACATCAAATAAGGGGGAGAAGATTGTTATTGTGTAGTTTGGTGTGGACATCAGCTGAAAACAAAAAACAGTATTTCTGCAACATGTGAACACGGCCTTACAGACACAAAAAAGCCGGATGTCGTATAGTGAAGCTACATAAGGATGAGAAAGTTCTGGCGGCTCCGACTGAAGGAAGAGCAAGAAATAATCCACAGGTCCCAACTAGAGATGAGCAGGACGCATAGATGACATCGCGCTGCCCTGGGTGATCAGAAGCCGCCGGGGACACCGGAAGGTTAGAGATTCATAGTCTCCCATCCAGCTGCCAGGTAGCACTGACCTGGACACTGGACTGGAGACCCAGGAATCCGTCCGCTCCTCTCTAGTCCCAACCGTCCTGGATACAACAGACAGTCCTGGATTGGGGTCTGTGCCCTGCAGTCTCGGGAGTCTGCTGAATGTCCCTCTTTACCACTGCCCCTCTGACAACTCCTCCTGACGGAGAAAGATAATGTTTGGGGTGTGGCCAAATTTTTATGTGTCCTTTCTTTTCTGAAAGTTGGGAGGTATTCTACTAGATGCATTATGTAAAATAGCAGGCCGGTCAGTGAAGGCACAGTGAGCTGTCATAAGAGCATACAGGTGAATATGTAAGCAGAGCACCAGATAGAGCGCCCCCTACAGGCCGCCTAGGAGAATACGCATATCATTATCTCCAAACTGAAAGTAAAGATTACACAACAACCACAGGACGGATTTCATCAACCAAGGTATCATATTAATCAGTGTAATGTCACCCACCTGAGAGTGTATGTGGTTTACTGAGCACAATCCTGCGGACAGGTGCGCTTTAAGGTTCTATAGAAGGAGGAGAAGCTAGAGGCAGAGCTCCTCCTGCACCTGACGTTTACATAGAATGTTATCAGTAGCATCTGATATCTCCTATCTCGGTAATGTAAAAATCTTTACCCAGGAAATGAGAATTTTGAAAATAAAAGATCAGTCCAGACAGAGAAATAAGCTTTCTCTGATAAAATATATTATAAAGTTGCTTATTTTCTTGTGTACTATTGATGTATTAAATAAAGTGTATGCCAAACAACAATCTAAGCTTAAAGGAAATCTGTCACACCCCCCCCCCTACCCAGGACATATCAGTCCTCTAATATGGGCATACAGGTGATAGAAATGTGAATCTATACTTACCTGTACAGTGCATTGTGAAAGTATTTGGCCGCCTTGAACTTTTCTACCTTTTGCCACATTTCTGGCTTCAAACATAAAAATATAAAATTCTAATTTTGGGGGGAAGAATCAACAACAAGTGGGACACAATCGTGAAGTGGAACCAAATTTATTGGGTATTTTAAACTTTTTTAACAAATTCAAAACTGAAAAGTGGGACGTGCAATATTATTCGGCCCCTTTGAGTTAATACTTTGTAGCGCCACCTTTTGCTGCGATTACAGCTGCAAGTCACTTGGGGTATGTCTCTATCAGTTTTGCACATCGAGAGGCTGAAATTTTTGCCCATTCTTCCTTCCAAAACATCTCAAGCTCAGTGAGGTTGGATGGAGAGCGTTTGTGAACAGCAGTTTTCAGTTCTTTCCACAGATTTTCGATTGGATTCAGGTCTGGACTTTGACTTGACCTTTCCAACACCTGGATATGTTTATTTTTTAACCATTCCATTGTAGATTTTGCTTTATGTTTGGGATCATTGTCTTGTTGGAAGATAAATCTCCGTCCCAGTCTCAGGTCTTTTGCAGACTACAACAGGTTTTCTTCCAGAATGGTCCTGTATTTGGCTCCGTCCATCTTTCCATCAATTTTAACCATCTTCCCTGTGCCTGCTGAAGAAAAGCAGGCCCAAACCATGATGCTGCCACCACCATGTTTGACAGTGGGGATGGTGTTTTGAGAGTGATGAGCTGTGTTGCTTTTACGCCAAACATATCGTTTTGCATTGTGGTCAAAAAGTTTGATTTTGGTTTCATCTGACCAGAGCACCTTATTCCACATGTTTGGTGTGTCTCCCAGGTGGCTTGTGGCAAACTTCAAACGAGACTTTTTATGGATATCTTTAAGAAATGGCTTTCTTCTTGCCACGCTTCCATAAAGGCCAGATTTGTGCAGTGTACCACTGATTGTTGTCCTATGGACAGACTCTCCCACCTCAGCTGTAGATCTCTGCAGTTCATCCAGAGTGATCATGGGCCTTTTGGCTGCATCTCTGATCAGTCTTCTCCTTGTTCGAGATGAACCGGGTCTTGGTAGATTTGCAGTGGTTTGATAATCCTTCCATTTCAATATGATCGCTTGCACAGTGATCCTTGAGATGTTTAACACTTGGGAAATCTTTTTGTATTCAAATCCGGCTATAAACTTCGCCACAACAGTATCTCGGACCTGCCTGGTGTGTTCCTTGGTCTTCATTATGCTCTCTGCACTTGAACCAGAACCCTGAGACTATCACAGAGCAGGTACATTTATACAGAGACTTGATTACACACAGGTGGCTTCTATCATTACCAGTCATTTAGGACAACATTGGATCATTCAGAGATCCTCACTGAACTTCTGGAGTGAGTTTGCTGCACTGAAAGTAAAGGGGCCAAATAATATTGCACGCCCCACTTTTCAGTTTTTAATTTGTTAAAAAAGTTTAAAATATCCAATAAATTTCGTTCCACTTCACGATTGTGTCCCACTTGTTGTTGATTCTTCCCAAAAAAATTAGAATTTTATATCTTTATGTTTGAAGCCAGAAATGTGGCAAAAGGTAGAAAAGTTCAAGGGGGGCAAATACTTTAACAATGCACTGTATGTCCCATATTAGAGATCTGATTGCTTTGAAAATGTTGTTAATAAAATCATTTTATAAAATCATGTTATGCGTCGGGAAGGCAGAGTGGCTCGCTGGCGCGTGCTCAGAAAATCCCTGCTCCGCAAGGATGCACAGACTGCTGGAATTACCGCACTTTGCGTACCAGGTAGATTGCGCAGGCGCGGGACTCGGCATGGGTACTGCACGTCACAAGGCCCTGTGACGTGCAGGGGAGGGGGGAATATTGAAATTAATTAAGTAGGTGGGGATTTCTTGGTATCCCCTGGACGTCAAGCATAGGTAAAATGATTTTATAAAAAGCATTTTCAAAGCAATCAGATCTCTAATATGGGACATACAGGTAGGTATAGATTCACATTTCTATCACATTTCTTTCTTTTGTATGCCCATATTAGAGGTCTGATAAGTCCCAGGGGAGTGACAGATTCCCTTTTTAAGGAATTGTCTTATCTTTTGCTTGTGACCTTTCGTCTGTGCCAAAATGGAGAGCTCCTACATCTGTATGGCTGCCATGTATTTCTACATTTATATATGCAGAATGTGAATACAGTTTATTATGAATTGTCTTTCATTTTATTTCCTCTAGATGAACTCAAGATCAATAGCTGGGAGAGTCGTCTTGGTCAATATCTACAAGTTGGAGATGAGAACATCCCAAAGCAAAGTCCCATTACTTCGAATATACAACCAGCCCTTCATGGCCTAGATCATTCATATGACCCCACTACACATAGACATTTTTCCACTAATTCGGATCACATGGCTGCACAGAGTCCAGCTCACATTGATAATACGATATATACAGGTTTAGATTCTCATAATGACTTTTTGCTGGGAAAACATGATCATATATGCCTTGAATGTGGTCGGTGTTTTGGACAAAGATCTAACCTTGTCAATCATCTCAAGACACACACAGGGGAGAAGCCATTTCTATGCTCCCAGTGTGGAAAAGGATTTGCCAAGAAGTCAAATCTTCTAGAACATCAGCGAGTTCACACGGGGGAGAAGCCCTTTGTATGTCCTTATTGTGGCAAGAGTTTTGCCCAGAAATCCAATCTCCTTGGACATCTTCGAGTTCACACAGGGGAGAAGCCATTTCCATGTTCTGAATGTGGAAAATGTTTCAAAAATAAATCTCATTTGGTGGAGCATCGGAGAACTCATACTGGGGAGAAGCCGTATCCTTGTTCGGAGTGTGGGAAAGGTTTTACAAATAAGTCCAGACTACTCGAACATCTTAGAATCCATACGGGTGAAAAAACATTTTCATGTTCACTGTGTGGAAAGTGTTTTACAAAGAAATCAAATTTGGTAATCCATCAGAGAAGTCGCAATCACTTATGATAGCAGGAGCCTTCTTTTTTCTGTTTATATTTGAAAAATAAAATGATGGGACATATGTTTAAAATATTTATTGAGGAGCATTTTGTATCTGTAGAAATTATACAGTATTAAGTGAGGATTTTGGCAAAATGCTACTATAGTTTTTTAGCAAATGCTAGAAATTGATGCAGCCAAAAGAAGTTTGAGTCCTTTCTTCAGATTTCCCAGGTTTTTTTTTTTTTTTTTTCTTTTAATCCTGGCTTTGGCTCAAAAGACTGCAGTGTCACTTATTTTCCCCACTGTAGGCTATTTGGGAAAAAAATATTTGATACACTGCCGATTTGCAAGTATTCCCACCTACAAGGAATGGTGAGGTCTGAAATTTTTATCATAGCTACACTTCAACTGCAAGAGACAAAATCTAAAAAAAAAAAAAAAAAAACAGAAAATCACATTGTATGATTTTTAAATAATTCAATTCCATTTTATTGCATGAAAAAAGTATTTGATCACCTACCAACCAGCAAGAATTCTGGCTCTCACAGAACTATTATTTTTTCTTTAAGAAGCCCTCCTACTCTGCACTCATTACCTGTATTAATTGCACCTGTTTGATGAGTGTGTGCACAGGTAACTTTTATACAGGTCACAAGTTCAATCACACTCCAACCTCTCCACCATGGCCAAGACCAAAGAGCTGTCTAAGGACACCAGGGACAAAATTGTAGACCTGCACAAGGCTGGGATGGGCTACAGGACAATAGGCAAGCAGCTTGGTGAGAAGGCAACAACTGTTGGCACAATTATTAGAAAATAATTCTTCCTCGGTCTGGGGCTCCATGCAAGAGCTGGGACCACAGTTTCAAACATTACCGTTAGTAATACACTATGCCGTCATGAATTAAAATCCTGCAGAGCACGCAAGGTCCCCCCGCTCACTCCAACACATGTTCTGGCCCGTTTGAGGTTCACCAATGACCATCTGGATGAGACCGAAATAGAAATTTTTGGTATCAACTCCACTTGCCATGTTTGGAGGAAGGATGAATACAACCCCAAGAACACTGTCCCAATAATAATAATAATATTTTTATTTATATTGCACCAACATATTCCACAGCACTTTACAATTCAGACAATTTACAGACATTATGGGCACTGTCCCCATTGGGGCTCACAATCTACATTCCCTATCAGTATGTCTTTGGAGTGTGGAAGGAAATCCACGCAAACACAGGGAGAACATACAAACTCCTTGTGGATGTCATCCTTGGTGGGATTTGAACCCAGGTCCCCAGCGTTGCAAGGCTGCAGTACTAACCACCGAGATTTTCGCCAACAACCTCCTTCCCTCAGTACAGCTTTGAAGATGTGTCGTGGGTGGGTCTTCCAGCATGATAATGACCCAAAACACACAACCAGGGCAATTAAAGAGTGGCTCCTTAAGAAGCATTTCAAGGTCCTGGAGTGGTCTAGCCAGTCTCCAGACCTGAGCCCAATAGAACATTTTGGAGGGAGCTCAGTGTTGCCCAGCTACAACCCCGAAACCTGAAAGATCTCCAGAAGATCTGTATGGAGGAGAGCAGGACTGTGGAGTCGGAGTCGGCGCCCATTTTGATGAAGTCGGAGTCTGTATAAAGCGGACCGACTCCTAAAATATCTAATAAATTGGGTACAGGAGTTCAATACAGTTTGTGGGGAATATTTTTTCATAAGAATTTGGGAAAGTTATGAAATGTCCTATAAATGTCTGTCCTATTCCTGATCTAAGGGTCTAGACTTTTAGCTGAGATGAATCTGTGCTGCTACAGTAAATGTATCACTTAAACATGAGCCGTGTATGAGGGAGTTGGAGTTGGAGGCATGGAGATTGAGGGTTCGGAGGATTGACTTACTGGCTCCACAGCTCTGGAGGAGGGGGCCAAAATCCCTGCTGCAGTGTGTGCAAACTTGGTCAAGAACTGCAGGAAACGTCTGACCTCTGTAATTGCAGACAAAGATTTCTGTACTAAATATTAAGTTCTATTTTTCTACTGCATTAAATACTTATTTCATGCAATAAAATGAAAATCAATTATGAAAAATCATACAATGTGATTTTAAAGAGTGGCTCCTTAAGAAGCATTTCAAGGTCCTGGAGTGGTCTAGCCAGTCTCCAGACCTGAGCCCAATAGAACATTTTGGAGGGAGCTCAGTGTTGCCCAGCGACAACCCCGAAACCTGAAAGATCTCCAGAAGATCTGTATGGAGGAGAGCAGGACTGTGGAGTCGGAGTCGGCGCCCATTTTGATGAAGTCGGAGTCTGTATAAAGCGGACCGACTCCTAAAATATCTAATAAATTGGGTACAGGAGTTCAATACAGTTTGTGGGGAATATTTTTTCATAAGAATTTGGGAAAGTTATGAAATGTCCTATAAATGTCTGTCCTATTCCTGATCTAAGGGTCTAGACTTTTAGCTGAGATGAATCTGTGCTGCTACAGTAAATGTATCACTTAAACATGAGCCGTGTATGAGGGAGTTGGAGTTGGAGTCGGTGGCATGGAGATTGAGGGTTCGGAGGATTGACTTACTGGCTCCACAGCTCTGGAGGAGGGGGCCAAAATCCCTGCTGCAGTGTGTGCAAACTTGGTCAAGAACTGCAGGAAACGTCTGACCTCTGTAATTGCAGACAAAGATTTCTGTACTAAATATTAAGTTCTATTTTTCTACTGCATTAAATACTTATTTCATGCAATAAAATGAAAATCAATTATGAAAAATCATACAATGTGATTTTTCTGGATTTTTTTTTTTAGATTCTGTCTTTCACAATTGAAGTGTACCTATGATAAAAATTACAGACCTCTTCATTCTTTGTAGGTGGGAAAATGTGCAAAATCATCAGTGTATCAAATACTTATTTTCCCTATTGTATGCGTAAAACCATAGAGCTGCTGCTCTCTAACTTCCTCTTGATGGATGTGATTCATCCAAAGGTGGGGAGAGTGAAGCCAGTGCTAATGCGCCACAGGGATCGCATGACATCGCTGGAACGGCGCCAGCATCACAGCTGAGTATAGGTGTTATTATTTTACAAGGGGGAAACATAGGAGAGATGTCAGAGTAGTGGACAACCCCATTAATTAGATTTTAAATTTGTTTATAAAAAAATAAAAGTTGCCATTGTCTTTGTACTCATGATGTTTTATTTTTGACCAGTTGACCTGTGCGACAGCTTGTTTCTTGCCTAGCGAGCTGAAGTAGTTTTTTAATTTATACCAATTTGGGGTACAGATGACGCTTTCATCAGTATATTAATGTTGCTTTTTCCTTGTTATGATTTTTGGGGGTTTTTTTATGAGGGAAAAAGAGGGGTTATTAAAATTTTTTATAAGTTTTAACTCTTTTTTTTTTTTCCCACTTTGTTATAGTTCCGTCAGGAGACTAAATCCTGTGATTGTTGAATGAATTGTACTATGTACTGAATTAGCACACAATTGCAGTATATAGTGAACATCTTTGTTTTTTCTGGAGCTCTGCCTGTACCTGAGCTTCATAGGAGCAGTAAGATGACAGTGATGGGGGCATTCAGCAGACCCCAATGGCCATGATTACTCATCTGTGCCCCACGATCACATCGCGGGTGGCTGACGGGAGCCGATACAACTGAGCACCGGTACGGGCTCCATTTAACCCCTTCCCGACATGGCCAATTTTCTGTTTTTGCGTTTCCGTTTTTACCTCCCCTTCTTCCAAGATCCAAAACTTTTTTATTTTTCCATCGATAAAACCATATGAGGGCTTGTTTTTTGAGTTGTACTGTTGAATGACACCATTCATTTTACCACATGGTGAACTGGAAAATTGGGGGAAAAAAATGTAGAGCAGGGAAATTTCGAAAAATAATGCAATTTTGACATTTTTTTTTTACGGTGTACATTGTGTGGTAAAAATGACCTGGCAGCGAAGTTCTCCTAGTCAGTGTGATTACAGCAGTACCAAACGTATCCAGTTTTGATTGTGTCGCCATTTTCCAAGTCCCGTAACGTTTTCATTTTTCGGGAGATGGAGCTATATCAGGGCTTATTTTCTGCAGGACGAGACAATATTTTTACTTTATGGCTATGTCCCATGATGCAGAAATGCTCAGGATTTTTTCCTGAGCGTTTCTGCATCTCCCTGGCAGAAAAAACGCATGCGGATTGTACATGCATTTTTCCTGCCAGGGACATGCGGAAGGGAAGCGTTCTTCACATGCATTTCCGCATGCGGGTGTCAAGCGCTTTCCAGGCGATCTTAGCATCACTTGGAAAGTGCTTGTCAACTTGGTCACACTATATAAATCCATGTAAACGGCATGGATTTATATAGTGTGACCTTAAAGTATGTTTAAAAATAAAAAAATAAATCTATACCTACCTTCTGATGGCCCCCGGTGTCTTGCTTCGCTCCGTCCTGGCTGCCGGCAGCTCGCGGTACACTACACTGAAGGACCTGCCGTCACATGACTATGACGTCAGCGCAGGTCCTTCAGTCCACCGCGAGCTGCCGGCAAGTGAGGACAAGCGCAGCGGGGGCCATCAGTAGGTAAATATAATATTTATTTTTTATTTTATTCTTTTTTTCACAGGTTCTATGGTACCCGGGTCCGGAGGAGAGTCTCCTGTCCTCCACACCCAGGTACCATCCGCACATTGGAACGCGTGGAATGAGCATCTACAGATCCAGTGATGCGGAATCCATATGTTCCAATGCAAGTCAATGGCGGCGAAATTGCCGCGCTTCTGCAAAATAATTGGTAGTGCTGCGTTTTTTTCCGCAATGATAATCCGCAGCGGAAATTTCCACAGCATGTGCACAGCACATGCGGATTATCATTGGGGAACATGGCCAGCCTTCTACCATGCTTTTTTGAAGCGTTTCTGCAGCGTTTTTTGCTGCTGCGGAAACGCTTCAAAAACGCATCGTGGGCACACAGCCTATTTGTAGTGCAGTGAAAACGTGATTCGAACCTTTGCTATTTTTTTTGTATTTTTTTTAGTATTTTTTGAAACCCCCCCCATCACCCATGACAGCACCTGAGAGAGGGATCCATCCTATCATGCGTAAGCAAAGAGCTGAAAATAGAAAAGCAACTCCTACTTCCTCCTCTAATGTGGTTTCCTGTCCTTTGAGGAGCCTTGAGTACATGGCTGGAGCAGAGGTGAATCATATAACACCTGTAGGGTGTTCTATTGCAGCCTCCAGTAAGAATTGCAGTGAATACATTGACCAAGTTGGGCACTGTAATGTTAGCTTCAGCTTGGAGAAATCTAGATTTAATGCCTCTAGAACCTGCAGCCTTCTGTTTGGATGCTTGTCCTGCAGCCTCAAGTTTGGTGATTTGATATGCCTCCTTAGGTCTTTTTTTCCCCTCCTGCCTCTGTGCCTTATGGCATGGCTTGATGTGGTCTTCGGCCGGGTATGACCTTATGTGGTATTGTCACGAGTGTACCGCATCCTGCTGCACCTGGTATCACAAGATCAGAGAGATTAGCTTTTCACAGATCCCTATCTTATAGTTGCAAGCAGGCCCGGCAAGTGCCGGGGCCCTGAGCAGGCAGGGGGGCGCACTCGCCATCGGGCACCCCGCCGCGCTTTGGGACCCGGGAGCAGAAGAGAGCGGTGCCAGCCGCTTGGTCAGGGCCCCGGCAGCCGGCACAATACTTACCTCTCCCCGTGCCTCTGCAGCAGGTCCAGTGTCTTCCGCGGCTGCTGCATTGTAACGTCTCAGCGCAGAGGGCGAGATGACGTCTTTCTACCGCGCCCTCTCCTGAGCAGTCACAGCGCAGAGCGGGAAGACGCTGGAGTCCAGAGATGAGCAGCGGCAGCAGGTGAGAAGTGAGGTATTTGATTTTTTTTTTTTTTTTTAAATGTATGGAGGCATGGGGCAATATAAGGGAGGGAGCGTGACAGCCTGCATGGGGCATCATAGGGGGGGTGATATCCTGCATGGGGCATTATATGGGGGGGGGTGAAGTGACATCCTGCATGGGGCATTATAGGGGGGGGAGTGACATCCTGCATGGGGCATTATATGGGGGAGGTGACATCCTGCATGGGGCATTATAAGGGGGGGTGACATTCTGCATGGGGCATTATAAAGGGGGGGGTGACATCCTGCATGAGGCATTATATGGGGGGGGGAGTGGTATCCTGTACGGAACATTATATTGGGGACAGTATCCTGTATGGAGCATTTTATGGGGGCCAGTATTCTGTATGGAGCGGTTCGCCAGTTTCTGAGCTATTGTGGAATTTACAATAGATATCGCTCATGTAATGTAAGAAGTGAAATCTTCGGCATTGTACTATATATATATATATTTCTCTGCTGTATCTGTTCATCATGAATCGTGGTATGTGTTAAAGGGGCCCACTGAGACTCTTTCGCCCAGGGCCTACAAAAACCTGAAGCCGGCCCTGGTTGTAAGACCAGTGTCTTGCTGCCTAGCTCACTATCTAGGGCTAAGACCCAGGGTCAGCCAGGACTTAGGTACATGACGGCACACGGGAGGGAGGACCCATCTAGGGCGATAGGGAGCGCAGGTGTCGGCATAAGGTGAGTGTTGAGGAGTCACCATCTTCTCCCTCTCCCGATTGTCAGGGCTCCCCTTTACCAGCTCCCTTACCCCTCCCTTTGTGTCGCACACCGCAAATCTCCCTTCTGTGGAGTGACAGGTATGCATTGACTATGAGGCTGTGTGGCTTTGCCTGGTAAGCCAGCTGCCTCAACAATTTTTGATATGTTGCTTTCTACCTCAAAACTTCATACCCTTCTGTGTGTGGCCCAATACCACAGAACTTGAAGGATGAATTCCAGAAAATATCGTGGGTCTGTTGTGATTCTTTCAAACATTAAGGAGGGGCCAGTCAGTTCTAGCCTTAATAAAATACGGTCCTGCTGGAAGCTAGTGAGTCCATCAGATCTCTAGTTTATTCCTCCTACTGGGATGTGCATTTTGAACTAAATGAAATGAAACCATTATAAGCCCAGTCACTTCTTGTAAATCTGGATTCATACAACAATTTGGTTTGGGTATACATGGGGGGCGTAGCGATGTAGTGGAGCTGAGAGGACATGTCTAGGCAGAGCTCCCATAATCATGACCCAAATCCGGCATTTATATCATCCTAAAAGGACTCCCCTCGGTGATATTGTGGATCTCTGGGCTCCTGGGGACCTCCTGCTCCTGAGGAGGTGCGTCTCCGGTCGGATCAGATGCAGGAGAACCCAGGCAGGAGACAGAGCCAGCAGCGGACGGCCGCCATTTTCTGCTGCTTGCTTCAGCAGTTGGAGACACAGCACTTTAGAATCCACCAGGAGCGACTAGCTGGATGGCGCACTGGACTCACAGAGGTATACAGGGAGGAAGACGCGGTGTGAGCTCTATAAAATGAGTCCCGCGCTCCCCCATCAGCGCTATAGATCGCGTGCTGGCGCCCGCCATTGTACTTGCACTAGTGCTTTCACTATCACCTCCATTCCTCAGAACTGGGGGCGCGGTTGCTACGGCAGTCTGCTGACAGCGAAGTAAACCAGACCGCACGCTGAGGTCTGCTACAGGACTCATATTTTGCATTCACCGCTCAGAGGCTGGGGTCATAGTTGGTATAACAATCTGCTGGCATGGCAGCATACCAATCACATGCTGGCGTCTATCTCTATACTTTCACTTTCACTCCCCAGTCCCCTGAGGCTGGAGCCATAGGTGACGCAGCAGTCTGCTGACAGTGCAACATATCATATCTGCAAAAAGACCTGCACAGCAGACTGGGCTAGTCATAAAGCCCACTAAGCAGACCATACTCACACCTATTCAAGCCAATTTTTTAGTTAAAAACTAAACTGACTCTTTCTACATTGCTGAAATCCATGCCAGTGTTTTCATGTTGCTCTGTTATTCTGCTATGTGCACATGATGCAGTTTTAATGGGTTTTCCGCTGTGGAAACGCATTAAAACCGCTTGTTAATACGTCTGCCATGCATAGTAATGATAATCCGGATGTGCTGAGCAAATGATGTGGACATTTCCACTCCGGATTATCATTGTGGCAAAAACCGCAGTATTACCATTGTTTTGGTGTTACTGCTGCGAATTCGCGCCCATTGTCTTGCTTTGAATCGCAGCAAACCCGCAGGTTGACTTTCAATGAAAGTCAATGGGCGCGAATTCGCGCCAGAAACGCGCTGCGGGTGGTACCCGGGTCGGGAGAGGAGGCTATTACTCCTCTCATCCGACCGCTGCTCTGGCTGATAACAGCGAGAGCGGCGTGGATGGGAGGAGCAGTAGTCTGCTCTTTCCAGCCCTCATGCCTGTGGTAAAAAAAAGAATAAAAAAACGTAAAAATAAAATAAAGCTCTATACTCACCTGTCCGGCGGCCCCCGGTGTCCTCCTGGTCCCCGGCGGAGATGTCTTCAGCCCGGCGGCCAGCAGTATACTGCGATATGTGGGCTCGCGGCCCGCAGTATACTGTGCTTCCAGGACCTGCGCTGACGTTAGCGATCAGCTGATGGTCTCGTGACCATCAGCTGATCGGTGACACCAGCGATCAACTGATCGGTCACGTGACCGATCAGCTTACGCTCACCTGACCCTAGGAACACCTGACTCTGGGATCTCCTGATTTTTTTTTTTTCAGGAGATCGAGGGCTTCGCGGAAGCGTACAATAAAAAAAAAATTAAAAAACGTGTTTTTTATTTCATTAAAATAATTTATTCTAGCCAAGTTTTTATTGAAAAGGCGGCAACTATTTTATCACGCTGTTAGTAATGGGGGCGTTACTAAACTGAGCTTCACGTCAGCCGCCAATACAAGGCTGACGTGAACCCCAACCCCATTACCCCACTCGCCACCGCTACAGGGCAGAAGGAAGAGCAGAGGCTAAGTGCCAGATTTGGCGCATCTTATGGATGCGCCATTTCTGGGACTACTGAGCGGTAATATTAATAGCCGCAAAGGGGGCTAGTATACATGGCCCCTTCCATGGCTATTAATGTCAGCCCTCAGCTGTATAGTTTAGCCTTTGCTGGTTAGATTTTATAGGGGGACCCCACCTCAATTTTTTCTGGGGTCCCCCTGGAATCTAGCCAGTAAAGGCTAAACAAACAGCTGTGGGCTGATATTAATAGCCAGGGAACATTGTTGGCTAATGGACCCTTCCCAGGCTACTAATATCAGCCACCAGCCGTCGGTTTCCCCTCTGCTGGTTATAAAAATGATGCAGGAGCCCACGCCATTTGTTTTTTTTAATTTTAGGCTCTGTGCCTATAATTCAGACGTAGCAGCGCTTTGGACGAAAAAAATTTCTGCGGCCAAAACGTTGCATTCTATTGAACGCAGGTAAATCCACATGTGTTCACTGAACCATGCAGCTTTACCACATTCAATACTTTCTATTGGTCAAATTTCTATTGCGGACACTAACAACTCCACAAGAGAATTTGACATACTGCGGTCCTGAAAGATGTGCGGCATGTCAGTACACGGGTGATTCTCAGCCTCTGATGCATGCATAGTGGACATGGGACATCCACTATACTGTAACATCTGGACGCTGCAGGTTTGACTCTGTATAAACACGCAGCGTCAAACCTGCAGCGGCTCCTAATCGTGACCACGTACCCAAACTCACCCGCAGCGTGTCAATTTCTGTAGCGGACACGAAAGTCTCCGCTGCAGATTTTGACTGATTGAAGTGTCATTGTATTTGGTGGATTCACATGTACCGACAAAAGTGCGGCATTAAAACACCGCGTTTTGGATGCAACAAAAATACGTTGTGTCCAAAGTGCTGCTGAGTGCTGATCTGGGGGACGTAGCAACTAACAAACCAGCTGTGTGATGTTAATTATGGCCAGGGGGACCATGTTTGCCTAATGGCACCTTCCCAGGCTAAAATTAGCAGCTCACAGCTGCCGCATAAATTACATGAATAGAAATTCAGATTGGGTGAATTGGACTAGCAGACACTTAGCTCTTTTGTTTGGTGATGACAAGGTGTCAATCAGACCTTTTCATGACCAAACTTAATTAAACTAAAGTAAAGAGTTAAATAAACACACATACACAGAGTAAACACTTTATTTGAAATACAACAGGTCCATTCTTTAATCATTTAAATGAACCAATATACTGACCCCAGTTCTTATGGTAATCCAAGGGTGCAATGTCCCACCAAATAACTTTATTTATTCGACATGCGTTTTTTCAGCCAGCGAGAGGCAAAAACGATCAGGAAATTTCTGCTTCAAATCCACATCGTGCGCACATAGCCTTAGACTGTCTTCGCTGCCTCACATTATTAGTAAACCAGGAAAATTTTTCTTATATCTGTAGCATCGGCGTCTCTGCCCCCTGCCAGGCAGAGACGCCGTCCCACTCACCTCCTCACTCCCCGCGCTCCCCGCTCTGCGTTCACCAGCTCTCCTCTTCCTGCTGCCGGCGCGCGCAGCTCCCCGGGCACTATGCTTAGGGCGCACGCACTCCCTCCCTCTTAAAGGGGCCGCGCGCACCGTCCGAAGGAGTCCCCGGCTAATAGCCGAGGGTCCTTCCATATATAAGGCACCTCCTCCGAAATGGAGGTGCCCGAGCAAAAGTTGTTGCACAGTGTTTCTGACCTCTGCTTCAGCCCTCAGGTCCCGCTGCTAGCCTGACTACCAGTCTTGCCCGCCAGCCTGTTACCTGCCGTGCCTGCCAGCCCGCTCACCTGGGAGCACTTGCCCGTGACCTGCCTGTTACCTGCTTGTTACCTGCTGTGCCTTCCCGGAGGCTCCTGCCGTCACTTGCCATGACTACCTAGAGACTCCTGTCGTCACTTGCTGTGACCACCTGCCAGCCCACCTAGAGACTTCTGCCGTCACTGGCCGTGTTACCACCTAGAGACTCCTGCCGTCACTTGCCGTGACCACCTGCCAGCCCACCTAGTGACTCCTTCCGTTACTTGCCGTGTCTACCTGATAGCCTACCTGGAAGCTTCTGCTCGCCAGCCTGCCTGCTGTGCCTACCTGCTATTCCGGTCAGTCCCTGCCATCTGTACCGTGGGAGTCACTTGCGCCCTACAAGGTCGTCCCCAGAGTAGCACCTGGTTCCTCGGCTTGGTCCCTCCCTGGTCTCGGAGTCGTTAGCCGCCGTACGACCATGGTCGGTCCTGGTTGATACTTAGTTACGCCCCTCTGGGTCCCTCCTTGCACTGTAGCACAGAGGTTCCACCCCACGGACCCAGTTTGCTCGGGCCATGGAACCCGGTGGCCCCCAAGCCCCCTCGCTTACGAACCTGTACCAGGAGGTTTCTCGTCAGAGATCCCAACAGGAAACCATTCTGAACTACCTGCAGAATGTCAACTCCCGACTGGACACGCTGTCTGTCCCACCTGTATCCACCTCGACTTTCGCTCCGGCAGCACCACTGCCCATCAATACCACGGCATCCAGCCCTGGACCCCGGCTCTCGGCACCTCAACGTTTTGCTGGCAACCCCGCCTTAGCTCGAGGTTTCATAAACCAGTGCACCCTGCACTTCGAACTCTTAGCACATCAGTTCATCTCCGACCAGGCCAAGGTAGCATTCATCATGTCCCATCTCACTGGGGAAGCACTGGCATGGCTAAATCCCCTGTGGGAGAGAGGGGATCCCCTGGTGTCCGACCTATTGTCTTTCCTCGCTGCTTTCCAGAAAGTCTTCGATGAACCAGGACGAAAATCCTCTTCAGCCTCCTCTCTGCTACGTCTCCGTCAAGAGAGTCTCACCGTGGGCCAATATGCCATACGGTTCCGTACCCTCGCTTCTGAGCTTGCCTGGGACAACGAGGCTCTGGTGTCCGTCTTCTGGGAGGGTCTTTCCGGTCGGATTAAGGACGAGTTAGCGGATCGGGACATTCCTACCACCCTGGATGACCTGGTGTCACTAGCTACCCGGATTGACATCAGTTTCCAAGAACGTACCAAAGAGACTACCCGGGAGAGAAAGTTTCCTCGCCTTGTTCCTACTTTCCAGAGACCTGCCTCTCGACCAGTCACTCCCCGGGCGCACGCGCCCGAACCTATGCAGATCGACCAGACCAAGATGGTCAAATCTCGCCAAGAGTCACGCCGAGCCGAGGGGAGCTGTTTCTATTGTGGCAGTAAGGAGCACTTCATCCGTTCCTGCCCACAGAAGCCGGGAAACTCCAGTGTCTAGAACCGCTCGGAGAGGTCGTCCTAGGCAAAAGTAAGCCCTCTCCGTCCCTGACTTTGTCTGTCTCTATCTCCTGGGGAGAGAACCGTCACTTTGAAATTGCTCACCTGGATTCGGGAGCTGCTGGAAACCTCATTTCCCAGTCCCTGGTATAGAGATACCGGATTCCCATCAAACTTCTGGCTGAACCATTGTCAGTTGCCTCCATGGATGGATGACTCCTTCCGGTGACCATCCTGCTCGTCACTGAACCCATAACCCTGCAGGTGGGAATGCTGCACTCTGAGAAGATCTCCTTCCATGTGCTGTCCGGACTCTCTCACTCCCTATTGCTAGGTCTACCCTGGCTCCAGACACATGAACCCGTGCTGAACTGGCAATCCGGTGAAGTACTGCGGTGGGGGCAGGACTGCCATAGGACCTGCCTGGTTCCGGTTCGCCCGACTCGTCCTCCACCTACCCCGGCTAATTTACCCGGTCTTCCGGCACCTTACTGGTCCTATGCAGATGTCTTTGGTAAAAAGGAAGCAGAGACACTGCCACCTCATAGGCCATATGATTGCCCGATCGAACTGGTACCCGGCGCCACTCCACCCCATGGGCGTATTTACCCGTTGTCGTCGGCCGAAACCCGGGCCATGTCGGAGTACATCGAGGAGAATCTGGCCAGGGGATTCATCCGGAAATCTACCTCCCCGGCTGGAGCCAGATTCTTCTCATCAAGAAGAAAGATGGTTCATTACGCCCCTGTATTGACTATAGAGGACTCAACCAAATCACGGTAAATAACAAATACCCCCTGCCGCTCATCTCCGAGTTGTTTGACCGTCTTAAGGGAGCTAAGATCTTTACCAAGCTAGATCTACGTGGGGCGTATAACCTTGTCCGAATCCGTCAAGGAGACGAGTGGAAGACGGCATTCAATACCCGGGACGGTCACTATGAATACCGTGTGATGCCCTTCGATCTCTGCAATGCTCCTGCCATCTTCCAAGAATTGGTCAACGACATCTTCCGTGATCTTCTTTACTCTTGCGTGGTGGTGTACCTGGACGATCTCTTGGTCTTCTCTCCGGATCTTCCCACACACCGGAGGGATGTTCGTCAGGTCCTGCTTAGGCTCAGGCAGAATCACCTCTATGCAAAGTTCGAGAAGTGCCTCTTCGAGCAGACCTCTCTTCCTTTCCTGGGCTATGTTATCTCCCAGACAGGCCTACGAATGGATCCCGAGAAGCTCTTTGCTGTCCTAAAGTGGCCCCGTCCGGTGGGGTTGAAGGCGATTCAGCAATTCCCGGGCTTCGCCAACTACTATCGTCTCTTCATCCCGTATTTCTCTTCCCGGACTGCTCCCATATCTGCGCTCACCCGTAAGGGAGAAAATCCCAAGGAATGGTCGCCCGAAGCTGAGGAGGCCTTACTTTCCTTAAAGCAAGCCTTCTCCTCTGCCCCAGTGCTGCACCGCCCGGACTGCAACAAACAGTTCTACCTGGAGGTTGATGCTTCCTCCTCCGGAGCAGGAGCGGTGCTCACCCAGAAGTCTTCATCCGGGAGAATGGTAACCTGCGGCTTCTTTTCCAGACTCTTCTCCTCGTCTGAGCGCAACTACTCCATAGGAGACCGAGAACTCTTAGCCATTAAATTGGCGCTGGAGGAGTGGCGTTACCTGCTTGAAGGGGCTCTATACCCGGTGATGATCTATACGGATCACAAAAACCTGGCATATCTCCAGAATGCCCAAAGACTCAATCCGCGTCAGGCCCAGTTGTCTTTGTTCTTCGCCCGCTTCGACTTCGTCCTACATTTCCGCCCGGCGGACAACAATGTCATAGCCGACGCCTTGTCCCGATCCTTTCTGTTCTCCGATCAAGAGGAGGAGCCTATGCACATCATCGACCCCTCCAAAGTGATGAATGTGGCCCCTTGGATCTGACTCATCTTCCACCCGGTAAGACGTTTGTAGCGGTACCAGATCGTGAGAAGGTTCTTCACTGGGGTCATTTATCTAAACTAGCCGGCCATGCTGGCCAAAAGAAGACCTTCCTACTCATTACCCGGCATTACTGGTGGCCTACCCTGCGCAAGGATGTGGTAGACTTCGTCTCGGCCTGTTCGTCCTGTGCCCGCAACAAAGTTCCCAGACATCTTCCAGCCGGTCGCCTCCTGCCTCTTCCCGTACCTGCTGCCAGCACATTGCTATGGACTTTATTACAGATCTCCCTGTTTCTGCCGGTTGTACAGTCATTTGGGTGGTCGCCGACCGCTTTTCTAAAATGGCCCACTTCATCCCTCTGCCTGGTCTCCCGTCTGCATCGGAGCTGGCTAAGGACTTCATCCTTCACATCTTCCGTCTCCATGGCATACCCCTCCACATTGTGTCGGATCGAGGGGTTCAGTTCACCTCACATTTCTGGAGAGCTACCTGTAAGCTACTGGATGTCAACCTGGATTTCTCCTCTGCCTACCATCCACAGTCCAATGGCCAAGTGGAGCGTATCAACCAAATCCTTACCAGCTACCTCCGGCACTTTGTTAACGCTCACCATACCGATTGGGTGGAGCTCCTACCATGGGCCGAATTCTCTTACAACAACCATGAGAGCGAATCTACTTCTAAATCCCTGTTCTTCGTGGTTCACGGTCAAAATCCCCGGATTCCGTTTCCCATCTCCGCCTTGGTGGACAACCCTGCCGCGGAGGCTTTTGTCAGCAAATTCTCCACCATTTGAGAAAATACTAGGTCCGCACTTCTTCAGTCCTCTGAGCGGATGAAGAAACATGCTGACAAGAGGCGTCTGGATCCTCCTCAATTCCACCCGGGAAATAAAGTCTGGCTCTCTTCCAAACATGTCCGACTCAAAATACCCTCCTATAAGTTGGGTCCTCGGTTTATCGGTCCATTTGAAGTTCTCAAACAAATCAACCCAATGGCCTACAAGTTAAAACTCCCGGCCACCTTACGGATTCCCAACTCCTTTCATGTATCTCTCCTCAAACCAGTTGTGTTTAACTCTTTTTCCAATCTAGGTACTCCCCCCTGCTCTGGTTTCCGCTGAGGACGTTTTTGAGGTAGAGAACATTCTGGCCACTAAGATGGTAAGAGGAAAGACCCTTTTTCTAGTAGATTGGAAGGGGTTTGGCCCAGAGGAGAGAACTTGGGAACCTAGGGAGAACATTCATGCCCCTCTTCTCCTTGAAAAATTCCTTTCTGGCCTAAAAAAGAGGGGGCGTAAAGGGGGGGGGGGTACTGTAGCAGCGGTGTCTCTGCCCCCTGCCAGGCAGAGACGCCATCCCACTCCTCTCCTCGCTCCCCGCGTTCCCCGCTCTGCGTTCACCAGCGCTCCTCTTCCTGCTGCCGGCGCGCGCAGCTCCCCGGGCACTGTGCTTAGGGCGCGCGTGCGTGCACTCCCTCCCTCTTAAAGGGGCCGTGTGCGCCGTCCTAAGGAGTCCCTGGCCAATAGCCAAGGGTCCTCCCATATATAAGGCACCTCCTCCAAAATGGAGGTGCCCGAGGAAAAGTTGTTGCACAGTGTTTCTGACCTCTGCTTCAGCCCTCAGGTCCCGCTACTAGCCTGACTACCAGTCTTGCCCGCCAGCCTGTTACCTGCCGTGCCTGCCAGCCCACTCACCTGGGAGCACTTGCCTGTTACCTGCCTGTTACCTGCTTGTTACCTGCCGTGCCTGCCAGCCCGCTCACCTGGGAGCACTTGCCTGTTGCCTGCCTGTTACCTGCCGTGCCTGCCAGTCCGCTCACCTGGGAGCACTTGCCTGTTACCTGCCGTGCCTGCCAGCCCGCTCACCTGGGAGCACTTGCCTGTGACCTGCCTGTTACCTGCTTGTTACCTGCCGTGCCTTCCCGGAGTCTCCTGCCGTCACTTGCCGTGATCACCTAGAGACTCCTGCCGTCACTTGCTGTGACCACCTGCCAGCCCACCTAGAGACTCCTGCCGTCACTTGCCGTGACCACCTGCCAGCCCACCTAGTGACTCCTTCCGTTACTTGCCGTGTCTACCTGATAGCCTACCTGGAGGCTTCTGCTTGCCAGCCTGCCTGCTGTGCCTACCTGCTATTCCGGTCAGTCCCTGCCATCGATACCGTGGGAGTCACCTGATCCCTTACAAGGTCGTCCCCAGAGTAGCACCTGGTCCCTCGGCTCGGTCCCTCCCTGGTCTCGGAGTCGTTAGCCGCCGAACGACCAGGGTTGGTCCGGGTTGATACTTAGTTAAGCCCCTCTGGGTCCCTCCTTGCTCCGTAGCACAGAGGTTCCACCCCCCGGACCCGTAACAATATCTCACAAAAGTACTACTACAGTCGGGAGCAAGGGAAGAAGAGAACATACCTAACCATCTTGCTGTATCTCATTAACGTTAACTATGAGCCGCTCAAAAAGTTCCAGGGTGGCTGAAAATTTAAAAGAGTTTGCAAGAACTGACCCGCCAGACAACTCACAGTCTTTCAGAAATAACCCATTAAATGTTACAACTACAGACCAACGTATAAATCTCCCTTCTGATAGCAAAGAGGGTGGATATCAAGAAGACTTCACTCTAAGACAGGCATCTGAACAATTAATGCAAACCATATCTCTAACTAGGACATCCCTGACTGGGAAAATAGAGGAGGTGCCTTCTGAATTGGGACTTCTCCGACAGGATATGCAAGCCATGAGGGGGCGCATCACGGAAGTCGAGTCAAGAGCGTCCCACCTGGAAGATAATCTTGCACCTATGGAGACTAAACTGACAAAGGTGGCTGATTCCATAAATGCCTGGAGGCAGAAGGCGGATGACGTAGAGAATAGAATGCACCGGAATAATATTCGAATCATCGGATTAGCAGAACACTAGAAAGGTCAGCGACCTGAGCAATTCTTGGAAAACTGGCTCAGAAACACGCGTGCAGCTTCCAGGCGTCCTTTGAAGAAGCCACAACTGCAACTAGAGGTAATGGACAAGTGCCGGAGTCTGTAGAACAAGCCGTGAGTATTGCAGAAAATGGGTTCAGACGGCGTGTTAACACCAGAGATAGAGGGCTGCAGAGACTCTGAGACTCTGGCTTTCAGGTACATGCAGCCTTTGCACTAGGTGGATACAGGGATGAAGATCATGGGTGAGAAGAACTGCAGACAGCCTGATAGGTGTGCCGGCCGGTCACACCTGCAGGACAGCTGATAATCAAGGATGTGAGCGCTTAGTATCTGTGTGACGTCACAACAGCTGGGGGATTCCACTGAGGAAAAAAAGTCCAGCGTTTATCCGACGCTTTTCCGAGGTCACGGCCTCCGTCAGGGCTGCATGTACCTGAAAGCCCGAGTCTCTGAAGCCCTCTATCTCCGGTGTTAACATGCCGTCTGAACCCATTTTCTGCAATACTCACGGCTTGTTCTACAGACTCCGGCACTTGTCCATCACCTCTAGTTGCAGTTGTGGCTTCTTCAAAGGACCCCTGGAAGCTGCACGCGTATATCTTCATTTGGACTACCATTTTCTCTAAGACAGGTAGGAATCACTCCTTTGGTATTTTATGAGTGGTTTGCAGCGCATCTCTTTTCTTTTTATCATTTCATTATTATTTGCACCAGGGGATACGGTGCTTTGAGATTGTGGCTCTTTGCCTAACTAATCTTACTATAGCAGCAGCGCTACTGCAGTTTTTTACATTTTACTTTTGGCTCAGAAACACTTTAGGGAATGAGTTCTCTCCAACATTTGCTGTGAAAAGGGCTCATAGGGTCCCCACAAGACGTCTCCCTCCAGGCACTCCACCGCGATCTTTTCTGGCATGCCTCCTAAACTGCAGGGACAGGGACAATAGTCTCCGCATGGCAAGGCAAAAAATTCCATTAAATTCAACAATTCCACAATATCAATATTCCCAGATTTCTCTATGGATCTCCAGAAACAATGGGCTCAATTCATGGAGGCCAAGAAACAACTCAGAGAAAGGAATATTCTGTATTCAATGACCTACCCAGCTTGACTCCGAATTGTTTATGAGGGTTCCTCGATATTTTTTACAACCCCGACAGAGGCCATGGAATGGCTGCGGTCGCACACAGGAGCAAATGGAAAGAAACCCTGATCCATCTGCCGCCGTCCCTATACATATATATATATGTGCAATACCTCTGTAGTGACCGAGCCCTCGGGGCGCTACATTCATATATATATATAAAAATATATATATATATATATATATATATATATATACATATATACACTGCTCAAAAAAAATAAAGGGAACACTTAAACAACAGAATATAACTCCAAGTAAATCAAACTTCTGTGAAGTCAAACTGTCCACTTAGGAAGCAGCACTGATTGACAATCAATTTCACATGCTGTTGTGCAAATGGAATAGACAATCGATGGAAATTATTGGCAACTATCAAGACAAATTCAATAAAGGAGTGGTTCTGCAGGTGGGGACCACAGACCACATCTCAGTACCAATGCTTTCTGGCTGATGTTTTGGTCACTTTTAAATGTTGGTTGTGCTTTCACACTCGTGGTAGCATGAGACAGACTCTACAACCCTCAGAAGTTGCTCAGGTAGTGCAGCTCATCCAGGATGGCACATCAATGCGAGTTGTGGCAAGCAGGTTCGCTGTGTCTGTCAGTGTAGTGTCCAGAGGCTGGAGGCGCTACGAAGAGACAAGGCAGTACACCAGGAGACGTGGAGGGGACCGTAGGAGGGCAACAACCCAGCAGCAGGACCGCTACCTCCGACTTTGTGCAAGGAGGAACAGGAGGAGCACTGCCAGAGCCCTGCAAAATGACCTCCAGCAGGCCACAAATGTGCATGTGTCTGCACAAACAGTTAGAAACCGACTCCATGAGGGTGGTATGAGGGCCCGACATCCACAGATGGAGGTTGTGCTCACAGCCCAACACCGTGCAGGACGCTTGGTATTTGCAACAGAACACCAGGATTGGCAAAGTCACCACTGGCGCTCTGTGCTCTTCACAGATAAAAGCAGGTTCACACTGAGCAGATGTGACAAACATGACCGAGTCTGGAGATGCTGTGGAGAGCGATCTACTGCCTGCAACATCCTTCCGCATGACCGGTTTGGCAGTGGGTCAGTAATGGTGTGGGGTGGCATTTCTTTGGAGGGCCACACAGCCCTCCATGTGCTTGCCAGAGGTAGCCTGACTGCCATTAGGTACTGAGATGAGATCCTCAGACCCCTTGTGAGACCATATGCTGGTGCGGTTGGCCCTGGGTTCCTCCTAATGCAGGACAATGCCAGACCTCATGTGGCTGGAGTGTGTCAGCAGTTCCTGCAAGATGAAGGCATTGAAGCTATGGACTGGCCCGCCTGTTCCCCAGACCTGAATCTGTTTGAGCACATCCGGGACATCATGTCTCGCTCCATCCACCAACGTCACGTTGCACCACAGACTGTCCAGAAGTTGGCGGATGCTTTAGTCCAGGTCTGGGAGGAGATCCCACAGGAGACCATCCGCAACCTCATCAGGAGCATGCCCAGGCATTGTAGGGAGGTCATACAGGCACGTGGAAGCCACACACAATACTGAGCCTCATTTTGACTTGTTTTAAGGACATTACATCAAAGTTGGATCAGCCTGTAGTGTGTTTTTCCACTTTAATTTTGGGGGTGACTCCAAATCCAGGCCTCCATCGGTTAATACATTTGATTTCCATTGATGATTTTTGTGTGATTTTGTTGTCAGCACATTCAACTTTGTACAGAAAAAGTATTCAATGAGAATATTTCATTCATTCAGATCTAGGATGTGTTATTTGAGCGTTCCCTTTATTTTTTTGAGCAGTGTATATGAATCCAAAAGCCTGAGTAATTATAAACAATTCTATATCAGGGTCGTTCTCTTTGGCAAGAGGTACATGCCCTTTTTGCTCTTGCGGTCGAAGCATTAGCGATACGTATAAGATCCAATCCAGCCATTAAGGGTATCAATATAGCAGACCGTTTAGACACTATTGGCTTATACGCTGACGACATGGTGGTGTTTATGGATAAAGCAGAAGAAACATTACCACATTTGCCATCTGGAGTAAATTATCGTTATCTGTCTCAGGAACGTATAAACCTGATTAAAATTATTCTACTTCCAAAGCTCAGTTATTCCCTCCAGCATAGTGCAGTATTGATTCCTAAATCTTTCTTCTCAAATCTTAATTCATTAATCTCGTCCTTCATATGGGGGAAGACTAGACCCAAACTCAAATTGTTCACCTTACATAGGTCTAAACAAATGGGAGGAGCGGCATTGCCGGATTTCATTTTGTATTATTTGTCTGGGCAAATTAAAGCTTGAGTAAGTGGATGCCCAATAATTACCTACCTAATTCGGAGAGCCATTTGGCCCACGCTGCAAAAGTCGATTGCCTACTGGGTTTTTTAGAAGCAGATAAACCTAATACCCCTAGATAATTACCCTTACTCCGATTGGCACAATCAGTCTGGAGACAAATTAAAAAAGTGATTCGCTTTGATGGCATCATAGCTGAAATGCCATTATGGAATAATATTTACTCCCCAATGCTACTAAACCACCCATCCACTCAATTCTGGATCTCACATAATGTTTCCTCGGTTAAAGATTTATATGATCACAATGTCCTAATGTCCTTTGAACAAATACAAATTAAATATAGAATTCCCAGGCCCCAGTTTTTTCGCTATCTACAGCTCAGATCAGCAATTCAATCACACTTATGCAACATAAATACAACTCAAGCAATATTGTCCTTCCCTTTAAGGCTGAGTTCACACGATGCGTTTTTAATGCGTTTCCGCGGCGTTTTAGCAGTTGCGTAAATGCCGCAAAAACACATGGTAGAAGAGCAGCAATGTTCCCCAATTGAAATCCGCATGTGCTGTGCCCATGATGCGGATTTTTCCACTGCGTAAACGCTGCGCTCAAAAATCCGCAGCATGTCAATTAATTTTGCGTAAACGCAGCGTTTTCGCCGCCATTGACTTGCATTAGAACGCGCCAATTCCGCAAGACTGCATTTGTACTTGCGTTATTGGCGCGTTCTAATGTGCGGATGGTACCCGAGTGTGGAGGAGAGGAGAGTCTCCTCCACACCCAGGTACCATTAAAAAATCTGTAAAAAAAGAATGAAATAAAAAATAAATGCTCCTGCTTGGTTCCCGGCACTTGAGTTGAAGGACCTGCGCTGACGTCAGAGTCATGTGATGGGTCACGTGACGCTGACGTCGGCAGGTCTTTCAATTCAAAGTTGTCGACGAGGGAGAACGGACTGAGCTGGACACCGGGGGCCATCGGAGATAAGTATATACTCTCTCTCGGGTCACACTATATAAATCCATGCCGGCTGCATGGATTTATATAGTGTGACCTAGTTGTCACAAGCACTTTCCAGGTGATGCTAAAATCGCCTGGAAAGCGCTTGTCAATCTGCATGCGGAAACGCATGGGGGAATGCATGTGAATCCGCATGTATTCCGCAGAAAAAACGCATGCACAATCTGCATGTACAATCTGCATGCGTTTTTTCTGCCAGGGAGATGCAGAAATTTTCTGCTTCATTTCTGCATCGTGTGCACATACCCCAATAGGGATCCTCAAATCACAAGGTCCCCAAGGCCTTATTTCCACTTTATATACATACATGTTGTCCGTGGGTATTGATTCTACTCTATTGACAGGAAGAGAAAAATGGAAACTCCTCATTCCTGATATCCAAGATGAAGATTGGGAGGAGATTCTTGAATCTCCAACCAAGGTGTGAACATCGGCTAATAACAAAATGACCCAATTATATATAGCACACCAATCATACCTGACCCCGTTATGGTTATTCAGAATGGGACGTTCTTAAACTTCAGAATGCTTAAGATGCCATACAATGGATGCAGATTTTATACATATGGTGTGGGGATGCCCAGCTATCCTATCCTTTTGGAATGAGGTGACCTCATTATTAACCTCCCTTAGATCTACTCCTGTTCCTCTTAATCCATTATATGCTTATTTGGTGTGCTAGAAGAAGAGATATGGTGATACCATGTTAAAATTTTCCTACGGGAGACTCTTTTCTTAGCTAGGAAAATATTGGCCTTACGCTGGATGAGTAATTTAATCTCTAAGGCTATGTGCACACGATGCAGAAATGCTCAGGATTTTTTCCTGAGTGTTTCTGCATCTCTCTGGCAGGAAAAAACGCATGCGGATTGTACATGCAGATTGTACATGCGGTTTCCTGCCAGAGACATGCGGAAATGAAGCGTTCTTCACTTTCATTTCCGCATGCGGGTTGTCAAGCGCTTTCCATGCGATTTTAGCATCACTTGGAAAGTGCTTGTCAACTTTACACTATATAAATCCATGCAACATGTGAATGTCAAAAAATAAAAAATAAATATATACTTTACCCTCTGATGGGTCCCGGCTGCCAGCAGTGAAGACTTTAGGACCTTCCGACGTCAGCGTCACGTGACCCGTCACATGACTCTGACGTCAGCGAAGGTCCTTCTTCATTCAACCCCGAAGTGCCGGGAACCAAGCAGGAGCGCTGCTCGGGCCGTCAGAAGGTGAGTATATATATTTTTTTTATTTTATTCTTTTTTTTTTAATGGTACCTGGGTCTGGATGAGAGTCCTCTCCTCCACACCCGGGTACCATCCGCACATTAGAAAGCATGAAAAGCGCATCAACATATACAGTGATGCGGATTCCATGCGGTCTAATGAAAGTCAATGGCGCCAAAAAAGCAGCGTTTCTGCAAATTTAATTGACATGCTGTGGATTTTTGAGCGCTGCGTTTACCCTGCGGAAAAATCCGCATCATGGGCACAGCACATGCGGATTTCAATTGGGGAACATTGCTGCCCTTCTACCATGCGTTTTTCATGCGTTTCCGCGGCGTTTACGCAACTGCAAAAACGCTGCGGAAACGCATGAAAAACGCATCGTGTGAACTCAGCCTTAGAGCTTGGATTGAACTGGTAAACTCAATTATACCTTACGAGCGAACAATGTTTCAAAATAGAGGCTGCTTGGAGAAATTCAATAAGATTTGGGATGTGTGGAACTCGTCTCATCTTACTATCTCAACACGTAGATAATGGCCTGGTACCACTTATAATAGCTGTAGTAAAGGATACATTGACCCACACTTGATAGTATCACAATGTTATTAACAATGTCTCAATCTTAATAGGTTCTTTTTTGAAGAATATGCATAAATCGTTCTTGGCAGCAGGGTAGTCTTAGTTTTTCTTTCTTTAAGAATATAATATATATGTTGGATGTATTGTATCATTCTGAGTTATGTATAACCAAACATACAGTACAGACCAAAAGTTTGGACACACCTCATTTAAAGATTTTTCTGTATTCTCATGACTTTGAAAATTGTACATTCACACTGAAGGCATCAAAACTATGAATTAACACATGTGGAATTATATACTTAACAAAAAAGTGTGAAACAACTGAAAATATGTCTTATATTCTAGGTTCTTCAAAGTAGCCACTTTTTGCTTTGATGACTGCTTTGCACACTCTTGGTATTCTCTTGATGAGCTTCAAGAGGTAGTCACCGGAAATGGTCTTCACTTCACAGGTGTGCCCTATCAGGTTTAATAAGTGGGATTTCTTGCCTTATAAATGGGGTTGGGACCATCAGTTGTGTTGTACAGAAGTCTGGTGGATACACAGCTGATAGTCCTACTGAATAGACTGTTAGAATTTGTATTATGGCAAGAAAAAAGCAGCTAAGTAAAGAAAAAAGAGTGGCCATCATTACTTTAAGAAATGAAGGTCAGTCAGTGCGAAAAATTGGGAAAATTTTGAAAGTGTCCCCAAGTGCAGTTGCAAAAACCATCAAGCTCTACAAAGAACCTGGCTCACATGAGGACCGCCCCAGGAAAAGAAGACCAAGAGTCACCTCTGCTTCTGAGGATAAGTTTATCCGAGTCAGCAGGCTCAGAAATCGCAGGTTAACAGCAGCTCAGATTAGAGACCAGGTCAATGCCACACAGAGTTCTAGCAGCAGACGTCTCTTCAACAACTGTTAAGAGGAGACTTTGTGCAGCAGGCCTTCATGGTAAAATAGCTGCTAGGAAACCACTGCTAAGGACAGGCAACAAGCAGAAGAGACTTGTTTGGGCTAAAGAACACAAGGAATGGACATTAGACCAGTGGAAATCTGTGCTTTGGTCTGATGTGTCCAAATTTGAGATCTTTGGTTCCAATCACCGTGTCTTTGTGCGACGCAGAAAAGGTGAACGCATGGACTCTACATGCCTGGTTCCCACCTTGAAGCATGGAGGAGGTGGTGCTTTGCTGGTGACACTGTTGGGGATTTATTCAAAATTGAAGGCATACAGAACCAGCATGGCTACCTACAGAACCTAATGAATCCTTTGTAAAATAATGCTTCTAGTTTGGAGTTATAAGATGGCCTTCTGAACATTAAGTTGTTAAACCCTCAATGTCCCAATTGATTCTACTAGCTTGGTGTGATAACATGATTGCTCCAAGTCTGGTGGCACTATTCCCAGTGCCAGTCTGTCCTCCTCGTTGGTCTCATATATCACATATATATATATGTCACATATATTAAAGAAATAAAAAGAGGGTTATGGAATAGCTGACAAATCTAGAAGTGGACAACCACGGAAAACTTCACATCCAATTTAGTCAAAAATAGGTTAGCAAAGAAAAATGTTCACCTGTTGCAATGGCCAAACCAATCACCTGATTTAAAGAGTATCTTTGGGATGAGTTAGGGCGACAAGTTGGTGCTTGTACCATAGCAATAAACATGGATTGTTTGCAGATTTGCTAATGGAATGGAGCAAGATCTCTCAAGATGTCTTCAATGCCCCTTCGGTGTGGTGCAGTAATTAAAGCAAGAGGTTATGCTACAAAATACTAAGTTATGGCATTGTAAACAATGAATTACACTCTATGTTGTGATCAATAAATAGTATATGCAAAACTTTTGGCAGTCAGTTTTCTTTAATTAAATGACCATACCTCTATTCAAAAGTATTTTGGTTAAAATTAAGGTCTTTCATGACAACAACTTCATGCACTTTCAATTCATCAACAGGAAAATGGCATCACAACAACCAGACAGGAGTAATTACACTTTTTAAAAAAAAATGCAAAACTTTCGGTCGCCACTGTACATGTAAGATGATGATTAATAGGGAATATTTCACCCATATTGAATGAGCAGATAGTGGTAGAACCATGGCAAATAGAAAGACAGCACAGACAGTTTCTATTGTTACATTTAAAAATTATTCGTATTGGACCGTGCTTTGAGTCTGCTTGGAGCTATGATTTTTTTTATTACAGGGGCTCTACAAAATGTCTGGACTTTTGAATAGAAGTTTCCCCAAAACAGGACAATTTAAAAGGATGTGGTCCTGAATTTTTTTTCGGATTTCTTTGTGCCATATTTTATGTCGTAATGAAATAATTATATTTATCTTGTTGCCCTCTTCTCTCGTTGTTTTCAAGTAGGGTTCTTTGTTTATATTCATCATTGGAATTGTCCCATATAAAAAAAAAGAGGTCATCAATGAATCTCTTAGATACAATTATAGTCTCTTGGTATTATTTTTTGTATATAATAATTCTTCAAATATCTCCATAAACAGATTTGCGTACGTGGGTGCGACCTTCGACTCCATCGCAGTCCCACGTACCTGATGGTAGAATTCTCCTTGAAATTAAGAAATTATTTCTTACTCTAAAGGAAAGACCTTCATATAGGAAGGTTTTCCCTTCACCCATGACAGCACACCTGAGAGAGGCATCCGCCCCACCAAGGACAGGAAACCGTCTGAAATAAAAGGGCGGTACCTCTCTCCCGCTTCAGTTGGTTTCCTGTCCTTGATGGGAACCTGGTCTGAAAACGGAGGAGAAGAAAGAAGATGGAGTATCCGGTACACTTACCCGGCCCTGTCTTGGTCGCAGAAGAACAGGCTCTGGTCTAGGCACCGGCCTTCAGGGACCGGAGGCGCCATCCGCAGCTCCCTGGCGATGCTGCGTCCGAGCGGGCTCCGGCGGAGAGGAGGGCTCCGGCTCCCCACAGACCGCTACACCACCCTCTCCCTGTCATGATTCTCTTGCCATGCCGCGGCATACTTCCGGCCCTGACGTCACGGTGTGGGGCACGCTGGGAGAGGCGCCCAGATTCAACATGGCAGCATCCTTTAGCGGCGCCGGCCGGCGAATGCAAGGAGGAGGAAGGGAACATGGACCACCAGAAGAGGAGGCTCAGGATGGCACTGGTCCCCTATGAAAAGGGGGGCTGGTGAGGGTAGTGCTGCCCATGCTCCAGCCAATGATCTTGGCAGCTTTGGCAGACCAGGATGGTCAGGAGCAGCAGCAGCTGACACCTCCACCTCAGCAACAGCGAAAGAAGCAGCCAGACGACCCTCAGGCAGACAGCCGCTCGAGCAACTGGGGCAGCAGCCGTAGGAGCAAGGTATCAGAGGACTCTGTGCCATCCAGAAGGGATTCATCTCTCATCCCGCCACATCCTCCAAATCCGGAGTCTAGGAAGAATAGCGCAAAAAAGAAACACAAGATGTGTGTCTAATGCCAAATACCTCTAGCTGTAGATTGTCGGAAAGAGCTTTGCTCAGACTGTATTAATAGGGCCATTGCTAAAGGTACCCCAGACTTCGCAGCAAGTCTTGGATCCATAGTCGATCAGAGATATAAGGCTCCCTAAAAGGCTTACTTAAGAGGAAGAAGATGCCTCATAGAGAAATCTCTTCTAATTCTAGTTCCTCTCCCCAGTCAGAAGAACAATATGTTTGTTATGTTCTGCTACCAAAGCTAAGGAAAGAGAGGAGATCTGTCCCTACTATAGGACTCAGCTGAATCCCTACGATGTAACAGGGAACCTGATCCTGCGATCAGACCTGCTAAAGTCCTAATCTAGTCTGTACGGAGACCTATAGATGTGGGGAGGGAATCCCTACAAGTACTAAGGACTGGGAGGAATATGGGACACCTCCTAACAGAAATAGTAGCAGACAGACGAACAAACAAAATAGATAGAACATAGAGGTCCGTAGACCAAGCAAACTAACAGAGCTAGATACAGAGCACAGGCTAGCTAGAAAGTAGATATACAATGAAGTCCAGCAAAGCCAGAAGGGCGGAGCAGGATTAAATAGGCCAACAAGGTCATGTGACCAGCAAAGGAAAAAAAACCTAACAGCAAGGTTCTAACAGTACCCCCCCTTCTAAGAGGATCCTCCGGATCCCCTAGGACCAGGCTTATCAGGAAATCTCCTGTGAAACGCTCTGATAAGTCTGGACGCGGAAACATCATCTGACCTCACCCAAGAGTTATCCTCGGGTCCGAAACCTTTCCAGGCCACAAGATACTGCAAACTACCTCTATACCGTCTAGAGTCAAGGATGCGAGAAATTTCATATTCCCCGTCCTCCACCACCGGAGGAACAGAGGCAGAGGCGTCACCATCCGACACAACAGCTTTTTTTAACAGAGAGACATGAAAGACCGGATTAATTCTCCAGGAGGTAGGAACCTCCAACCTAACAGCAGATTGGTTGACAACCTGAAGCACCTTAAAGGGCCCTACAAACTTGGGACCCAATTTCTTAGAAGGAATCCTCAACCGCAGATTCCTAGAGGACAACCAAACCATGTCACCAACAGCGAACAAAACCTCCTGTCGTTTCCTATCAAAGTAGTCTTTAGATTTTCTGTTGGCCTCCTGAAGATTACCACGCACATCCGTCCAAACTCTTTCCAAATCACCGGAAAAATTCTCCTCCTCAGGCACGGCAGATCCCAACTTGGAGAACGACCCAAACGACGGATGTCTCCCAGAACAACAAAAAAAAGGCGAACAACCAGCAGAAGAAGATGTATGATTGTTCAGAGCAAATTCGGCAAGTGGCAGAAACTCAGACCACCCCTCTTGATTGTCTGCCACAAAACAACGCAAGAACTGCTCAACATCCTGGTTTTTCCTTTCTGTCTGGCCATTAGATTCAGGATGATATCCGGACGAAAACGACAAATGAATTCCCAACCTGTCACAAAAGGCACGCCAAAAACGAGCCACGAACTGAGGACCCCTATCAGAAACAATGTCAGTAGGAACGCCATGAAGTCTGACAATTTCCTTGACAAAGGCCTTAGCGAGAGTTTTAGCGCAGGGCAGTTTGACGAAGGGAACCAAGTGACACATCTTGCTAAAACGGTCCACGACCACCCAGATGACAGTAAAACCCTCAGAGGGGGGAAGGTCAGTTATAAAGTCCATAGCCAAATGTGTCCAAGGAGCACTGGGGACCTCCAAAGGACAAAGTAACCCCGCAGCAGGAGTATGTGAGGACTTAGATCTAGCACATATAGTACATTGGCGCACCCACTTAATGACTTCCTTCTGCCATCCAGGCCACCAAAAACTGCGACCCACCAGTCTCTTGGTCTCAGAGATTCCGGGATGACCTGCCAACCGAGATTCGTGACACTCAACAAACAAATCTCTCCTAAAGGTCCCAGGCACAAACAACCTCCCATGAGGAGTGTTAGATGGGGCATTCTCCTGAGCTTTAAGAATCTCATCTTCCAAAACGGAGTCTAAAGCAGCTATCACAACACCTTCTTGTAAAATGTTTTCCTCTTTCTCAGCACCGACTATGGGAGAAAAACTGCGAGACAAGGCATCCGCCTTAACATTCTTAGTACCAGGGATGTAAGTAAAGAAAAAAAAATTACTGTTAGAACCTTGCTGTTAGTTTTTTTTTCCTTTGCTGGTCACATGACCTTGTTGGCCTATTTAATCCTGCTCCGCCCTTCTGGCTTGGCTGGACTTACTGTTATGTTCTGCTACCAAAGCTAAGGAAAGAGAGGAGATCTGTCCCTACTATAGGACTCAGCTGAATCCCTACGATGTAACAGGGAACCTGATCCTGCGATCAGACCTGCTAAAGTCCTAATCTAGTCTGTACGGAGACCTATAGATGTGGGGAGGGAATCCCTACAAGTACTAAGGACTGGGAGGAATATGGGACACCTCCTAACAGAAATAGTAGCAGACAGACGAACAAACAAAATAGATAGAACATAGAGGTCCGTAGACCAAGCAAACTAACAGAGCTAGATACAGAGCACAGGCTAGATAGAAAGTAGATATACAATGAAGTCCAGCAAAGCCAGAAGGGCGGAGCAGGATTAAATAGGCCAACAAGGTCATGTGACCAGCAAAGGAAAAAAAACCTAACAGCAAGGTTCTAACAATGTTAGTGGTTCCACATCTTCTTCCTCTTCGGATAGTGACTGCGGTAGACCATGCTTCCCCATAGAGTATACAAACAAATAGGTCAAAGCCATTAGGTCATTAGGTCCACTATGGGATTAAGTGAGGAGAAAGCAACCAAATCCTTAGAGGATATTATGTTTGTAGGACTGGAGGAGAAAAAGAAAAGTACATTTCCAGTAAATTCTAGAATTCAGGCCCTCATTGGCAAAGAATGAAGGAAGCCCAAAAAAACGGCATTACACTCGTCCTCAAAGAGAAAATACCCATTTGAGGACAAAGATTTTTAGTCGTGGGACAAAATCCCCAAGGTTGATGGCGCCATAGCCCAATCTTCAAAAAATTAATCTCTGCCCTTAGAAGACTCGGGGGTCCTTAGAGATGACCTGGATGAAAAGGCGGACTCCTTCCTGCGTCACACATGGGTGGCAGCAGCAGGAGGCCTTAAGCCAGGGGTTGCAGGGACCTGTGTAGCCAGATTTCTTATGGTCCGGCTACAACAGTAGGAAAACCAACTTAAAGACAGGAAAGTTCCAAGAGATAAAATCCTGTCTAATCTGCCCCTGATGCAGGTGGCATCGGCCTTCTTTGCGGATAGTTCAGCTGACTCAGTAAAGCTGTCAACTAGGTCAGCTAACCTATCAAATGCAGCCAGGCGGGCCCTGTGGCTCAAAGGTTGTCCGGGGGACTTTCAGTCAAAGCATAAACTGTGCTCTTTACCATGTGATGGCAAGTTTCTATTTTGTAAAAACCTGGATGATATTTTAGATAAGGCTGGAAACAGAAAAAAGTGTTTTCCTGGATTCTCGGGTGACACAAGAATATATTATTTTGGGAGGAAAAAATTTAACCGTGGATGTCCTCCGGGGGAGAAAAGGAGATGGGACTTCAAAACCAAAAAGGAGTCAGGTTACATGTTTGGAGGACCCTCCTTCTCCCAAAAAAAACCCTCCCAATGAAGCCAGGCCGACGGTAGGCGGAAAACTATCCCAGTTTGTTCAAGCCTGGGAAGTCATCACCTCGAGCCCCTGGGTGCTGGGTGTTACGCTCGCGCCCGGACTGACTGGCGTGAGCGTGATTAGTGATCCCACTGTACCATGAACCGAGGAGTGCCTGGAGGGGCGTAACCTGATCCGACCAAGGTTGCACGGCGGCTTAGTCAACTCCGTGGACCAAGGAGGAACCGAGCAGAGGGACCAGGTGTGACTCCAGGTCAGACCCCGGTCACAGTTGTTGACCCGGACCGGAAAATGCAGGAACAGGCAGGTTAGACTGGCATACAGGCAGGTGGGTATTGGCAAATACGGCTGGTATGCAGACAGGTGGGTACTGGCAAGTACGACTGGTATGCAGACAAGTGGGCACTGGCAAGCATGGCGGGTATGCAGACAGGTGGGCACTGGCAAGCACGGCTGGTATGCAGACAGGTGGGCACTGGCAAGCACGGCTGGCATGCAGACAGGGAGATACTAGCAGGCACGGCTGGAGTGCAGACCGGGAGGTACTAGCAGGTTGGAGCACAGGCTGGATAGGGTCCAGTACAGACTGGGAGACAGGTACAGAGCCGCAGATGCGGTAGACAAGCAGAGTAAAGCGAAACCGCTGGAGCGGAGGACAAGGCAGAGCAGAGAGGAACTGCTGGTGCGGTGAGCAAGCAGAGCGGAGCGAAAACTGCAGGTGCGGTGGGCAATGCAGAGCAGAGAGAAGCCGCCGGAGCGGTGGGCAAGTCAGAGCAGAGAGAAACCGCCGGAGCGGTGAGCAAGGCAGAGCAGAGAGAAGCCGCCGGAGCAGTGGGCAAGTCAGAGCAGAGAGAAGCCGCCGGAGCGGTGGGTAAGTCAGCAGAGAGAAGCCGCCGGAGCGGTGGGTAAGTCAGAGCAGAGAGAAGCCGCCGGAGTGGTGGGCAAGTCAGAGCAGAGAGAAGCCGCCGGAGCGGTGGGCAAGTCAGAGCAGAGAGAAGCCGCCGGAGCGGTGGGCAAGTCAGAGCAGAGAGAAGCCGCCGGAGCGGTGGGCAAGTCAGAGCAGAGAGAAGCCGCCGGAGCGGTGGGCAAGTCAGAGCAGAGAGAAGCCGCCGGAGCGGTGGGCAAGTGAGAGCAGAGAGAAACCGCCGGAGCGGTGGGCAAGTCAGAGCAGAGAGAAACCGCTGGAGCTGTGGGCAAGTCAGAGCAGAGAGAAACTGCTGAAGCAGTGGGCAAGTCGGAGCAGAGAGAAACCGCCGGAGCGGTGGGCAAGACAGAGCAGAGCGAAACCGCAGATACGGTGGACAAGGCAGAGAGGGCTCTGTTCACATGGAACAGACTGGAAAATACAGGAAGATACGGAGGAAGGGAAAAGGGACAAGCAGAACCAGATATTCACAAGGCACTTCCTATGAAGTAGCGAGTGGACACAAAACTCACAAACAGAAGTACAGAGACAACGAGTTGGAGTTAGGTGCAGGTTCAGATACTGCAGGAAAAGGGAAGGTACGGACATAGAGACAAACAGATAACAGGCTAGGATACAGTTCAGACAGGAACTGCTACTGCAAGAGATACAAGAACGAGCCTGGGAATACAGGCCCCAGAGTAGCGGAAACAGACTAGAAGTCAGAGATAACTGGTCTGGGAATGCAGCCCCCAGAGTGGCAGAAACAGACTAGAAGTCAAGAGATAACAGGACAGGACCTGGCAATACAGTTGCAAAGACAAACTGAGTGAAGGAGTTGCTCAGGCACCTCCTACTGGGTGGAGGGGGTTTAAATATCCAGTGACTCACAGCAATAGGCAGGAGACGCATTAGGGGTGCGCCCACAGCAGCTACAAGAATCAGGAAGTAACCGGGCCGCCGCCCTAAGTAGTCAGTCAAGAGAAATGCACATAGCATGAACTGGAGCAGGAATTGCAGACTGGACTGACAGGTAAGATTGCGGTCTTGCATAGTGGGAGGTGGTGCACTATGCAAGCACGCCGCCAGGGATGTAACACTGGCCATAGAAAGAGAAGGCCTAAAGATACACTTTCATCAGATACCCCATCATTCCTTTGTAGTCGCCCCCATGAGGAAGTCGGCAGAGGAGCAAATGGCCTTGGAGGCAGAAATTCTAAACTTGGTGGAGAAACAGGTCCTTTCCGAGATCCCTGAATTAAAAAAGGGAGGGGGATTCCCCCCTCTTTTTGATAAAAAAACAAACAAACAAACGGGTCCTTCAGGACCATCATCAACCTCAAGAACCTGAACTGAATGGTGGAAAATCATACAGTCAAAATGGAATCAGTGGACTCAGCGATAAAGCTCCTTCATCACAATTGCTTTATGGCGGTAGTCGATCTAAAGGATGCCTATTACCACATCCCGATCCATCCGGACTACCAAAAATACCTGAGAGTAGCCTTGTACATAGAGGGGAAAATAAGGCATTTTTCAATTCACTGCCCTACCATTTAGTCTCTCAATAGCGCAGAGAGTGTTCACCAAGCTCGTGGCCGAGATGACTGCCTTCCTACAAATCAAAAACATAGTGATCATCCCCTACTTGGACGACTTTCTTATAGTGGGGAAATCAGAGGACCACTGTTCCGCTCAACTATCAGAGGTTACAGCAGTCTTACAGGGGCTAGACTGGTTAATAAATACTCAGAAATCGAGATTGACACCCTCGAAGACACAAATTTTCTTGGTCTAGTCCTGGATTCTCATATTCTGGCCTGTTTTCTTCCAGAGGACAAAGAAATCAAAATATTCAGTTTAGCCGCGGAAGCAATCCGATCACCCTGATGTCAGTGAGGAAAGCGATGTCTCTTGTAGGAACCATGACGTCATGTCTCCCAGCAGCGAGAGGGGCCCAATTTCATATGAGGCAACTCCAGTGGGACGTCCTGTCAGCTCAGGAGTCGTTGAACGGACATTTAGAAGGAAGAGTAGATCTTTCCTTGGAAACTATACACTCCCTCTCAAGGTGGACAGCCAGGGAAAATTTGACTTCAGGCATGCAGTGGGCCAGACCCGTCAACTACATAATCACAACCGATGCAAGCAGTTCTGGCTGGGGAGCCCATCTGGCAGACCACACAATTCAGGGGAGCTGGAGAGATCACGAAAAAAAGGGGTCATCAAACCTAAAAGAACTGTGGCCTGCAGAAAAATCCCTGACAGGATTCCTACCTCACATTCAGGGTCACCACGTCCAAATCATGTCGGACAATCAGACAATGGTAGCATACATAAATCACCAGGGGGGAACAAGATCTCGGTCCTGATGTTAGTTGTGAACAGGATCTTTCAGGTAGCGGAGCGGCATCTCCCATCCCTCACGGCACTACACATAAAAGGGGTAGAAAACACAAAAGTAAACTTTCTGAATCGTCTTATATTAAAACATGGAGAGTGGGACCTAAATCTGGTAATATTTCAGCAAATAGTCGAGCTATGAGGTTTACCGGAGATCTGTTCGCCTGCAGATCCAACAGTAAAGTAGATAAGTTCTGTTCATTAGACCCAACAGAGAGTCCTTATGCAGTAGACCCCCTCCAAATATCGTGGAATTTCGAAAAAGCCTATGCTTTTCCCCCAATAGTGATGATTCCAGCAGTAGTGAGGAAGATAAGAGAGGATCAGGCAAGAGTAATCCTGATGGCCCCCTTCTGGCCAAAAAGACCTTGGTTTTCTCTGCTCCGACTGATGTCAATATCGGATCCTTGGATCCTGCCGGAGAGGCCGGGCCTTCTCATTCAAGGGCCAGTGTTCCACGTACAAGTCAAAGGTTTCCATCTTGCAGCGAGGAATTTAAGAAGGCAGTGTTAAGTAACAAAGAATTTTCCCAGGGTGTAGTCTACCCTGCTGCGTAGCAGGAAGCTTATAACAACAAAAATTTATGGCAGGACTTCCTAGATTTTCTAAAAATCCTGTTAACTGATAAACCTCCAATTAAGGATATCTTGGAGTTCCTACAAAAAGGATACGACTGAGGATTGGCCACTAGAACACTCAAGGTGCAAGTGTCATCCCTGGGGGCATTATATAATTGTAACCTGGCGGGTGACAGATGGGTTTCCAGATTCATTTAATCCCGTGACAGGTCCTTACCAGTCCGGGTTCCCAGAATTACTCCCTGGGATCTGAATCTGGTTCAGAACGCTCTTACGGAAGACCAGTTTGAAACCCTACGGGATATTTCACCAAAGATCCTCACTCTTAAAACTATTCTCTTAGTGGCTTTAACATCAGCTTGTAGAATAAGCGCCCAGCAGGCCCTTTTGGTAAATCCTTATTATACCCAAATATACGATGACAGGATCGTTCTATGGCCAGATCAGATATAACAGAGGCTGGACAGACATCTGTCTGAGATGATTTAGTGAATCCTGCTTTGAGCAGGGGGTTGGACCAGATGACCCAGGAGGTCCCTTCCAACTCTACCATTCTATGATTCTATGATCCAGCATATCTCCCAAAAGTAGTATCAAGATTCCATCGTACTCAGGAGATTATTTTACCTTCATTTTGCAGCAATCCTAGAAACCCAGGAGAAACTAGGTTTCATAGTCTGGATGTTAAGAGGTCACTATTACAATACATAGCCATGACCAGCCAGTGGAGAAAGGATCATTCTCTATTTTTAGCCTACCAGGGCAATAGGAAGGGTTGCAGGGTATCAAAGTGTACTATCGCTAGGTGGCTTCGGGAGGCCATTAGTATAGCCTACACGTCTACTGGTGCTCCGGTCCCGGATAGTATCAAGGCGCACTCCACCAGAGCGGTGGCGACCTCCTGGGCGGAAAGAGCATAGGCATCGATTGACCAGATATGTAAGGCTGCTACTTGGTCCACACCATCCACCTTTTTTAAGCACTATAGGTTGGATCTGTCCTCCTCTGTTGACCTTACCTTTGGGAGAAGGGTGCCTCGGCGGTGGTCCCTCCCTAGGGTGCTTTACCGTCTCCAAAAGTCTCTCAGGTGTGCTGTCATGGGTGAAGGGAAAACACCAAGGTTACTTATCGGTAGACGTTTTTTCCGGGACCCATGATAGCACCTGTATATCCCCCCCACACACACACACACACCTCTTTTTTTCTCACCATACGGGTGTGCACTATAGTTTGGGTGCTTGTGATGTAGGTGTTGGTTATATGTCTAACATTTTATGGAGGTCCTCTCAATGCTCTGTAATCAACTGAAGTGGGAGAGAGGTACCGCCCTTTTATTTGAGACAGTTTCCTGTCCTTGGTGGGGCGGATCCCTCTCTCACATGTGTTGTCATGGTTTCTGGAAAAACGGCTACCGGTAAGTAACCTTGGTGTTTTCAGACAGTCTGAAAGTCTTATATTATTTTCCAGATATTTCTCAAAGCACATAAGGCCAATATCCTGCGATATATTGGAGTAGAGGAATGTTACATCCAATGTCATAAATATATAGCAGGGCTCTTATTTTATTTCTTGAAGTATCTGATTTACCTGAAGTATCTTGAAGTATCTGAATAAGGTGTGTTGAGTCTCTAAGGTGGCTTTGCAGATAAAGGACATGAGTTTGCATTGTCCTATCAATATACTCAAAGAGTTTACTCGTCAGGGAGCCAATCCCAGAGATGATGAGTTTCTCGGGTGGGTCAGTTATGCTCTTATGTTTCTTAGGTAGGTGATAAAAAAGAGGAATTGCTGGGTTTTTTATAGATAAGAATATTTTTTATTTTAAGTTCAGCATATTATCAGTAGTTGCTTTATTTATTAAAGAGAGGATCCGGTGGGCTTCCTAGCAGTATTCATTGTAATTTTAAATAACGACACCTCCTCCTTTGTCTGATGCTCTCATTACTTTGTCCATACTATGTCTCTTTCTGTTTTAGTAAGATTGAAAGTTGCTTTTTGCTTTGTTTTTTAAGAAAAAAAGTTTTTTTCCGTGATGAATTTTAGCTCATTAAGAACTACATCATTGAAGGTGCTCAAGTGGTGCCCTTTACTTTCTGTAGGATAAAAATTAGATTTAGCCCTTAGATCAATATGGTGACTTATATAATTTTGGAGTATGGGAACCATAGCTTATCTTTATCTAGGATAAAATGCCTTTTGAGGGTCATTTTCCTGATATATAGTTGTAGATCCAAAATGAGATCGAAACCTTTAGATTGAAAAGTGGTGCAGAAAGAAAGGTTTTTGGCCAATATGAATGTTTAGCATCAGTTATCTTATAGCTAGATAGATTGAATACATTTGATGGTTTATCAATTTGGGGTTGGAAGATGGCCCTGTCTTTCCCTTTTTCTTTTTTTCTTCCTTCCCTGGTTCCTCTAATTGCTTCTTTTTTCCCCCAATCTGGGAAAAATATAAAGTTTATTCGTCCCTTCTTGGGGGAGAGAACACGGGGTAAAAAAGGAACCAGAGCTCTGGACCTTGCATTAAGAAGTGGGAACGTCTGTGCAATGATTTATGTGGAGATGCCAGAAGTTGCTGTTTCACATCTTGAATTGTTTCCTCAGACATTTTCGCACATCCTCCATCATGCCTCCAGTGATCCAGCTTATTCACCAATGACAGACTACATGGTTTGAACAGAAGATTTCGACCTCCAAACTTCTTTAGAAACTCACTTTGGTACCTTTTTAACCCCTTCACCACAAAGCCTGCTTTCATCTTCCTGCCCAGTCCAAATGTTCCAATCCTGACCAGTGTCACTTTATTAGGTAATTCTGGTACGCTTCAATGTAAACCAGTGATTTTGAGACTGTTGTTTTTTCATGACACATTGTACTTTATGGAAGTGGTCAATGTAGGTCAATTTTTTTTTCTATGAAAATATCAGAAATTTGGTGAAAATTTTGCAAATTTCAAACTTTTTTTTATGCCTTTAAAGGGAATCTGTCACCACTTTGGAGTTATCAGACCTCTACTATGGGCATACAGGGTATAGAAAAGTAAATCTATACATACCTGTATGGCCCATAGTAGAGGGTTGAGTGCAGAGAAAAGCGCTTTAATCAATTCTATTTTGGAAAGGCTTGGCGTCCAGGGGACGCCAAGCAATCCCCGCCTATGTGCTTATTATTTCCCCAAATCCCCACCTCTCTGCTTAATTATCATTGACGTGCACTGTGCTCACTGACTTCCCGGGCATGTGCAAAGCTCCACTCACATAGAACGCGCTTTGCTTCATCCTGACCCCGTCTCTCCGTGCTCTGCACCTGGGAGTCGCTGTCACTCCCCGGCACCTGCGCAATAGAACAGGCAGACGGGGCCGGGATAAAGCAAAGCGCGCTTTATGTGAGTGGCGCTTTGCGCATGCCTGGGAAGTCAGGGAGCACAGTGCACGTCACAGGGTCTGTCACAGGGCCCTGCGACGTGCAGGGGAGGGGGGGAATATGATAATTAAGCATACAGGCAGGGATTTGGGGGAATAATAAGCACATAGGCGGGGATTGCTTGGCGTCCCCCAAATTGACACTATTTTAAAAACTGCACCTCTCAAAGTGCTCAAAACCCACATTCAAGAAGTGTATTAACCCTTCCGGTGCTTCACAGGAATTAAAGCAATGTGGAAGGAAAAAATTAAAATAATACATTTTCCTACAAAAATGTTGCTTTAGCCCCAATTTTTTAATTTTCACGAGAGTAACAGAAGAAAATGGACACCAAGATTTGTTGTGCAATTTCTTCTGAGTACACAGATACCCCATATGTGGTGGAAAACTACTGTTTCGGCACACAACAGGGCTCGGAAGGGAAGGAGCACCATTTGACTTTTGCAGCGGAAAATTGCCTGGAATAGATATTGGACGACATACCACGTTTGTAGAGCCCCTCATGCACCTAAACAGTGGGGACCCCCCCACAAGTGAGCCCATTTTGAAAACTACACCCTTCAAAGAATTTATCTAGAGGTGTGGTGAGCACCTTGAACCCACAGGTGCTGCACAGAATTTGATAACATTAAGCCTTGAAAATAAAAAAAATGAAATTTTTCCCACAAAAATTTAACTTTAATTTAAGGTTAAGCAGGAGAAAACGAATGGTACAATTTGTTACGCAATTTCGCATCTGCATGCCAACACCTCAAATGTGGTCAAAAACTACTTTTGAGGCACAGTGCAAAGCTCATAAGGGAAGAAGCGCCATATTGGGGTACCTATTTTTCTAGAATGGTTTGAGGGTGCCATATCACATTGGCAGAGCCCCTGAGCTGCCAGAACAGCAGAACCCTCCCAATAGAGACACAATTTTGCAAACTACACTCCTCAATGAATTCATCTCGATGAAGAGTGCAGTGATCATATTGACAACACAGGTGTGTCACAGAAGCTTATACCATTGGGCGGTGAAGATAAAAATAATTACATTATTACCACAAAAAAATTTTTAGTCCCTGATTTTATATTTTCACATGGAGAAATCTGTAAAAATGGCACCAAAATGTGTTATGTCTGCTGAACGTGGCAATACCCCATATTTGTCTGTACAGTGCTGCTTAGCCACTCAGTGAGACTCAAGGAGCGCTGTTTGACTCTTAGAGCACAGATTTTCCTAGAATAGTTTGCAGACTCCATATACAGAGCTCCTAATTTCCAGAACTGCAGAATCACCCCTCGGGTGACCCCAGTTTGGAAATTACACCCCTCTAGGAATTTATCTACAGGTGTAGTGACAATTTTTACTCCATGGGTGTTTTCCAGAAACAAACAGCAATAGATGTTGCTGAGTAAAAATTGCAAGTCTGCTGTTGTAATGCTCACTACATTGTAGTGCCCAGTACATTGTTGTGCCTTTACATTATGCCCCACCAGCTCTTGCTTCTGGAGACATGCACCCCGTAAATTAAGCGATCTCTCATCGCTACAGTATTGAGAAACATGTGGACGCTAAATGTGGTTTAGGCACACTGGGCCTCAGAAGGAAGAGGGGCATTTGGATTTGGGAGTGCAGATTCGCTAGATTTCTTTTGGTGGGGAGCCATGTTGCTTTTCCAGAGCCTTTGTGTTATCAGTAACATGGAAGCCCCATATATGTCTGTTAACAGATGATGGACCTGAGTGGTTACTTGCTTTTTTCGTGGATTGAATTGAAGCTGTTATGATCTGCAACAAGTACTAAGGAAAGAAAGGGGAAAGCTACCCCTACAGTAAGACTAAGCTGAATCCCTATGATGTAGCGGGCTGCCTGTTCCTTGCAAACAGACCCGCCTTAGTCCTCGGCTAGTCTGAAAGAAGACCTATAGCATAAGGTGAGGGGTCCCTAAAAGAACTAAGGACTGGAACAAAAATAGGACACCTCCTTAACAAAGAAAGTTGTTGCAGAACACAAAAAGATAAACTGACAAAAAGGTACTAGAGGTCCCAGAAGGACCAAGCGAACTGACAGAGATAGGCACAGAAGCACCTGGCTAGCAAAACAGTCAAAAAACACTGAAGACCAGCACAGCCAAAAGGGCGGAGCTGGAATATAAAAGCAGATGGTCATGTGACCGCAAAACACAAGATGGAAAAAACAAACTGGAGGGTTCTAACAGAAGCTTTGACTGGTAACATTTTGGATCATATTTATCCTGTGCTCTACGCTGAGTACTTACATCAGGGTTCCATCTAAATCTCCGAATGACATGATTCAGATGAAACACCAGAAGGATACAATCACTATAATGAAGCAGCAGAGTTACTCTGTACTCTGTCTGGCCTCTGTTTAGTGGTGTCCTTCTTTTCAGGGGTGCACAAAACTGTGGCTGACCAAATTTTTATGCATGCTTAAAAAGACGGACACCGCCGGATCATAGGCCAGACAGCATCCACAGTGTCTCCATTTGCCTCATTATAGAGAATCTTCCGTCAGGGGTTCCATCTAAATCGCATATTTCTGAGATTTACACTGAAACCCCGGTGTAAGCGTTAGGTCCAAGCGTTGATTCTTCTTCTGTCTTGTTTCTTTATCGTCCAGGTTTCACATTCAAATGTTATTACAGAAAAGACCAGCCTATGTACAAGCCGTGTCTTCATCGCCAGTGAAATGTCTCTCAATTTGAAGACACAAAAACAATTTTATAAAAAAAAAAAAATAATTGTTTTTGCATCACTTTATTCCAAGAGCTATAACTTTTTCATTTCTCTGCTCACGGAGATGGCTGTATGGCAGCTTATCTTTTTGTGGAACAAGATTATGTTTTAAGCAATACCATTTTTATTTACATTAGAATTTTTGATTGCTTTTTATTCTACTTTTTATTCGGCGGTATGATGAAAAAAAGCATAGTTTTTTGTCACTTTTTTTTACGGTGTTCACTGAAGGGGTTAACTAGTGTGCTAGAACAGGTTGTTCTGGAAGCAGCTATACCAAATATGTGTATTTTTTTATGTTTTGCCGCTTTTACACAATAAAAACAATTTTTAAGAGAAATGTAGCTTATTTATTTCTCAGCTGACGAAGCTGTATGGTGGCTTGTTTTTTTGTGAAACAAGATGTCGTTCTCAGCTTTATCAATTTTATTTGCATTCCACATTTTGTTCAGCGGTATGATGAAAAAGCATAGTTTCTTGACACTTTTTATTTTTTATTTTGATTGTGTTCACTGAAGGGGTTAACTAGTGGGACAGATTTATAGATCCGGTTGTTCTGGATGCTGCGATACCAAATATCTGTACTTTGTTTATTTTTATTTTCACATTAAATACTGTATATATTGCAAGGTTGCAGCTGGACAGGTCATGGACGGGAGGTATGTGTCCCCGAGGTACCAAGCCTCGGTGATGTAGAACCCAGAGAAGCAGGCTCCAGCACACATAGTGCTGAGAGGTGTTTAATGGGCCTGGATTATGGGGCCTAGTTTTGCAAGCAGCTGAAACCGGGATGGGAATGGCGGCTCACTTACCTCCAGTCCAGATCTTGCAATGTCTGATTTAAGGCAGCTGGGCTGTCTCACAGTCTGTGTATTATGTAAGGTGAGCAGGCCTTGCATGTGCTGCTCAGACAGATTCTGCTGGAGTCAGAGGAAAGCACTTAATTTAAATGGCTAAAGCCGTGCTGTATGGACTTGTTATTTTGAGTTTTGTTCAGTTGTACCTTTTGGAACTTAGAAGCGGCTGTTACATTTTGCTTTCCTGACCGGTGTATGGACACTTAATAAAACGCCCGCTTGTTTGAACCAGCAAACTGCATTCCTGTGTGTGAGCCAGTGTCTACCACAGAGCCGATCTCTCATAATACATATATATTGTGGCAAGACGGCTCACTCGGCCGCTTCCGGAAGTAGACTCAGGAACCGGGTTTTCTCTGCAGGCTTTATTATATGGCATAAAGCCCTGCGACTCCAACAGAAATAAACACGGCCTTACTGGAAAAACGACAAAACAAAAGATAAACAATAGCACAGTCCATATGTATGTGGAACTCACCCACCCAGAGTGTAGTCCCAGCCTTCAGCTCTGTCCTGAGCTGAAGCTTTCCCAGTCTGGAGACCTTGCCTCTCCAGACCACAGCACAGAAAAAAAAAACAGGGCTGAAAATTTAAAACCATGCTCAGCCACACCTTGAGGGGAGGTATGGTGAATAACGTCCCTCCCATCTCTATGTCATTCACACAAAATCACATCCTTCAAAAGAGTTCACCCCCAGCATATAACATGCCGGCAGAATTTCAGTAGGTCTCAGTTCACACAGGAGAGCAACCTGATTGACACATACCTCCCCTCATATATCACACCAGTGGCTCTCACAATATGCATATTGTAAGGTAGTGGTATTGATCATGCTGGGGGGGCACTCACTTCACCGGGTCAATTAAAGCACACAAGACACATTTTCCAGTAAACTAAAGTCCAGCAGTTTATTACACGTCATAAATTGCCTATAACATAGTCCATCTCAGTGGCTCGTAGGAATGTTACACATGTAATGTCCTAGAGCCTTTCAGTGGCAGCTATGCCCGCTTGGCTTCAGATACAGACTTCAGCAAGGTACAGCATCAATGTCCATATAAAGAACCAGTTTTACCTTTGCCGGGTCTTAGCTGCTTCTCTCAGCTCTGTTCTGCCACAGCTGTGGCTTTAAGGCTCCCCAACTGTGGTCTCCAAGCCACATGCCTTCCAGGACTACTGGAGTCCCAAACACAGGGATAAGGCCTCTTGCCTCACCAGGCCTCTCTCTAACTGTTTCCAAACCACCCGAATTTATATATCTTTCTGTGCACACAGGACCTGTGATGATGTCACAGTCATGTGATCAGTCACCTGAGGGGGAGGTACATGGTCAGCCAGAACACACCCCCTGGACATTTTAGCAATGCAGCAAGTTGCTGCATTACATATCCCCCCCTCTGTTCAAACTTGTGGGGTTGAACACATAATATACACAATCACATTATAACCCAGGGTTCACACAGAGACCATGTACTTGACAATTGCGCTGCTCAGCCCCTGGAACATTAGTCATCAACATTAGCCCATTCCTTAGGGACCTACCATCTGTCATTGTCACTAACTTCGTCAAGTCACATTTCCGAGTCGTAACCTTGTCAGACCTCCCCCGCTCCCAGCGGTCAGTCGTAACCTTGTCAGACCTCCTCCGCTCTCAGCGGTCAATGCAGCAGTGTGACTCACATGCCCTTGTATCTAAGGTCCGGTCTGACTCCGTACTGTCCCGTACTCTATTGGGTCGTTTGTATGGGCCTATCAGACCTGAGTTACTGGAGGTCTCACTACCTCTAAACCCACGCCCACTAACCTCAGAACATCTTGGAAGGTCTCTAACTTCTACTGTAGCCGTTCTATTATTTGAAGGGCCCTTTCTCTGTTTGGTCTCACAATTTCTAGACTGCTGCCATCTTCTGCTGCTCAGGCGATGCTGTCTTTCTACTCGCAGTCTGGCGAGATTCAACTGTTCTAACTCCCGCAGGTAGGTCACTCGGTACTCCATCAGCATGCGTATATATGCAAGATTTTCTTCCATTCCTACAGCGGAGAATGACACCATGCCGTCTTCATCTGGTATCCAGTCCTGACGATCACGTGGACTGCTTACTTTCATCACACCAGACTTCTTTACCATCATTTGCATGGTTCGGCCATTTCTCCCAATGAGCTTTCTTACCAGAGCATGAGGCACCCGGATAACCTCTTCCCACAGTCCTTGAGCTTTTCTCATGAGTTGTCTAACGGCTTGTTCCGACTTCAACCGGACAAACCGCTTCGTTCGAACACATCGCCAGTGCATGTCACTTAGGATAGCCACCCTCTTCACTGTGACTTTGGTTGTGGACAGGGCCACCAGCTGTTTAGCTTCTGAGGTCGAGTACACCTTATAGGCTCCCACGGACTTCTTAAACTCTTCATGCACTGACTCTCTGGTGCAGTCTTCTCTCAAATCTTCGGGTACATCTATGAGGCACTTGTACCGAGACGTTTCTGTCTCACCAGTGGTTTCCAGACGATTATCCGGCTTAGGTTTCAGGGACAACTGACTTTCAGCTTCTTCACCCTGTATGCTTCCCCTGAGCTGCCTCACAGCTATGAACTCAAAAATTCTGATCTTGACAACTTCCATTCCATACTTATCTTCTTTTAACACTCTCTCAGCCCTCCTCGAGTCCACCTTCTCATGGTTTAAAGGATTAAGCATAATTTGTTTGCCCTTCTCCTTCTCCAAGGGGGCCTCGTTCACTGATTGGTACTTTGCCAGGAAACCTTTGAGCTTGACAACTTCTTCCTCTAGCTCAGCTACTCGCCTCTCAGCAACTCATCTCTGAAGCTCTTCCTGCTTCAACTGCTCTTTTATAAGCAGAAATCTCTCAGACCCCTCTGTCTCCAATGCGCCCACTCGGCTCTCGACAGCCAGTCTCTTAAGCTTCTCTTGCTTCAAATGGGCTTGTAATGCCTCCTTGAGCTTCTTGACCTCGGCTCTTACATCCACCTTGATCTCGGCTCTTACATCCACACCGAATCATCCAAGCTCGCATTATTCGAGGAGGCATTTGCTTCACACCTCCCTTTTTCGATAGACTCCTCCATCTTTTCCCGCTCAGCTTCCATCCTGCCGATTCTATCTTTAAGGCACGTCTCTGCCCTCTGGAAATCATCACAGAATGTCTGCAGCTCCTTCACCTGAGCTTCCAGTCCCGAGATCTTTCTACGGAGATCATCATTCTCATCACGGGAGTCCTGTAGAGTAGTCTCAATCACTTGGCGCCTGTGCTCTGCATCCGCCTTATCATCCTCTAGTTTTTCCTTAACCTTGAGGAGATCCTCATAGTCTCTCTTAGTTTGTTGCAGTTCCCTATTGAATTTTTTCCGCAGTTGTTCTAGGTCTTGATCACGTCCAGAAACTCAATCCTTCAGCGTCACCTTCTCAAGCTTCAACTGCAAAACCTCCTCCTTGGTTTTGCAGAGGTCCTCCTTATTTTCCTGGAACATTTCCTTCCATTGGTTGATTTCCTCGCTGCTTTCCTCCAGTTCTTGGTCATGATTGGCCACTTCCTCTTTCAGGGCTGTCGGATCCTGATCCTTTTGTCTCAGTAGATTATCCTTCTTGTAACAAATCTGCAAAACTGCATCCAACTCTTCCACCTGATCTTCATTGTTGTCTGACACTGTACCGGAGGTTGCTACTGGTAACTTCACCTCCTCTTCCCTCCTGATCTCCTTTGCTTCTAAAGGAGGATCCACACTCGAAATAAAGGCACACAGCATTGCATTTTCTTTATCTGCCCTTTCAGCAAAGGCTACAGGAGCAACTTTTTTGTGGCCCTTGCGCCTACGATGACGAGAGGGGGACTTTCTCACCTCATTTAACTCCTCCTGACTGAACTCTCTTTCTACTTTCGTAGTGTCACCGTCAGCTGTGGGGTCTGTGTGACTCCCCCTGGTGTTGTGGACTAACAAGTCACCTCCCACTTTGACGTCAACCTCTTCTACTGGAGCCACCCAGTTATCAACGGTCGAATTGTCATTTTTAGGCGGTACCAACACACGACCAGTAACCAACTTTGGTATTCTATGCTTCAACCCCTTTTGAGACTCCACCCCCTTTTGGACAACCACACCTGTAGGGGGTACTTTAACAAAAAAAACAGCAATAGTCTTAGGCCCCAGTTCACAACATCTCTTACTACCTCCCTGGGCACTCTGGGATAGTACCGGCACCACAGGAGAACTCAAGGAATGGTCCGCTGCCACCATTCTGGAAGGTGCCAACAGCTCCTGCCGTTCCTGCACCAAGTCCTGTTGTCGTTTCTCAAATACCTGCTGTTGTTTCTCAAATACCTGCTGCAAGTCCTGTTGTCGTTTCTCAAATACCTGCTGTTGTTTTTCAAATACCTGCTGCAGGCATTTTAATCGCTCAACAGCTTCAGTCTCATTTGCTGCTCCCTTCACAGCCATCTTTATCAGCTCCTGCATTTCTTCAGGATACTCTATTTTGTTGAAGAGCATTTGCAGCCGGTCATCTAACCCTTTCTCCATTCCGTCTGGAGATACTGCTCACACCGCTCTCCCCGGAAAAATTTTCGTGGCCCCACCAAGCCACAGCAAACCAGGTTTGAGTGCGACGACAATTTTCGTAACCCCGCCGAGTTACAGCTAGATGCTTTAATCTTCGTGACCCCACCGAGCCACAGCAAGATGCTTGCATCCATGTTCGTCGTCCTGTGCCGTTACCCCTAGCAACCAGGCTGCAGTTGCCCGCATTCTCTAACCAATTGTAAGGTAGCGGTATTGATCATGTTGGGAGGGCACTCACTTCACCGGGTCAATTAAAGCACACAAGCCACATTTTCCAGTAAACTAAAGTCCAGCAGTTTATTACACGTCATAAACTGCCTATAACATAGTCCATCTCAGTGGCTCGCAGGAATGTTACACATGTAATGTCCTAGAGCCTTTTCAGTGGCAGCTATGCCCGCTTGGCTTCAGATACAGACTTCAGCAAGGTACAGCATCAATGTCCATATAAAGAACCAGTTTTACCTTTGCCGGGTCTTAGCTGCTTCTCTCAGCTCTGTTCTGCCACAGCTGTGGCTTTAAGGCTCCCCAACCGTGGTCTCCAAGCCACATGCCTTCCAGGACTACTGGAGTCCCAAACACAGGGATCAGGCCTCTTGCCTCACCAGGCCTCTCTCTAACTGTTTCCAAACCACCCGGATTTATATATCTTTCTGTGCACACAGGACCTGTGTGTCACGCTGTCTCTGTATACTGGAGGTAGGGGGCCTAAGCTGACCCTAAGCTGGGGCCCTGACTAATCCCTCTACCTGGAGGTACTGTTAAAGGTACAGAGGTCCAGGCCGCCAGCGTAACCCCTACCTCCTGAGGATCCCTGCACCTAAGTAATCTAGTCCTGAGAAGGACCTCGATCACAACAAAAGGGGACAAGTAATAATATGCCCACACACAGTACTTAGACGAACGAGACAGTACAAGGGAAAAACCAAAACCACCTTGCATACAAAAACTACACCACAACTACAGAGGGAACACCAACGGGAAAGGAGATAAATGATAAAGCGAGGAAGGGAAAAATCACTCCAAATACACTTATCTCTGAAACTCCAAATACCACGATCCGCTCTGTTAGTCTGCATGAAATGCTTTCACCGACACTTCCCTAACAGACCAGCAGGCATTTGAAGGAGTCTCACTACAGCAGCATTGATTGCAGCTGGGCGAGGCTGGACCTCGTCTAGCACAGAGAGAGAGAGAATTAACTCCCTCACTGCCGAAAAACACAAAGCACCAAAAAGTCAGCTGCGAGAAGTCTGGCTGTGTAATCGTGACGATCTTCGTGGCGACACACCCGTGACAGTACCCCCCCTTCTACAAGGGGCCTCCGGACCCTCAGGGCCAGGTTTATCCGGGTAAGTCGTGTGGAAGGCCCGAACTAATCGGTCTGCGTTAATATCCGACGCAGGAACCCACATCCTCTCCTCCGGACCATACCCTTTCCAATGAACCAGGTACTGAAGGGACCGGCGATTAAAGCGTGAATCGATGACCCTCGATACCTGGAACTCCAAGTTACCCTTGACCACCACTGGAGGGGGAGGTAAAGGTGATGGTACCACCGGCGCCACATACCTCTTAAGCAACGATCTGTGGAACACGTTGTGAATTTTAAATGTAGGGGGGAGGTCAAGACGGAATGCCACCGGATTAATAATAGAACTGATTCTGTACGGCCCGATGAACCTGGGACCCAGTTTCCAGGAGGGAACCTTAAGTTTTATATTCCTGGTAGACAACCATACCCGATCGTTCACACTTAGGTCCGGACCAGACACTCTCCTCCTATCAGCCATACGTTTGTATTGGTTCCCCATAGTATTCAGATTCTTCAGCACCCCTCTCCATACTGAAGCGAGTGATGAGGAAAATCGTTCCTCCTCAGGAACCCCCGAAGAGCCCCCCCTACTGAAAGTACAAAACTGGGGGTGAAAACCATATGCCCCAAAAAATGGGGACTTACCAGTGGACTCGCTCTGCCTATTATTAAGAGCAAACTCTGCCAGAGGTAAGAAAGAAGCCCAGTCCTCCTGGTTCTCTGACACAAAACACCGGAGATATGTCTCCAAGCTCTGGTTCATACGTTCCGTCTGACCATTGGTCTGAGGATGAAAAGCCGATGAGAACGACAAATGCATCCCCCGCCGTGCACAAAACGCCTTCCAGAACTTGGACACAAACTGAGACCCCCGATCAGACACCACCTCGGAGGGTACCCCGTGAAGCCTCACAATCTCCCCAATGAACACCTGCGCAAGAGTTTTAGCATTAGGGAGAGCCGGAAGAGCGATAAAATGTGCCATCTTGCTGAACCTGTCCACTACAACGAGTATGACCGTTTTACCCGAAGACGGAGGGAGGTCCGTAATAAAGTCCATAGACAGATGAGTCCAAGGACGCTCCGGGATCTTCAAAGGTAAGAGGGCCCCAGACGGACGGGTATGTGAGGTCTTAGAGCGCGCACAAACCCCACAGGACGCGACAAAAGTTACCACCTCCTTATGTAAGTTAGGCCACCAAAACCGACGCGAGAGGAGATCCACAGTTGCTCTACTCCCCGGGTGTCCTGCAAAAACTGAGTTATGGTGTGCCTCGATCACCTTTTGTCGCAACTGATCTGGAACAAACAGTCTCCCCGGAGGTCCAACAGGGGCGTCCCCCTGAGCCTCCAATACCTCCTCCTCCAGCTCAGAGCATACTGCCGAAACCACCACCCCCTCCTGAAGGATAGGAATCGGGTCGTCCGTATTCCCGGCCCCAGGGAAACTACGAGATAAGGCATCCGCCTTTACATTTTTTGACCCAGGACGATATGTAACGACAAAATTAAACCTGGTAAAAAACAATGACCACCTAGCTTGTCTGGGATTCAGACGTTTCGCGGACTCCAGATATAGCAGGTTCTTGTGATCGGTGATGACAGTGACCGGATGGACTGCCCCCTCCAAAAAATGGCGCCACTCCTCAAAAGCTAACTTAATGGCCAAGAGTTCCCTATTGCCGACATCGTAATTCCTCTCAGCGGACGACAATTTTTTAGAGAAAAAGGCGCACGGATGCCACTTACCAGGGGACGAACCTTGTGACAATACTGCTCCCACCCCTACCTCGGAAGCGTCTACCTCTACAATGAATGGCTGTGACGCATCAGGTTGAATGAGTATGGGTGCCGAGGCAAAACATTTTTTCAAGGAGGAGAATGCTTGACAAGCCTTGTCAGACCACCTAGAAAAATCCGTCCCCTTTTTAGTCATGTCTGTGAGAGGCTTAACCATGGACGAGAAATTACGAATGAACTTCCGGTAATAATTAGCAAACCCCAGGAAACGTTGTAGTGCCTTAAGATTCTCTGGCCGATCCCACTCAAGAACTGCCCGCACTTTCCCAGGGTCCATACGAAAACCGGACGCTGAAACCAGGAAGCCTAAAAACTGGAGTTCCTGTACGGCGAACACACACTTTTCCCATTTGGCATACAGTTTATTATCCCGCAAGATCTGTAACACCTGCCTAACGTGCTCCTGATGAGACACCAGATCCGGCGAGTAAATTAAGATATCATCCAGATATATGACAACAAACTGTCCCACCAGGCGGCGAAAAATGTCATTAACAAAGTGTTGGAACACCGCCGGGGCATTAGTCAGACCGAATGGCATGACAAGGTTCTCATAATGCCCCTTCGGTGTGTTAAACGCCGTCTTCCACTCATCCCCCTCCTTCATCCTAATCAGACTGTATGCCCCCCTGAGATCCAACTTAGAGAACCATTTGGCGCCCACGATCTGATTAAAGAGATCGGGAATAAGTGGGAGCGGATACGGATCTCGGACCGTAATCCGATTAAGTTCACGGAAATCCAGGCAAGGGCGTAGGCCTCCATCTTTCTTCTTAACAAAGAAGAACCCCGCAGCCACCGGTGAAGATGAAGGTCTAATATGCCCCTTAGCCAGACTTTCTGAAATATAATCCTTCATGGCCTGCCTCTCAGGACCAGAAAGGTTATACAACCTAGCTTTAGGTAACTTGGCCTCAGGGAGCAGTTTTACAGAACAGTCATACTCGCGATGAGGAGGTAGTTCCTGACACCCTTTCTCCGAGAATACATCCTCAAAGTCCGCCAGAAATGGAGGTAAGACCCAAGGAGTAACCGCACCGATGACCGTGTTCATGCAGTTTTTATTACAGAATTTACTCCATTGGCTTATCTCTCTGGTTTGCCAATTAATAACCGGGTTATGCTTAGTTAACCAAGGAAGGCCCAACACTATAGGAGTGGGAAGACCCTCCAACACGTAGCAAGACAACAGTTCTTTATGTATCGCCCCCACTTGAAGTTTTACGTCATGCACAGCTTGCAAAAAACTTCCCTGACCGAGAGGCCTGGAATCGATCGAGAATATGGGGATGGGTTTAGCCAACTCACTCAATCGCATACCTTGAACTCGGGCAAACCGAGCATCAACCAGATTAGCCCCGGCCCCACTATCCAGAAGAACAGATATCCTCTCAGTTCTCGTACCCACCACCACCTCCGCCGGTACGAGAAACTGAGACGAACCTAGGGACGAAATACCTACTCCCAGATTGCCGTCCACCACACAACCTGGGATCAACAGTTTTCCGACGACTCTTCACTCTGAAAGGGACGGGATGGACACCCCCCACTAAAATGTCCCTTTCTCCCGCAGAAGAAACACCTTCCTGTCTTATGGCGCACCACCGGTCCCCTCCCCTGAAATGATGTCCCTCCTAATTGCATAGGCTCCTCTGGACTGACCAGGGGAACCACCATATGAGGGGACCTTGTAGGAGGTGGAGTCATCACAGGGGGTAGAGTTATCCCGCACCTCTCCCGAAGCTGTCTGTCAACGCGAATAGCAAGGGCCATAGCGGCTTCCAGTGACGCGGGAGAGTCATACTGTGCCAACACATCCTGTAATTTGTCGGATAAACCTTGACAAAACTGGCTCCTAAGAGCCGGGTCATTCCACTGGGTGTCCGTGGCCCACCTACGGAACTCCGAACAGAATTCCTCCGCCGGACGATCTCCCTGCTGGATCCTACGTAACTTAGACTCAGCAAGGGAGATCCGATCTGGGTCATCATATACGAGTCCCAGAGCAGCGAAAAACCTATCCACTGACTGGAGAGCCGGGGAGCCCGGGGGAAGAGAGAACGCCCAAGATTGTGAGTCCCCTTGTAGGAGCGAGATGACAATTCCCACCCTTTGTTCTTCACTCCCCGATGACCGAGGCCGCAGCCGAAAGTACAACTTGCATGCCTCCTGGAAAACAAAAAACTTGTCCCGCCCCCCAGTGAACCTGTCAGGGAGAGCTACTTTAGGTTCTGGTCCGGCTTGCTCCTGAGGATACAAAACCTTGGACCTAACGTCCGCCAGCTCCATGGACAAACTCTGCAACTGCCGAGCTAGACCGGCTACTGGATCCATGGTAGCTGGAGAAAAACTAAGTGGTCGGTGAAAATGTCACGCTGTCTCTGTATACTGGAGGTAGGGGGCCTAAGCTGACCCTAAGCTGGGGCCCTGACTAATCCCTCTACCTGGAGGTACTGTTAAAGGTACAGAGGTCCAGGCCGCCAGCGTAACCCCTACCTCCTGAGGATCCCTGCACCTAAGTAATCTAGTCCTGAGAAGGACCCCGATCACAACAAAAGGGGACAAGTAATAATATGCCCACACACAGTACTTAGACGAACGAGACAGTACAAGGGAAAAACCAAAACCACCTTGCATACAAAAACTACACCACAACTACAGAGGGAACACCAACGGGAAAGGAGATAAATGATAAAGCGAGGAAGGGAAAAATCACTCCAAATACACTTATCTCTGAAACTTCAAATACCACGATCCGCTCTGTTAGTCTGCATGAAATGCTTTCACCGACACTTCCCTAACAGACCAGCAGGCATTTGAAGGAGTCTCACTACAGCAGCATTGATTGCAGCTGGGCGAGGCTGGACCTCGTCTAGCACAGAGAGAGAGAGAATTAACTCCCTCACTGCCGAAAAACACAAAGCACCAAAAAGTCAGCTGCGAGAAGTCAGGCTGTGTAATCGTGACGATCTTCGTGGCGACACACCCGTGACACTGTGATGATGTCACAGTCATGTGATCAGTCACCTGAGGGGGAGGTACATGGTCAGCCAGAACACACCCCCTGGACATTTTAGCAATGCAGCAAGGCGATGCATTACAATATATACAGTGCAGACCAAAAGTTTGGACACACCTTCTCATTTAAAGATTTTTCTGTATTTTCATGACTATGAAAATTGTACATTCACACTGAAGGCATCAAAACTATGAATTAACACATGTGGAATTATATACTTAACAAAAAAGTGTGAAACAACTGAAAATATGTCTTATATTCTAGGTTCTTCAAAGTAGTCACCTTTTGCCTTGATGACTGCTTTGCACACTCTTGGCATTCTCTTGATGAGCTTCAAGAGGTAGTCAGCGGAAATGGTCTTCAAACAATCTTGAAGGAGTTCCCAGAGATGCTTAGCACTTTTTGGCCCTTTTGCCTTCACTCTGCGGTCCAGCTCACCCTAAACCATCTCGGTTGGGTTCAGGTCTGGTAACTGTGGAGGCCAGGTCATCTGGCGTAGCACCCCATCACTCTCCTTCTTGGTCAAATAGCGCTTACACAGCCTGGAGGTGTGTTTGGGGTCATTGTCCTGTTGAAAAATAAATGATGGTCCAACTAAACGCAAACCGGATAGGATAGCATGCCGCTGCAAGATGCTGTGGTAGCCATGCTGGTTCAGTATGCCTTCAATTTTGAATAAATTCCCAACAGTGTCACCAGCATAGCACCCCCACACCATCACACCTCCTCCTCCATGCTTCACGGTGGGAACCAGGCATGTAGAGTCCATCCGTTCACCTTTTCTGCGTCGCACAAAGACGCTGTGGTTGGAACCAAAGATCTCAAAGCACAGATTTCCACTGGTCTAATGTCCATTCCTTGTGTTCTTTAGCCCAAACAAGTCTCTTCTGCTTGTTGCCTGTCCTTAGCAGTGGTTTCCTAGCAGCTATTTTACCATGAAGGCCTGCTGCACAAAGTCTCCTCTTAACAGTTGTTGTAGAGATGTGTCTGCTGCTAGAACTCTGTGTAGCATTGACCAGGTCTCTAATCTGAGCTGCTGTTAACCTGCGATTTCTGAGGCTGGTGACTCTGATAAACTTATCCTCAGAAGCAGAGGTGACTCTTGGTCTTCCTTTCCTGGGGTGGTCCTCATGTGAGACAGTTTCTTTGTAGCGCTTGATGGTTTTTGCAACTGCACTTGGGGACACTTTCAAAGTTTTCCCAATTTTTCGGACTGACTGACCTTCATTTCTTAAAGTAATGATGGCCACTTGTTTTTCTTTACTTAGCTGCTTTTTCTTTGCCATAATACAAATTCTAACAGTCTATTCAGTAGGACTATCAGCTGTGTATCCACCAGACTTCTGCACAACACAACTGATGGTCCCAACCCCATTTATAAGGCAAGAAATCCCACTTATTAAACCTGATAGGGCACACCTGTGAAAACCATTTCCAGTGACTACCTCTTGAAGCTCATCAAGAGAATATCAAGAGTGTGCAAAGCAGTCATCAAAGCAAAAGGTGGCTACTTTGAAGAACCTAGAATATAAGACATATTTTTAGTTGTTTCACACTTTTTTGTTAAGTATATAATTCCACATGTGTTAATTCATAGTTTTGATGCCTTCAGTGTGAATGTACAATTTTCAAAGCCATGAAAATACAGAAAAATCTTTAAATGAGAAGGTGTGTCCCAACTTTTGGTCTGTACTGTATATGACTCGCCCCCTGGGCCGTGGGGCACCCGGAGCCGGGCAATAGGGAGACGATGGGGGTAGTAGTGGCGACCCGGTCCCGTGGCTCAGGGTGGTCACACCAGCGGTAGTCTGCTATGTGCTGTAGATAATGTCCGACTGCGCCACCCGTGGATTGCGGCTATTATGAACCGCCGCTGCAAGGCAGTTCCCTGGGGCTGATGGTGTGTGCAGCTGAGTTAGTATAACTCCCCACGGGAGGAGTGTAGCCTCAGGGCAATGTAGTGGATGGTGGGGGTGATGGTGAAGAGAGTCCCAGTACCGTTAGTGCTGGAGGAGCAAGGAGCACACAGACAACGTACTGCAGTCCAATGTGTTTTACTCACAGTTCATATGCTCCGGGTCACTGCGGCACCAGTAGTGACTGCCCGAGCCGTGCTGCGTCCACCAGGTGAGGGGCTCGGTCAACCCCCAGGCAGTTCAGGAGCATGGCACAGGACCCCCTTCTATCCTTTCTCAGGCCTGCCCCACCAGTGACCAACTTTTGTCTAGCTGCCGCGGATCTGCGCGGGTAAACGTGGGCCCCGTTCCCCGCTGTCCTATAGGGTGCCTTCCTAGCAGGTTTGATGAGGTGTCGCACCAATAAATGATCGCGACCTTATACTTCCCTTAGTGTGTGAGCTCAGGTGACCAGCAACCAATGAGCTCCTACCTACGCTCAGGAACCGTCCCCTCCTGCTCCTACATCACCGGGTTTTCCTCCCCCCTCCCCACTCCAGCCAGGGACATGGTCTGTCGTGCCTGCATTGGTGTCTAATGGGAGCACCGTTGAACTGTCCCCCGGAAATGGGGTGTGTGTGATGTATGCAGCTACCTGAGCCCTGGTCCATACTCCATCCTTACCCGGGAGTGGGATATCACACCTCTGGCAGAGGTGCAATACCTCTGTAGCGACCGAGCCCTCGGGGCGCTACATTCCCCCCCTGGTAAAGCACAGCATGTCCTCGGGCTGGAACAGAGCAAAAACAATTAAGTACAGAACATGCAAAACTTTTTCACAACTTTTCACATTAGAAAACGGACGACACAGTACAATTCCCTTCAGGGGAAACACTTTCCTCACTTGTTACACTATTATAAAACACTTTGCTAATGCCTCCGGAACTCTTTTGTCACATAAACCATTATAGAAAACTTCCACATTACTATTTAGCAGCATATAAAACTTTTTCTACATAAAACATTTGCAAGAAAAACATTTTCAAACACATTTTTGAACTCTGGCCTCTGTGCAACTTGTGACCAGGTATTCAATCTTCTTTTAAGTGCAAGAACTTCAGTAAACTTTTAAACGTGAGGGACTCTCGGTCCTGAGGTAGACGTTACAGTCTTGTTATAAAACCAGTAGGGGGCGCTTTAGGAAGCGCAACTATTTACAGGGGATTGGCCGTTCCCAGTCCTCGGCCGGTTGGAAAGGGGGAATGGCTGCTCTCAGTCCTCAGCCAGGTAGGGAATAAGGGGCAACTTTTAAACAAGTAACAGTTCAATATTTGTCCCAATGGGGACCACACTTTCAAAACGGGAACAGTCCCATAAACAGTTCTGATACCCCGACGGGTAACTATATACAGTTCACTCACGCGGCTCCCTCTTAAGGGCGGTGTCCTCCTTGCGCACCTTCCTCAGGACAGTCTTCAGACCCGTCCGGGTCCTCTTGGCTCTCCTCGTAACCGTAGTGCTGCAGTTCTTCCTCGGTAAGCCGATGGACATGGAGGGCGTACGGTCCTTTGGCACCCTCGTGTCGGGTAAAGGTGACCACATCACCAGGGTATAGGTCACGTCCACGGTGTCCCTCGGGTAGATGGCTTTCGGCGTCCCTGCGGGTCACAAAGACGTCGCCGACGGTTTCCGGGTCCCTTATAAAGCCCCAGCCATTCTCCATCTGGAGCTTTATCACGGGCCCGGTGGCTTGGGGACCGCGGGCGGCTCGGGTATCTTGACGGGCCCTGCGTTTCTGCTCGGCACTCCGGGCCTGAAGCCGCTCCTCCCTAACGCGCCTCTCTCGCCGTTCCCGCTCAATGGTCACCAGCTGCTGTTGGCAGGCCTCCAGACGACGGGCTGCGTCCGCCCTGGTCTCCCGAGTGAACCCCATCAAGTTTTCACCAGTGGGGTCCCACTCAAATTGGGCGTCCTCTAGTGGGGGCAGGGTGACTTCTACGGGCTCCGGAGCAGGTATCAGGTGCTCGCGCGGGGGTTGGGTCTTCCATGGTTGACCGCTGACCATCTCGGCCGGCCACACTAACGGCAGTCCATCCGGACCGGTGTGTTGGGCAAACAGGTCCGTGCCCAGCAGTGGTATAGCGGAGGGCCTCGATTTGGGAGCAGCGCCCAGGGGCACTCGGCCTTGCGACCAGGCCGGTGGTCTTCTGGTTGTGCCCGATGGCGGCCCAGTCTAGGAGGGGGGCGCTGGTGGGGTGACGGCGCCCGGGTTTACCAGGCCTTGCGACCGGGCCGGTGACGCTTCCCTTTTTACCGCGCCCGGGGTCGGAGGGCGTGGCGCAGGGCGGGGCGTGGCCGTGGCTTCCACCGCTTGAGGCCTAGCCGGGAGTAGTGACGGCGCGGCAACAGGTGCGGTGAGTGGGGCTTCGGGCTCTGCGACGGGAGGCTGGGGCAGGCTTGCAGCTGCTGGGCCTTGGGTGGTAATGTAGCACCCTGAGGATTCGGCTGCTACAGGGGTATTGCACCTCAACCCAGAGGTGTGATATTCCACTCCCGGGTAAGGATGGAGTGTGGAACTGAGCTCGGTAGGCTGCATGCACTACACACATCCCATTTCCGAGGAGCAGACCAACGGTACTCCCACTTAGAAATGTGCAGGTACGACCGAGTCTGTTCCTGGCTGGAGTGGGAGGGGGGTGGTACATCCCAAGTAGTGTAGGGGCAGATAGGGGGAGCAGCCTGGGTAAAGTTAGGAGCTCATTGGGTGCTGGTCACCTGAGCTCACACATAGAGGGAGTATTTAAGGTGGGCACCATCTAAGATCAGGGTCAGTCAGTCAGTCAGCCTTTGCAGAGGAGTCAGTCTGCCACAGTTGGTCAGTCTGAGAGAAGTCAGAGGAAGAGGAGCAGAGCAGTCCCAGAGAGAGTGAGAGAGGAGAGCCAGAAGGACCCAGAGAAAAAGAAAGGACTCTGAGAACCCAAATTCAATCCCCGGGTGAAGAGTCGGCAATAGGGTACCGGATCCCAAGCTGGTGGGGGCAAAAGCACACCCTAGCCAGAGACCGGAGGCCGTGGGCAGCGTCTGCCACGGCCACCCACCACATCCACCCCGAAGGCAGACCACGTGGAGGGTCAGGGAACCCAAGGCCAAGGGTTTCCCAACAGAAGGCCCGAGGGAGCTGGACCTAGGTGGATCACTAGTGGGGACGGCCAGAGGAAAGGACAGAAGGAGAGCTCAGGGTCACGCTCCGGACTTGCTTGGGGGTTGGCTGGATCCAGGACCTGGTGGACGCAGCACGGCTCGGGTGGTCACTTGAAGCTGGAGTGACCGGAACATCAGCAGTGAGTAAATACCCTAAACTGCACAACCCGACTCGGTCTTCATTTAACATCTACGCTGCACCACCACAACCCCCATCCTCTGCACCTGACCCCCTGAGGCTATACCCCACCCGTTGGGGGTTATACCATCAAAAGCTGCACCAACACCATCAGCCTCAGCGGACCCTGCTGCAGCGGCGGCCATAGTGACCGCAATACAACGGGTGGCGTAGTCGACATTAAGAACTTAATAACATCTGTAGGACTGCCACATACAACTGAGCTTGACACCCTGGGCACGGACCGGGTCACAGCCACTCGGAAGACTACAACTCCCATCTGATCCGGCTCCGGGTATTCCCCCTAAAGAATATGGCCCAGGGGGTGCGTCAACTTTGGCGTAGTCGGCAGGATTACGTGCCCGCAACACCCGGGTACTGCGTGCCTGAAGAAAAGAACGAGTTTACCTCAAAAAGAAGTCTCCTGCCGGTTCCGGAGGGTCCCCGCCATCGGACTCCATCACAGATCGATTCCCGCCGGTTGTCCGCCATTAACAGCTTTTTCCCGCCATCTGCAGAGTTTCCCGCCACTGGGAAGCGGTTCCCGCCATTTCCAAAGGTTTCCCGCCTTGGAAGAGCGGACGCCATTATGGGCGTGCCAGAGGGTGGTGAGAGGCCGCCTCCCATCGTGGGCCAGGACCGAAAATGGCGCCAAAAGTGGAAACCGCCCCCACCAACAGAGACTGTGATGCTAGAGGTGTCTGTCAGCGTGAAAGAACTGCCCCTGGAGCTGACAGTCACCAAGTGGCCCCGGGACCGCCCTCGGAGGGGGAGGAGACGAAAGGAGAGAGCAAAGATGGGTGTCGCTTGGAGCAGTCTGGAGAGAGCGCACCCGGAGGCAAGAAGCCCGGAGAAGAGTATCGGAGGAGCTTACCTGGAGATGGCGAGAAAGCGGAGCAGCACGGGCCCGTTGGCCAGGAGCCTGCTAGAAACGGAGGAGGAAGAGCAGAGCAGCACCGGCCCGTTGGCCAGGAGCCTGCTGGAGACAACGGAAGGAGAGCAGAGCAGCACCGACCCGTTGGTCAGGAGCCTGCTGGAAACAACGACCCCACTAGGCCTAGTGGAGGTCCTAGCACAGCTCCCCCGAGACCGGGAGTGTGCACAGACCGCTCTGGAGGGCCTCGCAAGGAGGATGGCCCGGGTGCAGCGAGAGACGTTGGCGGAGTGGAGCCGTGAGATGGCCCAGCAGACCGAGACCTGTCAGCGGAGCACGCCACCCAAGACGAGGAGACAGACCGCCTCTGAGGATGGCGCGGGAGGATTGAAGGCCCGAGACGGCGCCGAGAAGGGAGCCGAACGAGTGGAGGCAGGTAAAGGGGACGTCTATACCCCAAACCGGGAAACCGCGTACCTGCCCCAGCTCCCCGTCGCAGAGCCCGAAGTCTATCCTGCCGTGCCCGTCGCTGCAACGTCACCGCCGCAGACTAGGCCTCAAACGGGAGCCGCGACCCCTGTGACGTCACACGCCTCGACCCCGAGCGTGACCAAGCAGGAAGTACCACCAGCCTGGTCGCAAGGCCTAGTACCCCCGGGCGCCGCAATACCAACAGCGCCCCCTACCTCCGCGGAGCCCCCGGCCTGGTCGCAGGGCCAAGTAGCCCAGGGCGCCGCTGTCCTTACGGTGCCCTTCACCTTCCAGATATCCCAGGCCTGGCCGCAAGGCCCGGGCAACCCGGGCGCAAACACCACCGCGCCCATAAGACCAAGAGTGCCGCATCTGGGAGAGGACCTGTTCACCCAACACACGTGCCCGGATGGGCAGCCTTTCATCTGGCCCCAGAAATATCATGAACTGGAACGACAGAGGAAGGCTGGGGCCATGTGTGCACCCCTGATCCCGGCTCCAAAGCCCGTGAAGAGGATCTCGCCCCCGCTAGAAGAGGCCCAATTTGAGTGGGACCCCACCGGAGAAGATCTCATGGGGTTCACTCAGGAGACTCGGGCAGCTGCAGCGGAGCGTGCTGAGTGCTGCCGCCGACAGCTCGAGGTCTTCGAGAGGGAGCGGAGAGAGAGGCGGGTCCGGGAACAGCAAGCTCAAATAAGGAGCGCGGAGCAGAAGAGCCGGGCCAGGAGAGACCCCCGTGCAGCGCATAGTCCCCGCACCACCGGGACTGTGATTAAGTTTAACATGCAGCATGGGTGGGGCTTCATCCGAGACCACCGCACCCCAGGCGACGTCTTTGTAACCAGGAGAGACGTTGAATCCCACCTACCGGAGGGACACAGAGGTCGTGACCTTTACATCGGGGACGAGGTCACCTTCACCCGGCACAAGTGTGCCAAAGGACCCTACGCCCTCCATGTGCATCGCCTGACGGAGGAAGAGCTGCGGTGTGAGGAGGAAGAACAAGAGGACCCGGACGGGTCTGAAACTAGAGTTAAAGGAAACCATAAAGAAAGAGCAGGAGGACGTCGTCGTTAAGTACAGCGGAGTAGAAGCTGTATACAGTTGCCCGTCAGGGCACAGTGAACTGTTGCTAATGTAGTCCCCGTTGGGACCAGAGAATTGAACTGTTTACCCGTTTAACCCTTAAATCCCACTGACCGAGGACTGAGAGCGGTCATTCCTCCCTAATACCTGGCCGAGGACTGAGAGCGGCCACCTTCCCTTTTGTATATAGTTGCGCGTCCTAAAGCGCCCCCTACCGGTTTTATAGGAAAACCATTTTTTCAAGAAAAGACTGTCGCACTTTACCCGGTCACGCGTTGCACAGTGACCGGAGGAGGAGCAAGAAGCGAGGAAAAGTCTACAAGAATGTTTTATATAAAAAAAGTTTTATTGATATATATATATATATAATGTTTTATATGATGTTTTATTATGATGTTTATGCAAAAATTTTATGTTTTGGTGTTTTGTTCTTACAGCCCGAGGACGTGCTGTGATTTACCAGGGGGGAATGTAGCACCCTGAGGATTCGGCTGCTACAGGGGTATTGCACCTCAACCCAGAGGTGTGATATTCCACTCCCGGGTAAGGATGGAGTGTGGAACTGAGCTCGGTAGGCTGCATGCACTACACACATCCCATTTCCGAGGAGCAGACCAACGGTACTCCCACTTAGAAATGTGCAGGTACGACCGAGTCTGTTCCTGGCTGGAGTGGGAGGGGGGTGGTACATCCCAAGTAGTGTAGGGGCAGATAGGGGGAGCAGCCTGGGTAAAGTTAGGAGCTCATTGGGTGCTGGTCACCTGAGCTCACACATAGAGGGAGTATTTAAGGTGGGCACCATCTAAGATCAGGGTCAGTCAGTCAGTCAGCCTTTGCAGAGGAGTCAGTCTGCCACAGTTGGTCAGTCTGAGAGAAGTCAGAGGAAGAGGAGCAGAGCAGTCCCAGAGAGAGTGAGAGAGGAGAGCCAGAAGGACCCAGAGAAAAAGAAAGGACTCTGAGAACCCAAATTCAATCCCCGGGTGAAGAGTCGGCAATAGGGTACCGGATCCCAAGCTGGTGGGGGCAAAAGCACACCCTAGCCAGAGACCGGAGGCCGTGGGCAGCGTCTGCCATGGCCACCCACCACATCCACCCCGAAGGCAGACCACGTGGAGGGTCAGGGAACCCAAGGCCAAGGGTCTCCCAACAGAAGGCCCGAGGGAGCTGGACCTAGGTGGATCACTAGTGGGGACGGCCAGAGGAAAGGACAGAAGGAGAGCTCAGGGTCACGCTCCGGACTTGCTTGGGGGTTGGCTGGATCCAGGACCTGGTGGACGCAGCACGGCTCGGGTGGTCACTTGAAGCTGGAGTGACCGGAACATCAGCAGTGAGTAAATACCCTAAACTGCACAACCCGACTCGGTCTTCATTTAACATCTACGCTGCACCACCACAACCCCCATCCTCTGCACCTGACCCCCTGAGGCTATACCCCACCCGTTGGGGGTTATACCATCAAAAGCTGCACCAACACCATCAGCCTCAGCGGACCCTGCTGCAGCGGCGGCCATAGTGACCGCAATACAACGGGTGGCGTAGTCGACATTAAGAACTTAATAACATCTGTAGGACTGCCACATACAACTGAGCTTGACACCCTGGGCACGGACCGGGTCACAGCCACTCGGAAGACTACAACTCCCATCTGATCCGGCTCCGGGTATTCCCCCTAAAGAATATGGCCCAGGGGGTGCGTCAGTAACATCCCCTTTACTTGCCTCGGTCCTCGTGGCTCCCTCCGCGGCATCGCCTCAGGCCTTCACCTTCACTCCTCCTTCACCGTCCTCAGAGGCAGGCGTACTCCGGGGTGCGGGTGATGCCTGCCGCCGGCGGGTTCCAGCCTGCCGGGCCAGTCCTTCTCTCCACTCGGTAAGCGCATCCCGCTGCGCCCGGACCATCCTCCCATCCAGGTCCTCCAGCGCAGCTTGCGCACGCTCTGGATCTCTAGGGAGTTGCGCCATGATCTCCGCCAGGCTGCATGGCGGTGCAGCCTGCAGCAGGCTCTGGGCCAAGGTATGGGTGCTGCTGAATGTTTCCTCCATTCCCGGGTGCGGTCTATCTAGACTGATCCAGACCGCGCCCTGCCCCACAGTTTTCTTCTCTTCCCACCCCCATTGGGGGTGGTCCCGGGGCAACTTGGTGACAATCACTTTCAGGGGCAGCCCCCCCACCTTGATGGACATCTCCACAGCCACGCTCATGGCTGTTGGGGGTGGGCTCCTTCTTTGGCGCCATTCTGGGACCTGGCCCACGATGGGAGGTGGCTTCCTGTGGTCTTTTGGCGCGCACATTATGGCGCTCGTTCTTCTGGGGCGGGCGCCATCTTTAACACGGTGAAACAGTCTCTTTTCAGGCGCGCAATACCCGTTTGTGGCGGGTTGGTCAGAATCCTGCCGACTACGCCAAAGTTGACTCGCCCCCTGGGCCGTGGGGCACTCGGAGCCAGGCAATAGGGAGACGATGGGGATAGTAGTGGCGACCCGGTCCCGTGGCTCAGGGTGGTCAGACCAGCGGTAGTCTGCTATGTGCTGTAGATAATGTCCGACTACGCCACCCGTGGATTGCAGCTATTATGAACCGCCGCTGCAAGGCAGTTCCCTGGGGCTGATGGTGTGTGCAGCTGAGTTAGTATAACTCCCCACGGGAGGAGTGTAGCCTCAGGGCAATGTAGTGGATGGTGGCGGTGATGGTGAAGAGAGTCCCAGTACCGTTAGTGCTGGAGGAGCAAGGAGCACACAGACAACGTACTGCAGTCCAATGTGTTTTACTCACAGTTCATATGCTCCGGGTCACTGCGGCACCAGTAGTGACTGCCCGAGCCGTGCTGCGTCCACCAGGTGAGGGGCTCGGTCAACCCCCAGATAGTTCAGGAGCATGGCACAGGACCTCCTTATATCCTTTCTCTGGCCTGCCCCACCAGTGACCAACTTTTGTCCAGCTGCCGCGGATCTGCGCGGGTAAACGTGGGCCCCGGTCCCAGCTGTCCTATAGGGTGCCTTCCTAGCAGGTTTGATGAGGTGTCGCACCAATAAATGATTGCGCCCTCCGGTCTTTGGCTGAGGGTAGTTTCTCCTCCACCAACTTGGGATCCGGTACCCTTAATCTGCCTGACCCTTCACCCTGTATTCGCATGGGTTCTTAGGGTCCCTTCCACCTTCTTGTTCCTGAGTCCTTCTGTTTCTCTGTCTCTTCTCCTTCTTTCCTGTTCCTTCTTCTCCTCCTTCCTCGGCCTCTTCTCTAGGCCCACTCCTGAGCAGAGCTCCTACAGAGCCTCCGCTCCCTGTCTTCTCCTCCCACTGACTGTACTCGACTCGACTCGACCCAGATCTAAGATGGTGCCCACCTTTTATACTTCCCTTAGTGTGTGAGCTCAGGTGACCAGCAACCAATGAGCTCCTACCTACGCTCAGGAACCGTCCCCTCCTGCTCCTACATCACCGGGTTTTCCTCCCCCCTCCCCACTCCAGCCAGGGACATGGTCTGTCGTGCCTGCATTGGTGTCTAATGGGAGCACCGTTGAACTGTCCCCCGGAAATAGGGTGTGTGTGATGTATGCAGCTACCTGAGCCCTGGTCCATACTCCATCCTTACCCGGGAGTGGGATATCACACCTCTGGCAGAGGTGCAATACGTCTGTAGCGACCGAGCCCTCGGGGTGCTACATTCATATATATATATATATATATATATATATATATATATATATATACATACTGCTCAAAAAAATTAAGGGAACAATTAAACAACAGAATATAACTACAAGTAAATGAATCTTCTGTGAAATCAAACTGTCCACTTGAAGCAACACTGATTGACAATCAATTTCACATGCTGTTGTGCAAATGGAATAGACAATAGATGGAAATTATTGGCAATTATCAAGACACCATTAATAAAGGAGTGGTTCTGCAGGTGGGGACCACAGACCACATCTCAGTACCAATGCTTTCTGGCTGATATTTTGGTCACTTTTGAATGTTGGTTGTGCTTTCCCACTCGTGGTAGCATGAGACGGACTCTACAGCCCACAGAAGTTGCTCAGGTAGTGCAGCTCATCCAGGATGGCACATCAATGCGAGCTGTGGCAAGAAGGTTTGCTGTGTCTGTCAGCGTACTGTCCAGAGGCTGGAGGTGCTACCAGGAGACAGGCTAGTACACTAGGAGATGTGGAAGGGGCCGTAGGAGGGCAACAACCCAGCAGCAGGACCGCTACCTCTGCCTTTGTGCAAGGAGGAACAGGAGGAGCACTGCCAGAGCCCTGCAAAATGACCTCCAGCAGGCCACAAATGTGCATGTGTCTGCACAAACGGTTAGAAACCGACTCCATGAGGGTGGTATGAGGGCCCGACGTCCACAGATGGGGTTGTGCTCACAGCCCAACACCGTGCAGGACGCTTGGCATTTGCCACAGAACACCAGGATTGGCAAAGTTGCCACTGGTGCCCTGTGCTCTTCACAGATGAAAGCAGGTTCACACTGAGCAGATGTGACAGAGTCTGGAGACGCCGTGGAGAGCGATCTGCTGCCTGCAACATCCTTCAGCATGACCGGTTTGGCAGTGGGTCAGTAATGGTGTGGGGTGGCATTTCTTTGGAGGGCCGCACAGCCCTCCATGTGCTCGCCAGAGGTAGCCTGACTGCCATTAGGTACCGAGATGAGATCCTCAGACCCCTTGTAAGACCATATGCTGGAGCGGTTGGCCCTGGGTTCCTCCTACAAAAAACCCTAACAAAGTTCAGGAAAAGACACATATGATGTTCTTGTCAAACAAAGAATAACCCTTCAGATCTTAAATAGCCAGTCAATGGCATTTTCTTCCGACACATTTACCCCCCCCCCTTATGGTCATTCAGGGGTTCATCAGTGAATTCCTTTAATCAAGACAAGAAAAGGAGACCATAAGTCACACTGCAATGAGGATAACAGCTCACAGGCCCAGGCAATATGTCTTCACATACAATATGATCCCCCTCATAGCCCCTACATACAATATGAGCCCCCATACATACTGTATGAACCCCGATATAGCTCCCTATATACAATATGAGCCCACACACAACCGCCTACATACAGTATGAACCCCCACATAGCTACTGTGGCACCCCAGGGGTCTGGTTTCCACAGTAATAGCAATATTACGTCTGTGAGCAGGTGGGAGGTTTCCTGGTCAGACATCCTATGCATGCCACACCTCCTGCCCAGGCCTGGGAGGGGAAGAACTTCCCCTATATAAAAACTAGGGCTGAGGCAGGGTTAGTGAGGAGAGTGAGAGAACACAGACAGAGACACAGTCTGGTCTGTAGTGGAGCAGCTTTAGGAACAGGAAAGATCAGGAGCTCTGTGGGAGCTGTGCTAAAAGAGGTCAGGGGCTGGAAGCTGTAGAGCTCGCCCTGATTGAAGAATTCTCACCGGACCCGGAGTCCGAGGCTGTGGGGACTAATCCTAACCCAGCAGCAGAAACCGCCCGGCCGGTTGATTTCAGGTCCTCTGGCCAAGAAACCCGAAGGCACGGTCACACGCAAGGGACCAGCACCGCCGTCGTGGAGCGGAAGCTACCAGAAGGCCCCGAGTCACCGGCCATACGGGTGAGCACCACACGGTACACTCAGGGACGTGGGCTACTTTTACCCACCTCTAGCAAGGTAGCCAGAAGAGTACGATTAGTTGGGGAGGCCTACAACTCCGCCTGGCCAGGGGAGATCCCATCTGCTCACGGACTGACCAGTACTCCGGGAGGGTCTACCTTTGTCACCAGTAAAGACCCTGAACTACACCTGAGTGGTTCCTGCTACCCCCTTCAAACACGTCGGCTGCCCTGAGACCATACCCCTCCCGTTGGGGGTTATACCAACTACGCTGCACAATTGTACCACCGGCCTCAGCGGTCTGCCCTGCAGCGGCGGCTCCATAGCCGCATTCAACGGGTGGCGTAGTCGAACATTCTAACATCTACTGTTAAACTCTGCCACTCAGTTTGACTCCCTGGGCACGGACCGGGTCACCGCCACGAGACTACTACCCCTATCTGATCCGGCTCCGGGTAGACTCCCGCGTGCGCAACGCTGCGCGACACAGGCCCAGGGGCGCGTCACTACCTAGATAAAGTATGAACACTCGCATAACTCCCTATATACAGTATAAGCCTCACATAACTCCCTGCACAGCCCCCCAGCATGCATCCCCATGCGAGTAACATCACCCCCTTCTCCACACAGGCACTCAGCATGCAGCCCTACGTGAGTTGCATTACCCCCTTCACTATGCAGCCCCATGTGAGTAGCATCACTCCCTTCACCGCACAGCCCCCAGCCTCACGCAGCCACCTTGCATGCAGCCTCATGATAGTGACATTACCCACTTCCCGACAGCCACAAGCGAGTTACATCACCCCCTTCCCCTTGCAGCCATCCAACATGCAGCATCATCCCCCCTTCCCCACACAGCTCCTGCTCATGAACCCCTTCACCGCACAACCCCTCTTCATCATGACCCCCTTCACCGCAGAGCCCCTCCTCATAATCCCCCTCTTCTCCACACAGCCTCTTATCACCATCATCCTCCTCTTCTCCACACCGCCCATCATGATCCCCCCTTCTCCACACAACCCCTCATCATCATCCCCCCTTCTCCACACAACCCTTCATCATCATCATCCCCCCGTCACTACACAACCCCCCTCATCATCCCGTCTTCTCCACACAGCCCTTCACCATCATCATCCCCACTTCTCCACACAACCCCTCATCATCACCCCCCTTCTCCGCACAGCCCTTCATCATCATCATCATCATCATCATCATCATCATCATCCCCCCTTCTGTACAGAGCCCCTCATCATCCCCTCTTCTCCACACAGCTCCTCCTCATTGTAGCGTCGGCGTCCCTGCCTCCTGCTAGGCAGGGACGCTGTTCGCCTCACCTCTCCGCTCCGTGCCCGGCGTCTTCCTCCCGCTCTGCTGGCAGCGCGCGCTGCTTCCCGGCCACGGTGCTTAGGGCGCGCGCGCGCGCGCTCCCCCTCTCTTAAAAGGGCTGCGCGCGCTGTCCTAAGGAGTCCCCGGCCAATGGCCGGAGGACTTCACCATATATAAGGCACCTCCTCCAAAATGCAATGTTGTTGCAAAGCCTTCACTCTGCTTCAGCCCTCAGGTCCCGTTACCAGTTACCTGCCAGTCACCTGCCAGATTTCTGCTTGATACCTGCCTGATATCCGCTTACCTGCTTGCTAGCCTGAGGTCCGACGGTCTGCCTTCCGACACCTGTCAGTCTGTCTATGGACCAGCCTGCCCGCTCACCTGGGAGCGCTCACCTGCTACCTGTCTGCTAGCCTGCCTGGAGGCTCCGCCGTCACGTGCTGTGACCACCTGCCTGTCCAGAGACTCTTGCCCGCTCACCTGGGAGCGCTCACCTGCTACCTGTCTGCTAGCCTACCTGGAGGCTCCGCCGTCACGTGCTGTGACCACCTGCCTGTCCAGAGACTCTTGCCCGCTCACCTGGGAGCGCTCACCTGCTACCTGTCTGCTAGCCTGCCTGGAGGCTCCGCCGTCACGTGCTGTGACCACCAGCCTGTCCAGAGACTCTTGCCCGCTCACCTGGGAGCGCTCACCTGCTACCTGTCTGCTAGCCTACATGGAGGCTCCGCCGTCATGTGCTGTGACCACCTGCCTGTCCAGAGACTCTTGCCCGCTCACCTGGGAGCGCTCACCTGCTACCTGTCTGCTAGCCTACCTGGAGGCTCCGCCGTCACGTGCTGTGACCACCTGCCTGTCCAGAGACTCTTGCCCGCTCACCTGGGAGCGCTCACCTGCTACCTGTCTGCTAGCCTACCTGGAGGCACCGCCGTCACGTGCTGTGACCACCTGCCTGTCCAGAGACTCTTGCCCGCTCACCTGGGAGCGCTCACCTGCTACCTGCCTGCTAGCCTACCTGGAGGCTCCGCCGTCACGTGCTGTGACCACCTGCCTGTCCAGAGACTCTTGCTCGCTCACCTGGGAGCGTCCACCTGCTACCTGCCTGCTAGCCTACCTGGAGGCTCTGCCGTCACTTGCCGTGACCACCCGCCTGTGAAGAGACTGTCCCGGTCACTTGCTGTGACCACCTGCCCGTTTACCCAGAGACTGTCCCGGTCACTTGCCGTGACCTCCTGCCCGTTTACCCAGAGACTGTCCCGGTCACTTGCCGTGACCACCTGCCCGTTTTCCCAGAGACTGTCCCTGTCACTTGCTGTGACTACCTGCCCATCTTCCCTGGGCGCCACCCGCTTCCTTACAAGGACCGCCCCCTTGTATAGTTGCTCAGAGGTTCCGCCTCCCATACCCGTTACAGTTTGCTCGGGCCATGGAACCCGGTGGCACCCAAGCTCCCTCGCTCTCGGACCTATGTCATGAACGTCCCGTCAGAGGTCCCAACAGGAGTCCATCCTGAGTCACCTGCGGAATGTCAACTCTCGCCTGGACACTCTGACTGCTTCACCAGCAACCACCGCTAGTGTCATGACTCGCAACCCGGAAGCGCCGCTGCCCACCAATACCATGGTATCCTGCCCCGGACCCCGGCTTTCTGCACCTCCTCGCTTCGGAGGTGACCTCGCTCAAGCTCGGGGCTTCATAAACCAGTGCACCCTGCACTTTGAACTCTTGTCCCACCAGTTTATCTCCGACCGGTCCAAAGTAGCCTTTATCATGTCCCACCTCACGGGGGAGGCTCTGGCTTGGCTAAATCCTCTATGGGAGAGAGGAGACCCCCTGGTGTCCGACCTGCCAGCCTTTCTCACGGCTTTCCGGAAAGTCTTCGACGAACCCGGACGGAAGACCTCATCCGCATCGTCTCTGCTACGCCTCCATCAAGGAAATCTCACCGTGGGCCAATATGCCATACGGTTCCGTACCCTTGCTTCGGAGCTGGCCTGGGATAATGACGCCCTGGTGTCTGTCTTCTGGGAGGGTCTGTCCGGCCGTATTAAAGATGAACTCACCGGTCGGGACATTCCTACCACTCTCGACGACTTAATAACACTTGCCACCCGGATTGACATCCGGTTCCAGGAGCGCGCCAAAGAGGTCACTCGTGAGAGGAGGTTTCCACGTCTAGCCCCTACCTTCCAGAAACCCGTCACTCCCTCCGTTACTCCCCAGGCACACTCACCTGAGCCTATGCAGGTCGACCAGACCAAGATGGTCAAAACCCGTCAAGACTTACGCCGTGCCGAGGGGAGCTGCTTCTACTGTGGCAGTAAGGAGCACCATATCCGTTCCTGCCCAGAGAGGTCAGGAAACGCCTGTGTCTAGGATCGCTCAGAGAGGTCGCCCTAGACAAAAGTAAACCCTCTCCATCCCTGATGCTGTCAGTCTCTATCACCTGCGGAGAGAACAGCTATTTTGAACTGGCTCAACTTGACTCAGGAGCTGCCGGAAATCTCATCTCTCAATCCCTGGTAGAAAAATACCGCATTCCCACCAAACCTCTGGCCTTACCTTTATCTGTCGCCGCCGTGGATGGGGGCCTCTTACCACATCCCATCCAACTCATCACCGAATCTCTAACTCTACAGGTGGGAATGCTGCATTCTGAGAGCATCTCCTTTCATGTTCTGCCTGGACTCTCTCACGCACTCTTGCTAGGCCTACCTTGGCTTCAGAAACATGCACCCGTGCTTGATTGGCAGACCGGAGAAGTCGTTTGCTGGGGACAGGACTGCCATAAGACTTGTCTAGTTCCCGTTCATCCTGCTCGTCCATCTCCTACCCCAGTCAATCTACCCGGTCTACCGGTTCCCTATTGGTCTTATGCGGATGTCTTCAATAAAAAAGAAGCAGAGACATTACCCCCTCATAGACCCTACGACTGCCCAATCGACCTGATACCCGGCTCTACTCCTCCCCGTGGGCGTATCTACCCTTTGTCCGCTGCAGAGACCCGGTCCATGTCAGAATACATTGAGGAGAATCTGGCCCGGGGATTTATCCGGAAATCTACCTCCCCGGCGGGAGCAGGCTTCTTCTTCGTCAAAAAGAAGGACGGCTCACTCGGTCCATGTATAGATTATAGAGGCCTCAACCAGATTACAGTGAAGAATAAATACCCCCTCCCGCTCATTCCTGAATTATTTGACCGTCTGAGGGAGGCTAGAATCTTCACCAAACTGGATCTCCATGGGGCGTATAACTTGGTCCGTATCAGTCAGGGGGATGAGTGGAAGACGGCATTCAACACCCGGGACGGCCACTATGAGTACCTTGTAATGCCCTTCGGTCTCTGTAACGCTCCTGCCGTCTTTCAAGAGTTGGTCAATGACATCTTCCGTGACCTTCTCTACTCCTGCGTGGTGGTGTACCTGGACGACATCTTGGTCTTCTCTCCGGACCTTCCTACTCACCGGAGGGATGTTCGCCAGGTCCTGCTCAGGCTCAGGCAGAACCACCTCTACGCTACATATGAGAAGTGCATCTTCGAACAGACCTCTCTTCCATTTCTGGGCTACATAATCTCTCAGACCGGCCTACAAATGGATCCTGAGAAACTGTCTGCCATCCAGAAGTGGCCCCGACCAGAGGGGTTGAAGGCTATTCAGCGGTTCCTTGGCTTCGCCAACTATTACCGCCTCTTCATACCGCACTTCTCTTCCCGGACTGCCCCTATCTCTGCGCTCACCCGTAAGGGCACTAATCCCAGAAGATGGCCGCCCGAAGCTGAGGAGGCCTTTCTTTCCTTAAAACAGGCTTTCTCCTCCGCCCCGGTGCTGCATCGTCCGGACGGCAACAAACAATTCTTCCTAGAAGTTGACGCTTCCTCCTCCGGAGCCGGGGCGGTACTTACCCAAAAGTCATCTTCCGGAAGAATGGTAACCTGTGTTTTTTTCTCCAAATTCTTCTCCTCTTCTGAGCGCAATTATTCTATTGGAGACCGAGAATTGTTAGCCATTAAGCTGGCACTGGAGGAGTGGCGTTACCTGCTCGAGGGGGCTCTTCACCCGGTAATAATTTACACGGACCACAAGAACTTGGCTTACCTTCAGAGCGCCCAGAGACTTAACCCGCGCCAAGACCGGTGGTCCTTGTTTTTTGCCCGCTTTGATTTTGTTCTTCATTTTCGCCCGGCAGACAAAAAGATCAAAGCTGACGCCTTGTCCCGATCCTTCCTGGTATCAGATCTAGAGGAGGAACCTAAGCACATCATTGATCCCGCCAGAGTAATGCAAGTGGCCCCCGTGAATCTAAATCGTCTCCCTCCCGGTAAGACGTTCGTAACAGTACCTGATCGGAGGAAGGTCCTACACTGGGGTCACTCGTCTAAGCTAGCTGGCCACGCCGGTCAGAAAAAGACCCTCCAGCTCATTACCCGGCATTACTGGTGGCCTACCCTGCACAAGGATGTAATAGACTTTGTTTCAGCCTGTGTGTCCTGCGCCCGCAACAAAGTTCCGAGACACCTGCCAGCCGGTCACCTCCTTCCTCTTCCAGTACCTGCTGCCCCGTGGCAGCATATAGCTATGGACTTTATAACCGATCTTCCTGTCTCTGCCGGTTGTACGGTCATTTGGGTGGTCACTGATCGCTTTTCCAAGATGGCGCACTTCATTCCCCTGCTGGGTCTCCCGTCTGCACCCGAACTGGCTAAAGACTTTATCCGCCACATCTTCCGTCTCCATGGCCTGCCCCTCCACATCGTGTCAGATCGTGGGGTTCAGTTCACCTCATGCTTCTGGAGAGCCACATGTAAGTTGCTTGACGTCACTCTGGACTTCTCCTCCGCTTTCCATCCACAGTCCAATGGTCAAGTGGAGCGGATCAATCAGAGCCTGACCAGTTACCTCCGGCACTTCGTTAATGCCCACCATTCGGACTGGGTGGATCTCCTACCATGGGCCGAGTTCTCTTACAATAATCACGAGAGCGAATCTTCCTCCAAATCCCCGTTTTTTGTAGTCTTCGGTCAGCATCCTCGGATCCCATTTCCCGTCTCCACCTCGGTGGACAATCCGGCTGTGGAATCTCTCTTTAGCGAGTTCTCCTCCATTTGGGAGAGTACCCGATCCGCACTCCTTCAGTCGTGAGAGCGGATGAAAAAACACGCTGACAAAAAACGCCTGGATCCTCCACAATTCCATCCTGGAGATAAAGTCTGGCTCTCGTCCAAATATGTCCGGCTCAAGATTCCCTCCTACAAGTTAGGGCCTCGGTTCATCGGCCCACTGGAAGTTATCAAACAAATCAATCCGGTGGCCTATAAATTGAAACTCCCGGCCAACTTACAGATCCCTAACGCCTTCCATGTATCTCTCCTCAAACCCGTGGTACTTAACTCTTTTTCCAAGTCTACAGGTACGCCCCCTGCTCCGGTTTCCGCTGAGAACGAGTTTGAGGTAGAGAACATTCTGGCCACCAAAAGGGTAAGAGGAAAAACCTTTTTTCTGGTAGATTGGAAGGGGTTTGGTCCTGAGGAGAGAACGTGGGAGCCCCAGGAGAACATCCATGCCCCTCTCATCTTTGATAAATTTCTCTCTGGCCTAAAAAAGGGGGGGCCTAAAGGGGGGGGTACTGTAGCATCGGCGTCCCTGCCTCCTGCTAGGCAGGGACGCCGTTCCCTTCACCTCTCCGCTCCGTGCCTGGCGTCTTCCTCCCGCTCTGCTGGCAGCGCGCGCTGTTTCCCGACCACGGTGCTTAGGGCGCGCGCGCGCTCCCCCTCTCTTAAAGGGGCCGCGCGCGCCGTCCTAAGGAGTCCCCGGCCAATGGCCGGAGGACTTCACCATATATAAGGCACCTCCTCCAAAATGGAGGTGCCCGAGCAATGTTGTTGCAAAGCCTTCACTCTGCTTCAGCCTTCAGGTCCCGTTACCAGTTACCTGCCAGTCACCTGCCAGATTTCTGCTTGATACCTGCCTGATATCCGCTTACCTGCTTGCTAGCCTGAGGTCCGACGGTCTGCCTTCTGACACCTGTCAGTCTGTCTATGGACCAGCCTGTCCGCTCACCTGGGAGCGCTCACCTGCTACCTGTCTGCTAGCCTGCCTGGAGGCTCCGCCGTCACGTGCTGTGACCACCTGCCTGTCCAGAGACTCTTGCCCGCTCACCTGGGAGCGCTCACCTGCTACCTGTCTGCTAGCCTACCTGGAGGCTCCGCCGTCACGTGCTGTGACCACCTGCCTGTCCAGAGACTCTTGCCCGCTCACCTGTGAGCACTCACCTGCTACCTGCCTGCTAGCCTACCTGGAGGCTCCGCCGTCACGTGCTGTGACCACCTGCCTGTCCAGAGACTCTTGCTCGCTCACCTGGGAGTGTTCACCTGCTACCTGCCTGCTAGCCTACCTGGAGGCTCTGCCGTCACTTGCCTTGACCACCCGCCTGTCAAGAGACTGTCCCGGTCACTTGCTGTGACCACCTGCCCGTTTACCCAGAGACTGTCCCGGTCACTTGCCGTGACCACCTGCCCGTTTACCCAGAGACTGTCCCGGTCACTTGCCGTGACCTCCTGCCCGTTTACCCAGAGACTGTCCCGGTCACTTGCCGTGACCTCCTGCCCGTTTACCCAGAGACTGTCCCGGTCACTTGCCGTGACCACCTGCCCGTTTTCCCAGAGACTGTCCCTGTCACTTGCTGTGACTACCTGCCCGTCTTCCCTGGGCGCCACCCGCTTCCTTACAAGGACCGCCCCCTTGTATAGTTGCTCAGAGGTTCCGCCTCCCAGACCCGTTACACTCATCATCATCAACCCTTTTCCACAGAGCCCTTTATTATCATCCCCTTTCTCTACACAGGCCATCATCATCATCAACCTTTCTCCACACAGTCCTTCATCATCATCATCCCCCTTCTCCACATAGCCCCTCATCATCATCATCATCCCCCCTTCTCCACACAGCCCCACATCATCTCCCCTTCTCCACAATGCCCCCATCATTACCACCTTCCCCATGCAGCCCCACTCAAGTAACATAAACCCTTTTCCTGTGAAAATATCACGGGTGTGTCAGATGTGACAGACAGTCAAAACGCTTCGCCACCCACTCCATAGTATGTTGTGTAAACTCGCATAATTTTGTATCCCTTAGTCCGAAAAACAGAAAATCGTCCATATAGTGGATAATAGGTGCCCTGCCTGATATGTTCCGAACCATCCACTCTAAAAAACTACTGAACACTTCAAAAACCAAACAGGAAAGGGAACACCCCATGGGAAAACACCAATCAACAAAGTATTTACCCTCCCAAAAGCAACCCAACAGCTGGATGCTTTCGGGGTGAACTGGTATCAATCTGAAGGCGGCTTCGATATCAGTCTGTGCAATGAGGGCCCCCTTACCCAACTTGCAAACCCATTGTTTTGTCTCGTCAAAAGAAGTATATACTACTGAGCTATGCCGTCATTTACCGACATTCCTCTGGGGTACGACAGATGGTGAATTAAATTAAACTTATTAGGTTATTTTTTGGGTATGTTGTAGTAAATATTTATACTTTGCTTTGATTATTATTTTAGACAATTAAATCTACCTATATATTTGATAATTTAATATTAGCTTTATAAGTGTTGGTCATAAAAGCGATAACACAGCGTGTAGAGCAGTATTTCTGTCACACTTTCCTCTGTTTTTTTCAAGTATAGTTAATTGGATAGAGCTGGTTTTAGTTTCAAGGACATGTGCATCAGTTTCCATAATTTACGATTTTGTTATTTCCAATTAAAATGCTTTTTTCCCCAATTAAAATATCTAAAGAACCTATAAATGTGACTCATGGTCAGTATAAAATAAACATTTATTGAAAAATTCAAAAAAACACATAAGAAATAATGGTACAAAAGAGGAAAAAAGTAAACAGAAAAATGGGCATCTGAGGGTAGGTAGAAGCATACATCGATATTTAGAACCATGTAAAAAAGCACAATGACCATAGCCTGCCTAAGATAAAGACACATATGAAAACCATCATTTGGGGAAAGTGCATGAAAGGACCAGTGTGGACTCTGAGGGATTTTCAGGTAGCTCATTTCATACTTTCATGTTTACTTTCCAGTACCTTTGACCTTTGCATCAGCCTTCTTATTCATCCACTCACTAACCTTTTTTAGTTGTTTATGTATTTACCCACTTGGGACATCCTTGTTGCACTTTGCACTTTACCCAAATGATGGTTTCCATATGTGTCTTTATCTTAGGCAGGCTATGGTCATTGTGCTTTTTTACATGGTTCTAAATATCGATGTATGCTTCTACCTACCCTCAGATGCCCATTTTTCTGTTTACTTTTTTCCTCTTTTGTACCATTATTTCTTATGTGTTTTTATGAATTTTTCAATAAATGTTTATTTTATACTGACCATGAGTCACATTTATAGGTTCTTTATTCAATAAGGGATATCTGGTCACCAATTATTTTGTTCTTTTGCATTTACCCAATTAAAATATCTGCAGCATGAGGTGATGTAAAGCCTGTAAAGACATTCCCCTTTCATATCTCTGTTGCTGTAATAAATATATGTGACAAATATATGAGACTCAGACAAGAATTGTAAACTCAGACACTGGCTGTGTGTTATTTTCTTTTCTCCGATGCTAAAAAATGGCAGACAGATTTAGAGATAATTATCTCAATCCAAATGAGCTCTTCTTGGAAGGGCTACCACGACATTACATGGTGCCGAAAACCGAGACGGTTAACTGGACCTCTCTGTGACCCGACTGCACGGATCTTTCCATAAATCCCTGAAATAATTCCGCGGTGAGTAGCCCTTTGAGTTACAAAGTTTCAGTGCTTTCCGGTGGTCAAAGACGGGTACATTAGTGGTCCTACAAGACCATTCTTATCAAACCTCTGCCATTGTTTGGATTTTGTGTGTATGATTGAATTTATAGAGTTATAAGATAATTTGTTGAATATTATGTGGTTCAGTGTGATTTTAGATATACAGTGCAGACCAAAAGTTTGGACACACCTTCTCATTTAAAGATTTTTCTGTATTTTCATGACTATGAAAATTGTACATTCACACTGAAGGCATCAAAACTATGAATTAACACATGTGGAATTATATACTTAACAAAAAAGTGTGAAACAACTGAAAATATGTCTTATATTCTAGGTTTTTCAAAGTAGCCACCTTTTGCTTTGATGACTGCTTTGCACACTCTTGGCATTCTCTTGATGAGCTTCAAGAGGTAGTCACCGGAAATGGTTTTCACTTCACAGGTGTGCCCTGTCAGGTTTAATAAGTGGGATTTCTTGGCTTATAAATGGGGTTGGGACCATCAGTTGTGTTGTGCAGAAGTCTGGTGGATACACAGCTGATAGTCCTACTGAATAGACTGTTAGAATTTGTATTATGGCAAGAAAAAAGCAGCTAAGTAAAGAAAAACGAGCGGCCATCATTACTTTAAGAAATGAAGGTCAGTCAGTGCGAAAAATTGGGAAAACTTTGAAAGTGTCCCCAAGTGCAGTTGCAAAAACCATCAAGCGCTACAAAGAAACAGGTTCACATGAGGACCGCCCCAGGAAAGGAAGACCAAGAGTCACCTCTGCTTCTGAGGATAAGTTTATCCAAGTCACCAGCCTCACAAATCGCAGGTTAACAGCAGTTCAGATTAGAGACCAGGTCAATGGCTCACAGAGTTCTAGCAGCAGACACATCTCTTCAACAACTGTTAAGAGGAGACTTTGTGCAGCATGCCTTCATGGTAAAATAGCTGCTAGGAAACCACTGCTAAGGACAGGCAACTAGCAGAAGAGACTTGTTTGGGCTAAAGAACACAAGGAATGGACATTAGACCAGTGGAAATCTGTGCTTTGTTCTGATGAGTCCAAATTTGATATCTTTGGTTCCAACCACCGCGTCTTTGTGCGACGCAGAAAAGGTGAACGGATGGATTCTACATGCCTGGTTCCCACCGTGAAGCATGGAGGAGGAGGTGTGATGGTGTGGGGGTGCTTTGCTGGTGACACTGTTGGGGATTTATTCAAAATTGAAGGTATACTGAACCAGCATGGCTACCACAGCATCTTGCAGCAGCATGCTATTCCATCCGGTTTGCGTTTAGTTGGACCATCATTTATTTTTCAACAGGACAATGACCCCAAACACACCTCCAGGCTGTGTAAGGGCTATTTGACCAAGAAGGAGAGTGATGGGGTGCTACGCCAGATGACCTGGCCTCCACAGTCACCGGACCTGAACCCAATCGAGATAGCTTGGGGTGAGCTGGACTGCAGAGTGAAGGCAAAAGGGCCAACAAGTGCTAAGCATCTCTGGGAACTCCTTCAAGATTGTTGGAAGACCATTTCTGGTGGCTACCTCTTGAAGCTCATCAAGAGAATGCCAAGAGTGTGCAAAGCAGTCATCAAAGCAAAAGGTGGCTACTTTGAAGAACCTAGAATATAAGACATATTTTCAGTTGTTTCACACGTTTTTGTTAAGTATATAATTCCACATGTGTTAATTCATAGTTTTCATGCCTTCAGTTTGAATGTACAATTTTCATAGTCATGAAAATACAGAAAAATCTTTAAATGAGAAGGTGTGTCCAAACTTTTGGTCTGTACTGTATATAACTAACAATTGTTTAATGAAATTGGATGAGTAACTGAGTATAAAGGGACAAATAAATAAGTCCTAAATATGAGGTCCCATTAGGGGACATTCACTTTGAGTTGAAAGAGGCGGAGTGATTGAGATTATGTGACTCTACATGAAGAAAAAAAGAGTGCTGTGCAGTCGATTCCTGAATGAGCACGCATGAATGAATCGTCACTTGTCATTGTGGGAAAGATGCACAAAAGTGGTGTAGTATGCCAGGCTGTGCCCTACAGGAGTTTCATGTGGAATTTTTGTAGTTTGTGTTATGCTGAACAAATGTAATAACTCTGTTAAGAAACTGCCATATCTGCTGCATTGAGAAAAATCCTTATCTCTGTGCTGTGAAGAAGAGAGGGACTGGTGGTGCAGCGCCCAGGGGTGAAGCTGCAGCTGTGTGCAAGTTTTCTGTGCTGATATGTGTGTTGTTTTTTTAAAGAGACAATACTGTACAAAAGTTGAAAGTAAAATTGTAAGTTGAAGTTGGACGCTGAATCTAAATTATTGTGCCTATTTTAGGAAGATTTGGAAGTGACTATTTGGTCATCAGTGTGTGTTGTAGCTGCTTACAGTTGTGTGTTGTGTGGTTGCTGTACAGCTGGTTAAGGATCAGCAGAGGAGGGGTAGCTAACTGCACAGCTGGTCTAGTAGGCGAGAGGTCTATCACACCTGGGCCTTCCTACTTTAGTCAGCAGGTTTTTAGTGGGTGAGAGAGCCACGTGAGCCTTCCCACTGTACATGCAGCTGGTCTGGTAGGTGAGAGGCCTATTACATCTGGGCCTTTCTATTACAGTCAGCTGGTCTAGCGGGTGAGAGCTGCATGAGCCTTCCCATTACACCCTGTAGGCCTAATGGGTGAGAGAGCTAAGAGAGCCTTCCCACTACACCTTGACAGCTCATTCTTAATTGCTAGACTGTGGCCTGTAGACAAGGTCCATGCACACTGAGAAGGCATTTGCAGAAAGGTGAACTGTGTGAAGAATAAGTTGAAGCAATGGGCAACTTGTTCTGTGTGCAGTCAGGGGCCCCAATGGGATCCAAAACAGCTATACAGATAGTAAAAATAACTTACTGTATTCTCCCATCACATGTTTTTTTGACTAGTGGAAGTAATTACAATAACTATTGGTAATATAGTTGTTGGATTGGTATTTGTTTGGTTATGTATCAAAGTTGCATGGGTATATAAGGCTGGTTACCTGATGTTGATATTTCCTAAAATTTCCTATTCCTTCTATTGAGAACTAATTGGAAGCTGGGAGAAGTAGAGTCTTCTACGGTTAAGACTCTACGGGCCCATTCAGTTCTTTGGTTAACTGCGGGCTTTAAAGTTGCAGTCATGAGGACTGGCAACTGAAAGGAAATAAGAGGTCTGAGAGGTATCCCCTTTGTCCATGTATTTGATATAGTGAAAAGACTAAGAAGGAATGGGAAAAGTTTATTTGCAATTGGGAAGGATTACTGGAAGATAGATAGGAGCAGACTTGAGCTGGCTAGGATTTGGTTAGAAGTATTCAAAGCGTCTCTCAATGAGTGAACATAAATCAGAGAAAATAAACATAGAACTGTGCATGGAATCTATGATACATGAAACGACAGAGATCCCTGTAGTCTCTGTACTTAATGTAAAACTTACAACCTTTGTGGCACCCTGCCTTATGCAGGAGTTATAAACAACCGAAGCAACCACGATCAAAGACCAATCTACATCATAAAAAATTGTTTTATTAAATATTCAATTTCTTTAAAAATTATCATATGCAGATAATTGGTGCAGAAAATGGTGCAAAACAACATACAGTGTGTAAAAATTCCACCGCTATATGGGACACGCAGGACCCAAATTGTACAGCCTAGTAGATATTAAGTAATCATCCAAGTAGCAAAGTATTTATACACAGGCCAATGCGACCCGATTAGTGAAAAGGCTCATATACTCAATGGTGTTAGGTCAGAGAAACAGACAGTGTTAATACATTTCTCAAAATAATATTGTGGGTATAGTGAGCCACCATATACAGTATGTATTTACATGTGTATGACAACAGTATATATATGACAACAGTATATAGGCATACAATATATTGGTACTTTGTATTACATCCTATCTATATATTGCTCTGCCAAATTATACATCATATGGAAAGCATATCTGGCACACACTGGTTCTGTGTAAGGTGACAGTATAAATTGATGTACATATCATAATTGATACCTAGACACCGGACTGCTACTGTATAGGGCTTCCAAAATGGGTCCTGCTCCCACCCCAACGCGCGTTTCGGCGCTGCCTTCCTCAGGGGGCGTGGATCATACTGGGAGGTGTGCATCTTTAAATAGAGTTCTGGCCAATCACTATGTAGGGGAGGGCCAATCGACGCATGTCGCGTCACGGTTACCAGGGCGATCAGTGATGTCGGCGTCAAACAAGAACCACGTGACGGTCACATGGGCCCATGTGACCACGCAGGTCCTTGTATGGAGACGCAGAAAGCCAGAGAACGCATACTGGGGCCGTACTGCGCATGCGTTCAGGTCCTGTTTGTTGCTAATTGTACTGTGCTGCACAGAGAGGTACATACATGATTACTAGCAAACATATTTTGTCCTTAAAGCATATTTTATGCAGTGGCATGGAGGGCTCCAAGCCATTTAAGATTCACGCACTTTGCTTAATAAAACATAGTTCTTACAGAGGCAGTCCTATACATCACAATGGTAATGGATGTCATTTAATCTGTTTAACCATGTGATAACCTGAGCAACCATCAATCACATACTGTCCCATATTTATGTATATGATGCTGTTACATACAGCCTAACATAACATTTTAATTTAAATCTTGTCTCATAGAATTAGTATATCATAAGGGACCTTCATAGATTACATGGAATGCACAGCTCATCCATATATTACACAGAAGATGTAGAAGACGGTCTCAATACCCATTGCGCATAATCAATGATCAGGTGATCCATGTGAATGCTCGTCCACAAGTGGGTGGGCAATGCCGACCCCCACAACCCACAACCCCGACCCCCGCCCGCGGTCACCCACGGCATAATGCCATAAAGGGGGAGCCTTCAGGCGGCCGGCCACAGTGCAGTGAGGGGGGACCACAGAGCCCACCATATCAAGGGAACATGCACACCAAGGACATACCTCCATGACCACCGCATACCTTGTCATAGTACATCAGAAACAGCACAGTAGAATTACACATAGAAAACTGATAGTCACAGTCATATAGTATTATCGTTACAATCCACAAGGTCCAAGCTCCATTCTCCTCTGTCACGCCGAATGCCAGAACACTTCATATGCTGATGAAAATTCCAATATCCCTTGATAGTGTCTAAATATGCCCATCATGTCCATACTCATATAGATTCCACATTCCCAGGACGGTCCACCACAAGACATACAGTACAGACCAAAAGTTTGGACACACCTTCTCATTTAATTTTTTTTCTGTGTTTTCATGACTATGAAAATTGTACATTCACACTGAAGGCATCAAAACTATGAATTAACACATGTGGAATTATATACTTAACAAAAAAGTGTGAAACAACTGAAAATATGTCTTATATTCTAGGTTCTTCAAAGTAGCCACCTTTTGCTTTGATGACTGCTTTGCACACTCTTGGCATTCTCTTGATGAGCTTCAAGAGGTAGTCACCAGAAATGGTTTTCACTTCACAGATGTGCCCTGTCAGGTTTAATAAGTAGGATTTCTTGCCTTATAAATGGGGTTGGGACCATCAGTTGTGTTGTGCAGAAGTCAGGTGGATGCACAGCTGATAGTCCTACTGAATAGACTGTTAGAATTTGTATTATGGCAAGAAAAAAGCAGCTAAGTAAAGAAAAACGAGTGGCCATCATTACTTTAAGAAATGAAGGTCAGTCAGTGCGAAAAATTGGGAAAACTTTGAAAGTGTCCCCAAGTGCATTTGCAAAAACCATCAAGCGCTACAAAGAAACTGGCTCACATGAGGACCGCCCCAGGAAAGGAAGACCAAGAGTCACCTCTGCTTCTGAGGATAAGTTTATCCGAGTCACCAGCCTCACAAATCGCAGGTTAACAGCAGCTCAGATTAGAGACCAGGTCAATGCCACACAGAGATCTAGCAGCAGACACATCTCTTCAACAACTGTTAAGAGGAGACTTTGTGCAGCAGGCCTTCATGGTAAAATAGCTGCTAGGAAACCACAGCTAAGGACAGGGAACAAGCAGAAGAGACTTGTTTGGGCTAAAGAACACAAGGAATGGACATTAGACTAGTGGAAATCTGTGCTTTGGTCTGATGAGTCCAAATTTGAGATCTTTGGTTCCAACCACCGTGCCTTTGTGCAATGCGGAAAAGGTGAACAGATGGACTTTACATGCCTGGTTCCCACCATGAAGCATGGAGGAGGAGGTGTGATGGTGTGGGGGTGCTTTGCTTGTGACACTGTTGGGGATATATTCAAAATTGAAGGCATACTAAACCAGCATGGCTACCACAGCATCTTGCAGCAGCATGCTATTCCATCCGGTTTACATTTAGCTGGACCATCATTTATTTTTCAACAGGACAATGACCCCAAACACACCTCCAGGTTGTGTAAGGGCTATTTGACCAAGAATGAGAGTGATGGGGTGCTACGCCAGATGACCTGGCCTCCACAGTCACTAGACCTGAACCCATTCGAGATGGTTTGGGGTGAGCTGGACCGCAGAGTGAAGGCAAAAGGGCCAACAAATGCTAAGCATCTCTGGGAACTCCTTCAAGATTGTTGGAAGACCATTTCCGCTGACTACCTTTTGAAGCTCATCAAGAGAATGCCAAGAGTGTGCAAAGCAGTCATCAAAGCAAAAGGTGGCTACTTTGAAGAACCTAGAATATAAGACATATTTTCAGTTGTTTCACACTTTTTTGTTAAGTATATAATTCCACATGTGTTAATTCATAGTTTTGATGCCTTCAGTGTGAATGTACAATTTTCATACAGAAAAATCTTTAAATGAGAAGGTGTGTCCAAACTTTTGGTTTGTACTGTATATATGCGATGAACTGTGAATATTAAAATCATAGTTAAAAAAATAAAAACAATACACCTGTATGCAGCAGACAGAGAGCGATCAAAGAAAGGGAGCAAAGCTCAAGTTCTCGTTTAGTCCATTAGGTTGTACAGTATTCAACCTCCAAATCCATCGGGTCTCAAGTTGAGCCAACCGTTGGCTCAGCTTGCCACCACAAATCCCAATGGCAAGTGAATCTATACCCCTCACTCTAAATCCAGAAGTATCACAGCCATGTGCTAACTTAAAGTGCCGGGGTATTGTCCTGAGCGTGGAAGTGTCCATACAGTCGATGGCCGCTGCAATGCCCAACACGTGTTCTCTAATTCTAACTTTCAGTTGGCGGGTAGTCAGGCCAACATATGTTAGTCCACATGGACATGTGGCATAGTAAATCACATACCGTGAAGTACACGTAATCCGATTTCTAATCCTGTACGTTTTAGAGCCTGATGCATTTACAAATATATTTGTTCGCTCCATGTTTGGGCATGCGACACAACAACCGCATGGTACACTCCCAGGCTCAGGACCGCTCCTATCCAAGAATGTATTTTTTAATTCTCCATGGTAGTGACTTCGTACGAGGTGATCGCGTAAAGTATTTGATCGACGTATGGTGATACATGGTCGATCAGAAAGAATTTTAGCCAAGGTGGGATCCGTTAATAAAATTGGCCATGCCCTAGTAAGACAGTCCCTCATGCGTCCAAATTGTCCATTATACCCTGTAATAAACCTAATTTTATCCTCCATCTTAGGTTTTTTAGTTTTGTATACAAGATCATGACGAATGGAGTGTTTTGCCCGATGGTAAGCTCTCTTCACCATATGTCTACTATATCCTCTATCGTAGAATCTTAATTTAAGGTCATCGGCCTGTTTCTCAAAATCTTTGTCATCGGAGCAAATTCTCCGTAGGCGTAGGAACTGACCAGTAGGTACGGACTCAATCATATATGGAGGATGTGAAGATGTTGCATGAAGCAACATATTTGTAGAAGTATCCTTCCTATATATACTGGTCTGGATAGAATTATTCTTATCCCTCCTCAAGGATACATCTAAGAAGTTGATAGCATCTTTATTCCAAGTGTATGTAATGTGGATATTCATATTATTATTGTTAAGAGACTCCATAAAGTCCAATAGGGCCTCAGTAGAACCCTGCCAGATCAGCAGGATATCATCAATGTACCGCGTCCAAAAGGGGACACAGTCCATTGATGCCCACCGATCCGACAGGGTGAGGTCCCTCTCCCACAGCCCCATATTTAGACACTATCACGGGATATTGGAATTTTCATCAGCATATGAAGTGTTCTGGCATTCGGCGTGACAGAGGAGAATGGAGCTTGGACCTTGTGGATTGTAACGATAATACTATATGACTGTGACTATCAGTTTTCTATGTGTAATTCTACTGTGCTGTTTCTGATGTACTATGACAAGGTATGCGGTGGTCATGGAGGTATGTCCTTGGTGTGCGTGTTCCCTTGATATGGTGGGCTCTGTGGTCCCCCCTCCCTGCACTGTGGCCGGCCGCCTGCAGGCTCCCCCTTTATGGCATTATGCCGTGGGTGACCGCGGGCGGGGGTCGGGGTTGTGGGGGTTGGCATTGCCCACCCACTTGTGGACGAGCATTCACATGGATCACCTGATCATTGATTATGCGCAATGGGTATTGAGACCGTCTTCTACATCTTCTGTGTAATATATGGATGAGCTGTGCATTCCATGTAATCTATGAAGGTCCCTTATGATATACTAATTCTATGAGACAAGATTTAAATTAAAATGTTATGTTAGGCTGTATGTAACAGCATCATATACATAAATATGGGACAGTATGTGATTGATGGTTGGTCAGGTTATCACATGGTTAAACAGCTTAAATGACATCCATTACCATTGTGATGTATAGGACTGCCTCTGTTAGAACTATGTTTTATTAAGCAAAGTGCGTGAATCATAAATGGCTTGGAGCCCTCCATGCCACTGCATAAAATATGCTTTAAGGACAAAATATGTTTGCTAGTAATCATGTATGTACCTCTCTGTGCAGCACAGTACAATTAGCAACAAACAGGACCTGAACGCATGCGCAGTACGGCCCCAGTATGCGTTCTCTGGCTTTCTGTGTCTCCATACAAGGACCTGCGTGGTCATATGGGCCCATGTGACCGTCACGTGGTTCTTGTTTGACTCCGACGTCACTGATCGCCCTGGTAACCGTGACGCGACATGCGTTGATTGGCCCTCCCCTACACAGTGATTGGTGAGAACTCTATTTAAAGATGCACACCTCCCAGTATGATCCACGCCCCCTGAGGAAGGCAGCGCCGAAACGCGCGTTGGGGTGGGAGCAGGACCCATTTTGGAAGCCCTATACAGTAGCAGTCCGGTGTCTAGGTATCAATTATGATATGTACATCAATTTATACTGTCACCTTACATAGAACCAATGTGTGCCAGATATGTTTTCCATATGATGTATAATTTGGCTGAGCAATATATAGATAGGATGTAATACAAAGTACCAATATATTGTATGCCTATATACTGTTGTCATATATATACTGTTGTCATACACATGTAAATACATACTGTATATGGTGGCTCACTATACCCACAATATTATTTTGAGAAATGTATTAACACTGTCTGTTTCTCTGACCTAACACCTTTGAGTATATGAGCCTTTTCACTAATCGGGTCGCATTGGCCTGTGTATAAATACTTTGCTACTTGGATGATTACTTAATATCTACTAGGCTGTACAATTTGGGTCCTGCGTGTCCCATATAGCGGTGGAATTTTTACACACTGTATGTTGTTTTGCACCATTTTCTGCACCAATTATCTGCATATGATAATTTTTAACGAAATTGAATATTTAATAAAACAATTTTTTATGATGTAGATTGGCCTTTGATCGTGGTTGCTTCGGTTGTTTATGGTTATTTTGCGATTTTACCATTATACGGTCCATAGTTGCCACTCTCTACATTGTAATATGTGTACACTATGGAGTGGCACTGTTTGAAAATTATGCTAGCTTATGCAGGAGTTGCAGATATTGTGTACAGAATCCCCGTGGGATTAATTACTGTGTCCGTGGGTCCCGATGTCCAAGGATGCCAAAGGACCTCTGCCCCCATGAGGACCACGAGTCATGTACACTTTCTACCTCCTAGGATAGAGAATAAGCTGCTGGTACATGATCCATATCATGTACCAATTAGCCAATAGCATAATACATTGGCCCTGGTCCCCCGTGAGGTCACTGCTCTCGCTGTCCAGCTCCCAGTCCCCCTAACATTTATAATGCTTCTCCATGGTGTTGAGGAGGCATATTCGGGCTACATGGGATGATCTAGTCTCAGTCATTTTACAGTGACCCCTTATTATTGCTGCAGTGTTTCATTAACAGCCTTAGATCTATAGTCCTGATCGCACTAAGCACTAATTGCCCGGAATGGCGCAATATGCAATGGGTGGATCTGAATGAAATAGCCCAGGGTGCTGAAGTAGAAAGCATGTCAAAGAAAGAGTTAATTACTAATTAGGTAGGACCAGTACAGAAAGAAAGGGAGGGGGAGATCTTTCACTGGGAGGGACAAACTGTTACATTCATGATAGATACTGGAGCAGCCAATACAGTATTAATGAAAGAATACAGATCAGAAGGTATACTGTCCCCCGAATATGTCACTTGTGAAGGGGTAGAGGGGTGAGCTACTAAATTACAAATGTCTCAGCCCCTTTGACTGAAATTGCATTATTCAATTTCAATTGTGATCCAGGTTTTAGTTTCCCCTGATGTATATTCTGATTTTGTTAGGGACAGACGTGTTGCAGCAAATTGGAGCCTGCATAGCCTGCAAATGGCCCCAAGATAACTAGCCCCCTTATATGAAGGCATCTTGTGTAGTCTCTTGTCCCTGACACTTCCTACAGCCCTGGACAGCACACGCTCTGAACCCTATTCCCTACATACTTGGTTGGAGAACATAACCAGCCAGCTGTGGGCATGTTACCAACTTGATTTGGGAAAACTGCCCATTCCCCTATGACAGTAAAACTTAAACCAGGTGTTCATTCCTCTGTATAATGTAGTACCCTATACAGTGCATTGTGAAAGTATTTGGCCGCCTTGAACTTTTCTACCTTTTGCCACATTTCTGGCTTCAAACATAAAAATATAAAATTCAAATTTTTTTGGGAAGAATCAACTACAAGTGGGACACAATCGTGAAGTGGAACAAAATTTATTGGATATTTTAAATTTTTTAACAAATTAAAAACTGAAAAGTGGGGCGTGTAATATTATTTTGCCCCTTTACTTTGAGTGCAACAAACTCACTCCAGAAGTTCAGTGAGGATCTCTGAATGATCCAATGTTGTCCTAAGTGACTGGTAATGATAAATAGAATCCACCTGAGTGTAATCAAGTCTCCATATAAATGCACCTGCTCTGTGATAGTCTCAGGCATAGGTGGATTATAATGAGGGCAATCTGGGCTACCGCCCGGGGCTCCGGGGTACCCATGGCCATATTGCCCTCATTATAATATGTGCGGCGCCGGCACCAATGCGGCACACACCGGCAGACAGAGGCGGTGTGGGCCCCCGGACCGCTTCCCCAGCAGCTGCGCAGGGCCGCTGCTTCTTCTTCGGCCGGGCCAGCACTGCACCTGTTAACTTCCCTGTGTGCTGGCCCGGCCGCGTCACAGCTAGGAGACACGGCCCTGTGCGCGGCCGTGTCTGCTAGTGTGACATTATGTCACGCAGTGTGCACCCTGCACTGCTGCACCGGAGAGGAGCTGCACGACTGGAGCCGAGCCGGAGGATGGTGAGTGAGTGTGTGAGTGAGTGTGTGACTGAATGTGTGAGTGAGTGAGTGAGTGTGTGTTTGTGTGTGTGTGTGTGTGTGCAGGCAGATATCATTGTGTGATGTCTGTTTATATGTATTTTTGTGTTTCAAATGTGTTTATGCATGTATGCGGCCTCCTGCTGTGTATAGATGGCTACGTGCGGCCTCCCGCTGTGTATAGATGGCTACATGCGGCCTCCTGCTGTGTATATGTGTCACCCTGGCCTGGATGCCACAAGTGTAATAAAGCTGTGTCTGAGAGCAAGGTGGAGGTTCTCTGGTCAGGGGAACATTAGCATGCAGTACCTCCTGTCTCAGGCCAGTAGGGGGAGCAGGCTGCCCCTATAAAAGCTGGTACTGGGGGCAGGGTTAGAGAGAACCGGATGACCTGTCTCAGGTCTGAGACGTGTCCCAGAGCAGAGTAGGGACAAAAAGTTGTATTGCACCTAAGAGGAAGTGTGGCAGGAGGAGAGCCACAAGCCAGAGACAAGAGGCGAAGAGAGCCTGCCTTGGCAGATAACGGACTTAATCTACCAGACTTTGGTGTCTGAGGCTGGGAGGATTCCACATCCCCCAGCAGATAACCAGTCTGCAGAGGACTGTATATTCCTTGGCCTAAGAAGCCTGGAGGCCCTGCCACAACAGAAGGGACCAGCAAAGCCGTACAGGGCTGGGAGCAGAAAGGAACCCACGTCGCAGGTCATACAGGCGAGAATACACGGAGAGCTCGGAACCGTGGGCTGTTACCCTATAAGGAGGAGATAGCCAGAAGGAGCGCAGAAAGCACGGTAGGCCTACACCCTCACCCTGACCAGGGCCAATTTCCCCATTGCTCTCAGACATCCAGGTCCCCTCCTAGACGGGACTGTTTGTGGGTCAATTTCCCTGTTCTAGTAAAGACCCTGGACTGCAACCTGTTGTCTGTGTGCTCCTTGCTCCTCCAGCACTATCAGCACTGGGACTCTCACTACCATCACTCCCAACATCCACTACACTGCCCTGGGGCCGCACTCTTCCCGTGGGGAGTCACACCATCCCAGCTGCATACATCATCAGCCCCAGCGGTCTGCCTTGCAGCGGCGGTTCCTAATGACCGCAAATCAACGGGTGGCGTAGTCGGACATAATCATCAGCACATAACGGACTACCACTGGCCTGACCACCCTGAGCCACGGAACCGGGTTGCCACTACTACTCCCACAGTTCCCCTATTGCCTGGTTCCGCGTGCCCCACGGACCAGGGGCCGAGTCAGCTTTGGCGTAGTCGGCAGGATTGAAACCAACCCGCCACAAACGGGTATTGCATGCCTAGAAAAGACTTTGCACTTACCTGAAAAGAGGTTTCCCGCCATCCGGAGCCTTTTCCCGCCATTTCCAGCCGTCTTCCGCCATCTTCCGCCGGTTCCCGCCATCTCCAGCCATTTTCCCGCCATCGGACGCCATCTTCAGGACGCCGCGCGGGAAGAAGAGGGGCGTGGACGTCCAAACCGCGAGAGATCCGAAGTTCCGCCCCACGCACCGACGCTGCGCAAGGTCCTGGAAGGGAGAGAGAGCGACGCTGACGTCATCAGGACACGATGCAAGGTCCTCGTCCAGAGCAGAAGCAGCGGAGCCGCGGCCTACAGAAGAGGATCGTTGGAAGGTAGACCACGCTTAACTAGGGGGGAGGAAGATGTCGGACACAGAGGCGCCCACTACCACCAACGCGCCTGCAGCAGCGGTGATGCCTTTTTCCCTGCCCTACATCCCTGAAGCGGCCTGGCTGCCCAAGTACTCAGGGGAGCCCCATGCCCTAACGGACTTTAAGGAAAGGCTGTACAGATTGTTCCAAGTTTACCCCCTGACAGAGGAACAGAAGGTCAGCATACTAACAGGGCAGTTAACTGGCGCAGCCCAAAGGGAGGTAAAATCATGGCCCCCTGAGGAGAAAAGGACCGTGAAGGGTATTCTGGCCTGGCTGCGGGGTACCTTTGACACATGTAACTCCGCTGAAATTAAAATGAGGTTCTATGGATGTAAGCAGCGGGCACAGGACAGCATCAGAGACTATGCTCTAAATTTGCAGGAAGCCCTAAGGGCTATCCAACAAACTGACCCTGGCAGTGGGCAGGAAACGGATAAACTACTAACAGAACAATTCATTGAAGGTCTGCTGTCCAATGCCCACAGGGCCCAACTGCGCCTCATGTTCTTCCAGAACCCTGATCTGAACTTTGCCCAATTTAAGGACAGGGCCATAAGGGTGCTCCGTGAATCCGCAACAAGTGGCGCTATAAACCCCCGGCGCCCTGCTCTCACCTACCACCAGGAGGCGGCGCCCTCCTCTATGAACTCCGTAGGGGCTGATGCACAGGCCCTGAACCAAGCCCCGTCGAAAGACCTGCACCACCAAGTCCAGGAGCTGACCAGGAGCGTCGCGGCGTTGACCAGGACCGTCCAGGCGTTGAAAGTGGACCCGTCAAGACCCATCGAGTTGGCTTCAAGTCCGGAGGATGTCCCATGGCGTCGACAGAGGAGGATCCCGTCGTTCCGAGGGAGGCCCACAGACCGCTACGCAGAGGATGGACAGCCCATTTGCCGTCGATGCAACCAGCCCGGACACATTTCCAGGTACTGTAATTTAAACGGGTCCAACCTGGGGCAGAGGGCCAACCCCCAGGCATAAGATCACCAGGCCCTTATAATTGGCGTGATAAGTACGTTGGGGGGTGCCCGGTTTTACCCGTGGTGCTGGACGGTATCCCCCTGAGCGCCTTGCTGGATACTGGGTCGCAAGTAACCACTATCCCTTATGTACTTTTTAAGCAGTATTGGACTGATGCTGATATCACACGGTATCCAGACAGTAACTTGAGCATCATCGCCAGTAATGGTTTACCCGTGCCGCAGATGGGGTTCAAGGAGATGACCATTAAAATTGGTAAAGTTGAACTACCGGCACAGGGAGTAATTATTGTGGACATTGACCGTCGTGAAAGTCATCCTAAAATAACTGTGGGTACTATCGTAATTGAAAATTGTCTTTCAGAGGTAATTGTAATTCTACAACAGGTGGCGGTGAATGCTAGTTCCAGCCAACAGAGAGTCCTCAACAAGGAGATAAAAGCCCTGATGAGACGGCAGCAGGTAGAACTGTCTGGTGGTGAGATCGGTAGCGTAAGACTGAGTGACCCATTCCCCATTTCCATGCCTCCCAAAAGTGAAATGATGATCTGGTGTCGGACTGCAATCGGGTTGAGAGGTAGAGACTACCAAGCCATGGTAGAACCCGTGTACTCAGACAGCAGGCCCACCACTTTGACAGCCCGGGGGGTGGTTGATGTCCGTCATGGGAGGGTGCCCGTCCGCATCCTCAACATTGGGGAGAGGGAAGTACACTTACCCAGGTACGCTACACTCGCCAAACTGTTTGTTGTCGAACACAAAGCTATCAGGGCCGTGGAACCCTTGCCTCCATCTCCACAGGCGGAGGGTAATGGCTCCCAGAAACAAAAGGAGGACTGGTGCCAGAAACTCCACGTGGGTGCTGACTCCACTCCCCTGCACCAAAAACAAGGAGTCTACTGGGTGGTACAGGAGTACGAGAGAGAGTCTTTGGTAAGCACCCGCTAGACTTCGGCAGAGTAAAAGGGATAAAACACCACATCCCCACAGGGAGCCATTCACCAATAAACGAGAGACACAGACCTGTACCCCCTGCACATTATCAGAACGCAAAGGGCATGCTAAGAGAAATGAAAGAAGCTGGGGTAATTCGAGATAGCTGTAGCCCCTGGACAGCCAACTTGGTTCTGGTGAAAAAGAAAGACGGCACCATTAGAATATGCGTAGACTATAGACAAATCAACCGTATCACCCACAAAGACGCATATCCGCTGCCTAGAATAGAAGAGTCTTTAGCTGCACTAAAATCGGCTAACTTCTTTTCTACTTTGGACCTTACTAGCGGGTACTGGCAGGTTCCTGAGGCAGAGGCTGACAAGGAGAAGACCGCCTTCACCACCCCGATGGGACTGAGCGAATTCAACTGCATGCCTTTCGGGCTCTGCAATGCACCAGGGACCTTCCAGCGGCTGATGGAATGCTGTCTAGGGCACCGAAACTTCGAGACGGTCCTCCTTTACCTGGACGACGTGATCGTCTATTCGAAGACCTACGAGGACCATCTCAAGCACCTGGCCGAGGTGTTCGAAGCCCTGGCAGGCTATAGCCTGAAGGTGAAACCATCGAAGTGTCACCTGCTGAAACCAAAGGTCCAGTGCCTTGGGCACGTGGTAAGCGCGGAAGGAGTAGCCCCCGACCCTGACAAGGTCACGGCAATCAAGAGCTGGCCAAGCCCTCAAACATCAAAGAGGTGAGACAGTTTCTCGGGTTGGTAGGCTACTATCGAAGGTTCATCCCCGGGTTCACTAAGATGGCAGCTTCTATGCAGGACCTCCTGATCGGACAGTCTAAGTCCAGGAGTCAAAAGCCACCCTTCAAGTGGGATAAACCGGAAGAGGAGTCCTTCCGTCAGTTGAAGGTGGCTCTCACGGGGGATGAGATCCTGGCCTACCCTGATTATGGCCAGCCTTTTATTCTCCACACGGATGCCAGTAATGTGGGACTGGGAGCCGTACTGTCCCAAAACCAACAGGGCAGAGAACGGGTGATCGTATACGCCAGTCGGAAGCTGAGGCCCACCGAGAGGAACCCGGAGAATTACAGCTCCTTCAAGCTAGAATTCTTGGCGGTGGTGTGGGCCGTGACGGAACGCGTCAAGCATTACCTGGCCTCCGCAAAGTTCACCGTGTACACGGACAACAACCCGTTGACACACCTGGACAATGCAAGACTGGGTGCCCTGGAACAGCGGTGGATGGCCCGTCTCTCCAACTATGACTTCGTGATCAAGTACCGAGCAGGCAAAACCAATGCCAACGCGGACGCCCTATCAAGAATGCCTCACTTACCTGAAGGTGACGAAGACCCAGAAGAGCTGGAGGAGGTAGAACTCCCCGCGTTTCACCGATATGGAGCCGCTCAATACTCCCACCGCGTGAAGGAGGAGGATCTAACAACTGTGATGATCAATCCCCTACCTCACCACAGCTGGGCCGAGACCCAAGATAGTGACCCTGCCATCCGCCTGGTGAAAGATCTGCTGACCCAGTAAGACGCCCCCATGGATCCGGACGCCCCAGAGGAAGCCAAGCAGCTATGGAAAGAGAAGAGCAAGCTGTTCCTCTACGAAGGCAAGTTGTGCAGAAGGATTGTCAACCACCGGACGCACGAGCTGACCTGGCAAGTCGTGGTCCCAAGGCAGGATGCAGCTATGGTCCTGGGGGCTTACCATGACAGAGCGGGGCACTTCGGTTGGAAGAAACTGGAGTTCCTGCTAAGAGGAAGGTTCTTTTGGGTCAGCATGAGAGGAGCTGTAGAAAAATGGTGCAGAGACTGTGGCCCTTGTCACCTAAGGAGGAAAGACCGTGCCAGCCAGAAGACACCCTTGAGGCCCATCGTCACCACGCAGCCTCTTGAGCTGGTAGCTCTGGACCATGTCAAATTGGCTCCCAGCCGGTCAGGATACATCTATGCCCTGACAATCGTCGACCACTATTCCCGTTTTCTAGTGGTGGTCCTGGTAAAGGACTTGACAACCCAAACAGCGGCCAGAGCCTTCCAGCAATACTTCTGCCGTCCACACGGATATCCGGAACAGGTCCTGACAGACCAAGGCCCAGCGTTCGAGGCTGAAATCTTCCAAGATTTCTTCAACCTCTATGGCTGTAAGAAGATTCGGACAACGCCTTACCATTCACAAACCAACGGGATGTGTGAGAAGATGAACAATATAGTCATTGATCTCCTGAAGACATTGCTCCTGGAGGAACGCAGCCTGTGGCCAGAAAAACTGCCGGACCTGATAGACTTATACAATCATATCCCGGTGAACGCTACCAACTGCACCCCGGCTTACCTGATGCGAGCCAGACCAGGTAAGCTGCCCGTAGACCTGGAGATGGGAGTCCTAACACATGAGGACACCTCCCTGGATGCAGACTGGGATACGGAAAGGCAACTGCAGTACAAGAAGGTACAGGAGAGTGTGGAGAAGAGCCTGGCCCAGGTTAGAGAGAGGCAAGAAAAACTCTTCAACCAACACGCCCCTGCTGGTCCCCTAGAACCTGGTGAGCAAGTCCTGAAGCGGAAGAGAAGGCTACATAAGTTGGACAACCAGTGGGAAAGGGAACCCTACACCGTACTGCAGTCTGATCACGACAACCCGAAGGTGTGCGTGATCACCAAGGACGGAGGAGAAACCACTAGCACCGTCTCCAGAGACTACCTCAAAAGATGCCCCGAGCAACTCCGTAGTGCAGAAGAGGATCAGAGTGACCTTGAACCCGCAGAGGACAAGGAAGAAATGATCAGCACCATTCTCAGAGAGTTCCCTCAGTCCTGGACTCGCATAAATGATGCCATAGCGGTACCCGTCCTGCATTTCCTGCAACCGGCACAGCAACAACCAACACCAGAGCCGGAAGGTGAAGAGGAGCAAGCGGTTCCAGAGGCAGAAGAGCCTGTACCAGCAGCCCAGGAGAGTCAACCCTCTGCTGACAGTGAGCCTGCCATGCCTGCTGTAAGCCAAAGGACCCGCAGACAGCTGCCTGCCCTACCTGTACACCCAGCTGGTAGCTGCACCCCTAACGCTAGTGGGGAAAGCCAAGTCAGTCCACCACCAGACAGTGGGTTAAGGAGGTCAACCAGGAGCACAAAGGGGCAGATACCCGCTCGCTGGAGAATATAGAGTGTACTAAAATTGTAAATAACCCTGTTGCCAAATGTTGAAATGTTTGCCAAGTTACATGCTTGTTTGGTAATTCTGTGTTTCAGTTTCTTGCAGTTACCGTAAAGACTCACAGGTTATGGACTTTTTATAACCGGGACCTTGTATGGACTGCGTTTGGAGCCTAACCCAGGAATGAACTAAGACTGTAAAGGACTTGGGGTAGGACAGACCCCCACCTGGTTAAGGCTCCCCGTTGTATTGGTGATATGGACACCCGGTCACAGACCACACTGTGACCTTAAGAACTCAATCTGTGCGTCGTTTGTCTATTAATGTTTTATAGTCATGTATATTATCTTTGTTTACTGTTTAGTCCCGGAGTGCTAAATTTTACTAGAAGGGAATGTGTCACCCTGGCCTGGATGCCACAAGTGTAATAAAGCTGTGTCTGAGAGCAAGGGGGAGGTTCTCTGGTCAGGGGAACATTAGCATGCAGTACCTCCTGTCTCAGGCCAGTAGGGGGAGCAGGCTGCCCCTATAAAAGCTGGTACTGGGGGCAGGGTTAGAGAGAACCGGATGACCTGTCTCAGGACTGAGACGTGTCCCAGAGCAGAGTAGGGACAGAAAGTTGTATTGCACCTAAGAGGAAGTGTGGCAGGAGGAGAGCCACAAGCCAGAGACAAGAGGCGAAGAGAGCCTGTCTTGGCAGATAACGGACTTAATCTACCAGACTTTGGTGTCTGAGGCTGGGAGTATTCCACATCCTCCAGCAGATAACCAGTCGCAGGGGACTGTATATTCCTTGGCCTAAGAAGACTGGAGGCCCTGCCACAACAGAAGGGACCAGCAAAGCCGTACAAGGCTGGGAGCAGAAAGGAACCCACGTCGCAGGTCATACAGGCGAGAATACACGGAGAGCTCGGAACCGTGGGCTGTTACCCTATAAGGAGGAGATAGCCAGAAGGAGCGCAGAAAGCATGGTAGGCCTACACCCTCACCCTGACCAGGGCCAATTTCCCCATTGCTCTCAGACATCCAGGTCCCCTCCTAGCCGGGACTGTTTGTGGGTCAATTTACCTGTTCTAGTAAAGACTGTAATGCACACGCCCGGGCTGAGCGGCGTGTGCGTGTGATTCCACTGGACCGTGCCGGAGAGTGAATGCCTGGAGGGGCGTAACTAGGTATTCACCCGATCCGACCAGGGTCGCACGACGGCATACGACGCCAGTGCACCAAGGAGGAACCGAGCAGAGGGACCAGGTGCTACTCCAGGACAGACACCGGACACGGCTGTTGACCCACACAGGGGAATACAGGAACAGACTGGTTAGGCTGGCACACAGACTGGTGGGTATAGGCAGGCACGACTGGTATGCAGGCAGGCGGGTATGCAGGCAGGGGGGTACAGGCAAGCACGGCTAGAGAGCAGACAGGGAGGCACTAGCAGGTAGGAACACAGGCGGGATAGGACCCAGTACACACTGGGACTCAGGAACAATACAGGCAGAGGGGTACAGGCAAGCACAGCTAGAGTGCAGACAGGGAGGCACTAGCAGGTAGGGACACTGGCGGGATAGGACCCAGTACACACTGGGACTCAGGAACAGAAGCACAGATGTGGCGGACAAACACAGCAGAGTAAGGCCGCCCAGAGAGGTGAGCGAGAACAGGGCAGGACAAGACCGCCTGGAGCCGTGAGCAAAGGGTCAGAGCTGAGCGAGACTGCCGGAGCAGTGAGCAAGAGTAAAGCAGGATGAGGCCGCCTGGAGCGGTGAGCAAGAGTGGAGCAAGACTGCCGGAGCAGTGAGCAAAAGGATAAGAGCGGAGCGAGACTGCCGGAGCAGCGAGCAAAGGAGTCAGAGCAGGCTAGAACCGCCGGATCGGTGAGCAAAGGAGTCAGAGCAGGCTAGAACTGCCGGTGCGGTGAGCAAAGGAGTCAGAGCAGGCTAGAACCGCCGGAGCGGTGAGCAAAGGAGTCAGAGCAGGCTAGAACCGCCGGAGCGGTGAGCAAAGGAGACGGAGCAGGCTAGAACCGCCGGAGCGGTGAGCAAGGCAGAGCAGGGGGGACAGGGCTCTGTTCACACGGAATAGACAGGAAGAGAAAAGCAGAGCCAGATACCCACAGGGTACTTGCAGTGAAGTAGCGAGTGGACCACAAACTCACAAACGGGAGTACAGAGACAACAAGCAGGAGTTAGGTACGAGTACAGACTCTGCAGAAAAAGGAAAGGAACGGACATAGAGGCAAAACAGGTAAAGGATAGGAGAGAGTTCAGACTGGAACTGAGTGTACGGAGGAGACCGACACTGCAGCGGGATACAGGAGCGGGTCTGGGAATACGGCCCCCAGAGAGGCGGGACGAACAGGCAAGGAGCGTGTTCAGACAAGATACAGGAGCGGGTCTAGGTAATCGTCCCCAAGAAGGCGGGAGGAACAGGCTAGGAGCGTGTTCAGACAGGACAGACAAGATACAGGAGCGGGTCTAGGTAATCGGCCCCTAGAAGGCGGGAGGAACAGGCTAGGAGCGTGTTCAGACAGGCCTGGAAATACAGCCTCCAGGATAGGCAGACAAGAGAACACAGAACGGGACCTGGCACCTTCAGAGTGCAAGCACACACTGAATGAAACACAATGCTCAGGCGGGGATTGATTGGAGCAGCTGAGTTATATACCAGGTGACAGACAGCAATAGGCTGAGGATGCACAAGGGGTGTGACCCACAGCAGGTACAAAAAGCAGGAAGTGATCGGGCGCCGCCCTTAAGCAGCAGAAACAGACACAAACAGACAGCATGGAGGGAAGCCAGAGAGACATTCTGGACAGGAGATCAAGTGCGCGCTCTTGCACAGTGGGAGATGGACCACTATGCAAGGACGCCGCCAGGTATGTTACAAAGACCCTGGACTGCAACCTGTTGTCTGTGTGCTCCTTGCTCCTCCAGCACTATCAGCACTGGGACTCTCACTACTATCCCTCCCAACATCCACTACACTGCCCTGGGGCCGCACTCTTCCCGTGGGGAGTCACACCATCCCAGCTGCATACATCATCAGCCCCAGCGGTCTGCCTTGCAGCAGCGGTTCCTAATGACCGCAAATCCACGGGTGGCGTAGTCGGACATAATCATCAGCACATAACGGACTACCACTGGCCTGACCACCCTGAGCCACGGAACCGGGTTGCCACTACTACTCCCACCGTTCCCCTATTGCCTGGTTCCGCGTGCCCCACGGCCCAGGGGGCGAGTCATATAGATGGCTACGTGCGGCCTCCTGCTGTGTATAGATGGCTACGTGCTGCCTCCTGCTGTGTATAGATGGCGCCATGTGGCCTCCTGCTGTGTATATATGGCTACGTGCGGCCTCTCGCTGTGTATAGATGGCTATGTGCGGCCTCCTGCTGTGTATAGAAGGCGCCGTGAGGCCTCCCGCTGTGTATAGATGGCTACGTACGGCCTCCCACTGTGCATAGATGGCAGCGTGCGGCCTCCCGCTGTGTATAGATGGCGCCATGTGGCCTCCTGCTGTGTATATATGGCTACGTGCGGCCTCTCACTGTGTATAGATGGCTATGTGCGGCCTCCTGCTGTGTATAGAAGGCGCCGTGAGGCCTCCCGCTGTGTATAGATGGCTACCTGCGGCCTCCCGCTGTATATAGATGGCTGAGTGCGGCCTCCCGCTGTGTATAGATGGCTACGTGCGGCCTCCTGCTGTGTATAGATGGCGCCGTGAGGTCTCCCGCTGTGTATAGATGGCTACGTGCGGCCTCCCGCTGTGTATAGATGGCACTGTGCGGCCTCCCGCTGTGTATAGATGGCTACGTGCGGCCTCCTGCTGTGTATAGATGGCTATGTGCGGCCTCCTGATGTGTATAGATGGCTACGTGTGGCCTCCTTCTGTGTATAGATGGTGCCGTGCGGCCTCCTTCTGTGTATAGATGGCGCCGTGCGGCCTCCTTCTGTGCATAGATGGTGCCGTGCGGTCTCCTGCTGTGTATAGATGGACACATGCGGCCTCCCGCTGTGTATAGATGCCTACGTGCGGCCTCCTGCTGTGTATAGATGGCTACGTGCAGCCTCCTGCTGTGTATAGATGGCTAAGTGCGGCCTCCCGCTGTGTATAGATGGCTACGTGCAGCCTCCCGCTGTGTATAGATGGCTACGTACGGCCTCCTCCTGTGTATTGATGGCTACATGCGGCCTCCTGCTATGTATAGATGGCTACGTGCGGCCTCCCGCTGTGTATAGATGGCACCGTGCGGCCTTCCGCTGTGTATAGATGGCTACGTGTGGCCTATTGTGTGTAGGGTCTCATACTGTATATAGGGGATGTCAGCATACTTAATTTTGCTCAATAATAAGTCATACAATTAATGTAAAAAATATTATTAGAATTAATATATTAATATTGTGGCAAATTAATTTCACGTGAACTGTCACATGATCTATCACAGGGGATCATGTGACATGTCACGTGATACATCAGGTGTGTGTGTGTGGGGGGGGGGGGCCGCGCCTTCTAAACTGCCCAGGGCCCTTGCTACTCTTAATCCACCCCTGGTCTCAGGGTTCTGTTTCATGTGCAGAGAGCATCACCAGGCAGGTCCGAGATACTAAAAAAAACAACCCAAAGACAAAAGCTAAATACGCTAATATCTACTAGTAAATGGATAAATCGCACAGTGCATAGAAAAATGATAAATAATAAAGGGTATTTAGTTAACATAAATTTTGATCAAAATAATGTAAAAGCCATCCCGCCGCATCACGGCAACCCTTATGGGACAGTCCTAACTCTAATATTAAAACCTTACCATTTGTCAAGTGACATACATATGGATAAGGGCAGAGAGACTGAACCCTTAGTAGAAGCATGGACCTGAGAGGCAGAATGAACCTTTCAGCTCAGACAAAGGGCGGCCACACCCTTATATGCACTACTGCACATTAGACTACAAAGAAAAAACCTGGGAGTCTGAACTGAAATGTAAATTGATGTGCATACAAAATGTAAATGCATGCTCACATAAAGCCATTAGACAGAAAAAAAAACAAAGACAAAAGCTAAATACACTAATACCTAAAAGTAAATGGATAAATCGCACATTGCATAGAAATAATGATAAATAATAAAGGGTATTTAGTTAACATAAATTTTGATCAAAATAATGTAAAAGCTATCCTGCAACGTCACGGCAACCCTAACTCTAATATTAAAACCTTACCATTTGTCAAGTGACATACATATGGATAAGGGCAGAGAGACCAAGGAACACACCAGGCAGGTCCGAGATACTGTTGTGGCAAAGTTTAAAGCTGGATTTGGATGCAAAAAGATTTCCCAAGTTTTAAACATCTCAAGGAGCACTGTGCAAGCGATCATATTGAAATGGAAGGAGTATCAGACCACTGCAAATCTACCAAGACCCGGCCGTCCCTCTAAACTTGCATCTCAAACAAGGAGAAGACTGATCAGAGATGCAGCCAAAAGGCCCATGATCACTCTGGATGAACTGCAGAGATCTACAGCTGAGGTGGGAGAGTCTGTCCATAGGACAACAATCAGTCGTACACTGCACAAATCTGGCCTTTATGGAAGAGTGGCAAGAAGAAAGCCATTTCTAAAAGATATCCAGAAAAAGTCTCGTTTGAAGTTTGCCACAAGCCACCTGGGAGACACATCAAACATGTGGAATAAGGTGCTCTGGTCAGATGAAACCAAAATCAAACTTTTTGGCCACAATGCAAAACGATATGTTTGGCGTAAAAGCAACACAGCTCATCACCCTCAAAACACCATCCCCACTGTCAAACATGGTGGTGGCAGCATCATGGTTTGGGCCTGATTTTCTTCAGCAGGGACAGGGAAGATGGTTAAAATTGATGGGAAGATGGACGGAGCCGAATACAGGACCATTCTGGAAGAAAACCTGATGTAGTCTGCAAAAGACCTGAGACTGGGACGGAGATTTATCTTCCAACAAGACAATGATGCCAAACATAAAGCAAAATCTACAATGGAATGGTTCAAAAATAATCGTATCCAGGTGTTAGAATGGCCAACTCAAAGACCAGACCTGAATCCAATCGAGAATCTGTGGAAAGAGCTGAAAACTGCTGTTCACAAACGCCCTCCATCCAACCTCAATGAGCTCGAGCTGTTTTGCAAGGAAGCATGTGCAAAAATTTCAGCCTCTCGATGTGCAAAACTTATAGAGACATACCCCAAGTGACTTGCAGCTGTAATCGCAGCAAAAGGTGGCGCTACAAAGTATTAACTCAAGTGGGACGAATAATATTGCATGCCCCACTTTTAATTTTTTATTTTTTTTTTAAAAGTTTAAAATATCCAATACATTTCGTTCCACTTCACGATTGTGTCCCACTTGTTGTTGATTCTTCCAAAAAAAATTTGAATTTTATATCTTTTTGTTTGAAGCCAGAAATGTGGCAAGAAGTAGAAAAGTTCAAGGGGGCCAAATACTTTCACAATGCACTGTAAGTACTGTTGCGAATGAGGTGATACATGATAACGCCGAGAGCTCCAGACAGGAGATCTTATTGTCCCTATAACCTCCCCATTTAATTTTCCCCCATGTAACTATCAAACACTGTAATGTTCTAAATCCAGCTACGTTATTACCAACGGATTTAGAAAAGGGAGGAGAATATCAGGGTGGGGAGAGCGAGGGACCATGAGTCTAGATCCGCCCTTGTTTTTCAAACTAGCAGATGAGGAAGCTCAGTGTGACACTGACACATGAACATGACTGTCAGGCATTGATGGAGGCAGACACATAGAGCTTGTTAGATATCACTGATGTCCCCTCACTAACTCCTCTGTTGAGTATTTTGTAGATGGTTCCAGAGCTCGGGACAGTGATCAAGGACGGTTCATCACCGGGTATGCTGTAGTCAACAATGGTAAGGCAGTAACTCTCCTCCAGCTGCTCTATGCCAGAGGCTGAGCTGAAGGCGCTCGCTGCAGCCGGCAATCTGAGAAAATGTAAAGAGATTTATGTATTTTCGGACTCGAGATATATTTTAAAGGATCGCACATGACTTTGGCGCCATTTGGAGGAGGCGTAATTTTCTGGCCTCTGCTGGCAAACCTATGAAGCTGTAAAGCAGCTACTCACAGCACTCACCCTTCCCCAAAGGGCAGCTATCGGCGCACACACGGGAACAAACTCCCCTTGCAGTAGGGAATTCCTAGGCCGACCAGGTGGCTAAGGAAGCAGCACAAGTACCTCTGACTGGAATACTGGGCATAGAAGACACGGCCCCACTAGGGAACTCAGTGACCGAGAGTGTGGGAAGCTACCTTTTCACAGAGGAGACTGTCACCGCACCGGCCCCATTGGCCGTTGATCGTGAACTACTGCAGGTCTTCCGGACCCAGGCTCCCCCACACAAACAGAACCCATGGGCCAAAGCGGGTGCTGTACGGTCAGAGTCAGGGGTATGGCAGGTAAACACCAGGATTTGCCTCCCACGCTGCCTGTTCCCCATGATGGCTGCTCTAGTTTGTGCGAAACATAACCCCGGTAGACCTATTCAAGTCCCACAAAATGCACGCCAAAACCAGATTACTCGTTTCAGAGACTGCAAGAGGACTACCTAAGGTGGGTACTTATGAATACTTCCTGGTATGCACTGATCTCTTCTTTTGGTTGCCTGAAGGTTGGGCCGTGACCAAAGTTCAAAACAAAGATAATTGATAAGTGAGGTGGTTTGCAGATATGGGGTACACGAAACCATAGAGAGTGACAGAGACACACTTTACTAGAGAACTGATGAAATAGATCATGGCCACTCTGGGGATCGAACAGGTTTTCCATGTTCCCTATCACTCACAAAGAAGTAGGAAGGTGGAACGCCTTGAGGTTGAGTGCCCACGATGCGGATTTAATGCATTAAATTGCTTGTTAAGAGGTCTGGAATGTATCCCAATGATAATCCGCATGTGCTGTCCACATGCTGCGGAAATTTCCGCTGCGGATTATCATTGCGGAAAAATCCGCAGCACAACCAATTTGGTCGTGATTTCGTGGCAAAATTGCTCCCATTGACTTGCATTGAACCGCATAATATTCGCATGTACATGTATACATGCGGATGTTATGCAGTTCAATGCGCGGATGGTACCCGGGTCTGGAGAAAAGGAGACTCTCATCCGACCCGGGTACCATTGTACCTGCAAGTAAAAAGAGAATTATAAAGTAAAAAATAAAAAAAAATATTCGTACACACCTCTCCGGCAGCCCCCTGTCTCCTCCCGGCTGTGTCCTCTCTCCTCGGCGTCCCGAGGTGTACTGGCAGGACCTGCGGTGACGTAATTTAGTGAGCTGATGTTCACGCGACCATCACTTGACCGCTGACGTCAGCGGTCGCGTGGCCATAATATTTATTACTTTTTAATTAATTTTTTTACTTTAGATGCAGCATTTGATAGTAGAAATTTCCTCTAAGTTGGTCACACAATATAAATCCATGCCAGTTGCATGGATTTATATTGTGTGACCAACTTGTCAAGTTCTTTTCCAAGTGATGCTCAAAATCACTTGGAAAAAAGCTTGAAAATAACGCATTTAAAATCCGCATGCGTTTTTTCTGCCAAGGAGATGCAGAAATGCTCAGGAAATTTCTGCTTCAAATTTGCATCGTGGGCACATACCCTAATGGTACTCTGAAGATAAAAATCTAGAAGTGAATGGAGGAAAACACACTTGTCCCGGGTAGATTGCTTACCCATTGCATTGTATTCAGTGAGGACAGCCCCAAAGAGGTAGAGAGAGGCTGTCCCCGATGAAATACTGTTTTGTGGTGTCCGCAAGACAGGGTTGTATTTCCCGCAGCAGCTGCAGCCTCCTTCAGTTCCCTCACTGAATATGTCTTTAAGCTGCACAAATATCTGACTGTTACACATAATCGTGTTTTTTCCTCCAGACCCCAAGTGCATAAGTGACACACACACACACACATTGGTACTAGGAGACTGGGTCACGGTAAAGAGATATATGAGGAGACCACTGAACGCAGATACAGTGAGACATTTTAAATACTACTGACCACTGCCACTTCTGTCAAGTTCCAAGGCAAAGATACCTGGATCAATGCCAGTCACTGGAAAAAGGTCCTGATCCCCGGCAGCAGCAAAGATGATGACCCTGCCCCTTTGGACCATGTTGATGGCAATTGCATCCCTGCCTTAACTCTCAATGATGAACTAAAGGAGGAGAGGACCAGGAAAACAAACTGATAAGTATCAGCAAGTCCTGCTCTGAGACAGTTTTTAAAGACATTCCTAAGAATTGCTAAATATGCACCCATAGCCTCTGATACTATGCCATATATCGCAGTGCCCCTGTAATAGTGAGGAAGGATGTATCCTGTTATGATCTGCTACAAGAACTAAGGAAAGATAGGAAAACTGTCCCTACAATAGGACTAAGCTGATTCCCTACGATGCAGCGGGCAACCTGTTCCTTGTGAACAGACCCTCCTTTGTCCTCAGCTAGTCTGAATGCAGACCTATAGATATAAGGGAGGGGTCCCTAAAAGTACTAAGGACTGGGACAAAATTGGACACCTCCTAGCAGAAGTTGTAGCGGAGCAAAAAGACAAACAGACAAAAATACTTAGAGGTCCAAAGACCAAGCAAACTATAGAGATAGGTACAAAGCACCTGGCTAGATTAAGAGTCAAAGTAACACTGAAGTCCAGCAAAGCCAGAAGGGCGGAGCTGGAATAAATAGGCAGCAGGTCACGTGACCACAAAATAGAAAAAAACTAACAGGAGGGTTCTAACAGTACCCCCTCTTCTATGAGGATCCTCCGAATCCTCCAGGCCCAGGCCTATCAGGAAACCTCCTGTGAAACGCTCTGATAAGTCTAGGAGCAGAGACATCATCTGCCCTTACTCAGGAGTTATCCTCAGGACCGAAACCTTTCCAAGCGACGAGATACTGCAATCTCCCTCTATGCCTTCTGGAATTCAGGATACGAGAAATTTCATATTCAAAGTCTTCCACCACCGGAGGAACTGTGACAGTGGCATCCCTATCCGATACATCAGCTTTTTTCAACAAGGAAACATGAAACACCGGATTAATCTTCCAGGAGGAGGGAACCTCCAACCTAACAGCAGACTGGTTAACCACCTGAAGCACCTTAAATGGCCCCACAAACTTCGGGCCCAGTTTTTTAGAGGGAATCCTCAACCGCAGATTCTTTGAGGACACCCAAACCATGTCACCAACCGTAAACAAAACCTCTTGACGTTTCCTGTTAAAATACTTCTTAGACTTTTTATTAGCCTCTTGAAGGTTACAATGTACATCAGTCCAAACTCTCTCCAAATCACCGGAAAAATTCTCCTCCTCCGGCACAGCCGACACCAATTTGGAGAACGAACCAAACGACAGATGTCTCCCAGTACAACAAAAAAACGGAGAACACTCAGCAGAAGAGGATGTATGGTTGTTAAGAGCAAATTCAGCCAGTGGCAGAAACTCAGACCACCCCTCTTGATTGTCTGCCACAAAACAACGCAAAAACTGCTCAACATCCTGGTTCTTTCTTTCTGTCTGTCCATTAGACTCAGGATGATACCCAGATGAAAATGACAAATGGACTCCCAACCTGTCACAAAAGGCACGCCAAAAACGAGCCACAAACTGAGGTCCCCTATCAGAAACAATGTCGGTGGGAACGCCATGGAGTCTGACAATTTCCATGACAAAAGCCTTAGCGAGTGTCTTAGCGCAGGGTAGTTTAATGAAAGGAACCAAGTGACACATCTGGCTAAAACGGTCCACGACCTCCCAGATGACAGTGAAACCCTCGGACACAGGAAGGTCAGTAATAAAATCCATTGCAAGATGCGTCCAAGGTGCACTAGGAACCTCCAGAGGGCAAAGCAACCCCGCAGCAGGAGCATGTGAAGCCTTTGATCTAGCACACACCGTACATTGACGCACCCATTTAATGATTTCCTTCTGCCACCCAGGCCACCAAAACTGCGACCTACCAGTCTCTTAGTCTCAGAAATTCCTGGATGACCTGCCAACCGAGACTCATGATACTCCACAAACAACTCTCTCCTAAAGGTTCTAGGTACAAACAACTTCCCATGGGGAGTGTTAGATGGGGCATCCTCTTGGGCTTTCAGAATCCCATCTTCCAAAACGGAGTCCAATGCTGCTATCACAACTCCTTCCTGTAAAATGCTCTCCTCCTCCTCGGTACCAACCATGGGAGAAAAGCTGCGAGATAAAGCATCAGCTTTAACATTCTTAGTACCCGGGATGTAAGTAACAGAAAAATTAAACTGCGAAAAAAAAAGTGCCCACCTAGCCTGACGGGCATTCAAGCGCTTGGCAGCATCTAGATGGATCAGATTCTTATGATCAGTGAAAACCTGAATGGGAAATTTAGCACCTTCCAAGAAATGACGCCAATGTTCAAACGCAAGTTTAATAGCCAGCAATTCTCGATTACCATCATCGTAATTCAGTTCGGTTTCAGAAAAATTTTTCGAAAAAAAAGCACACGGATGAACCCCATCCTTGTTCTCCTGCGACAAAACCGCACCGACCCCCACCGAAGAAGCATCAACCTCGACCAAAAAAAGGCTTGGTCTCATCAGGTTGCATAAGGATGGGGGCAGAACTGAACCTCTCCTTGAGATACACAAAAGCTTCAATGGCCTCAGTAGTCCACTGGACCGTATTCGCACCTTTCCTGGTGAGATCGGTCAGCGGCTTAACAATTATAGAAAAATTCTTAATGAATTTTCTGTAATAATTGGCGAAACCCAAAAATCTCTGTATCGATTTTAAACCAATAGGCCTAGGCCATTCCTGCACAGCTTGAACTTTCACCAGGTCCATCTCAAAGCCCTCGCTGGAGACAATGTAGCCCAAAAAACGAATTCTCTGCACAGCGAACTCACATTTCTTCAGCTTAGCAAAAAGTGAATTGTCACTTAATAACTGCAATACCTCAAGTATGCTCTGCCAATGAGACTCCAGATCAGGCAAATAAATCAAAATGTCATCCAAATACACCACCACATTCTTACCAATCAAAGGTCTCAGGATGTCATTAATATGGTTCTGAAAAAAACGCTGGTGTATTGGTAAGACGAAAAGGCATAACCAGATTCTCAAAATGACCCACCGGAGTGTTAACCCCTTAACAACATTTGACGTACTAATACGCGTCTGTGCCCTGGGACTTAAGAGCCAGACCCGTATTAGTACGTCATATCTTTAATGCGGCACCGCGACTTAAGTCGCGGTGACAGCATTAAAGTTACGGTGCCATCCTACCTCTTGGTAGATGGCGTCATCATCCCGGGGGCTGTCGCCGCCCCCCCCCGCACCAGCGATCGCTGTGATTGGCTGTTCAAGTCTGAACAGCCAATCACAGCATTTCTCACTGTTGCCGGCAATGTGATTGCCGGAAACAGTGATCTGCAGCCTAGGATTGGTGCTCCTAAGAGCACTGGTCACCTGTATTCAGGTACTCTGATTGGAGCGATCAATGTCATCAATGATTGCTCCAATCAGATTACCTCCACCTGTCACCACCCCATCATCACCCTGTGACCGCCCTGCAGACCCTCACACTTGGTGAGGATTTCTACAGAGTGGTCACATCTGATGTGTCTGTGCTGGGCCTTGTAGTGCCACAGAATATTCTGTGACACCACAAGACCATCTTCTCACAGTTCCAGTCGCTGCTGCTGCTGCCGCTGCTCCTGGATCTTCTGTTCCAGCGTCCTGGATCTTCTGCTCCAGCTCCTGGATCTGCTGCTCCTGACCTGCTGTGATTCCTGCTCCAGAGCCTGCTGCTGATCCTGCAGAGAAGACTTTGGTAAGTCTGTTCTCCCCTCATCCTCCCCAATCCCCCCTCCCCCCACTTTTTACCCCCCCTTACCTTTTTTTCTGCCTCCTGCAGCAGTCTCCAGCTCTGGTCCGAGTTTCCAGCTCCGCTCCTGGTCACCAGCACAGGACTCCTGGTCACCAGCGCCGGGCTCCCGGTCTCCTGCTCTGGGTCTTCTGTTCCAGTCCTGCTGACCCTTTGGTAAGTCCATCTCTGATCTCCCCTCATCCACCCCAATCCCCCTCTTCCCACTCCCCTGTCTTTTTACCCCTCTTCCCACTCCCCTGTCTTTTTACCCCCCTTCCCACGCCAATCCGCCTCACCCCAGTGTCCCTGTTAATTCTTTTGCTTCTGATCTCCAGCTCCAGTACCGGTCTCCTGCTCCGGGCTCCTGGTCTCCTGCTCCGGGTTCCTGGTCTCCTGCTCCGGGCTCCCGGTCTCCTGCTCTGGGCTCCCGGGCTCCTGCTTCGGGCTCCTGCTCCGGGCTTCCGGTCTCCTGCTCCGGGCTCCTGGTCTCCTGCTCCGGGCTCCCGGGCTCCTGCTCCTGCTCCGGGCTCCAGCTCCGGGCTTCCGGTCTCCTGCTCCGGTCTCCTGCTCCGGGCTCCCGGTCTCCTGCTCCGGGCTCCCGGGCTCCTGCTCCGGGCTCCTGCTCCGGGCTCCCGGTCACCAGCGCCGGGCTCCTGCTCCCGGTCCTGAAAGAAGAACAGAGAGGACTTTGGTAAGTAATCTCTGATCTCCCCTCATCCAACCCAATTCCCCTCTTCCCACTCCCCACATATCCAGCAGCCGCCGAGTATTGATCGGTGGCATAGTTCACCAATCCACACTCGTGCTTGCTGTTTGCACCACATACAGTATTTCCTTTTTCCACACACTCTAAATAAAGTACTGACACACACACACTCTCAATAAAGTATTGACACACACACACCACATACATAACAAACAATGTCCTGCTCATCCCAAACTCAGTATTCAGTGGAGGAGGCATACGCTATTCTTGCCTCCGACACTGACAGTGAGGGTGAGGATCCCACATTTCTTTGTTTTTCCGACTCCTCGTCGTCTTCCTCCTTCTCTTCTTCCTCCTCTTCCTCAGGTTCTGCTGGCCTGCCCCGCCGTCGTCGCTGGAGAGATGTTCCAGCGCCCCCCACTACTGAGCCTATATGGACTTCGCCCCCCGAAAATTATGAGCCGCTGATTCCTGATTTCGTAGCTGAATCAGGAATCAAGTTTGACACCACCGGCCTCACAGAAATAGACTTTTTCAAAGTATTTTTCTCTGAGGATTTTATAAACCTCCTGGTGGGCCAAACTAATTTATACGCTCATCAATTTTTAGAACAAAACCCCTCTTCATCATTTTCTAACTGGTCTCCTGTAAACGCAGTAGAAATGATGAAGTTTTGGGGCATGGTCCTTCTTATGGGGATCTTGAAGAAGCCCGAGCTTCGGCAATACTGGAGTGTTGACGTTTTGTATAACACTCCAGTGTTCCGAATGGTCATGCCCCGGACACGCTTTCAGGCCATCTACGAGTTCTTGCATTACCAAGATAATGCAAGGTGTCCTGCACGCGATGACCCGAACTTTGATCGTCTTTTCAAAGTTCGGCCGGTCATCGAACACTTCAACAACAAGTTTGGTGAAGTGTGCGTGCCCCAAAGGGACATCTGTGTGGATGAGTCCTTAATTTCTTTTAAGGGGCGGCTTGGATTCCGGCAGTACCTGCCCAGTAAGAGGGCAAGGTACGGGATAAAGCTGTATAAACTTTGTGAGAGTACCTCAGGATACACTCACAAGTTTAGAGTTTATGAAGGGAAGGACTCCCGGATTGAACCCCCTGAATGCCCCCCTGTTCTGGGAGTGAGTGGGAAAATTGTGTGGGACTTGGTGCACCCACTGCTTGATAAAGGTTATCACCTCTACGTGGATAACTTTTATACAAGTATCCCGCTCTTCCAGTCCCTCTCTGCGCGATGTACCGCAGCCTGCGGTACTGTCCGCAAAATTCAGAAAGGCCTCCCAAAGACGCTAATTGGGCAGCTGCTCAGAAGGGGTGAGAGCACAGCCCAATATAGCGACCACCTGTTGATGGTCAAGTACAAGGACAAAAGGGATGTCCTTTTCTTGACCACCATACATGGTGATGGCAGCACACTCAGCACAGTACGAGGTTCCACTACACAGGTCGTCAAACCAGACTGTGTAGTTGGGTACAACAAGTACATGGGGGGAGTTGATCTCTCTGATCAAGTCCTCCAGCCATACAGTGCTTTGAGAAAGGCCAGAGTGTGGTACAAGAAGCTGGCCGTGCACATTGTACAGAAGGCAATGCACAATGCTTTCTTTCTGTCACAATGTGCAGGCCAGACTTCTGCGTCGTATCTTCAGTTTCAGGAAACAGTTATCAAGGCCCTGATATTTGGCAGCGGTGACAGAGTGGGCCCCAGTACTTCTGGAATTGAAGGACCGAGAATTGTACCAGGCCAGCATTTCCCAGGGCAGATCCCTCACAGCGGAAAAAAAGGAAAGTCACAAAAGAGGTGCCGAGTGTGTTATAAAAGTGGAATACGCAAGGACACCATTTATCAATGTGACACCTGCCCTGACAAACCTGGCCTGTGTATGAAAGACTGCTTCAAAAGGTACCATACTTCGATGGACTATTGAATTAATTTCTGACGTATGACAACCTGACGAACACTACACAACTGACGTAGTGTTCGTCAGGTTGTCATACGTCAGTTGTGTAGTGTTCGTCAGATTGTCCTACACAACTGATGTACAACACTACATTACAAAATTCAAAAATCAACTAACTACCAAAAAGGGGGCACTTGTTAGGCATTTCACTGTTTAGGCACATCAGGGGCTCTGAGAACATGACATGACGCCCGCAGACCATTCCATCAAAGTCTGCGTTCAAAAGCGTCACTCCTTCCCTTCCGAGCACTTACATGCGCCCAAACAGTAGTTTTTTCCAACACATTGGGTATATGCGTACTCATTAGAAATTGCACAACAACTTATGGGGTGCAATTTCTCCTGGTACCCTTGTGAAAATATTTTTTTTGCATTTTTGTGGAAAAAATGTTTTTTTTTTATTTTCACAAGTCAACATTATGATTTTCTGTGAAGCACCTGGGGGTTCAATGGGCTCACCACACACCTATATAAGTTCCCTGAGGGGTCTAGTTTCCAAAATGAGGTCACTTGTGGGGGAGCTCCAATGTTTAGACACACAGAGGCTCTCCAAACGCAACATGGTGTCCCCTAAAATATTGGAACCATGTCGCGTTTGGAGCTCCCCCACAAGTGACCCCATTTTGGAAACTAGACCCCCCCAAGGCACCTATCTAGATGAATAGTGAGCACTTGGAACCCCCAGGTGCTTCACAAATTGATCCATAAAAATGAAAAAGTTTTTTTTTCACTTTTTTCATTTTTACGAATCAATTTGTGAAGCACCTGGGGGTTCCAAGTGCTCACTAAGCATGTAGATAGGTGCCTTGGGGGGTCTAGTTTCCAAAATGGGGTCACTTGTGGGGGAGCTCCAATGTTTAGACACACAGTGGCTCTCCAAACGCGACATGGTTCCAATTTGTTAGGGGACACCATGTTGCGTTTGGAGAGCCCCTGTGTGCCTAAACATTGGAGCTCCCCCACAAGTGACCCCATTTTGGAAACTAGACCCCCCAAGGCACCTATATAGATGAATAGTGAGCACTTGGAACCCCTAGGTGCTTCACAAATTGATTCGTAAAATGGAAAAGTATTTTTTTTTCCACTTTTTCATTTTTACAAATCAATTTGTGAAGCACCTGGGGGTTCCAAGTGCTCACTACGCATCTAGATAGGTGCCTTGGGGGTCTAGTTTCCAAAATGGGGTCATTTGTGGGGGAGCTCCAATGTTTGGGCACACAGGGGCTCTCCAAACGCAACATGGTGTCCGCTAACAATTTGAGCAGATTTTCCATTCAATTTGTTAGCGGAAACCATGTTGCATTTGGAGAGTCCCTGTGTGCCCAAACATTGGAGCTCCCCCACAAGTGACCCCATTTTGGAAACTAGACCCCCCAAGGCACTATCTAGATGCATAGTGAGCACTTGGAACCCCCAGGTGCTTCACAAATTGATTCATAACAATGAAAAAGTGAAAAAAAAAACACTTTTTCATTTTTCTGAATCAATTTGTGAAGCACCTGAGGGTTCCAAGTGCTCACTATGCATCTAGATAGGTGCCTTGGGGGGTCTAGTTTCCAAAATGGGGTCACTTGTGGGGGAGCTCCAATGTTTGGGCACACAGGGGCTCTCCAAACGCAACACGGTGTCCGCTAACAATTTGAGCCGATTTTCCATTCAATTTGTTAGCGGACACCATGTTGCGTTTGGAGAGCCCCTGTGTGCCCAAACATTGGAGCTCCCCCACAAGTGACCCCATTTTGGAAACTAGACCCCCCAAGGCACTATCTAGATGCATAGTGAGCACTTGGAACCCCCAGGTGCTTCACAAATTGATTCGTAACAATGAAAAAGTGAAAAAAAAAACACTTTTTCATTTTTATGAATCAATTTGTGAAGCACCTGGGGGTTCCAAGTGCTCACTATGCATCTAGATAGGTGCCTTGGGAGGTCTAGTTTCCAAAATGGGGTCACTTGTGGGGGAGCTCCACTGTTTGGGCACACAGGGGCTCTCCAAACTCAACATGGTGTCCGCTAATTATTCAAGCAAATTTTACAATCAAAAAGTCAAATGGAGCTCCTTCCCTTCCGAGCCCTGCCGTGCGCCCAAACAGTGTTTTTTCCCCACATATGGGGTATCTGCGTGCCCAGGGGAAATTGCACAACAAATGTTGGGGTCCATTTTTTCTTGTTACCCCTGTGAAAATAAAAAAAATTGAGTCTAAAGTAACATTTTTGTGAAAAAAGTTAAATGTTCATTTTTTTCTTCCACATTCCAAAAATTTCTGTGAAGCACCTGAAGGGTTAATAAAGTTCTTGAATGTGGTTTTCTGCACCTTGAGGGGTGCAGTTTTTAGAATGGTGTCACTTTTTGGTATTTTCTGTCATAAACACCTCTCAAAGTTACTTCAAATGTGATGTGGTCCCTAAAAAAATGGTTTTGTAAATTTTGTTGGAAAAATGAGAAATCGCTGGTCAACTTTTAACCCTTATAGCTCCCTAACAAAAAAAAATTTTGGTTCCAAAATTGTGCTGATGTAAAGTAGACATGTGGGAAATGTTATTTATTAGCTATTTTGTGTGACAAATCTCTATGATTTAAGGGCATAAAAATTCAAAGTTTGAAAATTGCAAAATTTTCAACATTTTCGCCAAATTTCCATTTTTTCACAAATAAACGCAAGTGATATCGAAGAAATTTTACCACAATCATGAAGTACAATATGTCACGAAAAAACAATCTCAAAATCAGGGGGATCCATTGAAGCGTTTCAGAGTAATTACCTCATAAAGTGACAGTGGTCAGAATTGTAAAAATTGGCCTGGTCATTAACGTGCAAACCACCCTCGGGGGTTAAGGGGTTAAAAGCAGTCTTCCATTCATCACCCTCCTTCATTCGCAACAAATTGTATGCCCCCCAGAGATCAATTTTAGAGAACCACTTGGCCCCCACTAACTGGTTAAACAAGTCAGGAATTAACGGCAGTGGGTAGGAATTGCGTACCGTAATTTTATTAATTTTGCGAAAGTCCAGACATGGACGTAATCCTGAATAGGTACAGGTAATTCCCCTCTTTCCAAAGCAGCAATGCGACCGTTACAACATTTATCATAACACTTAGGACTCCAAGATTTAATCTCATTAGTAGACCAGTCCTGTAAAGGATTGTGCAGTTTTAACCAAGGCAAACCTAACACTACTGGAGAAGGTAAACGATTTAATACCACTAAATCCAAATTCTCTTGGTGAATACCATTAATAGTGAGGGGAAATTCAAAAACCTTGTGAGTAACACATTTCAAAGGAGTGTTATCAACAGCAACCACAGAAATAGGAGATGACAAAGGTTTAGGTTCCAATTTAAGTTTTCCAAAAATCCCTTATCAATCACATTCAGTGTAGAACCACAATCCACAAAAACGTGAAATTCAATCAACTCCTCCTGCAATGAGGTACTCACTGAAAGAAATACTCCCTTAGAGTTTAAACAAGCAATACGGGTGCAACTGACCTTTTTTTTTTCTTTGTTTAACAGAAGCTCACAGTTCTTAACAAAATGGTCAGATTTACCACAATAAAAACACAATCCCTTGGAAAACCTGCGGTCTTTTTCCTGAGAGCGGAGTGACATCGCCCCAATCTCCGTCGGTTCTCCGTCATCCGAGCAGACCCTCTGATGACTAGGAGCTGCCATAGCAGGAGTTTTCTCCTCATTAACCCTGGCACGCAGTCTCCTGTCCACCCGTGTAGCTAATTGCTTGGCTTCTTGCAAGTTTCCAGGTGCAGGGACAGCAATCAGCAGATTCTTAACCCTTTCACTTAGACCAGCAAGAAACAAACATTTTAACGTTGAATCATTCCATCTCACTTCAGAAGACCATCTTCTGAAGTGTGTGCAATAATTTTCAACATCACCTGACCCCTGCTTTAAACGTCTCAGTTGTGTCTCAGCAGAAGAGACTCAATCAGGATCGTCATACAACAACCCCATAGCAGAAAAAAAATCTTCCACTGAGCTAAAACACGGATCATTAGGTTGGAGAGAAAAGGCCCATCCCTGTGGTTCTTTGCACAAAAGTGACATGATACACCCAATGCGCTGTGATTCATTCCCAGAGGACCTGGGTCTCAAATGAAAATATAATAAACAAGCATTTTTAAAGGAAAAAAAATCTTGTTGTTTACCATAAAAAAAATCAGGCAGTCCTACCTTTGGTTCAACAAAATGCGCACCAGGACAGCTACTCACGTGTTGCTGGAGCTCGGCCACCTCAAGAGACAATCCCTGTAGGCGTTGAGCCAATTCCTGAACAGACACCATGCTGATCTCCGGATCTCTTTCTTTAGAATATATATATATTTTTTTTAAATTTTGGGCTGGACTTACTGTTATGATTTGCTACAAGAACTAAGGAAAGATAGGAAAACGGTCCCTACAATAGGACTAAGCTGATTCCCTACGATGGAGCGGGCAACCTGTGAACAGACCCGCCTTCGACCTCAGCTAGTTTGAACACAGACCTATAGATATAAGGGAGGGGTCCCTAAAAGTACTAAGGACTGGGACAAAATTGGACGCCTCCTAGCAGAAGTTGTAGTGGAGCAAAAAGACAAACAGACAAAAATACTTAGAGGTCCAAGGACTAAGCAAACTATAGAGATAGGTACAAAGCACCTGGCTAGATTAAGAGTCAAAGTAACACTGAAGTCCAGCAAAGCCAGAAGGGCGGAGCTGGAATAAATAGGCAGCAGGTCACGTGACCACAAAATAGAAAAAAACGAACAGGAGGGTTCTAACATAACCTTCCCCTGGCACTGAAGTACTCAAAATAACATGTTCCCATAGTTAGATCTCTCTGAACTGCTGTCAGGCCAAGTTAAGGGGTTGGCTTCAGTGATCCAGTCAGTAGAGTAGATGGGGGGAACAGAGTGTCATGGTCAGGCATGGAGTGTGTTAACATATTTCATTGTGGGGCTGTAGTACTTTTAATCGGACACAAGATGCCACTGTTGGGCACAGTTGTTAGTGAGAGTCTTAGCAGGATTACAGACATGCAAGGCAGTTGCTAGGCAGATGGCTTAGTGGGTGGAGCCTCTGGGTGTGCTAAAAATAGCTGCAACCATTATTTTCAGTCAGTTGGAGTCCTGTCAGAGGTCTGACAGGAAGCCTTACGGACAGTCAGGGATATTGTCTGCTAGGGTAAACGGGAGCTCCCTACTCTCAGACAGTGGATCAACAGTGTAAATATCTCCTCACGCAGGAGTCCCATTAGCCGGCCGGAGAAACTCAACAGAGGTATTGAGGACCCGGGGCACGTCTAGTCTGCAGGTAGCAGAGGAAGATAGGACTCCAGGCTAGGCCGTGAGGGAGATATAGGATCCGAATACACTGTCGCTGGTGAGGAAACGTCTCTTCAGCTAGAGAATAGAGTTAGAGAGATGCTTCACCTAAAGAGGGCACCAGGGCTGAAGATGTTTCTAGCACCTGTATGGGAGATGAAAACCTGTTGGGCCTTATCCAATGTACCTGACTGTAAATACTGTATATACTCCTCTCCCCCAAGTAAAATCCCAGTTATGGTTAAGAACTTCATGTCCTCTGAATTTATTGCTGCCCTGGTCCCAGAAGAGAAACGCCTGGAGACAGCCACGACCGGATGGTTTGAAGTAAGTGAAGAATGTCACATACCCAGCCACACATCAGAGGGAGGACACAAATTGTCTGTAGGGTGTTAAAGCGAGCAGGGGCTACAACTCACCCACGACTACCTCGCTGGGGCATCTTACACCCTCAAACCCTTATGATGCTTTCAACTATAGCTGTTTCCACAAAGAGACTTTTAATACTGCCCGTTATGACAGAGGAAACCTCACCAACAGCCATGTGGTACTGGTCCAGATTGTGGGGTGGGTGGAGAGTCCATGGTTACAGATAAATCTTACGGGTAGCTTAAAACATTGGTATGAGCCAGACCTAGTAGAAGGTAAATTTATAACACACAAGGCTAAGAAGTTCCCAATAGATGAGATTCCAGTAAAGCCTGTGATGCCCACACTCCGAGGACTAGGAAGGGTGTGAGAGCACTTCTATGATTTTTGATGTTCGTTGTTTCCAGAAAAATAACCATGGAAATTTGGACAATAGCGAGATGTGGTTTACAGATTCTGCCCAGACTTGTGAACCCATTTAATTACCCTTCTGAGTCTAAGACATGCCGAAAGAATGAGGTTGGTTTCCAGAACAACCGAACTTTGTTATGCCAAACCTCTGATGCAAGGACTTTTGACTTATATACGTTGTCTTAAGAGACTCACTGACATCATGCCCTGTATATTGCCTAAGGATTTATATCTAGTATGTGGTCACTATGCCTATAAATGGCTTCTCCCGGGTGCAGAGGGAACCTGCACCTTAGCACGCCTTGCACCTGCAACCTTCTTACTTCTGCATGATGACCTAGATACAAATGCTGTCCCCAAACATTCCCTATATACATGAGCTGCAGACAATCCAACCGAATGGGAGACCTCATATAGTGGAAACGGGGATAGGGAATAAGAGTTTATTCATTTACCCTTTCATTACATAAATGTTGGTACTACTAGTGTATGTAACCGGTAGAACTGGTATATTTGTTATGATGAGATTTGCAGACAAGGTATCTGTCAGTTGTAGCATCAGCGTCTCTGCCTCCTGCCCGGCAGAGACGCCGTCCCCCTTACCGCCGCAGTCCGGCTCCGGCGTTTTCTGGCCTCCCTGCAGCTGCTGGTGCACGCAGCTTCCCTGGCCCTGTGCTTAGGGCACGCGCTCCCGCATTCTTAAAGGGGCACGCGCCGTCCTAAAAAGTCCCCGACCAATGGCCGGAAGACTTCTCCTATAAAAGGCACCTCCTCCGATATGGAGGTGCCCGTGCAAGGTTGTAGCTTTGTGTGTTAATCTCTGCTTCAGCCCTCCGGTCCCTTTGCCTGCCTGACTACCAGCCCAGTCTGCCAGTCTACTTCTGACTATCCGTCCATCCCGACAGTCTGCTTACAGCTCCGTCTGCCAGTCTGTCTATGGGCTTGGCCAGTCCGCTAATCCGGAGCCTTCACCTGCTACCTGTCTCCGCCAGCCAAGGACACTCTCCAGCCCGACGGTCTGCTTACGGTCAACCCGCCAGTCTGTCTATGGGCTAGGCTAGCCTGCCTACTTGGAGAACTTGCTCATCACTTGCCGTGCCTGCCTGACAGCCTACCTAGAGTATCCTGCCCATCAGTTGCCGTGCCCACCTGACAGCCTACCTAGAGGCTCCTGCCTGTCACTTGCCGTGACCGCCTGACAGCCTACCTAGAGGCTCCTGCCTGTTACCTGCCGTGCCTACCTGTCAGCCTACCTGGAGGCTCCTGCTTGTTACCAGCCGTGTCTGCGAGTCCGTCTGTCCGGACCACCCGTCAGCCAGCTTGCCGTACTCATCTGCTGTTCCGGTCAGTCCTTGCCATCTGACCCGTGGGAGTCACCTGCTCTCTTACACGGTCGTCCCCAGAGTAGCACCTGGTCCCTCTGCTCGGTCCCTCCCTGGTCAAGGAGTAGATTGAGCCACCGTACGACCTTGGTCGGTCCGAGTTGATACCTAGTTATGCCCCTCTGGGTCCCTCCTTGCACCGCAGCACAGAGGTTCCACCACCCTGATTCGTAACATCAGTGAACGGGATAGATCCCCTCCAGGTTCCCATAGCATGGGGAAGTAGCTGATGGATAAATTGTCTGTAAATAATAAAAAGGAAGGAATTGTTGTGGTAAATATTTATACTTTGCTTTGGTTATTATTATTATTAATTTATATAGCGCCATTGATTCCATGGTGCTGTACATGAGAAGGGGTTACATACCAAATACAGATATCACTTACAGTAAATAAACCAACATTGTTAGAACGGTACAAAGGGAAGAGGACCCTGCCCTTGCAGGCTTACATTCTACAAGAATGGGGAAGGAGACAGTAGGTTGAGGGGTTGCAGTAGCTCTGGTGTCGTTTGGGGGGAGGGCAGCAAGCAAGGTCATGGCAGGCTGTAAGCTTGTTTGAAGAGATGGGTTTTCAGGATCCAAGCAGGGGTGGATTAAGAGTAGCAAGGGCCCCGGGCAGTTTAGAAGGCGCACCACCCCCCCACCCCCACACACACACACCTGATTTATCACGTGACATGTCACATGATCCCCTGTGATAGATCATGTGATAGTTCACGTGAAATTAATTTGGCACAATATTAATTATAATATTTTTTTTTAGGCTGTGTGCCCACTATGCGTTTTTTAAGTGTTTCCACAGCGGCAATTCCGCTGCAGAAACGCTTAAAAAACGCTTGGTAGAAGGTCTGCCATGTTCCCCAATGATAATCCGCATGTGCTGTGTACATGCTGCGGAAAAATCCGCAGCATTACCAATTATTTTGCGGAAGCGCGGCGTTTTCGCCGCCATTGACTTGCATTAGAATGCATGGAATCCGCATCCCTGCATCTGTACATGTGGATTCCATGCGTTTCAATGTGCGGATGGTACCCGGGTGTGGAGGACAGGAGACTCTCCTCCGGACCCGGGTACCATAGAACCTGTAAAAAAAGATTAAAATAAAAAATAAATATTATACTTACCTTCTGATGGCCCTCGGTGTCTTTATCCGATGCGTCCTGGCTTGCCGGCAGCTCGCGATGGTCTGAAAAGGACCTGCCGTGACGTCATTTAGTCATGTGACAGGTCACGCGACCGCTGACGTCGGCAGGCCATCAGAAGGTAAGTATATATTTTTTACCATTCTTTTACGTTCACACTATATAAATCCATGCTGGTTGCATGGATTTATATAGTGTAACCAAGTTGTCAAGCACTTTCCAAGTGTTAAATGGTTAATTATGGAAATTCATTTGGAATGTTAATCGATAATCATTTTTCTGAGTTCTATGCCTCAGCCATCGTGTCTAGTTGACATGCGCTATTTGTGTGTGTATTTTTGGTTCACTACCATATGTAGAACAGGTGTGCCATACGACTGGCTATAAAAGCCCATGATACAGAAAGGGGGGGCTCTCTTGCTCTTCCCATCCCACAAGACAGAAGAATCTTCATGCTGAGACGTATCTGACATGTAGGCCTGGACACGTGCTGGACAAAGACATGATTTACCAGCCAGGATCCAAGGAAAGATGGGTGAATCTTAACAATTAAGCTAATTATGGACAAATGGACAATTACTTTATAACTAATTATTGTATGTACCTGCTGCAATCTGATTCTTTTTAATGGACAATCCAAGAATAAATAGATACATTTTTTTATAAGAATATCGTGATATTGATACTTTGCGAAGTCCTCAGTAGAAGATAAATAATACAGAAAAGAGTATTATTTTACACCAAGTGATGCTAAAATCGCTTGGAAAGCGCTTGATAACCCGCATGAAGAAATGCATGTGAAGAACGCTTCACATTCGCATGTCCCTGGCAGGAAAATGCATGTACAATCCGCATGTACAATCCGCATGTACAATCCGCATGCGTTTTTTCTGCCAGGGAGATGCAGAAATGCTCAAAAAAAAATCCGGAACATTTCTGTATCGTGGGCACATAGCCTTACATTAATTGTATGACTCAATATTGAGCACACGTAGCCATCTATACACAGTGGGAGGCTGCACGGTGCCATCTATACACAGCGGGAGGCCGCACGTAGCCATCTATACACAACGGGAGGCCGCACGTAGCCATCTATACACAACGGGAGGCCGCACGTAGCCATCTATACACAGCGGGAGGCCGCACGGCCCCATCTATACACAGCAGGAGGTCGCACGGCGCCATCTATACACAGCGGGAGGCCGCACGGCGCCCCCCCCAAAGACAGCAGGAGGCCGCACGGCGCCATCTATACTCAGCAGGAGGCCGCACGTAGCCATCTATACACAGCGGGAGGCCACAAGTAGCCATCTATACACAGCAGGAGGCCGCACGGCGCCATCTATACACAGCAGTAGGCCGCACGGCGCCATCGATACACAGCAGGAGGCCGCACGGCGCCATCTATACACAGCAGGGGGCCGCACGGTGCCATCTATACAGAGCAGGGGGCCGCACGGCGCCATCTATACACAGCAGGGGGCCGCACGGCGCCATCTATACACAGCAGGGGGTCGCATGGCGCCATCTATACACAGCAGGGGGTCGCATGGCGCCATCTATACACAGCAGGGGGCCGCACGGCGCCATCTATACACAGCAGGGGGCCGCACGGTGCCATCTATACATAGCAGGAGGCCGCACGGCGCCATCTATCCACAGCAGGGGGCCGCACGGTGCCATCTATATGCAGCAGGGGGCCGCACGGCGCCATCTATACACAGCAGGAGGCCGCACGGTGCCATCTATACACAGCAGGGGCCGCATGGCGCCATCTATACACAGCAGGGGGCCGCACGGCGCCATCTATACACAGCAGGGGGTCGCACGGCGCCATCTATACACAGCAGGGGGCCGCACGGCGCCATCTATACACAGCAGGGGGTTGCACGGCGCCATCTATACACAGCAGGAGGCCGCACGGCGCCATCTATACACAGCAGGGGGCCGCACGGCGCCATCTATACACAGCAGGGGGCCGCACGGCGCCATCTATACACAGCAGGGGGCCGCACGGCACCATCTATACACAGCAGGAGGCCGCACGGCACCATCTATACACAGCAGGGGGCTGCACGGCGCCATCTATACACAGCGGGGGGGCGCACGGCGCCATCTATACACAGTGGGAGGCCGCACGGCGCCATCTATACATAGTGGGAGGCCGCATGGCGCCCCTCACCAGAGACAGCAGGAGGCCGCACGGCGCCAACTATACTCAGCAGGAGGCCGCACGCAGTCACGCATGCAGTCACGCACACACACAAACATATACAGACATATACATACACGCATAAACACATTTGAAACAAAAATACATATAAACAGACATCACACAATGATATCTGCCTGCACACACACTCACACACACACTCACACACACACACAGACATACATACACATACACACACAGACTCACCATTCCCCGGCTCCATTCCTCCAGCCTGCTCTGACTTCTCCGTTGCAGCAGTGCAGGCCGGGCACGCACTGCGTGACGTCACAGCTAGGAGACACGGTCGCGCACAGGGCTATGTCTCCTAGCAGTGACGCGGCTGGGCCAGCACAGGGAAGTTAACTGCTGCAGTGCTGGCCCGGCCGATGAAGAAGTAGCGGCGGCTGCTGCTGGGGGAGCGGTCCGAGGCCCCTCCTCCAGCCACTGCTCAGGGTATGTGCCGCGGCGGCCCGCACATATAATGAGGGCAATCCGGCATTAGACACCCCGCCCGGAGCCACGGGCCCCCTGGAGGCTCGGGGCCCCGGGCGGTAGCCCGGATTGCCCTCATTATAATCCGCCTATGGATCCAAGTGTGGTGGATAATCGGACGTGTTAAGGCACAGAATTCCATAGGACGGGGGATATTCGGGAGAAATCTTGGAGGCGATTGCGTGAGGAACGAATAAGTGTGGAGGAGAGGAGGTCTTGGGAGGATCGGATGTTACGTGAGGGAATATATCGGGAGATTAGTTCAGAGATGTACGGAGGAGAGAGGTTATGGATGGCTTTGTAGGTCAGTGTTAGTAGTTTGAACTGGATACGCTGGGAAAATGGGAGCCAGTGAAGGAATTTGCAAAGGGGGGGTAGCAGAGGAGTAGCGAGGCGAGAGGTGAACCAGTCGTGCAGCAGAGTTGAGGATGGACTGGAGGGGTGCGAGAGTGTTAGCAGGTAGGCCACAGAGGAGGATGTTGCAGTAGTTGAGGCTGGAGATGATGAGGGCATGCACAAGCAGTTTAGTAGATAGAGGGTTGAGGAAAGGACGGATTCTGGAAATATTTTTGAACTGGAGGCGACAGGAGGTGGCGAGAGCTTGGATGTGGGGTTTGAAGGACAGGGCAGAGTCAAGGGTTACTCCGAGGCAGCAGATTGTCGGTACAGCGGAAAGAGTGATGTCATTTATTGTGATAGAAAGATCAGGTGGGAAAGATATGCAAGATGGGGGAAAGATAATGAGTTCAGTTTTGTCCACATTGAGCTTGAGGTAGCAGGAGAAGAAGAAGGAGATATGGCTGCTAGACATGCTGGGATTCTGGACAGCAGAAAGGTTACATCTGGGCCAGAGAGGTAGATCTGGGTGTCATCAGCGTACAGATGGTGGTACTGGAAGACATGGGATTTTATGAGCTGTCCCAGGCCATGGGTATAGATTGTAGATAGGTCTGAATCTAGCTCTTGAAAATGTAACCAGCTCTTAAGGTCATGTTTTAAATTAATCTCTTCTCTTTTTCTCATCACCAATTTGCAATACGTCATTATATAGCAACGTTTTTTTGTACTTCGGATTGGTGATGTATATGTTTATAATGATGAATATATGTCTAACATTTTTTACTTACTCTTGGGGATAATTTTTATTATTGATGGAATTTTTTGGTGTTTAATTGTTTACTAACATGTATTGCCATATTCTATACCTTATCCAATATGTTCTTGAATTTTTATCCATGTGACGGTGACTTATGTGAAACCAATGGAGGCACTATGCACCAGCACATGAAGCGTCTTTTTAATTGGACCCAGGTTAACTAATTAGTATTAACCAATCACTGTGAAGTTTTGTCTATATATGTCTTATGTTGTATTTATACCCTTGTACCACCTGAGGAAGATAGTTTACTATCGAAAAGTGTTGTGGAAAGGGCTCATTAAATTTTATTTTTTAGCCCTAATCTGTCATCTCCAGTGTTAATTTTTTTAGCGCTGCGTAGACCACTTTTTATTTAATCTACTATATTTTCAGTCCCCCTTTGGGGGTTAGTGGCAGGAGTAGCTTTCACACAATTAGTGTTTTAAATTCCCCCTCTGTAAATACCCCTCCGTTTGCTTAAATTGAGGACCTGTGGTCAGGGGGCCGCATCCTTCCAACTAACAGGACCTGCGATGACGCGCACCTGATCCCGAGTCACGTGGTCTGCGGGCGGTCACGTGGTCCGCAACTTGGAACCCCGGAAACGGTGAACACGAATGGCGGTCTGCAACACACGGCACGTGGCCTGCCCAGCCGCCTGCACCGCGCGGTGAGACTTGCCTGCTCCCTCCATCTTCACAATACCAACAGGGTTGTGCAGGGGTGCACAACTCCAATAGGTGAGTGACTTTTTGGCTAGCTTTGCCACATCAATCCACCAAGTCCTTCACATAGCGCGCTCTTCTTCTTTTCTCCCTCAAGGGTATAGATTGAGAAGAGTAGGGGTCCTAGGACAGAGCCTTAAGGGACTCCAACAGAGAGGGAGTGGGGTGAGGAGGTAGTGTGGGAGTGGGAGACGCTAAATGTGCGGTTAGAAAGGTATGAGGAGATCCAAGATAGGGCAAGGTCTTTGGTGCCAAAGGAAGAGAGGATCTGTGGTAGGAGGCAGTGGTCAACTGTATCGAAAGCAGAGGACAGGTCAAGAAGAAGGAGTATAGAGAATTGTCTGTTAGCTTTGGCTGTAAGTAAGTCATTGGTGATTTTGGTAAGGGCAGTTTCGGTGGAATGGTGGAGGCGGAAGCCAGATTGTCGGTTGTCGAAGAGAGAGTTAGATGAGAAGTGGGAGGAAAGTTCAGCGTGAATGTGTTGCTCAAGGAGTTTGGAGGCAAATGGGAGCAGCGATATGGGGCGATAGCTGGACAAGGCGGTTGGTTTGAGGGATGACTTTTTGAGGATGGGTGTGATTGTGGCATGTTTGAAGGCAGCGGGGAAAGTACCAGAAGATAAAAGGTTGAAGAGATGGGTTAGGGATGGGATGAGTGTGGGGGTGAGGTTGGGGAGGAGGTGGGATGGGATTGTGGCGCCCCTGAGGGTTCGACCGCCACAGGGATACTGCACTTCTCTAATGGAGTGTAGTGTTCCTCCTCTGAGGTAAGAACAGTGCAATGGTCAGGACCCTACCTCCACATCCAACACTACACTTCTCCCACCAGAGGGGGCTAGTAAGCACCAGGTGCTGCCCCTACTGGAAGTTGGGAGACTGGGGAACCAAAAGATAGGGGAACCAACTAGTGGGTGAGGGTGGAGTATCCACATTTTAGTGACACTTTAAATTTCATATTTAATACACAGCCATCTTGGTTCATGGTTCTTTGATGGTCTTTTGATGGTTCTTTGAACGTGATCTCCCTCCCTGAGCGTGGATCCTGTGTGGACCTACAGAGGATGGAGACACGGCCCTCGTACCCTGGCCTTGGGTTGAGAGGCAGGTTGCAGATAATGAATGTCTCAGCCCGGTCAAGGACCATGACCAAGAAGGCCCGGAGCTCAGGAGTGTAGCTCCACCGCAAATGGATCCCGGGGAGGATGCAGACGGAGCGGTGTACGCCACCTGTCCTCGCCTATCTGATCTATTCAGAGGGATTCCGGCTGCAAGAGGGGTACCGGCCCCCGACACCTGACCTTGCTACTCTATGTCCTGGTCAGGGAAGTCCGGTAGGCCCTGAGGATCCCACCGGGTAACAGAAGGAGCGGAGCTGCCACCCGTACCCTTATTCTGAGTGAAGTTCAGAGGGAGACCCGGCCTATCTACACACACACAGACAGGAAAGGACCCGGTCTGAAGTCTAGGAACACTCTGGTGCGGGGTCCTGATTGAACACTGGACTTACTCTGAGGTTGTCAGACCCCCTCGTATCTGGTGACCGCAGAACTCCGCGAGGAGCAGGGAGAAGCCTTTCAACTGCAATCTCCACCGTGAGTAAAAACCCGGGAAGTTAACCCCTATGGCCTCCGGACTCTTTATTCTGCATTACACCGCACTACGCAGCACCAGACCTTCTAGACTACAACCCCCTCCATCCTGTCCCTCTGCCCTGAGGCCTTGCTCCGCCTGTGGGGAGTAGTAACAACGACGGCTGCCATAATACCCTGCCTCAGCGGACTGCAGCAGCGCTGGTGGCCTTCACCAGGTGCCACAGGTGGAGTAGTCGAGATCAGCCACTCAACCCGGATAAGCCCGTACCATCCATTTTAATGTGACAGCCCTGGGCACGGAGTGGGTCCGGGCCACGGCTGCACCCCATTGACAACATCAGGACCCGGCTCCGAGTCCCCCATCTCCCAGGGCAGGGCTTCGAGGCGTCACAGGATGGTGTCGAGTGCGCATGTGGTGAGGTGTGATTTGGAGAGGAAACGAGTAAGGTCTCTTTCCGTGATGTTGGGAAGGAAGGTTATGGGGGTAGGGCAATCATGTGGAAAACAAAGGGGTTGTGGTGGTCATACAGTAAATACTTGCCGTGTTTGGTCAATCTTGTTTTTGAAGTGTGTGGCAAACTCCTCAGCAGAGATGACGGAGGTCGGAGGGGGCAGTGGAGCGTGGAGGAGAGAGTTAAAAGTGTTGAATAGCTGTTTGGGGTTGTAGGATAGGGAAGATATGAGGGTTGTGAAGTAGGCCTGTTTAGCAGAGGTGAGTGCTGATTTGAATGCGAGTGTTGCTTGTTTGAATGCAGAGAAGTCATCTTGAGTATGTGTTTTCTACCAACGCTGCTCCGCAACCCTGGACGCTTGCCGAAGCTGTTTAGTGAGGTTGTTGTGCCAAGGTTGCCTGTTGACTCGTCGCTCTCTGCCACGCACAAGAGGGGCAACCGAGTCAATAGCTGATGCGAGAGTGGCATTGTAGAAAGCAGTGGCGCTGTCTGTGTCATGAAGTGAAGATATGGATGTCAGTGGTATAACAGAGTCAGGGAGTGTGTGGGTGTCTAGATGTGCAAGGTTTCTGCGGGGGTGTGCCAGTTGCTGGACATGGGTGACAGGTGAGGGGGACAGGGATAAGAAAGTGAGTAGATGGTGGTCAGATAGGGGTAGGGGGGAGGTTGTGAGGTTAGATAGGGAGCATAGTCGGGTGAAGATGAGGTCTAGTGTCTGTCCATCTGTGTGGGTGGCTGAGGAGGACCACTGAGTAAATCCAAAGGATGAAGTAAGCGACAGGAGTTTGGATGCTGCTAATTGGCGAGTGTCAGTGGGGATGTTGAAATCGCCCATGATGATTGTGGGAATGTCAGAAGAGAAAGTAAAGAAGCCAGGTGGAGAATTGGTCAATAAAGGCAGTGACCGGGCCTGGAGGTCGGTATATGATAGCCACTTGGAGGTTGGAGGGAGAGTAAATGCGGACAGAGTGGACTAGGGCTAAAGGTGCAGTTGTTAGAGAGGAGAAGACCCACTCCTCCACCATGTCTGTTACCAGGATGAGGAGTGTGGGTGAAGTGGAGGCCACCGTAACACAGCGCAGCAGTGGAGGCAGTGTTAGAGGTTGTCAGCCATGTCTCTGTGATGCCCAGGAAGGAGAGATGACAAGAGGTAAAGAGGTTGTGGACAAAATGGAGCTTGTTGCACACAGGGCGGGCATTCCAGAGTGCTCCAGAGAGAGGGAGCAGGGGGGTGGGCGTCAGGGGGACCGGTTTTGCGTAAGAGAGGTTGTGGTAGTTTGCAGTTGGTTTGATGCGATATGTGGGGGAATTGGTGGAAGGTGCACGCTGTGGGGGTCCAGGATTGGGAGATATGTCGCCAGCAGTGAGGATAAGCAGAGAGAGGGAGAGCAGGTGGGAGAAGGAGAGCATCCAGCTTGTTTTATGTTGTGGTAGGATTGATCTGAGGTTGAGGAGCAGGTCTGTAGATGAGATCAGGTGGGGAGGTAAGAGGGAAGGAGAGATGATGATTTGGTTAGAGGGTGCTGGGGTTTGGGGATAGTGAAGAAGAGTGAGGATTAGTGGGGCAAAAACAGTAAGGGCATATGTAAGCATAATGAATGTTAAGTGTGAATGTGAAAGAGAATCTAAGTACAAATAGTAGATAGTTATCCGTACCTTCTGGTCACTTCAGGCATATTTCATTTTTAGCCCCTTAAAAAGCAACCCTTTAAAAGCCAGACCCGTCTGTGCCAGACTTGGCTCTCTTGATTTATGGAGCTCTGGCCAGCACATTAGTTGGGTCAGGTGTGCAGGAGGAGAGGAGTCGCAGGTACACTGCTCACAAAAGAATGGGTGGAGGGGGGTAGTAATTAGGACACAGAGGCTAAATGAATTCAGGAAACAGACTGCTAGGGACCAGTGTGTATTGGGATCAAAGGATTGAGGTGATGAACATGCAGATGGGACCGAACATACCAAGGACAGATAGAATGAAATTAGCAAGGATCAGTGGATACACAGCAGATAATGGATGCAGAGAATGTACCGGGAGACAGATAGATACAGTTTAGAAAAGACGGTCAGATGTGCAGCATGGGGTTTGCAGATAGGGTGAGATGATGTACCCGTCTGTGCCAGACTTGATATTTTAGACAATTAAATCTACCTATATATTTGATAATTTAATATTAGCTTTATAAGTGTTGGTCATAAAAGCGATAACACAGCGTGTAGAGCAGTATTTCTGTCACACTTTCCTCTGTTTTTTTCAAGTATAGTTAATTGGATAGAGCTGGTTTTAGTTTCAAGGACATGTGCATCAGTTTCCATAATTTATGATTTTGTTATTTCCAATTAAAATGCTTTCTTTCCCCAATTAAAATATCTGCAACGTGAGGTGATGTAAAGCCTGTAAAGACATTCCCCTTTCATATCTCTGTTGCTGTAATAAATATATGTGACAAATATATGAGACTCAGACAAGAATTGTACACTCAGACACTGGCTGTGTGTTATTTTCTTTTCTCCGATGCATCGTATTGATTCTATTTATCTAATTAGAACCAAAAATGGCAGAGATAATTATCTCAATCCCAATGAGCTCTTCTTGGAAGGGCTACCACAACAGGTACTACCCCCAACGGGGACACAACGAACATCAGCGAATGGTAAATCGGCGAAAAGGCCCTCCCATGCTGCCTAATACTACTTCCTTTTCCAGTTTTTCCGTCACCAACTTCGGGTGACGGTAAGCAGACTATAAGTTTTTTTCTAGTGAGTGGGACTTTAAAAGGCAGGGCTGGTATAGTAAACCCCTCCTCAAAGCCGACCGCTAGTAATTCGGCTTTGGCCCTGTCAGGGAATCTATTTAGAAAAGGATGCATCTCTTGTAGTTTCACTGGCATCACTCCCTTGGAAATTACCAGGAGGAGCTTTTCCTTTCGCTTTTCTAAAACATTTCCCAGCCCCATGGCCTAATTGCCTTCCTCTGCTCGTCGTATCTCAAATGCTTGCATCCAGTTAGTGAAGGTCTGTGGAATTAACCGCCACCTGCGCTTCATCTCATCATCTTTTTTGCTATTGTCGCTCCTCCTTTTATCCAGATTAAACTTTTCAAGTGGCAAAAGAGAAAATATTTCCACATACTCATCCCTTCATATTTACTCCCTTACTTCTTTCTTTAAATGAGCACCCAACGGACCTTCAAAGCAAACGTATACTTCCCCTTTGGCCCTATCATCCTGATTAATTTTTTCTCCTCTATCCATTTCAGTCTGCAACGACACGGAAATCGGGCCTTGTCCCTGAAAGCTATCTTGCGCTGGCCGGTATGCATCATTGTTGTTGACCCATGCCCCCAACTGAGCCGGAGGTCTATTCTTCCCTTCTAGCCTTGCTATGCAATCCTTCAGTGTGGCTAGCAAACTTTGAACCCCGTGCCCCCGTGAGAATGTACCAAACTGTTACGCTCACGCCCGGACTGACTGGCGTGAGCGTGATTAGTGATCCCACTGTACCATGAACCGAGGAGTGCCTGGAGGGGAGTAACAAAGTATCAACCCGATCCGACCAAGGTCGCACGGCGGCTCATTCGACTCCGTGAACCAAGAAGGAACCGAGCAGAGGGACCAGGTGCTACTCCAGGTCAGACCCCGGTCACAGCTGTTGACCCACACCGGGGAATGCAGGAACAGGCAGGTTAGACTGGCATGTAGACAGGTGGGTACTGGCAAACACGGCTGGTATGCAGACAGGTGGATATTGACAGGCACAGCTGGTATGCAGACAGGTGGGCACTTGCAGGCACAGCTGCCTTGCAGACAGGTGGGCACAGGCAGGCATGGCTGACATGCAGAGAGGCGGGTACTGGCAGGTAGAAACGCAGGCAGGATAGGGACCTGTACAGACTGGCACACAGGAACGGAGCCGCAGGTGCGGTAGACGAACAGAGCAGAGCAAAACCCGCAGATGTGGTAGACAAGCTGAGCAGCGCAAAACCCGCAGATGCGGTAGACAAGCTGAGCAGAGCAAAGCAAGCAGATGTGGTAGACAAGCTGAGCAGAGCAAAACCTGCAGATGCGGTAGACAAGCTGAGCAGAGCAAAACCCGCAAATGCGGTAGACAAGCTGAGCAGAGCAAAACCCGCAGATGCGGTAGACAAGCTGAGCAGAGCAAAACCCGCAGATGCGGTAGACAAGCTGAGCAGAGCAAAACCCGCAGATGCGGTAGACAAGCTGAGCAGAGCAAAACCCGCAGATCGGTAGACAAGCTGAGCAGAGCAAAACCCGCAGATGCGGTAGACAAGCTGAGCAGAGCAAAATCCGCAGATGCGGTAGACAAGCAGAGCAGAGCAAAACCCGCAGATGCGGTAGAAAAAGCAGAGCGGAGCAAAACCGCAGGTGCGGCAAACAAGCGAAGCAGAGTGGAACCGCCGGAGCGGTGAACAGGCAGAGCAGAAGGTGAAGGCAGACAGGACAGGGCTCTGTTCACATGGAACAGACTGGAAAATACAGGAAGATGGTTAAAACACAGGAGGTAGATACGGAGGCAGGGAAGGGGACAAGCAGAACCAGATACACACAAGGTACTTCCAATGAAGTAGCGAGTGGACACAAAACTCACAAACAGAAGAACAGAGACAACGAGTTGGAGTTAAGTGCAAGTTCAGACACTGCAGGCAAAGGGAAGGTACGGACATAGAGAGAAACAAGTAACAGGCTAGGACACTGTTCAGACAGGAACTGAACGGGAATAAGATACAGGAACGAGCCTGGGAACTCAGCCCCCAGGGTGACGGAAAGTGACTAGAAGTCAGAAATACAGGTAGCGGCCCTGGGTACTCAGCCCCCAGCGTGGCGGAAACAGAGTCAGGACAGGACCTGGCAACTAACAGTTGCACAGAACACAGACTGTAAGAAAGTGTTGCTCAGGCCCCTCCCACTGGGTAGAGGGGGTTTAAGTATCCAGTGACTCACAGAATAGGCTGGGGATGCATTAGGACTGTGCACACATTAGCTATAAGAAACAAGCAGAAAGCCACGCCGACGCCCTAAGCAATCAGACAAGAGACATGGACAGAGCAGGTACTGGAGCAAAGAGTGCAGCATGGACTGAGAGGTAAGATTGCGGTCTTGCATGGTGGGAGGTGGTGCACCATGCAAGTGTGTCACCCCAGGCCTGGATGCCACAAATATTAAAGGCTGTGTCTGAGAGCAGGAGGGAGGTTCCCTGGTCAGGGACAATTAGCATACAGCACCTCCTGTTCCAGGCCAGTAGGGGGAGCTGGCTGCCCCTATAAAAGCTGGAACTGAGGGCAGGGTTACTGAGAACTGGACAACCTAGCTCAGGACTGAGACTAGTCCCTGAGAAGGAGGGACAGTTGAGCTGTAGCCAAGGAGTCCGTGAGGCAGAGGAGAAGCTGCGAGCCAGGGACAGAGGCAACGAGAGCCTGTCCTGGCTGAGAGAATCACCACCGGACATTGGGGTCCGAGGCTGTCAGGGTTGCAAGCCCTGCAGCAGATAACCAACCCGCAAGGGATTTCAGGTCCCTTGGCCTAAGAAGCCTGGAGGTCCGCCACACAGAGGGACCGGTATAGCATGGAAAAGCAAAAGGTACCTAAGGCCCGAGTCGCAAGCCATACAGGCGAAGTACACGGCCAGCTCAGGGACGTGGGCTATTACACCACGAAAAGGGGGATAGTCAGCAAGGGCAGAGAGAGAACGGTAGGCCTTCACATTCGCCGTTTTCCACCATCTTCAGCCGTTTTCCCGCCATCTTCAGCCGTTTTCCCGCCAACGGGCGCCATCTTCGGGATGCCGCACGGGAAGAAGAGGGGCGTGGATGTCCAAACCGCGTGAGACCTGAAGCTCCGCCCTACGCACCGACGCTGCGCAAGGTCCTGGAAGGAGAGAGAGAGACGCTGACGTCACCAGGACGCGACGCAAGGTCCTCGCCCGGAGCAGCACCAGCGGAGCCGCGGCCTACGGAAGAGGATCACCGGAAGGTAGGCCACGGTTAACTAGGGGGAGGAAGATGACGGACGCAGAGGGACCTTCTACTACCAGGGTGGCTGCAGCAGCGGTGATGCCGTTCTCCATGCCCTACATCCCCGGAGCAGCCTGGCTGCCCCAATACTCAGGGGAATCCCATACATTAACTGACTTTAAGGAAAGACTGCACAGTTTATTTAAAGTTTATCCCCTGACAGAAGAACAGAAAGTGAGCATTCTGACGGGGCAGCTAACCGGTCCAGCCCAGCAGGAAGTGAAATCATGGTCAGATGAGGAGAAAAGGACTGTAAAGGACATTCTGACCCGGCTGCGGAGTACCTTTGATACCCGTACCTGAGCAGAAATCAAAATGCGGTTCTATGGCTGTAAGCAGCGAGCCCAAGATAGTATCAGAGACTATGCCTTGAACCTGCAAGAAGCTCTGGGAGCAATTAAACAAGCTGATCCTGGCAGCGTGCAGGACACCGATAAACTGTTGACTGACCTGTTCATAGAAGGTCTGCTGTCCAGCGCCCACAGAACCCAGCTGCGCCTCATGGCCCTACGGAACCCCGATTTGACTTTTGCGCAGTTCAAAGATAGGGCCATCCGGGTGCTCCGAAAACCCGCACCAGGTGGCGCTGTAGTTTCCCGGTGCCCTGCCATCACTTACCACCAGGAGGCGGCGCCCTACCCCGCAGACCTTGTGGGGGCTGATGCGCAGGCCCTAAATCCATCCCAGCCTGCCAACCTGCACCATCAGGTCCAAGAATTAACCAAGAGTGTGGCTGCATTGACCAGGACCGTACAGTCGTTGCAGATGGAACCATCAAGACCAATCAAGCTGGCTTCCAGTCCGGAGGATGTCCCGTGGCGTCGACAGAGGAGGATCCCATCGTTCAGAGGGAGGCCCGCCGACCGTTACACCGAGGATGGACAGCTGATTTGCCGCCGTTGCAGCCAGCCAGGACACATAGCCAGGTACTGTACTTTAAATGGGTCCGACCTGGGGCAGAGGGCCAACCCCCAGGCATAAGGTCATCAGGCCCGTCTAATTGGCGCGATAAGTACGTGGGGGGACACCCAGTCTTACCCGTAGTGCTGGACGGTATCCCCATGAGTGCACTGCTGGACACCGGGTCTCAAGTGACTACCATCCCCTACGTACTTTTCAAGCGGTACTGGAGTGACGCTGACATAACCCGCTATCCAGACGATGACTTAAGCATCATCGCCAGCAATGGCCAACCCGTGCCGCAGATGGGGTTCAGAGAGATGACCATCAAGATTGGTAAGGTTGAACTGCCGGCACAGGGAGTGATCATTGTGGACATTGACGGTCGTGAAAGTCACCCTAAAATAACCTTGAGTACTAATGTGATTGAAAACTGTCTTTCAGAGGTAATTGTGATTTTGCAGCAGGTGGCGATGAATGCGAGCTCCAGCCAACAGAGGGTCCTCCAGAAAGAGATAAGAGCCCTGATGAGACGGCAACAGGTAGAACTGTCTGGTGGTGAGATCGGTAGCGTGAGGATGAGCGACCCGTTCCCTATTGCCGTGCCTCCCAAAAGCGAAATGATGATCTGGTGTCGGACTGCAATCGGGTTAAGAGGGAGAGACTACCAAGCCATGGTAGAACCCGTCTACTCAGACAGCAGGCCCACCATTTTGACAGCCCGGGGGTGGTTGATGTCCGCCATGGAAGGGTGCCTGTCCGGATCTTAAACATCGGGGAAAGGGAAGTACACTTGCCCCGGTACGCTACACTAGCCAAATTGTTTGCCGTCAAGCACAATGCTATCAGGGTCGTGGAACCCTTGCCTCCATCTCTCCCGGTGGAGGGTAATGGCTCCCAGAAACACAAGGAGGACTGGTGGCAGAAACTCCATGTGGGTGCTGACTCCACTCCCCTGCACCAAAAACAAGGAGTCTACCGGGTGGTTCAGGAGTACGAGAGAATTTTTAGTAAGCACTCGCTAGACTTCGGCCGAGTAAAGGGAGTAGAACACCACATCCCCACGGGGAGCCACCCACCAATAAAAGAGAGACACAAACCTGTACCCCCTTTACATTATCAGAACGCAAAGGGCATGCTGAGAGAAATGAAGGAAGCTGGGGTCATTAGAGATAGCTGTAGCCCCTGGGCAGCTCCCTTAGTTTTGGTAAAAAAGAAAGACGGTACCATGAGAATGTGCGTGGACTATAGACAAATCAATCGTATCACCCATAAAGATGCGTACCCGTTACCTAGGATAGAGGAGTCTTTAGCCGCACTAAAATCAGCTAATTTCTTCTCTACTTTGGATCTTAATAGCAGGTACTGGCAGGTTCCTGTGGCAGAGGCTGACAAGGAGAAGACCGCCTTCACCACCCCGATGGGATTGAGTGAATTCAACTGTATGCCATTCGGACTCTGCAACGCACCTGGGACCTTCCAGAGGCTGATGGAATGCTGTCTAGGGCACTGAAACTTCGAGATGGTCCTACTTTACCTGGATGACGTGATCATCTATTCGAAGACCTACGAGGACCATCTAAAACACCTGGCAGAGGTGTTCGAAGCCCTGGCAGGCTATAGCATGAAAGTGAAACCCTCTAAGTGCCATCTGTTAAAGCCGAAGGTACACTATCTGGGACACGTGGTGAGTACAGAAGGAGTAGCCCCCGACCCCGACAAGGTCACAGTAATCAAGAGCTGGCGAAGCCTCTCAAACATCAAAGAAGTGAGGCAATTCCTTGGGTTGGTAGGCTACTGCTGAAGGTTCATCCCCGGGTTCACAAAGATGGCAGCTCCAATGCAGGACCTCCTGAGAGGTCAATCCAAGACCAGAAGTCAAAAGCCACCCTTCAAGTGGGACAAACCGGAAGAGAAGTCCTTCTGCCAGTTGAAGATGGCCCTCACGGGGGATGAGATCCTGGCCTACCCCGATTATGGCCAGCCTTTCATCCTCCACACAGATGTCAGCAATGTGGGGCTGGGAGCCGTACTGTCACAGAACCAGCAGGGCAGAGAAAGGGTGATCGCGTACGCCAGCCGGAAGCTGAGGCCCACTGAAAGAAACCCAGAGAATTACAGCTCCTTCAAGCTAGAATTCTTGGCAGTGGTGTGGGCCGTCACAGAATGGTTTAAGCATTACCTGGCCTCCGCAAAGTTCACTGTGTACACGGACAACAACCCGCTGACACACCTGGACAATGCAAGACTATAGGTGCCCTAGAACAGCGGTGGATGGCCCGGCTATCCAATTATGACTTTACATTCAAATACCGGGCAGGCAGGACCAACGCCAACGCAGACGCCCTATCAAGAATGCCTCACCTACCCGAAGGAGAAGAAAACTCGGAAGAGCTGGAGGAAATAGAGCTCCCTGCGTTCCACTGGTATGGGGCCACTCAGTATTCTCACCGGGTAAAAGACAAAGACCTAACCACCGTCATGTTCAAACCCTTACCCCACCACGGCTGGGCTGAAACGCAAGATAGTGACCCTACAGTTTGCCGGTGAAAGACCTGTTAACCCAGGCAGACGCTAGCCCTGGCCCGGACGCTACAGAGGAAGCCAAGCAGATATGGAAGGAGAAAAGCAGGCTATTCCTCTACGAGGGTAAGCTGTGCAGAAGGCTTGTCAACCACCGGACGCACGAGCTGACCTGGCAGGTAGTGGTCCCAAGGCGAGATGCAGCAATGGTCCTGGAGGCCTACCATGACAGAGCGGGACACTTCGGGTGGAAGAAACTGGAGTTCCTACTGAGAGAGCGGTTCTACTGGATCGGTATGAGAGGGGCCATAGAGAAGTGGAGCAGGGACTGCGGCCCATGCCACCTCAGAAGGAAGGACCGTACCAGCCAGAAGACACCCTTGAGGCCCATCGTCACCAGGCAGCCTCTTGAGCTGGTAGCTCTGGACCATGTGAAGTTGGCTCCAAGCCGGTCCGGCTACATCTATGCCCTGGTGGTGGTTCCTGTTTAAGACCTGACAGCCCAAACAGCGGCCAGAGCCTTTCAGCAACACTTCTGCCCTCCACACGGGTATCCGGAACAGGTCTTGACAGATCAAGGTCCAGCGTTTGAGGCGGAAGTCTTCCAGGAGTTCTGCAACCTCTACGGCTGTAGGAAGATTCGTACAACGCCTTACCACCCGCAAACCAACGGGCTGTGTGAGAAAATGAACAATATCGTCATTGATCTCCTCAAGACATTGCCCCTGGAAGAACGCAGCCTGTGGCCGGAGAAGCTGCCAGATCTGATTGACTTGTACAACCATATCCCGGTGAATGCTACAAATTGCACCCCGGCTTACCTGATGCGCGCAAGACCAGTTAAGCTGCCGATAGACCTGGAGATGGGAGTCCTGACACCCGAGGACACCTCCCCAGACGCGGACTGGGATACGGAACGGCGGATACAGTACAAGAAGGTACAGGAGAGTGTGGAGAGGAGTCTGGCTCAAGCGAGAGAAAAGCAAGAGAGGCTCTTCAACCAACACGCCCCTGCTGGTCCCCTGGAACCTGGTGAGCAGGTCCTGAAGCGGAAGAGAAGGCTTCACAAGCTGGACGACCAGTGGGAGAGAGACCCGTACACAGTACTGCAGTCCGACCACAACAACCCGAAGGTATGTGTGATTACCAAGGATGGAGGAGAAACCACTAGCACCGTCTCCAGAGACCACCTAAAACGGTGCCCCGAGCAACTACAGAGTCCAAGAGAAGATCAAGATGACCTTGAACCCGCAGAGGACAAGGAAGAAATGATCAGCACAGTTCTCGGAGAGTTCCCCCGGACCTGGACTCGGATAAATGACGCGATAGTGGTACCCGTCCTACACTTCCTTCAACCTACCCAGCAGGAGCCTACAGAACAGGAAGAACAAGAAGAACAAGCAGCCCCAGAGGCAGAAGAACCCATGCCAGCAGCCCAGGAGAGTCAATCCTCTGCTGACAGTGAGCCTGCCATGTCTGCGGTAAGCCAAAGGACCCGCAGACAGCAGCCTGCCCTGCCTGTAAACCCAGCTAGTAGCAATACCCTAAATACTAGTGGGGAAAGCCAGGTTAGACCACCACCAGACAGTGGGTTACGGAGGTCAACCCGGAGCACTAGGGGCCAAATACCAGCTCGCTGGAAGATCTAAAATGCACAGTGTATATATTTAATGTTTTATGTTAGTACCCTGGTTATTAATACTGTTTTCCCAGTTTTTCTAGATATATGGACTAACAGGTTATGAACTTTGAGTAACCGGGACTTCCTTGTAAATATGTTCGGAGCCTAACCAAAGGAATGAATAAAGACTGTCAAGGACTCGGGGCAAGGACAGACCCCCACCTGGTTAAGGCTCCCGTTGTGTTGGTGAAATGGACACCCGGTCACGGATCATACTGTGACCCTCTCCTTTTGTTGGTGATATGGACACCCGGTCACAGGCCACACTGTGACCTAAAGAACTCAATATGTGATGTTGTTCGTTATTTCCTTCCCTGTTGTGTTTATGGTCATGTATTTATACCCTGTATTTGTGTTTCCTGTTTAGTCCCGGAGTACTAAATTTTACTAGGGGGGAATGTGTCACCCCAGGCCTGGATTCCACAAATATTAAAGGCTGTGTCTGAGAACAGGAGGGAGGTTCCCTGGTCAGGGACAATTAGCATACAGCACCTCCTGTCCCAGGCCAGTAGGGGGAGCTGGCTGCCCCTATAAAAGCTGGAACTGAGGGCAGGGTTAGTGAGAACTGGACGACCTAGCTCAGGACTGAGACTAGTCCCAGAGAAGGAGGGACAATTGAGCTGTAGCCAAGGAGTCCGTGAAGTAGAGGAGAAGCTGCGAGCCAGGGACAGAGGCGACGAGAGCCGGTCCAGGCTGAATCACCACCGGACATTGGGGTCCGAGGCTGTCAGGGTTGCAAGCCCAGCAGCAGATAACCAACCCGCAAGGGATTTCAGGTCCCTTGGCCTAAGAAGCCTGGAGGCTCCGCCACACAGAGGGACCGGTACAGCACAGAAAAGCCAAAGGTACCTAAGGCCCGAGCAGCAAGCCATACAGGCGAAGTACACGTCCAGCTCAGGGACGTGGGCTATTACACCACAAAAAGGGGGATAGTCAGCAAGTGGCAGAGAGAGAACGGTAGGCCATTACACTCACCCTGACCAGTGGGGCTCGCCCGAATGCCCTGAGACACCCAGGCCCATTCCTGCCCGGTACTCCTGTTGGGTCAGTAGTAATACCTACAATAAAGACCCTGGACTGTTTGAAGCGGACTCTGAACTCTTATTACTGCGGCCTACACCATCACCCCCAGTATCCACCTACATTGCTCTGAGGCTACACTCTTCCCGTGGGGAGTTATCCTATCCCTGTGCTGCACACCAACACCTGAGCCACGGGATTGGGTTGCCACTACTACTCCCAGCATTGTACTGAAGCCCGGTTCCGGGTACCCCACGGCCCAGGGGGCGAGTCACAAGCACGACCGCCAGGGATGTTACACAAACTAGCCGGTGACCCCTTTACATTACCCGTTCCTACACTTTAAGGTACCTCCCCTATTTCCAGACTGCCCACATTACCATGTGACATTAAAATAGACGGAAATGGACGTGACAAAGAATCATACTCACCAGAACGCATAGGGGGACCCACCCCACCGGCCAGAAAGTCTGTATCCGGACGATCTTCCTGTGTTGACGGTCTTGGTAAATAGCATCTTGTAGGAGAAGATAAGGGGAGTTGTGAGCCGCCCCTTGGCCCCTCCCCGCTGCATCTGCCTTGTTCCTGAGACGCCGATAACGTTGGCCTTCAGGGATAAGGTGGGCTTATCCCCCCGCCGCCGTCAGCCATGTGTCACACTGTCACAGAATACTGGAGGTAGGGGGCCTAAGCTGACCCTAAGCTGGGGCCCTGACTAATCCCTCACCCTGGAGGTACTGTTAAAGGTACAGAGGTCCAGGCCGCCAGCGTAACCCCTACCTCCTGAGGATCCCTGCACCTAAGTAATCTAGTCCTAAGAAGGACCCCGATCACAACAATTGGGAACCAGAAATAATATGCCCACACACAGTATTTAGACGAACGAGACAGTACAAGGGAAAAACCAAAACCACCTTGCATACAAAAACTACACCACAACTACAGAGGGAACACCAACGGGAAAGGAGATAAATGATAAAGCGAGGAAAGGGAAAAAACACTTCCAAATACACTTATCTCAGCAACTCCAAACACCACGATCCGCTCTGTAAGTCTGAATGAAAAGCTTTCACCGACACCTCCCAAACAGACCTGCAGGAATATAAAGGAGTCTCACTAAAGAAGCATTGATTGCAGCTGGGCGAGGCTGGACCTCAGCTAGCCCAGAGAGAGAGAGAATTAACTCCTACACTGCCGAGAAAACACAAAGCACCAACAAGTCAGCTGCGAGAAGTCAGGCTGTGTACTCGTGACGATCTTCGTGGCAACACACCCGTGACAGTACCCCCCCTTCTACGAGGGGCCTCCGGACCCTCAGGGCCAGGTTTATCCGGGTGAGTCGTGTGGAAGGCCCGAACTAATCGGTCTGCGTTAATATCCGACGCAGGAACCCACATCCTCTCCTCAGGACCATACCCCTTCCAATGAACCAAGTACTGAAGGGACCGGCGATTAAAGCGTGAATCAATGACCCTCGATACCTGGAACTCCAAGTTACCATTGACAACCACAGGAGGGGGAGGTAAAGGTGACGGTACCACCGGCGCCACATACCTCTTAAGCAATGATCTGTGAAACACGTTGTGAATTTTAAACGTAGGGGGGAGGTCAAGACGGAATGCCACCGGATTAATAACAGAACTGATTCTGTACGGCCCGATGAACCTGGGACCCAGTTTCCAGGAGGGAACCTTAAGTTTAATATTCCTGGTAGACAACCATACCTGATCGTTCACACTTAGGTCCGGACCAGACACTCTCCTCCTATCAGCCATACGTTTGTATCGGTTCCCCATAGTATTCAGATTCTTCAGCACCCCTCTCCATACTGAAGCGAGAGATGAGGAAAATCGTTCCTCCTCCGGAACCCCCGAAGAGCCCCCCCTACTGAAAGTACAAAACTGGGGGTGAAAACCATATGCCCCAAAAAACGGGGACTTACCAGTGGACTCGCTCCGCCTATTATTGAGAGCAAACTCTGCCAGAGGTAGGAAAGAAGCCCAGTCCTCCTGGTTCTCTGACACAAAACACCGAAGATATGTCTCCAAGCTCTGGTTCATACGTTCCGTCTGACCATTGGTCTGAGGATGAAAAGCCGACGAGAATGACAAATGCATCCCCCGCCGTGCACAAAACGCCCTCCAGAACTTGGACACAAACTGAGACCCCCGATCAGACACCACCTCGGAGGGTACCCCGTGAAGCCTCACAATCTCCCCAATGAACACCTGCGCAAGAGTTTTAGCATTAGGGAGAGCCGGAAGAGCGATGAAATGTGCCATCTTGCTGAACCTGTCCACTACAACGAGTATGACCGTTTTACCCGAAGACGGAGGGAGGTCCGTAATAAAGTCCATAGACAGATGAGTCCAAGGACGCTCCGGGATCTTCAAAGGTAAAAGGGCCCCAGACGGACGGGTATGTGAGGTCTTAGAGCGCGCACAAACCCCACAGGACGCGACAAAAGTTACCACCTCTTTATGTAAGTTAGGCCACCAAAACCGACGCGAGAGGAGATCCACAGTTGCTTTACTCCCCGGGTGTCCTGCAAAAACTGAGTTATGGTGTGCCTCGATCACCTTTTGTCGCAACTGATCTGGAACGAACAGTCTCCCCGGAGGTCCAACAGGGGCGTCCCCCTGAGCCTCCAATATCTCCTCCTCCAGCTCAGAGCATACTGCCGAAACCACCACCCCCTCCTGAAGAATAGGAATCGGGTCGTCCGTATTCCCGGCCCCAGGGAAACTACGAGATAAGGCATCCGCCTTTACATTTTTAGACCCAGGACGATATGTAACGACGAAATTAAACCTGGTAAAAAACAATGACCACCTAGCTTGTCTGGGATTCAGACGTTTAGCGGACTCCAGATATAGCAGGTTCTTGTGATCGGTGATGACGGTGACCGGATGAACTGCCCCCTCCAAAAAATGGCGCCACTCCTCAAAAGCTAACTTAATGGCCAAGAGTTCCCTATTGCCGACATCGTAATTCCTCTCAGCGGACGACAATTTTTTAGAGAAAAAGGCGCACGGATGCCACTTACCAGGGGACGAACCCTGTGACAATACTGCTCCCACCCCTACCTCGGAAGCGTCTACCTCTACAAAGAATGGCTGAGACGCATCAGGTTGAATGAGTATAGGTGCCGAGGCAAAACATTTTTTCAAGGAGGAGAATGCTTGACAAGCCTTGTCAGACCACCTAGAAAAATCCGTCCCCTTTTTAGTCATGTCTGTGAGAGGCTTAACCATGGACGAGAAATTACGAATGAACTTCCGGTAATAGTTAGCAAACCCCAGGAAACGTTGTAGTGCCTTAAGATTCTCCGGCCGATCCCACTCAAGAACTGCCCGCACTTTCCCAGGGTCCATACGAAAACCGGACGCTGAAACCAGGAAGCCTAAAAACTGGAGTTCCTGTACGGCGAACACACACTTTTCCCACTTGGCATACAGTTTATTATCCCGCAAGATCTGTAACACCTGTCTAACGTGCTCCTGATGAGACACCAGATCCGGCGAGTAAATTAAGATATCATCCAGATATATGACAACAAACTGTCCCACCAGGTGGCGAAAAATATCATTAACAAAGTGTTGAAACACCGCCGGGGCATTAGTCAGACCGAATGGCATGACAAGGTTCTCATAATGCCCCTCCGGAGTGTTAAAAGCCGTCTTCCACTCATCCCCCTCCTTCATCCTAATCAGATTGTACGCCCCCCTGAGATCCAACTTAGAGAACCATTTGGCGCCCACGATCTGATTAAAGAGATCGGGAATAAGTGGGAGCGGATACGGATCTCGGACCGTAATCCGATTAAGTTCACGGAAATCCAGGCAAGGGCGTAGGCCTCCATCTTTCTTCTTAACAAAGAAGAACCCCGCGGCCACCGGTGAAGATGAAGGTCTAATATGCCCCTTAGCCAGACTTTCAGAAATATAATCCTTCATGGCCTGCCTCTCAGGACCAGAAAGGTTATACAACCTAGCTTTAGGTAACTTGGCCTCAGGGAGCAGTTTTACAGAACAGTCATACTCGCGATGAGGAGGTAGTTCCTGACACCCATTCTCCGAGAATACATCCTCAAAGTCCGCCAGAAATGGAGGTAAGACCCAAGGAGTAACCGCACCGATGACCGTGTTCATGCAGTTTTTATTACAGAATTTACTCCATTGGCTTATCTCTCTGGTTTGCCAATTAATAACCGGGTTATGCTTAGCTAACCAAGGAAGGCCCAACACTATAGGAGTGGGAAGACCCTCCAACACGTAGCAAGACAACAGTTCTTTATGTATTGCCCCCACTTGAAGTTTTACGCCATGCACAGCTTGCAAAAAACTTCCCTGACCGAGAGGCCTGGCATCGATCGAGAATATGGGGATGGGTTTAGCCAACTCACTCAATCGCATACCTTGAACCCGGGCAAACCGAGCATCAACCAGATTAGCCCCGGCCCCACTATCCAGAAGAACAGATATCCTCTCAGTTCTCGTACCCACCACCACCTCCGCCGGTACGAGAAACTGAGACGAACCTAGGGACGAAATACCTACTCCCAGATTGCCGTCCACCACACAACCTGGGATCAACAGTTTTTTCGACGACTCTTTACTCTGCAAGGGACGGGATGGACACCCCCCAATAAAATGTCCCTTTTTCCCGCAGAGGAAACACCTTCCTGTCTTATGGCGCACCACCGGTCCCCTTCCCCGAAATGATGTCCCTCCTAATTGCATAGGCTCCTCCGGACTGACCAGGGGAACCACCATATGAGGGGACCTTGTAGGAGGTGGAGACATTACAGGGGGTAGAGTTATCCCGCACCTCTCCCGAAGCCGTCTGTCAACGCGAATAGCAAGGGCCATAGCGGCTTCCAGTGACGCGGGAGAGTCATACTGTGCCAACACATCCTGTAATTTGTCGGATAAACCATGACAAAACTGGCTCCTAAGAGCCGGGTCATTCCACTGGGTGTCCGTGGCCCACCTACGGAACTCCGAACAGAATTCCTCCGCCGGACGATATCCCTGCTGAATCCTACGTAACTTAGACTCAGCAAGGGAGATCCGATCTGGGTCATCATATACGAGTCCCAGAGCAGCGAAAAACCTATCCACTGACTGGAGAACTGGGGAGCTTGGGGGAAGAGAGAACGCCCAAGATTGTGGGTCCCCTTGTAGGAGCGAGATGACAATTCCCACCCTTTGTTCTTCACTGCCCGATGACCGAGGCCGCAGCCGAAAGTACAATTTGCATGCCTCCCGGAAAACAAAAAACTTGTCCCGCCCCCCAGTGAACCTGTCAGGGAGAGCTACTTTAGGTTCTGGTCCGGCTTGCTCCAGAGGATGCAAAACCTTGGACCTAACGTCCGCCAGCCCCATGGACAAACTCTGCAACTGCCGAGCTAGACCGGCTACTGGATCCATGGTAGCTGGAGAAAAACTAAGTGGGTCGGTGAAAATGTCACACTGTCACAGAATACTGGAGGTAGGGGGCCTAAGCTGACCCTAAGCTGGGGCCCTGACTAATCCCTCACCCTGGAGGTACTGTTAAAGGTACAGAGGTCCAGGCCGCCAGCGTAACCCCTACCTCCTGAGGATCCCTGCACCTAAGTAATCTAGTCCTAAGAAGGACCCCGATCACAACAATTGGGAACCAGAAATAATATGCCCACACACAGTATTTAGACGAACGAGACAGTACAAGGGAAAAACCAAAACCACCTTGCATACAACTTCTACACAACTACAACAGAGGGAACACCAACGGGAAAGGAGATAAATGATAAAGCGAGGAAAGGGAAAAAACACTTCCAAATACACTTATCTCAGCAACTCCAAACACCACGATCCGCTCTGTAAGTCTGAATGAAAAGCTTTCACCGACACCTCCCAAACAGACCTGCAGGAATATAAAGGAGTCTCACTAAAGAAGCATTGATTGCAGCTGGGCGAGGCTGGACCTCAGCTAGCCCAGAGAGAGAGAGAATTAACTCCTACACTGCCGAGAAAACACAAAGCACCAACAAGTCAGCTGCGAGAAGTCAGGCTGTGTACTCGTGACGATCTTCGTGGCAACACACCCGTGACACCATGTACTATATGAGACCGCGCCGCAGGTCCTCCCAGGTAAAACTAAGATTCCCAGAGTGTGTTTCTAGAACCCCCTCTAGAGGACTCCGTGATTGTCCCACCTGTTGTTCTCTTCTCACTACTGCAGCCTGGTCACGTTGTCTTTCAGAGGAGGCAGGCCGCCCCACAGGCACATCGCGGCTGCGGCCCACTGCAGCACTGATGACGCTCTTCCGCTGATGCTGGCCCGCCCACCGCCGTTGGGCTAGGCCTCGCTTGTGGATCCCTCGCGGCCCAGCTGAGTACCTTGGTGATAAGGCCTGGGCCGGAGGGTCCCGAGAGGGGCTCCTTCGCTGGTGCCAAGCCCGTGGACCGTCTGGGGAGAACCGCACCGGGGGGCGGGATCATTTTGCTGGGTGCTCCAGCAGCCCTGCAACGGTAGTGTTTTCAGATGCAGCTCCCGCACATCCGCGTCCCACAATTTTAATTTATGTCAATAAACACCACAATTTGATTAATTCATTGAGTACTGTCATAAGATTGGTCTGTCATTGTTTTACCTACCTTCTCATGATTCCTTGATCTAGAGTATGAGTTATTGTGTAATACTGCAAGGAGTTTGTATGTTCTCCCCGTGTTTGCGTGGGTTTCCCCCAGGTTTTCTGGTTTCCTCCCACACTCCAAAGACATACTGATAGGGAATGTAGATTGTGAACCCCAATGGGGACAGTGCCGATAATGTCTGTAAATTGTCTGAATTGTAAAGCGCTGCGGAATATGTTGGCGCTATATAAATAAAAAAAATATTATTATACTTCTGCCAGGAATGTGTCAGTTGATCAAGTCTATGTGAACCATATCTAAATTATTGCAAGGTTTTATTTTATTTTTGGATGAAATAAAGAAGACATCATTTCATTTTTTTGACCTTCTCCCCATACTGTCCCCTCATCCCACATACTTTCTTTCAACATGTGCCATCTAGCTGCTCTACCTGATTCTCTCCGTGTTTCATGAAAAACTACAGCCCCCTGGTTCTCTGAATGGAGAGAAAAGAAGCTTGTTGGCACTCATAAGTAGAAAAAACAAAATCAAATACAGTGTCTTGAAAAAGTATTCATACCCTGTGAACTTTTCACATTTTTCCACGTTACATCCACAAACTTAAATGTATTTTATGGTATATACCAACCAACACAAAATAGCAAGTATTTGTGAGGTGTAAAGGAAATGATACATGGTTTTCTAATAATTTAAAAAAATATAAATCTGAAAATTGTGACGTGCATAAGTATTATCCCCCTGAGTCAATACTTTGTAGGAGAAAATTTCACTGCAATTACTGCGGCATTTCTTTTGGGGTATGTCTCTATGAGCTCTGCACATCTAGAGGCTTAGCCCACAGCCCCCTTATCAGTATTTGGTCAGTATTCAGTCAGTATTTTTTCTCCGGAGTAGGAGCCAAAACCAGCAGTGGGTGATAAATGCAGAATTGGTGATTTGTTTCTATTATACCTTTTCTCTGATTGTTCCTCACCTGGTTTTGGCTCCCGCTCCTTAGAAAAAATACTGACCAAATACAGATAGTGGGGCCGTGGCGTTAAGGGGCCGTGGCCTTAAAATGTTTTTTTGCAGTATGTTTAGGGGAGTTGTCCTGCTGGAAGGTGAACCTACGCCACAGTCTCAAGTCTTTTGCAGCCTCTAACAGGAATTGGCCTGTAATTAGCTCCATCAATCTTCCCATCAACTCAGACCAGATTCCCTGTCCCTGCTGAAAAATAGCATCCACACTGCATGATGCTGCCATCATCATGTTTGACGGTGTTTTCAGGATGATGTGCAGTGTTTGTTTTTCTCCACATTGAGCCCAAAAAGTTCAACTTTGGTCTCATCTGACCAGAGCACCTTCTTCCACATGCTCTGTCCCCTACACATCTTTTTTCCAAACTGCAAACTGGACTTCTTATGGCTTGCTTTAAAAAATTGCTTTCTTTTTCCCATTATTCCATAAAGGCCAGATTTGTGGAGTATAAGACTAAAGCCATGTTCACACGTTCAATATTTAGTCAGCATTTGTAAGCCAAAATTAGGAGAGGAACAATTAGAGGGAAAGTACAGTATAATAGAAATACGTCACCACTTCTGTATTTATCACCCACTCCTAGTTTTGGCTTACACATACTGAGGTAAAATACTGACCAAATACTGAACGTTAGTGGCCTAACACTTCACAAATTCTTGCTATGTTGTAATGTTATCATGTAAAATCCCAATAAAATACATTTCAGTTTGTGGATGTAACGTCAAAAAATGTAGAAAAGTTCACGGGGTATGAATACTTTTTCAAGGCACTGAATGAAGCCACAAGGGGGGCATTATTAATATCTCCCCCTCCCCCAGCCAAATACAGTAATGATTTTCTCGTTCTAGCACCAATATAGTAATAATGTCCCCCATTCTGCCCAAAATATACTTAGAATGTGAACTGAATGTGATGTGGGGCATCATTATCTGAATAAGGCTATGTGCCCACGATGCAGAAATGCTCAGGATTTTTTCTTCCTGAGCGTTTCTCCATCTCCCTGGCAGAAAAAAACGCATGCGGATTGTACACGCGGATTGTGCATGCGGAATGTACATGCGGATTGTACATGCGGATTGTACATGCGGATTGTGCATGCGGATTGTACACGTGGAATGTACACGCGGATTGCACATGCAGATTGTACATGCGGGTTGTACATGCGGATTGTACATGCGGGTTGTACATGCGGATTGTACATGCGGATTGTGCATGCAGATTGTACATGCGGGTTGTACATGCGGATTGTACATGCGGATTGTACATGCGGGTTGTACATGCGGATTGTACATGCGGATTGTACATGCGGATTGTACATGCAGATTGTACATGCGTTTTTCCTGCCAGGGACATGCGGATGTGAAGCGTTCTTCACATGCATTTCCGCATGCGGGTTGTCAAGTGATTTTAGCATCACTTGGAAAGTGCTTGACTACTTGGTCACATTATATAAATCCATGTAACCGGCATGGATATATATATATAGTGTGACCGTAAAGAATGGTAAAAAAATAAAAAAATAAATATTATACTTACCTTCTGATGGCCCCCAGTGTCCTTGTCTTGGCTTGCCGGCAGCTCGGGGTCGACTGAAGGACCTGCCGACGTCAGCGGTCGAGTGACCTGTCACATAACTAAATGACGCCATGGCAGGTCCTTTTCAGACCATCGCGAGCTGGCGGCAAGCCAAGACGCATCGCTGAGGAGACCGGGGGCCATCAGAAGGTGAATATAATGTTTTTTTTTTATATTATTCTTTTTTTTACAGGTACTATGGTACCCGGGTCCAGAGGAGAGTCTCCCCTTCTCCAAACCCGGGTACCATCCGCACATTGAAATGCTTGGATTCCGCATGTACAGATCCAGTGATGCGGATTCCATGCATTCCAATGCAAGTCAATGGCGGCGAAAACGATGCACATCCGCAAAATAATTGGTAGTGCTGCGGATTTTTCCGCAATGATAATCCGCAGCGGAAATTTCTGCAGCATGTGCACAGCACATGCGGATTATCATTGGGGAACATGGCAGACCTTCTACCAAGCGTTTTTTAAGTGTTTCTGCAGCGGAATTGCTGTTGCGGAAACGCTTAAAAAACGCTTCGTGGGCACACAGCCTAAGGCTACAGTCACACATCCAAGAGAAATGGGCCACTTTTTTCTCAGGTGTCATCCTATTTGCATCTGTTTTTTTTTTCACTAAAGATGTTCGCTCACTTCATGCCAATTAAAAGCCCTTGGAAGGTCACAAGTTTTCATTCACGTTTCTCACTAAGTAACACATATGAATGTAAAACGGAAGCTTCTGAAGCCTTTTGATTTGAATCTGTCTCACGGATCCCGCAGCCAAGTCTGATCCACGGATTAGCATAGGATCTGCTCTGTATCTCATGGATTTCACACTTGGATCCGTGTTTTTCATGGATGTGTGTATAGAGCCATTTAATTCTATGTCTGGTTGCTGGCCACGAAAAAATGGACAGACTATGGATGTGTCCCACGGATTTGTGACTGTAGCCTACCTTATGTGATATTTGTGTCCCAAAAGCATTTAACCCTTTAAATACAGAAGTTACTTGTTCAAATCTGTATAGTGCTAGTCTGCCCACTTTATGCCAGCTTTAAAACCAAGAGCACACTGTGCCAGGCTGGAATGAAATGACTGATGGGGGGCATCTCTCTCCCTCTCTGCATGACTGAAATGGGATCTCTGCAGCCCAAACCCATTTGACCCTTAGCGGTAGCGTAGCTACCGAGGGGGCAGAGGGGGCGGTCGCCCCGGGCCTCATGCTCTGAGGGGGCCCACCCGTAGCTACGCTACTGTAACTGTATTGGCGTGCACAGTACGCCTTTACAGTTACAATCCGGGCAGAGCAGGGAGCCTGGATGTCCCTGCACTGCCCGGCGGCCGATATGCGGCCCATGAGCAGGAGGTGGGGGGCCCCGATGCCAGCAACGGGCTCCTCCGCCCGTCATCGCCGCAAGTTAACGTCAATGACGCATCAGATGCAGAGGGAGGACTGATCATCAGTTAACTTGGCGCCCGGTCCGCTGTCCTGAGATTTGTGCGGGCCGGGCACCCGGAGAGGTGAGTACTATGTTTATTTATTTATTTTTCCTTTTTGGGGGGAGGGTGAGATCATGCTACATACTTTGCTTATGGAGGGGGGAGGAGATTATACTACAGACTGCCTATGGGGGGGTTATACTACAGACTGCCTATGGGGGGTTTATGCTACAGACTGCCTATGAGGGGAATATCCTACAGACTGCCTATGGGGGGGATTATGCTACAGACTGCCTTGTGTGGGGGGATTATGCTACAGACTGCCTATGGGGGGGATTATGCTACAGACTGCCTATGGGGGGATTATGCTACAGACTGCCTATAGGGGGGGATTATGCTACAGACTGCCTATGGGGGGGATTATTCTACGGACTCTTCCTATGAGGGGATTATACTATATGAAGGACTATCTGGTGCATTATACTATATGTAGGCTATTTATACAGTTTAGGGACATACAGTGTGGGAGATAATGTGGGGTCTTTGCACAGTATGGGGGCTTTTATACAGTATGGGAGATAATGTGGGGTCTTTGTATAGTGTGGGGGACATCATACAGTGTGGGAGATAATGTGGGGTCTTTGTATATTGTGGGGGGCCATCATACAATGTGGGAGATAATGTGGGGTCTTTGCATAGTGTGGGGGCTTTCATACAGTGTGGGAGATAATGTGGGGTCTTTGTATAGTGTGGGGGCCATCATACAGTGTGGGAGATAATGTGGGGTCTTTGTATATTGTGGGGGGCCATCATACAGTGTGGGAGATGATGTGGGGTCTTTGCATAGTGTGGGGGCTTTCATACAGTGTGGGAGATAATGTGGGGTCTTTGTATAGTGTGGGGGCCATCATACAGTGTGGGAGATAATATGGGTTTTTTGTATAATGTGGGGGCATCATACAGTGTGGGAGATAATGTGGGGTCTTTGCACAGTCTGGAGGCCATCATACAGTGTGGGAGATAATGTGGGGTCTTGGCACAGCGTAAGGGCTATCATACAGTGTGGGAAATAATGTGGGGTCTTAGTGCAGTGTGGGGGCCATCATACAGTGTTGGAGCCATCAGTTTGGAGGTTACTAAGGGGTCAGTATACTCTGTGGGGGGTACTATACAGTTAGGGGGCATTATACTGTGTATAAGAGAGCATCATACTGTGTAGAGGGGAGCTGTACATGGGGGGAGACTCAACATTTTTTAATGTTAAGTGGACACTTATCGATAAAGGGGAACTCAGGTTATTATGACTGTCAAAGGGGCACACAAAGGGCATTATTACTTTCTAGGAGGCATAAAGTGGGCACTGATTTCTAGTGCACTTGCACACGGCATTACTATATTTTAGAGGTTTGTTTTACCATCTAGCACAGCAGGTGCAGTAATAGGGACACAACAGCAGCGACTCAGTATTGGATTATCAGCAGGATGAGGCGTTTTAGCAGGTTGGGAATATATGGGGACGGGGCCTGAAATGTAAGGAGTCAAATGTGTCTTTGTTGTGATCTCTGCAGACCTGAGACTGAGTCCTGGATGGAGGAGTTGTCGTGTCGGTCTGGGTCAGATGGAAAAGATGGGAAAAATTAACAATTTAATCAGAAAGAACGTCAGCTGTAAGTTACTATATATAACTGTGCTGTAATCTCTTATATTGATGTATGTCAGTCATGCAGAACATATATGTCACCACATGGCGGTAATATCAGTGCTGGTCCTTGAATAGAGATTATTTTCAATAACATCGCGGTCATCTGCTGAGGTTCTCCTACATCCACTATCTGGGTGTGCCACCATAGCTGTAATCAGGGTTATCTGGTTAGGGGCCCACTCAGAAGTTTCGCCTCCCCTGAACCAAAACCCTAGCTATGCCTCAGACCCTTAGAATACACCAATTATTCGAGTTTGCAGAAAGTGGTCATTTGTCCAGAACCCAGCCTCTTAACTGCATGTGATAAGAGACATCCTTGTCTGTATCTTTGGGAATATCACTTATTCGAATCTATGAACAGTGGTAGTTTGCCCACTTTAATGCCAGCTTTCTTGCTTGGAACGGCCTGAAGTGAACAGGTTCTGGAGTGGGCATACTGTTTTTTTTTTGTTGGCAATGTGATATCAGTGTTCAAAGTCATTTAATGCTTCCCATAACACATATGCTATACGAATGCCCATTTTTGTGCCAGCTCTTTATGGTCTGCAGCTGCTTTCAGGTGCATTCACCTCAGGGCTCCTCACTGCAATGTGTATGCTCATTATGAGACTAGGAAGATCTTGTGTGAAGAGACTGAATAATAAACTGGACGAAACCGACCACTGCATCATGATGTAATAAGATCTTTGCCCACGTATTTTCTAGCTAGCCAGGCTACAAGAAAATGGCCGCCATCTTAACCAATGAGAGTCATGGGGCGCGGCCAGGGTTGCATAGTTACGTCCAGCAATCAAAAGAGCAGGGTGACTACAGAGAGAGGAAGTAAAGTGCCATAGCATCCAGGTCACAGCGGTGCGGAGGGGCGGTCCCGAGGCTGCAGACAGGGACATTGGTGAGGCAGCAGTGGGTAACGTCCATGTCCAGGAGCAGCGGCCCTGCGCCCTGACTGATTAGTACAGCGTGGTGTGCTGTGCTTGCAGAGGACTGTAGTGTACTGTGTGTCCTGTATGGAATACAGGTTACAGGGACTGGTGTCACTTCTGTGTCCTATGCATAAAGAGCACATACATGTCACAGGGTACATGCTAGAGAGTGTGTCATCTCCTGGGAGGTGTGACATCCTTTGCTCTTTGCAGGCCTGTTCTGCTTTCATCCCATATTTTGCTGTCATTCTCTGCATCAGTGAGTAACAGTTAAAAATGGATGAGCTGCAGTCGTGTAACTTGAAGCTAGTGGGCCCCAATGCAAAATCTTCAACAGAGCCCCAAACTATCACAGGTTTTTTTTTAATAGTAATGGGCTTTTCCTATGGGGCAAAGGGTCCCCTAGTCTCCAGGGCCCAGGTGCGATTGCAACCCCTGCACCAACTCCTAGAATATATAATAAATTGGGTACAGTAGTTCAATGGAGTTTGTGGGGAATATTTTTTCATAAGAATTTGGGAAAGTTATGAAATGTCCTATAAATGTCTGTCCTATTCCTCATCTAAGGGTTTAGACTGTTAGCTGAGATGAATCTGTGCTACAGTAAATGTATCACTTAAACATGAGCCGTGTATGAGGGAGTCGGAGTCATGGAAATAGAGGAGTCGGAGTCGAAGGTTTGGCTTACCGACTCCACAGCCCTGGTGAAAATACAGAAAGTCAGTTCACCATAATTGATGCACCTGGATATGACATGCACAGCGCTGCCATGGTGCAAGTCAGAGTAAATTGCAGGAAGAAAAGGAAAAACATTCAAAACAAAATGAATGTAAGTAAAACTTTGCCTTTATTTCTTCAGTTAAAAAGCTTCATAGCTTGGACACCACAGAGGACTGGACAAACCCACACTTCAGCTCTCTCTGGTGCACAAGCTATGATGCTTTTTGATTGAAGACATAAAGGTGAAGGATACTAATAGGTCATCAATGCCAAAGTAATGGACAATCTCTTTAATGAGCACATCTCCATTGTAGCATGCACTGCTCATTCTCACAGCACTGGCTTCTTTTAATTCTATGGTCATCAGTATTAAATGTTTGCGTGAGTTTTTTCCAGTTTCCTCCCACACTCCAAAGACATACTGATAGGGAATTCAGATTTGTGAGCCCCATTGGGGACAGCATTAACCACTTCGCGCCAGAGCCTGTTTTTGCCTTCGTGACCGGGCCAAATTTTTCAATTCTGACCACTGTCATTTTATGAGGTAATTACTCTATAACGCTTCAACGGATTCCCCTGATTCTGAGATTGTTTTTTCGTGACATATTGTACTTCAGGATAGTGTTAAAATTTCTTCGGTATCACTTGAGTTTATTTGTGAAAAAATCGGAAATTTGGCGAAAATTTTGCAATTTTCTAACTTTGAATTTTCATGCCCTTAAATCAGAGAGATATGTCACACAAAATAGTTAATAAATAACATTTCCCACATGTCTACTTTACATCAGCACAATTTTGGAACCAACATTTTTTTTTGTTAGGGAGCTATAAGGGTTAAAAGTTGACCAGCGATTTCTCATTTTTACAACAAAATTTACAAAAACATTTTTTTAGGGACCACATCATATTTGAAGTGACTTTGAGGGGTCTTTATGACAGAAAATACCCCAAAGTGACACCATTCTAAAAACTGCACCCCTCAAGGTGCTCAAAACCACATTCAAGAACTTTATTAACCCTTCAGGTGCTTCACAGGAATTTTTGGAATGTGGAAGAAAAAAATGAACATTTAACTTTTTTCACAAAAATGTTACTTTAGACCCAAATTTTTTTATTTTTGCAGGGGTAACAGGAAAAAATGGACCCCAAATTTTTTTGTGCAATTTCTCTTGAGCGCGCTGATACCCCATACTTGGGGAAAAAACACTGTTTGGGCGCACGGCAGGGTTCGGAAGGGAAGGAGCGCCATTAGACTTTTTGAATGTAAAATTTGTTTGAATAATTAGCAGACGCCATGTTGCGTTTGGAGAGGCCCTGATGTGCCTAAACAGTGGAAACCCCCCACAAGTGACACCATTTTGGAAACTAGACCCCTTAGGGAACTTATCTAGATGTGTGGTGAGCACCTTGCACCCCCAGGTGCTTCACAGAAGTTTATAATATTGAGCTGTAAAAATAAAATTTTCACATTTTTCCAACAAAAATGTTTTTCATCCCCTAATTTTGCATTATCATAAGGGTAATAGGATAAATTGCACCATGAAATTTGTTGTGCAATTTCTCCTGAACACGCCGATACCCCATATGTGGGGGAAAACCACTGTTTGGGCGCACGGCAGGGTTTGGAAGGGAAGGAGCGCCATTTGACTTTTTGAATGTAAAATTTGCTTGAATAATTAGCGGACGCCATGTTGCGTTTGGAGAGCCCCTGATGTGCCTAAACAGTGGAAACCCCCCACAAGTGACACCATTTTGGAAACTAGACCCCTTAGGGAACTTATCTAGATGTGTGGTGAGCACATTGGGAGACATAATAAACAAATCAGTAGCAGGTGAAGAATTGGTTTTATTTATTTTTTACGCCGTTCCTCGTGCGGTATAAGTGATGAGATTACTTTATTCTTCGGGTCGGTGCAATTACAGAGATACCAGATTTATATCGGGTTTTTATGACTGACAGCTGTCACACACTAAGAGACGCTTTTTTTTGCAAAATCTAGTTTTTGCATCGCCATATTTTGAGAGCTATAATTTTTCCTTATTTCGGCCGACAGAGTCATGTGACGGCTTGTTTTTTGCGGGACGAGTTGACATTTTTATTGGTACCATTTTTGGGTACGTGACTTTTTTTGATCACTTTCTATTCCGTTTTTTGGGAGGTAAAATTAACAAAAACTAACAATTCAGGAATTGTTTTTTGAGTTTTTTTTTTATGCCGCTCTGCGTGTGGTAAAAGTGATAAGGCAGCATTATTCTTCGGGTCAGTACTTTTGCAGCGATACTACACTTACTGTATATTTTTTTTATGTTTTGGCGCTTTTACACAATAAAACAATTTTATAGAAAAAATATTTTTTTTGCATTGCTTTATTCTGAGAGGTATAACTTTTTTATTTTTCGGCTGATGGAGCTGTATGGCGGCTTGTTTTTTGCGGAACAAGATGACATTTTCAGCGGTACCATTTTTATTTCCATTTTGCTTTTTGATCGCATTTTTTTCCACTTTTTGTTTGGCGATATGAGGAAAAAGCAGAGTTTTTTGCTCCGTTTTTTATTTATTTTTATTACGGTGTGCACATAAGGAGTTATTTAGTGTGACAGTTTTATAGCTCGGGTTGTTTCGGACGCGGCGATACCAAATATGTGTACTTTTTTTATTTTTGCATAAATATACGGATTTATCGGTTTAATATTTTATTTATTTTTATTTATTTTGTAATTTTTTTTTAACAGTTTCAAAACATTTTTTTTTACTTTTTTTTTACTTTTTTACTTAGTCCCTGTATGGGACATTAATTTTTATTTTTCTGATCACTGATCTCATGTAATGTAATAGACATGTATTACATTACATGAGATCTTTGCTGACTGTTTCACAGTCAGAGTCTCCTGCCAGGCTTCAGCTGCAGGCTGAGCCAGGCAGGACACCATATATGGCAGATCTGGAGGCGGTCATCTGACCTCCAGCTGCCATAGCAACGTCAGGTCCTGGAAGGTATCAGGGGTCTTCGGAGAGGTAAGTATATGAGCCCCTCTCCTTCTGCTGTCTTCTATATGCCGCGATCTATAGTGATCGCGGCATATAGAAGACAAAGGGCTAACATCACTGGGACCTGATCCAATCAGGTCCCGATGATGTTCCCTGTCAGAGCTATCGCTTTGCACCGCTTCCGCAGCGCTTGCAGGACCCTGGGGGTCCTGAGTGCTGCGGGACCACCCACCGTTTTTAAACATCCGCGCTGCACAGAGCCCAGGCAGCATGGTCGTTTATCTACAGTGGGCGGTTGGGAAGCGGTTAATGATGTAAAGCGCTGAGGAATATGATGGCGCTATATAAGCGAAGCATAATAAATATTATTGATCAAGTTCTGGTGACAAGATCGAAACGTTTAGAATATATCCATGGATTGCTTGCACCAATAAAATTATTTCTTCTGTATTTGGGTGCCAAGTTTTCTTACTAATATATTACGGGATGGGATTGTACTTGTGCACCTACTACTACTACCAAGGTTAATGAGTTGTAACTCCATTCAATAAACCAATAGGTTTTATCTAGTGCTAAATATATGATTACACCTGAAAGTTACAGTATATAACACCCTAATAGTACAATGACATTTGGTGAGTACTTTTCCACCTTGATATCATGAATACCTTTCAGTCTCTCACCTACCACTAGTTCATTTTTGTTTTTTGCTTTCTACAGGTTGTTGGATCAAGATGAAATATTCCGAGGTTCACCAGAGCGAGTCATTGAGGGTGGTTGAAGAGAAGAGAAATAACACTGGCTTGATATTAAATCTAACTCTGGAGATTATATACTTGTTGACTGGAGAGGTGAGAATTTCTATACATACCCCCATCATATGGGGGGTATATAATTTCTATACATTATCCCCATCATGACCTTTGACGTACCCATACGTCATGGTCGGGTAGGGATTTCCGGCATGTCATGGCGATCGTGCCCGGCACAGATGCTGTGCCTGCGCGATCGCCACCGGGAGCTCAGCTTAGATGATAGCCGAGCCTCTGCTGTCCTTGCCAGGAGCGGTGCCCGCACTGCCCCCTGGATCTTTAACCCCTTTAGGACCAAGTCAGTAATAGTACGTAGCTGTGCCCTGGGACTTATGGACCAGCTACGTACTATTATGCATAATGCGATCGCGCCCGCACACAAGCGGTGGGGGACAATCGCCTCCAGGTGTCAGCTGATTGTCACAGCTGACACCCGGTGCTATGAGCCAGGAGCGGTCACATTAACCCTGGCACATTAACCCCCGCAATGCTGCGATCGAAGTCGATCGCAGCATTGCGGGGGCAAGGGGAGGTAAGCACCGATACCTCCTCTCCGGCGTCCAGTGATGTCTGTGGCGGCTCCGGGATGTCATGATGACCCAATGTCGTCATGACAACATCCAGGTCACCAGGAGGCAGGAAGTTACTTTGGTCATGCGCAGTGCATGACCAATGTAATGTCTCCATGTGTGCAGCACTGACAGTCTGCATAGCATAGGGAGCTGCTGCTCTCTTTGCTATACAGCCAATCAAGCTGCAAAAAGTGAAAGTCCCATAGTGGGACAATGTGTAAAAGTAAAAAAAAAAAAAAAAAAAAAAGTAGGAAAGTGAAAAAAAATAATCTCCAAAGAATAAAAATATTGTACCCATAATATTTATTTATTATGGAAAAAAAAATAAGCCAATAAAAGTACACATATTTGGTATCGCCGCGTCCGGAACTACCTAACCTATAAAACTTTCCCACTAGTTAACCCCTTTAGTGAACACAGTAAAAAAAACAAAGCAAAAAACAATGCTTTATCATCATACCGCCAAACAAAAAATGGAATAACACACGATCAAAAAGATGAATGTAAATAAAAATGTTACCGCTGAAAACGTCATCTCGTCCCGCAAAAAACAAGCCGCCATTCAGCTCCATCAGCCGAAAAATAAAAGTTATAACTCTCAGAATAAAGCGATACAAAAAAATATTTTTTTCTAGAAAATAGTTTTTATTGTGTAAAAGCTCCAAAACATAAAAAAACTATATAAATGTGGTACCACTGTAAATGTACTGACCCGAAGAATAAAGCTGCCTTATCAATTTTACCACACGTGGAACGATATAAAAAAAACACAAAAAAACAATTCAGGAATTGCTGGTTTTTGTTTATTCTGCCTCCCAAATATCGGAATACAAAGCGATCAAAAAATATCGCATACCCGAAAATGGTACCAATAAAAACGTCAACTTGTCTCGCAAGAAACAAGCCATCACATGACTCTGTCGGCCAAAATATGGAAAAATTATAGCTCTCAAAATATGGCGATGCAAAAACTAGTCTTTGCAAAAAAAAGCGTCTTTTAGTGTGTGATAGCTGTCAATCATAAAAACCTGATATGAATCTGGTATCTCTGTAATCGCACCGACCCGAAGAATAAAGTCGTCTAATCACTTATACCGCACGAGGAACGGCGCAAAAAATAAACTCTGGGGTTAGGGTTGTGTTGGGGGTTAGGGTTGTGTTGGGGGTTGGGGTTGGGGTTATATATTAGGGTTGGGATTTTTTCAAAAGTGAAGGAAAAAAAAATTGACGATTTGGCTACCAGTGTTGAGCGCAAGTGCTCGCTGCTTGAGTTTGCATCGGGTGCCCGGGTATGCACTGAGAATCGCGGGTGTTCGAGTGACATACTCGAGTCTCTGCCCCATATGCTTCACGGCCAAAAAAAAACGTTGCTGGGATCGTCTGCCATGCACGAGTGATCCCCGCATGTTTTTTTTTGGGTGTTTAACCACCGTGAAACATGCTGGGCGGGGACTCGAACATGTCACTCCAGCACCCGCGATACATGGTGCATACCAGAATACCCGATGCAAACTCAAGTAGCGAGCACTTGCACTCAAGACTAATGACAACTTATTCAATATGATTACCTAATGTTATCAAATTCTGTTGTACCTCTGGGTTCAAAATGTACACTATACCCCTTGATAAAATCCTTGAAGGGTCTAGTTCCCAAAATGGAGTCAATTGTGGGGGGTTTCCACTATTTAGGCACATCAGGGGCTCCCGAAATGCGATATGGCGTCCGCTCTTGATTCCAGCCAGTTTTGCATTCAAAAAGTCACACAGTGCTCCTTCCCTTCTGAACCCTGACGTGTGTCCAAACACTGTATTTTACCCACATATGGGGTATTTGCTTACTCAGGAGAAATTGCACAACAGTTTTTAGGTTCCATTTTCTCCTCTTACTCTTGAGAAAATAAAAAATTTGGGGCTAAAAGATCATTTTTGTGGAAAAAGTTAGATTTTTTTTTTTTTTAAATTTATTTTCACGGCTCCATGTTATAAACTTCTGTGAAGCACCTGGGGGTTCAGGGTACTCACCACACATCTAGATAAGTTCCCTGAGGGGTCTAGTTTCCAAAATGGTGTCACTTGTGGGGGATTTCCACTGTTTAGGCACATCAGGGGCTCTCTAAACGCAACATGGCGTCCGTTAATTCAAGCAAATTTTACATTCAAAAAGTCAAATGGTGCTCCTTCCCTTCTGAGCCCTGCCGAGCACCCAAACAGTGGTTTTTCCCCAAGTATAGGGTATATGCGCGCTCAGGGGAAATTGCACAACACATTTTGGGGTCCAATTTTTCCTGTTACCCCTGCAAAAATAAAAAATTGGGGTCTAAAGTAACATTTTTGAGAAAAAAGTTAAATGTTTATTTTTTTCTTCCCCATTCCAAAAATTTCTGTGAAGAACCTGAAGGGTTAATAAACTTCTTGAATGTGGTTTGAGCACCTTGAGGGGTGCAGTTTTTAGAATGGTGTCACTTTTGGGTATTTTCTGTCATAAAGACCCCTCAAAGTCACTTCAAATGTGATGCTGTCCCTAAACAAAAAATGTTTTTTTGTAAATTTTGTTGTAAAATTGAGATATCGCTGGTCAACTTTTAACCCTTATAGCTCCCTAATAAAAAAAAAAAATTTGGTTCCAAAATTGTGCTGATGTAAAGTGGCCATGTGGGAAATGTTATTTATTAACTATTTTGTGTGACATATCTCTCTGATTTAAGGGCATAAAAATTCAAATTTTGAAAATTGCTAAATTTTCGCAAAATTTCAGATTTTTTTCACAAATAAACGCAAGTGATACCGAAGAAATTTACCATTATCATGAAGTACAATATGTCACGAAAAAACAATCTCAGAATCAGCAGGATCCGTTGAAGCGTTCCAGAGTAATTACCTCATAAAGTGACCGTGGTCAGAATTGTAAAAATTGGCCCGGTCATTAACATGCAAACCACCATCGGGGGTAAAGGGGTTAAACCCCTGAATGCTGCGATCGATATTGATCACAACATTTGGGAGGCTAGGAGAGGGAGGGTGCTCCCTTCTGATGGGCACCCCCATGACATCATTGCGAGGACCTGATCATTGTCATGACAACCCGAGGCACATCATGATGACCTCTGGGTCAGCCAGCTACGGCGAGCCTGCCATAAAAGGCTTTTGTCAGTGTAACTCTTGACAGGTATAATGCATTGCAATGCGGCCATCTTCCTGAAGCCGTGGGAGGTAGGGACCCTGCTTCCGGCGATCCTGCTCCACCACCACCGCAACTCCCGGTAAGCTACGTTCGGACCTTAGGACGCATCCCCAATTTTCCTTCCCAATTTGGGCGAAAAAAAGTGCGTCTTATGGTCTGAAAAATACGGTAACTTTCCATTTGTCTCAGCCGTGAATCGCCTGAGGGTTAAATATGCTCACTACACCCCTAGATGAATTCCTAAATAAGTATAGTTTTCAAGATGGGGTCACTTATGGGGGTTTCTGCTGTTTTGGCATGACAGGGGCTCTTCAAATATGACATGGCATTTGCAATCTATTTCAGCCAAAATTGCGCTCCATAGTCGATTGGCGCTCCTTCTCTTCCGAGACCTGTAGTGTGCACAGTAGTTTGCCACCACATATGGAGTATCTGCGTACTCTGAAGAAATCGCACAACGGATTTTGGGGTCCATTTTCTCCTGTTACCCTTGTTAAATTGAAAAATTTGGGGCTAAAGCAACATTATTGCAGGAAATATGTATTTTTTCATTTTCATGGGTCAAAGTTATGAAATTCTGTGCAGTACCTGCGGGTTCAAGGTGCTCACCACACCTCTAGATGAATTCCTTGAGGTGGGTATAGCTTCCAAAATTGGGTCACTTGTGGGGGTTTCCACTATTTAGGCACATCGGGGGATCTGCAAGTGCGACAAGGCGTTCGCTATCTATTCCAGCCAATTTTGCGCTCCAAAATTCAAATGGTGCTCCTTCTCTTCTAAGCCCTTCTCTTCTAAGCCCTGCTGTGCACCAAACAGTAGTTTTCAACCGCATATCGGCGTACTCAGGAGAAATTACACAACAATTTATATTGTCCATTTTCTCCTTTTACCCTTATGAAAATGAAAAATTTGGGGTTAAAATGTATTTTTTTTTAATTATTATTATTATTATTATGGCTCAACGTTAAAAAAATTCTGTGAAGCACCTGTGGGTTCAAGGTGCTTCCCACTTCTCTAGATAAGTTCCTTCAGGGATGTAGTTTCCCAAATGGGGTCCACTGTTTAGGCACCTAGAGGGCTTTGCAAATGCAACGTTGTTGTCCTCTTTCTTATCAGGCCAACTTTGCGGCCCAGAAGTCAAATGGCGCTCCTTCCCTTCCGAGCCTTGCCGTGCGTCCAAACAGAAGTTTTGTACTACATATGGGGTATCAGTATACTCAAGATAAACTTGAGTGTGGTCCATTTTCTCCTGTTATCGTTTTGAAAATGCAAAAATTTTTTATTGGGAAAAAGTAATTTTTTTCATTTTGTCCTTACACATTGCCTTAATTCCGGTGAAGCCCCTAAACAGTTAATACACTTCTTGAATGTGTTTTTGAGCACTTTGAGGTTTGAGGGGTGCAGTTTTTTGAATAGTGTCACTTTTCGGTATTTTCTGTCATAGACCCATCAAAGTCACTTTAAATGGGATGTGGTCCGTTAAAAAAAAAAAAAAAAAAAAAAAAGGTTTTGTAAATTTTGTTGGAAAAATGAGAAATTGCCGATCAACTTCTAAACCTTCTAACTTTCTAACAAAAAAAAAATATGTTTCAAAAATGATGCAGATGTGAAGTAGATAGTTAATAAATAACATTTCCCACAATCTGGTTTAAGGGCATAAAAAATGCAAAATTTGAGAATTGCGAAATTTAAAAAAAAAAATGTTTGTCAAATTTTTGATATGATTTGTGTTTATGAAAATATCAGCCAAAATTTACCACTAATATGAAGTACAATGTGTCACGAATAAACAATTTCAGAATTACTGGGATATGTTGAGGCATTATAAAGTTCTAACCTCATAAAGTGACACTGGTCAGAATTGAAAAAAATTGGCCTGGTTAGGAAGGTGAAAACAGGCTGGTGATGTGAAAAAGTATTTTTATTTATTTATTTTTCTTTTATACAGAGAACAGTATCTGCAGGACTATTGTTAATGTACAGTGCAAGCTCCCTTCCAATTATTGCTGCTTTCCTGATTCTGGAACAGTTTTTTTCTTTTCCGTCTGACCTTCCGATACAAAGTTATGCCCCCCAGTAATAAAGGTGCAAATTTCCCTTCAAACAACTGGGCGTATTTCACAGAAGTTCTTTGTGAGCACAAAGGTGTTTTGAAGAAAAAGAAAACACCCGCTGAGAAGTTCTGTGGTAAACACCCAGTTGGTTAAAGGGAATATTGGCATTGTTATTTCCTGGAGGTATAACTTTGGAACAGAAGGAAAAGAAAAACTGTTCCAGAATCGGTGGAACTGCACAGATGCAAGAAGGTACTCCAGTTTAGGTTGAGAAATCCAGTGACAGGTCCTCTCTAACAGGAAGCATTGTTTTGTTTCTTCACTAATCAATAGTACTAGTGATGATATAAGATATTGTTACAGAAGTTACCCCATGCTCCTCTTTTCAGACTGCTATTCTCCCTCTCCAAGCCCTGATCATTCAATCTGAATTCACTGGTTAGTTCCATCATCATTTAAAACAGATTTTCATTTTAATGAAAGGCTAGAAGTTTGCAGTCACTATGTGCGTGCAGGCTTGTGAATCCTCGCATCACGTGCACTGCACGCTGTGAGGATTTGCCGGTGCTGGGAGTGGGCGGTCATGTGACTACAAGTATGCAATTTGCATACTTCTGGCCACATTCTGATTAGACGTGTCCGGCCTAGCTCACTACACTTGCACTGAGCGAGCATACACGTTTAGTTGACACGTGACCACATGTGTGCAAATTGCAGCACCAGAGAACCCTCACAGCGCGCAGTGTGTTCAGTATGAGGATCCACAAGTCTGCAGCTATATAGAGTGACTGCAGACTTGTAGCCTAAGGACGGACAACCCCTTTAATGAAGATTAGATGTCAGTTACTGCCAATAGATGATTGTGGGGTGGTGAGGGTGAGAAAGAAACTAGAAATCAGAGGCAGAAAGACGCAGCTGCTAGTTCTAGTATAAATACTCATCACAGTGCAAGATTGCTCCATCATTTACTCCATGCTATTGCTGCATTTAAATGATTAGTAGGGGAGCAAGATTTCCTTTTCTCTGTGCTTTGTATGGGGACAGCTAGTCTCCATGTACTTTGGAGCTGAGTTCAGGAGCACTGAGCATTAGATATGGAGCCTATTCCGCAGTAAAACTGCCGAAAATTGCAGCATATAGCGGACTCTAAAAAAAACCTTTGCAAAATAAAAACACTAAGAGTATTCGAATTTTGAATTGTATTCTGATAGGAATTGGTGACTCGCACAACATTACAAGTTAGGTTATAGTTTATTTTCTTTTTGATTACCAGCAATATGGACCAATGAAGAAGTCCAGTAAAATGATGAGACCTATTTGGGAATCGTATTGGTCAGAGGGATTGAGCAAAAGTCAGATACAAGAAAAAAGTGAATGGCAGAAGATTCTGGAACTCACTAACAAGATTATTGGACTGCTGAGTGCAGAGGTGAGCGCCACTGGGAATGTTGGGTCATTACACACTAGCACCAAGGGACGTGTGTGGATAATGGTTTTTTCGTTTTCAGTCTCAGGTTCCTATTAGATGTCAGGATGTCGCTGTCTATTTCTCCATGGAGGAGTGGGAGTATTTAGAAGAACACAAGGATCTGTACAAGGACGTCATGATGGAGAATCACCAACAAATTAGTTCATCAGGAAAGAGATTTTCCTTTGTTATAAACATTAGTGCTGTTTTGATGATTTCCTGGAGCTTAAAATTTAAGCTGGCCATAAATATCAACATCATATGACATTAAGAAGTTAATATCAGTCATGAGCACATGTCATTTTCTGCTTTTTGACCGCTATATCCATCATGCTGATCACGTGGTACTGGTGCAATCATCTGCAAGAGCCTGACCTATATACACAACTGGGCTCCTGCTGTAGCTGTTAGGATCAAATCTCTCGCTGTTCCTAGCAGGTGACTCCTCATCTGATGCTGTCATATAGCTCCCGTCGACATCCCCATTGCTCAATTGCGGTTCCTATGGTAATTAGAGAAATAACACAGGTCTCCGGGTCTGCCATACACCTTAGCCTATTTGATTACCTGTCAGTCAAGCGCCAACAGGATAGTGTAATACACTACTAAAGTAGTGTTGAATATTAATAATATAATCATATGATTGCATGTTCAAGTCCCCTTGTGGGACTAATAAATATTCTAAAATAAAAATGGGAAAAATATATATTTTTACGTGTTAGAAAAAAAGTAAAAATACCCTCCTCAAATTCTCAGTTTTCCAAATAAAAAAGTTTTTCAGATTAAAATTGTAGCTTAAGTCTCAAATTTGGTATTGCTGCATCTGTAACAATATGCACTATAACACTATATTATTATTTATCCCACACAGTGCACACCTCAAAAAAATAGAAAATACAGACCCCAAATAGGCGTTTTTGTTCATCCTGCTTCACAAAAAAAAAGTGATCAAAATGACTTAGATATCCCAAAATGGTACCAATAAGTACTATAGTTTGTTACAGAAGAAAAAAACCTCCCACAACTTTCTAAAGAAAAAGATATATGGGTCTCTGTGCGTAATGTGTTTTTCATGGACTTATAGACTTGTATTGGCCCTTGTCATCCATGATAACGGGAAAAAAAGGACGGGTCTCCATGTATTTTGAATAGACACACGGTTCATATAAAACACAGACATGTAGATAGCACCATAAATTATAATGGGTATGTTTTGTTGTTTTTTCAAGTACGTACAACATAGATGTCTGAATGAGGCTTAAGGAAAACAATTGGGCACTCGTATAGACACAAGAATTCATATGAACGTCACACATAAATAATGATGAGTAATTTTAATTTCTATTAGATGGATCCGTTTACACTAATTTCCCAGAAAAATGCCCCAGTCCTCCATATTTCCTGGTTCATGAGCGGGAAAATTCCAACATTCATCAGGTAGATGGAACTATGGCCTCGTGGAATACCAAAGCATCCAATCAGATGTTTAGTAAGGAATGCATTTTATATGTCTGTGAAGGATGAAGACTCCATCCGGATTAAAGTGGAGGAAATACATGAAGACGAAGTGATATATGTGATGGATGAACAGAAGTATGAGAAAAGTTCTACTCCTATCAAAATCGGTGAGTAGTAGGCCCAAAATAGAAATCACAATGAAGAGCGCAGGCAGCCCCAACTTTTCAGCAGACCGCTGGTTTCCAAAAGCAGGGCTGTTGCATTCAATCTTGCATGGTGGTGGCCACGTAGAGAAGCAGTATGTCCCACATATCACACCACAGAACTGACATATAAAGGGGAAAATACGATTTAAAAGCATTAAGGGGATTTATCTCAATTGTAGAATAAGTCTTTACTCTTGATAGTCCTGTTAAAGGGAATCTGTCACCAGGTTTTTGTCACCTAATGTGAGAGCAGCATAATGTAGGTACTGAGACCCTGATTCCAGCGATGTGTCACTTTTTGGGGTTCTTATTGTATTTTTTGATAAAATCTGTGTTTTATCAGAAGGAGATGATCACTAAAGGACTACTAAACCTTCTACCATGTAGTCCAATACTGTCCCCAACCACAGATTGGCAGCTCTCTGCCTATGCACAGTGTACACAGAAAACTGTCATTCAGTGGTGTGGGCCAGGTTATATAGAGCTCAGCATTCAGAGAGCTGCTAGATCTGCAGCAGAAAAAACAATGTTTTTATAAAAAAAAACTGTAGCAAGCAGCCCAGTAAGTGATTCATCATTGGAATCAGGTTATCTGCCCCTAAATTATGCTGCTCTCAGATGGGTTAGCAAATGCCTAGTAATAAATTCCCTTTCACCTTGAAATAAGAAGTCTATGACTGAATTAGTTAAATTTTGATGTCATTAAGGCTATGTGCCCACGATGCAGAAATGCTCCGGATTTTTTCCTGAGTGTTTCTGCATCTCCCTGGCAGAAAAAAACGCATGCGGATTGTACATGCGGATTGTACATGCTTTTTCCTGCCAGGGACATGCGGATGTGAAGCGTTCTTCACTTGCATTTCCGCATGCGGGTTGTACATGCGGGTTGTACATGCGGATTGTACATGCGGATTGTACATGCATTTTTCCTGCCAGGGACATACGGATGTGAAGCTTTCTTCACTTGCATTTGCATGCGGGTTGTGATTTTAGCATCACTTGGAAAGTGCTTGACAACTTGGTCACACTATATAAATCCATGCAACCGGCATGGATTTATATAGTGTGACCGAAAGAATGTTTAAAAATAAAAAATAAATCTATACTTACCCTCTGATGGCCCCCGGTGTCTTGCTTTGCTCCGTTCTCCCTTGCCGGCAGGGGTACACTAAAGGACCTGCCGACGTCAGTGTCGCGTGACCCGTCACATGACTATGATGTCAGTGCAGGTCCTCCGGTCCATTGCGATCTGCCGGCATGAAAGGAGGAGCACAGCAGGGCCGTCAGAAGGTAAATATAATCTTTATTTTTTTATTTTATTGTTTTTTTCACAGTTTCTTTGGTACCCATGTCCAGAGGAGAGTCTCCTCTCCTCTAGACCTGGGAACCATCCGCACATTGAACGCATGTATTCCACATGTCCTTATCTAGTGGAGCAGAATGCATGCGTTCTAATGCAAGTCAATGGCGGCGAAAACGCAGCACTTCCGCAAAATAATTGGTAGTGCTGCGTTTTTTTCCGCAATGATAATCCGCAGCGGGAATTTCCGCATCATGTGCACAGCACATGCGGATTATCATTGGGGATCATGGCAGACCTTCTACCATGCGTTTTTGCCGCTGCGGAAACGCTTAACAAACGCATCGTGGGCACACAGCCTAACTTCCTTTATTCAGTTGAAGTAGAATACTAAATGGTTTAAATTCTTTACTCTTTACAAAATGATCATTTACAGAGCTTGATTTTTAAAAGTATTTTTTTCATTATATTTCATTTTTAGCAGAAACCCACAAGGACCTTCATAGTTTGGCTGGACATCTTCTATATCCAGATTATGAAGTTGAAGATGGAAAAATTATAGGAAGTCTTTCAGGAGTAAACCCTGCTACTATGAATATACACCCAGCTCTTCACCGCTTAGATCACCCCTACGAATCAACTATACATGGGGGTTTTCCCTCTGAGCTATCGCATATCATTGACCACAGTTCACCTCATTTTAGTGATGCAATATATACAGGTTCAGATCCTTATAAGTATTTTACATTGGTAAATGATCCTGTTGTGAAACAGTTTTCATCTTCTGAGTATGACAATCCATTTAGATTCAAAATGTATGTTTCCAAACAGCAAAGGATACATAGAGTGGACAAACCATTTTCTTGCTATGAATGTGGTCGATGTTTTGCACAGAAATCAAATCTTGTGAATCATTTGAAGATTCATACGGGCGAGAAGCCATTTGAATGTCCTCAATGTGGGAAACGCTTCACCAAGAAGTCGAATCTCCTTGAACATTTAAGAGTTCACACAGGGGAGAAGCCATTCCCATGTTCTGAATGTGGGAAATGTTTCAAGAATAAATCTCACCTGGTGGAGCATCGGAGAACTCATACTGGGGAGAAGCCGTATCCTTGTTCTGAGTGTGGGAAATGTTTTACAAACAAGTCCAGGCTGCTTGAACATCTCAGAATACACACGGGTGAAAAGCCATTTTCGTGTTCGCAATGTGGGAAGTCATTCACAAAGAAATCAAACCTTGGTATACATCAGAGAAGTCGCAATCATTTATAATTACAGAAACATGTTTGCAATATACAGTATGTAAGGATCTTTCTTGAATTTGCTCATTTATTGGTAAAAACATGCATAAAGGACAATGGGAAAACATTAAATGTTTATCAACACCTTTCTTGGAAGTAATACATATCTTGTATGTAAACATTGGTAGGCACTGAAACATCTCTGCTTGTTAAACATCTGTTTTTAAAACCATGGGCATTAAACGGAAGACAGTGCATTTTTAAATGCTTCAAGCCTGGTTTGATCCAATCAAAGAAGTTTCACTTTCCCTCCTGGATTTTCCCTGCAGGTCGTATTGCATTGTTGACTTGGTCCCTGCTAGTTTCTGCTTCCCGGTAACCTCCTGAATACACCAGGAAAGGCCATTCAGCAAATCACTGGATGGCTGAGTGGGCATTTCTTGCCATTTATGGTATGTCAAGGATGGGACTAGGAAGAAGAGACATGCAGAGAACAGATGAACACTGGAACCTAATCTGTGGGGGATTGAGGAGGGTGAACATTATTTATTTTATTGTTTTAACTTTCTATGACTAGGGGAAGGATTGATGAGCTAGAAACTTCTACAGGCATTCTTCTGCAAATTCTGATGAAATTACAGTCTCTGACTGCAGCATTAATACCTCAACACATGTCTTTAGCCGTGTAATGCTCTTCAGCCTCCTGACTTCTTATTTCGGAAGGGATAACAATAACAGATAGAAAATGCAAGTTAATTGCAGACTTGCTTATTTTTATGCTGTCTAACTATACCAATTTCATAACGTGAGAATACTCTTTAAGGTGTGCAATCTGTGGGGCACGCCTGCTGTTTTGAGTGCTCACCATCAGGGTTCTAATGGATTATCATGTCAGCCAAGGTCCTGTTGAAGGCCCCACACTTGCCATGCTGGTAGTTTAGTGCTGGGCTTCATATGAGCTGATTTTAGCTGTGTACTGCAATAGTGTTGTATTACAGTACATACTACAGGCAATCGTAGGTACAAGTCCCCTAACGGGATAAAAGAAAAGTGTAAAACATACAGTGGGTATGGAAAGTATTCAGACCCCTTTAAATTTTTCACTCTTTGTTTCATTGCAGCCATTTGGTAAATTCTAAAAAGTTCATTTTTCTTCTCTCATTAATGTACACTCTGCACCACATCTTGAGTGAAAAAAAAAGAAATGTAGACATTTTTGCAAATTTATTAAAAAAACTGAAGTATCACCTGGTCATAAGTATTCAGACCCTTTGCTCAGTATTGAGTAGAAACACCCTTTTGAGCTAGTACAGCCATGAGTCTTCTTGGGAATGATGCAACATGTTTTCACACCTGGATTTGGGGATCCTCTACCATTCTTCCTTGCAGATCCTCTCCAGTTCAGTCAGGTTGGATGGTGAACGTTGGTGGACAGCCATTTTCAGGTCTCTCCAGAGATGCTCAATTGGGTTTAGGTCAGGGATCTGGCTGGGACAGTCAAAAATGGTCACAGAGTTGTTCTGAAGCCACTCCTTTGTTATTTTAGCTGTGTGCTTAGGGTCATTGTCTTGTTGGAAGGTGAACCTTCAGCCAAGTCTGAGGTCCAGAGCACTCTGGAAGAGGTTTTCATCCAGGATATCTCTGTACTTGGCCGCAATCATGTTTCCTTCAATTGCAACCAGTCGTCCTGTCCCTGCAGCTGAAAAACACCCCCATAGCATGATGCTGCCACCACCATGTTTCACTGTTGGGATTGTATTGGGCAGGTGATGAGCAGTGCCTGGTTTTCTCCACACATACAGCTTAGAATTATCACCAAAAAGTTCTATCTTCATCTCATCAGACCAGAGAATCTTATTTCTCATAGTCTGGGAGTCCTTCATGTGTTTTTGAGAAAATTCTATGCAGGCTTTCATATGTCTTGCACTGAGGAGAAGCTTCCGTCGGGCCACTCTGCCATAAAGGCCCGACTGGTGGAGGGCTGCAGTGATAGTTGACTTTGTGGAACTTTCTCCCATCTTCCTACTGCATCTCTGGAGCTCTGCCACATTGATCTTGGGGTTCTTCTTTACCTCTCTCACCAAGGCTCTTCTCCCACGATTGCTCAGTTTGGCTGAACGGCCAGGTCTAGGAAGACTTCTGGTGATCCCAAACTTCTTCTATTTAGGGATTGTGGAGGCCACTGTGCTCTTAGGAACCTTGAGTAATGCAGAATTTCTTTTGTAACCTTGGCCAGATCTGTGCCTTGCCATAATTCTGTCTCTGAGCTCCTTGAGCAGTTCCTTTGAGCTCATGATTATCATTTGGTCTGACATGCACTGTGAGATGTGAGGTCTTATATAGACAGGTGTGTGCCTTTCCAAATCAAGTCCTATCAGTTTAATTAAACACAGCTGGACTCCAATGAAGGAGTAGAACCATCTCAAGGAGGATAACAAGGAAATGGACAGCATGTGACTTAAATATGAGTGTCTGAGCAAAGGATCTGAATACTTATGACCATGTGATATTTCAGTTTTTCTTTTTTAGTTGCAAAAATTTCTACATTTCTGCTTTTTTCAGTCAAGATGGGGTGCAGAGTGTACTTTAATGAGAAAAAATGAACTTTTTTAGAATTTACCAAATGGCTGCAATGAAACAAAGAGTGAAAGGTCTGAATACTTTCCGTACCAACTGTACCCATAGAAATTGCCCAACCTATTTCCCTGTTAAAACTAGAGCCATTAAAAAATCATACCCTTTATTGCTGTGTTCTTAATAGTTAATCACATCATAAAATTATTTAACTCGTACAGTAAATGCCATAAAACAAAGAGAAAAGTTGAAACGTTATGATTGTGGTTTTTCAGTTGCCACACCTTACAAAAAAATGCAATTAAAAGTGATCAAATCACTGTATGCACCCCCAAGTGGTATCACTGAAAACATCAGCTCGCCACACATAAAACAAGTCTTCACACAGCAAAATTGATGGGAAAATATAAAAGTTATGGGTCTAAGAAAAAGGAAATGCAAGCCAAATTTTACTTCTTTTATTTTTTACAAACTACATCAAGTGTAGCAGGTTTGTGAGTTGGTGTTCAATCTAGGCCTTAATAAGTCACCCCTTAGCCATGTATCATAAAGGGATTGAGGCTTTTTACATACATGTTGAAGTAGATATGAGTGTGAAAATACGTGTGCCTCACTCAGTGAAAGTTGGAGAACTTTCTAGGGTTTTTCTCCATTGCCCTTTTTTAATGGGCCCTATGTCCTTTTACATTTATCCTCACATTGTACTGGGTGTTTTGGTGGGACTAATTCTAACAATAAATGGTAATTCATTGAGATGATTCCCACTGTATTGTCTAATGTTGTGTATTATTTTATTCAGAGGCCGATCACCTGTCACCTCCAGTGACTCCACATGGTAAGTGTTTCTCAACTGCAAGAATCATTGTGAGGCCATTCAACTGCCCTTTACATCTTATCTGTGTCACCATTCATTGACTGTGTCATCCCTACACCTTTCTGTTTCTATAGGTTAAACCCCCTAAGGATAAGTTCCCACAATGAGTTTTTGGTGAGTTTTTCATGCTATGTATTTTCGCTGATCAGTAACCGCAGCATCTTACAGTTCCAGCAAAGTGGATGGAATTTATAAAAATCTTTTATACTTTCTTGATTATTTTTTTTTCATTCAGCGTAAACCGACCTGTGGTGCATTTTTTTAATCTGTAACATGTTAATTTCTCTTGCGGGGACGCTTTGTTTTATGTGCAGATTTTCCCCATCAAATGGCAATAGATGTAAAAAATGCATAGCCAAATATTATGAAGTATCAAAAACAAAAGAGACCAAAACAGCAGCGTCACAAACCAGGATAAAAACGCATTTAAAAAACACTCAAAAATTCAAGGGAAAACAAAATGTAACCTACCCTAGTTTGCGGATTACACTCTCTGACAGAAGTTATGTCGCTTATCCATGTTATGTAAATAAAAGCTTATAACCTGATGTTAAATTCATCCATTGGTTTTATAAATTACTCTTTTGAAAGCTGAAACCCTCCCAAATTTGGTTTAGGTTAAGAAAATAAATTGGCATCAATGCTGAAATATTGATCATTTAATGAACACAGAATGGTCAGATTTTGGCAAGACAAAAGTTTTGCCGCCTGGTCATATAATGCACCCAATCCTAGTTTACATCCTCACCAGTGCTCAGTAAATGATCGGTTAATTAGTGGGTGTGTATAAAAAGAAACCCAGCACCCCAGACCTTCACTTGAACTGCAACTTGGGCTCTGACAACATGGCAAAAATCCACCCTGCGACCAAAGCTTTGATTATCAAGAGGCTGAAGCCCAGATCCACTGCAGAGGTGGCTGGCACCTTTAATGTGTCTCAGCGTCAGGTACAAAGAATAAAAAAAAGATTTGAAGAGACTGGAGATGTGTTTGACAAGCCCAGGTCCGGCAGACCCCGCAAGACAACTGCTCAGGAGGAACGTTTGTTGGTTAGAAAATCCAAAGCAAGCCCCTCCTCCACTGCAGCAGAGCTCCAACAGGCCTGGTCACCTCAAGTCCCTGTGTCAACTAGAACAGTTTGTAGGATTCTGTGTCGAAATGGCCTCCATGGTCGAATCAGTGCCCAGAAGCCAGCACTTAACAAAAGGCAAATAAAAAACCGTGTGGCATTTGCAAAGTCCCACAGCCTGCTAAACAGATGGACGCTGGAAAAGTGGCAGAAGGTGGATTTCTCTGATGAATCTTCGGTGGAATTACACCACAGCCGCCGCAAATACTGCAGGAGACCTACTGGAGCCCGTATGGATCAAAAATACACCCAGAAAAACAGTTAAATTTGATGGTGGAAAGATCATGGTCTAGGGTTACATTCAGTATGGGGGTGTTCGAAACATTTGAAAGGTGGAAGGCAATATCAGTAGCCTAAATATCAAGAAGTATTAGCTACCTCTTACATTCCAAATCATAAAAGGGGTCAAATTCTGCAGCAGGATGATGCTCCATCTCGTACATCCATATCTACAACAAAGTTCCTCCAGGCAAAAAAGATGAAGGTGCTCAAGGACTGGCCAGCCCAGTCTCCAGACATGAACATCATTGAGCATGTTTCGGGTAGGGTGAAAGAGGAAGCTTGGAAGACAAAACCAAAGAATCTTAATGAACTCTGGGAGGCATGTAAGACTGCATTCTCTGCTATTCCTGATGACTTCATTAATAAATTGTATGAATCATTGTTGAACTGCATGGATGCAGTCCTTGAAGCTCATGGAAGTCACACAAAATATTAAATATGACTCTAATAGCGCCACAACTTCATTCACCAATGTTATGCAACATACAGTACAGACCAAAAGTTTGGATACACCTTCTCATTTAAAGATTTTTCTGTATTTTCATGACTATGAAAATTGTACATTCACACTGAAGGCATCAAAACTATGAATTAACACATGTGGAATTATATACTTAACAAAAAAGTGTGAAACAACTGAAAATATGTCTTATATTCTAGGTTCTTCAAAGTAGCCACCTTTTGCTTTGATGACTGCTTTGCACACTCTTGGCATTCTCTTGATGAGCTAGTCACCGGAAATGGTTTTCACTTCACAGGTGTGCCCTGTCAGGTTTAATAAGTGGGATTTCTTGCCTTATAAATGGGGTTGGGACCATCAGTTGTGTTGTGCAGAAGTCAGGTGGATACACAGCTGATAGTCCTACTGAATAGACTGTTAGCTGCTTTTTTCTTGCCATAATACAAATTCTAAGTAAAGAAAAATGAGTGGCCATCATTACTTTAAGAAATGAAGGTCAGTCAGTGCGGAAAATTGGGAAAACTTTGAAAGTGTCCCCAAGTGCAGTTGCAAAAACCATCAAGAGCTACAAAGAAACTGGCTCACATGAGGACCGCCTCAGGAAAGGAAGACCAAGAGTCACCTCTGCTTCTGAGGATAAGTTTATCCGAGTCACCAGCCTCAGAAATCGCAGGTTAACAGCAGCTCAGATTAGAGACCAGAATTCTAGCAGCAGACACATCTCTTCAACAACTGTTAAGAGGAGACTTTGTGCAGCAGGCCTTCATCGTAAAATAGCTGCTAGGAAACCACTGCTAAGGACAGGCAACAAGCAGAAGAGACTTGTTTGGGCTAAAGAACACAAGGAATGGACATTAGACCAGTGGAAATCTGTGCTTTGGTCTGATGAGTTCAAATTTGAGATCTTTGGTTCCAACCACCGTGTCTTTGGCGGACGCAGAAAAGGTGAACGGATGGACTCTACATGCTTGGTTCCCACCGTGAAGCATGGAGGAGGAGGTGTGATGGTGTGGGGGTGCTTTGCTGGTGACACTGTTTGGGATTTATTCAAAATTGAAGGCATACTGAACCAGCATGGCTACCACAGCATCTTGCAGCGGCATGCTAGTCCATCCGATTTGCGTTTAGTTGGACCATCATTTATTTTTCAACAGGACAATGACCCCAAACACACCTCCAGGCTGTGTAAGGGCTATTTGACCAAGAGGAAGAGTGATGGGGTGCTACGCCAGATGACCTGGCCTCCACAGTCACCAGACCTGAACCCAATCGAGATGGTTTGGGGTGAGCTGGACCGCAGAGTGAAGGCAAAAGGGCCAACAAGTGCTAAGCATTTCTGGGAACTCCTTCAAGATTGTTGGAAGACCATTTCCGGTGACTACTTCTTGAAGCTCATCAAGAGAATGCCAAGAGTGTGCAAAGCAGTCATCAAAGCAAAAGGTGGCTACTTTGAAGAACCTAGAATATAAGACATATTTTCAGTTGTTTCACACTTTTTTGTTAAGTATATAATTCCACATGTGTTAATTCATAGTTTTGATGCCTTCAGTGTGAATGTACAATTTTCATAGTCAAGAAAATACAGAAAAATCTTTAAATGAGAAGGGGTGTCCAAACTTTTGGTCTGTACTGTATATCAATAAAGTTTTGTCAAGGCCAAATACCAGGAAGTATCAAAAACATAGTAGCTTTATTTAAAGCATGACACACCAAAAAAAGACAAAAAAAGGTCGAAGAGCGTCAAACACGCAATAAAAACTTATGTAAAAAAACCACAAAAATGCTCATTGTGGGATCGTAGTCTAAAAGAGATGAATGGGAAAAGCATAATTAGGCTATGTGCGCACGATCAGTAAAATTTCTGCACTTCTTGGCAGTAAAAACGCTGCTGAAAATCCATGATGCGTATTTGTCTGCTGATTTGGCATTCGTTTTTTCCAATACATTGTATAGGAAAAACGCAGGCCGAAACGCATAAAGAGTGGACATGCTGCTTCTTTTTCTGCTCATGAAATTCAGTTAGGAAAAATTCTGATCATATGCACAGAACTTGCAAAATGTCATAGGAAATGCTGGGATAAGGTGTGCAATGCGTGTTTGGTCTATTTCTGCGCGGAAAAAAAACAAAAAATGCACCAAAAACGCAATGTGTGCACATAGCCTATTAGTTGTTACATCTAAGGCTATCTTCGCACACACTGTTTTTGCAGCATTTTTATTTTGCAGAAAGCAGCTGCTTTTTACAGTAGCTGCCCTGTGCTGAATCAGCTCTGGTGTCACTGTCCTCGCTTCCAAACATATGAGGAAGGGAGGGCATCGACTAGCAGCTGGGTCTGAAGGTGAAGAGGGGGATGATTTCTGCAGGGACAAGAGACTCCCTGATGTTACATAGAACAGAGAAAAGAATTAAAGGGAATCTGTCCCCCCATGGGTGATATCAGACCTCCAGTATGGCCATACAGGTTATAGAAAAGGAAATCTATACATACCTGTATGGCCCATATTACAGGTCTGATTGCAGAGAAATCTGTTATTATAAACTGCGTTTAACACAGGCTTGGTGTCCCCGGGACGCCAAGAAATCCCCGCCTATCTGTTTGTTTATTAATCCGGTAAATCCCTACCTACGTGCTTAGTTACCATATCCCCCCCCTCCCCTGCACAGGGCCCTGTGACAGGTCCTGGGACGCGCACTGTGCTCCCTGACTTCCGGGCATGCGCAAAGCGCCACTCATATAAAGCGCTCTTTGCTTCATTCTGGCCCCGTCTACTTGTGCTCTGCTCTGCAGGTGTCTATTGCGCAGGCACCGAGAGGTGACACTGACTCCCCGGGACTTGCGCTATAGACACCTGCAGAGCAGAGCACAAGTAGACTGGGCCGGGATGAAGCTAAGCACGCTGTATGTGAGCGGAGCTTTGCGCATGCCCAGAAGTCAGGGAGCACAGTGCACGTCACAGGGACATGTGACGTGCAGGGAGGGGGGGGGGGATATGGTAACTAAGCATGTAGGCGGGGATTTCTGGGATTACTTAGAAGGTAGGCGGGGATTTCTGGGATTACTTAGAAGGTAGGCGGGGATTTCTGGGATTACTTAGAAGGTAGGCAGGGATTTCTGGGATTACTTAGAAAATAGGTGGGGATTTCTGGGATTACTTAGAAGGTAGGTGGGGATTTCTGGGATTACTTAGAAGGTAGGCGGGGATTTCTGGGATTACTTAGAAGGTAGGCGGGGATTTCTGGGATTACTTAGAAGGTAGGCGGGGATTTCTGGGATTACTTAGAAGGTAGGCGGGGATTTCTGGGATTACTTAGAAAATAGGCGGGGATTTCTGGGATTACTTGGAAGATAGGTGGGGATTTCTGGGATTACTTGGAAGATAGGTGGGGATTTCTGGGATTACTTAGAAGGTAGGTGGGGATTTCTGGGATTACTTAGAAGGTAGGCGGGGATTTCTGGGATTACTTGGAAGGTAGGCGGGGATTTCTGGGATTACTTGGAAGATAGGTGGGGATTTCTGGGATTACTTGGAAGATAGGTGGGGATTTCTGGGATTACTTAGAAGGTAGGCGGGGATTTCTGGGATTACTTAGAAGATAGGCGGGGATTTCTGGGATTACTTAGAGGATAGGCGGGGATTTCTTCTCGTTTCCCGGACGCAAAGCCTGTGCAAAACTGAGTTTATAAAAGCAGATTTCTCTGCAATCAGACCTCTACTATGGGCCATACAGGTATGTATAGATTTCCTTTTCTATCACCTGTATGTCCATAGTAGAGGTCTGATATCACTCAGGGGGGACAGACTCCCATCAGACCTCTACTATGGCCATACAGGTAGGTATAGAGTTACATTTCTATCACTTGTATGTCCATAGTAGAGGTCTGATATCTCCCAGGGGGGACAGATTCCCATCAGACCTCTACTATGGGCCATACAGGTAGGTATAGAGTTACATTTCTATCACCTGTATGTCCATAGTAGAGGTCAGATATCTCCCAGGGGGAACAGATTCCCATCAGACCTCTACTATGGCCATACAGGTAGGTATAGAGTTACATTTCTATCACTTGTATGTCCATAGTAGAGGTCTGATATCTCCCAAGGGGGACCGATTCCCATCAGACCTCTACTATGGGCCATACAGGTATGTATAGATTTCCTTTTCTATCACCTGTATGCCCATAGTAGAGGTCTGATAAATCCAAAGTGGTGACAGATTCCCTTTAACTGGGTAGAAAGGCAAAATGAGCCATTGTAGGTACACAGTGCTGTATAACATGATGACTGCAATATACTAACAGGATAAAAACTCTCATGGGAGGAGGAGTGCCTCTTTAAACATGTATGGTAGGCAAATCTCGAATGTAACCTGCACCCAAAATAACGCAGCAAAACCCACATTTTGAACCAGTGTTTTCACTGCTGAGAGATCATGGTGCAAAAACACTGTATAATGTAAGAGCCTAGTAATGAAATAGCCTCTTACATATATATCCTTACCTAACTCAGACTGCAAAAGTATAGAGGGATATGAATAAATAGATGCAGATAAATAGCAATTCATATGTAAATAGCAAAACATTTTATCACAAACATATGGGTAAAGTGCTAGTGCTATAAACAATTCTAATGTGAAAGGAGTTAGGCTAGCTATTGCATAGTGGTACATTACATGATGGGACCACAAGAAAATGGCTGCCATTCTCCTGCCTTGAGGACAGATTTTTAAATGAGAAGCTTTACCCAGGTTACTGTAACTAGGGCAACACAACGACGTCACTCTACCCATATATGGGCACTGCACAGCAGAAAATGAAAGGGAGCTGACTAAGTGAAGGGGTGTGGCCAGGCAGCTAACGTTACCACCTGCATTCAGGAAAATAACGGAGACAGGAAGTGCAGGCAACAAAGAGGAGGTGCCGGTAACAAAGAGGAGGTGCAGGTAACGGGCTTGTGCTGCAGGAGGAGTGGAGCGTACCACTCCGGGAGCAGAATAGGGGCTCGTCTGCGGGATGGCCACAGGGAGAGCAGAATGGGCGATGGAGTGCAGGAGCAGTGGGTTGTAGTGTCCTCAGGTTTGGAAGATGTCTCTCTGCCTCCATGTATGCCACAGCAGGAGGAGACTGTAGTGTCTGCATGATTTACCACTGAGAAGTGACCATAGGTCTGTCTGTGATATATCACATGGGAAGCAAAGTGTGCTGGTGCAGCAGGAGTGGGATGTAGTGTCCTGTCTGTAGGATTGATGATGCAGCGTCCTGTCTGTAGGATTGATGACGCAGGGAGAGTGGGATGTAGTGTCCTGTCTGTAGGATTGATTACGCAGGAGGAGTGGGATGCAGTGTCCTGTCTGTAGGATTGATGACGCAGGAGGAGTGGGATGCAGTGTCCTGTCTGTAGGATTGATGACGCAGGAGGAGTGGGATGCAGTGGCCTGTCTGTAGGATTGATTACGCAGGAGGAGTGGGATGCAGTGTCCTGTCTGTAGGATTGATGACGCAGGATGAGTGGGATGCTGGTTCTTGTCTGTAGGATTGATGATGCAGTGTCCTTTCTGTAGGATTGATGACGCAGGAGGAGTGGGATGTAGCGTCCTGTCTGTAGGATTGATGACGCAGGATGAGTGGGATGCTGGTTCTTGTCTGTAGGATTGATGATGCAGTGTCCTTTCTGTAGGATTGATGACGCAGGAGGAGTGGGATGTAGCGTCCTGTCTGTAGGATTGATGACGCATGAGGAGTGAGATGCAGCGTCCTGTCTGTAGGATTGATGACGCAGGAGGAGTGCGATGCAGTGTCCTGTCTGTAGGATTGATGACGTAGGAGGAGTGGGATGCAGTGTCCTGTCTGTAGGATTGATGACGCAGGAGGACTGGGATGCAGTGTCCTGTCTGTAGGATTGATGACGCAGGATGAGTGGGATGCTGGTTCTTGTCTGTAGGATTGATGATGCAGTGTCCTTTCTGTAGGATTGATGACGCAGGAGGAGTGGGATGTAGCGTCCTGTCTGTAGGATTGATGACGCAGGATGAGTGGGATGCTGGTTCTTGTCTGTAGGATTGATGATGCAGTGTCCTTTCTGTAGGATTGATGACGCAGGAGGAGTGGGATGTAGCGTCCTGTCTGTAGGATTGATGACGCATGAGGAGTGAGATGCAGCGTCCTGTCTGTAGGATTGATGACGCATGAGGAGTGAGATGCAGTGTCCTGTCTGTAGGATTGATGACGCAGGAGGAGTGCGATGCAGTGTCCTGTCTGTAGGATTGATGACGTAGGAGGAGTGGGATGCAGTGTCCTGTCTGTAGGATTGATGACGCAGGAGGACTGGGATGCAGTGTCCTGTCTGTAGGATTGATGACGCAGGAGGAGTGGGATGCAGTGTCCTGTCTGTAGGATTGATGACGCAGGATGAGTGGGATGCTGGTTCTTGTCTGTAGGATTGATGTTGCAGTGTCCTTTCTGTAGGATTGATGACGCAGGAGGAGTGGGATGTAGCGTCCTGTCTGTAGGATTGATGACGCAGGATGAGTGGGATGCTGGTTCTTGTCTGTAGGATTGATGATGCAGTGTCCTTTCTGTAGGATTGATGACGCAGGAGGAGTGGGATGTAGCGTCCTGTCTGTAGGATTGATGACGCATGAGGAGTGAGATGCAGCGTCCTGTCTGTAGGATTGATGACGCAGGAGGAGTGCGATGCAGTGTCCTGTCTGTAGGATTGATGACGTAGGAGGAGTGGGATGCAGTGTCCTGTCTGTAGGATTGATGACGCAGGAGGACTGGGATGCAGTGTCCTGTCTGTAGGATTGATGACGCAGGAGGAGTGGGATGCAGTGTCCTGTCTGTAGGATTGATGACGCAGGATGAGTGGGATGCTGGTTCTTGTCTGTAGGATTGATGATGCAGTGTCCTGTCTGTAGGATTGATGACGCAGGAGGAGTGGGATGTAGCGTCCTGTCTGTAGGATTGATGATGCAGGAGGAGTGGGATGCAGGTTCTTGTCTGTAGGATTGATGACACAGGAGGAGTGGGATGCAGTGTCCTGTCTGTAGGATTGATGATGCAGGAGGAGTGGGATGCAGGTTCTTGTCTGTAGGGTTGATGACGCAGGAGGAGTGGGATGCAGTGTCCTGTCTGTAGGATTGATGACGCAGGAGGAGTGGGATGCAGCGTCTTGTCTGTAGGATTGATGACGCAGGAGGAGTGGGATGCAGCGTCTTGTCTGTAGGATCGATGACGCAGGAGGAGTGGGATGCAGCATCCTGTCTGTAGGATCGATGACGCAGGAGGAGTGGGATGCAGCGTCCTGTCTGTAGGATTGATGACGCAGGATGAGTGGGATGCTGGTTCTTGTCTGTAGGATTGATGATGCAGTGTCCTTTCTGTAGGATTGATGACGCAGGAGGAGTGGGATGTAGCGTCCTGTCTGTAGGATTGATGACGCAGGATGAGTGGGATGCTGGTTCTTGTCTGTAGGATTGATGATGCAGTGTCCTTTCTGTAGGATTGATGACGCAGGAGGAGTGGGATGTAGCGTCCTGTCTGTAGGATTGATGACGCATGAGGAGTGAGATGCAGCGTCCTGTCTGTAGGATTGATGACGCAGGAGGAGTGCGATGCAGTGTCCTGTCTGTAGGATTGATGACGTAGGAGGAGTGGGATGCAGTGTCCTGTCTGTAGGATTGATGACGCAGGAGGACTGGGATGCAGTGTCCTGTCTGTAGGATTGATGACGCAGGAGGAGTGGGATGCAGTGTCCTGTCTGTAGGATTGATGATGCAGGATGAGTGGGATGCTGGTTCTTGTCTGTAGGATTGATGATGCAGTGTCCTTTCTGTAGGATTGATGACGCAGGAGGAGTGGGATGTAGCGTCCTGTCTGTAGGATTGATGACGCAGGATGAGTGGGATGCTGGTTCTTGTCTGTAGGATTGATGATGCAGTGTCCTTTCTGTAGGATTGATGACGCAGGAGGAGTGGGATGTAGCGTCCTGTCTGTAGGATTGATGACGCATGAGGAGTGAGATGCAGCATCCTGTCTGTAGGATTGATGACGCAGGAGGAGTGCGATGCAGTGTCCTGTCTGTAGGATTGATGACGTAGGAGGAGTGGGATGCAGTGTCCTGTCTGTAGGATTGATGACGCAGGAGGACTGGGATGCAGTGTCCTGTCTGTAGGATTGATGACGCAGGAGGAGTGGGATGCAGTGTCCTGTCTGTAGGATTGATGACGCAGGATGAGTGGGATGCTGGTTCTTGTCTGTAGGATTGATGATGCAGTGTCCTTTCTGTAGGATTGATGACGCAGGAGGAGTGGGATGTAGCGTCCTGTCTGTAGGATTGATGACGCAGGATGAGTGGGATGCTGGTTCTTGTCTGTAGGATTGATGATGCAGTGTCCTTTCTGTAGGATTGATGACGCAGGAGGAGTGGGATGTAGCGTCCTGTCTGTAGGATTGATGACGCATGAGGAGTGAGATGCAGCGTCCTGTCTGTAGGATTGATGACGCAGGAGGAGTGCGATGCAGTGTCCTGTCTGTAGGATTGATGACGTAGGAGGAGTGGGATGCAGTGTCCTGTCTGTAGGATTGATGACGCAGGAGGACTGGGATGCAGTGTCCTGTCTGTAGGATTGATGACGCAGGAGGAGTGGGATGCAGTGTCCTGTCTGTAGGATCGATGACGCAGGAGGAGTGGGATGCAGCGTCTTGTCTGTAGGATTGATGACGCAGGAGGAGTGGGATGCAGCGTCTTGTCTGTAGGATTGATGATGCAGTGTCCTGTCTGTAGGATTGATGACGCAGGAGGAGTGGGATGCAGTGTCCTGTCTGTAGGATTGATGATGCAGTGTCCTGTCTGTAGGATTGATGATGCAGTGTCCTGTCTGTAGGATTGATGATGCAGTGTCCTGTATGTAGGATTGATGATGCAGTGTCCTGTCTGTAGGATTGATGATGCAGTGTCCTGTCTGTAGGATTGATGATGCAGTGTCCTGTCTGTAGGATTGATGATGCAGTGTCCTGTCTGTAGGATTGATGATGCAGTGTCCTGTCTGTAGGATTGATTACGCAGGAGGAGTGGGATGCAGTGTCCTGTCTGTAGGATTGATGACGCAGGAGGAGTGGGATGCAGTGTCCTGTCTGTAGGATTGATGATGCAGTGTCCTGTCTGTAGGATTGATGATGCAGGAGGAGTGGGATGTAGCGTCCTGTCTGTAGGATTGATGATGCAGGAGGAGTGGGATGCAGGTTCTTGTCTGTAGGATTGATGACGCAGGAGGAGTGGGATGCAGTGTCCTGTCTGTAGGATTGATGATGCAGGAGGAGTGGGATGCAGCTTCCTGTCTGTAGGATTGATGACGCAGGAGTAGTGGGATGCAGTGTCCTGTCTGTAGGATTGATGACGTAGGAGGAGTGGGATGCAGTGTCCTGTCTGTAGGATTGATGACGCAGGAGGACTGGGATGCAGTGTCCTGTCTGTAGGATTGATGACGCAGGAGGAGTGGGATGCAGCGTCCTGTCTGTAGGATCGATGACGCAGGAGGAGTGGGATGCAGTGTCCTGTCTGTAGGATTGATGATGTAGCGTCCTGTCTGTAGGATTGATGACGCAGGAGGAGTGGGATGCAGTGTCCTGTCTGTAGGATTGATGATGTAGTGTCCTGTCTGTAGGATTGATGACGCAGGAGGAGTGGGATGTAGCGTCCTGTCTGTAGGATTGATGATGCAGGAGGAGTGGGATGCAGGTTCTTGTCTGTAGGATTGATGACACAGGAGGAGTGGGATGCAGTGTCCTGTCTGTAGGATTGATGATGCAGGAGGAGTGGGATGCAGGTTCTTGTCTGTAGGGTTGATGACGCAGGAGGAGTGGGATGCAGTGTCCTGTCTGTAGGATTGATGACGCAGGAGGAGTGGGATGCAGCGTCTTGTCTGTAGGATTGATGACGCAGGAGGAGTGGGATGCAGCGTCTTGTCTGTAGGATCGATGACGCAGGAGGAGTGGGATGCAGCATCCTGTCTGTAGGATCGATGACGCAGGAGGAGTGGGATGCAGCGTCCTGTCTGTAGGATTGATGACGCAGGAGAAGTGGGATGCAGCGTCCTGTCTGTAGGATTGATGACGCAGGAGGAGTGGGATGCAGTGTTCTGTCTGTAGGATTGATGACGCAGGAGGAGTGGGATGCAGTGTCCTAACTGTAGGATTGATGACGCAGGAGGAGTGGGATGCAGCGTCCTGTCTGTAGGATTGATGACGCAGGAGGAGTGGGATGCAGCGTCCTGTCTGTAGGATTGATGACGCAGGAGGATTGGGATGCAGCGTCCTGTCTGTAGGATTGATGACGCAGGAGGAGTGGGATGCTGCGTCTTGTCTGTAGGATTGATGACGCAGGAGGATTGGGATGCAGCGTCCTGTCTGTAGGATTGATGACGCAGGAGGAGTGGGATGTAGCGTCCTGTCTGTAGGATTGATGACGCATGAGGAGTGAGATGCAGCGTCCTGTCTGTAGGATTGATGACGCAGGAGGAGTGCGATGCAGTGTCCTGTCTGTAGGATTGATGACGTAGGAGGAGTGGGATGCAGTGTCCTGTCTGTAGGATTGATGACGCAGGAGGACTGGGATGCAGTGTCCTGTCTGTAGGATTGATGACGCAGGAGGAGTGGGATGCAGCGTCTTGTCTGTAGGATCGATGACGCAGGAGGAGTGGGATGCAGTGTCCTGTCTGTAGGATTGATGATGTAGCGTCCTGTCTGTAGGATTGATGACGCAGGAGGAGTGGGATGCAGTGTCCTGTCTGTAGGATTGATGATGTAGTGTCCTGTCTGTAGGATTGATGACGCAGGAGGAGTGGGATGTAGCGTCCTGTCTGTAGGATTGATGATGCAGGAGGAGTGGGATGCAGGTTCTTGTCTGTAGGATTGATGACACAGGAGGAGTGGGATGCAGTGTCCTGTCTGTAGGATTGATGATGCAGGAGGAGTGGGATGCAGGTTCTTGTCTGTAGGGTTGATGACGCAGGAGGAGTGGGATGCAGTGTCCTGTCTGTAGGATTGATGACGCAGGAGGAGTGGGATGCAGCGTCTTGTCTGTAGGATTGATGACGCAGGAGGAGTGGGATGCAGCGTCTTGTCTGTAGGATCGATGACGCAGGAGGAGTGGGATGCAGCATCCTGTCTGTAGGATCGATGACGCAGGAGGAGTGGGATGCAGCATCCTGTCTGTAGGATCGATGACGCAGGAGGAGTGGGATGCAGCGTCCTGTCTGTAGGATTGATGACGCAGGAGAAGTGGGATGCAGCGTCCTGTCTGTAGGTTTGATGACGCAGGAGGAGTGGGATGCAGTGTTCTGTCTGTAGGATTGATGACGCAGGAGGAGTGGGATGCAGTGTCCTAACTGTAGGATTGATGACGCAGGAGGAGTGGGATGCAGCGTCCTGTCTGTAGGATTGATGACGCAGGAGGAGTGGGATGCAGCGTCCTGTCTGTAGGATTGATGACGCAGGAGGATTGGGATGCAGCGTCCTGTCTGTAGGATTGATGACGCAGGAGGAGTGGGATGCTGCGTCTTGTCTGTAGGATTGATGACGCAGGAGGATTGGGATGCAGCGTCCTGTCTGTAGGATTGATGACGCAGGAGGAGTGGGATGCAGCGTCCTGTCTGTAGGATTGATGACGCAGGAGGAGTGGGATGCTGCGTCTTGTCTGTAGGATTGATGATGTAGCGTCCTGTCTGTAGGATTGATAACGCAGGAGGAGTGGGATGCAGTGTTCTATCCATCATATTACAGGAGAACTGGAATTCAGCACCATTTTACATTAACCATCAGTGGACTGTATTCTGTCACCTGTGCCGCTGGTGAAGCAGGGCTCGCTGGAGCATCTGGACGGTATTGCTACTTGCCCAGGCTGGGTTTCTTTTTGCCAGGAACCATACACAAAGTGCTGGGCTTGTGATATTCTACATGAAGTATCCACATCATAGTAATAACTTAGTTGCTGTTGTGTGCCATAGCTATTTAGGTATAATGAAGAATATGTTCTTACAGTTTGGGCTATTATGCTCTTTATGGAAAGAACAAAAACCCCGCTCATGGACCTGGTGATTGGCCTAACTCGGCAGCCATGCAGTCAGACACTGCCCTCATGTAAAGTACTCAATGAACACTCTACCAGGAGGGTTCAAAAGAGAAGGTTGTTGAAATGTATCAGCCTGGACTGGGTTATAAAGCAAACTGGAAGCTCAACACAAAAAAGGCATTGTGAGGAATCAAATAAGCAAGTGTGGAAGTCACAGAATTGGTGCACATACTAGTTAAAGAAGTTGTCCACTACTTTTACATTGATGACTTATCCTTCGGACAGGCCATCAATGTCTGATCGCCCGGGGTCCGAGACCCGGCACCCCCACGATCTCAAATCAATAAGAGATGGATGTGCAGGCCCCCGCGGGGCAGCCACTACAAGCTCAGCAATTAAGTAGTTTCGGCCGGCGGCCTCTGCCGGCAACGGTGACAGCTGATTGGGGGGGGGGGATGGTGTCTGACCCCGGCCAATCAAACAATGATGGCCTGTCCTAAGTATAGGCCATCAATGTAAAAGTAGCGGACAACCTCTTTAATATAGCAAGGAACTATCTTGATTTTCATGTTATGTAATTTGCCATCCACTCTGATTATACTATTCCTTGTTGGCTTACAGCCAGCATTTTAGGAGCTGGAACTTCCTTTCCCTCATTTTCCAGCATGCATTGTCCATTTAAAATGAATGAAACAAACATCTGGGTTGTCCCTGAGCTATGTGATGTACTGTTCTATGGATTGAGGTGTTGTGGAGAATGTGGGTCCCATTATATCAGATGTTATCCAGTAACATTTTTTAAAAACAGGCAGGAAAATGCTTTATCTCACAAAAAGAATCAGCTGTGATCCCCTGCTGTAATATCTGTAGACTCTTTAGCTTCCTCCCCTGCCCAGGAGCTGTGGTATGATCAGACCATGTTCCTGTACCGTCAGACACAACCATTACACAGTACACAGCAGGGACACATTTATAGGATTATCTCAGCACAGAAACATTTTATTTAAACACATCCAATTGTGGAATTTATTATTATTCCAAGATCTATTGATTAAAATGAATTTTAAAATTAACTTTGTTCATGGGAAAACCCCTTGAATGAATTGACCATTTAAATCTTAACTGGTACAGAACATCTTTAAGAAAAGAAAAATTGGAATGTAGGGCAAGATGTTGAACCAGAATACAGAATTAACTGCATATCTAATTAGCTCAAGAGATAAAAATATGAGATATATAATTTATTTATTTTGCTGTATCTCTTACAGGCTGAGGGGTCATGATGGATGGAGTGAGGAAGGATAACATGGAGATGATACTAAAGTTTACCCTTAAGATTATATATTTGCTGACTGGTGAGGTGAGGCTTCTGAAGAAATGAGACCAACATCAGATCATTACAGGTTATGCTGTTAGATAATATTTTATATCCTCTTTTTTGGAACTTAGAATTATGGACCATTAAAGAAGTCAAGTAAACATATGAAGGCTTTGTGCAAACCGCACATCTCAAGTGGTTGGAGTGGAAACCAGAGCCCAATGGAGCCTCCACCTCACGCACTGACCGAAGAGAAGAACAATGATCAGAAGAAGATCCTGGCACTCACCAACAAGATCATTGAGCTGCTGACTGGAGAGGTGAGCGCTGCTGGGAATAACAGGACATTATATCTGAGGGGGCAAATAGTTATTGACTGTATCATCATGTGTCAGGTTACTGTAAGATGTCAAGACGTCACTGTCTATTTCTCCATGGAGGAGTGGGAGTATTTAGAAAGTCACAAGGATCAGTACAAAGACTTTATTATGGAGATTCCCCAGCCTGTCAAGTCTCCAAGTACAGGTTAGAGTAATTCACATGTCGCCAGAATACCCCAGCATTTCATATAAACTATGTATTCAGTCATCATGTGTTTCCTACAGATGGATTCAGTAAGAAAAATCTGCCAAAAAATCCAAATCCAAAAGACTATCAAAATGTCTCTGAATTGTCCCAAGATCGTCCGAAGGGTCAAGCTAAAGTGTCATCTGCAAATAAATTAATTCTGAACTCAAAACCAGGTATTGTGGTAAAATATCTGTTACTTCATTACTTAGGATTGTCAAGTTGATAATAGAAAAGAGGAAAATGACTGAGACGTACATGATGCATGGTAAACTTTACAGGGAAGCTTAAAGTTCTAGATGTGTCGAGCACTAAATACAGAAAAGTGTTTTATTCTGTTACTTTTCCCTATAATTATAAAAGGGGAAAAAAGATCAAAGGTCTGAGTCCAGAAACATCTGCTTCAAATAAGACATGGGTTGTGTGTTTGACGATTGCTATCTATGTAATGTTGCTGCTTCTGTTACCCCAAGCCAGTTCTTGCTACAGAAATATCCTTGGCCTATGTTTAGTCCTAACTAGTTATGTTCTCTTTTCCTTTAAAAAGGTTTTATGAGATTGGAAAAAAAAGTATTACTTTCCTGCAGAAAAAGCTCCAAACCTGTCCATGGGATGTGTACTCATTCACTGTGTGTGTGATTCCTACAGTTGGAACCCACAAGAGAAATCCATCAGAGAGATGTTTTAGTTCCAAGGAATGTCCCAAAATTACTTGCTGTACCCCACAGGCTCATCAGGTAACTGGGAATAAATCTTCACCTGACCTGTTTATTATGGTCCATTCGCTTTAGTATGCTTCTATGTTTGATTATTCAGGTTGAAGACCTGAAGATTATTAAAGTTCAAGTTCTAGATGATGAAGAGGAGCTGTATGGAAGGAGTAATCTGGATTATGAGCAGGAGGAAATCTGCCTAGGTTAGAAGAGTGGAACAGTCCCATGTTCATGTTTAGTCTCTTCTCAATTCTGGAAGCCTCATACTGATCTTCTGTCATATTAGTGTATTCTTCACAGCAGTTAGACAATATGGTAAAAATATCCAAAAAGTGTTTTATGCATTAAGCCAATAGTGCGAATTTGTCTTTTACAGATGAATCCATTAAGAGAAGTCCACCAAAAAGTTGTTCTAGTCCTCTGTATGCTAAGGATTCTCCAGCGGAATATAACAATGATGATCCTCAGGTAGCTATGTCACAGGTCTCAACAAGTGTCTGCTTTGATGAACGCATGTACTATAATACTTCTGTTGATTAATGCAAATTTAGGGGGAAGACCAGATTGATATTAAAGTGTGTATTGTGGGAGGAGAAGAAGAGACCTATATGAGGGGAGATCAATATCTTATGGAGGACGACACTTCCACAGATGACAGTCCGAGTGAGTAAGAGTTTCTAAATACAGAACCCAGTTTCCTTCATGGCTGGCCTTATTTCAAACAGTTTTCACTTTCTTTACTATAATTTATTTTTATTTTATATTTACTTATCTTTTTTATTTTTACTCCATGCCATGACAAACATACAATTTTTTTCATGTTATCACTTTCCACAGTATCATATTATATTCCACTATATAACATCGATATATACGAATACAACAAAATACATAGAAGGAAAAAAAGTTATTCCACTCGCTCTCCTCTCCGTCACCAAAGTTGCATTTTCTAACCATTCACCCTCTTGCTTTTTAAATGACTATATGCATTGCTTTTACAATGCGCTCCACCAATCTAATCTAGTTTCTTATCCAGGATTTTTGCCCTTGTAATTCATAATTAGTTTATAGGCCAAAAATAACAAAGTGGATGCCTTGATTTTATGTTAATAATCCTAAGCCTTAAATACATGCTCGTTCTAATTCACTATCCCACGTTTCTAAACAATATATATGTAACTTGGGTACATAGCCATAAAATATATACTATTATCAATTCCAGGGCCTCCACATTTACTACATACCTTATCTTGTCTTCTTTCACTCCTATGGAAAAAATGTATACAATATAGAATTGAAACTGTTACATTCCCTTTAACCCCAACGCTGAATGTTATCATCAGAAAATATGTACTATTCATAATACGTTTTTAGTTATGTTGTGTTTGGGTTTATTTTCTTTTCTAATTTTCTATATTGTCTGTATTAATAAAGTAAAACCCTGAAATCTTGCTGTTTTCACTCTGGGCACAGAGCAGAGCCAGCACAAGACAGAAGCAGGCACCCACCAAGAGTGCCATCCAAAAAATTAAGGTGGCACAATGTATTGAAGGAAAAAAATCTTTTCTACTTTTCCTGCCGATCCATTTAGCACAGACAGGCTTGCAATGCGGTGCAGAAGTGATGGGCTCTCCCTCAGCACTAAAGGGAAGTGGTTGTAGAGCAGAGTCTGTCACAGTCTGTAATTTGTGACTGGGGTCTCCTTAACACTTTCACGCAATGGCAACTTTTGTTTCTCGTCTTTCCTCCCTTTATTCCAAGAGCCATAACTTTTTTTCCCTCAATATAGCCAATTGAGGGCTTGTTTTTTGCAAAACCAGTTGTAATTTTGAATGGCACCATTGATTTTACCATATAGTGTACTGGCAAACAGGAAAAAAAAATTCCAAGTGCGGTGAAATTGCAAAATAACGTGCACTTCCACAATTGCTTTTTATTCACCATGTTCACTATATGGTAAGACTGACCTGGCAATATGATTCCCCAGGTCAGTACAAGTACACCGATACCAAACATGCATAGCTTATTTTTTATTTAAGTGAAAAAAAAATTCTGATATTTCTATGAAATTTTTTTTTTTCATTTTGTCACCATTTTCCAAGACCTCTAGCATCTCTATTTTTCAAGATCTTTGGCCGGGCGATGATTTTTTTCTTATTTTTTTTTTTTGTGCCCTGAGCTGACGTATTTATTAGTACCATTTTGGTGTAGATATGATATTTTGATCGCCCATTATTGCATTTTATTGCAATGTTGCAGTAGCCAAAAAAGCCTAATCTGGCTGTTCGATATTTTTTTATTTTATTTATTCTTTTTATTTATTCTCTCTTTATGCTGTTAATCAATTAGATTCATTTATTTTTATTTTATATTTTGATCAGACTTTTCTGAATGCAGCAATACAAATTATGTGTATTTGTTTGTTTATTTTTTCAATGGGGCAAAAAGGGAGTGTTTTGAACTTGTGTTTTGGGGTTTTTTTTTTTCACTTTTATTTAGTGGTCCCCTTAGGAGACTTGAAGCGGCGATCAAGCGATTGCCTGTGCTATTCATAGCAGTGCTTCAGAATCTTGCATCGGAGCCTGGTCCAAATCTTGCACTGAGGGCCCTTCGGATTTTAGTCACGCCACTGAGCAGAGCAGCAGTTCAGGCAAGATGGTACTGTATGGTCATGTTTTCATCCATATCAGAAATCTGTAATCTCAATGGAATCATTTTTTCCCACCACCCTTGACAGCACCTGAGACACAGGGGAATCTGCCCCATCACTGGACAGGAAGCCAAGAGCCAAAAAAATAAAAAGGCCACTCCCAATTCCTCTTTCAGTGGTTTCCTGTCCTGCAGACAGAGGAGCCTTGAGCAGCCATTCATCATAGAATACCTATAGGGTGTTGTACCGCAACTTCTGGCAAGAATCGCAGTGAGTACATTGACCCAGTTGGGCGCTGAAATATTATCATTCACTTTGGGAAAGTTAGATTTCACGTTTACAGTACCTACTGCCTCAAATTTGATGTTTGGCCTACAACTTCATGCTTTGTGTGGAGCCTGTGGCCTCATGGTTGGTGCCGGGCCTGTGCACTCAGAGTTGATGGTGGCCTGGGGGTTAGTCCTCGTGTTTAGATGCGGCCTGGTGTTGTCTGTATGTCCTGCTATTTCTGCCGTATGGCTTGGCTTGATGTGGCCTTTGCCTGAGTATGACCTTTAGTGATATGCCTTAACTTTAGGCCATGTGGCTTTGCCTAGTTAGCCAGCTGACTCTTGGCTTAGTAGGTCTGTTTTTTCATTACTGCCCCACGATATGTTAGATTTTACCTTTTCTTTGCCTGCAGCTCAGTGTCGCCGAGCTTGGTGAAGGATGAATTCCATATGATACTGGGGTCTGTTGAAAGTAAAGAGGGGGCCAAAATGCAGGTGTGCATTGGGATGTGCATATTGCACTAAATCAAGTCAGCCCTGTTATTTTTCCTATGTTTGGAGGTTTAAAATGAACTAATCAGCATTTTATCTGGTAAACCAACTACATTTAGGTAAAGAAATATTTGGGCACTGACCAAATCTTCGTGATTTGGGTTCTACTTGCATGATTAAAGACGCAGGTCTGAAACGCGTTTGCTGTAGGATATAATATGGTTGGTTGGTGACCTAGGGTGATTTTTTTTTTTTTTTTTTTTACAATAAACATACAAGTTTTTAATTGGATCTGGACGCTGGAACATTACTTTCTCCTATTGGACTTCTGCCACACTGCTGATTCCGAGCATTGGATTGCCACGAGGATGAGCTGACAGTCTTTCTGCTTTTCTTTATCGATAAACATCTATGCCCCAGTTTATCCTCCTGGTTGTAGTTGTAATATGGTCATGGTTGTGCTAAAATGAATAAAACCATAATATGCCCAGTTAATCCTCCTAGTTTGGAACCAAAAAGTGGACTGGTCGTTCCAGTTTTTCCTCCTAGAGTTGTAAGATGGACATGGTCGTGGTAAGCCGAATAAAACCAGAGTAAGTCCAGTTAATCCTCCTTGTTGGAGTCATGAAATGGATTGGACATACTAATACCATTTGGAAATACTAATCTTTCAGTTTTTGGTCAGCATACTTAAGTGTTCACTAAGCCAACGAGTGCAGATTGGTGTTTTTTTTCAACCGCCATAGGGGGTTCTTGTTAAAAATTAATTTGCAAATTGCTAATTAATTATGTTCTAATGTCATAAACAGGGATTCTTTAAGGTTCAAGATATTGGCCATAGCAGGCCTTATTTTAATATAGAAATTGCAACAATATTTAGATTACTGTTTACATTTTTTTGGTCAGATACAGTTGTTTCTTGTTTCTGCTGTCACCCCACTTTGCTCCCTACTCCAGGGCTTAGGCATAACAGGTTCCTTGGATCACTTGACTTCTGCTTCCATTAACATACTAAGTTTGTGTCAGTTCCTCAACACTTTAGTTGTTGGTTAATTGGTTTAACAAGTACAGAATATAAGTAAATGCAGGAAGATAACCAAGCATGCATCTATAGATATAGATCCTCTCCCTTTAAAAAAAAAAAAAGTGAGTTTGTGGACCCTTTCTTTGTCAGAGCTCCGAATCTTATCTAGAACTTTTACTATCTGTTTTTCTTAAGCACTGTCTGTTAAACTAGGATTTTCTTGGGATCTTTCTTGAGGTGTAAGATTTTACAAGTACTCCCTGTCAGAGGATTTCTTTATCGATTCTCAGGTGCTGTCATGAATGAGGGAAAAATGATATCTACTTACGGATAATTTTGATTTTCCCGAAACCCATGACGGCACCCTTATTTATTCTCTCCCGTTGGCTTGTGGTTGTTAAGAATTAAATAGATAAATCTTTACTGAAACAATTAAATTACAATACACCTAATTTATAAATTCAGATAAAGACCTACTTCAGGGATAAATAACAGGTAAGTACAAATAGATTGCGTGTCTTTTTAAGAAGTGTTAATTATCTAAGTATTTAATGTACATAAATGAAACCGAAGAATTTTAAACTCCTAAAAACCCCAAAAAGTGCATAAATAGAAATTATCAAATGGTCTTAGATTAATATGATTATGTATTCATCCGCACAGTATACCGTTTCATAATTTCTATTTATGCACTGTTTTGAATCTATTCATAATGCACCACTAGGTGGAGACATATCACAAATAGATTTGATTCAATTGTTGATGTGAATTTTACATTTAGTGATACAGTGGTGAAAAAAAGTATTTAGTCAGCCACCAATTGTGCAAGTTCTCCCACTTATAAAGATGAGCGAGGCCTGTAATTGACATCATAGGTAGACCTCAACTATGAGAGACAAAATGAGAAAACAAATCCTGAAAATCACATTGTCTGATTTGGAAAGAAATTGTTTTAAAATTTTCTGTAAATCTTCACAAGGTTGGCACACACTGTTGCTGGTATGTTGGCTCCATTCAGATCTCCTCTAGAGCAGTGATGTTTTGGGGCTGTTGCTGGGCAACACAGACTTTCACCTCGCTCCAAAGGTTTTCTATAGGGTTTAGATCTGGAGACTGGCTAGGCCACTCCAGGACCATGAAATGCTTCTTACGAAGCCACTCCTTCGTTGCCCTGGCGGTGTGCTTGGGATCATTGTCATGCGTTTCATCTATAATGCCCTTGCTGATGGAAGGAGGTTTGCACTCAAAATCTCACGATACATGGCCCTATTCATTCTTTCATGTACACGGATCAGTTGTCCTGGTCCCTTGGCAGAGAAACAGCCCAAAAGCATGATGTTGCCACCCCCATGCTTCACAGTACGTACAGTTATATGAAAAAGTTTGGGCACCCCTATTAATCTTAAGCTTAATGTTTTATAAAAATTGGTGTTTTTGCAACAGCTATTTCAGTTTGATATATGTTATAACTGTTGGACACAGTAATGTTTCTGCCTTGAAATGAGGTTTATTGTACTAACAGAAAATGTGCAATCTGCATTCAAACAAAATTTGACAGGTGCATAAGTATGGGCACCTCACCAGAAAAGTGACATTAATATTTAGTAGATCCTCCTTTTGCAAAAATAACAGCCTCTAGTCGCTTCCTGTAGCTTTTAATGATTTCCTGGATCCTGGATGAAGGTATTTTTGACCATTCCTCTTTACAAAACAATTCCAGTTCAGTTAAGTTTGATGGTCGCCGAGCATGGACAGCCCTCTTCAAATGATCCCACAGATGTTCCACGATATTCAGGTCTGGGGACTGGGATGGCCATTCCAGAACATTGTAATTGTTCCTCTGCATGAATGCCTGAGTAGATTTGGAGCGGTGTTTTGGATCATTGTCTTGCTGAAAGATCCATCCCCTGCGTAACTTCAACTTGATCACTGATTCTTGAACATTATTGTCAAGAATCTGCTGATACTGAGTGGAATCCATGCGTCCCTCAACTTTAACAAGATTCCCGGTGCCGGCATTGGCCACACAGCCCCAAAGCATGATGGAACCTCCACCAAATTTTACTGTGGGTAGCAAGTGTTTTTCTTGGAATGCTGTGTTTTTTTGCCGCCATGCATAACGCCTTTTTGTATGACCAAACAACTCAATCTTGGTTTCATCAGTCCACAGGATCTTCTTCCAAAAAGAAATTGGCTTCTCCAAATGTGCTTTTGCATACCTCAGCCGACTCTGTTTGTGGAGTGCTTACAGAAACGGCTTCTTTCGCATCACTCTCCCATACAGCTTCTCCTTGTGCAAAGTGCATTGTATAGTTGACCGATGCACAGTGACACCATCTGCAGCAAGTTGATGCTGCAGCTCTCTGGAGGTGGTCTGAGGATTGTCCTTGACTGATCTCACCATTCTTCTTCTCTGCCTTTCTGATGTTTTTCTTGGCCTGCCACTTCTGGCCTTAACAAGAACTGTCCCTGTGTTCTTCCATTTCCCTACTATGTTCCTCACAGTGGAAACTGACAGGTTAAATCTCTGAGACAGCTTTTTGTATCCTTCCCCTGACCAACTATGTTGAATAATATTTGTTTTCAGATCATTTGACAGTTGTTTTGAGGAGCCCATGATGCCACTCTTCAGATGAGATTCAAACAGGAGAACAACTTGCAAGTGGCCACTTTAAGTAGCTTTCCTCTTGATTGCATACAACTGGCTATGAAGTTCAAAGCTCAATGAGGTTACAAAACCAAAAACAGTGCTTTAGTAAGTCAGTAGAAAGTAGGTAGGAGTATTTAAAACAAGAAAATGATAAGGGTGCCCATACTTATGCACCTGTCAAATTTTGTTTGAATGCAGATTGCACATTTTCTGTTAGTACAATAAACCTCATTTCAAGGCAGAAACATTACTGTGTCCAACAGTTATTACATATATCAAACTGAAATAGCAGTTGCAAAAACACCAATTTTTAGAAAACCTTAAGCTTAAGATTAATAGGGGTGCCCAAACTTTTTCATATAACTGTATGGTGTTCTTTGGAGGTAACTCAGCATTCTTTCTCCTTCAAACACGATGAGTTGTGTTTCTACCAAACAGTTATACTTTGGTTTCATCTGACCATATGACATACTCCCAATACTCTTCTGGATCATCCAAATGCTCTCTAGCAAATTTCAGACGGGCCCAGACATGTAATGGCTTAAGCAGAGGGACACGTCTGGCACTGCAGGATCTACGTCCCTGGCGTCGGAGTGTGTTACTAATGGTAGCCTGTGTAACATTGGTCCCAGTTCTCTGCAGGTCATTCACTAGGTTGTCCCTTGTGGTTCTGGGATTTTTGCTTCTTTAGATCATTTTGACCCCACGGGGTGAGATCTTGTGTGGAGCCCCAGATCGAGGGAGATTATCAGTGGTCTTGTATGTCTTCCATTCTCTAATTATTGCTCCCACAGTTGATTTCTTCACACCAAGCTGCTTGCCTATTGCAGATTCAGTCTTCCCAGCCTGGTGCAGGGCTACAATTTTGTTTCTGGTGTCCTTCGACAGCTCTTTGGTCTTCACCATAGTGGAGTTTGGAGTGTGACTGTTTGAGGTTGGGGACAGGTGTCTTTTATACTGATAACAAGTTCAAACAGGTGCCAGTACTACAGGTAATGAGTGGAGGACAGAGGAGCCTCTCAGGCTATGTGCTCACAATGCAGAAATGCTCTGGATTTTTTCCTGACCGTTTCTGCATCTCCCTGGCAGAAAAAACGCATGCGGGTTGTACATGCGTCTTCCTACCAGGGACATGCGGATGTGATGCGTTCTTCACATGCATTTCCGCAAGCAGGTTGACAAGCGCTTTCCAGGCGATTTTAGCATCACTTGGAAAGTGCTTGACAACTTGGTCACACTATATATATCCATGCAACCGGCATGGATTTATATAGTGTGACCTTAAAGAATGGTAAAAAATCAAAAAATAAATCTATACTTACCTTCTGATGGCCCCTGGAGTCTTGCTTCGCTCCGTCCTGGCTTGCCGGCAGCTCGCGGTACACTGAAGGACCTGCCGTCACATGACTATGGCGTCAGCGCAGGTCCTTCAGTCCACCGCGAGCTGCAGGCAAGCGAAGACAAGGAGAGGGGGGCCGTCAGAAGGTGAATATAATATTTATTTTTTATTTCATTCTTTTTTTTAACAGTTTCTATGTTACCAGGGTCTGGAGAAGAGTCTCCTGTCCTCCACACCCGGGTACCATCCGCACATAGAAACGCATATTATCCGTGTGTGCAAATGTACTGACACGGATAATATGCGTTTCAGTGCAAGTCAATGGCGGCAATTACGCTGCGTGTCCGCAAAATTAATGGACATGCTGCGGATTTTTCCGCAATGATAATCCGCTGCGGAAATTTCCGCAGGATGTGCACAGCACATGCAGATTATCATTGGGGAACATGGCAGGCCTTCTACCATGCGTTTTTTAAGTGTTTCTGCAGCGTTTTTGCCACTGCGGAAACGCTTAAAAAACACATCGTGGGCACACAGCCTCAAAGAAGAAGTAACAAGCCAGAAATCTTGCTTGTTTGTAATTGACCAAATACTTATTTTCCACCAAAATGTGAAAAAAAATTCTTCCCAAATCAGACAATGTGATTTTCAGGATTTGTTTTCTCATTTTGTCTCTCATAGTTGAGGTCTACCTATGATGTCAATTACAGGCCTCTCGCATCTTTTTAAGTGGGAGAACTTGCACAAATGGTGGCTGACTAAATACTTTTTTCCCCATTGTATACTTTTCTCCATATGGCTTTTTAGTCATTTTAAAATTCATCTGTTTCATAACTTATGTACATAAAATACTTAGATCGTCTTTTTAAGTGTTCATTATCTATTTGTACTTACCTGTTATTTATTCCTGCTGTTTGTCTTTTTTATCTGATTTTATATACTAGTGTATTTTAATGTAATTGTTTCAATAAAGATTTATCTATTTAATTTTCTTCTTGTATGGGAGTATTTCCATTGGCTTCATGATTCTTATAAACCCCCATTGATTTATAGGACCTTTTTAGCCTATTTGTGGTTGTTGAGGTTTTGGTCTTTCTCAAAGTGAAGAATGAGCTTGAGTGAATGAATGTATAAATCGTGGTGGTGGTGATGATGATGATTTTGGGCGACTCCTACTTGACTTCTTGGAAACCACTGAAGGTGGGAGTGGCCTTGTTGTTTTTTTTTCTCTTGGTTTCCTGTCCAGTGATAGGGCAGATTCCCCTTTCTCTCAACTGCCGTCATGGGTTTTGGGAAAATCAAGTTACCTGTAAGTATCTATCATTTTCCTGAGTCTTTGAAGGGGTTAGTTTCTAAAATAATGCAATAATTATTTTTACTTTTATTTTGTCTAATTCCTGGCAGGCAGAAACCAGAGCAAAAACAAGTTGAAGAGACGTCTTGATGCATACTCCCACTGCGGAGCAGAAGAGGTGACTAGCAGAGGAAATTTTTTTGAAGCAAATCCTATTGCCTCCAATATACACTCATTCCCTCATGGCTTAGGCCTCTCATATGACTCCACCATACATGGAAGCTTTTCCTGTGATCCATCACATATTACTTACAATTCAGGCCACCTAGTTAATGCAATATATTCAGGTTCCTATCCTCATAATGATTTTACCTTCGCATCTAACTCTGTTGTGAAATCATTTCCATGTCCAGAGTGTGGAAAACATTTCCGATATAAATGGCATCTCAACAAACATCTGAGAATTCACAGAGGTGATAAGCCATATTTGTGCTATGAATGTGGGCTGTGTTTTAAGGAGAAATTTAATCTTGCAAACCATTTAAAGATTCACACAGGTGATAAGCCATTCTTATGCTCTCAGTGTGGGAAAAGGTTTTCCACAAAGTCCAACCTTCTTGAACATCTTCGAGTGCACACAGGAGAGAAGCCATTCCCATGTTCGGAATGTGGGAAATGTTTCAAGAATAAATCTCATCTTGTAGAGCATCAGAGAATACACACTGGGGAGAAACCATTTCCGTGTTCTGAATGCGGGAAAGGCTTTACAAGCAAGTCTAGACTTCTCAAACATGTGCGTGTTCACACAGGGGAAAAGCCATTTTGTTGTCTTCAATGCAATAAAAGTTTTACCCAGAAGGCCCATCTCATTAGACATCAGAAAAGTCGCAATCATTTATGAAGATATAGACTTTCTTTCCACATGTATTAGATAGTTTTTGGACGGAGTAGAATTCTACGTTTTAGTGGTTGTACTGGTCATTGTCCATGTAATTGTCTTCTACTAATAAACAAACTGTTGTGGAAGGAGTATTCTATGAAGTTCATTGCTTCATGTGACTACCTAGGCAAGAGTTAGTGCTAAAGCTGGTTGACGTCTACCAGTACATGGCTCACTAAAATGATTAGTCCCTTGTAGCAATTAAATGAAGGATTTAGGTCTCTCTTAAAATGTGTGTGTGTGTTTATGTATATATGTGTGTATGTGTGTATATATATATATATATATATATATATATATATATATATATATATATATATATATATATATATATAGTCACATAAAATAATACTTAAACTGCATTTACATGGTTGTACTTTTGGTTTCCCTCAGAGCAAGTAAGAAAATGTTTGGAAATTTGAGTCTTGGGATCTGCTGCTGAGTTCCCATATACAGAGGCCCTACAAAAATCTTTCCAGTCATTAGTCCATGTGGAATCTTTATGTAGCTTCTTTAAACAGCTCCTGCTTAAAACACTGCATTAGTTCATGTTGAGGTTGTAAAAAGTGGCTACAATCCGGACCACCTCCACTAGTGATGATTAGTGGCGCAACACATTTACAACTTTCACGAATTGTGTAGACTTTCACTTTTCCAAAAGCTTGGGTATAGCTCAGGTGAAGGGTTCATAACTGCTGTTGAGCGAACGTGCTTGGATAACGTGTTATCCGAGCATGCTCAGTCTTATTCGAGTATTTTCGCCATGCTCGACTAATTTGTTTGCCTTCCTGCGGCTGCATGTTTTCCGGCGGTAGACAGACGCAACACGTGTGGGGATTGCCTGCATATGTGGTGTCTGTCTACCGCCTGAAAACTTGTAGCCTCAGGGAGGCAAACATATTAGCCGAGCACGCCGAAAATACTCGGATAAGATTGAGCATGCTAGGGTAACACGTTATCTGAGCACGTTAGCTCAGCACAAGTTATGGCCAATCGCAGCCCAATTGATTCACTAAAGTTGAGAAAGATTTGCAAGACACTGGTCCAGCAGGCACATCTATAGTATGTGGCTACTGCACCAGATCCCCTGTGAACCAACCTCCTGGTACCTCTTCTGAGTCATTGTGTAGAGCAAACAGATCAGAAGAGGCAATAGGGATGGTAATACCATTAGGTAAGAATAAGTTCACAGGGCTCTGGACTAGTGATGTGGTCCGTGGACCAGGGTCCTGTGAGTCTTTAGCCTCAACTCTAGTGAATTTATTGGACTGTGAATGGCCACGCCACCTTCCGCTAGGCTATGCCCATTTTTTGCACAATTCTAAAATTTAATATACGGTAACTTGCTCTAGAAAATTTACCAATTATCGAAACCCTCCCATACCCCCCACCTCATAGCTGAACAATATTTTTGACTCTGGAGCATTACTGCCCTAAAAGTTGTGCCCCATTTGTTGAGTAACATTTAAAAAAGAATTTGAAAAAGGAGGCAGTGCTTTAATTATATTTTTAACCCCTTACCAGCATCCGCCATACATATAAAGCGCAAGTCGATAGCTGGTTCACAGGGTGAGCCCACCCCATACCCGTTAAGTAATGGCTGTAACACACAGCCAGGATCTGCCTCTAATTGTTGCAGGTGAAGCAGAGCTCTGCTCGCATTTGTTGACTGCTCCTGTGAATCTCTGATAGCAGCATTAACAGCACGCATGCGCCCATCAACAGTCTAAGTGACACGATTGCGTAGCTCTGCCAGATTGCTATGGCAGCCAGAGATCTGTTGAATCAATTTTAATTAGGGTCGGCACTCCGCATAAATGCTGTGGTGCACGTGGAGAAGTAACAGCATGTAACAAATGATGAATCCTGGCAGTCACGTGTTGATTAAACCTTCTTTAATGGAAGTCCACATGCATGTGGACTTCCATTAAAGAGTGATCTTCCGTGGCTAGGCTTCACAGGGAACCGTGATTTTTGATATATACAGTGTCGTAGAAAATATTAAGATTCCTAAAGCCAGTGCAGTGAAGGGGCATTCACTCCATTCACACAGATTTGCAGTAGGAAAGAGGGCTTACAATCTACCAACCTCTTTTGATAACAGGACAACTGTGATGGATCCACACCTCGCCACCTGCCTGACATCATTATTACGTCAGACTGATCACGTGATACAGATCCACACTTTGCACCAACATGACGGTCTGCACTCCTTAGGGACAAGTAAGGTCAGATTGATACGATTTTACACAGACGCCCCCTGTCCTCACAGGTTCAGGAAGGTACCAAGAGTGAGAAGAGGTGGCCCACTCAGTCACTGATATGGCATCACACTCGCTAACACCCCTAAGAGGCCCCTTCCACTAGCCCCAGTGAAAACAAACTTTATTAGCCCGGTAGCGCCACCACCAGTTCCTATTCGATATAAGCCCCAATCCGTAAGCGGTAACTATATCGGGCCAGAAATCAGCCTTAGTAGCATGAGAATTAGCTGAACCAACGGATGTCTATTCATGGATCCTGATAAGAGCAGCCCAAGGTTAAATTATATATTTCATCGCCTTAAGGGCACACTAGACAATACACTATATACACAAGGGTTATACATATATAATTGTCAGAGATGCAAATACAATAGTAGTAGTACAAAAGTATGCAGGTATTAAGAGTGTGGCTTGCGGGGGAGGGGCTGCGACATGGGAGGCTTGTGGTCCCCTCTGTTGCATGATTTCTCCCCACACAATATGTCATCGTGACCTCCCAGAGAAAAAAGCCCTAGGCCAAAATCTGCAGGAGCATTTAACCTCTCTGGGTCATTCCATTCCTGCCCCCTGGGCTGGACCTAAATCCCCTCCCCTGGCCTCTAGCAGCTAGAAACTCCAGAACTTAAGATGGGTAATATCTCCTTAATGAACGATCCTAGGGTGGCAGTTCTGGCGCCATCGGATCCAGCCGGACCGCTGCTACGCGTGGAGACTAAATACAGCGGTCCTCTGGATTTCCGAATAGCTGTATTATGCATCTCCCATCCCTATGTGCTAGACTGAGACGAGACCCAGGCGGACATTCACCATGTCCTGGGGATCTCGGAAATCTATTACCTATACCTATAGTATTTCCATAACTCGATATAGGATTATTGCTGTCTGAAACGAAGGGAGACCGAATGGCTTGGATCCACAGGTGGTCTACCTGTAGTAGCTCACCAGCTAGCTGGTGGGGGTGTAACTCCTTTGTTTGATGCTGGCGAGGTGTCTCGTTACAATTACACATGCTTACAGGATGATTGTGGGCTGCCATTAACTCCCACCATCCTTCACAACCTCACATTTAAGATATGGTGTAGTGAGGAGTCCTAATTTAAAATTCGGGAAGTCCTTTTGAAATCCAAGTGCCAACGAGGATGTCTTTTGTGTGAAAGACTGAGATTTATAGTATAGACATGGTAATTGGACGAGGAAGGTCTTTTCTGAGGGTCGGAGAATAATGGGGACGTGCTTACACATAGACACAGAAGTGGAAGAAGCCTCTTTTGTCCACAGGAAATACATCCTGACTTGAAATTAAACTTTTCTTCCCTGTAAAGGAAATATTATACCTGCAACAGACACTGATGGAAAATTCTGAATATCAAAGCTCAGCTCATAGAGATCAGATAGTGATAGGACATACATTTTCAGCTTCATGGCGAACAGGGGAAGAATAGGCACATTTTCTCATAGCTGTAAGACCTGCCTATAAGCCACAAATCAATAGTGGACAGATAACTGTCACACACAGTGTGGGAAAGACTAAGTACAACACGAAGGGATGAGGGGAGGGTAGCCCAAATGCTAGGGAAAGGGGGAGTGGAGACTCTAGGCAGATCTAATATCACCCTACCTGTCCTACTGTCCCTATATAGGTTCCGCACCTATTGCCGAACAGTAAACCTAATCCCTGTATATCCCTAGAGCTAGGCCCTAGATAGGGAGGGGGGTGGGGTGAGCACTGGTCAGTCCCTGAGAAAACACAGCACCAACTCATCAACTTCCACAACTCCGACTCATCAACTTCCACAATAAAGAATTGGGAAACATCCGGTTGACTGAGTATAGGTGCAGTGGCAAAACAGCTCTTCAGGGAGGAAAAAGCCTGCAGGGAGGCATCCGACCATTTGGAAAAATCAGACCCCTTGTCATGTCAGGGGTTTCACAATTACTGAATATTTTTGGATGAATTTCCGGTAAAAATTAGTAAAGCCCAGAAAACGTTGTAGAGCATTCAGGTTCTCGGGACGGTCCCAATCAAGGACCGCACGGATCTTCTCCAGATCCATCCGAAAACCCGAAGATGACAACAGGTACCCCAAAAACTGCACATCCTGGAGTTTTCTAGTTTGGCATATAGTTTGTTATCCCTTAATATCTGAAGCACCTGTTTAACGTGTCTCAAAATCTGGCGAGTAAACCAAAATGTCATCCAGATAGACCACCTCAAACCTGCCCATCAAATGATGGAAAATATAATTTATGAAATGCTGGAATACCGCAGGTGCATTGGTAAGACCGAAAGGCATAACCAGACTTGAAATGCCCTTCAGGGATATTGAACGCTGTTTTCCATTCATCGCCCTCTCTGATTCTAACCAGATTGTATGCTCCCCTTAAATCCAACTTGGAGAACACCTTAGCTCCCACAACCTGGCTGAACAAATCTGGAATCAGAGGAAGAGGGGATGGATCCCGGATGGTAATTTGATTTAATTCCCGGAAATCTAAACGTAGACCTCCATCTTTTTTTCTTCATGAAGAAGAACCCTGCCGCCAGGGGCGAAGATGAGGGTCTGATATGTCCCTTCTCCAGACTTTCCGCAATTAAACCTTTCATGGCTTGTCTCTCAGGGCCAGAAAAATTATACAGTCTGGACTTTGGTGGTTTAGCTCTGGGGGTCAAGTTAATAGGGCAGTCATATGCACAATAAGGAGGCAAATCTTGACACCCCCTCTCAGAAAAAACGTCCTTAAAACCAGAACAAAATGCAGGTAAGGTCTCTGTAGAAACTGTAGAAAGGGAAATATTTAAACAGTTCTCATGGCAGTAATCTCCCCACTCAATGATCTCCCTGGATTGCCAATCCACCAACGGATTATGTTTTACCAACCAGGGTAGACCCAAAACAATTTGGGTGAGAAGATCGTCCAGGACATAGCAAGGAATTATCTCACAATGAACCGACCCCACCCTCAGTTTTACACCATGTACAATCTGAGTCAGAGCTTTTTGTGCAAGTGGCGCTGAGTCAATGGCGAAGATGGGAATGGGCTTAGCTTAAAGGGGTATTCCCATCTCCAAGATCCTATCCCAATATGTAGTAGGTGTAATAATAATAATATTAGCAAATACCGCCAATTAGAAATGTAGTATAGTATTTTTGATTCACTATGTCTCTTTCCTCATGTGCAGGCATTGCAAGACCTTGGGTATCCATGGTTACGTCCACTGATAAAGTGACAGCTAGCTTCTAGTGGTCGTAACCGTGGATACTTAAGGTCCTGTATTGCACATGAGGTAAGTGGCATAGCAAATCAGAAATACTATACTACATTTTTAATTGAAGGTATTTGCTAATATTATTATTACATCTCCTACATATTGGGATAGGAATTTGGAGATGGGAATTCCCCTTTAAGTACAGCAAGGAAGACCATGAGTTCTCACAAACTCAGCATCAACCATGCTGACTCCAGCTTCACTGTCAAACACAAACATTTTCTCAGTTCTGCTCTTTAGCATCACCTCTGCTGTCCGGACAAACCGGGAACTGCTGGTTGACGATAAATGCACCCCTTGCTTATTCGACTCCAGACTACCAAAGGTTAATCAAGTTTCCTTTTGCTTAGGAATCGAAGGACAGGTCCCAATAAAATGTCCCTTTTTTCCACACAAAAAAACATTTTCCCTTCTTTTTGCGGATCTCCGGTGAAATGTACGAGGCAGAGGCACCTCCTAACTGGATGAGTTCTTCCACCTCCCCCCATGCTGGTTCAATGCCAGACCGCCCCCCCCCCAGCAAAGGAGCATTACCCCAAAAAGAAGGCTCCGGAGAAGGTGGTCTCACCCACCCATCCCAAAGGCGTCTATCAACACGTCTAGCCAACAACATGGCAGCCTCCAAGGACTCTGGGGTTTCATATACTGCCAAAGCATCTTTCAACTTTTCAGTAAGGCCCTGACAAAATTGGCTTCTAAGAGCTGGGTCATTCCATTTTGTATCAGTCGCCCATCTGCGGAATTCTGAGCTCTACGTCTCCACTGACCGATTTCCCTGATGAAGGCGATGCAACCTGGACTCGGCCAAGGTTATTCGGTCAGGGTCATCATAAATGAGGGCTAGAGCCCCAAAAAACCCCTCCCCAGACTGGAGACAAACCGAACCCTGCGGCAAAGAGAAAGCCCAGGATTGCGGATCTCCTTGCAGCAGTGAGATCACAATTCCCACTCGGTTGTCCTAATTTCCGGAGGAGTAAGGGCGAAGTTTAAAATACAGTTTGCAAGCTTCCTTGAACACAAAAAACTTGTCCCTACCTCCTGAAAACCTGTCCGGGAGGGCAACCTTGGCTTCAAGCTGGACCGGCCTACCTGCAGAGTTTAAAATACAGTTTGCAAGCTTCCTTGAACACAAAAAACTTGTCCCTACCTCCTGAAAACCTGTCCGGGAGGGCAACCTTGGGTTCAAGCTGGACCGGCCTACCTGCAGAGTTTAAAATACAGTTTGCAAGCTTCCTTGAACACAAAAAACTTGTCCCTACCTCCTGAAAACCTGTCCGGGAGGGCAACCTTGGCTTCAAGCTGGACCGGCCTACCTGCAGAGTTTAAAATACAGTTTGCAAGCTTCCTTGAACACAAAAAACTTGTCCCTACCTCCTGAAAACCTGTCCGGGATAGCAACCTTGGGTTCAAGCTGGACCGGCCTTCCTGCAAAGACCCCAACATTCGGGATCCGCAGCTGCAGTTGTGGCTGCTGAACCTCATAGCGGAGGTCCGTCACCTCCAGAGACTGCCTGTGCAGCTGCTCTGACAGCTCAGCAATGGGATACATGAACCAAGGGAAAAAAAACTAAAACCCCCAAAAATGTCAGTATATATATATATATATATATATATATATATATATATATATATATATATATATATATATATATACATATATATATATATATATATATATATATATATATATATATATATATATATATATATAATATTATATACATACATACACATGCATGGCCGGTGATAATGTCACACACTGTGTGGGAAAGTAGTAGTACAACATGAAGGGATGAGGGGAGGGTAGCCCAAATGCGAGGAAAAGGGGGAGTGGAGACCCCTCGGAAGATCTAATATCACCTTACCTGTCCTACCGTCCCTATATAGATTCTGCACCTATCGCCGAACAGGAAACCTAATCCCTGTATAGCCTTAAAGCTAGGCCCTAGATGGGGGTGTGAGCCCTGGTCAGTCCCCACTATAAACTAAAGACAACAAGGGAGATAAAGGGGGGAGCAGACACCACAGAGACAACACCAAACGTCCTCCAAGGGTACCAGAGAGGAAGCTAGCCGACAGCTATTGCTCCAAGCCTTCACAAGGGTAAATGAGAATATCACCGGCGACTCCCTGAAGCAGACTGAGAGTTTATAAACACCCAGACTAGGATGTGTCAATCAGAGCAGGAGGGAGGTTGCCGCTGGGCCCAAAAGTAAGAAGGATTAAGAAGGTGTCTGCAATGCCAAATGTAGTGACCTTCTGCAGCCAGATCCAGAGCGACTGTCTGTTAATATATTAATATATTAAGATATTGTTAATGTTAATTTTATAAAATCTTGAAGGGCTGGGAACATCCCACAAGCTGGCCCACCTGATGTCATCAAGGGGGGTGTGTTGGTTTAACTCAGGTGCTGATAAAAGGTCAATGTGAATTATGATCTGTGTTCAATGCTGAGGAAGATACTTACCAGTGTAGGCTTGATCCCTTTAACCAGACGTTTTCAATCGCATTGCTTTCATCCACTAAGCTGAATCATCTCTGTGATCGGCGTAGTAAGATCTTTCGTTAATCCTGTTTTATTTTATGCAATTGTATATGCTGTATTGCTTTGTCCCCTTTGTAAAATGTTTTGTAGATTTTTTTATAAACACTGCCTATCATTTTGGATTAAATATAAAATGTAATGGTTCTGTTCCTTTTGTTCTGTAACCTGCACCCCGAAACCATACGCTACCAGAACCAGGCCTCCAGTCAGCCTGTATAAAACACGACACGTGGTGGCAGTGAGTAGTACTTGGGTTAACGTGGAGTTCGCAGTGACCGTATTGGAGGTATATACATACTTTGGAATCTGATGTGTATATACCATTCGCACACTGTTGGTTTCCCGATAACCGGCCTATTAGTGAAAATAGCCTGCAGCCTCCTCTGTTAATCGTCGGTCAATTGTCCGGACGATAGGGGGTAGCAGACAGCTATTCTCTCTAAAGATAACAGCGGATGGGTTAAGTGACGAAACCCCCCACCACCGCCACCCCGGCTGCAATCTTTGACATACAGCAATACTTTGGTATTGCTGCATATAGTACAAATGATCAAATGATCCCAGGTTTAAGTCCCCTAAGGAGACCAATAGATGGTGGGAAAAAAAATTCAAATCACCTTATTTTTTCCCCCATAAAAAATAAAGATAATAAAAAATTACACATGGCATTGCTTCGTCCATAAAAGTCCGATCTATCAGAATATAAAAATAATCTGATCAGTAAACACCATAAACAGAAAAAAAAATCAAAACACCAAAATTGTAGGATTTTTGTTTGCTGCAACAGCCCAAAAAATGTTGTAAGAAGCTATCAAAACGTCACATCCATCCCAAAATGTTATCAATAGTGTTGAGCGATACCTTCCGATATCGGGAAATATCGGATCGGATTGGATCGGACCGATACCGAAAAAGTATCGGATATCGCCGATTCCGATACCGGAAACCAATGCAAGTCAATGGGACAGAAATATCGGAATGAAAATAAACCCTTTCTTTCCTTGTAGGTTAATTCTACATGAAGGAAAACAACTAAGAATAATGTAGAATGTATTGGGGGAGGTGGGGGAGACAATAAAGGCATAGAGGTTTAGCCCAATCAAATGGAATAGCAGGAATTAATATATATTTTTTTAAGACGTTCTGAGTTATGGAAATATTGACTATGTTAAGTATTTTTATATTTTGTCAGATATTTATGTTTCACTACTTCCATGCTCTTCACCTTCTTTTTTACTTCTCCCACACTTTCTCCTTCATCATCCTCAGCATCTTTTTCATCCACTTCTTCACCTTCTTCATCTTCTTCTTCTTCACCTTCTTCGTATTATTCTTTTTTTTTACATTCTTTATATTCTACTTCTTCATCTTCTTCATCTTCATCATATTCTTATTTGCGGCAGGCATTCCTGTAGTTGTTATCTATAAAAGGTTGGACATTACACCTTTCATTCTGCCCGTCACAAAAGATTTACAACAGGATTTGTCCGTGTTCAGTTTGGCCTGCAGCAGCAGGTCTTTTCCAGGGGCACCACGAGGAGGAACGGACTCACCCCCATACACTGCTTAGTCATCTTCTGCTTATAATTTAGATATTATATTTTGCTCTGATTTTTAGTCTTATGCTTAATGTTCTTCCGCTTTTTGTTCTGCAGCTTCTTGTATTTCTGCTTCTTGGTTTTCTGTCTCTTGTTCTTCTGTATCTTGGTGCTTGTCTTCTCTTCTTTGTCCTCTTGGTCAACTTCTTCAGGGTCATCTTCTTGGTCTTCTTCGGGGTGGTCTTCAGGGTCTTCGTCTTCGGGGGTCCTCGTCTTCGGTGTCCTCGTCTTCTTCGGGTTGGTCTTCTGGGTCCTCGTCTTCGGGGTCCTCGTCTTCTTCGGGGTGGTCTTCAGGGTCCTCGTCTTCGGGGTGGTCTTCAGGGTCCTCGTCTTCTTCGGGGTGGTCTTCAGGGTCCTCGTCTTCTTCGGGGTGGTCTTCAGGGTCCTCGTCTTCAGGGTCGTCGTCTTCGGGGTCCATGTCTTCTTAGGGTTGGTCTTCAGGGTCCTCGTCTTCAGGGTCCTCGTCAGGGAGATCTAGAGTGATTACCAAGAACCATTTCAAAAAGCTTGAACTTGGAAATGTAGCAGAAGGTACAAGAAAGCTGAGGAACTACCGAGGACCAGCTGACGGTACTGGAACCTGGATGGATAGCAGAAGGTACAAGAGCCAATGGAACTGCCGAAGACCAGCTGACGGTACTGGAACTTGGTTACTAAGCAGGAGGTACCTGTGCCAGAAAGCACTACCAAGGACCAGCAGACGTTGGTAGAACTTGGATACCGAGAAGGAGGCACCTAATCCAAAGGCACTGCCGAGAACCAGCTGACGGTACTGGAACCCGGATGGGTAGCAGAAGGTACCCATGTAAAAAAAAGTTCAAGGCCGCGAGCCGGCCGCAGTTACCAAAACCCACAGTCCTACAGGGGGTGCTTGTCCTATTGGCACTATGGAACCAGCCTTCATTGCCAGATCCCGCAGCCCACATAGGAGTCACCTAAACTGCAGGCACCATAGAGTCGGCTAACCCGACCGCAACACGACAGGACAACGTATTGGAGGCAAAGTGACGTTGACACTACCCGGAAACAGCTGGCGTGCTGGAACCAGGCTGGGCAGGAGGGAGTACCCATGCCAAAGTCACTGCCGAGAACCAGCTGACGGTACTGGAACTCGGTTACTAAGCAGGAGGTACCTGTGCCAGAAAGCACTACCAAGGACCAGCAGACGTTGGTGGAACTTGGATACCGAGAAGGAGGCACCTAATCCAAAGGCACTGCCGAGAACCAGCTGACGGTACTGGAACCCGGATGGGTAGCAGAAGGTACCCATGTAAAAAAAAGTTCAAGGCCGCGAGCCGGCCGCAGTTACCAAAACCCACAGTCCTACAGGGGGTGCTTGTCTTATTGGCACTATGGAACCAGCCTTCATTGCCAGATCCCGCAGCCCACATAGGAGTCACCTAAACTGCAGGCACCATAGAGTCGGCTTTCCCGACCGCAACACGACAGGACAACGCATTGGAGGCAAAGTGACGTTGACACTACCCGGAAACAGCTGGCGTGCTGGAACCAGGCTGGGCAGGAGGGAGTACCCATGCCAAAGTCACTGCCGAGAACAAGCTGACGGTACTGGAACCCGGATGGGTAGCAGAAGGTACAAGAGCCAATGGAACTGCCGAAGACCAGCTGACTGTACTGGAACTCGGTTACTAAGCAGGAGGTACCTGTGCCAGAAAGCACTACCAAGGACCAGCAGACGTTGGTGGAACTTGGATACCGAGAAGGAGGCACCTAATCCAAAGGCACTGCCGAGAACCAGCTGGCGGTGCTGGAACCCAGGGTAAATACTAAAAACAGAGTGGAGCCAGAGGTGTAATTGGAGCAAGTTTTAAATCAGTAGTACAGTGGATGTGGATAAAGCAGGAGAATTTGCCGGACACACAGCAGGGGAACAGCTGACGTTACTGAACCCCAATAACACGGCAGCAAGTGTTGACTGTGCAGACGGCACTTCCGTGCGCCAACTGGCGGTGTTGGAGCTCAGGGATAATACTGAAAACAGAGGAGCCAGAGGTGTAATTGGAGCAACTTTAAAATCTGTAGTGAGAATGTGGACAGAGCAGGAGAAATTGCCGTCCGCACAGCAGGGGAACAGCTGACATTACTGAACCCCAATAACACGGCAGCAAGTGTTGACTGTGCAGACGGCACTTCCGTGCGCCAACTGGCGGTGTTGGAGCTCAGGGATAATACTGAAAACAGAGGAGCCAGAGGTGTAATTGGAGCAACTTTAAAATCTGTAGTAGTGAGAATGTGGACAGAGCAGGAGAAATTGCCGTCCGCACAGCAGGGGAACAGCTGACGTTACTGAACCCCAATAACACGGCAGCAAGTGTTGACTGTGCAGACGGCACTTCCGTGCACCAACTGGCGGTGTTGGAGCTCAGGGATAATACTGAAAACAGAGGAGCCAGAGGTGTAATTAGAGCAACTTTAAAATCTGTAGTAGTGAGAATGTGGACAGAGCAGGAGAAATTGCCGTCCGCACAGCAGGGGAACAGCTGACGTTACTGAACCCCAATAACACGGCAGCAAGTGTTGACTGTGCAGACGGCACTTCCGAGCGCCAACTGGCGGTGTTGGAGCTCAGGGATAATACTGAAAACAGAGGAGCCAGAGGTGTATTTGGAGGAGGTTTTAAATCAGTAGTACAGTGGATGTGGACAGAGCAGGAGAAATTGCCGTCCGCACAGCAGGGGAACAGCTGACATTACTGAACCCCAATAACACGGCAGCAAGTGTTGACTGTGCAGACGGCACTTCCGAGCGCCAACTGGCGGTGTTGGAGCTCAGGGATAATACTGAAAACAGAGGAGCCAGAGGTGTAATTGGAGCAACTTTAAAATCTGTAGTAGTGAGAATGTGGACAGAGCAGGAGAAATTGCCGTCCGCACAGCAGGAGAACAGCTGACGTTACTGAACCCCAATAACACGGCAGCGAGTGTTGACTGTGCAGACGGCACTTCCGAGCGCCAACTGGCGGTGTTGGAGCTCAGGGATTACAGTTCAGGTGGTAGAAACATGAACACAACAGGAGACCTGGATACTGTTGCCAACCAATTATTTATTCTGGAAGAGGACTGGCAAATTCATGAGAGATCCAGGCCTTGTTCATTTTGAGAAAAGTAAGCCGGTCAACGTTATCGGAGGATAGTCGCATGCGACGGTCTGTTAGTACACCACCTGCGGCACTAAAGACGCGTTCCGATAATACACTAGCAGCAGGGCAAGCTAGCACCTCCAATGCATACTGACTAAGCTCTGGCCATGCATCCAGCTTACAGACCCAAAACTTGAAGGGAGAAGAGCCGTCTGGGAGTACACTAAGAGGGCAAGACATGTAGTCTGTCACCATCTGATGGAAACGTTGCCTCCTGCTGACTGGAGCCGTCTGTGATGGTGTAGACATTTGTGGCGGCGGGGACACAAAACTTTGCCACATTTCGGCCATACTGGTCTTGCCTTGTGCTGAGGCGCTGCTTCTGCTCCCTCTTTGTGCAGAGCTTCCACCACTGCCTCGACGCACTGAGCTGCTTTGTAAAGCACTAGCAGCACTGCTCTCGGTTGGAATGGAGAACATGATGGAATGCACCAGTGCGTCTTGGTACTCCCGCATTTTACGCTCCCGGTTCAACGGTGTTATGAGGCTTTGTAAGTTGTCCCGGTAGCGAGGATCTAGGAGGGTGGACACCCAATAATCAGCCGTGTTGAGAATGTGGGCGATGCGGCGGTCGTTTCTCAGGCACTGCAGCATGAAATCAACCATGTGCTGCAGACTGCCAACTGGCCAAGAAACGCTGTCCCCTGCTTGAGGCGTGATCTCTGTCTGCTCTGCATCACCCCACCCTCGCTCTAGATACTGACTACTAGAGCATTGTGTACCTCCCTCCTCTGGACAGATGTCTTCCTCATCCATTGACTCCTCCTCATCCTCCTCCCAAAGTGTCCCCTGCCTAGGCCTTTGCGAGGAACCACGTTGCGCAGACTGTAGAGAAGCAGATGGCATTTGTGACTCCTCATCCTCCACCTCTTCCAAAACCTCGTCCCTTAGTGCTTGCAGTGTTTTTTCAAGCAGGCAGATAAGGGGGATAGTCATGCTAACTAGTGCATCATCTGCACTCGCCATCCGCGTGGAATAATCGAAGGCACGCAAAACGTGGCAAATGTCCTTCATAGAGGCCCACTCAGTGGTGGTGAAGTGTGAACGGCGCGCACTGCGACTTGTTTGCGCCTGCTGCAGCTGGTACTCCATTACTGCTGCCTGCTGCTCACACAACCTCTCCAACATATGTAACGTTGAATTCCACCTGGTGGGTAGGTCACATATGATGCGATGTTCCGGAAGACGTAATCGGCGCTGCAGAGCTGCAATGCGTGATCTTGCATTGCTGGAATGCCGCAAGTGAGTGCACTCTATGCGGACCTTGTGAAACAGTGCATCAAGATCCGGATAGTCGCTCAAAAAACTCTGCACGACCAAGTTGAGCACATGTGCCAGACATGGGATGTGAGTGAGGTTGCCTAGGCCCAGAGCTGCCGCCAGATTTCGGCCATTGTCACACACTACCATGCCTGGCTGGAGATTCGCTGGCACAAACCACACGTCGCTCTGCTGCTTGATGGCATTCCAGAGCTCCTGCGCTGTGTGGCTGCGATTCCCCAAAGAAATTAATTTTAATACGGCCTGTTGACGTTTGGCCACAGCTGTGCTCATATTGGTCACCATAACAGGTAACCGTTCACGGGTCGATGTGGAGGTAGACCGTGACGGCTCCTGCAGCGCTGATTCAGAGGAACTGGAGTATGAGGAGGAGTCAATGTGTACAGACTGGATTCCTGCAATCCTTGGAGTTGGCAGAACACGTACAGCGCCACTCTCAAGATCTGTACCCGGCTCCACAACATTTACCCAATGGGCAGTGAGGGAAAGGTATCGTCCCTGTCCATGCTTACTGGTCCACGCATCGGTGGTCAGGTGGACCTTGCTACTGACGGCGTTTTGTAGCGCATGTTTAATTTTTCCCTCCACATGATGTTGCAGGGCAGGGACGGCTTGCCTGCTGAAATAAAATCGGCTGGGCACGTTGTATTGTGGGACTGCCAATGCCATAAAGTTACGGAATGTGTCAGTCTCCACCAGCCTGAATAATAGCATTTCAAGGGCCAGTAGTTTAGCAATGCCAGCATTCAGAGCCTGTGGTCGGGAGTGGTTTGCCGAGTATGGGCGCCTTTTCTCCCATGCCTGTGCTAACGATGGCTGTAGTCTGGCCTGGGAGTGTGAGGATGACTGGGAAAGTGGTGCTGTGGGTGGAATTACACTGTGTCTCTGTACAACAGTGCCAGAGATTCTTCCATGGCGATCCTGTGAGGAAGCCGAACCAGCTGTGTGTGAGCTGAAGGAAGAGGCTACAACACGAGCTGAAGAGGTGGTAGGTGGCGCTGTAGGTTGGCCTAGGTCTTCAGTGTGTTTTTGTAACTCCACCACGTGCTTGGTCCGCACATGTTTCCACATATTTGTGGTATTGAGGTTGCTGACACTTTTCCCTCTTTTCACCTTCTGATTACACAGCTTGCATTTGACAAAGCAAATGTCATCTGCAACTGTGTCAAAAAAGGACCAGGCACTGCAAGTCTTGGGAGCGCCCGCTTTGGATTTCGGAAGAGCCATGCTCCTAATGGGTGCCGAAGTGGAGGCTACAGGCAACCAAGTCTGCCCCCTCCCTCTCCCTCCTTTTTGGGCCGTTCGGGGAATCTCTTCCTCAGAGCTGCTCCCACCACCTTCCTGTCCCTCACGCCATGATGGGTCAAGGACCTCATCATCTACACCACCCTCTTCAAACAACTGCTTCTCCTGGGTAGTCTCGACAGCACAGTACGCACCAGAAAGTGGCACCTGAGTCTCATCATCAGATGCGTACTGAGGTGTGCTGCTGACCATAGGCACTGGCCCACCCGCCTCTTCAGATTCAGAGAGACAAAACGGTTGCGCATCACTGCATACTACCTCTTCTTCAAATTCTCGAATTCTGCTTGGCTGGCCCCCTCTTTCCAAGCCAAGAGATTCAGAGAACAGAAGTAGAGATGGCTCCTGTCCAGGGCTCTCTGACTGCCTGGGCAATTTGGCAGGTGGTGAAGAGACAGATGGGTGCTCTTCAGTGCTCAGGACCTGAGAGGATCTGGAACTAATTGAAGTCGATGCGTTAGCTGCCATCCATCCGACAACGGCTTCAATTTGGTCCTCGCGCAGCAGTGGGGTACGGCTAGCTCCTACAAAGCTGCGCATAAAGGACTGTTCCCTGGTAAAACTGGGGGATGCTGAGTCACTGGTGCCCGCAGCAGGCTCAGAATCCCCACGTCCTCTCCCTGCAGGCACAGAATCCTCACGTTCTCTCCCTGCAGAAACTCCACGCCCACGCCCACGACCACATGCCTTACTCCCTGCCTTCTTCATCTTGGTAGACTGATAAAGATAGGCAGAAAAGTACTAAGGGCTTAGTGTGCTTATTCCTGAACAGCTGCTAACAGGTATAAGAAACACTAATTTTATAAAGTGTGGACTAGACTTTAATATGAGCTAATGTGGCCTACACAACTGTAAAGTGGAGTGTTTGGTGAACTTTATTTAGTTTTTTTTTTGTCACAAAAAGACACTGGATGTGCCTAAAGATTTAATAACGATAGTATCACAAACTTTTTGTAGCTATTACATTGTAGGAAGGTAACCTACAATGCAATAGAGGAGGCTGCAAAAAATAGGCTAATACTAATCTGGCTGGGGCTGCAGGGCCCAATGCTGCAGAAAGGCTCCTCTAACAACTCCTATATAGTGTGTTTGGAACCAATTTAGCTGAATACGGATGGAACCACCACACTAATAGGAGAAATCAGGAAAAATTATGAATTGGCAAAAAAGGACAATGTATGAGGCAGTGACACACACTGAGTGCACTACAACCAGACGTGGTTGAAGCACACACTACAGGGTGAGCTGCACTCACACACCAGACCTTGCAGACAGCGGTGAACAGTACAGATGCAGAGCACTGTGCACTAGCGCTGCAAGACCAAAAAAATTTCTCTATCTACTCCTATATAGTGTGTTTGGAACCAATTTAGCTGAATACTGATGGAACCACCACACTAATAGGAGATATCAGGAAAAATTATGAATTGGCAAAAAAGGACAATGTATGAGGCAGTGACTAGAGATGAGCGTTGTTCGACTCGAACTGTTCGCCAATCTCAAATTCGAGCTGTTTTGGGCGGTGTTCGAGAAGTTCGGCGAACACGAACGATTTGAGAAAAATTCGGCTGTTCGAGGTTATGTTCGATAACTGTTCGTGCACCAAAATCATAACTGGATTTTTTCTCAGTAATGATGAAAATTAATGTTAATACGCAGTTTGAGTGTTCAGTGGGGTGGGGGGAGGGGCAGGGGATGGATCTCTGCAGGAATAATGAAGATCTCCATTTTTTTTTCTCTTTCCCGCATTTACAGTGGAGAGGTGCAATCTGTCAGCCTATCAGCAGCGCACACACGGAGCGAAGTGCTTTTTTTCACACAAGCAAGGGCATGTGTCATTGGCAGTGTATGTCACATGTCCTTGCCCTATAAGACCAAGCCATTTTCCCCGTCGCCACCATTTTCTCACTGCTGCAGCTGCGTGTTAGACGGCACCGCTGTTGCTGTGTGCGCTATACCTTGTTAATTTCAAGCCAATTTTCGCACAAATCTACAGATAGCTTGGGAGTAGGGAATAGTTGTGATTGCAGTCCTTTTAAGGACTAGGTTACAGCATTTCCTACGACTTTTATCAGGCAGGTCTGTGCACTTAAATGGATAGATTGTGGGAGTAAAGACTAATTGTAATTGCAGTCCTTTTCAGGACTAGGTTACATCAGTTCCTATCAGTTTTTGCCAGGCAGGTCTGTGCCAGTGCTGTGCAAGTTTTTTTCACAGCATTTGGCTGAATCTAGCAAAGCTAATCCTTTTTGGCCTATTGCAGAGTGTGTTAGTCAGTGGAGTAGCCTATCTGTGTTGCAAGATATACCACCTGTGTATAGAATACCAATTTTTTTACTGCACCTAGTGAAGTAAAATCTTTTGGGCATAGCATCATTTTATTAGTCCATCTATACTGACCTCCATCAGGTTGCAAATTGAATATAATTTTTTTCTGCATCTACCTCTGAAAAAAAATTTGGGCTTCTAGCAGTGTGTGGGACTTGTTCTATTAGTCCATCTATACTGACCTCCATCAGGTTGCAAACTGAATATAATTTTTTTCTGCATCTAGCTCTTAAAAAATATTTGGCCTTCTAGCAGTGTGTGGGACTTTCTCTATTAGTCCATCTATACTGACCTCCATCAGGTTGCAAATTAAAAATATTTGTTATCTGCATCTAACTCTGAAAAAATATTTGGGCTTCTAGCTGTGTGTGGGACTTGGTCTATTAGTCCATCTATACTGACCTCCATCAGGTTGCAAATTGAATATAATTTTTTTCTGCATCTAGCTCTGAAAAAATATTTGGGCTTCTAGCAGTGTGTGGGACTGGGTCTATTAGTTCATCTATACTGACCTCCATCAGGTTGCAAATTAAAAATAATTTTTATCTGCATCTAGCTCTGAAAAAATATTTGGGCTTCTAGCAGTGTGTGGGACTCATTGTATTAGGCCATCTATACCAAGCTCCACCAGCTTTGAAATTAATAATAATTTTTAGCTGCATCTAGCCCTGAAAATAATTTTTCCCAATAGTGGTAGCAATAGAAATATGGGGCGTGCGCCTGGCTAACAGAAATATACGCTTCATAACACAAAACACCAGCCTAGCGCACTGCATTAATAAGATGGCATCATCGTCTCTCCCAGTGCTAGGCCTACTACGCAGGCTAGCATTCCTGTGCCTAAAACACATTGTATGGGTCCGTGCTAGCCACTATGCTGAGGGGTATAAAGCTGCTGCTAACGCTTTATAACAATTCAATTGGCAGATTTTCACAGAGCTCTTCCACAACGCCCACCCATCGGGCAACAGTTGCCCACCCTCCCTATGGGATCTAGTGGTGAATAGTTGATGCCATTAATCAGAGCGTCAGTTGCCCCGTCAACGTGGCAAGCATACGGTAAGGCATGGGAAGAGTGGACACGACTAGTAGCAGGCAGACGGGTTGACCAATGTGAACAAGCCAGATCACAAGTCACCATAGAATTTCTCCACCAGCTAATGATGAGGGGCATATCAGGAGCGTCAGCTCAGCGGTGTCTGACCGGAGTAGCATTTCACTTCCAACTACTGAATTGGGGAGATGTGACAAAGATTCATCATCAGACAATCCATAAAAGGGTGGAAAAGGGGTCAGCCAAGTCAGGAATGTAGACATCCCGTCCCGTGTCACTAAAACTGATTTCTCACATCTTATCCCTAACACCATTAACATGACACTCACAATTTGAAGCAACACTAATGTCTACTGCATTTGTGATCGCCTTCTTCGGGGCGCTATGTATAAGCGAATTAGTCCCTCAATCCAAAATTACCACCAGTGGAGGCTTATTACACCAGGACGTAGTCATAGCCAATAATGCAATACGTCTACGCATACACCAATCGAAAACGGTTCCAGCGGGCAGGGGTACTTGGGTACTTCTACAACCCACAAACGGTACACTGAGTCGGGTAACAATAGTAAAAACATATCTAACCATCAGATCACAAAGTAATTTCTTCCTATCACACATTGATGGAACGCCATTATCAAGATACCTGTTCCAAGCTATATTTAATAAATGCCTAACATCGGCAGGGAACCACCCCAAAGAGTACGGAACACACTCATTCCGCATAGGTGCGGCCACGGAAGCAGCAAGAGAAGGACTGTCAGAAACGGAAGTTCAGAGGATAGGGAGATGGCGAGCCACGTGTTTGGCGAGATACATAAGACCGGACTTGATATCCTAACGTGGTTTGTTTCTTTTACAGGTGACGCTAAGCCAACAGTGTGAGTGATAGACCACTCGTATATATATTGGGCACAAAAAAGGGCGAAAGTCCGCCCAGGCGGGAGGAAATTAGAGTTTCATAACACATATTTCAACTGGAGAGGTATTAGAGGCCTGCTATGGCCACAGGTACTAATGGAGGTAATCAAGGTAGGGAGAGAGGCAAGAGGTCCGGTCATCTTAGTTATACAGGCCGGGGGAAACAACCTAGGTCATCACAAGAGCGCATAACTAATGGCAATAATGAAACTAGACACTGAGCGCTTCAGAGAATTTTTCACAAAATTAGCTATAGTATGGTCAGAGATTGTGCCGATAGCGGTATGGCAAGGTGCGCGAGACATCACGGCCATTGAATGGACAAGGCGGGTAATAAATATTCGGATGGCAAAATTTAGAAGAGACAGAGGCGGTGTAGTGATACGACACCGACAACTGGAAGGAGATAAAGCAGGCCTCATACGGCCCGACGGTGTTCACTTAATAGAAAAAAAGAGAGGGGTCGCTCACTGGTCTATTCGGGTGCTCTGAAGAAAAAAGTCATCTCAATTGCAAAAAGAACTTCGGCACTCCATACATGAATATATAAGAAATATTGTATCTAGACTAATGTCACTTTGAAAAATGAAGTTTTTTTGCGCATAATTTGGCCAATTTATGTGTGCCCATCAACCACGACAAGGTCACCTTCGTATGATGGGAAACTACGCTACGCTACCACTAGATATGCCACTCTTGGGCTGTAAGCCTGTATGGACAATATGTCTCTGCTTGGGCTTTTAACCTACAATGTATGGGCTGGTAGAGCTAGTTAAAACCACCTGTGACTGAATGGGAGGGACACATGGTCAGAAAAAAAGCTGTCAAACTTCTAATAGTGTGAACACGTACCTGCTGCAATGCTCCAGGAGCGGGATCCCAAAAATGATTAATAGAAAAAAAGAGAGGGGTCGCTCACTGGTCTATTCGGGTGCTCTGAAGAAAAAAGTCATCTCAATTGCAAAAAGAACTTCGGCACTCCATACATGAATATATAAGAAATATTGTATCTAGACTAATGTCACTTTGAAAAATGAAGTTTTTTTGCGCATAATTTGGCCAATTTATGTGTGCCCATCAACCACGACAAGGTCACCTTCGTATGATGGGAAACTACGCTACGCTACCACTAGATTTGCCACTCTTGGGCTGTAAGCCTGTATGGACAATATGTCTCTGCTTGGGCTTTTAACCTACAATGTATGGGCTGGTAGAGCTAGTTAAAACCACCTGTGACTGATTGGGAGGGACACATGGTCAGAAAAAAAGCTGTCAAACTTCTAATAGTGTGAACACGTACCTGCTGCAATGCTCCAGGAGCGGGATCCCAAAAATGATTAATAGAAAAAAAGAGAGGGGTCGCTCACTGGTCTATTCGGGTGCTCTGAAGAAAAAAGTCATCTCAATTGCAAAAAGAACTTCGGCACTCCATACATGAATATATAAGAAATATTGTATCTAGACTAATGTCACTTTGAAAAATGAAGTTTTTTTGCGCATAATTTGGCCAATTTATGTGTGCCCATCAACCACGACAAGGTCACCTTCGTATGATGGGAAACTACGCTACGCTACCACTAGATATGCCACTCTTGGGCTGTAAGCCTGTATGGACAATATGTCTCTGCTTGGACTTTTAACCTACAATGTATGGGCTGGTAGAGCTAGTTAAAACCACCTGTGACTGAATGGGAGGGACACATGGTCAGAAAAAAAGCTGTCAAACTTCTAATAGTGTGAACACGTACCTGCTGCAATGCTCCAGGAGCGGGATCCCAAAAATGATTAATAGAAAAAATCCCTCCCATTCAGTCACAGGTGGTTTTAACTAGCTCTACCAGCCCATACATTGTAGGTTAAAAGCCCAAGCAGAGACATATTGTCCATACAGGCTTACAGCCCAAGACGGCATATCTAGTGGTAGCGTAGCGTAGTTTCCCATCATACGAAGGTGACCTTGTCGTGGTTGATGGGCACACATAAATTGGCCAAATTATGCGCAAAAAACCTTCATTTTTCAAAGTGACATTAGTCTAGAGACAATATTTCTTATATATTCATGTATGGAGTGCCGAAGTTCTTTTTGCAATTGAGATGACTTTTTTCTTCAGAGCACCCGAATAGACCAGTGAGCGACCCCTCTCTTTTTTTCTATTAATCATTTTTGGGATCCCGCTCCTGGAGCATTGCAGCAGGTACGTGTTCACACTATTAGAAGTTTGACAGCTTTTTTTCTGACCATGTGTCCCTCCCATTCAGTCACAGGTGGTTTTAACTAGCTCTACCAGCCCATACATTGTAGGTTAAAAGCCCAAGCAGAGACATATTGTCCATACAGGCTTACAGCCCAAGAGGGCATATCTAGTGGTAGCGTAGCGTAGTTTCCCATCATACGAAGGTGACCTTGTCGTGGTTGATGGGCACACATAAATTGGCCAAATTATGCGCAAAAAACCTTCATTTTTCAAAGTGACATTAGTCTAGAGACAATATTTCTTATATATTCATGTATGGAGTGCCGAAGTTCTTTTTGCAATTGAGATGACTTTTTTCTTCAGAGCACCCGAATAGACCAGTGAGCGACCCCTCTCTTTTTTTTCTATTAATCATTTTTGGGATCCCGCTCCTGGAGCATTGCAGCAGGTACGTGTTCACACTATTAGAAGTTTGACAGCTTTTTTTCTGACCATGTGTCCCTCCCATTCAGTCACAGGTGGTTTTAACTAGCTCTACCAGCCCATACATTGTAGGTTAAAAGCCCAAGCAGAGACATATTGTCCATACAGGCTTACAGCCCAAGAGTGGCATATCTAGTGGTAGCGTAGCGTAGTTTCCCATCATACGAAGGCGACCTTGTCGTGGTTGATGGGCACACATAAATTGGCCAAATTATGCGCAAAAAACCTTCATTTTTCAAAGTGACATTAGTCTAGATACAATATTTCTTATATATTCATGTATGGAGTGCCGAAGTTCTTTTTGCAATTGAGGTGTTCACTTAATAGATATTGGACTGGACATATTCCTGTCAGGACTCCAGGACGGAGTGGAACAAGCGTTAAGAGTGATGGGTGGGGGTCAGAGTCCTGCATACGAGTATGCTGGATCCTCCGTGGCCTGGAAATAGAAAGGACATGTTGGAGAGTTACACTTGTTGGCCAACTTGCCGGAGTGGGGACCCAGGGCATGCTGCAACAAGCTGAATTATTTTAGAAATAAAATGCCTTTCTAATGGAATGAGTATAAAGAGTTAATAAAGCTGTGACCGATCCTCACCCATCCAGTTGTAAGAGTTACATTATTGTATTGTCCATGAAAGGGGGGCGATAGGGGGGCTGAGCGTCTGGGTTTGGTTGGGGGTCCCCACAGTCTGCCTAGGCTAGATTCATTTAAAAATTCTTATTAGATACACAGGCGGTGCAGCTTGCTTCGCAGCTGGGCTACTACGCCCAAAGTATTGCCTAGGCTAGATGCAGTTAAAAATTCTACGCTGACTAGCAGACACTGAAGATTTGGAGCAGACCTCTGAGTAAACAGCTCTTCAGACTCAACCATCTGTGTTACCCCAAGCCATAGTGTATGTAGTTTCTTACAGTTAAAAGGGGGGGGGGTGCGACCCAACCCACCTGGAATTGACGATGCCAACGTCACGTAAGACCCAGCAAGGGGACTCCCAAAATTGTGGCACAGACACCACTTAACCCTAGAACGCATACCTGTGGCCTTGCAGGCCCGCCCAGTTAATTGTTTTCTATTTTCTGCAAGATTACTTTAGTTAGAATTTTGAAACTCTAGGTATTCTTCATGTATATAGTTGTTTGTCATTTGAGTTTGAGTTATTCCATGTTATTTGCACACGGGCCTAAAGGGCCCCAGGTATGTGAAAGTGTAGATTTTTATGGTCATGCGTTCTAGGGTTAAGTGGCATCAATTGCCCCACTGTTGCTTAAAACGGTTGGTGAGGTGATTTTACCAAATCCCCAAGCTTTTAGTCTCCCAAGGATGACACAGGGGTAGAAATGTCCTTGCGAATCCATGATTTGTTCATCTTTATGAACGTGAGTCTGTCTACATTCTCAGTGGACAGCCGCGTGCGCTTATCTGTCAGCACACCACCAGCAGCGCTGAACACACGTTCAGAGAGAACGCTGGCTGCATGGCATGACAAGATCTCCCAAGGCGTGAGTGGTGAGCTCCGGCGATTTTTCCAGATTGGATTACCAAAATGAGCAAGGGTCCAGTGACACAGTCATGGCTTCGATGTTCACTTGGAGATTCTCCTGTACCACCCTCTCTAGGCATTGACTATGTGTCAGACTTCTTGTCTCCTGTGGCCTTGCAAAGGATGGTCTAAAAAAGTGGTGAAACGATTCCACAAAATTGCTGTTACCAGCAGATACTGTGTTACTGTTACTGTTTGAGTGATGAAGACTCGACAGTCCCACCGTTGGCAAGTTAGAACTGTGAGATTCACTACGTGCACCACTGGTGTTTTGTGGAAAAGCACATGTAAGATTCTGCAACAACATCTGCAGATACTCCTGCATTCGTCAATACCTTTTTATGGCAGGAATTATTTCGGCAAATTTACTTTTGTACCGGGGATCTAAGAGTGTGGCAACCCAGTAGTCGGGATTACTTCGAATTCTGACAATCCGGGGGTCATGTTGCAGGTAGTGCAGCAAGAAGGCACTCATGTGTCTTGCACATCCAGAAGGACCAAGTCCTTGTTGTGTTGGTAGCGAGGTAAGAATCATGCTTCCTTCCTCTGCCCTCTCCCTCCAACCTCGCACAACAGAAATGTGATCAAGGTCTACCTCATCTGATGAGTCTTCCATGCCCATCGCCAGTTCGTCCTCCACTTCTTCCTCGGCTCCTGCACCTTCCTCAACAGTTTGGCTGCTACCATGCGCCCTGGTTAATACCTCTCCCCCACCCTCCCATGCCTGCCGCCTTGGTGCTGCCAACCGTCTGGACCTTGGAGATGTTATCCCTTCCGCATACGACTCCTCCTCTACTTCCTCCACCTCCTCTTGTCCCACCACCTGACTCTGAATTCTGTTTAATGTGTGCTCCAGCATGTAAATCACCGTAATAGTCATGCTGATAATGGCATCGTCGTCAGCACTAAACATCTTCGTCGCCATTTCAAAACTGTGCAGAAGGGTGTGTGGCGCCCCTGAGGGTTCAGTCGCCACAGAGTTACTGCATCTCACCCAGAGGTGTGGTATCTCACCCTCAGGTAAGGAAGGCGTATGGCTCGGGACCCTAACTCCTGCATCCAACACATACCCGCAGTGGGGGTAGGGCGAGATTGCTCCTAAGGGAGAACACAGTCCCAGGTCCCTAGCTGGTTTGAGGGTCCTATGTAGTGGGTGCTTAGGGGAGCAGCTTCGGGGAGCACATGACAAGGAGAGTATAAATAGGAAGCCATCTTAGAAAGAGCAGGCCAGACAGAGGAGGAAAAGTGACAGGAGCAGAGACTAGGCATGAGCTCTGCTCCGGAGGCGGGCCTAGCCTGGGAGGCCCAGGACTGAAGGAGAGAAGAGAGGAGTGGGAGCTGGAAGGCTCCAGGAACCGAAGGGACCCTATGGCTATGGGCCGTGCAGAAGGCCAGGTAGAGGGGTCAGGCCAGATAAGGGGAACCGGTCCCTCAACTAGCGGAGAAACAGCAAGGCTCAACTAGAAACCGGAGGCTGCTGCATTTCATGTACTGCAGGCCAAAGTCCACACCAGTCTCACTAAGAAGGTAGCCACATAGGACCAAGGGGACGGAACACACGTCACCCGCCAAGGCCCGAGGATACCGGATAGAAGTGTCACTGGGTGTGAGGTGCAGGGAGAAGGCCAGAGAAAGGACACACAGAAGGGGGTCCTGCTAAGTACTCCGGAGCTATCTGGGGGTGGACTGAGCCCCTCACTGAGTATGCACAGCACGACGGGGTAGATTGCTCTGGTACCTGTAATCTGGACTACAACAACTGTGAGTAATATCTTGAGACGGCATCACACGGACTCTGTGTTCATTACTGACTCCCTGCACTACAACCACCATCATCCACCCACACTGCCCTGAAGCTACACTGTTCCTGTGGTGAGTAAAAATACCGTTGCTGCAAAACCACCAGCTTCAGAGGACTGTTCCGCAGCGGCGGCCCCTTTGGCCGCACTCCACAGGTGGCGTAGTCAGACATTATAAAATCCATATATACAAATTACCCTTGGATTGACCGCCCTGGGTCACGGACTGGGTCACCGCCACAGTGACTACAACCCCCAGCGTCTACCGGCCCGGCTCAGGGTACCCCATGGCCCAGGGGGCGCGTCAACTTCATAGGTCCCTGATCTGAGACCACTCCTGCAGCGTGATTTGCCCCACCTCTGGATCTCGTTGGCCCAGGCTATACGTCAGAACGTATTGCACCAGGGCTTGTCGGTGCTGCCACAGTCGCTGCAACATGTGCAGAGTTGAATTCCACCGTGTCGGCACATCGCATTTCAGCCGGTGAACTGGCAAGCCCAACGACTTCTGTAGAGATGTAAGTCGTTGAACTGCGGGATGCGAACGGCGGAAGTGAGCACACAGCGACCGTGCCCTCTGCAGAAGGCCATCTAGTCCGGGATAGTGGGCTAAAAATTGCTGGACAACCAGGTTCAACACGTGAGCCATACAAGGCACGTGTGTGACATTGCCCCGGCGAAGTGCCGCACCCAGGTTTGCAGCATTGTCGCACATGGCCTTCCCTGGTTGCAGGTCCAGTGGAGACAACCTTTCATGAAACTGGGTCTCCAGAGCTGACCACAACTCCTCAGCTGTGTGACTCACATTTCCCAGACATTTCAAAGTAAACACTGATGCCGTTGAGCCCTGCTGCCAGCATAGTAAGGAGGTGTGCAGGATTCCTTCTGCGCAGTTAGAAAGCAGGTGGCATTACCAGACAGGCTTTGGGTGCAGGTGGAGGACCGAGAGGAGGTTGAGGAGGCAGAAGCAGTGGAGGAACTTCGAGATAAAGAGGATTGACGCACAACTCGTGGGGACGGTAAGACTTGGACAGCAACCCCTTATCCTGCTGTCACCATAGTTACCCAGTGCCCAGTCAGCGACATGTAACGCCCCTGTCCATGCCTTCTCGTCCAAGTGTCTGTGGTGAAGTGCACCCTGTCACACACAGAGTTTCTCAAAGAAGCGGTGATGTTGTGTGCGACATGCTAGTGGAGCGCAGGCACACCTTTCTTTGAGAAGTAGTGCCGACTGGGCATCTGGTACTGGGGCACTGTGACGGACATAAGGTCTTGAAAATCCTCTGTGTCCTCCAGGTGGAAAGGCAGCATTTCTGTAGCCAACAGCTTGCAGATGGTGAAATTCAACCTCTTAGCTTTCTCATGGCTAGGAGGAAATGGTCTTTTACTTTTCCACATCTGAGGGACCGAGGGCTGGCTGTTGTGCTTAGACGGTGATGAGTAGGGTGTCCCCGGCAAACTGCCGGTCTGTGAGGAAGATGCAGGCGGACATGTTAGGTTGCCTTGATCCAAAGGTGGTGCTCTCGATGTCGGAGAGCGCTCAACACTAGCAGGTGTTTCCACTTCCCAATGAACTGACGACCTGCCAATCACACTGGCTGTTGCGGGTAAAGAGGTGGCAGGTCTGCGTCCAAAAACATGTGTGACTGCTGTCCCCCCAGTCACAGAGGATGAAGAGGCTGCGGATGCACAAGATGGGGCAGACGGTGGTTGGCCCAGCCGGCTAGGCCGCATTGTAGCACAGTGAGCTTCCCACTGCAACTTATGCTTCATATCCATGTGACGGTACATGCATGAAGTACTCAAACTATGGATTTTTTGGCCTCTACTTAGTTTTTGCTGACATATTACAGATAACACGAGTTGGGTCATCCTTATCGATCTGAATAAATGCCCAGGCTATGCAAGGCTTAGAGCCCATGTGACCTGAAGAGCCACTACGACTTGTGGTCAGAGGCAGAGTTGTGGTTGAGGATGCAGTTGTTGACGTGCTTCCAGTACTCCGTCTCTGTTCAGGAAGGCGCAACCTAACCTCGTCGTCAATAGCATCTGTGATGCCCCGCTGCGCTTGGTATCACAGATCCTAGAAGAGTGCATTGATGGAATCCTCCACAAGAGGCCCCCATAAACATTCACACATCTCCACCTTCCACCTCAGACCAGCAGAGGGAGCCCGTTAGGGATATAAATAGGGAAGGTGGAGCTAGGCAGTTCAGTTCCTGTGAAGAGTTCCTGCAGTAGAAAAGCCTAAGAGAGGTCAGTCTGCAGTGGAGCTCAGTCTAGTCTAGAGAACGCAGTTAATAGTTCAGCAGTGGAGCACGAGGCTCCTGCTTGCTAGATTCAGGGAGCCTAGATAGAGCTTAAGGTGTGCCGGTGCCGTAAGATCAGTGAAGCGCGGCAAGCTGCCGTTAGTGTGTATAGCCTAGTGAGGGCCTGAGTAGGCCGAAGGCGAGTGGCGAGTTAGTACATAAGGGGCAGAGGAGCTTAACCAGCTCACCCCGAAGCATTTACCGGACACAGGATCCGAGCTTACCGGTATCTCTATGACCCAGTAAGGCATAACCGGAATCCCTGGAGAACTACAAGTCCCAGGATCGCTAAGGTGCTGATATGTAACAGAGCCAGGAGACGCTTAGGCCCCGCATACTGGGAGCGTGAACTCCAAGAGAAGGCCCTACCACAAGGTCAGCCAGCGCAGGACAGAGACAAAGTTAGGACTAGCTCCAGGCAGGTCAGAAACTTACTACGCAGAGGCAAGAAACAGGAGGCCCTACACCCGCTCATTGGGGAGGATCCTGATATGCACCCTTCACCCTACAGTGCTCCGGGATGTGCCTGAATTTCCACCAGTAAAAGGTACTGAAGTGACTACCGTGTCCGTTCCCGTTCTTGCTCTGACCCAGCTGGGTCTCGCCTGTCCTGCATTCCCCCTGCATACGCTGCCCTGAGACCTAGCTCCACCTGTGGGGAGCTATACCATCGAGCTGCCTTATCACCGGCCTCAGTGGACTGCTGCAGCGCTGGTGCTTGTCACCAGATACCACAGGTGGCGTCATGAACTCTTATAAAATGAACAATTATCCACCCTTTTAAAGAGAGACCTCAGGGTACGGGCCAGGGAGCCGACCACCGCGACATCCCCAAGGCCAGGCAAATGCCCGGGTACCGAGTCATCCCCATCCCCAGGGCTAGTCACATCCTCCTCCACCTCCTCTGCTGACCTCATCGACTGGCTGACTGTGGGTTGACAGTAAGTGGGATCTCCAACCTCGTCATCATCACCCTGTGTGTTATCACACCCGTCGTCCTCAGAGCCAACCTCTTCCTGCCCTGACCGAAAAGTCAGGTTGTCGCTCCAATCAGGTATTTGAGTCTCATCATCGTCTTCATCATTGTCTCCACCAACAGGAGTTACAGTTTGGGAACAAGGGTCTACATTATGCTCAGAACCTTCTTCATCTGGTCCTGGATCCGACTTATAAAGATTCTGGGCATCAGATCAGATCATTTCCTCATCTGGATTAACAGAAGCTCTGGAGCAGACCTCCGTTTCCCAGGCTATAGTATGAGTAAACAGCTGTGCAGACTCAACCATCTGTGTTACCCCATACTCAGACGGGCAGCTGGAGACTTGGGAGCTGTGAGGAAGCAAGTGCGATTGGGGTGACACCTCTGAGGACTGGAGTATTTGTGATGTTGAAATTGAGGTGATGGAGAGCCCACTTGAAGGAGCACTTGATATCCGTTGAAGCACCTGCTGTTTTTGTGCCTCATCTAGAATTTGTAGCGATGGGCGTGTCCGTAAGAATGGGATCGTATCACATTGTCCACGAAAAGAAGTCGACATCTTAGTTTGGCTGGAAGATGGTCTTTCTTCTGCAGATGTTACTCCCCCCCCCCCACCGTGGGGGGTCTCGACCCACCGGCGAACAGGCACCAGTATTGGGATAGGGGGGCTGGCCGTCAGGGTCCACCGCGGCTCTGGCACAAACCCGGCGACACAGAGGTGGCACTGGCAGGAACGGACTGGCCGTGTCGGCTTCTCACTTTTTGGATTTTAGAAGGGCATGACATGACTATATCTGTGTCTCCTCCTCCTTTTACTCCTCCACCTCTTTTCTTTTTGCATGACTATATGTACTTGTCACTTTTCCATGTGTTAGTTTTGTCTTCTGAGCAGTTTGTCAGCTTTTGGACACCTTTGAAGGTGTTTTCTATGTGTTTCTATGTGTTTTTGTTTGCCTGCCATTGGTTTTAACGGTGTTCGAAGGTGTTCGACGAACAGTTCGACGAACAGTTCGGCGAACACACGGGTGTTCGACGAACCGAACCGAACTCGAACACTACGGGGGTGGCTCAACACTAGCAGTGACACACACTGAGTGCACTACAACCAGACGTGGTTGAAGCACACACTACAGGGTGAGCTGCACTCACACACAGAGACCTTGCAGAAAGCGGTGAACAGCACAGAGAACTGTGCACTAGCACTGCAAGGCACAGCGATTTATAAAGTAGCTTGGGTAAAGCAGAATCGACCAAATAGGTAGCTAAAACTGTCCCGCAGAACAACAGCGTCCTATCCCTAACTGAATTCACAGCAGAGTGAGCTCAAAATGGCGGCGGCGGCTTTTATAGTGCATCATGACATCATTTCAGCAGCCAATCACAGTCATGCCATTAGTTAAGATGCCTACATGCCTAACAGGATGTGCCCACACTTCTTAGGATCCTCATTGGCTGAATAAAATGAAAATGGCTCATTGCATTATGGGAACTTCCGATTCCGGTATACGATATTGCAAAAGTATCGGAATTAAGTATCGGAATTCCGATACCGCGAATATCGGCCAATACCCGATATTTCAGTATCGGAATGCTCAACACTAGTATGGAGCATTATATGGGGCCTATTATTCGGTATGAAGCATTATATGTGGTCCATTATTCTGTATGGAGCAATATATGGGGTTCATTGTACTTTACGAGGCATTATATGGTGCCCATTATTCGGTATGGAGCATTATATGGGTTTCATTTTTATGTATGGAACCTTATATTGGGCCCATTATTATGAATGGAGCATTATATGGGGCCCATTATTCTGTATGGAGCATTATATGAGGCCCATTATTCTATATGGAGCATTAAATGAGCCCCATTTTTCTGTATGGAGCAATATATGGGGTTCTTTATTCTGTATGGAGCATTATATGGGGCACATTTTATGCATGGAGCATTATATGAGGCCCGTTTGTAACATACATGGCGGCGTACTTGCATAGGCACCATCTCCCACTATGCAACATCGCAATCTTAACCTTCAGTCCAGTTTGTAAGCCGTGCTCCTGTTCATACTGTGTGCATGCTCTGGTCTGATTGCTTAGGGCCCGGTTACTTCTTCATTCTTATAGCTGTGGTGGGCACACTTCTAATGCTTCCCCAGCCTATTGCTGTCAGTCACTTGATTTTTAAACCCACTCCACCTTGGAGCAGGTGCCTGAGCAACACTAATTTCAGTGTGCTCCTACTCTGAAGTTGCCAGGTCTTGTTTCTTGTCTGTCCCACCTTTCTGGGGGCTGTATTCCCAGACCTGTTATCTGTGTCTCCTAGCCTGTTTGTCCGCCATTCTGGGGGCCGTATACCCAGACTCGCTCCTGTATCTCTTTGCAGTGTCTGTTCCTGTCTGAACACTCTCCTAGCCTGTTTGTCTCTATGTCCATATCTTCCCTTTTCCTGCAGTGTCTGAACCTGCACCTAACTCCAACTCTTTGTCTCTGTATTTCTGTTTGTGAGTTTGGAGTCCACTCGCTACTTCATTGCAAGTACCTTGTGTGTCTCTGGTTCTGCTTGTCCCTTCCTGTCTGTTCCGTGTGAACAGAGCCCTGTCCTCTCTGCTCTGCCTTGCTCACCGCTCTGGCAGTTCCTCTCTGCTATGCCTTGCTCACCACTCCGGCGGTTCCTCCCTGCTCTGCCTTGCTCACCGCTCCGGCGGTTCCTCCCTGCTCTGGCTTGCTTACCGCTCCGGCGGTTCCTCTCTGCTCTGCCTTGCTCACCGCTCCGGTGGTTCCTCTCTGTTCTGTTTTGCTCACCGCTCCGGCGGTTCCTCTCTGCTCTGCCTTGCTTACCTCATCTGCGGTTTTGCTCTGGTTTGCTTGTTCACCGCGTCTGCGGTTTTGCTCTGCTTTGCTTGTTCACCGCGTCTGCGGTTTTGCTCTGCTTGGCTTGTTCACCGCGTCTGCGGTTTTGCTCTGCTTGGCTTGTTCGCCGCATCTACGGTTTTGCTCTGCTTGGCTTGTTCACCACTTCCGCGGGCTTTGCCTTGCTCTGCTCATTTACTGCACCTGCGGGTTTTGCTCTGCTCTGTCCGTTTACCGCATCCGCGGGTTTTGCTCTGCTCTGTCCGTTTACCGCACCTGCGGATTTTGCTCTGCTCTGTTTGTTTACCGCATTCGCGGATTTTGCTCTGCTCTGTCAGTGTAACGCACCTGGGGTTTCGCTCTGCTCTATTTGCTCACCGCTCCGGCGGTTTTGCTCTGCTTTGCTTGTCTACCGCATCTGCGGCTCAGTTCCTGTATCCCAGTCTGTACTGGACCCTATCCAGTCTACACTACAAACTGCTAGTACCTCCCTGCCTGCATACCAGCTGTGCCAGCCAATACCCACCTGTCTGTATGCCAGCCTAACCTGCTTGTTCCTGCATTCCCCGGTGTGGGCCAATAGCCGTGTCCGGGGTCTGACCTGGAGTAGCACCTGGTCCCTCTGCCCGGTCCGGTCTGCCTTGGTGCACGGAGTCGATTGAGCCACCGTGCGACCTTGATCGGATCGGGTTGATACTTAGTTACGCCCCTCCAGGCACTCCTCGGTTCATGGTACAGTGGGATCACTAATCACGCACACGTCAGCCAGTCCGGGCGTGTGCATAACACCGTTTTTCTGTATGAAGCAATATATGAGAGCCAATATTCTGTATGGAGCATTATATGGGGTCCAATATACTGTATGGGGCATTATATGGGGCCCATTATTCAGTATGGAGCATTAAATGGGTTTCATTATTCTGTATGGAGCTTTATATTGGGCCCATTATTCTGTATGAAGCATTATATGGGTCCATTATATTTTGGAGCATTATATGGGGCCCATTATTCTATATGAAGCATTATATAAGACCCATTATTCTATATGGAGTAATATATGGGGTTCTTTATTCTGTATGGAGCATTATATGGGGTCCATTGCACTGTATAGAGCATTTTATTGGGCCCATAATTCAGCATGGAGAATTAAAAAAGTTTTATTATTCTGTATGGAGCATTATACGGGGCCCATTATTCTAAATGGATCATTATATGAAGCCCATTATTCTGTATGGGGAGATATAAGGGGTTCTTTATTCTGTATGGAGCATTATATGGGGTCTATTATTCTCTATGGGGCAATATATGGGGTTCTTTATTCTGTATATGGCAATATATGGGTTCTTTATTCTGTATAGGGCAGTATACGGGGCCCATTATTCTATATAGAGCATTATATGAGGCACATTATTCTATATGGAGCAATATATGGGGTTCATTGCACTTTACGGGGCATGAAATGGGGCCCATTATTCTGTATGGAACATTATATGGATTCCAATTATTCTGTATGGTACATTATATTGGGCCCATTGTTATGTATGGAGCAATATATGTTTTTTTTTATTATGTATTGAGCATTATATGAGGTCCATTATTCAGAATGGAGCAATATATGGGGTACATTGTACTGTATGGGGCATTATATTGGACCATTATTTGGTATGGAACATTATGTGGGTTCCATTATTCTGTATGGAGCATTATATTAGGCCCATTATACCATATGGAGAATTATATGTGTCCCATTATTCTGTATGGAGCATTATAAGATTCCCATTATTCGGTATGGAACATTATATTGGGCCCATTATACCATATGGAGAATTATATGTGTCCCATTATTCTGTATGGAGCATTATAAGATTCCATTTGTCTGTATGGAGCAATATATGGGGTTCCTTTTTCTGTATGAAGCATAATACGGGGCATATTATTTTATATGGAGCATTATATGAGGCCCATTATTCTGTATGGAGCAATATACGGTGTCCATTGCACTTTACGGGACATTATATGGGGCCCATAATTTGGTATGGAGCATTACATGGGCTCCATTATTCTATATAGAGCAATATATGGTGTTCTTTATTCTGTATGGAGCATTATACAGGGCACATTATTCTGTATGGAGCATTATATGAGGCCCATTATTCTGTATGAAACAATATATGGGATGCATTATTCTGTATGGAGCACTATGAGGTCCATTATTCAATATGGATCAATATATGGGGTCCATTTTACTGTATAGGGCATTTTATGGGGCCCAATATTCTATATGGAGCTTTATATGAGCCCCATTATTCTATATAGAGCAATATATGGGGTTCTTTATTCTGTATGGAGCATTATGCACGGCACATAATTCTGTATGGAGCATTATATGAAGCCCATTATTCTGTATGGAGCAATATATGGGGTCCATTGCACTTTACGGGGCATTAAACGGGACCCATTATTCGGTATGGAGCATTATATGGGTTCCATTATTCCGTCTGGAGCATTATATTGGGCCCATTATTCTATATTGAGCTTTATATGGGGCCCATTATTCTCTGTGGAGCCATTATTCTGTATGGAGCAATATATGGGGTTCTTTATTTTGTATGGAGCATTAAACGGGTCACATTTTTCTGTATGGAGCATTATATGAGGCCCATTATTCTGTATGAAGTAATATATGGGGTCCACTATTCTATATGGAGCATTATATGGGGTCCATTGTACTCTATGGGGCATTATATGGGGCCCATTATTCTGTATGAAGCATTATTTGGGTCCATTATTCTGTTTGGAGCATTATATGATGCCCATTATTCTATATGGAGCACTATATGAGGCCCATTATTCTGTATGGAGCGATATATGGGGATCTTTATTCGTATGGAGCATTATATTGGGCCCATTATTCTGTATAGAGCATTACATGGGGCACATTATTCAGTATGGAGCAATATATAGGGTTCATTGTACTGTACGGGGCATTATATGGGGCCCATTATTTGGTATGGAGCATTAAATGGGTTCCATTATTCTGTATGGAGCTTTTCGTTTGGCCCATTATTCTGTATGAAGCATTATATGGGTCCATTATTCTGTTGGGAGCATTATATGGGGCCCATTATTCTATATGGGGAAATATATAGGGTTCTTTATTCTGTATGGAGCATTCAATGGGGTCCATTATTCTGTATGGAGCTTTGTATTGGGCCCATTATTTTCTATGAAGCATTATATGAGGCCCATTATTCTGTATGGAGCAATATATAGGGTCCATTAAACTTTACGGGGCATTATATGGGGCCCATTATTCGGTATGGAACATAATATGGGTTCCCTTATTCTGCATGGAACATTATATTGGGCCTGTTATGTTGTTTGGAGCAATATATGGGGTTGGTTCTTTATTCTGTTAGGAGTATTATATGGGGCTCATTATTCTATATGGAGCATTATCTGAGGCCCATTATTCAGTATGGGGCAATATATGGGTTTTTTTTTTCTGTATGGAGAATTATATGGGGTCCATTATTCTAAATGGAGCATTATATGAAGCCCATTATTCTGTATGGGGCAATATAAGTGGTTCTTTATTCTGTATGGAGCATTATATGGGGTCTATTATTCTCTATGGGGCAATATATGGGGTTCTTTATTCTGTATATGGCATTATATGGGTTCTTTATTCTGTATGGGGCACTATACGGGGCCCATTATTTTATATGGAGCATTATATGAGGCACATTATTCTATATGGAGCAATATATGGGGTCCATTGCACTTTACGGGGCATGAAATGGGGCCCATTATTCGGTATGGAGCATTATATGGCTTACATTATTCTGTATGGAGCATTATATTGGGCCCATTATTCTGTATGCAGCATTATCTGGGGCCCATTATTCTCTATGGAGCGTTATATGAGGCCTATTATTCTGTACGGAGCAATATATGGGGTCCATTGTACTTTACGGTGCATTATATGGGGCCCATTATTCGGTATGGAGCATTATATGGATTCCAATTATTCTGTATGGAACATTATATTGGTCCCATTATTATGTATGGAGAAATACATGTTTTTTTTATTATGTATTGATCAATATATGAGGTCCATTATTCAGAATGGAGCAATATATGGGGTACATTGTACTGTATGGGGCATTATATGGGGCCCATTATTTGGTATGGAGCATTAAATGGGTTCCATTATTCTGTATGGAGCTTTTCGTTTGGCCCATTATTCTGTATGAAGCATTATATGGGTCCATTATTCTGTTGGGAGCATTATATGGGGCCCATTATTCTATATGGGGAAATATATAGGGTTCTTTATTCTGTATGGAGCATTCAATGGGGTCCATTATTCTGTATGGAGCTTTGTATTGGGCCCATTATTTTCTATGAAGCATTATATGAGGCCCATTATTCTGTATGGAGCAATATATAGGGTCCATTAAACTTTACGGGGCATTATATGGGGCCCATTATTCGGTATGGAACATAATATGGGTTCCCTTATTCTGCATGGAACATTATATTGGGCCTGTTATGTTGTTTGGAGCAATATATGGGGTTGGTTCTTTATTCTGTTAGGAGTATTATATGGGGCTCATTATTCTATATGGAGCATTATCTGAGGCCCATTATTCAGTATGGGGCAATATATGGTTTTTTTTTTTCTGTATGGAGAATTATATGGGGTCCATTATTCTAAATGGAGCATTATATGAAGCCCATTATTCTGTATGGGGCAATATAAGTGGTTCTTTATTCTGTATGGAGCATTATTTGGGGTCTATTATTCTCTATGGGGCAATATATGGGGTTCTTTATTCTGTATATGGCATTATATGGGTTCTTTATTCTGTATGGGGCACTATACGGGGCCCATTATTTTATATGGAGCATTATATGAGGCACATTATTCTATATGGAGCAATATATGGGGTCCATTGCACTTTACGGGGCATGAAATGGGGCCCATTATTCGGTATGGAGCATTATATGGCTTACATTATTCTGTATGGAGCATTATATTGGGCCCATTATTCTGTATGCAGCATTATCTGGGGCCCATTATTCTCTATGGAGCGTTATATGAGGCCTATTATTCTGTACGGAGCAATATATGGGGTCCATTGTACTTTACGTGCATTACATGGGGGCCCATTATTCTATATGGAGCATTATAAGATTCCCATTTGTCAGTATGAAGCAATATATGGGGTTCCTTTTTCTGTATGGAGCATAATACGGGGCATATTATTTTATATGGAGCATTATATGAGGCCCATTATTCTGTATGGAGCAATATACGGGGTCCATTGCACTTTACGGGACATTATATGGGGACCAAAATTTGGTATGGAGCATTACATGGGCTCCATTATTCTATATAGAGCAATATATGGTGTTCTTTATTTTGTATGGAGCATTATACAGGGCACAATATTCTGTATGGAGCATTATATGAGGCCCATTATTCTGTATGAAACAATATATGGGGTGCATTATTCTGTGTGGAGCATTATGAGGTCCATTATTCAATATGGAGCAATATATGGGGTCCATTTTACTGTATAGGGCATTTTATGGGGCCCATTATTCGATATGGAGTATTATATGGGGCCCATTATTCTGTATTGAGAATTATATGGGGCCCAATATTCTATATGGAGCTTTATATGAGCCCCATTATTCTATATAGAGCAATATATGGGGTTCTTTATTCTGTATGGAGCATTATGCAGGGCACATAATTCTGTATGGAGCATTATATGAAGCCCATTATTCTGTATGGAGCAATATATAGGGTCCATTAAACTTTACGGGGCATTATATGGGGCCCATTATTCGGTATGGAACATAATATGGGTTCCCTTATTCTGCATGAAACATTATATTGGGCCTGTTATGTTGTTTGGAGCAATATATGGGGTTGGTTCTTTATTCTGTTAGGAGTATTATATGGGGCTCATTATTCTATATGGAGCATTATCTGAGGCCCATTATTCAGTATGGGGCAATATATGGGGTTCTTTTTTCTGTATGGAGAATTATATGGGGTCCATTATTCTAAATGGAGCATCATATGAAGCCCATTATTCTGTATGGGGCAATATAAGTGGTTCTTCTGTATGGAGCATTATATGGGGTCTATTATTCTCTATGGGGCAATATATGGGGTTCTTTATTCTGTATATGGCATTATATGGGTTCTTTATTCTGTATGGGGCACTATACGGGGCCCATTATTTTATATGGAGCATTATATGAGGCACATTATTCTATATGGAGCAATATATGGGGTCCATTGCACTTTATGGGGCATGAAATGGGGCCCATTATTCGGTATGGAGCATTATATGGCTTACATTATTCTGTATGGAGCATTATATTGGGCCCATTATTCTGTATGCAGCATTATCTGGGGCCCATTATTCTCTATGGAGCGTTATATGAGGCCTATTATTCTGTACGGAGCAATATATGGGGTCCATTGTACTTTACGGTGCATTATATGGGGCCCATTATTCGGTATGGAGCATTATATGGATTCCAATTATTCTGTATGGAACATTATATTGGTCCCATTATTATGTATGAAGCAATACATGTTTTTTTTATTATGTATTGATCAATATATGAAGTCCATTATTCAGAATGGAGCAATATATGGGGTACATTGTACTGTATGGGGCATTATATTGGACCATTATTTGGTATGGAACATTATATGGGTTCCATTATTCTGTATGGAGCATAATATTGGGCCCATTATACCATATGGAGAATTATATGTGTCCCATTATTCTGTATGGAGCATTACATGGGGGCGCATTATTCTATATGGAGCATTATAAGATTCCCATTTGTCAGTATGGAGCAATATATGGGGCTCCTTTTTCTGTATGGAGCATAATACGGGGCATATTATTTTATATGGAGCATTATATGAGGCCCATTATTCTGTATGGAGCAATATACGGGGTCCATTGCACTTTACGGGACATTATATGGGGACTAAAATTTGGTATGGAGCATTACATGGGCTCCATTATTCTATATAGAGCAATATATGGTGTTCTTTATTTTGTATGGAGCATTATACAGGGCACAATATTCTGTATGGAGCATTATATGAGGCCCATTATTCTGTATGAAACAATATATGGGGTGCATTATTCTGTGTGGAGCATTATGAGGTCCATTATTCAATATGGAGCAATATATGGGGTCCATTTTACTGTATAGGGCATTTTATGGGGCCCATTATTCGATATGGAGTGTTATATGGGGCCCATTATTCTGTATTGAGAATTATATGGGGCCCAATGTTCTATATGGAGCTTTATATGAGCCCCATTATTCTATATAGAGCAATATATGGGGTTCTTTATTCTGTATGGAGCATTATGCAGGGCACATAATTCTGTATGGAGCATTATATGAAGCCCATTATTCTGTATGGAGCAATATATGGGGTCCATTGCACTTTACGGGGCATTAAACGGGACCCATTATTCGGTATGGAGCATTATATGGGTTCCATTATTCCGTCTGGAGCATTATATTGGGCCCATTATTCTATATTGAGCTTTATATGGGGCCCATTATTCTCTATTGAGCCATTATTCTGTATGGAGCAATATATGGGGTTCTTTATTCTGTATGGAGCATTAAACGGGGCACATTTTTCTGTATGGAGCATTATATGAGGCCCATTATTCTGTATGAAGTAATATATGGGGTCCACTATTCTATATGGAGCATTATATGGGGCCCATTGTACTCTATGGGGCATTATATGGGGCCCATTATTCTGTATGAAGCATTATTTGGGTCCATTATTCTGTTTGGAGCATTATATGATGCCCATTATTCTATATGGAGCACTATATGAGGCCCATTATTCTGTATGGAGCGATATATGGGGATCTTTATTCTGTCTGGAGCATTATATTGGGCCCATTATTCAGTATAGAGCATTACATGGGGCACATTATTCAGTATGGAGCAATGTATAGGGTTCATTGTACTGTACGGGGCATTATATGGGGCCCATTATTTGGTATGGAGCATTAAATGGGTTCCATTATTCTGTTTGGAGCTTTTCGTTTGGCCCATTATTCTGTATGAAGCATTATATGGGTCCATTATTCTGTTGGGAGCATTATATGGGGCCCATCATTCTATATGGGGAAATATATGGGGTTCTTTATTCTGCATGGAGCATTCTATGGGGTCCATTATTCTGTATGGAGCTTTGTATTGGGCCCATTATTTTCTATGAAGCATTATATGAGGCCCATTATTCTGTATGGAGCAATATATGGGGTCCATTAAACTTTACGGGGCATTATATGGGGCCCATTATTCGGTATGGAGCATAATATGGGTTCCCTTATTCTGCATGGAACATTATATTGGGCCTGTTATGTTGTATGGAGCAATATATGGGGTTGGTTCTTTATTCTGTTAGGAGTATTATACGGGGCTCAATATTCTATATGGAGCATTATCTGAGGCCCATTATTCAGTATGGGGCAATATATGGGGTTCTTTTTTCTGTATGGAGAATTATATGGGGTCCATTATTCTAAATGGAGCATTATATGAAGCCCATTATTCTGTATGGGGCAATATAAGGGGTTCTTTATTCTGTATGGAGCATTATATTGGGTCTATTATTCTCTATTTGGCAATATATGGGGTTCTTTATTCTGTATATGGCATTATATGGGTTATTTATTCTGTATGGGGCACTATACGGGGCCCATTATTTTATATGGAGCATTATATGAGGCACATTATTCTATATGGAGCAATATATGGGGTCCATTGCACTTTACGGGGCATGAAATGGGGCCCATTATTCGGTATGGAGCATTATATGGCTTCCATTATTCTGTATGGAGCATTACATTGGGCCCATTATTCTGTATGGAGCATTATCTGGGGCCCATTATTCTCTATGGAGCGTTATATGAGGCCTATTATTCTGTACGGAGCAATATATGGGGTCCATTGTACTTTACGTGCATTATATGGGGCCCATTATTCGGTATGGAGCATTATATGGATTCCAATTATTCTGTATGGAACATTATATTGGTCACATTATTATGTATGGAGCAATACATGTTTTTTTTTATTATGTATTGATTAATATATGAGGTCCATTATTCAGAATGGAGCAATATATGGGGTACATTGTACTGTATGGGGCATTATATTGGACCATTATTTGGTATGGAACATTATATGGGTTCCATTATTCTGTATGGAGCATTATATTGGGCCCATTATACCATATGGAGAATTATATGTGTCCCATTATTCTGTATGTCATAATGGTCATCATGGCGCCGATGATGTCATAATGGTCGTCATGGTGACAATGATGTCAAAATGGTCGTCATGGCGATGATGATGTCATAATGGTCATCATGACGACGGTGATGTCATAATGGTCGTCATGGCGACGATGATGTCATAATGGTTGTCATGGCGACGATGATGTCATAATGGTCGTCATGGCGACGATGATGTCAATATGGTCGTCATGGGTATAGTGATGTCATAATGGTCGTCATGGCGACGGTGATGTCATAATGGTCGTCATGGCGACGGTGATGTCATAATGGTCGCCATGGCAATGGTGATGTCAGAATGGTCGTCATGGCAAAGGTGATTTCATAATGGTCATCATGGCGATGATGATGTCATAATGGTCGTCATGGCGACGTTGATGTCATAATGGTCGTCATGGCGACGATGATGTCATAATGGTCGTCATGGCGACGATGATGTCATGATGATGTCATAATGGTCGTCATGGCGACAATGATGTCATAATGGTCGTCATGGCGACGATGATGTCATACTGGTCGTCATGGCGACGATGATGTCATACTGGTCGTCATGGCGACGGTGTTGCCATAATGGTCGTCATGGCGACGATGATGTCATAATGGTCGTCATGGCGACGATGATGTCATTTTGGTCGTCATGGCAACGATGACGTCATAATGGTCGTCATGGCGACGATGATGTCACAATGGTCGTCATGGCGACGATGATGTCATAATGGTCGACATGGCGACGGTATTGCCATAATGGTCGTCACGGCGACCATGACGTCATAATGGTCGTCATGGCGACGATGACGTCATAATGGTCGTCATGGCGACAATGACGTCATAATGGTCGTCATGGCGACGATGACGTCATAATGGTCATCATGGCGACGATGATGTCATAATGGTCGTCATGGCGACGATGATGTCATAATGATCGTCATGGCGACGGTGTTGCCATAATGGTCGTCATGGCGACGATGATGTCATAATGGTCGTCATGGCGACGATGATGTCATAATGGTCGTCATGCCGACGATGATGTCATTATGGTCATCATGCCCACGATTATGTCATAATGGTCGTCATGGCGACTGTGATGTCATAATGGTCTTCATAGTGACAATGATGTCATAATGGTCGTCATGGCGACAGTGTTGTCATAATGGTCGTCATGGCAACAATGATGTCATAATTGACGTCATGGCAATGGTGATGTCATAATGGTCGTCATGGCGACGGTGATGTCATAATGGTCGTCATGGCGACGATGATGTCATAATGGTCGTCATGGCGACGATGATGTCAAAATGGTCGTCATGGCGACGATGATGTCTTAATGGTCGTCATGACGACTGTGATGTCATAATGTTCGTCATGGCGACGGTGTTGTCATAATGGTCATCATGGCGACGATTATGTCATAATGGTCGTCATGGCGACGATGATGTCAATATTGTCGTCATGGCTTTGGTGATGTCATAATGGTCGTCATGGCGACGGTGATGTCATAATGGTCGTCATGGCAATGGTGATGTCAGAATGGTCGTAATGGCAAATGTGATGTCAGAATGGTCGTCATGGCGACTATGATGTCATAATGGTCGTCATGGCGACGATGATGTCATAATGGTCGTCATGGCGACAATGATGTCATAATAGTCGTCATGGCAACGATGATGTCATTATGGTCGTCATGGCGACGATGACGTCATAATGGTCGTCATGGCGATGATGATGTCATAATGGTCGTCATGTCGACGATGATGTCATAATGGTCGCCATGGCGACGATGATGTCATAATGGTTGTCATGGCGACGATGATGTCATAATGGTTGTCATGGCGACGATAATGTCATAATGGTCTTCATGGCAACGATGATGTCATAATGGTCGTCATGGCAACGATGATGTCATAATGGTCGTCATGGCAATGGTGATGTCATAATGGGCGTCATGACGACGGTGATGTCATAATGGTCGTCATGGCGACGATGATGTCATAATGGTCGTCATGGCAACGATGATGTCATAATGGTCGTCATGGCAATGGTGATGTCATAATGGTCGTCATGACGATGGTGATGTCATAATGGTCGTCATGGCGACGGTGATGTCATAATGGTCGTCATGGCAACGGTGATGTCAGAATGGTCGTCATGGCGACGATGATGTCAGTATGGTGGTCATGGCTTTGGTGATGTCATAATGGTCGTCATGGCGACGATGATGTCATTATGGTCGTCATGGCGACGATGACGTCATAATGGTCGTCATGGCGACGATGATGTCATAATGGTCGTCATGGCGGCGATGATGTCATTATGGTCGTCATGGCGACGATGACGTCATAATGGTCGTCATGGCGACGACGATGTCATAAAGGTCGTCATGGCGACGATGACGTCATAATGGTCGTCATGGCGACGACGATGTCATAAAAGTCGTCATGGCGACAAAGATGTCATAATGGTCGTCATGGCGACGATGATTTCATAATGGTCGTCATGGCGACGATGTTGCCATAATGGTCGTCATGGCGACGATGATGTCATAATGGTCGTCATGGTGACGATGATGTCATAATGGTCGTCATGACGACGGTGATGTCATAATGGTCGTCATGGCGACGATGATGTCATAATGGTCGACATGGCGACGATGATGTCATAATGGTCATCACGGCAACGATGATGTCATAATGGTCGGCATGGCGAATGTGATGTCATAATGATCTTCATGGTGACATTGATGTCATAATGGTCGTCATGGCGACGATGATGTCTTAATGGTCGTCATGACGACGGTGATGTCATAATGGTCGTCATGGCGACGATGATGTCATAATGGTCGACATGGCGACGATGATGTCATAATGGTCATCATGGCAACGATGATGTCATAATGGTCGACATGGCGACGATGATGTCATAATGGTCATCATGGCAACGATGAGGTCATAATCGTTGTCGTGGCGACGATTATGTCATAATGGTCATCATGACAACGATGATGTCATAATGGTCGTCATGGCAACAATGACGTCATGGCGATGATGATGTCATAATGGTCGTCATGGCGACAATGATGTCATAATGGTCGTCATGGCGACAATGACATCATTATGGTCGTCATGGCGACGATGACGTCATAATGGTCGTCATGGCGACGATGATGTCATCATGGTCGTCATGGCGACGATGACGTCATAATGGTCGTCATGGCGAAGGTGATGTCATAATGGTCGTCATGGCGACGGTGATGTCATAATGGTCGTCATGGCAATGGAGATGTCAGAATGGTCGTCATGGCAAAGGTGATGTCATAATGGTCAACATGGCGACGATCATGTCATAATGGTCGTCATGGCGACAAGGATGTCATAATGGTCGTCATGGCGACGATGATGTCATTATGGTCGTCATGGCGACGATGACGTCATAATGGTCGTCATGGCGACGATGATGTCATAATGGTCACCATGGCGACGATGATGTCATAAAGGTCGTCATGGCGACGATGATGTCATAATGGTCGTCATGCTGACGATGTTGCCATAATGGTCGTCATGGCGACGATGATGTCATAATGGTCGTCATGGTGACGATGATGTCATAATGGTCGTCATGACGACGATGATGTCATAATGGTCGTCATGCCGACGATGATGTCACTATGGTCATCATCCTCATGATTATGTCATAATGGTCGTCATGACGACTGTGATGTCATAATGGTCGTCATGGCAACGATGATGTCATAATGGTCGACATGGCGACGATGATGTCATAATGGTCGACATGGCGACGATGATGTCATAATGGTCGTCATGGCGACGATGAAGTCATAATGGTCATCATGGCGATGATGATGTCATAATGGTCGTCATGGCGACGATTATGTCAATATGGTCGTCATGGCTATGGTGATGTCATAATTGTAGTCATGGCGATGGTGATGTCATAATGGTTGCCATGGCAACAATGATGTCATAATGGTCATCATGGCGATGATGATGTCATAATGGTCGTCATGGCAACGATGAAGTCATAATCGTCGTCACGGTAATGGTGATGTCATAATGCTCATCATGGCGACGGTGATGTCATAATAATTGCCATGGCAACAATGTTGTCATAATGGTCGTCATGGCGAAGGTGATGTGATATTGGCCGTCATGGCGACGGTGATTTCATAATGGTCGTCATGGCGATGGTGATGTCATAATGGTCATCATGGCAACGATGAGGTCATAATCGTTGTCGTGGCGACGATTATGTCATAATGGTCATCATGACAACCATGATGTCATAATGGTCGTCATGGCAACAATGACGTCATAATGGACGTCATGGCGACGATGATGTCATAATGGTCGTCATGGCGACAATGACGTCATAATAGTCGTCATGGCGACGATGATGTCATTATGGTCGTCATGGCGACGATGACGTCATAATGGTCGTCATGGCGACGATGATGTCATTATGGTCGTCATGGCGACGATGACGTCATAATGGTCATCATGGCGACGGTGATGTCATAATGGTCGTCATGGCGAAGGTGATGTCATAATTGTCGTCATGGCAATGGAGTTGTCAGAATGGTCGTCTTGGCAAAGGTGATGTCATAATGGTCAACATGGCGACGATCATGTCATAATGGTCGTCGTGGCGACAATGATGTCATAATGGTCGTCATGGCGATGATGATGTCATTATGGTCGTCATGGCGACGACGACGTCATAATGGTCGTCATGGCGACGACGATGTCATAAACGTCGTCATGGCGACGATGATGTCATAATGGTCGTCATGGCGACGATGTTGCCATAATGGTCGTTATGGCGACGATTATGTCATAATGGTCGTCATGGTGACGATGATGTCATAATGGTCGTCATGGCGACGATGATGTCATAATGGTCGTCATGCCGACGATGATGTCACTATGGTCATCATGCCCACGATTATGTCATAATGGTCATCATGGCGACTGTGATGTCATAATGATCTTCATGGCGACAATGATGTCATAATGGTCGTCATGGCGACGATGAGGTCATAATGGTCATCATAGCGACGATGATGTCAAAATGGTCGTCATGGCGACGATGATGTCTTAATGGTCATCATGACGACGGTGATGTCACAATGGTCGACATGGCAACGATGATGTCATAATGGTCGACATGGCGACGATGATGTCATAATGGTCATAGTGGCAACAATGACGTCATAATGGACGTCATGGCGACGATGATGTCATAATGGTCGTCATGGCGACAATGATGTCATAATGGTCGTCATGGCGATGATGTCATTATGGTCGTCATGGCGACGATGATGTCATTATGGTCGTCATGGTGACGATGACGTCATAACGGTCGTCATGGCGACGATGATGTCATTATGGTCGTCATGGCGACGATGACGTCATAATGGTTGTCATGGCGACGATGATGTCATAATGGTCGTCATGGAGACGGTGATGTCATAATGGTCGCCATGGCGACGGTGATGTCATAATGGTCGTCATGGCAATGGAGATGTCAGAATGGTCGACATGGCAAAGGTGATGTCATAATGGTCAACATGGCGACGATCATGTCATAATGGTCGTCATGGCGACAATGATGTCATAATGGTCGTCATGGCGACGATGATGTCATTATGGTCGTCATGGCGACGATGATGTCATAATGGTCGTCATGGCGACGATGATGTCATTATGGTCGTCATGCCGACGATTATGTCACTATGGTCATCATGCCCACGATTATGTCATAATGGTCGTCATGGGGACTGTGATGTCATAATGATCTTCATGGTGACAATGATGTCATAATGGTCGTCATGGCGACGATGAGGTCATAATGGTCGTCATGGCTATGGTGATGTCATAATTGTAGTCATGGCGATGGTGATGTCATAATGGTCGAAATGGCAACGATAATGTCATAATGGTCATCATGGCGATGATGATGTCATAATGGTCGTCATGGCAACGATGAAGTCATAATCGTCATCACGGTAATGGTGATGTCATAATGCTCATCATGGCGACGGTGATGTCATAATAATTGCCATGGCAACAATGTTGTCATAATGGTCGTCATAGCGAAGGTGATGTAATATTGGCCGTCATGGCGACGGTGATTTCAAAATGGTCGTCATGGCGACGGTGATGTCATAATGGTCATCATGGCAACGATGAGGTCATAATCATTGTCGTGGCGACGATTATGTCATAATGGTCATCATGACAACGATGATGTAATAATGGTCGTCATGGCGACGATGATGTCATAATGGACGTCATGGAGACGATGATGTCATAATGGTCGTCATGGCGGCAATGACGTCATAACGGTCGTCATGGCGACGATGATGTCATAATGGTCGTCATGGCGACGATGATGTCATAACGGTCGTCATGGCGACGATGATGTCATAATGGTCGTCATGCTGACGATGTTGCCATAATGGTCGTCATGGCGACGATGATGTCATAATGGTCGTCATGGTGACGATGATGTCATAATGGTCGTCATGGCGACGATGATGTCATAATGGTCGTCATGCCGACGATGATGTCACTATGGTCATCATGCCCACGATTATGTCATAATGGTCGTCATGGCGACTGTGATGTCATAATGATCTTCATGGTGACAATGATGTCATAATGGTCGTCATGGCGACGATGAGGTCATAATGGTCGTCATGGCTATGGTGATGTCATAATGGTCATCATGGCGATGATGATGTCATAATGGTCGTCATGGCAACGATGAAGTCATAATCGTCATCACGGTAATGGTGATGTCATAATGCTCATCATGGCGACGGTGATGTCATAATAATTGCCATGGCAACAATGTTGTCATAATGGTCGTCATGGCGAAGGTGATGTAATATTGGCCGTCATGGCGACGGTGATTTCATAATGGTCGTCATGGCGACGGTGATGTCATAATGGTCATCATGGCAACGATGAGGACATAATCATTGTCGTGGCGACGATTATGTCATAATGGTCATCATGACAACGATGATGTCATAATGGTCGTCATGGCGACGATGATGTCATAATGGACGTCATGGCGATGATGATGTCATAATGGTCGTCATGGCGACAATGACGTCATAATGGTCGTCATGGCGACGATGATGTCACTATGGTCGTCATGGCGACGATGACGTCATAATGGTCGTCATGGCGACTATGATGTCATTATGGTCGTCATGGCGACGATGACGTCATAATGGTCGTCATGGCGACGGTGATGTCATAATGGTCGTCATGGCGACTGTGATGTCATAATGGTCGTCATGGCAATGGAGATGTCAGAATGTTCGTCATGGCAAAGGTGATGTCATAATGGTCAACATGGCGACGATCATGTCATAATGGTCGTCGTCGCGACGATGATGTCATAATGGTCGTCATGGCGACGATGATGTCATTATGGTCGTCATGGCGACGATGACGTCATAATGGTCGTCATGGCGACGACGATGTCATAAAGGTCGTCATGGCGACGATGATGTCATAATGGTCGTCATGGCGACGATGATGTCATAATGGTCGTCATGGCGACGATGTTGCCATAATGGTCGTCATGGCGACGATGATGTCATAATGGTCGTCATGGTGACGATGATGTCATAATGGTCGTCATGGCGACGATGATGTCATAATGGTCGTTATGCCGACGATGATGTCACTATGGTCATCATTCCCACGATTATGTCATAATGGTCGTCATGGCGACTGTGATGTCAAAATGATCTTCCTGGTGACAATGATGTCATAATGGTCGTCATGGCGACGATGAGGTCATAATGGTCGTCATAGCGACGATGATGTCAAAATGGTCGTCATGGCGACGATGATGTCTTAATGGTCATCATGACGACGGTGATGTCATAATGGTCGACATGGCAACGATGATGTCATAATCGTTGTCGTGGAGACGATGATGTCATACTGGTCATCATGGCAACAATGACGTCATAATGGACGTCATGGCGACGATGATGTCATAATGGTCATCATGGCGACAATGATGTCATAATGGTCGTCATGGCGACGATGATGTCATTATGGTCGTCATGGCGACGATGACGTCATAACGGTAGTCATGGCGACGATGATGTCATTATGGTCGTCATGGTGACGATGACGTCATATTGGTCGTCATGGCGACGATGATGTCATAATGGTCGTCATGGAGACGGTGATGTCATAATGGTCGTCATGGCGACGGTGATGTCATAATGGTCGTCATGGCAATGGAGATGTCAGAATGGTCGACATGGCAAAGGTGATGTCATAATGGTCAACATGGCGACGATCATGTCATAATGGTCGTCATGGCGACAATGATGTCATAATGGTCGTCATGGCGACAATGATGTTATTATGGTCGTCATGGCGACGATGACGTCACAATGGTCGTCATGGCGACGATGATGTCATAATGGTCGTCATGGCGACGATGATGTCATAACGGTCGTCATGGCGATGATGATGTCATAATGGTCGTCATGCTGACGATGATGTCATAATGGTCGTCATGGCGACGATGATGTCATAAAGGTCGTCATGGCGACGATGATGTCATAATGGTCGTCATGGCGACGATGATGTCATAATGGTCGTCATGGCGACGATGATGTCATTATGGTCGTCATGGCAATGGAGATGTCAGAATGGTCGACATGGCAAAGGTGATGTCTTAATGGTCAACATGGCGACGATCATGTCATAATGGTCGTCATGGCGACAATGATGTCATAATGGTCGTCATGGCGACGATGATGTCATTATGGTCGTCATGGCGACGATGACGTCATAATGGTCGTCATGGCGACGATGATGTCATAATGGTCGTCATGGCGACGATGATGTCATAACGGTCGTCATGGCGATGATGATGTCATAATGGTCGTCATGCTGACGATGATGTCATAATGGTCATCATGGCGACGATGATGTCATAACGGTCGTCATGGCGACGATGATGTCATAATGGTCGTCATGCTGACGATGTTGCCATAATGGTCGTCATGGCGACGATTATGTCATAATGGTCGTCATGGCGACGATGATGTCATTATGGTCGTCATGGCGACGATGACGTCATAATGGTCGTCATGGCGACGATGACGTCATAATGGTCGTCATGGCGACGATGATGTCATTATGGTCGTCATGACGACGATGACGTCATAATGGTCATCATGGCGACGGTGATGTCATAATGGTCGTCATGGCGACGGTGATGTCATAATGGTCGTCATATCAATGAAGATGTCAGAATGGTCGTCGTGGCAAAGGTGATGCCATAATGGTCAACATGGCGACGATCATGTCATAATGGTCGTCGTGGCGACAATGATGTCATAATGGTCGTCATGGCGACGATGATGTCATTATGGTCGTCATGGCGACGACGACGTCATAATGGTCATCATGGCGACGACGATGTCATAAAGGTCGTCATGGCGACGATGATTTCATAATGGTCATCATGGCGATGATGATGTCATAATGGTCGTCATGGCAACGATGAAGTCATAATCGTCGTCACGGTAATGGTGATGTCATAATGCTCATCATGGCGACGGTGATGTCATAATAATTGCCATGGCAACAATGTTGTCATAATGGTCGTCATGGCGAAGGTGATGTAATATTGGCCGTCATGGCGACGGTGATTTCATAATGGTCATCATGGCGACGGTGATGTCATAATGGACATCATGGCAACGATGATGTGATTATGGTTGTCATGGCGACGATGACGTCATAATGGTCGTCATGGCGACGACAATGTCATAAAGGTCGTCATGGCGACGATGATGTCATAATGGTCGTCATGGCGACGATGATGTCATAATGGTCGTCATGGCGACGATGTTGCCATAATGGTCGTCATGGCGACGATGATGTCATAATGGTCGTCATGGTGACGATGATGTCATAATGGTCGTCATGGCGACAATGATGTCATAATGGTCGTCATGCCGACGATGATGTCACTATGGTCATCATGCCCACGATTATGTCATAATGGTCGTCATGGCGACTGTGATGTCATAATGATCTTCATGGCGACAATGATGTCATAATGGTCGTCATGGCGACGATGAGGTCATAATGGTCGTCATAGCGACGATGATTTCAAAATGGTCATCATGGCGACGATGATGTCTTAATGGTCGTCATGAGGACGGTGATGTCATAATGGTCGACATGGCGACGATGATGTCATAATGGTCGACATGGCGACGATGATGTCATAATGGTCATCATGGCAACGATGAGGTCATAATCGTTGTCGTGGCGACGATGATGTCATAATGGTCGTCATGGCAACAATGACGTCATAATGGACGTCATGGCGACGATGATGTCATAATGGTCGTCATGGCGACGATGATGTCATAATGGTCGTCATGGCGACAATGATGTCATAATGGTCGTCATGGCGACGATGATGTCATTATGGTCGTCATGGCGAAGATGACGTCATAACGGTCGTCATGGCGACGATGATGTCATTATGGTCGTCATGGCGGCGGTGATGTCATAATGGTCGTCATGGCGACGGTGATGTCATAATGGTCGTCATGGCAATAGAGATGTCAGAATGGTCGTCATGGCAAAGGTGATGTCATAATGGTCAACATGGCGACGATCATGTCATAATGGTCGTCGTGGCGACAATGATCTCATAATGGTCGTCATGGCGACGATGATGTCATTATGGTCGTCATGGCGACGATGACGTCATAATGGTCGTCATGGCGACGACGATGTCATAATGGCCGTCATGGCAACGATGATGTCATAATGGTCGTCATGGCGACGATGATGTCATAATGGTCGTCATGGCGACGATGTTGCCATAATGGTCGTCATGGCGACGATGATGTCAAAATGGTCGTCATGCCGACGATGATATCACTGTGGTCATCATGCCCACGATTATATCATAATGGTCGTCATGGCGACAGTGATGTCATAATGATCTTCATGGTGACAATGATGTCATAATGGTCGTCATGGCGACGATGAGGTCATAATGGTCGTCATGGCGACGATGATGTCAAAATGGTGATCATGGCGACGATGATGTCTTCATGGTCGTCATGACGACGGTGATGTCATAATGGCCGTCATGGCAACGATGATGTCATAATGGTCATCATGGCGATGATTATGTCATAATGGTCGTCATGGCAACGATGAAGTCATAATCGTTGTCACGGTAATAGTGATGTCATAATGCTCATCATGGCGACGGTGAAGTAATAATAATTGCCATGGGAACAATGTTGTCATAACGGTCGTCATGGCGACGGTGATGTCATAATGGTCATCATGACAACGATGATGTCATAATGGTCGTCATGGCAACAATGACGTCATAACGGACGTCATGGCGACGATGATGTCATAATGGTCGTCATGGCGACAATAACGTCATAATGGTCGTCATGGCGACGATGATGTCATTATGGTCGTCATGGCGACGATGACGTGATAATGGTCGTCATGGCGACGATGATGTCATAATGGTCGTCATGGCGGCGGTGATGTCATATTGGTCGTCATGGCGACGGTGATGTCATAATGGTCGTCATGGCAATGGAGATGTCAGAATGGTCGTCATGGCAAAGGTGATGTCATAATGGTCAACATGGCGACGATCATGTCATAATGGTCGTCGTGGCGACAATGATGTCATAATGGTCGTCATGGCGACGATGATGTCATTATGGTCGTCATGGCGACGATGACGTCATAATGGTGGTCATGGCGATGACGATGTCATAATGGTCGTCATGGCGACGATGATGTCATAATGGTCGTCATGGCGACGATGATGTCATAATGGTCGTCATGGCGACGATGTTGCCATAATGGTCGTCATGGCGACGATGATGTCAAAATGGTCGTCATGCCGACGATGATGTCACTATGGTCATCATGCCCACGATTATGTCATAATGGTCGTCATGGCGACTGTGATGTCATAATGATCTTCATGGTGACAATGATGTCATAATGGTCGTCATGGCGACGATGAGGTCATAATGGTCGTCATGGCGACGATGATGTCAAAATGGTGATCATGGTGACGATGATGTCTTCATGGTCGTCATGACGACGCTTATGTCATAATGGTCGTCATGGCAACGATGATGTCATAATGGTCATCATGGCGATGATTATGTCATAATGGTCGTCATGGCAACGATGAAGTCATAATCGTCGCCACGGTAATAGTGATGTCATAATGCTCATCATGGCGACGGTGATGTCATAATAATTGCCATGGCAACAATGTTGTCATAATGGTCGTCATGGCGACGGTGATGTCATAATGGTCATCATGACAACGATGATGTCATAATGGTCGTCATGGCAACAATGACGTCATAACGGACGTCATGGCGACGATGATGTCATAACGGTCGTCATGGCGACAATGACGTCATAATGGTCGTCATGGCGACGATGATGTCATTATGGTCGTCATGGCGACGATTATGTCATTATGGTCGTCATGGCGACGATGACGTCATAAAGGTCGTCATGGCGACGATGATGTCATTATGGTCGTCATGGCGGCGGTGATGTCATAATGGTCGTCATGGCGACGGTGATGTCATAATGGTCGTCATGGCAATGGAGATGTCAGAATGGTCGTCATGGCAAAGGTGATGTCATAATGGTCAAGATGGCGACGATGATGTCATAATGGTCGTCGTGGCGACAATGATGTCATAATGGTCGTCATGGCGACGATGATGTCATTATGGTCGTCATGGCGACGATGACGTCATAATGGTCGTCATGGCGACGACCATTATGACGTCATAATGGTCGTCATGGCGACGACGATGTCATAATGGTCGTCATGGCGACGATGATGTCATAATGGTAGTCATGGCGACGATGTTGCCATAATGGTCGTCATGGCGACGATGATGTCATAATGGTCGTCATGGCGACGATGATGTCATTATGGTCGTCATGGCGACGATGACGTCATAACGGTCGTCATGGCGACGATGATGTCATTATGGTCGTCATGGCGACGATGACGTCATAATGGTAACGATTATGTCATAATGGTCGTCATGGCGACTTTGATGTCATAATGATCTTCATGGTGACATTGATGTCATAATGGTCGTCATGGCGACGATGATGTCTTAATGGTCGTCATGACAACGGTGATGTCATAATGGTCGTCATGGCGACGATGATGTCATAATGGTCGACATGGCGACGATGATGTCATCATGGTCATCATGGCAACGATGAGGTCATAATCGTTGTCGTGGCGACTATTATGTCATAATGGTCATCATGACAACGATGATGTCATAATGGTCGTCATGGCAACAATGACGTCATAATGGACGTCATGGCGACAATGATGTCATAATGGTCGTCATGGCGACAATGATGTCATAATGGTCGTTTTGGCGACGATGACATCATTATGGTCGTCATGGCGATGATGACGACATAATGGTTGTCATGGCGACGATGATGTCATTATGGTCGTCATGGCGACGATGACGTCATAATGGTCGTCATGGCGACGATGATGTCATAATGGTCGTCATGGCGACGGTGATGTCATAATGGTCGTCATGGCAACGGTGATGTCATAATGGTCGTCATGGCAATGGAGATGTCAGAATGGTCGTCATGGCAAAGGTGCTGTCATAATGGTCAACATGGCGACGATCATGTCATAATGGTCATCATGGCGACAATGATGTCATAATGGTCGTCATGGCGGCGATGATGTCATTATGGTCGTCACGGCGACGATGACGTCATAATGGTCGTCATGGCGAAGATGATGTCATAATGGTCATCATGGCGACGATGATGTCATAATGGTCGTCATGGCGACGATGATGTCATAATGGTCGTCATGGTGACGATGATGTCATAATGGTCGTCATGACGACGATGATGTCATAATGGTCGTCATGCCAACGATGATGTCACTATGGTCATCATGCCCACGATTATGTCATAATGGTCGTCATGGCGAGTGTGATGTCATAATGATCTTCATGGTGACAATGTTGTCATAATGGTCGTCATGGCGACGATGAGGTCATAATGGTCGTCATGGTGACGATGATGTCAAAATGGACGTCATGGCGACGATGATGTCTTAATGGTCGTCATGACGACGGTGATGTCATAATGGTCGTCATGGCAATGATGATGTCATAATGGTCGACATGGCGACGATGATGTCATAATGGTCGTCATGGCGACGATGAAGTCATAATGGTCATCATGGCGACGATGATGTCATAATGGTCGTCATGGCTATGGTGATGTCATAATTGTAGTCATGGCGATGGTGATGTCATAATGCTTGCCATGGCAACGATGATGTCATAATGGTCATAATGGCGATGATGATGTCATAACTGTCGTCATGGCAACGATGAAGTCATAATCGTCGTCACGGTAATGGTGATGTCATAATGCTGATCATTGCGACGGTGATGTCATAATAATTGCCATGGCAACAATGTTGTCATAATGGTCGTCATGGCGAAGGTGATGTGATATTGGACGTCATGGCGACGGTGATTTCATAATGGTCGTCATGGCAACGATGAGGTCATAATCGTTGTCGTGGCGACGAATATGTCATAATGGTCATCATGACAACGATGATGTCATAATGGTCGTCATGGCAACAATGACGTCATAATGGACGTCATGGCGACGATGATGTCATAATGGTCGTCATGGCGACAATGACGTCATAATGGTCGTCATGGCGACGATGATGTCATTATGATCGTCATGGCGATGATGACGTCATAATGGTCGTCATGGCGACGATGATGTCATTATGGGCGTCATGGCGACGATGACGTCATAATGGTCGTCATTGCGACGGTGATGTCATAATGGTCATCATGGCGACAGTGATGTCATAATGGTCGTCATGGCAATGGAGATGTCAGAATGGTCGTCATGGCAAAGTTGATGTCATAGTGGTCAACATGGCGACAATCATGTCATAATGGTCGTCGTTGCGACAATGATGTCATAATGGTCGTCATGGCGACGATGATGTCATAACGGTCGTCATGGCGACGATGATGTCATAATGGTCGTCATGCTGACGATGTTGCCATAATGGTCGTCATGGCGACGATGATGTCATAATGGTCGTCATGGCGACGATGATGTCATTATGGTCGTCATGGCGACGATGACGTCATAATGGTCGTCATGGCGACGATGATGTCATTATGGTCGTCATGGCGACGATGACGTCATAATGGTCGTCATGGCGACGGTGATGTCATAATGGTCGTCATGGCGACGGTGATGTCATAATGGTCGTCATGGCAATGGAGATGTCAGAATGGTCGTCATGGCAAAGGTGATGTCATAATGGTCAACATGGCGACGATCATGTCATAATGGTCGTCGTGGCGACAATGATGTCATAATGGTCGTCATGGCGACGATGATGTCATTATGGTCGTCATGGCGACGACGACGTCTTAATGGTCGTCATGGCGACGACGATGTCATAAAGGTCGTCATGGCGACGATGATGTCATAATGGTCGTCATGGCGACGATGATGTCATAATGGTCGTCATGGCGACGATGTTGCCATAATGGTCGTCATGGCGACGATGATGTCATAATGGTCGTCATGGCGACGATGATGTCATAATGGTCGTCATGGCGACGATGATGTCATAATGGTCGTCATGGCGACGATGATGTCATAATGGTCGTCATGGCGACGATGAAGTCATACTGGTCGTCATGGCGACGATGTCATAATGGTGGTCATGGCGACGATGAAGTCATAATGGTCGTCATGGTGACGATGATGTCATAATGGTCGTCATGGTGACGATGATGTCATCATGGTCATCATGGCGACGATGATGTCATAATGGTCGTCATGCCGACGATGATGTCATAATGGTCATCATGGCAACAATGACGTCATAATGGACGTCATGGCGATGATGATGTCATAATGGTCGTCATGGCGACAATGATGTCATAATGGTCGTCATGGCGACGATGATGTCACTATGGTCATCATGCCCACGATTATGTCATAATGGTCGACATCTCAACGATGATGTCATAATGGTCGTCATGGAGACGGTGATGTCATAATGGTCGCCATGGCGACGGTGATGTCATAATGGTCGTCATGGCAATGGAGATGTCAGAATGGTCGACATGGCAAAGGTGATGTCATAATGGTCAACATGGCGACGATCATGTCATAATGGTCGTCATGGCGACAATGATGTCATAATGGTCGTCATGGCGACGATGATGTCATTATGGTCGTCATGGCGACGATGATGTCATAATGGTCGTCATGGCGACGATGATGTCATTATGGTCGTCATGCCGACGATTATGTCACTATGGTCATCATGCCCACGATTATGTCATAATGGTCGTCATGGGGACTGTGATGTCATAATGATCTTCATGGTGACAATGATGTCATAATGGTCGTCATGGCGACGATGAGGTCATAATGGTCGTCATGGCTATGGTGATGTCATAATTGTAGTCATGGCGATGGTGATGTCATAATGGTCGAAATGGCAACGATAATGTCATAATGGTCATCATGGCGATGATGATGTCATAATGGTCGTCATGGCAACGATGAAGTCATAATCGTCATCACGGTAATGGTGATGTCATAATGCTCATCATGGCGACGGTGATGTCATAATAATTGCCATGGCAACAATGTTGTCATAATGGTCGTCATAGCGAAGGTGATGTAATATTGGCCGTCATGGCGACGGTGATTTCAAAATGGTCGTCATGGCGACGGTGATGTCATAATGGTCATCATGGCAACGATGAGGTCATAATCATTGTCGTGGCGACGATTATGTCATAATGGTCATCATGACAACGATGATGTAATAATGGTCGTCATGGCGACGATGATGTCATAATGGACGTCATGGAGACGATGATGTCATAATGGTCGTCATGGCGGCAATGACGTCATAACGGTCGTCATGGCGACGATGATGTCATAATGGTCGTCATGGCGACGATGATGTCATAACGGTCGTCATGGCGACGATGATGTCATAATGGTCGTCATGCTGACGATGTTGCCATAATGGTCGTCATGGCGACGATGATGTCATAATGGTCGTCATGGTGACGATGATGTCATAATGGTCGTCATGGCGACGATGATGTCATAATGGTCGTCATGCCGACGATGATGTCACTATGGTCATCATGCCCACGATTATGTCATAATGGTCGTCATGGCGACTGTGATGTCATAATGATCTTCATGGTGACAATGATGTCATAATGGTCGTCATGGCGACGATGAGGTCATAATGGTCGTCATGGCTATGGTGATGTCATAATGGTCATCATGGCGATGATGATGTCATAATGGTCGTCATGGCAACGATGAAGTCATAATCGTCATCACGGTAATGGTGATGTCATAATGCTCATCATGGCGACGGTGATGTCATAATAATTGCCATGGCAACAATGTTGTCATAATGGTCGTCATGGCGAAGGTGATGTAATATTGGCCGTCATGGCGACGGTGATTTCATAATGGTCGTCATGGCGACGGTGATGTCATAATGGTCATCATGGCAACGATGAGGACATAATCATTGTCGTGGCGACGATTATGTCATAATGGTCATCATGACAACGATGATGTCATAATGGTCGTCATGGCGACGATGATGTCATAATGGACGTCATGGCGATGATGATGTCATAATGGTCGTCATGGCGACAATGACGTCATAATGGTCGTCATGGCGACGATGATGTCACTATGGTCGTCATGGCGACGATGACGTCATAATGGTCGTCATGGCGACTATGATGTCATTATGGTCGTCATGGCGACGATGACGTCATAATGGTCGTCATGGCGACGGTGATGTCATAATGGTCGTCATGGCGACTGTGATGTCATAATGGTCGTCATGGCAATGGAGATGTCAGAATGTTCGTCATGGCAAAGGTGATGTCATAATGGTCAACATGGCGACGATCATGTCATAATGGTCGTCGTCGCGACGATGATGTCATAATGGTCGTCATGGCGACGATGATGTCATTATGGTCGTCATGGCGACGATGACGTCATAATGGTCGTCATGGCGACGACGATGTCATAAAGGTCGTCATGGCGACGATGATGTCATAATGGTCGTCATGGCGACGATGATGTCATAATGGTCGTCATGGCGACGATGTTGCCATAATGGTCGTCATGGCGACGATGATGTCATAATGGTCGTCATGGTGACGATGATGTCATAATGGTCGTCATGGCGACGATGATGTCATAATGGTCGTTATGCCGACGATGATGTCACTATGGTCATCATTCCCACGATTATGTCATAATGGTCGTCATGGCGACTGTGATGTCAAAATGATCTTCCTGGTGACAATGATGTCATAATGGTCGTCATGGCGACGATGAGGTCATAATGGTCGTCATAGCGACGATGATGTCAAAATGGTCGTCATGGCGACGATGATGTCTTAATGGTCATCATGACGACGGTGATGTCATAATGGTCGACATGGCAACGATGATGTCATAATCGTTGTCGTGGAGACGATGATGTCATACTGGTCATCATGGCAACAATGACGTCATAATGGACGTCATGGCGACGATGATGTCATAATGGTCATCATGGCGACAATGATGTCATAATGGTCGTCATGGCGACGATGATGTCATTATGGTCGTCATGGCGACGATGACGTCATAACGGTAGTCATGGCGACGATGATGTCATTATGGTCGTCATGGTGACGATGACGTCATATTGGTCGTCATGGCGACGATGATGTCATAATGGTCGTCATGGAGACGGTGATGTCATAATGGTCGTCATGGCGACGGTGATGTCATAATGGTCGTCATGGCAATGGAGATGTCAGAATGGTCGACATGGCAAAGGTGATGTCATAATGGTCAACATGGCGACGATCATGTCATAATGGTCGTCATGGCGACAATGATGTCATAATGGTCGTCATGGCGACAATGATGTTATTATGGTCGTCATGGCGACGATGACGTCACAATGGTCGTCATGGCGACGATGATGTCATAATGGTCGTCATGGCGACGATGATGTCATAACGGTCGTCATGGCGATGATGATGTCATAATGGTCGTCATGCTGACGATGATGTCATAATGGTCGTCATGGCGACGATGATGTCATAAAGGTCGTCATGGCGACGATGATGTCATAATGGTCGTCATGGCGACGATGATGTCATAATGGTCGTCATGGCGACGATGATGTCATTATGGTCGTCATGGCAATGGAGATGTCAGAATGGTCGACATGGCAAAGGTGATGTCTTAATGGTCAACATGGCGACGATCATGTCATAATGGTCGTCATGGCGACAATGATGTCATAATGGTCGTCATGGCGACGATGATGTCATTATGGTCGTCATGGCGACGATGACGTCATAATGGTCGTCATGGCGACGATGATGTCATAATGGTCGTCATGGCGACGATGATGTCATAACGGTCGTCATGGCGATGATGATGTCATAATGGTCGTCATGCTGACGATGATGTCATAATGGTCATCATGGCGACGATGATGTCATAACGGTCGTCATGGCGACGATGATGTCATAATGGTCGTCATGCTGACGATGTTGCCATAATGGTCGTCATGGCGACGATTATGTCATAATGGTCGTCATGGCGACGATGATGTCATTATGGTCGTCATGGCGACGATGACGTCATAATGGTCGTCATGGCGACGATGACGTCATAATGGTCGTCATGGCGACGATGATGTCATTATGGTCGTCATGACGACGATGACGTCATAATGGTCATCATGGCGACGGTGATGTCATAATGGTCGTCATGGCGACGGTGATGTCATAATGGTCGTCATATCAATGAAGATGTCAGAATGGTCGTCGTGGCAAAGGTGATGCCATAATGGTCAACATGGCGACGATCATGTCATAATGGTCGTCGTGGCGACAATGATGTCATAATGGTCGTCATGGCGACGATGATGTCATTATGGTCGTCATGGCGACGACGACGTCATAATGGTCATCATGGCGACGACGATGTCATAAAGGTCGTCATGGCGACGATGATTTCATAATGGTCATCATGGCGATGATGATGTCATAATGGTCGTCATGGCAACGATGAAGTCATAATCGTCGTCACGGTAATGGTGATGTCATAATGCTCATCATGGCGACGGTGATGTCATAATAATTGCCATGGCAACAATGTTGTCATAATGGTCGTCATGGCGAAGGTGATGTAATATTGGCCGTCATGGCGACGGTGATTTCATAATGGTCATCATGGCGACGGTGATGTCATAATGGACATCATGGCAACGATGATGTGATTATGGTCGTCATGGCGACGATGACGTCATAATGGTCGTCATGGCGACGACAATGTCATAAAGGTCGTCATGGCGACGATGATGTCATAATGGTCGTCATGGCGACGATGATGTCATAATGGTCGTCATGGCGACGATGTTGCCATAATGGTCGTCATGGCGACGATGATGTCATAATGGTCGTCATGGTGACGATGATGTCATAATGGTCGTCATGGCGACAATGATGTCATAATGGTCGTCATGCCGACGATGATGTCACTATGGTCATCATGCCCACGATTATGTCATAATGGTCGTCATGGCGACTGTGATGTCATAATGATCTTCATGGCGACAATGATGTCATAATGGTCGTCATGGCGACGATGAGGTCATAATGGTCGTCATAGCGACGATGATTTCAAAATGGTCATCATGGCGACGATGATGTCTTAATGGTCGTCATGAGGACGGTGATGTCATAATGGTCGACATGGCGACGATGATGTCATAATGGTCGACATGGCGACGATGATGTCATAATGGTCATCATGGCAACGATGAGGTCATAATCGTTGTCGTGGCGACGATGATGTCATAATGGTCGTCATGGCAACAATGACGTCATAATGGACGTCATGGCGACGATGATGTCATAATGGTCGTCATGGCGACGATGATGTCATAATGGTCGTCATGGCGACAATGATGTCATAATGGTCGTCATGGCGACGATGATGTCATTATGGTCGTCATGGCGAAGATGACGTCATAACGGTCGTCATGGCGACGATGATGTCATTATGGTCGTCATGGCGGCGGTGATGTCATAATGGTCATCATGGCGACGGTGATGTCATAATGGTCGTCATGGCAATAGAGATGTCAGAATGGTCGTCATGGCAAAGGTGATGTCATAATGGTCAACATGGCGACGATCATGTCATAATGGTCGTCGTGGCGACAATGATCTCATAATGGTCGTCATGGCGACGATGATGTCATTATGGTCGTCATGGCGACGATGACGTCATAATGGTCGTCATGGCGACGACGATGTCATAATGGCCGTCATGGCAACGATGATGTCATAATGGTCGTCATGGCGACGATGATGTCATAATGGTCGTCATGGCGACGATGTTGCCATAATGGTCGTCATGGCGACGATGATGTCAAAATGGTCGTCATGCCGACGATGATATCACTGTGGTCATCATGCCCACGATTATATCATAATGGTCGTCATGGCGACAGTGATGTCATAATGATCTTCATGGTGACAATGATGTCATAATGGTCGTCATGGCGACGATGAGGTCATAATGGTCGTCATGGCGACGATGATGTCAAAATGGTGATCATGGCGACGATGATGTCTTCATGGTCGTCATGACGACGGTGATGTCATAATGGCCGTCATGGCAACGATGATGTCATAATGGTCATCATGGCGATGATTATGTCATAATGGTCGTCATGGCAACGATGAAGTCATAATCGTTGTCACGGTAATAGTGATGTCATAATGCTCATCATGGCGACGGTGAAGTAATAATAATTGCCATGGGAACAATGTTGTCATAACGGTCGTCATGGCGACGGTGATGTCATAATGGTCATCATGACAACGATGATGTCATAATGGTCGTCATGGCAACAATGACGTCATAACGGACGTCATGGCGACGATGATGTCATAATGGTCGTCATGGCGACAATAACGTCATAATGGTCGTCATGGCGACGATGATGTCATTATGGTCGTCATGGCGACGATGACGTGATAATGGTCGTCATGGCGACGATGATGTCATAATGGTCGTCATGGCGGCGGTGATGTCATATTGGTCGTCATGGCGACGGTGATGTCATAATGGTCGTCATGGCAATGGAGATGTCAGAATGGTCGTCATGGCAAAGGTGATGTCATAATGGTCAACATGGCGACGATCATGTCATAATGGTCGTCGTGGCGACAATGATGTCATAATGGTCGTCATGGCGACGATGATGTCATTATGGTCGTCATGGCGACGATGACGTCATAATGGTGGTCATGGCGATGACGATGTCATAATGGTCGTCATGGCGACGATGATGTCATAATGGTCGTCATGGCGACGATGATGTCATAATGGTCGTCATGGCGACGATGTTGCCATAATGGTCGTCATGGCGACGATGATGTCAAAATGGTCGTCATGCCGACGATGATGTCACTATGGTCATCATGCCCACGATTATGTCATAATGGTCGTCATGGCGACTGTGATGTCATAATGATCTTCATGGTGACAATGATGTCATAATGGTCGTCATGGCGACGATGAGGTCATAATGGTCGTCATGGCGACGATGATGTCAAAATGGTGATCATGGTGACGATGATGTCTTCATGGTCGTCATGACGACGCTTATGTCATAATGGTCGTCATGGCAACGATGATGTCATAATGGTCATCATGGCGATGATTATGTCATAATGGTCGTCATGGCAACGATGAAGTCATAATCGTCGCCACGGTAATAGTGATGTCATAATGCTCATCATGGCGACGGTGATGTCATAATAATTGCCATGGCAACAATGTTGTCATAATGGTCGTCATGGCGACGGTGATGTCATAATGGTCATCATGACAACGATGATGTCATAATGGTCGTCATGGCAACAATGACGTCATAACGGACGTCATGGCGACGATGATGTCATAACGGTCGTCATGGCGACAATGACGTCATAATGGTCGTCATGGCGACGATGATGTCATTATGGTCGTCATGGCGACGATTATGTCATTATGGTCGTCATGGCGACGATGACGTCATAAAGGTCGTCATGGCGACGATGATGTCATTATGGTCGTCATGGCGGCGGTGATGTCATAATGGTCGTCATGGCGACGGTGATGTCATAATGGTCGTCATGGCAATGGAGATGTCAGAATGGTCGTCATGGCAAAGGTGATGTCATAATGGTCAACATGGCGACGATGATGTCATAATGGTCGTCGTGGCGACAATGATGTCATAATGGTCGTCATGGCGACGATGATGTCATTATGGTCGTCATGGCGACGATGACGTCATAATGGTCGTCATGGCGACGACCATTATGACGTCATAATGGTCGTCATGGCGACGACGATGTCATAATGGTCGTCATGGCGACGATGATGTCATAATGGTAGTCATGGCGACGATGTTGCCATAATGGTCGTCATGGCGACGATGATGTCATAATGGTCGTCATGGCGACGATGATGTCATTATGGTCGTCATGGCGACGATGACGTCATAACGGTCGTCATGGCGACGATGATGTCATTATGGTCGTCATGGCGACGATGACGTCATAATGGTAACGATTATGTCATAATGGTCGTCATGGCGACTTTGATGTCATAATGATCTTCATGGTGACATTGATGTCATAATGGTCGTCATGGCGACGATGATGTCTTAATGGTCGTCATGACAACGGTGATGTCATAATGGTCGTCATGGCGACGATGATGTCATAATGGTCGACATGGCGACGATGATGTCATCATGGTCATCATGGCAACGATGAGGTCATAATCGTTGTCGTGGCGACTATTATGTCATAATGGTCATCATGACAACGATGATGTCATAATGGTCGTCATGGCAACAATGACGTCATAATGGACGTCATGGCGACAATGATGTCATAATGGTCGTCATGGCGACAATGATGTCATAATGGTCGTTTTGGCGACGATGACATCATTATGGTCGTCATGGCGATGATGACGACATAATGGTTGTCATGGCGACGATGATGTCATTATGGTCGTCATGGCGACGATGACGTCATAATGGTCGTCATGGCGACGATGATGTCATAATGGTCGTCATGGCGACGGTGATGTCATAATGGTCGTCATGGCAACGGTGATGTCATAATGGTCGTCATGGCAATGGAGATGTCAGAATGGTCGTCATGGCAAAGGTGCTGTCATAATGGTCAACATGGCGACGATCATGTCATAATGGTCATCATGGCGACAATGATGTCATAATGGTCGTCATGGCGGCGATGATGTCATTATGGTCGTCACGGCGACGATGACGTCATAATGGTCGTCATGGCGAAGATGATGTCATAATGGTCATCATGGCGACGATGATGTCATAATGGTCGTCATGGCGACGATGATGTCATAATGGTCGTCATGGTGACGATGATGTCATAATGGTCGTCATGACGACGATGATGTCATAATGGTCGTCATGCCAACGATGATGTCACTATGGTCATCATGCCCACGATTATGTCATAATGGTCGTCATGGCGAGTGTGATGTCATAATGATCTTCATGGTGACAATGTTGTCATAATGGTCGTCATGGCGACGATGAGGTCATAATGGTCGTCATGGTGACGATGATGTCAAAATGGACGTCATGGCGACGATGATGTCTTAATGGTCGTCATGACGACGGTGATGTCATAATGGTCGTCATGGCAATGATGATGTCATAATGGTCGACATGGCGACGATGATGTCATAATGGTCGTCATGGCGACGATGAAGTCATAATGGTCATCATGGCGACGATGATGTCATAATGGTCGTCATGGCTATGGTGATGTCATAATTGTAGTCATGGCGATGGTGATGTCATAATGCTTGCCATGGCAACGATGATGTCATAATGGTCATAATGGCGATGATGATGTCATAACTGTCGTCATGGCAACGATGAAGTCATAATCGTCGTCACGGTAATGGTGATGTCATAATGCTGATCATTGCGACGGTGATGTCATAATAATTGCCATGGCAACAATGTTGTCATAATGGTCGTCATGGCGAAGGTGATGTGATATTGGACGTCATGGCGACGGTGATTTCATAATGGTCGTCATGGCAACGATGAGGTCATAATCGTTGTCGTGGCGACGAATATGTCATAATGGTCATCATGACAACGATGATGTCATAATGGTCGTCATGGCAACAATGACGTCATAATGGACGTCATGGCGACGATGATGTCATAATGGTCGTCATGGCGACAATGACGTCATAATGGTCGTCATGGCGACGATGATGTCATTATGATCGTCATGGCGATGATGACGTCATAATGGTCGTCATGGCGACGATGATGTCATTATGGGCGTCATGGCGACGATGACGTCATAATGGTCGTCATTGCGACGGTGATGTCATAATGGTCATCATGGCGACAGTGATGTCATAATGGTCGTCATGGCAATGGAGATGTCAGAATGGTCGTCATGGCAAAGTTGATGTCATAGTGGTCAACATGGCGACAATCATGTCATAATGGTCGTCGTTGCGACAATGATGTCATAATGGTCGTCATGGCGACGATGATGTCATAACGGTCGTCATGGCGACGATGATGTCATAATGGTCGTCATGCTGACGATGTTGCCATAATGGTCGTCATGGCGACGATGATGTCATAATGGTCGTCATGGCGACGATGATGTCATTATGGTCGTCATGGCGACGATGACGTCATAATGGTCGTCATGGCGACGATGATGTCATTATGGTCGTCATGGCGACGATGACGTCATAATGGTCGTCATGGCGACGGTGATGTCATAATGGTCGTCATGGCGACGGTGATGTCATAATGGTCGTCATGGCAATGGAGATGTCAGAATGGTCGTCATGGCAAAGGTGATGTCATAATGGTCAACATGGCGACGATCATGTCATAATGGTCGTCGTGGCGACAATGATGTCATAATGGTCGTCATGGCGACGATGATGTCATTATGGTCGTCATGGCGACGACGACGTCTTAATGGTCGTCATGGCGACGACGATGTCATAAAGGTCGTCATGGCGACGATGATGTCATAATGGTCGTCATGGCGACGATGATGTCATAATGGTCGTCATGGCGACGATGTTGCCATAATGGTCGTCATGGCGACGATGATGTCATAATGGTCGTCATGGCGACGATGATGTCATAATGGTCGTCATGGCGACGATGATGTCATAATGGTCGTCATGGCGACGATGATGTCATAATGGTCGTCATGGCGACGATGAAGTCATACTGGTCGTCATGGCGACGATGTCATAATGGTGGTCATGGCGACGATGAAGTCATAATGGTCGTCATGGTGACGATGATGTCATAATGGTCGTCATGGTGACGATGATGTCATCATGGTCATCATGGCGACGATGATGTCATAATGGTCGTCATGCCGACGATGATGTCATAATGGTCATCATGGCAACAATGACGTCATAATGGACGTCATGGCGATGATGATGTCATAATGGTCGTCATGGCGACAATGATGTCATAATGGTCGTCATGGCGACGATGATGTCACTATGGTCATCATGCCCACGATTATGTCATAATGGTCGACATCTCAACGATGATGTCATAATGGTCGACATGGCGACGATGATGTCATAATGGTCATCATGGCAACGATGAGGTCATAATCGTTGTCGTGGCGACGATGATGTCATAATGGTCATCATGGCAACAATGACGTCATAATGGACGTCATGGCGATGATGATGTCATAATGGTCGTCATGGCGACAATGATGTCATAATGGTCGTCATGGCGACGATGACGTCATAACGGTCGTCATGGCGACGATGATGTCATTATGGTCGTCATGGCGACGATGACGTCATATTGGTCATCATGGCGACGATGATGTCATAATGGTCGTCATGGAGACGGTGATGTCATAATGGTCGTCATGGCGACGGTGATGTCATAATGGTCGTCATGACAATGGAGATGTCAGAATGGTCGACATGGCAAATGTGAAGTCATAATGGTCAACATGGCGACGATCATGTCATAATGGTCGTCATGGCGTCAATGATGTCATAATGGTCGTCATGGCAACAATGATGTCATTATGGTCGTCATGGCGACGATGACGTCATAATGGTCGTCATGGCGACGATGATGTCATAATGGTCATCATGGCGACGATGATGTCATAACGGTCGTCATGGCGACGATGATGTCATAATGGTCGTCATGGTGACGATGATGTCATAATGGTCGCCATGGCGACGATGATGTCATAACGGTCGTCATGGCGACGATGATGTCATAATGGTCGTCATGCTGACGATGTTGCCATAATGGTCGTCATGGCGACGATGATGTCATAATGGTCGTCATGGCGACGATGATGTCATTATGGTCGTCATGGCGACGATGACGTCATAATGGTCGTCATGGCGACAATGATGTCATTATGGTCGTCATGGCGACGATGACGTCATAATGGTCGTCATGGCGACGGTGATGTCATAATGGTCGTCATGGCGACGGTGATGTCATAATGGTCGTCATGGCAATGGAGATGTCAGAATGGTCATCATGGCAAAGGTGACGTCATAATGGTCAACATGGCGATGATCATGTCATAATGGTCGTTGTGGCGACAATGATGTCATATTGGTCGTCATGGCGACGATGATGTCATTATGGTCGTCATGGCGACGATGACGTCTTAATGGTCGTCATGGCGACGACGATGTCATAAAGGTCGTCATGGCGACGATGACGTCTTAATGGTCGTCATGGCGACGACGATGTCATAAAGGTCGTCATGGCGACGATGATGTCATAATGGTCGTCATGGCGACGATGATGTCATAATGGTCGTCATGGCGACGATGTTGAAATAATGGTCGTCATGGCGACGATGATGTCATTATGGTCGTCATGGCGACGATGACGTCATAACGGTCGTCATGGCGACGATGATGTCATTATGGTCGTCATGGCGGCGGTGATGTCATAATGGTTGTCATGGCGACGGTGATGTCATAATGGTCGTCATGGAAATGGAGATGTCAGAATGGTCGTCATGGCAAAGGTGATGTCATAATGGTCAACATGGCGACGATCATGTCATAATGGTCGTCGTGGCGACAATGATGTCATAATGGTCGTCATGGCGACGATGATGTCATTATGGTCGTCATGGCGACGATGACGTCATAATGGTCGTCATGGCGACGACGATGTCATAATGGCCGTCATGGCAACGATGATGTCATAATGGTCGTCATGGCGACGATGATGTCATAATGGTCGTCATGGCGACGATGTTGCCATAATGGTCGTCATGGCGACGATGATGTCAAAATGGTCATCATGCCGACGATGATATCACTATGGTCATCATGCCCACGATTATATCATAATGGTCGTCATGGCGACAGTGATGTCATAATGATCTTCATGGTGACAATGATGTCATAATGGTCGTCATGGCGACGATGAGGTCATAATGGTCGTCATGGCGACGATGATGTCAAAATGGTGATCATGGCGACGATGATGTCTTCATGGTCGTCATGACGACGGTGATGTCATAATGGTCGTCATGGCAACGATGATGTAATAATGGTCATCATGGCAATGATTATGTCATAATGGTCGTCATGGCAACGATGAAGTCATAATCGTTGTCACGGTAATAGTGATGTCATAATGCTCATCATGGCGACGGTGATGTCATAATAATTGCCATGGCAACAATGTTGTCATAACGGTCGTCATGGCGACGGTGATGTCATAATGGTCATCATGACAACGATGATGTCATAATGGTCGTCATGGCAACAATGACGTCATAACGGACGTCATGGCGACGATGATGTCATAATGGTCGTCATGGCGACAATAACGTCATAATGGTCGTCATGGCGACGATGATGTCATTATGGTCGTCATGGCGACGATGACGTGATAATGGTCGTCATGGCGACGATGATGTCATAATGGTCGTCATGGCGGCGGTGATGTCATAATGGTCGTCATGGCGACGGTGATGTCATAATGGTCGTCATGGCAATGGAGATGTCAGAATGGTCGTCATGACAAAGGTGATGTCATAATGGTCAACATGGCGACGATCATGTCATAATGGTCGTCGTGGCGACAATGATGTCATAATGGTCGTCATGGCGACGATGATGTCATTATGGTCGTCATGGCGACGATGACGTCATAATGGTGGTCATGGCGACGACGATGTCATAATGGTCGTCATGGCGACGATGATGTCATAATGGTCGTCATGGCGACGATGATGTCATAATGGTCGTCATGGCGACGATGTTGCCATAATGGTCGTCATGGCGACGATGATGTCAAAATGGTCGTCATGCCGACAATGATGTCACTATGGTCATCATGCCCACGATTATGTCATAATGGTCGTCATGGCTACTGTGATGTCATAATGATCTTCATGGTGACAATGATGTCATAATGGTCGTCATGGCGACGATGAGGTCATAATGGTCGTCATGGCGACGATGATGTCAAAATGGTGATCATGGTGACGATGATGTCTTCATGGTCGTCATGACGACGCTTATGTCATAATGGTCGTCATGGCAACGATGATGTCATAATGGTCATCATGGCGATGATTATGTCATAATGGTCGTCATGGCAACGATGAAGTCATAATCGTCGTCACGGTAATAGTGATGTCATAATGCTCATCATGGCGACGGTGATGTCATAATAATTGCCATGGCAACAATGTTGTCATAATGGTCGTCATGGCGACGGTGATGTCATAATGGTCATCATGACAACGATGATGTCATAATGGTCGTCATGGCAACAATGACGTCATAACGGACGTCATGGCGACGATGATGTCATAACGGACGTCATGGCGACAATGACGTCATAATGGTCGTCATGGCGACGATGATGTCATTATGGACGTCATGGCGACGATGATGTCATTATGGTCGTCATGGCGACGATGACGTCATAATGGTCGTCATGGCGACGATGATGTCATTATGGTCGTCATGGCGGCGGTGATGTCATAATGGTCGTCATGGCGACGGTGATGTCATAATGGTCGTCATGGCAATGGAGATGTCAGAATGGTCGTCATGGCAAAGGTGATGTCATAATGGTCAACATGGCGACGATGATGTCATAATGGTCGTCGTGGCGACAATGATGTCATAATGGTCGTCATGGCGACGATGATGTCATTATGGTCGTCATGGCGACGATGACGTCATAATGGTCGTCATGGCGACGACGATGTCATAATGGTCGTCATGGCGATGATGATGTCATAATGGTCGTCATGGCGACGATGTTGCCATAATGGTCGTCATGGCGACGATGATGTCATAATGGTCGTCATGGCGACGATGATGTCATTATGGTCGTCATGGCGACGATGACGTCATAACGGTCGTCATGGCGACGATGATGTCATTATGGTCGTCATGGCGATGATGACGTCATAATGGTAGTCATGGCGACGATTATGTCATAATGGTCATCATGACAACGATGATGTCATAATGATCTTCATGGTGACATTGATGTCATAATGGTCGTCATGGCGACGATGATGTCTTAATGGTCGTCATGACGACGGTGATGTCATAATGGTCGTCATGGCGACGATGATGTCATAATGGTCGACATGGCGACGATGATGTCATCATGGTCATCATGGCAACGATGAGGTCATAATCGTTGTCGTGGCGACTATTATGTCATAATGGTCATCATGACAACGATGATGTCATAATGGTCGTCATGGCAACAATGACGTCATAATGGACGTCATGGAGACGATGATGTCATAATGGTCGTCATGGCGACAATGATGTCATAATGGTCGTCATGGCGACGATGACATCATTATGGTCGTCATGGCGATGATGACGACATAATGGTTGTCATGGCGACGATGATGTCATTATGGTCGTCATGGCGACGATGACGTCATAATGGTCGTCATGGCGACGATGATGTCATAATGGTCGTCATGGCGACGGTGATGTCATAATGGTCGTCATGGTAACGGTGATGTCATAATGGTCGTCATGGCAATGGAGATGTCAGAATGGTCGTCATGGCAAAGGTGCTGTCATAATGGTCAACATGGCGACGATCATGTCATAATGGTCATCATGGCGACAATGATGTCATAATGGTCGTCATGGCGACGATGATGTCATTATGGTCGTCACGGCGACGATGACGTCATAATGGTCGTCATGGCGAAGATGATGTCATAATGGTCATCATGGCTACGATGATGTCATAATGGTCGTCATGGCGACGATGATGTCATAATGGTCGTCATGCTGACGATGTTGCCATAATGGTCGTCATGGCGACGATGATGTCATAATGGTCGTCATGGTGACGATGATGTCATAATGGTCGTCATGACGACGATGATGTCATAATGGTCGTCATGCCGACGATGATGTCACTATGGTCATCATGCCCACGATTATGTCATAATGGTCGTCATGGCGAGTGTGATGTCATAATGATCTTCATGGTGACAATGTTGTCATAATGGTCGTCATGGCGACGATGAGGTCATAATGGTCGTCATGGTGACGATGATGTCAAAATGGACGTCATGGCGACGATGATGTCTTAATGGTCGTCATGACGACGGTGATGTCATAATGGTCGTCATGGCAATGATGATGTCATAATGGTCGACATGGCGACGATGATGTCATAATGGTCGTCATGGCGACGATGAAGTCATAATGGTCATCATGGCGACGATGATGTCAAAATGGTCGTCATGGCGACGATTATGTCAATATGGTCGTCATGGCTATGGTGATGTCATAATTGTAGTCATGGCGATGGTGATGTCATAATGCTTGCCATGGCAACGATGATGTCATAATGGTCATAATGGCGATGATGATGTCATAACTGTCGTCATGGCAACGATGAAGTCATAATCGTCGTCACGGTAATGGTGATGTCATAATGCTGATCATTGCGACGGTGATGTCATAATAATTGCCATGGCAACAATGTTGTCATAATGGTCGTCATGCGAAGGTGATGTGATATTGGACGTCATGGCGACGGTGATTTCATAATGGTCGTCATGGCAACGATTAGGTCATAATCGTTGTCGTGGCGACGAATATGTCATAATGGTCATCATGACAACAATGATGTCATAATGGTCGTCATGGCAACAATGACGTCATAATGGACGTCATGGCGACGATGATGTCATAATGGTCGTCATGGCGACAATGACGTCATAATGGTCGTCATGGCGACGATGATGTCATTATGGTCGTCATGGCGACGATGACGTCATAATGGTCGTCATGGCGACGATGATGTCATTATGGTCGTCATGGCGACAGTGATGTCATAATGGTCGTCATGGCAATGGAGATGTCAGAATGGTCGTCATGGCAAAGTTGATGTCATAATGGTCAACATGGCGACAATCATGTCATAATGGTCGTCGTGGCGACAATGATGTCATAATGGTCGTCATGGCGACGATGATGTCATTATAGTCGTCATGGCGACGATGACGTCATAATGGTCGTCATGGCGACGACGATGTCATAAAGGTCGTCATGGCGACGATGATGTCATAATGGTCGTCATGGTGACGATGATGTCATAATGGTCGTCATGGCGACGATGTTGCCATAATGGTCGTCATGGCGACGATGATGTCATAATGGTCGTCATGGTGACGATGATGTCATAATGGTCGTCATGGCGACGATGATGTCATAATGGTCGTCATGCCGACGATAATGTCACTATGGTCATCATGCCCACGATTATGTCATAATGGTCGTCATGGCGACTGTGATGTCATAATGATCTTCATGGCGACAATGATGTCATAATGGTCGTCATGGCGACGATGAGGTCATAATGGTCGTCATAGCCCACGATTATGTCATAATGGTCGTCATGGCGACTGTGATGTCATAATGATCTTCATGGTGACATTGATGTCATAATGGTCGTCATGGCGACTATGATGTCTTAATGGTCGTCATGACGACGGTGATGTCATAATGGTCGTCATGGCGACGATGATGTCATAATGGTCGACATGGCGACGATGATGTCATCATGGTCATCATGGCAACGATGAGGTCATAATCATTGTCGTGGCGAATATTATGTCATAATAGTCATCATGACAACGATGATGTCATAATGGTCGTCATGGCAACAATGACGTCATAATGGACGTCATGGCGACGATGATGTCATAATGGTCGTCATGGCGACAATGATGTCATAATGGTCGTCATGGCGACAATGATGTCATAATGGTCGTCATGGCGACGATGACATCATTATGGTCGTCATGGCGATGATGACGACATAATGGTTGTCATGGCGACGATGATGTCATTATGGTCGTCATGGCGACGATGACGTCATAATGGTCGTCATGGCGACGATGATGTCATAATGGTCGTCATGGCGACGGTGATGTCATAATGGTCGTCATGACAACGGTGATGTCATAATGGTCGTCATGGCAATGGAGATGTCAGAATGGTCGTCATGGCAAAGGTGATGTTATAATGGTCAACATGGCGACGATCATGTCATAATGGTCATCATGGCGACAATGATGTCATAATGGTCGTCATGGCGACGATGATGTCATTATGGTCGTCACGGCGACGATGACGTCATAATGGTCGTCATGGCGAAGATGATGTCATAATGGTCATCATGGCGACGATGATGTCATAATGGTCGTCATGGCGACGATGATGTCATAATGGTCGTCATGCTGACGATGTTGCCATAATGGTCGTCATGGCGACGATGATGTCTTTATGGTCGTCATAGCGGCGGTGATGTCATAATGGTCGTCATGGCGACCGTGATGTCATAATGGTCGTCATGGCAATGGAGATGTCAGAATGGTCGTCATGGCAAAGGTGATGTCATAATGGTCAACATGGCGACGATGATGTCATAATGGTCGTCGTGGCGACAATGATGTCATAATGGTCGTCATGGCGACGATGATGTCATTATGGTCGTCATGGCGACGATGACGTCATAATGGTCGTCATGGCGACGACGATGTCATAATGGTCGTCATGGCGACGATGATGTCATAATGGTCGTCATGGCGACGATGTTGCCATAATGGTCGTCATGGCGACGATGATGTCATAATGGTCGTCATGGCGACGATGATGTCATTATGGTCGTCATGGCGACGATGACGTCATAACGGTCGTCATGGCGACGGTGTTGCCATAATGGTCGTCATGGCGACGATGATGTCATAATGGTCGTCATGGCGACGATGTTGCCATAATGGTCGTCATGGCGACGATGATGTCATAATGGTCGTCATGGCGACGATGATGTCATTATGGTCGTCATGGCGACGATGACGTCATAACGGTCGTCATGGCGACGATGATGTCATTATGGTCGTCATGGCGACGATGACGTCATAATGGTAGTCATGGCGACGATTATGTCATAATGGTCGTCATGGCGACTGTGATGTCATAATGATCTTCATGGTGACATTGATGTCATAATGGTCGTCATGGCGACGATGATGTCTTAATGGTCGTCATGACGACGGTGATGTCATAATGGTCGTCATGGCGACGATGATGTCATAATGGTCGACATGGCGACGATGATGTCATCATGGTCATCATGGCAACGATGAGGTCATAATCGTTGTCGTGGCGACTATTATGTCATAATGGTCATCATGACAACGATGATGTCATAATGGTCGTCATGGCAACAATGACGTCATAATGGACGTCATGGCGACGATGATGTCATAATGGTCGTCATGGCGACAATGATGTCATAATGGTCGTCATGGCGCCGATGACATCATTATGGTCGTCATGGCGATGATGACGACATAATGGTTGTCATGGCGACGATGATGTCATTATGGTCGTCATGGCGACGATGACGTCATAATGGTCGTCATGGCGACGATGATGTCATAATGGTCGTCATGGCGACGGTGATGTCATAATGGTCGTCATGGCAACGGTGATGTCATAATGGTCGTCATGGCAATGGAGATGTCAGAATGGTCGTCATGGCAAAGGTGCTGTCATAATGGTCAACATGGCGATGATCATGTCATAATGGTCATCATGGCGACAATGATGTCATAATGGTCGTCATGGCGACGATGATGTCATTATGGTCGTCACGGCGACGATGACGTCATAATGGTCGTCATGGCGAAGATGATGTCATAATGGTCATCATGGCGACGATGATGTCATAATGGTCGTCATGGCGACGATGATGTCATAATGGTCGTCATGCTGACGATGTTGCCATAATGGTCGTCATGGCGACGATGATGTCATAATGGTCGTCATGGTGACGATGATGTCATAATGGTCGTCATGACGACGATGATGTCATAATGGTCGTCATGCCGACGATGATGTTACTATGGTCATCATGCCCACGATTATGTCATAATGGTCGTCATGGCGAGTGTGATGTCATAATGATCTTCATGGTGACAATGTTGTCATAATGGTCGTCATGGCGACGATGAGGTCATAATGGTCGTCATGGTGACGATGATGTCAAAATGGACGTCATGGCGACGATGATGTCTTAATGGTCGTCATGACGACGGTGATGTCATAATGGTCGTCATGGCAATGATGATGTCATAATGGTCGACATGGCGACGATGATGTCATAATGGTCGTCATGGCGACGATGAAGTCATAATGGTCATCATGGCGACGATGATGTCATAATGGTCGTCATGGCGACGATTATGTCAATATGGTCGTCATGGCTATGGTGATGTCATAATTGTAGTCATGGCGATGGTGATGTCATAATGCTTGCCATGGCAACGATGATGTCATAATGGTCATAATGGCGATGATGATGTCATAACTGTCGTCATGGCAACGATGAAGTCATAATCGTCGTCTCGGTAATGGTGATGTCATAATGCTGATCATTGCGACGGTGATGTCATAATAATTGCCATGGCAACAATGTTGTCATAATGGTCGTCATGGCGAAGGTGATGTGATATTGGACGTCATGGCGACGGTGATTTCATAATGGTCGTCATGGCAACGATGAGGTCATAATCGTTGTCGTGGCGACGAATATGTCATAATGGTCATCATGACAACGATGATGTCATAATGGTCGTCATGGCAACAATGACGTCATAATGGACGTCATGGCGACGATGATGTCATAATGGTCGTCATGGCGACAATGACGTCATAATGGTCGTCATGGCGACGATGATGTCATTATGGTCGTCATGGCGACGATGACGTCATAATGGTCGTCATGGCGAAGGTGATGTGATATTGGACGTCATGGCGACGGTGATTTCATAATGGTCGTCATGGCAACGATGAGGTCATAATCGTTGTCGTGGCGACGAATATGTCATAATGGTCATCATGACAACGATGATGTCATAATGGTCGTCATGGCAACAATGACGTCATAATGGACGTCATGGCGACGATGATGTCATAATGGTCGTCATGGCGACAATGACGTCATAATGGTCGTCATGGCGACGATGATGTCATTATGGTCGTCATGGCGACGATGACGTCATAATGGTCGTCATGGCGACGATGATGTCATTATGGTCATCATGGCGACGATGACGTCATAATGGTCGTCATTGCGACGGTGATGTCATAATGGTCGTCATGGCGACAGTGATGTCATAATGGTCGTCATGGCAATGGAGATGTCAGAATGGTCGTCATGGCAAAGTTGATGTCATAATGGTCAACATGGCGACAATCATGTCATAATGGTCGTCGTTGCGACAATGATGTCATAATGGTCGTCATGGCGACGATGATGTCATTATAGTCGTCATGGCGACGATGACGTCATAATGGTCGTCATGGCGACGACGATGTCATAAAGGTCGTCATGGCGACGATGATGTCATAATGGTCGTCATGGCGACGATGATGTCATAATGGTCGTCATGGCGACGATGTTGCCATAATGGTCGTCATGGCGACGATGATGTCATAATGGTCGTCATGGTGACGATGATGTCATAATGGTCGTCATGGCGACGATGATGTCATAATGGTCGTCATGCCGACGATGATGTCACTATGGTCATCATGCCCACGATTATGTCATAATGGTCGCCATGGCGACTGTGATGTCATAATGATCTTCATGGCGACAATGAAGTCATAATGGTCGTCATGGCGACGATGAGGTCATAATGGTCGTCATAGCCCACGATTATGTCATAATGGTCGTCATGGCGACTGTGATGTCATAATGGTCGTCATGGCAACGATGATGTCATAATGGTCGACATGGCGACGATGATGTCATCATGGTCATCATGGCAACGATGAGGTCATAATCGTTGTCGTGGCGAATATTATGTCATAATGGTCATCATGACAACGATGATGTCATAATGGTCGTCATGGCAACAATGACGTCATAATGGACGTCATGGCGACGATGATGTCATAATGGTCGTCATGGCGACAATGATGTCATAATGGTCGTCATGGCGACGATGACATCATTATGGTCGTCATGGCGATGATGACGACATAATGGTTGTCATGGCGACGATGATGTCATTATGGTCGTCATGGCGACGATGACGTCATAATGGTCGTCATGGCGACGATGATGTCATAATGGTCGTCATGGCAACGGTGATGTCATAATGGTCGTCATGGCAATGGAGATGTCAGAATGGTCGTCATGGCAAAGGTGATGTTATAATGGTCAACATGGCGACGATCATGTCATAATGGTCATCATGGCGACAATGATGTCATAATGGTCGTCATGGCGACGATGATGTCATTATGGTCGTCACGGTGACGATGACGTCATAATGGTCGTCATGGCGAAGATGATGTCATAATGGTCATCATGGCGACGATGATGTCATAATGGTCGTCATGGCGACGATGATGTCATAATGGTCGTCATGCTGACGATGTTGCCATAATGGTCGTCATGGCGACGATGATGTCATAATGGTCGTCATGGTGACGATGATGTCATAATGGTCGTCATGACGACGATGATGTCATAATGGTCGTCATGACGACGATGATGTCACTATGGTCATCATGCCCACGATTATGTCATAATGGTCGTCATGGCGACGGTGATGTCATAATGATCTTCATGGTGACAATGTTGTCATAATGGTCGTCATGGCGACGATGAGGTCATAATGGTCGTCATGGTGACGATGATGTCAAAATGGTCGTCATGGCGACGATGATGTCTTAATGGTCGTCATGACGACGGTGATGTCATAATGGTCGTCATGGCAATGATGATGTCATAATGGTCGACATGGCGACGATGATGTCACAATGGTCGTCATGGCGACGATGAAATCATAATGGTCATCATGGCGACGATGATGTCATAATGGTCGTCATGGCGACGATTATGTCAATATGGTCGTCATGGCTATGGTGATGTCATAATTGTAGTCATGGCGATGGTGATGTCATAATGCTTGCCATGGCAACGATGATGTCATAATGGTCATCATGGCGATGATGATGTCATAATGGTCGTCATGGCAACGATGAAGTCATAATCGTCGTCACGGTAATGGTGATGTCATAATGCTCATCATTGCGACGGTGATGTCATAATAATTGCCATGGCAACAATGTTGTCATAATGGTCGTCATGGCGAAGGTGATGTGATATTGGACGTCGTGGCGACGGTGATTTCATAATGGTCGTCATGGCGACGGTGATGTCATAATGGTCATCATGGCAACGATGAGGTCATAATCGTTGTCGTGGCGACGAATATGTCATAATGGTCATCATGACAACGATGATGTCATAATGGTCGTCATGGCAACAATGACGTCATAATGGACGTCATGGCGACGATGATGTCATAATGGTCGTCATGGCGACAATGACGTCATAATGGTCGTCATGGCGACGATGATGTCATTATGGTCGTCATGGCGACGATGACGTCATAATGGTCGTCATGGCAACGGTGATGTCATAATGGTCGTCATGGCGACAGTGTTGTCATAATGGTCATCATGGCAATGGAGATGTCAGAATGGTCGTCATGGCAAAGCTGATGTCATAATGGTCAACATGGCGACAATCATGTCATAATGGTCGTCGTGGCGACAATGATGTCATAATGGTCGTCATGGCGACGATGATGTCATTATAGTCGTCATGGCGACGATGATGTCATAAAGGTCGTCATGGCGACGACGATGTCATAAAGGTCGTCATGGCGACGATGATGTCATAATGGTCGTCATGGTGACGATGATGTCATAATGGACGTCATGGCGACGATGTTGCCATAATGGTCGTCATGGCGACGATGATGTCATGATGGTCGTCATGGTGACGATGATGTCATAATGGTCGTCATGGCGACGATGATGTCATAATGGTCGTCATGCCGACGATGATGTCACTATGGTCATCATGCCCACGATTATGTCATAATGGTCGTCATGGCGACTGTGATGTCATAATGATCTTCATGGCGACAATGATGTCATAATGGTCGTCATGGCGACGATGAGGTCATAATGGTCGTCATAGCGACGATGATGTCAAAATGGTCATCATGGCGACGATGATGTCTTAATGGTCGTCATGACGACGGTGATGTCATAATGGTCGACATGGCAACGATGATGTCATAATGGTCATCATGGCAACGATGAGGTCATAATCATTGTCGTGGCGACGAAGATGTCATAATGGTCGTCATGGCAACAATGACGTCATAATGGACGTCATGGCGACGATGACGTCATAATGGTCGTCATGGCGATGATGACGTCATAATGGTCGTCATGGCGACGACGATGTCATAAAGGTCGTCATGGCGACGATGATATCATAATGGTCGTCATGGCGACGAATAAGTCATACTGGTCGTCATGGCGACGATGTCATAATGGTGGTCATGGCGACGATGATGTCATAATGGTCGTCATGGTGACGATGACGTCATAATGGTCGTCATGGCGACGATGATGTCATAATGGTCGTCATGCCGACGATGATGTCACTATGGTCATCATGCCCACGATTATGTCATAATGGTCGACATGGCGACGATGATGTCATAATGGTCGACATGGCGACGATGATGTCATAATGGTCATCATGGCAACGATGAGGTAATAATCGTTATCGTGGCGACGATGATGTCATAATGGTCATCATGGCAACAATGACGTCATAATGGACGTCATGGCGATGATGATGTCATAATGGTCGTCATGGCGACAATGATGTCATAATGGTCGTCATGGCGACGATGATGTCATTATGGTCGTCATGGCGACGATGATGTCATTATGGTCGTCATGGCGACGATGACGTCATAATGGTCGTCATTGCGACGGTGATGTCATAATGGTCGTCATGGCGACAGTGATGTCATAATTGTCGTCATGGCAATGGAGATGTCAGAATGGTCGTCATGGCAAAGTTGATGTCATAATGGTCAACATGGCGACAATCATGTCATAATGGTCGTCGTTGCGACAATGATGTCATAATGGTCGTCATGGCGACGATGATGTCATTATAGTCGTCATGGCGACGATGACGTCATAATGGTCGTCATGGCGACGACGATGTCATAAAGGTCGTCATGGCGACGATGATGTCATAATGGTCGTCATGGCGACGATGATGTCATAATGGTCGTCATGGCGACGATGTTGCCATAATGGTCGTCATGGCGACGATGTTGTCATAATGGTAGTCATGCCGACGATGATGTCACTATGGTCATCATGCCCACGATTATGTCATAATGGTCGTCATGGCGACTGTGATGTCATAATGATCTTCATGGCGACAATGAAGTCATAATGGTCGTCATGGCGACGATGAGGTCATAATGGTCGTCATAGCCCACGATTATGTCATAATGGTCGTCATGGCGACTGTGATGTCATAATGATCTTCATGGTGACATTGATGTCATAATGGTCGTCATGGCGACGATGATGTCTTAATGGTCGTCATGACGACGGTGATGTCATAATGGTCATCATGGCAACAATGACGTCATAATGGACGTCATGGCGACGATGATGTCATAATGGTCGTCATGGCGACAATGATGTCATAATGGTCGTCATGGCGACGATGACATCATTATGGTCGTCATGGCGATGATGACGACATAATGGTTGTCATGGCGACGATGATGTCATTATGGTCGTTATGGCGACGATGACGTCATAATGGTCGTCATGGCGACGATGATGTCATAATGATCGTCATGGCGACGGTGATGTCATAATGGTCGTCATGGCAACGGTGATGTCATAATGGTCGTCATGGCAATGGAGATGTCAGAATGGTCGTCATGGCAAAGGTGATGTTATAATGGTCAACATGGCGACGATCATGTCATAATGGTCATCATGGCGACAATGATGTCATAATGGTCGTCATGGCGACGATGATGTCATTATGGTCGTCACGGTGACGATGACGTCATAATGGTCGTCATGGCGAAGATGATGTCATAATGGTCATCATGGCGACGATGATGTCATAATGGTCGTCATGGCGACGATGATGTCATAATGGTCGTCATGCTGACGATGTTGCCATAATGGTCGTCATGGCGACGATGATGTCATAATGGTCGTCATGGTGACGATGATGTCATAATGGTCGTCATGACGACGATGATGTCATAATGGTCGTCATGACGACGATGATGTCACTATGGTCATCATGCCCACGATTATGTCATAATGGTCGTCATGGCGACTGTGATGTCATAATGATCTTCATGGTGACAATGTTGTCATAATGGTCGTCATGGCGACGATGAGGTCATAATGGTCGTCATGGAGACGATGATGTGAAAATGGTCGTCATGTCGACGATGATGTCTTAATGGTCGTCATGACGACGGTGATGTCATAATGGTCGTCATGGCAATGATGATGTCATAATGGTCGACATGGCGACGATGATGTCACAATGGTCGTCATGGCGACGATTATGTCAATATGGTCGTCATGGCTATGGTGATGTCATAATTGTAGTCATGGCGATGGTGATGTCATAATGCTTGCCATGGCAACGATGATGTCATAATGGTCATCATGGCGATGATGATGTCATAATGGTCGTCATGGCAACGATGAAGTCATAATCGTCGTCACGGTAATGGTGATGTCATAATGCTCATCATTGCGACGGTGATGTCATAATAATTGCCATGGCAACAATGTTGTCATAATGGTCATCATGGCGAAGGTGATGTGATATTGGACGTCATGGCGACGGTGATTTCATAATGGTCGTCATGGCGACGGTGATGTCATAATGGTCATCATGGCAACGATGAGGTCATAATCGTTGTCGTGGCGACGAATATGTCATAATGGTCATCATGACAACGATGATGTCATAATGGTCGTCATGGCAACAATGACGTCATAATGGACGTCATGGCGACGATGATGTCATAATGGTCGTCATGGCGACAATGACGTCATAATGGTCGTCATGGCGACGATGATGTCATTATGGTCGTCATGGCGACGATGACGTCATAATGGTCGTCATGGCGACGGTGATGTCATAATGGTCGTCATGGCGACAGTGATGTCATAATGGTCATCATGGCAATGGAGATGTCAGAATGGTCGTCATGGCAAAGCTGATGTCATAATGGTCAACATGGCGACAATCATGTCATAATGGTCGTCGTGGCGACAATGATGTCATAATGGTCGTCATGGCGACGATGATGTCATTATAGTCGTCATGGCGACGATGATGTCATAATGGTCGTCATGGCGACGACGATGTCATAAAGGTCGTCATGGCGACGATGATGTCATAATGGTCGTCATGGTGACGATGATGTCATAATGGTCGTCATGGCGACGATGTTGCCATAATGGTCGTCATGGCGACGATGATGTCATGATGGTCGTCATGGTGACGATGATGTCATAATGGTCGTCATGGCGACGATGATGTCATAATGGTCGTCATGCCGACGATGATGTCACTATGGTCATCATGCCCACGATTATGTCATAATGGTCGTCATGGCGACTGTGATGTCATAATGATCTTCATGGCGACAATGATGTCATAATGGTCGTCATGGCGACGATGAGGTCATAATGGTCGTCATAGCGACGATGATGTCAAAGTGGTCATCATGGCGACGATGATGTCTTAATGGTCGTCATGACGACGGTGATGTCATAATGGTCGACATGGCAACGATGATGTCATAATGGTCGACATGGCGACGATGATGTCATAATGGTCATCATGGCAACGATGAGGTCATAATCATTGTCGTGGCGACGAAGATGTCATAATGGTCGTCATGGCGATGATGACGTCATAATGGTCGTCATGGCGATGATGACGTCATAATGGTCGTCATGGCGACGACGATGTCATAAAGGTCGTCATGGCGATGATGATATCATAATGGTCGTCATGGCGACGAATAAGTCATACTGGTCGTCATGGCGACGATGTCATAATGGTGGTCATGGCGACGATGATGTCATAATGGTCGTCATGGTGACGATGATGTCATAATGGTCGTCATGGCGACGATGATGTCATAATGGTCGTCATGCCGACGATGATGTCACTATGGTCATCATGCCCACGATTATGTCATAATGGTCGACATGGCAACGATGATGTCATAATGGTCGACATGGCGACGATGATGTCATAATGGTCATCATGGCAACGATGAGGTCATAATCGTTGTCGTGGCGACGATGATGTCATAATGGTCATCATGGCAACAATGACGTCATAATGGACGTCATGGCGATGATGATGTCATAATGGTCGTCAAGGCGACAATGATGTCATAATGGTCGTCATGGCGACGATGATGTCATTATGGTCGTCATGGCGACAATGATGTCATAATGGTCGTCATGGCAACAATGACGTCATTATGGTCGTCATGGCGACGATGACGTCATAATGGTCGTCATGGCGACGATGATGTCATAACGGTCGTCATGGCGACGATGATGTCATAATGGTCGTCATGCTGACGATGATGTCATAATGGTCGTCATGGCGATGATGATGTCATAACGGTCGTCATGGCGACGATGATGTCATAATGGTCGTCATGCTGACGATGTTGCCATAATGGTCGTCATGGCGACGATGATGTCTTAATGGTCGTCATGGCGACGATGATGTCATTATGGTCGTCATGGCGACGATGACGTCATAATGGTCGTCATGGCGACGATGACGTCATAATGGTCGTCATGGCGACGGTGATGTCATAATTTTCGTCATGGCGACGGTGATGTCATAATGGTCGTCATGGCAATGGAGATGTCAGAATGGTCGTCATGGCAAAGGTGATGTCATAATGGTCAACATGGCGACGATCATGTCATAATGGTCGTCGTGGTGACAATGATGTCATAATGGTCGTCATGGCGACGATGATGTCATTATGGTCGTCATGGCGACGACGACGTCTTAATGGTCGTCATGGCGACGACGATGTCATAAAGGTCGTCATGGCGACGATGATGTCATAATGGTCGTCATGGCGACGATGTTGCCATAATGGTCGTCATGGCGACGATGATGTCATGATGGTCGTCATGGTGACGATGATGTCATAATGGTCGTCATGGCGACGATGATGTCATAATGGTCGTCATGCCGACGATGATGTCACTATGGTCATCATGCCCACGATTATGTCATAATGGTCGTCATGGCGACTGTGATGTCATAATGATCTTCATTACGACAATGATGTCATAATGGTCGTCATGGCGACGATGAGGTCATAATGGTCGTCATGGCGACGATGATGTCAAAATGGTCATCATGGCGACGATGATGTCTTAATGGTCGTCATGACGACGGTGATGTCATAATGGTCGACATGGCAACGATGATGTCATAATGGTCGACATGGCGACGATGATGTCATAATGGTCATCATGGCAACGATGAGGTCATAATCGTTGTCGTGGCGACGATGATGTCATAATGGTCATCATGGCAACAATGACGTTATAATGGACGTCATGGCGATGATGATGTCATAATGGTCATCATGGCGACGATGATGTCATAATGGTCGTCATGGCGACGATAATGTCATTATGGTCGTCATGGCGACAATGATGTCATAATGGTCGTCATGGCAACAATGATGTCATTATGGTCGTCATGGCGACGATGACGTCATAATGGTCGTCATGGCGACGATGATGTCATAATGGTCGTCATGGCGACGATGATGTCATAACGGTCGTCATGGCGACGATGATGTCATCATGGTCGTCATGCTGACGATGATGTCATAATGGTCGTCATGGCGACGATGATGTCATAACGGTCGTCATGGCGACGATGATGTCATAATGGTCGTCATGCTGACGATGTTGCCATAATGGTCGTCATGGCGACGATGATGTCATAATGGTCGTCATGGCGACGATGATGTCATTATGTTCGTCATGGCGACGATGACGTCATAATGGTCGTCATGGCGACAATGATGTCATTATGGTCGTCATGGCGACGATGACGTCATAATGGTCGTCATGGCGACGGTGATGTCATAATGGTCGTCATGGCGACGGTGATGTCATAATGGTCGTCATGGCAATGGAGATGTCAGATGTGTCGTCATGGCAAAGGTGATGTCATAATGGTCAACATGGCGACGATCATGTCATAATGGTCGTCGTGGCGACAATGATGTCATAATGGTCGTCATGGCGACGATGATGTCATTATGGTCGTCATGGCGACGACGACGTCTTAATGGTCGTCATGGCGACGACGATGTCATAAAGGTCGTCATGGCGACGATGATGTCATAATGGTCGTCATGGCGATGATGATGTCATAATGGTCGTCATGGCGACGATGTTGCCATAATGGTCGTCATGGCGACGATGATGTCATAATGGTCGTCATGGCGACGATGATGTCATAATGGTCGTCATGCCGACGATGATGTCACTATGGTCCTCATGCCCACGATTATGTCATAATGGTTGTCTTGGCGACTGTGATGTCATAATGATCTTCATGGTGACAATGATGTCATAATGGTCATCATGGCAACGATGAGGTCATAATCGTTGTCGTGGCGACGATGATGTCATAATGGTCGTCATGGCAACAATGACGTCATAATGGACGTCATGGCGACGATGATGTCATAATGGTCGTCATGGCGACAATGATGTCATAATGGTCGTCATGGCGACGATGATGTCATAATGTTCTACGTGGCGACGATGATGTCATAATGGTCGTCATGGCGATGATGATGTCATTATGGTCGTCATGGCGACGATGACGTCATAATGGTCGTCATGGCGACGATGACGTCGTAATGGTCGTCATGGCGACGACGATGTCATAAAGCTCGTCATGGCGACGATGATGTCATAATGGTCGTCATGGCGACGATGAAGTCATACTGGTCGTCATGGCGACGATGTCATAATGGTGGTCATGGCGACGATGAAGTCATAATGGTCGTCATGGTGACGATGATGTCATAATGGTCGTCATGGTGACGATGATGTCATAATGGTCGTCATGGCGACGATGATGTCATAATGGTCGTCATGCCGACGATGATGTCATAATGGTCATCATGGCAACAATGACGTCATAATGGACGTCATGGCGATGATGATGTCATAATGGTCGTCATGGCGACAATGATGTCATAATGGTCGTCATGGCGACGATGATGTCACTATGGTCATCATGCCCACGATTATGTCATAATGGTCGACATCTCAACGATGATGTTATAATGGTCGACATGGTGACGATGATGTCATAATGGTCATCATGGCAACGATGAGGTCATAATCGTTGTCGTGGCGACGATGATGTCATAATGGTCATCATGGCAACAATGACGTCATAATGGACGTCATGGCGATGATGATGTCATAATGGTCGTCAAGGCGACAATGATGTCATAATGGACGTCATGGCGACGATGATGTCATTATGGTCGTCATGGCGACGATGATGTCATTATGGTCGTCATGGCGACGATGATGTCATTATGGTCGTCATGGCGACGATGACGTCATAACGGTCGTCATGGCGACGATGATGTCATTATGGTCGTCATGGCGACGATGACGTCATATTGGTCATCATGGCGACGATGATGTCATAATGGTCGTCATGGAGACGGTGATGTCATAATGGTCGTCATGGCGACGCTGATGTCATAATGGTCGTCATGACAATGGAGATGTCAGAATGGTCGACATGGCAAATGTGAAGTCATAATGGTCAACAGGGCGACGATCATGTCATAATGGTCGTCATGGCGTCAATGATGTCATAATGGTCGTCATGGCAACAATGATGTCATTATGGTCGTCATGGCGACGATGACGTCATAATGGTCGTCATGGCGACGATGATGTCATAATGGTCGTCATGGCGACGACGATGTCATAACGGTCATCATGGCGACGATGATGTCATAATGGTCGTCATGCTGACGATGATGTCATAATGGTCGTCATGGCGACGATGATGTCATAACGGTCGTCATGGCGACGATGATGTCATAATGGTCGTCATGCTGACGATGTTGCCATAATGGTCGTCATGGCGACGATGATGTCATAATGGTCGTCATGGCGACGATGATGTCATTATGGTCGTCATGGCGACGATGACGTCATAATGGTCGTCATGGCGACGGTGATGTCATAATGGTCGTCATGGCGACGGTGATGTCATAATGGTCGTCATGGCAATGGAGATGTCAGAATGGTCGTCATGGCAAAGGTGATGTCATAATGGTCAACATGGCGATGATCATGTCATAATGGTCGTTGTGGCGACAATGATGTCATATTGGTCGTCATGGCGACGATGATGTCATTATGGTCGTCATGGCGACGATGACGTCTTAATGGTCGTCATGGCGACGACGATGTCATAAAGGTCATCATGGCGACGATGATGTCATAATGGTCGTCATGGCGACGATGATGTCATAATGGTCGTCATGGCGACGATGTTGAAATAATGGTCGTCATGGCGACGATGTTGCCATAATGGTCGTCATGGCAACGATGTTGAAATAATGGTCGTCATGGCGACGATGTTGCCATAATGGTCGTCATGGCGACGATGAAGTCATAATGGTCGTCATGGTGACGATGATGTCATAATGGTCGTCATGGTGACGATGATGTCATAATGGTCGTCATGGCGACGATGATGTCATAATGGTCGTCATGCCGACGATGATGTCATAATGGTCATCATGGCAACAGTGACGTCATAATGGACGTCATGGCGATGATGATGTCATAATGATCGTCATGGCGACAATGATGTCATTATGGTCGTCATGGCGACGATGATGTCACTATGGTCATCATGCCCACGATTATGTCATAATGGTCGACATCTCAACGATGATGTCATAATGGTCGACATGGCGACGATGATGTCATAATGGTCATCATGGCAACGATGAGGTCATAATCGTTGTCGTGGCGACGATGATGTCATAATGGTCATCATGGCAACAATGACGTCATAATGGACGTCATGGCGATGATGATGTCATAATGGTCGTCATGGCGACAATGATGTCATAATGGTCGTCATGGCGACGATGATGTCATTATGGTCGTCATGGCGACGATGATGTCATTATGGTCGTCATGGCGACGATGACATCATAACGGTCGTCATGGCGACGATGATGTCATTATGGTCGTCATGGCGATGATGACGTCATATTGGTCATCATGGCGACGATGATGTCATAATGGTCGTCATGGAGACGGTGATGTCATAATGGTCGTCATGGCGACGGTGATGTCATAATGGTCGTCATGACAATGGAGATGTCAGAATGGTCGACATGGCAAATGTGAAGTCATAATGGTCAACATGGCGACGATCATGTCATAATGGTCGTCATGGCGTCAATGATGTCATAATGGTCGTCATGGCAACAATGATGTCATTATGGTCGTCATGGCGACGATGACGTCATAATGGTCGTCATGGCGACGATGACGTCATAATGGTCGTCATGGCGACGATGATGTCATAACGGTCGTCATGGCGACGATGATGTCATAATGGTCGTCATGCTGACGATGATGTCATAATGGTCATCATGGCGACGATGATGTCATAACGGTCGTCATGGCGACGATGATGTCATAATGGTCGTCATGCTGACGATGTTGCCATAATGGTCGTCATGGCGACGATGATGTCATAATGGTCGTCATGGCGACGATGATGTCATTATGGTCGTCATGGCGACGATGAGGTCATAATGGTCGTCATGGCGACAATGATGTCATTATGGTCGTCATGGCGACGATGACGTCATAATGGTCGTCATGGCGACGGTGATGTCATAATGGTCGTCATGGCGACGGTGATGTCATAATGGTCGTCATGGCAATGGAGATGTCAGAATGGTCGTCATGGCAAAGGTGATGTCATAATGGTCAACATGGCGATGATCATGTCATAATGGTCGTTGTGGCGACAATGATGTCATATTGGTCGTCATGGCGACGATGATGTCATTATGGTCGTCATGGCGACGATGACGTCTTAATGGTCGTCATGGCGACGACGATGTCATAAAGGTCGTCATGGCGACGATGATGTCATAATGGTCGTCATGGCGACGATGATGTCATAATGGTCGTCATGGCGACGATGTTGAAATAATGGTCGTCATGGCGACGATGTTGCCATAATGGTCGTCATGGCGACGATGTTGAAATAATGGTCGTCATGGCGACGATGTTGCCATAATGGTCGTCATGGCGACGATGATGTCATAATGGTCGTCATGGTGACGATGATGTCATAATGGTCGTCATGGCGATGATGATGTCATAACGGTCGTCATGGCGACGATGATGTCATAATGGTCGTCATGCTGACGATGTTGCCATAATGGTCGTCATGGCGACGATGATGTCTTAATGGTCGTCATGGCGACGATGATGTCATTATGGTCGTCATGGCGACGATGACGTCATAATGGTCGTCATGGCGACGATGACGTCATAATGGTCGTCATGGCGACGGTGATGTCATAATTTTCGTCATGGCGACGGTGATGTCATAATGGTCGTCATGGCAATGGAGATGTCAGAATGGTCGTCATGGCAAAGGTGATGTCATAATGGTCAACATGGCGACGATCATGTCATAATGGTCGTCGTGGTGACAATGATGTCATAATGGTCGTCATGGCGACGATGATGTCATTATGGTCGTCATGGCGACGACGACGTCTTAATGGTCGTCATGGCGACGACGATGTCATAAAGGTCGTCATGGCGACGATGATGTCATAATGGTCGTCATGGCGACGATGTTGCCATAATGGTCGTCATGGCGACGATGATGTCATGATGGTCGTCATGGTGACGATGATGTCATAATGGTCGTCATGGCGACGATGATGTCATAATGGTCGTCATGCCGACGATGATGTCACTATGGTCATCATGCCCACGATTATGTCATAATGGTCGTCATGGCGACTGTGATGTCATAATGATCTTCATGGCGACAATGATGTCATAATGGTCGTCATGGCGACGATGAGGTCATAATGGTCGTCATGGCGACGATGATGTCAAAATGGTCATCATGGCGACGATGATGTCTTAATGGTCGTCATGACGACGGTGATGTCATAATGGTCGACATGGCAACGATGATGTCATAATGGTCGACATGGCGACGATGATGTCATAATGGTCATCATGGCAACGATGAGGTCATAATCGTTGTCGTGGCGACGATGATGTCATAATGGTCATCATGGCAACAATGACGTCATAATGGACGTCATGGCGATGATGATGTCATAATGGTCATCATGGCGACGATGATGTCATAATGGTCGTCATGGCGACGATAATGTCATTATGGTCGTCATGGCGACAATGATGTCATAATGGTCGTCATGGCAACAATGATGTCATTATGGTCGTCATGGCGACGATGACGTCATAATGGTCGTCATGGCGACGATGATGTCATAATGGTCGTCATGGCGACGATGATGTCATAACGGTCGTCATGGCGACGATGATGTCATCATGGTCGTCATGCTGACGATGATGTCATAATGGTCGTCATGGCGACGATGATGTCATAACGGTCGTCATGGCGACGATGATGTCATAATGGTCGTCATGCTGACGATGTTGCCATAATGGTCGTCATGGCGACGATGATGTCATAATGGTCGTCATGGCGACGATGATGTCATTATGGTCGTCATGGCGACGATGACGTCATAATGGTCGTCATGGCGACAATGATGTCATTATGGTCGTCATGGCGACGATGACGTCATAATGGTCGTCATGGCGACGGTGATGTCATAATGGTCGTCATGGCGACGGTGATGTCATAATGGTCGTCATGGCAATGGAGATGTCAGATGTGTCGTCATGGCAAAGGTGATGTCATAATGGTCAACATGGCGACGATCATGTCATAATGGTCGTCGTGGCGACAATGATGTCATAATGGTCGTCATGGCGACGATGATGTCATTATGGTCGTCATGGCGACGACGACGTCTTAATGGTCGTCATGGCGACGACGATGTCATAAAGGTCGTCATGGCGACGATGATGTCATAATGGTCGTCATGGCGATGATGATGTCATAATGGTCGTCATGGCGACGATGTTGCCATAATGGTCGTCATGGCGACGATGATGTCATAATGGTCGTCATGGTGACGATGATGTCATAATGGTCGTCATGGCGACGATGATGTCATAATGGTCGTCATGCCGACGATGATGTCACTATGGTCCTCATGCCCACGATTATGTCATAATGGTTGTCTTGGCGACTGTGATGTCATAATGATCTTCATGGTGACAATGATGTCATAATGGTCATCATGGCAACGATGAGGTCATAATCGTTGTCGTGGCGACGATGATGTCATAATGGTCGTCATGGCAACAATGACGTCATAATGGACGTCATGGCGACGATGATGTCATAATGGTCGTCATGGCGACAATGATGTCATAATGGTCGTCATGGCGACGATGATGTCATAATGTTCTACGTGGCGACGATGATGTCATAATGGTCGTCATGGCGATGATGATGTCATTATGGTCGTCATGGCGACGATGACGTCATAATGGTCGTCATGGCGACGATGACGTCGTAATGGTCGTCATGGCGACGACGATGTCATAAAGCTCGTCATGGCGACGATGATGTCATAATGGTCGTCATGGCGACGATGAAGTCATACTGGTCGTCATGGCGACGATGTCATAATGGTGGTCATGGCGACGATGAAGTCATAATGGTCGTCATGGTGACGATGATGTCATAATGGTCGTCATGGCGACGATGATGTCATCATGGTCGTCATGGCGACGATGATGTCATAATGGTCGTCATGCCGACGATGATGTCATAATGGTCATCATGGCAACAATGACGTCATAATGGACGTCATGGCGATGATGATGTCATAATGGTCGTCATGGCGACAATGATGTCATAATGGTCGTCATGGCGACGATGATGTCACTATGGTCATCATGCCCACGATTATGTCATAATGGTCGACATCTCAACGATGATGTTATAATGGTCGACATGGCGACGATGATGTCATAATGGTCATCATGGCAACGATGAGGTCATAATCGTTGTCGTGGCGACGATGATGTCATAATGGTCATCATGGCAACAATGACGTCATAATGGACGTCATGGCGATGATGATGTCATAATGGTCGTCAAGGCGACAATGATGTCATAATGGACGTCATGGCGACGATGATGTCATTATGGTCGTCATGGCGACGATGATGTCATTATGGTCGTCATGGCGACGATGATGTCATTATGGTCGTCATGGCGACGATGACGTCATAACGGTCGTCATGGCGACGATGATGTCATTATGGTCGTCATGGCGACGATGACGTCATATTGGTCATCATGGCGACGATGATGTCATAATGGTCGTCATGGAGACGGTGATGTCATAATGGTCGTCATGGCGACGCTGATGTCATAATGGTCGTCATGACAATGGAGATGTCAGAATGGTCGACATGGCAAATGTGAAGTCATAATGGTCAACATGGCGACGATCATGTCATAATGGTCGTCATGGCGTCAATGATGTCATAATGGTCGTCATGGCAACAATGATGTCATTATGGTCGTCATGACGACGATGACGTCATAATGGTCGTCATGGCGACGATGATGTCATAATGGTCGTCATGGCGACGACGATGTCATAACGGTCATCATGGCGACGATGATGTCATAATGGTCGTCATGCTGACGATGATGTCATAATGGTCGTCATGGCGACGATGATGTCATAACGGTCGTCATGGCGACGATGATGTCATAATGGTCGTCATGCTGACGATGTTGCCATAATGGTCGTCATGGCGACGATGATGTCATAATGGTCGTCATGGCGACGATGATGTCATTATGGTCGTCATGGCGACGATGACGTCATAATGGTCGTCATGGCGACAATGATGTCATTATGGTCGTCATGGCGACGATGACGTCATAATGGTCGTCATGGCGACGGTGATGTCATAATGGTCGTCATGGCGACGGTGATGTCATAATGGTCGTCATGGCAATGGAGATGTCAGAATGGTCGTCATGGCAAAGGTGATGTCATAATGGTCAACATGGCGATGATCATGTCATAATGGTCGTTGTGGCGACAATGATGTCATATTGGTCGTCATGGCGACGATGATGTCATTATGGTCGTCATGGCGACGATGACGTCTTAATGGTCGTCATGGCGACGACGATGTCATAAAGGTCATCATGGCGACGATGATGTCATAATGGTCGTCATGGCGACGATGATGTCATAATGGTCGTCATGGCGACGATGTTGAAATAATGGTCGTCATGGCGACGATGTTGCCATAATGGTCGTCATGGCAACGATGTTGAAATAATGGTCGTCATGGCGACGATGTTGCCATAATGGTCGTCATGGCGACGATGAAGTCATAATGGTCGTCATGGTGACGATGATGTCATAATGGTCGTCATGGTGACGATGATGTCATAATGGTCGTCATGGCGACGATGATGTCATAATGGTCGTCATGCCGACGATGATGTCATAATGGTCATCATGGCAACAGTGACGTCATAATGGACGTCATGGCGATGATGATGTCATAATGATCGTCATGGCGACAATGATGTCATTATGGTCGTCATGGCGACGATGATGTCACTATGGTCATCATGCCCACGATTATGTCATAATGGTCGACATCTCAACGATGATGTCATAATGGTCGACATGGCGACGATGATGTCATAATGGTCATCATGGCAACGATGAGGTCATAATCGTTGTCGTGGCGACGATGATGTCATAATGGTCATCATGGCAACAATGACGTCATAATGGACGTCATGGCGATGATGATGTCATAATGGTCGTCATGGCGACAATGATGTCATAATGGTCGTCATGGCGACGATGATGTCATTATGGTCGTCATGGCGACGATGATGTCATTATGGTCGTCATGGCGACGATGACATCATAACGGTCGTCATGGCGACGATGACGTCATTATGGTCGTCATGGCGACGATGACGTCATATTGGTCATCATGGCGACGATGATGTCATAATGGTCGTCATGGAGACGGTGATGTCATAATGGTCGTCATGGCGACGGTGATGTCATAATGGTCGTCATGACAATGGAGATGTCAGAATGGTCGACATGGCAAATGTGAAGTCATAATGGTCAACATGGCGACGATCATGTCATAATGGTCGTCATGGCGTCAATGATGTCATAATGGTCGTCATGGCAACAATGATGTCATTATGGTCGTCATGGCGACGATGACGTCATAATGGTCGTCATGGCGACGATGATGACATAATGGTCGTCATGGCGACGATGATGTCATAACGGTCGTCATGGCGACGATGATGTCATAATGGTCATCATGGCGACGATGATGTCATAACGGTCGTCATGGCGACGATGATGTCATAATGGTCGTCATGCTGACGATGTTGCCATAATGGTCGTCATGGCGACGATGATGTCATAATGGTCGTCATGGCGACAATGATGTCATTATGGTCGTCATGGCGACGATGAGGTCATAATGGTCGTCATGGCGACAATGATGTCATTATGGTCGTCATGGCGACGATGACGTCATAATGGTCGTCATGGCGACGGTGATGTCATAATGGTCGTCATGGCGACGGTGATGTCATAATGGTCGTCATGGCAATGGAGATGTCAGAATGGTCGTCATGGCAAAGGTGATGTCATAATGGTCAACATGGCGATGATCATGTCATAATGGTCGTTGTGGCGACAATGATGTCATCTTGGTCGTCATGGCGACGATGATGTCATTATGGTCGTCATGGCGACGATGACGTCTTAATGGTCGTCATGGCGACGACGATGTCATAAAGGTCGTCATGGCGACGATGATGTCATAATGGTCGTCATGGCGACGATGATGTCATAATGGTCGTCATGGCGACGATGTTGAAATAATGGTCGTCATGGCGACGATGTTGCCATAATGGTCGTCATGGCGACGATGTTGAAATAATGGTCGTCATGGCGACGATGTTGCCATAATGGTCGTCATGGCGACGATGATGTCATAATGGTCGTCATGGTGACGATGATGTCATAATGGTCGTCATGGCGACGATGATGTCATAATGGTCGTCATGCCGACGATGATGTCACTATGGTCCTCATGCCCACGATTATGTCATAATGGTCGTCATGGCGACTGTGATGTCATAATGATCTTCATGGTGACAATGACGTCATAATGGTCGTCATGGCGACGATGAGGTCATAATGGTCGTCATAGCGACGATGATGTCAAAATGGTCGTCATGGCGACGATGATGTCTTAATGGTCGTCATGACGACGGTGATGTCATAATGGTCGACATGGCAACGATGATGTCATAATGGTCGACATGGCAACGATGATGTCATAATGGTCGACATGGCGACGATGATGTCATAATGGTCATCATGGCAACGATGAGGTCATAATCGTTGTCGTGGCGACGATGATGTCATAATGGTCGTCATGGCGACGATGATGTCATAATGGTCGTCATGGCGACGATGATGTCATTATGGTCGTCATGGCGACGATGACGTCATAACGGTCATCATGGCGACGATGATGTCATTATGGTCGTCATGGCGACGATGACGTCATAACGGTCGTCATGGCGACGATGACGTCATTATGGTCGTCATGGCTACGATGACGTCATATTGGTCATCATGGCGACGATGATGTCATAATGGTCGTTATGGAGACGGTGATGTCATAATGGTCGTCATGGCGACGGTGATGTCATAATGGTCGTCATGGCAATGGAGATGTCAGAATGGTCGAAATGGCAAAGGTGATGTCATAATGGTCAACATGGCGACGATCATGTCATAATGGTCGTCGTGGCGACAATGATGTCATAATGGTCGTCATGGCGACGATGATGTCATTATGGTCGTCATGGCGACGATGACGTCATAATGGTCGTCATGGCGACGACGATGTCATAATGGTCGTCATGGCGACGACGATGTCATAATGGTCGTCATGGCGACGATGATGTCATAATGGTCGTCATCGCGACGATGATGTCATAATGGTCGTCATGGCGACGATGTTGCCATAATGGTCGTCATGGCGACGATGATGTCAAAATGGTCATCATGCCGATGATGATGTCACTATGGTCATCATGCCCACGATTATGTCATAAAGGTCGTCATGGCGACTGTGATGTCATAATGATCTTCATGGTGACAATGATGTCATAATGGTCGTCATGGCGACGATGAGGTCATAATGGTCGTCATGGCGACGATGATGTCAAAATGGTGATCATGGCGACGATGATGTCTTCATGGTCGTCATGACGACGGTGATGTCATAATGGTCGTCATGGCAACGATGATGTCATAATGGTCATCATGGCGATGATTATGTCATAATGGTCGTCATGGCAACGATGAAGTCATAATCGTCGTCACGGTAATAGTGATGTCATAATGCTCATCATGGCGACGGTGATGTCATAATAATTGCCATGACAACAATGTTGTCATAACGGTCGTCATGGCGACGGTGATGTCATAATGGTCATCATGACAACGATGATGTCATAATGGTCGTCATGGCAACAATGACGTCATAACGGACGTCATGGCGACGATGATGTCATAATGGTCGTCATGGCGACAATGACGTCATAATGGTCGTCATGGCGACGATGATGTCATTATGGTCGTCATGGCGACGATGATGTCATTATGGTCGTCATGGAGACGATGACGTGATAATTGTCGTCATGGCGACGATGATGTCATAATGGTCGTCATGGCGGCGGTGATGTCATAATGGTCGTCATGGCGACGGTGATGTCATAATGGTCGTCATGGCAATGGAGATGTCAGAATGGTCGTCATGGCAAAGGTGATGTCATAATGGTCAACATGGCGACGATCATGTCATAATGGTCGTCGTGGCGACAATGATGTCATAATGGTCGTCATGGCGACGATGATGTCATTATGGTCGTCATGGCGACGATGACGTCATAATGGTCGTCATGGCGACGACGATGTCATAATGGTCGTCATGGCGACGATGTTGTCATAATGGTCGTCATGGCGACGATGACGTCACTATGGTCATCATGCCCACGATTATGTCATAATGGTCGTCATGGCGACTGTGATGTCATAATGATCTTCATGGTGACAATGATGTCATAATGGTCGTCATGGCGACGATGAGGTCATAATGGTCGTCATGGCGACGATGATGTCAAAATGGTGATCATGGCGACGATGATGTCTTAATGGTCGTCATGGCGACGATGATGTCATAATGGTCGTCATGGCGACAATGACGTCATAATGGTCATCATGACAACGATGATGTCATAATGGTCGTCATGGCGACGATGATGACATAATGGACGTCATGGCGACGATGACGTCATAATGGTCGTCATGGCGACGTTAATGTCATTATGGTCGTCATGGCGACGATGACGTCATATTGGTCATCATGGCGACGATGATGTCATAATGGTCGTCATGGAGACGGTGATGTCATAATGGTCGTCATGGCGACGGTGATGTCATAATGGTCGTCATGACAATGGAGATGTCAGAATGGTCGACATGGCAAATGTGAAGTCATAATGGTCAACATGGCGACGATCATGTCATAATGGTCGTCATGGCGTCAATGATGTCATAATGGTCGTCATGGCAACAATGATGTCATTATGGTCGTCATGGCGACGATGACGTCATAATGGTCGTCATGGCGACGATGATGACATAATGGTCGTCATGGCGACGATGATGTCATAACGGTCGTCATGGCGACGATGATGTCATAATGGTCGTCATGCTGACGATGATGTCATAATGGTCATCATGGCGACGATGATGTCATAACGGTCGTCATGGCGACGATGATGTCATAATGGTCGTCATGCTGACTTTGTTGCCATAATGGTCGTCATGGCGACGATGATGTCATAATGGTCGTCATGGCGACGATGATGTCATTATGGTCGTCATGGCGACGATGAGGTCATAATGGTCGTCATGGCGACAATGATGTCATTATGGTCGTCATGGCGACGATGACGTCATAATGGTCGTCATGGCGACGGTGATGTCATAATGGTCGTCATGGCGACGGTGATGTCATAATGGTCGTCATGGCAATGGAGATGTCAGAATGGTCGTCATGGCAAAGGTGATGTCATAATGGTCAACATGGCGATGATCATGTCATAATGGTCGTTGTGGCGACAATGATGTCATATTGGTCGTCATGGCGACGATGATGTCATTATGGTCGTCATGGCGACGATGACGTCTTAATGGTCGTCATGGCGACGACGATGTCATAAAGGTCGTCATGGCGACGATGATGTCATAATGGTCGTCATGGCGACGATGATGTCATAATGGTCGTCATGGCGACGATGTTGAAATAATGGTCGTCATGGCGACGATGTTGCCATAATGGTCGTCATGGCGACGATGTTGAAATAATGGTCGTCATGGCGACGATGTTGCCATAATGGTCGTCATGGCGACGATGATGTCATAATGGTCGTCATGGTGACGATGATGTCATAATGGTCGTCATGGCGACGATGATGTCATAATGGTCGTCATGCCGACGATGATGTCACTATGGTCCTCATGCCCACGATTATGTCATAATGGTCGTCTTGGCGACTGTGATGTCATAATGATCTTCATGGTGACAATGACGTCATAATGGTCGTCATGGCGACGATGAGGTCATAATGGTCGTCATAGCGACGATGATGTCAAAATGGTCGTCATGGCGACGATGATGTCTTAATGGTCGTCATGACGACGGTGATGTCATAATGGTCGACATGGCAACGATGATGTCATAATGGTCGACATGGCAACGATGATGTCATAATGGTCGACATGGCGACGATGATGTCATAATGGTCATCATGGCAACGATGAGGTCATAATCGTTGTCGTGGCGACGATGATGTCATAATGCTCGTCATGGCGACGATGATGTCATTATGGTCGTCATGGCGACGATGACGTCATAACGGTCATCATGGCGACGATGATGTCATTATGGTCGTCATGGCGACGATGACGTCATAACGGTCGTCATGGCGACGATGACGTCATTATGGTCGTCATGGCTACGATGACGTCATATTGGTCATCATGGCGACGATGATGTCATAATGGTCGTTATGGAGACGGTGATGTCATAATGGTCGTCATGGCGACGGTGATGTCATAATGGTCGTCATGGCAATGGAGATGTCAGAATGGTCGAAATGGCAAAGGTGATGTCATAATGGTCAACATGGCGACGATCATGTCATAATGGTCGTCGTGGCGACAATGATGTCATAATGGTCGTCATGGCGACGATGATGTCATTATGGTCGTCATGGCGACGATGACGTCATAATGGTCGTCATGGCGACGACGATGTCATAATGGTCGTCATGGCGACGACGATGTCATAATGGTCGTCATGGCGACGATGATGTCATAATGGTCGTCATCGCGACGATGATGTCATAATGGTCGTCATGGCGACGATGTTGCCATAATGGTCGTCATGGCGACGATGATGTCAAAATGGTCATCATGCCGATGATGATGTCACTATGGTCATCATGCCCACGATTATGTCATAATGGTCGTCATGGCGACTGTGATGTCATAATGATCTTCATGGTGACAATGATGTCATAATGGTCGTCATGGCGACGATGAGGTCATAATGGTCGTCATGGCGACGATGATGTCAAAATGGTGATCATGGCGACGATGATGTCTTCATGGTCGTCATGACGACGGTGATGTCATAATGGTCGTCATGGCAACGATGATGTCATAATGGTCATCATGGCGATGATTATGTCATAATGGTCGTCATGGCAACGATGAAGTCATAATCGTCGTCACGGTAATAGTGATGTCATAATGCTCATCATGGCGACGGTGATGTCATAATAATTGCCATGACAACAATGTTGTCATAACGGTCGTCATGGCGACGGTGATGTCATAATGGTCATCATGACAACGATGATGTCATAATGGTCGTCATGGCAACAATGACGTCATAACGGACGTCATGGCGACGATGATGTCATAATGGTCGACATGGCAACGATGATGTCATAATGGTCGACATGGCAACGATGATGTCATAATGGTCGACATGGCGACGATGATGTCATAATGGTCATCATGGCAACGATGAGGTCATAATCGTTGTCGTGGCGACGATGATGTCATAATGGTCGTCATGGCGACGATGATGTCATAATGGTCGTCATGGCGACGATGATGTCATTATGGTCGTCATGGCGACGATGACGTCATAACGGTCATCATGGCGACGATGATGTCATTATGGTCGTCATGGCGACGATGACGTCATAACGGTCGTCATGGCGACGATGACGTCATTATGGTCGTCATGGCTACGATGACGTCATATTGGTCATCATGGCGACGATGATGTCATAATGGTCGTTATGGAGACGGTGATGTCATAATGGTCGTCATGGCGACGGTGATGTCATAATGGTCGTCATGGCAATGGAGATGTCAGAATGGTCGAAATGGCAAAGGTGATGTCATAATGGTCAACATGGCGACGATCATGTCATAATGGTCGTCGTGGCGACAATGATGTCATAATGGTCGTCATGGCGACGATGATGTCATTATGGTCGTCATGGCGACGATGACGTCATAATGGTCGTCATGGCGACGACGATGTCATAATGGTCGTCATGGCGACGACGATGTCATAATGGTCGTCATGGCGACGATGATGTCATAATGGTCGTCATCGCGACGATGATGTCATAATGGTCGTCATGGCGACGATGTTGCCATAATGGTCGTCATGGCGACGATGATGTCAAAATGGTCATCATGCCGATGATGATGTCACTATGGTCATCATGCCCACGATTATGTCATAAAGGTCGTCATGGCGACTGTGATGTCATAATGATCTTCATGGTGACAATGATGTCATAATGGTCGTCATGGCGACGATGAGGTCATAATGGTCGTCATGGCGACGATGATGTCAAAATGGTGATCATGGCGACGATGATGTCTTCATGGTCGTCATGACGACGGTGATGTCATAATGGTCGTCATGGCAACGATGATGTCATAATGGTCATCATGGCGATGATTATGTCATAATGGTCGTCATGGCAACGATGAAGTCATAATCGTCGTCACGGTAATAGTGATGTCATAATGCTCATCATGGCGACGGTGATGTCATAATAATTGCCATGACAACAATGTTGTCATAACGGTCGTCATGGCGACGGTGATGTCATAATGGTCATCATGACAACGATGATGTCATAATGGTCGTCATGGCAACAATGACGTCATAACGGACGTCATGGCGACGATGATGTCATAATGGTCGACATGGCAACGATGATGTCATAATGGTCGACATGGCAACGATGATGTCATAATGGTCGACATGGCGACGATGATGTCATAATGGTCATCATGGCAACGATGAGGTCATAATCGTTGTCGTGGCGACGATGATGTCATAATGGTCGTCATGGCGACGATGATGTCATAATGGTCGTCATGGCGACGATGATGTCATTATGGTCGTCATGGCGACGATGACGTCATAACGGTCATCATGGCGACGATGATGTCATTATGGTCGTCATGGCGACGATGACGTCATAACGGTCATCATGGCGACGATGAGGTCATAATGGTCGTCATGGCGACGATGATGTCAAAATGGTGATCATGGCGACGATGATGTCTTCATGGTCGTCATGACGACGGTGATGTCATAATGGTCGTCATGGCAACGATGATGTCATAATGGTCATCATGGCGATGATTATGTCATAATGGTCGTCATGGCAACGATGAAGTCATAATCGTCGTCACGGTAATAGTGATGTCATAATGCTCATCATGGCGACGGTGATGTCATAATAATTGCCATGACAACAATGTTGTCATAACGGTCGTCATGGCGACGGTGATGTCATAATGGTCATCATGACAACGATGATGTCATAATGGTCGTCATGGCAACAATGACGTCATAACGGACGTCATGGCGACGATGATGTCATAATGGTCGACATGGCAACGATGATGTCATAATGGTCGACATGGCAACGATGATGTCATAATGGTCGACATGGCGACGATGATGTCATAATGGTCATCATGGCAACGATGAGGTCATAATCGTTGTCGTGGCGACGATGATGTCATAATGGTCGTCATGGCGACGATGATGTCATAATGGTCGTCATGGCGACGATGATGTCATTATGGTCGTCATGGCGACGATGACGTCATAACGGTCATCATGGCGACGATGATGTCATTATGGTCGTCATGGCGACGATGACGTCATAACGGTTGTCATGGCGACGATGACGTCATTATGGTCGTCATGGCTACGATGACGTCATATTGGTCATCATGGCGACGATGATGTCATAATGGTCGTTATGGAGACGGTGATGTCATAATGGTCGTCATGGCGACGGTGATGTCATAATGGTCGTCATGGCAATGGAGATGTCAGAATGGTCGAAATGGCAAAGGTGATGTCATAATGGTCAACATGGCGACGATCATGTCATAATGGTCGTCGTGGCGACAATGATGTCATAATGGTCGTCATGGCGACGATGATGTCATTATGGTCGTCATGGCGACGATGACGTCATAATGGTCGTCATGGCGACGACGATGTCATAATGGTCGTCATGGCGACGACGATGTCATAATGGTCGTCATGGCGACGATGATGTCATAATGGTCGTCATCGCGACGATGATGTCATAATGGTCGTCATGGCGACGATGTTGCCATAATGGTCGTCATGGCGACGATGATGTCAAAATGGTCATCATGCCGATGATGATGTCACTATGGTCATCATGCCCACGATTATGTCATAAAGGTCGTCATGGCGACTGTGATGTCATAATGATCTTCATGGTGACAATGATGTCATAATGGTCGTCATGGCGACGATGAGGTCATAATGGTCGTCATGGCGACGATGATGTCAAAATGGTGATCATGGCGACGATGATGTCTTCATGGTCGTCATGACGACGGTGATGTCATAATGGTCGTCATGGCAACGATGATGTCATAATGGTCATCATGGCGATGATTATGTCATAATGGTCGTCATGGCAACGATGAAGTCATAATCGTCGTCACGGTAATAGTGATGTCATAATGCTCATCATGGCGACGGTGATGTCATAATAATTGCCATGACAACAATGTTGTCATAACGGTCGTCATGGCGACGGTTATGTCATAATGGTCATCATGACAACGATGATGTCATAATGGTCGTCATGGCAACAATGACGTCATAACGGACGTCATGGCGACGATGATGTCATAATGGTCGTCATGGCGACAATGACGTCATAATGGTCGTCATGGCGACGATGATGTCATTATGGTCGTCATGGCGACGATGATGTCATTATGGTCGTCATGGAGACGATGACGTGATAATTGTCGTCATGGCGACGATGATGTCATAATGGTCGTCATGGCGGCGGTGATGTCATAATGGTCGTCATGGCGACGGTGATGTCATAATGGTCGTCATGGCAATGGAGATGTCAGAATGGTCGTCATGGCAAAGGTGATGTCATAATGGTCAACATGGCGACGATCATGTCATAATGGTCGTCGTGGCGACAATGATGTCATAATGGTCGTCATGGCGACGATGATGTCATTATGGTCGTCATGGCGACGATGACGTCATAATGGTCGTCATGGCGACGACGATGTCATAATGGTCGTCATGGCGACGATGTTGTCATAATGGTCGTCATGGCGACGATGATGTCACTATGGTCATCATGCCCACGATTATGTCATAATGGTCGTCATGGCGACTGTGATGTCATAATGATCTTCATGGTGACAATGATGTCATAATGGTCGTCATGGCGACGATGAGGTCATAATGGTCGTCATGGCGACGATGATGTCAAAATGGTGATCATGGCGACGATGATGTCTTAATGGTCGTCATGGCGACGATGATGTCATAATGGTCGTCATGGCGACAATGACGTCATAATGGTCATCATGACAACGATGATGTCATAATGGTCGTCATGGCGACGATGATGACATAATGGACGTCATGGCGACGATGACGTCATAATGGTCGTCATGGCGACGTTAATGTCATTATGGTCGTCATGGCGACGATGACGTCATAATGGTCGTCATGGCGACGATGATGTCATTATGGTCGTCGTGACGACGATGACGTCATAATGGTCGTCATGGCGACGGTGATGTCATAATGGTCGTCATGGCGACGGTGATGTCATAATGGTCATCATGGCAATGGAGATGTCAGAATGGTCGTCATGGCAAAGGTGATGTCATAATGGTCAACATGGCGACGATCATGTCATAATGGTCATTGTGGCGACGATGATGTCATAATGGTCGTCATGGCAACGATGATGTCATTATGGTCGTCATGGCGACGATGATGTCATTATGGTCGTCATGGCGACGATGATGTCATAATGGTCAACATGGCGACGATGATGTCATAATGGTCATCATGGCAACGATGATGTCATAATCGTTGTCGTGGCGACGATGATGTCATAATGGTCTTCATGGCAACAATGACGTCATAATGGACGTCATGGCGACGATGATGTCATAATGGTCGTCATGGCGACAATGATGTCATAATGGTCGTCATGGCGAAGATGATGTCATTATGGTCGTCATGGTGACGATGACGTCATAACGGTCGTCATGACGACGATGACGTCATAATGGTTGTCATGGCGACGATCATGTCATAATGGTCGTCATGGAGACGGTGATGTCATAATGGTCATCATGGCGACGGTGATGTCATAATGGTCCTCATGGCAATGGAGATGTCAGAATGGTCGACATGGCAAAGGTGATGTCATAATGGTCAACATTGCGACGATCATGTCATAATGGTCGTCATGGCGACAATGATGTCATAATGGTCGTCATGGCGACGATGATGTCATTATGGTCGTCATGGCGACGATGATGTCATAATGGTCGTCATGGCGACGATGATGTCATATTGGTCGTCATGGCGACGATGATGTCATAACGGTCGTCATGGCGACGATGATGTCATAATGGTCGTCATGCTGACGATCTTGCCATAATGGTCGTCATGGCGACGATGATGTCATAATGGTCGTCATGGTGACGATGAAGTCATAATGGTCGTCATGGCGACGATGATGTCATAATGGTCGTCATGCCGACGATGATGTCACTATGGTCATCATGCCCACGATTATGTCATAATGGTCGTCATGGCGACTGTGATGTCATAATGATCTTCATGGTGACAATGATGTCATAATGGTCGTCATGGCGACGATGATGTCATTATGGTCGTCATGGCGACGATGACGTCATAATGGTTGTCATGGCGACGATCATGTCATAATGGTCGTCATGGAGACGGTGATGTCATAATGGTCGTCATGGCGACGGTGATGTCATAATGGTCCTCATGGCAATGGAGATGTCAGAATCGTCGACATGGCAAAGGTGATGTCATAATGGTCAACATGGCGACGATCATATCATAATGGTCGTCATGGCGACAATGATGTCATAATGGTCGTCATGGCGACGATGATGTCATTATGGTCGTCATGGCGACGATGATGTCATAATGGTCGTCATGGCGACGATGATGTCATATTGGTCGTCATGGCGACGATGATGTCATAACGGTCGTCATGGCGACGATGATGTCATAGCGGTCGTCATGGCGACGATGATGTCATAATGGTCGTCATGCTGACGATGTTGCCATAATGTTCGTCATGGCGACGATGATGTCATAATGGTCGTCATGGTGACGATGATGTCATAATGGTCGTCATGGCGACGATGATGTCATAATGGTCATCATGCCGTTGATGATGTCACTATGGTCATCATGCCCACGATTATGTCATAATGGTCGTCATGGCGACTGTGATGTCATAATGATCTTCATGGTGACAATGATGTCATAATGGTCGTCATGGCGACGATGAGGTCATAATGGTCGTCATGGCGACGATGATGTCAAAATGGTCGTCATGGCTATGGTGATGTCATAATTGTAGTCATGGCGATGGTGATGTCATAATGGTTGCCATGGCAACGATGATGTCATAATGGTCATCATGGCGATGATGATGTCATAGTGGTCGTCATGGCAACGATGAAGTCATAATCGTCGTCACGGTAATAGTGATGTCATAATGCTCATCATGGCGACGGTGATGTCATAATAATTGCCATGGCAACAATGTTGTCATAATGGTCGTCATGGCGAAGGTGATGTAATATTGGCCATCATGGCGACGGTGATTTCATAATGGTCGTCATGGCGACGGTGATTTCATAATGGTCATCATGGCAGCGATGAGGTCATAATCATTGTCGTGGCGACGATTATGTCATAATGGTCATCATGACAAAGATGATGTTATAATGTTCGTCATGGCAACAATGACGTCATAACGGACGTCATGGCGACGATGATGTCATAATGGTCGTCATGGCGTCAATGACGTCATAATGGTCGTCATGGCGACGATGATGTCATTATGGTCGTCATGGCGACGATGACGTCATAATGTTCGTCATGGCGACGATGATGTCATTATGGTCGTCATGGCGGCGGTGATGTCATAATGGTCGTCATGGCGACGGTGATGTCATAATGGTCGTCATGGCAATGGAGATGTCAGAATGGTCGTCATGGCAAAGGTGATGTCATAATGGTCAACATGGCGACGATCATGTCATAATGGTCGTCGTGGCGACAATGATGTCATAATGGTCGTCATGGCGACGATGATGTCATTATGGTCCTCATGGCGACGATGACGTCATAATGGTCGTCATGGCGACGACGATGTCATAATGGTCGTCATGGCGATGATGATGTCATAATGGTCGTCATGGCGATGATGATGTCATAATGGTCGTCATGGCGACGATGATGTCATATTGGTCGTCATGGCGACGATGTTGCCATAATGGTCGTCATGGCGACGATGATGTCATAATGGTCGTCATGGTGACGATGATGTCATAATGGTCGTCATGGCGACGATGATGTCATAATGATCGTCATGCCGACGATGATGTCACTATGGTCATCATGCCCACGATTATGTCATAATGGTCGTCATGGCGACGATGAGGTCATAATGGTCGTCATAGCAACGATGATGTCAAAATGGTCGTCATGGCGGCGATGATGTCTTAATGGTCGTCATGACGACTGTGATGTCATAATGGTCGACATGGCAACGATGATGTCATAATGGTCGACATGGCGACGATGATGTCATAATGGTCATCATGGCAACGATGAGGTCATAATCGTTGTCGTGGCGACGATGATGTCATAATGGTCATCATGGCAACAATGATGTCATAATGGACGTCATGGCGACGATGATGTCATAATGGTCGTCATGGCGACAATGATGTCATAATGGTCGTCATGCTGACAATGATGTCATAATGGTCGTCATGCTGACGATGTTGCCATAATGGTCGTCATGGCGACGATGATGTCATAATGGTCGTCATGGTGACGATGATGTCATAATGGTCGTCATGGCGACTATGATGTCATAATGGTCGTCATGCCGACGATGATGTCACTATTGTCATCATGCCCACGATTATGTCATAATGGTCGTCATGGCGACTGTGATGTCATAATGATCTTCATGGTGACATTGATGTCATAATGGTCGTCATGGCGACGATGATGTCTTAATGGTCGTCATGACGACGGTGATGTCATAATGGGCGTCATGGCGACGATGATGTCATAATGGTCAACATGGCGCCGATGATGTCATAATGGTCATCATGGCAACAATGACGTCATAATGGACGTCATGGCGACGATGATGTCATAATGGTCGTCATGGCGACGGTGATGTCATAATGGTCGTCATGGCGACGGTGATGTCATAATGGTCGTCATGGCAATGGAGATGTCAGAATGGTCGTCATGGCAAAGGTGATGTCATAATGGTCAACATGGCGACGATCATGTCATAATGGTCGTCATGGCGACAATGATGTCATAATGGTCGTCATGGCGACGATGATGTCATTATGGTCGTCATGGCGACGATGACGTCATAATGGTCGTCATGGCGACGATGATGTCATAATGGTCATCATGGCGACGATGATGTCATAATGGTCGTCATGGCGACGATGATGTCATAATGGTCGTCATGCTGACGATGTTGCCATAATGGTCGTCATGGCGACGATGATGTCATAATGGTCGTCATGGTGACGATGATGTCATAATGGTCGTCATGACGACGATGATGTCATAATGGTCGTCATGCCGACGATGATGTCACTATGGTCATCATGCCCACGATTATGTCATAATGGTCGTCATGGCGACTGTGATGTCATAATGATCTTCATGGTGACAATGTTGTCATAATCGTCGTCATGGCGACGATGAGGTCATAATGGTCGTCATGGTGACGATGATGTCAAAATGGTCGTCATGGCGACGATGATGTCTTAATGGTCGTCATGACGACGGTGATGTCATAATGGTCGTCATGGCAACAATGATGTCATAATGGTCGACATGTCGACGATGATGTCATAATGGTCGTCATGGCGACGATGAAGTCATAATGGTCATCATGGCGACGATGATGTCATAATGGTCGTCATGGCGACGATTATGTCAATATGGTCGTCATGGCTATGGTGATGTCATAATTGTAGTCATTGCGATCGTGATGTCATAATGCTTGCCATGGCAACGATGATGTCATAATGGTCATCATGGCGATGATGATGTCATAATGGTCGTCATGGCAACGATGAAGTCTTAATCGTCGTCACAGTAATGGTGATGTCATAATGCTCATCATTGCGACGGTGATGTCATAATAATTGCCATGGCAACAATGTTGTCATAATGGTCGTCATGGCGAAGGTGATGTGATATTGGCCGTCATGGCGACTGTGATTTCATAATGGTCGTCATGGCGACGGTGATGTCATAATGGTCATCATGGCAACGATGAGGTCAAAATCGTTGTCGTGGCGACGAATATGTCATAATGGTCATCATGACAAGATGATGTCATAATGGTCGTCATGGCAACAATGACGTCATAATGGACGTCATGGAGACGATGATGTCATAATGGTCGTCATGGCGACAATGACGTCATAATGGTCGTCATGGCGACGATGATGTCATTATGGTCGTCATGGCGAGGATGACGTCATAATGGTCGTCATGGCGACGATGATGTCATTATGGTCGTCATGGCGACGATGACATCATAATGGTCGTCATGGCGACGGTGATGTCATAATGGTCGTCATGGCGACGGTGATGTCATAATGGTCGTCATGGCGACTGTGATGTCATAATGATCTTCATGGTGACAATGTTGTCATAATCGTCGTCATGGCGACGATGAGGTCATAATGGTCGTCATGGTGACGATGATGTCAAAATGGTCGTCATGGCGACGATGATGTCTTAATGGTCGTCATGACGACGGTGATGTCATAATGGTCGTCATGGCAACAATGATGTCATAATGGTCGACATGTCGACGATGATGTCATAATGGTCGTCATGGCGACGATGAAGTCATAATGGTCATCATGGCGACGATGATGTCATAATGGTCGTCATGGCGACGATTATGTCAATATGGTCGTCATGGCTATGGTGATGTCATAATTGTAGTCATTGCGATCGTGATGTCATAATGCTTGCCATGGCAACGATGATGTCATAATGGTCATCATGGCGATGATGATGTCATAATGGTCGTCATGGCAACGATGAAGTCTTAATCGTCGTCACAGTAATGGTGATGTCATAATGCTCATCATTGCGACGGTGATGTCATAATAATTGCCATGGCAACAATGTTGTCATAATGGTCGTCATGGCGAAGGTGATGTGATATTGGCCGTCATGGCGACGGTGATTTCATAATGGTCGTCATGGCGACGGTGATGTCATAATGGTCATCATGGCAACGATGAGGTCAAAATCGTTGTCGTGGTGACGAATATGTCATAATGGTCATCATGACAAGATGATGTCATAATGGTCGTCATGGCAACAATGACGTCATAATGGACGTCATGGAGACGATGATGTCATAATGGTCGTCATGGCGACGATGATGTCATTATGGTCGTCATGGCGACGATGACGTCATAATGGTCGTCATGGCGACGATGATGTCATTATGGTCGTCATGGCGACGATGACATCATAATGGTCGTCATGGCGACGGTGATGTCATAATGGTCGTCATGGCGACGGTGATGTCATAATGGTCGTCATGGCAATGGAGATGTCAGAATGGTCGTCATGGCAAAGGTGATGTCACAATGGTCAACATGGCGACGATCATGTCATAATGGTCGTCGTGGCGACAATGATGTCATAATGGTCGTCATGGCGACGATGATGTCATTATAGTCGTCATGGCGACGATGACGTCATAATGGTCGTCATGGCGACGACGATGTCATAGAGGTCGTCATGGCGACGATGATGTCATAATGGTCGTCATGGCGACGATGTTGCCATAATGGTCGTCATGGCGACGATGATGTCATAATGGTCGTCATGGTGATGATGATGTCATAATGGTCGTCATGGCGACGATGATGTCATAATGGTCGTCATGCCGATGATGATGTCACTATGGTCATCATGCAAACGATTATGTCATAATGGTCGTCATGGCGACTTGGTGTCATAATGATCTTCATGGCGACAATGATGTCATAATGGTCGTCATGGCGACGATGAGGTCATAATGGTCGTCATAGCGACGATGATGTCAAAATGGTCGTCATGGCGACGATGATGTCTTCATGGTCGTCATGACGACGGTGATGTCATAATGGTCGACATGGCAACGATGATGTCATAATGGTCGACATGGCGACGATGATGTCATAATGGTCATCATGGCAACGATGAGGTCATAATCGTTGTCGTGGCGACGATGATGTCATAATGGTCGTCATGGCAACAATGACGTCATAATGGACGTCATGGCGACGATGATGTCATAATGGTCGTCATGGCGACGATGATGCCATTATGGTCGTCATGGCGACGATGACGTCATAATGGTCGTCATGGCGACGATGATGTCATAATGGTTGTCATGGCGACGATGACGTCATAATGGTCATCATGGCGATGATGATGGCTTTATGGTCGTCATGGCGACGATGACGTCATAATGGTCGTCATGGCGACGATGACGTCATTAATGGTCGTCATGGCGACTATGATGTCATAACGGTCGTCATGGCGACGATGATGTCATAACGGTCGTCATGACAACGATGATGTCATAATGGTCGTCATGGCGACTGTGATGTCATAATGATCTTCATGGTGACAATGATGTCATAATGGTCGTCATGGCGACAATGAGGTCATAATGGTCGTCATGGCGACGATGATGTCAAAAAGGTCGTCATGGCGACGATGATGTCTTCATGGTCGTCATGACGACGGTGATGTCATAATGGTCGTCATGGCAACGATGATGTCATAATGGTCATCATGGCGATGATGATGTCATAATGGTCGTCATGGCAACGATGAAGTCATAATCGTCGTCACGGAAATGGTGATGTCATAATGCTCATCATGGCGACGGTGATGTCATAATAATTGCCATGGCAACAATGTTGTCATAAAGGTCGTCATGGCGAAGGTGATGTAATATTGGCCGTCATGGCGACGGTGATTTCATAATGGTCGTCATGGCGGCGGTGATGTCATAATGGTCATCATGGCAACGATGAGGTCATAATCGTTGTCGGGGCGACGATTATGTCATAATGGTCATCATGACAACGATGATGTCATAATTGTCGTCATGGCAACAATGACGTCATAATGGACGTCATGGCGACGATGATGTCATAATGGTCGTCATGGTGACAATGACGTCATAATGGTCGTCATGGCGACAATGATGTCATTATGGTCGTCATGGCGACGATGACGTCATAATGGTCATCATGGCGACGATGATGTCATTATGGTCGTCATGGCGACGATGACGTCATAATGGTCGTCATGGCGACGGTGATAGTCGTCATGGCGACGGTGATGTCATAATGGTTGTCATGGCAATGGAGATGTCAGAATGGTCGTCATGGCAAAGGTGATGTCATAATGGTCAACATGGCGACGATCATGTCATTATGGTCGTCATGGCGACGATGACGTCATAATGGTCGTCATGGCGACGACGATGTCATAAAGGTCGTCATGGCGACGATGATGTCATAATGGTCGTCATGGCGACGATGACGTCATAATGGCCGTCATGGCGACGACGATGTCATAAAGGTCGTCATGGCGACGATGATGTCATAATGGTCGTCATGGCGACGATGATGTCATAATGGTTGTCATGGCGACTATGTTGCCATAATGGTCGTCATGGCGACGATGATGTCATAATGGTCGTCATGGTGACGATGATGTCATAATGGTCGTCATGGCGACGATGATGTCATAATGGTCGTCATGCCGACGATGATGTCACTATGGTCATCATGCCCACGATTATGTCATAATGGTCATCATGGCGACTGTGATGTCTTAATGATCTTCATGGTGACAATGATGTCATAATGGTTGTCATGGCGACGATGAGGTCATAATGGTCGTCATGGCGACGATGATGTCAAAATGGTCGTCATGGCGACGATGATGTCTTAATGGTCGTCATGGCAATGAAGATGTCAGAATGGTCGACATGGCAAAGGTGATGTCATAATGGTCAACATGGCGACGATCATGTCATAATGGTCGTCATGGCGACAATGATGTCATAATGGTCGTCATGGCGACGATGATGTCATTATGGTCGTCATGGCGACGATGACGTCATAATGGTCGTCATGGCGACGATGATGTCATAATGGTCGTCATGGCGACGATGATGTCATAACGGTCGTCATGGCGACGATGATGTCATAACGGTCGTCATGGCGACGATGATGTCATAATGGTCGTCATGGCGACTGTGATGTCATAATGATCTTCATGGTGACAATGATGTCATAATGGTCGTCATGGCGACGATGAGGTCATAATGGTCGTCATGGCGACGATGATGTCTTCATGGTCGTCATGACGACGGTGATGTCATAATGGTCGTCATGGCAACGATGATGTCATAATGGTCATCATGGCGATGATGATGTCATAATGGTCGTCATGGCAACGATGAAGTCATAATCGTCGTCACGGTAATGGTGATGTCATAATGGTCGTCATGGCGACGATGATGTAAAAGGTCGTCATGGCGACGATGATGTCTTCATGGTCGTCATGACGACGGTAATGTCATAATGGTTGTCATGGCGAAGGTGATGTAATATTGGCCGTCATGGCGACTGTGATTTCATAATGGTCGTCATGGCGACGGTGATGTCATAATGGTCATCATGGCAACTATGAGGTCATAATCGTTGTCATGGCGACGATTATGTCATAATGGTAATCATGACAAAGATGATGTCATAATGGTCGTCATGGCAACAATGACGTCATAATGGTCGTCATGGCGACGATGATGTCATTATGGTCGTCATGGCGACGATGACGTCATAATGGTCCTCATGGCGACGATGATATCATTATGGTCGTCATGGCGACGATGACGTCATAATGGTCGTCATGGCGACGGTGATGTCATAATGGTCGTCATGGCGATGGTGATGTCATAATGGTCGTCATGGCAATGGAGATGTCAGAATGGTCGTCATGGCAAAGGTGATGTCATAATGGTCAACATGGCAAAGATCATGTCATAATGGTCGTCGTGGCGACAATGATGTCATAATGGTCGTCATGGCGACGAGGATATCATTATGGTCGTCATGGCGACGATGACATCATAATGGTCGTCATGGCGACGACGATGTCATTAAGGTCGTCATGGCGACGATGATATCATAATGGTCGTCATGGCGACGATGATGTCATAATGGTCGTCATGGCGACAATGTTGCCATAATGGTCGTCATGGCAATGATGATGTCATAATGGTCATCATGGCGACGATGATGTCATAATGGTCGTCATGGCGGCGATGATGTCATAATGGTCGTCATGCCGACGATGATGTCACTATGGTCATCATGCCCACGATTATGTCGTAATGGTCGTCATGGCGACTGTGATGACATAATGATCTTCATGGTGACAATGATGTCATAATGGTCGTTATGGTGACGATGAGGTCATAATGGTCGTCATGGCGACGATGATGTCAAAATGGTCGTCATGGCGACGATGATGTCTTAATGGTCGTCATGACGACGGTGATGTCATAATGGTTGTGATGGCAACGATGATGTCCTAATAGACGACATGGCGACGAAGATGTAATAATGGTCATCATGGCAACGATGAGGTCATAATCGTTGTCATGGCGACGATTATGAAATAATGGTCATCATGACAACGATGATGTCATAATGGTCGTCATGGCAAAAATGACGTCATAATGGACGTCATAACGACGATGATGTCATAATTTGTCGTCATGGCGACAATGATGTCATAATGGTCGTCATGGAGACGATGATGTCATTATGGTCGTCATGGCGACGATGATGTCATTATGGTCGTCATGGCGACGATGATGTCATTATGGTCGTCATGGCGACGATGATGTCATAATGGTCGTCATGGCGACGATGATGTCATAATGGTCGTCATGGCGACGGTGATGTCATAAAGGTCATCATGGCGACGGTGATGTCATAATGATCATCATGGCAATGGAGATGTCAGAATGGTCGACATGGCAAAGGTGATGTCATAATGGCGGCGATCATGTCAGAATGGTCGTCATGGCGACAATGATGTCATAATGGTCGTCATGGCGACGATGATGTCATTATGGTCGTCATGGCGACAATGACGTAATAATGGTCGTCATGGCGACGATGAGGTCATAATGGTCGTCATGGCGACGATGATGTCATAATGGTCGTCATGCTGACGATGTTGCCATAATGGTCGTCATGGCGACGATGATGTCATAATGGTCGTCATGGTGACGATGATGTCATAATGGTCCTCATGGCGACTATGATCTCATAATGGTCGTCATGCTGACGATGTTGCCATAATGGTCGTCATGGCGACGATGATGTCATAACGGTCGTCATGGCGACGATGATGTCATAATGGTCGTCATGGCGACGGTGATGTCATAATGATCTTCATGGTGACAATGATGTCATAATGGTCGTCATGGCGACGGTGATGTCATAATGATCTTCATGGTGACAATGATGTCATAATGGTCGTCATGGCGACGATGAGGTCATAATGGTCGTCATGGCGACGATGATGTAAAAGGTCGTCATGGCGACGATGATGTCTTCATGGTCGTCATGACGACGGTGATGTCATAATGGTCGTCATGGCAACGATGATGTCATAATGGTCATCATGGCGATGATGATGTCATAATGGTCGTCATGGCAGCGATGAAGTCATAATCGTCGTCACGGTAATGGTGATGTCATAATGGTCGTCATGGCGACGATGATGTAAAAGGTCGTCATGGCGACGATGATGTCTTCATGGTCGTCATGACGACGGTAATTTCATAATGGTTGTCATGGCGAAGGTGATGTAATATTGGCCGTCATGGCGACGGTGATTTCATAATGGTCGTCATGGCGACGGTGATGTCATAATGGTCATCATGGCAACGATGAGGTCATAATCGTTGTCATGGCGACGAGTATGTCATAATGGTAATCATGACAAAGATGATGTCATAATGGTCGTCATGGCAACAATGACGTCATAATGGTCGTCATGGCGACGATGATGTCATTATGGTCGTCATGGCGACGATGACATCATAATGGTCGTCATGGCGACGATGACGTCATAATGGTCGTCATGGCGACGATAACGTCATAATGGTCGTCATGGCGACGGTGATGTCATAATGGTCATCATGGCAATGGAGATGTCAGAATGGTCGTCATGGCAAAGGTGATGTCATAATGGTCAACATGGCAAAGATCATGTCATAATGGTCGTCGTGGCGACAATGATGTCATAATGGTCGTCATGGCGACGATGATATCATTATGGTCGTCATGGCGACGATGACGTCATAATGGTCGTCATGGCGACGACGATGTCATTAAGGTCGTCATGGCGACGATGATATCATAATGGTCGTCATGGCGACGATGATGTCATAATGGTCGTCATGGCGACAATGTTGCCATAATGGTCGTCATGGCGACGATGATGTCATAATGGTCATCATGGTGACGATGATGTCATAATGGTCGTCATGGCGACGATGTTGTCATAATGGTCGTCATGCCGACGATGATGTCACTATGGTCATCATGCCCACGATTATGTCATAATGGTCGTCATGGCGACTGTGATGACATAATGATCTTCATGGTGACAATGATGTCATAATGGTCGTCATGGTGACGATGAGGTCATAATGGTCGTCATGGCGACGATTATGTCAAAATGGTCGTCATGGCGACGATGATGTCTTCATGGTCGTCATGACGACGGTAATGTCATAATGGTTGTCATGGCGAAGGTGATGTAATATTGGCCGTCATGGCGACGGTGATTTCATAATGGTCGTCATGGCGACGGTGATGTCATAATGGTCATCATGGCAACGATGAGGTCATAATCGTTGTCATGGCGACGATTATGTCATAATGGTAATCATGACAAAGATGATGTCATAATGGTCGTCATGGCAACAATGACGTCATAATGGTCGTCATGGCGACGATGATGTCATTATGGTCGTCATGGCGACGATGACATCATAATGGTCGTCATGGCGACGATGACGTCATAATGGTCGTCATGGCGACGATAACGTCATAATGGTCGTCATGGCGACGGTGATGTCATAATGGTCATCATGGCGGTGGTGATGTCATAATGGTCGTCATGGCAATGGAGATGTCAGAATGGTCGTCATGGCAAAGGTGATGTCATAATGGTCAACATGGCAAAGATCATGTCATAATGGTCGTCGTGGCGACAATGATGTCATAATGGTCGTCATGGCGACGATGATATCATTATGGTCGTCATGGCGACGATGACGTCATAATGGTCGTCATGGCGACGACGATGTCATTAAGGTCGTCATGGCGACGATGATATCATAATGGTCGTCATGGCGACGATGATGTCATAATGGTCGTCATGGCGACAATGTTGCCATAATGGTCGTCATGGCGACGATGATGTCCTAATGGTCGTCATGGCGACGATGATGTCATAATGGTCGTCATGCCGACGATGATGTCACTATGGTCATCATGCCCACGATTATGTCATAATGATCGTCATGGCGACTGTGATGACATAATGATCTTCATGGTGACAATGATGTCATAATGGTCGTCATGGTGACGATGAGGTCATAATGGTCGTCATGGCGACGATGATGTCAAAATGGTCGTCATGGCGACGGTGATGTCATAATGGTCGTCATGGCAACGATGGTGTCCTAATAGACGACATGGCGACGATGATGTAATAATGGTCATCATGGCAACGATGAGGTCATAATCGTTGTCATGGCGACGATTATGACATAATGGTCATCATGACAACGATGATGTCATAATGGTCGTCATGGCAAAAATGACGTCATAATGGACGTCATAACGACGATGATGTCATAATTTGTCGTCATGGCGACAATGATGTCATAATGGTCGTCATGGCGACGTTGATGTCATTATGGTCGTCATGGCGACGATGATGTCATTATGGTCGTCATGGCGACGATGATGTCATAATGGTCGTCATGGCGACGATGATGTCATAATGGTCGTCATGGCGACGGTGATGTCATAAAGGTCGTCATGGCGACGGTGATGTCATAATGATCATCATGGCAATGGAGATGTCAGACTGGTCGACATGGCAAAGGTGATGTCATAATGGCGGCGATCATGTCATAATGGTCGTCATGGCGACAATGATGTCATAATGGTCGTCATGGCGACGATGATGTCATTATGGTCGTCATGGCGACAATGACGTAATAATGGTCGTCATGGCGACGATGAGGTCATAATGGTCGTCATGGCGACGATGATGTCATAATGGTCGTCATGCTGACGATGTTGCCATAATGGTCGTCATGGCGACGATGATGTCATAATGGTCGTCATGGTGACGATGATGTCATAATGGTCCTCATGGCGACTATGATGTCATTATGGTCGTCATGGCGACGATGATGTCATAATGGTCGTCATGGCGACGATGATGTCATAATGGTCGTCATGGTGACGGTGATGTCATAATGGTTGTCATGGCGACGGTGATGTCATAATGGTCGTCATGGCGATGGTGATGTCATATTGGTCGTCATGGCAATGGAGATGTCAGAATGGTCGACATGGCAATGGTGATGTCATAATGGTCAACATGGCGATGATCATGTCATAATGGTCGTCATGGCGACAATGATGTCATAATGGTCGTCATGGCGACAATGACGTAATAATGGTCGTCATGGCGACGATGATGTCATAATGGTCGTCATGGCGACGATGATGTCATAATGGTCGTCATGCTGACGATGTTGCCATAATGGTCGTCATGGCGACGATGATGTCATAATGGTCGTCATGGTGACGATGATGTCATAATGGTCGTCATGGCGACTATGATGTCATAATGGTCGTCATGCCGACGATGATGTCACTATGGTCATCATGCCCACGATTATGTCATAATGGTCGTCATGGCGACTGTCATGTCATAATGATCTTCATGGTGACAATGATGTCATAATGGTCGTCATGTCGACGATGAGGTCATAATGGTCGTCATGGCGACGATGATGTCAAAATGGTCGTCATGGCGACGATGATGTCTTCATGTTCGTCATGACGATGGTGATGTCATAATGGTCGTCATGGCAACGATGATGTCATAATGGTCGACATGGCTACGATGATGTCATATTGGTCATCATGGCAATGATGAGGTCATAATCATTGTCGTGGCGACGATTACGTCATAATGGTCATCATGACAATGATGATGTCATGATGGTCGTCATGGCAACAATGACGTCTTAATGGACGTTATGGCGACGATGATGTCATAATTGTCGTCAGGGCGACAATGATGTCATAATGGTCGTCATGGCGACGATGACGTCATTATGGTCGTCATGGCGACGATGATGTCATAATGGTCGTCATGGCAACAATGACGTCAAAATGGTTGTCATGGCGACGATGATGTCATTATGCTCGTCATGGCGACGATGACGTCATAATGGTCGTCATGGCGACGATGATGTCATAATGGTCGTCATGGCGACGGTGATGTCATAATGGTCGTCATGGCGACGGTGATGTCATAATGGTCGTCATGGCAATGGAGATGTCAGAATGGTAGTCATGGCAAAGGTGATGTCATAATGGTCAACATGGCGACGAACATGTCATAATGGTCGTCATGGCGACAATGATGTCATAATGGTCGTCATGGCGACGATGATATCATTATGGTCGTCAAGGCGACGATGATGTCATTATGGTCGTCATGGCGACGATGATGTCATAATGGTTGTCATGCTGACGATGTTGCCATAATGGTCGTCATGGCGACGATGATGTCATAATGGTCGTCATGGTGATGATGATGTCATAATGGTCGTCATGACGACGATGATGTCACTATGGTCATCATGTCCACGCTTATGTAATAATGGTCGTCATGGCGACTGTGATGTCATAATGATCTTCATGGTGACAATGATGTCATAATGGTCGTCATGGCGACGATGAGGTCATAATGGTCATCATGGCGACGATGAGGTCATAATGGTCGTCATGGCGACGATGATGTCAAAATGGTCGTCATGGCGACAATGATGTCTTAATGGTCATCATGACGACGGTGATGTCATAATGGTCGTCATGGCAACGATGATGTCATTATGGTCGTCATGGCGACGATGATGTCATAATGGTCGTCATGGCGACGATGAAGTCATAATGGTCATCATAGCGACGATGATGTCATAATGGTCGTCATGGCGATGGTGATGTCATAATTGTAGTCATGGCGAAGGTGATGTCATAATGGTCGTCATGGCGATGATGATGTCATTATTGTCGTCATGGCAACGATGATGTCATAATGGTCATCATAGCCACGATGATGTCATAATGGTCATCATGGCGATGATGATGTGATAATGGTCGTCATGGCAACGATGAAGTCATAATCGTCGTCACGGCAATGGTGATGTCATAATGCTCATCATGGCGACGGTGATGTCAAAATGGTTGCCATGGCAACAATGCTGTCATAATGGTCGTCATGGCGAAGGTGATGTCATATTGGTCGTCATGGCGACGGTGATTTCATAATGGTCGTCATACTGACGGTGTTGCCATAATGGTTGCCATGGCAACAATGTTGTCATAAAGGTCGTCATGGCGACGATGATTTCATAATGGTCGTCATGGCGACGATGATGTCATAATGTTAGTCATGGCAACGATGATGTCATAACGGTCGTCATGGACCACGATGATGTCAAAATGGTCGTCATGGCGATGATGATGTCATGAAGGTCGTCATGGTGACGGTGATGTCATAATGGTCATCATGGCGACGATGATGTCATAATGGTTGTCATGGCGACGATTATGTCATAATGGTCATCATGGCAACGATGATGTCATAATGGTTGTCATGGCAATGGTGATGTCATAATGGTCTTCATGGCAAAGGTGATGTCATAATGGTCATCATGGCGACGATGATGTCATAATGGTCGTCATGGCGACGATGATGTCATGATGGTCGTCATGGCGACGATGATGTCATAATGGTCGTCGTGGCGACGATGATGTCAAAATGGTCGTCATGGCGACGATGATGTCTTAATGGTCGTCATGGCAACGATGATGTCATAATGGTCGACATGGCGACGATGATGGCATAATGGTCGTCATGGCGACGATGATGTCATAATGTTCATCATGGCGATGATGATGTCATAATGGTCGTCATGGCAACGATGAAGTCATAATCGTCGTCACGGCAATGGTGATGTCATAATGCTCATCATGGCAATGGTGATGTCATAATGGTCGTCATGGCAAAGGTGATGTCATATTGGTCTTCATGGCGACGGTGATTTCATAATGGTCGTCATGGCGACGGTGATGTCATAATGGTCGTCATGGCGATGATGATGTCATAATGGTCGTCATGGCGACGATGATGTCATAATGGTCGTCATGGTGATGATGATGTCATAATGGTCGTCATGGCGACGGTGATGTCATAATGGTCGTCATTTCAACGATGATGTCACAATGGTCTTCATGGCGACGATGATGTCATAATGGTCGTCATGGCAACGATGAGGTCATAATGGTCGTCATGGCGACGGTGATGTCATAATGGTCGTCATGGCAATGGTGATGTCAGAATGGTCGTCATGGCAAAGGTGATGTCAGAATGGTCATCATGGCGACGATGATGTCATAATGGTCGTCATGGCGACGATGATGTCACAATGGTCGTCATGGCGACAATGATGTCAAAATGGTCGTAATGGCGACGATGATGTCATAATGGTCGTCATGACGACGGTGATGTCATAATCGTCGTCATGTCGACAATGATGTCATAATGGTCGTCATGGCGACGATGATGTCATTATGGTCGTCATGGCGACGATGACGTCATAATGGTCGTCATGGCGATGATGATGTCATAATGGTCGTCATGGCGACGATGAAGTCATTATGGTCGTCATGGCGACGATGCTGTCATAATGGTCGTCATGCTGACGTTGTTGCCATAATGTTCGTCATGGCGACGATGATGTCAAAATGGTCGTCATGGCGACGATGATGTCATAATGGTCGTCATGCCGACGATGATGTCATTATGGTCATCATGCCCACGATGATGTCATAATGGTCTTCATGGTGACAGTGATGTCATAATGGTCTTCATGGTGACAATGATGTCATAATGGTCGTCATGGCGACGATGAGGTCATAATGGTCGTAATGGCAACAATGTTGTCATAAAGGTCGTCATGGCGACGATGATGTCATAATGGTCGTCAAGGCGACGATGATTTCATAATGGTAGTCATGGCAACGATGATGTCATAATGGTCGTCATGGCAACGATGATGTCAAAATGGTCGTCATGGCAACGATAATGTCATAATGGTTGTCATGGCGACGGTGATGTCATAATGGTCATCATGGCGACGATGATGTCATAATGGTCGTCATGGTGACGATTATGTCATAATGGTCATCATGCTGACGGTGTTGCCATAATGGTCTTCATGGCGACGATGATGTCATAATGGTCGTCATACTGACGGTGTTGCCATAATGGTCTTCATGGCGACGACGAGGACATAATGGTCGTCATGGTGACGATGATGTCAAAATGGTCGTCATGGCGACGATGATGTCTTAAAGGTCGTCATGACGACGGTGATGTCATAATGGTCGTCATGGCAACGATGATGTCATAATGGTCTTCATGGCGACGATGATGTCATAATGGTTGTCATACTGACGGTGTTGCCATAATGGTCTTCATGGCGACGACGAGGACATAATGGTCGTCATGGTGACGATGATGTCAAAATGGTCGTCATGGCGACGATGATGTCTTAATGGTCGTCATGGCGACGATGATGTCTTAATGGTCGTCATGACGACGGTGATGTCATAATGGTCGTCATGGCAACGATGATGTCATAATGGTCGATATCGCGACGATGATGTCATAATGGTCGTCATGGCGACGATGATGTCATAATGGTCATCATGGCGACGATGATGTCATAATAATTGCCATGGCAACAATGTTGTCATAAAGGTCGTCATGGCGACGATGATGTCATAATGGTCGTCATGGCGACGATGATGTCATAATGGTCGTCATGGCAACGATGATGTCAAAATGGTCGTCATGGCGACGATGATGTCATAATGGTCATCATGGCGACGATGATGGCATAATGGTTGTCATGTCGACGATTATGTCATAATGGTCATCATGGCAACGATGATGTCATAATGGTTGTCATGGCAATTGTGAGGTCATAATGGTCTTCATGGCAAAGGTGATGTCATAATGGTCGTCATGGCGACGATGATGTCATAATGGTCGTCATGGCGACGGTGATGTCATAATGGTCGTCATGGCGACGGTGATGTCATAATGGTCGTCATGGCAATGGAGATGTCAGAATGGTCGTCATGGCAAAGGTGATGTCATAATGGTCAACATGGCGACGAACATGTCATAATGGTCGTCATGGCGACAATGATGTCATAATGGTCGTCATGGCGACGATGATGTCATTATGGTCGTCAAGGCGACGATGATGTCATTATGGTCGTCATGGCGACGATGACGTCATAATGGTCGTCATGGCGACGATGTTGTCATAATGGTCGTCATGGCGACGATGATGTCATAATGGTCGTCATGCTGACGATGTTGCCATAATGGTCGTCCTGGCGACGATGATGTCACAATGGTCGTCATGGTGATGATGATGTCATAATGGTCGTCATGACGACGATGATGTCACTATGGTCATCATGTCCACGCTTATGTAATAATGGTCGTCATGGCGACTGTGATGTCATAATGATCTTCATGGTGACAATGATGTCATAATGGTCGTCATGGCGACGATGAGGTCATAATGGTCATCATGGCGACGATGAGGTCATAATGGTCGTCATGGCGACGATGATGTCAAAATGGTCGTCATGGCGACGATGATGTCTTAATGGTCGTCATGACGACGGTGATGTCATAATGGTCGTCATGGCAACGATGATGTCATTATGGTCGTCATGGCGACGATGATGTCATAATGGTCGTCATGGCGACGATGAAGTCATAATGGTCATCATAGCGACGATGATGTCATAATGGTCGTCATGGCGACGATTATGTCAATATGGTCGTCATGGCTATGGTGATGTCATAATTGTAGTCATGGCGATGGTGATGTCATAATGGTCGTCATGGCGATGATGATGTCATTATTATCGTCATGGCAACGATGATGTCATAATGGTCATCATAGCCACGATGATGTCATAATGGTCATCATGGCGATGATGATGTGATAATGGTCGTCATGGCAACGATGAAGTCATAATCGTCGTCACGGCAATGGTGATGTCATAATGCTCATCATGGCGACGGTGATGTCAAAATGGTTGCCATGGCAACAATGTTGTCATAATGGTCGTCATGGCGAAGGTGATGTCATATTGGTCGTCATGGCGACGGTGATTTCATAATGGTCGTAATGGCGACGGTGATGTCATAATGGTTGCCATGGCAACAATGTTGTCATAAAGGTCGTCATGGCGACGATGATTTCATAATGGTCGTCATGGCGACGATGATGTCATAATGTTAGTCATGGCAACGATGATGTCATAACGGTCGTCATGGACCACGATGATGTCAAAATGGTCGTCATGGCGATGATGATGTCATGAAGGTCGTCATGGTGACGGTGATGTCATAATGGTCATCATGGCGACGATGATGTCATAATGGTTGTCATGGCGACGATTATGTCATAATGGTCATCATGGCAACGATGATGTCATAATGGTTGTCATGGCAATGGTGATGTCATAATGGTCTTCATGGCAAAGGTGATGTCATAATGGTCGTCATGGCGACGATGATGTCATAATGGTCGTCATGGCGACGATGATGTCATGATGGTCGTCATGGCGACGATGATGTCATAATGTTCGTCGTGGCGACGATGATGTCAAAATGGTCGTCATGGCGACGATGATGTCTTAATGGTCGTCATGGCAACGATGATGTCATAATGGTCGACATGGCGACGATGATGGCATAATGGTCGTCATGGCGACGATGATGTCATAATGTTCATCATGGCGATGATGATGTCATAATGGTCGTCATGGCAACGATGAAGTCATAATCGTCACGGCAATGGTGATGTCATAATGCTCATCATGGCAATGGTGATGTCATAATGGTCGTCATGGCAAAGGTGATGTCATATTGGTCTTCATGGCGACGGTGATTTCATAATGGTCGTCATGGCGACGGTGATGTCATAATGGTCGTCATGGCGATGATGATGTCATAATGGTCGTCATGGCGACGATGATGTCATAATGGTCGTCATGGCGATGATGATGTCATAATGGTCGTCATGGCGACCGTGATGTCATAATGGTTGCCATGGCAACAATGTTGTCATAATGGTCGTCATGGCGATGGTGATGTCATAATGGTTGTCATGGCGATGATGATGTCATTATGGTCGTCATGGCGACGGTGATGTCATAATGGTCGTCATGACGACGGTAATGTCATAATGGTCGTCATGGCAATGGTGATGTCAGAATGGTCGTCATGGCAAAGGTGATGTCATAATGGTCGTCATGACGACGGTGATGTCATAATGGTCGTCATTTCAACGATGATGTCACAATGGTCTTCATGGCGACGATGATGTCATAATGGTCGTCATGGCAACGATGAGTTCATAATGGTCGTCATGGCGACGGTGATGTCATAATGGTCGTCATGGCAATGGTGATGTCAGAATGGTCGTCATGGCAAAGGTGATGTCAGAATGGTCATCATGGCGACGATGATGTCATAATGGTCGTCATGGCGACGATGATGTCACAATGGTCGTCATGGCGACAATGATGTCAAAATGGTCGTAATGGCGACGATGATGTCATAATGGTCGTCATCACGACGGTGATGTCATAATCGTCGTCATGTCGACAATGATGTCATAATGGTCGTCATGGCGACGATGATGTCATTATGGTCGTCATGGCGACGATGACGTCATAATGGTCGTCATGGCGACGATGATGTCATAATGGTCTTCATGGCGACGATGAAGTCATTATGGTCGTCATGGCGACGATGCTGTCATAATGGTCGTCATGCTGACGGTGTTGCCATAATGTTCGTCATGGCGACGATGATGTCAAAATGGTCGTCATGGCGACAATGATGTCATAATGGTCGTCATGCCGACGATGATGTCATTATGGTCATCATGCCCACGATGATGTCATAATGGTCTTCATGGTGACAGTGATGTCATAATGGTCTTCATGGTGACAATGATGTCATAATGGTCGTCATGGCGACGATGAGGTCATAATGGTCGTAATGGCAACAATGTTGTCATAAAGGTCGTCATGGCGACGATGATGTCATAATGGTCGTCATGGCGACGATGATTTCATAATGGTAGTCATGGCAACGATGATGTCATAATGGTCGTCATGGCAACGATGATGTCAAAATGGTCGTCATGGCAACGATAATGTCATAATGGTCGTCATGGCGACGGTGATGTCATAATGGTCATCATGGCGACGATGATGTCATAATGGTCGTCATGGTGACGATTATGTCATAATGGTCATCATGCTGACGGTGTTGCCATAATGGTCTTCATGGCGACGATGATGTCATAATGGTCGTCATACTGACGGTGTTGCCATAATGGTCTTCATGGCGACGACGAGGACATAATGGTCGTCATGGTGACGATGATGTCAAAATGGTCGTCATGGCGACGATGATGTCTTAATGGTCGTCATGACGACGGTGATGTCATAATGGTCGTCATGGCAACGATGATTTCATAATGGTCTTCATGGTGACGATGATGTCATAATGGTCGTCATACTGACGGTGTTGCCATAATGGTCTTCATGGCGACGACGAGGACATAATGGTCGTCATGGTGACGATGATGTCAAAATGGTCGTCATGGCGACGATGATGTCTTAATGGTCATCATGACGACGGTGATGTCATAATGGTCGTCAGGGCAACGATGATGTCATAATGGTCGATATCGAGACGATGATGTCATAATGGTCGTCATGGCGACGATGATGTCAGAATGGTCGTCATGGCGACGATGATGTCAGAATGGTCATCATGGCGACGATGATGTCATAATAATTGCCATGGCAATAATGTTGTCATAATGGTCGTCATGGCGAAGGTGATGTCATATTGGTCATCATGGCGACGGTGATTTCATAATGGTCGTCATGGCGACGGTGATGTCATAATGTTTGCCATGGCGACGGTGATGTCATAATGTTTGCCATGGCAACAATGTTGTCATAAAGGTCGTCATGGCGACGATGATGTCATAATGGTCGTCATGGCGACGATGATGTCATAATGGTCGTCATGGCAACGATGATGTCAAAATGGTCGTCATGGCGACGATGATGTCATAATGGTCATCATGGCGACGATGATGGCATAATGGTTGTCATGTCGACGATTATGTCATAATGGTCATCATGGCAACGATGATGTCATAATGGGTGTCATGGCAATTGTGAGGTCATAATGGTCTTCATGGCAAAGGTGATGTCATAATGGTCGTCATGGCAACAATGACGTCAAAATGGTCATCATGGCGACGATGATGTCATTATGCTCGTCATGGCGACGATGACGTCATAATGGTCGTCATGGCGACGATGATGTCATAATGGTCGTCATGGCGACGGTGATGTCATAATGGTCGTCATGGCGACGGTGATGTCATAATGGTCGTCATGGCGACGGTGATGTCATAATGGTCGTCATGGCAATGGAGATGTCATAATGGTCGTCATGGCAAAGGTGATGTCATAATGGTCAACATGGCGACGAACATGTCATAATGGTCGTCATGGCGACAATGATGTCATAATGGTCGTCATGGCGACGATGATGTCATTATGGTCGTCAAGGCGACGATGATGTCATTATGGTCGTCATGGCGACGATGACGTTATAATGGTCGTCATGGCGACGATGTTGTCATAATGGTCGTCATGGCGACGATGATGTCATAATGGTCGTCATGCTGACGATGTTGCCATAATGGTCGTCATGGCGACGATGATGTCATAATGGTCGTCATGGTGATGATGATGTCATAATGGTCGTCATGACGACGATGATGTCACTATGGTCATCATGTCCACGCTTATGTAATAATGGTCGTCATGGCGACTGTGATGTCATAATGATCTTCATGGTGACAATGATGTCATAATGGTCGTCATGGGGACGATGAGGTCATAATGGTCATCATGGCGACGATGAGGTCATAATGGTCGTCATGGCGACGATGATGTCAAAATGGTCGTCATGGCGACGATGATGTCTTAATGGTCGTCATGACGACGGTGATGTCATAATGGTCGTCATGGCAACGATGATGTCATTATGGTCGTCATGGCGACGATGATGTCATAATGGTCGTCATGGCGACGATTATGTCAATATGGTCGTCATGGCTATGGTCATGTCATAATTGTAGTCATGGCGATGGTGATGTCATAATGGTCGTCATGGCGATGATGATGTCATTATTGTCGTCATGGCAACGATGATGTCATAATGGTCATCATAGCCACGATGAAGTCATAATGGTCATCATAGCGACGATGATGTCATAATGGTCGTCATGGCGACGATTATGTCAATATGGTCGTCATGGCTATGGTGATGTCATAATTGTAGTCATGGCGATGGTGATGTCATAATGGTCGTCATGGCGATGATGATGTCATTATTGTCGTCATGGCAACGATGATGTCATAATGGTCATCATAGCCACGATGATGTCATAATGGTCATCATGGCGATGATGATGTGATAATGGTCGTCATGGCAACGATGAAGTCATAATCGTCGTCACGGCAATGGTGATGTCATAATGCTCATCATGGCGACGGTGATGTCAAAATGGTTGCCATGGCAACAATGTTGTCATAATGGTCGTCATGGCGAAGGTGATGTCATATTGGTCGTCATGGCGACGGTGATGTCATAATGGTTGCCATGGCAACAATGTTGTCATAAAGGTCGTCATGGCGACGATGATTTCATAATGGTCGTCATGGCGACGATGATGTCATAATGTTAGTCATGGCAACGATGATGTCATAACGGTCGTCATGGACCACGATGATGTCAAAATGGTCGTCATGGCGATGATGATGTCATGAAGGTCGTCATGGTGACGGTGATGTCATAATGGTCATCATGGCGACGATGATGTCATAATGGTTGTCATGGCGACGATTATGTCATAATGGTCATCATGGCAACGATGACGTCATAATGGTCGTCATGGCGACGATGTTGTCATAATGGTCGTCATGGCGACGATGATGTCATAATGGTCGTCATGCTGACGATGTTGCCATAATGGTCGTCCTGGCGACGATGATGTCACAATGGTCGTCATGGTGATGATGATGTCATAATGGTCGTCATGACGACGATGATGTCACTATGGTCATCATGTCCACGCTTATGTAATAATGGTCGTCATGGCGACTGTGATGTCATAATGATCTTCATGGTGACAATGATGTCATAATGGTCGTCATGGCGACGATGAGGTCATAATGGTCATCATGGCGACGATGAGGTCATAATGGTCGTCATGGCGACGATGATGTCAAAATGGTCGTCATGGCGACGATGATGTCTTAATGGTCGTCATGACGACGGTGATGTCATAATGGTCGTCATGGCAACGATGATGTCATTATGGTCGTCATGGCGACGATGATGTCATAATGGTCGTCATGGCGACGATGAAGTCATAATGGTCATCATAGCGACGATGATGTCATAATGGTCGTCATGGCGACGATTATGTCAATATGGTCGTCATGGCTATGGTGATGTCATAATTGTAGTCATGGCGATGGTGATGTCATAATGGTCGTCATGGCGATGATGATGTCATTATTATCGTCATGGCAACGATGATGTCATAATGGTCATCATAGCCACGATGATGTCATAATGGTCATCATGGCGATGATGATGTGATAATGGTCGTCATGGCAACGATGAAGTCATAATCGTCGTCACGGCAATGGTGATGTCATAATGCTCATCATGGCGACGGTGATGTCAAAATGGTTGCCATGGCAACAATGTTGTCATAATGGTCGTCATGGCGAAGGTGATGTCATATTGGTCGTCATGGCGACGGTGATTTCATAATGGTCGTAATGGCGACGGTGATGTCATAATGGTTGCCATGGCAACAATGTTGTCATAAAGGTCGTCATGGCGACGATGATTTCATAATGGTCGTCATGGCGACGATGATGTCATAATGTTAGTCATGGCAACGATGATGTCATAACGGTCGTCATGGACCACGATGATGTCAAAATGGTCGTCATGGCGATGATGATGTCATGAAGGTCGTCATGGTGACGGTGATGTCATAATGGTCATCATGGCGACGATGATGTCATAATGGTTGTCATGGCGACGATTATGTCATAATGGTCATCATGGCAACGATGATGTCATAATGGTTGTCATGGCAATGGTGATGTCATAATGGTCTTCATGGCAAAGGTGATGTCATAATGGTCGTCATGGCGACGATGATGTCATAATGGTCGTCATGGCGACGATGATGTCATGATGGTCGTCATGGCGACGATGATGTCATAATGTTCGTCGTGGCGACGATGATGTCAAAATGGTCGTCATGGCGACGATGATGTCTTAATGGTCGTCATGGCAACGATGATGTCATAATGGTCGACATGGCGACGATGATGGCATAATGGTCGTCATGGCGACGATGATGTCATAATGTTCATCATGGCGATGATGATGTCATAATGGTCGTCATGGCAACGATGAAGTCATAATCGTCACGGCAATGGTGATGTCATAATGCTCATCATGGCAATGGTGATGTCATAATGGTCGTCATGGCAAAGGTGATGTCATATTGGTCTTCATGGCGACGGTGATTTCATAATGGTCGTCATGGCGACGGTGATGTCATAATGGTCGTCATGGCGATGATGATGTCATAATGGTCGTCATGGCGACGATGATGTCATAATGGTCGTCATGGCGATGATGATGTCATAATGGTCGTCATGGCGACCGTGATGTCATAATGGTTGCCATGGCAACAATGTTGTCATAATGGTCGTCATGGCGATGGTGATGTCATAATGGTTGTCATGGCGATGATGATGTCATTATGGTCGTCATGGCGACGGTGATGTCATAATGGTCGTCATGACGACGGTAATGTCATAATGGTCGTCATGGCAATGGTGATGTCAGAATGGTCGTCATGGCAAAGGTGATGTCATAATGGTCGTCATGACGACGGTGATGTCATAATGGTCGTCATTTCAACGATGATGTCACAATGGTCTTCATGGCGACGATGATGTCATAATGGTCGTCATGGCAACGATGAGTTCATAATGGTCGTCATGGCGACGGTGATGTCATAATGGTCGTCATGGCAATGGTGATGTCAGAATGGTCGTCATGGCAAAGGTGATGTCAGAATGGTCATCATGGCGACGATGATGTCATAATGGTCGTCATGGCGACGATGATGTCACAATGGTCGTCATGGCGACAATGATGTCAAAATGGTCGTAATGGCGACGATGATGTCATAATGGTCGTCATCACGACGGTGATGTCATAATCGTCGTCATGTCGACAATGATGTCATAATGGTCGTCATGGCGACGATGATGTCATTATGGTCGTCATGGCGACGATGACGTCATAATGGTCGTCATGGCGACGATGATGTCATAATGGTCTTCATGGCGACGATGAAGTCATTATGGTCGTCATGGCGACGATGCTGTCATAATGGTCGTCATGCTGACGGTGTTGCCATAATGTTCGTCATGGCGACGATGATGTCAAAATGGTCGTCATGGCGACAATGATGTCATAATGGTCGTCATGCCGACGATGATGTCATTATGGTCATCATGCCCACGATGATGTCATAATGGTCTTCATGGTGACAGTGATGTCATAATGGTCTTCATGGTGACAATGATGTCATAATGGTCGTCATGGCGACGATGAGGTCATAATGGTCGTAATGGCAACAATGTTGTCATAAAGGTCGTCATGGCGACGATGATGTCATAATGGTCGTCATGGCGACGATGATTTCATAATGGTAGTCATGGCAACGATGATGTCATAATGGTCGTCATGGCAACGATGATGTCAAAATGGTCGTCATGGCAACGATAATGTCATAATGGTCGTCATGGCGACGGTGATGTCATAATGGTCATCATGGCGACGATGATGTCATAATGGTCGTCATGGTGACGATTATGTCATAATGGTCATCATGCTGACGGTGTTGCCATAATGGTCTTCATGGCGACGATGATGTCATAATGGTCGTCATACTGACGGTGTTGCCATAATGGTCTTCATGGCGACGACGAGGACATAATGGTCGTCATGGTGACGATGATGTCAAAATGGTCGTCATGGCGACGATGATGTCTTAATGGTCGTCATGACGACGGTGATGTCATAATGGTCGTCATGGCAACGATGATTTCATAATGGTCTTCATGGTGACGATGATGTCATAATGGTCGTCATACTGACGGTGTTGCCATAATGGTCTTCATGGCGACGACGAGGACATAATGGTCGTCATGGTGACGATGATGTCAAAATGGTCGTCATGGCGACGATGATGTCTTAATGGTCATCATGACGACGGTGATGTCATAATGGTCGTCAGGGCAACGATGATGTCATAATGGTCGATATCGAGACGATGATGTCATAATGGTCGTCATGGCGACGATGATGTCAGAATGGTCGTCATGGCGACGATGATGTCAGAATGGTCATCATGGCGACGATGATGTCATAATAATTGCCATGGCAATAATGTTGTCATAATGGTCGTCATGGCGAAGGTGATGTCATATTGGTCATCATGGCGACGGTGATTTCATAATGGTCGTCATGGCGACGGTGATGTCATAATGTTTGCCATGGCGACGGTGATGTCATAATGTTTGCCATGGCAACAATGTTGTCATAAAGGTCGTCATGGCGACGATGATGTCATAATGGTCGTCATGGCGACGATGATGTCATAATGGTCGTCATGGCAACGATGATGTCAAAATGGTCGTCATGGCGACGATGATGTCATAATGGTCATCATGGCGACGATGATGGCATAATGGTTGTCATGTCGACGATTATGTCATAATGGTCATCATGGCAACGATGATGTCATAATGGGTGTCATGGCAATTGTGAGGTCATAATGGTCTTCATGGCAAAGGTGATGTCATAATGGTCGTCATGGCAACAATGACGTCAAAATGGTCATCATGGCGACGATGATGTCATTATGCTCGTCATGGCGACGATGACGTCATAATGGTCGTCATGGCGACGATGATGTCATAATGGTCGTCATGGCGACGGTGATGTCATAATGGTCGTCATGGCGACGGTGATGTCATAATGGTCGTCATGGCGACGGTGATGTCATAATGGTCGTCATGGCAATGGAGATGTCATAATGGTCGTCATGGCAAAGGTGATGTCATAATGGTCAACATGGCGACGAACATGTCATAATGGTCGTCATGGCGACAATGATGTCATAATGGTCGTCATGGCGACGATGATGTCATTATGGTCGTCAAGGCGACGATGATGTCATTATGGTCGTCATGGCGACGATGACGTTATAATGGTCGTCATGGCGACGATGTTGTCATAATGGTCGTCATGGCGACGATGATGTCATAATGGTCGTCATGCTGACGATGTTGCCATAATGGTCGTCATGGCGACGATGATGTCATAATGGTCGTCATGGTGATGATGATGTCATAATGGTCGTCATGACGACGATGATGTCACTATGGTCATCATGTCCACGCTTATGTAATAATGGTCGTCATGGCGACTGTGATGTCATAATGATCTTCATGGTGACAATGATGTCATAATGGTCGTCATGGGGACGATGAGGTCATAATGGTCATCATGGCGACGATGAGGTCATAATGGTCGTCATGGCGACGATGATGTCAAAATGGTCGTCATGGCGACGATGATGTCTTAATGGTCGTCATGACGACGGTGATGTCATAATGGTCGTCATGGCAACGATGATGTCATTATGGTCGTCATGGCGACGATGATGTCATAATGGTCGTCATGGCGACGATTATGTCAATATGGTCGTCATGGCTATGGTCATGTCATAATTGTAGTCATGGCGATGGTGATGTCATAATGGTCGTCATGGCGATGATGATGTCATTATTGTCGTCATGGCAACGATGATGTCATAATGGTCATCATAGCCACGATGAAGTCATAATGGTCATCATAGCGACGATGATGTCATAATGGTCGTCATGGCGACGATTATGTCAATATGGTCGTCATGGCTATGGTGATGTCATAATTGTAGTCATGGCGATGGTGATGTCATAATGGTCGTCATGGCGATGATGATGTCATTATTGTCGTCATGGCAACGATGATGTCATAATGGTCATCATAGCCACGATGATGTCATAATGGTCATCATGGCGATGATGATGTGATAATGGTCGTCATGGCAACGATGAAGTCATAATCGTCGTCACGGCAATGGTGATGTCATAATGCTCATCATGGCGACGGTGATGTCAAAATGGTTGCCATGGCAACAATGTTGTCATAATGGTCGTCATGGCGAAGGTGATGTCATATTGGTCGTCATGGCGACGGTGATGTCATAATGGTTGCCATGGCAACAATGTTGTCATAAAGGTCGTCATGGCGACGATGATTTCATAATGGTCGTCATGGCGACGATGATGTCATAATGTTAGTCATGGCAACGATGATGTCATAACGGTCGTCATGGACCACGATGATGTCAAAATGGTCGTCATGGCGATGATGATGTCATGAAGGTCGTCATGGTGACGGTGATGTCATAATGGTCATCATGGCGACGATGATGTCATAATGGTTGTCATGGCGACGATTATGTCATAATGGTCATCATGGCAACGATGATGTCATAATGGTTGTCATGGCAATGGTGATGTCATAATGGTCTTCATGGCAAAGGTGATGTCATAATGGTCGTCATGGCGACGATGATGTCATAATGGTCGTCATGGCGACGATGATGTCATGATGGTCGTCATGGCGACGATGATGTCATAATGGTCGTCGTGGCAACGATGATGTCATAATGGTCGACATGGCGACGATGATGGCATAATGGTCGTCATGGCGACGATGATGTCATAATGTTCATCATGGCGATGATGATGTCATAATGGTCGTCATGGCAACGATGAAGTCATAATCATCGTCACGGCAATGGTGATGTCATAATGCTCATCATGGCAATGGTGATGTCATAATGGTCGTCATGGCAAAGGTGATGTCATATTGGTCTTCATGGCGACGGTGATTTCATAATGGTCGTCATGGCGACGGTGATGTCATAATGGTCGTCATGGCGATGATGATGTCATAATGGTCGTCATGGCGACGATGATGTCATAATGGTCGTCATGGCGATGATGATGTCATAATGGTCGTCATGGCGACGGTGATGTCATAATGGTTGCCATGGCAACAATGTTGTCATATTGGTCGTCATGGCGATGGTGATGTCATAATGGTTGTCATGGCGATGATGATGTCATTATGGTCGTCATGGCGACGGTGATGTCATAATGGTCGTCATGACGACGGTAATGTCATAATGGTCGTCATGGCAATGGTGATGTCAGAATGGTCGTCATGGCAAAGGTGATGTCATAATGGTCGTCATGACGACGGTGATGTCATAATGGTCGTCATTTCAACGATGATGTCACAATGGTCTTCATGGCGACGATGATGTCATAATGGTCGTCATGGCAACGATGAGGTCATAATGGTCGTCATGGCGACGGTGATGTCATAATGGTCGTCATGGCAATGGTGATGTCAGAATGGTCGTCATGGCAAAGGTGATGTCAGAATGGTCATCATGGCGACGATGATGTCATAATGGTCGTCATGGCGACGATGATGTCACAATGGTCGTCATGGCGACAATGATGTCAAAATGGTCGTAATGGCGACGATGATGTCATAATGGTCGTCATGACGACGGTGATGTCATAATCGTCGTCATGTCGACAGTGATGTCATAATGGTCATCATGGCGACGATGATGTCATTATGGTCGTCATGGCGACGATGACGTCATAATGGTCGTCATGGCGACGATGATGTCATAATGGGCGTCATGGCGACGATGAAGTCATTATGGTCGTCATGGCGACGATGCTGTCATAATGGTCGTCATGCTTACCGTGTTGCCATAATGTTCGTCATGGCGACGATGATGTCAAAATGGTCGTCATGGCGACGATGATGTCATAATGGTCGTCATGCCGACGATGATGTCATTATGGTCATCATGCCCACGATGATGTCATAATGGTCTTCATGGTGACAGTGATGTCATAATGGTCTTCATGGTGACAGTGATGTCATAATGGTCTTCATGGTGACAATGATGTCATAATGGTCGTCATGGCGACGATGAGGTCATAATGGTCGTAATGGCAACAATGTTGTCATAAAGGTCGTCATGACGACGATGATGTCATAATGGTCGTCATGGCGACGATGATTTCATAATGGTAGTCATGGCAACGATGATGTCATAATGGTCGTCATGGCAACGATGATGTCAAAATGGTCGTCATGGCAACGATAATGTCATAATGGTCGTCATGGCGACGGTGATGTCATAATGGTCATCATGGCGACGGTGATGTCATAATGGTCATCATGGCGACGATGATGTCATAATGGTCGTCATGGTGACGATTATGTCATAATGGTCATCATGCTGACGGTGTTGCCATAATGGTCTTCATGGCGACGATGATGTCATAATGGTCGTCTTACTGACGGTGTTGCCATAATGGTCTTCATGGCGACGACGAGGACATAATGGTCGTCATGGTGACGATGATGTCAAAATGGTCGTCATGGCGACGATGATGTCTTAATGGTCGTCATGACGACGGTGATGTCATAATGGTCGTCATGGCAACGATGATGTCATAATACTCTTCATGGCGACGATGATGTCATAATGGTCGTCATACTGACGGTGTTGCCATAATGGTCTTCATGGCGACGACGAGGACATAATGGTCGTCATGGTGACGATGATGTCAAAATGGTCGTCATGGCGACGATGATGTCTTAATGGTCGTCATGACGACGGTGATGTCATAATGGTCGTCATGGCAACGATGATGTCATAATGGTCGATATCGCGACGATGATGTCATAATGGTCGTCATGGCGACGATGATGTCATAATGGTCATCATGGCGACGATGATGTCATAATGGTCGTCATGGCGACGATGATGTCATAATAATTGCCATGGCAACAATGTTGTCATAATGGTCGTCATGGCGAATGTGATGTCATATTGGTCATCATGGCGACGGTGATTTCATAATGGTCGTCATGGCGACGGTGATGTCATAATGTTTGCCATGGCGACGGTGATGTCATAATGTTTGCCATGGCAACAATGTTGTCATAAAGGTCGTCATGGCGACGATGATGTCATAATGGTCGTCATGGCGACGATGATGTCATAATGGTCGTCATGGCAACGATGATGTCAAAATGGTCGTCATGGCGACGATGATGTCATAATGGTCATCATGGCGACGATGATGGCATAATGGTTGTCATGTCGACGATTATGTCATAATGGTCATTATGGCAACGATGATGTCATAATGGTTGTCATGGCAATTGTGAGGTCATAATGGTCTTCATGGCAAAGGTGATGTCATAATGGTCGTCATGGCGACGATGATATCATAATGGTCGTCATGCCGACGATGATGTCAAAATGGTCATCATGGCGACGATGATGTCATAATGGTTATCATGGCAACGATGATGTCAATATGGTCGTCATGGCTTTGGTGATGTCATAATGGTCGTCATGGCGACGGTGATGTCATAATGGTCGTCATGGCAATGGTGATGTCAGAATGGTCGTCATGGCAAAGGTGATGTCAGAATGGTCATCATGGCGATGATGTCATAATGGTCGTCATGGCGACGATGATGTCATCATGGTCGTCATGGCGACAATGATGTCATAATGGTTGTCATGGCGACAATGATGTTATAATGGTCGTGATGGCGACGATGATGTCATAATGGTCGTCATGGCGACGGTGATGTTATAATGGTCGTCATGGCGACGGTGATGTCATAATGGTCGTCATTGCAATGGTGATGTCAGAATGGTCGTCATGGCAAAGGTGATGTCATAATGGTCAACATGGCAACGATGATGTCATAATGGTCGTCATGGCGACAATGATGTCATAATGGTCGTCATGGCGACGATAATGTCATTATGGTCGTCATGGCGACAGTGACGTTATAATGGCCGTCATGGCGATGATAATGTCATAATGGTCGTCATGGCGACGATGATGTCATAATGGTCGTCATGGCGACGATGATGTCATAATGGTCGTCATGCTGACGGTGTTGCCATAATGGTCGTCATGGCGACGATGATGTCATAATGGTCGTCATGGCGACGATGATGTCATAATGTTCGTCATGGCGGCGATGATGTCATAATGGTCGTCATGTCGACGATGATGTCATTATGGTCATCATGCCCACGATTATGTCATAATGGTCGTCATGGCGACTATGATGTCATAATGGTCTTCATGGTGACAATGATGTCATAATGGTCGTCATGGCGACGATGAGATCATAATGGTCGTCATGGCGACGATGATGTCAAAATGGTCGTCATGGCGACGATGATGTCATAATGGTCGTCATGGTGACGATGATGTCATAATGGTCGTCATGGCGACGATGATGTCATAATGGTCGTCATGGCGACGATGATGTCAAAATGGTCGTCATGGCGACGATGATGTCTTAATGGTCGTCATGGCGACGATGATGTCATAATGGTCGACATGGAGACAATGATGGCATAATGGTCGTCATGGCGACGATGATGTCATAATGGTCATCATCGCAACGATGATGTCATAATGGTCGTCATGGCGACGATTATGTCAATATGGTCGTCATGGCTATGGTGATGTCATAATTGTAGTCATGGCGACGTTGATGTCATAATGGTCGTCATGGCAAAGTTGATGTCATATTGGTCGTCATGGCGACGATGATGTCAAAATGGTCGTCATGGCAACGATGATGTCATAATGGTTGACATGGCGACAATGATGGCATAATGGTCGTCATGGCGACGATGATGTCATAATGGTCATCATGGCAACGATGATGTCATAATGGTCGTCATGGCGACGATTATGTCAATATGGTCGTCATGGCTATGGTGATGTCATAATTGTAGTCATGGCGACGTTGATGTCATAATGGTCGTCATGGTAAAGGTGATGTCATATTGGTCGTCATGGCAATGGTGATGTCATAATGGTCGTCATGGCAAAGGTGATGTCATAATGGTCGTCATGGCGACGATGATGTCATAATGGTCGTCATGGCGACAATGATGTCATGATGGTCGTCATGGCGATTATGATGTCATAATGGTCATCATGGCGACGATGATGTCAAAATGGTCGTCATGGCGACGATGATGTCATTATGGTCGTCATGACGACGGTGATGTCATAATGGTCGTCAAGGTGATGATGATGTCAATATGGTCGTCATGGCTATGGTGATGTCATAATGGTCGTGATGGCGATGGTGATGTCATAATGGTCGTGATGGCGATGGTGATGGCATAATGGTTGCCATGGCAAATATGTTGTCATAATGGTCGTCATGGCGAAGGTGATGTCATAATGGTTGTCATGGCGATGATGATGTCATTATGGTCATCATGGCAACGATGATGTCATAATTGTCGTCATGGCAACCATGAAGTCATAATCGTCATCACGGCGATGGTGGTGTCATAATGCACATCATGGCGACCGTGATGTCATAATAAATGCCATGGCAACAATGTTGTCATAATGGTCGTCATGGCGAAGGTGATGTCATAATGGAAGTCATGGCGACGGTGATTTCATAATGGCCGTCATGGCAAGGGAGATGTAATGTTGGTCGTCATGGCGAAGGTGATGTCATAATGGTTGTCATGGCGATGATGATGTCATTATGGTCATCATGGCAACGATGATGTCATAATGGTCGTCATGGCAACGATGAAGTCATAATCGTCGTCACGGCAATGGTGATGTCATAATGCTCATCATGGCGACTGTGATGTCATAACAATTGCCATGGCAACAATGTTGTCATAATGGTCGTCATGGCGAAGGTGATGCAATATTGTCAGTCATGGCGACGGTGATTTCATAATGGTCGTCATGGCGACGGTGATGTTATAATGGTCATCATGGCAACGATGAGGTCAAAATTGTTGTCGTGGCGTCGATTATGTCATAATGGTCATCATGACAACGAAGATGTCATAATGGTCGTCATGGCAACAATGACGTCATAATGGACGTCATGGCGACGATGATGTCATAATGGTCGTCATGGCGACAATGATGTCATAATGGTCGTCATGGCGACGATGATGTCATTATGGTCGTCATGGCGACGATGACGTCATAATGGTCGTCATGACGACGATGATGTCATTATGGTCGTCATGGCGACGATGACGTCATAATGGTCGTCATGGCGACGATGATGTCATAATGGTCGTCATGGCGACGGTGATGTCATAATGGTCGTCATGGCGACGGTGATGTCATAATGGTCATCATGGCAATGGAGATGTCATAATGGTCGTCATGGCAATGGAGATGTCAGAATGGTCGTCATGGCAAAGGTGATGTCATAATGGTCAACATGGTGACGATCATGTCATAATGGTCGTCATGGCGACAATAATGTCATAATGGTCGTCATGGCGACGATGATGTCATTATGGTCGTCATGGCGATGATGACGTCATAATGGTCGTCATGGCGACGATGATGTCATAATGGCCATCATGGCGACGATGATGTCATAATGTTCGTCATGGCGACGATGATGTCATAATGGTCATCATACTGACGGTGTTGCAATAATGGTCGTCATGGCGACGATGATGTCATAATGGTCGTCATGGTGACGATGATGTCATAATGGTCGTCATGCCGACAATGATGTCACTATGGTCATCATGCCCACGATTATGTCATAATGGTCGTCATGGCGACTGTGATGTCATAATGATCTTCATGGTGACAATGATGTCATAATGGTCGTCATGGAGACGATGAGGTCACAATGGTCGTCATGGCGACGATGATGTCAAAATGGTCGTCATGGCGACGATGATGTTAAAATGGTCGTCATGACGACGGTGATGTCATAATGGTCGTCATGGCAACGATGATGTAATAATGGTCGACATGGCGACGATGATGTCATAATTGTCGTCATGGCGACAATGAAGTCATAATGTTCATCATGGCGATGATGATGTCATAATGGTCGTCATGGCGACGATTATGTCAATATGGTCGTCATGGCTATGGTGATGTCATAATTGTAGTCATGGCGATGTTGATGTCATAATGGTTGCCATGGCAACAATGTTGTCATAATGGTCGTCATGGCGAAGGTGATGTCATTATGGTAGTCATGGCAACGATGATGTCATAATGGTCGTCATAGCGACAATGATGTCATAATGGTCATCATGGCGATGATGGTGTCATAATGGTCGTCATGGCAACGATGAAGTCATAATCGTCGTCACGGCAATGGTGATGCCATAATGGTTGCCATGGCAACAATGTTGTCATAATGGTCGTCATGGCGAAGGTGATGTCATAATGGTCGTCATTGCGATGATGATGTCATTATGGTCGTCATGGCAACGATGATGTCATAATGGTCGTCATAGCGACGATGATGTCATAATGGTCATCATGGCGATGATGATGTCATAATGGTCGTCACGGCAATGGTGATGTCATAATGCTCATCATGGCGACGGTGATGTCATAATGGTTGCCATGGCAACAATGTTGTCATAATGGTCGTCATGGCGAAGGTGATTACATAATGGTCGTCATGGCGACGGTGATGTCATAATGGTTGCCATGGCAACAATGTTGTCATAAAGGTCGTCATGGAGACAATGATGTCATAATGGTCGTCATGGCGACGATGATGTCATAATGGTCGTCATGGCTACGATGATGTCATAATGGTCGTCATGGACCACGATGATGTCAAAATGGTCGTCATGGCGATGATGATGTCATAATGGTCGTCATGGTGACGGTGATGTCATAATGGTCATCATGGCGACGATGATGTCATAATGGTTGTCATCGCGACGATTATGTCATAAAGGTCATCATGGCAACGATGATGTTATAATGGTTGTCATGGCAATGGTGATGTCATAATGGTCTTCATGGCAAAGGCGATGTCATAATGGTCGTCATGGCGACGATGATGTCATAATGGTCGTCATGGCGACGATGATGTCATAATGGTCGTCATGGCGACGATGATATCACAATGGTCGTCATGGCGACAATGATGTCAAAATGGTCGTAATGGCGACGATGATGTCATAATAGTCTTCATGACGACGGTGATGTCATAATGGTCGTCATCACGACGATGATGTCAATATGGTCGTCATGGCTATAGTGATGTCATAATGGTCGTCATGGCGACGGTGATGTCATAATGGTCGCCATGGCGACGATGATATTTTAATGGTCATCATGGCAATGATGATGTCATAATGGTCGACGTGGCGACGATGATGTCATAATGGTCGTCATGGCAACGATGATGTCATAATGGTCGTCATGGCAACGATGATGTCATAATGGTCATCATGGCGACGATTATGTTAATATGGTCGTCATGGCTATGGTGATGTCATAATTGTAGTCATGGCGACGTTGATGTCATAATGGTTGCCATGGCAACAATGTTGTCATAATGGTCGTCATGGCGAAGGTGATGTCATAATGGTCGTCATAGCGACGATGATGTCATAATGGTCATCATGGCGATGATGATGTCATAATGGTCGTCATGGCAACGATGAAGTCATAATCGTCGTCACGGCAATGGTGATGTCATAATGCTCATCATGGCAAGGGTGATGTCATAATGGTCGTCATGGCAAAGGTGATGTCATATTGGTCGTCATGGCGACGGTGATTTCATAATGGTCGTCATGGCGACGGTGATGTCATAATGGTCATCATGGCAATTATGAGGTCATAATGGTTGTCATGGCGACGATTATGTCATAATGGTCATCATGGCAACGATGATGTCATAATGGTTGTCATGGCAATGGTGATGTCATAATGGTCGTCATGGAAAAGGTGATGTCATAATGGTCGTCATGGCGACGATGATGTCAAAATGGTCGTCATGGCGACGATGATGTTATAATGGTCGTCAAGGTGATGATGATGTCAATATGGTCGTCATGGCTATGGTGATGTCATAATGGTCGTCATAGCGACGATGATGTCATAAAGGTTGCCATGGCAACAATGTTGTCATAATGGTCTTCATGGCGAAGGTGATGTCATAATGGTTGTCATGGCGATGATGATGTCATTATGGTCGTCATGGCAACGATGATGTCATAATTGTCGTCATGGCAACGATGAAGTTATAATTGTCATCACGGCAATGGTGATGTCATAATGCTCATCATGGCGACCGTTATGTCATAATAATTGCCATGGCAACAATGTTGTCATAATGGTCGTCATGGCGAAGGTGATGTCATAATGGTCGTCATGGCGATGGTGATTTCATAATGGCCGTCATGGCGACGGTGATGTCATAATGGTCGTCATGGCAACGATGATGTCACAATGGTCGTCATGGCGACGATGATGTCATAATGGTCGTCATGGCAACGATGAGGTCATAATGTTCGTTATGGCGACGGTGATGTAATATTGGTCGTCATGGCGACGATGATGTCATAATGGTCATCATGGCTTTGGTGATGTCATAATGATCGTCATGGCGACGGTGATGTCATAATGGTCGTCATGGCAATGGTGATGTCAGAATGGTCGTCATGGCAAAGGTGATGTCAGAATGGTCATCATGGCTACGATGATGTCATAATGGTCGTCATGGCGACGATGATGTCATAATGGTCGTCATGGCGACGATGATGTCATAATGGTCGTCATGGCGACGATGATGTCATTATGGTCGTCATGGCAACGATGATGTCATAATGGTCTTCATGGCGACGATGATGTCACAATGGTCGTCATGGCGACAATGATGTCAAAATGGTCGTCATGGCGACGATGATGTCATAATGGTTGTCATGGCGACAATGATGTCATAATAGTCATCATCACGACGATGATGTCAATATGGTCGTCATGGCTATAGTGATGTCATAATGGTCGTCATGGCGACGGTGATGTCATAATGGTCGCCATGGCAATGGTGATGTCAGAATGGTCGTCATGGTAAAGGTGATTTCATAAATGTCATCATGGCGACGATGATGTCATAATGGTCGTCATGGCGACGATGATGTCATAATGGTCATCATGGCGACAATGATGTCATCATGGTCGTCATGGCGACGATTATGTCATTATGGTCGTCATGGCGACGATAACAACATAATGGTCGTCATGGCGACGATGATGTCATAATGGTCGTCATGGCGACGATGATGTCATACTGGTCGTCATGGCGACGGTGTTGCCATGATGGTCGTCATGGCGACGATGATGTCATAATGGTCATCATGGCGACGATGATGTCATAATGGTCGTCATGGCGACGATGATGTCATAATGGTTGTCATGCCGACGATGATGTCATTATAGTCATCATACCCACGATGATGTCATAATGGTCGTCATGGCGAATGTCATGTCATAATGGTCTTCATGGTGACAATGATGTCATAATGGTCGTCATGGCGACAGTGTTGTCATAATGGTCGTCATGGCAACGTTGATGTCATAATTGACGTCATGGCAATGGTGATGTCATAATGGTCGTCATGGCGACGGTAATCTCATTAATGGTTGCCATGGCAACAATGTTGTCATAAAAGTCGTCATGGCGACGATGATGTCATATTTGTGGTCATGGTGACGATGAGGTCATAATGGTCGTCATGGCGACGATGATGTCATAATGGTCGTCATGGTGACGATGATGTCTTAATGGTCGTCATGACGACGATGATGTCATTATGGTCATCATACCCACGATGATGTCATAATGGTCGTCATGGCGACGATGATGTCATAATGGTCGTCATGGCGACAATGATGTCATAATGGTCGTCATGGCGACGATGATGTCATTATGGTCGTCATGGCGACTATGATGTCATAATGGTCATCATGGCGACGGTGATGTCATAAAGGTCGTCATGACGACGGTGATGTCATAATGGTCGTCATGGCAACGGTGATGTCAGAATGGTCGTCATGGCAAAGGTGATGTCATAATGGTCAACATGGCGACGATGATGTCATAATGGTCGTCATGGCGGCAATGATGTCATAATGGTCGTCATGGCGACGGTGAGGTCATTATGATCGTCATGGCGACGGTGAGGTCATTATGATCGTCATGGCGACTATGACGTCATAATGGTCTTCATGGCGACGATGATGTCATAATGGTCGTCATGGCGACGATGATGTCATAATGGTCGTCATGGCGATGATGATGTCATAATGGTCGTCATGCCGACGATGATGTCACTATGGTCATCATGCCCACGATTATGTCATAATGGTCGTCATGGCGACTGTGATGTCATAATGATCTTCATGATTACAATGATGTCATAATGGTCGTCATGGCCACGATGAGGTCATAATGGTCGTCATGGCGACGATGATGTCAAAATGGTCGTCATGGCGACGATGATGTCAAAATGGTCGTCATGACGACGGTGATGTCATAATGGTCGTCATGGCAACGATGATGTCATAATGGTCGACATGGCGACAATGATGTCTTAATGGTCGTCATGGCGACGATGAAGTCATAATGGTCATCATGGCGACGATGATGTCATAATGGTCGTCATGGCGACGATTATGTCAATATGGTCGTCATGGCTATGGTGATGTCATAATCGTTGTCATGGCGACGATGATGTCAAAATGGTCGTCATGGCGACAATGATGTCATAATGGTCGTCATGGCGACGATGATGTCATTATGTTCGTCATGGCGACGATGACGTCATAATGGTCGTCATGGCGATGATGATGTCATAATGGTCGTCATTGCGATGATGATGTCATTATGGTCGTCATGGCAACGATGATGTCATAATGGTCGTCATAGCGACGATGATGTCATAAGGGTCATCATGGCGATGATGATGTCATAATGGTCGTCACGGCAATGGTGATGTCATAATGCTCATCATGGCGACGGTGATGTCATAATGGTTGCCATGGCAACAATGTTGTCATAATGGTCGTCATGGCGAAGGTGATTACATAATGGTCGTCATGGCGACGGTGATGTCATAATGGTTGCCATGGCAACAATGTTGTCATAAAGGTCGTCATGGAGACAATGATGTCATAATGGTCGTCATGGCGACGATGATGTCATAATGGTAGTCATGGCTACGATGATGTCATAATGGTCGTCATGGACCACAATGATGTCAAAATGGTCGTCATGGCGATGATGATGTCATAATGGTCGTCATGGTGACGGTGATGTCATAATGGTCATCATGGCGACGATGATGTCATAATGGTTGTCATCGCGACGATTATGTCATAAAGGTCATCATGGCAACGATGATGTTATAATGGTTGTCATGGCAATGGTGATGTCATAATGGTCTTCATGGCAAAGGCGATGTCATAATGGTCGTCATGGCGACGATGATGTCATAATGGTCGTCATGGCGACGATGATGTCATAATGGTCGTCATGGCGACGATGATATCACAATGGTCGTCATGGCGACAATGATGTCAAAATGGTCGTAATGGCGACGATGATGTCATAATAGTCTTCATGACGACGGTGATGTCATAATGGTCATCATCACGACGATGATGTCAATATGGTCGTCATGGCTATAGTGATGTCATAATGGTCGTCATGGCGACGGTGATGTCATAATGGTCGCCATGGCGACGATGATATTTTAATGGTCATCATGGCAATGATGATGTCATAATGGTCGATGTGGCGACGATGATGTCATAATGGTCGTCATGGCAACGATGATGTCATAATGGTCGTCATGGCAACGATGATGTCATAATGGTCGTCATGGCGACGATTATGTTAATATGGTCGTCATGGCTATGGTGATGTCATAATTGTAGTCATGGCGACGTTGATGTCATAATGGTTGCCATGGCAACAATGTTGTCATAATGGTCGTCATGGCGAAGGTGATGTCATAATGGTCGTCATAGCGACGATGATGTCATAATGGTCATCATGGCGATGATGATGTCATAATGGTCGTCATGGCAACGATGAAGTCATAATCGTCGTCACGGCAATGGTGATGTCATAATGCTCATCATGGCAAGGGTGATGTCATAATGGTCGTCATGGCAAAGGTGATGTCATATTGGTCGTCATGGCGACGGTGATTTCATAATGGTCGTCATGGCGACGGTGATGTCATAATGGTCATCATGGCAATTATGAGGTCATAATGGTTGTCATGGCGACGATTATGTCATAATGGTCATCATGGCAACGATGATGTCAAAATGGTCGTCATGGCGACAATGATGTTATAATGGTCGTCAAGGTGATGATGATGTCAATATGGTCGTCATGGCTATGGTGATGTCATAATGGTCGTCATAGCGACGATGATGTCATAAAGGTTGCCATGGCAACAATGTTGTCATAATGGTCTTCATGGCGAAGGTGATGTCATAATGGTTGTCATGGCGATGATGATGTCATTATGGTCGTCATGGCAACGATGATGTCATAATTGTCGTCATGGCAACGATGAAGTTATAATTGTCATCACGGCAATGGTGATGTCATAATGCTCATCATGGCGACCGTTATGTCATAATAATTGCCATGGCAACAATGTTGTCATAATGGTCGTCATGGCGAAGGTGATGTCATAATGGTCGTCATGGCGATGGTGATTTCATAATGGCCGTCATGGCGACGGTGATGTCATAATGGTCGTCATGGCAACGATGATGTCACAATGGTCGTCATGGCGACGATGATGTCATAATGGTCGTCATGGCAACGATGAGGTCATAATGTTGGTTATGGCGACGGTGATGTAATATTGGTCGTCATGGCGACGATGATGTCATAATGGTCATCATGGCTTTGGTGATGTCATAATGGTCGTCATGGCGACGGTGATGTCATAATGGTCGTCATGGCAATGGTGATGTCAGAATGGTCATCATGCTACAATGATGTCATAATGGTCGTCATGGCGACGATGATGTCATAATGGTCGTCATGGCGACGATGATGTCATAATGGTCGTCATGGCGACGATGATGTCATTATGGTCGTCATGGCGACGATGATGTCATAATGGTCTTCATGGCGACGATGATGTCACAATGGTCGTCATGGCGACAATGATGTCAAAATGGTCGTCATGGCGACGATGATGTCATAATGGTTGTCATGGCGACAATGATGTCATAATAGTCGTCATCACGACGTTGATGTCAATATGGTCGTCATGGCTATAGTGATGTCATAATGGTCGTCATGGCGACGGTGATGTCATAATGGTCGCCATGGCAATGGTGTTGTCAGAATGGTCGTCATGGCAAAGGTGATTTCATAAATGTCATCATGGCGACGATGATGTCATAATGGTCGTCATGGCGACGATGATGTCATAATGGTCATCATGGCGACAATGATGTCATCATGGTCGTCATGGCGACGATTATGTCATTATGGTCGTCATGGCGACGATAACAACATAATGGTCGTCATGGCGACGATGATGTCATAATGGTCGTCATGGCGACGATGATGTCATACTGGTCGTCATGGCGACGGTGTTGCCATAATGGTCGTCATGGCGACGATGATGTCATAATGGTCATCATGGCGACGATGATGTCATAATTGTCGTCATGGCGACAATGAAGTCATAATGTTCATCATGGCGATGATGATGTCATAATGGTCGTCATGGCGACGATTATGTCAATATGGTCGTCATGGCTATGGTGATGTCATAATTGTAGTCATGGCGATGTTGATGTCATAATGGTTGCCATGGCAACAATGTTGTCATAATGGTCGTCATGGCGAAGGTGATGTCATTATGGTAGTCATGGCAACGATGATGTCATAATGGTCGTCATAGCGACAATGATGTCATAATGGTCATCATGGCGATGATGGTGTCATAATGGTCGTCATGGCAACGATGAAGTCATAATCGTCGTCACGGCAATGGTGATGCCATAATGGTTGCCATGGCAACAATGTTGTCATAATGGTCGTCATGGCGAAGGTGATGTCATAATGGTCGTCATTGCGATGATGATGTCATTATGGTCGTCATGGCAACGATGATGTCATAATGGTCGTCATAGCGACGATGATGTCATAATGGTCATCATGGCGATGATGATGTCATAATGGTCGTCACGGCAATGGTGATGTCATAATGCTCATCATGGCGACGGTGATGTCATAATGGTTGCCATGGCAACAATGTTGTCATAATGGTCGTCATGGCGAAGGTGATTACATAATGGTCGTCATGGCGACGGTGATGTCATAATGGTTGCCATGGCAACAATGTTGTCATAAAGGTCGTCATGGAGACAATGATGTCATAATGGTCGTCATGGCGACGATGATGTCATAATGGTCGTCATGGCTACGATGATGTCATAATGGTCGTCATGGACCACGATGATGTCAAAATGGTCGTCATGGCGATGATGATGTCATAATGGTCGTCATGGTGACGGTGATGTCATAATGGTCATCATGGCGACGATGATGTCATAATGGTTGTCATCGCGACGATTATGTCATAAAGGTCATCATGGCAACGATGATGTTATAATGGTTGTCATGGCAATGGTGATGTCATAATGGTCTTCATGGCAAAGGCGATGTCATAATGGTCGTCATGGCGACGATGATGTCATAATGGTCGTCATGGCGACGATGATGTCATAATGGTCGTCATGGCGACGATGATATCACAATGGTCGTCATGGCGACAATGATGTCAAAATGGTCGTAATGGCGACGATGATGTCATAATAGTCTTCATGACGACGGTGATGTCATAATGGTCGTCATCACGACGATGATGTCAATATGGTCGTCATGGCTATAGTGATGTCATAATGGTCGTCATGGCGACGGTGATGTCATAATGGTCGCCATGGCGACGATGATATTTTAATGGTCATCATGGCAATGATGATGTCATAATGGTCGACGTGGCGACGATGATGTCATAATGGTCGTCATGGCAACGATGATGTCATAATGGTCGTCATGGCAACGATGATGTCATAATGGTCGTCATGGCGACGATTATGTTAATATGGTCGTCATGGCTATGGTGATGTCATAATTGTAGTCATGGCGACGTTGATGTCATAATGGTTGCCATGGCAACAATGTTGTCATAATGGTCGTCATGGCGAAGGTGATGTCATAATGGTCGTCATAGCGACGATGATGTCATAATGGTCATCATGGCGATGATGATGTCATAATGGTCGTCATGGCAACGATGAAGTCATAATCGTCGTCACGGCAATGGTGATGTCATAATGCTCATCATGGCAAGGGTGATGTCATAATGGTCGTCATGGCAAAGGTGATGTCATATTGGTCGTCATGGCGACGGTGATTTCATAATGGTCGTCATGGCGACGGTGATGTCATAATGGTCATCATGGCAATTATGAGGTCATAATGGTTGTCATGGCGACGATTATGTCATAATGGTCATCATGGCAACGATGATGTCATAATGGTTGTCATGGCAATGGTGATGTCATAATGGTCGTCATGGAAAAGGTGATGTCATAATGGTCGTCATGGCGACGATGATGTCAAAATGGTCGTCATGGCGACGATGATGTTATAATGGTCGTCAAGGTGATGATGATGTCAATATGGTCGTCATGGCTATGGTGATGTCATAATGGTCGTCATAGCGACGATGATGTCATAAAGGTTGCCATGGCAACAATGTTGTCATAATGGTCTTCATGGCGAAGGTGATGTCATAATGGTTGTCATGGCGATGATGATGTCATTATGGTCGTCATGGCAACGATGATGTCATAATTGTCGTCATGGCAACGATGAAGTTATAATTGTCATCACGGCAATGGTGATGTCATAATGCTCATCATGGCGACCGTTATGTCATAATAATTGCCATGGCAACAATGTTGTCATAATGGTCGTCATGGCGAAGGTGATGTCATAATGGTCGTCATGGCGATGGTGATTTCATAATGGCCGTCATGGCGACGGTGATGTCATAATGGTCGTCATGGCAACGATGATGTCACAATGGTCGTCATGGCGACGATGATGTCATAATGGTCGTCATGGCAACGATGAGGTCATAATGTTCGTTATGGCGACGGTGATGTAATATTGGTCGTCATGGCGACGATGATGTCATAATGGTCATCATGGCTTTGGTGATGTCATAATGATCGTCATGGCGACGGTGATGTCATAATGGTCGTCATGGCAATGGTGATGTCAGAATGGTCGTCATGGCAAAGGTGATGTCAGAATGGTCATCATGGCTACGATGATGTCATAATGGTCGTCATGGCGACGATGATGTCATAATGGTCGTCATGGCGACGATGATGTCATAATGGTCGTCATGGCGACGATGATGTCATTATGGTCGTCATGGCAACGATGATGTCATAATGGTCTTCATGGCGACGATGGTGTCACAATGGTCGTCATGGCGACAATGATGTCAAAATGGTCGTCATGGCGACGATGATGTCATAATGGTTGTCATGGCGACAATGATGTCATAATAGTCATCATCACGACGATGATGTCAATATGGTCGTCATGGCTATAGTGATGTCATAATGGTCGTCATGGCGACGGTGATGTCATAATGGTCGCCATGGCAATGGTGATGTCAGAATGGTCGTCATGGTAAAGGTGATTTCATAAATGTCATCATGGCGACGATGATGTCATAATGGTCGTCATGGCGACGATGATGTCATAATGGTCATCATGGCGACAATGATGTCATCATGGTCGTCATGGCGACGATTATGTCATTATGGTCGTCATGGCGACGATAACAACATAATGGTCGTCATGGCGACGATGATGTCATAATGGTCGTCATGGCGACGATGATGTCATACTGGTCGTCATGGCGACGGTGTTGCCATGATGGTCGTCATGGCGACGATGATGTCATAATGGTCATCATGGCGACGATGATGTCATAATGGTCGTCATGGCGACGATGATGTCATAATGGTTGTCATGCCGACGATGATGTCATTATAGTCATCATACCCACGATGATGTCATAATGGTCGTCATGGCGAATGTCATGTCATAATGGTCTTCATGGTGACAATGATGTCATAATGGTCGTCATGGCGACAGTGTTGTCATAATGGTCGTCATGGCAACGTTGATGTCATAATTGACGTCATGGCAATGGTGATGTCATAATGGTCGTCATGGCGACGGTAATCTCATTAATGGTTGCCATGGCAACAATGTTGTCATAAAAGTCGTCATGGCGACGATGATGTCATATTTGTGGTCATGGTGACGATGAGGTCATAATGGTCGTCATGGCGACGATGATGTCATAATGGTCGTCATGGTGACGATGATGTCTTAATGGTCGTCATGACGACGATGATGTCATTATGGTCATCATACCCACGATGATGTCATAATGGTCGTCATGGCGACGATGATGTCATAATGGTCGTCATGGCGACAATGATGTCATAATGGTCGTCATGGCGACGATGATGTCATTATGGTCGTCATGGCGACTATGATGTCATAATGGTCATCATGGCGACGGTGATGTCATAAAGGTCGTCATGACGACGGTGATGTCATAATGGTCGTCATGGCAACGGTGATGTCAGAATGGTCGTCATGGCAAAGGTGATGTCATAATGGTCAACATGGCGACGATGATGTCATAATGGTCGTCATGGCGGCAATGATGTCATAATGGTCGTCATGGCGACGGTGAGGTCATTATGATCGTCATGGCGACGGTGAGGTCATTATGATCGTCATGGCGACTATGACGTCATAATGGTCTTCATGGCGACGATGATGTCATAATGGTCGTCATGGCGACGATGATGTCATAATGGTCGTCATGGCGATGATGATGTCATAATGGTCGTCATGCCGACGATGATGTCACTATGGTCATCATGCCCACGATTATGTCATAATGGTCGTCATGGCGACTGTGATGTCATAATGATCTTCATGATTACAATGATGTCATAATGGTCGTCATGGCCACGATGAGGTCATAATGGTCGTCATGGCGACGATGATGTCAAAATGTTCGTCATGGCGACGATGATGTCAAAATGGTCGTCATGACGACGGTGATGTCATAATGGTCGTCATGGCAACGATGATGTCATAATGGTCGACATGGCGACAATGATGTCTTAATGGTCGTCATGGCGACGATGAAGTCATAATGGTCATCATGGCGACGATGATGTCATAATGGTCGTCATGGCGACGATTATGTCAATATGGTCGTCATGGCTAAGGTGATGTCATAATCGTTGTCATGGCGACGATGATGTCAAAATGGTCGTCATGGCGACAATGATGTCATAATGGTCGTCATGGCGACGATGATGTCATTATGTTCGTCATGGCGACGATGACGTCATAATGGTCGTCATGGCGATGATGATGTCATAATGGTCGTCATTGCGATGATGATGTCATTATGGTCGTCATGGCAACGATGATGTCATAATGGTCGTCATAGCGACGATGATGTCATAAGGGTCATCATGGCGATGATGATGTCATAATGGTCGTCACGGCAATGGTGATGTCATAATGCTCATCATGGCGACGGTGATGTCATAATGGTTGCCATGGCAACAATGTTGTCATAATGGTCGTCATGGCGAAGGTGATTACATAATGGTCGTCATGGCGACGGTGATGTCATAATGGTTGCCATGGCAACAATGTTGTCATAAAGGTCGTCATGGAGACAATGATGTCATAATGGTCGTCATGGCGACGATGATGTCATAATGGTAGTCATGGCTACGATGATGTCATAATGGTCGTCATGGACCACAATGATGTCAAAATGGTCGTCATGGCGATGATGATGTCATAATGGTCGTCATGGTGACGGTGATGTCATAATGGTCATCATGGCGACGATGATGTCATAATGGTTGTCATCGCGACGATTATGTCATAAAGGTCATCATGGCAACGATGATGTTATAATGGTTGTCATGGCAATGGTGATGTCATAATGGTCTTCATGGCAAAGGCGATGTCATAATGGTCATCATGGCGACGATGATGTCATAATGGTCGTCATGGCGACGATGATGTCATAATGGTCGTCATGGCGACGATGATATCACAATGGTCGTCATGGCGACAATGATGTCAAAATGGTCGTAATGGCGACGATGATGTCATAATAGTCTTCATGACGACGGTGATGTCATAATGGTCATCATCACGACGATGATGTCAATATGGTCGTCATGGCTATAGTGATGTCATAATGGTCGTCATGGCGACGGTGATGTCATAATGGTCGCCATGGCGACGATGATATTTTAATGGTCATCATGGCAATGATGATGTCATAATGGTCGACGTGGCGACGATGATGTCATAATGGTCGTCATGGCAACGATGATGTCATAATGGTCGTCATGGCAACGATGATGTCATAATGGTCGTCATGGCGACGATTATGTTAATATGGTCGTCATGGCTATGGTGATGTCATAATTGTAGTCATGGCGACGTTGATGTCATAATGGTTGCCATGGCAACAATGTTGTCATAATGGTCGTCATGGCGAAGGTGATGTCATAATGGTCGTCATAGCGACGATGATGTCATAATGGTCATCATGGCGATGATGATGTCATAATGGTCGTCATGGCAACGATGAAGTCATAATCGTCGTCACGGCAATGGTGATGTCATAATGCTCATCATGGCAAGGGTGATGTCATAATGGTCGTCATGGCAAAGGTGATGTCATATTGGTCGTCATGGCGACGGTGATTTCATAATGGTCGTCATGGCGACGGTGATGTCATAATGGTCATCATGGCAATTATGAGGTCATAATGGTTGTCATGGCGACGATTATGTCATAATGGTCATCATGGCAACGATGATGTCAAAATGGTCGTCATGGCGACAATGATGTTATAATGGTCGTCAAGGTGATGATGATGTCAATATGGTCGTCATGGCTATGGTGATGTCATAATGGTCGTCATAGCGACGATGATGTCATAAAGGTTGCCATGGCAACAATGTTGTCATAATGGTCTTCATGGCGAAGGTGATGTCATAATGGTTGTCATGGCGATGATGATGTCATTATGGTCGTCATGGCAACGATGATGTCATAATTGTCGTCATGGCAACGATGAAGTTATAATTGTCATCACGGCAATGGTGATGTCATAATGCTCATCATGGCGACCGTTATGTCATAATAATTGCCATGGCAACAATGTTGTCATAATGGTCGTCATGGCGAAGGTGATGTCATAATGGTCGTCATGGCGATGGTGATTTCATAATGGCCGTCATGGCGACGGTGATGTCATAATGGTCGTCATGGCAACGATGATGTCACAATGGTCGTCATGGCGACGATGATGTCATAATGGTCGTCATGGCAACGATGAGGTCATAATGTTGGTTATGGCGACGGTGATGTAATATTGGTCGTCATGGCGACGATGATGTCATAATGGTCATCATGGCTTTGGTGATGTCATAATGGTCGTCATGGCGACGGTGATGTCATAATGGTCGTCATGGCAATGGTGATGTCAGAATGGTCATCATGCTACGATGATGTCATAATGGTCGTCATGGCGACGATGATGTCATAATGGTCGTCATGGCGACGATGATGTCATAATGGTCGTCATGGCGACGATGATGTCATTATGGTCGTCATGGCGACGATGATGTCATAATGGTCTTCATGGCGACGATGATGTCACAATGGTCGTCATGGCGACAATGATGTCAAAATGGTCGTCATGGCGACGATGATGTCATAATGGTTGTCATGGCGACAATGATGTCATAATAGTCGTCATCACGACGTTGATGTCAATATGGTCGTCATGGCTATAGTGATGTCATAATGGTCGTCATGGCGACGGTGATGTCATAATGGTCGCCATGGCAATGGTGTTGTCAGAATGGTCGTCATGGCAAAGGTGATTTCATAAATGTCATCATGGCGACGATGATGTCATAATGGTCGTCATGGCGACGATGATGTCATAATGGTCATCATGGCGACAATGATGTCATCATGGTCGTCATGGCGACGATTATGTCATTATGGTCGTCATGGCGACGATAACAACATAATGGTCGTCATGGCGACGATGATGTCATAATGGTCGTCATGGCGACGATGATGTCATACTGGTCGTCATGGCGACGGTGTTGCCATAATGGTCGTCATGGCGACGATGATGTCATAATGGTCATCATGGCGACGATGATGTCATAATGGTCGTCATGGCGACGATGATGTCATAATGGTTGTCATGCCGACGATGATGTCATTATAGTCATCATACCCACGATGATGTCATAATGGTCGTCATGGCGAATGTCATGTCATAATGGTCTTCATGGTGACAATGATGTCATAATGGTCGTCATGGCGACAGTGTTGTCATAATGGTCGTCATGGCAACGTTGATGTCATAATTGACGTCATGGCAATGGTGATGTCATAATGGTCGTCATGGCGACGGTAATCTCATTAATGGTTGCCATGGCAACAATGTTGTCATAAAGGTCGTCATGGCGACGATGATGTCATATTTGTGGTCATGGTGACGATGAGGTCATAATGGTCGTCATGGCGACGATGATGTCATAATGGTCGTCATGGTGACGATGATGTCTTAATGGTCGTCATGACGACGATGATGTCATTATGGTCATCATACCCACGATGATGTCATAATGGTCGTCATGGCGACGATGATGTCATAATGGTCGTCATGGCGACAATGATGTCATAATGGTCGTCATTGCGATGATGATGTCATTATGGTCGTCATGGCAACGATGATGTCATAATGGTCGTCATAGCGACGATGATGTCATAAGGGTCATCATGGCGATGATGATGTCATAATGGTCGTCACGGCAATGGTGATGTCATAATGCTCATCATGGCGACGGTGATGTCATAATGGTTGCCATGGCAACAATGTTGTCATAATGGTCGTCATGGCGAAGGTGATTACATAATGGTCGTCATGGCGACGGTGATGTCATAATGGTTGCCATGGCAACAATGTTGTCATAAAGGTCGTCATGGAGACAATGATGTCATAATGGTCGTCATGGCGACGATGATGTCATAATAATCGTCATGGCTACGATGATGTCATAATGGTCGTCATGGACCACGATGATGTCAAAATGGTCGTCATGGCGATGATGATGTCATAATGGTCGTCATGGTGATGGTGATGTCATAATGGTCATCATGGCGACGATGATGTCATAATGGTTGTCATCGCGACGATTATGTCATAAAGGTCATCATGGCAACGATGATGTTATAATGGTTGTCATGGCAATGGTGATGTCATAATGGTCTTCATGGCAAAGGCGATGTCATAATGGTCGTCATGGCGACGATGATGTCATAATGGTCGTCATGGCGACGATGATGTCATAATGGTCGTCATGGCGACGATGATTTCACAATGGTCGTCATGGCGACAATGATGTCAAAATGGTCGTAATGGCGACGATGATGTCATAATAGTCTTCATGACGACGGTGATGTCATAATGGTCGTCATCACGACGATGATGTCAATATGGTCGTCATGGCTATAGTGATGTCATAATGGTCGTCATGGCGACGGTGATGTCATAATGGTCGCCATGGCGACGATGATATCTTAATGGTCATCATGGCAATGATGATGTCATAATGGTCGACGTGGCGACGATGATGTCATAATGGTCGTCATGGCAACGATGATGTCATAATGGTCGTCATGGCAACGATGATGTCATAATGGTCGTCATGGCGACGATTATGTTAATATGGTCGTCATGGCTATGGTGATGTCATAATTGTAGTCATGGCGACGTTGATGTCATAATGGTTGCCATGGCAACAATGTTGTCATAATGGTCGTCATGGCGAAGGTGATGTCATAATGGTCGTCATAGCGACGATGATGTCATAATGGTCATCATGGCGATGATGATGTCATAATGGTCGTCATGGCAACGATGAAGTCATAATCGTCGTCACGGCAATGGTGATGTCATAATGCTCATCATGGCAAGGGTGATGTCATAATGGTCGTCATGGCAAAGGTGATGTCATATTGGTCGTCATGGCGACGGTGATTTCATAATGGTCGTCATGGCGACGGTGATGTCATAATGGTCATCATGGCAATTATGAGGTCATAATGGTTGTCATGGCAATGGTGATGTCATAATGGTCGTCATGGAAAAGGTGATGTCATAATGGTCGTCATGGCGACGATGATGTCAAAATGGTCGTCATGGCGACGATGATGTTATAATGGTCGTCAAGGTGATGATGATGTCAATATGGTCGTCATGGCTATGGTGATGTCATAATGGTCGTCATAGCGACGATGATGTCATAAAGGTTGCCATGGCAACAATGTTGTCATAATGGTCTTCATGGCGAAGGTGATGTCATAATGGTTGTCATGGCGATGATGATGTCATTATGGTCGTCATGGCAACGATGATGTCATAATTGTCGTCATGGCAACGATGAAGTTATAATTGTCATCACGGCAATGGTGATGTCATAATGCTCATCATGGCGACCGTTATGTCATAATAATTGCCATGGCAACAATGTTGTCATAATGGTCGTCATGGTGAAGGTGATGTCATAATGGTCGTCATGGCGATGGTGATTTCATAATGGCCGTCATGGCGACGGTGATGTCATAATGGTCGTCATGGCAACGATGATGTCACAATGGTCGTCATGGCGACGATGATGTCATAATGGTCGTCATGGCAACGATGAGGTCATAATGTTCGTTATGGCGACGGTGATGTAATATTGGTCGTCATGGCGACGATGATGTCATAATGGTCATCATGGCTTTGGTGATGTCATAATGGTCGTCATGGCGACGGTGATGTCATAATGGTCGTCATGGCAATGGTGATGTCAGAATGGTCGTCATGGCAAAGGTGATGTCAGAATGGTCATCATGCTACGATGATGTCATAATGGTCCTCATGGCGACGATGATGTCATAATGGTCGTCATGGCGACGATGATGTCATAATGGTCGTCATGGCGACGATGATGTCATTATGGTCGTCATGGCGACGATGATGTCATAATGGTCTTCATGGCGACGATGATGTCACAATGGTCGTCATGGCGACAATGATGTCAAAATGGTCGTCATGGCGACGATGATGTCATAATGGTTGTCATGGCGACAATGATGTCATAATAGTCGTCATCACGACGATGATGTCAATATGGTCGTCATGGCTATAGTAATGTCATAATGGTCGTCATGGCGACGGTGATGTCATAATGGTCGTCATGGCAACGATGAAGTCATAATCGTCATCACGGCAATGGTGATGTTATAATGCTCATCATGGCGATGGTGATGTCATAACTATTGCCATGGCAACAATGTTGTCATAAAGGTCGTCATGGCGACAATGATGTCATAATGGTCGTCATGGCGACGATGATGTCATAATGGTCGTCATGGCGACGATGATGTCATAATGGTTGTCATGGCAACGATAATGTCATAATGGTCGACATGACGACGGTGATGTCATAATGGTCGTCATGGCAAAGGTGATGTCATAATGGTCGTCATGGCGACGATGATGTCAAAATGGTCGTCATGGCGACAATCATGTCATAATGGTCATCATGGCGATGATGATGTCATTATGGTCGTCATGGCGACGATGACGTCATAGTGGTTGTCATGGCGATGATGATGTCATAATGGTCGTCATGGCGACGGTGACGTCATAATGGTTGCCATGGCAAAAATGTTGTTATAAAGGTCGTCATGGCGACGATGATGTCATAATGGTCGTCATGGCGACGATGATGTCATAATGGTAGTCATGGCGACGGTGACGTCATAATGGTTGCCATGGCAAAAATGTTGTTATAAAGGTCGTCATGGCGACGATGATGTCATAATGGTCGTCATGGCGACGATGATGTCATAATGGTAGTCATGGCAACGATGACGTCATAATGGTCGTCATGGCGATGATGATGTCATAATGGTCGTCATGGCGACGATGATGTCATAATGGTCGTCATGGCGAAGGTGATGTCATAATGGTCGTCATGGCAATGGTGATGTCAGAATGGTTGTCATGGCAGAGGTGATGTCATAATGGTCAACATGGCGACGATGATGTCATAATGATCGTCATGGCGACGATGATGTCATAATGGTCGCCATGGCGACAATGATGTCATAATGGTCGTCATGGCGACGATGAGGTCATAATGGTCGTCATGGCGACGATGATGTCAAAATGGTCATCATGGCGACTATGATGTCTTAATGGTCGTCATGACGACGGTGATGTCATAATGGTCGTCATTGCAACGATGATGTCATAATCTTCGACATCGCGACGATGATGTCATAATGGTCGTCATGGCGACGATGAAGTCATAATGGTCATCATGGCGACGATGATGTCATAATGGTCGTCATGGCGACGATTATGTCAATATGGTCGTCATGGCTATGGTGATGTCATAATTGTAGTCATGGCGACGGTGATGTCATAATGGTTGCCATGGCAACAATGTTGTCATAATGGTCGTCATGGCGAAGGTGATGTCATAATGGTCGTCATGGCGATGATGATGTCAATATGGTCGTCATGGCAACGATGATGTCATAATGGTCGTCATAGTGACGATGATGTCATAATGGTAATCATGGCGATGATGATGTCATAATGGTCATCATGGCGACGATGATGTCATAATGGTCGTCATGGCGACGATTATGTCAATATGGTCGTCATGGCTATGGTGATGTCATAACTGTAGTCATGGCGACGGTGATGTCATAATGGTTGCCATGGCAACAATGTTTTCATAATGGTCGTCATGGCGAAGGTGATGTCATAATGGTCGTCATGGCGACGATGTGGTCATAATGGTCGTCATGGCGACGATGATGTCAAAATGGTCATCATGGCGACAATGTTGTCATAATGGTGGTCATGGCGAAGGTGATGTCATAATGGTCGTCATAGCGACAATGATGTCATAATGGTCATCATGGCCATGATGATGTCATAATGGTCGTCATGGCAACGATGAAGTCATAATCATCATCACGGCAATGGTGATGTCATAATGCTCATCATGGCGACGGTGATGTCAGAATAATTGCCATGGCAACAATGTTGTCATAATGGTCGTCATGGCGAAGGTGATGTCATATTGGTCGTCATGGCGACGGTGATTTCATAATGGTCGTCATGGCGACGGTGATGTCATAATGGTTGCCATGGCAACAATGTTGTTATAAAGGTCGTCATGGCGACGATGATGTCATAATGGTCGTCATGGCGACGATGATGTCATAATGGTAGTCATGGCGACGGTGACGTCATAATGGTTGCCATGGCAAAAATGTTATTATAAAGGTCGTCATGGCGACGATGATGTCATAATGGTCGTCATGGCGACGATGATGTCATAATGGTAGTCATGGCAACGATGATGTCATAATGGTCGTCATGGCGACGGTGATGTCATAATGGTCATCATGGCGACGATGAGGTCATAGTTACATAGTTACATAGTTACATAGTTACATAGTTTATAAGGCTGAAAAAAGACAAGCGTCCATCCAGTTCAGCCTATTTCTTGTGCACTGTATCTATTCCGCTATTCCTATACCATGCGGTATAGGCCAATTTACATCATTGAGGAAAAATTCTCTTCCCGACACCAATCTGGCAGTCAGATTAAATCCCTGGATTAATTAACTAAGCAGTAATAAGATGTAATTTTATTGTTCTCAAGAAAGGCATCCAGGCCTCTCTTGAACTCATTAAGTGAGTTGGACATCACCACTTCCTCTCCCAGAGAGTTCCAGAGTCTCACGGCTCTGACCGTAAAGAATCCCCTTCTATGCTCCCTCGTCTTTGTCACCATCCTTGGTATAAACAGGTCATGTGAGAGATCTCTGTACTGCCCCCTGATGTATTTATACATGTTTATGAGGTCTCCCCTAAGCCTTCTCTTTTCCAATGTAAATAGGCCTAATTTTGACAACCTCTCTGGGTATTCTAGTCCCTCCATTCCCTTTATTACCTTAGTCGCCCTCCTTTGTACCCTCTCTAGCTCCAGTATGTCTTTCCTGAGCACCGGAGCCCAGAACTGTGCACAATATTCTAAGTGCGGCCTTACCAGCGCTTTATACAGAGGAAGAACAATGTTCTCATCATATGCTCCTATTCCTCTTCTGATGCATGCCATGACTCTATTTGCCTTCGCAGCTGCTGCCTGACACTGGGCACTCCAATTTAATTTGCTATTAACTAAGACGCCCAGGTCCTTCTCCATGTCAGATTTCCCCAACGGTTTCCCATTTAATATGTATGGGTGACTGCTGTTTTTCTTTCCCATGTGCATGACCTTACATTTATCGGCATTGAACCCCATTTGCCATTTTTTGGCCCAACTCCCCAATTTATCTAAATCCTCCTGTAGCTGTGCCCTATCCTCATCTGTATTAACTACTTTACAAAGTTTAGTATCATCTGCAAATATTGCTATTTTACTATGCAACCCTTCCACTAGATCATTAATAAATATATTAAATAATATAGGGCCCAAGACAGACCCTTGAGGCACCCCGCTAGTAACCCTGACACACCCTGAGCTTACTCCATTGATAACCACCCTCTGCTTTCTATCACTCAGCCAGCTATTTACCCACTTGCACACATTATCCCCCAGACCAAGCATTCTCATTTTATATTCCAACCTTTTGTGTGGCACAGTATCAAACGCTTTGGAGAAGTCAAGGTATACAACATCCACTGACTTTCCCCGGTCCAGCTGTGAGCTCACCTCCTCGTAGAAGGCGATCAGGTTTGTTTGGCAGGAGCGATCCCTCATGAATCCATGTTGATATTGAGTTAGACAGTTATTATCATTAAGATATTCTACAATAGCATCTCTAAGAAATCCTTCAAACAATTTACCCACAACAGACGTTAAGCTTACTGGTCTATAGTTCCCAGGGTCACTTTTAGACCCCTTTTTGAATATTGGTACCACATTTGCTTGGCGCCAGTCTAGTGGGACAGTCCCTGTCCATAAAGAGTGCTTGAATATAAGATACAGTGGCCTGTCTATCACATTACTTAATTCTTTTAGTACCCGGGGGTGTATGTCATCTGGGCCTGGTGACTTGTCTATTTTGATATTATTTAGGCGTTTCTGAACTTCCTCCTGGGTTAGGTGGGTGATATTTAGCGGAGGGTTTACTTTATCACTCTGCATTTCCTCCGATAAATTGTTTTCTTTTGTGAAAACAGTGGAGAAGAAGCTATTGAGTAGGTTTGCTTTACCGTCATCGCCCTCTATGATTTTACCCAGGTTATTTTTCAATGGGCCAACGCCATCAGTTTTAATCCTTTTACTGTTTATATAGTTAAAGAACAGTTTGGGATTCGTTTTACTTTCCTTGGCAATTAGTCTCTCTGTCTCCTCTTTTGCTATTCTTATTTGTTTCTTACAGATTTTGTTTTTTTCCCTATAAGATATTAGCGCTTCCTCGCTGCCTTCTTGTTTAAGTTTACCGAAAGCCCTTTTTTTGTTTTTCATTGCCCTCTTGACTTCCTTATTTAGCCACATTGGCTTCCTCCTATTCCTCGCCCTTTTATTCCCATAAGGTATGTACCTTCTACAGTGACTATGTAGGACTGCTTTGAAAATTTCCCATTTTCTATCCGTGTTCCTATTACTGAAGATACTATCCCAGTCTATAAGGTGAAGGGCATCTCTTAGCTGATCAAACTTTGCCCTCCTGAAGTTCAGTGTTTTTGTGACTCCCTTGCTGGGCACCCTACTGAAGCACATGTGGAATTGTATAATGTTGTGGTCACTATTTCCCAGGTGCCCCCCGACCTGCACCTCAGTTATTCTGTCTGGCCTGTTAGTTAATATTAAGTCTAAAAGGGCCGTCCCTCTAGTTGGTTCCTGCACAAGTTGTGACAAATAATTGTCTTTGATAATTGACAGAAACCTGTTTCCTTTCTGAGATCTACAGCTTTCGGTTTCCCAGTCTATATCGGGGTAGTTGAAGTCCCCCATAATAATCACCTCGTTATTTTTTGCTACTTCGTCTATTTGTCTCATTAATAGACTTTCCGTGGCTTCTGCTATATTTGGTGGTTTATAACAGACTCCTATGATAATTTTGTTATTGTTTTTTGCCCCATGTATCTCCACCCATAAGGACTCGACCTCCTCATTTACCTCCCATACATCCTCCCGTATTGTATGCTTTAGACACGTCTTTACATATAGACAGACTCCACCCCCTTTCCGATTTCTTCGATCCCTTCTAAACAGACTGTAACCCTGTAAGTTAACTGCCCAGTAGAGATGAGCGTTGTTCTACTCGAACTGTTCGCCAATCTCAAATTCAAGCTGTTTTGGGCGGTGTTCGAGCCGGTCGGCGAACACGAACAATTTGAGAAAAATTCGGCTGTTCGAGGTTATGTTCGATAACTGTTCGTGAACCAAAATCATAACTGGATTTTTTCTCAGTAATGATGAAAATTAATGTTAATCCGCAGTTTGAGTGTACAGCGGGGTGGGGGGAGGGGCAGGGGATGGATCTCTGCAGGAACAATGAAGATCTCCATTTTTTTTTCTCTTTCCCGCATTTGCAGTGGGGAGGTGCAATCTGTCAGCCTATCAGCAGCGCACACACGGAGCGAAGTGCTTTTTTTCACACAAGCAAGGGCATGTGTCATTGGCAGTGTATGTCACATGTCCTTGCCCTATAAGACCAAGCCATTTTCCCCGTCGCCACCATTTTCTCACTGCTGCAGCTGCGTGTTAGACGGCACCGCTGTTGCTGTGTGCGCTATACCTTGTTAATTTCAAGCCAATTTTCGCACAAATCTACAGATAGCTTGGGAGTAGGGAATAGTTGTGATTGCAGTCCTTTTAAGGACTAGGTTACAGCATTTCCTACGACTTTTATCAGGGAGGTCTGTGCTCTTAAATAGATAGGTTGTGGGAGTAAAGACTAATTGTAATTGGAGTCCTTTTCAGGACTAGGTTACATCAGTTCCTATCAGTTTTTGCCAGGCAGGTCTGTGCCAGTGCTGTGCAAGTTTTTTTCACAGCATTTGGCTGAATCTAGCAAAGCTAATCCTTTTTGGCCTATTGCAGAGTGTGTTAGTCAGTGGAGTAGCCTATCTGTGTTGCAAGATATACCACCTGTGTATAGAATACCAATTTTTTTACTGCACCTAGTGAAGTAAAATCTTTTGGGCATAGCATCATTCTATTAGTCCATCTATACTGACCTCCATCAGGTTGCAAACTGAATATAATTTTTTTCTGCATCTAGCTCTGAAAAAATATTTGGGCTTCTAGCAGTGTGCGGGACTTGGTCTATTAGTCCATCTATACTGACCTCCATCAGGTTGCAAATTAAAAATAATTTTTTTCTTCATTTAGCTCTGAAAAAATATTTGGGCTTCTAGCAGTGTGTGGGACTTGTTCTATTAGTCCTTCTATACTGACCTCCAGCAGGTTGCAAATTGAATATAATTTTTTTCTGCATCTAGCTCTGAAAAAATATTTGGGCTTCTAGCGGTGTGTGGGACTTGGTCTATTAGTCCATCTATACTGACCTCCATCAGGTTGCAAATTAAAAATATTTTTTTTCTGCATCTAGCTCTGAAAAAATATTTGGGCTTCTAGCAGTGTGTGGGACTTGGTCTATTAGTCCATCTATACTGACCTCCATCAGGTTGCAAATTAAAAATAATTTTTTTCTTCATTTAGCTCTGAAAAAATATTTGGGCTTCTAGCAGTGTGTGGGACTTGTTCTATTAGTCCTTCTATACTGACCTCCAGCAGGTTGCAAATTGAATATAATTTTTTTCTGCATCTAGCTCTGAAAAAATATTTGGGCTTCTAGCGGTGTGTGGGACTTGGTCTATTAGTCCATCTATACTGACCTCCATCAGGTTGCAAATTAAAAATAATTTTTTTCTTCATTTAGCTCTGAAAAAATATTTGGGCTTCTAGCAGTGTGTGGGACTTGTTCTATTAGTCCTTCTATACTGACCTCCAGCAGGTTGCAAATTGAATATAATTTTTTTCTGCATCTAGCTCTGAAAAAATATTTGGGCTTCTAGCGGTGTGTGGGACTTGGTCTATTAGTCCATCTATACTGACCTCCATCAGGTTGCAAATTAAAAATAATTTTTTTCTTCATTTAGCTCTGAAAAAATATTTGGGCTTCTAGCAGTGTGTGGGACTTGTTCTATTAGTCCTTCTATACTGACCTCCAGCAGGTTGCAAATTGAATATAATTTTTTTCTGCATCTAGCTCTGAAAAAATATTTGGGCTTCTAGCGGTGTGTGGGACTTGGTCTATTAGTCCATCTATACTGACCTCCATCAGGTTGCAAATTAAAAATAATTTTTTTCTTCATTTAGCTCTGAAAAAATATTTGGGCTTCTAGCAGTGTGTGGGACTTGTTCTATTAGTCCTTCTATACTGACCTCCAGCAGGTTGCAAATTGAATATAATTTTTTTCTGCATCTAGCTCTGAAAAAATATTTGGGCTTCTAGCGGTGTGTGGGACTTGGTCTATTAGTCCATCTATACTGACCTCCATCAGGTTGCAAATTAAAAATAATTTTTTTCTGCATCTAGCTCTGAAAAAATATTTGGGCTTCTAGCAGTGTGTGGGACTTGGTCTATTAGTCCATCTATACTGACCTCCATCAGGTTGCAAATTAAAAATAATTTTTTTCTTCATTTAGCTCTGAAAAAACATTTGGGCTTCTAGCAGTGTGTGGGACTTGTTCTATTAGTCCTTCTATACTGACCTCCAGCAGGTTGCAAATTGAATATAATTTTTTTCTGCATCTAGCTCTGAAAAAATATTTGGGCTTCTAGCGGTGTGTGGGACTTGGTCTATTAGTCCATCTATACTGACCTCCATCAGGTTGCAAATTAAAAATAATTTTTTTCTGCATCTAGCTCTGAAAAAATATTTGGGCTTCTAGCAGTGTGTGGGACTTGGTCTATTAGTCCATCTATACTGACCTCCATCAGGTTGCAAACTGAATATATTTTTTTCTGCATCTACCTCTGAAAAAATATTCGGCTTCTAGCTGTGTGTGGGACTTGTTGTATTAGTCCATCTATACTGACCTCCATCAGGTTGCAAACTGAATATATTTTTTTCTGCATCTACCTCTGAAAAAATATTGGGCTTCTAGCTGTGTGTGGGTCTTGTTCTATTAATCCATCTATACTGACCTCCATCAGGTTGCAAACTGAATATAATTTTTTTCTGCATCTAGCTCTGAAAAAATATTTGGGCTTCTAGCGGTGTGTGGGACTTGGTCTATTAGTCCATCTATACTGACCTCCATCAGGTTGCAAATTAAAAATATTTTTTTTCTGCATCTAGCTCTGAAAAAATATTTGGGCTTCTAGCAGTGTGTGGGACTTGTTCTATTAGTCCTTCTATACTGACCTCCAGCAGGTTGCAAATTGAATATAATTTTTTTCTGCATCTAGCTCTGAAAAAATATTTGGGCTTCTAGCGGTGTGTGGGACTTGGTCTATTAGTCCATCTATACTGACCTCCATCAGGTTGCAAATTAAAAATAATTTTTTTCTGCATCTAGCTCTGAAAAAATATTTGGGCTTCTAGCAGTGTGTGGGACTTGGTCTATTAGTCCATCTATACTGACCTCCATCAGGTTGCAAATTAAAAATATTTTTTTTCTTCATTTAGCTCTGAAAAAATATTTGGGCTTCTAGCAGTGTGTGGGACTTGTTCTATTAGTCCTTCTATACTGACCTCCAGCAGGTTGCAAATTGAATATAATTTTTTTCTGCATCTAGCTCTGAAAAAATATTTGGGCTTCTAGCGGTGTGTGGGACTTGGTCTATTAGTCCATCTATACTGACCTCCATCAGGTTGCAAATTAAAAATAATTTTTTTCTGCATCTAGCTCTGAAAAAATATTTGGGCTTCTAGCAGTGTGTGGGACTTGGTCTATTAGTCCATCTATACTGACCTCCATCAGGTTGCAAATTGAATAAAAAAATTTTCTGCATCTAGCTCTGAAAAAATATTTGGGCTTCTAGCAGTGTGTGGGACTTGGTCTATTAGTCCATCTATACTGACCTCCATCAGGTTGCAAATTAAAAATAATTTTTTTCTGCATCTAACCCAGCCAATAGTTTTGGCCTAATACCACAGTTTGGCCACTCAGCTCTGCTCGGTTACCATCCATTGTTTTTTTGTGCAAACAACTCCAGAGTTGTGAATTAGTTAACCACCAAAATGAGTGGAAAAAGGCCTGCTGCTGGTGGAAAGGGGAATAGGCGTGTTGGGAAGGGGAAAAAAGGTTGTGTCCGTGGGGTAGGTGCAGAAGAAAGACCATCTTCCAGCCAAACTAAAATGTCTACTTCTTTTAGCGGACAATGTGATAAGATCCCTTTCTTACGGCCACGCCAATCGCTACAAATTCCAGATGAGGCACAAAAACAGCAGGTGCTTCAACGGATATCAAGTGCTCCTTTAAGTGGGCTCTCCTCCACATCAACTTCAACATCACAAATACTCCAGTCCTCAAAGGTGTCACCCAAATCGCACTTGCTTCCTCACAGCTCCCAAATCTCCAGCTGCCCGTCTGAGTATGAGGTAGAACAGATGGTTGAGTCTGCAGAGCTGTTTACTCATACTATAGCCTGGGAATCAGAGGTCGACTCCAGCGCTTCTGTGAATCCAGACGAGGAAATGATCTGCACTGATGCCCAGAATCTTTATGAGTCGGATCCAGGACCAGACGCAGAAGGTTCTGACCATAATGTAGACCCTCATTCCCAAACTGTAACTCCTGTTGGTGGAGACAATGAGGAAGACGATGATAAGACTCAAATACCTGATTGGAGCGACAACTTTAGTTTTTTGTCAGGGCAGGAACAGGTTGGCTCTGAGGACGACGGGTGTGATAACGCACAGGGTGATGATGATGAGGTCGGAGATCCCACTTACTGTCAACCCACAGTCAGCCAAGAGATGAGGTCAGCAGAGGAGGTGGAGGAAGATGCTAGTGATGACGAGGTCAGGTTGCGCCTTCCTGGACAGAGACGTAGTACTGGAAGCACGTCAACAACTGCATCCTCAAACACAACTCTGCCTCTCACCACAAGTCGTGGTGGCTCTTCAGGTCGCATGGGTGCTAAGCCTTGCATAGCCTGGGCATTTTTTCAGATCGATAAAGATGACCCAACTCGTGTTATCTGTAACATTTGTCAGCAAAAGCTAAGTAGAGGCCAAAAAATACATAGTTTGAGTACTTCATGCATGAACCGGCACATGGACATGAAGCATAAGTTGCAGTGGGAAGCTCAGTGTGCTACAATGCGGCCTAGCCGGCCGGGCCAACCACCGTCTGCCATATCTTGTGCATCCTCGGCCTCTTCATCCTCTGTGACTGGGGGGACAGAAGTCACACATGTTTTGGGGCGCAGACCTGCCACCTCTTTACCCGCAGCAGCCAGTGTGATTGGCAGGTCATCATTTTCTTTGGAGGTGGTAACACCAGCTGGTGTTGAGCGCTGTCCGACATCGATAGCACCACCTTTGGATCAAGGCAACCTAACATGTCCGCCTGCATCTTCCTCACAGACCGGCAGTTTGCCGGGGACACCCTTACCAACCCCGTCTAAGCACAATAGCCAGCCCTCGGTCCCTCAGATGTGGACAAGTAAAAGACCATTTCCTCCTAGCCATGAGAAAGCTAAGAGGTTGAATTTCACCATCTGCAAGCTCTTGGCTACAGAAATGCTGCCTTTCCGCCTGGTGGACACAGAGGATTTTCGAGACCTTATGTCCGTCGCAGTGCCCCAGTACCAGATGCCCAGTCGGCACTACTTCTCAAAGAAAGGTGTGCCTGCGCTCCACCAGCATGTCGCACACAACATCACCGCTTCTTTGAGAAACTCTGTGTGTGACAGGGTGCATTTCACCACAGACACTTGGACGAGTAGGCATGGACAGGGGCGTTACATGTCGCTGACTGGGCACTGGGTAACTATGGTGACAGCAGGACAAGGGGCTGCTGTCCAAGTCTTGCCGTCCCCACGAGTTGTGCGTCAATCCTCTTTATGTCAAAGTTCCTCCACTGCTTCTGCCTCCTCAACCTCCTCTCGGTCTTCCACCTGCACCCAAAGCCTGTCTGGTCATGCCACAAGCTTTCTAACTGCGCAGAAGGGATCCTGCACACCTCCTTACTATGCTGGCAGTAGGGCTCAACGTCATCAGGCGGTTTTTACATTGAAATGTCTGGGAAATGTGAGTCACACAGCTGAGGAGTTGTGGTCAGCTCTGGAGAACCAATTTCATGAATGGTTGTCTCCACTGGACCTGAAACCAGGGAAGGCCGTGTGCGACAATGCTGCAAACCTGGGTGCGGCCCTTCGCCGGGGCAATGTCACACACGTGCCTTGTATGGCTCACGTGTTGAACCTGGTTGTCCAGCAATTTTTAGCCCACTATCCCAGACTAGATGGCCTTCTGCAGAGGGCACGGTCGCTGTGTGCTCACTTCCGCCGTTCGCATCCCGCAGCTCAGCGACTTACATCTCTACAGAAGTCGTTGGGCCTGCCACTTCACCGGCTAAAATGCGATGTGCCTACCCGGTGGAATTCAACTCTGCACATGTTGCAGCGACTGTGGCAGCACCGACAAGCCCTGGTGCAATACGTTCTGACGTATAGCCTGGGCCAACGAGATTCAGAGGTGGGGCAAATCACGCTGGAGGAGTGGTCTCAGATCAGGGACCTATGCACCCTTCTGCACAGTTTTGAAATGGCGACGAAGATGTTTAGTGCTGACGATGCCATTATCAGCATGACTATTCCGGTGATTTACATGCTGGAGCACATGTTAAACAGAATTCGGAGTCAGGTGGTGGCACAAGAGGAGGTGGAGGAAGTAGAGGAGGAGGAGTTGTATGCGGAAGGGCTAACATCTGCAAGGTCCAGATGGTCGGCAGCACCAAGGCGGCAGGCATGTGAGGGTGGGGGAGATGATTTTACCAGGGCGCATGGTAGCAGCCAAACTAGTGAGGAAGGTGCAGGAGCCCAGTAAGAAGTGGAGGACGAACTGATGGAAGACTCATCAGATGAGGGAGACCTTGATCACATTTCTGTTGTGCGAGGTTGGGGGGAGAGGACAGAGGAAGGAAGCATGATTGTTACCTCGCCACCAACACAACAGGGACTTGGTGCTCCTGGATGCGCAACACACATGAGTGCCTTCTTGCTGCACTACCTGCAACATGACCCTCGAATTGTGAGAATTAGAAATAATCCTGACTACTGGGTTGCCACACTGTTAGATCCCCGGTACAAAAGTAAATTTGCAGAAATTATTCCTGCCATAGAAAGGGATGCACGCATGCAGGAGTATCAGCAGAGACTGTTGCAGAATCTTACATGTGCTTTTCCACAAAATACCAGTGGTGCACGTAGTGAATCTCACAGTTCCAACTTGCCAACCGTGGGACCGTCAAGTGTTCAGCACTCAAACCGTAACAGAACCACAGTATCTGCTGGTAACATCAATTTTGCGGAATCATTTCACCACTTTTTTAGCCCATCCTTTGCAAGGCCACAGGAGACAAGAAGTCTGACACATAGTCAACGCCTAGAGACGATGGTACAGGAGTATCTCCAAGTAAACATTGAAGCCACGACTGTGTCACTGGACCCTTGCTCTTTTTGGGCTTCCAATCTGGATAAATGGCCGGAGCTAGCCACTTACGCCTTGGAGATCTTGTCATGCCCCGCAGCCAGCGTTCTGTCTGAACGTGTGTTCAGCGCTGCTGGTGGTGTGCTGACAGATAAGCGCACGCGGCTCTCCACTGATAATGTAGACAGACTCACGTTCATAAAGATGAACAAATCATGGATCCGAAACGACTTTTCTACCCCTGTGTCATCCTGGGGAGAGTAAAAGCTTGATGATTGGTTAAAATCACCCTACCAAACGTTTTAAGCTTTCAAATTACTAATCATGTTTATCTGTATCTTGACTGGAAAATAATTTGGGCTTTGTAGCAGTGTGCAGCACTGATCCTATTAGGCCATCTATAATAAGCTCCACCAGATTTAAAATTAAAAATAATTTTTAGCTGCATCTAGCCCGGAAAATAATTTTGGGGCTCCGAGATGCGCAAGACACATAAGTGCCTTCTTGCTGCACTACCTGCAGCATGACCCTCATATTGTCAGAATTCGAAGTAATCATGACTACTGGGTTGCCACACTCTTAGATCCCCCAAACTTTTCGATCAACCTTTTCATTTTAATAAAGACCAAAAAAATGGTCATTTTTGAAATTATAAGCATTAGCAGGTTGTTAGAAACTGAAATCAAACAGTTTTCAACTCAAAACTTTATTCTAGGTGATGTTACATTTTCACATAGGACCCCTTGTTCGAAAGGAGCTTCTGAACTCTCTCGTCCATTGAATTTGTCAGGTTTTTGATGGTTTCTGCTTCAATTGTTTTGCATGAGGACAGAATACCCTCCCAGAGCTGTTGCTTAGATGTGAACTACCTCCCGCCATCATAGACACTCCTTTTAATGATGCTCCAAAGGTTCTGAATGGGGTAGAGGTCAGGGGAGCATGGGGGTCACACCATAAGTTTGTCCCCTTTTATGCCCATATCAGCCAGAGATGCAGATGTTTTATGTGCAGCATGAGATGGTGCATTATCATGCAGAAAAATGATCTTGCTGTGAAATACACGGTTCTTCTTCTTGAACCATGGCAGGAAGTGCTGTTTGAGAAAATCCACATACATTATGGAGTTCATCTTTAGCGCCTTCAGGGATCCTAAAGGGGCCGACAATCTCTCTCCCCATGATTCCAGCCCAAAACATTACTCCACCTCCTCCTTGTTGGCGCTGTAGCCGTGTTTGCGTGGGGTGTCCATCAACCAGCCATCCTCCACTCCATCCATCTGGACCATCGAGCGCTGCACGGCACTCATCCGTGAACAAAACAGTTTTGAAATCAGTCTTCATGTAATGTTTGGCCCACTGGAGCCGTTTCTGCTTGTGTGAAGTGGATAGAGGAGGTCGACAGGATGGCGTATGCACAGCTGCAAACCTCTGAAGGACCCTGCATCTTGTTGTTCGGGGGACGTTGGAGGCACAAGCAGCTTCAAAAACTTGTCTGCTGCTATGACAAGGCTTTTTTGCCGCTGCTCTTTCAACCTGACGTAATTGCCTGTAGGAAAGAGTCCTCAATTTGCCCTTATCAGCACGCACACGTGTGTACTGTGAATCAGCTACATACTTCTTGATTGCCAAGACACTTCATCCTGATCATCGCACAATGTTGATTGTAGTCATGCCTTGACCTAAACACTCCACAATTTGTTGCTTCTCAGCAGCCGACACATCCTTTTTCTTTCCCATTTTGGCAGAAAATGTAGGCTGCTTAATAATGTGAGAGAGCCTTCTTAAGTAGTCTTGCCTTTCATTGGACACACCTGCCAAACTAATTAGCACAGGTGTCTGCAATTGCTTACAGTGATATAAAGAGCCCTGACACACATCACCATCAATGAGTTTAACTGACAAACAAACAAATTCTTCCCTTATCACTCCTAAACACTTTTTGCATAATAATTTGGAACGCGGTGTACATGTGCTTTTCCACAAAACACCAGCGGTTCACGTAGTGAATCTTACAGTTCTAACTTGCCAACCGTGGTCTGTATGGAATTGTTCAATAAAGGGCCCAAAATTAAGATAACATAGATGGGAGAGGTCTCTATGAATAGGAATTCCTAAGTATTTGATACCCTGTGAGGGCCAGGCAAAGGGAAAGTTGGACTGGATGGAATCCTATATGGATTTAGGGAGGGAGACATCGAGGGCCTCAGACTTCGCTGCATTGATTTTAAAATTTTACCATGTAACAAAGTGATCTATTTCAGCCATAACAGCAGGGATGGATATATGTGATTGAGTGATATATACTAGGACATCATCAGCAAATAGAGAGCACTTGTACTCGGTGCCTCCCACCTCAATCCACCTAATATTGGGGTTATGGCGAATTGATGAGAGCAGGTGCTCCGTCACTAGGATGTATAAGAGAGGGGACAGAGGACATCCCTGCCTTGTCCCATTGGTGATTGTGAAAGGTGATGAAAATGTTCTGACGCACCCCCTGGGCCTTGGGACACCCGGAGCCGGACCCTTTTTGGTGGATGCTGGTGGTTGTAGTCTTCGTGGCGGCGATCCGGTTCCATGGCTCAGGGCGGTCAAACCAGTGGCGGAACTATTTATGTGGTTTTGATGTTTAAATGTCCGACTACGCCACCCGTGGATTGCGGTCAGAGTGAACCGCCGCTACAGGGCAGACCGCTAAGGCTGGTGTTGTGGGTGCAGCAGAGCGTAGCATAACTCCCCACGGGAGGAGTATAGCCTCAGGGCAGTGTATGCGGAGGATGGGGGTGATGGTGCAGGGCAGCAGCAGTAACCACACGGAGTCAGTGATGCAGTTCAGGGCCTTTACTCACAGTTCTTATTATCCAGACCACGTCTGCAGGTAACGGCTGCCCACGTCGTACTGTGCTCACCAGGTGAGGGGCTCAGACAACTCCCAGATAACTTTGGAGTGCTTCACAGGACCCCCTTTGTGTGTCCTTTGTATGGCCTTTCTTACCAACACTTCTGTCCGGCTGCCTCGGGCCTCCTCTTGGTAAACTTGGCGCCAGTTTCCCTGACCCTATGTGGTGCCTTCCTAGCGGGTGTAGCAAGGGGCTGCGCCACATAAAATGTCAGAGCCTCCGGTTTCTAGCTGAGGGTCGTTTCCTGCCTCCACTAGTTCGGGGACCGGTCTCCCCCTTTGGCCTGACCCCTCCACGCAGGTGGATTCGGGCGTGCGGTGGCGACTCGCCCGTCCGCACCCCTGGGATCCCTTCATTCCTCGTTCCTGGAGCCTTCTCCGCTCCTCTTCCTTCCTTCTCCCTCTTGCAGGCCTGGGCCTCTGTTACTAGGCCCGCCTCCGGAGCAGAGCTCATGCAGAGCCCCTGCTCCCTGCCACTTCTGCTCAGACTTCTCTGCACTGAACTAAGATGGTGCCCACCTTTTATACTCCCTTCTCAATGCACCCAGGAACTGCTTCCTCCCTGCTCCTGCACTGCAGGGTTCCCCTTCCTCAGTGTTCCCTCCCCCCACTCCAGCCAGGGACAGGGACTGTCGTGCCCATCTCAGGGGCATATTGGTCGCCCTGCCCCACGGCAATGTGGTGTAATGCATGCAGGTGTCGGGTCCTGATCCACACTCCATCCTTATCTGAGAGTGAGATATCACACCTCTGGGTGAGGTGCAATACGTCTGTAGCAACCGAGCCCTCGGTGCTACAGTTCCATTTATCTTCAGCCTAGGTGACGTATTGTGATACAGGGCCGTGATTTTGGCTATAAAAGGGTCCCCTAGACCCCTACCCCAAGCTTTTTAAGAGAATCATATATGGCGTGCCAGGAGACTCTATGGAATGCTTTCTCAGCATCCAACGAGAGTATCTACTTACAAATTTTTAACTGCATCTAGCCCAGGAAATACTTTGTGCCTAGTAGCAGTGTCTGCTAGTCAGAGGATTATCCCGGCTGTTAAGCAAGCTACACCACCTGTAGTTTGGACACTTAATTTTTTCAAAGGAAATGCTTCGGGACCACGGGATACTCAGTGAAGAGCATCAGGAGGCACCCCAAGGCATAGGGGCTGGGACTGGCAGTAGGATGCCTTGCGGTGGACAGCCGAGCTCGATCCTTATAAAAGCTTTTTAACTGCAGCAGCTTTAGTGGACGCTACTGGAGCTGGAATTACGCGGCTGCTGGCATGAGACTTGCCCTCCAATAGATCCTTGTAAATGGATTTAAAGTGTATTCATTCAAATTAGAGAGACAATTTAAATTAAAAAGCTTAGAGCTGCCTCCACCACAGGGGGGCTCTCTCGACCCACCAGCGGACAGGCACCAGTATTGGGAGAGGGGGGCTGGCCGTCAGGGTTCACCGCGGCTCTGGCACAAACCCGGCGACACGGAGGTGGCACGGGCAGGAGCGGACTGGCCGTGTCGGCTTCTCAATTTTTGGATTTTAGAAGGGCATGACATGCCTATATCTGTGTCTCCCCCTCCTTTTACTCCTCCACCTCTTTTCTTTTCGCATGACTATATGTACTTGTCACTTTTCCATGTGTTAGTTGTGTCTTCTGAGCAGTTTGTCAGCTTTTGGACACCTTTGAAGGTGTTTTCTATGTGTTCCTATGTGTTTTTGTTTGCTTGCCATTGGTTTTAACGGTGTTCGAAGGTGTTCGACGAACAGTTCGACGAACAGTTCGGCGAACACACGGGTGTTCGACGAACCGAACCGAACTCGAACACTACGGGGGTGGCTCAACACTACTGCCCAGTCATAGCTTTCATCTAACCATGTCTCGGTTATTCCCACTATGTCATAGTTACCTGTAGATATTTCTGCTTCCAGTTCATCCATCTTGTTTGTCAGGCTCCTGGCATTTGCTAGCACGCAGTTTACATGATTTTGTTTTGTTCCAATCTTCTCCCTGTGGATTGTATTAGAAATTTTCTTACCTCCCTTCCAAGCATCTTGTCTTGGACCTTCTTTGTCGCACTTCATATCTTTCATTAGTATGTTCTCTGGTTGCATGTTCGTGTCCGGCGTTTTTCTTCCCATCCCCTCTTCTTCTAGTTTAACGCCCTCCTGATGAGTGTTGCGAGTCTCCTGGCGAATGTGTGTTTCCCGGGTTTGTTGAGGTGTAGTCCGTCTCTGGCAAGGAGTCCGTCATAGAGGTAATTCACACCGTGGTCCAGGAATCCAAATCCTTGTTGTCTGCACCATCGTCTCAGCCAGTTGTTCACATCAAGGATCCTGTTCCATCTCCTGACGCCATGCCCGTCTACTGGAAGGATAGAAGAAAAAACTACCTGCGCATCCAGTTCTTTTACTTTCTTCCCCAATGCTTCAAAGTCCTTGCAGATTGTCGGTAGGTCCTTCTTTGCCGTGTCATTGGTGCCAACATGTATCAGAAGAAATGGGTGGACATCCTTGGAACTGATGAGCTTCGGTATCCTATCGGTAACATCCTTGATCTTCGCCCCTGGGAGGCAGCATACTTCTCTTGCGGTTATGTCCGGTCTGCAGATAGCTGCTTCTGTTCCTCTCAGTAGTGAGTCTCCCACCACCACCACTCTTCTTCCCTTCTTGGCTGTCCTTTTTCTTGTCGCTTCTGGGTGTTTCTGGGTGCTCTTTTCTTTTTTGCTTGCTGGTAGTTCCTCATCCTTAGGTGTGCCATCTTCGTCCTCCACAAGTCCTTGGAATCTGTTTCTCAGTTGTGTGGTTGGTGGTGTCTCCATGGTCTTCTTGCTTCTTTTGGTCACTTGCCCCCACTTGTCTGCCTCAGGAGGTTCTCTGATGCTTCCTTGACTTTCCGTGACCAGTAGTGACGCTTCTGTTCTGTCCAGGAAGTCTTCATTTTCCTTGATGAGTTTTAATGTCGCAATTCTTTCTTCCAGTCCCCGCACCTTTTCTTCTAAAAGAGCCAGTAGTCTACACTTCTGGCAGGTGAAGTTGGTTTCAGCTTCTGGTCGATCTGTGAACATGTAGCACATGTTGCAGCTCACCATGTAGGTTGTCACATCTGCCATGCTGCTCCTTGTCCCTGCTGACTTGATGTCATGGCGACGATGATGTCATAATGGTTGTCATGGCGACGATTATGTCATAATGGTCATCATGGCAACGATGATGTCATAATGGTTGTCATGGCAATGTTGATGTTATAATGGTCTTCATGGCAAAGGTGATGTCATAATGGTCGTCATGGCGATGATGATGTCATAATGGTCGTCATGGCGACGATGATGTCATAATGGCCGTCATGGCGACGGTGATGTCATAATGGTCATTATGGCGACGATGATGTCATAATGGTTGTCATGGCGACGATTATGTCATAATGGTCATCATGGCAACGATGATGTCATAATGGTTGTCATGGCAATGGTGATGTTATAATGGTCTTCATGGCAATGGTGATGTCAGAATGGTCGTCATGGCAAAGGTGATGTCAGAACGGTCGTCATGGCGACGATGATGTCATAATGATCATCATGGCGACGATGATGTCATAATGGTCGTCATGGCGACAATGATGTCATAATGGCCGTCATGGCGACGGTGATGTCATAATGGTCGTCATGATGACGGTGATGTCATAATGGTTGTCATGGCAAAGATGATGTCACAATGGTCGTCATGGCGACGATGATGTCATAATGGTCGTCATGGCGACTGTGATGTCATAATGGTCGTCATGGCGACGATGATGTCATTATGGTCGTCATGGCGACGATGACGTTATAATGGTCATCATGGCGACGATGATGTCATAATGATCGTCACGGCGATGGTGATGTCATAATGGTCGTCATGGCGACGGTGATGTCATAATGGTCGTCATGGCGACGATGATGTCAATATGGTCGTCATGGCTATGGTGATGTCATAATTGTAGTCATGGCTACGTTGATGTCATAATGGTTGCCATGGCAACAATGTTGTCATAATGGTCGTCATGGCGAAGGTGATGTCATATTGGTCGTCATGACGATGATGATGTCATTATGGTCGTCATAGCAACGATGATGTCATAATGGTCATCATAGCGACGATGATGTCATAATGCTCATCATGGCAATGGTGATGTCATAATGGTCGTCATGGCAAAGGGGATGTCATATTGGTCGTCATGGCGACGGGGATTTCATAATGGTCGTCATGGCGACGGTGATGTCATAATGGTCATCATGGCAATGATGAGGTCATAATGGTTGTCATGGCGACGATTATGTCATAATGGTCATCATGGCAACGATGATGTCATAATGGTCGTCATGGCAATGGTGATGTCATAATGGTCGTCATGGCAAAGGTGATGTCATAATGGTCGTCATGGCGACGATGATGTCATAATGGTCGTCATGGCGACGATGGTGTCATAATGGTCGTCATGGCGATGATGATGTCATAATGGTCGTCATTGCGACGATGATGTCAAAATGGTCGTCATTGCGACGATGATGTCAAAATGGTCGTCATGGCTATGGAGATGTCATAATGGTCGTCATGGCGACAGTGATGTCATAATGGTTGCCATGGCAACAATGTTGTCATAAAGGTCGTCATGGCGAAGGTGATGTCATAACGGTCGTCATGGCGATGATGATGTCATTATGGTCGTCATGGCAACGAAGATGTCATAATGGTCGTCATGGCAACGATGAAGTCATATTCGTCGTCACGGCAATGGTGATGTCATAATGCTCATCATGGCGACGGTGATGTCATAATAATTGCCATGGCAACAATGTTGTCATAATGGTCGTCATGGCGAAGGTGATGTCATATTGGTCGTCTTGGCGATGGTGATTTCATAATGGTCATCATGGTGGCCCTGATGTCATAATGGTCGTCATGACGATGGTGATGTCATAATGGTCGTCATGGCAACGATGATGTTACAATGGTCGTCATGGCGACGATGATGTCATAATGGTCATCATGGCGACAATGATGTCATAATGGTCGTCATGGCGACGGTGATTTTATAATGGTCGTCATGGCGACGATGATGTCATAATGGTCGTCATGGTGACGGTGATGTCATAATGGTCGTCATGGCCACGATGAGGTCATAATGGTCGTCATGGCGACGATGATGTCAAAATGGTCATCATGGCGACGATGATGTCATAATGGTCGTCATGGCGATGAAGATGTCAATATTGTGGTCATGGCTTTGGTGATGTCATAATGGTCATCATGGCAAAGGTGATGTCATAATGGTCAACATGGCGACGATGATGTCATAATGGTCGTCATGGCGGCAATTATGTCATAATGGTCGTCATGGCGACGGTGAGGTCATTATGGTCGTCATGGCGACGATGACGTAATAATGGTCGTCATGGCAACGATGATGTCATAATGGTCGACATGGCGACGATGATGTCATAATGGTCGTCATGGCGACGATGATGTCATAATGGTCATCATGGCGACGATGATGCCATAATGGTCGTCATGGCGACGATGATGTCATAATGGTCGTCATGGCGACGATGATGTCATAATGGTCGTCATGGCGACGATGATGTCATAATGGTCGTCATGGCGACGATGATGTCATAATGGTCGTCATGCCGACAAGGATGTCATTATGGTCATCATGCCCACGATTGTGTAATAATGGTCGTCATGGCGACTGTGATGTCATAATGGTCTTCATGGTGACAATGATGTCATAATGGTCGTCATGGCGACAGTGTTGTCATAATGGACGTCATGGCAACGATGATGTCATAATTGACGTCATGGAAATGGTGATGTCATAATGGTCTTCATGGCAAAGGTGATGTCATAATGGTCGTCATGGCGACGATGATGTCATAATGGTCGACATGGCGACGATGATGGCATAATGGTCGTCATGGTGACGATGATGTCATAATGGTCATCATGGCTGCGATGATGTCATAATGGTCGTCATGGCGACGATTATGTCAATATGGTCGTCATGGCCATGGTGATGTCATAAATGTAGTCATGGCTACGTTGACGTCATAATGGTTGCCATGGCAACAATGTTGTCATAATGGTCGTCATGGCGAAGGTGATGTCATAATGGTCGTCATGACGATGATGATGTCATTATGGTCGTCATGGCAACGATGATGTCATAATGGTCATCATAGCGACGATGATGTCATAATGGTCATCATGGCGATGATGATGTCATAATGGTCTTCATGGCAACGATGAAGTCATAATCGTCGTCACGTCAATGGTGATGTCATAATGCTCATCATGTCAAGGTGATGTCATAATGGTCGTCATGGCAAAGGTGATGTCATAATGGTCGTCATGGCGATGGGTATTTCATAATGGTCGTCATGGCGACGGTGATGTCATTATGGTCATTATGGCAATGATGAGGTCATAATGGTTGTCATGGCGACGATGATGTCATAATGGTCGTCATGGCGACGATGTCATAATGGTCGTCATGCCGACAAGGATGTCATTATGGTCATCATACCCACGATTGTGTCATAATGGTCGTCATGGCGACTGTGATGTCATAATGGTCTTCATGGTGACAATGATGTCATAATGGTCGTCATGGCGACAGTGTTGTTATAATGGTCGTTTTGGCAACGATGATGTCATAATTGACGTCATGGCAATGGTGATGTCATAATGGTTGACATGGCAACAATGTTGTCATAAAGGTCGTCATGGCGACGATGATGTCATAATGGTCGTCATGGCGACGATGATGTCATAATGGTATTCATGGCAACGATGATGTCATAATGGTCGTCATTGTAAAGATGATGTAAAAATGGTCGTCATGGCGATAATGATGTCATAATGGTCATCATGGTGACTGTGATGTCATAATGGTCATCAGGGCGACGATGATGTCATAATGGTTGTCATGGCGACGATTATGTCATAATGGTCATCATGGCAAAGGTGATGTCATAATGGTTGTCATGGCAATGGTGATGTCATAATGGTCTTCATGGCAAAGGTGATGTCATAATGGTCGTCATGGCAACGATGATGTCAATATGGTCGTCATGGCTTTGGTGATGTCATAATGGTCGTCATGGCGACGGTGATGTCATAATGGTCGTCATGGCAATGGTGATGTCAGAATGGTCGTCATGGCAAAGGTGATGTCAGAATGGTCATCATGGCGATGATGTCATAATGGTCGTCATGGCGACGATGATGTCATCATGGTCGTCATGGCGACAATGATGTCATAATGGTCGTCATGGCGACAATGATGTCATAATGGTCGTCATGGCGACGATGATGTCATTATGGTTGTCATGGCAACGATGACGTCATAATGGTCGTCATGGCGACGATGATGTCATAAGGGTCGTCATGGCGACGGTGATGTTATAATGGTCGTCATGGCGACGGTGATGTCATAATGGTCGTCATTGCAATGGTGATGTCAGAATGGTCGTCATGGCAAAGGTGATGTCATAATGGTCAACATGGCAACGATGATGTCATAATGGTCGTCATGGCGACAATGACGTTATAATGGCCGTCATGGCGATGATGATGTCATAATGGTCGTCATGGCGACGATGATGTCATAATGGTCGTCATGGCGACGATGATGTCATAATGGTCGTCATGCTGACGGTGTTGCCATAATGGTCGTCATGGCGACGATGATGTCATAATGGTCGTCATGGCGACGATGATGTCATAATGTTCGTCATGGCGGCGATGATGTAATGATGGTCGTCATGTCGACGATGATGTCATTATGGTCATCATGCCCACGATTATGTCATAATGGTCGTCATGGCGACTATGATGTCATAATGGTCTTCATGGTGACAATGATGTCATAATGGTCGTCATGGCGACGATGAGGTCATTATGGTCGTCATGGCGACGATGATGTCAAAATGGTCGTCATGGCGACGATGATGTCATAATGGTCGTCATGGCGACGATGATGTCATAATGGTCGTCATGGCGACGATGATGTCATAATGGTCGTCATGGCGACGATGATGTCAAAATGGTCGTCATGGCGACGATGATGTCTTAATGGTCGTCATGGCAACGATGATGTCATAATGGTCGACATGGAGACAATGATGGCATAATGGTCGTCATGGCAACGATGATGTCATAATGGTCATCATCGCAACGATGATGTCATAATGGTCGTCATGGCGACGATTATGTCAATATGGTCGTCATGGCTATGGTGATGTCATAATTGTAGTCATGGCGACGTTGATGTCATAATGGTCGTCATGGCAAAGTTGATGTCATATTGGTCGTCATGGCGACGATGATGTCATAATGGTCGTCATGGCGACGATGATTTCATAATGGTCGTCATGGCGACGATGATGTCATAATGGTCGTCATGGCGACGATGATGTCATAATGGTTGTCATGGCGACGATGATGTCAAAATGGTCGTCATGGCAACGATGATGTCATAATGGTTGACATGGCGACAATGATGGCATAATGGTCGTCATGGCGACGATGATGTCATAATGGTCATCATGGCAACGATGATGTCATAATGGTCGTCATGGCGACGATGATGTCATAATGGTCGTCATGGCGACAATGATGTCATGATGGTCGTCATGGCGATTATGATGTCATAATGGTCATCATGGCGACGATGATGTCAAAATGGTCGTCATGGCGACGATGATGTCATTATGGTCGTCATGGCGACGATGATGTCATTATGGTCGTCATGACGACGGTGATGTCATAATGGTCGTCAAGGTGATGATGATGTCAATATGGTCGTCATGGCTATGGTGATGTCATAATGGTCGTGATGGCGATGGTGATGGCATAATGGTTGCCATGGCAAATATGTTGTCATAATGGTCGTCATGGCGAAGGTGATGTCATAATGGTTGTCATGGCGATGATGATGTCATTATGGTCATCATGGCAACGATGATGTCATAATTGTCGTCATGGCAACCATGAAGTCATAATCATCATCACGGCAATGGTGATGTCATAATGCACATCATGGCGACCGTGTTGTCATAATAAATGCCATGGCAACAATGTTGTCATAATGGTCGTCATGGCGAAGGTGATGTCATAATGGAAGTCATGGCGACGGTGATTTCATAATGGCCGTCATGGCAAGGGTGATGTAATGTTGGTCGTCATGGCGACGATGATGTCACAATGGTCATCATGGCTTTGGTGATCTCATAATGGTCGTCATGGCTTTGGTGATGTCATAATGGTCGTCATGGCGACGGTGATGTCATAATGGTCGTCATGGCGACGGTAATGTCATAATGGTCGTCATGGCAATGGTGATGTCAGAATAGTCGTCATGGCAAAGGTGGTGTCAGAATGGTCATCATGGCGACGATGATGTCATAATGGTCGTCATGGCGACGATGATGTCATAATGGTCGTCATGGCGACAATGATGTCATAATGGTTGTCATGGCGACGATGATGTCATTATGGTCATCATGGCGACGATGACGTCATAATGGTCGTCATGGCGATGATGATGTCATTATGGCGATGATGACGTCATAATGGTCGTCATGGCGATGATGATGTCATAATGGTCGTCATGGCGACGATTATGTCATAATTGTCGTCATGGCGATGGTGTTGTCATAATGGTCATCATGACGAAGGTGATGTCATAATGGTCGTCATGGCAACGATGATGTCATAATGGTCGACATGTCGACGATGATGTCATAATAGTCGTCTTGGCGACGATGATGTCATAATGGTCGTCATGGCGATGATGATGTCATAATGGTCGTCATGGCGACGATTATGTCAATATGGTCGTCATTGCTATGGTCATGTCATAATTGTAGTCATGGCAACGATGAAGTCATAATCGTCGTCACGGCAATGGTGATGTCATAATGCTCATCATGGCGACTGTGATGTCATAATAATTGCCATGGCAACAATGTTATCATAATGATTGTCATGGCGACAATGATGTCATAATGGTCGTCATGGCGACGATGATGTCACAATGGTCGTCATGGCGACAATGATGTCAAAATGGTCGTAATGGCGACGATGATGTCATAATAGTCGTCATGACGACGGTGATGTCATAATGGTAGTCATGGCGAGATTATGTCATAATGGTTGTCATGGCAAAGGTGATGTCATAATGGTCATCATGGCGATGATGATGTCATAATGGTTGTCATGGCAATGTTGATGTCATAATGGTCGTCATGGCAAAGGTGATGTCATAATGGTCATCATGGCGATGATGATGTCATAATGGTCGTCATGGTGACGATGGTGTCATAATGGTCGTTATGGCAACGATGAGGTCATAATGGTCGTAATGGCGACGATGAGGTCAAAATGGTCGTCATGGCGACGATGATGTCTTAATGGTCGTCATGATGAAGGTGATGTCATAACGGTCTTCATGGCAACGATGATGTCATAATGGTCGACATGGCGACGATGATGTCATAATGGTCGTCATGGCAACGATGATGTCATAATGGTCGTCATGGCGACGATGATGTCAATATGGTCGTCATGGCGACGATTATGTCAATATGGTCGTCATGGCTATGGTGATGTCATATTTGTAGTCATGGCTACGGTGATGTCATAATGGTTGCCATGTCAACAATGTTGTCATAATGGTCGTCATGGCGATGATGATGTCATTATGGTCGTCATGGCAACAATGATGTCATAATGGTCGTCATAGCGACGATGATGTCATAATGGTCGTCATGGCAACGATGAAGTCATAATCGTCGTCACGGCAATGGTGATGTCATAATGCTCATCATGGCGAATGTGATGTCATAACAATTGCCATGGCAACAATGTTGTCATAATGGTCGTCATGGCGAAGGTGATTCAATATTGTCAGTCATGGCGAGGGTGATTTCATAATGGTCGTCATGGCGACGGTGATGTCATAATGGTCATCATGGCAACGATGAGGTCATAATTGTTGTCGTGGCGTCGATTATGTTATAATGGTCATCATGACAACGATGATGTCATAATGGTCGTCATGGCAACAATGACGTCATAATGGACGTCATGGCGACGATGATGTCATAATGGTCGTCATGGCGACAATGATGTCATAATGGTCGTCATGGCGACGATGATGTCATTATGGTCGTCATGGCGACGATGACGTCATAATGGTCGTCATGGCGACGATGATGTCATTATGGTCGTCATGGCGACGATGACGTCATAATGGTCGTCATGGCGACGATGATGTCATAATGGTCGTCATGGCGACGGTGATGTCATAATGGTCGTCATGGTGACGTTGATGTCATAATGGTCATCATGGCAATGGAGATGTCATAATGGTCGTCATGGCAATGGAGATGTCAGAATGGTCGTCATGGCAAAGGTGATGTCATAATGGTCAACATGGTGACGATCATGTCATAATGGTCGTCATGGCGACAATAATGTCATAATTGTCGTCATGGCGACGATGATGTCATTATGGTCGTCATGGCGATGATGACGTCATAATGGTCGTCATGGCGACGATGATGTCATTATGGCCGTCATGGCGACGATGATGTCATAATGTTCGTCATGGTGACGATGATGTCATAATGGTCATCATACTGACGGTGTTGCAATAATGGTCGTCATGGCGACGATGATGTCATAATGGTCGTCATGGTGACGATGATGCCATAATGGTCGTCATGGCGACGATGATGTCATAATGGTCGTCATGCCGACAATGATGTCACTATGGTCATGATGCCCACGATTATGTCATAATGGTCGTCATGGCGACTGTGATGTCATAATGATCTTCATGGTGACAATGATTTCATAATGGTCGTCATGGCGACGATGAGGTCACAATGGTCGTCATGGCGACGATGATGTCAAAATGGTCGTCATGGCGACGATGATGTTAAAATGGTCGTCATGACGACGGTGATGTCATAATGGTTGCCATGGCAACAATGTTGTCATAATGGTCGTCATGGCGAAGGTGATGTCATAATGGTCGTCGTGGCGAAGGTGATGTCATAATGGTCGTCATAGCGACGATGATGTCATAATGGTCATCATGGCGATGATGATGTCATAATGGTCGTCATGGCAACGATGAAGTCATAATCGTCGTCACGGCAATGGTGATGTCATAATGCTCATCATGGCAAGGGTGATGTCATAATGGTCGTCATGGCAAAGGTGATGTCATATTGGTCGTCATGGCGACGGTGATTTCATAATGGTCGTCATGGCGACGGTGATGTCATAATGGTCATCATGGCAATTATGAGGTCATAATGGTTGTCATGGCGACGATTATGTCATAATGGTCATCATGGCAACGATCATGTCATAATGGTTGTCATGGCAATGGTGATGTCATAATGGTCGTCATGGAAAAGGTGATGTCATAATGGTCGTCATGGCGACGATGATGTCAAAATGGTCGTCATGGCGACGATGATGTTATAATGGTCGTCAAGGTGATGATGATGTCAACATGGTCGTCATGGCTATGGTGATGTCATAATGGTCGTCATATCTACGATGATGTCATAAAGGTTGCCATGGCAACAATGTTGTCATAATGGTCTTCATGGCGAAGGTGATGTCATAATGGTTGTCATGGCGATGATGATGTCATTATGGTCGTCATGGCAACGATGATGTCATAATTGTCGTCATGGCAACGATGAATTTATAATTGTCATCACGGCAATGGTGATGTCATAATGCTCATCATGGCGACCGTGATGTCATAATAATTGCCATGGCAACAATGTTGTCATAATGGTCGTCATGGCGAAGGTGATGTCATAATGGTCGTCATGGCAATGGTGATGTCAGAATGGTCGTCATGGCAAAGGTGATGTCAGAATGGTCATCATGGCTACGATGATGTCATAATGGTCGTCATGGCGACGATGATGTCATAATGGTCGTCATGGCGACGATGATGTCATAATGGTCGTCATGGCGACGATGATGTCATTATGGTCGTCATGGCGACGATGATGTCATAATGGTCTTCATGGCGACGATGATGTCACAATGGTCGTCATGGCGACAATGATGTCAAAATGGTCATCATGGCGATGATGATGTCATAATGGTCGTCATGGTGACGATGGTGTCATAATGGTCGTTATGGCAACGATGAGGTCATAATGGTCGTAATGGCGACGATGAGGTCAAAATGGTCGTCATGGCGACGATGATGTCTTAATGGTCGTCATGATGAAGGTGATGTCATAACGGTCTTCATGGCAACGATGATGTCATAATGGTCGACATGGCGACGATGATGTCATAATGGTCGTCATGGCAACGATGATGTCATAATGGTCGTCATGGCGACGATGATGTCAATATGGTCGTCATGGCGACGATTATGTCAATATGGTCGTCATGGCTATGGTGATGTCATATTTGTAGTCATGGCTACGGTGATGTCATAATGGTTGCCATGTCAACAATGTTGTCATAATGGTCGTCATGGCGATGATGATGTCATTATGGTCGTCATGGCAACAATGATGTCATAATGGTCGTCATAGCGACGATGATGTCATAATGGTCGTCATGGCAACGATGAAGTCATAATCGTCGTCACGGCAATGGTGATGTCATAATGCTCATCATGGCGAATGTGATGTCATAACAATTGCCATGGCAACAATGTTGTCATAATGGTCGTCATGGCGAAGGTGATTCAATATTGTCAGTCATGGCGAGGGTGATTTCATAATGGTCGTCATGGCGACGGTGATGTCATAATGGTCATCATGGCAACGATGAGGTCATAATTGTTGTCGTGGCGTCGATTATGTTATAATGGTCATCATGACAACGATGATGTCATAATGGTCGTCATGGCAACAATGACGTCATAATGGACGTCATGGCGACGATGATGTCATAATGGTCGTCATGGCGACAATGATGTCATAATGGTCGTCATGGCGACGATGATGTCATTATGGTCGTCATGGCGACGATGACGTCATAATGGTCGTCATGGCGACGATGATGTCATAATGGTCGTCATGGCGACGGTGATGTCATAATGGTCGTCATGGTGACGTTGATGTCATAATGGTCATCATGGCAATGGAGATGTCATAATGGTCGTCATGGCAATTGAGATGTCAGAATGGTCGTCATGGCAAAGGTGATGTCATAATGGTCAACATGGTGACGATCATGTCATAATGGTCGTCATGGCGACAATAATGTCATAATTGTTGTCATGGCGACGATGATGTCATTATGGTCGTCATGGCGATGATAACGTCATAATGGTCGTCATGGCGACGATGATGTCATAATGGCCGTCATGGCGACGATGATGTCATAATGTTCGTCATGGCGACGATGATGTCATAATGGTCATCATACTGACGGTGTTGCAATAATGGTCGTCATGGCGACGATGATGTCATAATGGTCGTCATGGTGACGATGATGCCATAATGGTCGTCATGGCGACGATGATGTCATAATGGTCGTCATGCCGACAATGATGTCACTATGGTCATGATGCCCACGATTATGTCATAATGGTCGTCATGGCGACTGTGATGTCATAATGATCTTCATGGTGACAATGATGTCATAATGGTCGTCATGGCGACGATGAGGTCACAATGGTCGTCATGGCGACGATGATGTCAATATGGTCGTCATGGCGACGATGATGTTAAAATGGTCGTCATGACGACGGTGATGTCATAATGGTTGCCATGGCAACAATGTTGTCATAATGGTCGTCATGGCGAAGGTGATGTCATAATGGTCGTCGTGGCGAAGGTGATGTCATAATGGTCGTCATAGCGACGATGATGTCATAATGGTCATCATGGCGATGATGATGTCATAATGGTCGTCATGGCAACGATGAAGTCATAATCGTCGTCACGGCAATGGTGATGTCATAATGCTCATCATGGCAAGGGTGATGTCATAATGGTCGTCATGGCAAAGGTGATGTCATATTGGTCGTCATGGCGACGGTGATTTCATAATGGTCGTCATGGCGACGGTGATGTCATAATGGTCATCATGGCAATTATGAGGTCATAATGGTTGTCATGGCGACGATTATGTCATAATGGTCATCATGGCAACGATGATGTCATAATGGTTGTCATGGCAATGGTGATGTCATAATGGTCGTCATGGAAAAGGTGATGTCATAATGGTCGTCATGGCGACGATGATGTCAAAATGGTCGTCATGGCGACGATGATGTTATAATGGTCGTCAAGGTGATGATGATGTCAATATGGTCGTCATGGCTATGGTGATGTCATAATGGTCGTCATAGCGACGATGATGTCATAAAGGTTGCCATGGCAACAATGTTGTCATAATGGTCTTCATGGCGAAGGTGATGTCATAATGGTTGTCATGGCGATGATGATGTCATTATGGTCGTCATGGCAACGATGATGTCATAATTGTCGTCATGGCAACGATGAATTTATAATTGTCATCACGGCAATGGTGATGTCATAATGCTCATCATGGCGACCGTGATGTCATAATAATTGCCATGGCAACAATGTTGTCATAATGGTCGTCATGGCGAAGGTGATGTCATAATGGTCGTCATGGCAATGGTGATGTCAGAATGGTCGTCATGGCAAAGGTGATGTCAGAATGGTCATCATGGCTACGATGATGTCATAATGGTCGTCATGGCGACGATGATGTCATAATGGTCGTCACGGCGACGATGATGTCATAATGGTCGTCATGGCGACGATGATGTCATTATGGTCGTCATGGCGACGATGATGTCATAATGGTCTTCATGGCGACGATGATGTCAAAATGGTCGTCAAGGCGACGATGATGTCATAATGGTTGTCATGGCGACAATGATGTCATAATAATCGTCATCACGACGATGATGTCAATATGGTCGTCATGGCTATAGTGATGTCATAATGGCCGTCATGGCGACGGTGATGTCATAATGGTCGCCATGGCAATGGTGATGTCAGAATGGTCGTCATGGCAACGGTGATTTCATAAATGTCATCATGGCGACGATGATGTCATAATGGTCGTCATGGCGACGATGATGTCATAATGGTCGTCATGGCGACAATGATGTCATCATGGTCGTCATGGCGACGATTATGTCATTATGGTCGTCATGGCGACGATAACAACATAATGGTCGTCATGGCGACGATGATGTCATAATGGTCGTCATGGCGACGATGATGTCATACTGGTCGTCATGGCGACGGTGTTGCCATAATGGTCGTCATGGCGACGATGATGTCATAATGGTCATCATGGCGACGATGATGTCATAATGGTCGTCATGGCGACGATGATGTCATAATGGTTGTCATGCCGACGATGATGTCATTATAGTCATCATACCCACGATGATGTCATAATGGTCGTCATGGCGAATGTCATGTCATAATGGTCTTCATGGTGACAATGATGTCATAATGGTCGTCATGGCGACAGTGTTGTCATAATGGTCGTCATGGCAACGTTGATGTCATAATTGACGTCATGGCAATGGTGATGTCATAATGGTCGTCATGGCGACGGTAATCTCATTAATGGTTGCCATGGCAACAATGTTGTCATAAAGGTCGTCATGGCGACGATGATGTCATATTTGTGGTCATGGTGACGATGAGGTCATAATGGTCGTCATGGCGATGATGATGTCATAATGGTCGTCATGGTGACGATGATGTCTTAATGGTCGTCATGACGACGATGATGTCATTATGGTCATCATACCCACGATGATGTCATAATGGTCGTCATGGCGACGATGATGTCATAATGGTCGTCATGGCGACAATGATGTCATAATGGTCGTCATGGCGACGATGATGTCATTATGGTCGTCATGGCGACTATGATGTCATAATGGTGATCATGGCGACGGTGATGTCATAAAGGTCGTCATGACGACGGTGATGTCATAATGGTCGTCATGGCAACGGTGATGTCAGAATGGTCGTCATGGCAAAGGTGATGTCATAATGGTCAACATGGCGACGATGATGTCATAATGGTCGTCATGGCGGCAATGATGTCATAATGGTCGTCATGGCGACGGTGAGGTCATTATGATCGTCATGGCGACTATGACGTCATAATGGTCGTCATGGCGACGATGATGTCATAATGGTCGTCATGGCGACGATGATGTCATAATGGTCGTCATGGCGATGATGATGTCATAATGGTCGTCATGCCGACGATGATGTCACTATGGTCATCATGCCCACGATTATGTCATAATGGTCGTCATGGCGACTGTGATGTCATAATGATCTTCATGATTACAATGATGTCATAATGGTCGTCATGGCCACGATGAGGTCATAATGGTCGTCATGGCGACGATGATGTCAAAATGGTCGTCATGGCGACGATGATGTCAAAATGGTCGTCATGACGACGGTGATGTCATAATGGTCGTCATGGCAACGATGATGTCATAATGGTCGACATGGCGACAATGATGTCTTAATGGTCGTCATGGCGACGATGAAGTCATAATGGTCATCATGGCGACGATGATGTCATAATGGTCGTCATGGCCACGATTATGTCAATATGGTCGTCATGGCTATGGTGATGTCATAATCGTTGTCATGGCGACGATGATGTCAAAATGGTCGTCATGGCGACAATGATGTCATAATGGTCGTCATGGCGACGATGATGTCATTATGTTCGTCATGGCGACGATGACGTCATAATGGTCGTCATGGCGATGATGATGTCATAATGGTCGTCATGGCGACGATGATGTCATAATGGTCGTCATGGCAATGGTGATGTCAGATTGGTCGTCATGGCAGAGGTGATGTCATAATGGTCAACATGGCGACGATGATGTCATAATGGTCGTCATGGCGACGATGATGTCATAATGATCGTCATGGCGACAATGATGTAATAATGGACGTCATGGCTACGATGAGGTCATAATGGTCGTCATGGCACGATGATGTCAAAATGGTCATCATGGCGACGATGATGTCAATATGATCGTCATGGCGACGATTATGTCAATATGGTCGTCATGGCTATGGTGATGTCATAATTGTAGTCTTGGCGACGGTGATGTCATAATGGTTGCCATAATGGTCGTCATGGCGAAGGTGATGTCATAATGGTCGTCATGGCGATGATGATGTCATTATGGTCGTCATGGCAACGATGATGTCATAATGGTCGTCATAGCGATGATGATGTCATAATGGTATTCATGGCGACGATGCTGTCATAATGGTCGTCTCGGCGACGATGAGGTCATAATGGTCGTCATGGCGACGATGAAGTCAAAATGGTCATCATGGCGACAATGTTGTCATAATGGTCGTCATGGCGAAGGTGATGTCATAATGGTCGTCATAGCGACGATGATGTCATAATGGTCATCATGGCGATGATGATGTCATAATGGTCGTCATGGCAACGATGAAGTCATAATCGTCATCACGGCAATGGTGATGTCATAATGCTCATCATGGCGACGGTGATGTCATAATAATTGCCATGGCAACAATGTTGTCATAAAGGTCGTCATGGCGACAATGATGTCATAATGGTCGTCATGGCGACGATGATGTCATAATCGTCATCATGGCGACGATGATGTCATAATGGTTGTCATGGCAACGATAATGTCATAATGGTCGACATGACGACGGTGATGTCATAATGGTCGTCATGGCAAAGGTGATGTCATAATGGTCGTCATGGCGACGATGATGTCAAAATGGTCGTCATGGCGACAATGATGTCATAATGGTCATCATGGCGACGATGATGTCATTATGGTCGTCATGGCGACGATGACGTCATAATGGTTGTCATGGCGATGATGATGACATAATGGTCGTCATGGCGACAATGATGTCATAATGGTCGTCATGGCGACGGTGACGTCATAATGGTTGCCATGGCAAAAATGTTGTTATAAAGGTCGTCATGGCGACGATGATGTCATAATGGTCGTCATGGCGACGATGATGTCATAATGGTAGTCATGGCGACGGTGACGTCATAATGGTTGCCATGGCAAAAATGTTGTTATAAAGGTCGTCGTTTCGACGATGATGTCATAATGGTCGTCATGGCGACGATGATGTCATAATGGTAGTCATGGCAACGATGACGTCATAATGGTCGTCATGGCGATGATGATGTCATAATGGTCGTCATGGCGACGATGATGTCATAATGGTCGTCATGGCGAAGGTGATGTCATAATGGTCGTCATGGCAATGGTGATGTCAGAATGGTTGTCATGGCAGAGGTGATGTCATAATGGTCAACATGGCGACGATGATGTCATAATGATTGTCATGGCGAGGATGATGTCATAATGGTCGCCATGGCGACAATGATGTCATAATGGTCGTCATGGCGACGATGAGGTCATAATGGTCGTCATGGCGACGATGATGTCAAAATGTTCATCATGGCGACTATGATGTCTTAATGGTCGTCATGACGACGGTGATGTCATAATGGTCGTCATGGCAACGATGATGTCATAATCTTCGACATCGCGACGATGATGTCATAATGGTCGTCATGGCGACGATGAAGTCATAATGGTCATCATGGCGACGATGATGTCATAATGGTCGTCATGGCGACGATTATGTCAATATGGTCGTCATGGCTATGGTGATGTCATAATTGTAGTCATGGCGACGGTGATGTCATAATGGTTGCCATGGCAACAATGTTGTCATAATGGTCGTCATGGCGAAGGTGATGTCATAATGGTCGTCATGGCGATGATGATGTCATTATGGTCGTCATGGCAACGATGATGTCATAATGGTCGTCATAGCGACGATGATGTCATAATGGTAATCATGGCGATGATGATGTCATAATGGTCGTCATGGCGACGATGATGTCATAATGGTCGTCATGGCGACGATGTGGTCGTAATGGTCGTCATGGCGACGATGATGTCAAAATGGTCATCATGGCGACAATGTTGTCATAATGGTGGTCATGGCGAAGGTGATGTCATAATGGTCGTCATAGCGACAATGATGTCATAATGGTCATCATGGCCATGATGATGTCATAATGGTCGTCATGGCAACGATGAAGTCATAATCGTCATCACGGCAATGGTGATGTCATAATGCTCATCATGGCGACGGTGATGTCAGAATAATTGCCATGGCAACAATGTTGTCATAATGGTCGTCATGGCGAAGGTGATGTCATATTGGTCGTCATGGCGACGGTGACTTCATAATGGTCGTCATGGCGACGGTGATGTCATAATGGTTGCCATGGCAACAATGTTGTTATAATGGTCGTCATGGCGACGATGATGTCATAATGGTAGTCATGGCGACGATGATGTCATAATGGTAGTCATGGCGACGGTGACGTCATAATGGTTGCCATGGCAAAAATGTTGTTATAAAGGTCGTCATGGCGACGATGATGTCATAATGGTCGTCATGGCGACGATGATGTCATAATGGTAGTCATGGCAACGATGATGTCATAATGGTCGTCATGGCGACGGTGATGTCATAATGGTCATCATGGCGACGATGAGGTCATAGTTACATAGTTACATAATTACATAGTTACATAGTTTATAAGGCTGAAAAAAGACAAGCGTCCATCCAGTTCAGCTTATTTCTTGTGCACTGCATCTATTCCGCTATTCCTATACCATGCGGTATAGGCCAATTTACATCATTGAGGAAAAATTCACTTCCCGACACCAATCTGGCAGTCAGATTAAATCCCTGGATTAATTAACTAAGCAGTAATAAGATGTAATTTTATTGTTCTCAAGAAAGGCATCCAGGCCTCTCTTGAACTCATTAAGTGAGTTGGACATCACCACTTCCTCTCCCAGAGAGTTCCAGAGTCTCACGGCTCTGACCGTAAAGAATCCCCTTCTATGCTGGTGCAGGAACCTCCTTTCCTCCAGACGCATAGTGTGCCCCCTCGTCTTTGTCACCATCCTTGGTATAAACAGGTCATGTGAGAGATCTCTGTACTGCCCCCTGATGTATTTATACATGTTTATGAGGTCTCCCCTAAGCCTTCTCTTTTCCAATGTAAATAGGCCTAATTTTGACAACCTCTCTGGGTATTCTAGTCCCTCCATTCCCTTTATTACCTTAGTCGCCCTCCTTTGTACCCTCTCTAGCTCCAGTATGTCTTTCCTGAGCACCGGAGCCCAGAACTGTGCACAATATTCTAAGTGCGGCCTTACCAGCGCTTTATACAGAGGAAGAACAATGTTCTCATCATATGCTCCTATTCCTCTTCTGATGCATGCCATGACTCTATTTGCCTTCACAGCTGCTGCCTGACACTGGGCACTCCAATTTAATTTGCTATTAACTAAGACGCCCAGGTCCTTCTCCATGTCAGATTTCCCCAACGGTTTCCCATTTAATATGTATGGGTGACTGCTGTTTTTCTTTCCCATGTGCATGACCTTACATTTATCGGCATTGAACCCCATTTGCCATTTTTTGGCCCAACTCCCCAATTTATCTAAATCCTCCTGTAGCTGTGCCCTATCCTCATCTGTATTAACTACTTTACAAAGTTTAGTATCATCTGCAAATATTGCTATTTTACTATGCAACCCTTCCACTAGATCATTAATAAATATATTAAATAATATAGGGCCCAAGACAGACCCTTGAGGCACCCCGCTAGTAACCCTGACACACCCTGAGCTTACTCCATTGATAACCACCCTCTGCTTTCTATCACTCAGCCAGCTATTTACCCACTTGCACACATTATCCCCCAGACCAAGCATTCTCATTTTATATTCCAACCTTTTGTGTGGCACAGTATCAAACGCTTTGGAGAAGTCAAGGTATACAACATCCACTGACTTTCCCCGGTCCAGCTGTGAGCTCACCTCCTCGTAGAAGGCGATCAGGTTTGTTTGGCAGGAGCGATCCCTCATGAATCCATGTTGATATTGAGTTAGACAGTTATTATCATTAAGATATTCTACAATAGCATCTCTAAGAAATCCTTCAAACAATTTACCCACAACAGACGTTAAGCTTACTGGTCTATAGTTCCCAGGGTCACTTTTAGACCCCTTTTTGAATATTGGTACCACATTTGCTTGGCGCCAGTCTAGTGGGACAGTCCCTGTCCATAAAGAGTGCTTGAATATAAGATACAGTGGCCTGTCTATCACATTACTTAATTCTTTTAGTACCCGGGGGTGTATGTCATCTGGGCCTGGTGACTTGTCTATTTTGATATTATTTAGGCGTTTCTGAACTTCCTCCTGGGTTAGGTGGGTGATATTTAGCGGAGGGTTTACTTTATCACTCTGCATTTCCTCCGATAAATTGTTTTCTTTTGTGAAAACAGTGGAGAAGAAGCTATTGAGTAGGTTTGCTTTACCGTCATCGCCCTCTATGATTTTACCCAGGTTATTTTTCAATGGGCCAACGCCATCAGTTTTAATCCTTTTACTGTTTATATAGTTAAAGAACAGTTTGGGATTCGTTTTACTTTCCTTGGCAATTAGTCTCTCTGTCTCCTCTTTTGCTATTCTTATTTGTTTCTTACAGATTTTGTCTTTTTCCCTATAAGATATTAGCGCTTCCTCGCTGCCTTCTTGTTTAAGTTTACCGAAAGCCCTTTTTTTGTTTTTCATTGCCCTCTTGACTTCCTTATTTAGCCACATTGGCTTCCTCCTATTCCTCGCCCTTTTATTCCCATAAGGTATGTACCTTCTACAGTGACTATGTAGGACTGCTTTGAAAATTTCCCATTTTCTATCCGTGTTCCTATTACTGAAGATACTATCCCAGTCTATAAGGTGAAGGGCATCTCTTAGCTGATCAAACTTTGCCCTCCTGAAGTTCAGTGTTTTTGTGACTCCCTTGCTGGGCACCCTACTGAAGCACATGTGGAATTGTATAATGTTGTGGTCACTATTTCCCAGGTGCCCCCCGACCTGCACCTCAGTTATTCTGTCTGGCCTGTTAGTTAATATTAAGTCTAAAAGGGCCGTCCCTCTAGTTGGTTCCTGCACAAGTTGTGACAAATAATTGTCTTTGATAATTGACAGAAACCTGTTTCCTTTCTGAGATCTACAGCTTTCGGTTTCCCAGTCTATATCGGGGTAGTTGAAGTCCCCCATAATAATCACCTCGTTATTTTTTGCTACTTCGTCTATTTGTCTCATTAATAGACTTTCCGTGGCTTCTGCTATATTTGGTGGTTTATAACAGACTCCTATGATAATTTTGTTATTCTTTTTTGCCCCATGTATCTCCACCCATAAGGACTCGACCTCCTCATTTACCTCCCATACATCCTCCCGTATTGTAGGCTTTAGACACGTCTTTACATATAGACAGACTCCACCCCCTTTCCGATTTCTTCGATCCCTTCTAAACAGACTGTAACCCTGTAAGTTAACTGCCCAGTAGAGATGAGCGTTGTTCTACTCGAACTGTTCGCCAATCTCAAATTCAAGCTGTTTTGGGCGGTGTTCGAGCCGGTCGGCGAACACGAACAATTTGAGAAAAATTCGGCTGTTCGAGGTTATGTTCGATAACTGTTCGTGCACCAAAATCATAACTGGATTTTTTCTCAGTAATGATGAAAATTAATGTTAATCCGCAGTTTGAGTGTACAGCGGGGTGGGGGGAGGGGCAGGGGATGGATCTCTGCAGGAACAATGAAGATCTCCATTTTTTTTTCTCTTTCCCGCATTTGCAGTGGGGAGGTGCAATCTGTCAGCCTATCAGCAGCGCACACACGGAGCGAAGTGCTTTTTTTCACACAAGCAAGGGCATGTGTCATTGGCAGTGTATGTCACATGTCCTTGCCCTATAAGACCAAGCCATTTTCCCCGTCGCCACCATTTTCTCACTGCTGCAGCTGCGTGTTAGACGGCACCGCTGTTGCTGTGTGCGCTATACCTTGTTAATTTCAAGCCAATTTTCGCACAAATCTACAGATAGCTTGGGAGTAGGGAATAGTTGTGATTGCAGTCCTTTTAAGGACTAGGTTACAGCATTTCCTACGACTTTTATCAGGGAGGTCTGTGCTCTTAAATAGATAGGTTGTGGGAGTAAAGACTAATTGTAATTGGAGTCCTTTTCAGGACTAGGTTACATCAGTTCCTATCAGTTTTTGCCAGGCAGGTCTGTGCCAGTGCTGTGCAAGTTTTTTTCACAGCATTTGGCTGAATCTAGCAAAGCTAATCCTTTTTGGCCTATTGCAGAGTGTGTTAGTCAGTGGAGTAGCCTATCTGTGTTGCAAGATATACCACCTGTGTATAGAATACCAATTTTTTTACTGCACCTAGTGAAGTAAAATCTTTTGGGCATAGCATCATTCTATTAGTCCATCTATACTGACCTCCATCAGGTTGCAAACTGAATATAATTTTTTTCTGCATCTAGCTCTGAAAAAATATTTGGGCTTCTAGCAGTGTGTGGGACTTGGTCTATTAGTCCATCTATACTGACCTCCATCAGGTTGCAAATTAAAAATAATTTTTTTCTTCATTTAGCTCTGAAAAAATATTTGGGCTTCTAGCTGTGTGTGGGACTTGTTCTATTAGTCCTTCTATACTGACCTCCAGCAGGTTGCAAATTGAATATAATTTTTTTCTGCATCTAGCTCTGAAAAAATATTTGGGCTTCTAGCGGTGTGTGGGACTTGGTCTATTAGTCCATCTATACTGACCTCCATCAGGTTGCAAATTAAAAATATTTTTTTTCTGCATCTAGCTCTGAAAAAATATTTGGGCTTCTAGCAGTGTGTGGGACTTGGTCTATTAGTCCATCTATACTGACCTCCATCAGGTTGCAAATTAAAAATAATTTTTTTCTTCATTTAGCTCTGAAAAAATATTTGGGCTTCTAGCAGTGTGTGGGACTTGTTCTATTAGTCCTTCTATACTGACCTCCAGCAGGTTGCAAATTGAATATAATTTTTTTCTGCATCTAGCTCTGAAAAAATATTTGGGCTTCTAGCGGTGTGTGGGACTTGGTCTATTAGTCCATCTATACTGACCTCCATCAGGTTGCAAATTAAAAATAATTTTTTTCTGCATCTAGCTCTGAAAAAATATTTGGGCTTCTAGCAGTGTGTGGGACTTGGTCTATTAGTCCATCTATACTGACCTCCATCAGGTTGCAAATTAAAAATAATTTTTTTCTTCATTTAGCTCTGAAAAAATATTTGGGCTTCTAGCAGTGTGTGGGACTTGTTCTATTAGTCCTTCTATACTGACCTCCAGCAGGTTGCAAATTGAATATAATTTTTTTCTGCATCTAGCGCTGAAAAAATATTTGGGCTTCTAGCGGTGTGTGGGACTTGGTCTATTAGTCCATCTATACTGACCTCCATCAGGTTGCAAATTAAAAATAATTTTTTTCTGCATCTAGCTCTGAAAAAATATTTGGGCTTCTAGCAGTGTGTGGGACTTGGTCTATTAGTCCATCTATACTGACCTCCATCAGGTTGCAAACTGAATATATTTTTTTCTGCATCTACCTCTGAAAAAATATTCGGCTTCTAGCTGTGTGTGGGACTTGTTGTATTAGTCCATCTATACTGACCTCCATCAGGTTGCAAACTGAATATATTTTTTTCTGCATCTACCTCTGAAAACATATTGGGCTTCTAGCTGTGTGTGGGTCTTGTTCTATTAATCCATCTATACTGACCTCCATCAGGTTGCAAACTGAATATAATTTTTTTCTGCATCTAGCTCTGAAAAAATATTTGAGCTTCTAGCGGTGTGTGGGACTTGGTCTATTAGTCCATCTATACTGACCTCCATCAGGTTGCAAATTAAAAATATTTTTTTTCTGCATCTAGCTCTGAAAAAATATTTGGGCTTCTAGCAGTGTGTGGGACTTGTTCTATTAGTCCTTCTATACTGACCTCCAGCAGGTTGCAAATTGAATATAATTTTTTTCTGCATCTAGCTCTGAAAAAATATTTGGGCTTCTAGCGGTGTGTGGGACTTGGTCTATTAGTCCATCTATACTGACCTCCATCAGGTTGCAAATTAAAAATATTTTTTTTCTGCATCTAGCTCTGAAAAAATATTTGGGCTTCTAGCAGTGTGTGGGACTTGGTCTATTAGTCCATCTATACTGACCTCCATCAGGCGTGTTGGGAAGGGGAAAAAAGGTTGTGTCCGTGGGGTAGGTGCAGAAGAAAGACCATCTTCCAGCCAAACTAAAATGTCTACTTCTTTTAGCGGACAATGTGATAAGATCCCTTTCTTACGGCCACGCCAATCGCTACAAATTCCAGATGAGGCACAAAAACAGCAGGTGCTTCAACGGATATCAAGTGCTCCTTTAAGTGGGCTCTCCTCCACATCAACTTCAACATCACAAATACTCCAGTCCTCAAAGGTGTCACCCAAATCGCACTTGCTTCCTCACAGCTCCCAAATCTCCAGCTGCCCGTCTGAGTATGAGGTAGAACAGATGGTTGAGTCTGCAGAGCTGTTTACTCATACTATAGCCTGGGAATCAGAGGTCGACTCCAGCGCTTCTGTGAATCCAGACGAGGAAATGATCTGCACTGATGCCCAGAATCTTTATGAGTCGGATCCAGTACCAGACGCAGAAGGTTCTGACCATAATGTAGACCCTCATTCCCAAACTGTAACTCCTGTTGGTGGAGACAATGAGGAAGACGATGATAAGACTCAAATACCTGATTGGAGCGACAACTTTAGTTTTTTGTCAGGGCAGGAACAGGTTGGCTCTGAGGACGACGGGTGTGATAACGCACAGGGTGATGATGATGAGGTCGGAGATCCCACTTACTGTCAACCCACAGTCAGCCAAGAGATGAGGTCAGCAGAGGAGGTGGAGGAAGATGCTAGTGATGACGAGGTCAGGTTGCGCCTTCCTGGACAGAGACGTAGTACTGGAAGCACGTCAACAACTGCATCCTCAAACACAACTCTGCCTCTCACCACAAGTCGTGGTGGCTCTTCAGGTCGCATGGGTGCTAAGCCTTGCATAGCCTGGGCATTTTTTCAGATCGATAAAGATGACCCAACTCGTGTTATCTGTAACATTTGTCAGCAAAAGCTAAGTAGAGGCCAAAAAATACATAGTTTGAGTACTTCATGCATGAACCGGCACATGGACATGAAGCATAAGTTGCAGTGGGAAGCTCAGTGTGCTACAATGCGGCCTAGCCGGCCGGGCCAACCACCGTCTGCCATATCTTGTGCATCCTCGGCCTCTTCATCCTCTGTGACTGGGGGGACAGAAGTCACACATGTTTTGGGGCGCAGACCTGCCACCTCTTTACCCGCAGCAGCCAGTGTGATTGGCAGGTCATCATTTTCTTTGGAGGTGGTAACACCAGCTGGTGTTGAGCGCTGTCCGACATCGATAGCACCACCTTTGGATCAAGGCAACCTAACATGTCCGCCTGCATCTTCCTCACAGACCGGCAGTTTGCCGGGGACACCCTTATCAACCCCGTCTAAGCACAATAGCCAGCCCTCGGTCCCTCAGATGTGGACAAGTAAAAGACCATTTCCTCCTAGCCATGAGAAAGCTAAGAGGTTGAATTTCACCATCTGCAAGCTCTTGGCTACAGAAATGCTGCCTTTCCGCCTGGTGGACACAGAGGATTTTCGAGACCTTATGTCCGTCGCAGTGCCCCAGTACCAGATGCCCAGTCGGCACTACTTCTCAAAGAAAGGTGTGCCTGCGCTCCACCAGCATGTCGCACACAACATCACCGCTTCTTTGAGAAACTCTGTGTGTGACAGGGTGCATTTCACCACAGACACTTGGACGAGTAGGCATGGACAGGGGCGTTACATGTCGCTGACTGGGCACTGGGTAACTATGGTGACAGCAGGACAAGGGGCTGCTGTCCAAGTCTTGCCGTCCCCACGAGTTGTGCGTCAATCCTCTTTATGTCAAAGTTCCTCCACTGCTTCTGCCTCCTCAACCTCCTCTCGGTCTTCCACCTGCACCCAAAGCCTGTCTGGTCATGCCACAAGCTTTCTAACTGCGCAGAAGGGATCCTGCACACCTCCTTACTATGCTGGCAGTAGGGCTCAACGTCATCAGGCGGTTTTTACATTGAAATGTCTGGGAAATGTGAGTCACACAGCTGAGGAGTTGTGGTCAGCTCTGGAGAACCAATTTCATGAATGGTTGTCTCCACTGGACCTGAAACCAGGGAAGGCCGTGTGCGACAATGCTGCAAACCTGGGTGCGGCCCTTCGCCGGGGCAATGTCACACACGTGCCTTGTATGGCTCACGTGTTGAACCTGGTTGTCCAGCAATTTTTAGCCCACTATCCCAGACTAGATGGCCTTCTGCAGAGGGCACGGTCGCTGTGTGCTCACTTCCGCCGTTCGCATCCCGCAGCTCAGCGACTTACATCTCTACAGAAGTCGTTGGGCCTGCCACTTCACCGGCTAAAATGCGATGTGCCTACCCGGTGGAATTCAACTCTGCACATGTTGCAGCGACTGTGGCAGCACCGACAAGCCCTGGTGCAATACGTTCTGACGTATAGCCTGGGCCAACGAGATTCAGAGGTGGGGCAAATCACGCTGGAGGAGTGGTCTCAGATCAGGGACCTATGCACCCTTCTGCACAGTTTTGAAATGGCGACGAAGATGTTTAGTGCTGACGATGCCATTATCAGCATGACTATTCCGGTGATTTACATGCTGGAGCACATGTTAAACAGAATTCGGAGTCAGGTGGTGGCACAAGAGGAGGTGGAGGAAGTAGAGGAGGAGGAGTTGTATGCGGAAGGGCTAACATCTGCAAGGTCCAGACGGTCGGCAGCACCAAGGCGGCAGGCATGTGAGGGTGGGGGAGATGATTTTACCAGGGCGCATGGTAGCAGCCAAACTAGTGAGGAAGGTGCAGGAGCCCAGTAAGAAGTGGAGGACGAACTGATGGAAGACTCATCAGATGAGGGAGACCTTGATCACATTTCTGTTGTGCGAGGTTGGGGGGAGAGGACAGAGGAAGGAAGCATGATTGTTACCTCGCCACCAACACAACAGGGACTTGGTGCTCCTGGATGCGCAACACACATGAGTGCCTTCTTGCTGCACTACCTGCAACATGACCCTCGAATTGTGAGAATTAGAAATAATCCTGACTACTGGGTTGCCACACTGTTAGATCCCCGGTACAAAAGTAAATTTGCAGAAATTATTCCTGCCATAGAAAGGGATGCACGCATGCAGGAGTATCAGCAGAGACTGTTGCAGAATCTTACATGTGCTTTTCCACAAAATACCAGTGGTGCACGTAGTGAATCTCACAGTTCCAACTTGCCAACCGTGGGACCGTCAAGTGTTCAGCACTCAAACCGTAACAGAACCACAGTATCTGCTGGTAACATCAATTTTGCGGAATCATTTCACCACTTTTTTAGCCCATCCTTTGCAAGGCCACAGGAGACAAGAAGTCTGACACATAGTCAACGCCTAGAGACGATGGTACAGGAGTATCTCCAAGTAAACATTGAAGCCACGACTGTGTCACTGGACCCTTGCTCTTTTTGGGCTTCCAATCTGGATAAATGGCCGGAGCTAGCCACTTACGCCTTGGAGATCTTGTCATGCCCCGCAGCCAGCGTTCTGTCTGAACGTGTGTTCAGCGCTGCTGGTGGTGTGCTGACAGATAAGCGCACGCGGCTCTCCACTGATAATGTAGACAGACTCACGTTCATAAAGATGAACAAATCATGGATCCGAAACGACTTTTCTACCCCTGTGTCATCCTGGGGAGAGTAAAAGCTTGATGATTGGTTAAAATCACCCTACCAAACGTTTTAAGCTTTCAAATTACTAATCATGTTTATCTGTATCTTGACTGGAAAATAATTTGGGCTTTGTAGCAGTGTGCAGCACTGATCCTATTAGGCCATCTATAATAAGCTCCACCAGATTTAAAATTAAAAATAATTTTTAGCTGCATCTAGCCCGGAAAATAATTTTGGGGCTCCGAGATGCGCAAGACACATAAGTGCCTTCTTGCTGCACTACCTGCAGCATGACCCTCATATTGTCAGAATTCGAAGTAATCATGACTACTGGGTTGCCACACTCTTAGATCCCCCAAACTTTTCGATCAACCTTTTCATTTTAATAAAGACCAAAAAAATGGTCATTTTTGAAATTATAAGCATTAGCAGGTTGTTAGAAACTGAAATCAAACAGTTTTCAACTCAAAACTTTATTCTAGGTGATGTTACATTTTCACATAGGACCCCTTGTTCGAAAGGAGCTTCTGAACTCTCTCGTCCATTGAATTTGTCAGGTTTTTGATGGTTTCTGCTTCAATTGTTTTGCATGAGGACAGAATACCCTCCCAGAGCTGTTGCTTAGATGTGAACTACCTCCCGCCATCATAGACACTCCTTTTAATGATGCTCCAAAGGTTCTGAATGGGGTAGAGGTCAGGGGAGCATGGGGGTCACACCATAAGTTTGTCCCCTTTTATGCCCATATCAGCCAGAGATGCAGATGTTTTATGTGCAGCATGAGATGGTGCATTATCATGCAGAAAAATGATCTTGCTGTGAAATACACGGTTCTTCTTCTTGAACCATGGCAGGAAGTGCTGTTTGAGAAAATCCACATACATTATGGAGTTCATCTTTAGCGCCTTCAGGGATCCTAAAGGGGCCGACAATCTCTCTCCCCATGATTCCAGCCCAAAACATTACTCCACCTCCTCCTTGTTGGCGCTGTAGCCGTGTTTGCGTGGGGTGTCCATCAACCAGCCATCCTCCACTCCATCCATCTGGACCATCGAGCGCTGCATGGCACTCATCCGTGAACAAAACAGTTTTGAAATCAGTCTTCATGTAATGTTTGGCCCACTGGAGCCGTTTCTGCTTGTGTGAAGTGGATAGAGGAGGTCGACAGGATGGCGTATGCACAGCTGCAAACCTCTGAAGGACCCTGCATCTTGTTGTTCGGGGGACGTTGGAGGCACAAGCAGCTTCAAAAACTTGTCTGCTGCTATGACAAGGCTTTTTTGCCGCTGCTCTTTCAACCTGACGTAATTGCCTGTAGGAAAGAGTCCTCAATTTGCCCTTATCAGCACGCACACGTGTGTACTGTGAATCAGCTACATACTTCTTGATTGCCAAGACACTTCATCCTGATCATCGCACAATGTTGATTGTAGTCATGCCTTGACCTAAACACTCCACAATTTGTTGCTTCTCAGCAGCCGACACATCCTTTTTCTTTCCCATTTTGGCAGAAAATGTAGGCTGCTTAATAATGTGAGAGAGCCTTCTTAAGTAGTCTTGCCTTTCATTGGACACACCTGCCAAACTAATTAGCACAGGTGTCTGCAATTGCTTACAGTGATATAAAGAGCCCTGACACACATCACCATCAATGAGTTTAACTGACAAACAAACAAATTCTTCCCTTATCACTCCTAAACACTTTTTGCATAATAATTTGGAACGCGGTGTACATGTGCTTTTCCACAAAACACCAGCGGTTCACGTAGTGAATCTTACAGTTCTAACTTGCCAACCGTGGTCTGTATGGAATTGTTCAATAAAGGGCCCAAAATTAAGATAACATAGATGGGAGAGGTCTCTATGAATAGGAATTCCTAAGTATTTGATACCCTGTGAGGGCCAGGCAAAGGGAAAGTTGGACTGGATGGAATCCTATATGGATTTAGGGAGGGAGACATCGAGGGCCTCAGACTTCGCTGCATTGATTTTAAAATTTTACCATGTAACAAAGTGATCTATTTCAGCCATAACAGCAGGGATGGATACATGTGATTGAGTGATATATACTAGGACATCATCAGCAAATAGAGAGCACTTGTACTCGGTGCCTCCCACCTCAATCCACCTAATATTGGGGTTATGGCGAATTGATGAGAGCAGGTGCTCCGTCACTAGGATGTATAAGAGAGGGGACAGAGGACATCCCTGCCTTGTCCCATTGGTGATTGTGAAAGGTGATGAAAATGTTCTGACGCACCCCCTGGGCCTTGGGACACCCGGAGCCGGACCCTTTTTGGTGGATGCTGGTGGTTGTAGTCTTCGTGGCGGCGATCCGGTTCCATGGCTCAGGGCGGTCAAACCAGTGGCGGAACTATTTATGTGGTTTTGATGTTTAAATGTCCGACTACGCCACCCGTGGATTGCGGTCAGAGTGAACCGCCGCTACAGGGCAGACCGCTAAGGCTGGTGTTGTGGGTGCAGCAGAGCGTAGCATAACTCCCCACGGGAGGAGTATAGCCTCAGGGCAGTGTATGCGGAGGATGGGGGTGATGGTGCAGGGCAGCAGCAGTAACCACACGGAGTCAGTGATGCAGTTCAGGGCCTTTACTCACAGTTCTTATTATCCAGACCACGTCTGCAGGTAACGGCTGCCCACGTCGTACTGTGCTCACCAGGTGAGGGGCTCAGACAACTCCCAGATAACTTTGGAGTGCTTCACAGGACCCCCTTTGTGTGTCCTTTGTATGGCCTTTCTTACCAACACTTCTGTCCGGCTGCCTCGGGCCTCCTCTTGGTAAACTTGGCGCCAGTTTCCCTGACCCTATGTGGTGCCTTCCTAGCGGGTGTAGCAAGGGGCTGCGCCACATAAAATGTCAGAGCCTCCGGTTTCTAGCTGAGGGTCGTTTCCTGCCTCCACTAGTTCGGGGACCGGTCTCCCCCTTTGGCCTGACCCCTCCACGCAGGTGGATTCGGGCGTGCGGTGGCGACTCGCCCGTCCGCACCCCTGGGATCCCTTCATTCCTCGTTCCTGGAGCCTTCTCCGCTCCTCTTCCTTCCTTCTCCCTCTTGCAGGCCTGGGCCTCTGTTACTAGGCCCGCCTCCGGAGCAGAGCTCATGCAGAGCCCCTGCTCCCTGCCACTTCTGCTCAGACTTCTCTGCACTGAACTAAGATGGTGCCCACCTTTTATACTCCCTTCTCAATGCACCCAGGAACTGCTTCCTCCCTGCTCCTGCACTGCAGGGTTCCCCTTCCTCAGTGTTCCCTCCCCCCACTCCAGCCAGGGACAGGGACTGTCGTGCCCATCTCAGGGGCATATTGGTCGCCCTGCCCCACGGCAATGTGGTGTAATGCATGCAGGTGTCGGGTCCTGATCCACACTCCATCCTTATCTGAGAGTGAGATATCACACCTCTGGGTGAGGTGCAATACGTCTGTAGCAACCGAGCCCTCGGTGCTACAGTTCCATTTATCTTCAGCCTAGGTGACGTATTGTGATACAGGGCCGTGATTTTGGCTATAAAAGGGTCCCCTAGACCCCTACCCCAAGCTTTTTAAGAGAATCATATATGGCGTGCCAGGAGACTCTATGGAATGCTTTCTCAGCATCCAACGAGAGTATCTACTTACAAATTTTTAACTGCATCTAGCCCAGGAAATACTTTGTGCCTAGTAGCAGTGTCTGCTAGTCAGCGGATTATCCCGGCTGTTAAGCAAGCTACACCACCTGTAGTTTGGACACTTAATTTTTTCAAAGGAAATGCTTCGGGACCACGGGATACTCAGTGAAGAGCATCAGGAGGCACCCCAAGGCATAGGGGCTGGGACTGGCAGTAGGATGCCTTGCGGTGGACAGCCGAGCTCGATCCTTATAAAAGCTTTTTAACTGCAGCAGCTTTAGTGGACGCTACTGGAGCTGGAATTACGCGGCTGCTGGCATGAGACTTGCCCTCCAATAGATCCTTGTAAATGGATTTAAAGTGTATTCATTCAAATTAGAGAGACAATTTAAATTAAAAAGCTTAGAGCTGCCTCCACCACAGGGGGGCTCTCTCGACCCACCAGCGGACAGGCACCAGTATTGGGAGAGGGGGGCTGGCCGTCAGGGTTCACCGCGGCTCTGGCACAAACCCGGCGACACGGAGGTGGCACGGGCAGGAGCGGACTGGCCGTGTCGGCTTCTCAATTTTTGGATTTTAGAAGGGCATGACATGCCTATATCTGTGTCTCCCCCTCCTTTTACTCCTCCACCTCTTTTCTTTTCGCATGACTATATGTACTTGTCACTTTTCCATGTGTTAGTTGTGTCTTCTGAGCAGTTTGTCAGCTTTTGGACACCTTTGAAGGTGTTTTCTATGTGTTCCTATGTGTTTTTGTTTGCTTGCCATTGGTTTTAACGGTGTTCGAAGGTGTTCGACGAACAGTTCGACGAACAGTTCGGCGAACACACGGGTGTTCGACGAACCGAACCGAACTCGAACACTACGGGGGTGGCTCAACACTACTGCCCAGTCATAGCTTTCATCTAACCATGTCTCGGTTATTCCCACTATGTCATAGTTACCTGTAGATATTTCTGCTTCCAGTTCATCCATCTTGTTTGTCAGGCTCCTGGCATTTGCTAGCACGCAGTTTACACGATTTTGTTTTGTTCCAATCTTCTCCCTGTGGATTGTATTAGAAATTTTCTTACCTCCCTTCCAAGCATCTTGTCTTGGACCTTCTTTGTCGCACTTCATATCTTTCATTAGTATGTTCTCTGGTTGCATGTTCGTGTCCGGCGTTTTTCTTCCCATCCCCTCTTCTTCTAGTTTAACGCCCTCCTGATGAGTGTTGCGAGTCTCCTGGCGAATGTGTGTTTCCCGGGTTTGTTGAGGTGTAGTCCGTCTCTGGCAAGGAGTCCGTCATAGAGGTAATTCACACCGTGGTCCAGGAATCCAAATCCTTGTTGTCTGCACCATCGTCTCAGCCAGTTGTTCACATCAAGGATCCTGTTCCATCTCCTGACGCCATGCCCGTCTACTGGAAGGATAGAAGAAAAAACTACCTGCGCATCCAGTTCTTTTACTTTCTTCCCCAATGCTTCAAAGTCCTTGCAGATTGTCGGTAGGTCCTTCTTTGCCGTGTCATTGGTGCCAACATGTATCAGAAGAAATGGGTGGACATCCTTGGAACTGATGAGCTTCGGTATCCTATCGGTAACATCCTTGATCTTCGCCCCTGGGAGGCAGCATACTTCTCTTGCGGTTATGTCCGGTCTGCAGATAGCTGCTTCTGTTCCTCTCAGTAGTGAGTCTCCCACCACCACCACTCTTCTTCCCTTCTTGGCTGTCCTTTTTCTTGTCGCTTCTGGGTGTTTCTGGGTGCTCTTTTCTTTTTTGCTTGCTGCTAGTTCCTCATCCTTAGGTGTGCCATCTTCGTCCTCCACAAGTCCTTGGAATCTGTTTCTCAGTTGTGTGGTTGGTGGTGTCTCCATGGTCTTCTTGCTTCTTTTGGTCACTTGCCCCCACTTGTCTGCCTCAGGAGGTTCTCTGATGCTTTCTTGACTTTCCGTGACCAGTAGTGACGCTTCTGTTCTGTCCAGGAAGTCTTCATTTTCCTTGATGAGTTTTAATGTCGCAATTCTTTCTTCCAGTCCCCGCACCTTTTCTTCTAAAAGAGCCAGTAGTCTACACTTCTGGCAGGTGAAGTTGGTTTCAGCTTCTGGTCGATCTGTGAACATGTAGCACATGTTGCAGCTCACCATGTAGGTTGTCACATCTGCCATGCTGCTCCTTGTCCCTGCTGACTTGATGTCATGGCGACGATGATGTCATAATAGTTGTCATGGCGACGATTATGTCATAATGGTCATCATGGCAACGATGATGTCATAATGGTTGTCATGGCAATGTTGATGTTATAATGGTCTTCATGGCAAAGGTGATGTCATAATGGTCGTCATGGCGATGATGATGTCATAATGGTCGTCATGGCGACGATGATGTCATAATGGCCGTCATGGCGACGGTGATGTCATAATGGTCATTATGGCGACGATGATGTCATAATGGTTGTCATGGCGACGATTATGTCATAATGGTCATCATGGCAACGATGATGTCATAATGGTTGTCATGGCAATGGTGATGTTATAATGGTCTTCATGGCAATGGTGATGTCAGAATGGTCGTCATGGCAAAGGTGATGTCAGAACGGTCGTCATGGCGACGATGATGTCATAATGATCATCATGGCGACGATGATGTCATAATGGTCGTCATGGCGACAATGATGTCATAATGGCCGTCATGGCGACGGTGATGTCATAATGGTCGTCATGATGACGGTGATGTCATAATGGTTGTCATGGCAAAGATGATGTCACAATGGTCGTCATGGCGACGATGATGTCATAATGGTCGTCATGGCGACTGTGATGTCATAATGGTCGTCATGGCGACGATGATGTCATTATGGTCGTCATGGCGACGATGACGTTATAATGGTCATCATGGCGACGATGATGTCATAATGATCGTCACGGCGATGGTGATGTCATAATGGTCGTCATGGCGACGGTGATGTCATAATGGTCGTCATGGCGACGATGATGTCAATATGGTCGTCATGGCTATGGTGATGTCATAATTGTAGTCATGGCTACGTTGATGTCATAATGGTTGCCATGGCAACAATGTTGTCATAATGGTCGTCATGGCGAAGGTGATGTCATATTGGTCGTCATGACGATGATGATGTCATTATGGTCGTCATAGCAACGATGATGTCATAATGGTCATCATAGCGACGATGATGTCATAATGCTCATCATGGCAATGGTGATGTCATAATGGTCGTCATGGCAAAGGGGATGTCATATTGGTCGTCATGGCGACGGGGATTTCATAATGGTCATCATGGCGACGGTGATGTCATAATGGTCATCATGGCAATGATGAGGTCATAATGGTTGTCATGGCGACGATTATGTCATAATGGTCATCATGGCAACGATGATGTCATAATGGTCGTCATGGCAATGGTGATGTCATAATGGTCGTCATGGCAAAGGTGATGTCATAATGGTCGTCATGGCGACAATGATGTCATAATGGTCGTCATGGCGACGATGGTGTCATAATGGTCGTCATGACGATGATGATGTCATTATGGTCGTCATAGCAACGATGATGTCATAATGGTCATCATGGCAACGATGATGTCATAATGGTCGTCATGGCAATGGTGATGTCATAATGGTCGTCATGGCAAAGGTGATGTCATAATGGTCGTCATGGCGACAATGATGTCATAATGGTCGTCATGGCGACGATGGTGTCATAATGGTCGTCATGGCGATGATGATGTCATAATGGTCGTCATTGCGACGATGATGTCAAAATGGTCGTCATGGCTATGGTGATGTCATAATGGTCGTCATGGCGACAGTGATGTCATAATGGTTGCCATGGCAACAATGTTGTCATAAAGGTCGTCATGGCGAAGGTGATGTCATAACGGTCGTCATGGCGATGATGATGTCATTATGGTCGTCATGGCAACGAAGATGTCATAATGGTCGTCATGGCAACGATGAAGTCATATTCGTCGTCACGGCAATGGTGATGTCATAATGCTCATCATGGCGACGGTGATGTCATAATAATTGCCATGGCAACAATGTTGTCATAATGGTCGTCATGGCGAAGGTGATGTCATATTGGTCGTCTTGGCGATGGTGATTTCATAATGGTCATCATGGTGGCCCTGATGTCATAATGGTCGTCATGACGACGGTGATGTCATAATGGTCGTCATGGCAACGATGATGTTACAATGGTCGTCATGGCGACGATGATGTCATAATGGTCATCATGGCGACAATGATGTCATAATGGTCGTCATGGCGACGGTGATTTTATAATGGTCGTCATGGCGACGATGATGTCATAATGGTCGTCATGGCGACGGTGATGTCATAATGGTCGTCATGGCCACGATGAGGTCATAATGGTCGTCATGGCGACGATGATGTCAAAATGGTCATCATGGCGACGATGATGTCATAATGGTCGTCATGGCGATGAAGATGTCAATATTGTGGTCATGGCTTTGGTGATGTCATAATGGTCATCATGGCAAAGGTGATGTCATAATGGTCAACATGGCGACGATGATGTCATAATGGTCGTCATGGCGGCAATTATGTCATAATGGTCGTCATGGCGACGGTGAGGTCATTATGGTCGTCATGGCGACGATGACGTAATAATGGTCGTCATGGCAACGATGATGTCATAATGGTCGACATGGCGACGATGATGTCATAATGGTCGTCATGGCGACGATGATGTCATAATGGTCATCATGGCGACGATGATGCCATAATGGTCGTCATGGCGACGATGATGTCATAATGGTCGTCATGGCGACGATGATGTCATAATGTTCGTCATGGCGACGATGATGTCATAATGGTCGTCATGGCGACGATGATGTCATAATGGTCGTCATGCCGACAAGGATGTCATTATGGTCATCATGCCCACGATTGTGTAATAATGGTCGTCATGGCGACTGTGATGTCATAATGGTCTTCATGGTGACAATGATGTCATAATGGTCGTCATGGCGACAGTGTTGTCATAATGGACGTCATGGCAACGATGATGTCATAATTGACGTCATGGAAATGGTGATGTCATAATGGTCTTCATGGCAAAGGTGATGTCATAATGGTCGTCATGGCGACGATGATGTCATAATGGTCGACATGGCGACGATGATGGCATAATGGTCGTCATGGTGACGATGATGTCATAATGGTCATCATGGCTGCGATGATGTCATAATGGTCGTCATGGCGACGATTATGTCAATATGGTCGTCATGGCCATGGTGATGTCATAAATGTAGTCATGGCTATGTTGACGTCATAATGGTTGCCATGGCAACAATGTTGTCATAATGGTCGTCATGGCGAAGGTGATGTCATAATGGTCGTCATGACGATGATGATGTCATTATGGTCGTCATGGCAACGATGATGTCACAATGGTCATCATAGCGACGATGATGTCATAATGGTCATCATGGCGATGATGATGTCATAATGGTCTTCATGGCAACGATGAAGTCATAATCGTCGTCACGTCAATGGTGATGTCATAATGCTCATCATGTCAAGGTGATGTCATAATGGTCGTCATGGCAAAGGTGATGTCATAATGGTCGTCATGGCGTCGGGTATTTCATAATGGTCGTCATGGCGACGGTGATGTCATTATGGTCATTATGGCAATGATGAGGTCATAATGGTTGTCATGGCGACGATGATGTCATAATGGTCGTCATGGCGACGATGTCATAATGGTCGTCATGCCGACAAGGATGTCATTATGGTCATCATACCCACGATTGTGTCATAATGGTCGTCATGGCGACTGTGATGTCATAATGGTCTTCATGGTGACAATGATGTCATAATGGTCGTCATGGCGACAGTGTTGTTATAATGGTCGTTTTGGCAACGATGATGTCATAATTGACGTCATGGCAATGGTGATGTCATAATGGTCGTCATGGCGACGGTGATGTCATAATGGTTGACATGTCAACAATGTTGTCATAAAGGTCGTCATGGCGACGATGATGTCATAATGGTCGTCATGGCGACGATGATGTCATAATGGTATTCATGGCAACGATGATGTCATAATGGTCGTCATTGTAAAGATGATGTAAAAATGGTCGTCATGGCGATAATGATGTCATAATGGTCATCATGGTGACTGTGATGTCATAATGGTCATCAGGGCGACGATGATGTCATAATGGTTGTCATGGCGACGATTATGTCATAATGGTCATCATGGCAAAGGTGATGTCATAATGGTTGTCATGGCAATGGTGATGTCATAATGGTCTTCATGGCAAAGGTGATGTCATAATGGTCGTCATGGCAACGATGATGTCAATATGGTCGTCATGGCTTTGGTGATGTCATAATGGTCGTCATGGCGACGGTGATGTCATAATGGTCGTCATGGCAATGGTGATGTCAGAATGGTCGTCATGGCAAAGGTGATGTCAGAATGGTCATCATGGCGATGATGTCATAATGGTCGTCATGGCGACGATGATGTCATCATGGTCGTCATGGCGACAATGATGTCATAATGGTCGTCATGGCGACAATGATGTCATAATGGTCGTCATGGCGACGATGATGTCATTATGGTTGTCATGGCAACGATGACGTCATAATGGTCGTCATGGCGACGATGATGTCATAAGGGTCGTCATGGCGACGGTGATGTTATAATGGTCGTCATGGCGACGGTGATGTCATAATGGTCGTCATTGCAATGGTGATGTCAGAATGGTCGTCATGGCAAAGGTGATGTCATAATGGTCAACATGGCAACGATGATGTCATAATGGTCGTCATGGCGACAATGACGTTATAATGGCCGTCATGGCGATGATGATGTCATAATGGTCGTCATGGCGACGATGATGTCATAATGGTCGTCATGGCGACGATGATGTCATAATGGTCGTCATGCTGACGGTGTTGCCATAATGGTCGTCATGGCGACGATGATGTCATAATGGTCGTCATGGCGACGATGATGTCATAATGTTCGTCATGGCGGCGATGATGTCATGATGGTCGTCATGTCGACGATGATGTCATTATGGTCATCATGCCCACGATTATGTCATAATGGTCGTCATGGCGACTATGATGTCATAGTGGTCTTCATGGTGACAATGATGTCATAATGGTCGTCATGGCGACGATGAGGTCATTATGGTCGTCATGGCGACGATGATGTCAAAATGGTCGTCATGGCGACGATGATGTCATAATGGTCGTCATGGCGACGATGATGTCATAATGGTCGTCATGGCGACGATGATGTCATAATGGTCGTCATAGCGACGATGATGTCAAAATGGTCGTCATGGCGACGATGATGTCTTAATGGTCGTCATGGCAACGATGATGTTATAATGGTCGACATGGAGACAATGATGGCATAATGGTCGTCATGGCAACGATGATGTCATAATGGTCATCATCGCAACGATGATGTCATAATGGTCGTCATGGCGACGATTATGTCAATATGGTCGTCATGGCTATGGTGATGTCATAATTGTAGTCATGGCGACGTTGATGTCATAATGGTCGTCATGGCAAAGTTGATGTCATATTGGTCGTCATGGCGACGATGATGTCAAAATGGTCGTCATGGCGACGATGATTTCATAATGGTCGTCATGGCGACGATGATGTCATAATGGTCGTCATGGCGACGATGATGTCATAATGTTCGTCATGGCGACGATGATGTCAAAGTGGTCGTCATGGCAACGATGATGTCATAATGGTTGACATGGCGACAATGATGGCATAATGGTCGTCATGGCGACGATGATGTCATAATGGTCATCATGGCAACGATGATGTCATAATGGTCGTCATGGCGACGATTATGTCAATATGGTCGTCATGGCCATGGTGATGTCATAATTGTAGTCATGGCGACGTTGATGTCATAATGGTCGTCATGGTAAAGGTGATGTCATATTGGTCGTCATGGCAATGGTGATGTCATAATGGTCGTCATGGCAAAGGTGATGTCATAATGGTCGTCATGGCGACGATGATGTCATAATGGTCGTCATGGCGACAATGATGTCATGATGGTCGTCATGGCGATTATGATGTCATAATGGTCATCATGGCGACGATGATGTCAAAATGGTCGTCATGGCGACGATGATGTCATTATGGTCGTCATGACGACGGTGATGTCATAATGGTCGTCAAGGTGATGATGATGTCAATATGGTCGTCATGGCTATGGTGATGTCATAATGGTCGTAATGGCGATGGTGATGGCATAATGGTTGCCATGGCAAATATGTTGTCATAATGGTCGTCATGGCGAAGGTGATGTCATAATGGTTGTCATGGCGATGATGATGTCATTATGGTCATCATGGCAACGATGATGTCATAATTGTCGTCATGGCAACCATGAAGTCATAATCGTCATCACGGCAATGGTGATGTCATAATGCACATCATGGCGACCGTGATGTCATAATAAATGCCATGGCAACAATGTTGTCATAATGGTCGTCATGGCGAAGGTGATGTCATAATGGAAGTCATGGCGACGGTGATTTCATAATGGCCGTCATGGCAAGGGTGATGTAATGTTGGTCGTCATGGCGACGATGATGTCACAATGGTCATCATGGCTTTGGTGATCTCATAATGGTCGTCATGGCTTTGGTGATGTCATAATGGTCGTCATGGCGACGGTGATGTCATAATGGTCGTCATGGCGACGGTAATGTCATAATGGTCGTCATGGCAATGGTGATGTCAGAATAGTCGTCATGGCAAAGGTGGTGTCAGAATGGTCATCATGGCGACGATGATGTCATAATGGTCGTCATGGCGACGATGATGTCATAATGGTCGTCATGGCGACAATGATGTCATAATGGTTGTCATGGCGACGATGATGTCATTATGGTCATCATGGCGACGATGACGTCATAATGGTCGTCATGGCGATGATGATGTCATTATGGCGATGATGACGTCATAATGGTCGTCATGGCGATGATGATGTCATAATGGTCGTCATGGCGACGATTATGTCATAATTGTCGTCATGGCGATGGTGTTGTCATAATGGTCATCATGACGAAGGTGATGTCATAATGGTCGTCATGGCAACGATGATGTCATAATGGTCGACATGTCGACGATGATGTCATAATAGTCGTCTTGGCGACGATGATGTCATAATGGTCGTCATGGCGACGATGATGTCATAATGGTCGTCATGGCGACGATTATGTCAATATGGTCGTCATTGCTATGGTCATGTCATAATTGTAGTCATGGCAACGATGAAGTCATAATCGTCGTCACGGCAATGGTGATGTCATAATGCTCATCATGGCGACTGTGATGTCATAATAATTGCCATGGCAACAATGTTGTCATAATGATTGTCATGGCGACAATGATGTCATAATGGTCGTCATGGCGACGATGATGTCACAATGGTCGTCATGGCGACAATGATGTCAAAATGGTCGTAATGGCGACGATGATGTCATAATAGTCGTCATGACGACGGTGATGTCATAATGGTAGTCATGGCGACGATTATGTCATAATGGTTGTCATGGCAAAGGTGATGTCATAAAGTTCATCATGGCGATGATGATGTCATAATGGTTGTCATGGCAATGGTGATGTCATAATGGTCGTCATGGCAAAGGTGATGTCATAATGGTCATCATGGCGATGATGATGTCATAATGGTCGTCATGGTGACGATGGTGTCATAATGATCGTTATGGCAACGATGAGGTCATAATGGTCGTAATGGCGACGATGAGGTCAAAATGGTCGTCATGGCGACGATGATGTCTTAATGGTCGTCATGATGAAGGTGATGTCATAACGGTCTTCATGGCAACGATGATGTCATAATGGTCGACATGGCGACGATGATGTCATAATGGTCGTCATGGCAACGATGATGTCATAATGGTCGTCATGGCGACGATGATGTCAATATGGTCGTCATGGCGACGATTATGTCAATATGGTCGTCATGGTTATGGTGATGTCATATTTGTAGTCATGGCTACGGTGATGTCATAATGGTTGCCATGTCAACAATGTAGTCATAATGGTCGTCATGGCGATGATGATGTCATTATGGTCGTCATGGCAACAATGATGTCATAATGGTCGTCATAGCGACGATGATGTCATAATGGTCGTCATGGCAACGATGAAGTCATAATTGTCGTCACGGCAATGGTGATGTCATAATGCTCATCATGGCGAATGTGATGTCATAACAATTGCCATGGCAACAATGTTGTCATAATGGTCGTCATGGCGAAGGTGATTCAATATTGTCAGTCATGGCGAGGGTGATTTCATAATGGTCGTCATGGCGACGGTGATGTCATAATGGTCATCATGGCAACGATGAGGTCATAATTGTTGTCGTGGCGTCGATTATGTTATAATGGTCATCATGACAACGATGATGTCATAATGGTCGTCATGGCAACAATGACGTCATAATGGACGTCATGGCGACGATGATGTCATAATGGTCGTCATGGCGACAATGATGTCATAATGGTCGTCATGGCGACGATGATGTCATTATGGTCGTCATGGCGACGATGACGTCATAATGGTCGTCATGGCGACGATGATGTCATTATGGTCGTCATGGCGACGATGACGTCATAATGGTCGTCATGGCGACGGTGATGTCATAATGGTCGTCATGGCGACGGTGATGTCATAATGGTCGTCATGGTGACGTTGATGTCATAATGGTCATCATGGCAATGGAGATGTCATAATGGTCGTCATGGCAATGGAGATGTCAGAATGGTCGTCATGGCAAAGGTGATGTCATAATGGTCAACATGGTGACGATCATGTCATAATGGTCGTCATGGCGACAATAATGTCATAATTGTCGTCATGGCGACGATGATGTCATTATGGTCGTCATGGCGATGATGACGTCATAATGGTCGTCATGGCGACGATGATGTCATAATGGCCGTCATGGCGACGATGATGTCATAATGTTCGTCATGGCGACGATGATGTCATAATGGTCATCATACTGACGGTGTTGCAATAATGGTCGTCATGGCGACGATGATGTCATAATGGTCGTCATGGTGACGATGATGCCATAATGGTCGTCATGGCGACGATGATGTCATAATGGTCGTCATGCCGACAATGATGTCACTATGGTCATGATGCCCACGATTATGTCATAATGGTCGTAATGGCGACTGTGATGTCATAATGATCTTCATGGTGACAATGATGTCATAATGGTCGTCATGGCGACGATGAGGTCACAATGGTCGTCATGGCGACGATGATGTCAAAATGGTCGTCATGGCGACGATGATGTTAAAATGGTCGTCATGACGACGGTGATGTCATAATGGTTGCCATGGCAACAATGTTGTCATAATGGTCGTCATGGCGAAGGTGATGTCATAATGGTCGTCGTGGCGAAGGTGATGTCATAATGGTCGTCATAGCGACGATGATGTCATAATGGTCATCATGGCGATGATGATGTCATAATGGTCGTCATGGCAACGATGAAGTCATAATCGTCGTCACGGCAATGGTGATGTCATAATGCTCATCATGGCAAGGGTGATGTCATAATGGTCGTCATGGCAAAGGTGATGTCATATTGGTCGTCATGGCGACGGTGATTTCATAATGGTCGTCATGGCGACGGTGATGTCATAATGGTCATCATGGCAATTATGAGGTCATAATGGTTGTCATGGCGACGATTATGTCATAATGGTCATCATGGCAACGATGATGTCATAATGGTTGTCATGGCAATGGTGATGTCATAATGGTCGTCATGGAAAAGGTGATGTCATAATGGTCGTCATGGCGACGATGATGTCAAAATGGTCGTCATGGCGACGATGATGTTATAATGGTCGTCAAGGTGATGATGATGTCAATATGGTCGTCATGGCTATGGTGAGGTCATAATGGTCGTCATAGCGACGATGATGTCATAAAGGTTGCCATGGCAACAATGTTGTCATAATGATCTTCATGGCGAAGGTGATGTCATAATGGTTGTCATGGCGATGATGATGTCATTATGGTCGTCATGGCAACGATGATGTCATAATTGTCGTCATGGCAACGATGAATTTATAATTGTCATCACGGCAATGGTGATGTCATAATGCTCATCATGGCGACCGTGATGTCATAATAATTGCCATGGCAACAATGTTGTCATAATGGTCGTCATGGCGAAGGTGATGTCATAATGTTCGTCATGGCAATGGTGATGTCAGAATGGTCGTCATGGCAAAGGTGATGTCAGAATGGTCATCATGGCTACGATGATGTCATAATGGTCGTCATGGCGACGATGATGTCATAATGGTCGTCATGGCGACGATGATGTCATAATGGTCGTCATGGCGACGATGATGTCATTATGGTCGTCATGGCGACGATGATGTCATAATGGTCTTCATGGCGACGATGATGTCACAATGGTCGTCATGGCGACAATGATGTCAAAATGGTCGTCAAGGCGACGATGATGTCATAATGGTTGTCATGGCGACAATGATTTCATAATAGTCGTCATCACGACGATGATGTCAATATGGTCGTCATGGCTATAGTGATGTCATAATGGCCGTCATGGCGACGGTGATGTCATAATGGTCGCCATGGCAATGGTGATGTCAGAATGGTCGTCATGGCAAAGGTGATTTCATAAATGTCATCATGGCGACGATGATGTCATAATGGTCGTCATGGCGACGATGATGTCATAATGGTCGTCATGGCGACAATGATGTCATCATGGTCGTCATGGCGACGATTATGTCATTATGGTCGTCATGGAGACGATAACAACATAATGGTCGTCATGGCGACGATGATGTCATAATGGTCGTCATGGCGACGATGATGTCATACTGGTCGTCATGGCGACGGTGTTGCCATAATGGTCGTCATGGCGACGATGATGTCATAATGGTCATCATGGCGACGATGATGTCATAATGGTCGTCATGGCGACGATGATGTCATAATGGTTGTCATGCCGACGATGATGTCATTATAGTCATCATACCCACGATGATGTCATAATGGTCGTCATGGCGAATGTCATGTCATAATGGTCTTCATGGTGACAATGATGTCATAATGGTCGTCATGGCGACAGTGTTGTCATAATGGTCGTCATGGCAACGTTGATGTCATAATTGACGTCATGGCAATGGTGATGTCATAATGGTCGTCATGGCGACGGTAATCTCATTAATGGTTGCCATGGCAACAATGTTGTCATAAAGGTCGTCATGGCGACGATGATGTCATATTTGTGGTCATGGTGACGATGAGGTCATAATGGTCGTCATGGCGATGATGATGTCATAATGGTCGTCATGGTGACGATGATGTCTTAATGGTCGTCATGACGACGATGATGTCATTATGGTCATCATACCCACGATGATGTCATAATGGTCGTCATGGCGACGATGATGTCATAATGGTCGTCATGGCGACAATGATGTCATAATGGTCGTCATGGCGACGATGATGTCATTATGGTCGTCATGGCGACTATGATGTCATAATGGTGATCATGGCGACGGTGATGTCATAAAGGTCGTCATGACGACGGTGATGTCATAATGGTCGTCATGGCAACGGTGATGTCAGAATGGTCGTCATGGCAAAGGTGATGTCATAATGGTCAACATGGCGACGATGATGTCATAATGGTCGTCATGGCGGCAATGATGTCATAATGGTCGTCATGGCGACGGTGAGGTCATTATGATCGTCATGGCGACTATGACGTCATAATGGTCGTCATGGCGACGATGATGTCATAATGGCCGTCATGGCGACGATGATGTCATAATGGTCGTCATGGCGACGATGATGTCATAATGGTCGTCATGCCGACGATGATGTCACTATGGTCATCATGCCCACGATTATGTCATAATGGTCGTCATGGCGACTGTGATGTCATAATGATCTTCATGATTACAATGATGTCATAATGGTCGTCATGGCCACGATGAGGTCATAATGGTCGTCATGGCGACGATGATGTCAAAATGGTCGTCATGGCGACGATGATGTCAAAATGGTCGTCATGACGACGGTGATGTCATAATGGTCGTCATGGCAACGATGATGTCATAATGGTCGACATGGCGACAATGATGTCTTAATGGTCGTCATGGCGACGATGAAGTCATAATGGTCATCATGGCGACGATGATGTCATAATGGTCGTCATGGCGACGATTATGTCAATATGGTCGTCATGGCTATGGTGATGTCATAATCGTTGTCATGGCGACGATGATGTCAAAATGGTCGTCATGGCGACAATGATGTCATAATGGTCGTCATGGCGACGATGATGTCATTATGTTCGTCATGGCGACGATGACGTCATAATGGTCGTCATGGCGATGATGATGTCATAATGGTCGTCATGGCGACGATGATGTCATAATGGTCGTCATGGCAATGGTGATGTCAGATTGGTCGTCATGGCAGAGGTGATGTCATAATGGTCAACATGGCGACGATGATGTCATAATGGTCGTCATGGCGACGATGATGTCATAATGATCGTCATGGCGACAATGATGTAATAATGGACGTCATGGCTACATGAGGTCATAATGGTCGTCATGGCACGATGATGTCAAAATGGTCATCATGGCGACGATGATGTCAATATGATCGTCATGGCGACGATTATGTCAATATGGTCGTCATGGCTATGGTGATGTCATAATTGTAGTCTTGGCGACGGTGATGTCATAATGGTTGCCATAATGGTCGTCATGGCGAAGGTGATGTCATAATGGTCGTCATGGCGATGATGATGTCATTATGGTCGTCATGGCAACGATGATGTCATAATGGTCGTCATAGCGATGATGATGTCATAATGGTATTCATGGCGACGATGCTGTCATAATGGTCGTCATGGCGACGATGAGGTCATAATGGTCGTCATGGCGACGATGATGTCAAAATGGTCATCATGGCGACAATGTTGTCATAATGGTCGTCATGGCGAAGGTGATGTCATAATGGTCGTCATAGCGACGATGATGTCATAATGGTCATCATGGCGATGATGATGTCATAATGGTCGTCATGGCAACGATGAAGTCATAATCGTCATCACGGCAATGGTGATGTCATAATGCTCATCATGGCGACGGTGATGTCATAATAATTGCCATGGCAACAATGTTGTCATAAAGGTCGTCATGGCGACAATGATGTCATAATGGTCGTCATGGCGACGATGATGTCATAATGGTCGTCATGGCGACGATGATGTCATAATGGTTGTCATGGCAACGATAATGTCATAATGGTCGACATGACGACGGTGATGTCATAATGGTCGTCATGGCAAAGGTGATGTCATAATGGTCGTCATGGCGACGATGATGTCAAAATGGTCGTCATGGCGACAATGATGTCATAATGGTCATCATGGCGACGATGATGTCATTATGGTCGTCATGGCGACGATGACGTCATAATGGTTGTCATGGCGATGATGATGACATAATGGTCGTCATGGCGACGATGATGTCATAATGGTCGTCATGGCGACGGTGACGTCATAATGGTTGCCATGGCAAAAATGTTGTTATAAAGGTCGTCATGGCGACGATGATGTCATAATGGTCGTCATGGCGACGATGATGTCATAATGGTAGTCATGGCGACGGTGACGTCATAATGGTTGCCATGGCAAAAATGTTGTTATAAAGGTCGTCGTGGCGACGATGATGTCATAATGGTCGTCATGGCGACGATGATGTCATAATGGTAGTCATGGCAACGATGACGTCATAATGGTCGTCATGGCGATGATGATGTCATAATGGTCGTCATGGCGACGATGATGTCATAATGGTCGTCATGGCGAAGGTGATGTCATAATGGTCGTCATGGCAATGGTGATGTCAGAATGGTTGTCATGGCAGAGGTGATGTCATAATGGTCAACATGGCGACGATGATGTCATAATGATTGTCATGGCGAGGATGATGTCATAATGGTCGCCATGGCGACAATGATGTCATAATGGTCGTCATGGCGACGATGAGGTCATAATGGTCGTCATGGCGACGATGATGTCAAAATGGTCATCATGGCGACTATGATGTCTTAATGGTCGTCATGACGACGGTGATGTCATAATGGTCGTCATGGCAACGATGATGTCATAATCTTCGACATCGCGACGATGATGTCATAATGGTCGTCATGGCGACGATGAAGTCATAATGGTCATCATGGCGACGATGATGTCATAATGGTCGTCATGGCGACGATTATGTCAATATGGTCGTCATGGCTATGGTGATGTCATAATTGTAGTCATGGCGACGGTGATGTCATAATGGTTGCCATGGCAACAATGTTGTCATAATGGTCGTCATGGCGAAGGTGATGTCATAATGGTCGTCATGGCGATGATGATGTCATTATGGTCGTCATGGCAACGATGATGTCATAATGGTCGTCATAGCGACGATGATGTCATAATGGTAATCATGGCGATGATGATGTCATAATGGTCGTCATGGCGACGATGATGTCATAATGGTCGTCATGGCGACGATGTGGTCGTAATGGTCGTCATGGCGACGATGATGTCAAAATGGTCATCATGGCGACAATGTTGTCATAATGGTGGTCATGGCGAAGGTGATGTCATAATGGTCGTCATAGCGACAATGATGTCATAATGGTCATCATGGCCATGATGATGTCATAATGGTCGTCATGGCAACGATGAAGTCATAATCGTCATCACGGCAATGGTGATGTCATAATGCTCATCATGGCGACGGTGATGTCAGAATAATTGCCATGGCAACAATGTTGTCATAATGGTCGTCATGGCGAAGGTGATGTCATATTGGTCGTCATGGCGACGGTGACTTCATAATGGTCGTCATGGCGACGGTGATGTCATAATGGTTGCCATGGCAACAATGTTGTTATAATGGTCGTCATGGCGACGATGATGTCATAATGGTAGTCATGGCGACGATGATGTCATAATGGTAGTCATGGCGATGGTGACGTCATAATGGTTGCCATGGCAAAAATGTTGTTATAAAGGTCGTCATGGCGACGATGATGTCATAATGGTCGTCATGGCGACGATGATGTCATAATGGTAGTCATATCAACGATGATGTCATAATGGTCGTCATGGCGACGGTGATGTCATAATGGTCATCATGGCGACGATGAGGTCATAGTTACATAGTTACATAATTACATAGTTACATAGTTTATAAGGCTGAAAAAAGACAAGCGTCCATCCTGTTCAGCTTATTTCTTGTGCACTGCATCTATTCCGCTATTCCTATACCATGCGGTATAGGCCAATTTACATCATTGAGGAAAAATTCACTTCCCGACACCAATCTGGCAGTCAGATTAAATCCCTGGATTAATTAACTAAGCAGTAATAAGATGTAATTTTATTGTTCTCAAGAAAGGCATCCAGGCCTCTCTTGAACTCATTAAGTGAGTTGGACATCACCACTTCCTCTCCCAGAGAGTTCCAGAGTCTCACGGCTCTGACCGTAAAGAATCCCCTTCTATGCTGGTGCAGGAACCTCCTTTCCTCCAGACGCATAGTGTGCCCCCTCGTCTTTGTCACCATCCTTGGTATAAACAGGTCATGTGAGAGATCTCTGTACTGCCCCCTGATGTATTTATACATGTTTATGAGGTCTCCCCTAAGCCTTCTCTTTTCCAATGTAAATAGGCCTAATTTTGACAACCTCTCTGGGTATTCTAGTCCCTCCATTCCCTTTATTACCTTAGTCGCCCTCCTTTGTACCCTCTCTAGCTCCAGTATGTCTTTCCTGAGCCCCGGAGCCCAGAACTGTGCACAATATTCTAAGTGCGGCCTTACCAGCGCTTTATACAGAGGAAGAACAATGTTCTCATCATATGCTCCTATTCCTCTTCTGATGCATGCCATGACTCTATTTGCCTTCACAGCTGCTGCCTGACACTGGGCACTCCAATTTAATTTGCTATTAACTAAGACGCCCAGGTCCTTCTCCATGTCAGATTTCCCCAACGGTTTCCCATTTAATATGTATGGGTGACTGCTGTTTTTCTTTCCCATGTGCATGACCTTACATTTATCGGCATTGAACCCCATTTGCCATTTTTTGGCCCAACTCCCCAATTTATCTAAATCCTCCTGTAGCTGTGCCCTATCCTCATCTGTATTAACTACTTTACAAAGTTTAGTATCATCTGCAAATATTGCTATTTTACTATGCAACCCTTCCACTAGATCATTAATAAATATATTAAATAATATAGGGCCCAAGACAGACCCTTGAGGCACCCCGCTAGTAACCCTGACACACCCTGAGCTTACTCCATTGATAACCACCCTCTGCTTTCTATCACTCAGCCAGCTATTTACCCACTTGCACACATTATCCCCCAGACCAAGCATTCTCATTTTATATTCCAACCTTTTGTGTGGCACAGTATCAAACGCTTTGGAGAAGTCAAGGTATACAACATCCACTGACTTTCCCCGGTCCAGCTGTGAGCTCACCTCCTCGTAGAAGGCGATCAGGTTTGTTTGGCAGGAGCGATCCCTCATGAATCCATGTTGATATTGAGTTAGACAGTTATTATCATTAAGATATTCTACAATAGCATCTCTAAGAAATCCTTCAAACAATTTACCCACAACAGACGTTAAGCTTACTGGTCTATAGTTCCCAGGGTCACTTTTAGACCCCTTTTTGAATATTGGTACCACATTTGCTTGGCGCCAGTCTAGTGGGACAGTCCCTGTCCATAAAGAGTGCTTGAATATAAGATACAGTGGCCTGTCTATCACATTACTTAATTCTTTTAGTACCCGGGGGTGTATGTCATCTGGGCCTGGTGACTTGTCTATTTTGATATTATTTAGGCGTTTCTGAACTTCCTCCTGGGTTAGGTGGGTGATATTTAGCGGAGGGTTTACTTTATCACTCTGCATTTCCTCCGATAAATTGTTTTCTTTTGTGAAAACAGTGGAGAAAAAGCTATTGAGTAGGTTTGCTTTACCGTCATCGCCCTCTATGATTTTACCCAGGTTATTTTTCAATGGGCCAACGCCATCAGTTTTAATCCTTTTACTGTTTATATAGTTAAAGAACAGTTTGGGATTCGTTTTACTTTCCTTGGCAATTAGTCTCTCTGTCTCCTCTTTTGCTATTCTTATTTGTTTCTTACAGATTTTGTCTTTTTCCCTATAAGATATTAGCGCTTCCTCGCTGCCTTCTTGTTTAAGTTTACCGAAAGCCCTTTTTTTGTTTTTCATTGCCCTCTTGACTTCCTTATTTAGCCACATTGGCTTCCTCCTATTCCTCGCCCTTTTATTCCCATAAGGTATGTACCTTCTACAGTGACTATGTAGGACTGCTTTGAAAATTTCCCATTTTCTATCCGTGTTCCTATTACTGAAGATACTATCCCAGTCTATAAGGTGAAGGGCATCTCTTAGCTGATCAAACTTTGCCCTCCTGAAGTTCAGTGTTTTTGTGACTCCCTTGCTGGGCACCCTACTGAAGCACATGTGGAATTGTATAATGTTGTGGTCACTATTTCCCAGGTGCCCCCCGACCTGCACCTCAGTTATTCTGTCTGGCCTGTTAGTTAATATTAAGTCTAAAAGGGCCGTCCCTCTAGTTGGTTCCTGCACAAGTTGTGACAAATAATTGTCTTTGATAATTGACAGAAACCTGTTTCCTTTCTGAGATCTACAGCTTTCGGTTTCCCAGTCTATATCGGGGTAGTTGAAGTCCCCCATAATAATCACCTCGTTATTTTTTGCTACTTCGTCTATTTGTCTCATTAATAGACTTTCCGTGGCTTCTGCTATATTTGGTGGTTTATAACAGACTCCTATGATAATTTTGTTATTGTTTTTTGCCCCATGTATCTCCACCCATAAGGACTCGACCTCCTCATTTACCTCCCATACATCCTCCCGTATTGTAGGCTTTAGACACGTCTTTACATATAGACAGACTCCACCCCCTTTCCGATTTCTTCGATCCCTTCTAAACAGACTGTAACCCTGTAAGTTAACTGCCCAGTAGAGATGAGCGTTGTTCTGCTCGAACTGTTCGCCAATCTCAAATTCAAGCTGTTTTGGGCGGTGTTCGAGCCGGTCGGCGAACACGAACAATTTGAGAAAAATTCGGCTGTTCGAGGTTATGTTCGATAACTGTTCGTGCACCAAAATCATAACTGGATTTTTTCTCAGTAATGATGAAAATTAATGTTAATCCGCAGTTTGAGTGTACAGCGGGGTGGGGGGAGGGGCAGGGGATGGATCTCTGCAGGAACAATGAAGATCTCCATTTTTTTTTCTCTTTCCCGCATTTGCAGTGGGGAGGTGCAATCTGTCAGCCTATCAGCAGCGCACACACGGAGCGAAGTGCTTTTTTTCACACAAGCAAGGGCATGTGTCATTGGCAGTGTATGTCACATGTCCTTGCCCTATAAGACCAAGCCATTTTCCCCGTCGCCACCATTTTCTCACTGCTGCAGCTGCGTGTTAGACGGCACCGCTGTTGCTGTGTGCGCTATACCTTGTTAATTTCAAGCCAATTTTCGCACAAATCTACAGATAGCTTGGGAGTAGGGAATAGTTGTGATTGCAGTCCTTTTAAGGACTAGGTTACAGCATTTCCTACGACTTTTATCAGGGAGGTCTGTGCTCTTAAATAGATAGGTTGTGGGAGTAAAGACTAATTGTAATTGGAGTCCTTTTCAGGACTAGGTTACATCAGTTCCTATCAGTTTTTGCCAGGCAGGTCTGTGCCAGTGCTGTGCAAGTTTTTTTCACAGCATTTGGCTGAATCTAGCAAAGCTAATCCTTTTTGGCCTATTGCAGAGTGTGTTAGTCAGTGGAGTAGCCTATCTGTGTTGCAAGATATACCACCTGTGTATAGAATACCAATTTTTTTACTGCACCTAGTGAAGTAAAATCTTTTGGGCATAGCATCATTCTATTAGTCCATCTATACTGACCTCCATCAGGTTGCAAACTGAATATAATTTTTTTCTGCATCTAGCTCTGAAAAAATATTTGGGCTTCTAGCAGTGTGTGGGACTTGGTCTATTAGTCCATCTATACTGACCTCCATCAGGTTGCAAATTAAAAATAATTTTTTTCTTCATTTAGCTCTGAAAAAATATTTGGGCTTCTAGCTGTGTGTGGGACTTGTTCTATTAGTCCTTCTATACTGACCTCCAGCAGGTTGCAAATTGAATATAATTTTTTTCTGCATCTAGCTCTGAAAAAATATTTGGGCTTCTAGCGGTGTGTGGGACTTGGTCTATTAGTCCATCTATACTGACCTCCATCAGGTTGCAAATTAAAAATATTTTTTTTCTGCATCTAGCTCTGAAAAAATATTTGGGCTTCTAGCAGTGTGTGGGACTTGGTCTATTAGTCCATCTATACTGACCTCCATCAGGTTGCAAATTAAAAATAATTTTTTTCTTCATTTAGCTCTGAAAAAATATTTGGGCTTCTAGCAGTGTGTGGGACTTGTTCTATTAGTCCTTCTATACTGACCTCCAGCAGGTTGCAAATTGAATATAATTTTTTTCTGCATCTAGCTCTGAAAAAATATTTGGGCTTCTAGCGGTGTGTGGGACTTGGTCTATTAGTCCATCTATACTGACCTCCATCAGGTTGCAAATTAAAAATAATTTTTTTCTGCATCTAGCTCTGAAAAAATATTTGGGCTTCTAGCAGTGTGTGGGACTTGGTCTATTAGTCCATCTATACTGACCTCCATCAGGTTGCAAATTAAAAATAATTTTTTTCTTCATTTAGCTCTGAAAAAATATTTGGGCTTCTAGCAGTGTGTGGGACTTGTTCTATTAGTCCTTCTATACTGACCTCCAGCAGGTTGCAAATTGAATATAATTTTTTTCTGCATCTAGCGCTGAAAAAATATTTGGGCTTCTAGCGGTGTGTGGGACTTGGTCTATTAGTCCATCTATACTGACCTCCATCAGGTTGCAAATTAAAAATAATTTTTTTCTGCATCTAGCTCTGAAAAAATATTTGGGCTTCTAGCAGTGTGTGGGACTTGGTCTATTAGTCCATCTATACTGACCTCCATCAGGTTGCAAACTGAATATATTTTTTTCTGCATCTACCTCTGAAAAAATATTCGGCTTCTAGCTGTGTGTGGGACTTGTTGTATTAGTCCATCTATACTGACCTCCATCAGGTTGCAAACTGAATATATTTTTTTCTGCATCTACCTCTGAAAAAATATTGGGCTTCTAGCTGTGTGTGGGTCTTGTTCTATTAATCCATCTATACTGACCTCCATCAGGTTGCAAACTGAATATAATTTTTTTCTGCATCTAGCTCTGAAAAAATATTTGAGCTTCTAGCGGTGTGTGGGACTTGGTCTATTAGTCCATCTATACTGACCTCCATCAGGTTGCAAATTAAAAATATTTTTTTTCTGCATCTAGCTCTGAAAAAATATTTGGGCTTCTAGCAGTGTGTGGGACTTGTTCTATTAGTCCTTCTATACTGACCTCCAGCAGGTTGCAAATTGAATATAATTTTTTTCTGCATCTAGCTCTGAAAAAATATTTGGGCTTCTAGCGGTGTGTGGGACTTGGTCTATTAGTCCATCTATACTGACCTCCATCAGGTTGCAAATTAAAAATATTTTTTTTCTGCATCTAGCTCTGAAAAAATATTTGGGCTTCTAGCAGTGTGTGGGACTTGGTCTATTAGTCCATCTATACTGACCTCCATCAGGCGTGTTGGGAAGGGGAAAAAAGGTTGTGTCCGTGGGGTAGGTGCAGAAGAAAGACCATCTTCCAGCCAAACTAAAATGTCTACTTCTTTTAGCGGACAATGTGATAAGATCCCTTTCTTACGGCCACGCCAATCGCTACAAATTCCAGATGAGGCACAAAAACAGCAGGTGCTTCAACGGATATCAAGTGCTCCTTTAAGTGGGCTCTCCTCCACATCAACTTCAACATCACAAATACTCCAGTCCTCAAAGGTGTCACCCAAATCGCACTTGCTTCCTCACAGCTCCCAAATCTCCAGCTGCCCGTCTGAGTATGAGGTAGAACAGATGGTTGAGTCTGCAGAGCTGTTTACTCATACTATAGCCTGGGAATCAGAGGTCGACTCCAGCGCTTCTGTGAATCCAGACGAGGAAATGATCTGCACTGATGCCCAGAATCTTTATGAGTCGGATCCAGGACCAGACGCAGAAGGTTCTGACCATAATGTAGACCCTCATTCCCAAACTGTAACTCCTGTTGGTGGAGACAATGAGGAAGACGATGATAAGACTCAAATACCTGATTGGAGCGACAACTTTAGTTTTTTGTCAGGGCAGGAACAGGTTGGCTCTGAGGACGACGGGTGTGATAACGCACAGGGTGATGATGATGAGGTCGGAGATCCCACTTACTGTCAACCCACAGTCAGCCAAGAGATGAGGTCAGCAGAGGAGGTGGAGGAAGATGCTAGTGATGACGAGGTCAGGTTGCGCCTTCCTGGACAGAGACGTAGTACTGGAAGCACGTCAACAACTGCATCCTCAAACACAACTCTGCCTCTCACCACAAGTCGTGGTGGCTCTTCAGGTCGCATGGGTGCTAAGCCTTGCATAGCCTGGGCATTTTTTCAGATCGATAAAGATGACCCAACTCGTGTTATCTGTAACATTTGTCAGCAAAAGCTAAGTAGAGGCCAAAAAATACATAGTTTGAGTACTTCATGCATGAACCGGCACATGGACATGAAGCATAAGTTGCAGTGGGAAGCTCAGTGTGCTACAATGCGGCCTAGCCGGCCGGGCCAACCACAGAAGTCACACCTGTTTTGGGGCGCAGACCTGCCACCTCTTTACCCGCAGCAGCCAGCGTGATTGGCAGGTCATCATTTTCTTTGGAGGTGGTAACACCAGCTGGTGTTGAGCGCTGTCCGACATCGATAGCACCACCTTTGGATCAAGGCAACCTAACATGTCCGCCTGCATCTTCCTCACAGACCGGCAGTTTGCCGGGGACACCCTTATTAACCCCGTCTAAGCACAATAGCCAGCTCTCGGTCCCTCAGATGTGGACAAGTAAAAGACCATTTCCTCCTAGCCATGAGAAAGCTAAGAGGTTGAATTTCACCATCTGCAAGCTCTTGGCTACAGAAATGCTGCCTTTCCGCCTGGTGGACACAGAGGATTTTCGAGACCTTATGTCCGTCGCAGTGCCCCAGTACCAGATGCCCAGTCGGCACTACTTCTCAAAGAAAGGTGTGCCTGCGCTCCACCAGCATGTCGCACACAACATCACCGCTTCTTTGAGAAACTCTGTGTGTGACAGGGTGCATTTCACCACAGACACTTGGACGAGTAGGCATGGACAGGGGCGTTACATGTCGCTGACTGGGCACTGGGTAACTATGGTGACAGCAGGACAAGGGGCTGCTGTCCAAGTCTTGCCGTCCCCACGAGTTGTGCGTCAATCCTCTTTATGTCAAAGTTCCTCCACTGCTTCTGCCTCCTCAACCTCCTCTCGGTCTTCCACCTGCACCCAAAGCCTGTCTGGTCATGCCACAAGCTTTCTAACTGCGCAGAAGGGATCCTGCACACCTCCTTACTATGCTGGCAGTAGGGCTCAACGTCATCAGGCGGTTTTTACATTGAAATGTCTGGGAAATGTGAGTCACACAGCTGAGGAGTTGTGGTCAGCTCTGGAGAACCAATTTCATGAATGGTTGTCTCCACTGGACCTGAAACCAGGGAAGGCCGTGTGCGACAATGCTGCAAACCTGGGTGCGGCCCTTCGCCGGGGCAATGTCACACACGTGCCTTGTATGGCTTACGTGTTGAACCTGGTTGTCCAGCAATTTTTAGCCCACTATCCCAGACTAGATGGCCTTCTGCAGAGGGCACGGTCGCTGTGTGCTCACTTCCGCCGTTCGCATCCCGCAGCTCAGCGACTTACATCTCTACAGAAGTCGTTGGGCCTGCCACTTCACCGGCTAAAATGCGATGTGCCTACCCGGTGGAATTCAACTCTGCACATGTTGCAGCGACTGTGGCAGCACCGACAAGCCCTGGTGCAATACGTTCTGACGTATAGCCTGGGCCAACGAGATTCAGAGGTGGGGCAAATCACGCTGGAGGAGTGGTCTCAGATCAGGGACCTATGCACCCTTCTGCACAGTTTTGAAATGGCGACGAAGATGTTTAGTGCTGACGATGCCATTATCAGCATGACTATTCCGGTGATTTACATGCTGGAGCACATGTTAAACAGAATTCGGAGTCAGGTGGTGGCACAAGAGGAGGTGGAGGAAGTAGAGGAGGAGGAGTTGTATGCGGAAGGGCTAACATCTGCAAGGTCCAGACGGTCGGCAGCACCAAGGCGGCAGGCATGTGAGGGTGGGGGAGATGATTTTACCAGGGCGCATGGTAGCAGCCAAACTAGTGAGGAAGGTGCAGGAGCCCAGTAAGAAGTGGAGGACGAACTGATGGAAGACTCATCAGATGAGGGAGACCTTGATCACATTTCTGTTGTGCGAGGTTGGGGGGAGAGGACAGAGGAAGGAAGCATGATTGTTACCTCGCCACCAACACAACAGGGACTTGGTGCTCCTGGATGCGCAACACACATGAGTGCCTTCTTGCTGCACTACCTGCAACATGACCCTCGAATTGTGAGAATTAGAAATAATCCTGACTACTGGGTTGCCACACTGTTAGATCCCCGGTACAAAAGTAAATTTGCAGAAATTATTCCTGCCATAGAAAGGGATGCACGCATGCAGGAGTATCAGCAGAGACTGTTGCAGAATCTTACATGTGCTTTTCCACAAAATACCAGTGGTGCACGTAGTGAATCTCACAGTTCCAACTTGCCAACCGTGGGACCGTCAAGTGTTCAGCACTCAAACCGTAACAGAACCACAGTATCTGCTGGTAACATCAATTTTGCGGAATCATTTCACCACTTTTTTAGCCCATCCTTTGCAAGGCCACAGGAGACAAGAAGTCTGACACATAGTCAACGCCTAGAGACGATGGTACAGGAGTATCTCCAAGTAAACATTGAAGCCACGACTGTGTCACTGGACCCTTGCTCTTTTTGGGCTTCCAATCTGGATAAATGGCCGGAGCTAGCCACTTACGCCTTGGAGATCTTGTCATGCCCCGCAGCCAGCGTTCTGTCTGAACGTGTGTTCAGCGCTGCTGGTGGTGTGCTGACAGATAAGCGCACGCGGCTCTCCACTGATAATGTAGACAGACTCACGTTCATAAAGATGAACAAATCATGGATCCGAAACGACTTTTCTACCCCTGTGTCATCCTGGGGAGAGTAAAAGCTTGATGATTGGTTAAAATCACCCTACCAAACGTTTTAAGCTTTCAAATTACTAATCATGTTTATCTGTATCTTGACTGGAAAATAATTTGGGCTTTGTAGCAGTGTGCAGCACTGATCCTATTAGGCCATCTATAATAAGCTCCACCAGATTTAAAATTAAAAATAATTTTTAGCTGCATCTAGCCCGGAAAATAATTTTGGGGCTCCGAGATGCGCAAGACACATAAGTGCCTTCTTGCTGCACTACCTGCAGCATGACCCTCATATTGTCAGAATTCGAAGTAATCATGACTACTGGGTTGCCACACTCTTAGATCCCCCAAGCTTTTCGATCAACCTTTTCATTTTAATAAAGACCAAAAAAATGGTCATTTTTGAAATTATAAGCATTAGCAGGTTGTTAGAAACTGAAATCAAACAGTTTTCAACTCAAAACTTTATTCTAGGTGATGTTACATTTTCACATAGGACCCCTTGTTCGAAAGGAGCTTCTGAACTCTCTCGTCCATTGAATTTGTCAGGTTTTTGATGGTTTCTGCTTCAATTGTTTTGCATGAGGACAGAATACCCTCCCAGAGCTGTTGCTTAGATGTGAACTGCCTCCCGCCATCATAGACACTCCTTTTAATGATGCTCCAAAGGTTCTGAATGGGGTAGAGGTCAGGGGAGCATGGGGGTCACACCATAAGTTTGTCCCCTTTTATGCCCATATCAGCCAGAGATGCAGATGTTTTATGTGCAGCATGAGATGGTGCATTATCATGCAGAAAAATGATCTTGCTGTGAAATACACGGTTCTTCTTCTTGAACCATGGCAGGAAGTGCTGTTTGAGAAAATCCACATACATTATGGAGTTCATCTTTAGCGCCTTCAGGGATCCTAAAGGGGCCGACAATCTCTCTCCCCATGATTCCAGCCCAAAACATTACTCCACCTCCTCCTTGATGGCGCTGTAGCCGTGTTTGCGTGGGGTGTCCATCAACCAGCCATCCTCCACTCCATCCATCTGGACCATCGAGTGCTGCACGGCACTCATCCGTGAACAAAACAGTTTTGAAATCAGTCTTCATGTAATGTTTGGCCCACTGGAGCCGTTTCTGCTTGTGTGAAGTGGATAGAGGAGGTCGACAGGATGGCGTATGCACAGCTGCAAACCTCTGAAGGACCCTGCATCTTGTTGTTCGGGGGACGTTGGAGGCACAAGCAGCTTCAAAAACTTGTCTGCTGCTATGACAAGGCTTTTTTGCCGCTGCTCTTTCAACCTGACGTAATTGCCTGTAGGAAAGAGTCCTCAATTTGCCCTTATCAGCACGCACACGTGTGTACTGTGAATCAGCTACATACTTCTTGATTGCCAAGACACTTCATCCTGATCATCGCACAATGTTGATTGTAGTCATGCCTTGACCTAAACACTCCACAATTTGTTGCTTCTCAGCAGCCGACACATCCTTTTTCTTTCCCATTTTGGCAGAAAATGTAGGCTGCTTAATAATGTGAGAGAGCCTTCTTAAGTAGTCTTGCCTTTCATTGGACACACCTGCCAAACTAATTAGCACAGGTGTCTGCAATTGCTTACAGTGATATAAAGAGCCCTGACACACATCACCATCAATGAGTTTAACTGACAAACAAACAAATTCTTCCCTTATCACTCCTAAACACTTTTTGCATAATAATTTGGAACGCGGTGTACATGTGCTTTTCCACAAAACACCAGCGGTTCACGTAGTGAATCTTACAGTTCTAACTTGCCAACCGTGGTCTGTATGGAATTGTTCAATAAAGGGCCCAAAATTAAGATAACATAGATGGGAGAGGTCTCTATGAATAGGAATTCCTAAGTATTTGATACCCTGTGAGGGCCAGGCAAAGGGAAAGTTGGACTGGATGGAATCCTATATGGATTTAGGGAGGGAGACATCGAGGGCCTCAGACTTCGCTGCATTGATTTTAAAATTTTACCATGTAACAAAGTGATCTATTTCAGCCATAACAGCAGGGATGGATATATGTGATTGAGTGATATATACTAGGACATCATCAGCAAATAGAGAGCACTTGTACTCGGTGCCTCCCACCTCAATCCACCTAATATTGGGGTTATGGCGAATTGATGAGAGCAGGTGCTCCGTCACTAGGATGTATAAGAGAGGGGACAGAGGACATCCCTGCCTTGTCCCATTGGTGATTGTGAAAGGTGATGAAAATGTTCTGACGCACCCCCTGGGCCTTGGGACACCCGGAGCCGGACCCTTTTTGGTGGATGCTGGTGGTTGTAGTCTTCGTGGCGGCGATCCGGTTCCATGGCTCAGGGCGGTCAAACCAGTGGCGGAACTATTTATGTGGTTTTGATGTTTAAATGTCCGACTACGCCACCCGTGGATTGCGGTCAGAGTGAACCGTCGCTACAGGGCAGACCGCTAAGGCTGGTGTTGTGGGTGCAGCAGAGCGTAGCATAACTCCCCACGGGAGGAGTATAGCCTCAGGGCAGTGTATGCGGAGGATGGGGGTGATGGTGCAGGGCAGCAGCAGTAACCACACGGAGTCAGTGATGCAGTTCAGGGCCTTTACTCACAGTTCTTATTATCCAGACCACGTCTGCAGGTAACGGCTGCCCACGTCGTACTGTGCTCACCAGGTGAGGGGCTCAGACAACTCCCAGATAACTTTGGAGTGCTTCACAGGACCCCCTTTGTGTGTCCTTTGTCTGGCCTTTCTTACCAACACTTCTGTCCGGCTGCCTCGGGCCTCCTCTTGGTAAACTTGGCGCCAGTTTCCCTGACCCTATGTGGTGCCTTCCTAGCGGGTGTAGCAAGGGGCTGCGCCACATAAAATGTCAGAGCCTCCGGTTTCTAGCTGAGGGTCGTTTCCTGCCTCCACTAGTTCGGGGACCGGTCTCCCCCTTTGGCCTGACCCCTCCACGCAGGTGGATTCGGGCGTGCGGTGGCGACTCGCCCGTCCGCACCCCTGGGATCCCTTCATTCCTCGTTCCTGGAGCCTTCTCTGCTCCTCTTCCTTCCTTCTCCCTCTTGCAGGCCTGGGCCTCTGTTACTAGGCCCGCCTCCGGAGCAGAGCTCATGCAGAGCCCCTGCTCCCTGCCACTTCTGCTCAGACTTCTCTGCACTGAACTAAGATGGTGCCCACCTTTTATACTCCCTTCTCAATGCACCCAGGAACTGCTTCCTCCCTGCTCCTGCACTGCAGGGTTCCCCTTCCTCAGTGTTCCCTCCCCCCACTCCAGCCAGGGACAGGGACTGTCGTGCCCATCTCAGGGGCATATTGGTCGCCCTGCCCCACGGCAATGTGGTGTAATGCATGCAGGTGTCGGGTCCTGATCCACACTCCATCCTTATCTGAGAGTGAGATATCACACCTCTGGGTGAGGTGCAATACGTCTGTAGCAACCGAGCCCTCGGTGCTACAGTTCCATTTATCTTCAGCCTAGGTGATGTATTGTGATACAGGGCCGTGATTTTGGCTATAAAAGGGTCCCCTAGACCCCTACCCCAAGCTTTTTAAGAGAATCATATATGGCGTGCCAGGAGACTCTATGGAATGCTTTCTCAGCATCCAACGAGAGTATCTACTTACAAATTTTTAACTGCATCTAGCCCAGGAAATACTTTGTGCCTAGTAGCAGTGTCTGCTAGTCAGCGATTATCCCGGCTGTTAAGCAAGCTACACCACCTGTAGTTTGGACACTTAATTTTTTCAAAGGAAATGCTTCGGGACCACGGGATACTCAGTGAAGAGCATCAGGAGGCACCCCAAGGCATAGGGGCTGGGACTGGCAGTAGGATGCCTTGCGGTGGACAGCCGAGCTCGATCCTTATAAAAGCTTTTTAACTGCAGCAGCTTTAGTGGACGCTACTGGAGCTGGAATTACGCGGCTGCTGGCATGAGACTTGCCCTCCAATAGATCCTTGTAAATGGATTTAAAGTGTATTCATTCAAATTAGAGAGACAATTTAAATTAAAAAGCTTAGAGCTGCCTCCACCACAGGGGGGCTCTCTCGACCCACCAGCGGACAGGCACCAGTATTGGGAGAGGGGGGCTGGCCGTCAGGGTTCACCGCAGCTCTGGCACAAACCCGGCGACACGGAGGTGGCACGGGCAGGAGCGGACTGGCCGTGTCGGCTTCTCAATTTTTGGATTTTAGAAGGGCATGACATGCCTATATCTGTGTCTCCCCCTCCTTTTACTCCTCCACCTCTTTTCTTTTCGCATGACTATATGTACTTGTCACTTTTCCATGTGTTAGTTGTGTCTTCTGAGCAGTTTGTCAGCTTTTGGACACCTTTGAAGGTGTTTTCTATGTGTTCCTATGTGTTTTTGTTTGCTTGCCATTGGTTTTAACGGTGTTCGAAGGTGTTCGACGAACAGTTCGACGAACAGTTCGGCGAACACACGGGTGTTCGACGAACCGAACCGAACTCGAACACTACGGGGGTGGCTCAACACTACTGCCCAGTCATAGCTTTCATCTAACCATGTCTCGGTTATTCCCACTTTGTCATAGTTACCTGTAGATATTTCTGCTTCCAGTTCATCCATCTTGTTTGTCAGGCTCCTGGCATTTGCTAGCACGCAGTTTACACGATTTTGTTTTGTTCCAATCTTCTCCCTGTGGATTGTATTAGAAATTTTCTTACCTCCCTTCCAAGCATCTTGTCTTGGACCTTCTTTGTCGCACTTCATATCTTTCATTAGTATGTTCTCTGGTTGCATGTTCGTGTCCGGCGTTTTTCTTCCCATCCCCTCTTCTTCTAGTTTAACGCCCTCCTGATGAGTGTTGCAAGTCTCCTGGCGAATGTGTGTTTCCCGGGTTTGTTGAGGTGTAGTCCGTCTCTGGCAAGGAGTCCGTCATAGAGGTAATTCACACCGTGGTCCAGGAATCCAAATCCTTGTTGTCTGCACCATCGTCTCAGCCAGTTGTTCACATCAAGGATCCTGTTCCATCTCCTGACGCCATGCCCGTCTACTGGAAGGATAGAAGAAAAAACTACCTGCGCATCCAGTTCTTTTACTTTCTTCCCCAATGCTTCAAAGTCCTTGCAGATTGTCGGTAGGTCCTTCTTTGCCGTGTCATTGGTGCCAACATGTATCAGAAGAAATGGGTGGACATCCTTGGAACTGATGAGCTTCGGTATCCTATCGGTAACATCCTTGATCTTCGCCCCTGGGAGGCAGCATACTTCTCTTGCGGTTATGTCCGGTCTGCAGATAGCTGCTTCTGTTCCTCTCAGTAGTGAGTCTCCCACCACCACCACTCTTCTTCCCTTCTTGGCTGTCCTTTTTCTTGTCGCTTCTGGGTGTTTCTGGGTGCTCTTTTCTTTTTTGCTTGCTGCTAGTTCCTCATCCTTAGGTGTGCCATCTTCGTCCTCCACAAGTCCTTGGAATCTGTTTCTCAGTTGTGTGGTTGGTGGTGTCTCCATGGTCTTCTTGCTTCTTTTGGTCACTTGCCCCCACTTGTCTGCCTCAGGAGGTTCTCTGATGCTTCCTTGACTTTCCGTGACCAGTAGTGACGCTTCTGTTCTGTCCAGGAAGTCTTCATTTTCCTTGATGAGTTTTAATGTCGCAATTCTTTCTTCCAGTCCCCGCACCTTTTCTTCTAAAAGAGCCAGTAGTCTACACTTCTGGCAGGTGAAGTTGGTTTCAGCTTCTGGTCGATCTGTGAACATGTAGCACATGTTGCAGCTCACCATGTAGGTTGTCACATCTGCCATGCTGCTCCTTGTCCCTGCTGACTTGATGTCATGGCGACGATGATGTCATAATGGTTGTCATGGCGACGATTATGTCATAATGGTCATCATGGCAACGATGATGTCATAATGGTTGTCATGGCAATGTTGATGTTATAATGGTCTTCATGGCAAAGGTGATGTCATAATGGTCGTCATGGCGATGATGATGTCATAATGGTCGTCATGGCGACGATGATGTCATAATGGCCGTCATGGCGACGGTGATGTCATAATGGTCATTATGGCGACGATGATGTCATAATGGTTGTCATGGCGACGATTATGTCATAATGGTCATCATGGCAACGATGATGTCATAATGGTTGTCATGGCAATGGTGATGTTATAATGGTCTTCATGGCAATGGTGATGTCAGAATGGTCGTCATGGCAAAGGTGATGTCAGAACGGTCGTCATGGCGACGATGATGTCATAATGATCATCATGGCGACGATGATGTCATAATGGTCGTCATGGCGACAATGATGTCATAATGGCCGTCATGGCGACGGTGATGTCATAATGGTCGTCATGATGACGGTGATGTCATAATGGTTGTCATGGCAAAGATGATGTCACAATGGTCGTCATGGCGACGATGATGTCATAATGGTCGTCATGGCGACTGTGATGTCATAATGGTCGTCATGGCGACGATGATGTCATTATGGTCGTCATGGCGACAATGACGTTATAATGGTCATCATGGCGACGATGATGTCATAATGATCGTCACGGCGATGGTGATGTCATAATGGTCGTCATGGCGACGGTGATGTCATAATGGTTGTCATGGCGACGATTATGTCATAATGGTCGTCATGGCGAAGATTATGTCAATATGGTCATCATGGCTATGGTGATGTCATAATTGTAGTCATGGCTACGTTGATGTCATAATGGTTGCCATGGCAACAATGTTGTCACAATGGTCGTCATGGCGAAGGTGATGTCATATTGGTCGTCATGACGATGATGATGTCATTATGGTCGTCATAGCAACGATGATGTCATAATGGTCATCATAGCGACGATGATGTCATAATGCTCATCATGGCAATGGTGATGTCATAATGGTCGTCATGGCAAAGGGGATGTCATATTGGTCGTCATGGCGACGGGGATTTCATAATGGTCGTCAGGGCGACGGTGATGTCATAATGGTCATCATGGCAATGATGAGGTCATAATGGTTGTCATGGCGACGATTATGTCATAATGGTCATCATGGGAACGATGATGTCATAATGGTCGTCATGGCAATGGTGATGTCATAATGGTCGTCATGGCAAAGGTGATGTCATAATGGTCGTCATGGCGACGATGATGTCATAATGGTCGTCATGGCGACGATGGTGTCATAATGGTCGTCATGGCGATGATGATGTCATAATGGTCGTCATTGCGACGATGATGTCAAAATGGTCGTAATGGCTATGGTGATGTCATAATGGTCGTCATGGCGACAGTGATGTCATAATGGTTGCCATGGCAACAATGTTGTCATAAAGGTCGTCATGGCGAAGGTGATGTCATAACGGTCGTCATGGCGATGATGATGTCATTATGGTCGTCATGGCAACGATGATGTCATAATGGTCGTCATGGCAATGATGAAGTCATATTCGTCGTCACGGCAATGGTGATGTCATAATGCTCATCATGGCGACGGTGATGTCATAATAATTGCCATGGCAACAATGTTGTCATAATGGTCGTCATGGCGAAGGTGATGTCATATTGGTCGTCTTGGCGATGGTGATTTCATAATGGTCATCATGGTGGCCCTGATGTCATAATGGTCGTCATGACGACGGTGATGTCATAATGGTCGTCATGGCAACGATGATGTTACAATGGTCGTCATGGCGACGATGATGTCATAATGGTCATCATGGCGACAATGATGTCATAATGGTCGTCATGGCGACGGTGATATTATAATGGTCGTCATGGCGACAATGATGTCATAATGGTCGTCATGGCGACGGTGATGTCATAATGGTCGTCATGGCCACGATGAGGTCATAATGGTCGTCATGGCGACGATGATGTCAAAATGGTCATCATGGCGACGATGATGTCATAATGGTCGTCATGGCGATGAAGATGTCAATATTGTGGTCATGGCGACGGTGATGTCATAATGGTCGTCATGGCGACGATTATGTCAATATGGTCGTCATGGCTATGGTGATGTCATAATTGTAGTCATGGCGACGGTAATGTCATAATGGTTGCCATGGCAACAATGTTGTCATAATGGTCGTCATGGCGACGGTGATATGATAATGGTCGTCATGGCGATGATGATGTCATTATGGTCGTCATGGCAACGATGATGTCATAATGTTCGTCATGGCGACGATGATGTCAAAATGGTCATCATGGCGACAATGTTGTCATAATAGTCGTCATGGCGAAGGTGATGTCATAATGGTCGTCATAGCGACGATGATGTGATAATGGTTATCATGGCGATGATGATGTCATAATGGTCGTCATGGCAACAATGGAGTCATAATCGTCATCACGGCAATGGTGATGTCATAATGGTTGTCATGGCGACGATTATGTCATAATGGTCATCATGGCAACGATGATGTCATAATCGTTGTCATGGCAATGGTGATATTATAATGGTCTTCATGGCAAAGGTGATGTCATAATGGTCGTCATGGCGACGATGAGATGATGTCATAATGGTCGTCATGGTGACAATGATGTCATAATGGTCGTCATGGCGACAGTGATGTCATAATGGTCGTCATGGCGACGATGATGTCATACTGGTCGTCATGGCGACGATGATGTCATAATGGTCGTCATGGCGACGATGATGTCATACTGGTCGTCATGGCGACGGTGTTGCCATAATGGTCGTCATGGCGACGATGATGTCATAGTGGTCGTCATGGCGACGATGATGTCATAATGGTCGTCATGGCGATAATGATGTCATAATGGTCGTCATGCCGACGATGATGTCATTATGGTCATCATACCCACGATGATGTCATAATGGTCGTCATGGCGACGGTGATGTCATAATGGTCATCATGGCGACAATGATGTCATAATGGTCGTCATATCGACGGTGATGTCATAATGGTCGTCAAGGCAATGGTGATGTCATAATGGTCGTCATGGCGACGATGATGTCAATATGGTGGTCATGGCGATGGTGTTGCCATAATGGTCGTCATGGCGACGATGACGTCTCAATGGTCGTCATGGCGACGATGATGTCATTATGGTCGTCATGGCGACGATGACGTCATAGTGGTTGTCATGGTGACGATATTGTCATAATGGTAGTCATGGCGACGATGATGTCATAATGGTCGTCATGGCGAGGATACTGTCATAATGGTTGTCATGGCGACGATTATGTCATAATGGTCGACATGACGATGATGATGTCATAATGGTCGTCATGGCAAAGGTGATGTCATAATGGTCGTCATGGCGACGATGATGTCAAAATGGTCGTCATGGCGACGATGATGTCATAATGGTCGTCATGGCGACGATGATGTCATAACGGTCGTCATGGCGACGATGATGTCATAACGGTCGTCATGGCGACGATGATGTCAAAATGGTCATCATGGCGTCAATGATGTCTTAATGGACGTCATGACGACGGTGATGTCATAATGGTCGTCATGGCAACGATGATGTCATAATGGTCGACATCGCGACGATGATGTCATAATGGTCGTCATGGCGACGTTGAAGTCATAATGGTCATCATGGCGACGATTATGTCAATATGGTCGTCATGGCAACGATGATGTCATAATGGTCGTCATAGCGACGATGATGTCATAATGGTCGTCATGGCGACGTTGAAGTCATAATGGTCATCATGGCGACGATTATGTCAATATGGTTGCCATGGCAACAATGTTGTCATAATGGTCGTCATGGCGAAGGTGATGTGATAATGGTCGTCATGGCGATGATGATGTTATTATGGTCGTCATGGCAACGACGATGTCATAATGGTCGTCATAGCGACAATGATGTCATAATGGTAATCATGGCGATGATGATGTCATAATGGTCGTCATGGCAACGATTAAGTCATAATCGTCGTCATGGCGACGATGATGTCATAATGGTCGTCATGGCGACGATGAGGTCATAATGTTCGTCATGGCGATGATGATGTCAAAATGGTCATCATGGCGACAATGTTGTCATAATAGTCGTCATGGCGAAGGTGATGTCATAATGGTCATCATAGCGACGATGATGTGATAATGGTCATCATGGCGATGATGATGTCATAATGGTCGTCATTGCAACGATGGAGTCATAATCGTCATCACGGCAATGGTGATGTCATAATGCTCATCATGGCGACGGTGATTTCATAATAATTGGCATGGCAACAATGTTGTCATAATGGTCGTCATGGCGAAGGTGATGTCATATTGGTCGTCATGGCGACGGTGACTTCATAATGGTCATCATGGCGACGGTGATGTCATAATGGTTGCCATGGCAACAATCTTGTCATAAAGGTCGTCATGGCGACGATGATGTCATAATGGTCGTCATGGCGACGATGATGTCTTAATGGTAGTCATGGCAACGATGATGTCATAATGGTCGTCATGGCAACAATGATGTCAAAATGGTTGTCATGGCGACGATGATGTCATAATGGTCGTCATGGCGACGGTGATGTCATAATGGTCATCATGGCGACGATGATGTCATAATGGTTGTCATGGCGACGATTATGGAATAATGGTCATCATGGCAACGATGATGTCATAATGGTTGTCATGGCAATGGTGATGTTATAATGGTCTTCATGGCAAAGGTGATGTCATAATGGTCGTCATGGCGATGATGAGATGATGTCATAATGGTCGTCATGGCGACGATGATGTCATAATGGTCGTCATGGCGACAGTGATGTCATAATGGTCGTCATGGCGACTGTGATGTCATAATGGCCGTCATGGCGACGGTGATGTCATAATGGTCATCATGGCGACGATGATGTCATAATGGTTGTCATGGCAATGGTGATGTTATAATGGTCTTCATGGCAGTGGTGATGTCAGAATGGTCGTCATGGCAAAGGTGATGTCAGAATGGTCATCATGGCGACGATGATGTCATAATGATCGTCATGACGACGATGATGTTATAATGGTTGTCATGGCGACAATGATGTCATAATGGCCGTCATGGCGACGGTGATGTCATAATGTTCGTCATGATGACGGTGATGTCATAATGGTTGTCATGGCAAAGATGATGTCACAATGGTCGTCATGGCGACGATGATGTCATAATGGTCGTCATGGCGACGATGATGTCATAATGGTCGTCATGGCAACGATGATGTCATTATGGTCGTCATGGCGACTATGACGTCATAATGGTCATCATGGCGACGATGATGTCATAATGATCGTCATGGCGACGGTGATGTCATAATGGTCGTCATGGCGACGGTGATGTCATAATGGTCGTCATGGCAATGGTGATGTCAGAATGGTCGTCATGGCAAAGGTGATGTCATAATGGTCAACATGGCGATGATGATGTCATAATGGTCGTCATGGCGACAGTGTTGTCATAATGGTCGTCATGACAACGATGATGTCATAATTGACGTCATGGCAATGGTGCTGTCATAATGGTCATGGTGACATAATGGTTGCCATGGCAACAATGTTGTCATAAAGGTCGTCATGGCGACGATGATGTCATCATGGTGACGATGATGTCATAACGGTCGTCATGGCGACGATGATGTCATAATGGTAGACATGGCAACGACGATGTTATAATGGTCGTCATGGCAACGATGATGTCAAAATGGTCGTCATGGCTACAATGATGTCATAATGGTCGTCATGGTGACGTGATATCATAATGGTCATCATGGCGACGCTTATGTCAATATGGTCATCATGGCTATGGCGATGTCATAATTGTAGCCATGGCAACAATGTTGTCATAATGGTCGTCATGGCGAAGGTGATGTCATAATGGTCGTCATGACGATGATGATGTCATTATGGTCGTCATGGCAACGATGATGTCATAATGGTCATCATAGCGACGATGATGTCATAATGGTCATCATGGCGATGATGATGTCATAATGGTCGTCATGGCAACGATGAGGTCATAATCGTCGTCACGTCAATGGTGATGTCATAATGCTCATCATGGCAATGGTGATGTCATAATGGTCGTCATGGCAAAGGTGATATCATATTGGTCGTCATGGCGACGGGGATTTCATAATGGTCGTCATGGCGACGGTGATGTCATAATGGTCATCATGGCAATGATGAGGTCATAATGGTTGTCATGGCGACGATTATGTCATAATGGTCATCATGGCAACAATGATGTCATAATGGTCGTCATGGCAATGGTGATGTCATAATGGTCGTCATGGCGACGATGATGTCATAATGGTCGTCAAGACGACAATGGTGTCATAATGGTAGTCATGGCGATGATGATGTCATAATGGTCGTCATTGCGACGATGATGTCATAATGGTCGTCATGAAGACGGTGATGTCATAATGGTCGTCATGGCAACAATGACGTCATAATGGACGTCATGGCGACGATGATGTCATTATGGTCGTCATGGCAACGATGATGTCATAATGGTCGTCATGGGAACGATGAAGTCATATTCGTCGTCACGGCATTGGTGATGTCATAATGCTCATCATGGCGACGGTGATGTCATAATAATTGCCATGGCAACAATGTTGTCCTAATGGTCGTCATGGCGAAGGTGATGTCATATTGGTCGTCATGGCGACGGTGATTTCATAATGGTAATCATGGCGACGCTGATGTCATAATGGTCGTCATGACGACGGTGATGTCATAATGGTCGTCATGGCAACGATGATGTTACAATGGTCGTCATGGCGACGATGATGTCATAATGGTCATCATGGCGACGGTGATGTCATAAAGGTCATCATGGCAACGATGAGGTCATAATGTTCGTCATGTCGACGGTGATGTACTAATGGTCGTCATGGCGACAATGATGTTATAATGGTCATCATGGCGACAATGATGTCATAATGTTTGTCATGGCGACGGTGATGTCATAATGGTCGCCATGGCCACGATGAGGTCATAATGGTCGTCATGGCGACGATGATGTCAAAATGGTCATCATGGCGACGATGATGTCATAATGGTCGTCATGGCGACGATGATGTCAATATGGTGGTCATGGCTTTGGTGATGTCATAATGGTCGTCATGGCGACGGTGATGTCATAATGGTCGTCATGGCAATGGTGATGTCAGAATGGTCGTCATGGCAAAGGTGATGTCAGAATGGTCATCATGGCGACGATGATGTCACAATGGTCGTCGTGGCGACGATGACGTCATAATGGTCGTCATGGCGACGTTGATGTCATAATGGTCGTCATGGCGACGATGATGTCATACTGGTCGTCTTGGCGACGGTGTTGCCATAATGGTCGTCATGGCGACGATGATGTCATAATGGCCGTCGTGGCGACGATGATGTCATAATGGTCGTCGTGGTGACAATGATGTCATAATGGTCGTCATGCCGACGATGATATCATTATGGTCATCATACCCACGATGATGTTATAATGGTCGTCATGGTGACGGTGATGTCATAATGGTCATCATGGCAACGATGAGGTCATAATGTTCATCATGGTGACGGTGATGTCAAAATGGTCGTCATGGCGGCGGTGATGTCATAATGGTCGTCATGGCAATGTTGATGTCATAATTATCTTCATGGCAAAGGTGATGTCATAATGGTCGTCATGGCGACGATGATGTCATAATGGTCGTCATGTCGACGATGATGTCATAATGGACATCATGGCGACGATGATGTCAAAATGGTCATCATGGCGACGATGATGTCAATATGGTCTTCATGGCGACCATGATGTCAATATGGTCGTCATGGCTTTGGTGATGTCATAATGGTCGTCATGGCGACGGTGATGTCATAATGGTCGTCATGGCAATGGTGATGTCAGAATGGTCGTCATGGCAAAGGTGATGTCAGAATGGTCATCATGGCGACGATGATGTCATAATGGTCGTCATGGCGACAATGATGTCATAATGGTCGTCATGGCGACGATGATGTCATTATGGTCGTCATGGCGACGATGACGTCATAATGGTCGTCATGGCGACGATGATGTCATTATGGTCGTCATGGCGACGATGACGTCATAATGGTCGTCATGGTGACGATATTGTCATAATGGTATTCATGGCGACGATGATGTCAAAATGGTCGTCATGGCGACGATAATGTCATAATGGTTGTCATGGCGACGATTATGTCATAATGGTCGACATGACGACGATGATGTGATAATGGTCGTCATGGCTATGGTGATGTCATAATGGTCGTCATGGCAAAGGTGATGTCATAATGGTCGTCATGGCGATGATGATTTCAAAATGGTCATCATGGCGACGATGATGTCATAATGATCGTCATGGTGACGATGATGTCATAATGGTTGTCATGGCGACAATGATGTCATAATGGCCGTCATGGCGACGGTGATGTCATAATGGTCGTCATGATGACGTTGATTTCATAATGGTTGTCATGTCAAAGATGATGTCACAATGGTCGTCATGGCGACGATGATGTCATAATGGTCGCCATGGCGACTATGATGTCATAATGGTCGTCATGGCGAAGATGATGTCATTATTGTCGTCATGGCGACGATGACGTCATAGTGGTCATCATGGCGACGATGATGTCATAATGATCGTCATGGCGACGGTGATGTCATAATGGTCGTCATGGCGACGGTGATGTCATAATGGTCGTCATGGCAATGGTGATGTCAGAATGGTCGTCATGGCAAAGGTGATGTCATAATGGTCAACATGGCGACGATGATGTCATAATGGTCGTCATGGCGACAGTGTTGTCATAATGGTCGTCATGACAACGATGATGTCATAATTGACGTCATGGCAATGGTGATGTCATAATGGTCGTCATGGTGACGGTGATGTCATAATGGTTGCCATGGCAACAATGTTGTCATAAAGGTCGTCATGGCGACGATGATGTCATCATGGTCGTCATGGCGACGATGATGTCATAATGGTCGTCATGGCGACGATGATGTTATAATGGTAGTCATGGCAACGATGATGTCATAATCTTCGTCATGGCAACGATGATGTCAAAATGGTCGTCATGGCGACGATGATGTCATAATGGTCGTCATGGTGACGTGATATCATAATGGTCATCATGGCGACGATGATGTCATAATGGTTGTCATGGCGACGATTATGTCATAATGGTCGTCATGGCGACGATTATGTCAATATGGTCATCATGGCTATGGTGATGTCATAATTGTAGTCATGGCTACGTTGATGTAATAATGGTTGCCATGGCAACAATGTTGTCATAATGGTCGTCATGGCGAAGGTGATATCATAATGGTCGTCATGGCAACGATGATGTCATAATGGTCATCATAGCGACGATGATGTCATAATGGTCATCATGGCGATGATGATGTCATAATGGTCGTCATGGCAACGATGAGGTCTTAATCGTCGTCACGTCAATGGTGATGTCATAATGCTCATTATGGCAATGGTGATGTCATAATGCTCATCATGGCAATGGTGATGTCATAATGGTCGTCATGGCAAAGGTGATGTCATATTGGTCGTCATGGCGACGGGGATTTCATAATGGTCGTCATGGCGACGGTGATGTCATAATGGTCATCATGGCAATGATGAGGTCATAATGGTTGTCATGGCGACGATTATGTCATAATGGTCATCATGGCAACGATGATGTCATAATGGTCGTCATGGCAATGGTGATATCATAATGGTCGTCATGGCAAAGGTGATGTCATAATGGTCGTCATGGCGACGATGATGTCATAATGGTCGTCATGGCGACGATGGTGTCATAATGGTAGTCATGGCGAAGATGATGTCATAATGGTTGTCATTGCGACGATGATGTCAAAATGGTCGTTATGGCGACGATGATGTCATAATGGTCGTCATGACGACGGTGATGTCATAATGGTCGTCATGGCAACAATGACGTCATAATGGACGTCATGGCGACGATGATGTCATTATGGTCGTCATGGCAACGATGATGTCATAATGGTCGTCATTGGAACGATGAAGTCCTATTCGTCGTCACGGCAATGTTGATGTCATAATGCTCATCATGGCGACGGTGATGTCATAATAATTGCCATGGCAACAATGTTGTCCTAATGGTCGTCATGGCGAAGGTGATGTCATATTGGTCGTCATGGCGACGGTGATTTCATAATGGTAATCATGGCGACGCTGATGTCATAATGGTCGTTATGGCAACGATGATGTTACAATGGTCGTCATGGCGACGATGATGTCATAATGGTCATCATGGCGACGATGATGTTACAATGGTCGTCATGGCGACGATGATGTCATAATGGTCATCATGGCGACGGTGATGTCATAATGGTCATCATGGCAATGATGAGGTCATAATGTTCGTCATGGCGACGGTGATGTAATAATGGTCGTCATGGCGACAATGATGTCATAATGGTCATCATGGCGACAATGATGTCATAATGGTTGTCATGGCGACGGTGATGTCATAATGGTCGTCATGGCGACGATGATGTCATAATGGTCGTCATGGCGACGGTGATGTCATAATGGTCGCCATGGCCACGATGAGGTCATAATGGTCGTCATGGCGACGATGATGTCAAAATGGTCATCATGGCGACGATGATGTCATAATGGTCGTCATGGCAACGATGATGTCAATATGGTGGTCATGGCTTTGGTGATGTCATAATGGTCGTCATGGCGACGGTGATGTCATAATGGTCGTCATGGCAATGGTGATGTCAGAATGGTCGTCATGGCAAAGGTGATGTCAGAATGGTCATCATGGCGACGATGATGTCATAATGGTCGTCGTGGCGACGATGACGTCATAATGGTCGTCATGGCGACGTTGATGTCATAATGGTCGTCATGGCGACGATGATGTCATACTGGTCGTCTTTGCGACGGTGTTGCCATAATGTTCGTCATGGCGACGATGATGTCATAATGGTCGTCGTGGCGACGATGATGTCATAATGGTCGTCATGGCGACGGTGATGTCATATTGGTCGTCATGGCAATGGTGATGTCATAATGGTCTTCATGGCAAAGGTGATGTCATAATGGTCGTCATGGCGACGATGATGTCATAATGGTCGTCATGTCGACGATGATGTCATAATGGTCATCATGGCGACGATGATGTCAAAATGGTCATCATGGCGACGATGATGTCAATATGGTCTTCATGGCGACCATGATGTCAATATGGTCGTCATGGCTTTGGTGATGTCATAATGGTCGTCATGGCTTTGGTGATGTCATAATGGTCGTCATGGCAATGGTGATGTCAGAATGGTCGTCATGGCAAAGGTGATGTCAGAATGGTCATCATGACGACGATGATGTCATAATGGTCGTCATGGCGACAATGATGTCATAATGGTCGTCATGGCGACGATGATGTCATAATGGTCGTCATGGCGACGATGATGTCATTATGGTCGTCATGGCGACGATGACGTCATAATGGTCGACATGGCGACGATGATGTCATTATGGTCGTCATGGCGACGATGACGTCATAATGGTCGTCATGGTGACGATATTGTCATAATGGTCGTCATGGCGACTATGATGTCATAATGGTCGTCATGGCGACGGTGTTGCCATAATGTTCGTCATGGCGACGATGATGTCATAATGGTCGTCGTGGCGACGATGATGTCATAATGGTCGTCATGGCGACAATGATGTCATAATGGTCGTCATGCCGACGATGATGTCATTATGGTCATCATACCCACGATGATGTTATAATGGTCGTCATGGTGACGGTGATGTCATAATGGTCATCATGGCAACGATGAGGTCATAATGTTCATCATGGCGACGGTGATGTCATAATGGTCGTCATGGCGACGGTGATGTCATATTGGTCGTCATGGCAATGGTGATGTCAATATTGTCTTCATGGCGACCATGATGTCAATATGGTCGTCATGGCTTTGGTGATGTCATAATGGTCGTCATGGCTTTGGTGATGTCATAATGGTCGTCATGGCAATGGTGATGTCAGAATGGTCGTCATGGCAAAGGTGATGTCCGAATGGTCATCATGACGACGATGATGTCATAATGGTCGTCATGGCGACAATGATGTCATAATGGTCGTCATGGCGACGATGATGTCATTATGGTCGTCATGGCGACGATGACGTCATAATGATCGTCATGGCGACGATGATGTCATTATGGTCGTCATGGCGACGATGACGTCATAATGGTCGTCATGGTGACGATATTGTCATAATGGTCGTCATGGCGACGATGATGTCATAATGGTCGTCATGGCGACGATGATGTCATAATGGTCGTCATGGCGACGATAATGTCATAATGGTTGTCATGGCGACGATTATGTCATAATGGTCGACATGACGAAGATGATGTGATAATGGTCATCATGGCTATGGTGATGTCATAATGGTCGTCATGGCAAAGGTGATGTCATAATGGTCGTCATGGCGACGATGATTTCGAAATGGTCATCATGGCAACAATGAGGTCATAATCGTCGTCACATCAATGGTGATGTCATAATGCTCATCATGGCAATGGTGATGTCATAATGGTCGTCATGGTGACGGTGATGTCATAATGGTTATCATGGCAATGATGAGGTCATAATGGTTGTCATAGCGACGATTATGTCATAATGGTCATCATGGCAACGATGATGTCATAATGGTCGTTATGGCAATGGTGATGTCATAATGGTCGTCATGGCAAAGGTGATGTCATAATGGTCGTCATGGCGACGAAGATGTCATAGTGGTCGTCATGGCGACGATGGTGTCATAATGGTCGTCATGGCGATGATGATGTCATAATGGTCGTCATAGCGACGATGATGTCAAAATGGTCGTCATGGCGACGATGATGTCATAATGGTCGTCATGACGACGGTGATGTCATAATGGTCGTCATGGCAACAATGACGTCATAATGGACGTCATGGCGACGATGATGTCATGATGGTCGTCATGGCGACGATGATGTCATAATGGTCATCATAGCGATGATGATGTCATAATGGTCGTCAAGGTGATGATGATGTCACTATGGTCATCAAGGTGATGATGATGTCAATATGGTCGTCATGGCTATGGTGATGTCATAATGGTTGTCATGGCGACAGTGATGTCATAATGTTTGCCATGGCAACAATGTTGTCATAAAGGTCGTCATGGCGAAGGTGATGTCATAACGGTCGTCATGGCAACGATGATGTCATAATGGTCGTCATGGCAACGATGAAGTCATATTCGTCGTCACGGCAATGGTGATGTCATAATGCTCATCATGGCGACGGTGATGTCATAATAATTGCCATGGCAACAATGTTGTCATAATGGTCGTCATGGCGAAGGTGATGTCATATTGGTCGTCATGGCGACGGTGATTTCATAATGGTCATCATGGCGACGCTGATGTCATAATGGTCGTCATGACGACGGTGATGTCATAATGGTCGTCATGGCAACGATGATGTCATAATGGTCGTCATGGCAACGATGATGTCATAATAGTCGTCATGGCAACGATGATGTCATAATGGTCGACATGGCGACGATGAAGTCATAATGGTCATCATGGCGACGATGATGTCATAATGGTCGTCATGGCGACGATTATGTCAATATGGTCGTCATGGCTATGGTGATGTCATAATTGTAGTCATGGCGATGGTGATGTCATAATGGTTGCCATGGCAACAATGTTGTCATAATGGTCGTCATGGCGAAGGTGATGTCATAATGGTCGTCATGGCGATGATGATGTCATTATGGTCGTCATGGCAACGATGATGTAATAATGGTCGTCATAGCGTCGATGATGTCATAATGGTCATCATGGCGATGATGATGTCATAATGGTTGCCATGGCAACAATGTTGTCATAATGGTCGTCATGGCGAAGGTGATGTCATATTGGTCGTCATGGCGACGGTGATTTCATAATGGTCGTCATGGCGACGGTGATGTCATAATGGTTACCATGGCAACAATGTTGTCATAAAGGTCGTCATGGCAACGATAATGTCATAATGGTCGACATGACGACGGTGATGTCATAATGGTCGTCATGGCGACGGTGATGTCATAATGGTCGTCATGGCAATGGTGATGTCAGTATGGTCGTCATGGCAGATATGATGTCATAATGGTCAACATGGCGACAATGATGTCAAAATGGTCGTCATGGCGACAATGATGTCATAATGGTCGTCATGGCGACGATGATGTCATTATGGTCGTCATGGCGACGATGACGTCATAATGGTCGTCATGGCGATGATGATGTCATAATGGTCGTCATGGCGATGATGATGTCATAATGGTCGTCATGGCGACGATGATGTCATAATGGTCGTCATGGCGACGGTGATGTCATTATGGTCGTCATGGCAATGGTGATGTCAGAATGGTCGTCATGGCAGAGGTGATGTCATAATGGTCAACATGGCGACGATGATGTCATAATGGTCGTCATGGCGACGATGATGTCATAATGGTCGTCATGGCGACAATGATGTCATAATGGTCGTCATGGTGACGATGAGGTCATAATGGTCGTCATGGCAACGATGATGTCTTAATGGTCGTCATGACGACGGTGATGTCATAACGGTCGTCATGGCAACGATGATGTCATAATCTTCGACATCGCGACGATGATGTCATAATGGTCGTCATGGCGACAATGAAATCATAATGGTCATCATGGCGACGATGATGTCATAATGGTCGTTATGGCGACGATTATGTCAATATGGTCGTCATGGCTATGGTGATGTCATAATTGTAGTCATGGCGACGGTGATGTCATAATGGTTGCAATGGCAAAAATGTTGTCATAATGGTCGTCATGGCGAAGGTGATGTCATAATGGTCGTCATGGCAACGATGATGTCATAATGGTCGTCATAGCGACGATGATGTCATAATGGTAATCATGGCGATGATGATGTCATAATGGTCGTCATGGCAACGATGAAGTCATAATGGTTGTCATGGCAACGATAATGTCATAATGGTCGACATGACGACGGTGATGTCATAATGATCGTCATGGCAAAGGTGATGTCATAATGGTTGTCATGGCGACGATGATGTCAAAATGGTTGTCATGGCGACAATGATGTCATAATGGTCGTCATGGCGACGATGATGTCATAATGGTCGTCATGGCGACAGTGATGTCATAATGGTCGTCATGGCAATGGTGATGTCAGTATGGTCGTCATGGCAGAGGTGATGTCATAATGGTCAACATGGCGACGATGATGTCATAATGGTCGTCATGGCGACGATGATGTCATAATGGTCGTCATGGCGACAATGATGTCATAATGGTCGTCATGGCGACGATGATGTCATAATGGTCGTCATGGCGACGATGAAGTCATAATGGTCATCATGGCAACGATGATGTCATAATGGTCGTCATGGCGACGATTATGTCAATATGGTCATCATGGCTATGGTGATATCATAATTGTAGTCATGGCGATGGTGATGTCATAATGGTTGCCATGGCAAAAATGTTGTCATAATGGTCGTCATGGCGAAGGTGATGTCATAATGGTCGTCATAGCGACGATGATGTCATAATGGTAATCATGGTGATGATGATGTCATAATGGTCGTCATGGCAACGATGAAGTCATAATGGTCGTCATGGCGACGATGATGTCATAATGGTCGTCATGGCGACGATGAGGTCATAATGGTCGTCATGGCGACGATGATGAAAAAATGGTCATCATGGTGACAATGTTGTCATAATGGTCGTCATGGCGAAGGTGATGTCATAATGGTCGTCATAGCGACGATGATGTCATAATGGTCATCATGGCGATGATGATGTCATAATGGTCGTCATGGCAACGATGAAGTCATAATCGTGATCACGGCAATGGTGATGTCATAATGCTCATCATGGCGACGGTGATGTCATAATAATTGCCATGGCAACAATGTTGTCATAATGGTCGTCATGGTGAAGGTGACGTAATATTGGTCGTCATGGCGACGGTGACTTCATAATGGTCGTCATGGCGACGGTAATGTCATAATGGTTGCCATGGCAACAATGTTGTTATAAAGGTCGTCATGGTGACGATGATGTCATAATAGTCGTCGATGATGTCATAATGGTAGTCATGGCGACGATGATGTCATAATGGTCGTCATGGCAACAATGATGTCAAAATGGTCGTCATGGCGACGATGATGTCATTATGGTCGTCATGGCGACGGTGATGTCATAATGGTTGTCATGGCAATGGTGATGTTATAATGGTCTTCATGGCAAAGGTGATGTCATAATGGTCGTCATGGCGATGATGATGTCATAATGGTCGTCATGGCGACTATGATGTCGTAATGGTCGTCATGGCGACGGTGACGTCATAATGGTCGTCATGGCGACTGTGATGTCATAATGTCCGTCATGGCGACGGTGATGTCATAATGGTCATAATGGCGACGATGATGTCATAATGGTTGTCATGGCGACGATTATGTCATAATGGTCATCATGGCAACGATGATGTCATAATGGTTGTCATGGCAATGGTGATGTTATAATGGTCGTCATGATGACGGTGATGTCATAATGGTTGTCATGGCAAAGATGATGTCACAATGGTCGTCATGGCGACGATGATGTCATAATGTTCGTCATGGCGACTGTGATGTCATAATGGTCATCATGGCGACGATGATGTCATTATGGTCGTCATGGCGACGATGACGTCATAATGGTCATCATGGCGACGATGATGTCATAATGATCGTCACGGCGACGGTGATGTCATAATGGTCGTCATGGCGACGGTGATGTCATAAAGGTCATCATGGCGACGATGATGTCATAATGATCGTCACGGCGACGGTGATGTCATAATGGTCGTCATGGCGACGGTGATGTCATAATGGTCATCATGGCGACGATGATGTCATAATGGTTGTCATGGCGACGATAATGTCATAATGGTCGTCATGGCGATGATTATGTCAATATGGTCGTCATGGCTATGGTGATGTCATAATTGTAGTCATGGCTACATTGATGTCATAATGGTTGCCATGGCAACAATGTTGTCATAATGGTCGTCATGACGACGGTGATGTCATAATGGTCGTCATGACGATGATGATGTCATTATAGTCGTCATGGCAACGATGATGTCATAATGGTCATCATGGCAATGATGAGGTCATAATGGTTGTCATGTCGACGATTATGTCATAATGGTCATCATGGCAACGATGATGTCATAATGGTCGTCATGGCAATGGTGATGTCATAATGGTCGTCATGGCAAAGGTGATGTCATAATGGTCGTCATGGTGACGATGATGTCATAATGGTCGTCATGGCGACGATGGTGTCATAATGGTAGTCATGGCGATGATGATGTCATAATGGTCGTCATTGCGACGATGATGTCAAAATGGTCGTCATGGCTATGGTGATGTCATAATGGTCGTCATGGCGACAGTGATGTCATAATGTTTGCCTTGGCAACAATGTTGTCATAAAGGTCGTCATGGCGAAGGTGATGTCATAACGGTCGTCATGGCGATGATGATGTCATTATGGTCGTCATGGCAACGATGATGTCATAATGGTCGTCATGGCAACGATGAAGTCATATTCGTCGTCACAGCAATGGTGATGTCATAAAGCTCATCATGGCGACGGTGATGTCATAATAATTGCCATGGCAACAATGTTGTCATAATGGTCGTCATGGCGAAGGTGATGTCATATTGGTCGTCTTGGCGACGGTGATTTCATAATGGTCATCATGGTGGCCCTAATGTCATATTGGTCGTCATGACGACGGTGATGTCATAATGGTCGTCACGGCAACGATGATGTTACAATGGTCGTCATGGCGACGATGATGTCATAATGGTCGTCATGGCGACGGTGATGCCATAATGGTCATCATGGCAATGATGAGGTCATAATTTTCGTCATGGCGACGATGATGTCAAAATGGTCATCATGGCGACGATGATGTCATAATGGTCATCATGGCGACGATGATGTCAATATGGTGGTCATGGCTTTGGTGATGTCATAATGGTCGTCATGGCGACGGTGATGTCATAATGGTCGTCATGGCGACGATGATGTCATAATGGTCGTCATGGCGACGTTGATGTCATAATGGTCGTCATGGCGACGATGATGTCATACTGGTCGTCATGGCGACGGTGTTGCCATAATGGTCGTCATGGCGACGATGATGTCATAATGGTCGTCATGGCGACGATGATGTCATAATGGTCGTCATGGCGATAATGATGTCATAATGGTCGTCATGCCCACGATGATGTCATAATGGTCGTCATGGCGACGGTGATGTTATAATGGTCATCATGGCAACGATGAGGTCATAATGTTCATCATGGCGACAGTGATGTCATAATGGTCGTCATGGCAATGGTGATGTCATAATGGTCTTCATGGCAAAGGGATGTCATAATGGTCGTCATGGCGACGATGATTTCATCATGGTCGTCATGGCGACGATGATGTCATAATGGTCATCAAGGCGACGATGATGTCAAAATGGTCATCATGGCGATGATGATGTCAATATGGTCGTCATGGCGACGATGATGTCAATATGGTCGTCATGGCTTTGGTGATGTCATAATGGTCGTCATGGCGACGGTGATGTCATTATGGTCGTCATGGCGACGATGACGTCACAATGGTCGGCATGGCGACAATGATGTCATTATCGTCGTCATGGCAACGATGACGTCATAATGGTCATCATGGTGACGATATTGTCATAATGGTAGTCATGGCGACGATGATGTCAAAATGGTCATCATGGCGACGATGATGTCATAATGGTCATCATGGCGACGATGATGTCAATATGGTGGTCATGGCTTTGGTGATGTCATAATGGTCGTCATGGCGACGGTGATGTCATAATGGTCGTCATGGCGACGATGATGTCATAATGGTCGTCATGGCGACGTTGATGTCATAATGGTCGTCATGGCGACGATGATGTCATACTGGTCGTCATGGCGACGGTGTTGCCATAATGGTCGTCATGGCGACGATGATGTCATAATGGTCGTCATGGCGACGATGATGTCATAATGGTCGTCATGGCGATAATGATGTCATAATGGTCGTCATGCCCACGATGATGTCATAATGGTCGTCATGGCGACGGTGATGTTATAATGGTCATCATGGCAACGATGAGGTCATAATGTTCATCATGGCGACAGTGATGTCATAATGGTCGTCATGGCAATGGTGATGTCATAATGGTCTTCATGGCAAAGGGATGTCATAATGGTCGTCATGGCGACGATGATTTCATCATGGTCGTCATGGCGACGATGATGTCATAATGGTCATCAAGGCGACGATGATGTCAAAATGGTCATCATGGCGATGATGATGTCAATATGGTCGTCATGGCGACGATGATGTCAATATGGTCGTCATGGCTTTGGTGATGTCATAATGGTCGTCATGGCGACGGTGATGTCATTATGGTCGTCATGGCGACGATGACGTCACAATGGTCGGCATGGCGACAATGATGTCATTATCGTCGTCATGGCAACGATGACGTCATAATGGTCATCATGGTGACGATATTGTCATAATGGTAGTCATGGCGACGATGATGTCATAATGGTCGTCATGGCGACGATGATGTCATAATGGTCGTCATGGCGACGATAATGTCATAATGGTTGTCATGGCGACGATTATGTCATAATGGTCGACATGACGACGATGATGTCATAATGGTCGTCATGGCTATGGTGATGTCATAATGGTCGTCATGGCGACGATGATGTCAAAATGGTCGTCATGGCGACGATGATGTCATAATGGTCGTCATGGCGACGATGATGTCATTATGGTCGTCATGGCGACGATGATGTCAAAATGGTCATCATGGCGACAATGATGTTTTAATGGTCGTCATGACGACAGTGATGTCATAATGGTCGTCATGGCAACGATGATGTCATAATGGTCGACATCGCGACGATGATGTCATAATGGTCGTCATGGCGACGATGAAGTCATAATGTTCATCATGGCGACGATGATGTCATAATGGTCATCATGGCGACGATTATGTCAATATGGTCGTCATGGCTATGGTGATGTCATAATTGTAGTCATGGCGACGGTGATGTCACAATGGTTGCCATGGCAACAATGTTGTCATAATGGTCGTCATGGCGAAGGTGATGTGATAATGGTCGTCATGGCGATGATGATGTCATTATGGTCGTCATGGCAACGATGATGTCATAATGGTCGTCATAGCGACAATGATGTCATAATGGTAATCATGGTGATGATGATGTCATAATGGTCGTCATGGCGATGATGAGGTCATAATGGTCGTCATGGCGACGATGTTGTCAAAATGGTCATCATGGCGACAATGTTGTCATAATGGTCGTCATGGCGAAGGTGATGTCATAATGGTCGTCATAGCGACGATGATGTTATAATGGTCATTTTGGCGATGATGATGTCATAATGGTCGTCATGGCAACGATGAAGTCATAATCGTCATCACGGCAATGGTGATGTCATAATGCTCATCATGGCGATGGTGATGTCATAATAATTGCCATGGCAACAATGTTGTCATAATGGTCGTCATGGCGAAGGTGATGTCATATTGGTCGTCATGGCGACGGTGACTTAATAATGGTCATCATGGCGACGGTGATGTCATAATGGTTGCCATGGCAACAATGTTGTCATAAAGGTCGTCATGGCGACGATGATGTCATAATGGTCATCATGGCGACGATGATGTCTTAATGGTCGTCATGCCCACGATGATGTCATAATGGTCGTCATGGCGACGGTGATGTTATAATGGTCATCATGGCAACGATGAGGTCATAATGTTCATCATGGCGACAGTGATGTCATAATGGTCGTCATGGCAATGGTGATGTCATAATGGTCTTCATGGCAAAGGGATGTCATAATGGTCGTCATGGCGACGATGATTTCATCATGGTCGTCATGGCGACGATGATGTCATAATGGTCATCAAGGCGACGATGATGTCAAAATGGTCATCATGGCGACGATGATGTCAATATGGTCGTCATGGCGACGATGATGTCAATATGGTCGTCATGGCTTTGGTGATGTCATAATGGTCGTCATGGCGACGGTGATGTCATTATGGTCGTCATGGCGACGATGACGTCACAATGGTCGTCATGGCGACGATGATGTCATTATGGTCGTCATGGCGACGATGACGTCATAATGGTCGTCATGGTGACGATATTGTCATAATGGTAGTCATGGCGACGATGATGTCATAATGGTCGTCATGGCGACGATGATGTCATAATGGTCGTCATGGCGACGATAATGTCATAATGGTTGTCATGGCGACGATTATGTCATAATGGTCGACATGACGACGATGATGTCATAATGGTCGTCATGGCTATGGTGATGTCATAATGGTCGTCATGGCAAAGGTGATGTCATAATGGTCGTCATGGCGACGATGATGTCAAAATGGTCGTCATGGCGACGATGATGTCATAATGGTCGTCATGGCGACGATGATGTCATTATGGTCGTCATGGCGACTGTAACATACCTGGCGGCGTCCTTGCATAGTGGTCCATCTCCCACTGTGCAGGAGCGCGCACTTGATCTCCTGTCCAGAATGTCTCTCTGGCTTCCCTCCATGCTGTCTTGTTTGTGTCTGTGTCTGTTTCTGCTGCTTAAGGGCGGCGCCCGATCACTTCCTGCCTTTTGTACCTGCTGTGGGTCACACCCCTTGTGCGTCCTCAGCCTATCGCTGTCTGTCTCTTGGTATATAGCTCAGCAGCTCCCTTCTATCCCTGCCTGAGCATATGTGTTTCTTTCAGTGTGTGCTTGCACTCTGAAGTTGCCAGGTCCCGTTCCTGTTTCCCTGTCCGCCTTTCCTGGAGGCTGTATTTCCAGGCCTGTCTGAACTGTGTCCTGTATTTCTCCTGCCTTGCGGTGTCAGCTCCCGTGTCTCAACTGTGTCCTGTATGTCTCCTGCTTTGCGGTATTAGTTCCCGTGTCTGAACTGAGTCCTTTCTGTGTTCTCTTGTCTGTCCTGTCTGAACACGCTCCTAGCCTGTTCCTCCCGCCTTCTAGGGGCCGATTACCTAGACCCGCTCCTGTATCTTGTCTGTCCTGTCTGAACACGCTCCTTGCCTGTTCGTTCCGCCTCTCTGGGGGCAGTATTCCCAGACCCGCTCCTGTATCCCGCTGCAGTGTCGGTCTCCTCCGTACACTCAGTTCCAGTCTGAACTCTCTCCTATCCTTTACCTGTTTTGCCTCTATGCCCGTTTCCTTCCTTTTCCTGCAGAGTCTGAACTCGTACCTATCTCCTGCCTGTTGTCTCTGTACTCCCGTTTGTGAGTTTGTGGTCCACTCGCTACTTCACTGCAAGTACCCTGTGGGTGTCTGGCTCTGCCTTTCCCTTCCTGTCTGTTCAGTGTGAACAGAGCCCTGTCCTCCCTGCTCAGTCTTCTGCACTCTAGTTGTGCTTGCCTGTACCCCTCTGCCTGTATTGTTCCTGAATCCCGGTGTGTACTGGGTCCTATCCCGCCTGTGTTCCTACTTGCTAGTGCCTCCCCGTCTGCACTCTATCTGTGCTTACCTTTACCCCCCGGCCTGCATACCCGCCTGCCTGCATACCCGCCTGCCTGCATACCCGCCTGCCTGCATACCAGTCTGTTCCTGTATTTCCCTGTGTGGGTCAACAGCCGTGTCCGGGGTCTGTCCTGGAGTAGCACCTGGTCCCTCTGCCCGGTTCCTCCTCGGTGCTCTGGCGTCGTATGCCGTCGTGCCACCTTGGTCGGATCGGGTAGATACTTAGTTACGCCCCTCCAGGCATTCACTCTCCGGCACGGTCCAGTGGAATCACTACCAATCACATGCACACGCCGCTCTAGCCCGGGCGTGTGCATAACAGCATGCTCAGGCCATGGTTCCCGTTGAGCCCCACGGCCTTCGCTCTCTGAGAAGTTTCCAGCGAAGACTTGCATTAAAATAAATAAATAAATTTTTTTTTCCCTTAGCTGAGTTCCAGGCGAATTACGCACCGTCCAGATGGATCTATCAGCTCTCGTTCCTGCGGATCCGCCACGTTACTATGGGGATCCAAGACAGTGTCGTGCATTTGTGGAGCAATGCATGCTACACTTTAAGGCCTACCCTCTTTATTTTCCTTCCGATTGGGCTAAAGTGGCCTTTATTATGTCTTACCTGGCGGGGGATGCCTTGGAATGGATCAACCCCCTATATGAGACACAGGATCCGATCCTCCGGGACCTAATGGCCTTCCTGGTGGCCTTTCTAATGGTCTTCGATGATCCTAACCCGGAGGCTCCTGCTGAAGCTTCACTTCCCAATATCCCGGAGCAGCCCCAATGGGTAATGTGTGTGGGTAGCGTAATAGTTCTCCAGCCCAATGAGACTACTGCCCACCCAGAATCCTCACAGGGTGACTACGCTTTCCGGAATACTTCTTCCAACCTCAAGAGGCAGTCCAGACGTGCTAGACTTAGAGGCAAGCAGTCACGCCTGGGTCTGTCCTCCCTGAGACCTCCTGAACCCTTCGGGGTGCTACCTGGTAACGAAAGGACAGAGACTCTCCTATACTCTGTACCTGATACCTCGCTCGCTTCGTCCAGTGAGTCCAACCTGGTGCACTCCGAAGCAGAGGTTACTCCCGAGTCTCTACACCCCTCCGACCAGGCGGAGGACCTCCAGTTGTGTTTAGAACCCTTCGGGGTGCCACCTGGTGGTGAATGGACAGAGACTTTCCTATACTCGGTACCCGATACCTCGCCTGCTTCCTCCAGTGAGTCCGACCTAGTGTTCTCCGAAGCAGAAGTTACTCCCGAGTCTCTACACCCCTCCGACCAGGCGGAGGACCTCCAGTTGTGTTTAGAACCCTTCGGGGTGCCACCTGGTGGTGAATGGACAGAGACTTTCCTATACTCGGTACCCGATACCTCGCCTGCTTCCTCCAGTGAGTCCGACCTAGTGTTCTCCGAAGCAGAAGTTACTCCCGAGTCTCTACACCCCTCCGACCAGGCGGAGGACCTCCAGTTGTGTTTAGAACCCTTCGGGGTGCCACCTGGTGGTGAATGGACAGAGACTTTCCTATTTCCTGTACCTGATACCTCGCCTGCTTCCTCCAGTGAGTCCGACCTAGTGTTCTCCGAAGCAGAAGTTACTCCCGAGTCTCTACACCCCTCCGACCAGGCGGAGGACCTCCAGTTGTGTTTAGAACCCTTCGGGGTGCCACCTGGTGGTGAATGGACAGAGACTTTCCTATACTCGGTACCCGATACCTCGCCTGCTTCCTCCAGTGAGTCCGACCTAGTGTACTCTGAAGCAGATGTTTTCTCTGAGCCTCAGTACTCTTCTGACCCGGCGGAGGACCTCCAGTTGTTTCCTGAATCCTCCGGGGTACCACCAGATAACAAAGAGACTGTGACTTTTCCTCATTATGTACCTGATAACCCGTCTATTTCTTCCTGTGAGCTTGACAAGATATACCTCGAAGCAGAGATTACCCTCAAGTCTCTGTCCCCCTCCAACCCAGTGAACGACTGGTCCTCGAATTCCCTGCGGAAGATTCTGGCAGGCCTGAAGAAGAGGGGGCGTAAGGGGGGAGGTACTGTAACATACCTGGCGGCGTCCTTGCATAGTGGTCCATCTCCCACTGTGCAGGAGCGCGCACTTGATCTCCTGTCCAGAATGTCTCTCTGGCTTCCCTCCATGCTGTCTTGTTTGTGTCTGTGTCTGTTTCTGCTGCTTAAGGGCGGCGCCCGATCACTTCCTGCCTTTTGTACCTGCTGTGGGTCACACCCCTTGTGCGTCCTCAGCCTATCGCTGTCTGTCTCTTGGTATATAGCTCAGCAGCTCCCTTCTATCCCTGCCTGAGCATATGTGTTTCTTTCAGTGTGTGCTTGCACTCTGAAGTTGCCAGGTCCCGTTCCTGTTTCCCTGTCCGCCTTTCCTGGAGGCTGTATTTCCAGGCCTGTCTGAACTGTGTCCTGTATTTCTCCTGCCTTGCGGTGTCAGCTCCCGTGTCTCAACTGTGTCCTGTATGTCTCCTGCTTTGCGGTATTAGTTCCCGTGTCTGAACTGAGTCCTTTCTGTGTTCTCTTGTCTGTCCTGTCTGAACACGCTCCTAGCCTGTTCCTCCCGCCTTCTAGGGGCCGATTACCTAGACCCGCTCCTGTATCTTGTCTGTCCTGTCTGAACACGCTCCTTGCCTGTTCGTTCCGCCTCTCTGGGGGCAGTATTCCCAGACCCGCTCCTGTATCCCGCTGCAGTGTCGGTCTCCTCCGTACACTCAGTTCCAGTCTGAACTCTCTCCTATCCTTTACCTGTTTTGCCTCTATGCCCGTTTCCTTCCTTTTCCTGCAGAGTCTGAACTCGTACCTATCTCCTGCCTGTTGTCTCTGTACTCCCGTTTGTGAGTTTGTGGTCCACTCGCTACTTCACTGCAAGTACCCTGTGGGTGTCTGGCTCTGCCTTTCCCTTCCTGTCTGTTCAGTGTGAACAGAGCCCTGTCCTCCCTGCTCAGTCTTCTGCACTCTAGTTGTGCTTGCCTGTACCCCTCTGCCTGTATTGTTCCTGAATCCCGGTGTGTACTGGGTCCTATCCCGCCTGTGTTCCTACTTGCTAGTGCCTCCCCGTCTGCACTCTATCTGTGCTTACCTTTACCCCCCGGCCTGCATACCCGCCTGCCTGCATACCCGCCTGCCTGCATACCCGCCTGCCTGCATACCAGTCTGTTCCTGTATTTCCCTGTGTGGGTCAACAGCCGTGTCCGGGGTCTGTCCTGGAGTAGCACCTGGTCCCTCTGCCCGGTTCCTCCTCGGTGCTCTGGCGTCGTATGCCGTCGTGCCACCTTGGTCGGATCGGGTAGATACTTAGTTACGCCCCTCCAGGCATTCACTCTCCGGCACGGTCCAGTGGAATCACTACCAATCACATGCACACGCCGCTCTAGCCCGGGCGTGTGCATAACAGCGACGATGATGTCAAAATGGTCATCATGGCGACAATGATGTTTTAATGGTCGTCATGACGATGGTGATGTCATAATGGTCGTCATGGCAACGATGATGTCATAATGGTCGACATCGCGACGATGATGTCATAATGGTCGTCATGGCGACGATGAAGTCATAATGTTCATCATGGCGACGATGATGTCATAATGGTCGTCATGGCGACGATTATGTCAATATGGTCGTCATGGCTATGGTGATGTCATAATTGTAGTCATGGCGACGGTGATGTCACAATGGTTGCCATGGCAACAATGTTGTCATAATGGTCGTCATGGCGAAGGTGATGTGATAATGGTCGTCATGGCGATGATGATGTCATTATGGTCGTCATGGCAACGATGATGTCATAATGGTCGTCAGAGCGACGATGATGTCATAATGGTAATCATGGTGATGATGATGTCATAATGGTCGTCATGGCAACGATTAAGTCATAATCGTCGACATGGCGACGATGATGTCATAATGGTCGTCATGGCGATGATGAGGTCATAATGGTCGTCATGGCGACGATGTTGTCAAAATGGTCATCATGGCGACAATGTTGTCATAATGGTCGTCATGGCGAAGGTGATGTCATAATGGTCGTCATAGCGACGATGATGTTATAATGGTCATTTTGGCGATGATGATGTCATAATGGTCGTCATGGCAACGATGAAGTCATAATCGTCATCACGGCAATGGTGATGTCATAATGCTCATCATGGCGATGGTGATGTCATAATAATTGCCATGGCAACAATGTTGTCATAATGGTCGTCATGGCGAAGGTGATGTCATATTGGTCGTCATGGCGACGGTGACTTAATAATGGTCATCATGGCGGCGGTGATGTCATAATGGTTGCCATGGCAACAATGTTGTCATAAAGGTCGTCATGGCGACGATGATGTCATAATGGTCATCATGGCGACGATGATGTCTTAATGGTCGTCATGCCCACGATGATGTCATAATGGTCGTCATGGCGACGGTGATGTTATAATGGTCATCATGGCAACGATGAGGTCATAATGTTCATCATGGCGACAGTGATGTCATAATGGTCGTCATGGCAATGGTGATGTCATAATGGTCTTCATGGCAAAGGGATGTCATAATGGTCGTCATGGCGACGATGATTTCATCATGGTCGTCATGGCGACGATGATGTCATAATGGTCATCAAGGCGACGATGATGTAAAAATGGTCATCATGGCGACGATGATGTCAATATGGTCGTCATGGCGACGATGATGTCAATATGGTCGTCATGGCTTTGGTGATGTCATAATGGTCGTCATGGCGACGGTGATGTCATTATGGTCGTCATGGCGACGATGACGTCACAATGGTAGTCATGGCGACGATGATGTCATTATGGTCATCATGGCGACGATGACGTCATAATGGTCGTCATGGTGACGATATTGTCATAATGGTAGTCATGGCGACGATGATGTCATAATGGTAGTCATGGCGACGATGATGTCATAATGGTCGTCATGGCGACGATGATGTCATAATGGTCGTCATGGCGACGATAATGTCATAATGGTTGTCATGGCGACGATTATGTCATAATGGTCGACATGACGACGATGATGTCATAATTGTCGTCATGGCTATGGTGATGTCATAATGGTCGTCATGGCAAAGGTGATGTCATAATGGTCGTCATGGCGACGATGATGTCAAAATGGTCGTCATGGCGACGATGATGTCATAATGGTCGTCATGGCGACGATGATGTCATTATGGTCGTCATGGCGACGATGATGTCAAAATGGTCATCATGGCGACAATGATGTTTTAATGGTCGTCATGACGACGGTGATGTCATAATGGTCGTCACGGCAACGATGATGTCATAATGGTCGACATCGCGACGATGATGTCATAATGGTCGTCATGGCGACGATGAAGTCATAATGTTCATCATGACGACGATGATGTCATAATGGTCGTCATGGCGACGATTATGTCAATATGGTCGTCATGGCTATGGTGATGTCATAATTGTAGTCATGGCGACGGTGATGTCACAATGGTTGCCATGGCAACAATGTTGTCATAATGGTCGTCATGGCGAAGGTGATGTGATAATGGTCGTCATGGCGATGATGATGTCATTATGGTCGTCATGGCAACGATGATGTCATAATGGCCGTCATAGCGACGATGATGTCATAATGGTAATCATGGTGATGATGATGTCATAATGGTCGTCATGGCAACGATTAAGTCATAATCGTCGACATGGCGACGATGATGTCATAATGGTCGTCATGGCGATGATGAGGTCATAATGGTCGTCATGGCGACGATGTTGTCAAAATGGTCATCATGGCGACAATGTTGTCATAATGGTCGTCATGGCGAAGGTGATGTCATAATGGTCGTCATAGCGACGATGATGATATAATGGTCATTTTGGCGATGATGATGTCATAATGGTCGTCATGGCAACGATGAAGTCATAATCGTCATCACGGCAATGGTGATGTCATAATGCTCATCATGGCGATGGTGATGTCATAATAATTGCCATGGCAACAATGTTGTCATAATGGTCGTCATGGCGAAGGTGATGTCATATTGGTCGTCATGGCGACGGTGACTTAATAATGGTCATCATGGCGACGGTGATGTCATAATGGTTGCCATGGCAACAATGTTGTCATAAAGGTCGTCATGGCGACGATGATGTCATAATGGTCATCATGGCGACGATGATGTCTTAATGGTCGTCATGCCCACGATGATGTCATAATGGTCGTCATGGCGACGGTGATGTTATAATGGTCATCATGGCAACGATGAGGTCATAATGTTCATCATGGCGACAGTGATGTCATAATGGTCGTCATGGCAATGGTGATGTCATAATGGTCTTCATGGCAAAGGGATGTCATAATGGTCGTCATGGCGACGATGATTTCATCATGGTCGTCATGGCGACGATGATGTCATAATGGTCATCAAGGCGACGATGATGTCAAAATGGTCATCATGGCGACGATGATGTCAATATGGTCGTCATGGCGACGATGATGTCAATATGGTCGACATGGCTTTGGTGATGTCATAATGGTCGTCATGGCGACGGTGATGTCATTATGGTCGTCATGGCGATGATGACGTCACAATGGTCGTCATGGCGACGATGATGTCATTATGGTCGTCATGGCGACGATGACGTCATAATGGTCGTCATGGTGACGATATTGTCATAATGGTAGTCATGGCGACGATGATGTCATAATGGTCGTCATGGCGACGATGATGTCATAATGGTCGTCATGGCGACGATAATGTCATAATGGTTGTCATGGCGACGATTATGTCATAATGGTCGACATGACGACGATGATGTCATAATGGTCGTCATGGCTATGGTGATGTCATAATGGTCGTCATGGCAAAGGTGATGTCATAATGGTCGTCATGGCGACGATGATGTCAAAATGGTCGTCATGGCGACGATGATGTCATAATGGTCGTCATGGCGACGATGATGTCATTATGGTCGTCATGGCGACGATGATGTCATTATGGTCGTCATGGCGACGATGATGTCAAAATGGTCATCATGGCGACAATGATGTTTTAATGGTCGTCATGACGACGGTGATGTCATAATGGTCGTCATGGCAACGATGATGTCATAATGGTCGACATCGCGACGATGATGTCATAATGGTCGTCATGGCGACGATGATGTCATAATGGTCGTCATGGCGACGATTTTGTCAATATGGTCGTCATGGCTATGGTGATGTCATAATTGTAGTCATGGCGACGGTGATGTCACAATGGTTGCCATGGCAACAATGTTGTCATAATGGTCGTCATGGCGAAGGTGATGTGATAATGGTCGTCATGGCGATGATGATGTCATTATGGTCGTCATGGCAACGATGATGTCATAATGGTCGTCATAGCGACGATGATGTCATAATTGTAATCATGGTGATGATGATGTCATAATGGTCGTCATGGCAACGATTAAGTCATAATCGTCGACATGGCGACGATGATGTCATAATGGTCGTCATGGCGATGATGAGGTCATAATGGTCGTCATGGCGACGATGTTGTCAAAATGGTCATCATGGCGACAATGTTGTCATAATGGTCGTCATGGCGAAGGTGATGTCATAATGGTCGTCATAGCGACGATGATGTTATAATGGTCATTTTGGCGATGATGATGTCATAATGGTCGTCATGGCAACGATGAAGTCATAATCGTCATCACGGCAATGGTGATGTCATAATGCTCATCATGGCGATGGTGATGTCATAATAATTGCCATGGCAACAATGTTGTCATAATGGTCGTCATGGCGAAGGTGATGTCATATTGGTCGTCATGGCGACGGTGACTTAATAATGGTCATCATGGCGACGGTGATGTCATAATGGTTGCCATGGCAACAATGTTGTCATAAAGGTCGTCATGGCGACGATGATGTCATAATGGTCATCATGGCGACGATGATGTCTTAATGGTCGTCATGCCCACGATGATGTCATAATGGTCGTCATGGCGACGGTGATGTTATAATGGTCATCATGGCAACGATGAGGTCATAATGTTCATCATGGCGACAGTGATGTCATAATGGTCGTCATGGCAATGGTGATGTCATAATGGTCTTCATGGCAAAGGGATGTCATAATGGTCGTCATGGCGACGATGATTTCATCATGGTCGTCATGGCGACGATGATGTCATAATGGTCATCAAGGCGACGATGATGTCAAAATGGTCATCATGGCGACGATGATGTCAATATGGTCGTCATGGCGACGATGATGTCAATATGGTCGTCATGGCTTTGGTGATGTCATAATGGTCGTCATGGCGACGGTGATGTCATTATGGTCGTCATGGCGACGATGACGTCACAATGGTCGTCATGGCGACGATGACGTCATTATGGTCGTCATGGCGACGATGACGTCATAATGGTCGTCATGGTGACGATATTGTCATAATGGTAGTCATGGCGACGATGATGTCATAATGGTCGTCATGGCGACGATGATGTCATAATGGTCGTCATGGCGACGATAATGTCATAATGGTTGTCATGGCGACGATTATGTCATAATGGTCGACATGACGACGATGATGTCATAATGGTCGTCATGGCTATGGTGATGTCATAATGGTCGTCATGGCAAAGGTGATGTCATAATGGTCGTCATGGCGACGATGATGTCAAAATGGTCGTCATGGCGACGATGATGTCATAATGGTCGTCATGGCGACGATGATGTCATTATGGTCGTCATGGCGACGATGATGTCAAAATGGTCATCATGGCGACAATGATGTTTTAATGGTCGTCATGACGATGGTGATGTCATAATGGTCGTCATGGCAACGATGATGTCATAATGGTCGACATCGCGACGATGATGTCATAATGGTCGTCATGGCGACGATGAAGTCAGTATGGTGGTCATGGCTTTGGTGATGTCATAATGGTCGTCATGGCAACAATGATGTCAAAATGGTCGTCATGGCGACGATGATGTCATAATGGTCGTCATGGCGATGGTGATGTCATAATGGTCATCATGGCGACGATGATGTCATAATGGTTGTCATGGCGACGAAAATGTCATAATGGTCATCATGGCAACGATGATGTCATAATGGTTGTCATGGCAATGGTGGTGTTATAATGGTCTTCATGGCAAAGGTGATGTCATAATGGTCGTCATTGCGACGATGATGTCAAAATGGTCGTCATGGCTATGGTGATGTCATAATGGTCGTCATGGCGACAGTGATGTCATAATGGTTGCCATGGCAACAATGTTGTCATAAAGGTCGTCATGGCGAAGGTGATGTCATAATAATTGCCATGGCAACAATGTTGTCATAATGGTCGTCATGGCGAAGGTGATGTCATAATGGTCGTCATGGCGATGATGATGTCATTATGGTCGTCATGGCAACGATGATGTCATAATGGTCGTCATGGCAACGATGAAGTCATATTCGTCGTCACGGCAATGGTGATGTCATAAAGCTCATCATGGCGACGGTGATGTCATAATAATTGCCATGGCAAAAATGTTGTCATAATGGTCGTCATGGCGAAGGTGATGTCATAATGGTCGTCATGGCGACGATGATGTCATAATGGTCGTCATGGCGACGATGATGTCATAATGGTCGTCGTGGCTAAGATGATGTCATAATGGTCGTCATGGCTACGATGATGTCATAATGGTCGTCATGGCTACGATGATGTCATAATGGTCGTCATGGCGACGATGATGTCATAATGGTCGTCATGGCGACGGTGATGTTATAATAGTCGTCATGGCGACGATGATGTCATAATGGTCGTCATGCCGACGATGATGTCAATATGGTTGTCATGGCTTTGGTGATGTCATAATGGTCGTCATGGCGACGGTGATGTCATAATGGTCGTCATGGCGACGATGATGTCATAATGGTCGTCACGGCGACGATGATGTCATAATGGTTGTCACGGCAGCGGTAATGTCATAATGGTCGTCATGGCGACGATGATGTCATACTGTCGTCATGGCGACGGTGTTGCCATAATGGTCGTCCTGGCGACGATGATGTCATAATGGTCATCATGGCGACGATGACGTCATAATGGTCGTCATGGCGACGATGACGTCATAATGGTCGTCATGGCGACGATAATGTCATACTGGTCGTCATGGCGACGGTGTTGCCATAATGGTCGTCATGGCGACGATGATGTCATAATGGTCGTCATGCCGACGATGATGTCATAATGGTCGTCATGGCGACGATGATGTCATTATGGTGGTCATGGCTTTGGTGATGTCATAATGGTCGTCATGGCGACGGTGATGTCATAATGGTCGTCATGGCAATGGTGATGTCAGAATGGTCGTCATGGCGACGATGAAGTCAGTATGGTGGTCATGGCTTTGGTGATGTCATAATGTTCGTCATGGCGACGATGATGTCATAATGGTCGTCATGGCGACGATGATGTCAATATGGTTGTCATGGCTTTGGTGATGTCATAATGGTCGTCATGGCGACGGTGATGTCATAATGGTCGTCATGGCGACGATGATGTCATAATGGTCGTCATGGCGACGGTGATGTCATAATGGTCGTCATGGCGACGATGATGTCATAATGGTCGTCATGGCTACGATGATGTCATAATGGTCGTCATGGCGACGATGATGTTATAATAGTCGTCATGGCGACGATGATGTCATAATGGTCGTCATGCCAACGATGATGTCAATATGATTGTCATGGCTTTGGTGATGACATAATGGTCGACATGGCGACGGTGATGTCATAATGGTCGTCACGGCGACGATGATGTCATAATGGTCGTCACGGCGGCGGTAATGTCAAAATGGTCGTCATGGCGACGATGATGTCATACTGTCGTCATGGCGACGGTGTTGCCATAATGGTCGTCATGGCGACGATGATGTCATAATGGTCATCATGGCGACGATGACGTCATAATGGTCGTCATGGCGACGATGACGTCATAATGGTCGTCATGGCGACGATGACGTCATAATGGTCGTCATGGCGACGATAATGTCATACTGGTCGTCATGGCGACGGTGTTGCCATACTGGTCGTCATGGCGACGATGATGTCATAATGGTCGTCATGCCGACGATGATGTCATAATGGTCGTCATGGCGACGATGATGTCATAATGGTCGTCATGGCGACGATGATGTCATAATGGTCGTCATGGCGACGATGATGTCAGTATGGTGGTCATGGCTTTGGTGATGTCATAATGGTCGTCATGGCGACGGTGATGTCATAATGGTCGTCATGGCGACGATGATGTCATAATGGTCGTCATCGCGACGATGATGTCATACTGGTCGTCATGGCGACGGTGTTGCCATAATGGTCGTCATGGCGACGATGATGTCATAATGGTCGTCATGGCGACGATGATGTCAATATGGTTGTCATGGCTTTGGTGATGTCATAATGGTCGTCATGGCGACGGTGATGTCATAATGGTCGTCACGGCGACGATGATGTTATAATGATCGTCACGGCGACGGTGATGTCATAATGGTCGTCATGGCGACGATGATGTCATAATGGTCGTCATGGCTACGATGATGTCATAATGGTCGTCATGGCGACGATTATGTTATAATAGTCGTCATGGCGACGATGATGTCATAATGGTCGTCATGCCAACGATGATGTCAATATGATTGTCATGGCTTTGGTGATGTCATAATGGTCGACATGGCAACGGTGATGTCATAATGGTCGTCATGGCGGCGATGATGTCATAATGGTCGTCACGGCGACGATGATGTCATAATGGTCGTCACGGCGGCGGTAATGTCATAATGGTCGTCATGGCGACGATGATGTCATACTGTCGTCATGGCGACGGTGTTGCCATAATGGTCGTCATGGCGACGATGATGTCATAATGGTCATCATGGCGACGATGACGTCATAATGGTCGTCATGGCGACGATGACGTCATAATGGTCGTCATGGCGACGATGACGTCATAATGGTCGTCATGGCGACGATGACGTCATAATGGTCGTCATGGCGACGATAATGTCATACTGGTCGTCATGGCGACGGTGTTGCCATAATGGTCGTCATGGCGACGATGATGTCATAATGGTCGTCATGGCGACGATGATGTCATAATGGTCGTCATGGCGACGATGATGTCATAATGGTCGTCATGGCGACGATGATGTCAGTATGGTGGTCATGGCTTTGGTGATGTCATAATGGTCGTCATGGCGACGGTGATGTCATAATGGTCGTCATGGCGACGATGATGTCATAATGGTCGTCATCGCGACGATGATGTCATACTGGTCGTCATGTCGACGGTGTTGCCATAATGGTCGTCATGGCGACGATGATGTCATAATGGTCTTCATGGCGACGATGATGTCAATATGGTTGTCATGGCTTTGGTGATGTCATAATGGTCGTCATGGCGACGGTGATGTCATAATGGTCATCATGGCGAAGGTGATGTCATAATGCTCATCATGGCGATGGTGATGTCATAATAATTGCCATGGCAACAATGTTGTCATAATGGTCGTCATGGCGAAGGTGATGTCATATTGGTCGTCATGGCGACGGTGACTTAATAATGGTCATCATGGCGACGGTGATGTCATAATGGTTGCCATGGCAACAATGTTGTCATAAAGGTCGTCATGGCGACGATGATGTCATAATGGTCATCATGGCGACGATGATGTCTTAATGGTCGTCATGCCCACGATGATGTCATAATGGTCGTCATGGCGACGGTGATGTTATAATGGTCATCATGGCAACGATGAGGTCATAATGTTCATCATGGCGACAGTGATGTCATAATGGTCGTCATGGCAATGGTGATGTCATAATGGTCTTCATGGCAAAGGGATGTCATAATGGTCGTCATGGCGACGATGATTTCATCATGGTCGTCATGGCGACGATGATGTCATAATGGTCATCAAGGCGACGATGATGTCAAAATGGTCATCATGGCGACGATGATGTCAATATGGTCGTCATGGCGACGATGATGTCAATATGGTCGACATGGCTTTGGTGATGTCATAATGGTCGTCATGGCGACGGTGATGTCATTATGGTCGTCATGGCGATGATGACGTCACAATGGTCGTCATGGCGACGATGATGTCATTATGGTCGTCATGGCGACGATGACGTCATAATGGTCGTCATGGTGACGATATTGTCATAATGGTAGTCATGGCGACGATGATGTCATAATGGTCGTCATGGCGACGATGATGTCATAATGGTCGTCATGGCGACGATAATGTCATAATGGTTGTCATGGCGACGATTATGTCATAATGGTCGACATGACGACGATGATGTCATAATGGTCGTCATGGCTATGGTGATGTCATAATGGTCGTCATGGCAAAGGTGATGTCATAATGGTCGTCATGGCGACGATGATGTCAAAATGGTCGTCATGGCGACGATGATGTCATAATGGTCGTCATGGCGACGATGATGTCATTATGGTCGTCATGGCGACGATGATGTCAAAATGGTCATCATGGCGACAATGATGTTTTAATGGTCGTCATGACGACGGTGATGTCATAATGGTCGTCATGGCAACGATGATGTCATAATGGTCGACATCGCGACGATGATGTCATAATGGTCGTCATGGCGACGATGAAGTCATAATGTTCATCATGGCGACGATGATGTCATAATGGTCGTCATGGCGACGATTTTGTCAATATGGTCGTCATGGCTATGGTGATGTCATAATTGTAGTCATGGCGACGGTGATGTCACAATGGTTGCCATGGCAACAATGTTGTCATAATGGTCGTCATGGCGAAGGTGATGTGATAATGGTCGTCATGGCGATGATGATGTCATTATGGTCGTCATGGCAACGATGATGTCATAATGGTCGTCATAGCGACGATGATGTCATAATTGTAATCATGGTGATGATGATGTCATAATGGTCGTCATGGCAACGATTAAGTCATAATCGTCGACATGGCGACGATGATGTCATAATGGTCGTCATGGCGATGATGAGGTCATAATGGTCGTCATGGCGACGATGTTGTCAAAATGGTCATCATGGCGACAATGTTGTCATAATGGTCGTCATGGCGAAGGTGATGTCATAATGGTCGTCATAGCGACGATGATGTTATAATGGTCATTTTGGCGATGATGATGTCATAATGGTCGTCATGGCAACGATGAAGTCATAATCGTCATCACGGCAATGGTGATGTCATAATGCTCATCATGGCGATGGTGATGTCATAATAATTGCCATGGCAACAATGTTGTCATAATGGTCGTCATGGCGAAGGTGATGTCATATTGGTCATCATGGCGACGGTGATGTCATAATGGTTGCCATGGCAACAATGTTGTCATAAAGGTCGTCATGGCGACGATGATGTCATAATGGTCATCATGGCGACGATGATGTCTTAATGGTCGTCATGCCCACGATGATGTCATAATGGTCGTCATGGCGACGGTGATGTTATAATGGTCATCATGGCAACGATGAGGTCATAATGCTCATCATGGCGACAGTGATGTCATAATGGTCGTCATGGCAATGGTGATGTCATAATGGTCTTCATGGCAAAGGGATGTCATAATGGTCGTCATGGCGACGATGATTTCATCATGGTCGTCATGGCGACGATGATGTCATAATGGTCATCAAGGCGACGATGATGTCAAAATGGTCATCATGGCGACGATGATGTCAATATGGTCGTCATGGCGACGATGATGTCAATATGGTCGTCATGGCTTTGGTGATGTCATAATGGTCGTCATGGCGACGGTGATGTCATTATGGTCGTCATGGCGACGATGACGTCACAATGGTCGTCATGGCGACGATGATGTCATTATGGTCGTCATGGCGACGATGACGTCATAATGGTCGTCATGGTGACGATATTGTCATAATGGTAGTCATGGCGACGATGATGTCATAATGGTCGTCATGGCGACGATGATGTCATAATGGTCGTCATGGCGACGATAATGTCATAATGGTTGTCATGGCGACGATTATGTCATAATGGTCGACATGACGACGATGATGTCATAATGGTCGTCATGGCTATGGTGATGTCATAATGGTCGTCATGGCAAAGGTGATGTCATAATGGTCGTCATGGCGACGATGATGTCAAAATGGTCGTCATGGCGACGATGATGTCATAATGGTCGTCATGGCGACGATGATGTCATTATGGTCGTCATGGCGACGATGATGTCAAAATGGTCATCATGGCGACAATGATGTTTTAATGGTCGTCATGACGATGGTGATGTCATAATGGTCGTCATGGCAACGATGATGTCATAATGGTCGACATCGCGACGATGATGTCATAATGGTCGTCATGGCGACGATGAAGTCAGTATGGTGGTCATGGCTTTGGTGATGTCATAATGGTCGTCATGGCAACAATGATGTCAAAATGGTCGTCATGGCGACGATGATGTCATAATGGTCGTCATGGCGATGGTGATGTCATAATGGTCATCATGGCGACGATGATGTCATAATGGTTGTCATGGCGACGAAAATGTCATAATGGTCATCATGGCAACGATGATGTCATAATGGTTGTCATGGCAATGGTGGTGTTATAATGGTCTTCATGGCAAAGGTGATGTCATAATGGTCGTCATTGCGACGATGATGTCAAAATGGTCGTCATGGCTATGGTGATGTCATAATGGTCGTCATGGCGACAGTGATGTCATAATGGTTGCCATGGCAACAATGTTGTCATAAAGGTCGTCATGGCGAAGGTGATGTCATAATAATTGCCATGGCAACAATGTTGTCATAATGGTCGTCATGGCGAAGGTGATGTCATAATGGTCGTCATGGCGATGATGATGTCATTATGGTCGTCATGGCAACGATGATGTCATAATGGTCGTCATGGCAACGATGAAGTCATATTCGTCGTCACGGCAATGGTGATGTCATAAAGCTCATCATGGCGACGGTGATGTCATAATAATTGCCATGGCAAAAATGTTGTCATAATGGTCGTCATGGCGAAGGTGATGTCATAATGGTCGTCATGGCGACGATGATGTCATAATGGTCGTCGTGGCTAAGATGATGTCATAATGGTCGTCATGGCTACGATGATGTCATAATGGTCGTCATGGCTACGATGATGTCATAATGGTCGTCATGGCGACGATGATGTCATAATGGTCGTCATGGCGACGGTGATGTTATAATAGTCGTCATGGCGACGATGATGTCATAATGGTCGTCATGCCGACGATGATGTCAATATGGTTGTCATGGCTTTGGTGATGTCATAATGGTCGTCATGGCGACGGTGATGTCATAATGGTCGTCATGGCGACGATGATGTCATAATGGTCGTCACGGCGACGATGATGTCATAATGGTTGTCACGGCAGCGGTAATGTCATAATGGTCGTCATGGCGACGATGATGTCATACTGTCGTCATGGCGACGGTGTTGCCATAATGGTCGTCCTGGCGACGATGATGTCATAATGGTCATCATGGCGACGATGACGTCATAATGGTCGTCATGGCGACGATGACGTCATAATGGTCGTCATGGCGACGATAATGTCATACTGGTCGTCATGGCGACGGTGTTGCCATAATGGTCGTCATGGCGACGATGATGTCATAATGGTCGTCATGCCGACGATGATGTCATAATGGTCGTCATGGCGACGATGATGTCATTATGGTGGTCATGGCTTTGGTGATGTCATAATGGTCGTCATGGCGACGGTGATGTCATAATGGTCGTCATGGCAATGGTGATGTCAGAATGGTCGTCATGGCGACGATGAAGTCAGTATGGTGGTCATGGCTTTGGTGATGTCATAATGTTCGTCATGGCGACGATGATGTCATAATGGTCGTCATGGCGACGATGATGTCAATATGGTTGTCATGGCTTTGGTGATGTCATAATGGTCGTCATGGCGACGGTGATGTCATAATGGTCGTCATGGCGACGATGATGTCATAATGGTCGTCATGGCGACGGTGATGTCATAATGGTCGTCATGGCGACGATGATGTCATAATGGTCGTCATGGCTACGATGATGTCATAATGGTCGTCATGGCGACGATGATGTTATAATAGTCGTCATGGCGACGATGATGTCATAATGGTCGTCATGCCAACGATGATGTCAATATGATTGTCATGGCTTTGGTGATGTCATAATGGTCGACATGGCGACGGTGATGTCATAATGGTCGTCACGGCGACGATGATGTCATAATGGTCGTCACGGCGGCGGTAATGTCAAAATGGTCGTCATGGCGACGATGATGTCATACTGTCGTCATGGCGACGGTGTTGCCATAATGGTCGTCATGGCGACGATGATGTCATAATGGTCATCATGGCGACGATGACGTCATAATGGTCGTCATGGCGACGATGACGTCATAATGGTCGTCATGGCGACGATGACGTCATAATGGTCGTCATGGCGACGATAATGTCATACTGGTCGTCATGGCGACGGTGTTGCCATAATGGTCGTCATGGCGACGATGATGTCATAATGGTCGTCATGCCGACGATGATGTCATAATGGTCGTCATGGCGACGATGATGTCATAATGGTCGTCATGGCGACGATGATGTCAGTATGGTGGTCATGGCTTTGGTGATGTCATAATGGTCGTCATGGCGACGGTGATGTCATAATGGTCGTCATGGCGACGATGATGTCATAATGGTCGTCATCGCGACGATGATGTCATACTGGTCGTCATGGCGACGGTGTTGCCATAATGGTCGTCATGGCGACGATGATGTCATAATGGTCGTCATGGCGACGATGATGTCAATATGGTTGTCATGGCTTTGGTGATGTCATAATGGTCGTCATGGCGACGGTGATGTCATAATGGTCGTCACGGCGACGATGATGTTATAATGATCGTCACGGCGACGGTGATGTCATAATGGTCGTCATGGCGACGATGATGTCATAATGGTCGTCATGGCGACGATGATGTCATAATGGTCGTCATGGCGACGATGATGTCATAATGGTCGTCATGGCGACGATTATGTTATAATAGTCGTCATGGCGACGATGATGTCATAATGGTCGTCATGCCAACGATGATGTCAATATGATTGTCATGGCTTTGGTGATGTCATAATGGTCGACATGGCAACGGTGATGTCATAATGGTCGTCATGGCGGCGATGATGTCATAATGGTCGTCACGGCGACGATGATGTCATAATGGTCGTCACGGCGGCGGTAATGTCATAATGGTCGTCATGGCGACGATGATGTCATACTGTCGTCATGGCGACGGTGTTGCCATAATGGTCGTCATGGCGACGATGATGTCATAATGGTCATCATGGCGACGATGACGTCATAATGGTCGTCATGGCGACGATGACGTCATAATGGTCGTCATGGCGACGATGACGTCATAATGGTCGTCATGGCGACGATGACGTCATAATGGTCGTCATGGCGACGATAATGTCATACTGGTCGTCATGGCGACGGTGTTGCCATAATGGTCGTCATGGCGACGATGATGTCATAATGGTCGTCATGCCGACGATGATGTCATAATGGTCGTCATGGCGACGATGATGTCATAATGGTCGTCATGGCGACGATGATGTCAGTATGGTGGTCATGGCTTTGGTGATGTCATAATGGTCGTCATGGCGACGGTGATGTCATAATGGTCGTCATGGCGACGATGATGTCATAATGGTCGTCATCGCGACGATGATGTCATACTGGTCGTCATGTCGACGGTGTTGCCATAATGGTCGTCATGGCGACGATGATGTCATAATGGTCTTCATGGCGACAATGATGTCAATATGGTTGTCATGGCTTTGGTGATGTCATAATGGTCGTCATGGCGACGGTGATGTCATAATGGTCGTCACGGCGACGATGATGTCATAATGATCGTCACGGCGACGATGATGTCATAATGTTCGTCACGGCGACGGTGACGTCATAATGGTCGTCATGGCGACGATAACGTCATAATGGTCGTCATGGCGACGATGATGTCATAATGGTCGTCATGGTGACGATGATGTCATAATGGTCGTCATGGAGACGATGACGTCATAATGGTCGCCATGGCAACGATGATGTCATAATGGTCGTCATGGCGACGATGATGTCATACTGGTCGTCATGGCGACGGTGTTGCCATAATGGTCGTCATGGCGACGATTATGTCATAATGGTCGTCATGGCGACGATGATGTCATAATGGTCGTCATGGCGACGATGATGTCAGTATGGTGGTCATGGCTTTGGTGATGTCATAATGGTCGTCATGGCGACGGTGATGTCAAAATGGTCGTCATGGCAATGGTGATGTCAGAATGGTCGTCATGGCGACGATGATGTCATACTGGTCGTCATGGCGACGGTGTTGCCATAATGGTCGTCATGGCGACGATGATGTCATAATGGTCGTCATGGCAATGGTGATGTCAGAATGGTCGTCATGGCGACGATGATGTCATAATGGTCGTCATGGCTACGATGATGTCATAATGGTCGTCATGGCTACGATGATGTCATAATGGTCGTCATGGCTACGATGATGTCATAATGGTCGTCATGGCGACGATGATGTCATAATGGTCGTCATGGCGACGATGATGTCAATATGGTTGTCATGGCTTTGGTGATGTCATAATGGTCATCATGGCGACGGTGATGTCATAATGGTCGTCATGGCGACGATGATGTCATAATGGTCGTCACGGCGACGATGATGTCATAATGCTCGTCCCGGCAGCGGTAATGTCATAATGGTCGTCATGGCGACGATGATGTCATACTGTCGTCATGGCGACGGTGTTGCCATAATGGTCGTCATGGCGACGATGATGTCATAATGGTCGTCATGCCGACGATGATGTCATAATGGTCGTCATGGCGACGATGATGTCATTATGGTGGTCATGGCTCTGGTGATGTCATAATGGTCGTCATGGCGACGGTGATGTCATAATGGTCGTCATGGCGACGATGATGTCATAATGGTCGTCATGGCGACGGTGATGTCATAATGGTCGTCATGGCGACGATGATGTCATAATGGTCGTCATGGCGACGATGATGTCATAATGGTCGTCATGGCGACGATGATGTTATAATAGTCGTCATGGCGACGATGATGTCATAATGGTCGTCATGCCAACGATGATGTCAATATGGTTGTCATGGCTTTGGTGATGTCATAATGGTCGACATGGCGACGGTGATGTCATAATGGTCGTCATGGCGACGATGATGTCATAATGGTCGTCACGGCGACGATGATGTCATAATGGTCGTCACGGCGGCGGTAATGTCATAATGGTCGCCATGGCGACGATGATGTCATACTGGTCGTCATGGCGACGGTGTTGCCATAATGGTCGTCATGGCGACGATGATGTCATAATGGTCGTCATGGCGACGATGATGTCATAATGGTCGTCATGGCGACGATGATGTCATACTGGTCGTCATGGCGACGGTGTTGCCATAATGGTCGTCATGGCGACGATGATGTCATAATGGTCGTCATGGCGACGGTGATGTCATAATGGTCATCATGGCGACGATGACGTCATAATGGTCGTCATGGCGACGATGACGTCATAATGGTCGTCATGGCGACGATAATGTCATACTGGTCGTCATGGCGACGGTGTTGCCATAATGGTCGTCATGGCGACGATGATGTCATAATGGTCGTCACGGCGACGATGATGTCATAATGGTCGTCACGGCGGCGGTAATGTCATAATGGTCGTCATGGCGACGATGATGTCATACTGTCGTCATGGCGACGGTGTCGCCATAATGGTCGTCATGGCGACGATGATGTCATAATGGTCATCATGGCGACGATGACGTCATAATGGTCGTCATGGCGACGATGACGTCATAATGGTCGTCATGGCGACGATAATGTCATACTGGTCGTCATGGCGACGGTGTTGCCATAATGGTCGTCATGGCGACGATGATGTCATAATGGTCGTCATGCCGACGATGATGTCATAATGGTCGTCATGGCGACGATGATGTCATAATGGTCGTCATGGCGACGATGATGCCAGTATGGTGGTCATGGCTTTGGTGATGTCATAATGGTCGTCATGGCGACGGTTATGTCATAATGGTCGTCATGGCAATGGTGATGTCAGAATGGTCGTCATGGCGACGATGATGTCATACTGTCGTCATGGCGACGGTGTTGCCATAATGGTCGTCATGGCGACGATGATGTCATAATGGTCATCATGGCGATGATGACGTCATAATGGTCGTCATGGCAACGATGTCATAATGGTCGTCATGGCGACGATGATGTCATACTGGTCGTCATGGCGACAGTGTTGCCATAATGGTCGTCATGGCGACGATGATGTCACAATGGTCGTCATGGCGACGGTGTTGTCATAATGGTCGTCATGCCGACGATGATGTCATAATGGTCGTCATGGCGAAGATGATGTCATAATGGTCGTCATGGCGACGATGATGTCATAATGGTCGTCATGGCGACGATGATGTCAGTATGGTGGTCATGGCTTTGGTGATGTCATAATGGTCGTCATGGCGACGGTGATGTCATAATGGTCGTCATGGCAAAGGTGATGTCCAAATGGTCGTCATGGCGACGGTGTTGCCATAATGGTCGTCATGGCGACGATGATGTCATAATGGTCGTCATGGCGACGATGATGTCATAATGGTCGTCATGGCGACGATGATGTCATAATGGTCGTCATGGCGACGATGATGTCAGTATGGTGGTCATGGCTTTGGTGATGTCATAATGGTCGTCATGGCGACGGTGATGTCATAATGGTCGTCATGGCAATGGTGATGTCAGAATGGTCGTCATGGCGACGATGATGTCAGTATGGTGGTCATGGCTTTGGTGATGTCATAATGGTCGTCATGGCGACGATTATGTCATAATGGTCGTCATGGCGACGATGATGTCAATATGGTTGTCATGGCTTTGGTGATGTCATTATGGTCGTCATGGCGACGGTGATGTCATAATGGTCGTCATGGCGACTATGATGTCATAATGGTCGTCACGGCGACGATGATGTCATAATGGTCGTCATGGCGTCGATGATGTCATACTGGTCGTCATGGCGACGGTGTTGCCATAATGGTCGTCATGGCGAAGATGATGTCATAATGGTCGTCATGCCGACGATGATGCCATAATGGTCGTCATGGCGACGATGATGTCATAATGGTCGTCATGGCGACGATGATGTCATAATGGTCGTCATGGCGACGTTGATGTCAGTATGGTGGTCATGGCTTTGGTGATGTCATAATGGTCGTCATGGCGACGGTGATGTCATAATGGTCGTCATGGCGACGATGATGTCAGTATGGTGGTCATGGCTTTGGTGATGTCATAATGGTCGTCATGGCGACGGTGATGTCAAAATGGTCGTCATGGCAATGGTGATGTCAGAATGGTCTTCATGGCGACGATGATGTCATACTGGTCGTCACGGTGACGGTGTTGCCATAATGGTCGTCATGGTGACGATGATGTCATAAGGGTCGTCATGGCGACGATGATGTCATAATGGTCGTCATGGCGACGATGATGTCAGTATGGTGGTCATGGCTTTGGTGATGTCATAATGGTCGTCATGGCGACGGTGATGTCATAATGGTCGTCATGGCAAAGGTGATGTCCAAATGGTCGTCATGGCGACGGTGTTGCCATAATGGTCGTCATGGCGACGATGATGTCATAATGGTCGTCATGGCGACGATGATGTCATAATGATCGTCATGGCGACGATGATGTCATAATGGTCGTCATGGCGACGGTGATGTCATAATGGTCGTCATGGCAATGGTGATGTCAGAATGGTCGTCATGGCGACGATGATGTCAGTATGGTGGTCATGGCTTTGGTGATGTCATAATGGTCGTCATGGCGACGATTATGTCATAATGGTCGTCATGGCGACGATGATGTCAATATGGTTGTCATGGCTTTGGTGATGTCATAATGGTCGTCATGGCGACGGTGATGTCATAATGGTCGTCATGGCGACGATGATGTCATAATGGTCGTCACGGCGACGATGATGTCATAATGGTCGTCATGGCGACGATGATGTCATACTGGTCGTCATGGCGACGGTGTTGCCATAATGGTCGTCATGGCGACGATGATGTCATAATGGTCGTCATGCCGACGATGATGCCATAATGGTCGTCATGGCGACGATGATGCCATAATGGTCGTCATGGCGACGATGATGTCATAATGGTCGTCATGGCGACGATGATGTCATAATGGTCGTCATGGCGACGATGATGTCAGTATGGTGGTCATGGCTTTGGTGATGTCATAATGGTCGTCATGGCTTTGGTGATGTCATAATGGTCGTCATGGCGACGATGATGTCAGTATGGTGGTCATGGCTTTGGTGATGTCATAATGGTCGTCATGGCGACGATGATGTCATAATGGTCGTCATGCCGACGATGATGTCATAATGGTCGTCATGGCGACGATGATGTCATAATGGTCGTCATGGCGACGGTGACGTCATAATGATCGTCATGTCGACGGTGATGTCATAATTGTCGTCATGGCGACGGAGATGTCATAATAGTCGTCATGGCGACATTGATGTCATAATTGTCGTCATGCCGACGATGATGTCATAATGGTCGTCATGGCGACGGTGTTACCATAATGGTCGTCATGGCGACGATGATGTCATAATGGTCGTCATGGCGACGATGATGTCATAATGGTCGTCATGGCGACGATGATGTCAATATGGTTGTCATGGTTTTGGTGATGTCATAATGGTCGTCATGGCGACGGTGATGTCATAATGGTCGTCATGGCGACGATGATGTCATAATGGTCGTCACGGCGACGGTGATGTCATAATGGTCGTCACGGCGACGGTGATGTCATAATGGTTGCCATAGCAACAATGTTGTCAAAGTTCGTCATGGCGACGATGATGTCATGATGGTAGTCATGGCAACGATGATGTCATAATGGTCGTCATGGCGACAATGATGTCATACTGGTCGTCATGGCGACAGTGTTGCCATAATGGTCGTCATGGCGACGATGATGTCATAATGGTCGTCATGGCGACGGTGTTGTCATAATGGTCGTCATGCCGACGATGATGTCATAATGGTCGTCATGGCGAAGATGATGTCATAATGGTCGTCATGGCGACGATGATGTCATAATGGTCGTCATGGCGACGATGACGTCATAATGGTCGTCATGGCGACGATGATGTCATAATGGTCGTCATGGCGACAGTGATGTCATAATAGTCGTCATGGCGACGATGATGTCATAATGGTCGTCATGCCGACGATGATGTCATAATGGTCGTCACGGCGACGGTGTTGCCATAATGGTCGTCATGGCGACGATGATGTCATAATGGTCGTCATGGCGACGATGATGTCAGAATGGTCGTCATGGCGACGATGATGTCATTATGGTGGTCATGGCTTTGGTGATGTCATAATGGTCGTCATGGCGACGATTATGTCATAATGGTCGTCATGGCGACGATGATGTCAATATGGTTGTCATGGCTTTGGTGATGTCATAATGGTCGTCATGGCGGCGGTGATGTCATAATGGTCGTCATGGCGACGATGATGTCATAATGGTCGTCACGGCGACGATGATGTCATAATAGTCGTCATAGCGACGATGATGTCAATATGGTTGTCATGGCTTTGGTGATGTCATAATGGTCGTCATGGCGACGGTGATGTCATAATGGTCGTCATGGCGACGATGATGTCATAATGGTCGTCACAGCGACGATGATGTCATAATGGTCGTCACGGCGACGGTGATGTCATAATGGTAGTCATGGCGACGATGATGTCATACTGGTCGTCATGGCGACGGTGTTGCCATAATGGTCGTCATGGTGACGATGATGTCATAATGGTCGTCATGGCGACGATGATGTCATAATGGTCGTCATGGCGACGATGATGTCATAATGGTCGTCATGCCGACGATGATGTCAGTATGATGGTCATGGCTTTGGTGATGTCGTAATGGTCGTCATGGCGACGATGATGTCATACTGGTCGTCATGGCGACGGTGTTGCCATAATGGTCGTCATGGTGACGATGATGTCATAATGGTCGTCATGGCGACGGTGATGTCATAATGGTCGTCATGGCGACGATTATGTCATAATGGTCGTCATGGCGACGATGATGTCAATATGGTTGTCATGGCTTTGGTGATGTCATAATGGTCGTCATGGCGGCGGTGATGTCATAATGGTCGTCATGGCGACGATGACGTCATAATGGTCGTCATGGCGACGATGATGTCATAATGGTCGTCATGGCGACGATGATGTCAATATGGTTGTCACGGCTTTGGTGATGTCATAATGGTCGTCATGGCGACGGTGATGTCATAATGGTCGTCATGGCGACGATGATGTCATAATGGTCGTCACGGCGACGATGATGTCATAATGGTCGTCACGGCGACGGTGATGTCATAATGGTCGTCATGGCGATGATGATGTCATACTGGTCGTCATGGCGACGGTGTTGCCATAATGGTCGTCATGGTGACGATGATGTCATAATGGTCGTCATGGCGACGATGATGTCATAATGGTCGTCATGGCGACGATGATGTCATAATGGTCGTCATGCCGACGATGATGTCAGTATGATGGTCATGGCTTTGGTGATGTCATAATGGTCGTCATGGCGACGATGATGTCATACTGGTCGTCATGGCGACGGTGTTGCCATAATGGTCGTCATGGCGACGGTGTTGCCATAATGGTCGTCATGGCGACGATAATGTCATAATGGTCGTCATGGCGACGGTGATGTCATAATGGTCGTCATGCCGACGATGATGTCAGTATGGTGGTCATGGCTTTGGTGATGTCATAATGGTCGTCATGGCGTCGATGATGTCATAATGGTCGTCATAGCGACGATGATGTCATAATGGTCGTCATGGCGACGATGATGTCAGTATGGTGGTCATGGCTTTGGTGATGTCATAATGGTTGTCATGGCGACGGTGATGTCATAATGGTCGTCATGGCGACGATGATGTCATAATGGTCGTCATGGCGACGATGATGTCATAATGGTCGTCATGGCGACGATGACGTCATAATGGTCGTCATGGCGACGATGATGTCATAATGGTCGTCATCGCGACGATGATGTCATACTGGTCGTCATGGCGACGGTGTTGCCATAATGGTCGTCATGGCGACGATGATGTCATAATGGTCGTCATGGCGACGATGATGTCAATATGGTTGTCATGGCTTTGGTGATGTCATAATGGTCGTCATGGCGACGGTGATGTCATAATGGTCGTCACGGCGACGATGATGTAATAATGATCGTCACGGCGACGATGATATCATAATGTTCGTCACGGCGACGGTGATGTCATAATGGTCGTCATGGCGACGATAACGTCATAATGGTCGTCATGGCGACGATGATGTCATAATGGTCGTCATGGCGACGATGATGTCATAATGGTCGTCATGGTGACGATAATGTCATAATGGTCGTCATGGAGACGATGACGTCATAATGGTCGTCATGGCAACGATGATGTCATAATGGTCGTCATGGCGACGATGATGTCATACTGGTCGTCATGGCGACGGTGTTGCCATAATGGTCGTCATGGCGACGATTATGTCATAATGGTCATCATGGCGACGGTGATGTCATAATGGTCGTCATGTTGACGATGATGTCAGAATGGTGGTCATGGCTTTGTTGATGTCATAATGGTCGTCATTGCAACGATGATGTCATAATGGTCGTCATGGCGACGATGATGTCAAAATGGTCGTCATGGCAATGGTGATGTCAGAATGGTCGTCATGGCGACGATGATGTCATACTGGTCGTCATGGCGACGGTGTTGCCATAATGGTCGTCATGGCGACGATGATGTCATAATGGTCGTCATGCCGACGATGATGTCATAATGGTCTTCATGGCGACGATGATGTCATTATGGTGGTCATGGCTTTGGTGATGTCATAATGGTCGTCATGGCGACGGTGATGTCATAATGGTCGTCATGGCAATGGTGATGTCAGAATGGTCGTCATGGCGACGATGAAGTCAGTATGGTGGTCATGGCTTTGGTGATGTCATAATGTTCGTCATGGCGACGATGATGTCATAATGGTCGTCATGGCGACGATGATGTCAATATGGTTGTCATGGCTTTGGTGATGTCATAATGGTCGTCATGGCGACGGTGATGTCATAATGGTCGTCATGGCGACGATGATGTCATAATGGTCGTCATGGCGACGGTGATGTCATAATGGTCGTCATGGCAACGATGATGTCATAATGGTCGTCATGGCTACGATGATGTCATAATGGTCGTCATGGCGACGATGATGTTATAATAGTCGTCATGGCGACGATGATGTCATAATGGTCGTCATGCCAACGATGATGTCAATATGGTTGTCATGGCTTTGGTGATGTCATAATGGTCGACATGGCGACGGTGATGTCATAATGGTCGTCATGGCGACGATGATGTCATAATGGTCGTCACGGCGACGATGATGTCATAATGGTCGTCACGGCGGCGGTAATGTCATAATGGTCGTCATGGCGACGATGATGTCATACTGTCGTCATGGCGACGGTGTTGCCATAATGGTTGTCATGGCGACGATGATGTCATAATGGTCATCATGGCGACGATGACGTCATAATGGTCGTCATGGCGACGATGACGTCATAATGGTCGTCATGGCGACGATGACGTCATAATGGTCGTCATGGCGACGATGACGTCATAATGGTCGTCATGGCGACGATAATGTCATACTGGTTGTCATGGCGACGGTGTTGCCATAATGGTCGTCATGGCGACGATGATGTCATAATGGTCGTCATGCCGACGATGATGTCATAATGGTCGTCATGGCGACGATGATGTCATAATGGTCGTCATGGTGACGATGATGTCAGTATGGTGGTCATGGCTTTGGTGATGTCATAATGGTCGTCATGGCGACGGTGATGTCATAATGGTCGTCATGGCAATGGTGATGTCAGAATGGTCGTCATGGCGACGATGATGTCATACTGTCGTCATGGCGACGGTGTTGCCATAATGGTCGTCATGGCGACGATGATGTCATAATGGTCATCATGGCGACGATGACGTCATAATGGTCGTCATGGCAACGATGATGTCATAATGGTCGTCATGGCGACGATGATGTCATACTGGTCGTCATGGCGACAGTGTTGCCATAATGGTCGTCATGGCGACGATGTTGTCACAATGGTCGTCATGGCGACGGTGTTGTCATAATGGTCGTCATGGCGAAGATGATGTCATAATGGTCGTCATGGCGACGATGACGTCATAATGGTCGTCATGGCGACGATGACGTCATAATGGTCGTCATGGCGACGATGATGTCATAATGGTCGTCATGGCGACGGTGATGTCATAATAGTCGTCATGGCGACAATGATGTCATAATGGTCGTCATGGCGACGATGATGTCATAATGGTCGTCACGGTGACGGTGTTGCCATAATGGTCGTCATGGCGACGATGATGTCATAATGGTCGTCATGGCGACGATGATGTCAGTATGGTCGTCATGGCGACGATGATGTCAGTATGGTGGTCATGGCTTTGGTGATGTCATAATGGTTGTCATGGCGACGGTGATGTCATAATGGTCGTCATGGCAAAGGTGATGTCCAAATGGTCGTCATGGCGACGGTGTTGCCATAATGGTCGTCATGGCGACGATGATGTCATAATGGTCGTCATGGCGACGATGACGTCATAATGGTCGTCATGGCGACGATGATGTCATAATGGTCGTCATGGCGACGATGATGTCATAATGGTCGTCATGGCGACGATGATGTCAGTATGGTGGTCATGGCTTTGGTGATGTCATAATGGTCGTCATGGCGACGGTGATGTCATAATGGTCGTCATGGCAATGGTGATGTCAGAATGGTCGTCATGGCGACGATGAAGTCAGTATGGTGGTCATGGCTTTGGTGATGTCATAATGTTCGTCATGGCGACGATGATGTCATAATGGTCGTCATGGCGACGATGATGTCAATATGGTTGTCATGGCTTTGGTGATGTCATAATGGTCGTCATGGCGACGGTGATGTCATAATGGTCGTCATGGCGACGATGATGTCATAATGGTCGTCATGGCGACGGTGATGTCATAATGGTCGTCATGGAAACGATGATGTCATAATGGTCGTCATGGCTACGATGATGTCATAATGGTCGTCATGGCGACGATGATGTTATAATAGTCGTCATGGCGACGATGATGTCATAATGGTCGTCATGCCAACGATGATGTCAATATGGTTGTCATGGCTTTGGTGATGTCATAATGGTCGACATGGCGACGGTGATGTCATAATGGTCGTCATGGCGACGATGATGTCATAATGGTCGTCACGGCGACGATGATGTCATGATGGTCGTCACGGCGGCGGTAATGTCATAATGGTCGTCATGGCGACGATGATGTCATACTGTCGTCATGGCGACGGTGTTGCCATAATGGTCGTCATGGCGATGATGATGTCATAATGGTCATCATGGCGACGATGACGTCATAATGGTCGTCATGGCGACGATGACGTCATAATGGTCGTCATGGCGACGATGACGTCATAATGGTCGTCATGGCGACGATAATGTCATACTGGTTGTCATGGCGACGGTGTTGCCATAATGGTCGTCATGGCGACGATGATGTCATAATGGTCGTCATGCCGACGATGATGTCATAATGGTCGTCATGGCGACGATGATGTCATAATGGTCGTCATGGTGACGATGATGTCAGTATGGTGGTCATGGCTTTGGTGATGTCATAATGGTCGTCATGGCGACGGTGATGTCATAATGGTCGTCATGGCAATGGTGATGTCAGAATGGTCGTCATGGCGACGATGATGTCATACTGTCGTCATGGCGACGGTGTTGCCATAATGGTCGTCATGGCGACGATGATGTCATAATGGTCATCATGGCGACGATGACGTCATAATGTTCGTCATGGCAACGATGATGTCATAATGGTCGTCATGGCGACGATGATGTCATACTGGTCGTCATGGCGACAGTGTTGCCATAATGGTCGTCATGGCGACGATGATGTCACAATGGTCGTCATGGCGACGGTGTTGTCATAATGGTCGTCATGGCGAAGATGATGTCATAATGGTCGTCATGGCGACGATGACGTCATAATGGTCGTCATGGCGACGATGACGTCATAATGGTCGTCATGGCGACAATGATGTCATAATGGTCGTCATGGCGACGATGATGTCATAATGGTCGTCACGGTGACGGTGTTGCCATAATGGTCGTCATGGCGACGATGATGTCATAATGGTCGTCATGGCGACGATGATGTCAGTATGGTCGTCATGGCGACGATGATGTCAGTATGGTGGTCATGGCTTTGGTGATGTCATAATGGTTGTCATGGCGACGGTGATGTCATAATGGTCGTCATGGCAAAGGTGATGTCCAAATGGTCGTCATGGCGACGGTGTTGCCGTAATGGTCGTCATGGCGACGATGATGTCATAATGGTCGTCATGGCGACGATGACGTCATAATGGTCGTCATGGCGACGATGATGTCATAATGGTCGTCATGGCGACGATGATGTCATAATGGTCGTCATGGCGACGATGATGTCAGTATGGTGGTCATGGCTTTGGTGATGTCATAATGGTCGTCATGGCGACGGTGATGTCATAATGGTCGTCATGGCAATGGTGATGTCAGAATGGTCGTCATGGCGACGATGAAGTCAGTATGGTGGTCATGGCTTTGGTGATGTCATAATGTTCGTCATGGCGACGATGATGTCATAATGGTCGTCATGGCGACGATGATGTCAATATGGTTGTCATGGCTTTGGTGATGTCATAATGGTCGTCATGGCGACGGTGATGTCATAATGGTCGTCATGGCGACGATGATGTCATAATGGTCGTCATGGCGACGGTGATGTCATAATGGTCGTCATGGCAACGATGATGTCATAATGGTCGTCATGGCTACGATGATGTCATAATGGTCGTCATGGCGACGATGATGTTATAATAGTCGTCATGGCGACGATGATGTCATAATGGTCGTCATGCCAACGATGATGTCAATATGGTTGTCATGGCTTTGGTGATGTCATAATGGTCGACATGGCGACGGTGATGTCATAATGGTCGTCATGGCGACGATGATGTCATAATGGTCGTCACGGCGACGATGATGTCATAATGGTCGTCACGGCGGCGGTAATGTCATAATGGTCGTCATGGCGACGATGATGTCATACTGTCGTCATGGCGACGGTGTTGCCATAATGGTCGTCATGGCGATGATGATGTCATAATGGTCATCATGGCGACGATGACGTCATAATGGTCGTCATGGCGACGATGACGTCATAATGGTCGTCATGGCGACGATGACGTCATAATGGTCGTCATGGCGACGATAATGTCATACTGGTTGTCATGGCGACGGTGTTGCCATAATGGTCGTCATGGCGACGATGATGTCATAATGGTCGTCATGCCGACGATGATGTCATAATGGTCGTCATGGCGACGATGATGTCATAATGGTCGTCATGGTGACGATGATGTCAGTATGGTGGTCATGGCTTTGGTGATGTCATAATGGTCGTCATGGCGACGGTGATGTCATAATGGTCGTCATGGCAATGGTGATGTCAGAATGGTCGTCATGGCGACGATGATGTCATACTGTCGTCATGGCGACGGTGTTGCCATAATGGTCGTCATGGCGACGATGATGTCATAATGGTCATCATGGCGACGATGACGTCATAATGGTCGTCATGGCAACGATGATGTCATAATGGTCGTCATGGCGACGATGATGTCATACTGGTCGTCATGGCGACAGTGTTGCCATAATGGTCGTCATGGCGACGATGATGTCACAATGGTCGTCATGGCGACGGTGTTGTCATAATGGTCGTCATGGCGAAGATGATGTCATAATGGTCGTCATGGCGACGATGATGTCATAATGGTCGTCATGGCGACGGTGATGTCATAATAGTCGTCATGGCGACAATGATGTCATAATGGTCGTCATGGCGACGATGATGTCATAATGGTCGTCACGGTGACGGTGTTGCCATAATGGTCGTCATGGCGACGATGATGTCATAATGGTCGTCATGGCGACGATGATGTCAGTATGGTCGTCATGGCGACGATGATGTCAGTATGGTGGTCATGGCTTTGGTGATGTCATAATGGTTGTCATGGCGACGGTGATGTCATAATGGTCGTCATGGCAAAGGTGATGTCCAAATGGTCGTCATGGCGACGGTGTTGCCATAATGGTCGTCATGGCGACGATGATGTCATAATGGTCGTCATGGCGACGATGACGTCATCATGGTCGTCATGGCGACGATGATGTCATAATGGTCGTCATGGCGACGATGATATCATAATGGTCGTCATGGCGACGATGATGTCAGTATGGTGGTCATGGCTTTGGTGATGTCATAATGGTCGTCATGGCGACGGTGATGTCATAATGGTCGTCATGGCAATGGTGATGTCAGAATGGTCGTCATGGCGACGATGATGTCAGTATGGTGGTCATGGCTTTGGTGATGTCATAATTGTCGTCATGGCGACGATTATGTCATAATGGTCGTCATGGCGACGATGATGTCAATATGGTTGTCATGGCTTTGGTGATGTCATAATGGTCGTCATGGCGACGGTGATGTCATAATGGTCGTCATGGCGACGATGATGTCATAATGGTCGTCACGGCGACGATGATGTCATAATGGTCGTCATGGCGACGATGATGTCATACTGGTCGTCATGGCGACGGTGTTGCCATAATGGTCGTCATGGCGACGATGATGTCATAATGGTCGTCATGCCGACGATGATGCCATAATGGTCGTCATGGCGACGATGATGTCATAATGGTCGTCATGGCGACGATGATGTCAGTATGGTGGTCATGGCTTTGGTGATGTCATAATGGTCGTCATGGCGACGGTGATGTCATAATGGTCGTCATGGCGACGATGATGTCAGTATGGTGGTCATGGCTTTGGTGATGTCATAATGGTCGTCATGGCGACGGTGATGTCAAAATGGTCGTCATGGCAATGGTGATGTCAGAATGGTCTTCATGGCGACGATGATGTCATACTGGTCGTCATGGCGACGGTGTTGCCATAATGGTCGTCATGGCGACGATGATGTCATAATGGTCGTCATGGCGACGATGATGTCATAATGGTCATCATGGCGACGATGACGTCATAATGGTCGTCATGGCGACGGAGTTGCCATAATGGTCGTCATTTCGACGATGATGTCATAATGGTCGTCATGCCGACGATGATGTCATAATAGTCGTCATGGCGACGGTGACGTCATAATGATCGTCATGTCGACGGTGATGTCATAATGGTCGTCATGGCGACGGAGATGTCATAATAGTCGTCATGGCGACATTGATGTCATAATTCTCGTCATGCCGACCATGATGTCATAATGGTCGTCATGGCGACGGTGTTACCATAATGGTCGTCATGGCGACGATGATGTCATAATGGTCGTCATGGCGACGATGATGTCAGAATGGTCGTCATGGCGACGATTATGTCAGTATGGTAGTCATGGCTTTGCTGATGTCATAATGGTCGTCATGGCGACGATGATGTCATAATGGTCGTCATGGCGACGATGATGTCAATATGGTTGTCATGGTTTTGGTGATGTCATAATGGTCGTCATGGCGACGGTGATGTCATAATGGTCGTCATGGCGACGATGATGTCATAATGGTCGTCACGGCGACGATGATGTCATAATGGTCGTCACGGCGACGGTGATGTCATAATGGTTGCCATAGCAACAATGTTGTCATAAAGTTCGTCATGGCGACGATGATGTCATAATGGTAGTCATGGCAACGATGATGTCATAATGGTCGTCATGGCGACGATGATGTCATAATGGTCGTCATGGCGACAGTGTTGCCATAATGGTCGTCATGGCGACGATGATGTCATAATGGTCGTCATGGCGACGGTGTTGTCATAATGGTCGTCATGCCGACGATGATGTCATAATGGTCGTCATGGCGAAGATGATGTCATAATGGTCGTCATGGCGACGATGATGTCATAATGGTTGTCATGGCGACGATGACGTCATAATGGTCGTCATGGCGACGATGATGTCATAATGGTCGTCATGGCGACAGTGATGTCATAATAGTCGTCATGGCGACGATGATGTCATAATGGTCGTCATGCCGACGATGATGTCATAATGGTCGTCACGGCGACGGTGTTGCCATAATGGTCGTCATGGCGACGATGATGTCATAATGGTCGTCATGGCGACGATGATGTCAGAATGGTCGTCATGGCGACGATGATGTCAGTATGGTGGTCATGGCTTTGGTGATGTCATAATGGTCGTCATGGCGACGATTATGTCATAATGGTCGTCATGGCGACGATGATGTCAATATGGTTGTCATGGCTTTGGTGATGTCATAATGGTCGTCATGGCGGCGGTGATGTCATAATGGTCGTCATGGCGACGATGATGTCATAATGGTCGTCACGGCGACGATGATGTCATAATGGTCGTCACAGCGATGATGATGTTATAATGGTCGTCACCGCGACGGTGATGTCATAATGGTAGTCATGGCGACGATGATGTCATACTGGTCGTCATGGCGACGGTGTTGCCATAATGGTCGTCGTGGTGACGATGATGTCATAATGGTCGTCATGGCGACGATGATGTCATAATGGTCGTCATGGCGACGATGATGTCATAATGGTCGTCATGCCGACGATGATGTCAGTATGATGGTCATGGCTTTGGTGATGTCGTAATGGTCGTCATGGCGACGATGATGTCATACTGGTCGTCATGGCGACGGTGTTGCCATAATGGTCGTCATGGCGACGATGATGTCATAATGGTCATCATGGCGACGGTGATGTCATAATGGTCGTCATGGCGACGATTATGTCATAATGGTCGTCATGGCGACGATGATGTCAATATGGTTGTCATGGCTTTGGTGATGTCATAATGGTCGTCATGGCGGCGGTGATGTCATAATGGTCGTCATGGCGACGATGACGTCATAATGGTCGTCACGGCGACGATGATGTCATAATGGTCGTCATGGCGACGATGATGTCAATATGGTTGTCCATGGCTTTGGTGATGTCATAATGGTCGTCATGGCGACGGTGATGTCATAATGGTCGTCATGGCGACGATGATGTCATAATGTTCGTCACAGCGACGATGATGTCATAATGGTCGTCATGGTGACGATGATGTCATAATGGTCGTCATGGCGACGATGATGTCATAATGGTCGTCATGGCGACGATGATGTCATAATGGTCGTCATGCCGACGATGATGTCAGTATGATGGTCATGGCTTTGGTGATGTCATAATGGTCGTAATGGCGACGATGATGTAATACTGGTCGTCATGGCGACGGTGTTGCCATAATGGTCGTCATGGCGACGATAATGTCATAATGGTCGTCATGGCGACGGTGATGTCATAATGGTCGTCATGCCGACGATGATGTCAGTATGGTGGTCATGGCTTTGGTGATGTCATAATGGTCGTCATGGCGACGATGATGTCATAATGGTCGTCATAGCGACGATGATGTCATAATGGTCGTCATGGCGACGATGATGTCAGTATGGTGGTCATGGCTTTGGTGATGTCATAATGGTCGTCATGGCGACGGTGATGTCATAATGGTCGTCATGGCGACGATGATGTCATAATGGTCGTCATGGCGACGATGATGTCATAATGGTCGTCATGGCGACGATGACGTCATAATGGTCGTCATGGCGACGATGACGTCATAATGGTCGTCATGGCGACGATGACGTCATAATGGTCGTCATGGCGACGATGATGTCATAATGGTCGTCATCGCGACGATGATGTCATACTGGTCGTCATGGCGACGGTGTTGCCATAATGGTCGTCATGGCGACGATGATGTCATAATGGTCGTCATGGCGACGATGATGTCAATATGGTTGTCATGGCTTTGGTGATGTCATAATGGTCGTCATGGCGACGGTGATGTCATATTGGTCGTCACGGCGACGATGATGTCATAATGATCGTCACGGCGACGATGATGTCATAATGTTCGTCACGGCGACGGTGATGTCATAATGGTCGTCATGGCGACGATAAGGTCATAATGGTCGTCATGGCGACGATGATGTCATAATGGTCGTCATGGCGACGATGATGTCATAATGGTCGTCATGGTGACGATAATGTCATAATGGTCGTCATGGAGACGATGACGTCATAATGGTCGTCATGGCAACGATGATGTCATAATGGTCGTCATGGCGACGATGATGTCATACTGGTCGTCATGGCGACGGTGTTGCCATAATGGTCGTCATGGCGACGATTATGTCATAATGGTCATCATGGCGACGGTGATGTCATAATGGTCGTCATGTTGACGATGATGTCAGAATGGTGGTCATGGCTTTGTTGATGTCATAATGGTCGTCATGGCAACGATGATGTCATAATGGTCGTCATGGCGACAATGATGTCATAATGGTCGTCATGGCGACGATGATGTCAGTATGGTGGTCATGGCTTTGGTGATGTCATAATGATCGTCATGGCGACGGTGATGTCAAAATGGTCGTCATGGCAATGGTGATGTCAGAATGGTCGTCATGGCGACGATGATGTCATACTGGTCGTCATGGCGACGGTGTTGCCATAATGGTCGTCATGGCGACGATGATGTCATAATGGTCGTCATGGCAATGGTGATGTCAGAATGGTCGTCATGGCGACGATGATGTCATAATGGTCGTCATGGTGACCGTGATGTCATAATGGTCGTCATGGCGACGATGATGTCATAATGGTCGTCGTGGCTTTGGTGATGTCATAATGGTCGTCATGGCGACGGTGACGTCATAATGGTCGTCATGGCGACGATAATGTCATACTGGTCGTCATGGCGACGGTGTTGCCATAATGGTCGTCATGGCGACGATGATGTCATAATGGTCGTCATGCCGACGATGATGTCATAATGGTCGTCATGGCGAAGATGATGTCATAATGGTCGTCATGGCGACGATGATGTCATAATGGTCGTCATGGCGACGATGAGGTCATAATGGTCGTCATGGCGACGATGATGTCATAATGGTCGTCATGGCGACAGTGATGTCATAATAGTCGTCATGGCGACGATGATGTCATAATGGTCGTCATGCCGACGATGATGTCATAATGGTCGTCACGGCGACGGTGTTGCCATAATGGTCGTCATGGCGACCATGATGTCATAATGGTCGTCATGGCGACGATGATGTCAGAATGGTCGTCATGGCGACGATGATGTCAGTATGGTGGTCATGGCTTTGGTGATGTCATAATGGTCGTCATGGCGACGATTATGTCATAATGGTCGTCATGGCGACGATGATGTCAATATGGTTGTCATGGCTTTGGTGATGTCATAATGGTCGTCATGGCGGCGGTGATGTCATAATGGTCGTCATGGCGACGATGATGTCATAATGGTCGTCACGGCGACGATGATGTCATAATGGTCGTCATAGCGACGATGATGTCAATATGGTTGTCATGGCTTTGGTGATGTCATCATGGTCGTCATGGCGACGGTGATGTCATAATGGTCGTCATGGCGACGATGATGTCATAATGGTCGTCACAGCGACGATGATGTCATAATGGTCGTCACGGCGACGGTGATGTCATAATGGTAGTCATGGCGACGATGATGTCATACTGGTCGTCATGGCGACGGTGTTGCCATAATGGTCGTCGTGGTGACGATGATGTCATAATGGTCGTCATGGCGACGATGATGTCATAATGGTCGTCATGGCGACGATGATGTCATAATGGTCGTCATGCCGACGATGATGTCAGTATGATGGTCATGGCTTTGGTGATGTCGTAATGGTCGTCATGGCGACGATGATGTCATACTGGTCGTCATGGCGACGGTGTTGCCATAATGGTCGTCATGGCGACGATGATGTCATAATGGTCGTCATGGCGACGGTGATGTCATAATGGTCGTCATGGCGACGATTATGTCATAATGGTCGTCATGGCGACGATGATGTCAATATGGTTGTCATGGCTTTGGTGATGTCATAATGGTCGTCATGGCGGCGGTGATATCATAATGGTCGTCATGGCGACGATGACGTCATAATGGTTGTCATGGCGACGATGATGTCAATATGGTTGTCATGGCTTTGGTGATGTCATCATGGTCGTCATGGCGACGGTGATGTCATAATGGTCGTCATGGCGACGATGATGTCATAATGTTCGTCACAGCGACGATGATGTCATAATGGTCGTCACGGCGACGGTGATGTCATAATGGTAGTCATGGCGACGATGATGTCATACTGGTCGTCATGGCGACGGTGTTGCCATAATGGTCGTCATGGTGACGATGATGTCATAATGGTCGTCATGGCGACGATGATGTCATAATGGTCGTCATGGCGACGATGATGTCATAATGGTCGTCATGCCGACGATGATGTCAGTATGATGGTCATGGCTTTGGTGATGTCATACTGGTCGTCATGGCGACGATGATGTCATACTGGTCGTCATGGCGACGGTGTTGCCATAATGGTCGTCATGGCGACGATAATGTCATAATGGTCGTCATGGCGACGGTGATGTCATAATGGTCATCATGCCGACGATGATGTCAGTATGGTGGTCATGGCTTTGGTGATGTCATAATGGTCGTCATGGCGACGATGATGTCATAATGGTCGTCATAGCGACGATGATGTCATAATGGTCGTCATGGCGACGATGATGTCAGTATGGTGGTCATGGCTTTGGTGATGTCATAATGGTCGTCATGGCGACGATGATGTCATAATGGTCGTCATAGCGACGATGATGTCATAATGGTCGTCATGGCGACGATGATGTCAGTATGGTGGTCATGGCTTTGGTGATGTCATAATGGTCGTCATGGCGACGGTGATGTCATAATGGTCGTCATGGCGACGATGATGTCATAATGGTCGTCATGGCGACGATGATGTCATAATGGTCGTCATGGCGACGATGACGTCATAATGGTCGTCATGGCGACGATGACGTCATAATGGTCGTCATGGCGACGATGATGTCATAATGGTCGTCATCGCGACGATGATGTCATACTGGTCGTCATGGCGACGGTGTTGCCATAATGGTCGTCATGGCGACGATGATGTCATAATGGTCGTCATGGCGACGATGATGTCAATATGGTTGTCATGGCTTTGGTGATGTCATAATGGTCGTCATGGCGACGGTGATGTCATATTGGTCGTCACGGCGACGATGATGTCATAATGATCGTCACGGCGACGATGATGTCATAATGTTCGTCACGGCGACGGTGATGTCATAATGGTCGTCATGGCGACGATAAGGTCATAATGGTCGTCATGGCGACGATGATGTCATAATGGTCGTCATGGCGACGATGATGTCATAATGGTCGTCATGGTGACGATAATGTCATAATGGTCGTCATGGAGACGATGACGTCATAATGGTCGTCATGGCAACGATGATGTCATAATGGTCGTCATGGCGACGATGATGTCATACTGGTCGTCATGGCGACGGTGTTGCCATAATGGTCGTCATGGCGACGATTATGTCATAATGGTCATCATGGCGACGGTGATGTCATAATGGTCGTCATGTTGACGATGATGTCAGAATGGTGGTCATGGCTTTGTTGATGTCATAATGGTCGTCATGGCAACGATGATGTCATAATGGTCGTCATGGCGACAATGATGTCATAATGGTCGTCATGGCGACGATGATGTCAGTATGGTGGTCATGGCTTTGGTGATGTCATAATGATCGTCATGGCGACGGTGATGTCAAAATGGTCGTCATGGCAATGGTGATGTCAGAATGGTCGTCATGGCGACGATGATGTCATACTGGTCGTCATGGCGACGGTGTTGCCATAATGGTCGTCATGGCGACGATGATGTCATAATGGTCGTCATGGCAATGGTGATGTCAGAATGGTCGTCATGGCGACGATGATGTCATAATGGTCGTCATGGTGACCGTGATGTCATAATGGTCGTCATGGCGACGATGATGTCATAATGGTCGTCGTGGCTTTGGTGATGTCATAATGGTCGTCATGGCGACGGTGACGTCATAATGGTCGTCATGGCGACGATAATGTCATACTGGTCGTCATGGCGACGGTGTTGCCATAATGGTCGTCATGGCGACGATGATGTCATAATGGTCGTCATGCCGACGATGATGTCATAATGGTCGTCATGGCGAAGATGATGTCATAATGGTCGTCATGGCGACGATGATGTCATAATGGTCGTCATGGCGACGATGAGGTCATAATGGTCGTCATGGCGACGATGATGTCATAATGGTCGTCATGGCGACAGTGATGTCATAATAGTCGTCATGGCGACGATGATGTCATAATGGTCGTCATGCCGACGATGATGTCATAATGGTCGTCACGGCGACGGTGTTGCCATAATGGTCGTCATGGCGACCATGATGTCATAATGGTCGTCATGGCGACGATGATGTCAGAATGGTCGTCATGGCGACGATGATGTCAGTATGGTGGTCATGGCTTTGGTGATGTCATAATGGTCGTCATGGCGACGATTATGTCATAATGGTCGTCATGGCGACGATGATGTCAATATGGTTGTCATGGCTTTGGTGATGTCATAATGGTCGTCATGGCGGCGGTGATGTCATAATGGTCGTCATGGCGACGATGATGTCATAATGGTCGTCACGGCGACGATGATGTCATAATGGTCGTCATAGCGACGATGATGTCAATATGGTTGTCATGGCTTTGGTGATGTCATCATGGTCGTCATGGCGACGGTGATGTCATAATGGTCGTCATGGCGACGATGATGTCATAATGGTCGTCACAGCGACGATGATGTCATAATGGTCGTCACGGCGACGGTGATGTCATAATGGTAGTCATGGCGACGATGATGTCATACTGGTCGTCATGGCGACGGTGTTGCCATAATGGTCGTCGTGGTGACGATGATGTCATAATGGTCGTCATGGCGACGATGATGTCATAATGGTCGTCATGGCGACGATGATGTCATAATGGTCGTCATGCCGACGATGATGTCAGTATGATGGTCATGGCTTTGGTGATGTCGTAATGGTCGTCATGGCGACGATGATGTCATACTGGTCGTCATGGCGACGGTGTTGCCATAATGGTCGTCATGGCGACGATGATGTCATAATGGTCGTCATGGCGACGGTGATGTCATAATGGTCGTCATGGCGACGATTATGTCATAATGGTCGTCATGGCGACGATGATGTCATAATGGTCATCATGGCGACGGTGATGTCATAATGGTCGTCATGGCGACGATTATGTCATAATGGTCGTCATGGCGACGATGATGTCAATATGGTTGTCATGGCTTTGGTGATGTCATAATGGTCGTCATGGCGGCGGTGATGTCATAATGGTCGTCATGGCGACGATGACGTCATAATGGTCGTCACGGCGACGATGATGTCATAATGGTCGTCATGGCGACGATGATGTCAATATGGTTGTCCATGGCTTTGGTGATGTCATAATGGTCGTCATGGCGACGGTGATGTCATAATGGTCGTCATGGCGACGATGATGTCATAATGTTCGTCACAGCGACGATGATGTCATAATGGTCGTCATGGTGACGATGATGTCATAATGGTCGTCATGGCGACGATGATGTCATAATGGTCGTCATGGCGACGATGATGTCATAATGGTCGTCATGCCGACGATGATGTCAGTATGATGGTCATGGCTTTGGTGATGTCATAATGGTCGTAATGGCGACGATGATGTAATACTGGTCGTCATGGCGACGGTGTTGCCATAATGGTCGTCATGGCGACGATAATGTCATAATGGTCGTCATGGCGACGGTGATGTCATAATGGTCGTCATGCCGACGATGATGTCAGTATGGTGGTCATGGCTTTGGTGATGTCATAATGGTCGTCATGGCGACGATGATGTCATAATGGTCGTCATAGCGACGATGATGTCATAATGGTCGTCATGGCGACGATGATGTCAGTATGGTGGTCATGGCTTTGGTGATGTCATAATGGTCGTCATGGCGACGGTGATGTCATAATGGTCGTCATGGCGACGATGATGTCATAATGGTCGTCATGGCGACGATGATGTCATAATGGTCGTCATGGCGACGATGACGTCATAATGGTCGTCATGGCGACGATGACGTCATAATGGTCGTCATGGCGACGATGATGTCATAATGGTCGTCATCGCGACGATGATGTCATACTGGTCGTCATGGCGACGGTGTTGCCATAATGGTCGTCATGGCGACGATGATGTCATAATGGTCGTCATGGCGACGATGATGTCAATATGGTTGTCATGGCTTTGGTGATGTCATAATGGTCGTCATGGCGACGGTGATGTCATATTGGTCGTCACGGCGACGATGATGTCATAATGATCGTCACGGCGACGATGATGTCATAATGTTCGTCACGGCGACGGTGATGTCATAATGGTCGTCATGGCGACGATAAGGTCATAATGGTCGTCATGGCGACGATGATGTCATAATGGTCGTCATGGCGACGATGATGTCATAATGGTCGTCATGGTGACGATAATGTCATAATGGTCGTCATGGAGACGATGACGTCATAATGGTCGTCATGGCAACGATGATGTCATAATGGTCGTCATGGCGACGATGATGTCATACTGGTCGTCATGGCGACGGTGTTGCCATAATGGTCGTCATGGCGACGATTATGTCATAATGGTCATCATGGCGACGGTGATGTCATAATGGTCGTCATGTTGACGATGATGTCAGAATGGTGGTCATGGCTTTGTTGATGTCATAATGGTCGTCATGGCAACGATGATGTCATAATGGTCGTCATGGCGACAATGATGTCATAATGGTCGTCATGGCGACGATGATGTCAGTATGGTGGTCATGGCTTTGGTGATGTCATAATGATCGTCATGGCGACGGTGATGTCAAAATGGTCGTCATGGCAATGGTGATGTCAGAATGGTCGTCATGGCGACGATGATGTCATACTGGTCGTCATGGCGACGGTGTTGCCATAATGGTCGTCATGGCGACGATGATGTCATAATGGTCGTCATGGCAATGGTGATGTCAGAATGGTCGTCATGGCGACGATGATGTCATAATGGTCGTCATGGTGACCGTGATGTCATAATGGTCGTCATGGCGACGATGATGTCATAATGGTCGTCGTGGCTTTGGTGATGTCATAATGGTCGTCATGGCGACGGTGACGTCATAATGGTCGTCATGGCGACGATAATGTCATACTGGTCGTCATGGCGACGGTGTTGCCATAATGGTCGTCATGGCGACGATGATGTCATAATGGTCGTCATGCCGACGATGATGTCATAATGGTCGTCATGGCGAAGATGATGTCATAATGGTCGTCATGGCGACGATGATGTCATAATGGTCGTCATGGCGACGATGAGGTCATAATGGTCGTCATGGCGACGATGATGTCATAATGGTCGTCATGGCGACAGTGATGTCATAATAGTCGTCATGGCGACGATGATGTCATAATGGTCGTCATGCCGACGATGATGTCATAATGGTCGTCACGGCGACGGTGTTGCCATAATGGTCGTCATGGCGACCATGATGTCATAATGGTCGTCATGGCGACGATGATGTCAGAATGGTCGTCATGGCGACGATGATGTCAGTATGGTGGTCATGGCTTTGGTGATGTCATAATGGTCGTCATGGCGACGATTATGTCATAATGGTCGTCATGGCGACGATGATGTCAATATGGTTGTCATGGCTTTGGTGATGTCATAATGGTCGTCATGGCGGCGGTGATGTCATAATGGTCGTCATGGCGACGATGATGTCATAATGGTCGTCACGGCGACGATGATGTCATAATGGTCGTCATAGCGACGATGATGTCAATATGGTTGTCATGGCTTTGGTGATGTCATCATGGTCGTCATGGCGACGGTGATGTCATAATGGTCGTCATGGCGACGATGATGTCATAATGGTCGTCACAGCGACGATGATGTCATAATGGTCGTCACGGCGACGGTGATGTCATAATGGTAGTCATGGCGACGATGATGTCATACTGGTCGTCATGGCGACGGTGTTGCCATAATGGTCGTCGTGGTGACGATGATGTCATAATGGTCGTCATGGCGACGATGATGTCATAATGGTCGTCATGGCGACGATGATGTCATAATGGTCGTCATGCCGACGATGATGTCAGTATGATGGTCATGGCTTTGGTGATGTCGTAATGGTCGTCATGGCGACGATGATGTCATACTGGTCGTCATGGCGACGGTGTTGCCATAATGGTCGTCATGGCGACGATGATGTCATAATGGTCGTCATGGCGACGGTGATGTCATAATGGTCGTCATGGCGACGATTATGTCATAATGGTCGTCATGGCGACGATGATGTCAATATGGTTGTCATGGCTTTGGTGATGTCATAATGGTCGTCATGGCGGCGGTGATATCATAATGGTCGTCATGGCGACGATGACGTCATAATGGTTGTCATGGCGACGATGATGTCAATATGGTTGTCATGGCTTTGGTGATGTCATCATGGTCGTCATGGCGACGGTGATGTCATAATGGTCGTCATGGCGACGATGATGTCATAATGTTCGTCACAGCGACGATGATGTCATAATGGTCGTCACGGCGACGGTGATGTCATAATGGTAGTCATGGCGACGATGATGTCATACTGGTCGTCATGGCGACGGTGTTGCCATAATGGTCGTCATGGTGACGATGATGTCATAATGGTCGTCATGGCGACGATGATGTCATAATGGTCGTCATGGCGACGATGATGTCATAATGGTCGTCATGCCGACGATGATGTCAGTATGATGGTCATGGCTTTGGTGATGTCATACTGGTCGTCATGGCGACGATGATGTCATACTGGTCGTCATGGCGACGGTGTTGCCATAATGGTCGTCATGGCGACGATAATGTCATAATGGTCGTCATGGCGACGGTGATGTCATAATGGTCATCATGCCGACGATGATGTCAGTATGGTGGTCATGGCTTTGGTGATGTCATAATGGTCGTCATGGCGACGATGATGTCATAATGGTCGTCATAGCGACGATGATGTCATAATGGTCGTCATGGCGACGATGATGTCAGTATGGTGGTCATGGCTTTGGTGATGTCATAATGGTCGTCATGGCGACGATGATGTCATAATGGTCGTCATAGCGACGATGATGTCATAATGGTCGTCATGGCGACGATGATGTCAGTATGGTGGTCATGGCTTTGGTGATGTCATAATGGTCGTCATGGCGACGGTGATGTCATAATGGTCGTCATGGCGACGATGATGTCATAATGGTCGTCATGGCGACGATGATGTCATAATGGTCGTCATGGCGACGATGACGTCATAATGGTCGTCATGGCGACGATGACGTCATAATGGTCGTCATGGCGACGATGATGTCATAATGGTCGTCATCGCGACGATGATGTCATACTGGTCGTCATGGCGACGGTGTTGCCATAATGGTCGTCATGGCGACGATGATGTCATAATGGTCGTCATGGCGACGATGATGTCAATATGGTTGTCATGGCTTTGGTGATGTCATAATGGTCGTCATGGCGACGGTGATGTCATATTGGTCGTCACGGCGACGATGATGTCATAATGATCGTCACGGCGACGATGATGTCATAATGTTCGTCACGGCGACGGTGATGTCATAATGGTCGTCATGGCGACGATAAGGTCATAATGGTCGTCATGGCGACGATGATGTCATAATGGTCGTCATGGCGACGATGATGTCATAATGGTCGTCATGGTGACGATAATGTCATAATGGTCGTCATGGAGACGATGACGTCATAATGGTCGTCATGGCAACGATGATGTCATAATGGTCGTCATGGCGACGATGATGTCATACTGGTCGTCATGGCGACGGTGTTGCCATAATGGTCGTCATGGCGACGATTATGTCATAATGGTCATCATGGCGACGGTGATGTCATAATGGTCGTCATGTTGACGATGATGTCAGAATGGTGGTCATGGCTTTGTTGATGTCATAATGGTCGTCATGGCAACGATGATGTCATAATGGTCGTCATGGCGACAATGATGTCATAATGGTCGTCATGGCGACGATGATGTCAGTATGGTGGTCATGGCTTTGGTGATGTCATAATGATCGTCATGGCGACGGTGATGTCAAAATGGTCGTCATGGCAATGGTGATGTCAGAATGGTCGTCATGGCGACGATGATGTCATACTGGTCGTCATGGCGACGGTGTTGCCATAATGGTCGTCATGGCGACGATGATGTCATAATGGTCGTCATGGCAATGGTGATGTCAGAATGGTCGTCATGGCGACGATGATGTCATAATGGTCGTCATGGTGACCGTGATGTCATAATGGTCGTCATGGCGACGATGATGTCATAATGGTCGTCGTGGCTTTGGTGATGTCATAATGGTCGTCATGGCGACGGTGACGTCATAATGGTCGTCATGGCGACGATAATGTCATACTGGTCGTCATGGCGACGGTGTTGCCATAATGGTCGTCATGGCGACGATGATGTCATAATGGTCGTCATGCCGACGATGATGTCATAATGGTCGTCATGGCGAAGATGATGTCATAATGGTCGTCATGGCGACGATGATGTCATAATGGTCGTCATGGCGACGATGAGGTCATAATGGTCGTCATGGCGACGATGATGTCATAATGGTCGTCATGGCGACAGTGATGTCATAATAGTCGTCATGGCGACGATGATGTCATAATGGTCGTCATGCCGACGATGATGTCATAATGGTCGTCACGGCGACGGTGTTGCCATAATGGTCGTCATGGCGACCATGATGTCATAATGGTCGTCATGGCGACGATGATGTCAGAATGGTCGTCATGGCGACGATGATGTCAGTATGGTGGTCATGGCTTTGGTGATGTCATAATGGTCGTCATGGCGACGATTATGTCATAATGGTCGTCATGGCGACGATGATGTCAATATGGTTGTCATGGCTTTGGTGATGTCATAATGGTCGTCATGGCGGCGGTGATGTCATAATGGTCGTCATGGCGACGATGATGTCATAATGGTCGTCACGGCGACGATGATGTCATAATGGTCGTCATAGCGACGATGATGTCAATATGGTTGTCATGGCTTTGGTGATGTCATCATGGTCGTCATGGCGACGGTGATGTCATAATGGTCGTCATGGCGACGATGATGTCATAATGGTCGTCACAGCGACGATGATGTCATAATGGTCGTCACGGCGACGGTGATGTCATAATGGTAGTCATGGCGACGATGATGTCATACTGGTCGTCATGGCGACGGTGTTGCCATAATGGTCGTCGTGGTGACGATGATGTCATAATGGTCGTCATGGCGACGATGATGTCATAATGGTCGTCATGGCGACGATGATGTCATAATGGTCGTCATGCCGACGATGATGTCAGTATGATGGTCATGGCTTTGGTGATGTCGTAATGGTCGTCATGGCGACGATGATGTCATACTGGTCGTCATGGCGACGGTGTTGCCATAATGGTCGTCATGGCGACGATGATGTCATAATGGTCGTCATGGCGACGGTGATGTCATAATGGTCGTCATGGCGACGATTATGTCATAATGGTCGTCATGGCGACGATGATGTCAATATGGTTGTCATGGCTTTGGTGATGTCATAATGGTCGTCATGGCGGCGGTGATATCATAATGGTCGTCATGGCGACGATGACGTCATAATGGTTGTCATGGCGACGATGATGTCAATATGGTTGTCATGGCTTTGGTGATGTCATCATGGTCGTCATGGCGACGGTGATGTCATAATGGTCGTCATGGCGACGATGATGTCATAATGTTCGTCACAGCGACGATGATGTCATAATGGTCGTCACGGCGACGGTGATGTCATAATGGTAGTCATGGCGACGATGATGTCATACTGGTCGTCATGGCGACGGTGTTGCCATAATGGTCGTCATGGTGACGATGATGTCATAATGGTCGTCATGGCGACGATGATGTCATAATGGTCGTCATGGCGACGATGATGTCATAATGGTCGTCATGCCGACGATGATGTCAGTATGATGGTCATGGCTTTGGTGATGTCATACTGGTCGTCATGGCGACGATGATGTCATACTGGTCGTCATGGCGACGGTGTTGCCATAATGGTCGTCATGGCGACGATAATGTCATAATGGTCGTCATGGCGACGGTGATGTCATAATGGTCATCATGCCGACGATGATGTCAGTATGGTGGTCATGGCTTTGGTGATGTCATAATGGTCGTCATGGCGACGATGATGTCATAATGGTCGTCATAGCGACGATGATGTCATAATGGTCGTCATGGCGACGATGATGTCAGTATGGTGGTCATGGCTTTGGTGATGTCATAATGGTCGTCATGGCGACGGTGATGTAATAATGGTCGTCATGGCGACGATGATGTCATAATGGTCGTCATGGCGACGATGATGTCATAATGGTCGTCATGGCGACGATGACGTCATAATGGTCGTCATGGCGACGATGACGTCATAATGGTCGTCATGGCGACGATGATGTCATAATGGTCGTCATCGCGACGATGATGTCATACTGGTCGTCATGGCGACGGTGTTGCCATAATGGTCGTCATGGCGACGATGATGTCATAATGGTCATCATGGCGACGATGATGTCAATATGGTTGTCATGACTTTGGTGATGTCATAATGGTCGTCATGGCGACGGTGATGTCATATTGGTCGTCACGGCGACGATGATGTCATAATGATCGTCACGGCGACGATGATGTCATAATGTTTGTCACGGCGACGGTGATGTCATAATGGTCGTCATGGCGACGTTAACGTCATAATGGTCGTCATGGCGACGATGATGTCATAATGGTCGTCATGGCGACGATGATGTCATAATGGTCGTCATGGTGACGATAATGTCATAATGGTCGTCATGGAGACGATGACGTCATAATGGTCGTCATGGCAACGATGATGTCATAATGGTCGTCATGGCGACGATGATGTCATACTGGTCGTCATGGCGACGGTGTTGCCATAATGGTCGTCATGGCGACGATTATGTCATAATGGTCATCATGGCGACGGTGATGTCATAATGGTCGTCATGTTGACGATGATGTCAGAATGGTGGTCATGGCTTTGTTGATGTCATAATGGTCGTCATGGCAACGATGATGTCATAATGGTCGTCATGGCGACAATGATGTCATAATGGTCGTCATGGCGACGATGATGTCAGTATGGTGGTCATGGCTTTGGTGATGTCATAATGGTCGTCATGGCGACGGTGATGTCAAAATGGTCGTCATGGCAATGGTGATGTCAGAATGGTCGTCATGGCGACGATGATGTCATACTGGTCGTCATGGCGACGGTGTTGCCATAATGGTCGTCATGGCGACGATGATGTCATAATGGTCGTCATGGCAATGGTGATGTCAGAATGGTCGTCATGGCGACGGTGATGTCATAATGGTCGTCATGGCGACGATGATGTCATAATGTTCGTCACGGCGACGATGATGTCATAATGGTCGTCACGGCGACGGTGATGTCATAATGGTAGTCATGGCGACGATGATGTCATACTGGTCGTCATGGCGACGGTGTTGCCATAATGGTCGTCATGGTGACGATGATGTCATAATGGTCGTCATGGCGACGATGATGTCATAATGGTCGTCATGGCGACGATGATGTCATAATGGTCGTCATGCCGACGATGATGTCAGTATGATGGTCATGGCTTTGGTGATGTCATAATGGTCGTCATGGCGACGATGATGTAATACTGGTCGTCATGGCGACGGTGTTGCCATAATGGTCGTCATGGCGACGATAATGTCATAATGGTCGTCATGGCGACGGTGATGTCATAATGGTCGTCATGCCGACGATGATGTCAGTATGGTGGTCATGGCTTTGGTGATGTCATAATGGTCGTCATGGCGACGATGATGTCATAATGGTCGTCATAGCGACGATGATGTCATAATGGTCGTCATGGCGACGATGATGTCAGTATGGTGGTCATGGCTTTGGTGATGTCATAATGGTCGTCATGGCGACGGTGATGTCATAATGGTCGTCATGGCGACGATGATGTCATAATGGTCGTCATGGCGACGATGACGTCATAATGGTCGTCATGGCGACGATGACGTCATAATGGTCGTCATGGCGACGATGACGTCATAATGGTCGTCATGGCGACGATGATGTCATAATGGTCGTCATCGCGACGATGATGTCATACTGGTCGTCATGGCGACGGTGTTGCCATAATGGTCGTCATGGCGACGATGATGTCATAATGGTCGTCATGGCGACGATGATGTCAATATGGTTGTCATGGCTTTGGTGATGTCATAATGGTCGTCATGGCGACGGTGATGTCATATTGGTCGTCACGGCGACGATGATGTCATAATGATCGTCACGGCGACGATGATGTCATAATGTTCGTCACGGCGACGGTGACGTCATAATGGTCGTCATGGCGACGATAACGTCATAATGGTCGTCATGGCGACGATGATGTCATAATGGTCGTCATGGCGACGATGATGTCATAATGGTCGTCATGGTGACGATAATGTCATAATGGTCGTCATGGAGACGATGACGTCATAATGGTCGTCATGGCAACGATGATGTCATAATGGTCGTCATGGCGACGATGATGTCATACTGGTCGTCATGGCGACGGTGTTGCCATAATGGTCGTCATGGCGACGATTATGTCATAATGGTCATCATGGCGACGGTGATGTCATAATGGTCGTCATGTTGACGATGATGTCAGAATGGTGGTCATGGCTTTGTTGATGTCATAATGGTCGTCATGGCAACGATGATGTCATAATGGTCGTCATGGCGACAATGATGTCATAATGGTCGTCATGGCGACGATGATGTCAGTATGGTGGTCATGGCTTTGGTGATGTCATAATGATCGTCATGGCGACGGTGATGTCAAAATGGTCGTCATGGCAATGGTGATGTCAGAATGGTCGTCATGGCGACGATGATGTCATACTGGTCGTCATGGCGACGGTGTTGCCATAATGGTCGTCATGGCGACGATGATGTCATAATGGTCGTCATGGCAATGGTGATGTCAGAATGGTCGTCATGGCGACGATGATGTCATAATGGTCGTCATGGTGACCGTGATGTCATAATGGTCGTCATGGCGACGATGATGTCATAATGGTCGTCGTGGCTTTGGTGATGTCATAATGGTCGTCATGGCGACGGTGACGTCATAATGGTCGTCATGGCGACGATAATGTCATACTGGTCGTCATGGCGACGGTGTTGCCATAATGGTCGTCATGGCGACGATGATGTCATAATGGTCGTCATGCCGACGATGATGTCATAATGGTCGTCATGGCGAAGATGATGTCATAATGGTCGTCATGGCGACGATGATGTCATAATGGTCGTCATGGCGACGATGACGTCATAATGGTCGTCATGGCGACGATGATGTCATAATGGTCGTCATGGCGACAGTGATGTCATAATAGTCGTCATGGCGACGATGATGTCATAATGGTCGTCATGCCGACGATGATGTCATAATGGTCGTCACGGCGACGGTGTTGCCATAATGGTCGTCATGGCGACGATGATGTCATAATGGTCGTCATGGCGACGATGATGTCAGAATGGTCGTCATGGCGACGATGATGTCAGTATGGTGGTCATGGCTTTGGTGATGTCATAATGGTAGTCATGGCGACGATTATGTCATAATGGTCGTCATGGCGACGATGATGTCAATATGGTTGTCATGGCTTTGGTGATGTCATAATGGTCGTCATGGCGGCGGTGATGTCATAATGGTCGTCATGGCGACGATGATGTCATAATGGTCGTCACGGCGACGATGATGTCATAATGGTCGTCATAGCGACGATGATGTCAATATGGTTGTCATGGCTTTGGTGATGTCATCATGGTCGTCATGGCGACGGTGATGTCATAATGGTCGTCACGGCGACGATGATGTCATAATGGTCGTCACAGCGACGATGATGTCATAATGGTCGTCACGGCGACGGTGATGTCATAATGGTAGTCATGGCGACGATGATGTCATACTGGTCGTCATGGCGACGGTGTTGCCATAATGGTCGTCGTGGTGACGATGATGTCATAATGGTCGTCGTGGCGACGATGATGTCATAATGGTCGTCATGGCGACGATGATGTCATAATGGTCGTCATGCCGACGATGATGTCAGTATGATGGTCATGGCTTTGGTGATGTCGTAATGGTCGTCATGGCGACGATGATGTCATACTGGTCGTCATGGCGACGGTGTTGCCATAATGGTCGTCATGGCGACGATGATGTCATAATGGTCGTCATGGCGACGGTGATTTCATAATGGTCGTCATGGCGACGATTATGTCATAATGGTCGTCATGGCGACGATGATGTCAATATGGTTGTCATGGCTTTGGTGATGTCATAATGGTCGTCATGGCGGCGGTGATATCATAATGGTCGTCATGGCGACGATGACGTCATAATGGTTGTCATGGCGACGATGATGTCATAATGGTCGTCATGGCGACGATGATGTCAATATGGTTGTCATGGCTTTGGTGATGTCATAATGGTCGTCATGGCGACGGTGATGTCATAATGGTCGTCATGGCGACGATGATGTCATAATGTTCGTCACAGCGACGATGATGTCATAATGGTCGTCACGGCGACGGTGATGTCATAATGGTAGTCATGGCGACGATGATGTCATACTGGTCGTCATGGCGACGGTGTTGCCATAATGGTCGTCATGGTGACGATAATGTCATAATGGTCGTCATGGCGACGATGATGTCATAATGGTCGTCATGGCGACGATGATGTCATAATGGTCGTCATGCCGACGATGATGTCAGTATGATGGTCATGACTTTGGTGATGTCATAATGGTCGTCATGGCGACGATGATGTCATACTGGTCGTCATGGCGACGGTGTTGCCATAATGGTCGTCATGGCGACGATAATGTCATAATGGTCGTCATGGCGACGGTGATGTCATAATGGTCATCATGCCGACGATGATGTCAGTATGGTGGTCATGGCTTTGGTGATGTCATAATGGTCGTCATGGCGACGATGATGTCATAATGGTCGTCATAGCGACGATGATGTCATAATGGTCGTCATGGCGACGATGATGTCAGTATGGTGGTCATGGCTTTGGTGATGTCATAATGGTCGTCATGGCGACGGTGATGTCATAATGGTCGTCATGGCGACGATGATGTCATAATGGTCGTCATGGCGACGATGATGTCATAATGGTCGTCATGGCGACGTTAACGTCATAATGGTCGTCATGGCGACGATGATGTCATAATGGTCGTCATGGCGACGATGATGTCATAATGGTCGTCATGGTGACGATAATGTCATAATGGTCGTCATGGAGACGATGACGTCATAATGGTCGTCATGGCAACGATGATGTCATAATGGTCGTCATGGCGACGATGATGTCATACTGGTCGTCATGGCGACGGTGTTGCCATAATGGTCGTCATGGCGACGATTATGTCATAATGGTCATCATGGCGACGGTGATGTCATAATGGTCGTCATGTTGACGATGATGTCAGAATGGTGGTCATGGCTTAGTTGATGTCATAATGGTCGTCATGGCAACGATGATGTCATAATGGTCGTCATGGCGACAATGATGTCATAATGGTCGTCATGGCGACGATGATGTCAGTATGGTGGTCATGGCTTTGGTGATGTCATAATGGTCGTCATGGCGACGGTGATGTCAAAATGGTCGTCATGGCAATGGTGATGTCAGAATGGTCGTCATGGCGACGATGATGTCATACTGGTCGTCATGGCGACGGTGTTGCCATAATGGTCATCATGGCGACGATGATGTCATAATGGTCGTCATGGCAATGGTGATGTCAGAATGGTCGTCATGGCGACGATGATGTCATAATGGTCGTCATGGCGACCGTGATGTCATAATGGTCGTCATGGCGACGATGATGTCATAATGGTCGTCGTGGCTTTGGTGATGTCATAATGGTCGTCATGGCGACGGTGACGTCATAATGGTCGTCATGGCGACGATAATGTCATACTGGTCGTCATGGCGACGGTGTTGCCATAATGGTCGTCATGGCGACGATGATGTCATAATGGTCGTCATGCCGACGATGATGTCATAATGGTCGTCATGGCGACGATGATGTCATTATGGTGGTCATGGCTTTGGTGATGTCATAATGGTCGTCATGGCGACGGTGATGTCATAATGGTCGTCATGGCAATGGTGATGTCAGAATGGTCGTCATGGCGACGATGAAGTCAGTATGGTGGTCATGGCTTTGGTGATGTCATAATGTTCGTCATGGCGACGATGATGTCATAATGGTCGTCATGGCGACGATGATGTCAATATGTTTGTCATGGCTTTGGTGATGTCATAATGGTCGTCATGGCGACGGTGATGTCATAATGGTCGTCATGGCGACGATGATGTCATAATGGTCGTCATGGCGACGGTGATGTCATAATGGTCGTCATGGCGACGATGATGTCATAATGGTCGTCATGGCTACGATGATGTCATAATGGTCGTCATGGCGACGATGATGTCATAATGGTCGTCATGCCAACGATGATGTCAATATGGTTGTCATGGCTTTGGTGATGTCATAATGGTCGACATGGCGACGGTGATGTCATAATGGTCGTCATGGCGACGGTGATGTCATAATGGTCGTCACGGTGACGGTGTTGCCATAATGGTCGTCATGGCGACGATGATGTCATAATGGTCGTCATGGCGACGATGATGTCATAATGGTCGTCATGGCGACGATGATGTCAGTATGGTGGTCATGGCTTTGGTGATGTCATAATTTTCGTCATGGCGACGGTGATGTCATAATGGTCGTCATGGCAAAGGTGAAGTCCAAATGGTCGTCATGGCGACGGTGTTGCCATAATGGTCGTCATGGCGACGATGATGTGATAATGGTCGTCATGGCGACGATGACGTCATAATGGTCGTCATGGCGACGATGATGTCATAATGGTCGTCATGGCGACGATGATGTCATAATGGTCGTCATGGCGACGATGATGTCAGTATGGTGGTCATGGCTTTGGTGATGTCATAATGGTCGTCATGGCGACGGTGATGTCATAATGGTCATCATGGCAATGGTGATGTCAGAATGGTCGTCATGGCGACGATGATGTCAGTATGGTGGTCATGGCTTTGGTGATGTCACAATGGTCGTCATGGCGACGATTATGTCATAATGGTCGTCATGGCGACGATGATGTCAATATGGTTGTCATGGCTTTGGTGATGTCATAATGGTCGTCATGGCGACGGTGATGTCATAATGGTCGTCATGGCGACGATGATGTCATAATGGTCGTCACGGCGACGATGATGTCATAATGGTCGTCATGGCGACGATGATGTCATACTGGTCGTCATGGCGACGGTGTTGCCATAATGGTCGTCATGGCGACGATGATGTCATAATGGTCGTCATGCCGACGATGATGCCATAATGGTCGTCATGGCGACGATGATGTCATAATGGTCGTCATGGCGACGATGACGTCATAATGGTCGTCATGGCGACGATGACGTCATAATGGTCGTCATGGCGACGATGATGTCATAATGGTCGTCATCGCGACGATGATGTCATACTGGTCGTCATGGCGACGGTGTTGCCATAATGGTCGTCATGGCGACGATGATGTCATAATGGTCGTCATGGCGACGATGATGTCAATATGGTTGTCATGGCTTTGGTGATGTCATAATGGTCGTCATGGCGACGGTGATGTCATATTGGTCGTCACGGCGACGATGATGTCATAATGATCGTCACGGCGACGATGATGTCATAATGTTCGTCACGGCGACGGTGATGTCATAATGGTCGTCATGGCGACGATAACGTCATAATGGTCGTCATGGCGACGATGATGTCATAATGGTCGTCATGGCGACGATGATGTCATAATGGTCGTCATGGTGACGATAATGTCATAATGGTCGTCATGGAGACGATGACGTCATAATGGTCGTCATGGCAACGATGATGTCATAATGGTCGTCATGGCGATGATGATGTCATACTGGTCGTCATGGCGACGGTGTTGCCATAATGGTCGTCATGGCGACGATTATGTCATAATGGTCATCATGGCGACGGTGATGTCATAATGGTCGTCATGTTGACGATGATGTCAGAATGGTCGTCATGGCTTTGCTGATGTCATAATGGTCGTCATGGCAACGATGATGTCATAATGGTCGTCATGACGACGATGATGTCATAATGGTCGTCATGGCGACGATGATGTCAGTATGGTGGTCATGGCTTTGGTGATGTCATAATGGTCGTCATGGCGACGGTGATGTCAAAATGGTCGTCATGGCAATGGTGATGTCAGAATGGTCGTCATGGCGACGATGATGTCATACTGGTCGTCATGGCGACGGTGTTGCCATAATGGTCGTCATGGCGACGATGATGTCATAATGGTCGTCATGGCAATGATTATGTCAGAATGGTCGTCATGGCGACGATGATGTCATAATGGTCGTCATGGCGACCGTGATGTCATCATGGTCGTCATGGCGACGATGATGTCATAATGGTCGTCGTGGCTTTGGTGATGTCATAATGGTCGTCATGGCGACGGTGACGTCATAATGGTCGTCATGTCGACGATAATGTCATACTGGTCGTCATGGCGACGGTGTTGCCATAATGGTCGTCATGGCGACGGTGTTGCCATAATGGTCGTCATGGCGACGATGATGTCATAATGGTCGTCATGCCGACGATGATGTCATAATGGTCGTCATGGCGACGATGATGTCATTATAGTGGTCATGGCTTTGGTGATGTCATAATGGTCGTCATGGCGACGGTGATGTCATAATGGTCGTCATGGCAATGGTGATGTCAGAATGGTCGTCATGGCGACGATGAAGTCAGTATGGTGGTAATGGCTTTGGTGATGTCATAATGTTAGTCATGGCGACGATGATGTCATAATGTTCGTCATGGCGACGATGATGTCAATATGGTTGTCATGGCTTTGGTGATGTCATAATAGTCGTGATGGCGACGGTGATGTCATAATGGTCGTCATGGCGACGATGATGTCATAATGGTCGTCATGGCGACAGTGATGTCATAATGGTCATCATGGCGACGATGATGTCATAATGGTCGTCATGGCTACGATGATGTCATAATGGTCGTCATGGCGACGATGATGTTATAATAGTCGTCATGGCGACGATGATGTCATAATGGTCGTCATGCCAACGATGATGTCAATATGGTGGTCATGGCTTTGGTGATGTCATAATGGTCGTCATGGCGACGGTGATGTCAAAATGGTCGTCATGGCAATGGTGATGTCAGAATGGTCGTCATGGCGACGATGATGTCATACTGGTCGTCATGGCGACGGTGTTGCCATAATGGTCGTCATGGCGACAATGATGTCATAATGGTCGTCATGGCAATGATTATGTCAGAATGGTCGTCATGGCGACGATGATGTCATAATGGTCGTCATGGCGACCGTGATGTCATCATGGTCGTCATGGCGACGATGATGTCATAATGGTCGTCGTGGCTTTGGTGATGTCATAATGGTCGTCATCGCGACGGTGACGTCATAATGGTCGTCATGTCGACGATAATGTCATACTGGTCGTCATGGCGACGGTGTTGCCATAATGGTCGTCATGGCGACGATGATGTCATAATGGTCGTCATGCCGACGATGATGTCATAATGGTCGTCATGGCGACGATGATGTCATTATAGTCGTCATGGCTTTGGTGATGTCATAATGGTCGTCATGGCGACGGTGATGTCATAATGGTCGTCATGGCAATGGTGATGTCAGAATGGTCGTCATGGCGACGATGAAGTCAGTATGGTGGTCATGGCTTTGGTGATGTCATAATGGTCGTCATGGCGACGGTGATGTCATAATGGTCGTCATGGCAATGGTGATGTCAGAATGGTCGTCATGGCGACGATGAAGTCAGTATGGTGGTCATGGCTTTGGTGATGTCATAATGTTCGTCATGGCGACGATGATGTCATAATGGTCGTCATGGCGACGATGATGTCAATATGGTTGTCATGGCTTTGGTGATGTCATAATGGTCGTCATGGCGACGGTGATGTCATAATGGTCGTCATGGCGACGATGATGCCATAATGGTCGTCATGGCGACAGTGATGTCATAATGGTCATCATGGCGACGATGATGTCATAATGGTCGTCATGGCTACGATGATGTCATAATGGTCGTCATGGCGACGATGATGTTATAATAGTCGTCATGGCGACGATGATGTCATAATGGTCGTCATGCCAACGATGATGTCAATATGGTGGTCATGGCGACGGTGATGTCATAATGGTCGTCATGGCGACGGTGATGTCAAAATGGTCGTCATGGCAATGGTGATGTCAGAATGGTCGTCATGGCGACGATGATGTCATACTGGTCGTCATGGCGACGGTGTTGCCATAATGGTCGTCATGGCGACGATGATGTCATAATGGTCGTCATGGCAATGATTATGTCAGAATGGTCGTCATGGCGACGATGATGTCATAATGGTCGTCATGGCGACCGTGATGTCATCATGGTCGTCATGGCGACGATGATGTCATAATGGTCGTCGTGGCTTTGGTGATGTCATAATGGTCGTCATGGCGACGGTGACGTCATAATGGTCGTCATGTCGACGATAATGTCATACTGGTCGTCATGGCGACGGTGTTGCCATAATGGTCGTCATGGCGACGATGATGTCATAATGTCGTCATGACGACGATGATGTCATAATGGTCGTCATGGCGACGATGATGTCATTATAGTGGTCATGGCTTTGGTGATGTCATAATGGTCGTCATGGCGACGGTGATGTCATAATGGTCGTCATGGCAATGGTGATGTCAGAATGGTCGTCATGGCGACGATGAAGTCAGTATGGTGGTCATGGCTTTGGTGATGTCATAATGTTCGTCATGGCGACGATGATGTCATAATGGTCGTCATGGCGACGATGATGTCAATATGGTTGTCATGGCTTTGGTGATGTCATAATGGTCGTCATGGCGACGGTGATGTCATAATGGTCGTCATGGCGACGATGATGTCATAATGGTCGTCATGGCGACAGTGATGTCATAATGGTCATCATGGCGACGATGATGTCATAATGGTCGTCATGGCTACGATGATGTCATAATGGTCGTCATGGCGACGATGATGTTATAATAGTCGTCATGGCGACGATGATGTCATAATGGTCGTCATGCCAACGATGATGTCAATATGGTTGTCATGGCTTTGGTGATGTCATAATGGTCGACATGGCGACGGTGATGTCATAATGGTCGTCATGGCGACGATGATGTCATAATGGTCGTCACGGTGACGGTGTTGCCATAATGGTCGTCATGGCGACGATGATGTCATAATGGTCGTCATGGCGACGATGATGTCATAATGGTCGTCATGGCGACGATGATGTCAGTATGGTGGTCATGGCTTTGGTGATGTCATAATGGTCGTCATGGCGACGGTGATGTCATAATGGTCGTCATGGCAAAGGTGATGTCCAAATGGTCGTCATGGCGACGGTGTTGCCATAATGGTCGTCATGGCGACGATGATGTCATAATGGTCGTCATGGCGACGATGACGTCATAATGGTCGTCATGGCGACGATGATGTCATAATGGTCGTCATGGCGACGATGATGTCATAATGGTCGTCATGGCGACGATGATGTCAGTATGGTGGTCATGGCTTTGGTGATGTCATAATGGTCGTCATGGCGACGGTGATGTCATAATGGTCGTCATGGCAATGGTGATGTCAGAATGGTCGTCATGGCGACGATGATGTCAGTATGGTGGTCATGGCTTCGGTGATGTCATAATGGTCGTCATGGCGACGATTATGTCATAATGGTCGTCATGGCGACGATGATGTCAATATGGTTGTCATGGCTTTGGTGATGTCATAATGGTCGTCATGGCGACGGTGATGTCATAATGGTCGTCATGGCGACGATGATGTCATAATGGTCGTCACGGCGACGATGATGTCATAATGGTCGTCATGGCGACGATGATGTCATACTGGTCGTCATGGCGACGGTGTTGCCATAATGGTCGTCATGGCGACGATGATGTCATAATGGTCGTCATGGCGACGATGATGTCAGTATGGTGGTCATGGCTTTGGTGATGTCATAATGGTCGTCATGGCGACGGTGATGTCATAATGGTCGTCATGGCAAAGGTGATGTCCAAATGGTCGTCATGGCGACGGTGTTGCCATAATGGTCGTCATGGCGACGATGATGTCATAATGGTCGTCATGGCGACGATGACGTCATAATGGTCGTCATGGCGACGATGATGTCATAATGGTCGTCATGGCGACGATGATGTCATAATGGTCGTCATGGCGACGATGATGTCAGTATGGTGGTCATGGCTTTGGTGATGTCATAATGGTCGTCATGGCGACGGTGATGTCATAATGGTCGTCATGGCAATGGTGATGTCAGAATGGTCGTCATGGCGACGATGATGTCAGTATGGTGGTCATGGCTTCGGTGATGTCATAATGGTCGTCATGGCGACGATTATGTCATAATGGTCGTCATGGCGACGATGATGTCAATATGGTTGTCATGGCTTTGGTGATGTCATAATGGTCGTCATGGCGACGGTGATGTCATAATGGTCGTCATGGCGACGATGATGTCATAATGGTCGTCACGGCGACGATGATGTCATAATGGTCGTCATGGCGACGATGATGTCATACTGGTCGTCATGGCGACGGTGTTGCCATAATGGTCGTCATGGCGACGATGATGTCATAATGGTCGTCATACCGACGATGATGCCATAATGGTCGTCATGGCGATGATGATGTCATAATGGTCGTCATGGCGACGATGATGTCATAATGGTCGTCATGGCGACAATGATGTCAGTATGGTGGTCATGGCTTTGGTGATGTCATAATGGTCGTCATGGCGACGGTGATGTCATAATGGTCGTCATGGCGACGATGATGTCAGTATGGTGGTCATGGCTGTGGTGATGTCATAATGGTCGTCATGGCGACGGTGATGTCAAAATGGTCGTCATGGCAATGGTTGTGTCAGAATGGTCTTCATGGCGACGATGATGTCATACTGGTCGTCATGGCGACGGTGTTGCCATAATGGTCGTCATGGCGACGATGATGTCATAAGGGTCGTCATGGCGACGATGATGTCATAATGGTCATCATGGCGACGATGACGTCATAATGGTCGTCATGGCGACAATGACGTCATTATGGTCGTCATGGCGACGATAATGTCATAATGGTCGTCATGGCGACTATGATGTCATACTGGTCGTCATGGCGACGGAGTTGCCATAATGGTCGTCATTTCGACGATGATGTCATAATGGTCGTCATGCCGACGATGATGTCATAATGGTCGTCATGGCGACGGTGACGTCATAATGATCGTCATGTCAACGGTGATGTCATAATGGTCGTCATGGCAACGGAGATGTCATAATAGTCGTCATGGCGACATTGATGTCATAATTGTCGTCATGCCGACGATGATGTCATAATGGTCGTCATGGCGACGGTGTTACCATAATGGTCGTCATGGCGACGATGATGTCATAATGGTCGTCATGGCGACGATGATGCCAGAATGGTCGTCATGGCGACGATTATGTCAGTATGGTAGTCATGGCTTTGATGATGTCATAATGGTCGTCATGGCGACGATGATGTCATAATGGTCGTCATGGCGACGATGATGTCAATATGGTTGTCATGGTTTTGGTGATGTCATAATGGTCGTCATGGCGACGGTGATGTCATAATGGTCGTCATGGCGACGATGATGTCAAAATGGTCTTCACGGCGACGATGATGTCATAATGGTCGTCACGGCGACGGTGATGTCATAATGGTTGCCATAGCAACAATGTTGTCATAAAGTTCGTCATGGCGACGATGATGTCATAATGATAGTCATGGCAACGATGATGTCATAATGGTCGTCATGGCGACGATGATGTCATACTGGTCGTCATGGCGACAGTGTTGCCATAATGGTCGTCATGGCGACGATGATGTCATAATGGTCGTCATGGCGACGGTGTTGTCATAATGGTCGTCATGCCGACGATGATGTCATAATGGTCGTCATGGCGAAGATGATGTCATAATGGTCGTCATGGCGACGATGATGTCATAATGGTCGTCATGGCGACGATGACGTCATAATAGTCGTCATGGCGACGATGATGTCATAATGGTCGTCATGGCGACAGTGATGTCATAATAGTCGTCATGGCGACGGTGTTGCCATAATGGTCGCCATGGCGACGATGATGTCATAATGGTCGTCATGGCGACGATGATGTCAGAATGGTCGTCATGGCGACGATGATGTCAGTATGGTGGTCATGGCTTTGGTGATGTCATAATGGTCGTCATGGCGACGATGATGTCATAATGGTCGTCACAGCGACGATGATGTCATAATGGTCGTCACGGCGACGGTGATGTCATAATGGTAGTCATGGCGACAATGATGTCATACTGGTCGTCATGGCGACGGTGTTGCCATAATGGTCGTCATGGTGACGATGATGTCATAATGGTCGTCATGGCGACGATGATGTCATAATGGTCGTCATGGCGACGATGATGTCATAATGGTCGTCATGCCGACGATGATGTCAGTATGATGGTTATGGCTTTGGTGAAGTCATAATGGTCGTCATGGCGACGATGATGTCATACTGGTCGTCATGGCGACGGTGTTGCCATAATGGTCGTCATGGCGACGATAATGTCATAATGGTCGTCATGGCGACGGTGATGTCATAATTGTCGTCATGCCGACGATGATGTCAGTATGGTGGTCATGGCTTTGGTGATGTCATAATGGTCGTCATGGCGACGATGATGTCATAATGGTCGTCATAGCGACGATGATGTCATAATGGCCGTCATGGCGACGATGATGTCAGTATGGTGGTCATGGCTTTGGTGATGTCATAATGGTTGTCATGGCGACGGTGATGTCATAATGGTCGTCATGGCGACGATGATGTCATAATGGTCGTCATGGCGACGATGATGTCATAATCGTCGTCATGGCGACGATGACGTCATAATGGTCGTCATGGCGACGATGACGTCATAATGGTCGTCATGGCGACGATGATGTCATAATGGTCGTCATCGCGACGATGATGTCATACTGGTCGTCATGACGACGGTGTTGCCATAATGGTCGTCATGGCGACGATGATGTCATAATGGTCGTCATGGCGACGATGATGTCAATATGGTTGTCATGGCTTTGGTGATGTCATAATGGTCGTCATGGCGACGGTGATGTCATAATGGTCGTCACGGCGACGATGATGTCATATTGATCGTCACGGCGACGATGATGTCATAATGTTCGTCACTGCGACGGTGATGTCATAATGGTCGTCATGGCGACGATAACGTCATAATGGTCGTCATGGCGACGATAACGTCATAATGGTCGTCATGGCGACGATGATGTCATAATGGTCGTCATGGCGACGATGATGTCATAATGGTCGTCATGGTGACGATGATGTCATAATGGTCATCATGGAGACGATGACGTCATAATGGTCGTCATGGCAACGATGATGTCATAATGGTCGTCATGGCGACGATGATGTCATAATGGTCGTCATGTTGACGATTATGTCAGAATGGTGGTCATGGCTTTGGTGATGTCATAATGGTCGTCATGGCAACGATGATGTCATAATGGTCGTCATGGCGACGATGATGTCATAATGGTCGTCATGGCGACGATGATGTCAGTATGGTGGTCATGGCTTTGGTGATGTCATAATGGTCGTCATGGCGACGGTGACGTCATAATGGTCGTCATGTCGACGATAATGTCATACTGGTCGTCATGGCGACGGTGTTGCCATAATGGTCGTCATGGCGACGATGATGTCATAATGGTCGTCATGGCGACGATGATGTCATTATAGTGGTCATGGCTTTGGTGATGTCATAATGGTCGTCATGGCGACGGTGATGTCATAATGGTCGTCATGGCAATGGTGATGTCAGAATGGTCGTCATGGCGACGATGAAGTCAGTATGGTGGTCATGGCTTTGGTGATGTCATAATGTTCGTCATGGCGACGATGATGTCATAATGGTCGTCATGGCGACGATGATGTCAATATGGTTGTCATGGCGACGATGATGTCATAATGGTCGTCATGGCGACGGTGATGTCATAATGGTCGTCATGGCGACGATGATGTCATAATGGTCGTCATGGCGACGGTGATGTCATAATGGTCGTCATGGCGACGATGATGTCATAATGGTCGTCATGGCTACGATGATGTCATAATGGTCGTCATGGCGACGATGATGTTATAATAGTCGTCATGGCGACGATGATGTCATAATGGTCGTCATGCCAACGATGATGTCAATATGGTTGTCATGGCTTTGGTGATGTCATAATGGTCGACATGGCGACGGTGATGTCATAATGGTCGTCATGGCGACGATGATGTCATAATGGTCGTCACGGTGACGGTGTTGCCATAATGGTCGTCATGGCGACGATGATGTCATAATGGTCGTCATGGCGACGATGATGTCAGTATGGTGGTCATGTCTTTGGTGATGTCATAATGGTCGTCATGGCGACGGTGATGTCATAATGGTCGTCATGGCAAAGGTGATGTCCAAATGGTCGTCATGGCGACGGTGTTGCCATAATGGTCGTCATGGCGACGATGATGTCATAATGGTCGTCATGGCGACGATGACGTCATAATGGTCGTCATGGCGACGATGATGTCATAATGGTCGTCATGGCGACGATGATGTCATAATGGTCGTCGTGGCGACGATGATGTCAGTATGGTGGTCATGGCTTTGGTGATGTCATAATGGTCGTCATGGCGACGGTGATGTCATAATGGTCGTCATGGCAATGTTGATGTCAGAATGGTCGTCATGGCGACGATGATGTCAGTATGGTGGTCATGGCTTTGGTGATGTCATAATGGTCGTCATGGCGACGATTATGTCATAATGGTCGTCATGGCGACGATGATGTCAATATGGTTGTCATGGCTTTGGTGATGTCATAATGGTCGTCATGGCGACGGTGATGTCATAATGGTCGTCATGGCGACGATGATGTCATAATGGTCGTCATCGCGACGATGATGTCATACTGGTCGTCATGACGACGGTGTTGCCATAATGGTCGTCATGGCGACGATGATGTCATAATGGTCGTCATGGCGACGATGATGTCAATATGGTTGTCATGGCTTTGGTGATGTCATAATGGTCGTCATGGCGACGGTGATGTCATAATGGTCGTCACGGCGACGATGATGTCATATTGATCGTCACGGCGACGATGATGTCATAATGTTCGTCACTGCGACGGTGATGTCATAATGGTCGTCATGGCGACGATAACGTCATAATGGTCGTCATGGCGACGATAACGTCATAATGGTCGTCATGGCGACGATGATGTCATAATGGTCGTCATGGCGACGATGATGTCATAATGGTCGTCATGGTGACGATGATGTCATAATGGTCATCATGGAGACGATGACGTCATAATGGTCGTCATGGCAACGATGATGTCATAATGGTCGTCATGGCGACGATGATGTCATAATGGTCGTCATGTTGACGATGATGTCAGAATGGTGGTCATGGCTTTGGTGATGTCATAATGGTCGTCATGGCAACGATGATGTCATAATGGTCGTCATGGCGACGATGATGTCATAATGGTCGTCATGGCGACGATGATGTCAGTATGGTGGTCATGGCTTTGGTGATGTCATAATGGTCGTCATGGCGACGGTGACGTCATAATGGTCGTCATGTCGACGATAATGTCATACTGGTCGTCATGGCGACGGTGTTGCCATAATGGTCGTCATGGCGACGATGATGTCATAATGGTCGTCATGGCGACGATGATGTCATTATAGTGGTCATGGCTTTGGTGATGTCATAATGGTCGTCATGGCGACGGTGATGTCATAATGGTCGTCATGGCAATGGTGATGTCAGAATGGTCGTCATGGCGACGATGAAGTCAGTATGGTGGTCATGGCTTTGGTGATGTCATAATGTTCGTCATGGCGACGATGATGTCATAATGGTCGTCATGGCGACGATGATGTCAATATGGTTGTCATGGCTTTGGTGATGTCATAATGGTCGTCATGGCGACGGTGATGTCATAATGGTCGTCATGGCGACGATGATGTCATAATGGTCGTCATGGCGACGGTGATGTCATAATGGTCGTCATGGCGACGATGATGTCATAATGGTCGTCATGGCTACGATGATGTCATAATGGTCGTCATGGCGACGATGATGTTATAATAGTCGTCATGGCGACGATGATGTCATAATGGTCGTCATGCCAACGATGATGTCAATATGGTTGTCATGGCTTTGGTGATGTCATAATGGTCGACATGGCGACGGTGATGTCATAATGGTCGTCATGGCGACGATGATGTCATAATGGTCGTCACGGTGACGGTGTTGCCATAATGGTCGTCATGGCGACGATGATGTCATAATGGTCGTCATGGCGACGATGATGTCATAATGGTCGTCATGGCGACGATGATGTCAGTATGGTGGTCATGGCTTTGGTGATGTCATAATGGTCGTCATGGCGACGGTGATGTCATAATGGTCGTCATGGCAAAGGTGATGTCCAAATGGTCGTCATGGCGACGGTGTTGCCATAATGGTCGTCATGGCGACGATGATGTCATAATGGTCGTCATGGCGACGATGACGTCATAATGGTCGTCATGGCGACGATGATGTCATAATGGTCGTCATGGCGACGATGATGTCATAATGGTCGTCGTGGCGACGATGATGTCAGTATGGTGGTCATGGCTTTGGTGATGTCATAATGGTCGTCATGGCGACGGTGATGTCATAATGGTCGTCATGGCAATGGTGATGTCAGAATGGTCGTCATGGCGACGATGATGTCAGTATGGTGGTCATGGCTTTGGTGATGTCATAATGGTCGTCATGGCGACGATTATGTCATAATGGTCGTCATGGCGACGATGATGTCAATATGGTTGTCATGGCTTTGGTGATGTCATAATGGTCGTCATGGCGACGGTGATGTCATAATGGTCGTCATGGCGACGATGATGTCATAATGGTCGTCACGGCGACGATGATGTCATAATGGTCGTCATGGCGGCGATGATGTCATACTGGTCGTCATGGCGACGGTGTTGCCATAATGGTCGTCATGGCGACGATGATGTCATAATGGTCGTCATGCCGACGATGATGCCATAATGGTCGTCATGGCGACGATGATGTCATAATGGTCGTCATGGCGACGATGATGTCATAATGGTCGTCATGGCGACGATGATGTCAGTATGGTGGTCATGGCTTTGGTGATGTCATAATGGTCGTCATGGCGACGGTGATGTCATAATGGTCGTCATGGCGACGATGATGTCAGTATGGTGGTCATGGCTTTGGTGATGTCATAATGGTCGTCATGGCGACGGTGATGTCAAAATGGTCGTCATGGCAATGGTGATGTCAGAATGGTCTTCATGGCGACGATGATGTCATACTGGTTGTCATGGCGACGGTGTTGCCATAATGGTCGTCATGGCGACGATGATGTCATAAGGGTCGTCATGGCGACGATGATGTCATAATGGTCATCATGGCGACGATGACGTCATAATGGTCGTCATGGCGACAATGACGTCATTATGGTCGTCATGGCGACGATAATGTCATAATGGTCGTCATGGCGACTATGATGTCATACTGGTCGTCATGGCGACGGAGTTGCCATAATGGTCGTCATTTCGACGATGATGTCATAATGGTCGTCATGCCGACGATGATGTTATAATGGTCGTCATGGCGACGGTGACGTCATAATGATCGTCATGTCGACGGTGATGTCATAATGGTCGTCATGGCAACGGAGATGTCATAATAGTCGTCATGGCGACATTGATGTCATAATTGTCGTCATGCCGACGATGATGTCATAATGGTCGTCATGGCGACGGTGTTACCATAATGGTCGTCATGGCGACGATGATGTCATAATGGGCGTCATGGCGACGATGATGCCAGAATGGTCGTCATGGCGACGATTATGTCAGTATGGTAGTCATGGCTTTGGTGATGTCATAATGGTCGTCATGGCGACGATGATGTCATAATGGTCGTCATGGCGACGATGATGTCAATATGGTTGTCATGGTTTTGGTGATGTCATAATTGTCGTCATGGCGACGGTGATGTCATAATGGTCGTCATGGCGACGATGATGTCAAAATGGTCGTCACGGCGACGATGATGTCATAATGGTCGTCACGGTGACGGTGATGTCATAATGGTTGCCATAGCAACAATGTTGTCATAAAGTTCGTCATGGCGACGATGATGTCATAATGGTAGTCATGGCAACGATGATGTCATAATGGTCGTCATGGCGACGATGATGTCATACTGGTCGTCATGGCGACAGTGTTGCCATAATGGTCGTCATGGCGACGATGATGTCATAATGGTCGTCATGGCGACGGTGTTGTCATAATTGTCGTCATGCCGACGATGATGTCATAATGGTCGTCATGGCGAAGATGATGTCATAATGGTCGTCATGGCGACGATGATGTCATAATGGTCGTCATGGCGACGATGACGTCATAATGGTCGTCATGGCGACGATGATGTCATAATGGTCGTCATGGCGACAGTGATGTCATAATAGTCGTCATGGCGACGATGATGTCATAATGGTCGTCATGCCGACGATGATGTCATAATGGTCGTCACGGCGACGGTGTTGCCATAATGGTCGCCATGGCGACGATGATGTCATAATAGTCGTCATGGCGACGATGATGTCAGAATGGTCGTCATGGCGACGATGATGTCAGTATGGTGGTCATGGCTTTCTTGATGTCATAATGGTCGTCATGGCGACGATGATGTCATAATGGTCGTCATGGCGACGATGATGTCAATATGGTTGTCATGGCTTTGGTGATGTCATAATGGTCGTCATGGCGACGGTGATGTCATAATGGTCGTCATGGCGACGATGATGTCATAATGGTCGTCACAGCGACGATGATGTCATAATGGTCGTCACGGCGACGGTGATGTCATAATGGTAGTCATGGCGACGATGATGTCATACTGATCGTCATGGCGACGGTGTTGCCATAATGGTCGTCATGGTGACGATGATGTCATAATGGTCGTCATGGCGACGATGATGTCATAATGGTCGTCATGGCGACGATGATGTCATAATGGTCGTCATGCCGACGATGATGTCAGTATGATGGTTATGGCTTTGGTGATGTCATAATGGTCGTCATGGCGACGATGATGTCATACTGGTCGTCATGGCGACGGTGTTGCCATAATGGTCGTCATGGCGACGATAATGTCATAATGGTCGTCATGGCGACGGTGATGTCATAATTGTCGTCATGCCGACGATGATGTCAGTATGGTGGTCATGGCGACGGTGATGTCATAATGGTCGTCATGGCGACGATGATGTCAGTATGGTGGTCATGGCTTTGGTGATGTCATAATGGTTGTCATGGCGACGGTGATGTCATAATGGTCGTCATGGCGACGATGATGTCATAATGGTCGTCATGGCGACGATGATGTCATAATGGTCGTCATGGCGACGATGACGTCATAATGGTCGTCATGGCGACGATGACGTCATAATGGTCGTCATGGCGACGATGATGTCATAATGGTCGTCATCGCGACGATGATGTCATACTGGTCGTCATGGCGACGGTGTTGCCATAATGGTCGTCATGGCGACGATGATGTCATAATGGTCGTCATGGCGACGATGATGTCAATATGGTTGTCATGGCTTTGGTGATGTCATAATGGTCGTCATGGCGACGGTGATGTCATAATGGTCGTCACGGCGACGATGATGTCATAATGATCGTCACGGCGACGATGATGTCATAATGATCGTCACGGCGACGATGATGTCATAATGTTCGTCACTGCGACGATGATGTCATAATGGTCGTCATTGCGACGATGATGTCATACTGGTCGTCATGGCGACGGTGTTGCCATAATGGTCGTCATGGCGACGATTATGTCATAATGGTCGTCATGGCGACGGTGATGTCATAATGGTCGTCATGTTGACGATGATGTCAGAATGGTGGTCATGGCTTTGGTGATGTCATAATGGTCGTCATGGCAACGATGATGTCATAATGGTCGTCATGGCGACGATGATGTCATAATGGTCGTCATGGCGACGATGATGTCAGTATGGTGGTCATGGCTTTGGTGATGTCATAATGGTCGTCATGGCGACGGTGATGTCAAAATGGTCGTCATGGCAATGGTGATGTCAGAATGGTCGTCATGGCGACGATGATGTCATACTGGTCGTCATGTCGTCATAGCGACGGTGTTGCCATAATCGTCGTCATGGCGACGATGATGTCTAAATGGTCGTCATGGCAATGGTGATGTCAGAATGGTCGTCATGGCGACGATGATGTCATAATGGTCGTCATGGCGACCGTGATGTCATAATGGTCGTCATGGCGACGATGATGTCATAATGGTCGTCGTGGCTATGATGATGTCATAATGGTCGTCATGGCTACGATGATGTCATAATGGTCGTCATGGCTACGATGATGTCATAATGGTCGTCATGGCGACGATGATGTCATAATGGTCGTCATGGCGACGGTGATGTTATAATAGTCGTCATGGCGACGATGATGTCATAATGGTCGTCATGCCGACGATGATGTCAATATGGTTGTCATGGCTTTGGTGATGTCATAATGGTCGTCATGGCGACGATGATGTCATAATGGTCGTCACGGCAGCGGTAATGTCATAATGGTCGTCATGGCGACGATGATGTCATACTGTCGTCATGGCGACGGTGTTGCCATAATGGTCGTCATGGCGACGATGATGTCATAATGGTCATCATGGCGACGATGACGTCATAATGGTCGTCATGGCGACGATTACGTCATAATGGTCGTCATGGCGACGATAATGTCATACTGGTCGTCATGGCGACGGTGTTGCCATAATGGTCGTCATGGCGACGATGATGTCATAATGGTCGTCATGCCGACGATGATGTCATAATGGTCGTCATGGCGACGATGATGTCATTATGGTGGTCATGGCTTTGGTGATGTCATAATGGTCGTCATGGCGACGGTGATGTCATAATGGTCGTCATGGCAATGGGTATGTCAGAATGGTCGTCATGGCGACGATGAAGTCAGTATGGTGGTCATGGCTTTGGTGATGTCATAATGTTCGTCATGGCGACGATGATGTCATAATGGTCGTCATGGCGACGATGATGTCAATATGGTTGTCATGGCTTTGGTGATGTCATAATGGTCGTCATGGCGGCGGTGATGTCATAATGGTCGTCATGGCGACGATGATGTCATAATGGTCGTCATGGCGACGGTGATGTCATAATGGTCGTCATGGCGACGATGATGTCATAATGGTCGTCATGGCTACGATGATGTCATAATGGTCGTCATGGCGACGATGATGTTATAATAGTCGTCATGGCGACGATGATGTCATAATGGTCGTCATGCCAACGATGATGTCAATATGGTTGTCATGGCTTTGGTGATGTCATAATGGTCGACATGGCGACGGTGATGTCATAATGGTCGTCATGGCGACGATGATGTCATAATGATCGTCACGGTGACGGTGTTGCCATAATGGTCGTCATGGCGACGATGATGTCATAATGGTCGTCATGGCGACGATGATGTCATAATGGTCGTCATGGCGACGATGATGTCAGTATGGTGGTCATGGCTTTGGTGATGTCATAATGGTCGTCATGGCGACGGTGATGTCATAATGGTCGTCATGGCAAAGTTGATGTCCAAATGGTCGTCATGGCGACGGTGTTGCAATAATGGTCGTCATGGCGACGATGATGTCATAATGGTCGTCATGGCGACGATGACGTCATAATGGTCGTCATGGCGACGATGATGTCATAATGGTCGTCATGGCGACGATGATGTCATAATGGTCGTCATGGCGACGATGATGTCAGTATGGTGGTCATGGCTTTGGTGATGTCATAATGGTCGTCATGGCGACGGTGATGTCATAATGGTCGTCATGGCAATGGTGATGTCAGAATGGTCGTCATGGCGACGATGATGTTATAATAGTCGTCATGGCGACGATGATGTCATAATGGTCGTCATGCCAACGATGATGTCAATATGGTTGTCATGGCTTTGGTGATGTCATAATGGTCGACATGGCGACGGTGATGTCATAATGGTCGTCATGGCGACGATGATGTCATAATGATCGTCACGGTGACGGTGTTGCCATAATGGTCGTCATGGCGACGATGATGTCATAATGGTCGTCATGGCGACGATGATGTCAGTATGGTGGTCATGGCTTTGGTGATGTCATAATGGTCGTCATGGCGACGGTGATGTCATAATGGTCGTCATGGCAAAGTTGATGTCCAAATGGTCGTCATGGCGACGGTGTTGCAATAATGGTCGTCATGGCGACGATGATGTCATAATGGTCGTCATGGCGACGATGACGTCATAATGGTCGTCATGGCGACGATGATGTCATAATGGTCGTCATGGCGACGATGATGTCATAATGGTCGTCATGGCGACGATGATGTCAGTATGGTGGTCATGGCTTTGGTGATGTCATAATGGTCGTCATGGCGACGGTGATGTCATAATGGTCGTCATGGCGACGATGATGTCAGTATGGTGGTCATGGCTTTGGTGATGTCATAATGGTCGTCATGGCGACGATGATGTCATAATGGTCGTCATGGCGACGATGATGTCATAATGGTCGTCATGGCGACGATGATGTCAATATGGTTGTCATGGCTTTGGTGATGTCATAATGGTCGTCATGGCGACGGTGATGTCATAATGGTCGTCATGGCGACGATGATGTCATAATGGTCGTCACGGCGACGATGATGTCATAATGGTCGTCATGGCGACGATGATGTCATACTGGTCGTCATGGCGACGGTGTTGCCATAATGGTCGTCATGGCGACGATGATGTCATAATGGTCGTCATGCCGACGATGATGCCATAATGGTCGTCATGGCGACGATGATGTCATAATGGTCGTCATGGCGACGATGATGTCATAATGGTCGTCATGGCGACGATGATGTCAGTATGGTGGTCATGGCTTTGGTGATGTCATAATGGTCGTCATGGCGACGGTGATGTCATAATGGTCGTCATGGCGACGATGATGTCAGTATGGTGGTCATGGCTTTGGTGATGTCATAATGGTCGTCATGGCGACGGTGGTGTCAAAATGGTCGTCATGGCAATGGTGATGTCAGAATGGTCTTCATGGCGACGATGATGTCATACTGGTCGTCATGGCGACGGTGTTGCCATAATGGTCGTCATGGCGACGATGATGTCATAATGGTCGTCATGGCGACGATGATGTCATAATGGTCATCATGGCGACGATGACGTCATAATGGTCGTCATGGCGACAATGACGTCATTATGGTCGTCATGGCGACGATAATGTCATAATGGTCGTCATGGCGACTATGATGTCATACTGGTCATCATGGCGACGGAGTTGCCATAATGGTCGTCATTTCGACGATGATGTCATAATGGTCGTCATGCCGACGATGATGTCATAATGGTCGTCATGGCGACGGTGACGTCATAATGATCGTCATGTCGACGGTGATGTCATAATGGTCGTCATGGCGATGGAGATGTCATAATAGTCGTCATGGCGACATTGATGTCATAATTGTCGTCATGCCGACGATGATGTCATAATGGTCGTCATGGTGACGGTGTTACCATAATGGTCGTCATGGCGACGATGATGTCATAATGGTCGTCATGGCGACGATGATGCCAGAATGGTCGTCATGGCGACGATTATGTCAGTATGGTAGTCATGGCTTTGGTGATGTCATAATGGTCGTCATGGCGACGATGATGTCATAATGGTCGTCATGGCGACGATGATGTCAATATGGTTGTCATGGTTTTGGTGATGTCATAATGGTCGTCATGGCGACGGTGATGTCATAATGGTCGTCATGGCAACGATGATGTCAAAATGGTCGTCACGGCGACGATGATGTCATAATGGTCGTCACGGCGACGGTGATGTCATAATGGTTGCCATAGCAACAATGTTGTCATAAAGTTCGTCATGGCGACGATGATGTCATAATGGTAGTCATGGCAACGATGATGTCATAATGGTCGTCATGGCGACGATGATGTCATACTGGTCGTCATGGCGACAGTGTTGCCATAATGGTCGTCATGGCGACGATGATGTCATAATGGTCGTCATGGCGACGGTGTTGTCATAATGGTCGTCATGCCGACGATGATGTCATAATGGTCGTCATGGCGAAGATGATGTCATAATGGTCGTCATGGCGACGATGATGTCATAATGGTCGTCATGGCGACGATGACGTCATAATGGTCGTCATGGCGACGATGATGTCATAATGGTCGTCATGGCGACAGTGATGTCATAATAGTCGTCATGGCGACGATGATGTCATAATGGTCGTCATGCCGACGATGATGTCATAATGGTCGTCACGGCGACGGTGTTGCCATAATGGTCGTCATGGCGACGATGATGTCATAATGGTCGTCATGGCGACGATGATGTCAGAATGGTCGTCATGGCGACGATGATGTCAGTATGGTGGTCATGGCTTTGGTGATGTCATAATGGTCGTCATGGCGACGATTATGTCATAATGGTCGTCATGGCGACGATGATGTCAATATGGTTGTCATGGCTTTGGTGATGTCATAATGGTCGTCATGGCGGCGGTGATGTCATAATGGTCGTCATGGCGACGATGATGTCATAATGGTCGTCACGGCGACGATGATGTCATAATGGTCGTCATAGCGACGATGATGTCAATATGGTTGTCATGGCTTTGGTGATGTCATAATGGTCGTCATGGCGACGGTGATGTCATAATGGTCGTCATGGCGACGATGATGTTATAATGGTCGTCACAGCGACGATGATGTCATAATGGTCGTCACGGCGACGGTGATGTCATAATGGTAGTCATGGCGACGATGATGTCATACTGGTCGTCATGGCGACGGTGTTGCCATAATGGTCGTCATGGTGACGATGATGTCATAATGGTCGTCATGGCGACGATGATGTCATAATGGTCGTCATGGCGACGATGATGTCATAATGGTCGTCATGCCGACGATGATGTCAGTATGATGGTCATGGCTTTTGTGATGTCATAATGGTCGTCATGGCGACGATGATGTCATACTGGTCGTCATGGCGACGGTGTTGCCATAATGGTCGTCATGGCGACGATAATGTCATAATGGTCGTCATGGCGACGGTGATGTCATAATGGTCGTCATGCCGACGATGATGTCAGTATGGTGGTCATGGCTTTGGTGATGTAATAATGGTCGTCATGGCGACGATGATGTCATAATGGTCGTCATAGCGACGATGATGTCATAATGGTCGTCATGGCGACGATGATGTCAGTATGGTGGTCATGGCTTTGGTGATGTCATAATGGTTGTCATGGCGACGGTGATGTCATAATGGTCGTCATGGCGACGATGATGTCATAATGGTCGTCATGGCGACGATGATGTCATAATGGTCGTCATGGCGACGATGACGTCATAATGGTCGTCATGGCGACGATGACGTCATAATGGTCGTCATGGCGACGATGATGTCATAATGGTCGTCATCGCGACGATGATGTCATACTGGTCGTCATGGCGACGGTGTTGCCATAATGGTCGTCATGGCGACGATGATGTCATAATGGTCGTCATGGCGACGATGATGTCAATATGGTTGTCATGGCTTTGGTGATGTCATAATGGTCGTCATGGCGACGGTGATGTCATAATGGTCGTCACGGCGACGATGATGTCATAATGATCGTCACGCGACGATGATGTCATAATGTTCGTCACGGCGACGGTGATGTCATAATGTTCGTCACGGCGACGGTGATGTCATAATGGTCGTCATGGCGACGATAACGTCATAATGGTCGTCATGGCGACGATGATGTCATAATGGTCGTCATGGCGACGATGATGTCATAATGGTCGTCATGGTGACGATGATGTCATAATGGTCGTCATGGAGACGATGACGTCATAATGGTCGTCATGGCAACGATGATGTCATAATGGTCGTCATGGCGACGATGATGTCATACTGTTCGTCATGGCGACGGTGTTGCCATAATGGTCGTCATGGCGACGATTATGTCATAATGGTCGTCATGGCGACGGTGATGTCATAATGGTCGTCATGTTGACGATGATGTCAGAATGGTGGTCATGGCTTTGGTGATGTCATAATGGTCGTCATGGCAACGATGATGTCATAATGGTCATCATGGCGACGATGATGTCATAATGGTCGTCATGGCGACGATGATGTCAATATGGTGGTCATGGCTTTGGTGATGTCATAATGGTCGTCATGGCGACGGTGATGTCAAAATGGTCGTCATGGCAATGGTGATGTCAGAATGGTCGTCATGGCGACGATGATGTCATACTGGTCGTCATGGCGACGGTGTTGCCATAATGGTCGTCATGGCGACGATGATGTCTTAATGGTCGTCATGGCAATGGTGATGTCGGAATGGTCGTCATGGCGACGATGATGTCAAAATGGTCGTCATGGCGACCGTGATGTCATAATGGTCGTCATGGCGACGATGATGTCATAATGGTCGTCGTGGCTACGATGATGTCATAATGGTCGTCATGGCTACGATGATGTCAATATGGTTGTCATGGCTTTGGTGATGTCATAATGGTCGTCATGGCGACGGTGATGTCATAATGGTCGTCATGGCGACGATGATGTCATAATGGTCGTCACGGCGACGATGATGTCATAATGGTCGTCACGGCAGCGGTAATGTCATAATGGTCGTCATGGCGACGATGATGTCATACTGTCGTCATGGTGACGGTGTTGCCATAATGGTCGTCATGGCGACGATGACGTCATAATGGTCATCATGGCGACGATGACGTCATAATGGTCGTCATGGCGACGATGACGTCATAATGGTCGTCATGGCGACGATAATGTCATACTGGTCGTCATGGCGACGGTGTTGCCATAATGGTCGTCATGGCGACGATGATGTCATAATGGTCGTCATGCCGACGATGATGTCATAATGGTCGTCATGGCGACGATGATGTCATTATGGTGGTCATGGCTTTGGTGATGTCATAATGGTCGTCATGGCGACGGTGATGTCATAATGGTCGTCATGGCAATGGTGATGTCAGAATGGTCGTCATGGCGACGATGAAGTCAGTATGGTGGTCATGGCTTTGGTGATGTCATAATGTTCGTCATGGCGACGATGATGTCATAATGGTCGTCATGGCGACGATGATGTCAATATGGTTGTCATGGCTTTGGTGATGTCATAATGGTCGCCATGGCGACGGTGATGTCATAATGGTCGTCATGGCGACGATGATGTCATAATGGTCGTCATGGCGACGGTGATGTCATAATGGTCGTCATGGCGACGATGATGTCATAATGGTCGTCATGGCAACGATGATGTCATAATGGTCGTCATGGCGACGATGATGTTATAATAGTCGTCATGGCGACGATGATGTCATAATGGTCGTCATGCCAACGATGATGTCAATATGGTTGTCATGGCTTTGGTGATGTCATAATGGTCGACATGGCGACGGTGATGTCATAATGGTCGTCATGGCGACGATGATGTCATAATGGTCGTCACGGCGACGATGATGTCATAATGGTCGTCACGGCGGCGGTAGTGTCATAATGGTCGTCATGGCGACGATGATGTCATACTGTCGTCATGGCGACGGTGTTGCCATAATGGTCGTCATGGCGACGATGAGGTCATAATGGTCATCATGGCGACGATGACGTCATAATGGTCGTCATGGCGACGATGACGTCATAATGGTCGTCATGGCGACGATAATGTCATACTGGTCGTCATGGCGACGGTGTTGCCATAATGGTCGTCATGGCGACGATGATGTCATAATGGTCGTCATGCCGACGATGATGTCATAATGGTCATCATGGCGACTATGATGTCATAATGGTCGTCATGGCGACGATGATGTCAGTATGGTGGTCATGGCTTTGGTGATGTCATAATGGTCGTCATGGCGACGGTGATGTCATAATGGTCGTCATGGCAATGGTGATGTCAGAATGGTCGTCATGGCGACGATGATGTCATACTGTCGTCATGGCGACGGTGTTGCCATAATGGTCGTCATGGCGACGATGATGTCATAATGGTCATCATGGCGACGATGACGTCAGAATGGTCGTCATGGCAATGATGATGTCATAATGGTCGTCATGGCGACGATGATGTCATACTGGTCGTCATGGCGACAGTGTTGCCATAATGGTCGTCATGGCGACGATAATGTCATAATGGTCGTCATGGCGACGGTGATGTCATAATGGTCGTCATGCCGACGATGATGTCAGTATGGTGGTCATGGCTTTGGTGATGTCATAATGGTTGTCATGGCGACGATGATGTCATAATGGTCGTCATGGCGACGATGATGTCATAATGGTCGTCATGGCGACGATGACGTCATAATGGTCGTCATGGCGACGATGACGTCATAATGGTCGTCATGGCGACGATGACGTCATAATGGTCGTCATGGCGACGATGATGTCATAATGGTCGTCATCGCAACGATGATGTCATACTGGTCGTCATGGCGACGGTGTTGCCATAATGGTCGTCATGGCGACGATGATGTCATAATGGTCGTCATGGCGACGATGATGTCAATATGGTTGTCATGGCTTTGGTGATGTCATAATGGTCGTCATGGCGACGGTGATGTCATATTGGTCGTCACGGCGACGATGATGTCATAATGATCGTCATGGCTACGATAACGTCATAATGGTCGTCATGGCGACGATGATGTCATAATGGTCGTCATGGCGACGATGATGTCATAATGGTCGTCATGGTGACGATAATGTCATAATGGTCGTCATGGAGACGATGACGTCATAATGGTCGTCATGGCAACGATGATGTCATAATGGTCGTCATGGCGACGATGATGTCATACTGGTCATCATGGCGACGGTGTTGCCATAATGGTCGTCATGGCGACGATTATGTCATAATGGTCATCATGGCGACGGTGATGTCATAATGGTCGTCATGTTGACGATGATGTCAGAATGGTCGTCATGGCTTCGTTGATGTCAGTATGGTGGTCATGGCTTTGGTGATGTCATAATGGTCGTCATGGCGACGGTGATGTCAAAATGGTCGTCATGGCAATGGTGATGTCATACTGGTCGTCATGGCGACGGTGTTGCCATAATGGTCGTCATGGCGACGATGATGTCATAATGGTCGTCATGGCAATGGTGATGTCAGAATGGTCGTCATGGCGACGATGATGTCATAATGGTCGTCATGGCGACCGTGATGTCATAATGGTCGTCATGGCGACGATGATGTCATAATGGTCGCCGTGGCTTTGGTGATGTCATAATGGTCGTCATGGCGACGGTGACGTCATAATGGTCGTCATGGCGACGATAATGTCATACTGGTCGTCATGGCGACGATGATGTCATAATGGTCGTCATGGCGACGATGATGTCATAATGGTCGTCATGCCGACGATGATGTCATAATGGTCGTCATGCCGACGATGATGTCATAATGGTCGTCATGGCGACGATGATGTCATTATGGTGGTCATGGCTTTGGTGATGTCATAATGGTCGTCATGGCGACGGTGATGTCATAATGGTCGTCATGGCAATGGTGATGTCAGAATGGTCGTCATGGCGACGATGAAGTCAGTATGGTGGTCATGGCTTTGGTGATGTCATAATGTTCGTCATGGCGACGATGATGTCATAATGGTCGTCATGGCGACGATGATGTCATAATGGTCGTCATGGCGACGGTGATGTCATAATGGTCGTCATGGCTACGATGATGTCATAATGGTCGTCATGGCGACGATGATGTTATAATAGTCGTCATGGCGACGATGATGTCATAATGGTCGTCATGCCAACGATGATGTCAATATGGTTGTCATGGCTTTGGTGATGTCATAATGGTCGACATGGCGACGGTGATGTCATAATGGTCGTCACGGTGACGGTGTTGCCATAATGGTCGTCATGGCGACGATGATGTCATAATGGTCGTCATGGCGACGATGATGTCATAATGGTCGTCATGGCGACGATGATGTCAGTATGGTGGTCATGGCTTTGGTGATGTCATAATGGTCGTCATGGCGACGGTGATGTCATAATGGTCGTCATGGCAAAGGTGATGTCCAAATGGTCGTCATGGCGACGGTGTTGCCCTAATGGTCGTCATGGCGACGATGATGTCATAATGGTCGTCATGGCGACGATGACGTCATAATGGTCGTCATGGCGACGATGATGTCATAATGGTCGTCATGGCGACGATGATGTCAGAACGGTCGTCATGGCGACGATGATGTCAGTATGGTGGTCATGGCTTTGGTGATGTCATAATGGTCGTCATGGCGACGGTGATGTCATAATGGTCGTCATGGCAATGGTGATGTCAGAATGGTCGTCATGGCGACGATGATGTCAGTATGGTGGTCATGGCTTTGGTGATGTCATAATGGTCGTCATGGCGACGATTATGTCATAATGGTCGTCATGGCGACGATGATGTCAATATGGTTGTCATGGCTTTGGTGATGTCATAATGGTCGTCATGGCGACGGTGATGTCATAATGGTCGTCATGCCAACGATGATGTCAATATGGTTGTCATGGCTTTGGTGATGTCATAATGGTCGACATGGCGACGGTGATGTCATAATGGTCGTCATGGCGACGATGATGTCATAATGGTCGTCATGGCGACGATGATGTCATAATGGTCGTCACGGCGGCGGTAATGTCATAATGGTCGTCATGGCGACGATGATGTCATACTGTCGTCATGGCGACGGTGTTGCCATAATGGTCGTCATGGCGACGATGAGGTCATAATGGTCATCATGGCGACGATGACATCATAATGGTCGTCATGGCGACGATGACGTCATAATGGTCGTCATGGCGACGATGACATCATAATGGTCGTCATGGCGACGATAATGTCATACTGGTCGTCATGGCGACGGTGTTGCCATAATGGTCGTCATGGCGACGATGATGTCATAATGGTCGTCATGCCGACGATGATGTCATAATGGTCATCATGGCGACTATGATGTCATAATGGTCGTCATGGCGACGATGATGTCAGTATGGTGGTCATGGCTTTGGTGATGTCATAATGGTCGTCATGGCGACGGTGATGTCATAATGGTCGTCATGGCAATGGTGATGTCAGAATGGTCGTCATGGCGACGATGATGTCATACTGTCGTCATGGCGACGGTGTTGCCATAATGGTCGTCATGGCGACGATGATGTCATAATGGTCATCATGGCGACGATGACGTCATGTCATAATGGTCGTCATGGCAATGATGATGTCATAATGGTCGTCATGGCGACGATGATGTCATACTGGTCGTCATGGCGACAGTGTTGCCATAATGGTCGTCATGGCGACGATAATGTCATAATGGTCGTCATGGCGACGGTGATGTCATAATGGTCGTCATGCCGACGATGATGTCAGTATGGTGGTCATGGCTTTGGTGATGTCATAATGGTTGTCATGGCGACGATTATGTCATAATGGTCGTCATGGCGACGATGATGTCATAATGGTCGTCATGGCGACGATGATGTCATAATGGTCGTCATGGCGACGATGACGTCATAATGGTCGTCATGGCGACGATGACGTCATAATGGTCGTCATGGCGACGATGATGTCATAATGGTCGTCATCGCGACGATGATGTCATACTGGTCGTCATGGCGACGGCGTTGCCATAATGGTCGTCATGGCGACGATGATGTCATAATGGTCGTCATGGCGACGATGATGTCAATATGGTTGTCATGGCTTTGGTGATGTCATAATGGTCGTCATGGCGACGGTGATGTCATATTGGTCGTCACGGCGACGATGATGTCATAATGATCGTCACGGCGACGATGATGTCATAATGTTCGTCACGGCGACGGTGATGTCATAATGGTCGTCATGGCGACGATAACGTCATAATGGTCGTCATGGCGACGATGATGTCATAATGGTCGTCATGGCGACGATGATGTCATAATGGTCGTCATGGTGACGATAATGTCATAATGGTCGTCATGGAGACGATGACGTCATAATGGTCGTCATGGCAACGATGATGTCATAATGGTCGTCATGGCGACGATGATGTCATACTGGTCGTCATGGCGACGGTGTTGCCATAATGGTCGTCATGGCGACGATTATGTCATAATGGTCATCATGGCGACGGTGATGTCATAATGGTCATCATGTTGACGATGATGTCAGAATGGTGGTCATGGCTTCGTTGATATCATAATGGTCGTCATGGCAACGATGATGTCATAATGGTCGTCATGGCGACGATGATGTCATAATGGTCGTCATGGCGACGATGATGTCAGTATGGTGGTCATGGCTTTGGTGATGTCATAATGGTGGTCATGGCGACGGTGATGTCAAAATGGTCGTCATGGCAATGGTGATGTCAGAATGGTCGTCATGGCGACGATGATGTCATACTGGTCGTCATGGCGACGGTGTTGCCATAATGGTCGTCATGGCGACGATGATGTCATAATGGTCGTCATGGCAATGGTGATGTCAGAATGGTCGTCATGGCGACGATGATGTCATAATGGTCGTCATGGCGACCGTGATGTCATAATGGTCGTCATGGCGACGATGATGTCATAATGGTCGCCGTGGCTTTGGTGATGTCATAATGGTCGTCATGGCGACGGTGACGTCATAATGGTCGTCATGGCGACGATAATGTCATACTGGTCGTCATGGCGACGATGATGTCATAATGGTCGTCATGGCGACGATGATGTCATAATGGTCGTCATGCCGACGATGATGTCATAATGGTCGTCATGCCGACGATGATGTCATAATGGTCGTCATGGCGACGATGATGTCATTATGGTGGTCATGGCTTTGGTGATGTCATAATGGTCGTCATGGCGACGGTGATGTCATAATGGTCGTCATGGCAATGGTGATGTCAGAATGGTCGTCATGGCGACGATGAAGTCAGTATGGTGATCATGGCTTTGGTGATGTCATAATGTTCGTCATGGCGACGATGATGTCATAATGGTCGTCATGGCGACGATGATGTCAATATGGTTGTCATGGCTTTGGTGATGTCATAATGGTCGTCATGGCGACGGTGATGTCATAATGGTCGTCATGGCGACGATGATGTCATAATGGTCGTCATGGCGACGGTGATGTCATAATGGTCGTCATGGCGACGATGATGTCATAATGGTCGTCATGGCTACGATGATGTCATAATGGTCATCATGGCGACGATGATGTTATAATAGTCGTCATGGCGACGATGATGTCATAATGGTCGTCATGCCAACGATGATGTCAATATGGTTGTCATGGCTTTGGTGATGTCATAACGGTCGACATGGCGACGGTGATGTCATAATGGTCGTCATGGCGACGATGATGTCATAATGGTCGTCACGGTGACGGTGTTGCCATAATGGTCGTCATGGCGACGATGATGTCATAATGGTCGTCATGGCGACGATGATGTCATAATGGTCGTCATGGCGACGATGATGTCAGTATGGTGGTCATGGCTTTGGTGATGTCATAATGGTCGTCATGGCGACGGTGATGTCATAATGGTCGTCATGGCAAAGGTGATGTCCAAATGGTCGTCATGGCGACGGTGTTGCCCTAATGGTCGTCATGGCGACGATGATGTCATAATGGTCGTCATGGCGACGATGACGTCATAATGGTCGTCATGGCGACGATGATGTCATAATGGTCGTCATGGCGACGATGATGTCATAATGGTCGTCATGGCGACGATGATGTCAGTATGGTGGTCATGGCTTTGGTGATGTCATAATGGTCGTCATGGCGACGGTGATGTCATAATGGTCGTCATGGCAATGGTGATGTCAGAATGTTCGTCATGGCGACGATGATGTCAGTATGGTGGTCATGGCTTTGGTGATGTCATAATGGTCGTCATGGCGACGATTATGTCATAATGGTCGTCATGGCGACGATGATGTCAATATGGTTGTCATGGCTTTGGTGATGTCATAATGGTCGTCATGGCGACGGTGATGTCATAATGGTCGTCATGGCGACGATGATGTCATAATGGTCGTCATGGCGACGATGATGTTATAATAGTCGTCATGGCGACGATGATGTCATAATGGTCGTCATGCCAACGATGATGTCAATATGGTTGTCATGGCTTTGGTGATGTCATAATGGTCGACATGGCGACGGTGATGTCATAATGGTCGTCATGGCGACGATGATGTCATAATGATCGTCACGGTGACGGTGTTGCCATAATGGTCGTCATGGCGACGATGATGTCATAATGGTCGTCATGGCGACGATGATGTCATAATGGTCGTCATGGCGACGATGATGTCAGTATGGTGGTCATGGCTTTGGTGATGTCATAATGGTCGTCATGGCGACGGTGATGTCATAATGGTCGTCATGGCAAAGTTGATGTCCAAATGGTCGTCATGGCGACGGTGTTGCAATAATGGTCGTCATGGCGACGATGATGTCATAATGGTCGTCATGGCGACGATGACGTCATAATGGTCGTCATGGCGACGATGATGTCATAATGGTCGTCATGGCGACGATGATGTCATAATGGTCGTCATGGCGACGATGATGTCAGTATGGTGGTCATGGCTTTGGTGATGTCATAATGGTCGTCATGGCGACGGTGATGTCATAATGGTCGTCATGGCAATGGTGATGTCAGAATGGTCGTCATGGCGACGATGATGTTATAATAGTCGTCATGGCGACGATGATGTCATAATGGTCGTCATGCCAACGATGATGTCAATATGGTTGTCATGGCTTTGGTGATGTCATAATGGTCGACATGGCGACGGTGATGTCATAATGGTCGTCATGGCGACGATGATGTCATAATGATCGTCACGGTGACGGTGTTGCCATAATGGTCGTCATGGCGACGATGATGTCATAATGGTCGTCATGGCGACGATGATGTCAGTATGGTGGTCATGGCTTTGGTGATGTCATAATGGTCGTCATGGCGACGGTGATGTCATAATGGTCGTCATGGCAAAGTTGATGTCCAAATGGTCGTCATGGCGACGGTGTTGCAATAATGGTCGTCATGGCGACGATGATGTCATAATGGTCGTCATGGCGACGATGACGTCATAATGGTCGTCATGGCGACGATGATGTCATAATGGTCGTCATGGCGACGATGATGTCATAATGGTCGTCATGGCGACGATGATGTCAGTATGGTGGTCATGGCTTTGGTGATGTCATAATGGTCGTCATGGCGACGGTGATGTCATAATGGTCGTCATGGCAATGGTGATGTCAGAATGGTCGTCATGGCGACGATGATGTCAGTATGGTGGTCATGGCTTTGGTGATGTCATAATGGTCGTCATGGCGACGATGATGTCATAATGGTCGTCATGGCGACGATGATGTCAATATGGTTGTCATGGCTTTGGTGATGTCATAATGGTCGTCATGGCGACGGTGATGTCATAATGGTCGTCATGGCGACGATGATGTCATAATGGTCGTCACGGCGACGATGATGTCATAATGGTCGTCATGGCGACGATGATGTCATACTGGTCGTCATGGCGACGGTGTTGCCATAATGGTCGTCATGGCGACGATGATGTCATAATGGTCGTCATGCCGACGATGATGCCATAATGGTCGTCATGGCGACGATGATGTCATAATGGTCGTCATGGCGACGATGATGTCATAATGGTCGTCATGGCGACGATGATGTCAGTATGGTGGTCATGGCTTTGGTGATGTCATAATGGTCGTCATGGCGACGGTGATGTCATAATGGTCGTCATGGCGACGATGATGTCAGTATGGTGGTCATGGCTTTGGTGATGTCATAATGGTCGTCATGGCGACGGTGGTGTCAAAATGGTCGTCATGGCAATGGTGATGTCAGAATGGTCTTCATGGCGACGATGATGTCATACTGGTCGTCATGGCGACGGTGTTGCCATAATGGTCGTCATGGCGACGATGATGTCATAATGGTCGTCATGGCGACGATGATGTCATAATGGTCATCATGGCGACGATGACGTCATAATGGTCGTCATGGCGACAATGACGTCATTATGGTCGTCATGGCGACGATAATGTCATAATGGTCGTCATGGCGACTATGATGTCATACTGGTCATCATGGCGACGGAGTTGCCATAATGGTCGTCATTTCGACGATGATGTCATAATGGTCGTCATGCCGACGATGATGTCATAATGGTCGTCATGGCGACGGTGACGTCATAATGATCGTCATGTCGACGGTGATGTCATAATGGTCGTCATGGCGATGGAGATGTCATAATAGTCGTCATGGCGACATTGATGTCATAATTGTCGTCATGCCGACGATGATGTCATAATGGTCGTCATGGTGACGGTGTTACCATAATGGTCGTCATGGCGACGATGATGTCATAATGGTCGTCATGGCGACGATGATGCCAGAATGGTCGTCATGGCGACGATTATGTCAGTATGGTAGTCATGGCTTTGGTGATGTCATAATGGTCGTCATGGCGACGATGATGTCATAATGGTCGTCATGGCGACGATGATGTCAATATGGTTGTCATGGTTTTGGTGATGTCATAATGGTCGTCATGGCGACGGTGATGTCATAATGGTCGTCATGGCAACGATGATGTCAAAATGGTCGTCACGGCGACGATGATGTCATAATGGTCGTCACGGCGACGGTGATGTCATAATGGTTGCCATAGCAACAATGTTGTCATAAAGTTCGTCATGGCGACGATGATGTCATAATGGTAGTCATGGCAACGATGATGTCATAATGGTCGTCATGGCGACGATGATGTCATACTGGTCGTCATGGCGACAGTGTTGCCATAATGGTCGTCATGGCGACGATGATGTCATAATGGTCGTCATGGCGACGGTGTTGTCATAATGGTCGTCATGCCGACGATGATGTCATAATGGTCGTCATGGCGAAGATGATGTCATAATGGTCGTCATGGCGACGATGATGTCATAATGGTCGTCATGGCGACGATGACGTCATAATGGTCGTCATGGCGACGATGATGTCATAATGGTCGTCATGGCGACAGTGATGTCATAATAGTCGTCATGGCGACGATGATGTCATAATGGTCGTCATGCCGACGATGATGTCATAATGGTCGTCACGGCGACGGTGTTGCCATAATGGTCGTCATGGCGACGATGATGTCATAATGGTCGTCATGGCGACGATGATGTCAGAATGGTCGTCATGGCGACGATGATGTCAGTATGGTGGTCATGGCTTTGGTGATGTCATAATGGTCGTCATGGCGACGATTATGTCATAATGGTCGTCATGGCGACGATGATGTCAATATGGTTGTCATGGCTTTGGTGATGTCATAATGGTCGTCATGGCGGCGGTGATGTCATAATGGTCGTCATGGCGACGATGATGTCATAATGGTCGTCACGGCGACGATGATGTCATAATGGTCGTCATAGCGACGATGATGTCAATATGGTTGTCATGGCTTTGGTGATGTCATAATGGTCGTCATGGCGACGGTGATGTCATAATGGTCGTCATGGCGACGATGATGTTATAATGGTCGTCACAGCGACGATGATGTCATAATGGTCGTCACGGCGACGGTGATGTCATAATGGTAGTCATGGCGACGATGATGTCATACTGGTCGTCATGGCGACGGTGTTGCCATAATGGTCGTCATGGTGACGATGATGTCATAATGGTCGTCATGGCGACGATGATGTCATAATGGTCGTCATGGCGACGATGATGTCATAATGGTCGTCATGCCGACGATGATGTCAGTATGATGGTCATGGCTTTTGTGATGTCATAATGGTCGTCATGGCGACGATGATGTCATACTGGTCGTCATGGCGACGGTGTTGCCATAATGGTCGTCATGGCGACGATAATGTCATAATGGTCGTCATGGCGACGGTGATGTCATAATGGTCGTCATGCCGACGATGATGTCAGTATGGTGGTCATGGCTTTGGTGATGTAATAATGGTCGTCATGGCGACGATGATGTCATAATGGTCGTCATAGCGACGATGATGTCATAATGGTCGTCATGGCGACGATGATGTCAGTATGGTGGTCATGGCTTTGGTGATGTCATAATGGTTGTCATGGCGACGGTGATGTCATAATGGTCGTCATGGCGACGATGATGTCATAATGGTCGTCATGGCGACGATGATGTCATAATGGTCGTCATGGCGACGATGACGTCATAATGGTCGTCATGGCGACGATGACGTCATAATGGTCGTCATGGCGACGATGATGTCATAATGGTCGTCATCGCGACGATGATGTCATACTGGTCGTCATGGCGACGGTGTTGCCATAATGGTCGTCATGGCGACGATGATGTCATAATGGTCGTCATGGCGACGATGATGTCAATATGGTTGTCATGGCTTTGGTGATGTCATAATGGTCGTCATGGCGACGGTGATGTCATAATGGTCGTCACGGCGACGATGATGTCATAATGATCGTCACGCGACGATGATGTCATAATGTTCGTCACGGCGACGGTGATGTCATAATGTTCGTCACGGCGACGGTGATGTCATAATGGTCGTCATGGCGACGATAACGTCATAATGGTCGTCATGGCGACGATGATGTCATAATGGTCGTCATGGCGACGATGATGTCATAATGGTCGTCATGGTGACGATGATGTCATAATGGTCGTCATGGAGACGATGACGTCATAATGGTCGTCATGGCAACGATGATGTCATAATGGTCGTCATGGCGACGATGATGTCATACTGTTCGTCATGGCGACGGTGTTGCCATAATGGTCGTCATGGCGACGATTATGTCATAATGGTCGTCATGGCGACGGTGATGTCATAATGGTCGTCATGTTGACGATGATGTCAGAATGGTGGTCATGGCTTTGGTGATGTCATAATGGTCGTCATGGCAACGATGATGTCATAATGGTCATCATGGCGACGATGATGTCATAATGGTCGTCATGGCGACGATGATGTCAATATGGTGGTCATGGCTTTGGTGATGTCATAATGGTCGTCATGGCGACGGTGATGTCAAAATGGTCGTCATGGCAATGGTGATGTCAGAATGGTCGTCATGGCGACGATGATGTCATACTGGTCGTCATGGCGACGGTGTTGCCATAATGGTCGTCATGGCGACGATGATGTCTTAATGGTCGTCATGGCAATGGTGATGTCGGAATGGTCGTCATGGCGACGATGATGTCAAAATGGTCGTCATGGCGACCGTGATGTCATAATGGTCGTCATGGCGACGATGATGTCATAATGGTCGTCGTGGCTACGATGATGTCATAATGGTCGTCATGGCTACGATGATGTCAATATGGTTGTCATGGCTTTGGTGATGTCATAATGGTCGTCATGGCGACGGTGATGTCATAATGGTCGTCATGGCGACGATGATGTCATAATGGTCGTCACGGCGACGATGATGTCATAATGGTCGTCACGGCAGCGGTAATGTCATAATGGTCGTCATGGCGACGATGATGTCATACTGTCGTCATGGTGACGGTGTTGCCATAATGGTCGTCATGGCGACGATGACGTCATAATGGTCATCATGGCGACGATGACGTCATAATGGTCGTCATGGCGACGATGACGTCATAATGGTCGTCATGGCGACGATAATGTCATACTGGTCGTCATGGCGACGGTGTTGCCATAATGGTCGTCATGGCGACGATGATGTCATAATGGTCGTCATGCCGACGATGATGTCATAATGGTCGTCATGGCGACGATGATGTCATTATGGTGGTCATGGCTTTGGTGATGTCATAATGGTCGTCATGGCGACGGTGATGTCATAATGGTCGTCATGGCAATGGTGATGTCAGAATGGTCGTCATGGCGACGATGAAGTCAGTATGGTGGTCATGGCTTTGGTGATGTCATAATGTTCGTCATGGCGACGATGATGTCATAATGGTCGTCATGGCGACGATGATGTCAATATGGTTGTCATGGCTTTGGTGATGTCATAATGGTCGCCATGGCGACGGTGATGTCATAATGGTCGTCATGGCGACGATGATGTCATAATGGTCGTCATGGCGACGGTGATGTCATAATGGTCGTCATGGCGACGATGATGTCATAATGGTCGTCATGGCAACGATGATGTCATAATGGTCGTCATGGCGACGATGATGTTATAATAGTCGTCATGGCGACGATGATGTCATAATGGTCGTCATGCCAACGATGATGTCAATATGGTTGTCATGGCTTTGGTGATGTCATAATGGTCGACATGGCGACGGTGATGTCATAATGGTCGTCATGGCGACGATGATGTCATAATGGTCGTCACGGCGACGATGATGTCATAATGGTCGTCACGGCGGCGGTAGTGTCATAATGGTCGTCATGGCGACGATGATGTCATACTGTCGTCATGGCGACGGTGTTGCCATAATGGTCGTCATGGCGACGATGAGGTCATAATGGTCATCATGGCGACGATGACGTCATAATGGTCGTCATGGCGACGATGACGTCATAATGGTCGTCATGGCGACGATAATGTCATACTGGTCGTCATGGCGACGGTGTTGCCATAATGGTCGTCATGGCGACGATGATGTCATAATGGTCGTCATGCCGACGATGATGTCATAATGGTCATCATGGCGACTATGATGTCATAATGGTCGTCATGGCGACGATGATGTCAGTATGGTGGTCATGGCTTTGGTGATGTCATAATGGTCGTCATGGCGACGGTGATGTCATAATGGTCGTCATGGCAATGGTGATGTCAGAATGGTCGTCATGGCGACGATGATGTCATACTGTCGTCATGGCGACGGTGTTGCCATAATGGTCGTCATGGCGACGATGATGTCATAATGGTCATCATGGCGACGATGACGTCAGAATGGTCGTCATGGCAATGATGATGTCATAATGGTCGTCATGGCGACGATGATGTCATACTGGTCGTCATGGCGACAGTGTTGCCATAATGGTCGTCATGGCGACGATAATGTCATAATGGTCGTCATGGCGACGGTGATGTCATAATGGTCGTCATGCCGACGATGATGTCAGTATGGTGGTCATGGCTTTGGTGATGTCATAATGGTTGTCATGGCGACGATGATGTCATAATGGTCGTCATGGCGACGATGATGTCATAATGGTCGTCATGGCGACGATGACGTCATAATGGTCGTCATGGCGACGATGACGTCATAATGGTCGTCATGGCGACGATGACGTCATAATGGTCGTCATGGCGACGATGATGTCATAATGGTCGTCATCGCAACGATGATGTCATACTGGTCGTCATGGCGACGGTGTTGCCATAATGGTCGTCATGGCGACGATGATGTCATAATGGTCGTCATGGCGACGATGATGTCAATATGGTTGTCATGGCTTTGGTGATGTCATAATGGTCGTCATGGCGACGGTGATGTCATATTGGTCGTCACGGCGACGATGATGTCATAATGATCGTCATGGCTACGATAACGTCATAATGGTCGTCATGGCGACGATGATGTCATAATGGTCGTCATGGCGACGATGATGTCATAATGGTCGTCATGGTGACGATAATGTCATAATGGTCGTCATGGAGACGATGACGTCATAATGGTCGTCATGGCAACGATGATGTCATAATGGTCGTCATGGCGACGATGATGTCATACTGGTCATCATGGCGACGGTGTTGCCATAATGGTCGTCATGGCGACGATTATGTCATAATGGTCATCATGGCGACGGTGATGTCATAATGGTCGTCATGTTGACGATGATGTCAGAATGGTCGTCATGGCTTCGTTGATGTCAGTATGGTGGTCATGGCTTTGGTGATGTCATAATGGTCGTCATGGCGACGGTGATGTCAAAATGGTCGTCATGGCAATGGTGATGTCATACTGGTCGTCATGGCGACGGTGTTGCCATAATGGTCGTCATGGCGACGATGATGTCATAATGGTCGTCATGGCAATGGTGATGTCAGAATGGTCGTCATGGCGACGATGATGTCATAATGGTCGTCATGGCGACCGTGATGTCATAATGGTCGTCATGGCGACGATGATGTCATAATGGTCGCCGTGGCTTTGGTGATGTCATAATGGTCGTCATGGCGACGGTGACGTCATAATGGTCGTCATGGCGACGATAATGTCATACTGGTCGTCATGGCGACGATGATGTCATAATGGTCGTCATGGCGACGATGATGTCATAATGGTCGTCATGCCGACGATGATGTCATAATGGTCGTCATGCCGACGATGATGTCATAATGGTCGTCATGGCGACGATGATGTCATTATGGTGGTCATGGCTTTGGTGATGTCATAATGGTCGTCATGGCGACGGTGATGTCATAATGGTCGTCATGGCAATGGTGATGTCAGAATGGTCGTCATGGCGACGATGAAGTCAGTATGGTGGTCATGGCTTTGGTGATGTCATAATGTTCGTCATGGCGACGATGATGTCATAATGGTCGTCATGGCGACGATGATGTCATAATGGTCGTCATGGCGACGGTGATGTCATAATGGTCGTCATGGCTACGATGATGTCATAATGGTCGTCATGGCGACGATGATGTTATAATAGTCGTCATGGCGACGATGATGTCATAATGGTCGTCATGCCAACGATGATGTCAATATGGTTGTCATGGCTTTGGTGATGTCATAATGGTCGACATGGCGACGGTGATGTCATAATGGTCGTCACGGTGACGGTGTTGCCATAATGGTCGTCATGGCGACGATGATGTCATAATGGTCGTCATGGCGACGATGATGTCATAATGGTCGTCATGGCGACGATGATGTCAGTATGGTGGTCATGGCTTTGGTGATGTCATAATGGTCGTCATGGCGACGGTGATGTCATAATGGTCGTCATGGCAAAGGTGATGTCCAAATGGTCGTCATGGCGACGGTGTTGCCCTAATGGTCGTCATGGCGACGATGATGTCATAATGGTCGTCATGGCGACGATGACGTCATAATGGTCGTCATGGCGACGATGATGTCATAATGGTCGTCATGGCGACGATGATGTCAGAACGGTCGTCATGGCGACGATGATGTCAGTATGGTGGTCATGGCTTTGGTGATGTCATAATGGTCGTCATGGCGACGGTGATGTCATAATGGTCGTCATGGCAATGGTGATGTCAGAATGGTCGTCATGGCGACGATGATGTCAGTATGGTGGTCATGGCTTTGGTGATGTCATAATGGTCGTCATGGCGACGATTATGTCATAATGGTCGTCATGGCGACGATGATGTCAATATGGTTGTCATGGCTTTGGTGATGTCATAATGGTCGTCATGGCGACGGTGATGTCATAATGGTCGTCATGCCAACGATGATGTCAATATGGTTGTCATGGCTTTGGTGATGTCATAATGGTCGACATGGCGACGGTGATGTCATAATGGTCGTCATGGCGACGATGATGTCATAATGGTCGTCATGGCGACGATGATGTCATAATGGTCGTCACGGCGGCGGTAATGTCATAATGGTCGTCATGGCGACGATGATGTCATACTGTCGTCATGGCGACGGTGTTGCCATAATGGTCGTCATGGCGACGATGAGGTCATAATGGTCATCATGGCGACGATGACATCATAATGGTCGTCATGGCGACGATGACGTCATAATGGTCGTCATGGCGACGATGACATCATAATGGTCGTCATGGCGACGATAATGTCATACTGGTCGTCATGGCGACGGTGTTGCCATAATGGTCGTCATGGCGACGATGATGTCATAATGGTCGTCATGCCGACGATGATGTCATAATGGTCATCATGGCGACTATGATGTCATAATGGTCGTCATGGCGACGATGATGTCAGTATGGTGGTCATGGCTTTGGTGATGTCATAATGGTCGTCATGGCGACGGTGATGTCATAATGGTCGTCATGGCAATGGTGATGTCAGAATGGTCGTCATGGCGACGATGATGTCATACTGTCGTCATGGCGACGGTGTTGCCATAATGGTCGTCATGGCGACGATGATGTCATAATAGTCATCATGGCGACGATGACGTCATGTCATAATGGTCGTCATGGCAATGATGATGTCATAATGGTCGTCATGGCGACGATGATGTCATACTGGTCGTCATGGCGACAGTGTTGCCATAATGGTCGTCATGGCGACGATAATGTCATAATGGTCGTCATGGCGACGGTGATGTCATAATGGTCGTCATGCCGACGATGATGTCAGTATGGTGGTCATGGCTTTGGTGATGTCATAATGGTTGTCATGGCGACGATTATGTCATAATGGTCGTCATGGCGACGATGATGTCATAATGGTCGTCATGGCGACGATGATGTCATAATGGTCGTCATGGCGACGATGACGTCATAATGGTCGTCATGGCGACGATGACGTCATAATGGTCGTCATGGCGACGATGATGTCATAATGGTCGTCATCGCGACGATGATGTCATACTGGTCGTCATGGCGACGGCGTTGCCATAATGGTCGTCATGGCGACGATGATGTCATAATGGTCGTCATGGCGACGATGATGTCAATATGGTTGTCATGGCTTTGGTGATGTCATAATGGTCGTCATGGCGACGGTGATGTCATATTGGTCGTCACGGCGACGATGATGTCATAATGATCGTCACGGCGACGATGATGTCATAATGTTCGTCACGGCGACGGTGATGTCATAATGGTCGTCATGGCGACGATAACGTCATAATGGTCGTCATGGCGACGATGATGTCATAATGGTCGTCATGGCGACGATGATGTCATAATGGTCGTCATGGTGACGATAATGTCATAATGGTCGTCATGGAGACGATGACGTCATAATGGTCGTCATGGCAACGATGATGTCATAATGGTCGTCATGGCGACGATGATGTCATACTGGTCGTCATGGCGACGGTGTTGCCATAATGGTCGTCATGGCGACGATTATGTCATAATGGTCATCATGGCGACGGTGATGTCATAATGGTCATCATGTTGACGATGATGTCAGAATGGTGGTCATGGCTTCGTTGATGTCATAATGGTCGTCATGGCAACGATGATGTCATAATGGTCGTCATGGCGACGATGATGTCATAATGGTCGTCATGGCGACGATGATGTCAGTATGGTGGTCATGGCTTTGGTGATGTCATAATGGTGGTCATGGCGACGGTGATGTCAAAATGGTCGTCATGGCAATGGTGATGTCAGAATGGTCGTCATGGCGACGATGATGTCATACTGGTCGTCATGGCGACGGTGTTGCCATAATGGTCGTCATGGCGACGATGATGTCATAATGGTCGTCATGGCAATGGTGATGTCAGAATGGTCGTCATGGCGACGATGATGTCATAATGGTCGTCATGGCGACCGTGATGTCATAATGGTCGTCATGGCGACGATGATGTCATAATGGTCGCCGTGGCTTTGGTGATGTCATAATGGTCGTCATGGCGACGGTGACGTCATAATGGTCGTCATGGCGACGATAATGTCATACTGGTCGTCATGGCGACGATGATGTCATAATGGTCGTCATGGCGACGATGATGTCATAATGGTCGTCATGCCGACGATGATGTCATAATGGTCGTCATGCCGACGATGATGTCATAATGGTCGTCATGGCGACGATGATGTCATTATGGTGGTCATGGCTTTGGTGATGTCATAATGGTCGTCATGGCGACGGTGATGTCATAATGGTCGTCATGGCAATGGTGATGTCAGAATGGTCGTCATGGCGACGATGAAGTCAGTATGGTGATCATGGCTTTGGTGATGTCATAATGTTCGTCATGGCGACGATGATGTCATAATGGTCGTCATGGCGACGATGATGTCAATATGGTTGTCATGGCTTTGGTGATGTCATAATGGTCGTCATGGCGACGGTGATGTCATAATGGTCGTCATGGCGACGATGATGTCATAATGGTCGTCATGGCGACGGTGATGTCATAATGGTCGTCATGGCGACGATGATGTCATAATGGTCGTCATGGCTACGATGATGTCATAATGGTCATCATGGCGACGATGATGTTATAATAGTCGTCATGGCGACGATGATGTCATAATGGTCGTCATGCCAACGATGATGTCAATATGGTTGTCATGGCTTTGGTGATGTCATAACGGTCGACATGGCGACGGTGATGTCATAATGGTCGTCATGGCGACGATGATGTCATAATGGTCGTCACGGTGACGGTGTTGCCATAATGGTCGTCATGGCGACGATGATGTCATAATGGTCGTCATGGCGACGATGATGTCATAATGGTCGTCATGGCGACGATGATGTCAGTATGGTGGTCATGGCTTTGGTGATGTCATAATGGTCGTCATGGCGACGGTGATGTCATAATGGTCGTCATGGCAAAGGTGATGTCCAAATGGTCGTCATGGCGACGGTGTTGCCCTAATGGTCGTCATGGCGACGATGATGTCATAATGGTCGTCATGGCGACGATGACGTCATAATGGTCGTCATGGCGACGATGATGTCATAATGGTCGTCATGGCGACGATGATGTCATAATGGTCGTCATGGCGACGATGATGTCAGTATGGTGGTCATGGCTTTGGTGATGTCATAATGGTCGTCATGGCGACGGTGATGTCATAATGGTCGTCATGGCAATGGTGATGTCAGAATGTTCGTCATGGCGACGATGATGTCAGTATGGTGGTCATGGCTTTGGTGATGTCATAATGGTCGTCATGGCGACGATTATGTCATAATGGTCGTCATGGCGACGATGATGTCAATATGGTTGTCATGGCTTTGGTGATGTCATAATGGTCGTCATGGCGACGGTGATGTCATAATGGTCGTCATGGCGACGATGATGTCATAATGGTCGTCACGGCGACGATGATGTCATAATGGTCGTCATGGCGACGATGATGTCATAATGGTCGTCACGGCGACGATGATGTCATAATGGTCGTCATGGCGACGATGATGTCATACTGGTCGTCATGGTGACGATAATGTCATAATGGTCGTCATGGAGACGATGACGTCATAATGGTCGTCATGGCAACGATGATGTCATAATGGTCGTCATGGCGACGATGATGTCATACTGGTCGTCATGGCGACGGTGTTGCCATAATGGTCGTCATGGCGACGATTATGTCATAATGGTCATCATGGCGACGGTGATGTCATAATGGTCGTCATGTTGACGATGATGTCAGAATGGTGGTCATGGCTTTGTTGATGTCATAATGGTCGTCATGGCAACGATGATGTCATAATGGTCGTCATGGCGACGATGATGTCATAATGGTCGTCATGGCGACGATGATGTCAGTATGGTGGTCATGGCTTTGGTGATGTCATAATGGTCGTCATGGCGACGGTGATGTCAAAATGGTCGTCATGGCAATGGTGATGTCAGAATGGTCGTCATGGCGACGATGATGTCATACTGGTCGTCATGGCGACGGTGTTGCCATAATGGTCGTCATGGCGACGATGATGTCATAATGGTCGTCATGGCAATGGTGATGTCAGAATGGTCGTCATGGCGACGATGATGTCATAATGGTCGTCATGGCGACCGTGATGTCATAATGGTCGTCATGGCGACGATGATGTCATAATGGTCGCCGTGGCTTTGGTGATGTCATAATGGTCGTCATGGCGACGGTGACGTCATAATGGTCGTCATGGCGACGATAATGTCATACTGGTCGTCATGGCGACGATGATGTCATAATGGTCGTCATGGCGACGATGATGTCATAATGGTCGTCATGCCGACGATGATGTCATAATGGTCGTCATGCCGACGATGATGTCATAATGGTCGTCATGGCGACGATGATGTCAGAATGGTGGTCATGGCTTCGTTGATGTCATAATGGTCGTCATGGCAACGATGATGTCATAATGGTCGTCATGGCGACGATGATGTCATAATGGTCGTCATGGCGACGATGATGTCAGTATGGTGGTCATGGCTTTGGTGATGTCATAATGGTGGTCATGGCGACGGTGATGTCAAAATGGTCGTCATGGCAATGGTGATGTCAGAATGGTCGTCATGGCGACGATGATGTCATACTGGTCGTCATGGCGACGGTGTTGCCATAATGGTCGTCATGGCGACGATGATGTCATAATGGTCGTCATGGCAATGGTGATGTCAGAATGGTCGTCATGGCGACGATGATGTCATAATGGTCGTCATGGCGACCGTGATGTCATAATGGTCGTCATGGCGACGATGATGTCATAATGGTCGCCGTGGCTTTGGTGATGTCATAATGGTCGTCATGGCGACGGTGACGTCATAATGGTCGTCATGGCGACGATAATGTCATACTGGTCGTCATGGCGACGATGATGTCATAATGGTCGTCATGGCGACGATGATGTCATAATGGTCGTCATGCCGACGATGATGTCATAATGGTCGTCATGGCGACGATGATGTCATAATGGTCGTCATGGCGACGATGATGTCAGTATGGTGGTCATGGCTTTGGTGATGTCATAATGGTGGTCATGGCGACGGTGATGTCAAAATGGTCGTCATGGCAATGGTGATGTCAGAATGGTCGTCATGGCGACGATGATGTCATACTGGTCGTCATGGCGACGGTGTTGCCATAATGGTCGTCATGGCGACGATGATGTCATAATGGTCGTCATGGCAATGGTGATGTCAGAATGGTCGTCATGGCGACGATGATGTCATAATGGTCGTCATGGCGACCGTGATGTCATAATGGTCGTCATGGCGACGATGATGTCATAATGGTCGCCGTGGCTTTGGTGATGTCATAATGGTCGTCATGGCGACGGTGACGTCATAATGGTCGTCATGGCGACGATAATGTCATACTGGTCGTCATGGCGACGATGATGTCATAATGGTCGTCATGGCGACGATGATGTCATAATGGTCGTCATGCCGACGATGATGTCATAATGGTCGTCATGCCGACGATGATGTCATAATGGTCGTCATGGCGACGATGATGTCATTATGGTGGTCATGGCTTTGGTGATGTCATAATGGTCGTCATGGCGACGGTGATGTCATAATGGTCGTCATGGCAATGGTGATGTCAGAATGGTCGTCATGGCGACGATGAAGTCAGTATGGTGATCATGGCTTTGGTGATGTCATAATGTTCGTCATGGCGACGATGATGTCATAATGGTCGTCATGGCGACGATGATGTCAATATGGTTGTCATGGCTTTGGTGATGTCATAATGGTCGTCATGGCGACGGTGATGTCATAATGGTCGTCATGGCGACGATGATGTCATAATGGTCGTCATGGCGACGGTGATGTCATAATGGTCGTCATGGCGACGATGATGTCATAATGGTCGTCATGGCTACGATGATGTCATAATGGTCATCATGGCGACGATGATGTTATAATAGTCGTCATGGCGACGATGATGTCATAATGGTCGTCATGCCAACGATGATGTCAATATGGTTGTCATGGCTTTGGTGATGTCATAACGGTCGACATGGCGACGGTGATGTCATAATGGTCGTCATGGCGACGATGATGTCATAATGGTCGTCACGGTGACGGTGTTGCCATAATGGTCGTCATGGCGACGATGATGTCATAATGGTCGTCATGGCGACGATGATGTCATAATGGTCGTCATGGCGACGATGATGTCAGTATGGTGGTCATGGCTTTGGTGATGTCATAATGGTCGTCATGGCGACGGTGATGTCATAATGGTCGTCATGGCAAAGGTGATGTCCAAATGGTCGTCATGGCGACGGTGTTGCCCTAATGGTCGTCATGGCGACGATGATGTCATAATGGTCGTCATGGCGACGATGACGTCATAATGGTCGTCATGGCGACGATGATGTCATAATGGTCGTCATGGCGACGATGATGTCATAATGGTCGTCATGGCGACGATGATGTCAGTATGGTGGTCATGGCTTTGGTGATGTCATAATGGTCGTCATGGCGACGGTGATGTCATAATGGTCGTCATGGCAATGGTGATGTCAGAATGTTCGTCATGGCGACGATGATGTCAGTATGGTGGTCATGGCTTTGGTGATGTCATAATGGTCGTCATGGCGACGATTATGTCATAATGGTCGTCATGGCGACGATGATGTCAATATGGTTGTCATGGCTTTGGTGATGTCATAATGGTCGTCATGGCGACGGTGATGTCATAATGGTCGTCATGGCGACGATGATGTCATAATGGTCGTCACGGCGACGATGATGTCATAATGGTCGTCATGGCGACGATGATGTCATAATGGTCGTCACGGCGACGATGATGTCATAATGGTCGTCATGGCGACGATGATGTCATACTGGTCGTCATGGTGACGATAATGTCATAATGGTCGTCATGGAGACGATGACGTCATAATGGTCGTCATGGCAACGATGATGTCATAATGGTCGTCATGGCGACGATGATGTCATACTGGTCGTCATGGCGACGGTGTTGCCATAATGGTCGTCATGGCGACGATTATGTCATAATGGTCATCATGGCGACGGTGATGTCATAATGGTCGTCATGTTGACGATGATGTCAGAATGGTGGTCATGGCTTTGTTGATGTCATAATGGTCGTCATGGCAACGATGATGTCATAATGGTCGTCATGGCGACGATGATGTCATAATGGTCGTCATGGCGACGATGATGTCAGTATGGTGGTCATGGCTTTGGTGATGTCATAATGGTCGTCATGGCGACGGTGATGTCAAAATGGTCGTCATGGCAATGGTGATGTCAGAATGGTCGTCATGGCGACGATGATGTCATACTGGTCGTCATGGCGACGGTGTTGCCATAATGGTCGTCATGGCGACGATGATGTCATAATGGTCGTCATGGCAATGGTGATGTCAGAATGGTCGTCATGGCGACGATGATGTCATAATGGTCGTCATGGCGACCGTGATGTCATAATGGTCGTCATGGCGACGATGATGTCATAATGGTCGCCGTGGCTTTGGTGATGTCATAATGGTCGTCATGGCGACGGTGACGTCATAATGGTCGTCATGGCGACGATAATGTCATACTGGTCGTCATGGCGACGATGATGTCATAATGGTCGTCATGGCGACGATGATGTCATAATGGTCGTCATGCCGACGATGATGTCATAATGGTCGTCATGCCGACGATGATGTCATAATGGTCGTCATGGCGACGATGATGTCATTATGGTGGTCATGGCTTTGGTGATGTCATAATGGTCGTCATGGCGACGGTGATGTCATAATGGTCGTCATGGCAATGGTGATGTCAGAATGGTCGTCATGGCGACGATGAAGTCAGTATGGTGGTCATGGCTTTGGTGATGTCATAATGTTCGTCATGGCGACGATGATGTCATAATGGTCGTCATGGCGACGATGATGTCAATATGGTTGTCATGGCTTTGGTGATGTCATAATGGTCGTCATGGCGACGATGATGTCATAATGGTCGTCATGGCGACGGTGATGTCATAATGGTCGTCATGGCGACGATGATGTCATAATGGTCGTCATGGCTACGATGATGTCATAATGGTCGTCATGGCGACGATGATGTTATAATAGTCGTCATGGCGACGATGATGTCATAATGGTCGTCATGCCAACGATGATGTCAATATGGTTGTCATGGCTTTGGTGATGTCATAATGGTCGACATGGCGACGGTGATGTCATAATGGTCGTCATGGCGACGATGATGTCATAATGGTCGTCACGGTGACGGTGTTGCCATAATGGTCGTCATGGCGACGATGATGTCATAATGGTCGTCATGGCGACGATGATGTCATAATGGTCGTCATGGCGACGATGATGTCAGTATGGTGGTCATGGCTTTGGTGATGTCATAATGGTCGTCATGGCGACGGTGATGTCATAATGGTCGTCATGGCAAAGGTGATGTCCAAATGGTCGTCATGGCGACGGTGTTGCCATAATGGTCGTCATGGCGACGAAGATGTCATAATGGTCGTCATGGCGACGATGACGTCATAATGGTCGTCATGGCGACGATGATGTCATAATGGTCGTCATGGCGACGATGATGTCATAATGGTCGTCATGGCGACGATGATGTCAGTATGGTGGTCATGGCTTTGGTGATGTCATAATGGTCGTCATGGCGACGGTGATGTCATAATGGTCGTCATGGCAATGGTGATGTCAGAATGGTCGTCATGGCGACGATGATGTCAGTATGGTGGTCATGGCTTTGGTGATGTCATAATGGTCGTCATGGCGACGATTATGTCATAATGGTCGTCATGGCGACGATGATGTCAATATGGTTGTCATGGCTTTGGTGATGTCATAATGGTCGTCACGGCGACGGTGATGTCATAATGGTCGTCATGGCGACGATGATGTCATAATGGTCGTCACGGCGACGATGATGTCATAATGGTCGTCATGGCGACGATGATGTCATACTGGTCGTCATGGCGACGGTGTTGCCATAATGGTCGTCATGGCGACGATGATGTCATAATGGTCGTCATGCCGACGATGATGCCATAATGGTCGTCATGGCGACGATGATGTCATAATGGTCGTCATGGCGACGATGACGTCATAATGGTCGTCATGGCGACGATGACGTCATAATGGTCGTCATGGCGACGATGATGTCATAATGGTCGTCATCGCGACGATGATGTCATACTGGTCGTCATGGCGACGGTGTTGTCATAATGGTCGTCATGGCGACGATGATGTCATAATGGTCGTCATGGCGACGATGATGTCAATATGGTTGTCATGGCTTTGGTGATGTCATAATGGTCGTCATGGCGACGGTGTTGCCATAATGGTCATCATGGCGACGATGATGTCATAATGGTCGTCATGGCGACGATGATATCAATATGGTTGTCATGGCTTTGGTGATGTCATAATGGTCGTCATGGCGACGGTGATGTCATATTGGTCGTCACGGCGACGATGATGTCATAATGATCGTCACGGCGACGATGATGTCATAATGTTCGTCACGGCGACGGTGATGTCATAATGGTCGTCAGGGCGACGATAACGTCATAATGGTCGTCATGGCGACGATGATTTCATAATGGTCGTCATGGCGACGATGATGTCATAATGGTCGTCATGGTGACGATAATGTCATAATGGTCGTCATGGAGACGATGACGTCATAATGGTCGTCATGGCAACGATGATGTCATAATGGTCGTCATGGCGACGATGATGTCATACTGGTCGTCATGGCGACGGTGTTGCCATAATGGTCGTCATGGCGACGATTATGTCATAATGGTCATCATGGCGACGGTGATGTCATAATGGTCGTCATGTTGACGATGATGTCAGAATGGTGGTCATGGCTTTGTTGATGTCATAATGGTCGTCATGGCAACGATGATGTCATAATGGTCGTCATGGCGACGATGATGTCATAATGGTCGTCATGGCGACGATGATGTCAGTATGGTGGTCATGGCTTTGGTGATGTCATAATGGTCGTCATGGCGACGGTGATGTCAAAATGGTCGTCATGGCAATGGTGATGTCAGAATGGTCGTCATGGCGACGATGATGTCATACTGGTCGTCATGGCGACGGTGTTACCATAATGGTCGTCATGGCGACGATGATGTCATAATGGTCGTCATGGCAATGGTGATGCCAGAATGGTCGTCATGGCGACGATGATGTCATAATGGTCGTCATGGCGACCGTGATGTCATAATGGTCGTCATGGCGACGATGATGTCATAATGGTCGTCGTGGCTTTGGTGATGTCATAATGGTCGTCATGGCGACGGTGACGTCATAATGGTCGTCATGTCGACGATAATGTCATACTGGTCGTCATGGCGACGGTGTTGCCATAATGGTCGTCATGGCGACGATGATGTCATAATGGTCGTCATGCCGACGATGATGTCATAATGGTCGTCATGGCGACGATGATGTCATTATGGTGGTCATGGCTTTGGTGATGTCATAATGGTCGTCATGGCGACGGTGATGTCATAATGGTCGTCATGGCAATGGTGATGTCAGAATGGTCGTCATGGCGACGATGAAGTCAGTATGGTGGTCATGGCTTTGGTGATGTCATAATGTTCGTCATGGCGACGATGATGTCATAATGGTCGTCATGGCGACGATGATGTCAATATGGTTGTCATGGCTTTGGTGATGTCATAATGGTCGTCATGGCGACGGTGATGTCATAATGGTCGTCATAGCGACGATGATGTCATAATGGTCGTCATGGCGACGGTGATGTCATAATGGTCGTCATGGCGACGATGATGTCATAATGGTCGTCATGGCTACGATGATGTCATAATGGTCGTCATGGCGACGATGATGTTATAATAGTCGTCATGGCGACGATGATGTCATAATGGTCGTCATGACAACGATGATGTCAATATGGTTATCATGGCTTTGGTGATGTCATAATGGTCGACATGGCGACGGTGATGTCATAATGGTTGTCATGGCGACGATGATGTCATAATGGTCGTCACGGTGACGGTGTTGCCATAATGGTCGTCATGGCGACGATGATGTCATAATGGTCGTCATGGCGACGATGATGTCATAATGGTCGTCATGGCGACGATGATGTCAGTATGGTGGTCATGGCTTTGGTGATGTCATAATGGTCGTCATGGCGACGGTGATGTCATAATGGTCGTCATGGCAAAGGTGATGTCCAAATGGTCGTCATGGCGACGATGACTTCATAATGGTCGTCATGGCGATGATGATGTCATAATGGTCGTCATGGCGACGATGATGTCATAATGGTCGTCATGGCGACGATGATGTCAGTATGGTGGTCATGGCTTTGGTGATGTCATAATGGTCGTCATGGCGACGGTGATGTCATAATGGTCGTCATGGCAATGGTGATGTCAGAATGGTCGTCATGGCGACGATGATGTCAGTATGGTGGTCATGGCTTTGGTGATGTCATAATGGTCGTCATGGCGACGATTATGTCATAATGGTCGTCATGGCGACGATGATGTCAATATGGTTGTCATGGCTTTGGTGATGTCATAATGGTCGTCATGGCGACGGTGATGTCACAATGGTCGTCATGGCGACGATGATGTCATAATGGTCGTCACGGCGACGATGATGCCATAATGGTCGTCATGGCGACGATGATGTTATACTGGTCGTCATGGCGACGGTGTTGCCATAATGGTCGTCATGGCGACGATGATGTCATAATGGTCGTCATGCCGACGATGATGCCATAATGGTCGTCATGGCGACGATGATGTCATAATGGTCGTCATGGCGACGATGATGTCATAATGGTCGTCATGGCGACGATGATGTCAGTATGGTGGTTATGGCTTTGGTGATGTCATAATGGTCGTCATGGCGACGGTGATGTCATAATGGTCGGCATGGCGACGATGATGTCAGTATGGTGGTCATGGCTTTGGTGATGTCATAATGGTCGTCATGGCGACGGTGATGTCAAAATGGTCGTCATGGCAATGGTGATGTCAGAATGGTCTTCATGGCGACGATGATGTCATACTGGTCGTCATGGCGACGGTGTTGCCATAATGGTCGTCATGGCGACGATGATGTCATAAGGGTCGTCATGGCGACGATGATGTCATAATGGTCATCATGGCGACGATGACGTCATAATGGTCGTCATGGCGACAATGACGTCATTATGGTCGTCATGGCGACGATAATGTCATAATGGTCGTCATGGCGACTATGATGTCATACTGGTCGTCATGGCGACGGAGTTGCCATAATGGTCGTCATTTCGACGATGATGTCATAATGGTCGTCATGCCGACGATGATGTCATAATGGTCGTCATGGCGACGGTGACGTCATAATGATCGTCATGTCGACGGTGATGTCATAATGGTCGTCATGGCGACGGAGATGTCATAATAGTCGTCATGGCGACATTGATGTCATAATTGTCGTCATGCCGACGATGATGTCATAATGGTCGTCATGGCGACGGTGTTACCATAATGGTCGTCATGGCGACGATGATGTCATAATGGTCGTCATGGCGACGATGATGCCAGAATGGTCGTCATGGCGACGATTATGTCAGTATGGTAGTCATGACTTTGGTGATGTCATAATGGTCGTCATGGCGACGATGATGTCATAATGGTCGTCATGGCGACGATGATGTCAATATGGTTGTCATGGTTTTGGTGATGTCATAATGGTCGTCATGGCGACGGTGATGTCATAATGGTCGTCATGGCGACGATGATGTCAAAATGGTCGTCACGGCGACGATGATGTCATAATGGTCGTCACGGCGACGGTGATGTCATAATGGTTGCCATATCAACAATGTTGTCATAAAGTTCGTCATGGCGACGATGATGTCATAATGGTAGTCATGGCAACGATGATGTCATAATGGTCGTCATGGCGACGATGATGTCATACTGGTCGTCATGGCGACAGTGTTGCCATAATGGTCGTCATGGCGACGATGATGTCATAATGGTCGTCATGGCGACGGTGTTGTCATAATGGTCGTCATGCCGACGATGATGTCATAATGGTCGTCATGGCGAAGATGATGTCATAATGGTCGTCATGGCGACGATGACGTCATAATGGTCGTCATGGTGACGATGACGTCATAATGGTCGTCATGGCGACGATGATGTCATAATGGTCGTCATGGCGACAGTGATGTCATAATAGTCGTCATGGCGACGATGATGTCATAATGGTCGTCATGCCGACGATGATGTCATAATGGTCGTCACGGCGACTGTGTTGCCATAATTGTCGTCATGGCGACGATGATGTCATAATGGTCGTCATGGCGACGATGATGTCAGAATGGTCGTCATGGCGACGATGATGTCAGTATGGTGGTCATGGCTTTGGTGATGTCATAATGGTCGTCATGGCGACGATTATGTCATAATGGTCGTCATGGCGACGATGATGTCAATATGGTTGTCATGGCTTTGGTGATGTCATAATGGTTGTCATGGCGGCGGTGATGTCATAATGGTCGTCATGGCGACGATTATGTCATAATGGTCGTCATGGCGACGATGATGTCAATATGGTTGTCATGGCTTTGGTGATGTCATAATGGTCGTCATGGCGACGGTGATGTCATAATGGTGGTCATGGCGACGATGATGTCATAATGGTCGTCACAGCGACGATGATGTCATAATGGTCGTCACGGCGACGGTGATGTCATAATGGTAGTCATGGCGACGATGATGTCATACTGGTCGTCATGGCGACGGTGTTGCCATAATGGTCGTCATGGTGACGATGATGTCATAATGGTCGTCATGGCGACGATGATGTCATAATGGTCGTCATGGCGACGATGATGTCATAATGGTCGTCATGCCGACGATGATGTCAGTATGATGGTTATGGCTTTGGTGATGTCATAATGGTCGTCATGGCGAAGATGATGTCATACTGGTCGTCATGGCGACGGTGTTGCCATAATGGTCGTCATGGCGACGATAATGTCATAATGGTCGTCATGGCGACGGTGATGTCATAATTGTCGTCATGCCGACGATGATGTCAGTATGGTGGTCATGGCTTTGGTGATGTCATAATGGTCGTCATGGCGACGATGATGTCAGTATGGTGGTCATGGCTTTGGTGATGTCATAATGGTTGTCATGGCGACGGTGATGTCATAATGGTCGTCATGGCGACGATGATGTCATAATGGTCGTCATGGCGACGATGATGTCATAATGGTCGTCATGGGGACGATGACGTCATAATGGTCGTCATGGCGACGATGACGTCATAATGGTCGTCATGGCGACGATGACGTCATAATGGTCGTCATGGCGACGATGATGTCATAATGGTCGTCATGGCGACGATGATGTCAATATGGTTGTCATGGCTTTGGTGATGTCATAATGGTCGTCATGGCGACGGTGATGTCATAATGGTCGTCACGGCGACGATGATGTCATAATGATCGTCACGGCGACGATGATGTCATAATGTTCGTCACGGCGACGGTGATGTCATAATGGTCGTCATGGCGACGATAACGTCATAATGGTCGTCATGGCGACGATGATGTCATAATGGTCGTCATGGCGACGATGATGTCATAATGGTCGTCATGGTGACGATGATGTCATAATGGTCGTCATGGAGACGATGACGTCATAATGGTCGTCATGGCAACGATGATGTCATAATGGTCGTCATGGCGACGATGATGTCATACTGGTCGTCATGGCGACGGTGTTGCCATAATGGTCGTCATGGCGACGATTATGTCATAATGGTCGTCATGGCGACGGTGATGTCATAATGGTCGTCATGTTGACGATGATGTCAGAATGGTGGTCATGGCTTTGGTGATGTCATAATGGTCGTCATGGCAACGATGATGTCATAATGGTCATCATGGCGACGATGATGTCATAATGGTCGTCATGGCGACGATGATGTCAGTATGGTGGTCAGGGCTTTGGTGATGTCATAATGGTCGTCATGGCGACGGTGATGTCAAAATGGTCGTCATGGCAATGGTGATGTCAGAATGGTCGTCATGGCGACGATGATGTCAGAATGGTCGTCATGGCGACGGTGTTGCCATAATGGTCGTCATGGCGACGATGATGTCTTAATGGTCGTCATGGCAATGGTGATGTCAGAATGGTCGTCATGGCGACGATGATGTCATAATGGTCGTCGTGGCTACGATGATGTCATAATGGTCGTCATGGCTACGATGATGTCATAATGGTCGTCATGGCTACGATGATGTCATAATGGTCGTCATGGCGACGATGATGTCATAATGGTCGTCATGGCGACGGTGATGTTATAATAGTCGTCATGGCGACGATGATGTCATAATGGTCGTCATGCCGACGATGATGTCAATATGGTTGTCATGGCTTTGGTGATGTCATAATGGTCGTCATGGCGACGGTGATGTCATAATGGTCGTCATGGCGACGATGATGTCATAATGGTCGTCACGGCGACGATGATGTCATAATGGTCGTCACGGCAGCGGTAATGTCATAATGGTCGTCATGGCAACGATGATGTCATACTGTCGTCATGGCGACGGTGTTGCCATAATGGTCGTCATGGCGACGATGATGTCATAATGGTCATCATGGCGACGATGACGTCATAATGGTCGTCATGGCGACGATGACGTCATAATGGTCGTCATGGCGACGAAAATGTCATACTGGTCGTCATGACGACGGTGTTGCCATAATGGTCGTCATGGCGACGATGATGTCATAATGGTCGTCATGCCGACGATGATGTCATAATGGTCGTCATGGCGACGATGATGTCATTATGGTGGTCATGGCTTTGGTGATGTCATAATGGTCGTCATGGCGACGGTGATGTCATAATGGTCGTCATGGCAATGGGTATGTCAGAATGGTCGTCATGGCGACGATGAAGTCAGTATGGTGGTCATGGCTTTGGTGATGTCATAATGTTCGTCATGGCGACGATGATGTCATAATGGTCGTCATGGCGACGATGATGTCAATATGGTTGTCATGGCTTTGGTGATGTCATAATGGTCGTCATGGCGACGGTGATGTCATAATGGTCGTCATGGCGACGATGATGTCATAATGGTCGTCATGGCGACGGTGATGTCATAATGGTCGTCATGGCGACGATGATGTCATAATGGTCGTCATGGCTACGATGATGTTATAATGGTCGTCATGGCGACGATGATGTTATAATAGTCGTCATGGCGACGATGATGTCATAATGGTCGTCATGCCAACGATGATGTCAATATGGTTGTCATGGCTTTGGTGATGTCATAATGGTCGACATGGCGACGGTGATGTCATAATGGTCGTCATGGCGACGATGATGTCATAATGGTCGTCACGGTGACGGTGTTGCCATAATGGTCGTCATGGCGACGATGATGTCATAATGGTCGTCATGGCGACGATGATGTCATAATGGTCGTCATGGCGACGATGATGTCAGTATGGTGGTCATGGCTTTGGTGATGTCATAATGGTCGTCATGGCGACGGTGATGTCATAATGGTCGTCATGGCAAAGGTGATGTCCAAATGGTCGTCATGGCGACGGTGTTGCCATAATGGTCGTCATGGCGACGATGATGTCATAATGGTCGTCATGGCGACGATGACGTCATAATATTCGTCATGGCGACGATGATGTCATAATGGTCGTCATGGCGACGATGATGTCATAATGGTCGTCATGGCGACGATGATGTCAGTATGGTGGTCATGGCTTTGGTGATGTCATAATGGTCGTCATGGCGACGGTGATGTCATAATGGTCGTCATGGCAATGGTGATGTCAGAATGGTCGTCATGGCGACGATGATGTCAGTATGGTGGTCATGGCTTTGGTGATGTCATAATGGTCGTCATGGCGACGATGATGTCATAATGGTCGTCATGGCGACGATGATGTCAATATGGTTGTCATGGCTTTGGTGATGTCATAATGGTCGTCATGGCGACGGTGATGTCATAATGGTCGTCATGGCGACGATGATGTCATAATGGTCGTCACGGCGACGATGATGTCATAATGGTCGTCATGGCGACGATGATGTCATACTGGTCGTCATGGCGACGGTGTTGCCATAATGGTCGTCATGGCGACGATGATGTCATAATGGTCGTCTTGCCGACGATGATGCCATAATGGTCGTCATGGAGACGATGATGTCATAATGGTCGTCATGGCGACGATGATGTCATAATGGTCGTCATGGCGACGATGATGTCAGTATGGTGGTCATGGCTTTGGTGATGTCATAATGGTCGTCATGGCGACGGTGATGTCATAATGGTCGTCATGGCGACGATGATGTCAGTATGGTGGTCATGGCTTTGGTGATGTCATAATGGTCGTCATGGCGACGGTGATGTCATAATGGTCGTCATGGCGACGATGATGTCAGTATGGTGGTCATGGCTTTGGTGATGTCATAATGGTCGTCATGGCGACGGTGATGTCAAAATGGTCGTCATGGCAATGGTGATGTCAGAATGGTCGTCATGGCGACGATGATGTCATACTGGTCGTCATGGCGACGGTGTTGCCATAATGGTCGTCATGGCGACGATGATGTCTTAATGGTCGTCATGGCAATGGTGATGTCAGAATGGTCGTCATGGTGACGATGATGTCATAATGGTCGTCATGGCGACCGTGATGTCATAATGGTCGTCATGGCGACGATGATGTCATAATGGTCGTCGTGGCTACGATGATGTCATAATGGTCGTCATGGCTACGATGATGTCATAATGGTCGTCATGGCTACGATGATGTCATAATGGTCGTCATGGCGACGATGATGTCATAATGGTCGTCATGGCGACGGTGATGTTATAATAGTCGTCATGGCGACGATGATGTCATAATGGTCGTCATGCCGACGATGATGTCAATATGGTTGTCATGGCTTTGGTGATGTCATAATGGTCGTCATGGCGACGGTGATGTCATAATGGTCGTCATGGCGACGATGATGTCATAATGGTCGTCACGGCGACGATGATGTCATAATGGTCGTCACGGCAGCGGTAATGTCATAATGGTCGTCATGGCGATGATGATGTCATACTGTCGTCATGGCGACGGTGTTGCCATAATGGTCGTCATGGCGACGATGATGTCATAATGGTCATCATGGCGACGATGACGTCATAATGGTCGTCATGGCGACGATGACGTCATAATGGTCGTCATGGCGACGATAATGTCATACTGGTCGTCATGGCGACGGTGTTGCCATAATGGTCGTCATGGCGACGATGATGTCATAATGGTCGTCATGCCGACGATGATGTCATAATGGTCGTCATGGCGACGATGATGTCATTATGGTGGTCATGGCTTTGGTGATGTCATAATGGTCGTCATGGCGACGGTGATGTCATAATGGTCGTCATGGCAATGGGTATGTCAGAATGGTCGTCATGGCGACGATGAAGTCAGTATGGTGGTCATGGCTTTGGTGATGTCATAATGTTCGTCATGGCGACGATGATGTCATAATGGTCGTCATGGCGACGATGATGTCAATATGGTTGTCATGGCTTTGGTGATGTCATAATGGTCGTCATGGCGACGGTGATGTCATAATGGTCGTCATGGCGACGATGATGTCATAATGGTCGTCATGGCGACGGTGATGTCATAATGGTCGTCATGGCGACGATGATGTCATAATGGTCGTCATGGCTACGATGATGTCATAATGGTCGTCATGGCGACGATGATGTTATAATAGTCGTCATGGCGACGATGATGTCATAATGGTCGTCATGCCAACGATGATGTCAATATGGTTGTCATGGCTTTGGTGATGTCATAATGGTCGACATGGCGACGGTGATGTCATAATGGTCGTCATGGCGACGATGATGTCATAATGGTCGTCACGGTGACGGTGTTGCCATAATGGTCGTCATGGCGACGATGATGTCATAATGGTCGTCATGGCGACGATGATGTCATAATGGTCGTCATGGCGACGATGATGTCAGCATGGTGGTCATGGCTTTGGTGATGTCATAATGGTCGTCATGGCGACGGTGATGTCATAATGGTCGTCATAGCAAAGGTGATGTCCAAATGGTCGTCATGGCGACGGTGCTGCCATAATGGTCGTCATGGCGACGATGATGTCATAATGGTCGTCATGGCGACGATGATGTTATAATAGTCGTCATGGCGACGATGATGTCATAATGGTCGTCATGCCAACGATGATGTCAATATGGTTGTCATGGCTTTGGTGATGTCATAATGGTCGACATGGCGACGGTGATGTCATAATGGTCGTCATGGCGACGATGAAGTCATAATGGTCGTCACGGTGACGGTGTTGCCATAATGGTCGTCATGGCGACGATGATGTCATAATGGTCGTCATGGCGACGATGATGTCATAATGGTCGTCATGGCGACGATGATGTCAGTATGGTGGTCATGGCTTTGGTGATGTCATAATGGTCGTCATGGCGACGGTGATGTCATAATGGTCGTCATGGCAAAGGTGATGTCCAAATGGTCGTCATGGCGACGGTGTTGCCATAATGGTCGTCATGGCGACGATGATGTCATAATGGTCGTCATGGCGACGATGACGTCATAATGGTCGTCATGGCGACGATGACGTCATAATGGTCGTCATGGCGACGATGATGTCATAATGGTCGTCATGGCGACGATGATGTCATAATGGTCGTCATGGCGACGATGATGTCAGTATGGTGGTCATGGCTTTGGTGATGTCATAATGGTCGTCATGGCGACGGTGATGTCATAATGGTCGTCATGGCAATGGTGATGTCAGAATGGTCGTCATGGCGACGATGATGTCAGTATGGTGGTCATGGCTTTGGTGATGTCATAATGGTCGTCATGGCGACGATGATGTCATAATGGTCGTCATGGCGACGATGATGTCAATATGGTTGTCATGGCTTTGGTGATGTCATAATGGTCGTCATGGCGACAGTGATGTCATAATGGTCGTCATGGCGACGATGATGTCATAATGGTCGTCACGGCGACGATGATGTCATAATGGTCGTCATGGCGACGATGATGTCATACTGGTCGTCATGGCGACGGTGTTGCCATAATGGTCGTCATGGCGACGATGATGTCATAATGGTCGTCATGCCGACGATGATGCCATAATGGTCGTCATGGCGACGATGATGTCATAATGGTCGTCATGGCGACGATGATGTCATAATGGTCGTCATGGCGACGATGATGTCAGTATGGTGGTCATGGCTTTGGTGATGTCATAATGGTCGTCATGGCGACGGTGATGTCATAATGGTCGTCATGGCGACGATGATGTCAGTATGGTGGTCATGGCTTTGGTGATGTCATAATGGTCGTCATGGCGACGGTGATGTCAAAATGGTCGTCATGGCAATGGTGATGTCAGAATGGTCGTCATGGCGACGATGATGTCATACTGGTCGTCATGGCGACGGTGTTGCCATAATGGTCGTCATGGCGACGATGATGTCTTAATGGTCGTCATGGCAATGGTGATGTCAGAATGGTCGTCATGGCGACGATGATGTCATAATGGTCGTCATGGCGACCGTGATGTCATAATGGTCGTCATGGCGACGATGATGTCATAATGGTCGTCGTGGCTACGATGATGTCATAATGGTCGTCATGGCTACGATGATGTCATAATGGTCGTCATGGCTACGATGATGTCATAATGGTCGTCATGGCTACGATGATGTCATAATGGTCGTCATGGCGACGGTGATGTTATAATAGTCGTCATGGCGACGATGATGTCATAATGGTCGTCATGCCGACGATGATGTCAATATGGTTGTCATGGCTTTGGTGATGTCATAATGGTCGTCATGGCGACGGTGATGTCATAATGGTCGTCATGGCGACGATGATGTCATAATGGTCGTCACGGCGACGATGATGTCATAATGGTCGTCACGGCAGCGGTAATGTCATAATGGTCGTCATGGCGACGATGATGTCATACTGTCGTCATGGCGACGGTGTTGCCATAATGGTCGTCATGGCGACGATGATGTCATAATGGTCATCATGGCGACGATGACGTCATAATGGTCGTCATGGCGACGATGACGTCATAATGGTCGTCATGGCGACGATAATGTCATACTGGTCGTCATGGCGACGGTGTTGCCATAATGGTCGTCATGGCGACGATGATGTCATAATGGTCGTCATGCCGACGATGATGTCATAATGGTCGTCATGGCGACGATGATGTCATTATGGTGGTCATGGCTTTGGTGATGTCATAATGGTCGTCATGGCGACGGTGATGTCATTATGGTCGTCATGGCAATGGGTATGTCAGAATGGTCGTCATGGCGACGATGAAGTCAGTATGGTGGTCATGGCTTTGGTGATGTCATAATGTTCGTCATGGCGACGATGATGTCATAATGGTCGTCATGGCTACGATGATGTCATAATGGTCGTCATGGCGACGATGATGTTATAATAGTCGTCATGGCGACGATGATGTCATAATGGTCGTCATGCCAACGATGATGTCAATATGGTTGTCATGGCTTTGGTGATGTCATAATGGTCGACATGGCGATGGTGATGTCATAATGGTCGTCATGGCGACGATGATGTCATAATGGTCGTCACGGTGACGGTGTTGCCATAATGGTCGTCATGGCGACGATGATGTCATAATGGTCGTCATGGCGACGATGATGTCATAATGGTCGTCATGGCGACGATGATGTCAGTATGGTGGTCATGGCTTTGGTGATGTCATAATGGTCGTCATGGCGACGGTGATGTCATAATGGTCGTCATGGCAAAGGTGATGTCCAAATGGTCGTCATGGCGACGGTGTTGCCATAATGGTCGTCATGGCGACGATGATGTCATAATGGTCGTCATGGCGACGATGACGTCATAATGGTCGTCATGGCGACGATGATGTCATAATGGTCGTCATGGCGACGATGATGTCATAATGGTCGTCATGGCGACGATGATGTCAGTATGGTGGTCATGGCTTTGGTGATGTCATAATGGTCGTCATGGCGACGGTGATGTCATAATGGTCGTCATGGCAATGGTGATGTCAGAATGGTCGTCATGGCGACGATGATGTTAGTATGGTGGTCATGGCTTTGGTGATGTCATAATGGTCGTCATGGCGACGATGATGTCATAATGGTCGTCATGGCGACGATGATGTCAATATGGTTGTCATGGCTTTGGTGATGTCATAATGGTCGTCATGGCGACGGTGATGTAATAATGGTCGTCATGGCGACGATGATGTCATAATGGTCGTCACGGCGACGATGATGTCATAATGGTCGTCATGGCGACGGTGTTGCCATAATGGTCGTCATGGCGACGATGATGTCATAATGGTCGTCATGCCGACGATGATGCCATAATGGTCGTCATGGCGACGATGATGTCATAATGGTCGTCATGGCGACGATGATGTCATAATGGTCGTCATGGCGACGATGATGTCAGTATGGTGGTCATGGCTTTGGTGATGTCATAATGGTCGTCATGGCGACGGTGATGTCATAATGGTCGTCATGGCGACGATGATGTCAGTATGGTGGTCATGGCTTTGGTGATGTCATAATGGTCGTCATGGCGACGGTGATGTCAAAATGGTCGTCATGGCAATGGTGATGTCAGAATGGTCTTCATGGCGACGATGATGTCATACTGGTCGTCATGGCGACGGTGTTGCCATAATGGTCGTCATGGCGACGATGATGTCATAATGGTCGTCATGGCGACGATGATGTCATAATGGTCATCATGGCGACGATGAAGTCATAATGGTCGTCATGGCGACAATGACGTCATTATGGTCGTCACAGCGACGATAATGTCATAATGGTCGTCATGGCGACTATGATGTCATACTGGTCGTCATGGCGACGGAGTTGCCATAATGGTCGTCATTTCGACGATGATATCATAATGGTCGTCATGCCGACGATGATGTCATAATGGTCGTCATGGCGACGGTGACGTCATAATGATCGTCATGTCGACGGTGATGTCATAATGGTCGTCATGGCGACGGAGATGTCATAATAGTCGTCATGGCGACATTGATGTCATAATTGTCGTCATGCCGACGATGATGTCATAATGGTCGTCATGGCGACGGTGTTACCATAATGGTCGTCATGGCGACGATGATGTCATAATGGTCGTCATGGCGACGATGATGCCAGAATGGTCGTCATGGCGACGATTATGTCAGTATGGTAGTCATGGCTTTGGTGATGTCATAATGGTCGTCATGGCGACGATGATGTCATTATGGTGGTCATGGCTTTGGTGATGTCATAATGGTCGTCATGGCGACGGTGATGTCATAATGGTCGTCATGGCAATGGGTATGTCAGAATGGTCGTCATGGCGATGATGAAGTCAGTATGGTGGTCATGGCTTTGGTGATGTCATAATGTTCGTCATGGCGACGATGATGTCATAATGGTCGTCATGGCGACGATGATGTCAATATGGTTGTCATGGCTTTGGTGATGTCATAATGGTCGTCATGGCGACGGTGATGTCATAATGGTCGTCATGGCGACGATGATGTCATAATGGTCGTCATGGCGACGGTGATGTCATAATGGTCGTCATGGCGACGATGATGTCATAATGGTCGTCATGGCTACGATGATGTCATAATGGTCGTCATGGCGACGATGATGTTATAATAGTCGTCATGGCGACGATGATGTCATAATGGTCGTCATGCCAACGATGATGTCAATATGGTTGTCATGGCTTTGGTGATGTCATAATGGTCGACATGGCGACGGTGATGTCATAATGGTCGTCATGGCGACGATGATGTCATAATGGTCGTCACGGTGACGGTGTTGCCATAATGGTCGTCATGGCGACGATGATGTCATAATGGTCGTCATGGCGACGATGATGTCATAATGGTCGTCATGGCGACGATGATGTCAGTATGGTGGTCATGGCTTTGGTGATGTCATAATGGTCGTCATGGCGACGGTGATGTCATAATGGTCGTCATGGCAAAGGTGATGTCCAAATGGTCGTCATGGCGACGGTGTTGCCATAATGGTCGTCATGGCGACGATGATGTCATAATGGTCGTCATGGCGACGATGACGTCATAATGGTCGTCATGGCGACGATGATGTCATAATGGTCGTCATGGTGACGATGATGTCATAATGGTCGTCATGGCGACGATGATGTCAGTATGGTGGTCATGGCTTTGGTGATGTCATAATGGTCGTCATGGCGACGGTGATGTCATAATGGTCGTCATGGCAATGGTGATGTCAGAATGGTCGTCATGGCGACGATCATGTCAGTATGGTGGTCATGGCTTTGGTGATGTCATAATGGTCGTCATGGCGACGATGATGTCATAATGGTCGTCATGGCGACGATGATGTCAATATGGTTGTCATGGCTTTGGTGATGTCATAATGGTCGTCATGGCGACGGTGATGTCATAATGGTCGTCATGGCGACGATGATGTCATAATGGTCGTCACGGCGACGATGATGTCATAATGGTCGTCATGGCGACGATGATGTCATACTGGTCGTCATGGCGACGGTGTTGCCATAATGGTCGTCATGGCGACGATGATGTCATAATGGTCGTCATGCCGACGATGATGCCATAATGGTCGTCATGGCGACGATGATGTCATAATGGTCGTCATGGCGACGATGATGTCATAATGGTCGTCATGGCGACGATGATGTCATAATGGTCGTCATGGCGACGATGATGTCATAATGGTTGTCATGGTGACAATGATGTCATAATGGTCGTCATGGAGACGATGACGTCATAATGGTCGTCATGGCAACGATGATGTCATAATGGTCGTCATGGCGACGATGATGTCATACTGGTCGTCATGGCGACGGTGTTGCCATAATGGTCGTCATGGCGACGATTATGTCATAATGGTCGTCATGGCGACGGTGATGTCATAATGGTCGTCATGTTGACGATGATGTCAGAATGGTGGTCATGGCTTTGGTGATGTCATAATGGTCGTCATGGCAACGATGATGTCATAATGGTCGTCATGGCGACGATGATGTCATAATGGTCGTCATGGCGACGATGATGTCAGTATGGTGGTCATGGCTTTGGTGATGTCATAATGGTCGTCATGGCGACGGTGATGTCAAAATGGTCGTCATGGCAATGGTGATGTCAGAATGGTCGTCATGGCGACGATGATGTCATACTGGTCGTCATGGCGACGGTGTTGCCATAATGGTCGTCATGGCGACGATGATGTCTTAATGGTCGTCATGGCAATGGTGATGTCAGAATGGTCGTCATGGCGACGATGATGTCATAATGGTCGTCATGGCGACCGTGATGTCATAATGGTCGTCATGGCGACGATGATGTCATAATGGTCGTCGTGGCTACGATGATGTCATAATGGTCGTCATGGCTACGATGATGTCATAATGGTCGTCATGGCGACGGTGATGTTATAATAGTCGTCATGGCGACAATGATGTCATAATGGTCGTCATGCCGACGATGATGTCAATATGGTTGTCATGGCTTTGGTGATGTCATAATGGTCGTCATGGCGACGGTGATGTCATAATGGTCGTCATGGCGACGATGATGTCATAATGGTCGTCACGGCGACGATGATGTCATAATGGTCGTCACGGCAGCGGTAATGTCATAATGGTCGTCATGGCGACGATGATGTCATACTGTCGTCATGGCGACGGTGTTGCCATAATGGTCGTCATGGTGACGATGATGTCATAATGGTCATCATGGCGACGATGACGTCATAATGGTCGTCATGGCGACGATGACGTCATAATGGTCGTCATGGCGACGATAATGTCATACTGGTCGTCATGGCGACGGTGTTGCCATAATGGTCGTCATGGCGACGATGATGTCATAATGGTCGTCATGCCGACGATGATGTCATAATGGTCGTCATGGCGACGATGATGTCATTATGGTGGTCATGGCTTTGGTGATGTTATAATGGTCGTCATGGCGACGGTGATGTCATAATGGTCGTCATGGCAATGGGTATGTCAGAATGGTCGTCATGGCGACGATGAAGTCAGTATGGTGGTCATGGCTTTGGTGATGTCATAATGTTCGTCATGGCGACGATGATGTCATAATGGTCGTCATGGCGACGATGATGTCATAATGGTCGTCATGGCGACGATGATGTCATAATGGTCGTCATGGCGACGGTGATGTCATAATGGTCGTCATGGCGACGATGATGTCATAATGGTCGTCATGGCGACGGTGATGTCATAATGGTCGTCATGGCGACGATGATGTCATAATGGTCGTCATGGCGACGATGATGTTATAATAGTCGTCATGGCGACGATGATGTCATAATGGTCGTCATGCCAACGATGATGTCAATATGGTTGTCATGGCTTTGGTGATGTCATAATGGTCGACATGGCGACGGTGATGTCATAATGGTCGTCATGGCGACGATGATGTCATAATGGTCGTCACGGTGACGGTGTTGCCATAATGGTCGTCATGGCGACGATGATGTCATAATGGTCGTCATGGCGACGATGATGTCATAATGGTCGTCATGGCGACGATGATGTCAGTATGGTGGTCATGGCTTTGGTGATGTCATAATGGTCGTCATGGCGACGGTGATGTCATAATGGTCGTCATGGCAAAGGTGATGTCCAAATGGTCGTCATGGCGACGGTGTTGCCATAATGGTCGTCATGGCGACGATGATGTCATAATGGTCGTCATGGCGACGATGACGTCATAATGGTCGTCATGGCGACGATGACGTCATAATGGTCGTCATGGCGACGATGATGTCATAATGGTCGTCATGGCGACGATGATGTCATAATGGTCGTCATGGCGACGATGATGTCAGTATGGTGGTCATGGCTTTGGTGATGTCATAATGGTCGTCATGGCGACGGTGATGTCATAATGGTCGTCATGGCAATGGTGATGTCAGAATGGTCGTCATGGCGACGATGATGTCAGTATGGTGGTCATGGCTTTGGTGATGTCATAATGGTCGTCATGGCGACGATGATGTCATAATGGTCGTCATGGCGACGATGATGTCAATATGGTTGTCATGGCTTTGGTGATGTCATAATGGTCGTCATGGCGACGGTGATGTCATAATGGTCGTCATGGCGACGATGATGTCATAATGGTCGTCACGGCGACGATGATGTCATAATGGTCGTCATGGCGACGATGATGTCATACTGGTCGTCATGGCGACGGTGTTGCCATAATGGTCGTCATGGCGACGATGATGTCATAATGGTCGTCATGCCGACGATGATGCCATAATGGTCGTCATGGCGACGATGATGTCATAATGGTCGTCATGGCGACGATGATGTCATAATGGTCGTCATGGCGACGATGATGTCAGTATGGTGGTCATGGCTTTGGTGATGTCATAATGGTCGTCATGGCGACGGTGATGTCATAATGGTCGTCATGGCGACGATGATGTCAGTATGGTGGTCATGGCTTTGGTGATGTCATAATGGTCGTCATGGCGACGGTGATGTCAAAATGGTCGTCATGGCAACGGTGATGTCAGAATGGTCTTCATGGCGACGATGATGTCATACTGGTCGTCATGGCGACGGTGTTGCCATAATGGTCGTCATGGCGACGATGATGTCATAATGGTCGTCATGGCGACGATGATGTCATAATGGTCATCATGGCGACGATGAAGTCATAATGGTCGTCATGGCGACAATGACGTCATTATGGTCGTCATGGCGACGATAATGTCATAATGGTCGTCATGGCGACTATGATGTCATACTGGTCGTCATGGCGACGGAGTTGCCATAATGGTCGTCATTTCGACGATGATATCATAATGGTCGTCATGCCGACGATGATGTCATAATGGTCGTCATGGCGACGGTGACGTCATAATGATCGTCATGTCGACGGTGATGTCATAATAGTCGTCATGGCGACATTGATGTCATAATTGTCGTCATGCCGACGATGATGTCATAATGGTCGTCATGGCGACGGTGTTACCATAATGGTCGTCATGGCGACGATGATGTCATAATGGTCGTCATGGCGACGATGATGCCAGAATGGTCGTCATGGCGACGATTATGTCAGTATGGTAGTCATGGCTTTGGTGATGTCATAATGGTCGTCATGGTGACGATGATGTCATTATGGTGGTCATGGCTTTGGTGATGTCATAATGGTCGTCATGGCGACGTTGATGTCATAATGGTCGTCATGGCAATGGGTATGTCAGAATGGTCGTCATGGCGACGATGAAGTCAGTATGGTGGTCATGGCTTTGGTGATGTCATAATGTTCGTCATGGCGACGATGATGTCATAATGGTCGTCATGGCGACGATGATGTCAATATGGTTGTCATGGCTTTGGTGATGTCATAATGGTCGTCATGGCGACGGTGATGTCATAATGGTCGTCATGGCGACGATGATGTCATAATGGTCGTCATGGCGACGGTGATGTCATAATGGTCGTCATGGCGACGATGATGTCATAATGGTCGTCATGGCTACGATGATGTCATAATGGTCGTCATGGCGACGATGATGTTATAATAGTCGTCATGGCGACGATGATGTCATAATGGTCGTCATGCCAACGATGATGTCAATATGGTTGTCATGGCTTTGGTGATGTCATAATGGTCGACATGGCGACGGTGATGTCATAATGGTCGTCATGGCGACGATGATGTCATAATGGTCGTCACGGTGACGGTGTTGCCATAATGGTCGTCATGGCGACGATGATGTCATAATGGTCGTCATGGCGACGATGATGTCATAATGGTCGTCATGGCGACGATGATGTCAGTATGGTGGTCATGGCATTGGTGATGTCATAATGGTCGTCATGGCGACGGTGATGTCATAATGGTCGTCATGGCGACGATGATGTCATAATGGTCGTCACGGCGACGATGATGTCATAATTGTCGTCATGGCGACGATGATGTCATACTGGTCGTCATGGCGACGGTGTTGCCATAATGGTCGTCATGGCGACGATGATGTCATAATGGTCGTCATGCCGACGATGATGCCATAATGGTCGTCATGGCGACGATGATGTCATAATGGTCGTCATGGCGACGATGATGTCATAATGGTCGTCATGACGACGATGATGTCAGTATGGTGGTCATGGCTTTGGTGATGTCATAATGGTCGTCATGGCGACGGTGATGTCATAATGGTCGTCATGGCGACGATGATGTCAGTATGGTGGTCATGGCTTTGGTGATGTCATAATGGTCGTCATGGCGACGGTGATGTCAAAATGGTCGTCATGGCAATGGTGATGTCAGAATGGTCTTCATGGCGACGATGATGTCATACTGGTCGTCATGGCGACGGTGTTGCCATAATGGTCGTCATGGCGACGATGATGTCATAATGGTCGTCATGGCGACGATGATGTCATAATGGTCATCATGGCGACGATGAAGTCATAATGGTCGTCATGGCGACAATGACGTCATTATGGTCGTCATGGCAACGATAATGTCATAATGGTCGTCATGGCGACTATGATGTCATACTGGTCGTCATGGCGACGGAGTTGCCATAATGGTCGTCATTTCGACGATGATATCATAATGGTCGTCATGCCGACGATGATGTCATAATGGTCGTCATGGCGACGGTGACGTAATAATGATCGTCATGTCGACGGTGATGTCATAATGGTCGTCATGGCGACGGAGATGTCATAATAGTCGTCATGGCGACATTGATGTCATAATTGTCGTCATGCCGACGATGATGTCATAATGGTCGTCATGGCGACGGTGTTACCATAATGGTCGTCATGGCGACGATGTTGTCATAATGGTCGTCATGGCGACGATGATGCCAGAATGGTCGTCATGGCGACGATTATGTCAGTATGGTAGTCATGGCTTTGGTGATGTCATAATGGTCGTCATGGCGACGATGATGTCATAATGGTCGTCATGGCGATGATGATGTCAATATGGTTGTCATGGTTTTGGTGATGTCATAATGGTCGTCATGGCGACGATGATGTCAAAATGGTCGTCACGGCGACGATGATGTCATAATGGTCGTCACGGCGACGGTGATGTCATAATGGTTGCCATAGCAACAATGTTGTCATAAAGTTCGTTATGGCGACGATGATGTCATAATGGTAGTCATGGCAACGATGATGTCATAATGGTCGTCATGGCGACGATGATGTCATACTGGTCGTCATGGCGACAGTGTTGCCATAATGGTCGTCATGGCGACGATGATGTCATAATGGTCGTCATGGCGACGGTGATGTCATAATGGTCGTCATGGCGACGGTGTTGTCATAATGGTCGTCATGGCGAAGATGATGTCATAATGGTCGTCATGGCGACGATGATGTCATAATGGTCGTCATGGCGACGATGACGTCATAATGGTCGTCATGGCGACGATGACGTCATAATGGTCGTCATGGCGACGATGATGTCATAATGGTCGTCATGGCGACAGTGATGTCATAATAGTCGTCATGGCGACGATGATGTCATAATGGTCGTCATGCCAACGATGATGTCATAATGGTCGTCACGGCGACGGTGTTGCCATAATGGTCGTCATGGCGACGATGATGTCATAATGGTCGTCATGGCGACGATGATGTCAGTATGGTCGTCATGGCGACGATGATGTCAGTATGGTCGTCATGGCGACGATTATGTCATAATGGTCGTCATGGCGACGATGATGTCAATATGGTTGTCATGGCGACGATGATGTCAATATGGTTGTCATGGCTTTGGTGATGTCATAATGGTCGTCATGGCGGCTGTGATGTCATAATGGTCGTCATGGCGACGATGATGTCATAATGGTCGTCACGGCGACGATGATGTCATAATGGTCGTCACGGCGACGATGATGTCAATATGGTTGTCATGGCTTTGGTGATGTCATAATGGTCGTCATGGCGACGGTGATGTCATAATGGTCGTCATGGCGACGATGATGTCATACTGGTCGTCATGGCGACGGTGTTGCCATAATGGTCGTCATGGTGACGATGATGTCATAATGGTCGTCATGGCGACGATGATGTCATAATGGTCATCATGGCGACGATGATGTCATAATGGTCGTCATGCCGACGATGATGTCAGTATGATGGTCATGGCTTTGGTGATGTCATAATGGTCGTCATGGCGACGATGATGTCATACTGGTCGTCATGGCGACGGTGTTGCCATAATGGTCGTCATGGCGACGATAATGTCATAATGGTCGTCATGGCGACGGTGATGTCATAATGGTCGTCATGCCGACGATGATGTCAGGATGGTGGTCATGGCTTTGGTGATGTCATAATGGTTGTCATGGCGACGGTGATGTCATAATGGTCGTCATGGCGACAATGATGTCATAATGGTCGTCATGGCGACGATGATGTCATAATGGTCGTCATGGCGACGATGACGTCATAATGGTCGTCATGGCGACGATGACGTCATAATGGTCGTCATGGCGACGATGATGTCATAATGGTCGTCATCGCGACGATGATGTCATACTGGTCGTCATGGCGACGGTGTTGCCATAATGGTCGTCATGGCGACGATGATGACATAATGGTCGTCATGGCGACGATGAGGTCAATATGGTCGTCATGGCTTTGGTGATGTCATAATGGTCGTCATGGCGACGGTGATGTCATAATGGTCGTCACGGCGACGATGATGTCATAATGGTCGTCATGGTGACGATGATGTCATAATGGTCGTCATGGCGACGATAACGTCATAATGGTCGTCATGGCGACGATGCTGTCATAATGGTCGTCATGGCGACGATGATGTCATAATGGTCGTCATGGTGATGATGATGTCATAATGGTCGTCATGGAGACGATGACGTCATAATGGTCGTCATGGCAACGATGATGTCATACTGGTCGTCATGGCGACGATGATGTCATACTGGTCGTCATGGCGACGGTGTTGCCATAATGGTCGTCATGGCGACGATTATGTCATAATGGTCGTCATGGCGACGGTGATGTCATAATGGTCGTCATGTTGACGATGATGTCAGAATGGTGGTCATGGCTTTGGTGATGTCATAATGGTCGTCATGGCAACGATGATGTCATAATGGTCGTCATGGCGACGATGATGTCATAATGGTCGTCATGGCGACGATGATGTCAGTATGGTGGTCATGGCTTTGGTGATGTCATAATGGTCGTCATGGCGACGGTGATGTCAAAATGGTCGTCATGGCAATGGTGATGTCAGAATGGTCGTCATGGCGACGATGATGTCATACTGGTCGTCATGGCGACGGTGTTGCCATAATGGTCGTCATGGCGACGATGATGTCTTAATGGTCGTCATGGCAATGGTGATGTCAGAATGGTCGTCATGGCGACGATGATGTCATAATGGTCGTCATGGCGACCGTGATGTCATAATGGTCGTCATGGCGACGATGATGTCATAATGGTCGTCGTGGCTACGATGATGTCATAATGGTCGTCATGGCTACGATGATGTCATAATGGTCGTCATGGCTACGATGATGTCATAATGGTCGTCATGGCGACGATGATGTCATAATGGTCGTCATGGCGACGGTGATGTTATAATAGTCGTCATGGCGACGATGATGTCATAATGGTCGTCATGCCGACGATGATGTCAATATGGTTGTCATGGCTTTGGTGATGTCATAATGGTCGTCATGGCGACGGTGATGTCATAATGGTCGTCATGGCGACGATGATGTCATAATGGTCGTCACGGCGACGATGATGTCATAATGGTCGTCACGGCAGCGGTAATGTCATAATGGTCGTCATGGCGACGATGATGTCATACTGTCGTCATGGCGACGGTGTTGCCATAATGGTCGTCATGGCGACGATGATGTCATAATGGTCATCATGGCGACGATGACGTCATAATGGTCGTCATGGCGACGATGACGTCATAATGGTCGTCATGGCGACGATAATGTCATACTGGTCGTCATGGCGACGGTGTTGCCATAATGGTCGTCATGGCGACGATGATGTCATAATGGTCGTCATGCCGACGATGATGTCATAATGGTCGTCATGGCGACGATGATGTCATTATGGTGGTCATGGCTTTGGTGATGTCATAATGGTCGTCATGGCGACGGTGATGTCATAATGGTCGTCATGGCAATGGTGATGTCAGAATGGTCGTCATGGCGACGATGAAGTCAGTATGGTGGTCATGGCTTTGGTGATGTCATAATGTTCGTCATGGCGACGATGATGTCATAATGGTCGTCATGGCGACGATGATGTCAATATGGTTGTCATGGCTTTGGTGATGTCATAATGGTCGTCATGGCGACGATGATGTCATAATGGTCGTCACGGCGACGATGATGTCATAATGGTCATCATGGCGACGATGACGTCATAATGGTCGTCATGGTGACGATGACGTCATAATGGTCGTCATGGCGACGATAATGTCATACTGGTCGTCATGGCGACGGTGTTGCCATAATGGTCGTCATGGCGACGATGATGTCATAATGGTCGTCATGCCGACGATGATGTCATAATGGTCGTCATGGCGACGATGATGTCATTATGGTGGTCATGGCTTTGGTGATGTCATAATGGTCATCATGGCGACGGTGATGTCATAATGGTCGTCATGGCAATGGTGATGTCAGAATGGTCGTCATGGCGACGATGAAGTCAGTATGGTGGTCATGGCTTTGGTGATGTCATAATGTTCGTCATGGCGACGATGATATCATAATGGTCGTCATGGCGACGATGATGTCAATATGGTTGTCATGGCTTTGGTGATGTCATAATGGTCGTCATGGCGACGATGATGTCATAATGGTCGTCATGGCGACGGTGATGTCATAATGGTCGTCATGGCGACGATGATGTCATAATGGTCGTCATGGCTACGATGATGTCATAATGGTCGTCATGGCGACGATGATGTTATAATAGTCGTCATGGCGACGATGATGTCATAATGGTCGTCATGCCAACGATGATGTCAATATGGTTGTCATGGCTTTGGTGATGTCATAATGGTCGACATGGCGACGGTGATGTCATAATGGTCGTCATGGCGACGATGATGTCATAATGGTCGTCACGGCGACGATGATGTCATAATGGTCGTCACGGCGGCGATAATGTCATAATGGTCGTCATGGCGACGATGATGTCATACTGTCGTCATGGCGACGGTGTTGCCATAATGGTCGTCATGGCGACGATGATGTCATAATGGTCATCATGGCGACGATGACGTCATAATGGTCGTCATGGCGACGATGACGTCATAATGGTCGTCATGGCGACGATGACGTCATAATGGTCGTCATGGCGACGAGAATGTCATACTGGTCGTCATGGCGACGGTGTTGCCATAATGGTCGTCATGGCGACGATGATGTCATAATGGTCGTCATGCCGACGATGATGTCATAATGGTCATCATGGCGACTATGATGTCATAATGGTCGTCATGGCGACGATGATGTCAGTATGGTGGTCATGGCTTTGGTGATGTCATAATGGTCGTCATGGCGACGGTGATGTCATAATGGTCGTCATGGCAATGGTGATGTCAGAATGGTCGTCATGGCGACGATGATGTCATACTGTCGTCATGGCGACGGTGTTGCCATAATGGTCGTCATGGCGACGATGATGTCATAATGGTCATCATGGCGACGATGACGTCATAATGGTCGTCATGGCAATGATGATGTCATAATGGTCGTCATGGCGACGATGATGTCATACTGGTCGTCATGGCGACAGTGTTGCCATAATGGTCGTCATGGCGACGATAATGTCATAATGGTCGTCATGGCGACGGTGATGTCATAATGGTCGTCATGCCGACGATGATGTCAGTATGGTGGTCATGGCTTTGGTGATGTCATAATGGTTGTCATGGCGACGATGATGTCATAATGGTCGTCATGGCGACGATGTCATAATGGTCGTCATGGCGACGATGATGTCATAATGGTCGTCATGGCGACGATGACGTCATAATGGTCGTCATGGCGACGATGACGTCATAATGGTCGTCATGGCGACGATGATGTCATAATGGTCGTCATCGCGACGATGATGTCATACTGGTCGTCATGGCGACGGTGTTGCCATAATGGTCGTCATGGCGACGATGATGTCATAATGGTCGTCATGGCGACGATGATGTCAATATGGTTGTCATGGCTTTGGTGATGTCATAATGGTCGTCATGGTGACGGTGATGTCATATTGGTCGTCACGGCGACGATGATGTCATAATGATCGTCACGGAGACGATGATGTCATAATGTTCGTCACGGCGACGGTGATGTCATAATGGTCGTCATGGCGACGATAACGTCATAATGGTCGTCATGGCGACGATGATGTCATAATGGTCGTCATGGCGACGATGACGTCATAATGGTCGTCATGGTGACGATAATGTCATAATGGTCGTCATGGAGACGATGACGTCATAATGGTCGTCATGGCAACGATGATGTCATAATGGTCGTCATGGCGACGATGATGTCATACTGGTCGTCATGGCGACGGTGTTGCCATAATGGTCGTCATGGCGACGATTATGTCATAATGGTCATCATGGTGTCGGTGATGTCATAATGGTCGTCATGTTGACGATGATGTCAGAATGGTGGTCATGGCTTTGTTGATGTCATAATGGTCGTCATGGCAACGATGATGTCATAATGGTCGTCATGGCGACGATGATGTCATAATGGTCGTCATGGCGACGATAATGTCAGTATGGTGGTCATGGCTTTGGTGATGTCATAATGGTCGTCATGGCGACGGTGATGTCAAAATGGTCGTCATGGCAATGGTGATGTCAGAAAGGTCGTCATGGCGACGATGATGTCATACTGGTCGTCATGGCGACGGTGTTGCCATAATGGTCGTCATGGCGACGATGATGTCATAATGGTCGTCATGGCAATGGTGATGTCAGAATGGTCGTCATGGCGACGATGATGTCATAATGGTCGTCATGGCGACCGTGATGTCATAATGGTCGTCATGGCGACCGTGATGTCATAATGGTCGTCATGGCGACGATGATGTCATAATGGTCGCCGTGGCTTTGGTGATGTCATAATGGTCGTCATGGCGACGGTGACGTCATAATGGTCGTCATGGCGACGATAATGTCATACTGGTCGTCATGGCGACGGTGTTGCCATAATGGTCGTCATGGCGACGATGATGTCATAATGGTCGTCATGCCGACGATGATGTCATAATGGTCGTCATGGCGACGATGATGTCATTATGGTGGTCATGGCTTTGGTGATGTCATAATGGTCGTCATGGCGACGGTGATGTCATAATGGTCGTCATGGCAATGGTGATGTCAGAATGATCGTCATGGCGACGATGAAGTCAGTATGGTGGTCATGGCTTTGGTGATGTCATAATGTTCGTCATGGCGACGATGATGTCATAATGGTCGTCATGGCGACGATGATGTCAATATGGTTGTCATGGCTTTGGTGATGTCATAATGGTCGTCATGGCGACGGTGATGTCATAATGGTCGTCATGGCGACGATGATGTCATAATGGTCGTCATGGCGACGGTGATGTCATAATGGTCGTCATGGCGACGATGATGTCATAATGGTCGTCATGGCTACGATGATGTCATAATGGTCGTCATGGCGACGATGATGTTATAATAGTCGTCATGGCGACGATGATGTCATAATGGTCGTCATGCCAACGATGATGTCAATATGTTTGTCATGGCTTTGGTGATGTCATAATGTTCGTCACGGCGACGGTGATGTCATAATGGTCGTCATGGCGACGATAACGTCATAATGGTCGTCATGGCGACGATGATGTCATAATGGTCGTCATGGCGACGATGACGTCATAATGGTCGTCATGGTGACGATAATGTCATAATGGTCGTCATGGAGACGATGACGTCATAATGGTCGTCATGGCAACGATGATGTCATAATGGTCGTCATGGCGACGATGATGTCATACTGGTCGTCATGGCGACGGTGTTGCCATAATGGTCGTCATGGCGACGATTATGTCATAATGGTCATCATGGCGTCGGTGATGTCATAATGGTCGTCATGTTGACGATGATGTCAGAATGGTGGTCATGGCTTTGTTGATGTCATAATGGTCGTCATGGCAACGATGATGTCATAATGGTCGTCATGGCGACGATGATGTCATAATGGTCGTCATGGCGACGATAATGTCAGTATGGTGGTCATGGCTTTGGTGATGTCATAATGGTCGTCATGGCGACGGTGATGTCAAAATGGTCGTCATGGCAATGGTGATGTCAGAAAGGTCGTCATGGCGACGATGATGTCATACTGGTCGTCATGGCGACGGTGTTGCCATAATGGTCGTCATGGCGACGATGATGTCATAATGGTCGTCATGGCAATGGTGATGTCAGAATGGTCGTCATGGCGACGATGATGTCATAATGGTCGTCATGGCGACCGTGATGTCATAATGGTCGTCATGGCGACCGTGATGTCATAATGGTCGTCATGGCGACGATGATGTCATAATGGTCGCCGTGGCTTTGGTGATGTCATAATGGTCGTCATGGCGACGGTGACGTCATAATGGTCGTCATGGCGACGATAATGTCATACTGGTCGTCATGGCGACGGTGTTGCCATAATGGTCGTCATGGCGACGATGATGTCATAATGGTCGTCATGCCGACGATGATGTCATAATGGTCGTCATGGCGACGATGATGTCATTATGGTGGTCATGGCTTTGGTGATGTCATAATGGTCGTCATGGCGACGGTGATGTCATAATGGTCGTCATGGCAATGGTGATGTCAGAATGATCGTCATGGCGACGATGAAGTCAGTATGGTGGTCATGGCTTTGGTGATGTCATAATGTTCGTCATGGCGACGATGATGTCATAATGGTCGTCATGGCGACGATGATGTCAATATGGTTGTCATGGCTTTGGTGATGTCATAATGGTCGTCATGGCGACGGTGATGTCATAATGGTCGTCATGGCGACGATGATGTCATAATGGTCGTCATGGCGACGGTGATGTCATAATGGTCGTCATGGCGACGATGATGTCATAATGGTCGTCATGGCTACGATGATGTCATAATGGTCGTCATGGCGACGATGATGTTATAATAGTCGTCATGGCGACGATGATGTCATAATGGTCGTCATGCCAACGATGATGTCAATATGTTTGTCATGGCTTTGGTGATGTCATAATGTTCGTCACGGCGACGGTGATGTCATAATGGTCGTCATGGCGACGATAACGTCATAATGGTCGTCATGGCGACGATGATGTCATAATGGTCGTCATGGCGACGATGACGTCATAATGGTCGTCATGGTGACGATAATGTCATAATGGTCGTCATGGAGACGATGACGTCATAATGGTCGTCATGGCAACGATGATGTCATAATGGTCGTCATGGCGACGATGATGTCATACTGGTCGTCATGGCGACGGTGTTGCCATAATGGTCGTCATGGCGACGATTATGTCATAATGGTCATCATGGCGTCGGTGATGTCATAATGGTCGTCATGTTGACGATGATGTCAGAATGGTGGTCATGGCTTTGTTGATGTCATAATGGTCGTCATGGCAACGATGATGTCATAATGGTCGTCATGGCGACGATGATGTCATAATGGTCGTCATGGCGACGATAATGTCAGTATGGTGGTCATGGCTTTGGTGATGTCATAATGGTCGTCATGGCGACGGTGATGTCAAAATGGTCGTCATGGCAATGGTGATGTCAGAAAGGTCGTCATGGCGACGATGATGTCATACTGGTCGTCATGGCGACGGTGTTGCCATAATGGTCGTCATGGCGACGATGATGTCATAATGGTCGTCATGGCAATGGTGATGTCAGAATGGTCGTCATGGCGACGATGATGTCATAATGGTCGTCATGGCGACCGTGATGTCATAATGGTCGTCATGGCGACCGTGATGTCATAATGGTCGTCATGGCGACGATGATGTCATAATGGTCGCCGTGGCTTTGGTGATGTCATAATGGTCGTCATGGCGACGGTGACGTCATAATGGTCGTCATGGCGACGATAATGTCATACTGGTCGTCATGGCGACGGTGTTGCCATAATGGTCGTCATGGCGACGATGATGTCATAATGGTCGTCATGCCGACGATGATGTCATAATGGTCGTCATGGCGACGATGATGTCATTATGGTGGTCATGGCTTTGGTGATGTCATAATGGTCGTCATGGCGACGGTGATGTCATAATGGTCGTCATGGCAATGGTGATGTCAGAATGATCGTCATGGCGACGATGAAGTCAGTATGGTGGTCATGGCTTTGGTGATGTCATAATGTTCGTCATGGCGACGATGATGTCATAATGGTCGTCATGGCGACGATGATGTCAATATGGTTGTCATGGCTTTGGTGATGTCATAATGGTCGTCATGGCGACGGTGATGTCATAATGGTCGTCACGGCGACGATGATGTCATAATGGTCATCATGGCGACGATGACGTCATAATGGTCGTCATGGTGACGATGACGTCATAATGGTCGTCATGGCGACGATAATGTCATACTGGTCGTCATGGCGACGGTGTTGCCATAATGGTCGTCATGGCGACGATGATGTCATAATGGTCGTCATGCCGACGATGATGTCATAATGGTCGTCATGGCGACGATGATGTCATTATGGTGGTCATGGCTTTGGTGATGTCATAATGGTCATCATGGCGACGGTGATGTCATAATGGTCGTCATGGCAATGGTGATGTCAGAATGGTCGTCATGGCGACGATGAAGTCAGTATGGTGGTCATGGCTTTGGTGATGTCATAATGTTCGTCATGGCGACGATGATATCATAATGGTCGTCATGGCGACGATGATGTCAATATGGTTGTCATGGCTTTGGTGATGTCATAATGGTCGTCATGGCGACGATGATGTCATAATGGTCGTCATGGCGACGGTGATGTCATAATGGTCGTCATGGCGACGATGATGTCATAATGGTCGTCATGGCTACGATGATGTCATAATGGTCGTCATGGCGACGATGATGTTATAATAGTCGTCATGGCGACGATGATGTCATAATGGTCGTCATGCCAACGATGATGTCAATATGGTTGTCATGGCTTTGGTGATGTCATAATGGTCGACATGGCGACGGTGATGTCATAATGGTCGTCATGGCGACGATGATGTCATAATGGTCGTCACGGCGACGATGATGTCATAATGGTCGTCACGGCGGCGATAATGTCATAATGGTCGTCATGGCGACGATGATGTCATACTGTCGTCATGGCGACGGTGTTGCCATAATGGTCGTCATGGCGACGATGATGTCATAATGGTCATCATGGCGACGATGACGTCATAATGGTCGTCATGGCGACGATGACGTCATAATGGTCGTCATGGCGACGATGACGTCATAATGGTCGTCATGGCGACGAGAATGTCATACTGGTCGTCATGGCGACGGTGTTGCCATAATGGTCGTCATGGCGACGATGATGTCATAATGGTCGTCATGCCGACGATGATGTCATAATGGTCATCATGGCGACTATGATGTCATAATGGTCGTCATGGCGACGATGATGTCAGTATGGTGGTCATGGCTTTGGTGATGTCATAATGGTCGTCATGGCGACGGTGATGTCATAATGGTCGTCATGGCAATGGTGATGTCAGAATGGTCGTCATGGCGACGATGATGTCATACTGTCGTCATGGCGACGGTGTTGCCATAATGGTCGTCATGGCGACGATGATGTCATAATGGTCATCATGGCGACGATGACGTCATAATGGTCGTCATGGCAATGATGATGTCATAATGGTCGTCATGGCGACGATGATGTCATACTGGTCGTCATGGCGACAGTGTTGCCATAATGGTCGTCATGGCGACGATAATGTCATAATGGTCGTCATGGCGACGGTGATGTCATAATGGTCGTCATGCCGACGATGATGTCAGTATGGTGGTCATGGCTTTGGTGATGTCATAATGGTTGTCATGGCGACGATGATGTCATAATGGTCGTCATGGCGACGATGTCATAATGGTCGTCATGGCGACGATGATGTCATAATGGTCGTCATGGCGACGATGACGTCATAATGGTCGTCATGGCGACGATGACGTCATAATGGTCGTCATGGCGACGATGATGTCATAATGGTCGTCATCGCGACGATGATGTCATACTGGTCGTCATGGCGACGGTGTTGCCATAATGGTCGTCATGGCGACGATGATGTCATAATGGTCGTCATGGCGACGATGATGTCAATATGGTTGTCATGGCTTTGGTGATGTCATAATGGTCGTCATGGTGACGGTGATGTCATATTGGTCGTCACGGCGACGATGATGTCATAATGATCGTCACGGAGACGATGATGTCATAATGTTCGTCACGGCGACGGTGATGTCATAATGGTCGTCATGGCGACGATAACGTCATAATGGTCGTCATGGCGACGATGATGTCATAATGGTCGTCATGGCGACGATGACGTCATAATGGTCGTCATGGTGACGATAATGTCATAATGGTCGTCATGGAGACGATGACGTCATAATGGTCGTCATGGCAACGATGATGTCATAATGGTCGTCATGGCGACGATGATGTCATACTGGTCGTCATGGCGACGGTGTTGCCATAATGGTCGTCATGGCGACGATTATGTCATAATGGTCATCATGGCGTCGGTGATGTCATAATGGTCGTCATGTTGACGATGATGTCAGAATGGTGGTCATGGCTTTGTTGATGTCATAATGGTCGTCATGGCAACGATGATGTCATAATGGTCGTCATGGCGACGATGATGTCATAATGGTCGTCATGGCGACGATAATGTCAGTATGGTGGTCATGGCTTTGGTGATGTCATAATGGTCGTCATGGCGACGGTGATGTCAAAATGGTCGTCATGGCAATGGTGATGTCAGAAAGGTCGTCATGGCGACGATGATGTCATACTGGTCGTCATGGCGACGGTGTTGCCATAATGGTCGTCATGGCGACGATGATGTCATAATGGTCGTCATGGCAATGGTGATGTCAGAATGGTCGTCATGGCGACGATGATGTCATAATGGTCGTCATGGCGACCGTGATGTCATAATGGTCGTCATGGCGACCGTGATGTCATAATGGTCGTCATGGCGACGATGATGTCATAATGGTCGCCGTGGCTTTGGTGATGTCATAATGGTCGTCATGGCGACGGTGACGTCATAATGGTCGTCATGGCGACGATAATGTCATACTGGTCGTCATGGCGACGGTGTTGCCATAATGGTCGTCATGGCGACGATGATGTCATAATGGTCGTCATGCCGACGATGATGTCATAATGGTCGTCATGGCGACGATGATGTCATTATGGTGGTCATGGCTTTGGTGATGTCATAATGGTCGTCATGGCGACGGTGATGTCATAATGGTCGTCATGGCAATGGTGATGTCAGAATGATCGTCATGGCGACGATGAAGTCAGTATGGTGGTCATGGCTTTGGTGATGTCATAATGTTCGTCATGGCGACGATGATGTCATAATGGTCGTCATGGCGACGATGATGTCAATATGGTTGTCATGGCTTTGGTGATGTCATAATGGTCGTCATGGCGACGGTGATGTCATAATGGTCGTCATGGCGACGATGATGTCATAATGGTCGTCATGGCGACGGTGATGTCATAATGGTCGTCATGGCGACGATGATGTCATAATGGTCGTCATGGCTACGATGATGTCATAATGGTCGTCATGGCGACGATGATGTTATAATAGTCGTCATGGCGACGATGATGTCATAATGGTCGTCATGCCAACGATGATGTCAATATGTTTGTCATGGCTTTGGTGATGTCATAATGTTCGTCACGGCGACGGTGATGTCATAATGGTCGTCATGGCGACGATAACGTCATAATGGTCGTCATGGCGACGATGATGTCATAATGGTCGTCATGGCGACGATGACGTCATAATGGTCGTCATGGTGACGATAATGTCATAATGGTCGTCATGGAGACGATGACGTCATAATGGTCGTCATGGCAACGATGATGTCATAATGGTCGTCATGGCGACGATGATGTCATACTGGTCGTCATGGCGACGGTGTTGCCATAATGGTCGTCATGGCGACGATTATGTCATAATGGTCATCATGGCGTCGGTGATGTCATAATGGTCGTCATGTTGACGATGATGTCAGAATGGTGGTCATGGCTTTGTTGATGTCATAATGGTCGTCATGGCAACGATGATGTCATAATGGTCGTCATGGCGACGATGATGTCATAATGGTCGTCATGGCGACGATAATGTCAGTATGGTGGTCATGGCTTTGGTGATGTCATAATGGTCGTCATGGCGACGGTGATGTCAAAATGGTCGTCATGGCAATGGTGATGTCAGAAAGGTCGTCATGGCGACGATGATGTCATACTGGTCGTCATGGCGACGGTGTTGCCATAATGGTCGTCATGGCGACGATGATGTCATAATGGTCGTCATGGCAATGGTGATGTCAGAATGGTCGTCATGGCGACGATGATGTCATAATGGTCGTCATGGCGACCGTGATGTCATAATGGTCGTCATGGCGACCGTGATGTCATAATGGTCGTCATGGCGACGATGATGTCATAATGGTCGCCGTGGCTTTGGTGATGTCATAATGGTCGTCATGGCGACGGTGACGTCATAATGGTCGTCATGGCGACGATAATGTCATACTGGTCGTCATGGCGACGGTGTTGCCATAATGGTCGTCATGGCGACGATGATGTCATAATGGTCGTCATGCCGACGATGATGTCATAATGGTCGTCATGGCGACGATGATGTCATTATGGTGGTCATGGCTTTGGTGATGTCATAATGGTCGTCATGGCGACGGTGATGTCATAATGGTCGTCATGGCAATGGTGATGTCAGAATGATCGTCATGGCGACGATGAAGTCAGTATGGTGGTCATGGCTTTGGTGATGTCATAATGTTCGTCATGGCGACGATGATGTCATAATGGTCGTCATGGCGACGATGATGTCAATATGGTTGTCATGGCTTTGGTGATGTCATAATGGTCGTCATGGCGACGGTGATGTCATAATGGTCGTCATGGCGACGATGATGTCATAATGGTCGTCATGGCGACGGTGATGTCATAATGGTCGTCATGGCGACGATGATGTCATAATGGTCGTCATGGCTACGATGATGTCATAATGGTCGTCATGGCGACGATGATGTTATAATAGTCGTCATGGCGACGATGATGTCATAATGGTCGTCATGCCAACGATGATGTCAATATGTTTGTCATGGCTTTGGTGATGTCATAATGTTCGTCACGGCGACGGTGATGTCATAATGGTCGTCATGGCGACGATAACGTCATAATGGTCGTCATGGCGACGATGATGTCATAATGGTCGTCATGGCGACGATGACGTCATAATGGTCGTCATGGTGACGATAATGTCATAATGGTCGTCATGGAGACGATGACGTCATAATGGTCGTCATGGCAACGATGATGTCATAATGGTCGTCATGGCGACGATGATGTCATACTGGTCGTCATGGCGACGGTGTTGCCATAATGGTCGTCATGGCGACGATTATGTCATAATGGTCATCATGGCGTCGGTGATGTCATAATGGTCGTCATGTTGACGATGATGTCAGAATGGTGGTCATGGCTTTGTTGATGTCATAATGGTCGTCATGGCAACGATGATGTCATAATGGTCGTCATGGCGACGATGATGTCATAATGGTCGTCATGGCGACGATAATGTCAGTATGGTGGTCATGGCTTTGGTGATGTCATAATGGTCGTCATGGCGACGGTGATGTCAAAATGGTCGTCATGGCAATGGTGATGTCAGAAAGGTCGTCATGGCGACGATGATGTCATACTGGTCGTCATGGCGACGGTGTTGCCATAATGGTCGTCATGGCGACGATGATGTCATAATGGTCGTCATGGCAATGGTGATGTCAGAATGGTCGTCATGGCGACGATGATGTCATAATGGTCGTCATGGCGACCGTGATGTCATAATGGTCGTCATGGCGACCGTGATGTCATAATGGTCGTCATGGCGACGATGATGTCATAATGGTCGCCGTGGCTTTGGTGATGTCATAATGGTCGTCATGGCGACGGTGACGTCATAATGGTCGTCATGGCGACGATAATGTCATACTGGTCGTCATGGCGACGGTGTTGCCATAATGGTCGTCATGGCGACGATGATGTCATAATGGTCGTCATGCCGACGATGATGTCATAATGGTCGTCATGGCGACGATGATGTCATTATGGTGGTCATGGCTTTGGTGATGTCATAATGGTCGTCATGGCGACGGTGATGTCATAATGGTCGTCATGGCAATGGTGATGTCAGAATGATCGTCATGGCGACGATGAAGTCAGTATGGTGGTCATGGCTTTGGTGATGTCATAATGTTCGTCATGGCGACGATGATGTCATAATGGTCGTCATGGCGACGATGATGTCAATATGGTTGTCATGGCTTTGGTGATGTCATAATGGTCGTCATGGCGACGGTGATGTCATAATGGTCGTCATGGCGACGATGATGTCATAATGGTCGTCATGGCGACGGTGATGTCATAATGGTCGTCATGGCGACGATGATGTCATAATGGTCGTCATGGCTACGATGATGTCATAATGGTCGTCATGGCGACGATGATGTTATAATAGTCGTCATGGCGACGATGATGTCATAATGGTCGTCATGCCAACGATGATGTCAATATGTTTGTCATGGCTTTGGTGATGTCATAATGGTCGACATGGCGACGGTGATGTCATAATGGTCGTCATGGCGACGATGATGTCATAATGGTCGTCACGGTGACGGTGTTGCCATAATGGTCGTCATGGCGACGATGATGTCATAATGGTCGTCATGGCGACGATGATGTCATAATGGTCGTCATGGCGACGATGATGTCAGTATGGTGGTCATGGCTTTGGTGATGTCATAATGGTCGTCATGGCGACGGTGATGTCATAATGGTCGTCATGGCAAAGGTGATGTCCAAATGGTCGTCATGGCGACGGTGTTGCCATAATGGTCGTCATGGCGACGATGATGTCATAATGGTCGTCATGGCGACGATGACGTCATAATGGTCGTCATGGCGACGATGATGTCATAATGGTCGTCATGGCGACGATGATGTCATAATGGTCGTCATGGCGACGATGATGTCAGTATGGTGGTCATGGCTTTGGTGATGTCATAATGGTCGTCATGGCGACGGTGATGTCATAATGGTCGTCATGGCAATGGTGATGTCAGAATGGTCGTCATGGCTTTGGTGATGTCATAATGGTCGTCATGGCGACGTTTATGTCATAATGGTCGTCATGGCGACGATGATGTCAATATGGTCGTCATGGCTTTGGTGATGTCATAATGGTCGTCATGGCGACGATTATGTCATAATGGTCGTCATGGCGACGATGATGTCAATATGGTCGTCATGGCTTTGGTGATGTCATAATGGTCGTCATGGCGACGGTGATGTCATAATGGTCGTCATGGCGACGATGATGTCATAATGGTCGTCACGGCGACGATGATGTCATAATGGTCGTCATGGCGACGATGATGTCATACTGGTCGTCATGGCGACGGTGTTGCCATAATGGTCGTCATGGCGACGATGATGTCATAATGGTCGTCATCGCGACGATGATGTCATACTGGTCGTCATGGCGACGGTGTTGCCATAATGGTCGTCATGGCGACGGTGATGTCATAATGGTCGTCATGGCGACGATGATGTCATAATGGTCGTCATGGCGACGATGATGTCAATATGGTTGTCATGGCTTTGGTGATGTCATAATGGTCGTCATGGCGACGGTGATGTCATATTGGTCGTCACGGCGACGATGATGTCATAATGATCGTCACGGCGACGATGATGTCATAATGTTCGTCACGGCGACGGTGATGTCATAATGGTCGTCATGGCGACGATAACGTCATAATGGTCGTCATGGCGACGATGATTTCATAATGGTCGTCATGGCGACGATGATGTCATAATGGTCGTCATGGTGACGATAATGTCATAATGGTCGTCATGGAGACGATGACGTCATAATGGTCGTCATGGCAACGATGATGTCATAATGGTCGTCATGGCGACGATGATGTCATACTAGTTGTCATGGCGACGGTGTTGCCATAATGGTCGTCATGGCGACGATTATGTCATAATGGTCATCATGGCGACGGTGATGTCATAATGGTCGTCATGTTGACGATGATGTCAGAATGGTGGTCATGGCTTTGTTGATGTCATAATGGTCGTCATGGCAACGATGATGTCATAATGGTCGTCATGGCGACGATGATGTCATAATGGTCGTCATGGCGACGATGATGTCAGTATGGTGGTCATGGCTTTGGTGATGTCATAATGGTCGTCATGGCGACGGTGATGTCAAAATGGTCGTCATGGCAATGGTGATGTCAGAATGGTCGTCATGGCGACGATGATGTCATACTGGTCGTCATGGCGACGGTGTTACCATAATGGTCGTCATGGCGACGATGATGTCATAATGGTCGTCATGGCAATGGTGATGTCAGAATGGTCGTCATGGCGACGATGATGTCATAATGGTCGTCATGGCGACCGTGATGTCATAATGGTCGTCATGGCGACGATGATGTCATAATGGTCGTCGTGGCTTTGGTGATGTCATAATGGTCGTCATGGCGACGGTGACGTCATAATGGTCGTCATGTCGACGATAATGTCATACTGGTCGTCATGGCGACGGTGTTGCCATAATGGTCGTCATGGCGACGATGATGTCATAATGGTCGTCATGCCGACGATGATGTCATAATGGTCGTCATGGCGACGATGATGTCATTATGGTGGTCATGGCTTTGGTGATGTCATAATGGTCGTCATGGCGACGGTGATGTCATAATGGTCGTCATGGCAATGGTGATGTCAGAATGGTCGTCATGGCGACGATGAAGTCAGTATGGTGGTCATGGCTTTGGTGATGTCATAATGTTCGTCATGGCGACGATGATGTCATAATGGTCGTCATGGCGACGATGATGTCAATATGGTTGTCATGGCTTTGGTGATGTCATAATGGTCGTGATGGCGACGGTGATGTCATAATGGTCGTCATGGCGACGATGATGTCATAATGGTCGTCATGGCGACGGTGATGTCATAATGGTCTTCATGGCGACGATGATGTCATAATGGTCGTCATGGCTACGATGATGTCATAATGGTCGTCATGGCGACGATGATGTTATAATAGTCGTCATGGCGACGATGATGTCATAATGGTCGTCATGGCAAAGGTGATGTCCAAATGGTCGTCATGGCGACGATGACGTCATAATGGTCGTCATGGCGATGATGATGTCATAATGGTCGTCATGGCGACGATGATGTCATAATGGTCGTCATGGCGACGATGATGTCAGTATGGTGGTCATGGCTTTGGTGATGTCATAATGGTCGTCATGGCGACGGTGATGTCATAATGGTCGTCATGGCAATGGTGATGTCAGAATGGTCGTCATGGCGATGATGATGTCAGTATGGTGGTCATGGCTTTGGTGATGTCATAATGGTCGTCATGGCGACGATTATGTCATAATGGTCGTCATGGCGACGATGATGTCAATATGGTTGTCATGGCTTTGGTGATGTCATAATGGTCGTCATGGCGACGGTGATGTCATAATGATCGTCATGGCGACGATGATGTCATAATGGTCGTCACGGCGACGATGATGTCATAATGGTCGTCATGGCGACGATGATGTCATACTGGTCGTCATGGCGACGGTGTTGCCATAATGGTCGTCATGGCGACGATGATGTCATAATGGTCGTCATGCCGACGATGATGCCATAATGGTCGTCATGGCGACGATGATGTCATAATGGTCGTCATGGCGACGATGATGTCATAATGGTCGTCATGGCGACGATGATGTCAGTATGGTGGTCATGGCTTTGGTGATGTCATAATGGTCGTCATGGCGACGGTGATGTCATAATGGTCGGCATGGCGACGATGATGTCAGTATGGTGGTCATGGCTTTGGTGATGTCATAATGGTCGTCATGGCGACGGTGATGTCAAAATGGTCGTCATGGCAATGGTGATGTCAGAATGGTCTTCATGGCGACGATGATGTCATACTGGTCGTCATGGCGACGGTGTTGCCATAATGGTCGTCATGGCGACGATGATGTCATAAGGGTCGTCATGGCGACGATGATGTCATAATGGTCATCATGGCGACGATGACGTCATAATGGTCGTCATGGCGACAATGACGTCATTATGGTCGTCATGGCGACGATAATGTCATAATGGTCGTCATGGCGACGATAATGTCATAATGGTCGTCATGGCGACGATGATGTCATACTGGTCGTCATGGTGACGGAGTTGCCATAATTGTCGTCATTTCGACGATGATGTCATAATGGTCGTCATGCCGACGATGATGTCATAATGGTCGTCATGGCGACGGTGACGTCATAATGATCGTCATGTCGACGGTGATGTCATAATGGTCGTCATGGCGACGGAGATGTCATAATAGTCGTCATGGCGACATTGATGTCATAATTGTCGTCATGCCGACGATGATGTCATAATGGTCGTCATGGCGACGGTGTTACCATAATGGTCGTCATGGCGACGATGATGTCATAATGGTCGTCATGGCGACGATGATGCCAGAATGGTCGTCATGGCGACGATTATGTCAGTATGGTAGTCATGGCTTTGGTGATGTCATAATGGTCGTCATGGCGACGATGATGTCATAATGGTCGTCATGGCGACGATGATGTCAATATGGTTGTCATGGTTTTGGTGATGTCATAATGGTCGTCATGGTGACGGTGATGTCATAATGGTCGTCACGGCGACGATGATGTCATAATGGTCGTCACGGCGACGGTGATGTCATAATGGTTGCCATAGCAACAATGTTGTCATAAAGTTCGTCATGGCGACGATGATGTCATAATGGTAGTCATGGCAACGATGATGTCATAATGGTCGTCATGGCGACGATGATGTCATACTGGTCGTCATGGCGACAGTGTTGCCATAATGGTCGTCATGGCGACGATGATGTCATAATGGTCGTCATGGCGACGGTGTTGTCATAATGGTCGTCATGCCGACGATGATGTCATAATGGTCGTCATGGCGAAGATGATGTCATAATGGTCGTCATGGCGACGATGATGTCATAATGGTCGTCATGGCGACGATGACGTCATAATGGTCGTCATGGCGACGATGATGTCATAATGGTCGTCATGGCGACAGTGATGTCATAATAGTCGTCATGGCGACGATGATGTCATAATGGTCGTCATGCCGACGATGATGTCATAATGGTCGTCACGGCGATGGTGTTGCCATAATCGTCGTCATGGCGACGATGATGTCATAATGGTCGTCATGGCGACGATGAAGTCAGAATGGTCGTCATGGCGACGATGATGTCAGTATGGTGGTCATGGCTTTGGTGATGTCATAATGGTCGTCATGGCGACGATTATGTCATAATGGTCGTCATGGCGACGATGATGTCAATATGGTTGTCATGGCTTTGGTGATGTCATAATGGTTGTCATGGCGGCGGTGATGTAATAATGGTCGTCATGGCGACGATTATGTCATAATGGTCGTCATGGCGACGATGATGTCAATATGGTTGTCATGGCTTTGGTGATGTCATAATGGTCGTCATAGCGACGATGATGTCATAATGGTCGTCACGGCGACGGTGATGTCATAATGGTAGTCATGGCGACGATGATGTCATACTGGTCGTCATGGCGACGGTGTTGCCATAATGGTCGTCATGGTGACGATGATGTCATAATGGTCGTCATGGCGACGATGATGTCATAATGGTCGTCATGGCGACGATGATGTCATAATGGTCGTCATGCCGACGATGATGTCAGTATGATGGTTATGGCTTTGGTGATGTCATAATGGTCGTCATGGCGACGATGATGTCATACTGGTCGTCATGGCGACGGTGTTGCCATAATGGTCGTCATGGCGACGATAATGTCATAATGGTCGTCATGGCGACGGTGATGTCATAATTGTCGTCATGCCGACGATGATGTCAGTATGGTGGTCATGGCTTTGGTGATGTCATAATGGTCGTCATGGCGACGATGATGTCAGTATGGTGGTCATGGCTTTGGTGATGTCATAATGGTTGTCATGGCGACGGTGATGTCATAATGGTCGTCATGGCGATGATGATGTCATAATGGTCGTCATGGCGACGATGATGTCATACTGGTCGTCATGGCGACGATGACGTCATAATGGTCGTCATGGCGACGATGACGTCATAATGGTCGTCATGGCGACGATGACGTCATAATGGTCGTCATGGCGACGATGATGTCATAATGGTCGTCATGGCGACGATGATGTCAATATGGTTGTCATGGCTTTGGTGATGTCATAATGGTCGTCATGGTGACGGTGATGTCATAATGGTCGTCACGGCGACGATGATGTCATAATGATCGTCACGGCGACGATGATGTCATAATGTTCGTCACGGCGACGGTGATGTCATAATGGTCGTCATGGCGACGATAACGTCATAATGGTCGTCATGGCGACGATGATGTCATAATGGTCGTCATGGCGACGATGATGTCATAATGGTCATCATGGCGACGATGACGTCATAATGGTCGTCATGGCGACGATGACGTCATAATGGTCGTCATGGCGACGGTGTTGCCATAATGGTCGTCATGGCGACGATGATGTCATAATGGTCGTCATGCCTACGATGATGTCATAATGGTCGTCATGGCGACGATGATGTTATAATAGTCGTCATGGCGACGATGATGTCATAATGGTCGTCATGGGAACGATGATGTCAATATGGTTGTCATGGCTTTGGTGATGTCATAATGGTCGACATGGCGACGGTGATGTCATAATGGTCGTCATGGTGACGATGATGTCATAATGGTCGTCACGGTGACGGTGTTGCCATAATGGTCGTCATGGCGACGATGATGTCATAATGGTCGTCATGGCGACGATGATGTCAGTATGGTGGTCATGGCTTTGGTGATGTCATAATGGTCGTCATGGCGACGGTGATGTCATAATGGTCGTCATGGCAAAGGTGATGTCCAAATGGTCGTCATGGCGACGGCGTTGCCATAATGGTCGTCATGGCGACGATGATGTCATAATGGTCGTCATGGCGACGGTGATGTCATAATGGTCGTCATGGCGACGATGATGTCATAATGGTCGTCATGGCGACGATGATGTCATACTGGTCGTCATGGCGACGGTGTTGCCATAATGGTCGTCATGGCGACGATGATGTCATAATGGTCGTCATGCCGACGATGATGCCATAATGGTCGTCATGGCGACGATGATGTCATAATGGTCGTCATGGCGACGATGATGTCATAATGGTCGTCATGGCGACGATGATGTCAGTATGGTGGTCATGGCTTTGGTGATGTCATAATGGTCGTCATGGCGACGGTGATGTCATAATGGTCGTCATGGCGACTATGATGTCATACTGGTCGTCATGGTGACGGAGTTGCCATAATTGTCGTCATTTCGACGATGATGTCATAATGGTCGTCATGCCGACGATGATGTCATAATGGTCGTCATGGCGACGGTGACGTCATAATGATCGTCATGTCGACGGTGATGTCATAATGGTCGTCATGGCGACGGAGATGTCATAATAGTCGTCATGGCGACATTGATGTCATAATTGTCGTCATGCCGACGATGATGTCATAATGGTCGTCATGGCGACGGTGTTACCATAATGGTCGTCATGGCGACGATGATGTCATAATGGTCGTCATGGCGACGATGATGCCAGAATGGTCGTCATGGCGACGATTATGTCAGTATGGTAGTCATGGCTTTGGTGATGTCATAATGGTCGTCATGGCGACGATGATGTCATAATGGTCGTCATGGCGACGATGATGTCAATATGGTTGTCATGGTTTTGGTGATGTCATAATGGTCGTCATGGTGATGGTGATGTCATAATGGTCGTCATGGCGACGATGATGTCAAAATGGTCGTCACGGCGACGATGATGTCATAATGGTCGTCACGGCGACGGTGATGTCATAATGGTTGCCATAGCAACAATGTTGTCATAAAGATCGTCATGTCGACGATGATGTCATAATGGTAGTCATGGCAACGATGATGTCATAATGGTCGTCATGGCGACGATGATGTCATACTGGTCGTCATGGCGACAGTGTTGCCATAATGGTCGTCATGGCGACGATGATGTCATAATGGTCGTCATGGCGACGGTGTTGTCATAATGGTCGTCATGCCGACGATGATGTCATAATGGTCGTCATGGCGAAGATGATGTCATAATGGTCGTCATGGCGACGATGATGTCATAATGGTCGTCATGGCGACGATGACGTCATAATGGTCGTCATGGCGACGATGATGTCATAATGGTCGTCATGGCGACAGTGATGTCATAATAGTCGTCATGGCGACGATGATGTCATAATGGTCGTCATGCCGACGATGATGTCATAATGGTCGTCACGGCGACGGTGTTGCCATAATCGTCGTCATGGCGACGATGATGTCATAATGGTCGTCATGGCGACGATGAAGTCAGAATGGTCGTCATGGCGACGATGATGTCAGTATGGTGGTCATGGCTTTGGTGATGTCATAATGGTCGTCATGGCGACGATTATGTCATAATGGTCGTCATGGCGACGATGATGTCAATATGGTTGTCATGGCTTTGGTGATGTCATAATGGTTGTCATGGCGGCGGTGATGTCATAATGGTCGTCATGGCGACGATTATGTCATAATGGTCGTCATGGCGACGATGATGTCAATATGGTTGTCATGGCTTTGGTGATGTCATAATGGTCGTCATAGCGACGATGATGTCATAATGGTCGTCACGGCGACGGTGATGTCATAATGGTAGTCATGGCGACGATGATGTCATACTGGTCGTCATGGCGACGGTGTTGCCATAATGGTCGTCATGGTGACGATGATGTCATAATGGTCGTCATGGCGACGATGATGTCATAATGGTCGTCATGGCGACGATGATGTCATAATGGTCGTCATGCCGACGATGATGTCAGTATGATGGTTATGGCTTTGGTGATGTCATAATGGTCGTCATGGCGACGATGATGTCATACTGGTCGTCATGGCGACGGTGTTGCCATAATGGTCGTCATGGCGACGATAATGTCATAATGGTCGTCATGGCGACGGTGATGTCATAATTGTCGTCATGCCGACGATGATGTCAGTATGGTGGTCATGGCTTTGGTGATGTCATAATGGTCGTCATGGCGACGATGATGTCAGTATGGTGGTCATGGCTTTGGTGATGTCATAATGGTTGTCATGGCGACGGTGATGTCATAATGGTCGTCATGGCGATGATGATGTCATAATGGTCGTCATGGCGACGATGATGTCATAATGGTCGTCATGGCGACGATGATGTCATAATGGTCGTCATGGCGACGATGACGTCATAATGGTCGTCATGGCGACGATGACGTCATAATGGTCGTCATGGCGACGATGACGTCATAATGGTCGTCATGGCGACGATGATGTCATAATGGTCGTCATGGCGACGATGATGTCAATATGGTTGTCATGGCTTTGGTGATGTCATAATGGTCGTCATGGTGACGGTGATGTCATAATGGTCGTCACGGCGACGATGATGTCATAATGATCGTCACGGCGACGATGATGTCATAATGTTCGTCACGGCGACGGTGATGTCATAATGGTCGTCATGGCGACGATAACGTCATAATGGTCGTCATGGCGACGATGATGTCATAATGGTCGTAATGGCGACGATGATGTCATAATGGTCATCATGGCGACGATGACGTCATAATGGTCGTCATGGCGACGATGACGTCATAATGGTCGTCATGGCGACGGTGTTGCCATAATGGTCGTCATGGCGACGATGATGTCATAATGGTCGTCATGCCGACGATGATGTCTTAATGGTCGTCATGGCGACGATGATGTCATTATGGTGGTCATGGCTTTGGTGATGTCATAATGGTCGTCATGGCGACGGTGATGTCATAATGGTCGTCATGGCAATGGGTATGTCAGAATGGTCGTCATGGCGACGATGAAGTCAGTATGGTGGTCATGGCTTTGGTGATGTCATAATGTTCGTCATGGCGACGATGATGTCATAATGGTCGTCATGGCGACGATGATGTCAATATGGTTGTCATGGCTTTGGTGATGTCATAATGGTCGTCATGGCGACGGTGATGTCATAATGGTCGTCATGGCGACGATGATGTCATAATGGTCGTCATGGCGACGGTGATGTCATAATAGTCGTCATGGCGACGATGATGTCATAATGGTCGTCATGGCTACGATGATGTCATAATGGTCGTCATGGCGACGATGATGTTATAATAGTCGTCATGGCGACGATGATGTCATAATGGTCGTCATGGGAACGATGATGTCAATATGGTTGTCATGGCTTTGGTGATGTCATAATGGTCGACATGGCGACGGTGATGTCATAATGGTCGTCATGGTGACGATGATGTCATAATGGTCGTCACGGTGACGGTGTTGCCATAATGGTCGTCATGGCGACGATGATGTCATAATGGTCGTCATGGCGACGATGATGTCAGTATGGTGGTCATGGCTTTGGTGATGTCATAATGGTCGTCATGGCGACGGTGATGTCATAATGGTCGTCATGGCAAAGGTGATGTCCAAATGGTCGTCATGGCGACGGCGTTGCCATAATGGTCGTCATGGCGACGATGATGTCATAATGGTCGTCATGGCGACGGTGATGTCATAATGGTCGTCATGGCGACGGTGATGTCATAATGGTCGTCACGGCGACGATGATGTCATAATGGTCGTCATGGCGACGATGATGTCATACTGGTCGTCATGGCGACGGTGTTGCCATAATGGTCGTCATGGCGACGATGATGTCATAATGGTCGTCATGCCGACGATGATGCCATAATGGTCGTCATGGCGACGATGATGTCATAATGGTCGTCATGGCGACGATGATGTCATAATGGTCGTCATGGCGACGATGATGTCAGTATGGTGGTCATGGCTTTGGTGATGTCATAATGGTCGTCATGGCGACGGTGATGTCATAATGGTCGTCATGGCGACGATGATGTCAGTATGGTGGTCATGGCTTTGGTGATGTAATAATGGTCGTCATGGCGACGGTGATGTCAAAATGGTCGTCATGGCAATGGTGATGTCAGAATAGTCTTCATGGCGACGATGATGTCATACTGGTCGTCATGGCGATGGTGTTGCCATAATGGTCGTCATGGCGACGATGATGTCATAATGGTCGTCATGGCGACGATGATGTCATAATGGTCATCATGGCGACGATGACGTCATAATGGTCGTCATGGCGACAATGACGTCATTATGGTCGTCATGGCGACGATAATGTCATAATGGTCGTCATGGCGACTATGATGTCATACTGGTCGTCATGGCGACGGAGTTGCCATAATGGTCGTCATTTCGACGATGATGTCATAATGGTCGTCATGCCGACGATGATGTCATAATGGTCGTCATGGCGACGGTGACGTCATAATGATCGTCATGTCGACGGTGATGTCATAATGGTCGTCATGGCGACGGAGATGTCATAATAGTCGTCATGGCGACATTGATGTCATAATTGTCGTCATGCCGACGATGATGTCATAATGGTCGTCATGGCGACGGTGTTACCATAATGGTCGTCATGGCGACGATGATGTCATAATGGTCGTCATGGCGACGATGATGCCAGAATGGTCGTCATGGCGACGATTATGTCAGTATGGTAGTCATGGCTTTGGTGATGTCATAATGGTCGTCATGGTGACGATGATGTCATAATGGTCGTCATGGCGATGATGATGTCAATATGGTTGTCATGGTTTTGGTGATGTCATAATGGTCGTCATGGCGACGGTGATGTCATAATGGTCGTCATGGCGACGATGATGTCAAAATGGTCGTCACGGCGACGATGATGTCATAATGGTCGTCACGGCGACGGTGATGTCATAATGGTCGCCATAGCAACAATGTTGTCATAAAGTTCGTCATGGCGACGATGATGTCATAATGGTAGTCATGGCAACGATGATGTCATAATGGTCGTCATGGCGACGATGATGTCATACTGGTCGTCATGGCGACAGTGTTGCCATAATGGTCGTCATGGCGACGATGATGTCATAATGGTCGTCATGGCGACGGTGTTGTCATAATGGTCGTCATGCCGACCATGATGTCATAATGGTCGTCATGGCGAAGATGATGTCATAATGGTCGTCATGGCGACGATGATGTCATAATGGTCGTCATGGCGACGATGACGTCATAATGGTCGTCATGGCGACGATGATGTCATAATGGTCGTCATGGCGACAGTGATGTCATAATAGTCGTCATGGCGACGATGATGTCATAATGGTCGTCATGCCGACGATGATGTCATAATGGTCGTCACGGCGACGGTGTTGCCATAATGGTCGTCATGGCGACGATGATGTCATAATGGTCGTCATGGCGACGATGATGTCAGAATGGTCGTCATGGCGACGATGATGTCAGTATGGTGGTCATGGCTTTGGTGATGTCATAATGGTCGTCATGGCGACGATTATGTCATAATGGTCGTCATGGCGACGATGATGTCAATATGGTTGTCATGGCTTTGGTGATGTCATAATGGTCGTCATGGCGGCGGTGATGTCATAATGGTCGTCATGGCGACGATGATGTCATAATGGTCGTCACGGCGACGATGATGTCATAATGGTCGTCATAGCGACGATGATGTCAATATGGTTGTCATGGCTTTGGTGATGTCATAATGGTCGTCATGGCGACGGTGATGTCATAATGGTCGTCACGGCGACGGTGTTGCCATAATGGTCGTCATGGCGACGATGATGTCATACTGGTCGTCATGGCGACGGTGTTGCCATAATGGTCGTCATGGTGACGATGATTTCATAATGGTCGTCATGGCGACGATGATGTCATAATGGTCATCATGGCGACGATGATGTCATAATGGTCGTCATGCCGACGATGATGTCAGTATGATGGTCATGGCTTTGGTGATGTCATAATGGTCGTCATGGCGACGATGATGTCATACTGGTCGTCATGGCGACAGTGTTGCCATAATGGTCGTCATGGCGACGATAATGTCATAATGGTCGTCATGGCGACGGTGATGTCATAATGGTCGTCATGCCGACGATGATGTCAGTATGGTGGTCATGGCTTTGGTGATGTCATAATGGTCGTCATGGCGACGATGATGTCATAATGGTCGTCATAGCGACGATGATGTCATAATGGTCGTCATGGCGACGATGATGTCAGTATGTTGGTCATGGCTTTGGTGATGTCATAATGGTCGTCATGGCGACGGTGATGTCATAATGGTCGTCATGGCGACGATGATGTCATAATGGTCGTCACGGCGACGATGATGTCATAATGGTCGTCACGGCAGCGGTAATGTCATAATGGTCGTCATGGCGACGATGATGTCATACTGTCGTCATGGCGACGGTGTTGCCATAATGGTCGTCATGGCGACGATGATGTCATAATGGTCATCATGGCGACGATGACGTCATAATGGTCGTCATGGCGACGATGACGTCATAATGGTCGTCATGGCGACAATAATGTCATACTGGTCGTCATGGCGACGGTGTTGCCATAATAGTCGTCATGGCGACGATGATGTCATAATGGTCGTCATGCCGACGATGATGTCATAATGGTCGTCATGGCGACGATGATGTCATTATGGTGGTCATGGCTTTGGTGATGTCATAATGGTCGTCATGGCGACGGTGATGTCATAATGGTCGTCATGGCAATGGTGATGTCAGAATGGTCGTCATGGCGACGATGAAGTCAGTATGGTGGTCATGGCTTTGGTGATGTCATAATGTTCGTCATGGCGACGATGATGTCATAATGGTCGTCATGGCGACGATGATGTCAATATGGTTGTCATGGCTTTGGTGATGTCATAATGGTCGCCATGGCGACGGTGATGTCACAATGGTCGTCATGGCGACGATGATGTCATGATGGTCGTCATGGCGACGGTGATGTCATAATGGTCGTCATGGCGACGATGATGTCATAATGGTCGTCATGGCGACGATGATGTCATAATGGTCGTCATGGCGACGATGATGTCATACTGGTCGTCATGGCGACGGTGTTGCTATAATGGTCGTCATGGCGACGATGATGTCATAATGGTCGTCATGCCGACGATGATGCCATAATGGTCGTCATGGCGACGATGATGTCATAATGGTCGTCATGGCGACGATGATGTCAGTATGGTGGTCATGGCTTTGGTAATGTCATAATGGTCGTCATTTCGACGGTGATGTCAAAATAGTCGTCATGGCAATGGTGATGTCAGAATGGTCTTCATGGCGACGATGATGTCATACTGGTCATCATGGCGACGGTGTTGCCATAATGGTCGTCATGGCGACGATGATGTCATAATGGTCGTCATGGCGACGATGATGTCATAATGGTCGTCATGGCGACGATGATGTCAGTATGGTGGTCATGGCTTTGGTGATGTCATAATGGTCGTCATGGCGACGATTATGTCATAATGGTCGTCATGGCGACGATGATGTCAATATGGTTGTCATGGCTTTGGTGATGTCATAATGGTTGTCATGGCGGCGGTGATGTCATAATGGTCGTCATGGCGACGATTATGTCATAATGGTCGTCATGGCGACGATGATGTCAATATGGTTGTCATGGCTTTGGTGATGTCATAATGGTCGTCATGGCGACGATGATGTCATAATGGTCGTCACAGCGACGATGATGTCATAATGGTCGTCACGGCGACGGTGATGTCATAATGGTAGTCATGGCGACGATGATGTCATACTGGTCGTCATGGCGACGGTGTTGCCATAATGGTCGTCATGGTGACGATGATGTCATAATGGTCGTCATGGCGACGATGATGTCATAATGGTCGTCATGGCGACGATGATGTCATAATGGTCGTCATGCCGACGATGATGTCAGTATGATGGTTATGGCTTTGGTGATGTCATAATGGTCGTCATGGCGACGATGATGTCATACTGGTCGTCATGGCGACGGTGTTGCCATAATGGTCGTCATGGCGACGGTGATGTCATAATGGTCGTCATGGCGATGATGATGTCATAATGGTCGTCATGGCGACGATGATGTCACAATGGTCGTCATGGCGACGATGACGTCATAATGGTCGTCATGGCGACGATGACGTCATAATGGTCGTCATGGCGACGATGACGTCATATTGGTCGTCATGGCGACGATGATGTCATAATGGTCGTCATGGCGACGATGATGTCAATATGGTTGTCATGGCTTTGGTGATGTCATAATGGTCGTCATGGCGACGGTGATGTCATAATGGTCGTCACGGCGACGATGATGTCATAATGATCGTCACGGCGACGATGATGTCATAATGTTCGTCACGGCGACGGTGATGTCATAATGGTCGTCATGGCGACGATAACGTCATAATGGTCGTCATGGCGACGATGATGTCATAATGGTCGTCATGGCGACGATGATGTCATAATGGTCATCATGGCGACGATGACGTCATAATTGTCGTCATGGCGACGATGACGTCATAATGGTCGTCATGGCGACGGTGTTGCCATAATGGTCGTCATGGCGACGATGATGTCATAATGGTCGTCATGCCGACGATGATGTCTTAATGGTCGTCATGGCGACGATGATGTCATTATGGTGGTCATGGCTTTGGTGATGTCATAATGGTCGTCATGGCAATGGGTATGTCAGAATGGTCGTCATGGCGACGATGAAGTCAGTATGGTGGTCATGGCTTTGGTGATGTCATAATGTTCGTCATGGCGACGATGATGTCATAATGGTCGTCATGGCGACGATGATGTCAATATGGTTGTCATGGCTTTGGTGATGTCATAATGGTCGTCATGGCGACGGTGATGTCATAATGGTCGTCATGGCGACGATGATGTCATAATGGTCGTCATGGCGACGGTGATGTCATAATAGTTGTCATGGCGACGATGATGTCATAATGGTCGTCATGGCTACGATGATGTCATAATGGTCGTCATGGCGACGATGATGTTATAATAGTCGTCATGGCGACGATGATGTCATAATGGTCGTCATGCCAACGATGATGTCAATATGGTTGTCATGGCTTTGGTGATGTCATAATGGTCGACATGGCGACGGTGATGTCATAATGGTCGTCATGGCGACGATGATGTCATAATGGTCGTCACGGTGACGGTGTTGCCATAATGGTCGTCATGGCGACGATGATGTCATAATGGTCGTCATGGCGACGATGATGTCATAATGGTCGTCATGGCGACGATGATGTCAGTATGGTGGTCATGGCTTTGGTGATGTCATAATGGTCGTCATGGCGACGGTGATGTCATAATGGTCGTCATGGCAAAGGTGATGTCCAAATGGTCGTCATGGCGACGGCGTTGCCATAATGGTCGTCATGGCGACGATGATGTCATAATGGTCGTCATGGCGACGGTGATGTCATAATGGTCGTCATGGCGACGATGATGTCATAATGGTCGTCACGGCGACGATGATGTCATAATGGTCGTCATGGCGACGATGATGTCATACTGGTCGTCATGGCGACGGTGTTGCCATAATGGTCGTCATGGCGACGATGATGTCATAATGGTCGTCATGCCGACGATGATGCCATAATGGTCGTCATGGCGACGATGATGTCATAATGGTCGTCATGGCGACGATGATGTCATAATGGTCGTCATGGCGACGATGATGTCAGTATGGTGGTCATGGCTTTGGTGATGTCATAATGGTCGTCATGGCGACGGTGATGTCATAATGGTCGTCATGGCGACGATGATGTCAGTATGGTGGTCATGGCTTTGGTGATGTCATAATGGTCGTCATGGCGACGGTGATGTCAAAATGGTCGTCATGGCAATGGTGATGTCAGAATGGTCCTCATGGCGACGATGATGTCATACTGGTCGTCATGGCGACGGTGTTGCCATAATGGTCGTCATGGCGACGATGATGTCATAATGGTCGTCATGGCGACGATGATGTCATAATGGTCATCATGGCGACGATGACGTCATAATGGTCGTCATGGCGACAATGACGTCATTATGGTCGTCATGGCGACGATAATGTCATAATGGTCGTCCTGGCGACTATGATGTCATACTGGTCGTCATGGCGACGGAGTTGCCATAATGGTCGTCATTTCGACGATGATGTCATAATGGTCGTCATGCCGACGATGATGTCATAATGGTCGTCATGGCGACGGTGACGTCATAATGATCGTCATGTCGACGGTGATGTCATAATGGTCGTCATGGCGACGGAGATGTCATAATAGTCGTCATGGCGACATTGATGTCATAATTGTCGTCATGCCGACGATGATGTCATAATGGTCGTCATGGCGACGGTGTTACCATAATGGTCGTCATGGCGACGATGATGTCATAATGGTCGTCATGGCGACGATGATGCCAGAATGGTCGTCATGGCGACGATTATGTCAGTATGGTAGTCATGGCTTTGGTGATGTCATAATGGTCGTCATGGTGACGATGATGTCATAATGGTCGTCATGGCGATGATGATGTCAATATGGTTGTCATGGTTTTGGTGATGTCATAATGGTCGTCATGGCGACGGTGATGTCATAATGGTCGTCATGGCGACGATGATGTCAAAATGGTCGTCACGGCGACGATGATGTCATAATGGTCGTCACGGCGACGGTGATGTCATAATGGTTGCCATAGCAACAATGTTGTCATAAAGTTCGTCATGGCGACGATGATGTCATAATGGTAGTCATGGCAACGATGATGTCATAATGGTCGTCATGGCGACGATGATGTCATACTGGTCGTCATGGCGACAGTGTTGCCATAATGGTCGTCATGGCGACGATGATGTCATAATGGTCGTCATGGCGACGGTGTTGTCATAATGGTCGTCATGCCGACCATGATGTCATAATGGTCGTCATGGCGAAGATGATGTCATAATGGTCGTCATGGCGACGATGATGTCATAATGGTCGTCATGGCGACGATGACGTCATAATGGTCGTCATGGCGACGATGATGTCATAATGGTCGTCATGGCGACAGTGATGTCATAATAGTCGTCATGGCGACGATGATGTCATAATGGTCGTCATGCCGACGATGATGTCATAATGGTCGTCACGGCGACGGTGTTGCCATAATGGTCGTCATGGCGACGATGATGTCATAATGGTCGTCATGGCGACGATGATGTCAGAATGGTCGTCATGGCGACGATGATGTCAGTATGGTGGTCATGGCTTTGGTGATGTCATAATGGTCGTCATGGCGACGATTATGTCATAATGGTCGTCATGGCGACGATGATGTCAATATGGTTGTCATGGCTTTGGTGATGTCATAATGGTCGTCATGGCGGCGGTGATGTCATAATGGTCGTCATGGCGACGATGATGTCATAATGGTCGTCACGGCGACGATGATGTCATAATGGTCGTCATAGCGACGATGATGTCAATATGGTTGTCATGGCTTTGGTGATGTCATAATGGTCGTCATGGCGACGGTGATGTCATAATGGTCGTCATGGCGACGATGATGTCATACTGGTCGTCATGGCGACGGTGTTGCCATAATGGTCGTCATGGTGACGATGATGTCATAATGGTCGTCATGGCGACGATGATGTCATAATGGTCATCATGGCGACGATGATGTCATAATGGTCGTCATGCCGACGATGATGTCAGTATGATGGTCATGGCTTTGGTGATGTCATAATGGTCGTCATGGCGACGATGATGTCATACTGGTCGTCATGGCGACAGTGTTGCCATAATGGTCGTCATGGCGACGATAATGTCATAATGGTCGTCATGGCGACGGTGATGTCATAATGGTCGTCATGCCGACGATGATGTCAGTATGGTGGTCATGGCTTTGGTGATGTCATAATGGTCGTCATGGCGACGATGATGTCATAATGGTCGTCATAGCGACGATGATGTCATAATGTTCGTCATGGCGACAATGATGTCAGTATGGTGGTCATGGCTTTGGTGATGTCATAATGGTCGTCATGGCGACGGTGATGTCATAATGGTCGTCATGGCGACGATGATGTCATAATGGTCGTCACGGCGACGATGATGTCATATTGGTCGTCACGGCAGCGGTAATGTCATAATGGTCGTCATGGCGACGATGATGTCATAATGGTCATCATGGCGACGATGACGTCATAATGGTCGTCATGGCGACGATGACGTCATAATGGTCGTCATGGCGACGATAATGTCATACTGGTCGTCATGGCGACGGTGTTGCCATAATAGTCGTCATGGCGACGATGATGTCATAATGGTCGTCATGCCGACGATGATGTCATAATGGTCGTCATGGCGACGATGATGTCATTATGGTGGTCATGGCTTTGGTGATGTCATAATGGTCGTCATGGCGACGGTGATGTCATAATGGTCGTCATGGCAATGGTGATGTCAGAATGGTCGTCATGGCGACGATGAAGTCAGTATGGTGGTCATGGCTTTGGTGATGTCATAATGTTCGTCATGGCGACGATGATGTCATAATGGTCGTCATGGCGACGATGATGTCAATATGGTTGTCATGGCTTTGGTGATGTCATAATGGTCGCCATGGCGACGGTGATGTCACAATGGTCGTCATGGCGACGATGATGTCATGATGGTCGTCATGGCGACGGTGATGTCATAATGGTCGTCATGGCGACGATGATGTCATAATGGTCGTCATGGCGACGATGATGTCATAATGGTCGTCATGGTGACGATGATGTTATAATAGTCGTCATGGCGACGATGATGTCATAATGGTCGTCATGCCAACGATGATGTCAATATGGTTGTCATGGCTTTGGTGATGTCATAATGGTCGACATGGCGACGGTGATGTCATAATGGTCGTCATGGCGACGATGATGTCATAATGGTCGTCACGGTGACGGTGTTGCCATAATGGTCGTCATGGCGACGATGATGTCATAATGGTCGTCATGGCGACGATGATGTCATAATGGTCGTCATGGCGACGATGATGTCAGTATGGTGGTCATGGCTTTGGTGATGTCATAATGGTCGTCATGGCGACGGTGATGTCATAATGGTCGTCATGGCAAAGGTGATGTCCAAATGGTCGTCATGGCGACGGCGTTGCCATAATGGTCGTCATGGCGACGGTGATGTCATAATGGTCGTCATGGCGACGGTGATGTCATAATGGTCGTCATGGCGACGATGATGTCATAATGGTCGTCACGGCGACGATGATGTCATAATGGTCGTCATGGTGACGATGATGTCATACTGGTCGTCATGGCGACGGTGTTGCCATAATGGTCGTCATGGCGACGATGATGTCATAATGGTCGTCATGCCGACGATGATGCCATAATGGTCGTCATGGCGACGATGATGTCATAATGGTCGTCATGGCGACGATGATGTCATAATGGTCGTCATGGCGACGATGATGTCAGTATGGTGGTCATGGCTTTGGTGATGTCATAATGGTCGTCATGGCGACGGTGATGTCATAATGGTCGTCATGGCGACGATGATGTCAGTATGGTGGTCATGGCTTTGGTGATGTCATAATGGTCGTCATGGCGACGGTGATGTCAAAATGGTCGTCATGGCAATGGTGATGTCAGAATGGTCCTCATGGCGACGATGATGTCATACTGGTCGTCATGGCGACGGTGTTGCCATAATGGTCGTCATGGCGACGATGATGTCATAATGGTCGTCATGGCGACGATGATGTCATAATGGTCATCATGGCGACGATGACGTCATAATGGTCGTCATGGCGACAATGACGTCATTATGGTCGTCATGGCGACGATAATGTCATAATGGTCGTCATGGCGACTATGATGTCATACTGGTCGTCATGGCGACGGAGTTGCCATAATGGTCGTCATTTCGACGATGATGTCATAATGGTCGTCATGCCGACGATGATGTCATAATGGTCGTCATGGCGACGGTGACGTCATAATGATCGTCATGTCGACGGTGATGTCATAATGGTCGTCATGGCGACGGAGATGTCATAATAGTCGTCATGGCGACATTGATGTCATAATTGTCGTCATGCCGACGATGATGTCATAATGGTCGTCATGGCGACGGTGTTACCATAATGGTCGTCATGGCGACGATGATGTCATAATGGTCGTCATGGCGACGATGATGCCAGAATGGTCGTCATGGCGACGATTATGTCAGTATGGTAGTCATGGCTTTGGTGATGTCATAATGGTCGTCATGGTGACGATGATGTCATAATGGTCGTCATGGCGATGATGATGTCAATATGGTTGTCATGGTTTTGGTGATGTCATAATGGTCGTCATGGCGACGGTGATGTCATAATGGTCGTCATGGCGACGATGATGTCAAAATGGTCGTCATGCCAACGATGATGTCATAATGGTCGTCATGGCGACGATGATGTCAGTATGGTGGTCATGGCTTTGGTGATGTCATAATGGTCGTCATGGCGACGGTGATGTCATAATGGTCGTCATGGCAATGGGTATGTCAGAATGGTCGTCATGGCGACGATGAAGTCAGTATGGTGGTCATGGCTTTGGTGATGTCATAATGTTCGTCATGGCGACGATGATGTCATAATGGTCGTCATGGCGACGATGATGTCAATATGGTTGTCATGGCTTTGGTGATGTCATAATGGTCGTCATGGCGACGGTGATGTCATAATGGTCGTCATGGCGACGATGATGTCATAATGGTCGTCATGGCGACGGTGATGTCATAATAGTCGTCATGGCGACGATGATGTCATAATGGTCGTCATGGCGACGATGATGTCATAATGGTCGTCATGGCGACGATGATGTTATAATAGTCGTCATGGCGACGATGATGTCATAATGGTCGTCATGCCAACGATGATGTCATAATGGTCGTTATGGCGACGATGATGTCAATATGGTTGTCATGGCTTTGGTGATGTCATAATGGTCGTCATGGCGACGGTGATGTCATAATGGTCGTCACGGCGACGATGATGTCATAATAGTCGTCACGGCGACGGTGATGTCATAATGGTCGTCATGGCGACGATGATGTCATACTGGTCGTCATGGCGACGGTGTTGCCATAATGGTCGTCATGGCGACGATGATGTCATAATGGTCGTCATGGCGACAATGATGTCATAATGGTCGTCATGGCGACGATGACGTCATAATGGTCGTCATGGCGACGATGATTTCATAATGGTCGTCATGGCGACGGTGATGTCATAATGGTTGCCACGGCAACAATGTTGTCATAAAGGTCGTCATGGCGAAGGTGATGTCATAATGGTCGTCATGGCGATGATGATGTCATTATGGTCGTCATGGCAACGATGATGTCATAATTGTCGTCATGGCAACGATGAAGTCATATTCGTCGTCACGGCAATAGTGATGTCATAATGCTCATCATGGCGAAGGTGATGTCATAATAATTGCCATGGCAACAATCTTGTCATAATGGTCGTCATGACGACGGTTATGTCATAATGGTCGTCATGGCGACGGTGATGTTATAATGGTCATCATGGCAACGATGAGGTCATAATGTTCGTCATGGCGACGGTGATGTAATATTGGTCGTCATGGCGACGATGATGTCATAATGGTCATCATGGCGACAATGATGTCATAATGGTCGTCATGGCGACGGTGATGTCATAATGGTCATCATGGCGACGATGATGTCATAATGGTCGTCATGGCGATGATGATGTCATAATGTTCGTCATGGCGACGATGAAGTCATAATGGTCGTCAAGGCGACGATGATGTCAAAATGGTCATCATGGCGACGATGATGTCATAATGGTCGTCATGGCGACGGTGATGTCAGAATGGTCGTCATGGCAATGGTGATGTCAGAATGGTCGTCATGGCAAAGGTGATGTCATAATGGTCATCATGGCGACGATGATGTCATAATGGTCGTCATGGCGACGATGATGTCATAATGGTTGTCATGGCAATGATGATGCCATAATGGTCGTCATGGCGACGATGATGTCAAAATGGTCGTCATGGCGACAATGATGTCATAATGGTCGTCATGGCGACGATGATGTCATTATGGTCGTCATGGCGACGGTGTTGCCATAATGGTCGTCATGGCGACGATGATGTCATAATGGTCGTCATGGCGACGATGATGTCATAATGGTCGTCATGGCGATGATGATGTCATAATGGTCATCATGCCGATGATGATGTCATTATGGTCATCATGGCGACAATGATGTCATAATGGTCGTTATGGCGACGATGATGTCAATATGGTTGTCATGGCTTTGGTGATGTCATAATGGTCGTCACGGCGACGGTGATGTCATAATGGTCGTCACGGCGACGGTGATGTCATAATGGTCGTCATGGCGACGATGATGTCATAATGGTCGTCACGGCGACGATGATGTCATAATGGTCGTCACGGCGACGATGAAGTCATAATGATCGTCACGGCGACGATGATGTCATAATGGTCGTCACGGCGACGGTGATGTCATAATGGTCGTCATGGCGACGATGATGTCACACTGTTCGTCAAGGCGATGGTGTTGCCATAATGGTCGTCATGGCGACGATGATGTCACACTGTTCGTCATGGCGACGGTGTTGCCATAATGGTCGTCATGGCGACGATGATGTCATAATGGTCGTCATGGCGACGATGATGTCATAATGGTCGTCATGGCGTCAATGATGTCATAATGGTCGTCATGCCGACGATGATGTCATTATGGTCATCATGGCAACGATGATGTCATAATGGTCGTCATGGCTACGATGATGTCATAATAGTCATCATGGCGACAATGATGTCATAATGGTCGTCATGGCGACGATGATGTTAATATGGTTGTCATGGCTTTGGTGATGTCATAATGGTCGTCACGGCGACGGTGATGTCATAATGGTCGTCATGCCGACGATGATGTCATAATAGTTGTCATGGCGAAGATGATGTCATAATGGTCGTCATGGCGACGATGATGTCATTATGGTCGTCATGGCGACGGTGTTGCCATAATGGTCGTCATGGCGACGATGATGTCATAATGGTCGTCATGGCGACGATGATGTGATAATGGTCGTCATGGCGATGATGATGTCATAATGGTCGTCATGCCGATGATGATGTCATTATGGTCATCATGGCGACAATGATGTCATAATGGTCGTTATGGCGACGATGATGTCAATATGGTTGTCATGGCTTTGGTGATGTCATAATGGTCGTCACGGCGACGGTGATGTCATAATGGTCGTCATGGCGACGATGATGTCATAATGGTCGTCACGGCAACGATGATGACATAATGGTCGTCATGGCGACGATGAAGTCATAATGATCGTCACGGCGACGATGATGTCATAATGGTCGTCACGGCGACGGTGATGTCATAATGGTCGTCATGGCGACGATGATGTCACACTGTTCGTCATGGCGATGGTGTTGCCATAATGGTCGTCATGGCGACGATGATGTCACACTGTTCGTCATGGCGACGGTGTTGCCATAATGGTCGTCATGGCGACGGTGTTGCCATAATGGTCGTCATGGCGACGGTGATGTCATAATGGTCGTCATGGCGACGGTGATGTCATAATGGTCGTCATGGCAAAGGTGATGTCCAAATGGTCGTCATGGCGACGGCGTTGCCATAATGGTCGTCATGGCGACGGTGATGTCATAATGGTCGTCATGGCGACGGTGATGTCATAATGGTCGTCATGGCGACGATGATGTCATAATGGTCGTCACGGCGACGATGATGTCATAATGGTCGTCATGGTGACGATGATGTCATACTGGTCGTCATGGCGACGGTGTTGCCATAATGGTCGTCATGGCGACGATGATGTCATAATGGTCGTCATGCCGACGATGATGCCATAATGGTCGTCATGGCGACGATGATGTCATAATGGTCGTCATGGCGACGATGATGTCATAATGGTCGTCATGGCGACGATGATGTCAGTATGGTGGTCATGGCTTTGGTGATGTCATAATGGTCGTCATGGCGACGGTGATGTCATAATGGTCGTCATGGCGACGATGATGTCAGTATGGTGGTCATGGCTTTGGTGATGTCATAATGGTCGTCATGGCGACGGTGATGTCAAAATGGTCGTCATGGCAATGGTGATGTCAGAATGGTCCTCATGGCGACGATGATGTCATACTGGTCGTCATGGCGACGGTGTTGCCATAATGGTCGTCATGGCGACGATGATGTCATAATGGTCGTCATGGCGACGATGATGTCATAATGGTCATCATGGCGACGATGACGTCATAATGGTCGTCATGGCGACAATGACGTCATTATGGTCGTCATGGCGACGATAATGTCATAATGGTCGTCATGGCGACTATGATGTCATACTGGTCGTCATGGCGACGGAGTTGCCATAATGGTCGTCATTTCGACGATGATGTCATAATGGTCGTCATGCCGACGATGATGTCATAATGGTCGTCATGGCGACGGTGACGTCATAATGATCGTCATGTCGACGGTGATGTCATAATGGTCGTCATGGCGACGGAGATGTCATAATAGTCGTCATGGCGACATTGATGTCATAATTGTCGTCATGCCGACGATGATGTCATAATGGTCGTCATGGCGACGGTGTTACCATAATGGTCGTCATGGCGACGATGATGTCATAATGGTCGTCATGGCGACGATGATGCCAGAATGGTCGTCATGGCGACGATTATGTCAGTATGGTAGTCATGGCTTTGGTGATGTCATAATGGTCGTCATGGTGACGATGATGTCATAATGGTCGTCATGGCGATGATGATGTCAATATGGTTGTCATGGTTTTGGTGATGTCATAATGGTCGTCATGGCGACGGTGATGTCATAATGGTCGTCATGGCGACGATGATGTCAAAATGGTCGTCATGCCAACGATGATGTCATAATGGTCGTCATGGCGACGATGATGTCAGTATGGTGGTCATGGCTTTGGTGATGTCATAATGGTCGTCATGGCGACGGTGATGTCATAATGGTCGTCATGGCAATGGGTATGTCAGAATGGTCGTCATGGCGACGATGAAGTCAGTATGGTGGTCATGGCTTTGGTGATGTCATAATGTTCGTCATGGCGACGATGATGTCATAATGGTCGTCATGGCGACGATGATGTCAATATGGTTGTCATGGCTTTGGTGATGTCATAATGGTCGTCATGGCGACGGTGATGTCATAATGGTCGTCATGGCGACGATGATGTCATAATGGTCGTCATGGCGACGGTGATGTCATAATAGTCGTCATGGCGACGATGATGTCATAATGGTCGTCATGGCGACGATGATGTCATAATGGTCGTCATGGCGACGATGATGTTATAATAGTCGTCATGGCGACGATGATGTCATAATGGTCGTCATGCCGACGATGATGTCATAATGGTCGTTATGGCGACGATGATGTCAATATGGTTGTCATGGCTTTGGTGATGTCATAATGGTCGTCATGGCGACGGTGATGTCATAATGGTCGTCACGGCGACGATGATGTCATAATAGTCGTCACGGCGACGGTGATGTCATAATGGTCGTCATGGCGACGATGATGTCATACTGGTCGTCATGGCGACGGTGTTGCCATAATGGTCGTCATGGCGACGATGATGTCATAATGGTCGTCATGGCGACAATGATGTCATAATGGTCGTCATGGCGACGATGACGTCATAATGGTCGTCATGGCGACGATGATTTCATAATGGTCGTCATGGCGACGGTGATGTCATAATGGTTGCCACGGCAACAATGTTGTCATAAAGGTCGTCATGGCGAAGGTGATGTCATAATGGTCGTCATGGCGATGATGATGTCATTATGGTCGTCATGGCAACGATGATGTCATAATTGTCGTCATGGCAACGATGAAGTCATATTCGTCGTCACGGCAATAGTGATGTCATAATGCTCATCATGGCGAAGGTGATGTCATAATAATTGCCATGGCAACAATCTTGTCATAATGGTCGTCATGACGACGGTTATGTCATAATGGTCGTCATGGCGACGGTGATGTTATAATGGTCATCATGGCAACGATGAGGTCATAATGTTCGTCATGGCGACGGTGATGTAATATTGGTCGTCATGGCGACGATGATGTCATAATGGTCATCATGGCGACAATGATGTCATAATGGTCGTCATGGCGACGGTGATGTCATAATGGTCATCATGGCGACGATGATGTCATAATGGTCGTCATGGCGATGATGATGTCATAATGTTCGTCATGGCGACGATGAAGTCATAATGGTCGTCAAGGCGACGATGATGTCAAAATGGTCATCATGGCGACGATGATGTCATAATGGTCGTCATGGCGACGGTGATGTCAGAATGGTCGTCATGGCAATGGTGATGTCAGAATGGTCGTCATGGCAAAGGTGATGTCATAATGGTCATCATGGCGACGATGATGTCATAATGGTCGTCATGGCGACGATGATGTCATAATGGTTGTCATGGCAATGATGATGCCATAATGGTCGTCATGGCGACGATGATGTCAAAATGGTCGTCATGGCGACAATGATGTCATAATGGTCGTCATGGCGACGATGATGTCATTATGGTCGTCATGGCGACGGTGTTGCCATAATGGTCGTCATGGCGACGATGATGTCATAATGGTCGTCATGGCGACGATGATGTCATAATGGTCGTCATGGCGATGATGATGTCATAATGGTCATCATGCCGATGATGATGTCATTATGGTCATCATGGCGACAATGATGTCATAATGGTCGTTATGGCGACGATGATGTCAATATGGTTGTCATGGCTTTGGTGATGTCATAATGGTCGTCACGGCGACGGTGATGTCATAATGGTCGTCACGGCGACGGTGATGTCATAATGGTCGTCATGGCGACGATGATGTCATAATGGTCGTCACGGCGACGATGATGTCATAATGGTCGTCACGGCGACGATGAAGTCATAATGATCGTCACGGCGACGATGATGTCATAATGGTCGTCACGGCGACGGTGATGTCATAATGGTCGTCATGGCGACGATGATGTCACACTGTTCGTCAAGGCGATGGTGTTGCCATAATGGTCGTCATGGCGACGATGATGTCACACTGTTCGTCATGGCGACGGTGTTGCCATAATGGTCGTCATGGCGACGATGATGTCATAATGGTCGACATGGCGACGATGATGTCATAATGGTCGTCATGGCGTCAATGATGTCATAATGGTCGTCATGCCGACGATGATGTCATTATGGTCATCATGGCAACGATGATGTCATAATGGTCGTCATGGCTACGATGATGTCATAATAGTCATCATGGCGACAATGATGTCATAATGGTCGTCATGGCGACGATGATGTTAATATGGTTGTCATGGCTTTGGTGATGTCATAATGGTCGTCACGGCGACGGTGATGTCATAATGGTCGTCATGCCGACGATGATGTCATAATAGTTGTCATGGCGAAGATGATGTCATAATGGTCGTCATGGCGACGATGATGTCATTATGGTCGTCATGGCGACGGTGTTGCCATAATGGTCGTCATGGCGACGATGATGTCATAATGGTCGTCATGGCGACGATGATGTCATAATGGTCGTCATGGCGATGATGATGTCATAATGGTCGTCATGCCGATGATGATGTCATTATGGTCATCATGGCGACAATGATGTCATAATGGTCGTTATGGCGACGATGATGTCAATATGGTTGTCATGGCTTTGGTGATGTCATAATGGTCGTCACGGCGACGGTGATGTCATAATGGTCGTCATGGCGACGATGATGTCATAATGGTCGTCACGGCAACGATGATGACATAATGGTCGTCATGGCGACGATGAAGTCATAATGATCGTCACGGCGACGATGATGTCATAATGGTCGTCACGGCGACGGTGATGTCATAATGGTCGTCATGGCGACGATGATGTCACACTGTTCGTCATGGCGATGGTGTTGCCATAATGGTCGTCATGGCGACGATGATGTCACACTGTTCGTCATGGCGACGGTGTTGCCATAATGGTCGTCATGGCGACGGTGTTGCCATAATGGTCGTCATGGCGACGATGATGTCATAATGGTCGTCATGGCAACGATGATGTCATAATGGTCGTCATGGCGTCAATGATGTCATAATGGTCGTCATGCCGACGATGATGTCATTATGGTCATCATGGCAACGATGATGTCATAATGGTCGTCATGGCGACGATGATGTCATAATAGTCATCATGGCGACAATGATGTCATAATGGTCGTCATGGCGACGATGATGTTAATATGGTTGTCATGGCATTGGTGATGTCATAATGGTCGTCACGGCGACGGTGATGTCATAATGGTCGTCATGGCGACGATGACGTCATAATGGTCGTCATGGCGACGGTGTTGCCATAATGGTCGTCATGGCGACGATGATGTCATAATGGTCGTCATGGCGACGATGATGTCATAATGGTCGTCATGCCGACGATGATGTCATAATAGTCGTCATGGCGAAGATGATGTCATAATGGTCGTCATGGCGACGATGATGTCATATTGGTCATCATGGCGACGATGACGTCATAATGATCGTCATGGCGACGATGACGTCATAATGATCGTCATGGCGACGGTGATGTCATAATGGTCGTCATGGCGACGGTGTTACCATAATGGTCGTCATGGCGACGATGATGTCAGAATGGTCGTCATGGCGACGATTATGTCAGTATGGTAGTCATGGCTTTGGTGATGTCATAATGGTCGTCATGGCGACGATGATGTCATAATGGTCGTCATGGCGACGATGATGTCAATATAGTTGTCATGGTTTTGGTGATGTCATAATGGTCGTCATGGCGACGGTGATATCATAATGGTCGTCATGGCGACGATGATGTCATAATGGTCGTCACGGCGACGATGATGTCATAATGGTCGTCACGGCGACGGTGATGTCATAATGGTTGCCATAGCAACAATGTTGTCATAAAGTTCGTCATGGCGACGATGATGTCATAATGGTAGTCATGGCAACGATGATGTCATAATGGTCGTCATGGCGACGATGATGTCATACTGGTCGTCATGGCGACAGTGTTGCCATAATGGTCGTCATGGCGACGATGATGTCATAATGGTCGTCATGGCGACGGTGTTGTCATAATGGTCGTCATGCCGACGATGATGTCATAATGGTCGTCATGGCGAAGATGATGTCATAATGGTCGTCATGGCGATGATGATGTCATAATGGTCGTCATGGCGACGATGACGTCATAATGGTCGTCATGGCGACGATGACGTCATAATGGTCGTCATGGCGACAGTGATGTCATAATAGTCGTCATGGCGACGATGATGTCATAATGGTCGTCATGCCGACGATGATGTCATAATGGTCGTCACGGCGACGGTGTTGCCATAATGGTCGTCATGGCGACGATGATGTCAGTATGGTGGTCATGGCTTTGGTGATGTCATAATGGTCGTCATGGCGACGATGATGTCATAATGGTCGTCATGGCGACGGTGATGTCATAATGGTCGTCATGCCGACGATGATGTCAGAATGGTGGTCATGGCTTTGGTGATGTCATAATGGTCGTCATGGCAACGATGATGTCATAATGGTCTTCATGGCGACGATGATGTCATAATGGTCGTCATGGCGACGATGATGTCATAATGGTCATCATGGTGACGATGAAGTCATAATGGTCGTCATGGCGACGATGACGTCATAATGATCGTCATGGCGACGATGACGTCATAATGATCGTCATGGCGACGATGACGTCATAATGATCGTTATGGCGACGGTGATGTCATAATGATCGTCATGGCGACGGTGATGTCATAATAGTCGTCATGGCGACATTGATGTCATAATTGTCGTCATGCCGACGATGATGTCATAATGGTCGTCATGGCGACGGTGTTACCATAATGGTCGTCATGGCGACGATGATGTCATAATGGTCGTCATGGCGACGATGATGTCAGAATGGTCGTCATGGCGACGATTATGTCAGTATGGTAGTCATGGCTTTGGTGATGTCATAATGGTCGTCATGGCGACGATGATGTCAGAATGGTCGTCATGGCGAAGATTATGTCAGTATGGTAGTCATGGCTTTGGTGATGTCATAATGGTCGTCATGGCGACGATGATGTCATAATGGTCGTCATGGCGACGATGATGTCAATATAGTTGTCATGGTTTTGGTGATGTCATAATGGTCGTCATGGCGACGGTGATATCATAATGGTCGTCATGGCGACGATGATGTCATAATGGTCGTCACGGCGACGATGATGTCATAATGGTCGTCACGGCGACGGTGATGTCATAATGGTTGCCATAGCAACAATGTTGTCATAAAGTTCGTCATGGCGACGATGATGTCATAATGGTAGTCATGGCAACGATGATGTCATAATGGTCGTCATGGCGACGATGATGTCATACTGGTCGTCATGGCGACAGTGTTGCCATAATGGTCGTCATGGCGACGATGATGTCATAATGGTCGTCATGGCGACGGTGTTGTCATAATGGTCGTCATGCCGACGATGATGTCATAATGGTCGTCATGGCGAAGATGATGTCATAATGGTCGTCATGGCGATGATGATGTCATAATGGTCGTCATGGCGACGATGACGTCATAATGGTCGTCATGGCGACGATGACGTCATAATGGTCGTCATGGCGACAGTGATGTCATAATAGTCGTCATGGCGACGATGATGTCATAATGGTCGTCATGCCGACGATGATGTCATAATGGTCGTCACGGCGACGGTGTTGCCATAATGGTCGTCATGGCGACGATGATGTCAGTATGGTGGTCATGGCTTTGGTGATGTCATAATGGTCGTCATGGCGACGATGATGTCATAATGGTCGTCATGGCGACGGTGATGTCATAATGGTCGTCATGCCGACGATGATGTCAGAATGGTGGTCATGGCTTTGGTGATGTCATAATGGTCGTCATGGCAACGATGATGTCATAATGGTCTTCATGGCGACGATGATGTCATAATGGTCGTCATGGCGACGATGATGTCATAATGGTCATCATGGTGACGATGAAGTCATAATGGTCGTCATGGCGACGATGACGTCATAATGATCGTCATGGCGACGATGACGTCATAATGATCGTCATGGCGACGATGACGTCATAATGATCGTCATGGCGACGGTGATGTCATAATGATCGTCATGGCGACGGTGATGTCATAATAGTCGTCATGGCGACATTGATGTCATAATTGTCGTCATGCCGACGATGATGTCATAATGGTCGTCATGGCGACGGTGTTACCATAATGGTCGTCATGGCGACGATGATGTCATAATGGTCGTCATGGCGACGATGATGTCAGAATGGTCGTCATGGCGACGATTATGTCAGTATGGTAGTCATGGCTTTGGTGATGTCATAATGGTCGTCATGGCGACGATGATGTCATAATGGTCGTCATGGCGACGATGATGTCAATATGGTTGTCATGGTTTTGGTGATGTCATAATGGTCGTCATGGCAATGGTGATGTCAGAATGGTCTTCATGGCGACGATGATGTCATACTGGTCATCATGGCGACGGTGTTGCCGTAATGGTCGTCATGGCGACGATGATGTCATAATGGTCGTCATGGCGACGATGATGTCATAATGGTCGTCATGGCGACGATGATGTCATAATGGTCATCATGGCGACGATGACGTCATAATGGTCGTCATGGCGACAATGACGTCATTATGGTCGTCATGGCGACGATAATGTCATAATGGTCGTCATGGCGACTATGATGTCATACTGGTCGTCATGGCGACGGAGTTGCCATAATGGTCGTCATTTCGACGATGATGTCATAATGGTCGTCATGCCGACGATGATGTCATAATGGTCGTCATGGCGACGGTGTTTTCATAATGGTCGTCATGGCGACGATGATGTCATAATGGTCGTCATGGCGACGATGATGTCATAATGGTCGTCATGGCGACGATGATGTCAGTATGGTGGTCATGGCTTTGGTGATGTCATAATGGTCGTCATGGCGACGGTGATGTCATAATGGTCGTCATGGCAATGGTGATGTCAGAATGGTCGTCATGGCGACGATGATGTCAGGATGGTGGTCATGGCTTTGGTGATGTCATAATGGTCGTCATGGCGACGATGATGTCATAATGGTCGTCATGGCGACGATGATGTCAATATGGTTGTCATGGCTTTGGTGATGTCATAATGGTCGTCATGGCGACGGTGATGTCATAATGGTCGTCACGGCGACGATGATGTCATAATAGTCGTCACGGCGACGGTGATGTCATAATGGTCGTCATGGCGACGATGATGTCATACTGGTCGTCATGGCGACGGTGTTGCCATAATGGTCGTCATGGCGACGATGATGTCATAATGGTCGTCATGGCGACAATGATGTCATAATGGTCGTCATGGCGACGATGACGTCATAATGGTCGTCATGGCGACGATGATTTCATAATGGTCGTCATGGCGACGGTGATGTCATAATGGTTGCCACGGCAACAATGTTGTCATAAAGGTCGTCATGGCGAAGGTGATGTCATAATGGTCGTCATGGCGATGATGATGTCATTATGGTCGTCATGGCAACGATGATGTCATAATTGTCGTCATGGCAACGATGAAGTCATATTCGTCGTCACGGCAATAGTGATGTCATAATGCTCATCATGGCGAAGGTGATGTCATAATAATTGCCATGGCAACAATGTTGTCATAATGGTCGTCATGACGACGGTTATGTCATAATGGTCGTCATGGCGACGGTGATGTCATAATGGTCATCATGGCAACGATGAGGTCATAATGTTCGTCATGGCGACGGTGATGTAATATTGGTCGTCATGGCGACGATGATGTCATAATGGTCATCATGGCGACAATGATGTCATAATGGTCGTCATGGCGACGGTGATGTCATAATGGTCATCATGGCGACGATGATGTCATAATGGTCGTCATGGCGATGATGATGTCATAATGTTCGTCATGGCGACGATGAAGTCATAATGGTCGTCAAGGCGACGATGATGTCAAAATGGTCATCATGGCGACGATGATGTCATAATGGTCGTCATGGCGACGGTGATGACAGAATGGTCGTCATGGCAATGGTGATGTCAGAATGGTCGTCATGGCAAAGGTGATGTCAGAATGGTCATCATGGCGACGATGATGTCATAATGGTCGTCATGGCGACGATGATGTCATAATGGTTGTCATGGCAATGATGATGCCATAATGGTCGTCATGGCGACGATGATGTCAAAATGGTCGTCATGGCGACAATGATGTCATAATGGTCGTCATGGCGACGATGATGTCATTATGGTCGTCATGGCGACGGTGTTGCCATAATGGTCGTCATGGCGACGATGATGTCATAATGGTCGTCATGGCGACGATGATGTCATAATGGTCGTCATGGTGATGATGATGTCATAATGGTCGTCATGCCGATGATGATGTCATTATGGTCATCATGGCGACAATGATGTCATAATGGTCGTTATGGCGACGATGATGTCAATATGGTTGTCATGGCTTTGGTGATGTCATAATGGTCGTCACGGCGACGGTGATGTCATAATGGTCGTCACGGCGACGGTGATGTCATAATGGTCGTCATGGCGACGATGATGTCATAATGGTCGTCACGGCGACGATGATGTCATAATGGTCGTCACGGCGACGATGAAGTCATAATGATCGTCACGGCGACGATGATGTCATAATGGTCGTCACGGCGACGGTGATGTCATAATGGTCGTCATGGCGAAGATGATGTCACAATGTTCGTCAAGGCGATGGTGTTGCCATAATGGTCGTCATGGCGACGATGATGTCACACTGTTCGTCATGGCGACGGTGTTGCCATAATGGTCGTCATGGCGACGATGATGTCATAATGGTCGTCATGGCGACGATGATGTCATAATGGTCGTCATGGCGTCAATGATGTCATAATGGTCGTCATGCCGACGATGATGTCATTATGGTCATCATGGCAACGATGATGTCATAATGGTCGTCATGGCTACGATGATGTCATAATAGTCATCATGGCGACAATGATGTCATAATGGTCGTCATGGCGACGATGATGTTAATATGGTTGTCATGGCTTTGGTGATGTCATAATGGTCGTCACGGCGACGGTGATGTCATAATGGTCGTCATGCCGACGATGATGTCATAATAGTTGTCATGGCGAAGATGATGTCATAATGGTCGTCATGGCGACGATGATGTCATTATGGTCGTCATGGCGACGGTGTTGCCATAATGGTCGTCATGGCGACGATGATGTCATAATGGTCGTCATGGCGACGATGATGTCATAATGGTCGTCATGGCGATGATGATGTCATAATGGTCGTCATGCCGATGATGATGTCATTATGGTCATCATGGCGACAATGATGTCATAATGGTCGTTATGGCGACGATGATGTCAATATGGTTGTCATGGCTTTGGTGATGTCATAATGGTCGTCACGGCGACGGTGATGTCATAATGGTCGTCACGGCGACGGTGATGTCATAATGGTCGTCATGGCGACGATGATGTCATAATGGTCGTCACGGCGACGATGATGTCATAATGGTCGTCATGGCGACGATGAAGTCATAATGATCGTCACGGCGACGATGATGTCATAATGGTCGTCACGGCGACGGTGATGTCATAATGGTCGTCATGGCGACGATGATGTCACACTGTTCGTCATGGCGATGGTGTTGCCATAATGGTCGTCATGGCGACGATGATGTCACACTGTTCGTCATGGCGACGGTGTTGCCATAATGGTCGTCATGGCGACGGTGTTGCCATAATGGTCGTCATGGCGACGATGATGTCATAATGGTCATCATGGCGACGATGACGTCATAATGGTCGTCATGGCGACAATGACGTCATTATGGTCGTCATGGCGACGATAATGTCATAATGGTCGTCATGGCGACTATGATGTCATACTGGTCGTCATGGCGACGGAGTTGCCATAATGGTCGTCATTTCGACGATGATGTCATAATGGTCGTCATGCCGACGATGATGTCATAATGGTCGTCATGGCGACGGTGTTTTCATAATGGTCGTCATGGCGACGATGATGTCATAATGGTCGTCATGGCGACGATGATGTCATAATGGTCGTCATGGCGACGATGATGTCAGTATGGTGGTCATGGCTTTGGTGATGTCATAATGGTCGTCATGGCGACGGTGATGTCATAATGGTCGTCATGGCAATGGTGATGTCAGAATGGTCGTCATGGCGACGATGATGTCAGGATGGTGGTCATGGCTTTGGTGATGTCATAATGGTCGTCATGGCGACGATGATGTCATAATGGTCGTCATGGCGACGATGATGTCATAATAGTCATCATGGCGACAATGATGTCATAATGGTCGTCATGGCGACGATGATGTTAATATGGTTGTCATGGCATTGGTGATGTCATAATGGTCGTCACGGCGACGGTGATGTCATAATGGTCGTCATGGCGACGATGACGTCATAATGGTCGTCATGGCGACGGTGTTGCCATAATGGTCGTCATGGCGACGATGATGTCATAATGGTCGTCATGGCGACGATGATGTCATAATGGTCGTCATGCCGACGATGATGTCATAATAGTCGTCATGGCGAAGATGATGTCATAATGGTCGTCATGGCGACGATGATGTCATATTGGTCGTCATGGCGACGATGACGTCATAATGATCGTCATGGCGACGATGACGTCATAATGATCGTCATGGCGACGGTGATGTCATAATGGTCGTCATGGCGACGGTGTTACCATAATGGTCGTCATGGCGACGATGATGTCAGAATGGTCGTCATGGCGACGATTATGTCAGTATGGTAGTCATGGCTTTGGTGATGTCATAATGGTCGTCATGGCGACGATGATGTCATAATGGTCGTCATGGCGACGATGATGTCAATATAGTTGTCATGGTTTTGGTGATGTCATAATGGTCGTCTTGGCGACGGTGATATCATAATGGTCGTCATGGCGACGATGATGTCATAATGGTCGTCACGGCGACGATGATGTCATAATGGTCGTCACGGCGACGGTGATGTCATAATGGTTGCCATAGCAACAATGTTGTCATAAAGTTCGTCATGGCGACGATGATGTCATAATGGTAGTCATGGCAACGATGATGTCATAATGGTCGTCATGGCGACGATGATGTCATACTGGTCGTCATGGCGACAGTGTTGCCATAATGGTCGTCATGGCGACGATGATGTCATAATGGTCGTCATGGCGACGGTGTTGTCATAATGGTCGTCATGCCGACGATGATGTCATAATGGTCGTCATGGCGAAGATGATGTCATAATGGTCGTCATGGCGATGATGATGTCATAATGGTCGTCATGGCGACGATGACGTCATAATGGTCGTCATGGCGACGATGACGTCATAATGGTCGTCATGGCGACGATGACGTCATAATGGTCGTCATGGCGACAGTGATGTCATAATAGTCGTCATGGCGACGATGATGTCATAATGGTCGTCATGCCGACGATGATGTCATAATGGTCGTCACGGCGACGGTGTTGCCATAATGGTCGTCATGGCGACGATGATGTCAGTATGGTGGTCATGGCTTTGGTGATGTCATAATGGTCGTCATGGCGACGATGATGTCATAATGGTCGTCATGGCGACGGTGATGTCATAATGGTCGTCATGCCGACGATGATGTCAGAATGGTGGTCATGGCTTTGGTGATGTCATAATGGTCGTCATGGCAACGATGATGTCATAATGGTCTTCATGGCGACGATGATGTCATCATGGTCGTCATGGCGACGATGATGTCATAATGGTCATCATGGTGACGATGAAGTCATAATGGTCGTCATGGCGACGATGACGTCATAATGATCGTCATGGCGACGATGACGTCATAATGATCGTCATGGCGACGATGACGTCATAATGATCGTCATGGCGACGGTGATGTCATAATGATCGTCATGGCGACGGTGATGTCATAATAGTCGTCATGGCGACATTGATGTCATAATTGTCGTCATGCCGACGATGATGTCATAATGGTCGTCATGGCGACGGTGTTACCATAATGGTCGTCATGGCGACGATGATGTCATAATGGTCGTCATGGCGACGATGATGTCAGAATGGTCGTCATGGCGACGATTATGTCAGTATGGTAGTCATGGCTTTGGTGATGTCATAATGGTCGTCATGGCGACGATGATGTCATAATGGTCGTCATGGCGACGATGATGTCAATATGGTTGTCATGGTTTTGGTGATGTCATAATGGTCGTCATGGCGACGGTGATGTCATAATGGTCGTCACGGCGACGATGATGTCATAATGGTCGTCACGGCGACGATGATGTCATAATGGTCGTCACGGCGACGGTGATGTCATAATGGTTGCCATAGCAACAATGTTGTCATAAAGTTCGTCATGGCGACGATGATGTCATAATGGTAGTCATGGCAACGATGATGTCATAATGGTCGTCATGGCGACGATGATGTCATACTGGTCGTCATGGCGACAGTGTTGCCATAATGGTCGTCATGGCGACGATGATGTCATAATGGTCGTCATGGCGACGGTGTTGTCATAATGGTCGTCATGGCGACGATGATGTCATAATGGTCGTCATGGCGACGATGACGTCATAATGGTCGTCATGGCGACGATGATGTCATAATGGTCGTCATGGCGACGATGACGTCATAATGGTGGTCATGGCGACGATGATGTCATAATGGTCGTCATGGCGACAGTGATGTCATAATAGTCGTCATGCCGACGATGATGTCATAATGGTCGTCACGGCGACGGTGTTGTCAGAATGGTCGTCATGGCGACGATGATGTCATAATGGTCGTCATGCCGACGATGATGTCATAATGGTCGTCACGGCGACGGTGTTGCCATAATGGTCGTCATGGCGACGATGATGTCAGTATGGTGGTCATGGCTTTGGTGATGTCATAATGGTCGTCATGGCGACGATGATGTCATAATGGTCGTCATGGCGACGGTGATGTCATAATGGTCGTCATGCCGACGATGATGTCAGAATGGTGGTCATGGCTTTGGTGATGTCATAATGGTCGTCATGGCAACGATGATGTCATAATGGTCTTCATGGCGACGATGATGTCATCATGGTCGTCATGGCGACGATGATGTCATAATGGTCATCATGGTGACGATGAAGTCATAATGGTCGTCATGGCGACGATGACGTCATAATGATCGTCATGGCGACGATGACGTCATAATGATCGTCATGGCGACGATGACGTCATAATGATCGTCATGGCGACGATGACGTCATAATGATCGTCATGGCGACGGTGATGTCATAATGATCGTCATGGCGACGGTGATGTCATAATAGTCGTCATGGCGACATTGATGTCATAATTGTCGTCATGCCGACGATGATGTCATAATGGTCGTCATGGCGACGGTGTTACCATAATGGTCGTCATGGCGACGATGATGTCATAATGGTCGTCATGGCGACGATGATGTCAGAATGGTCGTCATGGCGACGATTATGTCAGTATGGTAGTCATGGCTTTGGTGATGTCATAATGGTCGTCATGGCGACGATGATGTCATAATGGTCGTCATGGCGACGATGATGTCAATATGGTTGTCATGGTTTTGGTGATGTCATAATGGTCGTCATGGCGACGGTGATGTCATAATGGTCGTCATGGCGACGATGATGTCATAATGGTCGTCACGGCGACGATGATGTCATAATGGTCGTCACGGCGACGGTGATGTCATAATGGTTGCCATAGCAACAATGTTGTCATAAAGTTCGTCATGGCGACGATGATGTCATAATGGTAGTCATGGCAACGATGATGTCATAATGGTCGTCATGGCGACGATGATGTCATACTGGTCGTCATGGCGACAGTGTTGCCATAATGGTCGTCATGGCGACGATGATGTCATAATGGTCGTCATGGCGACGGTGTTGTCATAATGGTCGTCATGGCGACGATGATGTCATAATGGTCGTCATGGCGACGATGACGTCATAATGGTCGTCATGGCGACGATGATGTCATAATGGTCGTCATGGCGACGATGACGTCATAATGGTGGTCATGGCGACGATGATGTCATAATGGTCGTCATGGCGACAGTGATGTCATAATAGTCGTCATGCCGACGATGATGTCATAATGGTCGTCACGGCGACGGTGTTGTCAGAATGGTCGTCATGGCGACGATGATGTCAGAATGGTCGTCATGGCGACGATGATGTCAGAATGGTCGTCATGGCGACGATGATGTCAGAATGGTCGTCATGGCGACGATGATGTCAGTATGGTGGTCATGGCTTTGGTGATGTCATAATGGTCGTCATGGCGGCGGTGATGTCATAATGGTCGTCATGGCGACGATGATGTCATAATGGTCGTCACGGCGACGATGATGTCATAATGGTCGTCATAGCGACGATGATGTCAATATGGTTGTCATGGGTTTGGTGATGTCATAATGGTCGTCATGGCGACGGTGATGTCATAATGGTCGTCATGGCGACGATGATGTCATAATGGTCGTCACAGCGACGATGATGTCATAATGGTCGTCACGGCGACGGTGATGTCATAATGGTAGTCATGGCGACGATGATGTCATACTGGTCGTCATGGCGACGGTGTTGCCATAATGGTCGTCATGGTGACGATGATGTCATAATGGTCGTCATGGCGACGATGATGTCATAATGGTCGTCATGGCGACGATGATGTCATAATGGTCGTCATGGCGACGATGATGTCATAATGGTCGTCATGGCGACGATGATGTCAGTATGATGGTCATGGCTTTGGTGATGTCATAATGGTCGTCATGGCGACGATGATGTCATACTGGTCGTCATGGCGACGTTGTTGCCATAATGTTCGTCATGGCGACGATGATGTCATAATGGTCGTCATGGCGACGGTGATGTCATAATGGTCGTCATGGCGTCGATTATGTCATAATGGTCGTCATGGCGACGATGATGTCAATATGGTTGTCATGGCTTTGGTGATGTCATAATGGTCGTCATGGCGACGGTGATGTCATAATGGTCGTCATGGTGACGATGATGTCATAATGGTCGTCATGGCGACGATGATGTCATAATGGTCGTCATGGCGACGATGATGTCATAATGGTCGTCATGGCGACGATGATGTCATAATGGTCGTCATGGCGACGATGATGTCAGTATGATGGTCATGGCTTTGGTGATGTCATAATGGTCGTCATGGCGACGATGATGTCATACTGGTCGTCATGGCGACGTTGTTGCCATAATGTTCGTCATGGCGACGATGATGTCATAATGGTCGTCATGGCGACGGTGATGTCATAATGGTCGTCATGGCGTCGATTATGTCATAATGGTCGTCATGGCGACGATGATGTCAATATGGTCGTCATGGCTTTGGTGATGTCATAATGGTCGTCATGGCGACGGTGATGTCATAATGGTCGTCATGGCGACGATGACGTCATAATGGTCGTCATGGCGACGATGATGTCATAATGGTCGTCATGGCGACGATAATGTCAATATGGTTGTCATGGCTTTGGTGATGTCATAATGGTCGTCATGGCGACGGTGATGTCATAATGGTCGTCAGGGCGACGATGATGTCATAATGGTCGTCACAGCGACGATGATGTCATAATGGTCGTCACGGCGACGGTGATGTCATAATGGTAGTCATGGCGACGATGATGTCATACTGGTCGTCATGGCGACGGTGTTGCCATAATGGTCGTCATGGTGACGATGATGTCATAATGATCGTCATGGCGACGATGATGTCATAATGGTCGTCATGGCGACGATGATGTCATAATGGTCGTCATGCCGACGATGATGTCAGTATGATGGTCATGGCTTTGGTGATGTCATAATGGTCGTCATGGCGATGATGATGTCATACTGGTCGTCATGGCGACGGTGTTGCCATAATGGTCGTCATGGCGACGATGATGTCATAATGGTCGTCATGGCGACAGTGAGGTCATAATAGTCGTCATGCCGACGATGATGTCATAATGGTCGTCACGGCGACGGTGTTGCCATAATGGTCGTCACGGCGACGGTGTTTCCATAATGGTCGTCATGGCGACGATGATGTCATAATGGTCGTCATGGCGACGATGATGTCAGAATGGTCGTCATGGCGACGATGATGTCAGAATGGTCGTCATGGCGACGATGATGTCAGAATGGTCGTCATGGCGACGATGATGTCAGTATGGTGGTCATGGCTTTGGTGATGTCATAATGGTTGTCATGGCGGCGGTGATGTCATAATGGTCGTCATGGCGACGATGATGTCATAATGGTCGTCACGGCGACAATGATGTCATAATGGTCGTCATAGCGACGATGATGTCAATATGGTTGTCATGGCTTTGGTGATGTCATAATGGTCGTCATGGCGACGGTGATGTCATAATGGTCGTCATGGCGACGATGATGTCATAATGGTCGTCACAGCGACGATGATGTCATAATGGTCGTCACGGCGACGGTGATGTCAAAATGGTAGTCATGGCGACGATGATGTCATACTCGTCGTCATGGCGACGGTGTTGCCATAATGGTCGTCATGGTGACGATGATGTCATAATGGTCGTCATGGCGACGATGATGTCATAATGGTCGTCATGGCGACGATGATGTCATAATGGTCGTCATGGCGACGATGATGTCAGTATGATGGTCATGGCTTTGGTGATGTCATAATGGTCGTCATGGCGACGATGATGTCATACTGGTCGTCATGGCGACGTTGTTGCCATAATGTTCGTCATGGCGACGATGATGTCATAATGGTTGTCATGGCGACGGTGATGTCATAATGGTCGTCATGGCGACGATTATGTCATAATGGTCGTCATGGCGACGATGATGTCAATATGGTCGTCATGGCTTTGGTGATGTCATAATGGTCGTCATGGCGACGGTGATGTCATAATGGTCGTCATGGCGACGATGACGTCATAATGGTCGTCATGGCGACGATGATGTCATAATGGTCGTGATGGCGACGATGATGTCAATATGGTTGTCATGGCTTTGGTGATGTCATAATGGTCGTCATGGCGACGGTGATGTCATAATGGTCGTCATGGCGACGATGAAGTCATAATGGTCGTCACAGCGACGATGATGTCATAATGGTCGTCACGGCGACGGTGATGTCATAATGGTAGTCATGGCGACGATGATGTCATACTGGTCGTCATGGCGACGGTGTTGCCATAATGGTCGTCATGGTGACGATGATGTCATAATGATCGTCATGGCGACGATGATGTCATAATGGTCGTCATGGCGACGATGATGTCATAATGGTCGTCATGCCGACGATGATGTCAGTATGATGGTCATGGCTTTGGTGATGTCATACTGGTCGTCATGGCGACGGTGTTGCCATAATGGTCGTCATGGCGACGATTATGTCATAATGGTCGTCATGGCGACGATGATGTCATAATGGTCGTCATAGCGACGATGATGTCATAATGGTCGTCATGGCGACGATGATGTCAGTATGGTGGTCATGGCTTTGGTGATGTCATAATGGTTGTCATGGCGACGGTGATGTCATAATGGTCGTCATGGTGACGATGATGTCATAATGGTTGTCATGGCGATGATGGTGTCATAATGGTCGTCATGGCGACGATGATGTCATACTGGTCGTCATGGCGACGGTGTTGCCATAATGGTCGTCATGGCGACGATGATGTCAACATGGTTGTCATGGCTTTGGTGATGTCATAATGGTCGTCATGGCGACGGTGATGTCATAATGGTCGTCACGGCGACGATGATGTCATAATGATCGTCACGGCGACGATGATGTCATAATGTTCGTCACGGCGACGGTGATGTCATAATGGTCGTCATGGCGACGATAACGTCATAATGGTCGTCATGGCGACGATGATGTCATAATGGTCGTCATGGCGACGATTATGTCAGTATCGTAGTCATGGCTTTGGTGATGTCATAATGGTCGTCATGGCGACGATGATGTCATAATGGTCGTCATGGCGACGATGATGTCAATATGGTTGTCATGGTTTTGGTGTTGTCATAATGGTCGTCATGGCGACGGTGATGTCATAATGGTCGTCACGGCGACGGTGATGTCATAATGGTCGTCACGGCGACGATGATGTCATAATGGTCGTCACGGCGACGGTGATGTCATAATGGTTGCCATAGCAGCAATGTTGTCATAAAGTTCGTCATGGCGACGATGATGTCATAATGGTAGTCATGGCAACGATGATGTCATAATGGTCGTCATGGCGACGATGATGTCATACTGGTCGTCATGGCGACAGTGTTGCCATAATGGTCGTCATGGCGACGATGATGTCATAATGGTCGTCATGGCGACGGTGTTGTCATAATGGTCGTCATGCCGACGATGATGTCATAATGGTCGTCATGGCGAAGATGATGTCATAATGGTCGTCATGGCGACGATGATGTCAGAATGGTCGTCATGGCGACGATGATGTCAGAATGGTCGTCATGGCGACGATGATGTCAGTATGGTGGTCATGGCTTTGGTGATGTCATAATGGTCGTCATGGCGACGATTATGTCATAATGGTCGTCATGGCGACGATGATGTCAATATGGTTGTCATGGCTTTGGTGATGTCATAATGGTCGTCATGGCGGCGGTGATGTCATAATGGTCGTCACGGCGACGATGATGTCATAATGGTCGTCATAGCGACGATGATGTCAATATGGTTGTCATGGCTTTGGTGATGTCATAATGGTCGTCATGGCGACGGTGATGTCATAATGGTCGTCATGGCGACGATGATGTCATAATGGTCGTCACATCGACGATGATGTCATAATGGTCGTCACGGCGACGGTGATGTCATAATGGTAGTCATGGCGACGATGATGTCATACTGGTCGTCATGGCGACGGTGTTGCCATAATGGTCGTCATGGTGACGATGATATCATAATGGTCGTCATGGCGACGATGATGTCATAATGGTAGTCATTGCGACGATGATGTCATAATGGTCGTCATGGCGACGATGATGTCAGTATGATGGTCATGGCTTTGGTGATGTCATAATGGTCGTCATGGCGACGATGATGTCATACTGGTCGCCATGGCGACGTTGTTGCCATAATGTTCGTCATGGCGACGATGATGTCATAATGGTCGTCATGGCGACGGTGATGTCATAATGGTCGTCATGGCGACGATTATGTCATAATGGTCGTCATGGCGACGATGATGTCAATATGGTTGTCATGGCTTTGGTGATGTCATAATGGTCGTCATGGCGACGGTGATGTCATAATGGTCGTCATGGCGACGATGACGTCATAATGGTCGTCATGGCGACGATGATGTCATAATGGTCGTCATGGCGACGATGATGTCAATATGGTTGTCATGGCTTTGGTAATGTCATAATGGTCGTCATGGCGACGGTGATGTCATAATGGTCGTCATGGCGACGATGATGTCATAATGGTCGTCACAGCGACGATGATGTCATAATGGTCGTCACGGCGACGGTGATGTCATAATGGTAGTCATGGCGACGATGATGTCATACTGGTCGTCATGGCGACGGTGTTGCCATAATGGTCGTCATGGTGACGATGATGTCATAATGATCGTCATGGCGACGATGATGTCATAATGGTCGTCATGGCGACGATGATGTCATAATGGTCGTCATGCCGACGATGATGTCAGTATGATGGTCATGGCTTTGGTGATGTCATAATGGTCGTCATGGCGATGATGATGTCATACTGGTCGTCATGGCGACGGTGTTGCCATAATGGTCGTCATGGCGACGATGATGTCATAATGGTCGTCATGGCGACGGTGATGTCATAATGGTCGTCATGCCGACGATGATGTCAGTATGGTGGTCATGGCTTTGGTGATGTCATAATGGTCGTCATGGCGACGATGATGTCATAATGGTCGTCATAGCGACGATGATGTCATAATGGTCGTCATGGCGACGATGATGTCAGTATGGTGGTCATGGCTTTGGTGATGTCATAATGGTTGTCATGGCGACGGTGATGTCATAATGGTCGTCATGGCGACGATGATGTCATAATGGTCGTCATGGTGACGATGATGTCATAATGGTCGTCATGGCGACGATGACGTCATAATGGTCGTCATGGCGATTATGACGTCATAATGGGCGTCATGGCGACGATGGTGTCATAATGGTCGTCATCGCGACGATGATGTCATACTGGTCGTCATGGCGACGGTGTTGCCATAATGGTCGTCATGGCGACGATGATGTCATAATGGTCGTCATGGCGACGATGATGTCAATATGGTTGTCATGGCTTTGGTGATGTCATAATGGTCGTCATGGCGACGGTGATGTCATACTGGTCGTCATGGCGACGGTGTTGCCATAATGGTCGTCATGGCGACGATTATGTCATAATGGTCGTCATGGCGACGGTGATGTCATAATGGTCGACATGTTGACGATGATGTCAGAATGGTGGTCATGGCTTTGGTGATGTCATAATGGTCGTCATGGCAACGATGATGTCATAATGGTCATCATGGCGACGATGATGTCATAATGGTCGTCATGGCGACGATGATGTCAGTATGGTGGTCATGGCTTTGGTGATGTCATAATGGTCGTCATGGCGACGGTGATGTCAAAATGGTCGTCATGGCAATGGTGATGTCAGAATGGTCGTCATGGCGACGATGATGTCATACTGGTCGTCATGGCGACGGTGTTGCCATAATGGTTGTCATGGCGACGATGATGTCATAATGGTCGTCATGGCAATGGTGATGTCAGAATGGTCGTCATGGCGACGATGATGTCATAATGGTCGTCATGGCGACGATGATGTCATAATGGTCGTCATGGCGACCGTGATGTCATAATGGTCGTCATGGTGACGATGATGTCATAATGGTCGTCGTGGCTACGATGATGTCATAATGGTCGTCATGGCTACGATGATGTCATAATGGTCGTCATGGCGACGATGATGTCATACTGGTCGTCATGGCGACAGTGTTGCCATAATCGTCGTCATGGCGATGATGATGTCATAATGGTCGTCATGGCGACGGTGTTGTCATAATGGTCGTCATGCCGACGATGATGTCATAATGGTCGTCATGGCGAAGATGATGTCATAATGGTCGTCATGGCGACGATGATGTCATAATGGTCGTCATGGCGACGATGACGTCATAATGGTGGTCATGGCGACGATGATGTCATAATGGTCGTCATGGCGACAGTGATGTCATAATAGTCGTCATGCCGACGATGATGTCATAATGGTCGTCACGGCGACGGTGTTGCCATAATGGTCGTCATGGCGACGATGATGTCATAATGGTCGTCATGGCGACGATGATGTCAGAATGGTCGTCATGGCGACGGTGTTGCCATAATGGTCGACATGGTGACGATGATGTCATAATGGTCGTCATGGCGACGATGATGTCATAATGGTCGTCATGGCGACGATGATGTCATTATGGTCGTCATGGCGACGATGATGTCAGTATGATGGTCATGGCTTTGGTGATGTCATAATGGTCGTCATGGCGACGATGATGTCATAATGGTCGTCATGGCGACGATGATGTCAATATGGTTGTCATGGCTTTGGTGATGTCATAATGGTCGTCACGGCGACGGTGATGTCATAATGGTCGTCATGGCGACGATGATGTCATAATGGTCGTCATGGCGACGATGATGTCATAATGGTCGTCATGGCGACGATGATGTCATACTGGTCATCATGGCGACGTTGTTGCCATAATGTTCGTCATGGCGACGATGATGTCATAATGGTCGTCATGGCGACGGTGATGTCATAATGGTCGTCATGGCGACGATTATGTCATAATGGTCGTCATGGCGACGATGATGTCAATATGGTCGTCATGGCTTTGGTGATGTCATAATGGTCGTCATGGCGACGGTGATGTCATAATGGTCGTCATGGCGACGATGACGTCATAATGGTCGTCATGGCGACGATGATGTCATAATGGTCGTCATGGCGACGATGATGTCAATATGGTTGTCATGGCTTTGGTGATGTCATAATGGTCGTCATGGCGACGGTGATGTCATAATGGTCGTCATGGCGACGATGATGTCATAATGGTCGTCACAGCGACGATGATGTCATAATGGTCGTCACGGCGACGGTGATGTCATAATGGTAGTCATGGCGACGATGATGTCATACTGGTCGTCATGGCGACGGTGTTGCCATAATGGTCGTCATGGTGACGATGATGTCATAATGATCGTCATGGCGACGATGATGTCATAATGGTCGTCATGGCGACGATGATGTCATAATGGTCGTCATGCCGACGATGATGTCAGTATGATGGTCATGGCTTTGGTGATGTCATAATGGTCGTCATGGCGATGATGATGTCATACTGGTCGTCATGGCGACGGTGTTGCCATAATGGTCGTCATGGCGACGATGATGTCATAATGGTCGTCATGGCGACGGTGATGTCATAATGGTCGTCATGGCGACGGTGTTGTCATAATGGTCGTCATGCCGACGATGATGTCATAATGGTCGTCATGGCGAAGATGATGTCATAATGGTCGTCATGGCGATGATGATGTCATAATGGTCGTCATGGCGACGATGACGTCATAATGGTGGTCATGGCGACGATGATGTCATAATGGTCGTCATGGCGACAGTGAGGTCATAATAGTCGTCATGCCGACGATGATGTCATAATGGTCGTCACGGCGACGGTGTTGCCATAATGGTCGTCACGGCGACGGTGTTTCCATAATGGTCGTCATGGCGACGATGATGTCATAATGGTCGTCATGGCGACGATGATGTCAGAATGGTCGTCATGGCGACGATGATGTCAGAATGGTCGTCATGGCGACGATGATGTCATAATGGTCGTCATGGCGAAGATGATGTCATAATGGTCGTCATGGCGATGATGATGTCATAATGGTCGTCATGGCGACGATGACGTCATAATGGTGGTCATGGCGACGATGATGTCATAATGGTCGTCATGGCGACAGTGAGGTCATAATAGTCGTCATGCCGACGATGATGTCATAATGGTCGTCACGGCGACGGTGTTGCCATAATGGTCGTCACGGCGACGGTGTTTCCATAATGGTCGTCATGGCGACGATGATGTCATAATGGTCGTCATGGCGACGATGATGTCAGAATGGTCGTCATGGCGACGATGATGTCAGAATGGTCGTCATGGCGACGATGATGTCAGTATGGTGGTCATGGCTTTGGTGATGTCATAATGGTCGTCATGGCGACGATGATGTCATAATGGTCGTCACGGCGACGATGATGTCATAATGGTCGTCATAGCGACGATGATGTCAATATGGTTGTCATGGCTTTGGTGATGTCATAATGGTCGTCATGGCGACGGTGATGTCATAATGGTCGTCATGGCGACGATGATGTCATAATGGTCGTCACAGCGACGATGATGTCATAATGGTCGTCACGGCGACGGTGATGTCATAATGGTAGTCATGGCGACGATGATGTCATACTCGTCGTCATGGCGACGGTGTTGCCATAATGGTCGTCATGGTGACGATTATGTCATAATGGTCGTCATGGCGACGATGATGTCATAATGGTCGTCATGGCGACGATGATGTCATAATGGTCGTCATGGCGACGATGATGTCAGTATGATGGTCATGGCTTTGGTGATGTCATAATGGTCGTCATGGCGACGATGATGTCATACTGGTCGTCATGGCGACGTTGTTGCCATAATGTTCGTCATGGCGACGATGATGTCATAATGGTTGTCATGGCGACGGTGATGTCATAATGGTCGTCATGGCGACGATGATGTCAATATGGTCGTCATGGCTTTGGTGATGTCATAATGGTCGTCATGGCGACGGTGATGTCATAATGGTCATCATGGCGACGATGACGTCATAATGGTCGTCATGGCGACGATGATGTCATAATGGTCGTCATGGCGACGATGATGTCAATATGGTTGTCATGGCTTTGGTGATGTCATAATGGTCGCCATGGCGACGGTGATGTCATAATGGTCGTCATGGCGACGATGATGTCACAATGGTCGTCACAGCGACGATGATGTCATAATGGTCGTCACGGCGACGGTGATGTCATAATGGTAGTCATGGCGACGATGATGTCATACTGGTCGTCATGGCGACGGTGTTGCCATAATGGTCGTCATGGTGACGATGATGTCATAATGATCGTCATGGCGACGATGATGTCATAATGGTCGTCATGGCGACGATGATGTCATAATGGTCGTCATGCCGACGATGATGTCAGTATGATGGTCATGGCTTTGGTGATGTCATACTGGTCGTCATGGCGACGGTGTTGCCATAATGGTCGTCATGGCGACGATGATGTCATAATGGTCGTCATGGCGACGGTGATGTCATAATGGTCGTCATGCCGACGATGATGTCAGTATGGTGGTCATGGCTTTGGTGATGTCATAATGGTCGTCATGGCGACGATGATGTCATAATGGTCGTCATAGCGACGATGATGTCATAATGGTCGTCATGGCGACGATGATGTCAGTATGGTGGTCATGGCTTTGGTGATGTCATAATGGTTGTCATGGCGACGGTGATGTCATAATGGTCGTCATGGTGACGATGATGTCATAATGGTCGTCATGGCGACGATGACGTCATAATGGTCGTCATGGCGATGATGACGTCATAATGGTCGTCATGGCGACGATGGTGTCATAATGGTCGTCATGGCGACGATGATGTCATACTGGTCGTCATGGCGACGGTGTTGCCATAATGGTCGTCATGGCGACGATGATGTCATAATGGTCGTCATGGCGACGATGATGTCAATATGGTTGTCATGGCTTTGGTGATGTCATAATGGTCGTCATGGCGACGGTGATGTCATAATGGTCGTCACGGCGACGATGATGTCATAATGATCGTCACGGCGACGATGATGTCATAATGTTCGTCACGGCGACGGTGATGTCATAATGGTCGTCATGGCGACGATAACGTCATAATGGTCGTCATGGCGACGATGATGTCATAATGGTCGTCATGGCGACGATTATGTCAGTATGGTAGTCATGGCTTTGGTGATGTCATAATGGTCGTCATGGCGACGATGATGTCATAATGGTCGTCATGGCGACGATGATGTCAATATGGTTGTCATGGTTTTGGTGATGTCATAATGGTCGTCATGGCGACGGTGATGTCATAATGGTCGTCATGGCGACGATGATGTCATAATGGTCGTCACGGCGACGATGATGTCATAATGGTCGTCACGGCGACGGTGATGTCATAATGGTTGCCATAGCAACAATGTTGTCATAAAGTTCGTCATGGCGACGATGATGTCATAATGGTAGTCATGGCAACGATGATGTCATAATGGTCGTCATGGCGACGATGATGTCATACTGGTCGTCATGGCGACAGTGTTGCCATAATGGTCGTCATGGCGACGATGATGTCATAATGGTCGTCATGGCGACGGTGTTGTCATAATGGTCGTCATGCCGACGAAGATGTCATAATGGTCGTCATGGCGAAGATGATGTCATAATGGTCGTCATGGCGACGATGATGTCAGAATGGTCGTCATGGCGACGATGATGTCAGAATGGTCGTCATGGCGACGATGATGTCAGTATGGTGGTTATGGCTTTGGTGATGTCATAATGGTCGTCATGGCGACGATTATGTCATAATGGTCGTCATGGCGACGATGATGTCAATATGGTTGTCATGGCTTTGGTGATGTCATAATGGTCGTCATGGCGGCGGTGATGTCATAATGGTCGTCACGGCGACGATGATGTCATAATGGTCGTCATAGCGACGATGATGTCAATATGGTTGTCATGGCTTTGGTGATGTCATAATGGTCGTCATGGCGACGGTGATGTCATAATGGTCGTCATGGCGACGATGATGTCATAATGGTCGTCACAGCGACGATGATGTCATAATGGTCGTCACGGCGACGGTGATGTCATAATGGTAGTCATGGCGACGATGATGTCATACTGGTCGTCATGGCGACGGTGTTGCCATAATGGTCGTCATGGTGACGATGATGTCATAATGGTCGTCATGGCGACGATGATGTCATAATGGTCGTCATGGCGACGATGATGTCAGTATGATGGTCATGGCTTTGGTGATGTCATAATGGTCGTCATGGCGACGATGATGTCATACTGGTCGCCATGGCGACGTTGTTGCCATAATGTTCGTCATGTCGACGATGATGTCATAATGGTCGTCATGGCGACGGTGATGTCATAATGGTCGTCATGGCGACGATTATGTCATAATGGTCGTCATGGCGACGATGATGTCAATATGGTTGTCATGGCTTTGGTGATGTCATAATGGTCGTCATGGCGACGGTGATGTCATAATGGTCGTCATGGCGACGATGACGTCATATTGGTCGTCATGGCGACGATGATGTCATAATGGTCGTCATGGCGACGATGATGTCAATATGGTTGTCATGGCTTTGGTGATGTCATAATGGTCGTCATGGCGACGGTGATGTCATAATGGTCGTCAGTGCGACGATGATGTCATAATGGTCGTCACAGCGACGATGATGTCATAATGGTCGTCACGGCGACGGTGATGTCATAATGGTAGTCATGGCGACGATGATGTCATACTGGTCGTCATGGCGACGGTGTTGCCATAATGGTCGTCATGGTGACGATGATGTCATAATGATCGTCATGGCGACGATAATGTCATAATGGTCGTCATGGCGACGATGATGTCATAATGGTCGTCATGCCGACGATGATGTCAGTATGATGGTCATGGCTTTGGTGATGTCATAATGGTCGTCATGGCGATGATGATGTCATACTGGTCGTCATGGCGACGATGATGTCATAATGGTCGTCATGGCGACGGTGATGTTATAATAGTCGTCATGGCGACGATGATGTCATAATGGTCGTCATGCCGACGATGATGTCAATATGGTTGTCATGGCTTTGGTGATGTCATAATGGTCGTCATGGCGACGGTGATGTCATAATGGTCGTCATGGCGACGATGATGTCATAATGGTCGTCACGGCGACGATGATGTCATAATGGTCGTCATGGCAGCGGTAATGTCATAATGGTCGTCATGGCGACGATGATGTCATACTGTCGTCATGGCGACGGTGTTGCCATAATGGTCGTCATGGCGACGATGATGTCATAATGGTCATCATGGCGACGATGACGTCATAATGGTCGTCATGGCGACGATGACGTCATAATGGTCGTCATGGCGACGATAATGTCATACTGGTCGTCATGGCGACGGTGTTGCCATAATGGTCGTCATGGCGACGATGATGTCATAATGGTCGTCATGGCGACGATGATGTCATTATGGTGGTCATGGCGACGGTGATGTCATAATGGTCGTCATGGCGACGGTGATGTCATAATGGTCGTCATGGCACTGGTGATGTCAGAATGGTCGTCATGGCGACGATGAAGTCAGTGTGGTGGTCATGGCTTTGGTGATGTCATAATGTTCGTCATGGCGACGATGATGTCATAATGGTCGTCATGGTGACGATGATGTCATAATGGTCGTCATGGCGACGATGACGCCATAATGGTCGTCATGGCGATTATGACGTCATAATGGGCGTCATGGCGACGATGGTGTCATAATGGTCGTCATCGCGACGATGATGTCATACTGGTCGTCATGGCGACGGTGTTGCCATAATGGTCGTCATGGCGACGATGATGTCATAATGGTCGTCATGGCGACGATGATGTCAATATGGTTGTCATGGCTTTGGTGATGTCATAATGGTCGTCATGGCGACGGTGATGTCATACTGGTCGTCATGGCGATGGTGTTGCCATAATGGTCGTCATGGCGACGATTATGTCATAATGGTCGTCATGGCGACGGTGATGTCATAATGGTCGTCATGTTGACGATGATGTCAGAATGGTGGTCATGGCTTTGGTGATGTCATAATGGTCGTCATGGCAACGATGATGTCATAATGGTGATCATGGCGACGATGATGTCATAATGGTCGTCATGGCGACGATGATGTCAGTATGGTGGTCATGGCTTTGGTGATGTCATAATGGTCGTCATGGCGACGGTGATGTCAAAATGGTCGTCATGGCAATGGTGATGTCAGAATGGTCGTCATGGCGACGATGATGTCATACTGGTCGTCATGGCGACGGTGTTGCCATAATGGTCGTCATGGCGACGATGATGTCATAATGGTCGTCATGGCAATGGTGATGTCAGAATGGTCGTCATGGCGACGATGATGTCATAATGGTCGTCATGGCGACGATGATGTCATAATGGTCGTCATGGCGACCGTGATGTCATAATGGTCGTCATGGTGACGATGATGTCATAATGGTCGTCGTGGCTACGATGATGTCATAATGGTCGTCATGGCTACGATGATGTCATAATGGTCGTCATGGCGACGATGATGTCATAATGGTCGTCATGGCGACGGTGATGTTATAATAGTCGTCATGGCGACGATGATGTCATAATGGTCGTCATGCCGACGATGATGTCAATATGGTTGTCATGGCTTTGGTGATGTCATAATGGTCGTCATGGCGACGATGATGTCATAATGGTCGTCACGGCGACGATGATGTCATAATGGTCGTCATGGCAGCGGTAATGTCATAATGGTCGTCATGGCGACGATGATGTCATACTGTCGTCATGGCGACGGTGTTGCCATAATGGTCGTCATGGCGACGATGATGTCATAATGGTCATCATGGCGACGATGACGTCATAATGGTCGTCATGGCGACGATGACGTCATAATGGTCGTCATGGCGACGATAATGTCATACTGGTCGTCATGGCGACGGTGTTGCCATAATGGTCGTCATGGCGACGATGATGTCATAATGGTCGTCATGGCGACGATGATGTCATTATGGTGGTCATGGCGACGGTGATGTCATAATGGTCGTCATGGCGACGGTGATGTCATAATGGTCGTCATGGCAATGGTGATGTCAGAATGGTCGTCATGGCGACGATGAAGTCAGTGTGGTGGTCATGGCTTTGGTGATGTCATAATGTTCGTCATGGCGACGATGATGTCATAATGGTCGTCATGGCGACGATGATGTCAATATGGTTGTCATGGCTTTGGTGATGTCATAATGGTCGTCATGGCGACGGTGATGTCATAATGGTCGTCATGGCGACGATGATGTCATAATGGTCGTCATGGCGACGATGATGTCATAATGGTCGTCATGGCTACGATGATGTCATAATGGTCGTCATGGCGACGATGATGTTATAATAGTCGTCATGGCGACGATGATGTCATAATCGTCGTCATGCCAACGATGATGTCAATATGGTTGTCATGGCTTTGGTGATGTCATAATGGTCGACATGGCGACGGTGATGTCATAATGGTCGTCATGGCGACGATGATGTCATAATGGTCGTCACGGCGACGATGATGTCATAATGGTCGTCACGGCGGCGGTAATGTCATAATGGTCGTCATGGCGACGATGATGTCATACTGTCGTCATGGCGACGGTGTTGCCATAATGGTCGTCATGGCGATGATGATGTCATAATGGTCGTCATGCCGACGATGATGTCATAATGGTCGTCATGGCGACGATGATGTCATAATGGTCGTCATGGCGACGATGATGTCAGTATGGTGGTCATGGCTTTGGTGATGTCATAATGGTCGTCATGGCGATGGTGATGTCATAATGGTCGTCATGGCAATGGTGATGTCAGAATGGTCGTCATGGCGACGATGATGTCATACTGTCGTCATGGCGACGGTGTTGCCATAATGGTCGTCATGGCGACGATGATGTCATAATGGTCATCATGGCGACGATGACGTCATAATGGTCGTCATGGCAACGATGATGTCATAATGGTTGTCATGGCGACGATGATGTCATACTGGTCGTCATGGCGACAGTGTTGCCATAATGGTCGTCATGGCGACGATGATGTCACAATGGTCGTCATGGCGACGGTGTTGTCATAATGGTCGTCATGCCGACGATGATGTCATAATGTTCGTCATGGCGAAGATGATGTCATAATGGTCGTCATGGCGACGACGATGTCATAATGGTCGTCATGGCGACGATGACGTCATAATGGTCGTCATGGCGACGATGATGTCATAATGGTCGTCATGGCGACGGTGATGTCATAATAGTCGTCATGGCGACAATGATGTCATAATGGTCGTCATGGCGACGATGATGTCATAATGGTCGTCACGGCGACGGTGTTGCCATAATGGTCGTCATGGCGACGATGATGTCATAATGTTAGTCATGGCGACGATGATGTCATAATGGTCGTCATGGCGACGATGTCAGTATGGTGGTCATGGCTTTGGTGATGTCATAATGGTCGTCATGGCGACGGTGATGTCATAATGGTCGTCATGGCAAAGGTGATGTCCAAATGGTCGTCATGGCGACGGTGTTGCCATAATGGTCGTCATGGCGACGATGATGTCATAATGGTCGTCATGGCGACGATGACGTCATAATGGTCGTCATGGCGACGATGATGTCATAATGGTCGTCATGGCGACGATGATGTCATAATGGTCGTCATGGCGACGATGATGTCAGTATGGTGGTCATGGCTTTGGTGATGTCATAATGGTCGTCATGGCGACGGTGATGTCATAATGGTCGTCATGGCAATGGTGATGTCAGAATGGTCGTCATGGCAACGATGATGTCAGTATGGTGGTCATGGCTTTGGTGATGTCATAATGGTCGTCATGGCGACGATTATGTCATAATGGTCGTCATGGCGACGATGATGTCAATATGGTTGTCATGGCTTTGGTGATGTCATAATGGTCGTCATGGCGACGGTGATGTCATAATGGTCGTCATGGCGACGATGATGTCATAATGGTCGTCACGGCGACGATGATGTCATAATGGTCGTCATGGCGACGATGATGTCATACTGGTCGTCATGGCGACGATGATGTCAGTATGGTGTTCATGGCTTTGGTGATGTCATAATGGTCGTCATGGCAACGAGGATGTCATAATGGTCGTCATGGCGACGATGATGTCATAATGTTCGTCATGGCGACGATGATGTCAGTATGGTGGTCATGGCTTTGGTGATGTCATAATGGTCGTCATGGCGACGGTGATGTCAAAATGGTCGTCATGGCAATGGTGATGTCAGAATGGTCTTCATGGCGACGATGATGTCATACTGGTCGTCATGGCGACGGTGTTGCCATAATGGTCGTCATGGCGACGATGATGTCATAATGGTCGTCATGCCGACGATGATGCCATAATGGTCGTCATGGCGACAATGATGTCATAATGGTCGTCATGGCGACGATGATGTCATAATGGTCGTCATGGCGACGATGATGTCAGTATGGTGGTCATGGCTTTGGTGATGTCATAATGGTCGTCATGGCGACGGTGATGTCATAATGGTCGTCATGGCGACGATGATGTCAGTATGGTGGTCATGGCTTTGGTGATGTCATAATGGTCGTCATGGCGACGGTGATGTCAAAATGGTCGTCATGGCAATGGTGATGTCAGAATGGTCTTCATGGCGACGATGATGTCATACTGGTCGTCATGGCGACGGTGTTGCCATAATGGTCGTCATGGCGACGATGATGTCATAATGGTCGTCATGGCGACGATGATGTCATAATGGTCATCATGGCGACGATGACGTCATAATGGTCGTCATGGCGACAATGACGTCATTATGGTCGTCATGGCGACTATGATGTCATACTGGTCGTCATGGCCACGGAGTTGCCATAATGGTCGTCATTTCGACGATGATGTCATAATGGTCGTCATGCCGACGATGATGTCATAATGGTCGTCATGGCGACGGTGTTGCCATAATGGTCGTCATGGCGACGATGATGTCATAATGGTCGTCATGCCGACGATGATGCCATAATGGTCGTCATGGCGACGATGATGTCATAATGGTCGTCATGGCGACGATGATGTCAGTATGGTGGTCATGGCTTTGGTGATGTCATAATGGTCGTCATGGCGACGGTGATGTCATAATGGTCGTCATGGCAATGGTGATGTCAGAATGGTGGTCATGGCTTTGGTGATGTCATAATGGTCGTCATGGCGACGGTGATGTCATAATGGTCGTCACGGCGACGATGATGTCATAATGGTCGTCACGGCGACGATGATGTCATAATGGTCGTCATAGCGACGATGATGTCATAATGGTCGTCATGGCGATGATGACGTCATAATGGTCGTCATGGCGACGATGATGTCATAATGGTCGTCATGGCGACGATGATGTCATACTGGTCGTCATGGCGACGGTGTTGCCATAATGGTTGTCATGGCGACGATGATGTCATAATGGTCGTCATGGCGACGGTGATGTCATAATGGTCGTCATGCCGACGATGATGTCAGTATGGTGGTCATGGCTTTGGTGATGTCATAATGGTCGTCATGGCAACGATGATGTCATAATGGTCGTCATGGCGACGATGATGTCATAATGGTCGTCATGGCGACGATGATGTCAGTATGGTGGTCATGGCTTTGGTGATGTCATAATGGTCGTCATGGCGACGGTGATGTCAAAATGGTCGTCATGGCAATGGTGATGTCAGAATGGTCTTCATGGCGACGATGATGTCATACTGGTCGTCATGGAGACGGTGTTGCCATAATGGTCGTCATGGCGACAATGATGTCATAATGGTCGTCATGGCGACGATGATGTCATAATGGTCATCATGGCGACGATGACGTCATAATGGTCGTCATGGCGACAATGACGTCATTATGGTCGTCATGGCGACGATAATGTCATAATGGTCGTCATGGCGACTATGATGTCATACTGGTCGTCATGGCCACGGAGTTGCCATAATGGTCGTGATTTCGACGATGATGTCATAATGGTCGTCATGCCGACGATGATGTCATAATGGTCGTCATGGCGACGGTGTTTTCATAATGGTCGTCATGGCGACGATGATGTCATAATGGTCGTCATGGCGAAGATGATGTCATAATGGTCGTCATGGCGACGATGATGTCAGGATGGTGGTCATGGCTTTGGTAATGTCATAATGGTCGTCATGGCGACGATGATGTCATAATGGTCGTCATGGCGACGATGATGTCAATATGGTTGTCATGGCTTTGGTGATGTCATAATGGTCGTCATGGCGACGGTGATGTCATAATGGTCGTCACGGCGTCGATGATGTCATAATAGTCGTCACGGCGACGGTGATGTCATAATGGTCGTCATGGCGACGAAGATGTCATACTGGTCGTCATGGCGACGGTGTTGCCATAATGGTCGTCATGGCGACGGTGTTGCCATAATGGTCGTCATGGCGACGATGATGTCATAATGGTCGTCATGGCGACGATGACGTCATAATGGTCGTCATGGCGACAATGATGTCATAATGGTCGTCATGGCGACGATGATGTCATAATAAACATCATGGCGACAATGATGTCATAATGGTCGTCATGGCGACGATGATGTTAATATGGTTGTCATGGCTTTGGTGATGTCATAATGGTCGTCACGGCGACGGTGATGTCATAATGGTCGTCATGGCGACGATGACGTCATAATGGTCGTCATGGCGACGATGATGTCATACTGGTCGTCATGGCGACGGTGTTGCCATAATGGTCGTCATGGCGACGATGATGTCATAATGGTCGTCATGGCGATGATGATGTCATAATGGTCGTCATGCCGACGATGATGTCATAATAGTCGTCATGGCGAAGATGATGTCATAATGGTCGTCATGGCGACGATGATGTCATATTGGTCGTCATGGCGACGATTACGTCATAATGATCGTCATTGCGACGATGACGTCATAATGATCGTCATGTCGACGGTGATGTCATAATGGTCGTTATGGCGACGGTGATGTCATAATAGTCGTCATAGCGACGATGATGTCATAATGGTCGTCATGGCGACGATGACGTCATAATGGTCGTCATGGCGACGATGATGTCATAATGTTCGTCATGGCGACGATGATGTCAATTTGGTTGTCATGGCTTTGGTGATGTCATAATGGTCGTCATGGCGACGGTGATGTCATAATGGTCGTCATGGCGACGATGATGTCATAATGGTCGTCATGGCGACGATGATGTCATAATGGTCGTCATGGCGACGATGATGTCATAATGGTCGTCATGCTGACGATGATATCAGTATGGTGGTCATGGCTTTGGTGATGTCATAATGGTCGTCATGGCGACGATGATGTCATACTGGTCGTCATGGCGACGGTGTTGCCATAATGGTCGTCATGGCGACGATGATGTCATAATGGTCGTCATGGCGACGGTGATGTCATAATGGTCGTCATGCCGACGATGATGTCAGTATGGTGGTCATGGCTTTGGTGATGTCATAATGGTCGTCATGGCGACGGTGATGTCATAATGGTCGTCATGGCAATGGTGATGTCAGAATGGTCGTCATGGCGACGATGATGTCAGTATGGTGGTCATGGCTTTGGTGATGTCAGAATGGTCGTCATGGCGACGATGATGTCATACTGGTCGTCATGGCGACGGTGTTGCCATAATGGTCGTCATGGCGACGATGATGTCATAATGGTCGTCATGGCAATGGTGATGTCAGAATGGTCGTCATGGCGACGATGATGTCATAATGGTCGTCATGGCGACGGTGATGTCATAATGGTCGTCATGGCGACGATGATGTCATAATGGTCGTCATGGCTACGATGATGTCATAATGGTCGTCATGGCGACGATGATGTTATAATAGTCGTCATGGCGACGATGATGTCATAATGGTCGTCATGCCAACGATGATGTCAATATGGTTGTCATGGCTTTGGTGATGTTATAATGGTCGTCATTGCGACGGTGATGTCATAATGGTCGTCATGGCGACGATGATGTCATAATGGTCGTCACGGCGACGATGATGTCATAATGGTCGTCACGGCGGCGGTAATGTCATAATGGTCATCATGGCGACGATGATGTCATACTGTCGTCATGGCGACGGTGTTGCCATAATGGTCGTCATGGCGACGATGATGTCATAATGGTCATCATGGCGACGATGACGTCATAATGGTCGTCATGGCGACGATGACGTCATAATGGTCGTCATGGCGACGATGACGTCATAATGGTCGTCATGGCGACGATAATGTCATACTGGTCGTCATGACGACGGTGTTGCCATAATGGTCGTCATGGCGACGATGATGTCATAATGGTCGTCATGCCGACGATGATGTCATAATGGTCTTCATGGCGACGATGATGTCATAATGGTCGTCACGGCGACGATAATGTCAGTATGGTGGTCATGGCTTTGGTGATGTCGTAATGGTCGTCAGGGCGACGGTGATGTCATAATGGTCGTCATGGCAATGGTGATGTCAGAATGGTTGTCATGGCGACGATGATGTCATACTGTCGTCATGGCGACGGTGTTGCCATAATGGTCGTCATGGCGACGATGATGTCATAATGGTCATCATGGCGACGATGACGTCATAATGGTCGTCATGGCAACGATGATGTCATAATGGTCGTCATGGCGACGATGATGTCATACTGGTCGACATGGCGACAGTGTTGCCATAATGGTCGTCATGGCGACGATGATGTCATAAAGGTCGTCATGGCGACGGTGTTGTCATAATGGTCGTCATGCCGACGATGATGTCATAATGGTCGTCATGGCGAAGATGATGTCATAATGGTCGTCATGGCGACGATGATGTCATAATGGTCATCATGGCGACGATGACGTCATAATGGTCGTCATGGCGACGATGACGTCATAATGGTCGTCATGGCGACGATGATGTCATAATGGTCGTCATGGCGACGATGACGTCATAATGGTCGTCATGGCGACGATGATGTCATAATGGTCGTCATGGCGACGGTGATGTCATAATAGTCGTCATGGCGACAATGGTGTCATAATGGTCGTCATGCCGACGATGATGTCATAATGGTCGTCACGGCGACGGTGTTGCCATAATGGTCGTCATGGCGACGATGATGTCATAATGGTCGTCATGGCGACGATGATGTCATAATGGTCGTCATGGCGACGATGATGTCAGTATGGTGGTCATGGCTTTGGTGATGTCATAATGGTCGTCATGGCGACGGTGATGTCATAATGGTCGTCATGGCAAAGGTGATGTCAGAATGGTCGTCATGGCGACGGTGTTGCCATAATGGTCGTCATGGCGACGATGACGTCATAATGGTCATCATGGCGACGATGATGTCATAATGGTCGTCATGGCGACGGTGATGTCATAATGGTCGTCATGGCAATGGTGATGTCAGAATGGTCGTCATGGCGACGATGATGTCAGTATGGTGGTCATGGCGACGGTGATGTCATAATGGTCGTCATGGCGACGATTATGTCATAATGGTCGTCATGGCGACGATGATGTCAATATGGTTGTCATGGCTTGGTGATGTCATAATGGTCGTCATGCCGACGATGATGTCATAATGGTCGTCATGGCGAAGATGATGTCATAATGGTCGTCATGGCGATGATGATGTCATAATGGTCGTCATGGCGACGATGACGTCATAATGGTCGTCATGGCGACGATGACGTCATAATGGTCGTCATGGCGACAGTGATGTCATAATAGTCGTCATGGCGACGATGTAGTCATAATGGTCGTCATGCCGACGATGATGTCATAATGGTCGTCACGGCGACGGTGTTGCCATAATGGTCGTCATGGCGACGATGATGTCATAATGGTCGTCATGGCGACGATGATGTCATAATGGTCGTCATGGCGACGATGATGTCAGTATGGTGGTCATGGCTTTGGTGATGTCATAATGGTCGTCATGGCGACGGTGATGTCATAATGGTCGTCATGGCAATGGTGATGTCAAAATGGTCGTCATGGCGACGGTGTTGCCATAATGGTCGTCATGGCGACGATGATGTCTTAATGGTCGTCATGGCGACGATGACGTCATAATGGTCGTCATGGCGACGATGACGTCATAATGGTCGTCATGGCGACGATGATGTCATATTGGTCGTCATGGCGACGATGATGTCATAATGGTCGTCATGGCGACGATGATGTCAGTATGGTGGTCATGGCTTTGGTGATGTCATAATGGTCGTCATGGCGACGGTGATGTCATAATGGTCGTCATGGCAATGGTGATGTCAGAATGGTCGTCATGGCGACGATGATGTCAGTATGGTGGTCATGGCTTTGGTGATGTCATAATGGTCGTCATGGCGACGATTATGTCATAATGGTCGTCATGGCGACGATGATGTCAATATGGTTGTCATGGCTTTTGTGATGTCATAATGGTCGTCATGGCGGCGGTGATGTCATAATGGTCGTCATGGCGACGATGATGTCATAATGGTCGTCACGGCGACGATGATGTCATAATGGTCGTCATAGCGACGATGATGTCATAATGGTCGTCATGGCGACGATGACGTCATAATGGTCGTCATGGCGACGATGATGTCATAATGTTCGTCATGGCGACGATGATGTCAATATGGTTGTCATGGCTTTGGTGATGTCATAATGGTCGTCATGGCGACGGTGATGTCATAATGGTCGTCATGGCGACGATGATGTCATAATGGTCGTCATGGCGACGATGATGTCATAATGGTCGTCATGGCGACGATGATGTCATAATGGTCGTCATGCTGACGATGATATCAGTATGGTGGTCATGGCTTTGGTGATGTCAGAATGGTTGTCATGGCGACGATGATGTCATACTGTCGTCATGGCGACGGTGTTGCCATAATGGTCGTCATGGCGACGATGATGTCATAATGGTCATCATGGCGACGATGACGTCATAATGGTCGTCATGGCAACGATGATGTCATAATGGTCGTCATGGCGACGATGATGTCATACTGGTCGACATGGCGACAGTGTTGCCATAATGGTCGTCATGGCGACGATGATGTCATAAAGGTCGTCATGGCGACGGTGTTGTCATAATGGTCGTCATGCCGACGATGATGTCATAATGGTCGTCATGGCGAAGATGATGTCATAATGGTCGTCATGGCGACGATGATGTCATAATGGTCATCATGGCGACGATGACGTCATAATGGTCGTCATGGCGACGATGACGTCATAATGGTCGTCATGGCGACGATAATGTCATAATGGTCGTCATGGCGACGGTGATGTCATAATAGTCGTCATGGCGACAATGGTGTCATAATGGTCGTCATGCCGACGATGATGTCATAATGGTCGTCACGGCGACGGTGTTGCCATAATGGTCGTCATGGCGACGATGATGTCATAATGGTCGTCATGGCGACGATGATGTCATAATGGTCGTCATGGCGACGATGATGTCAGTATGGTGGTCATGGCTTTGGTGATGTCATAATGGTCGTCATGGCGACGGTGATGTCATAATGGTCGTCATGGCAAAGGTGATGTCAGAATGGTCGTCATGGCGACGGTGTTGCCATAATGGTCGTCATGGCGACGATGACGTCATAATGGTCATCATGGCGACGATGATGTCATAATGGTCGTCATGGCGACGGTGATGTCATAATGGTCGTCATGGCAATGGTGATGTCAGAATGGTCGTCATGGCGACGATGATGTCAGTATGGTGGTCATGGCTTTGGTGATGTCATAATGGTCGTCATGGCGACGATTATGTCATAATGGTCGTCATGGCGACGATGATGTCAATATGGTTGTCATGGCTTGGTGATGTCATAATGGTCGTCATGGCGACGGTGTTGCCATAATGGTCGTCATGGCGACGATGATGTCATAATGGTCGTCATGGCGACGATGATGTTATAATGGTCGTCATGGCGACGATGCTGTCAGTATGGTGGTCATGGCTTTGGTGATGTCATAATGGTCGTCATGGCGACGGTGATGTCATAATGGTCGTCATGGCAATGGTGATGTCAGAATGGTGGTCATGGCTTTCGTGATGTCATAATGGTCGTCATGGCGACGATGTCAATATGGTTGTCATGGCTTTGGTGATGTCATAATGGTCGTCATGGCGACGGTGATGTCATAATGGTCGTCATGGCGACGATGATGTCATAATGGTCGTCACGGCGACGATGATGTCATAATGGTCGTCATAGCGACGATGATGTCATAATGGTCGTCATGGCGACGATGACGTCATAATGGTCGTCATGGCGACGATGATGTCATAATGGTCGTCATGGCGACGATGATGTCATACTGGTCGTCATGGCGACGGTGTTGCCATAATGGTTGTCATGGCGACGATGATGTCATAATGGTTGTCATGGCGTCGGTGATGTCATAATGGTCGTCATGCCGACGATGATGTCAGTATGGTGGTCATGGCTCTTTTGATGTCATAATGGTCGTCATGGCAACGATGATGTCATAATGGTCGTCATGGCGACGATGATGTCATAATGGTCGTCATGCCGACGATGATGTCATAATGGTCGTCATGGCGACGATGATGTCATAATGGTCGTCACGGCGACGATGATGTCAGTATGGTGGTCATGGCTTTGGTGATGTCGTAATGGTCGTCAGGGCGACGGTGATGTCATAATGGTCGTCATGGCAATGGTGATGTCAGAATGGTTGTCATGGCGACGATGATGTCATACTGTCGTCATGGCGACGGTGTTGCCATAATGGTCGTCATGGCGACGATGATGTCATAATGGTCATCATGGCGACGATGACGTCATAATGGTCATCATGGCAACGATGATGTCATAATGGTCGTCATGGCGACGATGATGTCATACTGGTCGACATGGCGACAGTGTTGCCATAATGGTCGTGATGGCGACGATGATGTCATAAAGGTCGTCATGGCGACGGTGTTGTCATAATGGTCGTCATGCCGACGATGATGTCATAATGGTCGTCATGGTGAAGATGATGTCATAATGGTCGTCATGGCGACGATGATGTCATAATGGTCATCATGGCGACGATGACGTCATAATGGTCGTCATGGCGACGATGACGTCATAATGGTCGTCATGGCGACGATGATGTCATAATGGTCGTCATGGCGACGGTGATGTCATAATAGTCGTCATGGCGACAATGGTGTCATAATGGTCGTCATGCCGACGATGATGTCATAATGGTCGTCACGGCGACGGTGTTGCCATAGTGGTCGTCATGGCGACGATGATGTCATAATGGTCGTCATGGCGACGATGATGTCATAATGGTCGTCATGGCGACGAAGATGTCAGTATGGTGGTCATGGCTTTGGTGATGTCATAATGGTCGTCATGGCGACGGTGATGTCATAATGGTCGTCATGGCAAAGGTGATGTCAGAATGGTCGTCATGGCGACGGTGTTGCCATAATGGTCGTCATGGCGACGATGACGTCATAATGGTCATCATGGCGACGATGATGTCATAATGGTCGTCATGGCGACGGTGATGTCATAATGGTCGTCATGGCAATGGTGATGTCAGAATGGTCGTCATGGCGACGATGATGTCAGTATGGTGGTCATGGCTTTGGTGATGTCATAATGGTCGTCATGGCGACGATTATGTCATAATAGTCGTCATGGCGACGATGATGTCAATATGGTTGTCATGGCTTGGTGATGTCATAATGGTCGTCATGGCGACGGTGTTGCCATAATGGTCGTCATGGCGACGATGATGTCATAATGGTCGTCATGGCGACGATGATTTTATAATGGTCGTCATGGCGACGATGATGTCAGTATGGTGGTCATGGCTTTGGTGATGTCATAATGGTCGTCATGGCGACGGTGATGTCATAATGGTCGTCATGGCAATGGTGATGTCAGAATGGTGGTCATGGCTTTCGTGATGTCATAATGGTCGTCATGGCGACGATGTCAATATGGTTGTCATGGCTTTGGTGATGTCATAATGGTCGTCATGGCGACGGTGATGTCATAATGGTCGTCATGGCGACGATGATGTCATAATGGTCGTCACGGCGACGATGATGTCATAATGGTCGTCATAGCGACGATGATGTCATAATGGTCGTCATGGCGACGATGACGTCATAATGGTCGTCATGGCGACGATGATGTCATAATGGTCGTCATGGCGACGATGATGTCATACTGGTCGTCATGGCGACGGTGTTGCCATAATGGTTGTCATGGCGACGATGATGTCATAATGGTCGTCATGGCGTCGGTGATGTCATACTGGTCGTCATGCCGATGATGATGTCAGTATGGTGGTCATGGCTTTGGTGATGTCATAATGGTCGTCATGGCAACGATGATGTCATAATGGTCGTCATGGCGACGATGATGTCATAATGGTCGTCATGGCGACGATGATGTCAGTATGGTGGTCATGGCTTTGGTGATGTCATAATGGTCGTCATGGCGACGGTGATGTCATAATGGTTGTCACGGCGACGGTGATGTCATAATGGTCGTCATGGCGACGATGACGTCATAATGGTCGTCATGGCGACGATGATGTCATACTGGTCGTCATGGCGACGGTGTTGCCATAATGGTCGTCATGGCGACGATGATGTCATAATGGTCGTCATGGCGACGGTGTTGTCATAATGGTCGTCATGCCGACGATGATGTCATAATGGTCGTCATGGCGAAGATAATGTCATAATGGTCGTCATGGCGACGATGATGTCATAATGGTCATCATGGCGACGATGACGTCATAATGGTCGTCATGGCGACGATGACGTCATAATGGTTGTCATGGCGACGATGATGTCATAATGGTCGTCATGGCGACGGTGATGTCATAATAGTCGTCATGGCGACAATGATGTCATGATGGTCGTCATGCCGACGATGATGTCATAATGGTCGTCACGGCGACGGTGTTGCCATAATGGTCGTCATGGCGACGATGATGTCATAATGGTCGTCATGGCAACGAAGATGTCATAATGGTCGTCATGGCGACGATGATGTCAGTATGGTGGTCATGGCTTTGGTGATGTCATAATGGTCGTCATGGCGACGGTGATGTCATAATGGTCGTCATGGCAAAGGTGATGTCAGAATGGTCGTCATGGCGACGATGATGTCATAATGGTCGTCATGGCGACGATGACGTCATAATGGTCGTCATGGCGACGATGATGTCATAATGGTCGTCATGGCGACGATGATGTCATAATGGTCGTCATGGCGACGATGATGTCAGTATGGTGGTCATGGCTTTGGTGATGTCATAATGGTCGTCATGGCGACGGTGATGTCATAATGGTCGTCATGGCGATGGTGATGTCAGAATGGTCGTCATGGCGACGATGATGTCAGTATGGTGGTCATGGCTTTGGTGATGTCATAATGGTCGTCATGGCGACGATTATGTCATAATGGTCGTCATGGCGACGATGATGTCATAATGGTTGTCATGGCTTGGTGATGTCATATTGGTCGTCATGGCGACGGTGATGTCATAATGGTCGTCATGGCGACGATGATGTCATAATGGTCGTCACGGCGACGATGATGTCATAATGGTCGTCATGGCGACGATGATGTCATACTGGTCGTCATGGCGACGGTGTTGCCATAATGGTCGTCATGGCGACGATGATGTCATAATGGTCGTCATGCCGACGATGATGTCATAATGGTCGTCATGGCGACGGTGTTGCCATAATGGTCGTCATGGCGACGATGATGTCATAATGGTCGTCATGGCGACGATGATGTTATAATGGTCGTCATGGCGACGATGATGTCAGTATGGTGGTCATGGCTTTGGTGATGTCATAATGGTCGTCATGGCGACGGTGATGTCATAATGGTCGTCATGGCAATGGTGATGTCAGAATGGTGGTCATGGCTTTCGTGATGTCATAATGGTCGTCATGGCGACGATGATGTCATAATGGTCGTCATGGCGACGATGATGTCATAATGGTCGTCATGGCGACGGTGATGTCATAATGGTCGTCATGGCGACGATGATGTCAGTATGGTGGTCATGGCGACGATGATGTCAGTATGGTGGTCATGGCTTTGGTGATGTCAGAATGGTCGTCATGGCGACGATGATGTCATACTGGTCGTCATGGCGACGGTGTTGCCATAATGGTCGTCATGGCGACGATGATGTCATAATGGTCGTCATGGCAATGGTGATGTCAGAATGGTCGTCATGGCGACGATGATGTCATAATGGTCGTCATGGCGACGGTGATGTCATAATGGTCGTCATGGCGACGATGATGTCATAATGGTCGTCATGGCGACGATGATGTTATAATAGTCGTCATGGCGACGATGATGTCATAATGGTCGTCATGCCAACGATGATGTCAATATGGTTGTCATGGCTTTGGTGATGTCATAATGGTCGTCATTGCGACGGTGATGTCATAATGGTCGTCATGGCGACGATGATGTCATAATGGTCGTCACGGCGACGATGATGTCATAATGGTCGTCACGGCGGCGGTAATGTCATAATGGTCATCATGGCGACGATGATGTCATACTGTCGTCATGGCGACGGTGTTGCCATAATGGTCGTCATGGCGACGATGACGTCATAATGGTCGTCATGGCGACGATGACGTCATAATGGTCGTCATGGCGACGATAATGTCATACTGGTCGTCATGAAGACGGTGTTGCCATAATGGTCGTCATGGCGACGATGATGTCATAATGGTCGTCATGCCGACGATGATGTCATAATGGTCGTCATGGCGACGATGATGTCATAATGGTCGTCACGGCGACGATGATGTCAGTATGGTGGTCATGGCTTTGGTGATGTCGTAATGGTCGTCAGGGCGACGGTGATGTCATAATGGTCGTCATGGCAATGGTGATGTCAGAATGGTCGTCATGGCGACGATGATGTCATACTGTCGTCATGGCGACGGTGTTGCCATAATGGTCGTCATGGCGACGATGATGTCATAATGGTCATCATGGCGACGATGACATCATAATGGTCGTCATGGCAACGATGATGTCATAATGGTCGTCATGGCGACGATGATGTCATACTGGTCGACATGGCGACAGTGTTGCCATAATGGTCGTCATGGCGACGATGATGTCATAAAGGTCGTCATGGCGACGGTGTTGTCATAATGGTCGTCATGCCGACGATGATGTCATAATGGTCGTCATGGCGAAGATGATGTCATAATGGTCGTCATGGCGACGATGATGTCATAATGGTCATCATGGCGACGATGACGTCATAATGGTCGTCATGGCGACGATGACGTCATAATGGTCGTCATGGCGACGATGACGTCATAATGGTCGTCATGGCGACGATGATGTCATAATGGTCGTCATGGCGACGGTGATGTCATAATAGTCGTCATGGCGACAATGATGTCATAATGGTCGTCATGCCGACGATGATGTCATAATGGTCGTCACGGCGACGGTGTTGCCATAATGGTCGTCATGGCAACGATGATGTCATAATGGTCGTCATGGCGACGATGATGTCATAATGGTCGTCATGGCGACGATGATGTCAGTATGGTGGTCATGGCTTTGGTGATGTCATAATGGTCGTCATGGCGACGGTGATGTCATAATGGTCGTCATGGCTTTGGTGATGTCATAATGGTCGTCATGGCGACGGTGATGTCATAATGGTCGTCATGCCAAAGGTGATGTCAGAATGGTCGTCATGGCGACGGTGTTGCCATAATGGTCGTCATGGCGACGATGACGTCATAATGGTCATCATGGCGACGATGATGTCATAATGGTCGTCATGGCGATGATGATGTTATAATAGTCGTCATGGCGACGATGATGTCATAATGGTCGTCATGCCAACGATGATGTCAATATGGTTGTCATGGCTTTGGTGATGTCATAATGGTCGTCATTGCGACGGTGATGTCATAATGGTCGTCATGGCGACGATGATGTCATAATGGTCGTCACGGCGACGATGATGTCATAATGGTCGTCACGGCGGCGGTAATGTCATAATGGTCATCATGGCGACGATGATGTCATACTGTCGTCATGGCGACGGTGTTGCCATAATGGTCGTCATGGCGACGATGACGTCATAATGGTCGTCATGGCGACGATGACGTCATAATGGTCGTCATGGCGACGATAATGTCATACTGGTCGTCATGACGACGGTGTTGCCATAATGGTCGTCATGGCGACGATGATGTCATAATGGTCGTCATGCCGACGATGATGTCATAATGGTCGTCATGGCGACGATGATGTCATAATGGTCGTCACGGCGACGATGATGTCAGTATGGTGGTCATGGCTTTGGTGATGTCGTAATGGTCGTCAGGGCGACGGTGATGTCATAATGGTCGTCATGGCAATGGTGATGTCAGAATGGTCGTCATGGTGACGATGATGTCATACTGTCGTCATGGCGACGGTGTTGCCATAATGGTCGTCATGGCGACGATGATGTCATAATGGTCATCATGGCGACGATGACGTCATAATGGTCGTCATGGCAACGATGATGTCATAATGGTCGTCATGGCGACGATGATGTCATACTGGTCGACATGGCGACAGTGTTGCCATAATGGTCGTCATGGCGACGATGATGTCATAAAGGTCGTCATGGCGACGGTGTTGTCATAATGGTCGTCATGCCGACGATGATGTCATAATGGTCGTCATGGCGAAGATGATGTCATAATGGTCGTCATGGCGACGATGATGTCATAATGGTCATCATGGCGACGATGACGTCATAATGGTCGTCATGGCGACGATGACGTCATAATGGTCGTCATGGCGACGATGACGTCATAATGGTCGTCATGGCGACGATGACGTCATAATGGTCGTCATGGCGACGATGATGTCATAATGGTCGTCATGGCGACGGTGATGTCATAATAGTCGTCATGGCGACAATGATGTCATAATGGTCGTCATGCCGACGATGATGTCATAATGGTCGTCACGGCGACGGTGTTGCCATAATGGTCGTCATGGCGACGATGATGTCATAATGGTCGTCATGGCGACGATGATGTCATAATGGTCGTCATGGCGACGATGATGTCAGTATGGTGGTCATGGCTTTGGTGATGTCATAATGGTCGTCATGGCGACGGTGATGTCATAATGGTCGTCATGGCTTTGGTGATGTCATAATGGTCGTCATGGCGACGGTGATGTCATAATGGTCGTCATGCCAAAGGTGATGTCAGAATGGTCGTCATGGCGACGGTGTTGCCATAATGGTCGTCATGGCGACGATGACGTCATAATGGTCATCATGGCGACGATGATGTCATAATGGTCGTCATGGCGACGGTGATGTCATAATGGTCGTCATGGCAATGGTGATGTCAGAATGGTCGTCATGGCGACGATGATGTCAGTATGGTGGTCATGGCTTTGGTGATGTCATAATGGTCGTCATGGCGACGATTATGTCATAATGGTCGTCATGGCGACGATGATGTCAATATGGTTGTCATGGCTTGGTGATGTCATAATGGTCGTCATGGCGACGGTGTTGCCATAATGGTCGTCATGGCGACGATGATGTCATAATGGTCGTCATGGCGACGATGATGTTATAATGGTCGTCATGGCGACGATGATGTCAGTATGGTGGTCATGGCTTTGGTGATGTCATAATGGTCGTCATGGCGACGGTGATGTCATAATGGTCGTCATGGCAATGGTGATGTCAGAATGGTGGTCATGGCTTTCGTGATGTCATAATGGTCGTCATGGCGACGATGTCAATATGGTTGTCATGGCTTTGGTGATGTCATAATGGTCGTCAAGGCGACGGTGATGTCATAATGGTCGTCATGGCGACGATGATGTCATAATGGTCGTCACGGCGACGATGATGTCATAATGGTCGTCATAGCGACGATGATGTCATAATGGTCGTCATGGTGACGATGACGTCATAATGGTCGTCATGGCGATGATGATGTCATAATGGTCGTCATGGCGACGATGATGTCATACTGGTCGTCATGGCGACGGTGTTGCCATAATGGTTGTCATGGCGACGATGATGTCATAATGGTCGTCATGCCGACGATGATGTCAGTATGGTGGTCATGGCTTTGGTGATGTCATAATGGTCGTCATGGCAACGATGATGTCATAATGGTCGTCATGGCGACGATGATGTCATAATGGTCGTCATGGCGACGATGATGTCAGTATGGTGGTCATGGCTTTGGTGATGTCATAATGGTCGTCATGGCGACGGTGATGTCATAATGGTCGTCACGGCGACGGTGATGTCATAATGGTCGTCATGGCGACGATGACGTCATAATGGTCGTCATGGCGACGATGATGTCATACTGGTCGTCATGGCGACGGTGTTGCCATAATGGTCGTCATGGCGACGATGATGTCATAATGGTCGTCATGGCGACGGTGTTGTCATAATGGTCGTCATGCCGACGATGATGTCATAATGGTCGTCATGGCGAAGATGATGTCATAATGGTCGTCATGGCGAAGATGATGTCATAATGGTCATCATGGCGACGATGACGTCATAATGGTAGTCATGGCGACGATGACGTCATAATGGTCGTCATGGCGACGATGATGTCATAATGGTCGTCATGGCGACGGTGATGTCATAATAGTCGTCATGGCGACAATGATGTCATGATGGTCGTCATGCCGACGATGATGTCATAATGGTCGTCACGGCGACGGTGTTGCCATAATGGTCGTCATGGCGACGATGATGTCATAATGGTCGTCATGGCGACGAAGATGTCATAATGGTCGTCATGGCGACGATGATGTCAGTATGGTGGTCATGGCTTTGGTGATGTCATAATGGTCGTCATGGCGACGGTGATGTCATAATGGTCGTCATGGCAAAGGTGATGTCAGAATGGTCGTCATGGCGACGGTGTTGCCATAATGGTCGTCATGGCGACGATGACGTCATAATGGTCGTCATGGCGACGATGACGTCATAATGGTCGTCATGTCGACGATGACGTCATAATGGTCGTCATGTCGACGATGACGTCATAATGGTCGTCATGGCGACGATGATGTCATAATGGTCGTCATGGCGACGATGATGTCATAAGGGTCGTCATGGCGACGATGATGTAAGTATGGTGGTCATGGCTTTGGTGATGTCATAATGGTCGTCATGGCGACGGTGATGTCATAATGGTCGTCATGGCGATGGTGATGTCAGAATGGTCGTCATGGCGACGATGATGTCAGTATGGTGGTCATGGCTATGGTGATGTCATAATGGTCGTCATGGCGACGATTATGTCATAATGGTCGTCATGGCGACGATGATGTCATAATGGTTGTCATGGCTTGGTGATGTCATAATGGTCGTCATGGCGACGGTAATGTCATAATGGTCGTCATGGCGACGATGATGTCATAATGGTCGTCACGGCGACGATGATGTCATAATGGTCGTCATGGCGACGATGATGTCATACTGGTCGTCATGGCGACGGTGTTGCCATAATGGTCGTCATGGCGACGATGATGTCATAATGGTCGTCATGCCGACGATGATGTCATAATGGTCGTCATGGCGACGGTGTTGCCATAATGGTCGTCATGGCGACGATGATGTCATAATGGTCGTCATGGCGACGATGATGTTATAATGGTCGTCATGGCGACGATGATGTCAGTATGGTGGTCATGGCTTTGGTGATGTCATAATGGTTGTCATGGCGACGGTGATGTCATAATGGTCGTCATGGCAATGGTGATGTCAGAATGGTGGTCATGGCTTTCGTGATGTCATAATGGTCGTCATGGCGATGATGATGTCATAATGGTCGTCATGGCGACGATGATGTCATAATGGTCGTCATGGCGACGGTGATGTCATAATGATCGTCATGGCGACGATGATGTCATAATGGTCGTCATGGCTACGATGATGTCATAATGGTCGTCATGGCGACGATGATGTTATAATAGTCGTCATGGCGACGATGATGTCATAATGGTCGTCATGCCAACGATGATGTCAATATGGTTGTCATGGCTTTGGTGATGTCATAATGGTCGACATGGCGACGGTGATGTCATAATGGTCGTCATGGCGACGATGATGTCATAATGGTCGTCACGGCGACGATGATGTCATAATGGTCGTCACGGCGACGATGATGTCATAATGGTCGTCACTGCGGCGGTAATGTCATAATGGTCGTCATGGCGACGATGATGTCATACTGTCGTCATGGCGACGGTGTTGCCATAATGGTCGTCATGGCGACGATGATGTCATAATGGTCATCATGGCGACGATGACGTCATAATGGTCGTCATGGCGACGATGACGTCATAATGGTCGTCATGGCGACGATGACGTCATAATGGTCGTCATGGCGACGATAATGTCATACTGGTCGTCATGGCGACGATGATGTCATAATGGTCGTCATGCCGACGATGATGTCATAATGGTCGTCATGGCGACGATGATGTCATAATGGTCGTCATGGCGACGATGATGTCAGTATGATGGTCATGGCTTTGGTGATGTCATAATGGTCGTCATGGCGATGGTGATGTCATAATGGTCGTCATGGCAATGGTGATGTCAGAATGGTCGTCATGGCGACGATGATGTCATACTGTCGTCATGGCGACGGTGTTGCCATAATGGTCGTCATGGCGACGATGATGTCATAATGGTCATCATGGCGACGATGACGTCATAATGGTCGTCATGGCAACGATGATGTCATAATGGTCGTCATGGCGACGATGATGTCATACTGGTCGTCATGGCGACAGTGTTGCCATAATGGTCGTCATGGTGACGATGATGTCACAATGGTCGTCATGGCGACGGTGTTGTCATAATGGTCGTCATGCCGACGATGATGTCATAATGTTCGTCATGGCGAAGATGATGTCATAATGGTCGTCATGGCGACGATGATGTCATAATGGTCGTCATGGCGCCGATGACGTCATAATGGTCTTCATGGCGACGATGATGTCATAATGGTCGTCATGGCGACGGTGATGTCATAATAGTCGTCATGGCGACAATGATGTCATAATGGTCGTCATGGCGACGATGATGTCATAATGGTCGTCATGGCGACGATGATGTCATAATGGTCGTCATGGCGACGATGTCAGTATGGTGGTCATGGCGACGGTGATGTCATAATGGTCGTCATGGCGACGGTGATGTCCAAATGGTCGTCATGGCGACGGTGTTGCCATAATGGTTGTCATGGCGACGATGATGTCATAATGGTCGTCATGGCGACGATGATGTCATAATGGTCGTCATGGCGACGATGACGTCATAATGGTCGTCATGGCGACAATGATGTCATAATGGTCGTCATGGCGACAATGATGTCATAATGGTCGTCATGGCGACGATGATGTCAGTATGGTGGTCATGGCTTTGGTGATGTCATAATGGTCGTCATGGCGACGGTGATGTCATAATGGTCGTCATGGCAATGGTGATGTCAGAATGGTCGTCATGGCAATGGTGATGTCAGAATGGTCGTCATGGCAACGATGATGTCAGTATGGTGGTCATGGCTTTGGTGATGTCATAATGGTCCTCATGGCGACGATTATGTCATAATGGTCGTCATGGCGACGATGATGTCAATATGGTTGTCATGGCTTTGGTGATGTCATAATGGTCGTCATGGCGACGGTGATGTCATAATGGTCGTCATGGCGACGGTGATGTCATAATGGTCGTCATGGCGACGATGATGTCATAATGGTCGTCATGGCGACGATGATGTTATAATAGTCGTCATGGCGACGATGATGTCATAATGGTCGTCATGCCAACGATGATGTCAATATGGTTGTCATGGCTTTGGTGATGTCATAATGGTCGTAATTGCGACGGTGATGTCATAATGGTCGTCATGGCGACGATGATGTCATAATGGTCGTAACGGCGACGATGATGTCATAATGGTCGTCACGGCGGCGGTAATGTCATAATGGTCATCATGGCGACGATGATGTCATACTGTCGTCATGGCGACGGTGTTGCCATAATGGTCGTCATGGCGACGATGACGTCATAATGGTCGTCATGGCGACGATGACGTCATAATGGTCGTCATGGCGACGATAATGTCATACTGGTCGTCATGACGACGGTGTTGCCATAATGGTCGTCATGGCGACGATGACGTCATAATGGTCGTCATGCCGACGATGATGTCATAATGGTCGTCATGGCGACGATGATGTCATAATGGTCGTCACGGCGACGATGATGTCAGTATGGTGGTCATGGCTTTGGTGATGTCGTAATGGTCGTCAGGGCGACGGTGATGTCATAATGGTCGTCATGGCAATGGTGATGTCAGAGTGGTCGTCATGGCGACGATGATGTCATACTGTCGTCATGGCGACGGTGTTGCCATAATGGTCGTCATGGCGACGATGATGTCATAATGGTCATCATGGCGACGATGACGTCATAATGGTCGTCATGGCAACGATGATGTCATAATGGTCGTCATGGCGACGATGATGTCATACTGGTCGACATGGCGACAGTGTTGCCATATTGGTCGTCATGGCGACGATGATGTCATAAAGGTCGTCATGGCGACGGTGTTGTCATAATGGTCGTCATGCCGACGATGATGTCATAATGGTCGTCATGGCGAAGATGATGTCATAATGGTCGTCATGGCGACGATGATGTCATAATGGTCATCATGGCGACGATGACGTCATAATGGTCGTCATGGCGACGATGACGTCATAATGGTCGTCATGGCGACGATGACGTCATAATGGTCGTCATGGCGACGATGATGTCATAATGGTCGTCATGGCGACGGTGATGTCATAATAGTCGTCATGGCGACAATGATGTCATAATGGTCGTCATGCCGACGATGATGTCATAATGGTCGTCACGGCGACGGTGTTGCCATAATGGTCGTCATGGCGACGATGATGTCATAATGGTCGTCATGGCGACGATGATGTCATAATGGTCGTCATGGCGACGATGATGTCAGTATGGTGGTCATGGCTTTGGTGATGTCATAATGGTCGTCATGGCGACGGTGATGTCATAATGGTCGTCATGGCTTTGGTGATGTCATAATGGTCGTCATGGAGACGGTGATGTCATAATGGTCGTCATGCCAAAGGTGATGTCAGAATGGTCGTCATGGCGACGGTGTTGCCATAATGGTCGTCATGGCGACGATGACGTCATAATGGTCATCATGGCGACGATGATGTCATAATGGTCGTCATGGCGACGATGATGTTATAATAGTCGTCATGGCGACGATGATGTCATAATGGTCGTCATGCCAACGATGATGTCAATATGGTTGTCATGGCTTTGGTGATGTCATAATGGTCGTCATTGCGACGGTGATGTCATAATGGTCGTCATGGCGACGATGATGTCATAATGGTCGTCACGGCGACGATGATGTCATAATGGTCGTCACGGCGGCGGTAATGTCATAATGGTCATCATGGCGACGATGATGTCATACTGTCGTCATGGCGACGGTGTTGCCATAATGGTCGTCATGGCGACGATGACGTCATAATGGTCGTCATGGCGACGATGACGTCATAATGGTCGTCATGGCGACGATAATGTCATACTGGTCGTCATGACGACGGTGTTGCCATAATGGTCGTCATGGCGACGATGATGTCATAATGGTCGTCATGCCGACGATGATGTCATAATGGTCGTCATGGCGACGATGATGTCATAATGGTCGTCACGGCGACGATGATGTCAGTATGGTGGTCATGGCTTTGGTGATGTCGTAATGGTCGTCAGGGCGACGGTGATGTCATAATGGTCGTCATGGCAATGGTGATGTCAGAATGGTCGTCATGGCGACGATGATGTCATACTGTCGTCATGGCGACGGTGTTGCCATAATGGTCGTCATGGCGACGATGATGTCATAATGGTCATCATGGCGACGATGACGTCATAATGGTCGTCATGGCAACGATGATGTCATAATGGTCGTCATGGCGACGATGATGTCATACTGGTCGACATGGCGACAGTGTTGCCATAATGGTCTTCATGGCGACGATGATGTCATAAAGGTCGTCATGGCGACGGTGTTGTCATAATGGTCGTCATGCCGACGATGATGTCATAATGGTCGTCATGGCGAAGATGATGTCATAATGGTCGTCATGGCGACGATGATGTCATAATGGTCATCATGGCGACGATGACGTCATAATGGTCGTCATGGCGACGATGACGTCATAATGGTCGTCATGGCGACGATGACGTCATAATGGTCGTCATGGCGACGATGATGTCATAATGGTCGTCATGGCGACGGTGATGTCATAATAGTCGTCATGGCGACAATGATGTCATAATGGTCGTCATGCCGACGATGATGTCATAATGGTCGTCACGGCGACGGTGTTGCCATAATGGTCGTCATGGCGACGATGATGTCATAATGGTCGTCATGGCGACGATGATGTCATAATGGTCGTCATGGCGACGATGATGTCAGTATGGTGGTCATGGCTTTGGTGATGTCATAATGGTCGTCATGGCGACGGTGATGTCATAATGGTCGTCATGGCTTTGGTGATGTCATAATGGTCGTCATGGCGACGGTGATGTCATAATGGTCGTCATGCCAAAGGTGATGTCAGAATGGTCGTCATGGCGACGGTGTTGCCATAATGGTCGTCATGGCGACGATGACGTCATAATGGTCATCATGGCGACGATGATGTCATAATGGTCGTCATGGCGACGGTGATGTCATAATGGTCGTCATGGCAATGGTGATGTCAGAATGGTCGTCATGGCGACGATGATGTCAGTATGGTGGTCATGGCTTTGGTGATGTCATAATGGTCGTCATGGCGACGATTATGTCATAATGGTCGTCATGGCGACGATGATGTCAATATGGTTGTCATGGCTTGGTGATGTCATAATGGTCGTCATGGCGACGGTGTTGCCATAATGGTCGTCATGGCGACGATGATGTCATAATGGTCGTCATGGCGACGATGATGTTATAATGGTCGTCATGGCGACGATGATGTCAGTATGGTGGTCATGGCTTTGGTGATGTCATAATGGTCGTCATGGCGACGGTGATGTCATAATGGTCGTCATGGCAATGGTGATGTCAGAATGGTGGTCATGGCTTTCGTGATGTCATAATGGTCGTCATGGCGACGATGTCAATATGGTTGTCATGGCTTTGGTGATGTCATAATGGTCGTCATGGCGACGGTGATGTCATAATGGTCGTCATGGCGACGATGATGTCATAATGGTCGTCACGGCGACGATGATGTCATAATGGTCGTCATAGCGACGATGATGTCATAATGGTCGTCATGGTGACGATGACGTCATAATGGTCGTCATGGCGACGATGATGTCATAATGGTCGTCATGGCGACGGTGTTGCCATAATGGTTGTCATGGCGACGATGATGTCATAATGGTCGTCATGCCGACGATGATGTCAGTATGGTGGTCATGGCTTTGGTGATGTCATAATGGTCGTCATGGCAACGATGATGTCATAATGGTCGTCATGGCGACGATGATGTCATAATGGTCGTCATGGCGACGATGATGTCATAATGGTCGTCATGGCGACGATGATGTCAGTATGGTGGTCATGGCTTTGGTGATGTCATAATGGTCGTCATGGCGACGGTGATGTCATAATGGTCGTCACGGCGACGGTGATGTCATAATGGTCGTCATGGCGACGATGACGTCATAATGGTCGTCATGGCGACGATGATGTCATACTGGTCGTCATGGCGACGGTGTTGCCATAATGGTCGTCATGGCGACGATGATGTCATAATGGTCGTCATGGCGACGGTGTTGTCATAATGGTCGTCATGCCGACGATGATGTCATAATGGTCGTCATGGCGAAGATGATGTCATAATGGTCGTCATGGCGAAGATGATGTCATAATGGTCATCATGGCGACGATGACGTCATAATGGTAGTCATGGCGACGATGACGTCATAATGGTCGTCATGGCGACGATGATGTCATAATGGTCGTCATGGCGACGGTGATGTCATAATAGTCGTCATGGCGACAATGATGTCATGATGGTCGTCATGCCGACGATGATGTCATAATGGTCGTCACGGCGACGGTGTTGCCATAATGGTCATCATGGCGACGATGATGTCATAATGGTCGTCATGGCGACGAAGATGTCATAATGGTCGTCATGGCGACGATGATGTCAGTATGGTGGTCATGGCTTTGGTGATGTCATAATGGTCGTCATGGCGACGGTGATGTCATAATGGTCGTCATGGCAAAGGTGATGTCAGAATGGTCGTCATGGCGACGGTGTTGCCATAATGGTCGTCATGGCGACGATGACGTCATAATGGTCGTCATGGCGACGATGACGTCATAATGGTCGTCATGTCGACGATGACGTCATAATGGTCGTCATGTCGACGATGACGTCATAATGGTCGTCATGGCGACGATGATGTCATAATGGTCGTCATGGCGACGATGATGTCATAAGGGTCGTCATGGCGACGATGATGTAAGTATGGTGGTCATGGCTTTGGTGATGTCATAATGGTCGTCATGGCGACGGTGATGTCATAATGGTCGTCATGGCGATGGTGATGTCAGAATGGTCGTCATGGCGACGATGATGTCAGTATGGTGGTCATGGCTATGGTGATGTCATAATGGTCGTCATGGCGACGATTATGTCATAATGGTCGTCATGGCGACGATGATGTCATAATGGTTGTCATGGCTTGGTGATGTCATAATGGTCGTCATGGCGACGGTGATGTCATAATGGTCGTCATGGCGACGATGATGTCATAATGGTCGTCACGGCGACGATGATGTCATAATGGTCGTCATGGCGACGATGATGTCATACTGGTCGTCATGGCGACGGTGTTGCCATAATGGTCGTCATGGCGACGATGATGTCATAATGGTCGTCATGCCGACGATGATGTCATAATGGTCGTCATGGCGACGGTGTTGCCATAATGGTCGTCATGGCGACGATGATGTCATAATGGTCGTCATGGCGACGATGATGTTATAATGGTCGTCATGGCGACGATGATGTCAGTATGGTGGTCATGGCTTTGGTGATGTCATAATGGTCGTCATGGCGACGGTGATGTCATAATGGTCGTCATGGCAATGGTGATGTCAGAATGGTGGTCATGGCTTTCGTGATGTCATAATGGTCGTCATGGCGATGATGATGTCATAATGGTCGTCATGGCGACGATGATGTCATAATGGTCGTCATGGCGACGGTGATGTCATAATGATCGTCATGGCGACGATGATGTCATAATGGTCGTCATGGCTACGATGATGTCATAATGGTCGTCATGGCGACGATGATGTTATAATAGTCGTCATGGCGACGATGATGTCATAATGGTCGTCATGCCAACGATGATGTCAATATGGTTGTCATGGCTTTGGTGATGTCATAATGGTCGACATGGCGACGGTGATGTCATAATGGTCGTCATGGCGACGATGATGTCATAATGGTCGTCACGGCGACGATGATGTCATAATGGTCGTCACGGCGACGATGATGTCATAATGGTCGTCACTGCGGCGGTAATGTCATAATGGTCGTCATGGCGACGATGATGTCATACTGTCGTCATGGCGACGGTGTTGCCATAATGGTCGTCATGGCGACGATGATGTCATAATGGTCATCATGGCGACGATGACGTCATAATGGTCGTCATGGCGACGATGACGTCATAATGGTCGTCATGGCGACGATGACGTCATAATGGTCGTCATGGCGACGATAATGTCATACTGGTCGTCATGGCGACGGTGTTGCCATAATGGTCGTCATGGCGACGATGATGTCATAATGGTCGTCATGCCGACGATGATGTCATAATGGTCGTCATGGCGACGATGATGTCATAATGGTCGTCATGGCGACGATGATGTCATTATGATGGTCATGGCTTTGGTGATGTCATAATGGTCGTCATGGCGATGGTGATGTCATAATGGTCGTCATGGCAATGGTGATGTCAGAATGGTCGTCATGGCGACGATGATGTCATACTGTCGTCATGGCGACGGTGTTGCCATAATGGTCGTCATGGCGACGATGATGTCATAATGGTCATCATGGCGACGATGACGTCATAATGGTCGTCATGGCAACGATGATGTCATAATGGTCGTCATGGCGACGATGATGTCATACTGGTCGTCATGGCGACAGTGTTGCCATAATGGTCGTCATGGTGACGATGATGTCACAATGGTCGTCATGGCGACGGTGTTGTCATAATGGTCGTCATGCCGACGATGATGTCATAATGTTCGTCATGGCGAAGATGATGTCATAATGGTCGTCATGGCGACGATGATGTCATAATGGTCGTCATGGCGACGATGACGTCATAATGGTCGTCATGGCGACGATGATGTCATAATGGTCGTCATGGCGACGGTGATGTCATAATAGTCGTCATGGCGACAATGATGTCATAATGGTCGTCATGGCGACGATGATGTCATAATGGTCGTCACGGCGACGGTGTTGCCATAATGGTCGTCATGGCGACGATGATGTCATAATGGTCGTCATGGCGACGATGATGTCATAATGGTCGTCATGGCGACGATGTCAGTATGGTGGTCATGGCTTTGGTGATGTCATAATGGTCGTCATGGCGACGGTGATGTCATAATGGTCGTCATGGCAAAGGTGATGTCCAAATGGTCGTCATGGCGACGGTGTTGCCATAATGGTTGTCATGGCGACGATGATGTCATAATGGTCGTCATGGCAATGGTGATGTCAGAATGGTGGTCATGGCTTTCGTGATGTCATAATGGTCGTCATGGCGACGATGTCAATATGGTTGTCATGGCTTTGGTGATGTCATAATGGTCGTCATGGCGACAGTGATGTCATAATGGTCGTCATGGCGACGATGATGTCATAATGGTCGTCACGGCGACGATGATGTCATAATGGTCGTCATAGCGACGATGATGTCATAATGGTCGTCATGGTGACGATGACGTCATAATGGTCGTCATGGCGACGATGATGTCATAATGGTCGTCATGGCGACGATGATGTCATACTGGTCGTCATGGCGACGGTGTTGCCATAATGGTTGTCATGGCGACGATGATGTCATAATGGTCGTCATGGCAATGGTGATGTCAGAATGGTGGTCATGGCTTTCGTGATGTCATAATGGTCGTCATGGCGACGATGTCAATATGGTTGTCATGGCTTTGGTGATGTCATAATGGTCGTCATGGCGACGGTGATGTCATAATGGTCGTCATGGCGACGATGATGTCATAATGGTCGTCACGGCGACGATGATGTCATAATGGTCGTCATAGCGACGATGATGTAATAATGGTCGTCATGGTGACGATGACGTCATAATGGTCGTCATGGCGACGATGATGTCATAATGGTCGTCATGGCGACGATGATGTCATACTGGTCGTCATGGCGACGGTGTTGCCATAATGGTTGTCATGGCGACGATGATGTCATAATGGTCGTCATGCCGACGATGATGTCAGTATGGTGGTCATGGCTTTGGTGATGTCATAATGGTCGTCATGGCAACGATGATGTCATAATGGTCGTCATGGCGACGATGATGTCATAATGGTCGTCATGGCGACGGTGTTGTCATAATGGTCGTCATGCCGACGATGATGTCATAATGGTCGTCATGGCGAAGATGATGTCATAATGGTCGTCATGGCGACGATGATGTCATAATGGTCATCATGGCGACGATGACGTCATAATGGTCGTCATGGCGACGATGACGTCATAATGGTCGTCATGGCGACGATGACGTCATAATGGTCGTCATGGCGACGATGATGTCATAATGGTCGTCATGGCGACGGTGATGTCATAATAGTCGTCATGGCGACAATGATGTCATAATGGTCGTCATGCCGACGATGATGTCATAATGGTCGTCACGGCGACGGTGTTGCCATAATGGTCGTCATGGCGACGATGAGGTCATAATGGTCGTCATGGCGACGATGATGTCATAATGGTCGTCATGGCGACGATGATGTCAGTATGGTGGTCATGGCTTTGGTGATGTCATAATGGTCGTCATGGCGACGGTGATGTCATAATGGTCGTCATGGCTTTGGTGATGTCATAATGGTCGTCATGGAGACGGTGATGTCATAATGGTCGTCATGCCAAAGGTGATGTCAGAATGGTCGTCATGGCGACGGTGTTGCCATAATGGTCGTCATGGCGACGATGACGTCATAATGGTCATCATGGCGACGATGATGTCATAATGGTCGTCATGGCGACGATGATGTTATAATAGTCGTCATGGCGACGATGATGTCATAATGGTCGTCATGCCAACGATGATGTCAATATGGTTGTCATGGCTTTGGTGATGTCATAATGGTCGTCATTGCGACGGTGATGTCATAATGGTCGTCATGGCGACGATGATGTCATAATGGTCGTCACGGCGACGATGATGTCATAATGGTCGTCACGGCGGCGGTAATGTCATAATGGTCATCATGGCGACGATGATGTCATACTGTCGTCATGGCGACGGTGTTGCCATAATGGTCGTCATGGCGACGATGACGTCATAATGGTCGTCATGGCGACGATGACGTCATAATGGTCGTCATGGCGACGATAATGTCATACTGGTCGTCATGACGACGGTGTTGCCATAATGGTCGACATGGCGACGATGATGTCATAATGGTCGTCATGCCGACGATGATGTCATAATGGTCGTCATGGCGACGATGATGTCATAATGGTCGTCACGGCGACGATGATGTCAGTATGGTGGTCATGGCTTTGGTGATGTCGTAATGGTCGTCAGGGCGACGGTGATGTCATAATGGTCGTCATGGCAATGGTGATGTCAGAATGGTCGTCATGGCGACGATGATGTCATACTGTCGTCATGGCGACGGTGTTGCCCATAATGGTCGTCATGGCGACGATGATGTCATAATGGTCATCATGGCGACGATGACGTCATAATGGTCGTCATGGCAACGATGATGTCATAATGGTCGTCATGGCGACGATGATGTCATAATGGTCGTCATGGCGACGAAGATGTCATAATGGTCGTCATGGCGACGATGATGTCAGTATGGTGGTCATGGCTTTGGTGATGTCATAATGGTCGTCATGGCGACGGTGATGTCATAATGGTCGTCATGGCAAAGGTGATGTCAGAATGGTCGTCATGGCGACGGTGTTGCCATAATGGTCGTCATGGCGACGATGACGTCATAATGGTCGTCATGGCGACGATGACGTCATAATGGTCGTCATGTCGACGATGACGTCATAATGGTCGTCATGTCGACGATGACGTCATAATGGTCGTCATGGCGACGATGATGTCATAATGGTCGTCATGGCGACGATGATGTCATAAGGGTCGTCATGGCGACGATGATGTAAGTATGGTGGTCATGGCTTTGGTGATGTCATAATGGTCGTCATGGCGACGGTGATGTCATAATGGTCGTCATGGCGATGGTGATGTCAGAATGGTCGTCATGGCGACGATGATGTCAGTATGGTGGTCATGGCTATGGTGATGTCATAATGGTCGTCATGGCGACGATTATGTCATAATGGTCGTCATGGCGACGATGATGTCATAATGGTTGTCATGGCTTGGTGATGTCATAATGGTCGTCATGGCGACGGTGATGTCATAATGGTCGTCATGGCGACGATGATGTCATAATGGTCGTCACGGCGACGATGATGTCATAATGGTCGTCATGGCGACGATGATGTCATACTGGTCGTCATGGCGACGGTGTTGCCATAATGGTCGTCATGGCGACGATGATGTCATAATGGTCGTCATGCCGACGATGATGTCATAATGGTCGTCATGGCGACGGTGTTGCCATAATGGTCGTCATGGCGACGATGATGTCATAATGGTCGTCATGGCGACGATGATGTTATAATGGTCGTCATGGCGACGATGATGTCAGTATGGTGGTCATGGCTTTGGTGATGTCATAATGGTCGTCATGGCGACGGTGATGTCATAATGGTCGTCATGGCAATGGTGATGTCAGAATGGTGGTCATGGCTTTCGTGATGTCATAATGGTCGTCATGGCGATGATGATGTCATAATGGTCGTCATGGCGACGATGATGTCATAATGGTCGTCATGGCGACGGTGATGTCATAATGATCGTCATGGCGACGATGATGTCATAATGGTCGTCATGGCTACGATGATGTCATAATGGTCGTCATGGCGACGATGATGTTATAATAGTCGTCATGGCGACGATGATGTCATAATGGTCGTCATGCCAACGATGATGTCAATATGGTTGTCATGGCTTTGGTGATGTCATAATGGTCGACATGGCGACGGTGATGTCATAATGGTCGTCATGGCGACGATGATGTCATAATGGTCGTCACGGCGACGATGATGTCATAATGGTCGTCACGGCGACGATGATGTCATAATGGTCGTCACTGCGGCGGTAATGTCATAATGGTCGTCATGGCGACGATGATGTCATACTGTCGTCATGGCGACGGTGTTGCCATAATGGTCGTCATGGCGACGATGATGTCATAATGGTCATCATGGCGACGATGACGTCATAATGGTCGTCATGGCGACGATGACGTCATAATGGTCGTCATGGCGACGATGACGTCATAATGGTCGTCATGGCGACGATAATGTCATACTGGTCGTCATGGCGACGGTGTTGCCATAATGGTCGTCATGGCGACGATGATGTCATAATGGTCGTCATGCCGACGATGATGTCATAATGGTCGTCATGGCGACGATGATGTCATAATGGTCGTCATGGCGACGATGATGTCATTATGATGGTCATGGCTTTGGTGATGTCATAATGGTCGTCATGGCGATGGTGATGTCATAATGGTCGTCATGGCAATGGTGATGTCAGAATGGTCGTCATGGCGACGATGATGTCATACTGTCGTCATGGCGACGGTGTTGCCATAATGGTCGTCATGGCGACGATGATGTCATAATGGTCATCATGGCGACGATGACGTCATAATGGTCGTCATGGCAACGATGATGTCATAATGGTCGTCATGGCGACGATGATGTCATACTGGTCGTCATGGCGACAGTGTTGCCATAATGGTCGTCATGGTGACGATGATGTCACAATGGTCGTCATGGCGACGGTGTTGTCATAATGGTCGTCATGCCGACGATGATGTCATAATGTTCGTCATGGCGAAGATGATGTCATAATGGTCGTCATGGCGACGATGATGTCATAATGGTCGTCATGGCGACGATGACGTCATAATGGTCGTCATGGCGACGATGATGTCATAATGGTCGTCATGGCGACGGTGATGTCATAATAGTCGTCATGGCGACAATGATGTCATAATGGTCGTCATGGCGACGATGATGTCATAATGGTCGTCACGGCGACGGTGTTGCCATAATGGTCGTCATGGCGACGATGATGTCATAATGGTCGTCATGGCGACGATGATGTCATAATGGTCGTCATGGCGACGATGTCAGTATGGTGGTCATGGCTTTGGTGATGTCATAATGGTCGTCATGGCGACGGTGATGTCATAATGGTCGTCATGGCAAAGGTGATGTCCAAATGGTCGTCATGGCGACGGTGTTGCCATAATGGTTGTCATGGCGACGATGATGTCATAATGGTCGTCATGGCAATGGTGATGTCAGAATGGTGGTCATGGCTTTCGTGATGTCATAATGGTCGTCATGGCGACGATGTCAATATGGTTGTCATGGCTTTGGTGATGTCATAATGGTCGTCATGGCGACAGTGATGTCATAATGGTCGTCATGGCGACGATGATGTCATAATGGTCGTCACGGCGACGATGATGTCATAATGGTCGTCATAGCGACGATGATGTCATAATGGTCGTCATGGTGACGATGACGTCATAATGGTCGTCATGGCGACGATGATGTCATAATGGTCGTCATGGCGACGATGATGTCATACTGGTCGTCATGGCGACGGTGTTGCCATAATGGTTGTCATGGCGACGATGATGTCATAATGGTCGTCATGGCAATGGTGATGTCAGAATGGTGGTCATGGCTTTCGTGATGTCATAATGGTCGTCATGGCGACGATGTCAATATGGTTGTCATGGCTTTGGTGATGTCATAATGGTCGTCATGGCGACGGTGATGTCATAATGGTCGTCATGGCGACGATGATGTCATAATGGTCGTCACGGCGACGATGATGTCATAATGGTCGTCATAGCGACGATGATGTAATAATGGTCGTCATGGTGACGATGACGTCATAATGGTCGTCATGGCGACGATGATGTCATAATGGTCGTCATGGCGACGATGATGTCATACTGGTCGTCATGGCGACGGTGTTGCCATAATGGTTGTCATGGCGACGATGATGTCATAATGGTCGTCATGCCGACGATGATGTCAGTATGGTGGTCATGGCTTTGGTGATGTCATAATGGTCGTCATGGCAACGATGATGTCATAATGGTCGTCATGGCGACGATGATGTCATAATGGTCGTCATGGCGACGGTGTTGTCATAATGGTCGTCATGCCGACGATGATGTCATAATGGTCGTCATGGCGAAGATGATGTCATAATGGTCGTCATGGCGACGATGATGTCATAATGGTCATCATGGCGACGATGACGTCATAATGGTCGTCATGGCGACGATGACGTCATAATGGTCGTCATGGCGACGATGACGTCATAATGGTCGTCATGGCGACGATGATGTCATAATGGTCGTCATGGCGACGGTGATGTCATAATAGTCGTCATGGCGACAATGATGTCATAATGGTCGTCATGCCGACGATGATGTCATAATGGTCGTCACGGCGACGGTGTTGCCATAATGGTCGTCATGGCGACGATGATGTCATAATGGTCGTCATGGCGACGATGATGTCATAATGGTCGTCATGGCGACGATGATGTCAGTATGGTGGTCATGGCTTTGGTGATGTCATAATGGTCGTCATGGCGACGGTGATGTCATAATGGTCGTCATGGCTTTGGTGATGTCATAATGGTCGTCATGGAGACGGTGATGTCATAATGGTCGTCATGCCAAAGGTGATGTCAGAATGGTCGTCATGGCGACGGTGTTGCCATAATGGTCGTCATGGCGACGATGACGTCATAATGGTCATCATGGCGACGATGATGTCATAATGGTCGTCATGGCGACGATGATGTTATAATAGTCGTCATGGCGACGATGATGTCATAATGGTCGTCATGCCAACGATGATGTCAATATGGTTGTCATGGCTTTGGTGATGTCATAATGGTCGTCATTGCGACGGTGATGTCATAATGGTCGTCATGGCGACGATGATGTCATAATGGTCGTCACGGCGACGATGATGTCATAATGGTCGTCACGGCGGCGGTAATGTCATAATGGTCATCATGGCGACGATGATGTCATACTGTCGTCATGGCGACGGTGTTGCCATAATGGTCGTCATGGCGACGATGACGTCATAATGGTCGTCATGGCGACGATGACGTCATAATGGTCGTCATGGCGACGATAATGTCATACTGGTCGTCATGACGACGGTGTTGCCATAATGGTCGACATGGCGACGATGATGTCATAATGGTCGTCATGCCGACGATGATGTCATAATGGTCGTCATGGCGACGATGATGTCATAATGGTCGTCACGGCGACGATGATGTCAGTATGGTGGTCATGGCTTTGGTGATGTCGTAATGGTCGTCAGGGCGACGGTGATGTCATAATGGTCGTCATGGCAATGGTGATGTCAGAATGGTCGTCATGGCGACGATGATGTCATACTGTCGTCATGGCGACGGTGTTGCCCATAATGGTCGTCATGGCGACGATGATGTCATAATGGTCATCATGGCGACGATGACGTCATAATGGTCGTCATGGCAACGATGATGTCATAATGGTCGTCATGGCGACGATGATGTCATACTGGTCGACATGGCGACAGTGTTGCCATAATGGTCGTCATGGCGACGATGATGTCATAAAGGTCGTCATGGCGACGGTGTTGTCATAATGGTCGTCATGCCGACGATGATGTCATAATGGTCGTCATGGCGAAGATGATGTCATAATGGTCGTCATGGCGACGATGATGTCATAATGGTCATCATGGCGACGATGACGTCATAATGGTCGTCATGGCGACGATGACGTCATAATGGTCGTCATGGCGACGATGACGTCATAATGGTCGTCATGGCGACGATGATGTCATAATGGTCGTCATGGCGACGGTGATGTCATAATAGTCGTCATGGCGACAATGATGTCATAATGGTCGTCATGCCGACGATGATGTCATAATGGTCGTCACGGCGACGGTGTTGCCATAATGGTCGTCATGGCGACGATGATGTCATAATGGTCGTCATGGCGACGATGATGTCATAATGGTCGTCATGGCGACGATGATGTCAGTATGGTGGTCATGGCTTTGGTGATGTCATAATGGTCGTCATGGCGACGGTGATGTCATAATGGTCGTCATGGCTTTGTTGATGTCATAATGGTCGTCATGGCGACGGTGATGTCATAATGGTCGTCATGCCAAAGGTGATGTCAGAATGGTCGTCATGGCGACGGTGTTGCCATAATGGTCGTCATGGCGACGATGACGTCATAATGGTCATCATGGCGACGATGATGTCATAATGGTTGTCATGGCGACGGTGATGTCATAATGGTCGTCATGGCAATGGTGATGTCAGAATGGTCGTCATGGCGACGATGATGTCAGTATGGTGGTCATGGCTTTGGTGATGTCATAATGGTCGTCATGGCGACGATTATGTCATAATGGTCGTCATGGCGACGATGATGTCAATATGGTTGTCATGGCTTGGTGATGTCATAATGGTCGTCATGGCGACGGTGTTGCCATAATGGTCGTCATGGCGACGATGATGTCATAATGGTCGTCATGGCGACGATGATGTTATAATGGTCGTCATGGCGACGATGATGTCAGTATGGTGGTCATGGCTTTGGTGATGTCATAATGGTCGTCATGGCGACGGTGATGTCATAATGGTCGTCATGGCAATGGTGATGTCAGAATGGTGGTCATGGCTTTCGTGATGTCATAATGGTCGTCATGGCGACGATGTCAATATGGTTGTCATGGCTTTGGTGATGTCATAATGGTCGTCATGGCGACGGTGATGTCATAATGGTCGTCATGGCGACGATGATGTCATAATGGTCGTCACGGCGACGATGATGTCATAATGGTCGTCATAGCGACGATGATGTCATAATGGTCGTCATGGTGACGATGACGTCATAATGGTCGTCATGGCGACGATGATGTCATAATGGTCGTCATGGCGACGATGATGTCATACTGGTCGTCATGGCGACGGTGTTGCCATAATGGTTGTCATGGCGACGATGATGTCATAATGGTCGTCATGCCGACGATGATGTCAGTATGGTGGTCATGGCTTTGGTGATGTCATAATGGTCGTCATGGCAACGATGATGTCATAATGGTCGTCATGGCGACGATGATGTCATAATGGTCGTCATGGCGACGATGATGTCAGTATGGTGGTCATGGCTTTGGTGATGTCATAATGGTCGTCATGGCGACGGTGATGTCATAATGGTCGTCACGGCGACGGTGATGTCATAATGGTCGTCATGGCGACGATGACGTCATAATGGTCGTCATGGCGACGATGATGTCATACTGGTCGTCATGGCGACGGTGTTGCCATAATGGTCGTCATGGCGACGATGATGTCATAATGGTCGTCATGGCGACGGTGTTGTCATAATGGTCGTCATGCCGACGATGATGTCATAATGGTCGTCATGGCGAAGATGATGTCATAATGGTCGTCATGGCGAAGATGATGTCATAATGGTCATCATGGCGACGATGACGTCATAATGGTAGTCATGGCGACGATGACGTCATAATGGTCGTCATGGCGACGATGATGTCATAATGGTCGTCATGGCGACGGTGATGTCATAATAGTCGTCATGGCGACAATGATGTCATGATGGTCGTCATGCCGACGATGATGTCATAATGGTCGTCACGGCGACGGTGTTGCCATAATGGTCGTCATGGCGACGATGATGTCATAATGGTCGTCATGGCGACGAAGATGTCATAATGGTCGTCATGGCGACGATGATGTCAGTATGGTGGTCATGGCTTTGGTGATGTCATAATGGTCGTCATGGCGACGGTGATGTCATAATGGTCGTCATGGCAAAGGTGATGTCAGAATGGTCGTCATGGCGACGGTGTTGCCATAATGGTCGTCATGGCGACGATGACGTCATAATGGTCGTCATGGCGACGATGACGTCATAATGGTCGTCATGTCGACGATGACGTCATAATGGTCGTCATGTCGACGATGACGTCATAATGGTCGTCATGGCGACGATGATGTCATAATGGTCGTCATGGCGACGATGATGTCATAAGGGTCGTCATGGCGACGATGATGTAAGTATGGTGGTCATGGCTTTGGTGATGTCATAATGGTCGTCATGGCGACGGTGATGTCATAATGGTCGTCATGGCGATGGTGATGTCAGAATGGTCGTCATGGCGACGATGATGTCAGTATGGTGGTCATGGCTATGGTGATGTCATAATGGTCGTCATGGCGACGATTATGTCATAATGGTCGTCATGGCGACGATGATGTCATAATGGTTGTCATGGCTTGGTGATGTCATAATGGTCGTCATGGCGACGGTGATGTCATAATGGTCGTCATGGCGACGATGATGTCATAATGGTCGTCACGGCGACGATGATGTCATAATGGTCGTCATGGCGACGATGATGTCATACTGGTCGTCATGGCGACGGTGTTGCCATAATGGTCGTCATGGCGACGATGATGTCATAATGGTCGTCATGGCGACGATGATGTCATAATGGTCGTCATGCCGACGATGATGTCATAATGGTCGTCATGGCGACGGTTTTGCCATAATGGTCGTCATGGCGACGATGATGTCATAATGGTCGTCATGGCGACGATGATGTTATAATGGTCGTCATGGCGACGATGATGTCAGTATGGTGGTCATGGCTTTGGTGATGTCATAATGGTCGTCATGGCGACGGTGATGTCATAATGGTCGTCATGGCAATGGTGATGTCAGAATGGTGGTCATGGCTTTCGTGATGTCATAATGGTCGTCATGGCGATGATGATGTCATAATGGTCGTCATGGCGACGATGATGTCATAATGGTCGTCATGGCGACGGTGATGTCATAATGATCGTCATGGCGACGATGATGTCATAATGGTCGTCATGGCTACGATGATGTCATAATGGTCGTCATGGCGACGATGATGTTATAATAGTCGTCATGGCGACGATGATGTCATAATGGTCGTCATGCCAACGATGATGTCAATATGGTTGTCATGGCTTTGGTGATGTCATAATGGTCGACATGGCGACGGTGATGTCATAATGGTCGTCATGGCGACGATGATGTCATAATGGTCGTCACGGCGACGATGATGTCATAATGGTCGTCACGGCGACGATGATGTCATAATGGTCGTCACTGCGGCGGTAATGTCATAATGGTCGTCATGGCGACGATGATGTCATACTGTCGTCATGGCGACGGTGTTGCCATAATGGTCGTCATGGCGACGATGATGTCATAATGGTCATCATGGCGACGATGACGTCATAATGGTCGTCATGGCGACGATGACGTCATAATGGTCGTCATGGCGACGATGACGTCATAATGGTCGTCATGGCGACGATAATGTCATACTGGTCGTCATGGCGACGGTGTTGCCATAATGGTCGTCATGGCGACGATGATGTCATAATGGTCGTCATGCCGACGATGATGTCATAATGGTCGTCATGGCGACGATGATGTCATAATGGTCGTCATGGCGACGATGATGTCATTATGATGGTCATGGCTTTGGTGATGTCATAATGGTCGTCATGGCGATGGTGATGTCATAATGGTCGTCATGGCAATGGTGATGTCAGAATGGTCGTCATGGCGACGATGATGTCATACTGTCGTCATGGCGACGGTGTTGCCATAATGGTCGTCATGGCGACGATGATGTCATAATGGTCATCATGGCGACGATGACGTCATAATGGTCGTCATGGCAACGATGATGTCATAATGGTCGTCATGGCGACGATGATGTCATACTGGTCGTCATGGCGACAGTGTTGCCATAATGGTCGTCATGGTGACGATGATGTCACAATGGTCGTCATGGCGACGGTGTTGTCATAATGGTCGTCATGCCGACGATGATGTCATAATGTTCGTCATGGCGAAGATGATGTCATAATGGTCGTCATGGCGACGATGATGTCATAATGGTCGTCATGGCGACGATGACGTCATAATGGTCGTCATGGCGACGATGATGTCATAATGGTCGTCATGGCGACGGTGATGTCATAATAGTCGTCATGGCGACAAGGATGTCATAATGGTCGTCATGGCGACGATGATGTCATAATGGTCGTCACGGCGACGGTGTTGCCATAATGGTCGTCATGGCGACGATGATGTCATAATGGTCGTCATGGCGACGATGATGTCATAATGGTCGTCATGGCGACGATGTCAGTATGGTGGTCATGGCTTTGGTGATGTCATAATGGTCGTCATGGCGACGGTGATGTCATAATGGTCGTCATGGCAAAGGTGATGTCCAAATGGTCGTCATGGCGACGGTGTTGCCATAATGGTTGTCATGGCGACGATGATGTCATAATGGTCGTCATGGCAATGGTGATGTCAGAATGGTGGTCATGGCTTTCGTGATGTCATAATGGTCGTCATGGCGACGATGTCAATATGGTTGTCATGGCTTTGGTGATGTCATAATGGTCGTCATGGCGACAGTGATGTCATAATGGTCGTCATGGCGACGATGATGTCATAATGGTCGTCACGGCGACGATGATGTCGTAATGGTCGTCATAGCGACGATGATGTCATAATGGTCGTCATGGTGACGATGACGTCATAATGGTCGTCATGGCGACGATGATGTCATAATGGTCGTCATGGCGACGATGATGTCATACTGGTCGTCATGGCGACGGTGTTGCCATAATGGTTGTCATGGCGACGATGATGTCATAATGGTCGTCATGGCAATGGTGATGTCAGAATGGTGGTCATGGCTTTCGTGATGTCATAATGGTCGTCATGGCGACGATGTCAATATGGTTGTCATGGCTTTGGTGATGTCATAATGGTCGTCATGGCGACGGTGATGTCATAATGGTCGTCATGGCGACGATGATGTCATAATGGTCGTCACGGCGACGATGATGTCATAATGGTCGTCATAGCGACGATGATGTAATAATGGTCGTCATGGTGACGATGACGTCATAATGGTCGTCATGGCGACGATGATGTCATAATGGTCGTCATGGCGACGATGATGTCATACTGGTCGTCATGGCGACGGTGTTGCCATAATGGTTGTCATGGCGACGATGATGTCATAATGGTCGTCATGGCGACGATGATGTCAGTATGGTGGTCATGGCTTTGGTGATGTCATAATGGTCGTCATGGCAACGATGATGTCATAATGGTCGTCATGGCGACGATGATGTCATAATGGTCGTCATGGCGACGATGATGTCAGTATGGTGGTCATGGCTTTGGTGATGTCATAATGGTCGTCATGGCGACGGTGATGTCATAATGGTCGTCACGGCGACGGTGATGTCATAATGGTCGTCATGGCGACGATGACGTCATAATGGTCGTCATGGCGACGATGATGTCATACTGGTCGTCATGGCGACGGTGTTGCCATAATGGTCGTCATGGCGACGATGATGTCATAATGGTCGTCATGGCGACGGTGTTGTCATAATGGTCGTCATGCCGACGATGATGTCATAATGGTCGTCATGGCGAAAATGATGTCATAATGGTCGTCATGGCGAAGATGATGTCATAATGGTCATTATGGCGACGATGACGTCATAATGGTAGTCATGGCGACGATGACGTCATAATGGTCGTCATGGCGACGATGATGTCATAATGGTCGTCATGGCGACGGTGATGTCATAATAGTCGTCATGGCGACAATGATGTCATGATGGTCGTCATGCCGACGATGATGTCATAATGGTCGTCACGGCGACGGTGTTGCCATAATGGTCGTCATGGCGACGATGATGTCATAATGGTCGTCATGGCGACGAAGATGTCATAATGGTCGTCATGGCGACGATGATGTCAGTATGGTGGTCATGGCTTTGGTGATGTCATAATGGTCGTCATGGCGACGGTGATGTCATAATGGTCGTCATGGCAAAGGTGATGTCAGAATGGTCGTCATGGCGACGGTGTTGCCATAATGGTCGTCATGGCGACGATGACGTCATAATGGTCGTCATGGCGACGATGACGTCATAATGGTCGTCATGTCGACGATGACGTCATAATGGTCGTCATGTCGACGATGACGTCATAATGGTCGTCATGGCGACGATGATGTCATAATGGTCGTCATGGCGACGATGATGTCATAAGGGTCGTCATGGCGACGATGATGTAAGTATGGTGGTCATGGCTTTGGTGATGTCATAATGGTCGTCATGGCGACGGTGATGTCATAATGGTCGTCATGGCGATGGTGATGTCAGAATGGTCGTCATGGCGACGATGATGTCAGTATGGTGGTCATGGCTATGGTGATGTCATAATGGTCGTCATGGCGACGATTATGTCATAATGGTCGTCATGGCGACGATGATGTCATAATGGTTGTCATGGCTTGGTGATGTCATAATGGTCGTCATGGCGACGGTGATGTCATAATGGTCGTCATGGCGACGATGATGTCATAATGGTCGTCACGGCGACGATGATGTCATAATGGTCGTCATGGCGACGATGATGTCATACTGGTCGTCATGGCGACGGTGTTGCCATAATGGTCGTCATGGCGACGATGATGTCATAATGGTCGTCATGCCGACGATGATGTCATAATGGTCGTCATGGCGACGGTGTTGCCATAATGGTCGTCATGGCGACGATGATGTCATAATGGTCGTCATGGCGACGATGATGTTATAATGGTCGTCATGGCGACGATGATGTCAGTATGGTGGTCATGGCTTTGGTGATGTCATAATGGTCGTCATGGCGACGGTGATGTCATAATGGTCGTCATGGCAATGGTGATGTCAGAATGGTGGTCATGGCTTTCGTGATGTCATAATGGTCGTCATGGCGATGATGATGTCATAATGGTCGTCATGGTGACGATGATGTCATAATGGTCGTCATGGCGACGGTGATGTCATAATGATCGTCATGGCGACGATGATGTCATAATGGTCGTCATGGCTACGATGATGTCATAATGGTCGTCATGGCGACGATGATGTTATAATAGTCGTCATGGCGACGATGATGTCATAATGGTCGTCATGCCAACGATGATGTCAATATGGTTGTCATGGCTTTGGTGATGTCATAATGGTCGACATGGCGACGGTGATGTCATAATGGTCGTCATGGCGACGATGATGTCATAATGGTCGTCACGGCGACGATGATGTCATAATGGTCGTCACGGCGACGATGATGTCATAATGGTCGTCACTGCGGCGGTAATGTCATAATGGTCGTCATGGCGACGATGATGTCATACTGTCGTCATGGCGACGGTGTTGCCATAATGGTCGTCATGGCGACGATGATGTCATAATGGTCATCATGGCGACGATGACGTCATAATGGTCGTCATGGCGACGATGATGTCATAATGGTCATCATGGCGACGATGACGTCATAATGGTCGTCATGGCGACGATGACGTCATAATGGTCGTCATGGCGACAATGACGTCATAATGGTCGTCATGGCGACGATAATGTCATACTGGTCGTCATGGCGACGGTGTTGCCATAATGGTCGTCATGGCGACGATGATGTCATAATGGTCGTCATGCCGACGATGATGTCATAATGGTCGTCATGGCGACGATGATGTCATAATGGTCGTCATGGCGACGATGATGTCAGTATGATGGTCATGGCTTTGGTGATGTCATAATGGTCGTCATGGCGATGGTGATGTCATAATGGTCGTCATGGCAATGGTGATGTCAGAATGGTCGTCATGGCGACGATGATGTCATACTGTCGTCATGGCGACGGTGTTGCCATAATGGTCGTCATGGCGACGATGATGTCATAATGGTCATCATGGCGACGATGACGTCATAATGGTCGTCATGGCAACGATGATGTCATAATGGTCGTCATGGCGACGATGATGTCATACTGGTCGTCATGGCGACAGTGTTGCCATAATGGTCGTCATGGTGACGATGATGTCACAATGGTCGTCATGGCGACGGTGTTGTCATAATGGTCGTCATGCCGACGATGATGTCATAATGTTCGTCATGGCGAAGATGATGTCATAATGGTCGTCATGGCGACGATGATGTCATAATGGTCGTCATGGCGACGATGACGTCATAATGGTCGTCATGGCGACGATGATGTCATAATGGTCGTCATGGCGACGGTGATGTCATAATAGTCGTCATGGCGACAATGATGTCATAATGGTCGTCATGGCGACGATGATGTCATAATGGTCGTCACGGCGACGGTGTTGCCATAATGGTCGTCATGGCGACGATGATGTCATAATGGTCGTCATGGCGACGATGATGTCATAATGGTCGTCATGGCGACGATGTCAGTATGGTGGTCATGGCTTTGGTGATGTCATAATGGTCGTCATGGCGACGGTGATGTCATAATGGTCGTCATGGCAAAGGTGATGTCCAAATGGTCGTCATGGCGACGGTGTTGCCATAATGGTTGTCATGGCGACGATGATGTCATAATGGTCGTCATGGCAATGGTGATGTCAGAATGGTGGTCATGGCTTTCGTGATGTCATAATGGTCGTCATGGCGACGATGTCAATATGGTTGTCATGGCTTTGGTGATGTCATAATGGTCGTCATGGCGACGGTGATGTCATAATGGTCGTCATGGCGACGATGATGTCATAATGGTCGTCACGGCGACGATGATGTCATAATGGTCGTCATAGCGACGATGATGTCATAATGGTCGTCATGGTGACGATGACGTCATAATGGTCGTCATGGCGACGATGATGTCATAATGGTCGTCATGGCGACGATGATGTCATACTGGTCGTCATGGCGACGGTGTTGCCATAATGGTTGTCATGGCGACGATGATGTCATAATGGTCGTCATGCCGACGATGATGTCAGTATGGTGGTCATGGCTTTGGTGATGTCATAATGGTCGTCATGGCAACGATGATGTCATAATGGTCGTCATGGCGACGATGATGTCATAATGGTCGTCATGGCGACGATGATGTCAGTATGGTGGTCATGGCTTTGGTGATGTCATAATGGTCGTCATGGCGACGGTGATGTCATAATGGTCGTCACGGCGACGGTGATGTCATAATGGTCGTCATGGCGACGATGACGTCATAATGGTCGTCATGGCGACGATGATGTCATACTGGTCGTCATGGCGACGGTGTTGCCATAATGGTCGTCATGGCGACGATGATGTCATAATGGTCGTCATGGCGACGGTGTTGTCATAATGGTCGTCATGCCGACGATGATGTCATAATGGTCGTCATGGCGAAGATGATGTCATAATGGTCGTCATGGCGAAGATGATGTCATAATGGTCATCATGGCGACGATGACGTCATAATGGTAGTCATGGCGACGATGACGTCATAATGGTCGTCATGGCGACGATGATGTCATATTGGTCGTCATGGCGACGGTGATGTCATAATAGTCGTCATGGCGACAATGATGTCATGATGGTCGTCATGCCGACGATGATGTCATAATGGTCGTCACGGCGACGGTGTTGCCATAATGGTCGTCATGGCGACGATGATGTCATAATGGTCGTCATGGCAACGAAGATGTCATAATGGTCGTCATGGCGACGATGATGTTAGTATGGTGGTCATGGCTTTGGTGATGTCATAATGGTCGTCATGGCGACGGTGATGTCATAATGGTCGTCATGGCGACGGTGATGTCAGAATGGTCGTCATGGCGACGGTGTTGCCATAATGGTCGTCATGGCGACGATGACGTCATAATGGTCGTCATGGCGATGATGACGTCATAATGGTCGTCATGTCGACGATGACGTCATAATGGTCGTCATGTCGACGATGACGTCATAATGGTCGTCATGTCGACGATGACGTCATAATGGTCGTCATGGCGACGATGATGTCATAATGGTCGTCATGGCGACGATGATGTCATAAGGGTCGTCATGGCGACGATGATGTAAGTATGGTGGTCATGGCTTTGGTGATGTCATAATGGTCGTCATGGCGACGGTGATGTCATAATGGTCGTCATGGCGATGGTGATGTCAGAATGGTCGTCATGGCGACGATGATGTCAGTATGGTGGTCATGGCTATGGTGATGTCATAATGGTCGTCATGGCGACGATGATGTCATAATGGTTGTCATGGCTTGGTGATGTCATAATGGTCGTCATGGCGACGGTGATGTCATAATGGTCGTCATGGCGACGATGATGTCATAATGGTCGTCATGCCGACGATGATGTCATAATGGTCGTCATGGCGACGGTGTTGCCATAATGGTCGTCATGGCGACGATGATGTCATAATGGTCGTCATGGCGACGATGATGTTATAATGGTCGTCATGGCGACGATGATGTCAGTATGGTGGTCATGGCTTTGGTGATGTCATAATGGTCGTCATGGCGACGGTGATGTCATAATGGTCGTCATGGCAATGGTGATGTCAGAATGGTGGTCATGGCTTTCGTGATGTCATAATGGTCGTCATGGCGATGATGATGTCATAATGGTCGTCATGGCGACGATGATGTCATAATGGTCGTCATGGCGACGGTGATGTCATAATGATCGTCATGGCGACGATGATGTCATAATGGTCGTCATGGCTACGATGATGTCATAATGGTCGTCATGGCGACGATGATGTTATAATAGTCGTCATGGCGACGATGATGTCATAATGGTCGTCATGCCAACGATGATGTCAATATGGTTGTCATGGCTTTGGTGATGTCATAATGGTCGACATGGCGACGGTGATGTCATAATGGTCGTCATGGCGACGATGATGTCATAATGGTCGTCACGGCGACGATGATGTCATAATGGTCGTCACGGCGACGATGATGTCATAATGGTCGTCACTGCGGCGGTAATGTCATAATGGTCGTCATGGCGACGATGATGTCATACTGTCGTCATGGCGACGGTGTTGCCATAATGGTCGTCATGGCGACGATGATGTCATAATGGTCATCATGGCGACGATGACGTCATAATGGTCGTCATGGCGACGATGACGTAATAATGGTCGTCATGGCGACGATGACGTCATAATGGTCGTCATGGCGACGATAATGTCATACTGGTCGTCATGGCGACGGTGTTGCCATAATGGTCGTCATGGCGACGATGATGTCATAATGGTCGTCATGCCGACGATGATGTCATAATGGTCGTCATGGCGACGTTGATGTCATAATGGTCGTCATGGCGACGATGATGTCAGTATGATGGTCATGGCTTTGGTGATGTCATAATGGTCGTCATGGCGATGGTGATGTCATAATGGTCGTCATGGCAATGGTGATGTCAGAATGGTCGTCATGGCGACGATGATGTCATACTGTCGTCATGGCGACGGTGTTGCCATAATGGTCGTCATGGCGACGATGATGTCATAATGGTCATCATGGCGACGATGACGTCATAATGGTCGTCATGGCAATGATGATGTCATAATGGTCGTCATGGCGACGATGATGTCATACTGGTCGTCATGGCGACAGTGTTGCCATAATGGTCGTCATGGTGACGATGATGTCACAATGGTCGTCATGGCGACGGTGTTGTCATAATGGTCGTCATGCCGACGATGATGTCATAATGTTCGTCATGGCGAAGATGATGTCATAATGGTCGTCATGGCGACGATGATGTCATAATGGTCGTCATGGCGACGATGACGTCATAATGGTCGTCATGGCGACGATGATGTCATAATGGTCGTCATGGCGACGGTGATGTCATAATAGTCGTCATGGCGACAATGATGTCATAATGGTCGTCATGGCGACGATGATGTCATAATGGTCGTCACGGCGACGGTGTTGCCATAATGGTCGTCATGGCGACGATGATGTCATAATGGTCGTCATGGCGACGATGATGTCATAATGGTCGTCATGGCGACGATGTCAGTATGGTGGTCATGGCTTTGGTGATGTCATAATGGTCGTCATGGCGACGGTGATGTCATAATGGTCGTCATGGCAAAGGTGATGTCCAAATGGTCGTCATGGCGACGGTGTTGCCATAATGGTTGTCATGGCGACGATGATGTCATAATGGTCGTCATGGCGACGATGACGTCATAATGGTCGTCATGGCGACAATGATGTCATAATGGTCGTCATGGCGACGATGATGTCATAATGGTCGTCATGGCGACGATGATGTCAGTATGGTGGTCATGGCTTTGGTGATGTCATAATGGTCGTCATGGCGACGGTGATGTCATAATGGTCGTCATGGCAATGGTGATGTCAGAATGGTCGTCATGGCAACGATGATGTCAGTATGGTGGTCATGGCTTTGGTGATGTCATAATGGTCGTCATGGCGACGATTATGTCATAATGGTCGTCATGGCGACGATGATGTCAATATGGTTGTCATGGCTTTGGTGATGTCATAATGGTCGTCATGGCGACGGTGATGTCATAATGGTCGTCATGGCGACGATGATGTCATAATGGTCGTCATGGCGACGATGATGTCATACTGGTCGTCATGGCGACGATGATGTCAGTATGGTGGTCATGGCTTTGGTGATGTCATAATGGTCGTCATGGCAACGATGATGTCATAATGGTCGTCATGGCGACGATGATGTCATAATGGTCGTCATGGCGACGATGATGTCAGTATGGTGGTCATGGCTTTGGTGATGTCATAATGGTCGTCATGGCGACGGTGATGTCAAAATGGTCGTCATGGCAATGGTGATGTCAGAATGGTCTTCATGGCGACGATGATGTCATACTGGTCGTCATGGCGACGGTGTTGCCATAATGGTCGTCATGGCGACGATGATGTCATAATGGTCGTCATGCCGACGATGATGCCATAATGGTCGTCATGGCGACGATGATGTCATAATGGTCGTCATGGCGACGATGATGTCATAATGGTCATCATGGCGACGATGATGTCAGTATGGTGGTCATGGCTTTGGTGATGTCATAATGGTCGTCATGGCGACGGTGATGTCATAATGGTCGTCATGGCGACGATGTTGTCAGTATGGTGGTCATGGCTTTGGTGATGTCATAATGGTCGTCATGGCGACGGTGATGTCAAAATGGTCGTCATGGCAATGGTGATGTCAGAATGGTCTTCATGGCGACGATGATGTCATACTGGTCGTCATGGCGACGGTGTTGCCATAATGGTCGTCATGGCGACGATGATGTCATAATGGTCGTCATGGCGACGATGATGTCATAATGGTCATCATGGCGACGATGACGTCATAATGGTCGTCATGGCGACAATGACGTCATTATGGTCGTCATGGCGACGATAATGTCATAATGGTCGTCATGGCGACTATGATGTCATACTGGTCATCATGGCCACGGAGTTGCCATAATGGTCGTCATTTCGACGATGATGTCATAATGGTCGTCATGCCGACGATGATGTCATAATGGTCGTCATGGCGATGGTGTTGCCATAATGGTCGTCATGGCGACGATGATGTCATGATGGTCGTCATGCCGACGATGATGCCATAATGGTCGTCATGGCGACGATGATGTCATAATGGTCGTCATGGCGACGATGATGTCAGTATGGTGGTCATGGCTTTGGTGATGTCATAATGGTCGTCATGGCGACGGTGATGTCATAATGGTCGTCATGGCAATGGTGATGTCAGAATGGTGGTCATGGCTTTGGTGATGTCATAATGGTCGTCATGGCGACGATGATGTCAATATGGTTGTCATGGCTTTGGTGATGTCATAATGGTCGTCATGGCGATGGTGATGTCATAATGGTCGTCACGGCGACGATGATGTCATAATGGTCGTCACGGCGACGATGATGTCATAATGGTCGTCATAGCGACGATGATGTCATAATGGTCGTCATGGCGACAATGACGTCATAATGGTCGTCATGGCGACGATGATGTCATAATGGTCGTCATGGCGACGATGATGTCATACTGGTCGTCATGGCGACGGTGTTGCCATAATGGTTGTCATGGCGACGATGATGTCATAATGGTGGTCATGGCTTTGGTGATGTCATAATGGTCGTCATGCCGACGATGATGTCAGTATGGTGGTCATGGCTTTGGTGATGTCATAATGGTCGTCATGGCAACGATGATGTCATAATGGTCGTCATGGCGACGATGATGTCATAATGGTCGTCATGGCGACGATGATGTCAGTATGGTGGTCATGGCTTTGGTGATGTCATAATGGTCGTCATGGCGACGGTGATGTCAAAATGGTCGTCATGGCAATGGTGATGTCAGAATGGTCTTCATGGCGACGATGATGTCATACTGGTCGTCATGGCGACGGTGTTGCCATAATGGTCGTCATGGCGACGATGATGTCATAATGGTCGTCATGGCGACGATGATGTCATAATGGTCATCATGGCGACGATGACGTCATAATGGTCGTCATGGCGACAATGACGTCATTATGGTCGTCATGGCGACGATAATGTCATAATGGTCGTCATGGCGACTATGATGTCATACTGGTCGTCATGGCCACGGAGTTGCCATAATGGTCGTCATTTCGACGATGATGTCATAATGGTTGTCATGCCGACGATGATGTCATAATGGTCGTCATGGCGACGGTGTTTTCATAATGGTCGTCATGGCGAAGATGATGTCATAATGGTCGTCATGGCGAAGATGATGTCATAATGGTCGTCATGGCGACGATGATGTCAGTATGGTGGTCATGGCTTTTGTGATGTCATAATGGTCGTCATGGCGACGGTGATGTCATAATGGTCGTCATGGCAATGGTGATGTCAGAATGATCGTCATGGCGACGATGATGTCAGGATGGTGGTCATGGCTTTGGTGATGTCATAATGGTCGTCATGGCGACGATGATGTCATAATGGTCGTCATGGCGACGATGATGTCAGGATGGTGGTCATGGCTTTGGTGATGTCATAATGGTCGTCATGGCGACGATGATGTCATAATGGTCGTCATGGCGACGATGATGTCAATATGGTTGTCATGGCTTTGGTGATGTCATAATGGTCGTCATGGCGACGGTGATGTCATAATGGTCGTCACGGCGACGATGATGTCATAATAGTCGTCACGGCGACGGTGATGTCATAATGGTCGTCATGGCGACGATGATGTCATACTGGTCGTCATGGCGACGGTGTTGCCAAAATGGTCGTCATGGCGACGATGATGTCATAATGGTCGTCATGGCGACAATGATGTCATAATGGTCGTCATGGCGACGATGACGTCATAATGGTCGTCATGGCGACGTTGATTTCATAATGGTCGTCATGGCGACGGTGATGTCATAATGGTCGTCACGGCGACGGTGATGTCATAATGGTCGTCATGGCGACGATGATGTCATACTGGTCGTCATGGCGACGGTGTTGCCAAAATGGTCGTCATGGCGACGATGATGTCATAATGGTCGTCATGGCGACAATGATGTCATAATGGTCGTCATGGCGACGATGACGTCATAATGGTCGTCATGGCGACGTTGATTTCATAATGGTCGTCATGGCGACGGTGATGTCATAATGGTTGCCATGGCAACAATGTTGTCATAAAGGTCGTCATGGCGAAGGTGATGTCATAATGGTCGTCATGGCAACGATGATGTCATAATTGTCGTCATGGCAACGATGAAGTCATATTCGTCGTCACGGCAATAGTGATGTCATAATGCTCATCATGGCGAAGGTGATGTCATAATAATTGCCATGGCAACAATGTTGTCATAATGGTCGACATGACGACGGTTATGTCATAATGGTCGTCATGGCGACGGTGATGTCATAATGGTCATCATGGCAACGATGAGGTCATAATGTTCGTAATGGCGACGGTGATGTAATATTGGTCGTCATGGCGACGATGATGTCATAATGGTCATCATGGCGACAATGATGTCATAATGGTCGTCATGGCGACGGTGATGTCATAATGGTCATCATGGCGACGATGATGTCATAATGGTCGTCATGGCGACGATGATGTCAGTATGATGGTCATGGCTTTGGTGATGTCATAATGGTCGTCATGGCGATGGTGATGTCATAATGGTCGTCATGGCAATGGTGATGTCAGAATGGTCGTCATGGCGACGATGATGTCATACTGTCGTCATGGCGACGGTGTTGCCATAATGGTCGTCATGGCGACGATGATGTCATAATGGTCATCATGGCGACGATGACGTCATAATGGTCGTCATGGCAACGATGATGTCATAATGGTCGTCATGGCGACGATGATGTCATACTGGTCGTCATGGCGACAGTGTTGCCATAATGGTCGTCATGGTGACGATGATGTCACAATGGTCGTCATGGCGACGGTGTTGTCATAATGGTCGTCATGCCGACGATGATGTCATAATGTTCGTCATGGCGAAGATGATGTCATAATGGTCGTCATGGCGACGATGATGTCATAATGGTCGTCATGGCGACGATGACGTCATAATGGTCGTCATGGCGACGATGATGTCATAATGGTCGTCATGGCGACGGTGATGTCATAATAGTCGTCATGGCGACAATGATGTCATAATGGTCGTCATGGCGACGATGATGTCATAATGGTCGTCACGGCGACGGTGTTGCCATAATGGTCGTCATGGCGACGATGATGTCATAATGGTCGTCATGGCGACGATGATGTCATAATGGTCGTCATGGCGACGATGTCAGTATGGTGGTCATGGCTTTGGTGATGTCATAATGGTCGTCATGGCGACGGTGATGTCATAATGGTCGTCATGGCAAAGGTGATGTCCAAATGGTCGTCATGGCAACGGTGTTGCCATAATGGTTGTCATGGCGACGATGATGTCATAATGGTCGTCATGGCAATGGTGATGTCAGAATGGTCGTCATGGCGACGGTGTTGCCATAATGGTCGTCATGGCGACGATGACGTCATAATGGTCATCATGGCGACGATGATGTCATAATGGTCGTCATGGCGACGGTGATGTCATAATGGTCGTCATGGCAATGGTGATGTCAGAATGGTCGTCATGGCGACGATGATGTCAGTATGGTGGTCATGGCTTTGGTGATGTCATAATGGTCGTCATGGCGACGATTATGTCATAATGGTCGTCATGGCGACGATGATGTCAATATGGTTGTCATGGCTTGGTGATGTCATAATGGTCGTCATGGCGACGGTGTTGCCATAATGGTCGTCATGGCGACGATGATGTCATAATGGTCGTCATGGCGACGATGATGTTATAATGGTCGTCATGGCGACGATGCTGTCAGTATGGTGGTCATGGCTTTGGTGATGTCATAATGGTCGTCATGGCGACGGTGATGTCATAATGGTCGTCATGGCAATGGTGATGTCAGAATGGTGGTCATGGCTTTCGTGATGTCATAATGGTCGTCATGGCGACGATGTCAATATGGTTGTCATGGCTTTGGTGATGTCATAATGGTCGTCATGGCGACGGTGATGTCATAATGGTCGTCATGGCGACGATGATGTCATAATGGTCGTCACGGCGACGATGATGTCATAATGGTCGTCATAGCGACGATGATGTCATAATGGTCGTCATGGCGACGATGACGTCATAATGGTCGTCATGGCGACGATGATGTCATAATGGTCGTCATGGCGACGATGATGTCATACTGGTCGTCATGGCGACGGTGTTGCCATAATGGTTGTCATGGCGACGATGATGTCATAATGGTTGTCATGGCGTCGGTGATGTCATAATGGTCGTCATGCCGACGATGATGTCAGTATGGTGGTCATGGCTCTTTTGATGTCATAATGGTCGTCATGGCAACGATGATGTCATAATGGTCGTCATGGCGACGATGATGTCATAATGGTCGTCATGCCGACGATGATGTCATAATGGTCGTCATGGCGACGATGATGTCATAATGGTCGTCACGGCGACGATGATGTCAGTATGGTGGTCATGGCTTTGGTGATGTCGTAATGGTCGTCAGGGCGACGGTGATGTCATAATGGTCGTCATGGCAATGGTGATGTCAGAATGGTTGTCATGGCGACGATGATGTCATACTGTCGTCATGGCGACGGTGTTGCCATAATGGTCGTCATGGCGACGATGATGTCATAATGGTCATCATGGCGACGATGACGTCATAATGGTCATCATGGCAACGATGATGTCATAATGGTCGTCATGGCGACGATGATGTCATACTGGTCGACATGGCGACAGTGTTGCCATAATGGTCGTGATGGCGACGATGATGTCATAAAGGTCATCATGGCGACGGTGTTGTCATAATGGTCGTCATGCCGACGATGATGTCATAATGGTCGTCATGGTGAAGATGATGTCATAATGGTCGTCATGGCGACGATGATGTCATAATGGTCATCATGGCGACGATGACGTCATAATGGTCGTCATGGCGACGATGACGTCATAATGGTCGTCATGGCGACGATGATGTCATAATGGTCGTCATGGCGACGGTGATGTCATAATAGTCGTCATGGCGACAATGGTGTCATAATGGTCGTCATGCCGACGATGATGTCATAATGGTCGTCACGGCGACGGTGTTGCCATAGTGGTCGTCATGGCGACGATGATGTCATAATGGTCGTCATGGCGACGATGATGTCATAATGGTCGTCATGGCGACGATGATGTCATAATGGTCGTCATGGCGACGATGATGTCAGTATGGTGGTCATGGCTTTGGTGATGTCATAATGGTCGTCATGGCGACGGTGATGTCATAATGGTCGTCATGGCAAAGGTGATGTCAGAATGGTCGTCATGGCGACGGTGTTGCCATAATGGTCGTCATGGCGACGATGACGTCATAATGGTCATCATGGCGACGATGATGTCATAATGGTCGTCATGGCGACGGTGATGTCATAATGGTCGTCATGGCAATGGTGATGTCAGAATGGTCGTCATGGCGACGATGATGTCAGTATGGTGGTCATGGCTTTGGTGATGTCATAATGGTCGTCATGGCGACGATTATGTCATAATAGTCGTCATGGCGACGATGATGTCAATATGGTTGTCATGGCTTGGTGATGTCATAATGGTCGTCATGGCGACGGTGTTGCCATAATGGTCGTCATGGCGACGATGATGTCATAATGGTCGTCATGGCGACGATGATTTTATAATGGTCGTCATGGCGACGATGATGTCAGTATGGTGGTCATGGCTTTGGTGATGTCATAATGGTCGTCATGGCGACGGTGATGTCATAATGGTCGTCATGGCAATGGTGATGTCAGAATGGTGGTCATGGCTTTCGTGATGTCATAATGGTCGTCATGGCGACGATGTCAATATGGTTGTCATGGCTTTGGTGATGTCATAATGGTCGTCATGGCGACGGTGATGTCATAATGGTCGTCATGGCGACGATGATGTCATAATGGTCGTCACGGCGACGATGATGTCATAATGGTCGTCATAGCGACGATGATGTCATAATGGTCGTCATGGCGACGATGACGTCATAATGGTCGTCATGGCGACGATGATGTCATAATGGTCGTCATGGCGACGATGATGTCATACTGGTCGTCATGGCGACGGTGTTGCCATAATGGTTGTCATGGCGACGATGATGTCATAATGGTCGTCATGGCGTCGGTGATGTCATACTGGTCGTCATGCCGATGATGATGTCAGTATGGTGGTCATGGCTTTGGTGATGTCATAATGGTCGTCATGGCAACGATGATGTCATAATGGTCGTCATGGCGACGATGATGTCATAATGGTCGTCATGGCGACGATGATGTCAGTATGGTGGTCATGGCTTTGGTGATGTCATAATGGTCGTCATGGCGACGGTGATGTCATAATGGTTGTCACGGCGACGGTGATGTCATAATGGTCGTCATGGCGACGATGACGTCATAATGGTCGTCATGGCGACGATGATGTCATACTGGTCGTCATGGCGACGGTGTTGCCATAATGGTCGTCATGGCGACGATGATGTCATAATGGTCGTCATGGCGACGGTGTTGTCATAATGGTCGTCATGCCGACGATGATGTCATAATGGTCGTCATGGCGAAGATAATGTCATAATGGTCGTCATGGCGACGATGATGTCATAATGGTCATCATGGCGACGATGACGTCATAATGGTCGTCATGGCGACGATGACGTCATAATGGTTGTCATGGCGACGATGATGTCATAATGGTCGTCATGGCGACGGTGATGTCATAATAGTCGTCATGGCGACAATGATGTCATGATGGTCGTCATGCCGACGATGATGTCATAATGGTCGTCACGGCGACGGTGTTGCCATAATGGTCGTCATGGCGACGATGATGTCATAATGGTCGTCATGGCAACGAAGATGTCATAATGGTCGTCATGGCGACGATGATGTCAGTATGGTGGTCATGGCTTTGGTGATGTCATAATGGTCGTCATGGCGACGGTGATGTCATAATGGTCGTCATGGCAAAGGTGATGTCAGAATGGTCGTCATGGCGACGATGATGTCATAATGGTCGTCATGGCGACGATGACGTCATAATGGTCGTCATGGCGACGATGATGTCATAATGGTCGTCATGGCGACGATGATGTCATAATGGTCGTCATGGCGACGATGATGTCAGTATGGTGGTCATGGCTTTGGTGATGTCATAATGGTCGTCATGGCGACGGTGATGTCATAATGGTCGTCATGGCGATGGTGATGTCAGAATGGTCGTCATGGCGACGATGATGTCAGTATGGTGGTCATGGCTTTGGTGATGTCATAATGGTCGTCATGGCGACGATTATGTCATAATGGTCGTCATGGCGACGATGATGTCATAATGGTTGTCATGGCTTGGTGATGTCATATTGGTCGTCATGGCGACGGTGATGTCATAATGGTCGTCATGGCGACGATGATGTCATAATGGTCGTCACGGCGACGATGATGTCATAATGGTCGTCATGGCGACGATGATGTCATACTGGTCGTCATGGCGACGGTGTTGCCATAATGGTCGTCATGGCGACGATGATGTCATAATGGTCGTCATGCCGACGATGATGTCATAATGGTCGTCATGGCGACGGTGTTGCCATAATGGTCGTCATGGCGACGATGATGTCATAATGGTCGTCATGGCGACGATGATGTTATAATGGTCGTCATGGCGACGATGATGTCAGTATGGTGGTCATGGCTTTGGTGATGTCATAATGGTCGTCATGGCGACGGTGATGTCATAATGGTCGTCATGGCAATGGTGATGTCAGAATGGTGGTCATGGCTTTCGTGATGTCATAATGGTCGTCATGGCGACGATGATGTCATAATGGTCGTCATGGCGACGATGATGTCATAATGGTCGTCATGGCGACGGTGATGTCATAATGGTCGTCATGGCGACGATGATGTCAGTATGGTGGTCATGGCGACGATGATGTCAGTATGGTGGTCATGGCTTTGGTGATGTCAGAATGGTCGTCATGGCGACGATGATGTCATACTGGTCGTCATGGCGACGGTGTTGCCATAATGGTCGTCATGGCGACGATGATGTCATAATGGTCGTCATGGCAATGGTGATGTCAGAATGGTCGTCATGGCGACGATGATGTCATAATGGTCGTCATGGCGACGGTGATGTCATAATGGTCGTCATGGCGACGATGATGTCATAATGGTCGTCATGGCGACGATGATGTTATAATAGTCGTCATGGCGACGATGATGTCATAATGGTCGTCATGCCAACGATGATGTCAATATGGTTGTCATGGCTTTGGTGATGTCATAATGGTCGTCATTGTGACGGTGATGTCATAATGGTCGTCATGGCGACGATGATGTCATAATGGTCGTCACGGCGACGATGATGTCATAATGGTCGTCACGGCGGCGGTAATGTCATAATGGTCATCATGGCGACGATGATGTCATACTGTCGTCATGGCGACGGTGTTGCCATAATGGTCGTCATGGCGACGATGACGTCATAATGGTCGTCATGGCGACGATGACGTCATAATGGTCGTCATGGCGACGATAATGTCATACTGGTCGTCATGAAGACGGTGTTGCCATAATGGTCGTCATGGCGACGATGATGTCATAATGGTCGTCATGCCGACGATGATGTCATAATGGTCGTCATGGCGACGATGATGTCATAATGGTCGTCACGGCGACGATGATGTCAGTATGGTGGTCATGGCTTTGGTGATGTCGTAATGGTCGTCAGGGCGACGGTGATGTCATAATGGTCGTCATGGCAATGGTGATGTCAGAATGGTCGTCATGGCGACGATGATGTCATACTGTCGTCATGGCGACGGTGTTGCCATAATGGTCGTCATGGCGACGATGATGTCATAATGGTCATCATGGCGACGATGACATCATAATGGTCGTCATGGCAACGATGATGTCATAATGGTCGTCATGGCGACGATGATGTCATACTGGTCGACATGGCGACAGTGTTGCCATAATGGTCGTCATGGCGACGATGATGTCATAAAGGTCGTCATGGCGACGGTGTTGTCATAATGGTCGTCATGCCGACGATGATGTCATAATGGTCGTCATGGCGAAGATGATGTCATAATGGTCGTCATGGCGACGATGATGTCATAATGGTCATCATGGCGACGATGACGTCATAATGGTCGTCATGGCGACGATGACGTCATAATGGTCGTCATGGCGACGATGACGTCATAATGGTCGTCATGGCGACGATGATGTCATAATGGTCGTCATGGCGACGGTGATGTCATAATAGTCGTCATGGCGACAATGATGTCATAATGGTCGTCATGCCGACGATGATGTCATAATGGTCGTCACGGCGACGGTGTTGCCATAATGGTCGTCATGGCAACGATGATGTCATAATGGTCGTCATGGCGACGATGATGTCATAATGGTCGTCATGGCGACGATGATGTCAGTATGGTGGTCATGGCTTTGGTGATGTCATAATGGTCGTCATGGCGACGGTGATGTCATAATGGTCGTCATGGCTTTGGTGATGTCATAATGGTCGTCATGGCGACGGTGATGTCATAATGGTCGTCATGCCAAAGGTGATGTCAGAATGGTCGTCATGGCGACGGTGTTGCCATAATGGTCGTCATGGCGACGATGACGTCATAATGGTCATCATGGCGACGATGATGTCATAATGGTCGTCATGGCGATGATGATGTTATAATAGTCGTCATGGCGACGATGATGTCATAATGGTCGTCATGCCAACGATGATGTCAATATGGTTGTCATGGCTTTGGTGATGTCATAATGGTCGTCATTGCGACGGTGATGTCATAATGGTCGTCATGGCGACGATGATGTCATAATGGTCGTCACGGCGACGATGATGTCATAATGGTCGTCACGGCGGCGGTAATGTCATAATGGTCATCATGGCGACGATGATGTCATACTGTCGTCATGGCGACGGTGTTGCCATAATGGTCGTCATGGCGACGATGATGTCATAATGGTCGTCATGCCGACGATGATGTCATAATGGTCGTCATGGCGACGATGATGTCATAATGGTCGTCACGGCGACGATGATGTCAGTATGGTGGTCATGGCTTTGGTGATGTCGTAATGGTCGTCAGGGCGACGGTGATGTCATAATGGTCGTCATGGCAATGGTGATGTCAGAATGGTCGTCATGGTGACGATGATGTCATACTGTCGTCATGGCGACGGTGTTGCCATAATGGTCGTCATGGCGACGATGATGTCATAATGGTCATCATGGCGACGATGACGTCATAATGGTCGTCATGGCAACGATGATGTCATAATGGTCGTCATGGCGACGATGATGTCATACTGGTCGACATGGCGACAGTGTTGCCATAATGGTCGTCATGGCGACGATGATGTCATAAAGGTCGTCATGGCGACGGTGTTGTCATAATGGTCGTCATGCCGACGATGATGTCATAATGGTCGTCATGGCGAAGATGATGTCATAATGGTCGTCATGGCGACGATGATGTCATAATGGTCATCATGGCGACGATGACGTCATAATGGTCGTCATGGCGACGATGACGTCATAATGGTCGTCATGGCGACGATGACGTCATAATGGTCGTCATGGCGACGATGACGTCATAATGGTCGTCATGGCGACGATGATGTCATAATGGTCGTCATGGCGACGGTGATGTCATAATAGTCGTCATGGCGACAATGATGTCATAATGGTCGTCATGCCGACGATGATGTCATAATGGTCGTCACGGCGACGGTGTTGCCATAATGGTCGTCATGGCGACGATGATGTCATAATGGTCGTCATGGCGACGATGATGTCATAATGGTCGTCATGGCGACGATGATGTCAGTATGGTGGTCATGGCTTTGGTGATGTCATAATGGTCGTCATGGCGACGGTGATGTCATAATGGTCGTCATGGCTTTGGTGATGTCATAATGGTCGTCATGGCGACGGTGATGTCATAATGGTCGTCATGCCAAAGGTGATGTCAGAATGGTCGTCATGGCGACGGTGTTGCCATAATGGTCGTCATGGCGACGATGACGTCATAATGGTCATCATGGCGACGATGATGTCATAATGGTCGTCATGGCGACGGTGATGTCATAATGGTCGTCATGGCAATGGTGATGTCAGAATGGTCGTCATGGCGACGATGATGTCAGTATGGTGGTCATGGCTTTGGTGATGTCATAATGGTCGTCATGGCGACGATTATGTCATAATGGTCATCATGGCGACGATGATGTCAATATGGTTGTCATGGCTTGGTGATGTCATAATGGTCGTCATGGCGACGGTGTTGCCATAATGGTCGTCATGGCGACGATGATGTCATAATGGTCGTCATGGCGACGATGATGTTATAATGGTCGTCATGGCGACGATGATGTCAGTATGGTGGTCATGGCTTTGGTGATGTCATAATGGTCGTCATGGCGACGGTGATGTCATAATGGTCGTCATGGCAATGGTGATGTCAGAATGGTGGTCATGGCTTTCGTGATGTCATAATGGTCGTCATGGCGACGATGTCAATATGGTTGTCATGGCTTTGGTGATGTCATAATGGTCGTCAAGGCGACGGTGATGTCATAATGGTCGTCATGGCGACGATGATGTCATAATGGTCGTCACGGCGACGATGATGTCATAATGGTCGTCATAGCGACGATGATGTCATAATGGTCGTCATGGTGACGATGACGTCATAATGGTCGTCATGGCGATGATGATGTCATAATGGTCGTCATGGCGACGATGATGTCATACTGGTCGTCATGGCGACGGTGTTGCCATAATGGTTGTCATGGCGACGATGATGTCATAATGGTCGTCATGCCGACGATGATGTCAGTATGGTGGTCATGGCTTTGGTGATGTCATAATGGTCGTCATGGCAACGATGATGTCATAATGGTCGTCATGGCGACGATGATGTCATAATGGTCGTCATGGCGACGATGATGTCAGTATGGTGGTCATGGCTTTGGTGATGTCATAATGGTCGTCATGGCGACGGTGATGTCATAATGGTCGTCACGGCGACGGTGATGTCATAATGGTCGTCATGGCGACGATGACGTCATAATGGTCGTCATGGCGACGATGATGTCATACTGGTCGTCATGGCGACGGTGTTGCCATAATGGTCGTCATGGCGACGATGATGTCATAATGGTCGTCATGGCGACGGTGTTGTCATAATGGTCGTCATGCCGACGATGATGTCATAATGGTCGTCATGGCGAAGATGATGTCATAATGGTCGTCATGGCGAAGATGATGTCATAATGGTCATCATGGCGACGATGACGTCATAATGGTAGTCATGGCGACGATGACGTCATAATGGTCGTCATGGCGACGATGATGTCATAATGGTCGTCATGGCGACGGTGATGTCATAATAGTCGTCATGGCGACAATGATGTCATGATGGTCGTCATGCCGACGATGATGTCATAATGGTCGTCACGGCGACGGTGTTGCCATAATGGTCGTCATGGCGACGATGATGTCATAATGGTCGTCATGGCGACGAAGATGTCATAATGGTCGTCATGGCGACGATGATGTCAGTATGGTGGTCATGGCTTTGGTGATGTCATAATGGTCGTCATGGCGACGGTGATGTCATAATGGTCGTCATGGCAAAGGTGATGTCAGAATGGTCGTCATGGCGACGGTGTTGCCATAATGGTCGTCATGGCGACGATGACGTCATAATGGTCGTCATGGCGACGATGACGTCATAATGGTCGTCATGTCGACGATGACGTCATAATGGTCGTCATGTCGACGATGACGTCATAATGGTCGTCATGGCGACGATGATGTCATAATGGTCGTCATGGCGACGATGATGTCATAAGGGTCGTCATGGCGACGATGATGTAAGTATGGTGGTCATGGCTTTGGTGATGTCATAATGGTCGTCATGGCGACGGTGATGTCATAATGGTCGTCATGGCGATGGTGATGTCAGAATGGTCGTCATGGCGACGATGATGTCAGTATGGTGGTCATGGCTATGGTGATGTCATAATGGTCGTCATGGCGACGATTATGTCATAATGGTCGTCATGGCGACGATGATGTCATAATGGTTGTCATGGCTTGGTGATGTCATAATGGTCGTCATGGCGACGGTAATGTCATAATGGTCGTCATGGCGACGATGATGTCATAATGGTCGTCACGGCGACGATGATGTCATAATGGTCGTCATGGCGACGATGATGTCATACTGGTCGTCATGGCGACGGTGTTGCCATAATGGTCGTCATGGCGACGATGATGTCATAATGGTCGTCATGCCGACGATGATGTCATAATGGTCGTCATGGCGACGGTGTTGCCATAATGGTCGTCATGGCGACGATGATGTCATAATGGTCGTCATGGCGACGATGATGTTATAATGGTCGTCATGGCGACGATGATGTCAGTATGGTGGTCATGGCTTTGGTGATGTCATAATGGTTGTCATGGCGACGGTGATGTCATAATGGTCGTCATGGCAATGGTGATGTCAGAATGGTGGTCATGGCTTTCGTGATGTCATAATGGTCGTCATGGCGATGATGATGTCATAATGGTCGTCATGGCGACGATGATGTCATAATGGTCGTCATGGCGACGGTGATGTCATAATGATCGTCATGGCGACGATGATGTCATAATGGTCGTCATGGCTACGATGATGTCATAATGGTCGTCATGGCGACGATGATGTTATAATAGTCGTCATGGCGACGATGATGTCATAATGGTCGTCATGCCAACGATGATGTCAATATGGTTGTCATGGCTTTGGTGATGTCATAATGGTCGACATGGCGACGGTGATGTCATAATGGTCGTCATGGCGACGATGATGTCATAATGGTCGTCACGGCGACGATGATGTCATAATGGTCGTCACGGCGACGATGATGTCATAATGGTCGTCACTGCGGCGGTAATGTCATAATGGTCGTCATGGCGACGATGATGTCATACTGTCGTCATGGCGACGGTGTTGCCATAATGGTCGTCATGGCGACGATGATGTCATAATGGTCATCATGGCGACGATGACGTCATAATGGTCGTCATGGCGACGATGACGTCATAATGGTCGTCATGGCGACGATGACGTCATAATGGTCGTCATGGCGACGATAATGTCATACTGGTCGTCATGGCGACGATGATGTCATAATGGTCGTCATGCCGACGATGATGTCATAATGGTCGTCATGGCGACGATGATGTCATAATGGTCGTCATGGCGACGATGATGTCAGTATGATGGTCATGGCTTTGGTGATGTCATAATGGTCGTCATGGCGATGGTGATGTCATAATGGTCGTCATGGCAATGGTGATGTCAGAATGGTCGTCATGGCGACGATGATGTCATACTGTCGTCATGGCGACGGTGTTGCCATAATGGTCGTCATGGCGACGATGATGTCATAATGGTCATCATGGCGACGATGACGTCATAATGGTCGTCATGGCAACGATGATGTCATAATGGTCGTCATGGCGACGATGATGTCATACTGGTCGTCATGGCGACAGTGTTGCCATAATGGTCGTCATGGTGACGATGATGTCACAATGGTCGTCATGGCGACGGTGTTGTCATAATGGTCGTCATGCCGACGATGATGTCATAATGTTCGTCATGGCGAAGATGATGTCATAATGGTCGTCATGGCGACGATGATGTCATAATGGTCGTCATGGCGACGATGACGTCATAATGGTCTTCATGGCGACGATGATGTCATAATGGTCGTCATGGCGACGGTGATGTCATAATAGTCGTCATGGCGACAATGATGTCATAATGGTCGTCATGGCGACGATGATGTCATAATGGTCGTCATGGCGACGATGATGTCATAATGGTCGTCATGGCGACGATGTCAGTATGGTGGTCATGGCGACGGTGATGTCATAATGGTCGTCATGGCGACGGTGATGTCCAAATGGTCGTCATGGCGACGGTGTTGCCATAATGGTTGTCATGGCGACGATGATGTCATAATGGTCGTCATGGCGACGATGATGTCATTATGGTCGTCATGGCGACGATGACGTCATAATGGTCGTCATGGCGACAATGATGTCATAATGGTCGTCATGGCGACGATGATGTCATAATGGTCGTCATGGCGACGATGATGTCAGTATGGTGGTCATGGCTTTGGTGATGTCATAATGGTCGTCATGGCGACGGTGATGTCATAATGGTCGTCATGGCAATGGTGATGTCAGAATGGTCGTCATGGCAACGATGATGTCAGTATGGTGGTCATGGCTTTGGTGATGTCATAATGGTCCTCATGGCGACGATTATGTCATAATGGTCGTCATGGCGACGATGATGTCAATATGGTTGTCATGGCTTTGGTGATGTCATAATGGTCGTCATGGCGACGGTGATGTCATAATGGTCGTCATGGCGACGGTGATGTCATAATGGTCGTCATGGCGACGATGATGTCATAATGGTCGTCATGGCGACGATGATGTTATAATAGTCGTCATGGCGACGATGATGTCATAATGGTCGTCATGCCAACGATGATGTCAATATGGTTGTCATGGCTTTGGTGATGTCATAATGGTCGTAATTGCGACGGTGATGTCATAATGGTCGTCATGGCGACGATGATGTCATAATGGTCGTAACGGCGACGATGATGTCATAATGGTCGTCACGGCGGCGGTAATGTCATAATGGTCATCATGGCGACGATGATGTCATACTGTCGTCATGGCGACGGTGTTGCCATAATGGTCGTCATGGCGACGATGACGTCATAATGGTCGTCATGGCGACGATGACGTCATAATGGTCGTCATGGCGACGATAATGTCATACTGGTCGTCATGACGACGGTGTTGCCATAATGGTCGTCATGGCGACGATGACGTCATAATGGTCGTCATGCCGACGATGATGTCATAATGGTCGTCATGGCGACGATGATGTCATAATGGTCGTCACGGCGACGATGATGTCAGTATGGTGGTCATGGCTTTGGTGATGTCGTAATGGTCGTCAGGGCGACGGTGATGTCATAATGGTCGTCATGGCAATGGTGATGTCAGAGTGGTCGTCATGGCGACGATGATGTCATACTGTCGTCATGGCGACGGTGTTGCCATAATGGTCGTCATGGCGACGATGATGTCATAATGGTCATCATGGCGACGATGACGTCATAATGGTCGTCATGGCAACGATGATGTCATAATGGTCGTCATGGCGACGATGATGTCATACTGGTCGACATGGCGACAGTGTTGCCATAATGGTCGTCATGGCGACGATGATGTCATAAAGGTCGTCATGGCGACGGTGTTGTCATAATGGTCGTCATGCCGACGATGATGTCATAATGGTCGTCATGGCGAAGATGATGTCATAATGGTCGTCATGGCGACGATGATGTCATAATGGTCATCATGGCGACGATGACGTCATAATGGTCGTCATGGCGACGATGACGTCATAATGGTCGTCATGGCGACGATGACGTCATAATGGTCGTCATGGCGACGATGACGTCATAATGGTCGTCATGGCGACGATGATGTCATAATGGTCGTCATGGCGACGGTGATGTCATAATAGTCGTCATGGCGACAATGATGTCATAATGGTCGTCATGCCGACGATGATGTCATAATGGTCGTCACGGCGACGGTGTTGCCATAATGGTCGTCATGGCGACGATGATGTCATAATGGTCGTCATGGCGACGATGATGTCATAATGGTCGTCATGGCGACGATGATGTCAGTATGGTGGTCATGGCTTTGGTGATGTCATAATGGTCGTCATGGCGACGGTGATGTCATAATGGTCGTCATGGCTTTGGTGATGTCATAATGGTCGTCATGGAGACGGTGATGTCATAATGGTCGTCATGCCAAAGGTGATGTCAGAATGGTCGTCATGGCGACGGTGTTGCCATAATGGTCGTCATGGCGACGATGACGTCATAATGGTCATCATGGCGACGATGATGTCATAATGGTCGTCATGGCGACGATGATGTTATAATAGTCGTCATGGCGACGATGATGTCATAATGGTCGTCATGCCAACGATGATGTCAATATGGTTGTCATGGCTTTGGTGATGTCATAATGGTCGTCATTGCGACGGTGATGTCATAATGGTCGTCACGGCGACGATGATGTCATAATGGTCGTCACGGCGGCGGTAATGTCATAATGGTCATCATGGCGACGATGATGTCATACTGTCGTCATGGCGACGGTGTTGCCATAATGGTCGTCATGGCGACGATGACGTCATAATGGTCGTCATGGCGACGATGACGTCATAATGGTCGTCATGGCGACGATAATGTCATACTGGTCGTCATGACGACGGTGTTGCCATAATGGTCGTCATGGCGACGATGATGTCATAATGGTCGTCATGCCGACGATGATGTCATAATGGTCGTCATGGCGACGATGATGTCATAATGGTCGTCACGGCGACGATGATGTCATAATGGTCGTCACGGCGGCGGTAATGTCATAATGGTCATCATGGCGACGATGATGTCATACTGTCGTCATGGCGACGGTGTTGCCATAATGGTCGTCATGGCGACGATGACGTCATAATGGTCGTCATGGCGACGATGACGTCATAATGGTCGTCATGGCGACGATAATGTCATACTGGTCGTCATGACGACGGTGTTGCCATAATGGTCGTCATGGCGACGATGATGTCATAATGGTCGTCATGCCGACGATGATGTCATAATGGTCGTCATGGCGACGATGATGTCATAATGGTCGTCACGGCGACGATGATGTCAGTATGGTGGTCATGGCTTTGGTGATGTCGTAATGGTCGTCAGGGCGACGGTGATGTCATAATGGTCGTCATGGCAATGGTGATGTCAGAATGGTCGTCATGGCGACGATGATGTCATACTGTCGTCATGGCGACGGTGTTGCCATAATGGTCGTCATGGCGACGATGATGTCATAATGGTCATCATGGCGACGATGACGTCATAATGGTCGTCATGGCAACGATGATGTCATAATGGTCGTCATGGCGACGATGATGTCATACTGGTCGACATGGCGACAGTGTTGCCATAATGGTCGTCATGGCGACGATGATGTCATAAAGGTCGTCATGGCGACGGTGTTGTCATAATGGTCGTCATGCCGACGATGATGTCATAATGGTCGTCATGGCGAAGATGATGTCATAATGGTCGTCATGGCGACGATGATGTCATAATGGTCATCATGGCGACGATGACGTCATAATGGTCGTCATGGCGACGATGACGTCATAATGGTCGTCATGGCGACGATGACGTCATAATGGTCGTCATGGCGACGATGATGTCATAATGGTCGTCATGGCGACGGTGATGTCATAATAGTCGTCATGGCGACAATGATGTCATAATGGTCGTCATGCCGACGATGATGTCATAATGGTCGTCACGGCGACGGTGTTGCCATAATGGTCGTCATGGCGACGATGATGTCATAATGGTCGTCATGGCGACGATGATGTCATAATGGTCGTCATGGCGACGATGATGTCAGTATGGTGGTCATGGCTTTGGTGATGTCATAATGGTCGTCATGGCGACGGTGATGTCATAATGGTCGTCATGGCTTTGGTGATGTCATAATGGTCGTCATGGCGACGGTGATGTCATAATGGTCGTCATGCCAAAGGTGATGTCAGAATGGTCGTCATGGCGACGGTGTTGCCATAATGGTCGTCATGGCGACGATGACGTCATAATGGTCATCATGGCGACGATGATGTCATAATGGTCGTCATGGCGACGGTGATGTCATAATGGTCGTCATGGCAATGGTGATGTCAGAATGGTCGTCATGGCGACGATGATGTCAGTATGGTGGTCATGGCTTTGGTGATGTCATAATGGTCGTCATGGCGACGATTATGTCATAATGGTCGTCATGGCGACGATGATGTCAATATGGTTGTCATGGCTTGGTGATGTCATAATGGTCGTCATGGCGACGGTGTTGCCATAATGGTCGTCATGGCGACGATGATGTCATAATGGTCGTCATGGCGACGATGATGTTATAATGGTCGTCATGGCGACGATGATGTCAGTATGGTGGTCATGGCTTTGGTGATGTCATAATGGTCGTCATGGCGACGGTGATGTCATAATGGTCGTCATGGCAATGGTGATGTCAGAATGGTGGTCATGGCTTTCGTGATGTCATAATGGTCGTCATGGCGACGATGTCAATATGGTTGTCATGGCTTTGGTGATGTCATAATGGTCGTCATGGCGACGGTGATGTCATAATGGTCGTCATGGCGACGATGATGTCATAATGGTCGTCACGGCGACGATGATGTCATAATGGTCGTCATAGCGACGATGATGTCATAATGGTCGTCATGGTGACGATGACGTCATAATGGTCGTCATGGCGACGATGATGTCATAATGGTCGTCATGGCGACGGTGTTGCCATAATGGTTGTCATGGCGACGATGATGTCATAATGGTCGTCATGCCGACGATGATGTCAGTATGGTGGTCATGGCTTTGGTGATGTCATAATGGTCGTCATGGCAACGATGATGTCATAATGGTCGTCATGGCGACGATGATGTCATAATGGTCGTCATGGCGACGATGATGTCATAATGGTCGTCAGGGCGACGATGATGTCAGTATGGTGGTCATGGCTTTGGTGATGTCATAATGGTCGTCATGGCGACGGTGATGTCATAATGGTCGTCACGGCGACGGTGATGTCATAATGGTCGTCATGGCGACGATGACGTCATAATGGTCGTCATGGCGACGATGATGTCATACTGGTCGTCATGGCGACGGTGTTGCCATAATGGTCGTCATGGCGACGATGATGTCATAATGGTCGTCATGGCGACGGTGTTGTCATAATGGTCGTCATGCCGACGATGATGTCATAATGGTCGTCATGGCGAAGATGATGTCATAATGGTCGTCATGGCGAAGATGATGTCATAATGGTCATCATGGCGACGATGACGTCATAATGGTAGTCATGGCGACGATGACGTCATAATGGTCGTCATGGCGACGATGATGTCATAATGGTCGTCATGGCGACGGTGATGTCATAATAGTCGTCATGGCGACAATGATGTCATGATGGTCGTCATGCCGACGATGATGTCATAATGGTCGTCACGGCGACGGTGTTGCCATAATGGTCATCATGGCGACGATGATGTCATAATGGTCGTCATGGCGACGAAGATGTCATAATGGTCGTCATGGCGACGATGATGTCAGTATGGTGGTCATGGCTTTGGTGATGTCATAATGGTCGTCATGGCGACGGTGATGTCATAATGGTCGTCATGGCAAAGGTGATGTCAGAATGGTCGTCATGGCGACGGTGTTGCCATAATGGTCGTCATGGCGACGATGACGTCATAATGGTCGTCATGGCGACGATGACGTCATAATGGTCGTCATGTCGACGATGACGTCATAATGGTCGTCATGTCGACGATGACGTCATAATGGTCGTCATGGCGACGATGATGTCATAATGGTCGTCATGGCGACGATGATGTCATAAGGGTCGTCATGGCGACGATGATGTAAGTATGGTGGTCATGGCTTTGGTGATGTCATAATGGTCGTCATGGCGACGGTGATGTCATAATGGTCGTCATGGCGATGGTGATGTCAGAATGGTCGTCATGGCGACGATGATGTCAGTATGGTGGTCATGGCTATGGTGATGTCATAATGGTCGTCATGGCGACGATTATGTCATAATGGTCGTCATGGCGACGATGATGTCATAATGGTTGTCATGGCTTGGTGATGTCATAATGGTCGTCATGGCGACGGTGATGTCATAATGGTCGTCATGGCGACGATGATGTCATAATGGTCGTCACGGCGACGATGATGTCATAATGGTCGTCATGGCGACGATGATGTCATACTGGTCGTCATGGCGACGGTGTTGCCATAATGGTCGTCATGGCGACGATGATGTCATAATGGTCGTCATGCCGACGATGATGTCATAATGGTCGTCATGGCGACGGTGTTGCCATAATGGTCGTCATGGCGACGATGATGTCATAATGGTCGTCATGGCGACGATGATGTTATAATGGTCGTCATGGCGACGATGATGTCAGTATGGTGGTCATGGCTTTGGTGATGTCATAATGGTCGTCATGGCGACGGTGATGTCATAATGGTCGTCATGGCAATGGTGATGTCAGAATGGTGGTCATGGCTTTCGTGATGTCATAATGGTCGTCATGGCGATGATGATGTCATAATGGTCGTCATGGCGACGATGATGTCATAATGGTCGTCATGGCGACGGTGATGTCATAATGATCGTCATGGCGACGATGATGTCATAATGGTCGTCATGGCTACGATGATGTCATAATGGTCGTCATGGCGACGATGATGTTATAATAGTCGTCATGGCGACGATGATGTCATAATGGTCGTCATGCCAACGATGATGTCAATATGGTTGTCATGGCTTTGGTGATGTCATAATGGTCGACATGGCGACGGTGATGTCATAATGGTCGTCATGGCGACGATGATGTCATAATGGTCGTCACGGCGACGATGATGTCATAATGGTCGTCACGGCGACGATGATGTCATAATGGTCGTCACTGCGGCGGTAATGTCATAATGGTCGTCATGGCGACGATGATGTCATACTGTCGTCATGGCGACGGTGTTGCCATAATGGTCGTCATGGCGACGATGATGTCATAATGGTCATCATGGCGACGATGACGTCATAATGGTCGTCATGGCGACGATGACGTCATAATGGTCGTCATGGCGACGATGACGTCATAATGGTCGTCATGGCGACGATAATGTCATACTGGTCGTCATGGCGACGGTGTTGCCATAATGGTCGTCATGGCGACGATGATGTCATAATGGTCGTCATGCCGACGATGATGTCATAATGGTCGTCATGGCGACGATGATGTCATAATGGTCGTCATGGCGACGATGATGTCATTATGATGGTCATGGCTTTGGTGATGTCATAATGGTCGTCATGGCGATGGTGATGTCATAATGGTCGTCATGGCAATGGTGATGTCAGAATGGTCGTCATGGCGACGATGATGTCATACTGTCGTCATGGCGACGGTGTTGCCATAATGGTCGTCATGGCGACGATGATGTCATAATGGTCATCATGGCGACGATGACGTCATAATGGTCGTCATGGCAACGATCATGTCATAATGGTCGTCATGGCGACGATGATGTCATACTGGTCGTCATGGCGACAGTGTTGCCATAATGGTCGTCATGGTGACGATGATGTCACAATGGTCGTCATGGCGACGGTGTTGTCATAATGGTCGTCATGCCGACGATGATGTCATAATGTTCGTCATGGCGAAGATGATGTCATAATGGTCGTCATGGCGACGATGATGTCATAATGGTCGTCATGGCGACGATGACGTCATAATGGTCGTCATGGCGACGATGATGTCATAATGGTCGTCATGGCGACGGTGATGTCATAATAGTCGTCATGGCGACAATGATGTCATAATGGTCGTCATGGCGACGATGATGTCATAATGGTCGTCACGGCGACGGTGTTGCCATAATGGTCGTCATGGCGACGATGATGTCATAATGGTCGTCATGGCGACGATGATGTCATAATGGTCGTCATGGCGACGATGTCAGTATGGTGGTCATGGCTTTGGTGATGTCATAATGGTCGTCATGGCGACGGTGATGTCATAATGGTCGTCATGGCAAAGGTGATGTCCAAATGGTCGTCATGGCGACGGTGTTGCCATAATGGTTGTCATGGCGACGATGATGTCATAATGGTCGTCATGGCAATGGTGATGTCAGAATGGTGGTCATGGCTTTCGTGATGTCATAATGGTCGTCATGGCGACGATGTCAATATGGTTGTCATGGCTTTGGTGATGTCATAATGGTCGTCATGGCGACAGTGATGTCATAATGGTCGTCATGGCGACGATGATGTCATAATGGTCGTCACGGCGACGATGATGTCATAATGGTCGTCATAGCGACGATGATGTCATAATGGTCGTCATGGTGACGATGACGTCATAATGGTCGTCATGGCGACGATGATGTCATAATGGTCGTCATGGCGACGATGATGTCATACTGGTCGTCATGGCGACGGTGTTGCCATAATGGTTGTCATGGCGACGATGATGTCATAATGGTCGTCATGGCAATGGTGATGTCAGAATGGTGGTCATGGCTTTCGTGATGTCATAATGGTCGTCATGGCGACGATGTCAATATGGTTGTCATGGCTTTGGTGATGTCATAATGGTCGTCATGGCGACGGTGATGTCATAATGGTCGTCATGGCGACGATGATGTCATAATGGTCGTCACGGCGACGATGATGTCATAATGGTCGTCATAGCGACGATGATGTAATAATGGTCGTCATGGTGACGATGACGTCATAATGGTCGTCATGGCGACGATGATGTCATAATGGTCGTCATGGCGACGATGATGTCATACTGGTCGTCATGGCGACGGTGTTGCCATAATGGTTGTCATGGCGACGATGATGTCATAATGGTCGTCATGCCGACGATGATGTCAGTATGGTGGTCATGGCTTTGGTGATGTCATAATGGTCGTCATGGCAACGATGATGTCATAATGGTCGTCATGGCGACGATGATGTCATAATGGTCGTCATGGCGACGGTGTTGTCATAATGGTCGTCATGCCGACGATGATGTCATAATGGTCGTCATGGCGAAGATGATGTCATAATGGTCGTCATGGCGACGATGATGTCATAATGGTCATCATGGCGACGATGACGTCATAATGGTCGTCATGGCGACGATGACGTCATAATGGTCGTCATGGCGACGATGACGTCATAATGGTCGTCATGGCGACGATGATGTCATAATGGTCGTCATGGCGACGGTGATGTCATAATAGTCGTCATGGCGACAATGATGTCATAATGGTCGTCATGCCGACGATGATGTCATAATGGTCGTCACGGCGACGGTGTTGCCATAATGGTCGTCATGGCGACGATGATGTCATAATGGTCGTCATGGCGACGATGATGTCATAATGGTCGTCATGGCGACGATGATGTCAGTATGGTGGTCATGGCTTTGGTGATGTCATAATGGTCGTCATGGCGACGGTGATGTCATAATGGTCGTCATGGCTTTGGTGATGTCATAATGGTCGTCATGGAGACGGTGATGTCATAATGGTCGTCATGCCAAAGGTGATGTCAGAATGGTCGTCATGGCGACGGTGTTGCCATAATGGTCGTCATGGCGACGATGACGTCATAATGGTCATCATGGCGACGATGATGTCATAATGGTCGTCATGGCGACGATGATGTTATAATAGTCGTCATGGCGACGATGATGTCATAATGGTCGTCATGCCAACGATGATGTCAATATGGTTGTCATGGCTTTGGTGATGTCATAATGGTCGTCATTGCGACGGTGATGTCATAATGGTCGTCATGGCGACGATGATGTCATAATGGTCGTCACGGCGACGATGATGTCATAATGGTCGTCACGGCGGCGGTAATGTCATAATGGTCATCATGGCGACGATGATGTCATACTGTCGTCATGGCGACGGTGTTGCCATAATGGTCGTCATGGCGACGATGACGTCATAATGGTCGTCATGGCGACGATGACGTCATAATGGTCGTCATGGCGACGATAATGTCATACTGGTCGTCATGACGACGGTGTTGCCATAATGGTCGTCATGGCGACGATGATGTCATAATGGTCGTCATGCCGACGATGATGTCATAATGGTCGTCATGGCGACGATGATGTCATAATGGTCGTCACGGCGACGATGATGTCAGTATGGTGGTCATGGCTTTGGTGATGTCGTAATGGTCGTCAGGGCGACGGTGATGTCATAATGGTCGTCATGGCAATGGTGATGTCAGAATGGTCGTCATGGCGACGATGATGTCATACTGTCGTCATGGCGACGGTGTTGCCATAATGGTCGTCATGGCGACGATGATGTCATAATGGTCATCATGGCGACGATGACGTCATAATGGTCGTCATGGCAACGATGATGTCATAATGGTCGTCATGGCGACGATGATGTCATACTGGTCGACATGGCGACAGTGTTGCCATAATGGTCGTCATGGCGACGATGATGTCATAAAGGTCGTCATGGCGACGGTGTTGTCATAATGGTCGTCATGCCGACGATGATGTCATAATGGTCGTCATGGCGAAGATGATGTCATAATGGTCGTCATGGCGACGATGATGTCATAATGGTCATCATGGCGACGATGACGTCATAATGGTCGTCATGGCGACGATGACGTCATAATGGTCGTCATGGCGACGATGACGTCATAATGGTCGTCATGGCGACGATGATGTCATAATGGTCGTCATGGCGACGGTGATGTCATAATAGTCGTCATGGCGACAATGATGTCATAATGGTCGTCATGCCGACGATGATGTCATAATGGTCGTCACGGCGACGGTGTTGCCATAATGGTCGTCATGGCGACGATGATGTCATAATGGTCGTCATGGCGACGATGATGTCATAATGGTCGTCATGGCGACGATGATGTCAGTATGGTGGTCATGGCTTTGGTGATGTCATAATGGTCGTCATGGCGACGGTGATGTCATAATGGTCGTCATGGCTTTGTTGATGTCATAATGGTCGTCATGGCGACGGTGATGTCATAATGGTCGTCATGCCAAAGGTGATGTCAGAATGGTCGTCATGGCGACGGTGTTGCCATAATGGTCGTCATGGCGACGATGACGTCATAATGGTCATCATGGCGACGATGATGTCATAATGGTTGTCATGGCGACGGTGATGTCATAATGGTCGTCATGGCAATGGTGATGTCAGAATGGTCGTCATGGCGACGATGATGTCAGTATGGTGGTCATGGCTTTGGTGATGTCATAATGGTCGTCATGGCGACGATTATGTCATAATGGTCGTCATGGCGACGATGATGTCAATATGGTTGTCATGGCTTGGTGATGTCATAATGGTCGTCATGGCGACGGTGTTGCCATAATGGTCGTCATGGCGACGATGATGTCATAATGGTCGTCATGGCGACGATGATGTTATAATGGTCGTCATGGCGACGATGATGTCAGTATGGTGGTCATGGCTTTGGTGATGTCATAATGGTCGTCATGGCGACGGTGATGTCATAATGGTCGTCATGGCAATGGTGATGTCAGAATGGTGGTCATGGCTTTCGTGATGTCATAATGGTCGTCATGGCGACGATGTCAATATGGTTGTCATGGCTTTGGTGATGTCATAATGGTCGTCATGGCGACGGTGATGTCATAATGGTCGTCATGGCGACGATGATGTCATAATGGTCGTCACGGCGACGATGATGTCATAATGGTCGTCATAGCGACGATGATGTCATAATGGTCGTCATGGTGACGATGACGTCATAATGGTCGTCATGGCGACGATGATGTCATAATGGTCGTCATGGCGACGATGATGTCATACTGGTCGTCATGGCGACGGTGTTGCCATAATGGTTGTCATGGCGACGATGATGTCATAATGGTCGTCATGCCGACGATGATGTCAGTATGGTGGTCATGGCTTTGGTGATGTCATAATGGTCGTCATGGCAACGATGATGTCATAATGGTCGTCATGGCGACGATGATGTCATAATGGTCGTCATGGCGACGATGATGTCAGTATGGTGGTCATGGCTTTGGTGATGTCATAATGGTCGTCATGGCGACGGTGATGTCATAATGGTCGTCACGGCGACGGTGATGTCATAATGGTCGTCATGGCGACGATGACGTCATAATGGTCGTCATGGCGACGATGATGTCATACTGGTCGTCATGGCGACGGTGTTGCCATAATGGTCGTCATGGCGACGATGATGTCATAATGGTCGTCATGGCGACGGTGTTGTCATAATGGTCGTCATGCCGACGATGATGTCATAATGGTCGTCATGGCGAAGATGATGTCATAATGGTCGTCATGGCGAAGATGATGTCATAATGGTCATCATGGCGACGATGACGTCATAATGGTAGTCATGGCGACGATGACGTCATAATGGTCGTCATGGCGACGATGATGTCATAATGGTCGTCATGGCGACGGTGATGTCATAATAGTCGTCATGGCGACAATGATGTCATGATGGTCGTCATGCCGACGATGATGTCATAATGGTCGTCACGGCGACGGTGTTGCCATAATGGTCGTCATGGCGACGATGATGTCATAATGGTCGTCATGGCGACGAAGATGTCATAATGGTCGTCATGGCGACGATGATGTCAGTATGGTGGTCATGGCTTTGGTGATGTCATAATGGTCGTCATGGCAACGGTGATGTCATAATGGTCGTCATGGCAAAGGTGATGTCAGAATGGTCGTCATGGCGACGGTGTTGCCATAATGGTCGTCATGGCGACGATGACGTCATAATGGTCGTCATGGCGACGATGACGTCATAATGGTCGTCATGTCGACGATGACGTCATAATGGTCGTCATGTCGACGATGACGTCATAATGGTCGTCATGGCGACGATGATGTCATAATGGTCGTCATGGCGACGATGATGTCATAAGGGTCGTCATGGCGACGATGATGTAAGTATGGTGGTCATGGCTTTGGTGATGTCATAATGGTCGTCATGGCGACGGTGATGTCATAATGGTCGTCATGGCGATGGTGATGTCAGAATGGTCGTCATGGCGACGATGATGTCAGTATGGTGGTCATGGCTATGGTGATGTCATAATGGTCGTCATGGCGACGATTATGTCATAATGGTCGTCATGGCGACGATGATGTCATAATGGTTGTCATGGCTTGGTGATGTCATAATGGTCGTCATGGCGACGGTGATGTCATAATGGTCGTCATGGCGACGATGATGTCATAATGGTCGTCACGGCGACGATGATGTCATAATGGTCATCATGGCGACGATGATGTCATACTGGTCGTCATGGCGACGGTGTTGCCATAATGGTCGTCATGGCGACGATGATGTCATAATGGTCGTCATGCCGACGATGATGTCATAATGGTCGTCATGGCGACGGTGTTGCCATAATGGTCGTCATGGCGACGATGATGTCATAATGGTCGTCATGGCGACGATGATGTTATAATGGTCGTCATGGCGACGATGATGTCAGTATGGTGGTCATGGCTTTGGTGATGTCATAATGGTCGTCATGGCGACGGTGATGTCATAATGGTCGTCATGGCAATGGTGATGTCAGAATGGTGGTCATGGCTTTCGTGATGTCATAATGGTCGTCATGGCGATGATGATGTCATAATGGTCGTCATGGCGACGATGATGTCATAATGGTCGTCATGGCGACGGTGATGTCATAATGATCGTCATGGCGACGATGATGTCATAATGGTCGTCATGGCTACGATGATGTCATAATGGTCGTCATGGCGACGATGATGTTATAATAGTCGTCATGGCGACGATGATGTCATAATGGTCGTCATGCCAACGATGATGTCAATATGGTTGTCATGGCTTTGGTGATGTCATAATGGTCGACATGGCGACGGTGATGTCATAATGGTCGTCATGGCGACGATGATGTCATAATGGTCGTCACGGCGACGATGATGTCATAATGGTCGTCACGGCGACGATGATGTCATAATGGTCGTCACTGCGGCGGTAATGTCATAATGGTCGTCATGGCGACGATGATGTCATACTGTCGTCATGGCGACGGTGTTGCCATAATGGTCGTCATGGCGACGATGATGTCATAATGGTCATCATGGCGACGATGACGTCATAATGGTCGTCATGACGACGATGACGTCATAATGGTCGTCATGGCGACGATGACGTCATAATGGTCGTCATGGCGACGATAATGTCATACTGGTCGTCATGGCGACGGTGTTGCCATAATGGTCGTCATGGCGACGATGATGTCATAATGGTCGTCATGCCGACGATGATGTCATAATGGTCGTCATGGCGACGATGATGTCATAATGGTCGTCATGGCGACGATGATGTCATTATGATGGTCATGGCTTTGGTGATGTCATAATGGTCGTCATGGCGATGGTGATGTCATAATGGTCGTCATGGCAATGGTGATGTCAGAATGGTCGTCATGGCGACGATGATGTCATACTGTCGTCATGGCGACGGTGTTGCCATAATGGTCGTCATGGCGACGATGATGTCATAATGGTCATCATGGCGACGATGACGTCATAATGGTCGTCATGGCAACGATGATGTCATAATGGTCGTCATGGCGACGATGATGTCATACTGGTCGTCATGGCGACAGTGTTGCCATAATGGTCGTCATGGTGACGATGATGTCACAATGGTCGTCATGGCGACGGTGTTGTCATAATGGTCGTCATGCCGACGATGATGTCATAATGTTCGTCATGGCGAAGATGATGTCATAATGGTCGTCATGGCGACGATGATGTCATAATGGTCGTCATGGCGACGATGACGTCATAATGGTCGTCATGGCGACGATGATGTCATAATGGTCGTCATGGCGACGGTGATGTCATAATAGTCGTCATGGCGACAATGATGTCATAATGGTCGTCATGGCGACGATGATGTCATAATGGTCGTCACGGCGACGGTGTTGCCATAATGGTCGTCATGGCGACGATGATGTCATAATGGTCGTCATGGCGACGATGATGTCATAATGGTCGTCATGGCGACGATGTCAGTATGGTGGTCATGGCTTTGGTGATGTCATAATGGTCGTCATGGCGACGGTGATGTCATAATGGTCGTCATGGCAAAGGTGATGTCCAAATGGTCGTCATGGCGACGGTGTTGCCATAATGGTTGTCATGGCGACGATGATGTCATAATGGTCGTCATGGCAATGGTGATGTCAGAATGGTGGTCATGGCTTTCGTGATGTCATAATGGTCGTCATGGCGACGATGTCAATATGGTTGTCATGGCTTTGGTGATGTCATAATGGTCGTCATGGCGACAGTGATGTCATAATGGTCGTCATGGCGACGATGATGTCATAATGGTCGTCACGGCGACGATGATGTCATAATGGTCGTCATAGCGACGATGATGTCATAATGGTCGTCATGGTGACGATGACGTCATAATGGTCGTCATGGCGACGATGATGTCATAATGGTCGTCATGGCGACGATGATGTCATACTGGTCGTCATGGCGACGGTGTTGCCATAATGGTTGTCATGGCGACGATGATGTCATAATGGTCGTCATGGCAATGGTGATGTCAGAATGGTGGTCATGGCTTTCGTGATGTCATAATGGTCGTCATGGCGACGATGTCAATATGGTTGTCATGGCTTTGGTGATGTCATAATGGTCGTCATGGCGACGGTGATGTCATAATGGTCGTCATGGCGACGATGATGTCATAATGGTCGTCACGGCGACGATGATGTCATAATGGTCGTCATAGCGACGATGATGTAATAATGGTCGTCATGGTGACGATGACGTCATAATGGTCGTCATGGCGACGATGATGTCATAATGGTCGTCATGGCGACGATGATGTCATACTGGTCGTCATGGCGACGGTGTTGCCATAATGGTTGTCATGGCGACGATGATGTCATAATGGTCGTCATGCCGACGATGATGTCAGTATGGTGGTCATGGCTTTGGTGATGTCATAATGGTCGTCATGGCGACGGTGATGTCATAATGGTCGTCACGGCGACGGTGATGTCATAATGGTCGTCATGGCGACGATGACGTCATAATGGTCGTCATGGCGACGATGATGTCATACTGGTCGTCATGGCGACGGTGTTGCCATAATGGTCGTCATGGCGACGATGATGTCATAATGGTCGTCATGGCGACGGTGTTGTCATAATGGTCGTCATGCCGACGATGATGTCATAATGGTCGTCATGGCGAAAATGATGTCATAATGGTCGTCATGGCGAAGATGATGTCATAATGGTCATTATGGCGACGATGACGTCATAATGGTAGTCATGGCGACGATGACGTCATAATGGTCGTCATGGCGACGATGATGTCATAATGGTCGTCATGGCGACGGTGATGTCATAATAGTCGTCATGGCGACAATGATGTCATGATGGTCGTCATGCCGACGATGATGTCATAATGGTCGTCACGGCGACGGTGTTGCCATAATGGTCGTCATGGCGACGATGATGTCATAATGGTCGTCATGGCGACGAAGATGTCATAATGGTCGTCATGGCGACGATGATGTCAGTATGGTGGTCATGGCTTTGGTGATGTCATAATGGTCGTCATGGCGACGGTGATGTCATAATGGTCGTCATGGCAAAGGTGATGTCAGAATGGTCGTCATGGCGACGGTGTTGCCATAATGGTCGTCATGGCGACGATGACGTCATAATGGTCGTCATGGCGACGATGACGTCATAATGGTCGTCATGTCGACGATGACGTCATAATGGTCGTCATGTCGACGATGACGTCATAATGGTCGTCATGGCGACGATGATGTCATAATGGTCGTCATGGCGACGATGATGTCATAAGGGTCGTCATGGCGACGATGATGTAAGTATGGTGGTCATGGCTTTGGTGATGTCATAATGGTCGTCATGGCGACGGTGATGTCATAATGGTCGTCATGGCGATGGTGATGTCAGAATGGTCGTCATGGCGACGATGATGTCAGTATGGTGGTCATGGCTATGGTGATGTCATAATGGTCGTCATGGCGACGATTATGTCATAATGGTCGTCATGGCGACGATGATGTCATAATGGTTGTCATGGCTTGGTGATGTCATAATGGTCGTCATGGCGACGGTGATGTCATAATGGTCGTCATGGCGACGATGATGTCATAATGGTCGTCACGGCGACGATGATGTCATAATGGTCGTCATGGCGACGATGATGTCATACTGGTCGTCATGGCGACGGTGTTGCCATAATGGTCGTCATGGCGACGATGATGTCATAATGGTCGTCATGCCGACGATGATGTCATAATGGTCGTCATGGCGACGGTGTTGCCATAATGGTCGTCATGGCGACGATGATGTCATAATGGTCGTCATGGCGACGATGATGTTATAATGGTCGTCATGGCGACGATGATGTCAGTATGGTGGTCATGGCTTTGGTGATGTCATAATGGTCGTCATGGCGACGGTGATGTCATAATGGTCGTCATGGCAATGGTGATGTCAGAATGGTGGTCATGGCTTTCGTGATGTCATAATGGTCGTCATGGCGATGATGATGTCATAATGGTCGTCATGGCGACGATGATGTCATAATGGTCGTCATGGCGACGGTGATGTCATAATGATCGTCATGGCGACGATGATGTCATAATGGTCGTCATGGCTACGATGATGTCATAATGGTCGTCATGGCGACGATGATGTTATAATAGTCGTCATGGCGACGATGATGTCATAATGGTCGTCATGCCAACGATGATGTCAATATGGTTGTCATGGCTTTGGTGATGTCATAATGGTCGACATGGCGACGGTGATGTCATAATGGTCGTCATGGCGACGATGATGTCATAATGGTCGTCACGGCGACGATGATGTCATAATGGTCGTCACGGCGACGATGATGTCATAATGGTCGTCACTGCGGCGGTAATGTCATAATGGTCGTCATGGCGACGATGATGTCATACTGTCGTCATGGCGACGGTGTTGCCATAATGGTCGTCATGGCGACGATGATGTCATAATGGTCATCATGGCGACGATGACGTCATAATGGTCGTCATGGCGACGATGACGTCATAATGGTCGTCATGGCGACGATGACGTCATAATGGTCGTCATGGCGACGATAATGTCATACTGGTCGTCATGGCGACGGTGTTGCCATAATGGTCGTCATGGCGACGATGATGTCATAATGGTCGTCATGCCGACGATGATGTCATAATGGTCGTCATGGCGACGATGATGTCATAATGGTCGTCATGGCGACGATGATGTCAGTATGATGGTCATGGCTTTGGTGATGTCATAATGGTCGTCATGGCGATGGTGATGTCATAATGGTCGTCATGGCAATGGTGATGTCAGAATGGTCGTCATGGCGACGATGATGTCATACTGTCGTCATGGCGACGGTGTTGCCATAATGGTCGTCATGGCGACGATGATGTCATAATGGTCATCATGGCGACGATGACGTCATAATGGTCGTCATGGCAACGATGATGTCATAATGGTCGTCATGGCGACGATGATGTCATACTGGTCGTCATGGCGACAGTGTTGCCATAATGGTCGTCATGGTGACGATGATGTCACAATGGTCGTCATGGCGACGGTGTTGTCATAATGGTCGTCATGCCGACGATGATGTCATAATGTTCGTCATGGCGAAGATGATGTCATAATGGTCGTCATGGCGACGATGATGTCATAATGGTCGTCAGGGCGACGATGACGTCATAATGGTCGTCATGGCGACGATGATGTCATAATGGTCGTCATGGCGACGGTGATGTCATAATAGTCGTCATGGCGACAATGATGTCATAATGGTCGTCATGGCGACGATGATGTCATAATGGTCGTCACGGCGACGGTGTTGCCATAATGGTCGTCATGGCGACGATGATGTCATAATGGTCGTCATGGCGACGATGATGTCATAATGGTCGTCATGGCGACGATGTCAGTATGGTGGTCATGGCTTTGGTGATGTCATAATGGTCGTCATGGCGACGGTGATGTCATAATGGTCGTCATGGCAAAGGTGATGTCCAAATGGTCGTCATGGCGACGGTGTTGCCATAATGGTTGTCATGGCGACGATGATGTCATAATGGTCGTCATGGCAATGGTGATGTCAGAATGGTGGTCATGGCTTTCGTGATGTCATAATGGTCGTCATGGCGACGATGTCAATATGGTTGTCATGGCTTTGGTGATGTCATAATGGTCGTCATGGCGACGGTGATGTCATAATGGTCGTCATGGCGACGATGATGTCATAATGGTCGTCACGGCGACGATGATGTCATAATGGTCGTCATAGCGACGATGATGTCATAATGGTCGTCATGGTGACGATGACGTCATAATGGTCGTCATGGCGACGATGATGTCATAATGGTCGTCATGGCGACGATGATGTCATACTGGTCGTCATGGCGACGGTGTTGCCATAATGGTTGTCATGGCGACGATGATGTCATAATGGTCGTCATGCCGACGATGATGTCAGTATGGTGGTCATGGCTTTGGTGATGTCATAATGGTCGTCATGGCAACGATGATGTCATAATGGTCGTCATGGCGACGATGATGTCATAATGGTCGTCATGGCGACGATGATGTCAGTATGGTGGTCATGGCTTTGGTGATGTCATAATGGTCGTCATGGCGACGGTGATGTCATAATGGTCGTCACGGCGACGGTGATGTCATAATGGTCGTCATGGCGACGATGACGTCATAATGGTCGTCATGGCGACGATGATGTCATACTGGTCGTCATGGCGACGGTGTTGCCATAATGGTCGTCATGGCGACGATGATGTCATAATGGTCGTCATGGCGACGGTGTTGTCATAATGGTCGTCATGCCGACGATGATGTCATAATGGTCGTCATGGCGAAGATGATGTCATAATGGTCGTCATGGCGAAGATGATGTCATAATGGTCATCATGGCGACGATGACGTCATAATGGTAGTCATGGCGACGATGACGTCATAATGGTCGTCATGGCGACGATGATGTCATATTGGTCGTCATGGCGACGGTGATGTCATAATAGTCGTCATGGCGACAATGATGTCATGATGGTCGTCATGCCGACGATGATGTCATAATGGTCGTCACGGCGACGGTGTTGCCATAATGGTCGTCATGGCGACGATGATGTCATAATGGTCGTCATGGCAACGAAGATGTCATAATGGTCGTCATGGCGACGATGATGTTAGTATGGTGGTCATGGCTTTGGTGATGTCATAATGGTCGTCATGGCGACGGTGATGTCATAATGGTCGTCATGGCAAAGGTGATGTCAGAATGGTCGTCATGGCGACGGTGTTGCCATAATGGTCGTCATGGCGACGATGACGTCATAATGGTCGTCATGGCGATGATGACGTCATAATGGTCGTCATGTCGACGATGACGTCATAATGGTCGTCATGTCGACGATGACGTCATAATGGTCGTCATGGCGACGATGATGTCATAATGGTCGTCATGGCGACGATGATGTCATAAGGGTCGTCATGGCGACGATGATGTAAGTATGGTGGTCATGGCTTTGGTGATGTCATAATGGTCGTCATGGCGACGGTGATGTCATAATGGTCGTCATGGCGATGGTGATGTCAGAATGGTCGTCATGGCGACGATGATGTCAGTATGGTGGTCATGGCTATGGTGATGTCATAATGGTCGTCATGGCGACGATGATGTCATAATGGTTGTCATGGCTTGGTGATGTCATAATGGTCGTCATGGCGACGGTGATGTCATAATGGTCGTCATGGCGACGATGATGTCATAATGGTCGTCATGCCGACGATGATGTCATAATGGTCGTCATGGCGACGGTGTTGCCATAATGGTCGTCATGGCGACGGTGTTGCCATAATGGTCGTCATGGCGACGATGATGTCATAATGGTCGTCATGGCGACGATGATGTCAGTATGGTGGTCATGGCGACGATGATGTCAGTATGGTGGTCATGGCTTTGGTGATGTCATAATGGTCGTCATGGCGACGGTGATGTCATAATGGTCGTCATGGCAATGGTGATGTCAGAATGGTGGTCATGGCTTTCGTGATGTCATAATGGTCGTCATGGCGATGATGATGTCATAATGGTCGTCATGGCGACGATGATGTCATAATGGTCGTCATGGCGACGGTGATGTCATAATGATCGTCATGGCGACGATGATGTCATAATGGTCGTCATGGCTACGATGATGTCATAATGGTCGTCATGGCGACGATGATGTTATAATAGTCGTCATGGCGACGATGATGTCATAATAGTCGTCATGCCAACGATGATGTCAATATGGTTGTCATGGCTTTGGTGATGTCATAATGGTCGACATGGCGACGGTGATGTCATAATGGTCGTCATGGCGACGATGATGTCATAATGGTCGTCACGGCGACGATGATGTCATAATGGTCGTCACGGCGACGATGATGTCATAATGGTCGTCACTGCGGCGGTAATGTCATAATGGTCGTCATGGCGACGATGATGTCATACTGTCGTCATGGCGACGGTGTTGCCATAATGGTCGTCATGGCGACGATGATGTCATAATGGTCATCATGGCGACGATGACGTCATAATGGTCGTCATGGCGACGATGACGTAATAATGGTCGTCATGGCGACGATGACGTCATAATGGTCGTCATGGCGACGATAATGTCATACTGGTCGTCATGGCGACGGTGTTGCCATAATGGTCGTCATGGCGACGATGATGTCATAATGGTCGTCATGCCGACGATGATGTCATAATGGTCGTCATGGCGACGTTGATGTCATAATGGTCGTCATGGCGACGATGATGTCAGTATGATGGTCATGGCTTTGGTGATGTCATAATGGTCGTCATGGCGATGGTGATGTCATAATGGTCGTCATGGCAATGGTGATGTCAGAATGGTCGTCATGGCGACGATGATGTCATACTGTCGTCATGGCGACGGTGTTGCCATAATGGTCGTCATGGCGACGATGATGTCATAATGGTCATCATGGCGACGATGACGTCATAATGGTCGTCATGGCAATGATGATGTCATAATGGTCGTCATGGCGACGATGATGTCATACTGGTCGTCATGGCGACAGTGTTGCCATAATGGTCGTCATGGTGACGATGATGTCACAATGGTCGTCATGGCGACGGTGTTGTCATAATGGTCGTCATGCCGACGATGATGTCATAATGTTCGTCATGGCGAAGATGATGTCATAATGGTCGTCATGGCGACGATGATGTCATAATGGTCGTCATGGCGACGATGACGTCATAATGGTCGTCATGGCGACGATGATGTCATAATGGTCGTCATGGCGACGGTGATGTCATAATAGTCGTCATGGCGACAATGATGTCATAATGGTCGTCATGGCGACGATGATGTCATAATGGTCGTCACGGCGACGGTGTTGCCATAATGGTCGTCATGGCGACGATGATGTCATAATGGTCGTCATGGCGACGATGATGTCATAATGGTCGTCATGGCGACGATGTCAGTATGGTGGTCATGGCTTTGGTGATGTCATAATGGTCGTCATGGCGACGGTGATGTCATAATGGTCGTCATGGCAAAGGTGATGTCCAAATGGTCGTCATGGCGACGGTGTTGCCATAATGGTTGTCATGGCGACGATGATGTCATAATGGTCGTCATGGCGACGATGACGTCATAATGGTCGTCATGGCGACAATGATGTCATAATGGTCGTCATGGCGACGATGATGTCATAATGGTCGTCATGGCGACGATGATGTCAGTATGGTGGTCATGGCTTTGGTGATGTCATAATGGTCGTCATGGCGACGGTGATGTCATAATGGTCGTCATGGCAATGGTGATGTCAGAATGGTCGTCATGGCAACGATGATGTCAGTATGGTGGTCATGGCTTTGGTGATGTCATAATGGTCGTCATGGCGACGATTATGTCATAATGGTCGTCATGGCGACGATGATGTCAATATGGTTGTCATGGCTTTGGTGATGTCATAATGGTCGTCATGGCGACGGTGATGTCATAATGGTCGTCATGGCGACGATGATGTCATAATGGTCGTCATTGCGACGATGATGTCATACTGGTCGTCATGGCGACGATGATGTCAGTATGGTGGTCATGGCTTTGGTGATGTCATAATGGTCGTCATGGCAACGATGATGTCATAATGGTCGTCATGGCGACGATGATGTCATAATGGTCGTCATGGCGACGATGATGTCAGTATGGTGGTCATGGCTTTGGTGATGTCATAATGGTCGTCATGGCGACGGTGATGTCAAAATGGTCGTCATGGCAATGGTGATGTCAGAATGGTCTTCATGGCGACGATGATGTCATACTGGTCGTCATGGCGACGGTGTTGCCATAATGGTCGTCATGGCGACGATGATGTCATAATGGTCGTCATGCCGACGATGATGCCATAATGGTCGTCATGGCGACGATGATGTCATAATGGTCGTCATGGCGACGATGATGTCATAATGGTCATCATGGCGACGATGAAGTCAGTATGGTGGTCATGGCTTTGGTGATGTCATAATGGTCGTCATGGCGACGGTGATGTCATAATGGTCGTCATGGCGACGATGTTGTCAGTATGGTGGTCATGGCTTTGGTGATGTCATAATGGTCATCATGGCGACGGTGATGTCAAAATGGTCGTCATGGCAATGGTGATGTCAGAATGGTCTTCATGGCGACGATGATGTCATACTGGTCGTCATGGCGACGGTGTTGCCATAATGGTCGTCATGGCGACGATGATGTCATAATGGTCGTCATGACGACGATGATGTCATAATGGTCATCATGGCGACGATGACGTCATAATGGTCGTCATGGCGACAATGACGTCATTATGGTCGTCATGGCGACGATAATGTCATAATGGTCGTCATGGCGACTATGATGTCATACTGGTCATCATGGCCACGGAGTTGCCATAATGGTCGTCATTTCGACGATGATGTCATAATGGTCGTCATGCCGACGATGATGTCATAATGGTCGTCATGGCGATGGTGTTGCCATAATGGTCGTCATGGCGACGATGATGTCATGATGGTCGTCATGCCGACGATGATGCCATAATGGTCGTCATGGCGACGATGATGTCATAATGGTCGTCATGGCGACGATGATGTCAGTATGGTGGTCATGGCTTTGGTGATGTCATAATGGTCGTCATGGCGACGGTGATGTCATAATGGTCGTCATGGCAATGGTGATGTCAGAATGGTGGTCATGGCTTTGGTGATGTCATAATGGTCGTCATGGCGACGATGATGTCAATATGGTTGTCATGGCTTTGGTGATGTCATAATGGTCGTCATGGCGATGGTGATGTCATAATGGTCGTCACGGCGACGATGATGTCATAATGGTCGTCACGGCGACGATGATGTCATAATGGTCGTCATAGCGACGATGATGTCATAATGGTCGTCATGGCGACAATGACGTCATAATGGTCGTCATGGCGACGATGATGTCATAATGGTCGTCATGGCGACGATGATGTCATACTGGTCGTCATGGCGACGGTGTTGCCATAATGGTTGTCATGGCGACGATGATGTCATAATGGTGGTCATGGCTTTGGTGATGTCATAATGGTCGTCATGCCGACGATGATGTCAGTATGGTGGTCATGGCTTTGGTGATGTCATAATGGTCGTCATGGCAACGATGATGTCATAATGGTCGTCATGGCGACGATGATGTCATAATGGTCGTCATGGCGACGATGATGTCAGTATGGTGGTCATGGCTTTGGTGATGTCATAATGGTCGTCATGGCGACGGTGATGTCAAAATGGTCGTCATGGCAATGGTGATGTCAGAATGGTCTTCATGGCGACGATGATGTCATACTGGTCGTCATGGCGACGGTGTTGCCATAATGGTCGTCATGGCGACGATGATGTCATAATGGTCGTCATGGCGACGATGATGTCATAATGGTCATCATGGCGACGATGACGTCATAATGGTCGTCATGGCGACAATGACGTCATTATGGTCGTCATGGCGACGATAATGTCATAATGGTCGTCATGGCGACTATGATGTCATACTGGTCGTCATGGCCACGGAGTTGCCATAATGGTCGTCATTTCGACGATGATGTCATAATGGTTGTCATGCCGACGATGATGTCATAATGGTCGTCATGGCGACGGTGTTTTCATAATGGTCGTCATGGCGAAGATGATGTCATAATGGTCGTCATGGCGAAGATGATGTCATAATGGTCGTCATGGCGACGATGATGTCAGTATGGTGGTCATGGCTTTTGTGATGTCATAATGGTCGTCATGGCGACGGTGATGTCATAATGGTCGTCATGGCAATGGTGATGTCAGAATGGTCGTCATGGCGACGATGATGTCAGGATGGTGGTCATGGCTTTGGTGATGTCATAATGGTCGTCATGGCGACGATGATGTCATAATGGTCGTCATGGCGACGATGATGTCAGGATGGTGGTCATGGCTTTGGTGATGTCATAATGGTCGTCATGGCGACGATGATGTCATAATGGTCGTCATGGCGACGATGATGTCAATATGGTTGTCATGGCTTTGGTGATGTCATAATGGTCGTCATGGCGACGGTGATGTCATAATGGTCGTCACGGCGACGATGATGTCATAATAGTCGTCACGGCGACGGTGATGTCATAATGGTCGTCATGGCGACGATGATGTCATACTGGTCGTCATGGCGACGGTGTTGCCAAAATGGTCGTCATGGCGACGATGATGTCATAATGGTCGTCATGGCGACAATGATGTCATAATGGTCGTCATGGCGACGATGACGTCATAATGGTTGTCATGGCGACGTTGATTTCATAATGGTCGTCATGGCGACGGTGATGTCATAATGGTCGTCACGGCGACGGTGATGTCATAATGGTCGTCATGGCGACGATGATGTCATACTGGTCGTCATGGCGACGGTGTTGCCAAAATGGTCGTCATGGCGACGATGATGTCATAATGGTCGTCATGGCGACAATGATGTCATAATGGTCGTCATGGCGACGATGACGTCATAATGGTCGTCATGGCGACGTTGATTTCATAATGGTCGTCATGGCGACGGTGATGTCATAATGGTTGCCATGGCAACAATGTTGTCATAAAGGTCGTCATGGCGAAGGTGATGTCATAATGGTCGTCATGGCGATGATGATGTCATTATGGTCGTCATGGCAACGATGATGTCATAATTGTCGTCATGGCAACGATGAAGTCATATTCGTCGTCACGGCAATAGTGATGTCATAATGCTCATCATGGCGAAGGTGATGTCATAATAATTGCCATGGCAACAATGTTGTCATAATGGTCGACATGACGACGGTTATGTCATAATGGTCGTCATGGCGACGGTGATGTCATAATGGTCATCATGGCAACGATGAGGTCATAATGTTCGTAATGGCGACGGTGATGTAATATTGGTCGTCATGGCGACGATGATGTCATAATGGTCATCATGGCGACAATGATGTCATAATGGTCGTCATGGCGACGGTGATGTCATAATGGTCATCATGGCGACGATGATGTCATAATGGTCGTCATGGCGACGATGATGTCAGTATGATGGTCATGGCTTTGGTGATGTCATAATGGTCGTCATGGCGATGGTGATGTCATAATGGTCGTCATGGCAATGGTGATGTCAGAATGGTCGTCATGGCGACGATGATGTCATACTGTCGTCATGGCGACGGTGTTGCCATAATGGTCGTCATGGCGACGATGATGTCATAATGGTCATCATGGCGACGATGACGTCATAATGGTCGTCATGGCAACGATGATGTCATAATGGTCGTCATGGCGACGATGATGTCATACTGGTCGTCATGGCGACAGTGTTGCCATAATGGTCGTCATGGTGACGATGATGTCACAATGGTCGTCATGGCGACGGTGTTGTCATAATGGTCGTCATGCCGACGATGATGTCATAATGTTCGTCATGGCGAAGATGATGTCATAATGGTCGTCATGGCGACGATGATGTCATAATGGTCGTCATGGCGACGATGACGTCATAATGGTCGTCATGGCGACGATGATGTCATAATGGTCGTCATGGCGACGGTGATGTCATAATAGTCGTCATGGCGACAATGATGTCATAATGGTCGTCATGGCGACGATGATGTCATAATGGTCGTCACGGCGACGGTGTTGCCATAATGGTCGTCATGGCGACGATGATGTCATAATGGTCGTCATGGCGACGATGATGTCATAATGGTCGTCATGGCGACGATGTCAGTATGGTGGTCATGGCTTTGGTGATGTCATAATGGTCGTCATGGCGACGGTGATGTCATAATGGTCGTCATGGCAAAGGTGATGTCCAAATGGTCGTCATGGCGACGGTGTTGCCATAATGGTTGTCATGGCGACGATGATGTCATAATGGTCGTCATGGCAATGGTGATGTCAGAATGGTGGTCATGGCTTTCGTGATGTCATAATGGTCGTCATGGCGACGATGTCAATATGGTTGTCATGGCTTTGGTGATGTCATAATGGTCGTCATGGCGACGGTGATGTCATAATGGTCGTCATGGCGACGATGATGTCATAATGGTCGTCACGGCGACGATGATGTCATAATGGTCGTCATAGCGACGATGATGTCATAATGGTCGTCATGGTGACGATGACGTCATAATGGTCGTCATGGCGACGATGATGTCATAATGGTCGTCATGGCGACGATGATGTCATACTGGTCGTCATGGCGACGGTGTTGCCATAATGGTTGTCATGGCGACGATGATGTCATAATGGTCGTCATGCCGACGATGATGTCAGTATGGTGGTCATGGCTTTGGTGATGTCATAATGGTCGTCATGGCAACGATGATGTCATAATGGTCGTCATGGCGACGATGATGTCATAATGGTCGTCATGGCGACGATGATGTCAGTATGGTGGTCATGGCTTTGGTGATGTCATAATGGTCGTCATGGCGACGGTGATGTCATAATGGTCGTCACGGCGACGGTGATGTCATAATGGTCGTCATGGCGACGATGACGTCATAATGGTCGTCATGGCGACGATGATGTCATACTGGTCGTCATGGCGACGGTGTTGCCATAATGGTCGTCATGGCGACGATGATGTCATAATGGTCGTCATGGCGACGGTGTTGTCATAATGGTCGTCATGCCGACGATGATGTCATAATGGTCGTCATGGCGAAGATGATGTCATAATGGTCGTCATGGCGAAGATGATGTCATAATGGTCATCATGGCGACGATGACGTCATAATGGTAGTCATGGCGACGATGACGTCATAATGGTCGTCATGGCGACGATGATGTCATAATGGTCGTCATGGCGACGGTGATGTCATAATAGTTGTCATGGCGACAATGATGTCATGATGGTCGTCATGCCGACGATGATGTCATAATGGTCGTCACGGCGACGGTGTTGCCATAATGGTCGTCATGGCGACGATGATGTCATAATGGTCGTCATGGCGACGAAGATGTCATAATGGTCGTCATGGCGACGATGATGTCAGTATGGTGGTCATGGCTTTGGTGATGTCATAATGGTCGTCATGGCGACGGTGATGTCATAATGGTCGTCATGGCAAAGGTGATGTCAGAATGGTCGTCATGGCGACGGTGTTGCCATAATGGTCGTCATGGCGACGATGACGTCATAATGGTCGTCATGGCGACGATGACGTCATAATGGTCGTCATGTCGACGATGACGTCATAATGGTCGTCATGTCGACGATGACGCCATAATGGTCGTCATGGCGACGATGATGTCATAATGGTCGTCATGGCGACGATGATGTCATAAGGGTCGTCATGGCGACGATGATGTAAGTATGGTGGTCATGGCTTTGGTGATGTCATAATGGTCGTCATGGCGACGGTGATGTCATAATGGTCGTCATGGCGATGGTGATGTCAGAATGGTCGTCATGGCGACGATGATGTCAGTATGGTGGTCATGGCTATGGTGATGTCATAATGGTCGTCATGGCGACGATTATGTCATAATGGTCGTCATGGCGACGATGATGTCATAATGGTTGTCATGGCTTGGTGATGTCATAATGGTCGTCATGGCGACGGTGATGTCATAATGGTCGTCATGGCGACGATGATGTCATAATGGTCGTCACGGCGACGATGATGTCATAATGGTCGTCATGGCGACGATGATGTCATACTGGTCGTCATGGCGACGGTGTTGCCATAATGGTCGTCATGGCGACGATGATGTCATAATGGTCGTCATGCCGACGATGATGTCATAATGGTCGTCATGGCGACGGTGTTGCCATAATGGTCGTCATGGCGACGATGATGTCATAATGGTCGTCATGGCGACGATGATGTTATAATGGTCGTCATGGCGACGATGATGTCAGTATGGTGGTCATGGCTTTGGTGATGTCATAATGGTCGTCATGGCGACGGTGATGTCATAATGGTCGTCATGGCAATGGTGATGTCAGAATGGTGGTCATGGCTTTCGTGATGTCATAATGGTCGTCATGGCGATGATGATGTCATAATGGTCGTCATGGCGACGATGATGTCATAATGGTCGTCATGGCGACGGTGATGTCATAATGATCGTCATGGCGACGATGATGTCATAATGGTCGTCATGGCTACGATGATGTCATAATGGTCGTCATGGCGACGATGATGTTATAATAGTCGTCATGGCGACGATGATGTCATAATGGTCGTCATGCCAACGATGATGTCAATATGGTTGTCATGGCTTTGGTGATGTCATAATGGTCGACATGGCGACGGTGATGTCATAATGGTCGTCATGGCGACGATGATGCCATAATGGTCGTCACGGCGACGATGATGTCATAATGGTCGTCACGGCGACGATGATGTCATAATGGTCGTCACTGCGGCGGTAATGTCATAATGGTCGTCATGGCGACGATGATGTCATACTGTCGTCATGGCGACGGTGTTGCCATAATGGTCGTCATGGCGACGATGATGTCATAATGGTCATCATGGCGACGATGACGTCATAATGGTCGTCATGGCGACGATGACGTCATAATGGTCGTCATGGCGACGATGACGTCATAATGGTCGTCATGGCGACGATAATGTCATACTGGTCGTCATGGCGACGGTGTTGCCATAATGGTCGTCATGGCGACGATGATGTCATAATGGTCGTCATGCCGACGATGATGTCATAATGGTCGTCATGGCGACGATGATGTCATAATGGTCGTCATGGCGACGATGATGTCAGTATGATGGTCATGGCTTTGGTGATGTCATAATGGTCGTCATGGCGATGGTGATGTCATAATGGTCGTCATGGCAATGGTGATGTCAGAATGGTCGTCATGGCGACGATGATGTCATACTGTCGTCATGGCGACGGTGTTGCCATAATGGTCGTCATGGCGACGATGATGTCATAATGGTCATCATGGCGACGATGACGTCATAATGGTCGTCATGGCAACGATGATGTCATAATGGTCGTCATGGCGACGATGATGTCATACTGGTCGTCATGGCGACAGTGTTGCCATAATGGTCGTCATGGTGACGATGATGTCACAATGGTCGTCATGGCGACGGTGTTGTCATAATGGTCGTCATGCCGACGATGATGTCATAATGTTCGTCATGGCGAAGATGATGTCATAATGGTCGTCATGGCGACGATGATGTCATAATGGTCGTCATGGCGACGATGACGTCATAATGGTCGTCATGGCGACGATGATGTCATAATGGTCGTCATGGCGACGGTGATGTCATAATAGTCGTCATGGCGACAATGATGTCATAATGGTCGTCATGGCGACGATGATGTCATAATGGTCGTCACGGCGACGGTGTTGCCATAATGGTCGTCATGGCGACGATGATGTCATAATGGTCGTCATGGCGACGATGATGTCATAATGGTCGTCATGGCGACGATGTCAGTATGGTGGTCATGGCTTTGGTGATGTCATAATGGTCGTCATGGCGACGGTGATGTCATAATGGTCGTCATGGCAAAGGTGATGTCCAAATGGTCGTCATGGCGACGGTGTTGCCATAATGGTTGTCATGGCGACGATGATGTCATAATGGTCGTCATGGCGACGATGACTTCATAATGGTCGTCATGGCGACAATGATGTCATAATGGTCGTCATGGCGACGATGATGTCATAATGGTCGTCATGGCGACGATGATGTCAGTATGGTGGTCATGGCTTTGGTGATGTCATAATGGTCGTCATGGCGACGGTGATGTCATAATGGTCGTCATGGCAATGGTGATGTCAGAATGGTCGTCATGGCAACGATGATGTCAGTATGGTGGTCATGGCTTTGGTGATGTCATAATGGTCGTCATGGCGACGATTATGTCATAATGGTCGTCATGGCGACGATGATGTCAATATGGTTGTCATGGCTTTGGTGATGTCATAATGGTCGTCATGGCGACGGTGATGTCATAATGGTCGTCATGGCGACGATGATGTCATAATGGTCGTCACGGCGACGATGATGTCATAATGGTCGTCATGGCGACGATGATGTCATACTGGTCGTCATGGCGACGATGATGTCAGTATGGTGGTCATGGCTTTGGTGATGTCATAATGGTCGTCATGGCAACGATGATGTCATAATGGTCGTCATGGCGACGATGATGTCATAATGGTCGTCATGGCGACGATGATGTCAGTATGGTGGTCATGGCTTTGGTGATGTCATAATGGTCGTCATGGCGACGGTGATGTCAAAATGGTCGTCATGGCAATGGTGATGTCAGAATGGTCTTCATGGCGACGATGATGTCATACTGGTCGTCATGGCGACGGTGTTGCCATAATGGTCGTCATGGCGACGATGATGTCATAATGGTCGTCATGCCGACGATGATGCCATAATGGTCGTCATGGCGACGATGATGTCATAATGGTCGTCATGGCGACGATGATGTCATAATGGTCATCATGGCGACGATGATGTCAGTATGGTGGTCATGGCTTTGGTGATGTCATAATGGTCGTCATGGCGACGGTGATGTCATAATGGTCGTCATGGCGACGATGTTGTCAGTATGGTGGTCATGGCTTTGGTGATGTCATAATGGTCGTCATGGCGACGGTGATGTCAAAATGGTCGTCATGGCAATGGTGATGTCAGAATGGTCTTCATGGCGACGATGATGTCATACTGGTCGTCATGGCGACGGTGTTGCCATAATGGTCGTCATGGCGACGATGATGTCATAATGGTTGTCATGGCGACGATGATGTCATAATGGTCATCATGGCGACGATGACGTCATAATGGTCGTCATGGCGACAATGACGTCATTATGGTCGTCATGGCGACGATAATGTCATAATGGTCGTCATGGCGACTATGATGTCATACTGGTCATCATGGCCACGGAGTTGCCATAATGGTCGTCATTTCGACGATGATGTCATAATGGTCGTCATGCCGACGATGATGTCATAATGGTCGTCATGGCGACGGTGTTGCCATAATGGTCGTCATGGCGACGATGATGTCATGATGGTCGTCATGCCGACGATGATGCCATAATGGTCGTCATGGCGACGATGATGTCATAATGGTCGTCATGGCGACGATGATGTCAGTATGGTGGTCATGGCTTTGGTGATGTCATAATGGTCGTCATGGCGACGGTGATGTCATAATGGTCGTCATGGCAATGGTGATGTCAGAATGGTGGTCATGGCTTTGGTGATGTCATAATTGTCGTCATGGCGACGATGATGTCAATATGGTTGTCATGGCTTTGGTGATGTCATAATGGTCGTCATGGCGATGGTGATGTCATAATGGTCGTCACGGCGACGATGATGTCATAATGGTCGTCACGGCGACGATGATGTCATAATGGTCGTCATAGCGACGATGATGTCATAATGGTCGTCATGGCGACAATGACGTCATAATGGTCGTCATGGCGACGATGATGTCATAATGGTCGTCATGGCGACGATGATGTCATACTGGTCGTCATGGCGACGGTGTTGCCATAATGGTTGTCGTGGCGACGATGATGTCATAATGGTGGTCATGGCTTTGGTGATGTCATAATGGTCGTCATGCCGACGATGATGTCAGTATGGTGGTCATGGCTTTGGTGATGTCATAATGGTCGTCATGGCAACGATGATGTCATAATGGTCGTCATGGCGACGATGATGTCATAATGGTCGTCATGGCGACGATGATGTCAGTATGGTGGTCATGGCTTTGGTGATGTCATAATGGTCGTCATGGCGACGGTGATGTCAAAATGGTCGTCATGGCAATGGTGATGTCAGAATGGTCTTCATGGCGACGATGATGTCATACTGGTCGTCATGGCGACGGTGTTGCCATAATGGTCGTCATGGCGACGATGATGTCATAATGGTCGTCATGGCGACGATGATGTCATAATGGTCATCATGGCGACGATGACGTCATAATGGTCGTCATGGCGACAATGACGTCATTATGGTCGTCATGGCGACGATAATGTCATAATGGTCGTCATGGCGACTATGATGTCATACTGGTCGTCATGGCCACGGAGTTGCCATAATGGTCGTCATTTCGACGATGATGTCATAATGGTCGTCATGCCGACGATGATGTCATAATGGTCGTCATGGCGACGGTGTTTTCATAATGGTCGTCATGGCGAAGATGATGTCATAATGGTCGTCATGGCGAAGATGATGTCATAATGGTCGTCATGGCGACGATGATGTCAGTATGGTGGTCATGGCTTTTGTGATGTCATAATGGTCGTCATGGCGACGGTGATGTCATAATGGTCGTCATGGCAATGGTGATGTCAGAATGGTCGTCATGGCGACGATGATGTCAGGATGGTGGTCATGGCTTTGGTGATGTCATAATGGTCATCATGGCGACGATGATGTCATAATGGTCGTCATGGCGACGATGATGTCAATATGGTTGTCATGGCTTTGGTGATGTCATAATGGTCGTCATGGCGACGGTGATGTCATAATGGTCGTCACGGCGACGATGATGTCATAATAGTCGTCACGGCGACGGTGATGTCATAATGGTCGTCATGGCGACGATGATGTCATACTGGTCGTCATGGCGACGGTGTTGCCATAATGGTCGTCATGGCGACGATGATGTCATAATGGTCGTCATGGCGACAATGATGTCATAATGGTCGTCATGGCGACGATGACGTCATAATGGTCGTCATGGCGACGTTGATTTCATAATGGTCGTCATGGCGACGGTGATGTCATAATGGTTGCCATGGCAACAATGTTGTCATAAAGGTCGTCATGGCGAAGGTGATGTCATAATGGTCGTCATGGCGATGATGATGTCATTATGGTCGTCATGGCAACGATGATGTCATAATTGTCATCATGGCAACGATGAAGTCATATTCGTCGTCACGGCAATAGTGATGTCATAATGCTCATCATGGCGAAGGTGATGTCATAATAATTGCCATGGCAACAATGTTGTCATAATGGTCGACATGACGACGGTTATGTCATAATGGTCGTCATGGCGACGGTGATGTCATAATGGTCATCATGGCAACGATGAGGTCATAATGTTCGTAATGGCGACGGTGATGTAATATTGGTCGTCATGGCGACGATGATGTCATAATGGTCATCATGGCGACAATGATGTCATAATGGTCGTCATGGCGACGGTGATGTCATAATGGTCATCATGGCGACGATGATGTCATAATGGTCGTCATGGCGACGATGATGTCATAATGTTCGTCATGGCGACGATGAAGTCATAATGGTCGTCAAGGCGACGATGATGTCAAAATGGTCATCATGGCGACGATGATGTCATAATGGTCGTCATGGCGACGGTGATGTCAGAATGGTCGTCATGGCAATGGTGATGTCAGAATGGTCTTCATGGCAAAGGTTATGTTAGAATGGTCATCATGGCGACGATGATGTCATAATGGTCGTCATGGCGACGATGATGTCATAATGGTCGTCATGGCAATGATGATGCCATAATGGTCGTCATGGCGACGATGATGTCAAAATGGTCGTCATGACGACAATGATGTCATAATGGTCGTCATGGCGACGATGATGTCATTATGGTCGTCATGGCGACGGTGTTGCCATAATGGTCGTCATGGCGACGATGATGTCATTATGGTCATAATGGCGACAATGATGTCATAATGGTCGTTATGGCGACGATGATGTCAATATGGTTGTCATGGCTTTGGTGATGTCATAATGGTCGTCACGGCGACGTTGATGTCATAATGGTCGTCACGGCGACGTTGATGTCATAATGGTCGTCACGGCGACGGTGATGTCATAATGGTCGTCACGGCGACGATGATGTCATAATGGTCGTCACGGCGACGATGATGTCATAATGGTCGTCACGGCGACGATGAAGTCATAATGATCGTCACGGCGACGGTGATGTCATAATGGTCGTCACGGCAACGGTGATGTCATAATGGTCGTCATGGCGATGATGATGTCACACTGTTCGTCATGGCGACGGTGTTGCCATAATGGTCGTCATGGCGACGATGATGTCACACTGTTCGTCATGGCGACGGTGTTGCCATAATGGTCGTCATGGCGACGATGATGTCATAATGGTCGTCATGGCGACGATGATGTCATAATGGTCGTCATGGCGTCAATGATGTCATAATGGTCGTCATGCCGACGATGATGTCATTATGGTCATCATGGCAACGATGATGTCATAATGGTCGTCATGGCGACGATGATGTCATAATAGTCATCATGGCGACAATGATGTCATAATGGTCGTCATGGCGACGATGATGTTAATATGGTTGTCATGGCTTTGGTGATGTCATAATGGTCGTCATGGCGACGGTGACGTCATAATGGTCGTCATGGCGACGATGACGTCATAATGGTCGTCATGGCGACGATGATGTCATACTGGTCGTCATGGCGACGGTGTTGCCATAATGGTCGTCATGGCGACGATGATGTCATAATGGTCGTCATGGCGACGATGATGTCATAATGGTCGTCATGCCGACGATGATGTCATAATAGTCGTCATGGCGAAGATGATGTCATAATGGTCGTCATGGCGACGATGATGTCATATTGGTCGTCATGGCGACGTTGACGTCATAATGATCGTCATGTCGACGGTGATGTCATAATGGTCGTTATGGCGACGGTGATGTCATAATAGTCGTCATGGCGACGTTGATGTCATAATTGTCGTCATGCCGACGATGATGTCATAATGGTCGTCATGGCGACGGTGTTACCATAATGGTCGTCATGGCGACGATGATGTCATAATGGTCGTCATGGCGACAATGATGTCATAATGGTCGTCATGGCGACGATGATGTCAGAATGTTCGTCATGGCGACGATTATGTCAGTATGGTAGTCATGGCTTTGGTGATGTCATAATGGTCGTCATGGCGACGATGATGTCATAATGGTCGTCATGGCGACGATGATGTCAATATGGTTGTAATGGTTTTGGTGATGTCATAATGGTCGTCATGGCGACGGTGATATCATAATGGTCGTCATGGCGACGATGATGTCATAATGGTCGTCACGGCGACGATGATGTCATAAAGGTCGTCACGGCGACGGTGATGTCATAACGGTTGCCATAGCAACAATGTTGTCATAAAGTTCGTCATGGCGACGATGATGTCATAATGGTCGTCATGGCGACGATGACGTCATAATGGTCGTCATGGCGACGATGACGTCATAATGGTCGTCATGGCGACAGTGACGTCATAATGGTCGTCATGGCGACGATGACGTCATAATGGTCGTCATGGCGACAGTGACGTCATAATAGTCGTCATGGCGACAGTGATGTCATAATAGTCGTCATGGCGACGATGAAGTCATAATGGTCGTCATGCCGACGATGATGTCATAATGGTCGTCACGGCGACGATGTTGCCATAATGGTCGTCATGGCGACGATGATGTCATAATGGTCGTCATGCGACGATGATGTCATAATGGTCGTCATGGCGACGATGATGTCAGTATGGTGGTCATGGCTTTGGTGATGTCATAATGGTCGTCATGGCGACGGTGATGTCATCATGGTCGTCATGGCAATGGTGATGTCAGAATGGTCGTCATGGCGACGATGATGTCAGTATGGTGGTCATGGCTTTGGTGATGTCATAATGGTCGTCATGGCGACGATTATGTCATAATGGTCGTCATGGCGACGATGATGTCAATATGGTTGTCATGGCTTTGGTGATGTCATAATGGTCGTCATGGCGGCGGTGATGTCATAATGGTCGTCATGGCGACGATGATGTCATAATGGTCGTCACGGCGACGATGATGTCATAATGGTCGTCATAGCGACGATGATGTCATAATGGTCGTCATGGCGACGATGACGTCATAATGGTCGTCATGGCGACGATGATGTCATAATGTTCGTCATGGCGACGATGATGTCAATATGGTTGTCATGTCTTTGGTGATGTCATAATGGTCGTCATGGCGACGGTGATGTCATAATGGTCGTCATGGCGACGATGATGTCATAATGGTCGTCATGGCGACGATGATGTCATAATGGTCGTCATGGCGACGATGATGTCATAATGTTCGTCATGGCGAAGATGATGTCATAATGGTCGTCATGGCGACGATGATGTCATAATGGTCGTCATGGCGACGATGACGTCATAATGGTCGTCATGGCGACGATGATGTCATAATGGTCGTCATGGCGACGGTGATGTCATAATAGTCGTCATGGCGACAATGATGTCATAATGGTCGTCTTGGCGACGATGATGTCATAATGGTCGTCACGGCGACGGTGTTGCCATAATGGTCGTCATGGCGACGATGATGTCATAATGGTCGTCATGGCGACGATGATGTCATAATGGTCGTCATGGCGACGATGTCAGTATGGTGGTCATGGCTTTGGTGATGTCATAATGGTCGTCATGGCGACGGTGATGTCATAATGGTCGTCATGGTAAAGGTGATGTCCAAATGGTCGTCATGGCGACGGTGTTGCCATAATGGTTGTCATGGCGACGATGATGTCATAATGGTCATCATGGCGACGATGACGTCATAATGGTCGTCATGGCGACAATGATGTCATAATGGTCGTCATGGCGACGATGATGTCATAATGGTCGTCATGGCGACGATGATGTCAGTATGGTGGTCATGGCTTTGGTGATGTCATAATGGTCGTCATGGCGACGGTGATGTCATAATGGTCGTCATGGCAATGGTGATGTCAGAATGGTCGTCATGGCAACGATGATGTCAGTATGGTGGTCATGGCTTTGGTGATGTCATAATGGTCGTCATGGCGACGATTATGTCATAATGGTCGTCATGGCGACGATGATGTCAATATGGTTGTCATGGCTTTGGTGATGTCATAATGGTCGTCATGGCGACGGTGATGTCATAATGGTCGTCATGGCGACGATGATGTCATAATGGTCGTCACGGCGACGATGATGTCATAATGGTCGTCATGGCGACGATGATGTCATACTGGTCGTCATGGCGACGATGATGTCAGTATGGTGGTCATGGCTTTGGTGATGTCATAATGGTCGTCATGGCAACGATGATGTCATAATGGTCGTCATGGCGACGATGATGTCATAATGGTCGTCATGGCGACGATGATGTCAGTATGGTGGTCATGGCTTTGGTGATGTCATAATGGTCGTCATGGCGACGGTGATGTCAAAATGGTCGTCATGGCAATGGTGATGTCAGAATGGTCTTCATGGCGACGATGATGTCATACTGGTCGTCATGGCGACGGTGTTGCCATAATGGTCGTCATGGCGACGATGATGTCATAATGGTCGTCATGCCGACGATGATGCCATAATGGTCGTCATGGCGACGATGATGTCATAATGGTCGTCATGGCGACGATGATGTCATAATGGTCATCATGGCGACGATGATGTCAGTATGGTGGTCATGGCTTTGGTGATGTCATAATGGTCGTCATGGCGACGGTGATGTCATAATGGTCGTCATGGCGACGATGTTGTCAGTATGGTGGTCATGGCTTTGGTGATGTCATAATGGTCGTCATGGCGACGGTGATGTCAAAATGGTCGTCATGGCAATGGTGATGTCAGAATGGTCTTCATGGCGACGATGATGTCATACTGGTCGTCATGGCGACGGTGTTGCCATAATGGTCGTCATGGCGACGATGATGTCATAATGGTCGTCATGGCGACGATGATGTCATAATGGTCATCATGGCGACGATGACGTCATAATGGTCGTCATGGCGACAATGACGTCATTATGGTCGTCATGGCGACGATAATGTCATAATGGTCGTCATGGCGACTATGATGTCATACTGGTCGTCATGCCGACGATGATGTCATAATGGTCGTCATGGCGATGGTGTTGCCATAATGGTCGTCATGGCGACGATGATGTCATGATGGTCGTCATGCCGACGATGATGCCATAATGGTCGTCATGGCGACGATGATGTCATAATGGTCGTCATGGCGACGATGATGTCAGTATGGTGGTCATGGCTTTGGTGATGTCATAATGGTCGTCATGGCGACGGTGATGTCATAATGGTCGTCATGGCAATGGTGATGTCAGAATGGTGGTCATGGCTTTGGTGATGTCATAATGGTCGTCATGGCGACGATGATGTCAATATGGTTGTCATGGCTTTGGTGATGTCATAATGGTCGTCATGGCGATGGTGATGTCATAATGGTCGTCACGGCGACGATGATGTCATAATGGTCGTCACGGCGACGATGATGTCATAATGGTCGTCATAGCGACGATGATGTCATAATGGTCGTCATGGCGACAATGACGTCATAATGGTCGTCATGGCGACGATGATGTCATAATGGTCGTCATGGCGACGATGATGTCAGTATGGTGGTCATGGCTTTGGTGATGTCATAATGGTCGTCATGGCGACGGTGATGTCATAATGGTCGTCATGGCAATGGTGATGTCAGAATGGTCGTCATGGCAACGATGATGTCAGTATGGTGGTCATGGCTTTGGTGATGTCATAATGGTCATCATGGCGACGATTATGTCATAATGGTCGTCATGGCGACGATGATGTCAATATGGTTGTCATGGCTTTTGTGATGTCATAATGGTCGTCATGGCGGCGGTGATGTCATAATGGTCGTCATGGCGACGATGATGTCATAATGGTCGTCACGGCGACGATGATGTCATAATGGTCGTCATAGCGACGATGATGTCATAATGGTCGTCATGGCGACGATGACGTCATAATGGTCGTCATGGCGACGATGATGTCATAATGTTCGTCATGGCGACGATGATGTCAATATGGTTGTCATGTCTTTGGTGATGTCATAATGGTCGTCATGGCGACGGTGATGTCATAATGGTCGTCATGGCGACGATGATGTCATAATGGTCGTCATGGCGACGATGATGTCATAATGGTCGTCATGGCGACGATGATGTCATAATGTTCGTCATGGCGAAGATGATGTCATAATGGTCGTCATGGCGACGATGATGTCATAATGGTCGTCATGGCGACGATGACGTCATAATGGTCGTCATGGCGACGATGATGTCATAATGGTCGTCATGGCGACGGTGATGTCATAATAGTCGTCATGGCGACAATGATGTCATAATGGTCGTCATGGCGACGATGATGTCATAATGGTCGTCACGGCGACGGTGTTGCCATAATGGTCGTCATGGCGACGATGATGTCATAATGGTCGTCATGGCGACGATGATGTCATAATGGTCGTCATGGCGACGATGTCAGTATGGTGGTCATGGCTTTGGTGATGTCATAATGGTCGTCATGGCGACGGTGATGTCATAATGGTCGTCATGGTAAAGGTGATGTCCAAATGGTCGTCATGGCGACGGTGTTGCCATAATGGTTGTCATGGCGACGATGATGTCATAATGGTCGTCATGGCGACGATGACGTCATAATGGTCGTCATGGCGACAATGATGTCATAATGGTCGTCATGGCGACGATGATGTCATAATGGTCGTCATGGCGACGATGATGTCAGTATGGTGGTCATGGCTTTGGTGATGTCATAATGGTCGTCATGGCGACGGTGATGTCATAATGGTCGTCATGGCAATGGTGATGTCAGAATGGTCGTCATGGCAACGATGATGTCAGTATGGTGGTCATGGCTTTGGTGATGTCATAATGGTCGTCATGGCGACGATTATGTCATAATGGTCGTCATGGCGACGATGATGTCAATATGGTTGTCATGGCTTTGGTGATGTCATAATGGTCGTCATGGCGACGGTGATGTCATAATGGTCGTCATGGCGACGATGATGTCATAATGGTCGTCACGGCGACGATGATGTCATAATGGTCGTCATGGCGACGATGATGTCATACTGGTCGTCATGGCGACGATGATGTCATAATGGTCGTCATGGCGACGATGATGTCAATATGGTTGTCATGGCTTTGGTGATGTCATAATGGTCGTCATGGCGACGGTGATGTCATAATGGTCGTCACGGCGACGATGATGTCATAATAGTCGTCACGGCGACGGTGATGTCATAATGGTCGTCATGGCGACGATGATGTCATACTGGTCGTCATGGCGACGGTGTTGCCATAATGGTCGTCATGGCGACGATGATGTCATAATGGTCGTCATGGCGACAATGATGTCATAATGGTCGTCATGGCGACGATGACGTCATAATGGTCGTCATGGCGACGTTGATTTCATAATGGTCGTCATGGCGACGGTGATGTCATAATGGTTGCCATGGCAACAATGTTGTCATAAAGGTCGTCATGGCGAAGGTGATGTCATAATGGTCGTCATGGCGATGATGATGTCATTATGGTCGTCATGGCAACGATGATGTCATAATTGTCGTCATGGCAACGATGAAGTCATATTCGTCGTCACGGCAATAGTGATGTCATAATGCTCATCATGGCGAAGGTGATGTCATAATAATTGCCATGGCAACAATGTTGTCATAATGGTCGACATGACGACGGTTATGTCATAATGGTCGTCATGGCGACGGTGATGTCATAATGGTCATCATGGCAACGATGAGGTCATAATGTTCGTAATGGCGACGGTGATGTAATATTGGTCGTCATGGCGACGATGATGTCATAATGGTCATCATGGCGACAATGATGTCATAATGGTCGTCATGGCGACGGTGATGTCATAATGGTCATCATGGCGACGATGATGTCATAATGGTCGTCATGGCGACGATGATGTCATAATGTTCGTCATGGCGACGATGAAGTCATAATGGTCGTCAAGGCGACGATGATGTCAAAATGGTCATCATGGCGACGATGATGTCATAATGGTCGTCATGGCGACGGTGATGTCAGAATGGTCGTCATGGCAATGGTGATGTCAGAATGGTCTTCATGGCAAAGGTTATGTTAGAATGGTCATCATGGCGACGATGATGTCATAATGGTCGTCATGGCGACGATGATGTCATAATGGTCGTCATGGCAATGATGATGCCATAATGGTCGTCATGGCGACGATGATGTCAAAATGGTCGTCATGACGACAATGATGTCATAATGGTCGTCATGGCGACGATGATGTCATTATGGTCGTCATGGCGACGGTGTTGCCATAATGGTCGTCATGGCGACGATGATGTCATTATGGTCATAATGGCGACAATGATGTCATAATGGTCGTTATGGCGACGATGATGTCAATATGGTTGTCATGGCTTTGGTGATGTCATAATGGTCGTCACGGCGACGTTGATGTCATAATGGTCGTCACGGCGACGTTGATGTCATAATGGTCGTCACGGCGACGGTGATGTCATAATGGTCGTCACGGCGACGATGATGTCATAATGGTCGTCACGGCGACGATGATGTCATAATGGTCGTCACGGCGACGATGAAGTCATAATGATCGTCACGGCGACGGTGATGTCATAATGGTCGTCACGGCAACGGTGATGTCATAATGGTCGTCATGGCGATGATGATGTCACACTGTTCGTCATGGCGACGGTGTTGCCATAATGGTCGTCATGGCGACGATGATGTCACACTGTTCGTCATGGCGACGGTGTTGCCATAATGGTCGTCATGGCGACGATGATGTCATAATGGTCGTCATGGCGACGATGATGTCATAATGGTCGTCATGGCGTCAATGATGTCATAATGGTCGTCATGCCGACGATGATGTCATTATGGTCATCATGGCAACGATGATGTCATAATGGTCGTCATGGCGACGATGATGTCATAATAGTCATCATGGCGACAATGATGTCATAATGGTCGTCATGGCGACGATGATGTTAATATGGTTGTCATGGCTTTGGTGATGTCATAATGGTCGTCATGGCGACGGTGACGTCATAATGGTCGTCATGGCGACGATGACGTCATAATGGTCGTCATGGCGACGATGATGTCATACTGGTCGTCATGGCGACGGTGTTGCCATAATGGTCGTCATGGCGACGATGATGTCATAATGGTCGTCATGGCGACGATGATGTCATAATGGTCGTCATGCCGACGATGATGTCATAATAGTCGTCATGGCGAAGATGATGTCATAATGGTCGTCATGGCGACGATGATGTCATATTGGTCGTCATGGCGACGTTGACGTCATAATGATCGTCATGTCGACGGTGATGTCATAATGGTCGTTATGGCGACGGTGATGTCATAATAGTCGTCATGGCGACGTTGATGTCATAATTGTCGTCATGCCGACGATGATGTCATAATGGTCGTCATGGCGACGGTGTTACCATAATGGTCGTCATGGCGACGATGATGTCATAATGGTCGTCATGGCGACAATGATGTCATAATGGTCGTCATGGCGACGATGATGTCAGAATGGTCGTCATGGCGACGATTATGTCAGTATGGTAGTCATGGCTTTGGTGATGTCATAATGGTCGTCATGGCGACGATGATGTCATAATGGTCGTCATGGCGACGATGATGTCAATATGGTTGTCATGGTTTTGGTGATGTCATAATGGTCGTCATGGCGACGGTGATATCATAATGGTCGTCATGGCGACGATGATGTCATAATGGTCGTCACGGCGACGATGATGTCATAAAGGTCGTCACGGCGACGGTGATGTCATAATGGTTGCCATAGCAACAATGTTGTCATAAAGTTCGTCATGGCGACGATGATGTCATAATGGTAGTCATGGCAACGATGATGTCATAATGGTCGTCATGGCGACGATGATGTCATACTGGTTGTCATGGCGACAGTGTTGCCATAATGGTCGTCATGGCGACGATGATGCCATAATGGTCGTCATGGCGACGGTGTTGTCATAATGGTCGTCATGCCGACGATGATGTCATAATGGTCGTCATGGCGAAGATGATGTCATAATGGTCTTCATGGCGATGATGATGTCATAATGGTCGTCATGGCGACGATGACGTCATAATGGTCGTCATGGCGACGATGACGTCATAATGGTCGTCATGGCGACAGTGATGTCATAATAGTCGTCATGGCGACGATGAAGTCATAATGGTCGTCATGCCGACGATGATGTCATAATGGTCGTCACGGCGACGATGTTGCCATAATGGTCGTCATGGCGACGATGATGTCATAATGGTCGTCATGGCGACGATGATGTCATAATGGTCGTCATGGCGACGATGATGTCAGTATGGTGGTCATGGCTTTGGTGATGTCATAATGGTCGTCATGGCGACGGTGATGTCATCATGGTCGTCATGGCAATGGTGATGTCAGAATGGTCGTCATGGCGACGATGATGTCAGTATGGTGGTCATGGCTTTGGTGATGTCATAATGGTCGTCATGGCGACGATGATGTCAATATGGTTGTCATGGCTTTGGTGATGTCATAATGGTCGTCATGGCGGCGGTGATGTCATAATGGTCGTCATGGCGACGATGATGTCATAATGGTCGTCACGGCGACGATGATGTCATAATGGTCGTCATAGCGACGATGATGTCATAATGGTCGTCATGGCGACGATGACGTCATAATGGTCGTCATGGCGACGATGATGTCATAATGTTCGTCATGGCGACGATGATGTCAATATGGTTGTCATGTCTTTGGTGATGTCATAATGGTCGTCATGGCGACGGTGATGTCATAATATTCGTCATGGCGACGATGATGTCATAATGGTCGTCATGGCGACGATGATGTCATAATGGTCGTCATGGCGACGATGATGTCATAATGTTCGTCATGGCGAAGATGATGTCATAATGGTCGTCATGGCGACGATGATGTCATAATGGTCGTCATGGCGACGATGACGTCATAATGGTCGTCATGGCGACGATGATGTCATAATGGTCGTCATGGCGACGGTGATGTCATAATAGTCGTCATGGCGACAATGATGTCATAATGGTCGTCATGGCGACGATGATGTCATAATGGTCGTCACGGCGACGGTGTTGCCATAATGGTCGTCATGGCGACGATGATGTCATAATGGTCGTCATGGCGACGATGATGTCATAATGGTCGTCATGGCGACGATGTCAGTATGCTGGTCATGGCTTTGGTGATGTCATAATGGTCGTCATGGCGACGGTGATGTCATAATGGTCGTCATGGTAAAGGTGATGTCCAAATGGTCGTCATGGCGACGGTGTTGCCATAATGGTTGTCATGGCGACGATGATGTCATAATGGTCGTCATGGCGACGATGACGTCATAATGGTCGTCATGGCGACAATGATGTCATAATGGTCGTCATGGCGACGATGATGTCATAATGGTCGTCATGGCGACGATGATGTCAGTATGGTGGTCATGGCTTTGGTGATGTCATAATGGTCGTCATGGCGACGGTGATGTCATAATGGTCGTCATGGCAATGGTGATGTCAGAATGGTCGTCATGGCAACGATGATGTCAGTATGGTGGTCATGGCTTTGGTGATGTCATAATGGTCGTCATGGCGACGATTATGTCATAATGGTCGTCATGGCGACGATGATGTCAATATGGTTGTCATGGCTTTGGTGATGTCATAATGGTCGTCATGGCGACGGTGATGTCATAATGGTCGTCATGGCGACGATGATGTCATAATGGTCGTCACGGCGACGATGATGTCATAATGGTCGTCATGGCGACGATGATGTCATACTGGTCGTCATGGCGACGATGATGTCAGTATGGTGGTCATGGCTTTGGTGATGTCATAATGGTCGTCATGGCAACGATGATGTCATAATGGTCGTCATGGCGACGATGATGTCATAATGGTCGTCATGGCGACGATGATGTCAGTATGGTGGTCATGGCTTTGGTGATGTCATAATGGTCGTCATGGCGACGGTGATGTCAAAATGGTCGTCATGGCAATGGTGATGTCAGAATGGTCTTCATGGCGACGATGATGTCATACTGGTCGTCATGGCGACGGTGTTGCCATAATGGTCGTCATGGCGACGATGATGTCATAATGGTCGTCATGCCGACGATGATGCCATAATGGTCGTCATGGCGACGATGATGTCATAATGGTCGTCATGGCGACGATGATGTCATAATGGTCATCATGGCGACGATGATGTCAGTATGGTGGTCATGGCTTTGGTGATGTCATAATGGTCGTCATGGCGACGGTGATGTCATAATGGTCGTCATGGCGACGATGTTGTCAGTATGGTGGTCATGGCTTTGGTGATGTCATAATGGTCGTCATGGCGACGGTGATGTCAAAATGGTCGTCATGGCAATGGTGATGTCAGAATGGTCTTCATGGCGACGATGATGTCATACTGGTCGTCATGGCGACGGTGTTGCCATAATGGTCGTCATGGCGACGATGATGTCATAATGGTCGTCATGGCGACGATGATGTCATAATGGTCATCATGGCGACGATGACGTCATAATGGTCGTCATGGCGACAATGACGTCATTATGGTCGTCATGGCGACGATAATGTCATAATGGTCGTCATGGCGACTATGATGTCATACTGGTCATCATGGCCACGGAGTTGCCATAATGGTCGTCATTTCGACGATGATGTCATAATGGTCGTCATGCCGACGATGATGTCATAATGGTCGTCATGGCGATGGTGTTGCCATAATGGTCGTCATGGCGACGATGATGTCATGATGGTCGTCATGCCGACGATGATGCCATAATGGTCGTCATGGCGACGATGATGTCATAATGGTCGTCATGGCGACGATGATGTCAGTATGGTGGTCATGGCTTTGGTGATGTCATAATGGTCGTCATGGCGACGGTGATGTCATAATGGTCGTCATGGCAATGGTGATGTCAGAATGGTGGTCATGGCTTTGGTGATGTCATAATGGTCGTCATGGCGACGATGATGTCAATATGGTTGTCATGGCTTTGGTGATGTCATAATGGTCGTCATGGCGATGGTGATGTCATAATGGTCGTCACGGCGACGATGATGTCATAATGGTCGTCACGGCGACGATGATGTCATAATGGTCGTCATAGCGACGATGATGTCATAATGGTCGTCATGGCGACAATGACGTCATAATGGTCGTCATGGCGACGATGATGTCATAATGGTCGTCATGGCGACGATGATGTCAGTATGGTGGTCATGGCTTTGGTGATGTCATAATGGTCGTCATGGCGACGGTGATGTCATAATGGTCGTCATGGCAATGGTGATGTCAGAATGGTCGTCATGGCGACGATGATGTCAGTATGGTGGTCATGGCTTTGGTGATGTCATAATGGTCATCATGGCGACGATTATGTCATAATGGTCGTCATGGCGACGATGATGTCAATATGGTTGTCATGGCTTTTGTGATGTCATAATGGTCGTCATGGCGGCGGTGATGTCATAATGGTCGTCATGGCGACGATGATGTCATAATGGTCGTCACGGCGACGATGATGTCATAATGGTCGTCATAGCGACGATGATGTCATAATGGTCGTCATGGCGACGATGACGTCATAATGGTCGTCATGGCGACGATGATGTCATAATGTTCGTCATGGCGACGATGATGTCAATATGGTTGTCATGTCTTTGGTGATGTCATAATGGTCGTCATGGCGACGGTGATGTCATAATGGTCGTCATGGCGAAGGTGATGTCATAATGGTCGTCATGGCGACGATGATGTCATAATGGTCGTCATGGCGACGATGATGTCATAATGGTCGTCATGGCGACGATGATGTCATAATGTTCGTCATGGCGAAGATGATGTCATAATGGTCGTCATGGCGACGATGATGTCATAATGGTCGTCATGGCGACGATGTCAGTATGGTGGTCATGGCTTTGGTGATGTCATAATGGTCGTCATGGCGACGGTGATGTCATAATGGTCGTCATGGTAAAGGTGATGTCCAAATGGTCGTCATGGCGACGGTGTTGCCATAATGGTTGTCATGGCGACGATGATGTCATAATGGTCGTCATGGCGACGATGACGTCATAATGGTCGTCATGGCGACAATGATGTCATAATGGTCGTCATGGCGACGATGATGTCATAATGGTCGTCATGGCGACGATGATGTCAGTATGGTGGTCATGGCTTTGGTGATGTCATAATGGTCGTCATGGCGACGGTGATGTCATAATGGTCGTCATGGCAATGGTGATGTCAGAATGGTCGTCATGGCAACGATGATGTCAGTATGGTGGTCATGGCTTTGGTGATGTCATAATGGTCGTCATGGCGACGATTATGTCATAAAGGTCGTCATGGCGACGATGATGTCAATATGGTTGTCATGGCTTTGGTGATGTCATAATGGTCGTCATGGCGACGGTGATGTCATAATGGTCGTCATGGCGACGATGATGTCATAATGGTCGTCACGGCGACGATGATGTCATAATGGTCGTCATGGCGACGATGATGTCATACTGGTCGTCATGGCGACGATGATGTCAGTATGGTGGTCATGGCTTTGGTGATGTCATAATGGTCGTCATGGCAACGATGATGTCATAATGGTCGTCATGGCGACGATGATGTCATAATGGTCGTCATGGCGACGATGATGTCAGTATGGTGGTCATGGCTTTGGTGATGTCATAATGGTCGTCATGGCGACGGTGATGTCAAAATGGTCGTCATGGCAATGGTGATGTCAGAATGGTCTTCATGGCGACGATGATGTCATACTGGTCGTCATGGCGACGGTGTTGCCATAATGGTCGTCATGGCGACGATGATGTCATAATGGTCGTCATGCCGACGATGATGCCATAATGGTCGTCATGGCGACGATGATGTCATAATGGTCGTCATGGCGACGATGATGTCATAATGGTCATCATGGCGACGATGATGTCAGTATGGTGGTCATGGCTTTGGTGATGTCATAATGGTCGTCATGGCGACGGTGATGTCATAATGGTCGTCATGGCGACGATGTTGTCAGTATGGTGGTCATGGCTTTGGTGATGTCATAATGGTCGTCATGGCGACGGTGATGTCAAAATGGTCGTCATGGCAATGGTGATGTCAGAATGGTCTTCATGGCGACGATGATGTCATACTGGTCGTCATGGCGACGGTGTTGCCATAATGGTCGTCATGGCGACGATGATGTCATAATGGTCGTCATGGCGACGATGATGTCATAATGGTCGTCATGGCGACGATGACGTCATAATGGTCGTCATGGCGACGATGACGTCATTATGGTCGTCATGGCGACGATAATGTCATAATGGTCGTCATGGCGACTATGATGTCATACTGGTCATCATGGCCACGGAGTTGCCATAATGGTCGTCATTTCGACGATGATGTCATAATGGTCGTCATGCCGACGATGATGTCATAATGGTCGTCATGGCGATGGTGTTGCCATAATGGTCGTCATGGCGACGATGATGTCATGATGGTCGTCATGCCGACGATGATGCCATAATGGTCGTCATGGCGACGATGATGTCATAATGGTCGTCATGGCGACGATGATGTCAGTATGGTGGTCATGGCTTTGGTGATGTCATAATGGTCGTCATGGCGACGGTGATGTCATAATGGTCGTCATGGCAATGGTGATGTCAGAATGGTGGTCATGGCTTTGGTGATGTCATAATGGTCGTCATGGCGACGATGATGTCAATATGGTTGTCATGGCTTTGGTGATGTCATAATGGTCGTCATGGCGATGGTGATGTCATAATGGTCGTCACGGCGACGATGATGTCATAATGGTCGTCACGGCGACGATGATGTCATAATGGTCGTCATAGCGACGATGATGTCATAATGGTCGTCATGGCGACAATGACGTCATAATGGTCGTCATGGCGACGATGATGTCATAATGGTCGTCATGGCGACGATGATGTCATACTGGTCGTCATGGCGACGGTGTTGCCATAATGGTTGTCATGGCGACGATGATGTCTTAATGGTGGTCATGGCTTTGGTGATGTCATAATGGTCGTCATGCCGACGATGATGTCAGTATGGTGGTCATGGCTTTGGTGATGTCATAATGGTCGTCATGGCGACGATGATGTCATAATGGTCGTCATGGCGACGATGATGTCAGTATGGTGGTCATGGCTTTGGTGATGTCATAATGGTCGTCATGGCGACGGTGATGTCAAAATGGTCGTCATGGCAATGGTGATGTCAGAATGGTCTTCATGGCGACGATGATGTCATACTGGTCGTCATGGCGACGGTGTTGCCATAATGGTCGTCATGGCGACGATGATGTCATAATGGTCGTCATGGCGACGATGATGTCATAATGGTCATCATGGCGACGATGACGTAATAATGGTCGTCATGGCGACAATGACGTCATTATGGTCGTCATGGCGACGATAATGTCATAATGGTCGTCATGGCGACTATGATGTCATACTGGTCGTCATGGCCACGGAGTTGCCATAATGGTCGTCATTTCGACGATGATGTCATAATGGTCGTCATGCCGACGATGATGTCATAATGGTCATCATGGCGACGGTGTTTTCATAATGGTCGTCATGGCGAAGATGATGTCATAATGGTCGTCATGGCGAAGATGATGTCATAATGGTCGTCATGGCGACGATGATGTCAGTATGGTGGTCATGGCTTTTGTGATGTCATAATGGTCGTCATGGCGACGGTGATGTCATAATGGTCGTCATGGCAATGGTGATGTCAGAATGGTCGTCATGGCGACGATGATGTCAGGATGGTGGTCATGGCTTTGGTGATGTCATAATGGTCGTCATGGCGACGATGATGTCATAATGGTCGTCATGGCGACGATGATGTCAATATGGTTGTCATGGCTTTGGTGATGTCATAATGGTCGTCATGGCGACGGTGATGTCATAATGGTCGTCACGGCGACGATGATGTCATAATAGTCGTCACGGCGACGGTGATGTCATAATGGTCGTCATGGCGACGATGATGTCATACTGGTCGTCATGGCGACGGTGTTGCCAAAATGGTCGTCATGGCGACGATGATGTCATAATGGTCGTCATGGCGACAATGATGTCATAATGGTCGTCATGGCGACGATGACGTCATAATGGTCGTCATGGCGACGTTGATTTCATAATGGTCGTCATGGTGACGGTGATGTCATAATGGTTGCCATGGCAACAATGTTGTCATAAAGGTCGTCATGGCGAAGGTGATGTCATAATGGTCGTCATGGCGATGATGATGTCATTATGGTCGTCATGGCAACGATGATGTCATAATTGTCGTCATGGCAACGATGAAGTCATATTCGTCGTCACGGCAATAGTGATGTCATAATGCTCATCATGGCGAAGGTGATGTCATAATAATTGCCATGGCAACAATGTTGTCATAATGGTCGACATGACGACGGTTATGTCATAATGGTCGTCATGGCGACGGTGATGTCATAATGGTCATCATGGCAACGATGAGGTCATAATGTTCGTAATGGCTCCGGTGATGTAATATTGGTCGTCATGGCGACGATGATGTCATAATGGTCATCATGGCGACAATGATGTCATAATGGTCGTCATGGCGACGGTGATGTCATAATGGTCATCATGGCGACGATGATGTCATAATGGTCGTCATGGCGACGATGATGTCAGTATGATGGTCATGGCTTTGGTGATGTCATAATGGTCGTCATGGTGATGGTGATGTCATAATGGTCGTCATGGCAATGGTGATGTCAGAATGGTCGTCATGGCGACGATGATGTCATACTGTCGTCATGGCGACGGTGTTGCCATAATGGTCGTCATGGCGACGATGATGTCATAATGGTCATCATGGCGACGATGACGTCATAATGGTCGTCATGGCAACGATGATGTCATAATGGTCGTCATGGCGACGATGATGTCATACTGGTCGTCATGGCGACAGTGTTGCCATAATGGTCGTCATGGTGACGATGATGTCACAATGGTCGTCATGGCGACGGTGTTGTCATAATGGTCGTCATGCCGACGATGATGTCATAATGTTCGTCATGGCGAAGATGATGTCATAATGGTCGTCATGGCGACGATGATGTCATAATGGTCGTCATGGCGACGATGACGTCATAATGGTCGTCATGGCGACGATGATGTCATAATGGTCGTCATGGCGACGGTGATGTCATAATAGTCGTCATGGCGACAATGATGTCATAATGGTCGTCATGGCGACGATGATGTCATAATGGTCGTCACGGCGACGGTGTTGCCATAATGGTCGTCATGGCGACGATGATGTCATAATGGTCGTCATGGCGACGATGATGTCATAATGGTCGTCATGGCGACGATGTCAGTATGGTGGTCATGGCTTTGGTGATGTCATAATGGTCGTCATGGCGACGGTGATGTCATAATGGTCGTCATGGCAAAGGTGATGTCCAAATGGTCGTCATGGCGACGGTGTTGCCATAATGGTTGTCATGGCGACGATGATGTCATAATGGTCGTCATGGCAATGGTGATGTCAGAATGGTGGTCATGGCTTTCGTGATGTCATAATGGTCGTCATGGCGACGATGTCAATATGGTTGTCATGGCTTTGGTGATGTCATAATGGTCGTCATGGCGACGGTGATGTCATAATGGTCGTCATGGCGACGATGATGTCATAATGGTCGTCACGGCGACGATGATGTCATAATGGTCGTCATAGCGACGATGATGTCATAATGGTCGTCATGGTGACGATGACGTCATAATGGTCGTCATGGCGACGATGATGTCATAATGGTCGTCATGGCGACGATGATGTCATACTGGTCGTCATGGCGACGGTGTTGCCATAATGGTTGTCATGGCGACGATGATGTCATAATGGTCGTCATGCCGACGATGATGTCAGTATGGTGGTCATGGCTTTGGTGATGTCATAATGGTCGTCATGGCAACGATGATGTCATAATGGTCGTCATGGCGACGATGATGTCATAATGGTCGTCATGGCGACGATGATGTCAGTATGGTGGTCATGGCTTTGGTGATGTCATAATGGTCGTCATGGCGACGGTGATGTCATAATGGTCGTCACGGCGACGGTGATGTCATAATGGTCGTCATGGCAACGATGACGTCATAATGGTCGTCATGGCGACGATGATGTCATACTGGTCGTCATGGCGACGGTGTTGCCATAATGGTCGTCATGGCGACGATGATGTCATAATGGTCGTCATGGCGACGGTGTTGTCATAATGGTCGTCATGCCGACGATGATGTCATAATGGTCGTCATGGCGAAGATGATGTCATAATGGTCGTCATGGCGAAGATGATGTCATAATGGTCATCATGGCGACGATGACGTCATAATGGTAGTCATGGCGACGATGACGTCATAATGGTCGTCATGGCGACGATGATGTCATAATGGTCGTCATGGCGACGGTGATGTCATAATAGTCGTCATGGCGACAATGATGTCATGATGGTCGTCATGCCGACGATGATGTCATAATGGTCGTCACGGCGACGGTGTTGCCATAATGGTCGTCATGGCGACGATGATGTCATAATGGTCGTCATGGCGACGAAGATGTCATAATGGTCGTCATGGCGACGATGATGTCAGTATGGTGGTCATGGCTTTGGTGATGTCATAATGGTCGTCATGGCGACGGTGATGTCATAATGGTCGTCATGGCAAAGGTGATGTCAGAATGGTCGTCATGGTGACGGTGTTGCCATAATGGTCGTCATGGCGACGATGACGTCATAATGGTCGTCATGGCGACGATGACGTCATAATGGTCGTCATGTCGACGATGACGTCATAATGGTCGTCATGTCGACGATGACGTCATAATGGTCGTCATGGCGACGATGATGTCATAATGGTCGTCATGGCGACGATGATGTCATAAGGGTCGTCATGGCGACGATGATGTAAGTATGGTGGTCATGGCTTTGGTGATGTCATAATGGTCGTCATGGCGACGGTGATGTCATAATGGTCGTCATGGCGATGGTGATGTCAGAATGGTCGTCATGGCGACGATGATGTCAGTATGGTGGTCATGGCTATGGTGATGTCATAATGGTCGTCATGGCGACGATTATGTCATAATGGTCGTCATGGCGACGATGATGTCATAATGGTTGTCATGGCTTGGTGATGTCATAATGGTCGTCATGGCGACGGTGATGTCATAATGGTCGTCATGGCGACGATGATGTCATAATGGTCGTCACGGCGACGATGATGTCATAATGGTCGTCATGGCGACGATGATGTCATACTGGTCGTCATGGCGACGGTGTTGCCATAATGGTCATCATGGCGACGATGATGTCATAATGGTCGTCATGCCGACGATGATGTCATAATGGTCGTCATGGCGACGGTGTTGCCATAATGGTCGTCATGGCGACGATGATGTCATAATGGTCGTCATGGCGACGATGATGTTATAATGGTCGTCATGGCGACGATGATGTCAGTATGGTGGTCATGGCTTTGGTGATGTCATAATGGTCGTCATGGCGACGGTGATGTCATAATGGTCGTCATGGCAATGGTGATGTCAGAATGGTGGTCATGGCTTTCGTGATGTCATAATGGTCGTCATGGCGATGATGATGTCATAATGGTCGTCATGGCGACGATGATGTCATAATGGTCGTCATGGCGACGGTGATGTCATAATGATCGTCATGGCGACGATGATGTCATAATGGTCGTCATGGCTACGATGATGTCATAATGGTCGTCATGGCGACGATGATGTTATAATAGTCGTCATGGCGACGATGATGTCATAATGGTCGTCATGCCAACGATGATGTCAATATGGTTGTCATGGCTTTGGTGATGTCATAATGGTCGACATGGCGACGGTGATGTCATAATGGTCGTCATGGCGACGATGATGTCATAATGGTCGTCACGGCGACGATGATGTCATAATGGTCGTCACGGCGACGATGATGTCATAATGGTCGTCACTGCGGCGGTAATGTCATAATGGTCGTCATGGCGACGATGATGTCATACTGTCGTCATGGCGACGGTGTTGCCATAATGGTCGTCATGGCGACGATGATGTCATAATGGTCGTCATGGCGACGGTGTTGTCATAATGGTCGTCATGCCGACGATGATGTCATAATGTTCGTCATGGCGACGATGACGTCATAATGGTCGTCATGGCGACGATGATGTCATAATGGTCGTCATGGCGACGATGACGTCATAATGGTCGTCATGGCGACGATGATGTCATAATGGTCGTCATGGCGACGGTGATGTCATAATAGTCGTCATGGCGACAATGATGTCATAATGGTCGTCATGGCGACGATGATGTCATAATGGTCGTCACGGCGACGGTGTTGCCATAATGGTCGTCATGGCGACGATGATGTCATAATGGTCGTCATGGCGACGATGATGTCATAATGGTCGTCATGGCGACAATGTCAGTATGGTGGTCATGGCTTTGGTGATGTCATAATGGTCGTCATGGCGACGGTGATGTCATAATGGTCGTCATGGCAAAGGTGATGTCCAAATGGTCGTCATGGCGACGGTGTTGCCATAATGGTTGTCATGGCGACGATGATGTCATAATGGTCGTCATGGCGACGATGACGTCATAATGGTCGTCATGGCGACAATGATGTCATAATGGTCGTCATGGCGACGATGATGTCATAATGGTCGTCATGGCGACGATGATGTCAGTATGGTGGTCATGGCTTTGGTGATGTCATAATGGTCGTCATGGCGACGGTGATGTCATAATGGTCGTCATGGCAATGGTGATGTCAGAATGGTCGTCATGGCAACGATGATGTCAGTATGGTGGTCATGGCTTTGGTGATGTCATAATGGTCGTCATGGCGACGATTATGTCATAATGGTCGTCATGGCGACGATGATGTCAATATGGTTGTCATGGCTTTGGTGATGTCATAATGGTCGTCATGGCGACGGTGATGTCATAATGGTCGTCATGGCGACGATGATGTCATAATGGTCGTCACGGCGACGATGATGTCATAATGGTCGTCATGGCGACGATGATGTCATACTGGTCGTCATGGCGACGATGATGTCAGTATGGTGGTCATGGCTTTGGTGATGTCATAATGGTCGTCATGGCAACGATGATGTCATAATGGTCGTCATGGCGACGATGATGTCATAATGGTCGTCATGGCGACGATGATGTCAGTATGGTGGTCATGGCTTTGGTGATGTCATAATGGTCGTCATGGCGACGGTGATGTCAAAATGGTCGTCATGGCAATGGTGATGTCAGAATGGTCTTCATGGCGACGATGATGTCATACTGGTCGTCATGGCGACGGTGTTGCCATAATGGTCGTCATGGCGACGATGATGTCATAATGGTCGTCATGCCGACGATGATGCCATAATGGTCGTCATGGCGACGATGATGTCATAATGGTCGTCATGGCGACGATGATGTCATAATGGTCATCATGGCGACGATGATGTCAGTATGGTGGTCATGGCTTTGGTGATGTCATAATGGTCGTCATGGCGACGGTGATGTCATAATGGTCGTCATGGCGACGATGTTGTCAGTATGGTGGTCATGGCTTTGGTGATGTCATAATGGTCGTCATGGCGACGGTGATGTCAAAATGGTCGTCATGGCAATGGTGATGTCAGAATGGTCTTCATGGCGACGATGATGTCATACTGGTCGTCATGGCGACGGTGTTGCCATAATGGTCGTCATGGCGACGATGATGTCATAATGGTCGTCATGGCGACGATGATGTCATAATGGTCATCATGGCGACGATGACGTCATAATGGTCGTCATGGCGACAATGACGTCATTATGGTCGTCATGGCGACGATAATGTCATAATGGTCGTCATGGCGACTATGATGTCATACTGGTCATCATGGCCACGGAGTTGCCATAATGGTCGTCATTTCGACGATGATGTCATAATGGTCGTCATGCCGACGATGATGTCATAATGGTCGTCATGGCGACGGTGTTGCCATAATGGTCGTCATGGCGACGATGATGTCATGATGGTCGTCATGCCGACGATGATGCCATAATGGTCGTCATGGCGACGATGATGTCATAATGGTCGTCATGGCGACGATGATGTCAGTATGGTGGTCATGGCTTTGGTGATGTCATAATGGTCGTCATGGCGACGGTGATGTCATAATGGTCGTCATGGCAATGGTGATGTCAGAATGGTGGTCATGGCTTTGGTGATGTCATAATGGTCGTCATGGCGACGATGATGTCAATATGGTTGTCATGGCTTTGGTGATGTCATAATGGTCGTCATGGCGATGGTGATGTCATAATGGTCGTCACGGCGACGATGATGTCATAATGGTCGTCACGGCGACGATGATGTCATAATGGTCGTCATAGCGACGATGATGTCATAATGGTCGTCATGGCGACAATGACGTCATAATGGTCGTCATGGCGACGATGATGTCATAATGGTCGTCATGGCGACGATGATGTCATACTGGTCGTCATGGCGACGGTGTTGCCATAATGGTTGTCGTGGCGACGATGATGTCATAATGGTGGTCATGGCTTTGGTGATGTCATAATGGTCGTCATGCCGACGATGATGTCAGTATGGTGGTCATGGCTTTGGTGATGTCATAATGGTCGTCATGGCAACGATGATGTCATAATGGTCGTCATGGCGACGATGATGTCATAATGGTCGTCATGGCGACGATGATGTCAGTATGGTGGTCATGGCTTTGGTGATGTCATAATGGTCGTCATGGCGACGGTGATGTCAAAATGGTCGTCATGGCAATGGTGATGTCAGAATGGTCTTCATGGCGACGATGATGTCATACTGGTCGTCATGGCGACGGTGTTGCCATAATGGTCGTCATGGCGACGATGATGTCATAATGGTCGTCATGGCGACGATGATGTCATAATGGTCATCATGGCGACGATGACGTCATAATGGTCGTCATGGCGACAATGACGTCATTATGGTCGTCATGGCGACGATAATGTCATAATGGTCGTCATGGCGACTATGATGTCATACTGGTCGTCATGGCCACGGAGTTGCCATAATGGTCGTCATTTCGACGATGATGTCATAATGGTCGTCATGCCGACGATGATGTCATAATGGTCGTCATGACGACGGTGTTTTCATAATGGTCGTCATGGCGAAGATGATGTCATAATGGTCGTCATGGCGAAGATGATGTCATAATGGTCGTCATGGCGACGATGATGTCAGTATGGTGGTCATGGCTTTTGTGATGTCATAATGGTCGTCATGGCGACGGTGATGTCATAATGGTCGTCATGGCAATGGTGATGTCAGAATGGTCGTCATGGCGACGATGATGTCAGGATGGTGGTCATGGCTTTGGTGATGTCATAATGGTCATCATGGCGACGATGATGTCATAATGGTCGTCATGGCGACGATGATGTCAATATGGTTGTCATGGCTTTGGTGATGTCATAATGGTCGTCATGGCGACGGTGATGTCATAATGGTCGTCACGGCGACGATGATGTCATAATAGTCGTCACGGCGACGGTGATGTCATAATGGTCGTCATGGCGACGATGATGTCATACTGGTCGTCATGGCGACGGTGTTGCCATAATGGTCGTCATGGCGACGATGATGTCATAATGGTCGTCATGGCGACAATGATGTCATAATGGTCGTCATGGCGACGATGACGTCATAATGGTCGTCATGGCGACGTTGATTTCATAATGGTCGTCATGGCGACGGTGATGTCATAATGGTTGCCATGGCAACAATGTTGTCATAAAGGTCGTCATGGCGAAGGTGATGTCATAATGGTCGTCATGGCGATGATGATGTCATTATGGTCGTCATGGCAACGATGATGTCATAATTGTCGTCATGGCAACGATGAAGTCATATTCGTCGTCACGGCAATAGTGATGTCATAATGCTCATCATGGCGAAGGTGATGTCATAATAATTGCCATGGCAACAATGTTGTCATAATGGTCGACATGACGACGGTTATGTCATAATGGTCGTCATGGCGACGGTGATGTCATAATGGTCATCATGGCAACGATGAGGTCATAATGTTCGTAATGGCGACGGTGATGTAATATTGGTCGTCATGGCGACGATGATGTCATAATGGTCATCATGGCGACAATGATGTCATAATGGTCGTCATGGCGACGGTGATGTCATAATGGTCATCATGGCGACGATGATGTCATAATGGTCGTCATGGCGACGATGATGTCATAATGTTCGTCATGGCGACGATGAAGTCATAATGGTCGTCAAGGCGACGATGATGTCAAAATGGTCATCATGGCGACGATGATGTCATAATGGTCGTCATGGCGACGGTGATGTCAGAATGGTCGTCATGGCAATGGTGATGTCAGAATGGTCTTCATGGCAAAGGTTATGTTAGAATGGTCATCATGGCGACGATGATGTCATAATGGTCGTCATGGCGACGATGATGTCATAATGGTCGTCATGGCAATGATGATGCCATAATGGTCGTCATGGCGACGATGATGTCAAAATGGTCGTCATGACGACAATGATGTCATAATGGTCGTCATGGCGACGATGATGTCATTATGGTCGTCATGGCGACGGTGTTGCCATAATGGTCGTCATGGCGACGATGATGTCATTATGGTCATCATGGCGACAATGATGTCATAATGGTCGTTATGGCGACGATGATGTCAATATGGTTGTCATGGCTTTGGTGATGTCATAATGGTCGTCACGGCGACGTTGATGTCATAATGGTCGTCACGGCGACGTTGATGTCATAATGGTCGTCACGGCGACGGTGATGTCATAATGGTCGTCACGGCGACGATGATGTCATAATGGTCGTCACGGCGACGATGATGTCATAATGGTCGTCACGGCGACGATGAAGTCATAATGATCGTCACGGCGACGGTGATGTCATAATGGTCGTCACGGCAACGGTGATGTCATAATGGTCGTCATGGCGATGATGATGTCACACTGTTCGTCATGGCGACGGTGTTGCCATAATGGTCGTCATGGCGACGATGATGTCACACTGTTCGTCATGGCGACGGTGTTGCCATAATGGTCGTCATGGCGACGATGATGTCATAATGGTCGTCATGGCGACGATGATGTCATAATGGTCGTCATGGCGTCAATGATGTCATAATGGTCGTCATGCCGACGATGATGTCATTATGGTCATCATGGCAACGATGATGTCATAATGGTCGTCATGGCGACGATGATGTCATAATAGTCATCATGGCGACAATGATGTCATAATGGTCGTCATGGCGACGATGATGTTAATATGGTTGTCATGGCTTTGGTGATGTCATAATGGTCGTCACGGCGACGGTGATGTCATAATGGTCGTCATGGCGACGATGACGTCATAATGGTCGTCATGGCGACGATGATGTCATACTGGTCGTCATGGCGACGGTGTTGCCATAATGGTCGTCATGGCGACGATGATGTCATAATGGTCGTCATGGCGACGATGATGTCATAATGGTCGTCATGCCGACGATGATGTCATAATAGTCGTCATGGCGAAGATGATGTCATAATGGTCGTCATGGCGACGATGATGTCATATTGGTCGTCATGGCGACGTTGACGTCATAATGATCGTCATTGCGACGATGACGTCATAATGATCGTCATGTCGACGGTGATGTCATAATGGTCGTTATGGCGACGGTGATGTCATAATAGTCGTCATGGCAACGTTGATGTCATAATTGTCGTCATGCCGACGATGATGTCATAATGGTCGTCATGGCGACGGTGTTACCATAATGGTCGTCATGGCGACGATGATGTCATAATGGTCGTCATGGTGACAATGATGTCATAATGGTCGTCATGGCGACGATGATGTCAGAATGGTCGTCATGGCGACGATTATGTCAGTATGGTAGTCATGGCTTTGGTGATGTCATAATGGTCGTCATGGCGACGATGATGTCATAATGGTCGTCATGGCGACGATGATGTCAATATGGTTGTCATGGTTTTGGTGATGTCATAATGGTCGTCATGGCGACGGTGATATCATAATGGTCGTCATGGCGACGATGATGTCATAATGGTCGTCACGGCGACGATGATGTCATAAAGGTCGTCACGGCGACGGTGATGTCATAATGGTTGCCATAGCAACAATGTTGTCATAAAGTTCGTCATGGCGACGATGATGTCATAATGGTAGTCATGGCAACGATGATGTCATAATGGTCGTCATGGCGACGATGATGTCATACTGGTTGTCATGGCGACAGTGTTGCCATAATGGTCGTCATGGCGACGATGATGTCATAATGGTCGTCATGGCGACGGTGTTGTCATAATGGTCGTCATGCCGACGATGATGTCATAATGGTCGTCATGGCGAAGATGATGTCATAATGGTCGTCATGGCGATGATGATGTCATAATGGTCGTCATGGCGACGATGACGTCATAATGGTCGTCATGGCGACGATGACGTCATAATGGTCGTCATGGCGACAGTGATGTCATAATAGTCGTCATGGCGACGATGAAGTCATAATGGTCGTCATGCCGACGATGATGTCATAATGGTCGTCACGGCGACGATGTTGCCATAATGGTCGTCATGGCGACGATGATGTCATAATGGTCGTCATGGCGACGATGATGTCATAATGGTCGTCATGGCGACGATGATGTCAGTATGGTGGTCATGGCTTTGGTGATGTTGGTGATGTCATAATGGTCGTCATGGCGACGGTGATGTCATAATGGTCGTCATGGCAATGGTGATGTCAGAATGGTCGTCATGGCGACGATGATGTCAGTATGGTGGTCATGGCTTTGGTGATGTCATAATGGTCATCATGGCGACGATTATGTCATAATGGTCGTCATGGCGACGATGATGTCAATATGGTTGTCATGGCTTTTGTGATGTCATAATGGTCGTCATGGCGGCGGTGATGTCATAATGGTCGTCATGGCGACGATGATGTCATAATGGTCGTCACGGCGACGATGATGTCATAATGGTCGTCATAGCGACGATGATGTCATAATGGTCGTCATGGCGACGATGACGTCATAATGGTCGTCATGGCGACGATGATGTCATAATGTTCGTCATGGCGACGATGATGTCAATATGGTTGTCATGTCTTTGGTGATGTCATAATGGTCGTCATGGCGACGGTGATGTCATAATGGTCGTCATGGCGACGATGATGTCATAATGGTCGTCATGGCGACGATGATGTCATAATGGTCGTCATGGCGACGATGATGTCATAATGGTCGTCATGCTGACGATGATATCAGTATGGTGGTCATGGCTTTGGTGATGTCATAATGGTCGTCATGGCGACGATGATGTCATACTGGCCGTCATGGAGACGGTGTTGCCATAATGGTCGTCATGGCGACGATGATGTCATAATGGTCGTCATGGCGACGGTGATGTCATAATGGTCGTCATGCCGACGATGATGTCAGTATGGTGGTCATGGCTTTGGTGATGTCATAATGGTCGTCATGGCGACGGTGATGTCATAATGGTCGTCATGGCAATGGTGATGTCAGAATGGTCGTCATGGCGACGATGATGTCAGTATGGTGGTCATGGCTTTGGTGATGTCAGAATGGTCGTCATGGCGACGATGATGTCATACTGGTCGTCATGGCGACGGTGTTGCCATAATGGTCGTCATGGCGACGATGATGTCATAATGGTCGTCATGGCAATGGTGATGTCAGAATGGTCGTCATGGCGACGATGATGTCATAATGGTCGTCATGGCGACGATGATGTCATAATGGTCGTCATGGCTACGATGATGTCATAATGGTCGTCATGGCGACGATGATGTTATAATAGTCGTCATGGCGACGATGATGTCATAATGGTCGTCATGCCAACGATGATGTCATAATGGTCGTCATGGCAATGGTGATGTCAGAATGGTCGTCATGGCGACGATGATGTCATAATGGTCATCACGGCGACGATGATGTCATAATGGTCGTCACGGCGGCGGTAATGTCATAATGGTCATCATGGCGACGATGATGTCATACTGTCGTCATGGCGACGGTGTTGCCATAATGGTCGTCATGGCGACGATGATGTCATAATGGTCATCATGGCGACGATGACGTCATAATGGTCGTCATGGCGACGATGACGTCATAATGGTCGTCATGGCGACGATGACGTCATAATGGTCGTCATGGCGACGATAATGTCATACTGGTCGTCATGACGACGGTGTTGCCATAATGGTCGTCATGGCGACGATGATGTCATAATGGTCGTCATGCCGACGATGATGTCATAATGTTCGTCATGGCGACGATGATGTCATAATGGTCGTCACGGCGACGATGATGTCAGTATGGTGGTCATGGCTTTGGTGATGTCGTAATGGTCGTCAGGGCGACGGTGATGTCATAATGGTCGTCATGGCAATGGTGATGTCAGAATGGTCGTCATGGCGACGATGATGTCATACTGTCGTCATGGCGACGATGTTGCCATAATGGTCGTCATGGCGACGATGATGTCATAATGGTCATCATGGCGACGATGACGTCATAATGGTCGTCATGGCAACGATGATGTCATAATGGTCGTCATGGCGACGATGATGTCATACTGGTCGACATGGCGACAGTGTTGCCATAATGGTCGTCATGGCGACGATGATGTCATAATGGTCGTCATGGCGACGGGGTTGTCATAATGGTCGTCATGCCGACGATGATGTCATAATGGTCGTCATGGCGAAGATGATGTCATAATGGTCGTCATGGCGACGATGATGTCATAATGGTCGTCATGGCGACGATGACGTCATAATGATCGTCATGGCGACGATGACGTCATAATGGTCGTCATGGCGACGATGATGTCATAATGGTCGTTATGGCGACGGTGATGTCATAATAGTCGTCATGACGACAATGATGTCATAATGGTCGTCATGCCGACGATGTTGTCATAATGGTCGTCACGGCGACGGTGTTGCCATAATGGTCGTCATGGCGACGATGATGTCATAATGGTCGTCATGGCGACGATGATGTCATAATGGTCGTCATGGCGACGATGATGTCAGTATGGTGGTCATGGCTTTGGTGATGTCATAATGGTCGTCATGGCGACGGTGATGTCATAATGGTCGTCATGGCAATGGTGATGTCAGAATGGTCGTCATGGCGACGATGATGTCAGTATGGTGGTCATGGCTTTGGTGACGTCATAATGGTCGTCATGGCGACGATTATGTCACAATGGTCGTCATGGCGACGATGATGTCAATATGGTTGTCATGGCTTGGTGATGTCATAATGGTCGTCATGGCGACGGTGATGTCATAATGGTCGTCATGGCGACGATGATGTCATAATGGTCGTCACGGCGACGATGATGTTATAATGGTCGTCATGGCGACGATGATGTCATACTGGTCGTCATGGCGACGGTGTTGCCATAATGGTCGTCATGGCGACGATGATGTCATAATGGTCGTCATGCCGACGATGATGTCATAATGGTCATCATGGCGACGGTGTTGCCATAATGGTCGTCATGGCGACGATGATGTCATAATGGTCGTCATGGCGACGATGATGTTATAATGGTCGTCATGGCGACGATGATGTCAGTATGGTGGTCATGGCTTTGGTGATGTCATAATGGTCGTCATGGCGACGGTGATATCATAATGGTCGTCATGGCAATGGTGATGTCAGAATGGTGGTCATGGCTTTCGTGATGTCATAATGGTCGTCATGGCGACGATGTCAATATGGTTGTCATGGCTTTGGTGATGTCATAATGGTCGTCATGGCGACGGTGATGTCATAATGGTCGTCATGGCGACGATGATGTCATAATGGTCGTCACGGCGACGATGATGTCATAATGGTCGTCATAGCGACGATGACGTCATAATGGTCGTCATGGCGACGATGATGTCATACTGGTCGTCATGGCGACGGTGTTGCCATAATGGTTGTCATGGCGACGATGATGTCATAATGGTCGTCATGGCGACGGTGATGTCATAATGGTCGTCATGCCGACGATGATGTCAGTATGGTGGTCATGGCTTTGGTGATGTCATAATGGTCGTCATGGCAACGATGATGTCATAATGGTCGTCATGGCGACGATGATGTCATAATGGTCGTCATGGCGACGATGATGTCAGTATGGTGGTCATGGCTTTGGTGATGTCATAATGGTCGTCATGGCGACGGTGATGTCATAATGGTCGTCACGGCGACGGTGATGTCATAATGGTCGTTATGGCGACGATGACGTCATAATGGTCGTCATGGCGACGATGATGTCATACTGGTCGTCATGGCGACGGTGTTGCCATAATGGTCGTCATGGCGACGATGATGTCATAATGGTCGTCATGGCGACGGTGTTGTCATAATGGTCGTCATGCCGACGATGATGTCATAATGGTCGTCATGGCGAAGATGATGTCATAATGGTCGTCATGGCGACGATGATGTCATAATGGTCGTCATGGCGACGATGACGTCATAATGGTCGTCATGGCGACGATGATGTCATAATGTTCGTCATGGCGACGGTGATGTCATAATAGTCGTCATGGCGACAATGATGTCATAATGGTCGTCATGCCGACGATGATGTCATAATGGTCGTCACGGCGACGGTGTTGCCATAATGGTCGTCATGGCGACGATGATGTCATAATGGTCGTCATGGCGACGATGATGTCATAATGGTCGTCATGGCGACGATGATGTCAGTATGGTGGTCATGGCTTTGGTGATGTCATAATGGTCGTCATGGCGACGTTGATGTCATAATGGTCGTCATGGCGACGGTGATGTCAGAATGGTAGTCATGGCGACGGTGTTGCCATAATGGTCGTCATGGCGACGATGACGTCATAATGGTCGTCATGGCGACGATGATGTCATAATGGTCGTCATGGCGACGATGACGTCATAATGGTCGTCATGGCGACGATGATGTCATAATGGTCGTCATGGCGACGATGATGTCATAATGGTCGTCATGGCGACGATGATGTCAGTATGGTGGTCATGGCTTTGGTGATGTCAGAATGGTCGTCATGGCGACGATGATGTCATACTGGTCGTCATGGCGACGGTGTTGCCATAATGGTCGTCATGGCGACGATGATGTCATAATGGTCGTCATGGCAATGGTGATGTCAGAATGGTCGTCATGGCGACGATGATGTCATAATGGTCGTCATGGCGACGGTGATGTCATAATGGTCGTCATGGCGACGATGATGTCATAATGGTCGTCATGGCTACGATGATGTCATAATGGTCGTCATGGAGACGATGATGTTATAATAGTCGTCATGACGACGATGATGTCATAATGGTCGTCATGCCAACGATGATGTCAATATGGTTGTCATGGCTTTGGTGATGTCATAATGGTCGTCATTGCGACGGTGATGTCATAATGGTCGTCATGGCGACGATGATGTCATAATGGTCGTCACGGCAACGATGATGTCATAATGGTCGTCACGGCGGCGGTAATGTCATAATGGTCATCATGGTGACGATGATGTCATACTGTCGTCATGGCAACGGTGTTGCCATAATGGTCGTCATGGCGACGATGATGTCATAATGGTCATCATGGCGACGATGACGTCATAATGGTCGTCATGGCGACGATGACGTCATAATGGTCGTCATGGCGACAATGACGTCATAATGGTCGTCATGGCGACGATGACGTCATAATGGTCGTCATGCCGACGATGATGTCATAATGGTCGTCATGGCGACGATGATGTCATAATGGTCGTCACGGCGACGATGATGTCAGTATGGTGGTCATGACTTTGGTGATGTCGTAATGGTCGTCAGGGCGACGGTGATGTCATAATGGTCGTCATGGCAATGGTGATGTCAGAATGGTCGTCATGGCGACGATGATGTCATACTGTCGTCATGGCGACGGTGTTGCCATAATGGTCGTCATGGCGAAGATGATGTCATAATGGTCATCATGGCGACGATGACGTCATAATGGTCGTCATGGCAACGATGAAGTCATAATGGTCGTCATGGCGACGATGATGTCATACTGGTCGACATGGCGACAGTGTTGCCATAATGGTCGTCATGGCGACGATGATGTCATAATGGTCGTCATGGCGACGGTGTTGTCATAATGGTCGTCATGCCGACGATGATGTCATAATGGTCGTCATGGCGAAGATGATGTCATAATGGTCGTCATGGCGATGATGATGTCATAATGGTCATCATGGCGACGATGACGTCATAATGGTCGTCATGGCGACGATGACGTCATAATGGTCGTCATGGCGACAATGATGTCATAATGGTCGTCATGGCGACGGTGATGTCATAATGGTCGTCATGGCGACGTTGATGTCAGTATGGTGGTCATGGCTTTGGTGATGTCATAATGGTCGTCATGGCAAAGGTGATGTCAGAATGGTCGTCATGGCGACGGTGTTGCCATAATGGTCGTCATGGCGACGATGACGTCATAATGGTCATCATGGCGACGATGATGTCATAATGGTCGTCATGGCGACGATGATGTCATAATGGTCGTCATGGCGACGATGATGTCATAATGGTCGTCATGGCGACGATGATGTCAGTATGGTGGTCATGGCTTTGGTGATGTCATAATGGTCGTCATGGCGACGGTGATGTCATAATGGTCGTCATGGCAATGGTGATGTCAGAATGGTCGTCATGGCGACGATGGTGTCAGTATGGTGGTCATGGCTTTGGTGATGTCATAATGGTCGTCATGGCGACGATTATGTCATAATGGTCGTCATGGCGACGATGATGTCAATATGGTTGTCATGGCTTGGTGATGTCATAATGGTCGTCATGGCGACGGTGATGTCATAATGGTCGTCATGGCGAAGATGATGTCATAATGGTCGTCACGGGCGACGATGATGTCATAATGGTCGTCATGGCGACGATGATGTCATACTGGTCGTCATGGCGACGGTGTTGCCATAATGGTCGTCATGGCGACGATGATGTCATAATGGTCGTCATGCCGACGATGATGTCATAATGGTCGTCATGGCGACGGTGTTGCCATAATGGTCGTCATGGCGACGATGATGTCATAATGGTCGTCATGGCGACGATGATGTTATAATGGTCGTCATGGCGACGATGATGTCAGTATGGTGGTCATGGCTTTGGTGATGTCATAATGGTTGTCATGGCAACGGTGATGTCATAATGGTCGTCATGGCAATGGTGATGTCAGAATGGTGGTCATGGCTTTCGTGATGTCATAATGGTCGTCATGGCGACGATGATGTCAATATGGTTGTCATGGCTTTGGTGATGTCATAATGGTCGTCATGGCGACGGTGATGTCATAATGGTCGTCATGGCGACGATGATGTCATAATGGTCGTCACGGCGACGATGATGTCATAATGGTCGTCATAGCGACGATGATGTCATAATGGTCGTCATAGCGACGATGATGTCATAATGGTCGTCATGGCGACGATGATGTCATAATGGTCGTCATGGCGACGATGATGTCAGTATGGTGGTCATGGCTTTGGTGATGTCATAATGGTCGTCACGGCGACGGTGATGTCATAATGGTCGTCACGGCGACGGTGATGTCATAATGGTCGTCATGGCGACGATGACGTCATAATGGTCGTCATGGCGACGATGATGTCATACTGGTCGTCATGGCGACGGTGTTGCCATAATGGTCGTCATGGCGACGATGATGTCATAATGGTCGTCATGGCGACGATGATGTCATAATGGTCGTCATGCCGACGATGATGTCATAATAGTCGTCATGGCGAAGATGATGTCATAATGGTCGTCATGGCGACGATGATGTCATAATGGTCGTCATGGCGACGATGACGTCATAATGATCGTCATGGCGACGATGACGTCATAATGATCGTCATGTCGACGGTGATGTCATAATGGTCGTCATGGCGACGGTGATGTCATAATAGTCGTCATGGCGACGTTGATGTCATAATTGTCGTCATGCCGACGATGATGTCATAATGGTCGTCATGGCGACGGTGTTACCATAATGGTCGTCATGGCGACGATGATGTCATAATGGTCGTCATGGCGACAATGATGTCATAATGGTCGTCATGGCGACGATGATGTCAGAATGGTCGTCATGGCGACGATTATGTCAGTATGGTAGTCATGGCTTTGGTGATGTCATAATGGTCGTCATGGCGACGATGATGTCATAATGGTCGTCATGGCGACGATGATGTCAATATGGTTGTCATGGTTTTGGTGATATCATAATGGTCGTCATGGCGACGGTGATGTCATAATGGTCGTCATGGCGACGATGATGTCATAATGGTCGTCACGGCGACGATGACGTCATAATGGTCGTCATGGCGACGATGACGTCATAATGGTCGTCATGGCGACAGTGATGTCATAATAGTCGTCATGGCGACGATGATGTCATAATGGTCGTCATGCCGACGATGATGTCATAATGGTCGTCACGGCGACGGTGTTGCCATAATGGTCGTCATGGCGACGATGATGTCATAATGGTCGTCATGGCGACGATGATGTCATAATGGTCGTCATGGCGACGATGATGTCAGTATGGTGGTCATGGCTTTGGTGATGTCAGAATGGTCGTCATGGCGACGGTGTTGCCATAATGGTCGTCATGGCGACGATGATGTCATAATGGTCGTCATGGCGACGATGAAGTCATAATGGTCGTCATGGCGACGATGACGTCATAATGGTCGTCATGGCGACGATGATGTCATAATGGTCGTCATGGTGACGATGATGTCATAATGGTCGTCATTGTGACGATGATGTCATAATGGTCGTCATGGCAATGGTGATGTCAGAATGGTCGTCATGGCGACGATGATGTCAGTATGGTGGTCATGGCTTTGGTGATGTCATAATGGTCGTCATGGCGACGGTGATGTCATAATGGTCGTCATGGCAATGGTGATGTCAGAATGGTCGTCATGGCGACGATGATGTCAGTATGGTGGTCATGGCTTTGGTGATGTCATAATGGTCGTCATGGCGACGATTATGTCATAATAGTCGTCATGGCGACGATGATGTCAATATGGTTGTCATGGCTTTGGTGATGTCATAATGGTCGTCATGGCGGCCGTGATGTCATAATGGTCGTCATGGCGACGATGATGTCATAATGGTCGTCACGGCGACGATGATGTCATAATGGTCGTCACGGCGACGATGATGTCATAATGGTCGTCATAGCGACGATGACGTCATAATGGTCGTCATGGCGACGATGATGTCATAATGGTCGTCATGGCGACGATGATGTCAATATGGTTGTCATGGCTTTGGTGATGTCATAATGGTCGTCACGGCGACGATGATGTCATAATAGTCGTCATGGCGAAGATGATGTCATAATGGTCGTCATGGCGACGATGATGTCATAATGGTCGTCATGGCGACGATGACGTCATAATGATCGTCATGGCGACGATGACGTCATAATGATCGTCATGTCGACGGTGATGTCATAATGGTCGTCATGGCGACGGTGATGTCATAATAGTCGTCATGGCGACGTTGATGTCATAATTGTCGTCATGCCGACGATGATGTCATAATGGTCGTCATGGCGACGGTGTTACCATAATGGTCGTCATGGCGACGATGATGTCATAATGGTCGTCATGGCGACAATGATGTCATAATGGTCGTCATGGCGACGATGATGTCAGAATGGTCGTCATGGCGACGATTATGTCAGTATGGTAGTCATGGCTTTGGTGATGTCATAATGGTCGTCATGGCGACGATGATGTCATAATGGTCGTCATGGCGACGATGATGTCAATATGGTTGTCATGGTTTTGGTGATATCATAATGGTCGTCATGGCGACGGTGATGTCATAATGGTCGTCATGGCGACGATGATGTCATAATGGTCGTCACGGCGACGATGACGTCATAATGGTCGTCATGGCGACGATGACGTCATAATGGTCGTCATGGCGACAGTGATGTCATAATAGTCGTCATGGCGACGATGATGTCATAATGGTCGTCATGCCGACGATGATGTCATAATGGTCGTCACGGCGACGGTGTTGCCATAATGGTCGTCATGGCGACGATGATGTCATAATGGTCGTCATGGCGACGATGATGTCATAATGGTCGTCATGGCGACGATGATGTCAGTATGGTGGTTATGGCTTTGGTGATGTCAGAATGGTCGTCATGGCGACGGTGTTGCCATAATGGTCGTCATGGCGACGATGATGTCATAATGGTCGTCATGGCGACGATGATGTCATAATGGTCGTCATGGCGACAATGATGTCATAATGGTCGTCATGGCGACGATGATGTCAGAATGGTCGTCATGGCGACGATTATGTCAGTATGGTAGTCATGGCTTTGGTGATGTCATAATGGTCGTCATGGCGACGATGATGTCATAATGGTCGTCATGGCGACGATGATGTCAATATGGTTGTCATGGTTTTGGTGATATCATAATGGTCGTCATGGCGACGGTGATGTCATAATGGTCGTCATGGCGACGATGATGTCATAATGGTCGTCACGGCGACGATGACGTCATAATGGTCGTCATGGCGACGATGACGTCATAATGGTCGTCATGGCGACAGTGATGTCATAATAGTCGTCATGGCGACGATGATGTCATAATGGTCGTCATGCCGACGATGATGTCAGAATGGTCGTCATGGCGACGGTGTTGCCATAATGGTCGTCATGGCGACGATGATGTCATAATGGTCGTCATGGCGACGATGATGTCATAATGGTCGTCATGGCGACGATGGCGTCATAATGGTCGTCATGGCGACGATGATGTCATAATGGTCGTCATGGTGACGATGATGTCATAATGGTCGTCATTGTGACGATGATGTCATAATGGTCGTCATGGCAATGGTGATGTCAGAATGGTCGTCATGGCGACGATGATGTCAGTATGGTGGTCATGGCTTTGGTGATGTCATAATGGTCGTCATGGCGACGGTGATGTCATAATGGTCGTCATGGCAATGGTGATGTCAGAATGGTCGTCATGGCGACGATGATGTCAGTATGGTGGTCATGGCTTTGGTGATGTCATAATGGTCGTCATGGCGACGATTATGTCATAATGGTCGTCATGGCGACGATGATGTCAATATGGTTGTCATGGCTTTGGTGATGTCATAATGGTCGTCATGGCGGCCGTGATGTCATAATGGTCGTCATGGCGACGACGATGTCATAATGGTCGTCACGGCGACGATGATGTCATAATGGTCGTCACGGCGACGATGATGTCATAATGGTCGTCATAGCGACGATGACGTCATAATGGTCGTCATGGCGACGATGATGTCATAATGGTCGTCATGGCGACGATGATGTCAATATGGTTGTCATTGCTTTGGTGATGTCTTAATGGTCGTCACGGCGACGATGATGTCATAATGGTCGTCACAGCGACGATGATGTCATAATGGTCGTCACGGCGACGGTGATGTCATAATGGTAGTCATGGCGACGATGATGTCATACTGGTCGTTATGGCGACGGTGTTGCCATAATGGTCGTCATGGTGACGATGATGTCATAATGGTCGTCATGGCGACGATGATGTCATAATGGTCGTCATGGCGACGATGATGTCATAATGGTCGTCATGCCGACGATGATGTCAGTATGGTGGTCATGGCTTTGGTGATGTCATAATGGTCGTCATGGCGACGATGATGTCATACTGGTCGTCATGGCGACGGTGTTGCCATAATGGTCGTCATGGCGACGATGATGTCATAATGGTCGTCATGGCGACGGTGATGTCATAATGGTCGTCATGCCGACGATCATGTCAGTATGGTGGTCATGGCTTTGGTGATGTCATAATGGTCGTCATGGCGACGGTGATGTCATAATGGTCGTCATGGCAATGGTGATGTCAGAATGGTCGTCATGGCGACGATGATGTCAGTATGGTGGTCATGGCTTTGGTGATGTCATAATGGTCGTCATGGCGACGATTATGTCATAATGGTCGTCATGGCGACGATGATGTCAATATGGTTGTCATGGCTTTGGTGATGTCATAATGGTCGTCATGGCGACGGTGATGTCATAATGGTCGTCATGGCGACGATGATGTCATAATGGTCGTCACAGCGACGATGATGTCATAATGGTCGTCACGGCGACAGTGATGTCATAATGGTAGTCATGGCGACGATGATGTCATACTGGTCGTCATGGCGACGGTGTTGCCATAATGGTCGTCATGGCGACGATGATGTCATAATGGTCGTCATGGCGACGATGATGTCATAATGGTCGTCATGGCGACGATGACGTCATAATGGTCGTCATGGCGACGATGATGTCATAATGGTCGTCATGGTGACGATGATGTCATAATGGTCGTCATTGTGACGATGATGTCATAATGGTCGTCATGGCAATGGTGATGTCAGAATGGTCGTCATGGCGACGATGATGTCAGTATGGTGGTCATGGCTTTGGTGATGTCATAATGGTCGTCATGGCGACGGTGATGTCATAATGGTCGTCATGGCAATGGTGATGTCAGAATGGTCGTCATGGCGACGATGATGTCAGTATGGTGGTCATGGCTTTGGTGATGTCATAATGGTCGTCATGGCGACGATTATGTCATAATGGTCGTCATGGCGACGATGATGTCAATATGGTTGTCATGGCTTTGGTGATGTCATAATGGTCGTCATGGCGGCGGTGATGTCATAATGGTCGTCATGGCGACGATGATGTCATAATGGTCGTCACGGCGACGATGATGTCATAATGGTCGTCACGGCGACGATGATGTCATAATGGTCGTCATAGCGACGATGACGTCATAATGGTCGTCATGGCGACGATGATGTCATAATGGTCGTCATGGCGACGATGATGTCAATATGGTTGTCATGGCTTTGGTGATGTCATAATGGTCGTCACGGCGACGATGATGTCATAATGGTCGTCACAGCGACGATGATGTCATAATGGTCGTCATGGCGACGGTGATGTTATAATGGTAGTCATGGCGACGATGATGTCATACTGGTCGTCATGGCGACGGTGTTGCCATAATGGTCGTCATGGTGACGATGATGTCATAATGGTCGTCATGGCGACGATGATGTCATAATGGTCGTCATGGCGACGATGATGTCATAATGGTCGTCATGCCGACGATGATGTCAGTATGGTGGTCATGGCTTTGGTGATGTCATAATGGTCGTCATGGCGACGATGATGTCATACTGGTCGTCATGGCGACGGTGTTGCCATAATGGTCGTCATGGCGACGATGATGTCATAATGGTCGTCATGGCGACGGTGATGTCATAATGGTCGTCATGCCGACGATGATGTCAGTATGGTGGTCATGGCTTTGGTGATGTCATAATGGTCGTCATGGCGACGGTGATGTCATAATGGTCGTCATGGCAATGGTGATGTCAGAATGGTCGTCATGGCGACGATGATGTCAGTATGGTGGTCATGGCTTTGGTGATGTCATAATGGTCGTCATGGCGACGATTATGTCATAATGGTCGTCATGGCGACGATGATGTCAATATGGTTGTCAGGGCTTTGGTGATGTCATAATGGTCATCATGGCGACGGTGATGTCATAATGGTCGTCATGGCGACGATGATGTCATACTGGTCGTCATGGCGACGGTGTTGCCATAATGGTCGTCATGGTGACGATGATGTCATAATGGTCGTCATGGCGACGATGATGTCATAATGGTCGTCATGGCGACGATGATGTCATAATGGTCGTCATGCCGACGATGATGTCAGTATGGTGGTCATGGCTTTGGTGATGTCATAATAGTCGTCATGGCGATGATGATGTCATACTGGTCATCATGGCGACGGTGTTGCCATAATGGTCGTCATGGCGACGATGATGTCATAATGGTCGTCATGGCGACGGTGATGTCATAATGGTCGTCATGCCGACGATGATGTCAGTATGGTGGTCATGGCTTTGGTGATGTCATAATGGTCGTTATGGCGACGATGATGTCATAATGGTCGTCATAGCGACGTTGATGTCATAATGGTCGTCATGGCGACGATGATGTCAGTATGGTGGTCATGGCTTTGGTGATGTCATAATGGTTGTCATGGCGACGGTGATGTCATAATGGTCGTCATGGCGACGATGACGTCATAATGGTCGTCATGGCGACGATGACGTCATAATGGTCGTCATGGCGACGATGACGTCATAATGGTCGTCATGGCGACGATGATGTCATACTGGTCGTCATGGCGATGGTGTTGCCATAATGGTCGTCATGGCGACGATGATGTCATAATGGTCGTCATGGCGACGATGATGTCATAATGGTCATCATGGCGACGATGACGTCATAATGGTCGTCATGGCGACGATGACATCATAATGGTCGTCATGGCGACGATGATGTCATAATGGTCGTCATGGCGACGGTGATGTCATAATGGTCGTCATGGCAACGATGATGTCAGTATGGTGGTCATGGCTTTGGTGATGTCATAATGGTCGTCATGGCGACGGTGATGTCATAATGGTCGTCATGGCAAAGGTGATGTCAGAATGGTCGTCATGGCGACGGTGTTGCCATAATGGTCGTCATTGCGACGATGACGTCATAATGGTCATCATGGCGACGATGATGTCATAATGGTCGTCATGGCGACGATGATGTCATAATGGTCGTCATGGCGACGATGATGTCAGTATGGTGGTCATGGCTTTGATGATGTCATAATGGTCGTCATGGCGACGGTGATGTCATAATGGTCGTCATGGCAATGGTGATGTCAGAATGGTCGTCATGGCGACGATGGTGTCAGTATGGTGGTCATGGCTTTGGTGATGTCATAATGGTCGTCATGGCGACGATTATGTCATAATGGTCGTCATGGCGACGATGATGTCAATATGGTTGTCATGGCTTGGTGATGTCATAATGGTCGTCATGGCGACGGTGATGTCATAATGGTCGTCATGGCGAAGATGATGTCATAATGGTCGTCACGGCGACGATGATGTCATAATGGTCGTCATGGCGACGATGATGTCATACTGGTCGTCATGGCGACGGTGTTGCCATAATGGTCGTCATGGCGACGATGATGTCATAATGGTCGTCATGCCGACGATGATGTCATAATGGTCGTCATGGCGACGGTGTTGCCATAATGGTCGTCATGGCGACGATGATGTCATAATGGTCGTCGTGGCGACGATGATGTTATAATGGTCGTCATGGCGACGATGATGTCAGTATGGTGGTCATGGCTTTGGTGATGTCATAATGGTCGTCATGGCAACGGTGATGTCATAATGGTCGTCATGGCAATGGTGATGTCAGAAAGGTGGTCATGGCTTTCGTGATGTCATAATGGTCGTCATGGCGACGATGATGTCAATATGGTTGTCATGGCTTTGGTGATGTCATAATGGTCGTCATGGCGACGGTGATGTCATAATGGTCGTCATGGCGACGATGATGTCATAATGGTCGTCACGGCGACGATGATGTCATAATGGTCATCATAGCGACGATGATGTCATAATGGTCGTCATGGCGACGATGATGTCATAATGGTCGTCATGGCGACGATGATGTCATACTGGTCGTCATGGCGATGGTGTTGCCATAATGGTTGTCATGGCGACGATGATGTCATAATGGTCGTCATGGCGACGGTGATGTCATAATGGTCGTCATGCCGACGATGATGTCAGTATGGTGGTCATGGCTTTGGTGATGTCATAATGGTCGTCATGGCAACGATGATGTCATAATGGTCGTCATGGCGACGATGATGTCATAATGGTCGTCATGGCGACGATGATGTCAGTATGGTGGTCATGGCTTTGGTGATGTCATAATGGTCGTCATGGCGACGGTGATGTCATAATGGTCGTCACGGCGACGGTGATGTCATAATGGTCGTCATGGCGACGATGACGTCATAATGGTCGTCATGGCGACGATGATGTCATACTGGTCGTCATGGCGACGGTGTTGCCATAATGGTCGTCATGGCGACGATGATGTCATAATGGTCGTCATGGCGACGATGATGTCATAATGGTCGTCATGCCGACGATGATGTCATAATAGTCGTCATGGCGAAGATGATGTCATAATGGTCGTCATGGCGACGATGATGTCATAATGGTCGTCATGGCGACGATGACGTCATAATGATCGTCATGGCGACGATGACGTCATAATGATCGTCATGTCGACGGTGATGTCATAATGGTCGTCATGGCGACGGTGATGTCATAATAGTCGTCATGGCGACGTTGATGTCATAATTGTCGTCATGCCGACGATGATGTCATAATGGTCGTCATGGCGACGGTGTTACCATAATGGTCGTCATGGCGACGATGATGTCATAATGGTCGTCATGGCGACAATGATGTCATAATGGTCGTCATGGCGACGATGATGTCAGAATGGTCGTCATGGCGACGATTATGTCAGTATGGTAGTCATGGCTTTGGTGATGTCATAATGGTCGTCATGGCGACGATGATGTCATAATGGTCGTCATGGCGACGATGATGTCAATATGGTTGTCATGGTTTTGGTGATATCATAATGGTCGTCATGGCGACGATGACGTCATAATGGTCGTCATGGCGACGATAATGTCATAATGGTCGTCATGGCGACGGTGATGTCATAATGGTCGTCATGGCGACGATGATGTCAGTATGGTGGTCATGGCTTTGGTGATGTCATAATGGTCGTCATGGCGACGGTGATGTCATAATGGTCGTCATGGCAAAGGTGATGTCAGAATGGTCGTCATGGCGACGGTGTTGCCATAATGGTCGTCATTGCGACGATGACGTCATAATGGTCATCATGGCGACGATGATGTCATAATGGTCGTCATGGCGACGATGATGTCATAATGGTCGTCATGGCGACGATGATGTCAGTATGGTGGTCATGGCTTTGGTGATGTCATAATGGTCGTCATGGCGACGGTGATGTCATAATGGTCGTCATGGCAATGGTGATGTCAGAATGGTCGTCATGGCGACGATGGTGTCAGTATGGTGGTCATGGCTTTGGTGATGTCATAATGGTCGTCATGGCGACGATTATGTCATAATGGTCGTCATGGCGACGATGATGTCAATATGGTTGTCATGGCTTGGTGATGTCATAATGGTCGTCATGGCGACGGTGATGTCATAATGGTCGTCATGGCGAAGATGATGTCATAATGGTCGTCACGGCGACGATGATGTCATAATGGTCGTCATGGCGACGATGATGTCATACTGGTCGTCATGGCGACGGTGTTGCCATAATGGTCGTCATGGCGACGATGATGTCATAATGGTCGTCATGCCGACGATGATGTCATAATGGTCGTCATGGCGACGGTGTTGCCATAATGGTCGTCATGGCGACGATGATGTCATAATGGTCGTCGTGGCGACGATGATGTTATAATGGTCGTCATGGCGACGATGATGTCAGTATGGTGGTCATGGCTTTGGTGATGTCATAATGGTCGTCATGGCAACGGTGATGTCATAATGGTCGTCATGGCAATGGTGATGTCAGAATGGTGGTCATGGCTTTCGTGATGTCATAATGGTCGTCATGGCGACGATGATGTCAATATGGTTGTCATGGCTTTGGTGATGTCATAATGGTCGTCATGGCGACGGTGATGTCATAATGGTCGTCATGGCGACGATGATGTCATAATGGTCGTCACGGCGACGATGATGTCATAATGGTCGTCATAGCGACGATGATGTCATAATGGTCGTCATGGCGACGATGATGTCATAATGGTCGTCATGGCGACGATGATGTCATACTGGTCGTCATGGCGACGGTGTTGCCATAATGGTTGTCATGGCGACGATGATGTCATAATGGTCGTCATGGCGACGGTGATGTCATAATGGTCGTCATGCCGACGATGATGTCAGTATGGTGGTCATGGCTTTGGTGATGTCATAATGGTCGTCATGGCAACGATGATGTCATAATGGTCGTCATGGCGACGATGATGTCATAATGGTCGTCATGGCGACGATGATGTCAGTATGGTGGTCATGGCTTTGGTGATGTCATAATGGTCGTCATGGCGACGGTGATGTCATAATGGTCGTCACGGCGACGGTGATGTCATAATGGTCGTCATGGCGACGATGACGTCATAATGGTCGTCATGGCGACGATGATGTCATACTGGTCGTCATGGCGACGGTGTTGCCATAATGGTCGTCATGGCGACGATGATGTCATAATGGTCGTCATGGCGACGATGATGTCATAATGGTCGTCATGCCGACGATGATGTCATAATAGTCGTCATGGCGAAGATGATGTCATAATGGTCGTCATGGCGACGATGATGTCATAATGGTCGTCATGGCGACGATGACGTCATAATGATCGTCATGGCGACGATGACGTCATAATGATCGTCATGTCGACGGTGATGTCATAATGGTCGTCATGGCGACGGTGATGTCATAATAGTCGTCATGGCGACGTTGATGTCATAATTGTCGTCATGCCGACGATGATGTCATAATGGTCGTCATGGCGACGGTGTTACCATAATGGTCGTCATGGCGACGATGATGTCATAATGGTCGTCATGGCGACAATGATGTCATAATGGTCGTCATGGCGACGATGATGTCATAATGGTCGTCATGGCGACGATGATGTCATAATGGTCGTCATGGCGACGATGATGTCAATATGGTTGTCATGGTTTTGGTGATATCATAATGGTCGTCATGGCGACGGTGATGTCATAATGGTCGTCATGGCGACGATGATGTCATAATGGTCGTCATGGCGACGATGACGTCATAATGGTCGTCATGGCGACGATGACGTCATAATGGTCGTCATGGCGACAGTGATGTCATAATAGTCGTCATGGCGACGATGATGTCATAATGGTCGTCATGCCGACGATGATGTCATAATGGTCGTCACGGCGACGGTGTTGCCATAATGGTCGTCACGGCGACGGTGTTGCCATAATGGTCGTCATGGCGACGATGATGTCATAATGGTCGTCATGGCGACGATGATGTCATAATGGTCGTCATGGCGACGATGATGTCAGTATGGTGGTCATGGCTTTGGTGATGTCATAATGGTCGTCATGGCGACGGTGATGTCATAATGGTCATCATGGCAATGGTGATGTCAGAATGGTCGTCATGGCGACGGTGTTGCCATAATGGTCGTCATGGCGACGATGATGTCATAATGGTCGTCATGGCGACGATGATGTCATAATGGTCGTCATGGCGACGATGACGTCATAATGGTCGTCATGGCGACGATGATGTCATAATGGTCGTAATGGTGACGATGATGTCATAATGGTCGTCATGGTGACGATGATGTCATAATGGTTGTCATGGCAATGGTGATGTCAGAATGGTCGTCATGGCGACGATGATGTCAGTATGGTGGTCATGGCTTTGGTGATGTCATAATGGTCGTCATGGCGATGGTGATGACATAATGGTCGTCATGGCAATGGTGATGTCAGAATGGTCGTCATGGCGACGATGATGTCAGTATGGTGGTCATGGCTTTGGTGATGTCATAATGGTCGTCATGGCGACGATTATGTCATAATGGTCGTCATGGCGACGATGATGTCAATATGGTTGTCATGGCTTTGGTGATGTCATAATGGTCGTCATGGCGGCGGTGATGTCATAATGGTCGTCATGGCGACGATGATGTCATAATGGTCGTCACGGCGACGATGATGTCATAATGGTCGTCATAGCGACGATGACGTCATAATGGTCGTCATGGCGACGATGATGTCATAATGGTCGTCATGGCGACGATGATGTCAATATGGTTGTCATGGCTTTGGTGATGTCATAATGGTCGTCACGGCAACGATGATGTCATAATGGTCGTCACAGCGACGATGATGTCATAATGGTCGTCACGGCGACGGTGATGTCATAATGGTAGTCATGGCGACGATGATGTCATACTGGTCGTCATGGCGACGGTGTTGCCATAATGGTCGTCATGGTGACGATGATGTCATAATGGTCGTCATGGCGACGATGATGTCATAATGGTCGTCATGGCGACGATGATGTCATAATGGTCGTCATGCCGACGATGATGTCAGTATGGTGGTCATGGCTTTGGTGATGTCATAATGGTCGTCATGGCGACGGTGATGTCATAATGGTCGTCATGGCAATGGTGATGTCAGAATGGTCGTCATGGCGACGATGATGTCAGTATGGTGGTCATGGCTTTGGTGATGTCATAATGGTCGTCATGGCGACGATTATGTCATAATGGTCGTCATGGCGACGATGATGTCAATATGGTTGTCATGGCTTTGGTGATGTCATAATGGTCGTCATGGCGACGGTGATGTCATAATGGTCGTCATGGCGACGATGATGTCATAATGGTCGTCACAGCGACGATGATGTCATAATGGTCATCACGGCGACGGTGATTTCATAATGGTAGTCATGGCGACGATGATGTCATACTGGTCGTCATGGCGACGGTGTTGCCATAATGGTCGTCATGGTGACGATGATGTCATAATGGTCGTCATGGCGACGATGATGTCATAATGGTCGTCATGGCGACGATGATGTGATAATGGTCGTCATGCCGACGATGATGTCAGTATGGTGGTCATGGCTTTGGTGATGTCATAATAGTCGTCATGGCGACGATGATGTCATACTGGTCGTCATGGCGACGGTGTTGCCATAATGGTCGTCATGGCGACGATGATGTCATAATGGTTGTCATGGCGACGGTGATGTCATAATGGTCGTCATGCCGACGATGATGTCAGTATGGTGGTCATGGCTTTGGTGATGTCATAATGGTCGTTATGGCGACGATGATGTCATAATGGTCGTCATAGCGACGTTGATGTCATAATGGTCGTCATGGCGACGATGATGTCAGTATGGTGGTCATGGCTTTGGTGATGTCATAATGGTTGTCATGGCGACGGTGATGTCATAATGGTCGTCATGGCGACGATGATGTCATAATGGTCGTCATGGCGACGATGACGTCATAATGGTCGTCATGGCGACGATGACGTCATAATGGTCGTCATGGCGACGATGATGTCATACTGGTCGTCATGGCGATGGTGTTGCCATAATGGTCGTCATGGCGACGATGATGTCATAATGGTCGTCATGGCGACGATGATGTCAATATGGTTGTCATGGCTTTGGTGATGTCATAATGGTCGTCATGGTGACGGTGATGTCATAATGGTCGTCACGGCGACGATGATGTCATAATGATCGTCACGGCGACGATGATGTCATAATGGTCGTCACGGCGACGGTGATGTCATAATGGTCGTCATGGCGACGATAATTTCATAATGGTCGTCATGGCGACGATGATGTCAATATGGTTGTCATGGCTTTGGTGATGTCATAATGGTCGTCATGGCGACGGTGATGTCATAATAATCGTCATGGCGACGATGATGTCATAATGGTCGTCACAGCGACGATGATGTCATAATGGTCATCACGGCGACAGTGATGTCATAATGGTAGTCATGGCGACGATGATGTCATACTGGTCGTCATGGCGACGGTGTTGCCATAATGGTCGTCATGGTGACGATGATGTCATAATGGTCGTCATGGCGACGATGATGTCATAATGGTCGTCATGGCGACGATGATGTCATAATGGTCGTCATGCCGACGATGATGTCAGTATGGTGGTCATGGCTTTGGTGATGTCATAATAGTCGTCATGGCGACGATGATGTCATACTGGTCGTCATGGCGATGGTGTTGCCATCATGGTCGTCATGGCGACGATGATGTCATAATGGTCGTCATGGCGACGGTGATGTCATAATGGTCGTCATGCCGACGATGATGTCAGTATGGTGGTCATGGCTTTGGTGATGTCATAATGGTCGTTATGGCGACGATGATGTCATAATGGTCGTCATAGCGACGTTGATGTCATAATGGTCGTCATGGCGACGATGATGTCAGTATGGTGGTCATGGCTTTGGTGATGTCATAATGGTTGTCATGGCGACGGTGATGTCATAATGGTCGTCATGGCGACGATGATGTCATAATGGTCGTCATGGCGACGATGACGTCATAATGGTCGTCATGGCGACGATGACGTCATAATGGTCGTCATGGCGACGATAATGTCATACTGGTCGTCATGGCGAGGGTGTTGCCATAATGGTCGTCATGGCGACGATGATGTCATAATGGTCGTCATGGCGACGATGATGTCAATATGGTTGTCATGGCTTTGGTGATGTCATAATGGTCGTCATGGTGACGGTGATGTCATAATGGTCGTCAGGGCGACGATGATGTCATAATGATCGTCACGGCGACGATGATGTCATAATGGTCGTCACGGCGACGGTGATGTCATAATGGTCGTCATGGCGACGATAACGTCATAATGGTCGTCATGGCGACGATGATGTCATAATGGTCGTCATGGCGACGATGATGTCATAATGGTCGTCATGGTGACGATGATGTCATAATGGTCGTCATGGCGACGATGACGTCATAATGGTCGTCATGGCAACGATGATGTCATAATGGTCGTCATGGCGACGATGATGTCATACTGGTCGTCATGGCGACGGTGTTGCCATAATGGTCGTCATGGCGACAATGATGTCATAATGGTCGTCATGGCGACGGTGATGTCATAATGGTCGTCATGCCGACGATGATGTCAGTATGGTGGTCATGTCTTTGGTGATGTCATAATGGTCGTCATGGCAACGATGATGTCATAATGGTCGTCATGGCGACGATGATGTCATAATGGTCATCATGGCGACGATTATGTCAGTATGGTGGTCATGGCTTTGGTGATGTCATAATGGTCGTCATGGCGACGGTGATGTCAAAATCGTCGTCATGGCAATGGTGATGTCAGAATGGTCGTCATGGCGACGATGATGTCATACTGGTCGTCATGGCGACGGTGTTGCCATAATGGTCGTCATGGCGACGATGATGTCATAATGGTCGTCATGGCAATGGTGATGTCAGAATGGTCGTCATGGCGACGATGATGTCATAATGGTCGTCATGGCGACCGTGATGTCATAATGGTCGTCATGGCGACGATGATGTCATAATGGTCGTCATGGCTACGATGATGTCATAATGGTCGTCATGGCTACGATGATGTCATATAGGTCGTCATGGCGACGATGATGTCATAATGGTCGTCATGGCGACGGTGATGTTATAATAGTCGTCATGGCGACGATGATGTCATAATGGTCGTCATGCCGACGATGATGTCAATATGGTTTTCATGGCTTTGGTGATGTCATAATGGTCGTCATGGCGACGGTGATGTCATAATGGTCGTCATGGCGACGATGATGTCATAATGGTCGTCACGGCGACGGTGATGTCATAATGGTCGTCATGGCGACGATGACGTCATAATGGTCGTCATGGCGACGATGATGTCAGTATGGTGGTCATGGCTTTGGTGATGTCATAATGGTCGTCATGGCGACGATTATGTCATAATGGTCGTCATGGCGACGATGATGTCAATATGGTTGTCATGGCTTGGTGATGTCATAATGGTCGTCATGGCGACGGTGATGTCATAATGGTCGTCATGGCGACGATGATGTCATAATGGTCGCCACGGCGACGATGATGTCATAATGGTCGTCATGGCGACGATGATGTCATACTGGTCGTCATGGCGACGGTGTTGCCATAATGGTCGTCATGGCGACGATGATGTCATAATGGTCGTCATGCCGACGATGATGTCATAATGGTCGTCATGGCGACGGTGTTGCCATAATGGTCGTCATGGCGACGATGATGTCATAATGGTCGTCATGGCGACGATGATGTTATAATGGTCGTCATGGCGACGATGATGTCAGTATGGTGGTCATGGCTTTGGTGATGTCATAATGGTCGTCATGGCGACGGTGATGTCATAATGGTCGTCATGGCAATGGTGATGTCAGAATGGTGGTCATGGCTTTCGTGATGTCATAATGGTCGTCATGGCGACGATGATGTCATAATGGTCGTCATGGCGACGATGATGTCATACTGGTCGTCATGGCGACGGTTTTGCAATAATGGTCGTCATGGCGACGATGATGTCATAATGGTCGTCATGCCGACGATGATGTCATAATGGTCGTCATGGCGACGGTGTTGCCATAATGGTCGTCATGGCGACGATGATGTCATAATGGTCGTCATGGCGACGATGATGTTATAATGGTCGTCATGGCGACGATGATGTCAGTATGGTGGTCATGGCTTTGGTGATGTCATAATGGTCGTCATGGCGACGGTGATGTCATAATGGTCGTCATGGCAATGGTGATGTCAGAATGGTGGTCATGGCGACGATGATGTCATAATGGTCGTCATGGCTACGATGATGTCATAATGGTCGTCATGGCGACGATGATGTTATAATAGTCGTCATGGCGACGATGATGTCATAATGGTCGTCATGCCAACGATGATGTCAATATGGTTGTCATGGCTTTGGTGATGTCATAATGGTCGACATGGCGACGGTGATGTCATAATGGTCGTCATGGCGACGATGATGTCATAATGGTCGTCACGGCGACGATGATGTCATAATGGTCGTCACGGCGACGATGATGTCATAATGGTCGTCACGGCGGCGGTAATGTCATAATGGTCGTCATGGCGACGATGATGTCATAATGGTCATCATGGCGACGATGACGTCATAATGGTCGTCATGGCGACGATGACGTCATAATGGTCGTCATGGCGACGATGACGTCATAATGGTCGTCATGGCGACGATAATGTCATACTGGTCGTCATGGCGACGGTGTTGCCATAATGGTCGTCATGGCGACGATGATGTCATAATGGTCGTCATGCCGACGATGATGTCATAATGGTCGTCATGGCGACGATGATGTCATAATGGTCGTCATGGCGACGATGATGTCAGTATGGTGGTCATGGCTTTGGTGATGTCATAATGGTCGTCATGGCGATGGTGATGTCATAATGGTCGTCATGGCAATGGTGATGTCAGAATGGTCGTCATGGCGACGATGATGTCATACTGTCGTCATGGCGACGGTGTTGCCATAATGGTCGTCATGGCGACGATGATGTTATAATGGTCATCATGGCGACGATGACGTCATAATGGTCGTCATGGCAACGATGATGTCATAATGGTCGTCATGGCGACGATGATGTCATACTGGTCGTCATGGCGACAGTGTTGCCATAATGGTCGTCATGGCGACGATGATGTCACAATGGTCGTCATGGCGACGATGTCAGTATGGTGGTCATGGCTTTGGTGATGTCATAATGGTCGTCATGGCGACGGTGATGTCATAATGGTCGTCATGGCAAAGGTGATGTCCAAATGGTCGTCATGGCGACGATGATGTCATAATGGTCGTCATGGCGACGATGACGTCATAATGGTCGTCATGGCGACAATGATGTCATAATGGTCGTCATGGCGACGATGATGTCATAATGGTCGTCATGGCGACGATAATGTCAGTATGGTGGTCATGGCTTTGGTGATGTCATAATGGTCGTCATGGCGACGGTGATGTCATAATGGTCGTCATGGCAATGGTGATGTCAGAATGGTCGTCATGGCAACGATGATGTCAGTATGGTGGTCATGGCTTTGGTGATGTCATAATGGTCGTCATGGCGACGATTATGTCATAATGGTCGTCATGGCGACGATGATGTCAATATGGTTGTCATGGCTTTGGTGATGTCATAATGGTCGTCATGGCGACGGTGATGTCATAATGGTCGTCATGGCGACGATGATGTCATAATGGTCGTCACGGCGACGATGATGTCATAATGGTCGTCATGGCGACGATGATGTCATACTGGTCGTCATGGCGACGATGATGTCAGTATGGTGGTCATGGCTTTGGTGATGTCATAATGGTCGTCATGGCAACGATGATGTCATAATGGTCGTCATGGCGACGATGATGTCATAATGGTCGTCATGGCGACGATGATGTCAGTATGGTGGTCATGGCTTTGGTGATGTCATAATGGTCGTCATGGCGACGGTGATGTCAAAATGGTCGTCATGGCAATGGTGATGTCAGAATGGTCTTCATGGCGACGATGATGTCATACTGGTCGTCATGGCGACGGTGTTGCCATAATGGTCGTCATGGCGACGATGATGTCATAATGGTCGTCATGCCGACGATGATGCCATAATGGTCGTCATGGCGACGATGATGTCATAATGGTCGTCATGGCGACGATGATGTCATAATGGTCGTCATGGCGACGATGATGTCAGTATGGTGGTCATGGCTTTGGTGATGTCATAATGGTCGTCATGGCGACGGTGATGTCATAATGGTCGTCATGGCGACGATGTTGTCAGTATGGTGGTCATGGCTTTGGTGATGTCATAATGGTCGTCATGGCGATGGTGATGTCAAAATGGTCGTCATGGCAATGGTGATGTCAGAATGGTCTTCATGGCGACGATGATGTCATACTGGTCGTCATGGCGACGGTGTTGCCATAATGGTCGTCATGGCGACGATGATGTCATAATGGTCGTCATGGCGACGATGATGTCATAATGGTCATCATGGCGACGATGACGTCATAATGGTCGTCATGGCGACAATGACGTCATTATGGTCGTCATGGCGACGATAATGTCATAATGGTTGTCATGGCGACTATGATGTCATACTGGTCGTCATGGCCACGGAGTTGCCATAATGGTCGTCATTTCGACGATGATGTCATAATGGTCGTCATGCCGACGATGATGTCATAATGGTCGTCATGGCGACGGTGTTGCCATAATGGTCGTCATGGCGACGATGATGTCATAATGGTCGTCATGCCGACGATGATGCCATAATGGTCGTCATGGCGACGATGATGTCATAATGGTCGTCATGGCGACGATGATGTCAGTATGGTGGTCATGGCTTTGGTGATGTCATAATGGTCGTCATGGCGACGGTGATGTCATAATGGTCGTCATGGCAATGGTGATGTCAGAATGGTGGTCATGGCTTTGGTGATGTCATAATGGTCGTCATGGCGACGATGATGTCAATATGGTTGTCATGGCTTTGGTGATGTCATAATGGTCGTCATGGCGACGGTGATGTCATAATGGTCGTCACGGCGACGATGATGTCATAATGGTCGTCACGGCGACGATGATGTCATAATGGTCGTCATAGCGACGATGATGTCATAATGGTCGTCATGGCGACGATGATGTCATAATGGTCGTCATGGTGACGATGATGTCATACTGGTCGTCATGGCGACGGTGTTGCCATAATGGTTGTCATGGCGACGATGATGTCATAATGGTCGTCATGCCGACGATGATGTCAGTATGGTGGTCATGGCTTTGGTGATGTCATAATGGTCGTCATGGCAACGATGATGTCATAATGGTCGTCATGGCGGCGATGATGTCATAATGGTCGTCATGGCGACGATGATGTCAGTATGGTGGTCATGGCTTTGGTGATGTCATAATGGTCGTCATGGCGACGGTGATGTCAAAATGGTCGTCATGGCAATGGTGATGTCAGAATGGTCTTCATGGCGACGATGATGTCATACTGGTCGTCATGGCGACGGTGTTGCCATAATGGTCGTCATGGCGACGATGATGTCATAATGGTCGTCATGGCGACGATGATGTCATAATGGTCATCATGGCGACGATGACGTCATAATGGTCGTCATGGCGACAATGACGTCATTATGGTCGTCATGGCGACGATAATGTCATAATGGTCGTCATGGCGACTATGATGTCATACTGGTCGTCATGGCCACGGAGTTGCCATAATGGTCGTCATTTCGACGATGATGTCATAATGGTCGTCATGCCGACGATGATGTCATAATGGTCGTCATGGCGACGGTGTTTTCATAATGGTCGTCATGGCGAAGATGATGTCATAATGGTCGTCATGGCGACGATGATGTCAGTATGGTGGTCATGGCTTTGGTGATGTCATAATGTTCGTCATGGCGACGGTGATGTCATAATGGTCGTCATGGCAATGGTGATGTCAGAATGGTCGTCATGGCGACGATGATGTCAGGATGGTGGTCATGGCTTTGGTGATGTCATAATGGTCGTCATGGCGACGATGATGTCATAATGGTCATCATGGCGACGATGATGTCAATATGGTTGTCATGGCTTTGGTGATGTCATAATGGTCGTCATGGCGACGGTGATGTCATAATGGTCGTCACGGCGACGATGATGTCATAATAGTTGTCACGGCGACGGTGATGTCATAATGGTCGTCATGGCGACGATGATGTCATACTGGTCGTCATGGCGACGGTGTTGCCATAATGGTCGTCATGGCGACGATGATGTCATAATGGTCGTCATGGCGACAATGATGTCATAATGGTCGTCATGGCGACGATGACGTCATAATGGTCGTCATGGCGACGATGATTTCATAATGGTCGTCATGGCGACGGTGATGTCATAATGGTTGCCATGGCAACAATGTTGTCATAAAGGTCGTCATGGCGAAGGTGATGTCATAATGGTCGTCATGGCGATGATGATGTCATTATGGTCGTCATGGCAACGATGATGTCATAATTGTCGTCATGGCAACGATGAAGTCATATTCGTCGTCACGGCAATAGTGATGTCATAATGCTCATCATGGCGAAGGTGATGTCATAATAATTGCCATGGCAACAATGTTGTCATAATGGTCGTCATGACGACGGTTATGTCATAATGGTCGTCATGGCGACGGTGATGTCATAATGGTCATCATGGCAACGATGAGGTCATAATGTTCGTAATGGCGACGGTGATGTAATATTGGTCGTCATGGCGACGATGATGTCATAATGGTCATCATGGCGACAATGATGTCATAATGGTCGTCATGGCGACGGTGATGTCATAATGGTCATCATGGCGACGATGATGTCATAATGGTCGTCATGGCGACGATGATGTCATAATGTTCGTCATGGCGACGATGAAGTCATAATGGTCGTCAAGGCGACGATGATGTCAAAATGGTCATCATGGCGACGATGATGTCATAATGGTCGTCATGGCGACGGTGATGTCAGAATGGTCGTCATGGCAATGGTGATGTCAGAATGGTCGTCATGGCAAAGGTTATGTCAGAATGGTCATCATGGCGACGATGATGTCATAATGGTCGTCATGGCGACAATGATGTCATAATGGTCGTCATGGCAATGATGATGCCATAATGGTCGTCATGGCGACGATGATGTCAAAATGGTCGTCATGACGACAATGATGTCATAATGGTCGTCATGGCGACGATGATGTCATTATGGTCGTCATGGCGACGGTGTTGCCATAATGGTCGTCATGGCGACGATGATGTCATAATGGTCGTCATGGCGACGATGATGTCATAATGGTCGTCATGGCGATGATGATGTCATAATGGTCGTCATGCCGACGATGATGTCATTATGGTCATCATGGCGACAATGATGTCATAATGGTCGTTATGGCGACGATGATGTCTATATGGTTGTCATGGCTTTGGTGATGTCATAATGGTCGTCACGGCAACGTTGATGTCATAATGGTCGTCACGGCGACGGTGATGTCATAATGGTCGTCATGGCGACGATGATGTCATAATGGTCGTCACGGCGACGATGATGTCATAATGGTCGTCACGGCGACGATGAAGTCATAATGATCGTCACGGCGACGATGATGTCATAATGGTCGTCACGGCAACGGTGATGTCATAATGGTCGTCATGGCGACGATGATGTCACACTGTTCGTCATGGCGACGGTGTTGCCATAATGGTCGTCATGGCAACGATGATGTCATAATGGTCGTCATGGCGACGATGATGTCATAATGGTCGTCATGGCGACGATGATGTCATAATGGTCGTCATGGCGTCAATGATGTCATAATGGTCGTCATGCCGACGATGATTTCATTATGGTCATCATGGCAACGATGATGTCATAATGGTCGTCATGGCGACGATGATGTCATAATAGTCATCATGGCGACAATGATGTCATAATGGTCGTCATGGCGACGATGATGTTAATATGGTTGTCATGGCTTTGGTGATGTCATAATGGTCGTCACGGCGACGGTGATGTCATAATGGTCGTCATGGCGACGATGACGTCATAATGGTCGTCATGGCGACGATGATGTCATACTGGTCGTCATGGCGACGGTGTTGCCATAATGGTCGTCATGGCGACGATGATGTCATAATGGTCGTCATGGCGACGATGATGTCATAATGGTCGTCATGGCGACGATGATGTCATAATGGTCGTCATGCCGACGATGATGTCATAATGGTCGTCATGGCGACGATGATGTCATATTGGTCGTCATGGCGACGATGACGTCATAATGATCGTCATTGCGACGATGACGTCATAATGATCGTCATGTCGACGGTGATGTCATAATGGTCGTTATGGCGACGGTGATGTCATAATAGTCGTCATGGTGACGTTGATGTCATAATTGTCGTCATGCCGACGATGATGTCATAATGGTCGTCATGGCGACGGTGTTACCATAATGGTCGTCATGGCGACGATGATGTCATAATGGTCGTCATGGCGACAATGATGTCATAATGGTCGTCATGGCGACGATGATGTCAGAATGGTCGTCATGGCGACGATTATGTCAGTATGGTAGTCATGGCTTTGGTGATGTCATAATGGTCGTCATGGCGACGATGATGTCATAATGGTCGTCATGGCGACGATGATGTCAATATGGTTGTCATGGTTTTGGTGATGTCATAATGGTCGTCATGGCGACGGTGATATCATAATGGTCGTCATGGCGACGATGATGTCATAATGGTCGTCACGGCGACGATGATGTCATAATGGTCGTCACGGCGACAGTGATGTCATAATGGTTGCCATAGCAACAATGTTGTCATAAAGTTCGTCATGGCGACGATGATGTCATAATGGTAGTCATGGCAACGATGATGTCATAATGGTCGTCATGGCGACGATGATGTCATACTGGTTGTCATGGCGACAGTGTTGCCATAATGGTCGTCATGGCGACGATGATGTCATAATGGTCGTCATGGCGACGGTGTTGTCATAATGGTCGTCATGCCGACGATGATGTCATAATGGTCGTCATGGCGAAGATGATGTCGTAATGGTCGTCATGGCGATGATGATGTCATAATGGTCGTCATGGCGACGATGACGTCATAATGGTCGTCCTGGCGACGATGACGTCATAATGGTCGTCATGGCGACAGTGAAGTCATAATAGTCGTCATGGCGACGATGAAGTCATAATGGTCGTCATGCCGTCGATGATGTCATAATGGTCGTCACGGCGACGATGTTGCCATAATGGTCGTCATGGCGACGATGATGTCATAATGGTCGTCATGGCGACGATGATGTCATAATGGTCGTCATGGCGACGATGATGTCAGTATGGTGGTCATGGCTTTGGTGATGTCATAATGGTCGTCATGGCGACGGTGATGTCATAATGGTCGTCATGGCAATGGTGATGTCAGAATGGTCGTCATGGCGACGGTGTTGCCATAATGGTCGTCATGGCGACGATGATGTCATAATGGTCGTCATGGCGACGATGACGTCATAATGGTCGTCATGGCGACGATGACGTCATAATGGTCGTCATGGCGACGATGATGTCATAATGGTCGTCATGGCGACGATGATGTCATAATGGTCGTCATGGCGACGATGATGTCAGTATGGTGGTCATGGCTTTGGTGATGTCATAATGGTCGTCATGGCAACGGTGATGTCATAATGGTCGTCATGGCAATGGTGATGTCAGAATGGTCGTCATGGCGACGATGATGTCAGTATGGTGGTCATGGCTTTGGTGATGTCATAATGGTCGTCATGGCGACGATTATGTCATAATGGTCGTCATGGCGACGATGATGTCAATATGGTTGTCATGGCTTTTGTGATGTCATAATGGTCGTCATGGCGGCGGTGATGTCATAATGGTCGTCATGGCGACGATGATGTCATAATGGTCGTCACGGCGACGATGATGTCATAATGGTCGTCATAGCGACGATGATGTCATAATGGTCGTCATGGCGACGATGACGTCATAATGGTCGTCATGGCGACGATGATGTCATAATGTTCGTCATGGCGACGATGATGTCAATATGGTTGTCATGGCTTTGGTGATGTCATAATGGTCGTCATGGCGACGGTGATGTCATAATGGTCGTCATGGCGACGATGATGTCAGTATGGTGGTCATGGCTTTGGTGATGTCATAATGGTCGTCATGGCGACGGTGATGTCAAAATGGTCGTCATGGCAATGGTGATGTCAGAATGGTCTTCATGGCGACGATGATGTCATACTGGTCGTCATGGCGACGGTGTTGCCATAATGGTCGTCATGGCGACGATGATGTCATAATGGTCGTCATGGCGACGATGATGTCATAATGGTCATCATGGCGACGATGACGTCATAATGGTCGTCATGGCGACAATGACGTCATTATGGTCGTCATGGCGACGATAATGTCATAATGGTCGTCATGGCGACTATGATGTCATACTGGTCGTCATGGCCACGGAGTTGCCATAATGGTCGTCATTTCGACGATGATGTCATAATGGTCGTCATGCCGACGATGATGTCATAATGGTCGTCATGGCGACGGTGTTTTCATAATGGTCGTCATGGCGAAGATGATGTCATAATGGTCGTCATGGCGAAGATGATGTCATAATGGTCGTCATGGCGACGATGATGTCAGTATGGTGGTCATGGCTTTGGTGATGTCATAATGTTCGTCATGGCGACGGTGATGTCATAATGGTCGTCATGGCAATGGTGATGTCAGAATGGTCGTCATGGCGACGATGATGTCAGGATGGTGGTCATGGCTTTGGTGATGTCATAATGGTCGTCATTGCGACGATGATGTCATAATGGTCATCATGGCGACGATGATGTCAATATGGTTGTCATGGCTTTGGTGATGTCATAATGGTCGTCATGGCGACGGTGATGTCATAATGGTCGTCACGGCGACGATGATGTCATAATAGTTGTCACGGCGATGGTGATGTCATAATGGTCGTCATGGCGACGATGATGTCATACTGGTCGTCATGGCGACGGTGTTGCCATAATGGTCGTCATGGCGACGATGATGTCATAATGGTCGTCATGGCGACAATGATGTCATAATGGTCGTCATGGCGACGATGACGTCATAATGGTCGTCATGGCGACGATGATTTCATAATGGTCGTCATGGCGACGGTGATGTCATAATGGTTGCCATGGCAACAATGTTGTCATAAAGGTCGTCATGGCGAAGGTGATGTCATAATGGTCGTCATGGCGATGATGATGTCATTATGGTCGTCATGGCAACGATGATGTCATAATTGTCGTCATGGCAACGATGAAGTCATATTCGTCGTCACGGCAATAGTGATGTCATAATGCTCATCATGGCGAAGGTGATGTCATAATAATTGCCATGGCAACAATGTTGTCATAATGGTCGTCATGACGACGGTTATGTCATAATGGTCGTCATGGCGACGGTGATGTCATAATGGTCATCATGGCAACGATGAGGTCATAATGTTCGTAATGGCGACGGTGATGTAATATTGGTCGTCATGGCGACGATGATGTCATAATGGTCATCATGGCGACAATGATGTCATAATGGTCGTCATGGCGACGGTGATGTCATAATGGTCATCATGGCGACGATGATGTCATAATGGTCGTCATGGCGACGATGATGTCATAATGTTCGTCATGGCGACGATGAAGTCATAATGGTCGTCAAGGCGACGATGATGTCAAAATGGTCATCATGGCGACGATGATGTCATAATGGTCGTCATGGCGACGGTGATGTCAGAATGGTCGTCATGGCAATGGTGATGTCAGAATGGTCGTCATGGCAAAGGTTATGTCAGAATGGTCATCATGGCGACGATGATGTCATAATGGTCGTCATGGCGACAATGATGTCATAATGGTCGTCATGGCAATGATGATGCCATAATGGTCGTCATGGCGACGATGATGTCAAAATGGTCGTCATGACGACAATGATGTCATAATGGTCGTCATGGCGACGATGATGTCATTATGGTCGTCATGGCGACGGTGTTGCCATAATGGTCGTCATGGCGACGATGATGTCATACTGGTCGTCATGGCGACGGTGTTGCCATAATGGTCGTCATGGCGACGATGATGTCATAATGGTCGTCATGGCGACGATGATGTCATAATGGTCATCATGGCGACGATGACGTCATAATGGTCGTCATGGCGACAATGACGTCATTATGGTCGTCATGGCGACGATAATGTCATAATGGTCGTCATGGCGACTATGATGTCATACTGGTCGTCATGGCCACGGAGTTGCCATAATGGTCGTCATTTCGACGATGATGTCATAATGGTCGTCATGCCGACGATGATGTCATAATGGTCGTCATGGCGACGGTGTTTTCATAATGGTCGTCATGGCGAAGATGATGTCATAATGGTCGTCATGGCGAAGATGATGTCATAATGGTCGTCATGGCGACGATGATGTCAGTATGGTGGTCATGGCTTTGGTGATGTCATAATGTTCGTCATGGCGACGGTGATGTCATAATGGTCGTCATGGCAATGGTGATGTCAGAATGGTCGTCATGGCGACGATGATGTCAGGATGGTGGTCATGGCTTTGGTGATGTCATAATGGTCGTCATGGCGACGATGATGTCATAATGGTCATCATGGCGACGATGATGTCAATATGGTTGTCATGGCTTTGGTGATGTCATAATGGTCGTCATGTCGACGGTGATGTCATAATGGTCGTCACGGCGACGATGATGTCATAATAGTTGTCACGGCGACGGTGATGTCATAATGGTCGTCATGGCGACGATGATGTCATACTGGTCGTCATGGCGACGGTGTTGCCATAATGGTCGTCATGGCGACGATGATGTCATAATGGTCGTCATGGCGACAATGATGTCATAATGGTCGTCATGGCGACGATGACGTCATAATGGTCGTCATGGCGACGATGATTTCATAATGGTCGTCAAGGCGACGGTGATGTCATAATGGTTGCCATGGCAACAATGTTGTCATAAAGGTCGTCATGGCGAAGGTGATGTCATAATGGTCGTCATGGCGATGATGATGTCATTATGGTCGTCATGGCAACGATGATGTCATAATTGTCGTCATGGCAACGATGAAGTCATATTCGTCGTCACGGCAATATTGATGTCATAATGCTCATCATGGCGAAGGTGATGTCATAATAATTGCCATGGCAACAATGTTGTCATAATGGTCGTCATGACGACGGTTATGTCATAATGGTCGTCATGGCGACGGTGATGTCATAATGGTCATCATGGCAACGATGAGGTCATAATGTTCGTAATGGCGACGGTGATGTAATATTGGTCGTCATGGCGACGATGATGTCATAATGGTCATCATGGCGACAATGATGTCATAATGGTCGTCATGGCGACGGTGATGTCATAATGGTCATCATGGCGACGATGATGTCATAATGGTCGTCATGGCGACGATGATGTCATAATGTTCGTCATGGCGACGATGAAGTCATAATGGTCGTCAACGCGACGATGATGTCAAAATGGTCATCATGGCGACGATGATGTCATAATGGTCGTCATGGCGACGGTGATGTCAGAATGGTCGTCATGGCAATGGTGATGTCAGAATGGTCGTCATGGCAAAGGTTATGTCAGAATGGTCATCATGGCGACGATGATGTCATAATGGTCGTCATGGCGACAATGATGTCATAATGGTCGTCATGGCAATGATGATGCCATAATGGTCGTCATGGCGACGATGATGTCAAAATGGTCGTCATGACGACAATGATGTCATAATGGTCGTCATGGCGACGATGATGTCATTATGGTCGTCATGGCGACGGTGTTGCCATAATGGTCGTCATGGCGATGATGATGTCATAATGGTCGTCATGGCGACGATGATGTCATAATGGTCGTCATGGCGATGATGATGTCATAATGGTCGTCATGCCGACGATGATGTCATTATGGTCATCATGGCGACAATGATGTCATAATGGTCGTTATGGCGACGATGATGTCTATATGGTCGTCATGGCTTTGGTGATGTCATAATGGTCGTCACGGCGACGTTGATGTCATAATGGTCGTCACGGCGACGGTGATGTCATAATGGTCGTCATGGCGACGATTATGTCATAATGGTCGTCATGGCGACGATGATGTCAATATGGTTGTCAGGGCTTTGGTGATGTCATAATGGTCATCATGGCGACGGTGATGTCATAATGGTCGTCATGGCGACGATGATGTCATACTGGTCGTCATGGCGACGGTGTTGCCATAATGGTCGTCATGGTGACGATGATGTCATAATGGTCGTCATGGCGACGATGATGTCATAATGGTCGTCATGGCGACGATGATGTCATAATGGTCGTCATGCCGACGATGATGTCAGTATGGTGGTCATGGCTTTGGTGATGTCATAATAGTCGTCATGGCGATGATGATGTCATACTGGTCATCATGGCGACGGTGTTGCCATAATGGTCGTCATGGCGACGATGATGTCATAATGGTCGTCATGGCGACGGTGATGTCATAATGGTCGTCATGCCGACGATGATGTCAGTATGGTGGTCATGGCTTTGGTGATGTCATAATGGTCGTTATGGCGACGATGATGTCATAATGGTCGTCATAGCGACGTTGATGTCATAATGGTCGTCATGGCGACGATGATGTCAGTATGGTGGTCATGGCTTTGGTGATGTCATAATGGTTGTCATGGCGACGGTGATGTCATAATGGTCGTCATGGCGACGATGACGTCATAATGGTCGTCATGGCGACGATGACGTCATAATGGTCGTCATGGCGACGATGACGTCATAATGGTCGTCATGGCGACGATGATGTCATACTGGTCGTCATGGCGATGGTGTTGCCATAATGGTCGTCATGGCGACGATGATGTCATAATGGTCGTCATGGCGACGATGATGTCATAATGGTCATCATGGCGACGATGACGTCATAATGGTCGTCATGGCGACGATGACATCATAATGGTCGTCATGGCGACGATGATGTCATAATGGTCGTCATGGCGACGGTGATGTCATAATGGTCGTCATGGCAACGATGATGTCAGTATGGTGGTCATGGCTTTGGTGATGTCATAATGGTCGTCATGGCGACGGTGATGTCATAATGGTCGTCATGGCAAAGGTGATGTCAGAATGGTCGTCATGGCGACGGTGTTGCCATAATGGTCGTCATTGCGACGATGACGTCATAATGGTCATCATGGCGACGATGATGTCATAATGGTCGTCATGGCGACGATGATGTCATAATGGTCGTCATGGCGACGATGATGTCAGTATGGTGGTCATGGCTTTGATGATGTCATAATGGTCGTCATGGCGACGGTGATGTCATAATGGTCGTCATGGCAATGGTGATGTCAGAATGGTCGTCATGGCGACGATGGTGTCAGTATGGTGGTCATGGCTTTGGTGATGTCATAATGGTCGTCATGGCGACGATTATGTCATAATGGTCGTCATGGCGACGATGATGTCAATATGGTTGTCATGGCTTGGTGATGTCATAATGGTCGTCATGGCGACGGTGATGTCATAATGGTCGTCATGGCGAAGATGATGTCATAATGGTCGTCACGGCGACGATGATGTCATAATGGTCGTCATGGCGACGATGATGTCATACTGGTCGTCATGGCGACGGTGTTGCCATAATGGTCGTCATGGCGACGATGATGTCATAATGGTCGTCATGCCGACGATGATGTCATAATGGTCGTCATGGCGACGGTGTTGCCATAATGGTCGTCATGGCGACGATGATGTCATAATGGTCGTCGTGGCGACGATGATGTTATAATGGTCGTCATGGCGACGATGATGTCAGTATGGTGGTCATGGCTTTGGTGATGTCATAATGGTCGTCATGGCAATGGTGATGTCAGAAAGGTGGTCATGGCTTTCGTGATGTCATAATGGTCGTCATGGCGACGATGATGTCAATATGGTTGTCATGGCTTTGGTGATGTCATAATGGTCGTCATGGCGACGGTGATGTCATAATGGTCGTCATGGCGACGATGATGTCATAATGGTCGTCACGGCGACGATGATGTCATAATGGTCATCATAGCGACGATGATGTCATAATGGTCGTCATGGCGACGATGATGTCATAATGGTCGTCATGGCGACGATGATGTCATACTGGTCGTCATGGCGATGGTGTTGCCATAATGGTTGTCATGGCGACGATGATGTCATAATGGTCGTCATGGCGACGGTGATGTCATAATGGTCGTCATGCCGACGATGATGTCAGTATGGTGGTCATGGCTTTGGTGATGTCATAATGGTCGTCATGGCAACGATGATGTCATAATGGTCGTCATGGCGACGATGATGTCATAATGGTCGTCATGGCGACGATGATGTCAGTATGGTGGTCATGGCTTTGGTGATGTCATAATGGTCGTCATGGCGACGGTGATGTCATAATGGTCGTCACGGCGACGGTGATGTCATAATGGTCGTCATGGCGACGATGACGTCATAATGGTCGTCATGGCGACGATGATGTCATACTGGTCGTCATGGCGACGGTGTTGCCATAATGGTCGTCATGGCGACGATGATGTCATAATGGTCGTCATGGCGACGATGATGTCATAATGGTCGTCATGCCGACGATGATGTCATAATAGTCGTCATGGCGAAGATGATGTCATAATGGTCGTCATGGCGACGATGATGTCATAATGGTCGTCATGGCGACGATGACGTCATAATGATCGTCATGGCGACGATGACGTCATAATGATCGTCATGTCGACGGTGATGTCATAATGGTCGTCATGGCGACGGTGATGTCATAATAGTCGTCATGGCGACGTTGATGTCATAATTGTCGTCATGCCGACGATGATGTCATAATGGTCGTCATGGCGACGGTGTTACCATAATGGTCGTCATGGCGACGATGATGTCATAATGGTCGTCATGGCGACAATGATGTCATAATGGTCGTCATGGCGACGATGATGTCAGAATGGTCGTCATGGCGACGATTATGTCAGTATGGTAGTCATGGCTTTGGTGATGTCATAATGGTCGTCATGGCGACGATGATGTCATAATGGTCGTCATGGCGACGATGATGTCAATATGGTTGTCATGGTTTTGGTGATATCATAATGGTCGTCATGGCGACGATGACGTCATAATGGTCGTCATGGCGACGATAATGTCATAATGGTCGTCATGGCGACGGTGATGTCATAATGGTCGTCATGGCGACGATGATGTCAGTATGGTGGTCATGGCTTTGGTGATGTCATAATGGTCGTCATGGCGACGGTGATGTCATAATGGTCGTCATGGCAAAGGTGATGTCAGAATGGTCGTCATGGCGACGGTGTTGCCATAATGGTCGTCATTGCGACGATGACGTCATAATGGTCATCATGGCGACGATGATGTCATAATGGTCGTCATGGCGACGATGATGTCATAATGGTCGTCATGGCGACGATGATGTCAGTATGGTGGTCATGGCTTTGGTGATGTCATAATGGTCGTCATGGCGACGGTGATGTCATAATGGTCGTCATGGCAATGGTGATGTCAGAATGGTCGTCATGGCGACGATGGTGTCAGTATGGTGGTCATGGCTTTGGTGATGTCATAATGGTCGTCATGGCGACGATTATGTCATAATGGTCGTCATGGCGACGATGATGTCAATATGGTTGTCATGGCTTGGTGATGTCATAATGGTCGTCATGGCGACGGTGATGTCATAATGGTCGTCATGGCGAAGATGATGTCATAATGGTCGTCACGGCGACGATGATGTCATAATGGTCGTCATGGCGACGATGATGTCATACTGGTCGTCATGGCGACGGTGTTGCCATAATGGTCGTCATGGCGACGATGATGTCATAATGGTCGTCGTGGCGACGATGATGTTATAATGGTCGTCATGGCGACGATGATGTCAGTATGGTGGTCATGGCTTTGGTGATGTCATAATGGTCGTCATGGCAACGGTGATGTCATAATGGTCGTCATGGCAATGGTGATGTCAGAATGGTGGTCATGGCTTTCGTGATGTCATAATGGTCGTCATGGCGACGATGATGTCAATATGGTTGTCATGGCTTTGGTGATGTCATAATGGTCGTCATGGCGACGGTGATGTCATAATGGTCGTCATGGCGACGATGATGTCATAATGGTCGTCACGGCGACGATGATGTCATAATGGTCGTCATAGCGACGATGATGTCATAATGGTCGTCATGGCGACGATGATGTCATAATGGTCGTCATGGCGACGATGATGTCATACTGGTCGTCATGGCGACGGTGTTGCCATAATGGTTGTCATGGCGACGATGATGTCATAATGGTCGTCATGGCGACGGTGATGTCATAATGGTCGTCATGCCGACGATGATGTCAGTATGGTGGTCATGGCTTTGGTGATGTCATAATGGTCGTCATGGCAACGATGATGTCATAATGGTCGTCATGGCGACGATGATGTCATAATGGTCGTCATGGCGACGATGATGTCAGTATGGTGGTCATGGCTTTGGTGATGTCATAATGGTCGTCATGGCGACGGTGATGTCATAATGGTCGTCACGGCGACGGTGATGTCATAATGGTCGTCATGGCGACGATGACGTCATAATGGTCGTCATGGCGACGATGATGTCATACTGGTCGTCATGGCGACGGTGTTGCCATAATGGTCGTCATGGCGACGATGATGTCATAATGGTCGTCATGGCGACGATGATGTCATAATGGTCGTCATGCCGACGATGATGTCATAATAGTCGTCATGGCGAAGATGATGTCATAATGGTCGTCATGGCGACGATGATGTCATAATGGTCGTCATGGCGACGATGACGTCATAATGATCGTCATGGCGACGATGACGTCATAATGATCGTCATGTCGACGGTGATGTCATAATGGTCGTCATGGCGACGGTGATGTCATAATAGTCGTCATGGCGACGTTGATGTCATAATTGTCGTCATGCCGACGATGATGTCATAATGGTCGTCATGGCGACGGTGTTACCATAATGGTCGTCATGGCGACGATGATGTCATAATGGTCGTCATGGCGACAATGATGTCATAATGGTCGTCATGGCGACGATGATGTCAGAATGGTCGTCATGGCGACGATTATGTCAGTATGGTAGTCATGGCTTTGGTGATGTCATAATGGTCGTCATGGCGACGATGATGTCATAATGGTCGTCATGGCGACGATGATGTCAATATGGTTGTCATGGTTTTGGTGATATCATAATGGTCGTCATGGCGACGGTGATGTCATAATGGTCGTCATGGCGACGATGATGTCATAATGGTCGTCATGGCGACGATGACGTCATAATGGTCGTCATGGCGACGATGACGTCATAATGGTCGTCATGGCGACAGTGATGTCATAATAGTCGTCATGGCGACGATGATGTCATAATGGTCGTCATGCCGACGATGATGTCATAATGGTCGTCACGGCGACGGTGTTGCCATAATGGTCGTCACGGCGACGGTGTTGCCATAATGGTCGTCATGGCGACGATGATGTCATAATGGTCGTCATGGCGACGATGATGTCATAATGGTCGTCATGGCGACGATGATGTCAGTATGGTGGTCATGGCTTTGGTGATGTCATAATGGTCGTCATGGCGACGGTGATGTCATAATGGTCATCATGGCAATGGTGATGTCAGAATGGTCGTCATGGCGACGGTGTTGCCATAATGGTCGTCATGGCGACGATGATGTCATAATGGTCGTCATGGCGACGATGATGTCATAATGGTCGTCATGGCGACGATGACGTCATAATGGTCGTCATGGCGACGATGATGTCATAATGGTCGTAATGGTGACGATGATGTCATGATGGTCGTCATGGTGACGATGATGTCATAATGGTTGTCATGGCAATGGTGATGTCAGAATGGTCGTCATGGCGACGATGATGTCAGTATGGTGGTCATGGCTTTGGTGATGTCATAATGGTCGTCATGGCGATGGTGATGACATAATGGTCGTCATGGCAATGGTGATGTCAGAATGGTCGTCATGGCGACGATGATGTCAGTATGGTGGTCATGGCTTTGGTGATGTCATAATGGTCGTCATGGCGACGATTATGTCATAATGGTCGTCATGGCGACGATGATGTCAATATGGTTGTCATGGCTTTGGTGATGTCATAATGGTCGTCATGGCGGCGGTGATGTCATAATGGTCGTCATGGCGACGATGATGTCATAATGGTCGTCACGGCGACGATGATGTCATAATGGTCGTCATAGCGACGATGACGTCATAATGGTCGTCATGGCGACGATGATGTCATAATGGTCGTCATGGCGACGATGATGTCAATATGGTTGTCATGGCTTTGGTGATGTCATAATGGTCGTCACGGCAACGATGATGTCATAATGGTCGTCACAGCGACGATGATGTCATAATGGTCGTCACGGCGACGGTGATGTCATAATGGTAGTCATGGCGACGATGATGTCATACTGGTCGTCATGGCGACGGTGTTGCCATAATGGTCGTCATGGTGACGATGATGTCATAATGGTCGTCATGGCGACGATGATGTCATAATGGTCGTCATGGCGACGATGATGTCATAATGGTCGTCATGCCGACGATGATGTCAGTATGGTGGTCATGGCTTTGGTGATGTCATAATGGTCGTCATGGCGACGGTGATGTCATAATGGTCGTCATGGCAATGGTGATGTCAGAATGGTCGTCATGGCGACGATGATGTCAGTATGGTGGTCATGGCTTTGGTGATGTCATAATGGTCGTCATGGCGACGATTATGTCATAATGGTCGTCATGGCGACGATGATGTCAATATGGTTGTCATGGCTTTGGTGATGTCATAATGGTCGTCATGGCGACGGTGATGTCATAATGGTCGTCATGGCGACGATGATGTCATAATGGTCGTCACAGCGACGATGATGTCATAATGGTCATCACGGCGACGGTGATTTCATAATGGTAGTCATGGCGACGATGATGTCATACTGGTCGTCATGGCGACGGTGTTGCCATAATGGTCGTCATGGTGACGATGATGTCATAATGGTCGTCATGGCGACGATGATGTCATAATGGTCGTCATGGCGACGATGATGTGATAATGGTCGTCATGCCGACGATGATGTCAGTATGGTGGTCATGGCTTTGGTGATGTCATAATAGTCGTCATGGCGACGATGATGTCATACTGGTCGTCATGGCGACGGTGTTGCCATAATGGTCGTCATGGCGACGATGATGTCATAATGGTTGTCATGGCGACGGTGATGTCATAATGGTCGTCATGCCGACGATGATGTCAGTATGGTGGTCATGGCTTTGGTGATGTCATAATGGTCGTTATGGCGACGATGATGTCATAATGGTCGTCATAGCGACGTTGATGTCATAATGGTCGTCATGGCGACGATGATGTCAGTATGGTGGTCATGGCTTTGGTGATGTCATAATGGTTGTCATGGCGACGGTGATGTCATAATGGTCGTCATGGCGACGATGATGTCATAATGGTCGTCATGGCGACGATGACGTCATAATGGTCGTCATGGCGACGATGACGTCATAATGGTCGTCATGGCGACGATGATGTCATACTGGTCGTCATGGCGATGGTGTTGCCATAATGGTCGTCATGGCGACGATGATGTCATAATGGTCGTCATGGCGACGATGATGTCAATATGGTTGTCATGGCTTTGGTGATGTCATAATGGTCGTCATGGTGACGGTGATGTCATAATGGTCGTCACGGCGACGATGATGTCATAATGATCGTCACGGCGACGATGATGTCATAATGGTCGTCACGGCGACGGTGATGTCATAATGGTCGTCATGGCGACGATAATTTCATAATGGTCGTCATGGCGACGATGATGTCAATATGGTTGTCATGGCTTTGGTGATGTCATAATGGTCGTCATGGCGACGGTGATGTCATAATGGTCGTCATGGCGACGATGATGTCATAATGGTCGTCACAGCGACGATGATGTCATAATGGTCATCACGGCGACAGTGATGTCATAATGGTAGTCATGGCGACGATGATGTCATACTGGTCGTCATGGCGACGGTGTTGCCATAATGGTCGTCATGGTGACGATGATGTCATAATGGTCGTCATGGCGACGATGATGTCATAATGGTCGTCATGGCGACGATGATGTCATAATGGTCGTCATGCCGACGATGATGTCAGTATGGTGGTCATGGCTTTGGTGATGTCATAATAGTCGTCATGGCGACGATGATGTCATACTGGTCGTCATGGCGATGGTGTTGCCATCATGGTCGTCATGGCGACGATGATGTCATAATGGTCGTCATGGCGACGGTGATGTCATAATGGTCGTCATGCCGACGATGATGTCAGTATGGTGGTCATGGCTTTGGTGATGTCATAATGGTCGTTATGGCGACGATGATGTCATAATGGTCGTCATAGCGACGTTGATGTCATAATGGTCGTCATGGCGACGATGATGTCAGTATGGTGGTCATGGCTTTGGTGATGTCATAATGGTTGTCATGGCGACGGTGATGTCATAATGGTCGTCATGGCGACGATGATGTCATAATGGTCGTCATGGCGACGATGACGTCATAATGGTCGTCATGGCGACGATGACGTCATAATGGTCGTCATGGCGACGATAATGTCATACTGGTCGTCATGGCGAGGGTGTTGCCATAATGGTCGTCATGGCGACGATGATGTCATAATGGTCGTCATGGCGACGATGATGTCAATATGGTTGTCATGGCTTTGGTGATGTCATAATGGTCGTCATGGTGACGGTGATGTCATAATGGTCGTCAGGGCGACGATGATGTCATAATGATCGTCACGGCGACGATGATGTCATAATGGTCGTCACGGCGACGGTGATGTCATAATGGTCGTCATGGCGACGATAACGTCATAATGGTCGTCATGGCGACGATGATGTCATAATGGTCGTCATGGCGACGATGATGTCATAATGGTCGTCATGGTGACGATGATGTCATAATGGTCGTCATGGCGACGATGACGTCATAATGGTCGTCATGGCAACGATGATGTCATAATGGTCGTCATGGCGACGATGATGTCATACTGGTCGTCATGGCGACGGTGTTGCCATAATGGTCGTCATGGCGACAATGATGTCATAATGGTCGTCATGGCGACGGTGATGTCATAATGGTCGTCATGCCGACGATGATGTCAGTATGGTGGTCATGTCTTTGGTGATGTCATAATGGTCGTCATGGCAACGATGATGTCATAATGGTCGTCATGGCGACGATGATGTCATAATGGTCGTCATGGCGACGATTATGTCAGTATGGTGGTCATGGCTTTGGTGATGTCATAATGGTCGTCATGGCGACGGTGATGTCAAAATCGTCGTCATGGCAATGGTGATGTCAGAATGGTCGTCATGGCGACGATGATGTCATACTGGTCGTCATGGCGACGGTGTTGCCATAATGGTCGTCATGGCGACGATGATGTCATAATGGTCGTCATGGCAATGGTGATGTCAGAATGGTCGTCATGGCGACGATGATGTCATAATGGTCGTCATGGCGACCGTGATGTCATAATGGTCGTCATGGCGACGATGATGTCATAATGGTCGTCATGGCTACGATGATGTCATAATGGTCGTCATGGCTACGATGATGTCATATAGGTCGTCATGGCGACGATGATGTCATAATGGTCGTCATGGCGACGGTGATGTTATAATAGTCGTCATGGCGACGATGATGTCATAATGGTCGTCATGCCGACGATGATGTCAATATGGTTTTCATGGCTTTGGTGATGTCATAATGGTCGTCATGGCGACGGTGATGTCATAATGGTCGTCATGGCGACGATGATGTCATAATGGTCGTCACGGCGACGGTGATGTCATAATGGTCGTCATGGCGACGATGACGTCATAATGGTCGTCATGGCGACGATGATGTCAGTATGGTGGTCATGGCTTTGGTGATGTCATAATGGTCGTCATGGCGACGATTATGTCATAATGGTCGTCATGGCGACGATGATGTCAATATGGTTGTCATGGCTTGGTGATGTCATAATGGTCGTCATGGCGACGGTGATGTCATAATGGTCGTCATGGCGACGATGATGTCATAATGGTCGCCACGGCGACGATGATGTCATAATGGTCGTCATGGCGACGATGATGTCATACTGGTCGTCATGGCGACGGTGTTGCCATAATGGTCGTCATGGCGACGATGATGTCATAATGGTCGTCATGGCGACGGTGTTGCCATAATGGTCGTCATGGCGACGATGATGTCATAATGGTCGTCATGGCGACGATGATGTTATAATGGTCGTCATGGCGACGATGATGTCAGTATGGTGGTCATGGCTTTGGTGATGTCATAATGGTCGTCATGGCGACGGTGATGTCATAATGGTCGTCATGGCAATGGTGATGTCAGAATGGTGGTCATGGCTTTCGTGATGTCATAATGGTCGTCATGGCGACGATGATGTCATAATGGTCGTCATGGCGACGATGATGTCATACTGGTCGTCATGGCGACGGTTTTGCAATAATGGTCGTCATGGCGACGATGATGTCATAATGGTCGTCATGCCGACGATGATGTCATAATGGTCGTCATGGCGACGGTGTTGCCATAATGGTCGTCATGGCGACGATGATGTCATAATGGTCGTCATGGCGACGATGATGTTATAATGGTCGTCATGGCGACGATGATGTCAGTATGGTGGTCATGGCTTTGGTGATGTCATAATGGTCGTCATGGCGACGGTGATGTCATAATGGTCGTCATGGCAATGGTGATGTCAGAATGGTGGTCATGGCGACGATGATGTCATAATGGTCGTCATGGCTACGATGATGTCATAATGGTCGTCATGGCGACGATGATGTTATAATAGTCGTCATGGCGACGATGATGTCATAATGGTCGTCATGCCAACGATGATGTCAATATGGTTGTCATGGCTTTGGTGATGTCATAATGGTCGACATGGCGACGGTGATGTCATAATGGTCGTCATGGCGACGATGATGTCATAATGGTCGTCACGGCGACGATGATGTCATAATGGTCGTCACGGCGACGATGATGTCATAATGGTCGTCACGGCGGCGGTAATGTCATAATGGTCGTCATGGCGACGATGATGTCATAATGGTCATCATGGCGACGATGACGTCATAATGGTCGTCATGGCGACGATGACGTCATAATGGTCGTCATGGCGACGATGACGTCATAATGGTCGTCATGGCGACGATAATGTCATACTGGTCGTCATGGCGACGGTGTTGCCATAATGGTCGTCATGGCGACGATGATGTCATAATGGTCGTCATGCCGACGATGATGTCATAATGGTCGTCATGGCGACGATGATGTCAGTATGGTGGTCATGGCTTTGGTGATGTCATAATGGTCGTCATGGCGATGGTGATGTCATAATGGTCGTCATGGCAATGGTGATGTCAGAATGGTCGTCATGGCGACGATGATGTCATACTGTCGTCATGGCGACGGTGTTGCCATAATGGTCGTCATGGCGACGATGATGTTTTAATGGTCATCATGGCGACGATGACGTCATAATGGTCGTCATGGCAACGATGATGTCATAATGGTCGTCATGGCGACGATGATGTCATACTGGTCGTCATGGCGACAGTGTTGCCATAATGGTCGTCATGGCGACGATGATGTCACAATGGTCGTCATGGCGACGATGTCAGTATGGTGGTCATGGCTTTGGTGATGTCATAATGGTCGTCATGGCGACGGTGATGTCATAATGGTCGTCATGGCAAAGGTGATGTCCAAATGGTCGTCATGGCGACGGTGTTGCCATAATGGTCGTCATGGCGACGATGATGTCATAATGGTCGTCATGGCGACGATGACGTCATAATGGTCGTCATGGCGACAATGATGTCATAATGGTCGTCATGGCGACGATGATGTCATAATGGTCGTCATGGCGACGATAATGTCAGTATGGTGGTCATGGCTTTGGTGATGTCATAATGGTCGTCATGGCGACGGTGATGTCATAATGGTCGTCATGGCAATGGTGATGTCAGAATGGTCGTCATGGCAACGATGATGTCAGTATGGTGGTCATGGCTTTGGTGATGTCATAATGGTCGTCATGGCGACGATTATGTCATAATGGTCGTCATGGCGACGATGATGTCAATATGGTTGTCATGGCTTTGGTGATGTCATAATGGTCGTCATGGCGACGGTGATGTCATAATGGTCGTCATGGCGACGATGATGTCATAATGGTCGTCACGGCGACGATGATGTCATAATGGTCGTCATGGCGACGATGATGTCATACTGGTCGTCATGGCGACGATGATGTCAGTATGGTGGTCATGGCTTTGGTGATGTCATAATGGTCGTCATGGCAACGATGATGTCATAATGGTCGTCATGGCGACGATGATGTCATAATGGTCGTCATGGCGACGATGATGTCAGTATGGTGGTCATGGCTTTGGTGATGTCATAATGGTCGTCATGGCGACGGTGATGTCAAAATGGTCGTCATGGCAATGGTGATGTCAGAATGGTCTTCATGGCGACGATGATGTCATACTGGTCGTCATGGCGACGGTGTTGCCATAATGGTCGTCATGGCGACGATGATGTCATAATGGTCGTCATGCCGACGATGATGCCATAATGGTCGTCATGGCGACGATGATGTCATAATGGTCGTCATGGCGACGATGATGTCATAATGGTCGTCATGGCGACGATGATGTCAGTATGGTGGTCATGGCTTTGGTGATGTCATAATGGTCGTCATGGCGACGGTGATGTCATAATGGTCGTCATGGCGACGATGTTGTCAGTATGGTGGTCATGGCTTTGGTGATGTCATAATGGTCGTCATGGCGATGGTGATGTCAAAATGGTCGTCATGGCAATGGTGATGTCAGAATGGTCTTCATGGCGACGATGATGTCATACTGGTCGTCATGGCGACGGTGTTGCCATAATGGTCGTCATGGCGACGATGATGTCATAATGGTCGTCATGGCGACGATGATGTCATAATGGTCATCATGGCGACGATGACGTCATAATGGTCGTCATGGCGACAATGACGTCATTATGGTCGTCATGGCGACGATAATGTCATAATGGTCGTCATGGCGACTATGATGTCATACTGGTCGTCATGGCCACGGAGTTGCCATAATGGTCGTCATTTCGACGATGATGTCATAATGGTCGTCATGCCGACGATGATGTCATAATGGTCGTCATGGCGACGGTGTTGCCATAATGGTCGTCATGGCGACGATGATGTCATAATGGTCGTCATGCCGACGATGATGCCATAATGGTCGTCATGGCGACGATGATGTCATAATGGTCGTCATGGCGACGATGATGTCAGTATGGTGGTCATGGCTTTGGTGATGTCATAATGGTCGTCATGGCGACGGTGATGTCATAATGGTCGTCATGGCAATGGTGATGTCAGAATGGTGGTCATGGCTTTGGTGATGTCATAATGGTCGTCATGGCGACGATGATGTCAATATGGTTGTCATGGCTTTGGTGATGTCATAATGGTCGTCATGGCGACGGTGATGTCATAATGGTCGTCACGGCGACGATGATGTCATAATGGTCGTCACGGCGACGATGATGTCATAATGGTCGTCATAGCGACGATGATGTCATAATGGTCGTCATGGCGACGATGATGTCATAATGGTCGTCATGGTGACGATGATGTCATACTGGTCGTCATGGCGACGGTGTTGCCATAATGGTTGTCATGGCGACGATGATGTCATAATGGTCGTCATGCCGACGATGATGTCAGTATGGTGGTCATGGCTTTGGTGATGTCATAATGGTCGTCATGGCAACGATGATGTCATAATGGTCGTCATGGCGGCGATGATGTCATAATGGTCGTCATGGCGACGATGATGTCAGTATGGTGGTCATGGCTTTGGTGATGTCATAATGGTCGTCATGGCGACGGTGATGTCAAAATGGTCGTCATGGCAATGGTGATGTCAGAATGGTCTTCATGGCGACGATGATGTCATACTGGTCGTCATGGCGACGGTGTTGCCATAATGGTCGTCATGGCGACGATGATGTCATAATGGTCGTCATGGCGACGATGATGTCATAATGGTCATCATGGCGACGATGACGTCATAATGGTCGTCATGGCGACAATGACGTCATTATGGTCGTCATGGCGACGATAATGTCATAATGGTCGTCATGGCGACTATGATGTCATACTGGTCGTCATGGCCACGGAGTTGCCATAATGGTCGTCATTTCGACGATGATGTCATAATGGTCGTCATGCCGACGATGATGTCATAATGGTCGTCATGGCGACGGTGTTTTCATAATGGTCGTCATGGCGAAGATGATGTCATAATGGTCGTCATGGCGACGATGATGTCAGTATGGTGGTCATGGCTTTGGTGATGTCATAATGTTCGTCATGGCGACGGTGATGTCATAATGGTCGTCATGGCAATGGTGATGTCAGAATGGTCGTCATGGCGACGATGATGTCAGGATGGTGGTCATGGCTTTGGTGATGTCATAATGGTCGTCATGGCGACGATGATGTCATAATGGTCATCATGGCGACGATGATGTCAATATGGTTGTCATGGCTTTGGTGATGTCATAATGGTCGTCATGGCGACGGTGATGTCATAATGGTCGTCACGGCGACGATGATGTCATAATAGTTGTCACGGCGACGGTGATGTCATAATGGTCGTCATGGCGACGATGATGTCATACTGGTCGTCATGGCGACGGTGTTGCCATAATGGTCGTCATGGCGACGATGATGTCATAATGGTCGTCATGGCGACAATGATGTCATAATGGTCGTCATGGCGACGATGACGTCATAATGGTCGTCATGGCGACGATGATTTCATAATGGTCGTCATGGCGACGGTGATGTCATAATGGTTGCCATGGCAACAATGTTGTCATAAAGGTCGTCATGGCGAAGGTGATGTCATAATGGTCGTCATGGCGATGATGATGTCATTATGGTCGTCATGGCAACGATGATGTCATAATTGTCGTCATGGCAACGATGAAGTCATATTCGTCGTCACGGCAATAGTGATGTCATAATGCTCATCATGGCGAAGGTGATGTCATAATAATTGCCATGGCAACAATGTTGTCATAATGGTCGTCATGACGACGGTTATGTCATAATGGTCGTCATGGCGACGGTGATGTCATAATGGTCATCATGGCAACGATGAGGTCATAATGTTCGTAATGGCGACGGTGATGTAATATTGGTCGTCATGGCGACGATGATGTCATAATGGTCATCATGGCGACAATGATGTCATAATGGTCGTCATGGCGACGGTGATGTCATAATGGTCATCATGGCGACGATGATGTCATAATGGTCGTCATGGCGACGATGATGTCATAATGTTCGTCATGGCGACGATGAAGTCATAATGGTCGTCAAGGCGACGATGATGTCAAAATGGTCATCATGGCGACGATGATGTCATAATGGTCGTCATGGCGACGGTGATGTCAGAATGGTCGTCATGGCAATGGTGATGTCAGAATGGTCGTCATGGCAAAGGTTATGTCAGAATGGTCATCATGGCGACGATGATGTCATAATGGTCGTCATGGCGACAATGATGTCATAATGGTCGTCATGGCAATGATGATGCCATAATGGTCGTCATGGCGACGATGATGTCAAAATGGTCGTCATGACGACAATGATGTCATAATGGTCGTCATGGCGACGATGATGTCATTATGGTCGTCATGGCGACGGTGTTGCCATAATGGTCGTCATGGCGAGGATGATGTCATAATGGTCGTCATGGCGACGATGATGTCATAATGGTCGTCATGGCGATGATGATGTCATAATGGTCGTCATGCCGACGATGATGTCATTATGGTCATCATGGCGACAATGATGTCATAATGGTCGTTATGGCGACGATGATGTCTATATGGTTGTCATGGCTTTGGTGATGTCATAATGGTCGTCACGGCGACGTTGATGTCATAATGGTCGTCACGGCGACGGTGATGTCATAATGGTCGTCATGGCGACGATGATGTCATAATGGTCGTCACGGCGACGATGATGTCATAATGGTCGTCACGGCGACGATGAAGTCATAATGATCGTCACGGCGACGATGATGTCATAATGGTCGTCACGGCAACGGTGATGTCATAATGGTCGTCATGGCGACGATGATGTCACACTGTTCGTCATGGCGACGGTGTTGCCATAATGGTCGTCATGGCAACGATGATGTCATAATGGTCGTCATGGCGACGATGATGTCATAATGGTCGTCATGGCGACGATGATGTCATAATGGTCGTCATGGCGTCAATGATGTCATAATGGTCGTCATGCCGACGATGATTTCATTATGGTCATCATGGCAACGATGATGTCATAATGGTCGTCATGGCGACGATGATGTCATAATAGTCATCATGGCGACAATGATGTCATAATGGTCGTCATGGCGACGATGATGTTAATATGGTTGTCATGGCTTTGGTGATGTCATAATGGTCGTCACGGCGACGGTGATGTCATAATGGTCGTCATGGCGACGATGACGTCATAATGGTCGTCATGGCGACGATGATGTCATACTGGTCGTCATGGCGACGGTGTTGCCATAATGGTCGTCATGGCGACGATGATGTCATAATGGTCGTCATGGCGACGATGATGTCATAATGGTCGTCATGGCGACGATGATGTCATAATGGTCGTCATGCCGACGATGATGTCATAATGGTCGTCATGGCGACGATGATGTCATATTGGTCGTCATGGCGACGATGACGTCATAATGATCGTCATTGCGACGATGACGTCATAATGATCGTCATGTCGACGGTGATGTCATAATGGTCGTTATGGCGACGGTGATGTCATAATAGTCGTCATGGTGACGTTGATGTCATAATTGTCGTCATGCCGACGATGATGTCATAATGGTCGTCATGGCGACGGTGTTACCATAATGGTCGTCATGGCGACGATGATGTCATAATGGTCGTCATGGCGACAATGATGTCATAATGGTCGTCATGGCGACGATGATGTCAGAATGGTCGTCATGGCGACGATTATGTCAGTATGGTAGTCATGGCTTTGGTGATGTCATAATGGTCGTCATGGCGACGATGATGTCATAATGGTCGTCATGGCGACGATGATGTCAATATGGTTGTCATGGTTTTGGTGATGTCATAATGGTCGTCATGGCGACGGTGATATCATAATGGTCGTCATGGCGACGATGATGTCATAATGGTCGTCACGGCGACGATGATGTCATAATGGTCGTCACGGCGACAGTGATGTCATAATGGTTGCCATAGCAACAATGTTGTCATAAAGTTCGTCATGGCGACGATGATGTCATAATGGTAGTCATGGCAACGATGATGTCATAATGGTCGTCATGGCGACGATGATGTCATACTGGTTGTCATGGCGACAGTGTTGCCATAATGGTCGTCATGGCGACGATGATGTCATAATGGTCGTCATGGCGACGGTGTTGTCATAATGGTCGTCATGCCGACGATGATGTCATAATGGTCGTCATGGCGAAGATGATGTCGTAATGGTCGTCATGGCGATGATGATGTCATAATGGTCGTCATGGCGACGATGACGTCATAATGGTCGTCCTGGCGACGATGACGTCATAATGGTCGTCATGGCGACAGTGAAGTCATAATAGTCGTCATGGCGACGATGAAGTCATAATGGTCGTCATGCCGTCGATGATGTCATAATGGTCGTCACGGCGACGATGTTGCCATAATGGTCGTCATGGCGACGATGATGTCATAATGGTCGTCATGGCGACGATGATGTCATAATGGTCGTCATGGCGACGATGATGTCAGTATGGTGGTCATGGCTTTGGTGATGTCATAATGGTCGTCATGGCGACGGTGATGTCATAATGGTCGTCATGGCAATGGTGATGTCAGAATGGTCGTCATGGCGACGGTGTTGCCATAATGGTCGTCATGGCGACGATGATGTCATAATGGTCGTCATGGCGACGATGACGTCATAATGGTCGTCATGGCGACGATGACGTCATAATGGTCGTCATGGCGACGATGATGTCATAATGGTCGTCATGGCGACGATGATGTCATAATGGTCGTCATGGCGACGATGATGTCAGTATGGTGGTCATGGCTTTGGTGATGTCATAATGGTCGTCATGGCAACGGTGATGTCATAATGGTCGTCATGGCAATGGTGATGTCAGAATGGTCGTCATGGCGACGATGATGTCAGTATGGTGGTCATGGCTTTGGTGATGTCATAATGGTCGTCATGGCGACGATTATGTCATAATGGTCGTCATGGCGACGATGATGTCAATATGGTTGTCATGGCTTTTGTGATGTCATAATGGTCGTCATGGCGGCGGTGATGTCATAATGGTCGTCATGGCGACGATGATGTCATAATGGTCGTCACGGCGACGATGATGTCATAATGGTCGTCATAGCGACGATGATGTCATAATGGTCGTCATGGCGACGATGACGTCATAATGGTCGTCATGGCGACGATGATGTCATAATGTTCGTCATGGCGACGATGATGTCAATATGGTTGTCATGGCTTTGGTGATGTCATAATGGTCGTCATGGCGACGGTGATGTCATAATGGTCGTCATGGCGACGATGATGTCAGTATGGTGGTCATGGCTTTGGTGATGTCATAATGGTCGTCATGGCGACGGTGATGTCAAAATGGTCGTCATGGCAATGGTGATGTCAGAATGGTCTTCATGGCGACGATGATGTCATACTGGTCGTCATGGCGACGGTGTTGCCATAATGGTCGTCATGGCGACGATGATGTCATAATGGTCGTCATGGCGACGATGATGTCATAATGGTCATCATGGCGACGATGACGTCATAATGGTCGTCATGGCGACAATGACGTCATTATGGTCGTCATGGCGACGATAATGTCATAATGGTCGTCATGGCGACTATGATGTCATACTGGTCGTCATGGCCACGGAGTTGCCATAATGGTCGTCATTTCGACGATGATGTCATAATGGTCGTCATGCCGACGATGATGTCATAATGGTCGTCATGGCGACGGTGTTTTCATAATGGTCGTCATGGCGAAGATGATGTCATAATGGTCGTCATGGCGAAGATGATGTCATAATGGTCGTCATGGCGACGATGATGTCAGTATGGTGGTCATGGCTTTGGTGATGTCATAATGTTCGTCATGGCGACGGTGATGTCATAATGGTCGTCATGGCAATGGTGATGTCAGAATGGTCGTCATGGCGACGATGATGTCAGGATGGTGGTCATGGCTTTGGTGATGTCATAATGGTCGTCATTGCGACGATGATGTCATAATGGTCATCATGGCGACGATGATGTCAATATGGTTGTCATGGCTTTGGTGATGTCATAATGGTCGTCATGGCGACGGTGATGTCATAATGGTCGTCACGGCGACGATGATGTCATAATAGTTGTCATGGCGATGGTGATGTCATAATGGTCGTCATGGCGACGATGATGTCATACTGGTCGTCATGGCGACGGTGTTGCCATAATGGTCGTCATGGCGACGATGATGTCATAATGGTCGTCATGGCGACAATGATGTCATAATGGTCGTCATGGCGACGATGACGTCATAATGGTCGTCATGGCGACGATGATTTCATAATGGTCGTCATGGCGACGGTGATGTCATAATGGTTGCCATGGCAACAATGTTGTCATAAAGGTCGTCATGGCGAAGGTGATGTCATAATGGTCGTCATGGCGATGATGATGTCATTATGGTCGTCATGGCAACGATGATGTCATAATTGTCGTCATGGCAACGATGAAGTCATATTCGTCGTCACGGCAATAGTGATGTCATAATGCTCATCATGGCGAAGGTGATGTCATAATAATTGCCATGGCAACAATGTTGTCATAATGGTCGTCATGACGACGGTTATGTCATAATGGTCGTCATGGCGACGGTGATGTCATAATGGTCATCATGGCAACGATGAGGTCATAATGTTCGTAATGGCGACGGTGATGTAATATTGGTCGTCATGGCGACGATGATGTCATAATGGTCATCATGGCGACAATGATGTCATAATGGTCGTCATGGCGACGGTGATGTCATAATGGTCATCATGGCGACGATGATGTCATAATGGTCGTCATGGCGACGATGATGTCATAATGTTCGTCATGGCGACGATGAAGTCATAATGGTCGTCAAGGCGACGATGATGTCAAAATGGTCATCATGGCGACGATGATGTCATAATGGTCGTCATGGCGACGGTGATGTCAGAATGGTCGTCATGGCAATGGTGATGTCAGAATGGTCGTCATGGCAAAGGTTATGTCAGAATGGTCATCATGGCGACGATGATGTCATAATGGTCGTCATGGCGACAATGATGTCATAATGGTCGTCATGGCAATGATGATGCCATAATGGTCGTCATGGCGACGATGATGTCAAAATGGTCGTCATGACGACAATGATGTCATAATGGTCGTCATGGCGACGATGATGTCATTATGGTCGTCATGGCGACGGTGTTGCCATAATGGTCGTCATGGCGACGATGATGTCATACTGGTCGTCATGGCGACGGTGTTGCCATAATGGTCGTCATGGCGACGATGATGTCATAATGGTCGTCATGGCGACGATGATGTCATAATGGTCATCATGGCGACGATGACGTCATAATGGTCGTCATGGCGACAATGACGTCATTATGGTCGTCATGGCGACGATAATGTCATAATGGTCGTCATGGCGACTATGATGTCATACTGGTCGTCATGGCCACGGAGTTGCCATAATGGTCGTCATTTCGACGATGATGTCATAATGGTCATCATGCCGACGATGATGTCATAATGGTCGTCATGGCGACGGTGTTTTCATAATGGTCGTCATGGCGAAGATGATGTCATAATGGTCGTCATGGCGAAGATGATGTCATAATGGTCGTCATGGCGACGATGATGTCAGTATGGTGGTCATGGCTTTGGTGATGTCATAATGTTCGTCATGGCGACGGTGATGTCATAATGGTCGTCATGGCAATGGTGATGTCAGAATGGTCGTCATGGCGACGATGATGTCAGGATGGTGGTCATGGCTTTGGTGATGTCATAATGGTCGTCATGGCGACGATGATGTCATAATGGTCATCATGGCGACGATGATGTCAATATGGTTGTCATGGCTTTGGTGATGTCATAATGGTCGTCATGTCGACGGTGATGTCATAATGGTCGTCACGGCGACGATGATGTCATAATAGTTGTCACGGCGACGGTGATGTCATAATGGTCGTCATGGCGACGATGATGTCATACTGGTCGTCATGGCGACGGTGTTGCCATAATGGTCGTCATGGCGACGATGATGTCATAATGGTCGTCATGGCGACAATGATGTCATAATGGTCGTCATGGCGACGATGACGTCATAATGGTCGTCATGGCGACGATGATTTCATAATGGTCGTCAAGGCGACGGTGATGTCATAATGGTTGCCATGGCAACAATGTTGTCATAAAGGTCGTCATGGCGAAGGTGATGTCATAATGGTCGTCATGGCGATGATGATGTCATTATGGTCGTCATGGCAACGATGATGTCATAATTGTCGTCATGGCAACGATGAAGTCATATTCGTCGTCACGGCAATATTGATGTCATAATGCTCATCATGGCGAAGGTGATGTCATAATAATTGCCATGGCAACAATGTTGTCATAATGGTCGTCATGACGACGGTTATGTCATAATGGTCGTCATGGCGACGGTGATGTCATAATGGTCATCATGGCAACGATGAGGTCATAATGTTCGTAATGGCGACGGTGATGTAATATTGGTCGTCATGGCGACGATGATGTCATAATGGTCATCATGGCGACAATGATGTCATAATGGTCGTCATGGCGACGGTGATGTCATAATGGTCATCATGGCGACGATGATGTCATAATGGTCGTCATGGCGACGATGATGTCATAATGTTCGTCATGGCGACGATGAAGTCATAATGGTCGTCAACGCGACGATGATGTCAAAATGGTCATCATGGCGACGATGATGTCATAATGGTCGTCATGGCGACGGTGATGTCAGAATGGTCGTCATGGCAATGGTGATGTCAGAATGGTCGTCATGGCAAAGGTTATGTCAGAATGGTCATCATGGCGACGATGATGTCATAATGGTCGTCATGGCGACAATGATGTCATAATGGTCGTCATGGCAATGATGATGCCATAATGGTCGTCATGGCGACGATGATGTCAAAATGGTCGTCATGACGACAATGATGTCATAATGGTCGTCATGGCGACGATGATGTCATTATGGTCGTCATGGCGACGGTGTTGCCATAATGGTCGTCATGGCGATGATGATGTCATAATGGTCGTCATGGCGACGATGATGTCATAATGGTCGTCATGGCGATGATGATGTCATAATGGTCGTCATGCCGACGATGATGTCATTATGGTCATCATGGCGACAATGATGTCATAATGGTCGTTATGGCGACGATGATGTCTATATGGTCGTCATGGCTTTGGTGATGTCATAATGGTCGTCACGGCGACGTTGATGTCATAATGGTCGTCACGGCGACGGTGATGTCATAATGGTCGTCAGGGCGACGATGATGTCATAATGGTCGTCACGGCGACGATGATGTCATAATGGTCGTCACGGCGACGATGAAGTCATAATGATCGTCACGGCGACGATGATGTCATAATGGTCGTCACGGCAACGGTGATGTCATAATGGTCGTCATGGCGACGATGATGTCACACTGTTCGTCATGGCGACGGTGTTGCCATAATGGTCGTCATGGCGACGATGATGTCATAATGGTCGTCATGGCGACGATGATGTCATAATGGTCGTCATGGCGACGATGATGTCATAATGGTCGTCATGGCGTCAATGATGTCATAATGGTCGTCATGCCGACGATGATGTCATTATGGTCATCATGGCAACGATGATGTCATAATGGTCGTCATGGCGACGATGATGTCATAATAGTCATCATGGCGACAATGATGTCATAATGGTCGTCATGGCGACGATGATGTTAATATGGTTGTCATGGCTTTGGTGATGTCATAATGGTCGTCACGGCGACAGTGATGTCATAATGGTCGTCATGGCGACGATGACGTCATAATGGTCGTCATGGCGACGATGATGTCATACTGGTCGTCATAGCGACGGTGTTGCCATAATGGTCGTCATGGCGACGATGATGTCATAATGGTCGTCATGGCGACGATGATGTCATAATGGTCGTCATGGCGAAGATGATGTCATAATGGTCGTCATGGCGACGATGATGTCATATTGGTCGTCATGGCGACGATGACGTCATAATGATCGTCATTGCGACGATGACGTCATAATGATCGTCATGTCGACGGTGATGTCATAATGGTTGTTATGGCGACGGTGATGTCATAATAGTCGTCATGGCGACGTTGATGTCATAATTGTCGACATGCCGACGATGATGTCATAATGGTCGTCATGGCGACGGTGTTACCATAATGGTCGTCATGGCGACGATGATGTCATAATGGTCGTCATGGCGACAATGATGTCATAATGGTCGTCATGGCGACGATGATGTCAGAATGGTCGTCATGGCGACGATTATGTCAGTATGGTAGTCATGGCTTTGGTGATGTCATAATGGTCGTCATGGCGACGATGATGTCATAATGGTCGTCATGGCGACGATGATGTCAATATGGTTGTCATGGTTTTGGTGATGTCATAATGGTCGTCATGGCGACGGTGATATCATAATGGTCGTCATGGCGACGATGATGTCATAATGGTCGTCACGGCGACGATGATGTCATAATGGTCGTCACGGCGACGGTGATGTCATAATGGTTGCCATAGCAACAATGTTGTCATAAAGTTCGTCATGGCGACGATGATGTCATAATGGTAGTCATGGCAACGATGATGTCATAATGGTCGTCATGGCGACGATGATGTCATACTGGTTGTCATGGCGACAGTGTTGCCATAATGGTCGTCATGGCGACGATGATGTCATAATGGTCGTCATGGCGACGGTGTTGTCATAATGGTCGTCATGCCGACGATGATGTCATAATGGTCGTCATGGCGAAGATGATGTCATAATGGTCGTCATGGCGATGATGATGTCATAATGGTCGTTATGGCGACGATGACGTCATAATGGTCGTCATGGCGACGATGACGTCATAATGGTCGTCATGGCGACAGTGATGTCATAATAGTCGTCATGGCGACGATGAAGTCATAATGGTCGTCATGCCGTCGATGATGTCATAATGGTCGTCACGGCGACGATGTTGCCATAATGGTCGTCATGGCGACTATGATGTCATAATGGTCGTCATGGCGACGATGATGTCATAATGGTCGTCATGGCGACGATGATGTCAGTATGGTGGTCATGGCTTTGGTGATGTCATAATGGTCGTCATGGCGACGGTGATGTCATAATGGTCGTCATGGCAATGGTGATGTCAGAATGGTCGTCATGGCGACGGTGTTGCCATAATGGTCGTCATGGCGACGATGATGTCATAATGGTCGTCATGGCGACGATGACGTCATAATGGTCGTCATGGCGACGATGACGTCATAATGGTCGTCATGGCGACGATGATGTCATAATGGTCGTCATGGCGACGATGATGTCATAATGGTCGTCATGGCGACGATGATGTCAGTATGGTGGTCATGGCTTTGGTGATGTCATAATGGTCGTCATGGCAACGGTGATGTCATAATGGTCGTCATGGCAATGGTGATGTCAGAATGGTCGTCATGGCGACGATGATGTCAGTATGGTGGTCATGGCTTTGGTGATGTCATAATGGTCGTCATGGCGACGATTATGTCATAATGGTCGTCATGGCGACGATGATGTCAATATGGTTGTCATGGCTTTTGTGATGTCATAATGGTCGTCATGGCGGCGGTGATGTCATAATGGTCGTCATGGCGACGATGATGTCATAATGGTCGTCACGGCGACGATGATGTCATAATGGTCGTCATAGCGACGATGATGTCATAATGGTCGTCATGGCGTCGATGACGTCATAATGGTCGTCATGGCGACGATGATGTCATAATGTTCGTCATGGCGACGATGATGTCAATATGGTTGTCATGGCTTTGGTGATGTCATAATGGTCGTCATGGCGACGGTGATGTCATAATGGTCGTCATGGCGACGATGATGTCATAATGGTCGTCATGGCGACGATGATGTCATAATGGTCGTCATGGCGACGATGATGTCATAATGGTCGTCATGCTGACGATGATATCAGTATGGTGGTCATGGTTTGGTGATGTCATAATGGTCGTCATGGCGACGATGACGTCATAATGATCGTCATGTCGACGGTGATGTCATAATGGTCGTTATGGCGACGATGACGTCATAATGATCGTCATGTCGACGGTGATGTCATAATGGTCGTTATGGCGACGGTGATGTCATAATAGTCGTCATGGCGACGTTGATGTCATAATTGTCGTCATGCCGACGATGATGTCATAATGGTCGTCATGGCGACGGTGTTACCATAATGGTCGTCATGGCGACGATGATGTCATAATGGTCGTTATGGCGACAATGATGTCATAATGGTCGTCATGGCGACGATGATGTCAGAATGGTCGTCATGGCGACGATTATGTCAGTATGGTAGTCATGGCTTTGGTGATGTCATAATGGTCGTCATGGCGATGATGATGTCATAATGGTCGTCATGGCGACGATGATGTCAATATGGTTGTCATGGTTTTGGTGATGTCATAATGGTCGTCATGGCGACGGTGATATCATAATGGTCGTCATGGCGACGATGATGTCATAATGGTCGTCACGGCGACGATGATGTCATAATGGTCGTCACGGCGACGGTGATGTCATAATGGTTGCCATAGCAACAATGTTGTCATAAAGTTCGTCATGGCGACGATGATGTCATAATGGAAGTCATGGCAACGATGATGTCATAATGGTCGTCATGGCGACGATGATGTCATACTGGTTGTCATGGCGACAGTGTTGCCATAATGGTCGTCATGGCGACGATGATGTCATAATGGTCGTCATGCCGACGATGATGTCATAATGGTCGTCATGGCGAAGATGATGTCATAATGGTCGTCATGGCGATGATGATGTCATAATGGTCGTCATGGCGACGATGACGTCATAATGGTCGTCATGGCGACGATGACGTCATAATGGTCGTCATGGCGACAGTGATGTCATAATAGTCGTCATGGCGACGATGAAGTCATAATGGTCGTCATGCCGACGATGATGTCATAATGGTCGTCACGGCGACGATGTTGCCATAATGGTCGTCATGGCGACGATGATGTCATAATGGTCGTCATGGCGACGATGATGTCATAATGGTCGTCATGGCGACGGTGATGTCATAATGGTCGTCATGGCAATGGTGATGTCAGAATGGTCGTCATGGCGACGGTGTTGCTATAATGGTCGTCATGGCGACGATGATGTCATAATGGTCGTCATGGCGACGATGACGTCATAATGGTCGTCATGGCGACGATGATGTCATAATGGTCGTCATGGCGACGATGATGTCAGTATGGTGGTCATGGCTTTGGTGATGTCATAATGGTCGTCATGGCAACGGTGATGTCATAATGGTCGTCATGGCAATGGTGATGTCAGAATGGTCATCATGGCGACGATGATGTCAGTATGGTGGTCATGGCTTTGGTGATGTCATAATGGTCGTCATGGCGATGATTATGTCATAATGGTCGTCATGGCGACGATGATGTCAATATGGTTGTCATGGCTTTTGTGATGTCATAATGGTCGTCATGGCGGCGGTGATGTCATAATGGTCGTCATGGCGACGATGATGTCATAATGGTCGTCACGGCGACGATGATGTCATAATGGTCGTCATGGCGACGATGATGTCATAATGGTCGTCATGGCGACGGTGATGTCATAATGGTCGTCATGGCAATGGTGATGTCAGAATGGTCGTCATGGCGACGATGATGTCAGTATGGTGGTCATGGCTTTGGTGATGTCATAATGGTCGTCATGGCGACGATTATGTCATAATGGTCGTCATGGCGACGATGATGTCAATATGGTTGTCATGGCTTTTGTGATGTCATAATGGTCGTCATGGCGGCGGTGATGTCATAATGGTCGTCATGGCGACGATGATGTCATAATGGTCGTCACGGCGACGATGATGTCATAATGGTCGTCATAGCGACGATGATGTCATAATGGTCGTCATGGCGACGATGACGTCATAATGGTCATCATGGCGACGATGATGTCATAATGTTCGTCATGGCGACGATGATGTCAATATGGTTGTCATGGCTTTGGTGATGTCATAATGGTCGTCATGGCGACGGTGATGTCATAATGGTCGTCATGGCGACGATGATGTCATAATGGTCGTCATGGCGACGATGATGTCATAATGGTCGTCATGGCGACGATGATGTCATAATGGTCGTCATGCTGACGATGATATCAGTATGGTGGTCATGGCTTTGGTGATGTCATAATGGTCGTCATGGCGACGATGATGTCATACTGGTCGTCATGGCGACGGTGTTGCCATAATGGTCGTCATGGCGACGATGATGTCATAATGGTCGTCATGGCGACGGTGATGTCATAATGGTCGTCATGCCGACGATGATGTCAGTATGGTGGTCATGGCTTTGGTGATGTCATAATGGTCGTCATGGCGACGGTGATGTCATAATGGTCGTCATGGCAATGGTGATGTCAGAATGGTCGTCATGGCGACGATGATGTCAGTATGGTGGTCATGGCTTTGGTGATGTCAGAATGGTCGTCATGGCGACGATGATGTCATACTGGTCGTCATGGCGACGGTGTTGCCATAATGGTCGTCATGGCGACGATGATGTCACAATGGTCGTCAATGCAATGGTGATGTCAGAATGGTCGTCATGGCGACGATGATGTCATAATGGTCGTCATGGCGACGGTGATGTCATAATGGTCGTCATGGCGACGATGATGTCATAATGGTCGTCATGGCTACGATGATGTCATAATGGTCGTCATGGCGACGATGATGTTATAATAGTCGTCATGGCGACGATGATGTCATAATGGTCGTCATGCCAACGATGATGTCATTATGGTTGTCATGGATTTGGTGATGTCATAATGGTCGTCATGGCAACGGTGATGTCATAATGGTCGTCATGGCAATGGTGATGTCAGAATGGTCGTCATGGCGACGATGATGTCAGTATGGTGGTCATGGCTTTGGTGATGTCATAATGGTCGTCATGGCGACGATTATGTCATAATGGTCGTCATGGCGACAATGATGTCAATATGGTTGTCATGGCTTTTGTGATGTCATAATGGTCGTCATGGCGGCGGTGATGTCATAATGGTCGTCATGGCGACGATGATGTCATAATGGTCGTCACGGCGACGATGATGTCATAATGGTCGTCATAGCGACGATGATGTCATAATGGTTGTCATGGCGACGATGACGTCATAATGGTCGTCATGGCGACGATGATGTCATAATGTTCGTCATGGCGACGATGATGTCAATATGGTTGTCATGGCTTTGGTGATGTCATAATGGTCGTCATGGCGACGGTGATGTCATAATGGTCGTCATGGCGACGATGATGTCATAATGGTCGTCATGGCGACGATGATGTCATAATGGTCGTCATGGCGACGATGATGTCATAATGGTCGTCATGCTGACGATGATATCAGTATGGTGGTCATGGTTTGGTGATGTCATAATGGTCGTCATGGCGACGATGACGTCATAATGATCGTCATGTCGACGGTGATGTCATAATGGTCGTTATGGCGACGGTGATGTCATAATAGTCGTCATGGCGACGTTGATGTCATAATTGTCGTCATGCCGACGATGATGTCATAATGGTCGTCATGGCGACGGTGTTACCATAATGGTCGTCATGGCGACGATGATGTCATAATGGTCGTTATGGCGACAATGATGTCATAATGGTCGTCATGGCGACGATGATGTCAGAATGGTCGTCATGGCGACGATTATGTCAGTATGGTAGTCATGGCTTTGGTGATGTCATAATGGTCGTCATGGCGACGATGATGTCATAATGGTCGTCATGGCGACGATGATGTCAATATGGTTGTCATGGTTTTGGTGATGTCATAATGGCCGTCATGGCGACGGTGATATCATAATGGTCGTCATGGCGACGATGATGTCATAATGGTCGTCACGGCGACGATGATGTCATAATGGTCGCCACGGCGACGGTGATGTCATAATGGTTGCCATAGCAACAATGTTGTCATAAAGTTCGTCATGGCGACGATGATGTCATAATGGTAGTCATGGCAACGATGATGTCATAATGGTCGTCATGGCGACGATGATGTCATACTGGTTGTCATGGCGACAGTGTTGCCATAATGGTCGTCATGGCGACGATGATGTCATAATGGTCGTCATGGCGACGGTGTTGTCATAATGGTCGTCATGCCGACGATGATGTCATAATGGTCGTCATGGCGAAGATGATGTCATAATGGTCGTCATGGCGATGATGATGTCATAATGGTCGTCATGGCGACGATGACGTCATAATGGTCGTCATGGCGACGATGACGTCATAATGGTCGTCATGGCGACAGTGATGTCATAATAGTCGTCATGGCGACGATGAAGTCATAATGGTCGTCATGCCGACGATGATGTCATAATGGTCGTCACGGCGACGATGTTGCCATAATGGTCGTCATGGCGACGATGATGTCATAATGGTCGTCATGGCGACGATGATGTCATAATGGTCGTCATGGCGACGATGATGTCAGTATGGTGGTCATGGCTTTGGTGATGTCATAATGGTCGTCATGGCGACGGTGATGTCATAATGGTCGTCATGGCGACGATGATGTCATAATGGTCGTTATGGCGACAATGATGTCATAATGGTCGTCATGGCGACGATGATGTCAGAATGGTCGTCATGGCGACGATTATGTCAGTATGGTAGTCATGGCTTTGGTGATGTCATAATGGTCGTCATGGCGATGATGATGTCATAATGGTCGTCATGGCGACGATGATGTCAATATGGTTGTCATGGTTTTGGTGATATCATAATGGTCGTCATGGCGACGGTGATATCATAATGGTCGTCATGGCGACGATGATGTCATAATGGTCGTCACGGCGACGATGATGTCATAATGGTCGTCACGGCGACGGTGATGTCATAATGGTTGCCATAGCAACAATGTTGTCATAAAGTTCGTCATGGCGACGATGATGTCATAATGGAAGTCATGGCAACGATGATGTCATAATGGTCGTCATGGCGACGATGATGTCATACTGGTTGTCATGGCGACAGTGTTGCCATAATGGTCGTCATGGCGACGATGATGTCATAATGGTCGTCATGCCGACGATGATGTCATAATGGTCGTCATGGCGAAGATGATGTCATAATGGTCGTCATGGCGATGATGATGTCATAATGGTCGTCATGGCGACGATGACGTCATAATGGTCGTCATGGCGACGATGACGTCATAATGGTCGTCATGGCGACAGTGATGTCATAATAGTCGTCATGGCGACGATGAAGTCATAATGGTCGTCATGCCGACGATGATGTCATAATGGTCGTCACGGCGACGATGTTGCCATAATGGTCGTCATGGCGACGATGATGTCATAATGGTCGTCATGGCGACGATGATGTCATAATGGTCGTCATGGCGACGATGATGTCAGTATGGTGGTCATGGCTTTGGTGATGTCATAATGGTCGTCATGGCGACGGTGATGTCATAATGGTCGTCATGGCAATGGTGATGTCAGAATGGTCGTCATGGCGACGGTGTTGCTATAATGGTCGTCATGGCGACGATGATGTCATAATGGTCGTCATGGCGACGATGACGTCATAATGGTCGTCATGGCGACGATGATGTCATAATGGTCGTCATGGCGACGATGATGTCAGTATGGTGGTCATGGCTTTGGTGATGTCATAATGGTCGTCATGGCAACGGTGATGTCATAATGGTCGTCATGGCAATGGTGATGTCAGAATGGTCATCATGGCGACGATGATGTCAGTATGGTGGTCATGGCTTTGGTGATGTCATAATGGTCGTCATGGCGATGATTATGTCATAATGGTCGTCATGGCGACGATGATGTCAATATGGTTGTCATGGCTTTTGTGATGTCATAATGGTCGTCATGGCGGCGGTGATGTCATAATGGTCGTCATGGCGACGATGATGTCATAATGGTCGTCACGGCGACGATGATGTCATAATGGTCGTCATGGCGACGATGATGTCATAATGGTCGTCATGGCGACGGTGATGTCATAATGGTCGTCATGGCAATGGTGATGTCAGAATGGTCGTCATGGCGACGATGATGTCAGTATGGTGGTCATGGCTTTGGTGATGTCATAATGGTCGTCATGGCGACGATTATGTCATAATGGTCGTCATGGCGACGATGATGTCAATATGGTTGTCATGGCTTTTGTGATGTCATAATGGTCGTCATGGCGGCGGTGATGTCATAATGGTCGTCATGGCGACGATGATGTCATAATGGTCGTCACGGCGACGATGATGTCATAATGGTCGTCATAGCGACGATGATGTCATAATGGTCGTCATGGCGACGATGACGTCATAATGGTCGTCATGGCGACGATGATGTCATAATGTTCGTCATGGCGACGATGATGTCAATATGGTTGTCATGGCTTTGGTGATGTCATAATGGTCGTCATGGCGACGGTGATGTCATAATGGTCGTCATGGCGACGATGATGTCATAATGGTCGTCATGGCGACGATGATGTCATAATGGTCGTCATGGCGACGATGATGTCATAATGGTCGTCATGCTGACGATGATATCAGTATGGTGGTCATGGCTTTGGTGATGTCATAATGGTCGTCATGGCGACGATGATGTCATACTGGTCGTCATGGCGACGGTGTTGCCATAATGGTCGTCATGGCGACGATGATGTCATAATGGTCGTCATGGCGACGGTGATGTCATAATGGTCGTCATGCCGACGATGATGTCAGTATGGTGGTCATGGCTTTGGTGATGTCATAATGGTCGTCATGGCGACGGTGATGTCATAATGGTCGTCATGGCAATGGTGATGTCAGAATGGTCGTCATGGCGACGATGATGTCAGTATGGTGGTCATGGCTTTGGTGATGTCAGAATGGTCGTCATGGCGACGATGATGTCATACTGGTCGTCATGGCGACGGTGTTGCCATAATGGTCGTCATGGCGACGATGATGTCACAATGGTCGTCAATGCAATGGTGATGTCAGAATGGTCGTCATGGCGACGATGATGTCATAATGGTCGTCATGGCGACGGTGATGTCATAATGGTCGTCATGGCGACGATGATGTCATAATGGTCGTCATGGCTACGATGATGTCATAATGGTCGTCATGGCGACGATGATGTTATAATAGTCGTCATGGCGACGATGATGTCATAATGGTCGTCATGCCAACGATGATGTCATTATGGTTGTCATGGATTTGGTGATGTCATAATGGTCGTCATGGCAACGGTGATGTCATAATGGTCGTCATGGCAATGGTGATGTCAGAATGGTCGTCATGGCGACGATGATGTCAGTATGGTGGTCATGGCTTTGGTGATGTCATAATGGTCGTCATGGCGACGATTATGTCATAATGGTCGTCATGGCGACAATGATGTCAATATGGTTGTCATGGCTTTTGTGATGTCATAATGGTCGTCATGGCGGCGGTGATGTCATAATGGTCGTCATGGCGACGATGATGTCATAATGGTCGTCACGGCGACGATGATGTCATAATGGTCGTCATAGCGACGATGATGTCATAATGGTTGTCATGGCGACGATGACGTCATAATGGTCGTCATGGCGACGATGATGTCATAATGTTCGTCATGGCGACGATGATGTCAATATGGTTGTCATGGCTTTGGTGATGTCATAATGGTCGTCATGGCGACGGTGATGTCATAATGGTCGTCATGGCGACGATGATGTCATAATGGTCGTCATGGCGACGATGATGTCATAATGGTCGTCATGGCGACGATGATGTCATAATGGTCGTCATGCTGACGATGATATCAGTATGGTGGTCATGGTTTGGTGATGTCATAATGGTCGTCATGGCGACGATGACGTCATAATGATCGTCATGTCGACGGTGATGTCATAATGGTCGTTATGGCGACGGTGATGTCATAATAGTTGTCATGGCGACGTTGATGTCATAATTGTCGTCATGCCGACGATGATGTCATAATGGTCGTCATGGCGACGGTGTTACCATAATGGTCGTCATGGCGACGATGATGTCATAATGGTCGTTATGGCGACAATGATGTCATAATGGTCGTCATGGCGACGATGATGTCAGAATGGTCGTCATGGCGACGATTATGTCAGTATGGTAGTCATGGCTTTGGTGATGTCATAATGGCCGTCATGGCGACGGTGATATCATAATGGTCGTCATGGCGACGATGATGTCAATATGGTTGTCATGGTTTTGGTGATGTCATAATGGCCGTCATGGCGACGGTGATATCATAATGGTCGTCATGGCGACGATGATGTCATAATGGTCGTCACGGCGACGATGATGTCATAATGGTCGCCACGGCGACGGTGATGTCATAATGGTTGCCATAGCAACAATGTTGTCATAAAGTTCGTCATGGCGACGATGATGTCATAATGGTAGTCATGGCAACGATGATGTCATAATGGTCGTCATGGCGACGATGATGTCATACTGGTTGTCATGGCGACAGTGTTGCCATAATGGTCGTCATGGCGACGATGATGTCATAATGGTCGTCATGGCGACGGTGTTGTCATAATGGTCGTCATGCCGACGATGATGTCATAATGGTCGTCATGGCGAAGATGATGTCATAATGGTCGTCATGGCGATGATGATGTCATAATAGTCGTCATGGCGACGATGACGTCATAATGGTCGTCATGGCGACGATGACGTCATAATGGTCGTCATGGCGACAGTGATGTCATAATAGTCGTCATGGCGACGATGAAGTCATAATGGTCGTCATGCCGACGATGATGTCATAATGGTCGTCACGGCGACGATGTTGCCATAATGGTCGTCATGGCGACGATGATGTCATAATGGTCGTCATGGCGACGATGATGTCATAATGGTCGTCATGGCGACGATGATGTCAGTATGGTGGTCATGGCTTTGGTGATGTCATAATGGTCGTCATGGCGACGGTGATGTCATAATGGTCGTCATGGCAATGGTGATGTCAGAATGGTCGTCATGGCGACGGTGTTGCCATAATGGTCGTCATGGCGACGGTGTTGCCATAATGGTCGTCATGGCGACGATGATGTCATAATGGTCGTCATGGCGACGATGACGTCATAATGGTCGTCATGGCGACGATGACGTCATAATGGTCGTCATGGCGACGATGATGTCATAATGGTCGTCATGGCGACGATGATGTCATAATGGTCGTCATGGCGACGATGATGTCAGTATGGTGGTCATGGCTTTGGTGATGTCATAATGGTCGTCATGGCAACGGTGATGTCATAATGGTCGTCATGGCAATGGTGATGTCAGAATGGTCGTCATGGCGACGATGATGTCAGTATGGTGGTCATGGCTTTGGTGATGTCATAATGGTCGTCATGGCGACGATTATGTCATAATGGTCGTCATGGCGACGATGATGTCAATATGGTTGTCATGGCTTTTGTGATGTCATAATGGTCGTCATGGCGGCGGTGATGTCATAATGGTCGTCATGGCGACGATGATGTCATAATGGTCGTCACGGCGACGATGATGTCATAATGGTCGTCATAGCGACGATGATGTCATAATGGTCGTCATGGCGACGATGACGTCATAATGGTCGTCATGGCGACGATGATGTCATAATGTTCGTCATGGCGACGATGATGTCAATATGGTTGTCATGGCTTTGGTGATGTCATAATGGTCGTCATGGCGACGGTGATGTCATAATGGTCGTCATGGCGACGATGATGTCATAATGGTCGTCATGGCGACGATGATGTCATAATGGTCGTCACGGCGACGATGATGTCATAATGGTCGTCACGGCGACGATGATGTCATAATGGTCGTCACGGCGGCGGTAATGTCATAATGGTCGTCATGGCGACGATGATGTCATAATGGTCGTCATGGCGACGATGATGTCATAATGGTCGTCATGCTGACGATGATATCAGTATGGTGGTCATGGTTTGGTGATGTCATAATGGTCGTCATGGCGACGATGACGTCATAATGATCGTCATGTCGACGGTGATGTCATAATGGTCGTTATGGCGACGGTGATGTCATAATAGTCGTCATGGCGACGTTGATGTCATAATTGTCGTCATGCCGACGATGATGTCATAATGGTCGTCATGGCGACGGTGTTACCATAATGGTCGTCATGGCGACGATGATGTCATAATGGTCGTTATGGCGACAATGATGTCATAATGGTCGTCATGGCGACGATGATGTCAGAATGGTCGTCATGGCGACGATTATGTCAGTATGGTAGTCATGGCTTTGGTGATGTCATAATGGCCGTCATGGCGACGGTGATATCATAATGGTCGTCATGGCGACGATGATGTCAATATGGTTGTCATGGTTTTGGTGATGTCATAATGGCCGTCATGGCGACGGTGATATCATAATGGTCGTCATGGCGACGATGATGTCATAATGGTCGTCACGGCGACGATGATGTCATAATGGTCGCCACGGCGACGGTGATGTCATAATGGTTGCCATAGCAACAATGTTGTCATAAAGTTCGTCATGGCGACGATGATGTCATAATGGTAGTCATGGCAACGATGATGTCATAATGGTCGTCATGGCGACGATGATGTCATACTGGTTGTCATGGCGACAGTGTTGCCATAATGGTCGTCATGGCGACGATGATGTCATAATGGTCGTCATGGCGACGGTGTTGTCATAATGGTCGTCATGCCGACGATGATGTCATAATGGTCGTCATGGCGAAGATGATGTCATAATGGTCGTCATGGCGATGATGATGTCATAATGGTCGTCATGGCGACGATGACGTCATAATGGTCGTCATGGCGACGATGACGTCATAATGGTCGTCATGGCGACAGTGATGTCATAATAGTCGTCATGGCGACGATGAAGTCATAATGGTCGTCATGCCGACGATGATGTCATAATGGTCGTCACGGCGACGATGTTGCCATAATGGTCGTCATGGCGACGATGATGTCATAATGGTCGTCATGGCGACGATGATGTCATAATGGTCGTCATGGCGACGATGATGTCAGTATGGTGGTCATGGCTTTGGTGATGTCATAATGGTCGTCATGGCGACGGTGATGTCATAATGGTCGTCATGGCAATGGTGATGTCAGAATGGTCGTCATGGCGACGGTGTTGCCATAATGGTCGTCATGGCGACGATGATGTCATAATGGTCGTCATGGCGACGATGACGTCATAATGGTCGTCATGGCGACGATGACGTCATAATGGTCGTCATGGCGACGATGATGTCATAATGGTCGTCATGGCGACGATGATGTCATAATGGTCGTCATGGCGACGATGATGTCAGTATGGTGGTCATGGCTTTGGTGATGTCATAATGGTCGTCATGGCAACGGTGATGTCATAATGGTCGTCATGGCAATGGTGATGTCAGAATGGTCGTCATGGCGACGATGATGTCAGTATGGTGGTCATGGCTTTGGTGATGTCATAATGGTCGTCATGGCGACGATTATGTCATAATGGTCGTCATGGCGACGATGATGTCAAAATGGTTGTCATGGCTTTTGTGATGTCATAATGGTCGTCATGGCGGCGGTGATGTCATAATGGTCGTCATGGCGACGATGATGTCATAATGGTCGTCACGGCGACGATGATGTCATAATGGTCGTCATAGCGACGATGATGTCATAATGGTCGTCATGGCGACGATGACGTCATAATGGTCGTCATGGCGACGATGATGTCATAATGTTCGTCATGGCGACGATGATGTCAATATGGTTGTCATGGCTTTGGTGATGTCATAATGGTCGTCATGGCGACGGTGATGTCATAATGGTCGTCATGGCGACGATGATGTCATAATGGTCGTCATGGCGACGATGATGTCATAATGGTCGTCACGGCGACGATGATGTCATAATGGTCGTCACGGCGACGATGATGTCATAATGGTCGTCACGGCGGCGGTAATGTCATAATGGTCATCATGGCGACGATGATGTCATACTGTCGTCATGGCGATGGTGTTGCCATAATGGTCGTCATGGCGACGATGATGTCATAATGGTCATCATGGCGACGATGACGTCATAATGGTCGTCATGGCGACGATGACATCATAATGGTCGTCATGGCGACGATGACGTCATAATGGTCGTTATGGCGACGATAATGTCATACTGGTCGTCATGACGACGGTGTTGCCATAATGGTCGTCATGGCGACGATGATGTCATAATGGTCGTCATGCCGACGATGATGTCATAATGGTCGTCATGGCGACGATGATGTCATAATGGTCGTCACGGCGACGATGATGTCAGTATGGTGGTCATGGCTTTGGTGATGTCGTAATGGACGTCAGGGCGACGGTGATGTCATAATGGTCGTCATGGCAATGGTGATGTCAGAATGGTCGTCATGGCGACGATGATGTCATACTGTCGTCATGGCGACGGTGTTGCCATAATGGTCGTCATGGCGACGATGATGTCATAATGGTCATCATGGCGACGATGACGTCATAATGGTCGTTATGGCAACGATGATGTCATAATGGTCGTCATGGCGACGATGATGTCATACTGGTCGACATGGCGACAGTGTTGCCATAATGGTCGTCATGGCGACGATGATGTCATAATGGTCGTCATGGCGACGGTGTTGTCATAATGGTCGTCATGCCGACGATGATGTCATAATGGTCGTCATGGCGAAGATGATGTCATAATGGTCGTCATGGCGACGATGATGTCATAATGGTCATCATGGCGACGATGACGTCATAATGGTCGTCATGGCGACGATGATGTCATAATGGTCGTCATGGCGACGATGATGTCATAATGGTCGTCATGGCGACGGTGATGTCATAATAGTCGTCATGGCGACAATGATGTCATAATGGTCGTCATGCCGACGATGATGTCATAATGGTCGTCACGGCGACGGTGTTGCCATAATGGTCGTCATGGCGACGATGATGTCATAATGGTCGTCATGGCGACGATGATGTCAGTATGGTGGTCATGGCTTTGGTGATGTCATAATGGTCGTCATGCCGACGATGATGTCAGTATGGTGGTCATGGCTTTGGTGATGTCATAATGGTCGTCATGGCGACGGTGATGTCATAATGGTCATCATGGCAATGGTGATGTCAGAATGGTCGTCATGGCGACGATGATGTCAGTATGGTGGTCATGGCTTTGGTGATGTCAGAATGGTCGTCATGGCGACGATGATGTCATACTGGTCGTCATGGCGACGGTGTTGCCATAATGGTCGTCATGGCGACGATGATGTCACAATGGTCGTCATGGCAATGGTGATGTCAGAATGGTCGTCATGGCGACGATGATGTCATAATGGTCGTCATGGCGACGGTGATGTCATAATGGTCGTCATGGCGACGATGATGTCATAATGGTCGTCATGGCTACGATGATGTCATAATGGTCGTCATGGCGACGATGATGTTATAATAGTCGTCATGGCGACGATGATGTCATAATGGTCGTCATGCCAACGATGATGTCATTATGGTTGTCATGGATTTGGTGATGTCATAATGGTCGTCATGGCAACGGTGATGTCATAATGGTCGTCATGGCAATGGAGATGTCAGAATGGTCGTCATGGCGACGATGATGTCAGTATGGTGGTCATGGCTTTGGTGATGTCATAATGGTCGTCATGGCGACGATTATGTCATAATGGTCGTCATGGCGACAATGATGTCAATATGGTTGTCATGGCTTTTGTGATGTCATAATGGTCGTCATGGCGGCGGTGATGTCATAATGGTCGTCATGGCGACGATGATGTCATAATGGTCGTCACGGCGACGATGATGTCATAATGGTCGTCATAGCGACGATGATGTCATAATGGTTGTCATGGCGACGATGACGTCATAATGGTCGTCATGGCGACGATGATGTCATAATGTTCGTCATGGCGACGATGATGTCAATATGGTTGTCATGGCTTTGGTGATGTCATAATGGTCGTCATGGCGACGGTGATGTCATAATGGTCGTCATGGCGACGATGATGTCATAATGGTCGTCATGGCGACGATGATGTCATAATGGTCGTCATGGCGACGATGATGTCATAATGGTCGTCATGCTGACGATGATATCAGTATGGTGGTCATGGTTTGGTGATGTCATAATGGTCGTCATGGCGACGATGACGTCATAATGATCGTCATGTCGACGGTGATGTCATAATGGTCGTTATGGCGACGGTGATGTCATAATAGTCGTCATGGCGACGTTGATGTCATAATTGTCGTCATGCCGACGATGATGTCATAATGGTCGTCATGGCGACGGTGTTACCATAATGGTCGTCATGGCGACGATGATGTCATAATGGTCGTTATGGCGACAATGATGTCATAATGGTCGTCATGGCGACGATGATGTCAGAATGGTCGTCATGGCGACGATTATGTCAGTATGGTAGTCATGGCTTTGGTGATGTCATAATGGTCGTCATGGCGACGATGATGTCATAATGGTCGTCATGGCGACGATGATGTCAATATGGTTGTCATGGTTTTGGTGATGTCATAATGGTCGTCATGGCGACGGTGATATCATAATGGTCGTCATGGCGACGATGATGTCATAATGGTCGTCACGGCGACGATGATGTCATAATGGTCGCCACGGCGACGGTGATGTCATAATGGTTGCCATAGCAACAATGTTGTCATAAAGTTCGTCATGGCGACGATGATGTCATAATGGTAGTCATGGCAACGATGATGTCATAATGGTCGTCATGGCGACGATGATGTCATACTGGTTGTCATGGCGACAGTGTTGCCATAATGGTCGTCATGGCGACGATGATGTCATAATGGTCGTCATGGCGACGGTGTTGTCATAATGGTCGTCATGCCGACGATGATGTCATAATGGTCGTCATGGCGAAGATGATGTCATAATGGTCGTCATGGCGATGATGATGTCATAATGGTCGTCATGGCAACGATGACGTCATAATGGTCGTCATGGCGACGATGACGTCATAATGGTCGTCATGGCGACAGTGATGTCATAATAGTCGTCATGGCGACGATGAAGTCATAATGGTCGTCATGCCGACGATGATGTCATAATGGTCGTCACGGCGACGATGTTGCCATAATGGTCGTCATGGCGACGATGATGTCATAATGGTCGTCATGGCGACGATGATGTCATAATGGTCGTCATGGCGACGATGATGTCAGTATGGTGGTCATGGCTTTGGTGATGTCATAATGGTCGTCATGGCGACGGTGATGTCATAATGGTCGTCATGGCAATGGTGATGTCAGAATGGTCGTCATGGCGACGGTGTTGCCATAATGGTCGTCATGGCGACGATGATGTCATAATGGTCGTCATGGCGACGATGACGTCATAATGGTCGGCATGGCGACGATGACGTCATAATGGTCGTCATGGCGACGATGATGTCATAATGGTCGTCATGGCGACGATGATGTCATAATGGTCGTCATGGCGACGATGATGTCAGTATGGTGGTCATGGCTTTGGTGATGTCATAATGGTCGTCATGGCAACGGTGATGTCATAATGGTTGTCATGGCAATGGTGATGTCAGACTGGTCGTCATGGCGACGATGATGTCAGTATGGTGGTCATGGCTTTTGTGATGTCATAATGGTCGTCATGGCGGCGGTGATGTCATAATGGTCGTCATGGCGACGATGATGTCATAATGGTCGTCACGGCGACGATGATGTCATAATGGTCGTCATAGCGACGATGATGTCATAATGGTCGTCATGGCGACGATGACGTCATAATGGTCGTCATGGCGACGATGATGTCATAATGTTCGTCATGGCGACGATGATGTCATAATGTTCGTCATGGCTTTGGTGATGTCATAATGGTCGTCATGGCGACGGTGATGTCATAATGGTCGTCATGGCGACGATGATGTCATAATGGTCGTCATGGCGACGATGATGTCATAATGGTCGTCATGGCGACGATGATGTCATAATGGTCGTCATGCTGACGATGATATCAGTATGGTGGTCATGGCTTTGGTGATGTCATAATGGTCGTCATGGCGACGATGATGTCATACTGGTCGTCATGGTGACGGTGTTGCCATAATGGTCGTCATGGCGACGATGATGTCATAATGGTCGTCATGGCGACGGTGATGTCATAATGGTCGTCATGCCGACGATGATGTCAGTATGGTGGTCATGGCTTTGGTGATGTCAGAATGGTCGTCATGGCGACGATGATGTCATACTGGTCGTCATGGCGACGGTGTTGCCATAATGGTCGTCATGGCGACGATGATGTCATAATGGTCGTCATGGCAATGGTGATGTCAGAATGGTCGTCATGGCGACGATGATGTCATAATGGTCGTCATGGCGACGATGATGTCATAATGGTCGTCATGGCGACGATGATGTCATAATGGTCGTCATGGCTACGATGATGTCATAATGGTCGTCATGGCGACGATGATGTTATAATAGTCGTCATGGCGACGATGATGTCATAATGGTCGTCATGCCAACGATGATGTCATTATGGTTGTCATGGCTTTGGTGATGTCATAATGGTCGTCATTGCGACGGTGATGTCATAATGGTCGTCATGGCGACGATGATGTCATAATGGTCGTCACGGCGACGATGATGTCATAATGGTCGTCACGGCGGCGGTAATGTCATAATGGTCATCATGGCGACGATGATGTCATACTGTCGTCATGGCGATGGTGTTGCCATAATGGTCGTCATGGCGACGATGATGTCATAATGGTCATCATGGCGACGATGACGTCATAATGGTCGTCATGGCGACGATGACATCATAATGGTCGTCATGGCGACGATGACGTCATAATGGTCGTTATGGCGACGATAATGTCATACTGGTCGTCATGACGACGGTGTTGCCATAATGGTCGTCATGGCGACGATGATGTCATAATGGTCGTCATGCCGACGATGATGTCATAATGGTCGTCATGGCGACGATGATGTCATAATGGTCGTCACGGCGACGATGATGTCAGTATGGTGGTCATTTCTTTGGTGATGTCGTAATGGACGTCAGGGCGACGGTGATGTCATAATGGTCGTCATGGCAATGGTGATGTCAGAATGGTCGTCATGGCGACGATGATGTCATACTGTCGTCATGGCGACGGTGTTGCCATAATGGTCGTCATGGCGACGATGATGTCATAATGGTCGTCATGGCGACGATGACGTCATAATGGTCGTTATGGCAACGATGATGTCATAATGGTCGTCATGGCGACGATGATGTCATACTGGTCGACATGGCGACAGTGTTGCCATAATGGTCGTCATGGCGACGATGATGTCATAATGGTCGTCATGGCGACGGTGTTGTCATAATGGTCGTCATGCCGACGATGATGTCATAATGGTCGTCATGGCGAAGATGATGTCATAATGGTCGTCATGGCGACGATGATGTCATAATGGTCATCATGGCGACGATGACGTCATAATGGTCGTCATGGCGACGATGACGTCATAATGGTCGTCATGGCGACGATGATGTCATAATGGTCGTCATGGCGACGGTGATGTCATAATAGTCGTCATGGCGACAATGATGTCATAATGGTCGTCATGCCGACGATGATGTCATAATGGTCGTCACGGCGACGGTGTTGCCATAATGGTCGTCATGGCGACGATGATGTCATAATGGTCGTCATGGCGACGATGATGTCAGTATGGTGGTCATGGCTTTGGTGATGTCATAATGGTCGTCATGCCGACGATGATGTCAGTATGGTGGTCATGGCTTTGGTGATGTCATAATGGTCGTCATGGCGACGGTGATGTCATAATGGTCGTCATGGCAATGGTGATGTCAGAATGGTCGTCATGGCGACGATGATGTCAGTATGGTGGTCATGGCTTTGGTGATGTCAGAATGGTCGTCATGGCGACGATGATGTCATACTGGTCGTCATGGCGACGGTGTTGCCATAATGGTCGTCATGGCGACGATGATGTCACAATGGTCGTCATGGCAATGGTGATGTCAGAATGGTCGTCATGGCGACGATGATGTCATAATGGTCGTCATGGCGACGGTGATGTCATAATGGTCGTCATGGCGACGATGATGTCATAATGGTCGTCATGGCTACGATGATGTCATAATGGTCGTCATGGCGACGATGATGTTATAATAGTCGTCATGGCGACGATGATGTCATAATGGTCGTCATGCCAACGATGATGTCATTATGGTTGTCATGGATTTGGTGATGTCATAATGGTCGTCATGGCAACGGTGATGTCATAATGGTCGTCATGGCAATGGTGATGTCAGAATGGTCGTCATGGCGACGATGATGTCAGTATGGTGGTCATGGCTTTGGTGATGTCATAATGGTCGTCATGGCGACGATTATGTCATAATGGTCGTCATGGCGACAATGATGTCAATATGGTTGTCATGGCTTTTGTGATGTCATAATGGTCGTCATGGCGGCGGTGATGTCATAATGGTCGTCATGGCGACGATGATGTCATAATGGTCGTCACGGCGACGATGATGTCATAATGGTCGTCATAGCGACGATGATGTCATAATGGTTGTCATGGCGACGATGACGTCATAATGGTCGTCATGGCGACGATGATGTCATAATGTTCGTCATGGCGACGATGATGTCAATATGGTTGTCATGGCTTTGGTGATGTCATAATGGTCGTCATGGCGACGGTGATGTCATAATGGTCGTCATGGCGACGATGATGTCATAATGGTCGTCATGGCGACGATGATGTCATAATGGTCGTCATGCTGACGATGATATCAGTATGGTGGTCATGGTTTGGTGATGTCATAATGGTCGTCATGGCGACGATGACGTCATAATGATCGTCATGTCGACGGTGATGTCATAATGGTCGTTATGGCGACGGTGATGTCATAATAGTCGTCATGGCGACGTTGATGTCATAATTGTCGTCATGCCGACGATGATGTCATAATGGTCGTCATGGCGACGGTGTTACCATAATGGTCGTCATGGCGACGATGATGTCATAATGGTCGTTATGGCGACAATGATGTCATAATGGTCGTCATGGCGACGATGATGTCAGAATGGTCGTCATGGCGACGATTATGTCAGTATGGTAGTCATGGCTTTGGTGATGTCATAATGGTCGTCATGGCGACGATGATGTCATAATGGTCGTCATGGCGACGATGATGTCAATATGGTTGTCATGGTTTTGGTGATGTCATAATGGTCGTCATGGCGACGGTGATATCATAATGGTCGTCATGGCGACGATGATGTCATAATGGTCGTCACGGCGACGATGATGTCATAATGGTCGCCACGGCGACGGTGATGTCATAATGGTTGCCATAGCAACAATGTTGTCATAAAGTTCGTCATGGCGACGATGATGTCATAATGGTAGTCATGGCAACGATGATGTCATAATGGTCGTCATGGCGACGATGATGTCATACTGGTTGTCATGGCGACAGTGTTGCCATAATGGTCGTCATGGCGACGATGATGTCATAATGGTCGTCATGGCGACGGTGTTGTCATAATGGTCGTCATGCCGACGATGATGTCATAATGGTCGTCATGGCGAATATGATGTCATAATGGTCGTCATGGCGATGATGATGTCATAATGGTCGTCATGGCGACGATGACGTCATAATGGTCGTCATGGCGACGATGACGTCATAATGGTCGTCATGGCGACAGTGATGTCATAATAGTCGTCATGGCGACGATGAAGTCATAATGGTCGTCATGCCGACGATGATGTCATAATGGTCGTCACGGCGACGATGTTGCCATAATGGTCGTCATGGCGACGATGATGTCATAATGGTCGTCATGGCGACGATGATGTCATAATGGTCGTCATGGCGACGATGATGTCAGTATGGTGGTCATGGCTTTGGTGATGTCATAATGGTCGTCATGGCGACGGTGATGTCATAATGGTCGTCATGGCAATGGTGATGTCAGAATGGTCGTCATGGCGACGGTGTTGCCATAATGGTCGTCATGGCGACGATGATGTCATAATGGTCGTCATGGCGACGATGACGTCATAATGGTCGTCATGGCGACGATGACGTCATAATGGTCGTCATGGCGACGATGATGTCATAATGGTCGTCATGGCGACGATGATGTCATAATGGTCGTCATGGCGACGATGATGTCAGTATGGTGGTCATGGCTTTGGTGATGTCATAATGGTCGTCATGGCAACGGTGATGTCATAATGGTCGTCATGGCAATGGTGATGTCAGAATGGTCGTCATGGCGACGATGATGTCAGTATGGTGGTCATGGCTTTGGTGATGTCATAATGGTCGTCATGGCGACGATTATGTCATAATGGTCGTCATGGCGACGATGATGTCAATATGGTTGTCATGGCTTTTGTGATGTCATAATGGTCGTCATGGCGGCGGTGATGTCATAATGGTCGTCATGGCGACGATGATGTCATAATGGTCGTCACGGCGACGATGATGTCATAATGGTCGTCATAGCGACGATGATGTCATAATGGTTGTCATGGCGACGATGACGTCATAATGGTCGTCATGGCGACGATGATGTCATAATGTTCGTCATGGCGACGATGATGTTATAATAGTCGTCATGGCGACGATGATGTCATAATGGTCGTCATGCCAACGATGATGTCATTATGGTTGTCATGGATTTGGTGATGTCATAATGGTCGTCATGGCAACGGTGATGTCATAATGGTCGTCATGGCAATGGTGATGTCAGAATGGTCGTCATGGCGACGATGATGTCAGTATGGTGGTCATGGCTTTGGTGATGTCATAATGGTCGTCATGGCGACGATTATGTCATAATGGTCGTCATGGCGACAATGATGTCAATATGGTTGTCATGGCTTTTGTGATGTCATAATGGTCGTCATGGCGGCGGTGATGTCATAATGGTCGTCATGGCGACGATGATGTCATAATGGTCGTCACGGCGACGATGATGTCATAATGGTCGTCATAGCGACGATGATGTCATAATGGTTGTCATGGCGACGATGACGTCATAATGGTCGTCATGGCGACGATGATGTCATAATGTTCGTCATGGCGACGATGATGTCAATATGGTTGTCATGGCTTTGGTGATGTCATAATGGTCGTCATGGCGACGGTGATGTCATAATGGTCGTCATGGCGACGATGATGTCATAATGGTCGTCATGGCGACGATGATGTCATAATGGTCGTCATGCTGACGATGATATCAGTATGGTGGTCATGGTTTGGTGATGTCATAATGGTCGTCATGGCGACGATGACGTCATAATGATCGTCATGTCGACGGTGATGTCATAATGGTCGTTATGGCGACGGTGATGTCATAATAGTCGTCATGGCGACGTTGATGTCATAATTGTCGTCATGCCGACGATGATGTCATAATGGTCGTCATGGCGACGGTGTTACCATAATGGTCGTCATGGCGACGATGATGTCATAATGGTCGTTATGGCGACAATGATGTCATAATGGTCGTCATGGCGACGATGATGTCAGAATGGTCGTCATGGCGACGATTATGTCAGTATGGTAGTCATGGCTTTGGTGATGTCATAATGGTCGTCATGGCGACGATGATGTCATAATGGTCGTCATGGCGACGATGATGTCAATATGGTTGTCATGGTTTTGGTGATGTCATAATGGTCGTCATGGCGACGGTGATATCATAATGGTCGTCATGGCGACGATGATGTCATAATGGTCGTCACGGCGACGATGATGTCATAATGGTCGCCACGGCGACGGTGATGTCATAATGGTTGCCATAGCAACAATGTTGTCATAAAGTTCGTCATGGCGACGATGATGTCATAATGGTAGTCATGGCAACGATGATGTCATAATGGTCGTCATGGCGACGATGATGTCATACTGGTTGTCATGGCGACAGTGTTGCCATAATGGTCGTCATGGCGACGATGATGTCATAATGGTCGTCATGGCGACGGTGTTGTCATAATGGTCGTCATGCCGACGATGATGTCATAATGGTCGTCATGGCGAATATGATGTCATAATGGTCGTCATGGCGATGATGATGTCATAATGGTCGTCATGGCGACGATGACGTCATAATGGTCGTCATGGCGACGATGACGTCATAATGGTCGTCATGGCGACAGTGATGTCATAATAGTCGTCATGGCGACGATGAAGTCATAATGGTCGTCATGCCGACGATGATGTCATAATGGTCGTCACGGCGACGATGTTGCCATAATGGTCGTCATGGCGACGATGATGTCATAATGGTCGTCATGGCGACGATGATGTCATAATGGTCGTCATGGCGACGATGATGTCAGTATGGTGGTCATGGCTTTGGTGATGTCATAATGGTCGTCATGGCGACGGTGATGTCATAATGGTCGTCATGGCAATGGTGATGTCAGAATGGTCGTCATGGCGACGGTGTTGCCATAATGGTCGTCATGGCGACGATGATGTCATAATGGTCGTCATGGCGACGATGACGTCATAATGGTCGTCATGGCGACGATGACGTCATAATGGTCGTCATGGCGACGATGATGTCATAATGGTCGTCATGGCGACGATGATGTCATAATGGTCGTCATGGCGACGATGATGTCAGTATGGTGGTCATGGCTTTGGTGATGTCATAATGGTCGTCATGGCAACGGTGATGTCATAATGGTCGTCATGGCAATGGTGATGTCAGAATGGTCGTCATGGCGACGATGATGTCAGTATGGTGGTCATGGCTTTGGTGATGTCATAATGGTCGTCATGGCGACGATTATGTCATAATGGTCGTCATGGCGACGATGATGTCAATATGGTTGTCATGGCTTTTGTGATGTCATAATGGTCGTCATGGCGGCGGTGATGTCATAATGGTCGTCATGGCGACGATGATGTCATAATGGTCGTCACGGCGACGATGATGTCATAATGGTCGTCATAGCGACGATGATGTCATAATGGTTGTCATGGCGACGATGACGTCATAATGGTCGTCATGGCGACGATGATGTCATAATGTTCGTCATGGCGACGATGATGTCAATATGGTTGTCATGGCTTTGGTGATGTCATAATGGTCGTCATGGCGACGGTGATGTCATAATGGTCGTCATGGCGACGATGATGTCATAATGGTCGTCATGGCGACGATGATGTCATAATGGTCGTCATGCTGACGATGATATCAGTATGGTGGTCATGGTTTGGTGATGTCATAATGGTCGTCATGGCGACGATGACGTCATAATGATCGTCATGTCGACGGTGATGTCATAATGGTCGTTATGGCGACGGTGATGTCATAATAGTCGTCATGGCGACGTTGATGTCATAATTGTCGTCATGCCGACGATGATGTCATAATGGTCGTCATGGCGACGGTGTTACCATAATGGTCGTCATGGCGACGATGATGTCATAATGGTCGTTATGGCGACAATGATGTCATAATGGTCGTCATGGCGACGATGATGTCAGAATGGTCGTCATGGCGACGATTATGTCAGTATGGTAGTCATGGCTTTGGTGATGTCATAATGGTCGTCATGGCGACGATGATGTCATAATGGTCGTCATGGCGACGATGATGTCAATATGGTTGTCATGGTTTTGGTGATGTCATAATGGTCGTCATGGCGACGGTGATATCATAATGGTCGTCATGGCGACGATGATGTCATAATGGTCGTCACGGCGACGATGATGTCATAATGGTCGCCACGGCGACGGTGATGTCATAATGGTTGCCATAGCAACAATGTTGTCATAAAGTTCGTCATGGCGACGATGATGTCATAATGGTAGTCATGGCAACGATGATGTCATAATGGTCGTCATGGCGACGATGATGTCATACTGGTTGTCATGGCGACAGTGTTGCCATAATGGTCGTCATGGCGACGATGATGTCATAATGGTCGTCATGGCGACGGTGTTGTCATAATGGTCGTCATGCCGACGATGATGTCATAATGGTCGTCATGGCGAATATGATGTCATAATGGTCGTCATGGCGATGATGATGTCATAATGGTCGTCATGGCGACGATGACGTCATAATGGTCGTCATGGCGACGATGACGTCATAATGGTCGTCATGGCGACAGTGATGTCATAATAGTCGTCATGGCGACGATGAAGTCATAATGGTCGTCATGCCGACGATGATGTCATAATGGTCGTCACGGCGACGATGTTGCCATAATGGTCGTCATGGCGACGATGATGTCATAATGGTCGTCATGGCGACGATGATGTCATAATGGTCGTCATGGCGACGATGATGTCAGTATGGTGGTCATGGCTTTGGTGATGTCATAATGGTCGTCATGGCGACGGTGATGTCATAATGGTCGTCATGGCAATGGTGATGTCAGAATGGTCGTCATGGCGACGGTGTTGCCATAATGGTCGTCATGGCGACGATGATGTCATAATGGTCGTCATGGCGACGATGACGTCATAATGGTCGTCATGGCGACGATGACGTCATAATGGTCGTCATGGCGACGATGATGTCATAATGGTCGTCATGGCGACGATGATGTCATAATGGTCGTCATGGCGACGATGATGTCAGTATGGTGGTCATGGCTTTGGTGATGTCATAATGGTCGTCATGGCAACGGTGATGTCATAATGGTCGTCATGGCAATGGTGATGTCAGAATGGTCGTCATGGCGACGATGATGTCAGTATGGTGGTCATGGCTTTGGTGATGTCATAATGGTCGTCATGGCGACGATTATGTCATAATGGTCGTCATGGCGACGATGATGTCAATATGGTTGTCATGGCTTTTGTGATGTCATAATGGTCGTCATGGCGGCGGTGATGTCATAATGGTCGTCATGGCGACGATGATGTCATAATGGTCGTCACGGCGACGATGATGTCATAATGGTCGTCATAGCGACGATGATGTCATAATGGTCGTCATGGCGACGATGACGTCATAATGGTCGTCATGGCGACGATGATGTCATAATGTTCGTCATGGCGACGATGATGTCAATATGGTTGTCATGGCTTTGGTGATGTCATAATGGTCGTCATGGCGACGGTGATGTCATAATGGTCGTCATGGCGACGATGATGTCATAATGGTCGTCATGGCGACGATGATGTCATAATGGTCGTCATGGCGACGATGATGTCATAATGGTCGTCATGCTGACGATGATATCAGTATGGTGGTCATGGCTTTGGTGATGTCATAATGGTCGTCATGGCGACGATGATGTCATACTGGTCGTCATGGCGACGGTGTTGCCATAATGGTCGTCATGGCGACGATGATGTCATAATGGTCGTCATGGCGACGGTGATGTCATAATGGTCGTCATGCCGACGATGATGTCAGTATGGTGGTCATGGCTTTGGTGATGTCAGAATGGTCGTCATGGCGACGATGATGTCATACTGGTCGTCATGGCGACGGTGTTGCCATAATGGTCGTCATGGCGACGATGATGTCATAATGGTCGTCATGGCAATGGTGATGTCAGAATGGTCGTCATGGCGACGATGATGTCATAATGGTCGTCATGGCGACGGTGATGTCATAATGGTCGTCATGGCGACGATGATGTCATAATGGTCGTCATGGCTACGATGATGTCATAATGGTCGTCATGGCGACGATGATGTTATAATAGTCGTCATGGCGACGATGATGTCATAATGGTCGTCATGCCAACGATGATGTCATTATGGTTGTCATGGCTTTGGTGATGTCATAATGGTCGTCATTGCGACGGTGATGTCATAATGGTCGTCATGGCGACGATGATGTCATAATGGTCGTCACGGCGACGATGATGTCATAATGGTCGTCACGGCGGCGGTAATGTCATAATGGTCATCATGGCGACGATGATGTCATACTGTCGTCATGGCGATGGTGTTGCCATAATGGTCGTCATGGCGACGATGATGTCATAATGGTCATCATGGCGACGATGACGTCATAATGGTCGTCATGGCGACGATGACATCATAATGGTCGTCATGGCGACGATGACATCATAATGGTCGTTATGGCGACGATAATGTCATACTGGTCGTCATGACGACGGTGTTGCCATAATGGTCGTCATGGCGACGATGATGTCATAATGGTCGTCATGCCGACGATGATGTCATAATGGTCGTCATGGCGACGATGATGTCATAATGGTCGTCACGGCGACGATGATGTCAGTATGGTGGTCATGGCTTTGGTGATGTCGTAATGGACGTCAGGGCGACGGTGATGTCATAATGGTCGTCATGGCAATGGTGATGTCAGAATGGTCGTCATGGCGACGATGATGTCATACTGTCGTCATGGCGACGGTGTTGCCATAATGGTCGTCATGGCGACGATGATGTCATAATGGTCATCATGGCGACGATGACGTCATAATGGTCGTTATGGCAACGATGATGTCATAATGGTCGTCATGGCGACGATGATGTCATACTGGTCGACATGGCGACAGTGTTGCCATAATGGTCGTCATGGCGACGATGATGTCATAATGGTCGTCATGGCGACGGTGTTGTCATAATGGTCGTCATGCCGACGATGATGTCATAATGGTCGTCATGGCGAAGATGATGTCATAATGGTCGTCATGGCGACGATGATGTCATAATGGTCATCATGGCGACGATGACGTCATAATGGTCGTCATGGCGACGGTGATGTCATAATAGTCGTCATGGCGACAATGATGTCATAATGGTCGTCATGCCGACGATGATGTCATAATGGTCGTCACGGCGACGGTGTTGCCATAATGGTCGTCATTGCGACGATGATGTCATAATGGTCGTCATGGCGACGATGATGTCATAATGGTCGTCATGGCGACGATGATGTCAGTATGGTGGTCATGGCTTTGGTGATGTCATAATGGTCGTCATGGCGACGGTGATGTCATAATGGTCGTCATGGCAATGGTGATGTCAGAATGGTCGTCATGGCGACGATGATGTCAGTATGGTGGTCATGGCTTTGGTGATGTCATAATGGTCGTCATGGCGACGATTATGTCATAATGGTCGTCATGGCGACGATGATGTCAATATGGTTGTCATGGCTTGGTGATGTCATAATGGTCGTCATGGCGACGGTGATGTCATAATGGTCGTCATGGCGGCGATGATGTCATAATGGTCGTCACGGCGACGATGATGTCATAATGGTCGTCATGGCGACGATGATGTCATACTGGTCGTCATGGCGACGGTGTTGCCATAATGGTCGTCATGGCGACGATGATGTCATAATGGTCGTCATGCCGACGATGATGTCATAATGGTCGTCATGGCAACGGTGTTGCCATAATGGTCGTCATGGCGACGATGATGTCATAATGGTCGTCATGGCGACGATGATGTTATAATGGTCGTCATGGCGACGATGATGTCAGTATGGTGGTCATGGCTTTGGTGATGTCATAATGGTCGTCATGGCGACGGTGATGTCATAATGGTCGTCATGGCAATGGTGATGTCAGAATGGTGGTCATGGCTTTCGTGATGTCATAATGGTCGTCATGGCGACGATGTCAATATGGTTGTCATGGCTTTGGTGATGTCATAATGGTCGTCATGGCGACGGTGATGTCATAATGGTCGTCATGGCGACGATGATGTCATAATGGTCGTCACGGCGACGATGATGTCATAATGGTCGTCATAGCGACGATGATGTCATAATGGTCGTCATGGCGACGATGACGTCATAATGGTCGTCATGGCGACGATGATGTCATAATGGTCGTCATGGCGACGATGATGTCATACTGGTCGTCATGGCGACGGTGTTGCCATAATGGTTGTCATGGCGACGATGATGTCATAATGGTCGTCATGGCGACGGTGATGTCATAATGGTCGTCATGCCGACGATGATGTCAGTATGGTGGTCATGGCTTTGGTGATGTCATAATGGTCGTCATGGCAACGATGATGTCATAATGGTCGTCATGGCGACGATGATGTCATAATGGTCGTCATGGCGACGATGATGTCAGTATGGTGGTCATGGCTTTGGTGATGTCATAATGGTCGTCATGGCGACGGTGCTGTCATAATGGTCGTCACGGCGACGGTGATGTCATAATGGTCGTTATGGCGACGATGACGTCATAATGGTCGTCATGGCGACGATGATGTCATACTGGTCGTCATGGCGACGGTGTTGCCATAATGGTCGTCATGGCGACGATGATGTCATAATGGTCGTCATGGCGACGGTGTTGTCATAATGGTCGTCATGCCGACGATGATGTCATAATGGTCGTCATGGCGAAGATGATGTCATAATGGTCGTTATGGCGATGATGATGTCATAATGGTCGTCATGGCGACGATGACGTCATAATGGTCGTCATGGCGACGATGATGTCATAATGGTCGTCATGGCGACGGTGATGTCATAATAGTCGTCATGGCGACAATGATGTCATAATGGTCGTCATGCCGACGATGATGTCATAATGGTCGTCCCGGCGACGGTGTTGCCATAATGGTCGTCATGGCGACGATGATGTCATAATGGTCGTCATGGCGACGATGATGTCATAATGGTCGTCATAGCGACGATGATGTCAGTATGGTGGTCATGGCTTTGGTGATGTCATAATGGTCGTCATGGCGACGGTGATGTCAGAATGGTCGTCATGGCGACGGTGTTGCCATAATGGTCGTCATGGCGACGATGACGTCATAATGGTCGTCATGGCGACGATGATGTCATAATGGTCGTCATGGCGACGATGACGTCATAATGGTCGTCATGGCGACGATGATGTCATAATGGTCGTCATGGCGACGATGATGTCATAATGGTCGTCATGGCGACGATGATGTCAGTATGGTGGTCATGGCTTTGGTGATGTCAGAATGGTCGTCATGGCGACGATGATGTCATACTGGTCGTCATGGCGACGGTGTTGCCATAATGGTCGTCATGGCGACGATGATGTCATAATGGTCGTCATGGCAATGGTGATGTCAGAATGGTCGTCATGGCGACGATGATGTCATAATGGTCGTCATGGCGACGGTGATGTCATAATGGTCGTCATGGCGACGATGATGTCATAATGGTCGTCATGGCTACGATGATGTCATAATGGTCGTCATGGCGACGATGATGTTATAATAGTCGTCATGGCGACGATGATGTCATAATGGTCGTCATGCCGACGATGATGTCATAATGGTCGTCATGCCAACGATGATGTCAATATGGTTGTCATGGCTTTGGTGATGTCATAATGGTCGTCATTGCAACGGTGATGTCATAATGGTCGTCATGGCGACGATGATGTCATAATGGTCGTCACGGCGACGATGATGTCATAATGGTCGTCACGGCGGCGGTAATGTCATAATGGTCATCATGGCGACGATGATGTCATACTGTCGTCATGGCAACTATGTTGCCATAATGGTCGTCATGGCGACGATGATGTCATAATGGTCATCATGGCGACGATGACGTCATAATGGTCGTCATGGCGACGATGACGTCATAATGGTCGTCATGGCGACTATGACGTCATAATGGTCGTCATGGCGACGATAATGTCATACTGGTCGTCATGACGACGGTGTTGCCATAATGGTCGTCATGGCGACGATGATGTCATAATGGTCGTCATGCCGACGATGATGTCATAATGGTCGTCATGGCGACGATGATGTCATAATGGTCGTCACGGCGACGATGATGTCAGTATGGTGGTCATGGCTTTGGTGATGTCGTAATGGTCATCAGGGCGACGGTGATGTCATAATGGTCGTCATGGCAATGGTGATGTCAGAATGGTCGTCATGGCGACGATGATGTCATACTGTCTTCATGGCGACGGTGTTGCCATAATGGTCGTCATGGCGACGATGATGTCATAATGGTCATCATGGCGACGATGACGTCATAATGGTCGTCATGGCAACGATGAAGTCATAATGGTCGTCATGGTGACGATGATGTCATACTGGTCGACATGGCGACAGTGTTGCCATAATGGTCGTCATGGCGACGATGATGTCATAATGGTCGTCATGGCGACGGTGTTGTCATAATGGTCGTCATGCCGACGATGATGTCATAATGGTCGTCATGGCTAAGATGATGTCATAATGGTCGTCATGGCGACGATGATGTCATAATGGTCATCATGGCGACGATGACGTCATAATGATCGTCATGGCGACGATGACGTCATAATGGTCGTCATGGCGACGATGATGTCATAATGGTCGTCATGGCGACGGTGATGTCATAATAGTCGTCATGGCGACAATGATGTCATAATGGTCGTCATGCCGACGATGATGTCATAATGGTCGTCACGGCGACGGTGTTGCCATAATGGTCGTCATGGCGACGATGATTTCATAATGGTCGTCATGGCGACGATGATGTCAGTATGGTGGTCATGGCTTTGGTGATGTCATAATGGTCGTCATGGCGACGGTGATGTCATAATGGTCGTCATGGCGACGGTGTTGCCATAATGGTCGTCATGGCGACGATGACGTCATAATGGTCATCATGGCGACGATGATGTCATAATGGTCGTCATGGCGACGATGACGTCATAATGGTCGTCATGGCGACGATGATGTCATAATGGTCGTCATGGCGACGATGATGTCATAATGGTCGTCATGGCGACGATGATGTCAGTATGGTGGTCATGGCTTTGGTGATGTCATAATGGTCGTCATGGCGACGGTGATGTCATAATGGTCGTCATGGCAATAGTGATGTCAGAATGGTCGTCATGGCGACGATGATGTCAGTATGGTGGTCATGGCTTTGGTGATGTCATAATGGTCGTCATGGCGACGATTATGTCATAATGGTCGTCATGGCGACGATGATGTCAATATGGTTGTCATGGCTTGGTGATGTCATAATGGTCGTCATGGCGACGGTGATGTCATAATGGTCGTCATGGCGACGATGATGTCATAATGGTCGTCACGGCGACGATGATGTCATAATGGTCGTCATGGCGACGATGATGTCATACTGGTCGTCATGGCGACGGTGTTGCCATAATGGTCGTCATGGCGACGATGATGTCATAATGGTCGTCATGCCGACGATGATGTCATAATGGTCGTCATGGCGACGATGATGTTATAATGGTCGTCATGGCGACGATGATGTCAGTTTGGTGGTCATGGCTTTGGAGATGTCATAATGGTCGTCATGGCGACGGTGATGTCATAATGGTCGTCATGGCAATGGTGATGTCAGAATGGTGGTCATGGCTTTCGTGATGTCATAATGGTCGTCATGGCGACGATGTCAATATGGTTGTCATGGCTTTGGTGATGTCATAATGGTCGTCATGGCGACGGTGATGTCATAATGGTCGTCATGGCGACGATGACGTCATAATGGTCGTCATGGCGACGATGATGTCATAATGGTCGTCATGGCGACGATGATGTCATACTGGTCGTCATGGCGACGGTGTAGCCATAATGGTTGTCATGGCGACGATGATGTCATAATGGTCGTCATGGCGACGGTGATGTCATAATGGTCGTCATGCCGACGATGATGTCAGTATGGTGGTCATGGCTTTGGTGATGTCATAATGGTCGTCATGGCTTTGGTGATGTCATAATGGTCGTCACGGCGACGGTGATGTCATAATGGTCGTTATGGCGACGATGACGTCATAATGGTCGTCATGGCGACGATGATGTCATACTGGTCGTCATGGCGACGGTGTTGCCATAATGGTCGTCATGGCGACGGTGTTGTCATAATGGTCGTCATGCCGACGATGATGTCATAATGGTCGTCATGCCGACGATGATGTCATAATGGTCGTCATGGCGACAATGATGTCATAATGGTCATCATGGCGACGATGACGTCATAATGGTCGTCATGGCGACGAGGACGTCATAATGGTCGTCATGGCGACGATGATGTCATAATGGTCGTCATGGCGACGGCGATGTCATAATAGTCGTCATGGCGACAATGATGTCATAATGGTCGTCATGCCGACGATGATGTCATAATGGTCGTCACGGCGACGGTGTTGCCATAATGGTCGTCATGGCGACGATGATGTCATAATGGTCGTCATGGCGACGATGATGTCATAATGGTCGTCATGGCGACGATGATGTCAGTATGGTGGTCATGGCTTTGGTGATGTCATAATGGTCGTCATGGCGACGGTGATATCATAATGGTCGTCATGGCAAAGGTGATGTCAGAATGGTCGTCATGGCGACGGTGTTGCCATAATGGTCGTCATGGCGACGATGACGTCATAATGGTCGTCATGGCGACGATGATGTCATAATGGTCGTCATGGCGACGATGACGTCATAATGGTCGTCATGGCGACGATGATGTCATAATGGTCGTCATGGCGACGATGATGTCATAATGGTCGTTATGGCGACGATGATGTCAGTATGCTGGTCATGGCTTTGGTGATGTCATAATGGTCGTCATGGCGACGGTGATGTCATAATGGTCGTCATGGCAATAGTGATGTCAGAATGGTCATCATGGCGACGATGATGTCAGTATGGTGGTCATGGCTTTGGTGATGTCATAATGGTCGTCATGGCGACGATTATGTCATAATGGTCGTCATGGCGACGATGATGTCAATATGGTTGTCATGGCTTGGTGATGTCATAATGGTCGTCATGGCGACGGTGATGTCATAATGGTCGTCATGGCGACGATGATGTCATAATGGTCGTCACGGCGACGATGATGTCATAATGGTCGTCATGGCGACGATGATGTCATACTGGTCGTCATGGCGACGGTGTTGCCATAATGGTCGTCATGGCGACGATGATGTCATAATGGTCGTCATGCCGACGATGATGTCATAATGGTCGTCATGGCGACGGTGTTGCCATAATGGTCGTCATGGCGACGATGATGTCATAATGGTCGTCATGGCGACGATGATGTTATAATGGTCGTCATGGCGACGATGATGTCAGTATGGTGGTCATGGCTTTGGTGATGTCATAATGGTCGTCATGGCGACGGTGATGTCATAATGGTCGTCATGGCAATGGTGATGTCAGAATGGTGGTCATGGCTTTCGTGATGTCATAATGGTCGTCATGGCGACGATGATGTCAATATGGTTGTCATGGCTTTGGTGATGTCATAATGGTCGTCATGGCGACGGTGATGTCATAATGGTTGTCATGGCGACGATGATGTCATAATGGTCGTCACGGCGACGATGATGTCATAATGGTCGTCATAGCGACGATGAAGTTATAATGGTCGTCATGGCGACGATGACGTCATAATGGTCGTCATGGCGACGATGATGTCATAATGGTCGTCATGGCGACGATGATGTCATACTGGTCGTCTTGGCGACGGTGTTGCCATAATGGTTGTCATGGCGACGATGATGTCATAATGGTCGTCATGGCGACGGTGATGTCATAATGGTCGTCATGCCGACGATGATGTCAATATGGTGGTCATGGCTTTGGTGATGTCATAATGGTCGTCATGGCAACGATGATGTCATAATGGTCGTCATGGCGACGATGATGTCATAATGGTCGTCATGGCGACGATGATGTCAGTATGGTGGTCATGGCTTTGGTGATGTCATAATGGTCGTCATGGCGACGGTGATGTCATAATGGTCGTCACGGCGACGGTGATGTCATAATGGTCGTCATGGCGACGGTGATGTCATAATGGTCGTCACGGCGACGGTGATGTCATAATGGTCGTCATGGCGACGATGATGTCATACTGGTCGTCATGGCGACGATGTTGCCATAATGGTCGTCATGGCGACGATGATGTCATAATGGTCGTCATGGCGACGATGATGTCATAATGGTCGTGACGGTGATGTCATAATGGTCGTCATGGCGACGGTGATGTCATAATGGTCGTCACGGCGACGGTGATGTCATAATGGTCGTCATGGCGACGATGACGTCATAATGGTCGTCATGGCGACGATGATGTCATACTGGTCGTCATGGCGACGATGTTGCCATAATGGTCGTCATGGCGACGATGATGTCATAATGGTCGTCATGGCGACGATGATGTCATAATGGTCGTCATGCCGACGATGATGTCATAATAGTCGTCATGGCGAAGATGATGTCATAATGGTCGTCATGGCGACGATGATGTCATAATGGTCGTCATGGCGACGATGACGTCATAATGATCGTCATGGCGACGATGACGTCATAATGATCGTCATGTCGACGGTGATGTCATAATGGTCGTCATGGCGACGGTGATGTCATAATAGTCGTCATGGCGACGTTGATGTCATAATTGTCGTCATGCCGAAGATGATGTCATAATGGTCGTCATGGCTACGGTGTTACCATAATGGTCGTCATGGCGACGATGATGTCATAATGGTCGTCATGACGACAATGATGTCATAATGGTCGTCATGGCGACGATGATGTCATAATGGTCGTCATGCCGACGATGATGTCATAATGGTCGTCACGGCGACGGTGTTGCCATAATGGTCGTCATGGCGACGATGATGTCATAATGGTCGTCATGGCGACGATGATGTCATAATGGTCGTCATGGCGACGATGATGTCAGTATGGTGGTCATGGCTTTGGTGATGTCATAATGGTCGTCATGGCGACGGTGATGTCATAATGGTCGTCATGGCAATGGTGATGTCAGAATGGTCGTCATGGCGACGGTGTTGCCATAATGGTCGTCATGGCGACGATGATGTCATAATGGTCGTCATGGCGACGATGATGTCATAATGGTCGTCATGGCGACGATGACGTCATAATGGTCGTCATGGCGACGATGATGTCATAATGGTCATCATGGTGACGATGATGTCATAATGGTCGTCATGGCAATGGTGATGTCAGAATGGTCGTCATGGCGACGATGATGTCAGTATGGTGGTCATGGCTTTGGTGATGTCATAATGGTCGTCATGGCGACGGTGATGTCATAATGGTCGTCATGGCGATGGTGATGTCAGAATGGTCGTCATGGCGACGATGATGTCAGTATGGTGGTCATGGCTTTGGTGATGTCATAATGGTCGTCATGGCGACGATTATGTCATAATGGTCGTCATGGCGACGATGATGTCAATATGGTTGTCATGGCTTTGGTGATGTCATAATGGTCGTCATGGCGGCGGTGATGTCATAATGGTCGTCATGGCGACGATGATGTCATAATGGTCGTCACGGCGACGATGATGTCATAATGGTCGTCATAGCGACGATGACGTCATAATGGTCGTCATGGCGACGATGATGTCATAATGGTCGTCATGGCGACGATGATGTCAATATGGTTGTCATGGCTTTGGTGATGTCATAATGGTCGTCATGGCGACGGTGATATCATAATGGTCGTCATGGCGACGATGATGTCATAATGGTCGTCATGGCGACGATGATGTCAGTATGGTGGTCATGGCTTTGGTGATGTCATAATGGTCGTCATGGCGACGGTGATATCATAATGGTCGTCATGGCAAAGGTGATGTCAGAATGGTCGTCATGGCGACGGTGTTGCCATAATGGTCGTCATGGCGACGATGACGTCATAATGGTCGTCATGGCGACGATGATGTCATAATGGTCGTCATGGCGACGATGACGTCATAATGGTCGTCATGGCGACGATGATGTCATAATGGTCGTCATGGCGACGATGATGTCATAATGGTCGTTATGGCGACGATGATGTCAGTATGGTGGTCATGGCTTTGGTGATGTCATAATGGTCGTCATGGCGACGGTGATGTCATAATGGTCGTCATGGCAATAGTGATGTCAGAATGGTCGTCATGGCGACGATGATGTCAGTATGGTGGTCATGGCTTTGGTGATGTCATAATGGTCGTCATGGCGACGATTATGTCATAATGGTCGTCATGGCGACGATGATGTCAATATGGTTGTCATGGCTTGGTGATGTCATAATGGTCGTCATGGCGACGGTGATGTCATAATGGTCGTCATGGCGACGATGATGTCATAATGGTCGTCACGGCGACGATGATGTCATAATGGTCGTCATGGCGACGATGATGTCATACTGGTCGTCATGGCGACGGTGTTGCCATAATGGTCGTCATGGCGACGATGATGTCATAATGGTCGTCATGCCGACGATGATGTCATAATGGTCGTCATGGCGACGGTGTTGCCATAATGGTCGTCATGGCGACGATGATGTCATAATGGTCGTCATGGCGACGATGATGTTATAATGGTCGTCATGGCGACGATGATGTCAGTATGGTGGTCATGGCTTTGGTGATGTCATAATGGTCGTCATGGCGACGGTGATGTCATAATGGTCGTCATGGCAATGGTGATGTCAGAATGGTGGTCATGGCTTTCGTGATGTCATAATGGTCGTCATGGCGACGATGATGTCAATATGGTTGTCATGGCTTTGGTGATGTCATAATGGTCGTCATGGCGACGGTGATGTCATAATGGTTGTCATGGCGACGATGATGTCATAATGGTCGTCACGGCGACGATGATGTCATAATGGTCGTCATAGCGACGATGAAGTCATAATGGTCGTCATGGCGACGATGATGTCATACTGGTCGTCATGGCGACGGTGTTGCCATAATGGTTGTCATGGCGACGATGATGTCATAATGGTCGTCATGGCGACGGTGATGTCATAATGGTCGTCATGCCGACGATGATGTCAATATGGTGGTCATGGCTTTGGTGATGTCATAATGGTCGTCATGGCAACGATGATGTCATAATGGTCGTCATGGCGACGATGATGTCATAATGGTCGTCATGGCGACGATGATGTCAGTATGGTGGTCATGGCTTTGGTGATGTCATAATGGTCGTCATGGCGACGGTGATGTCATAATGGTCGTGACGGTGATGTCATAATGGTCGTCATGGCGACGGTGATGTCATAATGGTCGTCACGGCGACGGTGATGTCATAATGGTCGTCATGGCGACGATGACGTCATAATGGTCGTCATGGCGACGATGATGTCATACTGGTTGTCATGGCGACGATGTTGCCATAATGGTCGTCATGGCGACGATGATGTCATAATGGTCGTCATGGCGACGATGATGTCATAATGGTCGTCATGCCGACGATGATGTCATAATAGTCGTCATGGCGAAGATGATGTCATAATGGTCGTCATGGCGACGATGACGTCATAATGGTCGTCATGGCGACGATGACGTCATAATGATCGTCATGGCGACGATGACGTCATAATGATCGTCATGTCGACGGTGATGTCATAATGGTCGTCATGGCGACGGTGATGTCATAATAGTCGTCATGGCGACGTTGATGTCATAATTGTCGTCATGCCGACGATGATGTCATAATGGTCGTCATGGCGACGGTGTTACCATAATGGTCGTCATGGCGACGATGATTTCATAATGGTCGTCATGACGACAATGATGTCATAATGGTCGTCATGGCGACGATGATGTCATAATGGTCGTCATGCCGACGATGATGTCATAATGGTCGTCATGCCGACGATGATGTCATAATGGTCGTCACGGCGACGGTGTTGCCATAATGGTCGTCATGGCGACGATGATGTCATAATGGTCGTCATGGCGACGATGATGTCATAATGGTCGTCATGGCGACGATGATGTCAGTATGGTGGTCATGGCTTTGGTGATGTCATAATGGTCGTCATGGCGACGGTGATGTCATAATGGTCGTCATGGCAATGGTGATGTCAGAATGGTCGTCATGGCGACGGTGTTGCCATAATGGTCGTCATGGCGACGATGATGTCATAATGGTCGTCATGGCGACGATGATGTCATAATGGTCGTCATGGCGACGATGACGTCATAATGGTCGTCATGGCGACGATGATGTCATAATGGTCGTCATGGTGACGATGATGTCATAATGGTCGTCATGGCAATGGTGATGTCAGAATGGTCGTCATGGCGACGATGATGTCAGTATGGTGGTCATGGCTTTGGTGATGTCATAATGGTCGTCATGGCGACGGTGATGTCATAATGGTCGTCATGGCGATGGTGATGTCAGAATGGTCGTCATGGCGACGATGATGTCAGTATGGTGGTCATGGCTTTGGTGATGTCATAATGGTCGTCATGGCGACGATTATGTCATAATGGTCGTCATGGCGACGATGATGTCAATATGGTTGTCATGGCTTTGGTGATGTCATAATGGTCGTCATGGCGGCGGTGATGTCATAATGGTCGTCATGGCGACGATGATGTCATAATGGTCGTCACGGCGACGATGATGTCATAATGGTCGTCATAGCGACGATGACGTCATAATGGTCGTCATGGCGACGATGATGTCATAATGGTCGTCATGGCGACGATGATGTCAATATGGTTGTCATGGCTTTGGTGATGTCATAATGGTCGTCATGGCGACGGTGATATCATAATGGTCGTCATGGCGACGATGATGTCATAATGGTCGTCATGGCGACGATGATGTCAGTATGGTGGTCATGGCTTTGGTGATGTCATAATGGTCGTCATGGCGACGGTGATATCATAATGGTCGTCATGGCAAAGGTGATGTCAGAATGGTCGTCATGGCGACGGTGTTGCCATAATGGTCGTCATGGCGACGATGACGTCATAATGGTCGTCATGGCGACGATGATGTCATAATGGTCGTCATGGCGACGATGACGTCATAATGGTCGTCATGGCGACGATGATGTCATAATGGTCGTCATGGCGACGATGATGTCATAATGGTCGTTATGGCGACGATGATGTCAGTATGGTGGTCATGGCTTTGGTGATGTCATAATGGTCGTCATGGCGACGGTGATGTCATAATGGTCGTCATGGCAATAGTGATGTCAGAATGGTCGTCATGGCGACGATGATGTCAGTATGGTGGTCATGGCTTTGGTGATGTCATAATGGTCGTCATGGCGACGATTATGTCATAATGGTCGTCATGGCGACGATGATGTCAATATGGTTGTCATGGCTTGGTGATGTCATAATGGTCGTCATGGCGACGGTGATGTCATAATGGTCGTCATGGCGACGGTGATGTCATAATGGTCGTCATGGCGACGATGATGTCATAATGGTCGTCACGGCGACGATGATGTCATAATGGTCGTCATGGCGACGATGATGTCATACTGGTCGTCATGGCGACGGTGTTGCCATAATGGTCGTCATGGCGACGATGATGTCATAATGGTCGTCATGCCGACGATGATGTCATAATGGTCGTCATGGCGACGGTGTTGCCATAATGGTCGTCATGGCGACGATGATGTCATAATGGTCGTCATGGCGACGATGATGTTATAATGGTCGTCATGGCGACGATGATGTCAGTATGTGGTCATGGCTTTGGTGATGTCATAATGGTCGTCATGGCGACGGTGATGTCATAATGGTCGTCATGGCAATGGTGATGTCAGAATGGTGGTCATGGCTTTCGTGATGTCATAATGGTCGTCATGGCGACGGTGATGTCATAATGGTCGTCATGGCGACGATGATGTCATAATGGTCGTCACGGCGACGGTGATGTCATAATGGTAGTCATGGCGACGATGATGTCATACTGGTCGTCATGGCGACGGTGTTGCCATAATGGTCGTCATGGTGACGATTATGTCATAATGGTCGTCATGGCGACGATGATGTCATAATGGTCGTCATGCCGACGATGATGTCAGTATGGTGGTCATGGCTTTGGTGATGTCATAATGGTCGTCATGGCCACGATGATGTCATACTGGTCGTCATGGCGACGGTGTTGCCATAATGGTCGTCATGGCGACGATGATGTCATAATGGTCGTCATGGTGACGGTGATGTCATAATGGTCGTCATGCCGACGATGATGTCAGTATGGTGGTCATGGCTTTGGTGATGTCATAATGGTCGTCATGGCGACGGTGATGTCATAATGGTCGTCATGGCAATGGTGATGTCAGAATGGTCGTCATGGCGACGATGATGTCAGTATGGTGGTCATGGCTTTGGTGATGTCATAATGGTCGTCATGGCGACGATTATGTCATAATGGTCGTCATGGCGACGATGATGTCAATATGGTTGTCATGGCTTTGGTGATGTCATAATGGTCGTCATGGCGACGGTGATGTCATAATGGTCGTCTTGGCGACGATGATGTCATAATGGTCGTCACAGCGACGATAATGTCATAATGGTCGTCACGGCGACGGTGATGTCATAATGGTAGTCATGGCGACGATGATGTCATACTGGTCGTCATGGCGACAGTGTTGCCATAATGGTCGTCATGGTGACGATGATGTCATAATGGTCGTCATGGCGACGATGATGTCATAATGGTCGTCATGGCGACGATGATGTCATAATGGTCGTCATGCCGACGATGATGTCAGTATGGTGGTCATGGCTTTGGTGATGTCATAATAGTCGTCATGGCGACGATGATGTCATACTGGTCGTCATGGCGACGGTGTTGCCATAATGGTCGTCATGGCGACGATGATGTCATAATGGTCGTCATGGCGACGGTGATGTCATAATGGTCGTCAAGCCGACGATGATGTCAGTATGGTGGTCATTTCTTTGGTGATGTCATAATGGTCGTTATGGCGACGATGATGTCATAATGGTCGTCATAGCGATGTTGATGTCATAATGGTCGTCATGGCGACGATGATGTCAGTATGGTGGTCATGGCTTTGGTGATGTCATAATGGTTGTCATGGCGACGATGATGTCATAATGGTCGTCATGGCGACGATGATGTCAATATGGTTGTCATGGCTTTGGTGATGTCATAATGGTCGTCATGGTGACGGTGATGTCATAATGGTCGTCACGGCGACGATGATGTCATAATGATCGTCACGGCGACGATGATGTCATAATGGTCGTCACGGCGACGGTGATGTCATAATGGTAGTCATGGCGACGATAACGTCATAATGGTCGTCATGGCGACGATGATGTCATAATGGTCGTCATGGCGACGATGATGTGATAATGGTCGTCATGGCGACGATGATGTCATAATGGTCGTCATGGTGACGATGATGTCATAATGGTCGTCATGGCGACGATGACATCATAATGGTCGTCATGGCAACGATGATGTCATAATGGTCGTCATGGCGACGATGATGTCATACTGGTCATCATGGCGACGGTGTTGCCATAATGGTCGTCATGGCGACAATTATGTCATAATGGTCGTCATGGCGACGGTGATGTCATAATGGTCGTCATGCCGACGATGATGTCAATATGGTGGTCATGTCTTTGGTGATGTCATAATGGTCGTCATGGCAACGATGATGTCATAATGGTCGTCATGGCGACGATGATGTCATAATGGTCGTCATGGCGACGATTATGTCATTATGGTGGTCATGGCTTTGGTGATGTCATAATTGTCGTCATGGCGACGGTGATGTCAATATCGTCGTCATGGCAAGGGTGATGTCAGAATGGTCGTCATGGCGACGATGATGTCATACTGGTCGTCATGGCGACGGTGTTGCCATAATGGTCGTCATGGCGACGATGATGTCATAATGGTCGTCATGGCAATGGTGATGTCAGAATGGTCGTCATGGCGACGATGATGTCATAATGGTCGTCATGGCGACCGTGATGTCATAATGGTCGTCATGGCGACGATGATGTCATAATGGTCGTCATGGCTACGATGATGTCATAATGGTCGTCATGGCTACGATGATGTCATATAGGTCGTCATGGCGACGATGATGTCATAATGGTCGTCATGGCGACGGTGATGTTATAATAGTCGTCATGGCGACGATGATGTCATAATGGTCGTCATGCCGACGATGATGTCAATATGGTTTTCATGGCTTTGGTGATGTCATAATGGTCGTCATGGCGACGGTGATGTCATAATGGTCGTCATGGCGACGGTGATGTCATAATGGTCGTCATGGCGACGATGATGTCATAATGGTCGTCACGGCAGCGGTAATGTCATAATGGTCGTCATGGCGACGATGATGTCATACTGTCGTCATGGCGACGGTGTTGCCATAATGGTCATCATGGCGACGATGATGTCATAATGGTCATCATGGCGACGATGACGTCATAATGGTCGTCATGGCGACGATGACGTCATAATGGTCGTCATGGCGACGATAATGTCATACTGGTCGTCATGGCGACGGTGTTGCCATAATGGTCGTCATGGCGACGATGATGTCATAATGGTCGTCATGGCGACGATGACGTCATAATGGTCGTCATGGCGACGATGATGTCATAATGGTCGTCATGGCGACGATGATGTCATAATGGTCGTTATGGCGACGATGATGTCAGTATGGTGGTCATGGCTTTGGTGATGTCATAATGGTCGTCATGGCGACGGTGATGTCATAATGGTCGTCAAGGCAATAGTGATGTCAGAATGGTCGTCATGGCGACGATGATGTCAGTATGGTGGTCATGGCTTTGGTGATGTCATAATGGTCGTCATGGCGACGATTATGTCATAATGGTCGTCATGGCGACGATGATGTCAATATGGTTGTCATGGCTTGGTGATGTCATAATGGTCGTCATGGCGACGGTGATGTCATAATGGTCGTCTTGGCGACGATGATGTCATAATGGTCGTCACGGCGACGATGATGTCATAATGGTCGTCATGGCGACGATGATGTCATACTGGTCGTCATGGCGACGGTGTTGCCATAATGGTCGTCATGGCGACGATGATGTCATAATGGTCGTCATGCCGACGATGATGTCATAATGGTCGTCATGGCGACGGTGTTGCCATAATGGTCGTCATGGCGACGATGATGTCATAATGGTCGTCATGGCGACGATGATGTTATAATGGTCGTCATGGCGACGATGATGTCAGTATGGTGGTCATGGCTTTGGTGATGTCATAATGGTCGTCATGGCGACGGTGATGTCATAATGGTCGTCATGGCAATGGTGATGTCAGAATGGTGGTCATGGCTTTCGTGATGTCATAATGGTCGTCATGGCGACGATGATGTCAATATGGTTGTCATGGCTTTGGTGATGTCATAATGGTCGTCATGGCGACGATGATGTCATAATGGTCGTCACGGCGACGATGATGTCATAATGGTCGTCATAGCGACGATGAAGTCATAATGGTCGTCATGGCGACGATGACGTCATAATGGTCCTCATGGCGACGATGATGTCATAATGTTCGTCATGGCGACGATGATGTCATACTGGTCGTCATGGCGACGGTGTTGCCATAATGGTTGTCATGGCGACGATGATGTCATAATGGTCGTCATGGCGACGGTGATGTCATAATGGTCGTCATGCCGACGATGATGTCAGTATGGTGGTCATGGCTTTGGTGATGTCATAATGGTCGTCATGGCAACGATGATGTCATAATGGTCGTCATGGCGACGATGATGTCATAATGGTCATCATGGCGACGATGATGTCAGTATGGTGGTCATGGCTTTGGTGATGTCATAATGGTCGTCATGGCGACGGTGATGTCATAATGGTCGTGACGGTGATGTCATAATGGTCGTCATGGCGACGATGATGTCATAATGGTCGTCATGGCGACGATGACGTCATAATGGTCGTCATGGCGACGATGACGTCATAATGGTCGTCATGGCGACGATGATGTCATACTGGTCGTCATGGCGATGGTGTTGCCATAATGGTCGTCATGGCGACGATGATGTCATAATGGTCGTCATGGCGACGATGATGTCAATATGGTTGTCATGGCTTTGGTGATGTCATAATGGTCGTCATGGTGACGGTGATGTCATAATGGTCGTCACGGCGACGATGATGTCATAATGATCGTCACGGCGACGATGATGTCATAATGGTCGTCACGGCGACGGTGATGTCATAATGGTAGTCATGGCGACGATAACGTCATAATGGTCGTCATGGCGACGATGATGTCATAATGGTCGTCATGGCGACGATGATGTGATAATGGTCGTCATGGCGACGATGATGTCATAATGGTCGTCATGGTGACGATGATGTCATAATGGTCGTCATGGCGACGATGACATCATAATGGTCGTCATGGCAACGATGATGTCATAATGGTCGTCATGGCGACGATGATGTCATACTGGTCATCATGGCGACGGTGTTGAGATAATGGTCGTCATGGCGACAATTATGTCATAATGGTCGTCATGGCGACGGTGATGTCATAATGGTCGTCATGCCGACGATGATGTCAGTATGGTGGTCATGTCTTTGGTGATGTCATAATGGTCGTCATGGCAACGATGATGTCATAATGGTCGTCATGGCGACGATGATGTCATAATGGTCGTCATGGCGACGATTATGTCATTATGGTGGTCATGGCTTTGGTGATGTCATAATTGTCGTCATGGCGACGGTGATGTCAATATCGTCGTCATGGCAATGGTGATGTCAGAATGGTCGTCATGGCGACGATGATGTCATACTGGTCGTCATGGCGACGGTGTTGCCATAATGGTCGTCATGGCGACGATGATGTCATAATGGTCGTCATGGCAATGGTGATGTCAGAATGGTCGTCATGGCGACGATGATGTCATAATGGTCGTCATGGCGACCGTGATGTCATAATGGTCGTCATGGCGACGATGATGTCATAATGGTCGTCATGGCTACGATGATGTCATAATGGTCGTCATGGCTACGATGATGTCATATAGGTCGTCATGGCGACGATGATGTCATAATGGTCGTCATGGCGACGGTGATGTTATAATAGTCGTCATGGCGACGATGATGTCATAATGGTCGTCATGCCGACGATGATGTCAATATGGTTTTCATGGCTTTGGTGATGTCATAATGGTCGTCATGGCGACGGTGATGTCATAATGGTCGTCATGGCGACGATGATGTCATAATGGTCGTCACGGCAGCGGTAATGTCATAATGGTCGTCATGGCGACGATGATGTCATACTGTCGTCATGGCGACGGTGTTGCCATAATGGTCATCATGGCGACGATGATGTCATAATGGTCATCATGGCGACGATGACGTCATAATGTTCGTCATGGCGACGATGACGTCATAATGGTCGTCATGGCGACGATAATGTCATACTGGTCGTCATGGCGACGGTGTTGCCATAATGGTCGTCATGGCGACGATGATGTCATAATGGTCGTCATGGCGACGATGACGTCATAATGGTCGTCATGGCGACGATGATGTCATAATGGTCGTCATGGCGACGATGATGTCATAATGGTCGTTATGGCGACGATGATGTCAGTATGGTGGTCATGGCTTTGGTGATGTCATTATGGTCGTCATGGCGACGGTGATGTCATAATGGTCGTCAAGGCAATAGTGATGTCAGAATGGTCGTCATGGCGACGATGATGTCAGTATGGTGGTCATGGCTTTGGTGATGTCATAATGGTCGTCATGGCGACGATTATGTCATAATGGTCGTCATGGCGACGATGATGTCAATATGGTTGTCATGGCTTGGTGATGTCATAATGGTCGTCATGGCGACGGTGATGTCATAATGGTCGTCTTGGCGACGATGATGTCATAATGGTCGTCACGGCGACGATGATGTCATAATGGTCGTCATGGCGACGATGATGTCATACTGGTCGTCATGGCGACGGTGTTGCCATAATGGTCGTCATGGCGACGATGATGTCATAATGGTCGTCATGCCGACGATGATGTCATAATGGTCGTCATGGCGACGGTGTTGCCATAATGGTCGTCATGGCGACGATGATGTCATAATGGTCGTCATGGCGACGATGATGTTATAATGGTCGTCATGGCGACGATGATGTCAGTATGGTGGTCATGGCTTTGGTGATGTCATAATGGTCGTCATGGCGACGGTGATGTCATAATGGTCGTCATGGCAATGGTGATGTCAGAATGGTGGTCATGGCTTTCGTGATGTCATAATGGTCGTCATGGCGACGATGATGTCAATATGGTTGTCATGGCTTTGGTGATGTCATAATGGTCGTCATGGCGACGATGATGTCATAATGGTCGTCACGGCGACGATGATGTCATAATGGTCGTCATAGCGACGATGAAGTCATAATGGTCGTCATGGCGACGATGACGTCATAATGGTCCTCATGGCGACGATGATGTCATAATGTTCGTCATGGCGACGATGATGTCATACTGGTCGTCATGGCGACGGTGTTGCCATAATGGTTGTCATGGCGACGATGATGTCATAATGGTCGTCATGGCGACGGTGATGTCATAATGGTCGTCATGCCGACGATGATGTCAGTATGGTGGTCATGGCTTTGGTGATGTCATAATGGTCGTCATGGCAACGATGATGTCATAATGGTCGTCATGGCGACGATGATGTCATAATGGTCATCATGGCGACGATGATGTCAGTATGGTGGTCATGGCTTTGGTGATGTCATAATGGTCGTCATGGCGACGGTGATGTCATAATGGTCGTGACGGTGATGTCATAATGGTCGTCATGGCGACGGTGATGTCATAATGGTCGTCACGGCGACGGTGATGTCATAATGGTCGTCATGGCGACGATGACGTCATAATGGTCGTCATGGCGACGATGATGTCATACTGGTCGTCATGGCGACGGTGTTGCCATAATGGTCGTCATGGCGACGATGATGTCATAATGGTCGTCATGGCGACGATGATGTCATAATGGTCGTCATGCCGACGATGATGTCATAATAGTCGTCATGGCGAAGATGATGTCATAATGGTCGTCATGACGACAATGATGTCATAATGGTCGTCATGGCGACGATGATGTCATAATGGGCGTCATGCCGACGATGATATTCATAATGGTCGTCACGGCGACGGTGTTGCCATAATGGTCGTCATGGCGACGATGATGTCATAATGGTCGTCATGGCGACGATGATGTCAGTATGGTGGTCATGGCTTTGGTGATGTCATAATGGTCGTCATGGCGACGGTGATGTCATAATGGTCGTCATGGCAATGGTGATGTCAGAATGGTCGTCATGGAGACGGTGTTGCCATAATGGTCGTCATGGCGACGATGATGTCATAATGGTCGTCATGGCGACGATGATGTCATAATGGTCGTCATGGCGACGATGACGTCATAATGGTCGTCATGGCGACGATGATGTCATAATGGTCGTCATGGTGACGATGATGTCATAATGGTCGTCATAGCAATGGTGATGTCAGAATGGTCGTCATGGCGACGATGATGTCAGTATGGTGGTCATGGCTTTGGTGATGTCATAATGGTCGTCATGGCGACGGTGATGTCATAATGGTCGTCATGGCAATGGTGATGTCAGAATGGTCGTCATGGCGACGATGATGTCAGTATGGTGGTCATGGCTTTGGTGATGTCATAATGGTCGTCATGGCGACGATTATGTCATAATGGTCGTCATGGCGACGATGATGTCAATATGGTTGTCATGGCTTTGGTGATGTCATAATGGTCGTCATGGCGGCGGTGATGTCATAATGGTCGTCATGGCGACGATGATGTCATAATGGTTGTCACGGCGACGATGATGTCATAATGGTCGTCATAGCGACGATGACGTCATAATGGTCGTCATGGCGACGATGATGTCATAATGGTCGTCATGGCGACGATGATGTCAATATGGTTGTCATGGCTTTGGTGATGTCATAATGGTCGTCATGGCGACGGTGATGTCATAATGGTCGTCATGGCGACGATGATGTCATAATGGTCGTCACAGCGACGATGATGTCATAATGGTCGTCACGGCGACGGTGATGTCATAATGGTAGTCATGGCGATGATGATGTCATACTGGTCGTCATGGCGACGGTGTTGCCATAATGGTCGTCATGGTGACGATGATGTCATAATGGTCGTCATGGCGACGATGATGTCATAATGGTCGTCATGCCGACGATGATGTCAGTATGGTGGTCATGGCTTTGGTGATGTCATAATGGTCGTCATGGTGACGATGATGTCATACTGGTCGTCATGGCGACGGTGTTGCCATAATGGTCGTCATGGCGACGATGATGTCATAATGGTCGTCATGGCGACGGTGATGTCATAATGGTCGTCATGCCGACGATGATGTCAGTATGGTGGTCATGGCTTTGGTGATGTCATAATGGTCGTCATGGCGACGGTGATGTCATAATGGTCGTCATGGCAATGGTGATGTCAGAATGGTCGTCATGGCGACGATGATGTCAGTATGGTGGTCATGGCTTTGGTGATGTCATAATGGTCGTCATGGCGACGATTATGTCATAATGGTCGTCATGGCGACGATGATGTCAATATGGTTGTCATGGCTTTGGTGATGTCATAATGGTCGTCATGGCGACGGTGATGTCATAATGGTCGTCATGGCGACGATGATGTCATAATGGTCGTCACAGCGACGATGATGTCATAATGGTCGTCACGGCGACGGTGATGTCATAATGGTAGTCATGGCGACGATGATGTCATACTGGTCGTCATGGCGACGGTGTTGCCATAATGGTCGTCATGGTGACGATGATGTCATAATGGTCGTCACAGCGACGATGATGTCATAATGGTCGTCACGGCGACGGTGATGTCATAATGGTAGTCATGGCGACGATGATGTCATACTGGTCGTCATGGCGACGGTGTTGCCATAATGGTCGTCACAGCGACGATGATGTCATAATGGTCGTCACGGCGACGGTGATGTCATAATGGTAGTCATGGCGACGATGATGTCATACTGGTCGTCATGGCGACGGTGTTGCCATAATGGTCGTCATGGTGACGATGATGCCATAATGGTCGTCATGGCGACGATGATGTCATAATGGTCGTCATGGCGACGATGATGTCATAATAGTCGTCATGGCGACGATGATGTCATACTGGTCGTCATGGCGACGGTGTTGCCATAATGGTCGTCATGGCGACGATGATGTCATAATGGTCGTCATGGCGACGGTGATGTCATAATGGTCGTCATGCCGACGATGATGTCAGTATGGTGGTCATGGCTTTGGTGATGTCATAATGGTCGTTATGGCGACGATGATGTCATAATGGTCGTCATAGCGACGTTGATGTCATAATGGTCGTCATGGCGACGATGATGTCAGTATGGTGGTCATGGCTTTGGTGATGTCATAATGGTTGTCATGGCGACGGTGATGTCATAATGGTCGTCATGGCGACGATGATGTCATAATGGTCGTCATGGCGACGATGACGTCATAATGGTCGTCATGGCGACGATGACGTCATAATGGTCGTCATGGCGACGATGATGTCATACTGGTCGTCATGGCGATGGTGTTGCCATAATGGTCGTCATGGCGACGATGATGTCATAATGGTCGTCATGGCGACGATGATGTCAATATGGTTGTCATGGCTTTGGTGATGTCATAATGGTCGTCATGGTGACGGTGATGTCATAATGGTCGTCACGGCGACGATGATGTCATAATGATCGTCACGGCGACGATGATGTCATAATGGTCGTCACGGCGACGGTGATGTCATAATGGTCGTCATGGCGACGATAACGTCATAATGGTCGTCATGGCGACGATGATGTCATAATGGTCGTCATGGCGACGATGATGTGATAATGGTCGTCATGGCGACGATGATGTCATAATGGTCGTCATGGTGACGATGATGTCATAATGGTCGTCATGGCGACGATGACGTCATAATGGTCGTCATTGCAACGATGATGTCATAATGGTCGTCATGGCGACGATGATGTCATACTGGTCGTCATGGCGACGGTGTTGCCATAATGGTCGTCATGGCGACAATGATGTCATAATGGTCGTCATGGCGACGGTGATGTCATAATGGTCGTCATGCCGACGATGATGTCAGTATGGTGGTCATGTCCTTGGTGATGTCATAATGGTCGTCATGGCAACGATGATGTCATAATGGTCGTCATGGCGACGATGATGTCATAATGGTCGTCATGGCGACGATTATGTCAGTATGGTGGTCATGGCTTTGGTGATGTCATAATGGTCGTCATGGCGACGGTGATGTCAAAATCGTCGTCATGGCACTGGTGATGTCAGATTGGTCGTCATGGCGACGATGATGTCATACTGGTCGTCATGGCGACGGTGTTGCCATAATGGTCGTCATGGCGACGATGATGTCATAATGGTCGTCATGGCGACGATGATGTCATAATGGTCGTCATGCCGACGATGATGTCATAATGGTCGTCATGGCGACGGTGATGTTATAATAGTCGTCATGGCGACGATGATGTCATAATGGTCGTCATGCCGACGATGATGTCAATATGGTTTTCATGGCTTTGGTGATGTCATAATGGTCGTCATGGCGACGGTGATGTCATAATGGTCGTCATGGCGACGATGATGTCATAATGGTCGTCACGGCAGCGGTAATGTCATAATGGTCGTCATGGCGACGATGATGTCATACTGTCGTCATGGCGACGGTGTTGCCATAATGGTCATCATGGCGACGATGATGTCATAATGGTCATCATGGCGACGATGACGTCATAATGGTCGTCATGGCGACGATGACGTCATAATGGTCGTCATGGCGACGATAATGTCATACTGGTCGTCATGGCGACGGTGTTGCCATAATGGTCGTCATGGCGACGATGATGTCATAATGGTCGTCATGCCGACGATGACGTCATAATGGTCGTCATGGCGACGATGATGTCATAATGGTCGTCATGGCGACGATGATGTCATAATGGTCGTTATGGCGACGATGATGTCAGTATGGTGGTCATGGCTTTGGTGATGTCATAATGGTCGTCATGGCGACGGTGATGTCATAATGGTCGTCAAGGCAATAGTGATGTCAGAATGGTCGTCATGGCGACGATGATGTCAGTATGGTGGTCATGGCTTTGGTGATGTCATAATGGTCGTCATGGCGACGATTATGTCATAATGGTCGTCATGGCGACGATGATGTCAATATGGTTATGTCATAATGGTCGTCATGGCGACGGTGATGTCATAATGGTCGTCTTGGCGACGATGATGTCATAATGGTCGTCACGGCGACGATGATGTCATAATGGTCGTCATGGCGACGATGATGTCATACTGGTCGTCATGGCGACGGTGTTGCCATAATGGTCGTCATGGCGACGATGATGTCACAATGGTCGTCATGCCGACGATGATGTCATAATGGTCGTCATGGCGACGGTGTTGCCATAATGGTCGTCATGGCGACGATGATGTCATAATGGTCGTCATGGCGACGATGATGTTATAATGGTCGTCATGGCGACGATGATGTCAGTATGGTGGTCATGGCTTTGGTGATGTCATAATGGTCGTCATGGCGACGGTGATGTCATAATGGTCGTCATGGCAATGGTGATGTCAGAATGGTGGTCATGGCTTTCGTGATGTCATAATGGTCGTCATGGCGACGATGATGTCAATATGGTTGTCATGGCTTTGGTGATGTCATAATGGTCGTCATGGCGACGATGATGTCATAATGGTCGTCATGGCGACGATGACGTCATAATGGTCCTCATGGCGACGATGATGTCATAATGTTCGTCATGGCGACGATGATGTCATACTGGTCGTCATGGCGACGGTGTTGCCATAATGGTTGTCATGGCGACGATGATGTCATAATGGTCGTCATGGCGACGGTGATGTCATAATGGTCGTCATGCCGACGATGATGTCAGTATGGTGGTCATGGCTTTGGTGATGTCATAATGGTCGTCATGGCAACGATGATGTCATAATGGTCGTCATGGCGACGATGATGTCATAATGGTCATCATGGCGACGATGATGTCAGTATGGTGGTCATGGCTTTGGTGATGTCATAATGGTCGTCATGGCGACGGTGATGTCATAATGGTCGTGACGGTGATGTCATAATGGTCGTCATGGCGACGGTGATGTCATAATGGTCGTCACGGCGACGGTGATGTCATAATGGTCGTCATGGCGACGATGACGTCATAATGGTCGTCATGGCGACGATGATGTCATACTGGTCGTCATGGCGACGGTGTTGCCATAATGGTCGTCATGGCGACGATGATGTCATAATGGTCGTCATGGCGACGATGATGTCATAATGGTCGTCATGCCGACGATGATGTCATAATAGTCGTCATGGCGAAGATGATGTCATAATGGTCGTCATGACGACAATGATGTCATAATGGTCGTCATGGCGACGATGATGTCATAATGGTCGTCATGCCGACGATGATGTCATAATGGTCGTCACGGCGACGGTGTTGCCATAATGGTCGTCATGGCGACGATGATGTCATAATGGTCGTCATGGCGACGATGATGTCAGTATGGTGGTCATGGCTTTGGTGATGTCATAATGGTCGTCATGGCGACGGTGATGTCATAATGGTCGTCATGGCAATGGTGATGTCAGAATGGTCGTCATGGCGACGGTGTTGCCATAATGGTCGTCATGGCGACGATGATGTCATAATGGTCGTCATGGCGACGATGATGTCATAATGGTCGTCATGGCGACGATGACGTCATAATGGTCGTCATGGCGACGATGATGTCATAATGGTCGTCATGGTGACGATGATGTCATAATGGTCGTCATAGCAATGGTGATGTCAGAATGGTCGTCATGGCGACGATGATGTCAGTATGGTGGTCATGGCTTTGGTGATGTCATAATGGTCGTCATGGCGACGGTGATGTCATAATGGTCGTCATGGCAATGGTGATGTCAGAATGGTCGTCATGGCGACGATGATGTCAGTATGGTGGTCATGGCTTTGGTGATGTCATAATGGTCGTCATGGCGACGATTATGTCATAATGGTCGTCATGGCGACGATGATGTCAATATGGTTGTCATGGCTTTGGTGATGTCATAATGGTCGTCATGGCGGCGGTGATGTCATAATGGTCGTCATGGCGACGATGATGTCATAATGGTCGTCACGGCGACGATGATGTCATAATGGTCGTCATAGCGACGATGACGTCATAATGGTCGTCATGGCGACGATGATGTCATAATGGTCGTCATGGCGACGATGATGTCAATATGGTTGTCATGGCTTTGGTGATGTCATAATGGTCGTCATGGCGACGGTGATGTCATAATGGTCGTCATGGCGACGATGATGTCATAATGGTCGTCACAGCGACGATGATGTCATAATGGTCGTCACGGCGACGGTGATGTCATAATGGTAGTCATGGCGATGATGATGTCATACTGGTCGTCATGGCGACGGTGTTGCCATAATGGTCGTCATGGTGACGATGATGTCATAATGGTCGTCATGGCGACGATGATGTCATAATGGTCGTCATGCCGACGATGATGTCAGTATGGTGGTCATGGCTTTGGTGATGTCATAATGGTCGTCATGGTGACGATGATGTCATACTGGTCATCATGGCGACGGTGTTGCCATAATGGTCGTCATGGCGACGATGATGTCATAATGGTCGTCATGGCGACGGTGATGTCATAATGGTCGTCATGCCGACGATGATGTCAGTATGGTGGTCATGGCTTTGGTGATGTCATAATGGTCGTCATGGCGACGGTGATGTCATAATGGTCGTCATGGCAATGGTGATGTCAGAATGGTCGTCATGGCGACGATGATGTCAGTATGGTGGTCATGGCTTTGGTGATGTCATAATGGTCGTCATGGCGACGATTATGTCATAATGGTCGTCATGGCGACGATGATGTCAATATGGTTGTCATGGCTTTGGTGATGTCATAATGGTCGTCATGGCGACGGTGATGTCATAATGGTCGTCATGGCGACGATGATGTCATAATGGTCGTCACAGCGACGATGATGTCATAATGGTCGTCACGGCGACGGTGATGTCATAATGGTAGTCATGGCGACGATGATGTCATACTGGTCGTCATGGCGACGGTGTTGCCATAATGGTCGTCATGGTGACGATGATGTCATAATGGTCGTCACAGCGACGATGATGTCATAATGGTCGTCACGGCGACGGTGATGTCATAATGGTAGTCATGGCGACGATGATGTCATACTGGTCGTCATGGCGACGGTGTTGCCATAATGGTCGTCACAGCGACGATGATGTCATAATGGTCGTCACGGCGACGGTGATGTCATAATGGTAGTCATGGCGACGATGATGTCATACTGGTCGTCATGGCGACGGTGTTGCCATAATGGTCGTCATGGTGACGATGATGCCATAATGGTCGTCATGGCGACGATGATGTCATAATGGTCGTCATGGCGACGATGATGTCATAATAGTCGTCATGGCGACGATGATGTCATACTGGTCGTCATGGCGACGGTGTTGCCATAATGGTCGTCATGGCGACGATGATGTCATAATGGTCGTCATGGCGACGGTGATGTCATAATGGTCGTCATGCCGACGATGATGTCAGTATGGTGGTCATGGCTTTGGTGATGTCATAATGGTCGTTATGGCGACGATGATGTCATAATGGTCGTCATAGCGACGTTGATGTCATAATGGTCGTCATGGCGACGATGATGTCAGTATGGTGGTCATGGCTTTGGTGATGTCATAATGGTTGTCATGGCGACGGTGATGTCATAATGGTCGTCATGGCGACGATGATGTCATAATGGTCGTCATGGCGACGATGACGTCATAATGGTCGTCATGGCGACGATGACGTCATAATGGTCGTCATGGCGACGATGATGTCATACTGGTCGTCATGGCGACGGTGTTGCCATAATGGTCGTCATGGCGACGATGATGTCATAATGGTCGTCATGGCGACGATGATGTCAATATGGTTGTCATGGCTTTGGTGATGTCATAATGGTCGTCATGGTGACGGTGATGTCATAATGGTCGTCACGGCGACGATGATGTCATAATGATCGTCACGGCGACGATGATGTCATAATGGTCGTCACGGCGACGGTGATGTCATAATGGTCGTCATGGCGACGATAACGTCATAATGGTCGTCATGGCGACGATGATGTGATAATGGTCGTCATGGCGACGATGATGTGATAATGGTCGTCATGGCGACGATGATGTCATAATGGTCGTCATGGTGACGATGATGTCATAATGGTCGTCATGGCGACGATGACGTCATAATGGTCGTCATTGCAACGATGATGTCATAATGGTCGTCATGGCGACGATGATGTCATACTGGTCGTCATGGCGACGGTGTTGCCATAATGGTCGTCATGGCGACAATGATGTCATAATGGTCGTCATGGCGACGGTGATGTCATAATGGTCGTCATGCCGACGATGATGTCAGTATGGTGGTCATGTCCTTGGTGATGTCATAATGGTCATCATGGCAACGATGATGTCATAATGGTCGTCATGGCGACGATGATGTCATAATGGTCGTCATGGCGACGATTATGTCAGTATGGTGGTCATGGCTTTGGTGATGTCATAATGGTCGTCATGGCGACGGTGATGTCAAAATCGTCGTCATGGCAATGGTGATGTCAGAATGGTCGTCATGGCGACGATGATGTCATACTGGTCGTCATGGCGACGGTGTTGCCATAATGGTCGTCATGGCGACGATGATGTCATAATGGTCGTCATGGCGACGATGATGTCATAATGGTCGTCATGCCGACGATGATGTCATAATGGTCGTCATGGCGACGGTGATGTTATAATAGTCGTCATGGCGACGATGATGTCATAATGGTCGTCATGCCGACGATGATGTCAATATGGTTTTCATGGCTTTGGTGATGTCATAATGGTCGTCATGGCGACGGTGATGTCATAATGGTCGTCATGGCGACGATGATGTCATAATGGTCGTCATGGCAGCGGTAATGTCATAATGGTCGTCATGGCGACGATGATGTCATACTGTCGTCATGGCGACGGTGTTGCCATAATGGTCATCATGGCGACGATGATGTCATAATGGTCATCATGGCGACGATGACGTCATAATGGTCGTCATGGCGACGATGACGTCATAATGGTCGTCATGGCGACGATAATGTCATACTGGTCGTCATGGCGACGGTGTTGCCATAATGGTCGTCATGGCGACGATGATGTCATAATGGTCGTCATGCCGACGATGATGTCATAATGGTCGTCATGGCGACGATGATGTCATAATGGTCGTCATGGCGACGATGATGTCAGTATGGTGGTCATGGCTTTGGTGATGTCATAATGGTCGTCATGGCTTTGGTGATGTCATAATGGTCGTCATGGCGACGATGATGTCATAATGGTCGTCACGGCGACGATGATGGCATAATGGTCGTCATAGCGACGATGATGTCATAATGGTCGTCATGGCGACGATGACATCATAATGGTCGTCATGGCGACGATGATGTCATAATGGTCGTCATGGCGACGATGATGTCATACTGGTCGTCATGGCGACGGTGTTGCCATAATGGTCGTCATGGCGACGATGATGTCATAATGGTCGTCATGGCGACGGTGATGTCATAATGGTCGTCATGCCGACGATGATGTCATAATGGTCGTCATGGCGACGATGATGTGAGTATGGTGGTCATGGCTTTGGTGATGTCATAATGGTCGTCATGGCGACGGTGATGTCAAAATGGTCGTCATGGCAATGGTGATGTCAGAATGGTCGTCATGGCGACGATGATGTCATACTGGTCGTCATGGCGACGATGATGTCATAATGGTCGTCATGGCTACGATGATGTCATAATGGTCGTCATGGCGACGATGATGTTATAATAGTCGTCATGGCGACAATGATGTCTTAATGGTCGTCATGCCAACGATGATGTCAATATGGTTGTCATGGCTTTGGTGATGTCATAATGGTCGTCATGGCGACGGTGATGTCATAATGGTCGTCATGGCGACGATGATGTCATAATGGTCGTCACGGCGACGATGATGTCATAATGGTCGTCACGGCGGCGGTAATGTCATAATGGTCGTCATGGCGACGATGATGTCATACTGTCGTCATGGCGACGGTGTTGCCATAATGGTCGTCATGGCGACGAAGATGTCATAATGGTCATCATGGCGACGATGACGTCATAATGGTCGTCATGGTGACGATGACGTCATAATGGTCGTCATGGCGACGATGACGTCATAATGGTCGTCATGGCGACGATAATGTCATACTGGTCGTCATGGCGACGGTGTTGCCATAATGGTCGTCATGGCGACGATGATGTCATAATGGTCGTCATGCCGACGATGATGTCATAATGGTCGTCATGGCGACGATGATGTCATAATGGTCGTCATGGCGACGATGATGTCAGTATGGTGGTCATGGCTTTGGTGATGTCATAATGGTCGTCATGGCGACGGTGATGTCAGAATGGTCGTCATGGCAATGGTGATGTCAGAATGGTCGTCATGGCGACGATGATGTCATACTGTCGTCATGGCGACGGTGTTGCCATAATGGTCGTCATGGCGACGATGATGTCATAATGGTCATCATGGCGACGATGACGTCATAATGGTCGTCATGGCGACGATGACGTCATAATGGTCGTTATAGCGACGATAATGTCATACTGGTCGTCATGGCGACGGTGTTGCCATAATGGTCGTCATGGCGACGATGATGTCATAATGGTCGTCATGCCGACGATGATGTCATAATGGTCGTCATGGCGACGATGATCTCAGTATGGTGGTCATGGCTTTGGTGATGTCATAATGGTCGTCATGGCGACGGTGATGTCATAATGGTCGTCATGGCAATGGTGATGTCATAATGGTCGTCATGCCGACGATGATGTCATAATGGTCGTCATGGCGACGATGATGTGAGTATGGTGGTCATGGCTTTGGTGATGTCATAATGGTCGTCATGGCGACGGTGATGTCAAAATGGTCGTCATGGCAATGGTGATGTCAGAATGGTCGTCATGGCGACGATGATGTCATACTGGTCGTCATGGCGACGATGATGTCATAATGGTCGTCATGGCTACGATGATGTCATAATGGTCGTCATGGCGACGATGATGTTATAATAGTCGTCATGGCGACAATGATGTCTTAATGGTCGTCATGCCAACGATGATGTCAATATGGTTGTCATGGCTTTGGTGATGTCATAATGGTCGTCATGGCGACGGTGATGTCATAATGGTCGTCATGGCGACGATGATGTCATAATGGTCGTCACGGCGACGATGATGTCATAATGGTCGTCACGGCGGCGGTAATGTCATAATGGTCGTCATGGCGACGATGATGTCATACTGTCGTCATGGCGACGGTGTTGCCATAATGGTCGTCATGGCGACGAAGATGTCATAATGGTCATCATGGCGACGATGACGTCATAATGGTCGTCATGGTGACGATGACGTCATAATGGTCGTCATGGCGACGATGACGTCATAATGGTCGTCATGGCGACGATAATGTCATACTGGTCGTCATGGCGACGGTGTTGCCATAATGGTCGTCATGGCGACGATGATGTCATAATGGTCGTCATGCCGACGATGATGTCATAATGGTCGGCATGGCGACGATGATGTCATAATGGTCGTCATGGCGACGATGATGTCAGTATGGTGGTCATGGCTTTGGTGATGTCATAATGGTCGTCATGGCGACGGTGATGTCAGAATGGTCGTCATGGCAATGGTGATGTCAGAATGGTCGTCATGGCGACGATGATGTCATACTGTCGTCATGGCGACGGTGTTGCCATAATGGTCGTCATGGCGACGATGATGTCATAATGGTCATCATGGCGACGATGACGTCATAATGGTCGTCATGGCGACGATGACGTCATAATGGTCGTTATAGCGACGATAATGTCATACTGGTCGTCATGGCGACGGTGTTGCCATAATGGTCGTCATGGCGACGATGATGTCATAATGGTCGTCATGCCGACGATGATGTCATAATGGTCGTCATGGCGACGATGATCTCAGTATGGTGGTCATGGCTTTGGTGATGTCATAATGGTCGTCATGGCGACGGTGATGTCATAATGGTCGTCATGGCAATGGTGATGTCAGAATGGTCGTCATGGCGACGATGATGTCAGTATGGTGGTCATGGTTTTGGTGATGTCTTAATGGTCGTCATGGTGACGATGATGTCATAATGGTCGTCATGGCGACGATGATATCAATATGGTTGTCATGGCTTTGGTGATGTCATAATGATCGTCATGGCGACGGTGATGTCATAATGGTCGTCATGGCGACGATGATGTCATAATGGTCGTCACGGCGACGATGATGTCATAATGGTCGTCATAGCGACGCTGACGTCATAATGGTCGTCATGGCGACGATGATGTCATAATGGTCGTCATGGCGACGATGATGTCATTATGGTCGTCATGGCGACGGTGTTGCCATAATGGTCGTCATGGCGACGATGATGTCATTATGGTCGTCATGCCGACGATGATGTCACAATGGTCGTCATGGCGACGATGATGTCAGTATGGTGGTCATGGCTTTGGTGATGTCATAATGGTCGTCATGGCGACGGTGATGTCAAAATGGTCGTCATGGCAATGGTGATGTCAGAATGGTCGTCATGGCGACGATGATGTCAGAATGGTCGTCATGGCGACGGTGTTGCCATAATGGTCGTCATGGCGACGATGATGTCATAATGGTCATCATGGCAATGGTGATGTCAGAATGGTCGTCATGGCGACGGTGATGTCATAATGGTCGTCATGGCGACGGTGATGTCATAATGGTCGTCATGGCGACGATGATGTCATAATGGTCGTCATGGCTACGATGATGTCATAATGGTCGTCATGGCGACGATGATGTCATAATGGTCGTCATGGCGACGATGATGTCATAATGGTCGTCATGGCGACGGTGATGTTATAATAGTCGTCATGGCGACGATGATGTCATAATGGTCGTCATGCCAACGATGATGTCAATATGGTTGTCATGGCTTTGGTGATGTCATAATGGTCGTCATGGCGACGATGTTGTCATAATGGTCATCACGGCGACGATGATGTCATAATGGTCGTCACGGCGGCGGTAATGTCATAATGGACGTCACGGCGACGATGATGTCATACTGTCGTCATGGCGACGGAGTTGCCATAATGGTCGTCATGGCGACGATGATGTCATAATGGTCATCATGGCGACGATGACGTCATAATGGTCGTCATGGCGACGATGACGTCATAATGGTCGTCATGGCGACGATGACGTCATAATGGTCGTCATGGCGCCGATGACGTCATAATGGTCGTCATGGCGACGATAATGTCATACTGGTCGTCATGGCGACGGTGTTGCCATAATGGTCGTCATGGCGATGATGATGTCATAATGTTCGTCATGCCGACGATGATGTCATAATGGTCGTCATGGCGACGATGATGTCATAATGGTCGTCATGGCGACGATGATGTCAGTATGGTGGTCATGGCTTTGGTGATGTCAGAATGGTCGTCATGGCGACGGTGATGTCATAATGGTCGTCATGGCAATGGTGATGTCAGAATGGTCGTCATGGCGACGATGATGTCAGTATGGTGGTCATGGCTTTGGTGATGTAATAATGGTCGTCATGGCGACGATGATGTCATAATGGTCGTCATGGTGACGATGATGTCAATATGGTTGTCATGGCTTTGGTGATGTCATAATGGTCGTCATGGCGACGATGATGTCATACTGGTCGTCATGGCGGCGGTGTTGCCATAATGGTCGTCATGGCGACGATGATGTCATAATGTTCGTCATGGCGACGATGATGTCATAATGGTCATCATGGCGACGATGACGTCATAATGGTCGTCATGGCGACAATGACGTCATTATGGTCGTCATGGCGACGATGATGTCATAATGGTCGTCATGGCGACGATGATGTCATAATGGTCGTCATGGCGACGATGATGTCATAATGGTCGTCATGGCGACGATGATGTCATAATGGTCGTCATGGCGACGATGATGTCAGTATGGTGGTCATGGCTTTGGTGATGTCATAATGGTCGTCATGGCGACGGTGATGTCATAATGGTCGTCATGGCAATGGTGATGTCAGAATGGTCGTCATGGCGACGATGATGTCAGTATGGTGGTCATGGCTTTGGTGATGTCATAATGGTCGTCATGGCGACGATGATGTCAATATGGTTGTCATGGCTTTGGTGATGTCATAATGGTCGTCATGGCGATGTTGATGTCATAATGGTCGTCACGGCGACGATGATGTCATAATGGTCGTCACGGCGACGGTGATGTCATAATGGTCGTCATGGTGACGATGATGTCATACTGGTCGTCATGGCGACGGTGTTGCCATAATGGTCGTCATGGCGACGATGATGTCATAATGGTCGTCATGGCGACAATGATGTCATAATGGTCGTCATGGCGACGATGACGTCATAATGGTCGTCATGGCGACGATGATATCATAATGGTCGTCATGGCGACGATGATATCATAATGGTCATCATGGCGACGGTGATGTCATAATGGTTGCCATGGCAACAATATTGTCATAATGGTCGTCATGGCGATGATGATGTCATTATGGTCATCATGGCAACGATGATGTCATCATGGTCGTCATGGCAACGATGAAGTCATATTCGTCGTCACGGCAATAGTGATGTCATAATGCTCATCATGGCGAAGGTGATGTCATAATAATTGTCATGGCAACAAAGTTGTCATAATGGTCGTCATGACGACGGTGATGTCATAATGGTCGTCATGGCGACGGTGATGTCATAATGGTCATCATGGCAACGATGAGGTCATAATGTTCGTCATGGCGACGGTGATGTAATATTGGTCGTCATGGCGACGATGATGTCATAATGGTCGTCATGGCGACGATGATGTCATAATGGTCGTCATGGCGACGATGACGTCATAATGATCGTCATGGCGACGATGACGTCATAATGATCGTCATGTCGACGGTGATGTCATAATGGTCGTCATGGCGACGGTGATGTCATAATAGTCGTCATGGCGACGTTGATGTCATAATTGTCGTCATGCCGACGATGATGTCATAATGGTCGTCATGGCGACGGTGTTACCATAATGGTCGTCATGGCGACGATGATGTCATAATGGTCGTCATGGCGACAATGATGTCATAATGGTCGTCATGGCGACGATGATGTCAGAATGGTCGTCATGGCGACGATTATGTCAGTATGGTAGTCATGGCTTTGGTGATGTCATAATGGTCGTCATGGCGACGATGATGTCATAATGGTCGTCATGGCGACGATGATGTCAATATGGTTGTCATGGTTTTGGTGATATCATAATGGTCGTCATGGCGACGGTGATGTCATAATGGTCGTCATGGCGACGATGATGTCATAATGGTCGTCACGGCGACGATGACGTCATAATGGTCGTCATGGCGACGATGATGTCAGTATTGTGGTCATGGCTTTGGTGATGTCATAATGGTCGTCATGGCGACGGTGATGTCATAATGGTCGTCATGGCAATGGTGATGTCAGAATGGTCGTCATGGCGACGATGATGTCAGTATGGTGGTCATGGCTTTGGTGATGTCATAATGGTCGTCATGGCGACGATGATGTCAATATGGTTGTCATGGCTTTGGTGATGTCATAATGGTTGTCATGGCTTTGGTGATGTCATAATGGTCGTCATGGCGGCGGTGATGTCATAATGGTCGTCATGGCGACGATGATGTCATAATGGTCGTCACGGCGACGATGATGTCATAATGGTCGTCACGGCGGCGGTAATGTCATAATGGACGTCACGGCGACGATGATGTCATACTGTCGTCATGGCGACGGAGTTGCCATAATGGTCGTCATGGCGACGATGATGTCATAATGGTCATCATGGCGACGATGACGTCATAATGGTCGTCATGGCGACGATGACGTCATAATGGTCGTCATGGCGACGATGACGTCATAATGGTCGTCATGGCGCCGATGACGTCATAATGGTCGTCATGGCGACGATAATGTCATACTGGTCGTCATGGCGACGGTGTTGCCATAATGGTCGTCATGGCGATGATGATGTCATAATGTTCGTCATGCCGACGATGATGTCATAATGGTCGTCATGGCGACGATGATGTCATAATGGTCGTCATGGCGACGATGATGTCAGTATGGTGGTCATGGCTTTGGTGATGTCAGAATGGTCGTCATGGCGACGGTGATGTCATAATGGTCGTCATGGCAATGGTGATGTCAGAATGGTCGTCATGGCGACGATGATGTCAGTATGGTGGTCATGGCTTTGGTGATGTAATAATGGTCGTCATGGCGACGATGATGTCATAATGGTCGTCATGGTGACGATGATGTCAATATGGTTGTCATGGCTTTGGTGATGTCATAATGGTCGTCATGGCGACGATGATGTCATACTGGTCGTCATGGCGGCGGTGTTGCCATAATGGTCGTCATGGCGACGATGATGTCATAATGTTCGTCATGGCGACGATGATGTCATAATGGTCATCATGGCGACGATGACGTCATAATGGTCGTCATGGCGACAATGACGTCATTATGGTCGTCATGGCGACGATGATGTCATAATGGTCGTCATGGCGACGATGATGTCATAATGGTCGTCATGGCGACGATGATGTCATAATGGTCGTCATGGCGACGATGATGTCATAATGGTCGTCATGGCGACGATGATGTCAGTATGGTGGTCATGGCTTTGGTGATGTCATAATGGTCGTCATGGCGACGGTGATGTCATAATGGTCGTCATGGCAATGGTGATGTCAGAATGGTCGTCATGGCGACGATGATGTCAGTATGGTGGTCATGGCTTTGGTGATGTCATAATGGTCGTCATGGCGACGATGATGTCAATATGGTTGTCATGGCTTTGGTGATGTCATAATGGTCGTCATGGCGATGTTGATGTCATAATGGTCGTCACGGCGACGATGATGTCATAATGGTCGTCACGGCGACGGTGATGTCATAATGGTCGTCATGGTGACGATGATGTCATACTGGTCGTCATGGCGACGGTGTTGCCATAATGGTCGTCATGGCGACGATGATGTCATAATGGTCGTCATGGCGACAATGATGTCATAATGGTCGTCATGGCGACGATGACGTCATAATGGTCGTCATGGCGACGATGATATCATAATGGTCGTCATGGCGACGATGATATCATAATGGTCATCATGGCGACGGTGATGTCATAATGGTTGCCATGGCAACAATATTGTCATAATGGTCGTCATGGCGATGATGATGTCATTATGGTCATCATGGCAACGATGATGTCATCATGGTCGTCATGGCAACGATGAAGTCATATTCGTCGTCACGGCAATAGTGATGTCATAATGCTCATCATGGCGAAGGTGATGTCATAATAATTGTCATGGCAACAAAGTTGTCATAATGGTCGTCATGACGACGGTGATGTCATAATGGTCGTCATGGCGACGGTGATGTCATAATGGTCATCATGGCAACGATGAGGTCATAATGTTCGTCATGGCGACGGTGATGTAATATTGGTCGTCATGGCGACGATGATGTCATAATGGTCGTCATGGCGACGATGATGTCATAATGGTCGTCATGGCGACGATGACGTCATAATGATCGTCATGGCGACGATGACGTCATAATGATCGTCATGTCGACGGTGATGTCATAATGGTCGTCATGGCGACGGTGATGTCATAATAGTCGTCATGGCGACGTTGATGTCATAATTGTCGTCATGCCGACGATGATGTCATAATGGTCGTCATGGCGACGGTGTTACCATAATGGTCGTCATGGCGACGATGATGTCATAATGGTCGTCATGGCGACAATGATGTCATAATGGTCGTCATGGCGACGATGATGTCAGAATGGTCGTCATGGCGACGATTATGTCAGTATGGTAGTCATGGCTTTGGTGATGTCATAATGGTCGTCATGGCGACGATGATGTCATAATGGTCGTCATGGCGACGATGATGTCAATATGGTTGTCATGGTTTTGGTGATATCATAATGGTCGTCATGGCGACGGTGATGTCATAATGGTCGTCATGGCGACGATGATGTCATAATGGTCGTCACGGCGACGATGACGTCATAATGGTCGTCATGGCGACGATGATGTCAGTATTGTGGTCATGGCTTTGGTGATGTCATAATGGTCGTCATGGCGACGGTGATGTCATAATGGTCGTCATGGCAATGGTGATGTCAGAATGGTCGTCATGGCGACGATGATGTCAGTATGGTGGTCATGGCTTTGGTGATGTCATAATGGTCGTCATGGCGACGATGATGTCAATATGGTTGTCATGGCTTTGGTGATGTCATAATGGTTGTCATGGCTTTGGTGATGTCATAATGGTCGTCATGGCGGCGGTGATGTCATAATGGTCGTCATGGCGACGATGATGTCATAATGGTCGTCACGGCGACGATGATGTCATAATGGTCGTCATAGCGACGATGACGTCATAATGGTCGTCATGGCGACGATGATGTCATAATGGTCGTCATGGTGACGATGATGTCAATATGGTTGTCATGGCTTTGGTGATGTCATAATGGTCGTCATGGCGACGGTGATGTCATAATGGTCGTCATGGCGACGATGATGTCATAATGGTCGTCACAGCGACGATGATGTCATAATGGTCGTCACGGCGACGGTGATGTCATAATGGTAGTCATGGCGACAATGATGTCATACTGGTCGTCATGGCGACGGTGTTGCCATAATGGTCGTCATGGTGACGATGATGTCATAATGGTCGTCATGGCGACGATGATGTCATAATGGTCGTCATGGCGACGATGATGTCATAATGGTCGTCATGCCGACGATGATGTCAGTTTGGTGGTCATGGCTTTGGTGATGTCATAATGGTCGTCATGGCGACGATGATGTCATACTGGTCGTCATGGCGACGGTGTTGCCATAATGGTCGTCATGGCGACGATGATGTCATAATGGTCGTCATGGCGACGGTGATGTCATAATGGTCGTCATGCCGACGATGATGTCAGTATGGTGGTCATGGCTTTGGTGATGTCATAATGGTCGTCATGGCGACGGTGATGTCATAATGGTCGTCATGGCAATGGTGATGTCAGAATGGTCGTCATGGCGTCGATGATGTCAGTATGGTGGTCATGGCTTTGGTGATGTCATAATGGTCATCATGGTGACGATTATGTCATAATGGTCGTCATGGCGACGATGATGTCAATATGGTTGTCATGGCGACGGTGATGTCATAATGGTCGTCATGGCGACGGTGATGTCATAATGGTCGTCATGGCGACGATGATGTCATAATGGTCGTCACAGCGACGATGATGTCATAATGGTCGTCACGGCGACGGTGATGTCATAATGGTAGTCATGGCGACGATGATCTCATACTGGTCGTCATGGCGACGGTGTTGCCATAATGGTCGTCATGGTGACGATGATGTCATAATGGTCGTCATGGCGACGATGATGTCATAATGGTCGTCATGGCGACGATGATGTCATAATGGTCGTCATGCCAACGATGATGTCAGTATGGTGGTCATGGCTTTGGTGATGTCATAATAGTCGTCATGGCGACGATGATGTCATACTGGTCGTCATGGCGACGGTGTTGCCATAATGGTCGTCATGGCGACGATGATGTCATAATGGTCGTCATGGCGACGGTGATGTCATAATGGTCGTCATGCCGACGATGATGTCATACTGGTCGTCATGGCGATGGTGTTGCCATAATGGTCGTCATGGCGACGATGACGTCATAATGGTCGTCATGGCGACGGTGTTGCCATAATGGTCGTCATGGCGACGATGACGTCATAATGGTCGTCATGGCGACGATGACGTCATAATGGTCGTCATGGCGACGATGATGTCATACTGGTCGTCATGGCGATGGTGTTGCCATAATGGTCGTCATGGCGACGATGATGTCATAATGGTCGTCATGGCGACGATGATGTCAATATGGTTGTCATGGCTTTGGTGATGTCATAATGGTCGTCATGGTGACGGTGATGTCATAATGGTCGTCACGGCGACGATTATGTCATAATGATCGTCACGGCGACGATGATGTCATAATGGTCGTCACGGCGACGGTGATGTCATAATGGTCGTCATGGCGACGATAACGTCATAATGGTCGTCATGGCGACGATGATGTCATAATGGTCGTCATGGCGACGATGATGTCATAATGGTCGTCATGGCGACGATGGTGTCATAATGGTTGTCATGGTGACGATGATGTCATAATGGTCGTCATGGCGACGATGACGTCATAATGGTCGTCATGGCAACGATGATGTCATAATGGTCGTCATGGCGACGATGATGTCATACTGGTCGTCATGGCGACGGTGTTGCCATAATGGTCGTCATGGCGACAATGATGTCATAATGGTCGTCATGGCGACGGTGATGTCATAATGGTCGTCATGCCGACGATGATGTCAGTATGGTGGTCATGTCTTTGGTGATGTCATAATGGTCGTCATGGCAACGATGATGTCATAATGGTCGTCATGGCGACGATGATGTCATAGTGGTCGTCATGGCGACGATTATGTCAGTATGGTGGTCATGGCTTTGGTGATGTCATAATGGTCGTCATGGCGACGGTGATGTCAAAATCGTCGTCATGGCAATGGTGATGTCAGAATGGTCGTCATGGCGACGATGATGTCATACTGGTCGTCATGGCGACGGTGTTGCAATAATGGTCGTCATGGCGACGATGATGTCATAATGGTCGTCATGGCTACGATGATGTCATAATGGTCGTCATGGCTACGATGATGTCATATAGGTCGTCATGGCGACGACGATGTCATAATGGTCGTCATGGCGACGGTGATGTTATAATAGTCGTCATGGCGACGATGATGTCATAATGGTCGTCATGCCGACGATGATGTCAATATGGTTTTCATGGCTTTGGTGATGTCATAATGGTCGTCATGGCGACGGTGATGTCATAATGGTCGTCATGGCGACGATGATGTCATAATGGTCGTCACGGCGACGATGATGTCATAATGGTCGTCACGGCAGCGGTAATGTCATAATGGTCGTCATGGCGACGATGATGTCATACTGTCGTCATGGCGACGGTGTTGCCATAATGGTCATCATGGCGACGATGATGTCATAATGGTCATCATGGCGACGATGACGTCATAATGGTCGTCATGGCGACGATGACGTCATAATGGTCGTCATGGCGACGATAATGTCATACTGGTCGTCATGGCGACGGTGTTGCCATAATGGTCGTCATGGCGACGATGATGTCATAATGGTCGTCATGCCGACGATGAAGTCATAATGGTCGTCATGGCGACGATGATGTCATAATGGTCGTCATGGCGACGATGATGTCAGTATGGTGGTCATGGCTTTGGTGATGTCATAATGGTCGTCATGGCTTTGGTGATGTCATAATGGTCGTCATGGCGACGATGATGTCATAATGGTCGTCACGGCGACGATGATGGCATAATGGTCGTCATAGCGACGATGATGTCATAATGGTCGTCATGGCGACGATGACGTCATAATGGTCGTCATGGCGACGATGATGTCATAATGGTCGTCATGGCGACGATGATGTCATACTGGTCGTCATGGCGACGGTGTTGCCATAATGGTCGTCATGGCGACGATGATGTCATAATGGTCGTCATGGCGACGGTGATGTCATAATGGTCGTCATGCCGACGATGATGTCATAATGGTCGTCATGGCGACGATGATGTCAGTATGGTGGTCATGGTTTTGGTGATGTCATAATGGTCGTCATGGTGACGATGATGTCATAATGGTCGTCATGGCGACGATGATATCAATATGGTTGTCATGGCTTTGGTGATGTCATAATGGTCGTCATGGCGACGGTGATGTCATAATGGTCGTCATGGCGACGATGATGTCATAATGGTCGTCACGGCGACGATGATGTCATAATGGTCGTCATAGCGACGATGACGTCATAATGGTCGTCATGGCGACGATGATGTCATAATGGTCGTCATGGCGACGATGATGTCATAATGGTCGTCATGGCGACGGTGTTGCCATAATGGTCGTCATGGCGACGATGATGTCATAATGGTCGTCATGGCGACGATGATGTCATAATGGTCGTCATGGCGTCAATGATGTCATAATGGTCGTCATGCCGACGATGATGTCATTATGGTCATCATGGCAACGATGATGTCATAATGGTCGTCATGGCGACGATGATGTCATAATAGTCATCATGGCGACAATGATGTCATAATGGTCGTCATGGCGACGATGATGTTAATATGGTTGTCATGGCTTTGGTGATGTCATAATGGTCGTCACGGCGACGGTGATGTCATAATGGTCGTCATGGCGACGATGACGTCATAATGGTCGTCATGGCGACGATGATGTCATACTGGTCGTCATGGCGACGGTGTTGCCATAATGGTCGTCATGGCGACGATGATGTCATAATGGTCGTCATGGCGACGATGATGTCATAATGGTCGTCATGCCGACGATGATGTCATAATAGTCGTCATGGCGAAGATGATGTCATAATGGTCGTCATGGCGACGATGATGTCATATTGGTCGTCATGGCGACGATGACGTCATAATGATCGTCATTGCGACGATGACGTCATAATGATCGTCATGTCGACGGTGATGTCATAATGGTCGTTATGGCAACGGTGATGTCATAATAGTCGTCATGGCGACGTTGATGTCATAATTGTCGTCATGCCGACGATGATGTCATAATGGTCGTCATGGCGACGGTGTTACCATAATGGTCGTCATGGCGACGATGATGTCATAATGGTCGTCATGGCGACAATGATGTCATAATGGTCGTCATGGCGACGATGATGTCAGAATGGTCGTCATGGCGACGATTATGTCAGTATGGTAGTCATGGCTTTGGTGATGTCATAATGGTCGTCATGGCGACGATGATGTCATAATGGTCGTCATGGCGACGATGATGTCAATATGGTTGTCATGGTTTTGGTGATGTCATAATGGTCGTCATGGCGACGGTGATATCATAATGGTCGTCATGGCGACGATGATGTCATAATGGTCATCACGGCGACGATGATGTCATAATGGTCGTCACGGCGACGGTGATGTCATAATGGTTGCCATAGCAACAATGTTGTCATAAAGTTCGTCATGGCGACGATGATGTCATAATGGTAGTCATGGCAACGATGATGTCATAATGGTCGTCATGGCGACGATGATGTCATACTGGTTGTCATGGCGACAGTGTTGCCATAATGGTCGTCATGGCGACGATGATGTCATAATGGTCGTCATGGCGACGATGATGTCATAATGGTCGTCATGGCGATGATGATGTCATAATTGTCGTCATGGCGACGATGACGTCATAATGGTCGTCATGGCGACGATGACGTCATAATGGTCGTCATGGCGACAGTGATGTCATAATAGTCGTCATGGCGACGATGAAGTCATAATGGTCGTCATGCCGACGATGATGTCATAATGGTCGTCACGGCGACGATGTTGCCATAATGGTCGTCATGGCGACGATGATGTCATAATGGTCGTCATGGCGACGATGATGTCATAATGGTCGTCATGGCGACGATGATGTCAGTATGGTGGTCATGGCTTTGGTGATGTCATAATGGTCGTCATGGCTACGATGATGTCATAATGGTCGTCATGGCGACGATGATGTTATAATAGTCGTCATGGCGACAATGATGTCATAATGGTCGTCATGCCAACGATGATGTCAATATGGTTGTCATGGCTTTGGTGATGTCATAATGGTCGTCATGGCGACGGTGATGTCATAATGGTCGTCATGGCGATGATGATGTCATAATGGTCGTCACGGCGACGATGATGTCATAATGGTCGTCACGGCGGCGGTAATGTCATAATGGTCGTCATGGCGACGATGATGTCATACTGTCGTCATGGCGACGGTGTTGCCATAATGGTCGTCATGGCGACGATGATGTCATAATGGTCATCATGGGGACGATGACGTCATAATGGTCGTCATGGTGACGATGACGTCATAATGGTCGTCATGGCGACGATGACGTCATAATGGTCGTCATGGCGACGATAATGTCATACTGGTCGTCATGGCGACGGTGTTGCCATAATGGTCGTCATGGCGACGATGATGTCATAATGGTCGTCATGCCGACGATGATGTCATAATGGTCGGCATGGCGACGATGATGTCATAATGGTCGTCATGGCGACGATGATGTCAGTATGGTGGTCATGGCTTTGGTGATGTCATAATGGTCGTCATGGCGACGGTGATGTCATAATGGTCGTCATGGCAATGGTGATGTCAGAATGGTCGTCATGGCGACGATGATGTCATACTGTCGTCATGGCGACGGTGTTGCCATAATGGTCGTCATGGCGACGATGATGTCATAATGGTCATCATGGCGACGATGACGTCATAATGGTCGTCATGGCGACGATGACGTCATAATGGTCGTTATAGCGACGATAATGTCATACTGGTCGTCATGGCGACGGTGTTGCCATAATGGTCGTCATGGCGACGATGATGTCATATTGGTTGTCATGCCGACGATGATGTCATAATGGTCATCATGGCGACGATGATCTCAGTATGGTGGTCATGGCTTTGGTGATGTCATAATGGTCGTCATGGCGACGGTGATGTCATAATGGTCGTCATGGCAATGGTGATGTCAGAATGGTCGTCATGGCGACGATGATGTCAGTATGGTGGTCATGGTTTTGGTGATGTCATAATGGTCGTCATGGTGACGATGATGTCATAATGGTCGTCATGGCGACGATGATGTCATAATGGTCGTCACAGCGATGATGATGTCATAATGGTCGTCACGGCGACGGTGATGTCATAATGGTAGTCATGGCGACGATGATGTCATACTGGTCGTCATGGCGACGGTGTTGCCATAATGGTCGTCATGGTGACGATGATGTCATAATGGTCGTCATGGCGACGATGATGTCATAATGGTCGTCATGGCGACGATGATGTCATAATGGTCGTCATGCCGACGATGATGTCAGTATGGTGGTCATGGCTTTGGTGATGTCATAATGGTCGTCATGGCGACGATGATGTCATACTGGTCGTCATGGCGACGGTGTTGCCATAATGGTCGTCATGGCGACGATGATGTCATAATGGTCGTCATGGCGACGGTGATGTCATAATGGTCGTCATGCCGACGATGATGTCAGTATGGTGGTCATGGCTTTGGTGATGTCATAATGGTCGTCATGGCGACGGTGATGTCATAATGGTCGTCATGGCAATGGTGATGTCAGAATGGTCGTCATGGCGATGATGATGTCAGTATGGTGGTCATGGCTTTGGTGATGTCATAATGGTCGTCATGGCGACGATTATGTCATAATGGTCGTCATGGCGACGATGATGTCAATATGGTTGTCATGGCTTTGGTGATGTCATAATGGTCGTCATGGCGACGGTGATGTCATAATGGTCGTCATGGCGACGATGATGTCATAATGGTCGTCACAGCGACGATGATGTCATAATGGTCGTCACGGCGACGGTGATGTCATAATGGTAGTCATGGCGACGATGATGTCATACTGGTCGTCATGGCGACGGTGTTGCCATAATGGTCGTCATGGTGACGATGATGTCATAATGGTCGTCATGGCGACGATGATGTCATAATGGTCGTCATGGCGACGATGATGTCATAATGGTCGTCATGCCGACGATGATGTCAGTATGGTGGTCATGGCTTTGGTGATGTCATAATAGTCGTCATGGCGACGATGATGTCATACTGGTCGTCATGGCGACGGTGTTGCCATAATGGTCGTCATGGCGACGATGATGTCATAATGGTCGTCATGGCGACGGTGATGTCATAATGGTCGTCATGCCGACGATGATGTCAGTATGGTGGTCATGGCTTTGGTGATGTCATAATGGTCGTTATGGCGACGATGATGTCATAATGGTCGTCATAGCGACGTTGATGTCATAATGGTCGTCATGGCGACGATGATGTCAGTATGGTGGTCATGGCTTTGGTGATGTCATAATGGTTGTCATGGCGACGGTGATGTCATAATGGTCGTCATGGCGACGATGATGTCATAATGGTCGTCATGGCGACGATGACGTCATAATGGTCGTCATGGCGACGATGACGTCATAATGGTCGTCATGGCGACGATGATGTCATACTGGTCGTCATGGCGATGGTGTTGCCATAATGGTCGTCATGGCGACGATGATGTCATAATGGTCGTCATGGCGACGATGATGTCAATATGGTTGTCATGGCTTTGGTGATGTCATAATGGTCGTCATGGTGACGGTGATGTCATAATGGTCGTCACGGCGACGATGATGTCATAATGATCGTCGCGGCGACGATGATGTCATAATGGTCGTCACGGCGACGGTGATGTCATAATGGTCGTCATGGCGACGATAACGTCATAATGGTCGTCATGGCGACGATGATGTCATAATGGTCGTCATGGCGACGATGATGTCATAATGGTCGTCATGGCGACGATGATGTCATAATGGTCGTCATGGTGACGATGATGTCATAATGGTCGTCATGGCGACGATGACGTCATAATGGTCGTCATGGCAACGATGATGTCATAATGGTCGTCATGGCGACGATGATGTCATACTGGTCGTCATGGCGACAGTGTTGAAATAATGGTCGTCATGGCGACAATGATGTCATAATGGTCGTCATGCCGACGATGATGTCAGTATGGTGGTCATGTCTTTGGTGATGTCATAATGGTCGTCATGGCAACGATGATGTCATAATGGTCGTCATGGCGACGATGATGTCATAATGGTCGTCATGGCGACGATTATGTCAGTATGGTGGTCATGGCTTTGGTGATGTCATAATGGTCGTCATGGCGACGGTGATGTCAAAATCGTCGTCATGGTAATGGTGATGTCAGAATGGTCGTCATGGCGACGATGATGTCATACTGGTCGTCATGGCGACGGTGTTGCCATAATGGTCGTCATGGCGACGATGATGTCATAATGGTCGTCATGGCAATGGTGATGTCAGAATGGTCGTCATGGCGACGATGATGTCATAATGGTCGTCATGGCGACCGTGATGTCATAATGGTCGTCATGGCGACGATGATGTCATAATGGTCGTCATGGCTACGATGATGTCATAATGGTCGTCATGGCTACGATGATGTCATATAGGTCGTCATGGCGACGATGATGTCATAATGGTCGTCATGGCGACGGTGATGTTATAATAGTCGTCATGGCGACGATGATGTCATAATGGTCGTCATGCCGACGATGATGTCAATATGGTTTTCATGGCTTTGGTGATGTCATAATGGTCGTCATGGCGACGGTGATGTCATAATGGTCGTCATGGCGACGATGATGTCATAATGGTCGTCACGGCGACGATGATGTCATAATGGTCGTCACGGCAGCGGTAATGTCATAATGGTCGTCATGGCGACGATGATGTCATACTGTCGTCATGGCGACGGTGTTGCCATAATGGTCATCATGGCGACGATGATGTCATAATGGTCATCATGGCGACGATGACGTCATAATGGTCGTCATGGCGACGATGACGTCATAATGGTCGTCATGGCGACGATGATGTCATAATGGTCGTCATGGCGACGATGATGTCATACTGGTCGTCATGGCGACGGTGTTGCCATAATGGTCGTCATGGCGACGATGATGTCATAATGGTCGTCATGGCGACGGTGATGTCATAATGGTCGTCATGCCGACGATGATGTCATAATGGTCATCATGGCGACGATGATGTGAGTATGGTGGTCATGGCTTTGGTGATGTCATAATGGTCGTCATGGCGACGGTGATGTCAAAATGGTCGTCATGGCAATGGTGATGTCAGAATGGTCGTCATGGCGACGATGATGTCATACTGGTCGTCACGGCGACGATGATGTCATAATGGTCGTCATGGCTACGATGATGTCATAATGGTCGTCATGGCGACGATGATGTTATAATAGTCGTCATGGCGACAATGATGTCATAATGGTCGTCATGCCAACGATGATGTCAATATGGTTGTCATGGCTTTGGTGATGTCATAATGGTCGTCATGGCGACGGTGATGTCATAATGGTCGTCATGGCGACGATGATGTCATAATGGTCGTCACGGCGACGATGATGTCATAATGGTCGTCACGGCGGCGGTAATGTCATAATGGTCGTCATGGCGACGATGATGTCATACTGTCGTCATGGCAACGGTGTTGCCATAATGGTCGTCATGGCGACGATGATGTCATAATGGTCATCATGGCGACGATGACGTCATAATGGTCGTCATGGTGACGATGACGTCATAATGGTCGTCATGGCGACGATGACGTCATAATGGTCGTCATGGCGACGATAATGTCATACTGGTCGTCATGGCGACGGTGTTGCCATAATGGTCGTCATGGCGACGATGATGTCATAATGGTCGTCATGGTGACGGTGATGTCATAATGGTCGTCATGCCGACGATGATGTCAGTATGGTGGTCATGGCTTTGGTGATGTCATAATGGTCGTCATGGCGACGGTGATGTCATAATGGTCGTCATGGCAATGGTGATGTCAGAATGGTCGTCATGGCGATGATGATGTCAGTATGGTGGTCATGGCTTTGGTGATGTCATAATGGTCGTCATGGCGACGATTATGTCATAATGGTCGTCATGGCGACGATGATGTCAATATGGTTGTCATGGCTTTGGTGATGTCATAATGGTCGTCATGGCGACGGTGATGTCATAATGGTCGTCATGGCGACGATGATGTCATAATGGTCGTTCCAGCGACGATGATGTCATAATGGTCGTCACGGCGACGGTGATGTCATAATGGTAGTCATGGCGACGATGATGTCATACTGGTCGTCATGGCGACGGTGTTGCCATAATGGTCGTCATGGTGACGATGATGTCATAATGGTCGTCATGGCGACGATGATGTGATAATGGTCGTCATGGCGACGATGATGTCATAATGGTCGTCATGCCGACGATGATGTCAGTATGGTGGTCATGGCTTTGGTGATGTCATAATAGTCGTCATGGCGACGATGATGTCATACTGGTCGTCATGGCGACGGTGTTGCCATAATGGTCGTCATGGCGACGATGATGTCATAATGGTCGTCATGGCGACGGTGATGTCATAATGGTCGTCATGCCGACGATGATGTCAGTATGTTGGTCATGGCTTTGGTGATGTCATAATGGTCGTTATGGCGACGATGATGTCATAATGGTCGTCATAGCGACGTTGATGTCATAATGGTCGTCATGGCGACGATAATGTCAGTATGGTGGTCATGGCTTTGGTGATGTCATAATGGTTGTCATGGCGACGGTGATGTCATAATGGTCGTCATGGCGACGATGATGTCATAATGGTCGTCATGGCGACGATGACGTCATAATGGTCGTCATGGCGACGATGACGTCATAATGGTCGTCATGGCGACGATGATGTCATACTGGTCGTCATGGCGATGGTGTTGCCATAATGGTCGTCATGGCGACGATGATGTCATAATGGTCGTCATGGCGACGATGATGTCAATATGGTTGTCATGGCTTTGGTGATGTCATAATGGTCGTCATGGTGACGGTGATGTCATAATGGTCGTCACGGCGACGATGATGTCATAATGATCGTCGCGGCGACGATGATGTCATAATGGTCGTCACGGCGACGGTGATGTCATAATGGTCGTCATGGCGACGATAACGTCATAATGGTCGTCATGGCGACGATGATGTCATAATGGTCGTCATGGCGACGATGATGTCATAATGGTCGTCATGGCGACGATGATGTCATAATGGTCGTCATGGTGACGATGATGTCATAATGGTCGTCATGGCGACGATGATGTCATACTGGTCGTCATGGCGACAGTGTTGAAATAATGGTCGTCATGGCGACAATGATGTCATAATGGTCGTCATGCCGACGATGATGTCAGTATGGTGGTCATGTCTTTGGTGATGTCATAATGGTCGTCATGGCAACGATGATGTCATAATGGTCGTCATGGCGACGATGATGTCATAATGGTCGTCATGGCGACGATTATGTCAGTATGGTGGTCATGGCTTTGGTGATGTCATAATGGTCGTCATGGCGACGGTGATGTCAAAATCGTCGTCATGGTAATGGTGATGTCAGAATGGTCGTCATGGCGACGATGATGTCATACTGGTCGTCATGGCGACGGTGTTGCCATAATGGTCGTCATGGCGACGATGATGTCATAATGGTCGTCATGGCAATGGTGATGTCAGAATGGTCGTCATGGCGACGATGATGTCATAATGGTCGTCATGGCGACCGTGATGTCATAATGGTCGTCATGGCGACGATGATGTCATAATGGTCGTCATGGCTACGATGATGTCATAATGGTCGTCATGGCTACGATGATGTCATATAGGTCGTCATGGCGACGATGATGTCATAATGGTCGTCATGGCGACGGTGATGTTATAATAGTCGTCATGGCGACGATGATGTCATAATGGTCGTCATGCCGACGATGATGTCAATATGGTTTTCATGGCTTTGGTGATGTCATAATGGTCGTCATGGCGACGGTGATGTCATAATGGTCGTCATGGCGACGATGATGTCATAATGGTCGTCACGGCGACGATGATGTCATAATGGTCGTCACGGCAGCGGTAATGTCATAATGGTCGTCATGGCGACGATGATGTCATACTGTCGTCATGGCGACGGTGTTGCCATAATGGTCATCATGGCGACGATGATGTCATAATGGTCATCATGGCGACGATGACGTCATAATGGTCGTCATGGCGACGATGATGTCATAATGGTCGTCATGGCGACGATGATGTCATACTGGTCGTCATGGCGACGATGATGTCATACTGGTCGTCATGGCGACGGTGTTGCCATAATGGTCGTCATGGCGACGGTGATGTCATAATGGTCGTCATGCCGACGATGATGTCATAATGGTCATCATGGCGACGATGATGTGAGTATGGTGGTCATGGCTTTGGTGATGTCATAATGGTCGTCATGGCGACGGTGATGTCAAAATGGTCGTCATGGCAATGGTGATGTCAGAATGGTCGTCATGGCGACGATGATGTCATACTGGTCGTCATGGCGACGATGATGTCATAATGGTCGTCATGGCTACGATGATGTTATAATGGTCGTCATGGCGACGATGATGTTATAATAGTCGTCATGGCGACAATGATGTCATAATGGTCGTCATGCCAACGATGATGTCAATATGGTTGTCATGGCTTTGGTGATGTCATAATGGTCGTCATGGCGACGGTGATGTCATAATGGTCGTCATGGCGACGATGATGTCATAATGGTCGTCACGGCGACGATGATGTCATAATGGTCGTCACGGCGGCGGTAATGTCATAATGGTCGTCATGGCGACGATGATGTCATACTGTCGTCATGGCGACGGTGTTGCCATAATGGTCGTCATGGCGACGATGATGTCATAATGGTCATCATGGCGACGATGACGTCATAATGGTCGTCATGGTGACGATGACGTCATAATGGTCGTCATGGCGACGATGACGTCATAATGGTCGTCATGGCGACGATAATGTCATACTGGTCGTCATGGCGACGGTGTTGCCATAATGGTCGTCATGGCGACGATGATGTCATAATGGTCGTCATGCCGACGATGATGTCATAATGGTCGGCATGGCGATGATGATGTCATAATGGTCGTCATGGCGACGATGATGTCAGTATGGTGGTCATGGCTTTGGTGATGTCATAATGGTCGTCATGGCGACGGTGATGTCATAATGGTCGTTATGGCAATGGTGATGTCAGAATGGTCGTCATGGCGACGATGATGTCATACTGTCGTCATGGCGACGGTGTTGCCATAATGGTCGTCATGGCGACGATGATGTCATAATGGTCATCATGGCGACGATGACGTCATAATGGTCGTCATGGCGACGATGACGTCATAATGGTCGTTATAGCGACGATAATGTCATACTGGTCGTCATGGCGACGGTGTTGCCATAATGGTCGTCATGGCGACGATGATGTCATAATGGTCGTCATGCCGACGATGATGTCATAATGGTCGTCATGGCGACGATGATCTCAGTATGGTGGTCATGGCTTTGGTGATGTCATAATGGTCGTCATGGCGACGGTGATGTCATAATGGTCGTCATGGCAATGGTGATGTCAGAATGGTCGTCATGGCGACGATGATGTCAGTATGGTGGTCATGGTTTTGGTGATGTCATAATGGTCGTCATGGTGACGATGATGTCATAATGGTCGTCATGGCGACGATGATGTCATTATGGTCATCATGGCAACGATGATGTCATAATGGTCGTCATGGCGACGATGATGTCATAATAGTCATCATGGCGACAATGATGTCATAATGGTCGTCATGGCGACGATGATGTTAATATGGTTGTCATGGCTTTGGTGATGTCATAATGGTCGTCACGGCGACGGTGATGTCATAATGGTCGTCATGGCGACGATGACGTCATAATGGTCGTCATGGCGACGATGATGTCATACTGGTCGTCATGGCGACGGTGTTGCCATAATGGTCGTCATGGCGACGATGATGTCATAATGGTCGTCATGGCGACGATGATGTCATAATGGTCGTCATGCCGACGATGATGTCATAATAGTCGTCATGGCGAAGATGATGTCATAATGGTCGTCATGGCGACGATGACGTCATAATGATCGTCATTGCGACGATGACGTCATAATGATCGTCATGTCGACGGTGATGTCATAATGGTCGTTATGGCGACGGTGATGTCATAATAGTCGTCATGGCGACGTTGATGTCATAATTGTCGTCATGCCGACGATGATGTCATAATGGTCGTCATGGCGACGGTGTTACCATAATGGTCGTCATGGCGACGATGATGTCATAATGGTCGTCATGGCGACAATGATGTCATAATGGTCGTCATGGCGACGATGATGTCAGAATGGTCGTCATGGCGACGATTATGTCAGTATGGTAGTCATGGCTTTGGTGATGTCATAATGGTCGTCATGGCGACGATGATGTCATAATGGTCGTCATGGCGACGATGATGTCAATATGGTTGTCATGGTTTTGGTGATGTCATAATGGTCGTCATGGCGACGGTGATATCATAATGGTCGTCATGGCGACGATGATGTCATAATGGTCGTCACGGCGACGATGATGTCATAATGGTCGTCACGGCGACGGTGATGTCATAATGGTTGCCATAGCAACAATGTTGTCATAAAGTTCGTCATGGCGACGATGATGTCATAATGGTAGTCATGGCAACGATGATGTCATAATGGTCGTCATGGCGACGATGATGTCATACTGGTTGTCATGGCGACAGTGTTGCCATAATGGTCGTCATGGCGACGATGATGTCATAATGGTCGTCATGGCGACGGTGTTGTCATAATGGTCGTCATGCCGACGATGATGTCATAATGGTCGTCATGGCGAAGATGATGTCATAATGGTCGTCATGGCGATGATGATGTCATAATGGTCGTCATGGCGACGATGACGTCATAATGGTCGTCATGGCGACGATGACGTCATAATGGTCGTCATGGCGACAGTGATGTCATAATAGTCGTCATGGCGACGATGAAGTCATAATGGTCGTCATGCCGACGATGATGTCATAATGGTCGTCACGGCGACGATGTTGCCATAATGGTCGTCATGGCGACGATGATGTCATAATGGTCGTCATGGCGACGATGATGTCATAATGGTCGTCATGGCGACGATGATGTCAGTATGGTGGTCATGGCTTTGGTGATGTCATAATGGTCGTCATGGCGACGGTGATGTCATAATGGTCGTCATGGCAATGGTGATGTCAGAATGGTCGTCATGGCGACGGTGTTGCCATAATGGTCGTCATGGCGACGATGATGTCATAATGGTCGTCATGGCGACGATGACGTCATAATGGTCGTCATGGCGACGATGACGTCATAATGGTCGTCATGGCGACGATGACGTCATAATGGTCGTCATGGCGACGATGATGTCATAATGGTCGTCATGGCGACGATGATGTCATAATGGTCGTCATGGCGACGATGATGTCAGTATGGTGGTCATGGCTTTGGTGATGTCATAATGGTCGTCATGGCAACGGTGATGTCATAATGGTCGTCATGGCAATGGTGATGTCAGAATGGTCGTCATGGCGACGATGATGTCAGTATGGTGGTCATGGCTTTGGTGATGTCATAATGGTCGTCATGGCGACGATTATGTCATAATGGTCGTCATGGCGACGATGATGTCAATATGGTTGTCATGGCTTTTGTGATGTCATAATGGTCGTCATGGCGGCGGTGATGTCATAATGGTCGTCATGGCGACGATGATGTCATAATGGTCGTCACGGCGACGATGATGTCATAATGGTCGTCATAGCGACGATGATGTCATAATGGTCGTCATGGCGACGATGACGTCATAATGGTCGTCATGGCGACGATGATGTCATAATGTTCGTCATGGCGACGATGATGTCAATATGGTTGTCATGGCTTTGGTGATGTCATAATGGTCGTCATGGCGACGGTGATGTCATAATGGTCGTCATGGCGACGATGATGTCATAATGGTCGTCATGGCGACGATGATATCAGTATGGTGGTCATGGCTTTGGTGATGTCATAATGGTCGTCATGGCGACGATGATGTCATACTGGTCGTCATGGCGACGGTGTTGCCATAATGGTCGTCATGGCGACGATGATGTCATAATGGTCGTCATGGCGACGGTGATGTCATAATGGTCGTCATGCCGACGATGATGTCAGTATGGTGGTCATGGCTTTGGTGATGTCATAATGGTCGTCACGGCGACGGTGATGTCATAATGGTCGTCATGGCAATGGTGATGTCAGAATGGTCGTCATGGCGACGATGATGTCAGTATGGTGGTCATGGCTTTGGTGATGTCAGAATGGTCGTCATGGCGACGATGATGTCATACTGGTCGTCATGGCGACGGTGTTGCCATAATGGTCGTCATGGCGACGATGATGTCATAATGGTCGTCATGGCAATGGTGATGTAAGAATGGTCGTCATGGCGACGATGATGTCATAATGGTCGTCATGGCGACGGTGATGTCATAATGGTCGTCATGGCGACGATGATGTCATAATGGTCGTCATGGCGACGATGATGTCATAATGGTCGTCATGGCGACGATGATGTTATAATAGTCGTCATGGCGACGATGATGTCATAATGGTCGTCATGCCAACGATGATGTCATTATGGTTGTCATGGCTTTGGTGATGTCATAATGGTCGTCATTGCGACGGTGATGTCATAATGGTCGTCATGGCGACGATGATGTCATAATGGTCATCACGGCGACGATGATGTCATAATGGTCGTCACGGCGGCGGTAATGTCATAATGGTCATCATGGCGACGATGATGTCATACTATCGTCATGGCGATGGTGTTGCCATAATGGTCGTCATGGCGACGATGATGTCATAATGGTCATCATGGCGACGATGACGTCATAATGGTCGTCATGGCGACGATGACGTCATAATGGTCGTCATGGCGACGATGACGTCATAATGGTCGTCATGGCGACGATAATGTCATACTGGTCGTCATGACGACGGTGTTGCCATAATGGTCGTCATGGCGACGATGATGTCATAATGGTCGTCATGCCGACGATGATGTCATAATGGTCGTCATGGCGACGATGATGTCATAATGGTCGTCACGGCGACGATGATGTCAGTATGGTGGTCATGGCTTTGGTGATGTCGTAATGGTCGTCAGGGCGACGGTGATGTCATAATGGTCGTCATGGCAATGGTGATGTCAGAATGGTCGTCATGGCGACGATGATGTCATACTGTCGTCATGGCGACGGTGTTGCCATAATGGTCGTCATGGCGACGATGATGTCATAATGGTCATCATGGCGACGATGACGTCATAATGGTCGTCATGGCAACGATGATGTCATAATGGTCGTCATGGCGACGATGATGTCATACTGGTCGACATGGCGACAGTGTTGCCATAATGGTCGTCATGGCGACGATGATGTCATAATGGTCGTCATGGCGACGGTGTTGTCATAATGGTCGTCATGCCGACGATGATGTCATAATGGTCGTCATGGCGAAGATGATGTCATAATGGTCGTCATGGCGACGATGATGTCATAATGGTCATCATGGCGACGATGACGTCATAATGGTCGTCATGGCGACGATGACGTCATAATGGTCGTCATGGCGACGATGATGTCATAATGGTCGTCATGGCGACGGTGATGTCATAATAGTCGTCATGGCGACAATGATGTCATAATGGTCGTCATGCCGACGATGATGTCATAATGGTCGTCACGGCGACGGTGTTGCCATAATGGTCGTCATGGCGACGATGATGTCATAATGGTCGTCATGGCGACGATGATGTCATAATGGTCGTCATGGCGACGATGATGTCAGTATGGTGGTCATGGCTTTGGTGATGTCATAATGGTCGTCATGGCGACGGTGATGTCATAATGGTCGTCATGGCAAAGGTGATGTCAGAATGGTCGTCATGGCGACGGTGTTGCCATAATGGTCGTCATGGCGACGATGACGTCATAATGGTCATCATGGCGACGATGTTGTCATAATGGTCGTCATGGCGACGATGACGTCATAATGGTCGTCATGGCGACGATGATGTCATAATAGTCGTCATGGCGACGATGATGTCATAATGGTCGTCATGGCGACGATGATGTCAGTATGGTGGTCATGGCTTTGGTGATGTCATAATGGTCGTCATGGCGACGGTGATGTCATAATCGTCGTCATGGCAATGGTGATGTCAGAATGGTCGTCATGGCGACGATGATGTCAGTATGGTGGTCATGGCTTTGGTGATGTCATAATGGTCGTCATGGCGACGATTATGTCATAATGGTCGTCATGGCGACGATGATGTCAATATGGTTGTCATGGCTTGGTGATGTCATAATGGTCGTCATGGCGACGGTGATGTCATAATGGTCGTCACGGCGACGATGATGTCATAATGGTCGTCACGGCGACGATGATGTCATAATGGTCGTCATGGCGACGATGATGTCATACTGGTCGTCATGGCGACGGTGTTGCCATAATGGTCGTCATGGCGACGATGATGTCATAATGGTCGTCATGCCGACGATGATGTCATAATGGTCGTCATGGCGACGGTGTTGCCATAATGGTCGTCATGGCGACGATGATGTCATAATGGTCGTCATGGCGACAATGATGTTATAATGGTCGTCATGGCGACGATGATGTCAGTATGGTGGTCATGGCTTTGGTGATGTCATAATGGTCGTCATAGCGACGGTGATGTCATAATGGTCGTCATGGCAATGGTGATGTCAGAATGGTGGTCATGGCTTTCGTGATGTCATAATGGTCGTCATGGCGACGATGTCAATATGGTTGTCATGGCTTTGGTGATGTCATAATGGTCGTCATGGCAATGGTGATGTCAGAATGGTCGTCATGGCGACGATGATGTCATACTGTCGTCATGGCGACGGTGTTGCCATAATGGTCGTCATGGCGACGATGATGTCATAATGGTCATCATGGCGACGATGACGTCATAATGGTCGTCATGGCAACGATGAAGTCATAATGGTCGTCATGGCGACGATGATGTCATACTGGTCGACATGGCGACAGTGTTGCCATAATGGTCGTCATGGCGACGATGATGTCATAATGGTCGTCATGGCGACGGTGTTGTCATAATGGTCGTCATGCCGACGATGATGTCATAATGGTCGTCATGGCGAAGATGATGTCATAATGGTCGTCATGGCGACGATGATGTCATAATGGTCATCATGGCGACGATGACGTCATAATGGTCGTCATGGCGACGATGACGTCATAATGGTCGTCATGGCGACGATGATGTCATAATGGTCGTCATGGCGACGGTGATGTCATAATAGTCGTCATGGCGACGGTGATGTCATAATGGTCGTCATGCCGACGATGATGTCATAATGGTCGTCACGGCGACGGTGTTGCCATAATGGTCGTCATGGCGACGATGATGTCATAATGGTCGTCATGGCGACGATGATCTCATAATGGTCGTCATGGCGACGATGATGTCAGTATGGTGGTCATGGCTTTGGTGATGTCATAATGGTCGTCATGGCGACGGTGATGTCATAATGGTCGTCATGGCGACGGTGTTGCCATAATGGTCGTCATGGCGACGATGACGTCATAATGGTCATCATGGCGACGATGATGTCATAATGGTCGTCATGGCGACGATGACGTCATAATGGTCGTCATGGCGACGATGATGTCATAATGGTCGTCATGGCGACGATGATGTCATTATGGTCGTCATGGCGACGATGATGTCAGTATGGTGGTCATGGCTTTGGTGATGTCATAATGGTCGTCATGGCGACGGTGATGTCATAATGGTCGTCATGGCAATGGTGATGTCAGAATGGTCGTCATGGCAACGATGATGTCAGTATGGTGGTCATGGCTTTGGTGATGTCATAATGGTCGTCATGGCGACGATTATGTCATAATGGTCGTCATGGCGACGATGATGTCATAATGGTCGTCATGGCGACGATGATGTCATAATGGTCGTCATGGCGACGATGATGTCATAATGGTCGTCATGGCGACGATGATGTCATAATGGTCGTCATGCTGACGATGATATCAGTATGGTGGTCATGGCTTTGGTGATGTCATAATGGTCGTCATGGCGACGATGATGTCATACTGGTCGTCATGGCGACGGTGTTGCCATAATGGTCGTCATGGCGACGATGATGTCATAATGGTCGTCATGGCGACGGTGATGTCATAATGGTCGTCATGCCGACGATGATGTCAGTATGGTGGTCATGGCTTTGGTGATGTCATAATGGTCGTCATGGCGACGGTGATGTCATAATGGTCGTCATGGCAATGGTGATGTCAGAATGGTCGTCATGGCGACGATGATGTCAGTATGGTGGTCATGGCTTTGGTGATGTCAGAATGGTCGTCATGGCGACGATGATGTCATACTGGTCGTCATGGCGACGGTGTTGCCATAATGGTCGTCATGGCGACGATGATGTCACAATGGTCGTCAATGCAATGGTGATGTCAGAATGGTCGTCATGGCGACGATGATGTCATAATGGTCGTCATGGCGACGGTGATGTCATAATGGTCGTCATGGCGACGATGATGTCATAATGGTCGTCATGGCTACGATGATGTCATAATGGTCGTCATGGCGACGATGATGTTATAATAGTCGTCATGGCGACGATGATGTCATAATGGTCGTCATGCCAACGATGATGTCATTATGGTTGTCATGGATTTGGTGATGTCATAATGGTCGTCATGGCAACGGTGATGTCATAATGGTCGTCATGGCAATGGTGATGTCAGAATGGTCGTCATGGCGACGATGATGTCAGTATGGTGGTCATGGCTTTGGTGATGTCATAATGGTCGTCATGGCGACGATTATGTCATAATGGTCGTCATGGCGACAATGATGTCAATATGGTTGTCATGGCTTTTGTGATGTCATAATGGTCGTCATGGCGGCGGTGATGTCATAATGGTCGTCATGGCGACGATGATGTCATAATGGTCGTCACGGCGACGATGATGTCATAATGGTCGTCATAGCGACGATGATGTCATAATGGTTGTCATGGCGACGATGACGTCATAATGGTCGTCATGGCGACGATGATGTCATAATGTTCGTCATGGCGACGATGATGTCAATATGGTTGTCATGGCTTTGGTGATGTCATAATGGTCGTCATGGCGACGGTGATGTCATAATGGTCGTCATGGCGACGATGATGTCATAATGGTCGTCATGGCGACGATGATGTCATAATGGTCGTCATGGCGACGATGATGTCATAATGGTCGTCATGCTGACGATGATATCAGTATGGTGGTCATGGTTTGGTGATGTCATAATGGTCGTCATGGCGACGATGACGTCATAATGATCGTCATGTCGACGGTGATGTCATAATGGTCGTTATGGCGACGGTGATGTCATAATAGTCGTCATGGCGACGTTGATGTCATAATTGTCGTCATGCCGACGATGATGTCATAATGGTCGTCATGGCGACGGTGTTACCATAATGGTCGTCATGGCGACGATGATGTCATAATGGTCGTTATGGCGACAATGATGTCATAATGGTCGTCATGGCGACGATGATGTCAGAATGGTCGTCATGGCGACGATTATGTCAGTATGGTAGTCATGGCTTTGGTGATGTCATAATGGCCGTCATGGCGACGGTGATATCATAATGGTCGTCATGGCGACGATGATGTCAATATGGTTGTCATGGTTTTGGTGATGTCATAATGGCCGTCATGGCGACGGTGATATCATAATGGTCGTCATGGCGACGATGATGTCATAATGGTCGTCACGGCGACGATGATGTCATAATGGTCGCCACGGCGACGGTGATGTCATAATGGTTGCCATAGCAACAATGTTGTCATAAAGTTCGTCATGGCGACGATGATGTCATAATGGTAGTCATGGCAACGATGATGTCATAATGGTCGTCATGGCGACGATGATGTCATACTGGTTGTCATGGCGACAGTGTTGCCATAATGGTCGTCATGGCGACGATGATGTCATAATGGTCGTCATGGCGACGGTGTTGTCATAATGGTCGTCATGCCGACGATGATGTCATAATGGTCGTCATGGCGAAGATGATGTCATAATGGTCGTCATGGCGATGATGATGTCATAATGGTCGTCATGGCGACGATGACGTCATAATGGTCGTCATGGCGACGATGACGTCATAATGGTCGTCATGGCGACAGTGATGTCATAATAGTCGTCATGGCGACGATGAAGTCATAATGGTCGTCATGCCGACGATGATGTCATAATGGTCGTCACGGCGACGATGTTGCCATAATGGTCGTCATGGCGACGATGATGTCATAATGGTCGTCATGGCGACGATGATGTCATAATGGTCGTCATGGCGACGATGATGTCAGTATGGTGGTCATGGCTTTGGTGATGTCATAATGGTCGTCATGGCGACGGTGATGTGATAATGGTCGTCATGGCAATGGTGATGTCAGAATGGTCGTCATGGCGACGGTGTTGCCATAATGGTCGTCATGGCGACGATGATGTCATAATGGTCGTCATGGCGACGATGACGTCATAATGGTCGTCATGGCGACGATGACGTCATAATGGTCGTCATGGCGACGATGATGTCATAATGGTCGTCATGGCGACGATGATGTCATAATGGTCGTCATGGCGACGATGATGTCAGTATGGTGGTCATGGCTTTGGTGATGTCATAATGGTCGTCATGGCAACGGTGATGTCATAATGGTCGTCATGGCAATGGTGATGTCAGAATGGTCGTCATGGCGACGATGATGTCAGTATGGTGGTCATGGCTTTGGTGATGTCATAATGGTCGTCATGGCGACGATTATGTCATAATGGTCGTCATGGCGACGATGATGTCAATATGGTTGTCATGGCTTTTGTGATGTCATAATGGTCGTCATGGCGGCGGTGATGTCATAATGGTCGTCATGGCGACGATGATGTCATAATGGTCGTCACGGCGACGATGATGTCATAATGGTCGTCATAGCGACGATGATGTCATAATGGTCGTCATGGCGACGATGACGTCATAATGGTCGTCATGGCGACGATGATGTCATAATGTTCGTCATGGCGACGATGATGTCAATATGGTTGTCATGGCTTTGGTGATGTCATAATGGTCGTCATGGCGACGGTGATGTCATAATGGTCGTCATGGCGACGATGATGTCATAATGGTCGTCATGGCGACGATGATGTCATAATGGTCGTCACGGCGACGATGATGTCATAATGGTCGTCACGGCGACGATGATGTCATAATGGTCGTCACGGCGGCGGTAATGTCATAATGGTCGTCATGGCGACGATGATGTCATAATGGTCGTCATGGCGACGATGATGTCATAATGGTCGTCATGCTGACGATGATATCAGTATGGTGGTCATGGTTTGGTGATGTCATAATGGTCGTCATGGCGACGATGACGTCATAATGATCGTCATGTCGACGGTGATGTCATAATGGTCGTTATGGCGACGGTGATGTCATAATAGTCGTCATGGCGACGTTGATGTCATAATTGTCGTCATGCCGACGATGATGTCATAATGGTCGTCATGGCGACGGTGTTACCATAATGGTCGTCATGGCGACGATGATGTCATAATGGTCGTTATGGCGACAATGATGTCATAATGGTCGTCATGGCGACGATGATGTCAGAATGGTCGTCATGGCGACGATTATGTCAGTATGGTAGTCATGGCTTTGGTGATGTCATAATGGCCGTCATGGCGACGGTGATATCATAATGGTCGTCATGGCGACGATGATGTCAATATGGTTGTCATGGTTTTGGTGATGTCATAATGGCCGTCATGGCGACGGTGATATCATAATGGTCGTCATGGCGACGATGATGTCATAATGGTCGTCACGGCGACGATGATGTCATAATGGTCGCCACGGCGACGGTGATGTCATAATGGTTGCCATAGCAACAATGTTGTCATAAAGTTCGTCATGGCGACGATGATGTCATAATGGTAGTCATGGCAACGATGATGTCATAATGGTCGTCATGGCGACGATGATGTCATACTGGTTGTCATGGCGACAGTGTTGCCATAATGGTCGTCATGGCGACGATGATGTCATAATGGTCGTCATGGCGACGGTGTTGTCATAATGGTCGTCATGCCGACGATGATGTCATAATGGTCGTCATGGCGAAGATGATGTCATAATGGTCGTCATGGCGATGATGATGTCATAATGGTCGTCATGGCGACGATGACGTCATAATGGTCGTCATGGCGACGATGACGTCATAATGGTCGTCATGGCGACAGTGATGTCATAATAGTCGTCATGGCGACGATGAAGTCATAATGGTCGTCATGCCGACGATGATGTCATAATGGTCGTCACGGCGACGATGTTGCCATAATGGTCGTCATGGCGACGATGATGTCATAATGGTCGTCATGGCGACGATGATGTCATAATGGTCGTCATGGCGACGATGATGTCAGTATGGTGGTCATGGCTTTGGTGATGTCATAATGGTCGTCATGGCGACGGTGATGTCATAATGGTCGTCATGGCAATGGTGATGTCAGAATGGTCGTCATGGCGACGGTGTTGCCATAATGGTCGTCATGGCGACGATGATGTCATAATGGTCGTCATGGCGACGATGACGTCATAATGGTCGTCATGGCGACGATGACGTCATAATGGTCGTCATGGCGACGATGATGTCATAATGGTCGTCATGGCGACGATGATGTCATAATGGTCGTCATGGCGACGATGATGTCAGTATGGTGGTCATGGCTTTGGTGATGTCATAATGGTCGTCATGGCAACGGTGATGTCATAATGGTCGTCATGGCAATGGTGATGTCAGAATGGTCGTCATGGCGACGATGATGTCAGTATGGTGGTCATGGCTTTGGTGATGTCATAATGGTCGTCATGGCGACGATTATGTCATAATGGTCGTCATGGCGACGATGATGTCAAAATGGTTGTCATGGCTTTTGTGATGTCATAATGGTCGTCATGGCGGCGGTGATGTCATAATGGTCGTCATGGCGACGATGATGTCATAATGGTCGTCACGGCGACGATGATGTCATAATGGTCGTCATAGCGACGATGATGTCATAATGGTCGTCATGGCGACGATGACGTCATAATGGTCGTCATGGCGACGATGATGTCATAATGTTCGTCATGGCGACGATGATGTCAATATGGTTGTCATGGCTTTGGTGATGTCATAATGGTCGTCATGGCGACGGTGATGTCATAATGGTCGTCATGGCGACGATGATGTCATAATGGTCGTCATGGCAACGATGATGTCATAATGGTCGTCACGGCGACGATGATGTCATAATGGTCGTCACGGCGACGATGATGTCATAATGGTCGTCACGGCGGCGGTAATGTCATAATGGTCATCATGGCGACGATGATGTCATACTGTCGTCATGGCGATGGTGTTGCCATAATGGTCGTCATGGCGACGATGATGTCATAATGGTCATCATGGCGACGATGACGTCATAATGGTCGTCATGGCGATGATGACATCATAATGGTCGTCATGGCGACGATGACGTCATAATGGTCGTTATGGCGACGATAATGTCATACTGGTCGTCATGACGACGGTGTTGCCATAATGGTCGTCATGGCGACGATGATGTCATAATGGTCGTCATGCCGACGATGATGTCATAATGGTCGTCATGGCGACGATGATGTCATAATGGTCGTCACGGCGACGATGATGTCAGTATGGTGGTCATGGCTTTGGTGATGTCGTAATGGACGTCAGGGCGACGGTGATGTCATAATGGTCGTCATGGCAATGGTGATGTCAGAATGGTCGTCATGGCGACGATGATGTCATACTGTCGTCATGGCGACGGTGTTGCCATAATGGTCGTCATGGCGACGATGATGTCATAATGGTCATCATGGCGACGATGACGTCATAATGGTCGTTATGGCAACGATGATGTCATAATGGTCGTCATGGCGACGATGATGTCATACTGGTCGACATGGCGACAGTGTTGCCATAATGGTCGTCATGGCGACGATGATGTCATAATGGTCGTCATGGCGACGGTGTTGTCATAATGGTCGTCATGCCGACGATGATGTCATAATGGTCGTCATGGCGAAGATGATGTCATAATGGTCGTCATGGCGACGATGATGTCATAATGGTCATCATGGCGACGATGACGTCATAATGGTCGTCATGGCGACGATGATGTCATAATGGTCGTCATGGCGACGATGATGTCATAATGGTCGTCATGGCGACGGTGATGTCATAATAGTCGTCATGGCGACAATGATGTCATAATGGTCGTCATGCCGACGATGATGTCATAATGGTCGTCACGGCGACGGTGTTGCCATAATGGTCGTCATGGCGACGATGATGTCATAATGGTCGTCATGGCGACGATGATGTCAGTATGGTGGTCATGGCTTTGGTGATGTCATAATGGTCGTCATGCCGACGATGATGTCAGTATGGTGGTCATGGCTTTGGTGATGTCATAATGGTCGTCATGGCGACGGTGATGTCATAATGGTCGTCATGGCAATGGTGATGTCAGAATGGTCGTCATGGCGACGATGATGTCAGTATGGTGGTCATGGCTTTGGTGATGTCAGAATGGTCGTCATGGCGACGATGATGTCATACTGGTCGTCATGGCGACGGTGTTGCCATAATGGTCGTCATGGCGACGATGATGTCACAATGGTCGTCATGGCAATGGTGATGTCAGAATGGTCGTCATGGCGACGATGATGTCATAATGGTCGTCATGGCGACGGTGATGTCATAATGGTCGTCATGGCGACGATGATGTCATAATGGTCGTCATGGCTACGATGATGTCATAATGGTCGTCATGGCGACGATGATGTTATAATAGTCGTCATGGCGACGATGATGTCATAATGGTCGTCATGCCAACGATGATGTCATTATGGTTGTCATGGATTTGGTGATGTCATAATGGTCGTCATGGCAACGGTGATGTCATAATGGTCGTCATGGCAATGGTGATGTCAGAATGGTCGTCATGGCGACGATGATGTCAGTATGGTGGTCATGGCTTTGGTGATGTCATAATGGTCGTCATGGCGACGATTATGTCATAATGGTCGTCATGGCGACAATGATGTCAATATGGTTGTCATGGCTTTTGTGATGTCATAATGGTCGTCATGGCGGCGGTGATGTCATAATGGTCGTCATGGCGACGATGATGTCATAATGGTCGTCACGGCGACGATGATGTCATAATGGTCGTCATAGCGACGATGATGTCATAATGGTTGTCATGGCGACGATGACGTCATAATGGTCGTCATGGCGACGATGATGTCATAATGTTCGTCATGGCGACGATGATGTCAATATGGTTGTCATGGCTTTGGTGATGTCATAATGGTCGTCATGGCGACGGTGATGTCATAATGGTCGTCATGGCGACGATGATGTCATAATGGTCGTCATGGCGACGATGATGTCATAATGGTCGTCATGGCGACGATGATGTCATAATGGTCGTCATGCTGACGATGATATCAGTATGGTGGTCATGGTTTGGTGATGTCATAATGGTCGTCATGGCGACGATGACGTCATAATGATCGTCATGTCGACGGTGATGTCATAATGGTCGTTATGGCGACGGTGATGTCATAATAGTCGTCATGGCGACGTTGATGTCATAATTGTCGTCATGCCGACGATGATGTCATAATGGTCGTCATGGCGACGGTGTTACCATAATGGTCGTCATGGCGACGATTATGTCATAATGGTCGTTATGGCGACAATGATGTCATAATGGTCGTCATGGCGACGATGATGTCAGAATGGTCGTCATGGCGACGATTATGTCAGTATGGTAGTCATGGCTTTGGTGATGTCATAATGGTCGTCATGGCGACGATGATGTCATAATGGTCGTCATGGCGACGATGATGTCAATATGGTTGTCATGGTTTTGGTGATGTCATAATGGTCGTCATGGCGACGGTGATATCATAATGGTCGTCATGGCGACGATGATGTCATAATGGTCGTCACGGCGACGATGATGTCATAATGGTCGCCACGGCGACGGTGATGTCATAATGGTTGCCATAGCAACAATGTTGTCATAAAGTTCGTCATGGCGACGATGATGTCATAATGGTAGTCATGGCAACGATGATGTCATAATGGTCGTCATGGCGACGATGATGTCATACTGGTTGTCATGGCGACAGTGTTGCCATAATGGTCGTCATGGCGACGATGATGTCATAATGGTCGTCATGGCGACGGTGTTGTCATAATGGTCGTCATGCCGACGATGATGTCATAATGGTCGTCATGGCGAAGATGATGTCATAATGGTCGTCATGGCGATGATGATGTCATAATGGTCGTCATGGCAACGATGACGTCATAATGGTCGTCATGGCGACGATGACGTCATAATGGTCGTCATGGCGACAGTGATGTCATAATAGTCGTCATGGCGACGATGAAGTTATAATGGTCGTCATGCCGACGATGATGTCATAATGGTCGTCACGGCGACGATGTTGCCATAATGGTCGTCATGGCGACGATGATGTCATAATGGTCGTCATGGCGACGATGATGTCATAATGGTCGTCATGGCGACGATGATGTCAGTATGGTGGTCATGGCTTTGGTGATGTCATAATGGTCGTCATGGCGACGGTGATGTCATAATGGTCGTCATGGCAATGGTGATGTCAGAATGGTCGTCATGGCGACGGTGTTGCCATAATGGTCGTCATGGCGACGATGATGTCATAATGGTCGTCATGGCGACGATGACGTCATAATGGTCGGCATGGCGACGATGACGTCATAATGGTCGTCATGGCGACGATGATGTCATAATGGTCGTCATGGCGACGATGATGTCATAATGGTCGTCATGGCGACGATGATGTCAGTATGGTGGTCATGGCTTTGGTGATGTCATAATGGTCGTCATGGCAACGGTGATGTCATAATGGTTGTCATGGCAATGGTGATGTCAGACTGGTCGTCATGGCGACGATGATGTCAGTATGGTGGTCATGGCTTTGGTGATGTCATAATGGTCGTCATGGCGACGATTATGTCATAATGGTCGTCATGGCGACGATGATGTCAATATGGTTGTCATGGCTTTTGTGATGTCATAATGGTCGTCATGGCGGCGGTGATGTCATAATGGTCGTCATGGCGACGATGATGTCATAATGGTCGTCACGGCGACGATGATGTCATAATGGTCGTCATAGCGACGATGATGTCATAATGGTCGTCATGGCGACGATGACGTCATAATGGTCGTCATGGCGACGATGATGTCATAATGTTCGTCATGGCGACGATGATGTCATAATGTTCGTCATGGCTTTGGTGATGTCATAATGGTCGTCATGGCGACGGTGATGTCATAATGGTCGTCATGGCGACGATGATGTCATAATGGTCGTCATGGCGACGATGATGTCATAATGGTCGTCATGGCGACGATGATGTCATAATGGTCGTCATGCTGACGATGATATCAGTATGGTGGTCATGGCTTTGGTGATGTCATAATGGTCGTCATGGCGACGATGATGTCATACTGGTCGTCATGGTGACGGTGTTGCCATAATGGTCGTCATGGCGACGATGATGTCATAATGGTCGTCATGGCGACGGTGATGTCATAATGGTCGTCATGCCGACGATGATGTCAGTATGGTGGTCATGGCTTTGGTGATGTCAGAATGGTCGTCATGGCGACGATGATGTCATACTGGTCGTCATGGCGACGGTGTTGCCATAATGGTCGTCATGGCGACGATGATGTCATAATGGTCGTCATGGCAATGGTGATGTCAGAATGGTCGTCATGGCGACGATGATGTCATAATGGTCGTCATGGCGACGATGATGTCATAATGGTCGTCATGGCGACGATGATGTCATAATGGTCGTCATGGCTACGATGATGTCATAATGGTCGTCATGGCGACGATGATGTTATAATAGTCGTCATGGCGACGATGATGTCATAATGGTCGTCATGCCAACGATGATGTCATTATGGTTGTCATGGCTTTGGTGATGTCATAATGGTCGTCATTGCGACGGTGATGTCATAATGGTCGTCATGGCGACGATGATGTCATAATGGTCGTCACGGCGACGATGATGTCATAATGGTCGTCACGGCGGCGGTAATGTCATAATGGTCATCATGGCGACGATGATGTCATACTGTCGTCATGGCGATGGTGTTGCCATAATGGTCGTCATGGCGACGATGATGTCATAATGGTCATCATGGCGACGATGACGTCATAATGGTCGTCATGGCGACGATGACATCATAATGGTCGTCATGGCGACGATGACGTCATAATGGTCGTTATGGCGACGATAATGTCATACTGGTCGTCATGACGACGGTGTTGCCATAATGGTCGTCATGGCGACGATGATGTCATAATGGTCGTCATGCCGACGATGATGTCATAATGGTCGTCATATCGACGATGATGTCATAATGGTCGTCACGGCGACGATGATGTCAGTATGGTGGTCATTTCTTTGGTGATGTCGTAATGGACGTCAGGGCGACGGTGATGTCATAATGGTCGTCATGGCAATGGTGATGTCAGAATGGTCGTCATGGCGACGATGATGTCATACTGTCGTCATGGCGACGGTGTTGCCATAATGGTCGTCATGGCGACGATGATGTCATAATGGTCGTCATGGCGACGATGACGTCATAATGGTCGTTATGGCAACGATGATGTCATAATGGTCGTCATGGCGACGATGATGTCATACTGGTCGACATGGCGACAGTGTTGCCATAATGGTCGTCATGGCGACGATGATGTCATAATGGTCGTCATGGCGACGGTGTTGTCATAATGGTCGTCATGCCGACGATGATGTCATAATGGTCGTCATGGCGAAGATGATGTCATAATGGTCGTCATGGCGACGATGATGTCATAATGGTCATCATGGCGACGATGACGTCATAATGGTCGTCATGGCGACGATGACGTCATAATGGTCGTCATGGCGACGATGATGTCATAATGGTCGTCATGGCGACGGTGATGTCATAATAGTCGTCATGGCGACAATGATGTCATAATGGTCGTCATGCCGACGATGATGTCATAATGGTCGTCACGGCGACGGTGTTGCCATAATGGTCGTCATGGCGACGATGATGTCATAATGGTCGTCATGGCGACGATGATGTCAGTATGGTGGTCATGGCTTTGGTGATGTCATAATGGTCGTCATGCCGACGATGATGTCAGTATGGTGGTCATGGCTTTGGTGATGTCATAATGGTCGTCATGGCGACGGTGATGTCATAATGGTCGTCATGGCAATGGTGATGTCAGAATGGTCGTCATGGCGACGATGATGTCAGTATGGTGGTCATGGCTTTGGTGATGTCAGAATGGTCGTCATGGCGACGATGATGTCATACTGGTCGTCATGGCGACGGTGTTGCCATAATGGTCGTCATGGCGACGATGATGTCACAATGGTCGTCATGGCAATGGTGATGTCAGAATGGTCGTCATGGCGACGATGATGTCATAATGGTCGTCATGGCGACGGTGATGTCATAATGGTCGTCATGGCGACGATGATGTCATAATGGTCGTCATGGCTACGATGATGTCATAATGGTCGTCATGGCGACGATGATGTTATAATAGTCGTCATGGCGACGATGATGTCATAATGGTCGTCATGCCAACGATGATGTCATTATGGTTGTCATGGATTTGGTGATGTCATAATGGTCGTCATGGCAACGGTGATGTCATAATGGTCGTCATGGCAATGGTGATGTCAGAATGGTCGTCATGGCGACGATGATGTCAGTATGGTGGTCATGGCTTTGGTGATGTCATAATGGTCGTCATGGCGACGATTATGTCATAATGGTCGTCATGGCGACAATGATGTCAATATGGTTGTCATGGCTTTTGTGATGTCATAATGGTCGTCATGGCGGCGGTGATGTCATAATGGTCGTCATGGCGACGATGATGTCATAATGGTCGTCACGGCGACGATGATGTCATAATGGTCGTCATAGCGACGATGATGTCATAATGGTTGTCATGGCGACGATGACGTCATAATGGTCGTCATGGCGACGATGATGTCATAATGTTCGTCATGGCGACGATGATGTCAATATGGTTGTCATGGCTTTGGTGATGTCATAATGGTCGTCATGGCGACGGTGATGTCATAATGGTCGTCATGGCGACGATGATGTCATAATGGTCGTCATGGCGACGATGATGTCATAATGGTCGTCATGCTGACGATGATATCAGTATGGTGGTCATGGTTTGGTGATGTCATAATGGTCGTCATGGCGACGATGACGTCATAATGATCGTCATGTCGACGGTGATGTCATAATGGTCGTTATGGCGACGGTGATGTCATAATAGTCGTCATGGCGACGTTGATGTCATAATTGTCGTCATGCCGACGATGATGTCATAATGGTCGTCATGGCGACGGTGTTACCATAATGGTCGTCATGGCGACGATGATGTCATAATGGTCGTTATGGCGACAATGATGTCATAATGGTCGTCATGGCGACGATGATGTCAGAATGGTCGTCATGGCGACGATTATGTCAGTATGGTAGTCATGGCTTTGGTGATGTCATAATGGTCGTCATGGCGACGATGATGTCATAATGGTCGTCATGGCGACGATGATGTCAATATGGTTGTCATGGTTTTGGTGATGTCATAATGGTCGTCATGGCGACGGTGATATCATAATGGTCGTCATGGCGACGATGATGTCATAATGGTCGTCACGGCGACGATGATGTCATAATGGTCGCCACGGCGACGGTGATGTCATAATGGTTGCCATAGCAACAATGTTGTCATAAAGTTCGTCATGGCGACGATGATGTCATAATGGTAGTCATGGCAACGATGATGTCATAATGGTCGTCATGGCGACGATGATGTCATACTGGTTGTCATGGCGACAGTGTTGCCATAATGGTCGTCATGGCGACGATGATGTCATAATGGTCGTCATGGCGACGGTGTTGTCATAATGGTCGTCATGCCGACGATGATGTCATAATGGTCGTCATGGCGAAGATGATGTCATAATGGTCGTCATGGCGATGATGATGTCATAATGGTCGTCATGGCGACGATGACGTCATAATGGTCGTCATGGCGACGATGACGTCATAATGGTCGTCATGGCGACAGTGATGTCATAATAGTCGTCATGGCGACGATGAAGTCATAATGGTCGTCATGCCGACGATGATGTCATAATGGTCGTCACGGCGACGATGTTGCCATAATGGTCGTCATGGCGACGATGATGTCATAATGGTCGTCATGGCGACGATGATGTCATAATGGTCGTCATGGCGACGATGATGTCAGTATGGTGGTCATGGCTTTGGTGATGTCATAATGGTCGTCATGGCGACGGTGATGTCATAATGGTCGTCATGGCAATGGTGATGTCAGAATGGTCGTCATGGCGACGGTGTTGCCATAATGGTCGTCATGGCGACGATGATGTCATAATGGTCGTCATGGCGACGATGACGTCATAATGGTCGTCATGGCGACGATGACGTCATAATGGTCGTCATGGCGACGATGATGTCATAATGGTCGTCATGGCGACGATGATGTCATAATGGTCGTCATGGCGACGATGATGTCAGTATGGTGGTCATGGCTTTGGTGATGTCATAATGGTCGTCATGGCAACGGTGATGTCATAATGGTCGTCATGGCAATGGTGATGTCAGAATGGTCGTCATGGCGACGATGATGTCAGTATGGTGGTCATGGCTTTGGTGATGTCATAATGGTCGTCATGGCGACGATTATGTCATAATGGTCGTCATGGCGACGATGATGTCAATATGGTTGTCATGGCTTTTGTGATGTCATAATGGTCGTCATGGCGGCGGTGATGTCATAATGGTCGTCATGGCGACGATGATGTCATAATGGTCGTCACGGCGACGATGATGTCATAATGGTCGTCATAGCGACGATGATGTCATAATGGTCGTCATGGCGACGATGACGTCATAATGGTCGTCATGGCGACGATGATGTCATAATGTTCGTCATGGCGACGATGATGTCAATATGGTTGTCATGGCTTTGGTGATGTCATAATGGTCGTCATGGCGACGGTGATGTCATAATGGTCGTCATGGCGACGATGATGTCATAATGGTCGTCATGGCGACGATGATGTCATAATGGTCGTCATGGCGACGATGATGTCATAATGGTCGTCATGCTGACGATGATATCAGTATGGTGGTCATGGCTTTGGTGATGTCATAATGGTCGTCATGGCGACGATGATGTCATACTGGTCGTCATGGCGACGGTGTTGCCATAATGGTCGTCATGGCGACGATGATGTCATAATGGTCGTCATGGCGACGGTGATGTCATAATGGTCGTCATGCCGACGATGATGTCAGTATGGTGGTCATGGCTTTGGTGATGTCAGAATGGTCGTCATGGCGACGATGATGTCATACTGGTCGTCATGGCGACGGTGTTGCCATAATGGTCGTCATGGCGACGATGATGTCATAATGGTCGTCATGGCAATGGTGATGTCAGAATGGTCGTCATGGCGACGATGATGTCATAATGGTCGTCATGGCGACGGTGATGTCATAATGGTCGTCATGGCGACGATGATGTCATAATGGTCGTCATGGCTACGATGATGTCATAATGGTCGTCATGGCGACGATGATGTTATAATAGTCGTCATGGCGACGATGATGTCATAATGGTCGTCATGCCAACGATGATGTCATTATGGTTGTCATGGCTTTGGTGATGTCATAATGGTCGTCATTGCGACGGTGATGTCATAATGGTCGTCATGGCGACGATGATGTCATAATGGTCGTCACGGCGACGATGATGTCATAATGGTCGTCACGGCGGCGGTAATGTCATAATGGTCATCATGGCGACGATGTCATACTGTCGTCATGGCGATGGTGTTGCCATAATGGTCGTCATGGCGACGATGATGTCATAATGGTCATCATGGCGACGATGACGTCATAATGGTCGTCATGGCGACGATGACATCATAATGGTCGTCATGGCGACGATGACGTCATAATGGTCGTTATGGCGACGATAATGTCATACTGGTCGTCATGACGACGGTGTTGCCATAATGGTCGTCATGGCGACGATGATGTCATAATGTTCGTCATGCCGACGATGATGTCATAATGGTCGTCATGGCGACGATGATGTCATAATGGTCGTCACGGCGACGATGATGTCAGTATGGTGGTCATGGCTTTGGTGATGTCGTAATGGACGTCAGGGCGACGGTGATGTCATAATGGTCGTCATGGCAATGGTGATGTCAGAATGGTCGTCATGGCGACGATGATGTCATACTGTCGTCATGGCGACGGTGTTGCCATAATGGTCGTCATGGCGACGATGATGTCATAATGGTCATCATGGCGACGATGACGTCATAATGGTCGTTATGGCAACGATGATGTCATAATGGTCGTCATGGCGACGATGATGTCATACTGGTCGACATGGCGACAGTGTTGCCATAATGGTCGTCATGGCGACGATGATGTCATAATGGTCGTCATGGCGACGGTGTTGTCATAATGGTCGTCATGCCGACGATGATGTCATAATGGTCGTCATGGCGAAGATGATGTCATAATGGTCGTCATGGCGACGATGATGTCATAATGGTCATCATGGCGACGATGACGTCATAATGGTCGTCATGGCGACGGTGATGTCATAATAGTCGTCATGGCGACAATGATGTCATAATGGTCGTCATGCCGACGATGATGTCATAATGGTCGTCACGGCGACGGTGTTGCCATAATGGTCGTCATGGCGACGATGATGTCATAATGGTCGTCATGGCGACGATGATGTCATAATGGTCGTCATGGCGACGATGATGTCAGTATGGTGGTCATGGCTTTGGTGATGTCATAATGGTCGTCATGGCGACGGTGATGTCATAATGGTCGTCATGGCAATGGTGATGTCAGAATGGTCGTCATGGCGACGATGATGTCAGTATGGTGGTCATGGCTTTGGTGATGTCATAATGGTCGTCATGGCGACGATTATGTCATAATGGTCGTCATGGCGACGATGATGTCAATATGGTTGTCATGGCTTGGTGATGTCATAATGGTCGTCATGGCGACGGTGATGTCATAATGGTCGTCATGGCGGCGATGATGTCATAATGGTCGTCACGGCGACGATGATGTCATAATGGTCGTCATGGCGACGATGATGTCATACTGGTCGTCATGGCGACGGTGTTGCCATAATGGTCGTCATGGCGACGATGATGTCATAATGGTCGTCATGCCGACGATGATGTCATAATGGTCGTCATGGCAACGGTGTTGCCATAATGGTCGTCATGGCGACGATGATGTCATAATGGTCGTCATGGCGACGATGATGTTATAATGGTCGTCATGGCGACGATGATGTCAGTATGGTGGTCATGGCTTTGGTGATGTCATAATGGTCGTCATGGCGACGGTGATGTCATAATGGTCGTCATGGCAATGGTGATGTCAGAATGGTGGTCATGGCTTTCGTGATGTCATAATGGTCGTCATGGCGACGATGTCAATATGGTTGTCATGGCTTTGGTGATGTCATAATGGTCGTCATGGCGACGGTGATGTCATAATGGTCGTCATGGCGACGATGATGTCATAATGGTCGTCACGGCGACGATGATGTCATAATGGTCGTCATAGCGACGATGATGTCATAATGGTCGTCATGGCGACGATGACGTCATAATGGTCGTCATGGCGACGATGATGTCATAATGGTCGTCATGGCGACGATGATGTCATACTGGTCGTCATGGCGACGGTGTTGCCATAATGGTTGTCATGGCGACGATGATGTCATAATGGTCGTCATGGCGACGGTGATGTCATAATGGTCGTCATGCCGACGATGATGTCAGTATGGTGGTCATGGCTTTGGTGATGTCATAATGGTCGTCATGGCAACGATGATGTCATAATGGTCGTCATGGCGACGATGATGTCATAATGGTCGTCATGGCGACGATGATGTCAGTATGGTGGTCATGGCTTTGGTGATGTCATAATGGTCGTCATGGCGACGGTGCTGTCATAATGGTCGTCACGGCGACGGTGATGTCATAATGGTCGTTATGGCGACGATGACGTCATAATGGTCGTCATGGCGACGATGATGTCATACTGGTCGTCATGGCGACGGTGTTGCCATAATGGTCGTCATGGCGACGATGATGTCATACTGGTCGTCATGGCGACGGTGTTGTCATAATGGTCGTCATGCCGACGATGATGTCATAATGGTCGTCATGGCGAAGATGATGTCATAATGGTCGTTATGGCGATGATGATGTCATAATGGTCGTCATGGCGACGATGACGTCATAATGGTCGTCATGGCGACGATGATGTCATAATGGTCGTCATGGCGACGGTGATGTCATAATAGTCGTCATGGCGACAATGATGTCATAATGGTCGTCATGCCGACGATGATGTCATAATGGTCGTCCCGGCGACGGTGTTGCCATAATGGTCGTCATGGCGACGATGATGTCATAATGGTCGTCATGGCGACGATGATGTCATAATGGTCGTCATGGCGACGATGATGTCAGTATGGTGGTCATGGCTTTGGTGATGTCATAATGGTCGTCATGGCGACGGTGATGTCAGAATGGTCGTCATGGCGACGGTGTTGCCATAATGGTCGTCATGGCGACGATGACGTCATAATGGTCGTCATGGCGACGATGATGTCATAATGGTCGTCATGGCGACGATGACGTCATAATGGTCGTCATGGCGACGATGATGTCATAATGGTCGTCATGGCGACGATGATGTCATAATGGTCGTCATGGCGACGATGATGTCAGTATGGTGGTCATGGCTTTGGTGATGTCAGAATGGTCGTCATGGCGACGATGATGTCATACTGGTCGTCATGGCGACGGTGTTGCCATAATGGTCGTCATGGCGACGATGATGTCATAATGGTCGTCATGGCAATGGTGATGTCAGAATGGTCGTCATGGCGACGATGATGTCATAATGGTCGTCATGGCGACGGTGATGTCATAATGGTCGTCATGGCGACGATGATGTCATAATGGTCGTCATGGCTACGATGATGTCATAATGGTCGTCATGGCGACGATGATGTTATAATAGTCGTCATGGCGACGATGATGTCATAATGGTCGTCATGCCGACGATGATGTCATAATGGTCGTCATGCCAACGATGATGTCAATATGGTTGTCATGGCTTTGGTGATGTCATAATGGTCGTCATTGCAACGGTGATGTCATAATGGTCGTCATGGCGACGATGATGTCATAATGGTCGTCACGGCGACGATGATGTCATAATGGTCGTCACGGCGGCGGTAATGTCATAATGGTCATCATGGCGACGATGATGTCATACTGTCGTCATGGCAACTATGTTGCCATAATGGTCGTCATGGCGACGATGATGTCATAATGGTCATCATGGCGACGATGACGTCATAATGGTCGTCATGGCGACGATGACGTCATAATGGTCGTCATGGCGACTATGACGTCATAATGGTCGTCATGGCGACGATAATGTCATACTGGTCGTCATGACGACGGTGTTGCCATAATGGTCGTCATGGCGACGATGATGTCATAATGGTCGTCATGCCGACGATGATGTCATAATGGTCGTCATGGCGACGATGATGTCATAATGGTCGTCACGGCGACGATGATGTCAGTATGGTGGTCATGGCTTTGGTGATGTCGTAATGGTCATCAGGGCGACGGTGATGTCATAATGGTCGTCATGGCAATGGTGATGTCAGAATGGTCGTCATGGCGACGATGATGTCATACTGTCTTCATGGCGACGGTGTTGCCATAATGGTCGTCATGGCGACGATGATGTCATAATGGTCATCATGGCGACGATGACGTCATAATGGTCGTCATGGCAACGATGAAGTCATAATGGTCGTCATGGTGACGATGATGTCATACTGGTCGACATGGCGACAGTGTTGCCATAATGGTCGTCATGGCGACGATGATGTCATAATGGTCGTCATGGCGACGGTGTTGTCATAATGGTCGTCATGCCGACGATGATGTCATAATGGTCGTCATGGCTAAGATGATGTCATAATGGTCGTCATGGCGACGATGATGTCATAATGGTCATCATGGCGACGATGACGTCATAATGATCGTCATGGCGACGATGACGTCATAATGGTCGTCATGGCGACGATGATGTCATAATGGTCGTCATGGCGACGGTGATGTCATAATAGTCGTCATGGCGACAATGATGTCATAATGGTCGTCATGCCGACGATGATGTCATAATGGTCGTCACGGCGACGGTGTTGCCATAATGGTCGTCATGGCGACGATGATTTCATAATGGTCGTCATGGCGACGATGATGTCAGTATGGTGGTCATGGCTTTGGTGATGTCATAATGGTCGTCATGGCGACGGTGATGTCATAATGGTCGTCATGGCGACGGTGTTGCCATAATGGTCGTCATGGCGACGATGACGTCATAATGGTCATCATGGCGACGATGATGTCATAATGGTCGTCATGGCGACGATGACGTCATAATGGTCGTCATGGCGACGATGATGTCATAATGGTCGTCATGGCGACGATGATGTCATAATGGTCGTCATGGCGACGATGATGTCAGTATGGTGGTCATGGCTTTGGTGATGTCATAATGGTCGTCATGGCGACGGTGATGTCATAATGGTCGTCATGGCAATAGTGATGTCAGAATGGTCGTCATGGCGACGATGATGTCAGTATGGTGGTCATGGCTTTGGTGATGTCATAATGGTCGTCATGGCGACGATTATGTCATAATGGTCGTCATGGCGACGATGATGTCAATATGGTTGTCATGGCTTGGTGATGTCATAATGGTCGTCATGGCGACGGTGATGTCATAATGGTCGTCATGGCGACGATGATGTCATAATGGTCGTCACGGCGACGATGATGTCATAATGGTCGTCATGGCGACGATGATGTCATACTGGTCGTCATGGCGACGGTGTTGCCATAATGGTCGTCATGGCGACGATGATGTCATAATGGTCGTCATGCCGACGATGATGTCATAATGGTCGTCATGGCGACGATGATGTTATAATGGTCGTCATGGCGACGATGATGTCAGTTTGGTGGTCATGGCTTTGGAGATGTCATAATGGTCGTCATGGCGACGGTGATGTCATAATGGTCGTCATGGCAATGGTGATGTCAGAATGGTGGTCATGGCTTTCGTGATGTCATAATGGTCGTCATGGCGACGATGTCAATATGGTTGTCATGGCTTTGGTGATGTCATAATGGTCGTCATGGCGACGGTGATGTCATAATGGTCGTCATGGCGACGATGACGTCATAATGGTCGTCATGGCGACGATGATGTCATAATGGTCGTCATGGCGACGATGATGTCATACTGGTCGTCATGGCGACGGTGTAGCCATAATGGTTGTCATGGCGACGATGATGTCATAATGGTCGTCATGGCGACGGTGATGTCATAATGGTCGTCATGCCGACGATGATGTCAGTATGGTGGTCATGGCTTTGGTGATGTCATAATGGTCGTCATGGCTTTGGTGATGTCATAATGGTCGTCACGGCGACGGTGATGTCATAATGGTCGTTATGGCGACGATGACGTCATAATGGTCGTCATGGCGACGATGATGTCATACTGGTCGTCATGGCGACGGTGTTGCCATAATGGTCGTCATGGCGACGGTGTTGTCATAATGGTCGTCATGCCGACGATGATGTCATAATGGTCGTCATGCCGACGATGATGTCATAATGGTCGTCATGGCGACGATGATGTCATAATGGTCATCATGGCGACGATGACGTCATAATGGTCGTCATGGCGACGAGGACGTCATAATGGTCGTCATGGCGACGATGATGTCATAATGGTCGTCATGGCGACGGCGATGTCATAATAGTCGTCATGGCGACAATGATGTCATAATGGTCGTCATGCCGACGATGATGTCATAATGGTCGTCACGGCGACGGTGTTGCCATAATGGTCGTCATGGCGACGATGATGTCAGTATGGTGGTCATGGCTTTGGTGATGTCATAATGGTCGTCATGGCGACGGTGATATCATAATGGTCGTCATGGCAAAGGTGATGTCAGAATGGTCGTCATGGCGACGGTGTTGCCATAATGGTCGTCATGGCGACGATGACGTCATAATGGTCGTCATGGCGACGATGATGTCATAATGGTCGTCATGGCGACGATGACGTCATAATGGTCGTCATGGCGACGATGATGTCATAATGGTCGTCATGGCGACGATGATGTCATAATGGTCGTTATGGCGACGATGATGTCAGTATGCTGGTCATGGCTTTGGTGATGTCATAATGGTCGTCATGGCGACGGTGATGTCATAATGGTCGTCATGGCAATAGTGATGTCAGAATGGTCATCATGGCGACGATGATGTCAGTATGGTGGTCATGGCTTTGGTGATGTCATAATGGTCGTCATGGCGACGATTATGTCATAATGGTCGTCATGGCGACGATGATGTCAATATGGTTGTCATGGCTTGGTGATGTCATAATGGTCGTCATGGCGACGGTGATGTCATAATGGTCGTCATGGCGACGATGATGTCATAATGGTCGTCACGGCGACGATGATGTCATAATGGTCGTCATGGCGACGATGATGTCATACTGGTCGTCATGGCGACGGTGTTGCCATAATGGTCGTCATGGCGACGATGATGTCATAATGGTCGTCATGGCGACGATGATGTCATAATGGTCGTCATGCCGACGATGATGTCATAATGGTCGTCATGGCGACGGTGTTGCCATAATGGTCGTCATGGCGACGATGATGTCATAATGGTCGTCATGGCGACGATGATGTTATAATGGTCGTCATGGCGACGATGATGTCAGTATGGTGGTCATGGCTTTGGTGATGTCATAATGGTCGTCATGGCGACGGTGATGTCATAATGGTCGTCATGGCAATGGTGATGTCAGAATGGTGGTCATGGCTTTCGTGATGTCATAATGGTCGTCATGGCGACGATGATGTCAATATGGTTGTCATGGCTTTGGTGATGTCATAATGGTCGTCATGGCGACGGTGATGTCATAATGGTTGTCATGGCGACGATGATGTCATAATGGTCGTCACGGCGACGATGATGTCATAATGGTCGTCATAGCGACGATGAAGTTATAATGGTCGTCATGGCGACGATGACGTCATAATGGTCGTCATGGCGACGATGATGTCATAATGGTCGTCATGGCGACGATGATGTCATACTGGTCGTCTTGGCGACGGTGTTGCCATAATGGTTGTCATGGCGACGATGATGTCATAATGGTCGTCATGGCGACGGTGATGTCATAATGGTCGTCATGCCGACGATGATGTCAATATGGTGGTCATGGCTTTGGTGATGTCATAATGGTCGTCATGGCAACGATGATGTCATAATGGTCGTCATGGCGACGATGATGTCATAATGGTCGTCATGGCGACGATGATGTCAGTATGGTGGTCATGGCGACGGTGATGTCATAATGGTCGTCACGGCGACGGTGATGTCATAATGGTCGTCATGGCGACGGTGATGTCATAATGGTCGTCACGGCGACGGTGATGTCATAATGGTCGTCATGGCGACGATGATGTCATACTGGTCGTCATGGCGACGATGTTGCCATAATGGTCGTCATGGCGACGATGATGTCATAATGGTCGTCATGGCGACGATGATGTCATAATGGTCGTGACGGTGATGTCATAATGGTCGTCATGGCGACGGTGATGTCATAATGGTCGTCACGGCGACGGTGATGTCATAATGGTCGTCATGGCGACGATGACGTCATAATGGTCGTCATGGCGACGATGATGTCATACTGGTCGTCATGGCGACGATGTTGCCATAATGGTCGTCATGGCGACGATGATGTCATAATGGTCGTCATGGCGACGATGATGTCATAATGGTCGTCATGCCGACGATGATGTCATAATAGTCGTCATGGCGAAGATGATGTCATAATGGTCGTCATGGCGACGATGATGTCATAATGGTCGTCATGGCGACGATGACGTCATAATGATCGTCATGGCGACGATGACGTCATAATGATCGTCATGTCGACGGTGATGTCATAATGGTCGTCATGGCGACGGTGATGTCATAATAGTCGTCATGGCGACGTTGATGTCATAATTGTCGTCATGCCGACGATGATGTCATAATGGTCGTCATGGCTACGGTGTTACCATAATGGTCGTCATGGCGACGATGATGTCATAATGGTCGTCATGACGACAATGATGTCATAATGGTCGTCATGGCGACGATGATGTCATAATGGTCGTCATGCCGACGATGATGTCATAATGGTCGTCACGGCGACGGTGTTGCCATAATGGTCGTCATGGCGACGATGATGTCATAATGGTCGTCATGGCGACGATGATGTCATAATGGTCGTCATGGCGACGATGATGTCAGTATGGTGGTCATGGCTTTGGTGATGTCATAATGGTCGTCATGGCGACGGTGATGTCATAATGGTCGTCATGGCAATGGTGATGTCAGAATGGTCGTCATGGCGACGGTGTTGCCATAATGGTCGTCATGGCGACGATGATGTCATAATGGTCGTCATGGCGACGATGATGTCATAATGGTCGTCATGGCGACGATGACGTCATAATGGTCGTCATGGCGACGATGATGTCATAATGGTCATCATGGTGACGATGATGTCATAATGGTCGTCATGGCAATGGTGATGTCAGAATGGTCGTCATGGCGACGATGATGTCAGTATGGTGGTCATGGCTTTGGTGATGTCATAATGGTCGTCATGGCGACGGTGATGTCATAATGGTCGTCATGGCGATGGTGATGTCAGAATGGTCGTCATGGCGACGATGATGTCAGTATGGTGGTCATGGCTTTGGTGATGTCATAATGGTCGTCATGGCGACGATTATGTCATAATGGTCGTCATGGCGACGATGATGTCAATATGGTTGTCATGGCTTTGGTGATGTCATAATGGTCGTCATGGCGGCGGTGATGTCATAATGGTCGTCATGGCGACGATGATGTCATAATGGTCGTCACGGCGACGATGATGTCATAATGGTCGTCATAGCGACGATGACGTCATAATGGTCGTCATGGCGACGATGATGTCATAATGGTCGTCATGGCGACGATGATGTCAATATGGTTGTCATGGCTTTGGTGATGTCATAATGGTCGTCATGGCGACGGTGATATCATAATGGTCGTCATGGCGACGATGATGTCATAATGGTCGTCATGGCGACGATGATGTCAGTATGGTGGTCATGGCTTTGGTGATGTCATAATGGTCGTCATGGCGACGGTGATATCATAATGGTCGTCATGGCAAAGGTGATGTCAGAATGGTCGTCATGGCGACGGTGTTGCCATAATGGTCGTCATGGCGACGATGACGTCATAATGGTCGTCATGGCGACGATGATGTCATAATGGTCGTCATGGCGACGATGACGTCATAATGGTCGTCATGGCGACGATGATGTCATAATGGTCGTCATGGCGACGATGATGTCATAATGGTCGTTATGGCGACGATGATGTCAGTATGGTGGTCATGGCTTTGGTGATGTCATAATGGTCGTCATGGCGACGGTGATGTCATAATGGTCGTCATGGCAATAGTGATGTCAGAATGGTCGTCATGGCGACGATGATGTCAGTATGGTGGTCATGGCTTTGGTGATGTCATAATGGTCGTCATGGCGACGATTATGTCATAATGGTCGTCATGGCGACGATGATGTCAATATGGTTGTCATGGCTTGGTGATGTCATAATGGTCGTCATGGCGACGGTGATGTCATAATGGTCGTCATGGCGACGATGATGTCATAATGGTCGTCACGGCGACGATGATGTCATAATGGTCGTCATGGCGACGATGATGTCATACTGGTCGTCATGGCGACGGTGTTGCCATAATGGTCGTCATGGCGACGATGATGTCATAATGGTCGTCATGCCGACGATGATGTCATAATGGTCGTCATGGCGACGGTGTTGCCATAATGGTCGTCATGGCGACGATGATGTCATAATGGTCGTCATGGCGACGATGATGTTATAATGGTCGTCATGGCGACGATGATGTCAGTATGGTGGTCATGGCTTTGGTGATGTCATAATGGTCGTCATGGCGACGGTGATGTCATAATGGTCGTCATGGCAATGGTGATGTCAGAATGGTGGTCATGGCTTTCGTGATGTCATAATGGTCGTCACGGCGACGATGATGTCATAATGGTCGTCATGGCGACGATGATGTCATACTGGTCGTCATGGCGACGGTGTTGCCATAATGGTCGTCATGGCGACGATGATGTCATAATGGTCGTCATGCCGACGATGATGTCATAATGGTCGTCATGGCGACGGTGTTGCCATAATGGTCGTCATGGCGACGATGATGTCATAATGGTCGTCATGGCGACGATGATGTTATAATGGTCGTCATGGCGACGATGATGTCAGTATGGTGGTCATGGCTTTGGTGATGTCATAATGGTCGTCATGGCGACGGTGATGTCATAATGGTCGTCATGGCAATGGTGATGTCAGAATGGTGGTCATGGCTTTCGTGATGTCATAATGGTCGTCATGGCGACGGTGATGTCATAATGGTTGTCATGGCGACGATGATGTCATAATGGTCGTCACGGCGACGATGATGTCATAATGGTCGTCATAGCGACGATGAAGTCATAATGGTCGTCATGGCGACGATGATGTCATACTGGTCGTCATGGCGACGGTGTTGCCATAATGGTTGTCATGGCGACGATGATGTCATAATGGTCGTCATGGCGACGGTGATGTCATAATGGTCGTCATGCCGACGATGATGTCAATATGGTGGTCATGGCTTTGGTGATGTCATAATGGTCGTCATGGCAACGATGATGTCATAATGGTCGTCATGGCGACGATGATGTCATAATGGTCGTCATGGCGACGATGATGTCAGTATGGTGGTCATGGCTTTGGTGATGTCATAATGGTCGTCATGGCGACGGTGATGTCATAATGGTCGTGACGGTGATGTCATAATGGTCGTCATGGCGACGGTGATGTCATAATGGTCGTCACGGCGACGGTGATGTCATAATGGTCGTCATGGCGACGATGACGTCATAATGGTCGTCATGGCGACGATGATGTCATACTGGTTGTCATGGCGACGATGTTGCCATAATGGTCGTCATGGCGACGATGATGTCATAATGGTCGTCATGGCGACGATGATGTCATAATGGTCGTCATGCCGACGATGATGTCATAATAGTCGTCATGGCGAAGATGATGTCATAATGGTCGTCATGGCGACGATGACGTCATAATGGTCGTCATGGCGACGATGACGTCATAATGATCGTCATGGCGACGATGACGTCATAATGATCGTCATGTCGACGGTGATGTCATAATGGTCGTCATGGCGACGGTGATGTCATAATAGTCGTCATGGCGACGTTGATGTCATAATTGTCGTCATGCCGACGATGATGTCATAATGGTCGTCATGGCGACGGTGTTACCATAATGGTCGTCATGGCGACGATGATTTCATAATGGTCGTCATGACGACAATGATGTCATAATGGTCGTCATGGCGACGATGATGTCATAATGGTCGTCATGCCGACGATGATGTCATAATGGTCGTCATGCCGACGATGATGTCATAATGGTCGTCACGGCGACGGTGTTGCCATAATGGTCGTCATGGCGACGATGATGTCATAATGGTCGTCATGGCGACGATGATGTCATAATGGTCGTCATGGCGACGATGATGTCAGTATGGTGGTCATGGCTTTGGTGATGTCATAATGGTCGTCATGGCGACGGTGATGTCATAATGGTCGTCATGGCAATGGTGATGTCAGAATGGTCGTCATGGCGACGGTGTTGCCATAATGGTCGTCATGGCGACGATGATGTCATAATGGTCGTCATGGCGACGATGATGTCATAATGGTCGTCATGGCGACGATGACGTCATAATGGTCGTCATGCCGACGATGATGTCATAATGGTCGTCATGGTGACGATGATGTCATAATGGTCGTCATGGCAATGGTGATGTCAGAATGGTCGTCATGGCGACGATGATGTCAGTATGGTGGTCATGGCTTTGGTGATGTCATAATGGTCGTCATGGCGACGGTGATGTCATAATGGTCGTCATGGCGATGGTGATGTCAGAATGGTCGTCATGGCGACGATGATGTCAGTATGGTGGTCATGGCTTTGGTGATGTCATAATGGTCGTCATGGCGACGATTATGTCATAATGGTCGTCATGGCGACGATGATGTCAATATGGTTGTCATGGCTTTGGTGATGTCATAATGGTCGTCATGGCGGCGGTGATGTCATAATGGTCGTCATGGCGACGATGATGTCATAATGGTCGTCACGGCGACGATGATGTCATAATGGTCGTCATAGCGACGATGACGTCATAATGGTCGTCATGGCGACGATGATGTCATAATGGTCGTCATGGCGACGATGATGTCAATATGGTTGTCATGGCTTTGGTGATGTCATAATGGTCGTCATGGCGACGGTGATATCATAATGGTCGTCATGGCGACGATGATGTCATAATGGTCGTCATGGCGACGATGATGTCAGTATGGTGGTCATGGCTTTGGTGATGTCATAATGGTCGTCATGGCGACGGTGATATCATAATGGTCGTCATGGCAAAGGTGATGTCAGAATGGTCGTCATGGCGACGGTGTTGCCATAATGGTCGTCATGGCGACGATGACGTCATAATGGTCGTCATGGCGACGATGATGTCATAATGGTCGTCATGGCGACGATGACGTCATAATGGTCGTCATGGCGACGATGATGTCATAATGGTCGTCATGGCGACGATGATGTCATAATGGTCGTTATGGCGACGATGATGTCAGTATGGTGGTCATGGCTTTGGTGATGTCATAATGGTCGTCATGGCGACGGTGATGTCATAATGGTCGTCATGGCAATAGTGATGTCAGAATGGTCGTCATGGCGACGATGATGTCAGTATGGTGGTCATGGCTTTGGTGATGTCATAATGGTCGTCATGGCGACGATTATGTCATAATGGTCGTCATGGCGACGATGATGTCAATATGGTTGTCATGGCTTGGTGATGTCATAATGGTCGTCATGGCGACGGTGATGTCATAATGGTCGTCATGGCGACGGTGATGTCATAATGGTCGTCATGGCGACGATGATGTCATAATGGTCGTCACGGCGACGATGATGTCATAATGGTCGTCATGGCGACGATGATGTCATACTGGTCGTCATGGCGACGGTGTTGCCATAATGGTCGTCATGGCGACGATGATGTCATAATGGTCGTCATGCCGACGATGATGTCATAATGGTCGTCATGGCGACGGTGTTGCCATAATGGTCGTCATGGCGACGATGATGTCATAATGGTCGTCATGGCGACGATGATGTTATAATGGTCGTCATGGCGACGATGATGTCAGTATGTGGTCATGGCTTTGGTGATGTCATAATGGTCGTCATGGCGACGATGATGTCATAATGGTCGTCATGCCGACGATGATGTCATAATGGTCGTCATGGCGACGGTGTTGCCATAATGGTCGTCATGGCGACGATGATGTCATAATGGTCGTCATGGCGACGATGATGTTATAATGGTCGTCATGGCGACGATGATGTCAGTATGTGGTCATGGCTTTGGTGATGTCATAATGGTCGTCATGGCGACGGTGATGTCATAATGGTCGTCATGGCAATGGTGATGTCAGAATGGTGGTCATGGCTTTCGTGATGTCATAATGGTCGTCATGGCGACGGTGATGTCATAATGGTCGTCATGGCGACGATGATGTCATAATGGTCGTCACGGCGACGGTGATGTCATAATGGTAGTCATGGCGACGATGATGTCATACTGGTCGTCATGGCGACGGTGTTGCCATAATGGTCGTCATGGTGACGATTATGTCATAATGGTCGTCATGGCGACGATGATGTCATAATGGTCGTCATGCCGACGATGATGTCAGTATGGTGGTCATGGCTTTGGTGATGTCATAATGGTCGTCATGGCCACGATGATGTCATACTGGTCGTCATGGCGACGGTGTTGCCATAATGGTCGTCATGGCGACGATGATGTCATAATGGTCGTCATGGTGACGGTGATGTCATAATGGTCGTCATGCCGACGATGATGTCAGTATGGTGGTCATGGCTTTGGTGATGTCATAATGGTCGTCATGGCGACGGTGATGTCATAATGGTCGTCATGGCAATGGTGATGTCAGAATGGTCGTCATGGCGACGATGATGTCAGTATGGTGGTCATGGCTTTGGTGATGTCATAATGGTCGTCATGGCGACGATTATGTCATAATGGTCGTCATGGCGACGATGATGTCAATATGGTTGTCATGGCTTTGGTGATGTCATAATGGTCGTCATGGCGACGGTGATGTCATAATGGTCGTCTTGGCGACGATGATGTCATAATGGTCGTCACAGCGACGATAATGTCATAATGGTCGTCACGGCGACGGTGATGTCATAATGGTAGTCATGGCGACGATGATGTCATACTGGTCGTCATGGCGACAGTGTTGCCATAATGGTCGTCATGGTGACGATGATGTCATAATGGTCGTCATGGCGACGATGATGTCATAATGGTCGTCATGGCGACGATGATGTCATAATGGTCGTCATGCCGACGATGATGTCAGTATGGTGGTCATGGCTTTGGTGATGTCATAATAGTCGTCATGGCGACGATGATGTCATACTGGTCGTCATGGCGACGGTGTTGCCATAATGGTCGTCATGGCGACGATGATGTCATAATGGTCGTCATGGCGACGGTGATGTCATAATGGTCGTCATGCCGACGATGATGTCAGTATGGTGGTCATTTCTTTGGTGATGTCATAATGGTCGTTATGGCGACGATGATGTCATAATGGTCGTCATAGCGATGTTGATGTCATAATGGTCGTCATGGCGACGATGATGTCAGTATGGTGGTCATGGCTTTGGTGATGTCATAATGGTTGTCATGGCGACGATGATGTCATAATGGTCGTCATGGCGACGATGATGTCAATATGGTTGTCATGGCTTTGGTGATGTCATAATGGTCGTCATGGTGACGGTGATGTCATAATGGTCGTCACGGCGACGATGATGTCATAATGATCGTCACGGCGACGATGATGTCATAATGGTCGTCACGGCGACGGTGATGTCATAATGGTAGTCATGGCGACGATAACGTCATAATGGTCGTCATGGCGACGATGATGTCATAATGGTCGTCATGGCGACGATGATGTGATAATGGTCGTCATGGCGACGATGATGTCATAATGGTCGTCATGGTGACGATGATGTCATAATGGTCGTCATGGCGACGATGACATCATAATGGTCGTCATGGCAACGATGATGTCATAATGGTCGTCATGGCGACGATGATGTCATACTGGTCATCATGGCGACGGTGTTGCCATAATGGTCGTCATGGCGACAATTATGTCATAATGGTCGTCATGGCGACGGTGATGTCATAATGGTCGTCATGCCGACGATGATGTCAGTATGGTGGTCATGTCTTTGGTGATGTCATAATGGTCGTCATGGCAACGATGATGTCATAATGGTCGTCATGGCGACGATGATGTCATAATGGTCGTCATGGCGACGATTATGTCATTATGGTGGTCATGGCTTTGGTGATGTCATAATTGTCGTCATGGCGACGGTGATGTCAATATCGTCGTCATGGCAATGGTGATGTCAGAATGGTCGTCATGGCGACGATGATGTCATACTGGTCGTCATGGCGACGGTGTTGCCATAATGGTCGTCATGGCGACGATGATGTCATAATGGTCGTCATGGCAATGGTGATGTCAGAATGGTCGTCATGGCGACGATGATGTCATAATGGTCGTCATGGCGACCGTGATGTCATAATGGTCGTCATGGCGACGATGATGTCATAATGGTCGTCATGGCTACGATGATGTCATAATGGTCGTCATGGCTACGATGATGTCATATAGGTCGTCATGGCGACGATGATGTCATAATGGTCGTCATGGCGACGGTGATGTTATAATAGTCGTCATGGCGACGATGATGTCATAATGGTCGTCATGCCGACGATGATGTCAATATGGTTTTCATGGCTTTGGTGATGTCATAATGGTCGTCATGGCGACGGTGATGTCATAATGGTCGTCATGGCGACGATGATGTCATAATGGTCGTCACGGCAGCGGTAATGTCATAATGGTCGTCATGGCGACGATGATGTCATACTGTCGTCATGGCGACGGTGTTGCCATAATGGTCATCATGGCGACGATGATGTCATAATGGTCATCATGGCGACGATGACGTCATAATGGTCGTCATGGCGACGATGACGTCATAATGGTCGTCATGGCGACGATAATGTCATACTGGTCGTCATGGCGACGGTGTTGCCATAATGGTCGTCATGGCGACGATGATGTCATAATGGTCGTCATGGCGACGATGACGTCATAATGGTCGTCATGGCGACGATGATGTCATAATGGTCGTCATGGCGACGATGATGTCATAATGGTCGTTATGGCGACGATGATGTCAGTATGGTGGTCATGGCTTTGGTGATGTCATAATGGTCGTCATGGCGACGGTGATGTCATAATGGTCGTCAAGGCAATAGTGATGTCAGAATGGTCGTCATGGCGACGATGATGTCAGTATGGTGGTCATGGCTTTGGTGATGTCATAATGGTCGTCATGGCGACGATTATGTCATAATGGTCGTCATGGCGACGATGATGTCAATATGGTTGTCATGGCTTGGTGATGTCATAATGGTCGTCATGGCGACGGTGATGTCATAATGGTCGTCTTGGCGACGATGATGTCATAATGGTCGTCACGGCGACGATGATGTCATAATGGTCGTCATGGCGACGATGATGTCATACTGGTCGTCATGGCGACGGTGTTGCCATAATGGTCGTCATGGCGACGATGATGTCATAATGGTCGTCATGCCGACGATGATGTCATAATGGTCGTCATGGCGACGGTGTTGCCATAATGGTCGTCATGGCGACGATGATGTCATAATGGTCGTCATGGCGACGATGATGTTATAATGGTCGTCATGGCGACGATGATGTCAGTATGGTGGTCATGGCTTTGGTGATGTCATAATGGTCGTCATGGCGACGGTGATGTCATAATGGTCGTCATGGCAATGGTGATGTCAGAATGGTGGTCATGGCTTTCGTGATGTCATAATGGTCGTCATGGCGACGATGATGTCAATATGGTTGTCATGGCTTTGGTGATGTCATAATGGTCGTCATGGCGACGATGATGTCATAATGGTCGTCACGGCGACGATGATGTCATAATGGTCGTCATAGCGACGATGAAGTCATAATGGTCGTCATGGCGACGATGACGTCATAATGGTCCTCATGGCGACGATGATGTCATAATGTTCGTCATGGCGACGATGATGTCATACTGGTCGTCATGGCGACGGTGTTGCCATAATGGTTGTCATGGCGACGATGATGTCATAATGGTCGTCATGGCGACGGTGATGTCATAATGGTCGTCATGCCGACGATGATGTCAGTATGGTGGTCATGGCTTTGGTGATGTCATAATGGTCGTCATGGCAACGATGATGTCATAATGGTCGTCATGGCGACGATGATGTCATAATGGTCATCATGGCGACGATGATGTCAGTATGGTGGTCATGGCTTTGGTGATGTCATAATGGTCGTCATGGCGACGGTGATGTCATAATGGTCGTGACGGTGATGTCATAATGGTCGTCATGGTGACGATGATGTCATAATGGTCGTCATGGCGACGATGACGTCATAATGGTCGTCATGGCGACGATGACGTCATAATGGTCGTCATGGCGACGATGATGTCATACTGGTCGTCATGGCGATGGTGTTGCCATAATGGTCGTCATGGCGACGATGATGTCATAATGGTCGTCATGGCGACGATGATGTCAATATGGTTGTCATGGCTTTGGTGATGTCATAATGGTCGTCATGGTGACGGTGATGTCATAATGGTCGTCACGGCGACGATGATGTCATAATGATCGTCACGGCGACGATGATGTCATAATGGTCGTCACGGCGACGGTGATGTCATAATGGTAGTCATGGCGACGATAACGTCATAATGGTCGTCATGGCGACGATGATGTCATAATGGTCGTCATGGCGACGATGATGTGATAATGGTCGTCATGGCGACGATGATGTCATAATGGTCGTCATGGTGACGATGATGTCATAATGGTCGTCATGGCGACGATGACATCATAATGGTCGTCATGGCAACGATGATGTCATAATGGTCGTCATGGCGACGATGATGTCATACTGGTCATCATGGCGACGGTGTTGAGATAATGGTCGTCATGGCGACAATTATGTCATAATGGTCGTCATGGCGACGGTGATGTCATAATGGTCGTCATGCCGACGATGATGTCAGTATGGTGGTCATGTCTTTGGTGATGTCATAATGGTCGTCATGGCAACGATGATGTCATAATGGTCGTCATGGCGACGATGATGTCATAATGGTCGTCATGGCGACGATTATGTCATTATGGTGGTCATGGCTTTGGTGATGTCATAATTGTCGTCATGGCGACGGTGATGTCAATATCGTCGTCATGGCAATGGTGATGTCAGAATGGTCGTCATGGCGACGATGATGTCATACTGGTCGTCATGGCGACGGTGTTGCCATAATGGTCGTCATGGCGACGATGATGTCATAATGGTCGTCATGGCAATGGTGATGTCAGAATGGTCGTCATGGCGACGATGATGTCATAATGGTCGTCATGGCGACCGTGATGTCATAATGGTCGTCATGGCGACGATGATGTCATAATGGTCGTCATGGCTACGATGATGTCATAATGGTCGTCATGGCTACGATGATGTCATATAGGTCGTCATGGCGACGATGATGTCATAATGGTCGTCATGGCGACGGTGATGTTATAATAGTCGTCATGGCGACGATGATGTCATAATGGTCGTCATGCCGACGATGATGTCAATATGGTTTTCATGGCTTTGGTGATGTCATAATGGTCGTCATGGCGACGGTGATGTCATAATGGTCGTCATGGCGACGATGATGTCATAATGGTCGTCACGGCAGCGGTAATGTCATAATGGTCGTCATGGCGACGATGATGTCATACTGTCGTCATGGCGACGGTGTTGCCATAATGGTCATCATGGCGACGATGATGTCATAATGGTCATCATGGCGACGATGACGTCATAATGGTCGTCATGGCGACGATGACGTCATAATGGTCGTCATGGCGACGATAATGTCATACTGGTCGTCATGGCGACGGTGTTGCCATAATGGTCGTCATGGCGACGATGATGTCATAATGGTCGTCATGGCGACGATGACGTCATAATGGTCGTCATGGCGACGATGATGTCATAATGGTCGTCATGGCGACGATGATGTCATAATGGTCGTTATGGCGACGATGATGTCAGTATGGTGGTCATGGCTTTGGTGATGTCATAATGGTCGTCATGGCGACGGTGATGTCATAATGGTCGTCAAGGCAATAGTGATGTCAGAATGGTCGTCATGGCGACGATGATGTCAGTATGGTGGTCATGGCTTTGGTGATGTCATAATGGTCGTCATGGCGACGATTATGTCATAATGGTCGTCATGGCGACGATGATGTCAATATGGTTGTCATGGCTTGGTGATGTCATAATGGTCGTCATGGCGACGGTGATGTCATAATGGTCGTCTTGGCGACGATGATGTCATAATGGTCGTCACGGCGACGATGATGTCATAATGGTCGTCATGGCGACGATGATGTCATACTGGTCGTCATGGCGACGGTGTTGCCATAATGGTCGTCATGGCGACGATGATGTCATAATGGTCGTCATGCCGACGATGATGTCATAATGGTCGTCATGGCGACGGTGTTGCCATAATGGTCGTCATGGCGACGATGATGTCATAATGGTCGTCATGGCGACGATGATGTTATAATGGTCGTCATGGCGACGATGATGTCAGTATGGTGGTCATGGCTTTGGTGATGTCATAATGGTCGTCATGGCGACGGTGATGTCATAATGGTCGTCATGGCAATGGTGATGTCAGAATGGTGGTCATGGCTTTCGTGATGTCATAATGGTCGTCATGGCGACGATGATGTCAATATGGTTGTCATGGCTTTGGTGATGTCATAATGGTCGTCATGGCGACGATGATGTCATAATGGTCGTCACGGCGACGATGATGTCATAATGGTCGTCATAGCGACGATGAAGTCATAATGGTCGTCATGGCGACGATGACGTCATAATGGTCCTCATGGCGACGATGATGTCATAATGTTCGTCATGGCGACGATGATGTCATACTGGTCGTCATGGCGACGGTGTTGCCATAATGGTTGTCATGGCGACGATGATGTCATAATGGTCGTCATGGCGACGGTGATGTCATAATGGTCGTCATGCCGACGATGATGTCAGTATGGTGGTCATGGCTTTGGTGATGTCATAATGGTCGTCATGGCAACGATGATGTCATAATGGTCGTCATGGCGACGATGATGTCATAATGGTCATCATGGCGACGATGATGTCAGTATGGTGGTCATGGCTTTGGTGATGTCATAATGGTCGTCATGGCGACGGTGATGTCATAATGGTCGTGACGGTGATGTCATAATGGTCGTCATGGCGACGGTGATGTCATAATGGTCGTCACGGCGACGGTGATGTCATAATGGTCGTCATGGCGACGATGACGTCATAATGGTCGTCATGGCGACGATGATGTCATACTGGTCGTCATGGCGACGGTGTTGCCATAATGGTCGTCATGGCGACGATGATGTCATAATGGTCGTCATGGCGACGATGATGTCATAATGGTCGTCATGCCGACGATGATGTCATAATAGTCGTCATGGCGAAGATGATGTCATAATGGTCGTCATGACGACAATGATGTCATAATGGTCGTCATGGCGACGATGATGTCATAATGGGCGTCATGCCGACGATGATATTCATAATGGTCGTCACGGCGACGGTGTTGCCATAATGGTCGTCATGGCGACGATGATGTCATAATGGTCGTCATGGCGACGATGATGTCAGTATGGTGGTCATGGCTTTGGTGATGTCATAATGGTCGTCATGGCGACGGTGATGTCATAATGGTCGTCATGGCAATGGTGATGTCAGAATGGTCGTCATGGAGACGGTGTTGCCATAATGGTCGTCATGGCGACGATGATGTCATAATGGTCGTCATGGCGACGATGATGTCATAATGGTCGTCATGGCGACGATGACGTCATAATGGTCGTCATGGCGACGATGATGTCATAATGGTCGTCATGGTGACGATGATGTCATAATGGTCGTCATAGCAATGGTGATGTCAGAATGGTCGTCATGGCGACGATGATGTCAGTATGGTGGTCATGGCTTTGGTGATGTCATAATGGTCGTCATGGCGACGGTGATGTCATAATGGTCGTCATGGCAATGGTGATGTCAGAATGGTCGTCATGGCGACGATGATGTCAGTATGGTGGTCATGGCTTTGGTGATGTCATAATGGTCGTCATGGCGACGATTATGTCATAATGGTCGTCATGGCGACGATGATGTCAATATGGTTGTCATGGCTTTGGTGATGTCATAATGGTCGTCATGGCGGCGGTGATGTCATAATGGTCGTCATGGCGACGATGATGTCATAATGGTCGTCACGGCGACGATGATGTCATAATGGTCGTCATAGCGACGATGACGTCATAATGGTCGTCATGGCGACGATGATGTCATAATGGTCGTCATGGCGACGATGATGTCAATATGGTTGTCATGGCTTTGGTGATGTCATAATGGTCGTCATGGCGACGGTGATGTCATAATGGTCGTCATGGCGACGATGATGTCATAATGGTCGTCACAGCGACGATGATGTCATAATGGTCGTCACGGCGACGGTGATGTCATAATGGTAGTCATGGCGATGATGATGTCATACTGGTCGTCATGGCGACGGTGTTGCCATAATGGTCGTCATGGTGACGATGATGTCATAATGGTCGTCATGGCGACGATGATGTCATAATGGTCGTCATGCCGACGATGATGTCAGTATGGTGGTCATGGCTTTGGTGATGTCATAATGGTCGTCATGGTGACGATGATGTCATACTGGTCGTCATGGCGACGGTGTTGCCATAATGGTCGTCATGGCGACGATGATGTCATAATGGTCGTCATGGCGACGGTGATGTCATAATGGTCGTCATGCCGACGATGATGTCAGTATGGTGGTCATGGCTTTGGTGATGTCATAATGGTCGTCATGGCGACGGTGATGTCATAATGGTCGTCATGGCAATGGTGATGTCAGAATGGTCGTCATGGCGACGATGATGTCAGTATGGTGGTCATGGCTTTGGTGATGTCATAATGGTCGTCATGGCGACGATTATGTCATAATGGTCGTCATGGCGACGATGATGTCAATATGGTTGTCATGGCTTTGGTGATGTCATAATGGTCGTCATGGCGACGGTGATGTCATAATGGTCGTCATGGCGACGATGATGTCATAATGGTCGTCACAGCGACGATGATGTCATAATGGTCGTCACGGCGACGGTGATGTCATAATGGTAGTCATGGCGACGATGATGTCATACTGGTCGTCATGGCGACGGTGTTGCCATAATGGTCGTCATGGTGACGATGATGTCATAATGGTCGTCACAGCGACGATGATGTCATAATGGTCGTCACGGCGACGGTGATGTCATAATGGTAGTCATGGCGACGATGATGTCATACTGGTCGTCATGGCGACGGTGTTGCCATAATGGTCGTCACAGCGACGATGATGTCATAATGGTCGTCACGGCGACGGTGATGTCATAATGGTAGTCATGGCGACGATGATGTCATACTGGTCGTCATGGCGACGGTGTTGCCATAATGGTCGTCATGGTGACGATGATGCCATAATGGTCGTCATGGCGACGATGATGTCATAATGGTCGTCATGGCGACGATGATGTCATAATAGTCGTCATGGCGACGATGATGTCATACTGGTAGTCATGGCGACGGTGTTGCCATAATGGTCGTCATGGCGACGATGATGTCATAATGGTCGTCATGGCGACGGTGATGTCATAATGGTCGTCATGCCGACGATGATGTCAGTATGGTGGTCATGGCTTTGGTGATGTCATAATGGTCGTTATGGCGACGATGATGTCATAATGGTCGTCATAGCGACGTTGATGTCATAATGGTCGTCATGGCGACGATGATGTCAGTATGGTGGTCATGGCTTTGGTGATGTCATAATGGTTGTCATGGCGACGGTGATGTCATAATGGTCGTCATGGCGACGATGATGTCATAATGGTCGTCATGGCGACGATGACGTCATAATGGTCGTCATGGCGACGATGACGTCATAATGGTCGTCATGGCGACGATGATGTCATACTGGTCGTCATGGCGATGGTGTTGCCATAATGGTCGTCATGGCGACGATGATGTCATAATGGTCGTCATGGCGACGATGATGTCAATATGGTTGTCATGGCTTTGGTGATGTCATAATGGTCGTCATGGTGACGGTGATGTCATAATGGTCGTCACGGCGACGATGATGTCATAATGATCGTCACGGCGACGATGATGTCATAATGGTCGTCACGGCGACGGTGATGTCATAATGGTCGTCATGGCGACGATAACGTCATAATGGTCGTCATGGCGACGATGATGTCATAATGGTCGTCATGGCGACGATGATGTGATAATGGTCGTCATGGCGACGATGATGTCATAATGGTCGTCATGGTGACGATGATGTCATAATGGTCGTCATGGCGACGATGACGTCATAATGGTCGTCATTGCAACGATGATGTCATAATGGTCGTCATGGCGACGATGATGTCATACTGGTCGTCATGGCGACGGTGTTGCCATAATGGTCGTCATGGCGACAATGATGTCATAATGGTCGTCATGGCGACGGTGATGTCATAATGGTCGTCATGCCGACGATGATGTCAGTATGGTGGTCATGTCCTTGGTGATGTCATAATGGTCGTCATGGCAACGATGATGTCATAATGGTCGTCATGGCGACGATGATGTCATAATGGTCGTCATGGCGACGATTATGTCAGTATGGTGGTCATGGCTTTGGTGATGTCATAATGGTCGTCATGGCGACGGTGATGTCAAAATCGTCGTCATGGCACTGGTGATGTCAGATTGGTCGTCATGGCGACGATGATGTCATACTGGTCGTCATGGCGACGGTGTTGCCATAATGGTCGTCATGGCGACGATGATGTCATAATGGTCGTCATGGCGACGATGATGTCATAATGGTCGTCATGCCGACGATGATGTCATAATGGTCGTCATGGCGACGGTGATGTTATAATAGTCGTCATGGCGACGATGATGTCATAATGGTCGTCATGCCGACGATGATGTCAATATGGTTTTCATGGCTTTGGTGATGTCATAATGGTCGTCATGGCGACGGTGATGTCATAATGGTCGTCATGGCGACGATGATGTCATAATGGTCGTCACGGCAGCGGTAATGTCATAATGGTCGTCATGGCGACGATGATGTCATACTGTCGTCATGGCGACGGTGTTGCCATAATGGTCATCATGGCGACGATGATGTCATAATGGTCATCATGGCGACGATGACGTCATAATGGTCGTCATGGCGACGATGACGTCATAATGGTCGTCATGGCGACGATAATGTCATACTGGTCGTCATGGCGACGGTGTTGCCATAATGGTCGTCATGGCGACGATGATGTCATAATGGTCGTCATGCCGACGATGACGTCATAATGGTCGTCATGGCGACGATGATGTCATAATGGTCGTCATGGCGACGATGATGTCATAATGGTCGTTATGGCGACGATGATGTCAGTATGGTGGTCATGGCTTTGGTGATGTCATAATGGTCGTCATGGCGACGGTGATGTCATAATGGTCGTCAAGGCAATAGTGATGTCAGAATGGTCGTCATGGCGACGATGATGTCAGTATGGTGGTCATGGCTTTGGTGATGTCATAATGGTCGTCATGGCGACGATTATGTCATAATGGTCGTCATGGCGACGATGATGTCAATATGGTTATGTCATAATGGTCGTCATGGCGACGGTGATGTCATAATGGTCGTCTTGGCGACGATGATGTCATAATGGTCGTCACGGCGACGATGATGTCATAATGGTCGTCATGGCGACGATGATGTCATACTGGTCGTCATGGCGACGGTGTTGCCATAATGGTCGTCATGGCGACGATGATGTCACAATGGTCGTCATGCCGACGATGATGTCATAATGGTCGTCATGGCGACGGTGTTGCCATAATGGTCGTCATGGCGACGATGATGTCATAATGGTCGTCATGGCGACGATGATGTTATAATGGTCGTCATGGCGACGATGATGTCAGTATGGTGGTCATGGCTTTGGTGATGTCATAATGGTCGTCATGGCGACGGTGATGTCATAATGGTCGTCATGGCAATGGTGATGTCAGAATGGTGGTCATGGCTTTCGTGATGTCATAATGGTCGTCATGGCGACGATGATGTCAATATGGTTGTCATGGCTTTGGTGATGTCATAATGGTCGTCATGGCGACGATGATGTCATAATGGTCGTCACGGCGACGATGATGTCATAATGGTCGTCATAGCGACGATGAAGTCATAATGGTCGTCATGGCGACGATGACGTCATAATGGTCCTCATGGCGACGATGATGTCATAATGTTCGTCATGGCGACGATGATGTCATACTGGTCGTCATGGCGACGGTGTTGCCATAATGGTTGTCATGGCGACGATGATGTCATAATGGTCGTCATGGCGACGGTGATGTCATAATGGTCGTCATGCCGACGATGATGTCAGTATGGTGGTCATGGCTTTGGTGATGTCATAATGGTCGTCATGGCAACGATGATGTCATAATGGTCGTCATGGCGACGATGATGTCATAATGGTCATCATGGCGACGATGATGTCAGTATGGTGGTCATGGCTTTGGTGATGTCATAATGGTCGTCATGGCGACGGTGATGTCATAATGGTCGTGACGGTGATGTCATAATGGTCGTCATGGCGACGGTGATGTCATAATGGTCGTCACGGCGACGGTGATGTCATAATGGTCGTCATGGCGACGATGACGTCATAATGGTCGTCATGGCGACGATGATGTCATACTGGTCGTCATGGCGACGGTGTTGCCATAATGGTCGTCATGGCGACGATGATGTCATAATGGTCGTCATGGCGACGATGATGTCATAATGGTCGTCATGCCGACGATGATGTCATAATAGTCGTCATGGCGAAGATGATGTCATAATGGTCGTCATGACGACAATGATGTCATAATGGTCGTCATGGCGACGATGATGTCATAATGGTCGTCATGCCGACGATGATGTCATAATGGTCGTCACGGCGACGGTGTTGCCATAATGGTCGTCATGGCGACGATGATGTCATAATGGTCGTCATGGCGACGATGATGTCAGTATGGTGGTCATGGCTTTGGTGATGTCATAATGGTCGTCATGGCGACGGTGATGTCATAATGGTCGTCATGGCAATGGTGATGTCAGAATGGTCGTCATGGCGACGGTGTTGCCATAATGGTCGTCATGGCGACGATGATGTCATAATGGTCGTCATGGCGACGATGATGTCATAATGGTCGTCATGGCGACGATGACGTCATAATGGTCGTCATGGCGACGATGATGTCATAATGGTCGTCATGGTGACGATGATGTCATAATGGTCGTCATAGCAATGGTGATGTCAGAATGGTCGTCATGGCGACGATGATGTCAGTATGGTGGTCATGGCTTTGGTGATGTCATAATGGTCGTCATGGCGACGGTGATGTCATAATGGTCGTCATGGCAATGGTGATGTCAGAATGGTCGTCATGGCGACGATGATGTCAGTATGGTGGTCATGGCTTTGGTGATGTCATAATGGTCGTCATGGCGACGATTATGTCATAATGGTCGTCATGGCGACGATGATGTCAATATGGTTGTCATGGCTTTGGTGATGTCATAATGGTCGTCATGGCGGCGGTGATGTCATAATGGTCGTCATGGCGACGATGATGTCATAATGGTCGTCACGGCGACGATGATGTCATAATGGTCGTCATAGCGACGATGACGTCATAATGGTCGTCATGGCGACGATGATGTCATAATGGTCGTCATGGCGACGATGATGTCAATATGGTTGTCATGGCTTTGGTGATGTCATAATGGTCGTCATGGCGACGGTGATGTCATAATGGTCGTCATGGCGACGATGATGTCATAATGGTCGTCACAGCGACGATGATGTCATAATGGTCGTCACGGCGACGGTGATGTCATAATGGTAGTCATGGCGATGATGATGTCATACTGGTCGTCATGGCGACGGTGTTGCCATAATGGTCGTCATGGTGACGATGATGTCATAATGGTCGTCATGGCGATGATGATGTCATAATGGTCGTCATGCCGACGATGATGTCAGTATGGTGGTCATGGCTTTGGTGATGTCATAATGGTCGTCATGGTGACGATGATGTCATACTGGTCATCATGGCGACGGTGTTGCCATAATGGTCGTCATGGCGACGATGATGTCATAATGGTCGTCATGGCGACGGTGATGTCATAATGGTCGTCATGCCGACGATGATGTCAGTATGGTGGTCATGGCTTTGGTGATGTCATAATGGTCGTCATGGCGACGGTGATGTCATAATGGTCGTCATGGCAATGGTGATGTCAGAATGGTCGTCATGGCGACGATGATGTCAGTATGGTGGTCATGGCTTTGGTGATGTCATAATGGTCGTCATGGCGACGATTATGTCATAATGGTCGTCATGGCGACGATGATGTCAATATGGTTGTCATGGCTTTGGTGATGTCATAATGGTCGTCATGGCGACGGTGATGTCATAATGGTCGTCATGGCGACGATGATGTCATAATGGTCGTCACAGCGACGATGATGTCATAATGGTCGTCACGGCGACGGTGATGTCATAATGGTAGTCATGGCGACGATGATGTCATACTGGTCGTCATGGCGACGGTGTTGCCATAATGGTCGTCATGGTGACGATGATGTCATAATGGTCGTCACAGCGACGATGATGTCATAATGGTCGTCACGGCGACGGTGATGTCATAATGGTAGTCATGGCGACGATGATGTCATACTGGTCGTCATGGCGACGGTGTTGCCATAATGGTCGTCACAGCGACGATGATGTCATAATGGTCGTCACGGCGACGGTGATGTCATAATGGTAGTCATGGCGACGATGATGTCATACTGGTCGTCATGGCGACGGTGTTGCCATAATGGTCGTCATGGTGACGATGATGCCATAATGGTCGTCATGGCGACGATGATGTCATAATGGTCGTCATGGCGACGATGATGTCATAATAGTCGTCATGGCGACGATGATGTCATACTGGTCGTCATGGCGACGGTGTTGCCATAATGGTCGTCATGGCGACGATGATGTCATAATGGTCGTCATGGCGACGGTGATGTCATAATGGTCGTCATGCCGACGATGATGTCAGTATGGTGGTCATGGCTTTGGTGATGTCATAATGGTCGTTATGGCGACGATGATGTCATAATGGTCGTCATAGCGACGTTGATGTCATAATGGTCGTCATGGCGACGATGATGTCAGTATGGTGGTCATGGCTTTGGTGATGTCATAATGGTTGTCATGGCGACGGTGATGTCATAATGGTCGTCATGGCGACGATGATGTCATAATGGTCGTCATGGCGACGATGACGTCATAATGGTCGTCATGGCGACGATGACGTCATAATGGTCGTCATGGCGACGATGATGTCATACTGGTCGTCATGGCGACGGTGTTGCCATAATGGTCGTCATGGCGACGATGATGTCATAATGGTCGTCATGGCGACGATGATGTCAATATGGTTGTCATGGCTTTGGTGATGTCATAATGGTCGTCATGGTGACGGTGATGTCATAATGGTCGTCACGGCGACGATGATGTCATAATGATCGTCACGGCGACGATGATGTCATAATGGTCGTCACGGCGACGGTGATGTCATAATGGTCGTCATGGCGACGATAACGTCATAATGGTCGTCATGGCGACGATGATGTGATAATGGTCGTCATGGCGACGATGATGTGATAATGGTCGTCATGGCGACGATGATGTCATAATGGTCGTCATGGTGACGATGATGTCATAATGGTCGTCATGGCGACGATGACGTCATAATGGTCGTCATTGCAACGATGATGTCATAATGGTCGTCATGGCGACGATGATGTCATACTGGTCGTCATGGCGACGGTGTTGCCATAATGGTCGTCATGGCGACAATGATGTCATAATGGTCGTCATGGCGACGGTGATGTCATAATGGTCGTCATGCCGACGATGATGTCAGTATGGTGGTCATGTCCTTGGTGATGTCATAATGGTCGTCATGGCAACGATGATGTCATAATGGTCGTCATGGCGACGATGATGTCATAATGGTCGTCATGGCGACGATTATGTCAGTATGGTGGTCATGGCTTTGGTGATGTCATAATGGTCGTCATGGCGACGGTGATGTCAAAATCGTCGTCATGGCAATGGTGATGTCAGAATGGTCGTCATGGCGACGATGATGTCATACTGGTCGTCATGGCGACGGTGTTGCCATAATGGTCGTCATGGCGACGATGATGTCATAATGGTCGTCATGGCGACGATGATGTCATAATGGTCGTCATGCCGACGATGATGTCATAATGGTCGTCATGGCGACGGTGATGTTATAATAGTCGTCATGGCGACGATGATGTCATAATGGTCGTCATGCCGACGATGATGTCAATATGGTTTTCATGGCTTTGGTGATGTCATAATGGTCGTCATGGCGACGGTGATGTCATAATGGTCGTCATGGCGACGATGATGTCATAATGGTCGTCATGGCAGCGGTAATGTCATAATGGTCGTCATGGCGACGATGATGTCATACTGTCGTCATGGCGACGGTGTTGCCATAATGGTCATCATGGCGACGATGATGTCATAATGGTCATCATGGCGACGATGACGTCATAATGGTCGTCATGGCGACGATGACGTCATAATGGTCGTCATGGCGACGATAATGTCATACTGGTCGTCATGGCGACGGTGTTGCCATAATGGTCGTCATGGCGACGATGATGTCATAATGGTCGTCATGCCGACGATGATGTCATAATGGTCGTCATGGCGACGATGATGTCATAATGGTCGTCATGGCGACGATGATGTCAGTATGGTGGTCATGGCTTTGGTGATGTCATAATGGTCGTCATGGCTTTGGTGATGTCATAATGGTCGTCATGGCGACGATGATGTCATAATGGTCGTCACGGCGACGATGATGGCATAATGGTCGTCATAGCGACGATGATGTCATAATGGTCGTCATGGCGACGATGACATCATAATGGTCGTCATGGCGACGATGATGTCATAATGGTCGTCATGGCGACGATGATGTCATACTGGTCGTCATGGCGACGGTGTTGCCATAATGGTCGTCATGGCGACGATGATGTCATAATGGTCGTCATGGCGACGGTGATGTCATAATGGTCGTCATGCCGACGATGATGTCATAATGGCCGTCATGGCGACGATGATGTGAGTATGGTGGTCATGGCTTTGGTGATGTCATAATGGTCGTCATGGCGACGGTGATGTCAAAATGGTCGTCATGGCAATGGTGATGTCAGAATGGTCGTCATGGCGACGATGATGTCATACTGGTCGTCATGGCGACGATGATGTCATAATGGTCGTCATGGCTACGATGATGTCATAATGGTCGTCATGGCGACGATGATGTTATAATAGTCGTCATGGCGACAATGATGTCTTAATGGTCGTCATGCCAACGATGATGTCAATATGGTTGTCATGGCTTTGGTGATGTCATAATGGTCGTCATGGCGACGGTGATGTCATAATGGTCGTCATGGCGACGATGATGTCATAATGGTCGTCACGGCGACGATGATGTCATAATGGTCGTCACGGCGGCGGTAATGTCATAATGGTCGTCATGGCGACGATGATGTCATACTGTCGTCATGGCGACGGTGTTGCCATAATGGTCGTCATGGCGACGAAGATGTCATAATGGTCATCATGGCGACGATGACGTCATAATGGTCGTCATGGTGACGATGACGTCATAATGGTCGTCATGGCGACGATGACGTCATAATGGTCGTCATGGCGACGATAATGTCATACTGGTCGTCATGGCGACGGTGTTGCCATAATGGTCGTCATGGCGACGATGATGTCATAATGGTCGTCATGCCGACGATGATGTCATAATGGTCGGCATGGCGACGATGATGTCATAATGGTCGTCATGGCGACGATGATGTCAGTATGGTGGTCATGGCTTTGGTGATGTCATAATGGTCGTCATGGCGACGGTGATGTCAGAATGGTCGTCATGGCAATGGTGATGTCAGAATGGTCGTCATGGCGACGATGATGTCATACTGTCGTCATGGCGACGGTGTTGCCATAATGGTCGTCATGGCGACGATGATGTCATAATGGTCATCATGGCGACGATGACGTCATAATGGTCGTCATGGCGACGATGACGTCATAATGGTCGTTATAGCGACGATAATGTCATACTGGTCGTCATGGCGACGGTGTTGCCATAATGGTCGTCATGGCGACGATGATGTCATAATGGTCGTCATGCCGACGATGATGTCATAATGGTCGTCATGGCGACGATGATCTCAGTATGGTGGTCATGGCTTTGGTGATGTCATAATGGTCGTCATGGCGACGGTGATGTCATAATGGTCGTCATGGCAATGGTGATGTCAGAATGGTCGTCATGGCGACGATGATGTCAGTATGGTGGTCATGGTTTTGGTGATGTCATAATGGTCGTCATGGTGACGATGATGTCATAATGGTCGTCATGGCGACGATGATATCAATATGGTTGTCATGGCTTTGGTGATGTCATAATGATCGTCATGGCGACGGTGATGTCATAATGGTCGTCATGGCGACGATGATGTCATAATGGTCGTCACGGCGACGATGATGTCATAATGGTCGTCATAGCGACGATGACGTCATAATGGTCGTCATGGCGACGATGATGTCATAATGGTCGTCATGGCGACGATGATGTCATTATGGTCGTCATGGCGACGGTGTTGCCATAATGGTCGTCATGGCGACGATGATGTCATTATGGTCGTCATGCCGACGATGATGTCACAATGGTCGTCATGGCGACGATGATGTCAGTATGGTGGTCATGGCTTTGGTGATGTCATAATGGTCGTCATGGCGACGGTGATGTCAAAATGGTCGTCATGGCAATGGTGATGTCAGAATGGTCGTCATGGCGACGATGATGTCAGAATGGTCGTCATGGCGACGGTGTTGCCATAATGGTCGTCATGGCGACGATGATGTCATAATGGTCATCATGGCAATGGTGATGTCAGAATGGTCGTCATGGCGACGGTGATGTCATAATGGTCGTCATGGCGACGGTGATGTCATAATGGTCGTCATGGCGACGATGATGTCATAATGGTCGTCATGGCTACGATGATGTCATAATGGTCGTCATGGCGACGATGATGTCATAATGGTCGTCATGGCGACGATGATGTCATAATGGTCGTCATGGCGACGGTGATGTTATAATAGTCGTCATGGCGACGATGATGTCATAATGGTCGTCATGCCAACGATGATGTCAATATGGTTGTCATGGCTTTGGTGATGTCATAATGGTCGTCATGGCGACGATGTTGTCATAATGGTCATCACGGCGACGATGATGTCATAATGGTCGTCACGGCGGCGGTAATGTCATAATGGACGTCACGGCGACGATGATGTCATACTGTCGTCATGGCGACGGAGTTGCCATAATGGTCGTCATGGCGACGATGATGTCATAATGGTCATCATGGCGACGATGACGTCATAATGGTCGTCATGGCGACGATGACGTCATAATGGTCGTCATGGCGACGATGACGTCATAATGGTCGTCATGGCGCCGATGACGTCATAATGGTCGTCATGGCGACGATAATGTCATACTGGTCGTCATGGCGACGGTGTTGCCATAATGGTCGTCATGGCGATGATGATGTCATAATGTTCGTCATGCCGACGATGATGTCATAATGGTCGTCATGGCGACGATGATGTCATAATGGTCGTCATGGCGACGATGATGTCAGTATGGTGGTCATGGCTTTGGTGATGTCAGAATGGTCGTCATGGCGACGGTGATGTCATAATGGTCGTCATGGCAATGGTGATGTCAGAATGGTCGTCATGGCGACGATGATGTCAGTATGGTGGTCATGGCTTTGGTGATGTAATAATGGTCGTCATGGCGACGATGATGTCATAATGGTCGTCATGGTGACGATGATGTCAATATGGTTGTCATGGCTTTGGTGATGTCATAATGGTCGTCATGGCGACGATGATGTCATACTGGTCGTCATGGCGGCGGTGTTGCCATAATGGTCGTCATGGCGACGATGATGTCATAATGTTCGTCATGGCGACGATGATGTCATAATGGTCATCATGGCGACGATGACGTCATAATGGTCGTCATGGCGACAATGACGTCATTATGGTCGTCATGGCGACGATGATGTCATAATGGTCGTCATGGCGACGATGATGTCATAATGGTCGTCATGGCGACGATGATGTCATAATGGTCGTCATGGCGACGATGATGTCATAATGGTCGTCATGGCGACGATGATGTCAGTATGGTGGTCATGGCTTTGGTGATATCATAATGGTCGTCATGGCGACGGTGATGTCATAATGGTCGTCATGGCAATGGTGATGTCAGAATGGTCGTCATGGCGACGATGATGTCAGTATGGTGGTCATGGCTTTGGTGATGTCATAATGGTCGTCATGGCGACGATGATGTCAATATGGTTGTCATGGCTTTGGTGATGTCATAATGGTCGTCATGGCGATGTTGATGTCATAATGGTCGTCACGGCGACGATGATGTCATAATGGTCGTCACGGCGACGGTGATGTCATAATGGTCGTCATGGTGACGATGATGTCATACTGGTCGTCATGGCGACGGTGTTGCCATAATGGTCGTCATGGCGACGATGATGTCATAATGGTCGTCATGGCGACAATGATGTCATAATGGTCGTCATGGCGACGATGACGTCATAATGGTCGTCATGGCGACGATGATATCATAATGGTCGTCATGGCGACGATGATATCATAATGGTCATCATGGCGACGGTGATGTCATAATGGTTGCCATGGCAACAATATTGTCATAATGGTCGTCATGGCGATGATGATGTCATTATGGTCATCATGGCAACGATGATGTCATCATGGTCGTCATGGCAACGATGAAGTCATATTCGTCGTCACGGCAATAGTGATGTCATAATGCTCATCATGGCGAAGGTGATGTCATAATAATTGTCATGGCAACAAAGTTGTCATAATGGTCGTCATGACGACGGTGATGTCATAATGGTCGTCATGGCGACGGTGATGTCATAATGGTCATCATGGCAACGATGAGGTCATAATGTTCGTCATGGCGACGGTGATGTAATATTGGTCGTCATGGCGACGATGATGTCATAATGGTCGTCATGGCGACGATGATGTCATAATGGTCGTCATGGCGACGATGACGTCATAATGATCGTCATGGCGACGATGACGTCATAATGATCGTCATGTCGACGGTGATGTCATAATGGTCGTCATGGCGACGGTGATGTCATAATAGTCGTCATGGCGACGTTGATGTCATAATTGTCGTCATGCCGACGATGATGTCATAATGGTCGTCATGGCGACGGTGTTACCATAATGGTCGTCATGGCGACGATGATGTCATAATGGTCGTCATGGCGACAATGATGTCATAATGGTCGTCATGGCGACGATGATGTCAGAATGGTCGTCATGGCGACGATTATGTCAGTATGGTAGTCATGGCTTTGGTGATGTCATAATGGTCGTCATGGCGACGATGATGTCATAATGGTCGTCATGGCGACGATGATGTCAATATGGTTGTCATGGTTTTGGTGATATCATAATGGTCGTCATGGCGACGGTGATGTCATAATGGTCGTCATGGCGACGATGATGTCATAATGGTCGTCACGGCGACGATGACGTCATAATGGTCGTCATGGCGACGATGATGTCAGTATTGTGGTCATGGCTTTGGTGATGTCATAATGGTCGTCATGGCGACGGTGATGTCATAATGGTCGTCATGGCAATGGTGATGTCAGAATGGTCGTCATGGCGACGATGATGTCAGTATGGTGGTCATGGCTTTGGTGATGTCATAATGGTCGTCATGGCGACGATTATGTCATAATGGTCGTCATGGCGACGATGATGTCAATATGGTTGTCATGGCTTTGGTGATGTCATAATGGTCGTCATGGCGGCGGTGATGTCATAATGGTCGTCATGGCGACGATGATGTCATAATGGTCGTCACGGCGACGATGATGTCATAATGGTCGTCATAGCGACGATGACGTCATAATGGTCGTCATGGCGACGATGATGTCATAATGGTCGTCATGGTGACGATGATGTCAATATGGTTGTCATGGCTTTGGTGATGTCATAATGGTCGTCATGGCGACGGTGATGTCATAATGGTCGTCATGGCGACGATGATGTCATAATGGTCGTCACAGCGACGATGATGTCATAATGGTCGTCACGGCGACGGTGATGTCATAATGGTAGTCATGGCGACAATGATGTCATACTGGTCGTCATGGCGACGGTGTTGCCATAATGGTCGTCATGGTGACGATGATGTCATAATGGTCGTCATGGCGACGATGATGTCATAATGGTCGTCATGGCGACGATGATGTCATAATGGTCGTCATGCCGACGATGATGTCAGTATGGTGGTCATGGCTTTGGTGATGTCATAATGGTCGTCATGGCGACGATGATGTCATACTGGTCGTCATGGCGACGGTGTTGCCATAATGGTCGTCATGGCGACGATGATGTCATAATGGTCGTCATGGCGACGGTGATGTCATAATGGTCGTCATGCCGACGATGATGTCAGTATGGTGGTCATGGCTTTGGTGATGTCATAATGGTCGTCATGGCGACGGTGATGTCATAATGGTCGTCATGGCAATGGTGATGTCAGAATGGTCGTCATGGCGTCGATGATGTCAGTATGGTGGTCATGGCTTTGGTGATGTCATAATGGTCATCATGGTGACGATTATGTCATAATGGTCGTCATGGCGACGATGATGTCAATATGGTTGTCATGGCGACGGTGATGTCATAATGGTCGTCATGGCGACGGTGATGTCATAATGGTCGTCATGGCGACGATGATGTCATAATGGTCGTCACAGCGACGATGATGTCATAATGGTCGTCACGGCGACGGTGATGTCATAATGGTAGTCATGGCGACGATGATCTCATACTGGTCGTCATGGCGACGGTGTTGCCATAATGGTCGTCATGGTGACGATGATGTCATAATGGTCGTCATGGCGACGATGATGTCATAATGGTCGTCATGGCGACGATGATGTCATAATGGTCGTCATGCCAACGATGATGTCAGTATGGTGGTCATGGCTTTGGTGATGTCATAATAGTCGTCATGGCGACGATGATGTCATACTGGTCGTCATGGCGACGGTGTTGCCATAATGGTCGTCATGGCTACGATGATGTCATAATGGTCGTCATGGCGACGGTGATGTCATAATGGTCGTCATGCCGACGATGATGTCATACTGGTCGTCATGGCGATGGTGTTGCCATAATGGTCGTCATGGCGACGATGACGTCATAATGGTCGTCATGGCGACGGTGTTGCCATAATGGTCGTCATGGCGACGATGACGTCATAATGGTCGTCATGGCGACGATGACGTCATAATGGTCGTCATGGCGACGATGATGTCATACTGGTCGTCATGGCGATGGTGTTGCCATAATGGTCGTCATGGCGACGATGATGTCATAATGGTCGTCATGGCGACGATGATGTCAATATGGTTGTCATGGCTTTGGTGATGTCATAATGGTCGTCATGGTGACGGTGATGTCATAATGGTCGTCACGGCGACGATTATGTCATAATGATCGTCACGGCGACGATGATGTCATAATGGTCGTCACGGCGACGGTGATGTCATAATGGTCGTCATGGCGACGATAACGTCATAATGGTCGTCATGGCGACGATGATGTCATAATGGTCGTCATGGCGACGATGATGTCATAATGGTCGTCATGGCGACGATGGTGTCATAATGGTTGTCATGGTGACGATGATGTCATAATGGTCGTCATGGCGACGATGACGTCATAATGGTCGTCATGGCAACGATGATGTCATAATGGTCGTCATGGCGACGATGATGTCATACTGGTCGTCATGGCGACGGTGTTGCCATAATGGTCGTCATGGCGACAATGATGTCATAATGGTCGTCATGGCGACGGTGATGTCATAATGGTCGTCATGCCGACGATGATGTCAGTATGGTGGTCATGTCTTTGGTGATGTCATAATGGTCGTCATGGCAACGATGATGTCATAATGGTCGTCATGGCGACGATGATGTCATAGTGGTCGTCATGGCGACGATTATGTCAGTATGGTGGTCATGGCTTTGGTGATGTCATAATGGTCGTCATGGCGACGGTGATGTCAAAATCGTCGTCATGGCAATGGTGATGTCAGAATGGTCGTCATGGCGACGATGATGTCATACTGGTCGTCATGGCGACGGTGTTGCAATAATGGTCGTCATGGCGACGATGATGTCATAATGGTCGTCATGGCTACGATGATGTCATAATGGTCGTCATGGCTACGATGATGTCATATAGGTCGTCATGGCGACGACGATGTCATAATGGTCGTCATGGCGACGGTGATGTTATAATAGTCGTCATGGCGACGATGATGTCATAATGGTCGTCATGCCGACGATGATGTCAATATGGTTTTCATGGCTTTGGTGATGTCATAATGGTCGTCATGGCGACGGTGATGTCATAATGGTCGTCATGGCGACGATGATGTCATAATGGTCGTCACGGCGACGATGATGTCATAATGGTCGTCACGGCAGCGGTAATGTCATAATGGTCGTCATGGCGACGATGATGTCATACTGTCGTCATGGCGACGGTGTTGCCATAATGGTCATCATGGCGACGATGATGTCATAATGGTCATCATGGCGACGATGACGTCATAATGGTCGTCATGGCGACGATGACGTCATAATGGTCGTCATGGCGACGATAATGTCATACTGGTCGTCATGGCGACGGTGTTGCCATAATGGTCGTCATGGCGACGATGATGTCATAATGGTCGTCATGCCGACGATGAAGTCATAATGGTCGTCATGGCGACGATGATGTCATAATGGTCGTCATGGCGACGATGATGTCAGTATGGTGGTCATGGCTTTGGTGATGTCATAATGGTCGTCATGGCTTTGGTGATGTCATAATGGTCGTCATGGCGACGATGATGTCATAATGGTCGTCACGGCGACGATGATGGCATAATGGTCGTCATAGCGACGATGATGTCATAATGGTCGTCATGGCGACGATGACGTCATAATGGTCGTCATGGCGACGATGATGTCATAATGGTCGTCATGGCGACGATGATGTCATACTGGTCGTCATGGCGACGGTGTTGCCATAATGGTCGTCATGGCGACGATGATGTCATAATGGTCGTCATGGCGACGGTGATGTCATAATGGTCGTCATGCCGACGATGATGTCATAATGGTCGTCATGGCGACGATGATGTCAGTATGGTGGTCATGGTTTTGGTGATGTCATAATGGTCGTCATGGTGACGATGATGTCATAATGGTCGTCATGGCGACGATGATATCAATATGGTTGTCATGGCTTTGGTGATGTCATAATGGTCGTCATGGCGACGGTGATGTCATAATGGTCGTCATGGCGACGATGATGTCATAATGGTCGTCACGGCGACGATGATGTCATAATGGTCGTCATAGCGACGATGACGTCATAATGGTCGTCATGGCGACGATGATGTCATAATGGTCGTCATGGCGACGATGATGTCATAATGGTCGTCATGGCGACGGTGTTGCCATAATGGTCGTCATGGCGACGATGATGTCATAATGGTCGTCATGGCGACGATGATGTCATAATGGTCGTCATGGCGTCAATGATGTCATAATGGTCGTCATGCCGACGATGATGTCATTATGGTCATCATGGCAACGATGATGTCATAATGGTCGTCATGGCGACGATGATGTCATAATAGTCATCATGGCGACAATGATGTCATAATGGTCGTCATGGCGACGATGATGTTAATATGGTTGTCATGGCTTTGGTGATGTCATAATGGTCGTCACGGCGACGGTGATGTCATAATGGTCGTCATGGCGACGATGACGTCATAATGGTCGTCATGGCGACGATGATGTCATACTGGTCGTCATGGCGACGGTGTTGCCATAATGGTCGTCATGGCGACGATGATGTCATAATGGTCGTCATGGCGACGATGATGTCATAATGGTCGTCATGCCGACGATGATGTCATAATAGTCGTCATGGCGAAGATGATGTCATAATGGTCGTCATGGCGACGATGATGTCATATTGGTCGTCATGGCGACGATGACGTCATAATGATCGTCATTGCGACGATGACGTCATAATGATCGTCATGTCGACGGTGATGTCATAATGGTCGTTATGGCAACGGTGATGTCATAATAGTCGTCATGGCGACGTTGATGTCATAATTGTCGTCATGCCGACGATGATGTCATAATGGTCGTCATGGCGACGGTGTTACCATAATGGTCGTCATGGCGACGATGATGTCATAATGGTCGTCATGGCGACAATGATGTCATAATGGTCGTCATGGCGACGATGATGTCAGAATGGTCGTCATGGCGACGATTATGTCAGTATGGTAGTCATGGCTTTGGTGATGTCATAATGGTCGTCATGGCGACGATGATGTCATAATGGTCGTCATGGCGACGATGATGTCAATATGGTTGTCATGGTTTTGGTGATGTCATAATGGTCGTCATGGCGACGGTGATATCATAATGGTCGTCATGGCGACGATGATGTCATAATGGTCATCACGGCGACGATGATGTCATAATGGTCGTCACGGCGACGGTGATGTCATAATGGTTGCCATAGCAACAATGTTGTCATAAAGTTCGTCATGGCGACGATGATGTCATAATGGTAGTCATGGCAACGATGATGTCATAATGGTCGTCATGGCGACGATGATGTCATACTGGTTGTCATGGCGACAGTGTTGCCATAATGGTCGTCATGGCGACGATGATGTCATAATGGTCGTCATGGCGACGATGATGTCATAATGGTCGTCATGGCGATGATGATGTCATAATGGTCGTCATGGCGACGATGACGTCATAATGGTCGTCATGGCGACGATGACGTCATAATGGTCGTCATGGCGACGATGATGTTATAATAGTCGTCATGGCGACGATGAAGTCATAATGGTCGTCATGCCGACGATGATGTCATAATGGTCGTCACGGCGACGATGTTGCCATAATGGTCGTCATGGCGACGATGATGTCATAATGGTCGTCATGGCGACGATGATGTCATAATGGTCGTCATGGCGACGATGATGTCAGTATGGTGGTCATGGCTTTGGTGATGTCATAATGGTCGTCATGGCTACGATGATGTCATAATGGTCGTCATGGCGACGATGATGTTATAATAGTCGTCATGGCGACAATGATGTCATAATGGTCGTCATGCCAACGATGATGTCAATATGGTTGTCATGGCTTTGGTGATGTCATAATGGTCGTCATGGCGACGGTGATGTCATAATGGTCGTCATGGCGATGATGATGTCATAATGGTCGTCACGGCGACGATGATGTCATAATGGTCGTCACGGCGGCGGTAATGTCATAATGGTCGTCATGGCGACGATGATGTCATACTGTCGTCATGGCGACGGTGTTGCCATAATGGTCGTCATGGCGACGATGATGTCATAATGGTCATCATGGGGACGATGACGTCATAATGGTCGTCATGGTGACGATGACGTCATAATGGTCGTCATGGCGACGATGACGTCATAATGGTCGTCATGGCGACGATAATGTCATACTGGTCGTCATGGCGACGGTGTTGCCATAATGGTCGTCATGGCGACGATGATGTCATAATGGTCGTCATGCCGACGATGATGTCATAATGGTCGGCATGGCGACGATGATGTCATAATGGTCGTCATGGCGACGATGATGTCAGTATGGTGGTCATGGCTTTGGTGATGTCATAATGGTCGTCATGGCGACGGTGATGTCATAATGGTCGTCATGGCAATGGTGATGTCAGAATGGTCGTCATGGCGACGATGATGTCATACTGTCGTCATGGCGACGGTGTTGCCATAATGGTCGTCATGGCGACGATGATGTCATAATGGTCATCATGGCGACGATGACGTCATAATGGTCGTCATGGCGACGATGACGTCATAATGGTCGTTATAGCGACGATAATGTCATACTGGTCGTCATGGCGACGGTGTTGCCATAATGGTCGTCATGGCGACGATGATGTCATATTGGTTGTCATGCCGACGATGATGTCATAATGGTCATCATGGCGACGATGATCTCAGTATGGTGGTCATGGCTTTGGTGATGTCATAATGGTCGTCATGGCGACGGTGATGTCATAATGGTCGTCATGGCAATGGTGATGTCAGAATGGTCGTCATGGCGACGATGATGTCAGTATGGTGGTCATGGTTTTGGTGATGTCATAATGGTCGTCATGGTGACGATGATGTCATAATGGTCGTCATGGCGACGATGATGTCATAATGGTCGTCACAGCGATGATGATGTCATAATGGTCGTCACGGCGACGGTGATGTCATAATGGTAGTCATGGCGACGATGATGTCATACTGGTCGTCATGGCGACGGTGTTGCCATAATGGTCGTCATGGTGACGATGATGTCATAATGGTCGTCATGGCGACGATGATGTCATAATGGTCGTCATGGCGACGATGATGTCATAATGGTCGTCATGCCGACGATGATGTCAGTATGGTGGTCATGGCTTTGGTGATGTCATAATGGTCGTCATGGCGACGATGATGTCATACTGGTCGTCATGGCGACGGTGTTGCCATAATGGTCGTCATGGCGACGATGATGTCATAATGGTCGTCATGGCGACGGTGATGTCATAATGGTCGTCATGCCGACGATGATGTCAGTATGGTGGTCATGGCTTTGGTGATGTCATAATGGTCGTCATGGCGACGGTGATGTCATAATGGTCGTCATGGCAATGGTGATGTCAGAATGGTCGTCATGGCGATGATGATGTCAGTATGGTGGTCATGGCTTTGGTGATGTCATAATGGTCGTCATGGCGACGATTATGTCATAATGGTCGTCATGGCGACGATGATGTCAATATGGTTGTCATGGCTTTGGTGATGTCATAATGGTCGTCATGGCGACGGTGATGTCATAATGGTCGTCATGGCGACGATGATGTCATAATGGTCGTCACAGCGACGATGATGTCATAATGGTCGTCACGGCGACGGTGATGTCATAATGGTAGTCATGGCGACGATGATGTCATACTGGTCGTCATGGCGACGGTGTTGCCATAATGGTCGTCATGGTGACGATGATGTCATAATGGTCGTCATGGCGACGATGATGTCATAATGGTCGTCATGGCGACGATGATGTCATAATGGTCGTCATGCCGACGATGATGTCAGTATGGTGGTCATGGCTTTGGTGATGTCATAATAGTCGTCATGGCGACGATGATGTCATACTGGTCGTCATGGCGACGGTGTTGCCATAATGGTCGTCATGGCGACGATGATGTCATAATGGTCGTCATGGCGACGGTGATGTCATAATGGTCGTCATGCCGACGATGATGTCAGTATGGTGGTCATGGCTTTGGTGATGTCATAATGGTCGTTATGGCGACGATGATGTCATAATGGTCGTCATAGCGACGTTGATGTCATAATGGTCGTCATGGCGACGATGATGTCAGTATGGTGGTCATGGCTTTGGTGATGTCATAATGGTTGTCATGGCGACGGTGATGTCATAATGGTCGTCATGGCGACGATGATGTCATAATGGTCGTCATGGCGACGATGACGTCATAATGGTCGTCATGGCGACGATGACGTCATAATGGTCGTCATGGCGACGATGATGTCATACTGGTCGTCATGGCGATGGTGTTGCCATAATGGTCGTCATGGCGACGATGATGTCATAATGGTCGTCATGGCGACGATGATGTCAATATGGTTGTCATGGCTTTGGTGATGTCATAATGGTCGTCATGGTGACGGTGATGTCATAATGGTCGTCACGGCGACGATGATGTCATAATGATCGTCGCGGCGACGATGATGTCATAATGGTCGTCACGGCGACGGTGATGTCATAATGGTCGTCATGGCGACGATAACGTCATAATGGTCGTCATGGCGACGATGATGTCATAATGGTCGTCATGGCGACGATGATGTCATAATGGTCGTCATGGCGACGATGATGTCATAATGGTCGTCATGGTGACGATGATGTCATAATGGTCGTCATGGCGACGATGACGTCATAATGGTCGTCATGGCAACGATGATGTCATAATGGTCGTCATGGCGACGATGATGTCATACTGGTCGTCATGGCGACAGTGTTGAAATAATGGTCGTCATGGCGACAATGATGTCATAATGGTCGTCATGCCGACGATGATGTCAGTATGGTGGTCATGTCTTTGGTGATGTCATAATGGTCGTCATGGCAACGATGATGTCATAATGGTCGTCATGGCGACGATGATGTCATAATGGTCGTCATGGCGACGATTATGTCAGTATGGTGGTCATGGCTTTGGTGATGTCATAATGGTCGTCATGGCGACGGTGATGTCAAAATCGTCGTCATGGTAATGGTGATGTCAGAATGGTCGTCATGGCGACGATGATGTCATACTGGTCGTCATGGCGACGGTGTTGCCATAATGGTCGTCATGGCGACGATGATGTCATAATGGTCGTCATGGCAATGGTGATGTCAGAATGGTCGTCATGGCGACGATGATGTCATAATGGTCGTCATGGCGACCGTGATGTCATAATGGTCGTCATGGCGACGATGATGTCATAATGGTCGTCATGGCTACGATGATGTCATAATGGTCGTCATGGCTACGATGATGTCATATAGGTCGTCATGGCGACGATGATGTCATAATGGTCGTCATGGCGACGGTGATGTTATAATAGTCGTCATGGCGACGATGATGTCATAATGGTCGTCATGCCGACGATGATGTCAATATGGTTTTCATGGCTTTGGTGATGTCATAATGGTCGTCATGGCGACGGTGATGTCATAATGGTCGTCATGGCGACGATGATGTCATAATGGTCGTCACGGCGACGATGATGTCATAATGGTCGTCACGGCAGCGGTAATGTCATAATGGTCGTCATGGCGACGATGATGTCATACTGTCGTCATGGCGACGGTGTTGCCATAATGGTCATCATGGCGACGATGATGTCATAATGGTCATCATGGCGACGATGACGTCATAATGGTCGTCATGGCGACGATGACGTCATAATGGTCGTCATGGCGACGATGATGTCATAATGGTCGTCATGGCGACGATGATGTCATACTGGTCGTCATGGCGACGGTGTTGCCATAATGGTCGTCATGGCGACGATGATGTCATAATGGTCGTCATGGCGACGGTGATGTCATAATGGTCGTCAAGGCAATGGTGATGTCATAATGGTCATCATGGCGACGATGATGTGAGTATGGTGGTCATGGCTTTGGTGATGTCATAATGGTCGTCATGGCGACGGTGATGTCAAAATGGTCGTCATGGCAATGGTGATGTCAGAATGGTCGTCATGGCGACGATGATGTCATACTGGTCGTCACGGCGACGATGATGTCATAATGGTCGTCATGGCTACGATGATGTCATAATGGTCGTCATGGCGACGATGATGTTATAATAGTCGTCATGGCGACAATGATGTCATAATGGTCGTCATGCCAACGATGATGTCAATATGGTTGTCATGGCTTTGGTGATGTCATAATGGTCGTCATGGCGACGGTGATGTCATAATGGTCGTCATGGCGACGATGATGTCATAATGGTCGTCACGGCGACGATGATGTCATAATGGTCGTCACGGCGGCGGTAATGTCATAATGGTCGTCATGGCGACGATGATGTCATACTGTCGTCATGGCAACGGTGTTGCCATAATGGTCGTCATGGCGACGATGATGTCATAATGGTCATCATGGCGACGATGACGTCATAATGGTCGTCATGGTGACGATGACGTCATAATGGTCGTCATGGCGACGATGACGTCATAATGGTCGTCATGGCGACGATAATGTCATACTGGTCGTCATGGCGACGGTGTTGCCATAATGGTCGTCATGGCGACGATGATGTCATAATGGTCGTCATGGTGACGGTGATGTCATAATGGTCGTCATGCCGACGATGATGTCAGTATGGTGGTCATGGCTTTGGTGATGTCATAATGGTCGTCATGGCGACGGTGATGTCATAATGGTCGTCATGGCAATGGTGATGTCAGAATGGTCGTCATGGCGATGATGATGTCAGTATGGTGGTCATGGCTTTGGTGATGTCATAATGGTCGTCATGGCGACGATTATGTCATAATGGTCGTCATGGCGACGATGATGTCAATATGGTTGTCATGGCTTTGGTGATGTCATAATGGTCGTCATGGCGACGGTGATGTCATAATGGTCGTCATGGCGACGATGATGTCATAATGGTCGTTCCAGCGACGATGATGTCATAATGGTCGTCACGGCGACGGTGATGTCATAATGGTAGTCATGGCGACGATGATGTCATACTGGTCGTCATGGCGACGGTGTTGCCATAATGGTCGTCATGGTGACGATGATGTCATAATGGTCGTCATGGCGACGATGATGTGATAATGGTCGTCATGGCGACGATGATGTCATAATGGTCGTCATGCCGACGATGATGTCAGTATGGTGGTCATGGCTTTGGTGATGTCATAATAGTCGTCATGGCGACGATGATGTCATACTGGTCGTCATGGCGACGGTGTTGCCATAATGGTCGTCATGGCGACGATGATGTCATAATGGTCGTCATGGCGACGGTGATGTCATAATGGTCGTCATGCCGACGATGATGTCAGTATGTTGGTCATGGCTTTGGTGATGTCATAATGGTCGTTATGGCGACGATGATGTCATAATGGTCGTCATAGCGACGTTGATGTCATAATGGTCGTCATGGCGACGATAATGTCAGTATGGTGGTCATGGCTTTGGTGATGTCATAATGGTTGTCATGGCGACGGTGATGTCATAATGGTCGTCATGGCGACGATGATGTCATAATGGTCGTCATGGCGACGATGACGTCATAATGGTCGTCATGGCGACGATGACGTCATAATGGTCGTCATGGCGACGATGATGTCATACTGGTCGTCATGGCGATGGTGTTGCCATAATGGTCGTCATGGCGACGATGATGTCATAATGGTCGTCATGGCGACGATGATGTCAATATGGTTGTCATGGCTTTGGTGATGTCATAATGGTCGTCATGGTGACGGTGATGTCATAATGGTCGTCACGGCGACGATGATGTCATAATGATCGTCGCGGCGACGATGATGTCATAATGGTCGTCACGGCGACGGTGATGTCATAATGGTCGTCATGGCGACGATAACGTCATAATGGTCGTCATGGCGACGATGATGTCATAATGGTCGTCATGGCGACGATGATGTCATAATGGTCGTCATGGCGACGATGATGTCATAATGGTCGTCATGGTGACGATGATGTCATAATGGTCGTCATGGCGACGATGACGTCATAATGGTCGTCATGGCAACGATGATGTCATAATGGTCGTCATGGCGACGATGATGTCATACTGGTCGTCATGGCGACAGTGTTGAAATAATGGTCGTCATGGCGACAATGATGTCATAATGGTCGTCATGCCGACGATGGTGTCAGTATGGTGGTCATGTCTTTGGTGATGTCATAATGGTCGTCATGGCAACGATGATGTCATAATGGTCGTCATGGCGACGATGATGTCATAATGGTCGTCATGGCGACGATTATGTCAGTATGGTGGTCATGGCTTTGGTGATGTCATAATGGTCGTCATGGCGACGGTGATGTCAAAATCGTCGTCATGGTAATGGTGATGTCAGAATGGTCGTCATGGCGACGATGATGTCATACTGGTCGTCATGGCGACGGTGTTGCCATAATGGTCGTCATGGCGACGATGATGTCATAATGGTCGTCATGGCAATGGTGATGTCAGAATGGTCGTCATGGCGACGATGATGTCATAATGGTCGTCATGGCGACCGTGATGTCATAATGGTCGTCATGGCGACGATGATGTCATAATGGTCGTCATGGCTACGATGATGTCATAATGGTCGTCATGGCTACGATGATGTCATATAGGTCGTCATGGCGACGATGATGTCATAATGGTCGTCATGGCGACGGTGATGTTATAATAGTCGTCATGGCGACGATGATGTCATAATGGTCGTCATGCCGACGATGATGTCAATATGGTTTTCATGGCTTTGGTGATGTCATAATGGTCGTCATGGCGACGGTGATGTCATAATGGTCGTCATGGCGACGATGATGTCATAATGGTCGTCACGGCGACGATGATGTCATAATGGTCGTCACGGCAGCGGTAATGTCATAATGGTCGTCATGGCGACGATGATGTCATACTGTCGTCATGGCGACGGTGTTGCCATAATGGTCATCATGGCGACGATGATGTCATAATGGTCATCATGGCGACGATGACGTCATAATGGTCGTCATGGCGACGATGACGTCATAATGGTCGTCATGGCGACGATGATGTCATAATGGTCGTCATGGCGACGATGATGTCATACTGGTCGTCATGGCGACGGTGTTGCCATAATGGTCGTCATGGCGACGGTGATGTCATAATGGTCGTCATGCCGACGATGATGTCATAATGGTCATCATGGCGACGATGATGTGAGTATGGTGGTCATGGCTTTGGTGATGTCATAATGGTCGTCATGGCGACGGTGATGTCAAAATGGTCGTCATGGCAATGGTGATGTCAGAATGGTCGTCATGGCGACGATGATGTCATACTGGTCGTCATGGCGACGATGATGTCATAATGGTCGTCATGGCTACGATGATGTTATAATGGTCGTCATGGCGACGATGATGTTATAATAGTCGTCATGGCGACAATGATGTCATAATGGTCGTCATGCCAACGATGATGTCAATATGGTTGTCATGGCTTTGGTGATGTCATAATGGTCGTCATGGCGACGGTGATGTCATAATGGTCGTCATGGCGACGATGATGTCATAATGGTCGTCACGGCGACGATGATGTCATAATGGTCGTCACGGTGGCGGTAATGTCATAATGGTCGTCATGGCGACGATGATGTCATACTGTCGTCATGGCGACGGTGTTGCCATAATGGTCGTCATGGCGACGATGATGTCATAATGGTCATCATGGCGACGATGACGTCATAATGGTCGTCATGGTGACGATGACGTCATAATGGTCGTCATGGCGACGATGACGTCATAATGGTCGTCATGGCGACGATAATGTCATACTGGTCGTCATGGCGACGGTGTTGCCATAATGGTCGTCATGGCGACGATGATGTCATAATGGTCGTCATGCCGACGATGATGTCATAATGGTCGGCATGGCGATGATGATGTCATAATGGTCGTCATGGCGACGATGATGTCAGTATGGTGGTCATGGCTTTGGTGATGTCATAATGGTCGTCATGGCGACGGTGATGTCATAATGGTCGTTATGGCAATGGTGATGTCAGAATGGTCGTCATGGCGACGATGATGTCATACTGTCGTCATGGCGACGGTGTTGCCATAATGGTCGTCATGGCGACGATGATGTCATAATGGTCATCATGGCGACGATGACGTCATAATGGTCGTCATGGCGACGATGACGTCATAATGGTCGTTATAGCGACGATAATGTCATACTGGTCGTCATGGCGACGGTGTTGCCATAATGGTCGTCATGGCGACGATGATGTCATAATGGTCGTCATGCCGACGATGATGTCATAATGGTCGTCATGGCGACGATGATCTCAGTATGGTGGTCATGGCTTTGGTGATGTCATAATGGTCGTCATGGCGACGGTGATGTCATAATGGTCGTCATGGCAATGGTGATGTCAGAATGGTCGTCATGGCGACGATGATGTCAGTATGGTGGTCATGGTTTTGGTGATGTCATAATGGTCGTCATGGTGACGATGATGTCATAATGGTCGTCATGGCGACGATGATGTCATTATGATCATCATGGCAACGATGATGTCATAATGGTCGTCATGGCGACGATGATGTCATAATAGTCATCATGGCGACAATGATGTCATAATGGTCGTCATGGCGACGATGATGTTAATATGGTTGTCATGGCTTTGGTGATGTCATAATGGTCGTCACGGCGACGGTGATGTCATAATGGTCGTCATGGCGACGATGACGTCATAATGGTCGTCATGGCGACGATGATGTCATACTGGTCGTCATGGCGACGGTGTTGCCATAATGGTCGTCATGGCGACGATGATGTCATAATGGTCGTCATGGCGACGATGATGTCATAATGGTCGTCATGCCGACGATGATGTCATAATAGTCGTCATGGCGAAGATGATGTCATAATGGTCGTCATGGCGACGATGACGTCATAATGATCGTCATTGCGACGATGACGTCATAATGATCGTCATGTCGACGGTGATGTCATAATGGTCGTTATGGCGACGGTGATGTCATAATAGTCGTCATGGCGACGTTGATGTCATAATTGTCGTCATGCCGACGATGATGTCATAATGGTCGTCATGGCGACGGTGTTACCATAATGGTCGTCATGGCGACGATGATGTCATAATGGTCGTCATGGCGACAATGATGTCATAATGGTCGTCATGGCGACGATGATGTCAGAATGGTCGTCATGGCGACGATTATGTCAGTATGGTAGTCATGGCTTTGGTGATGTCATAATGGTCGTCATGGCGACGATGATGTCATAATGGTCGTCATGGCGACGATGATGTCAATATGGTTGTCATGGTTTTGGTGATGTCATAATGGTCGTCATGGCGACGGTGATATCATAATGGTCGTCATGGCGACGATGATGTCATAATGGTCGTCACGGCGACGATGATGTCATAATGGTCGTCACGGCGACGGTGATGTCATAATGGTTGCCATAGCAACAATGTTGTCATAAAGTTCGTCATGGCGACGATGATGTCATAATGGTAGTCATGGCAACGATGATGTCATAATGGTCGTCATGGCGACGATGATGTCATACTGGTTGTCATGGCGACAGTGTTGCCATAATGGTCGTCATGGCGACGATGATGTCATAATGGTCGTCATGGCGACGGTGTTGTCATAATGGTCGTCATGCCGACGATGATGTCATAATGGTCGTCATGGCGAAGATGATGTCATAATGGTCGTCATGGCGATGATGATGTCATAATGGTCGTCATGGCGACGATGACGTCATAATGGTCGTCATGGCGACGATGACGTCATAATGGTCGTCATGGCGACAGTGATGTCATAATAGTCGTCATGGCGACGATGAAGTCATAATGGTCGTCATGCCGACGATGATGTCATAATGGTCGTCACGGCGACGATGTTGCCATAATGGTCGTCATGGCGACGATGATGTCATAATGGTCGTCATGGCGACGATGATGTCATAATGGTCGTCATGGCGACGATGATGTCAGTATGGTGGTCATGGCTTTGGTGATGTCATAATGGTCGTCATGGCGACGGTGATGTCATAATGGTCGTCATGGCAATGGTGATGTCAGAATGGTCGTCATGGCGACGGTGTTGCCATAATGGTCGTCATGGCGACGATGATGTCATAATGGTCGTCATGGCGACGATGACGTCATAATGGTCGTCATGGCGACGATGATGTCATAATGGTCGTCATGGCGACGATGACGTCATAATGGTCGTCATGGCGACGATGATGTCATAATGGTCGTCATGGCGACGATGATGTCATAATGGTCGTCATGGCGACGATGATGTCAGTATGGTGGTCATGGCTTTGGTGATGTCATAATGGTCGTCATGGCTACGGTGATGTCATAATGGTCGTCATGGCAATGGTGATGTCAGAATGGTCGTCATGGCGACGATGATGTCAGTATGGTGGTCATGGCTTTGGTGATGTCATAATGGTCGTCATGGCGACGATTATGTCATAATGGTCGTCATGGCGACGATGATGTCAATATGGTTGTCATGGCTTTTGTGATGTCATAATGGTCGTCATGGCGGCGGTGATGTCATAATGGTCGTCATGGCGACGATGATGTCATAATGGTCGTCACGGCGACGATGATGTCATAATGGTCGTCATAGCGACGATGATGTCATAATGGTCGTCATGGCGACGATGACGTCATAATGGTCGTCATGGCGACGATGATGTCATAATGTTCGTCATGGCGACGATGATGTCAATATGGTTGTCATGGCTTTGGTGATGTCATAATGGTCGTCATGGCGACGGTGATGTCATAATGGTCGTCATGGCGACGATGATGTCATAATGGTCGTCATGGCGACGATGATATCAGTATGGTGGTCATGGCTTTGGTGATGTCATAATGGTCGTCATGGCGACGATGATGTCATACTGGTCGTCATGGCGACGGTGTTGCCATAATGGTCGTCATGGCGACGATGATGTCATAATGGTCGTCATGGCGACGGTGATGTCATAATGGTCGTCATGCCGACGATGATGTCAGTATGGTGGTCATGGCTTTGGTGATGTCATAATGGTCGTCACGGCGACGGTGATGTCATAATGGTCGTCATGGCAATGGTGATGTCAGAATGGTTGTCATGGCGACGATGATGTCAGTATGGTGGTCATGGCTTTGGTGATGTCAGAATGGTCGTCATGGCGACGATGATGTCATACTGGTCGTCATGGCGACGGTGTTGCCATAATGGTCGTCATGGCGACGATGATGTCATAATGGTCGTCATGGCAATGGTGATGTAAGAATGGTCGTCATGGCGACGATGATGTCATAATGGTCGTCATGGCGACGGTGATGTCATAATGGTCGTCATGGCGACGATGATGTCATAATGGTCGTCATGGCGACGATGATGTCATAATGGTCGTCATGGCGACGATGATGTTATAATAGTCGTCATGGCGACGATGATGTCATAATGGTCGTCATGCCAACGATGATGTCATTATGGTTGTCATGGCTTTGGTGATGTCATAATGGTCGTCATTGCGACGGTGATGTCATAATGGTCGTCATGGCGACGATGATGTCATAATGGTCATCACGGCGACGATGATGTCATAATGGTCGTCACGGCGGCGGTAATGTCATAATGGTCATCATGGCGACGATGATGTCATACTATCGTCATGGCGATGGTGTTGCCATAATGGTCGTCATGGCGACGATGATGTCATAATGGTCATCATGGCGACGATGACGTCATAATGGTCGTCATGGCGACGATGACGTCATAATGGTCGTCATGGCGACGATGACGTCATAATGGTCGTCATGGCGACGATAATGTCATACTGGTCGTCATGACGACGGTGTTGCCATAATGGTCGTCATGGCGACGATGATGTCATAATGGTCGTCATGCCGACGATGATGTCATAATGGTCGTCATGGCGACGATGATGTCATAATGGTCGTCACGGCGACGATGATGTCAGTATGGTGGTCATGGCTTTGGTGATGTCGTAATGGTCGTCAGGGCGACGGTGATGTCATAATGGTCGTCATGGCAATGGTGATGTCAGAATGGTCGTCATGGCGACGATGATGTCATACTGTCGTCATGGCGACGGTGTTGCCATAATGGTCGTCATGGCGACGATGATGTCATAATGGTCATCATGGCGACGATGACGTCATAATGGTCGTCATGGCAACGATGATGTCATAATGGTCGTCATGGCGACGATGATGTCATACTGGTCGACATGGCGACAGTGTTGCCATAATGGTCGTCATGGCGACGATGATGTCATAATGGTCGTCATGGCGACGGTGTTGTCATAATGGTCGTCATGCCGACGATGATGTCATAATGGTCGTCATGGCGAAGATGATGTCATAATGGTCGTCATGGCGACGATGATGTCATAATGGTCATCATGGCGACGATGACGTCATAATGGTCGTCATGGCGACGATGACGTCATAATGGTCGTCATGGCGACGATGATGTCATAATGGTCGTCATGGCGACGGTGATGTCATAATAGTCGTCATGGCGACAATGATGTCATAATGGTCGTCATGCCGACGATGATGTCATAATGGTCGTCACGGCGACGGTGTTGCCATAATGGTCGTCATGGCGACGATGATGTCATAATGGTCGTCATGGCGACGATGATGTCATAATGGTCGTCATGGCGACGATGATGTCAGTATGGTGGTCATGGCTTTGGTGATGTCATAATGGTCGTCATGGCGACGGTGATGTCATAATGGTCGTCATGGCAAAGGTGATGTCAGAATGGTCGTCATGGCGACGGTGTTGCCATAATGGTCGTCATGGCGACGATGACGTCATAATGGTCATCATGGCGACGATGTTGTCATAATGGTCGTCATGGCGACGATGACGTCATAATGGTCGTCATGGCGACGATGATGTCATAATAGTCGTCATGGCGACGATGATGTCATAATGGTCGTCATGGCGACGATGATGTCAGTATGGTGGTCATGGCTTTGGTGATGTCATAATGGTCGTCATGGCGACGGTGATGTCATAATCGTCGTCATGGCAATGGTGATGTCAGAATGGTCGTCATGGCGACGATGATGTCAGTATGGTGGTCATGGCTTTGGTGATGTCATAATGGTCGTCATGGCGACGATTATGTCATAATGGTCGTCATGGCGACGATGATGTCAATATGGTTGTCATGGCTTGGTGATGTCATAATGGTCGTCATGGCGACGGTGATGTCATAATGGTCGTCATGGCGACGATGATGTCATAATGGTCGTCACGGCGACGATGATGTCATAATGGTCGTCATGGCGACGATGATGTCATACTGGTCGTCATGGCGACGGTGTTGCCATAATGGTCGTCATGGCGACGATGATGTCATAATGGTCGTCATGCCGACGATGATGTCATAATGGTCGTCATGGCGACGGTGTTGCCATAATGGTCGTCATGGCGACGATGATGTCATAATGGTCGTCATGGCGACAATGATGTTATAATGGTCGTCATGGCGACGATGATGTCAGTATGGTGGTCATGGCTTTGGTGATGTCATAATGGTCGTCATGGCGACGGTGATGTCATAATGGTCGTCATGGCAATGGTGATGTCAGAATGGTGGTCATGGCTTTCGTGATGTCATAATGGTCGTCATGGCGACGATGTCAATATGGTTGTCATGGCTTTGGTGATGTCATAATGGTCGTCATGGCAATGGTGATGTCAGAATGGTCGTCATGGCGACGATGATGTCATACTGTCGTCATGGCGACGGTGTTGCCATAATGGTCGTCATGGCGACGATGATGTCATAATGGTCATCATGGCGACGATGACGTCATAATGGTCGTCATGGCAACGATGAAGTCATAATGGTCGTCATGGCGACGATGATGTCATACTGGTCGACATGGCGACAGTGTTGCCATAATGGTCGTCATGGCGACGATGATGTCATAATGGTCGTCATGGCGACGGTGTTGTCATAATGGTCGTCATGCCGACGATGATGTCATAATGGTCGTCATGGCGAAGATGATGTCATAATGGTCGTCATGGCGACGATGATGTCATAATGGTCATCATGGCGACGATGACGTCATAATGGTCGTCATGGCGACGATGACGTCATAATGGTCGTCATGGCGACGATGATGTCATAATGGTCGTCATGGCGACGGTGATGTCATAATAGTCGTCATGGCGACAATGATGTCATAATGGTCGTCATGCCGACGATGATGTCATAATGGTCGTCACGGCGACGGTGTTGCCATAATGGTCGTCATGGCGACGATGATGTCATAATGGTCGTCATGGCGACGATGATCTCATAATGGTCGTCATGGCGACGATGATGTCAGTATGGTGGTCATGGCTTTGGTGATGTCATAATGGTCGTCATGGCGACGGTGATGTCATAATGGTCGTCATGGCGACGGTGTTGCCATAATGGTCGTCATGGCGACGATGACGTCATAATGGTCATCATGGCGACGATGATGTCATAATGGTCGTCATGGCGACGATGACGTCATAATGGTCGTCATGGCGACGATGATGTCATAATGGTCGTCATGGCGACGATGATGTCATTATGGTCGTCATGGCGACGATGATGTCAGTATGGTGGTCATGGCTTTGGTGATGTCATAATGGTCGTCATGGCGACGGTGATGTCATAATGGTCGTCATGGCAATGGTGATGTCAGAATGGTCGTCATGGCAACGATGATGTCAGTATGGTGGTCATGGCTTTGGTGATGTCATAATGGTCGTCATGGCGACGATTATGTCATAATGGTCGTCATGGCGACGATGATGTCAATATGGTTGTCATGGCTTGGTGATGTCATAATGGTCGTCATGGCGACGGTGATGTCATAATGGTCGTCATGGCGACGATGATGTCATAATGGTCGTCACGGCGACGATGATGTCATAATGGTCGTCACGGCGACGATGATGTCATACTGGTCGTCATGGCGACGGTGTTGCCATAATGGTCGTCATGGCGACGATGATGTCATAATGGTCGTCATGCCGACGATGATGTCATAATGGTCGTCATGGCGACGATGATGTTATAATGGTCGTCATGGCGACGATGATGTCAGTTTGGTGGTCATGGCTTTGGTGATGTCATAATGGTCGTCATGGCGACGGTGATGTCATAATGGTCGTCATGGCAATGGTGATGTCAGAATGGTGGTCATGGCTTTCGTGATGTCATAATGGTCGTCATGGCGACGATGTCAATATGGTTGTCATGGCTTTGGTGATGTCATAATGGTCGTCATGGCTTTGGTGATGTCATAATGGTCGTCATGGCGACGATGATGTCATAATGGTCGTCACGGCGACGATGACGTCATAATGGTCGTCATAGCGACGATGATGTCATAATGGTCGTCATGGCGACGATGATGTCATAATGGTCGTCATGGCGACGATGATGTCATAATGGTCGTCATGGCGACGATGATGTCATACTGGTCGTCATGGCGACGGTGTTGCCATAATGGTTGTCATGGCGACGATGATGTCATAATGGTCGTCATGGCGACGGTGATGTCATAATGGTCGTCATGCCGACGATGATGTCAGTATGGTGGTCATGGCTTTGGTGATGTCATAATGGTCGTCATGGCAACGATGATGTCATAATGTTCGTCATGGCGACGATGATGTCAGTATGGTGGTCATGGCTTTGGTGATGTCATAATGGTCGTCATGGCTTTGGTGATGTCATAATGGTCGTCACGGCGACGGTGATGTCATAATGGTCGTTTTGGCGACGATGACGTCATAATGGTCGTCATGGCGACGATGATGTCATACTGGTCGTCATGGCGACGGTGTTGCCATAATGGTCGTCATGGTGACGGTGTTGTCATAATGGTCGTCATGCCGACGATGATGTCATAATGGTCGTCATGCCGACGATGATGTCATAATGGTCGTCATGGCGACGATGATGTCAGTATGGTGGTCATGGCTTTGGTGATGTCATAATGGTCGTCATGGCTTTGGTGATGTCATAATGGTCGTCACGGCGACGGTGATGTCATAATGGTCGTTATGGCGACGATGACGTCATAATGGTCGTCATGGCGACGATGATGTCATACTGGTCGTCATGGCGACGGTGTTGCCATAATGGTCGTCATGGCGACGGTGTTGTCATAATGGTCGTCATGCCGACGATGATGTCATAATGGTCGTCATGCCGACGATGTTGTCATAATGGTCGTCATGGCGACGATGAAGTCATAATGGTCATCATGGCGACGATGACGTCATAATGGTCGTCATGGCGACGATGACGTCATAATGGTCGTCATGGCGACGATGATGTCATAATGGTCGTCATGGCGACGGCGATGTCATAATAGTCGTCATGGCGACAATGATGTCATAATGGTCGTCATGCCGACGATGATGTCATAATGGTCGTCACGGCGACGGTGTTGCCATAATGGTCGTCATGGCGACGATGATGTCATAATGGTCGTCATGGCGACGATGATGTCATAATGGTTGTCATGGCGACGATGATGTCAGTATGGTGGTCATGGCTTTGGTGATGTCATAATGGTCGTCATGGCGACGGTGATATCATAATGGTCGTCATGGCAAAGGTGATGTCAGAATGGTCGTCATGGCGACGTTGTTGCCATAATGGTCGTCATGGCGACGATGATGTCAGTATGGTGGTCATGGCTTTGGTGATGTCATAATGGTCGTCATGGCGACGGTGATGTCATAATGGTCGTCATGGCAATGGTGATGTCAGAATGGTCGTCATGGCGACGATGATGTCAGTATGGTGGTCATGGCTTTGGTGATGTCATAATGGTCGTCATGGCGACGATTGTGTCATAATGGTCGTCATGGCGACGATGATGTCAATATGGTTGTCATGGCTTGGTGATGTCATAATGGTCGTCATGGCGACGGTGATGTCATAATGGTCGTCATGGCGACGATGATGTCATAATGGTCGTCACGGCGACGATGATGTCATAATGGTCGTCATGGCGACGATGATGTCATACTGGTCGTCATGGCGACGGTGTTGCCATAATGGTCGTCATGGCGACGGTGATGTCATAATGGTCGTCATGCCGACGATGATGTCATAATGGTCGTCATGGCGACGGTGTTGCCATAATGGTCGTCATGGCGACGATGATGTCATAATGGTCGTCATGGCGACGATGATGTTATAATGGTCGTCATGGCGACGATGATGTCAGTATGGTGGTCATGGCTTTGGTGATGTCATAATGGTCGTCATGGCGACGGTGATGTCATAATGGTCGTCATGGCAATGGTGATGTCAGAATGGTGGTCATGGCTTTCGTGATGTCATGATGGTCGTCATGGCGACGATGTCAATATGGTTGTCATGGCTTTGGTGATGTCATAATGGTCGTCATGGCGACGGTGATGTCATAATGGTCGTCATGGCGACTATGATGTCATAATGGTCGTCATGGCGACTATGATGTCATAATGGTCGTCACGGCGACGATGATGTCATAATGGTCGTCATGGCGACGATGATGTCATAATGGTCGTCATGGCGACGATGATGTCATAATGGTCGTCATGGCGACGATGATGTCATACTGGTCGTCATGGCGACGGTGTTGCCATAATGGTTGTCATGGCGACGATGATGTCATAATGGTCGTCTTGGCGACGGTGATGTCATAATGGTCGTCATGCCGACGATGATGTCAGTATGGTGGTCATGGCTTTGGTGATGTCATAATGGTCGTCATGGCAACGATGATGTCATAATGGTCGTCATGGCGACGATGATGTCATAATGGTCGTCATGGCGACGATGATGTCAGTATGGTGGTCATGGCTTTGGTGATGTCATAATGGTCGTCATGGCGACGGTGATGTCATAATGGTCGTCACGGCGACGGTGATGTCATAATGGTCGTTATGGCGACGATGACGTCATAATGGTCGTCATGGCGACGATGATGTCATACTGGTCGTCATGGCGACGGTGTTGCCATAATGGTCGTCATGGCGACGATGATGTCATAATGGTCGTCATGGCGACGGTGTTGTCATAATGGTCGTCATGCCGACGATGATGTCATAATGGTCGTCATGGCGAAGATGATGTCATAATGGTCGTCATGGCGACGATGATGTCATAATGGTCGTCATGGCGACGATGACGTCATAATGGTCGTCATGGCGACGATGATGTCATAATGGTCGTCATGGCGACGGTGATGTCATAATAGTCGTCATGGCGACAATGATGTCATAATGGTCGTCATGCCGACGATGATGTCATAATGGTCGTCACGGCGACGGTGTTGCCATAATGGTCGTCATGGCGACGATGATGTCATAATGGTCGTCATGGCGACGATGATGTCATAATGGTCGTCATGGCGACGATGATGTCAGTATGGTGGTCATGGCTTTGGTGATGTCATAATGGTCGTCATGGCGACGGTGATGTCAGAATGGTCGTCATGACGACGGTGTTGCCATAATGGTCGTCATGGCGACGATGACGTCATAATGGTCGTCATGGCGACGATGATGTCATAATGGTCGTCATGGCGACGATGACGTCATAATGGTCGTCATGGCGACGATGATGTCATAATGGTCGTCATGGCGACGATGATGTCAGTATGGTCGTCATGGCGACGATGATGTCAGTATGGTGGTCATGGCTTTGGTGATGTCAGAATGGTCGTCATGGCGACGATGATGTCATACTGGTCGTCATGGCGACGGTGTTGCCATAATGGTCGTCATGGCGACGATGATGTCATAATGGTCGTCATGGCAATGGTGATGTCAGAATGGTCGTCATGGCGACGATGATGTCATAATGGTCGTCATGGCGACGGTGATGTCATAATGGTCGTCATGGCGACGATGATGTCATAATGGTCGTCATGGCTACGATGATGTCATAATGGTCGTCATGGCGACGATGATGTTATAATAGTCGTCATGGCGACGATGATGTCATAATGGTCGTCATGCCGACGATGATGTCATAATGGTCGTCATGCCAACGATGATGTCAATATGGTTGTCATGGCTTTGGTGATGTCATAATGGTCGTCATTGCGACGGTGATGTCATAATGGTCGTCATGGCGACGATGATGTCATAATGGTCGTCACGGCGACGATGATGTCATAATGGTCGTCACGGCGGCAGTAATGTCATAATGGTCATCATGGCGACGATGATGTCATACTGTCGTCATGGCAACGGTGTTGCCATAATGGTCGTCATGGCGACGATGATGTCATAAAGGTCATCATGGCGACGATGACGTCATAATGGTCGTCATGGCGACGATGACGTCATAATGGTCGTCATGGCGACGATGACGTCATAATGGTCGTCATGGCGACGATAATGTCATACTGGTCTTCATGACGACGGTGTTGCCATAATGGTCGTCATGGCGACGATGATGTCATAATGGTCGTCATGCCGACGATGATGTCATAATGGTCGTCATGGCGACGATGATGTCATAATGGTCGTCACGGCGACGATGATGTCAGTATGGTGGTCATGGCTTTGGTGATGTCGTAATGGTCGTCAGGGCGACGGTGATGTCATAATGGTCGTCATGGCAATGGTGATGTCAGAATGGTCGTCATGGCGACGATGATGTCATACTGTCGTCATGGCGACGGTGTTGCCATAATGGTCGTCATGGCGACGATGATGTCATAATGGTCATCATGGCGACGATGACGTCATAATGGTCGTCATGGCAACGATGAAGTCATAATGGTCGTCATGGCGACGATGATGTCATACTGGTCGACATGACGACAGTGTTGCCATAATGGTCGTCATGGCGACGGCGATGTCATAATGGTTGTCATGGCGACGATGATGTCAGTATGGTGGTCATGGCTTTGGTGATGTCATAATGGTCGTCATGGCGACGGTGATATCATAATGGTCGTCATGGCAAAGGTGATGTCAGAATGGTCGTCATGGCGACGGTGTTGCCATAATGGTCGTCATGGCGACGATGACGTCATAATGGTCGTCATGGCGACGATGACGTCATAATGGTCGTCATGGCGACGATGATGTCATAATGGTCGTCATGGCGACGATGACGTCATAATGGTCGTCATGGCGACGATGATGTCATAATGGTCGTCATGGCAACGATGATGTCATAATGGTCGTCATGGCGACGGTGATGTCATAATGGTCGTCATGGCAATAGTGATGTCAGAATGGTCGTCATGGCGACGATGATGTCAGTATGGTGGTCATGGCTTTGGTGATGTCATAATGGTCGTCATGGCGACGATTATGTCATAATGGTCGTCATGGCGACGATGATGTCAATATGGTTGTCATGGCTTGGTGATGTCATAATGGTCGTCATGGCGACGGTGATGTCATAATGGTCGTCATGGCGACGATGATGTCATAATGGTCGTCACGGCGACGATGATGTCATAATGGTCGTCATGGCGACGATGATGTCATACTGGTCGTCATGGCGACGGTGTTGCCATAATGGTCGTCATGGCGACGATGATGTCATAATGGTCGTCATGCCGACGATGATGTCATAATGGTCGTCATGGCGACGGTGTTGCCATAATGGTCGTCATGGCGACGATGATGTCATAATGGTCGTCATGGTGACGATGATGTTATAATGGTCGTCATGGCGACGATGATGTCAATATGGTGGTCATGGCTTTGGTGATGTCATAATGGTCGTCATGGCGACGGTGATGTCATAATGGTCGTCATGGCAATGGTGATGTCAGAATGGTGGTCATGGCTTTCGTGATGTCATAATGGTCGTCATGGCGACGATGATGTCAATATGGTTGTCATGGCTTTGGTGATGTCATAATGGTCGTCATGGCGACGGTGATGTCATAATGGTCGTCATGGCGACGATGATGTCATAATGGTCGTCACGGCGACGATGATGTCATAATGGTCGTCATAGCGACGATGAAGTCATAATGGTCGTCATGGCGACGATGACGTCATAATGGTCGTCATGGCGACGATGATGTCATAATGGTCGTCATGGCGACGATGATGTCATACTGGTCGTCATGGCGACGGTGTTGCCATAATGGTTGTCATGGCGACGATGATGTCATAATGGTCGTCATGGCGACGGTGATGTCATAATGGTCGTCATGCCGACGATGATGTCAGTATGGTGGTCATGGCTTTGGTGATGTCATAATGGTCGTCATGGCGACGATGATGTCATAATGGTCGTCATGGCGACGATGATGTCATAATGGTCGTCATGGCGACGATGATGTCAGTATGTGGTCATGGCTTTGGTGATGTCATAATGGTCGTCATGGCGACGGTGATGTCATAATGGTCGTCACGGCGACGGTGATGTCATAATGGTCGTCATGGCGACGGTGATGCCATAATGGTCGTCATGGCGACGATGATGTCATACTGGTCGTCATGGCGACGGTGTTGCCATAATGGTCGTCATGGCGACGATGATGTCATAATGGTCGTCATGGCGACGATGATGTCATAATGGTCGTCATGCCGACGATGATGTCATAATAGTCGTCATGGCGAAGATGATGTCATAATGGTCGTCATGGCGACGATGATGTCATAATGGTCGTCATGGCGACGATGACGTCATAATGATCGTCATGGCGACGATGACGTCATAATGATCGTCATGTCGACGGTGATGTCATAATGGTCGTCATGGCGACGGTGATGTCATAATAGTCGTCATGGCGACGTTGATGTCATAATTGTCGTCATGCCGACGATGATGTCATAATGGTCGTCATGGCGACGGTGTTACCATAATGGTCGTCATGGCGACGATGATGTCATAATGGTCGTCATGACGACAATGATGTCATAATGGTCGTCATGGCGACGATGATGTCATAATGGTCGTCATGCCGACGATGATGTCATAATGGTCGTCACGGCGACGGTGTTGCCATAATGGTCGTCATGGCGACGATGATGTCATAATGGTCGTCATGGCGACGATGATGTCATAATGGTCGTCATGGCGACGATGATGTCAGTATGGTGGTCATGGCTTTGGTGATGTCATAATGGTCGTCATGGCGACGGTGATGTCATAATGGTCGTCATGGCAATGGTGATGTCAGAATGGTCGTCATGGCGACGGTGTTGCCATAATGGTCGTCATGGCGACGATGATGTCATAATGGTCGTCATGGCGACGATGATGTCATAATGGTCGTCATGGCGACGATGACGTCATAATGGTCGTCATGGCGACGATGATGTCATAATGGTCGTCATGGTGACGATGATGTCATAATGGTCGTCATGGCAATGGTGATGTCAGAATGGTCGTCATGGCGACGATGATGTCAGTATGGTGGTCATGGCTTTGGTGATGTCATAATGGTCATCATGGCGACGGTGATGTCATAATGGTCGTCATGGCAATGGTGATGTCAGAATGGTCGTCATGGCGACGATGATGTCAGTATGGTGGTCATGGCTTTGGTGATGTCATAATGGTCGTCATGGCGACGATTATGTCATAATGGTCGTCATGGCGACGATGATGTCAATATGGTTGTCATGGCTTTGGTGATGTCATAATGGTCGTCATGGCGGCGGTGATGTCATAATGGTCGTCATGGCGACGATGATGTCATAATGGTCGTCACGGCGACGATGATGTCATAATGGTCGTCATAGCGACGATGACGTCATAATGGTCGTCATGGCGACGATGATGTCATAATGGTCGTCATGGCGACGATGATGTCAATATGGTTGTCATGGCTTTGGTGATGTCATAATGGTCGTCATGGCGACGGTGATGTCATAATGGTCGTCATGGCGACGATGATGTCATAATGGTCGTCACAGCGACGATGATGTCATAATGGTCATCACGGCGACGGTGATGTCATAATGGTAGTCATGGCGACGATGATGTCATACTGGTCGTCATGGCGACGGTGTTGCCATAGTGGTCGTCATGGTGACGATGATGTCATAATGGTCGTCATGGCGACGATGATGTCATAATGGTCGTCATGCCGACGATGATGTCAGTATGGTGGTCATGGCTTTGGTGATGTCATAATGGTCGTCATGGCGACGATGATGTCATACTGGTCGTCATGGCGACGGTGTTGCCATAATGGTCGTCATGGCGACGATGATGTCATAATGGTCGTCATGGCGACGGTGATGTCATAATGGTCGTCATGCCGACGATGATGTCAGTATGGTGGTCATGGCTTTGGTGATGTCATAATGGTCGTCATGGCGACGGTGATGTCATAATGGTCGTCATGGCAATCGTGATGTCAGAATGGTCGTCATGGCGACGATGATGTCAGTATGGTGGTCATGGCTTTGGTGATGTCATAATGGTCGTCATGGCGACGATTATGTCATAATGGTCATCATGGCGACGATGATGTCAATATGGTTGTCATGGCTTTGGTGATGTCATAATGGTCGTCATGGCGACGGTGATGTCATAATGGTCGTCATGGCGACGATGATGTCATAATGGTCGTCACAGCGACGATGATGTCATAATGGTCGTCACGGCGACGGTGATGTCATAATGGTAGTCATGGCGACGATGATGTCATACTGGTCGTCATGGCGACGGTGTTGCCATAATGGTCGTCATGGTGATGATGATGTCATAATGGTCGTCATGGCGACGATGATGTCATAATGGTCGTCATGGCGACGATGATGTCATAATGGTCGTCATGGCGACGATGATGTCAGTATGGTGGTCATGGCTTTGGTGATGTCATAATAGTCGTCATGGCGACGATGATGTCATACTGGTCGTCATGGCGACGGTGTTGCCATAATGGTCGTCATGGCGACGATGATGTCATAATGGTCGTCATGGCGACGGTGATGTCATAATGGTCGTCATGCCGACGATGATGTCAGTATGGTGGTCATGGCTTTGGTGATGTCATAATGGTCGTTATGGCGACGATGATGTCATAATGGTCGTCATAGCGACGTTGATGTCATAATGGTCGTCATGGCGACGATGATGTCAGTATGGTGGTCATGGCTTTGGTGATGTCATAATGGTTGTCATGGCGACGGTGATGTCATAATGGTCGTCATGGCGACGATGATGTCATAATGGTCGTCATGGCGACGATGACGTCATAATGGTCGTCATGGCGACGATGACGTCATAATGGTCGTCATGGCGACGATGATGTCATACTGGTCGTCATGGCGATGGTGTTGCCATAATGGTCGTCATGGCGACGATGATGTCATAATGGTCGTCATGGCGACGATGATGTCAATATGGTTGTCATGGCTTTGGTGATGTCATAATGGTCGTCATGGTGACGGTGATGTCATAATGGTCGTCACGGCGACGATGATGTCATAATGATCGTCACGGCGACGATGATGTCATAATGGTCGTCACGGCGACGGTGATGTCATAATGGTCGTCATGGCGACGATAACGTCATAATGGTCGTCATGGCGACGATGATGTCATAATGGTCGTCATGGCGACGATGATGTGATAATGGTCGTCATGGCGACGATGATGTCATAATGGTCGTCATGGTGACGATGATGTCATAATGGTCGTCATGGCGACGATGACGTCATAATGGTCGTCATGGCAACGATGATGTCATAATGGTCGTCATGGCGACGATGATGTCATACTGGTCGTCATGGCGACGGTGTTGCCATAATGGTCGTCATGGCGACAATGATGTCATAATGGTCGTCATGGCGACGGTGATGTCATAATGGTCGTCATGCCGACGATGATGTCAGTATGGTGGTCATGTCTTTGGTGATGTCATAATGGTCGTCATGGCGACGATGATGTCATAATGGTCGTCATGGCGACGATTATGTCAGTATGGTGGTCATGGCTTTGGTGATGTCATAATGGTCGTCATGGCGACGGTGATGTCAAAATCGTCGTCATGGCAATGGTGATGTCAGAATGGTCGTCATGGCGACGATGATGTCATACTGGTCGTCATGGCGACGGTACTGCCATAATGGTCGTCATGGCGACGATGATGTCATAATGGTCGTCATGGCAATGGTTATGTCAGAATGGTCGTCATGGCGACGATGATGTCATAATGGTCGTCATGGCGACGATGATGTCATAATGGTCGTCATGGCGACCGTGATGTCATAATGGTCGTCATGGCGACGATGATGTCATAATGGTCGTCATGGCTACGATGATGTCATAATGGTCGTTATGGCTACGATGATGTCATATAGGTCGTCATGGCGACGATGATGTCATAATGGTCGTCATGGCGACGGTGATGTTATAATAGTCGTCATGGCGACGATGATGTCATAATGGTCGTCATGCCGACGATGATGTCAATATGGTTTTCATGGCTTTGGTGATGTCATAATGGTCGTCATGGCGACGGTGATGTCATAATGGTCGTCATGGCGACGATGATGTCATAATGGTCGTCACGGCAGCAGTAATGTCATAATGGTCGTCATGGCGACGATGATGTCATACTGTCGTCATGGCGACGGTGTTGCCATAATGGTCATCATGGCGACGATGATGTCATAATGGTCATCATGGCGACGATGACGTCATAATGGTCGTCATGGCGACGATGACGTCATAATGATCGTCATGGCGACGATAATGTCATACTGGTCGTCATGGCGACGGTGTTGCCATAATGGTCGTCATGGCGACGATGATGTCATAATGGTCGTCATGCCGACGATGATGTCATAATGGTCGTCATGGCGACGATGATGTCAGTATGGTGGTCATGGCTTTGGTGATGTCATAATGGTCGTCATGGCTTTGGTGATGTCATAATGGTCGTCATGGCGACGATGATGTCATAATGGTCGTCACGGCGACGATGATGGCATAATGGTCGTCATAGCGACGATGATGTCATAATGGTCGTCATGGCGACGATGACGTCATAATGGTCGTCATGGCGACGATGATGTCATAATGGTCGTCATGGCGACGATGATGTCATACTGGTCGTCATGGCGACGGTGTTGCCATAATGGTCGTCATGGCGACGATGATGTCATAATGGTCGTCATGGCGACGGTGATGTCATAATGGTCGTCATGCCGACGATGATGTCATAATGGTCGTCATGGCGACGATGATGTGAGTATGGTGGTCATGGCTTTGGTGATGTCATAATGGTCGTCATGGCGACGGTGATGTCAAAATGGTCGTCATGGCAATGGTGATGTCAGAATGGTCGTCATGGCGACGATGATGTCATACTGGTCGTCATGGCGACGATGATGTCATAATGGTCGTCATGGCTACGATGATGTCATAATGGTCGTCATGGCGACGATGATGTTATAATAGTCGTCATGGCGACAATGATGTCATAATGGTCGTCATGCCAACGATGATGTCAATATGGTTGTCATGGCTTTGGTGATGTCATAATGGTCGTCATGGCGACGATGATGTCATAATGGTCGTCACGGCGACGATGATGTCATAATGGTCGTCACGGCGGCGGTAATGTCATAATGGTCGTCATGGCGACGATGATGTCATACTGTCGTCATGGCGACGGTGTTGCCATAATGGTCGTCATGGCGACGATGATGTCATAATGGTCATCATGGCGACGATGACGTCATAATGGTCGTCATGGTGACGATGACGTCATAATGGTCGTCATGGCGACGATGACGTCATAATGGTCGTCATGGCGACGATAATGTCATACTGGTCGTCATGGCGACGGTGTTGCCATAATGGTCGTCATGGCGACGATGATGTCATAATGGTCGTCATGCCGACGATGATGTCATAATGGTCGTCATGGCGACGATGATGTCATAATGGTCGTCATGGCGACGATGATGTCAGTATGGTGGTCATGGCTTTGGTGATGTCATAATGGTCGTCATGGCGACGGTGATGTCAGAATGGTCGTCATGGCAATGGTGATGTCAGAATGGTCGTCATGGCGACGATGATGTCATACTGTCGTCATGGCGATGGTGTTGCCATAATGGTCGTCATGGCGACGATGATGTCATAATGGTCATCATGGCGACGATGACGTCATAATGGTCGTCATGGCGATGATGACGTCATAATGGTCGTTATAGCGACGATAATGTCATACTGGTCGTCATGGCGACGGTGTTGCCATAATGGTCGTCATGGCGACGATGATATCATAATGGTCGTCATGCCGACGATGATGTCATAATGGTCGTCATGGCGACGATGATCTCAGTATGGTGGTCATGGCTTTGGTGATGTCATAATGGTCGTCATGGCGACGATGATGTCATAATGGTCGTCACGGCGACGATGATGGCATAATGGTCGTCATAGCGACGATGATGTCATAATGGTCGTCATGGCGACGATGACGTCATAATGGTCGTCATGGCGACGATGATGTCATAATGGTCGTCATGGCGACGATGATGTCATACTGGTCGTCATGGCGACGGTGTTGCCATAATGGTCGTCATGGCGACGATGATGTCATAATGGTCGTCATGGCGACGGTGATGTCATAATGGTCGTCATGCCGACGATGATGTCATAATGGTCGTCATGGCGACGATGATGTGAGTATGGTGGTCATGGCTTTGGTGATGTCATAATGGTCGTCATGGCGACGGTGATGTCAAAATGGTCGTCATGGCAATGGTGATGTCAGAATGGTCGTCATGGCGACGATGATGTCATACTGGTCGTCATGGCGACGATGATGTCATAATGGTCGTCATGGCTACGATGATGTCATAATGGTCGTCATGGCGACGATGATGTTATAATAGTCGTCATGGCGACAATGATGTCATAATGGTCGTCATGCCAACGATGATGTCAATATGGTTGTCATGGCTTTGGTGATGTCATAATGGTCGTCATGGCGACGATGATGTCATAATGGTCGTCACGGCGACGATGATGTCATAATGGTCGTCACGGCGGCGGTAATGTCATAATGGTCGTCATGGCGACGATGATGTCATACTGTCGTCATGGCGACGGTGTTGCCATAATGGTCGTCATGGCGACGATGATGTCATAATGGTCATCATGGCGACGATGACGTCATAATGGTCGTCATGGTGACGATGACGTCATAATGGTCGTCATGGCGACGATGACGTCATAATGGTCGTCATGGCGACGATAATGTCATACTGGTCGTCATGGCGACGGTGTTGCCATAATGGTCGTCATGGCGACGATGATGTCATAATGGTCGTCATGCCGACGATGATGTCATAATGGTCGTCATGGCGACGATGATGTCATAATGGTCGTCATGGCGACGATGATGTCAGTATGGTGTTCATGGCTTTGGTGATGTCATAATGGTCGTCATGGCGACGGTGATGTCAGAATGGTCGTCATGGCAATGGTGATGTCAGAATGGTCGTCATGGCGACGATGATGTCATACTGTCGTCATGGCGATGGTGTTGCCATAATGGTCGTCATGGCGACGATGATGTCATAATGGTCATCATGGCGACGATGACGTCATAATGGTCGTCATGGCGATGATGACGTCATAATGGTCGTTATAGCGACGATAATGTCATACTGGTCGTCATGGCGACGGTGTTGCCATAATGGTCGTCATGGCGACGATGATATCATAATGGTCGTCATGCCGACGATGATGTCATAATGGTCGTCATGGCGACGATGATCTCAGTATGGTGGTCATGGCTTTGGTGATGTCATAATGGTCGTCATGGCGACGGTGATGTCATAATGGTCGTCATGGCAATGGTGATGTCAGAATGGTCGTCATGGCGACGATGTCAGTATGGTGGTCATGGTTTTGGTGATGTCATAATGGTCGTCATGGTGACGATGATGTCATAATGGTCGTCATGGCGACGATGATATCAATATGGTTGTCATGGCTTTGGTGATGTCATAATGGTCGTCATGGCGACGGTGATGTCATAATGGTCGTCATGGCGACGATGATGTCATAATGGTCGTCACGGCGACGATGATGTCATAATGGTCGTCATAGCGACGATGACGTCATAATGGTCGTCATGGCGACGATGATGTCATAATGGTCGTCATGGCGACGATGATGTCATTATGGTCGTCATGGCGACGGTGTTGCCATAATGGTCGTCATGGCGACGATGATGTCATTATGGTCGTCATGCCGACGATGATGTCACAATGGTCGTCATGGCGACGATGATGTCAGTATGGTGGTCATGGCTTTGGTGATGTCATAATGGTCGTCATGGCGACGGTGATGTCAAAATGGTCGTCATGGCAATGGTGATGTCAGAATGGTCGTCATGGCGACGATGATGTCAGAATGGTCGTCATGGCGACGGTGTTGCCATAATGGTCGTCATGGCGACGATGATGTCATAATGGTCATCATGGCAATGGTGATGTCAGAATGGTCGTCATGGCGACGATGATGTCATAATGGTCGTCATGGCGACGGTGATGTCATAATGGTCGTCATGGCGACGATGATGTCATAATGGTCGTCATGGCTACGATGATGTCATAATGGTCGTCATGGCGACGATGATGTCATAATGGTCGTCATGGCGACGATGATGTCATAATGGTCGTCATGGCGACGGTGATGTTATAATAGTCGTCATGGCGACGATGATGTCATAATGGTCGTCATGCCAACGATGATGTCAATATGGTTGTCATGGCTTTAGTGATGTCATAATGGTCGTCATGGCGACGATGATGTCATAATGGTCATCACGGCGACGATGATGTCATAATTGTCGTCACGGCGGCGGTAATGTCATAATGGTCGTCACGGCGACGATGATGTCATACTGTCGTCATGGCGACGGTGTTGCCATAATGGTCGTCATGGCGACGATGATGTCATAATGGTCATCATGGCGACGATGACGTCATAATGGTCGTCATGGCGACGATGACGTCATAATGGTCATCATGGCGACGATGACGTCATAATGGTCGTCATGGCGACGATGACGTCATAATGGTCGTCATGGCGACGATAATGTCATACTGGTCGTCATGGCGACGGTGTTGCCATAATGGTCGTCATGGCGATGATGATGTCATAATGTTCGTCATGCCGACGATGATGTCATAATGGTCGTCATGGCGACGATGATGTCATAATGGTCGTCATGGCGACGATGATGTCAGTATGGTGGTCATGGCTTTGGTGATGTCAGAATGGTCGTCATGGCGACGGTGATGTCATAATGGTCGTCATGGCAATGGTGATGTCAGAATGGTCGTCATGGCGACGATGATGTCAGTATGGTGGTCATGGCTTTGGTGATGTAATAATGGTCGTCATGGCGACGATGATGTCATAATGGTCGTCATGGTGACGATGATGTCAATATGGTTGTCATGGCTTTGGTGATGTCATAATGGTCGTCATGGCGACGATGATGTCATACTGGTCGTCATGGCGGCGGTGTTGCCATAATGGTCGTCATGGCGACGATGATGTCATAATGTTCGTCATGGCGACGATGATGTCATAATGGTCATCATGGCGACGATGACGTCATAATGGTCGTCATGGCGACAATGACGTCATTATGGTCGTCATGGCGACGATGATGTCATAATGGTCGTCATGGCGACGATGATGTCATACTGGTCGTCATGGCGACGGAGTTGCCTTAATGGTCGGCATTTCGACGATGATGTCATAATGGTCGTCATGCCGACGATGATGTCATAATGGTCGTCATGGCGACGATGATGTCATAATGGTCGTCATGGCGACGATGATGTCATAATGGTCGTCATGGCGACGATGATGTCAGTATGGTGGTCATGGCTTTGGTGATGTCATAATGGTCGTCATGGCGACGGTGATGTCATAATGGTCGTCATGGCAATGGTGATGTCAGAATGGTCATCATGGCGACGATGATGTCAGTATGGTGGTCATGGCTTTGGTGATGTCATAATGGTCGTCATGGCGACGATGATGTCAATATGGTTGTCATGGCTTTGGTGATGTCATAATGGTCGTCATGGCGATGTTGATGTCATAATGGTCGTCACGGCGACGATGATGTCATAATGGTCATCACGGCGACGGTGATGTCATAATGGTCGTCATGGTGACGATGATGTCATACTGGTCGTCATGGCGACGGTGTTGCCATAATGGTCGTCATGGCGACGATGATGTCATAATGGTCGTCATGGCGACAATGATGTCATAATGGTCGTCATGGCGACGATGACGTCATAATGGTCGTCATGGCGACGATGATATCATAATGGTCATCATGGCGACGGTGATGTCATAATGGTTGCCATGGCAACAATATTGTCATAATGGTCGTCATGGCGATGATGATGTCATTATGGTCGTCATGGCAACGATGATGTCATCATGGTCGTCATGGCAACGATGAAGTCATATTCGTCGTCACGGCAATTGTGATGTCATAATGCTCATCATGGCGAAGGTGATGTCATAATAATTGTCATGGCAACAAAGTTGTCATAATGGTCGTCATGACGACGGTGATGTCATAATGGTCGTCATGGCGACGGTGATGTCATAATGGTCATCATGGCAACGATGAGGTCATAATGTTCGTCATGGCGACGGTGATGTAATATTGGTCGTCATGGCGACGATGATGTCATCATGGTCGTCATGGCGACGATGATGTCATAATGGTCGTCATGCCGACGATGATGTCATAATAGTCGTCATGGCGAAGATGATGTCATAATGGTCGTCATGGCGACGATGATGTCATAATGGTCGTCATGGCGACGATGACGTCATAATGATCGTCATGGCGACGATGACGTCATAATGATCGTCATGTCGACGGTGATGTCATAATGGTCGTCATGGCGACGGTGATGTCATAATAGTCGTCATGGCGACGTTGATGTCATAATTGTCGTCATGCCGACGATGATGTCATACTGGTCGTCATGGCGACGGTACTGCCATAATGGTCGTCATGGCGACGATGATGTCATAATGGTCGTCATGGCAATGGTGATGTCAGAATGGTCGTCATGGCGACGATGATGTCATAATGGTCGTCATGGCGACGATGATGTCATAATGGTCGTCATGGCGACCGTGATGTCATAATGGTCGTCATGGCGACGATGATGTCATAATGGTCGTCATGGCTACGATGATGTCATAATGGTCGTCATGGCTACGATGATGTCATATAGGTCGTCATGGCGACGATGATGTCATAATGGTCGTCATGGCGACGGTGATGTTATAATAGTCGTCATGGCGACGATGATGTCATAATGGTCGTCATGCCGACGATGATGTCAATATGGTTTTCATGGCTTTGGTGATGTCATAATGGTCGTCATGGCGACGGTGATGTCATAATGGTCGTCATGGCGACGATGATGTCATAATGGTCGTCACGGCAGCAGTAATGTCATAATGGTCGTCATGGCGACGATGATGTCATACTGTCGTCATGGCGACGGTGTTGCCATAATGGTCATCATGGCGACGATGATGTCATAATGGTCATCATGGCGACGATGACGTCATAATGGTCGTCATGGCGACGATGACGTCATAATGATCGTCATGGCGACGATAATGTCATACTGGTCGTCATGGCGACGGTGTTGCCATAATGGTCGTCATGGCGACGATGATGTCATAATGGTCGTCATGCCGACGATGATGTCATAATGGTCGTCATGGCGACGATGATGTCAGTATGGTGGTCATGGCTTTGGTGATGTCATAATGGTCGTCATGGCTTTGGTGATGTCATAATGGTCGTCATGGCGACGATGATGTCATAATGGTCGTCACGGCGACGATGATGGCATAATGGTCGTCATAGCGACGATGATGTCATAATGGTCGTCATGGCGACGATGACGTCATAATGGTCGTCATGGCGACGATGATGTCATAATGGTCGTCATGGCGACGATGATGTCATACTGGTCGTCATGGCGACGGTGTTGCCATAATGGTCGTCATGGCGACGATGATGTCATAATGGTCGTCATGGCGACGGTGATGTCATAATGGTCGTCATGCCGACGATGATGTCATAATGGTCGTCATGGCGACGATGATGTGAGTATGGTGGTCATGGCTTTGGTGATGTCATAATGGTCGTCATGGCGACGGTGATGTCAAAATGGTCGTCATGGCAATGGTGATGTCAGAATGGTCGTCATGGCGACGATGATGTCATAATGGTCGTCATGGCTACGATGATGTCATAATGGTCGTCATGGCGACGATGATGTTATAATAGTCGTCATGGCGACAATGATGTCATAATGGTCGTCATGCCAACGATGATGTCAATATGGTTGTCATGGCTTTGGTGATGTCATAATGGTCGTCATGGCGACGATGATGTCATAATGGTCGTCACGGCGACGATGATGTCATAATGGTCGTCACAGCGGCGGTAATGTCATAATGGTCGTCATGGCGACGATGATGTCATACTGTCGTCATGGCGACGGTGTTGCCATAATGGTCGTCATGGCGACGATGATGTCATAATGGTCATCATGGCGACGATGACGTCATAATGGTCGTCATGGTGACGATGACGTCATAATGGTCGTCATGGCGACGATGACGTCATAATGGTCGTCATGGCGACGATAATGTCATACTGGTCGTCATGGCGACGGTGTTGCCATAATGGTCGTCATGGCGACGATGATGTCATAATGGTCGTCATGCCGACGATGATGTCATAATGGTCGTCATGGCGACGATGATGTCATAATGGTCGTCATGGCGACGATGATGTCAGTATGGTGGTCATGGCTTTGGTGATGTCATAATGGTCGTCATGGCGACGGTGATGTCAGAATGGTCGTCATGGCAATGGTGATGTCAGAATGGTCGTCATGGCGACGATGATGTCATACTGTCGTCATGGCGATGGTGTTGCCATAATGGTCGTCATGGCGACGATGATGTCATAATGGTCATCATGGCGACGATGACGTCATAATGGTCGTCATGGCGATGATGACGTCATAATGGTCGTTATAGCGACGATAATGTCATACTGGTCGTCATGGCGACGGTGTTGCCATAATGGTCGTCATGGCGACGATGATATCATAATGGTCGTCATGCCGACGATGATGTCATAATGGTCGTCATGGCGACGATGATCTCAGTATGGTGGTCATGGCTTTGGTGATGTCATAATGGTCGTCATGGCGACGGTGATGTCATAATGGTCGTCATGGCAATGGTGATGTCAGAATGGTCGTCATGGCGACGATGATGTCAGTATGGTGGTCATGGTTTTGGTGATGTCATAATGGTCGTCATGGTGACGATGATGTCATAATGGTCGTCATGGCGACGATGATATCAATATGGTTGTCATGGCTTTGGTGATGTCATAATGGTCGTCATGGCGACGGTGATGTCATAATGGTCGTCATGGCGACGATGATGTCATAATGGTCGTCACGGCGACGATGATGTCATAATGGTCGTCATAGCGACGATGACGTCATAATGGTCGTCATGGCGACGATGATGTCATAATGGTCGTCATGGCGACGATGATGTCATTATGGTCGTCATGGCGACGGTGTTGCCATAATGGTCATCATGGCGACGATGATGTCATTATGGTCGTCATGCCGACGATGATGTCACAATGGTCGTCATGGCGACGATGATGTCAGTATGGTGGTCATGGCTTTGGTGATGTCATAATGGTCGTCATGGCGACGGTGATGTCAAAATGGTCGTCATGGCGACGATGATGTCAGAATGGTCGTCATGGCGACGATGATGTCAGAATGGTCGTCATGGCGACGGTGTTGCCATAATGGTCGTCATGGCGACGATGATGTCATAATGGTCATCATGGCAATGGTGATGTCAGAATGGTCGTCATGGCGACGATGATGTCATAATGGTCGTCATGGCGACGGTGATGTCATAATGGTCGTCATGGCGACGATGATGTCATAATGGTCGTCATGGCTACGATGATGTCATAATGGTCGTCATGGCGACGATGATGTCATAATGGTCGTCATGGCGACGATGATGTCATAATGGTCGTCATGGCGACGGTGATGTTATAATAGTCGTCATGGCGACGATGATGTCATAATGGTCGTCATGCCAACGATGATGTCAATATGGTTGTCATGGCTTTGGTGATGTCATAATGGTCGTCATGGCGACGATGATGTCATAATGGTCATCACGGCGACGATGATGTCATAATGGTCGTCACGGCGGCGGTAATGTCATAATGGTCGTCACGGCGACGATGATGTCATACTGTCGTCATGGCGACGGTGTTGCCATAATGGTCGTCATGGCGACGATGATGTCATAATGGTCATCATGGCGACGATGACGTCATAATGGTCGTCATGGCGACGATGACGTCATAATGGTCGTCATGGCGACGATGACGTCATAATGGTCGTCATGGCGATGATGACGTCATAATGGTCGTTATAGCGACGATAATGTCATACTGGTCGTCATGGCGACGGTGTTGCCATAAGGGTCGTCATGGCGACGATGATGTCATAATGGTCGTCATGCCGACGATGATGTCATAATGGTCGTCATGGCGACGATGATCTCAGTATGGTGGTCATGGCTTTGGTGATGTCATAATGGTCGTCATGGCGACGGTGATGTCATAATGGTCGTCATGGCAATGGTGATGTCAGAATGGTCGTCATGGCGACGATGATGTCAGTATGGTGGTCATGGTTTTGGTGATGTCATAATGGTCGTCATGGTGACGATGATGTCATAATGGTCGTCATGGCGACGATGATATCAATATGGTTGTCATGGCTTTGGTGATGTCATAATGGTCGTCATGGCGACGGTGATGTCATAATGGTCGTCATGGCGACGATGATGTCATAATGGTCGTCACGGCGACGATGATGTCATAATGGTCGTCATAGCGACGATGACGTCATAATGGTCGTCATGGCGACGATGATGTCATAATGGTCGTCATGGCGACGATGATGTCATTATGGTCGTCATGGCGACGGTGTTGCCATAATGGTCGTCATGGCGACGATGATGTCATTATGGTCGTCATGCCGACGATGATGTCACAATGGTCGTCATGGCGACGATGATGTCAGTATGGTGGTCATGGCTTTGGTGATGTCATAATGGTCGTCATGGCGACGGTGATGTCAAAATGGTCGTCATGGCAATGGTGATGTCAGAATGGTCGTCATGGCGACGATGATGTCAGAATGGTCGTCATGGCGACGGTGTTGCCATAATGGTCGTCATGGCGACGATGATGTCATAATGGTCATCATGGCAATGGTGATGTCAGAATGGTCGTCATGGCGACGATGATGTCATAATGGTCGTCATGGCGACGGTGATGTCATAATGGTCGTCATGGCGACGATGATGTCATAATGGTCGTCATGGCTACGATGATGTCATAATGGTCGTCATGGCGACGATGATGTCATAATGGTCGTCATGGCGACGATGATGTCATAATGGTCGTCATGGCGACGGTGATGTTATAATAGTCGTCATGGCGACGATGATGTCATAATGGTCGTCATGCCAACGATGATGTCAATATGGTTGTCATGGCTTTAGTGATGTCATAATGGTCGTCATGGCGACGATGATGTCATAATGGTCATCACGGCGACGATGATGTCATAATTGTCGTCACGGCGGCGGTAATGTCATAATGGTCGTCACGGCGACGATGATGTCATACTGTCGTCATGGCGACGGTGTTGCCATAATGGTCGTCATGGCGACGATGATGTCATAATGGTCATCATGGCGACGATGACGTCATAATGGTCGTCATGGCGACGATGACGTCATAATGGTCATCATGGCGACGATGACGTCATAATGGTCGTCATGGCGACGATGACGTCATAATGGTCGTCATGGCGACGATAATGTCATACTGGTCGTCATGGCGACGGTGTTGCCATAATGGTCGTCATGGCGATGATGATGTCATAATGTTCGTCATGCCGACGATGATGTCATAATGGTCGTCATGGCGACGATGATGTCATAATGGTCGTCATGGCGACGATGATGTCAGTATGGTGGTCATGGCTTTGGTGATGTCAGAATGGTCGTCATGGCGACGGTGATGTCATAATGGTCGTCATGGCAATGGTGATGTCAGAATGGTCGTCATGGCGACGATGATGTCAGTATGGTGGTCATGGCTTTGGTGATGTAATAATGGTCGTCATGGCGACGATGATGTCATAATGGTCGTCATGGTGACGATGATGTCAATATGGTTGTCATGGCTTTGGTGATGTCATAATGGTCGTCATGGCGACGATGATGTCATACTGGTCGTCATGGCGGCGGTGTTGCCATAATGGTCGTCATGGCGACGATGATGTCATAATGTTCGTCATGGCGACGATGATGTCATAATGGTCATCATGGCGACGATGACGTCATAATGGTCGTCATGGCGACAATGACGTCATTATGGTCGTCATGGCGACGATGATGTCATAATGGTCGTCATGGCGACGATGATGTCATACTGGTCGTCATGGCGACGGAGTTGCCTTAATGGTCGGCATTTCGACGATGATGTCATAATGGTCGTCATGCCGACGATGATGTCATAATGGTCGTCATGGCGACGATGATGTCATAATGGTCGTCATGGCGACGATGATGTCATAATGGTCGTCATGGCGACGATGATGTCAGTATGGTGGTCATGGCTTTGGTGATGTCATAATGGTCGTCATGGCGACGGTGATGTCATAATGGTCGTCATGGCAATGGTGATGTCAGAATGGTCATCATGGCGACGATGATGTCAGTATGGTGGTCATGGCTTTGGTGATGTCATAATGGTCGTCATGGCGACGATGATGTCAATATGGTTGTCATGGCTTTGGTGATGTCATAATGGTCGTCATGGCGATGTTGATGTCATAATGGTCGTCACGGCGACGATGATGTCATAATGGTCATCACGGCGACGGTGATGTCATAATGGTCGTCATGGTGACGATGATGTCATACTGGTCGTCATGGCGACGGTGTTGCCATAATGGTCGTCATGGCGACGATGATGTCATAATGGTCGTCATGGCGACAATGATGTCATAATGGTCGTCATGGCGACGATGACGTCATAATGGTCGTCATGGCGACGATGATATCATAATGGTCATCATGGCGACGGTGATGTCATAATGGTTGCCATGGCAACAATATTGTCATAATGGTCGTCATGGCGATGATGATGTCATTATGGTCGTCATGGCAACGATGATGTCATCATGGTCGTCATGGCAACGATGAAGTCATATTCGTCGTCACGGCAATTGTGATGTCATAATGCTCATCATGGCGAAGGTGATGTCATAATAATTGTCATGGCAACAAAGTTGTCATAATGGTCGTCATGACGACGGTGATGTCATAATGGTCGTCATGGCGACGGTGATGTCATAATGGTCATCATGGCAACGATGAGGTCATAATGTTCGTCATGGCGACGGTGATGTAATATTGGTCGTCATGGCGACGATGATGTCATCATGGTCGTCATGGCGACGATGATGTCATAATGGTCGTCATGCCGACGATGATGTCATAATAGTCGTCATGGCGAAGATGATGTCATAATGGTCGTCATGGCGACGATGATGTCATAATGGTCGTCATGGCGACGATGACGTCATAATGATCGTCATGGCGACGATGACGTCATAATGATCGTCATGTCGACGGTGATGTCATAATGGTCGTCATGGCGACGGTGATGTCATAATAGTCGTCATGGCGACGTTGATGTCATAATTGTCGTCATGCCGACGATGATGTCATAATGGTCGTCATGGCGACGGTGTTACCATAATGGTCGTCATGGCGACGATGATGTCATAATGGTCGTCATGGCGACAATGATGTCATAATGGTCGTCATGGCGACGATGATGTCAGAATGGTCGTCATGGCGACGATTATGTCAGTATGGTAGTCATGGCTTTGGTGATGTCTTAATGGTCGTCATGGCGACGATGATGTCATAATGGTCGTCATGGCGACGATGATGTCAATATGGTTGTCATGGTTTTGGTGATATCATAATGGTCGTCATGGCGACGGTGATGTCATAATGGTTGTCATGGCGACGATGATGTCATAATGGTCGTCACGGCGACGATGACGTCATAATGGTCGTCATGGCGACGATGACGTCATAATGGTCGTCATGGCGACAGTGATGTCATAATAGTCGTCATGGCGACGATGATGTCATAATGGTCGTCATGCCGACGATGATGTCATAATGGTTGTCACGGCGACGGTGTTGCCATAATGGTCGTCATGGCGACGATGATGTCATAATGGTCGTCATGGCGACGATGATGTCATAATGGTCGTCATGGCGACGGTGATGTTATAATAGTCGTCATGGCGACGATGATGTCATAATGGTCGTCATGCCGACGATGATGTCAATATGGTTTTCATGGCTTTGGTGATGTCATAATGGTCGTCATGGCGACGGTGATGTCATAATGGTCGTCATGGCGACGATGATGTCATAATGGTCGTCACGGCAGCGGTAATGTCATAATGGTCGTCATGGCGACGATGATGTCATACTGTCGTCATGGCGACGGTGTTGCCATAATGGTCATCATGGCGACGATGATGTCATAATGGTCATCATGGCGACGATGACGTCATAATGGTCGTCATGGCGACGATGACGTCATAATGGTCGTCATGGCGACGATAATGTCATACTGGTCGTCATGGCGACGGTGTTGCCATAATGGTCGTCATGGCGACGATGATGTCATAATGGTCGTCATGCCGACGATGATGTCATAATGGTCGTCATGGCGACGATGATGTCATAATGGTTGTCATGGCGACGGTGATGTCAGTATGGTGGTCATGGCTTTGGTGATGTCATAATGGTCGTCATGGCTTTGGTGATGTCATAATGGTCGTCATGGCGACGATGATGTCATAATGGTCGTCATGGCGACGATGATGGCATAATGGTCGTCATAGCGACGATGATGTCATAATGGTCGTCATGGCGACGATGACGTCATAATGGTCGTCATGGCGACGATGATGTCATAATGGTCGTCATGGCGACGATGATGTCATACTGGTCGTCATGGCGACGGTGTTGCCATAATGGTCGTCATGGCGACGATGATGTCATAATGGTCGTCATGGCGACGGTGATGTCATAATGGTCGTCATGCCGACGATGATGTCATAATGGTCGTCATGGCGACGATGATGTGAGTATGGTGGTCATGGCTTTGGTGATGTCATAATGGTCGTCATGGCGACGGTGATGTCAAAATGGTCGTCATGGCAATGGTGATGTCAGAATGGTCGTCATGGCGACGATTATGTCATACTGGTCGTCATGGCGACGATGATGTCAATATGGTTGTCATGGCTTTGGTGATGTCATAATGGTCGTCATGGCGACGATGATGTCATAATGGTCGTCACGGCGACGATGATGTCATAATGGTCGTCACGGCGGCGGTAATGTCATAATGGTCGTCATGGCGACGGTGTTGCCATACTGTCGTCATGGCGACGGTGTTGCCATAATGGTCGTCATGGCGACGATGATGTCATAATGGTCATCATGGCGACGATGACGTCATAATGGTCGTCATGGTGACGATGACGTCATAATGGTCGTCATGGCGACGATGACGTCATAATGGTCGTCATGGCGACGATAATGTCATACTGGTCGTCATGGCGACGGTGTTGCCATAATGGTCGTCATGGCGACGATGATGTCATAATGGTCGTCATGCCGACGATGATGTCATAATGGTCAGCATGGCGACGATGATGTCATAATGGTCGTCATGGCGACGATGATGTCAGTATGGTGGTCATGGCTTTGGTGATGTCATAATGGTCGTCATGGCGACGGTGATGTCAGAATGGTCGTCATGGCAATGGTGATGTCAGAATGGTCGTCATGGCGACGATGATGTCATACTGTCGTCATGGCGACGGTGTTGCCATAATGGTCGTCATGGCGACGATGATGTCATAATGGTCATCATGGCGACGATGACGTCATAATGGTCGTCATGGCGACGATGACGTCATAATGGTCGTTATAGCGACGATAATGTCATACTGGTCGTCATGGCGACGGTGTTGCCATAATGGTCGTCATGGCGACGATGATGTCATAATGGTCGTCATGGCGACGGTGATGTCATAATAGTCGTCATGGCGACGTTGATGTCATAATTGTCGTCATGCCGACGATGATGTCATAATGGTCGTCATGGCGACGGTGTTACCATAATGGTCGTCATGGCGACGATGATGTCATAATGGTCGTCATGGCGACAATGATGTCATAATGGTCGTCATGGCGACGATGATGTCAGAATGGTCGTCATGGCGACGATTATGTCAGTATGGTAGTCATGGCTTTGGTGATGTCTTAATGGTCGTCATGGCGACGATGATGTCATAATGGTCGTCATGGCGACGATGATGTCAATATGGTTGTCATGGTTTTGGTGATATCATAATGGTCGTCATGGCGACGGTGATGTCATAATGGTTGTCATGGCGACGATGATGTCATAATGGTCGTCACGGCGACGATGACGTCATAATGGTCGTCATGGCGACGATGACGTCATAATGGTCGTCATGGCGACAGTGATGTCATAATAGTCGTCATGGCGACGATGATGTCATAATGGTCGTCATGCCGACGATGATGTCATAATGGTCGTCACGGCGACGGTGTTGCCATAATGGTCGTCATGGCGACGATGATGTCATAATGGTCGTCATGGCAACGATGATGTCATAATGGTCGTCATGGCGACGGTGATGTTATAATAGTCGTCATGGCGACGATGATGTCATAATGGTCGTCATGCCGACGATGATGTCAATATGGTTTTCATGGCTTTGGTGATGTCATAATGGTCGTCATGGCGACGGTGATGTCATAATGGTCGTCATGGCGACGATGATGTCATAATGGTCGTCACGGCAGCGGTAATGTCATAATGGTCGTCATGGCGACGATGATGTCATACTGTCGTCATGGCGACGGTGTTGCCATAATGGTCATCATGGCGACGATGATGTCATAATGGTCATCATGGCGACGATGACGTCATAATGGTCGTCATGGCGACGATGACGTCATAATGGTCGTCATGGCGACGATAATGTCATACTGGTCGTCATGGCGACGGTGTTGCCATAATGGTCGTCATGGCGACGATGATGTCATAATGGTCGTCATGCCGACGATGATGTCATAATGGTCGTCATGGCGACGATGATGTCATAATGGTTGTCATGGCGACGGTGATGTCAGTATGGTGGTCATGGCTTTGGTGATGTCATAATGGTCGTCATGGCTTTGGTGATGTCATAATGGTCGTCATGGCGACGATGATGTCATAATGGTCGTCACGGCGACGATGATGGCATAATGGTCGTCATAGCGACGATGATGTCATAATGGTCGTCATGGCGACGATGACGTCATAATGGTCGTCATGGCGACGATGATGTCATAATGGTCGTCATGGCGACGATGATGTCATACTGGTCGTCATGGCGACGGTGTTGCCATAATGGTCGTCATGGCGACGATGATGTCATAATGGTCGTCATGGCGACGGTGATGTCATAATGGTCGTCATGCCGACGATGATGTCATAATGGTCGTCATGGCGACGATGATGTGAGTATGGTGGTCATGGCTTTGGTGATGTCATAATGGTCGTCATGGCGACGGTGATGTCAAAATGGTCGTCATGGCAATGGTGATGTCAGAATGGTCGTCATGGCGACGATTATGTCATACTGGTCGTCATGGCGACGATGATGTCAATATGGTTGTCATGGCTTTGGTGATGTCATAATGGTCGTCATGGCGACGATGATGTCATAATGGTCGTCACGGCGACGATGATGTCATAATGGTCGTCACGGCGGCGGTAATGTCATAATGGTCGTCATGGCGACGATGATGTCATACTGTCGTCATGGCGACGGTGTTGCCATAATGGTCGTCATGGCGACGATGATGTCATAATGGTCATCATGGCGACGATGACGTCATAATGGTCGTCATGGTGACGATGACGTCATAATGGTCGTCATGGCGACGATGACGTCATAATGGTCGTCATGGCGACGATAATGTCATACTGGTCGTCATGGCGACGGTGTTGCCATAATGGTCGTCATGGCGACGATGATGTCATAATGGTCGTCATGCCGACGATGATGTCATAATGGTCGGCATGGCGACGATGATGTCATAATGGTCGTCATGGCGACGATGATGTCAGTATGGTGGTCATGGCTTTGGTGATGTCATAATGGTCGTCATGGCGACGGTGATGTCAGAATGGTCGTCATGGCAATGGTGATGTCAGAATGGTCGTCATGGCGACGATGATGTCATACTGTCGTCATGGCGACGGTGTTGCCATAATGGTCGTCATGGCGACGATGATGTCATAATGGTCATCATGGCGACGATGACGTCATAATGGTCGTCATGGCGACGATGACGTCATAATGGTCGTTATAGCGACGATAATGTCATACTGGTCGTCATGGCGACGGTGTTGCCATAATGGTCGTCATGGCGACGATGATGTCATAATGGTCGTCATGCCGACGATGATGTCATAATGGTCGTCATGGCGACGATGATGTCATACTGGTCGTCATGGCGACGGAGTTGCCTTAATGGTCGGCATTTCGACGATGATGTCATAATGGTCGTCATGCCGACGATGATGTCATAATGGTCGTCATGGCGACGATGATGTCATAATGGTCGTCATGGCGACGATGATGTCATAATGGTCGTCATGGCGACGATGATGTCAGTATGGTGGTCATGGCTTTGGTGATGTCATAATGGTCGTCATGGCGACGGTGATGTCATAATGGTCGTCATGGCAATGGTGATGTCAGAATGGTCATCATGGCGACGATGATGTCAGTATGGTGGTCATGGCTTTGGTGATGTCATAATGGTCGTCATGGCGACGATGATGTCAATATGGTTGTCATGGCTTTGGTGATGTCATAATGGTCGTCATGGCGATGTTGATGTCATAATGGTCGTCACGGCGACGATGATGTCATAATGGTCATCACGGCGACGGTGATGTCATAATGGTCGTCATGGTGACGATGATGTCATACTGGTCGTCATGGCGACGGTGTTGCCATAATGGTCGTCATGGCGACGATGATGTCATAATGGTCGTCATGGCGACAATGATGTCATAATGGTCGTCATGGCGACGATGACGTCATAATGGTCGTCATGGCGACGATGATATCATAATGGTCATCATGGCGACGGTGATGTCATAATGGTTGCCATGGCAACAATATTGTCATAATGGTCGTCATGGCGATGATGATGTCATTATGGTCGTCATGGCAACGATGATGTCATCATGGTCGTCATGGCAACGATGAAGTCATATTCGTCGTCACGGCAATTGTGATGTCATAATGCTCATCATGGCGAAGGTGATGTCATAATAATTGTCATGGCAACAAAGTTGTCATAATGGTCGTCATGACGACGGTGATGTCATAATGGTCGTCATGGCGACGGTGATGTCATAATGGTCATCATGGCAACGATGAGGTCATAATGTTCGTCATGGCGACGGTGATGTAATATTGGTCGTCATGGCGACGATGATGTCATCATGGTCGTCATGGCGACGATGATGTCATAATGGTCGTCATGCCGACGATGATGTCATAATAGTCGTCATGGCGAAGATGATGTCATAATGGTCGTCATGGCGACGATGATGTCATAATGGTCGTCATGGCGACGATGACGTCATAATGATCGTCATGGCGACGATGACGTCATAATGATCGTCATGTCGACGGTGATGTCATAATGGTCGTCATGGCGACGGTGATGTCATAATAGTCGTCATGGCGACGTTGATGTCATAATTGTCGTCATGCCGACGATGATGTCATAATGGTCGTCATGGCGACGGTGTTACCATAATGGTCGTCATGGCGACGATGATGTCATAATGGTCGTCATGGCGACAATGATGTCATAATGGTCGTCATGGCGACGATGATGTCAGAATGGTCGTCATGGCGACGATTATGTCAGTATGGTAGTCATGGCTTTGGTGATGTCTTAATGGTCGTCATGGCGACGATGATGTCATAATGGTCGTCATGGCGACGATGATGTCAATATGGTTGTCATGGTTTTGGTGATATCATAATGGTCGTCATGGCGACGGTGATGTCATAATGGTTGTCATGGCGACGATGATGTCATAATGGTCGTCACGGCGACGATGACGTCATAATGGTCGTCATGGCGACGATGACGTCATAATGGTCGTCATGGCGACAGTGATGTCATAATAGTCGTCATGGCGACGATGATGTCATAATGGTCGTCATGCCGACGATGATGTCATAATGGTTGTCACGGCGACGGTGTTGCCATAATGGTCGTCATGGCGACGATGATGTCATAATGGTCGTCATGGCGACGATGATGTCATAATGGTCGTCATGGCGACGGTGATGTTATAATAGTCGTCATGGCGACGATGATGTCATAATGGTCATCATGCCGACGATGATGTCAATATGGTTTTCATGGCTTTGGTGATGTCATAATGGTCGTCATGGCGACGGTGATGTCATAATGGTCGTCATGGCGACGATGATGTCATAATGGTCGTCACGGCAGCGGTAATGTCATAATGGTCGTCATGGCGACGATGATGTCATACTGTCGTCATGGCGACGGTGTTGCCATAATGGTCATCATGGCGACGATGATGTCATAATGGTCATCATGGCGATGATGACGTCATAATGGTCGTCATGGCGACGATGACGTCATAATGGTCGTCATGGCGACGATAATGTCATACTGGTCGTCATGGCGACGGTGTTGCCATAATGGTCGTCATGGCGACGATGATGTCATAATGGTCGTCATGCCGACGATGATGTCATAATGGTCGTCATGGCGACGATGATGTCATAATGGTTGTCATGGCGACGGTGATGTCAGTATGGTGGTCATGGCTTTGGTGATGTCATAATGGTCGTCATGGCTTTGGTGATGTCATAATGGTCGTCATGGCGACGATGATGTCATAATGGTCGTCATGGCGACGATGATGGCATAATGGTCGTCATAGCGACGATGATGTCATAATGGTCGTCATGGCGACGATGACGTCATAATGGTCGTCATGGCGACAATGATGTCATAATGGTCGTCATGGCGACGATGATGTCATACTGGTCGTCATGGCGACGGTGTTGCCATAATGGTCGTCATGGCGACGATGATGTCATAATGGTCGTCATGGCGACGGTGATGTCATAATGGTCGTCATGCCGACGATGATGTCATAATGGTCGTCATGGCGACGATGATGTGAGTATGGTGGTCATGGCTTTGGTGATGTCATAATGGTCGTCATGGCGACGGTGATGTCAAAATGGTCGTCATGGCAATGGTGATGTCAGAATGGTCGTCATGGCGACGATTATGTCATACTGGTCGTCATGGCGACGATGATGTCAATATGGTTGTCATGGCTTTGGTGATGTCATAATGGTCGTCATGGCGACGATGATGTCATAATGGTCGTCACGGCGACGATGATGTCATAATGGTCGTCACGGCGGCGGTAATGTCATAATGGTCGTCATGGCGACGATGATGTCATACTGTCGTCATGGCGACGGTGTTGCCATAATGGTCGTCATGGCGACGATGATGTCATAATGGTCATCATGGCGACGATGACGTCATAATGGTCGTCATGGTGACGATGACGTCATAATGGTCGTCATGGCGACGATGACGTCATAATGGTCGTCATGGCGACGATAATGTCATACTGGTCGTCATGGCGACGGTGTTGCCATAATGGTCGTCATGGCGACGATGATGTCATAATGGTCGTCATGCCGACGATGATGTCATAATGGTCAGCATGGCGACGATGATGTCATAATGGTCGTCATGGCGACGATGATGTCAGTATGGTGGTCATGGCTTTGGTGATGTCATAATGGTCGTCATGGCGACGGTGATGTCAGAATGGTCGTCATGGCAATGGTGATGTCAGAATGGTCGTCATGGCGACGATGATGTCATACTGTCGTCATGGCGACGGTGTTGCCATAATGGTCGTCATGGCGACGATGATGTCATAATGGTCATCATGGCGACGATGACGTCATAATGGTCGTCATGGCGACGATGACGTCATAATGGTCGTTATAGCGACGATAATGTCATACTGGTCGTCATGGCGACGGTGTTGCCATAATGGTCGTCATGGCGACGATGATGTCATAATGGTCGTCATGGCGACGGTGATGTCATAATAGTCGTCATGGCGACGTTGATGTCATAATTGTCGTCATGCCGACGATGATGTCATAATGGTCGTCATGGCGACGGTGTTACCATAATGGTCGTCATGGCGACGATGATGTCATAATGGTCGTCATGGCGACAATGATGTCATAATGGTCGTCATGGCGACGATGATGTCAGAATGGTCGTCATGGCGACGATTATGTCAGTATGGTAGTCATGGCTTTGGTGATGTCTTAATGGTCGTCATGGCGACGATGATGTCATAATGGTCGTCATGGCGACGATGATGTCAATATGGTTGTCATGGTTTTGGTGATATCATAATGGTCGTCATGGCGACGGTGATGTCATAATGGTTGTCATGGCGACGATGATGTCATAATGGTCGTCACGGCGACGATGACGTCATAATGGTCGTCATGGCGACGATGACGTCATAATGGTCGTCATGGCGACAGTGATGTCATAATAGTCGTCATGGCGACGATGATGTCATAATGGTCGTCATGCCGACGATGATGTCATAATGGTCGTCACGGCGACGGTGTTGCCATAATGGTCGTCATGGCGACGATGATGTCATAATGGTCGTCATGGCAACGATGATGTCATAATGGTCGTCATGGCGACGGTGATGTTATAATAGTCGTCATGGCGACGATGATGTCATAATGGTCGTCATGCCGACGATGATGTCAATATGGTTTTCATGGCTTTGGTGATGTCATAATGGTCGTCATGGCGACGGTGATGTCATAATGGTCGTCATGGCGACGATGATGTCATAATGGTCGTCACGGCAGCGGTAATGTCATAATGGTCGTCATGGCGACGATGATGTCATACTGTCGTCATGGCGACGGTGTTGCCATAATGGTCATCATGGCGACGATGATGTCATAATGGTCATCATGGCGACGATGACGTCATAATGGTCGTCATGGCGACGATGACGTCATAATGGTCGTCATGGCGACGATAATGTCATACTGGTCGTCATGGCGACGATGATGTCATAATGGTCGTCATGCCGACGATGATGTCATAATGGTCGTCATGGCGACGATGATGTCATAATGGTTGTCATGGCGACGGTGATGTCAGTATGGTGGTCATGGCTTTGGTGATGTCATAATGGTCGTCATGGCTTTGGTGATGTCATAATGGTCGTCATGGCGACGATGATGTCATAATGGTCGTCACGGCGACGATGATGGCATAATGGTCGTCATAGCGACGATGATGTCATAATGGTCGTCATGGCGACGATGACGTCATAATGGTCGTCATGGCGACGATGATGTCATAATGGTCGTCATGGCGACGGTGTTGCCATAATGGTCGTCATGGCGACGGTGTTGCCATAATGGTCGTCATGGCGACGATGATGTCATAATGGTCGTCATGGCGACGGTGATGTCATAATGGTCGTCATGCCGACGATGATGTCATAATGGTCGTCATGGCGACGATGATGTGAGTATGGTGGTCATGGCTTTGGTGATGTCATAATGGTCGTCATGGCGACGGTGATGTCAAAATGGTCGTCATGGCAATGGTGATGTCAGAATGGTCGTCATGGCGACGATTATGTCATACTGGTCGTCATGGCGACGATGATGTCAATATGGTTGTCATGGCTTTGGTGATGTCAAATGGTCGTCATGGCGACGATGATGTCATAATGGTCGTCACGGCGACGATGATGTCATAATGGTCGTCACGGCGGCGGTAATGTCATAATGGTCGTCATGGCGACGATGATGTCATACTGTCGTCATGGCGACGGTGTTGCCATAATGGTCGTCATGGCGACGATGATGTCATAATGGTCATCATGGCGACGATGACGTCATAATGGTCGTCATGGTGACGATGACGTCATAATGGTCGTCATGGCGACGATGACGTCATAATGGTCGTCATGGCGACGATAATGTCATACTGGTCGTCATGGCGACGGTGTTGCCATAATGGTCGTCATGGCGACGATGATGTCATAATGGTCGTCATGCCGACGATGATGTCATAATGGTCGGCATGGCGACGATGATGTCATAATGGTCGTCATGGCGACGATGATGTCAGTATGGTGGTCATGGCTTTGGTGATGTCATAATGGTCGTCATGGCGACGGTGATGTCATACTGTCGTCATGGCGACGGTGTTGCCATAATGGTCGTCATGGCGACGATGATGTCATAATGGTCATCATGGCGACGATGACGTCATAATGGTCGTCATGGCGACGATGACGTCATAATGGTCGTTATAGCGACGATAATGTCATACTGGTCGTCATGGCGACGGTGTTGCCATAATGGTCGTCATGGCGACGATGATGTCATAATGGTCGTCATGCCGACGATGATGTCATAATGGTCGTCATGGCGACGATGATCTCAGTATGGTGGTCATGGCTTTGGTGATGTCATAATGGTCGTCATGGCGACGGTGATGTCATAATGGTCGTCATGGCAATGGTGATGTCAGAATGGTCGTCATGGCGACGATGATGTCAGTATGGTGGTCATGGTTTTGGTGATGTCATAATGGTCGTCATGGTGACGATGATGTCATAATGGTCGTCATGGCGACGATGATATCAATATGGTTGTCATGGCTTTGGTGATGTCATAATGGTCGTCATGGCGACGGTAATGTCATAATGGTCGTCATGGCGACGATGATGTCATAATGGTCGTCACGGCGACGATGATGTCATAATGGTCGTCATAGCGACGATGACGTCATAATGGTCGTCATGGCGACGATGATGTCATAATGGTCGTCATGGCGACGATGATGTCATTATGGTCGTCATGGCGACGGTGTTGCCATAATGGTCGTCATGGCGACGATGATGTCATTATGGTCGTCATGCCGACGATGATGTCACAATGGTCGTCATGGCGACGATGATGTCAGTATGGTGGTCATGGCTTTGGTGATGTCATAATGGTCGTCATGGCGACGGTGATGTCAAAATGGTCGTCATGGCAATGGTGATGTCAGAATGGTCATCATGGCGACGATGATGTCAGAATGGTCGTCATGGCGACGGTGTTGCCATAATGGTCGTCATGGCGACGATGATGTCATAATGGTCAACATGGCAATGGTGATGTCAGAATGGTCGTCATGGCGACGATGATGTCATAATGGTCGTCATGGCGACGGTGATGTCATAATGGTCGTCATGGCAATGGTGATGTCAGAATGGTCGTCATGGCGACGATGATGTCAGCATGGTGGTCATGGCTTTGGTGATGTAATAATGGTCGTCATGGCGACGATGATGTCATAATGGTCGTCATGGTGACGATGATGTCAATATGGTTGTCATGGCTTTGGTGATGTCATAATGGTCGTCATGGCGACGATGATGTCATACTGGTCGTCATGGCGGCGGTGTTGCCATAATGGTCGTCATGGCGACGATGATGTCATAATGTTCGTCATGGCGACGATGATGTCATAATGGTCATCATGGCGACGATGACGTCATAATGGTCGTCATGGCGACAATGACGTCATTATGGTCGTCATGGCGACGATGATGTCATAATGGTCGTCATGGCGACGATGATGTCATACTGGTCGTCATGGCGACGGAGTTGCCTTAATGGTCGTCATTTCGACGATGATGTCATAATGGTCGTCATGCCGACGATGATGTCATAATGGTCGTCATGGCGACGATGATGTCATAATGGTCGTCATGGCGACGATGATGTCATAATGGTCGTCATGGCGACGATGATGTCAGTATGGTGGTCATGGCTTTGGTGATGTCATAATGGTCGTCATGGCGACGGTGATGTCATAATGGTCGTCATGGCAATGGTGATGTCAGAATGGTCGTCATGGCGACGATGATGTCAGTATGGTGGTCATGGCTTTGGTGATGTCATAATGGTCGTCATGGCGACGATGATGTCAATATGGTTGTCATGGCTTTGGTGATGTCATAATGGTCGTCATGGCGATGTTGATGTCATAATGGTCGTCACGGCGACGATGATGTCATAATGGTCGTCACGGCGACGGTGATGTCATAATGGTCGTCATGGTAACGATGATGTCATACTGGTCGTCATGGCGACGGTGTTGCCATAATGGTCGTCATGGCGACGATGATGTCATAATGGTCGTCATGGCGACAATGACGTCATAATGGTCGTCATGGCGACGATGACGTCATAATGGTCGTCATGGCGACGATGATATCATAATGGTCATCATGGCGACGGTGATGTCATAATGGTTGCCATGGCAACAATATTGTCATAATGGTCGTCATGGCGATGATGATGTCATTATGGTCGTCATGGCAACGATGATGTCATCATGGTCGTCATGGCAACGATGAAGTCATATTCGTCGTCACGGCAATAGTGATGTCATAATGCTCATCATGGCGAAGGTGATGTCATAATAATTGTCATGGCAACAAAGTTGTCATAATGGTCGTCATGACGACGGTGATGTCATAATGGTCGTCATGGCGACGGTGATGTCATAATGGTCATCATGGCAACGATGAGGTCATAATGTTCGTCATGGCGACGGTGATGTAATATTGGTCGTCATGGCGACGATGATGTCATAATGGTTGCCATGGCAACAATATTGTCATAATGGTCGTCATGGCGATGATGATGTCATTATGGTCGTCATGGCAACGATGATGTCATCATGGTCGTCATGGCAACGATGAAGTCATATTCGTCGTCACGGCAATAGTGATGTCATAATGCTCATCATGGCGAAGGTGATGTCATAATAATTGTCATGGCAACAAAGTTGTCATAATGGTCGTCATGACGACGGTGATGTCATAATGGTCGTCATGGCGACGGTGATGTCATAATGGTCATCATGGCAACGATGAGGTCATAATGTTCGTCATGGCGACGGTGATGTAATATTGGTCGTCATGGCGACGATGATGTCATAATGGTCGTCATGGCGACGATGATGTCATAATGGTCGTCATGCCGACGATGATGTCATAATAGTCGTCATGGCGAAGATGATGTCATAATGGTCGTCATGGCGACGATGATGTCCTAATGGTCGTCATGGCGACGATGACGTCATAATGATCGTCATGTCGACGGTGATGTCATAATGGTCGTCATGGCGACGGTGATGTCATAATAGTCGTCATGGCGACGTTGATGTCATAATTGTCGTCATGCCGACGATGATGTCATAATGGTCGTCATGGCGACGGTGTTACCATAATGGTCGTCATGGCGACGATGATGTCATAATGGTCGTCATGGCGACAATGATGTCATAATGGTCGTCATGGCGACGATGATGTCAGAATGGTCGTCATGGCGACGATTATGTCAGTATGGTAGTCATGGCTTTGGTGATGTCATAATGGTCGTCATGGCGACGATGATGTCATAATGGTCGTCATGGCGACTATGATGTCAATATGGTTGTCATGGTTTTGGTGATATCATAATGGTCGTCATGGCGACGGTGATGTCATAATGGTCGTCATGGCGACGATGATGTCATAATGGTCGTCACGGCGACGATGACGTCATAATGGTCGTCATGGCGACGATGACGTCATAATGGTCGTCATGGCGACAGTGATGTCATAATAGTCGTCATGGCGACGATGATGTCATAATGGTCGTCATGCCGACGATGATGTCATAATGGTCGTCACGGCGACGGTGTTGCCATAATGGTCGTCATGGCGACGATGATGTCATAATGGTCGTCATGGCGACGATGATGTCATAATGGTCGTCATGGCGACGATGATGTCAGTATGGTGGTCATGGCTTTGGTGATGTCATAATGGTCGTCATGGCGACGGTAATGTCATAATGGTCGTCATGGCAATGGTGATGTCAGAATGGTCGTCATGGCGACGGTGTTGCCATAATGGTCGTCATGGCGACGATGATGTCATAATGGTCGTCATGGCGACGATGATGTCATAATGGTCGTCATGGCGACGATGACGTCATAATGGTCGTCATGGCGACGATGATGTCATAATGGTCGTCATGGTGACGATGATGTCATAATGGTCGTCATGGCAATGGTGATGTCAGAATGGCGTCATGGCGACGATGATGTCAGTATGGTGGTCATGGCTTTGGTGATGTCATAATGGTCGTCATGGCGACGGTGATGTCATAATGGTCGTCATGGCAATGGTGATGTCAGAATGGTCGTCATGGCGACGATGATGTCAGTATGGTGGTCATGGCTTTGATGATGTCATAATGGTCGTCATGGCGACGATTATGTCATAATGGTCGTCATGGCGACGATGATGTCAATATGGTTGTCATGGCTTTGGTGATGTCATAATGGTCGTCATGGCGGCGGTGATGTCATAATGGTCGTCATGGCGACGATGATGTCATAATGGTCGTCACGGCGACGATGATGTCATAATGGTCGTCATAGCGACGATGACGTCATAATGGTCGTCATGGCGACGATGATGTCATAATAGTCGTCATGGCGACGATGATGTCAATATGGTTGTCATGGCTTTGGTGATGTCATAATGGTCGTCATGGCGACGGTGATGTCATAATGGTCGTCATGGCGACGATGATGTCATAATGGTCGTCACAGCGACGATGATGTCATAATGGTCGTCACGGCGACGGTGATGTCATAACGGTAGTCATGGCGACGATGATGTCATACTGGTCGTCATGGCGACGGTGTTGCCATAATGGTCGTCATGGTGACGATGATGTCATAATGGTCGTCATGGCGACGATGATGTCATAATGGTCGTCATGGCGACGATGATGTCATAATGGTCGTCATGCCGACGATGATGTCAGTATGGTGGTCATGGCTTTGGTGATGTCATAATGGTCGTCATGGCGACGATGATGTCATACTGGTCGTCATGGCGACGGTGTTGCCATAATGGTCGTCATGGCGACGATGATGTCATAATGGTCGTCATGGCGACGGTGATGTCATAATGGTCGTCATGCCGACGATGATGTCAGTATGGTGGTCATGGCTTTGGTGATGTCATAATGGTCGTCATGGCGACGGTGATGTCATAATGGTCGTCATGGCAATGGTGATGTCAGAATGGTCGTCATGGCGACGATGATGTCAGTATGGTGGTCATGGCTTTGGTGATGTCATAATGGTCGTCATGGCGACGATTATGTCATAATGGTCGTCATGGCGACGATGATGTCAATATGGTTGTCATGGCTTTGGTGATGTCATAATGGTCGTCATGGCGACGGTGATGTCATAATGGTCGTCATGGCGACGATGATGTCATAATGGTCGTCACAGCGACGATGATGTCATAATGGTCGTCACGGCGACGGTGATGTCATAATGGTAGTCATGGCGACGATGATGTCATACTGGTCGTCATGGCGACGGTGTTGCCATAATGGTCGTCATGGTGACGATGATTTCATAATGGTCGTCATGGCGACGATGATGTCATAATGGTCGTCATGCCGACGATGATGTCATAATGGTCGTCATAGCGACGTTGATGTCATAATGGTCGTCATGGCGACGATGATGTCAGTATGGTGGTCATGGCTTTGGTGATGTCATAATGGTCGTCATGGCGACGATGATGTCATAATGGTCGTCATGGCGACGATGACGTCATAATGGTCATCATGGCGACGATGACGTCATAATGGTCGTCATGGCGACGATGATGTCATACTGGTCGTCATGGCGATGGTGTTGCCATAATGGTCGTCATGGCGACGATGATGTCATAATGGTCGTCATGGCGACGATGATGTCAATATGGTTGTCATGGCTTTGGTGATGTCATAATGGTCGTCATGGTGACGGTGATGTCACAATGGTCGTCACGGCGACGATGATGTCATAATGATCGTCACGGCGACGATGATGTCATAATGGTCGTCACGGCGACGGTGATGTCATAATGGTCGTCATGGCGACGATAACGTCATAATGGTCGTCATGGCGACGATGATGTCATAATGGTCGTCATGGCGACGATGATGTCATAATGGTCGTCATGGCGACGATGGTGTCATAATGGTCGTCATGGTGACGATGATGTCATAATGGTCGTCATGGCGACGATGACGTCATAATGGTCGTCATGGCGACGATGATGTCATACTGGTCGTCATGGCGACGGTGTTGCCATAATGGTCGTCATGGCGACAATGATGTCATAATGGTCGTCATGGCGACGGTGATGTCATAATGGTCGTCATGCCGACGTTGATGTCAGTATGGTGGTCATGTCTTTGGTGATGTCATAATGGTCGTCATGGCAACGATGATGTCATAATGGTCGTCATGGCGACGATGATGTCATAATGGTCGTCATGGCGACGATTATGTCAGTATGGTGGTCATGGCTTTGGTGATGTCATAATGGTCGTCATGGCGACGGTGATGTCAAAATCGTCGTCATGGCAATGGTGATGTCAGAATGGTCGTCATGGCGACGATGATGTCATACTGGTCGTCATGGCGACGGTGTTGCAATAATGGTCGTCATGGCGACGATGATGTCATAATGGTCGTCATGGCAATGGTGATGTCAGAATGGTCGTCATGGCGACGATGATGTCATAATGGTCGTCATGGCGACCGTGATGTCATAATGGTCGTCATGGCGACGATGATGTCATAATGGTCGTCATGGCTACGATGATGTCATAATGGTCGTCATGGCTACGATGATGTCATATAGGTCGTCATGGCGACGATGATGTCATAATGGTCGTCATGGCGACGGTGATGTTATAATAGTCGTCATGGCGACGATGATGTCATAATGGTCGTCATGCCGACGATGATGTCAATATGGTTTTCATGGCTTTGGTGATGTCATAATGGTCGTCATGGCGACGGTGATGTCATAATGGTCGTCATGGCGACGATGATGTCATAATGGTCGTCACGGCGACGATGATGTCATAATGGTCGTCACGGCAGCGGTAATGTCATAATGGTCGTCATGGCGACGATGATGTCATACTGTCGTCATGGCGACGGTGTTGCCATAATGGTCATCATGGCGACGATGATGTCATAATGGTCATCATGGCGACGATGACGTCATAATGGTCGTCATGGCGACGATGACGTCATAATGGTCGTCATGGCGACGATAATGTCATACTGGTCGTCATGGCGACGGTGTTGCCATAATGGTCGTCATGGCGACGATGATGTCATAATGGTCGTCATGCCGACGATGATGTCATAATGGTCGTCATGGCGACGATGATGTCATAATGGTCGTCATGGCGACGATGATGTCAGTATGGTGATCATGGCTTTGGTGATGTCATAATGGTCGTCATGGCTTTGGTGATGTCATAATGGTCGTCATGGCGACGATGATGTCATAATGGTCGTCACGGCGACGATGATGGCATAATGGTCGTCATAGCGACGATGATGTCATAATGGTCGTCATGGCGACGATGACGTCATAATGGTCGTCATGGCGACGATGATGTCATAATGGTCGTCATGGCGACGATGATGTCATACTGGTCGTCATGGCGACGGTGTTGCCATAATGGTCGTCATGGCGACTATGATGTCATAATGGTCGTCATGGCGACGGTGATGTCATAATGGTCGTCATGCCGACGATGATGTCATAATGGTCGTCATGGCGACGATGATGTGAGTATGGCGGTCATGGCTTTGGTGATGTCATAATGGTCGTCATGGCGACGGTGATGTCAAAATGGTCGTCATGGCAATGGTGATGTCAGAATGGTCGTCATGGCGACGATGATGTCATACTGGTCGTCATGGCGACGATGATGTCATAATGGTCGTCATGGCTACGATGATGTCATAATGGTCGTCATGGCGACGATGATGTTATAATAGTCGTCATGGCGACAATGATGTCATAATGGTCGTCATGCCAACGATGATGTCAATATGGTTGTCATGGCTTTGGTGATGTCATAATGGTCGTCATGGCGACGGTGATGTCATAATGGTCGTCATGGCGACGATGATGTCATAATGGTCGTCACGGCGACGATGACGTCATAATGGTCGTCACGGCGGCGGTAATGTCATAATGGTCGTCATGGCGACGATGATGTCATACTGTCGTCATGGCGACGGTGTTGCCATAATGGTCGTCATGGCGACGATGACGTCATAATGGTCGTCATGGCGACGATAATGTCATACTGGTCGTCATGGCGACGGTGTTGCCATAATGGTCGTCATGGCGACGATGATGTCATAATGGTCGTCATGCCGACGATGATGTCATAATGGTCGGCATGGCGACGATGATGTCATAATGGTCGTCATGGCGACGATGATGTCAGTATGGTGGTCATGGCTTTGGTGATGTCATAATGGTCGTCATGGCGACGGTGATGTCATAATGGTCGTCATGGCAATGGTGATGTCAGAATGGTCGTCATGGCGACGATGATGTCATACTGTCGTCATGGCGACGGTGTTGCCGTAATGGTCGTCATGGCGACGATGACGTCATAATGGTCATCATGGCGACGATGACGTCATAATGGTCGTCATGGCGACGATGACGTCATAATGGTCGTTATAGCGACGATAATGTCATACTGGTCGTCATGGCGACGGTGTTGCCATAATGGTCGTCATGGCGACGATGATGTCATAATGGTCGTCATGCCGACGATGATGTCATAATGGTCGTCATGGCGACGATGATCTCAGTATGGTGGTCATGGCTTTGGTGATGTCATAATGGTCGTCATAGCGACGGTGATGTCATAATGGTCGTCATGGCAATGGTGATGTCAGAATGGTCGTCATGGCGACGATGATGTCAGTATGGTGGTCATGGTTTTGGTGATGTCATAATGGTCGTCATGGCGACGATGATCTCAGTATGGTGGTCATGGCTTTGGTGATGTCATAATGGTCGTCATAGCGACGGTGATGTCATAATGGTCGTCATGGCAATGGTGATGTCAGAATGGTCGTCATGGCGACGATGATGTCAGTATGGTGGTCATGGTTTTGGTGATGTCATAATGGTCGTCATGGTGACGATGATGTCATAATGGTCGTCATGGCGACGATGATATCAATATGGTTGTCATGGCTTTGGTGATGTCATAATGGTCGTCATGGCGACGGTGATGTCATAATGGTCGTCATGGCGACGATGATGTCATAATGGTCGTCACGGCGACGATGATGTCATAATGGTCGTCATAGCGACGATGACGTCATAATGGTCGTCATGGCGACGATGATGTCATAATGGTCGTCATGGCGACGATGATGTCATAATGGTCGTCATGGCGACGGTGTTGCCATAATGGTCGTCATGGCGACGATGATGTCATTATGGTCGTCATGCCGACGATGATGTCACAATGGTCGTCATGGCGACGATGATGTCAGTATGGTGGTCATGGCTTTGGTGATGTCATAATGGTCGTCATGGCGACGGTGATGTCAAAATGGTCGTCATGGCAATGGTGATGTCAGAATGGTCGTCATTGCGACGATGATGTCAGAATGGTCGTCATGGCGACGGTGTTGCCATAATGGTCGTCATGGCGACGATGATGTCATAATGGTCATCATGGCAATGGTGATGTCAGAATGGTCGTCATGGCGACGATGATGTCATAATGGTCGTCATGGCGACGGTGATGTCATAATGGTCGTCATGGCGACGATGATGTCATAATGGTCGTCATGGCTACGATGATGTCATAATGGTCGTCATGGCGACGATGATGTCATAATGGTCGTCATGGCGACGATGATGTCATAATGGTCGTCATGGCGACGGTGATGTTATAATAGTCGTCATGGCGACGATGATGTCATAATGGTCGTCATGCCAACGATGATGTCAATATGGTTGTCATGGCTTTGGTGATGTCATAATGGTCGTCATGGCGACGATGATGTCATAATGGTCATCACGGCGACGATGATGTCATAATGGTCGTCACGGCGGCGGTAATGTCATAATGGTCATCACGGCGACGATGATGTCATACTGTCGTCATGGCGACGGTGTTGCCATAATGGTCGTCATGGCGACGATGATGTCATAATGGTCATCATGGCGACGATGACGTCATAATGGTCGTCATGGCGACGATGACGTCATAATGGTCGTCATGGCGACGATGACGTCATAATGGTCGTCATGGCGACGATGACGTCATAATGGTCGTCATGGCGACGATAATGTCATACTGGTCGTCATGGCGACGGTGTTGCCATAATGGTCGTCATGGCGATGATGATGTCATAATGTTCGTCATGCCGACGATGATGTCATAATGGTCGTCATGGCGACGATGATGTCATAATGGTCGTCATGGCGACGATGATGTCAGTATGGTGGTCATGGCTTTGGTGATGTCAGAATGGTCGTCATGGCGACGGTGATGTCATAATGGTCGTCATGGCAATGGTGATGTCAGAATGGTCGTCATGGCGACGATGATGTCAGTATGGTGTTCATGGCTTTGGTGATGTAATAATGGTCGTCATGGCGACGATGATGTCATAATGGTCGTCATGGTGACGATGATGTCAATATGGTTGTCATGGCTTTGGTGATGTCATAATGGTCGTCATGGCGACGATGATGTCATACTGGTCGTCATGGCGGCGGTGTTGCCATAATGGTCGTCATGGCGACGATGATGTCATAATGTTCGTCATGGCGACGATGATGTCATAATGGTCATCATGGCGACGATGACGTCATAATGGTCGTCATGGCGACGATGATGTCATACTGGTCGTCATGGCGACGGAGTTGCCATAATGGTCGTCATTTCGACGATGATGTCATAATGGTCGTCATGCCGACGATGATGTCATAATGGTCGTCATGGCGACGATGATGTCATAATGGTCGTCATGGCGACGATGATGTCATAATGGTCGTCATGGCGACGATGATGTCAGTATGGTGGTCATGGCTTTGGTGATGTCATAATGGTCGTCATGGCGACGATGATGTCAATATGGTTGTCATGGCTTTGTTGATGTCATAATGGTCGTCATGGCGATGTTGACGTCATAATGGTCGTCACGGCGACGATGATGTCATAATGGTCGTCACGGCGACGGTGATGTCATAATGGTCGTCATGGTGACGATGATGTCATACTGGTCGTCATGGCGACGGTGTTGCCATAATGGTCGTCATGGCAACGATGATGTCATAATGGTCGTCATGGCGACAATGATGTCATAATGGTCGTCATGGCGACGATGAAATCATAATGGTCGTCATGGCGACGATGATATCATAATGGTCATCATGGCGACGGTGATGTCATAATGGTTGCCATGGCAACAATATTGTCATAATGGTCGTCATGGCGATGATGATGTCATTATGGTCGTCATGGCAACGATGATGTCATCATGGTCGTCATGGCAACGATGAAGTCATATTCGTCGTCACGGCAATAGTGATGTCATAATGCTCATCATGGCGAAGGTGATGTCATAATAATTGTCATGGCAACAAAGTTGTCATAATGGTCGTCATGACGACGGTGATGTCATAATGGTCGTCATGGCGACGGTGATGTCATAATGGTCATCATGGCAACGATGAGGTCATAATGTTCGTCATGGCGACGGTGATGTAATATTGGTCGTCATGGCGACGATGATGTCATAATGGTCATCATGGCGACAATGATGTCATAATGGTCGTCATGGCGACGATGATGTCAGTATGGTGGTCATGGCTTTGGTGATGTCATAATGGTCGTCATGGCGACGGTGATGTCATAATGGTCGTCACGGCGACGGTGATGTTATAATGGTCGTCATGGCGACGATGACGTCATAATGGTCGTCATGGCGACGATGATGTCATACTGGTCGTCATGGCGACTGTGTTGCCATAATGGTCGTCATGGCGACGATGATGTCATAATGGTCGTCATGGCGACGATGATGTCATAATGGTCGTCATGCCGACTATGATGTCATAATAGTCGTCATGGCGAAGATGATGTCATAATGGTCGTCATGGCGACGATGATGTCATAATGGTCGTCATGGCGACGATGACGTCATAATGATCGTCATGGCGACGATGACGTCATAATGATCGTCATGTCGACGGTGATGTCATAATGGTCGTAATGGCGACGGTGATGTCATAATAGTCGTCATGGCGACGTTGATGTCATAATTGTCGTCATGGCGACGGTGTTACCATAATGGTCGTCATGGCGACGATGGTGTCATAATGGTCGTCATGGCGACAATGATGTCATAATGGTCGTCATGGCGACGATGATGTCAGAATGGTCGTCATGGCAACGATTATGTCAGTATGGTAGTCATGGCTTTGGTGATGTCATAATGGTCGTCATGGCGACGATGATGTCAATATGGTTGTCATGGTTTTGGTGATATCATAATGGTCGTCATGGCGACGGTGATGTCATAATGGTCGTCATGGCGACGATGATGTCATAATGGTCGTCACGGCGACGATGATGTCATAATGGTCGTCATGGCGACGATGATGTCAGTATGGTGGTCATGGCTTTGGTGATGTCATAATGGTCGTCATGGCGACGGTGATGTCATAATGGTCGTCATGGCAATGGTGATGTCAGAATGGTCGTCATGGCGACGGTGTTGCCATAATGGTCGTCATGGCGACGATGATGTCATAATGGTCGTCATGGCGACGATGATGTCATAATGGTCGTCATGGCGACGATGACGTCATAATGGTCGTCATGGCGACGATGATGTCATAATGGTCGTCATGGCAATGGTGATGTCAGAATGGTCGTCATGGCGACGATGATGTCAGTATGGTGGTCATGGCTTTGGTGATGTCATAATGGTCGTCATGGCGACGGTGATGTCATAATGGTCGTCATGGCAATGGTGATGTCAGAATGGTCGTCATGGCGACGATGATGTCAGTATGGTGGTCATGGCTTTGGTGATGTCATAATGGTCGTCATGGCGACGATTATGTCATAATGGTCGTCATGGCGACGATGATGTCAATATGGTTGTCATGGCTTTGGTGATGTCATAATGGTCGTCATGGCGGCGGTGATGTCATAATGGTCGTCATGGCGACGATGATGTCATAATGGTCGTCACGGCGACGATGATGTCATAATGGTCGTCATAGCGACGATGACGTCATAATGGTCGTCATGGCGACGATGATGTCATAATGGTCGTCATGGCGACGATGATATCAATATGGTTGTCATGGCTTTGGTGATGTCATAATGGTCGTCATGGCGACGGTGATGTCATAATGGTCGTCATGGCGACGATGATGTCATAATGGTCGTCACGGCGACGGTGATGTCATAATGGTAGTCATGGCGACGATGATGTCATACTGGTCGTCATGGAGACGGTGTTGCCATAATGGTCGTCATGGTGACGATGATGTCATAATGGTCGTCATGGCGACGATGATGTCATAATGGTCGTCATGGCGACGATGATGTCATAATGGTCGTCATGCCGACGATGATGTCAGTATGGTGGTCATGGCTTTGGTGATGTCATAATGGTCGTCATGGCGACGATGATGTCATACTGGTCGTCATGGCGACGGTGTTGCCATAATGGTCGTCATGGCGACGATGATGTCATAATGGTCGTCATGGCGACGGTGATGTCATAATGGTCGTCATGCCGACGATGATGTCAGTATGGTGGTCATGGCTTTGGTGATGTCATAATGGTCGTCATGGCGACGGTGATGTCATAATGGTCGTCATGGCAATGGTGATGTCAGAATGGTCGTCATGGCGACGATGATGTCAGTATGGTGGTCATGGCTTTGGTGATGTCATAATGGTCGTCATGGCGACGATTATGTCATAATGGTCGTCATGGCGACGATGATGTCAATATGGTTGTCATGGCTTTGGTGATGTCATAATGGTCGTCATGGCGACGGTGATGTCATAATGGTCGTCATGGCGACGATGATGTCATAATGGTCGTCACAGCGACGATGATATCATAATGGTCGTCACGGCGACGGTGATGTCATAATGGTAGTCATGGCGACGATGATGTCATACTGGTCGTCATGGCGACGGTGTTGCCATAATGGTCGTCATGGTGACTATGATGTCATAATGGTCGTCATGGCGACGATGATGTCATAATGGTCGTCATGGCGACGATGATGTCATAATGGTCGTCATGCCGACGATGATGTCAGTATGGTGGTCATGGCTTTGGTGATGTCATAATAGTCGTCATGGCGACGATGATGTCATACTGGTCGTCATGGCGACGGTGTTGCCATAATGGTCGTCATGGCGACGATGATGTCATAATGGTCGTCATGGCGACGGTGATGTCATAATGGTTGTCATGCCGACGATGATGTCAGTATGGTGGTCATGGCTTTGGTGATGTCATAATGGTCGTCATGGCGACGATGATGTCATAATGGTCGTCATAGCGACGTTGATGTCATAATGGTCGTCATGGCGACGATGATGTCAGTATGGTGGTCATGGCTTTGGTGATGTCATAATGGTTGTCATGGCGACGGTGATGTCATAATGGTCGTCATGGCGACGATGATGTCATAATGGTCGTCATGGCGACAATGATGTCATAATGGTCGTCATGGCGACGATGACGTCATAATGGTCGTCATGGCGACGATGACGTCAAAATGGTCGTCATGGCGACGATGATGTCATACTGGTCGTCATGGCGATGGTGTTGCCATAATGGTCGTCATGGCGACGATGATGTCATAATGGTCGTCACGGCGACGATGATGTCATAATGATCGTCACGGCGACGATGATGTCATAATGGTCGTCACGGCGACGGTGATGTCATAATGGTCGTCATGGCGACGATGATGTCATAATGGTCGTCATGCCGACGATGATGTCAGTATGGTGGTCATGGCTTTGGTGATGTCATAATAGTCGTCATGGCGACGATGATGTCATACTGGTCGTCATGGCGACGGTGTTGCCATAATGGTCGTCATGGCGACGATGATGTCATAATGGTCGTCATGGCGACGGTGATGTCATAATGGTCGTCATGCCGACGATGATGTCAGTATGGTGGTCATGGCTTTGGTGATGTCATAATGGTCGTCATGGCGACGATGATGTCATAATGGTCGTCATAGCGACGTTGATGTCATAATGGTCGTCATGGCGACGATGATGTCAGTATGGTGGTCATGGCTTTGGTGATGTCATAATGGTTGTCATGGCGACGGTGATGTCATAATGGTCGTCATGGCGACGATGATGTCATAATGGTCGTCATGGCGACGATGATGTCATAATGGTCGTCATGGCGACGATGACGTCATAATGGTCGTCATGGCGACGATGACGTCAAAATGGTCGTCATGGCGACGATGATGTCATACTGGTCGTCATGGCGATGGTGTTGCCATAATGGTCGTCATGGCGACGATGATGTCATAATGGTCGTCACGGCGACGATGATGTCATAATGATCGTCACGGCGACGATGATGTCATAATGGTCGTCACGGCGACGGTGATGTCATAATGGTCGTCATGGCGACGATAACGTCATAATGGTCGTCATGGCGACGATGATGTCATAATGGTCGTCATGGCGACGATGATGTCATAATGGTCGTCATGGCGACGATGATGTCATAATGGTCGTCATGGCGACGATGACGTCATAATGGTCGTCATGGCAACGATGATGTCATAATGGTCGTCATGGCGACGATGACGTCATAATGGTGGTCATGGCGACGGTGATGTCATAATGGTCGTCATGCCGACGATGATGTCAATATGGTGGTCATGTCTTTGGTGATGTCATAATGGTCGTCATGGCAACGATGATGTCATAATGGTCGTCATGGCGACGATGATGTCATAATGGTCGTCATGGCGACGATTATGTCAGTATGGTGGTCATGGCTTTGGTGATGTCATAATGGTCATCATGGCGACGGTGATGTCAAAATCGTCGTCATGGCAATGGTGATGTCAGAATGGTCGTCATGGCGACGATGATGTCATACTGGTCGTCATGGCGACGGTGTTGCCATAATGGTCGTCATGGCGACGATGATGTCATAATGGTCGTCATGGCAATGGTGATGTCAGAATGGTCGTCATGGCGACGATGATGTCATAATATTCGTCATGGCGACCGTGATGTCATAATGGTCGTCATGGCGACGATGATGTCATAATGGTCGTCATGGCTACGATGATGTCATAATGGTCGTCATGGCTACGATGATGTCATATAGGTCGTCATGGCGACGATGATGTCATAATGGTCGTCATGGCGACGGTGATGTTATAATAGTCGTCATGGCGACGATGATGTCATAATGGTCGTCATGCCGACGATGATGTCAATATGGTTTTCATGGCTTTGGTGATGTCATAATGGTCGTCATGGCGACGGTGATGTCATAATGGTCGTCATGGCGACGATGATGTCATAATGGTCTTCACGGCGACGATGATGTCATAATGGTCGTCACGGCAGCGGTAATGTCATAATGGTCGTCATGGCGACGATGATGTCATACTGTCGTCATGGCGACGGTGTTGCCATAATGGTCGTCATGGCGACGATGACGTCATAATGGTCGTCATGGCGACGATGACGTCATAATGGTCGTCATGGCGACGATAATGTCATACTGGTCGTCATGGCGACGGTGTTGCCATAATGGTCGTCATGGCGACGATGATGTCATAATGGTCGTCATGCCGACGATGATGTCATAATGGTCGTCATGGCGACGATGATGTCATAATGGTCGTCATGGCGACGATGATGTCAGTATGGTGGTCATGGCTTTGGTGATGTCATAATGGTCGTCATGGCTTTGGTGATGTCATAATGGTCGTCATGGCGACGATGATGTCATAATGGTCGTCACGGCGACGATGATGGCATAATGGTCGTCATAGCGACGATGATGTCATAATGGTCGTCATGGCGACGATGACGTCATACTGGTCGTCATGGCGACGGTGTTGCCATAATGGTCGTCATGGCGACGATGATGTCATAATGGTCGTCATGGCGACGGTGATGTCATAATGGTCGTCATGCCGACGATGATGTCATAATGGTCGTCATGGCGATGATGATTTGAGTATGGTGGTCATGGCTTTGGTGATGTCATAATGGTCGTCATGGCGACGGTGATGTCAAAATGGTCGTCATGGCAATGGTGATGTCAGAATGGTCGTCATGGCGACGATGATGTCATACTGGTCGTCATGGCGACGATGATGTCATAATGGTCGTCATGGCTACGATGATGTCATAATGGTCGTCATGGCGACGATGATGTTATAATAGTCGTCATGGCGACAATGATGTCATAATGGTCGTCATGCCAACGATGATGTCAATATGGTTGTCATGGCTTTGGTGATGTCATAATCGTCGTCATGGCGACGGTGATGTCATAATGGTCGTCATGGCGACGATGATGTCATAATGGTCATCACGGCGACGATGATGTCATAATGGTCGTCACGGCGGCGGTAATGTCATAATGGTCGTCATGGCGACGATGATGTCATACTGTTGTCATGGCGACGGTGTTGCCATAATGGTCGACATGGCGACGATGATGTCATAATGGTCATCATGGCGACGATGACGTCATAATGGTCGTCATGGTGACGATGACGTCATAATGGTCGTCATGGCGACGATGACGTCATAATGGTCGTCATGGCGACGATAATGTCATACTGGTCGTCATGGCGACGGTGTTGCCATAATGGTCGTCATGGCGACGATGATGTCATAATGGTCGTCATGCCGACGATGATGTCATAATGGTCGGGATGGCGACGATGATGTCATAATGGTCGTCATGGCGACGATTATGTCAGTATGGTGGTCATGGCTTTGGTGATGTCATAATGGTCGTCATGGCGACGGTGATGTCATAATGGTCGTCATGGCAATGGTGATGTCAGAATGGTCGTCATGGCGACGATGATGTCATACTGTCGTCATGGCGACGGTGTTGCCATAATGGTCGTCATAGCGACGATGATGTCATAATGGTCATCATGGCGACGATGACGTCATAATGGTCGTCATGGCGACGATGACGTCATAATGGTCGTTATAGCGACGATAATGTCATACTGGTCGTCATGGCGACGGTGTTGCCATAATGGTCGTCATGGCGACGATGATGTCATAATGGTCGTCATGCCGACGATGATGTCATAATGGTCGTCATGGCGACGATGATCTCAGTATGGTGGTCATGGCTTTGGTGATGTCATAATGGTCGTCCTGGCGACGGTGATGTCATAATGGTCGTCATGGCAATGGTGATGTCAGAATGGTCGTCATGGCGACGATGATGTCAGTATGGTGGTCATGGCTTTGGTGATGTCATAATGGTCGTCATGGTGACGATGATGTCATAATGGTCGTCATGGCGACGATGATATCAATATGGTTGTCATGGCTTTGGTGATGTCATAATGGTCGTCATGGCGACGGTGATGTCATAATGGTCGTCATGGCGACGATGATGTCATAATGGTCGTCACGGCGACGATGATGTCATAATGGTCGTCATAGCGACGATGACGTCATAATGGTCGTCATGGCGACGATGATGTCATAATGGTCGTCATGGCGACGATGATGTCATAATGGTCGTCATGGCGACGGTGTTGCCATAATGGTCGTCATGGCGACGATGATGTCATTATGGTCGTCATGGCGACGGTGATGTCATAATGGTCGTCATGCCGACGATGATGTCACAATGGTCGTCATGGCGACGATGATGTCAGTATGGTGGTCATGGCTTTGGTGATGTCATAATGGTCGTCATGGCGACGGTGATGTCAAAATGGTCGTCATGGCAATGGTGATGTCAGAATGGTCGTCATGGCGACGATGATGTCAGAATGGTCGTCATGGCGACGGTGTTGCCATAATGGTCGTCATGGCGACGATGATGTCATAATGGTCATCATGGCGACGGTGATGTCATAATGGTCGTCATGGCGACGATGATGTCATAATGGTCGTCATGGCTACGATGATGTCATAATGGTCGTCATGGCGACGATGATGTCATAATGGTCGTCATGGCGACGATGATGTCATACTGGTCGTCATGGCGGCGGTGTTGCCATAATGGTCGTCATGGCGACGATGATGTCATAATGTTCGTCATGGCGACGATGATGTCATAATGGTCATCATGGCGACGATGACGTCATAATGGTCGTCATGGCGACAATGACGTCATTATGGTCGTCATGGCGACGATGATGTCATAATGGTCGTCATGGCGACGATGATGTCATACTGGTCGTCATGGCGACGGAGTTGCCATAATGGTCGTCATTTCGACGATGATGTCATAATGGTCGTCATGCCGACGATGATGTCATAATGGTCGTCATGGCGACGATGATGTCATAATGGTCGTCATGGCGACGATGATGTCATAATGGTCGTCATGGCGACGATGATGTCAGTATGGTGGTCATGGCTTTGGTGATGTCATAATGGTCGTCATGGCGACGATGATGTCAATATGGTTGTCATGGCTTTGTTGATGTCATAATGGTCGTCATGGCGATGTTGACGTCATAATGGTCGTCACGGCGACGATGATGTCATAATGGTCGTCACGGCGACGGTGATGTCATAATGGTCGTCATGGTGACGATGATGTCATACTGGTCGTCATGGCGACGGTGTTGCCATAATGGTCGTCATGGCAACGATGATGTCATAATGGTCGTCATGGCGACAATGATGTCATAATGGTCGTCATGGCGACGATGAAATCATAATGGTCGTCATGGCGACGATGATATCATAATGGTCATCATGGCGACGGTGATGTCATAATGGTTGCCATGGCAACAATATTGTCATAATGGTCGTCATGGCGATGATGATGTCATTATGGTCGTCATGGCAACGATGATGTCATCATGGTCGTCATGGCAACGATGAAGTCATATTCGTCGTCACGGCAATAGTGATGTCATAATGCTCATCATGGCGAAGGTGATGTCATAATAATTGTCATGGCAACAAAGTTGTCATAATGGTCGTCATGACGACGGTGATGTCATAATGGTCGTCATGGCGACGGTGATGTCATAATGGTCATCATGGCAACGATGAGGTCATAATGTTCGTCATGGCGACGGTGATGTAATATTGGTCGTCATGGCGACGATGATGTCATAATGGTCATCATGGCGACAATGATGTCATAATGGTCGTCATGGCGACGATGATGTCAGTATGGTGGTCATGGCTTTGGTGATGTCATAATGGTCGTCATGGCGACGGTGATGTCATAATGGTCGTCACGGCGACGGTGATGTTATAATGGTCGTCATGGCGACGATGACGTCATAATGGTCGTCATGGCGACGATGATGTCATACTGGTCGTCATGGCGACTGTGTTGCCATAATGGTCGTCATGGCGACGATGATGTCATAATGGTCGTCATGGCGACGATGATGTCATAATGGTCGTCATGCCGACTATGATGTCATAATAGTCGTCATGGCGAAGATGATGTCATAATGGTCGTCATGGCGACGATGATGTCATAATGGTCGTCATGGCGACGATGACGTCATAATGATCGTCATGGCGACGATGACGTCATAATGATCGTCATGTCGACGGTGATGTCATAATGGTCGTAATGGCGACGGTGATGTCATAATAGTCGTCATGGCGACGTTGATGTCATAATTGTCGTCATGCCGACGATGATGTCATAATGGTCGTCATGGCGACGGTGTTACCATAATGGTCGTCATGGCGACGATGGTGTCATAATGGTCGTCATGGCGACAATGATGTCATAATGGTCGTCATGGCGACGATGATGTCAGAATGGTCGTCATGGCAACGATTATGTCAGTATGGTAGTCATGGCTTTGGTGATGTCATAATGGTCGTCATGGCGACGATGATGTCAATATGGTTGTCATGGTTTTGGTGATATCATAATGGTCGTCATGGCGACGGTGATGTCATAATGGTCGTCATGGCGACGATGATGTCATAATGGTCGTCACGGCGACGATGATGTCATAATGGTCGTCATGGCGACGATGATGTCAGTATGGTGGTCATGGCTTTGGTGATGTCATAATGGTCGTCATGGCGACGGTGATGTCATAATGGTCGTCATGGCAATGGTGATGTCAGAATGGTCGTCATGGCGACGGTGTTGCCATAATGGTCGTCATGGCGACGATGATGTCATAATGGTCGTCATGGCGACGATGATGTCATAATGGTCGTCATGGCGACGATGACGTCATAATGGTCGTCATGGCGACGATGATGTCATAATGGTCGTCATGGCAATGGTGATGTCAGAATGGTCGTCATGGCGACGATGATGTCAGTATGGTGGTCATGGCTTTGGTGATGTCATAATGGTCGTCATGGCGACGGTGATGTCATAATGGTCGTCATGGCAATGGTGATGTCAGAATGGTCGTCATGGCGACGATGATGTCAGTATGGTGGTCATGGCTTTGGTGATGTCATAATGGTCGTCATGGCGACGATTATGTCATAATGGTCGTCATGGCGACGATGATGTCAATATGGTTGTCATGGCTTTGGTGATGTCATAATGGTCGTCATGGCGGCGGTGATGTCATAATGGTCGTCATGGCGACGATGATGTCATAATGGTCGTCACGGCGACGATGATGTCATAATGGTCGTCATAGCGACGATGACGTCATAATGGTCGTCATGGCGACGATGATGTCATAATGGTCGTCATGGCGACGATGATATCAATATGGTTGTCATGGCTTTGGTGATGTCATAATGGTCGTCATGGCGACGGTGATGTCATAATGGTCGTCATGGCGACGATGATGTCATAATGGTCGTCACGGCGACGGTGATGTCATAATGGTAGTCATGGCGACGATGATGTCATACTGGTCGTCATGGAGACGGTGTTGCCATAATGGTCGTCATGGTGACGATGATGTCATAATGGTCGTCATGGCGACGATGATGTCATAATGGTCGTCATGGCGACGATGATGTCATAATGGTCGTCATGCCGACGATGATGTCAGTATGGTGGTCATGGCTTTGGTGATGTCATAATGGTCGTCATGGCGACGATGATGTCATACTGGTCGTCATGGCGACGGTGTTGCCATAATGGTCGTCATGGCGACGATGATGTCATAATGGTCGTCATGGCGACGGTGATGTCATAATGGTCGTCATGCCGACGATGATGTCAGTATGGTGGTCATGGCTTTGGTGATGTCATAATGGTCGTCATGGCGACGGTGATGTCATAATGGTCGTCATGGCAATGGTGATGTCAGAATGGTCGTCATGGCGACGATGATGTCAGTATGGTGGTCATGGCTTTGGTGATGTCATAATGGTCGTCATGGCGACGATTATGTCATAATGGTCGTCATGGCGACGATGATGTCAATATGGTTGTCATGGCTTTGGTGATGTCATAATGGTCGTCATGGCGACGGTGATGTCATAATGGTCGTCATGGCGACGATGATGTCATAATGGTCGTCACAGCGACGATGATATCATAATGGTCGTCACGGCGACGGTGATGTCATAATGGTAGTCATGGCGACGATGATGTCATACTGGTCGTCATGGCGACGGTGTTGCCATAATGGTCGTCATGGTGACTATGATGTCATAATGGTCGTCATGGCGACGATGATGTCATAATGGTCGTCATGGCGACGATGATGTCATAATGGTCGTCATGCCGACGATGATGTCAGTATGGTGGTCATGGCTTTGGTGATGTCATAATAGTCGTCATGGCGACGATGATGTCATACTGGTCGTCATGGCGACGGTGTTGCCATAATGGTCGTCATGGCGACGATGATGTCATAATGGTCGTCATGGCGACGGTGATGTCATAATGGTCGTCATGCCGACGATGATGTCAGTATGGTGGTCATGGCTTTGGTGATGTCATAATGGTCGTCATGGCGACGATGATGTCATAATGGTCGTCATAGCGACGTTGATGTCATAATGGTCGTCATGGCGACGATGATGTCAGTATGGTGGTCATGGCTTTGGTGATGTCATAATGGTTGTCATGGCGACGGTGATGTCATAATGGTCGTCATGGCGACGATGATGTCATAATGGTCGTCATGGCGACGATGATGTCATAATGGTCGTCATGGCGACGATGACGTCATAATGGTAGTCATGGCGACGATGACGTCAAAATGGTCGTCATGGCGACGATGATGTCATACTGGTCGTCATGGCGATGGTGTTGCCATAATGGTCGTCATGGCGACGATGATGTCATAATGGTCGTCACGGCGACGATGATGTCATAATGATCGTCACGGCGACGATGATGTCATAATGGTCGTCACGGCGACGGTGATGTCATAATGGTCGTCATGGCGACGATGATGTCATAATGGTCGTCATGCCGACGATGATGTCAGTATGGTGGTCATGGCTTTGGTGATGTCATAATAGTCGTCATGGCGACGATGATGTCATACTGGTCGTCATGGCGACGGTGTTGCCATAATGGTCGTCATGGCGACGATGATGTCATAATGGTCGTCATGGCGACGGTGATGTCATAATGGTCGTCATGCCGACGATGATGTCAGTATGGTGGTCATGGCTTTGGTGATGTCATAATGGTCGTCATGGCGACGATGATGTCATAATGGTCGTCATAGCGACGTTGATGTCATAATGGTCGTCATGGCGACGATGATGTCATAATGGTCGTCATGGCGACGATGACGTCATAATGGTCGTCATGGCGACGATGACGTCAAAATGGTCGTCATGGCGACGATGATGTCATACTGGTCGTCATGGCGATGGTGTTGCCATAATGGTCGTCATGGCGACGATGATGTCATAATGGTCGTCACGGCGACGATGATGTCATAATGATCGTCACGGCGACGATGATGTCATAATGGTCGTCACGGCGACGGTGATGTCATAATGGTCGTCATGGCGACGATAACGTCATAATGGTCGTCATGGCGACGATGATGTCATAATGGTCGTCATGGCGACGATGATGTCATAATGGTCGTCATGGCGACGATGATGTCATAATGGTCGTCATGGTGACGATGATGTCATAATGGTCGTCATGCCGACGATGATGTCAATATGGTGGTCATGTCTTTGGTGATGTCATAATGGTCGTCATGGCAACGATGATGTCATAATGGTCGTCATGGCGACGATGATGTCATAATGGTCGTCATGGCGACGATTATGTCAGTATGGTGGTCATGGCTTTGGTGATGTCATAATGGTCATCATGGCGACGGTGATGTCAAAATCGTCGTCATGGCAATGGTGATGTCAGAATGGTCGTCATGGCGACGATGATGTCATACTGGTCGTCATGGCGACGGTGTTGCCATAATGGTCGTCATGGCGACGATGATGTCATAATGGTCGTCATGGCAATGGTGATGTCAGAATGGTCGTCATGGCGACGATGATGTCATAATATTCGTCATGGCGACCGTGATGTCATAATGGTCGTCATGGCGACGATGATGTCATAATGGTCTTCATGGCTACGATGATGTCATAATGGTCGTCATGGCTACGATGATGTCATATAGGTCGTCATGGCGACGATGATGTCATAATGGTCGTCATGGCGACGGTGATGTTATAATAGTCGTCATGGCGACGATGATGTCATAATGGTCGTCATGCCGACGATGATGTCAATATGGTTTTCATGGCTTTGGTGATGTCATAATGGTCGTCATGGCGACGGTGATGTCATAATGGTCGTCATGGCGACGATGATGTCATAATGGTCTTCACGGCGACGATGATGTCATAATGGTCGTCACGGCAGCGGTAATGTCATAATGGTCGTCATGGCGACGATGATGTCATACTGTCGTCATGGCGACGGTGTTGCCATAATGGTCGTCATGGCGACGATGACGTCATAATGGTCGTCATGGCGACGATGACGTCATAATGGTCGTCATGGCGACGATAATGTCATACTGGTCGTCATGGCGACGGTGTTGCCATAATGGTCGTCATGGCGACGATGATGTCATAATGGTCGTCATGCCGACGATGATGTCATAATGGTCGTCATGGCGACGATGATGTCATAATGGTCGTCATGGCGACGATGATGTCAGTATGGTGGTCATGGCTTTGGTGATGTCATAATGGTCGTCATGGCTTTGGTGATGTCATAATGGTCGTCATGGCGACGATGATGTCATAATGGTCGTCACGGCGACGATGATGGCATAATGGTCGTCATAGCGACGATGATGTCATAATGGTCGTCATGGCGACGATGACGTCATACTGGTCGTCATGGCGACGGTGTTGCCATAATGGTCGTCATGGCGACGATGATGTCATAATGGTCGTCATGGCGACGGTGATGTCATAATGGCCGTCATGCCGACGATGATGTCATAATGGTCGTCATGGCGACGATGATTTGAGTATGGTGGTCATGGCTTTGGTGATGTCATAATGGTCGTCATGGCGACGATGACGTCATACTGGTCGTCATGGCGACGGTGTTGCCATAATGGTCATCATGGCGACGATGATGTCATAATGGTCGTCATGGCGACGGTGATGTCATAATGGCCGTCATGCCGACGATGATGTCATAATGGTCGTCATGGCGACGATGATTTGAGTATGGTGGTCATGGCTTTGGTGATGTCAAAATGGTCGTCATGGCAATGGTGATGTCAGAATGGTCGTCATGGCGACGATGATGTCATACTGGTCGTCATGGCGACGATGATGTCATAATGGTCGTCATGGCTACGATGATGTCATAATAGTCGTCATGGCGACAATGATGTCATAATGGTGGTCATGCCAACGATGATGTCAATATGGTTGTCATGGCTTTGGTGATGTCATAATGGTCGTCATGGCGACGGTGATGTCATAATGGTCGTCATGGCGACGATGATGTCATAATGGTCATCACGGCGACGATGATGTCATAATGGTCGTCACGGCGGCGGTAATGTCATAATGGTCGTCATGGCGACGATGATGTCATACTGTTGTCATGGCGACGGTGTTGCCATAATGGTCGACATGGCGACGATGATGTCATAATGGTCATCATGGCGACGATGACGTCATAATGGTCGTCATGGTGACGATGACGTCATAATGGTCGTCATGGCGACGATGACGTCATAATGGTCGTCATGGCGACGATAATGTCATACTGGTCGTCATGGCGACGGTGTTGCCATAATGGTCGTCATGGCGACGATGATGTCATAATGGTCGTCATGCCGACGATGATGTCATAATGGTCGGCATGGCGACGATGATGTCATAATGGTCGTCATGGCGACGATTATGTCAGTATGGTGGTCATGGCTTTGGTGATGTCATAATGGTCGTCATGGCGACGGTGATGTCATAATGGTCGTCATGGCAATGGTGATGTCAGAATGGTCGTCATGGCGACGATGATGTCATACTGTCGTCATGGCGACGGTGTTGCCATAATGGTCGTCATAGCGACGATGATGTCATAATGGTCATCATGGCGACGATGACGTCATAATGGTCGTCATGGCGACGATGACGTCATAATGGTCGTTATAGCGACGATAATGTCATACTGGTCGTCATGGCGACGGTGTTGCCATAATGGTCGTCATGGCGACGATGATGTCATAATGGTCGTCATGCCGACGATGATGTCATAATGGTCGTCATGGCGACGATGATCTCAGTATGGTGGTCATGGCTTTGGTGATGTCATAATGGTCGTCCTGGCGACGGTGATGTCATAATGGTCGTCATGGCAATGGTGATGTCAGAATGGTCGTCATGGCGACGATGATGTCAGTATGGTGGTCATGGCTTTGGTGATGTCATAATGGTCGTCATGGTGACGATGATGTCATAATGGTCGTCATGGCGACGATGATATCAATATGGTTGTCATGGCTTTGGTGATGTCATAATGGTCGTCATGGCGACGGTGATGTCATAATGGTCGTCATGGCGACGATGATGTCATAATGGTCGTCACGGCGACGATGATGTCATAATGGTCGTCATAGCGACGATGAAGTCATAATGGTCGTCATGGCGACGATGATGTCATAATGGTCGTCATGGCGACGATGATGTCATAATGGTCGTCATGGCGACGGTGTTGCCATAATGGTCGTCATGGCGACGATGATGTCATAATGGTCGTCATGGCGACGATGATTTGAGTATGGTGGTCATGGCTTTGGTGATGTCATAATGGTCGTCATGGCGACGGTGATGTCAAAATGGTCGTCATGGCAATGGTGATGTCAGAATGGTCGTCATGGCGACGATGATGTCATACTGGTCGTCATGGCGACGATGATGTCATAATGGTCGTCATGGCTACGATGATGTCATAATGGTCGTCATGGCGACGATGATGTTATAATAGTCGTCATGGCGACAATGATGTCATAATGGTCGTCATGCCAACGATGATGTCAATATGGTTGTCATGGCTTTGGTGATGTCATAATGGTCGTCATGGCGACGGTGATGTCATAATGGTCGTCATGGCGACGATGATGTCATAATGGTCATCACGGCGACGATGATGTCATAATGGTCGTCACGGCGGCGGTAATGTCATAATGGTCGTCATGGCGACGATGATGTCATACTGTCGTCATGGCGACGGTGTTGCCATAATGGTCGACATGGCGACGATGATGTCATAATGGTCATCATGGCGACGATGACGTCATAATGGTCGTCATGGCGACGATGACGTCATAATGGTCGTCATGGCGACGATAATGTCATACTGGTCGTCATGGCGACGGTGTTGCCATAATGGTCGTCATGGCGACGATGATGTCATAATGGTCGTCATGCCGACGATGATGTCTTAATGGTCGGCATGGCGACGATGATGTCATAATGGTCGTCATGGCGACGATTATGTCAGTATGGTGGTCATGGCTTTGGTGATGTCATAATGGTCGTCATGGCGACGGTGATGTCATAATGGTCGTCATGGCAATGGTGATGTCAGAATGGTCGTCATGGCGACGATGATGTCATACTGTCGTCATGGCGACGGTGTTGCCATAATGGTCGTCATAGCGACGATGATGTCATAATGGTCATCATGGCGACGATGACGTCATAATGGTCGTCATGGCGACGATGACGTCATAATGGTCGTTATAGCGACGATAATGTCATACTGGTCGTCATGGCGACGGTGTTGCCATAATGGTCGTCATGGCGACGATGATGTCATAATGGTCGTCATGCCGACGATGATGTCATAATGGTCGTCATGGCGACGATGATCTCAGTATGGTGGTCATGGCTTTGGTGATGTCATAATGGTCGTCCTGGCGACGGTGATGTCATAATGGTCGTCATGGCAATGGTGATGTCAGAATGGTCGTCATGGCGACGATGATGTCAGTATGGTGGTCATGGCTTTGGTGATGTCATAATGGTCGTCATGGTGACGATGATGTCATAATGGTCGTCATGGCGACGATGATATCAATATGGTTGTCATGGCTTTGGTGATGTCATAATGGTCGTCATGGCGACGGTGATGTCATAATGGTCGTCATGGCGACGATGATGTCATAATGGTCGTCACGGCGACGATGATGTCATAATGGTCGTCATAGCGACGATGACGTCATAATGGTCGTCATGGCGACGATGATGTCATAATGGTCGTCATGGCGACGATGATGTCATAATGGTCGTCATGGCGACGGTGTTGCCATAATGGTCGTCATGGCGACGATGATGTCATTATGGTCGTCATGGCGACGGTGATGTCATAATGGTCGTCATGCCGACGATGATGTCACAATGGTCGTCATGGCGACGATGATGTCAGTATGGTGGTCATGGCTTTGGTGATGTCATAATGGTCGTCATGGCGACGGTGATGTCAAAATGGTCGTCATGGCAATGGTGATGTCAGAATGGTCGTCATGGCGACGATGATGTCAGAATGGTCGTCATGGCGACGGTGTTGCCATAATGGTCGTCATGGCGACGATGATGTCATAATGGTCATCATGGCAATGGTGATGTCAGAATGGTCGTCATGGCGACGATGATGTCATAATGGTCGTCATGGCGACGGTGATGTCATAATGGTCGTCATGGCGACGATGATGTCATAATGGTCGTCATGGCTACGATGATGTCATAATGGTCGTCATGGCGACGATGATGTCATAATGGTCGTCATGGCGACGATGATGTCATAATGGTCGTCATGGCGACGGTGATGTTATAATAGTCGTCATGGCGACGATGATGTCATAATGGTCGTCATGCCAACGATGATGTCAACATGGTTGCCATGGCTTTGGTGATGTCATAATGGTCGTCATGGCGACGATGATGTCATAATGGTCATCACGGCGACGATGATGTCATAATGGTCGTCACGGCGGCGGTAATGTCATAATGGTCGTCATGGCGACGATGATGTCATACTGTCGTCATGGCGACGGTGTTGCCATAATGGTCGTCATGGCGACGATGATGTCATAATGGTCATCATGGCGACGATGACGTCATAATGGTCGTCATGGCGACGATGACGTCATAATGGTCGTCATGGCGACGATGACGTCATAATGGTCGTCATGGCGACGATGACGTCATAATGGTCGTCATGGCGACGATAATGTCATACTGGTCGTCATGGCGACGGTGTTGCCATAATGGTCGTCATGGCGATGATGATGTCATAATGTTCGTCATGCCGACGATGATGTCATAATGGTCGTCATGGCAACGATGATGTCATAATGGTCGTCATGGCGACGATGATGTCATTATGGTGGTCATGGCTTTGGTGATGTCATAATGGTCGTCATGGCGACGGTGATGTCATAATGGTCGTCATGGCAATGGTGATGTCAGAATGGTCGTCATGGCGACGATGATGTCAGTATGGTGGTCATGGCTTTGGTGATGTCATAATGGTCGTCATGGTGACGATGATGTCATAATGGTCGTCATGGCGACGATGATATCAATATGGTTGTCATGGCTTTGGTGATGTCATAATGGTCGTCATGGCGACGGTGATGTCATAATGGTCGTCATGGCGACGATGATGTCATAATGGTCGTCACGGCGACGATGATGTCATAATGGTCGTCATAGCGACGATGACGTCATAATGGTCGTCATGGCGACGATGATGTCATGATGGTCGTCATGGCGACGATGATGTCATAATGGTCGTCATGGCGACGGTGTTGCCATAATGGTCGTCATGGCGACGATGATGTCATTATGGTCGTCATGGCGACGGTGATGTCATAATGGTCGTCATGCCGACGATGATGTCACAATGGTCGTCATGGCGACGATGATGTCAGTATGGTGGTCATGGCTTTGGTGATGTCATAATGGTCGTCATGGCGACGGTGATGTCAAAATGGTCGTCATGGCAATGGTGATGTCAGAATGGTCGTCATGGCGACGATGATGTCAGAATGGTCGTCATGGCGACGGTGTTGCCATAATGGTCGTCATGGCGACGATGATGCCATAATGGTCATCATGGCAATGGTGATGTCAGAATGGTCGTCATGGCGACGATGATGTCATAATGGTCGTCATGGCGACGATGATGTCATAATGGTCGTCATGGCTACGATGATGTCATAATGGTCGTCATGGCTACGATGATGTCATAATGGTCGTCATGGCGACGATGATGTCATAATGGTCGTCATGGCGACGGTGATGTTATAATGGTCGTCATGGCGACGGTGATGTCATAATGGTCGTCATGCCAACGATGATGTCAATATGGTTGTCATGGCTTTGGTGATGTCATAATGGTCATCATGGCGACGATGATGTCATAATGGTCATGACGGTGACGATGATGTCATAATGGTCGTCACGGCGGCGGTAATGTCATAATGGTCGTCATGGCGACGATGATGTCATACTGTCGTCATGGCGACGGTGTTGCCATAATGGTCGTCATGGCGACGATGACGTCATAATGGTCATCATGGCGACGATGACGTCATAATGGTCATCATGGCGCCGATGACGTCATAATGGTCGTCATGGCGACGATGACGTCATAATGGTCGTCATGGCGACGATGACGTCATAATGGTCGTCATGGCGACGATAATGTCATACTGGTCGTCATGGCGACGGTGTTGCCATAATGGTCGTCATGGCGACGATGATGTCATAATGGTCGTCATGGTGACGATGATGTCAATATGGTTGTCATGGCTTTGGTGATGTCATAATGGTCGTCATGGCGACGATGATGTCATACTGGTCGTCATGGCGACGGTGTTGCCATAATGGTCGTCATGGCGACGATGATGTCATAATGTTCGTCATGGCGACGATGATGTCATAATGGTCATCATGGCGACGATGACGTCATAATGGTCGTCATGGCGACAATGACGTCATTATGGTCGTCATGGCGACGATGATGTCATAATGGTCGTCATGGCGACGATGATGTCATACTGGTCGTCATGGCGACGGAGTTGCCATAATGGTCGTCATTTCGACGATGATGTCATAATGGTCGTCATGCCGACGATGATGTCATAATGGTCGTCATGGCGACGATGATGTCATAATGGTCGTCATGGCGACGATGATGTCATAATGGTCGTCATGGCGACGATGATGTCAGTATGGTGGTCATGGCTTTGGTGATGTCATAATGGTCGTCATGGCGACGGTGATGTCATAATGGTCGTCATGGCAATGGTGATGTCAGAATGGTCGTCATGGCGACGATGATGTCAGTATGGTGGTCATGGCTTTGGTGATGTCATAATGGTCGTCATGGCGACGATGATGTCAATATGGTTGTCATGGCTTTGGTGATGGCATAATGGTCGTCATGGCGACGTTGATGTCATAATGGTCGTCACGGCGACGATGATGTCATAATGGTCGTCACGGCGACGGTGTTGCCATAATGGTCATCATGGCGACGATGATGTCATAATGGTCGTCATGGCGACGATGATTTGAGTATGGTGGTCATGGCTTTGGTGATGTCATAATGGCCGTCATGGCGATGGTGATGTCAAAATGGTCGTCATGGCAATGGTGATGTCAGAATGGTCGTCATGGCGACGATGATGTCATACTGGTCGTCATGGCGATGATGATGTCATAATGGTCGTCATGGCTACGATGATGTCATAATGGTCGTCATGGCGACGATGATGTTATAATAGTCGTCATGGCGACAATGATGTCATAATGGTCGTCATGCCAACGATGATGTCAATATGGTTGTCATGGCTTTGGTGATGTCATAATGGTCGTCATGGCGACGGTGATGTCATAATGGTCGTCATGGCGACGATGATGTCATAATGGTCATCACGGCGACGATGATGTCATAATGGTCGTCACGGCGGCGGTAATGTCATAATGGTCGTCATGGCAACGATGATGTCATACTGTCGTCATGGCGACGGTGTTGCCATAATGGTCGACATGGCGACGATGATGTCATAATGGTCATCATGGCGACGATGACGTCATAATGGTCGTCATGGTGACGATGACGTCATAATGGTCGTCATGGCGACGATGACGTCATAATGGTCGTCATGGCGACGATAATGTCATACTGGTCGTCATGGCGACGGTGTTGCCATAATGGTCGTCATGGCGACGATGATGTCATAATGGTCGTCATGCCGACGATGATGTCATAATGGTCGGCATGGCGACGATGATGTCATAATGGTCGTCATGGCGACGATTATGTCAGTATGGTGGTCATGGCTTTGGTGATGTCATAATGGTCGTCATGGCGACGGTGATGTCATAATGGTCGTCATGGCAATGGTGATGTCAGAATGGTCGTCATGGCGACGATGATGTCATACTGTCGTCATGGCGACGGTGTTGCCATAATGGTCGTCATAGCGACGATGATGTCATAATGGTCATCATGGCGACGATGACGTCATAATGGTCGTCATGGCGACGATGACGTCATAATGGTCGTTATAGCGACGATAATGTCATACTGGTCGTCATGGCGACGGTGTTGCCATAATGGTCGTCATGGCGACGATGATGTCATAATGGTCGTCATGCCGACGATGATGTCATAATGGTCGTCATGGCGACGATGATCTCAGTATGGTGGTCATGGCTTTGGTGATGTCATAATGGTCGTCCTGGCGACGGTGATGTCATAATGGTCGTCATGGCAATGGTGATGTCAGAATGGTCGTCATGGCGACGATGATGTCAGTATGGTGGTCATGGCTTTGGTGATGTCATAATGGTCGTCATGGTGACGATGATGTCATAATGGTCGTCATGGCGACGATGATATCAATATGGTTGTCATGGCTTTGGTGATGTCATAATGGTCGTCATGGCGACGGTGATGTCATAATGGTCGTCATGGCGACGATGATGTCATAATGGTCGTCACGGCGACGATGATGTCATAATGGTCGTCATAGCGACGATGACGTCATAATGGTCGTCATGGCGACGATGATGTCATAATGGTCGTCATGGCGACGGTGTTGCCATAATGGTCGTCATGGCGACGATGATGTCATTATGGTCGTCATGGCGACGGTGATGTCATAATGGTCGTCATGCCGACGATGATGTCACAATGGTCGTCATGGCGACGATGATGTCAGTATGGTGGTCATGGCTTTGGTGATGTCATAATGGTCGTCATGGCGACGGTGATGTCAAAATGGTCGTCATGGCAATGGTGATGTCAGAATGGTCGTCATGGCGACGATGATGTCAGAATGGTCGTCATGGCGACGGTGTTGCCATAATGGTCGTCATGGCGACGATGATGTCATAATGGTCATCATGGCAATGGTGATGTCAGAATGGTTGTCATGGCGACGATGATGTCATAATGGTCGTCATGGCGACGGTGATGTCATAATGGTCGTCATGGCGACGATGATGTCATAATGGTCGTCATGGCTGCGATGATGTCATAATGGTCGTCATGGCGACGATGATGTCATAATGGTCGTCATGGCGACGATGATGTCATAATGGTCGTCATGGCGACGGTGATGTTATAATAGTCGTCATGGCGACGATGATGTCATAATGGTCGTCATGCCAACGATGATGTCAACATGGTTGCCATGGCTTTGGTGATGTCATAATGGTCGTCATGGCGACGATGATGTCATAATGGTCATCACGGCGACGATGATGTCATAATGGTCATCACGGCGGCGGTAATGTCATAATGGTCGTCATGGCGACGATGATGTCATACTGTCGTCATGGCGACGGTGTTGCCATAATGGTCGTCATGGCGACGATGATGTCATAATGGTCATCATGGCGACGATGACGTCATAATGGTCGTCATGGCGACGATGACGTCATAATGGTCGTCATGGCGACGATGACGTCATAATGGTCGTCATGGCGACGATGACGTCATAATGGTCGTCATGGCGACGATAATGTCATACTGGTCGTCATGGCGACGGTGTTGCCATAATGGTCGTCATGGCGATGATGATGTCATAATGTTCGTCATGCCGACGATGATGTCATAATGGTCGTCATGGCAACGATGATGTCATAATGGTCGTCATGGCGACGATGATGTCATTATGGTGGTCATGGCTTTGGTGATGTCATAATGGTCGTCATGGCGACGGTGATGTCATAATGGTCGTCATGGCAATGGTGATGTCAGAATGGTCGTCATGGCGACGATGATGTCAGTATGGTGGTCATGGCTTTGGTGATGTCATAATGGTCGTCATGGTGACGATGATGTCATAATGGTCGTCATGGCGACGATGATATCAATATGGTTGTCATGGCTTTGGTGATGTCATAATGGTCGTCATGGCGACGGTGATGTCATAATGGTCGTCATGGCGACGATGATGTCATAATGGTCGTCACGGCGACGATGATGTCATAATGGTCGTCATAGCGACGATGACGTCATAATGGTCGTCATGGCGACGATGATGTCATAATGGTCGTCATGGCGACGATGATGTCATAATGGTCGTCATGGCGACGGTGTTGCCATAATGGTCGTCATGGCGACGATGATGTCATTATGGTCGTCATGGCGACGGTGATGTCATAATGGTCGTCATGCCGACGATGATGTCACAATGGTCGTCATGGCGACGATGATGTCAGTATGGTGGTCATGGCTTTGGTGATGTCATAATGGTCGTCATGGCGACGGTGATGTCAAAATGGTCGTCATGGCAATGGTGATGTCAGAATGGTCGTCATGGCGACGATGATGTCAGAATGGTCGTCATGGCGACGGTGTTGCCATAATGGTCGTCATGGCGACGATGATGCCATAATGGTCATCATGGCAATGGTGATGTCAGAATGGTCGTCATGGCGACGATGATGTCATAATGGTCGTCATGGCGACGGTGATGTCATAATGGTCGTCATGGCGACGGTGATGTCATAATGGTCGTCATGGCGACGATGATGTCATAATGGTCGTCATGGCTACGATGATGTCATAATGGTCGTCATGGCTACGATGATGTCATAATGGTCGTCATGGCGACGATGATGTCATAATGGTCGTCATGGCGACGGTGATGTTATAATGGTCGTCATGGCGACGGTGATGTCATAATGGTCGTCATGCCAACGATGATGTCAATATGGTTGTCATGGCTTTGGTGATGTCATAATGGTCGTCATGGCGACGATGATGTCATAATGGTCATGACGGTGACGATGATGTCATAATGGTCGTCACGGCGGCGGTAATGTCATAATGGTCGTCATGGCGACGATGATGTCATACTGTCGTCATGGCGACGGTGTTGCCATAATGGTCGTCATGGCGACGATGACGTCATAATGGTCATCATGGCGACGATGACGTCATAATGGTCATCATGGCGCCGATGACGTCATAATGGTCGTCATGGCGACGATGACGTCATAATGGTCGTCATGGCGACGATGACGTCATAATGGTCGTCATGGCGACGATAATGTCATACTGGTCGTCATGGCGACGGTGTTGCCATAATGGTCGTCATGGCGACGATGATGTCATAATGGTCGTCATGGTGACGATGATGTCAATATGGTTGTCATGGCTTTGGTGATGTCATAATGGTCGTCATGGCGACGATGATGTCATACTGGTCGTCATGGCGACGGTGTTGCCATAATGGTCGTCATGGCGACGATGATGTCATAATGTTCGTCATGGCGACGATGATGTCATAATGGTCATCATGGCGACGATGACGTCATAATGGTCGTCATGGCGACAATGACGTCATTATGGTCGTCATGGCGACGATGATGTCATAATGGTCGTCATGGCGACGATGATGTCATACTGGTCGTCATGGCGACGGAGTTGCCATAATGGTCGTCATTTCGACGATGATGTCATAATGGTCGTCATGCCGACGATGATGTCATAATGGTCGTCATGGCGACGATGATGTCATAATGGTCGTCATGGCGACGATGATGTCATAATGGTCGTCATGGCGACGATGATGTCAGTATGGTGGTCATGGCTTTGGTGATGTCATAATGGTCGTCATGGCGACGGTGATGTCATAATGGTCGTCATGGCAATGGTGATGTCAGAATGGTCGTCATGGCGACGATGATGTCAGTATGGTGGTCATGGCTTTGGTGATGTCATAATGGTCGTCATGGCGACGATGATGTCAATATGGTTGTCATGGCTTTGGTGATGGCATAATGGTCGTCATGGCGACGTTGATGTCATAATGGTCGTCACGGCGACGATGATGTCATAATGGTCGTCACGGCGACGGTGTTGCCATAATGGTCGTCATGGCGACGATGATGTCATAATGGTCGTCATGGCGACGATGATTTGAGTATGGTGGTCATGGCTTTGGTGATGTCATAATGGTCGTCATGGCGACGGTGATGTCAAAATGGTCGTCATGGCAATGGTGATGTCAGAATGGTCGTCATGGCGACGATGATGTCATACTGGTCGTCATGGCGATGATGATGTCATAATGGTCGTCATGGCTACGATGATGTCATAATGGTCGTCATGGCGACGATGATGTCATAATAGTCGTCATGGCGACAATGATGTCATAATGGTCGTCATGCCAACGATGATGTCAATATGGTTGTCATGGCTTTGGTGATGTCATAATGGTCGTCATGGCGACGGTGATGTCATAATGGTCGTCATGGCGACGATGATGTCATAATGGTCATCACGGCGACGATGATGTCATAATGGTCGTCACGGCGGCGGTAATGTCATAATGGTCGTCATGGCAACGATGATGTCATACTGTCGTCATGGCGACGGTGTTGCCATAATGGTCGACATGGCGACGATGATGTCATAATGGTCATCATGGCGACGATGACGTCATAATGGTCGTCATGGTGACGATGACGTCATAATGGTCGTCATGGCGACGATGACGTCATAATGGTCGTCATGGCGACGATAATGTCATACTGGTCGTCATGGCGACGGTGTTGCCATAATGGTCGTCATGGCGACGATGATGTCATAATGGTCGTCATGCCGACGATGATGTCATAATGGTCGGCATGGCGACGATGATGTCATAATGGTCGTCATGGCGACGATTATGTCAGTATGGTGGTCATGGCTTTGGTGATGTCATAATGGTCGTCATGGCGACGGTGATGTCATAATGGTCGTCATGGCAATGGTGATGTCAGAATGGTCGTCATGGCGACGATGATGTCATACTGTCGTCATGGCGACGGTGTTGCCATAATGGTCGTCATAGCGACGATGATGTCATAATGGTCATCATGGCGACGATGACGTCATAATGGTCGTCATGGCGACGATGACGTCATAATGGTCGTTATAGCGACGATAATGTCATACTGGTCGTCATGGCGACGGTGTTGCCATAATGGTCGTCATGGCGACGATGATGTCATAATGGTCGTCATGCCGACGATGATGTCATAATGGTCGTCATGGCGACGATGATCTCAGTATGGTGGTCATGGCTTTGGTGATGTCATAATGGTCGTCCTGGCGACGGTGATGTCATAATGGTCGTCATGGCAATGGTGATGTCAGAATGGTCGTCATGGCGACGATGATGTCAGTATGGTGGTCATGGCTTTGGTGATGTCATAATGGTCGTCATGGTGACGATGATGTCATAATGGTCGTCATGGCGACGATGATATCAATATGGTTGTCATGGCTTTGGTGATGTCATAATGGTCGTCATGGCGATGGTGATGTCATAATGGTCGTCATGGCGACGATGATGTCATAATGGTCGTCACGGCGATGATGATGTCATAATGGTCGTCATAGCGACGATGACGTTATAATGGTCGTCATGGCGACGATGATGTCATAATGGTCGTCATGGCGACGATGATGTCATAATGGTCGTCATGGCGACGGTGTTGCCATAATGGTCGTCATGGCGACGATGATGTCATTATGGTCGTCATGGCGACGGTGATGTCATAATGGTCGTCATGCCGACGATGATGTCACAATGGTCGTCATGGCGACGATGATGTCAGTATGGTGGTCATGGCTTTGGTGATGTCATAATGGTCGTCATGGCGACGGTGATGTCAAAATGGTCGTCATGGCAATGGTGATGTCAGAATGGTCGTCATGGCGACGATGATGTCAGAATGGTCGTCATGGCGACGGTGTTGCCATAATGGTCGTCATGGCGACGATGATGTCATAATGGTCATCATGGCAATGGTGATGTCAGAATGGTCGTCATGGCGACGATGATGTCATAATGGTCGTCATGGCGACGGTGATGTCATAATGGTCGTCATGGCGACGATGATGTCATAATGGTCGTCATGGCTACGATGATGTCATAATGGTCGTCATGGCGACGATGATGTCATAATGGTCGTCATGGCGACGATGATGTCATAATGGTCGTCATGGCGACGGTGATGTTATAATAGTCGTCATGGCGACGATGATGTCATAATGGTCGTCATGCCAACGATGATGTCAACATGGTTGCCATGGCTTTGGTGATGTCATAATGGTCGTCATGGCGACGATGATGTCATAATGGTCATCACGGCGACGATGATGTCATAATGGTCGTCACGGCGGCGGTAATGTCATAATGGTCGTCATGGCGACGATGATGTCATACTGTCGTCATGGCGACGGTGTTGCCATAATGGTCGTCATGGCGACGATGATGTCATAATGGTCATCATGGCGACGATGACGTCATAATGGTCGTCATGGCGACGATGACGTCATAATGGTCGTCATGGCGACGATGACGTCATAATGGTCGTCATGGCGACGATGACGTCATAATGGTCGTCATGGCGACGATAATGTCATACTGGTCGTCATGGCGACGGTGTTGCCATAATGGTCGTCATGGCGATGATGATGTCATAATGTTCGTCATGCCGACGATGATGTCATAATGGTCGTCATGGCAACGATGATGTCATAATGGTCGTCATGGCGACGATGATGTCATTATGGTGGTCATGGCTTTGGTGATGTCATAATGGTCGTCATGGCGACGGTGATGTCATAATGGTCGTCATGGCAATGGTGATGTCAGAATGGTCGTCATGGCGACGATGATGTCAGTATGGTGGTCATGGCTTTGGTGATGTCATAATGGTCGTCATGGTGACGATGATGTCATAATGGTCGTCATGGCGACGATGATATCAATATGGTTGTCATGGCTTTGGTGATGTCATAATGGTCGTCATGGCGACGGTGATGTCATAATGGTCGTCATGGCGACGATGATGTCATAATGGTCGTCACGGCGACGATGATGTCATAATGGTCGTCATAGCGACGATGACGTCATAATGGTCGTCATGGCGACGATGATGTCATAATGGTCGTCATGGCGACGATGATGTCATAATGGTCGTCATGGCGACGGTGTTGCCATAATGGTCGTCATGGCGACGATGATGTCATTATGGTCGTCATGGCGACGGTGATGTCATAATGGTCGTCATGCCGACGATGATGTCACAATGGTCGTCATGGCGACGATGATGTCAGTATGGTGGTCATGGCTTTGGTGATGTCATAATGGTCGTCATGGCGACGGTGATGTCAAAATGGTCGTCATGGCAATGGTGATGTCAGAATGGTCGTCATGGCGACGATGATGTCAGAATGGTCGTCATGGCGACGGTGTTGCCATAATGGTCGTCATGGCGACGATGATGCCATAATGGTCATCATGGCAATGGTGATGTCAGAATGGTCGTCATGGCGACGATGATGTCATAATGGTCGTCATGGCGACGGTGATGTCATAATGGTCGTCATGGCGACGATGATGTCATAATGGTCGTCATGGCTACGATGATGTCATAATGGTCGTCATGGCTACGATGATGTCATAATGGTCGTCATGGCGACGATGATGTCATAATGGTCGTCATGGCGACGATGATGTCATAATGGTCGTCATGGCGACGGTGATGTCATAATGGTCGTCATGCCAACGATGATGTCAATATGGTTGTCATGGCTTTGGTGATGTCATAATGGTCGTCATGGCGACGATGATGTCATAATGGTCATGACGGTGACGATGATGTCATAATGGTCGTCACGGCGGCGGTAATGTCATAATGGTCGTCATGGCGACGATGATGTCATACTGTCGTCATGGCGACGGTGTTGCCATAATGGTCGTCATGGCGACGATGACGTCATAATGGTCATCATGGCGACGATGACATCATAATGGTCATCATGGCGACGATGACGTCATAATGGTCGTCATGGCGACGATGACGTCATAATGGTCGTCATGGCGACGATGACGTCATAATGGTCGTCATGGCGACGATAATGTCATTCTGGTCGTCATGGCGACGGTGTTGCCATAATGGTCGTCATGGCGACGATGATGTCATAATGGTCGTCATGGTGACGATGATGTCAATATGGTTGTCATGGCTTTGGTGATGTCATAATGGTCGTCATGGCGACGATGATGTCATACTGGTCGTCATGGCGACGGTGTTGCCATAATGGTCGTCATGGCGACGATGATGTCATAATGTTCGTCATGGCGACGATGATGTCATAATGGTCATCATGGCGACGATGACGTCATAATGGTCGTCATGGCGACAATGACGTCATTATGGTCGTCATGGCGACGATGATGTCATAATGGTCGTCATGGCGACGATGATGTCATACTGGTCGTCATGGCGACGGAGTTGCCATAATGGTCGTCATTTCGACGATGATGTCATAATGGTCGTCATGCCGACGATGATGTCATAATGGTCGTCATGGCGACGATGATGTCATAATGGTCGTCATGGCGATGATGATGTCATAATGGTCGTCATGGCGACGATGATGTCAGTATGGTGGTCATGGCTTTGGTGATGTCATAATGGTCGTCATGGCGACGGTGATGTCATAATGGTCGTCATGGCAATGGTGATGTCAGAATGGTCGTCATGGCGACGATGATGTCAGTATGGTGGTCATGGCTTTGGTGATGTCATAATGGTCGTCATGGCGACGATGATGTCAATATGGTTGTCATGGCTTTGGTGATGGCATAATGGTCGTCATGGCGACGGTGATGTCATAATGGTCGTCACGGCGACGATGATGTCATAATGGTCGTCACGGCGACGGTGATGTCATAATGGTCGTCATGGTGACGATGATGTCATACTGGTCGTCATGGCGACGGTGTTACCATAATGGTCGTCATGGCGACGATGATGTCATAATGGTCGTCATGGCGACAATGATGTCATAATGGTCATCATGGCGACGGTGATGTCATAATGGTTGCCATGGCAACAATATTGTCACAAAGGTCGTCATGGCGAAGGTGATGTCATAATGGTCGTCATGGCGATGATGATGTCATTATGGTCGTCATGGCAACGATGATGTCATCATGGTCGTCATGGCAACGATGAAGTCATATTCGTCGTCACGGCAATAGTGATGTCATAATGCTCATCATGGCGAAGGTGATGTCATAATAATTGTCATGGCAACAAAGTTGTCATAATGGTCGTCATGACGACGGTGATGTCATAATGGTCGTCATGGCGACGGTGATGTCATAATGGTCATCATGGCAACGATGAGGTCATAATGTTCGTCATGGCGACGGTGATGTAATATTGGTCGTCATGGCGACGATGATGTCATAATGGTCATCATGCATGGCGACAATGATGTCATAATGGTCGTCATGGCGACGGTGATGTCATAATGGTCATCATGGTGACGATGATGTCATAATGGTCGTCATGGCGACGATGATGTCATAATGTTCGTCATGGCGACGATGAGGTCATAATGGTCGTCATGGCTACGATGATGTCAAAATGGTCATCATGGCGACGATGATGTCATAATGGTCGTCATGGCGACGGTGATGTCATAATGGTCGTCATGGCCATGGTGATGTCAGAATTGTCGTCATGGCAATGGTGATGTCAGAATGGTCATCATGGCGACGATGATGTCATAATGGTCGTCATGGCGACGATGATGTCATAATGGTCGTCATGGCGATGATGATGCCATAATGGTCGTCATGGCGACGATGATGTCAAAATGGTCGTCATGGCGACGATGATGTCATAATGGTCGTCATGGCGACGATGATGTCATTATGGTCGTCATGGCGACGGTGTTGTCATAATGGTCGTCATGGCGACGATGATGTCATAATGGTCGTCATGGCGACGATGATGTCATAATGGTCGTCATGGCGACGATGATGTCATAATGGTCGTCATGCCGACGATGATGTCATTATGGTCCTCATGGCGACAATGATGTCATAATGGTCGTCATGGCGACGATGATGTCAATATGGTTGTCATGGCTTTGGTGATGTCATAATGGTCGTCACGGCGACGATGATGTCATAATGGTAGTCACGGCGGCTATGATGTCATAATGGTCGTCACGGCGACGATGATGTCATAATGGTCGTCACGGCGACGATGATGTCATAATGGTCATCACGGCGACGGTGATGTCATAATGGTCATCACGGCGACGATGATGTCATAATGGTCATCATGGCGACGATGATGTCACACTGTTCGTTATGGCGACGGTGTTGCCATAATGGTCGTCATGGCCACGATGATGTCACACTGTTCGTCATGGCGACGATGTTGCCATAATGGTCGTCATGGCGACGATGATGTCATAATGGTCGTCATGGCAACAATGATGTCATAATGGTCGTCATGGCGACGATGACGTCATAATGGTCGTCATGGCGATGATGATGTCATAATGGTCGTCATGGCGACGATGATGTCATACTGGTTGTCATGGCGACGGTGTTGCCATAATGGTCGTCATGGCGACGATGATGTCATAATGGTCGTCATGGTGACGATGATGTCATAATGGTCGTCATGGCGACAATGATGTCATAATGGTCGTCATGCCGACGATGATGTCATTATGGTCATCATTCCCACGGTGATGTCATAATGGTCGTCATGGCGACTGTGATGTCATAATGGCCTTCATGGTGACAATGATGTCATAATGGTCGTCATGGCGACAGTGTTGTCATAATGGTCGTCATGGCAAAGATGATGTCATAATTGACGTCATGCAATGGTGATGTCATAATGGTCGTCATGGCGACGTTAATGGCATAATGGTTGCCATGGCAACAATGTTTTCATAAAGGTCGTCATGGCGACGATGATGTCATAATGGTAGTCATGGCAACGATGATGTCATAATGGTCATCATGGCAACGATGATGTCAAAATGGTCGTCATGGCGACGGTGATGTCATAATGGTCGTCATGGCGACGATGATGTCAAAATGGTCGTCATGGCTACGATGATGTCATAATGGTCGTCATGGCGACGATGATGTCATAATGGTCGTCATGGCGACGATGATGTCATAATGGTCGTCATGGCGACGGTGATGTTATAATAGTCGTCATGGCGACGATGATGTCATAATGGTCGTCATGCCAACGATGATGTCAATATGGTTGTCATGGCTTTGGTGATGTCATAATGGTCGTCACGGCGACGATGATGTCATAATGGTCATCACGGCGACGATGATGTCATAATGGTCGCCACGGCGGCGGTAATGTCATAATGGTCGTCATGGCGACGATGATGTCATACTGTCGTCATGGCGACGGTGTTGCCATAATGGTCGTCATGGCGACGATGATGTCATAATGGTCATCATGGCGACGATGACATCATAATGGTCGTCATGGTGACGATGACGTCATAATGGTCGTCATGGCGACGATGACGTCATAATGGTCGTCATGGCGACGATGACGTCATAATGGTCGTCATGGCGACGATATTGTCATACTGGTCGTCATGGCGACGGTGTTGCCATAATGGTCGTCATGGCGATGATGATGTCATAATGTTCGTCATGCCGACGATGATGTCATAATGGTCGTCATGGCGACGATGATGTCATAATGGTCGTCATGGCGACGATGATGTCAGTATGGTGGTCATGGCTTTGGTGATGTCAGAATGGTCGTCATGGCGACGGTGATGTCATAATGGTCGTCATGGCAATGGTGATGTCAGAATGGTCGTCATGGCGACGATGATGTCAGTATGGTGGTCATGGCTTTGGTGATGTAATAATGGTCGTCATGGCGACGATGATGTCATAATGGTCGTCATGGTGACGATGATGTCAATATGGTTGTCATGGCTTTGGTGATGTCATAATGGTCGTCATGGCGACGATGATGTCATACTGGTCGTCATGGCGACGGTGTTGCCATAATGGTCGTCATGGCGACGATGATGTCATAATGTTCGTCATGGCGACGATGATGTCATAATGGTCATCATGGCGACGATGACGTCATAATGGTCGTCATGGCGACAATGACGTCATTATGGTCGTCATGGCGACGATGATGTCATAATGGTCGTCATGGCGACGATGATGTCATACTGGTCGTCATGGCGACGGAGTTGCCATATTGGTCGTCATTTCGACGATGATGTCATAATGGTCGTCATGCCGACGATGATGTCATAATGGTCGTCATGGCGACGATGATGTCATAATGGTCGTCATGGCGACGATGATGTCATAATAGTCGTCATGGCGACGATGATGTCAGCATGGTGGTCATGGCTTTGGTGATGTCATAATGGTCGTCATGGCGACGGTGATGTCATAATGGTCATCATGGCAATGGTGATGTCAGAATGGTCGTCATGGCGACGATGATGTCAGTATGGTGGTCATGGCTTTGGTGATGTCATAATGGTCGTCATGGCGACGATGATGTCAATATGGTTGTCATGGCTTTGGTGATGTCATAATGGTCGTCATGGCGACGGTGATGTCATAATGGTCGTCACGGCGACGATGATGTCATAATGGTCGTCACGGCGATGGTGATGTCATAGTGGTCGTCATGGTGACGATGATGTCATACTGGTCGTCATGGCGACTGTGTTGCTATAATGGTCGTCATGGCGACGATGATGTCATAATGGTCGTCATGGCGACAATGATGTCATAATGGTCGTCATGGCGACGATGACGTCATAATGGTCGTCATGGCGACGATGATATCATAATGGTCATCATGGCGACGGTGATGTCATAATGGTTGCCATGGCAACAATATTGTCATAAAGGTCGTCATGGCGAAGGTGATGTCATAATGGTCGTCATGGCGATGATGATGTCATTATGGTCGTCATGGCAACGATGATGTCATCATGGTCGTCATGGCAACGATGAAGTCATATTCGTCGTCACGGCAATAGTGATGTGATAATGCTCATCATGGCGAAGGTGATGTCATAATAATTGTCATGGCAACAAAGTTGTCATAATGGTCGTCATGACGACGGTGATGTCATAATGGTCGTCATGGCGACGGTGATGTCATAATGGTCATCATGGCAATGATGAGGTCATAATGTTCGTCATGGCGACGGTGATGTAATATTGGTCGTCATGGCGACGATGATGTCATAATGGTCATCATGGCGACAATGATGTCATAATGGTCGTCATGGCGACGGTGATGTCATAATGGTCATCATGGTGACGATGATGTCATAATGGTCGTCATGGCGACGATGATGTCATAATGTTCGTCATGGCGACGATGAGGTCATAATGGTCGTCATGCCGACGATGATGTCATTATGGTCCTCATGGCGACAATGATGTCATAATGGTCGTCATGGCGACGATGATGTCAATATGGTTGTCATGGCTTTGGTGATGTCATAATGGTCGTCACGGCGACGATGATGTCATAATGGTAGTCACGGCGACTATGATGTCATAATGGTCGTCACGGCGACGATGATGTCATAATGGTCGTCACGGCGAAGATGATGTCATAATGGTCGTCACGGCGACGGTGATGTCATAATGGTCATCATGGCGACGATGATGTCACACTGTTCGTCATGGCGACGGTGTTGCCATAATGGTCGTCATGGCCACGATGATGTCACACTGTTCGTCATGGCGACGGTGTTGCCATAATGGTCGTCATGGCGACGATGATGTCATAATGGTCGTCATGGCAACGATGACGTCATAATGGTCGTCATGGCGACGATGACGTCATAATGGTCGTCATGGCGATGATGATGTCATAATGGTCGTCATGGCGACGATGATGCCATAATGGTCGTCATGGCGACGATGATGTCATAATGGTCGTCATGGTGACGATGATGTCATAATGGTCGTCATGGCGACAATGATGTCATTATGGTCATCATTCCCACGGTGATGTCATCATGGTCATCATTCCCACGGTGATGTCATAATGGTCGTCATGGCGACTGTGATGTCATAATGGCCTTCATGGTGACAATGATGTCATAATAGTCGTCATGGCGACAGTGTTGTCATAATGGTCGTCATGGCAACGATGATGTCATAATTGACGTCATGCAATGGTGATGTCATAATGGTCGTCATGGCGACGTTAATGGCATAATGGTTGCCATGGCAACAATGTTTTCATAACGGTCGTCATGGCGACGATGATGTCATAATGGTAGTCATGGCAACGATGATGTCATAATGGTCATCATGGCAACGATGATGTCAAAATGGTTGTCATGGCAATGGTGATGTCATAATGGTCGTCATGGCAAAGGTGATGTCATAATGGTCGTCATGGCGACGATGATGTCATAATGGTCGTCATGGCGACGATGATGTCATAATGGTCGTCATGGCGACGATGATGTCAGTATGGTGGTCATGGCTTTGGTGATGTCATAATGGTCGTCATGGCGACGGTGATGTCATAATGGTCGTCATGGCAATGGTGATGTCAGAATGGTCGTCATGGCAAAGGTGATGTCAGAATGGTCATCATGGCGACGATGATGTCATAATGGTCGTCATGGCGTCAATGATGTCATAATGGTCGTCATGCCGACGATGATGTCATTATGGTCATCATGGCAACGATGATGTCATAATGGTCGTCATGGCGATGATGATGTCATAATAGTCATCATGGCGACAATGATGTCATAATGGTCGTCATGGCGACGATGATGTCAATATGGTTGTCATGGCTTTGGTGATGTCATAATGGTCGTCACGGCGACGGTGATGTCATAATGGTCGTCATGGCGACGATGACGTCATAATGGTCGTCATGGCGACGATGATGTCATACTGGTCGTCATGGCGACGGTGTTGCCATAATGGTCGTCATGGCGACGATGATGTCATAATGGTCGTCATGGCGACGATGATGTCATAATGGTCGTTATGGCGACGATTATGTCATAATGGTCGTCATGCCGACGATGATGTCATAATAGTTGTCATGGCGAATATGATGTCATAATGGTCGTCATGGCGACGATGATGTCATAATGGTCGTCATGGCGACGATGACGTCATAATGATCGTCATGGCGACGATGACGTCATAATGATCGTCATGTCAACGGTGATGTCATAATGGTCGCCATGGCGACGGTGATGTCATAATAGTCGTCATGGCGACGTTGATGTCATAATTGTCGTCATGCCGAGGATGATGTCATAATGGTCGTCATGGCGACGATGATGTCATAATGGTCGTCATGGCGACGATGATGTCAATATGGTTGTCATGGTTTTGGTGATGTCATAATGGTCGTCATGGCGACGGTGATGTCATAATGGTAGTCATGGCGACGATGATGTCATAATGGTCGTCACGGCGACGATGATGTCATAATGGTCGTCATGGCGACGATGATGTCATAATGGTCGTCATGGCGACGATGATGTCATAATGGTCGTCATGGCGACGATGATGTCAGTATGTTGGTCATGGCTTTGGTGATGTCATAATGGTCGTCATGGCGACTGTGATGTCATAATGGTCGTCATGGCAATGGTGATGTCAGAATGGTCGTCATGGCGACGATGATGTCAATATGGTGGTCATGGCTTTGGTGATGTCATAATGGTCGTCATGGCGACGATGATGTCAATATGGTTGTCATGCCTTTGGGGATGTCATAATGGTCGACATGGCGACGGTGATGTCATAATGGTCGTCACGGCGACGATGATGTCATAATGGTCGTCACGGCGACGGTGATGTCATAATGGTCGTCATGGTGACGATGATGTCATACTGGTCGTCATGGCGACGGTGTTGCCATAATGGTCGTCATGGCGACGATGATGTCATAATGGTCGTCATGGCGACAATGATGTCATAATGGTCGTCATGGCGACGATGACGTCATAATGGTCGTCATGGCGACAATGATATCATAATGGTCATCATGGCGACGGTGATGTCATAATGGTTGCCATGGCAACAATGTTGTCATAAAGGTCGTCATGGCGAAGGTGATGTCATAATGGTCGTCATGGCGATGATGATGTCATTATGGTCGTCATGGCAACGATGATGTCATCATGGTCGTCATGGCAACGATGAAGTCATATTCGTTGTCACGGCAATAGTGATGTCATAATGCTCATCATGGCGAAGGTAATGTCATAATAAATGTCATGGCAACAAAGTTGTCATAATGGTCGTCATGACGACGGTGATGTCATAATGGTCGTCATGGCGACGGTGATGTCATAATGGTCATCATGGCAACGATGAGGTCATAATGTTCGTCATGGCGACGGTGATGTAATATTGGTCGTCATGGCGACGATGATGTCATAATGGTCATCATGGCGACAATGATGTCATAATGGTCGTCATGGCGACGGTGATGTCATAATGGTCATCATGGTGACGATGATGTCATAATGGTCGTCATGGCGACGATGATGTCATAATGTTCGTCATGGCGACGATGAGGTCATAATGGTCGTCATGGCGACGATGATGTCAAAATGGTCATCATGGCGACGATGATGTCATAATGGTCGTCATGGCGACGGTGATGTCATAATGGTCGTCATGGCCATGGTGATGTCAGAATGGTCGTCATGGCAAAGGTGATGTCAGAATGGTCATCATGGCGACGATGATGTCATAATGGTCGTCATGGCGACGATGATGTCATAATGGTCGTCATGGCGATGATGATGCCATAATGGTCGTCATGGCGACGATGATGTCAAAATGGTCGTCATGGCGACAATGATGTCATAATGGTCGTCATGGCGACGATGATGTCATTATGGTCCTCATGGCGACGGTGTTGCCATAATGGTCGTCATGGCGACGATGATGTCATAATGGTCGTCATGGCGACGATGATGTCATAATGGTCGTCATGGCGACGATGATGTCATAATGGTCGTCATGCCGACGATGATGTCATTATGGTCCTCATGGCGACAATGATGTCATAATGGTCGTCATGGCGACGATGATGTCAATATGGTTGTCATGGCTTTGGTGATGTCATAATGGTCGTCACGGCGACGATGATGTCATAATGGTAGTCACGGCGACTATGATGTCATAATGGTCGTCACGGCGACGATGATGTCATAATGGTCGTCACGGCGACGATGATGTCATAATGGTCGTCACGGCGACGGTGATGTCATAATGGTCATCATGGCGACGATGATGTCACACTGTTCGTCATGGCGACGGTGTTGCCATAATGGTCGTCATGGCCACGATGATGTCACACTGTTCGTCATGGCGACGGTGTTGCCATAATGGTCGTCATGGCGACGATGATGTCATAATGGTCGTCATGGCAACGATGATGTCATAATGGTCGTCATGGCGACGATGACGTCATAATGGTCGTCATGGCGATGATGATGTCATAATGGTCGTCATGGCGACGATGATGTCATACTGGTTGTCATGGCGATGGTGTTGCCATAATGGTCGTCATGGCGACGATGATGTCATAATGGTCGTCATGGTGACGATGATGTCATAATGGTCGTCATGGCGACAATGATGTCATAATGGTCGTCATGCCGACGATGATGTCATTATGGTCATCATTCCCACGGTGATGTCATAATGGTCGTCATGGCGACTGTGATGTCATAATGGCCTTCATGGTGACAATGATGTCATAATGGTCGTCATGGCGTCAGTGTTGTCATAATGGTCGTCATGGCAACGATGATGTCATAATTGACGTCATGCAATGGTGATGTCATAATGGTCGTCATGGCGACGTTAATGGCATAATGGTTGCCATGGCAACAATGTTTTCATAAAGGTCGTCATGGCGACGATGATGTCATAATGGTAGTCATGGCAACGATGATGTCATAATGGTCATCATGGCAACGATGATGTCAAAATGGTTGTCATGGCAATGGTGATGTCATAATGGTCGTCATGGCAAAGGTGATGTCATAATGGTCGTCATGGCGACGATGATGTCATAATGGTCGTCATGGCGACGATGATGTCATAATGGTCGTCATGGCGACGATGATGTCAGTATGGTGGTCATGGCTTTGGTGATGTCATAATGGTCCTCATGGCGACGGTGATGTCATAATGGTCGTCATGGCAATGGTGATGTCAGAATGGTCGTCATGGCAAAGGTGATGTCAGAATGGTCATCATGGCGACGATGATGTCATAATGGTCGTCATGGCGTCAATGATGTCATAATGGTCGTCATGCCGACGATGATGTCATTATGGTCATCATGGCAACGATGATGTCATAATGGTCGTCATGGCGACGATGATGTCATAATAGTCATCATGGCGACAATGATGTCATAATGGTCGTCATGGCGACGATGATGTCAATATGGTTGTCATGGCTTTGGTGATGTCATAATGGTCGTCACGGCGACGGTGATGTTATAATGGTCGTCATGGCGACGATGACGTCATACTGGTCGTCATGGCGACGGTGTTGCCATAATGGTCGTCATGGCGACGATGATGTCATAATGGTCGTCATGGCGACGATGATGTCATAATGGTCGTTATGGCGACGATTATGTCATAATGGTCGTCATGCCGACGATGATGTCATAATAGTTGTCATGACGAATATGATGTCATAATGGTCGTCATGGCGACGATGATGTCATAATGGTCGTCATGGCGACGATGACGTCATAATGATCGTCATGGCGACGATGACGTCATAATGATCGTCATGTCGACGGTGATGTCATAATGGTCGTCATGGCGACGGTGATGTCATAATAGTCGTCATGGCGACGTTGATGTCATAATTGTCGTCATGCCGACGATGATGTCATAATGGTCGTCATGGCGACGATGATGTCAGAATGGTCGTCATGGCGACGATTATGTCAGTATGGTAGTCATGGCTTTGGTGATGTCATAATGGTCGTCATGGCGACGATGATGTCATAATGGTCGTCATGGCGACGATGATGTCAATATGGTTGTCATGGTTTTGGTGATGTCATAATGGTCGTCATGGCGACGGTGATGTCATAATGGTCGTCATGGCGACGATGATGTCATAATGGTCGTCACGGCGACGATGATGTCATAATGGTTGTCACGGCGACGGTGATGTCATAATGGTTGCCATAGCAACAATGATGTCATAAAGTTCGTCATGGCGACGATGATGTCATAATGGTAGTCATGGCAACGATGATGTCATAATGGTCGTCATGGCGACGATGATGTCATACTGGTCGTCATGGCGACAGTGTTGCCATAATGGTCGTCATGGCGACGATGATGTCATAATTGTCGACATGGCGACGGCGTTGTCATAATGGTCGTCATGCCGACGATGATGTCATAATGTTCGTCATGGTGAAGATGATGTCATAATGGTCGTCATGGCGACGATGATGTCATAATGGTCGTCATGGCGACGATGATGTCATAATAGTCATCATGACGACAATGATGTCATAATGGTCGTCATGGCGACGATGATGTCAATATGGTTGTCATGGCTTTGGTGATGTCATAATGGTCGTCACGACGACGGTGATGTCATAATGGTCGTCATGGCGACGATGACGTCATACTGGTCGTCATGGCGACGGTGTTGCCATAATGGTCGTCATGGCGACGATGATGTCAATATGGTTGTCATGGCTTTGGTGATGTCATAATGGTCGTCATGGCGACGGTGATGTCATAATGGTCGTCACGGCGACGATGATGTCATAATGGTCGTCACGGCGACGGTGATGTCATAATGGTCGTCATGGCGACGATGATGTCATAATGGTCGTCATGGCGACGGTGTTGCCATAATGGTCGTCATGGCGACGATGATGTCATAATGGTCGTCATGGCGACAATGATGTCATAATGGTCGTCATGGCGACGATGACGTCATAATGGTCGTCATGGCGACGATGATGTCATAATGGTCGTCATGGCGACGGTGATGTCATAATCGTTGCCATGGCAACAATGTTGTCATAAAGGTCGTCATGGCGAAGGTGATGTCATAATGGTCGTCATGACGATGATGATGTCATTATGGTCGTCATGGCAACGATGATGTCATAATGGTCGTCATGGCACTGATGAAGTCATATTCGTCGTCACGGCAATAGTGATGTCATAATGCTCGTCATGGCGAAGGTGATGTCATAATAATTACCATGGCAACAATGTTGTCATAATGGTCGTCATGACGACGGTTATGTCATAATGGTCGTCATGGCGACGATGAGGTCATAATGTTCGTCATGGCGACGGTGATGTAATATTGGTCGTCATGGCGACGATGATGTCATAATGGTCATCATGGCGACAATGATGTCATAATGGTCGTCATGGCGACGGTGATGTCATAATGGTCATCATGGCGACGGTGATGTCATAATGGTCATCATGGCGACGATGATGTCATAATGGTCGTCATGGCGACGATGATGTCATAATGTTCGTCATGGCGACGATGAAGTCATAATGGTCGTCATGGCGACGATGATGTCAAAATGGTCATCATGGCGACGATGATGTCATAATGGTCGTCATGGCGACGGTGATGTCAGAATGGTCGTCATGGCAAAGGTGATGTCAGAATGGTCATCATGGCGACGATGATGTCATAATGGTCGTCATGGCGACGATGATGTCATAATGGTCGTCATGGCGATGATGATGCCATATTGGTCGTCATGGCGACGATGATGTCAAAATGGTCGTTATGGTGACAATGATGTCATAATGGTCGTCATGGCGACGATGATGTCATTATGGTCGTCATGGCGACGGTGTTGCCATAATGGTCGTCATGGCAACGATGATGTCATAATGGTCGTCATGGCGACGATGATGTCATAATGGTCGTCATGGCGACGATGAAGTCATAATGGTCGTCATGCCGACGATGATGTCATTATGGTCATCATGGCGACAATGATGTCATAATGGTCGTCATGGCGACGATGATGTCAATATGGTTGTCATGGCTTTGGTGATGTCATAATGGTCGTCACGGCGACGGTGATGTCATAATGGTCGTCATGGCGACGATGATGTCATAATGGTCGTCACGGCGACGATGATGTCATAATGGTCGTCACGGCGACGATGATGTCACACTGTTCGTCATGGCGACGGTGTTGCCATAATGGTCGTCATGGCGACGATGATGTCACACTGTTCGTCATGGCGACGGTGTTGCCATAATGGTCGTCATGGCGACGATGATGTCATAATGGTCGTCATGGCAACGATGATGTCATAATGGTCGTCATGGCGACGATGACGTCATAATGGTCGTCATAGCGACGATGATGTCAGTATGGTGGTCATGGCTTTGGTGATGTCATAATGGTCGTCATGGCGACGGTGATGTCATGATGGTCGTCATGGCAATGGTGATGTCATAATGGTCGTCATGGCAAAGGTGATGTCATAATGGTCGTCATGGCGACGATGATGTCATAATGGTCGTCATGGCGACGATGACGTCATAATGGTCGTCATGGCGACGATGATGTCAGTATGGTGGTCATGGCTTTGGTGATGTCATAATGGTTGTCATGGCGACGGTGATGTCATAATGGTCGTCATGGCAATGGTGATGTCATAATGGTCGTCATGGCAAAGGTGATGTCATAATGGTCGTCATGGCGACGATGATGTCATAATGGTCGTCATGGCGACGATGATGTCATAATGGTCGTCATGGCGACGATGATGTCAGTATGGTGGTCATGGCTTTGGTGATGTCATAATGGTCGTCATGGCGACGGTGATGTCAAAATGGTTGTCATGGCAATGGTGATGTCATAATGGTCGTCATGGCAAAGGTGATGTCATAATGGTCGTCATGGCGACGATGATGTCATAATGGTCGTCATGGCGACGATGATGTCAGTATGGTGGTCATGGCTTTGGTGATGTCATAATGGTCGTCATGGCGACGGTGATGTCATAATGGTCGTCACGGCAATGGTGATGTCAGAATGGTCGTCATGGCAAAGGTGATGTCAGAATGGTCATCATGGCGACAATGATGTCATAATGGTCGTCATGGCGACGAAGATGTCATAATGGTCGTCATGGCGATGATGATGTCATAATGGTCGTCATGGCGACGATGATGTCAAAATGGTCGTCATGGCGACAATGATGTCATAATGGTCGTCATGGCGACGATGATGTCATTATGGTCGTCATGGCGACGGTGTTGCCATAATGGTCGTCATGGCGACGATGATGTCATAATGGTCGTCATGGCGACGATGATGTCATAATGGTCGTCATGGCGTCAATGATGTCATAATGGTCGTCATGCCGACGATGATGTCATTATGGTCATCATGGCAACGATGATGTCATAATGGTCGTCATGGCGACGATGATGTCATAATAGTCATCATGGCGACAATGATGTCATAATGGTCGTCATGGCGACGATGATGTCAATATGGTTGTCATGGCTTTGGTGATGTCATAATGGTCGTCACGGCGACGGTGATGTCATAATGGTCGTCATGGCGACGATGACTTCATAATGGTCGTCATGGCGACGATGATGTCATACTGGTCGTCATGGCGACGGTGTTGCCATAATGGTCGTCAAGGCGACGATGATGTCATAATGGTCGTCATGGCGACGATGATGTCATAATGGTCGTCATGGCGACGATTATGTCATAATGGTCGTCATGCCGACGATGATGTCATAATAGTCGTCATGGCGAATATGATGTCATAATGGTCGTCATGGCGACGATGATGTCATAATGGTCGTCATGGCGACGATGACGTCATAATGATCGTCATGGCGACGATGACGTCATAATGATCGTCATGTCGACGGTGATGTCATAATGGTCGTCATGGCGACGGTGATGTCATAATAGTCGTCATGGCGACGTTGATGTCATAATTGTCGTCATGCCGACGATGATGTCATAATGGTCGTCATGGCGACGGTGTTACCATAATGGTCGTCATGGCGACGATGTCATAATGGTCATCATGGCGACAATGATGTCATAATGGTCGTCATGGCGACGATGATGTCAGAATGGTCGTCATGGCGACGATTATGTCAGTATGGTAGTCATGGCTTTGGTGATGTCATTATGGTCGTCATGGCGACGATGATGTCATAATGGTCGTCATGGCGACGATGATGTCAATATGGTTGTCATGGTTTTGGTGATGTCATAATGGTTGTCATGGCGACGGTGATGTCATAATGGTCGTCATGGCGACGATGATGTCATAATGGTCGTAACGGCGACGATGATGTCATAATGGTCGTCACGGCGACGGTGATGTCATAATGGTTGCCATAGCAACAATGTTGTCATAAAGCTCGTCATGGCGACGATGATGTCATAATGGTAGTCATGGCAACGATGATGTCATAATGGTCGTCATGGCGACGATGATGTCATACTGGTCGTCATGGCCACAGTGTTGCCATAATGGTCGTCATGGCGACGATGATGTCATAATTGTCGTCATGGCGACGGCGTTGTCATAATGGTCGTCATGCCGACGATGATGTCATAATTGTCGTCATGGCGAAGATGATGTCATAATGGTCGTCATGGCGACGATGATGTCATAATGGTCGTCATGGCGACGATGACGTCATAATGGTCGTCATGGCGACGATGATGTCATAATGGTGGTCATGGCGACGATGATGTCATAATGGTCGTCATGTCGACAATGATGTCATAGTGGTCGTCATGCCGACGATGATGTCATTATGGTCATCATGGCAACGATGATGTCATAATGGTCGTCATGGCGACGATGATGTCATAATAGTCATCATGGCGACAATGATGTCATAATGGTCGTCATGGCGACGATGATGTCAATATGGTTGTCATGGCTTTGGTGATGTCATAATGGTCGTCACGGCGACGGTGATGTCATAATGGTCGTCATGGCGACAATGATGTCATAATGGTCGTCATGCCGACGATGATGTCATTATGGTCATCATGGCAACGATGATGTCATAATGGTCGTCATGGCGACGATGATGTCATAATAGTCATCATGGCGACAATGATGTCATAATGGTCGTCATGGCGACGATGATGTCAATATGGTTGTCATGGCTTTGGTGATGTCATAATGGTCGTCACGGCGACGGTGATGTCATAATGGTCGTCATGGCGACGATGACGTCATAATGGTCGTCATGGCGACGATGATGTCATACTGGTCGTCATGGCGACGGTGTTGCCATAATGGTCGTCATGGCGATGATGATGTCAATATGGTTGTCATGGCTTTGGTGATGTCATAATGGTCGTCATGGCGACGGTGATGTCATAATGGTCGTCACGGCGACGATGATGTCATAATGGTCGTCACGGCGACGGTGATGTCATAATGGTCGTCATGGCGACGATGATGTCGTACTGGTCGTCATGGCGACGGTGTTGCCATAATGGTCGTCATGGCGACGATGATGTCATAATGGTCGTCATGGCGACAATGATGTCATAATGGTCGTCATGGCGACGATGACGTCATAATGGTCGTCATGGCGACGATGATGTCATAATGGTCGTCATGGCGACGGTGATGTCATAATGGTTGCCATGGCAACAATGTTGTCATAAAGGTCGTCATGGCGAAGGTGATGTCATAATGGTCGTCATGACGATGATGATGTCATTATGGTCGTCATGGCAACGATGATGTCATAATGGTCGTCATGGCACTGATGAAGTCATATTCGTCGTCACGGCAATAGTGATGTCATAATGCTCATCATGGCGAAGGTGATGTCATAATAATTGCCATGGCAACAATGTTGTCATAATGGTCGTCATGACGACGGTTATGTCATAATGGTCGTCATGGCGACGATGATGTCATAAGGGTCATCATGGCGACAATGATGTCATAATGGTCGTCATGGCGACGGTGATGTCATAATGGTCATCATGGCGACGATGATGTCATAATGGTCGTCATGGCGACGATGATGTCATAATGTTCGTCATGGCGACGATGAAGTCATAATGGTCGTCATGGCGACGATGATGTCAAAATGGTCATCATGGCGACGATGATGTCATAATGGTCGTCATGGCGACGGTGATGTCAGAATGGTCGTCATGGCAAAGGTGATGTCAGAATGGTCATCATGGCGACGATGATGTCATAATGGTCGTCATGGCGACGATGATGTCATAATGGTCGTCATGGCGATGATGATGCCATAATGGTCGTCATGGCGACGATGATGTCAAAATGGTCGTCATGGTGACAATGATGTCATAATGGTCGTCATGGCGACGATGATGTCATTATGGTCGTCATGGCGACGGTGTTGCCATAATGGTCGTCATGGCGACGATGATGTCATTATGGTCATCATGGCGACAATGATGTCATAATGGTCGTCATGGCGACGATGATGTCAATATGGTTGTCATGGCTTTGGTGATGTCATAATGGTCGTCACGGCGACGGTGATGTCATAATAGTCGTCATGGCGACGATGATGTCATAATGGTCGTCACGGCGACGATGATGTCATAATGGTCGTCACGGCGACGATGATGTCATAATGGTCGTCATGGCGACGATGATGTCACACTGTTCGTCATGGCGACGGTGTTGCCATAATGGTCGTCATGGCGACGATGATGTCACACTGTTCGTCATGGCGACGGTGTTGCCATAATGGTCGTCATGGCGACGATGATGTCATAATGGTCGTCATGGCAACGATGATGTCATAATGGTCGTCATGGCGACGATGACGTCATAATGGTCATCATGGCGACGATGATGTCACTATGGTGGTCATGGCTTTTGGTGATGTCATAATGGTCGTCATGGCGACGGTGATGTCATAATGGTCGTCATGGCAATGGTGATGTCATAATGGTCGTCATGGCAAAGGTGATGTCATAATGGTCGTCATGGCGACGATGATGTCATAATGGTCGTCATGGCGACGATGATGTCAATATGGTTGTCATGGCTTTGGTGATGTCATAATGGTCGTCACGGCGACGGTGATGTCATAATAGTCGTCATGGCGACGATGATGTCATAATGGTCGTCACGGCGACGATGATGTCATAATGGTCGTCACGGCGACGATGATGTCATAATGGTCGTCATGGCGACGATGATGTCACACTGTTCGTCATGGCGACGGTGTTGCCATAATGGTCGTCATGGCGACGATGATGTCACACTGTTCGTCATGGCGACGGTGTTGCCATAATGGTCGTCATGGCGACGATGATGTCATAATGGTCGTCATGGCAACGATGATGTCATAATGGTCGTCATGGCGACGATGACGTCATAATGGTCGTCATGGCGACGATGATGTCACTATGGTGGTCATGGCTTTTGGTGATGTCATAATGGTCGTCATGGCGACGGTGATGTCATAATGGTCGTCATGGCAATGGTGATGTCATAATGGTCGTCATGGCAAAGGTGATGTCATAATGGTCGTCATGGCGACGATGATGTCATAATGGTCGTCATGGCGACGATGATGTCATAATGGTCGTCATGGCGTCAATGATGTCATAATGGTCGTCATGCCGACGATGATGTCATTATGGTCATCATGGCAACGATGATGTCATAATGGTCGTCATGGCGACGATGATGTCATAATAGTCATCATGACGACAATGATGTCATAATGGTCGTCATGGCGACGATGATGTCAATATGGTTGTCATGGCTTTGGTGATGTCATAATGGTCGTCACGGCGACGATGATGTCATACTGGTCGTCATGGAGACGGTGTTGCCATAATGGTCGTCATGGCGACGATGATGTCAGAATGGTCGTCATGGCGACGATGATGTCATACTGGTCGTCATGGCGACGGTGTTGCCATAATGGTCGTCATGGCGATGATGATGTCAATATGGTTGTCATGGCTTTGGTGATGTCATAATGGTCGTCATGGCGACGGTGATGTCATAATGGTCGTCACGGCGACGATGATGTCATAATGGTCGTCACGGCGACGGTGATGTCATAATGGTCGTCATGGCGACGATGATGTCATACTGGTCGTCATGGCGACGGTGTTGCCATAATGGTCGTCATGGCGACGATGATGTCATAATGGTCGTCATGGCGACAATGATGTCATAATGGTCGTCATGGCGACGATGGCGTCATAATGGTCGTCATGGCGACGATGATGTCATAATGGTCGTCATGGCGACGGTGATGTCATAATGGTTGCCATGGCAACAATGTTGTCATAAAGGTCGTCATGGCGAAGGTGATGTCATAATGGTCGTCATGGCGATGATGATGTCATTATGGTCGTCATGGCAACGATGATGTCATAATGGTCGTCATGGCACTGATGAAGTCATATTCGTCGTCACGACAATAGTGATGTCATAATGCTCATCATGGCGAAGGTGATGTCATAATAATTGCCATGGCAACAATGTTGTCATAATGGTCGTCATGACGACGGTTATGTCATAATGGTCGTCATGGCGACGATGAGGTCATAATGTTCGTCATGGCGACGATGATGTAATATTGGTCGTCATGGCGACGATGATGTCATAATGGTCATCATGGCGACAATGATGTCATAATGGTCGTCATGGCGACGGTGATGTCATAATGGTCATCATGGCGACGATGATGTCATAATGTTCGTCATGGCGACGATGAAGTCATAATGGTCGTCATGGCGACGATGATGTCAAAATGGTCATCATGGCGATGATGATGTCATAATGGTCGTCATGGCGACGGTGATGTCAGAATAGTCGTCATGGCAAAGGTGATGTCAGAATGGTCATCATGTCGACGATGATGTCATAATGGTCGTTATGGCGACGATGTCATAATGGTCGTCATGGCGATGATGATGCCATAATGGTCGTCATGGCGACGATGATGTCAAAATGGTCGTCATGGTGACAATGATGTCATAATGGTCGTCATGGCGACGATGATGTCATTATGGTCGTCATGGCGACGGTGTTGCCATAATGGTCGTCATGGCGACGATGATGTCATAATGGTCGTCATGGCGACGATGATTTCATAATGATCGTCATGGCGACGATGATGTCATAATGGTCGTCATGGCGACAATGATGTCATAATGGTCGTCATGGCGACGATGATGTCATAATGGTCGTCATGGCGACGATGATGTCATAATGGTCGTCATGGCGACGGTGATGTCATAATGGTTGCCATGGCAACAATGTTGTCATAAAGGTCGTCATGGCGAAGGTGATGTCATAATGGTCGTCATGACGATGATGATGTCATTATGGTCGTCATGGCAACGATGATGTCATAATGGTCGTCATGGCACTGATGAAGTCATATTCGTCGTCACGGCAATAGTGATGTCATAATGCTCATCATGGCGAAGGTGATGTCATAATAATTGCCATGGCAACAATGTTGTCATAATGGTCGTCATGACGACGGTTATGTCATAATGGTCGTCATGGCGACGATGAGGTCATAATGTTCGTCATGGCGACGGTGATGTAAAATTGGTCGTCATGGCGACGATGATGTCATAATGGTCATCATGGCGACAATGATGTCATAATGGTCGTCATGGCGACGGTGATGTCATAATGGTCGTCATGGCGACGGTGATGTCAGAATGGTCGTCATGGCAAAGGTGATGTCAGAATGGTCATCATGGCGACGATGATGTCATAATGGTCGTCATGGCGACAATGATGTCATAATGGTCGTCATGGCGATGATGATGCCATAATGGTCGTCATGGCGACGATGATGTCAAAATGGTCGTCATGGTGACAATGATGTCATAATGGTCGTCATGGCGACGATGATGTCATTATGGTCGTCATGGCGACGGTGTTGCCATAATGGTCGTCATGGCGACGATGATGTCATAATGGTCGTCATGGCGACGATGATGTCATAATAATCGTCATGGCGACGGTGTTGCCATAATGGTCGTCATGGCGACGATGATGTCATAATGGTCGTCATGGCGACGATGATGTCATAATAATCGTCATGGCGACGATGATGTCATAATGGTCGTCATGCCGACGATGATGTCATTATGGTCATCATGGCGACAATGATGTCATAATGGTCGTCATGGCGACGATGATGTCAATATGGTTGTCATGGCTTTGGTGATGTCATAATGGTCGTCACGGCGACGGTGATGTCATAATGGTCGTCATGGCGACGATGATGTCATAATGGTCGTCACGGCGACGATGATGTCATAATGGTCGTCATGGCGACGATGATGACACACTGTTCGTCATGGCGACGGTGTTGCCATAATGGTCGTCATGGCGACGATGATGTCACACTGTTCGTCATGGCGACGGTGTTGCCATAATGGTCGTCATGTCGACGATGATGTCATAATGGTCGTCATGGCAACGATGATGTCATAATGGTCGTCATGGCGACGATGACGTCATAATGGTCGTCATGGCGACGATGATGTCACTATGGTGGTCATGGCTTTTGGTGATGTCATAATGGTCGTCATGGCGACGGTGATGTCATAATGGTCGTCATGGCAATGGTGATGTCATAATGGTCGTCATGGCAAAGGTGATGTCATAATGGTCGTCATGGCGACGATGATGTCATAATGGTCGTCATGGCGACGATGATGTCATAATGGTCGTCATGGCGTCAATGATGTCATAATGGTCGTCATGCCGACGATGATGTCATTATGGTCATCATGGCAGCGATGATGTCATAATGGTCGTCATGGCGACGATGATGTCATAATAGTCATCATGACGACAATGATGTCATAATGGTCGTCATGGCGACGATGATGTCAATATGGTTGTCATGGCTTTGGTGATGTCATAATGGTCGTCACGGCGACGGTGATGTCATAATGGTCGTTACGGCGACGGTGACGTCATAATGGTCGTCATGGCGACGATGATGTCATACTGGTCGTCATGGAGACGGTGTTGCCATAATGGTCGTCATGGCGACGATGATGTCAGAATGGTCGTCATGGCGACGATGATGTCATACTGGTCGTCATGGCGACGGTGTTGCCATAATGGTCGTCATGGCGATGATGATGTCAATATGGTTGTCATGGCTTTGGTGATGTCATAATGGTCGTCATGGCGACGGTGATGTCATAATGGTCGTCACGGCGACGATGATGTCATAATGGTCGTCACGGCGACGGTGATGTCATAATGGTCGTCATGGCGACGATGATGTCATACTGGTCGTCATGGCGACGGTGTTGCTATAATGGTCGTCATGGCGACGATGATGTCATAATGGTCGTCATGGCGACAATGATGTCATAATGGTCGTCATGGCGACGATGACGTCATAATGGTCGTCATGGCGACGATGATGTCATAATGGTCGTCATGGCGACGGTGATGTCATAATGGTTGCCATGGCAACAATGTTGTCATAAAGGTCGTCATGGCGAAGGTGATGTCATAATGGTCGTCATGGCGATGATGATGTCATTATGGTCGTCATGGCAACGATGATGTCATAATGGTCGTCATGGCACTGATGAAGTCATATTCGTCGTCACGGCAATAGTGATGTCATAATGCTCATCATGGCGAAGGTGATGTCATAATAATTGCCATGGCAACAATGTTGTCATAATGGTCGTCATGACGACGGTTATGTCATAATGGTCGTCATGGCGACGATGAGGTCATAATGTTCGTCATGGCGACGGTGATGTAATATTGGTCGTCATGGCGACGATGATGTCATAATGGTCATCATGGCGACAATGATGTCATAATGGTCGTCATGGCGACGGTGATGTCATAATGGTCATCATGGCGACGATGATGTCATAATGTTCGTCATGGCGACGATGAAGTCATAATGGTCGTCATGGCGACGATGATGTCAAAATGGTCATCATGGCGACGATGATGTCATAATGGTCGTCATGGCGACGGTGATGTCAGAATAGTCGTCATGGCAAAGGTGATGTCAGAATGGTCATCATGTCGACGATGATGTCATAATGGTCGTCATGGCGACGATGATGTCATAATGGTCGTCATGGCGATGATGATGCCATAATGGTCGTCATGGCGACGATGATGTCAAAATGGTCGTCATGGTGACAATGATGTCATAATGGTCGTCATGGCGACGATGATGTCATTATGGTCGTCATGGCGACGGTGTTGCCATAATGGTCGTCATGGCGACGATGATGTCATAATGGTCGTCATGGCGACGATGATGTCATAATGATCGTCATGGCGACGATGATGTCATAATGGTCGTCATGGCGACAATGATGTCATAATGGTCGTCATGGCGACGATGACGTCATAATGGTCGTCATGGCGACGATGATGTCATAATGGTCGTCATGGCGACGGTGATGTCATAATGGTTGCCATGGCAACAATGTTGTCATAAAGGTCGTCATGGCGAAGGTGATGTCATAATGGTCGTCATGACGATGATGATGTCATTATGGTCGTCATGGCAACGATGATGTCATAATGGTCGTCATGGCACTGATGAAGTCATATTCGTCGTCACGGCAATAGTGATGTCATAATGCTCATCATGGCGAAGGTGATGTCATAATAATTGCCATGGCAACAATGTTGTCATAATGGTCGTCATGACGACGGTTATGTCATAATGGTCGTTATGGCGACGATGAGGTCATAATGTTCGTCATGGCGACGGTGATGTAAAATTGGTCGTCATGGCGACGATGATGTCATAATGGTCATCATGGCACAATGATGTCATAATGGTCGTCATGGCGACGGTGATGTCATAATGGTCGTCATGGCGACGGTGATGTCAGAATGGTCATCATGGCAAAGGTGATGTCAGAATTGTCATCATGGCGACGATGATGTCATAATGGTCGTCATGGCGACGATGATGTCATAATGGTCGTCATGGCGATGATGATGCCATAATGGTCGTCATGGCGACGATGATGTCAAAATGGTCGTCATGGTGACAATGATGTCATAATGGTCGTCATGGCGACGATGATGTCATTATGGTCGTCATGGCGACGGTGTTGCCATAATGGTCGTCATGGCGACGATGATGTCATAATGGTCGTCATGGCGACGATGATGTCATAATGATCGTCATGGCGACGATGATGTCATAATGGTCGTCATGCCGACGATGATGTCTTTATGGTCATCATGGCAACAATGATGTCATAATGGTCGTCATGGCGACGATGATGTCAATATGGTTGTCATGGCTTTGGTGATGTCATAATGGTCGTCACGGCGACGGTGATGTCATAATGGTCGTCATGGCGACGATGATGTCATAATGGTCGTCACGGCGACGATGATGTCATAATGGTCGTCACTGCGACAATGATGTCATAATGGTCGTCATGGCGTCGATGATGTCACACTGTTCGTCATGGCGACGGTGTTGCCATAATGGTCGTCATGGCGACGATGATGTCACACTGTTCGTCATGGCGACGGTGTTGCCATAATGGTCATCATGGCGACGATGATGTCATAATGGTCGTCATGGCAACGATGATGTCATAATGGTCGTCATGGCGACGATGACGTCATAATGGTCGTCATGGCGACGATGATGTCAGTATGGTGGTCATGGCTTTGGTGATGTCATAATGGTCGTCATGGCGACGGTGATGTCATAATGGTCGTCATGGCAATGGTGATGTCATAATGGTCGTCATGGCAAAGGTGATGTCATAATGGTCGTCATGGCGACGATGATGTCATAATGGTCGTCATGGCGACGATGATGTCATAATGGTCGTCATGGCGTCAATGATGTCATAAAGGTCGTCATGCCGACGATGATGTCATTATGGTCATCATGGCAACGATGATGTCATAATGGTCGTCATGGCGACGATGATGTCATAATAGTCATCATGGCGACAATGATGTCATAATGGTCGTCATGGCGACGATGATGTCAATATGGTTGTCATGGCTTTGGTGATGTCACAATGGTCGTCACGGCGACGGTGACGTCATAATGGTCGTCATGGCGACGATGACGTCATAATGGTCGTCATGGCGACTGTGTTGCCATAATGTTCGTCATGGCGACGATGATGTCATAATGGTCGTCATGGCGACGATGATGTCATAATGGTCGTCATGGCGACGATTATGTCATAATGGTCGTCATGCCGACGTTGATGTCATAATAGTCGTCATGGCGAATATGATGTCATAATAGTCATCATGACGACAATGATGTCATAATGGTCGTCATGGCGACGATGATGTCAATATGGTTGTCATGGCTTTGGTGATGTCATAATGGTCGTCACGGCGACGGTGACGTCATAATGGTCGTCATGGCGACGATGATGTCATACTGGTCGTCATGGAGACGGTGTTGCCATAATGGTCGTCATGGCGACGATGATGAAAGAATGGTCGTCATGGCGACGATGATGTCATACTGGTCGTCATGGCGACGGTGTTGCCATAATGGTCGTCATGGCGATGATGATGTCAATATGGTTGTCATGGCTTTGGTGATGTCATAATGGTCGTCATGGCGACGGTGATGTCATAATGGTCGTCACGGCGACGATGATGTCATAATGGTCGTCACGGCGACGGTGATGTCATAATGGTCGTCATGGCGACGATGATGTCATACTGGTCGTCATGGCGACGGTGTTGCCATAATGGTCGTCATGGCGACGATGATGTCATAATGGTCGTCATGGCGACAATGATGTCATAATGGTCGTCATGGCGACGATGGCGTCATAATGGTCGTCATGGCGACGATGATGTCATAATGGTCGTCATGGCGACGGTGATGTCATAATGGTTGCCATGGCAACAATGTTGTCATAAAGGTCGTCATGGCGAAGGTGATGTTATAATGGTCGTCATGGCGATGATGATGTCATTATGGTCGTCATGGCAACGATGATGTCATAATGGTCGTCATGGCACTGATGAAGTCATATTCGTCGTCACGGCAATAGTGATGTCATAATGCTCATCATGGCGAAGGTGATGTCATAATAATTGCCATGGCAACAATGTTGTCATAATGGTCGTCATGACGACGGTTATGTCATAATGGTCGTCATGGCGACGATGAGGTCATAATGTTCGTCATGGCGACGGTGATGTAATATTGGTCGTCATGGCGACGATGATGTCATAATGGTCATCATGGCGACAATGATGTCATAATGGTCGTCATGGCGACGGTGATGTCATAATGGTCGTCATGGCGACGGTGATGTCAGAATGGTCGTCATGGCAACGGTGATGTCAGAATGGTCATCATGGCGACGATGATGTCATAATGGTCGTCATGGCGACAATGATGTCATAATGGTCGTCATGGCGATGATGATGCCATAATGGTCGTCATGGCGACGATGATGTCAAAATGGTCGTCATGGTGACAATGATGTCATAATGGTCGTCATGGCGACGATGATGTCATTATGGTCGTCATGGCGACGATGATGTCATAATGGTCGTCATGGCGACGATGATGTCATAATGATCGTCATGGCGACGATGATGTCATAATGGTCGTCATGCCGACGATGATGTAATTATGGTCATCATGGCGACAATGATGTCATAATGGTCGTCATGGCGACGAAGATGTCAATATGGTTGTCATGGCTTTGGTGATGTCATAATGGTCGTCACGGCGACGGTGATGTCATAATGGTCGTCATGGCGACGATGATGTCATAATGGTCGTCACGGCGACGATGATGTCATAATGGTCGTCATGGCGACGATGATGTCACACTGTTCGTCATGGCGACGATGATGTCACACTGTTCGTCATGGCGACGGTGTTGCCATAATGGTCGTCATGTCGACGATGATGTCATAATGGTCGTCATGGCAACGATGATGTCATAATGGTCGTCATGGCGACGATGACGTCATAATGGTCGTCATGGCGACGATGATGTCACTATGGTGGTCATGGCTTTTGGTGATGTCATAATGGTCGTCATGGCGACGGTGATGTCATAATGGTCGTCATGGCAATGGTGATGTCATAATGGTCGTCATGGCAAAGGTGATGTCATAATGGTCGTCATGGCGACGATGATGTCATAATGGTCGTCATGGCGACGATGATGTCATAATGGTCGTCATGGCGTCAATGATGTCATAATGGTTGTCATGCCGACGATGATGTCATTATGGTCATCATGGCAACGATGATGTCATAATGGTCGTCATGGCGACGATGATGTCATAATAGTCATCATGACGACAATGATGTCATAATGGTCGTCATGGCGACGATGATGTCAATATGGTTGTCATGGCGACGATGATGTCAATATGGTTGTCATGGCTTTGGTGATGTCATAATGGTCGTCACGGCGACGGTGATGTCATAATGGTCGTCACGGCGACGGTGACGTCATAATGGTCGTCATGGCGACGATGATGTCATACTGGTCGTCATGGAGACGGTGTTGCCATAATGGTCGTCATGGCGACGATGATGTCAGAATGGTCGTCATGGCGACGATGATGTCATACTGGTCGTCATGGCGACGGTGTTGCCATAATGGTCGTCATGGCGATGATGATGTCAATATGGTTGTCATGGCTTTGGTGATGTCATAATGGTCGTCACGGCGACGATGATGTCATAATGGTCGTCATGGCGACGATGATGTCATACTGGTCGTCATGGCGACGGTGTTGCTATAATGGTCGTCATGGCGACGATGATGTCATAATGGTCGTCATGGCGACAATGATGTCATAATGGTCGTCATGGCGACGATGACGTCATAATGGTCGTCATGGCGACGATGATGTCATAATGGTCGTCATGGCGACGGTGATGTCATAATGGTTGCCATGGCAACAATGTTGTCATAAAGGTCGTCATGGCGAAGGTGATGTCATAATGGTCGTCATGGCGATGATGATGTCATTATGGTCGTCATGGCAACGATGATGTCATAATGGTCGTCATGGCACTGATGAAGTCATATTCGTCGTCACGGCAATAGTGATGTCATAATGCTCATCATGGCGAAGGTGATGTCATAATAATTGCCATGGCAACAATGTTGTCATAATGGTCGTCATGACGACGGTTATGTCATAATGGTCGTCATGGCGACGATGAGGTCATAATGTTCGTCATGGCGACGGTGATGTAATATTGGTCGTCATGGCGACGATGATGTCATAATGGTCATCATGGCGACAATGATGTCATAATGGTCGTCATGGCGACGGTGATGTCATAATGGTCATCATGGCGACGATGATGTCATAATGTTCGTCATGGCGACGATGAAGTCATAATGGTCGTCATGGCGACGATGATGTCAAAATGGTCATCATGGCGACGATGATGTCATAATGGTCGTCATGGCGACGGTGATGTCAGAATAGTCGTCATGGCAAAGGTGATGTCAGAATGGTCATCATGTCGACGATGATGTCATAATGGTCGTCATGGCGACGATGATGTCATAATGGTCGTCATGGCGATGATGATGCCATAATGGTCGTCATGGCGACGATGATGTCAAAATGTTCGTCATGGTGACAATGATGTCATAATGGTCGTCATGGCGACGATGATGTCATTATGGTCGTCATGGCGACGGTGTTGCCATAATGGTCGTCATGGCGACGATGATGTCATAATGGTCGTCATGGCGACGATGATGTCATAATGATCGTCATGGCGACGATGATGTCATAATGGTCGTCATGGCGACAATGATGTCATAATGGTCGTCATGGCGACGATGACGTCATAATGGTCGTCATGGCGACGATGATGTCATAATGGTCGTCATGGCGACGGTGATGTCATAATGGTTGCCATGGCAACAATGTTGTCATAAAGGTCGTCATGGCGAAGGTGATGTCATAATGGTCGTCATGACGATGATGATGTCATTATGGTCGTCATGGCAACGATGATGTCATAATGGTCGTCATGGCACTGATGAAGTCATATTCGTCGTCACGGCAATAGTGATGTCATAATGCTCATCATGGCGAAGGTGATGTCATAATAATTGCCATGGCAACAATGTTGTCATAATGGTCGTCATGACGACGGTTATGTCATAATGGTCGTCATGGCGACGATGAGGTCATAATGTTCGTCATGGCGACGGTGATGTAAAATTGGTCGTCATGGCGACGATGATGTCATAATGGTCATCATGGCGACAATGATGTCATAATGGTCGTCATGGCGACGGTGATGTCATAATGGTCGTCATGGCGACGGTGATGTCAGAATGGTCATCATGGCAAAGGTGATGTCAGAATTGTCATCATGGCGACGATGATGTCATAATGGTCGTCATGGCGACGATGATGTCATAATGGTCGTCATGGCGATGATGATGCCATAATGGTCGTCATGGCGACGATGATGTCAAAATGGTCGTCATGGTGACAATGATGTCATAATGGTCGTCATGGCGACGATGATGTCATTATGGTCGTCATGGCGACGGTGTTGCCATAATGGTCGTCATGGCGACGATGATGTCATAATGGTCGTCATGGCGACGATGATGTCATAATGATCGTCATGGCGACGATGATGTCATAATGGTCGTCATGCCGACGATGATGTCTTTATGGTCATCATGGCAACAATGATGTCATAATGGTCGTCATGGCGACGATGATGTCAATATGGTTGTCATGGCTTTGGTGATGTCATAATGGTCGTCATGGCAAAGGTGATGTCATAATGGTCGTCATGGCGACGATGATGTCATAATGGTCGTCATGGCGACGATGATGTCATAATGGTCGTCATGGCGTCAATGATGTCATAAAGGTCGTCATGCCGACGATGATGTCATTATGGTCATCATGGCAACGATGATGTCATAATGGTCGTCATGGCGACGATGATGTCATAATAGTCATCATGGCGACAATGATGTCATAATGGTCGTCATGGCGACGATAATGTCAATATGGTTGTCATGGCTTTGGTGATGTCACAATGGTCGTCACGGCGACGGTGACGTCATAATGGTCGTCATGACGACAATGACGTCATAATGGTCGTCATGGCGACGGTGTTGCCATAATGGTCGTCATGGCGACGATGATGTCATAATGGTCGTCATGGCGACGATGCTGTCATAATGGTCGTCATGGCGACGATTATGTCATAATGGTCGTCATGCCGACGTTGATGTCATAATAGTCGTCATGGCGAATATGATGTCATAATGGTCGTCATGGCGACGATGATGTCATAATGGTCATCATGGCGACGATGACGTCATAATGATCGTCATGGCGACGATGACGTCATAATGATCGTCATGTCGACGGTGATGTCATAATGGTCGTCATGGCGACGGTGATGTCATAATTGTCGTCATGCCGACGATGATGTCATAATGGTCGTCATGGCGACAGTGTTACCATAATGGTCGTCATGGCGACCATGATGTCATAATGGTCGTCATGGCGACAATGATGTCATAATGGTCGTCATGGCGACGATGATGTCAGAATGGTCGTCATGGCGACGATTATGTCAGTATGGTAGTCATGGCTTTGATGATGTCATAATGGTCGTCATGGCGACGATGATGTCATAATGGTCGTCAAGGCGACGATGATGTCAATATGGTTGTCATGGTTTTGGTGATGTCATAATGGTCGTCATGGCGACGGTGATGTCATAATGGTCGTCATGGCGACGATGATGTCATAATGGTCATCACGGCGACGATGATGTCATAATGGTCGTCACGGCGACGGTGATGTCATAATGGTTGCCATAGCAACAATGTTGTCATAAAGTTCGTCATGGCGACGATGATGTCATAATGGTAGTCATGGCAACGATGATGTCATAATGGTCGTCATGGCGACGATGATGTCATACTCGTCGTCATGGCGACGGCGTTGTCATAATGGTCGTCATGCCGACGATGATGTCATAATGGTCGTCATGGTGAAGATGATGTCATAATGGTCGTCATGGCGACGATGATGTCATAATGGTCGTCATGACGACGATGACGTCATAATGGTCGTCATGGCGACGATGACGTCATAATGGTCGTCATGGCGACGATGATGTCATAACGGTCGTCATGGCGACTATGATGTCATAATGGTCGTCATGGCGACCATGATGTCATAATGGTTGTCATGCCGACGATGATGTCATTATGGTCATCATGGCAACGATGATGTCATAATGGTCGTCATGGCGACGATGATGTCATAATAGTCATCATGGCGACAATGATGTCATAATGGTAGTCATGGCGACGATGACGTCATAATGGTCGTCATGGCGACGGTGATGTCATAATGGTTGCCATGGCAACAATGTTGTCATAAAGGTCGTCATGGCGAAGGTGATGTCATAATGGTCGTCATGACGATGATTATGTCATTATGGTCGTCATGGCAACGATGATGTCATAATGGTCGTCATGGCACTGATGAAGTCATATTCGTCGTCACGGCAATAGTGATGTCATAATGGTCGTCATGGCGACGATGATGTCATTATGGTCGTCATGGCGACGGTGTTGCCATAATGGTCGTCATGGCGACGATGATGTCATAATGGTGGTCATGGCGACGATGATGTCATAATGATCGTCATGGCGACGATGATGTCATAATGGTCGTCATGCCGACGATGATGTCATTATGGCGACAATGATGTCATAATGGTCGTCATGGCGACGATGATGTCAATATGGTTGTCATGGCTTTGGTGATGTCATAATGGTCGTCACGGCGACGGTGATGTTATAATGGTCGTCATGGCGACGATGATGTCATAATGGTCGTCACGGCGACGATGATGTCATAATGGTCGTCATGGCGACGATGATGTCACACTGTTCGTCATGGCGACGGTGTTGCCATAATGGTCGTCATGGCGACGATGATGTCACACTGTTCGTCATGGCGACGGTGTTGCCATAATGGTCGTCATGGCGACGATGATGTCATAATGGTCGTCATGGCAACGATGATGTCATAATGGTCGTCATGGCGACGATGACGTCATAATGGTCGTCATGGCGACGATGATGTCAGTATGGTGGTCATGGCTTTGGTGATGTCATAATGGTCGTCATGGCGACGGTGATGTCATAATGGTCGTCATGGCAATGGTGATGTCATAATGGTCGTCATGGCAAAGGTGATGTCATAATGGTCGTCATGGCGACGATGATGTCATAATGGTCGTCATGGCGACGATGATGTCATAATGGTCGTCATGGCGTCAATGATGTCATAATGGTCGTCATGCCGACAATGATGTCATTATGGTCATCATGGCAACGATGATGTCATAATGGTCGTCATGGCGACGATGATGTCATAATAGTCATCATGGCGACAATGATGTCATAATGGTCGTCATGGCGACGATGATGTCAATATGGTTGTCATGGCTTTGGTGATGTCATAATGGTCGTCACGGCGACGGTGATGTCATAATGGTCGTCATGGCGACGATGACGTCATAATGGTCGTCATGGCGACGATGATGTCATACTGGTCGTCATGGCGACGGTGTTGACATAATGGTCGTCATGGCGACGATGATGTCATAATGGTCGTCATGGCGACGATGATGTCATAATGGTCGTCATGGCGACGATGATGTCATAATAGTCATCATGGCGACAATGATGTCATAATGGTCGTCATGGCGACGATAATGTCAATATGGTTGTCATGGCTTTGGTGATGTCACAATGGTCGTCACGGCGACGGTGACGTCATAATGGTCGTCATGACGACAATGACGTCATAATGGTCGTCATGGCGACGGTGTTGCCATAATGGTCGTCATGGCGACGATGATGTCATAATGGTCGTCATGGCGACGATGCTGTCATAATGGTCGTCATGGCGACGATTATGTCATAATGGTCGTCATGCCGACGTTGATGTCATAATAGTCGTCATGGCGAATATGATGTCATAATGGTCGTCATGGCGACGATGATGTCATAATGGTCATCATGGCGACGATGACGTCATAATGATCGTCATGGCGACGATGACGTCATAATGATCGTCATGTCGACGGTGATGTCATAATGGTCGTCATGGCGACGGTGATGTCATAATTGTCGTCATGCCGACGATGATGTCATAATGGTCGTCATGGCGACAGTGTTACCATAATGGTCGTCATGGCGACCATGATGTCATAATGGTCGTCATGGCGACAATGATGTCATAATGGTCGTCATGGCGACGATGATGTCAGAATGGTCGTCATGGCGACGATTATGTCAGTATGGTAGTCATGGCTTTGATGATGTCATAATGGTCGTCATGGCGACGATGATGTCATAATGGTCGTCAAGGCGACGATGATGTCAATATGGTTGTCATGGTTTTGGTGATGTCATAATGGTCGTCATGGCGACGGTGATGTCATAATGGTCGTCATGGCGACGATGATGTCATAATGGTCATCACGGCGACGATGATGTCATAATGGTCGTCACGGCGACGGTGATGTCATAATGGTTGCCATAGCAACAATGTTGTCATAAAGTTCGTCATGGCGACGATGATGTCATAATGGTAGTCATGGCAACGATGATGTCATAATGGTCGTCATGGCGACGATGATGTCATACTCGTCGTCATGGCGACGGCGTTGTCATAATGGTCGTCATGCCGACGATGATGTCATAATGGTCGTCATGGTGAAGATGATGTCATAATGGTCGTCATGGCGACGATGATGTCATAATGGTCGTCATGACGACGATGACGTCATAATGGTCGTCATGGCGACGATGACGTCATAATGGTCGTCATGGCGACGATGATGTCATAACGGTCGTCATGGCGACTATGATGTCATAATGGTCGTCATGGCGACCATGATGTCATAATGGTTGTCATGCCGACGATGATGTCATTATGGTCATCATGGCAACGATGATGTCATAATGGTCGTCATGGCGACGATGATGTCATAATAGTCATCATGGCGACAATGATGTCATAATGGTAGTCATGGCGACGATGACGTCATAATGGTCGTCATGGCGACGGTGATGTCATAATGGTTGCCATGGCAACAATGTTGTCATAAAGGTCGTCATGGCGAAGGTGATGTCATAATGGTCGTCATGACGATGATTATGTCATTATGGTCGTCATGGCAACGATGATGTCATAATGGTCGTCATGGCACTGATGAAGTCATATTCGTCGTCACGGCAATAGTGATGTCATAATGGTCGTCATGGCGACGATGATGTCATTATGGTCGTCATGGCGACGGTGTTGCCATAATGGTCGTCATGGCGACGATGATGTCATAATGGTGGTCATGGCGACGATGATGTCATAATGATCGTCATGGCGACGATGATGTCATAATGGTCGTCATGCCGACGATGATGTCATTATGGCGACAATGATGTCATAATGGTCGTCATGGCGACGATGATGTCAATATGGTTGTCATGGCTTTGGTGATGTCATAATGGTCGTCACGGCGACGGTGATGTTATAATGGTCGTCATGGCGACGATGATGTCATAATGGTCGTCACGGCGACGATGATGTCATAATGGTCGTCATGGCGACGATGATGTCACACTGTTCGTCATGGCGACGGTGTTGCCATAATGGTCGTCATGGCGACGATGATGTCACACTGTTCGTCATGGCGACGGTGTTGCCATAATGGTCGTCATGGCGACGATGATGTCATAATGGTCGTCATGGCAACGATGATGTCATAATGGTCGTCATGGCGACGATGACGTCATAATGGTCGTCATGGCGACGATGATGTCAGTATGGTGGTCATGGCTTTGGTGATGTCATAATGGTCGTCATGGCGACGGTGATGTCATAATGGTCGTCATGGCAATGGTGATGTCATAATGGTCGTCATGGCAAAGGTGATGTCATAATGGTCGTCATGGCGACGATGATGTCATAATGGTCGTCATGGCGACGATGATGTCATAATGGTCGTCATGGCGTCAATGATGTCATAATGGTCGTCATGCCGACAATGATGTCATTATGGTCATCATGGCAACGATGATGTCATAATGGTCGTCATGGCGACGATGATGTCATAATAGTCATCATGGCGACAATGATGTCATAATGGTCGTCATGGCGACGATGATGTCAATATGGTTGTCATGGCTTTGGTGATGTCATAATGGTCGTCACGGCGACGGTGATGTCATAATGGTCGTCATGGCGACGATGACGTCATAATGGTCGTCATGGCGACGATGATGTCATACTGGTCGTCATGGCGACGGTGTTGACATAATGGTCGTCATGGCGACGATGATGTCATAATGGTCGTCATGGCGACGATGATGTCATAATGGTCGTCATGGCGACGATTATGTCATAATGGTCGTCATGCCGACGATGATGTCATAATAGTCGTCATGGCGAATATGATGTCATAATGGTCGTCAAGGCGACGATGACGTCATAATGATCGTCATGGCGACGATGACGTCATAATGATCGTCATGTCGACGGTGATGTCATAATGGTCGTCATGGCGACGGTGATGTCATAATATTTGTCATGGCGACGTTGATGTCATAATTGTCGTCATGCCGACGATGATGTCATAATGGTCGTCATGGCGACGGTGTTACCATAATGGTCGTCATGGCGACGATGATGTCATAATGGTCGTCATGGCGACAATGATGTCATAATGGTCGTCATGGCGACAATGATGTCAGAATGGTCGTCATGGCGACGATTATGTCAGTATGGTAGTCATGGCTTTGGTGATGTCATAATGGTCGTCATGGCGACGATTATATCATAATGGTCGTCATGGCGACGATGATGTCAATATGGTTGTCATGGTTTTGGAGATGTCATAATGGTCGTCATGGCGACGGTGATGTCATAATGGTCGTCATGGCGACGATGATGTCATAATGGTCGTCACGGCGATGATGATGTCATAATGGTCGTCACGGCGACGGTGATGTCATAATGGTTGCCATAGCAACAATGTTGTCATAAAGTTCGTCATGGCGACGATGATGTCATAATGGTAGTCATGGCAACGATGATGTCATAATGGTCGTCATGGCGACGATGATGTCATACTGGTCGTCATGGCGACAGTGTTGCCATAATGGTCGTCATGCCGACGATGATGTCATAATTGTCGTCATGGCGACGGCGTTGTCATAATGGTCGTCATGCCGACGATGATGTCATAATGGTCGTCATGGTGAAGATGATGTCATAATGGTCATCATGGCGACGATGATGTCATAATGGTCGTCATGGCGACGATGACGTCATAATGGTCGTCATGGCGACGGTGATGTCATAATGGTCGTCACGGCGACGGTGTTGCCATAATGGTCGTCATGGCGACGATGATGTCATAATGGTCGTCATGGCGACGATGATGTCATAATGGTCGTCATGGCGACGAGGATGTCAGTATGGTGGTCATGGCTTTCGTGATGTCATAATGGTCGTCATGGCGACGGTGATGTCATAATGGTCGTCATGGCAATGGTGATGCCAGAATGGTCGTCATGGCGACGGTGTTGCCATAATGGTTGTCATGGTGACGATGATGTCATAATGGTCGTAATGGCGACGATGATGTCATAATGGTCGTCATGGCGACGATGACGTCATAATGGTCGTCATGGCGACGATGATGTCATAATGGTCGTCATGGCGACGATGATGTCATAATGGTCGTCATGGCGACGATGATGTCAGTATGGTGGTCATGGCTTTGGTGATGTCATAATGGTCGTCATGGCGAAGATTATGTCATAATGGTCGTCATGGCGACGATGATGTCAATATGGTTGTCATGGCTTTGGTGATGTCATAATGGTCGTGATGGCGACGCTGATGTCATAATGGTCGTCATGGCGACAATGATGTCATAATGGTCGTCACGGCGACGATGATGTCATAATGGTCGTCATGGTGACGATGATGTCATACTGGTCGTCATGGCGACGGTGATGCCATAATGGTCGTCATGGCGACGATGATGTCATAATGGTCGTCATGCCGACGATGATGTCATAATGGTCGTCATGGCAACGATGATGTCAGTATGGTGGTCATGGCTTTGGTGATGTCATAATGGTCGTCATGGCGACGGTGATGTCATAATGGTCGTCATGGCAATGGTGATGTCAGAATGGTCGTCATGGCGACGATGATGTCAGTATGGTGGTCATGGCTTTGGTGATGTCATAATGGTCGTCATGGCGACGATGATGTCAATATGGTTGTCATGGCTTTGGTGATATCATAATGGTCGTCATGGCGATGATGATGTCATAATGGTCGTCACGGCGACGATGATGTCATAATGGTCATCATAGCGACGATGATGTCATAATGGTCGTCATGGCGACGATGATGTCAAAATGGTCATCATGGCGACGATGATGTCATAATGGTCGTCATGGCGACGGTGATGTCATAATGGTCGTCATGCCGACGATGATGTCAGTATGGTGGTCATGGCTTTGGTGATGTCAGAATGGTCGTCATGGCGACGGTGTTGCCATAATGGTCGTCATGGCGACGATGATGTCATAATGGTCGTCATGGCGATGATGATGTCATAATGGTCGTCATGGCGACGATGATGTCATAATGGTCGTCATGGCGACGATGACGTCATAATGGTCGTCATGGCGACGATGATGTCATAATGGTCGTCATGGCGACGATGATGTCATAATGGTCGTCATGGCGACGATGATGTCAGTATGGTGGTCATGGCTTTGGTGATGTCATAATGGTCGTCATGGCGACGGTGATGTCATAATGGTCGTCATGGCAATGGTGATGTCAGAATGGTCGTCATGGCGACGATGATCTCAGTATGGTGGTCATGGCTTTGGTGATGTCATAATGGTCGTCATGGCGACGATTATGTCATAATGGTCGTCATGGCGACGATGATGTCAATATGGTTGTCATGGCTTTGGTGATGTCATAATGGTCGTCATTGCGGCGGTGATGTCATAATGGTCGTCATGGCGACGATGATGTCATAATGGTCGTCACGGCGACGATGATGTCATAATGGTCGTCATAGCGACGATGATGTCATAATGGTCGTCATGGCGACGATGACGTCATAATGGTCGTCATGGCGACGATGATGTCATAATGGTCGTCATGGCGACGATGATGTCAATATGGTTGTCATGGCTTTGGTGATGTCATAATGGTCGTCATGGCGACGGTGATGTCATAATGGTCGTCATGGCGACGATGATGTCATAATGGTCGTCACAGCGACGATGATGTCATAATGGTCGTCACGGCGACGGTGATGTCATAATGGTAGTCATGGCGACGATGATGTCATACTGGTTGTCATGGCGACGGTGTTGCCATAATGGTCGTCATGGTGACGATGATGTCATAATGGTCGTCATGGCGACGATGATGTCATAATGGTCGTCATGGCGACGATGATGTCAGTATGGTGGTCATGGCTTTGGTGATGTCATAATGGTCGTCATGGCGACGATGATGTCATACTGGTCGTCATGGCGACGGTGTTGCCATAATGGTCGTCATGGCGACGATGATGTCATAATGGTCGTCATGGCGACGGTGATGTCATAATTGTCGTCATGCCGACGATGATGTCAGTATGGTGGTCATGGCTTTGGTGATGTCATAATGGTCGTCATGGCGACGGTGATGTCATAATGGTCGTCATGGCAATGGTGATGTCAGAATGGTCGTCATGGCGACGATGATGTCAGTATGGTGGTCATGGCTTTGGTGATGTCAGAATGGTCGTCATGGCGACGATGATGTCATACTGGTCGTCATGGCGACGGTGTTGCCATAATGGTCGTCATGGCGACGATGATGTCATAATGGTCGTCATGGCAATGGTGATGTCAGAATGGTCGTCATGGCGACAATGATGTCATAATGGTCGTCATGGCGACGGTGATGTCATAATGGTCGTTATGGCGACGATGACGTCATAATGGTCGTTATGGCGACGATGACGTCATAATGGTCGTCATGGCGACGATAATGTCATACTGGTCGTCATGGCGACGATGACGTCATAATGGTCGTTATGGCGACGATGACGTCATAATGGTCGTCATGGCGACGATAATGTCATACTGGTCGTCATGGCGACGGTGTTGCCATAATGGTCGTCATGACGACGATGATGTCATAATGGTCGGCATGCCGACGATGATGTCATAATGGTCGTCATGGCGACGATGATGTCATAATGGTCGTCATGGCGACGATGATGTCAGTATGGTGGTCATTGCTTCGGTGATGTCATAATGGTCGTCATGGCGACGGTGATATCATAATGGTCGTCATGGCAATGGTGATGTCAGAATGGTCGTCATGGAGACGATGATGTCATACTGTCGTCATGGCGACGGTGTTGCCATAATGGTCGTCATGGCGACGATGATGTCATAATGGTCATCATGGCGACGATGATGTCATAATGGTCGTCATGGCAACGATGATGTCATAATGGTCGTCATGGCGACGATGATGTCATACTGGTCGTCATGGCGACAGTGTTGCCATAATGGTCGTCATGGCGACGATGATGTCATAATGGTCGTCATGGCGACGGTGTTGTCATAATGGTCGTCATGCCGACGATGATGTCATAATGGTCGTCATGCCGACGATGATGTCATAATGGTCGTCATGGCGACGATGATGTCATAATGGTCGTCTTGGCAACGATGATGTCATAATGGTCGTCATGGCGACGATGATGTCATAATGGTCGTCATGGCAATGGTGATGTCAGAATGGTCTTCATGGCGACGATGATGTCATACTGGTCGTCATGGCGACGGTGTTGCCATAATGGTCATCATGGCGACGATGATGTCATAATGGTCGTCATGGCGACGATGATGTCATAATGGTCATCATGGCGACGATGACGTCATAATGGTCGTCATGGCGACAATGACGTCATTATGGTCGTCATGGCGACGATAATGTCATAATGGTCGTCATGGCGACTATGATGTCATACTGGTCGTCATGGCGACGGAGTTGAGATAATGGTCATCATTTCGACGATGATGTCATAATGGTCGTCATGCCAACGATGATGTCATAATGGTCGTCATGGCGACAGTGTTTTCATAATGGTCGTCATGGCGACGATGATGTCATAATGGTCGTCATGGCGACGATGATGTCAAAATGGTCGTCATGGCGACGATGATGTCAGTATGGTGGTCATGGCTTTGGTGATGTCATAATGGTCGTCATGGCGACGGTGATGTCATAATGGCCGTCATGGCAATGGTGATGTCAGAATGGTCGTCATGGAGACGATGATGTCAGGATGGTGGTCATGGCTTTGGTGATGTCATAATGGTCGTCATGGCGACGATGATGTCATAATGGTCGTCATGGCGACAATGATGTCAATATGGTTGTCATGGCTTTGGTGATGTCATAATGGTCGTCATGGCGACGGTGATGTCATAATGGTCGTCACGGCGACGATGATGTCATAATGGTCGTCACGGCGACGGTGATGTCATAATGGTCGTCATGGCGACGATGATGTCATACTGGTCGTCATGGCGACGGTGTTGCCATAATGGTCGTCATGGCGACGATGATGTCATAATGGTCGTCATGGCGACAATGATGTCATAATGGTCGTCATGGCGACGATGACGTCATAATGGTCGTCATGGCGACGATGATGTCATAAAGGTCGTCATGGCGAAGGTGATGTCATAATGGTCGTCATGGCGATGATGATGTCATTATGGTCGTCATGGCAACGATGATGTCATAAAGGTCGTCATGGCACTGATGAAGTCATATTAGTCGTCACGGCAATAGTGATGTCATAATGCTCATCATGGCGAAGGTGATGTCATAATAATTGCCATGGCAACAATGTTGTCATAATGGTCGTCATGACGACGGTTATGTCATAATGGTCGTCATGGCGACGGTGATGTCATAATGGTCATCATGGCGACAATGATGTCATAATGGTCGTCATGGCGACGATGATGTAATATTGGTCGTCATGGCGACGATGATGTCATAATGGTCATCATGGCGACAATGATGTCATAATGGTCGTCATGGCGACGATGATGTCATAATGGTCGTCACGGCGACGATGATGTCATAATGGTCGTCACGGCGACGGTGATGTCATAATGGTTGCCATAGCAACAATGTTGTCATAAAGTTCGTCATGGCGACGATGATGTCATAATGGTAGTCATGGCAACGATGATGTCATAATGTCGTCATGGCGACGATGATGTCATACTGGTCGTCATGGCGACAGTGTTGCCATAATGGTCGTCATGGCGACGATGATGTCATAATTGTCGTCATGGCGACGGCGTTGTCATAATGGTCGTCATGCCGACGATGATGTCATAATGGTCGTCATGGTGAAGATGATGTCATAATGGTCATCATGGCGACGATGATGTCATAATGGTCGTCATGGCGACGATGACGTCATAATGGTCGTCATGGCGACGGTGATGTCATAATAGTCGTCATGGCGACGATGATGTCATAATGGTCGTCATGCCGACGATGATGTCATAATGGTCGTCACGGCGACGGTGTTGCCATAATGGTCGTCATGGCGACGATGATGTCATAATGGTCGTCATGGCGACGATGATGTCATAATGGTCGTCATGGCGACGAGGATGTCAGTATGGTGGTCATGGCTTTCGTGATGTCATAATGGTCGTCATGGCGACGGTGATGTCATAATGGTCGTCATGGCAATGGTGATGCCAGAATGGTCGTCATGGCGACGGTGTTGCCATAATGGTTGTCATGGTGACGATGATGTCATAATGGTCGTAATGGCGACGATGATGTCATAATGGTCGTCATGGCGACGATGACGTCATAATGGTCGTCATGGCGACGATGATGTCATAATGGTCGTCATGGCGACGATGATGTCATAATGGTCGTCATGGCGACGATGATGTCAGTATGGTGGTCATGGCTTTGGTGATGTCATAATGGTCGTCATGGCGACGGTGATGTCATAATGGTCGTCATGGCAATGGTGATGTCAGAATGGTCGTCATGGCGACGATGATGTCAGTATGGTGGTCATGGCTTTGGTGATGTCATAATGGTCGTCATGGCGAAGATTATGTCATAATGGTCGTCATGGCGACGATGATGTCAATATGGTTGTCATGGCTTTGGTGATGTCATAATGGTCGTGATGGCGACGCTGATGTCATAATGGTCGTCATGGCGACAATGATGTCATAATGGTCGTCACGGCGACGATGATGTCATAATGGTCGTCATGGCGACGATGATGTCATACTGGTCGTCATGGCGACGGTGTTGCCATAATGGTCGTCATGGCGACGATGATGTCATAATGGTCGTCATGCCGACGATGATGTCATAATGGTCGTCATGGCAACGATGATGTCAGTATGGTGGTCATGGCTTTGGTGATGTCATAATGGTCGTCATGGCGACGGTGATGCCATAATGGTCGTCATGGCAATGGTGATGTCAGAATGGTCGTCATGGCGACGATGATGTCAGTATGGTGGTCATGGCTTTGGTGATGTCATAATGGTCGTCATGGCGACGATGATGTCAATATGGTTGCATGGCTTTGGTGATATCATAATGGTCGTCATGGCGACGATGATGTCATAATGGTCGTCACGGCGACGATGATGTCATAATGGTCGTCATAGCGACGATGATGTCATAATGGTCGTCATGGCGACGATGACGTCATAATGGTCGTCATGGCGACGATGATGTCATAATGGTCGTCATGGCGACGGTGATGTCATAATGGTCGTCATGGCGACGGTGATGTCATAATGGTCGTCATGCCGACGATGATGTCAGTATGGTGGTCATGGCTTTGGTGATGTCAGAATGGTCGTCATGGCGACGGTGTTGCCATAATGGTCGTCATGGCGACGATGATGTCATAATGGTCGTCATGGCGACGATGATGTCATAATGGTCGTCATGGCGACGATGATGTCATAATGGTCGTCATGGCGACGATGACGTCATAATGGTCGTCATGGCGACGATGATGTCATAATGGTCGTCATGGCGACGATGATGTCATAATGGTCGTCATGGCGACGATGATGTCAGTATGGTGGTCATGGCTTTGGTGATGTCATAATGGTCGTCATGGCGACGGTGATGTCATAATGGTCGTCATGGCAATGGTGATGTCAGAATGGTCGTCATGGCGACGATGATCTCAGTATGGTGGTCATGGCTTTGGTGATGTCATAATGGTCGTCATGGCGACGATTATGTCATAATGGTCGTCATGGCGACGATGATGTCAATATGGTTGTCATGGCTTTGGTGATGTCATAATGGTCGTCATGGCGGCGGTGATGTCATAATGGTCGTCATGGCGACGATGATGTCATAATGGTCGTCACGGCGACGATGATGTCATAATGGTCGTCATAGCGACGATGATGTCATAATGGTCGTCATGGCGACGATGACGTCATAATGGTCGTCATGGCGACGATGATGTCATAATGGTCGTCATGGCGACGATGATGTCAATATGGTTGTCATGGCTTTGGTGATGTCATAATGGTCGTCATGGCGACGGTGATGTCATAATGGTCGTCATGGCGACGATGATGTCATAATGGTCGTCACAGCGACGATGATGTCATAATGGTCGTCACGGCGACGGTGATGTCATAATGGTAGTCATGGCGACGATGATGTCATACTGGTCGTCATGGCGACGGTGTTGCCATAATGGTCGTCATGGTGACGATGATGTCATAATGGTCGTCATGGCGACGATGATGTCATAATGGTCGTCATGGCGACGATGATGTCATAATGGTCATCATGCCGACGATGATGTCAGTATGGTGGTCATGGCTTTGGTGATGTCATAATGGTCGTCATGGCGACGATGATGTCATACTGGTCGTCATGGCGACGGTGTTGCCATAATGGTCGTCATGGCGACGATGATGTCATAATGGTCGTCATGGCGACGGTGATGTCATAATTGTCGTCATGCCGACGATGATGTCAGTATGGTGGTCATGGCTTTGGTGATGTCATAATGGTCGTCATGGCGACGGTGATGTCATAATGGTCGTCATGGCAATGGTGATGTCAGAATGGTCGTCATGGCGACGATGATGTCAGTATGGTGGTCATGGCTTTGGTGATGTCAGAATGGTCGTCATGGCGACGATGATGTCATACTGGTCGTCATGGCGACGGTGTTGCCATAATGGTCGTCATGGCGACGATGATGTCATAATGGTCATCATGGCAATGGTGATGTCAGAATGGTCGTCATGGCGACGATGATGTCATAATGGTCGTCATGGCGACGGTGATGTCATAATGGTCGTCATGGCGACGATGACGTCATAATGGTCGTTATGGCGACGATGACGTCATAATGGTCGTCATGGCGACGATAATGTCATACTGGTCGTCATGGCGACGATGACGTCATAATGGTCGTTATGGCGACGATGACGTCATAATGGTCGTCATGGCGACGATAATGTCATACTGGTCGTCATGGCGACGGTGTTGCCATAATGGTCGTCATGCCGACGATGATGTCATAATGGTCGGCATGCCGACGATGATGTCATAATGGTCGTCATGGCGACGATGATGTCATAATGGTCGTCATGGCGACGATGATGTCAGTATGGTGGTCATTGCTTCGGTGATGACATAATGGTCGTCATGGCGACGGTGATATCATAATGGTCGTCATGGCAATGGTGATGTCAGAATGGTCGTCATGGAGACGATGATGTCATACTGTCGTCATGGCGACGGTGTTGCCATAATGGTCGTCATGGCGACGATGATGTCATAATGGTCATCATGGCGACGATGATGTCATAATGGTCGTCATGGCAACGATGATGTCATAATGGTCGTCATGGCGACGATGATGTCATACTGGTCGTCATGGCGACAGTGTTGCCATAATGGTCGTCATGGCGACGATGATGTCATAATGGTCGTCATGGCGACGGTGTTGTCATAATGGTCGTCATGCCGACGATGATGTCATAATGGTCGTCATGCCGACGATGATGTCATAATGGTCGTCATGGCGACGATGATGTCATAATGGTCGTCTTGGCAACGATGATGTCATAATGGTCGTCATGGCGACGATGATGTCATAATGGTCGTCATGGCGACGATGATGTCAGTATGGTGGTCATGGCTTTGGTGATGTAATAATGGTCGTCATGGCGACGGTGATGTCAAAATGGTCGTCATGGCAATGGTGATGTCAGAATGGTCTTCATGGCGACGATGATGTCATACTGGTCGTCATGGCGACGGTGTTGCCATAATGGTCATCATGGCGACGATGATGTCATAATGGTCGTCATGGCGACGATGATGTCATAATGGTCATCATGGCGACAATGAAGTCATAATGGTCGTCATGGCGACAATGACGTCATTATGGTCGTCATGGCGACGATAATGTCATAATGGTCGTCATGGCGACTATGATGTCATACTGGTCGTCATGGCGACGGAGTTGAGATAATGGTCGTCATTTCGACGATGATGACATAATGGTCGTCATGCCGACGATGATGTCATAATGGTCGTCATGGCGACGGTGTTTTCATAATGGTCGTCATGGCGACGATGATGTCATAATGGTCGTCATGGCGACGATGATGTCAAAATGGTCGTCATGGCGACGATGATGTCAGTATGGTGGTCATGGCTTTGGTGATGTCATAATGGTCGTCATGGCGACGGTGATGTCATAATGACCGTCATGGCAATGGTGATGTCAGAATGGTCGTCATGGAGACGATGATGTCAGGATGGTGGTCATGGCTTTGGTGATGTCATAATGGTCGTCATGGCGACGATGATGTCATAATGGTCGTCATGGCGACAATGATGTCAATATGGTTGTCATGGCTTTGGTGATGTCATAATGGTCGTCATGGCGACGATGATGTCATAATGGTCGTCATGGCAATGGTGATGTCAGAATGGTCGTCATGGCGACGATGATGTCATAATGGTCGTCATGGCGACGGTGATGTCATAATGGTCGTCATGGCGACGATGACGTCATAATGGTCGTTATGGCGACGATGACGTCATAATGGTCGTCATGGCGACGATAATGTCATACTGGTCGTCATGGCGACGATGACGTCATAATGGTCGTTATGGCGACGATGACGTCATAATGGTCGTCATGGCGACGATAATGTCATACTGGTCGTCATGGCGACGGTGTTGCCATAATGGTCGTCATGCCGACGATGATGTCATAATGGTCGGCATGCCGACGATGATGTCATAATGGTCGTCATGGCGACGATGATGTCATAATGGTCGTCATGGCGACGATGATGTCAGTATGGTGGTCATTGCTTCGGTGATGTCATAATGGTCGTCATGGCGACGGTGATATCATAATGGTCGTCATGGCAATGTTGATGTCAGAATGGTCGTCATGGAGACGATGATGTCATACTGTCGTCATGGCGACGGTGTTGCCATAATGGTCGTCATGGCGACGATGATGTCATAATGGTCATCATGGCGACGATGATGTCATAATGGTCGTCATGGCAACGATGATGTCATAATGGTCGTCATGGCGACGATGATGTCATACTGGTCGTCATGGCGACAGTGTTGCCATAATGGTCGTCATGGCGACGATGATGTCATAATGGTCGTCATGGCGACGGTGTTGTCATAATGGTCGTCATGCCGACGATGATGTCATAATGGTCGTCATGCCGACGATGATGTCATAATGGTCGTCATGGCGACGATGATGTCATAATGGTCGTCTTGGCAACGATGATGTCATAATGGTCGTCATGGCGACGATGATGTCATAATGGTCGTCATGGCGACGATGATGTCAGTATGGTGGTCATGGCTTTGGTGATGTAATAATGGTCGTCATGGCGACGGTGATGTCAAAATGGTCGTCATGGCAATGGTGATGTCAGAATGGTCTTCATGGCGACGATGATGTTATACTGGTCGTCATGGCGACGGTGTTGCCATAATGGTCATCATGGCGACGATGATGTCATAATGGTCGTCATGGCGACGATGATGTCATAATGGTCATCATGGCGACAATGACGTCATAATGGTCGTCATGGCGACAATGACGTCATTATGGTCGTCATGGCGACGATAATGTCATAATGGTCGTCATGGCGACTATGATGTCATACTGGTCGTCATGGCGACGGAGTTGAGATAATGGTCGTCATTTCGACGATGATGTCATAATGGTCGTCATGCCGACGATGATGTCATAATGGTCGTCATGGCGACGGTGTTTTCATAATGGTCGTCATGGCGACGATGATGTCATAATGGTCGTCATGGCGACGATGATGTCAAAATGGTCGTCATGGCGACGATGATGTCAGTATGGTGGTCATGGCTTTGGTGATGTCATAATGGTCGTCATGGCGACGGTGATGTCATAATGGCCGTCATGGCAATGGTGATGTCAGAATGGTCGTCATGGAGACGATGATGTCAGGATGGTGGTCATGGCTTTGGTGATGTCATAATGGTCGTCATGGCGACGATGATGTCATAATGGTCGTCATGGCGACAATGATGTCAATATGGTTGTCATGGCTTTGGTGATGTCATAATGGTCGTCATGGCGACGGTGATGTCATAATGGTCGTCACGGCGACGATGATGTCATAATGGTCGTCACGGCGACGGTGATGTCATAATGGTCGTCATGGCGACGATGATGTCATACTGGTCGTCATGGCGACGGTGTTGCCATAATGGTCGTCATGGCGACGATGATGTCATAATGGTCATCATGGCGACAATGATGTCATAATGGTCGTCATGGCGACGATGACGTCATAATGGTCGTCATGGCGACGATGATGTCATAATGGTCGTCATGGCGACGGTGATGTCATAATGGTTGCCATGGCAACAATGTTGTCATAAAGGTCGTCATGGCGAAGGTGATGTCATAATGGTCGTCATGGCGATGATGATGTCATTATGGTCGTCATGGCAACGATGATGTCATAATGGTCGTCATGGCACTGATGAAGTCATATTAGTCGTCACGGCAATAGTGATGTCATAATGCTCATCATGGCGAAGGTGATGTCATAATAATTGCCATGGCAACAATGTTGTCATAATGGTCGTCATGACGACGGTTATGTCATAATGGTCGTCATGGCGACGGTGATGTCATAATGGTCATCATGGCGACAATGATGTCATAATGGTCGTCATGGCGACGATGATGTCATAATGGTCGTCATGGCGACGGTGATGTAATATTGGTCGTCATGGCGACGATGATGTCATAATGGTCATCATGGCGACAATGATGTCATAATGGTCGTCATGGCAACGGTGATGTCATAATGGTCATCATGGCGACGATGATGTCATAATGGTCGTCATGGCGACGATGATGTCATAATGTTCGTCATGGCGACGATGAAGTCATAATGGTCGTCAAGGAGACGATGATGTCAAAATGGTCATCATGGCGACGATGATGTCATAATGGTCGTCATGGCGACGGTGATGTCAGAATGGTCGTCATGGCAATGGTGATGTCAGAATGGTCGTCATGGCAAAGGTGATGTCAGAATGGTCGTCATGGCGACGATGATGTCATAATGGTCGTCATGGCGACGATGATGTCATTATGGTCGTCATGGCGATGGTGTTGCCATAATGGTCGTCATGGCGACGATGATGTCATAATGGTCGTCATGGCGACGATGATGTCATAATGGTCGTCATGGCGATGATGATGTCATAATGGTCGTCATGCCGACGATGATGTCATTATGGTCATCATGGCGACAATGATGTCATAATGGTCGTCATGGCGACGATGATGTCAATATGGTTGTCATGGCTTTGGTGATGTCATAATGGTCGTCACGGCGACGGTGATGTCATAATGGTCGTCACGGCGACGGTGATGTCACAATGGTCGTCATGGCGACGATGATGTCAGAATGGTCGTCACGGCGACGATGATGTCATAATGGTCGTCACGGCGACGATGAAGTCATAATGATCGTCACGGCGACGATGATGTCATAATGGTCGTCACGGCGACGGTGATGTCATAATGGTCGTCATGGCGACGATGATGTCACACTGTTCGTCATGGCGACGGTGTTGCCATAATGGTCGTCATGGCGACGGTGTTGCCATAATGGTCGTCATGGTGACGATGATGTCATAATGGTCGTCATGGCGACGATGATGTCATAATGGTCGTCATGGCGTCAATGATGTCATAATGGTCGTCATGCCGACGATGATGTCATTATGGTCATCATGGCAACGATGATGTCATAATGGTCGTCATGGCGACGATGATGTCATAATAGTCATCATGGCGACAATGATGTCATAATGGTCGTCATGGCGACGATGATGTCAATATGGTTGTCATGGCTTTGGTGATGTCATAATGGTCGTCACGGCGACGGTGATGTCATAATGGTCGTCATGGCGACGATGACGTCATAATTGTCGTCATGGCGACGATGATGTCATACTGGTCGTCATGGCGACGGTGTTGCCATAATGGTCGTCATGGCGACGATGATGTCATAATGGTCGTCATGGCGACGATGATGTCATAATGGTCGTCATGCCGACGATGATGTCATAATAGTCGTCATGGCGAAGATGATGTCATAATGGTCGTCATGGCGACAATGATGTCATAATGGTCATCATGGCTACGATGATGTCATAATGGTCGTCATGGCGACGATGATGTTATAATAATCGTCATGGCGACGATGATGTCATAATGGTCGTCATGCCAACGATAATGTCAATATGGTTGTCATGGCTTTGGTGATGTCATAATGGTCGTCATGGCGACAGGGATGTCATAATGGTCGTCATGGTGACGATGATGTCATAATGGTCGTCACGGCGACGATGATGTCATAATGGTCGTCACGGCGACGGTAATGTCATAATGGTCGTCATGACGACGATGATGTCATACTGTCATCATGGCGACGGTGTTGCCATAATGGTCGTCATGGCGACGATGATGTCATAATGGTCATCATGGCGACGATGACGTCATAATGGTCGTCATGGCGACGATGACGTCATAATGGTCGTTATGGCGACGATGACGTCATAATGGTCGTCATGGCGAAGATAATGTCATACTGGTCGTCATGGCGACGGTGTTGCCATAATGGTCGTCATGGCGACGATGATGTCATAATGGTCGTCATGCCGACGATGATGTCATAATGGTCGTCATGGCGACGATGATGTCATAATGGTCGTCATGGCGACGATGATGTCATACTGTCATCATGGCGACGGTGTTGCCATAATGGTCGTCATGGCGACGATGATGTCATAATGGTCATCATGGCGACGATGATGTCATAATGGTCATCATGGCGACGATGATGTCATAATGGTCGTCATGGCAACGATGATGTCACAATGGTCGTCATGGCGACGATGATGTCATACTGGTCGTCATGGCGACGATGATGTCATAATGGTCGTCATGGCGACGGTGTTGTCATAATGGTCGTCATGCCGACGATGATGTCATAATGGTCGTCATGGCGACGATGATGTCATAATGGTCGTCTTGGCAACGATGATGTCATAATGGTCGTCATGGCGACGATGATGTCATAATGGTCGTCATGGCGACGATGATGTCAGTATGGTGGTCATGGCTTTGGTGATGTAATAATGGTCGTCATGGCGACGGTGATGTCAAAATGGTCGTCATGGCAATGGTGATGTCAGAATGGTCTTCATGGCGACGATGATGTCATACTGGTCGTCATGGCGATGATGATGTCATAATGGTCGTCATGGCGACGATGATGTCATAATGGTCATCATGGCGATGATGACTTCATAATGGTCGTCATGGCGACAATGACGTCATTATGGTCGTCAAGGCGACGATAATGTCATAATGGTCGTCATGGCGACTATGATGTCATACTGGTCGTCATGGCGACGGAGTTGCCATAATGGTCGTCATTTCGACGATGATGTCATAATGGTTGTCATGCCGACGATGACGTCATAATGGTCGTCATGGCGACGGTGTTTTCATAATGGTCGTCATGGCGACGATGATGTCATAATGGTCGTCATGGCGACGATGATGTCATAATGGTCGTCATGGCGACGATGATGTCAGTATGGTGGTCATGGCTTTGGTGATGTCATAATGGTCGTCATGGCGACGGTGATGTCATAATGGCCGTCATGGCAATGGTGATGTCAGAATGGTCGTCATGGAGACGATGATGTCAGGATGGTGGTCATGGCTTTGGTGATGTCATAATGGTCGTCATGGCGACGATGATGTCATAATGGTCGTCATGGCGACGATGATGTCAATATGGTTGTCATGGCTTTGGTGATGTCATAATGGTCGTCATGGCGACGGTGATGTCATAATGGTCGTCACGGCGACGATGATGTCATAATGGTCGTCACGGCGACGGTGATGTCATAATGGTCGTCACGGCGACGGTGATGTCATAATGGTCGTCATGGCGACGGTGATGTCATAAAGGTTGCCATGGCAACAATGTTGTCATAAAGGTCGTCATGGCGAAGGTGATGTCATAATGGTCGTCATGGCGATGATGATGTCATTATGGTCGTCATGGCAACGATGATGTCATAATTGTCGTCATGGCAACGATGAAGTCATATTCGTCGTCACGGCAATAGTGATTTCATAATGCTCATCATGGCGAAGGTGATGTCATAATAATTGCCATGGCAACAATGTTGTCATAATGGTCGTCATGACGACGGTTATGTCATAATGGTCGTCATGGCGACGGTGATGTCATAATGGTCATCATGGCGACAATGATGTCATAATGGTCGTCATGGCGACGATGATGTAATATTGGTCGTCATGGCGACGATGATGTCATAATGGTCATCATGGCGACAATGATGTCATAATGGTCGTCATGGCGACGGTGAAGTCATAATGGTCGTCATGGCGACGATGATGTCATAATGTTCGTCATGGCGACGATGAAGTCATAATGGTCGTCAAGGCGACGATGATGTCAAAATGGTCATCATGGCGACGATGATGTCATAATGGTCGTCATGGCGACGGTGATGTAATATTGGTCGTCATGGCGACGATGATGTCATAATGGTCATCATGGCGACAATGATGTCATAATGGTCATCATGGCGACGATGATGTCATAATGGTCGTCATGGCGACGATGATGTCATAATGTTCGTCATGGCGACGATGAAGTCATAATGGTCGTCAAGGCGACGATGATGTCAAAATGGTCATCATGGCGACGATGATGTCATAATGGTCGTCATGGCGACGGTGATGTCAGAATGGTCGTCATGGCAATGGTAATGTCAGAATGGTCGTCATGGCAAAGGTGAGGTCAGAATGGTCATCATGGCGACGATGATGTCATAAGGGTCGTCATGGCGAGGATGATGTCATAATGGTCGTCATGGCGATGATGATGCCATAATGGTCGTCATGGCGACGATGATGTCAAAATGGTCGTCATGGCGACAATGATGTCATAATGGTCGTCATGGCGACGATGATGTCATTATGGTCGTCATGGCGACGGTGTTGCCATAATGGTCGTCATAGCGACGATGATGTCATAATGGTCGTCATGGCGACGATGATGTCATAATGGTCGTCATGGCGACGATGATGTCATAATGGTCATCATGCCGACGATGATGTCATTATGGTCATCATGGCGACAATGATGTCATAATGGTCGTCAAGGCGACGATGATGTCATAATGGTCGTCACGGCGACGGTGATGTCATAATGGTCGTCATGGCGACGATGATGTCACACTGTTCGTCATGGCGACGGTGTTGCCATAATGGTCGTCATGGCGACGATGATGTCACACTGTTCGTCATGGCGACGGTGTTGCCATAATAGTCGTCATGGTGACGATGATGTCATAATGGTCGTCATGGCGACGATGATGTCATAATGGTCGTCATGGCGTCAATGATGTCATAATGGTCGTCATGCCGACGATGATGTCATTATGGTCATCATGGCAACGATGATGTCATAATGGTCGTCATGGCGACGATGATGTCATAATAGTCATCATGGCGACAATGATGTCATAATGGTCGTCATGGCGACGATGATGTCAATATGGTTGTCATGGCTTTGGTGATGTCATAATGGTCGTCACGGCGACGGTGATGTCATAATGGTCGTCATGGCGACGATGACGTCATAATGGTCGTCATGACGACGATGATGTCATACTGGTCGTCATGGCGACGGTGTTGCCATAATGGTCGTCATGGCGACGATGATGTTATAATGGTCGTCATGGCGACGATGATGTCATAATGGTCGTCATGCCGACGATGATGTCATAATAGTCGTCATGGCGAAGATGATGTCATAATGGTTGTCATGGCGACGATGATGTCATAATGGTCGTCATGGCGACGATGACGTCATAATGATCGTCATGGCGACGATGACGTCATAATGATCGTCATGTCTACGGTGATGTCATAATGGTCGTCATGGCGACGGTGATGTCATAATAGTCGTCATGGCGACGTTGATGTCATAATTGTCGTCATGCCGACGATGATGTCATAATGGTCGTCATGGCGACGGTGTTACCATAATGGTCGTCATGGCGACGATGATGTCATAATGGTCGTCATGGCGACAATGATGTCATAATGGTCGTCATGGCGACGATGATGTCAGAATGGTCGTCATGGCGACGATTATGTCAGTATGGTAGTCATGGCTTTGGTGATGTCATAATGGTCATCATGGCGACGATGATGTCATGATGGTCATCATGGCGACGATGATGTCATAATGGTCGTCAAGGCGACGATGATGTCATAATGGTCGTCATGGCGAAGATGATGTCATAATGGTCGTCATGGCGACGATGACGTCATAATGGTCGTCATGGCGACGATGACGTCATAATGGTCGTCATGGCGACGATGACGTCATAATGGTCGTCATGGCGACAGTGATGTCATAATAGTCGTCATGGCGACGATGATGTCATAATGGTCGTCATGCCGACGATGATGTCATAATGGTCGTCACGGCGACGGTGTTGCCATAATGGTCGTCATGGCGACGATGATGTCATAATGGTCGTCATGGCGACGATGATGTCATAATGGTCGTCATGGCGACGATGATGTCAGTATGGTGGTCATGGCTTTGGTGATGTCATAATGGTCGTCATGGCGACGGTGATGTCATAATGGTCGTCATGGCAATGGTGATGTCAGAATGGTCGTCATGGCGACGGTGTTTCCATAATGGTCGTCATGGCGACGATGATGTCATAATGGTCGTCATGGCGACGATGACGTCATAATGGTCGTCATGGCGACGATGATGTCATAATGGTCGTCATGGTGACGATGATGTCATAATGGTCGTCATGGCAATGGTGATGTCAGAATGGTCGTCATGGCGACGATGATGTCAGTATGGTGGTCATGGCTTTGGTTATGTCATAATGGTCGTCATGGCGACGGTGATGTCATAATGGTCGTCATGGCAATGGTGATGTCAGAATGGTCATCATGGCGACGATGATGTCAGTATGGTGGTCATGGCTTTGGTGATGTCATAATGGTCGTCATGGCGACGATTATGTCATAATGGTCGTCATGGCGACGATGATGTCAATATGGTTGTCATGGCTTTGGTGATGTCATAATGGTCGTCATGGCGGCGGTGATGCCATAATGGTCGTCATGGCGACGATGGTGTCATAATGGTCGTCATGGCGACGATGATGTCAGTATGGTGGTCATGGCTTTGGTGATGTCATAATGGTCGTCATGGCGACGGTGATGTCATAATGGTCGTCATGGCAATGGTGATGTCAGAATGGTCGTCATGGCGACGGTGTTGCCATAATGGTCGTCATGGCGACGATGATGTCATCATGGTCGTCATGGCGACGATGATGTCATAATGGTCGTCATGGCGACGATGACGTCATAATGGTCGTCATGGCGACGATGATGTCATAATGGTCGTCATGGTGACGATGATGTCATAATGGTCGTCATGGCAATGGTGATGTCAGAATGGTCGTCATGGCGACGATGATGTCAGTATGGTGGTCATGGCTTTGGTGATGTCATAATGGTCGTCATGGCGACGGTGATGTCATCATGGTCGTCATGGCAATGGTGATGTCAGAATGGTCGTCATGGCGACGATGATGTCAGTATGGTGGTCATGGCTTTGGTGATGTCATAATGGTCGTCATGGCGACGATTATGTCATAATGGTCGTCATGGCGACGATGATGTCAATATGGTTGTCATGGCTTTGGTGATGTCATAATGGTCGTCATGGCGGCGGTGATGTCATAATGGTCGTCATGGCGAAGATGATGTCATAATGGTCGTCACGGCGACGATGATGTCATAATGGTCGTCATAGCGACGATGATCTCATAATGGTCGTCATGGCGACGATGACGTCATAATGGTCGTCATGGCGACGATGATGTCATAATGGTCGTCATGGCGACGATGATGTCAATATGGTTGTCATGGCTTTGGTGATGTCATAATGGTCGTCATGGCGACGGTGATGTCATAATGGTCGTCATGGCGACGATGATGTCATAATGGTCGTCACAGCGACGATGATGTCATAATGGTCGTCACGGCGACGGTGATGTCATAATGGTAGTCATGGCGACGATGATGTCATACTGGTCGTCATGGCGACGGTGTTGCCATAATGGTCGTCATGGCGACGATGATGTCATAATGGTCGTCATGGCGACGATGATGTCATAATGGTCGTCATGCCGACGATGATATCAGTATGGTGGTCATGGCTTTGGTGATGTCATAATGGTCGTCATGGCGACGATGATGTCATACTGGTCGTCATGGCGACGGTGTTGCCATAATGGTCGTCATGGCGACGGTGATGTCATAATGGTCGTCATGCCGACGATGATGTCAGTATGGTGGTCATGGCTTTGGTGATGTCATAATGGTCGTCATGGCGACGGTGATGTCATAATGGTCGTCATGTCAATGGTGATGTCAGAATGGTCGTCATGGCGACGATGATGTCAGTATGGTGGTCATGGCTTTGGTGATGTCATAATGGTCGTCATGGCGACGATTATGTCATAATGGTCGTCATGGCGACGATGATGTCAATATGGTTGTCATGGCTTTGGTGATGTCATACTGGTCGTCATGGCGGCGGTGATGTCATAATGGTCGTCATGGCGACGATGATGTCATAATTGTCGTCATGGCGACGATGATGTCATAATGGTCGTCATAGCGACGATGATGTCATAATGGTCGTCATGGCGACGATGACGTCATAATGGTCGTCATGGCGACGATGATGTCATAATGGTCGTCATGGCGACGATGATGTCAATATGGTTGTCATGGCTTTGGTGATGTCATAATGGTCGTCATGGCGACGGTGATGTCATAATGGTCGTCATGGCGACGATGATGTCATAATGGTCGTCACAGCGACGATAATGTCATAATGGTCGTCGCGCGACGGTGATGTCATAATGGTAGTCATGGCGACGATGATGTCATACTGGTCGTCATGGCGATGGTGTTGCCATAATGGTCGTCATGGCGACGATGATGTCATCATGGTCGTCATGGCGACGATGATGTCATAATGGTCGTCATGGCGACGATGACGTCATAATGGTCGTCATGGCGACGATGATGTCATAATGGTCGTCATGGTGACGATGATGTCATAATGGTCGTCATGGCAATGGTGATGTCAGAATGGTCGTCATGGCGACGATGATGTCAGTATGGTGGTCATGGCTTTGGTGATGTCATAATGGTCGTCATGGCGACGGTGATGTCATCATGGTCGTCATGGCAATGGTGATGTCAGAATGGTCGTCATGGCGACGATGATGTCAGTATGGTGGTCATGGCTTTGGTGATGTCATAATGGTCGTCATGGCGACGATTATGTCATAATGGTCGTCATGGCGACGATGATGTCAATATGGTTGTCATGGCTTTGGTGATGTCATAATGGTCGTCATGGCGGCGGTGATGTCATAATGGTCGTCATGGCGACGATGATGTCATAATGGTCGTCACAGCGACGATGATGTCATAATGGTCGTCACGGCGACGGTGATGTCATAATGGTAGTTATGGCGACGATGATGTCATACTGGTCGTCATGGCGACGGTGTTGCCATAATGGTCGTCATGGTGACGATGATGTCATAATGGTCGTCATGGCGACGATGATGTCATAATGGTCGTCATGGCGACGATGATGTCATAATGGTCGTCATGCCGACGATGATGTCAGTATGGTGGTCATGGCGACGATGATGTCAAAATGGTCGTCATGGCGACAATGATGTCATAATGGTCGTCATGGCGACGATGATGTCATTATGGTCGTCATGGCGACGGTGTTGCCATAATGGTCGTCATGGCGACGATGATGTCATAATGGTCGTCATGGCGACGATGATGTCATAATGGTCGTCATGGCGTCAATGATGTCATAATGGTCGTCATGCCGACGATGATGTCATTATGGTCATCATGGCAACGATGATGTCATAATGGTCGTCATGGCGACGATGATGTCATAATAGTCATCATGGCGACAATGATGTCATAATGGTCATCATGGCGACGATGATGTCAATATGGTCGTCATGGCTTTGGTGATGTCATAATGGTCGTCACGGCGACGGTGATGTCATAATGGTCGTCATGGCGACGATGACGTCATAATGGTCGTCATGGCGACGATGATGTCATACTGGTCGTCATGGCGACGGTGTTGCCATAATGGTCGTCATGGCGACGATGATGTCATAATGGTCGTCATGGCGACGATTATGTCATAATGGTCGTCATGCCGACGATGATGTCATAATAGTCGTCATGGCGAAGATGATGTCATAATGGTCGTCATGGCGACGATGACGTCATAATGGTCGTCATGGCGACGATGACGTCATAATGATCGTCATGGCGACGATGACGTCATAATGATCGTCATGGCGACGATGACGTCATAATGATCGTCATGTCGACGGTGATGTCATAATGGTCGTCATGGCGACGGTGATGTCATAATAGTCGTCATGGCGACGTTGATGTCATAATTGTCGTCATGCCGACGATGATGTCATAATGGTCGTCATGGCGACGGTGTTACCATAATGGTCATCATGGCGACGATGATGTCATAATGGTCGTCATGGCGACAATGATGTCATAATGGTCGTCATGGCGACGATGATGTCAGTATGGTAGTCATGGCTTTGGTGATGTCATAATGGTCGTCATGGCGACGATGATGTCATAATGGTCGTCATGCCGACGATGATGTCATTCTGGTCGTCATGGCAACGATGATGTCATAATGGTCGTCATGGCGACGATGATGTCATAATAGTCATCATGGCGACAATGATGTCATAATGGTCATCATGGCGACGATGATGTCAATATGGTTGTCATGGCTTTGGTGATGTCATAATGGTCGTCACGGCGACCGTGATGTCATAATGGTTGTCATGGCGACGATGACGTCATAATGGTCGTCATGGCGACGATGATGTCATACTGGTCGTCATGGCGACGGTGTTGCCATAATGGTCGTCATGGCGACGATGATGTCATAATGGTCGTCATGGCGACGATTATGTCATAATGGTCGTCATGCCGACGATGATGTCATAATAGTCGTCATGGCGAAGATGATGTCATAATGGTCGTCATGGCGACAATGATGTCATAATGGTCGTCATGGCGACGATGATGTCAGTATGGTAGTCATGGCTTTGGTGATGTCATAATGGTCGTCATGGCGACGATGATGTCAATATGGTTGTCATGGTTTTGGTGATGTCATAATGGTCGTCATGGCGACGATGATGTCATAAAGTTCGTCATGCCGACGATGATGTCATAATGGTTGTCATGGCGACGGTGTTACCATAATGGTCATCATGGCGACGATGATGTCATAATGGTCGTCATGGCGACAATGATGTCATAATGGTCGTCATGGCGACGATGATGTCAGTATGGTAGTCATGGCTTTGGTGATGTCATAATGGTCGTCATGGCGACGATGATGTCAATATGGTTGTCATGGTTTTGGTGATGTCATAATGGTCGTCATGGCGACGATGATGTCATAAAGTTCGTCATGGCGACGATGATGTCATAATGGTAGTCATGGCAACGATGATGTCATAATGGTCGTCATGGCGACAGTGTTGCCATAATGGTCGTCATGGCGACGATGATGTCATAATGGTCGTCATGGCGACGATGACGTCATAATGGTCGTCATGGCGACGATGATGTCATAATGGTCATCATGGTGACGATGATGTCATAATGGTCGTCATGGCAATGGTGATGTCAGAATGGTCGTCATGGCGACGATGATGTCAGTATGGTGGTCATGGCTTTGGTGATGTCATAATGGTCGTCATGGCGATGGTGATGTCATCATGGTCGTCATGGCGACGATGATGTCATAATGGTCGTCACGGCGACGATGATGTCATAATGGTCGTCATGGCGAAGATGATGTCATAATGGTCGTCATGGCGATGGTGTTGCCATAATGGTCGTCATGGCGACGATGTCATAATGGTCGTCATGGCGACGATGATGTCATAATGGTCGTCATGGCGACGATGATGTCAGTATGGTGGTCATGGCTTTGGTGATGTCATAATGGTCGTCATGGCGACGGTGATGTCATAATGGTTGTCATGGCAATGGTGATGTCAGAATGGTCGTCATGGCGACGGTGTTTCCATAATGGTCGTCATGGCGACGATGATGTCATAATGGTCGTCATGGCGACGATGATGTCATAATGGTCGTCATGGCGACGATGACGTCATAATGGTCGTCATGGCGACGATGATGTCATAATGGTCGTCATGGTGATGATGATGTCATAATGGTCGTCATGGCAATGGTGATGTCAGAATAGTCGTCATGGCGACGATGATGTCAGTATGGTGGTCATGGCTTTGGTGATGTCATAATGGTCGTCATGGCGACGGTGATGTCATAATGGTCGTCATGGCAATGGTGATGTCAGAATGTTCGTCATGGCGACGATGATTTCAGTATGGTGGTCATGGCTTTGGTGATGTCATAATGGTCGTCATGGCGGCGGTGATGCCATAATGGTCGTCATGGCGACTATGATGTCATAATGGTCGTCATGGCGACGATGATGTCAGTATGGTGGTCATGGCTTTGGTGATGTCATAATGGTCGTCATGGCGACGGTGATGTCATAATGGTCGTCATGGCAATGGTGATGTCAGAATGGTCGTCATGGCGACGGTGTTGCCATAATGGTCATCATGGCGACGATGATGTCATCATGGTCGTCATGGCGACGATGATGTCATAATGGTCGTCATGGCAATGGTGATGTCAGAATGGTCGTCATGGCGACGATGATGTCAGTATGGTGGTCATGGCTTTGGTGATGTCATAATGGTCGTCATGGCGACGATTATGTCATAATGGTCGTCATGGCGACGATGATGTCAATATGGTTGTCATGGCTTTGGTGATGTCATAATGGTCGTCATGGCGGCGGTGATGTCATAATGGTCGTCATGGCGACGATGATGTCATAATGGTCGTCACGGCGACGATGATGTCATAATGGTCGTCATAGCGACGATGATCTCATAATGGTCGTCATGGCGACGATGACGTCATAATGGTCGTCATGGCGACGAAGATGTCATAATGGTCGTCATGGCGACGATGATGTCAATATGGTTGTCATGGCTTTGGTGATGTCATAATGGTCGTCATGGCGACGGTGATGTCATAATGGTCGTCATGGCGACGATGATGTCATAATGGTCGTCACAGCGACGATGATGTCATAATGGTCGTCACGGCGACGGTGATGTCATAATGGTAGTCATGGCGACGATGATGTCATACTGGTCGTCATGGCGACGGTGTTGCCATAATGGTCGTCATGGTGACGATGATGTCATAATGGTCGTCATGGCGACGATGATGTCATAATGGTCGTCATGGCGACGATGATGTCATAATGGTCGTCATGCCGACGATGATGTCAGTATGGTGGTCATGGCTTTGGTGATGTCATAATGGTCGTCATGGCGACGATGATGTCATACTGGTCGTCATGGCGACGGTGTTGCCATAATGGTCGTCATGGCGACGATGATGTCATAATGGTCGTCATGGCGACGGTGATGTCATAATGGTCGTCATGCCGACGATGATGTCAGTATGGTGGTCATGGCTTTGGTGATGTCATAATGGTCGTCATGGCGACGGTGATGTCATAATGGTCGTCATGTCAATGGTGATGTCAGAATGGTCGTCATGGCGACGATGATGTCAGTATGGTGGTCATGGCTTTGGTGATGTCATAATGGTCGTCATGGCGACGATTATGTCATAATGGTCGTCATGGCGACGATGATGTCAATATGGTTGTCATGGCTTTGGTGATGTCATACTGGTCGTCATGGCGGCGGTGATGTCATAATGGTCGTCATGGCGACGATGATGTCATAATGTCGTCATGGCGACGATGATGTCATAATGGTCGTCATAGCGACGATGATGTCATAATGGTCGTCATGGCGACGATGACGTCATAATGGTCGTCATGGCGACGATGATGTCATAATGGTCATCATGGCGACGATGATGTCAATATGGTTGTCATGGCTTTGGTGATGTCATAATGGTCGTCATGGCGACGGTGATGTCATAATGGTCGTCATGGCGACGATGATGTCATAATGGTCGTCACAGCGACGGTGATGTCATAATGGTCGTCACGGCGACGGTGATGTCATAATGGTAGTCATGGCGATGATGATGTCATACTGGTCGTCATGGCGACGGTGTTGCCATAATGGTCGTCATGGCGACGATGATGTCATCATGGTCGTCATGGCGACGATGATGTCATAATGGTCGTCATGGCGACGATGACGTCATAATGGTCGTCATGGCGACGATGATGTCATAATGGTCGTCATGGTGACGATGATGTCATAATGGTCGTCATGGCAATGGTGATGTCAGAATGGTCGTCATGGCGACGATGATGTCAGTATGGTGGTCATGGCTTTGGTGATGTCATAATGGTCGTCATGGCGACGGTGATGTCATCATGGTCGTCATGGCAATGGTGATGTCATAATGGTCGTCATGGCGACGATGATGTCAGTATGGTCGTCATGGTGACGATGATGTCAATATGGTTGTCATGGCTTTGGTGATGTCATAATGGTCGTCATGGCGGCGGTGATGTCATAATGGTCGTCATGCCGACAATGATGTCATAATGGTCGTCACGGCGACGATGATGTCATAATGGTTGTCATAGCGACGATGATCTCATAATGGTCGTCATGGCGACGATGACGTCATAATGGTCGTCATGGCGACGATGATGTCATAATGGTCGTCATGGCGACGATGATGTCAATATGGTTGTCATGGCTTTGGTGATGTCATAATGGTCGTCATGGCGACGGTGATGTCATAATGGTCGTCATGGCGACGATGATGTCACAATGGTCGTCACAGCGACGGTGATGTCATAATGGTAGTCATGGCGACGATGATGTCATACTGGTCGTCATGGCGACGGTGTTGCCATAATGGTCGTCATGGTGACGATGATGTCATAATGGTCGTCATGGCGACGATGATGTCATAATGGTCGTCATGGCGTCAATGATGTCATAATGGTCGTCATGCCGACGATGATGTCATTATGGTCATCATGGCAACGATGATGTCATAATGGTCGTCATGGCGACGATGATGTCATAATAGTCATCATGGCGACAATGATGTCATAATGGTCATCATGGCGACGATGATGTCAATATGGTTGTCATGGCTTTGGTGATGTCATAATGGTCGTCACGGCGACGGTGATGTCATAATGGTCGTCATGACGACGATGACGTCATAATGGTCGTCATGGCGACGATGATGTCATACTGGTCGTCATGGCGACGGTGTTGCCATAATGGTCGTCATGGCGACGATGATGTCATAATGGTCGTCATGGCGACGATTATGTCATAATGGTCATCATGCCGACGATGATGTCATAATAGTCGTCATGGCGAAGATGATGTCATAATGGTCGTCATGGCGACGATTATGTCATAATGGTCGTCATGGCGACGATGATGTCAATATGGTTGTCATGGCTTTGGTGATGTCATAATGGTCGTCATCGCGGCGGTGATGTCATAATGGTCGTCATGGCGACGATGATGTCATAATGGTCGTCACGGCGACGATGATGTCATAATGGTCGTCATAGCGACGATGATCTCATAATGGTCGTCATGGCGACGATGACGTCATAATGGTCGTCATGGCGACGATGATGTCATAATGGTCGTCACAGCGACGATGATGTCATAATGGTCGTCACAGCGACGATGATGTCATAATGGTCGTCACGGCGACGGTGATGTCATAATTGTAGTCATGGCGACGATGATGTCATACTGGTCGTCATGGCGACGGTGTTGCCATAATGGTCGTCATGGTGACGATGATGTCATAATGGACGTCATGGCGACGATGATGTCATAATGGTCGTCATGGCGACGATGATGTCATAATGGTCGTCATGCCGACGATGATGTCAGTATGGTGGTCATGGCTTTGGTGATGTCATAATGGTCATCATGGCGACGATGATGTCATACTGGTCGTCATGGCGACGGTGTTGCCATAATGGTCGTCATGGCGACGGTGATGTCATAATGGTAGTCATTCCGACGATGATGTCAGTATGGTGGTCATGGCTTTGGTGATGTCATAATGGTCGTCATGGCGACTGTGATGTCATAATGGTCGTCATGTCAATGGTGATGTCAGAATGGTCGTCATGGCGACGATGATGTCAGTATGGTGGTCATGGCTTTGGTGATGTCATAATGGTCGTCATGGCGACGATTATGTCATAATGGTCGTCATGGCGACGATGATGTCAATATGGTTGTCATGGCTTTGGTGATGTCATACTGGTCGTCATGGCGGCGGTGATGTCATAATGGTCGTCATGGCGAAGATGATGTCATAATGGTCGTCACGGCGACGATGATGTCATAATGGTCGTCATAGCGACGATGATCTCATAATGGTCGTCATGGCGACGATGACGTCATAATGGTCGTCATGGCGACGATGATGTCATAATGGTCGTCATGGCGACGATGATGTCAATATGGTTGTCATGGCTTTGGTGATGTCATAATGGTCGTCATGGCGACGGTGATGTCATAATGGTCGTCATGGCGACGATGATGTCATAATGGTCGTCACAGCGACGATGATGTCATAATGGTCGTCACGGCGACGGTGATGTCATAATGGTAGTCATGGCGACGATGATGTCATACTGGTCGTCATGGCGACGGTGTTGCCATAATGGTCGTCATGGCGACGATGATGTCATAATGGTCGTCATGGCGACGATGATGTCATAATGGTCGTCATGCCGACGATGATGTCAGTATGGTGGTCATGGCTTTGGTGATGTCATAATGGTCGTCATGGCGACGATGATGTCATACTGGTCGTCATGGCGACGGTGTTGCCATAATGGTCGTCATGGCGACGGTGATGTCATAATGGTCGTCATGCCGACGATGATGTCAGTATGGTGGTCATGGCTTTGGTGATGTCATAATGGTCGTCATGGCGACGGTGATGTCATAATGGTCGTCATGTCAATGGTGATGTCAGAATGGTCGTCATGGCGACGATGATGTCAGTATGGTGGTCATGGCTTTGGTGATGTCATAATGGTCGTCATGGCGACGATTATGTCATAATGGTCGTCATGGCGACGATGATGTCAATATGGTTGTCAAGGCTTTGGTGATGTCATACTGGACGTCATGGCGGCGGTGATGTCATAATGGTCGTCATGGCGACGATGATGTCATAATTGTCGTCATGGCGACGATGATGTCATAATGGTCGTCATAGCGACGATGATGTCATAATGGTCGTCATGGCGACGATGACGTCATAATGGTCGTCATGGCGACGATGATGTCATAATGGTCGTCATGGCGACGATGATGTCAATATGGTTGTCATGGCTTTGGTGATGTCATAATGGTCGTCATGGCGACGGTGATGTCATAATGGTCGTCATGGCGACGATGATGTCATAATGGTCGTCACAGCGACGATGATGTCATAATGGTCGTCACGGCGACGGTGATGTCATAATGGTAGTCATGGCGACGATGATGTCATACTGGTCGTCATGGCGATGGTGTTGCCATAATGGTCGTCATGGCGACGATGATGTCATCATGGTCGTCATGGCGACGATGATGTCATAATGGTCGTCATGGCGACGATGACGTCATAATGGTCGTCATGGCGACGATGATGTCATAATGGTCGTCATGGTGACGATGATGTCATAATGGTCGTCATGGCAATGGTGATGTCAGAATGGTCGTCATGGCGACGATGATGTCAGTATGGTGGTCATGGCTTTGGTGATGTCATAATGGTCGTCATGGCGACGGTGATGTCATCATGGTCGTCATGGCAATGGTGATGTCAGAATGGTCGTCATGGCGACGATGATGTCAGTATGGTGGTCATGGCTTTGGTGATGTCATAATGGTCGTCATGGCGACGATTATGTCATAATGGTCGTCATGGCGACGATGATGTCAATATGGTTGTCATGGCTTTGGTGATGTCATAATGGTCGTCATGGCGGCGGTGATGTCATAATGGTCGTCATGGCGACGATGATGTCATAATGGTCGTCATAGCGACGATGATCTCATAATGGTCGTCATGGCGACGATGACGTCATAATGGTCGTCATGGCGACGATGATGTCATAATGGTCGTCATGGCGACGATGATGTCAATATGGTTGTCATGGCTTTGGTGATGTCATAATGGTCGTCATGGCGACGGTGATGTCATAATGGTCGTCATGGCGACGATGATGTCATAATGGTCGTCACAGCGACGATGATGTCATAATGGTCGTCACGGCGACGGTGATGTCATAATGGTAGTTATGGCGACGATGATGTCATACTGGTCGTCATGGCGACGGTGTTGCCATAATGGTCGTCATGGTGACGATGATGTCATAATGGTCGTCATGGCGACGATGATGTCATAATGGTCGTCATGGCGACGATGATGTCATAATGGTCGTCATGCCGACGATGATGTCAGTATGGTGGTCATGGCGACGATGATGTCAAAATGGTCGTCATGGCGACAATGATGTCATAATGGTCGTCATGGCGACGATGATGTCATAATGGTCGTCATGGCGACGATGATGTCATAATGGTCGTCATGGCGTCAATGATGTCCTAATGGTCGTCATGCCGACGATGATGTCATAATAGTCATCATGGCGACAATGATGTCATAATGGTCATCATGGCGACGATGATGTCAATATGGTCGTCATGGCTTTGGTGATGTCATAATGGTCGTCACGGCGACGGTGATGTCATAATGGTCGTCATGGCGACGATGACGTCATAATGGTCGTCATGGCGACGATGATGTCATACTGGTCGTCATGGCGACGGTGTTGCCATAATGGTCGTCATGGCGACGATGATGTCATAATGGTCGTCATGGCGACGATTATGTCATAATGGTCGTCATGCCGACGATGATGTCATAATAGTCGTCATGGCGAAGATGATGTCATAATGGTCGTCATGGCGACGATGACGTCATAATGGTCGTCATGGCGACGATGATGTCATACTGGTCGTCATGGCGACGGTGTTGCCATAATGGTCGTCATGGCGACGATGATGTCATAATGGTCGTCATGGCGACGATGATGTCATAATGGTCGTCATGCCGACGATGATGTCAGTATGGTGGTCATGGCTTTGGTGATGTCATAATGGTCGTCATGGCGACGATGATGTCATACTGGTCGTCATGGCGACGGTGTTGCCATAATGGTCGTCATGGCGACGGTGATGTCATAATGGTCGTCATGCCGACGATGATGTCAGTATGGTGGTCATGGCTTTGGTGATGTCATAATGGTCGTCATGGCGACGGTGATGTCATAATGGTCGTCATGTCAATGGTGATGTCAGAATGGTCGTCATGGCGACGATGATGTCAGTATGGTGGTCATGGCTTTGGTGATGTCATAATGGTCGTCATGGCGACGATTATGTCATAATGGTCGTCATGGCGACGATGATGTCAATATGGTTGTCAAGGCTTTGGTGATGTCATACTGGACGTCATGGCGGCGGTGATGTCATAATGGTCGTCATGGCGACGATGATGTCATAATTGTCGTCATGGCGACGATGATGTCATAATGGTCGTCATAGCGACGATGATGTCATAATGGTCGTCATGGCGACGATGACGTCATAATGGTCGTCATGGCGACGATGATGTCATAATGGTCGTCATGGCGACGATGATGTCAATATGGTTGTCATGGCTTTGGTGATGTCATAATGGTCGTCATGGCGACGGTGATGTCATAATGGTCGTCATGGCGACGATGATGTCATAATGGTCGTCACAGCGACGATGATGTCATAATGGTCGTCACGGCGACGGTGATGTCATAATGGTAGTCATGGCGACGATGATGTCATACTGGTCGTCATGGCGATGGTGTTGCCATAATGGTCGTCATGGCGACGATGATGTCATCATGGTCGTCATGGCGACGATGATGTCATAATGGTCGTCATGGCGACGATGACGTCATAATGGTCGTCATGGCGACGATGATGTCATAATGGTCGTCATGGTGACGATGATGTCATAATGGTCGTCATGGCAATGGTGATGTCAGAATGGTCGTCATGGCGACGATGATGTCAGTATGGTGGTCATGGCTTTGGTGATGTCATAATGGTCGTCATGGCGACGGTGATGTCATCATGGTCGTCATGGCAATGGTGATGTCAGAATGGTCGTCATGGCGACGATGATGTCAGTATGGTGGTCATGGCTTTGGTGATGTCATAATGGTCGTCATGGCGACGATTATGTCATAATGGTCGTCATGGCGACGATGATGTCAATATGGTTGTCATGGCTTTGGTGATGTCATAATGGTCGTCATGGCGGCGGTGATGTCATAATGGTCGTCATGGCGACGATGATGTCATAATGGTCGTCATAGCGACGATGATCTCATAATGGTCGTCATGGCGACGATGACGTCATAATGGTCGTCATGGCGACGATGATGTCATAATGGTCGTCATGGCGACGATGATGTCAATATGGTTGTCATGGCTTTGGTGATGTCATAATGGTCGTCATGGCGACGGTGATGTCATAATGGTCGTCATGGCGACGATGATGTCATAATGGTCGTCACAGCGACGATGATGTCATAATGGTCGTCACGGCGACGGTGATGTCATAATGGTAGTTATGGCGACGATGATGTCATACTGGTCGTCATGGCGACGGTGTTGCCATAATGGTCGTCATGGTGACGATGATGTCATAATGGTCGTCATGGCGACGATGATGTCATAATGGTCGTCATGGCGACGATGATGTCATAATGGTCGTCATGCCGACGATGATGTCAGTATGGTGGTCATGGCGACGATGATGTCAAAATGGTCGTCATGGCGACAATGATGTCATAATGGTCGTCATGGCGACGATGATGTCATAATGGTCGTCATGGCGACGATGATGTCATAATGGTCGTCATGGCGTCAATGATGTCCTAATGGTCGTCATGCCGACGATGATGTCATAATAGTCATCATGGCGACAATGATGTCATAATGGTCATCATGGCGACGATGATGTCAATATGGTCGTCATGGCTTTGGTGATGTCATAATGGTCGTCACGGCGACGGTGATGTCATAATGGTCGTCATGGCGACGATGACGTCATAATGGTCGTCATGGCGACGATGATGTCATACTGGTCGTCATGGCGACGGTGTTGCCATAATGGTCGTCATGGCGACGATGATGTCATAATGGTCGTCATGGCGACGATTATGTCATAATGGTCGTCATGCCGACGATGATGTCATAATAGTCGTCATGGCGAAGATGATGTCATAATGGTCGTCATGGCGACGATGACGTCATAATGGTCGTCATGGCGACGATGACGTCATAATGATCGTCATGTCGACGATGACGTCATAATGATCGTCATGGCGACGATGACGTCATAATGATCGTCATGTCGACGGTGATGTCATAATGGTCGTCATGGCGACGGTGATGTCATAATAGTCGTCATGGCGACGTTGATGTCATAATTGTCGTCATGCCGACGATGATGTCATAATGGTCGTCATGGCGACGGTGTTACCATAATGGTCATCATGGCGACGATGATGTCATAATGGTCGTCATGGCGACAATGATGTCATAATGGTCGTCATGGCGACGATGATGTCAGTATGGTAGTCATGGCTTTGGTGATGTCATAATGGTCGTCATGGCGACGATGATGTCATAATGGTCGTCATGCCGACGATGATGTCATTCTGGTCGTCATGGCAACGATGATGTCATAATGGTCGTCATGGCGACGATGATGTCATAATAGTCATCATGGCGACAATGATGTCATAATGGTCATCATGGCGACGATGATGTCAATATGGTTGTCATGGCTTTGGTGATGTCATAATGGTCGTCACGGCGACCGTGATGTCATAATGGTTGTCATGGCGACGATGACGTCATAATGGTCGTCATGGCGACAATGATGTCATACTGGTCGTCATGGCGACGGTGTTGCCATAATGGTCGTCATGGCGACGATGATGTCATAATGGTCGTCATGGCGACGATTATGTCATAATGGTCGTCATGCCGACGATGATGTCATAATAGTCGTCATGGCGAAGATGATGTCATAATGGTCGTCATGGCGACGATGACGTCATAATGATCGTCATGGCGACGATGACGTCATAATGATCGTCATGGCGACGATGACGTCATAATGATCGTCATGTCGACGGTGATGTCATAATGGTCGTCATGGCGACGGTGATGTCATAATGGTCGTCATGCCGACGATGATGTCATAATGGTCGTCATGGCGACGGTGTTACCATAATGGTCATCATGGCGACGATGATGTCATAATGGTCGTCATGGCGACAATGATGTCATAATGGTCGTCATGGCGACGATGATGTCAGTATGGTAGTCATGGCTTTGGTGATGTCATAATGGTCGTCATGGCGACGATGATGTCAATATGGTTGTCATGGTTTTGGTGATGTCATAATGGTCGTCATGGCGACGATGATGTCATAAAGTTCGTCATGGCGACGATGATGTCATAATGGTAGTCATGGCAACGATGATGTCATAATGGTCGTCATGGCGACGATGATGTCATACTGGTCGTCATGGCGACAGTGTTGCCATAATGGTCGTCATGGCGACGATGATGTCATAATGGTCGTCATGGCGACGATGACGTCATAATGGTCGTCATGGCGACGATGATGTCATAATGGTCGTCATGGTGACGATGATGTCATAATGGTCGTCATGGCAATGGTGATGTCAGAATGGTCGTCATGGCGACGATGATGTCAGTATGGTGGTCATGGCTTTGGTGATGTCATAATGGTCGTCATGGCGATGGTGATGTCATCATGGTCGTCATGGCGACGATGATGTCATAATGGTCGTCACGGCGACGATGATGTCATAATGGTCGTCACGGCGAAGATGATGTCATAATGGTCGTCATGGCGATGATGATGTCATAATGGTCGTCATGGCGACGATGACGTCATAATGGTCGTCATGGCGACGATGACGTCATAATGGTCGTCATGGCGACAGTGATGTCATAATAGTCGTCATGGCGACGATGATGTCATAATGGTCGTCATGCCAACGATGATGTCATAATGGTCGTCACGGCGACGGTGTTGCCATAATGGTCGTCATGGCGACGATGTCATAATGGTCGTCATGGCGACGATGATGTCATAATGGTCGTCATGGCGACGATGATGTCAGTATGGTGGTCATGGCTTTGGTGATGTCATAATGGTCGTCATGGCGACGGTGATGTCATAATGGTTGTCATGGCAATGGTGATGTCAGAATGGTCGTCATGGCGACGGTGTTTCCATAATGGTCGTCATGGCGACGATGATGTCATAATGGTCGTCATGGCGACAATGATGTCATAATGGTCGTCATGGCGACGATGACGTCATAATGGTCGTCATGGCGACGATGATGTCATAATGGTCGTCATGGTGATGATGATGTCATAATGGTCGTCATGGCAATGGTGATGTCAGAATGGTCGTCATGGCGACGATGATGTCAGTATGGTGGTCATGGCTTTGGTGATGTCATAATGGTCGTCATGGCGACGGTGATGTCATAATGGTCGTCATGGCAATGGTGATGTCAGAATGTTCGTCATGGCGACGATGATTTCAGTATGGTGGTCATGGCTTTGGTGATGTCATAATGGTCGTCATGGCGGCGGTGATGCCATAATGGTCGTCATGGCGACTATGATGTCATAATGGTCGTCATGGCGACGATGATGTCAGTATGGTGGTCATGGCTTTGGTGATGTCATAATGGTCGTCATGGCGACGGTGATGTCATAATGGTCGTCATGGCAATGGTGATGTCAGAATGGTCGTCATGGCGACGGTGTTGCCATAATGGTCATCATGGCGACGATGATGTCATCATGGTCGTCATGGCGACGATGATGTCATAATGGTCGTCATGGCAATGGTGATGTCAGAATGGTCGTCATGGCGACGATGATGTCAGTATGGTGGTCATGGCTTTGGTGATGTCATAATGGTCGTCATGGCGACGATTATGTCATAATGGTCGTCATGGCGACGATGATGTCAATATGGTTGTCATGGCTTTGGTGATGTCATAATGGTCGTCATGGCGGCGGTGATGTCATAATGGTCGTCATGGCGACGATGATGTCATAATGGTCGTCACGGCGACGATGATGTCATAATGGTCGTCATAGCGACGATGATCTCATAATGGTCGTCATGGCGACGATGACGTCATAATGGTCGTCATGGCGACGAAGATGTCATAATGGTCGTCATGGCGACGATGATGTCAATATGGTTGTCATGGCTTCGGTGATGTCATAATGGTCGTCATGGCGACGGTGATGTCATAATGGTCGTCATGGCGACGATGATGTCATAATGGTCGTCACAGCGACGATGATGTCATAATGGTCGTCACGGCGACGGTGATGTCATAATGGTAGTCATGGCGACGATGATGTCATACTGGTCGTCATGGCGACGGTGTTGCCATAATGGTCGTCATGGTGACGATGATGTCAGAATGGTCGTCATGGCGACGATGATGTCATAATGGTCGTCATGGCGACGATGATGTCATAATGGTCGTCATGCCGACGATGATGTCAGTATGGTGGTCATGGCTTTGGTGATGTCATAATGGTCGTCATGGCGACGATGATGTCATACTGGTCGTCATGGCGACGGTGTTGCCATAATGGTCGTCATGGCGACGATGATGTCATAATGGTCGTCATGGCGACGGTGATGTCATAATGGTCGTCATGCCGACGATGATGTCAGTATGGTGGTCATGGCTTTGGTGATGTCATAATGGTCGTCATGGCGACGGTGATGTCATAATGGTCGTCATGTCAATGGTGATGTCAGAATGGTCGTCATGGCGACGATGATGTCAGTATGGTGGTCATGGCTTTGGTGATGTCATAATGGTCGTCATGGCGACGATTATGTCATAATGGTCGTCATGGCGACGATGATGTCAATATGGTTGTCATGGCTTTGGTGATGTCATACTGGTCGTCATGGCGGCGGTGATGTCATAATGGTCGTCATGGCGACGATGATGTCATAATGGTCGTCATGGCGACGATGATGTCATAATGGTCGTCATAGCGACGATGATGTCATAATGGTCGTCATGGCGACGATGACGTCATAATGGTCGTCATGGCGACGATGATGTCATAATGGTCATCATGGCGACGATGATGTCAATATGGTTGTCATGGCTTTGGTGATGTCATAATGGTCGTCATGGCGACGGTGATGTCATAATGGTCGTCATGGCGACGATGATGTCATAATGGTCGTCACAGCGACGGTGATGTCATAATGGTCGTCACGGTGACGGTGATGTCATAATGGTAGTCATGGCGACGATGATGTCATACTGGTCGTCATGGCGACGGTGTTGCCATAATGGTCGTCATGGCGACGATGATGTCATCATGGTCGTCATGGCGACGATGATGTCATAATGGTCGTCATGGTGACGATGATGTCATAATGGTCGTCATGGCAATGGTGATGTCAGAATGGTCGTCATGGCGACGATGATGTCAGTATGGTGGTCATGGCTTTGGTGATGTCATAATGGTCGTCATGGCGACGGTGATGTCATCATGGTCGTCATGGCAATGGTGATGTCAGAATGGTCGTCATGGCGACGATGATGTCAGTATGGTGGTCATGGCTTTGGTGATGTCATAATGGTCGTCATGGCGACGATTATGTCATAATGGTCGTCATGGTGACGATGATGTCAATATGGTTGTCATGGCTTTGGTGATGTCATAATGGTCGTCATGGCGGCGGTGATGTCATAATGGTCGTCATGCCGACAATGATGTCATAATGGTCGTCACGGCGACGATGATGTCATAATGGTTGTCATAGCGACGATGATCTCATAATGGTCGTCATGGCGACGATGACGTCATAATGGTCGTCATGGCGACGATGATGTCATAATGGTCGTCATGGCGACGATGATGTCAATATGGTTGTCATGGCTTTGGTGATGTCATAATGGTCGTCATGGCGACGGTGATGTCATAATGGTCGTCATGGTGACGATGATGTCATAATGGTCGTCACAGCGACGGTGATGTCATAATGGTAGTCATGGCGACGATGATGTCATACTGGTCGTCATGGCGACGGTGTTGCCATAATGGTCGTCATGGTGACGATGATGTCATAATGGTCGTCATGGCGACGATGATGTCATAATGGTCGTCATGGCGTCAATGATGTCATAATGGTCGTCATGCCGACGATGATGTCATTATGGTCATCATGGCAACGATGATGTCATAATGGTCGTCATGGCGACGATGATGTCATAATAGTCATCATGGCGACAATGATGTCATAATGGTCATCATGGCGACGATGATGTCAATATGGTTGTCATGGCTTTGGTGATGTCATAATGGTCGTCACGGCGACGGTGATGTCATAATGGTCGTCATGGCGACGATGACGTCATAATGGTCGTCATGGCGACGATGATGTCATACTGGTCGTCATGGCGACGGTGTTGCCATAATGGTCGTCATGGCGACGATGATGTCATAATGGTCGTCATGGCGACGATTATGTCATAATGGTCATCATGCCGACGATGATGTCATAATAGTCGTCATGGCGAAGATGATGTCATAATGGTCGTCATGGCGACGATTATGTCATAATGGTCGTCATGGCGACGATGATGTCAATATGGTTGTCATGGCTTTGGTGATGTCATAATGGTCGTCATCGCGGCGGTGATGTCATAATGGTCGTCATGGCGACGATGATGTCATAATGGTCGTCACGGCGACGATGATGTCATAATGGTCGTCATAGCGACGATGATCTCATAATGGTCGTCATGGCGACGATGACGTCATAATGGTCGTCATGGCGACGATGATGTCATAATGGTCGTCATGGCGACGATGACGTCATAATGGTCGTCATGGCGACGGTGATGTCATAATGGTCGTCACAGCGACGATGATGTCATAATGGTCGTCACGGCGACGGTGATGTCATAATTGTAGTCATGGCGACGATGATGTCATACTGGTCGTCATGGCGACGGTGTTGCCATAATGGTCGTCATGGTGACGATGATGTCATAATGGACGTCATGGCGACGATGATGTCATAATGGTCGTCATGGCGACGATGATGTCATAATGGTCGTCATGCCGACGATGATGTCAGTATGGTGGTCATGGCTTTGGTGATGTCATAATGGTCGTCATGGCGACGATGATGTCATACTGGTCGTCATGGCGACGGTGTTGCCATAATGGTCGTCATGGCGACGGTGATGTCATAATGGTAGTCATTCCGACGATGATGTCAGTATGGTGGTCATGGCTTTGGTGATGTCATAATGGTCGTCATGGCGACGGTGATGTCATAATGGTCGTCATGTCAATGGTGATGTCAGAATGGTCGTCATGGCGACGATGATGTCAGTATGGTGGTCATGGCTTTGGTGATGTCATAATGGTCGTCATGGCGACGATTATGTCATAATGGTCGTCATGGCGACGATGATGTCAATATGGTTGTCATGGCTTTGGTGATGTCATACTGGTCGTCATGGCGGCGGTGATGTCATAATGGTCGTCATGGCGACGATGATGTCATAATGGTCGTCACGGCGACAATGATGTCATAATGGTCGTCATAGCGACGATGATGTCATAATGGTCGTCATGGCGACGATGACGTCATAATGGTCGTCATGGCGACGATGATGTCATAATGGTCGTCATGGCGACGATGATGTCAATATGGTTGTCATGGCTTTGGTGATGTCATAATGGTCGTCATGGCGACGGTGATGTCATAATGGTCGTCATGGCGACGATGATGTCATAATGGTCGTCACAGCGACGATGATGTCATAATGGTCGTCACGGCGACGGTGATGTCATAATGGTAGTCATGGCGACGATGATGTCATACTGGTCGTCATGGCGACGGTGATGCCATAATGGTCGTCATGGCGATGATGATGTCATCATGGTCATCATGGCGACGATGATGTCATAATGGTCGTCATGGCGACGATGACGTCATAATGGTCGTCATGGCGACGATGATGTCATAATGGTCGTCATGGTGACGATGATGTCATAATGGTCGTCATGGCAATGGTGATGTCAGAATGGTCGTCATGGCGACGATGATGTCAGTATGGTGGTCATGGCTTTGGTGATGTCATAATGGTCGTCATGGCGACGGTGATGTCATCATGGTCGTCATGGCAATGGTGATGTCAGAATGGTCGTCATGGCGACGATGATGTCAGTATGGTGGTCATGGCTTTGGTGATGTCATAATGGTCGTCATGGCGACGATTATGTCATAATGGTCGTCATGGCGACGATGATGTCAATATGGTTGTCATGGCTTTGGTGATGTCATAATGGTCGTCATGGCGGCGGTGATGTCATAATGGTCGTCATGGCGACGATGATGTCATAATGGTCGTCATAGCGACGATGATCTCATAATGGTCGTCATGGCGACGATGATGTCATAATGGTCATCATGGCGACGATGATGTCATAATGGTCGTCATGGCGACGATGATGTCAATATGGTTGTCATGGCTTTGGTGATGTCATAATGGTCGTCATGGCGACGGTGATGTCATAATGGTCGTCATGGCGACGATGATGTCATAATGGTCGTCACAGCGACGATGATGTCATAATGGTCGTCACGGCGACGGTGATGTCATAATGGTAGTTATGGCGACGATGATGTCATACTGGTCGTCATGGCGACGGTGTTGCCATAATGGTCGTCATGGTGACGATGATGTCATAATGGTCGTCATGGCGACGATGATGTCATAATGGTCGTCATGGCGACGATGATGTCATAATGGTCGTCATGCCGACGATGATGTCAGTATGGTGGTCATGGCGACGATGATGTCATAATGGTCGTCATGGCGACGGTGTTGCCATAATGGTCGTCATGGTGACGATGATGTCATAATGGTCGTCATGGCGACGATGATGTCATAATGGTCGTCATGGCGTCAATGATGTCATAATGGTCGTCATGCCGACGATGATGTCATTATGGTCATCATGGCAACGATGATGTCATAATGGTCGTCATGGCGACGATGATGTCATAATAGTCATCATGGCGACAATGATGTCATAATGGTCATCATGGCGACGATGATGTCAATATGGTTGTCATGGCTTTGGTGATGTCATAATGGTCGTCACGGCGACGGTGATGTCATAATGGTCGTCATGGCGACGATGACGTCATAATGGTCGTCATGGCGACGATGATGTCATACTGGTCGTCATGGCGACGGTGTTGCCATAATGGTCGTCATGGCGACGATGATGTCATAATGGTCGTCATGGCGACGATTATGTCATAATGGTCATCATGCCGACGATGATGTCATAATAGTCGTCATGGCGAAGATGATGTCATAATGGTCGTCATGGCGACGATTATGTCATAATGGTCGTCATGGCGACGATGATGTCAATATGGTTGTCATGGCTTTGGTGATGTCATAATGGTCGTCATCGCGGCGGTGATGTCATAATGGTCGTCATGGCGACGATGATGTCATAATGGTCGTCACGGCGACGATGATGTCATAATGGTCGTCATAGCGACGATGATCTCATAATGGTCGTCATGGCGACGATGACGTCATAATGGTCGTCATGGCGACGATGATGTCATAATGGTCGTCATGGCGACCATGACGTCATAATGGTCGTCATGGCGACGGTGATGTCATAATGGTCGTCACAGCGACGATGATGTCATAATGGTCGTCACGGCGACGGTGATGTCATAATTGTAGTCATGGCGACGATGATGTCATACTGGTCGTCATGGCGACGGTGTTGCCATAATGGTCGTCATGGTGACGATGATGTCATAATGGACGTCATGGCGACGATGATGTCATAATGGTCGTCATGGCGACGATGATGTCATAATGGTCGTCATGCCGACGATGATGTCAGTATGGTGGTCATGGCTTTGGTGATGTCATAATGGTCGTCATGGCGACGATGATGTCATACTGGTCGTCATGGCGACGGTGTTGCCATAATGGTCGTCATGGCGACGGTGATGTCATAATGGTAGTCATTCCGACGATGATGTCAGTATGGTGGTCATGGCTTTGGTGATGTCATAATGGTCGTCATGGCGACGGTGATGTCATAATGGTCGTCATGTCAATGGTGATGTCAGAATGGTCGTCATGGCGACGATGATGTCAGTATGGTGGTCATGGCTTTGGTGATGTCATAATGGTCGTCATGGCGACGATTATGTCATAATGGTCGTCATGGCGACGATGATGTCAATATGGTTGTCATGGCTTTGGTGATGTCATACTGGTCGTCATGGCGGCGGTGATGTCATAATGGTCGTCATGGCGACGATGATGTCATAATGGTCGTCACGGCGACGATGATGTCATAATGGTCGTCATAGCGACGATGATGTCATAATGGTCGTCATGGCGACGATGACGTCATAATGGTCGTCATGGCGACGATGATGTCATAATGGTCGTCATGGCGACGATGATGTCAATATGGTTGTCATGGCTTTGGTGATGTCATAATGGTCGTCATGGCGACGGTGATGTCATAATGGTCGTCATGGCGACGATGATGTCATAATGGTCGTCACAGCGACGATGATGTCATAATGGTCGTCACGGCGACGGTGATGTCATAATGGTAGTCATGGCGACGATGATGTCATACTGGTCGTCATGGCGACGGTGATGCCATAATGGTCGTCATGGCGATGATGATGTCATCATGGTCATCATGGCGACGATGATGTCATAATGGTCGTCATGGCGACAATGACGTCATAATGGTCGTCATGGCGACGATGATGTCATAATGGTCGTCATGGTGACGATGATGTCATAATGGTCGTCATGGCAATGGTGATGTCAGAATGGTCGTCATGGCGACGATGATGTCAGTATGGTGGTCATGGCGACGATGATGTCAAAATGGTCGTCATGGCGACAATGATGTCATAATGGTCGTCATGGCGACGATGATGTCATTATGGTCGTCATGGCGACGGTGTTGCCATAATGGTCGTCATGGCGACGATGATGTCATAATGGTCGTCATGGCGACGATGATGTCATAATGGTCGTCATGGCGTCAATGATGTCATAATGGTCGTCATGCCGACGATGATGTCATAATGGTCATCATGGCATCGATGATGTCATAATGGTCGTCATGGCGACGATGATGTCATAATAGTCATCATGGCGACAATGATGTCATAATGGTCATCATGGCGACGATGATGTCAATATGGTCGTCATGGCTTTGGTGATGTCATAATGGTCGTCACGGCGACGGTGATGTCATAATGGTCGTCATGGCGACGATGACGTCATAATGGTCGTCATGGCGACGATGATGTCATACTGGTCGTCATGGCGACGGTGTTGCCATAATGGTCGTCATGGCGACGATGATGTCATAATGGTCGTCATGGCGACGATTATGTCATAATGGTCGTCATGCCGACGATGATGTCATAATAGTCGTCATGGCGAAGATGATGTCATAATGGTCGTCATGGCGACGATGACGTCATAATGATCGTCATGGCGACGATGACGTCATAATGATCGTCATGGCGACGATGACGTCATAATGATCGTCATGTCGACGGTGATGTCATAATGGTCGTCATGGCGACGGTGATGTCATAATAGTCGTCATGGCGACGTTGATGTCATAATTGTCGTCATGCCGACGATGATGTCATAATGGTCGTCATGGCGACGGTGTTACCATAATGGTCATCATGGCGACGATGATGTCATAATGGTCGTCATGGCGACAATGATGTCATAATGGTCGTCATGGCGATGATGATGTCAGTATGGTAGTCATGGCTTTGGTGATGTCATAATGGTCGTCATGGCGACGATGATGTCATAATGGTCGTCATGCCGACGATGATGTCATTCTGGTCGTCATGGCAACGATGATGTCATAATGGTCGTCATGGCGACGATGATGTCATAATAGTCATCATGGCGACAATGATGTCATAATGGTCATCATGGCGACGATGATGTCAATATTGTTGTCATGGCTTTGGTGATGTCATAATGGTCGTCACGGCGACCGTGATGTCATAATGGTTGTCATGGCGACGATGACGTCATAATGGTCGTCATGGCGACGATGATGTCATACTGGTCGTCATGGCGACGGTGTTGCCATAATGGTCGTCATGGCGACGATGATGTCATAATGGTCGTCATGGCGACGATTATGTCATAATGGTCGTCATGCCGACGATGATGTCATAATAGTCGTCATGGCGAAGATGATGTCATAATGGTCGTCATGGCGACGATGACGTCATAATGATCGTCATGGCGACGATGACGTCATAATGATCGTCATGGCGACGATGACGTCATAATGATCGTCATGTCGACGGTGATGTCATAATGGTCGTCATGGCGACGGTGATGTCATAATGGTCGTCATGCCGACGATGATGTCATAATGGTCGTCATGGCGACGGTGTTACCATAATGGTCATCATGGCGACGATGATGTCATAATGGTCGTCATGGCGACAATGATGTCATAATGGTCGTCATGGCGACGATGATGTCAGTATGGTAGTCATGGCTTTGGTGATGTCATAATGGTCGTCATGGCGACGATGATGTCAATATGGTTGTCATGGTTTTGGTGATGTCATAATGGTCGTCATGGCGACGATGATGTCATAAAGTTCGTCATGGCGACGATGATGTCATAATGGTAGTCATGGCAACGATGATGTCATAATGGTCGTCATGGCGACGATGATGTCATACTGGTCGTCATGGCGACAGTGTTGCCATAATGGTCGTCATGGCGACGATGATGTCATAATGGTCGTCATGGCGACGATGATGTCATAATGGTCGTCATGCCGACGATGATGTCAGTATGGTGGTCATGGCAAAGATGATGTCATAATGGTAGTCATGGCAAAGATGATGTCATAATGGTCGTCATGGCGACGATGACGTCATAATGGTCGTCATGGCGACGATGATGTCATAATGGTCGTCATGGTGACGATGATGTCAGTATGGTGGTCATGGCTTTGGTGATGTCATAATGGTCGTCATGGCGACGGTGATGTCATCATGGTCGTCATGGCGACGATGATGTCATCATGGTCGTCACGGCGACGATGATGTCATCATGGTCGTCATGGCGAAGATGATGTCATAATGGTCGTCATGGCGATGATGATGTCATAATGGTCGTCATGGCGACGATGACGTCATAATGGTCGTCATGGCGACGATGACGTCATAATGGTCGTCATGGCGACGATGACGTCATAATGGTCGTCATGGCGACGATGACGTCATAATGGTCGTCATGGCGACAGTGATGTCATAATAGTCGTCATGGCGACGATGATGTCATAATGGTCGTCATGCCGACGATGATGTCATAATGGTCGTCACGGCGACGGTGTTGCCATAATGGTCGTCATGGCGACGATGTCATAATGGTCGTCATGGCGACGATGATGTCATAATGGTCGTCATGGCGACGATGATGTCAGTATGGTGGTCATGGCTTTGGTGATGTCATAATGGTCGTCATGGCGACGGTGATGTCATAATGGTTGTCATGGCAATGGTGATGTCAGAATGGTCGTCATGGCGACGGTGTTTCCATAATGGTCGTCATGGCGACGATGATGTCATAATGGTCGTCATGGCGACGATGACGTCATAATGGTCGTCATGGCGACGATGACGTCATAATGGTCGTCATGGCGACGATGATGTCATAATGGTCGTCATGGTGATGATGATGTCATAATGGTCGTCATATCAATGGTGATGTCAGAATGGTCGTCATGGCGACGATGATGTCAGTATGGTGGTCATGGCTTTGGTGATGTCATAATGGTCGTCATGGTGACGGTAATGTCATAATGGTCGTCATGGCAATGGTGATGTCAGAATGTTCGTCATGGCGACGATGATTTCAGTATGGTGGTCATGGCTTTGGTGATGTCATAATGGTCGTCATGGCGGCGGTGATGCCATAATGGTCGTCATGGCGACTATGATGTCATAATGGTCGTCATGGCGACGATGATGTCAGTATGGTGGTCATGGCTTTGGTGATGTCATAATGGTCGTCATGGCGACGGTGATGTCATAATGGTCGTCATGGCAATGGTGATGTCAGAATGGTCGTCATGGCGACGGTGTTGCCATAATGGTCGTCATGGCGACGATGATGTCATCATGGTCGTCATGGCGACGATGATGTCATAATGGTCGTCATGGCAATGGTGATGTCAGAATGGTCGTCATGGCGACGATGATGTCAGTATGGTGGTCATGGCTTTGGTGATGTCATAATGGTCGTCATGGCGACGATTATGTCATAATGGTCGTCATGGCGACGATGATGTCAATATGGTTGTCATGGCTTTGGTGATGTCATAATGGTCGTCATGGCGGCGGTGATGTCATAATGGTCGTCATGGCGACGATGATGTCATAATGGTCGTCACGGCGACGATGATGTCATAATGGTCGTCATAGCGACGATGATCTCATAATGGTCGTCATGGCGACGATGACGTCATAATGGTCGTCATGGCGACGAAGATGTCATAATGGTCGTCATGGCGACGATGATGTCAATATGGTTGTCATGGCTTTGGTGATGTCATAATGGTCGTCATGGCGACGGTGATGTCATAATGGTCGTCATGGCGACGATGATGTCATAATGGTCGTCACAGCGACGATGATGTCATAATGGTCGTCACGGCGACGGTGATGTCATAATGGTAGTCATGGCGACGATGATGTCATACTGGTCGTCATTGCGACGGTGTTGCCATAATGGTCGTCATGGTGACGATGATGTCATAATGGTCGTCATGGCGACGATGATGTCATAATGGTCGTCATGGCGACGATGATGTCATAATGGTCGTCATGCCGACGATGATGTCAGTATGGTGGTCATGGCTTTGGTGATGTCATAATGGTCGTCATGGCGACGATGATGTCATACTGGTCGTCATGGCGACGGTGTTGCCATAATGGTCGTCATGGCGACGGTGATGTCATAATGGTCGTCATGTCAATGGTGATGTCAGAATGGTCGTCATGGCGACGATGATGTCAGTATGGTGGTCATGGCTTTGGTGATGTCATAATGGTCGTCATGGCGACGATTATGTCATAATGGTCGTCATGGCGACGATGATGTCAATATGGTTGTCATGGCTTTGGTGATGTCATACTGGTCGTCATGGCGGCGGTGATGTCATAATGGTCGTCATGGCGACGATGATGTCATAATGGTCGTCATGGCGACGATGATGTCATAATGGTCGTCATAGCGACGATGATGTCATAATGGTCGTCATGGCGACGATGATGTCATAATGGTCGTCATGGCGACGATGATGTCATAATGGTCATCATGGCGACGATGATGTCAATATGGTTGTCATGGCTTTGGTGATGTCATAATGGTCGTCATGGCGACGGTGATGTCATAATGGTCGTCACGGCGACGGTGATGTCATAATGGTAGTCATGGCGACGATGATGTCATATTGGTCGTCATGGCGACGGTGTTGCCATAATGGTCGTCATGGCGACGATGATGTCATCATGGTCGTCATGGCGACGATGATGTCATAATGGTCGTCATGGCGACGATGACGTCATAATGGTCGTCATGGCGACGATGATGTCATAATGGTCGTCATGGCGACGGTGATGTCATCATGGTCGTCATGGCAATGGTGATGTCAGAATGGTCGTCATGGCGACGATGATGTCAGTATGGTGGTCATGGCGTTGGTGATGTCATAATGGTCGTCATGGCGACGATTATGTCATAATGGTCGTCATGGTGACGATGATGTCAATATGGTTGTCATGGCTTTGGTGATGTCATAATGGTCATCATGGCGGCGGTGATGTCATAATGGTCGTCATGCCGACAATGATGTCATAATAGTCGTCACGGCGACGATGATGTCATAATGGTTGTCATAGCGACGATGATCTCATAATGGTCGTCATGGCGACGATGACGTCATAATGGTCGTCATGGCGACGATGATGTCATAATGGTCGTCATGGCGACGATGATGTCAATATGGTTGTCATGGCTTTGGTGATGTCATAATGGTCGTCATGGCGACGGTGATGTCATAATGGTCGTCATGGCGACGATGATGTCATAATGGTCGTCACAGCGACGGTGATGTCATAATGGTAGTCATGGCAACGATGATGTCATACTGGTCGTCATGGCGACGGTGTTGCCATAATGGTCGTCATGGTGACGATGATGTCATAATGGTCGACATGGCGACGATGATGTCATAATGGTCGTCATGGCGTCAATGATGTCATAATGGTCGTCATGCCGACGATGATGTCATTATGGTCATCATGGCAACGATGATGTCATAATGGTCGTCATGGCGACGATGATGTCATAATAGTCATCATGGCGACGATGATGTCATAATAGTCATCATGGCGACAATGATGTCATAATGGTCATCATGGCGACGATGATGTCAATATGGTTGTCATGGCTTTGGTGATGTCATAATGGTCGTCACGGCGACGGTGATGTCATAATGGTCGTCATGGCGACGATGACGTCATAATGGTCGTCATGGCGACGATGATGTCATACTGGTCATCATGGCGACGGTGTTGCCATAATGGTCGTCATGGCGACGATGATGTCATAATGGTCGTCATGGCGACGATTATGTCATAATGGTCATCATGCCGACGATGATGTCATAATAGTCGTCATGGCGAAGATGATGTCATAATGGTCGTCATGGCGACGATTATGTCATAATGGTCGTCATGGCGACGATGATGTCAATATGGTTGTCATGGCTTTGGTGATGTCATAATGGTCGTCATCGCGGCGGTGATGTCATAATGGTCGTCATGGCGACGATGATGTCATAATGGTCGTCACGGCGACGATGATGTCATAATGGTCGTCATAGCGACGATGATCTCATAATGGTCGTCATGGCGACGATGACGTCATAATGGTCGTCATGGCGACGATGATGTCATAATGGTCGTCATGGCGACGATGACGTCATAATGGTCGTCATGGCGACGGTGATGTCATAATGGTCGTCACAGCGACGATGATGTCATAATGGTCGTCACGGCGACGGTGATGTCATAATTGTAGTCATGGCGACGATGATGTCATACTGGTCGTCATGGCGACGGTGTTGCCATAATGGTCGTCATGGTGACGATGATGTCATAATGGACGTCATGGCGACGATGATGTCATAATGGTCGTCATGGCGACGATGATGTCATAATGGTCGTCATGCCGACGATGATGTCAGTATGGTGGTCATGGCTTTGGTGATGTCATAATGGTCGTCATGGCGACGATGATGTCATACTGGTCGTCATGGCGACGGTGTTGCCATAATGGTCGTCATGGCGACGGTGATGTCATAATGGTAGTCATTCCGACGATGATGTCAGTATGGTGGTCATGGCTTTGGTGATGTCATAATGGTCGTCATGGCGACGGTGATGTCATAATGGTCGTCATGTCAATGGTGATGACAGAATGGTCGTCATGGCGACGATGATGTCAGTATGGTGGTCATGGCTTTGGTGATGTCATAATGGTCGTCATGGCGACGATTATGTCATAATGGTCGTCATGGCGACGATGATGTCAATATGGTTGTCATGGCTTTGGTGATGTCATACTGGTCGTCATGGCGGCGGTGATGTCATAATGGTCGTCATGGCGACGATGATGTCATAATGGTCGTCACGGCGACGATGATGTCATAATGGTCGTCATAGCGACGATGATGTCATAAAGGTCGTCATGGCGACGATGACGTCATAATGGTCGTCATGGCGACGATGATGTCATAATGGTCGTCACAGCGACGATGATGTCATAATGGTCGTCACGGCGACGGTGATGTCATAATGGTAGTCATGGCGACGATGATGTCATACTGGTCGTCATGGCGACGGTGTTGCCATAATGGTCGTCATGGCGATGATGATGTCATCATGGTCATCATGGCGACGATGATGTCATAATGGTCGTCATGGCGACGATGACGTCATAATGGTCGTCATGGCGACGATGACGTCATAATGGTCGTCATGGCGACGATGATGTCATAATGGTCGTCATGGTGACGATGATGTCATAATGGTCGTCATGGCAATGGTGATGTCAGAATGGTCGTCATGGCGACGATGATGTCAGTATGGTGGTCATGGCTTTGGTGATGTCATAATGGTCGTCATGGCGACGGTGATGTCATCATGGTCGTCATGGCAATGGTGATGTCAGAATGGTCGTCATGGCGACGATGATGTCAGTATGGTGGTCATGGCTTTGTTGATGTCATAATGGTCGTCATGGCGACGATTATGTCATAATGGTCGTCATGGCGACGATGATGTCAATATGGTTGTCATGGCTTTGGTGATGTCATAATGGTCGTCATGGCGGCGGTGATGTCATAATGGTCGTCATGGCGACGATGATGTCATAATGGTCGTCATAGCGACGATGATCTCATAATGGTCGTCATGGCGACGATGACGTCATAATGGTCGTCATGGCGACGATGATGTCATAATGGTCGTCATGACGACGATGATGTCAATATGGTTGTCATGGCTTTGGTGATGTCATAATGGTCGTCATGACGACGGTGATGTCATAATGGTCGTCATGGCGACGATGATGTCATAATGGTCGTCACAGCGACGATGATGTCATAATGGTCGTCACGGCGACGGTGATGTCATACTGGTCGTCATGGCGACGGTGTTGCCATAATGGTCGTCATGTTGACGATGATGTCATAATGGTCGTCATGGCGACGATGATGTCATAATGGTCGTCATGCCGACGATGATGTCAGTATGGTGGTCATGGCGACAATGATGTCATAATGGTCATCATGGCGACGATGATGTCATTATGGTCGTCATGGCGACGGTGTTGCCATAATGGTCGTCATGGCGACGATGATGTCATAATGGTCGTCATGGCGACGATGATGTCATAATGGTCGTCATGGCGTCAATGATGTCATAATGGTCGTCATGCCGACGATGATGTCATTATGGTCATCATGGCAACGATGATGTCATAATGGCCGTCATGGCGACGATGATGTCATAATAGTCATCATGGCGACAATGATGTCATAATGGTCATCATGGCGACGATGATGTCAATATGGTCGTCATGGCTTTGGTGATGTCATAATGGTCGTCACGGCGACGGTGATGTCATAATGGTCGTCATGGCGACGATGACGTCATAATGGTCGTCATGGCGACGATGATGTCATACTGGTCGTCATGGCGACGGTGTTGCCATAATGGTCGTCATGGCGACGATGATGTCATAATGGTCGTCATGGCGACGATTATGTCATAATGGTCGTCATGCCGACGATGATGTCATAATAGTCGTCATGGCGAAGATGATGTCATAATGGTCGTCATGGCGACGATGACGTCATAATGATCGTCATGGCGACGATGACGTCATAATGATCGTCATGTCGACGGTGATGTCATAATGGTCGTCATGGCGACGGTGATGTCATAATAGTCGTCATGGCGACGTTGATGTCATAATTGTCGTCATGCCGACGATGATGTCATAATGGTCGTCATGGCGACGGTGTTACCATAATGGTCATCATGGCGACGATGATGTCATAATGGTCGTCATGGCGACAATGATGTCATAATGGTCGTCATGGCGACGATGATGTCAGTATGGTAGTCATGGCTTTGGTGATGTCATAATGGTCGTCATGGCGACGATGATGTCATAATGGTCATCATGCCGACGATGATGTCATTATGGTCGTCATGGCAACGATGATGTCATAATGGTCGTCATGGCGACGATGATGTCATAATAGTCATCATGGTGACAATGATGTCATAATGGTCATCATGGCGACGATGATGTCAATATGGTTGTCATGGCTTTGGTGATGTCATAATGGTCGTCACGGCGACGGTGATGTCATAATGGTTGTCATGGCGACGATGACGTCATAATGGTCGTCATGGCGACGATGATGTCATACTGGTCGTCATGGCGACGGTGTTGCCATAATGGTCGTCATGGCGACGATGATGTCGTAACGGTCGTCATGGCGACGATTATGTCATAATGGTCGTCATGCCGACGATGATGTCATAATAGTCGTCATGGCGAAGATGATGTCATAATGGTCGTCATGGCGACGATAACGTCATAATGATCGTCATGGCGACGATGACGTCATAATGGTCGTCATGGCGACGATGATGTCATAATGGTCGTCATGGTGACGATGATGTCATAATGGTCGTCATGGCAATGGTGATGTCAGAATGGTCGTCATGGCGACGATGATGTCAATATGGTTGTCATGGCTTTGGTGATGTCATAATGGTCGTCATGGCGGCGGTGATGCCATAATGGTCGTCATGGCGACGATGATGTCATAATGGTCGTCATGGCGACGATGATGTCAGTATGGTGGTCATGGCTTTGGTGATGTCATAATGGTCGTCATGGCGACGGTGATGTCATAATGGTCGTCATGGCAATGGTGATGTCAGAATGGTCGTCATGGCGACGGTGTTGCCATAATGGTCGTCATGGCGACGATGATGTCATCATGGTCGTCATGGCGACGATGAAGTCATAATGGTCGTCATGGCGACGATGTCGTCATAATGGTCGTCATGGCGACGATGATGTCATAATGGTCGTCATGGTGACGATGATGTCATAATGGTCGACATGTTAATGGTGATGTCAGAATGGTCGTCATGGCGACGATGATGTCAGTATGTTGGTCATGGCTTTGGTGATGTCATAATGGTCGTCATGGCGACGGTGATGTCATCATGGTCGTCATGGCAATGGTGATGTCAGAATGGTCGTCATGACGACGATGATGTCAGTATGGTGGTCATGGCTTTGGTGATGTCATAATGGTCGTCATGGCGACGATTATGTCATAATGGTCGTCATGGCGACGATTATGTCAATATGGTTGTCATGGCTTTGGTGATGTCATAATGGTCGTCATGGCGGCGGTGATGTCATAATGGTCGTCATGGCGACGATGATGTCATAATGGTCGTCACGGCGACGATGATGTCATAATGGTCGTCATAGCGACGATGATCTCATAATAGTCGTCATGGCGACGATGACGTCATAATGGTCGTCATGGCGACGATGATGTCATAATGGTCGTCATGGCGACGATGATGTCAATATGGTTGTCATGGCTTTGGTGATGTCATAATGGTCGTCATGGCGACGGTGATGTCATAATGGTCGTCATGGCGACGATGATGTCATAATGATCGTCACAGCGACGATGATGTCATAATGGTCGTCACGGCGACGGTGATGTCATAATGGTAGTCATGGCGACGATGATGTCATACTGGTCGTCATGGCGACGGTGTTGCCATAATGGTCGTCATGGTGACGATGATGTCATAATGGTCGTCATGGCGACGATGATGTCATAATGGTCGTCATGGCGACGATGATGTCATAATGGTCGTCATGCCGACGATGATGTCAGTATGGTGGTCATGGCTTTGGTGATGTCATAATGGTCGTCATAGCGACGATGATGTCATAATGGTCGTCATGGCGACGATGATGTCATAATGGTCGTCATGCCGACGATGATGTCAGTATGGTGGTCATGGCTTTGGTGATGTCATAGTGGTCGTCATGGCGACGGTGATGTCATAATGGTCGTCATGTCAATGGTGATGTCAGAATGGTCGTCATGGCGACGATGATGTCAGTATGGTGGTCATGGCTTTGGTGATGTCATAATGGTCGTCATGGCGACGATTATGTCATAATGGTCGTCATGGCGACGATGATGTCAATATGGTTGTCATGGCTTTGGTGATGTCATACTGGTCGTCATGGCGGCGGTGATGTCATAATGGTCGTCATGGCGACGATGATGTCATAATGGTCGTCACGGTGACGATGATGTCATAATGGTCGTCATAGCGACGATGATGTCATAATGGTCGTCATGGCGACGATGACGTCATAATGGTCGTCAGGGCGATGATGATGTCATAATGGTCGTCATGGCGACGATGATGTCAATATGGTTGTCATGGCTTTGGTGATGTCATAATGGTCGTCATGGCGACGGTGATGTCATAATGGTCGTCATGGCGACGATGATGTCATAATGGTCGTCACAGCGACGGTGATGTCATAATGGTTGTCACGGCGACGGTAATGTCATAATGGTAGTCATGGCGACGATGATGTCATACTGGTCGTCATGGCGACGGTGTTGCCATAATGGTCGTCATGGCGACGATGATGTCATCATGGTCGTCATGGCGACGATGATGTCATAATGGTCGTCATGGCGACGATGACGTCATAATGGTCGTCATGGCGACGATGATGTCATAATGGTCGTCATGGTGACGATGATGTCATAATGGTCGTCATGGCAATGGTGATGTCAGAATGGTCGTCATGGCGACGATGATGTCAGTATGGTGGTCATGGCTTTGGTGATGTCATAATGGTCGTCATGGCGACGGTGATGTCATCATGGTCGTCATGGCAATGGTGATGTCAGAATGGTCGTCATGGCGACGATGATGTCAGTATGGTGGTCATGGCTTTGGTGATGTCATAATGGTCGTCATGGCGACGATTATGTCATAATGGTCGTCATGGCGACGATGATGTCAATATGGTTGTCATGGCTTTGGTGATGTCATAATGGTCGTCATGGCGGCGGTGATGTCATAATGGTCGTCATGGCGACGATGATGTCATAATGGTCGTCACGGCGACGATGATGTCATAATGGTCGTCATAGCGACGATGATCTCATAATGGTCGTCATGGCGACGATGACGTCATAATGGTCGTCATGGCGACGATGATGTCATAATGGTCGTCATGGCGACGATGATGTCAATATGGTTGTCATGGCTTTGGTGATGTCATAATGGTCGTCATGGCGACGGTGATGTCATAATGGTCGTCATGGCGACGATGATGTCATAATGGTCGTCACAGCGACGATGATGTCATAATGGTCGTCACGGCGACGGTGATGTCAAAATGGTAGTCATGGCGACGATGATGTCATACTGGTCGTCATGGCGACGGTGTTGCCATAATGGTCGTCATGGTGACGATGATGTCATAATGGTCGTCATGGCGACGATGATGTCATAATGGTCGTCATGGCGACGATGATGTCATAATGGTCGTCATGCCGACGATGATGTCAGTATGGTGGTCATGGCGACGATGATGTCAAAATGGTCGTCATGGCGACAATGATGTCATAATGGTCGTCATGGCGACGATGATGTCATTATGGTCATCATGGCGACGGTGTTGCCATAATGGTCGTCATGGCGACGATGATGTCATAATGGTCGTCATGGCGACGATGATGTCATAATGGTCGTCATGGCGTCGATGATGTCATAATGGTCGTCATGCCGACGATGATGTCATTATGGTCATCATGGCAACGATGATGTCATAATGGTCGTCATGGCGACGATGATGTCATAATAGTCATCATGGCGACAATGATGTCATAATGGTCATCATGGCGACGATGATGTCAATATGGTTGTCATGGCTTTGGTGATGTCATAATGGTCGTCACGGCGACGGTGATGTCATAATGGTCGTCACGGCGACGGTGACGTCATAATGGTCGTCATGGCGACGATGACGTCATAATGGTCGTCATGGCGACGATGATGTCATACTGGTCGTCATGGCGACGGTGTTGCCATAATGGTCGTCATGGCGACGATGATGTCATAATGGTCGTCATGGCGACGATTATGTCATAATGGTCGTCATGCCGACGATGATGTCATAATAGTCGTCATGGCGACGATGACGTCATAATGGTCGTCATGGCGACGATGACGTCATAATGGTCGTCATGGCGACAGTGATGTCATAATAGTCGTCATGGTGACGATGATGTCATAATGGTCGTCATGCCGACGATGATGTCATAATGGTCGTCACGGCGACGGTGTTGCCATAATGGTCGTCATGGCGACGATGATGTCATAATGGTCGTCATGGCGACGATGATGTCATAATGGTCGTCATGGCGACGATGATGTCAGTATGGTGGTCATGGCTTTGGTGATGTCATAATGGTCGTCATGGCGACGGTGATGTCATAATGGTCGTCATGGCAATGGTGATGTCAGAATGGTCGTCATGGCGACGGTGTTTCCATAATGGTCGTCATGGCGACGATGATGTCATAATGGTCGTCATGGCGACGATGAAGTCATAATGGTCGTCATGGCGACGATGACGTCATAATAGTCGTCATGGCGACGATGATGTCATAATGGTCGTCATGGTGACGATGATGTCATAATGGTCGTCATGGCAATGGTGATGTCAGAATGGTCGTCATGGCGACGATGATGTCAGTATGGTGGTCATGGCTTTGGTGATGTCATAATGGTCGTCATGGCGACGGTGATGTCATCATGGTCGTCATGGCAATGGTGATGTCAGAATGGTCGTCATGGCGACGATGATGTCAGTATGGTGGTCATGGCTTTGGTGATGTCATAATGGTCGTCATGGCGACGATTATGTCATAATGGTCGTCATGGCGACGATTATGTCAATATGGTTGTCATGGCTTTGGTGATGTCATAATGGTCGTCATGGCGGCGGTGATGTCATAATGGTCGTCATGGCGACGATGATGTCATAATGGTCGTCACGGCGACGATGATGTCATAATGGTCGTCACGGCGACGATGATGTCATAATGGTCGTCGTAGCGACGATGATCTCATAATGGTCGTCATGGCGACGATGACGTCATAATGGTCGTCATGGCGACGATGATGTCATTATGGTCGTCATGGCGACGATGATGTCAATATGGTTGTCATGGCTTTGGTGATGTCATAATGGTCGTCATGGCGACGGTGATGTCATAATGGTCGTCATGGCGACGATGATGTCATAATGGTCGTCACAGCGACGATGATGTCATAATGGTCGTCACGGCGACGGTGATGTCATAATGGTAGTCATGGCGACGATGATGTCATACTGGTCGTCATGGCGACGGTGTTGCCATAATGGTCGTCATGGTGACGATGATGTCATAATGGTCGTCATGGCGACGATGATGTCATAATGGTCGTCATGGCGACGATGATGTCATAATGGTCGTCATGCCGACGATGATGTCAGTATGGTGGTCATGGCTTTGGTGATGTCATAATGGTCGTCATGGCGACGATGATGTCATACTGGTCGTCATGGCGACGGTGTTGCCATAATGGTCGTCAAGGCGACGATGATGTCATAATGGTCGTCATGGCGACGGTGATGTCATAATGGTCGTCATGCCGACGATGATGTCAGTATGGTGGTCATGGCTTTGGTGATGTCATAGTGGTCGTCATGGCGACGGTGATGTCATATTGGTCGTCATGTCAATGGTGATGTCAGAATGTTCGTCATGGCGACGATGATGTCAGTATGGTGGTCATGGCTTTGGTGATGTCATAATGGTCGTCATGGCGACGATTATGTCATAATGGTCGTCGTGGCGACGATGATGTCAATATGGTTGTCATGGCTTTGGTGATGTCATACTGGTCGTCATGGCGGCGGTGATGTCATAATGGTCGTCATGGCGACGATGATGTCATAATGGTCGTCACGGCGACGATGATGTCATAATGGTCGTCATAGCGACGATGATGTCATAATGGTCGTCATGGCGACGATGACGTCATAATGGTCGTCATGGCGACGATGATGTCATAATGGTCGTCATGGCGACTATGATGTCAATATGGTTGTCATGGCTTTGGTGATGTCATAATGGTCGTCATGGCGACGGTGATGTCATAATGGTCGTCATGGCGACGATGATGTCATAATGGTCGTCACAGCGACGGTGATGTCATAATGGTCGTCACGGCGACGGTGATGTCATAATGGTAGTCATGGCGACGATGATGTCATACTGGTCGTCATGGCGACGGTGTTGCCATAATGGTCGTCATGGCGACGATGATGTCATCATGGTCGTCATGGCGACGATGATGTCATAATGGTCGTCATGGCGACGATGACGTCATAATGGTCGTCATGGCGACGATGATGTCATAATGGTCGTCATGGTGACGATGATGTCATAATGGTCGTCATGGCAATGGTGATGTCAGAATGGTCGTCATGGCGACGATGATGTCAGTATGGTGGTCATGGCTTTGGTGATGTCATAATGGTCGTCATGGCGACGGTGATGTCATCATGGTCGTCATGGCAATGGTGATGTCAGAATGGTCGTCATGGCGACGATGATGTCAGTATGGTGGTCATGGCTTTGGTGATGTCATAATGGTCGTCATGGCGACGATTATGTCATAATGGTCGTCATGGCGACGATGATGTCAATATGGTTGTCATGGCTTTGGTGATGTCATAATGGTCGTCATGGCGGCGGTGATGTCATAATGGTCGTCATGGCGACGATGATGTCATAATGGTCGTCACGGCGACGATGATGTCATAATGGTCGTCATAGCGACAATGATCTCATAATGGTCGTCATGGCGACGATGACGTCATAATGGTCGTCATGGCGACGATGATGTCATAATGGTCGTCATGGCGACGATGATGTCAATATGGTTGTCATGGCTTTGGTGATGTCATAATGGTCGTCATGGCGACGGTGATGTCATAATGGTCGTCATGGCGACGATGATGTCATAATGGTCGTCACCGCGACGATGATGTCATAATGGTTGTCACGGCGACGGTGATGTCATAATGGTAGTCATGGCGACGATGATGTCATACTGGTCGTCATGGCGACGGTGTTGCCATAATGGTCGTCATGGTGACGATGATGTCATAATGGTCGTCATGGCGACGATGATGTCATAATGGTCGTCATGGCGACGATGATGTCATAATGGTCGTCATGCCGACGATGATGTCAGTATGGTGGTCATGGCTTTGGTGATGTCATAATGGTCGTCATGGCGACGATGATGTCATACTGGTCGTCATGGCGACGGTGTTGCCATAATGGTCGTCAAGGCGACGATGATGTCATAATGGTCGTCATGGCGACGGTGATGTCATAATGGTGGTCATGCCGACGATGATGTCAGTATGGTGGTCATGGCTTTGGTGATGTCATAGTGGTCGTCATGGCGACGGTGATGTCATAATGGTCGTCATGTCAATGGTGATGTCAGAATGGTCGTCATGGCGACGATGATGTCAGTATGGTGGTCATGGCTTTGGTGATGTCATAATGGTCGTCATGGCGACGATTATGTCATAATGGTCGTCATGGCGACGATGATGTCAATATGGTTGTCATGGCTTTGGTGATGTCATACTGGTCGTCATGGCGGCGGTGATGTCATAATGGTCGTCATGGCGACGATGATGTCATAATGGTCGTCACGGCGACGATGATGTCATAATGGTCGTCATAGCGACGATGATGTCATAATGGTCGTCATGGCGACGATGACGTCATAATGGTCGTCATGGCGACGATGATGTCATAATGGTCGTCATGGCGACGATGATGTCAATATGGTTGTCATGGCTTTGGTGATGTCATAATGGTCGTCATGGCGACGGTGATGTCATAATGGTCGTCATGGCGACGATGATGTCATAATGGTCGTCACAGCGACGGTGATGTCATAATGGTCGTCACGGCGACGGTGATGTCATAATGGTAGTCATGGCGACGATGATGTCATACTGGTCGTCATGGCGACGGTGTTGCCATAATGGTCGTCATGGCGACGATGATGTCATCATGGTCGTCATGGCGACGATGATGTCATAATGGTCGTCATGGCGACGATGACGTCATAATGGTCGTCATGGCGACGATGATGTCATAATGGTCGTCATGGTGACGATGATGTCATAATGGTCGTCATGGCAATGGTGATGTCAGAATGGTCGTCATGGCGACGATGATGTCAGTATGGTGGTCATGGCTTTGGTGATGTCATAATGGTCGTCATGGCGACGGTGATGTCATCATGGTCGTCATGGCAATGGTGATGTCAGAATGGTCGTCATGGCGACGATGATGTCAGTATGGTGGTCATGGCTTTGGTGATGTCATAATGGTCGTCATGGCGACGATTATGTCGTAATGGTCGTCATGGCGACGATGATGTCAATATGGTTGTCATGGCTTTGGTGATGTCATAATGGTCGTCATGGCGGCGGTGATGTCATAATGGTCGTCATGGCGACGATGATGTCATAATGGTCGTCACGACGACGATGATGTCATAGTGGTCGTCATAGCGACGATGATCTCATAATGGTCGTCATGGCGACGATGACGTCATAATGGTCGTCATGGCGACGATGATGTCATAATGGTCGCCATGGCGACGATGATGTCAATATGGTTGTCATGGCTTTGGTGATGTCATAATGGTCGTCATGGCGACGGTGATTTCATAATGGTCGTCATGGCGACGATGATGTCATAATGGTCGTCACGGCGACGATGATGTCATAATGGTCGTCACGGCGACGGTGATGTCATAATGGTAGTCATGGCGACGATGATGTCATACTGGTCGTCATGGCGACGGTGTTGCCATAATGGTCGTCATGGTGACGATGATGTCATAATGGTCGTCATGGCGACGATGATGTCATAATGGTCGTCATGGCGACGATGATGTCATAATGGTCGTCATGCCGACGATGATGTCAGTATGGTGGTCATGGCGACGATGATGTCAAAATGGTCGTCATGGCGACAATGATGTCATAATGGTCGTCATGGCGACGATGATGTCATTATGGTCATCATGGCGACGGTGTTGCCATAATGGTCGTCATGGCGACGATGATGTCATAATGGTCGTCATGGCGTCAATGATGTCATAATGGTCGTCATGCCGACGATGATGTCATTATGGTCATCATGGCAACGATGATGTCATAATGGTCGTCATGGCGACGATGATGTCATAATAGTCATCATGGCGACGATGATGTCATAATAGTCATCATGGCGACAATGATGTCATAATGGTCATCATGGCGACGATGATGTCAATATGGTTGTCATGGCTTTGGTGATGTCATAATGGTCGTCACGGCGACGGTGAGGTCATAATGGTCGTCACGGCGACGGTGACGTCATAATGGTCGTCATGGCGACGATGACGTCATAATGGTCGTCATGGCGACGATGATGTCATACTGGTCGTCATGGCGGCGGTGTTGCCAGAATGGTCGTCATGGCGACGATGATGTCATATGGTCGTCATGGCGACGATGATGTCATAATGGTCGTCATGGCGACGATGATGTCATAATGGTAGTCATGGCAACGATGATGTCATAATGGTCGTCATGGCGACGATGATGTCATACTGGTCGTCATGGCGACAGTGTTGCCATAATGGTCGTCATGGCGACGATCATGTCATCATGGTCGTCATGGCGACGGTGTTGTCATAATGGTCGTCATGCCGACGATGATGTCATAATGGTCGTCATGGCAAAGATGATGTCATAATGGTAGTCATGGCAAAGATGATGTCATAATGGTCGTCATGGCGACGATGACGTCATAATGGTCGTCATGGCGACGATGATGTCATAATGGTCGTCATGGTGACGATGATGTCATAATGGTCGTCATGGCAATGGTGATGTCAGAATGGTCGTCATGGCGACGATGATGTCAGTATGGTGGTCATGGCTTTGGTGATGTCATAATGGTCGTCATGGCGACGGTGATGTCATCATGGTCGTCATGGCAATGGTGATGTCAGAATGTTCGTCATGGCGACGATGATGTCAGTATGGTGGTCATGGCTTTGGTGATGTCATAATGGTCGTCATGGCGGCGGTGATGTCAAAATGGTCGTCACGGCGACGATGATGTCATAATGGTCGTCATAGCGACGATGATCTCATAATGGTCGTCATGGCGACGATGACGTCATAATGGTCGTCATGGCGACGATGATGTCATAATGGTCGTCATGGCGACGATGATGTCAATATGGTTGTCATGGCTTTGGTGATGTCATAATGGTCGTCATGGCGACGGTGATGTCATAATGGTCGTCATGGCGACGATGATGTCATAATGGTCGTCACAGCGACGATGATGTCATTATGGTCGTCATGGCGTCAATGATGTCATAATGGTCGTCATGGCGACGATGACGTCATATTGATCGTCATGGTGACGATGACGTCATAATGATCGTCATGTCGACGGTGATGTCATAATGGTCGTCATGGCGACGGTGATGTCATAATAGTCGTCATGGCGACGTTGATGTCATAATTGTCGTCATGCCGACGATGATGTCATAATGGTCGTCATGGCGAAGATGATGTCAGTATGGTAGTCATGGCTTTGGTGATGTCATATTGGTCGTCATGGCGACGATGATGTCAAAATGGTCGTCATGGCGACGATGATGTCAATATGGTTGTCATGGTTTTGGTGATGTCATAATGGTCGTCATGGCGACGATGATGTCATAAAGTTCGTCATGGCGACGATGATGTCATAGTGGTAGTCATGGCAACGATGATGTCATAATGGTCGTCATGGCGACAATGATGTCATACTGGTCGTCATGGCGACAGTGTTGCCATAATGGTCGTCATGGCGACGGTGTTGTCATAATGGTCGTCATGCCGACGATGATGTCATAATGGTCGTCATGGCAAAGATGATGTCATAATGGTAGTCATGGCAAAGATGATGTCATAATGGTCGTCATGGCGACGATGATGTCATAATGGTCGTCATGGCGACGGTGATGTCATAATAGTCGTCATGGCGACGATGATGTCATAATGGTCGTCATGCCGACGATGATGTCATAATGGTCGTCATGGCGACGGTGTTGCCATAATGGTCGTCATGGCGACGATGAAGTCATAATGGTCGTCATGGCGACGATGACGTCATAATGGTCGTCATGGCGAAGATGACGTCATAATGGTCGTCATGGCGACGATGATGTCATAATGGTCGTCATGGCGACGATGATGTCATACTGGTTGTCATGGCGACTGTGTTGCCATAATGGTCGTCATGGCGACTGTGTTGCCATAATGGTCGTCATGGCGACGATGATGTCATAATGGTCGTCATGGCGACGCTGATGTCATAATGGTCGTCATGCCGACGATGATGTCAGTATGGTGGTCATGGCTTTGGTGATGTCATAATGGTCGTCATGGCGACGGTGATGTCATAATGGTCGTCACGGCGACGATGATGTCATAATGATCGTCACGGCGACGATGATGTCATAATGGTCGTCACGGCGACGGTGATGTCATAATGGTCGTCATGGCGACGATAAAGTCATAATGGTCGTCATGGCGACGATGATGTCATAATGGTCGTCATGGCGACGATGATGTCATAATGGTTGTCATGGCGACGATGATGTCATAATGGTCGTCATGGTGACGATGATGTCATAATGGTCGTCATGGCGACGATGATGTCATAATGGTCGTCATGGCGACGATGATGTCATACTGGTCATCATCGCGACGATGATGTCATAATGGTCGTCATGCCGACGATGATGTCAGTATGGTGGTCATGGCAAAGATGATGTCATAATGGTAGTCATGGCAAAGATGATGTCATAATGGTCGTCATGGCGACGATGACGTCATAATGGTCGTCATGGCGACGATGATGTCATAATGGTCGTCATGGTGACGATGATGTCATAATGGTCGTCATGGCAATGGTGATGTCAGAATGGTCGTCATGGCGACGATGATGTCAGTATGGTGGTCATGGCTTTGGTGATGTCATAATGGTCGTCATGGCGACGGTGATGTCATCATGGTCGTCATGGCGACGATGATGTCATAATGGTCGTCACGGCGACGATGATGTCATAATGGTCGTCATGGCGAAGATGATGTCATAATGGTCGTCATGGCGATGATGTCATAATGGTCGTCATGGCGACGATGACGTCATAATGGTCGTCATGGCGACAGTGATGTCATAATAGTCGTCATGGCGACGATGATGTCATAATGGTCGTCATGCCGACGATGATGTCATAATGGTCGTCACGGCGACGGTGTTGCCATAATGGTCGTCATGGCGACGATGTCATAATGGTCGTCATGGCGACGATGATGTCATAATGGTCGTCATGGCGACGATGATGTCAGTATGGTGGTCATGGCTTTGGTGATGTCATAATGGTCGTCATGGCGACGGTGATGTCATAATGGTTGTCATGGCAATGGTGATGTCAGAATGGTTGTCATGGCGACGGTGTTTCCATAATGGTCGTCATGGCGACGATGATGTCATAATGGTCGTCATGGCGACGATGATGTCATAATGGTCGTCATGGCGACGATGACGTCATAATGGTCGTCATGGCGACGATGATGTCATAATGGTCGTCATGGTGATGATGATGTCATAATGGTCGTCATGGCAATGGTGATGTCAGAATGGTCGTCATGGCGACGATGATGTCAGTATGGTGGTCATGGCTTTGGTGATGTCATAATGGTCGTCATGGCGACGGTGATGTCATAATGGTCGTCATGGCAATGGTGATGTCAGAATGGTCGTCATGGCGACGATGATGTCAGTATGGTGGTCATGGCTTTGGTGATGTCATAATGGTCGTCATGGCGGCGGTGATGCCATAATGGTCGTCATGGCGACTATGATGTCATAATGGTCGTCATGGCGACGATGATGTCAGTATGGTGGTCATGGCTTTGGTGATGTCATAATGGTCGTCATGGCGACGGTGATGTCATAATGGTCGTCATGGCAATGGTGATGTCAGAATGGTCGTCATGGCGACGGTGTTGCCATAATGGTCGTCATGGCGACGATGATGTCATCATGGTCGTCATGGCGACGATGATGTCATAATGGTCGTCATGGCAATGGTGATGTCAGAATGGTCGTCATGGCGACGATGATGTCAGTATGGTGGTCATGGCTTTGGTGATGTCATAATGGTCGTCATGGCGACGATTATGTCATAATGGTCGTCATGGCGACGATGATGTCAATATGGTTGTCATGGCTTTGGTGATGTCATAATGGTCGTCATGGCGGCGGTGATGTCATAATGGTCGTCATGGCGACGATGATGTCATAATGGTCGTCATGCCGACGATGATGTCATAATGGTCGTCACGGCGACGGTGTTGCCATAATGGTCGTCATGGCGACGATGTCATAATGGTCGTCATGGCGACGATGATGTCATAATGGTCGTCATGGCGACGATGATGTCAGTATGGTGGTCATGGCTTTGGTGATGTCATAATGGTCGTCATGGCGACGGTGATGTCATAATGGTTGTCATGGCAATGGTGATGTCAGAATGGTCGTCATGGCGACGGTGTTTCCATAATGGTCGTCATGGCGACGATGATATCATAATGGTCGTCATGGCGACGATGATGTCATAATGGTCGTCATGGCGACGATGACGTCATAATGGTCGTCATGGCGACGATGATGTCATAATGGTCGTCATGGTGATGATGATGTCATAATGGTCGTCATGGCAATGGTGATGTCAGAATGGTCGTCATGGCGACGATGATGTCAGTATGGTGGTCATGGCTTTGGTGATGTCATAATGGTCGTCATGGCGACGGTGATGTCATAATGGTCGTCATGGCAATGGTGATGTCAGAATGGTCGTCATGGCGACGGTGTTGCCATAATGGTCGTCATGGCGACGATGATGTCATCATGGTCGTCATGGCGACGATGATGTCATAATGGTCGTCATGGCAATGGTGATGTCAGAATGGTCGTCATGGCGACGATGATGTCAGTATGGTGGTCATGGCTTTGGTGATGTCATAATGGTCGTCATGGCGACGATTATGTCATAATGGTCGTCATGGCGACGATGATGTCAATATGGTTGTCATGGCTTTGGTGATGTCATAATGGTCGTCATGGCGGCGGTGATGTCATAATGGTCGTCATGGCGACGATGATGTCATAATGGTCGTCACGGCGACGATGATGTCATAATGGTCGTCATAGCGACGATGATCTCATAATGGTCGTCATGGCGACGATGACGTCATAATGGTCGTCATGGCGACGAAGATGTCATAATGGTCGTCATGGCGACGATGATGTCAATATGGTTGTCATGGCTTTGGTGATGTCATAATGGTCGTCATGGGGACGGTGATGTCATAATGGTCGTCATGGCGACGATGATGTCATAATGGTCGTCACAGCGACGATGATGTCATAATGGTCGTCACGGCGACGGTGATGTCATAATGGTAGTCATGGCGACGATGATGTCATACTGGTCGTCATGGCGACGGTGTTGCCATAATGGTCGTCATGGTGACGATGATGTCATAATGGTCGTCATGGCGACGATGATGTCATAATGGTCGTCATGGCGACGATGATGTCATAATGGTCGTCATGCCAACGATGATGTCAGTATGGTGGTCATGGCTTTGGTGATGTCATAATGGTCGTCATGGCGACGATGATGTCATACTGGTCGTCATGGCGACGGTGTTGCCATAATGGTCGTCATGGCGACGATGATGTCATAATGGTCGTCATGGCGACGGTGATGTCATAATGGTCGTCATGCCGACGATGATGTCAGTATGGTGGTCATGGCTTTGGTGATGTCATAATGTTCGTCATGGCGACGGTGATGTCATAATGGTCGTCATGTCAATGGTGATGTCAGAATGGTCGTCATGGAGGCGGTGATGTCATAATGGTCGTCATGGCGACGATGATGTCATAATGGTCGTCATGGCGACGATGATGTCATAATGGTCGTCATAGCGACGATGATGTCATAATGGTCGTCATGGCGACGATGACGTCATAATGGTCGTCATGGCGACGATGATGTCATAATGGTCATCATGGCGACGATGATGTCAGAATGGTCGTCATGGCGACGATGATGTCAATATGGTTGTCATGGCTTTGGTGATGTCATAATGGTCGTCACGGCGACGGTGATGTCATAATGGTCGTCATGGCGACGATGACGTCATAATGGTCGTCATGGCGACGATGATGTCATACTGGTCGTCATGGCGACGGTGTTGACATAATGGTCGTCATGGCGACGATGATGTCATAATGGTCGTCATGGCGACGATTATGTCATAATGGTCATCATGCCGACGATGATGTCATAATAGTCGTCATGGCGAAGATGATGTCATAATGGTCGTCATGGCGACGATTATGTCATAATGGTCGTCATGGCGACGATGATGTCAATATGGTTGTCATGGCTTTGGTGATGTCATAATGGTCGTCATCGCGGCGGTGATGTCATAATGGTCGTCATGGCGACGATGATGTCATAATGGTCGTCACGGCGACGATGATGTCATAATGGTCGTCATAGCGACGATGATCTCATAATGGTCGTCATGGCGACGATGACGTCATAATGGTCGTCATGGCGACGATGATGTCATAATGGTCGTCATGGCGACGATGATGTCAATATGGTTGTCATGGCTTTGGTGATGTCATAATGGTCGTCATGGCGACGGTGATGTAATAATGGTCGTCATGGCGACGATGATGTCATAATGGTCGTCACAGCGACGATGATGTCATAATGGTCGTCACGGCGACGGTGATGTCATAATTGTAGTCATGGCGACGATGATGTCATACTGGTCGTCATGGCGACGGTGTTGCCATAATGGTCGTCATGGTGACGATGATGTCATAATGGACGTCATGGCGACGATGATGTCATAATGGTCGTCATGGCGACGATGATGTCATAATGGTCGTCATGCCGACGATGATGTCAGTATGGTGGTCATGGCTTTGGTGATGTCATAATGGTCGTCATGGCGACGATGATGTCATACTGGTCGTCATGGCGACGGTGTTGCCATAATGGTCGTCATGGCGACGGTGATGTCATAATGGTAGTCATTCCGACGATGATGTCAGTATGGTGGTCATGGCTTTGGTGATGTCATAATGGTCGTCATGGCGACGGTGATGTCATAATGGTCGTCATGTCAATGGTGATGTCAGAATGGTCGTCATGGCGACGATGATGTCAGTATGGTGGTCATGGCTTTGGTGATGTCATAATGGTCGTCATGGCGACGATTATGTCATAATGGTCGTCATGGCGACGATGATGTCAATATGGTTGTCATGGCTTTGGTGATGTCATACTGGTCGTCATGGCGGCGGTGATGTCATAATGGTCGTCATGGCGACGATGATGTCATAATGGTCGTCACGGCGACGATGATGTCATAATGGTCGTCATAGCGATGATGATGTCATAATGGTCGTCATGGCGACGATGACGTCATAATGGTCGTCATGGCGACGATGATGTCATAATGGTCGTCATGGCGACGATGATGTCAATATGGTTGTCATGGCTTTGGTGATGTCATAATGGTCGTCATGGCGACGGTGATGTCATAATGGTCGTCATGGCGACGATGATGTCATAATGGTCGTCACAGCGACGATGATGTCATAATGGTCGTCACGGCGACGGTGATGTCATAATGGTAGTCATGGCGACGATGATGTCATACTGGTCGTCATGGCGACGGTGTTGCCATAATGGTCGTCATGGCGACGATGATGTCATCATGGTCATCATGGCGACGATGATGTCATAATGGTCGTCATGGCGACGATGACGTTATAATGGTCGTCATGGCGACGATGATGTCATAATGGTCGTCATGGTGACGATGATGTCATAATGGTCGTCATGGCAATGGTGATGTCAGAATGGTCGTCATGGCGACGATGATGTCAGTATGGTGGTCATGGCTTTGGTGATGTCATAATGGTCGTCATGGCGACGGTGATGTCATCATGGTCGTCATGGCAATGGTGATATCAGAATGGTCGTCATGGCGACGATGATGTCAGTATGGTGGTCATGGCTTTGGTGATGTCATAATGGTCGTCATGGCGACGATTATGTCATAATGGTCGTCATGGCGACGATGATATCAATATGGTTGTCATGGCTTTGGTGATGTCATAATGGTCGTCATGGCGGCGGTGATGTCATAATGGTCGTCATGGCGACGATGATGTCATAATGGTCGTCATAGCGACGATGATCTCATAATGGTCGTCATGGCGACGATGACGTCATAATGGTCGTCATGGCGACGATGATGTCATAATGGTCGTCATGACGACGATGATGTCAATATGGTTGTCATGGCTTTGGTGATGTCATAATGGTCGTCATGGCGACAATGATGTCATAATGGTCATCATGGCGACGATGATGTCATTATGGTCGTCATGGCGACGGTGTTGCCATAATGGTCGTCATGGCGACGATGATGTCATAATGGTCGTCATGGCGACGATGATGTCATAATGGTCGTCATGGCGTCAATGATGTCATAATGGTCGTCATGCCGACGATGATGTCATTATGGTCATCATGGCAACGATGATGTCATAATGGCCGTCATGGCGACGATGATGTCATAATAGTCATCATGGCGACTATGATGTCATAATGGTCATCATGGCGACGATGATGTCAATATGGTCGTCATGGCTTTGGTGATGTCATAATGGTCGTCACGGCGACGGTGATGTCATAATGGTCGTCATGGCGACGATGACGTCATAATGGTCGTCATGGCGACGATGATGTCATACTGGTCGTCATGGCGACGGTGTTGCCATAATGGTCGTCATGGCGACGATGATGTCATAATGGTCGTCATGGCGACGATTATGTCATAATGGTCGTCATGCCGACGATGATGTCATAATAGTCGTCATGGCGAAGATGATGTCATAATGGTCGTCATGGCGACGATGACGTCATAATGATCGTCATGGCGACGATGACGTCATAATGATCGTCATGTCGACGGTGATGTCATAATGGTCGTCATGGCGACGGTGATGTCATAATAGTCGTCATGGCGACGTTGATGTCATAATTGTCGTCATGCCGACGATGATGTCATAATGGTCGTCATGGCGACGGTGTTACCATAATGGTCATCATGGCGACGATGATGTCATAATGGTCGTCATGGCGACAATGATGTCATAATGGTCGTCATGGCGACGATGATGTCAGTATGGTAGTCATGGCTTTGGTGATGTCATAATGGTCGTCATGGCGACGATGATGTCAAAATGGTCGTCATGGCGACGATGATGTCAATATGGTTGTCATGGTTTTGGTGATGTCATAATGGTCGTCATGGCGACGATGATGTCATAAAGTTCGTCATGGCGACGATGATGTCATAATGGTAGTCATGGCAACGATGATGTCATAATGGTCGTCATGGCGACGATGATGTCATACTGGTCGTCATGGCGACAGTGTTGCCATAATGGTCGTCATGGCGACGATGATGTCATAATGGTCGTCATGGCGACGGTGTTGTCATAATGGTCGTCATGCCGACGATGATGTCATAATGGTCGTCATGGCAAAGATGATGTCATAATGGTAGTCATGGCAAAGATGATGTCATAATGGTCGTCATGGCGACGATGACGTCATAATGGTCGTCATGGCGACGATGATGTCATAATGGTCGTCATGGTGATGATGATGTCATAATGGTCGTCATGGCAATGGTGATGTCAGAATGGTCGTCATGGCGACGATGGTGTCAGTATGGTGGTCATGGCTTTGGTGATGTCATAATGGTCGTCATGGCGACGGTGATGTCATCATGGTCGTCATGGCGACGATGACGTCATAATGGTCGTCATGGCGACAGTGATGTCATAATAGTCGTCATGGCGACGATGATGTCATATTGGTCGTCATGCCGACGATGATGTCATAATGGTCGTCACGGCGACGGTGTTGCCATAATGGTCGTCATGGCGAGGATGATGTGATAATGGTCGTCATGGCGACGATGATGTCATAATGGTCGTCATGGCGACGATGATGTCAGTATGGTGGTCATGGCTTTGGTGATGTCATAATGGTCGTCATGGCAACGGTGATGTTCTAATGGTCGTCATGGCAATGGTGATGTCAGAATGGTCGTCATGGCGACGGTGTTTCCATAATGGTCGTCATGGCGACGATGATGTCATAATGGTCGTCATGGCGACGATGATGTCATAATGGTCGTCATGGCGACGATTACGTCATAATGGTCGTCATGGCGACGATGATGTCATAATGGTCGTCATGGTGACGATGATGTCATAATGGTCGTCATGGCAATGGTGATGTCAGAATGGTCGTCATGGCGACGATGATGTCAGTATGGTGGTCATGGCTTTGGTGATGTCATAATGGTCGTCATGGCGACGATTACGTCATAATGGTCGTCATGGCGACGATGATGTCATAATGGTCGTCATGGCGACGGTGATGTCATAATGGTCGTCATGGCAATGGTGATGTCAGAATGGTCGTCATGGCGACGGTGTTGCCATAATGGTCGTCATGGCGACGATGATGTCATCATGGTCGTCATGGCGACGATGATGTCATAATGGTCGTCATGGCAATGGTGATGTCAGAATGGTCGTCATGGTGACGATGATGTCAGTATGGTGGTCATGGCTTTGGTGATGTCATAATGGTCGTCATGGCGACGATTATGTCATAATGGTCGTCATGGCGACGATGATGTCAATATGGTTGTCATGGCTTTGGTGATGTCATAATGGTCGTCATGGCGGCGGTGATGTCATAATGGTCGTCATGGCGACGATGATGTCATAATGGTCGTCACGGCGACGATGATGTCATAATGGTCGTCATAGCGACGATGATCTCATAATGGTCGTCATGGCGACGATGACGTCATAATGGTCGTCATGGCGACGAAGATGTCATAATGGTCGTCATGGCGACGATGATGTCAATATGGTTGTCATGGCTTTGGTGATGTCATAATGGTCGTCATGGCGACGGTGATGTCATAATGGTCGTCATGGCGACGATGATGTCATAATGGTCGTCACAGCGACGATGATGTCATAATGGTCGTCACGGCGACGGTGATGTCATAATGGTAGTCATGGCGACGATGATGTCATACTGGTCGTCATGGCGACGGTGTTGCCATAATGGTCGTCATGGTGACGATGATGTCATAATGGTCGTCATGGCGACGATGATGTCATAATGGTCGTCATGGCGACGATGATGTCATAATGGTCGTCACGCCAACGATGATGTCAGTATGGTGGTCATGGCTTTGGTGATGTCATAATGGTCGTCATGGCGACGATGATGTCATACTGGTCGTCATGGCGACGGTGTTGCCATAATGGTCGTCATGGCGACGATGATGTCATAATGGTCGTCATGGCGACGGTGATGTCATAATGGTCGTCATGCCGACGATGATGTCAGTATGGTGGTCATGGCTTTGGTGATGTCATAATGTTCGTCATGGCGACGGTGATGTCATAATGGTCGTCATGTCAATGGTGATGTCAGAATGGTCGTCATGTAGGCGGTGATGTCATAATGGTCGTCATGGCGACGATGATGTCATAATGGTCGTCATGGCGACGATGATGTCATAATGGTCGTCATAGCGACGATGATGTCATAATGGTCGTCATGGCGACGATGACGTCATAATGGTCGTCATGGCGACGATGATGTCATAATGGTCATCATGGCGACGATGATGTCAGAATGGTCGTCATGGCGACGATGATGTCAATATGGTTGTCATGGCTTTGGTGATGTCATAATGGTCGTCACGGCGACGGTGATGTCATAATGGTCGTCATGGCGACGATGACGTCATAATGGTCGTCATGGCGACGATGATGTCATACTGGTCGTCATGGCGACGGTGTTGACATAATGGTCGTCATGGCGACGATGATGTCATAATGGTCGTCATGGCGACGATTATGTCATAATGGTCATCATGCCGACGATGATGTCATAATAGTCGTCATGGCGAAGATGATGTCATAATGGTCGTCATGGCGACGATTATGTCATAATGGTCGTCATGGCGACGATGATGTCAATATGGTTGTCATGGCTTTGGTGATGTCATAATGGTCGTCATCGCGGCGGTGATGTCATAATGGTCGTCATGGCGACGATGATGTCATAATGGTCGTCACGGCGACGATGATGTCATAATGGTCGTCATAGCGACGATGATCTCATAATGGTCGTCATGGCGACGATGACGTCATAATGGTCGTCATGGCGACGATGATGTCATAATGGTCGTCATGGCGACGATGATGTCAATATGGTTGTCATGGCTTTGGTGATGTCATAATGGTCGTCATGGCGACGGTGATGTAATAATGGTCGTCATGGCGACGATGATGTCATAATGGTCGTCACAGCGACGATGATGTCATAATGGTCGTCACGGCGACGGTGATGTCATAATTGTAGTCATGGCGACGATGATGTCATACTGGTCGTCATGGCGACGGTGTTGCCATAATGGTCGTCATGGTGACGATGATGTCATAATGGACGTCATGGCGACGATGATGTCATAATGGTCGTCATGGCGACGATGATGTCATAATGGTCGTCATGCCGACGATGATGTCAGTATGGTGGTCATGGCTTTGGTGATGTCATAATGGTCGTCATGGCGACGATGATGTCATACTGGTCGTCATGGCGACGGTGTTGCCATAATGGTCGTCATGGCGACAGTGATGTCATAATGGTAGTCATTCCGACGATGATGTCAGTATGGTGGTCATGGCTTTGGTGATGTCATAATGGTCGTCATGGCGACGGTGATGTCATAATGGTCGTCATGTCAATGGTGATGTCAGAATGGTCGTCATGGCGACGATGATGTCAGTATGGTGGTCATGGCTTTGGTGATGTCATAATGGTCGTCATGGCGACGATTATGTCATAATGGTCGTCATGGCGACGATGATGTCAATATGGTTGTCATGGCTTTGGTGATGTCATACTGGTCGTCATGGCGGCGGTGATGTCATAATGGTCGTCATGGCGACGATGATGTCATAATGGTCGTCACGGCGACGATGATGTCATAATGGTCGTCATAGCGATGATGATGTCATAATGGTCGTCATGGCGACGATGACGTCATAATGGTCGTCATGGCGACGATGATGTCATAATGGTCGTCATGGCGACGATGATGTCAATATGGTTGTCATGGCTTTGGTGATGTCATAATGGTCGTCATGGCGACGGTGATGTCATAATGGTCGTCATGGCGACGATGATGTCATAATGGTCGTCACAGCGACGATGATGTCATAATGGTCGTCACGGCGACGGTGATGTCATAATGGTAGTCATGGCGACGATGATGTCATACTGGTCGTCATGGCGACGGTGTTGCCATAATGGTCGTCATGGCGACGATGATGTCATCATGGTCATCATGGCGACGATGATGTCATAATGGTCGTCATGGCGACGATGACGTTATAATGGTCGTCATGGCGACGATGATGTCATAATGGTCGTCATGGTGACGATGATGTCATAATGGTCGTCATGGCAATGGTGATGTCAGAATGGTCGTCATGGCGACGATGATGTCAGTATGGTGGTCATGGCTTTGGTGATGTCATAATGGTCGTCATGGCGACGGTGATGTCATCATGGTCGTCATGGCAATGGTGATGTCAGAATGGTCGTCATGGCGACGATGATGTCAGTATGGTGGTCATGGCTTTGGTGATGTCATAATGGTCGTCATGGCGACGATTATGTCATAATGGTCGTCATGGCGACGATGATGTCAATATGGTTGTCATGGCTTTGGTGATGTCATAATGGTCGTCATGGCGGCGGTGATGTCATAATGGTCGTCATGGCGACGATGATGTCATAATGGTCGTCATAGCGACGATGATCTCATAATGGTCGTCATGGCGACGATGACGTCATAATGGTCGTCATGGCGACGATGATGTCATAATGGTCGTCATGACGACGATGATGTCAATATGGTTGTCATGGCTTTGGTGATGTCATAATGGTCGTCATGGCGACAATGATGTCATAATGGTCATCATGGCGACGATGATGTCATTATGGTCGTCATGGCGACGGTGTTGCCATAATGGTCGTCATGGCGACGATGATGTCATAATGGTCGTCATGGCGACGATGATGTCATAATGGTCGTCATGGCGTCAATGATGTCATAATGGTCGTCATGCCGACGATGATGTCATTATGGTCATCATGGCAACGATGATGTCATAATGGCCGTCATGGCGACGATGATGTCATAATAGTCATCATGGCGACTATGATGTCATAATGGTCATCATGGCGACGATGATGTCAATATGGTCGTCATGGCTTTGGTGATGTCATAATGGTCGTCACGGCGACGGTGATGTCATAATGGTCGTCATGGCGACGATGACGTCATAATGGTCGTCATGGCGACGATGATGTCATACTGGTCGTCATGGCGACGGTGTTGCCATAATGGTCGTCATGGCGACGATGATGTCATAATGGTCGTCATGGCGACGATTATGTCATAATGGTCGTCATGCCGACGATGATGTCATAATAGTCGTCATGGCGAAGATGATGTCATAATGGTCGTCATGGCGACGATGACGTCATAATGATCGTCATGGCGACGATGACGTCATAATGATCGTCATGTCGACGGTGATGTCATAATGGTCGTCATGGCGACGGTGATGTCATAATAGTCGTCATGGCAACGTTGATGTCATAATTGTCGTCATGCCGACGATGATGTCATAATGGTCGTCATGGCGACGGTGTTACCATAATGGTCATCATGGCGACGATGATGTCATAATGGTCGTCATGGCGACAATGATGTCATAATGGTCGTCATGGCGACGATGATGTCAGTATGGTAGTCATGGCTTTGGTGATGTCATAATGGTCGTCATGGCGACGATGATGTCAAAATGGTCGTCATGGCGACGATGATGTCAATATGGTTGTCATGGTTTTGGTGATGTCATAATGGTCGTCATGGCGACGATGATGTCATAAAGTTCGTCATGGCGACGATGATGTCATAATGGTAGTCATGGCAACGATCATGTCATAATGGTCGTCATGGCGACGATGATGTCATACTGGTCGTCATGGCGACAGTGTTGCCATAATGGTCGTCATGGCGACGATGATGTCATAATGGTCGTCATGGCGACGGTGTTGTCATAATGGTCGTCATGCCGACGATGATGTCATAATGGTCGTCATGGCAAAGATGATGTCATAATGGTAGTCATGGCAAAGATGATGTCATAATGGTAGTCATGGCAAAGATGATGTCATAATGGTCGTCATGGCGACGATGACGTCATAATGGTCGTCATGGCGACGATGATGTCATAATGGTCGTCATGGTGATGATGATGTCATAATGGTCGTCATGGCAATGGTGATGTCAGAATGGTCGTCATGGCGACGATGGTGTCAGTATGGTGGTCATGGCTTTGGTGATGTCATAATGGTCGTCATGGCGACGGTGATGTCATCATGGTCGTCATGGCGACGATGACGTCATAATGGTCGTCATGGCGACAGTGATGTCATAATAGTCGTCATGGCGACGATGATGTCATATTGGTCGTCATGCCGACGATGATGTCATAATGGTCGTCACGGCGACGGTGTTGCCATAATGGTCGTCATGGCGAGGATGATGTGATAATGGTCGTCATGGCGACGATGATGTCATAATGGTCGTCATGGCGACGATGATGTCAGTATGGTGGTCATGGCTTTGGTGATGTCATAATGGTCGTCATGGCAACGGTGATGTCCTAATGGTCGTCATGGCAATGGTGATGTCAGAATGGTCGTCATGGCGACGGTGTTTCCATAATGGTCGTCATGGCGACGATGATGTCATAATGGTCGTCATGGCGACGATGATGTCATAATGGTCGTCATGGCGACGATTACGTCATAATGGTCGTCATGGCGACGATGATGTCATAATGGTCGTCATGGTGACGATGATGTCATAATGGTCGTCATGGCAATGGTGATGTCAGAATGGTCGTCATGGCGACGATGATGTCAGTATGGTGGTCATGGTTTGGTGATGTCATAATGGTCGTCATGGCGACGATTATGTCATAATGGTCGTCATGGCGACGATGATGTCAATATGGTTGTCATGGCTTTGGTGATGTCATAATGGTCGTCATGGCGGCGGTGATGCCATAATGGTCGTCATGGCGACGATGATGTCATAATGGTCGTCATGGCGACGATGATGTCAGTATGTTGGTCATGGCTTTGGTGATGTCATAATGGTCGTCATGGCGACGGTGATGTCATAATGGTCGTCATGGCAATGGTGATGTCGGAATGGTCGTCATGGCGACGGTGTTGCCATAATGGTCGTCATGGCGACGATGATGTCATCATGGTCGTCATGGCGACGATGAAGTCATAATGGTCGTCATGGCGACGATGACGTCATAATGGTCGTCATGGCGACGATGATGTCATAATGGTCGTCATGGTGACGATGATGTCATAATGGTCGTCATGGCAATGGTGATGTCAGAATGGTCGTCATGGCGACGATGATGTCAGTATGGTGGTCATGGCTTTGGTGATGTCATAATAGTCGTCATGGCGACGGTGATGTCATCATGGTCGTCATGGCAATGGTGATGTCAGAATGGTCGTCATGACGACGATGATGTCAGTATGGTGGTCATGGCTTTGGTGATGTCATAATGGTCGTCATGGCGACGATTATGTCATAATGGTCGTCATGGCGACGATTATGTCAATATGGTTGTCATGGCTTTGGTGATGTCATAATGGTCGTCATGGCGGCGGTGATGTCATAATGGTCGTCATGGCGACGATGATGTCATAATGGTCGTCACGGCGACGATGATGTCATAATGGTCGTCATAGCGACGATGATCTCATAATAGTCGTCATGGCGACGATGATGTCATAATGGTCGTCATGGCGACGATGATGTCATAATGGTCGTCATGGCGACGATGATGTCAATATGGTTGTCATGGCTTTGGTGATGTCATAATGGTCGTCATGGCGACGGTGATGTCATAATGGTCGTCATGGCGACGATGATGTCATAATGATCGTCACAGCGACGATGATGTCATAATGGTCGTCACGGCGACGGTGATGTCATAATGGTAGTCATGGCGACGATGATGTCATACTGGTCGTCATGGCGACGGTGTTGCCATAATGGTCGTCATGGTGACGATGATGTCATAATGGTCGTCATGGCGACGATGATGTCATAATGGTCGTCATGGCGACGATGATGTCATAATGGTCGTCATGCCGACGATGATGTCAGTATGGTGGTCATGGCTTTGGTGATGTCATAATGGTCGTCATGGCGACGATGATGTCATAATGGTCGTCATGGCGACGATGATGTCATAATGGTCGTCATGCCGACGATGATGTCAGTATGGTGGTCATGGCTTTGGTGATGTCATAGTGGTCGTCATGGCGACGGTGATGTCATAATGGTCGTCATGTCAATGGTGATGTCAGAATGGTCGTCATGTCAATGGTGATGTCAGAATGGTCGTCATGGCGACGATGATGTCAGTATGGTGGTCATGGCTTTGGTGATGTCATAATGGTCGTCATGGCGACGATTATGTCATAATGATCGTCATGGCGACGATGATGTCAATATGGTTGTCATGGCTTTGGTGATGTCATACTGGTCGTCATGGCGGCGGTGATGTCATAATGGTCGTCATGGCGACGATGATGTCATAATGGTCGTCACGGCGACGATGATGTCATAATGGTCGTCATAGCGACGATGATGTCATAATGGTCGTCATGGCGACGATGACGTCATAATGGTCGTCATGGCGACGATGATGTCATAATGGTCGTCATGGCGACGATGATGTCAATATGGTTGTCATGGCTTTGGTGATGTCATAATGGTCGTCATGGCGACGGTGATGTCATAATGGTCGTCATGGCGACGATGATGTCATAATGGTCGTCACAGCGACGGTGATGTCATAATGGTCGTCACGGCGACGGTGATGTCATAATGGTAGTCATGGCGACGATGATGTCATACTGGTCGTCATGGCGACGGTGTTGCCATAATGGTCGTCATGGCGACGATGATGTCATCATGGTCGTCATGGCGACGATGATGTCATAATGGTCGTCATGGCGACGATGACGTCATAATGGTCGTCATGGCGACGATGATGTCATAATGGTCGTCATGGTGACGATGATGTTATAATGGTCATCATGGCAATGGTGATGTCAGAATGGTCGTCATGGCGACGATGATGTCAGTATGGTGGTCATGGCTTTGGTGATGTCATAATGGTCGTCATGGCGACGGTGATGTCATCATGGTCGTCATTGCAATGGTGATGTCAGAATGGTCGTCATGGCGACGATGATGTCAGTATGGTGGTCATTGCTTTGGTGATGTCATAATGGTCGTCATGGCGACGATTATGTCATAATGGTTGTCATGGCGACGATGATGTCAATATGGTTGTCATGGCTTTGGTGATGTCATAATGGTCGTCATGGCGGCGGTGATGTCATAATGGTCGTCATGGCGACGATGATGTCATAATGGTCGTCACGGCGACGATGATGTCATAATGGTCGTCATAGCGACGATGATCTCATAATGGTCGTCATGGCGACGATGACGTCATAATGGTCGTCATGGCGACGATGATGTCATAATGGTCGTCATGGCGACGATGATGTCAATATGGTTGTCATGGCTTTGGTGATGTCATAATGGTCGTCATGGCGACGGTGATGTCATAATGGTCGTCATGGCGACAATGATGTCATAATGGTCGTCACAGCGACGATGATGTCATAATGGTCGTCACGGCGACGGTGATGTCATAATGGTAGTCATGGCGACGATGATGTCATACTGGTCGTCATGGCGACGGTGTTGCCATAATGGTCGTCATGGTGACGATGATGTCATAATGGTCGTCATGGCGACGATGATGTCATAATGGTCGTCATGGCGACGATGATGTCATAATGGTCGTCATGCCGACGATGATGTCAGTATGGTGGTCATGGCGACGATGATGTCAAAATGGTCGTCATGGCGACAATGATGTCATAATGGTCGTCATGGCGACGATGATGTCATTATGGTCATCATGGCGACGGTGTTGCCATAATGGTCGTCATGGCGACGATGATGTCATAATGGTCGTCATGGCGACGATGATGTCATAATGGTCGTCATGGCGTCAATGATGTCATAATGGTCGTCATGCCGACGATGATGTCATTATGGTCATCATGGCAACGATGATGTCATAATGGTCGTCATGGCGACGATGATGTCATAATAGTCATCATGGCGACAATGATGTCATAATGGTCATCATGGCGACGATGATGTCAATATGGTTGTCATGGCTTTGGTGATGTCATAATGGTCGTCACGGCGACGGTGATGTCATAATGGTCGTCACGGCGACGGTGACGTCATAATGGTCGTCATGGCGACGATTACGTCATAATGGTCGTCATGGCGACGATGATGTCATACTGGTCGTCATGGCGACGGTGTTGCCATAATGGTCGTCATGGCGACGATGATGTCATAATGGTCGTCATGGCGACGATTATGTCATAATGGTCGTCATGCCGACGATGATGTCATAATAGTCGTCATGGCGACGATGACCTCATAATGGTCGTCATGGCGACGATGACGTCATAATAGTCGTCATGGCGACAGTGACGTCATAATAGTCGTCATGGCGACAGTGATGTCATAATAGTCGTCATGGCGACGATGATGTCATAATGGTCGTCATGCCGACGATGATGTCATAATGGTCGTCACGGCGACGGTGTTGCCATAATGGTCGTCATGGCGACGATGATGTCATAATGGTCGTCATGGCGACGATGATGTCATAATGGTCGTCATGGCGACGATGATGTCAGTATGGTGGTCATGGCTTTGGTGATGTCATAATGGTCGTCATGGCGACGGTGATGTCATAATGGTCGTCATGGCAATGGTGATGTCAGAATGGTCGTCATGGCGACGGTGTTTCTATAATGGTCGTCATGGCGACGATGATGTCATAATGGTCGTCATGGCGACGATGAAGTTATAATGGTCGTCATGGCGACGATGACGTCATAATGGTCGTCATGGCGACGATGATGTCATAATGGTCGTCATGGTGACGATGATGTCATAATGGTCGTCATGGCAATGGTGATGTCAGAATGGTCGTCATGGCGACGATGATGTCAGTATGGTGGTCATGGCTTTGGTGATGTCATAATGGTCGTCATGGCGACGGTGATGTCATCATAGTCGTCATGGCAATGGTGATGTCAGAATGGTCGTCATGGCGACGATGATGTCATAATGGTCGTCATGCCGACGATGATGTCAGTATGGTGGTCATGGCTTTGGTGATGTCATATTGGTCGTCATGGCGACGATGATGTCATACTGGTCGTCATGGCGACGGTGTTGCCATAATGGTCGTCAAGGCGACGATGATGTCATACTGGTCGTCATGGCGGCGGTGATGTCATAATGGTCGTCATGGCGACGATGATGTCATAATGGTCGTCACGGCGACGATGATGTCATAATGGTCGTCATAGCGACGATGATGTCATAATGGTCGTCATGGCGACGATGACGTCATAATGGTCGTCATGGCGACGATGATGTCATAATGGTCGTCATGGCGACGATGATGTCAATATGGTTGTCATGGCTTTGGTGATGTCATAATGGTCGTCATGGCGACGGTGATGTCATAATGGTCGTCATGGCGACTATGATGTCATAATGGTCGTCACAGCGACGGTGATGTCATAATGGTCGTCACGGCGACGGTGATGTCATAATGGTAGTCATGGCGACGATGATGTCATACTGGTCGTCATGGCGACGGTGTTGCCATAATGGTCGTCATGGCGACGATGATGTCATCATGGTCGTCATGGCGACGATGATGTCATAATGGTCGTCATGGCGACGATGACGTCATAATGGTCGTCATGGCGACGATGATGTCATAATGGTCGTCATGGTGACGATGATGTCATAATGGTCGTCATGGCAATGGTGATGTCAGAATGGTCGTCATGGCGACGATGATGTCAGTATGGTGGTCATGGCTTTGGTGATGTCATAATGGTCGTCATGGCGACGGTGATGTCATCATGGTCGTCATTGCAATGGTGATGTCAGAATGGTCGTCATGGCGACGATGATGTCAGTATGGTGGTCATTGCTTTGGTGATGTCATAATGGTCGTCATAGCGACGATTATGTCATAATGGTTGTCATGGCGACGATGATGTCAATATGGTTGTCATGGCTTTGGTGATGTCATAATGGTCGTCATGGCGGCGGTGATGTCATAATGGTCGTCATGGCGACGATGATGTCATAATGGTCGTCACGGCGACGATGATGTCATAATGGTCGTCATAGCGACGATGATCTCATAATGGTCGTCATGGCGACGATGACGTCATAATGGTCGTCATGGCGACGATGATGTCATAATGGTCGTCATGGCGACGATGATGTCAATATGGTTGTCATGGCTTTGGTGATGTCATAATGGTCGTCATGGCGACGGTGATGTCATAATGGTCGTCATGGCGACGATGATGTCATAATGGTCGTCACAGCGACGATGATGTCATAATGGTCGTCACGGCGACGGTGATGTCATAATGGTAGTCATGGCGACGATGATGTCATACTGGTCGTCATGGCGACGGTGTTGCCATAATGGTCGTTATGGTGACGATGATGTCATAATGGTCGTCATGGCGACGATGATGTCATAATGGTCGTCATGGCGACGATGATGTCATAATGGTCGTCATGCCGACGATGATGTCAGTATGGTGGTCATGGCGACGATGATGTTAAAATGGTCGTCATGGCGACAATGATGTCATAATGGTCGTTATGGCGACGATGATGTCATTATGGTCATCATGGCGACGGTGTTGCCATAATGGTCGTCATGGCGACGATGATGTCATAATGGTCGTCATGGCGACGATGATGTCATAATGGTCGTCATGGCGTCAATGATGTCATAATGGTCGTCATGCCGACGATGATGTCATTATGGTCATCATGGCAACGATGATGTCATAATGGTCGTCATGGCGACGATGATGTCATAATAGTCATCATGGCGACAATGATGTCATAATGGTCATCATGGCGACGATGATGTCAATATGGTTGTCATGGCTTTGGTGATGTCATAATGGTCGTCACGGCGACGGTGATGTCATAATGGTCGTCACGGCGACGGTGACGTCATAATGGTCGTCATGGCGACGATGACGTCATAATGGTCGTCATGCCGACGATGATGTCATTATGGTCATCATGGCAACGATGATGTCATAATGGTCGTCATGCCGACGATGATGTCATAATAGTCGTCATGGCGACGATGACGTCATAATGGTCGTCATGGCGACGATGACGTCATAATAGTCGTCATGGCGACAGTGATGTCATAATAGTCGTCATGGCGACGATGATGTCATAATGGTCGTCATGCCGACGATGATGTCATAATGGTCGTCACGGCGACGGTGTTGCCATAATGGTCGTCATGGCGACGATGATGTCATAATGGTCGTCATGGCGACGATGATGTCATAATGGTCGTCATGGCGACGATGATGTCAGTATGGTGGTCATGGCTTTGGTGATGTCATAATGGTCGTCATGGCGACGGTGATGTCATAATGGTCGTCATGGCAATGGTGATGTCAGAATGGTCGTCATGGCGACGGTGTTTCCATAATGGTCGTCATGGCGACGATGATGTCATAATGGTCGTCATGGCGACGATGAAGTCATAATGGTCGTCATGGCGACGATGACGTCATAATGGTCGTCATGGCGACGATGATGTCATAATGGTCGTCATGGTGACGATGATGTCATAATGGTCGTCATGGCAATGGTGATGTCAGAATGGTCGTCATGGCGACGATGATGTCAGTATGGTGGTCATGGCTTTGGTGATGTCATAATGGTCGTCATGGCGACGGTGATGTCATCATGGTCGTCATGGCAATGGTGATGTCAGAATGGTCGTCATGGCGACGATGATGTCAGTATGGTGGTCATGGCTTTGGTGATGTCATAATGGTCGTCATGGCGACGATTATGTCATAATGGTCGTCATGGCGACGATTATGTCAATATGGTTGTCATGGCTTTGGTGATGTCATAATGGTCGTCATGGCGGCGGTGATGTCATAATGGTCGTCATGGCGACGATGATGTCATAATGGTCGTCACGGCGACGATGATGTCATAATGGTCGTCACGGCGACGATGATGTCATAATTGTCGTCATAGCGACGATGATCTCATAATGGTCGTCATGGCGACGATGACGTCATAATGGTCGTCATGGCGACGATGATGTCATAATGGTCGTCATGGCGACGATGATGTCAATATGGTTGTCATGGCTTTGGTGATGTCATAATGGTCGTCATGGCGACGGTGATGTCATAATGGTCGTCATGGCGACGATGATGTCATAATGGACGTCACAGCGACGATGATGTCATAATGGTCGTCACGGCGACGGTGATGTCATAATGGTAGTCATGGCGACGATGATGTCATACTGGTCGTCATGGCGACGGTGTTGCCATAATGGTCGTCATGGTGACGATGATGTCATAATGGTCGTCATGGCGACGATGATGTCATAATGGTCGTCATGGCGACGATGATGTCATAATGGTCGTCATGCCGACGATGATGTCAGTATGGTGGTCATGGCTTTGGTGATGTCATATTGGTCGTCATGGCGACGATGATGTCATACTGGTCGTCATGGCGACGGTGTTGCCATAATGGTCGTCAAGGCGACGATGATGTCATACTGGTCGTCATGGCGGCGGTGATGTCATAATGGTCGTCATGGCGACGATGATGTCATAATGGTCGTCACGGCGACGATGATGTCATAATGGTCGTCATAGCGACGATGATGTCATAATGGTCGTCATGGCGACGATGACGTCATAATGGTCGTCATGGCGACGATGATGTCATAATGGTCGTCATGGCGACGATGATGTCAATATGGTTGTCATGGCTTTGGTGATGTCATAATGGTCGTCATGGCGACGGTGATGTCATAATGGTCGTCATGGCGACGATGATGTCATAATGGTCGTCACAGCGACGGTGATGTCATAATGGTCGTCACGGCGACGGTGATGTCATAATGGTAGTCATGGCGACGATGATGTCATACTGGTCGTCATGGCGACGGTGTTGCCATAATGGTCGTCATGGCGACGATGATGTCATCATGGTCGTCATGGCGACGATGATGTCATAATGGTCGTCATGGCGACGATGACGTCATAATGGTCGTCATGGCGACGATGATGTCATAATGGTCGTCATGGTGACGATGATGTCATAATGGTCGTCATGGCAATGGTGATGTCAGAATGGTCGTCATGGCGACGATGATGTCAGTATGGTGGTCATGGCTTTGGTGATGTCATAATGGTCGTCATGGCGACGGTGATGTCATCATGGTCGTCATTGCAATGGTGATGTCAGAATGGTCGTCATGGCGACGATGATGTCAGTATGGTGGTCATTGCTTTGGTGATGTCATAATGGTCGTCATAGCGACGATTATGTCATAATGGTTGTCATGGCGACGATGATGTCAATATGGTTGTCATGGCTTTGGTGATGTCATAATGGTCGTCATGGCGGCGGTGATGTCATAATGGTCGTCATGGCGACGATGATGTCATAATGGTCGTCACGGCGACGATGATGTCATAATGGTCGTCATAGCGACGATGATCTCATAATGGTCGTCATGGCGACGATGACGTCATAATGGTCGTCATGGCGACGATGATGTCATAATGGTCGTCATGGCGACGATGATGTCAATATGGTTGTCATGGCTTTGGTGATGTCATAATGGTCGTCATGGCGACGGTGATGTCATAATGGTCGTCATGGCGACGATGATGTCATAATGGTCGTCACAGCGACGATGATGTCATAATGGTCGTCACGGCGACGGTGATGTCATAATGGTAGTCATGGCGACGATGATGTCATACTGGTCGTCATGGCGACGGTGTTGCCATAATGGTCGTCATGGTGACGATGATGTCATAATGGTCGTCATGGCGACGATGATGTCATAATGGTCGTCATGGCGACGATGATGTCATAATGGTCGTCATGCCGACGATGATGTCAGTATGGTGGTCATGGCGACGATGATGTTAAAATGGTCGTCATGGCGACAATGATGTCATAATGGTCGTTATGGCGACGATGATGTCATTATGGTCATCATGGCGAAGGTGTTGCCATAATGGTCGTCATGGCGACGATGATGTCATAATGGTCGTCATGGCGACGATGATGTCATAATGGTCGTCATGGCGTCAATGATGTCATAATGGTCGTCATGCCGACGATGATGTCATTATGGTCATCATGGCAACGATGATGTCATAATGGTCGTCATGGCGACGATGATGTCATAATAGTCATCATGGCGACAATGATGTCATAATGGTCATCATGGCGACGATGATGTCAATATGGTTGTCATGGCTTTGGTGATGTCATAATGGTCGTCACGGCGACGGTGATGTCATAATGGTCGTCACGGCGACGGTGACGTCATAATGGTCGTCATGGCGACGATGACGTCATAATGGTCGTCATGCCGACGATGATGTCATTATGGTCATCATGGCAACGATGATGTCATAATGGTCGTCATGCCGACGATGATGTCATAATAGTCGTCATGGCGACGATGACGTCATAATGGTCGTCATGGCGACGATGACGTCATAATAGTCGTCATGGCGACAGTGATGTCATAATAGTCGTCATGGCGACGATGATGTCATAATGGTCGTCATGCCGACGATGATGTCATAATGGTCGTCACGGCGACGGTGTTGCCATAATGGTCGTCATGGCGACGATGATGTCATAATGGTCGTCATGGCGACGATGATGTCATAATGGTCGTCATGGCGACGATGATGTCAGTATGGTGGTCATGGCTTTGGTGATGTCATAATGGTCGTCATGGCGACGGTGATGTCATAATGGTCGTCATGGCAATGGTGATGTCAGAATGGTCGTCATGGCGACGGTGTTTCCATAATGGTCGTCATGGCGACGATGATGTCATAATGGTCGTCATGGCGACGATGAAGTCATAATGGTCGTCATGGCGACGATGACGTCATAATGGTCGTCATGGCGACGATGATGTCATAATGGTCGTCATGGTGACGATGATGTCATAATGGTCGTCATGGCAATGGTGATGTCAGAATGGTCGTCATGGCGACGATGATGTCAGTATGGTGGTCATGGCTTTGGTGATGTCATAATGGTCGTCATGGCGACGGTGATGTCATCATGGTCGTCATGGCAATGGTGATGTCAGAATGGTCGTCATGGCGACGATGATGTCAGTATGGTGGTCATGGCTTTGGTGATGTCATAATGGTCGTCATGGCGACGATTATGTCATAATGGTCGTCATGGCGACGATTATGTCAATATGGTTGTCATGGCTTTGGTGATGTCATAATGGTCGTCATGGCGGCGGTGATGTCATAATGGTCGTCATGGCGACGATGATGTCATAATGGTCGTCACGGCGACGATGATGTCATAATGGTCGTCACGGCGACGATGATGTCATAATTGTCGTCATAGCGACGATGATCTCATAATGGTCGTCATGGCGACGATGACGTCATAATGGTCGTCATGGCGACGATGATGTCATAATGGTCGTCATGGCGACGATGATGTCAATATGGTTGTCATGGCTTTGGTGATGTCATAATGGTCGTCATGGCGACGGTGATGTCATAATGGTCGTCATGGCGACGATGATGTCATAATGGACGTCACAGCGACGATGATGTCATAATGGTCGTCACGGCGACGGTGATGTCATAATGGTAGTCATGGCGACGATGATGTCATACTGGTCGTCATGGCGACGGTGTTGCCATAATGGTCGTCATGGTGACGATGATGTCATAATGGTCGTCATGGCGACGATGATGTCATAATGGTCGTCATGGCGACGATGATGTCATAATGGTCGTCATGCCGACGATGATGTCAGTATGGTGGTCATGGCTTTGGTGATGTCATATTGGTCGTCATGGCGACGATGATGTCATACTGGTCGTCATGGCGACGGTGTTGCCATAATGGTCGTCAAGGCGACGATGATGTCATACTGGTCGTCATGGCGGCGGTGATGTCATAATGGTCGTCATGGCGACGATGATGTCATAATGGTCGTCACGGCGACGATGATGTCATAATGGTCGTCATAGCGACGATGATGTCATAATGGTCGTCATGGCGACGATGACGTCATAATGGTCGTCATGGCGACGATGATGTCATAATGGTCGTCATGGCGACGATGATGTCAATATGGTTGTCATGGCTTTGGTGATGTCATAATGGTCGTCATGGCGACGGTGATGTCATAATGGTCGTCATGGCGACGATGATGTCATAATGGTCGTCACAGCGACGGTGATGTCATAATGGTCGTCACGGCGACGGTGATGTCATAATGGTAGTCATGGCGACGATGATGTCATACTGGTCGTCATGGCGACGGTGTTGCCATAATGGTCGTCATGGCGACGATGATGTCATCATGGTCGTCATGGCGACGATGATGTCATAATGGTCGTCATGGCGACGATGACGTCATAATGGTCGTCATGGCGACGATGATGTCATAATGGTCGTCATGGTGACGATGATGTCATAATGGTCGTCATGGCAATGGTGATGTCAGAATGGTCGTCATGGCGACGATGATGTCAGTATGGTGGTCATGGCTTTGGTGATGTCATAATGGTCGTCATGGCGACGGTGATGTCATCATGGTCGTCATTGCAATGGTGATGTCAGAATGGTCGTCATGGCGACGATGATGTCAGTATGGTGGTCATTGCTTTGGTGATGTCATAATGGTCGTCATAGCGACGATTATGTCATAATGGTTGTCATGGCGACGATGATGTCAATATGGTTGTCATGGCTTTGGTGATGTCATAATGGTCGTCATGGCGGCGGTGATGTCATAATGGTCGTCATGGCGACGATGATGTCATAATGGTCGTCACGGCGACGATGATGTCATAATGGTCGTCATAGCGACGATGATCTCATAATGGTCGTCATGGCGACGATGACGTCATAATGGTCGTCATGGCGACGATGATGTCATAATGGTTGTCATGGCGACGATGATGTCAATATGGTTGTCATGGCTTTGGTGATGTCATAATGGTCGTCATGGTGACGGTGATGTCATAATGGTCGTCATGGCGACGATGATGTCATAATGGTCGTCACAGCGACGATGATGTCATAATGGTCGTCACGGCGACGGTGATGTCATAATGGTAGTCATGGCGACGATGATGTCATACTGGTCGTCATGGCGACGGTGTTGCCATAATGGTCGTCATGGTGACGATGATGTCATAATGGTCGTCATGGCGACGATGATGTCATAATGGTCGTCATGGCGACGATGATGTCATAATGGTCGTCATGCCGACGATGATGTCAGTATGGTGGTCATGGCGACGATGATGTTAAAATGGTCGTCATGGCGACAATGATGTCATAATGGTCGTTATGGCGACGATGATGTCATTATGGTCATCATGGCGACGGTGTTGCCATAATGGTCGTCATGGCGACGATGATGTCATAATGGTCGTCATGGCGACGATGATGTCATAATGGTCGTCATGGCGTCAATGATGTCATAATGGTCGTCATGCCGACGATGATGTCATTATGGTCATCATGGCAACGATGATGTCATAATGGTCGTCATGGCGACGATGATGTCATAATAGTCATCATGGCGACAATGATGTCATAATGGTCATCATGGCGACGATGATGTCAATATGGTTGTCATGGCTTTGGTGATGTCATAATGGTCGTCACGGCGACGGTGATGTCATAATGGTCGTCACGGCGACGGTGACGTCATAATGGTCGTCATGGCGACGATGACGTCATAATGGTCGTCATGCCGACGATGATGTCATTATGGTCATCATGGCAACGATGATGTCATAATGGTCGTCATGCCGACGATGATGTCATAATAGTCGTCATGGCGACGATGACGTCATAATGGTCGTCATGGCGACGATGACGTCATAATAGTCGTCATGGCGACAGTGATGTCATAATAGTCGTCATGGCGACGATGATGTCATAATGGTCGTCATGCTGACGATGATGTCATAATGGTCGTCACGGCGACGGTGTTGCCATAATGGTCGTCATGGCGACGATGATGTCATAATGGTCGTCATGGCGACGATGACGTCATAATGGTCGTCATGCCGACGATGATGTCATTATGGTCATCATGGCAACGATGATGTCATAATGGTCGTCATGGCGACGGTGATGTCATAATGGTCGTCATGGCAATGGTGATGTCAGAATGGTCGTCATGGCGACGGTGTTTCCATAATGGTCGTCATGGCGACGATGATGTCATAATGGTCGTCATGGCGACGATGAAGTCATAATGGTCGTCATGGCGACGATGACGTCATAATGGTCGTCATGGCGACGATGATGTCATAATGGTCGTCATGGCGACGGTGTTGCCATAATGGTCGTCATGGTGACGATGATGTCATAATGGTCGTCATGGCGACGATGATGTCATAATGGTCGTCATGGCGACGATGATGTCATAATGGTCGTCATGCCGACGATGATGTCAGTATGGTGGTCATGGCTTTGGTGATGTCATATTGGTCGTCATGGCGACGATGATGTCATACTGGTCGTCATGGCGACGGTGTTGCCATAATGGTCGTGAAGGCGACGATGATGTCATAATGGTCGTCATGGCGACGGTGATGTCATAATGGTCGTCATGCCGACGATGATGTCAGTATGGTGGTCATGGCTTTGGTGATGTCATAGTGGTCGTCATGGCGACGGTGATGTCATAATGGTCGTCATGTCAATGGTGATGTCAGAATGTTCGTCATGGCGACGATGATGTCAGTATGGTGGTCATGGCTTTGGTGATGTCATACTGGTCGTCATGGCGACGGTGTTGCCATAATGGTCGTCATGGCGACGATGATGTCATAATGGTCGTCATGGCGACGATTATGTCATAATGGTCGTCATGCCGACGATGATGTCATAATAGTCGTCATGGCGACGATGACGTCATAATGGTCGTCATGGCGACGATGACGTCATAATAGTCGTCATGGCGACAGTGATGTCATAATAGTCGTCATGGCGACGATGATGTCATAATGGTCGTCATGCCGACGATGATGTCATAATGGTCGTCACGGCGACGGTGTTGCCATAATGGTCGTCATGGCGACGATGATGTCATAATGGTCGTCATGGCGACGATGATGTCATAATGGTCGTCATGGCGACGATGATGTCAGTATGGTGGTCATGTCTTTGGTGATGTCATAATGGTCGTCATGCGACGGTGATGTCATAATGGTCGTCATGGCAATGGTGATGTCAGAATGGTCGTCATGGCGACGGTGTTTCCATAATGGTCGTCATGGCGACGATGATGTCATAATGGTCGTCATGGCGACGATGAAGTCATAATGGTCGTCATGGCGACGATGACGTCATAATGGTCGTCATGGCGACGATGATGTCATACTGGTCGTCATGGCGACGGTGTTGCCATAATGGTCGTCATGGTGACGATGATGTCATAATGGTCGTCATGGCGACGATGATGTCATAATGGTCGTCATGGCGACGATAATGTCATAATGGTCGTCATGCCGACGATGATGTCAGTATGGTGGTCATGGCTTTGGTGATGTCATATTGGTCGTCATGGCGACGATGATGTCATACTGGTCGTCATGGCGACGGTGTTGCCATAATGGTCGTCAAGGCGACGATGATGTCATAATGGTCGTCATGGCGACGGTGATGTCATAATGGTCGTCATGCCGACGATGATGTCAGTATGGTGGTCATGGCTTTGGTGATGTCATAGTGGTCGTCATGGCGACGGTGATGTCATAATGGTCGTCATGTCAATGGTGATGTCAGAATGTTCGTCATGGCGACGATGATGTCAGTATGGTGGTCATGGCTTTGGTGATGTCATAATGGTCGTCATGGCGACGATTATGTCATAATGGTCGTCATGGCGACGATGATGTCAATATGGTTGTCATGGCTTTGGTGATGTCATACTGGTCGTCATGGCGGCGGTGATGTCATAATGGTCGTCATGGCGACGATGATGTCATAATGGTCGTCACGGCGACGATGATGTCATAATGGTCGTCATAGCGACGATGATGTCATAATGGTCGTCATGGCGACGATGACGTCATAATGGTCGTCATGGCGACGATGATGTCATAATGGTCGTCATGGCGACGATGATGTCAATATGGTTGTCATGGCTTTGGTGATGTCATAATGGTCGTCATGGCGACGGTGATGTCATAATGGTCGTCATGGCGACGATGATGTCATAATGGTCGTCACAGCGACGGTGATGTCATAATGGTCGTCACGGCGACGGTGATGTCATAATGGTAGTCATGGCGACGATGATGTCATACTGGTCGTCATGGCGACGGTGTTGCCATAATGGTCGTCATGGCGACGATGATGTCATCATGGTCGTCATGGCGACGATGATGTCATAATGGTCGTCATGGCGACGATGACGTCATAATGGTCGTCATGGCGACGATGATGTCATAATGGTCGTCATGGTGACGATGATGTCATAATGGTCGTCATGGCAATGGTGATGTCAGAATGGTCGTCATGGCGACGATGATGTCAGTATGGTGGTCATGGCTTTGGTGATGTCATAATGGTCGTCATGGCGACGGTGATGTCATCATGGTCGTCATTGCAATGGTGATGTCAGAATGGTCGTCATGGCGACGATGATGTCAGTATGGTGGTCATTGCTTTGGTGATGTCATAATGGTCGTCATAGCGACGATTATGTCATAATGGTTGTCATGGCGACGATGATGTCAATATGGTTGTCATGGCTTTGGTGATGTCATAATGGTCGTCATGGCGGCGGTGATGTCATAATGGTCGTCATGGCGACGATGATGTCATAATGGTCGTCACGGCGACGATGATGTCATAATGGTCGTCATAGCGACGATGATCTCATAATGGTCGTCATGGCGACGATGACGTCATAATGGTCGTCATGGCGACGATGATGTCATAATGGTCGTCATGGCGACGATGATGTCAATATGGTTGTCATGGCGACGGTGATGTCATAATGGTCGTCATGGCGACGATGATGTCATAATGGTCGTCACAGCGACGATGATGTCATAATGGTCGTCACGGCGACGGTGATGTCATAATGGTAGTCATGGCGACGATGATGTCATACTGGTCGTCATGGCGACGGTGTTGCCATAATGGTCGTCATGGTGACGATGATGTCATAATGGTCGTCATGGCGACGATGATGTCATAATGGTCGTCATGGCGACGATGATGTCATAATGGTCGTCATGGCGACGATGATGTCATAATGGTCGTCATGCCGACGATGATGTCAGTATGGTGGTCATGGCGACGATGATGTTAAAATGGTCGTCATGGCGACAATGATGTCATAATGGTCGTTATGGCGACGATGATGTCATTATGGTCATCATGGCGACGGTGTTGCCATAATGGTCGTCATGGCGACGATGATGTCATAATGGTCGTCATGGCGACGATGATGTCATAATGGTCGTCATGGCGTCAATGATGTCATAATGGTCATCATGCCGACGATGATGTCATTATGGTCATCATGGCAACGATGATGTCATAATGGTCGTCATGGCGACGATGATGTCATAATAGTCATCATGGCGACAATGATGTCATAATGGTCATCATGGCGACGATGATGTCAATATGGTTGTCATGGCTTTGGTGATGTCATAATGGTCATCACGGCGACGGTGATGTCATAATGGTCGTCACGGCGACGGTGACGTCATAATGGTCGTCATGGCGACGATGACGTCATAATGGTCGTCATGGCGACGATGATGTCATACTGGTCGTCATGGCGACGGTGTTGCCATAATGGTCGTCATGGCGACGATGATGTCATAATGGTCGTCATGGCGACGATTATGTCATAATGGTCGTCATGCCGACGATGATGTCATAATAGTCGTCATGGCGACGATGACGTCATAATGGTCGTCATGGCGACGATGACGTCATAATAGTCGTCATGGCGACAGTGATGTCATAATAGTCGTCATGGCGACGATGATGTCATAATGGTCGTCATGCCGACGATGATGTCATAATGGTCGTCACGGCGACGGTGTTGCCATAATGGTCGTCATGGCGACGATGATGTCATAATGGTCGTCATGGCGACGATGATGTCATAATGGTCGTCATGGCGACGATGATGTCAGTATGGTGGTCATGGCTTTGGTGATGTCATAATGGTCGTCATGGCGACGGTGATGTCATAATGGTCGTCATGGCAATGGTGATGTCAGAATGGTCGTCATGGCGACGGTGTTTCCATAATGGTCGTCATGGCGACGATGATGTCATAATGGTCGTCATGGCGACGATGAAGTCATAATGGTTGTCATGGCGACGATGACGTCATAATGGTCGTCATGGCGACGATGATGTCATAATGGTCGTCATGGTGACGATGATGTCATAATGGTCGTCATGGCAATGGTGATGTCAGAATGGTCGTCATGGCGACGATGATGTCAGTATGGTGGTCATGGCTTTGGTGATGTCATAATGGTCGTCATGGCGACGGTGATGTCATCATGGTCGTCATGGCAATGGTGATGTCAGAATGGTCGTCATGGCGACGATGATGTCAGTATGGTGGTCATGGCTTTGGTGATGTCATAATGGTCGTCATGGCGACGATTATGTCATAATGGTCGTCATGGCGACGATGATGTCAATATGGTTGTCATGGCTTTGGTGATGTCATAATGGTCGTCATGGCGGCGGTGATGTCATAATGGTCGTCATGGCGACGATGATGTCATAATGGTCGTCACGGCGACGATGATGTCATAATGGTCGTCATAGCGACGATGATCTCATAATGGTCGTCATGGCGACGATGACGTCATAATGGTCGTCATGGCGACGATGATGTCATAATGGTCGTCATGGCGACGATGATGTCAATATGGTTGTCATGGCTTTGGTGATGTCATAATGGTCGTCATGGCGACGGTGATGTCATAATGGTCGTCATGGCGACGATGATGTCATAATGGTCGTCACAGCGACGATGATGTCATAATGGTCGTCACGGCGACGGTGATGTCATAATGGTAGTCATGGCGACGATTATGTCATACTGGTCGTCATGGCGACGGTGTTGCCATAATGGTCGTCATGGTGACGATGATGTCATAATGGTCGTCATGGCGACGATGATGTCATAATGGTCGTCATGGCGACGATGATGTCATAATGGTCGTCATGCCGACGATGATGTCAGTATGGTGGTCATGGCTTTGGTGATGTCATAATGGTCGTCATGGCGACGATGATGTCATACTGGTCGTCATGGCGACGGTGTTGCCATAATGGTCGTCAAGGCGACGATGATGTCATAATGGTCGTCATGGCGACGGTGATGTCATAATGGTCGTCATGCCTACGATGATGTCAGTATGGTGGTCATGGCTTTGGTGATGTCATAGTGGTCGTCATGGCGACGGTGATGTCATAATGGTCGTCATGTCAATGGTGATGTCAGAATGGTCGTCATGGCGACGATGATGTCAATATGGTGGTCATGGCTTTGGTGATGTCATAATGGTCGTCATGGCGACGATTATGTCATAATGGTCGTCATGGCGACGATGATGTCAATATGGTTGTCATGGCTTTGGTGATGTCATACTGGTCGTCATGGCGGCGGTGATGTCATAATGGTCGTCATGGCGACGATGATGTCATAATGGTCGTCACGGCGACGATGATGTCATAATGGTCGTCATAGCGACGATGATGTCATAATGGTCGTCATGGCGACGATGACGTCATAATGGTCGTCATGGCGACGATGATGTCATAATGGTCGTCATGGCGACGATGATGTCAATATGGTTGTCATGGCTTTGGTGATGTCATAATGGTCGTCATGGCGACGGTGATGTCATAATGGTCGTCATGGCGACGATGATGTCATAATGGTCGTCACAGCGACGGTGATGTCATAATGGTCGTCACGGCGACGGTGATGTCATAATGGTAGTCATGGCGACGATGATGTCATACTGGTCGTCATGGCGACGGTGTTGCCATAATGGTCGTCATGGCGACGATGATGTCATCATGGTCGTCATGGCGACGATGATGTCATAATGGTCGTCATGGCGACGATGACGTCATAATGGTCGTCATGGCGACGATGATGTCATATTGGTCGTCATGGTGACGATGATGTCATAATGGTCGTCATGGCAATGGTGATGTCAGAATGGTCGTCATGGCGACGATGATGTCAGTATGGTGGTCATGGCTTTGGTGATGTCATAATGGTCGTCATGGCGACGGTGATGTCATCATGGTCGTCATGGCAATGGTGATGTCAGAATGGTCGTCATGGCGACGATGATGTCAGTATGGTGGTCATGGCTTTGGTGATGTCATAATGGTCGTCATGGCGACGATGATGTCAATATGGTTGTCATGGCTTTGGTGATGTCATAATGGTCGTCATGGCGGCGGTGATGTCATAATGGTCGTCATGGCGACGATGATGTCATAATGGTCGTCACGGCGACGATGATGTCATAGTGGTCGTCATAGCGACGATGATCTCATAATGGTCGTCATGGCGACGATGACGTCATAATGGTCGTCATGGCGACGATGATGTCATAATGGTCGTCATGGCGACGATGATGTCAATATGGTTGTCATGGCTTTGGTGATGTCATAATGGTCGTCATGGCGACGGTGATGTCATAATGGTCGTCATGGCGACGATGATGTCATAATGGTCGTCACAGCGACGATGATGTCATAATGGTCGTCACGGCGACGGTGATGTCATAATGGTAGTCATGGCGATGATGATGTCATACTGGTCGTCATGGCGACGGTGTTGCCATAATGGTCGTCATGGCGACGGTGTTGCCATAATGGTCGTCATAGTGACGATGATGTCATAATGGTCGTCATGGCGACGATGATGTCATAATGGTCGTCATGGCGACGATGATGTCATAATGGTCGTCATGCCGACGATGATGTCAGTATGGTGGTCATGGCGACGATGATGTCAAAATGGTCGTCATGGCGACAATGATGTCATAATGGTCGTCATGGCGACGATGATGTCATTATGGTCATCATGGCGACGGTGTTGCCATAATGGTCGTCATGGCGACGATGATGTCATAATGGTCGTCATGGCGACGATGATGTCATAATGGTCGTCATGGCGTCAATGATGTCATAATGGTCGTCATGCCGACGATGATGTCATTATGGTCATCATGGCAACGATGATGTCATAATGGTCGTCATGGCGACGATGATGTCATAATAGTCATCATGGCGACAATGATGTCATAATGGTCATCTTGGCGACGATGATGTCAATATGGTTGTCATGGCTTTGGTGATGTCATAATGGTCGTCACGGCGACGGTGATGTCATAATGGTCGTCACGGCGACGGTGACGTCATAATGGTCGTCATGGCGACGATGACATCATAATGGTCGTCATGGCGACGATGATGTCATACTGGTCGTCATGGCGACGGTGTTGCCAGAATGGTCGTCATGGCGACGATGATGTCATATGGTCGTCATGGCGACGATGATGTCATAATGGTCGTCATGGCGACGATGATGTCATAATGGTAGTCATGGCAACGATGATGTCATAATGGTCGTCATGGCCTCGATGATGTCATACTGGTCGTCATGACGACAGTGTTGCCATAATGGTCGTCATGGCGACGATGATGTCATCATGGTCGTCATGGCGACGGTGTTGTCATAATGGTCGTCATGCCGACGATGATGTCATAATGGTCGTCATGGCAAAGATGATGTCATAATGGTAGTCATGGCAAAGATGATGTCATAATGGTCGTCATGGCGACGATGACGTCATAATGGTCGTCATGGCGACGATGATGTCATAATGGTCGTCATGGTGACGATGATGTCATAATGGTCGTCATGGCAATGGTGATGTCAGAATGGTCGTCATGGCGACGATGATGTCAGTATGGTGGTCATGGCTTTGGTGATGTCATAATGGTCGTCATGGCGACGGTGATGTCATCATGGTCGTCATGGCAATGGTGATGTCAGAATGTTCGTCATGGCGACGATGATGTCAGTATGGTGGTCATGGCTTTGGTGATGTCATAATGGTCGTCATGGCGGCGGTGATGTCAAAATGGTCGTCACGGCGACGATGATGTCATAATGGTCGTCATAGCGACGATGATCTCATAATGGTCATCATGGCGACGATGACGTCATAATGGTCGTCATGGCGACGATGATGTCATAATGGTCGTCATGGCGACGATGATGTCAATATGGTTGTCATGGCTTTGGTGATGTCATAATAGTCGTCATGGCGACGGTGATGTCATAATGGTCGTCATGGCGACGATGATGTCATAATGGTCGTCACAGCGACGATGATGTCATTATGGTCGTCATGGCGTCAATGATGTCATAATGGTCGTCATGCCGACGATGATGTCATTATGGTCATCATGGCAACGATGATGTCATAATGGTCGTCATGGCGACGATGATGTCATAATAGTCATCATGGCGACAATGATGTCATAATGGTCATCATGGCGACGATGATGTCAATATGGTTGTCATGGCTTTGGTGATGTCATAATGGTCGTCACGGCGACGGTGATGTCATAATGGTCGTCATGGCGACGATGACGTCATAATGGTCGTCATGGCGACGATGATGTCATACTGGTCGTCATGGCGACGGTGTTGCCATAATGGTCGTCATGGCGACGATGATGTCATAATGGTCGTCATGGCGACGATTATGTCATAATGGTCGTCATGCCGACGATGATGTCATAATAGTCGTCATGGCGAAGATGATGTCATAATGGTCGTCATGGCGACGATGACGTCATATTGATCGTCATGGCGACGATGACGTCATAATGATCGTCATGTCGACGGTGATGTCATAATGGTCGTCATGGCGACGGTGATGTCATAATAGTCGTCATGGCGACGTTGATGTCATAATTGTCGTCATGCCGACGATGATGTCATAATGGTCGTCATGGCGACGGTGTTACCATAATGGTCATCATGGCGACGATGATGTCATAATGGTCGTCATGGCGACAATGATGTCATAATGGTCGTCATGGCGAAGATGATGTCAGTATGGTAGTCATGGCTTTGGTGATGTCATATTGGTCGTCATGGCGACGATGATGTCAAAATGGTTGTCATGGCGACGATGATGTCAATATGGTTGTCATGGTTTTGGTGATGTCATAATGGTCGTCATGGCGACGATGATGTCATAAAGTTCGTCATGGCGACGATGATGTCATAGTCGTAGTCATGGCAACGATGATGTCATAATGGTCGTCATGGCGACGATGATGTCATACTGGTCGTCATGGCGACAGTGTTGCCATAATGGTCGTCATGGCGACGGTGTTGTCATAATGGTCGTCATGCCGACGATGATGTCATAATGGTCGTCATGGCAAAGATGATGTCATAATGGTAGTCATGGCAAAGATGATGTCATAATGGTCGTCATGGCGACGATGATGTCATAATGGTCGTCATGGCGACGGTGATGTCATAATAGTCGTCATGGCGACGATGATGTCATAATGGTCGTCATGCCGACGATGATGTCATAATGGTCGTCATGGCGACGGTGTTGCCATAATGGTCGTCATGGCGACGATGATGTCATAATGGTCGTCATGGCGACGATGACGTCATAATGGTCGTCATGGCGACGATGACGTCATAATGGTCGTCATGGCGACGATGATGTCATAATGGTCGTCATGGCGACGATGATGTCATACTGGTTGTCATGGCGACTGTGTTGCCATAATGGTCGTCATGGCGACTGTGTTGCCATAATGGTCGTCGTGGCGACGATGATGTCATAATGGTCGTCATGGCGACGGTGATGTCATAATGGTCGTCATGCCGACGATGATGTCAGTATGGTGGTCATGGCTTTGGTGATGTCATAATGGTCGTCATGGCGACGGTGATGTCATAATGGTCGTCACGGCGACGATGATGTCATAATGATCGTCACGGCGACGATGATGTCATAATGGTCGTCATGGCGACGATAACGTCATAATGGTCGTCATGGCGACGATGATGTCATAATGGTCGTCATGGCGACGATGATGTCATAATGGTCGTCATGGCGACGATGTCATAATGGTCGTCATGGTGACGATGATGTCATAATGGTCGTCATGGCGACGATGATGTCATAATGGTCGTCATGGCGACGATGATGTCATACTGGTCATCATCGCGACGGTGTTGCCATAATGGTCGTCATGGCGACGATGATGTCATAATGGTCGTCATGGCGACGGTGATGTCATAATGGTCGTCATGATGACGATGATGTTAGTATGGTGGTCATGGCTTTGGTGATGTCATAATGGTCGTCATGGCGACGGTGATGTCAAAATGGTCGTCATGGCAATGGTGATGTCATACTGGTCGTCATGGCGACGATGACGTCATACTGGTCGTCATGGCGACGGTGTTGCCATAATGGTGGTCATGGCGACGATGAGGTCATAATGGTCGTCATGGCAATGGTGATGTCAGAATGGTCGTCATGGCGACGATGACGTCATACTGGTCGTCATGGCTACGATGATGTCATAATGGTCGTCTTGGCCACGATGATGTCATAATGATCGTCATGGCGACGATGATGTCATAATGGTCGTCATGGCGACGGTGATGTTATAATAGTAGTCATGGCGACTATGATGTCATAATGGTCGTCATGCCGACGATGATGTCAATATGGTTGTCATGGCTTTGGTGATGTCATAATGGTCGTCATGGCGACGGTGATGTCATAATGGTCGTCATGGCGAGGATGATGTCATAATGGTCGTCACGGCGACGATGATGTCATAATGGTCGTCACGGCGGCGGTAATGACATAATGGTCGTCATGGCGACGATGATGTCATACTGTCGTCATGGCGACGGTGTTGCCATAATGGTCGTCATGGCGACGATGATGTCATAATGGTAATCATGGCGACGATGACGTCATAATGGTCGTCATGGCGACAGTGTTGCCATAATGGTCGTCATGGCGACGGTGTTGTCATAATGGTCGTCATGCCGACGATGATGTCATAATGGTCGTCATGGCAAAGATGATGTCATAATGGTAGTCATGGCAAAGATGATGTCATAATGGTCGTCATGGCGACGATGATGTCATAATGGTCGTCATGGCGACGGTGATGTCATAATAGTCGTCATGGCGACGATGATGTCATAATGGTCGTCATGCCGACGATGATGTCATAATGGTCGTCATGGCGACGGTGTTGCCATAATGGTCATCATGGCGACGATGATGTCATAATGGTCGTCATGGCGACGATGATGTCAGTATGGTGGTCATGGCTTTGGTGATGTCATAATGGTCGTCATGGCGACGGTGATGTCATAATGGTCGTCATGGCAATGGTGATGTCAGATTGGTCATCATGGCGACGATGATGTCAGTATGGTGGTCATGGCTTTGGTGATGTCATAATGGTCGTCATGGCGACGATGATGTCAATATGGTTGTCATGGCTTTGGTGATGTCATAATGGTCGTCATGGCGACGGTGATGTCATAATGGTCATCATGGCGACGATGATGTCATAATGGTTGTCACGGCGACGATGATGTCATAATGGTCGTCATAGCGACGATGATGTCATAATGGTCGTCATGGCGACGATGACGTCATAATGGTCGTCATGGCGACGATGATGTCATAATGGTCGTCATGACGACGATGATGTCATACTGGTCGTCATGGCGACGGTGATGTCATAATGGTCGTCATGCCGACGATGATGTCAGTATGGTGGTCATGGCTTTGGTGATGTCATAATGGTCGTCATGGCGACGATGATGTCATAATGGTCGTCATGGCGACGATGATGTCATAATGGTCGTCATGGCGACGATGATGTCAGTATGGTGGTCATGGCTTTGGTGATGTCATAATGGTCGTCATGGCGACGGTGATGTCAAAATGGTCGTCATGGCAATGGTGATGTCAGAATGGTCTTCATGGCGACGATGATGTCATACTGGTCGTCATGGCGACGGTGTTGCTATAATGGTCGTCATGGCGATGATGATGTCATAATGGTCGTCATGGCGACGATGATGTCATAATGGTCATAATGGCGGCGATGATGTCATACTGGTCGTCATGGCGACGGAGTTGCCATAATGGTCGTCATTTCGACGATGATCTCATAATGGTCGTTATGCCGACGATGATGTCATAATGGTCGTCATGGCGACGGTGTTGTCATAATGGTCGTCATGGCGACGATGATGTTATAATGGTCGTCATGGCGACGATGATGTCATAATGGTCGTCATGGCGACGATGATGTCAGTATGGTGGTCATGGCTTTGGTGATGTCATAATGGTCGTCATGGCGACGATGATGTCAGGATGGTGGTCATGGCTTTGGTGATGTCATAATGGTCATCATGGCGACGATGATGTCATAATGGTCGTCATGGCGACGATGATGTCAGGATGGTGGTCATGGCTTTGGTGATGTCATAATGGTCGTCATGGCGACGGTGATGTCATAATGGTCGTCACGGCGACGATGATGTCATAATGGTCGTCACGGCGACGATGATGTCATAATGGTCGTCACGGCGACGGTGATGTCATAATGGTCGTCACAGCGACGATGATGTCATACTGGTCGTCATGGCGACGATGATGTCATTATGGTCGTCATGGCGACAATGATGTCATAATGGTCGTCATGGCGACGATGATGTCATAATGGTCGTCATGGCGACAGTGATGTCATAATGGTTGCCATGGCAACAATGTTGTCATAAAGGTCGTCATGGCGAAGGTGATGTCATTATGGTCATCATGGCGACAATGATGTCATAATGGTCGTCATGGCGACGATGACGTCATAATGGTCGTCATGGCGACGATGATGTCATAATGGTCGTCATGGCGACAGTGATGTCATAATGGTTGCCATGGCAACAATGTTGTCATAAAGGTCGTCATGGCGAAGGTGATGTCATAATGGTCGTCATGGCGATGATGATGTCATTATGGTCGTCATGGCAACGATGATGTCATAATGGTCATCATGGCAACGATGAAGTCATATTCGTCGTCACGGCAATAGTGATGTCATAATGCTCATCATGGCGAAGGTGATGTCATAATAATTGCCATGGTAACAATGTTGTCATAATGGTCGTCATGACGAGGGTTATGTCATAATGGTCGTCATGGCGACGGTGATGTCATAATGGTCATCATGGCAACGATGAGGTCATAATGTTCGTCATGGCGACGGTGATGTAATATTGGTCGTCATGGCGACGATGATGTCATAATGGTCATCATGGCGACAATGATGTCATAATGGTCATCATGGCGACAGTGATGTCATAATGGTCATCATGGCGACGATGATGTCATAATGGTCAGTCATGGCGACGATGATGTCATAATGTTCGTCATGGCGACGATGATGTCATAATGTTCGTCATGGCGACGATGAAGTCATAATGGTCATCATGGCGACGATGATGTCAAAATGGTCATCATGGCGACGATGATGTCATAATGGTCGTCATGGCGACGGTGATGTCAGAATGGTCGTCATGGCAAAGGTGATGTCAGAATGGTCGTCATGGCAAAGGTGATGTCAGAATGGTCATCATGGCGACGATGATGTCATAATGGTCGTCATGGCCACGATGATGTCATAATGGTCGTCATGGCGATGATGATGCCATAATGGTCGTCATGGCGACGATGATGTCAAAATGGTCGTCATGGCGACGATGATGTCATAATGGTCGTCATGGCGGCGGTGATGTCATAATGGTCGTCATGGCGACGATGATGTCATAATGGTCGTCACGGCGACGATGATGTCATAATGGTCGTCACGGCGACGATGATGTCATAATTGTCGTCATAGCGACGATGATCTCATAATGGTCGTCATGGCGACGATGACGTCATAATGGTCGTCATGGCGACGATGATGTCATAATGGTCGTCATGGCGACGATGATGTCAATATGGTTGTCATGGCTTTGGTGATGTCATAATGGTCGTCATGGCGACGGTGATGTCATAATGGTCGTCATGGCGACGATGATGTCATAATGGTCGTCACAGCGACGATGATGTCATAATGGTCGTCACGGCGACGGTGATGTCATAATGGTAGTCATGGCGACGATGATGTCATAATGGTCGTCATGGCGACGATGATGTCAATATGGTTGTCATGGCTTTGGTGATGTCATAATGGTCGTCATGGCGACGGTGATGTCATAATGGTCGTCATGGCGACGATGATGTCATAATGGTCGTCACAGCGACGATGATGTCATAATGGTCGTCACGGCGACGGTGATGTCATAATGGTAGTCATGGCGACGATGATGTCATACTGGTCGTCATGGCGACGGTGTTGCCATAATGGTCGTCATGGTGACGATGATGTCATAATGGTCGTCATGGCGACGATGATGTCATAATGGTCGTCATGGCGACGATGATGTCATAATGGTCGTCATGCCGACGATGATGTCAGTATGGTGGTCATGGCTTTGGTGATGTCATAATGGTCGTCATGGCGACGATGATGTCATACTGGTCGTCATGGCGACGGTGTTGCCATAATGGTCGTCAAGGCGACGATGATGTCATAATGGTCGTCATGGCGACGGTGATGTCATAATGGTCGTCATGCCGACGATGATGTCAGTATGGTGGTCATGGCTTTGGTGATGTCATAGTGGTCGTCATGGCGACGGTGATGTCATAATGGTCGTCATGTCAATGGTGATGTCAGAATGTTCGTCATGGCGACGATGATGTCAGTATGGTGGTCATGGCTTTGGTGATGTCATAATGGTCGTCATGGCGACGATTATGTCATAATGGTCGTCATGGCGACGATGATGTCAATATGGTTGTCATGGCTTTGGTGATGTCATACTGGTCGTCATGGCGGCGGTGATGTCATAATGGTCGTCATGGCGACGATGATGTCATAATGGTCGTCACGGCGACGATGATGTCATAATGGTCGTCATAGCGACGATGATGTCATAATGGTCGTCATGGCGACGATGACGTCATAATGGTCGTCATAGCGACGATGATGTCATAATGGTCGTCATTGCGACGATGATGTCAATATGGTTGTCATGGCTTTGGTGATGTCATAATGGTCGTCACGGCGACGGTGATGTCATAATGGTCGTCATGGCGACGATGATGTCATAATGGTCGTCACAGCGACGGTGATGTCATAATGGTCGTCACGGCGACGGTGATGTCATAATGGTAGTCATGGCGACGATGATGTCATACTGGTCGTCATGGCGACGGTGTTGCCATAATGGTCGTCATGGCGACGATGATGTCATCATGGTCGTCATGGCGACGATGATGTCATAATGGTCGTCATGGCGACGATGACGTCATAATGGTCGTCATAGCGACGATGATGTCATAATGGTCGTCATGGTGACGATGATGTCATAATGGTCGTCATGGCAATGGTGATGTCAGAATGGTCGTCATGGCGACGATGATGTCAGTATGGTGGTCATGGCTTTGGTGATGTCATAATGGTCGTCATGGCGACGGTGATGTCATCATGGTCGTCATGGCAATGGTGATGTCAGAATGGTCGTCATGGCGACGATGATGTCAGTATGGTGGTCATGGCTTTGGTGATGTCATAATGGTCGTCATGGCGACGATTATGTCATAATGGTTGTCATGGCTTTGGTGATGTCATAATGGTCGTCATGGCGGCGGTGATGTCATAATGGTCGTCATGGCGACGATGATGTCATAATGGTCGTCACGGCGACGATGATGTCATAATGGTCGTCATAGCGACGATGATCTCATAATGGTCGTCATGGCGACGATGACGTCATAATGGTCGTCATGGCGACGATGATGTCATAATGGTCGTCATGGCGACGATGATGTCAATATGGTTGTCATGGCTTTGGTGATGTCATAATGGTCGTCATGGCGACGGTGATGTCATAATGGTCGTCATGGCGACGATGATGTCATAATGGTCATCACAGCGACGATGATGTCATAATGGTCGTCACGGCGACGGTGATGTCATAATGGTAGTCATGGCGACGATGATGTCATACTGGTCGTCATGGCGACGGTGTTGCCATAATGGTCGTCATGGTGACGATGATGTCATAATGGTCGTCATGGTGACGATGATGTCATAATGGTCGTCATGGCGACGATGATGTCATAATGGTCGTCATGCCGACGATGATGTCAGTATGGTGGTCATGGCGACGATGATGTCAAAATGGTCGTCATGGCGACAATGATGTCTTAATGGTCGTCATGGCGACGATGATGTCATTATGGTCATCATGGCGACGGTGTTGCCATAATGGTCGTCATGGCGACGATGATGTCATAATGGTCGTCATGGCGACGATGATGTCATAATGGTCGTCATGGCGTCAATGATGTCATAATGGTCGTCATGCCGACGATGATGTCATTATGGTCATCATGGCAATGATGATGTCATAATGGTCGTCATGGCGACGATGATGTCATAATAGTCATCATGGCGACAATGATGTCATAATGGTCATCATGGCGACGATGATGTCAATATGGTTGTCATGGCTTTGGTGATGTCATAATGGTCGTCACGGCGACGGTGATGTCATAATGGTCGTCACGGCGACGGTGACATCATAATGGTCGTCATGGCGACGATGACGTCATAATGGTCGTCATGGCAACGATGATGTCATACTGGTCGTCATGGCGACGGTGTTGCCAGAATGGTCGTCATGGCGACGATGATGTCATATGGTCGTCATGGCGACGATGATGTCATAATGGTCGTCATGGCGACGATGATGTCATAATGGTAGTCATGGCAACAATGATGTCATAATGGTCGTCATGGCGACGATGATGTCATACTGGTCGTCATGACGACAGTGTTGCCATAATGGTCGTCATGGCGACGATGATGTCATCATGGTCGTCATGGCGACGGTGTTGTCATAATGGTCGTCATGCCGACGATGATGTCATAATGGTCGTCATGGCAAAGATGATGTCATAATGGTAGTCATGGCAAAGATGATGTCATAATGGTCGTCATGGCGACGATGACATCATAATGGTCGTCATGGCGACGATGATGTCATAATGGTCGTCATGGTGACGATGATGTCATAATGGTCGTCATGGCAATGGTGATGTCAGAATGGTCGTCATGGCGACGATGATGTCAGTATGGTGGTCATGGCTTTGGTGATGTCATAATGGTCGTCATGGCGACGGTGATGTCATCATGGTCGTCATGGCAATGGTGATGTCAGAATGTTCGTCATGGCGACGATGATGTCAGTATGGTGGTCATGGCTTTGGTGATGTCATAATGGTCGTCATGGCGGCGGTGATGTCAAAATGGTCGTCACGGCGACGATGATGTCATAATGGTCGTCATAGCGACGATGATCTCATAATGGTCGTCATGGCGACGATGACGTCATAATGGTCGTAATGGCGACGATGATGTCATAATGGTCGTCATGGCGACGATGATGTCAATATGGTTGTCATGGCTTTGGTGATGTCATAATAGTCGTCATGGCGACGGTGATGTCATAATGGTCGTCATGGCGACGATGATGTCATAATGGTCGTCACAGCGACGATGATGTCATTATGGTCGTCATGGCGTCAATGATGTCATAATGGTCGTCATGCCGACGATGATGTCATTATGGTCATCATGGCAACGATGATGTCATAATGGTCGTCATGGCGACGATGATGTCATAATAGTCATCATGGCGACAATGATGTCATAATGGTCATCATGGCGACGATGATGTCAATATGGTTGTCATGGCTTTGGTGATGTCATAATGGTCGTCACGGCAACGGTGATGTCATAATGGTCGTCATGGCGACGATGACGTCATAATGGTCGTCATGGCGACGATGATGTCATACTGGTCGTCATGGCGACGGTGTTGCCATAATGGTCGTCATGGCGACGATGATGTCATAATGGTCGTCATGGCGACGATTATGTCATAATCGTCGTCATGCCGACGATGATGTCATAATAGTCGTCATGGCGAAGATGATGTCATAATGGTCGTCATGGCGACGATGACGTCATATTGATCGTCATGGTGACGATGACGTCATAATGATCGTCATGTCGACGGTGATGTCATAATGGTCGTCATGGCGACGGTGATGTCATAATAGTCGTCATGGCGATGTTGATGTCATAATTGTCGTCATGCCGACGATGATGTCATAATGGTCGTCATGGCGACGGTGTTACCATAATGGTCATCATGGCGACGATGATGTCATAATGGTCGTCATGGCGACAATGATGTCAATATGGTTGTCATGGCGACGATGATGTCAATATGGTTGTCATGGCTTTGGTGATGTCATAATGGTCGTCATGGCGACGATGATGTCAATATGGTTGTCATGGCTTTGGTGATGTCATAATAGTCGTCATGGCGACGGTGATGTCATAATGGTCGTCATGGCGACGATGATGTCATAATGGTCGTCACAGCGACGATGATGTCATTATGGTCGTCATGGCGTCAATGATGTCATAATGGTCGTCATGCCGACGATGATGTCATTATGGTCATCATGGCAACGATGATGTCATAATGGTCGTCATGGCGACGATGATGTCATAATAGTCATCATGGCGACAATGATGTCATAATGGTCATCATGGCGACGATGATGTCAATATGGTTGTCATGGCTTTGGTGATGTCATAATGGTCGTCACGGCGACGGTGATGTCATAATGGTCGTCATGGCGACGATGACGTCATAATGGTCGTCATGGCGACGATGATGTCATACTGGTCGTCATGGCGACGGTGTTGCCATAATGGTCGTCATGGCGACGATGATGTCATAATGGTCGTCATGGCGACGATTATGTCATAATCGTCGTCATGCCGACGATGATGTCATAATAGTCGTCATGGCGAAGATGATGTCATAATGGTCGTCATGGCGACGATGACGTCATATTGATCGTCATGGTGACGATGACGTCATAATGATCGTCATGTCGACGGTGATGTCATAATGGTCGTCATGGCGACGGTGATGTCATAATAGTCGTCATGGCGATGTTGATGTCATAATTGTCGTCATGCCGACGATGATGTCATAATGGTCGTCATAGCGACGGTGTTACCATAATGGTCATCATGGCGACGATGATGTCATAATGGTCGTCATGGCGACAATGATGTCATAATGGTCGTCATGGCGAAGATGATGTCAGTATGGTAGTCATGGCTTTGGTGATGTCATATTGGTCGTCATGGCGACGATGATGTCAAAATGGTCGTCATGGCGACGATGATGTCAATATGGTTGTCATGGTTTTGGTGATGTCATAATGGTCGTCATGGCGACGATGATGTCATAAAGTTCGTCATGGCGACGATGATGTCATAGTGGTAGTCATGGCAACGATGATGTCATAATGGTCGTCATGGCGACGATGATGTCATACTGGTCGTCATGGCGACAGTGTTGCCATAATGGTCGTCATGGCGACGGTGTTGTCATAATGGTCGTCATGCCGACGATGATGTCATAATGGTCGTCATGGCAAAGATGATGTCATAATGGTAGTCATGGCAAAGATGATGTCATAATGGTCGTCATGGCGACGATGATGTCATAATGGTCGTCATGGTGACGATGATGTCATAATGGTCGTCATGGCGACGATGATGTCATAATGGTCGTCATGGCGACGATGATGTCATACTGGTCATCATCGCGACGGTGTTGCCATAATGGTCGTCATGGCGACGATGATGTCATAATGGTCGTCATGGCGACGGTGATGTCACAATGGTCGTCATGATGACGATGATGTCAGTATGGTGGTCATGGCTTTGGTGATGTCATAATGGTCGTCATGACGACGGTGATGTCATAATGGTCGTCACGGCAACGATGATGTCATAATGGTCGACATCGCGACGATGATGTCATAATGGTCGTCATGGCGACGATGAAGTCATAATGTTCATCATGGCGACGATGATGTCATAATGGTCGTCATGGCGACGATTATGTCAATATGGTCGTCATGGCTATGGTGATGTCATAATTGTAGTCATGGCGACGGTGATGTCACAATGGTTGCCATGGCAACAATGTTGTCATAATGGTCGTCATGGCGAAGGTGATGTGATAATGGTCGTCATGGCGATGATGATGTCATTATGGTCGTCATGGCAACGATGATGTCATAATGGCCGTCATAGCGACGATGATGTCATAATGGTAATCATGGTGATGATGATGTCATAATGGTCGTCATGGCAACGATTAAGTCATAATCGTCGACATGGCGACGATGATGTCATAATGGTCGTCATGGCGATGATGAGGTCATAATGGTCGTCATGGCGACGATGTTGTCAAAATGGTCATCATGGCGACAATGTTGTCATAATAGTCGTCATGGCGAAGGTGATGTCATAATGGTCGTCATAGCGACGATGATGTTATAATGGTCATTTTGGCGATGATGATGTCATAATGGTCGTCATGGCAACGATGAAGTCATAATCGTCATCACGGCAATGGTGATGTCATAATGCTCATCATGGCGATGGTAATGTCATAATAATTGCCATGGCAACAATGTTGTCATAATGGTCGTCATGGCGAAGGTGATGTCATATTGGTCGTCATGGCGACGGTGACTTAATAATGGTCATCATGGCGACGGTGATGTCATAATGGTTGCCATGGCAACAATGTTGTCATAAAGGTCGTCATGGCGACGATGATGTCATAATGGTCATCATGGCGACGATGATGTCTTAATGGTCGTCATGCCCACGATGATGTCATAATGGTCGTCATGGCGACGGTGATGTTATAATGGTCATCATGGCAACGATGAGGTCATAATGTTCATCATGGCGACAGTGATGTCATAATGGTCGTCATGGCAATGGTGATGTCATAATGGTCTTCATGGCAAAGGGATGTCATAATGGTCGTCATGGCGACGATGATTTCATCATGGTCGTCATGGCGACGATGATGTCATAATGGTCATCAAGGCGACGATGATGTCAAAATGGTCATCATGGCGACGATGATGTCAATATGGTCGTCATGGCGACGATGATGTCAATATGGTCGTCATGGCTTTGGTGATGTCATAATGGTCGTCATGGCGACGGTGATGTCATTATGGTCGTCATGGCGACGATGACGTCACAATGGTCGTCATGGCGACGATGATGTCATTATGGTCGTCATGGCGACGATGACGTCATAATGGTCGTCATGGTGACGATATTGTCATAATGGTAGTCATGGCGACGATGATGTCATAATGGTCGTCATGGCGACGATGATGTCATAATGGTCGTCATGGCGACGATAATGTCATAATGGTTGTCATGGCGACGATTATGTCATAATGGTCGACATGACGACGATGATGTCATAATGGTCGTCATGGCTATGGTGATGTCATAATGGTCGTCATGGCAAAGGTGATGTCATAATGGTCGTCATGGCGACGATGATGTCAAAATGGTCGTCATGGCGACGATGATGTCATAATGGTCGTCATGGCGACGATGATGTCATTATGGTCGTCATGGCGACGATGATGTCAAAATGGTCATCATGGCGACAATGATGTTTTAATGGTCGTCATGACGACGGTGATGTCATAATGGTCGTCATGGCAACGATGATGTCATAATGGTCGACATCGCGACGATGATGTCATAATGGTCGTCATGGCGACGATGAAGTCATAATGTTCATCATGGCGACGATGATGTCATAATGGTCGTCATGGCGACGATTATGTCAATATGGTCGTCATGGCTATGGTGATGTCATAATTGTAGTCATGGCGACGGTGATGTCACAATGGTTGCCATGGCAACAATGTTGTCATAATGGTCGTCATGGCGAAGGTGATGTGATAATGGTCGTCATGGCGATGATGATGTCATTATGGTCGTCATGGCAACGATGATGTCATAATGGTCGTCATAGCGACGATGATGTCATAATTGTAATCATGGTGATGATGATGTCATAATGGTCGTCATGGCAACGATTAAGTCATAATCGTCGACATGGCGACGATGATGTCATAATGGTCGTCATGGCGATGATGAGGTCATAATGGTCGTCATGGCGACGATGTTGTCAAAATGGTCATCATGGCGACAATGCTGTCATAATGGCCGTCATGGCGAAGGTGATGTCATAATGGTCGTCATAGCGACGATGATGTTATAATGGTCATTTTGGCGATGATGACGTCATAATGGTCGTCATGGCAACGATGAAGTCATAATCGTCATCACGGCAATGGTGATGTCATAATGCTCATCATGGCGATGGTGATGTCATAATAATTGCCATGGCAACAATGTTGTCATAATGGTCGTCATGGCGAAGGTGATGTCATATTGGTCGTCATGGCGACGGTGACTTCATAATGGTCATCATGGCGACGGTGATGTCATAATGGTTGCCATGGCAACAATGTTGTCATAAAGGTCGTCATGGCGACGATGATGTCATAATGGTCATCATGGCAACGATGATGTCTTAATGGTAGTCATGGCAACGATGATGTCATAATGGTCGTCATGGCAACGATGATGTCATAATGGTCGTCATGGCAACAATGATGTCAAAATGGTCGTCATGGCGACGATGATGTCATAATGGTCGTCATGGCGATGGTGATGTCATAATGGTCATCATGGCGACGATGATGTCATAATGGTTGTCATGGCGACGAAAATGTCATAATGGTCATCATGGCAACGATGATGTCATAATGGTTGTCATGGCAATGGTGGTGTTATAATGGTCTTCATGGCAAAGGTGATGTCATAATGGTCGTCATTGCGACGATGATGTCAAAATGGTCGTCATGGCTATGGTGATGTCATAATGGTCGTCATGGCGACAGTGATGTCATAATGGTTGCCATGGCAACAATGTTGTCATAAAGGTCGTCATGGCGAAGGTGATGTCATAATAATTGCCATGGCAACAATGTTGTCATAATGGTCGTCATGGCGAAGGTGATGTCATAATGGTCGTCATGGCGATGATGATGTCATTATGGTCGTCATGGCAACGATGATGTCATAATGGTCGTCATGGCAACGATGAAGTCATATTCGTCGTCACGGCAATGGTGATGTCATAAAGCTCATCATGGCGACGGTGATGTCATAATAATTGCCATGGCAAAAATGTTGTCATAATGGTCGTCATGGCGAAGGTGATGTCATAATGGTCGTCATGGCGACGATGATGTCATAATGGTCGTCGTGGCTAAGATGATGTCATAATGGTCGTCATGGCTACGATGATGTCATAATGGTCGTCATGGCTACGATGATGTCATAATGGTCGTCATGGCGACGATGATGTCATAATGGTCGTCATGGCGACGGTGATGTTATAATAGTCGTCATGGCGACGATGATGTCATAATGGTCGTCATGCCGACGATGATGTCAATATGGTTGTCATGGCTTTGGTGATGTCATAATGGTCGTCATGGCGACGGTGATGTCATAATGGTCGTCATGGCGACGATGATGTCATAATGGTCGTCACGGCGACGATGATGTCATAATGGTCGTCACGGCAGCGGTAATGTCATAATGGTCGTCATGGCGACGATGATGTCATACTGTCGTCATGGCGACGGTGTTGCCATAATGGTCGTCATGGCGACGATGATGTCATAATGGTCATCATGGCGACGATGACGTCATAATGGTCGTCATGGCGACGATGACGTCATAATGGTCGTCATGGCGACGATAATGTCATACTGGTCGTCATGGCGACGGTGTTGCCATAATGGTCGTCATGGCGACGATGATGTCATAATGGTCGTCATGGCGACGATGATGTCATAATGGTCGTCATGCCGACGATGATGTCATAATGGTCGTCATGGCGACGATGATGTCATTATGGTGGTCATGGCTTTGGTGATGTCATAATGGTCGTCATGGCGACGGTGATGTCATAATGGTCGTCATGGCAATGGTGATGTCAGAATGGTCGTCATGGCGACGATGAAGTCAGTATGGTGGTCATGGCTTTGGTGATGTCATAATGTTCGTCATGGCGACGATGATGTCATAATGGTCGTCATGGCGACGATGATGTCAATATGGTTGTCATGGCTTTGGTGATGTCATAATGGTCGTCATGGCGACGGTGATGTCATAATGGTCGTCATGGCGACGATGATGTCATAATGGTCGTCATGGCGACGGTGATGTCATAATGGTCGTCATGGCGACGATGATGTCATAATGGTAGTCATGGCTACGATGATGTCATAATGGTCGTCATGGCGACGATGATGTTATAATAGTCGTCATGGCGACGATGATGTCATAATGGTCGTCATGCCAACGATGATGTCAATATGATTGTCATGGCTTTGGTGATGTCATAATGGTCGACATGGCGACGGTGATGTCATAATGGTCGTCATGGCGACGATGATGTCATAATGGTCGTCACGGCGACGATGATGTCATAATGGTCGTCACGGCGGCGGTAATGTCAAAATGGTCGTCATGGCGACGATGATGTCATACTGTCGTCATGGCGACGGTGTTGCCATAATGGTCGTCATGGCGACGATGATGTCATAATGGTCATCATGGCGACGATGACGTCATAATGGTCGTCATGGCGACGATGACGTCATAATGGTCGTCATGGCGACGATGACGTCATAATGGTCGTCATGGCAACGATAATGTCATACTGGTCGTCATGGCGACGGTGTTGCCATAATGGTCGTCATGGCGACGATGATGTCATAATGGTCGTCATGCCGACGATGATGTCATAATGGTCGTCATGGCGACGATGATGTCATAATGGTCGTCATGGCGACGATGATGTCAGTATGGTGGTCATGGCTTTGGTGATGTCATAATGGTCGTCATGGCGACGGTGATGTCATAATGGTCGTCATGGCGACGATGATGTCATAATGGTCGTCATCGCGACGATGATGTCATACTGGTCGTCATGGCGACGGTGTTGCCATAATGGTCGTCATGGCGACGATGATGTCATAATGGTCGTCATGGCGACGATGATGTCAATATGGTTGTCATGGCTTTGGTGATGTCATAATGGTCGTCATGGCGACGGTGATGTCATAATGGTCGTCACGGCGACGATGATGTCATAATGATCGTCACGGCGACGGTGATGTCATAATGGTCGTCATGGCGACGATGATGTCATAATGGTCGTCATGGCTACGATGATGTCATAATGGTCGTTATCGCGACGATGATGTCATACTGGTCGTCATGTCGACGGTGTTGCCATAATGGTCGTCATGGTGACGATGATGTCATAATGGTCGTCATGGCGACGATGATGTCATAATGGTCGTCATGCCAACGATGATGTCAATATGATTGTCATGGCTTTGGTGATGTCATAATGGTCGACATGGCAACGGTGATGTCATAATGGTCGTCATGGCGACGATGATGTCATAATGGTCGTCACGGCGACGATGATGTCATAATGGTCGTCACGGCGGCGGTAATGTCATAATGGTCGTCATGGCGACGATGATGTCATACTGTCGTCATGGCGACGGTGTTGCCATAATGGTCGTCATGGCGACGATGATGTCATAATGGTCATCATGGCGACGATGACGTCATAATGGTCGTCATGGCGACGATGACGACATAATGGTCGTCATGGCGACGATGACGTCATAATGGTCGTCATGGCGACGATAATGTCATACTGGTCGTCATGGCGACGGTGTTGCCATAATGGTCGTCATGGCGACGATGATGTCATAATGGTCGTCATGCCGACGATGATGTCATAATGGTCGTCATGGCGACGATGATGTCATAATGGTCGTCATGGCGACGATGATGTCAGTATGGTGGTCATGGCTTTGGTGATGTCATAATGGTCGTCATGGCGACGGTGATGTCATAATGGTCGTCATGGCGACGATGATGTCATAATGGTCGTCATCGCGACGATGATGTCATACTGGTCGTCATGTCGACGGTGTTGCCATAATGGTCGTCATGGTGACGATGATGTCATAATGGTCGTCATGGCGACGATGATGTCAATATGGTTGTCATGGCTTTGGTGATGTCATAATGGTCGTCATGGCGACGGTGATGTCATAATGGTCGTCACGGCGACGGTGATGTCATAATGGTCGTCACGGCGACGATGATGTCATAATGATCGTCACGGCGACGATGATGTCATAATGGTCGTCATGGCGACGATAACGTCATAATGGTCGTCATGGCGACGATGATGTCATAATGGTCGTCATGGTGACGATGATGTCATAATGGTCGTCATGGAGACGATGACGTCATAATGGTCGCCATGGCAACGATGATGTCATAATGGTCGTCATGGCGACGATGATGTCATACTGGTCGTCATGGCGACGGTGTTGCCATAATGGTCGTCATGGCGACGATTATGTCATAATGGTCGTCATGGCGACGGTGATGTCATAATGGTCGTCATGTTGACGATGATGTCAGAATGGTGGTCATGGCTTTGATGATGTCATAATGGTCGTCATGGCGACGATGATGTCATAATGGTCGTCATGGCGACGATGATGTCAGTATGGTGGTCATGGCTTTGGTGATGTCATAATGGTCGTCATGGCGACGGTGATGTCAAAATGGTCGTCATGGCAATGGTGATGTCAGAATGGTCGTCATGGCGACGATGATGTCATACTGGTCGTCATGGCGACGGTGTTGCCATAATGGTCGTCATGGCGACGATGATGTCATAATGGTCGTCATGGCAATGGTGATGTCAGAATGGTCGTCATGGCGACGATGATGTCATAATGGTCGTCATGGCTACGATGATGTCATAATGGTCGTCACGGCTACGATGATGTCATAATGGTCGTCATGGCTACGATGATGTCATAATGGTCGTCATGGCGACGATGATGTCATAATGGTCGTCATGGCGACGATGATGTCAATATGGTTGTCATGGCTTTGGTGATGTCATAATGGTCGTCATGGCGACGATGATGTCATACTGTCGTCATGGCGACGGTGTTGCCATAATGGTCGTCATGGCGACGATGATGTCATAATGGTCATCATGGCGACGATGACGTCATAATGGTCGTCATGGCGACGATGACGTCATAATGGTCGTCATGGCGACGATAATGTCATACTGGTCGTCATGGCGACGGTGTTGCCATAATGGTCGTCATGGCGACGATGATGTCATAATGGTCGTCATGCCGACGATGATGTCATAATGGTCGTCATGGCGACGATGATGTCATTATGGTGGTCATGGCGACGATGATGTCATTATGGTGGTCATGGCGACGATGATGTCATTATGGTCGTCATGGCGACGGTGATGTCATAATGGTCGTCATGGCGACGATGATGTCATAATGGTCGACACGGCGACGATGATGTCATAATGGTCGTCACGGCGACGATGATGTCATAATGGTCGTCACGGCGGCGGTAATGTCATAATGGTCGCCATGGCGACGATGATGTCATACTGGTCGTCATGGCGACGGTGTTGCCATAATGGTCGTCATGGCGACGATGATGTCATAATGGTCGTCATGGCGACGATAATGTCATAATGGTCGTCATGGCGACGATGATGTCATACTGTCGTCATGGCGACGGTGTTGCCATAATGGTCGTCATGGCGACGATGATGTCATAATGGTCATCATGGCGACGATGACGTCATAATGGTCGTCATGGCGACGATGACGTCATAATGGTCGTCATGGCGACGATAATGTCATACTGGTCGTCATGGCGACGGTGTTGCCATAATGGTCGTCATGGCGACGATGATGTCATTATGGTCATCATGGCGACGGTGTTGCCATAATGGTCGTCATGGCGACGATGATGTCATAATGGTCGTCATGGCGACGATGATGTCATAATGGTCGTCATGGCGTCAATGATGTCATAATGGTCGTCATGCCGACGATGATGTCATTATGGTCATCATGGCAATGATGATGTCATAATGGTCGTCATGGCGACGATGATGTCATAATAGTCATCATGGCGACAATGATGTCATAATGGTCGTCATGGCGACGATGATGTCATAATGGTAGTCATGGCAACAATGATGTCATAATGGTCGTCATGGCGACGATGATGTCATACTGGTCGTCATGACGACAGTGTTGCCATAATGGTCGTCATGGCGACGATGATGTCATCATGGTCGTCATGGCGACGGTGTTGTCATAATGGTCGTCATGCCGACGATGATGTCATAATGGTCGTCATGGCAAAGATGATGTCATAATGGTAGTCATGGCAAAGATGATGTCATAATGGTCGTCATGGCGACGATGACATCATAATGGTCGTCATGGCGACGATGATGTCATAATGGTCGTCATGGTGACGATGATGTCATAATGGTCGTCATGGCAATGGTGATGTCAGAATGGTCGTCATGGCGACGATGATGTCAGTATGGTGGTCATGGCTTTGGTGATGTCATAATGGTCGTCATGGCGACGGTGATGTCATCATGGTCGTCATGGCAATGGTGATGTCAGAATGTTCGTCATGGCGACGATGATGTCAGTATGGTGGTCATGGCTTTGGTGATGTCATAATGGTCGTCATGGCGGCGGTGATGTCAAAATGGTCGTCACGGCGACGATGATGTCATAATGGTTGTCATAGCGACGATGATCTCATAATGGTCGTCATGGCGACGATGACGTCATAATGGTCGTAATGGCGACGATGATGTCATAATGGTCGTCATGGCGACGATGATGTCAATATGGTTGTCATGGCTTTGGTGATGTCATAATAGTCGTCATGGCGACGGTGATGTCATAATGGTCGTCATGGCGACGATGATGTCATAATGGTCGTCACAGCGACGATGATGTCATTATGGTCGTCATGGCGTCAATGATGTCATAATGGTCGTCATGCCGACGATGATGTCATTATGGTCATCATGGCAACGATGATGTCATAATGGTCGTCATGGCGACGATGATGTCATAATAGTCATCATGGCGACAATGATGTCATAATGGTCATCATGGCGACGATGATGTCAATATGGTTGTCATGGCTTTGGTGATGTCATAATGGTCGTCACGGCAACGGTGATGTCATAATGGTCGTCATGGCGACGATGACGTCATAATGGTCGTCATGGCGACGATGATGTCATACTGGTCGTCATGGCGACGGTGTTGCCATAATGGTCGTCATGGCGACGATGATGTCATAATGGTCGTCATGGCGACGATTATGTCATAATCGTCGTCATGCCGACGATGATGTCATAATAGTCGTCATGGCGAAGATGATGTCATAATGGTCGTCATGGCGACGATGACGTCATATTGATCGTCATGGTGACGATGACGTCATAATGATCGTCATGTCGACGGTGATGTCATAATGGTCGTCATGGCGACGGTGATGTCATAATAGTCGTCATGGCGATGTTGATGTCATAATTGTCGTCATGCCGACGATGATGTCATAATGGTCGTCATGGCGACGGTGTTACCATAATGGTCATCATGGCGACGATGATGTCATAATGGTCGTCATGGCGACAATGATGTCAATATGGTTGTCATGGCGACGATGATGTCAATATGGTTGTCATGGCTTTGGTGATGTCATAATGGTCGTCATGGCGACGATGATGTCAATATGGTTGTCATGGCTTTGGTGATGTCATAATAGTCGTCATGGCGACGGTGATGTCATAATGGTCGTCATGGCGACGATGATGTCATAATGGTCGTCACAGCGACGATGATGTCATTATGGTCGTCATGGCGTCAATGATGTCATAATGGTCGTCATGCCGACGATGATGTCATTATGGTCATCATGGCAACGATGATGTCATAATGGTCGTCATGGCGACGATGATGTCATAATAGTCATCATGGCGACAATGATGTCATAATGGTCATCATGGCGACGATGATGTCAATATGGTTGTCATGGCTTTGGTGATGTCATAATGGTCGTCACGGCGACGGTGATGTCATAATGGTCGTCATGGCGACGATGACGTCATAATGGTCGTCATGGCGACGATGATGTCATACTGGTCGTCATGGCGACGGTGTTGCCATAATGGTCGTCATGGCGACGATGATGTCATAATGGTCGTCATGGCGACGATTATGTCATAATCGTCGTCATGCCGACGATGATGTCATAATAGTCGTCATGGCGAAGATGATGTCATAATGGTCGTCATGGCGACGATGACGTCATATTGATCGTCATGGTGACGATGACGTCATAATGATCGTCATGTCGACGGTGATGTCATAATGGTCGTCATGGCGACGGTGATGTCATAATAGTCGTCATGGCGATGTTGATGTCATAATTGTCGTCATGCCGACGATGATGTCATAATGGTCGTCATGGCGACGGTGTTACCATAATGGTCATCATGGCGACGATGATGTCATAATGGTCGTCATGGCGACAATGATGTCATAATGGTCGTCATGGCGAAGATGATGTCAGTATGGTAGTCATGGCTTTGGTGATGTCATATTGGTCGTCATGGCGACGATGATGTCAAAATGGTCGTCATGGCGACGATGATGTCAATATGGTTGTCATGGTTTTGGTGATGTCATAATGGTCGTCATGGCGACGATGATGTCATAAAGTTCGTCATGGCGACGATGATGTCATAGTGGTAGTCATGGCAACGATGATGTCATAATGGTCGTCATGGCGACGATGATGTCATACTGGTCGTCATGGCGACAGTGTTGCCATAATGGTCGTCATGGCGACGGTGTTGTCATAATGGTCGTCATGCCGACGATGATGTCATAATGGTCGTCATGGCAAAGATGATGTCATAATGGTAGTCATGGCAAAGATGATGTCATAATGGTCGTCATGGCGACGATGATGTCATAATGGTCGTCATGGTGACGATGATGTCATAATGGTCGTCATGGCGACGATGATGTCATAATGGTCGTCATGGCGACGATGATGTCATACTGGTCATCATCGCGACGGTGTTGCCATAATGGTCGTCATGGCGACGATGATGTCATAATGGTCGTCATGGCGACGGTGATGTCACAATGGTCGTCATGATGACGATGATGTCAGTATGGTGGTCATGGCTTTGGTGATGTCATAATGGTCGTCATGACGACGGTGATGTCATAATGGTCGTCACGGCAACGATGATGTCATAATGGTCGACATCGCGACGATGATGTCATAATGGTCGTCATGGCGACGATGAAGTCATAATGTTCATCATGGCGACGATGATGTCATAATGGTCGTCATGGCGACGATTATGTCAATATGGTCGTCATGGCTATGGTGATGTCATAATTGTAGTCATGGCGACGGTGATGTCACAATGGTTGCCATGGCAACAATGTTGTCATAATGGTCGTCATGGCGAAGGTGATGTGATAATGGTCGTCATGGCGATGATGATGTCATTATGGTCGTCATGGCAACGATGATGTCATAATGGCCGTCATAGCGACGATGATGTCATAATGGTAATCATGGTGATGATGATGTCATAATGGTCGTCATGGCAACGATTAAGTCATAATCGTCGACATGGCGACGATGATGTCATAATGGTCGTCATGGCGATGATGAGGTCATAATGGTCGTCATGGCGACGATGTTGTCAAAATGGTCATCATGGCGACAATGTTGTCATAATAGTCGTCATGGCGAAGGTGATGTCATAATGGTCGTCATAGCGACGATGATGTTATAATGGTCATTTTGGCGATGATGATGTCATAATGGTCGTCATGGCAACGATGAAGTCATAATCGTCATCACGGCAATGGTGATGTCATAATGCTCATCATGGCGATGGTGATGTCATAATAATTGCCATGGCAACAATGTTGTCATAATGGTCGTCATGGCGAAGGTGATGTCATATTGGTCGTCATGGCGACGGTGACTTAATAATGGTCATCATGGCGACGGTGATGTCATAATGGTTGCCATGGCAACAATGTTGTCATAAAGGTCGTCATGGCGACGATGATGTCATAATGGTCATCATGGCGACGATGATGTCTTAATGGTCGTCATGCCCACGATGATGTCATAATGGTCGTCATGGCGACGGTGATGTTATAATGGTCATCATGGCAACGATGAGGTCATAATGTTCATCATGGCGACAGTGATGTCATAATGGTCGTCATGGCAATGGTGATGTCATAATGGTCTTCATGGCAAAGGGATGTCATAATGGTCGTCATGGCGACGATGATTTCATCATGGTCGTCATGGCGACGATGATGTCATAATGGTCATCAAGGCGACGATGATGTCAAAATGGTCATCATGGCGACGATGATGTCAATATGGTCGTCATGGCGACGATGATGTCAATATGGTCGTCATGGCTTTGGTGATGTCATAATGGTCGTCATGGCGACGGTGATGTCATTATGGTCGTCATGGCGACGATGACGTCACAATGGTCGTCATGGCGACGATGATGTCATTATGGTCGTCATGGCGACGATGACGTCATAATGGTCGTCATGGTGACGATATTGTCATAATGGTAGTCATGGCGACGATGATGTCATAATGGTCGTCATGGCGACGATGATGTCATAATGGTCGTCATGGCGACGATAATGTCATAATGGTTGTCATGGCGACGATTATGTCATAATGGTCGACATGACGACGATGATGTCATAATGGTCGTCATGGCTATGGTGATGTCATAATGGTCGTCATGGCAAAGGTGATGTCATAATGGTCGTCATGGCGACGATGATGTCAAAATGGTCGTCATGGCGACGATGATGTCATAATGGTCGTCATGGCGACGATGATGTCATTATGGTCGTCATGGCGACGATGATGTCAAAATGGTCATCATGGCGACAATGATGTTTTAATGGTCGTCATGACGACGGTGATGTCATAATGGTCGTCATGGCAACGATGATGTCATAATGGTCGACATCGCGACGATGATGTCATAATGGTCGTCATGGCGACGATGAAGTCATAATGTTCATCATGGCGACGATGATGTCATAATGGTCGTCATGGCGACGATTATGTCAATATGGTCGTCATGGCTATGGTGATGTCATAATTGTAGTCATGGCGACGGTGATGTCACAATGGTTGCCATGGCAACAATGTTGTCATAATGGTCGTCATGGCGAAGGTGATGTGATAATGGTCGTCATGGCGATGATGATGTCATTATGGTCGTCATGGCAACGATGATGTCATAATGGTCGTCATAGCGACGATGATGTCATAATTGTAATCATGGTGATGATGATGTCATAATGGTCGTCATGGCAACGATTAAGTCATAATCGTCGACATGGCGACGATGATGTCATAATGGTCGTCATGGCGATGATGAGGTCATAATGGTCGTCATGGCGACGATGTTGTCAAAATGGTCATCATGGCGACAATGCTGTCATAATGGTCGTCATGGCGAAGGTGATGTCATAATGGTCGTCATAGCGACGATGATGTTATAATGGTCATTTTGGCGATGATGACGTCATAATGGTCGTCATGGCAACGATGAAGTCATAATCGTCATCACGGCAATGGTGATGTCATAATGCTCATCATGGCGATGGTGATGTCATAATAATTGCCATGGCAACAATGTTGTCATAATGGTCGTCATGGCGAAGGTGATGTCATATTGGTCGTCATGGCGACGGTGACTTCATAATGGTCATCATGGCGACGGTGATGTCATAATGGTTGCCATGGCAACAATGTTGTCATAAAGGTCGTCATGGCGACGATGATGTCATAATGGTCATCATGGCAACGATGATGTCTTAATGGTAGTCATGGCAACGATGATGTCATAATGGTCGTCATGGCAACGATGATGTCATAATGGTCGTCATGGCAACAATGATGTCAAAATGGTCGTCATGGCGACGATGATGTCATAATGGTCGTCATGGCGATGGTGATGTCATAATGGTCATCATGGCGACGATGATGTCATAATGGTTGTCATGGCGACGAAAATGTCATAATGGTCATCATGGCAACGATGATGTCATAATGGTTGTCATGGCAATGGTGGTGTTATAATGGTCTTCATGGCAAAGGTGATGTCATAATGGTCGTCATTGCGACGATGATGTCAAAATGGTCGTCATGGCTATGGTGATGTCATAATGGTCGTCATGGCGACAGTGATGTCATAATGGTTGCCATGGCAACAATGTTGTCATAAAGGTCGTCATGGCGAAGGTGATGTCATAATAATTGCCATGGCAACAATGTTGTCATAATGGTCGTCATGGCGAAGGTGATGTCATAATGGTCGTCATGGCGATGATGATGTCATTATGGTCGTCATGGCAACGATGATGTCATAATGGTCGTCATGGCAACGATGAAGTCATATTCGTCGTCACGGCAATGGTGATGTCATAAAGCTCATCATGGCGACGGTGATGTCATAATAATTGCCATGGCAAAAATGTTGTCATAATGGTCGTCATGGCGAAGGTGATGTCATAATGGTCGTCATGGCGACGATGATGTCATAATGGTCGTCGTGGCTAAGATGATGTCATAATGGTCGTCATGGCTACGATGATGTCATAATGGTCGTCATGGCTACGATGATGTCATAATGGTCGTCATGGCGACGATGATGTCATAATGGTCGTCATGGCGACGGTGATGTTATAATAGTCGTCATGGCGACGATGATGTCATAATGGTCGTCATGCCGACGATGATGTCAATATGGTTGTCATGGCTTTGGTGATGTCATAATGGTCGTCATGGCGACGGTGATGTCATAATGGTCGTCATGGCGACGATGATGTCATAATGGTCGTCACGGCGACGATGATGTCATAATGGTCGTCACGGCAGCGGTAATGTCATAATGGTCGTCATGGCGACGATGATGTCATACTGTCGTCATGGCGACGGTGTTGCCATAATGGTCGTCATGGCGACGATGATGTCATAATGGTCATCATGGCGACGATGACGTCATAATGGTCGTCATGGCGACGATGACGTCATAATGGTCGTCATGGCGACGATAATGTCATACTGGTCGTCATGGCGACGGTGTTGCCATAATGGTCGTCATGGCGACGATGATGTCATAATGGTCGTCATGGCGACGATGATGTCATAATGGTCGTCATGCCGACGATGATGTCATAATGGTCGTCATGGCGACGATGATGTCATTATGGTGGTCATGGCTTTGGTGATGTCATAATGGTCGTCATGGCGACGGTGATGTCATAATGGTCGTCATGGCAATGGTGATGTCAGAATGGTCGTCATGGCGACGATGAAGTCAGTATGGTGGTCATGGCTTTGGTGATGTCATAATGTTCGTCATGGCGACGATGATGTCATAATGGTCGTCATGGCGACGATGATGTCAATATGGTTGTCATGGCTTTGGTGATGTCATAATGGTCGTCATGGCGACGGTGATGTCATAATGGTCGTCATGGCGACGATGATGTCATAATGGTCGTCATGGCGACGGTGATGTCATAATGGTCGTCATGGCGACGATGATGTCATAATGGTAGTCATGGCTACGATGATGTCATAATGGTCGTCATGGCGACGATGATGTTATAATAGTCGTCATGGCGACGATGATGTCATAATGGTCGTCATGCCAACGATGATGTCAATATGATTGTCATGGCTTTGGTGATGTCATAATGGTCGACATGGCGACGGTGATGTCATAATGGTCGTCATGGCGACGATGATGTCATAATGGTCGTCACGGCGACGATGATGTCATAATGGTCGTCACGGCGGCGGTAATGTCAAAATGGTCGTCATGGCGACGATGATGTCATACTGTCGTCATGGCGACGGTGTTGCCATAATGGTCGTCATGGCGACGATGATGTCATAATGGTCATCATGGCGACGATGACGTCATAATGGTCGTCATGGCGACGATGACGTCATAATGGTCGTCATGGCGACGATGACGTCATAATGGTCGTCATGGCAACGATAATGTCATACTGGTCGTCATGGCGACGGTGTTGCCATAATGGTCGTCATGGCGACGATGATGTCATAATGGTCGTCATGCCGACGATGATGTCATAATGGTCGTCATGGCGACGATGATGTCATAATGGTCGTCATGGCGACGATGATGTCAGTATGGTGGTCATGGCTTTGGTGATGTCATAATGGTCGTCATGGCGACGGTGATGTCATAATGGTCGTCATGGCGACGATGATGTCATAATGGTCGTCATCGCGACGATGATGTCATACTGGTCGTCATGGCGACGGTGTTGCCATAATGGTCGTCATGGCGACGATGATGTCATAATGGTCGTCATGGCGACGATGATGTCAATATGGTTGTCATGGCTTTGGTGATGTCATAATGGTCGTCATGGCGACGGTGATGTCATAATGGTCGTCACGGCGACGATGATGTCATAATGATCGTCACGGCGACGGTGATGTCATAATGGTCGTCATGGCGACGATGATGTCATAATGGTCGTCATGGCTACGATGATGTCATAATGGTCGTTATCGCGACGATGATGTCATACTGGTCGTCATGTCGACGGTGTTGCCATAATGGTCGTCATGGTGACGATGATGTCATAATGGTCGTCATGGCGACGATGATGTCATAATGGTCGTCATGCCAACGATGATGTCAATATGATTGTCATGGCTTTGGTGATGTCATAATGGTCGACATGGCAACGGTGATGTCATAATGGTCGTCATGGCGACGATGATGTCATAATGGTCGTCACGGCGACGATGATGTCATAATGGTCGTCACGGCGGCGGTAATGTCATAATGGTCGTCATGGCGACGATGATGTCATACTGTCGTCATGGCGACGGTGTTGCCATAATGGTCGTCATGGCGACGATGATGTCATAATGGTCATCATGGCGACGATGACGTCATAATGGTCGTCATGGCGACGATGACGACATAATGGTCGTCATGGCGACGATGACGTCATAATGGTCGTCATGGCGACGATAATGTCATACTGGTCGTCATGGCGACGGTGTTGCCATAATGGTCGTCATGGCGACGATGATGTCATAATGGTCGTCATGCCGACGATGATGTCATAATGGTCGTCATGGCGACGATGATGTCATAATGGTCGTCATGGCGACGATGATGTCAGTATGGTGGTCATGGCTTTGGTGATGTCATAATGGTCGTCATGGCGACGGTGATGTCATAATGGTCGTCATGGCGACGATGATGTCATAATGGTCGTCATCGCGACGATGATGTCATACTGGTCGTCATGTCGACGGTGTTGCCATAATGGTCGTCATGGTGACGATGATGTCATAATGGTCGTCATGGCGACGATGATGTCAATATGGTTGTCATGGCTTTGGTGATGTCATAATGGTCGTCATGGCGACGGTGATGTCATAATGGTCGTCACGGCGACGATGATGTCAAAATGATCGTCACGGCGACGATGATGTCATAATGGTCGTCATGGCGACGATAACGTCATAATGGTCGTCATGGCGACGATGATGTCATAATGGTCGTCATGGTGACGATGATGTCATAATGGTCGTCATGGAGACGATGACGTCATAATGGTCGCCATGGCAACGATGATGTCATAATGGTCGTCATGGCGACGATGATGTCATACTGGTCGTCATGGCGACGGTGTTGCCATAATGGTCGTCATGGCGACGATTATGTCATAATGGTCGTCATGGCGACGGTGATGTCATAATGGTCGTCATGTTGACGATGATGTCAGAATGGTGGTCATGGCTTTGATGATGTCATAATGGTCGTCATGGCGACGATGATGTCATAATGGTCGTCATGGCGACGATGATGTCAGTATGGTGGTCATGGCTTTGGTGATGTCATAATGGTCGTCATGGCGACGGTGATGTCAAAATGGTCGTCATGGCAATGGTGATGTCAGAATGGTCGTCATGGCGACGATGATGTCATACTGGTCGTCATGGCGACGGTGTTGCCATAATGGTCGTCATGGCGACGATGATGTCATAATGGTCGTCATGGCAATGGTGATGTCAGAATGGTCGTCATGGCGACGATGATGTCATAATGGTCGTCATGGCGACGATGATGTCATAATGGTCGTCATGGCTACGATGATGTCATAATGGTCGTCACGGCTACGATGATGTCATAATGGTCGTCATGGCTACGATGATGTCATAATGGTCGTCATGGCGACGATGATGTCATAATGGTCGTCATGGCGACGATGATGTCAATATGGTTGTCATGGCTTTGGTGATGTCATAATGGTCGTCATGGCGACGATGATGTCATACTGTCGTCATGGCGACGGTGTTGCCATAATGGTCGTCATGGCGACGATGATGTCATAATGGTCATCATGGCGACGATGACGTCATAATGGTCGTCATGGCGACGATGACGTCATAATGGTCGTCATGGCGACGATAATGTCATACTGGTCGTCATGGCGACGGTGTTGCCATAATGGTCGTCATGGCGACGATGATGTCATAATGGTCGTCATGCCGACGATGATGTCATAATGGTCGTCATGGCGACGATGATGTCATTATGGTGGTCATGGCGACGATGATGTCATTATGGTGGTCATGGCGACGATGATGTCATTATGGTCGTCATGGCGACGGTGATGTCAGAATGGTCGTCATGGCGACGATGATGTCATAATGGTCGACACGGCGACGATGATGTCATAATGGTCGTCACGGCGGCGGTAATGTCATAATGGTCGCCATGGCGACGATGATGTCATACTGGTCGTCATGGCGACGGTGTTGCCATAATGGTCGTCATGGCGACGATGATGTCATAATGGTCGTCATGGCGACGATAATGTCATAATGGTCGTCATGGCGACGATGATGTCATACTGTCGTCATGGCGACGGTGTTGCCATAATGGTCGTCATGGCGACGATGATGTCATAATGGTCATCATGGCGACGATGACGTCATAATGGTCGTCATGGCGACGATGACGTCATAATGGTCGTCATGGCGACGATAATGTCATACTGGTCGTCATGGCGACGGTGTTGCCATAATGGTCGTCATGGCGACGATGATGTCATAATGGTCGTCATGCCGACGATGATGTCATAATGGTCGTCATGGCGACGATGATGTCATAATGGTCGTCATGGCGACGATGATGTCAGTATGGTGGTCATGGCTTTGGTGATGTCATAATGGTCGTCATGGCGACGGTGATGTCATAATGGTCGTCATGGCAATGGTGATGTCAGAATGGTCGTCATGGCGACGATGATGTCATACTGTCGTCATGGCGACGGTGTTGCCATAATGGTCGTCATGGCGACGATGATGTCATAATGGTCATCATGGCGACGATGATGTCATACTGGTCGTCATGGCGACAGTGTTGCCATAATGGTCGTCATGGCGACGATGATGTCATAATGGTCGTCATGGCAATGGTGATGTCAGAATGGTCGTCATGGCGACGATGATGTCATAATGGTCGTCATGGCTACGATGATGTCATAATGGTCGTCACGGCTACGATGATGTCATAATGGTCGTCATGGCGACGATGATGTCAGAATGGTGGTCATGGCTTTGATGATGTCATAATGGTCGTCATGGCGACGATGATGTCATAATGGTCGTCATGGCGACGATGATGTCAGTATGGTGGTCATGGCTTTGGTGATGTCATAATGGTCGTCATGGCGACGGTGATGTCAAAATGGTCGTCATGGCAATGGTGATGTCAGAATGGTCGTCATGGCGATGATGATGTCATACTGGTCGTCATGGCGACGGTGTTGCCATAATGGTCGTCATGGCGACGATGATGTCATAATGGTCGTCATGGCAATGGTGATGTCAGAATGGTCGTCATGGCGACGATGATGTCATAATGGTCGTCATGGCTACGATGATGTCATAATGGTCGTCACGGCTACGATGATGTCATAATGGTCGTCATGGCTACGATGATGTCATAATGGTCGTCATGGCGACGATGATGTCATAATGGTCGTCATGGCGACGATGATGTCAATATGGTTGTCATGGCTTTGGTGATGTCATAATGGTCATCATGGCGACGGTGATGTCATAATGGTCGTCATGGCGACGATGATGTCATAATGGTCGTCACGGCGACGATGATGTCATAATGGTCGTCACGGCGACGATGATGTCATAATGGTCGTCACGGCGGCGGTAATGTCATAATGGTCGCCATGGCGACGATGATGTCATACTGGTCGTCATGGCGACGGTGTTGCCATAATGGTCGTCATGGCGACGATGATGTCATAATGGTCGTCATGGCGACGATAATGTCATAATGGTCGTCATGGCGACGATGATGTCATACTGTCGTCATGGCGACGGTGTTGCCATAATGGTCGTCATGGCGACGATGATGTCATAATGGTCATCATGGCGACGATGACGTCATAATGGTCGTCATGGCGACGATGACGTCATAATGGTCGTCATGGCGACGATAATGTCATACTGGTCGTCATGGCGACGGTGTTGCCATAATGGTCGTCATGGCGACGATGATGTCATAATGGTCGTCATGCCGACGATGATGTCATAATGGTCGTCATGGCGACGATGATGTCATAATGGTCGTCATGGCGACGATGATGTCAGTATGGTGGTCATGGCTTTGGTGATGTCATAATGGTCGTCATGGCGACGGTGATGTCATAATGGTCGTCATGGCAATGGTGATGTCAGAATGGTCGTCATGGCGACGATGATGTCATACTGTCGTCATGGCGACGGTGTTGCCATAATGGTCGTCATGGCGACGATGATGTCATAATGGTCATCATGGCGATGATGACGTCATAATGGTCGTCATGGCAACGATGATGTCATAATGGTCGTCATGGCGACGATGATGTCATAATGGTCGTCATGGCTACGATGATGTCATAATGGTCGTCACGGCTACGATGATGTCATAATGGTCGTCATGGCGACGATGATGTCAGAATGGTGGTCATGGCTTTGATGATGTCATAATGGTCGTCATGGCGACGATGATGTCATAATGGTCGTCATGGCGACGATGATGTCAGTATGGTGGTCATGGCTTTGGTGATGTCATAATGGTCGTCATGGCGACGGTGATGTCAAAATGGTCGTCATGGCAATGGTGATGTCAGAATGGTCGTCATGGCGGCGATGATGTCATACTGGTCGTCATGGCGACGGTGTTGCCATAATGGTCGTCATGGCGACGATGATGTCATAATGGTCGTCATGGCAATGGTGATGTCAGAATGGTCGTCATGGCGACGATGATGTCAGAATGGTCGTCATGGCGACGATGATGTCATAATGGTCGTCATGGCTACGATGATGTCATAATGGTCGTCACGGCTACGATGATGTCATAATGGTCGTCATGGCTACGATGATGTCATAATGGTCGTCATGGCGACGATGATGTCATAATGGTCGTCATGGCGACGATGATGTCAATATGGTTGTCATGGCTTTGGTGATGTCATAATGGTCGTCATGGCGACGGTGATGTCATAATGGTCGTCATGGCGACGATGATGTCATAATGGTCGTCACGGCGACGATGATGTCATAATGGTCGTCACGGCAGCGGTAATGTCATAATGGTCGTCATGGCGACGATGATGTCATACTGTCGTCATGGCGACGGTGTTGCCATAATGGTCGTCATGGCGACGATGATGTCATAATGGTCATCATGGCGACGATGACGTCATAATGGTCGTCATGGCGACGATGACGTCATAATGGTCGTCATGGCGACGATAATGTCATACTGGTCGTCATGGCGACGGTGTTGCCATAATGGTCGTCATGGCGACGATGATGTCATAATGGTCGTCATGGCGACGATGATGTCATAATGGTCGTCATGCCGACGATGATGTCATAATGGTCGTCATGGCGACGATGATGTCATTATGGTGGTCATGGCTTTGGTGATGTCATAATGGTCGTCATGGCGACGGTGATGTCATAATGGTCGTCATGGCAATGGTGATGTCAGAATGGTCGTCATGGCGACGATGAAGTCAGTATGGTGGTCATGGCTTTGGTGATGTCATAATGTTCGTCATGGCGACGATGATGTCATAATGGTCGTCATGGCGACGATGATGTCAATATGGTTGTCATGGCTTTGGTGATGTCATAATGGTCGTCATGGCGACGGTGATGTCATAATGGTCGTCATGGCGACGATGATGTCATAATGGTCGTCATGGCGACGGTGATGTCATAATGGTCGTCATGGCGACGATGATGTCATGATGGTAGTCATGGCTACGATGATGTCATAATGGTCGTCATGGCGACGATGATGTTATAATAGTCGTCATGGCGACGATGATGTCATAATGGTCGTCATGCCAACGATGATGTCAATATGATTGTCATGGCTTTGGTGATGTCATAATGGTCGACATGGCGACGGTGATGTCATAATGGTCGTCATGGCGACGATGATGTCATAATGGTCGTCACGGCGACGATGATGTCATAATGGTCGTCACGGCGGCGGTAATGTCAAAATGGTCGTCATGGCGACGATGATGTCATACTGTCGTCATGGCGACGGTGTTGCCATAATGGTCGTCATGGCGACGATGATGTCATAATGGTCATCATGGCGACGATGACGTCATAATGGTCGTCATGGCGACGATGACGTCATAATGGTCGTCATGGCGACGATGACGTCATAATGGTCGTCATGGCAACGATAATGTCATACTGGTCGTCATGGCGACGGTGTTGCCATAATGGTCGTCATGGCGACGATGATGTCATAATGGTCGTCATGCCGACGATGATGTCATAATGGTCGTCATGGCGACGATGATGTCATAATGGTCGTCATGGCGACGATGATGTCAGTATGGTGGTCATGGCTTTGGTGATGTCATAATGGTCGTCATGGCGACGGTGATGTCATAATGGTCGTCATGGCGACGATGATGTCATAATGGTCGTCATCGCGACGATGATGTCATACTGGTCGTCATGGCGACGGTGTTGCCATAATGGTCGTCATGGCGACGATGATGTCATAATGGTCGTCATGGCGACGATGATGTCAATATGGTTGTCATGGCTTTGGTGATGTCATAATGGTCGTCATGGCGACGGTGATGTCATAATGGTCGTCACGGCGACGATGATGTCATAATGATCGTCACGGCGACGGTGATGTCATAATGGTCGTCATGGCGACGATGATGTCATAATGGTCGTCATGGCTACGATGATGTCATAATGGTCGTCATCGCGACGATGATGTCATACTGGTCGTCATGTCGACGGTGTTGCCATAATGGTCGTCATGGTGACGATGATGTCATAATGGTCGTCATGGCGACGATGATGTCATAATGGTCGTCATGCCAACGATGATGTCAATATGATTGTCATGGCTTTGGTGATGTCATAATGGTCGACATGGCAACGGTGATGTCATAATGGTCGTCATGGCGACGATGATGTCATAATGGTCGTCATGGCGACAGTGTTGCCATAATGGTCGTCATGGCGACGATGATGTCACAATGGTCGTCATGGCGACGGTGTTGTCATAATGGTCGTCATGGCAAAGGTGATGTCCAAATGGTCGTCATGGCGACGGTGTTGCCATAATGGTCGTCATGGCGACGATGATGTCAGTATGGTGGTCATGGCTTTGGTGATGTCATAATGGTCGTCATGGCGACGGTGATGTCATAATGGTCGTCATGGCAAAGGTGATGTCCAAATGGTCGTCATGGCGACGTGTTGCCATAATGGTCGTCATGGCGACGATGATGTCATAATGGTCGTCATGGCGACGATGTCATAATGGTCGTCATGGCGACGATGATGTCATAATGGTCGTCATGACGACGATGATGTCATAATGGTCGTCATGGCGACGATTATGTCATAATGGTCGTCATGGCGACGATGATGTCAATATGGTTGTCATGGCTTTGGTGATGTCATAATGGTCGTCATGGCGACGGTGATGTCATAATGGTCGTCATGGCGACTATGATGTCATAATGGTCGTCACGGCGACGATGATGTCATAATGGTCGTCATGGCGACGATGATGTCATACTGGTCGTCATGGCGACTATGATGTCATAATGGTCGTCACGGCGACGATGATGTCATAATGGTCGTCATGGCGACGATGATGCCATAATGGTCGTCATGGCGACGATGATGTCATAATGGTCGTCATGGCGACGATGATGTCATAATGGTCGTCATGGCGACGGTGATGTCAAAATGGTCATCATGGCAATGGTGATGTCAGAATGGTCGTCATGGCGGCGATGATGTCATACTGGTCGTCATGGCGACGGTGTTGCCATAATGGTCGTCATGGCGACGATGATGTCATAATGGTCGTCATGGCAATGGTGATGTCAGAATGGTCGTCATGGCGACGATGATGTCATAATGGTCGTCATGGCTACGATGATGTCATAATGGTCGTCACGGCTACGATGATGTCATAATGGTCGTCATGGCTACGATGATGTCATAATGGTCGTCATGGCGACGATGATGTCATAATGGTCGTCATGGCGACGATGATGTCAATATGGTTGTCATGGCTTTGGTGATGTCATAATGGTCGTCATGGCGACGGTGATGTCATAATGGTCGTCATGGCGACGATGATGTCATAATGGTCGTCACGGCGACGATGATGTCATAATGGTCGTCACGGCAGCGGTAATGTCATAATGGTCGTCATGGCGACGATGATGTCATACTGTCGTCATGGCGACGGTGTTGCCATAATGGTCGTCATGGCGACGATGATGTCATAATGGTCATCATGGCGACGATGACGTCATAATGGTCGTCATGGCGACGATGACGTCATAATGGTCGTCATGGCGACGATAATGTCATACTGGTCGTCATGGCGACGGTGTTGCCATAATGGTCGTCATGGCGACGATGATGTCATAATGGTCGTCATGCCGACGATGATGTCATAATGGTCGTCATGGCGACGATGATGTCATTATGGTGGTCATGGCTTTGGTGATGTCATAATGGTCGTCATGGCGACGGTGATGTCATAATGGTCGTCATGGCGACGATGATGTCATAATGGTCGTCATGGCGACGGTGATGTCATAATGGTCGTCATGGCGACGATGATGTCATAATGGTCGTCATGGCGACGATGATGTCATAATGGTCGTCATGGCGACGATGATGTTATAATAGTCGTCATGGCGACGATGATGTCATAATGGTCGTCATGCCAACGATGATGTCAATATGGTTGTCATGGCTTTGGTGATGTCATAATGGTCGACATGGCGACGGTGATGTCATAATGGTCGTCATGGCGACGATGATGTCATAATGGTCGTCACGGCGACGATGATGTCATAATGGTCGTCACGGCGGCGGTAATGTCATAATGGTCGCCATGGCGACGATGATGTCATACTGGTCGTCATGGCGACGGTGTTGCCATAATGGTCGTCATGGCGACGATGATGTCATAATGGTCGTCATGGCGACGATAATGTCATAATGGTCGTCATGGCGACGATGATGTCATACTGTCGTCATGGCGACGGTGTTGCCATAATGGTCGTCATGGCGACGATGATGTCATAATGGTCATCATGGCGACGATGACGTCATTATGGTCGTCATGGCGACGATGACGTCATAATGGTCGTCATGGCGACGATAATGTCATACTGGTCGTCATGGCAACGGTGTTGCCATAATGGTCGTCATGGCGACGATGATGTCATAATGGTCGTCATGCCGACGATGATGTCATAATGGTCGTCATGGCGACGATGATGTCATAATGGTCGTCATGGCGACGATGATGTCAGTATGGTGGTCATGGCTTTGGTGATGTCATAATGGTCGTCATGGCGACGGTGATGTCATAATGGTCGTCATGGCAATGGTGATGTCAGAATGGTCGTCATGGCGACGATGATGTCATACTGTCGTCATGGCGACGGTGTTGCCATAATGGTCGTCATGGCGACGATGATGTCATAATGGTCATCATGGCGATGATGATGTCATAATGGTCGTCATGGCAACGATGATGTCATAATGGTCGTCATAGCGACGATGATGTCATACTGGTCGTCATGGCGACAGTGTTGCCATAATGGTCGTCATGGCGACGATGATGTCGCAATGGTCGTCATGGCGACGGTGTTGTCATAATGGTCGTCATGGCAAAGGTGATGTCCAAATGGTCGTCATGGCGACGGTGTTGCCATAATGGTCGTCATGGCGACGATGATGTCAGTATGGTGGTCATGGCTTTGGTGATGTCATAATGGTCGTCATGGCGACGGTGATGTCATAATGGTCGTCATGGCAAAGGTGATGTCCAAATGGTCGTCATGGCGACGTGTTGCCATAATGGTCGTCATGGCGACGATGATGTCATAATGGTCGTCATGGCGACGATGATGTCATAATGGTCGTCATGGCGACGATGATGTCATAATGGTCGTCATGACGACGATGATGTCATAATGGTTGTCATGGCGACGATTATGTCATAATGGTCGTCATGGCGACGATGATGTCAATATGGTTGTCATGGCTTTGGTGATGTCATAATGGTCGTCATGGCGACGGTGATGTCATAATGGTCGTCATGGCGACTATGATGTCATAATGGTCGTCACGGCGACGATGATGTCATAATGGTCGTCATGGCGACGATGATGTCATACTGGTCGTCATGGCGACGGTGTTGCCATAATGGTCGTCATGGCGAAGATGATGTCATAATGGTCGTCATGCCGACGATGATGCCATAATGGTCGTCATGGCGACGATGATGTCATAATGGTCGTCATGGCGACGATGATGTCATAATGGTCGTCATGGCGACGATGATGTCAGTATGGTGGTCATGGATTTGGTGATGTCATAATGGTCGTCATGGCGACGGTGATGTCATAATGGTCGTCATGGCGACGATGATGTCAGTATGGTGGTCATGGCTTTGGTGATGTCATAATGGTCGTCATGGCGACGGTGATGTCAAAATGGTCGTCATGGCAATGGTGATGTCAGAATGGTCTTCATGGCGACGATGATGTCATACTGGTCGTCACGGTGACGGTGTTGCCATAATGGTCGTCATGGCGACGATGATGTCATAAGGGTCGTCATGGCGACGATGATGTCATAATGGTCGTCATGGCGACGATGATGTCAGTATGGTGGTCATGGCTTTGGTGATGTCATAATGGTCGTCATGGCGACGGTGATGTCATAATGGTCGTCATGGCAAAGGTGATGTCCAAATGGTCGTCATGGCGACGGTGTTGCCATAATGGTCGTCATGGCGACGATGATGTCATAATGGTCGTCATGGCGACGATGATGTCATAATGATCGTCATGGCGACGATGATGTCATAATGGTCGTCATGGCGACGATGATGTCATAATGGTCGTCATGGCGACGATGATGTCAGTATGGTGGTCATGGCTTTGGTGATGTCATAATGGTCGTCATGGCGACGGTGATGTCATAATGGTCGTCATGGCAATGGTGATGTCAGAATGGTCGTCATGGCGACGATGATGTCAGTATGGTGGTCATGGCTTTGGTGATGTCATAATGGTCGTCATGGCGACGATTATGTCATAATGGTCGTCATGGCGACGATGATGTCAATATGGTTGTCATGGCTTTGGTGATGTCATAATGGTCGTCATGGCGACGGTGATGTCATAATGGTCGTCATGGCGACGATGATGTCATAATGGTCGTCACAGCGACGATGATGTCATAATGGTCGTCACGGCGACGGTGATGTCATAATGGTAGTCATGGCGACGATGATGTCATACTGGTCGTCATGGCGACGGTGTTGCCATAATGGTCGTCATGGTGACGATGATGTCATAATGGTCGTCATGGCGACGATGATGTCATAATGGTCGTCATGGCGACGATGATGTCATAATGGTCGTCATGCCGACGATGATGTCAGTATGATGGTCATGGCTTTGGTGATGTCGTAATGGTCGTCATGGCGACGATGATGTCATACTGGTCGTCATGGCGATGGTGTTGCCATAATGGTCGTCATGGTGACGATGATGTCATAATGGTCGTCATGGCGACGGTGATGTCATAATGGTCGTCATGGCGACTATTATGTCATAATGGTCGTCATGGCGACGATGATGTCAATATGGTTGTCATGGCTTTGGTGATGTCATAATGGTCGTCATGGCGGCGGTGATGTCATAATGGTCGTCATGGCGACGATGATGTCATAATGGTCGTCATGGCGACGATGATGTCATAATGGTCGTCATGGCGACGATGATGTCAATATGGTTGTCACGGCTTTGGTGATGTCATAATGGTCGTCATGGCGACGGTGATGTCATAATGGTCGTCATGGCGACGATGATGTCATAATGGTCGTCACAGCGACGATGATGTCATAATGGTCGTCACGGCGACGGTGATGTCATAATGGTAGTCATGGCGACGATGATGTCATACTGGTCGTCATGCCGACGATGATGTCAGTATGGTGGTCATGGCTTTCGTGATGTCATAATGGTCGTCATGGCGTCGATGATGTCATAATGGTCGTCATAGCGACGATGATGTCATAATGGTCATCATGGCGACGATGATGTCAGTATGGTGGTCATGGCTTTGGTGATGTCATAATGGTTGTCATGGCGACGGTGATGTCATAATGGTCGTCATGGCGACGATGATGTCATAATGGTCGTCATGGCGACGATGATGTCATAATGGTCGTCATGGCGACGATGACGTCATAATGGTCGTCATGGCGACGATGATGTCATAATGGTCGTCACGGCGACGATGATGTCATAATGGTCGTCACGGCAGTGGTAATGTCATAATGGTCGTCATGGCGACGATGATGTCATACTGTCGTCATGGCGACGGTGTTGCCATAATGGTCGTCATGGCGACGATGATGTCATAATGGTCATCATGGCGACGATGACGTCATAATGGTCGTCATGGCGACGATGACGTCATAATGGTCGTCATGGCGACGATAATGTCATACTGGTCGTCATGGCGACGGTGTTGCCATAATGGTCGTCATGGCGACGATGATGTCATAATGGTCGTCATGCCGACGATGATGTCATAATGGTCGTCATGGCGACGATGATGTCATTATGGTGGTCATGGCTTTGGTGATGTCATAATGGTCGTCATGGCGACGGTGATGTCATAATGGTCGTCATGGCGACGATGATGTCATAATGGTCGTCATGGCGACGGTGATGTCATAATGGTCGTCATGGCGACGATGATGTCATAATGGTCGTCATGGCGACGATGATGTCATAATGGTCGTCATGGCGACGATGATGTTATAATGGTCGTCATGGCGACGATGATGTCATAATGGTCGTCATGCCAACGATGATGTCAATATGGTTGTCATGGCTTTGGTGATGTCATAATGGTCGACATGGCGACGGTGATGTCATAATGGTCGTCATGGCGACGATGATGTCATAATGGTCGTCACGGCGACGATGATGTCATAATGGTCGTCACGGCGGCGGTAATGTCATAATGGTCGCCATGGCGACGATGATGTCATACTGGTCGTCATGGCGACGGTGTTGCCATAATGGTCGTCATGGCGACGATGATGTCATAATGGTCGTCATGGCGACGATAATGTCATAATGGTCGTCATGGCGACGATGATGTCATACTGTCGTCATGGCGACGGTGTTGCCATAATGGTCGTCATGGCGACGATGATGTCATAATGGTCATCATGGCGACGATGACGTCATAATGGTCGTCATGGCGACGATGACGTCATAATGGTCGTCATGGCGACGATAATGTCATACTGGTCGTCATGGCGACGGTGTTGCCATAATGGTCGTCATGGCGACGATGATGTCATAATGGTCGTCATGCCGACGATGATGTCATAATGGTCGTCATGGCGACGATGATGTCATAATGGTCGTCATGGCGACGATGATGTCAGTATGGTGGTCATGGCTTTGGTGATGTCATAATGGTCGTCATGGCGACGGTGATGTCATAATGGTCGTCATGGCAATGGTGATGTCAGAATGGTCGTCATGGCGACGATGATGTCATACTGTCGTCATGGCGACGGTGTTGCCATAATGGTCGTCATGGCGACGATGATGTCATAATGGTCATCATGGCGACGATGATGTCATACTGGTCGTCATGGCGACAGTGTTGCCATAATGGTCGTCATGGCGACGATGATGTCATAATGGTCGTCATGGCAATGGTGATGTCAGAATGGTCGTCATGGCGACGATGATGTCATAATGGTCGTCATGGCTACGATGATGTCATAATGGTCGTCACGGCTACGATGATGTCATAATGGTCGTCATGGCGACGATGATGTCAGAATGGTGGTCATGGCTTTGATGATGTCATAATGGTCGTCATGGCGACGATGATGTCATAATGGTCGTCATGGCGACGATGATGTCAGTATGGTGGTCATGGCTTTGGTGATGTCATAATGGTCGTCATGGCGACGGTGATGTCAAAATGGTCGTCATGGCAATGGTGATGTCAGAATGGTCGTCATGGCGACGATGATGTCATACTGGTCGTCATGGCGACGGTGTTGCCATAATGGTCGTCATGGCGACGATGATGTCATAATGGTCGTCATGGCAATGGTGATGTCAGAATGGTCGTCATGGCGACGATGATGTCATAATGGTCGTCATGGCTACGATGATGTCATAATGGTCGTCACGGCTACGATGATGTCATAATGGTCGTCATGGCTACGATGATGTCATAATGGTCGTCATGGCGACGATGATGTCATAATGGTCGTCATGGCGACGATGATGTCAATATGGTTGTCATGGCTTTGGTGATGTCATAATGGTCGTCATGGCGACGGTGATGTCATAATGGTCGTCATGGCGACGATGATGTCATAATGGTCGTCACGGCGACGATGATATCATAATGGTCGTCACGGCGACGATGATGTCATAATGGTCGTCACGGCGGCGGTAATGTCATAATGGTCGCCATGGCGACGATGATGTCATACTGGTCGTCATGGCGACGGTGTTGCCATAATGGTCGTCATGGCGACGATGATGTCATAATGGTCGTCATGGCGACGATAATGTCATAATGGTCGTCATGGCGACGATGATGTCATACTGTCGTCATGGCGACGGTGTTGCCATAATGGTCGTCATGGCGACGATGATGTCATAATGGTCATCATGGCGACGATGACGTCATAATGGTCGTCATGGCGACGATGACGTCATAATGGTCGTCATGGCGACGATAATGTCATACTGGTCGTCATGGCGACGGTGTTGCCATAATGGTCGTCATGGCGACGATGATGTCATAATGGTCGTCATGCCGACGATGATGTCATAATGGTCGTCATGGCGACGATGATGTCATAATGGTCGTCATGGCGACGATGATGTCAGTATGGTGGTCATGGCTTTGGTGATGTCATAATGGTCGTCATGGCGACGGTGATGTCATAATGGTCGTCATGGGAATGGTGATGTCAGAATGGTCGTCATGGCGACGATGATGTCATACTGTCGTCATGGCGACGGTGTTGCCATAATGGTCGTCATGGCGACGATGATGTCATAATGGTCATCATGGCGATGATGACGTCATAATGGTCGTCAAGGCAACGATGATGTCATAATGGTCGTCATGGCGACGATGATGTCATAATGGTCGTCATGGCTACGATGATGTCATAATGGTCGTCACGGCTACGATGATGTCATAATGGTCGTCATGGCGACGATGATGTCAGAATGGTGGTCATGGCTTTGATGATGTCATAATGGTCGTCATGGCGACGATGATGTCATAATGGTCGTCATGGCGACGATGATGTCAGTATGGTGGTCATGGCTTTGGTGATGTCATAATGGTCGTCATGGCGACGGTGATGTCAAAATGGTCGTCATGGCAATGGTGATGTCAGAATGGTCGTCATGGCGGCGATGATGTCATACTGGTCGTCATGGCGACGGTGTTGCCATAATGGTCGTCATGGCGACGATGATGTCATAATGGTCGTCATGGCAATGGTGATGTCAGAATGGTCGTCATGGCGACGATGATGTCATAATGGTCGTCATGGCGACGGTGATGTCATAATGGTCGTCATGGCGACGATGATGTCATAATGGTCGTCATGGCGACGGTGATGTCATAATGGTCGTCATGGCGACGATGATGTCATAATGGTCGTCATGGCGACGATGATGTCATAATGGTCGTCATGGCGACGATGATGTTATAATGGTCGTCATGGCGACGATGATGTCATAATGGTCGTCATGCCAACGATGATGTCAATATGGTTGTCATGGCTTTTGTGATGTCATAATGGTCGACATGGCGACGGTGATGTCATAATGGTCGTCATGGCGACGATGATGTCATAATGGTCGTCACGGCGACGATGATGTCATAATGGTCGTCACGGCGGCGGTAATGTCATAATGGTCGCCATGGCGACCATGATGTCATACTGGTCGTCATGGCGACGGTGTTGCCATAATGGTCGTCATGGCGACGATGATGTCATAATGGTCGTCATGGCGACGATAATGTCATAATGGTCGTCATGGCGACGATGATGTCATACTGTCGTCATGGCGACGGTGTTGCCATAATGGTCGTCATGGCGACGATGATGTCATAATGGTCATCATGGCGACGATGACGTCATAATGGTCGTCATGGCGACGATGACGTCATAATGGTCGTCATGGCGACGATAATGTCATACTGGTCGTCATGGCGACGGTGTTGCCATAATGGTCGTCATGGCGACGATGATGTCATAATGGTCGTCATGGCGACGATGATGTCATAATGGTCGTCATGGCGACGATGATGTCAGTATGGTGGTCATGGCTTTGGTGATGTCATAATGGTCGTCATGGCGACGGTGATGTCATAATGGTCGTCATGGCAATGGTGATGTCAGAATGGTCGTCATGGCGACGATGATGTCATACTGTCGTCATGGCGACGGTGTTGCCATAATGGTCGTCATGGCGACGATGATGTCATAATGGTCATCATGGCGACGATGATGTCATACTGGTCGTCATGGCGACAGTGTTGCCATAATGGTCGTCATGGCGACGATGATGTCATAATGGTCGTCATGGCAATGGTGATGTCAGAATGGTCGTCATGGCGACGATGATGTCATAATGGTCGTCATGGCTACGATGATGTCATAATGGTCGTCACGGCTACGATGATGTCATAATGGTCGTCATGGCGACGATGATGTCAGAATGGTGGTCATGGCTTTGATGATGTCATAATGGTCGTCATGGCGACGATGATGTGATAATGGTCGTCATGGCGACGATGATGTCAGTATGGTGGTCATGGCTTTGGTGATGTCATAATGGTCGTCATGGCGACGGTGATGTCAAAATGGTCGTCATGGCAATGGTGATGTCAGAATGGTCGTCATGGCGACGATGATGTCATACTGGTCGTCATGGCGACGGTGTTGCCATAATGGTCGTCATGGCGACGATGATGTCATAATGGTCGTCATGGCAATGGTGATGTCAGAATGGTCGTCATGGCGACGATGATGTCATAATGGTCGTCATGGCTACGATGATGTCATAATGGTCGTCACGGCTACGATGATGTCATAATGGTCGTCATGGCTACGATGATGTCATAATGGTCGTCATGGCGACGATGATGTCATAATGGTCGTCATGGCGACGATGATGTCAATATGGTTGTCATGGCTTTGGTGATGTCATAATGGTCGTCATGGCGACGGTGATGTCATAATGGTCGTCATGGCGACGATGATGTCATAATGGTCGTCACGGCGACGATGATATCATAATGGTCGTCACGGCGACGATGATGTCATAATGGTCGTCACGGCGGCGGTAATGTCATAATGGTCGCCATGGCGACGATGATGTCATACTGGTCGTCATGGCGACGGTGTTGCCATAATGGTCGTCATGGCGACGATGATGTCATAATGGTCGTCATGGCGACGATAATGTCATAATGGTCGTCATGGCGACGATGATGTCATACTGTCGTCATGGCGACGGTGTTGCCATAATGGTCGTCATGGCGACGATGATGTCATAATGGTCATCATGGCGACGATGACGTCATAATGGTCGTCATGGCGACGATGACGTCATAATGGTCGTCATGGCGACGATAATGTCATACTGGTCGTCATGGCGACGGTGTTGCCATAATGGTCGTCATGGCGACGATGATGTCATAATGGTCGTCATGCCGACGATGATGTCATAATGGTCGTCATGGCGACGATGATGTCATAATGGTCGTCATGGCGACGATGATGTCAGTATGGTGGTCATGGCTTTGGTGATGTCATAATGGTCGTCATGGCGACGGTGATGTCATAATGGTCGTCATGGGAATGGTGATGTCAGAATGGTCGTCATGGCGACGATGATGTCATACTGTCGTCATGGCGACGGTGTTGCCATAATGGTCGTCATGGCGACGATGATGTCATAATGGTCATCATGGCGATGATGACGTCATAATGGTCGTCATGGCAACGATGATGTCATAATGGTCGTCATGGCGACGATGATGTCATAATGGTCGTCATGGCTACGATGATGTCATAATGGTCGTCACGGCTACGATGATGTCATAATGGTCGTCATGGCGACGATGATGTCAGAATGGTGGTCATGGCTTTGATGATGTCATAATGGTCGTCATGGCGACGATGATGTCATAATGGTCGTCATGGCGACGATGATGTCAGTATGGTGGTCATGGCTTTGGTGATGTCATAATGGTCGTCATGGCGACGGTGATGTCAAAATGGTCGTCATGGCAATGGTGATGTCAGAATGGTCGTCATGGCGGCGATGATGTCATACTGGTCGTCATGGCGACGGTGTTGCCATAATGGTCGTCATGGCGACGATGATGTCATAATGGTCGTCATGGCAATGGTGATGTCAGAATGGTCGTCATGGCGACGATGATGTCATAATGGTCGTCATGGCGACGATAATGTCATAATGGTCGTCATGGCGACGATGATGTCATACTGTCGTCATGGCGACGGTGTTGCCATAATGGTCGTCATGGCGACGATGATGTCATAATGGTCATCATGGCGACGATGACGTCATAATGGTCGTCATGGCGACGATGACGTCATAATGGTCGTCATGGCGACGATAATGTCATACTGGTCGTCATGGCGACGGTGTTGCCATAATGGTCGTCATGGCGACGATGATGTCATAATGGTCGTCATGCCGACGATGATGTCATAATGGTCGTCATGGCGACGATGATGTCATAATGGTCGTCATGGCGACGATGATGTCAGTATGGTGGTCATGGCTTTGGTGATGTCATAATGGTCGTCATGGCGACGGTGATGTCATAATGGTCGTCATGGGAATGGTGATGTCAGAATGGTCGTCATGGCGACGATGATGTCATACTGTCGTCATGGCGACGGTGTTGCCATAATGGTCGTCATGGCGACGATGATGTCATAATGGTCATCATGGCGATGATGACGTCATAATGGTCGTCATGGCAACGATGATGTCATAATGGTCGTCATGGCGACGATGATGTCATAATGGTCGTCATGGCTACGATGATGTCATAATGGTCGTCACGGCTACGATGATGTCATAATGGTCGTCATGGCGACGATGATGTCAGAATGGTGGTCATGGCTTTGATGATGTCATAATGGTCGTCATGGCGACGATGATGTCATAATGGTCGTCATGGCGACGATGATGTCAGTATGGTGGTCATGGCTTTGGTGATGTCATAATGGTCGTCATGGCGACGGTGATGTCAAAATGGTCGTCATGGCAATGGTGATGTCAGAATGGTCGTCATGGCGGCGATGATGTCATACTGGTCGTCATGGCGACGGTGTTGCCATAATGGTCGTCATGGCGACGATGATGTCATAATGGTCGTCATGGCAATGGTGATGTCAGAATGGTCGTCATGGCGACGATGATGTCATAATGGTCGTCATGGCGACGGTGATGTCATAATGGTCGTCATGGCGACGATGATGTCATAATGGTCGTCATGGCGACGGTGATGTCATAATGGTCGTCATGGCGACGATGATGTCATAATGGTCGTCATGGCGACGATGATGTCATAATGGTCGTCATGGCGACGATGATGTTATAATGGTCGTCATGGCGACGATGATGTCATAATGGTCGTCATGCCAACGATGATGTCAATATGGTTGTCATGGCTTTGGTGATGTCATAATGGTCGACATGGCGACGGTGATGTCATAATGGTCGTCATGGCGACGATGATGTCATAATGGTCGTCACGGCGACGATGATGTCATAATGGTCGTCACGGCGGCGGTAATGTCATAATGGTCGCCATGGCGACGATGATGTCATACTGGTCGTCATGGCGACGGTGTTGCCATAATGGTCGTCATGGCGACGATGATGTCATAATGGTCGTCATGGCGACGATAATGTCATAATGGTCGTCATGGCGACGATGATGTCATACTGTCGTCATGGCGACGGTGTTGCCATAATGGTCGTCATGGCGACGATGATGTCATAATGGTCATCATGGCGACGATGACGTCATAATGGTCGTCATGGCGACGATGACGTCATAATGGTCGTCATGGCGACGATAATGTCATACTGGTCGTCATGGCGACGGTGTTGCCATAATGGTCGTCATGGCGACGATGATGTCATAATGGTCGTCATGCCGACGATGATGTCATAATGGTCGTCATGGCGACGATGATGTCAGTATGGTGGTCATGGCTTTGGTGATGTCATAATGGTCGTCATGGCGACGGTGATGTCATAATGGTCGTCATGGCAATGGTGATGTCAGAATGGTCGTCATGGCGACGATGATGTCATACTGTCGTCATGGCGACGGTGTTGCCATAATGGTCGTCATGGCGACGATGATGTCATAATGGTCATCATGGCGACGATGATGTCATACTGGTCGTCATGGCGACAGTGTTGCCATAATGGTCGTCATGGCGACGATGATGTCATAATGGTCGTCATGGCAATGGTGATGTCAGAATGGTCGTCATGGCGACGATGATGTCATAATGGTCGTCATGGCTACGATGATGTCATAATGGTCGTCACGGCTACGATGATGTCATAATGGTCGTCATGGCGACGATGATGTCAGAATGGTGGTCATGGCTTTGATGATGTCATAATGGTCGTCATGGCGACGATGATGTCATAATGGTCGTCATGGCGACGATGATGTCAGTATGGTGGTCATGGCTTTGGTGATGTCATAATGGTCGTCATGGCGACGGTGATGTCAAAATGGTCGTCATGGCAATGGTGATGTCAGAATGGTCGTCATGGCGACGATGATGTCATACTGGTCGTCATGGCGACGGTGTTGCCATAATGGTCGTCATGGCGACGATGATGTCATAATGGTCGTCATGGCAATGGTGATGTCAGAATGGTCGTCATGGCGACGATGATGTCATAATGGTCGTCATGGCTACGATGATGTCATAATGGTCGTCACGGCTACGATGATGTCATAATGGTCGTCATGGCTACGATGATGTCATAATGGTCGTCATGGCGACGATGATGTCATAATGGTCGTCATGGCGACGATGATGTCAATATGGTTGTCATGGCTTTGGTGATGTCATAATGGTCGTCATGGCGACGGTGATGTCATAATGGTCGTCATGGCGACGATGATGTCATAATGGTCGTCACGGCGACGATGATATCATAATGGTCGTCACGGCGACGATGATGTCATAATGGTCGTCACGGCGGCGGTAATGTCATAATGGTCGCCATGGCGACGATGATGTCATACTGGTCGTCATGGCGACGGTGTTGCCATAATGGTCGTCATGGCGACGATGATGTCATAATGGTCGTCATGGCGACGATAATGTCATAATGGTCGTCATGGCGACGATGATGTCATACTGTCGTCATGGCGACGGTGTTGCCATAATGGTCGTCATGGCGACGATGATGTCATAATGGTCATCATGGCGACGATGACGTCATAATGGTCGTCATGGCGACGATGACGTCATAATGGTCGTCATGGCGACGATAATGTCATACTGGTCGTCATGGCTTTGGTGATGTCATAATGGTCGTCATGGCGACGGTGATGTCATAATGGTCGTCATGGCGACGATGATGTCATAATGGTCGTCATGGCGACGATGATGTCATAATGGTCGTCATGGCGACGATGATGTTATAATAGTCGTCATGGCGACAATGATGTCATAATGGTCGTCATGCCAACGATGATGTCAATATGGTTGTCATGGCTTTGGTGATGTCATAATGGTCGACATGGCGACGGTGATGTCATAATGGTCGTCATGGCGACGATGATGTCATAATGGTCGTCACGGCGACGATGATGTCATAATGGTCGTCACGGCGGCGGTAATGTCATAATGGTCGCCATGGCGACGATGATGTCATACTGGTCGTCATGGCGACGGTGTTGCCATAATGGTCGTCATGGCGACGATGATGTCATAATGGTCGTCATGGCGACGATAATGTCATAATGGTCGTCATGGCGACGATGATGTCATACTGTCGTCATGGCGACGGTGTTGCCATAATGGTCGTCATGGCGACGATGATGTCATAATGGTCATCATGGCGACGATGACGTCATAATGGTCGTCATGGCGACGATGACGTCATAATGGTCGTCATGGCGACGATAATGTCATGCTGGTCGTCATGGCGACGGTGTTGCCATAATGGTCGTCATGGCGACGATGATGTCATAATGGTCGTCATGCCGACGATGATGTCATAATGGTCGTCATGGCGACGATGATGTCATAATGGTCGTCATGGCGACGATGATGTCAGTATGGTGGTCATGGCTTTGGTGATGTCATAATGGTCGTCATGGCGACGGTGATGTCATAATGGTCGTCATGGCAATGGTGATGTCAGAATGGTCGTCATGGCGACGATGATGTCATACTGTCGTCATGGCGACGGTGTTGCCATAATGGTCGTCATGGCGACGATGATGTCATAATGGTCATCATGGCGATGATGACGTCATAATGGTCGTCATGGCAACGATGATGTCATAATGGTCGTCATAGCGACGATGATGTCATACTGGTCGTCATGGCGACAGTGTTGCCATAATGGTCGTCATGGCGACGATGATGTCACAATGGTCGTCATGGCGACGGTGTTGTCATAATGGTCGTCATGGCAAAGGTGATGTCCAAATGGTCGTCATGGCGACGGTGTTGCCATAATGGTCGTCATGGCGACGATGATGTCAGTATGGTGGTCATGGCTTTGGTGATGTCATAATGGTCGTCATGGCGACGGTGATGTCATAATGGTCGTCATGGCAAAGGTGATGTCCAAATGGTCGTCATGGCGACGTGTTGCCATAATGGTCGTCATGGCGACGATGATGTCATAATGGTCGTCATGGCGACGATGATGTCATAATGGTCGTCATGGCGACGATGATGTCATAATGGTCGTCATGACGACGATGATGTCATAATGGTCGTCATGGCGACGATTATGTCATAATGGTCGTCATGGCGACGATGATGTCAATATGGTTGTCATGGCTTTGGTGATGTCATAATGGTCGTCATGGCGACGGTGATGTCATAATGGTCGTCATGGCGACTATGATGTCATAATGGTCGTCACGGCGACGATGATGTCATAATGGTCGTCATGGCGACGATGATGTCATACTGGTCGTCATGGCGACGGTGTTGCCATAATGGTCGTCATGGCGAAGATGATGTCATAATGGTCGTCATGCCGACGATGATGCCATAATGGTCGTCATGGCGACGATGATGTCATAATGGTCGTCATGGCGACGATGATGTCATAATGGTCGTCATGGCGACGGTGATGTCAAAATGGTCATCATGGCAATGGTGATGTCAGAATGGTCGTCATGGCGGCGATGATGTCATACTGGTCGTCATGGCGACGGTGTTGCCATAATGGTCGTCATGGCGACGATGATGTCATAATGGTCGTCATGGCAATGGTGATGTCAGAATGGTCGTCATGGCGACGATGATGTCATAATGGTCGTCATGGCTACGATGATGTCATAATGGTCGTCACGGCTACGATGATGTCATAATGGTCGTCATGGCTACGATGATGTCATAATGGTCGTCATGGCGACGATGATGTCATAATGGTCGTCATGGCGACGATGATGTCAATATGGTTGTCATGGCTTTGGTGATGTCATAATGGTCGTCATGGCGACGGTGATGTCATAATGGTCGTCATGGCGACGATGATGTCATAATGGTCGTCACGGCGACGATGATGTCATAATGGTCGTCACGGCAGCGGTAATGTCATAATGGTCGTCATGGCGACGATGATGTCATACTGTCGTCATGGCGACGGTGTTGCCATAATGGTCGTCATGGCGACGATGATGTCATAATGGTCATCATGGCGACGATGACGTCATAATGGTCGTCATGGCGACGATGACGTCATAATGGTCGTCATGGCGACGATAATGTCATACTGGTCGTCATGGCGACGGTGTTGCCATAATGGTCGTCATGGCGACGATGATGTCATAATGGTCGTCATGCCGACGATGATGTCATAATGGTCGTCATGGCGACGATGATGTCATTATGGTGGTCATGGCTTTGGTGATGTCATAATGGTCGTCATGGCGACGGTGATGTCATAATGGTCGTCATGGCGACGATGATGTCATAATGGTCGTCATGGCGACGGTGATGTCATAATGGTCGTCATGGCGACGATGATGTCATAATGGTCGTCATGGCGACGATGATGTCATAATGGTCGTCATGGCGACGATGATGTTATAATAGTCGTCATGGCGACGATGATGTCATAATGGTCGTCATGCCAACGATGATGTCAATATGGTTGTCATGGCTTTGGTGATGTCATAATGGTCGACATGGCGACGGTGATGTCATAATGGTCGTCATGGCGACGATGATGTCATAATGGTCGTCACGGCGACGATGATGTCATAATGGTCGTCACGGCGGCGGTAATGTCATAATGGTCGCCATGGCGACGATGATGTCATACTGGTCGTCATGGCGACGGTGTTGCCATAATGGTCGTCATGGCGACGATGATGTCATAATGGTCGTCATGGCGACGATAATGTCATAATGGTCGTCATGGCGACGATGATGTCATACTGTCGTCATGGCGACGGTGTTGCCATAATGGTCGTCATGGCGACGATGATGTCATAATGGTCATCATGGCGACGATGACGTCATTATGGTCGTCATGGCGACGATGACGTCATAATGGTCGTCATGGCGACGATAATGTCATACTGGTCGTCATGGCGACGGTGTTGCCATAATGGTCGTCATGGCGACGATGATGTCATAATGGTCGTCATGCCGACGATGATGTCATAATGGTCGTCATGGCGACGATGATGTCATAATGGTCGTCAAGGCGACGATGATGTCAGTATGGTGGTCATGGCTTTGGTGATGTCATAATGGTCGTCATGGCGACGGTGATGTCATAATGGTCGTCATGGCAATGGTGATGTCAGAATGGTCGTCATGGCGACGATGATGTCATACTGTCGTCATGGCGACGGTGTTGCCATAATGGTCGTCATGGCGACGATGATGTCATAATGGTCATCATGGCGATGATGACGTCATAATGGTCGTCATGGCAACGATGATGTCATAATGGTCGTCATAGCGACGATGATGTCATACTGGTCGTCATGGCGACAGTGTTGCCATAATGGTCGTCATGGCGACGATGATGTCACAATGGTCGTCATGGCGACGGTGTTGTCATAATGGTCGTCATGGCAAAGGTGATGTCCAAATGGTCGTCATGGCGACGGTGTTGCCATAATGGTCGTCATGGCGACGATGATGTCAGTATGGTGGTCATGGCTTTGGTGATGTCATAATGGTCGTCATGGCGACGGTGATGTCATAATGGTCGTCATGGCAAAGGTGATGTCCAAATGGTCGTCATGGCGACGTGTTGCCATAATGGTCGTCATGGCGACGATGATGTCATAATGGTCGTCATGGCGACGATGATGTCATAATGGTCGTCATGGCGACGATGATGTCATAATGGTCGTCATGACGACGATGATGTCATAATGGTCGTCATGGCGACGATTATGTCATAATGGTCGTCATGGCGACGATGATGTCAATATGGTTGTCATGGCTTTGGTGATGTCATAATGGTCGTCATGGCGACGGTGATGTCATAATGGTCGTCATGGCGACTATGATGTCATAATGGTCGTCACGGCGACGATGATGTCATAATGGTCGTCATGGCGACGATGATGTCATACTGGTCGTCATGGCGACGGTGTTGCCATAATGGTCGTCATGGCGAAGATGATGTCATAATGGTCGTCATGCCGACGATGATGCCATAATGGTCGTCATGGCGACGATGATGTCATAATGGTCGTCATGGCGACGATGATGTCATAATGGTCGTCATGGCGACGATGATGTCAGTATGGTGGTCATGGATTTGGTGATGTCATAATGGTCGTCATGGCGACGGTGATGTCATAATGGTCGTCATGGCGACGATGATGTCAGTATGGTGGTCATGGCTTTGGTGATGTCATAATGGTCGTCATGGCGACGGTGATGTCAAAATGGTCGTCATGGCAATGGTGATGTCAGAATGGTCTTCATGGCGACGATGATGTCATACTGGTCGTCACGGTGACGGTGTTGCCATAATGGTCGTCATGGCGACGATGATGTCATAAGGGTCGTCATGGCGACGATGATGTCATAATGGTCGTCATGGCGACGATGATGTCAGTATGGTGGTCATGGCTTTGGTGATGTCATAATGGTCGTCATGGCGACGGTGATGTCATAATGGTCGTCATGGCAAAGGTGATGTCCAAATGGTCGTCATGGCGACGGTGTTGCCATAATGGTCGTCATGGCGACGATGATGTCATAATGGTCGTCATGGCGACGATGATGTCATAATGATCGTCATGGCGACGATGATGTCATAATGGTCGTCATGGCGATGATGATGTCATAATGGTCGTCATGGCGACGATGATGTCAGTATGGTGGTCATGGCTTTGGTGATGTCATAATGGTCGTCATGGCGACGGTGATGTCATAATGGTCGTCATGGCAATGGTGATGTCAGAATGGTCGTCATGGCGACGATGATGTCAGTATGGTGGTCATGGCTTTGGTGATGTCATAATGGTCGTCATGGCGACGATTATGTCATAATGGTCGTCATGGCGACGATGATGTCAATATGGTTGTCATGGCTTTGGTGATGTCATAATGGTCGTCATGGCGACGGTGATGTCATAATGGTCGTCATGGCGACGATGATGTCATAATGGTCGTCACAGCGACGATGATGTCATAATGGTCGTCACGGCGACGGCGATGTCATAATGGTAGTCATGGCGACGATGATGTCATACTGGTCGTCATGGCGACGGTGTTGCCATAATGGTCGTCATGGTGACGATGATGTCATAATGGTCGTCATGGCGACGATGATGTCATAATGGTCGTCATGGCGACGATGATGTCATAATGGTCGTCATGCCGACGATGATGTCAGTATGATGGTCATGGCTTTGGTGATGTCGTAATGGTCGTCATGGCGACGATGATGTCATACTGGTCGTCATGGCGATGGTGTTGCCATAATGGTCGTCATGGTGACGATGATGTCATAATGGTCGTCATGGCGACGGTGATGTCATAATGGTCGTCATGGCGACTATTATGTCATAATGGTCGTCATGGCGACGATGATGTCAATATGGTTGTCATGGCTTTGGTGATGTCATAATGGTCGTCATGGCGGCGGTGATGTCATAATGGTCGTCATGGCGACGATGATGTCATAATGGTCGTCATGGCGACGATGATGTCATAATGGTCGTCATGGCGACGATGATGTCAATATGGTTGTCACGGCTTTGGTGATGTCATAATGGTCGTCATGGCGACGGTGATGTCATAATGGTCGTCATGGCGACGATGATGTCATAATGGTCGTCACAGCGACGATGATGTCATAATGGTCGTCACGGCGACGGTGATGTCATAATGGTAGTCATGGCGACGATGATGTCATACTGGTCGTCATGGCGACGGTGTTGCCATAATGGTCGTCATGGTGACGATGATGTCATAATGGTCGTCATGGCGACGATGATGTCATAATGGTCGTCATGGCGACGATGATGTCATAATGGTCGTCATGCCGACGATGATGTTAGTATGATGGTCATGGCTTTGGTGATGTCATAATGGTCGTCATGGCGACGATGATGTCATACTGGTCGTCATGGCGACGGTGTTGCCATAATGGTCGTCATGGCGACGATAATGTCATAATGGTCGTCATGGCGACGGTGATGTCATAATGGTCGTCATGCCGACGATGATGTCAGTATGGTGGTCATGGCTTTGGTGATGTCATAATGTTCGTCATGGCGTCGATGATGTCATAATGGTCGTCATAGCGACGATGATGTCATAATGGTCATCATGGCGACGATGATGTCAGTATGGTGGTCATGGCTTTGGTGATGTCATAATGGTTGTCATGGCGACGGTGATGTCATAATGGTCGTCATGGCGACGATGATGTCATAATGGTCGTCATGGCGACGATGATGTCATAATGGTCGTCATGGCGACGATGACGTCATAATGGTCGTCATGGCGACGATGATGTCATAATGGTCGTCACGGCGACGATGATGTCATAATGGTCGTCACGGCAGCGGTAATGTCATAATGGTCGTCATGGCGACGATGATGTCATACTGTCGTCATGGCGACGGTGTTGCCATAATGGTCGTCATGGCGACGATGATGTCATAATGGTCATCATGGCGACGATGACGTCATAATGGTCGTCATGGCGACGATAATGTCATACTGGTCGTCATGGCGACGGTGTTGCCATAATGGTCGTCATGGCGACGATGATGTCATAATGGTCGTCATGCCGACGATGATGTCATAATGGTCGTCATGGCGACGATGATGTCATTATGGTGGTCATGGCTTTGGTGATGTCATAATGGTCGTCATGGCGACGGTGATGTCATAATGGTCGTCATGGCGACGGTGATGTCATAATGGTCGTCATGGCGACGGTGATGTCATAATGGTCGTCATGGCGACGATGATGTCATAATGGTCGTCATGGCGACGATGATGTTATAATGGTCGTCATGGCGACGATGATGTCATAATGGTCGTCATGCCGACGATGATGTCATAATGGTCGTCATGCCAACGATGATGTCAATATGGTTGTCATGGCTTTGGTGATGTCATAATGGTCGACATGGCGACGGTGATGTCATAATGGTCGTCATGGCGACGATGATGTCATAATGGTCGTCACGGCGACGATGATGTCATAATGGTCGTCACGGCGGCGGTAATGTCATAATGGTCGCCATGGCGACGATGATGTCATACTGGTCGTCATGGCGACGGTGTTGCCATAATGGTCGTCATGGCGACGATGATGTCATAATGGTCGTCATGGCGACGATAATGTCATAATGGTCGTCATGGCGACGATGATGTCATACTGTCGTCATGGCGACGGTGTTGCCATAATGGTCGTCATGGCGACGATGATGTCATAATGGTCATCATGGCGACGATGACGTCATTATGGTCGTCATGGCGACGATGACGTCATAATGGTCGTCATGGCGACGATAATGTCATACTGGTCGTCATGGCGACGGTGTTGCCATAATGGTCGTCATGGCGACGATGATGTCATAATGGTCGTCATGCCGACGATGATGTCATAATGGTCGTCATGGCGACGATGATGTCATAATGGTCGTCATGGCGACGATGATGTCAGTATGGTGGTCATGGCTTTGGTGATGTCATAATGGTCGTCATGGCGACGGTGATGTCATAATGGTCGTCATGGCAATGGTGATGTCAGAATGGTCGTCATGGCGACGATGATGTCATACTGTCGTCATGGCGACGGTGTTGCCATAATGGTCGTCATGGCGACGATGATGTCATAATGGTCATCATGGCGATGATGACGTCATAATGGTCGTCATGGCAACGATGATGTCATAATGGTCGTCATAGCGACGATGATGTCATACTGGTCGTCATGGCGACAGTGTTGCCATAATGGTCGTCATGGCGACGATGATGTCACAATGGTCGTCATGGCGACGGTGTTGTCATAATGGTCGTCATGGCAAAGGTGATGTCCAAATGGTCGTCATGGCGACGGTGTTGCCATAATGGTCGTCATGGCGACGATGATGTCAGTATGGTGGTCATGGCTTTGGTGATGTCATAATGGTCGTCATGGCGACGGTGATGTCATAATGGTCGTCATGGCAAAGGTGATGTCCAAATGGTCGTCATGGCGACGTGTTGCCATAATGGTCGTCATGGCGACGATGATGTCATAATGGTCGTCATGGCGACGATGATGTCATAATGGTCGTCATGGCGACGATGATGTCATAATGGTCGTCATGACGACGATGATGTCATAATGGTCGTCATGGCGACGATTATGTCATAATGGTCGTCATGGCGACGATGATGTCAATATGGTTGTCATGGCTTTGGTGATGTCATAATGGTCGTCATGGCGACGGTGATGTCATAATGGTCGTCATGGCGACTATGATGTCATAATGGTCGTCACGGCGACGATGATGTCATAATGGTCGTCATGGCGACGATGATGTCATACTGGTCGTCATGGCGACGGTGTTGCCATAATGGTCGTCATGGCGAAGATGATGTCATAATGGTCGTCATGCCGACGATGATGCCATAATGGTCGTCATGGCGACGATGATGTCATAATGGTCGTCATGGCGACGATGATGTCATAATGGTCGTCATGGCGACGATGATGTCAGTATGGTGGTCATGGATTTGGTGATGTCATAATGGTCGTCATGGCGACGGTGATGTCATAATGGTCGTCATGGCGACGATGATGTCAGTATGGTGGTCATGGCTTTGGTGATGTCATAATGGTCGTCATGGCGACGGTGATGTCAAAATGGTCGTCATGGCAATGGTGATGTCAGAATGGTCTTCATGGCGACGATGATGTCATACTGGTCGTCACGGTGACGGTGTTGCCATAATGGTCGTCATGGCGACGATGATGTCATAAGGGTCGTCATGGCGACGATGATGTCATAATGGTCGTCATGGCGACGATGATGTCATAATGGTCGTCATGGCGACGATGTTGTCATAATGGTCGTCATGGCGACGATGATGTCATAATGATCGTCATGGCGACGATGATGTCATAATGGTCGTCATGGCGACGATGATGTCATAATGGTCGTCATGGCGACGATGATGTCAGTATGGTGGTCATGGCTTTGGTGATGTCATAATGGTCGTCATGGCGACGGTGATGTCATAATGGTCGTCATGGCAATGGTGATGTCAGAATGGTCGTCATGGCGACGATGATGTCAGTATGGTGGTCATGGCTTTGGTGATGTCATAATGGTCGTCATGGCGACGATTATGTCATAATGGTCGTCATGGCGACGATGATGTCAATATGGTTGTCATGGCTTTGGTGATGTCATAATGGTCGTCATGGCGACGGTGATGTCATAATGGTCGTCATGGCGACGATGATGTCATAATGGTCGTCACAGCGACGATGATGTCATAATGGTCGTCACGGCGACGGTGATGTCATAATGGTAGTCATGGCGACGATGATGTCATACTGGTCGTCATGGCGACGGTGTTGCCATAATGGTCGTCATGGTGACGATGATGTCATAATGGTCGTCATGGCGACGATGATGTCATAATGGTCGTCATGGCGACGATGATGTCATAATGGTCGTCATGCCGACGATGATGTCAGTATGATGGTCATGGCTTTGGTGATGTCGTAATGGTCGTCATGGCGACGATGATGTCATACTGGTCGTCATGGCGATGGTGTTGCCATAATGGTCGTCATGGTGACGATGATGTCATAATGGTCGTCATGGCGACGGTGATGTCATAATGGTCGTCATGGCGACTATTATGTCATAATGGTCGTCATGGCGACGATGATGTCAATATGGTTGTCATGGCTTTGGTGATGTCATAATGGTCGTCATGGCGGCGGTGATGTCATAATGGTCGTCATGGCGACGATGATGTCATAATGGTCGTCATGGCGACGATGATGTCATAATGGTCGTCATGGCGACGATGATGTCAATATGGTTGTCACGGCTTTGGTGATGTCATAATGGTCGTCATGGCGACGGTGATGTCATAATGGTCGTCATGGCGACGATGATGTCATAATGGTCGTCACAGCGACGATGATGTCATAATAGTCGTCACGGCGACGGTGATGTCATAATGGTAGTCATGGCGACGATGATGTCATACTGGTCGTCATGGCGACGGTGTTGCCATAATGGTCGTCATGGTGACGATGATGTCATAATGGTCGTCATGGCGACGATGATGTCATAATGGTCGTCATGGCGACGATGATGTCATAATGGTCGTCATGCCGACGATGATGTTAGTATGATGGTCATGGCTTTGGTGATGTCATAATGGTCGTCATGGCGACGATGATGTCATACTGGTCGTCATGGCGACGGTGTTGCCATAATGGTCGTCATGGCGACGATAATGTCATAATGGTCGTCATGGCGACGGTGATGTCATAATGGTCGTCATGCCGACGATGATGTCAGTATGGTGGTCATGGCTTTGGTGATGTCATAATGGTCGTCATGGCGTCGATGATGTCATAATGGTCGTCATAGCGACGATGATGTCATAATGGTCATCATGGCGACGATGATGTCAGTATGGTGGTCATGGCTTTGGTGATGTCATAATGGTTGTCATGGCGACGGTGATGTCATAATGGTCGTCATGGCGACGATGATGTCATAATGGTCGTCATGGCGACGATGATGTCATAATGGTCGTCATGGCGACGATGACGTCATAATGGTCGTCATGGCGACGATGATGTCATAATGGTCGTCATCGCGACGATGATGTCATACTGGTCGTCATGGCGACGGTGTTGCCATAATGGTCGTCATGGCGACGATGATGTCATGATGGTCGTCATGGCGACGATGATGTCAATATGGTTGTCATGGCTTTGGTGATGTCATAATGGTCGTCATGGCGACGGTGATGTCATAATGGTCGTCACGGCGACGATGATGTAATAATGATCGTCACGGCGACGATGATGTCATAATGTTCGTCATGGCGACGATGATGTCATAATGGTCGTCATGGCGACGATAACGTCATAATGGTCGTCATGGCGACGATGATGTCATAATGGTCGTCATGGCGACGATGATGTCATAATGGTCGTCATGGTGACGATAATGTCATAATGGTCGTCATGGAGACGATGACGTCATAATGGTCGTCATGGCAACGATGATGTCATAATGGTCGTCATGGCGACGATGATGTCATACTGGTCGTCATGGCGACGGTGTTGCCATAATGGTCGTCATGGCGACGATTATGTCATAATGGTCATCATGGCGACGGTGATGTCATAATGGTCGTCATGTTGACGATGATGTCAGAATGGTGGTCATGGCTTTGTTGATGTCATAATGGTCGTCATTGCAACGATGATGTCATAATGGTCGTCATGGCGACGATGATGTCAAAATGGTCGTCATGGCAATGGTGATGTCAGAATGGTCGTCATGGCGACGATGATGTCATACTGGTCGTCATGGCGACGGTGTTGCCATAATGGTCGTCATGGCGACGATGATGTCATAATGGTCGTCATGCCGACGATGATGTCATAATGGTCTTCATGGCGACGATGATGTCATTATGGTGGTCATGGCTTTGGTGATGTCATAATGGTCGTCATGGCGACGGTGATGTCATAATGGTCTTCATGGCAATGGTGATGTCAGAATGGTCGTCATGGCGACGATGAAGTCAGTATGGTGGTCATGGCTTTGGTGATGTCATAATGTTCGTCATGGCGACGATGATGTCATAATGGCCGTCATGGCGACGATGATGTCAATATGGTTGTCATGGCTTTGGTGATGTCATAATGGTCGTCATGGCGATGGTGATGTCATAATGGTCGTCATGGCGACGATGATGTCATAATGGTCGTCATGGCGACGGTGATGTCAAAATGGTCGTCATGGCAACGATGATGTCATAATGGTCGTCATGGCTACGATGATGTCATAATGGTCGTCATGGCGACGATGATGTTATAATAGTCGTCATGGCGACGATGATGTCATAATGGTCGTCATGCCAACGATGATGTCAATATGGTTGTCATGGCTTTGGTGATGTCATAATGGTCGACATGGCGACGGTGATGTCATAATGGTCGTCATGGCGACGATGATGTCATAATGGTCGTCACGGCGACGATGATGTCATAATGGTCGTCACGGCGGCGGTAATGTCATAATGGTCGTCATGGCGACGATGATGTCATACTGTCGTCATGGCGACGGTGTTGCCATAATGGTCGTCATGGCGACGATGATGTCATAATGGTCATCATGGCGACGATGACGTCATAATGGTCGTCATGGCGACGATGACGTCATAATGGTCGTCATGGCGACGATGACGTCATAATGGTCGTCATGGCGACGATAATGTCATACTGGTTGTCATGGCGACGGTGTTGCCATAATGGTCGTCATGGCGACGATGATGTCATAATGGTCGTCATGCCGACGATGATGTCATAATGGTCGTCATGGCGACGATGATGTCATAATGGTCGTCATGGTGACGATGATGTCAGTATGGTGGTCATGGCTTTGGTGATGTCATAATGGTCGTCATGGCGACGGTGATGTCATAATGGTCGTCATGGCAATGGTGATGTCAGAATGGTCGTCATGGCGACGATGATGTCATACTGTCGTCATGGCGACGGTGTTGCCATAATGGTCGTCATGGCGACGATGATGTCATAATGGTCATCATGGCGACGATGACGTCATAATGGTCGTCATGGCAACGATGATGTCATAATGGTCGTCATGGCGACGATGATGTCATACTGGTCGTCATGGCGACAGTGTTGCCATAATGGTCGTCATGGCGACGATGATGTCACAATGGTCGTCATGGCGACGGTGTTGTCATAATGGTCGTCATGGCGAAGATGATGTCATAATGGTCGTCATAGCGACGATGATGTCATAATGGTCGTCATGGCGACGATGACGTCATAATGGTCGTCATGGCGACGATGATGTCATAATGGTCGTCATGGCGACGATGATGTCATAATGGTCGTCACGGTGACGGTGTTGCCATAATGGTCGTCATGGCGACGATGATGTCATAATGGTCGTCATGTCGACGATGATGTCAGTATGGTCGTCATGGCGACGATGATGTCAGTATGGTGGTCATGGCTTTGGTGATGTCATAATGGTCGTCATTACGACGGTGATGTCATAATGGTCGTCATGGCAAAGGTGATGTCCAAATGGTCGTCATGGCGACGGTGTTGCCATAATGGTCGTCATGGCGACGATGATGTCATAATGGTCGTCATGGCGACAATGACGTCATAATGGTCGTCATGGCGACGATGATGTCATAATGGTCGTCATGGCGACGATGATGTCATAATGGTCGTCATGGCGACGATGATGTCAGTATGGTGGTCATGGCTTTGGTGATGTCATAATGGTCGTCATGGCAATGGTGATGTCAGAATGGTCGTCATGGCGACGATGATGTCAGTATGGTGGTCATGGCTTTGGTGATGTCATAATGGTCGTCATGGCGACGATTATGTCATAATGGTCGTCATGGCGACGATGATGTCAATATGGTTGTCATGGCTTTGGTGATGTCATAATGGTCGTCATGGCGACGGTGATGTCATAATGGTCGTCATGGCGACGATGATGTCATAATGGTCGTCACGGCGACGATGATGTCATAATGGTCGTCATGGCGACGATGATGTCATACTGGTCGTCATGGCGACGGTGTTGCCATAATGGTCGTCATGGCGACGATGATGTCATAATGGTCGTCATGCCGACGATGATGCCATAATGGTCGTCATGGCGACGATGATGTCATAATGGTCGTCATGGCGACGATGATGTCAATATGGTTGTCATGGCTTTGGTGATGTCATAATGGTCGTCATGGCGACGGTGATGTCATAATGGTCGTCACGGCGACGATGATGTCATAATGATCGTCACGGCGACGATGATGTCATAATGTTCGTCACGGCGACGGTGATGTCATAATGGTCGTCATGGTGACGATAACGTCATAATGGTCGTCATGGCGACGATGATGTCATAATAGTCGTCATGGCGACGATGATGTCATAATGGTCGTCATGGTGACGATAATGTCATAATGGTCGTCATGGAGACGATGACGTCATAATGGTCGTCATGGCAACGATGATGTCATAATGGTCGTCATGGCGACGATTATGTCACACTGGTCGTCATGGCGACGGTGTTGCCATAATGGTCGTCATGGCAACGATTATGTCATAATGGTCATCATGGCGACGGTGATGTCATAATGGTCGTCATGTTGACGATGATGTCAGAATGGTGGTCATGGCTTTGTTGATGTCATAATGGTCGTCATTGCAACGATGATGTCATAATGGTCGTCATGGCGACGATGATGTCAAAATGGTCGTCATGGCAATGGTGATGTCAGAATGGTCGTCATGGCGACGATGATGTCATACTGGTCGTCATGGCGACGGTGTTGCCATAATGGTCGTCATGGCGACGATGATGTCATAATGGTCGTCATGCCGACGATGATGTCATAATGGTCTTCATGGCGACGATGATGTCATTATGGTGGTCATGGCTTTGGTGATGTCATAATGGTCGTCATGGCGACGGTGATGTCAGAATGGTCGTCATGGCGACGATGAAGTCAGTATGGTGGTCATGGCTTTGGTGATGTCATAATGTTCGTCATGGCGACGATGATGTCATTATGGTCGTCATGGCGACGATGATGTCAATATGGTTGTCATGGCTTTGGTGATGTCATAATGGTCGTCATGGCGACGGTGATGTCATAATGGTCGTCATGGCGACGATGATGTCATAATGGTCGTCATGGCGACGGTGATGTCATAATGGTCGTCATGGCAACGATGATGTCATAATGGTCGTCATGGCTACGATGATGTCATAATGGTCGTCATGGCGACGATGATGTTATAATAGTCGGCATGGCGACGATGATGTCATAATGGTCGTCATGCCAAGGATGATGTCAATATGGTTGTCATGGCTTTGGTGATGTCATAATGGTCGACATGGCGACGGTGATGTCATAATGGTCGTCATGGCGACGATTATGTCATAATGGTCGTCACGGCGACGATGATGTCATAATGGTCGTCACGGCGGCGGTAATGTCATAATGGTCGTCATGGCGACGATGATGTCATACTGTCGTCATGGCGACGGTGTTGCCATAATGGTCGTCATGGCGATGATGATGTCATAATGGTCATCATGGCGACGATGACGTCATAATGGTCGTCATGGCGACGATGACGTCATAATGGTCGTCTTGGCGACGATGACGTCATAATGGTCGTCATGGCGACGATAATGTCATACTGGTTGTCATGGCGACGGTGTTGCCATAATGGTCGTCATGGCGACGATGATGTCATAATGGTCGTCATGCCGACGATGATGTCATAATGGTCGTCATGGCGACGATGATGTCATAATGGTCGTCATGGTGACGATGATGTCAGTATGGTGGTCATGGCTTTGGTGATGTCATAATGGTCGTCATGGCGACGGTGATGTCATAATGGTCGTCATGGCAATGGTGATGTCAGAATGGTCGTCATGGCGACGATGATGTCATACTGTCGTCATGGCGACGGTGTTGCCATAATGGTCGTCATGGCGACGATGATGTCATAATGGTCATCATGGCGACGATGACGTCATAATGGTCGTCATGGCAACGATGATGTCATACTGGTCGTCATGGCGACAGTGTTTCCATAATGGTCGTCATGGCGACGATGATATCACAATGGTCGTCATGGCGACGGTGTTGTCATAATGGTCGTCATGGCGAAGATGATGTCATAATGGTCGTCATGGCGACGATGACGTCATAATGGTCGTCATGGCGACGATGACGTCATAATGGTCGTCATGGCGACGATGATGTCATAATGGTCGTCATGGCGACGATGATGTCATAATGGTCGTCATGGTGACGGTGTTGCCATAATGGTCGTCATGGCGACGATGATGTCATAATGGTCGTCATGGCGACGATGATGTCAGTATGGTCGTCATGGCGACGATGATGTCAGTATGGTGGTCATGGCTTTGGTGATGTCATAATGGTTGTCATGGCGACGGTGATGTCATAATGGTCGTCATGGCAAAGGTGATGTCCAAATGGTCGTCATGGCGACGGTGTTGCCATAATGGTCGTCATGGCGACGATGATGTCATAATGGTCGTCATGGCGACGATGACGTCATAATGGTCGTCATGGCGACGATGATGTCATAATGGTCGTCATGGCGACGATGATGTCATAATGGTCGTCATGGCGACGATGATGTCAGTATGGTGGTCATGGCTTTGGTGATGTCATAATGGTCGTCATGGCGACGGTGATGTCATAATGGTCGTCATGGCAATGGTGATGTCAGAATGGTCGTCATGGCGACGATGAAGTCAGTATGGTGGTCATGGCTTTGGTGATGTCATAATGTTCGTCATGGCGACGATGATGTCATAATGGTCGTCATGGCGACGATGATGTCAATATGGTTGTCATGGCTTTGGTGATGTCATAATGGTCGTCATGGCGACGGTGATGTCATAATGGTCGTCATGGCGACGATGATGTCATAATGGTCGTCATGGCGACGGTGATGTCATAATGGTCGTCATGGCAACGATGATGTCATAATGGTCGTCATGGCTACGATGATGTCATAATGGTCGTCATGGCGACGATGATGTTATAATAGTCGTCATGGCGACGATGATGTCATAATGGTCGTCATGCCAACGATGATGTCAATATGGTTGTCATGGCTTTGGTGATGTCATAATGGTCGACATGGCGACGGTGATGTCATAATGGTCGTCATGGCGACGATGATGTCATAATGGTCGTCACGGCGACGATGATGTCATAATGGTCGTCACGGCGGCGGTAATGTCATAATGGTCGTCATGGCGACGATGATGTCATACTGTCGTCATGGCGACGGTGTTGCCATAATGGTCGTCATGGCGATGATGATGTCATAATGGTCATCATGGCGACGATGACGTCATAATGGTCGTCATGGCGACGATGACGTCATAATGGTCGTCATGGCGACGATGACGTCATAATGGTCGTCATGGCGACGATAATGTCATACTGGTTGTCATGGCGACGGTGTTGCCATAATGGTCGTCATGCCGACGATGATGTCATAATGGTCGTCATGCCGACGATGATGTCATAATGGTCGTCATGGCGACGATGATGTCATAATGGTCGTCATGGTGACGATGATGTCAGTATGGTGGTCATGGCTTTGGTGATGTCATAATGGTCGTCATGGCGACGGTGATGTCATAATGGTCGTCATGGCAATGGTGATGTCAGAATGGTCGTCATGGCGACGATGATGTCATACTGTCGTCATGGCGACGGTGTTGCCATAATGGTCGTCATGGCGACGATGATGTCATAATGGTCATCATGGCGACGATGACGTCATAATGGTCGTCATGGCGACGATGATGTCATAATGGTCATCATGGCGACGATGACGTCATAATGGTCGTCATGGCAACGATGATGTCATAATGGTCGTCATGGCGACGATGATGTCATACTGGTCGTCATGGCGACAGTGTTGCCATAATGGTCGTCATGGCGACGATGATGTCACAATGGTCGTCATGGCGACGGTGTTGTCATAATGGTCGTCATGGCGAAGATGATGTCATAATGGTCGTCATGGCGACGATGACGTCATAATGGTCGTCATGGCGACGATGACGTCATAATGGTCGTCATGGCGACGATGATGTCATAATGGTCGTCATGGCGACGGTGATGTCATAATAGTCGTCATGGCGACAATGATGTCATAATGGTCGTCATGGCGACGATGATGTCATAATGGTCGTCACGGTGACGGTGTTGCCATAATGGTCGTCATGGCGACGATGATGTCATAATGGTCGTCATGGCGACGATGATGTCAGTATGGTCGTCATGGCGACGATGATGTCAGTATGGTGGTCATGGCTTTGGTGATGTCATAATGGTTGTCATGGCGACGGTGATGTCATAATGGTCGTCATGGCAAAGGTGATGTCCAAATGGTCGTCATGGCGACGGTGTTGCCATAATGGTCGTCATGGCGACGATGATGTCATAATGGTCGTCATGGCGACGATGACGTCATAATGGTCGTCATGGCGACGATGATGTCATAATGGTCGTCATGGCGACGATGATGTCATAATGGTCGTCATGGCGACGATGATGTCAGTATGGTGGTCATGGCTTTGGTGATGTCATAATGGTCGTCATGGCGACGGTGATGTCATAATGGTCGTCATGGCAATGGTGATGTCAGAATGGTCGTCATGGCGACGATGATGTCAGTATGGTGGTCATGGCTTTGGTGATGTCATAATGGTCGTCATGGCGACGATTATGTCATAATGGTCGTCATGGCGACGATGATGTCAATATGGTTGTCATGGCTTTGGTGATGTCATAATGGTCGTCATGGCGACGGTGATGTCATAATGGTCGTCATGGCGACGATGATGTCATAATGGTCGTCACGGCGACGATGATGTCATAATGGTCGTCATGGCGACGATGATGTCATACTGGTCGTCATGGCGACGGTGTTGCCATAATGGTCGTCATGGCGACGATGATGTCATAATGGTCGTCATGCCGACGATGATGCCATAATGGTCGTCATGGCGACGATGATGTCATAATGGTCGTCATGGCGACGATGATGTCATAATGGTCGTCATGGCGACGATGATGTCAGTATGGTGGTCATGGCTTTGGTGATGTCATAATGGTCGTCATGGCGACGGTGATGTCATAATGGTCGTCATGGCGACGATGATGTCAGTATGGTGGTCATGGCTTTGGTGATGTCATAATGGTCGTCATGGCGACGGTGATGTCAAAATGGTCGTCATGGCAATGGTGATGTCAGAATGGTCTTCATGGCGACGATGATGTCATACTGGTCGTCATGGCGACGGTGTTGCCATAATGGTCGTCATGGCGACGATGATGTCATAATGGTCGTCATGGCGACGATGATGTCATAATGGTCATCATGGCGACGATGACGTCATAATGATCGTCATGGCGACGGAGTTGCCATAATGGTCGTCATTTCGACGATGATGTCATAATGGTCGTCATGCCGACGATGATGTCATAATAGTCGTCATGGCGACGGTGACGTCATAATGATCGTCATGTCGACGGTGATGTCATAATGGTCGTCATGGCGACGGAGATGTCAAAATAGTCGTCATGGCGACATTGATGTCATAATTCTCGTCATGCCGACGATGATGTCATAATGGTCGTCATGGCGACGGTGTTACCATAATGGTCGTCATGGCGACGATGATGTCATAATGGTCGTCATGGCGACGATGATGTCAGAATGGTCGTCATGGCGACGATTATGTCAGTATGGTAGTCATGGCTTTGCTGATGTCATAATGGTCGTCATGGCGACGATGATGTCATAATGGTCGTCATGGCGACGATGATGTCAATATGGTTGTCATGGTTTTGGTGATGTCATAATGGTCGTCATGGCGACGGTGATGTCATAATGGTCGTCATGGCGACGATGATGTCATAATGGTCGTCACGGCGACGATGATGTCATAATGGTCGTCACGGCGACGGTGATGTCATAATGGTTGCCATAGTAACAATGTTGTCATAAAGTTCGTCATGGCGACGATGATGTCATAATGGTAGTCATGGCAACGATGATGTCATAATGGTCGTCATGGCGACGATGATGTCATAATGGTCGTCATGGCGACAGTGTTGCCATAATGGTCGTCATGGCGACGATGATGTCATAATGGTCGTCATGGCGACGGTGTTGTCATAATGGTCGTCATGCCGACGATGATGTCATAATGGTCGTCATGGCGAAGATGATGTCATAATGGTCGTCATGGCGACGATGATGCCATAATGGTCGTCATGGCGACGATGACGTCATAATGGTCGTCATGGCGACGATGATGTCATAATGGTCGTCATGGCGACAGTGATGTCATAATAGTCGTCATGGCGACGATGATGTCATAATGGTCGTCATGCCGACGATGATGTCATAATGGTCGTCACGGCGACGGTGTTGCCATAATGGTCGTCATGGCGACGATGATGTCATAATGGTCGTCATGGCGACGATGATGTCATAATGGTCGTCATGCCGACGATGATGCCATAATGGTCGTCATGGCGACGATGATGTCATAATGGTCGTCATGGCGACGATGATGTCATAATGGTCGTCATGGCGACGATGATGTCAGTATGGTGGTCATGGCTTTGGTGATGTCATAATGGTCGTCATGGCGACGGTGATGTCATAATGGTCGTCATGGCGACGATGATGTCAGTATGGTGGTCATGGCTTTGGTGATGTCATAATGGTCGTCATGGCGACGGTGATGTCAAAATGGTCGTCATGGCAATGGTGATGTCAGAATGGTCTTCATGGCGACGATGATGTCATACTGGTCGTCATGGCGACGGTGTTGCCATAATGGTCGTCATGGCGACGATGATGTCATAATGGTCGTCATGGCGACGATGATGTCATAATGGTCATCATGGCGACGATGACGTCATAATGATCGTCATGGCGACGGAGTTGCCATAATGGTCGTCATTTCGACGATGATGTCATAATGGTCGTCATGCCGACGATGATGTCATAATAGTCGTCATGGCGACGGTGACGTCATAATGATCGTCATGTCGACGGTGATGTCATAATGGTCGTCATGGCGACGGAGATGTCAAAATAGTCGTCATGGCGACATTGATGTCATAATTCTCGTCATGCCGACGATGATGTCATAATGGTCGTCATGGCGACGGTGTTACCATAATGGTCGTCATGGCGACGATGATGTCAGAATGGTCGTCATGGCGACGATTATGTCAGTATGGTAGTCATGGCTTTGCTGATGTCATAATGGTCGTCATGGCGACGATGATGTCATAATGGTCGTCATGGCGACGATGATGTCAATATGGTTGTCATGGTTTTGGTGATGTCATAATGGTCGTCATGGCGACGGTGATGTCATAATGGTCGTCATGGCGACGATGATGTCATAATGGTCGTCACGGCGACGATGATGTCATAATGGTCGTCACGGCGACGGTGATGTCATAATGGTTGCCATAGTAACAATGTTGTCATAAAGTTCGTCATGGCGACGATGATGTCATAATGGTAGTCATGGCAACGATGATGTCATAATGGTCGTCATGGCGACGATGATGTCATAATGGTCGTCATGGCGACAGTGTTGCCATAATGGTCGTCATGGCGACGATGATGTCATAATGGTCGTCATGGCGACGGTGTTGTCATAATGGTCGTCATGCCGACGATGATGTCATAATGGTCGTCATGGCGAAGATGATGTCATAATGGTCGTCATGGCGACGATGATGTCATAATGGTCGTCATGGCGACGATGACGTCATAATGGTCGTCATGGCGACGATGATGTCATAATGGTCGTCATGGCGACAGTGATGTCATAATAGTCGTCATGGCGACGATGATGTCATAATGGTCGTCATGCCGACGATGATGTCACAATGGTCGTCACGGCGACGGTGTTGCCATAATGGTCGTCATGGCGACGATGATGTCATAATGGTCGTCATGGCGACGATGATGTCAGAATGGTCGTCATGGCGACGATGATGTCAGTATGGTGGTCATGGCTTTGGTGATGTCATAATGGTCGTCATGGCGACGATTATGTCATAATGGTCGTCATGGCGACGATGATGTCAATATGGTTGTCATGGCTTTGGTGATGTCATAATGGTCGTCATGGCGGCGGTGATGTCATAATGGTCGTCATGGCGACGATGATGTCATAATGGTCGTCACGGCGACGATGATGTCATAATGGTCGTCATAGCGACGATGATGTCAATATGGTTGTCATGGCTTTGGTGATGTCATCATGGTCGTCATGGCGATGGTGATGTCATAATGGTCGTCATGGCGACGATGATGTCATAATGGTCGTCACAGCGACGATGATGTCATAATGGTCGTCACGGCGACGGTGATGTCATAATGGTAGTCATGGCGACGATGATGTCATACTGGTCGTCATGGCGACGGTGTTGCCATAATGGTCGTCATGCCGACGATGATGTCAGTATGATGGTCATGGCTTTGGTGATGTCGTAATGGTCGTCATGGCGACGATGATGTCATACTGGTCGTCATGGCGACGGTGTTGCCATAATGGTCGTCATGGCGACGATGATGTCATAATGGTCGTCATGGCGACGATTATGTCATAATGGTCGTCATGGCGACGATGATGTCAATATGGTTGTCATGGCTTTGGTGATGTCATAATGGTCGTCATGGCGGCGGTGATGTCATAATGGTCGTCATGGCGGCGATGACGTCATAATGGTTGTCATGGCGACGATGATGTCATAATGGTCGTTATGGCGACGATGATGTCAATATGGTTGTCATGGCTTTGGTGATGTCATAATGGTCGTCATGGCGACGGTGATGTCATAATGGTCGTCATGGCGACGATGATGTCATAATGTTCGTCACGGCGACGATGATGTCATAATGGTCGTCACGGCGACGGTGATGTCATAATGGTAGTCATGGCGACGATGATGTCATACTGGTCGTCATGGCGACGGTGTTGCCATAATGGTCGTCATGGTGACGATGATGTCATAATGGTCGTCATGGCGACGATGATGTCATAATGGTCGTCATGGCGACGATGATGTCATAATGGTCGTCATGCCGACGATGATGTCAGTATGATGGTCATGGCTTTGGTGATGTCATAATGGTCGTCATGGCGACGATGATGTCATACTGGTCATCATGGCGACGGTGTTGCCATAATGGTCGTCATGGCGACGATAATGTCATAATGGTCGTCATGGCGACGGTGATGTCATAATGGTCATCATGCCGACGATGATGTCAGTATGGTGGTCATGGCTTTGGTGATGTCATAATGGTCGTCATGGCGACGATGATGTCATAATGGTCGTCATAGCGACGATGATGTCATAATGGTCGTCATGGCGACGATGATGTCAGTATGGTGGTCATGGCTTTGGTGATGTCATAATGGTCGTCATGGCGACGGTGATGTCATAATGGTCGTCATGGCGACGATGATGTCATAATGGTCGTCATGGCGACGATGATGTCATAATGGTCGTCATGGCGACGATGACGTCATAATGGTCGTCATGGCGACGATGACGTCATAATGGTCGTCATGGCGACGATGATGTCATAATGGTCGTCATCGCGACGATGATGTCATACTGGTCGTCATGGCGACGGTGTTGCCATAATGGTCGTCATGGCGACGATGATGTCATAATGGTCATCATGGCGACGATGATGTCAATATGGTTGTCATGGCTTTGGTGATGTCATAATGGTCGTCATGGCGACGGTGATGTCATATTGGTCGTCACGGCGACGATGATGTCATAATGATCGTCACGGCGACGATGATGTCATAATGTTCGTCACGGCGACGGTGATGTCATAATGGTCGTCATGGCGACGTTAACGTCATAATGGTCGTCATGGCGACGATGATGTCATAATGGTCGTCATGGCGACGATGATGTCATAATGGTCGTCATGGTGACGATAATGTCATAATGGTCGTCATGGAGACGATGACGTCATAATGGTCGTCATGGCAACGATGATGTCATAATGGTCGTCATGGCGACGATGATGTCATACTGGTCGTCATGGCGACGGTGTTGCCATAATGGTCGTCATGGCGACGATTATGTCATAATGGTCATCATGGCGACGGTGATGTCATAATGGTCGTCATGTTGACGATGATGTCAGAATGGTGGTCATGGCTTTGTTGATGTCATAATGGTCGTCATGGCAACGATGATGTCATAATGGTCGTCATGGCGACAATGATGTCATAATGGTCGTCATGGCGACGATGATGTCAGTATGGTGGTCATGGCTTTGGTGATGTCATAATGGTCGTCATGGCGACGGTGATGTCAAAATGGTCGTCATGGCAATGGTGATGTCAGAATGGTCGTCATGGCGACGATGATGTCATACTGGTCGTCATGGCGACGGTGTTGCCATAATGGTCGTCATGGCGACGATGATGTCATAATGGTCGTCATGGCAATGGTGATGTCAGAATGGTCGTCATGGCGACGATGATGTCATAATGGTCGTCATGGCGACCGTGATGTCATAATGGTCGTCATGGCGACGATGATGTCATAATGGTCGTCGTGGCTTTGGTGATGTCATAATGGTCGTCATGGCGACGGTGACGTCATAATGGTCGTCATGGCGACGATAATGTCATACTGGTCGTCATGGCGACGGTGTTGCCATAATGGTCGTCATGGCGACGATGATGTCATAATGGTCGTCATGCCGACGATGATGTCATAATGGTCGTCATGGCGACGATGATGTCATTATGGTGGTCATGGCTTTGGTGATGTCATAATGGTCGTCATGGCGACGGTGATGTCATAATGGTCGTCATGGCAATGGTGATGTCAGAATGGTCGTCATGGCGACGATGAAGTCAGTATGGTGGTCATGGCTTTGGTGATGTCATAATGTTCGTCATGGCGACGATGATGTCATAATGGTCGTCATGGCGACGATGATGTCAATATGTTTGTCATGGCTTTGGTGATGTCATAATGGTCGTCATGGCGACGGTGATGTCATAATGGTCGTCATGGCGACGATGATGTCATAATGGTCGTCATGGCGACGGTGATGTCATAATGGTCGTCATGGCGACGATGATGTCATAATGGTCGTCATGGCTACGATGATGTCATAATGGTCGTCATGGCGACGATGATGTCATAATGGTCGTCATGCCAACGATGATGTCAATATGGTTGTCATGGCTTTGGTGATGTCATAATGGTCGACATGGCGACGGTGATGTCATAATGGTCGTCATGGCGACGATGATGTCATAATGGTCGTCACGGTGACGGTGTTGCCATAATGGTCGTCATGGCGACGATGATGTCATAATGGTCGTCATGGCGACGATGATGTCATAATGGTCGTCATGGCGACGATGATGTCAGTATGGTGGTCATGGCTTTGGTGATGTCATAATTTTCGTCATGGCGACGGTGATGTCATAATGGTCGTCATGGCAAAGGTGATGTCCAAATGGTCGTCATGGCGACGGTGTTGCCATAATGGTCGTCATGGCGACGATGATGTCATAATGGTCGTCATGGCGACGATGACGTCATAATGGTCGTCATGGCGACGATGATGTCATAATGGTCGTCATGGCGACGATGATGTCATAATGGTCGTCATGGCGACGATGATGTCAGTATGGTGGTCATGGCTTTGGTGATGTCATAATGGTCGTCATGGCGACGGTGATGTCATAATGGTCATCATGGCAATGGTGATGTCAGAATGGTCGTCATGGCGACGATGATGTCAGTATGGTGGTCATGGCTTTGGTGATGTCATAATGGTCGTCATGGCGACGATTATGTCATAATGGTCGTCATGGCGACGATGATGTCAATATGGTTGTCATGGCTTTGGTGATGTCATAATGGTCGTCATGGCGACGGTGATGTCATAATGGTCGTCATGGCGACGATGATGTCATAATGGTCGTCACGGCGACGATGATGTCATAATGGTCGTCATGGCGACGATGATGTCATACTGGTCGTCATGGCGACGGTGTTGCCATAATGGTCGTCATGGCGACGATGATGTCATAATGGTCGTCATGCCGACGATGATGCCATAATGGTCGTCATGGCGACGATGATGTCATAATGGTCGTCATGGCGACGATGACGTCATAATGGTCGTCATGGCGACGATGATGTCATAATGGTCGTCATCGCGACGATGATGTCATACTGGTCGTCATGGCGACGGTGTTGCCATAATGGTCGTCATGGCGACGATGATGTCATAATGGTCGTCATGGCGACGATGATGTCAATATGGTTGTCATGGCTTTGGTGATGTCATAATGGTCGTCATGGCGACGGTGATGTCATATTGGTCGTCACGGCGACGATGATGTCATAATGATCGTCACGGCGACGATGATGTCATAATGTTCGTCACGGCGACGGTGATGTCATAATGGTCGTCATGGCGACGATAACGTCATAATGGTCGTCATGGCGACGATGATGTCATAATGGTCGTCATGGCGACGATGATGTCATAATGGTCGTCATGGTGACGATAATGTCATAATGGTCGTCATGGAGACGATGACGTCATAATGGTCGTCATGGCAACGATGATGTCATAATGGTCGTCATGGCGATGATGATGTCATACTGGTCGTCATGACGACGGTGTTGCCATAATGGTCGTCATGGCGACGATTATGTCATAATGGTCATCATGGCGACGGTGATGTCATAATGGTCGTCATGTTGACGATGATGTCAGAATGGTGGTCATGGCTTTGCTGATGTCATAATGGTCGTCATGGCAACGATGATGTCATAATGGTCGTCATGGCGACGATGATGTCATAATGGTCGTCATGGCGACGATGATGTCAGTATGGTGGTCATGGCTTTGGTGATGTCATAATGGTCGTCATGGCGACGGTGATGTCAAAATGGTCGTCATGGCAATGGTGATGTCAAAATGGTCGTCATGGCGACGATGATGTCATACTGGTCGTCATGGCGACGGTGTTGCCATAATGGTCGTCATGGCGACGATGATGTCATAATGGTCGTCATGGCAATGATTATGTCAGAATGGTCGTCATGGCGACGATGATGTCATAATGGTCGTCATGGCGACCGTGATGTCATCATGGTCGTCATGGCGACGATGATGTCATAATGGTCGTCGTGGCTTTGGTGATGTCATAATGGTCGTCATGGCGACGGTGACGTCATAATGGTCGTCATGTCGACGATAATGTCATACTGGTCGTCATGGCGACGGTGTTGCCATAATGGTCGTCATGGCGACGTTGATGTCATAATGGTCGTCATGCCGACGATGATGTCATAATGGTTGTCATGGCGACGATGATGTCATTATAGTGGTCATGGCTTTGGTGATGTCATAATGGTCGTCATGGCGACAATGATGTCATAATGGTTGTCATGGCAATGGTGATGTCAGAATGGTCGTCATGGCGACGATGAAGTCAGTATGGTGGTCATGGCTTTGGTGATGTCATAATGTTCGTCATGGCGACGATGATGTCATAATGGTCGTCATGGCGACGATGATGTCAATATGGTTGTCATGGCTTTGGTGATGTCATAATGGTCGTCATGGCGACGGTGATGTCATAATGGTCGTCATGGCGACGATGATGTCATAATGGTCGTCATGGCGACAGTGATGTCATAATGGTCATCATGGCGACGATGATGTCATAATGGTCGTCATGGCTACGATGATGTCATAATGGTCGTCATGGCGACGATGATGTTATAATAGTCGTCATGGCGACGATGATGTCATAATGGTCGTCATGCCAACGATGATGTCAATATGGTGGTCATGGCTTTGGTGATGTCATAATGGTCGTCATGGCGACGGTGATGTCAAAATGGTCGTCATGGCAATGGTGATGTCAGAATGGTCGTCATGGCGACGATGATGTCATACTGGTCGTCATGGCGACGGTGTTGCCATAATGGTCGTCATGGCGACGATGATGTCATAATGGTCGTCATGGCAATGATTATGTCAGAATGGTCGTCATGGCGACGATGATGTCATAATGGTCGTCATGGCGACCGTGATGTCATCATGGTCGTCATGGCGACGATGATGTCATAATGGTCGTCGTGGCTTTGGTGATGTCATAATGGTCGTCATGGCGACGGTGACGTCATAATGGTCGTCATGTCGACGATAATGTCATACTGGTCGTCATGGCGACGGTGTTGCCATAATGGTCGTCATGGCGACGATGATGTCATAATGGTCGTCATGGCGACGATGATGTCATTATAGTGGTCATGGCTTTGGTGATGTCATAATGGTCGTCATGGCGACGGTGATGTCATAATGGTCGTCATGGCAATGGTGATGTCAGAATGGTCGTCATGGCGACGATGAAGTCAGTATGGTGGTCATGGCTTTGGTGATGTCATAATGGTCGTCATGGCGACGTTGATGTCATAATGGTCGTCATGGCAATGGTGATGTCAGAATGGTCGTCATGGCGACGATGAAGTCAGTATGGTGGTCATGGCTTTGGTGATGTCATAATGTTCGTCATGGCGACGATGATGTCATAATGGTCGTCATGGCGACGATGATGTCAATATGGTTGTCATGGCTTTGGTGATGTCATAATGGTCGTCATGGCGACGGTGATGTCATAATGGTCGTCATGGCGACGATGATGTCATAATGGTCGTCATGGCGACAGTGATGTCATAATGGTCATCATGGCGACGATGATGTCATAATGGTCGTCATGGCTACGATGATGTCATAATGGTCGTCATGGCGACGATGATGTTATAATAGTCGTCATGGCGACGATGATGTCATAATGGTCGTCATGCCAACGATGATGTCAATATGGTGGTCATGGCTTTGGTGATGTCATAATGGTCGTCATGGCGACGGTGATGTCAAAATGGTCGTCATGGCAATGGTGATGTCAGAATGGTCGTCATGGCGACGATGATGTCATACTGGTCGTCATGGCGACGGTGTTGCCATAATGGTCGTCATGGCGACGATGATGTCATAATGGTCGTCATGGCAATGATTATGTCAGAATGGTCGTCATGGCGACGATGATGTCATAATGGTCGTCATGGCGACCGTGATGTCATCATGGTCGTCATGGCGACGATGATGTCATAATGGTCGTCGTGGCTTTGGTGATGTCATAATGGTCGTCATGGCGACGGTGACGTCATAATGGTCGTCATGTCGACGATAATGTCATACTGGTCATCATGGCGACGGTGTTGCCATAATGGTCGTCATGGCGACGATGATGTCATAATGGTCGTCATGACGACGATGATGTCATAATGGTCGTCATGGCGACGATGATGTCATTATAGTGGTCATGGCTTTGGTGATGTCATAATGGTCGTCATGGCTACGGTGATGTCATAATGGTCGTCATGGCAATGGTGATGTCAGAATGGTCGTCATGGCGACGATGAAGTCAGTATGGTGGTCATGGCTTTGGTGATGTCATAATGTTCGTCATGGCGACGATGATGTCATAATGGTCGTCATGGCGACGATGATGTCAATATGGTTGTCATGGCTTTGGTGATGTCATAATGGTCGTCATGGCGACGGTGATGTCATAATGGTCGTCATGGCGACGATGATGTCATAATGGTCGTCATGGCGACAGTGATGTCATAATGGTCATCATGGCGACGATGATGTCATAATGGTCGTCATGGCTACGATGATGTCATAATGGTCGTCATGGCGACGATGATGTTATAATAGTCGTCATGGCGACGATGATGTCATAATGGTCGTCATGCCAATGATGATGTCAATATGGTTGTCATGGCTTTGGTGATGTCATAATGGTCGACATGGCGACGGTGATGTCATAATGGTCGTCATGGCGACGATGATGTCATAATGGTCGTCATGGCGACGATGATGTCAGTATGGTGGTCATGGCTTTGGTGATGTCATAATGGTCGTCATGGCGATGGTGATGTCATAATGGTCGTCATGGCAAAGGTGATGTCCAAATGGTCGTCATGGCGACGGTGTTGCCATAATGGTCGTCATGGCGACGATGACGTCATAATGGTCGTCATGGCGACGATGACGTCATAATGGTCGTCATGGCGACGATGATGTCATAATGGTCGTCATGGCGACGATGATGTCAGTATGGTGGTCATGGCTTTGGTGATGTCATAATGGTCGTCATGGCGACGGTGATGTCATAATGGTCGTCATGGCAATGGTGATGTCAGAATGGTCGTCATGGCGACGATGATGTCAGTATGGTGGTCATGGCTTTGGTGATGTCATAATGGTCGTCATGGCGACGATTATGTCATAATGGTCGTCATGGCGACGATGATGTCAATATGGTTGTCATGGCTTTGGTGATGTCATAATGGTCGTCATGGCGACGGTGATGTCATAATGGTCGTCATGGCGACGATGATGTCATAATGGTCGTCACGGCGACGATGATGTCATAATGGTCGTCATGGCGACGATTATGTCATACTGGTCGTCATGGCGACGATTATGTCATACTGGTCGTCATGGCGACGGTGTTGCCATAATGGTCGTCATGGCGACGATGATGTCATAATGGTCGTCATACCGACGATGATGCCATAATGGTCGTCATGGCGATGATGATGTCATAATGGTCGTCATGGCGACGATGATGTCATAATGGTCGTCATGGCGACGATGATGTCAGTATGGTGGTCATGGCTTTGGTGATGTCATAATGGTCGTCATGGCGACGGTGATGTCATAATGGTCGTCATGGCGACGATGATGTCAGTATGGTGGTCATGGCTTTGGTGATGTCATAATGGTCGTCATGGCGACGGTGATGTCAAAATGGTCGTCATGGCAATGGTGATGTCAGAATGGTCTTCATGGCGACGATGATGTCATACTGGTCGTCATGGCGACGGTGTTGCCATAATGGTCGTCATGGCGACGATGATGTCATAAGGGTCGTCATGGCGACGATGATGTCATAATGGTCATCATGGCGACGATGACGTCATAATGGTCGTCATGGCGACAATGACGTCATTATGGTCGTCATGGCGACGATAATGTCATAATGGTCGTCATGGCGACTATGATGTCATACTGGTCGTCATGGCGACGGAGTTGCCATAATGGTCGTCATTTCGACGATGATGTCATAATGGTCGTCATGCCGACGATGATGTCATAATGGTCGTCATGGCGACGGTGACGTCATAATGATCGTCATGTCGACGGTGATGTCATAATGGTCGTCATGGCAACGGAGATGTCATAATAGTCGTCATGGCGACATTGATGTCATAATTGTCGTCATGCCGACGATGATGTCATAATGGTCGCCATGGCGACGGTGTTACCATAATGGTCGTCATGGCGACGATGATGTCATAATGGTCGTCATGGCGACGATGATGCCAGAATGGTCGTCATGGCGACGATTATGTCAGTATGGTAGTCATGGCTTTGATGATGTCATAATGGTCGTCATGGCGACGATGATGTCATAATGGTCGTCATGGCGACGATGATGTCAATATGGTTGTCATGGTTTTGGTGATGTCATAATGGTCGTCATGGCGACGGTGATGTCATAATGGTCGTCATGGCGACGATGATGTCAAAATGGTCGTCACGGCGACGATGATGTCATAATGGTCGTCACGGCGACGGTGATGTCATAATGGTTGCCATAGCAACATTGTTGTCATAAAGTTCGTCATGGCGACGATTATGTCATAATGATAGTCATGGCAACGATGATGTCATAATGGTCGTCATGGCGACGATGATGTCATACTGGTCGTCATGGCGACAGTGTTGCCATAATGGTCGTCATGGCGACGATGATGTCATAATGGTTGTCATGGCGACGGTGTTGTCATAATGGTCGTCATGCCGACGATGATGTCATAATGGTCGTCATGGCGAAGATGATGTCATAATGGTCGTCATGGCGACGAAGATGTCATAATGGTCGTCATGGCAACGATGACGTCATAATAGTCGTCATGGCGACGATGATGTCATAATGGTCGTCATGGCGACAGTGATGTCATAATAGTCGTCATGGCGACGGTGTTGCCATAATGGTCGTCATGGCGACGATGATGTCATAATGGTCGTCATGGCGACGATGATGTCAGAATGGTCGTCATGGCGACGATGATGTCAGTATGGTGGTCATGGCTTTGGTGATGTCATAATGGTCGTCATGGCGACGATTATGTCATAATGGTCATCATGGCGACGATGATGTCAATATGGTTGTCATGGCTTTGGTGATGTCATAATGGTTGTCATGGCGGCGGTGATGTCATAATGGTCGTCATGGCGACGATTATGTCATAATGGTCGTCATGGCGACGATGATGTCAATATGGTTGTCATGGCTTTGGTTATGTCATAATGGTCGTCATGGCGACGGTGATGTCATAATGGTCGTCATGGCGACGATGATGTCATAATGGTCGTCACAGCGACGATGATGTCATAATGGTCGTCACGGCGACGGTGATGTCATAATGGTAGTCATGGCGACGATGATGTCATACTGGTCGTCATGGCGACGGTGTTGCCATAATGGTCCTCATGGTGACGATGATGTCATAATGGTCGTCATGGCGACGATGATGTCATAATGGTCGTCATGGCGACGATGATGTCATAATGGTCGTCATGCCGACGATGATGTCAGTATGATGGTTATGGCTTTGGTGATGTCATAATGGTCGTCATGGCGACGATGATGTCATACTGGTCGTCATGGCGACGGTGTTGCCATAATGGTCGTCATGGCGACGATAATGTCATAATGGTCGTCATGGCGACGGTGATGTCATAATTGTCGTCATGCCGACGATGATGTCAGTATGGTGGTCATGGCTTTGGTGATGTCATAATGGTCGTCATGGCGACGATGATGTCATAATGGTCGTCATAGCGACGATGATGTCATAATGGTCGTCATGGCGACGATGATGTCAGTATGGTGGTCATGGCTTTGGTGATGTCATAATGGTTGTCATGGCGACGGTGATGTCATAATGGTCGTCATGGCGACGATGATGTCATAATGGTCGTCATGGCGACGATGATGTCATAATGGTCGTCATGGCGACGATGACGTCATAATGGTCGTCATGGCGACGATGACGTCATAATGGTCGTCATGGCGACGATGATGTCATAATGGTCGTCATCGCGACGATGATGTCATACTGGTCGTCATGACGACGGTGTTGCCATAATGGTCGTCATGGCGACGATGATGTCATAATGGTCGCCATGGCGACGATGATGTCAATATGGTTGTCATGGCTTTGGTGATGTCATAATGGTCGTCATGGCGACGGTGATGTCATAATGGTCGTCACGGCGACGATGATGTCATAATGATCGTCACGGCGACGATGATGTCATAATGTTCGTCACTGCGACGGTGATGTCATAATGGTCGTCATGGCGACGATAACGTCATAATGGTCGTCATGGCGACGATAACGTCATAATGGTCGTCATGGCGACCATGATGTCATAATGGTCGTCATGGCGACGATGATGTCATAATGGTCGTCATGGTGACGATGATGTCATAATGGTCGTCATGGAGACGATGACGTCATAATGGTCGTCATGGCAACGATGATGTCATAATGGTCGTCATGGCGACGATGATGTCATAATGGTCGTCATGTTGACGATGATGTCAGAATGGTGGTCATGGCTTTGGTGATGTCATAATGGTCGTCATGGCAACGATGATGTCATAATGGTCGTCATGGCGACGATGATGTCATAATGGTCGTCATGGCGACGATGATGTCAGTATGGTGGTCATGGCTTTGGTGATGTCATAATGGTCGTCATGGCGACGGTGACGTCATAATGGTCGTCATGTCGACGATAATGTCATACTGGTCGTCATGGCGACGGTGTTGCCATAGTGGTCGTCATGGCGACGATGATGTCATAATGGTCGTCATGGCGACGATGATGTCATTATAGTGGTCATGGCTTTGGTGATGTCATAATGGTCGTCATGGCGACGGTGATGTCATAATGGTCGTCATGGCAATGGTGATGTCAGAATGGTCGTCATGGCGACGATGAAGTCAGTATGGTGGTCATGGCTTTGGTGATGTCATAATGTTCGTCATGGCGACGATGATGTCATAATGGTCGTCATGGCGACGATGATGTCAATATGGTTGTCATGGCTTTGGTGATGTCATAATGGTCGTCATGGCGACGGTGATGTCATAATGGTCGTCATGGCGACGATGATGTCATAATGGTCGTCATGCCAACGATGATGTCAATATGGTTGTCATGGCTTTGGTGATGTCATAATGGTCGACATGGCGACGGTGATGTCATAATGGTCGTCATGGCGACGATGATGTCATAATGGTCGTCACGGTGACGGTGTTGCCATAATGGTCGTCATGGCGACGATGATGTCATAATGGTCGTCATGGCGACGATGATGTCATAATGGTCGTCATGGCGACGATGATGTCAGTATGGTGGTCATGGCTTTGGTGATGTCATAATGGTCGTCATGGCGACGGTGATGTCATAATGGTCGTCATGGCGACGATGATGTCATAATGGTCGTCATGGCGACGATGATGTCAGTATGGTGGTCATGGCTTTGGTGATGTCATAATGGTCGTCATGGCGACGGTGATGTCATAATGGTCGTCATGGCGACGATGATGTCAGTATGGTGGTCATGGCTTTGGTGATGTCATAATGGTCGTCATGGCGACGGTGATGTCAAAATGGTCGTCATGGCAATGGTGATGTCAGAATGGTCTTCATGGCGACGATGATGTCATACTGGTCGTCATGGCGACGGTGTTGCCATAATGGTCGTCATGGCGACGATGATGTCATAAGGGTCGTCATGGCGACGATGATGTCATAATGGTCATCATGGCGACGATGACTTCATAATGGTCGTCATGGCGACAATGACGTCATTATGGTCGTCATGGCGACGATAATGTCATAATGGTCGTCATGGCGACTATGATGTCATACTGGTCGTCATGGCGACGGAGTTGCCATAATGGTCGTCATTTCGACGATGATGTCATAATGGTCGTCATGCCGACGATGATGTCATAATGGTCGTCATGGCGACGGTGACGTCATAATGATCGTCATGTCGACGGTGATGTCATAATGGTCGTCATGGCAACGGAGATGTCATAATAGTCGTCATGGCGACATTGATGTCATAATTGTCGTCATGCCGACGATGATGTCATAATGGTCGTCATGGCGACGGTGTTACCATAATGGTCGTCATGGCGACGATGATGTCATAATGGGCGTCATGGCGACGATGATGCCAGAATGGTCGTCATGGCGACGATTATGTCAGTATGGTAGTCATGGCTTTGGTGATGTCATAATGGTCGTCATGGCGACGATGATGTCATAATGGTCGTCATGGCGACGATGATGTCAATATGGTTGTCATGGTTTTGGTGATGTCATAATGGTCGTCATGGCGACGGTGATGTCATAATGGTCGTCATGGCGACGATGATGTCAAAATGGTCGTCACGGCGACGATGATGTCATAATGGTCGTCACGGCGACGGTGATGTCATAATGGTTGCCATAGCAACAATGTTGTCATAAAGTTCGTCATGGCGACGATGATGTCATAATGGTAGTCATGGCAACGATGATGTCATAATGGTCGTCATGGCGACGATGATGTCATACTGTTCGTCATGGCGACAGTGTTGCCATAATGGTCGTCATGGCGACGATGATGTCATAATGGTCGTCATGGCGACGGTGTTGTCATAATGGTCGTCATGCCGACGATGATGTCATAATGGTCGTCATGGCGAAGATGATGTCATAATGGTCGTCATGGCGACGATGATGTCATAATGGTCGTCATGGCGACGATGACGTCATAATGGTCGTCATGGCGACGATGATGTCATAATGGTCGTCATGGCGACAGTGATGTCATAATAGTCGTCATGGCGACGATGATGTCATAATGGTCGTCATGCCGACGATGATGTCATAATGGTCGTCACGGCGACGGTGTTGCCATAATGGTCGTCATGGCGACGATGATGTCATAATGGTCGTCATGGCGACGATGATGTCAGAATGGTCGTCATGGCGACGATGATGTCAGTATGGTGGTCATGGCTTTGGTGATGTCATAATGGTCGTCATGGCGACGATTATGTCATAATGGTCGTCATGGCGACGATGATGTCAATATGGTTGTCATGGCTTTGGTGATGTCATAATGGTTGTCATGGCGGCGGTGATGTCATAATGGTCGTCATGGCGACGATTATGTCATAATGGTCGTCATGGCGACGATGATGTCAATATGGTTGTCATGGCTTTGGTGATGTCATAATGGTCGTCATGGCGACGGTGATGTCATAATGGTCGTCATGGCGACGATGATGTCATAATGGTCGTCACAGCGACGATGATGTCATAATGGTCGTCACGGCGACGGTGATGTCATAATGGTAGTCATGGCGACGATGATGTCATACTGGTCGTCATGGCGACGGTGTTGCCATAATGGTCCTCATGGTGACGATGATGTCATAATGGTCGTCATGGCGACGATGATGTCATAATGGTCGTCATGGCGACGATGATGTCATAATGGTCGTCATGCCGACGATGATGTCAGTATGATGGTTATGGCTTTGGTGATGTCATAATGGTCGTCATGGCGACGATGATGTCATACTGGTCGTCATGGCGACGGTGTTGCCATAATGGTCGTCATGGCGACGATAATGTCATAATGGTCGTCATGGCGACGGTGATGTCATAATTGTCGTCATGCCGACGATGATGTCAGTATGGTGGTCATGGCTTTGGTGATGTCATAATGGTCGTCATGGCGACGATGATGTCATAATGGTCGTCATAGCGACGATGATGTCATAATGGTCGTCATGGCGACGATGATGTCAGTATGGTGGTCATGGCTTTGGTGATGTCATAATGGTTGTCATGGCGACGGTGATGTCATAATGGTCGTCATGGCGACGATGATGTCATAATGGTCGTCATGGCGACGATGATGTCATAATGGTCGTCATGGCGACGATGACGTCATAATGGTCGTCATGGCGACGATGACGTCATAATGGTCGTCATGGCGACGATGATGTCATAATGGTCGTCATCGCGACGATGATGTCATACTGGTCGTCATGACGACGGTGTTGCCATAATGGTCGTCATGGCGACGATGATGTCATAATGGTCGCCATGGCGACGATGATGTCAATATGGTTGTCATGGCTTTGGTGATGTCATAATGGTCGTCATGGCGACGGTGATGTCATAATGGTCGTCACGGCGACGATGATGTCATAATGATCGTCACGGCGACGATGATGTCATAATGTTCGTCACTGCGACGGTGATGTCATAATGGTCGTCATGGCGACGATAACGTCATAATGGTCGTCATGGCGACGATAACGTCATAATGGTCGTCATGGCGACCATGATGTCATAATGGTCGTCATGGCGACGATGATGTCATAATGGTCGTCATGGTGACGATGATGTCATAATGGTCGTCATGGAGACGATGACGTCATAATGGTCGTCATGGCAACGATGATGTCATAATGGTCGTCATGGCGACGATGATGTCATAATGGTCGTCATGTTGACGATGATGTCAGAATGGTGGTCATGGCTTTGGTGATGTCATAATGGTCGTCATGGCAACGATGATGTCATAATGGTCGTCATGGCGACGATGATGTCATAATGGTCGTCATGGCGACGATGATGTCAGTATGGTGGTCATGGCTTTGGTGATGTCATAATGGTCGTCATGGCGACGGTGACGTCATAATGGTCGTCATGTCGACGATAATGTCATACTGGTCGTCATGGCGACGGTGTTGCCATAGTGGTCGTCATGGCGACGATGATGTCATAATGGTCGTCATGGCGACGATGATGTCATTATAGTGGTCATGGCTTTGGTGATGTCATAATGGTCGTCATGGCGACGGTGATGTCATAATGGTCGTCATGGCAATGGTGATGTCAGAATGGTCGTCATGGCGACGATGAAGTCAGTATGGTGGTCATGGCTTTGGTGATGTCATAATGTTCGTCATGGCGACGATGATGTCATAATGGTCGTCATGGCGACGATGATGTCAATATGGTTGTCATGGCTTTGGTGATGTCATAATGGTCGTCATGGCGACGGTGATGTCATAATGGTCGTCATGGCGACGATGATGTCATAATGGTCGTCATGCCAACGATGATGTCAATATGGTTGTCATGGCTTTGGTGATGTCATAATGGTCGACATGGCGACGGTGATGTCATAATGGTCGTCATGGCGACGATGATGTCATAATGGTCGTCACGGTGACGGTGTTGCCATAATGGTCGTCATGGCGACGATGATGTCATAATGGTCGTCATGGCGACGATGATGTCATAATGGTCGTCATGGCGACGATGATGTCAGTATGGTGGTCATGGCTTTGGTGATGTCATAATGGTCGTCATGGCGACGGTGATGTCATAATGGTCGTCATGGCGACGATGATGTCATAATGGTCGTCATGGCGACGATGATGTCAGTATGGTGGTCATGGCTTTGGTGATGTCATAATGGTCGTCATGGCGACGGTGATGTCATAATGGTCGTCATGGCGACGATGATGTCAGTATGGTGGTCATGGCTTTGGTGATGTCATAATGGTCGTCATGGCGACGGTGATGTCAAAATGGTCGTCATGGCAATGGTGATGTCAGAATGGTCTTCATGGCGACGATGATGTCATACTGGTCGTCATGGCGACGGTGTTGCCATAATGGTCGTCATGGCGACGATGATGTCATAAGGGTCGTCATGGCGACGATGATGTCATAATGGTCATCATGGCGACGATGACTTCATAATGGTCGTCATGGCGACAATGACGTCATTATGGTCGTCATGGCGACGATAATGTCATAATGGTCGTCATGGCGACTATGATGTCATACTGGTCGTCATGGCGACGGAGTTGCCATAATGGTCGTCATTTCGACGATGATGTCATAATGGTCGTCATGCCGACGATGATGTCATAATGGTCGTCATGGCGACGGTGACGTCATAATGATCGTCATGTCGACGGTGATGTCATAATGGTCGTCATGGCAACGGAGATGTCATAATAGTCGTCATGGCGACATTGATGTCATAATTGTCGTCATGCCGACGATGATGTCATAATGGTCGTCATGGCGACGGTGTTACCATAATGGTCGTCATGGCGACGATGATGTCATAATGGGCGTCATGGCGACGATGATGCCAGAATGGTCGTCATGGCGACGATTATGTCAGTATGGTAGTCATGGCTTTGGTGATGTCATAATGGTCGTCATGGCGACGATGATGTCATAATGGTCGTCATGGCGACGATGATGTCAATATGGTTGTCATGGTTTTGGTGATGTCATAATGGTCGTCATGGCGACGGTGATGTCATAATGGTCGTCATGGCGACGATGATGTCAAAATGGTCGTCACGGCGACGATGATGTCATAATGGTCGTCACGGCGACGGTGATGTCATAATGGTTGCCATAGCAACAATGTTGTCATAAAGTTCGTCATGGCGACGATGATGTCATAATGGTAGTCATGGCAACGATGATGTCATAATGGTCGTCATGGCGACGATGATGTCATACTGTTCGTCATGGCGACAGTGTTGCCATAATGGTCGTCATGGCGACGATGATGTCATAATGGTCGTCATGGCGACGGTGTTGTCATAATGGTCGTCATGCCGACGATGATGTCATAATGGTCGTCATGGCGAAGATGATGTCATAATGGTCGTCATGGCGACGATGATGTCATAATGGTCGTCATGGCGACGATGACGTCATAATGGTCGTCATGGCGACGATGATGTCATAATGGTCGTCATGGCGACAGTGATGTCATAATAGTCGTCATGGCGACGATGATGTCATAATGGTCGTCATGCCGACGATGATGTCATAATGGTCGTCACGGCGACGGTGTTGCCATAATGGTCGTCATGGCGACGATGATGTCATAATGGTCGTCATGGCGACGATGATGTCAGAATGGTCGTCATGGCGACGATGATGTCAGTATGGTGGTCATGGCTTTGGTGATGTCATAATGGTCGTCATGGCGACGATTATGTCATAATGGTCGTCATGGCGACGATGATGTCAATATGGTTGTCATGGCTTTGGTGATGTCATAATGGTTGTCATGGCGGCGGTGATGTCATAATGGTCGTCATGGCGACGATTATGTCATAATGGTCGTCATGGCGACGATGATGTCAATATGGTTGTCATGGCTTTGGTGATGTCATAATGGTCGTCATGGCGACGGTGATGTCATAATGGTCGTCATGGCGACGATGATGTCATAATGGTCGTCACAGCGACGATGATGTCATAATGGTCGTCACGGCGACGGTGATGTCATAATGGTAGTCATGGCGACGATGATGTCATACTGGTCGTCATGGCGACGGTGTTGCCATAATGGTCGTCATGGTGACGATGATGTCATAATGGTCGTCATGGCGACGATGATGTCATAATGGTCGTCATGGCGACGATGATGTCATAATGGTCGTCATGCCGACGATGATGTCAGTATGATGGTTATGGCTTTGGTGATGTCATAATGGTCGTCATGGCGACGATGATGTCATACTGGTCGTCATGGCGACGGTGTTGCCATAATGGTCGTCATGGCGACGATAATGTCATAATGGTCGTCATGGCGACGGTGATGTCATAATTGTCGTCATGCCGACGATGATGTCAGTATGGTGGTCATGGCTTTGGTGATGTCATAATGGTCGTCATGGCGACGATGATGTCAGTATGGTGGTCATGGCTTTGGTGATGTCATAATGGTTGTCATGGTGACGGTGATGTCATAATGGTCGTCATGGCGACGATGATGTCATAATGGTCGTCATGGCGACGATGATGTCATAATGGTCGTCATGGCGACGATGACGTCATAATGGTCGTCATGGCGACGATGACGTCATAATGGTCGTCATGGCGACGATGATGTCATAATGGTCGTCATCGCGACGATGATGTCATACTGGTCGTCATGGCGACGGTGTTGCCATAATGGTCGTCATGGCGACGATGATGTCATAATGGTCGTCATGGCGACGATGATGTCAATATGGTTGTCATGGCTTTGGTGATGTCATAATGGTCGTCATGGCGACGGTGATGTCATAATGGTCGTCACGGCGACGATGATGTCATAATGATCGTCACGGCGACGATGATGTCATAATGTTCGTCACTGCGACGGTGATGTCATAATGGTCGTCATGGCGACGATAACGTCATAATGGTCGTCATGGCGACGATGATGTCATAATGGTCGTCATGGCGACGATGATGTCATAATGGTCGTCATGGTGACGATGATGTCATAATGGTCGTCATGGAGACGATGACGTCATAATGGTCGTCATGGCAACGATGATGTCATAATGGTCGTCATGGCGACGATGATGTCATACTGGTCGTCATGGCGACGGTGTTGCCATAATGGTCGTCATGGCGACGATTATGTCATAATGGTCGTCATGGCGACGGTGATGTCATAATGGTCGTCATGTTGACGATGATGTCAGAATGGTGGTCATGGCTTTGGTGATGTCATAATGGTCGTCATGGCAACGATGATGTCATAATGGTCGTCATGGCGACGATGATGTCATAATGGTCGTCATGGCGACGATGATGTCAGTATGGTGGTCATGGCTTTGGTGATGTCATAATGGTCGTCATGGCGACGGTGATGTCAAAATGGTCGTCATGGCAATGGTGATGTCAGAATGGTCGTCATGGCGACGATGATGTCATACTGGTCGTCATGTCGTCATAGCGACGGTGTTGCCATAATGGTCGTCATGGCGACGATGATGTCTTAATGGTCGTCATGGCAATGGTGATGTCAGAATGGTCGTCATGGCGACGATGATGTCATAATGGTCGTCATGGCGACCGTGATGTCATAATGGTCGTCATGGCGACGATGATGTCATAATGGTCGTCGTGGCTATGATGATGTCATAATGGTCGTCATGGCTACGATGATGTCATAATGGTCGTCATGGCTACGATGATGTCATAATGGTCGTCATGGCGACGATGATGTCATAATGGTCGTCATGGCGACGGTGATGTTATAATAGTCGTCATGGCGACGATGATGTCATAATGGTCGTCATGCCGACGATGATGTCAATATGGTTGTTATGGCTTTGGTGATGTCATAATGGTCGTCATGGCGACGATGATGTCATAATGGTCGTCACGGCAGCGGTAATGTCATAATGGTCGTCATGGCGACGATGATGTCATACTGTCGTCATGGCGACGGTGTTGCCATAATGGTCGTCATGGCGACGATGATGTCATAATGGTCATCATGGCGACGATGACGTCATAATGGTCGTCATGGCGACGATGACGTCATAATGGTCGTCATGGCGACGATAATGTCATACTGGTCGTCATGGCGACGGTGTTGCCATAATGGTCGTCATGGCGACGATGATGTCATAATGGTCGTCATGCCGACGATGATGTCATAATGGTCGTCATGGCGACGATGATGTCATTATGGTGGTCATGGCTTTGGTGATGTCATAATGGTCGTCATGGCGACGGTGATGTCATAATGGTCGTCATGGCAATGGGTATGTCAGAATGGTCGTCATGGCGACGATGAAGTCAGTATGGTGGTCATGGCTTTGGTGATGTCATAATGTTCGTCATGGCGACGATGATGTCATAATGGTCGTCATGGCGACGATGATGTCAATATGGTTGTCATGGCTTTGGTGATGTCATAATGGTCGTCATGGCGGCGGTGATGTCATAATGGTCGTCATGGCGACGATGATGTCATAATGGTCGTCATGGCGACGGTGATGTCATAATGGTCGTCATGGCGACGATGATGTCATAATGGTCGTCATGGCTACGATGATGTCATAATGGTCGTCATGGCGACGATGATGTTATAATAGTCGTCATGGCGACGATGATCTCATTATGGTCGTCATGCCAACGATGATGTCAATATGGTTGTCATGGCTTTGGTGATGTCATAATGGTCGACATGGCGACGGTGATGTCATAATGGTCGTCATGGCGACGATGATGTCATAATGATCGTCACGGTGACGGTGTTGCCATAATGGTCGTCATGGCGACGATGATGTCATAATGGTCGTCATGGCGACGATGATGTCATAATTGTCGTCATGGCGACGATGATGTCAGTATGGTGGTCATGGCTTTGGTGATGTCATAATGGTCGTCATGGCGACGGTGATGTCATAATGGTCGTCATGGCAAAGTTGATGTCCAAATGGTCGTCATGGCGACGGTGTTGCCATAATGGTCGTCATGGCGACGATGATGTCATAATGGTCGTCATGGCGACGATGACGTCATAATGGTCGTCATGGCGACGATGATGTCATAATGGTCGTCATGGCGACGATGATGTCATAATGGTCGTCATGGCGACGATGATGTCAGTATGGTGGTCATGGCTTTGGTGATGTCATAATGGTCGTCATGGCGACGGTGATGTCATAATGGTCGTCATGGCAATGGTGATGTCAGAATGGTCGTCATGGCGACGATGATGTCAGTATGGTGGTCATGGCTTTGGTGATGTCATAATGGTCGTCATGGCGACGATGATGTCATAATGGTCGTCATGGCGACGATGATGTCAATATGGTTGTCATGGCTTTGGTGATGTCATAATGGTCGTCACGGCGACGATGATGTCATAATGGTCGTCACGGCGACGATGATGTCATAATGGTCGTCATGGCGACGATGATGTCATACTGGTCGTCATGGCGACGGTGTTGCCATAATGGTCGTCATGGCGACGATGATGTCATAATGGTCGTCATGCCGACGATGATGCCATAATGGTCGTCATGGCGACGATGATGTCATAATGGTCGTCATGGCGACGATGATGTCATAATGGTCGTCATGGCGACGATGATGTCAGTATGGTGGGCATGGCTTTGGTGATGTCATAATGGTCGTCATGGCGACGGTGATGTCATAATGGTCGTCATGGCGACGATGATGTCAGTATGGTGGTCATGGCTTTGGTGATGTCATAATGGTCGTCATGGCGACGGTGATGTCAAAATGGTCGTCATGGCAATGGTGATGTCAGAATGGTCTTCATGGCGACGATGATGTCATACTGGTCGTCATGGCGACGGTGTTGCCATAATGGTCGTCATGGCGACGATGATGTCATAATGGTCGTCATGGCGACGATGATGTCATAATGGTCATCATGGCGACGATGACGTCATTATGGTCGTCATGGCGACGATAATGTCATAATGGTCGTCATGGCGACTATGATGTCATACTGGTCGTCATGGCGACGGAGTTGCCATAATGGTCGTCATTTCGACGATGATGTCATAATGGTCGTCATGCCGACGATGATGTCATAATGGTCGTCATGGCGACGGTGACGTCATAATGATCGTCATGTCGACGGTGATGTCATAATGGTCGTCATGGCGACGGAGATGTCATAATAGTCGTCATGGCGACATTGATGTCATAATTGTCGTCATGCCGACGATGATGTCATAATGGTCGTCATGGTGACGGTGTTACCATAATGGTCGTCATGGCGACGATGATGTCATAATGGTCGTCATGGCGACGATGATGCCAGAATGGTCGTCATGGCGACGATTATGTCAGTATGGTAGTCATGGCTTTGGTGATGTCATAATGGTCGTCATGGCGACGATGATGTCATAATGGTCGTCATGGCGACGATGATGTCAATATGGTTGTCATGGTTTTGGTGATGTCATAATGGTCGTCATGGCGACGGTGATGTCATAATGGTCGTCATGGCGACGATGATGTCAAAATGGTCGTCACGGCGACGATGATGTCATAATGGTCGTCACGGCGACGGTGATGTCATAATGGTTGCCATAGCAACAATTTTGTCATAAAGTTCGTCATGGCGACGATGATGTCATAATGGTAGTCATGGCAACGATGATGTCATAATGGTCGTCATGGCGACGATGATGTCATACTGGTCGTCATGGCGACAGTGTTGCCATAATGGTCGTCATGGCGACGATGATGTCATAATGGTCGTCATGGCGACGGTGTTGTCATAATGGTCGACATGCCGACGATGATGTCATAATGGTCGTCATGGCGAAGATGATGTCATAATGGTCGTCATGGCGACGATGATGTCATAATGGTCGTCATGGCGACGATGACGTCATAATGGTCGTCATGGCGACGATGATGTCATAATGGTCGTCATGGCGACAGTGATGTCATAATAGTCGTCATGGCGACGATGATGTCATAATGGTCGTCATGCCGACGATGATGTCATAATGGTCGTCACGGCGACGGTGTTGCCATAATGGTCGTCATGGCGACGATGATGTCAGAATGGTCGTCATGGCGACGATGATGTCAGTATGGTGGTCATGGCTTTGGTGATGTCATAATGGTCGTCATGGCGACGATTATGTCATAATGGTCGTCATGGCGACGATGATGTCAATATGGTTGTCATGGCTTTGGTGATGTCATAATGGTCGTCATGGCGACGATGATGTCATAATGGTCGTCACGGCGACGATGATGTCATAATGGTCGTCATAGCGACGATGATGTCAATATGGTTGTCATGGCTTTGGTGATGTTATAATGGTCGTCATGGCGACGGTGATGTCATAATGGTCGTCATGGCGACGATGATGTTATAATGGTCGTCACAGCGACGATGATGTCATAATGGTCGTCACGGCGACGGTGATGTCATAATGGTAGTCATGGCGACGATGATGTCATACTGGTCGTCATGGCGACGGTGTTGCCATAATGGTCGTCATGGTGACGATTATGTCATAATGGTCGTCATGGCGACGATGATGTCATAATGGTCGTCATGGCGACGATGATGTCATAATGGTCGTCATGCCGACGATGATGTCAGTATGATGGTCATGGCTTTTGTGATGTCATAATGGTCGTCATGGCGACGATGATGTCATACTGGTCGTCATGGCGACGGTGTTGCCATAATGGTCGTCATGGCGACGATAATGTCATAATGGTCGTCATGGCGACGGTGATGTCATAATGGTCGTCATGCCGACGATGATGTCAGTATGGTGGTCATGACTTTGGTGATGTAATAATGGTCGTCATGGCGACGATGATGTCATAATGGTCGTCATAGCGACGATGATGTCATAATGGTCGTCATGGCGACGATGATGTCAGTATGGTGGTCATGGCTTTGGTGATGTCATAATGGTTGTCATGGCGACGGTGATGTCATAATGGTCGTCATGGCGACGATGATGTCATAATGGTCGTCATGGCGACGATGACGTCATAATCGTCGTCATGGCGACGATGACGTCATAATGGTCGTCATGGCGACGATGATGTCATAATGGTCGTCATCGCGACGATGATGTCATACTGGTCGTCATGGCGACGGTGTTGCCATAATGGTCGTCATGGCGACGATGATGTCATAATGGTCGTCATGGCGACGATGATGTCAATATGGTTGTCATGGCTTTGGTGATGTCATAATGGTCGTCATGGCGACGGTGATGTCATAATGGTCGTCACGGCGACGATGATGTCATAATGATCGTCACGGCGACGATGATGTCATAATGTTCGTCACGGCGACGGTGATGTCATAATGTTCGTCACGGCGACGGTGATGTCATAATGGTCGTCATGGCGACGATAACGTCATAATGGTCGTCATGGCGACGATGATGTCATAATGGTCGTCATGGCGACGATGATGTCATAATGGTCGTCATGGTGACGATGATGTCATAATGGTCGTCATGGAGACGATGACGTCATAATGGTCGTCATGGCAACGATGATGTCATAATGGTCATCATGGCGACGATGATGTCATACTGGTCGTCATGGCGACGGTGTTGCCATAATGGTCGTCATGGCGACGATTATGTCATAATGGTCGTCATGGCGACGGTGATGTCATAATGGTCGTCATGTTGACGATGATGTCAGAATGGTGGTCATGGCTTTGGTGATGTCATAATGGTCGTCATGGCAACGATGATGTCATAATGGTCGTCATGGTGACGATGATGTCATAATGGTCGTCATGGAGACGATGACGTCATAATGGTCGTCATGGCAACGATGATGTCATAATGGTCGTCATGGCGACGATGATGTCATAATGGTCGTCATGTTGACGATGATGTCAGAATGGTGGTCATGGCTTTGGTGATGTCATAATGGTCGTCATGGCAACGATGATGTCATAATGGTCGTCATGGCGACGATGATGTCATAATGGTCGTCATGGCGACGATGATGTCAGTATGGTGGTCATGGCTTTGGTGATGTCATAATGGTCGTCATGGCGACGGTGACGTCATAATGGTCGTCATGTCGACGATAATGTCATACTGGTCGTCATGGCGACGGTGTTGCCATAGTGGTCGTCATGGCGACGATGATGTCATAATGGTCGTCATGGCGACGATGATGTCATTATAGTGGTCATGGCTTTGGTGATGTCATAATGGTCGTCATGGCGACACGACAGTGATGTCATAATGGTCGTCATGGCAATGGTGATGTCAGAATGGTCGTCATGGCGACGATGAAGTCAGTATGGTGGTCATGGCTTTGGTGATGTCATAATGTTCGTCATGGCGACGATGATGTCATAATGGTCGTCATGGCGACGATGATGTCAATATGGTTGTCATGGCTTTGGTGATGTCATAATGGTCGTCATGGCGACGGTGATGTCATAATGGTCGTCATGGCGACGATGATGTCATAATGGTCGTCATGGCGACGGTGATGTCATAATGGTCGTCATGGCGACAATGATGTCATAATGGTCGTCATGGCTACGATGATGTCATAATGGTCGTCATGGCGACGATGATGTTATAATAGTCGTCATGGCGACGATGATGTCATAATGGTCGTCATGCCAACGATGATGTCAATATGGTTGTCATGGCTTTGGTGATGTCATAATGGTCGACATGGCGACGGTGATGTCATAATGGTCGTCATGGCGACGATGATGTCATAATGGTCGTCACGGTGACGGTGTTGCCATAATGGTCGTCATGGCGACGATGATGTCATAATGGTCGTCATGGCGACGATGATGTCATAATGGTCGTCATGGCGACGATGATGTCAGTATGGTGGTCATGGCTTTGGTGATGTCATAATGGTCGTCATGGCGACGGTGATGTCATAATGGTCGTCATGGCGACGATGATGTCATAATGGTCGTCATGGCGACGATGATGTCAGTATGGTGGTCATGGCTTTGGTGATGTCATAATGGTCGTCATGGCGACGGTGATGTCATAATGGTCGTCATGGCGACGATGATGTCAGTATGGTGGTCATGGCTTTGGTGATGTCATAATGGTCGTCATGGCGACGGTGATGTCAAAATGGTCGTCATGGCAATGGTGATGTCAGAATGGTCTTCATGGCGACGATGATGTCATACTGGTCGTCATGGCGACGGTGTTGCCATAATGGTCGTCATGGCGACGATGATGTCATAAGGGTCGTCATGGCGACGATGATGTCATAATGGTCATCATGGCGACGATGACGTCATAATGGTCGTCATGGCGACAATGACGTCATTATGGTCGTCATGGCGACGATAATGTCATAATGGTCGTCATGGCGACTATGATGTCATACTGGTCGTCATGGCGACGGAGTTGCCATAATGGTCGTCATTTCGACGATGATGTCATAATGGTCGTCATGCCGACGATGATGTCATAATGGTCGTCATGGCGACGGTGACGTCATAATGATCGTCATGTCGACGGTGATGTCATAATGGTCGTCATGGCAACGGAGATGTCATAATAGTCGTCATGGCGACATTGATGTCATAATTGTCGTCATGCCGACGATGATGTCATAATGGTCGTCATGGCGACGGTGTTACCATAATGGTCGTCATGGCGACGATGATGTCATAATGGGCGTCATGGCGACGATGATGCCAGAATGGTCGTCATGGCGACGATTATGTCAGTATGGTAGTCATGGCTTTGGTGATGTCATAATGGTCGTCATGGCGACGATGATGTCATAATGGTCGTCATGGCGACGATGATGTCAATATGGTTGTCATGGTTTTGGTGATGTCATAATGGTCGTCATGGCGACGGTGATGTCATAATGGTCGTCATGGCGACGATGATGTCAAAATGGTCGTCACGGCGACGATGATGTCATAATGGTCGTCACGGCGACGGTGATGTCATAATGGTTGCCATAGCAACAATGTTGTCATAAAGTTCGTCATGGCGACGATGATGTCATAATGGTAGTCATGGCAACGATGATGTCATAATGGTCGTCATGGCGACGATGATGTCATACTGTTCGTCATGGCGACAGTGTTGCCATAATGGTCGTCATGGCGACGATGATGTCATAATGGTCGTCATGGCGACGGTGTTGTCATAATGGTCGTCATGGCGACGATGATGTCATAATGGTCGTCATGGCGACGATGATGTCATAATGGTCGTCATGGCGACGATGACGTCATAATGGTCGTCATGGCGACGATGACGTCATAATGGTCGTCATGGCGACGATGATGTCATAATGGTCGTCATCGCGACGATGATGTCATACTGGTCGTCATGGCGACGGTGTTGCCATAATGGTCGTCATGGCGACGATGATGTCATAATGGTCGTCATGGCGACGATGATGTCAATATGGTTGTCATGGCTTTGGTGATGTCATAATGGTCGTCATGGCGACGGTGATGTCATAATGGTCGTCACGGCGACGATGATGTCATAATGATCGTCACGGCGACGATGATGTCATAATGTTCGTCACTGCGACGGTGATGTCATAATGGTCGTCATGGCGACGATAACGTCATAATGGTCATCATGGCGACGATGATGTCATAATGGTCGTCATGGCGACGATGATGTCATAATGGTCGTCATGGAGACGATGACGTCATAATGGTCGTCATGGCAACGATGATGTCATAATGGTCGTCATGGCGACGATGATGTCATACTGGTCGTCATGGCGACGGTGTTGCCATAATGGTCGTCATGGCGACGATTATGTCATAATGGTCGTCATGGCGACGGTGATGTCATAATGGTCGTCATGTTGACGATGATGTCAGAATGGTGGTCATGGCTTTGGTGATGTCATAATGGTCGTCATGGCAACGATGATGTCATAATGGTCGTCATGGCGACGATGATGTCATAATGGTCGTCATGGCGACGATGATGTCAGTATGGTGGTCATGGCTTTGGTGATGTCATAATGGTCGTCATGGCGACGGTGATGTCAAAATGGTCGTCATGGCAATGGTGATGTCATAATGGTCGTCATGGCGACGATGATGTCATAATGGTCGTCATGGCGACGATGATGTCAGTATGGTGGTCATGGCTTTGGTGATGTCATAATGGTTGTCATGGCGACGGTGATGTCATAATGGTCGTCATGGCGACGATGATGTCATAATGGTCGTCATGGCGACGATGACGTCATAATCGTCGTCATGGCGACGATGACGTCATAATGGTCGTCATGGCGACGATGATGTCATAATGGTCGTCATCGCGACGATGATGTCATACTGGTCGTCATGGCGACGGTGTTGCCATAATGGTCGTCATGGCGACGATGATGTCATAATGGTCGTCATGGCGACGATGATGTCAATATGGTTGTCATGGCTTTGGTGATGTCATAATGGTCGTCATGGCGACGGTGATGTCATAATGGTCGTCACGGCGACGATGATGTCATAATGATCGTCACGGCGACGATGATGTCATAATGTTCGTCACGGCGACGGTGATGTCATAATGTTCGTCACGGCGACGGTGATGTCATAATGGTCGTCATGGCGACGATAACGTCATAATGGTCGTCATGGCGACGATGATGTCATAATGGTCGTCATGGCGACGATGATGTCATAATGGTCGTCATGGTGACGATGATGTCATAATGGTCGTCATGGAGACGATGACGTCATAATGGTCGTCATGGCAACGATGATGTCATAATGGTCGTCATGGCGACGATGATGTCATACTGGTCGTCATGGCGACGGTGTTGCCATAATGGTCGTCATGGCGACGATTATGTCATAATGGTCGTCATGGCGACGGTGATGTCATAATGGTCGTCATGTTGACGATGATGTCAGAATGGTGGTCATGGCTTTGGTGATGTCATAATGGTCGTCATGGCAACGATGATGTCATAATGGTCGTCATGGTGACGATGATGTCATAATGGTCGTCATGGAGACGATGACGTCATAATGGTCGTCATGGCAACGATGATGTCATAATGGTCGTCATGGCGACGATGATGTCATAATGGTCGTCATGTTGACGATGATGTCAGAATGGTGGTCATGGCTTTGGTGATGTCATAATGGTCGTCATGGCAACGATGATGTCATAATGGTCGTCATGGCGACGATGATGTCATAATGGTCGTCATGGCGACGATGATGTCAGTATGGTGGTCATGGCTTTGGTGATGTCATAATGGTCGTCATGGCGACGGTGACGTCATAATGGTCGTCATGTCGACGATAATGTCATACTGGTCGTCATGGCGACGGTGTTGCCATAGTGGTCGTCATGGCGACGATGATGTCATAATGGTCGTCATGGCGACGATGATGTCATTATAGTGGTCATGGCTTTGGTGATGTCATAATGGTCGTCATGGCGACGGTGATGTCATAATGGTCGTCATGGCAATGGTGATGTCAGAATGGTCGTCATGGCGACGATGAAGTCAGTATGGTGGTCATGGCTTTGGTGATGTCATAATGTTCGTCATGGCGACGATGATGTCATAATGGTCGTCATGGCGACGATGATGTCAATATGGTTGTCATGGCTTTGGTGATGTCATAATGGTCGTCATGGCGACGGTGATGTCATAATGGTCGTCATGGCGACGATGATGTCATAATGGTCGTCATGGCGACGGTGATGTCATAATGGTCGTCATGGCGACGATGATGTCATAATGGTCGTCATGGCTACGATGATGTCATAATGGTCGTCATGGCGACGATGATGTTATAATAGTCGTCATGGCGACGATGATGTCATAATGGTCGTCATGCCAACGATGATGTCAATATGGTTGTCATGGCTTTGGTGATGTCATAATGGTCGACATGGCGACGGTGATGTCATAATGGTCGTCATGGCGACGATGATGTCATAATGGTCGTCACGGTGACGGTGTTGCCATAATGGTCGTCATGGCGACGATGATGTCATAATGGTCGTCATGGCGACGATGATGTCATAATGGTCGTCATGGCGACGATGATGTCAGTATGGTGGTCATGGCTTTGGTGATGTCATAATGGTCGTCATGGCGACGGTGATGTCATAATGGTCGTCATGGCGACGATGATGTCATAATGGTCGTCATGGCGACGATGATGTCAGTATGGTGGTCATGGCTTTGGTGATGTCATAATGGTCGTCATGGCGACGGTGATGTCATAATGGTCGTCATGGCGACGATGATGTCAGTATGGTGGTCATGGCTTTGGTGATGTCATAATGGTCGTCATGGCGACGGTGATGTCAAAATGGTCGTCATGGCAATGGTGATGTCAGAATGGTCTTCATGGCGACGATGATGTCATACTGGTCGTCATGGCGACGGTGTTGCCATAATGGTCGTCATGGCGACGATGATGTCATAAGGGTCGTCATGGCGACGATGATGTCATAATGGTCATCATGGCGACGATGACGTCATAATGGTCGTCATGGCGACAATGACGTCATTATGGTCGTCATGGCGACGATAATGTCATAATGGTCGTCATGGCGACTATGATGTCATACTGGTCGTCATGGCGACGGAGTTGCCATAATGGTCGTCATTTCGACGATGATGTCATAATGGTCGTCATGCCGACGATGATGTCATAATGGTCGTCATGGCGACGGTGACGTCATAATGATCGTCATGTCGACGGTGATGTCATAATGGTCGTCATGGCAACGGAGATGTCATAATAGTCGTCATGGCGACATTGATGTCATAATTGTCGTCATGCCGACGATGATGTCATAATGGTCGTCATGGCGACGGTGTTACCATAATGGTCGTCATGGCGACGATGATGTCATAATGGGCGTCATGGCGACGATGATGCCAGAATGGTCGTCATGGCGACGATTATGTCAGTATGGTAGTCATGGCTTTGGTGATGTCATAATGGTCGTCATGGCGACGGTGATGTCATAATGGTCGTCATGGCGACGATGATGTCAAAATGGTCGTCACGGCGACGATGATGTCATAATGGTCGTCACGGCGACGGTGATGTCATAATGGTTGCCATAGCAACAATGTTGTCATAAAGTTCGTCATGGCGACGATGATGTCATAATGGTAGTCATGGCAACGATGATGTCATAATGGTCGTCATGGCGACGATGATGTCATACTGTTCGTCATGGCGACAGTGTTGCCATAATGGTCGTCATGGCGACGATGATGTCATAATGGTCGTCATGGCGACGGTGTTGTCATAATGGTCGTCATGCCGACGATGATGTCATAATGGTCGTCATGGCGACGATGATGTCATAATGGTCGTCATGGCGACGATGATGTCATAATGGTCGTCATGGCGACGATGACGTCATAATGGTCGTCATGGCGACGATGACGTCATAATGGTCGTCATGGCGACGATGATGTCATAATGGTCGTCATCGCGACGATGACGTCATAATGGTCGTCATGGCGACGATGATGTCATAATGGTCGTCATGGCGACGATGATGTCAATATGGTTGTCATGGCTTTGGTGATGTCATAATGGTCGTCATGGCGACGGTGATGTCATAATGGTCGTCACGGCGACGATGATGTCATAATGATCGTCACGGCGACGATGATGTCATAATGTTCGTCACTGCGACGGTGATGTCATAATGGTCGTCATGGCGACGATAACGTCATAATGGTCGTCATGGCGACGATGATGTCATAATGGTCGTCATGGCGACGATGATGTCATAATGGTCGTCATGGTGACGATGATGTCATAATGGTCGTCATGGAGACGATGACGTCATAATGGTCGTCATGGCAACGATGATGTCATAATGGTCGTCATGGCGACGATGATGTCATACTGGTCGTCATGGCGACGGTGTTGCCATAATGGTCGTCATGGCGACGATTATGTCATAATGGTCGTCATGGCGACGGTGATGTCATAATGGTCGTCATGTTGACGATGATGTCAGAATGGTGGTCATGGCTTTGGTGATGTCATAATGGTCGTCATGGCAACGATGATGTCATAATGGTCGTCATGGCGACGATGATGTCATAATGGTCGTCATGGCGACGATGATGTCAGTATGGTGGTCATGGCTTTGGTGATGTCATAATGGTCGTCATGGCGACGGTGATGTCAAAATGGTCGTCATGGCAATGGTGATGTCAGAATGGTCGTCATGGCGACGATGATGTCATACTGGTCGTCATGTCGTCATAGCGACGGTGTTGCCATAATGGTCGTCATGGCGACGATGATGTCTTAATGGTCGTCATGGCAATGGTGATGTCAGAATGGTCGTCATGGCGACGATGATGTCATAATGGTCGTCATGGCGACCGTGATGTCATAATGGTCGTCATGGCGACGATGATGTCATAATGGTCGTCGTGGCTATGATGATGTCATAATGGTCGTCATGGCTACGATGATGTCATAATGGTCGTCATGGCGACGATGACGTCATAATGGTCGTCATGGCGACGATGACGTCATAATGGTCGTCATGGCGACGATGATGTCATAATGGTCGTCATCGCGACGATGATGTCATACTGGTCGTCATGGCGACGGTGTTGCCATAATGGTCGTCATGGCGACGATGATGTCATAATGGTCGTCATGGCGACGATGATGTCAATATGGTTGTCATGGCTTTGGTGATGTCATAATGGTCGTCATGGCGACGGTGATGTCATAATGGTCGTCACGGCGACGATGATGTCATAATGATCGTCACGGCGACGATGATGTCATAATGTTCGTCACTGCGACGGTGATGTCATAATGGTCGTCATGGCGACGATAACGTCATAATGGTCGTCATGGCGACGATGATGTCATAATGGTCGTCATGGCGACGATGATGTCATAATGGTCGTCATGGTGACGATGATGTCATAATGGTCGTCATGGAGACGATGACGTCATAATGGTCGTCATGGCAACGATGATGTCATAATGGTCGTCATGGCGACGATGATGTCATACTGGTCGTCATGGCGACGGTGTTGCCATAATGGTCGTCATGGCGACGATTATGTCATAATGGTCGTCATGGCGACGGTGATGTCATAATGGTCGTCATGTTGACGATGATGTCAGAATGGTGGTCATGGCTTTGGTGATGTCATAATGGTCGTCATGGCAACGATGATGTCATAATGGTCGTCATGGCGACGATGATGTCATAATGGTCGTCATGGCGACGATGATGTCAGTATGGTGGTCATGGCTTTGGTGATGTCATAATGGTCGTCATGGCGACGGTGATGTCAAAATGGTCGTCATGGCAATGGTGATGTCAGAATGGTCGTCATGGCGACGATGATGTCATACTGGTCGTCATGTCGTCATAGCGACGGTGTTGCCATAATGGTCGTCATGGCGACGATGATGTCTTAATGGTCGTCATGGCAATGGTGATGTCAGAATGGTCGTCATGGCGACGATGATGTCATAATGGTCGTCATGGCGACCGTGATGTCATAATGGTCGTCATGGCGACGATGATTTCATAATGGTCGTCGTGGCTATGATGATGTCATAATGGTCGTCATGGCTACGATGATGTCATAATGGTCGTCATGGCTACGATGATGTCATAATGGTCGTCATGGCGACGATGATGTCATAATGGTCGTCATGGCGACGGTGATGTTATAATAGTCGTCATGGCGACGATGATGTCATAATGGTCGTCATGCCGACGATGATGTCAATATGGTTGTTATGGCTTTGGTGATGTCATAATGGTCGTCATGGCGACGATGATGTCATAATGGTCGTCACGGCAGCGGTAATGTCATAATGGTCGTCATGGCGACGATGATGTCATACTGTCGTCATGGCGACGGTGTTGCCATAATGGTCGTCATGGCGACGATGATGTCATAATGGTCATCATGGCGACGATGACGTCATAATGGTCGTCATGGCGACGATGACGTCATAATGGTCGTCATGGCGACGATAATGTCATACTGGTCGTCATGGCGACGGTGTTGCCATAATGGTCGTCATGGCGACGATGATGTCATAATGGTCGTCATGCCGACGATGATGTCATAATGGTCGTCATGGCGACGATGATGTCATTATGGTGGTCATGGCTTTGGTGATGTCATAATGGTCGTCATGGCGACGGTGATGTCATAATGGTCGTCATGGCAATGGGTATGTCAGAATGGTCGTCATGGCGACGATGAAGTCAGTATGGTGGTCATGGCTTTGGTGATGTCATAATGTTCGTCATGGCGACGATGATGTCATAATGGTCGTCATGGCGACGATGATGTCAATATGGTTGTCATGGCGGCGGTGATGTCATAATGGTCGTCATGGCGGCGGTGATGTCATAATGGTCGTCATGGCGACGATGATGTCATAATGGTCGTCATGGCGACGGTGATGTCATAATGGTCGTCATGGCGACGATGATGTCATAATGGTCGTCATGGCTACGATGATGTCATAATGGTCGTCATGGCGACGATGATGTTATAATAGTCGTCATGGCGACGATGATGTCATAATGGTCGTCATGCCAACGATGATGTCAATATGGTTGTCATGGCTTTGGTGATGTCATAATGGTCGACATGGCGACGGTGATGTCATAATGGTCGTCATGGCGACGATGATGTCATAATGATCGTCACGGTGACGGTGTTGCCATAATGGTCGTCATGGCGACGATGATGTCATAATGGTCGTCATGGCGACGATGATGTCATAATTGTCGTCATGGCGACGATGATGTCAGTATGGTGGTCATGGCTTTGGTGATGTCATAATGGTCGTCATGGCGACGGTGATGTCATAATGGTCGTCATGGCAAAGTTGATGTCCAAATGGTCGTCATGGCGACGGTGTTGCCATAATGGTCGTCATGGCGACGATTATGTCATAATGGTCGTCATGGCGACGATGACGTCATAATGGTCGTCATGGCGACGATGATGTCATAATGGTCGTCATGGCGACGATGATGTCATAATGGTCGTCATGGCGACGATGATGTCAGTATGGTGGTCATGGCTTTGGTGATGTCATGATGGTCGTCATGGCGACGGTGATGTCATAATGGTCGTCATGGCAATGGTGATGTCAGAATGGTCGTCATGGCGACGATGATGTCAGTATGGTGGTCATGGCTTTGGTGATGTCATAATGGTCGTCATGGCGACGATGATGTCATAATGGTCGTCATGGCGACGATGATGTCAATATGGTTGTCATGGCTTTGGTGATGTCATAATGGTCGTCATGGCGACGGTGATGTCATAATGGTCGTCACGGCGACGATGATGTCATAATGGTCGTCACGGCGACGATGATGTCATAATGGTCGTCATGGCGACGATGATGTCATACTGGTCGTCATGGCGACGGTGTTGCCATAATGGTCGTCATGGCGACGATGATGTCATAATGGTCGTCATGCCGACGATGATGCCATAATGGTCGTCATGGCGACGATGATGTCATAATGGTCGTCATGGCGACGATGATGTCATAATGGTCGTCATGGCGACGATGATGTCAGTATGGTGGGCATGGCTTTGGTGATGTCATAATGGTCGTCATGGCGACGGTGATGTCATAATGGTCGTCATGGCGACGATGATGTCAGTATGGTGGTCATGGCTTTGGTGATGTCATAATGGTCGTCATGGCGACGGTGATGTCAAAATGGTCGTCATGACGACGATGATGTCATAATGGTCGTCATGGCGACGATGATGTCATAATGGTCATCATGGCGACGATGACGTCATAATGGTCGTCATGGCGACAATGACGTCATTATGGTCGTCATGGCGACGATAATGTCATAATGGTCGTCATGGCGACTATGATGTCATACTGGTCGTCATGGCGACGGAGTTGCCATAATGGTCGTCATTTCGACGATGATGTCATAATGGTCGTCATGCCGACGATGATGTCATAATGGTCGTCATGGCGACGGTGACGTCATAATGATCGTCATGTCGACGGTGATGTCATAATGGTCGTCATGGCGACGGAGATGTCATAATAGTCGTCATGGCGACATTGATGTCATAATTGTCGTCATGCCGACGATGATGTCATAATGGTCGTCATGGTGACGGTGTTACCATAATGGTCGTCATGGCGACGATGATGTCATAATGGTCGTCATGGCGACGATGATGCCAGAATGGTCGTCATGGCGATGATTATGTCAGTATGGTAGTCATGGCTTTGGTGATGTCATAATGGTCGTCATGGCGACGATGATGTCATAATGGTCGTCATGGCGACGATGATGTCAATATGGTTGTCATGGTTTTGGTGATGTCATAATGGTCGTCATGGCGACGGTGATGTCATAATGGTCGTCATTGCGACGATGATGTCAAAATGGTCGTCACGGCGACGATGATGTCATAATGGTCGTCACGGCGACGGTGATGTCATAATGGTTGCCATAGCAACAATTTTGTCATAAAGTTCGTCATGGCGACGATGATGTCATAATGGTAGTCATGGCAACGATGATGTCATAATGGTCGTCATGGCGACGATGATGTCATACTGGTCGTCATGGCGACAGTGTTGCCATAATGGTCGTCATGGCGACGATGATGTCATAATGGTCGTCATGGCGACGGTGTTGTCATAATGGTCGTCATGCCGACGATGATGTCATAATGGTCGTCATGGCGAAGATGATGTCATAATGGTCGTCATGGCGACGATGATGTCATAATGGTCGTCATGGCGACGATGACGTCATAATGGTCGTCATGGCGACGATGATGTCATAATGGTCGTCATGGCGACAGTGATGTCATAATAGTCGTCATGGCGACGATGATGTCATAATGGTCGTCATGCCGACGATGATGTCATAATGGTCGTCACGGCGACGGTGTTGCCATAATGGTCGTCATGGCGACGATGATGTCAGAATGGTCGTCATGGCGACGATGATGTCAGTATGGTGGTCATGGCTTTGGTGATGTCATAATGGTCGTCATGGCGACGATTATGTCATAATGGTCGTCATGGCGACGATGATGTCAATATGGTTGTCATGGCTTTGGTGATGTCATAATGGTCGTCATGGCGGCGGTGATGTCATAATGGTCGTCATGGCGACGATGATGTCATAATGGTCGTCACGGCGACGATGATGTCATAATGGTCGTCATAGCGACGATGATGTCAATATGGTTGTCATGGCTTTGGTGATGTTATAATGGTCGTCATGGCGACGGTGATGTCATAATGGTCGTCATGGCGACGATGATGTTATAATGGTCGTCACAGCGACGATGATGTCATAATGGTCGTCACGGCGACGGTGATGTCATAATGGTAGTCATGGCGACGATGATGTCATACTGGTCGTCATGGCGACGGTGTTGCCATAATGGTCGTCATGGTGACGATTATGTCATAATGGTCGTCATGGCGACGATGATGTCATAATGGTCGTCATGGCGACGATGATGTCATAATGGTCGTCATGCCGACGATGATGTCAGTATGATGGTCATGGCTTTTGTGATGTCATAATGGTCGTCATGGCGACGATGATGTCATACTGGTCGTCATGGCGACGGTGTTGCCATAATGGTCGTCATGGCGACGATAATGTCATAATGGTCGTCATGGCGACGGTGATGTCATAATGGTCGTCATGCCGACGATGATGTCAGTATGGTGGTCATGGCTTTGGTGATGTAATAATGGTCGTCATGGCGACGATGATGTCATAATGGTCGTCATAGCGACGATGATGTCATAATGGTCGTCATGGCGACGATGATGTCAGTATGGTGGTCATGGCTTTGGTGATGTCATAATGGTTGTCATGGCGACGGTGATGTCATAATGGTCGTCATGGCGACGATGATGTCATAATGGTCGTCATGTCGACGATGACGTCATAATCGTCGTCATGGCGACGATGACGTCATAATGGTCGTCATGGCGACGATGATGTCATAATGGTCGTCATCGCGACGATGATGTCATACTGGTCGTCATGGCGACGGTGTTGCCATAATGGTCGTCATGGCGACGATGATGTCATAATGGTCGTCATGGCGACGATGATGTCAATATGGTTGTCATGGCTTTGGTGATGTCATAATGGTCGTCATGGCGACGGTGATGTCATAATGGTCGTCACGGCGACGATGATGTCATAATGATCGTCACGGCGACGATGATGTCATAATGTTCGTCACGGCGACGGTGATGTCATAATGTTCGTCACGGCGACGGTGATGTCATAATGGTCGTCATGGCGACGATAACGTCATAATGGTCGTCATGGCGACGATGATGTCATAATGGTCGTCATGGCGACGATGATGTCATAATGGTCGTCATGGTGACGATGATGTCATAATGGTCGTCATGGAGACGATGACGTCATAATGGTCGTCATGGCAACGATGATGTCATAATGGTCGTCATGGCGACGATGATGTCATACTGGTCGTCATGGCGACGGTGTTGCCATAATGGTCGTCATGGCGACGATTATGTCATAATGGTCGTCATGGCGACGGTGATGTCATAATGGTCGTCATGTTGACGATGATGTCAGAATGGTGGTCATGGCTTTGGTGATGTCATAATGGTCGTCATGGCAACGATGATGTCATAATGGTCGTCATGGTGACGATGATGTCATAATGGTCGTCATGGAGACGATGACGTCATAATGGTCGTCATGGCAACGATGATGTCATAATGGTCGTCATGGCGACGATGATGTCATAATGGTCGTCATGTTGACGATGATGTCAGAATGGTGGTCATGGCTTTGGTGATGTCATAATGGTCGTCATGGCAACGATGATGTCATAATGGTCGTCATGGCGACGATGATGTCATAATGGTCGTCATGGCGACGATGATGTCAGTATGGTGGTCATGGCTTTGGTGATGTCATAATGGTCGTCATGGCGACGGTGACGTCATAATGGTCGTCATGTCGACGATAATGTCATACTGGTCATCATGGCGACGGTGTTGCCATAGTGGTCGTCATGGCGACGATGATGTCATAATGGTCGTCATGGCGACGATGATGTCATTATAGTGGTCATGGCTTTGGTGATGTCATAATGGTCGTCATGGCGACGGTGATGTCATAATGGTCGTCATGGCAATGGTGATGTCAGAATGGTCGTCATGGCGACGATGAAGTCAGTATGGTGGTCATGGCTTTGGTGATGTCATAATGTTCGTCATGGCGACGATGATGTCATAATGGTCGTCATGGCGACGATGATGTCAATATGGTTGTCATGGCTTTGGTGATGTCATAATGGTCGTCATGGCGACGGTGATGTCATAATGGTCGTCATGGCGACGATGATGTCATAATGGTCGTCATGGCGACGGTGATGTCATAATGGTCGTCATGGCGACGATGATGTCATAATGGTCGTCATGGCTACGATGATGTCATAATGGTCGTCATGGCGACGATGATGTTATAATAGTCGTCATGGCGACGATGATGTCATAATGGTCGTCATGCCAACGATGATGTCATAATGGTCGTCATGCCGACGATGATGTCATAATGGTCATCATGGCGACTATGATGTCATAATGGTCGTCATGGCGACGATGATGTCAGTATGGTGGTCATGGCTTTGGTGATGTCATAATGGTCGTCATGGCGACGGTGATGTCATAATGGTCGTCATGGCAATGGTGATGTCAGAATGGTCGTCATGGCGACGATGATGTCATACTGTCGTCATGGCGACGGTGTTGCCATAATGGTCGTCATGGCGACGATGATGTCATAATGGTCATCATGGCGACGATGACGTCAGAATGGTCGTCATGGCAATGATGATGTCATAATGGTCGTCATGGCGACGATGATGTCATACTGGTCGTCATGGCGACAGTGTTGCCATAATGGTCGTCATGGCGACGATAATGTCATAATGGTCGTCATGGCGACGGTGATGTCATAATGGTCGTCATGCCGACGATGATGTCAGTATGGTGGTCATGGCTTTGGTGATGTCATAATGGTTGTCATGGCGACGATGATGTAATAATGGTCGTCATGGCGACGATGATGTCATAATGGTCGTCATGGCGACGATGACGTCATAATGGTCGTCATGGCGACGATGACGTCATAATGGTCGTCATGGTGACGATGACGTCATAATGGTCGTCATGGCGACGATGATGTCATAATGGTCGTCATCGCGACGATGATGTCATACTGGTCGTCATGGCGACGGTGTTGCCATAATGGTCGTCATGGCGACGATGATGTCATAATGGTCGTCATGGCGACGATGATGTCAATATGGTTGTCATGGCTTTGGTGATGTCATAATGGTCGTCATGGCGACGGTGATGTCATATTGGTCGTCACGGCGACGATGATGTCATAATGATCGTCACGGCGACGATGATGTCATAATGTTCGTCACGGCGACGGTGATGTCATACTGGTCGTCATGGCGACGATAACGTCATAATGGTCGTCATGGCGACGATGATGTCATAATGGTCGTCATGGCGACGATGATGTCATAATGGTCGTCATGGTGACGATAATGTCATAATGGTCGTCATGGAGACGATGACGTCATAATGGTCGTCATGGCAGCGATGATGTCATAATGGTCGTCATGGCGACGATGATGTCATACTGGTCATCATGGCGACGGTGTTGCCATAATGGTCGTCATGGCGACGATTATGTCATAATGGTCATCATGGCTACGGTGATGTCATAATGGTCGTCATGTTGACGATGATGTCAGAATGGTGGTCATGGCTTCGTTGATGTCAGTATGGTGGTCATGGCTTTGGTGATGTCATAATGGTCGTCATGGCGACGGTGATGTCAAAATGGTCGTCATGGCAATGGTGATGTCAGAATGGTCGTCATGGCGACGATGATGTCATACTGGTCGTCATGGCGACGGTGTTGCCATAATGGTCGTCATGGCGACGATGATGTCATAATGGTCGTCATGGCAATGGTGATGTCAGAATGGTCGTCATGGCGACGATGATGTCATAATGGTCGTCATGGCGACCGTGATGTCATAATGGTCGTCATGGCGACGATGATGTCATAATGGTCGCCGTGGCTTTGGTGATGTCATAATGGTCATCATGGCGACGGTGATGTTATAATGGTCGTCATGGCAATGGTGATGTCAGAATGGTCGTCATGGCGACGATGAAGTCAGTATGGTGGTCATGGCTTTGGTGATGTCATAATGTTCGTCATGGCGACGATGATGTCATAATGGTCGTCATGGCGACGATGATGTCATAATGGTCGTCATGGCGACGGTGATGTCATAATGGTCATCATGGCTACGATGATGTCATAATGGTCGTCATGGCGACGATGATGTTATAATAGTCGTCATGGCGACGATGATGTCATAATGGTCGTCATGCCAACGATGATGTCAATATGGTTGTCATGGCTTTGGTGATGTCATAATGGTCGACATGGCGACGGTGATGTCATAATGGTCGCCATGGCGACGATGATGTCATAATGGTCGTCACGGTGACGGTGTTGCCATAATGGTCGTCATGGCGACGATGATGTCATAATGGTCGTCATGGCGACGATGATGTCATAATGGTCGTCATGGCGACGATGATGTCAGTATGGTGGTCATGGCTTTGGTGATGTCATAATGGTCGTCATGGCGACGGTGATGTCATAATGGTCGTCATGGCAAAGGTGATGTCCAAATGGTCGTCATGGCGACGGTGTTGCCCTAATGGTCGTCATGGCGACGATGATGTCATAATGGTCGTCATGGCGACGATGACGTCATAATGGTCGTCATGGCGACGATGATGTCATAATGGTCGTCATGGCGACGATGATGTCAGAACGGTCGTCATGGCGACGATGATGTCAGTATGGTGGTCATGGCTTTGGTGATGTCATAATGGTCGTCATGGCGACGGTGATGTCATCATGGTCGTCATGGCAATGGTGATGTCAGAATGGTCGTCATGGCGACGATGATGTCAGTATGGTGGTCATGGCTTTGGTGATGTCATAATGGTCGTCATGGCGACGATTATGTCATAATGGTCGTCATGGCGACGATGATGTCAATATGGTTGTCATGGCTTTGGTGATGTCATAATGGTCGTCATGGCGGCGGTGATGTCATAATGGTCGTCATGGCGACGATGATGTCATAATGGTCGTCACGGCGACGATGATGTCATAATGGTCGTCATAGCGACAATGATCTCATAATGGTCGTCATGGCGACGATGACGTCATAATGGTCGTCATGGCGACGATGATGTCATAATGGTCGTCATGGCGACGATGATGTCAATATGGTTGTCATGGCTTTGGTGATGTCATAATGGTCGTCATGGCGACGGTGATGTCATAATGGTCGTCATGGCGACGATGATGTCATAATGGTCGTCACAGCGACGATGATGTCATAATGGTTGTCACGGCGACGGTGATGTCATAATGGTAGTCATGGCGACGATGATGTCATACTGGTCGTCATGGCGACGGTGTTGCCATAATGGTCGTCATGGTGACGATGATGTCATAATGGTCGTCATGGCGACGATGATGTCATAATGGTCGTCATGGCGACGATGATGTCATAATGGTCGTCATGCCGACGATGATGTCAGTATGGTGGTCATGGCTTTGGTGATGTCATAATGGTCGTCATGGCGACGATTACGTCATACTGGTCGTCATGGCGACGGTGTTGCCATAATGGTCGTCAAGGCGGCGATGATGTCATAATGGTCGTCATGGCGACGGTGATGTCATAATGGTCGTCATGCCGACGATGATGTCAGTATGGTGGTCTTGGCTTTGGTGATCTCATAGTGGTCGTCATGGCGACGGTGATGTCATAATGGTCGTCATGTCAATGGTGATGTCAGAATGGTCGTCATGGCGACGATGATGTCAGTATGGTGGTCATGGCTTTGGTGATGTCATAATGGTCGTCATGGCGACGATTATGTCATAATGGTCGTCATGGCGACGATGATGTCAATATGGTTGTCATGGCTTTGGTGATGTCATACTGGTCGTCATGGCGGCGGTGATGTCATAATGGTCGTCATGGCGACGATGATGTCATAATGGTCGTCACGGCGACGATGATGTCATAATGGTCGTCATAGCGACGATGATGTCATAATGGTCGTCATGGCGACGATGACGTCATAATGGTCGTCATGGCGACGATGATGTCATAATGGTCGTCATGGCGACGATGATGTCAATATGGTTGTCATGGCTTTGGTGATGTCATAATGGTCGTCATGGCGACGGTGATGTCATAATGGTCGTCATGGCGACGATGATGTCATAATGGTCGTCACAGCGACGGTGATGTCATAATGGTCGTCACGGCGACGGTGATGTCATAATGGTAGTCATGGCGACGATGATGTCATACTGGTCGTCATGGCGACGGTGTTGCCATAATGGTCGTCATGGCGACGATGATGTCATCATGGTCGTCATGGCGACGATGATGTCATAATGGTCGTCATGGCGATGATGACGTCATAATGGTCGTCATGGCGACGATGATGTCATAATGGTCGTCATGGTGACGATGATGTCATAATGGTCGTCATGGCAATGGTGATGTCAGAATGGTCGTCATGGCGACGATGATGTCAGTATGGTGGTCATGGCTTTGGTGATGTCATAATGGTCGTCATGGCGACGGTGATGTCATCATGGTCGTCATGGCAATGGTGATGTCAGAATGGTCGTCATGGCGACGATGATGTCAGTATGGTGGTCATGGCTTTGGTGATGTCATAATGGTCGTCATGGCGACGATTATGTCGTAATGGTCGTCATGGCGACGATGATGTCAATATGGTTGTCATGGCTTTGGTGATGTCATAATGGTCGTCATGGCGGCGGTGATGTCATAATGGTCGTCATGGCGACGATGATGTCATAATGGTCGTCACGGCGACGATGATGTCATAGTGGTCGTCATAGCGACGATGATCTCATAATGGTCGTCATGGCGACGATGACGTCATAATGGTCGTCATGGCGACGATGATGTCATAATGGTCGCCATGGCGACGATGATGTCAATATGGTTGTCATGGCTTTGGTGATGTCATAATGGTCGTCATGGCGACGGTGATGTCATAATGGTCGTCATGGCGACGATGATGTCATAATGGTCGTCACGGCGACGATGATGTCATAATGGTCGTCACGGCGACGGTGATGTCATAATGGTCGTCATGGCGACGATGATGTCATAATGGTAGTCATGGCAACGATGATGTCATAATGGTAGTCATGGCAACGATGATGTCATAATGGTCGTCATGGCGACGATGATGTCATACTGGTCGTCATGGCGACAGTGTTGCCATAATGGTCGTCATGGCGACGATCATGTCATCATGGTCGTCATGGCGACGGTGTTGTCATAATGGTCGTCATGCCGACGATGATGTCATAATGGTCGTCATGGCAAAGATGATGTCATAATGGTAGTCATGGCAAAGATGATGTCATAATGGTCGTCATGGCGACGATGACGTCATAATGGTCGTCATGGCGACGATGATGTCATAATGGTCGTCATGGTGACGATGATGTCATAATGGTCGTCATGGCAATGGTGATGTCAGAATGGTCGTCATGGCGACGATGATGTCAGTATGGTGGTCATGGCTTTGGTGATGTCATAATGGTCGTCATGGCGACGGTGATGTCATCATGGTCGTCATGGCAATGGTGATGTCAGAATGTTCGTCATGGCGACGATGATGTCAGTATGGTGGTCATGGCTTTGGTGATGTCATAATGGTCGTCATGGCGGCGGTGATGTCAAAATGGTCGTCACGGCGACGATGATGTCATAATGGTCGTCATAGCGACGATGATCTCATAATGGTCGTCATGGCGACGATGACGTCATAATGGTCGTCATGGCGACGATGATGTCATAATGGTCGTCATGGCGACGATGATGTCAATATGGTTGTCATGGCTTTGGTGATGTCATAATGGTCGTCATGGCGACGGTGATGTCATAATGGTCGTCATGGCGACGATGATGTCATAATGGTCGTCACAGCGACGATGATGTCATTATGGTCGTCATGGCGTCAATGATGTCATAATGGTCGTCATGCCGACGATGATGTCATTATGGTCATCATGGCAACGATGATGTCATAATGGTCGTCATGGCGACGATGATGTCATAATAGTCATCATGGCGACAATGATGTCATAATGGTCATCATGGCGACGATGATGTCAATATGGTTGTCATGGCTTTGGTGATGTCATAATGGTCGTCACGGCGACGGTGATGTCATAATGGTCGTCATGGCGACGATGACGTCATAATGGTCGTCATGGCGACGATGATGTCATACTGGTCGTCATGGCGACGGTGTTGCCATAATGGTCGTCATGGCGACGATGATGTCATAATGGTCGTCATGGCGACGATTATGTCATAATGGTCGTCATGCCGACGATGATGTCATAATAGTCGTCATGGCGAAGATGATGTCATAATGGTCGTCATGGCGACGATGACGTCATATTGATCGTCATGGTGACGATGACGTCATAATGATCGTCATGTCGACGGTGATGTCATAATGGTCGTCATGGCGACGGTGATGTCATAATAGTCGTCATGGCGACGTTGATGTCATAATTGTCGTCATGCCGACGATGATGTCATAATGGTCGTCATGGCGAAGATGATGTCAGTATGGTAGTCATGGCTTTGGTGATGTCATATTGGTCGTCATGGCGACGATGATGTCAAAATGGTCGTCATGGCGACGATGATGTCAATATGGTTGTCATGGTTTTGGTGATGTCATAATGGTCGTCATGGCGACGATGATGTCATAAAGTTCGTCATGGCGACGATGATGTCATAGTGGTAGTCATGGCAACGATGATGTCATAATGGTCGTCATGGCGACAATGATGTCATACTGGTCGTCATGGCGACAGTGTTGCCATAATGGTCGTCATGGCGACGGTGTTGTCATAATGGTCGTCATGCCGACGATGATGTCATAATGGTCGTCATGGCAAAGATGATGTCATAATGGTAGTCATGGCAAAGATGATGTCATAATGGTCGTCATGGCGACGATGATGTCATAATGGTCGTCATGGCGACGGTGATGTCATAATAGTCGTCATGGCGACGATGATGTCATAATGGTCGTCATGCCGACGATGATGTCATAATGGTCGTCATGGCGACGGTGTTGCCATAATGGTCGTCATGGCGACGATGATGTCATAATGGTCGTCATGGCGACGATGACGTCATAATGGTCGTCATGGCGAAGATGACGTCATAATGGTCGTCATGGCGACGATGATGTCATAATGGTCGTCATGGCGACGATGATGTCATACTGGTTGTCATGGCGACTGTGTTGCCATAATGGTCGTCATGGCGACTGTGTTGCCATAATGGTCGTCATGGCGACGATGATGTCATAATGGTCGTCATGGCGACGCTGATGTCATAATGGTCGTCATGCCGACGATGATGTCAGTATGGTGGTCATGGCTTTGGTGATGTCATAATGGTCGTCATGGCGACGGTGATGTCATAATGGTCGTCACGGCGACGATGATGTCATAATGATCGTCACGGCGACGATGATGTCATAATGGTCGTCACGGCGACGGTGATGTCATAATGGTCGTCATGGCGACGATAAAGTCATAATGGTCGTCATGGCGACGATGATGTCATAATGGTCGTCATGGCGACGATGATGTCATAATGGTCGTCATGGCGACGATGATGTCATAATGGTCGTCATGGCGACGATGATGTCATAATGGTCGTCATGGCGACGATGATGTCATAATGGTCGTCATGGCGACTATGATGTCTTACTGGTCATCATCGCGACGATGATGTCATAATGGTCGTCATGCCGACGATGATGTCAGTATGGTGGTCATGGCAAAGATGATGTCATAATGGTAGTCATGGCAAAGATGATGTCATAATGGTCGTCATGGCGACGATGACGTCATAATGGTCGTCATGGCGACGATGATGTCATAATGGTCGTCATGGTGACGATGATGTCATAATGGTCGTCATGGCAATGGTGATGTCAGAATGGTCGTCATGGCGACGATGATGTCAGTATGGTGGTCATGGCTTTGGTGATGTCATAATGGTCGTCATGGCGACGGTGATGTCATCATGGTCGTCATGGCGACGATGATGTCATAATGGTCGTCACGGCGACGATGATGTCATAATGGTCGTCATGGCGAAGATGATGTCATAATGGTCGTCATGGCGATGATGATGTCATAATGGTCGTCATGGCGACGATGACGTCATAATGGTCGTCATGGCGACAGTGATGTCATAATAGTCGTCATGGCGACGATGATGTCATAATGGTCGTCATGCCGACGATGATGTCATAATGGTCGTCACGGCGACGGTGTTGCCATAATGGTCGTCATGGCGACGATGTCATAATGGTCGTCATGGCGACGATGATGTCATAATGGTCGTCATGGCGACGATGATGTCAGTATGGTGGTCATGGCTTTGGTGATGTCATAATGGTCGTCATGGCGACGGTGATGTCATAATGGTTGTCATGGCAATGGTGATGTCAGAATGGTTGTCATGGCGACGGTGTTTCCATAATGGTCGTCATGGCGACGATGATGTCATAATGGTCGTCATGGCGACGATGATGTCATAATGGTCGTCATGGCGACGATGACGTCATAATGGTCGTCATGGCGACGATGATGTCATAATGGTCGTCATGGTGATGATGATGTCATAATGGTCGTCATGGCAATGGTGATGTCAGAATGGTCGTCATGGCGACGATGATGTCAGTATGGTGGTCATGGCTTTGGTGATGTCATAATGGTCGTCATGGCGACGGTGATGTCATAATGGTCGTCATGGCAATGGTGATGTCAGAATGGTCGTCATGGCGACGATGATGTCAGTATGGTGGTCATGGCTTTGGTGATGTCATAATGGTCGTCATGGCGGCGGTGATGCCATAATGGTCGTCATGGCGACTATGATGTCATAATGGTCGTCATGGCGACGATGATGTCAGTATGGTGGTCATGGCTTTGGTGATGTCATAATGGTCGTCATGGCGACGGTGATGTCATAATGGTCGTCATGGCAATGGTGATGTCAGAATGGTCGTCATGGCGACGGTGTTGCCATAATGGTCGTCATGGCGACGATGATGTCATCATGGTCGTCATGGCGACGATGATGTCATAATGGTCGTCATGGCAATGGTGATGTCAGAATGGTCGTCATGGCGACGATGATGTCAGTATGGTGGTCATGGCTTTGGTGATGTCATAATGGTCGTCATGGCGACGATTATGTCATAATGGTCGTCATGGCGACGATGATGTCAATATGGTTGTCATGGCTTTGGTGATGTCATAATGGTCGTCATGGCGGCGGTGATGTCATAATGGTCGTCATGGCGAAGATGATGTCATAATGGTCGTCATGCCGACGATGATGTCATAATGGTCGTCACGGCGACGGTGTTGCCATAATGGTCGTCATGGCGACGATGTCATAATGGTCGTCATGGCGACGATGATGTCATAATGGTCGTCATGGCGACGATGATGTCAGTATGGTGGTCATGGCTTTGGTGATGTCATAATGGTCGTCATGGCGACGGTGATGTCATAATGGTTGTCATGGCAATGGTGATGTCAGAATGGTCGTCATGGCGACGGTGTTTCCATAATGGTCGTCATGGCGACGATGATGTCATAATGGTCGTCATGGCGACGATGATGTCATAATGGTCGTCATGGCGACGATGACGTCATAATGGTCGTCATGGCGACGATGATGTCATAATGGTCGTCATGGTGATGATGATGTCATAATGGTCGTCATGGCAATGGTGATGTCAGAATGGTCGTCATGGCGACGATGATGTCAGTATGGTGGTCATGGCTTTGGTGATGTCATAATGGTCGTCATGGCGACGGTGATGTCATAATGGTCGTCATGGCAATGGTGATGTCAGAATGGTCGTCATGGCGACGATGATGTCAGTATGGTGGTCATGGCTTTGGTGATGTCATAATGGTCGTCATGGCGGCGGTGATGCCATAATGGTCGTCATGGCGACTATGATGTCATAATGGTCGTCATGGCGACGATGATGTCAGTATGGTGGTCATGGCTTTGGTGATGTCATAATGGTCGTCATGGCGACGGTGATGTCATAATGGTCGTCATGGCAATGGTGATGTCAGAATGGTCGTCATGGCGACGGTGTTGCCATAATGGTCGTCATGGCGACGATGATGTCATCATGGTCGTCATGGCGACGATGATGTCATAATGGTCGTCATGGCAATGGTGATGTCAGAATGGTCGTCATGGCGACGATGATGTCAGTATGGTGGTCATGGCTTTGGTGATGTCATAATGGTCGTCATGGCGACGATTATGTCATAATGGTCGTCATGGCGACGATGATGTCAATATGGTTGTCATGGCTTTGGTGATGTCATAATGGTCGTCATGGCGGCGGTGATGTCATAATGGTCGTCATGGCGACGATGATGTCATAATGGTCGTCACGGCGACGATGATGTCATAATGGTCGTCATAGCGACGATGATCTCATAATGGTCGTCATGGCGACGATGACGTCATAATGGTCGTCATGGCGACGAAGATGTCATAATGGTCGTCATGGCGACGATGATGTCAATATGGTTGTCATGGCTTTGGTGATGTCATAATGGTCGTCATGGCGACGGTGATGTCATAATGGTCGTCATGGCGACGATGATGTCATAATGGTCGTCACAGCGACGATGATGTCATAATGGTCGTCACGGCGACGGTGATGTCATAATGGTAGTCATGGCGACGATGATGTCATACTGGTCGTCATGGCGACGGTGTTGCCATAATGGTCGTCATGGTGACGATGATGTCATAATGGTCGTCATGGCGACGATGATGTCATAATGGTCGTCATGGCGACGATGATGTCATAATGGTCGTCATGCCAACGATGATGTCAGTATGGTGGTCATGGCTTTGGTGATGTCATAATGGTCGTCATGGCGACGATGATGTCATACTGGTCGTCATGGCGACGGTGTTGCCATAATGGTCGTCATGGCGACGATGATGTCATAATGGTCGTCATGGCGACGGTGATGTCATAATGGTCGTCATGCCGACGATGATGTCAGTATGGTGGTCATGGCTTTGGGGATGTCATAATGTTCGTCATGGCGACGGTGATGTCATAATGGTCGTCATGTCAATGGTGATGTCAGAATGGTCGTCATGGAGGCGGTGATGTCATAATGGTCGTCATGGCGACGATGATGTCATAATGGTCGTCATGGCGACGATGATGTCATAATGGTCGTCATAGCGACGATGATGTCATAATGGTCGTCATGGCGACGATGACGTCATAATGGTCGTCATGGCGACGATGATGTCATAATGGTCATCATGGCGACGATGATGTCAGAATGGTCGTCATGGCGACGATGATGTCAATATGGTTGTCATGGCTTTGGTGATGTCATAATGGTCGTCACGGCGACGGTGATGTCATAATGGTCGTCATGGCGACGATGACGTCATAATGGTCGTCATGGCGACGATGATGTCATACTGGTCGTCATGGCGACGGTGTTGACATAATGGTCGTCATGGCGACGATGATGTCATAATGGTCGTCATGGCGACGATTATGTCATAATGGTCATCATGCCGACGATGATGTCATAATAGTCGTCATGGCGAAGATGATGTCATAATGGTCGTCATGGCGACGATTATGTCATAATGGTCGTCATGGCGACGATGATGTCAATATGGTTGTCATGGCTTTGGTGATGTCATAATGGTCGTCATCGCGGCGGTGATGTCATAATGGTCGTCATGGCGACGATGATGTCATAATGGTCGTCACGGCGACGATGATGTCATAATGGTCGTCATAGCGACGATGATCTCATAATGGTCGTCATGGCGACGATGACGTCATAATGGTCGTCATGGCGACGATGATGTCATAATGGTCGTCATGGCGACGATGATGTCAATATGGTTGTCATGGCTTTGGTGATGTCATAATGGTCGTCATGGCGACGGTGATGTAATAATGGTCGTCATGGCGACGGTGATGTAATAATGGTCGTCATGGCGACGATGATGTCATAATGGTCGTCACAGCGACGATGATGTCATAATGGTCGTCACGGCGACGGTGATGTCATAATTGTAGTCATGGCGACGATGATGTCATACTGGTCGTCATGGCGACGGTGTTGCCATAATGGTCGTCATGGTGACGATGATGTCATAATGGACGTCATGGCGACGGTGTTGCCATAATGGTCGTCATGGTGACGATGATGTCATAATGGACGTCATGGCGACGATGATGTCATAATGGTCGTCATGGCGACGATGATGTCATAATGGTCGTCATGCCGACGATGATGTCAGTATGGTGGTCATGGCTTTGGTGATGTCATAATGGTCGTCATGGTGACGATGATGTCATACTGGTCGTCATGGCGACGGTGTTGCCATAATGGTCGTCATGGCGACGGTGATGTCATAATGGTAGTCATTCCGACGATGATGTCAGTATGGTGGTCATGGCTTTGGTGATGTCATAATGGTCGTCATGGCGACGGTGATGTCATAATGGTCGTCATGTCAATGGTGATGTCAGAATGGTCGTCATGGCGACGATGATGTCAGTATGGTGGTCATGGCTTTGGTGATGTCATAATGGTCGTCATGGCGACGATTATGTCATAATGGTCGTCATGGCGACGATGATGTCAATATGGTTGTCATGGCTTTGGTGATGTCATACTGGTCGTCATGGCGGTGGTGATGTCATAATGGTCGTCATGGCGACGATGATGTCATAATGGTCGTCACGGCGACGATGATGTCATAATGGTCGTCATAGCGATGATGATGTCATAATGGTCGTCATGGCGACGATGACGTCATAATGGTCGTCATGGCGACGATGATGTCATAATGGTCGTCATGGCGACGATGATGTCAATATGGTTGTCATGGCTTTGGTGATGTCATAATGGTCGTCATGGCGACGGTGATGTCATAATGGTCGTCATGGCGACGATGATGTCATAATGGTCGTCACAGCGACGATGATGTCATAATGGTCGTCACGGCGACGGTGATGTCATAATGGTAGTCATGGCGACGATGATGTCATACTGGTCGTCATGGCGACGGTGTTGCCATAATGGTCGTCATGGCGACGATGATGTCATCATGGTCATCATGGCGACGATGATGTCATAATGGTCGTCATGGCGACGATGACGTTATAATGGTCGTCATGGCGACGATGATGTCATAATGGTCGTCATGGTGACGATGATGTCATAATGGTCGTCATGGCAATGGTGATGTCAGAATGGTCGTCATGGCGACGATGATGTCAGTATGGTGGTCATGGCTTTGGTGATGTCATAATGGTCGTCATGGCGACGGTGACGTCATCATGGTCGTCATGGCAATGGTGATGTCAGAATGGTCGTCATGGCGACGATGATGTCAGTATGGTGGTCATGGCTTTGGTGATGTCATAATGGTCGTCATGGCGACGATTATGTCATAATGGTCGTCATGGCGACGATGATGTCAATATGGTTGTCATGGCTTTGGTGATGTCATAATGGTCGTCATGGCGGCGGTGATGTCATAATGGTCGTCATGGCGACGATGATGTCATAATGGTCGTCATAGCGACGATGATCTCATAATGGTCGTCATGGCGACGATGACGTCATAATGGTCGTCATGGCGACGATGATGTCATAATGGTCGTCATGACGACGATGATGTCAATATGGTTGTCATGGCTTTGGTGATGTCATAATGGTCGTCATGGCGACAATGATGTCATAATGGTCATCATGGCGACGATGATGTCATTATGGTCGTCATGGCGACGGTGTTGCCATAATGGTCGTCATGGCGACGATGATGTCATAATGGTCGTCATGGCGACGATGATGTCATAATGGTCGTCATGGCGTCAATGATGTCATAATGGTCGTCATGCCGACGATGATGTCATTATGGTCATCATGGCAACGATGATGTCATAATGGCCGTCATGGCGACGATGATGTCATAATAGTCATCATGGCGACTATGATGTCATAATGGTCATCATGGCGACGATGATGTCAATATGGTCGTCATGGCTTTGGTGATGTCATAATGGTCGTCACGGCGACGGTGATGTCATAATGGTCGTCATGGCGACGATGACGTCATAATGGTCGTCATGGCGACGATGATGTCATACTGGTCGTCATGGCGACGGTGTTGCCATAATGGTCGTCATGGCGACGATGATGTCATAATGGTCGTCATGGCGACGATTATGTCATAATGGTCGTCATGCCGACGATGATGTCATAATAGTCGTCATGGCGAAGATGATGTCATAATGGTCGTCATGGCGACGATGACGTCATAATGATCGTCATGGCGACGATGACGTCATAATGATCGTCATGTCGACGGTGATGTCATAATGGTCGTCATGGCGACGGTGATGTCATAATAGTCGTCATGGCGACGTTGATTTCATAATTGTCGTCATGCCGACGATGATGTCATAATGGTCGTCATGGCGACGGTGTTACCATAATGGTCATCATGGCGACGATGATGTCATAATGGTCGTCATGGCGACAATGATGTCATAATGGTCGTCATGGCGACGATGATGTCAGTATGGTAGTCATGGCTTTGGTGATGTCATAATGGTCGTCATGGCGACGATGATGTCAATATGGTTGTCATGGTTTTGGTGATGTCATAATGGTCGTCATGGCGACGATGATGTCATAAAGTTCGTCATGGCGACGATGATGTCATAATGGTAGTCATAGGCAACGATGATGTCATAATGGTCGTCATGGCGACGATGATGTCATACTGGTCGTCATGGCGACAGTGTTGCCATAATGGTCGTCATGGCGACGATGATGTCATAATGGTCGTCATGGCGACGGTGTTGTCATAATGGTCGTCATGCCGACGATGATGTCATAATGGTCGTCATGGCAAAGATGATGTCATAATGGTAGTCATGGCAAAGATGATGTCATAATGGTCGTCATGGCGACGATGACGTCATAATGGTCGTCATGGCGACGATGATGTCATAATGGTCGTCATGGTGATGATGATGTCATAATGGTCGTCATGGCAATGGTGATGTCAGAATGGTCGTCATGGCGACGATGGTGTCAGTATGGTGGTCATGGCTTTGGTGATGTCATAATGGTCGTCATGGCGACGGTGATGTCATCATGGTCGTCATGGCGACGATGACGTCATAATGGTCGTCATGGCGACAGTGATGTCATAATAGTCGTCATGGCGACGATGATGTCATATTGGTCGTCATGCCGACGATGATGTCATAATGGTCGTCACGGCGACGGTGTTGCCATAATGGTCGTCATGGCGAGGATGATGTCATAATGGTCGTCATGGCGACGATGATGTCATAATGGTCGTCATGGCGACGATGATGTCAGTATGGTGGTCATGGCTTTGGTGATGTCATAATGGTCGTCATGGCAACGGTGATGTCCTAATGGTCGTCATGGCAATGGTGATGTCAGAATGGTCGTCATGGCGACGGTGTTTCCATAATGGTCGTCATGGCGACGATGATGTCATAATGGTCGTCATGGCGACGATGATGTCATAATGGTCGTCATGGCGACGATTACGTCATAATGGTCGTCATGGCGACGATGATGTCATAATGGTCGTCATGGTGACGATGATGTCATAATGGTCGTCATGGCAATGGTGATGTCAGAATGGTCGTCATGGCGACGATGATGTCAGTATGGTGGTCATGGCTTTGGTGATGTCATAATGGTCGTCATGGCGACGATTATGTCATAATGGTCGTCATGGCGACGATGATGTCAATATGGTTGTCATGGCTTTGGTGATGTCATAATGGTCGTCATGGCGGCGGTGATGCCATAATGGTCGTCATGGCGACGATGATGTCATAATGGTCGTCATGGCGACGATGATGTCAGTATGTTGGTCATGGCTTTGGTGATGTCATAATGGTCGTCATGGCGACGGTGATGTCATAATGGTCGTCATGGCAATGGTGATGTCAGAATGGTCGTCATGGCGACGGTGTTGCCATAATGGTCGTCATGGCGACGATTATGTCATCATGGTCGTCATGGCGACGATGAAGTCATAATGGTCGTCATGGCGACGATGACGTCATAATGGTCTTCATGGCGACGATGATGTCATAATGGTCGTCATGGTGACGATGATGTCATAATGGTCGTCATGGCAATGGTGATGTCAGAATGGTCGTCATGGCGACGATGATGTCAGTATGGTGGTCATGGCTTTGGTGATGTCATAATGGTCGTCATGGCGACGGTGATGTCATCATGGTCGTCATGGCAATGGTGATGTCAGAATGGTCGTCATGACGACGATGATGTCAGTATGGTGGTCATGGCTTTGGTGATGTCATAATGGTCGTCATGGCGACGATTATGTCATAATGGTCGTCATGGCGACGATTATGTCAATATGGTTGTCATGGCTTTGGTGATGTCATAATGGTCGTCATGGCGGCGGTGATGTCATAATGGTCGTCATGGCGACGATGATGTCATAATGGTCGTCACGGCGACGATGATGTCATAATGGTCGTCATAGCGACGATGATCTCATAATAGTCGTCATGGCGACGATGACGTCATAATGGTCGTCATGGCGACGATGATGTCATAATGGTCGTCATGGCGACGATGATGTCAATATGGTTGTCATGGCTTTGGTGATGTCATAATGGTCGTCATGGCGACGGTGATGTCATAATGGTCGTCATGGCGACGATGATGTCATAATGATCGTCACAGCGACGATGATGTCATAATGGTCGTCACGGCGACGGTGATGTCATAATGGTAGTCATGGCGACGATGATGTCATACTGGTCGTCATGGCGACGGTGTTGCCATAATGGTCGTCATGGTGACGATGATGTCATAATGGTCGTCATGGCGACGATGATGTCATAATGGTCGTCATGGCGACGATGATGTCATAATGGTCGTCATGCCGACGATGATGTCAGTATGGTGGTCATGGCTTTGGTGATGTCATAATGGTCGTCATGGCGACGATGATGTCATAATGGTCGTCATGGCGACGATGATGTCATAATGGTCGTCATGCCGACGATGATGTCAGTATGGTGGTCATGGCTTTGGTGATGTCATAGTGGTCGTCATGGCGACGGTGATGTCATAATGGTCGTCATGTCAATGGTGATGTCAGAATGGTCGTCATGTCAATGGTGATGTCAGAATGGTCGTCATGGCGACGATGATGTCAGTATGGTGGTCATGGCTTTGGTGATGTCATAATGGTCGTCATGGCGACGATTATGTCATAATGATCGTCATGGCGACGATGATGTCAATATGGTTGTCATGGCTTTGGTGATGTCATACTGGTCGTCATGGCGGCGGTGATGTCATAATGGTCGTCATGGCGACGATGATGTCATAATGGTCGTCACGGCGACGATGATGTCATAATGGTCGTCATAGCGACGATGATGTCATAATGGTCGTCATGGCGACGATGACGTCATAATGGTCGTCATGGCGACGATGATGTCATAATGGTCGTCATGGCGACGATGATGTCAATATGGTTGTCATGGCTTTGGTGATGTCATAATGGTCGTCATGGCGACGGTGATGTCATAATGGTCGTCATGGCGACGATGATGTCATAATGGTCGTCACAGCGACGGTGATGTCATAATGGTCGTCACGGCGACGGTGATGTCATAATGGTAGTCATGGCGACGATGATGTCATACTGGTCGTCATGGCGACGGTGTTGCCATAATGGTCGTCATGGCGACGATGATGTCATCATGGTCGTCATGGCGACGATGATGTCATAATGGTCGTCATGGCGACGATGACGTCATAATGGTCGTCATGGCGACGATGATGTCATAATGGTCGTCATGGTGACGATGATGTCATAATGGTCGTCATGGCAATGGTGATGTCAGAATGGTCGTCATGGCGACGATGATGTCAGTATGGTGGTCATGGCTTTGGTGATGTCATAATGGTCGTCATGGCGACGGTGATGTCATCATGGTCGTCATTGCAATGGTGATGTCAGAATGGTCGTCATGGCGACGATGATGTCAGTATGGTGGTCATTGCTTTGGTGATGTCATAATGGTCGTCATGGCGACGATTATGTCATAATGGTTGTCATGGCGACGATGATGTCAATATGGTTGTCATGGCTTTGGTGATGTCATAATGGTCGTCATGGCGGCGGTGATGTCATAATGGTCGTCATGGCGACGATGATGTCATAATGGTCGTCACGGCGACGATGATGTCATAATGGTCGTCATAGCGACGATGATCTCATAATGGTCGTCATGGCGACGATGACGTCATAATGGTCGTCATGGCGACGATGATGTCATAATGGTCGTCATGGCGACGATGATGTCAATATGGTTGTCATGGCTTTGGTGATGTCATAATGGTCGTCATGGCGACGGTGATGTCATAATGGTCGTCATGGCGACAATGATGTCATAATGGTCGTCACAGCGACGATGATGTCATAATGGTCGTCACGGCGACGGTGATGTCATAATGGTAGTCATGGCGACGATGATGTCATACTGGTCGTCATGGCGACGGTGTTGCCATAATGGTCGTCATGGTGACGATGATGTCATAATGGTCGTCATGGCGACGATGATGTCATAATGGTCGTCATGGCGACGATGATGTCATAATGGTCGTCATGCCGACGATGATGTCAGTATGGTGGTCATGGCGACGATGATGTCAAAATGGTCGTCATGGCGACAATGATGTCATAATGGTCGTCATGGCGACGATGATGTCATTATGGTCATCATGGCGACGGTGTTGCCATAATGGTCGTCATGGCGACGATGATGTCATAATGGTCGTCATGGCGACGATGATGTCATAATGGTCGTCATGGCGTCAATGATGTCATAATGGTCGTCATGCCGACGATGATGTCATTATGGTCATCATGGCAACGATGATGTCATAATGGCGACGATGATGTCATAATAGTCATCATGGCGACAATGATGTCATAATGGTCATCATGGCGACGATGATGTCAATATGGTTGTCATGGCTTTGGTGATGTCATAATGGTCGTCACGGCGACGGTGATGTCATAATGGTCGTCACGGCGACGGTGACGTCATAATGGTCGTCATGGCGACGATGACGTCATAATGGTCGTCATGGCGACGATGATGTCATACTGGTCGTCATGGCGACGGTGTTGCCATAATGGTCGTCATGGCGACGATGATGTCATAATGGTCGTCATGGCGACGATTATGTCATAATGGTCGTCATGCCGACGATGATGTCATAATAGTCGTCATGGCGACGATGACGTCATAATGGTCGTCATGGCGACGATGACGTCATAATAGTCGTCATGGCGACAGTGATGTCATAATAGTCGTCATGGCGACGATGATGTCATAATGGTCGTCATGCCGACGATGATGTCATAATGGTCGTCACGGCGACGGTGTTGCCATAATGGTCGTCATGGCGACGATGATGTCATAATGGTCGTCATGGCGACGATGATGTCATAATGGTCGTCATGGCGACGATGATGTCAGTATGGTGGTCATGGCTTTGGTGATGTCATAATGGTCGTCATGGCGACGGTGATGTCATAATGGTCGTCATGGCAATGGTGATGTCAGAATGGTCGTCATGGCGACGGTGTTTCCATAATGGTCGTCATGGCGACGATGATGTCATAATGGTCGTCATGGCAACGATGAAGTCATAATGGTCGTCATGGCGACGATGACGTCATAATGGTCGTCATGGCGACGATGATGTCATAATGGTCGTCATGGTGACGATGATGTCATAATGGTCGTCATGGCAATGGTGATGTCAGAATGGTCGTCATGGCGACGATGATGTCAGTATGGTGGTCATGGCTTTGGTGATGTCATAATGGTCGTCATGGCGACGGTGATGTCATCATGGTCGTCATGGCAATGGTGATGTCAGAATGGTCGTCATGGCGACGATGATGTCATAATGGTCGTCATGCCGACGATGATGTCAGTATGGTGGTCATGGCTTTGGTGATGTCATATTGGTCGTCATGGCGACGATGATGTCATACTGGTCGTCATGGCGACGGTGTTGCCATAATGGTCGTCAAGGCGACGATGATGTCATACTGGTCGTCATGGCGGCGGTGATGTCATAATGGTCGTCATGGCGACGATGATGTCATAATGGTCGTCACGGCGACGATGATGTCATAATGGTCGTCATAGCGACGATGATGTCATAATGGTCGTCATGGCGACGATGACGTCATAATGGTCGTCATGGCGACGATGATGTCATAATGGTCGTCATGGCGACGATGATGTCAATATGGTTGTCATGGCTTTGGTGATGTCATAATGGTCGTCATGGCGACGGTGATGTCATAATGGTCGTCATGGCGACGATGATGTCATAATGGTCGTCACAGCGACGGTGATGTCATAATGGTCGTCACGGCGACGGTGATGTCATAATGGTAGTCATGGCGACGATGATGTCATACTGGTCGTCATGGCGACGGTGTTGCCATAATGGTCGTCATGGCGACGATGATGTCATCATGGTCGTCATGGCGACGATGATGTCATAATGGTCGTCATGGCGACGATGACGTCATAATGGTCGTCATGGCGACGATGATGTCATAATGGTCGTCATGGTGACGATGATGTCATAATGGTCGTCATGGCAATGGTGATGTCAGAATGGTCGTCATGGCGACGATGATGTCAGTATGGTGGTCATGGCTTTGGTGATGTCATAATGGTCGTCATGGCGACGGTGATGTCATCATGGTCGTCATTGCAATGGTGATGTCAGAATGGTCGTCATGGCGACGATGATGTCAGTATGGTGGTCATTGCTTTGGTGATGTCATAATGGTCGTCATAGCGACGATTATGTCATAATGGTTGTCATGGCGACGATGATGTCAATATGGTTGTCATGGCTTTGGTGATGTCATAATGGTCGTCATGGCGGCGGTGATGTCATAATGGTCGTCATGGCGACGATGATGTCATAATGGTCGTCACGGCGACGATGATGTCATAATGGTCGTCATAGCGACGATGATCTCATAATGGTCGTCATGGCGACGATGACGTCATAATGGTCGTCATGGCGACGATGATGTCATAATGGTCGTCATGGCGACGATGATGTCAATATGGTTGTCATGGCTTTGGTGATGTCATAATGGTCGTCATGGCGACGGTGATGTCATAATGGTCGTCATGGCGACGATGATGTCATAATGGTCGTCACAGCGACGATGATGTCATAATGGTCGTCACGGCGACGGTGATGTCATAATGGTAGTCATGGCGACTATGATGTCATACTGGTCGTCATGGCGACGGTGTTGCCATAATGGTCGTCATGGTGACGATGATGTCATAATGGTCGTCATGGCGACGATGATGTCATAATGGTCGTCATGCCGACGATGATGTCAGTATGGTGGTCATGGCGACGATGATGTTAAAATGGTCGTCATGGCGACAATGATGTCATAATGGTCGTTATGGCGACGATGATGTCATTATGGTCATCATGGCGACGGTGTTGCCATAATGGTCGTCATGGCGACGATGATGTCATAATGGTCGTCATGGCGACGATGATGTCATAATGGTCGTCATGGCGTCAATGATGTCATAATGGTCGTCATGCCGACGATGATGTCATTATGGTCATCATGGCAACGATGATGTCATAATGGTCGTCATGGCGACGATGATGTCATAATAGTCATCATGGCGACAATGATGTCATAATGGTCATCATGGCGACGATGATGTCAATATGGTTGTCATGGCTTTGGTGATGTCATAATGGTCGTCACGGCGACGGTGATGTCATAATGGTCGTCACGGCGACGGTGACGTCATAATGGTCGTCATGGCGACGATGACGTCATAATGGTCGTCATGCCGACGATGATGTCATTATGGTCATCATGGCAACGATGATGTCATAATGGTCGTCATGCCGACGATGATGTCATAATAGTCGTCATGGCGACGATGACGTCATAATGGTCGTCATGGCGACGATGACGTCATAATAGTCGTCATGGCGACAGTGATGTCATAATAGTCGTCATGGCGACGATGATGTCATAATGGTCGTCATGCCGACGATGATGTCATAATGGTCGTCACGGCGACGGTGTTGCCATAATGGTCGTCATGGCGACGATGATGTCATAATGGTCGTCATGGCGACGATGATGTCAGTATGGTGGTCATGGCTTTGGTGATGTCATAATGGTCGTCATGGCAATGGTGATGTCAGAATGGTCGTCATGGCGACGGTGTTTCCATAATGGTCGTCATGGCGACGATGATGTCATAATGGTCGTCATGGCGACGATGAAGTCATAATGGTCGTCATGGCGACGATGACGTCATAATGGTCGTCATGGCGACGATGATGTCATAATGGTCGTCATGGTGACGATGATGTCATAATGGTCGTCATGGCAATGGTGATGTCAGAATGGTCGTCATGGCGACGATGATGTCAGTATGGTGGTCATGGCTTTGGTGATGTCATAATGGTCGTCATGGCGACGGTGATGTCATCATGGTCGTCATGGCAATGGTGATGTCAGAATGGTCGTCATGGCGACGATGATGTCAGTATGGTGGTCATGGCTTTGGTGATGTCATAATGGTCGTCATGGCGACGATTATGTCATAATGGTCGTCATGGCGACGATTATGTCAATATGGTTGTCATGGCTTTGGTGATGTCATAATGGTAGTCATGGCGGCGGTGATGTCATAATGGTCGTCATGGCGACGATGATGTCATAATGGTCGTCACGGCGACGATGATGTCATAATGGTCGTCACGGCGACGATGATGTCATAATTGTCGTCATAGCGACGATGATCTCATAATGGTCGTCATGGCGACGATGACGTCATAATGGTCGTCATGGCGACGATGATGTCATAATGGTCGTCATGGCGACGATGATGTCAATATGGTTGTCATGGCTTTGGTGATGTCATAATGGTCGTCATGGCGACGGTGATGTCATAATGGTCGTCACGGCGACGATGATGTCATAATGGACGTCACAGCGACGATGATGTCATAATGGTCGTCACGGCGACGGTGATGTCATAATGGTAGTCATGGCGACGATGATGTCATACTGGTCGTCATGGCGACGGTGTTGCCATAATGGTCGTCATGGTGACGATGATGTCATAATGGTCGTCATGGCGACGATGATGTCATAATGGTCGTCATGGCGACGATGATGTCATAATGGTCGTCATGCCGACGATGATGTCAGTATGGTGGTCATGGCTTTGGTGATGTCATATTGGTCGTCATGGCGACGATGATGTCATACTGGTCGTCATGGCGACGGCGTTGCCATAATGGTCGTCAAGGCGACGATGATGTCATACTGGTCGTCATGGCGGCGGTGATGTCATAATGGTCGTCATGGCGACGATGATGTCATAATGGTCGTCACGGCGACGATGATGTCATAATGGTCGTCATAGCGACGATGATGTCATAATGGTCGTCATGGCGACGATGACGTCATAATGGTCGTCATGGCGACGATGATGTCATAATGGTCGTCATGGCGACGATGATGTCAATATGGTTGTCATGGCTTTGGTGATGTCATAATGGTCGTCATGGCGACGGTGATGTCATAATGGTCGTCATGGCGACGATGATGTCATAATGGTCGTCACAGCGACGGTGATGTCATAATGGTCGTCACGGCGACGGTGATGTCATAATGGTAGTCATGGCGACGATGATGTCATACTGGTCGTCATGGCGACGGTGTTGCCATAATGGTCGTCATGGCGACGATGATGTCATCATGGTCGTCATGGCGACGATGATGTCATAATGGTCGTCATGGCGACGATGACGTCATAATGGTCGTCATGGCGACGATGATGTCATAATGGTCGTCATGGTGACGATGATGTCATAATGGTCGTCATGGCAATGGTGATGTCAGAATGGTCGTCATGGCGACGATGATGTCAGTATGGTGGTCATGGCTTTGGTGATGTCATAATGGTCGTCATGGCGACGGTGATGTCATCATGGTCGTCATTGCAATGGTGATGTCAGAATGGTCGTCATGGCGACGATGATGTCAGTATGGTGGTCATTGCTTTGGTGATGTCATAATGGTCGTCATAGCGACGATTATGTCATAATGGTTGTCATGGCGACGATGATGTCAATATGGTTGTCATGGCTTTGGTGATGTCATAATGGTCATCATGGCGGCGGTGATGTCATAATGGTCGTCATGGCGACGATGATGTCATAATGGTCGTCACGGCGACGATGATGTCATAATGGTCGTCATAGCGACGATGATCTCATAATGGTCGTCATGGCGACGATGACGTCATAATGGTCGTCATGGCGACGATGATGTCATAATGGTCGTCATGGCGATGATGATGTCAATATGGTTGTCATGGCTTTGGTGATGTCATAATGGTCGTCATGGCGACGGTGATGTCATAATGGTCGTCATGGCGACGATGATGTCATAATGGTCGTCACAGCGACGATGATGTCATAATGGTCGTCACGGCGACGGTGATGTCATAATGGTAGTCATGGCGACGATGATGTCATACTGGTCGTCATGGCGACGGTGTTGCCATAATGGTCGTCATGGTGACGATGATGTCATAATGGTCGTCATGGCGACGATGATGTCATAATGGTCGTCATGGCGACGATGATGTCATAATGGTCGTCATGCCGACGATGATGTCAGTATGGTGGTCATGGCGACGATGATGTTAAAATGGTCGTCATGGCGACAATGATGTCATAATGGTCGTTATGGCGACGATGATGTCATAATGGTCATCATGGCGACGGTGTTGCCATAATGGTCGTCATGGCGACGATGATGTCATAATGGTCGTCATGGCGACGATGATGTCATAATGGTCGTCATGGCGTCAATGATGTCATAATGGTCGTCATGCCGACGATGATGTCATTATGGTCATCATGGCAACGATGATGTCATAATGGTCGTCATGGCGACGATGATGTCATAATAGTCATCATGGCGACAATGATGTCATAATGGTCATCATGGCGACGATGATGTCAATATGGTTGTCATGGCTTTGGTGATGTCATAATGGTCGTCACGGCGACGGTGATGTCATAATGGTCGTCACGGCGACGGTGACGTCATAATGGTCGTCATGGCGACGATGACGTCATAATGGTCGTCATGCCGACGATGATGTCATTATGGTCATCATGGCAACGATGATGTCATAATGGTCGTCATGCCGACGATGATGTCATAATAGTCGTCATGGCGACGATGACGTCATAATGGTCGTCATGGCGACGATGACGTCATAATAGTCGTCATGGCGACAGTGATGTCATAATAGTCGTCATGGCGACGATGATGTCATAATGGTCGTCATGCCGACGATGATGTCATAATGGTCGTCACGGCGACGGTGTTGCCATAATGGTCGTCATGGCGACGATGATGTCATAATGGTCGTCATGGCGACGATGATGTCATAATGGTCGTCATGGCGACGATGATGTCAGTATGGTGGTCATGGCTTTGGTGATGTCATAATGGTCGTCATGGCGACGGTGATGTCATAATGGTCGTCATGGCAATGGTGATGTCAGAATGGTCGTCATGGCGACGGTGTTTCCATAATGGTCGTCATGGCGACGATGATGTCATAATGGTCGTCATGCCGACGATGATGTCATAATAGTCGTCATGGCGACGATGAAGTCATAATGGTCGTCATGGCGACGATGACGTCATAATGGTCGTCATGGCGACGATGATGTCATAATGGTCGTCATGGCGACGGTGTTGCCATAATGGTCGTCATGGTGACGATGATGTCATAATGGTCGTCATGGCGACGATGATGTCATAATGGTGGTCATGGCTTTGGTGATGTCATAATGGTCGTCATGGCGACGGTGATGTCATAATGGTCGTCATGGCAATGGTGATGTCAGAATGGTCGTCATGGCGACGGTGTTTCCATAATGGTCGTCATGGCGACGATGATGTCATAATGGTCGTCATGCCGACGATGATGTCATAATGGTCGTCATGGCGACGATGACGTCATAATGGTCGTCATGGCGACGATGATGTCATAATGGTCGTCATGGCGACGGTGTTGCCATAATGGTCGTCATGGTGACGATGATGTCATAATGGTCGTCATGGCGACGATGATGTCATAATGGTCGTCATGGCGACGATGATGTCATAATGGTCGTCATGCCGACGATGATGTCAGTATGGTGGTCATGGCTTTGGTGATGTCATATTGGTCGTCATGGCGACGATGATGTCATACTGGTCGTCATGGCGACGGTGTTGCCATAATGGTCGTCAAGGCGACGATGATGTCATAATGGTCGTCATGGCGACGGTGATGTCATAATGGTCGTCATGCCGACGATGATGTCAGTATGGTGGTCATGGCTTTGGTGATGTCATAGTGGTCGTCATGGCGACGGTGATGTCATAATGGTCGTCATGTCAATGGTGATGTCAGAATGTTCGTCATGGCGACGATGATGTCAGTATGGTGGTCATGGCTTTGGTGATGTCATACTGGTCGTCATGGCGACGGTGTTGCCATAATGGTCGTCATGGCGACGATGATGTCATAATGGTCGTCATGGCGACGATTATGTCATAATGGTCGTCATGCCGACGATGATGTCATAATAGTCGTCATGGCGACGATGACGTCATAATGGTCGTCATGGCGACGATGACGTCATAATAGTCGTCATGGCGACAGTGATGTCATAATAGTCGTCATGGCGACGATGATGTCATAATGGTCGTCATGCCGACGATGATGTCATAATGGTCGTCACGGCGACGGTGTTGCCATAATGGTCGTCATGGCGACGATGATGTCATAATGGTCGTCATGGCGACGATGATGTCATAATGGTCGTCATGGCGACGATGATGTCAGTATGGTGGTCATGGCTTTGGTGATGTCATAATGGTCGTCATGGCGACGGTGATGTCATAATGGTCGTCATGGCAATGGTGATGTCAGAATGGTCGTCATGGCGACGGTGTTTCCATAATGGTCGTCATGGCGACGATGATGTCATAATGGTCGTCATGGCAACGATGAAGTCATAATGGTCGTCATGGCGACGATGACGTCATAATGGTCGTCATGGCGACGATGATGTCATAATGGTCGTCATGGTGACGATGATGTCATAATGGTCGTCATGGCAATGGTGATGTCAGAATGGTCGTCATGGCGACGATGATGTCAGTATGGTGGTCATGGCTTTGGTGATGTCATAATGGTCGTCATGGCGACGGTGATGTCATCATGGTCGTCATGGCAATGGTGATGTCAGAATGGTCGTCATGGCGACGATGATGTCATAATGGTCGTCATGCCGACGATGATGTCAGTATGGTGGTCATGGCTTTGGTGATGTCATATTGGTCGTCATGGCGACGATGATGTCATACTGGTCGTCATGGCGACGGTGTTGCCATAATGGTCGTCAAGGCGACGATGATGTCATACTGGTCGTCATGGCGGCGGTGATGTCATAATGGTCGTCATGGCGACGATGATGTCATAATGGTCGTCACGGCGACGATGATGTCATAATGGTCGTCATAGCGACGATGATGTCATAATGGTCGTCATGGCGACGATGACGTCATAATGGTCGTCATGGCGACGATGATGTCATAATGGTCGTCATGGCGACGATGATGTCAATATGGTTGTCATGGCTTTGGTGATGTCATAATGGTCGTCATGGCGACGGTGATGTCATAATGGTCGTCATGGCGACGATGATGTCATAATGGTCGTCACAGCGACGGTGATGTCATAATGGTCGTCACGGCGACGGTGATGTCATAATGGTAGTCATGGCGACGATGATGTCATACTGGTCGTCATGGCGACGGTGTTGCCATAATGGTCGTCATGGCGACGATGATGTCATCATGGTCGTCATGGCGACGATGATGTCATAATGGTCGTCATGGCGACGATGACGTCATAATGGTCGTCATGGCGACGATGATGTCATAATGGTCGTCATGGTGACGATGATGTCATAATGGTCGTCATGGCAATGGTGATGTCAGAATGGTCGTCATGGCGACGATGATGTCAGTATGGTGGTCATGGCTTTGGTGATGTCATAATGGTCGTCATGGCGACGGTGATGTCATCATGGTCGTCATTGCAATGGTGATGTCAGAATGGTCGTCATGGCGACGATGATGTCAGTATGGTGGTCATTGCTTTGGTGATGTCATAATGGTCGTCATAGCGACGATTATGTCATAATGGTTGTCATGGCGACGATGATGTCAATATGGTTGTCATGGCTTTGGTGATGTCATAATGGTCGTCATGGCGGCGGTGATGTCATAATGGTCGTCATGGCGACGATGATGTCATAATGGTCGTCACGGCGACGATGATGTCATAATGGTCGTCATAGCGACGATGATCTCATAATGGTCGTCATGGCGACGATGACGTCATAATGGTCGTCATGGCGACGATGATGTCATAATGGTCGTCATGGCGACGATGATGTCAATATGGTTGTCATGGCTTTGGTGATGTCATAATGGTCGTCATGGCAACGGTGATGTCATAATGGTCGTCATGGCGACGATGATGTCATAATGGTCGTCACAGCGACGATGATGTCATAACGGTCGTCACGGCGACGGTGATGTCATAATGGTAGTCATGGCGACGATGATGTCATACTGGTCGTCATGGCGACGGTGTTGCCATAATGGTCGTCATGGTGACGATGATGTCATAATGGTCGTCATGGCGACGATGATGTCATAATGGTCGTCATGCCGACGATGATGTCAGTATGGTGGTCATGGCGACGATGATGTTAAAATGGTCGTCATGGCGACAATGATGTCATAATGGTCGTTATGGCGACGATGATGTCATTATGGTCATCATGGCGACGGTGTTGCCATAATGGTCGTCATGGCGACGATGATGTCATAATGGTCGTCATGGCGACGATGATGTCATAATGGTCGTCATGGCGTCAATGATGTCATAATGGTCGTCATGCCGACGATGATGTCATTATGGTCATCATGGCAACGATGATGTCATAATGGTCGTCATGGCGACGATGATGTCATAATAGTCATCATGGCGACAATGATGTCATAATGGTCATCATGGCGACGATGATGTCAATATGGTTGTCATGGCTTTGGTGATGTCATAATGGTCGTCACGGCGACGGTGATGTCATAATGGTCGTCACGGCGACGGTGACGTCATAATGGTCGTCATGGCGACGATGACGTCATAATGGTCGTCATGCCGACGATGATGTCATTATGGTCATCATGGCAACGATGATGTCATAATGGTCGTCATGCCGACGATGATGTCATAATAGTCGTCATGGCGACGATGACGTCATAATGGTCGTCATGGCGACGATGACGTCATAATAGTCGTCATGGCGACAGTGATGTCATAATAGTCGTCATGGCGACGATGATGTCATAATGGTCGTCATGCCGACGATGATGTCATAATGGTCGTCACGGCGACGGTGTTGCCATAATGGTCGTCATGGCGACGATGATGTCATAATGGTCGTCATGGCGACGATGATGTCAGTATGGTGGTCATGGCTTTGGTGATGTCATAATGGTCGTCATGGCAATGTTGATGTCAGAATGGTCGTCATGGCGACGGTGTTTCCATAATGGTCGTCATGGCGACGATGATGTCATAATGGTCGTCATGGCGACGATGAAGTCATAATGGTCGTCATGGCGACGATGACGTCATAATGGTCGTCATGGCGACGATGATGTCATAATGGTCGTCATGGTGACGATGATGTCATAATGGTCGTCATGGCAATGGTGATGTCAGAATGGTCGTCATGGCGACGATGATGTCAGTATGGTGGTCATGGCTTTGGTGATGTCATAATGGTCGTCATGGCGACGGTGATGTCATCATGGTCGTCATGGCAATGGTGATGTCAGAATGGTCGTCATGGCGACGATGATGTCAGTATGGTGGTCATGGCTGTGGTGATGTCATAATGGTCGTCATGGCGACGATTATGTCATAATGGTCGTCATGGCGACGATTATGTCAATATGGTTGTCATGGCTTTGGTGATGTCATAATGGTAGTCATGGCGGCGGTGATGTCATAATGGTCGTCATGGCGACGATGATGTCATAATGGTCGTCACGGCGACGATGATGTCATAATGGTCGTCACGGCGACGATGATGTCATAATTGTCGTCATAGCGACGATGATCTCATAATGGTCGTCATGGCGACGATGACGTCATAATGGTCGTCATGGCGACGATGATGTCAATATGGTTGTCATGGCTTTGGTGATGTCATAATGGTCGTCATGGCGACGGTGATGTCATAATGGTCGTCACGGCGACGATGATGTCATAATGGACGTCACAGCGACGATGATGTCATAATGGTCGTCACGGCGACGGTGATGTCATAATGGTAGTCATGGCGACGATGATGTCATACTGGTCGTCATGGCGACGGTGTTGCCATAATGGTCGTCATGGTGACGATGATGTCATAATGGTCGTCATGGCGACGATGATGTCATAATGGTCGTCATGGCGACGATGATGTCATAATGGTCGTCATGCCGACGATGATGTCAGTATGGTGGTCATGGCTTTGGTGATGTCATATTGGTCGTCATGGCGACGATGATGTCATACTGGTCGTCATGGCGACGGTGTTGCCATGATGGTCGTCAAGGCGACGATGATGTCATACTGGTCGTCATGGCGGCGGTGATGTCATAATGGTCGTCATGGCGACGATGATGTCATAATGGTCGTCACGGCGACGATGATGTCATAATGGTCGTCATAGCGACGATGATGTCATAATGGTCGTCATGGCGACGATGACGTCATAATGGTCGTCATGGCGACGATGATGTCATAATGGTCGTCATGGCGACGATGATGTCAATATGGTTGTCATGGCTTTGGTGATGTCATAATGGTGTCATGGCGACGGTGATGTCATAATGGTCGTCATGGCGACGATGATGTCATAATGGTCGTCACAGCGACGGTGATGTCATAATGGTCGTCACGGCGACGGTGATGTCATAATGGTAGTCATGGCGACGATGATGTCATACTGGTCGTCATGGCGACGGTGTTGCCATAATGTTCGTCATGGCGACGATGATGTCATCATGGTCGTCATGGCGACGATGATGTCATAATGGTCGTCATGGCGACGATGACGTCATAATGGTCGTCATGGCGACGATGATGTCATAATGGTCGTCATGGTGACGATGATGTCATAATGGTCGTCATGGCAATGGTGATGTCAGAATGGTCGTCATGGCGACGATGATGTCAGTATGGTGGTCATGGCTTTGGTGATGTCATAATGGTCGTCATGGCGACGGTGATGTCATCATGGTCGTCATTGCAATGGTGATGTCAGAATGGTCGTCATGGCGACGATGATGTCAGTATGGTGGTCATTGCTTTGGTGATGTCATAATGGTCGTCATAGCGACGATTATGTCATAATGGTTGTCATGGCGACGATGATGTCAATATGGTTGTCATGGCTTTGGTGATGTCATAATGGTCATCATGGCGGCGGTGATGTCATAATGGTCGTCATGGCGACGATGATGTCATAATGGTCGTCACGGCGACGATGATGTCATAATGGTCGTCATAGCGACGATGATCTCATAATGGTCGTCATGGCGACGATGACGTCATAATGGTCGTCATGGCGACGATGATGTCATAATGGTCGTCATGGCGATGATGATGTCAATATGGTTGTCATGGCTTTGGTGATGTCATAATGGTCGTCATGGCGACGGTGATGTCATAATGGTCGTCATGGCGACGATGATGTCATAATGGTCGTCACAGCGACGATGATGTCATAATGGTCGTCACGGCGACGGTGATGTCATAATGGTAGTCATGGCGACGATGATGTCATACTGGTCGTCATGGCGACGGTGTTGCCATAATGGTCGTCATGGTGACGATGATGTCATAATGGTCGTCATGGCGACGATGATGTCATAATGGTCGTCATGGCGACGATGATGTCATAATGGTCGTCATGCCGACGATGATGTCAGTATGGTGGTCATGGCGACGATGATGTTAAAATGGTCGTCATGGCGACAATGATGTCATAATGGTCGTTATGGCGACGATGATGTCATAATGGTCATCATGGCGACGGTGTTGCCATAATGGTCGTCATGGCGACGATGATGTCATAATGGTCGTCATGGCGACGATGATGTCATAATGGTCGTCATGGCGTCAATGATGTCATAATGGTCGTCATGCCGACGATGATGTCATTATGGTCATCATGGCAACGATGATGTCATAATGGTCGTCATGGCGACGATGATGTCATAATAGTCATCATGGCGACAATGATGTCATAATGGTCATCATGGCGACGATGATGTCAATATGGTTGTCATGGCTTTGGTGATGTCATAATGGTCGTCACGGCGACGGTGATGTCATAATGGTCGTCACGGCGACGGTGACGTCATAATGGTCGTCATGGCGACGATGACGTCATAATGGTCGTCATGCCGACGATGATGTCATTATGGTCATCATGGCAACGATGATGTCATAATGGTCGTCATGCCGACGATGATGTCATAATAGTCGTCATGGCGACGATGACGTCATAATGGTCGTCATGGCGACGATGACGTCATAATAGTCGTCATGGCGACAGTGATGTCATAATAGTCGTCATGGCGACGATGATGTCATAATGGTCGTCATGCCGACGATGATGTCATAATGGTCGTCACGGCGACGGTGTTGCCATAATGGTCGTCATGGCGACGATGATGTCATAATGGTCGTCATGGCGACGATGATGTCATAATGGTCGTCATGGCGACGATGATGTCAGTATGGTGGTCATGGCTTTGGTGATGTCATAATGGTCGTCATGGCGACGGTGATGTCATAATGGTCGTCATGGCAATGGTGATGTCAGAATGGTCGTCATGGCGACGGTGTTTCCATAATGGTCGTCATGGCGACGATGATGTCATAATGGTCGTCATGGCGACGATGAAGTCATAATGGTCGTCATGGCGACGATGACGTCATAATGGTCGTCATGGCGACGATGATGTCATAATGGTCGTCATGGTGACGATGATGTCATAATGGTCGTCATGGCAATGGTGATGTCAGAATGGTCGTCATGGCGACGATGATGTCAGTATGGTGGTCATGGCTTTGGTGATGTCATAATGGTCGTCATGGCGACGGTGATGTCATCATGGTCGTCATGGCAATGGTGATGTCAGAATGGTCGTCATGGCGACGATGATGTCAGTATGGTGGTCATGGCTTTGGTGATGTCATAATGGTCGTCATGGCGACGATTATGTCATAATGGTCGTCATGGCGACGATGATGTCAATATGGTTGTCATGGCTTTGGTGATGTCATAATGGTCGTCATGGCGGCGGTGATGTCATAATGGTCGTCATGGCGACGATGATGTCATAATGGTCGTCACGGCGACGATGATGTCATAATGGTCGTCATAGCGACGATGATCTCATAATGGTCGTCATGGCGACGATGACGTCATAATGGTCGTCATGGCGACGATGATGTCATAATGGTCGTCATGGCGACGATGATGTCAATATGGTTGTCATGGCTTTGGTGATGTCATAATGGTCGTCATGGCGACGGTGATGTCATAATGGTCGTCACGGCGACGATGATGTCATAATGGTCGTCACAGCGACGATGATGTCATAATGGTCGTCACGGCGACGGTGATGTCATAATGGTAGTCATGGCGACGATGATGTCATACTGGTCGTCATGGCGACGGTGTTGCCATAATGGTCGTCATGGTGACGATGATGTCATAATGGTCGTCATGGCGACGATGATGTCATAATGGTCGTCATGGCGACGATGATGTCATAATGGTCGTCATGCCGACGATGATGTCAGTATGGTGGTCATGGCTTTGGTGATGTCATAATGGTCGTCATGGCGACGATGATGTCATACTGGTCGTCATGGCGACGGTGTTGCCATAATGGTCGTCAAGGCGACGATGATGTCATAATGGTCGTCATGGCGACGGTGATGTCATAATGGTCGTCATGCCTACGATGATGTCAGTATGGTGGTCATGGCTTTGGTGATGTCTTAGTGGTCGTCATGGCGACGGTGATGTCATAATGGTCGTCATGTCAATGGTGATGTCAGAATGGTCGTCATGGCGACGATGATGTCAATATGGTGGTCATGGCTTTGGTGATGTCATAATGGTCGTCATGGCGACGATTATGTCATAATGGTCGTCATGGCGACGATGATGTCAATATGGTTGTCATGGCTTTGGTGATGTCATACTGGTCGTCATGGCGGCGGTGATGTCATAATGGTCGTCATGGCGACGATGATGTCATAATGGTCGTCACGGCGACGATGATGTCATAATGGTCGTCATAGCGACGATGATGTCATAATGGTCGTCATGGCGACGATGACGTCATAATGGTCGTCATGGCGACGATGATGTCATAATGGTCGTCATGGCGACGATGATGTCAATATGGTTGTCATGGCTTTGGTGATGTCATAATGGTCGTCATGGCGACGGTGATGTCATAATGGTCGTCATGGCGACGATGATGTCATAATGGTCGTCACAGCGACGGTGATGTCATAATGGTCGTCACGGCGACGGTGATGTCATAATGGTAGTCATGGCGACGATGATGTCATACTGGTCGTCATGGCGACGGTGTTGCCATAATGGTCGTCATGGCGACGATGATGTCATCATGGTCGTCATGGCGACGATGATGTCATAATGGTCGTCATGGCGACGATGACGTCATAATGGTCGTCATGGCGACGATGATGTCATAATGGTCGTCATGGTGACGATGATGTCATAATGGTCGTCATGGCAATGGTGATGTCAGAATGGTCGTCATGGCGACGATGATGTCAGTATGGTGGTCATGGCTTTGGTGATGTCATAATGGTCGTCATGGCGACGGTGATGTCATCATGGTCGTCATGGCAATGGTGATGTCAGAATGGTCGTCATGGCGACGATGATGTCAGTATGGTGGTCATGGCTTTGGTGATGTCATAATGGTCGTCATGGCGACGATTATGTCGTAATGGTCGTCATGGCGACGATGATGTCAATATGGTTGTCATGGCTTTGGTGATGTCATAATGGTCGTCATGGCGGCGGTGATGTCATAATGGTCGTCATGGCGACGATGATGTCATAATGGTCGTCACGGCGACGATGATGTCATAGTGGTCGTCATAGCGACGATGATCTCATAATGGTCGTCATGGCGACGATGACGTCATAATGGTCGTCATGGCGACGATGATGTCATAATGGTCGTCATGGCGACGATGATGTCAATATGGTTGTCATGGCTTTGGTGATGTCATAATGGTCGTCATGGCGACGGTGATGTCATAATGGTCGTCATGGCGACGATGATGTCATAATGGTCGTCACAGCGACGATGATGTCATAATGGTCGTCACGGCGACGGTGATGTCATAATGGTAGTCATGGCGATGATGATGTCATACTGGTCGTCATGGCGACGGTGTTGCCATAATGGTCGTCATGGCGACGGTGTTGCCATAATGGTCGTCATAGTGACGATGATGTCATAATGGTCGTCATGGCGACGATGATGTCATAATGGTCGTCATGGCGACGATGATGTCATAATGGTCGTCATGCCGACGATGATGTCAGTATGGTGGTCATGGCGACGATGATGTCAAAATGGTCGTCATGGCGACAATGATGTCATAATGGTCGTCATGGCGACGATGATGTCATTATGGTCATCATGGCGACGGTGTTGCCATAATGGTCGTCATGGCGACGATGATGTCATAATGGTCGTCATGGCGACGATGATGTCATAATGGTCGTCATGGCGTCAATGATGTCATAATGGTCGTCATGCCGACGATGATGTCATTATGGTCATCATGGCAATGATGATGTCATAATGGTCGTCATGGCGACGATGATGTCATAATAGTCATCATGGCGACAATGATGTCATAATGGTCATCTTGGCGACGATGATGTCAATATGGTTGTCATGGCTTTGGTGATGTCATAATGGTCGTCACGGCGACGGTGATGTCATAATGGTCGTCACGGCGACGGTGACGTCATAATGGTCGTCATGGCGACGATGACATCATAATGGTCGTCATGGCGACGATGATGTCATACTGGTCGTCATGGCGACGGTGTTGCCAGAATGGTCGTCATGGCGATGATGATGTCATATGGTCGTCATGGCGACGATGATGTCATAATGGTCGTCATGGCGACGATGATGTCATAATGGTAGTCATGGCAACGATGATGTCATAATGGTCGTCATGGCGACGATGATGTCATACTGGTCGTCATGACGACAGTGTTGCCATAATGGTCGTCATGGCGACGATGATGTCATCATGGTCGTCATGGCGACGGTGTTGTCATAATGGTCGTCATGCCGACGATGATGTCATAATGGTCGTCATGGCAAAGATGATGTCATAATGGTAGTCATGGCAAAGATGATGTCATAATGGTCGTCATGGCGACGATGACGTCATAATGGTCGTCATGGCGACGATGATGTCATAATGGTCGTCATGGTGACGATGATGTCATAATGGTCGTCATGGCAATGGTGATGTCAGAATGGTCGTCATGGCGACGATGATGTCAGTATGGTGGTCATGGCTTTGGTGATGTCATAATGGTCGTCATGGCGACGGTGATGTCATCATGGTCGTCATGGCAATGGTGATGTCAGAATGTTCGTCATGGCGACGATGATGTCAGTATGGTGGTCATGGCTTTGGTGATGTCATAATGGTCGTCATGGCGGCGGTGATGTCAAAATGGTCGTCACGGCGACGATGATGTCATAATGGTCGTCATAGCGACGATGATCTCATAATGGTCATCATGGCGACGATGACGTCATAATGGTCGTCATGGCGACGATGATGTCATAATGGTCGTCATGGCGACGATGATGTCAATATGGTTGTCATGGCTTTGGTGATGTCATAATAGTCGTCATGGCGACGGTGATGTCATAATGGTCGTCATGGCGACGATGATGTCATAATGGTCGTCACAGCGACGATGATGTCATTATGGTCGTCATGGCGTCAATGATGTCATAATGGTCGTCATGCCGACGATGATGTCATTATGGTCATCATGGCAACGATGATGTCATAATGGTCGTCATGGCGACGATGATGTCATAATAGTCATCATGGCGACAATGATGTCATAATGGTCATCATGGCGACGATGATGTCAATATGGTTGTCATGGCTTTGGTGATGTCATAATGGTCGTCACGGCGACGGTGATGTCATAATGGTCGTCATGGCGACGATGACGTCATAATGGTCGTCATGGCGACGATGATGTCATACTGGTCGTCATGGCGACGGTGTTGCCATAATGGTCGTCATGGCGACGATGATGTCATAATGGTCGTCATGGCGACGATTATGTCATAATGGTCGTCATGCCGACGATGATGTCATAATAGTCGTCATGGCGAAGATGATGTCATAATGGTCGTCATGGCGACGATGACGTCATATTGATCGTCATGGCGACGATGACGTCATAATGATCGTCATGTCGACGGTGATGTCATAATGGTCGTCATGGCGACGGTGATGTCATAATAGTCGTCATGGCGACGTTGATGTCATAATTGTCGTCATGCCGACGATGATGTCATAATGGTCGTCATGGCGACGGTGTTACCATAATGGTCATCATGGCGACGATGATGTCATAATGGTCGTCATGGCGACAATGATGTCATAATGGTCGTCATGGCGAAGATGATGTCAGTATGGTAGTCATGGCTTTGGTGATGTCATATTGGTCGTCATGGCGACGATGATGTCAAAATGGTTGTCATGGCGACGATGATGTCAATATGGTTGTCATGGTTTTGGTGATGTCATAATGGTCGTCATGGCGACGATGATGTCATAAAGTTCGTCATGGCGACGATGATGTCATAGTGGTAGTCATGGCAACGATGATGTCATAATGGTCGTCATGGCGACGATGATGTCATACTGGTCGTCATGGCGACAGTGTTGCCATAATGGTCGTCATGGCGACGGTGTTGTCATAATGGTCGTCATGCCGACGATGATGTCATAATGGTCGTCATGGCAAAGATGATGTCATAATGGTAGTCATGGCAAAGATGATGTCATAATGGTCGTCATGGCGACGATGATGTCATAATGGTCGTCATGGCGACGGTGATGTCATAATAGTCGTCATGGCGACGATGATGTCATAATGGTCGTCATGCCGACGATGATGTCATAATGGTCGTCATGGCGACGGTGTTGCCATAATGGTCGTCATGGCGACGATGATGTCATAATGGTCGTCATGGCGACGATGACGTCATAATGGTCGTCATGGCGACGATGACGTCATAATGGTCGTCATGGCGACGATGATGTCATAATGGTCGTCATGGCGACGATGATGTCATACTGGTTGTCATGGCGACTGTGTTGCCATAATGGTCGTCATGGCGACTGTGTTGCCATAATGGTCGTCGTGGCGACGATGATGTCATAATGGTCGTCATGGCGACGGTGATGTCATAATGGTCGTCATGCCGACGATGATGTCAGTATGGTGGTCATGGCTTTGGTGATGTCATAATGGTCGTCATGGCGACGGTGATGTCATAATGGTCGTCACGGCGACGATGATGTCATAATGATCGTCACGGCGACGATGATGTCATAATGTTCGTCACGGCGACGGTGATGTCATAATGGTCGTCATGATGACGATGATGTCAGTATGGTGGTCATGGCTTTGGTGATGTCATAATGGTCGTCATGGCGACGATGATGTCATACTGGTCATCATCGCGACGGTGTTGCCATAATGGTCGTCATGGCGACGATGATGTCATAATGGTCGTCATGGCGACGGTGATGTCATAATGGTCGTCATGATGACGATGATGTCAGTATGGTGGTCATGGCTTTGGTGATGTCATAATGGTCGTCATGGCGACGGTGATGTCAAAATGGTCGTCATGGCAATGGTGATGTCATACTGGTCGTCATGGCGACGATGACGTCATACTGGTCGTCATGGCGACGGTGTTGCCATAATGGTGGTCATGGCGACGATGAGGTCATAATGGTCGTCATGGCAATGGTGATGTCAGAATGGTCGTCATGGCGACGATGACGTCATACTGGTCGTCATGGCTACGATGATGTCATAATGGTCGTCTTGGCCACGATGATGTCATAATGATCGTCATGGCGACGGTGATGTTATAATAGTAGTCATGGCGACTATGATGTCATAATGGTCGTCATGCCGACGATGATGTCAATATGGTTGTCATGGCTTTGGTGATGTCATAATGGTCGTCATGGCGACGGTGATGTCATAATGGTCGTCATGGCGAGGATGATGTCATAATGGTCGTCACGGCGACGATGATGTCATAATGGTCGTCACGGCGGCGGTAATGACATAATGGTCGTCATGGCGACGATGATGTCATACTGTCGTCATGGCGACGGTGTTGCCATAATGGTCGTCATGGCGACGATGATGTCATAATGGTAATCATGGCGACGATGACGTCATAATGGTCGTCATGGCGACAGTGTTGCCATAATGGTCGTCATGGCGACGGTGTTGTCATAATGGTCGTCATGCCGACGATGATGTCATAATGGTCGTCATGGCAAAGATGATGTCATAATGGTAGTCATGGCAAAGATGATGTCATAATGGTCGTCATGGCGACGATGATGTCATAATGGTCGTCATGGCGACGGTGATGTCATAATAGTCGTCATGGCGACGATGATGTCATAATGGTCGTCATGCCGACGATGATGTCATAATGGTCGTCATGGCGACGGTGTTGCCATAATGGTCATCATGGCGACGATGATGTCATAATGGTCGTCATGGCGACGATGATGTCAGTATGGTGGTCATGGCTTTGGTGATGTCATAATGGTCGTCATGGCGACGGTGATGTCATAATGGTCGTCATGGCAATGGTGATGTCAGAATGGTCATCATGGCGACGATGATGTCAGTATGGTGGTCATGGCTTTGGTGATGTCATAATGGTCGTCATGGCGACGATGATGTCAATATGGTTGTCATGGCTTTGGTGATGTCATAATGGTCGTCATGGCGACGGTGATGTCATAATGGTCATCATGGCGACGATGATGTCATAATGGTTGTCACGGCGACGATGATGTCATAATGGTCGTCATAGCGACGATGATGTCATAATGGTCGTCATGGCGACGATGACGTCATAATGGTCGTCATGGCGACGATGATGTCATAATGGTCGTCATGACGACGATGATGTCATACTGGTCGTCATGGCGACGGTGTTGCCATAATGGTCGCCATGGCGACGATGATGTCATAATGGTCGTCATGGCGACGGTGATGTCATAATGGTCGTCATGCCGACGATGATGTCAGTATGGTGGTCATGGCTTTGGTGATGTCATAATGGTCGTCATGGCGACGATGATGTCATAATGGTCGTCATGGCGACGATGATGTCATAATGGTCGTCATGGCGACGATGATGTCAGTATGGTGGTCATGGCTTTGGTGATGTCATAATGGTCGTCATGGCGACGGTGATGTCAAAATGGTCGTCATGGCAATGGTGATGTCAGAATGGTCTTCATGGCGACGATGATGTCATACTGGTCGTCATGGCGACGGTGTTGCTATAATGGTCGTCATGGCGATGATGATGTCATAATGGTCGTCATGGCGACGATGATGTCATAATGGTCATAATGGCGGCGATGATGTCATACTGGTCGTCATGGCGACGGAGTTGCCATAATGGTCGTCATTTCGACGATGATGTCATAATGGTCGTTATGCCGACGATGATGTCATAATGGTCGTCATGGCGACGGTGTTGTCATAATGGTCGTCATGGCGACGATGATGTTATAATGGTCGTCATGGCGACGATGATGTCATAATGGTCGTCATGGCGACGATGATGTCAGTATGGTGGTCATGGCTTTGGTGATGTCATAATGGTCGTCATGGCGACGGTGATGTCATAATGGTCGTCATGGCAATGGTGATGTCAGAATGGTCGTCATGGCGACGATGATGTCAGGATGGTGGTCATGGCTTTGGTGATGTCATAATGGTCATCATGGCGACGATGATGTCATAATGGTCGTCATGGCGACGATGATGTCAGGATGGTGGTCATGGCTTTGGTGATGTCATAATGGTCGTCATGGCGACGGTGATGTCATAATGGTCGTCACGGCGACGATGATGTCATAATGGTCGTCACGGCGACGATGATGTCATAATGGTCGTCACGGCGACGGTGATGTCATAATGGTCGTCACGGCGACGATGATGTCATACTGGTCGTCATGGCGACGATGATGTCATTATGGTCGTCATGGCGACAATGATGTCATAATGGTCGTCATGGCGACGATGACGTCATAATGGTCGTCATGGCGACGATGATGTCATAATGGTCGTCATGGCGACAGTGATGTCATAATGGTTGCCAAGGCAACAATGTTGTCATAAAGGTCGTCATGGCGAAGGTGGTGTCATTATGGTCATCATGGCGACAATGATGTCATAATGGTCGTCATGGCGACGATGACGTCATAATGGTCGTCATGGCGACGATGATGTCATAATGGTCGTCATGGCGACAGTGATGTCATAATGGTTGCCATGGCAACAATGTTGTCATAAAGGTCGTCATGGCGAAGGTGATGTCATAATGGTCGTCATGGCGATGATGATGTCATTATGGTCGTCATGGCAACGATGATGTCATAATGGTCGTCATGGCAACGATGAAGTCATATTCGTCGTCACGGCAATAGTGATGTCATAATGCTCATCATGGCGAAGGTGATGTCATAATAATTGCCATGGTAACAATGTTGTCATAATGGTCGTCATGACGAGGGTTATGTCATAATGGTCGTCATGGCGACGGTGATGTCATAATGGTCATCATGGCAACGATGAGGTCATAATGTTCGTCATGGCGACGGTGATGTAATATTGGTCGTCATGGCGACGATGATGTCATAATGGTCATCATGGCGACAATGATGTCATAATGGTCGTCCTGGCGACAGTGATGTCATAATGGTCATCATGGCGACGATGATGTCATAATGGTCAGTCATGGCGACGATGATGTCATAATGTTCGTCATGGCGACGATGAAGTCATAATGGTCATCATGGCGACGATGATGTCAAAATGGTCATCATGGCGACGATGATGTCATAATGGTCGTCATGGCGACGGTGATGTCAGAATGGTCGTCATGGCAAAGGTGATGTCAGAATGGTCGTCATGGCAAAGGTGATGTCAGAATGGTCATCATGGCGACGATGATGTCATAATGGTCGTCATGGCCACGATGATGTCATAATGGTCGTCATGGCGATGATGATGCCATAATGGTCGTCATGGCGACGATGATGTCAAAATGGTCGTCATGGCGACGATGATGTCATAATGGTCGTCATGGCGGCGGTGATGTCATAATGGTCGTCATGGCGACGATGATGTCATAATGGTCGTCACGGCGACGATGATGTCATAATGGTCGTCACGGCGACGATGATGTCATAATTGTCGTCATAGCGACGATGATCTCATAATGGTCGTCATGGCGACGATGACGTCATAATGGTCGTCATGGCGACGATGATGTCATAATGGTCGTCATGGCGACGATGATGTCAATATGGTTGTCATGGCTTTGGTGATGTCATAATGGTCGTCATGGCGACGGTGATGTCATAATGGTCGTCATGGCGACGATGATGTCATAATGGTCGTCACAGAGACGATGATGTCATAATGGTCGTCACGGCGACGGTGATGTCATAATGGTAGTCATGGCGACGATGATGTCATACTGGTCGTCATGGCGACGGTGTTGCCATAATGGTCGTCATGGCGACGATGATGTCATAATGGTCGTCATGGCGACGATGATGTCATAATGGTCGTCATGGCGACGATGATGTCATAATGGTCGTCATGCCGACGATGATGTCAGTATGGTGGTCATGGCTTTGGTGATGTCATAATGGTCGTCATGGCGACGATGATGTCATACTGGTCGTCATGGCGACGGTGTTGCCATAATGGTCGTCAAGGTGACGATGATGTCATAATGGTCGTCATGGCGACGGTGATGTCATAATGGTCGTCATGCCGACGATGATGTCAGTATGGTGGTCATGGCTTTGGTGATGTCATAGTGGTCGTCATGGCGACGGTGATGTCATAATGGTCGTCATGTCAATGGTGATGTCAGAATGTTCGTCATGGCGACGATGATGTCAGTATGGTGGTCATGGCTTTGGTGATGTCATAATGGTCGTCATGGCGACGATTATGTCATAATGGTCGTCATGGCGACGATGATGTCAATATGGTTGTCATGGCTTTGGTGATGTCATACTGGTCGTCATGGCGGCGGTGATGTCATAATGGTCGTCATGGCGACGATGATGTCATAATGGTCGTCACGGCGACGATGATGTCATAATGGTCGTCATAGCGACGATGATGTCATAATGGTCGTCATGGCGATGATGACGTCATAATGGTCGTCATGGCGACGATGATGTCATAATGGTCGTCATGGCGACGATGATGTCAATATTTTTGTCATGGCTTTGGTGATGTCATAATGGTCGTCATGGCGACGGTGATGTCATAATGGTCGTCATGGCGACGATGATGTCATAATGGTCGTCACAGCGACGGTGATGTCATAATGGTCGTCACGGCGACGGTGATGTCATAATGGTAGTCATGGCGACGATGATGTCATACTGGTCGTCATGGCGACGGTGTTGCCATAATGGTCGTCATGGCGACGATGATGTCATCATGGTCGTCATGGCGACGATGATGTCATAATGGTCGTCATGGCGACGATGACGTCATAATGGTCGTCATAGCGACGATGATGTCATAATGGTCGTCATGGTGACGATGATGTCATAATGGTCGTCATGGCAATGGTGATGTCAGAATGGTCGTCATGGCGACGATGATGTCAGTATGGTGGTCATGGCTTTGGTGATGTCATAATGGTCGTCATGGCGACGGTGATGTCATCATGGTCGTCATGGCAATGGTGATGTCAGAATGGTCGTCATGGCGACGATGATGTCAGTATGGTGGTCATGGCTTTGGTGATGTCATAATGGTCGTCATGGCGACGATTATGTCATAATGGTTGTCATGGCTTTGGTGATGTCATAATGGTCGTCATGGCGGCGGTGATGTCATAATGGTCGTCATGGCGACGATGATGTCATAATGGTCGTCACGGCGACGATGATGTCATAATGGTCGTCATAGCGACGATGATCTCATAATGGTCGTCATGGCGACGATGACGTCATAATGGTCGTCATGGCGACGATGATGTCATAATGGTCGTCATGGCGACGATGATGTCAATATGGTTGTCATGGCTTTGGTGATGTCATAATGGTCGTCATGGCGACGGTGATGTCATAATGGTCGTCATGGCGACGATGATGTCATAATGGTCATCACAGCGACGATGATGTCATAATGGTCGTCACGGCGACGGTGATGTCATAATGGTAGTCATGGCGACGATGATGTCATACTGGTCGTCATGGCGACGGTGTTGCCATAATGGTCGTCATGGTGACGTTGATGTCATAATGGTCGTCATGGTGACGATGATGTCATAATGGTCGTCATGGCGACGATGATGTCATAATGGTCGTCATGCCGACGATGATGTCAGTATGGTGGTCATGGCGACGATGATGTCAAAATGGTCGTAATGGCGACAATGATGTCTTAATGGTCGTCATGGCGACGATGATGTCATTATGGTCATCATGGCGACGGTGTTGCCATAATGGTCGTCATGGCGACGATGATGTCATAATGGTCGTCATGGCGACGATGATGTCATAATGGTCGTCATGGCGTCAATGATGTCATAATGGTCGTCATGCCGACGATGATGTCATTATGGTCATCATGGCAACGATGATGTCATAATGGTCGTCATGGCGACGATGATGTCATAATAGTCATCATGGCGACAATGATGTCATAATGGTCATCATGGCGACGATGATGTCAATATGGTTGTCATGGCTTTGGTGATGTCATAATGGTCGTCACGGCGACGGTGACATCATAATGGTCGTCATGGCGACGATGACGTCATAATGGTCGTCATGGCGACGATGACGTCATAATGGTCGTCATGGCAACGATGATGTCATACTGGTCGTCATGGCGACGGTGTTGCCAGAATGGTCGTCATGGCGACGATGATGTCATATGGTCGTCATGGCGACGATGATGTCATAATGGTCGTCATGGCGACGATGATGTCATAATGGTAGTCATGGCAACGATGATGTCATAATGGTCGTCATGGCGACGATGATGTCATACTGGTCGTCATGACGACAGTGTTGCCATAATGGTCGTCATGGCGACGATGATGTCATCATGGTCGTCATGGCGACGGTGTTGTCATAATGGTCGTCATGCCGACGATGATGTCATAATGGTCGTCATGGCAAAGATGATGTCATAATGGTAGTCATGGCAAAGATGATGTCATAATGGTCGTCATGGCGACGATGACGTCATAATGGTCGTCATGGCGACGATGATGTCATAATGGTCGTCATGGTGACGATGATGTCATAATGGTCGTCATGGCAATGGTGATGTCAGAATGGTCGTCATGGCGACGATGATGTCAGTATGGTGGTCATGGCTTTGGTGATGTCATAATGGTCGTCATGGCGACGGTGATGTCATCATGGTCGTCATGGCAATGGTGATGTCAGAATGTTCGTCATGGCGACGATGATGTCAGTATGGTGGTCATGGCTTTGGTGATGTCATAATGGTCGTCATGGCGGCGGTGATGTCAAAATGGTCGTCACGGCGACGATGATGTCATAATGGTCGTCATAGCGACGATGATCTCATAATGGTCGTCATGGCGACGATGACGTCATAATGGTCGTAATGGCGACGATGATGTCATAATGGTCGTCATGGCGACGATGATGTCAATATGGTTGTCATGGCTTTGGTGATGTCATAATAGTCGTCATGGCGACGGTGATGTCATAATGGTCGTCATGGCGACGATGATGTCATAATGGTCGTCACAGCGACGATGATGTCATTATGGTCGTCATGGCGTCAATGATGTCATAATGGTCGTCATGCCGACGATGATGTCATTATGGTCATCATGGCAACGATGATGTCATAATGGTCGTCATGGCGACGATGATGTCATAATAGTCATCATGGCGACAATGATGTCATAATGGTCATCATGGCGACGATGATGTCAATATGGTTGTCATGGCTTTGGTGATGTCATAATGGTCGTCACGGCGACGGTGATGTCATAATGGTCGTCATGGCGACGATGACGTCATAATGGTCGTCATGGCGACGATGATGTCATACTGGTCGTCATGGCGACGGTGTTGCCATAATGGTCGTCATGGCGACGATGATGTCATAATGGTCGTCATGGCGACGATTATGTCATAATCGTCGTCATGCCGACGATGATGTCATAATAGTCGTCATGGCGAAGATGATGTCATAATGGTCGTCATGGCGACGATGACGTCATATTGATCGTCATGGTGACGATGACGTCATAATGATCGTCATGTCGACGGTGATGTCATAATGGTCGTCATGGCGACGGTGATGTCATAATAGTCGTCATGGCGATGTTGATGTCATAATTGTCGTCATGCCGACGATGATGTCATAATGGTCGTCATGGCGACGGTGTTACCATAATGGTCATCATGGCGACGATGATGTCATAATGGTCGTCATGGCGACAATGATGTCATAATGGTCGTCATGGCGAAGATGATGTCAGTATGGTAGTCATGGCTTTGGTGATGTCATATTGGTCGTCATGGCGACGATGATGTCAAAATGGTCGTCATGGCGACGATGATGTCAATATGGTTGTCATGGTTTTGGTGATGTCATAATGGTCGTCATGGCGACGATGATGTCATAAAGTTCGTCATGGCGACGATGATGTCATAGTGGTCGTCATGGCGACGATGATGTCATACTGGTCGTCATGGCGACAGTGTTGCCATAATGGTCGTCATGGCGACGGTGTTGTCATAATGGTCGTCATGCCGACGATGATGTCATAATGGTCGTCATGGCAAAGATGATGTCATAATGGTAGTCATGGCAAAGATGATGTCATAATGGTCGTCATGGCGACGATGATGTCATAATGGTCGTCATGGTGACGATGATGTCATAATGGTCGTCATGGCGACGATGATGTCATAATGGTCGTCATGGCGACGATGATGTCATACTGGTCATCATCGCGACGGTGTTGCCATAATGGTCGTCATGGCGACGATGATGTCATAATGGTCGTCATGGCGACGGTGATGTCACAATGGTCGTCATGATGACGATGATGTCAGTTTGGTGGTCATGGCTTTGGTGATGTCATAATGGTCGTCATGACGACGGTGATGTCATAATGGTCGTCACGGCAACGATGATGTCATAATGGTCGACATCGCGACGATGATGTCATAATGGTCGTCATGGCGACGATGAAGTCATAATGTTCATCATGGCGACGATGATGTCATAATGGTCGTCATGGCGACGATTATGTCAATATGGTCGTCATGGCTATGGTGATGTCATAATTGTAGTCATGGCGACGGTGATGTCACAATGGTTGCCATGGCAACAATGTTGTCATAATGGTCGTCATGGCGAAGGTGATGTGATAATGGTCGTCATGGCGATGATGATGTCATTATGGTCGTCATGGCAACGATGATGTCATAATGGCCATCATAGCGACGATGATGTCATAATGGTAATCATGGTGATGATGATGTCATAATGGTCGTCATGGCAACGATTAAGTCATAATCGTCGACATGGCGACGATGATGTCATAATGGTCGTCATGGCGATGATGAGGTCATAATGGTCGTCATGGCGACGATGTTGTCAAAATGGTCATCATGGCGACAATGTTGTCATAATAGTCGTCATGGCGAAGGTGATGTCATAATGGTCGTCATAGCGACGATGATGTTATAATGGTCATTTTGGCGATGATGATGTCATAATGGTCGTCATGGCAACGATGAAGTCATAATCGTCATCACGGCAATGGTGATGTCATAATGCTCATCATGGCGATGGTGATGTCATAATAATTGCCATGGCAACAATGTTGTCATAATGGTCGTCATGGCGAAGGTGATGTCATATTGGTCGTCATGGCGACGGTGACTTAATAATGGTCATCATGGCGACGGTGATGTCATAATGGTTGCCATGGCAACAATGTTGTCATAAAGGTCGTCATGGCGACGATGATGTCATAATGGTCATCATGGCGACGATGATGTCTTAATGGTCGTCATGCCCACGATGATGTCATAATGGTCGTCATGGCGACGGTGATGTTATAATGGTCATCATGGCAACGATGAGGTCATAATGTTCATCATGGCGACAGTGATGTCATAATGGTCGTCATGGCAATGGTGATGTCATAATGGTCTTCATGGCAAAGGGATGTCATAATGGTCGTCATGGCGACGATGATTTCATCATGGTCGTCATGGCGACGATGATGTCATAATGGTCATCAAGGCGACGATGATGTCAAAATGGTCATCATGGCGACGATGATGTCAATATGGTCGTCATGGCGACGATGATGTCAATATGGTCGTCATGGCTTTGGTGATGTCATAATGGTCGTCATGGCGACGGTGATGTCATTATGGTCGTCATGGCGACGATGACGTCACAATGGTCGTCATGGCGACGATGATGTCATTATGGTCGTCATGGCGACGATGACGTCATAATGGTCGTCATGGTGACGATATTGTCATAATGGTAGTCATGGCGACGATGATGTCATAATGGTCGTCATGGCGACGATGATGTCATAATGGTCGTCATGGCGACGATAATGTCATAATGGTTGTCATGGCGACGATTATGTCATAATGGTCGACATGACGACGATGATGTCATAATGGTCGTCATGGCTATGGTGATGTCATAATGGTCGTCATGGCAAAGGTGATGTCATAATGGTCGTCATGGCGACGATGATGTCAAAATGGTCGTCATGGCGACGATGATGTCATAATGGTCGTCATGGCGACGATGATGTCATTATGGTCGTCATGGCGACGATGATGTCAAAATGGTCATCATGGCGACAATGATGTTTTAATGGTCGTCATGACGACGGTGATGTCATAATGGTCGTCATGGCAACGATGATGTCATAATGGTCGACATCGCGACGATGATGTCATAATGGTCGTCATGGCGACGATGAAGTCATAATGTTCATCATGGCGACGATGATGTCATAATGGTCGTCATGGCGACGATTATGTCAATATGGTCGTCATGGCTATGGTGATGTCATAATTGTAGTCATGGCGACGGTGATGTCACAATGGTTGCCATGGCAACAATGTTGTCATAATGGTCGTCATGGCGAAGGTGATGTGATAATGGTCGTCATGGCGATGATGATGTCATTATGGTCGTCATGGCAACGATGATGTCATAATGGTCGTCATAGCGACGATGATGTCATAATTGTAATCATGGTGATGATGATGTCATAATGGTCGTCATGGCAACGATTAAGTCATAATCGTCGACATGGCGACGATGATGTCATAATGGTCGTCATGGCGATGATGAGGTCATAATGGTCGTCATGGCGACGATGTTGTCAAAATGGTCATCATGGCGACAATGCTGTCATAATGGTCGTCATGGCGAAGGTGATGTCATAATGGTCGTCATAGCGACGATGATGTTATAATGGTCATTTTGGCGATGATGACGTCATAATGGTCGTCATGGCAACGATGAAGTCATAATCGTCATCACGGCAATGGTGATGTCATAATGCTCATCATGGCGATGGTGATGTCATAATAATTGCCATGGCAACAATGTTGTCATAATGGTCGTCATGGCGAAGGTGATGTCATATTGGTCGTCATGGCGACGGTGACTTCATAATGGTCATCATGGCGACGGTGATGTCATAATGGTTGCCATGGCAACAATGTTGTCATAAAGGTCGTCATGGCGACGATGATGTCATAATGGTCATCATGGCAACGATGATGTCTTAATGGTAGTCATGGCAACGATGATGTCATAATGGTCGTCATGGCAACGATGATGTCATAATGGTCGTCATGGCAACAATGATGTCAAAATGGTCGTCATGGCGACGATGATGTCATAATGGTCGTCATGGCGATGGTGATGTCATAATGGTCATCATGGCGACGATGATGTCATAATGGTTGTCATGGCGACGAAAATGTCATAATGGTCATCATGGCAACGATGATGTCATAATGGTTGTCATGGCAATGGTGGTGTTATAATGGTCTTCATGGCAAAGGTGATGTCATAATGGTCGTCATTGCGACGATGATGTCAAAATGGTCGTCATGGCTATGGTGATGTCATAATGGTCGTCATGGCGACAGTGATGTCATAATGGTTGCCATGGCAACAATGTTGTCATAAAGGTCGTCATGGCGAAGGTGATGTCATAATAATTGCCATGGCAACAATGTTGTCATAATGGTCGTCATGGCGAAGGTGATGTCATAATGGTCGTCATGGCGATGATGATGTCATTATGGTCGTCATGGCAACGATGATGTCATAATGGTCGTCATGGCAACGATGAAGTCATATTCGTCGTCACGGCAATGGTGATGTCATAAAGCTCATCATGGCGACGGTGATGTCATAATAATTGCCATGGCAAAAATGTTGTCATAATGGTCGTCATGGCGAAGGTGATGTCATAATGGTCGTCATGGCGACGATGATGTCATAATGGTCGTCGTGGCTAAGATGATGTCATAATGGTCGTCATGGCTACGATGATGTCATAATGGTCGTCATGGCTACGATGATGTCATAATGGTCGTCATGGCGACGATGATGTCATAATGGTCGTCATGGCGACGGTGATGTTATAATAGTCGTCATGGCGACGATGATGTCATAATGGTCGTCATGCCGACGATGATGTCAATATGGTTGTCATGGCTTTGGTGATGTCATAATGGTCGTCATGGCGACGGTGATGTCATAATGGTCGTCATGGCGACGATGATGTCATAATGGTCGTCACGGCGACGATGATGTCATAATGGTCGTCACGGCAGCGGTAATGTCATAATGGTCGTCATGGCGACGATGATGTCATACTGTCGTCATGGCGACGGTGTTGCCATAATGGTCGTCATGGCGACGATGATGTCATAATGGTCATCATGGCGACGATGACGTCATAATGGTCGTCATGGCGACGATGACGTCATAATGGTCGTCATGGCGACGATAATGTCATACTGGTCGTCATGGCGACGGTGTTGCCATAATGGTCGTCATGGCGACGATGATGTCATAATGGTCGTCATGCCGACGATGATGTCATAATGGTCGTCATGGCGACGATGATGTCATTATGGTGGTCATGGCTTTGGTGATGTCATAATGGTCGTCATGGCGACGGTGATGTCATAATGGTCGTCATGGCAATGGTGATGTCAGAATGGTCGTCATGGCGACGATGAAGTCAGTATGGTGGTCATGGCTTTGGTGATGTCATAATGTTCGTCATGGCGACGATGATGTCATAATGGTCGTCATGGCGACGATGATGTCAATATGGTTGTCATGGCTTTGGTGATGTCATAATGGTCGTCATGGCGACGGTGATGTCATAATGGTCGTCATGGCGACGATGATGTCATAATGGTCGTCATGGCGACGGTGATGTCATAATGGTCGTCATGGCGACGATGATGTCATAATGGTCGTCATGGCTACGATGATGTCATAATGGTCGTCATGGCGACGATGATGTTATAATAGTCGTCATGGCGACGATGATGTCATAATGGTCGTCATGCCAACGATGATGTCAATATGATTGTCATGGCTTTGGTGATGTCATAATGGTCGACATGGCGACGGTGATGTCATAATGGTCGTCATGGCGACGATGATGTCATAATGGTCGTCACGGCGACGATGATGTCATAATGGTCGTCACGGCGGCGGTAATGTCAAAATGGTCGTCATGGCGACGATGATGTCATACTGTCGTCATGGCGACGGTGTTGCCATAATGGTCGTCATGGCGACGATGATGTCATAATGGTCATCATGGCGACGATGACGTCATAATGGTCGTCATGGCGACGATGACGTCATAATGGTCGTCATGGCGACGATGACGTCATAATGGTCGTCATGGCAACGATAATGTCATACTGGTCGTCATGGCGACGGTGTTGCCATAATGGTCGTCATGGCGACGATGATGTCATAATGGTCGTCATGCCAACGATGATGTCATAATGGTCGTCATGGCGACGATGATGTCATAATGGTCGTCATGGCGACGATGATGTCAGTATGGTGGTCATGGCTTTGGTGATGTCATAATGGTCGTCATGGCGACGGTGATGTCATAATGGTCGTCATGGCGACGATGATGTCATAATGGTCGTCATCGCGACGATGATGTCATACTGGTCGTCATGGCGACGGTGTTGCCATAATGGTCGTCATGGCGACGATGATGTCATAATGGTCGTCATGGCGACGATGATGTCAATATGGTTGTCATGGCTTTGGTGATGTCATAATGGTCGTCATGGCGACGGTGATGTCATAATGGTCGTCACGGCGACGATGATGTCATAATGATCGTCACGGCGACGGTGATGTCATAATGGTCGTCATGGCGACGATGATGTCATAATGGTCTTCATGGCTACGATGATGTCATAATGGTCGTCATGGCGACGATGATGTTATAATAGTCGTCATGGCGACGATGATGTCATAATGGTCGTCATGCCAACGATGATGTCAATATGATTGTCATGGCTTTGGTGATGTCATAATGGTCGACATGGCAACGGTGATGTCATAATGGTCGTCATGGCGACGATGATGTCATAATGGTCGTCACGGCGACGATGATGTCATAATGGTCGTCACGGCGGCGGTAATGTCATAATGGTCGTCATGGCGACGATGATGTCATACTGGTCGTCATGGCGACGGTGTTGCCAGAATGGTCGTCATGGCGACGATGATGTCATATGGTCGTCATGGCGACGATGATGTCATAATGGTCGTCATGGCGACGATGATGTCATAATGGTAGTCATGGCAACGATGATGTCATAATGGTCGTCATGGCGACGATGATGTCATACTGGTCGTCATGACGACAGTGTTGCCATAATGGTCGTCATGGCGACGATGATGTCATCATGGTCGTCATGGCGACGGTGTTGTCATAATGGTCGTCATGCCGACGATGATGTCATAATGGTCGTCATGGCAAAGATGATGTCATAATGGTAGTCATGGCAAAGATGATGTCATAATGGTCGTCATGGCGACGATGACGTCATAATGGTCGTCATGGCGACGATGATGTCATAATGGTCGTCATGGTGACGATGATGTCATAATGGTCGTCATGGCAATGGTGATGTCAGAATGGTCGTCATGGCAATGGTGATGTCAGAATGTTCGTCATGGCGACGATGATGTCAGTATGGTGGTCATGGCTTTGGTGATGTCATAATGGTCGTCATGGCGGCGGTGATGTCAAAATGGTCGTCACGGCGACGATGATGTCATAATGGTCGTCATAGCGACGATGATCTCATAATGGTCGTCATGGCGACGATGACGTCATAATGGTCGTAATGGCGACGATGATGTCATAATGGTCGTCATGGCGACGATGATGTCAATATGGTTGTCATGGCTTTGGTGATGTCATAATAGTCGTCATGGCGACGGTGATGTCATAATGGTCGTCATGGCGACGATGATGTCATAATGGTCGTCACAGCGACGATGATGTCATTATGGTCGTCATGGCGTCAATGATGTCATAATGGTCGTCATGCCGACGATGATGTCATTATGGTCATCATGGCAACGATGATGTCATAATGGTCATCATGGCGACGATGATGTCATAATAGTCATCATGGCGACAATGATGTCATAATGGTCATCATGGCGACGATGATGTCAATATGGTTGTCATGGCTTTGGTGATGTCATAATGGTCGTCACGGCGACGGTGATGTCATAATGGTCGTCATGGCGACGATGACGTCATAATGGTCGTCATGGCGACGATGATGTCATACTGGTCGTCATGGCGACGGTGTTGCCATAATGGTCGTCATGGCGACGATGATGTCATAATGGTCGTCATGGCGACGATTATGTCATAATCGTCGTCATGCCGACGATGATGTCATAATAGTCGTCATGGCGAAGATGATGTCATAATGGTCGTCATGGCGACGATGACGTCATATTGATCGTCATGGTGACGATGACGTCATAATGATCGTCATGTCGACGGTGATGTCATAATGGTCGTCATGGCGACGGTGATGTCATAATAGTCGTCATGGCGATGTTGATGTCATAATTGTCGTCATGCCGACGATGATGTCATAATGGTCGTCATGGCGACGGTGTTACCATAATGGTCATCATGGCGACGATGATGTCATAATGGTCGTCATGGCGACAATGATGTCATAATGGTCGTCATGGCGAAGATGATGTCAGTATGGTAGTCATGGCTTTGGTGATGTCATATTGGTCGTCATGGCGACGATGATGTCAAAATGGTCGTCATGGCGACGATGATGTCAATATGGTTGTCATGGTTTTGGTGATGTCATAATGGTCGTCATGGCGACGATGATGTCATAAAGTTCGTCATGGCGACGATGATGTCATAGTGGTAGTCATGGCAACGATGATGTCATAATGGTCGTCATGGCGACGATGATGTCATACTGGTCGTCATGGCGACAGTGTTGCCATAATGGTCGTCATGGCGACGGTGTTGTCATAATGGTCGTCATGCCGACGATGATGTCATAATGGTCGTCATGGCAAAGATGATGTCATAATGGTAATCATGGCAAAGATGATGTCATAATGGTCGTCATGGCGACGATGATGTCATAATGGTCGTCATGGTGACGATGATGTCATAATGGTCGTCATGGCGACGATGATGTCATAATGGTCGTCATGGCGACGATGATGTCATACTGGTCATCATCGCGACGGTGTTGCCATAATGGTCGTCATGGCGACGATGATGTCATAATGGTCGTCATGGCGACGGTGATGTCACAATGGTCGTCATGATGACGATGATGTCAGTATGGTGGTCATGGCTTTGGTGATGTCATAATGGTCGTCATGACGACGGTGATGTCATAATGGTCGTCACGGCAACGATGATGTCATAATGGTCGACATCGCGACGATGATGTCATAATGGTCGTCATGGCGACGATGAAGTCATAATGTTCATCATGGCGACGATGATGTCATAATGGTCGTCATGGCGACGATTATGTCAATATGGTCGTCATGGCTATGGTGATGTCATAATTGTAGTCATGGCGACGGTGATGTCACAATGGTTGCCATGGCAACAATGTTGTCATAATGGTCGTCATGGCGAAGGTGATGTGATAATGGTCGTCATGGCGATGATGATGTCATTATGGTCGTCATGGCAACGATGATGTCATAATGGCCATCATAGCGACGATGATGTCATAATGGTAATCATGGTGATGATGATGTCATAATGGTCGTCATGGCAACGATTAAGTCATAATCGTCGACATGGCGACGATGATGTCATAATGGTCGTCATGGCGATGATGAGGTCATAATGGTCGTCATGGCGACGATGTTGTCAAAATGGTCATCATGGCGACAATGTTGTCATAATAGTCGTCATGGCGAAGGTGATGTCATAATGGTCGTCATAGCGACGATGATGTTATAATGGTCATTTTGGCGATGATGATGTCATAATGGTCGTCATGGCAACGATGAAGTCATAATCGTCATCACGGCAATGGTGATGTCATAATGCTCATCATGGCGATGGTGATGTCATAATAATTGCCATGGCAACAATGTTGTCATAATGGTCGTCATGGCGAAGGTGATGTCATATTGGTCGTCATGGCGACGGTGACTTAATAATGGTCATCATGGCGACGGTGATGTCATAATGGTTGCCATGGCAACAATGTTGTCATAAAGGTCGTGATGGCGACGATGATGTCATAATGGTCATCATGGCGACGATGATGTCTTAATGGTCGTCATGCCCACGATGATGTCATAATGGTCGTCATGGCGACGGTGATGTTATAATGGTCATCATGGCAACGATGAGGTCATAATGTTCATCATGGCGACAGTGATGTCATAATGGTCGTCATGGCAATGGTGATGTCATAATGGTCTTCATGGCAAAGGGATGTCATAATGGTCGTCATGGCGACGATGATTTCATCATGGTCGTCATGGCGACGATGATGTCATAATGGTCATCAAGGCGACGATGATGTCAAAATGGTCATCATGGCGACGATGATGTCAATATGGTCGTCATGGCGACGATGATGTCAATATGGTCGTCATGGCTTTGGTGATGTCATAATGGTCGTCATGGCGACGGTGATGTCATTATGGTCGTCATGGCGACGATGACGTCACAATGGTCGTCATGGCGACGATGATGTCATTATGGTCGTCATGGCGACGATGACGTCATAATGGTCGTCATGGTGACGATATTGTCATAATGGTAGTCATGGCGACGATGATGTCATAATGGTCGTCATGGCGACGATGATGTCATAATGGTCGTCATGGCGACGATAATGTCATAATGGTTGTCATGGCGACGATTATGTCATAATGGTCGACATGACGACGATGATGTCATAATGGTCGTCATGGCTATGGTGATGTCATAATGGTCGTCATGGCAAAGGTGATGTCATAATGGTCGTCATGGCGACGATGATGTCAAAATGGTCGTCATGGCGACGATGATGTCATAATGGTCGTCATGGCGACGATGATGTCATTATGGTCGTCATGGCGACGATGATGTCAAAATGGTCATCATGGCGACAATGATGTTTTAATGGTCGTCATGACGACGGTGATGTCATAATGGTCGTCATGGCAACGATGATGTCATAATGGTCGACATCGCGACGATGATGTCATAATGGTCGTCATGGCGACGATGAAGTCATAATGTTCATCATGGCGACGATGATGTCATAATGGTCGTCATGGCGACGATTATGTCAATATGGTCGTCATGGCTATGGTGATGTCATAATTGTAGTCATGGCGACGGTGATGTCACAATGGTTGCCATGGCAACAATGTTGTCATAATGGTCGTCATGGCGAAGGTGATGTGATAATGGTCGTCATGGCGATGATGATGTCATTATGGTCGTCATGGCAACGATGATGTCATAATGGTCGTCATAGCGACGATGATGTCATAATTGTAATCATGGTGATGATGATGTCATAATGGTCGTCATGGCAACGATTAAGTCATAATCGTCGACATGGCGACGATGATGTCATAATGGTCGTCATGGCGATGATGAGGTCATAATGGTCGTCATGGCGACGATGTTGTCAAAATGGTCATCATGGCGACAATGCTGTCATAATGGTCGTCATGGCGAAGGTGATGTCATAATGGTCGTCATAGCGACGATGATGTTATAATGGTCATTTTGGCGATGATGACGTCATAATGGTCGTCATGGCAACGATGAAGTCATAATCGTCATCATGGCAATGGTGATGTCATAATGCTCATCATGGCGATGGTGATGTCATAATAATTGCCATGGCAACAATGTTGTCATAATGGTCGTCATGGCGAAGGTGATGTCATATTGGTCGTCATGGCGACGGTGACTTCATAATGGTCATCATGGCGACGGTGATGTCATAATGGTTGCCATGGCAACAATGTTGTCATAAAGGTCGTCATGGCGACGATGATGTCATAATGGTCATCATGGCAACGATGATGTCTTAATGGTAGTCATGGCAACGATGATGTCATAATGGTCGTCATGGCAACGATGATGTCATAATGGTCGTCATGGCAACAATGATGTCAAAATGGTCGTCATGGCGACGATGATGTCATAATGGTCGTCATGGCGATGGTGATGTCATAATGGTCATCATGGCGACGATGATGTCATAATGGTTGTCATGGCGACGAAAATGTCATAATGGTCATCATGGCAACGATGATGTCATAATGGTTGTCATGGCAATGGTGGTGTTATAATGGTCTTCATGGCAAAGGTGATGTCATAATGGTCGTCATTGCGACGATGATGTCAAAATGGTCGTCATGGCTATGGTGATGTCATAATGGTCGTCATGGCGACAGTGATGTCATAATGGTTGCCATGGCAACAATGTTGTCATAAAGGTCGTCATGGCGAAGGTGATGTCATAATAATTGCCATGGCAACAATGTTGTCATAATGGTCGTCATGGCGAAGGTGATGTCATAATGGTCGTCATGGCGATGATGATGTCATTATGGTCGTCATGGCAACGATGATGTCATAATGGTCGTCATGGCAACGATGAAGTCATATTCGTCGTCACGGCAATGGTGATGTCATAAAGCTCATCATGGCGACGGTGATGTCATAATAATTGCCATGGCAAAAATGTTGTCATAATGGTCGTCATGGCGAAGGTGATGTCATAATGTTCGTCATGGCGACGATGATGTCATAATGGTCGTCGTGGCTAAGATGATGTCATAATGGTCGTCATGGCTACGATGATGTCATAATGGTCGTCATGGCTACGATGATGTCATAATGGTCGTCATGGCGACGATGATGTCATAATGGTCGTCATGGCGACGGTGATGTTATAATAGTCGTCATGGCGACGATGATGTCATAATGGTCGTCATGCCGACGATGATGTCAATATGGTTGTCATGGCTTTGGTGATGTCATAATGGTCGTCATGGCGACGGTGATGTCATAATGGTCGTCATGGCGACGATGATGTCATAATGGTCGTCACGGCGACGATGATGTCATAATGGTCGTCACGGCAGCGGTAATGTCATAATGGTCGTCATGGCGACGATGATGTCATACTGTCGTCATGGCGACGGTGTTGCCATAATGGTCGTCATGGCGACGATGATGTCATAATGGTCATCATGGCGACGATGACGTCATAATGGTCGTCATGGCGACGATGACGTCATAATGGTCGTCATGGCGACGATAATGTCATACTGGTCGTCATGGCGACGGTGTTGCCATAATGGTCGTCATGGCGACGATGATGTCATAATGGTCGTCATGCCGACGATGATGTCATAATGGTCGTCATGGCGACGATGATGTCATTATGGTGGTCATGGCTTTGGTGATGTCATAATGGTCGTCATGGCGACGGTGATGTCATAATGGTCGTCATGGCAATGGTGATGTCAGAATGGTCGTCATGGCGACGATGAAGTCAGTATGGTGGTCATGGCTTTGGTGATGTCATAATGTTCGTCATGGCGACGATGATGTCATAATGGTCGTCATGGCGACGATGATGTCAATATGGTTGTCATGGCTTTGGTGATGTCATAATGGTCGTCATGGCGACGGTGATGTCATAATGGTCGTCATGGCGACGATGATGTCATAATGGTCGTCATGGCGACGGTGATGTCATAATGGTCGTCATGGCGACGATGATGTCATAATGGTCGTCATGGCTACGATGATGTCATAATGGTCGTCATGGCGACGATGATGTTATAATAGTCGTCATGGCGACGATGATGTCATAATGGTCGTCATGCCAACGATGATGTCAATATGATTGTCATGGCTTTGGTGATGTCATAATGGTCGACATGGCGACGGTGATGTCATAATGGTCGTCATGGCGACGATGATGTCATAATGGTCGTCACGGCGACGATGATGTCATAATGGTCGTCACGGCGGCGGTAATGTCAAAATGGTCGTCATGGCGACGATGATGTCATACTGTCGTCATGGCGACGGTGTTGCCATAATGGTCGTCATGGCGACGATGATGTCATAATGGTCATCATGGCGACGATGACGTCATAATGGTCGTCATGGCGACGATGACGTCATAATGGTCGTCATGGCGACGATGACGTCATAATGGTCGTCATGGCAACGATAATGTCATACTGGTCGTCATGGCGACGGTGTTGCCATAATGGTCGTCATGGCGACGATGATGTCATAATGGTCGTCATGCCGACGATGATGTCATAATGGTCGTCATGGCGACGATGATGTCATAATGGTCGTCATGGCGACGATGATGTCATAATGGTCGTCATGGCGACGATGATGTCAGTATGGTGGTCATGGCTTTGGTGATGTCATAATGGTCGTCATGGCGACGGTGATGTCATAATGGTCGTCATGGCGACGATGATGTCATAATGGTCGTCATCGCGACGATGATGTCATACTGGTCGTCATGGCGACGGTGTTGCCATAATGGTCGTCATGGCGACGATGATGTCATAATGGTCGTCATGGCGACGATGATGTCAATATGGTTGTCATGGCTTTGGTGATGTCATAATGGTCGTCATGGCGACGGTGATGTCATAATGGTCGTCACGGCGACGATGATGTCATAATGATCGTCACGGCGACGGTGATGTCATAATGGTCGTCATGGCGACGATGATGTCATAATGGTCGTCATGGCTACGATGATGTCATAATGGTCGTCATGGCGACGATGATGTTATAATAGTCGTCATGGCGACGATGATGTCATAATGGTCGTCATGCCAACGATGATGTCAATATGATTGTCATGGCTTTGGTGATGTCATAATGGTCGACATGGCAACGGTGATGTCATAATGGTCGTCATGGCGACGATGATGTCATAATGGTCGTCACGGCGACGATGATGTCATAATGGTCGTCACGGCGGCGGTAATGTCATAATGGTCGTCATGGCGACGATGATGTCATACTGTCGTCATGGCGACGGTGTTGCCATAATGGTCGTCATGGCGACGATGATGTCATAATGGTCATCATGGCGACGATGACGTCATAATGGTCGTCATGGCGACGATGACGTCATAATGGTCGTCATGGCGACAATGACGTCATAATGGTCGTCATGGCGACGATAATGTCATACTGGTCGTCATGGCGACGGTGTTGCCATAATGGTCGTCATGGCGACGATGATGTCATAATGGTCGTCATGCCGACGATGATGTCATAATGGTCGTCATGGCGACGATGATGTCATAATGGTCGTCATGGCGACGATGATGTCAGTATGGTGGTCATGGCTTTGGTGATGTCATAATGGTCGTCATGGCGACGGTGATGTCATAATGGTCGTCATGGCGACGATGATGTCATAATGGTCGTCATCGCGACGATGATGTCATACTGGTCGTCATGTCGACGGTGTTGCCATAATGGTCGTCATGGTGACGATGATGTCATAATGGTCGTCATGGCGACGATGATGTCAATATGGTTGTCATGGCTTTGGTGATGTCATAATGGTCGTCATGGCGACGGTGATGTCATAATGGTCGTCACGGCGACGATGATGTCATAATGATCGTCACGGCGACGATGGTGTCATAATGGTCGTCATGGCGACGATAACGTCATAATGGTCGTCATGGCGACGATGATGTCATAATGGTCGTCATGGTGACGATGATGTCATAATGGTCGTCATGGAGACGATGACGTCATAATGGTCGCCATGGCAACGATGATGTCATAATGGTCGTCATGGCGACGATGATGTCATACTGGTCGTCATGGCGACGGTGTTGCCATAATGGTCGTCATGGCGACGATTATGTCATAATGGTCGTCATGGCGACGGTGATGTCATAATGGTCGTCATGTTGACGATGATGTCAGAATGGTGGTCATGGCTTTGATGATGTCATAATGGTCGTCATGGCGACGATGATGTCATAATGGTCGTCATGGCGACGATGATGTCAGTATGGTGGTCATGGCTTTGGTGATGTCATAATGGTCGTCATGGCGACGGTGATGTCAAAATGGTCGTCATGGCAATGGTGATGTCAGAATGGTCGTCATGGCGACGATGATGTCATACTGGTCGTCATGGCGACGGTGTTGCCATAATGGTCGTCATGGCGACGATGATGTCATAATGGTCGTCATGGCAATGGTGATGTCAGAATGGTCGTCATGGCTACGATGATGTCATAATGGTCGTCACGGCTACGATGATGTCATAATGGTCGTCATGGCTACGATGATGTCATAATGGTCGTCATGGCGACGATGATGTCATAATGGTCGTCATGGCGACGATGATGTCAATATGGTTGTCATGGCTTTGGTGATGTCATAATGGTCGTCATGGCGACGGTGATGTCATAATGGTCGTCATGGCGACGATGATGTCATAATGGTCGTCACGGCGACGATGATGTCATAATGGTCGTCACGGCAGTGGTAATGTCATAATGGTCGTCATGGCGACGATGATGTCATACTGTCGTCATGGCGACGGTGTTGCCATAATGGTCGTCATGGCGACGATGATGTCATAATGGTCATCATGGCGACGATGATGTCATAATGGTCGTCATGGCGACGATGACGTCATAATGGTCGTCATGGCGACGATAATGTCATACTGGTCGTCATGGCGACGGTGTTGCCATAATGGTCGTCATGGCGACGATGATGTCATAATGGTCGTCATGCCGACGATGATGTCATAATGGTCGTCATGGCGACGATGATGTCATTATGGTGGTCATGGCTTTGGTGATGTCATAATGGTCGTCATGGCGACGGTGATGTCATAATGGTCGTCATGGCGACGATGATGTCATAATGGTCGTCATGGCGACGGTGATGTCATAATGGTCGTCATGGCGACGATGATGTCATAATGGTCGTCATGGCGACGATGATGTCATAATGGTCGTCATGGCGACGATGATGTTATAATAGTCGTCATGGCGACGATGATGTCATAATGGTCGTCATGCCAACGATGATGTCAATATGGTTGTCATGGCTTTGGTGATGTCATAATGGTCGACATGGCGACGGTGATGTCATAATGGTCGTCATGGCGACGATGATGTCATAATGGTCGTCACGGCGACGATGATGTCATAATGGTCGTCACGGCGGCGGTAATGTCATAATGGTCGCCATGGCGACGATGATGTCATACTGGTCGTCATGGCGACGGTGTTGCCATAATGGTCGTCATGGCGACGATGATGTCATAATGGTCGTCATGGCGACGATAATGTCATAATGGTCGTCATGGCGACGATGATGTCATACTGTCGTCATGGCGACGGTGTTGCCATAATGGTCGTCATGGCGACGATGATGTCATAATGGTCATCATGGCGACGATGACGTCATAATGGTCGTCATGGCGACGATGACGTCATAATGGTCGTCATGGCGACGATAATGTCATACTGGTCGTCATGGCGACGGTGTTGCCATAATGGTCGTCATGGCGACGATGATGTCATAATGGTCGTCATACCGACGATGATGTCATAATGGTCGTCATGGCGACGATGATGTCATAATGGTCGTCATGGCGACGATGATGTCAGTATGGTGGTCATGGCTTTGGTGATGTCATAATGGTCGTCATGGCGACGGTGATGTCATAATGGTCGTCATGGCAATGGTGATGTCAGAATGGTCGTCATGGCGACGATGATGTCATACTGTCGTCATGGCGACGGTGTTGCCATAATGGTCGTCATGGCGACGATGATGTCATAATGGTCATCATGGCGACGATGATGTCATACTGGTCGTCATGGCGACAGTGTTGCCATAATGGTCGTCATGGCGACGATGATGTCATAATGGTCGTCATGGCGATGGTGATGTCAGAATGGTCGTCATGGCGACGATGATGTCATAATGGTCGTCATGGCTACGATGATGTCATAATGGTCGTCACGGCTACGATGATGTCATAATGGTCGTCATGGCGACGATGATGTCAGAATGGTGGTCATGGCTTTGATGATGTCATAATGGTCGTCATGGCGACGATGATGTCATAATGGTCGTCATGGCGACGATGATGTCAGTATGGTGGTCATGGCTTTGGTGATGTCATAATGGTCGTCATGGCGACGGTGATGTCAAAATGGTCGTCATGGCAATGGTGATGTCAGAATGGTCGTCATGGCGACGATGATGTCATACTGGTCGTCATGGCGACGGTGTTGCCATAATGGTCGTCATGGCGACGATGATGTCATAATGGTCGTCATGGCAATGGTGATGTCAGAATGGTCGTCATGGCGACGATGATGTCATAATGGTCGTCATGGCTACGATGATGTCATAATGGTCGTCATGGCTACGATGATGTCATAATGGTCGTCATGGCTACGATGATGTCATAATGGTCGTCATGGCGACGATGATGTCATAATGGTCGTCATGGCGACGATGATGTCAATATGGTTGTCATGGCTTTGGTGATGTCATAATGGTCGTCATGACGACGGTGATGTCATAATGGTCGTCATGGCGACGATGATGTCATAATGGTCGTCACGGCGACGATGATGTCATAATGGTCGTCACGGCGACGATGATGTCATAATGGTCGTCACGGCGGCGGTAATGTCATAATGGTCGCCATGGCGACGATGATGTCATACTGGTCGTCATGGCGACGGTGTTGCCATAATGGTCGTCATGGCGACGATGATGTCATAATGGTCGTCATGGCGACGATAATGTCATAATGGTCGTCATGGCGACGATGATGTCATACTGTCGTCATGGCGATGGTGTTGCCATAATGGTCGTCATGGCGACGATGATGTCATAATGGTCATCATGGCGACGATGACGTCATAATGGTCGTCATGGCGACGATGACGTCATAATGGTCGTCATGGCGACGATAATGTCATACTGGTCGTCATGGCGACGGTGTTGCCATAATGGTCGTCATGGCGACGATGATGTCATAATGGTCGTCATGCCGACGATGATGTCATAATGGTCGTCATGGCGACGATGATGTCATAATGGTCGTCATGGCGACGATGATGTCAGTATGGTGGTCATGGCTTTGGTGATGTCATAATGGTCGTCATGGCGACGGTGATGTCATAATGGTCGTCATGGCAATGGTGATGTCAGAATGGTCGTCATGGCGACGATGATGTCATACTGTCGTCATGGCGACGGTGTTGCCATAATGGTCGTCATGGCGACGATGATGTCATAATGGTCATCATGGCGATGATGACGTCATAATGGTCGTCATGGCAACGATGATGTCATAATGGTCGTCATGGCGACGATGATGTCATAATGGTCGTCATGGCTACGATGATGTCATAATGGTCGTCACGGCTACGATGATGTCATAATGGTCGTCATGGCGACGATGATGTCAGAATGGTGGTCATGGCTTTGATGATGTCATAATGGTCGTCATGGCGACGATGATGTCATAATGGTCGTCATGGCGACGATGATGTCAGTATGGTGGTCATGGCTTTGGTGATGTCATAATGGTCGTCATGGCGACGGTGATGTCAAAATGGTCGTCATGGCAATGGTGATGTCAGAATGGTCGTCATGGCGGCGATGATGTCATACTGGTCGTCATGGCGACGGTGTTGCCATAATGGTCGTCATGGCGACGATGATGTCATAATGGTCGTCATGGCAATGGTGATGTCAGAATGGTCGTCATGGCGACGATGATGTCATAATGGTCGTCATGGCTACGATGATGTCATAATGGTCGTCACGGCTACGATGATGTCATAATGGTCGTCATGGCTACGATGATGTCATAATGGTCGTCATGGCGACGATGATGTCATAATGGTCGTCATGGCGACGATGATGTCAATATGGTTGTCATGGCTTTGGTGATGTCATAATGGTCGTCATGGCGACGGTGATGTCATAATGGTCGTCATGGCGACGATGATGTCATAATGGTCGTCACGGCGACGATGATGTCATAATGGTCGTCACGGCAGCGGTAATGTCATAATGGTCGTCATGGCGACGATGATGTCATACTGTCGTCATGGCGACGGTGTTGCCATAATGGTCGTCATGGCGACGATGATGTCATAATGGTCATCATGGCGACGATGACGTCATAATGGTCGTCATGGCGACGATGACGTCATAATGGTCGTCATGGCGACGATAATGTCATACTGGTCGTCATGGCGACGGTGTTGCCATAATGGTCGTCATGGCGACGATGATGTCATAATGGTCGTCATGCCGACGATGATGTCATAATGGTCGTCATGGCGACGATGATGTCATTATGGTGGTCATGGCTTTGGTGATGTCATAATGGTCGTCATGGCGACGGTGATGTCATAATGGTCGTCATGGCGACGATGATGTCATAATGGTCGTCACGGCGACGATGATGTCATAATGGTCGTCACGGCAGCGGTAATGTCATAATGGTCGTCATGGCGACGATGATGTCATACTGTCGTCATGGCGACGATGATGTCATACTGTCGTCATGGCGACGGTGTTGCCATAATGGTCGTCATGGCGACGATGATGTCATAATGGTCATCATGGTCGTCATGGCGACGATGACGTCATAATGGTCGTCATGGCGACGATAATGTCATACTGGTCGTCATGGCGACGGTGTTGCCATAATGGTCGTCATGGCGACGATGATGTCATAATGGTCGTCATGCCGACGATGATGTCATAATGGTCGTCATGGCGACGATGATGTCATTATGGTGGTCATGGCTTTGGTGATGTCATAATGGTCGTCATGGCGACGGTGATGTCATAATGGTCGTCATGGCGACGATGATGTCATAATGGTCGTCATGGCGACGGTGATGTCATAATGGTCGTCATGGCGACGATGATGTCATAATGGTCGTCATGGCGACGATGATGTCATAATGGTCGTCATGGCGACGATGATGTTATAATAGTCGTCATGGCGACGATGATGTCATAATGGTCGTCATGCCAACGATGATGTCAATATGGTTGTCATGGCTTTGGTGATGTCATAATGGTCGACATGGCGACGGTGATGTCATAATGGTCGTCATGGCGACGATGATGTCATAATGGTCGTCACGGCGACGATGATGTCATAATGGTCGTCACGGCGGCGGTAATGTCATAATGGTCGCCATGGCGACGATGATGTCATACTGGTCGTCATGGCGACGGTGTTGCCATAATGGTCGTCATGGCGACGATGATGTCATAATGGTCGTCATGGCGACGATAATGTCATAATGGTCGTCATGGCGACGATGATGTCATACTGTCGTCATGGCGACGGTGTTGCCATAATGGTCGTCATGGCGACGATGATGTCATAATGGTCATCATGGCGACGATGACGTCATAATGGTCGTCATGGCGACGATGACGTCATAATGGTCGTCATGGCGACGATGACGTCATAATGGTCGTCATGGCGACGATAATGTCATACTGGTCGTCATGGCGACGGTGTTGCCATAATGGTCGTCATGGCGACGATGATGTCATAATGGTCGTCATGCCGACGATGATGTCATAATGGTCGTCATGGCGACGATGATGTCATAATGGTCGTCATGGCGACGATGATGTCAGTATGGTGGTCATGGCTTTGGTGATGTCATAATGGTCGTCATGGCGACGGTGATGTCATAATGGTCATCATGGCAATGGTGATGTCAGAATGGTCGTCATGGCGACGATGATGTCATACTGTCGTCATGGCGACGGTGTTGCCATAATGGTCGTCATGGCGACGATGATGTCATAATGGTCATCATGGCGATGATGACGTCATAATGGTCGTCATGGCAACGTTGATGTCATAATGGTCGTCATAGCGACGATGATGTCATACTGGTCGTCATGGCGACAGTGTTGCCATAATGGTCGTCATGGCGACGATGATGTCACAATGGTCGTCATGGCGACGGTGTTGTCATAATGGTCGTCATGGCAAAGGTGATGTCCAAATGGTCGTCATGGCGACGGTGTTGCCATAATGGTCGTCATGGCGACGATGATGTCAGTATGGTGGTCATGGCTTTGGTGATGTCATAATGGTCGTCATGGCGACGGTGATGTCATAATGGTCGTCATGGCAAAGGTGATGTCCAAATGGTCGTCATGGCGACGTGTTGCCATAATGGTCGTCATGGCGACGATGATGTCATAATGGTCGTCATGGCGACGATGATGTCATAATGGTCGTCATGGCGACGATGATGTCATAATGGTCGTCATGACGACGATGATGTCATAATGGTCGTCATGGCGACGATTATGTCATAATGGTCGTCATGGCGACGATGATGTCAATATGGTTGTCATGGCTTTGGTGATGTCATAATGGTCGTCATGGCGACGGTGATGTCATAATGGTCGTCATGGCGACTATGATGTCATAATGGTCGTCACGGCGACGATGATGTCATAATGGTCGTCATGGCGACGATGATGTCATACTGGTCGTCATGGCGACGGTGTTGCCATAATGGTCGTCATGGCGAAGATGATGTCATAATGGTCGTCATGCCGACGATGATGCCATAATGGTCGTCATGGCGACGATGATGTCATAATGGTCGTCATGGCGACGATGATGTCATAATGGTCGTCATGGCGACGGTGATGTCAAAATGGTCATCATGGCAATGGTGATGTCAGAATGGTCGTCATGGCGGCGATGATGTCATACTGGTCGTCATGGCGACGGTGTTGCCATAATGGTCGTCATGGCGACGATGATGTCATAATGGTCGTCATGGCAATGGTGATGTCAGAATGGTCGTCATGGCGACGATGATGTCATAATGGTCGTCATGGCTACGATGATGTCATAATGGTCGTCACGGCTACGATGATGTCATAATGGTCGTCATGGCTACGATGATGTCATAATGGTCGTCATGGCGACGATGATGTCATAATGGTCGTCATGGCGACGATGATGTCAATATGGTTGTCATGGCTTTGGTGATGTCATAATGGTCGTCATGGCGACGGTGATGTCATAATGGTCGTCATGGCGACGATGATGTCATAATGGTCGGCACGGCGACGATGATGTCATAATGGTCGTCACGGCAGCGGTAATGTCATAATGGTCGTCATGGCGACGATGATGTCATACTGTCGTCATGGCGACGGTGTTGCCATAATGGTCGTCATGGCGACGATGATGTCATAATGGTCATCATGGCGACGATGACGTCATAATGGTCGTCATGGCGACGATGACGTCATAATGGTCGTCATGGCGACGATAATGTCATACTGGTCGTCATGGCGACGGTGTTGCCATAATGGTCGTCATGGCGACGATGATGTCATAATGGTCGTCATGCCGACGATGATGTCATAATGGTCGTCATGGCGACGATGATGTCATTATGGTGGTCATGGCTTTGGTGATGTCATAATGGTCGTCATGGCGACGGTGATGTCATAATGGTCGTCATGGCGACGATGATGTCATAATGGTCGTCATGGCGACGGTGATGTCATAATGGTCGTCATGGCGACGATGATGTCATAATGGTCGTCATGGCGACGATGATGTTATAATAGTCGTCATGGCGACGATGATGTCATAATGGTCGTCATGCCAACGATGATGTCAATATGGTTGTCATGGCTTTGGTGATGTCATAATGGTCGACATGGCGACGGTGATGTCATAATGGTCGTCATGGCGACGATGATGTCATAATGGTCGTCACGGCGACGATGATGTCATAATGGTCGTCACGGCGGCGGTAATGTCATAATGGTCGCCATGGCGACGATGATGTCATACTGGTCGTCATGGCGACGGTGTTGCCATAATGGTCGTCATGGCGACGATGATGTCATAATGGTCGTCATGGCGACGATAATGTCATAATGGTCGTCATGGCGACGATGATGTCATACTGTCGTCATGGCGACGGTGTTGCCATAATGGTCGTCATGGCGACGATGATGTCATAATGGTCATCATGGCGACGATGACGTCATTATGGTCGTCATGGCGACGATGACGTCATAATGGTCGTCATGGCGACGATAATGTCATACTGGTCGTCATGGCGACGGTGTTGCCATAATGGTCGTCATGGCGACGATGATGTCATAATGGTCGTCATGCCGACGATGATGTCATAATGGTCGTCATGGCGACGATGATGTCATAATGGTCGTCATGGCGACGATGATGTCAGTATGGTGGTCATGGCTTTGGTGATGTCATAATGGTCGTCATGGCGACGGTGATGTCATAATGGTCGTCATGGCAATGGTGATGTCAGAATGGTCGTCATGGCGACGATGATGTCATACTGTCGTCATGGCGACGGTGTTGCCATAATGGTCGTCATGGCGACGATGATGTCATAATGGTCATCATGGCGATGATGATGTCATAATGGTCGTCATGGCAACGATGATGTCATAATGGTCGTCATAGCGACGATGATGTCATACTGGTCGTCATGGCGACAGTGTTGCCATAATGGTCGTCATGGCGACGATGATGTCACAATGGTCGTCATGGCGACGGTGTTGTCATAATGGTCGTCATGGCAAAGGTGATGTCCAAATGGTCGTCATGGCGACGGTGTTGCCATAATGGTCATCATGGCGACGATGATGTCAGTATGGTGGTCATGGCTTTGGTGATGTCATAATGGTCGTCATGGCGACGGTGATGTCATAATGGTCGTCATGGCAAAGGTGATGTCCAAATGGTCGTCATGGCGACGTGTTGCCATAATGGTCGTCATGGCGACGATGATGTCATAATGGTCGTCATGGCGACGATGATGTCATAATGGTCGTCATGGCGACGATGATGTCATAATGGTCGTCATGACGACGATGATGTCATAATGGTTGTCATGGCGACGATTATGTCATAATGGTCGTCATGGCGACGATGATGTCAATATGGTTGTCATGGCTTTGGTGATGTCATAATGGTCGTCATGGCGACGGTGATGTCATAATGGTCGTCATGGCGACTATGATGTCATAATGGTCGTCACGGCGACGATGATGTCATAATGGTCGTCATGGCGACGATGATGTCATACTGGTCGTCATGGCGACGGTGTTGCCATAATGGTCGTCATGGCGAAGATGATGTCATAATGGTCGTCATGGTGACGATGATGTCATAATGGTCGTCATGGCGACGATGATGTCATAATGGTCGTCATGGCGACGATGATGTCAGTATGGTGGTCATGGATTTGGTGATGTCATAATGGTCGTCATGGCGACGGTGATGTCATAATGGTCGTCATGGCGACGATGATGTCAGTATGGTGGTCATGGCTTTGGTGATGTCATAATGGTCGTCATGGCGACGGTGATGTCAAAATGGTCGTCATGGCAATGGTGATGTCAGAATGGTCTTCATGGCGACGATAATGTCATACTGGTCGTCACGGTGACGGTGTTGCCATAATGGTCGTCATGGCGACGATGATGTCATAAGGGTCGTCATGGCGACGATGATGTCATAATGGTCGTCATGGCGACGATGATGTCAGTATGGTGGTCATGGCTTTGGTGATGTCATAATGGTCGTCATGGCGACGGTGATGTCATAATGGTCGTCATGGCAAAGGTGATGTCCAAATGGTCGTCATGGCGACGGTGTTGCCATAATGGTCGTCATGGCGACGATGATGTCATAATGGTCGTCATGGCGACGATGATGTCATAATGATCGTCATGGCGACGATGATGTCATAATGGTCGTCATGGCGACGATGATGTCATAATGGTCGTCATGGCGACGATGATGTCAGTATGGTGGTCATGTCTTTGGTGATGTCATAATGGTCGTCATGGCGACGGTGATGTCATAATGGTCGTCATGGCAATGGTGATGTCAGAATGGTCGTCATGGCGACGATGATGTCAGTATGGTGGTCATGGCTTTGGTGATGTCATAATGGTCGTCATGGCGACGATTATGTCATAATGGTCGTCATGGCGACGATGATGTCAATATGGTTGTCATGGCTTTGGTGATGTCATAATGGTCGTCATGGCGACGGTGATGTCATAATGGTCGTCATGGCGACGATGATGTCATAATGGTCGTCACAGCGACGATGATGTCATAATGGTCGTCACGGCGACGGTGATGTCATAATGGTAGTCATGGCGACGATGATGTCATACTGGTCGTCATGGCGACGGTGTTGCCATAATGGTCGTCATGGTGACGATGATGTCATAATGGTCGTCATGGCGACGATGATGTCATAATGGTCGTCATGGCGACGATGATGTCATAATGGTCGTCATGCCGACGATGATGTCAGTATGATGGTCATGGCTTTGGTGATGTCGTAATGGTCGTCATGGCGACGATGATGTCATACTGGTCGTCATGGCGATGGTGTTGCCATAATGGTCGTCATGGTGACGATGATGTCATAATGGTCGTCATGGCGACGGTGATGTCATAATGGTCGTCATGGCGACTATTATGTCATAATGGTCGTCATGGCGACGATGATGTCAATATGGTTGTCATGGCTTTGGTGATGTCATAATGGTCGTCATGGCGGCGGTGATGTCATAATGGTCGTCATGGCGACGATGATGTCATAATGGTCGTCATGGCGACGATGATGTCATAATGGTCGTCATGGCGACGATGATGTCAATATGGTTGTCACGGCTTTGGTGATGTCATAATGGTCGTCATGGCGACGGTGATGTCATAATGGTCGTCATGGCGACGATGATGTCATAATGGTCGTCACAGCGACGATGATGTCATAATGGTCGTCACGGCGACGGTGATGTCATAATGGTAGTCATGGCGACGATGATGTCATACTGGTCGTCATGGCGACGGTGTTGCCATAATGGTCGTCATGGTGACGATGATGTCATAATGGTCGTCATGGCGACGATGATGTCATAATGGTCGTCATGGCGACGATGATGTCATAATGGTCGTCATGCCGACGATGATGTTAGTATGATGGTCATGGCTTTGGTGATGTCATAATGGTCGTCATGGCGACGATGATGTCATACTGGTCGTCATGGCGACGGTGTTGCCATAATGGTCGTCATGGCGACGATAATGTCATAATGGTCGTCATGGCGACGGTGATGTCATAATGGTCGTCATGCCGACGATGATGTCAGTATGGTGGTCATGGCTTTGGTGATGTCATAATGGTCGTCATGGCGTCGATGATGTCATAATGGTCGTCATAGCGACGATGATGTCATAATGGTCATCATGGCGACGATGATGTCAGTATGGTGGTCATGGCTTTGGTGATGTCATAATGGTTGTCATGGCGACGGTGATGTCATAATGGTCGTCATGGCGACGATGATGTCATAATGGTCGTCATGGCGACGATGATGTCATAATGGTCGTCATGGCGACGATGACGTCATAATGGTCGTCATGGCGACGATGATGTCATAATGGTCGTCACGGCGACGATGATGTCATAATGGTCGTCACGGCAGTGGTAATGTCATAATGGTCGTCATGGCGACGATGATGTCATACTGTCGTCATGGCGACGGTGTTGCCATAATGGTCGTCATGGCGACGATGATGTCATAATGGTCATCATGGCGACGATGACGTCATAATGGTCATCATGGCGACGATGACGTCATAATGGTCGTCATGGCGACGATAATGTCATACTGGTCGTCATGGCGACGGTGTTGCCATAATGGTCGTCATGGCGACGATGATGTCATAATGGTCGTCATGCCGACGATGATGTCATAATGGTCGTCATGGCGACGATGATGTCATTATGGTGGTCATGGCTTTGGTGATGTCATAATGGTCGTCATGGCGACGGTGATGTCATAATGGTCGTCATGGCGACGATGATGTCATAATGGTCGTCATGGCGACGATGATGTCATAATGGTCGTCATGGCGACGATGATGTTATAATAGTCGTCATGGCGACGATGATGTCATAATGGTCGTCATGCCAACGATGATGTCAATATGGTTGTCATGGCTTTGGTGATGTCATAATGGTCGACATGGCGACGGTGATGTCATAATGGTCGTCATGGCGACGATGATGTCATAATGGTCGTCACGGCGACGATGATGTCATAATGGTCGTCACGACGGCGGTAATGTCATAATGGTCGCCATGGCGACGATGATGTCATACTGGTCGTCATGGCGACGGTGTTGCCATAATGGTCGTCATGGCGACGATGATGTCATAATGGTCGTCATGGCGACGATAATGTCATAATGGTCGTCATGGCGACGATGATGTCATACTGTCGTCATGGCGACGGTGTTGCCATAATGGTCGTCATGGCGACGATGATGTCATAATGGTCATCATGGCGACGATGACGTCATAATGGTCGTCATGGCGACGATGACGTCATAATGGTCGTCATGGCGACGATAATGTCATACTGGTCGTCATGGCGACGGTGTTGCCATAATGGTCGTCATGGCGACGATGATGTCATAATGGTCGTCATGCCGACGATGATGTCATAATGGTCGTCATGGCGACGATGATGTCAGTATGGTGGTCATGGCTTTGGTGATGTCATAATGGTCGTCATGGCGACGGTGATGTCATAATGGTCGTCATGGCAATGGTGATGTCAGAATGGTCGTCATGGCGACGATGATGTCATACTGTCGTCATGGCGACGGTGTTGCCATAATGGTCGTCATGGCGACGATGATGTCATAATGGTCATCATGGCGACGATGATGTCATACTGGTCGTCATGGCGACAGTGTTGCCATAATGGTCGTCATGGCGACGATGATGTCATAATGGTCGTCATGGCAATGGTGATGTCAGAATGGTCGTCATGGCGACGATGATGTCATAATGGTCGTCATGGCTACGATGATGTCATAATGGTCGTCACGGCTACGATGATGTCATAATGGTCGTCATGGCGACGATGATGTCAGAATGGTGGTCATGGCTTTGATGATGTCATAATGGTCGTCATGGCGACGATGATGTCATAATGGTCGTCATGGCGACGATGATGTCAGTATGGTGGTCATGGCTTTGGTGATGTCATAATGGTCGTCATGGCGACGGTGATGTCAAAATGGTCGTCATGGCAATGGTGATGTCAGAATGGTCGTCATGGCGACGATGATGTCATACTGGTCGTCATGGCGACGGTGTTGCCATAATGGTCGTCATGGCGACGATGATGTCATAATGGTCGTCATGGCAATGGTGATGTCAGAATGGTCGTCATGGCGACGATGATGTCATAATGGTCGTCATGGCTACGATGATGTCATAATGGTCGTCACGGCTACGATGATGTCATAATGGTCGTCATGGCTACGATGATGTCATAATGGTCGTCATGGCGACGATGATGTCATAATGGTCGTCATGGCGACGATGATGTCAATATGGTTGTCATGGCTTTGGTGATGTCATAATGGTCGTCATGGCGACGGTGATGTCATAATGGTCGTCATGGCGACGATGATGTCATAATGGTCGTCACGGCGACGATGATATCATAATGGTCGTCACGGCGACGATGATGTCATAATGGTCGTCACGGCGGCGGTAATGTCATAATGGTCGCCATGGCGACGATGATGTCATACTGGTCGTCATGGCGACGGTGTTGCCATAATGGTCGTCATGGCGACGATGATGTCATAATGGTCGTCATGGCGACGATAATGTCATAATGGTCGTCATGGCGACGATGATGTCATACTGTCGTCATGGCGACGGTGTTGCCATAATGGTCGTCATGGCGACGATGATGTCATAATGGTCATCATGGCGACGATGACGTCATAATGGTCGTCATGGCGACGATGACGTCATAATGGTCGTCATGGCGACGATAATGTCATACTGGTCGTCATGGCGACGGTGTTGCCATAATGGTCGTCATGGCGACGATGATGTCATAATGGTCGTCATGCCGACGATGATGTCATAATGGTCGTCATGGCGACGATGATGTCATAATGGTCGTCATGGCGACGATGATGTCAGTATGGTGGTCATGGCTTTGGTGATGTCATAAGGGTCGTCATGGCGACGGTGATGTCATAATGGTCGTCATGGCAATGGTGATGTCAGAATGGTCGTCATGGCGACGATGATGTCATACTGTCGTCATGGCGACGGTGTTGCCATAATGGTCGTCATGGCGAAGATGATGTCATAATGGTCGTCATGCCGACGATGATGCCATAATGGTCGTCATGGCGACGATGATGTCATAATGGTCGTCATGGCGACGATGATGTCATAATGGTCGTCATGGCGACTATGATGTCATAATGGTCGTCACGGCGACGATGATGTCATAATGGTCGTCATGGCGACGATGATGTCATACTGGTCGTCATGGCGACGGTGTTGCCATAATGGTCGTCATGGCGAAGATGATGTCATAATGGTCGTCATGCCGACGATGATGCCATAATGGTCGTCATGGCGACGATGATGTCATAATGGTCGTCATGGCGACGATGATGTCATAATGGTCGTCATGGCGACGGTGATGTCAAAATGGTCATCATGGCAATGGTGATGTCAGAATGGTCGTCATGGCGGCGATGATGTCATACTGGTCGTCATGGCGATGGTGTTGCCATAATGGTCGTCATGGCGAAGATGATGTCATAATGGTCGTCATGCCGACGATGATGCCATAATGGTCGTCATGGCGACGATGATGTCATAATGGTCGTCATGCCGACGATGATGCCTTAATGGTCGTCATGGCGACGATGATGTCATAATGGTCGTCATGGCGACGATGATGTCATAATGGTCGTCATGGCGACGGTGATGTCAAAATGGTCATCATGGCAATGGTGATGTCAGAATGGTCGTCATGGCGGCGATGATGTCATACTGGTCGTCATGGCGACGGTGTTGCCATAATGGTCGTCATGGCGACGATGATGTCATAATGGTCGTCATGGCAATGGTGATGTCAGAATGGTCGTCATGGCGACGATGATGTCATAATGGTCGTCATGGCTACGATGATGTCATAATGGTCGTCACGGCTACGATGATGTCATAATGGTCGTCATGGCTACGATGATGTCATAATGGTCGTCATGGCGACGATAATGTCATAATGGTCGTCATGGCGACGATGATGTCATACTGTCGTCATGGCGACGGTGTTGCCATAATGGTCGTCATGGCGACGATGATGTCATAATGGTCATCATGGCGACGATGACGTCATAATGGTCGTCATGGCGACGATGACGTCATAATGGTCGTCATGGCGACGATAATGTCATACTGGTCGTCATGGCGACGGTGTTGCCATAATGGTCGTCATGGCGACGATGATGTCATAATGGTCGTCATGCCGACGATGATGTCATAATGGTCGTCATGGCGACGATGATGTCATAATGGTCGTCATGGCGACGATGATGTCAGTATGGTGGTCATGGCTTTGGTGATGTCATAATGGTCGTCATGGCGACGGTGATGTCATAATGGTCGTCATGGCAATGGTGATGTCAGAATGGTCGTCATGGCGACGATGATGTCATACTGTCGTCATGGCGACGGTGTTGCCATAATGGTCGTCATGGCGACGATGATGTCATAATGGTCATCATGGCGATGATGACGTCATAATGGTCGTCATGGCAACGATGATGTCATAATGGTCGTCATAGCGACGATGATGTCATACTGGTCGTCATGGCGACAGTGTTGCCATAATGGTCGTCATGGCGACGATGATGTCACAATGGTCGTCATGGCGACGGTGTTGTCATAATGGTCGTCATGGCAAAGGTGATGTCCAAATGGTCGTCATGGCGACGGTGTTGCCATAATGGTCGTCATGGCGACGATGATGTCAGTATGGTGGTCATGGCTTTGGTGATGTCATAATGGTCGTCATGGCGACGGTGATGTCATAATGGTCGTCATGGCAAAGGTGATGTCCAAATGGTCGTCATGGCGACGTGTTGCCATAATGGTCGTCATGGCGACGATGATGTCATAATGGTCGTCATGGCGACGATGATGTCATAATGGTCGTCATGGCGACGATGATGTCATAATGGTCGTCATGACGACGATGATGTCATAATGGTCGTCATGGCGACGATTATGTCATAATGGTCGTCATGGCGACGATGATGTCAATATGGTTGTCATGGCTTTGGTGATGTCATAATGGTCGTCATGGCGACGGTGATGTCATAATGGTCGTCATGGCGACTATGATGTCATAATGGTCGTCACGGCGACGATGATGTCATAATGGTCGTCATGGCGACGATGATGTCATACTGGTCGTCATGGCGACGGTGTTGCCATAATGGTCGTCATGGCGAAGATGATGTCATAATGGTCGTCATGCCGACGATGATGCCATAATGGTCGTCATGGCGACGATGATGTCATAATGGTCGTCATGGCGACGATGATGTCATAATGGTCGTCATGGCGACGATGATGTCAGTATGGTGGTCATGGATTTGGTGATGTCATAATGGTCGTCATGGCGACGGTGATGTCATAATGGTCGTCATGGCGACGATGATGTCAGTATGGTGGTCATGGCTTTGGTGATGTCATAATGGTCGTCATGGCGACGGTGATGTCAAAATGGTCGTCATGGCAATGGTGATGTCAGAATGGTCTTCATGGCGACGATGATGTCATACTGGTCGTCACGGTGACGGTGTTGCCATAATGGTCGTCATGGCGACGATGATGTCATAAGGGTCGTCATGGCGACGATGATGTCATAATGGTCGTCATGGCGACGATGATGTCAGTATGGTGGTCATGGCTTTGGTGATGTCATAATGGTCGTCATGGCGACGGTGATGTCATAATGGTCGTCATGGCAAAGGTGATGTCCAAATGGTCGTCATGGCGACGGTGTTGCCATAATGGTCGTCATGGCGACGATGATGTCATAATGGTCGTCATGGCGACGATGATGTCATAATGATCGTCATGGCGACGATGATGTCATAATGGTCGTCATGGCGACGATGATGTCATAATGGTCGTCATGGCGACGATGATGTCAGTATGGTGGTCATGGCTTTGGTGATGTCATAATGGTCGTCATGGCGACGATTATGTCATAATGGTCGTCATGGCGACGATGATGTCAATATGGTTGTCATGGCTTTGGTGATGTCATAATGGTCGTCATGGCGACGGTGATGTCATAATGGTCGTCATGGCGACGATGATGTCATAATGGTCGTCACAGCGACGATGATGTCATAATGGTCGTCACGGCGACGGTGATGTCATAATGGTAGTCATGGCGACGATGATGTCATACTGGTCGTCATGGCGACGGTGTTGCCATAATGGTCGTCATGGTGACGATGATGTCATAATGGTCGTCATGGCGACGATGATGTCATAATGGTCGTCATGGCGACGATGATGTCATAATGGTCGTCATGCCGACGATGATGTCAGTATGATGGTCATGGCTTTGGTGATGTCGTAATGGTCATCATGGCGATGATGATGTCATACTGGTCGTCATGGCGATGGTGTTGCCATAATGGTCGTCATGGTGACGATGATGTCATAATGGTCGTCATGGCGACGGTGATGTCATAATGGTCGTCATGGCGACTATTATGTCATAATGGTCGTCATGGCGACGATGATGTCAATATGGTTGTCATGGCTTTGGTGATGTCATAATGGTCGTCATGGCGGCGGTGATGTCATAATGGTCGACATGGCGACGATGATGTCATAATGGTCGTCATGGCGACGATGATGTCATAATGGTCGTCATGGCGACGATGATGTCAATATGGTTGTCACGGCTTTGGTGATGTCATAATGGTCGTCATGGCGACGGTGATGTCATAATGGTCGTCATGGCGACGATGATGTCATAATGGTCGTCACAGCGACGATGATGTCATAATGGTCGTCACGGCGACGGTGATGTCATAATGGTAGTCATGGCGACGATTATGTCATACTGGTCGTCATGGCGACGGTGTTGCCATAATGGTCGTCATGGTGACGATGATGTCATAATGGTCGTCATGGCGACGATGATGTCATAATGGTCGTCATGGCGACGATGATGTCATAATGGTCGTCATGCCGACGATGATGTTAGTATGATGGTCATGGCTTTGGTGATGTCATAATGGTCGTCATGGCGACGATGATGTCATACTGGTCGTCATGGCGACGGTGTTGCCATAATGGTCGTCATGGCGACGATAATGTCATAATGGTCGTCATGGCGACGGTGATGTCATAATGGTCGTCATGCCGACGATGATGTCAGTATGGTGGTCATGGCTTTGGTGATGTCATAATGGTCGTCATGGCGTCGATGATGTCATAATGGTCGTCATAGCGACGATGATGTCATAATGGTCATCATGGCGACGATGATGTCAGTATGGTGGTCATGGCTTTGGTGATGTCATAATGGTTGTCATGGCGACGGTGATGTCATAATGGTCGTCATGGCGACGATGATGTCATAATGGTCGTCATGGCGACGATGATGTCATAATGGTCGTCATGGCGACGATGACGTCATAATGGTCGTCATGGCGACGATGATGTCATAATGGTCGTCACGGCGACGATGATGTCATAATGGTCGTCACGGCAGCGGTAATGTCATAATGGTCGTCATGGCGACGATGATGTCATACTGTCGTCATGGCGACGGTGTTGCCATAATGGTCGTCATGGCGACGATGATGTCATAATGGTCATCATGGCGACGATGACGTCATAATGGTCGTCATGGCGACGATGACGTCATAATGGTCGTCATGGCGACGATAATGTCATACTGGTCGTCATGGCGACGGTGTTGCCATAATGGTCGTCATGGCGACGATGATGTCATAATGGTCGTCATGCCGACGATGATGTCATAATGGTCGTCATGGCGACGATGATGTCATTATGGTGGTCATGGCTTTGGTGATGTCATAATGGTCGTCATGGCGACGGTGATGTCATAATGGTCGTCATGGCGACGATGATGTCATAATGGTCGTCATGGCGACGGTGATGTCATAATGGTCGTCATGGCGACGATGATGTCATAATGGTCGTCATGGCGACGATGATGTCATAATGGTCGTCATGGCGACGATGATGTTATAATAGTCGTCATGGCGACGATGATGTCATAATGGTCGTCATGCCAACGATGATGTCAATATGGTTGTCATGGCTTTGGTGATGTCATAATGGTCGACATGGCGACGGTGATGTCATAATGGTCGTCATGGCGACGATGATGTCATAATGGTCGTCACGGCGACGATGATGTCATAATGGTCGTCACGGCGGCGGTAATGTCATAATGGTCGCCATGGCGACGATGATGTCATACTGGTCGTCATGGCGACGGTGTTGCCATAATGGTCGTCATGGCGACGATGATGTCATAATGGTCATCATGGCGACGATGACGTCATTATGGTCGTCATGGCGACGATGACGTCATAATGGTCGTCATGGCGACGATAATGTCATACTGGTCGTCATGGCGACGGTGTTGCCATAATGGTCGTCATGGCGACGATGATGTCATAATGGTCGTCATGCCGACGATGATGTCATAATGGTCGTCATGGCGACGATGATGTCATAATGGTCGTCATGGCGACGATGATGTCAGTATGGTGGTCATGGCTTTGGTGATGTCATAATGGTCGTCATGGCGACGGTGATGTCATAATGGTCGTCATGGCAATGGTGATGTCAGAATGGTCGTCATGGCGACGATGATGTCATACTGTCGTCATGGCGACGGTGTTGCCATAATGGTCGTCATGGCGACGATGATGTCATAATGGTCATCATGGCGATGATGACGTCATAATGGTCGTCATGGCAACGATGATGTCATAATGGTCGTCATAGCGACGATGATGTCATACTGGTCGTCATGGCGACAGTGTTGCCATAATGGTCGTCATGGCGACGATGATGTCACAATGGTCGTCATGGCGACGGTGTTGTCATAATGGTCGTCATGGCAAAGGTGATGTCCAAATGGTCGTCATGGCGACGGTGTTGCCATAATGGTCGTCATGGCGACGATGATGTCAGTATGGTGGTCATGGCTTTGGTGATGTCATAATGGTCGTCATGGCGACGGTGATGTCATAATGGTCGTCATGGCAAAGGTGATGTCCAAATGGTCGTCATGGCGACGTGTTGCCATAATGGTCGTCATGGCGACGATGATGTCATAATGGTCGTCATGGCGACGATGATGTCATAATGGTCGTCATGGCGACGATGATGTCATAATGGTCGTCATGACGACGATGATGTCATAATGGTCGTCATGGCGACGATTATGTCATAATGGTCGTCATGGCGACGATGATGTCAATATGGTTGTCATGGCTTTGGTGATGTCATAATGGTCGTCATGGCGACGGTGATGTCATAATGGTCGTCATGGCGACTATGATGTCATAATGGTCGTCACGGCGACGATGATGTCATAATGGTCGTCATGGCGACGATGATGTCATACTGGTCGTCATGGCGACGGTGTTGCCATAATGGTCGTCATGGCGAAGATGATGTCATAATGGTCGTCATGCCGACGATGATGCCATAATGGTCGTCATGGCGACGATGATGTCATAATGGTCGTCATGGCGACGATGATGTCATAATGGTCGTCATGGCGACGATGATGTCAGTATGGTGGTCATGGATTTGGTGATGTCATAATGGTCGTCATGGCAACGGTGATGTCATAATGGTCGTCATGGCGACGATGATGTCAGTATGGTGGTCATGGCTTTGGTGATGTCATAATGGTCGTCATGGCGACGGTGATGTCAAAATGGTCGTCATGGCAATGGTGATGTCAGAATGGTCTTCATGGCGACGATGATGTCATACTGGTCGTCACGGTGACGGTGTTGCCATAATGGTCGTCATGGCGACGATGATGTCATAAGGGTCGTCATGGCGACGATGATGTCATAATGGTCGTCATGGCGACGATGATGTCAGTATGGTGGTCATGGCTTTGGTGATGTCATAATGGTCGTCATGGCGACGGTGATGTCATAATGGTCGTCATGGCAAAGGTGATGTCCAAATGGTCGTCATGGCGACGGTGTTGCCATAATGGTCGTCATGGCGACGATGATGTCATAATGGTCGTCATGGCGACGATGATGTCATAATGATCGTCATGGCGACGATGATGTCATAATGGTCGTCATGGCGACGATGATGTCATAATGGTCGTCATGGCGACGATGATGTCAGTATGGTGGTCATGGCTTTGGTGATGTCATAATGGTCGTCATGGCGACGGTGATGTCATAATGGTCGTCATGGCAATGGTGATGTCAGAATGGTCGTCATGGCGACGATGATGTCAGTATGGTGGTCATGGCTTTGGTGATGTCATAATGGTCGTCATGGCGACGATTATGTCATAATGGTCGTCATGGCGACGATGATGTCAATATGGTTGTCATGGCTTTGGTGATGTCATAATGGTCGTCATGGCGACGGTGATGTCATAATGGTCGTCATGGCGACGATGATGTCATAATGGTCGTCACAGCGACGATGATGTCATAATGGTCGTCACGGCGACGGTGATGTCATAATGGTAGTCATGGCGACGATGATGTCATACTGGTCGTCATGGCGACGGTGTTGCCATAATGGTCGTCATGGTGACGATGATGTCATAATGGTCGTCATGGCGACGATGATGTCTTAATGGTCGTCATGGCGACGATGATGTCATAATGGTCGTCATGCCGACGATGATGTCAGTATGATGGTCATGGCTTTGGTGATGTCGTAATGGTCGTCATGGCGACGTAGATGTCATACTGGTCGTCATGGCGATGGTGTTGCCATAATGGTCGTCATGGTGACGATGATGTCATAATGGTCGTCATGGCGACGGTGATGTCATAATGGTCGTCATGGCGACTATTATGTCATAATGGTCGTCATGGCGACGATGATGTCAATATGGTTGTCATGGCTTTGGTGATGTCATAATGGTCGTCATGGCGGCGGTGATGTCATAATGGTCGTCATGGCGACGATGATGTCATAATGGTCGTCATGGCGACGATGATGTCATAATGGTCGTCATGGCGACGATGATGTCAATATGGTTGTCACGGCTTTGGTGATGTCATAATGGTCGTCATGGCGACGGTGATGTCATAATGGTCGTCATGGCGACGATGATGTCATAATGGTCGTCACAGCGACGATGATGTCATAATGGTCGTCACGGCGACGGTGATGTCATAATGGTAGTCATGGCGACGATGATGTCATACTGGTCGTCATGGCGACGGTGTTGCCATAATGGTCGTCATGGTGACGATGATGTCATAATGGTCGTCATGGCGACGATGATGTCATAATGGTCGTCATGGCGACGATGATGTCATAATGGTCGTCATGCCGACGATGATGTTAGTATGATGGTCATGGCTTTGGTGATGTCATAATGGTCGTCATGGCGACGATGATGTCATACTGGTCGTCATGGCGACGGTGTTGCCATAATGGTCGTCATGGCGACGATAATGTCATAATGGTCGTCATGGCGACGGTGATGTCATAATGGTCGTCATGCCGACGATGATGTCAGTATGGTGGTCATGGCTTTGGTGATGTCATAATGGTCGTCATGGCGTCGATGATGTCATAATGGTCGTCATAGCGACGATGATGTCATAATGGTCATCATGGCGACGATGATGTCAGTATGGTGGTCATGGCTTTGGTGATGTCATAATGGTTGTCATGGCGACGGTGATGTCATAATGGTCGTCATGGCGACGATGATGTCATAATGGTCGTCATGGCGACGATGATGTCATAATGGTCGTCATGGCGACGATGACGTCATAATGGTCGTCATGGCGACGATGATGTCATAATGGTCGTCATCGCGACGATGATGTCATACTGGTCGTCATGGCGACGGTGTTGCCATAATGGTCGTCATGGCGACGATGATGTCATGATGGTCGTCATGGCGACGATGATGTCAATATGGTTGTCATGGCTTTGGTGATGTGATAATGGTCGTCATGGCGACGGTGATGTCATAATGGTCGTCACGGCGACGATGATGTAATAATGATCGTCACGGCGACGATGATGTCATAATGGTCGTCATGGCGACGATAACGTCATAATGGTCGTCATGGCGACGATGATGTCATAATGGTCGTCATGGCGACGATGATGTCATAATGGTCGTCATGGTGACGATAATGTCATAATGGTCGTCATGGAGACGATGACGTCATAATGGTCGTCATGGCAACGATGATGTCATAATGGTCGTCATGGCGACGATGATGTCATACTGGTCGTCATGGCGACGGTGTTGCCATAATGGTCGTCATGGCGACGATTATGTCATAATGGTCATCATGGCGACGGTGATGTCATAATGGTCGTCATGTTGACGATGATGTCAGAATGGTGGTCATGGCTTTGTTGATGTCATAATGGTCGTCATTGCAACGATGATGTCATAATGGTCGTCATGGCGACGATGATGTCAAAATGGTCGTCATGGCAATGGTGATGTCAGAATGGTCGTCATGGCGACGATGATGTCATACTGGTCGTCATGGCGACGGTGTTGCCATAATGGTCGTCATGGCGACGATGATGTCATAATGGTCGTCATGCCGACGATGATGTCATAATGGTCTTCATGGCGACGATGATGTCATTATGGTGGTCATGGCTTTGGTGATGTCATAATGGTCGTCATGGCGACGGTGATGTCATAATGGTCTTCATGGCAATGGTGATGTCAGAATGGTCGTCATGGCGACGATGAAGTCAGTATGGTGGTCATGGCTTTGGTGATGTCATAATGTTCGTCATGGCGACGATGATGTCATAATGGCCGTCATGGCGACGATGATGTCAATATGGTTGTCATGGCTTTGGTGATGTCATAATGGTCGTCATGGCGACGGTGATGTCATAATGGTCGTCATGGCGACGATGATGTCATAATGGTCGTCATGGCGACGGTGATGTCAAAATGGTCGTCATGGCAACGATGATGTCATAATGGTCGTCATGGCTACGATGATGTCATAATGGTCGTCATGGCGACGATGATGTTATAATAGTCGTCATGGCGACGATGATGTCATAATGGTCGTCATGCCAACGATGATGTCAATATGGTTGTCATGGCTTTGGTGATGTCATAATGGTCGACATGGCGACGGTGATGTCATAATGGTCGTCATGGCGACGATGATGTCATAATGGTCGTCACGGCGACGATGATGTCATAATGGTCGTCACGGCGGCGGTAATGTCATAATGGTCGTCATGGCGACGATGATGTCATACTGTCGTCATGGCGACGGTGTTGCCATAATGGTCGTCATGGCGACGATGATGTCATAATGGTCATCATGGCGACGATGACGTCATAATGGTCGTCATGGCGACGATGACGTCATAATGGTCGTCATGGCGACGATGACGTCATAATGGTCGTCATGGCGACGATAATGTCATACTGGTTGTCATGGCGACGGTGTTGCCATAATGGTCGTCATGGCGACGATGATGTCATAATGGTCGTCATGCCGACGATGATGTCATAATGGTCTTCATGGCGACGATGATGTCATAATGGTCGTCATGGTGACGATGATGTCAGTATGGTGGTCATGGCTTTGGTGATGTCATAATGGTCGTCATGGCGACGGTGATGTCATAATGGTCGTCATGGCAATGGTGATGTCAGAATGGTCGTCATGGCGACGATGATGTCATACTGTCGTCATGGCGACGGTGTTGCCATAATGGTCGTCATGGCGACGATGATGTCATAATGGTCATCATGGCGACGATGACGTCATAATGGTCGTCATGGCAACGATGATGTCATAATGGTCGTCATGGCGACGATGATGTCATACTGGTCGTCATGGCGACAGTGTTGCCATAATGGTCGTCATGGCGACGATGATGTCACAATGGTCGTCATGGCGACGGTGTTGTCATAATGGTCGTCATGGCGAAGATGATGTCATAATGGTCGTCATGGCGACGATGATGTCATAATGGTCGTCATGGCGACGATGACGTCATAATGGTCGTCATGGCGACGATGATGTCATAATGGTCGTCATGGCGACGGTGATGTCATAATAGTCGTCATGGCGACAATGATGTCATAATGGTCGTCATGGCGACGATGATGTCATAATGGTCGTCACGGTGACGGTGTTGCCATAATGGTCGTCATGGCGACGATGATGTCATAATGGTCGTCATGTCGACGATGATGTCAGTATGGTCGTCATGGCGACGATGATGTCAGTATGGTGGTCATGGCTTTGGTGATGTCATAATGGTCGTCATTACGACGGTGATGTCATAATGGTCGTCATGGCAAAGGTGATGTCCAAATGGTCGTCATGGCGACGGTGTTGCCATAATGGTCGTCATGGCGACGATGATGTCATAATGGTCGTCATGGCGACAATGACGTCATAATGGTCGTCATGGCGACGATGATGTCATAATGGTCGTCATGGCGACGATGATGTCATAATGGTCGTCATGGCGACGATGATGTCAGTATGGTGGTCATGGCTTTGGTGATGTCATAATGGTCGTCATGGCAATGGTGATGTCAGAATGGTCGTCATGGCGACGATGATGTCAGTATGGTGGTCATGGCTTTGGTGATGTCATAATGGTCGTCATGGCGACGATTATGTCATAATGGTCGTCATGGCGACGATGATGTCAATATGGTTGTCATGGCTTTGGTGATGTCATAATGGTCGTCATGGCGACGGTGATGTCATAATGGTCGTCATGGCGACGATGATGTCATAATGGTCGTCACGGCGACGATGATGTCATAATGGTCGTCATGGCGACGATGATGTCATACTGGTCGTCATGGCGACGGTGTTGCCATAATGGTCGTCATGGCGACGATGATGTCATAATGGTCGTCATGCCGACGATGATGCCATAATGGTCGTCATGGCGACGATGATGTCATAATGGTCGTCATGGCGACGATGATGTCAATATGGTTGTCATGGCTTTGGTGATGTCATAATGGTCGTCATGGCGACGGTGATGTCATAATGGTCGTCACGGCGACGATGATGTCATAAAGATCGTCACGGCGACGATGATGTCATAATGTTCGTCACGGCGACGGTGATGTCATAATGGTCGTCATGGTGACGATAACGTCATAATGGTCGTCATGGCGACGATGATGTCATAATAGTCGTCATGGCGACGATGATGTCATAATGGTCGTCATGGTGACGATAATGTCATAATGGTCGTCATGGAGACGATGACGTCATAATGGTCGTCATGGCAACGATGATGTCATAATGGTCGTCATGGCGACGATTATGTCATACTGGTCGTCATGGCGACGGTGTTGCCATAATGGTCGTCATGGCAACGATTATGTCATAATGGTCATCATGGCGACGGTGATGTCATAATGGTCGTCATGTTGACGATGATGTCAGAATGGTGGTCATGGCTTTGTTGATGTCATAATGGTCGTCATTGCAACGATGATGTCATAATGGTCGTCATGGCGACGATGATGTCAAAATGGTCGTCATGGCAATGGTGATGTCAGAATGGTCGTCATGGCGACGATGATGTCATACTGGTCGTCATGGCGACGGTGTTGCCATAATGGTCGTCATGGCGACGATGATGTCATAATGGTCGTCATGCCGACGATGATGTCATAATGGTCTTCATGGCGACGATGATGTCATTATGGTGGTCATGGCTTTGGTGATGTCATAATGGTCGTCATGGCGACGGTGATGTCAGAATGGTCGTCATGGCGACGATGAAGTCAGTATGGTGGTCATGGCTTTGGTGATGTCATAATGTTCGTCATGGCGACGATGATGTCATAATGGTCGTCATGGCGACGATGATGTCAATATGGTTGTCATGGCTTTGGTGATGTCATAATGGTCGTCATGGCGACGGTGATGTCATAATGGTCGTCATGGCGACGATGATGTCATAATGGTCGTCATGGCGACGGTGATGTCATAATGGTCGTCATGGCAACGATAATGTCATAATGGTCGTCATGGCTACGATGATGTCATAATGGTCGTCATGGCGACGATGATGTTATAATAGTCGGCATGGCGACGATGAGGTCATAATGGTCGTCATGCCAACGATGATGTCAATATGGTTGTCATGGCTTTGGTGATGTCATAATGGTCGACATGGCGACGGTGATGTCATAATGGTCGTCATGGCGACGATTATGTCATAATGGTCGTCACGGCGACGATGATGTCATAATGGTCGTCACGGCGGCGGTAATGTCATAATGGTCGTCATGGCGACGATGATGTCATACTGTCGTCATGGCGACGGTGTTGCCATAATGGTCGTCATGGCGATGATGATGTCATAATGGTCATCATGGCGACGATGACGTCATAATGGTCGTCATGGCGACGATGACGTCATAATGGTCGTCTTGGCGACGATGACGTCATAATGGTCGTCATGGCGACGATAATGTCATACTGGTTGTCATGGCGACGGTGTTGCCATAATGGTCGTCATGGCGACGATGATGTCATAATGGTCGTCATGCCGACGATGATGTCATAATGGTCGTCATGGCGACGATGATGTCATAATGGTCGTCATGGTGACGATGATGTCAGTATGGTGGTCATGGCTTTGGTGATGTCATAATGGTCGTCATGGCGACGGTGATGTCATAATGGTCGTCATGGCAATGGTGATGTCAGAATGGTCGTCATGGCGACGATGATGTCATACTGTCGTCATGGCGACGGTGTTGCCATAATGGTCGTCATGGCGACGATGATGTCATAATGGTCATCATGGCGACGATGACGTCATAATGGTCGTCATGGCAACGATGATGTCATACTGGTCGTCATGGCGACAGTGTTTCCATAATGGTCGTCATGGCGACGATGATGTCACAATGGTCGTCATGGCGACGGTGTTGTCATAATGGTCGTCATGGCGAAGATGATGTCATAATGGTCGTCATGGCGACGATGACGTCATAATGGTCGTCATGGCGACGATGACGTCATAATGGTCGTCATGGCGACGATGATGTCATAATGGTCGTCATGGCGACGATGATGTCATAATGGTCGTCACGGTGACGGTGTTGCCATAATGGTCGTCATGGCGACGATGATGTCATAATGGTCGTCATGGCGACGATGATGTCAGTATGGTCGTCATGGCGACGATGATGTCAGTATGGTGGTCATGGCTTTGGTGATGTCATAATGGTTGTCATGGCGACGGTGATGTCATAATGGTCGTCATGGCAAAGGTGATGTCCAAATGGTCGTCATGGCGACGGTGTTGCCATAATGGTCGTCATGGCGACGATGATGTCATAATGGTCGTCATGGCGACGATGACGTCATAATGGTCGTCATGGCGACGATGATGTCATAATGGTCGTCATGGCGACGATGATGTCATAATGGTCGTCATGGCGACGATGATGTCAGTATGGTGGTCATGGCTTTGGTGATGTCATAATGGTCGTCATGGCGACGGTGATGTCATAATGGTCGTCATGGCAATGGTGATGTCAGAATGGTCGTCATGGCGACGATGAAGTCAGTATGGTGGTCATGGCTTTGGTGATGTCATAATGTTCGTCATGGCGACGATGATGTCATAATGGTCGTCATGGCGACGATGATGTCAATATGGTTGTCATGGCTTTGGTGATGTCATAATGGTCGTCATGGCGACGGTGATGTCATAATGGTCGTCATGGCGACGATGATGTCATAATGGTCGTCATGGCGACGGTGATGTCATAATGGTCGTCATGGCAACGATGATGTCATAATGGTCGTCATGGCTACGATGATGTCATAATGGTCGTCATGGCGACGATGATGTTATAATGGTCGTCACGGCGACGATGATGTCATAATGGTCGTCACGGCGGCGGTAATGTCATAATGGTCGTCATGGCGACGATGATGTCATACTGTCGTCATGGCGACGGTGTTGCCATAATGGTCGTCATGGCGATGATGATGTCATAATGGTCATCATGGCGACGATGACGTCATAATGGTCGTCATGGCGACGATGACGTCATAATGGTCGTCATGGCGACGATGACGTCATAATGGTCGTCATGGCGACGATAATGTCATACTGGTTGTCATGGCGACGGTGTTGCCATAATGGTCGTCATGCCGACGATGATGTCATAATGGTCGTCATGCCGACGATGATGTCATAATGGTCGTCATGGCGACGATGATGTCATAATGGTCGTCATGGTGACGATGATGTCATAATGGTCGTCATGGTGACGATGATGTCAGTATGGTGGTCATGGCTTTGGTGATGTCATAATGGTCGTCATGGCGACGGTGATGTCATAATGGTCGTCATGGCAATGGTGATGTCAGAATGGTCGTCATGGCGACGATGATGTCATACTGTCGTCATGGCGACGGTGTTGCCATAATGGTCGTCATGGCGACGATGATGTCATAATGGTCATCATGGCGACGATGACGTCATAATGGTCGTCATGGCAACGATGATGTCATAATGGTCGTCATGGCGACAGTGTTGCCATAATGGTCGTCATGGCGACGATGATGTCACAATGGTCGTCATGGCGACGGTGTTGTCATAATGGTCGTCATGGCGAAGATGATGTCATAATGGTCGTCATGGCGACGATGACGTCATAATGGTCGTCATGGCGACGATGACGTCATAATGGTCGTCATGGCGACGATGATGTCATAATGGTCGTCATGGCGACGGTGATGTCATAATAGTCGTCATGGCGACAATGATGTCATAATGGTCGTCATGGCGACGATGATGTCATAATGGTCGTCACGGTGACGGTGTTGCCATAATGGTCGTCATGGCGACGATGATGTCATAATGGTCGTCATGGCGACGATGATGTCAGTATGGTCGTCATGGCGACGATGATGTCAGTATGGTGGTCATGGCTTTGGTGATGTCATAATGGTTGTCATGGCGACGGTGATGTCATAATGGTCGTCATGGCAAAGGTGATGTCCAAATGGTCGTCATGGCGACGGTGTTGCCATAATGGTCGTCATGGCGACGATGATGTCATAATGGTCGTCATGGCGACGATGACGTCATAATGGTCGTCATGGCGACGATGATGTCATAATGGTCGTCATGGCGACGATGATGTCATAATGGTCGTCATGGCGACGATGATGTCAGTATGGTGGTCATGGCTTTGGTGATGTCATAATGGTCGTCATGGCGACGGTGATGTCATAATGGTCGTCATGGCAATGGTGATGTCAGAATGGTCGTCATGGCGACGATGATGTCAGTATGGTGGTCATGGCTTTGGTGATGTCATAATGGTCGTCATGGCGACGATTATGTCATAATGGTCGTCATGGCGACGATGATGTCAATATGGTTGTCATGGCTTTGGTGATGTCATAATGGTCGTCATGGCGACGGTGATGTCATAATGGTCGTCATGGCGACGATGATGTCATAATGGTCGTCACGGCGACGATGATGTCATAATGGTCGTCATGGCGACGATGATGTCATACTGGTCGTCATGGCGACGGTGTTGCCATAATGGTCGTCATGGCGACGATGATGTCATAATGGTCGTCATGCCGACGATGATGCCATAATGGTCGTCATGGCGACGATGATGTCATAATGGTCGTCATGGCGACGATGATGTCATAATGGTCGTCATGGCGACGATGATGTCAGTATGGTGGTCATGGCTTTGGTGATGTCATAATGGTCGTCATGGCGACGGTGATGTCATAATGGTCGTCATGGCGACGATGATGTCAGTATGGTGGTCATGGCTTTGGTGATGTCATAATGGTCGTCATGGCGACGGTGATGTCAAAATGGTCGTCATGGCAATGGTGATGTCAGAATGGTCTTCATGGCGACGATGATGTCATACTGGTCGTCATGGCGACGGTGTTGCCATAATGGTCGTCATGGCGACGATGATGTCATAATGGTCGTCATGGCGACGATGATGTCATAATGGTCGTCATGGCGACGATGATGTCATAATGGTCATCATGGCGACGATGACGTCATAATGATCGTCATGGCGACGGAGTTGCCATAATGGTCGTCATTTCGACGATGATGTCATAATGGTCGTCATGCCGACGATGATGTCATAATAGTCGTCATGGCGACGGTGACGTCATAATGATCGTCATGTCGACGGTGATGTCATAATGGTCGTCATGGCGACGGAGATGTCAAAATAGTCGTCATGGCGACATTGATGTCATAATTCTCGTCATGCCGACGATGATGTCATAATGGTCGTCATGGCGACGGTGTTACCATAATGGTCGTCATGGCGACGATGATGTCATAATGGTCGTCATGGCGACGATGATGTCAGAATGGTCGTCATGGCGACGATTATGTCAGTATGGTAGTCATGGCTTTGCTGATGTCATAATGGTCGTCATGGCGACGATGATGTCATAATGGTCGTCATGGCGACGATGATGTCAATATGGTTGTCATGGTTTTGGTGATGTCATAATGGTCGTCATGGCGACGGTGATGTCATAATGGTCGTCATGGCGACGATGATGTCATAATGGTCGTCACGGCGACGATGATGTCATAATGGTCGTCACGGCGACGGTGATGTCATAATGGTTGCCATAGTAACAATGTTGTCATAAAGTTCGTCATGGCGACGATGATGTCATAATGGTAGTCATGGCAACGATGATGTCATAATGGTCGTCATGGCGACGATGATGTCATAATGGTCGTCATGGCGACAGTGTTGCCATAATGGTCGTCATGGCGACGATGATGTCATAATGGTCGTCATGGCGACGGTGTTGTCATAATGGTCGTCATGCCGACGATGATGTCATAATGGTCGTCATGGCGAAGATGATGTCATAATGGTCGTCATGGCGACGATGATGTCATAATGGTCGTCATGGCGACGATGACGTCATAATGGTCGTCATGGCGACGATGATGTCATAATGGTCGTCATGGCGACAGTGATGTCATAATAGTCGTCATGGCGACGATGATGTCATAATGGTCGTCATGCCGACGATGATGTCACAATGGTCGTCACGGCGACGGTGTTGCCATAATGGTCGTCATGGCGACGATGATGTCATAATGGTCGTCATGGCGACGATGATGTCATAATTGTCGTCATGCCGACGATGATGCCATAATGGTCGTCATGGCGACGATGATGTCATAATGGTCGTCATGGCGACGATGATGTCATAATGGTCGTCATGGCGACGATGATGTCAGTATGGTGGTCATGGCTTTGGTGATGTCATAATGGTCGTCATGGCGACGGTGATGTCATAATGGTCGTCATGGCGACGATGATGTCAGTATGGTGGTCATGGCTTTGGTGATGTCATAATGGTCGTCATGGCGACGGTGATGTCAAAATGGTCGTCATGGCAATGGTGATGTCAGAATGGTCTTCATGGCGACGATGATGTCATACTGGTCGTCATGGCGACGGTGTTGCCATAATGGTCGTCATGGCGACGATGATGTCATAATGGTCGTCATGGCGACGATGATGTCATAATGGTCATCATGGCGACGATGACGTCATAATGATCGTCATGGCGACGGAGTTGCCATAATGGTCGTCATTTCGACGATGATGTCATAATGGTCGTCATGCCGACGATGATGTCATAATAGTCGTCATGGCGACGGTGACGTCATAATGATCGTCATGTCGACGGTGATGTCATAATGGTCGTCATGGCGACGGAGATGTCAAAATAGTCGTCATGGCGACATTGATGTCATAATTCTCGTCATGCCGACGATGATGTCATAATGGTCGTCATGGCGACGGTGTTACCATAATGGTCGTCATGGCGACGATGATGTCATAATGGTCGTCATGGCGACGATGATGTCAGAATGGTCGTCATGGCGACGATTATGTCAGTATGGTAGTCATGGCTTTGCTGATGTCATAATGGTCGTCATGGCGACGATGATGTCATAATGGTCGTCATGGCGACGATGATGTCAATATGGTTGTCATGGTTTTGGTGATGTCATAATGGTCGTCATGGCGACGGTGATGTCATAATGGTCGTCATGGCGACGATGATGTCATAATGGTCGTCACGGCGACGATGATGTCATAATGGTCGTCACGGCGACGGTGATGTCATAATGGTTGCCATAGTAACAATGTTGTCATAAAGTTCGTCATGGCGACGATGATGTCATAATGGTAGTCATGGCAACGATGATGTCATAATGGTCGTCATGGCGACGATGATGTCATAATGGTCGTCATGGCGACAGTGTTGCCATAATGGTCGTCATGGCGACGATGATGTCATAATGGTCGTCATGGCGACGGTGTTGTCATAATGGTCGTCATGCCGACGATGATGTCATAATGGTCGTCATGGCGAAGATGATGTCATAATGGTCGTCATGGCGACGATGATGTCATAATGGTCGTCATGGCGACGATGACGTCATAATGGTCGTCATGGCGACGATGATGTCATAATGGTCGTCATGGCGACAGTGATGTCATAATAGTCGTCATGGCGACGATGATGTCATAATGGTCGTCATGCCGACGATGATGTCATAATGGTCGTCACGGCGACGGTGTTGCCATAATGGTCGTCATGGCGACGATGATGTCATAATGGTCGTCATGGCGACGATGATGTCAGAATGGTCGTCATGGCGACGATGATGTCAGTATGGTGGTCATGGCTTTGGTGATGTCATAATGGTCGTCATGGCGACGATTATGTCATAATGGTCGTCATGGCGACGATGATGTCAATATGGTTGTCATGGCTTTGGTGATGTCATAATGGTCGTCATGGCGGCGGTGATGTCATAATGGTCGTCATGGCGACGATGATGTCATAATGGTCGTCACGGCGACGATGATGTCATAATGGTCGTCATAGCGACGATGATGTCAATATGGTTGTCATGGCTTTGGTGATGTCATCATGGTCGTCATGGCGATGGTGATGTCATAATGGTCGTCATGGCGACGATGATGTCATAATGGTCGTCACAGCGACGATGATGTCATAATGGTCGTCACGGCGACGGTGATGTCATAATGGTAGTCATGGCGACGATGATGTCATACTGGTCGTCATGGCGACGGTGTTGCCATAATGGTCGTCGTGGTGACGATGATGTCATAATGGTCGTCATGGCGACGATGATGTCATAATGGTCGTCATGGCGACGATGATGTCATAATGGTCGTCATGCCGACGATGATGTCAGTATGATGGTCATGGCTTTGGTGATGTCGTAATGGTCGTCATGGCGACGATGATGTCATACTGGTCGTCATGGCGACGGTGTTGCCATAATGGTCGTCATGGCGACGATGATGTCATAATGGTCGTCATGGCGACGATTATGTCATAATGGTCGTCATGGCGACGATGATGTCAATATGGTTGTCATGGCTTTGGTGATGTCATAATGGTCGTCATGGCGGCGGTGATGTCATAATGGTCGTCATGGCGGCGATGACGTCATAATGGTTGTCATGGCGACGATGATGTCATAATGGTCGTCATGGCGACGATGATGTCAATATGGTTGTCATGGCTTTGGTGATGTCACAATGGTCGTCATGGCGACGGTGATGTCATAATGGTCGTCATGGCGACGATGATGTCATAATGTTCGTCACGGCGACGATGATGTCATAATGGTCGTCACGGCGACGGTGATGTCATAATGGTAGTCATGGCGACGATGATGTCATACTGGTCGTCATGGCGACGGTGTTGCCATAATGGTCGTCATGGTGACGATGATGTCATAATGGTCGTCATGGCGACGATGATGTCATAATGGTCGTCATGGCGACGATGATGTCATAATGGTCGTCATGCCGACGATGATGTCAGTATGATGGTCATGGCTTTGGTGATGTCATAATGGTCGTCATGGCGACGATGATGTCATACTGGTCATCATGGCGACGGTGTTGCCATAATGGTCGTCATGGCGACGATAATGTCATAATGGTCGTCATGGCGACGGTGATGTCATAATGGTCATCATGCCGACGATGATGTCAGTATGGTGGTCATGGCTTTGGTGATGTCATAATGGTCGTCATGGCGACGATGATGTCATAATGGTCGTCATAGCGACGGTGATGTCATAATGGTCGTCATGGCGACGATGATGTCAGTATGGTGGTCATGGCTTTGGTGATGTCATAATGGTCGTCATGGCGACGGTGATGTCATAATGGTCGTCATGGCGACGATGATGTCATAATGGTCGTCATGGCGACGATGATGTCATAATGGTCGTCATGGCGACGATGACGTCATAATGGTCGTCATGGCGACGATGACGTCATAATGGTCGTCATGGCGACGATGATGTCATAATGGTCGTCATCGCGACGATGATGTCATACTGGTCGTCATGGCGACGGTGTTGCCATAATGGTCGTCATGGCGACGATGATGTCATAATGGTCATCATGGCGACGATGATGTCAATATGGTTGTCATGGCTTTGGTGATGTCATAATGGTCGTCATGGCGACGGTGATGTCATATTGGTCGTCACGGCGACGATGATGTCATAATGATCGTCACGGCGACGATGATGTCATAATGTTCGTCACGGCGACGGTGATGTCATAATGGTCGTCATGGCGACGTTAACGTCATAATGGTCGTCATGGCGACGATGATGTCATAATGGTCGTCATGGCGACGATGATGTCATAATGGTCGTCATGGTGACGATAATGTCATAATGGTCGTCATGGAGACGATGACGTCATAATGGTCGTCATGGCAACGATGATGTCATAATGGTCGTCATGGCGACGATGATGTCATACTGGTCGTCATGGCGACGGTGTTGCCATAATGGTCGTCATGGCGACGATTATGTCATAATGGTCATCATGGCGACGGTGATGTCATAATGGTCGTCATGTTGACGATGATGTCAGAATGGTGGTCATGGCTTTGTTGATGTCATAATGGTCGTCATGGCAACGATGATGTCATAATGGTCGTCATGGCGACAATGATGTCATAATGGTCGTCATGGCGACGATGATGTCAGTATGGTGGTCATGGCTTTGGTGATGTCATAATGGTCGTCATGGCGACGGTGATGTCAAAATGGTCGTCATGGCAATGGTGATGTCAGAATGGTCGTCATGGCGACGATGATGTCATACTGGTCGTCATGGCGACGGTGTTGCCATAATGGTCGTCATGGCGACGATGATGTCATAATGGTCGTCATGGCAATGGTGATGTCAGAATGGTCGTCATGGCGACGATGATGTCATAATGGTCGTCATGGCGACCGTGATGTCATAATGGTCGTCATGGCGACGATGATGTCATAATGGTCGTCGTGGCTTTGGTGATGTCATAATGGTCGTCATGGCGACGGTGACGTCATAATGGTCGTCATGGCGACGATAATGTCATACTGGTCGTCATGGCGACGGTGTTGCCATAATGGTCGTCATGGCGACGATGATGTCATAATGGTCGTCATGCCGACGATGATGTCATAATGGTCGTCATGGCGACGATGATGTCATTATGGTGGTCATGGCTTTGGTGATGTCATAATGGTCGTCATGGCGACGGTGATGTCATAATGGTCGTCATGGCAATGGTGATGTCAGAATGGTCGTCATGGCGACGATGAAGTCAGTATGGTGGTCATGGCTTTGGTGATGTCATAATGTTCGTCATGGCGACGATGATGTCATAATGGTCGTCATGGCGACGATGATGTCAATATGTTTGTCATGGCTTTGGTGATGTCATAATGGTCGTCATGGCGACGGTGATGTCATAATGGTCGTCATGGCGACGATGATGTCATAATGGTCGTCATGGCGACGGTGATGTCATAATGGTCGTCATGGCGACGATGATGTCATAATGGTCGTCATGGCTACGATGATGTCATAATGGTCGTCATGGCGACGATGATGTCATAATGGTCGTCATGCCAACGATGATGTCAATATGGTTGTCATGGCTTTGGTGATGTCATAATGGTCGACATGGCGACGGTGATGTCATAATGGTCGTCATGGCGACGATGATGTCATAATGGTCGTCACGGTGACGGTGTTGCCATAATGGTCGTCATGGCGACGATGATGTCATAATGGTCGTCATGGCGACGATGATGTCATAATGGTCGTCATGGCGACGATGATGTCAGTATGGTGGTCATGGCTTTGGTGATGTCATAATTTTCGTCATGGCGACGGTGATGTCATAATGGTCGTCATGGCAAAGGTGATGTCCAAATGGTCGTCATGGCGACGGTGTTGCCATAATGGTCGTCATGGCGACGATGATGTCATAATGGTCGTCATGGCGACGATGACGTCATAATGGTCGTCATGGCGACGATGATGTCATAATGGTCGTCATGGCGACGATGATGTCATAATGGTCGTCATGGCGACGATGATGTCAGTATGGTGGTCATGGCTTTGGTGATGTCATAATGGTCGTCATGGCGACGGTGATGTCATAATGGTCATCATGGCAATGGTGATGTCAGAATGGTCGTCATGGCGACGATGATGTCAGTATGGTGGTCATGGCTTTGGTGATGTCATAATGGTCGTCATGGCGACGATTATGTCATAATGGTCGTCATGGCGACGATGATGTCAATATGGTTGTCATGGCTTTGGTGATGTCATAATGGTCGTCATGGCGACGGTGATGTCATAATGGTCGTCATGGCGACGATGATGTCATAATGGTCGTCACGGCGACGATGATGTCATAATGGTCGTCATGGCGACGATGATGTCATACTGGTCGTCATGGCGACGGTGTTGCCATAATGGTCGTCATGGCGACGATGATGTCATAATGGTCGTCATGGCGACGATGACGTCATAATGGTCGTCATGGCGACGATGATGTCATAATGGTCGTCATCGCGACGATGATGTCATACTGGTCGTCATGGCGACGTTGTTGCCATAATGGTCGTCATGGCGACGATGATGTCATAATGGTCGTCATGGCGACGATGATGTCAATATGGTTGTCATGGCTTTGGTGATGTCATAATGGTCGTCATGGCGACGGTGATGTCATATTGGTCGTCACGGCGACGATGATGTCATAATGATCGTCACGGCGACGATGATGTCATAATGTTCGTCACGGCGACGGTGATGTCATAATGGTCGTCATGGCGACGATAACGTCATAATGGTCGTCATGGCGACGATGATGTCATAATGGTCGTCATGGCGACGATGATGTCATAATGGTCGTCATGGTGACGATAATGTCATAATGGTCGTCATGGAGACGATGACGTCATAATGGTCGTCATGGCAACGATGATGTCATAATGGTCGTCATGGCGATGATGATGTCATACTGGTCGTCATGACGACGGTGTTGCCATAATGGTCGTCATGGCGACGATTATGTCATAATGGTCATCATGGCGACGGTGATGTCATAATGGTCGTCATGTTGACGATGATGTCAGAATGGTGGTCATGGCTTTGCTGATGTCATAATGGTCGTCATGGCAACGATGATGTCATAATGGTCGTCATGGCGACGATGATGTCATAATGGTCGTCATGGCGACGATGATGTCAGTATGGTGGTCATGGCTTTGGTGATGTCATAATGGTCGTCATGGCGACGGTGATGTCAAAATGGTCGTCATGGCAATGGTGATGTCAAAATGGTCGTCATGGCGACGATGATGTCATACTGGTCGTCATGGCGACGGTGTTGCCATAATGGTCGTCATGGCGACGATGATGTCATAATGGTCGTCATGGCAATGATTATGTCAGAATGGTCGTCATGGCGACGATGATGTCATCATGGTCGTCATGGCGACGATGATGTCATAATGGTCGTCGTGGCTTTGGTGATGTCATAATGGTCGTCATGGCGACGGTGACGTCATAATGGTCGTCATGTCGACGATAATGTCATACTTGTCGTCATGGCGACGGTGTTGCCATAATGGTCGTCATGGCGACGATGATGTCATAATGGTCGTCATGCCGACGATGATGTCATAATGGTTGTCATGGCGACGATGATGTCATTATAGTGGTCATGGCTTTGGTGATGTCATAATGGTCGTCATGGCGACGGTGATGTCATAATGGTTGTCATGGCAATGGTGATGTCAGAATGGTCGTCATGGCGACGATGAAGTCAGTATGGTGGTCATGGCTTTGGTGATGTCATAATGTTCGTCATGGCGACGATGATGTCATAATGGTCGTCATGGCGACGATGATGTCAATATGGTTGTCATGGCTTTGGTGATGTCATAATGGTCGTCATGGCGACGGTGATGTCATAATGGTCGTCATGGCGACGATGATGTCATAATGGTCGTCATGGCGACAGTGATGTCATAATGGTCATCATGGCGACGATGATGTCATAATGGTCGTCATGGCTACGATGATGTCATAATGGTCGTCATGGCGACGATGATGTTATAATAGTCGTCATGGCGACGATGATGTCATAATGGTCGTCATGCCAACGATGATGTCAATATGGTGGTCATGGCTTTGGTGATGTCATAATGGTCGTCATGGCGACGGTGATGTCAAAATGGTCGTCATGGCAATGGTGATGTCAGAATGGTCGTCATGGCGACGATGATGTCATACTGGTCGTCATGGCGACGGTGTTGCCATAATGGTCGTCATGGCGACGATGATGTCATAATGGTCGTCATGGCAATGATTATGTCAGAATGGTCGTCATGGCGACGATGATGTCATAATGGTCGTCATGGCGACCGTGATGTCATCATGGTCGTCATGGCGACGATGATGTCATAATGGTCGTCGTGGCTTTGGTGATGTCATAATGGTCGTCATGGCGACGGTGATGTCATAATGGTCGTCATGTCGACGATAATGTCATACTGGTCGTCATGGCGACGGTGTTGCCATAATGGTCGTCATGGCGACGATGATGTCATAATGGTCGTCATGGCGACGATGATGTCATTATAGTGGTCATGGCTTTGGTGATGTCATAATGGTCGTCATGGCGACGGTGATGTCATAATGGTCGTCATGGCAATGGTGATGTCAGAATGGTCGTCATGGCGACGATGAAGTCAGTATGGTGGTCATGGCTTTGGTGATGTCATAATGGTCGTCATGGCGACGTTGATGTCATAATGGTCGTCATGGCAATGGTGATGTCAGAATGGTCGTCATGGCGACGATGAAGTCAGTATGGTAGTCATGGCTTTGGTGATGTCATAATGTTCGTCATGGCGACGATGATGTCATAATGGTCGTCATGGCGACGATGATGTCAATATGGTTGTCATGGCTTTGGTGATGTCATAATGGTCGTCATGGCGACGGTGATGTCATAATGGTCGTCATGGCGACGATGATGTCATAATGGTCGTCATGGCGACAGTGATGTCATAATGGTCATCATGGCGACGATGATGTCATAATGGTCGTCATGGCTACGATGATGTCATAATGGTCGTCATGGCGACGATGATGTTATAATAGTCGTCATGGCGACGATGATGTCATAATGGTCGTCATGCCAACGATGATGTCAATATGGTGGTCATGGCTTTGGTGATGTCATAATGGTCGTCATGGCGACGGTGATGTCAAAATGGTCGTCATGGCAATGGTGATGTCAGAATGGTCGTCATGGCGACGATGATGTCATACTGGTCGTCATGGCGACGGTGTTGCCATAATGGTCGTCATGGCGACGATGATGTCATAATGGTCGTCATGGCAATGATTATGTCAGAATGGTCGTCATGGCGACGACGATGTCATAATGGTCGTCATGGCGACCGTGATGTCATCATGGTCGTCATGGCGACGATGATGTCATAATGGTCGTCGTGGCTTTGGTGATGTCATAATGGTCGTCATGGCGACGGTGACGTCATAATGGTCGTCATGTCGACGATAATGTCATACTGGTCATCATGGCGACGGTGTTGCCATAATGGTCGTCATGGCGACGATGATGTCATAATGGTCGTCATGACGACGATGATGTCATAATGGTCGTCATGGCGACGATGATGTCATTATAGTGGTCATGGCTTTGGTGATGTCATAATGGTCGTCATGGCTACGGTGATGTCATAATGGTCGTCATGGCAATGGTGATGTCAGAATGGTCGTCATGGCGACGATGAAGTCAGTATGGTGGTCATGGCTTTGGTGATGTCATAATGTTCGTCATGGCGACGATGATGTCATAATGGTCGTCATGGCGACGATGATGTCAATATGGTTGTCATGGCTTTGGTGATGTCATAATGGTCGTCATGGCGACGGTGATGTCATAATGGTCGTCATGGCGACGATGATGTCATAATGGTCGTCATGGCGACAGTGATGTCATAATGGTCATCATGGCGACGATGATGTCATAATGGTCGTCATGGCTACGATGATGTCATAATGGTCGTCATGGCGACGATGATGTTATAATAGTCGTCATGGCGACGATGATGTCATAATGGTCGTCATGCCAATGATGATGTCAATATGGTTGTCATGGCTTTGGTGATGTCATAATGGTCGACATGGCGACGGTGATGTCATAATGGTCGTCATGGCGACGATGATGTCATAATGGTCGTCATGGCGACGATGATGTCAGTATGGTGGTCATGGCTTTGGTGATGTCATAATGGTCGTCATGGCGATGGTGATGTCATAATGGTCGTCATGGCAAAGGTGATGTCCAAATGGTCGTCATGGCGACGGTGTTGCCATAATGGTCGTCATGGCGACGATGACGTCATAATGGTCGTCATGGCGACGATGACGTCATAATGGTCGTCATGGCGACGATGATGTCATAATGGTCGTCATGGCGACGATGATGTCAGTATGGTGGTCATGGCTTTGGTGATGTCATAATGGTCGTCATGGCGACGGTGATGTCATAATGGTCGTCATGGCAATGGTGATGTCAGAATGGTCGTCATGGCGACGATGATGTCAGTATGGTGGTCATGGCTTTGGTGATGTCATAATGGTCGTCATGGCGACGATTATGTCATAATGGTCGTCATGGCGACGATGATGTCAATATGGTTGTCATGGCTTTGGTGATGTCATAATGGTCGTCATGGCGACGGTGATGTCATAATGGTCGTCATGGCGACGATGATGTCATAATGGTCGTCACGGCGACGATGATGTCATAATGGTCGTCATGGCGACGATTATGTCATACTGGTCGTCATGGCGACGGTGTTGCCATAATGGTCGTCATGGCGACGATGATGTCATAATGGTCGTCATACCGACGATGATGCCATAATGGTCGTCATGGCGATGATGATGTCATAATGGTCGTCATGGCGACGATGATGTCATAATGGTCGTCATGGCGACGATGATGTCAGTATGGTGGTCATGGCTTTGGTGATGTCATAATGGTCGTCATGGCGACGGTGATGTCATAATGGTCGTCATGGCGACGATGATGTCAGTATGGTGGTCATGGCTTTGGTGATGTCATAATGGTCGTCATGGCGACGGTGATGTCAAAATGGTCGTCATGGCAATGGTGATGTCAGAATGGTCTTCATGGCGACGATGATGTCATACTGGTCGTCATGGCGACGGTGTTGCCATAATGGTCGTCATGGCGACGATGATGTCATAAGGGTCGTCATGGCGACGATGATGTCATAATGGTCATCATGGCGACGATGACGTCATAATGGTCGTCATGGCGACAATGACGTCATTATGGTCGTCATGGCGACGATAATGTCATAATGGTCGTCATGGCGACTATGATGTCATACTGGTCGTCATGGCGACGGAGTTGCCATAATGGTCGTCATTTCGACGATGATGTCATAATGGTCGTCATGCCGACGATGATGTCATAATGGTCGTCATGGCGACGGTGACGTCATAATGATCGTCATGTCGACGGTGATGTCATAATGGTCGTCATGGCAACGGAGATGTCATAATAGTCGTCATGGCGACATTGATGTCATAATTGTCGTCATGCCGACGATGATGTCATAATGGTCGCCATGGCGACGGTGTTACCATAATGGTCGTCATGGCGACGATGATGTCATAATGGTCGTCATGGCGACGATGATGCCAGAATGGTCGTCATGGCGACGATTATGTCAGTATGGTAGTCATGGCTTTGATGATGTCATAATGGTCGTCATGGCGACGATGATGTCATAATGGTCGTCATGGCGACGATGATGTCAATATGGTTGTCATGGTTTTGGTGATGTCATAATGGTCGTCATGGCGACGGTGATGTCATAATGGTCGTCATGGCGACGATGATGTCAAAATGGTCGTCACGGCGACGATGATGTCATAATGGTCGTCACGGCGACGGTGATGTCATAATGGTTGCCATAGCAACATTGTTGTCATAAAGTTCGTCATGGCGACGATGATGTCATAATGATAGTCATGGCAACGATGATGTCATAATGGTCGTCATGGCGACGATGATGTCATACTGGTCGTCATGGCGACAGTGTTGCCATAATGGTCGTCATGGCGACGATGATGTCATAATGGTTGTCATGGCGACGGTGTTGTCATAATGGTCGTCATGCCGACGATGATGTCATAATGGTCGTCATGGCGAAGATGATGTCATAATGGTCGTCATGGCGACGATGATGTCATAATGGTCGTCATGGCGACGATGACGTCATAATAGTCGTCATGGCGACGATGATGTCATAATGGTCGTCATGGCGACAGTGATGTCATAATAGTCGTCATGGCGACGGTGTTGCCATAATGGTCGTCATGGCGACGATGATGTCATAATGGTCGTCATGGCGACGATGATGTCAGAATGGTCGTCATGGCGACGATGATGTCAGTATGGTGGTCATGGCTTTGGTGATGTCATAATGGTCGTCATGGCGACGATTATGTCATAATGGTCATCATGGCGACGATGATGTCAATATGGTTATCATGGCTTTGGTGATGTCATAATGGTTGTCATGGCGGCGGTGATGTCATAATGGTCGTCATGGCGACGATTATGTCATAATGGTCGTCATGGCGACGATGATGTCAATATGGTTGTCATGGCTTTGGTTATGTCATAATGGTCGTCATGGCGACGGTGATGTCATAATGGTCGTCATGGCGACGATGATGTCATAATGGTCGTCACAGCGACGATGATGTCATAATGGTCGTCACGGCGACGGTGATGTCATAATGGTAGTCATGGCGACGATGATGTCATACTGGTCGTCATGGCGACGGTGTTGCCATAATGGTCCTCATGGTGACGATGATGTCATAATGGTCGTCATGGCGACGATGATGTCATAATGGTCGTCATGGCGACGATGATGTCATAATGGTCGTCATGCCGACGATGATGTCAGTATGATGGTTATGGCTTTGGTGATGTCATAATGGTCGTCATGGCGACGATGATGTCATACTGGTCGTCATGGCGACGGTGTTGCCATAATGGTCGTCATGGCGACGATAATGTCATAATGGTCGTCATGGCGACGGTGATGTCATAATTGTCGTCATGCCGACGATGATGTCAGTATGGTGGTCATGGCTTTGGTGATGTCATAATGGTCGTCATGGCGACGATGATGTCATAATGGTCGTCATAGCGACGATGATGTCATAATGGTCGTCATGGCGACGATGATGTCAGTATGGTGGTCATGGCTTTGGTGATGTCATAATGGTTGTCATGGCGACGGTGATGTCATAATGGTCGTCATGGCGACGATGATGTCATAATGGTCGTCATGGCGACGATGATGTCATAATGGTCGTCATGGCGACGATGACGTCATAATGGTCGTCATGGCGACGATGACGTCATAATGGTCGTCATGGCGACGATGATGTCATAATGGTCGTCATCGCGACGATGATGTCATACTGGTCGTCATGACGACGGTGTTGCCATAATGGTCGTCATGGCGACGATGATGTCATAATGGTCGTCATGGCGACGATGATGTCAATATGGTTGTCATGGCTTTGGTGATGTCATAATGGTCGTCATGGCGACGGTGATGTCATAATGGTCGTCACGGCGACGATGATGTCATAATGATCGTCACGGCGACGATGATGTCATAATGTTCGTCACTGCGACGGTGATGTCATAATGGTCGTCATGGCGACGATAACGTCATAATGGTCGTCATGGCGACGATAACGTCATAATGGTCGTCATGGCGACCATGATGTCATAATGGTCGTCATGGCGACGATGATGTCATAATGGTCGTCATGGTGACGATGATGTCATAATGGTCGTCATGGAGACGATGACGTCATAATGGTCGTCATGGCAACGATGATGTCATAATGGTCGTCATGGCGACGATGATGTCATAATGGTCGTCATGTTGACGATGATGTCAGAATGGTGGTCATGGCTTTGGTGATGTCATAATGGTCGTCATGGCAACGATGATGTCATAATGGTCGTCATGGCGACGATGATGTCATAATGGTCGTCATGGCGACGATGATGTCAGTATGGTGGTCATGGCTTTGGTGATGTCATAATGGTCGTCATGGCGACGGTGACGTCATAATGGTCGTCATGGCGACGGTGACGTCATAATGGTCGTCATGTCGACGATAATGTCATACTGGTCGTCATGGCGACGGTGTTGCCATAGTGGTCGTCATGGCGACGATGATGTCATAATGGTCGTCATGGCGACGATGATGTCATTATAGTGGTCATGGCTTTGGTGATGTCATAATGGTCGTCATGGCGACGGTGATGTCATAATGGTCGTCATGGCAATGGTGATGTCAGAATGGTCGTCATGGCGACGATGAAGTCAGTATGGTGGTCATGGCTTTGGTGATGTCATAATGTTCGTCATGGCGACGATGATGTCATAATGGTCGTCATGGCGGCGATGATGTCAATATGGTTGTCATGGCTTTGGTGATGTCATAATGGTCGTCATGGCGACGGTGATGTCATAATGGTCGTCATGGCGACGATGATGTCATAATGGTCGTCATGGCGACGGTGATGTCATAATGGTCGTCATGGCGACGATGATGTCATAATGGTCGTCATGGCTACGATGATGTCATAATGGTCGTCATGGCGACGATGATGTTATAATAGTCGTCATGGCGACGATGATGTCATAATGGTCGTCATGCCAACGATGATGTCAATATGGTTGTCATGGCTTTGGTGATGTCATAATGGTCGACATGGCGACGGTGATGTCATAATGGTCGTCATGGCGACGATGATGTCATAATGGTCGTCACGGTGACGGTGTTGCCATAATGGTCGTCATGGCGACGATGATGTCATAATGGTCGTCATGGCGACGATGATGTCATAATGGTCGTCATGGCGACGATGATGTCAGTATGGTGGTCATGGCTTTGGTGATGTCATAATGGTCGTCATGGCGACGGTGATGTCATAATGGTCGTCATGGCGACGATGATGTCATAATGGTCGTCATGGCGACGATGATGTCAGTATGGTGGTCATGGCTTTGGTGATGTCATAATGGTCGTCATGGCGACGGTGATGTCATAATGGTCGTCATGGCGACGATGATGTCAGTATGGTGGTCATGGCTTTGGTGATGTCATAATGGTCGTCATGGCGACGGTGATGTCAAAATGGTCGTCATGGCAATGGTGATGTCAGAATGGTCTTCATGGCGACGATGATGTCATACTGGTCGTCATGGCGACGGTGTTGCCATAATGGTCGTCATGGCGACGATGATGTCATAAGGGTCGTCATGGCGACGATGATGTCATAATGGTCATCATGGCGACGATGACGTCATAATGGTCGTCATGGCGACAATGACGTCATTATGGTCGTCATGGCGACGATAATGTCATAATGGTCGTCATGGCGACTATGATGTCATACTGGTCGTCATGGCGACGGAGTTGCCATAATGGTCGTCATTTCGACGATGATGTCATAATGGTCGTCATGCCGACGATGATGTCATAATGGTCGTCATGGCGACGGTGACGTCATAATGATCGTCATGTCGACGGTGATGTCATAATGGTCGTCATGGCAACGGAGATGTCATAATAGTCGTCATGGCGACATTGATGTCATAATTGTCGTCATGCCGACGATGATGTCATAATGGTCGTCATGGCGACGGTGTTACCATAATGGTCGTCATGGCGACGATGATGTCATAATGGGCGTCATGGCGACGATGATGCCAGAATGGTCGTCATGGCGACGATTATGTCAGTATGGTAGTCATGGCTTTGGTGATGTCATAATGGTCGTCATGGCGACGATGATGTCATAATGGTCGTCATGGCGACGATGATGTCAATATGGTTGTCATGGTTTTGGTGATGTCATAATGGTCGTCATGGCGACGGTGATGTCATAATGGTCGTCATGGCGACGATGATGTCAAAATGGTCGTCACGGCGACGATGATGTCATAATGGTCGTCACGGCGACGGTGATGTCATAATGGTTGCCATAGCAACAATGTTGTCATAAAGTTCGTCATGGCGACGATGATGTCATAATGGTAGTCATGGCAACGATGATGTCATAATGGTCGTCATGGCGACGATGATGTCATACTGTTCGTCATGGCGACAGTGTTGCCATAATGGTCGTCATGGCGACGATGATGTCATAATGGTCGTCATGGCGACGGTGTTGTCATAATGGTCGTCATGCCGACGATGATGTCATAATGGTCGTCATGGCGAAGATGATGTCATAATGGTCGTCATGGCGACGATGATGTCATAATGGTCGTCATGGCGACGATGACGTCATAATGGTCGTCATGGCGACGATGATGTCATAATGGTCGTCATGGCGACAGTGATGTCATAATAGTCGTCATGGCGACGATGATGTCATAATGGTCGTCATGCCGACGATGATGTCATAATGGTCGTCACGGCGACGGTGTTGCCATAATGGTCGTCATGGCGACGATGATGTCATAATGGTCGTCATGGCGACGATGATGTCAGAATGGTCGTCATGGCGACGATGATGTCAGTATGGTGGTCATGGCTTTGGTGATGTCATAATGGTCGTCATGGCGACGATTATGTCATAATGGTCGTCATGGCGACGATGATGTCAATATGGTTGTCATGGCTTTGGTGATGTCATAATGGTTGTCATGGCGGCGGTGATGTCATAATGGTCGTCATGGCGACGATTATGTCATAATGGTCGTCATGGCGACGATGATGTCAATATGGTTGTCATGGCTTTGGTGATGTCATAATGGTCGTCATGGCGACGGTGATGTCATAATGGTCGTCATGGCGACGATGATGTCATAATGGTCGTCACAGCGACGATGATGTCATAATGGTCGTCACGGCGACGGTGATGTCATAATGGTAGTCATGGCGACGATGATGTCATACTGGTCGTCATGGCGACGGTGTTGCCATAATGGTCGTCATGGTGACGATGATGTCATAATGGTCGTCATGGCGACGATGATGTCATAATGGTCGTCATGGCGACGATGATGTCATAATGGTCGTCATGCCGACGATGATGTCAGTATGATGGTTATGGCTTTGGTGATGTCATAATGGTCGTCATGGCGACGATGATGTCATACTGGTCGTCATGGCGACGGTGTTGCCATAATGGTCGTCATGGCGACGATAATGTCATAATGGTCGTCATGGCGACGGTGATGTCATAATTGTCGTCATGCCGACGATGATGTCAGTATGGTGGTCATGGCTTTGGTGATGTCATAATGGTCGTCATGGCGACGATGATGTCAGTATGGTGGTCATGGCTTTGGTGATGTCATAATGGTTGTCATGGCGACGGTGATGTCATAATGGTCGTCATGGCGACGATGATGTCATAATGGTCGTCATGGCGACGATGATGTCATAATGGTCGTCATGGCGACGATGACGTCATAATGGTCGTCATGGCGACGATGACTTCATAATGGTCGTCATGGCGACGATGATGTCATAATGGTCGTCATCGCGACGATGATGTCATACTGGTCGTCATGGCGACGGTGTTGCCATAATGGTCGTCATGGCGACGATGATGTCATAATGGTCGTCATGGCGACGATGATGTCAATATGGTTGTCATGGCTTTGGTGATGTCATAATGGTCGTCATGGCGACGGTGATGTCATAATGGTCGTCACGGCGACGATGATGTCATAATGATCGTCACGGCGACGATGATGTCATAATGTTCGTCACTGCGACGGTGATGTCATAATGGTCGTCATGGCGACGATAACGTCATAATGGTCGTCATGGCGACGATGATGTCATAATGGTCGTCATGGCGACGATGATGTCATAATGGTCGTCATGGTGACGATGATGTCATAATGGTCGTCATGGAGACGATGACGTCATAATGGTCGTCATGGCAACGATGATGTCATAATGGTCGTCATGGCGACGATGATGTCATACTGGTCGTCATGGCGACGGTGTTGCCATAATGGTCGTCATGGCGACGATTATGTCATAATGGTCGTCATGGCGACGGTGATGTCATAATGGTCGTCATGTTGACGATGATGTCAGAATGGTGGTCATGGCTTTGGTGATGTCATAATGGTCGTCATGGCAACGATGATGTCATAATGGTCGTCATGGCGACGATGATGTCATAATGGTCGTCATGGCGACGATGATGTCAGTATGGTGGTCATGGCTTTGGTGATGTCATAATGGTCGTCATGGCGACAGTGATGTCAAAATGGTCGTCATGGCAATGGTGATGTCAGAATGGTCGTCATGGCGACGATGATGTCATACTGGTCGTCATGTCGTCATAGCGACGGTGTTGCCATAATGGTCGTCATGGCGACGATGATGTCTTAATGGTCGTCATGGCAATGGTGATGTCAGAATGGTCGTCATGGCGACGATGATGTCATAATGGTCGTCATGGCGACCGTGATGTCATAATGGTCGTCATGGCGACGATGATGTCATAATGGTCGTCGTGGCTATGATGATGTCATAATGGTCGTCATGGCTACGATGATGTCATAATGGTCGTCATGGCTACGATGATGTCATAATGGTCGTCATGGCGACGATGATGTCATAATGGTCGTCATGGCGACGGTGATGTTATAATAGTCGTCATGGCGACGATGATGTCATAATGGTCGTCATGCCGACGATGATGTCAATATGGTTGTTATGGCTTTGGTGATGTCATAATGGTCGTCATGGCGACGATGATGTCATAATGGTCGTCACGGCAGCGGTAATGTCATAATGGTCGTCATGGCGACGATGATGTCATACTGTCGTCATGGCGACGGTGTTGCCATAATGGTCGTCATGGCGACGATGATGTCATAATGGTCATCATGGCGACGATGACGTCATAATGGTCGTCATGGCGACGATGACGTCATAATGGTCGTCATGGCGACGATAATGTCATACTGGTCGTCATGGCGACGGTGTTGCCATAATGGTCGTCATGGCGACGATGATGTCATAATGGTCGTCATGCCGACGATGATGTCATAATGGTCGTCATGGCGACGATGATGTCATTATGGTGGTCATGGCTTTGGTGATGTCATAATGGTCGTCATGGCGACGGTGATGTCATAATGGTCGTCATGGCAATGGGTATGTCAGAATGGTCGTCATGGCGACGATGAAGTCAGTATGGTGGTCATGGCTTTGGTGATGTCATAATGTTCGTCATGGCGACGATGATGTCATAATGGTCGTCATGGCGACGATGATGTCAATATGGTTGTCATGGCTTTGGTGATGTCATAATGGTCGTCATGGCGGCGGTGATGTCATAATGGTCGTCATGGCGACGATGATGTCATAATGGTCGTCATGGCGACGGTGATGTCATAATGGTCGTCATGGCGACGATGATGTCATAATGGTCGTCATGGCTACGATGATGTCATAATGGTCGTCATGGCGACGATGATGTTATAATAGTCGTCATGGCGACGATGATGTCATAATGGTCGTCATGCCAACGATGATGTCAATATGGTTGTCATGGCTTTGGTGATGTCATAATGGTCGACATGGCGACGGTGATGTCATAATGGTCGTCATGGCGACGATGATGTCATAATGATCGTCACGGTGACGGTGTTGCCATAATGGTCGTCATGGCGACGATGATGTCATAATGGTCGTCATGGCGACGATGATGTCATAATTGTCGTCATGGCGACGATGATGTCAGTATGGTGGTCATGGCTTTGGTGATGTCATAATGGTCGTCATGGCGACGGTGATGTCATAATGGTCGTCATGGCAAAGTTGATGTCCAAATGGTCGTCATGGCGACGGTGTTGCCATAATGGTCGTCATGGCGACGATGATGTCATAATGGTCGTCATGGCGACGATGACGTCATAATAGTCGTCATGGCGACGATGATGTCATAATGGTCGTCATGGCGACGATGATGTCATAATGGTCGTCATGGCGACGATGATGTCAGTATGGTGGTCATGGCTTTGGTGATGTCATAATGGTCGTCATGGCGACGGTGATGTCATAATGGTCGTCATGGCAATGGTGATGTCAGAATGGTCGTCATGGCGACGATGATGTCAGTATGGTGGTCATGGCTTTGGTGATGTCATAATGGTCGTCATGGCGACGATGATGTCATAATGGTCGTCATGGCGACGATGATGTCAATATGGTTGTCATGGCTTTGGTGATGTCATAATGGTCGTCATGGCGACGGTGATGTCATAATGGTCGTCACGGCGACGATGATGTCATAATGGTCGTCACGGCGACGATGATGTCATAATGGTCGTCATGGCGACGATGATGTCATACTGGTCGTCATGGCGACGGTGTTGCCATAATGGTCGTCATGGCGACGATGATGTCATAATGGTCGTCATGCCGACGATGATGCCATAATGGTCGTCATGGCGACGATGATGTCATAATGGTCGTCATGGCGACGATGATGTCATAATGGTCGTCATGGCGACGATGATGTCAGTATGGTGGTCATGGCTTTGGTGATGTCATAATGGTCGTCATGGCGACGGTGATGTCATAATGGTCGTCATGGCGACGATGATGTCAGTATGGTGGTCATGGCTTTGGTGATGTCATAATGGTCGTCATGGCGACGGTGATGTCAAAATGGTCGTCATGGCAATGGTGATGTCAGAATGGTCTTCATGGCGACGATGATGTCATACTGGTCGTCATGGCGACGGTGTTGCCATAATGGTCGTCATGGCGACGATGATGTCATAATGGTCGTCATGGCGACGATCATGTCATAATGGTCATCATGGCGACGATGACGTCATAATGGTCGTCATGGCGACAATGACGTCATTATGGTCGTCATGGCGACGATAATGTCATAATGGTCGTCATGGCGACTATGATGTCATACTGGTCGTCATGGCGACGGAGTTGCCATAATGGTCGTCATTTCGACGATGATGTCATAATGGTCGTCATGCCGACGATGATGTCATAATGGTCGTCATGGCGACGGTGACGTCATAATGATCGTCATGTCGACGGTGATGTCATAATGGTCGTCATGGCGACGGAGATGTCATAATAGTCGTCATGGCGACATTGATGTCATAATTGTCGTCATGCCGACGATGATGTCATAATGGTCGTCATGGTGACGGTGTTACCATAATGGTCGTCATGGCGACGATGATGTCATAATGGTCGTCATGGCGACGATGATGCCAGAATGGTCGTCATGGCGACGATTATGTCAGTATGGTAGTCATGGCTTTGGTGATGTCATAATGGTCGTCATGGCGACGATGATGTCATAATGGTCGTCATGGCGACGGTGACGTCATAATGATCGTCATGTCGACGGTGATGTCATAATGGTCGTCATGGCGACGGTGATGTCATAATGGTTGCCATAGCAACAATTTTGTCATAAAGTTCGTCAAGGCGACGATGATGTCATAATGGTAGTCATGGCAACGATGATGTCATAATGGTCGTCATGGCGACGATGATGTCATACTGGTCGTCATGGCGACAGTGTTGCCATAATGGTCGTCATGGCGACGATGATGTCATAATGGTCGTCATGGCGACGGTGTTGTCATAATGGTCGTCATGCCGACGATGATGTCATAATGGTCGTCATGGCGAAGATGATGTCATAATGGTCGTCATGGCGACGATGATGTCATAATGGTCGTCATGGCGACGATGACGTCATAATGGTCGTCATGGCGACGATGATGTCATAATGGTCGTCATGGCGACAGTGATGTCATAATAGTCGTCATGGCGACGATGATGTCATAATGGTCGTCATGCCGACGATGATGTCATAATGGTCGTCACGGCGACGGTGTTGCCATAATGGTCGTCATGGCGACGATGATGTCAGAATGGTCGTCATGGCGACGATGATGTCAGTATGGTGGTCATGGCTTTGGTGATGTCATAATGGTCGTCATGGCGACGATTATGTCATAATGGTCGTCATGGCGACGATGATGTCAATATGGTTGTCATGGCTTTGGTGATGTCATAATGGTCGTCATGGCGGCGGTGATGTCATAATGGTCGTCATGGCGACGATGATGTCATAATGGTCGTCACGGCGACGATGATGTCATAATGGTCGTCATAGCGACGATGATGTCAATATGGTTGTCATGGCTTTGGTGATGTTATAATGGTCGTCATGGCGACGGTGATGTCATAATGGTCGTCATGGCGACGATGATGTTATAATGGTCGTCACAGCGACGATGATGTCATAATGGTCGTCACGGCGACGGTGATGTCATAATGGTAGTCATGGCGACGATGATGTCATACTGGTCGTCATGGCGACGGTGTTGCCATAATGGTCGTCATGGTGACGATTATGTCATAATGGTCGTCATGGCGACGATGATGTCATAATGGTCGTCATGCCGACGATGATGTCAGTATGATGGTCATGGCTTTTGTGATGTCATAATGGTCGTCATGGCGACGATGATGTCATACTGGTCGTCATGGCGACGGTGTTGCCATAATGGTCGTCATGGCGACGATAATGTCATAATGGTCGTCATGGCGACGGTGATGTCATAATGGTCGTCATGCCGACGATGATGTCAGTATGGTGGTCATGGCTTTGGTGATGTAATAATGGTCGTCATGGCGACGATGATGTCATAATGGTCGTCATAGCGACGATGATGTCATAATGGTCGTCATGGCGACGATGATGTCAGTATGGTGGTCATGGCTTTGGTGATGTCATAATGGTTGTCATGGCGACGGTGATGTCATAATGGTCGTCATGGCGACGATGATGTCATAATGGTCGTCATGGCGACGATGACGTCATAATGGTCGTCATGGCGACGATGACGTCATAATGGTCGTCATGGCGACGATGATGTCATAATGGTCGTCATCGCGACGATGATGTCATACTGGTCGTCATGGCGACGGTGTTGCCATAATGGTCGTCATGGCGACGATGATGTCATAATGGTCGTCATGGCGACGATGATGTCAATATGGTTGTCATGGCTTTGGTGATGTCATAATGGTCGTCATGGCGACGGTGATGTCATAATGGTCGTCACGGCGACGATGATGTCATAATGATCGTCACGGCGACGATGATGTCATAATGTTCGTCACGGCGACGGTGATGTCATAATGTTCGTCACGGCGACGGTGATGTCATAATGGTCGTCATGGCGACGATAACGTCATAATGGTCGTCATGGCGACGATGATGTCATAATGGTCGTCATGGCGACGATGATGTCATAATGGTCGTCATGGTGACGATGATGTCATAATGGTCGTCATGGAGACGATGACGTCATAATGGTCGTCATGGCAACGATGATGTCATAATGGTCGTCATGGCGACGATGATGTCATACTGGTCGTCATGGCGACGGTGTTGCCATAATGGTCGTCATGGCGACGATTATGTCATAATGGTCGTCATGGCGACGGTGATGTCATAATGGTCGTCATGTTGACGATGATGTCAGAATGGTGGTCATGGCTTTGGTGATGTCATAATGGTCGTCATGGCAACGATGATGTCATAATGGTCGTCATGGCGACGATGATGTCATAATGGTCGTCATGGCGATGATGATGTCAATATGGTGGTCATGGCTTTGGTGATGTCATAATGGTCGTCATGGCGACGGTGATGTCAAAATGGTCGTCATGGCAACGGTGATGTCAGAATGGTCGTCATGGCGACGATGATGTCATACTGGTCGTCATGGCGACGATGATGTCATACTGGTCGTCATGGCGACGGTGTTGCCATAATGGTCGTCATGGCGACGATGATGTCTTAATGGTCGTCATGGCAATGGTGATGTCGGAATGGTCGTCATGGCGACGATGATGTCATAATGGTCGTCATGGCGACCGTGATGTCATAATGGTCGTCATGGCGACGATGATGTTATAATGGTCGTCGTGGCTACGATGATGTCATAATGGTCGTCATGGCTACGATGATGTCATAATGGTCGTCATGGCTACGATGATGTCAATATGGTTGTCATGGCTTTGGTGATGTCATAATGGTCGTCATGGCGACGGTGATGTCATAATGGTCGTCATGGCGACGATGATGTCATAATGGTCGTCACGGCAGCGGTAATGTCATAATGGTCGTCATGGCGACGATGATGTCATACTGTCGTCATGGCGACGGTGTTGCCATAATGGTCGTCATGGCGACGATGATGTCATAATGGTCATCATGGCGACGATGACGTCATAATGGTCGTCATGGCGACGATGACGTCATAATGGTCGTCATGGCGACGATAATGTCATACTGGTCGTCATGGCGACGGTGTTGCCATAATGGTCGTCATGGCGACGATGATGTCATAATGGTCGTCATGCCGACGATGATGTCATAATGGTCGTCATGGCGACGATGATGTCATTATGGTGGTCATGGCTTTGGTGATGTCATAATGGTCGTCATGGCGACGGTGATGTCATAATGGTCGTCATGGCAATGGTGATGTCAGAATGGTCGTCATGGCGACGATGAAGTCAGTATGGTGGTCATGGCTTTGGTGATGTCATAATGTTCGTCATGGCGACGATGATGTCATAATGGTCGTCATGGCGACGATGATGTCAATATGGTTGTCATGGCTTTGGTGATGTCATAATGGTCGTCATGGCGACGGTGATGTCATAATGGTCGTCATGGCGACGGTGATGTCATAATGGTCGTCATGGCGACGGTGATGTCATAATGGTCGTCATGGCGACGATGATGTCATAATGGTCGTCATGGCAACGATGATGTCATAATGGTCGTCATGGCGACGATGATGTTATAATAGTCGTCATGGCGACGATGATGTCATAATGGTCGTCATGCCAACGATGATGTCAATATGGTTGTCATGGCTTTGGTGATGTCATAATGGTCGACATGGCGACGGTGATGTCATAATGGTCGTCATGGCGACGATGATGTCATAATGGTCGTCACGGCGACGATGATGTCATAATGGTCGTCACGGCGGCGGTAGTGTCATAATGGTCGTCATGGCGACGATGATGTCATACTGTCGTCATGGCGACGGTGTTGCCATAATGGTCGTCATGGCGACGATGAGGTCATAATGGTCATCATGGCGACGATGACGTCATAATGGTCGTCATGGCGACGATGACGTCATAATGGTCGTCATGGCGACGATAATGTCATACTGTTCGTCATGGCGACGGTGTTGCCATAATGGTCGTCATGGCGACGATGATGTCATAATGGTCGTCATGCCGACGATGATGTCATAATGGTCATCATGGCGACTATGATGTCATAATGGTCGTCATGGCGACGATGATGTCAGTATGGTGGTCATGGCTTTGGTGATGTCATAATGGTCGTCATGGCGACGGTGATGTCATAATGGTCGTCATGGCAATGGTGATGTCAGAATGGTCGTCATGGCGACGATGATGTCATACTGTCGTCATGGCGACGGTGTTGCCATAATGGTCGTCATGGCGACGATGATGTCATAATGGTCATCATGGCGACGATGACGTCAGAATGGTCGTCATGGCAATGATGATGTCATAATGGTCGTCATGGCGACGATGATGTCATACTGGTCGTCATGGCGACGGTGTTGCCATAATGGTCGTCATGGCGACGATAATGTCATAATGGTCGTCATGGCGACGGTGATGTCATAATGGTCGTCATGCCGACGATGATGTCAGTATGGTGGTCATGGCTTTGGTGATGTCATAATGGTTGTCATGGCGACGATGATGTCATAATGGTCGTCATGGCGACGATGATGTCATAATGGTCGTCATGGCGACGATGACGTCATAATGGTCGTCATGGCGACGATGACGTCATAATGGTCGTCATGGTGACGATGACGTCATAATGGTCGTCATGGCGACGATGATGTCATAATGGTCGTCATCGCGACGATGATGTCATACTGGTCGTCATGGCGACGGTGTTGCCATAATGGTCGTCATGGCGACGATGATGTCATAATGGTCGTCATGGCGACGATGATGTCAATATGGTTGTCATGGCTTTGGTGATGTCATAATGGTCGTCATGGCGACGGTGATGTCATATTGGTCGTCACGGCGACGATGATGTCATAATGATCGTCACGGCGACGATGATGTCATAATGTTCGTCACGGCGACGGTGATGTCATACTGGTCGTCATGGCGACGATAACGTCATAATGGTCGTCATGGCGACGATGATGTCATAATGGTCGTCATGGCGACGATGATGTCATAATGGTCGTCATGGTGACGATAATGTCATAATGGTCGTCATGGAGACGATGACGTCATAATGGTCGTCATGGCAGCGATGATGTCATAATGGTCGTCATGGCGACGATGATGTCATACTGGTCATCATGGCGACGGTGTTGCCATAATGGTCGTCATGGCGACGATTATGTCATAATGGTCATCATGGCTACGGTGATGTCATAATGGTCGTCATGTTGACGATGATGTCAGAATGGTGGTCATGGCTTCGTTGATGTCAGTATGGTGGTCATGGCTTTGGTGATGTCATAATGGTCGTCATGGCGACGGTGATGTCAAAATGGTCGTCATGGCAATGGTGATGTCAGAATGGTCGTCATGGCGACGATGATGTCATACTGGTCGTCATGGCGACGGTGTTGCCATAATGGTCGTCATGGCGACGATGATGTCATAATGGTCGTCATGGCAATGGTGATGTCAGAATGGTCGTCATGGCGACGATGATGTCATAATGGTCGTCATGGCGACCGTGATGTCATAATGGTCGTCATGGCGACGATGTTGTCATAATGGTCGCCGTGGCTTTGGTGATGTCATAATGGTCATCATGGCGACGGTGATGTTATAATGGTCGTCATGGCAATGGTGATGTCAGAATGGTCGTCATGGCGACGCTGAAGTCAGTATGGTGGTCATGGCTTTGGTGATGTCATAATGTTCGTCATGGCGACGATGATGTCATAATGGTCGTCATGGCGACGATGATGTCATAATGGTCGTCATGGCGACGGTGATGTCATAATGGTCATCATGGCTACGATGATGTCATAATGGTCGTCATGGCGACGATGATGTTATAATAGTCGTCATGGCGACGATGATGTCATAATGGTCGTCATGCCAACGATGATGTCAATATGGTTGTCATGGCTTTGGTGATGTCATAATGGTCGACATGGCGACGGTGATGTCATAATGGTCGCCATGGCGACGATGATGTCATAATGGTCGTCACGGTGACGGTGTTGCCATAATGGTCGTCATGGCGACGATGATGTCATAATGGTCGTCATGGCGACGATGATGTCATAATGGTCGTCATGGCGACGATGATGTCAGTATGGTGGTCATGGCTTTGGTGATGTCATAATGGTCGTCATGGCGACGGTGATGTCATAATGGTCGTCATGGCAAAGGTGATGTCCAAATGGTCGTCATGGCGACGATGATGTCATAATGGTCGTCATGGCGACGATGACGTCATAATGGTCGTCATGGCGACGATGATGTCATAATGGTCGTCATGGCGACGATGATGTCATAATGGTCGTCATGGCGACGATGATGTCAGTATGGTGGTCATGGCTTTGGTGATGTCATAATGGTCGTCATGGCGACGGTGATGTCATAATGGTCGTCATGGCAATGGTGATGTCAGAATGGTCGTCATGGCGACGATGATGTCAGTATGGTGGTCATGGCTTTGGTGATGTCATAATGGTCGTCATGGCGACGATTATGTCATAATGGTCGTCATGGCGACGATGATGTCAATATGGTTGTCATGGCTTTGGTGATGTCATAATGGTCGTCATGGCGACGGTGATGTCATAATGGTCGTCATGGCGACGATGATGTCATAATGGTCGTCACGGCGACGATGATGTCATAATGGTCGTCATGGCGACGATGATGTCATACTGGTCGTCATGGTGACGATAATGTCATAATGGTCGTCATGGAGACGATGACGTCATAATGGTCGTCATGGCAACGATGATGTCATAATGGTCGTCATGGCGACGATGATGTCATACTGGTCGTCATGGCGACGGTGTTGCCATAATGGTCGTCATGGCGACGATTATGTCATAATGGTCATCATGGCGACGGTGATGTCATAATGGTCGTCATGTTGACGATGATGTCAGAATGGTGGTCATGGCTTCGTTGATGTCATAATGGTCGTCATGGCAACGATGATGTCATAATGGTCGTCATGGCGACGATGATGTCATAATGGTCGTCATGGCGACGATGATGTCAGTATGGTGGTCATGGCTTTGGTGATGTCATAATGGTCGTCATGGCGACGGTGATGTCAAAATGGTCGTCATGGCAATGGTGATGTCAGAATGGTCGTCATGGCGACGATGATGTCATACTGGTCGTCATGGCGACGGTGTTGCCATAATGGTCGTCATGGCGACGATGATGTCATAATGGTCGTCATGGCAATGGTGATGTCAGAATGGTCGTCATGGCGACGATGATGTCATAATGGTCGTCATGGCGACCGTGATGTCATAATGGTCGTCATGGCGACGATGATGTCATAATGGTCGCCGTGGCTTTGGTGATGTCATAATGGTCGTCATGGCGACGGTGACGTCATAATGGTCGTCATGGCGACGATAATGTCATACTGGTCGTCATGGCGACGATGATGTCATAATGGTCGTCATGGCGACGATGATGTCATAATGGTCGTCATGCCGACGATGATGTCATAATGGTCGTCATGCCGACGATGATGTCATAATGGTCGTCATGGCGACGATGATGTCATTATGGTGGTCATGGCTTTGGTGATGTCATAATGGTCGTCATGGCGACGATGAAGTCAGTATGGTGGTCATGGCTTTGGTGATGTCATAATGTTCGTCATGGCGACGATGATGTCATAATGGTCGTCATGGCGACGATGATGTCAATATGGTTGTCATGGCTTTGGTGATGTCATAATCGTCGTCATGGCGACGATGATGTCATAATGGTCGTCATGGCGACGGTGATGTCATAATGGTCGTCATGGCGACGATGATGTCATAATGGTCGTCATGGCTACGATGATGTCATAATGGTCGTCATGGCGACGATGATGTTATAATAGTCGTCATGGCGACGATGATGTCATAATGGTCGTCATGCCAACGATGATGTCAATATGGTTGTCATGGCTTTGGTGATGTCATAATGGTCGACATGGCGACGGTGATGTCATAATGGTCGTCATGGCGACGATGATGTCATAATGGTCGTCACGGTGACGGTGTTGCCATAATGGTCGTCATGGCGACGATGATGTCATAATGGTCGTCATGGCGACGATGATGTCATAATGGTCGTCATGGCGACGATGATGTCAGTATGGTGGTCATGGCTTTGGTGATGTCATAATGGTCGTCATGGCGACGGTGATGTCATAATGGTCGTCATGGCAAAGGTGATGTCCAAATGGTCGTCATGGCGACGGTGTTGCCATAATGGTCGTCATGGCGACGATGATGTCATAATGGTCGTCATGGCGACGATGACGTCATAATGGTCGTCATGGCGACGATGACGTCATAATGGTCGTCATGGCGACGCTGATGTCATAATGGTCGTCATGGCGACGATGATGTCAGTATGGTGGTTATGGCTTTGGTGATGTCATAATGGTCGTCATGGCGACGGTGATGTCATAATGGTCGTCATGGCAATGGTGATGTCAGAATGGTCGTCATGGCGACGATGATGTCAGTATGGTGGTCATGGCTTTGGTGATGTCATAATGGTCGTCATGGCGACGATGATGTCAATATGGTTGTCATGGCTTTGGTGATGTCATAATGGTCGTCACGGCGACGGTGATGTCATAATGGTCGTCATGGCGACGATGATGTCATAATGGTCGTCACGGCGACGATGATGTCATAATGGTCGTCATGGCGACGATGATGTCATACTGGTCGTCATGGCGACGATGATGTCATAATGGTCGTCATGGCGACGATGATGTCAGTATGGTGGTCATGGCTTTGGTGATGTCATAATGGTCGTCATGGCGACGGTGATGTCATAATGGTCGTCATGGCAAAGGTGATGTCCAAATGGTCGTCATGGCGACGGTGTTGCCATAATGGTCGTCATGGCGACGATGATGTCATAATGGTCGTCATGGCGACGATGACGTCATAATGGTCGTCATGGCGACGATGATGTCATAATGGTCGTCATGGCGACGATGATGTCAGTATGGTGGTCATGGCTTTGGTGATGTCATAATGGTCGTCATGGCGACGGTGATGTCATAATGGTCGTCATGGCAATGGTGATGTCAGAATGGTCGTCATGGCGACGATGATGTCAGTATGGTGGTCATGGCTTTGGTGATGTCATAATGGTCGTCATGGCGACGATTATGTCATAATGGTCGTCATGGCGACGATGATGTCAATATGGTTGTCATGGCTTTGGTGATGTCATAATGGTCGTCACGGCGACGGTGATGTCATAATGGTCGTCATGGCGACGATGATGTCATAATGGTCGTCACGGCGACGATGATGTCATAATGGTCGTCATGGCGACGATGATGTCATACTGGTCGTCATGGCGACGGTGTTGCCATAATGGTCGTCATGGCGACGATGATGTCATAATGGTCGTCATGCCGACGATGATGCCATAATGGTCGTCATGGCGACGATGATGTCATAATGGTCGTCATGGCGACGATGACGTCATAATGGTCGTCATGGCGACGATGACGTCATAATGGTCGTCATGGCGACGATGATGTCATAATGGTCGTCATCGCGACGATGATGTCATACTGGTCGTCATGGCGACGGTGTTGTCATAATGGTCGTCATGGCGACGATGATGTCATAATGGTCGTCATGGCGACGATGATGTCAATATGGTTGTCATGGCTTTGGTGATGTCATAATGGTCGTCATGGCGACGGTGTTGCCATAATGGTCATCATGGCGACGATGATGTCATAATGGTCGTCATGGCGACGATGATGTCAATATGGTTGTCATGGCTTTGGTGATGTCATAATGGTCGTCATGGCGACGGTGATGTCATATTGGTCGTCACGGCGACGGTGATGTCATAATGATCGTCACGGCGACGATGATGTCATAATGTTCGTCACGGCGACGGTGATGTCATAATGGTCGTCAGGGCGACGATAACGTCATAATGGTCGTCATGGCGACGATGATTTCATAATGGTCGTCATGGCGACGATGATGTCATAATGGTCGTCATGGTGACGATAATGTCATAATGGTCGTCATGGAGACGATGACGTCATAATGGTCGTCATGGCAACGATGATGTCATAATGGTCGTCATGGCGACGATGATGTCATACTGGTCGTCATGGCGACGGTGTTGCCATAATGGTCGTCATGGCGACGATTATGTCATAATGGTCATCATGGCGACGGTGATGTCATAATGGTCGTCATGTTGACGATGATGTCAGAATGGTGGTCATGGCTTTGTTGATGTCATAATGGTCGTCATGGCAACGATGATGTCATAATGGTCGTCATGGCGACGATGATGTCATAATGGTCGTCATGGCGACGATGATGTCAGTATGGTGGTCATGGCTTTGGTGATGTCATAATGGTCGTCATGGCGACGGTGATGTCAAAATGGTCGTCATGGCAATGGTGATGTCAGAATGGACGTCATGGCGACGATGATGTCATACTGGTCGTCATGGCGACGGTGTTACCATAATGGTCGTCATGGCGACGATGATGTCATAATGGTCGTCATGGCAATGGTGATGTCAGAATGGTCGTCATGGCGACGATGATGTCATAATGGTCGTCATGGCGACCGTGATGTCATAATGGTCGTCATGGCGACGATGATGTCATAATGGTCGTCGTGGCTTTGGTGATGTCATAATGGTCGTCATGGCGACGGTGACGTCATAATGGTCGTCATGTCGACGATAATGTCATACTGGTCGTCATGGCGACGGTGTTGCCATAATGGTCGTCATGGCGACGATGATGTCATAATGGTCGTCATGCCGACGATGATGTCATAATGGTCGTCATGGCGACGATGATGTCATTATGGTGGTCATGGCTTTGGTGATGTCATAATGGTCGTCATGGCGACGGTGATGTCATAATGGTCGTCATGGCAATGGTGATGTCAGAATGGTCGTCATGGCGACGATGAAGTCAGTATGGTGGTCATGGCTTTGGTGATGTCATAATGTTCGTCATGGCGACGATGATGTCATAATGGTCGTCATGGCGACGATGATGTCAATATGGTTGTCATGGCTTTGGTGATGTCATAATGGTCGTCATGGCGACGGTGATGTCATAATGGTCGTCATAGCGACGATGATGTCATAATGGTCGTCATGGCGACGGTGATGTCATAATGGTCGTCATGGCGACGATGATGTCATAATGGTCGTCATGGCTACGATGATGTCATAATGGTCGTCATGGCGACGATGATGTTATAATAGTCGTCATGGCGACGATGATGTCATAATGGTCGTCATGACAACGATGATGTCAATATGGTTGTCATGGCTTTGGTGATGTCATAATGGTCGACATGGCGACGGTGATGTCATAATGGTCGTCATGGCGACGATGATGTCATAATGGTCGTCACGGTGACGGTGTTGCCATAATGGTCGTCATGGCGACGATGATGTCATAATGGTCGTCATGGCGACGATGATGTCATAATGGTCGTCATGGCGACGATGATGTCAGTATGGTGGTCATGGCTTTGGTGATGTCATAATGGTCGTCATGGCGACGGTGATGTCATAATGGTCGTCATGGCAAAGGTGATGTCCAAATGGTCGTCATGGCGACGATGACGTCATAATGGTCGTCATGGCGATGATGATGTCATAATGGTCGTCATGGTGACGATGATGTCATAATGGTCGTCATGGCGACGATGATGTCAGTATGGTGGTCATGGCTTTGGTGATGTCATAATGGTCGTCATGGCGACGGTGATGTCATAATGGTCGTCATAGCAATGGTGATGTCAGAATGGTCGTCATGGCGACGATGATGTCAGTATGGTGGTCATGGCTTTGGTGATGTCATAATGGTCGTCATGGCGACGATTATGTCATAATGGTCGTCATGGCGACGATGATGTCAATATGGTTGTCATGGCTTTGGTGATGTCATAATGGTCGTCATGGCGACGGTGATGTCATAATGGTCGTCATGGCGACGATGATGTCATAATGGTCGTCACGGCGACGATGATGCCATAATGGTCGTCATGGCAACGATGATGTCATACTGGTCGTCATGGCGACGGTGTTGCCATAATGGTCGTCATGGCGACGATGATGTCATAATGGTCGTCATGCCGACGATGATGCCATAATGGTCGTCATGGCGACGATGATGTCATAATGGTCGTCATGGCGACGATGATGTCATAATGGTCGTCATGGCGACGATGATGTCAGTATGGTGGTCATGGCTTTGGTGATGTCATAATGGTCGTCATGGCGACGGTGATGTGATAATGGTCGGCATGGCGACGATGATGTCAGTATGGTGGTCATGGCTTTGGTGATGTCATAATGGTCGTCATGGCGACGGTGATGTCAAAATGGTCGTCATGGCAATGGTGATGTCAGAATGGTCTTCATGGCGACGATGATGTCATACTGGTCGTCATGGCGACGGTGTTGCCATAATGGTCGTCATGGCGACGATGATGTCATAAGGGTCGTCATGGCGACGATGATGTCATAATGGTCATCATGGCGACGATGACGTCATAATGGTCGTCATGGCGACAATGACGTCATTATGGTCGTCATGGCGACGATAATGTCATAATGGTCGTCATGGCGACTATGATGTCATACTGGTCGTCATGGCGACGGTGATGTCATAATGGTCGTCATGGCGACGGAGATGTCATAATAGTCGTCATGGCGACATTGATGTCATAATTGTCGTCATGCCGACGATGATGTCATAATGGTCGTCATGGCGACGGTGTTACCATAATGGTCGTCATGGCGACGATGATGTCATAATGGTCGTCATGGCGACGATGATGCCAGAATGGTCATCATGGCGACGATTATGTCAGTATGGTAGTCATGGCTTTGGTGATGTCATAATGGTCGTCATGGCGACGATGATGTCATAATGGTCGTCATGGCGACGATGATGTCAATATGGTTGTCATGGTTTTGGTGATGTCATAATGGTCGTCATGGCGACGGTGATGTCATAATGGTCGTCATGGCAACGATGATGTCAAAATGGTCGTCACGGCGACGATGATGTCATAATGGTCGTCACGGCGACGGTGATGTCATAATGGTTGCCATATCAACAATGTTGTCATAAAGTTCGTCATGGCGACGATGATGTCATAATGGTAGTCATGGCAACGATGATGTCATAATGGTCGTCATGGCGACAGTGTTGCTATAATGGTCGTCATGGCGACGATGATGTCATAATGGTCGTCATGGCGACGGTGTTGTCATAATGGTCGTCATGCCGACGATGATGTCATAATGGTCGTCATGGCGAAGATGATGTCATAATGGTCGTCATGGCGACGATGACGTCATAATGGTCGTCATGGCGACGATGACGTCATAATGGTCGTCATGGCGACGATGATGTCATAATGGTCGTCATGGCGACAGTGATGTCATAATAGTCGTCATGGCGACGATGATGTCATAATGGTCGTCATGCCGACGATGATGTCATAATGGTCGTCACGGCGACTGTGTTGCCATAATCGTCGTCATGGCGACGATGATGTCATAATGGTCGTCATGGCGACGATTATGTCAGAATGGTCGTCATGGCGACGATGATGTCAGTATGGTGGTCATGGCTTTGGTGATGTCATAATGGTCGTCATGGCGACGATTATGTCATAATGGTCGTCATGGCGACGATGATGTCAATATGGTTGTCATGGCTTTGGTGATGTCATAATGGTTGTCATGGCGGCGGTGATGTCATAATGGTCGTCATGGCGACGATTATGTCATAATGGTCGTCATGGCGACGATGATGTCAATATGGTTGTCATGGCTTTGGTGATGTCATAATGGTCATCATGGCGACGGTGATGTCATAATGGTGGTCATGGCGACGATGATGTCAGTATGGTGGTCATGGCTTTGGTGATGTCATAATGGTCGTCATGGCGACGGTGATGTCAAAATGGTCGTCATGGCAATGGTGATGTCAGAATGGTCGTCATGGCGACGATGATGTCATACTGGTCGTCATGGCGACGGTGTTACCATAATGGTCGTCATGGCGACGATGATGTCATAATGGTCGTCATGGCAATGGTGATGTCAGAATGGTCGTCATGGCGACGATGATGTCATAATGGTCGTCATGGCGACCGTGATGTCATAATGGTCGTCATGGCGACGATGATGTCATAATGGTCGTCGTGGCTTTGGTGATGTCATAATGGTCGTCATGGCGACGGTGACGTCATAATGGTCGTCATGTCGACGATAATGTCATACTGGTCGTCATGGCGACGGTGTTGCCATAATGGTCGTCATGGCGACGATGATGTCATAATGGTCGTCATGCCGACGATGATGTCATAATGGTCGTCATGGCGACGATGATGTCATTATGGTGGTCATGGCTTTGGTGATGTCATAATGGTCGTCATGGCGACGGTGATGTCATAATGGTCGTCATGGCAATGGTGATGTCAGAATGGTCGTCATGGCGACGATGAAGTCAGTATGGTGGTCATGGCTTTGGTGATGTCATAATGTTCGTCATGGCGACGATGATGTCATAATGGTCGTCATGGCGACGATGATGTCAATATGGTTGTCATGGCTTTGGTGATGTCATAATGGTCGTCATGGCGACGGTGATGTCATAATGGTCGTCATAGCGACGATGATGTCATAATGGTCGTCATGGCGACGGTGATGTCATAATGGTCGTCATGGCGACGATGATGTCATAATGGTCGTCATGGCTACGATGATGTCATAATGGTCGTCATGGCGACGATGATGTTATAATAGTCGTCATGGCGACGATGATGTCATAATGGTCGTCATGACAACGATGATGTCAATATGGTTGTCATGGCTTTGGTGATGTCATAATGGTCGACATGGCGACGGTGATGTCATAATGGTCGTCATGGCGACGATGATGTCATAATGGTCGTCACGGTGACGGTGTTGCCATAATGGTCGTCATGGCGACGATGATGTCATAATGGTCGTCATGGCGACGATGATGTCATAATGGTCGTCATGGCGACGATGATGTCAGTATGGTGGTCATGGCTTTGGTGATGTCATAATGGTCGTCATGGCGACGGTGATGTCATAATGGTCGTCATGGCAAAGGTGATGTCCAAATGGTCGTCATGGCGACGATGACGTCATAATGGTCGTCATGGCGATGATGTCATAATGGTCGTCATGGCGACGATGATGTCATAATGGTCGTCATGGTGACGATGATGTCAGTATGGTGGTCATGGCTTTGGTGATGTCATAATGGTCGTCATGGCGACGGTGATGTCATAATGGTCGTCATAGCAATGGTGATGTCAGAATGGTCGTCATGGCGACGATGATGTCAGTATGGTGGTCATGGCTTTGGTGATGTCATAATGGTCGTCATGGCGACGATTATGTCATAATGGTCGTCATGGCGACGATGATGTCAATATGGTTGTCATGGCTTTGGTGATGTCATAATGGTCGTCATGGCGACGGTGATGTCATAATGGTCGTCATGGCGACGATGATGTCATAATGGTCGTCACGGCGACGATGATGCCATAATGGTCGTCATGGCAACGATGATGTCATACTGGTCGTCATGGCGACGGTGTTGCCATAATGGTCGTCATGGCGACGATGATGTCATAATGGTCGTCATGCCGACGATGATGCCATAATGGTCGTCATGGCGACGATGATGTCATAATGGTCGTCATGGCGACGATGATGTCATAATGGTCGTCATGGCGACGATGATGTCAGTATGGTGGTCATGGCTTTGGTGATGTCATAATGGTCGTCATGGCGACGGTGATGTCATAATGGTCGGCATGGCGACGATGATGTCAGTATGGTGGTCATGGCTTTGGTGATGTCATAATGGTCGTCATGGCGACGGTGATGTCAAAATGGTCGTCATGGCAATGGTGATGTCAGAATGGTCTTCATGGCGACGATGATGTCATACTGGTCGTCATGGCGACGGTGTTGCCATAATGGTCGTCATGGCGACGATGATGTCATAAGGGTCGTCATGGCGACGATGATGTCATAATGGTCATCATGGCGACGATGACGTCATAATGGTCGTCATGGCGACAATGACGTCATTATGGTCGTCATGGCGACGATAATGTCATAATGGTCGTCATGGCGACTATGATGTCATACTGGTCGTCATGGCGACGGTGATGTCATAATGGTCGTCATGGCGACGGAGATGTCATAATAGTCGTCATGGCGACATTGATGTCATAATTGTCGTCATGCCGACGATGATGTCATAATGGTCGTCATGGCGACGGTGTTACCATAATGGTCGTCATGGCGACGATGATGTCATAATGGTCGTCATGGCGACGATGATGCCAGAATGGTCATCATGGCGACGATTATGTCAGTATGGTAGTCATGGCTTTGGTGATGTCATAATGGTCGTCATGGCGACGATGATGTCATAATGGTCGTCATGGCGACGATGATGTCAATATGGTTGTCATGGTTTTGGTGATGTCATAATGGTCGTCATGGCGACGGTGATGTCATAATGGTCGTCATGGCGACGATGATGTCAAAATGGTCGTCACGGCGACGATGATGTCATAATGGTCGTCACGGCGACGGTGATGTCATAATGGTTGCCATATCAACAATGTTGTCATAAAGTTCGTCATGGCGACGATGATGTCATAATGGTAGTCATGGCAACGATGATGTCATAATGGTCGTCATGGCGACGATGATGTCATACTGGTCGTCATGGCGACAGTGTTGCCATAATGGTCGTCATGGCGACGATGATGTCATAATGGTCGTCATGGCGACGGTGTTGTCATAATGGTCGTCATGCCGACGATGATGTCATAATGGTCGTCATGGCGAAGATGATGTCATAATGGTCGTCATGGCGACGATGACGTCATAATGGTCGTCATGGCGACGATGACGTCATAATGGTCGTCATGGCGACGATGATGTCATAATGGTCGTCATGGCGACAGTGATGTCATAATAGTCGTCATGGCGACGATGATGTCATAATGGTCGTCATGCCGACGATGATGTCATAATGGTCGTCACGGCGACTGTGTTGCCATAATCGACGTCATGGCGACGATGATGTCATAATGGTCGTCATGGCGACGATGATGTCAGAATGGTCGTCATGGCGACGATGATGTCAGTATGGTGGTCATGGCTTTGGTGATGTCATAATGGTCGTCATGGCGACGATTATGTCATAATGGTCGTCATGGCGACGATGATGTCAATATGGTTGTCATGGCTTTGGTGATGTCATAATGGTTGTCATGGCGGCGGTGATGTCATAATGGTCGTCATGGCGACGATTATGTCATAATGGTCGTCATGGCGACGATGATGTCAATATGGTTGTCATGGCTTTGGTGATGTCATAATGGTCGTCATGGCGACGGTGATGTCATAATGGTGGTCATGGCGACGATGATGTCATAATGGTCGTCACAGCGACGATGATGTCATAATGGTCGTCACGGCGACGGTGATGTCATAATGGTAGTCATGGCGACGATGATGTCATACTGGTCGTCATGGCGACGGTGTTGCCATAATGGTCGTCATGGTGACGATGATGTCATAATGGTCGTCATGGCGACGATGATGTCATAATGGTCGTCATGGAGACGATGATGTCATAATGGTCGTCATGCCGACGATGATGTCAGTATGATGGTTATGGCTTTGGTGATGTCATAATGGTCGTCATGGCGACGATGATGTCATACTGGTCGCCATGGCGACGGTGTTGCCATAATGGTCGTCATGGCGACGATAATGTCATAATGGTCGTCATGGCGACGGTGATGTCATAATTGTCGTCACGATGACGATGATGTCAGTATGGTGGTCATGGCTTTGGTGATGTCATAATGGTCGTCATGGCGACGATGATGTCAGTATGGTGGTCATGGCTTTGGTGATGTCATAATGGTTGTCATGGCGACGGTGATGTCATAATGGTCGTCATGGCGACGATGATGTCATAATGGTTGTCATGGCGACGATGATGTCATAATGGTCGTCATGGCGACGATGACGTCATAATGGTCGTCATGGCGACGATGACGCCATAATGGTCGTCATGGCGACGATGACGTCATAATGGTCGTCATGGCGACGATGACGTCATAATGGTCGTCATGGCGACGATGATGTCATAATGGTCGTCATGGCGACGATGATGTCAATATGGTTGTCATGGCTTTGGTGATGTCATAATGGTCGTCATGGCGACGGTGATGTCATAATGGTCGTCACGGCGACGATGATGTCATAATGATCGTCACGGCGACGATGATGTCATAATGTTCGTCACGGCGACGGTGATGTCATAATGGTCGTCATGGCGACGATAACGTCATAATGGTCGTCATGGCGACGATGATGTCATAATGGTCGTCATGGCGACGATGATGTCATAATGGTCGTCATGGTGACGATGATGTCATAATGGTCGTGATGGAGACGATGATGTCATAATGGTCGTCATGGCGACGATGATGTTATACTGGTCGTCATGGCGACGGTGTTGCCATAATGGTCGTCATGGCGACGATTATGTCATAATGGTCGTCATGGCGACGGTGATGTCATAATGGTCGTCATGTTGACGATGATGTCAGAATGGTGGTCATGGCTTTGGTGATGTCATAATGGTCGTCATGGCAACGATGATGTCATAATGGTCGTCATGGCGACGATGATGTCATAATGGTCGTCATGGCGACGATGATGTCAGTATGGTGGTCATGGCTTTGGTGATGTCATAATGGTCGTCATGGCGACGGTGATGTCAAAATGGTCGTCATGGCAATGGTGATGTCAGAATGGTCGTCATGGCGACGATGATGTCATACTGGTCGTCATGGCGACGGTGTTGCCATAATGGTCGTCATGGCGACGATGATGTCTTAATGGTCGTCATGGCAATGGTGATGTCAGAATGGTCGTCATGGCGACGATGATGTCATAATGGTCGTCATGGCGACCGTGATGTCATAATGGTCGTCATGGCGACGATGATGTCATAATGGTCGTCGTGGCTACGATGATGTCATAATGGTCGTCATGGCTACGATGATGTCATAATGGTCGTCATGGCTACGATGATGTCATAATGGTCGTCATGGCGACGATGATGTCATAATGGTCGTCATGGCGACGGTGATGTTATAATAGTCGTCATGGCGACGATGATGTCATAATGGTCGTCATGCCGACGATGATGTCAATATGGTTGTCATGGCTTTGGTGATGTCATAATGGTCGTCATGGCGACGGTGATGTCATAATGGTCGTCATGGCGACGATGATGTCATAATGGTCGTCACGGCGACGATGATGTCATAATGGTCGTCACGGCAGCGGTAATGTCATAATGGTCGTCATGGCGACGATGATGTCATACTGTCGTCATGGCGACGGTGTTGCCATAATGGTCGTCATGGCGACGATGATGTCATAATGGTCATCATGGCGACGATGATGTCATAATGGTCGTCATGGCGACGATGATGTCATTATGGTGGTCATGGCTTTGGTGATGTCATAATGGTCGTCATGGCGACGGTGATGTCATAATGGTCGTCATGGCAATGGGTATGTCAGAATGGTCGTCATGGCGACGATGAAGTCAGTATGGTGGTCATGGCTTTGGTGATGTCATAATGTTCGTCATGGCGACGATGATGTCATAATGGTCGTCATGGCGACGATGATGTCAATATGGTTGTCATGGCTTTAGTGATGTCATAATGGTCGTCATGGCGACGGTGATGTCATAATGGTCGTCATGGCGACGATGATGTCATAATGGTCGTCATGGCGACGGTGATGTCATAATGGTCGTCATGGCGACGATGATGTCATAATGGTCGTCATGGCTACGATGATGTCATAATGGTCGTCATGGCGACGATGATGTTATAATAGTCGTCATGGCGACGATGATGTCATAATGGTCGTCATGCCAACGATGATGTCAATATAGTTGTCATGGCTTTGGTGATGTCATAATGGTCGACATGGCGACGGTGATGTCATAATGGTCGTCATGGCGACGATGATGTCATAATGGTCGCCACGGTGACGGTGTTGCCATAATGGTCGTCATGGCGACGATGATGTCATAATGGTCGTCATGGCGACGATGATGTCATAATGGTCGTCATGGCGACGATGATGTCAGTATGGTGGTCATGGCTTTGGTGATGTCATAATGGTCGTCATGGCGACGGTGATGTCATAATGGTCGTCATGGCAAAGGTGATGTCCAAATGGTCGTCATGGCGACGGTGTTGCCATAATGGTCGTCATGGCGACGATGATGTCATAATGGTCGTCATGGCGACGATGACGTCATAATGGTCGTCATGGCGACGATGATGTCATAATGGTCGTCATGGCGACGATGATGTCATAATGGTCGTCATGGCGACGATGATGTCAATATGGTTGTCATGGCTTTGGTGATGTCATAATGGTCGTCATGGCGACGGTGATGTCATAATGGTCGTCATGGCAAAGGTGATGTCCAAATGGTCGTCATGGCGACGGTGTTGCCATAATGGTCGTCATGGCAATGGTGATGTCAGAATGGTCGTCATGGCGACGATGATGTCAGTATGGTGGTCATGGCTTTGGTGATGTCATAATGGTCGTCATGGCGACGATGATGTCATAATGGTCGTCATGGCGACGATGATGTCAATATGGTTGTCATGGCTTTGGTGATGTCATAATGGTCGTCATGGCGACGGTGATGTCATAATGGTCGTCATGGCGACGATGATGTCATAATGGTCGTCACGGCGACGATGATGTCATAATGGTCGTCATGGCGACGATGATGTCATACTGGTCGTCATGGCGACGGTGTTGCCATAATGGTCGTCATGGCGACGATGATGTCATAATGGTCGTCATGCCGACGATGATGCCATAATGGTCGTCATGGCGACGATGATGTCATAATGGTCGTCATGGCGACGATGATGTCATAATGGTCGTCATGGCGACGATGATGTCAGTATGGTGGTCATGGCTTTGGTGATGTCATAATGGTCGTCATGGCGACGGTGATGTCATAATGGTCGTCATGGCGACGATGATGTCAGTATGGTGGTCATGGCTTTGGTGATGTCATAATGGTCGTCATGGCGACGGTGATGTCAAAATGGTCGTCATGGCAATGGTGATGTCAGAATGGTCTTCATGGCGACGATGATGTCATACTGGTCGTCATGGCGACGGTGTTGCCATAATGGTCGTCATGGCGACGATGATGTCATAATGGTCGTCATGGCGACGATGATGTCATAATGGTCATCATGGCGACGATGAAGTCATAATGGTCGTCATGGCGACAATGACGTCATTATGGTCGTCACGGCGACGATAATGTCATAATGGTCGTCATGGCGACTATGATGTCATACTGGTCGTCATGGCGACGAAGTTGCCATAATGGTCGTCATTTCGACGATGATATCATAATGGTCGTCATGCCGACGATGATGTCATAATGGTCGTCATGGCGACGGTGACGTCATAATGATCGTCATGTCGACGGTGATGTCATAATGGTCGTCATGGCGACGGAGATGTCATAATAGTCGTCATGGCGACATTGATGTCATAATTGTCGTCATGCCGACGATGATGTCATAATGGTCGTCATGGCGACGGTGTTACCATAATGGTCGTCATGGCGACGATGATGTCATAATGGTCGTCATGGCGACGATGATGCCAGAATGGTCGTCATGGCGACGATTATGTCAGTATGGTAGTCATGGCTTTGGTGATGTCATAATGGTCGTCATGGCGACGATGATGTCATTATGGTGGTCATGGCTTTGGTGATGTCATAATGGTCGTCATGGCGACGGTGATGTCATAATGGTCGTCATGGCAATGGGTATGTCAGAATGGTCGTCATGGCGACAATGAAGTCAGTATGGTGGTCATGGCTTTGGTGATGTCATAATGTTCGTCATGGCGACGATGATGTCATAATGGTCGTCATGGCGACGATGATGTCAATATGGTTGTCATGGCTTTGGTGATGTCATAATGGTCGTCATGGCGACGATGATGTCATAATGGTCGTCATGGCGACGGTGATGTCATAATGGTCGTCATGGCGACGATGATGTCATAATGGTCGTCATGGCTACGATGATGTCATAATGGTCGTCATGGCGACGATGATGTTATAATAGTCGTCATGGCGACGATGATGTCATAATGGTCGTCATGCCAACGATGATGTCAATATGGTTGTCATGGCTTTGGTGATGTCATAATGGTCGACATGGCGACGGTGATGTCATAATGGTCGTCATGGCGACGATGATGTCATAATGGTCGTCACGGTGACGGTGTTGCCATAATGGTCGTCATGGCGACGATGATGTCATAATGGTCGTCATGGCGACGATGATGTCATAATGGTCGTCATGGCGACGATGATGTCAGTATGGTGGTCATGGCTTTGGTGATGTCATAATGGTCGTCATGGCGACGGTGATGTCATAATGGTCGTCATGGCAATGGTGATGTCCAAATGGTCGTCATGGCGACGGTGTTGCCATAATGGTCGTCATGGCGACGATGATGTCATAATGGTCGTCATGGCGACGATGACGTCATAATGGTCGTCATGGCGACGATGATGTCATAATGGTCGTCATGGCGACGATGATGTCATAATGGTCGTCATGGCGACGATGATGTCAGTATGGTGGTCATGGCTTTGGTGATGTCATAATGGTCGTCATGGCGACGGTGATGTCATAATGGTCGTCATGGCAATGGTGATGTCAGAATGGTCGTCATGGCGACGATCATGTCAGTATGGTGGTCATGGCTTTGGTGATGTCATAATGGTCGTCATGGCGACGATGATGTCATAATGGTTGTCATGGCGACGATGATGTCAATATGGTTGTCATGGCTTTGGTGATGTCATAATGGTCGTCATGGCGACGGTGATGTCATAATGGTCGTCATGGCGACGATGATGTCATAATGGTCGTCACGGCGACGATGATGTCATAATGGTCGTCATGGCGACGATGATGTCATACTGGTCGTCATGGCGACGGTGTTGCCATAATGGTCGTCATGGCGACGATGATGTCATAATGGTCGTCATGCCGACGATGATGCCATAATGGTCGTCATGGCGACGATGATGTCATAATGGTCGTCATGGCGACGATGATGTCATAATGGTCGTCATGGCGACGATGATGTCATAATGGTCGTCATGGTGACAATGATGTCATAATGGTCGTCATGGAGACGATGACGTCATAATGGTCGTCATGGCAACGATGATGTCATAATGGTCGTCATGGCGACGATGATGTCATACTGGTCGTCATGGCGACGGTGTTGCCATAATGGTCGTCATGGCGACGATTATGTCATAATGGTCGTCATGGCGACGGTGATGTCATAATGGTCGTCATGTTGACGATGATGTCAGAATGGTGGTCATGGCTTTGGTGATGTCATAATGGTCGTCATGGCAACGATGATGTCATAATGGTCGTCATGGCGACGATGATGTCATAATGGTCGTCATGGCGACGATAATGTCAGTATGGTGGTCATGGCTTTGGTGATGTCATAATGGTCGTCATGGCGACGGTGATGTCAAAATGGTCGTCATGGCAATGGTGATGTCAGAATGGTCGTCATGGCGACGATGATGTCATACTGGTCGTCATGGCGACGGTGTTGCCATAATGGTCGTCATGGCGACGATGATGTCTTAATGGTCGTCATGGCAATGGTGATGTCAGAATGGTCGTCATAGCGACGATGATGTCATAATGGTCGTCATGGCGACCGTGATGTCATAATGGTCGTCATGGCGACGATGATGTCATAATGGTCGTCGTGGCTACGATGATGTCATAATGGTCGTCATGGCTACGATGATGTCATAATGGTCGTCATGGCGACGATGATGTCATAATGGTCGTCATGGCGACGGTGATGTTACAATAGTCGTCATGGCGACGATGATGTCATAATGGTCGTCATGCCGACGATGATGTCAATATGGTTGTCATGGCTTTGGTGATGTCATAATGGTCGTCATGGCGACGGTGATGTCATAATGGTCGTCATGGCGACGATGATGTCATAATGGTCGTCACGGCGACGATGATGTCATAATGGTCGTCACGGCAGCGGTAATGTCATAATGGTCGTCATGGCGACGATGATGTCATACAGTCGTCATGGCGACGGTGTTGCCATAATGGTCGTCATGGCGACGATGATGTCATAATGGTCATCATGGCGACGATGACGTCATAATGGTCGTCATGGCGACGATGACGTCATAATGGTCGTCATGGCGACGATAATGTCATACTGGTCGTCATGGCGACGGTGTTGCCATAATGGTCGTCATGGCGACGATGATGTCATAATGGTCGTCATGCCGACGATGATGTCATAATGGTCGTCATGGCGACGATAATGTCATTATGGTGGTCATGGCTTTGGTGATGTCATAATGGTCGTCATGGCGACGGTGATGTCATAATGGTCGTCATGGCAATGGGTATGTCAGAATGGTCGTCATGGCGACGATGAAGTCAGTATGGTGGTCATGGCTTTGGTGATGTCATAATGGTCGTCATGGCGACGATGATGTCAATATGGTTGTCATGGCTTTGGTGATGTCATAATGGTCGTCATGGCGACGGTGATGTCATAATGGTCGTCATGGCGACGATGATGTCATAATGGTCGTCATGGCGACGGTGATGTCATAATGGTCGTCATGGCGACGATGATGTCATAATGGTCGTCATGGCTACGATGATGTCATAATGGTCGTCATGGCGACGATGATGTTATAATAGTCGTCATGGCGACGATGATGTCATAATGGTCGTCATGCCAACGATGATGTCAATATGGTTGTCATGGCTTTGGTGATGTCATAATGGTCGACATGGCGACGGTGATGTCATAATGGTCGTCATGGCGACGATGATGTCATAATGGTCGTCACGGTGACGGTGTTGCCATAATGGTCGTCATGGCGACGATGATGTCATAATGGTCGTCATGGCGACGATGATGTCAGTATGGTGGTCATGGCTTTGGTGATGTCATAATGGTCGTCATGGCGACGGTGATGTCATAATGGTCGTCATGGCAAAGGTGATGTCCAAATGGTCGTCATGGCGACGGTGTTGCCATAATGGTCGTCATGGCGACGATGATGTCATAATGGTCGTCATGGCGACGATGACGTCATAATGGTCGTCATGGCGACGATGATGTCATAATGGTCGTCATGGCGACGATGATGTCATAATGGTCGTCATGGCGACGATGATGTCAGTATGGTGGTCATGGCTTTGGTGATGTCATAATGGTCGTCATGGCGACGGTGATGTCATAATGGTCGTCATGGCAATGGTGATGTCAGAATGGTCGATATGGCGGCGATGATGTCAGTATGGTGGTCATGGCTTTGGTGATGTCATAATGGTCGTCATGGCGACGATGATGTCATAATGGTCGTCATGGCGACGATGATGTCAATATGGTTGTCATGGCTTTGGTGATGTCATAATGGTCGTCATGGCGACGGTGATGTCATAATGGTCGTCATGGCGACGATGATGTCATAATGGTCGTCACGGCGACGATGATGTCATAATGGTCGTCATGGCGACGATGATGTCATACTGGTCATCATGGCGACGGTGTTGCCATAATGGTCGTCATGGCGACGATGATGTCATAATGGTCGTCATGCCGACGATGATGCCATAATGGTCGTCATGGCGACGATGATGCCATAATGGTCGTCATGGCGACGATGATGTCATAATGGTCGTCATGGCGACGATGATGTCATAATGGTCGTCATGGCGACGCTGATGTCAGTATGGTGGTCATGGCTTTGGTGATGTCATAATGGTCGTCATGGCGACGGTGATGTCATAATGGTCGTCATGGCGACGATGATGTCAGTATGGTGGTCATGGCTTTGGTGATGTCATAATGGTCGTCATGGCGACGGTGATGTCAAAATGGTCGTCATGGCAACGGTGATGTCAGAATGGTCTTCATGGCGACGATGATGTCATACTGGTCGTCATGGCGACGGTGTTGCCATAATGGTCGTCATGGCGACGATGATGTCATAATGGTCGTCATGGCGACGATGATGTCATAATGGTCATCATGGCGACGATGAAGTCATAATGGTCGTTATGGCGACAATGACGTCATTATGGTCGTCATGGCGACGATAATGTCATAATGGTCGTCATGGCGACTATGATGTCATACTGGTCGTCATGGCGACGGAGTTGCCATAATGGTCGTCATTTCGACGATGATATCATAATGGTCGTCATGCCGACGATGATGTCATAATGGTCGTCATGGCGACGGTGACGTCATAATGATCGTCATGTCGACGGTGATGTCATAATAGTCGTCATGGCGACATTGATGTCATAATTGTCGTCATGCCGACGATGATGTCATAATGGTCGTCATGGCGACGGTGTTACCATAATGGTCGTCATGGCGACGATGATGTCATAATGGTCGTCATGGCAACGATGATGCCAGAATGGTCGTCATGGCGACGATTATGTCAGTATTGTAGTCATGGCTTTGGTGATGTCATAATGGTCGTCATGGCGACGATGATGTCATTATGGTGGTCATGGCTTTGGTGATGTCATAATGGTCGTCATGGCGACGTTGATGTCATAATGGTCGTCATGGCAATGGGTATGTCAGAATGGTCGTCATGGCGACGATGAAGTCAGTATGGTGGTCATGGCTTTGGTGATGTCATAATGTTCGTCATGGCGACGATGATGTCATAATGGTCGTCATGGCGACGATGATGTCAATATGGTTGTCATGGCTTTGGTGATGTCATAATGGTCGTCATGGCGACGGTGATGTCATAATGGTCGTCATGGCGACGATGATGTCATAATGGTCGTCATGGCGACGGTGATGTCATAATGGTCGTCATGGCGACGATGATGTCATAATGGTCGTCATGGCGACGATGATGTCATAATGGTCGTCATGGCTACGATGATGTCATAATGGTCGTCATGGCGACGATGATGTTATAATAGTCGTCATGGCGACGATGATGTCATAATGGTCGTCATGCCAACGATGATGTCAATATGGTTGTCATGGCTTTGGTGATGTCATAATGGTCGACATGGCGACGGTGATGTCATAATGGTCGTCATGGCGACGATGATGTCATAATGGTCGTCACGGTGACGGTGTTGCCATAATGGTCGTCATGGCGACGATGATGTCATAATGGTCGTCATGGCGACGATGATGTCATAATGGTCGTCATGGCGACGATGATGTCAGTATGGTGGTCATGGCTTTGGTGATGTCATAATGGTCGTCATGGCGACGGTGATGTCATAATGGTCGTCATGGCGACGATGATGTCATAATGGTCGTCACGGCGACGATGATGTCATAATTGTCGTCATGGCGACGATGATGTCATACTGGTCGTCATGGCGACGGTGTTGCCATAATGGTCGTCATGGCGACGATGATGTCATAATGGTCGTCATGCCGACGATGATGCCATAATGGTCGTCATGGCGACGATGATGTCATAATGGTCGTCATGGCGACGATGATGTCATAATGGTCGTCATGACGACGATGATGTCAGTATGGTGGTCATGGCTTTGGTGATGTCATAATGGTCGTCATGGCGACGGTGATGTCATAATGGTCGTCATGGCGACGATGATGTCAGTATGGTGGTCATGGCTTTGGTGATGTCATAATGGTCGTCATGGCGACGGTGATGTCAAAATGGTCGTCATGGCAATGGTGATGTCAGAATGGTCTTCATGGCGACGATGATGTCATACTGGTCGTCATGGCGACGGTGTTGCCATAATGGTCGTCATGGCGACGATGATGTCATAATGGTCGTCATGGCGACGATGATGTCATAATGGTCATCATGGCGACGATGAAGTCATAATGGTCGTCATGGCGACAATGACGTCATTATGGTCGTCATGGCGACGATAATGTCATAATGGTCGTCATGGCGACTATGATGTCATACTGGTCGTCATGGCGACGGAGTTGCCATAATGGTCGTCATTTCGACGATGATATCATAATGGTCGTCATGCCGACGATGATGTCATAATGGTCGTCATGGCGACGGTGACGTCATAATGATCGTCATGTCGACGGTGATGTCATAATAGTCGTCATGGCGACATTGATGTCATAATTGTCATCATGCCGACGATGATGTCATAATGGTCGTCATGGCGACGGTGTTACCATAATGGTCGTCATGGCGACGATGATGTCATAATGGTCGTCATGGCGACGATGATGCCAGAATGGTCGTCATGGCGACGATTATGTCAGTATGGTAGTCATGGCTTTGGTGATGTCATAATGGTCGTCATGGCGACGATGATGTCATTATGGTGGTCATGGCTTTGGTGATGTCATAATGGTCGTCATGGCGACGTTGATGTCATAATGGTCGTCATGGCAATGGGTATGTCAGAATGGTCGTCATGGCGACGATGAAGTCAGTATGGTGGTCATGGCTTTGGTGATGTCATAATGTTCGTCATGGCGACGAAGATGTCATAATGGTCGTCATGGCGACGATGATGTCAATATGGATGTCATGGCTTTGGTGATGTCATAATGGTCGTCATGGCGACGGTGATGTCATAATGGTCGTCATGGCGACGATGATGTCATAATGGTCGTCATGGCGACGGTGATGTCATAATGGTCGTCATGGCGACGATGATGTCATAATGGTCGTCATGGCTACGATGATGTCATAATGGTCGTCATGGCGACGATGATGTTATAATAGTCGTCATGGCGACGATGATGTCATAATGGTCGTCATGCCAACGATGATGTCAATATGGTTGTCATGGCTTTGGTGATGTCATAATGGTCGACATGGCGACGGTGATGTCATAATGGTCGTCATGGCGACGATGATGTCATAATGGTCGTCACGGTGACGGTGTTGCCATAATGGTCGTCATGGCGACGATGATGTCATAATGGTCGTCATGGCGACGATGATGTCATAATGGTCGTCATGGCGACGATGATGTCAGTATGGTGGTCATGGCTTTGGTGATGTCATAATGGTCGTCATGGCGACGGTGATGTCATAATGGTCGTCATGGCGACGATGATGTCATAATGGTCGTCACGGCGACGATGATGTCATAATTGTCGTCATGGCGACGATGATGTCATACTGGTCGTCATGGCGACGGTGTTGCCATAATGGTCGTCATGGCGACGATGATGTCATAATGGTCGTCATGCCGACGATGATGCCATAATGGTCGTCATGGCGACGATGATGTCATAATGGTCGTCATGGCGACGATGATGTCATAATGGTCGTCATGACGACGATGATGTCAGTATGGTGGTCATGGCTTTGGTGATGTCATAATGGTCGTCATGGCGACGGTGATGTCATAATGGTCGTCATGGCAACGATGATGTCAGTATGGTGGTCATGGCTTTGGTGATGTCATAATGGTCGTCATGGCGACGGTGATGTCAAAATGGTCGTCATGGCAATGGTGATGTCAGAATGGTCTTCATGGCGACGATGATGTCATACTGGTCGTCATGGCGACGGTGTTGCCATAATGGTCGTCATGGCGACGATGATGTCATAATGGTCGTCATGGCGACGATGATGTCATAATGGTCATCATGGCGACGATGAAGTCATAATGGTCGTCATGGCGACAATGACGTCATTATGGTCGTCATGGCAACGATAATGTCATAATGGTCGTCATGGCGACTATGATGTCATACTGGTCGTCATGGCGACGGAGTTGCCATAATGGTCGTCATTTCGACGATGATATCATAATGGTCGTCATGCCGACGATGATGTCATAATGGTCGTCATGGCGACGGTGACGTAATAATGATCGTCATGTCGACGGTGATGTCATAATGGTCGTCATGGCGACGGAGATGTCATAATAGTCGTCATGGCGACATTGATGTCATAATTGTCGTCATGCCGACGATGATGTCATAATGGTCGTCATGGCGACGGTGTTACCATAATGGTCGTCATGGCGACGATGATGTCATAATGGTCGTCATGGCGACGATGATGCCAGAATGGTCGTCATGGCGACGATTATGTCAGTATGGTAGTCATGGCTTTGGTGATGTCATAATGGTCGTCATGGCGACGATGATGTCATAATGGTCGTCATGGCGATGATGATGTCAATATGGTTGTCATGGTTTTGGTGATGTCATAATGGTCGTCATGGCGACGGTGATGTCATAATGGTCGTCATGGCGACGATGATGTCAAAATGGTCGTCACGGCGACGATGATGTCATAATGGTCGTCACGGCGACGGTGATGTCATAATGGTTGCCATAGCAACAATGTTGTCATAAAGTTCGTCATGGCGACGATGATGTCATAATGGTAGTCATGGCAACGATGATGTCATAATGGTCGTCATGGCGACGATGATGTCATACTGGTCGTCATGGCGACAGTGTTGCCATAATGGTCGTCATGGCGACGATGATGTCATAATGGTCGTCATGGCGACGGTGTTGTCATAATGGTCGTCATGCCGACGATGATGTCATAATGGTCGTCATGGCGAAGATGATGTCATAATGGTCGTCATGGCGACGATGATGTCATAATGGTCGTCATGGCGACGATGACGTCATAATGGTCGTCATGGCGACGATGATGTCATAATGGTCGTCATGGCGACAGTGATGTCATAATAGTCGTCATGGCGACGATGATGTCATAATGGTCGTCATGCCGACGATGATGTCATAATGGTCGTCACGGCGACGGTGTTGCCATAATGGTCGTCATGGCGACGATGATGTCATAATGGTCGTCATGGCGACGATGATGTCAGAATGGTCGTCATGGCGACGATGATGTCAGTATGGTGGTCATGGCTTTGGTGATGTCATAATGGTCGTCATGGCGACGATTATGTCATAATGGTCGTCATGGCGACGATGATGTCAATATGGTTGTCATGGCTTTGGTGATGTCATAATGGTCGTCATGGCGGCTGTGATGTCATAATGGTCGTCATGGCGACGATGATGTCATAATGGTCGTCACGGCGACGATGATGTCATAATGGTCGTCATAGCGACGATGATGTCAATATGGTTGTCATGGCTTTGGTGATGTCATAATGGTCGTCATGGCGACGGTGATGTCATAATGGTCGTCATGGCGACGATGATGTCATACTGGTCGTCATGGCGACGGTGTTGCCATAATGGTCGTCATGGTGACGATGATGTCATAATGGTCGTCATGGCGACGATGATGTCATAATGGTCATCATGGCGACGATGATGTCATAATGGTCGTCATGACGACGATGATGTCAGTATGATGGTCATGGCTTTGGTGATGTCATAATGGTCGTCATGGCGACGATGATGTCATACTGGTCGTCATGGCGACGGTGTTGCCATAATGGTCGTCATGGCGACGATAATGTCATAATGGTCGTCATGGCGACGGTGATGTCATAATGGTCGTCATGCCGACGATGATGTCAGGATGGTGGTCATGGCTTTGGTGATGTCATAATGGTTGTCATGGCGACGGTGATGTCATAATGGTCGTCATGGCGACGATGATGTCATTATCGTCGTCATGGCGACGATGATGTCATAATGGTCGTCATGGCGACGATGACGTCATAATGGTCGTCATGGCGACGATGACGTCATAATGGTCGTCATGGCGACGATGATGTCATAATGGTCGTCATCGCGACGATGATGTCATACTGGTCGTCATGGCGACGGTGTTGCCATAATGGTCGTCATGGCGATGATGATGTCATAATGGTCGTCATGGCGACGATGAGGTCAATATGGTCGTCATGGCTTTGGTGATGTCATAATGGTCGTCATGGCGACGGTGATGTCATAATGGTCGTCACGGCGACGGTGATGTCATAATGGTCGTCACGGCGACGATGATGTCATAATGGTCGTCATGGTGACGATGATGTCATAATGGTCGTCATGGCGACGATAACGTCATAATGGTCGTCATGGCGACGATGATGTCATAATGGTCGTCATGGCGACGATGATGTCATAATGGTCGTCATGGTGACGATGATGTCATAATGGTCGTCATGGAGACGATGACGTCATAATGGTCGTCATGGCAACGATGATGTCATAATGGTCGTCATGGCGACGATGATGTCATACTGGTCGTCATGGCGACGGTGTTGCCATAATGGTCGTCATGGCGACGATTATGTCATAATGGTCGTCATGGCGACGGTGATGTCATAATGGTCGTCATGTTGACGATGATGTCAGAATGGTGGTCATGGCGACGGTGATGTCATAATGGTCGTCATGGCAACGATGATGTCATAATGGTCGTCATGGCGACGATGATGTCATAATTATCGTCATGGCGACGATGATGTCATACTGGTCGTCATGGCGACGGTGTTGCCATAATGGTCGTCATGGCGACGATGATGTCTTAATGGTCGTCATGGCAATGGTGATGTCAGAATGGTCGTCATGGCGACGATGATGTCATAATGGTCGTCATGGCGACCGTGATGTCATAATGGTCGTCATGGCGACGATGATGTCATAATGGTCGTCGTGGCTACGATGATGTCATAATGGTCGTCATGGCTACGATGATGTCATAATGGTCGTCATGGCTACGATGATGTCATAATGGTCGTCATGGCGACGATGATGTCATAATGGTCGTCATGGCGACGGTGATGTTATAATAGTCGTCATGGCGACGATGATGTCATAATGGTCGTCATGCCGACGATGATGTCAATATGGTTGTCATGGCGTTGGTGATGTCATAATGGTCGTCATGGCGACGGTGATGTCATAATGGTCGTCATGGCGACGATGATGTCATAATGGTCGTCACGGCGACGATGATGTCATAATGGTCGTCACTGCAGCGGTAATGTCATAATGGTCGTCATGGCGACGATGATGTCATACTGTCGTCATGGCGACGGTGTTGCCATAATGGTCGTCATGGCGACGATGATGTCATAATGGTCATCATGGCGACGATGACGTCATAATGGTCGTCATGGCGACGATGACGTCATAATGGTCGTCATGGCGACGATAATGTCATACTGGTCGTCATGGCGACGGTGTTGCCATAATGGTCGTCATGGCGACGATGATGTCATAATGGTCGTCATGCCGACGATGATGTCATAATGGTCGTCATGGCGACGATGATGTCATTATGGTGGTCATGGCTTTGGTGATGTCATAATGGTCGTCATGGCGACGGTGATGTCATAATGGTCGTCATGGCAATGGTGATGTCAGAATGGTCGTCATGGCGACGATGAAGTCAGTATGGTGGTCATGGCTTTGGTGATGTCATAATGTTCGTCATGGCGACGATGATGTCATAATGGTCGTCATGGCGACGATGATGTCAAAGTGGTTGTCATGGCTTTGGTGATGTCATAATGGTCGTCATGGCGACGATGATGTCATAATGGTCGTCACGGCGACGATGATGTCATAATGGTCATCATGGCGACGATGACGTCATAATGGTCGTCATGGCGACGATGACGTCATAATGGTCGTCATGGCGACGATAATGTCATACTGGTCGTCATGGCGACGGTGTTGCCATAATGGTCGTCATGGCGACGATGATGTCATAATGGTCGTCATGCCGACGATGATGTCATAATGGTCGTCATGGCGACGATGATGTCATTATGGTGGTCATGGCTTTGGTGATGTCATAATGGTCATCATGGCGACGGTGATGTCATAATGGTCGTCATGGCAATGGTGATGTCAGAATGGTCGTCATGGCGACGATGAAGTCAGTATGGTGGTCATGGCTTTGGTGATGTCATAATGTTCGTCATGGCGACGATGATATCATAATGGTCGTCATGGCGACGATGATGTCAATATGGTTGTCATGGCTTTGGTGATGTCATAATGGTCGTCATGGCGACGATGATGTCATAATGGTCGTCATGGCGACGGTGATGTCATAATGGTCGTCATGGCGACGATGATGTCATAATGGTCGTCATGGCTACGATGATGTCATAATGGTCGTCATGGCGACGATGATGTTATAATAGTCGTCATGGCGACGATGATGTCATAATGGTCGTCATGCCAACGATGATGTCAATATGGTTGTCATGGCTTTCGTGATGTCATAATGGTCGACATGGCGACGGTGATGTCATAATGGTCGTCATGGCGACGATGATGTCATAATGGTCGTCACGGCGACGATGATGTCATAATGGTCGTCACGGCGGCGGTAATGTCATAATGGTCGTCATGGCGACGATGATGTCATACTGTCGTCATGGCGACGGTGTTGCCATAATGGTCGTCATGGCGACGATGATGTCATAATGGTCATCATGGCGACGATGACGTCATAATGGTCGTCATGGCGACGATGACGTCATAATGGTCGTCATGGCGACGATGACGTCATAATGGTCGTCATGGCGACGAGAATGTCATACTGGTCGTCATGGCGACGGTGTTGCCATAATGGTCGTCATGGCGACGATGATGTCATAATGGTCGTCATGCCGACGATGATGTCATAATGGTCATCATGGCGACTATGATGTCATAATGGTCGTCATGGCGACGATGATGTCAGTATGGTGGTCATGGCTTTGGTGATGTCATAATGGTCGTCATGGCGACGGTGATGTCATAATGGTCGTCATGGCAATGGTGATGTCAGAATGGTCGTCATGGCGACGATGATGTCATACTGTCGTCATGGCGACGGTGTTGCCATAATGGTCGTCATGGCGACGATGATGTCATAATGGTCATCATGGCGACGATGACGTCATAATGGTCGTCATGGCAATGATGATGTCATAATGGTCGTCATGGCGACGATGATGTCATACTGGTCGTCATGGCGACAGTGTTGCCATAATGGTCGTCATGGCGACGATAATGTCATAATGGTCGTCATGGCGACGGTGATGTCATAATGGTCGTCATGCCGACGATGATGTCAGTATGGTGGTCATGGCTTTGGTGATGTCATAATGGTTGTCATGGCGACGATGATGTCATAATGGTCGTCATGGCGACGATGTCATAATGGACGTCATGGCGACGATGATGTCATAATGGTCGTCATGGCGACGATGACGTCATAATGGTCGTCATGGCGACGATGACGTCATAATGGTCGTCATGGCGACGATGATGTCATAATGGTCGTCATCGCGACGATGATGTCATACTGGTCGTCATGGCGACGGTGTTGCCATAATGGTCGTCATGGCGACGATGATGTCATAATGGTCGTCATGGCGACGATGATGTCAATATGGTTGTCATGGCTTTGGTGATGTCATAATGGTCGTCATGGCGACGGTGATGTCATATTGGTCGTCACGGCGACGATGATGTCATAATGATCGTCACGGCGACGATGATGTCATAATGTTCGTCACGGCGACGGTGATGTCATAATGGTCGTCATGGCGACGATAACGTCATAATGGTCGTCATGGCGACGATGATGTCATAATGGTCGTCATGGCGACGATGACGTCATAATGGTCGTCATGGTGACGATAATGTCATAATGGTCGTCATGGAGACGATGACGTCATAATGGTCGTCATGGCAACGATGATGTCATAATGGTCGTCATGGCGACGATGATGTCATACTGGTCGTCATGGCGACGGTGTTGCCATAATGGTCGTCATGGCGACGATTATGTCATAATGGTCATCATGGCGACGGTGATGTCATAATGGTCGTCATGTTGACGATGATGTCAGAATGGTGGTCATGGCTTTGTTGATGTCATAATGGTCGTCATGGCAACGATGATGTCATAATTGTCGTCATGGCGACGATGATGTCATAATGGTCGTCATGGCGACGATAATGTCAGTATGGTGGTCATGGCTTTGGTGATGTCATAATGGTCGTCATGGCGACGGTGATGTCAAAATGGTCGTCATGGCAATGGTGATGTCAGAAAGGTCGTCATGGCGACGATGATGTCATACTGGTCGTCATGGCGACGGTGTTGCCATAATGGTCGTCATGGCGACGATGATGTCATAATGGTCGTCATGGCAATGGTGATGTCAGAATGGTCGTCATGGCGACGATGATGTCATAATGGTCGTCATGGCGACCGTGATGTCATAATGGTCGTCATGGCGACCGTGATGTCATAATGGTCGTCATGGCGACGATGATGTCATAATGGTCGCCGTGGCTTTGGTGATGTCATAATGGTCGTCATGGCGACGGTGACGTCATAATGGTCGTCATGGCGACGATAATGTCATACTGGTCGTCATGGCGACGGTGTTGCCATAATGGTCGTCATGGCGACGATGATGTCATAATGGTCGTCATGCCGACGATGATGTCATAATGGTCGTCATGGCGACGATGATGTCATTATGGTGGTCATGGCTTTGGTGATGTCATAATGGTCGTCATGGCGACGGTGATGTCATAATGGTCGTCATGGCAATGGTGATGTCAGAATGATCGTCATGGCGACGATGAAGTCAGTATGGTGGTCATGGCTTTGGTGATGTCATAATGTTCGTCATGGCGACGATGATGTCATAATGGTCGTCATGGCGACGATGATGTCAATATGGTTGTCATGGCTTTGGTGATGTCATAATGGTCGTCATGGCGACGGTGATGTCATAATGGTCGTCATGGCGACGATGATGTCATAATGGTCGTCATGGCGACGGTGATGTCATAATGGTCGTCATGGCGACGATGATGTCATAATGGTCGTCATGGCTACGATGATGTCATAATGGTCGTCATGGCGACGATGATGTTATAATAGTCGTCATGGCGACGATGATGTCATAATGGTCGTCATGCCAACGATGATGTCAATATGTTTGTCATGGCTTTGGTGATGTCATAATGGTCGACATGGCGACGGTGATGTCATAATGGTCGTCATGGCGACGATGATGTCATAATGGTCGTCACGGTGACGGTGTTGCCATAATGGTCGTCATGGCGACGATGATGTCATAATGGTCGTCATGGCGACGATGATGTCATAATGGTCATCATGGCGACGATGATGTCAGTATGGTGGTCATGGCTTTGGTGATGTCATAATGGTCGTCATGGCGACGGTGATGTCATAATGGTCGTCATGGCAAAGGTGATGTCCAAATGGTCGTCATGGCGACGGTGTTGCCATAATGGTCGTCATGGCGACGATGATGTCATAATGGTCGTCATGGCGACGATGACGTCATAATGGTCGTCATGGCGACGATGATGTCATAATGGTCGTCATGGCGACGATGATGTCATAATGGTCGTCATGGCGACGATGATGTCAGTATGGTGGTCATGGCTTTGGTGATGTCATAATGGTCGTCATGGCGACGGTGATGTCATAATGGTCGTCATGGCAATGGTGATGTCAGAATGGTCGTCATGGCGACGATGATGTCAGTATGGTGGTCATGGCTTTGGTGATGTCATAATGGTCGTCATGGCGACGATTATGTCATAATGGTCGTCATGGCGACGATGATGTCAATATGGTCGTCATGGCTTTGGTGATGTCATAATGGTCGTCATGGCGACGGTGATGTCATAATGGTCGTCATGGCGACGATGATGTCATAATGGTCGTCACGGCGACGATGATGTCATAATGGTCGTCATGGCGACGATGATGTCATACTGGTCGTCATGGCGACGGTGTTGCCATAATGGTCGTCATGGCGACGATGATGTCATAATGGTCGTCATGCCGACGATGATGCCATAATGGTCGTCATGGCGACGATGATGTCATAATGGTCGTCATGGCGACGATGACGTCATAATGGTCGTCATGGCGACGATGATGTCATAATGGTCGTCATCGCGACGATGATGTCATACTGGTCGTCATGGCGACGGTGTTGCCATAATGGTCGTCATGGCGACGATGATGTCATAATGGTCGTCATGGCGACGATGATGTCAATATGGTTGTCATGGCTTTGGTGATGTCATAATGGTCGTCATGGCGACGGTGATGTCATATTGGTCGTCACGGCGACGATGATGTCATAATGATCGTCACGGCGACGATGATGTCATAATGTTCGTCACGGCGACGGTGATGTCATAATGGTCGTCATGGCGACGATAACGTCATAATGGTCATCATGGCGACGATGATTTCATAATGGTCGTCATGGCGACGATGATGTCATAATGGTCGTCATGGTGACGATAATGTCATAATGGTCGTCATGGAGACGATGACGTCATAATGGTCGTTATGGCAACGATGATGTCATAATGGTCGTCATGGCGACAATGATGTCATACTGGTTGTCATGGCGACGGTGTTGCCATAATGGTCGTCATGGCGACGATTATGTCATAATGGTCATCATGGCGACGGTGATGTCATAATGGTCGTCACGGCGACGATGATGTCAATATGGTTGTCATGGCGTTGGTGATGTCATAATGGTCGTCATGGCGACGGTGATGTCATAATGGTCGTCATGGCGACGATGATGTCATAATGGTCGTCACGGCGACGATGATGTCATAATGGTCGTCACTGCAGCGGTAATGTCATAATGGTCGTCATGGCGACGATGATGTCATACTGTCGTCATGGCGACGGTGTTGCCATAATGGTCGTCATGGCGACGATGATGTCATAATGGTCATCATGGCGACGATGACGTCATAATGGTCGTCATGGCGACGATGACGTCATAATGGTCGTCATGGCGACGATAATGTCATACTGGTCGTCATGGCGACGGTGTTGCCATAATGGTCGTCATGGCGACGATGATGTCATAATGGTCGTCATGCCGACGATGATGTCATAATGGTCGTCATGGCGACGATGATGTCATTATGGTGGTCATGGCTTTGGTGATGTCATAATGGTCGTCATGGCGACGGTGATGTCATAATGGTCGTCATGGCAATGGTGATGTCAGAATGGTCGTCATGGCGACGATGAAGTCAGTATGGTGGTCATGGCTTTGGTGATGTCATAATGTTCGTCATGGCGACGATGATGTCATAATGGTCGTCATGGCGACGATGATGTCAAAGTGGTTGTCATGGCTTTGGTGATGTCATAATGGTCGTCATGGCGACGATGATGTCATAATGGTCGTCACGGCGACGATGATGTCATAATGGTCATCATGGCGACGATGACGTCATAATGGTCGTCATGGCGACGATGACGTCATAATGGTCGTCATGGCGACGATAATGTCATACTGGTCGTCATGGCGACGGTGTTGCCATAATGGTCGTCATGGCGACGATGATGTCATAATGGTCGTCATGCCGACGATGATGTCATAATGGTCGTCATGGCGACGATGATGTCATTATGGTGGTCATGGCTTTGGTGATGTCATAATGGTCATCATGGCGACGGTGATGTCATAATGGTCGTCATGGCAATGGTGATGTCAGAATGGTCGTCATGGCGACGATGAAGTCAGTATGGTGGTCATGGCTTTGGTGATGTCATAATGTTCGTCATGGCGACGATGATATCATAATGGTCGTCATGGCGACGATGATGTCAATATGGTTGTCATGGCTTTGGTGATGTCATAATGGTCGTCATGGCGACGATGATGTCATAATGGTCGTCATGGCGACGGTGATGTCATAATGGTCGTCATGGCGACGATGATGTCATAATGGTCGTCATGGCTACGATGATGTCATAATGGTCGTCATGGCGACGATGATGTTATAATAGTCGTCATGGCGACGATGATGTCATAATGGTCGTCATGCCAACGATGATGTCAATATGGTTGTCATGGCTTTCGTGATGTCATAATGGTCGACATGGCGACGGTGATGTCATAATGGTCGTCATGGCGACGATGATGTCATAATGGTCGTCACGGCGACGATGATGTCATAATGGTCGTCACGGCGGCGGTAATGTCATAATGGTCGTCATGGCGACGATGATGTCATACTGTCGTCATGGCGACGGTGTTGCCATAATGGTCGTCATGGCGACGATGATGTCATAATGGTCATCATGGCGACGATGACGTCATAATGGTCGTCATGGCGACGATGACGTCATAATGGTCGTCATGGCGACGATGACGTCATAATGGTCGTCATGGCGACGAGAATGTCATACTGGTCGTCATGGCGACGGTGTTGCCATAATGGTCGTCATGGCGACGATGATGTCATAATGGTCGTCATGCCGACGATGATGTCATAATGGTCATCATGGCGACTATGATGTCATAATGGTCGTCATGGCGACGATGATGTCAGTATGGTGGTCATGGCTTTGGTGATGTCATAATGGTCGTCATGGCGACGGTGATGTCATAATGGTCGTCATGGCAATGGTGATGTCAGAATGGTCGTCATGGCGACGATGATGTCATACTGTCGTCATGGCGACGGTGTTGCCATAATGGTCGTCATGGCGACGATGATGTCATAATGGTCATCATGGCGACGATGACGTCATAATGGTCGTCATGGCAATGATGATGTCATAATGGTCGTCATGGCGACGATGATGTCATACTGGTCGTCATGGCGACAGTGTTGCCATAATGGTCGTCATGGCGACGATAATGTCATAATGGTCGTCATGGCGACGGTGATGTCATAATGGTCGTCATGCCGACGATGATGTCAGTATGGTGGTCATGGCTTTGGTGATGTCATAATGGTTGTCATGGCGACGATGATGTCATAATGGTCGTCATGGCGACGATGTCATAATGGACGTCATGGCGACGATGATGTCATAATGGTCGTCATGGCGACGATGACGTCATAATGGTCGTCATGGCGACGATGACGTCATAATGGTCGTCATGGCGACGATGATGTCATAATGGTCGTCATCGCGACGATGATGTCATACTGGTCGTCATGGCGACGGTGTTGCCATAATGGTCGTCATGGCGACGATGATGTCATAATGGTCGTCATGGCGACGATGATGTCAATATGGTTGTCATGGCTTTGGTGATGTCATAATGGTCGTCATGGCGACGGTGATGTCATATTGGTCGTCACGGCGACGATGATGTCATAATGATCGTCACGGCGACGATGATGTCATAATGTTCGTCACGGCGACGGTGATGTCATAATGGTCGTCATGGCGACGATAACGTCATAATGGTCGTCATGGCGACGATGATGTCATAATGGTCGTCATGGCGACGATGACGTCATAATGGTCGTCATGGTGACGATAATGTCATAATGGTCGTCATGGAGACGATGACGTCATAATGGTCGTCATGGCAACGATGATGTCATAATGGTCGTCATGGCGACGATGATGTCATACTGGTCGTCATGGCGACGGTGTTGCCATAATGGTCGTCATGGCGACGATTATGTCATAATGGTCATCATGGCGACGGTGATGTCATAATGGTCGTCATGTTGACGATGATGTCAGAATGGTGGTCATGGCTTTGTTGATGTCATAATGGTCGTCATGGCAACGATGATGTCATAATTGTCGTCATGGCGACGATGATGTCATAATGGTCGTCATGGCGACGATAATGTCAGTATGGTGGTCATGGCTTTGGTGATGTCATAATGGTCGTCATGGCGACGGTGATGTCAAAATGGTCGTCATGGCAATGGTGATGTCAGAAAGGTCGTCATGGCGACGATGATGTCATACTGGTCGTCATGGCGACGGTGTTGCCATAATGGTCGTCATGGCGACGATGATGTCATAATGGTCGTCATGGCAATGGTGATGTCAGAATGGTCGTCATGGCGACGATGATGTCATAATGGTCGTCATGGCGACCGTGATGTCATAATGGTCGTCATGGCGACCGTGATGTCATAATGGTCGTCATGGCGACGATGATGTCATAATGGTCGCCGTGGCTTTGGTGATGTCATAATGGTCGTCATGGCGACGGTGACGTCATAATGGTCGTCATGGCGACGATAATGTCATACTGGTCGTCATGGCGACGGTGTTGCCATAATGGTCGTCATGGCGACGATGATGTCATAATGGTCGTCATGCCGACGATGATGTCATAATGGTCGTCATGGCGACGATGATGTCATTATGGTGGTCATGGCTTTGGTGATGTCATAATGGTCGTCATGGCGACGGTGATGTCATAATGGTCGTCATGGCAATGGTGATGTCAGAATGATCGTCATGGCGACGATGAAGTCAGTATGGTGGTCATGGCTTTGGTGATGTCATAATGTTCGTCATGGCGACGATGATGTCATAATGGTCGTCATGGCGACGATGATGTCAATATGGTTGTCATGGCTTTGGTGATGTCATAATGGTCGTCATGGCGACGGTGATGTCATAATGGTCGTCATGACGACGATGATGTCATAATGGTCGTCATGGCGACGGTGATGTCATAATGGTCGTCATGGCGACGATGATGTCATAATGGTCGTCATGGCTACGATGATGTCATAATGGTCGTCATGGCGACGATGATGTTATAATAGTCGTCATGGCGACGATGATGTCATAATGGTCGTCATGCCAACGATGATGTCAATATGTTTGTCATGGCTTTGGTGATGTCATAATGGTCGACATGGCGACGGTGATGTCATAATGGTCGTCATGGCGACGATGATGTCATAATGGTCGTCACGGTGACGGTGTTGCCATAATGGTCGTCATGGCGACGATGATGTCATAATGGTCGTCATGGCGACGATGATGTCATAATGGTCATCATGGCGACGATGATGTCAGTATGGTGGTCATGGCTTTGGTGATGTCATAATGGTCGTCATGGCGACGGTGATGTCATAATGGTCGTCATGGCAAAGGTGATGTCCAAATGGTCGTCATGGCGACGGTGTTGCCATAATGGTCGTCATGGCGACGATGATGTCATAATGGTCGTCATGGCGACGATGACGTCATAATGGTCGTCATGGCGACGATGATGTCATAATGGTCGTCATGGCGACGATGATGTCATAATGGTCGTCATGGCGACGATGATGTCAGTATGGTGGTCATGGCTTTGGTGATGTCATAATGGTCGTCATGGCGACGGTGATGTCATAATGGTCGTCATGGCAATGGTGATGTCAGAATGGTCGTCATGGCGACGATGATGTCAGTATGGTGGTCATGGCTTTGGTGATGTCATAATGGTCGTCATGGCGACGATTATGTCATAATGGTCGTCATGGCGACGATGATGTCAATATGGTCGTCATGGCTTTGGTGATGTCATAATGGTCGTCATGGCGACGGTGATGTCATAATGGTCGTCATGGCGACGATGATGTCATAATGGTCGTCACGGCGACGATGATGTCATAATGGTCGTCATGGCGACGATGATGTCATACTGGTCGTCATGGCGACGGTGTTGCCATAATGGTCGTCATGGCGACGATGATGTCATAATGGTCGTCATGCCGACGATGATGCCATAATGGTCGTCATGGCGACGATGATGTCATAATGGTCGTCATGGCGACGATGACGTCATAATGGTCGTCATGGCGACGATGATGTCATAATGGTCGTCATCGCGACGATGATGTCATACTGGTCGTCATGGCGACGGTGTTGCCATAATGGTCGTCATGGCGACGATGATGTCATAATGGTCGTCATGGCGACGATGATGTCAATATGGTTGTCATGGCTTTGGTGATGTCATAATGGTCGTCATGGCGACGGTGATGTCATATTGGTCGTCACGGCGACGATGATGTCATAATGATCGTCACGGCGACGATGATGTCATAATGTTCGTCACGGCGACGGTGATGTCATAATGGTCGTCATGGCGACGATAACGTCATAATGGTCGTCATGGCGACGATGATTTCATAATGGTCGTCATGGCGACGATGATGTCATAATGGTCGTCATGGTGACGATAATGTCATAATGGTCGTCATGGAGACGATGACGTCATAATGGTCGTTATGGCAACGATGATGTCATAATGGTCGTCATGGCGACAATGATGTCATACTGGTTGTCATGGCGACGGTGTTGCCATAATGGTCGTCATGGCGACGATTATGTCATAATGGTCATCATGGCGACGGTGATGTCATAATGGTCGTCATGTTGACGATGATGTCAGAATGGTGGTCATGGCTTTGTTGATGTCATAATGGTCGTCATGGCAACGATGATGTCATAATGGTCGTCATGGCGACGATGATGTCATAATGGTCGTCATGGCGACGATGATGTCAGTATGGTGGTCATGGCTTTGGTGATGTCATAATGGTCGTCATGGCGACGGTGATGTCAAAATGGTCGTCATGACAATGGTGATGTCAGAATGGTCGTCATGGCGACGATGATGTCATACTGGTCGTCATGGCGACGGTGTTACCATAATGGTCGTCATGGCGACGATGATGTCATTATGGTCGTCATGGCAATGGTGATGTCAGAATGGTCGTCATGGCGACGATGATGTCATAATGGTCGTCATGGCGACCGTGATGTCATAATGGTCGTCATGGCGACGATGATGTCATAATGGTCGTCGTGGCTTTGGTGATGTCATAATGGTCGTCATGGCGACGGTGACGTCATAATGGTCGTCATGTCGACGATAATGTCATACTGGTCGTCATGGCGACGGTGTTGCCATAATGGTCGTCATGGCGACGATGATGTCATAATGGTCGTCATGCCGACGATGATGTCATAATGGTCGTCATGGCGACGATGATGTCATTATGGTGGTCATGGCTTTGGTGATGTTATAATGGTCGTCATGGCGACGGTGATGTCATAATGGTCGTCATGGCAATGGTGATGTCAGAATGGTCGTCATGGCGACGATGAAGTCAGTATGGTGGTCATGGCTTTGGTGATGTCATAATGTTCGTCATGGCGACGATGATGTCATAATGGTCGTCATGGCGACGATGATGTCAATATGGTTGTCATGGCTTTGGTGATGTCATAATGGTCGTCATGGCGACGGTGATGTCATAATGGTCGTCATGGCGACGATGATATCATAATGGTCGTCATGGCGACGGTGATGTCATAATGGTCGTCATGGCGACGATGATGTCATAATGGTCGTCATGGCTACGATGATGGCATAATGGTCGTCATGGCGACGATGATGTTATAATAGTCGTCATGGCGACGATGATGTCATAATGGTCGTCATGCCAACGATGATGTCAATATGGTTGTCATGGCTTTGGTGATGTCATAATGGTCGACATGGCGACGGTGATGTCATAATGGTCGTCATGGCGACGATGATGTCATAATGGTCGTCACGGTGACGGTGTTGCCATAATGGTCGTCATGGCTTTGATGATGTCATAATGGTCGTCATGGCGACGATGATGTCATAATGGTCGTCATGGCGACGATGATGTCAATATGGTGGTCATGGCTTTGGTGATGTCATAATGGTCGTCATGGCGACGGTGATGTCATAATGGTCGTCATGGCAAAGGTGATGTGCAAATGGTCGTCATGGCGACGATGACGTCATAATGGTCGTCATGGCGATGATGATGTCATAATGGTCGTCATGGCGACGATGATGTCATAATGGTCGTCATGGCGACGATGATGTCAGTATGGTGGTCATGGCTTTGGTGATGTCATAATGGTCGTCATGGCGACGGTGATGTCATAATGGTCGTCATGGCAATGGTGATGTCAGAATGGTCGTCATGGCGACGATGATGTCAGTATGGTGGTCATGGCTTTGGTGATGTCATAATGGTCGTCATGGCGACGATTATGTCATAATGGTCGTCATGGCGACGATGATGTCAATATGGTTGTCATGGCTTTGGTGATGTCATAATGGTCGTCATGGCGACGGTGATGTCATAATGGTCGTCATGGCGACGATGATGTCATAATGGTCGTCACGGCGACGATGATGTCATAATGGTCGTCATGGCGACGATGATGTCATACTGGTCGTCATGGCGACGGTGTTGCCATAATGGTCGTCATGGCGACGATGATGTCATAATGGTCGTCATGCCGACGATGATGCCATAATGGTCGTCATGGCGACGATGATGTCATAATGGTCGTCATGGCGACGATGATGTCATAATGGTCGTCATGGCGACGATGATGTCAGTATGGTGGTCATGGCTTTGGTGATGTCATAATGGTCGTCATGGCGACGGTGATGTCATAATGGTCGGCATGGCGACGATGATGTCAGTATGGTGGTCATGGCTTTGGTGATGTCTAATGGTCGTCATGGCGACGGTGATGTCAAAATGGTCGTCATGGCAATGGTGATGTCAGAATGGTCTTCATGGCGACGATGATGTCATACTGGTCGTCATGGCGACGGTGTTGCCATAATGGTCGTCATGGCGACGATGATGTCATAAGGGTCGTCATGGCGACGATGATGTCATAATGGTCATCATGGCGACGATGACGTCATAATGGTCGTCATGGCGACAATGACGTCATTATGGTCGTCATGGCGACGATAATGTCATAATGGTCGTCATGGCGACGATAAAGTCATAATGGTCGTCATGGCGACTATGATGTCATACTGGTCGTCATGGCGACGGAGTTGCCATAATGGTCGTCATTTCGACGATGATGTCATAATGGTCGTCATGCCGACGATGATGTCATAATGGTCGTCATGGCGACGGTGACGTCATAATGATCGTCATGTCGACGGTGATGTCATAATGGTCGTCATGGCGACGGAGAAGTCATAATAGTCGTCATGGCGACATTGATGTCATAATTGTCGTCATGCCGACGATGATGTCATAATGGTCGTCATGGCGACGGTGTTACCATAATGGTCGTCATGGCGACGATGATGTCATAATGGTCGTCATGGCGACGATGATGCCAGAATGGTCGTCATGGCGACGATTATGTCAGTATGGTAGTCATGGTTTAGGTGATGTCATAATGGTCGTCATGGTGACGGTGATGTCATAATGGTCGTCATGGCGACGATGATGTCAAAATGGTCGTCATGGCGACGATGATGTCAATATGGTTGTCATGGTTTTGGTGATGTCATAATGGTCGTCATGGTGACGGTGATGTCATAATGGTCGTCATGGCGACGATGATGTCAAAATGGTCGTCACGGCGACGATGATGTCATAATGGTCGTCACGGCGACGGTGATGTCATAATGGTTGCCATAGCAACAATGCTGTCATAAAGTTCGTCATGGCGACGATGATGTCATAATGGTAGTCATGGCAACGATGATGTCATAATGGTCGTCATGGCGACGATGATGTCATACTGGTCGTCATGGCGACAGTGTTGCCATAATGGTCGTCATGGCGACGATGATGTCATAATGGTCGTCATGGCGACGGTGTTGTCATAATGGTCGTCATGCCGACGATGATGTCATAATGGTCGTCATGGCGAAGATGATGTCATAATGGTCGTCATGGCGACGATGATGTCATAATGGTCGTCATGGCGACGATGACGTCATAATGGTCGTCATGGCGACGATGATGTCATAATGGTCGTCATGGCGACAGTGATGTCATAATAGTCGTCATGGCGACGATGATGTCATAATGGTCGTCATGCCGACGATGATGTCATAATGGTCGTCACGGCGACGGTGTTGCCATAATCGTCGTCATGGCGACGATGATGTCATAATGGTCGTCATGGCGACGATGAAGTCAGAATGGTCGTCATGGCGACGATGATGTCAGTATGGTGGTCATGGCTTTGGTGATGTCATAATGGTCGTCATGGCGACGATTATGTCATAATGGTCGTCATGGCGACGATGATGTCAATATGGTTGTCATGGCCTTGGTGATGTCATAATGGTTGTCATGGCGGCGGTGATGTCATAATGGTCGTCATGGCGACGATTATGTCATAATGGTCGTCATGGCGACGATGATGTCATAATGGTCGTCATGGCGACGATGATGTCAATATGGTTGTCATGGCTTTGGTGATGTCATAATGGTCGTCATGGCGACGGTGATGTCATAATGGTCGTCATGGCGACGATGATGTCATAATGGTCGTCACAGCGACGATGATGTCATAATGGTCGTCACGGCGACGGTGATGTCATAATGGTAGTCATGGCGACGATGATGTCATACTGGTCGTCATGGCGATGGTGTTGCCATAATGGTCGTCATGGTGACGATGATGTCATAATGGTCGTCATGGCGACGATGATGTCATAATGGTCGTCATGGCGACGATGATGTCATAATGGTCGTCATGCCGACGATGATGTCAGTATGATGGTTATGGCTTTGGTGATGTCATAATGGTCGTCATGGCGACGATGATGTCATACTGGTCGTCATGGCGACGGTGTTGCCATAATGGTCGTCATGGCGACGATAATGTCATAATGGTCGTCATGGCGACGGTGATGTCATAATTGTCGTCATGCCGACGATGATGTCAGTATGGTGGTCATGGCTTTGGTGATGTCATAATGGTCGTCATGGCGACGATGATGTCAGTATGGTGGTCATGGCTTTGGTGATGTCATAATGGTTGTCATGGCGACGGTGATGTCATAATGGTCGTCATGGCGATGATGATGTCATAATGGTCGTCATGGCGACGATGATGTCATAATGGTCGTCATGGCGACGATGACGTCATAATGGTCGTCATGGCGACGATGACGTCATAATGGTCGTCATGGCGACGATGACGTCATAATGGTCGTCATGGCGACGATGATGTCATAATGGTCGTCATCGCGACGATGATGTCATACTGGTCGTCATGGCGACGGTGTTGCCATAATGGTCGTCATGGCGACGATGATGTCATAATGGTCGTCATGGCGACGATGATGTCAATATGGTTGTCATGGCTTTGGTGATGTCATAATGGTCGTCATGGCGACGGTGATGTCATATTGGTCGTCACGGCGACGATGATGTCATAATGATCGTCACGGCGACGATGATGTCATAATGTTCGTCACGGCGACGGTGATGTCATAATGGTCGTCATGGCGACGATAACGTCATAATGGTCGTCATGGCGACGATGATGTCATAATGGTCGTCATGGCGACGATGACGTCATAATGGTCGTCATGGTGACGATAATGTCATAATGGTCGTCATGGAGACGATGACGTCATAATGGTCGTCATGGCAACGATGATGTCATAATGGTCGTCATGGCGACGATGATGTCATACTGGTCGTCATGGCGACGGTGTTGCCATAATGGTCGTCATGGCGACGATTATGTCATAATGGTCATCATGGCGACGGTGATGTCATAATGGTCGTCATGTTGACGATGATGTCAGAATGGTGGTCATGGCTTTGTTGATGTCATAATGGTCGTCATGGCAACGATGATGTCATAATTGTCGTCATGGCGACGATGATGTCATAATGGTCGTCATGGCGACGATAATGTCAGTATGGTGGTCATGGCTTTGGTGATGTCATAATGGTCGTCATGGCGACGGTGATGTCAAAATGGTCGTCATGGCAATGGTGATGTCAGAAAGGTCGTCATGGCGACGATGATGTCATACTGGTCGTCATGGCGACGGTGTTGCCATAATGGTCGTCATGGCGACGATGATGTCATAATGGTCGTCATGGCAATGGTGATGTCAGAATGGTCGTCATGGCGACGATGATGTCATAATGGTCGTCATGGCGACCGTGATGTCATAATGGTCGTCATGGCGACCGTGATGTCATAATGGTCGTCATGGCGACGATGATGTCATAATGGTCGCCGTGGCTTTGGTGATGTCATAATGGTCGTCATGGCGACGGTGACGTCATAATGGTCGTCATGGCGACGATAATGTCATACTGGTCGTCATGGCGACGGTGTTGCCATAATGGTCGTCATGGCGACGATGATGTCATAATGGTCGTCATGCCGACGATGATGTCATAATGGTCGTCATGGCAACGATGATGTCATTATGGTGGTCATGGCTTTGGTGATGTCATAATGGTCGTCATGGCGACGGTGATGTCATAATGGTCGTCATGGCAATGGTGATGTCAGAATGATCGTCATGGCGACGATGAAGTCAGTATGGTGGTCATGGCTTTGGTGATGTCATAATGTTCGTCATGGCGACGATGATGTCATAATGGTCGTCATGGCGACGATGATGTCAATATGGTTGTCATGGCTTTGGTGATGTCATAATGGTCGTCATGGCGACGGTGATGTCATAATGGTCGTCATGGCGACGATGATGTCATAATGGTCGTCATGGCGACGGTGATGTCATAATGGTCGTCATGGCGACGATGATGTCATAATGGTCGTCATGGCTACGATGATGTCATAATGGTCGTCATGGCGACGATGATGTTATAATAGTCGTCATGGCGACGATGATGTCATAATGGTCGTCATGCCAACGATGATGTCAATATGTTTGTCATGGCTTTGGTGATGTCATAATGGTCGACATGGCGACGGTGATGTCATAATGGTCGTCATGGCGACGATGATGTCATAATGGTCGTCACGGTGACGGTGTTGCCATAATGGTCGTCATGTCGACGATGATGTCATAATGGTCGTCATGGCGACGATGATGTCATAATGGTCATCATGGCGACGATGATGTCAGTATGGTGGTCATGGCTTTGGTGATGTCATAATGGTCGTCATGGCGACGGTGATGTCATAATGGTCGTCATGGCAAAGGTGATGTCCAAATGGTCGTCATGGCGACGGTGTTGCCATAATGGTCGTCATGGCGACGATGACGTCATAATGGTCGTCATGGCGACGATGACGTCATAATGGTCGTCATGGCGACGATGATGTCATAATGGTCGTCATGGCGACGATGATGTCATAATGGTCGTCATGGCGACGATGATGTCAGTATGGTGGTCATGGCTTTGGTGATGTCATAATGGTCGTCATGGCGACGGTGATGTCATAATGGTCGTCATGGCAATGGTGATGTCAGAATGGTCGTCATGGCGACGATGATGTCAGTATGGTGGTCATGGCTTTGGTGATGTCATAATGGTCGTCATGGCGACGATTATGTCATAATGGTCGTCATGGCGACGATGATGTCAATATGGTCGTCATGGCTTTGGTGATGTCATAATGGTCGTCATGGCGACGGTGATGTCATAATGGTCGTCATGGCGACGATGATGTCATAATGGTCGTCACGGCGACGATGATGTCATAATGGTCGTCATGGCGACGATGATGTCATACTGGTCGTCATGGCGACGGTGTTGCCATAATGGTCGTCATGGCGACGATGATGTCATAATGGTCGTCATGCCGACGATGATGCCATAATGGTCGTCATGGCGACGATGATGTCATAATGGTCGTCATGGCGACGATGACGTCATAATGGTCGTCATGGCGACGATGATGTCATAATGGTCGTCATCGCGACGATGATGTCATACTGGTCGTCATGGCGACGGTGTTGCCATAATGGTCGTCATGGCGACGATGATGTCATAATGGTCGTCATGGCGACGATGATGTCAATATGGTTGTCATGGCTTTGGTGATGTCATAATGGTCGTCATGGCGACGGTGATGTCATATTGGTCGTCACGGCGACGATGATGTCATAATGATCGTCACGGCGACGATGATGTCATAATGTTCGTCACGGCGACGGTGATGTCATAATGGTCGTCATGGCGACGATAACGTCATAATGGTCGTCATGGCGACGATGATTTCATAATGGTCGTCATGGCGACGATGATGTCATAATGGTCGTCATGGTGACGATAATGTCATAATGGTCGTCATGGAGACGATGACGTCATAATGGTCGTTATGGCAACGATGATGTCATAATGGTCGTCATGGCGACAATGATGTCATACTGGTTGTCATGGCGACGGTGTTGCCATAATGGTCGTCATGGCGACGATTATGTCATAATGGTCATCATGGCGACGGTGATGTCATAATGGTCGTCATGTTGACGATGATGTCAGAATGGTGGTCATGGCTTTGTTGATGTCATAATGGTCGTCATGGCAACGATGATGTCATAATGGTCGTCATGGCGACGATGATGTCATAATGGTCGTCATGGCGACGGTGATGTCAAAATGGTCGTCATGACAATGGTGATGTCAGAATGGTCGTCATGGCGACGATGATGTCATACTGGTCGTCATGGCGACGGTGTTACCATAATGGTCGTCATGGCGACGATGATGTCATTATGGTCGTCATGGCAATGGTGATGTCAGAATGGTCGTCATGGCGACGATGATGTCATAATGGTCGTCATGGCGACCGTGATGTCATAATGGTCGTCATGGCGACGATGATGTCATAATGGTCGTCGTGGCTTTGGTGATGTCATAATGGTCGTCATGGCGACGGTGACGTCATAATGGTCGTCATGTCGACGATAATGTCATACTGGTCGTCATGGCGACGGTGTTGCCATAATGGTCGTCATGGCGACGATGATGTCATAATGGTCGTCATGCCGACGATGATGTCATAATGGTCGTCATGGCGACGATGATGTCATAATGGTCGTCATGGCAATGGTGATGTCAGAATGGTCGTCATGGCGACGATGAAGTCAGTATGGTGGTCATGGCTTTGGTGATGTCATAATGTTCGTCATGGCGACGATGATGTCATAATGGTCGTCATGGCGACGATGATGTCAATATGGTTGTCATGGCTTTGGTGATGTCATAATGGTCGTCATGGCGACGGTGATGTCATAATGGTCGTCATGGCGACGATGATGTCATAATGGTCGTCATGGCGACGGTGATGTCATAATGGTCGTCATGGCGACGATGATGTCATAATGGTCGTCATGGCTACGATGATGGCATAATGGTCGTCATGGCGACGATGATGTTATAATAGTCGTCATGGCGACGATGATGTCATAATGGTCGTCATGCCAACGATGATGTCAATATGGTTGTCATGGCTTTGGTGATGTCATAATGGTCGACATGGCGACGGTGATGTCATAATGGTCGTCATGGCGACGATGATGTCATAATGGTCGTCACGGTGACGGTGTTGCCATAATGGTCGTCATGGCTTTGATGATGTCATAATGGTCGTCATGGCGACGATGATGTCATAATGGTCGTCATGGCGACGATGATGTCAATATGGTGGTCATGGCTTTGGTGATGTCATAATGGTCGTCATGGCGACGGTGATGTCATAATGGTCGTCATGGCAAAGGTGATGTGCAAATGGTCGTCATGGCGACGATGACGTCATAATGGTCGTCATGGCGATGATGATGTCATAATGGTCGTCATGGCGACGATGATGTCATAATGGTCGTCATGGCGACGATGATGTCAGTATGGTGGTCATGGCTTTGGTGATGTCATAATGGTCGTCATGGCGACGGTGATGTCATAATGGTCGTCATGGCAATGGTGATGTCAGAATGGTCGTCATGGCGACGATGATGTCAGTATGGTGGTCATGGCTTTGGTGATGTCATAATGGTCGTCATGGCGACGATTATGTCATAATGGTCGTCATGGCGACGATGATGTCAATATGGTTGTCATGGCTTTGGTGATGTCATAATGGTCGTCATGGCGACGGTGATGTCATAATGGTCGTCATGGCGACGATGATGTCATAATGGTCGTCACGGCGACGATGATGTCATAATGGTCGTCATGGCGACGATGATGTCATACTGGTCGTCATGGCGACGGTGTTGCCATAATGGTCGTCATGGCGACGATGATGTCATAATGGTCGTCATGCCGACGATGATGCCATAATGGTCGTCATGGCGACGATGATGTCATAATGGTCGTCATGGCGACGATGATGTCATAATGGTCGTCATGGCGACGATGATGTCAGTATGGTGGTCATGGCTTTGGTGATGTCATAATGGTCGTCATGGCGACGGTGATGTCATAATGGTCGGCATGGCGACGATGATGTCAGTATGGTGGTCATGGCTTTGGTGATGTCTAATGGTCGTCATGGCGACGGTGATGTCAAAATGGTCGTCATGGCAATGGTGATGTCAGAATGGTCTTCATGGCGACGATGATGTCATACTGGTCGTCATGGCGACGGTGTTGCCATAATGGTCGTCATGGCGACGATGATGTCATAAGGGTCGTCATGGCGACGATGATGTCATAATGGTCATCATGGCGACGATGACGTCATAATGGTCGTCATGGCGACAATGACGTCATTATGGTCGTCATGGCGACGATAATGTCATAATGGTCGTCATGGCGACGATAAAGTCATAATGGTCGTCATGGCGACTATGATGTCATACTGGTCGTCATGGCGACGGAGTTGCCATAATGGTCGTCATTTCGACGATGATGTCATAATGGTCGTCATGCCGACGATGATGTCATAATGGTCGTCATGGCGACGGTGACGTCATAATGATCGTCATGTCGACGGTGATGTCATAATGGTCGTCATGGCGACGGAGAAGTCATAATAGTCGTCATGGCGACATTGATGTCATAATTGTCGTCATGCCGACGATGATGTCATAATGGTCGTCATGGCGACGGTGTTACCATAATGGTCGTCATGGCGACGATGATGTCATAATGGTCGTCATGGCGACGATGATGCCAGAATGGTCGTCATGGCGACGATTATGTCAGTATGGTAGTCATGGTTTAGGTGATGTCATAATGGTCGTCATGGTGACGGTGATGTCATAATGGTCGTCATGGCGACGATGATGTCAAAATGGTCGTCATGGCGACGATGATGTCAATATGGTTGTCATGGTTTTGGTGATGTCATAATGGTCGTCATGGTGACGGTGATGTCATAATGGTCGTCATGGCGACGATGATGTCAAAATGGTCGTCACGGCGACGATGATGTCATAATGGTCGTCACGGCGACGGTGATGTCATAATGGTTGCCATAGCAATAATGTTGTCATAAAGTTCGTCATGGCGACGATGATGTCATAATGGTAGTCATGGCAACGATGATGTCATAATGGTCGTCATGGCGACGATGATGTCATACTGGTCGTCATGGCGACAGTGTTGCCATAATGGTCGTCATGGCGACGATGATGTCATAATGGTCGTCATGGCGACGGTGTTGTCATAATGGTCGTCATGCCGACGATGATGTCATAATGGTCGTCATGGCGAAGATGATGTCATAATGGTCGTCATGGCGACGATGATGTCATAATGGTCGTCATGGCGACGATGACGTCATAATGGTCGTCATGGCGACGATGATGTCATAATGGTCGTCATGGCGACAGTGATGTCATAATAGTCGTCATGGCGACGATGATGTCATAATGGTCGTCATGCCGACGATGATGTCATAATGGTCGTCACGGCGACGGTGTTGCCATAATCGTCGTCATGGCGACGATGATGTCATAATGGTCGTCATGGCGACGATGAAGTCAGAATGGTCGTCATGGCGACGATGATGTCAGTATGGTGGTCATGGCTTTGGTGATGTCATAATGGTCGTCATGGCGACGATTATGTCATAATGGTCGTCATGGCGACGATGATGTCAATATGGTTGTCATGGCTTTGGTGATGTCATAATGGTTGTCATGGCGGCGGTGATGTCATAATGGTCGTCATGGCGACGATTATGTCATAATGGTCGTCATGGCGACGATGATGTCAATATGGTTGTCATGGCTTTGGTGATGTCATAATGGTCGTCATGGCGACGGTGATGTCATAATGGTCGTCATGGCGACGATGATGTCATAATGGTCGTCACAGCGACGATGATGTCATAATGGTCGTCACGGCGACGGTGATGTCATAATGGTAGTCATGGCGACGATGATGTCATACTGGTCGTCATGGCGATGGTGTTGCCATAATGGTCGTCATGGTGACGATGATGTCATAATGGTCGTCATGGCGACGATGATGTCATAATGGTCGTCATGGCGACGATGATGTCATAATGGTCGTCATGCCGACGATGATGTCAGTATGATGGTTATGGCTTTGGTGATGTCATAATGGTCGTCATGGCGACGATGATGTCATACTGGTCGTCATGGCGACGGTGTTGCCATAATGGTCGTCATGGCGACGATAATGTCATAATGGTCGTCATGGCGACGGTGATGTCATAATTGTCGTCATGCCGACGATGATGTCAGTATGGTGGTCATGGCTTTGGTGATGTCATAATGGTCGTCATGGCGACGATGATGTCAGTATGGTGGTCATGGCTTTGGTGATGTCATAATGGTTGTCATGGCGACGGTGATGTCATAATGGTCGTCATGGCGATGATGATGTCATAATGGTCGTCATGGCGACGATGATGTCATAATGGTCGTCATGGCGACGATGACGTCATAATGGTCGTCATGGCGACGATGACGTCATAATGGTCGTCATGGCGACGATGACGTCATAATGGTCGTCATGGCGACGATGATGTCATAATGGTCGTCATGGCGACGATGATGTCAATATGGTTGTCATGGCTTTGGTGATGTCATAATGGTCGTCATGGCGACGGTGATGTCATAATGGTCGTCACGGCGACGATGATGTCATAATGATCGTCACGGCGACGATGATGTCATAATGTTCGTCACGGCGACGGTGATGTCATAATGGTCGTCATGGCGACGATAACGTCATAATGGTCGTCATGGCGACGATGATGTCATAATGGTCGTCATGGCGACGATGACGTCATAATGGTCATCATGGCGACGATGACGTCATAATGGTCGTCATGGCGACGATGACGTCATAATGGTCGTCATGGCGACGGTGTTGCCATAATGGTCGTCATGGCGACGATGATGTCATAATGGTCGTCATGCCGACGATGATGTCTTAATGGTCGTCATGGCGACGATGATGTCATTATGGTGGTCATGGCTTTGGTGATGTCATAATGGTCGTCATGGCGACGGTGATGTCATAATGGTCGTCATGGCAATGGGTATGTCAGAATGGTCGTCATGGCGACGATGAAGTCAGTATGGTGGTCATGGCTTTGGTGATGTCATAATGGTCGTCATGGCGACGATGATGTCATAATGGTCGTCATGCCAACGATGATGTCAATATGGTTGTCATGGCTTTGGTGATGTCATAATGGTCGACATGGCGACGGTGATGTCATAATGGTCGTCATGGCGACGATGATGTCATAATGGTCGTCACGGTGACGGTGTTGCCATAATGGTCGTCATGGCGACGATGATGTCATAATGGTCGTCATGGCGACGATGATGTCATAATGGTCGTCATGGCGACGATGATGTCAGTATGGTGGTCATGGCTTTGGTGATGTCATAATGGTCGTCATGGCGACGGTGATGTCATAATGGTCGTCATGGCAAAGGTGATGTCCAAATGGTCGTCATGGCGACGGCGTTGCCATAATGGTCGTCATGGCGACGATGATGTCATAATGGTCGTCATGGCGACGGTGATGTCATAATGGTCGTCATGGCGACGATGATGTCATAATGGTCGTGACGGCGACGATGATGTCATAATGGTCGTCATGGCGACGATGATGTCATACTGGTCGTCATGGCGACGGTGTTGCCATAATGGTCGTCATGGCGACGATGATGTCATAATGGTCGTCATGCCGACGATGATGCCATAATGGTCGTCATGGCGACGATGATGTCATAATGGTCGTCATGGCGACGATGATGTCATAATGGTCGTCATGGCGACGATGATGTCAGTATGGTGGTCATGGCTTTGGTGATGTCATAATGGTCGTCATGGCGACGGTGATGTCATAATGGTCGTCATGGCGACGATGATGTCAGTATGGTGGTCATGGCTTTGGTGATGTCATAATGGTCGTCATGGCGACGGTGATGTCAAAATGGTCGTCATGGCAATGGTGATGTCAGAATGTTCTTCATGGCGACGATGATGTCATACTGGTCGTCATGGCGACGGTGTTGCCATAATGGTCGTCATGGCGACGATGATGTCATAATGGTCGTCATGGCGACGATGATGTCATAATGGTCATCATGGCGACGATGACGTCATAATGGTCGTCATGGCGACAATGACGTCATTATGGTCGTCATGGCGACGATAATGTCATAATGGTCGTCATGGCGACTATGATGTCATACTGGTCGTCATGGCGACGGAGTTGCCATAATGGTCGTCATTTCGACGATGATGTCATAATGGTCGTCATGCCGACGATGATGTCATAATGGTCGTCATGGCGACGGTGACGTCATAATGATCGTCATGTCGACGGTGATGTCATAATGGTCGTCATGGCGACGGAGATGTCATAATAGTCGTCATGGCGACATTGATGTCATAATTGTCGTCATGCCGACGATGATGTCATAATGGTCGTCATGGCGACGGTGTTACCATAATGGTCGTCATGGCGACGATGATGTCATAATGGTCGTCATGGCGACGATGATGCCAGAATGGTCGTCATGGCGACGATTATGTCAGTATGGTAGTCATGGCTTTGGTGATGTCATAATGGTCGTCATGGTGACGATGATGTCATAATGGTCGTCATGGCGATGATGATGTCAATATGGTTGTCATGGTTTTGGTGATGTCATAATGGTCGTCATGGCGACGGTGATGTCATAATGGTCGTCATGGCGACGATGATGTCAAAATGGTCGTCACGGCGACGAAGATGTCATAATGGTCGTCACGGCGACGGTGATGTCATAATGGTTGCCATAGCAACAATGTTGTCATAAAGTTCGTCATGGCGACGATGATGTCATAATGGTAGTCATGGCAACGATGATGTCATAATGGTCGTCATGGCGACGATGATGTCATACTGGTCGTCATGGCGACAGTGTTGCCATAATGGTCGTCATGGCGACGATGATGTCATAATGGTCGTCATGGCGACGGTGTTGTCATAATGGTCGTCATGCCGACCATGATGTCATAATGGTCGTCATGGCGAAGATGATGTCATAATGGTCGTCATGGCGACGATGATGTCATAATGGTCGTCATGGCGACGATGACGTCATAATGGTCGTCATGGCGACGATGATGTCATAATGGTCGTCATGGCGACAGTGATGTCATAATAGTCGTCATGGCGACGATGATGTCATAATGGTCGTCATGCCGACGATGATGTCATAATGGTCGTCACGGCGACGGTGTTGCCATAATGGTCGTCATGGCGACGATGATGTCATAATGGTCGTCATGGCGACGATGATGTCAGAATGGTCGTCATGGCGACGATGATGTCAGTATGGTGGTCATGGCTTTGGTGATGTCATAATGGTCGTCATGGCGACGATTATGTCATAATGGTCGTCATGGCGACGATGATGTCAATATGGTTGTCATGGCTTTGGTGATGTCATAATGGTCGTCATGGCGGCGGTGATGTCATAATGGTCGTCATGGCGACGATGATGTCATAATGGTCGTCACGGCGACGATGATGTCATAATGGTCGTCATAGCGACGATGATGTCAATATGGTTGTCATGGCTTTGGTGATGTCATAATGGTCGTCATGGCGACGGTGATGTCATAATGGTCGTCATGGCGACGATGATGTCATACTGGTCGTCATGGCGACGGTGTTGCCATAATGGTCGTCATGGTGACGATGATGTCATAATGGTCGTCATGGCGACGATGATGTCATAATGGTCATCATGGCGACGATGTTGTCATAATGGTCGTCATGCCGATGATGATGTCAGTATGATGGTCATGGCTTTGGTGATGTCATAATGGTCGTCATGGCGACGATGATGTCATACTGGTCGTCATGGCGACAGTGTTGCCATAATGGTCGTCATGGCGACGATAATGTCATAATGGTCGTCATGGCGACGGTGATGTCAGTATGGTGGTCATGGCTTTGGTGATGTCATAATGGTCGTCATGGCGACGATGATGTCATAATGGTCATCATGGCGACGATGACGTCATAATGGTCGTCATGGCGACAATGACGTCATTATGGTCGTCATGGCGACGATAATGTCATAATGGTCGTCATGGCGACTATGATGTCATACTGGTCGTCATGGCGACGGAGTTGCCATAATGGTCGTCATTTCGACGATGATGTCATAATGGTCGTCATGCCGACGATGATGTCATAATGGTCGTCATGGCGACGGTGACGTCATAATGATCGTCATGTCGACGGTGATGTCATAATGGTCGTCATGGCGACGGAGATGTCATAATAGTCGTCATGGCGACATTGATGTCATAATTGTCGTCATGCCGACGATGATGTCATAATGGTCGTCATGGCGACGGTGTTACCATAATGGTCGTCATGGCGACGATGATGTCATAATGGTCGTCATGGCGACGATGATGCCAGAATGGTCGTCATGGCGACGATTATGTCAGTATGGTAGTCATGGCTTTGGTGATGTCATAATGGTCGTCATGGTGACGATGATGTCATAATGGTCGTCATGGCGATGATGATGTCAATATGGTTGTCATGGTTTTGGTGATGTCATAATGGTCGTCATGGCGACGGTGATGTCATAATGGTCGTCATGGCGACGATGATGTCAAAATGGTCGTCACGGCGACGAAGATGTCATAATGGTCGTCACGGCGACGGTGATGTCATAATGGTTGCCATAGCAACAATGTTGTCATAAAGTTCGTCATGGCGACGATGATGTCATAATGGTAGTCATGGCAACGATGATGTCATAATGGTCGTCATGGCGACGATGATGTCATACTGGTCGTCATGGCGACAGTGTTGCCATAATGGTCGTCATGGCGACGATGATGTCATAATGGTCGTCATGGCGACGGTGTTGTCATAATGGTCGTCATGCCGACCATGATGTCATAATGGTCGTCATGGCGAAGATGATGTCATAATGGTCGTCATGGCGACGATGATGTCATAATGGTCGTCATGGCGACGATGACGTCATAATGGTCGTCATGGCGACGATGATGTCATAATGGTCGTCATGGCGACAGTGATGTCATAATAGTCGTCATGGCGACGATGATGTCATAATGGTCGTCATGCCGACGATGATGTCATAATGGTCGTCACGGCGACGGTGTTGCCATAATGGTCGTCATGGCGACGATGATGTCATAATGGTCGTCATGGCGACGATGATGTCAGAATGGTCATCATGGCGACGATGATGTCAGTATGGTGGTCATGGCTTTGGTGATGTCATAATGGTCGTCATGGCGACGATTATGTCATAATGGTCGTCATGGCGACGATGATGTCAATATGGTTGTCATGGCTTTGGTGATGTCATAATGGTCGTCATGGCGGCGGTGATGTCATAATGGTCGTCATGGCGACGATGATGTCATAATGGTCGTCACGGCGACGATGATGTCATAATGGTCGTCATAGCGACGATGATGTCAATATGGTTGTCATGGCTTTGGTGATGTCATAATGGTCGTCATGGCGACGGTGATGTCATAATGGTCGTCATGGCGACGATGATGTCATACTGGTCGTCATGGCGACGGTGTTGCCATAATGGTCGTCATGGTGACGATGATGTCATAATGGTCGTCATGGCGACGATGATGTCATAATGGTCATCATGGCGACGATGTTGTCATAATGGTCGTCATGCCGATGATGATGTCAGTATGATGGTCATGGCTTTGGTGATGTCATAATGGTCGTCATGGCGACGATGATGTCATACTGGTCGTCATGGCGACAGTGTTGCCATAATGGTCGTCATGGCGACGATAATGTCATAATGGTCGTCATGGCGACGGTGATGTCAGTATGGTGGTCATGGCTTTGGTGATGTCATAATGGTCGTCATGGCGACGATGATGTCATAATGGTCGTCATAGCGACGATGATGTCATAATGGTCGTCATGGCGACGATGATGTCAGTATGGTGGTCATGGCTTTGGTGATGTCATAATGGTCGTCATGGCGACGGTGATGTCATAATGGTCGTCATGGCGACGATGATGTCATAATGGTCGTCACGGCGACGATGATGTCATAATGGTCGTCACGGCAGCGGTAATGTCATAATGGTCGTCATGGCGACGATGATGTCATACTGTCGTCATGGCGACGGTGTTGCCATAATGGTCGTCATGGCGACGATGATGTCATAATGGTCATCATGGCGACGATGACGTCATAATGGTCGTCATGGCGACGATGACGTCATAATGGTCGTCATGGCGACGATAATGTCATACTGGTCGTCATGGCGACGGTGTTGCCATAATAGTCGTCATGGCGACGATGATGTCATAATGGTCGTCATGCCGACGATGATGTCATAATGGTCGTCATGGCGACGATGATGTCATTATGGTGGTCATGGCTTTGGTGATGTCATAATGGTCGTCATGGCGACGGTGATGTCATAATGGTCGTCATGGCAATGGTGATGTCAGAATGGTCGTCATGGCGACGATGAAGTCAGTATGGTGGTCATGGCTTTGGTGATGTCATAATGGTCGTCATGGCGACGATGATGTCATAATGGTCGTCATGGCGACGATGATGTCATAATGGTCGTCATGGCGACGATGATGTTATAATAGTCGTCATGGCGACGGTGATGTCATAATAGTCGTCATGCCAACGATGATGTCATAATGGTCGTCATGGCGACGATGATGTCAGTATGGTGGTCATGGCTTTGGTGATGTCATAATGGTCGTCATTTCGACGGTGATGTCAAAATGGTCGTCATGGCAATGGTGATGTCAGAATGGTCTTCATGGCGACGATGATGTCATACTGGTCATCATGGAGACGGTGTTGCCATAATGGTCGTCATGGCGACGATGATGTCATAATGGTCGTCATGGCGACGATGATGTCATAATGGTCATCATGGCGACGATGACGTCATAATGGTCATCATGGCGACAATGACGTCATTATGGTCGTCATGGCGACGATAATGTCATAATGGTCGTCATGGCGACTATGATGTCATACTGGTCGTCATGGCGACGGAGTTGCCATAATGGTCGTCATTTCGACGATGATGTCATAATGGTCGTCATGCCGACGATGATGTCATAATGGTCGTCATGGCGACGGTGTTTTCATAATGGTCGTCATGGCGACGATGATGTCATAATGGTCGTCATGGCGACGATGATGTCATAATGGTCGTCATGGCGACGATGATGTCAGTATGGTGGTCATGGCTTTGGTGATGTCATAATGGTCGTCATGGCGACGGTGATGTCATAATGGTCGTCATGGCAATGGTGATGTCAGAATGGTCGTCATGGCGACGATGATGTCAGGATGGTGGTCATGGCTTTGGTGATGTCATAATGGTCGTCATGGCGACGATGATGTCATAATGGTCGTCATGGCGACGATGATGTCAATATGGTTGTCATGGCTTTGGTGATGTCATAATGGTCGTCATGGCGACGGTGATGTCATAATGGTCGTCACGGCGACGATGATGTCATAATAGTCGTCACGGCGACGGTGATGTCATAATGGTCGTCATGGCGACGATGATGTCATACTGGTCGTCATGGCGACGGTGTTGCCATAATGGTCGTCATGGCGACGATGATGTCATAATGGTCGTCATGGCGACAATGATGTCATAATGGTCGTCATGGCGACGATGACGTCATAATGGTCGTCATGGCGACGATGATTTCATAATGGTCGTCATGGCGACGGTGATGTCATAATGGTTGCCACGGCAACAATGTTGTCATAAAGGTCGTCATGGCGAAGGTGATGTCATAATGGTCGTCATGGCGATGATGATGTCATTATGGTCGTCATGGCAACGATGATGTCATAATTGTCGTCATGGCAACGATGAAGTCATATTCGTCGTCACGGCAATAGTGATGTCATAATGCTCATCATGGCGAAGGTGATGTCATAATAATTGCCATGGCAACAATGTTGTCATAATGGTCGTCATGACGACGGTTATGTCATAATGGTCGTCATGGCGACGGTGATGTCATAATGGTCATCATGGCAACAATGAGGTCATAATGTTCGTCATGGCGACGGTGATGTAATATTGGTCGTCATGGCGACGATGATGTCATAATGGTCATCATGGCGACAATGATGTCATAATGGTCGTCATGGCGACGGTGATGTAATATTGGTCGTCATGGCGACGATGATGTCATAATGGTCATCATGGCGACAATGATGTCATAATGGTCGTCATGGCGACGGTGATGTCATAATGGTCATCATGGCGACGATGATGTCATAATGGTCGTCATGGCGATGATGATGTCATAATGTTCGTCATGGCGACGATGAAGTCATAATGGTCGTCAAGGCGACGATGATGTCAAAATGGTCATCATGGCGACGATGATGTCATAATGGTCGTCATGGCGACGGTGATGTCAGAATGGTCGTCATGGCAATGGTGATGTCAGAATGGTCGTCATGGCAAAGGTGATGTCAGAATGGTCATCATGGCGACGATGATGTCATAATGGTCGTCATGGCGACGATGATGTCATAATGGTTGTCATGGCAATGATGATGCCATAATGGTCGTCATGGCGACGATGATGTCAAAATGGTCGTCATGGCGACGATGATGTCATAATGGTCGTCATGGCGACAATGATGTCATAATGGTCGTCATGGCGACGATGATGTCATTATGGTCGTCATGGCGACGGTGTTGCCATAATGGTCGTCATGGCGACGATGATGTCATAATGGTCGTCATGGCGACGATGATGTCATAATGGTCGTCATGGCGATGATGATGTCATAATGGTCGTCATGCCGATGATGATGTCATTATGGTCATCATGGCGACAATGATGTCATAATGGTCGTTATGGCGACGATGATGTCAATATGGTTGTCATGGCTTTGGTGATGTCATAATGGTCGTCACGGCGACGGTGATGTCATAATGGTCGTCACGGCGACGGTGATGTCATAATGGTCGTCATGGCGACGATGATGTCATAATGGTCGTCACGGCGACGATGATGTCATAATGGTCGTCACGGCGACGATGAAGTCATAATGATCGTCACGGCGATGATGATGTCATAATGGTCGTCACGGCGACGGTGATGTCATAATGGTCGTCATGGCGACGATGATGTCACACTGTTCGTCAAGGCGATGGTGTTGCCATAATGGTCGTCATGGCGACGATGATGTCACACTGTTCGTCATGGCGACGGTGTTGCCATAATGGTCGTCATGGCGACGATGATGTCATAATGGTCGTCATGGCGACGATGATGTCATAATGGTCGTCATGGCGTCAATGATGTCATAATGGTCGTCATGCCGACGATGATGTCATTATGGTCATCATGGCAACGATGATGTCATAATGGTCGTCATGGCTACGATGATGTCATAATAGTCATCATGGCGACAATGATGTCATAATGGTCGTCATGGTGACGATGATGTTAATATGGTTGTCATGGCTTTGGTGATGTCATAATGGTCGTCACGGCGACGGTGATGTCATAATGGTCGTCATGCCGACGATGATGTCATAATAGTTGTCATGGCGAAGATGATGTGATAATGGTCGTCATGGCGACGATGATGTCATTATGGTCGTCATGGCGACGGTGTTGCCATAATGGTCGTCATGGCGACGATGATGTCATAATGGTCGTCATGGCGACGATGATGTCATAATGGTCGTCATGGCGATGATGATGTCATAATGGTCGTCATGCCGATGGTGATGTCATTATGGTCATCATGGCGACAATGATGTCATAATGGTCGTTATGGCGACGATGATGTCAATATGGTTGTCATGGCTTTGGTGATGTCATAATGGTAGTCACGGCGACGGTGATGTCATAATGGTCGTCACGGCAACGGTGATGTCATAATGGTCGTCATGGCGACGATGATGTCATAATGGTCGTCACGGCGACGATGATGTCATAATGGTCGTCATGGCGACGATGAAGTCATAATGATCGTCACGGCGACGATGATGTCATAATGGTCGTCACGGCGACGGTGATGTCATAATGGTCGTCATGGCGACGATGATGTCACACTGTTCGTCATGGCGATGGTGTTGCCATAATGGTCGTCATGGCGACGATGATGTCACACTGTTCGTCATGGCGACGGTGTTGCCATAATGGTCGTCATGGCGACTGTGTTGCCATAATGGTCGTCATGGCGACGATGATGTCATAATGGTCGTCATGGCAACGATGATGTCATAATGGTCGTCATGGCGTCAACGATGTCATAATGGTCGTCATGCCGACGATGATGTCATTATGGTCATCATGGCAACGATGATGTCATAATGGTCGTCATGGCGACGATGATGTCATAATAGTCATCATGGCGACAATGATGTCATAATGGTCGTCATGGCGACGATGATGTTAATATGGTTGTCATGGCATTGGTGATGTCATAATGGTCGTCACGGCGACGGTGATGTCATAATGGTCGTCATGGCGACGATGACGTCATAATGGTCTTCATGGCGACGGTGTTGCCATAATGGTCGTCATGGCGACGATGATGTCATAATGGTCGTCATGGCGACGATGATGTCATAATGGTCGTCATGGCGACGATGATGTCATAATGGTCGTCATGCCGACGATCATGTCATAATAGTCGTCATGGCGAAGATGATGTCATAATGGTCGTCATGGCGACGATGATGTCATATTGGTCGTCATGGCGACGATGACGTCATAATGATCGTCATGGCGACGATGACGTCATAATGATCGTCATGGCGACGGTGATGTCATAATGGTCGTCATGGCGACGGTGTTACCATAATGGTCGTCATGGCGACGATGATGTCAGAATGGTCGTCATGGCGACGATTATGTCAGTATGGTAGTCATGGCTTTGGTGATGTCATAATGGTCGTCATGGCGACGATGATGTCATAATGGTCGTCATGGCGACGATGATGTCAATATAGTTGTCATGGTTTTGGTGATGTCATAATGGTCGTCATGGCGACGGTGATATCATAATGGTCGTCATGGCGACGATGATGTCATAATGGTCGTCACGGCGACGATGATGTCATAATGGTCGTCACGGCGACGGTGATGTCATAATGGTTGCCATAGCAACAATGTTGTCATAAAGTTCGTCATGGCGACGATGATGTCATAATGGTAGTCATGGCAACGATGATGTCATAATGGTCGTCATGGCGACGATGATGTCATACTGGTCGTCATGGCGACAGTGTTGCCATAATGGTCGTCATGGCGACGATGATGTCATAATGGTCGTCATGGCGACGGTGTTGTCATAATGGTCGTCATGCCGACGATGATGTCATAATGGTCGTCATGGCGAAGATGATGTCATAATGGTCGTCATGGCGATGATGATGTCATAATGGTCGTCATGGCGACGATGACGTCATAATGGTCGTCATGGCGACGATGACGTCATAATGGTCGTCATGGCGACAGTGATGTCATAATAGTCGTCATGGCGACGATGATGTCATAATGGTCGTCATGCCGACGATGATGTCATAATGGTCGTCACGGCGACGGTGTTGCCATAATGGTCGTCATGGCGACGATGATGTCAGTATGGTGGTCATGGCTTTGGTGATGTCATAATGGTCGTCATGGCGACGATGATGTCATAATGGTCGTCATGGCGACGGTGATGTCATAATGGTCGTCATGCCGACGATGATGTCAGAATGGTGGTCATGGCTTTGGTGATGTCATAATGGTCGTCATGGCAACGATGATGTCATAATGGTCTTCATGGCGACGATGATGTCATAATGGTCGTCATGGCGACGATGATGTCATAATGGTCATCATGGTGACGATGACGTCATAATGGTCGTCATGGCGACGATGACGTCATAATGGTCATCATGGTGACGATGACGTCATAATGGTCGTCATGGCGACGATGACGTCATAATGATCGTCATGGCGACGATGACGTCATAATGATCGTCATGGCGACGATGACGTCATAATGATCGTCATGGCGACGGTGATGTCATAATGATCGTCATGGCGAAGGTGATGTCATAATAATTGCCATGGCAACAATGTTGTCATAATGGTCGTCATGACGACGGTTATGTCATAATGGTCGTCATGGCGACGGTGATGTCATAATGGTCATCATGGCAACAATGAGGTCATAATGTTCGTCATGGCGACGGTGATGTAATATTGGTCGTCATGGCGACGATGATGTCATAATGGTCATCATGGCGACAATGATGTCATAATGGTCGTCATGGCGACGGTGATGTAATATTGGTCGTCATGGCGACGATGATGTCATAATGGTCATCATGGCGACAATGATGTCATAATGGTCGTCATGGCGACGGTGATGTCATAATGGTCATCATGGCGACGATGATGTCATAATGGTCGTCATGGCGATGATGATGTCATAATGTTCGTCATGGCGACGATGAAGTCATAATGGTCGTCAAGGCGACGATGATGTCAAAATGGTCATCATGGCGACGATGATGTCATAATGGTCGTCATGGCGACGGTGATGTCAGAATGGTCGTCATGGCAATGGTGATGTCAGAATGGTCGTCATGGCAAAGGTGATGTCAGAATGGTCATCATGGCGACGATGATGTCATAATGGTCGTCATGGCGACGATGATGTCATAATGGTTGTCATGGCAATGATGATGCCATAATGGTCGTCATGGCGACGATGATGTCAAAATGGTCGTCATGGCGACGATGATGTCATAATGGTCGTCATGGCGACAATGATGTCATAATGGTCGTCATGGCGACGATGATGTCATTATGGTCGTCATGGCGACGGTGTTGCCATAATGGTCGTCATGGCGACGATGATGTCATAATGGTCGTCATGGCGACGATGATGTCATAATGGTCGTCATGGCGATGATGATGTCATAATGGTCGTCATGCCGATGATGATGTCATTATGGTCATCATGGCGACAATGATGTCATAATGGTCGTTATGGCGACGATGATGTCAATATGGTTGTCATGGCTTTGGTGATGTCATAATGGTCGTCACGGCGACGGTGATGTCATAATGGTCGTCACGGCGACGGTGATGTCATAATGGTCGTCATGGCGACGATGATGTCATAATGGTCGTCACGGCGACGATGATGTCATAATGGTCGTCACGGCGACGATGAAGTCATAATGATCGTCACGGCGATGATGATGTCATAATGGTCGTCACGGCGACGGTGATGTCATAATGGTCGTCATGGCGACGATGATGTCACACTGTTCGTCAAGGCGATGGTGTTGCCATAATGGTCGTCATGGCGACGATGATGTCACACTGTTCGTCATGGCGACGGTGTTGCCATAATGGTCGTCATGGCGACGATGATGTCATAAGGGTCGTCATGGCGACGATGATGTCATAATGGTCATCATGGCGACGATGACGTCATAATGGTCGTCATGGCGACAATGACGTCATTATGGTCGTCATGGCGACGATAATGTCATAATGGTCGTCATGGCGACGATAAAGTCATAATGGTCGTCATGGCGACTATGATGTCATACTGGTCGTCATGGCGACGGAGTTGCCATAATGGTCGTCATTTCGACGATGATGTCATAATGGTCGTCATGCCGACGATGATGTCATAATGGTCGTCATGGCGACGGTGACGTCATAATGATCGTCATGTCGACGGTGATGTCATAATGGTCGTCATGGCGACGGAGAAGTCATAATAGTCGTCATGGCGACATTGATGTCATAATTGTCGTCATGCCGACGATGATGTCATAATGGTCGTCATGGCGACGGTGTTACCATAATGGTCGTCATGGCGACGATGATGTCATAATGGTCGTCATGGCGACGATGATGCCAGAATGGTCGTCATGGCGACGATTATGTCAGTATGGTAGTCATGGTTTAGGTGATGTCATAATGGTCGTCATGGTGACGGTGATGTCATAATGGTCGTCATGGCGACGATGATGTCAAAATGGTCGTCATGGCGACGATGATGTCAATATGGTTGTCATGGTTTTGGTGATGTCATAATGGTCGTCATGGTGACGGTGATGTCATAATGGTCGTCATGGCGACGATGATGTCAAAATGGTCGTCACGGCGACGATGATGTCATAATGGTCGTCACGGCGACGGTGATGTCATAATGGTTGCCATAGCAATAATGTTGTCATAAAGTTCGTCATGGCGACGATGATGTCATAATGGTAGTCATGGCAACGATGATGTCATAATGGTCGTCATGGCGACGATGATGTCATACTGGTCGTCATGGCGACAGTGTTGCCATAATGGTCGTCATGGCGACGATGATGTCATAATGGTCGTCATGGCGACGGTGTTGTCATAATGGTCGTCATGCCGACGATGATGTCATAATGGTCGTCATGGCGAAGATGATGTCATAATGGTCGTCATGGCGACGATGATGTCATAATGGTCGTCATGGCGACGATGACGTCATAATGGTCGTCATGGCGACGATGATGTCATAATGGTCGTCATGGCGACAGTGATGTCATAATAGTCGTCATGGCGACGATGATGTCATAATGGTCGTCATGCCGACGATGATGTCATAATGGTCGTCACGGCGACGGTGTTGCCATAATCGTCGTCATGGCGACGATGATGTCATAATGGTCGTCATGGCGACGATGAAGTCAGAATGGTCGTCATGGCGACGATGATGTCAGTATGGTGGTCATGGCTTTGGTGATGTCATAATGGTCGTCATGGCGACGATTATGTCATAATGGTCGTCATGGCGACGATGATGTCAATATGGTTGTCATGGCTTTGGTGATGTCATAATGGTTGTCATGGCGGCGGTGATGTCATAATGGTCGTCATGGCGACGATTATGTCATAATGGTCGTCATGGCGACGATGATGTCAATATGGTTGTCATGGCTTTGGTGATGTCATAATGGTCGTCATGGCGACGGTGATGTCATAATGGTCGTCATGGCGACGATGATGTCATAATGGTCGTCACAGCGACGATGATGTCATAATGGTCGTCACGGCGACGGTGATGTCATAATGGTAGTCATGGCGACGATGATGTCATACTGGTCGTCATGGCGATGGTGTTGCCATAATGGTCGTCATGGTGACGATGATGTCATAATGGTCGTCATGGCGACGATGATGTCATAATGGTCGTCATGGCGACGATGATGTCATAATGGTCGTCATGCCGACGATGATGTCAGTATGATGGTTATGGCTTTGGTGATGTCATAATGGTCGTCATGGCGACGATGATGTCATACTGGTCGTCATGGCGACGGTGTTGCCATAATGGTCGTCATGGCGACGATAATGTCATAATGGTCGTCATGGCGACGGTGATGTCATAATTGTCGTCATGCCGACGATGATGTCAGTATGGTGGTCATGGCTTTGGTGATGTCATAATGGTCGTCATGGCGACGATGATGTCAGTATGGTGGTCATGGCTTTGGTGATGTCATAATGGTTGTCATGGCGACGGTGATGTCATAATGGTCGTCATGGCGATGATGATGTCATAATGGTCGTCATGGCGACGATGATGTCATAATGGTCGTCATGGCGACGATGACGTCATAATGGTCGTCATGGCGACGATGACGTCATAATGGTCGTCATGGCGACGATGACGTCATAATGGTCGTCATGGCGACGATGATGTCATAATGGTCGTCATGGCGACGATGATGTCAATATGGTTGTCATGGCTTTGGTGATGTCATAATGGTCGTCATGGCGACGGTGATGTCATAATGGTCGTCACGGCGACGATGATGTCATAATGATCGTCACGGCGACGATGATGTCATAATGTTCGTCACGGCGACGGTGATGTCATAATGGTCGTCATGGCGACGATAACGTCATAATGGTCGTCATGGCGACGATGATGTCATAATGGTCGTCATGGCGACGATGACGTCATAATGGTCATCATGGCGACGATGACGTCATAATGGTCGTCATGGCGACGATGACGTCATAATGGTCGTCATGGCGACGGTGTTGCCATAATGGTCGTCATGGCGACGATGATGTCATAATGGTCGTCATGCCGACGATGATGTCTTAATGGTCGTCATGGCGACGATGATGTCATTATGGTGGTCATGGCTTTGGTGATGTCATAATGGTCGTCATGGCGACGGTGATGTCATAATGGTCGTCATGGCAATGGGTATGTCAGAATGGTCGTCATGGCGACGATGAAGTCAGTATGGTGGTCATGGCTTTGGTGATGTCATAATGGTCGTCATGGCGACGATGATGTCATAATGGTCGTCATGCCAACGATGATGTCAATATGGTTGTCATGGCTTTGGTGATGTCATAATGGTCGACATGGCGACGGTGATGTCATAATGGTCGTCATGGCGACGATGATGTCATAATGGTCGTCACGGTGACGGTGTTGCCATAATGGTCGTCATGGCGACGATGATGTCATAATGGTCGTCATGGCGACGATGATGTCATAATGGTCGTCATGGCGACGATGATGTCAGTATGGTGGTCATGGCTTTGGTGATGTCATAATGGTCGTCATGGCGACGGTGATGTCATAATGGTCGTCATGGCAAAGGTGATGTCCAAATGGTCGTCATGGCGACGGCGTTGCCATAATGGTCGTCATGGCGACGATGATGTCATAATGGTCGTCATGGCGACGGTGATGTCATAATGGTCGTCATGGCGACGATGATGTCATAATGGTCGTGACGGCGACGATGATGTCATAATGGTCGTCATGGCGACGATGATGTCATACTGGTCGTCATGGCGACGGTGTTGCCATAATGGTCGTCATGGCGACGATGATGTCATAATGGTCGTCATGCCGACGATGATGCCATAATGGTCGTCATGGCGACGATGATGTCATAATGGTCGTCATGGCGACGATGATGTCATAATGGTCGTCATGGCGACGATGATGTCAGTATGGTGGTCATGGCTTTGGTGATGTCATAATGGTCGTCATGGCGACGGTGATGTCATAATGGTCGTCATGGCGACGATGATGTCAGTATGGTGGTCATGGCTTTGGTGATGTCATAATGGTCGTCATGGCGACGGTGATGTCAAAATGGTCGTCATGGCAATGGTGATGTCAGAATGTTCTTCATGGCGACGATGATGTCATACTGGTCGTCATGGCGACGGTGTTGCCATAATGGTCGTCATGGCGACGATGATGTCATAATGGTCGTCATGGCGACGATGATGTCATAATGGTCATCATGGCGACGATGACGTCATAATGGTCGTCATGGCGACAATGACGTCATTATGGTCGTCATGGCGACGATAATGTCATAATGGTCGTCATGGCGACTATGATGTCATACTGGTCGTCATGGCGACGGAGTTGCCATAATGGTCGTCATTTCGACGATGATGTCATAATGGTCGTCATGCCGACGATGATGTCATAATGGTCGTCATGGCGACGGTGACGTCATAATGATCGTCATGTCGACGGTGATGTCATAATGGTCGTCATGGCGACGGAGATGTCATAATAGTCGTCATGGCGACATTGATGTCATAATTGTCGTCATGCCGACGATGATGTCATAATGGTCGTCATGGCGACGGTGTTACCATAATGGTCGTCATGGCGACGATGATGTCATAATGGTCGTCATGGCGACGATGATGCCAGAATGGTCGTCATGGCGACGATTATGTCAGTATGGTAGTCATGGCTTTGGTGATGTCATAATGGTCGTCATGGTGACGATGATGTCATAATGGTCGTCATGGCGATGATGATGTCAATATGGTTGTCATGGTTTTGGTGATGTCATAATGGTCGTCATGGCGACGGTGATGTCATAATGGTCGTCATGGCGACGATGATGTCAAAATGGTCGTCACGGCGACGAAGATGTCATAATGGTCGTCACGGCGACGGTGATGTCATAATGGTTGCCATAGCAACAATGTTGTCATAAAGTTCGTCATGGCGACGATGATGTCATAATGGTAGTCATGGCAACGATGATGTCATAATGGTCGTCATGGCGACGATGATGTCATACTGGTCGTCATGGCGACAGTGTTGCCATAATGGTCGTCATGGCGACGATGATGTCATAATGGTCGTCATGGCGACGGTGTTGTCATAATGGTCGTCATGCCGACCATGATGTCATAATGGTCGTCATGGCGAAGATGATGTCATAATGGTCGTCATGGCGACGATGATGTCATAATGGTCGTCATGGCGACGATGACGTCATAATGGTCGTCATGGCGACGATGATGTCATAATGGTCGTCATGGCGACAGTGATGTCATAATAGTCGTCATGGCGACGATGATGTCATAATGGTCGTCATGCCGACGATGATGTCATAATGGTCGTCACGGCGACGGTGTTGCCATAATGGTCGTCATGGCGACGATGATGTCATAATGGTCGTCATGGCGACGATGATGTCAGAATGGTCGTCATGGCGACGATGATGTCAGTATGGTGGTCATGGCTTTGGTGATGTCATAATGGTCGTCATGGCGACGATTATGTCATAATGGTCGTCATGGCGACGATGATGTCAATATGGTTGTCATGGCTTTGGTGATGTCATAATGGTCGTCATGGCGGCGGTGATGTCATAATGGTCGTCATGGCGACGATGATGTCATAATGGTCGTCACGGCGACGATGATGTCATAATGGTCGTCATAGCGACGATGATGTCAATATGGTTGTCATGGCTTTGGTGATGTCATAATGGTCGTCATGGCGACGGTGATGTCATAATGGTCGTCATGGCGACGATGATGTCATACTGGTCGTCATGGCGACGGTGTTGCCATAATGGTCGTCATGGTGACGATGATGTCATAATGGTCGTCATGGCGACGATGATGTCATAATGGTCATCATGGCGACGATGTTGTCATAATGGTCGTCATGCCGATGATGATGTCAGTATGATGGTCATGGCTTTGGTGATGTCATAATGGTCGTCATGGCGACGATGATGTCATACTGGTCGTCATGGCGACAGTGTTGCCATAATGGTCGTCATGGCGACGATAATGTCATAATGGTCGTCATGGCGACGGTGATGTCAGTATGGTGGTCATGGCTTTGGTGATGTCATAATGGTCGTCATGGCGACGATGATGTCATAATGGTCATCATGGCGACGATGACGTCATAATGGTCGTCATGGCGACAATGACGTCATTATGGTCGTCATGGCGACGATAATGTCATAATGGTCGTCATGGCGACTATGATGTCATACTGGTCGTCATGGCGACGGAGTTGCCATAATGGTCGTCATTTCGACGATGATGTCATAATGGTCGTCATGCCGACGATGATGTCATAATGGTCGTCATGGCGACGGTGACGTCATAATGATCGTCATGTCGACGGTGATGTCATAATGGTCGTCATGGCGACGGAGATGTCATAATAGTCGTCATGGCGACATTGATGTCATAATTGTCGTCATGCCGACGATGATGTCATAATGGTCGTCATGGCGACGGTGTTACCATAATGGTCGTCATGGCGACGATGATGTCATAATGGTCGTCATGGCGACGATGATGCCAGAATGGTCGTCATGGCGACGATTATGTCAGTATGGTAGTCATGGCTTTGGTGATGTCATAATGGTCGTCATGGTGACGATGATGTCATAATGGTCGTCATGGCGATGATGATGTCAATATGGTTGTCATGGTTTTGGTGATGTCATAATGGTCGTCATGGCGACGGTGATGTCATAATGGTCGTCATGGCGACGATGATGTCAAAATGGTCGTCACGGCGACGAAGATGTCATAATGGTCGTCACGGCGACGGTGATGTCATAATGGTTGCCATAGCAACAATGTTGTCATAAAGTTCGTCATGGCGACGATGATGTCATAATGGTAGTCATGGCAACGATGATGTCATAATGGTCGTCATGGCGACGATGATGTCATACTGGTCGTCATGGCGACAGTGTTGCCATAATGGTCGTCATGGCGACGATGATGTCATAATGGTCGTCATGGCGACGGTGTTGTCATAATGGTCGTCATGCCGACCATGATGTCATAATGGTCGTCATGGCGAAGATGATGTCATAATGGTCGTCATGGCGACGATGATGTCATAATGGTCGTCATGGCGACGATGACGTCATAATGGTCGTCATGGCGACGATGATGTCATAATGGTCGTCATGGCGACAGTGATGTCATAATAGTCGTCATGGCGACGATGATGTCATAATGGTCGTCATGCCGACGATGATGTCATAATGGTCGTCACGGCGACGGTGTTGCCATAATGGTCGTCATGGCGACGATGATGTCATAATGGTCGTCATGGCGACGATGATGTCAGAATGGTCATCATGGCGACGATGATGTCAGTATGGTGGTCATGGCTTTGGTGATGTCATAATGGTCGTCATGGCGACGATTATGTCATAATGGTCGTCATGGCGACGATGATGTCAATATGGTTGTCATGGCTTTGGTGATGTCATAATGGTCGTCATGGCGGCGGTGATGTCATAATGGTCGTCATGGCGACGATGATGTCATAATGGTCGTCACGGCGACGATGATGTCATAATGGTCGTCATAGCGACGATGATGTCAATATGGTTGTCATGGCTTTGGTGATGTCATAATGGTCGTCATGGCGACGGTGATGTCATAATGGTCGTCATGGCGACGATGATGTCATACTGGTCGTCATGGCGACGGTGTTGCCATAATGGTCGTCATGGTGACGATGATGTCATAATGGTCGTCATGGCGACGATGATGTCATAATGGTCATCATGGCGACGATGTTGTCATAATGGTCGTCATGCCGATGATGATGTCAGTATGATGGTCATGGCTTTGGTGATGTCATAATGGTCGTCATGGCGACGATGATGTCATACTGGTCGTCATGGCGACAGTGTTGCCATAATGGTCGTCATGGCGACGATAATGTCATAATGGTCGTCATGGCGACGGTGATGTCAGTATGGTGGTCATGGCTTTGGTGATGTCATAATGGTCGTCATGGCGACGATGATGTCATAATGGTCGTCATAGCGACGATGATGTCATAATGGTCGTCATGGCGACGATGATGTCAGTATGGTGGTCATGGCTTTGGTGATGTCATAATGGTCGTCATGGCGACGGTGATGTCATAATGGTCGTCATGGCGACGATGATGTCATAATGGTCGTCACGGCGACGATGATGTCATAATGGTCGTCACGGCAGCGGTAATGTCATAATGGTCGTCATGGCGACGATGATGTCATACTGTCGTCATGGCGACGGTGTTGCCATAATGGTCGTCATGGCGACGATGATGTCATAATGGTCATCATGGCGACGATGACGTCATAATGGTCGTCATGGCGACGATGACGTCATAATGGTCGTCATGGCGACGATAATGTCATACTGGTCGTCATGGCGACGGTGTTGCCATAATAGTCGTCATGGCGACGATGATGTCATAATGGTCGTCATGCCGACGATGATGTCATAATGGTCGTCATGGCGACGATGATGTCATTATGGTGGTCATGGCTTTGGTGATGTCATAATGGTCGTCATGGCGACGGTGATGTCATAATGGTCGTCATGGCAATGGTGATGTCAGAATGGTCGTCATGGCGACGATGAAGTCAGTATGGTGGTCATGGCTTTGGTGATGTCATAATGGTCGTCATGGCGACGATGATGTCATAATGGTCGTCATGGCGACGATGATGTCATAATGGTCGTCATGGCGACGATGATGTTATAATAGTCGTCATGGCGACGGTGATGTCATAATAGTCGTCATGCCAACGATGATGTCATAATGGTCGTCATGGCGACGATGATGTCAGTATGGTGGTCATGGCTTTGGTGATGTCATAATGGTCGTCATTTCGACGGTGATGTCAAAATGGTCGTCATGGCAATGGTGATGTCAGAATGGTCTTCATGGCGACGATGATGTCATACTGGTCATCATGGAGACGGTGTTGCCATAATGGTCGTCATGGCGACGATGATGTCATAATGGTCGTCATGGCGACGATGATGTCATAATGGTCATCATGGCGACGATGACGTCATAATGGTCATCATGGCGACAATGACGTCATTATGGTCGTCATGGCGACGATAATGTCATAATGGTCGTCATGGCGACTATGATGTCATACTGGTCGTCATGGCGACGGAGTTGCCATAATGGTCGTCATTTCGACGATGATGTCATAATGGTCGTCATGCCGACGATGATGTCATAATGGTCGTCATGGCGACGGTGTTTTCATAATGGTCGTCATGGCGACGATGATGTCATAATGGTCGTCATGGCGACGATGATGTCATAATGGTCGTCATGGCGACGATGATGTCAGTATGGTGGTCATGGCTTTGGTGATGTCATAATGGTCGTCATGGCGACGGTGATGTCATAATGGTCGTCATGGCAATGGTGATGTCAGAATGGTCGTCATGGCGACGATGATGTCAGGATGGTGGTCATGGCTTTGGTGATGTCATAATGGTCGTCATGGCGACGATGATGTCATAATGGTCGTCATGGCGACGATGATGTCAATATGGTTGTCATGGCTTTGGTGATGTCATAATGGTCGTCATGGCGACGGTGATGTCATAATGGTCGTCACGGCGACGATGATGTCATAATAGTCGTCACGGCGACGGTGATGTCATAATGGTCGTCATGGCGACGATGATGTCATACTGGTCGTCATGGCGACGGTGTTGCCATAATGGTCGTCATGGCGACGATGATGTCATAATGGTCGTCATGGCGACAATGATGTCATAATGGTCGTCATGGCGACGATGACGTCATAATGGTCGTCATGGCGACGATGATTTCATAATGGTCGTCATGGCGACGGTGATGTCATAATGGTTGCCACGGCAACAATGTTGTCATAAAGGTCGTCATGGCGAAGGTGATGTCATAATGGTCGTCATGGCGATGATGATGTCATTATGGTCGTCATGGCAACGATGATGTCATAATTGTCGTCATGGCAACGATGAAGTCATATTCGTCGTCACGGCAATAGTGATGTCATAATGCTCATCATGGCGAAGGTGATGTCATAATAATTGCCATGGCAACAATGTTGTCATAATGGTCGTCATGACGACGGTTATGTCATAATGGTCGTCATGGCGACGGTGATGTCATAATGGTCATCATGGCAACAATGAGGTCATAATGTTCGTCATGGCGACGGTGATGTAATATTGGTCGTCATGGCGACGATGATGTCATAATGGTCATCATGGCGACAATGATGTCATAATGGTCGTCATGGCGACGGTGATGTAATATTGGTCGTCATGGCGACGATGATGTCATAATGGTCATCATGGCGACAATGATGTCATAATGGTCGTCATGGCGACGGTGATGTCATAATGGTCATCATGGCGACGATGATGTCATAATGGTCGTCATGGCGATGATGATGTCATAATGTTCGTCATGGCGACGATGAAGTCATAATGGTCGTCAAGGCGACGATGATGTCAAAATGGTCATCATGGCGACGATGATGTCATAATGGTCGTCATGGCGACGGTGATGTCAGAATGGTCGTCATGGCAATGGTGATGTCAGAATGGTCGTCATGGCAAAGGTGATGTCAGAATGGTCATCATGGCGACGATGATGTCATAATGGTCGTCATGGCGACGATGATGTCATAATGGTTGTCATGGCAATGATGATGCCATAATGGTCGTCATGGCGACGATGATGTCAAAATGGTCGTCATGGCGACGATGATGTCATAATGGTCGTCATGGCGACAATGATGTCATAATGGTCGTCATGGCGACGATGATGTCATTATGGTCGTCATGGCGACGGTGTTGCCATAATGGTCGTCATGGCGACGATGATGTCATAATGGTCGTCATGGCGACGATGATGTCATAATGGTCGTCATGGCGATGATGATGTCATAATGGTCGTCATGCCGATGATGATGTCATTATGGTCATCATGGCGACAATGATGTCATAATGGTCGTTATGGCGACGATGATGTCAATATGGTTGTCATGGCTTTGGTGATGTCATAATGGTCGTCACGGCGACGGTGATGTCATAATGGTCGTCACGGCGACGGTGATGTCATAATGGTCGTCATGGCGACGATGATGTCATAATGGTCGTCACGGCGACGATGATGTCATAATGGTCGTCACGGCGACGATGAAGTCATAATGATCGTCACGGCGATGATGATGTCATAATGGTCGTCACGGCGACGGTGATGTCATAATGGTCGTCATGGCGACGATGATGTCACACTGTTCGTCAAGGCGATGGTGTTGCCATAATGGTCGTCATGGCGACGATGATGTCACACTGTTCGTCATGGCGACGGTGTTGCCATAATGGTCGTCATGGCGACGATGATGTCATAATGGTCGTCATGGCGACGATGATGTCATAATGGTCGTCATGGCGTCAATGATGTCATAATGGTCGTCATGCCGACGATGATGTCATTATGGTCATCATGGCAACGATGATGTCATAATGGTCGTCATGGCTACGATGATGTCATAATAGTCATCATGGCGACAATGATGTCATAATGGTCGTCATGGTGACGATGATGTTAATATGGTTGTCATGGCTTTGGTGATGTCATAATGGTCGTCACGGCGACGGTGATGTCATAATGGTCGTCATGCCGACGATGATGTCATAATAGTTGTCATGGCGAAGATGATGTGATAATGGTCGTCATGGCGACGATGATGTCATTATGGTCGTCATGGCGACGGTGTTGCCATAATGGTCGTCATGGCGACGATGATGTCATAATGGTCGTCATGGCGACGATGATGTCATAATGGTCGTCATGGCGATGATGATGTCATAATGGTCGTCATGCCGATGGTGATGTCATTATGGTCATCATGGCGACAATGATGTCATAATGGTCGTTATGGCGACGATGATGTCAATATGGTTGTCATGGCTTTGGTGATGTCATAATGGTAGTCACGGCGACGGTGATGTCATAATGGTCGTCACGGCAACGGTGATGTCATAATGGTCGTCATGGCGACGATGATGTCATAATGGTCGTCACGGCGACGATGATGTCATAATGGTCGTCATGGCGACGATGAAGTCATAATGATCGTCACGGCGACGATGATGTCATAATGGTCGTCACGGCGACGGTGATGTCATAATGGTCGTCATGGCGACGATGATGTCACACTGTTCGTCATGGCGATGGTGTTGCCATAATGGTCGTCATGGCGACGATGATGTCACACTGTTCGTCATGGCGACGGTGTTGCCATAATGGTCGTCATGGCGACTGTGTTGCCATAATGGTCGTCATGGCGACGATGATGTCATAATGGTCGTCATGGCAACGATGATGTCATAATGGTCGTCATGGCGTCAACGATGTCATAATGGTCGTCATGCCGACGATGATGTCATTATGGTCATCATGGCAACGATGATGTCATAATGGTCGTCATGGCGACGATGATGTCATAATAGTCATCATGGCGACAATGATGTCATAATGGTCGTCATGGCGACGATGATGTTAATATGGTTGTCATGGCATTGGTGATGTCATAATGGTCGTCACGGCGACGGTGATGTCATAATGGTCGTCATGGCGACGATGACGTCATAATGGTCTTCATGGCGACGGTGTTGCCATAATGGTCGTCATGGCGACGATGATGTCATAATGGTCGTCATGGCGACGATGATGTCATAATGGTCGTCATGGCGACGATGATGTCATAATGGTCGTCATGCCGACGATCATGTCATAATAGTCGTCATGGCGAAGATGATGTCATAATGGTCGTCATGGCGACGATGATGTCATATTGGTCGTCATGGCGACGATGACGTCATAATGATCGTCATGGCGACGATGACGTCATAATGATCGTCATGGCGACGGTGATGTCATAATGGTCGTCATGGCGACGGTGTTACCATAATGGTCGTCATGGCGACGATGATGTCAGAATGGTCGTCATGGCGACGATTATGTCAGTATGGTAGTCATGGCTTTGGTGATGTCATAATGGTCGTCATGGCGACGATGATGTCATAATGGTCGTCATGGCGACGATGATGTCAATATAGTTGTCATGGTTTTGGTGATGTCATAATGGTCGTCATGGCGACGGTGATATCATAATGGTCGTCATGGCGACGATGATGTCATAATGGTCGTCACGGCGACGATGATGTCATAATGGTCGTCACGGCGACGGTGATGTCATAATGGTTGCCATAGCAACAATGTTGTCATAAAGTTCGTCATGGCGACGATGATGTCATAATGGTAGTCATGGCAACGATGATGTCATAATGGTCGTCATGGCGACGATGATGTCATACTGGTCGTCATGGCGACAGTGTTGCCATAATGGTCGTCATGGCGACGATGATGTCATAATGGTCGTCATGGCGACGGTGTTGTCATAATGGTCGTCATGCCGACGATGATGTCATAATGGTCGTCATGGCGAAGATGATGTCATAATGGTCGTCATGGCGATGATGATGTCATAATGGTCGTCATGGCGACGATGACGTCATAATGGTCGTCATGGCGACGATGACGTCATAATGGTCGTCATGGCGACAGTGATGTCATAATAGTCGTCATGGCGACGATGATGTCACAATGGTCGTCATGCCGACGATGATGTCATAATGGTCGTCACGGCGACGGTGTTGCCATAATGGTCGTCATGGCGACGATGATGTCAGTATGGTGGTCATGGCTTTGGTGATGTCATAATGGTCGTCATGGCGACGATGATGTCATAATGGTCGTCATGGCGACGGTGATGTCATAATGGTCGTCATGCCGACGATGATGTCAGAATGGTGGTCATGGCTTTGGTGATGTCATAATGGTCGTCATGGCAACGATGATGTCATAATGGTCTTCATGGCGACGATGATGTCATAATGGTCGTCATGGCGACGATGATGTCATAATGGTCATCATGGTGACGATGACGTCATAATGGTCGTCATGGCGACGATGACGTCATAATGGTCATCATGGTGACGATGACGTCATAATGGTCGTCATGGCGACGATGACGTCATAATGATCGTCATGGCGACGATGACGTCATAATGATCGTCATGGCGACGATGACGTCATAATGATCGTCATGGCGACGGTGATGTCATAATGATCGTCATGGCGAAGGTGATGTCATAATAATTGCCATGGCAACAATGTTGTCATAATGGTCGTCATGACGACGGTTATGTCATAATGGTCGTCATGGCGACGGTGATGTCATAATGGTCATCATGGCAACAATGAGGTCATAATGTTCGTCATGGCGACGGTGATGTAATATTGGTCGTCATGGCGACGATGATGTCATAATGGTCATCATGGCGACAATGATGTCATAATGGTCGTCATGGCGACGGTGATGTAATATTGGTCGTCATGGCGACGATGATGTCATAATGGTCATCATGGCGACAATGATGTCATAATGGTCGTCATGGCGACGGTGATGTCATAATGGTCATCATGGCGACGATGATGTCATAATGGTCGTCATGGCGATGATGATGTCATAATGTTCGTCATGGCGACGATGAAGTCATAATGGTCGTCAAGGCGACGATGATGTCAAAATGGTCATCATGGCGACGATGATGTCATAATGGTCGTCATGGCGACGGTGATGTCAGAATGGTCGTCATGGCAATGGTGATGTCAGAATGGTCGTCATGGCAAAGGTGATGTCAGAATGGTCATCATGGCGACGATGATGTCATAATGGTCGTCATGGCGACGATGATGTCATAATGGTTGTCATGGCAATGATGATGCCATAATGGTCGTCATGGCGACGATGATGTCAAAATGGTCGTCATGGCGACGATGATGTCATAATGGTCGTCATGGCGACAATGATGTCATAATGGTCGTCATGGCGACGATGATGTCATTATGGTCGTCATGGCGACGGTGTTGCCATAATGGTCGTCATGGCGACGATGATGTCATAATGGTCGTCATGGCGACGATGATGTCATAATGGTCGTCATGGCGATGATGATGTCATAATGGTCGTCATGCCGATGATGATGTCATTATGGTCATCATGGCGACAATGATGTCATAATGGTCGTTATGGCGACGATGATGTCAATATGGTTGTCATGGCTTTGGTGATGTCATAATGGTCGTCACGGCGACGGTGATGTCATAATGGTCGTCACGGCGACGGTGATGTCATAATGGTCGTCATGGCGACGATGATGTCATAATGGTCGTCACGGCGACGATGATGTCATAATGGTCGTCACGGCGACGATGAAGTCATAATGATCGTCACGGCGATGATGATGTCATAATGGTCGTCACGGCGACGGTGATGTCATAATGGTCGTCATGGCGACGATGATGTCACACTGTTCGTCAAGGCGATGGTGTTGCCATAATGGTCGTCATGGCGACGATGATGTCACACTGTTCGTCATGGCGACGGTGTTGCCATAATGGTCGTCATGGCGACGATGATGTCATAATGGTCGTCATGGCGACGATGATGTCATAATGGTCGTCATGGCGTCAATGATGTCATAATGGTCGTCATGCCGACGATGATGTCATTATGGTCATCATGGCAACGATGATGTCATAATGGTCGTCATGGCTACGATGATGTCATAATAGTCATCATGGCGACAATGATGTCATAATGGTCGTCATGGTGACGATGATGTTAATATGGTTGTCATGGCTTTGGTGATGTCATAATGGTCGTCACGGCGACGGTGATGTCATAATGGTCGTCATGCCGACGATGATGTCATAATAGTTGTCATGGCGAAGATGATGTGATAATGGTCGTCATGGCGACGATGATGTCATTATGGTCGTCATGGCGACGGTGTTGCCATAATGGTCGTCATGGCGACGATGATGTCATAATGGTCGTCATGGCGACGATGATGTCATAATGGTCGTCATGGCGATGATGATGTCATAATGGTCGTCATGCCGATGGTGATGTCATTATGGTCATCATGGCGACAATGATGTCATAATGGTCGTTATGGCGACGATGATGTCAATATGGTTGTCATGGCTTTGGTGATGTCATAATGGTAGTCACGGCGACGGTGATGTCATAATGGTCGTCACGGCAACGGTGATGTCATAATGGTCGTCATGGCGACGATGATGTCATAATGGTCGTCACGGCGACGATGATGTCATAATGGTCGTCATGGCGACGATGAAGTCATAATGATCGTCACGGCGACGATGATGTCATAATGGTCGTCACGGCGACGGTGATGTCATAATGGTCGTCATGGCGACGATGATGTCACACTGTTCGTCATGGCGATGGTGTTGCCATAATGGTCGTCATGGCGACGATGATGTCACACTGTTCGTCATGGCGACGGTGTTGCCATAATGGTCGTCATGGCGACTGTGTTGCCATAATGGTCGTCATGGCGACGATGATGTCATAATGGTCGTCATGGCAACGATGATGTCATAATGGTCGTCATGGCGTCAATGATGTCATAATGGTCGTCATGCCGACGATGATGTCATTATGGTCATCATGGCAACGATGATGTCATAATGGTCGTCATGGCGACGATGATGTCATAATAGTCATCATGGCGACAATGATGTCATAATGGTCGTCATGGCGACGATGATGTTAATATGGTTGTCATGGCATTGGTGATGTCATAATGGTCGTCACGGCGACGGTGATGTCATAATGGTCGTCATGGCGACGATGACGTCATAATGGTCTTCATGGCGACGGTGTTGCCATAATGGTCGTCATGGCGACGATGATGTCATAATGGTCGTCATGGCGACGATGATGTCATAATGGTCGTCATGGCGACGATGATGTCATAATGGTCGTCATGCCGACGATCATGTCATAATAGTCGTCATGGCGAAGATGATGTCATAATGGTCGTCATGGCGACGATGATGTCATATTGGTCGTCATGGCGACGATGACGTCATAATGATCGTCATGGCGACGATGACGTCATAATGATCGTCATGGCGACGGTGATGTCATAATGGTCGTCATGGCGACGGTGTTACCATAATGGTCGTCATGGCGACGATGATGTCAGAATGGTCGTCATGGCGACGATTATGTCAGTATGGTAGTCATGGCTTTGGTGATGTCATAATGGTCGTCATGGCGACGATGATGTCATAATGGTCGTCATGGCGACGGTGATATCATAATGGTCGTCATGGCGACGATGATGTCATAATGGTCGTCACGGCGACGATGATGTCATAATGGTCGTCACGGCGACGGTGATGTCATAATGGTTGCCATAGCAACAATGTTGTCATAAAGTTCGTCATGGCGACGATGATGTCATAATGGTAGTCATGGCAACGATGATGTCATAATGGTCGTCATGGCGACGATGATGTCATACTGGTCGTCATGGCGACAGTGTTGCCATAATGGTCGTCATGGCGACGATGATGTCATAATGGTCGTCATGGCGACGGTGTTGTCATAATGGTCGTCATGCCGACGATGATGTCATAATGGTCGTCATGGCGAAGATGATGTCATAATGGTCGTCATGGCGATGATGATGTCATAATGGTCGTCATGGCGACGATGACGTCATAATGGTCGTCATGGCGACGATGACGTCATAATGGTCGTCATGGCGACAGTGATGTCATAATAGTCGTCATGGCGACGATGATGTCATAATGGTCGTCATGCCGACGATGATGTCATAATGGTCGTCACGGCGACGGTGTTGCCATAATGGTCGTCATGGCGACGATGATGTCAGTATGGTGGTCATGGCTTTGGTGATGTCATAATGGTCGTCATGGCGACGATGATGTCATAATGGTCGTCATGGCGACGGTGATGTCATAATGGTCGTCATGCCGACGATGATGTCAGAATGGTGGTCATGGCTTTGGTGATGTCATAATGGTCGTCATGGCAACGATGATGTCATAATGGTCTTCATGGCGACGATGATGTCATAATGGTCGTCATGGCGACGATGATGTCATAATGGTCATCATGGTGACGATGACGTCATAATGGTCGTCATGGCGACGATGACGTCATAATGGTCATCATGGTGACGATGACGTCATAATGGTCGTCATGGCGACGATGACGTCATAATGATCGTCATGGCGACGATGACGTCATAATGATCGTCATGGCGACGATGACGTCATAATGATCGTCATGGCGACGGTGATGTCATAATGATCGTCATGGCGACGGTGATGTCATAATAGTCGTCATGGCGACATTGATGTCATAATTGTCGTCATGCCGACGATGATGTCATAATGGTCGTCATGGCGACGGTGTTACCATAATGGTCGTCATGGCGACGATGATGTCATAATGGTCGTCATGGCGACGATGATGTCAGAATGGTCGTCATGGCGACGATTATGTCAGTATGGTAGTCATGGCTTTGGTGATGTCATAATGGTCGTCATGGCGACGATGATGTCATAATGGTCGTCATGGCGACGATGATGTCAATATGGTTGTCATGGTTTTGGTGATGTCATAATGGTCGTCATGGCGACGGTGATGTCATAATGGTCGTCATGGCGACGATGATGTCATAATGGTCGTCACGGCGACGATGATGTCATAATGGTCGTCACGGCGACGGTGATGTCATAATGGTTGCCATAGCAACAATGTTGTCATAAAGTTCGTCATGGCGACGATGATGTCATAATGGTAGTCATGGCAACGATGATGTCATAATGGTCGTCATGGCGACGATGATGTCATACTGGTCGTCATGGCGACAGTGTTGCCATAATGGTCGTCATGGCGACGATGATGTCATAATGGTCGTCATGGCGACGGTGTTGTCATAATGGTCGTCATGCCGACGATGATGTCATAATGGTCGTCATGGCGAAGATGATGTCATAATGGTCGTCATGGCGACGATGATGTCATATTGGTCGTCATGGCGACGATGACGTCATAATGGTGGTCATGGCGACGATGATGTCATAATGGTCGTCATGGCGACAGTGATGTCATAATAGTCGTCATGCCGACGATGATGTCATAATGGTCGTCACGGCGACGGTGTTGCCATAATGGTCGTCATGGCGACGATGATGTCATAATGGTCGTCATGGCGACGATGATGTCAGAATGGTCGTCATGGCGACGATGATGTCAGAATGGTCGTCATGGCGACGATGATGTCAGAATGGTCGTCATGGCGACGATGATGTCACTATGGTGGTCATGGCTTTGGTGATGTCATAATGGTCGTCATGGCGGCGGTGATGTCATAATGGTCGTCATGGCGACGATGATGTCATAATGGTCGTCACGGCGACGATGATGTCATAATGGTCGTCATAGCGACGATGATGTCAATATGGTTGTCATGGCTTTGGTGATGTCATAATGGTCGTCATGGCGACGGTGATGTCATAATGGTCGTCATGGCGACGATGATGTCATAATGGTCGTCACAGCGACGATGATGTCATAATGGTCGTCACGGCGACGGTGATGTCATAATGGTAGTCATGGCGACGATGATGTCATACTGGTCGTCATGGCGACGGTGTTGCCATAATGGTCGTCATGGTGACGATGATGTCATAATGGTCGTCATGGCGACGATGATGTCATAATGGTCGTCATGGCGACGATGATGTCATAATGGTCGTCATGGCGACGATGATGTCAGTATGATGGTCATGGCTTTGGTGATGTCATAATGGTCGTCATGGCGACGATGATGTCATACTGGTCGTCATGGCGACGTTGTTGCCATAATGTTCGTCATGGCGACGATGATGTCATAATGGTCGTCATGGCGACGGTGATGTCATAATGGTCGTCATGGCGATGATTATGTCATAATGGTCGTCATGGCGACGATGATGTCAATATGGTCGTCATGGCTTTGGTGATGTCATAATGTTCGTCATGGCGACGGTGATGTCATAATGGTCGTCATGGCGACGATGACGTCATAATGGTCGTCATGGCGACGATGATGTCATAATGGTCGTCATGGCGACGATGATGTCAATATGGTTGTCATGGCTTTGGTGATGTCATAATGGTCGTCATGGCGACGGTGATGTCATAATGGTCGTCATGGCGACGATGATGTCATAATGGTCGTCACAGCGACGATGATGTCATAATGGTCGTCACGGCGACGGTGATGTCATAATGGTAGTCATGGCGACGATGATGTCATACTGGTTGTCATGGCGACGGTGTTGCCATAATGGTCGTCATGGTGACGATGATGTCATAATGATCGTCATGGCGACGATGATGTCATAATGGTCGTCATGGCGACGATGATGTCATAATGGTCGTCATGGCGACGATGATGTCATAATGGTCGTCATGCCGACGATGATGTCAGTATGATGGTCATGGCTTTGGTGATGTCATAATGGTCATCATGGCGATGATGATGTCATACTGGTCGTCATGGCGACGGTGTTGCCATAATGGTCGTCATGGCGACGATGATGTCATAATGGTCGTCATGGCGACGGTGTTGTCATAATGGTCGTCATGCCGACGATGATGTCATAATGGTCGTCATGGCGAAGATGATGTCATAATGGTCGTCATGGCGACGATGATGTCATAATGGTCGTCATGGCGACGATGACGTCATAATGGTGGTCATGGCGACGATGATGTCATAATGGTCGTCATGGCGACAGTGAGGTCATAATAGTCGTCATGCCGACGATGATGTCATAATGGTCGTCACGGCGACGGTGTTGCCATAATGGTCGTCACGGCGACGGTGTTTCCATAATGGTCGTCATGGCGACGATGATGTCAGAATGGTCGTCATGGCGACGATGATGTCAGAATGGTCGTCATGGCGACGATGATGTCAGAATGGTCGTCATGGCGACGATGATGTCAGAATGGTCGTCATGGCGACGATGATGTCAGTATGGTGGTCATGGCTTTGGTGATGTCATAATGGTCGTCATGGCGGCGGTGATGTCATAATGGTCGTCATGGCGACGATGATGTCATAATGGTCGTCACGGCGACGATGATGTCATAATGGTCGTCATAGCGACGATGATGTCAATATGGTTGTCATGGCTTTGGTGATGTCATAATGGTCGTCATGGCGACGGTGATGTCATAATGGTCGTCATGGCGACGATGATGTCATAATGGTCGCCACAGCGACGATGATGTCATAATGGTCGTCACGGCGACGGTGATGTCATAATGGTAGTCATGGCGACGATGATGTCATACTCGTCGTCATGGCGACGGTGTTGCCATAATGGTCGTCATGGTGACGATGATGTCATAATGGTCGTCATGGCGACGATGATGTCATAATGGTCGTCATGGCGACGGTGATGTCATAATGGTCGTCATGGCGACGATTATGTCATAATGGTCGTCATGGCGACGATGATGTCAATATGGTCGTCATGGCTTTGGTGATGTCATAATGGTCGTCATGGCGACGGTGATGTCATAATGGTCGTCATGGCGACGATGACGTCATAATGGTCGTCATGGCGACGATGATGTCATAATGGTCGTCATGGCGACGATGATGTCAATATGGTTGTCATGGCGACGATGATGTCATAATGGTCGTCACAGCGACGATGATGTCATAATGGTCGTCACGGCGACGGTGATGTCATAATGGTAGTCATGGCGACGATGATGTCATACTGGTCGTCATGGCGACGGTGTTGCCATAATGGTCGTCATGGTGACGATGATGTCATAATGATCGTCATGGCGACGATGATGTCATAATGGTCGTCATGGCGACGATGATGTCATAATGGTCGTCATGCCGACGATGATGTCAGTATGATGGTCATGGCTTTGGTGATGTCATACTGGTCGTCATGGCGACGGTGTTGCCATAATGGTCGTCATGGCGACGATGATGTCATAATGGTCGTCATGGCGACGATGATGTCATAATGGTCGTCATAGCGACGATGATGTCATAATGGTCGTCATGGCGACGATGATGTCAGTATGGTGGATATGGCTTTGGTGATGTCATAATGGTTGTCATGGCGACGGTGATGTCATAATGGTCGTCATGGTGACGATGATGTCATAATGGTCGTCATGGCGACGATGACGTCATAATGGTCGTCATGGCGATGATGACGTCATAATGGTCGTCATGGCGACGATGGTGTCATAATGGTCGTCATGGCGACGATGATGTCATACTGGTCGTCATGGCGACGGTGTTGCCATAATGGTCGTCATGGCGACGATGATGTCATAATGGTCGTCATGGCGACGATGATGTCAATATGGTTGTCATGGCTTTGGTGATGTCATAATGGTCGTCATGGCGACGGTGATGTCATAATGGTCGTCACGGCGACGATGATGTCATAATGATCGTCACGGCGACGATGATGTCATAATGTTCGTCACGGCGACGGTGATGTCATAATGGTCGTCATGGCGACGATAACGTCATAATGGTCGTCATGGCGACGATGATGTCATAATGGTCGTCATGGCGACGATTATGTCAGTATGGTAGTCATGGCTTTGGTGATGTCATAATGGTCGTCATGGCGACGATGATGTCATAATGGTCGTCATGGCGACGATGATGTCAATATGGTTGTCATGGTTTTGGTGTTGTCATAATGGTCGTCATGGCGACGGTGATGTCATAATGGTCGTCATGGCGACGATGATGTCATAATGGTCGTCACGGCGACGATGATGTCATAATGGTCGTCACGGCGACGGTGATGTCATAATGGTTGCCATAGCAGCAATGTTGTCATAAAGTTCGTCATGGCGACGATGATGTCATAATGGTAGTCATGGCAACGATGATGTCATAATGGTCGTCATGGCGACGATGATGTCATACTGGTCGTCATGGCGACAGTGTTGCCATAATGGTCGTCATGGCGACGATGATGTCATAATGGTCGTCATGGCGACGGTGTTGTCATAATGGTCGTCATGCCGACGATGATGTCATAATGGTCGTCATGGCGAAGATGATGTCATAATGGTCGTCATGGCGACGATGATGTCAGAATGGTCGTCATGGCGACGATGATGTCAGAATGGTCGTCATGGCGACGATGATGTCATTATGGTGGTCATGGCTTTGGTGATGTCATAATGGTCGTCATGGCGACGATTATGTCATAATGGTCGTCATGGCGACGATGATGTCAATATGGTTGTCATGGCTTTGGTGATGTCATAATGGTCGTCATGGCGGCGGTGATGTCATAATGGTCGTCACGGCGACGATGATGTCATAATGGTCGTCATAGCGACGATGATGTCAATATGGTTGTCATGGCTTTGGTGATGTCATAATGGTCGTCATGGCGACGGTGATGTCATAATGGTCGTCATGGCGACGATGATGTCATAATGGTCGTCACATCGACGATGATGTCATAATGGTCGTCACGGCGACGGTGATGTCATAATGGTAGTCATGGCGACGATGATGTCATACTGGTCGTCATGGCGACGGTGTTGCCATAATGGTCGTCATGGTGACGATGATGTCATAATGGTCGTCATGGCGACGATGATGTCATAATGGTAGTCATGGCGACGATGATGTCATAATGGTCGTCATGGCGACGATGATGTCAGTATGATGGTCATGGCTTTGGTGATGTCATAATGGTAGTCATGGCGACGATGATGTCATACTGGTCGTCATGGCGACGGTGTTGCCATAATGGTCGTCATGGTGACGATGATGTCATAATGATCGTCATGGCGACGATGATGTCATAATGGTCGTCATGGCGACGATGATGTCATAATGGTCGTCATGCCGACGATGATGTCAGTATGATGGTCATGGCTTTGGTGATGTCATAATGGTCGTCATGGCGATGATGATGTCATACTGGTCGTCATGGCGACGGTGTTGCCATAATGGTTGTCATGGCGACGATGATGTCATAATGGTCGTCATGGCGACGGTGATGTCATAATGGTCGTCATGCCGACGATGATGTCAGTATGGTGGTCATGGCTTTGGTGATGTCATAATGGTCGTCATGGCGACGGTGATATCATAATGGTCGTCATGGCGACGATGATGTCATAATGGTCGTCACGGCGACGATGATGTCATAATGGTCGTCACGGCGACGGTGATGTCATAATGGTTGCCATAGCAACAATGTTGTCATAAAGTTCGTCATGGCGACGATGATGTCATAATGGTAGTCATGGCAACGATGATGTCATAATGGTCGTCATGGCGACGATGATGTCATACTGGTCGTCATGGCGACAGTGTTGCCATAATGGTCGTCATGGCGACGATGATGTCATAATGGTCGTCATGGCGACGGTGTTGTCATAATGGTCGTCATGCCGACGATGATGTCATAATGGTCGTCATGGCGAAGATGATGTCATAATGGTCGTCATGGCGATGATGATGTCATAATGGTCGTCATGGCGACGATGACGTCATAATGGTCGTCATGGCGACGATGACGTCATAATGGTCGTCATGGCGACAGTGATGTCATAATAGTCGTCATGGCGACGATGATGTCATAATGGTCTTCATGCCGACGATGATGTCATAATGGTCGTCACGGCGACGGTGTTGCCATAATGGTCGTCATGGCGACGATGATGTCAGTATGGTGGTCATGGCTTTGGTGATGTCATAATGGTCGTCATGGCGACGATGATGTCATAATGGTCGTCATGGCGACGGTGATGTCATAATGGTCGTCATGCCGACGATGATGTCAGAATGGTGGTCATGGCTTTGGTGATGTCATAATGGTCGTCATGGCGACGGTGATGTCATAATGGTCGTCATGGCGATGATTATGTCATAATGGTCGTCATGGCGACGATGATGTCAATATGGTCGTCATGGCTTTGGTGATGTCATAATGTTCGTCATGGCGACGGTGATGTCATAATGGTCGTCATGGCGACGATGACGTCATAATGGTCGTCATGGCGACGATGATGTCATAATGGTCGTCATGGCGACGATGATGTCAATATGGTTGTCATGGCTTTGGTGATGTCATAATGGTCGTCATGGCGACGGTGATGTCATAATGGTCGTCATGGCGACGATGATGTCATAATGGTCGTCACAGCGACGATGATGTCATAATGGTTGTCACGGCGACGGTGATGTCATAATGGTAGTCATGGCGACGATGATGTCATACTGGTTGTCATGGCGACGGTGTTGCCATAATGGTCGTCATGGTGACGATGATGTCATAATGATCGTCATGGCGACGATGATGTCATAATGGTCGTCATGGCGACGATGATGTCATAATGGTCGTCATGCCGACGATGATGTCAGTATGATGGTCATGGCTTTGGTGATGTCATAATGGTCATCATGGCGATGATGATGTCATACTGGTCGTCATGGCGACGGTGTTGCCATAATGGTCGTCATGGCGACGATGATGTCATAATGGTCGTCATGGCGACGGTGTTGTCATAATGGTCGTCATGCCGACGATGATGTCATAATGGTCGTCATGGCGAAGATGATGTCATAATGGTCGTCATGGCGACGATGATGTCATAATGGTCGTCATGGCGACGATGACGTCATAATGGTGGTCATGGCGACGATGATGTCATAATGGTCGTCATGGCGACAGTGAGGTCATAATAGTCGTCATGCCGACGATGATGTCATAATGGTCGTCACGGCGACGGTGTTGCCATAATGGTCGTCACGGCGACGGTGTTTCCATAATGGTCGTCATGGCGACGATGATGTCAGAATGGTCGTCATGGCGACGATGATGTCAGAATGGTCGTCATGGCGACGATGATGTCAGAATGGTCGTCATGGCGACGATGATGTCAGAATGGTCGTCATGGCGACGATGATGTCAGTATGGTGGTCATGGCTTTGGTGATGTCATAATGGTCGTCATGGCGGCGGTGATGTCATAATGGTCGTCATGGCGACGATGATGTCATAATGGTCGTCACGGCGACGATGATGTCATAATGGTCGTCATAGCGACGATGATGTCAATATGGTTGTCATGGCTTTGGTGATGTCATAATGGTCGTCATGGCGACGGTGATGTCATAATGGTCGTCATGGCGACGATGATGTCATAATGGTCGCCACAGCGACGATGATGTCATAATGGTCGTCACGGCGACGGTGATGTCATAATGGTAGTCATGGCGACGATGATGTCATACTCGTCGTCATGGCGACGGTGTTGCCATAATGGTCGTCATGGTGACGATGATGTCATAATGGTCGTCATGGCGACGATGATGTCATAATGGTCGTCATGGCGACGGTGATGTCATAATGGTCGTCATGGCGACGATTATGTCATAATGGTCGTCATGGCGACGATGATGTCAATATGGTCGTCATGGCTTTGGTGATGTCATAATGGTCGTCATGGCGACGGTGATGTCATAATGGTCGTCATGGCGACGATGACGTCATAATGGTCGTCATGGCGACGATGATGTCATAATGGTCGTCATGGCGACGATGATGTCAATATGGTTGTCATGGCGACGATGATGTCATAATGGTCGTCACAGCGACGATGATGTCATAATGGTCGTCACGGCGACGGTGATGTCATAATGGTAGTCATGGCGACGATGATGTCATACTGGTCGTCATGGCGACGGTGTTGCCATAATGGTCGTCATGGTGACGATGATGTCATAATGATCGTCATGGCGACGATGATGTCATAATGGTCGTCATGGCGACGATGATGTCATAATGGTCGTCATGCCGACGATGATGTCAGTATGATGGTCATGGCTTTGGTGATGTCATACTGGTCGTCATGGCGACGGTGTTGCCATAATGGTCGTCATGGCGACGATGATGTCATAATGGTCGTCATGGCGACGATGATGTCATAATGGTCGTCATAGCGACGATGATGTCATAATGGTCGTCATGGCGACGATGATGTCAGTATGGTGGATATGGCTTTGGTGATGTCATAATGGTTGTCATGGCGACGGTGATGTCATAATGGTCGTCATGGTGACGATGATGTCATAATGGTCGTCATGGCGACGATGACGTCATAATGGTCGTCATGGCGATGATGACGTCATAATGGTCGTCATGGCGACGATGGTGTCATAATGGTCGTCATGGCGACGATGATGTCATACTGGTCGTCATGGCGACGGTGTTGCCATAATGGTCGTCATGGCGACGATGATGTCATAATGGTCGTCATGGCGACGATGATGTCAATATGGTTGTCATGGCTTTGGTGATGTCATAATGGTCGTCATGGCGACGGTGATGTCATAATGGTCGTCACGGCGACGATGATGTCATAAAGATCGTCACGGCGACGATGATGTCATAATGTTCGTCACGGCGACGGTGATGTCATAATGGTCGTCATGGCGACGATAACGTCATAATGGTCGTCATGGCGACGATGATGTCATAATGGTCGTCATGGCGACGATTATGTCAGTATGGTAGTCATGGCTTTGGTGATGTCATAATGGTCGTCATGGCGACGATGATGTCATAATGGTCGTCATGGCGACGATGATGTCAATATGGTTGTCATGGTTTTGGTGTTGTCATAATGGTCGTCATGGCGACGGTGATGTCATAATGGTCGTCATGGCGACGATGATGTCATAATGGTCGTCACGGCGACGATGATGTTATAATGGTCGTCACGGCGACGGTGATGTCATAATGGTTGCCATAGCAGCAATGTTGTCATAAAGTTCGTCATGGCGACGATGATGTCATAATGGTAGTCATGGCAACGATGATGTCATAATGGTCGTCATGGCGACGATGATGTCATACTGGTCGTCATGGCGACAGTGTTGCCATAATGGTCGTCATGGCGACGATGATGTCATAATGGTCGTCATGGCGACGGTGTTGTCATAATGGTCGTCATGCCGACGATGATGTCATAATGGTCGTCATGGCGAAGATGATGTCATAATGGTCGTCATGGCGACGATGATGTCAGAATGGTCGTCATGGCGACGATGATGTCAGAATGGTCGTCATGGCGACGATGATGTCATTATGGTGGTCATGGCTTTGGTGATGTCATAATGGTCGTCATGGCGACGATTATGTCATAATGGTCGTCATGGCGACGATGATGTCAATATGGTTGTCATGGCTTTGGTGATGTCATAATGGTCGTCATGGCGGCGGTGATGTCATAATGGTCGTCACGGCGACGATGATGTCATAATGGTCGTCATAGCGACGATGATGTCAATATGGTTGTCATGGCTTTGGTGATGTCATAATGGTCGTCATGGCGACGGTGATGTCATAATGGTCGTCATGGCGACGATGATGTCATAATGGTCGTCACATCGACGATGATGTCATAATGGTCGTCACGGCGACGGTGATGTCATAATGGTAGTCATGGCGACGATGATGTCATACTGGTCGTCATGGCGACGGTGTTGCCATAATGGTCGTCATGGTGACGATGATGTCATAATGGTCGTCATGGCGACGATGATGTCATAATGGTAGTCATGGCGACGATGATGTCATAATGGTCGTCATGGCGACGATGATGTCAGTATGATGGTCATGGCTTTGGTGATGTCATAATGGTAGTCATGGCGACGATGATGTCATACTGGTCGTCATGGCGACGGTGTTGCCATAATGGTCGTCATGGTGACGATGATGTCATAATGATCGTCATGGCGACGATGATGTCATAATGGTCGTCATGGCGACGATGATGTCATAATGGTCGTCATGCCGACGATGATGTCAGTATGATGGTCATGGCTTTGGTGATGTCATAATGGTCGTCATGGCGATGATGATGTCATACTGGTCGTCATGGCGACGGTGTTGCCATAATGGTTGTCATGGCGACGATGATGTCATAATGGTCGTCATGGCGACGGTGATGTCATAATGGTCGTCATGCCGACGATGATGTCAGTATGGTGGTCATGGCTTTGGTGATGTCATAATGGTCGTCATGGCGACGGTGATATCATAATGGTCGTCATGGCGACGATGATGTCATAATGGTCGTCACGGCGACGATGATGTCATAATGGTCGTCACGGCGACGGTGATGTCATAATGGTTGCCATAGCAACAATGTTGTCATAAAGTTCGTCATGGCGACGATGATGTCATAATGGTAGTCATGGCAACGATGATGTCATAATGGTCGTCATGGCGACGATGATGTCATACTGGTCGTCATGGCGACAGTGTTGCCATAATGGTCGTCATGGCGACGATGATGTCATAATGGTCGTCATGGCGACGGTGTTGTCATAATGGTCGTCATGCCGACGATGATGTCATAATGGTCGTCATGGCGAAGATGATGTCATAATGGTCGTCATGGCGATGATGATGTCATAATGGTCGTCATGGCGACGATGACGTCATAATGGTCGTCATGGCGACGATGACGTCATAATGGTCGTCATGGCGACAGTGATGTCATAATAGTCGTCATGGCGACGATGATGTCATAATGGTCTTCATGCCGACGATGATGTCATAATGGTCGTCACGGCGACGGTGTTGCCATAATGGTCGTCATGGCGACGATGATGTCAGTATGGTGGTCATGGCTTTGGTGATGTCATAATGGTCGTCATGGCGACGATGATGTCATAATGGTCGTCATGGCGACGGTGATGTCATAATGGTCGTCATGCCGACGATGATGTCAGAATGGTGGTCATGGCTTTGGTGATGTCATAATGGTCGTCATGGCAACGATGATGTCATAATGGTCTTCATGGCGACGATGATGTCATAATGGTCGTCATGGCGACGATGATGTCATAATGGTCATCATGGTGACGATGACGTCATAATGGTCGTCATGGCGACGATGACGTCATAATGATCGTCATGGCGACGATGACGTCATAATGATCGTCATGGCGACGATGACGTCATAATGATCGTCATGGCGACGATGACGTCATAATGATCGTCATGGCGACGGTGATGTCATAATGATCGTCATGGCGACGGTGATGTCATAATAGTCGTCATGGCGACATTGATGTCATAATTGTCGTCATGCCGACGATGATGTCATAATGGTCGTCATGGCGACGGTGTTACCATAATGGTCGTCATGGCGACGATGATGTCATAATGGTCGTCATGGCGACGATGATGTCAGAATGGTCGTCATGGCGACGATTATGTCAGTATGGTAGTCATGGCTTTGGTGATGTCATAATGGTCGTCATGGCGACGATGATGTCATAATGGTCGTCATGGCGACGATGATGTCAATATGGTTGTCATGGTTTTGGTGATGTCATAATGGTCGTCATGGCGACGGTGATGTCATAATGGTCGTCACGGCGACGATGATGTCATAATGGTCGTCACGGCGACGGTGATGTCATAATGGTTGCCATAGCAACAATGTTGTCATAAAGTTCGTCATGGCGACGATGATGTCATAATGGTAGTCATGGCAACGATGATGTCATAATGGTCGTCATGGCGACGATGATGTCATACTGGTCGTCATGGCGACAGTGTTGCCATAATGGTCGTCATGGCGACGATGATGTCATAATGGTCGTCATGGCGACGGTGTTGTCATAATGGTCGTCATGCCGACGATGATGTCATAATGGTCGTCATGGCGAAGATGATGTCATAATGGTCGTCATGGCGACGATGATGTCATATTGGTCGTCATGGCGACGATGACGTCATAATGGTGGTCATGGCGACGATGATGTCATAATGGTCGTCATGGCGACAGTGATGTCATAATAGTCGTCATGCCGACGATGATGTCATAATGGTCGTCACAGCGACGATGATGTCATAATGGTCGTCACGGCGACGGTGATGTCATAATGGTAGTCATGGCGACGATGATGTCATACTGGTCGTCATGGCGACGGTGTTGCCATAATGGTCGTCATGGTGACGATGATGTCATAATGGTCATCATGGCGACGATGATGTCATAATGGTCGTCATGGCGACGATGATGTCATAATGGTCGTCATGGCGACGATGATGTCAGTATGATGGTCATGGCTTTGGTGATGTCATAATGGTCGTCATGGCGACGATGATGTCATACTGGTCGTCATGGCGACGTTGTTGCCATAATGTTCGTCATGGCGACGATGATGTCATAATGGTCGTCATGGCGACGATGATGTCATAATGGTCGTCATGGCGACGGTGTTGTCATAATGGTCGTCATGCCGACGATGATGTCATAATGGTCGTCATGGCGAAGATGATGTCATAATGGTCGTCATGGCGACGATGATGTCAGAATGGTCGTCATGGCGACGATGATGTCAGAATGGTCGTCATGGCGACGATGATGTCATTATGGTGGTCATGGCTTTGGTGATGTCATAATGGTCGTCATGGCGACGATTATGTCATAATGGTCGTCATGGCGACGATGATGTCAATATGGTTGTCATGGCTTTGGTGATGTCATAATGGTCGTCATGGCGACGATGATGTCAATATGGTTGTCATGGCTTTGGTGATGTCATAATGGTCGTCACGGCGGCGGTGATGTCATAATGGTCGTCACGGCGACGATGATGTCAATATGGTTGTCATGGCTTTGGTGATGTCATAATGGTCGTCATGGCGACGGTGATGTCATAATGGTCGTCATGGCGACGATGATGTCATAATGGTCGTCACATCGACGATGATGTCATAATGGTCGTCACGGCGACGGTGATGTCATAATGGTAGTCATGGCGACGATGATGTCATAATGGTCGTCATGGCGACGATGATGTCAGTATGATGGTCATGGCTTTGGTGATGTCATAATGGTAGTCATGGCGACGATGATGTCATACTGGTCGTCATGGCGACGGTGTTGCCATAATGGTCGTCATGGTGACGATGATGTCATAATGATCGTCATGGCGACGATGATGTCATAATGGTCGTCATGGCGACGATGATGTCATAATGGTCGTCATGCCGACGATGATGTCAGTATGATGGTCATGGCTTTGGTGATGTCATAATGGTCGTCATGGCGATGATGATGTCATACTGGTCGTCATGGCGACGGTGTTGCCATAATGGTTGTCATGGCGACGATGATGTCATAATGGTCGTCATGGCGACGGTGATGTCATAATGGTCGTCATGCCGACGATGATGTCAGTATGGTGGTCATGGCTTTGGTGATGTCATAATGGTCGTCATGGCGACGGTGATATCATAATGGTCGTCATGGCGACGATGATGTCATAATGGTCGTCACGGCGACGATGATGTCATAATGGTCGTCACGGCGACGGTGATGTCATAATGGTTGCCATAGCAACAATGTTGTCATAAAGTTCGTCATGGCGACGATGATGTCATAATGGTAGTCATGGCAACGATGATGTCATAATGGTCGTCATGGCGACGATGATGTCATACTGGTCGTCATGGCGACAGTGTTGCCATAATGGTCGTCATGGCGACGATGATGTCATAATGGTCGTCATGGCGACGGTGTTGTCATAATGGTCGTCATGCCGACGATGATGTCATAATGGTCGTCATGGCGAAGATGATGTCATAATGGTCGTCATGGCGATGATGATGTCATAATGGTCGTCATGGCGACGATGACGTCATAATGGTCGTCATGGCGACGATGACGTCATAATGGTCGTCATGGCGACAGTGATGTCATAATAGTCGTCATGGCGACGATGATGTCATAATGGTCGTCATGCCGACGATGATGTCATAATGGTCGTCACGGCGACGGTGTTGCCATAATGGTCGTCATGGCGACGATGATGTCAGTATGGTGGTCATGGCTTTGGTGATGTCATAATGGTCGTCATGGCGACGATGATGTCATAATGGTCGTCATGGCGACGGTGATGTCATAATGGTCGTCATGCCGACGATGATGTCAGAATGGTGGTCATGGCTTTGGTGATGTCATAATGGTCGTCATGGCAACGATGATGTCATAATGGTCTTCATGGCGACGATGATGTCATAATGGTCGTCATGGCGACGATGATGTCATAATGGTCATCATGGTGACGATGACGTCATAATGGTCGTCATGGCGACGATGACGTCATAATGATCGTCATGGCGACGATGACGTCATAATGATCGTCATGGCGACGATGACGTCATAATGATCGTCATGGCGACGATGACGTCATAATGATCGTCATGGCGACGGTGATGTCATAATGATCGTCATGGCGACGGTGATGTCATAATAGTCGTCATGGCGACATTGATGTCATAATTGTCGTCATGCCGACGATGATGTCATAATGGTCGTCATGGCGACGGTGTTACCATAATGGTCGTCATGGCGACGATGATGTCATAATGGTCGTCATGGCGACGATGATGTCAGAATGGTCGTCATGGCGACGATTATGTCAGTATGGTAGTCATGGCTTTGGTGATGTCATAATGGTCGTCATGGCGACGATGATGTCATAATGGTCGTCATGGCGACGATGATGTCAATATGGTTGTCATGGTTTTGGTGATGTCATAATGGTCGTCATGGCGACGGTGATGTCATAATGGTCGTCACGGCGACGATGATGTCATAATGGTCGTCACGGCGACGGTGATGTCATAATGGTTGCCATAGCAACAATGTTGTCATAAAGTTCGTCATGGCGACGATGATGTCATAATGGTAGTCATGGCAACGATGATGTCATAATGGTCGTCATGGCGACGATGATGTCATACTGGTCGTCATGGCGACAGTGTTGCCATAATGGTCGTCATGGCGACGATGATGTCATAATGGTCGTCATGGCGACGGTGTTGTCATAATGGTCGTCATGCCGACGATGATGTCATAATGGTCGTCATGGCGAAGATGATGTCATAATGGTCGTCATGGCGACGATGATGTCATATTGGTCGTCATGGCGACGATGACGTCATAATGGTGGTCATGGCGACGATGATGTCATAATGGTCGTCATGGCGACAGTGATGTCATAATAGTCGTCATGCCGACGATGATGTCATAATGGTCGTCACAGCGACGATGATGTCATAATGGTCGTCACGGCGACGGTGATGTCATAATGGTAGTCATGGCGACGATGATGTCATACTGGTCGTCATGGCGACGGTGTTGCCATAATGGTCGTCATGGTGACGATGATGTCATAATGGTCGTCATGGCGACGATGATGTCATAATGGTCGTCATGGCGACGATGATGTCATAATGGTCGTCATGGCGACGATGATGTCAGTATGATGGTCATGGCTTTGGTGATGTCATAATGGTCGTCATGGCGACGATGATGTCATACTGGTCGTCATGGCGACGTTGTTGCCATAATGTTCGTCATGGCGACGATGATGTCATAATGGTCGTCATGGCGACGGTGATGTCATAATGGTCGTCATGGCGACGATTATGTCATAATGGTCGTCATGGCGACGATGATGTCAATATGGTCGTCATGGCTTTGGTGATGTCATAATGGTCGTTATGGCGACGGTGATGTCATAATGGTCGTCATGGCGACGATGACGTCATAATGGTCGTCATGGCGACGATGATGTCATAATGGTCGTCATGGCGACGATGATGTCAATATGGTTGTCATGGCTTTGGTGATGTCATAATGGTCGTCATGGCGACGGTGATGTCATAATGGTCGTCATGGCGACGATGATGTCATAATGGTCGTCACGGCGACGGTGATGTCATAATGGTAGTCATGGCGACGATGATGTCATACTGGTTGTCATGGCGACGGTGTTGCCATAATGGTCGTCATGGTGACGATGATGTCATAATGATCGTCATGGCGACGATGATGTCATAATGGTCGTCATGGCGACGATGATGTCATAATGGTCGTCATGCCGACGATGATGTCAGTATGATGGTCATGGCTTTGGTGATGTCATAATGGTCGTCATGGCGATGATGATGTCATACTGGTCGTCATGGCGACGGTGTTGCCATAATGGTCGTCATGGTGACGATGATGTCATAATGGTCGTCATGGCGACGGTGATGTCATAATGGTCGTCATGGCGACGATTATGTCATAATGGTCGTCATGGCGACGATGATGTCAATATGGTCGTCATGGCTTTGGTGATGTCATAATGGTCGTCATGGCGACGGTGATGTCATAATGGTCGTCATGGCGACGATGACGTCATAATGGTCGTCATGGCGACGATGATGTCATAATGGTCGTCATGGCGACGATGATGTCAATATGGTTGTCATGGCTTTGGTGATGTCATAATGGTCGTCATGGCGACGGTGATGTCATAATGGTAGTCATGGCGACGATGATGTCATACTGGTTGTCATGGCGACGGTGTTGCCATAATGGTCGTCATGGTGACGATGATGTCATAATGATCGTCATGGCGACGATGATGTCATAATGATCGTCATGGCGACGATGATGTCATAATGGTCGTCATGGCGACGATGATGTCATAATGGTCGTCATGCCGACGATGATGTCAGTATGATGGTCATGGCTTTGGTGATGTCATAATGGTCGTCATGGCGATGATGATGTCATACTGGTCGTCATGGCGACGGTGTTGCCATAATGGTCGTCATGGCGACGATGATGTCATAATGGTCGTCATGGCGACGGTGTTGTCATAATGGTCGTCATGCCGACGATGATGTCATAATGGTCGTCATGGCGAAGATGATGTCATAATGGTCGTCATGGCGACGATGATGTCATAATGGTCGTCATGGCGACGATGATGTCATAATGGTCGTCATGGCGACGATGACGTCATAATGGTGGTCATGGCGACGATGATGTCATAATGGTCGTCATGGCGACAGTGAGGTCATAATAGTCGTCATGCCGACGATGATGTCATAATGGTCGTCACGGCGACGGTGTTGCCATAATGGTCGTCACGGCGACGGTGTTTCCATAATGGTCGTCATGGTGACGATGATGTCATAATGGTCGTCATGGCGACGATGATGTCAGAATGGTCGTCATGGCGACGATGATGTCAGAATGGTCGTCATGGCGACGATGATGTCAGAATGGTCGTCATGGCGACGATGATGTCAGTATGGTGGTCATGGCTTTGGTGATGTCATAATGGTCGTCATGGCGGCGGTGATGTCATAATGGTCGTCATGGCGACGATGATGTCATAATGGTCGTCACGGCGACGATGATGTCATAATGGTCGTCATAGCGACGATGATGTCAATATGGTTGTCATGGCTTTGGTGATGTCATAATGGTCGTCATGGCGACGGTGATGTCATAATGGTCGTCATGGCGACGATGATGTCATAATGGTCGTCACAGCGACGATGATGTCATAATGGTCGTCACGGCGACGGTGATGTCATAATGGTAGTCATGGCGACGATGATGTCATACTCGTCGTCATGGCGACGGTGTTGCCATAATGGTCGTCATGGTGACGATGATGTCATAATGGTCGTCATGGCGACGATGATGTCATAATGGTCGTCATGGCGACGGTGATGTCATAATGGTCGTCATGGCGACGATTATGTCATAATGGTCGTCATGGCGACGATGATGTCAATATGGTCGTCATGGCTTTGGTGATGTCATAATGGTCGTCATGGCGACGGTGATGTCATAATGGTCGTCATGGCGACGATGACGTCATAATGGTCGTCATGGCGACGATGATGTCATAATGGTCGTCATGGCGACGATGATGTCAATATGGTTGTCATGGCGACGATGATGTCATAATGGTCGTCACAGCGACGATGATGTCATAATGGTCGTCACGGCGACGGTGATGTCATAATGGTAGTCATGGCGACGATGATGTCATACTGGTCGTCATGGCGACGGTGTTGCCATAATGGTCGTCATGGTGACGATGATGTCATAATGATCGTCATGGCGTCGATGATGTCATAATGGTCGTCATGGCGACGATGATGTCATAATGGTCGTCATGCCGACGATGATGTCAGTATGATGGTCATGGCTTTGGTGATGTCATACTGGTCGTCAGGGCGACGGTGTTGCCATAATGGTCGTCATGGCGACGATGATGTCATAATGGTCGTCATGGCGACGATGATGTCAGTATGGTGGTCATGGCTTTGGTGATGTCATAATGGTTGTCATGGCGACGGTGATGTCATAATGGTCGTCATGGTGACGATGATGTCATAATGGTCGTCATGGCGACGATGACGTCATAATGGTCGTCATGGCGATGATGACGTCATAATGGTCGTCATGGCGACGATGGTGTCATAATGGTCGTCATGGCGACGATGATGTCATACTGGTCGTCATGGCGACGGTGTTGCCATAATGGTCGTCATGGCGACGATGATGTCATAATGGTCGTCATGGCGACGATGATGTCAATATGGTTGTCATGGCTTTGGTGATGTCATAATGGTCGTCATGGCGACGGTGATGTCATAATGGTCGTCACGGCGACGATGATGTCATAATGATCGTCACGGCGACGATGATGTCATAATGTTCGTCACGGCGACGGTGATGTCATAATGGTCGTCATGGCGACGATAACGTCATAATGGTCGTCATGGCGACGATGATGTCATAATGGTCGTCATGGCGACGATTATGTCAGTATGGTAGTCATGGCTTTGGTGATGTCATAATGGTCGTCATGGCGACGATGATGTCATAATGGTCGTCATGGCGACGATGATGTCAATATGGTTGTCATGGTTTTGGTGTTGTCATAATGGTCGTCATGGCGACGGTGATGTCATAATGGTCGTCATGGCGACGATGATGTCATAATGGTCGTCACGGCGACGATGATGTCATAATGGTCGTCACGGCGACGGTGATGTCATAATGGTTGCCATAGCAGCAATGTTGTCATAAAGTTCGTCATGGCGACGATGATGTCATAATGGTAGTCATGGCAACGATGATGTCATAATGGTCGTCATGGCGACGATGATGTCATACTGGTCGTCATGGCGACAGTGTTGCCATAATGGTCGTCATGGCGACGATGATGTCATAATGGTCGTCATGGCGACGGTGTTGTCATAATGGTCGTCATGCCGACGATGATGTCATAATGGTCGTCATGGCGAAGATGATGTCATAATGGTCGTCATGGCGACGATGATGTCAGAATGGTCGTCATGGCGACGATGATGTCAGAATGGTCGTCATGGCGACGATGATGTCATTATGGTGGTCATGGCTTTGGTGATGTCATAATGGTCGTCATGGCGACGATTATGTCATAATGGTCGTCATGGCGACGATGATGTCAATATGGTTGTCATGGCTTTGGTGATGTCATAATGGTCGTCATGGCGGCGGTGATGTCATAATGGTCGTCACGGCGACGATGATGTCATAATGGTCGTCATAGCGACGATGATGTCAATATGGTTGTCATGGCTTTGGTGATGTCATAATGGTCGTCATGGCGACGGTGATGTCATAATGGTCGTCATGGCGACGATGATGTCATAATGGTCGTCACATCGACGATGATGTCATAATGGTCGTCACGGCGACGGTGATGTCATAATGGTAGTCATGGCGACGATGATGTCATACTGGTCGTCATGGCGACGGTGTTGCCATAATGGTCGTCATGGTGACGATGATGTCATAATGGTCGTCATGGCGACGATGATGTCATAATGGTAGTCATGGCGACGATGATGTCATAATGGTCGTCATGGCGACGATGATGTCAGTATGATGGTCATGGCTTTGGTGATGTCATAATGGTCGTCATGGCGACGATGATGTCATACTGGTCGCCATGGCGACGTTGTTGCCATAATGTTCGTCATGGCGACGATGATGTCATAATGGTCGTCATGGCGACGGTGTTGTCATAATGGTCGTCATGCCGACGATGATGTCATAATGGTCGTCATGGCGAAGATGATGTCATAATGGTCGTCATGGCGACGATGATGTCATAATGGTCGTCACGGCGACGATGATGTCATACTGGTCGTCATGGCGACGGTGTTGCCATAATGGTCGTCATGGTGACGATGATGTCATAATGGTCGTCATGGCGACGGTGATGTCATAATGGTTGCCATAGCAGCAATGTTGTCATAAAGTTCGTCATGGCGACGATGATGTCATAATGGTAGTCATGGCAACGATGATGTCATAATGGTCGTCATGGCGACGATGATGTCATACTGGTCGTCATGGCGACAGTGTTGCCATAATGGTCGTCATGGCGACGATGATGTCATAATGGTCGTCATGGCGACGGTGTTGTCATAATGGTCGTCATGCCGACGATGATGTCATAATGGTCGTCATGGCGAAGATGATGTCATAATGGTCGTCATGGCGACGATGATGTCAGAATGGTCGTCATGGCGACGATGATGTCAGAATGGTCGTCATGGCGACGATGATGTCATTATGGTGGTCATGGCTTTGGTGATGTCATAATGGTCGTCATGGCGACGATTATGTCATAATGGTCGTCATGGCGACGATGATGTCAATATGGTTGTCATGGCTTTGGTGATGTCATAATGGTCGTCATGGCGGCGGTGATGTCATAATGGTCGTCACGGCGACGATGATGTCATAATGGTCGTCATAGCGACGATGATGTCAATATGGTTGTCATGGCTTTGGTGATGTCATAATGGTCGTCATGGCGACGGTGATGTCATAATGGTCGTCATGGCGACGATGATGTCATAATGGTCGTCACATCGACGATGATGTCATAATGGTCGTCACGGCGACGGTGATGTCATAATGGTAGTCATGGCGACGATGATGTCATACTGGTCGTCATGGCGACGGTGTTGCCATAATGGTCGTCATGGTGACGATGATGTCATAATGGTCGTCATGGCGACGATGATGTCATAATGGTAGTCATGGCGACGATGATGTCATAATGGTCGTCATGGCGACGATGATGTCAGTATGATGGTCATGGCTTTGGTGATGTCATAATGGTCGTCATGGCGACGATGATGTCATACTGGTCGCCATGGCGACGTTGTTGCCATAATGTTCGTCATGGCGACGATGATGTCATAATGGTCGTCATGGCGACGGTGATGTCATAATGGTCGTCATGGCGACGATTATGTCATAATGGTCGTCATGGCGACGATGATGTCAATATGGTTGTCATGGCTTTGGTGATGTCATAATGGTCGTCATGGCGACGGTGATGTCATAATGGTCGTCATGGCGACGATGACGTCATAATGGTCGTCATGGCGACGATGATGTCATAATGGTCGTCATGGCGACGATGATGTCAATATGGTTGTCATGGCTTTGGTGATGTCATAATGGTCGTCATGGCGACGGTGATGTCATAATGGTCGTCATGGCGACGATGATGTCATAATGGTCGTCACAGCGACGATGATGTCATAATGGTCGTCACGGCGACGGTGATGTCATAATGGTAGTCATGGCGACGATGATGTCATACTGGTCGTCATGGCGACGGTGTTGCCATAATGGTCGTCATGGTGACGATGATGTCATAATGATCGTCATGGCGACGATGATGTCATAATGGTCGTCATGGCGACGATGATGTCATAATGGTCGTCATGCCGACGATGATGTCAGTATGATGGTCATGGCTTTGGTGATGTCATAATGGTCGTCATGGCGACGTTGATGTCATAATGGTCGTCATGGCGACGATGATGTCAATATGGTTGTCATGGTTTTGGTGTTGTCATAATGGTCGTCATGGCGACGGTGATGTCATAATGGTCGTCATGGCGACGATGATGTCATAATGGTCGTCACGGCGACGATGATGTCATAATGGTCGTCACGGCGACGGTGATGTCATAATGGTTGCCATAGCAGCAATGTTGTCATAAAGTTCGTCATGGCGACGATGATGTCATAATGGTAGTCATGGCAACGATGATGTCATAATGGTCGTCATGGCGACGATGATGTCATACTGGTCGTCATGGCGACAGTGTTGCCATAATGGTCGTCATGGCGACGATGATGTCATAATGGTCGTCATGGCGACGGTGTTGTCATAATGGTCGTCATGCCGACGATGATGTCATAATGGTCGTCATGGCGAAGATGATGTCATAATGGTCGTCATGGCGACGATGATGTCAGAATGGTCGTCATGGCGACGATGATGTCAGAATGGTCGTCATGGCGACGATGATGTCATTATGGTGGTCATGGCTTTGGTAATGTCATAATGGTCGTCATGGCGACGATTATGTCATAATGGTCGTCATGGCGACGATGATGTCAATATGGTTGTCATGGCTTTGGTGATGTCATAATGGTCGTCATGGCGGCGGTGATGTCATAATGGTCGTCACGGCGACGATGATGTCATAATGGTCGTCATAGCGACGATGATGTCAATATGGTTGTCATGGCTTTGGTGATGTCATAATGGTCGTCATGGCGACGGTGATGTCATAATGGTCGTCATGGCGACGATGATGTCATAATGGTCGTCACATCGACGATGATGTCATAATGGTCGTCACGGCGACGGTGATGTCATAATGGTAGTCATGGCGACGATGATGTCATACTGGTCGTCATGGCGACGGTGTTGCCATAATGGTCGTCATGGTGACGATGATGTCATAATGGTCGTCATGGCGACGATGATGTCATAATGGTAGTCATGGCGACGATGATGTCATAATGGTCGTCATGGCGACGATGATGTCAGTATGATGGTCATGGCTTTGGTGATGTCATAATGGTAGTCATGGCGACGATGATGTCATACTGGTCGTCATGGCGACGGTGTTGCCATAATGGTCGTCATGGTGACGATGATGTCATAATGATCGTCATGGCGACGATGATGTCATAATGGTCGTCATGGCGACGATGATGTCATAATGGTCGTCATGCCGACGATGATGTCAGTATGATGGTCATGGCTTTGGTGATGTCATAATGGTCGTCATGGCGATGATGATGTCATACTGGTCGTCATGGCGACGGTGTTGCCATAATGGTTGTCATGGCGACGATGATGTCATAATGGTCGTCATGGCGACGGTGATGTCATAATGGTCGTCATGCCGACGATGATGTCAGTATGGTGGTCATGGCTTTGGTGATGTCATAATGGTCGTCATGGCGACGGTGATATCATAATGGTCGTCATGGCGACGATGATGTCATAATGGTCGTCACGGCGACGATGATGTCATAATGGTCGTCACGGCGACGGTGATGTCATAATGGTTGCCATAGCAACAATGTTGTCATAAAGTTCGTCATGGCGACGATGATGTCATAATGGTAGTCATGGCAACGATGATGTCATAATGGTCGTCATGGCGACGATGATGTCATACTGGTCGTCATGGCGACAGTGTTGCCATAATGGTCGTCATGGCGACGATGATGTCATAATGGTCGTCATGGCGACGGTGTTGTCATAATGGTCGTCATGCCGACGATGATGTCATAATGGTCGTCATGGCGAAGATGATGTCATAATGGTCGTCATGGCGATGATGATGTCATAATGGTCGTCATGGCGACGATGACGTCATAATGGTCGTCATGGCGACGATGACGTCATAATGGTCGTCATGGCGACAGTGATGTCATAATAGTCGTCATGGCGACGATGATGTCATAATGGTCGTCATGCCGACGATGATGTCATAATGGTCGTCACGGCGACGGTGTTGCCATAATGGTCGTCATGGCGACGATGATGTCAGTATGGTGGTCATGGCTTTGGTGATGTCATAATGGTCGTCATGGCGACGATGATGTCATAATGGTCGTCATGGCGACGGTGATGTCATAATGGTCGTCATGCCGACGATGATGTCAGAATGGTGGTCATGGCTTTGGTGATGTCATAATGGTCGTCATGGCAACGATGATGTCATAATGGTCTTCATGGCGACGATGATGTCATAATGGTCGTCATGGCGACGATGATGTCATAATGGTCATCATGGTGACGATGACGTCATAATAGTCGTCATGGCGACGATGACGTCATAATGATCGTCATGGCGACGATGACGTCATAATGATCGTCATGGCGACGATGACGTCATAATGATCGTCATGGCGACGATGACGTCATAATGATCGTCATGGCGACGGTGATGTCATAATGATCGTCATGGCGACGGTGATGTCATAATAGTCGTCATGGCGACATTGATGTCATAATTGTCGTCATGCCGACGATGATGTCATAATGGTCGTCATGGCGACGGTGTTACCATAATGGTCGTCATGGCGACGATGATGTCATAATGGTCGTCATGGCGACGATGATGTCAGAATGGTCGTCATGGCGACGATTATGTCAGTATGGTAGTCATGGCTTTGGTGATGTCATAATGGTCGTCATGGCGACGATGATGTCATAATGGTCGTCATGGCGACGATGATGTCAATATGGTTGTCATGGTTTTGGTGATGTCATAATGGTCGTCATGGCGACGGTGATGTCATAATGGTCGTCACGGCGACGATGATGTCATAATGGTCGTCACGGCGACGGTGATGTCATAATGGTTGCCATAGCAACAATGTTGTCATAAAGTTCGTCATGGCGACGATGATGTCATAATCGTAGTCATGGCAACGATGATGTCATAATGGTCGTCATGGCGACGATGATGTCATACTGGTCGTCATGGCGACAGTGTTGCCATAATGGTCGTCATGGCGACGATGATGTCATAATGGTCGTCATGGCGACGGTGTTGTCATAATGGTCGTCATGCCGACGATGATGTCATAATGGTCGTCATGGCGAAGATGATGTCATAATGGTCGTCATGGCGACGATGATGTCATATTGGTCGTCATGGCGACGATGACGTCATAATGGTGGTCATGGCGACGATGATGTCATAATGGTCGTCATGGCGACAGTGATGTCATAATAGTCGTCATGCCGACAATGATGTCATAATGGTCGTCACAGCGACGATGATGTCATAATGGTCGTCACGGCGACGATGATGTCATAATGGTAGTCATGGCGACGATGATGTCATACTGGTCGTCATGGCGACGGTGTTGCCATAATGGTCGTCATGGTGACGATGATGTCATAATGGTCGTCATGGCGACGATGACGTCATAATGGTCGTCATGGCGACGATGATGTCATAATGGTCGTCATGGCGACGATGATGTCAATATGGTTGTCATGGCTTTGGTGATGTCATAATGGTCGTCATGGCGACGGTGATGTCATAATGGTCGTCATGGCGACGATGATGTCATAATGGTCGTCACAGCGACGATGATGTCATAATGGTCGTCACGGCGACGGTGATGTCATAATGGTAGTCATGGCGACGATGATGTCATACTGGTCGTCATGGCGACGGTGTTGCCATAATGGTCGTCATGGTGACGATGATGTCATAATGATCGTCATGGCGACGATGATGTCATAATGGTCGTCATGGCGACGATGATGTCATAATGGTCGTCATGCCGACGATGATGTCAGTATGATGGTCATGGCTTTGGTGATGTCATAATGGTCGTCATGGCGACGATGATGTCATAATGGTCGTCATGGCGACGATGATGTCAATATGGTTGTCATGGTTTTGGTGTTGTCATAATGGTCGTCATGGCGACGGTGATGTCATAATGGTCGTCATGGCGACGATGATGTCATAATGGTCGTCACGGCGACGATGATGTCATAATGGTCGTCACGGCGACGGTGATGTCATAATGGTTGCCATAGCAGCAATGTTGTCATAAAGTTCGTCATGGCGACGATGATGTCATAATGGTAGTCATGGCAACGATGATGTCATAATGGTCGTCATGGCGACGATGATGTCATACTGGTCGTCATGGCGACAGTGTTGCCATAATGGTCGTCATGGCGACGATGATGTCATAATGGTCGTCATGGCGACGGTGTTGTCATAATGGTCGTCATGCCGACGATGATGTCATAATGGTCGTCATGGCGAAGATGATGTCATAATGGTCGTCATGGCGACGATGATGTCAGAATGGTCGTCATGGCGACGATGATGTCAGAATGGTCGTCATGGCGACGATGATGTCATTATGGTGGTCATGGCTTTGGTAATGTCATAATGGTCGTCATGGCGACGATTATGTCATAATGGTCGTCATGGCGACGATGATGTCAATATGGTTGTCATGGCTTTGGTGATGTCATAATGGTCGTCATGGCGGCGGTGATGTCATAATGGTCGTCACGGCGACGATGATGTCATAATGGTCGTCATAGCGACGATGATGTCAATATGGTTGTCATGGCTTTGGTGATGTCATAATGGTCGTCATGGCGACGGTGATGTCATAATGGTCGTCATGGCGACGATGATGTCATAATGGTCGTCACATCGACGATGATGTCATAATGGTCGTCACGGCGACGGTGATGTCATAATGGTAGTCATGGCGACGATGATGTCATACTGGTCGTCATGGCGACGGTGTTGCCATAATGGTCGTCATGGTGACGATGATGTCATAATGGTCGTCATGGCGACGATGATGTCATAATGGTAGTCATGGCGACGATGATGTCATAATGGTCGTCATGGCGACGATGATGTCAGTATGATGGTCATGGCTTTGGTGATGTCATAATGGTAGTCATGGCGACGATGATGTCATACTGGTCGTCATGGCGACGGTGTTGCCATAATGGTCGTCATGGTGACGATGATGTCATAATGATCGTCATGGCGACGATGATGTCATAATGGTCGTCATGGCGACGATGATGTCATAATGGTCGTCATGCCGACGATGATGTCAGTATGATGGTCATGGCTTTGGTGATGTCATAATGGTCGTCATGGCGATGATGATGTCATACTGGTCGTCATGGCGACGGTGTTGCCATAATGGTTGTCATGGCGACGATGATGTCATAATGGTCGTCATGGCGACGGTGATGTCATAATGGTCGTCATGCCGACGATGATGTCAGTATGGTGGTCATGGCTTTGGTGATGTCATAATGGTCGTCATGGCGACGGTGATATCATAATGGTCGTCATGGCGACGATGATGTCATAATGGTCGTCACGGCGACGATGATGTCATAATGGTCGTCACGGCGACGGTGATGTCATAATGGTTGCCATAGCAACAATGTTGTCATAAAGTTCGTCATGGCGACGATGATGTCATAATGGTAGTCATGGCAACGATGATGTCATAATGGTCGTCATGGCGACGATGATGTCATACTGGTCGTCATGGCGACAGTGTTGCCATAATGGTCGTCATGGCGACGATGATGTCATAATGGTCGTCATGGAGACGGTGTTGTCATAATGGTCGTCATGCCGACGATGATGTCATAATGGTCGTCATGGCGAAGATGATGTCATAATGGTCGTCATGGCGATGATGATGTCATAATGGTCGTCATGGCGACGATGACGTCATAATGGTCGTCATGGCGACGATGACGTCATAATGGTCGTCTTGGCGACAGTGATGTCATAATAGTCGTCATGGCGACGATGATGTCATAATGGTCGTCATGCCGACGATGATGTCATAATGGTCGTCACGGCGACGGTGTTGCCATAATGGTCGTCATGGCGACGATGATGTCAGTATGGTGGTCATGGCTTTGGTGATGTCATAATGGTCGTCATGGCGACGATGATGTCATAATGGTCGTCATGGCGACGGTGATGTCATAATGGTCGTCATGCCGACGATGATGTCAGAATGGTGGTCATGGCTTTGGTGATGTCATAATGGTCGTCATGGCAACGATGATGTCATAATGGTCTTCATGGCGACGATGATGTCATAATGGTCGTCATGGCGACGATGATGTCATAATGGTCATCATGGTGACGATGACGTCATAATGGTCGTCATGGCGACGATGACGTCATAATGATCGTCATGGCGACGATGACGTCATAATGATCGTCATGGCGACGATGACGTCATAATGATCGTCATGGCGACGATGACGTCATAATGATCGTCATGGCGACGGTGATGTCATAATGATCGTCATGGCGACGGTGATGTCATAATAGTCGTCATGGCGACATTGATGTCATAATTGTCGTCATGCCGACGATGATGTCATAATGGTCGTCATGGCGACGGTGTTACCATAATGGTCGTCATGGCGACGATGATGTCATAATGGTCGTCATGGCGACGATAATGTCAGAATGGTCGTCATGGCGACGATTATGTCAGTATGGTAGTCATGGCTTTGGTGATGTCATAATGGTCGTCATGGCGACGATGATGTCATAATGGTCGTCATGGCGACGATGATGTCAATATGGTTGTCATGGTTTTGGTGATGTCATAATGGTCGTCATGGCGACGGTGATGTCATAATGGTCGTCACGGCGACGATGATGTCATAATGGTCGTCACGGCGACGGTGATGTCATAATGGTTGCCATAGCAACAATGTTGTCATAAAGTTCGTCATGGCGACGATGATGTCATAATGGTAGTCATGGCAACGATGATGTCATAATGGTCGTCATGGCGACGATGATGTCATACTGGTCGTCATGGCGACAGTGTTGCCATAATGGTCGTCATGGCGACGATGATGTCATAATGGTCGTCATGGCGACGGTGTTGTCATAATGGTCGTCATGCCGACGATGATGTCATAATGGTCGTCATGGCGAAGATGATGTCATAATGGTCGTCATGGCGACGATGATGTCATATTGGTCGTCATGGCGACGATGACGTCATAATGGTGGTCATGGCGACGATGATGTCATAATGGTCGTCATGGCGACAGTGATGTCATAATAGTCGTCATGCCGACGATGATGTCATAATGGTCGTCACAGCGACGATGATGTCATAATGGTCGTCACGGCGACGGTGATGTCATAATGGTAGTCATGGTGACGATGATGTCATAATGGTCGTCATGGTGACGATGATGTCATAATGGTCGTCATGGCGACGGTGTTGCCATAATGGTCGTCATGGTGACGATGATGTCATAATGGTCGTCATGGCGACGATGATGTCATAATGGTCGTCATGGCGACGATGATGTCATAATGGTCGTCATGGCGACGATGATGTCAGTATGATGGTCATGGCTTTGGTGATGTCATAATGGTCGTCATGGCGACGATGATGTCATACTGGTCGTCATGGCGACGTTGTTGCCATAATGTTCGTCATGGCGACGATGATGTCATAATGGTCGTCATGGCGACGGTGATGTCATAATGGTCGTCATGGCGACGATTATGTCATAATGGTCGTCATGGCGACGATGATGTCAATATGGTCGTCATGGCTTTGGTGATGTCATAATGGTCGTCATGGCGACGGTGATGTCATAATGGTCGTCATGGCGACGATGACGTCATAATGGTCGTCATGGCGACGATGATGTCATAATGGTCGTCATGGCGACGATGATGTCAATATGGTTGTCATGGCTTTGGTGATGTCATAATGGTCGTCATGGCGACGGTGATGTCATAATGGTCGTCATGGCGACGATGATGTCATAATGGTCGTCACGGCGACGGTGATGTCATAATGGTAGTCATGGCGACGATGATGTCATACTGGTTGTCATGGCGACGGTGTTGCCATAATGGTCGTCATGGTGACGATGATGTCATAATGATCGTCATGGCGACGATGATGTCATAATGGTCGTCATGGCGACGATGATGTCATAATGGTCGTCATGCCGACGATGATGTCAGTATGATGGTCATGGCTTTGGTGATGTCATAATGGTCGTCATGGCGATGATGATGTCATACTGGTCGTCATGGCGACGGTGTTGCCATAATGGTCGTCATGGTGACGATGATGTCATAATGGTCGTCATGGCGACGGTGATGTCATAATGGTCGTCATGGCGACGATTATGTCATAATGGTCGTCATGGCGACGATGATGTCAATATGGTCGTCATGGCTTTGGTGATGTCATAATGGTCGTCATGGCGACGGTGATGTCATAATGGTCGTCATGGCGACGATGACGTCATAATGGTCGTCATGGCGACGATGATGTCATAATGGTCGTCATGGCGACGATGATGTCAATATGGTTGTCATGGCTTTGGTGATGTCATAATGGTCGTCATGGCGACGGTGATGTCATAATGGTAGTCATGGCGACGATGATGTCATACTGGTTGTCATGGCGACGGTGTTGCCATAATGGTCGTCATGGTGACGATGATGTCATAATGATCGTCATGGCGACGATGATGTCATAATGGTCGTCATGGCGACGATGATGTCATAATGGTCGTCATGCCGACGATGATGTCAGTATGATGGTCATGGCTTTGGTGATGTCATAATGGTCGTCATGGCGATGATGATGTCATACTGGTCGTCATGGCGACGGTGTTGCCATAATGGTCGTCATGGCGACGATGATGTCATAATGGTCGTCATGGCGACGGTGTTGTCATAATGGTCGTCATGCCGACGATGATGTCATAATGGTCGTCATGGCGAAGATGATGTCATAATGGTCGTCATGGCGACGATGATGTCATAATGGTCGTCATGGCGACGATGATGTCATAATGGTCGTCATGGCGACGATGACGTCATAATGGTGGTCATGGCGACGATGATGTCATAATGGTCGTCATGGCGACAGTGAGGTCATAATAGTCGTCATGCCGACGATGATGTCATAATGGTCGTCACGGCGACGGTGTTGCCATAATGGTCGTCACGGCGACGGTGTTTCCATAATGGTCGTCATGGTGACGATGATGTCATAATGGTCGTCATGGCGACGATGATGTCAGAATGGTCGTCATGGCGACGATGATGTCAGAATGGTCGTCATGGCGACGATGATGTCAGAATGGTCGTCATGGCGACGATGATGTCAGTATGGTGGTCATGGCTTTGGTGATGTCATAATGGTCGTCATGGCGGCGGTGATGTCATAATGGTCGTCATGGCGACGATGATGTCATAATGGTCGTCACGGCGACGATGATGTCATAATGGTCGTCATAGCGACGATGATGTCAATATGGTTGTCATGGCTTTGGTGATGTCATAATGGTCGTCATGGCGACGGTGATGTCATAATGGTCGTCATGGCGACGATGATGTCATAATGGTCGTCACAGCGACGATGATGTCATAATGGTCGTCACGGCGACGGTGATGTCATAATGGTAGTCATGGCGACGATGATGTCATACTCGTCGTCATGGCGACGGTGTTGCCATAATGGTCGTCATGGTGACGATGATGTCATAATGGTCGTCATGGCGACGATGATGTCATAATGGTCGTCATGGCGACGGTGATGTCATAATGGTCGTCATGGCGACGATTATGTCATAATGGTCGTCATGGCGACGATGATGTCAATATGGTCGTCATGGCGACGGTGATGTCATAATGGTCGTCATGGCGACGGTGATGTCATAATGGTCGTCATGGTGACGATGACGTCATAATGGTCGTCATGGCGACGATGATGTCATAATGGTCGTCATGGCGACGATGATGTCAATATGGTTGTCATGGCGACGATGATGTCATAATGGTCGTCACAGCGACGATGATGTCATAATGGTCGTCACGGCGACGGTGATGTCATAATGGTAGTCATGGCGACGATGATGTCATACTGGTCGTCATGGCGACGGTGTTGCCATAATGGTCGTCATGGTGACGATGATGTCATAATGATCGTCATGGCGACGATGATGTCATAATGGTCGTCATGGCGACGATGATGTCATAATGGTCGTCATGCCGACGATGATGTCAGTATGATGGTCATGGCTTTGGTGATGTCATACTGGTCGTCATGGCGACGGTGTTGCCATAATGGTCGTCATGGCGACGATGATGTCATAATGGTCGTCATGGCGACGATGATGTCAGTATGGTGGTCATGGCTTTGGTGATGTCATAATGGTTGTCATGGCGACGGTGATGTCATAATGGTCGTCATGGTGACGATGATATCATAATGGTCGTCATGGCGACGATGACGTCATAATGGTCGTCATGGCGATGATGACGTCATAATGGTCGTCATGGCGACGATGGTGTCATAATGGTCGTCATGGCGACGATGATGTCATACTGGTCGTCATGGCGACGGTGTTGCCATAATGGTCGTCATGGCGACGATGATGTCATAATGGTCGTCATGGCGACGATGATGTCAATATGGTTGTCATGGCTTTGGTGATGTCATAATGGTCGTCATGGCGACGGTGATGTCATAATGGTCGTCACGGCGACGATGATGTCATAATGATCGTCACGGCGACGATGATGTCATAATGGTCGTCATGGCGACGATAACGTCATAATGGTCGTCATGGCGACGATGATGTCATAATGGTCGTCATGGCGACGATTATGTCAGTATGGTAGTCATGGCTTTGGTGATGTCATAATGGTCGTCATGGCGACGATGATGTCATAATGGTCGTCATGGCGACGATGATGTCAATATGGTTGTCATGGTTTTGGTGTTGTCATAATGGTCGTCATGGCGACGGTGATGTCATAATGGTCGTCATGGCGACGATGATGTCATAATGGTCGTCACGGCGACGATGATGTCATAATGGTCGTCACGGCGACGGTGATGTCATAATGGTTGCCATAGCAGCAATGTTGTCATAAAGTTCGTCATGGCGACGATGATGTCATAATGGTAGTCATGGCAACGATGAAGTCATAATGGTCGTCATGGCGACGATGATGTCATACTGGTCGTCATGGCGACAGTGTTGCCATAATGGTCGTCATGGCGACGATGATGTCATAATGGTCGTCATGGCGACGGTGTTGTCATAATGGTCGTCATGCCGACGATGATGTCATAATGGTTGTCATGGCGAAGATGATGTCATAATGGTCGTCATGGCGACGATGATGTCAGAATGGTCGTCATGGCGACGATGATGTCAGAATGGTCGTCATGGCGACGATGATGTCATTATGGTGGTCATGGCTTTGGTGATGTCATAATGGTCGTCATGGCGACGATTATGTCATAATGGTCGTCATGGCGACGATGATGTCAATATGGTTGTCATGGCTTTGGTGATGTCATAATGGTCGTCATGGCGGCGGTGATGTCATAATGGTCGTCACGGCGACGATGATGTCATAATGGTCGTCATAGCGACGATGATGTCAATATGGTTGTCATGGCTTTGGTGATGTCATAATGGTCGTCATGGCGACGGTGATGTCATAATGGTCGTCATGGCGACGATGATGTCATAATGGTCGTCACATCGACGATGATGTCATAATGGTCGTCACGGCGACGGTGATGTCATAATGGTAGTCATGGCGACGATGATGTCATACTGGTCGTCATGGCGACGGTGTTGCCATAATGGTCGTCATGGTGACGATGATGTCATAATGGTCGTCATGGCGACGATGATGTCATAATGGTAGTCATGGCGACGATGATGTCATAATGGTCGTCATGGCGACGATGATGTCAGTATGATGGTCATGGCTTTGGTGATGTCATAATGGTCGTCATGGCGACGATGATGTCATACTGGTCGCCATGGCGACATTGTTGCCATAATGTTCGTCATGGCGACGATGATGTCATAATGGTCGTCATGGCGACGGTGTTGTCATAATGGTCGTCATGCCGACGATGATGTCATAATGGTCGTCATGGCGAAGATGATGTCATAATGGTCGTCATGGCGACGATGATGTCATAATGGTCGTCACGGCGACGGTGATGTCATAATGGTAGTCATGGCGACGATGATGTCATACTGGTCGTCATGGCGACGGTGTTGCCATAATGGTCGTCATGGTGACGATGATGTCATAATGGTCGTCATGGCGACGGTGATGTCATAATGGTTGCCATAGCAGCAATGTTGTCATAAAGTTCGTCATGGCGACGATGATGTCATAATAGTAGTCATGGCAACGATGATGTCATAATGGTCGTCATGGCGACGATGATGTCATACTGGTCGTCATGGCGACAGTGTTGCCATAATGGTCGTCATGGCGACGATGATGTCATAATGGTCGTCATGGCGACGGTGTTGTCATAATGGTCGTCATGCCGACGATGATGTCATAATGGTCGTCATGGCGAAGATGATGTCATAATGGTCGTCATGGCGACGATGATGTCAGAATGGTCGTCATGGCGACGATGATGTCAGAATGGTCGTCATGGCGACGATGATGTCATTATGGTGGTCATGGCTTTGGTGATGTCATAATGGTCGTCATGGCGACGATTATGTCATAATGGTCGTCATGGCGACGATGATGTCAATATGGTTGTCATGGCTTTGGTGATGTCATAATGGTCGTCATGGCGGCGGTGATGTCATAATGGTCGTCACGGCGACGATGATGTCATAATGGTCGTCATAGCGACGATGATGTCAATATGGTTGTCATGGCTTTGGTGATGTCATAATGGTCGTCATGGCGACGGTGATGTCATAATGGTCGTCATGGCGACGATGATGTCATAATGGTCGTCACATCGACGATGATGTCATAATGGTCGTCACGGCGACGGTGATGTCATAATGGTAGTCATGGCGACGATGATGTCATACTGGTCGTCATGGCGACGGTGTTGCCATAATGGTCGTCATGGTGACGATGATGTCATAATGGTCGTCATGGCGACGATGATGTCATAATGGTAGTCATGGCGACGATGATGTCATAATGGTCGTCATGGCGACGATGATGTCAGTATGATTGTCATGGCTTTGGTGATGTCATAATGGTCGTCATGGCGACGATGATGTCATACTGGTCGCCATGGCGACGTTGTTGCCATAATGTTCGTCATGGCGACGATGATGTCATAATGGTCGTCATGGCGACGGTGATGTCATAATGGTCGTCATGGCGACGATTATGTCATAATGGTCGTCATGGCGACGATGATGTCAATATGGTTGTCATGGCTTTGGTGATGTCATAATGGTCGTCATGGCGACGGTGATGTCATAATGGTCGTCATGGCGACGATGACGTCATAATGGTCGTCATGGCGACGATGATGTCATAATGGTCGTCATGGCGACGATGATGTCAATATGGTTGTCATGGCTTTGGTGATGTCATAATGGTCGTCATGGCGACGGTGATGTCATAATGGTCGTCATGGCGACGATGATGTCATAATGGTCGTCACAGCGACGATGATGTCATAATGGTCGTCACGGCGACGGTGATGTCATAATGGTAGTCATGGCGACGATGATGTCATACTGGTCGTCATGGCGACGGTGTTGCCATAATGGTCGTCATGGTGACGATGATGTCATAATGATCGTCATGGCGACGATGATGTCATAATGGTCGTCATGGCGACGATGATGTCATAATGGTCGTCATGCCGACGATGATGTCAGTATGATGGTCATGGCTTTGGTGATGTCATAATGGTCGTCATGGCGATGATGATGTCATACTGGTCGTCATGGCGACGGTGTTGCCATAATGGTCGTCATGGCGACGATGATGTCATAATGGTCGTCATGGCGACGGTGATGTCATAATGGTCGTCATGCCGACGATGATGTCAGTATGGTGGTCATGGCTTTGGTGATGTCATAATGGTCGTCATGGCGACGATGATGTCATAATGGTCGTCATAGCGACGATGATGTCATAATGGTCGTCATGCCGACGATGATGTCAGTATGGTGGTCATGGCTTTGGTGATGTCATAATGGTCGTCATGGCGACGGTGATGTCATAATGGTCGTCATGGCGACGATGACGTCATAATGGTCGTCATGGCGATTATGACGTCATAATGGGTGTCATGGCGACGATGGTGTCATAATGGTCGTCATCGCGACGATGATGTCATACTGGTCGTCATGGCGACGTTGTTGCCATAATGGTCGTCATGGCGACGATGATGTCATAATGGTCGTCATGGCGACGATGATGTCAATATGGTTGTCATGGCTTTGGTGATGTCATAATGGTCGTCATGGCGACGGTGATGTCATACTGGTCGTCATGGCGACGGTGTTGCCATAATGGTCGTCATGGCGACGATTATGTCATAATGGTCGTCATGGCGACGGTGATGTCATAATGGTCGTCATGTTGACGATGATGTCAGAATGTTGGTCATGGCTTTGGTGATGTCATAATGGTCGTCATGGCAACGATGATGTCATAATGGTCATCATGGCGACGATGATGTCATAATGGTCGTCATGGCGACGATGATGTCAGTATGGTGGTCATGGCTTTGGTGATGTCATAATGGTCGTCATGGCGACGGTGATGTCAAAATGGTCGTCATGGCAATGGTGATGTCAGAATGGTCGTCATGGCGACGATGATGTCATACTGGTCGTCATGGCGACGGTGTTGCCATAATGGTCGTCATGGCGACGATGATGTCATAATGGTCGTCATGGCAATGGTGATGTCAGAATGGTCGTCATGGCGACGATTATGTCATAATGGTCGTCATGGCGACGATGATGTCATAATGGTCGTCATGGCGACCGTGATGTCATAATGGTCGTCATGGTGACGATGATGTCATAATGGTCGTCGTGGCTACGATGATGTCATAATGGTCGTCATGGCTACGATGATGTCATAATGGTCGTCATGGCGACGATGATGTCATACTGGTCGTCATGGCGACAGTGTTGCCATAATGGTCGTCATGGCGATGATGATGTCATAATGGTCGTCATGGCGACGGTGTTGTCATAATGGTCGTCATGCCGACGATGATGTCATAATGGTCGTCATGGCGAAGATGATGTCATAATGGTCGTCATGGCGACGATGATGTCATAATGGTCGTCATGGCGACGATGACGTCATAATGGTGGTCATGGCGACGATGATGTCATAATGGTCGTCATGGCGACAGTGATGTCATAATAGTCGTCATGCCGACGATGATGTCATAATGGTCGTCACGGCGACGGTGTTGCCATAATGGTCGTCATGGCGACGATGATGTCATAATGGTCGTCATGGCGACGATGATGTCAGAATGGTCGTCATGGCGACGATGATGTCAGAATGGTCGTCATGGCGACGATGATATCAGTATGGTGGTCATGGCTTTGGTGATGTCATAATGGTCGTCATGGCGGCGGTGATGTCATAATGGTCGTCATGGCGACGATGATGTCATAATGGTCGTCACGGCGACGATGATGTCATAATGGTCGTCATAGCGACGATGATGTCAATATGGTTGTCATGGCTTTGGTGATGTCATAATGGTCGTCATGGCGACGGTGATGTCATAATGGTCGTCATGGCGACGATGATGTCATAATGGTCGTCACAGCGACGAAGATGTCATAATGGTCGTCACGGCGACGGTGATGTCATAATGGTAGTCATGGCGACGATGATGTCATACTGGTCGTCATGGCGACGGTGTTGCCATAATGGTCGTCATGGTGACGATGATGTCATAATGATCGTCATGGCGACGATGATGTCATAATGGTCGTCATGGCGACGATGATGTCATAATGGTCGTCATGCCGACGATGATGTCAGTATGATGGTCATGGCTTTGGTGATGTCATAATGGTCGTCATGGCGATGATGATGTCATACTGGTCGTCATGGCGACGGTGTTGCCATAATGGTCGTCATGGCGACGATGATGTCATAATGGTCGTCATGGCGACGGTGTTGTCATAATGGTCGTCATGCCGACGATGATGTCATAATGGTCGTCATGGCGAAGATGATGTCATAATGGTCGTCATGGCGACGATGATGTCATAATGGTCGTCATGGCGACGATGACGTCATAATGGTGGTCATGGCGACGATGATGTCATAATGGTCGTCATGGCGACAGTGAGGTCATAATAGTCGTCATGCCGACGATGATGTCATAATGGTCGTCACGGCGACGGTGTTGCCATAATGGTCGTCACGGCGACGGTGTTTCCATAATGGTCGTCATGGCGACGATGATGTCAGAATGGTCGTCATGGCGACGATGATGTCAGAATGGTCGTCATGGCGACGATGATGTCAGTATGGTGGTCATGGCTTTGGTGATGTCATAATGGTCGTCATGGCGACGATGATGTCATAATGGTCGTCACGGCGACGATGATGTCATAATGGTCGTCATAGCGACGATGATGTCAATACGGTTGTCATGGCTTTGGTGATGTCATAATGGTCGTCATGGCGACGGTGATGTCATAATGGTCGTCACGGCGACGATGATGTCATAATGGTCGTCACAGCGACGATGATGTCATAATGGTCGTCACGGCGACGGTGATGTCATAATGGTAGTCATGGCGACGATTATGTCATACTCGTCGTCATGGCGACGGTGTTGCCATAATGGTCGTCATGGTGACGATGATGTCATAATGGTCGTCATGGCGACGATGATGTCATAATGGTCGTCATGGCGACGATGATGTCATAATGGTCGTCATGGCGACGATGATGTCAGTATGATGGCCATGGCTTTGGTGATGTCATAATGGTCGTCATGGCGACGATGATGTCATACTGGTCGTCATGGCGACGTTGTTGCCATAATGTTCGTCATGGCGACGATGATGTCATAATGGTTGTCATGGCGACGGTGATGTCATAATGGTCGTCATGGCGACGATTATGTCATAATGGTCGTCATGGCGACGATGATGTCAATATGGTCGTCATGGCTTTGGTGATGTCATAATGGTCGTCATGGCGACGGTGATGTCATAATGGTCGTCATGGCGACGATGACGTCATAATGGTCGTCATGGCGACGATGATGTCATAATGGTCGTCATGGCGACGATGATGTCAATATGGTTGTCATGGCTTTGGTGATGTCATAATGGTCGTCATGGCGACGGTGATGTCATAATAGTCGTCATGGCGACGATGATGTCATAATGGTCGTCACAGCGACGATGATGTCATAATGGTCGTCACGGCGACGGTGATGTCATAATGGTAGTCATGGCGACGATGATGTCATACTGGTCGTCATGGCGACGGTGTTGCCATAATGGTCGTCATGGTGACGATGATGCCATAATGGTCGTCATGGCGACGATGATGTCATAATGGTCGTCATGCCGACGATGATGTCAGTATGATGGTCATGGCTTTGGTGATGTCATACTGGTCGTCATGGCGACGGTGTTGCCATAATGGTCGTCATGGCGACGATGATGTCATAATGGTCGTCATGGCGACGGTGATGTCATAATGGTCGTCATGCCGACGATGATGTCAGTATGGTGGTCATGGCTTTGGTGATGTCATAATGGTCGTCATGGCGACGATGATGTCATAATGGTCGTCATAGCGACGATGATGTCATAATGGTCGTCATGGCGACAATGATGTCAGTATGGTGGTCATGGCTTTGGTGATGTCATAATGGTTGTCATGGCGACGGTGATGTCATAATGGTCGTCATGGTGACGATGATGTCATAATGGTCGTCATGGCGACGATGACGTCATAATGGTCGTCATGGCGATGATGACGTCATAATGGTCGTCATGGCGACGATGGTGTCATAATGGTCGTCATGGCGACGATGATGTCATACTGGTCGTCATGGCGACGGTGTTGCCATAATGGTCGTCATGGCGACGATGATGTCATAATGGTCGTCATGGCGACGATGATGTCAATATGGTTGTCATGGCTTTGGTGATGTCATAATGGTCGTCATGGCGACGGTGATGTCATAATGGTCGTCACGGCGACGATGATGTCATAATGATCGTCACGGCGACGATGATGTCATAATGTTCGTCACGGCGACGGTGATGTCATAATGGTCGTCATGGCGACGATAACGTCATAATGGTCGTCATGGCGACGATGATGTCATAATGGTCGTCATGGCGACGATTATGTCAGTATGGTAGTCATGGCTTTGGTGATGTCATAATGGTCGTCATGGCGACGATGATGTCATAATGGTCGTCATGGCGACGATGATGTCAATATGGTTGTCATGGTTTTGGTGATGTCATAATGGTCGTCATGGCGACGGTGATGTCATAATGGTCGTCATGGCGACGATGATGTCATAATGGTCGTCACGGCGACGATGATGTCATAATGGACGTCACGGCGACGGTGATGTCATAATGGTTGCCATAGCAACAATGTTGTCATAAAGTTCGTCATGGCGACGATGATGTCATAATGGTAGTCATGGCAACGATGATGTCATAATGGTCGTCATGGCGACGATGATGTCATACTGGTCGTCATGGCGACAGTGTTGCCATAATGGTCGTCATGGCGACGATGATGTCATAATGGTCGTCATGGCGACGGTGTTGTCATAATGGTCGTCATGCCGACGAAGATGTCATAATGGTCGTCATGGCGAAGATGATGTCATAATGGTCGTCATGGCGACGATGATGTCAGAATGGTCGTCATGGCGACGATGATGTCAGAATGGTCGTCATGGCGACGATGATGTCAGTATGGTGGTCATGGCTTTGGTGATGTCATAATGGTCGTCATGGCGACGATGATGTCAATATGGTTGTCATGGCTTTGGTGATGTCATAATGGTCGTCATGGCGGCGGTGATGTCATAATGGTCGTCACGGCGACGATGATGTCATAATGGTCGTCACAGCGACGATGATGTCATAATGGTCGTCACGGCGACGGTGATGTCATAATGGTAGTCATGGCGACGATGATGTCATACTGGTCGTCATGGCGACGGTGTTGCCATAATGGTCGTCATGGTGACGATGATGTCATAATGGTCGTCATGGCGACGATGATGTCATAATGGTAGTCATGGCGACGATGATGTCATAATGGTCGTCATGGCGACGATGATGTCAGTATGATGGTCATGGCTTTGGTGATGTCATAATGGTCGTCATGGCGACGATGATGTCATACTGGTCGCCATGGCGACGTTGTTGCCATAATGTTCGTCATGGCGACGATGATGTCATAATGGTCGTCATGGTGACGATGATGTCATAATGGTCGTCATGGCGACGATGACGTCATAATGGTCGTCATGGCGATGATGACGTCATAATGGTCGTCATGGCGACGATGGTGTCATAATGGTCGTCATGGCGACGATGATGTCATACTGGTCGTCATGGCGACGGTGTTGCCATAATGGTCGTCATGGCGACGATGATGTCATAATGGTCGTCATGGCGACGATGATGTCAATATGGTTGTCATGGCTTTGGTGATGTCATAATGGTCGTCATGGCGACGGTGATGTCATAATGGTCGTCACGGCGACGATGATGTCATAATGATCGTCACGGCGACGATGATGTCATAATGTTCGTCACGGCGACGGTGATGTCATAATGGTCGTCATGGCGACGATAACGTCATAATGGTCGTCATGGCGACGATGATGTCATAATGGTCGTCATGGCGACGATTATGTCAGTATGGTAGTCATGGCTTTGGTGATGTCATAATGGTCGTCATGGCGACGATGATGTCATAATGGTCGTCATGGCGACGATGATGTCAATATGGTTGTCATGGTTTTGGTGATGTCATAATGGTCGTCATGGCGACGGTGATGTCATAATGGTCGTCATGGCGACGATGATGTCATAATGGTCGTCACGGCGACGATGATGTCATAATGGACGTCACGGCGACGGTGATGTCATAATGGTTGCCATAGCAACAATGTTGTCATAAAGTTCGTCATGGCGACGATGATGTCATAATGGTAGTCATGGCAACGATGATGTCATAATGGTCGTCATGGCGACGATGATGTCATACTGGTCGTCATGGCGACAGTGTTGCCATAATGGTCGTCATGGCGACGATGATGTCATAATGGTCGTCATGGCGACGGTGTTGTCATAATGGTCGTCATGCCGACGAAGATGTCATAATGGTCGTCATGGCGAAGATGATGTCATAATGGTCGTCATGGCGACGATGATGTCAGAATGGTCGTCATGGCGACGATGATGTCAGAATGGTCGTCATGGCGACGATGATGTCAGTATGGTGGTCATGGCTTTGGTGATGTCATAATGGTCGTCATGGCGACGATGATGTCAATATGGTTGTCATGGCTTTGGTGATGTCATAATGGTCGTCATGGCGGCGGTGATGTCATAATGGTCGTCACGGCGACGATGATGTCATAATGGTCGTCACAGCGACGATGATGTCATAATGGTCGTCACGGCGACCGTGATGTCATAATGGTAGTCATGGCGACGATGATGTCATACTGGTCGTCATGGCGACGGTGTTGCCATAATGGTCGTCATGGTGACGATGATGTCATAATGGTCGTCATGGCGACGATGATGTCATAATGGTAGTCATGGCGACGATGATGTCATAATGGTCGTCATGGCGACGATGATGTCAGTATGATGGTCATGGCTTTGGTGATGTCATAATGGTCGTCATGGCGACGATGATGTCATACTGGTCGCCATGGCGACGTTGTTGCCATAATGTTCGTCATGGCGACGATGATGTCATAATGGTCGTCATGGCGACGGTGATGTCATAATGGTCGTCATGGCGACGATTATGTCATAATGGTCGTCATGGCGACGATGATGTCAATATGGTTGTCATGGCTTTGGTGATGTCATAATGGTCGTCATGGCGACGGTGTTGTCATAATGGTCTTCATGGCGACGATGACGTCATAATGGTCGTCATGGCGACGATGATGTCATAATGGTCGTCATGGCGACGATGATGTCAATATGGTTGTCATGGCTTTGGTGATGTCATAATGGTCGTCATGGCGACGGTGATGTCATAATGGTCGTCATGGCGACGATGATGTCATAATGGTCGTCACAGCGACGATGATGTCATAATGGTCGTCACGGCGACGGTGATGTCATAATGGTAGTCATGGCGACGATGATGTCATACTGGTCGTCATGGCGACGGTGTTGCCATAATGGTCGTCATGGTGACGATGATGTCATAATGATCGTCATGGCGACGATGATGTCATAATGGTCGTCATGGCGACGATGATGTCATAATGGTCGTCATGCCGACGATGATGTCAGTATGATGGTCATGGCTTTGGTGATGTCATAATGGTCGTCATGGCGATGATGATGTCATACTGGTCGTCATGGCGACGGTGTTGCCATAATGGTCGTCATGGCAACGATGATGTCATAATGGTCGTCATGGCGACGGTGATGTCATAATGGTCGTCATGCCGACGATGATGTCAGTATGGTGGTCATGGCTTTGGTGATGTCATAATGGTCGTCATGGCGACGATGATGTCATAATGGTCGTCATAGCGACGATGATGTCATAATGGTCGTCATGGCGACGATGATGTCAGTATGGTGGTCATGGCTTTGGTGATGTCATAATGGTTGTCATGGCGACGGTGATGTCATAATGGTCGTCATGGCGACGATGATGTCATAATGGTCGTCATGGTGACGATGATGTCATAATGGTCGTCATGGCGACGATGACGTCATAATGGTCGTCATGGCGATTATGACGTCATAATGGGCGTCATGGCGACGATGGTGTCATAATGGTCGTCATCGCGACGATGATGTCATACTGGTCGTCATGGCGACGGTGTTGCCATAATGGTCGTCATGGCGACGATGATGTCATAATGGTCGTCATGGCGACGATGATGTCAATATGGTTGTCATGGCTTTGGTGATGTCATAATGGTCGTCATGGCGACGGTGATGTCATACTGGTCGTCATGGCGATGGTGTTGCCATAATGGTCGTCATGGCGACGATTATGTCATAATGGTCGTCATGGCGACGGTGATGTCATAATGGTCGTCATGTTGACGATGATGTCAGAATGGTGGTCATGGCTTTGGTGATGTCATAATGGTCGTCATGGCAACGATGATGTCATAATGGTGATCATGGCGACGATGATGTCATAATGGTCGTCATGGCGACGATGATGTCAGTATGGTGGTCATGGCTTTGGTGATGTCATAATGGTCGTCATGGCGACGGTGATGTCAAAATGGTCGTCATGGCAATGGTGATGTCAGAATGGTCGTCATGGCGACGATGATGTCATACTGGTCGTCATGGCGACGGTGTTGCCATAATGGTCGTCATGGCGACGATGATGTCATAATGGTCGTCATGGCAATGGTGATGTCAGAATGGTCGTCATGGCGACGATGATGTCATAATGGTCGTCATGGCGACGATGATGTCATAATGGTCGTCATGGCGACCGTGATGTCATAATGGTCGTCATGGTGACGATGATGTCATAATGGTCGTCGTGGCTACGATGATGTCATAATGGTCGTCATGGCTACGATGATGTCATAATGGTCGTCATGGCGACGATGATGTCATAATGGTCGTCATGGCGACGGTGATGTTATAATAGTCGTCATGGCGACGATGATGTCATAATGGTCGTCATGCCGACGATGATGTCAATATGGTTGTCATGGCTTTGGTGATGTCATAATGGTCGTCATGGCGACGGTGATGTCATAATGGTCGTCATGGCGACGATGATGTCATAATGGTCGTCACGGCGACGATGATGTCATAATGGTCGTCATGGCAGCGGTAATGTCATAATGGTCGTCATGGCGACGATGATGTCATACTGTTGTCATGGCGACGGTGTTGCCATAATGGTCGTCATGGCGACGATGATGTCATAATGGTCATCATGGCGACGATGACGTCATAATGGTCGTCATGGCGACGATGACGTCATAATGGTCGTCATGGCGACGATAATGTCATACTGGTCGTCATGGCGACGGTGTTGCCATAATGGTCGTCATGGCGACGATGATGTCATAATGGTCGTCATGGCGACGATGATGTCATTATGGTGGTCATGGCGACGGTGATGTCATAATGGTCGTCATGGCGACGGTGATGTCATAATGGTCGTCATGGCAATGGTGATGTCAGAATGGTCGTCATGGCGACGATGAAGTCAGTGTGCTGGTCATGGCTTTGGTGATGTCATAATGTTCGTCATGGCGACGATGATGTCATAATGGTCGTCATGGCGACAATGATGTCAATATGGTTGTCATGGCTTTGGTGATGTCATAATGGTCGACATGGCTTTGGTGATGTCATAATGGTCGTCATGGCGACGATGATGTCATAATGGTCGTCACGGCGACGATGATGTCATAATGGTCGTCACGGCGGCGGTAATGTCATAATGGTCGTCATGGCGACGATGATGTCATACTGTCGTCATGGCGACGGTGTTGCCATAATGGTCGTCATGGCGACGATGATGTCATAATGGTCATCATGGCGACGATGACGTCATAATGGTCGTCATGGCGACGATGACGTCATAATGGTCGTCATGGCGACGATAATGTCATACTGGTCGTCATGGCGACGGTGTTGCCATAATGGTCGTCATGGCGATGATGATGTCATAATGGTCGTCATGCCGACGATGATGTCATAATGGTCGTCATGGCGACGATGATGTCATAATGGTCGTCATGGCGACGATGATGTCAGTATGGTGGTCATGGCTTTGGTGATGTCATAATGGTCGTCATGGCGATGGTGATGTCATAATGGTCGTCATGGCAATGGTGATGTCAGAATGGTCGTCATGGCGACGATGATGTCATACTGTCGTCATGGCGACGGTGTTGCCATAATGGTCGTCATGGCGACGATGATGTCATAATGGTCATCATGGCGACGATGACGTCATAATGGTCGTCATGGCAACGATGATGTCATAATGGTCGTCATGGCGACGATGATGTCATACTGGTCGTCATGGCTACAGTGTTGCCATAATGGTCGTCATGGCGACGATGATGTCACAATGGTCGTCATGGCGACGGTGTTGTCATAATGGTCGTCATGCCGACGATGATGTCATAATGTTCGTCATGGCGAAGATGATGTCATAATGGTCGTCATGGCGACGATGATGTCATAATGGTCGTCATGGCGACGATGACGTCATAATGGTCGTCATGGCGACGATGATGTCATAATGGTCGTCATGGCGACGGTGATGTCATAATAGTCGTCATGGCGACAATGATGTCATAATGGTCGTCATGGCGACGATGATGTCATAATGGTCGTCACGGCGACGGTGTTGCCATAATGGTCGTCATGGCGACGATGATGTCATAATGTTAGTCATGGCGACGATGATGTCATAATGGTCGTCATGGCGACGATGTCAGTATGGTGGTCATGGCTTTGGTGATGTCATAATGGTCGTCATGGCGACGGTGATGTCATAATGGTCGTCATGGCAAAGGTGATGTCCAAATGGTCGTCATGGCGACGGTGTTGCCATAATGGTCGTCATGGCGACGATGATGTCATAATGGTCGTCATGGCGACGATGACGTCATAATGGTCGTCATGGCGACGATGATGTCATAATGGTCGTCATGGCGACGATGATGTCATAATGGTCGTCATGGCGACGATGATGTCAGTATGGTGGTCATGGCTTTGGTGATGTCATAATGGTCGTCATGGCGACGGTGATGTCATAATGGTCGTCATGGCAATGGTGATGTCAGAATGGTCGTCATGGCAACGATGATGTCAGTATGGTGGTCATGGCTTTGGTGATGTCATAATGGTCGTCATGGCGACGATTATGTCATAATGGTCGTCATGGCGACGATGATGTCAATATGGTTGTCATGGCTTTGGTGATGTCATAATGGTCGTCATGGCGACGGTGATGTCATAATGGTCGTCATGGCGACGATGATGTCATAATGGTCGTCACGGCGACGATGATGTCATAATGGTCGTCATGGCGACGATGATGTCATACTGGTCGTCAAGGCGACGATGATGTCAGTATGGTGGTCATGGCTTTGGTGATGTCATAATGGTCGTCATGGCAACGAGGATGTCATAATGGTCGTCTTGGCGACGATGATGTCATAATGGTCGTCATGGCGACGATGATGTCAGTATGGTGGTCATGGCTTTGGTGATGTCATAATGGTCGTCATGGCGACGATGATGTCATAATGGTCGTCATGGCGACGATGATGTCAGTATGGTGGTCATGGCTTTGGTGATGTCATAATGGTCGTCATGGCGACGGTGATGTCAAAATGGTCGTCATGGCAATGGTGATGTCAGAATGGTCTTCATGGCGACGATGATGTCATACTGGTCGTCATGGCGACGGTGTTGCCATAAAGGTCGTCATGGCGACGATGATGTCATAATGGTCGTCATGCCGACGATGATGCCATAATGGTCGTCATGGCGACGATGATGTCATAATGGTCGTCATGGCGACGATGATGTCATAATGGTCGTCATGGCGACGATGATGTCAGTATCGTGGTCATGGCTTTGGTGATGTCATAATGGTCGTCATGGCGACGGTGATGTCATAATGGTCGTCATGGCGACGATGATGTCAGTATGGTGGTCATGGCTTTGGTGATGTCATAATGGTCGTCATGGCGACGGTGATGTCAAAATGGTCGTCATGGCAATGGTGATGTCAGAATGATCTTCATGGCGACGATGATGTCATACTGGTCGTCATGGCGACGGTGTTGCCATAATGGTCGTCATGGCGACGATGATGTCATAATGGTCGTCATGGCGACGATGATGTCATAATGGTCATCATGGCGACGATGACGTCATAATGGTCGTCATGGCGACAATGACGTCATTATGGTCGTCATGGCGACTATGATGTCATACTGGTCGTCATGGCCACGGAGTTGCCATAATGGTCGTCATTTCGACGATGATGTCATAATGGTCGTCATGCCGACGATGATGTCATAATGGTCGTCATGGCGACGGTGTTGCCATAATGGTCGTCATGGCGACGATGATGTCATAATGGTCGTCATGCCGACGATGATGCCATAATGGTCGTCATGGCGACGATGATGTCATAATGGTCGTCATGGCGACGATGATGTCAGTATGGTGGTCATGGCTTTGGTGATGTCATAATGGTCGTCATGGCGACGGTGATGTCATAATGGTCGTCATGGCAATGGTGATGTCAGAATGGTGGTCATGGCTTTGGTGATGTCATAATGGTCGTCATGGCGACAATGATGTCAATATGGTTGTCATGGCTTTGGTGATGTCATAATGGTCGTCATGGCGACGGTGATGTCATAATGGTCGTCACGGCGACGATGATGTCATAATGGTCGTCACGGCGACGATGATGTCATAATGGTCGTCATAGCGACGATGATGTCATAATGGTCGTCATGGCGATGATGACGTCATAATGGTCGTCATGGCGACGATGATGTCATAATGGTCGTCATGGCGACGATGATGTCATACTGGTCGTCATGGCGACGGTGTTGCCATAATGGTTGTCATGGCGACGATGATGTCATAATGGTCGTCATGGCGACGGTGATGTCATAATGGTCGTCATGCCGACGATGATGTCAGTATGGTGGTCATGGCTTTGGTGATGTCATAATGGTCGTCATGGCAACGATGATGTCATAATGGTCGTCATGGCGACGATGATGTCATAATGGTCGTCATGGCGACGATGATGTCAGTATGGTGGTCATGGCTTTGGTGATGTCATAATGGTCGTCATGGCGACGGTGATGTCAAAATGGTCGTCATGGCAATGGTGATGTCAGAATGGTCTTCATGGCGACGATGATGTCATACTGGTCGTCACGGAGACGGTGTTGCCATAATGGTCGTCATGGCGACAATGATGTCATAATGGTCGTCATGGCGACGATGATGTCATAATGGTCATCATGGCGACGATGACGTCATAATGGTCGTCATGGCGACAATGACGTCATTATGGTCGTCATGGCGACGATAATGTCATAATGGTCGTCATGGCGACTATGATGTCATACTGGTCGTCATGGCCACGGAGTTGCCATAATGGTCGTGATTTCGACGATGATGTCATAATGGTCGTCATGCCGACGATGATGTCATAATGGTCGTCATGGCGACGGTGTTTTCATAATGGTCGTCATGGCGACGATGATGTCATAATGGTCGTCATGGCGAAGATGATGTCATAATGGTCGTCATGGCGACGATGATGTCAGTATGGTGGTCATGGCTTTGGTGATGTCATAATGGTCGTCATGGCGACGGTGATGTCATAATGGTCGTCATGGCAATGGTGATGTCAGAATGGTCGTCATGGCGACGATGATGTCAGGATGGTGGTCATGGCTTTGGTGATGTCATAATGGTCGTCATGGCGACGATGATGTCATAATGGTCGTCATGGCGACGATGATGTCAATATGGTTGTCATGGCTTTGGTGATGTCATAATGGTCGTCATGGCGACGGTGATGTCATAATGGTCGTCACGGCGTCGATGATGTCATAATAGTCGTCACGGCGACGGTGATGTCATAATGGTCGTCATGGCGACGATGATGTCATACTGGTCGTCATGGCGACGGTGTTGCCATAATGGTCGTCATGGCGACGATGATGTCATAATGGTCGTCATGGCGACAATGATGTCATAATGGTCGTCATGGCGACGATAACGTCATAATGGTCGTCATGGCGACAATGATGTCATAATGGTCGTCATGGCGACGATGATGTCATAATAGTCATCATGGCGACAATGATGTCATAATGGTCGTCATGGCGACGATGATGTTAATATGGTTGTCATGGCTTTGGTGATGTCATAATGGTCGTCACGGCGACGGTGATGTCATAATGGTCGTCATGGCGACGATGACGTCATAATGGTCGTCATGGCGACGATGATGTCATACTGGTCGTCATGGCGACGGTGTTGCCATAATGGTCGTCATGGCGACGATGATGTCATAATGGTCGTCATGGCGATGATGATGTCATAATGGTCGTCATGCCGACGATGATGTCATAATAGTCGTCATGGCGAAGATGATGTCATAATGGTCGTCATGGCGACGATGATGTCATATTGGTCGTCATGGCGACGATTACGTCATAATGATCGTCATTGCGACGATGACGTCATAATGATCGTCATGTCGACGGTGATGTCATAATGGTCGTTATGGCGACGGTGATGTCATAATAGTCGTCATAGCGACGATGATGTCATAATGGTCGTCATGGCGACGATGACGTCATAATGGTCGTCATGGCGACGATGATGTCATAATGTTCGTCATGGCGACGATGATGTCAATATGGTTGTCATGGCTTTGGTGATGTCATAATGGTCGTCATGGCGACGGTGATGTCATAATGGTCGTCATGGCGACGATGATGTCATAATGGTCGTCATGGCGACGATGATGTCATAATGGTCGTCATGGCGACGATGATGTCATAATGGTCGTCATGCTGACGATGATATCAGTATGGTGGTCATGGCTTTGGTGATGTCATAATGGTCGTCATGGCGACGATGATGTCATACTGGTCGTCATGGCGACGGTGTTGCCATAATGGTCGTCATGGCAACGATGATGTCATAATGGTCGTCATGGCGACGATGATGTCATAATGGTCGTCATGCCGACGATGATGTCAGTATGGTGGTCATGGCTTTGGTGATGTCATAATGGTCGTCATGGCGACGGTGATGTCATAATGGTCGTCATGGCAATGGTGATGTCAGAATGGTCGTCATGGCGACGATGATGTCAGTATGGTGGTCATGGCTTTGGTGATGTCAGAATGGTCGTCATGGCGACGATGATGTCATACTGGTCGTCATGGCGACGGTGTTGCCATAATGGTCGTCATGGCGACGATGATGTCATAATGGTCGTCATGGCAATGGTGATGTCAGAATGGTCGTCATGGCGACGATGATGTCATAATGGTCGTCATGGCGACGGTGATGTCATAATGGTCGTCATGGCGACGATGATGTCATAATGGTCGTCATGGCTACGATGATGTCATAATGGTCGTCATGGCGACGATGATGTTATAATAGTCGTCATGGCGACGATGATGTCATAATGGTCGTCATGCCAACGATGATGTCAATATGGTTGTCATGGCTTTGGTGATGTCATAATGGTCGTCATTGCGACGGTGATGTCATAATGGTCGTCATTGCGACGATGATGTCATAATGGTCGTCACGGCGACGATGATGTCATAATGGTCGTCACGGCGGCGGTAATGTCATAATGGTCATCATGGCGACGATGATGTCATACTGTCGTAATGGCGACGGTGTTGCCATAATGGTCGTCATGGCGACGATGATGTCATAATGGTCATCATGGCGACGATGACGTCATAATGGTCGTCATGGCGACGATGACGTCATAATGGTCGTCATGGCGACGATGACGTCATAATGGTCGTCATGGCGACGATAATGTCATACTGGTCGTCATGACGACGGTGTTGCCATAATGGTCGTCATGGCGACGATGATGTCATAATGGTCGTCATGCCGACGATGATGTCATAATGGTCTTCATGGCGACGATGATGTCATAATGGTCGTCACGGCGACGATAATGTCAGTATGGTGGTCATGGCTTTGGTGATGTCGTAATGGTCGTCAGGGCGACGGTGATGTCATAATGGTCGTCATGGCAATGGTGATGTCAGAATGGTTGTCATGGCGACGATGATGTCATACTGTCGTCATGGCGACGGTGTTGCCATAATGGTCGTCATGGCGACGATGATGTCATAATGGTCATCATGGCGACGATGACGTCATAATGGTCGTCATGGCAACGATGATGTCATAATGGTCGTCATGGCGACGATGATGTCATACTGGTCGACATGGCGACAGTGTTGCCATAATGGTCGTCATGGCGACGATGATGTCATAAAGGTCGTCATGGCGACGGTGTTGTCATAATGGTCGTCATGCCGACGATGATGTCATAATGGTCGTCATGGCGAAGATGATGTCATAATGGTCGTCATGGCGACGATGATGTCATAATGGTCGTCATGGCGACGATGACGTCATAATGGTCGTCATGGCGACGATGACGTCATAATGGTCGTCATGGCGACGATGATGTCATAATGGTCGTCATGGCGACGGTGATGTCATAATAGTCGTCATGGCGACAATGCTGTCATAATGGTCGTCATGCCGACGATGATGTCATAATGGTCGTCACGGCGACGGTGTTGCCATAATGGTCGTCATGGCGACGATGATGTCATAATGGTCGTCATGGCGACGATGATGTCATAATGGTCGTCATGGCGACGATGATGTCAGTATGGTGGTCATGGCTTTGGTGATGTCATAATGGTCGTCATGGCGACGGTGATGTCATAATGGTCGTCATGGCAAAGGTGATGTCAGAATGGTCGTCATGGCGACGGTGTTGCCATAATGGTCGTCATGGCGACGATGACGTCATAATGGTCATCATGGCGACGATGATGTCATAATGGTCGTCATGGCGACGGTGATGTCATAATGGTCGTCATGGCAATGGTGATGTCAGAATGGTCGTCATGGCGACGATGATGTCAGTATGGTGGTCATGGCTTTGGTGATGTCATAATGGTCGTCATGGCGACGATTATGTCATAATGGTCGTCATGGCGACGATGATGTCAATATGGTTGTCATGGCTTGGTGATGTCATAATGGTCGTCATGCCGACGATGATGTCATAATGGTCGTCATGGCGAAGATGATGTCATAATGGTCGTCATGGCGATGATGATGTCATAATGGTCGTCATGGCGACGATGACGTCATAATGGTCGTCATGGCGACGATGACGTCATAATGGTCGTCATGGCGACAGTGATGTCATAATAGTCGTCATGGCGACGATGAAGTCATAATGGTCGTCATGCCGACGATGATGTCATAATGGTCGTCACGGCGACGGTGTTGCCATAATGGTCGTCATGGCGACGATGATGTCATAATGGTCGTCATGGCGACGATGATGTCATAATGGTCGTCATGGCGACGATGATGTCAGTATGGTGGTCATGGCTTTGGTGATGTCATAATGGTCGTCATGGCGACGGTGATGTCATAATGGTCGTCATGGCAATGGTGATGTCAAAATGGTCGTCATGGCGACGGTGTTGCCATAATGGTCGTCATGGCGACGATGATGTCATAATGGTCGTCATAGCGACGATGACGTCATAATGGTCGTCATGGCGACGATGACGTCATAATGGTCGTCATGGCGACGATGATGTCATAATGGTCGTCATGGCGACGATGATGTCATAATGGTCGTCATGGCGACGATGATGTCAGTATGGTGGTCATGGCTTTGGTGATGTCATAATGGTCGTCATGGCGACGGTGATGTCATAATGGTCGTCATGGCAATGGTGATGTCAGAATGGTCGTCATGGCGACGATGATGTCAGTATGGTGGTCATGGCTTTGGTGATGTCATAATGGTCGTCATGGCGACGATTATGTCATAATGGTCGTCATGGCGACGATGATGTCAATATGGTTGTCATGGCTTTTGTGATGTCATAATGGTCGTCATGGCGGCGGTGATGTCATAATGGTCGTCATGGCGACGATGATGTCATAATGGTCGTCACGGCGACGATGACGTCATAATGGTCGTCATAGCGACGATGATGTCATAATGGTCGTCATGGCGACGATGACGTCATAATGGTCGTCATGGCGACGATGATGTCATAATGTTCGTCATGGCGACGATGATGTCAATATGGTTGTCATGGCTTTGGTGATGTCATAATGGTCGTCATGGCGACGGTGATGTCATAATGGTCGTCATGGCGACGATGATGTCATAATGGTCGTCATGGCGACGATGATGTCATAATGGTCGTCATGGCGACGATGATGTCATAATGGTCGTCATGCTGACGATGATATCAGTATGGTGGTCATGGCTTTGGTGATGTCATAATGGTCGTCATGGCGACGATGATGTCATACTGGTCGTCATGGCGACGGTGTTGCCATAATGGTCGTCATGGCGACGATGATGTCATAATGGTCGTCATGGCGACGGTGATGTCATAATGGTCGTCATGCCGACGATGATGTCAGTATGGTGGTCATGGCTTTGGTGATGTCAGTATGGTGGTCATGGCGACGGTGATGTCATAATGGTCGTCATGGCAATGGTGATGTCAGAATGGTCGTCATGGCGACGATGATGTCAGTATGGTGGTCATGGCTTTGGTGATGTCAGAATGGTCGTCATGGCGACGATGATGTCATACTGGTCGTCATGGCGACGGTGTTGCCATAATGGTCGTCATGGCGACGATGATGTCATAATGGTCGTCATGGCAATGGTGATGTCAGAATGGTCGTCATGGCGACGATGATGTCATAATGGTCGTCATGGCGACGGTGATGTCATAATGGTCGTCATGGCGACGATTATGTCATAATGGTCGTCATGGCTACGATGATGTCATAATGGTCGTCATGGCTACGATGATGTCATAATGGTCGTCATGGCGACGATGATGTTATAATAGTCGTCATGGCGACGATGATGTCATAATGGTCGTCATGCCAACGATGATGTCAATATGGTTGTCATGGCTTTGGTGATGTCATAATGGTCGTCATTGCGACGGTGATGTCATAATGGTCGTCATGGCGACGATGATGACATAATGGTCGTCACGGCGACGATGATGTCATAATGGTCGTCACGGCGGCGGTAATGTCATAATGGTCATCATGGCGACGATGATGTCATACTGTCGTCATGGCGACGGTGTTGCCATAATGGTCGCCATGGCGACGATGATGTCATAATGGTCATCATGGCGACGATGACGTCATAATGGTCGTCATGGCGACGATGACGTCATAATGGTCGTCATGGCGACGATGACGTCATAATGGTCGTCATGGCGACGATAATGTCATACTGGTCGTCATGACGACGGTGTTGCCATAATGGTCGTCATGGCGACGATGATGTCATAATGGTCGTCATGCCGACGATGATGTCATAATGGTCTTCATGGCGACGATGATGTCATAATGGTCGTCACGGCGACGATAATGTCAGTATGGTGGTCATGGCTTTGGTGATGTCGTAATGGTCGTCAGGGCGACGGTGATGTCATAATGGTCGTCATGGCAATGGTGATGTCAGAATGGTTGTCATGGCGACGATGATGTCATACTGTCGTCATGGCGACGGTGTTGCCATAATGGTCGTCATGGCGACGATGATGTCATAATGGTCATCATGGTGACGATGACGTCATAATGGTCGTCATGGCAACGATGATGTCATAATGGTCGTCATGGCGACGATGATGTCATACTGGTCGACATGGCGACAGTGTTGCCATAATGGTCGTCATGGCGACGATGATGTCATAAAGGTCGTCATGGCGACGGTGTTGTCATAATGGTCGTCATGCCGACGATGATGTCATAATGGTCGTCATGGCGAAGATGATGTCATAATGGTCGTCATGGCGACGATGATGTCATAATGGTCATCATGGCGACGATGACGTCATAATGGTCGTCATGGCGACGATGACGTCATAATGGTCGTCATGGCGACGATGATGTCATAATGGTCGTCATGGCGACGGTGATGTCATAATAGTCGTCATGGCGACAATGGTGTCATAATGGTCGTCATGCCGACGATGATGTCATAATGGTCGTCACGGCGACGGTGTTGCCATAATGGTCGTCATGGTGACGATGATGTCATAATGGTCGTCATGGCGACGATGATGTCATAATGGTCGTCATGGCGACGATGATGTCAGTATGGTGGTCATGGCTTTGGTGATGTCATAATGGTCGTCATGGCGACGGTGATGTCATAATGGTCGTCATGGCAATGGTGATGTCAGAATGGTCGTCATGGCGACGATGATGTCAGTATGGTGGTCATGGCTTTGGTGATGTCATAATGGTCGTCATGGCGACGATTATGTCATAATGGTCGTCATGGCGACGATGATGTCAATATGGTTGTCATGGCTTTTGTGATGTCATAATGGTCGTCATGGCGGCGGTGATGTCATAATGGTCGTCATGGCGACGATGATGTCATAATGGTCGTCACGGCGACGATGACGTCATAATGGTCGTCATAGCGACGATGATGTCATAATGGTCGTCATGGCGACGATGACGTCATAATGGTCGTCATGGCGACGATGATGTCATAATGTTCGTCATGGCGACGATGATGTCAATATGGTTGTCATGGCTTTGGTGATGTCATAATGGTCGTCATGGCGACGGTGATGTCATAATGGTCGTCATGGCGACGATGATGTCATAATGGTCGTCATGGCGACGATGATGTCATAATGGTCGTCATGGCGACGATGATGTCATAATGGTCGTCATGCTGACGATGATATCAGTATGGTGGTCATGGCTTTGGTGATGTCATAATGGTCGTCATGGCGACGATGATGTCATACTGGTCGTCATGGCGACGGTGTTGCCATAATGGTCGTCATGGCGACGATGATGTCATAATGGTCGTCATGGCGACGGTGATGTCATAATGGTCGTCATGCCGACGATGATGTCAGTATGGTGGTCATGGCTTTGGTGATGTCAGTATGGTGGTCATGGCGACGGTGATGTCATAATGGTCGTCATGGCAATGGTGATGTCAGAATGGTCGTCATGGCGACGATGATGTCAGTATGGTGGTCATGGCTTTGGTGATGTCAGAATGGTCGTCATGGCGACGATGATGTCATACTGGTCGTCATGGCGACGGTGTTGCCATAATGGTCGTCATGGCGACGATGATGTCATAATGGTCGTCATGGCAATGGTGATGTCAGAATGGTCGTCATGGCGACGATGATGTCATAATGGTCGTCATGGCGACGGTGATGTCATAATGGTCGTCATGGCGACGATGATGTCATAATGGTCGTCATGGCTACGATGATGTCATAATGGTCGTCATGGCTACGATGATGTCATAATGGTCGTCATGGCGACGATGATGTTATAATAGTCGTCATGGCGACGATGATGTCATAATGGTCGTCATGCCAACGATGATGTCAATATGGTTGTCATGGCTTTGGTGATGTCATAATGGTCGTCATTGCGACGGTGATGTCATAATGGTCGTCATGGCGACGATGATGACATAATGGTCGTCACGGCGACGATGATGTCATAATGGTCGTCACGGCGGCGGTAATGTCATAATGGTCATCATGGCGACGATGATGTCATACTGTCGTCATGGCGACGGTGTTGCCATAATGGTCGCCATGGCGACGATGATGTCATAATGGTCATCATGGCGACGATGACGTCATAATGGTCGTCATGGCGACGATGACGTCATAATGGTCGTCATGGCGACGATGACGTCATAATGGTCGTCATGGCGACGATAATGTCATACTGGTCGTCATGACGACGGTGTTGCCATAATGGTCGTCATGGCGACGATGATGTCATAATGGTCGTCATGCCGACGATGATGTCATAATGGTCTTCATGGCGACGATGATGTCATAATGGTCGTCACGGCGACGATAATGTCAGTATGGTGGTCATGGCTTTGGTGATGTCGTAATGGTCGTCAGGGCGACGGTGATGTCATAATGGTCGTCATGGCAATGGTGATGTCAGAATGGTTGTCATGGCGACGATGATGTCATACTGTCGTCATGGCGACGGTGTTGCCATAATGGTCGTCATGGCGACGATGATGTCATAATGGTCATCATGGTGACGATGACGTCATAATGGTCGTCATGGCAACGATGATGTCATAATGGTCGTCATGGCGACGATGATGTCATACTGGTCGACATGGCGACAGTGTTGCCATAATGGTCGTCATGGCGACGATGATGTCATAAAGGTCGTCATGGCGACGGTGTTGTCATAATGGTCGTCATGCCGACGATGATGTCATAATGGTCGTCATGGCGAAGATGATGTCATAATGGTCGTCATGGCGACGATGATGTCATAATGGTCATCATGGCGACGATGACGTCATAATGGTCGTCATGGCGACGATGACGTCATAATGGTCGTCATGGCGACGATGATGTCATAATGGTCGTCATGGCGACGGTGATGTCATAATAGTCGTCATGGCGACAATGGTGTCATAATGGTCGTCATGCCGACGATGATGTCATAATGGTCGTCACGGCGACGGTGTTGCCATAATGGTCGTCATGGTGACGATGATGTCATAATGGTCGTCATGGCGACGATGATGTCATAATGGTCGTCATGGCGACGATGATGTCAGTATGGTGGTCATGGCTTTGGTGATGTCATAATGGTCGTCATGGCGACGGTGATGTCATAATGGTCGTCATGGCAAAGGTGATGTCAGAATGGTCGTCATGGCGACGGTGTTGCCATAATGGTCGTCATGGCGACGATGACGTCATAATGGTCATCATGGCGACGATGATGTCATAATGGTCGTCATGGCGACGGTGATGTCATAATGGTCGTCATGGCAATGGTGATGTCAGAATGGTCGTCATGGCGACGATGATGTCAGTATGGTGGTCATGGCTTTGGTGATGTCATAATGGTCGTCATGGCGACGATTATGTCATAATGGTCGTCATGGCGACGATGATGTCAATATGGTTGTCATGGCTTGGTGATGTCATAATGGTCGTCATGGCGACGGTGTTGCCATAATGGTCGTCATGGCGACGATGATGTCATAATGGTCGTCATGGCGACGATGATGTTATAATGGTCGTCATGGCGACGATGCTGTCAGTATGGTGGTCATGGCTTTGGTGATGTCATAATGGTCGTCATGGCGACGGTGATGTCATAATGGTCGTCATGGCAATGGTGATGTCAGAATGGTGGTCATGGCTTTCGTGATGTCATAATGGTCGTCATGGCGACGATGTCAATATGGTTGTCATGGCTTTGGTGATGTCATAATGGTCGTCATGGCGACGGTGATGTCATAATGGTCGTCATGGCGACGATGATGTCATAATGGTCGTCACGGCGACGATGATGTCATAATGGTCGTCATAGCGACGATGATGTCATAATGGTCGTCATGGCGACGATGACGTCATAATGGTCGTCATGGCGACGATGATGTCATAATGGTCGTCATGGCGACGATGATGTCATACTGGTCGTCATGGCGACGGTGTTGCCATAATGGTTGTCATGGCGACGATGATGTCATAATGGTCGTCATGGCGTCGGTGATGTCATAATGGTCGTCATGCAGACGATGATGTCAGTATGGTGGTCATGGCTCTTTTGATGTCATAATGGTCGTCATGGCAACGATGATGTCATAATGGTCGTCATGGCGACGATGATGTCATAATGGTCGTCATGCCGACGATGATGTCATAATGGTCGTCATGGCGACGATGATGTCATAATGGTCGTCACGGCGACGATGATGTCAGTATGGTGGTCATGGCTTTGGTGATGTCGTAATGGTCGTCAGGGCGACGGTGATGTCATAATGGTCGTCATGGCAATGGTGATGTCAGAATGGTTGTCATGGCGACGATGATGTCATACTGTCGTCATGGCGACGGTGTTGCCATAATGGTCGTCATGGCGACGATGATGTCATAATGGTCATCATGGCGACGATGACGTCATAATGGTCGTCATGGCAACGATGATGTCATAATGGTCGTCATGGCGACGATGATGTCATACTGGTCGACATGGCGACAGTGTTGCCATAATGGTCGTGATGGCGACGATGATGTCATAAAGGTCGTCATGGCGACGGTGTTGTCATAATGGTCGTCATGCCGACGATGATGTCATAATGGTCGTCATGGTGAAGATGATGTCATAATGGTCGTCATGGCGACGATGATGTCATAATGGTCATCATGGCGACGATGACGTCATAATGGTCGTCATGGCGACGATGACGTCATAATGGTCGTCATGGCGACGGTGATGTCATAATGGTCGTCATGGCGACGGTGATGTCATAATAGTCGTCATGGCGACAATGATGTCATAATGGTCGTCATGCCGACGATGATGTCATAATGGTCGTCACGGCGACGGTGTTGCCATAATGGTCGTCATGGCGACGATGATGTCATAATGGTCGTCATGGCGACGATGATGTCATAATGGTTGTCATGGCGACGATGATGTCAGTATGGTGGTCATGGCTTTGGTGATGTCATAATGGTCGTCATGGCGACGGTGATGTCACAATGGTCGTCATGGCAAAGGTGATGTCAGAATGGTCGTCATGGCGACGGTGTTGCCATAATGGTCGTCATGGCGACGATGACGTCATAATGGTCATCATGGCGACGATGATGTCATAATGGTCGTCATGGCGACGGTGATGTCATAATGGTCGTCATGGCAATGGTGATGTCAGAATGGTCGTCATGGCGACGATGATGTCAGTATGGTGGTCATGGCTTTGGTGATGTTATAATGGTCGTCATGGCGACGATTATGTCATAATAGTCGTCATGGCGACGATGATGTCAATATGGTTGTCATGGCTTGGTGATGTCATAATGGTCGTCATGGCGACGGTGTTGCCATAATGGTCGTCATGGCGACGATGATGTCATAATGGTCGTCATGGCGACGATGATGTTATAATGGTCGTCATGGCGACGATGATGTCAGTATGGTGGTCATGGCTTTGGTGATGTCATAATGGTCGTCATGGCGACGGTGATGTCATAATGGTGGTCATGGCAATGGTGATGTCAGAATGGTGGTCATGGCTTTCGTGATGTCATAATGGTCGTCATGGCGACGATGTCAATATGGTTGTCATGGCTTTGGTGATGTCAGAATGGTCGTCATGGCGACGATGATGTCATAATGGTCGTCATGGCGACGGTGATGTCATAATGGTCGTCATGGCGACGATGATGTCATAATGGTCGTCATGGCTACGATGATGTCATAATGGTCGTCATGGCGACGATGATGTTATAATAGTCGTCATGGCGACGATGATGTCATAATGGTCGTCATGCCAACGATGATGTCAATATGGTTGTCATGGCTTTGGTGATGTCATAATGGTCGTCATTGCGACGGTGATGTCATAATGGTCGTCATGGCGACGATGATGACATAATGGTCGTCACGGCGACGATGATGTCATAATGGTCGTCACGGCGGCGGTAATGTCATAATGGTCATCATGGCGACGATGATGTCATACTGTCGTCATGGCGACGGTGTTGCCATAATGGTCGCCATGGCGACGATGATGTCATAATGGTCATCATGGCGACGATGACGTCATAATGGTCGTCATGGCGACGATGACGTCATAATGGTCGTCATGGCGACGATGACGTCATAATGGTCGTCATGGCGACGATAATGTCATACTGGTCGTCATGACGACGGTGTTGCCATAATGGTCGTCATGGCGACGATGATGTCATAATGGTCGTCATGCCGACGATGATGTCATAATGGTCTTCATGGCGACGATGATGTCATAATGGTCGTCACGGCGACGATAATGTCAGTATGGTGGTCATGGCTTTGGTGATGTCGTAATGGTCGTCAGGGCGACGGTGATGTCATAATGGTCGTCATGGCAATGGTGATGTCAGAATGGTTGTCATGGCGACGATGATGTCATACTGTCGTCATGGCGACGGTGTTGCCATAATGGTCGTCATGGCGACGATGATGTCATAATGGTCATCATGGTGACGATGACGTCATAATGGTCGTCATGGCAACGATGATGTCATAATGGTCGTCATGGCGACGATGATGTCATACTGGTCGACATGGCGACAGTGTTGCCATAATGGTCGTCATGGCGACGATGATGTCATAAAGGTCGTCATGGCGACGGTGTTGTCATAATGGTCGTCATGCCGACGATGATGTCATAATGGTCGTCATGGCGAAGATGATGTCATAATGGTCGTCATGGCGACGATGATGTCATAATGGTCATCATGGCGACGATGACGTCATAATGGTCGTCATGGCGACGATGACGTCATAATGGTCGTCATGGCGACGATGATGTCATAATGGTCGTCATGGCGACGGTGATGTCATAATAGTCGTCATGGCGACAATGGTGTCATAATGGTCGTCATGCCGACGATGATGTCATAATGGTCGTCACGGCGACGGTGTTGCCATAATGGTCGTCATGGTGACGATGATGTCATAATGGTCGTCATGGCGACGATGATGTCATAATGGTCGTCATGGCGACGATGATGTCAGTATGGTGGTCATGGCTTTGGTGATGTCATAATGGTCGTCATGGCGACGGTGATGTCATAATGGTCGTCATGGCAAAGGTGATGTCAGAATGGTCGTCATGGCGACGGTGTTGCCATAATGGTCGTCATGGCGACGATGACGTCATAATGGTCATCATGGCGACGATGATGTCATAATGGTCGTCATGGCGACGGTGATGTCATAATGGTCGTCATGGCAATGGTGATGTCAGAATGGTCGTCATGGCGACGATGATGTCAGTATGGTGGTCATGGCTTTGGTGATGTCATAATGGTCGTCATGGCGACGATTATGTCATAATGGTCGTCATGGCGACGATGATGTCAATATGGTTGTCATGGCTTTTGTGATGTCATAATGGTCGTCATGGCGGCGGTGATGTCATAATGGTCGTCATGCCGACGATGATGTCATAATGGTCGTCACGGCGACGGTGTTGCCATAATGGTCGTCATGGCGACGATGATGTCATAATGGTCGTCATGGCGACGATGATGTCATAATGGTTGTCATGGCGACGATGATGTCAGTATGGTGGTCATGGCTTTGGTGATGTCATAATGGTCGTCATGGCGACGGTGATGTCACAATGGTCGTCATGGCAAAGGTGATGTCAGAATGGTCGTCATGGCGACGGTGTTGCCATAATGGTCGTCATGGCGACGATGACGTCATAATGGTCATCATGGCGACGATGATGTCATAATGGTCGTCATGGCGACGGTGATGTCATAATGGTCGTCATGGCAATGGTGATGTCAGAATGGTCGTCATGGCGACGATGATGTCAGTATGGTGGTCATGGCTTTGGTGATGTCATAATGGTCGTCATGGCGACGATTATGTCATAATAGTCGTCATGGCGACGATGATGTCAATATGGTTGTCATGGCTTGGTGATGTCATAATGGTCGTCATGGCGACGGTGTTGCCATAATGGTCGTCATGGCGACGATGATGTCATAATGGTCGTCATGGCGACGATGATGTTATAATGGTCGTCATGGCGACGATGATGTCAGTATGGTGGTCATGGCTTTGGTGATGTCATAATGGTCGTCATGGCGACGGTGATGTCATAATGGTGGTCATGGCAATGGTGATGTCAGAATGGTGGTCATGGCTTTCGTGATGTCATAATGGTCGTCATGGCGACGATGTCAATATGGTTGTCATGGCTTTGGTGATGTCAGAATGGTCGTCATGGCGACGATGATGTCATAATGGTCGTCATGGCGACGGTGATGTCATAATGGTCGTCATGGCGACGATGATGTCATAATGGTCGTCATGGCTACGATGATGTCATAATGGTCGTCATGGCGACGATGATGTTATAATAGTCGTCATGGCGACGATGATGTCATAATGGTCGTCATGCCAACGATGATGTCAATATGGTTGTCATGGCTTTGGTGATGTCATAATGGTCGTCATTGCGACGGTGATGTCATAATGGTCGTCATGGCGACGATGATGACATAATGGTCGTCACGGCGACGATGATGTCATAATGGTCGTCACGGCGGCGGTAATGTCATAATGGTCATCATGGCGACGATGATGTCATACTGTCGTCATGGCGACGGTGTTGCCATAATGGTCGCCATGGCGACGATGATGTCATAATGGTCATCATGGCGACGATGACGTCATAATGGTCGTCATGGCGACGATGACGTCATAATGGTCGTCATGGCGACGATGACGTCATAATGGTCGTCATGGCGACGATAATGTCATACTGGTCGTCATGACGACGGTGTTGCCATAATGGTCGTCATGGCGACGATGATGTCATAATGGTCGTCATGCCGACGATGATGTCATAATGGTCTTCATGGCGACGATGATGTCATAATGGTCGTCACGGCGACGATAATGTCAGTATGGTGGTCATGGCTTTGGTGATGTCGTAATGGTCGTCAGGGCGACGGTGATGTCATAATGGTCGTCATGGCAATGGTGATGTCAGAATGGTTGTCATGGCGACGATGATGTCATACTGTCGTCATGGCGACGGTGTTGCCATAATGGTCGTCATGGCGACGATGATGTCATAATGGTCATCATGGTGACGATGACGTCATAATGGTCGTCATGGCAACGATGATGTCATAATGGTCGTCATGGCGACGATGATGTCATACTGGTCGACATGGCGACAGTGTTGCCATAATGGTCGTCATGGCGACGATGATGTCATAAAGGTCGTCATGGCGACGGTGTTGTCATAATGGTCGTCATGCCGACGATGATGTCATAATGGTCGTCATGGCGAAGATGATGTCATAATGGTCGTCATGGCGACGATGATGTCATAATGGTCATCATGGCGACGATGACGTCATAATGGTCGTCATGGCGACGATGACGTCATAATGGTCGTCATGGCGACGATGATGTCATAATGGTCGTCATGGCGACGGTGATGTCATAATAGTCGTCATGGCGACAATGGTGTCATAATGGTCGTCATGCCGACGATGATGTCATAATGGTCGTCACGGCGACGGTGTTGCCATAATGGTCGTCATGGTGACGATGATGTCATAATGGTCGTCATGGCGACGATGATGTCATAATGGTCGTCATGGCGACGATGATGTCAGTATGGTGGTCATGGCTTTGGTGATGTCATAATGGTCGTCATGGCGACGGTGATGTCATAATGGTCGTCATGGCAAAGGTGATGTCAGAATGGTCGTCATGGCGACGGTGTTGCCATAATGGTCGTCATGGCGACGATGACGTCATAATGGTCATCATGGCGACGATGATGTCATAATGGTCGTCATGGCGACGGTGATGTCATAATGGTCGTCATGGCAATGGTGATGTCAGAATGGTCGTCATGGCGACGATGATGTCAGTATGGTGGTCATGGCTTTGGTGATGTCATAATGGTCGTCATGGCGACGATTATGTCATAATGGTCGTCATGGCGACGATGATGTCAATATGGTTGTCATGGCTTTTGTGATGTCATAATGGTCGTCATGGCGGCGGTGATGTCATAATGGTCGTCATGGCGACGATGATGTCATAATGGTCGTCACGGCGACGATGACGTCATAATGGTCGTCATAGCGACGATGATGTCATAATGGTCGTCATGGCGACGATGACGTCATAATGGTCGTCATGGCGACGATGATGTCATAATGTTCGTCATGGCGACGATGATGTCAATATGGTTGTCATGGCTTTGGTGATGTCATAATGGTCGTCATGGCGACGGTGATGTCATAATGGTCGTCATGGCGACGATGATGTCATAATGGTCGTCATGGCGACGATGATGTCATAATGGTCGTCATGGCGACGATGATGTCATAATGGTCGTCATGCTGACGATGATATCAGTATGGTGGTCATGGCTTTGGTGATGTCATAATGGTCGTCATGGCGACGATGATGTCATACTGGTCGTCATGGCGACGGTGTTGCCATAATGGTCGTCATGGCGACGATGATGTCATAATGGTCGTCATGGCGACGGTGATGTCATAATGGTCGTCATGCCGACGATGATGTCAGTATGGTGGTCATGGCTTTGGTGATGTCAGTATGGTGGTCATGGCGACGGTGATGTCATAATGGTCGTCATGGCAATGGTGATGTCAGAATGGTCGTCATGGCGACGATGATGTCAGTATGGTGGTCATGGCTTTGGTGATGTCAGAATGGTCGTCATGGCGACGATGATGTCATACTGGTCGTCATGGCGACGGTGTTGCCATAATGGTCGTCATGGCGACGATGATGTCATAATGGTCGTCATGGCAATGGTGATGTCAGAATGGTCGTCATGGCGACGATGATGTCATAATGGTCGTCATGGCGACGGTGATGTCATAATGGTCGTCATGGCGACGATGATGTCATAATGGTCGTCATGGCTACGATGATGTCATAATGGTCGTCATGGCTACGATGATGTCATAATGGTCGTCATGGCGACGATGATGTTATAATAGTCGTCATGGCGACGATGATGTCATAATGGTCGTCATGCCAACGATGATGTCAATATGGTTGTCATGGCTTTGGTGATGTCATAATGGTCGTCATTGCGACGGTGATGTCATAATGGTCGTCATGGCGACGATGATGACATAATGGTCGTCACGGCGACGATGATGTCATAATGGTCGTCACGGCGGCGGTAATGTCATAATGGTCATCATGGCGACGATGATGTCATACTGTCGTCATGGCGACGGTGTTGCCATAATGGTCGCCATGGCGACGATGATGTCATAATGGTCATCATGGCGACGATGACGTCATAATGGTCGTCATGGCGACGATGACGTCATAATGGTCGTCATGGCGACGATGACGTCATAATGGTCGTCATGGCGACGATAATGTCATACTGGTCATCATGACGACGGTGTTGCCATAATGGTCGTCATGGCGACGATGATGTCATAATGGTCGTCATGCCGACGATGATGTCATAATGGTCTTCATGGCGACGATGATGTCATAATGGTCGTCACGGCGACGATAATGTCAGTATGGTGGTCATGGCTTTGGTGATGTCGTAATGGTCGTCAGGGCGACGGTGATGTCATAATGGTCGTCATGGCAATGGTGATGTCAGAATGGTTGTCATGGCGACGATGATGTCATACTGTCGTCATGGCGACGGTGTTGCCATAATGGTCGTCATGGCGACGATGATGTCATAATGGTCATCATGGTGACGATGACGTCATAATGGTCGTCATGGCAACGATGATGTCATAATGGTCGTCATGGCGACGATGATGTCATACTGGTCGACATGGCGACAGTGTTGCCATAATGGTCGTCATGGCGACGATGATGTCATAAAGGTCGTCATGGCGACGGTGTTGTCATAATGGTCGTCATGCCGACGATGATGTCATAATGGTCGTCATGGCGAAGATGATGTCATAATGGTCGTCATGGCGACGATGATGTCATAATGGTCATCATGGCGACGATGACGTCATAATGGTCGTCATGGCGACGATGACGTCATAATGGTCGTCATGGCGACGATGATGTCATAATGGTCGTCATGGCGACGGTGATGTCATAATAGTCGTCATGGCGACAATGGTGTCATAATGGTCGTCATGCCGACGATGATGTCATAATGGTCGTCACGGCGACGGTGTTGCCATAATGGTCGTCATGGTGACGATGATGTCATAATGGTCGTCATGGCGACGATGATGTCATAATGGTCGTCATGGCGACGATGATGTCAGTATGGTGGTCATGGCTTTGGTGATGTCATAATGGTCGTCATGGCGACGGTGATGTCATAATGGTCGTCATGGCAAAGGTGATGTCAGAATGGTCGTCATGGCGACGGTGTTGCCATAATGGTCGTCATGGCGACGATGACGTCATAATGGTCATCATGGCGACGATGATGTCATAATGGTCGTCATGGCGACGGTGATGTCATAATGGTCGTCATGGCAATGGTGATGTCAGAATGGTCGTCATGGCGACGATGATGTCAGTATGGTGTTTATGGCTTTGGTGATGTCATAATGGTCGTCATGGCGACGATTATGTCATAATGGTCGTCATGGCGACGATGATGTCAATATGGTTGTCATGGCTTGGTGATGTCATAATGGTCGTCATGGCGACGGTGTTGCCATAATGGTCGTCATGGCGACGATGATGTCATAATGGTCGTCATGGCGACGATGATGTTATAATGGTCGTCATGGCGACGATGCTGTCAGTATGGTGGTCATGGCTTTGGTGATGTCATAATGGTCGTCATGGCGACGGTGATGTCATAATGGTCGTCATGGCAATGGTGATGTCAGAATGGTGGTCATGGCTTTCGTGATGTCATAATGGTCGTCATGGCGACGATGTCAATATGGTTGTCATGGCTTTGGTGATGTCATAATGGTCGTCATGGCGACGGTGATGTCATAATGGTCGTCATGGCGACGATGATGTCATAATGGTCGTCACGGCGACGATGATGTCATAATGGTCGTCATAGCGACGATGATGTCATAATGGTCGTCATGGCGACGATGACGTCATAATGGTCGTCATGGCGACGATGATGTCATAATGGTCGTCATGGCGACGATGATGTCATACTGGTCGTCATGGCGACGGTGTTGCCATAATGGTTGTCATGGCGACGATGATGTCATAATGGTCGTCATGGCGTCGGTGATGTCATAATGGTCGTCATGCAGACGATGATGTCAGTATGGTGGTCATGGCTCTTTTGATGTCATAATGGTCGTCATGGCAACGATGATGTCATAATGGTCGTCATGGCGACGATGATGTCATAATGGTCGTCATGCCGACGATGATGTCATAATGGTCGTCATGGCGACGATGATGTCATAATGGTCGTCACGGCGACGATGATGTCAGTATGGTGGTCATGGCTTTGGTGATGTCGTAATGGTCGTCAGGGCGACGGTGATGTCATAATGGTCGTCATGGCAATGGTGATGTCAGAATGGTTGTCATGGCGACGATGATGTCATACTGTCGTCATGGCGACGGTGTTGCCATAATGGTCGTCATGGCGACGATGATGTCATAATGGTCATCATGGCGACGATGACGTCATAATGGTCGTCATGGCAACGATGATGTCATAATGGTCGTCATGGCGACGATGATGTCATACTGGTCGACATGGCGACAGTGTTGCCATAATGGTCGTGATGGCGACGATGATGTCATAAAGGTCGTCATGGCGACGGTGTTGTCATAATGGTCGTCATGCCGACGATGATGTCATAATGGTCGTCATGGTGAAGATGATGTCATAATGGTCGTCATGGCGACGATGATGTCATAATGGTCATCATGGCGACGATGACGTCATAATGGTCGTCATGGCGACGATGACGTCATAATGGTCGTCATGGCGACGGTGACGTCATAATGGTCGTCATGGCGACGGTGATGTCATAATAGTCGTCATGGCGACAATGATGTCATAATAGTCGTCATGGCGACAATGATGTCATAATGGTCGTCATGCCGACGATGATGTCATAATGGTCGTCATGGCGACGATGATGTCATAATGGTTGTCATGGCGACGATGATGTCATAATGGTCGTCATGGCGACGATGATGTCATAATGGTCGTCATGGCGACGGTGATGTCATAATGGTCGTCATGGCGACGATGATGTCATAATGGTCGTCATGGCTACGATGATGTCATAATGGTCGTCATGGCGACGATGATGTTATAATAGTCGTCATGGCGACGATGATGTCATAATGGTCGTCATGCCAACGATGATGTCAATATGGTTGTCATGGCTTTGGTGATGTCATAATGGTCGTCATTGCGACGGTGATGTCATAATGGTCGTCATGGCGACGATGATGACATAATGGTCGTCACGGCGACGATGATGTCATAATGGTCGTCACGGCGGCGGTAATGTCATAATGGTCATCATGGCGACGATGATGTCATACTGTCGTCATGGCGACGGTGTTGCCATAATGGTCGCCATGGCGACGATGATGTCATAATGGTCATCATGGCGACGATGACGTCATAATGGTCGTCATGGCGACGATGACGTCATAATGGTCGTCATGGCGACGATGACGTCATAATGGTCGTCATGGCGACGATAATGTCATACTGGTCGTCATGACGACGGTGTTGCCATAATGGTCGTCATGGCGACGATGATGTCATAATGGTCGTCATGCCGACGATGATGTCATAATGGTCTTCATGGCGACGATGATGTCATAATGGTCGTCACGGCGACGATAATGTCAGTATGGTGGTCATGGCTTTGGTGATGTCGTAATGGTCGTCAGGGCGACGGTGATGTCATAATGGTCGTCATGGCAATGGTGATGTCAGAATGGTTGTCATGGCGACGATGATGTCATACTGTCGTCATGGCGACGGTGTTGCCATAATGGTCGTCATGGCGACGATGATGTCATAATGGTCATCATGGTGACGATGACGTCATAATGGTCGTCATGGCAACGATGATGTCATAATGGTCGTCATGGCGACGATGATGTCATACTGGTCGACATGGCGACAGTGTTGCCATAATGGTCGTCATGGCGACGATGATGTCATAAAGGTCGTCATGGCGACGGTGTTGTCATAATGGTCGTCATGCCGACGATGATGTCATAATGGTCGTCATGGCGAAGATGATGTCATAATGGTCGTCATGGCGACGATGATGTCATAATGGTCATCATGGCGACGATGACGTCATAATGGTCGTCATGGCGACGATGACGTCATAATGGTCGTCATGGCGACGATGATGTCATAATGGTCGTCATGGCGACGGTGATGTCATAATAGTCGTCATGGCGACAATGGTGTCATAATGGTCGTCATGCCGACGATGATGTCATAATGGTCGTCACGGCGACGGTGTTGCCATAATGGTCGTCATGGTGACGATGATGTCATAATGGTCGTCATGGCGACGATGATGTCATAATGGTCGTCATGGCGACGATGATGTCAGTATGGTGGTCATGGCTTTGGTGATGTCATAATGGTCGTCATGGCGACGGTGATGTCATAATGGTCGTCATGGCAAAGGTGATGTCAGAATGGTCGTCATGGCGACGGTGTTGCCATAATGGTCGTCATGGCGACGATGACGTCATAATGGTCATCATGGCGACGATGATGTCATAATGGTCGTCATGGCGACGGTGATGTCATAATGGTCGTCAAGGCAATGGTGATGTCAGAATGGTCGTCATGGCGACGATGATGTCAGTATGGTGGTCATGGCTTTGGTGATGTCATAATGGTCGTCATGGCGACGATTATGTCATAATGGTCGTCATGGCGACGATGATGTCAATATGGTTGTCATGGCTTGGTGATGTCATAATGGTCGTCATGGCGACGGTGTTGCCATAATGGTCGTCATGGCGACGATGATGTCATAATGGTCGTCATGGCGACGATGATGTTATAATGGTCGTCATGGCGACGATGCTGTCACTATGGTGGTCATGGCTTTGGTGATGTCATAATGGTCGTCATGGCGACGGTGATGTCATAATGGTCGTCATGGCAATGGTGATGTCAGAATGGTGGTCATGGCTTTCGTGATGTCATAATGGTCGTCATGGCGACGATGTCAATATGGTTGTCATGGCTTTGGTGATGTCATAATGGTCGTCATGGCGACGGTGATGTCATAATGGTCGTCATGGCGACGATGATGTCATAATGGTCGTCACGGCGACGATGATGTCATAATGGTCGTCATAGCGACGATGATGTCATAATGGTCGTCATGGCGACGATGACGTCATAATGGTCGTCATGGCGACGATGATGTCATAATGGTCGTCATGGCGACGATGATGTCATACTGGTCGTCATGGCGACGGTGTTGCCATAATGGTTGTCATGGCGACGATGATGTCATAATGGTCGTCATGGCGTCGGTGATGTCATAATGGTCGTCATGCAGACGATGATGTCAGTATGGTGGTCATGGCTCTTTTGATGTCATAATGGTCGTCATGGCAACGATGATGTCATAATGGTCGTCATGGCGACGATGATGTCATAATGGTCGTCATGCCGACGATGATGTCATAATGGTCGTCATGGCGACGATGATGTCATAATGGTCGTCACGGCGACGATGATGTCAGTATGGTGGTCATGGCTTTGGTGATGTCGTAATGGTCGTCAGGGCGACGGTGATGTCATAATGGTCGTCATGGCAATGGTGATGTCAGAATGGTTGTCATGGCGACGATGATGTCATACTGTCGTCATGGCGACGGTGTTGCCATAATGGTCGTCATGGCGACGATGATGTCATAATGGTCATCATGGCGACGATGACGTCATAATGGTCGTCATGGCAACGATGATGTCATAATGGTCATCATGGCGACGATGACGTCATAATGGTCGTCATGGCAACGATGATGTCATAATGGTCGTGATGGCGACGATGATGTCATAAAGGTCGTCATGGCGACGGTGTTGTCATAATGGTCGTCATGCCGACGATGATGTCATAATGGTCGTCATGGTGAAGATGATGTCATAATGGTCGTCATGGCGACGATGATGTCATAATGGTCATCATGGCGACGATGACGTCATAATGGTCGTCATGGCGACGATGACGTCATAATGGTCGTCATGGCGACGATGATGTCATAATGGTCGTCATGGCGACGGTGATGTCATAATAGTCGTCATGGCGACAATGATGTCATAATGGTCGTCATGCCGACGATGATGTCATAATGGTCGTCACGGCGACGGTGTTGCCATAATGGTCGTCATGGCGACGATGATGTCATAATGGTCGTCATGGCGACGATGATGTCATAATGGTCGTCATGGCGACGATGATGTCAGTATGGTGGTCATGGCTTTGGTGATGTCATAATGGTCGTCATGGCGACGGTGATGTCACAATGGTCGTCATGGCAAAGGTGATGTCAGAATGGTCGTCATGGCGACGGTGTTGCCATAATGGTCGTCATGGCGACGATGACGTCATAATGGTCATCATGGCGACGATGATGTCATAATGGTCGTCATGGCGACGGTGATGTCATAATGGTCGTCATGGCAATGGTGATGTCAGAATGGTCGTCATGGCGACGATGATGTCAGTATGGTGGTCATGGCTTTGGTGATGTCATAATGGTCGTCATGGCGACGATTATGTCATAATAGTCGTCATGGCGACGATGATGTCAATATGGTTGTCATGGCTTGGTGATGTCATAATGGTCGTCATGGCGACGGTGTTGCCATAATGGTCGTCATGGCGACGATGATGTCATAATGGTCGTCATGGCGACGATGATGTTATAATGGTCGTCATGGCGACGATGATGTCAGTATGGTGGTCATGGCTTTGGTGATGTCATAATGGTCGTCATGGCGACGGTGATGTCATAATGGTGGTCATGGCAATGGTGATGTCAGAATGGTGGTCATGGCTTTCGTGATGTCATAATGGTCGTCATGGCGACGATGTCAATATGGTTGTCATGGCTTTGGTGATGTCATAATGGTCGTCATGGCGACGGTGATGTCATAATGGTCGTCATGGCGACGATGACGTCATAATGGTCGTCATGCCGACGATGATGTCATAATGGTCGTCATGGCGACGGTGATGTCATAATAGTCGTCATGGCGACAATGATGTCATAATGGTCGTCATGCCAACGATGATGTCATAATGGTCGTCACGGCGACGGTGTTGCCATAATCGTCGTCATGGCGACGATGATGTCATAATGGTCGTCATGGCGACGATGATGTCATAATGGTCGTCATGGCGACGATGATGTCAGTATGGTGGTCATGGCTTTGGTGATGTCATAATGGTCGTCATGGCGACGGTGATGTCATAATGGTCGTCATGGCTTTGGTGATGTCATAATGGTCGTCATGGCGACGGTGATGTCATAATGGTCGTCATGCCAAAGGTGATGTCAGAATGGTCGTCATGGCGACGGTGTTGCCATAATGGTCGTCATGGCGACGATGACGTCATAATGGTCATCATGGCGACGATGATGTCATAATGGTCGTCATGGCGACGGTGATGTCATAATGGTCGTCATGGCAATGGTGATGTCAGAATGGTCGTCATGGCGACGATGATGTCAGTATGGTGGTCATGGCTTTGGTGATGTCATAATGGTCGTCATGGCGACGATTATGTCATAATGGTCGTCATGGCGACGATGATGTCAATATGGTTGTCATGGCTTGGTGATGTCATAATGGTCGTCATGGCGACGGTGTTGCCATAATGGTCGTCATGGCGACGATGATGTCATAATGGTCGTCATGGCGACGATGATGTTATAATGGTCGTCATGGCGACGATGCTGTCAGTATGGTGGTCATGGCTTTGGTGATGTCATAATGGTCGTCATGGCGACGGTGATGTCATAATGGTCGTCATGGCAATGGTGATGTCAGAATGGTGGTCATGGCTTTCGTGATGTCATAATGGTCGTCATGGCGACGATGTCAATATGGTTGTCATGGCTTTGGTGATGTTATAATGGTCGTCATGGCGACGGTGATGTCATAATGGTCGTCATGGCGACGATGATGTCATAATGGTCGTCACGGCGACGATGATGTCATAATGGTCGTCATAGCGACGATGATGTCATAATGGTCGTCATGGCGACGATGACGTCATAATGGTCGTCATGGCGACGATGATGTCATAATGGTCGTCATGGCGTCGGTGATGTCATAATGGTCGTCATGCAGACGATGATGTCAGTATGGTGGTCATGGCTCTTTTGATGTCATAATGGTCGTCATGGCGACGATGATGTCATAATGGTCGTCATGGCGACGATGATGTCATAATGGTCGTCATGCCGATGATGATGTCATAATGGTCGTCATGGCGACGATGATGTCATAATGGTCGTCACGGCGACGATGATGTCAGTATGGTGGTCATGGCTTTGGTGATGTCGTAATGGTCGTCAGGGCGACGGTGATGTCATAATGGTCGTCATGGCAATGGTGATGTCAGAATGGTTGTCATGGCGACGATGATGTCATACTGTCGTCATGGCGACGGTGTTGCCATAATGGTCGTCATGGCGACGATGATGTCATAATGGTCATCATGGCGACGATGACGTCATAATGGTCGTCATGGCAACGATGATGTCATAATGGTCATCATGGCGACGATGACGTCATAATGGTCGTCATGGCAACGATGATGTCATAATGGTCGTGATGGCGACGATGATGTCATAAAGGTCGTCATGGCGACGGTGTTGTCATAATGGTCGTCATGCCGACGATGATGTCATAATGGTCGTCATGGTGAAGATGATGTCATAATGGTCGTCATGGCGACGATGATGTCATAATGGTCATCATGGCGACGATGACGTCATAATGGTCGTCATGGCGACGATGACGTCATAATGGTCGTCATGGCGACGATGATGTCATAATGGTCGTCATGGCGACGGTGATGTCATAATAGTCGTCATGGCGACAATGATGTCATAATGGTCGTCATGCCGACGATGATGTCATAATGGTCGTCACGGCGACGGTGTTGCCATAATGGTCGTCATGGCGACGATGATGTCATAATGGTCGTCATGGCGACGATGATGTCATAATGGTCGTCATGGCGACGATGATGTCAGTATGGTGGTCATGGCTTTGGTGATGTCATAATGGTCGTCATGGCGACGGTGATGTCACAATGGTCGTCATGGCAAAGGTGATGTCAGAATGGTCGTCATGGCGACGGTGTTGCCATAATGGTCGTCATGGCGACGATGACGTCATAATGGTCATCATGGCGACGATGATGTCATAATGGTCGTCATGGCGACGGTGATGTCATAATGGTCGTCATGGCAATGGTGATGTCAGAATGGTCGTCATGGCGACGACGATGTCAGTATGGTGGTCATGGCTTTGGTGATGTCATAATGGTCGTCATGGCGACGATTATGTCATAATAGTCGTCATGGCGACGATGATGTCAATATGGTTGTCATGGCTTGGTGATGTCATAATGGTCGTCATGGCGACGGTGTTGCCATAATGGTCGTCATGGCGACGATGATGTCATAATGGTCGTCATGGCGACGATGATGTTATAATGGTCGTCATGGCGACGATGATGTCAGTATGGTGGTCATGGCTTTGGTGATGTCATAATGGTCGTCATGGCGACGGTGATGTCATAATGGTGGTCATGGCAATGGTGATGTCAGAATGGTGGTCATGGCTTTCATGATGTCATAATGGTCGTCATGGCGACGATGTCAATATGGTTGTCATGGCTTTGGTGATGTCATAATGGTCGTCATGGCGACGGTGATGTCATAATGGTCGTCATGGCGACGATGACGTCATAATGGTCGTCATGGCGACGATGATGTCATAATGGTCGTCATGGCGACGGTGATGTCATAATAGTCGTCATGGCGACAATGATGTCATAATGGTCGTCATGCCAACGATGATGTCATAATGGTCGTCACGGCGACGGTGTTGCCATAATCGTCGTCATGGCGACGATGATGTCATAATGGTCGTCATGGCGACGATGATGTCATAATGGTCGTCATGGCGACGATGATGTCAGTATGGTGGTCATGGCTTTGGTGATGTCATAATGGTCGTCATGGCGACGGTGATGTCATAATGGTCGTCATGGCTTTGGTGATGTCATAATGGTCGTCATGGCGACGGTGATGTCATAATGGTCGTCATGCCAAAGGTGATGTCAGAATGGTCGTCATGGCGACGGTGTTGCCATAATGGTCGTCATGGCGACGATGACGTCATAATGGTCATCATGGCGACGATGATGTCATAATGGTCGTCATGGCGACGGTGATGTCATAATGGTCGTCATGGCAATGGTGATGTCAGAATGGTCGTCATGGCGACGATGATGTCAGTATGGTGGTCATGGCTTTGGTGATGTCATAATGGTCGTCATGGCGACGATTATGTCATAATGGTCGTCATGGCGACGATGATGTCAATATGGTTGTCATGGCTTGGTGATGTCATAATGGTCGTCATGGCGACGGTGTTGCCATAATGGTCGTCATGGCGACGATGATGTCATAATGGTCGTCATGGCGACGATGATGTTATAATGGTCGTCATGGCGACGATGATGTCAGTATGGTGGTCATGGCTTTGGTGATGTCATAATGGTCGTCATGGCGACGGTGATGTCATAATGGTCGTCATGGCAATGGTGATGTCAGAATGGTGGTCATGGCTTTCGTGATGTCATAATGGTCGTCATGGCGACGATGTCAATATGGTTGTCATGGCTTTGGTGATGTCATAATGGTCGTCATGGCGACGGTGATGTCATAATGGTCGTCATGGCGACGATGATGTCATAATGGTCGTCACGGCGACGATGATGTCATAATGGTCGTCATAGCGACGATGATGTCATAATGGTCGTCATGGCGACGATGACGTCATAATGGTCGTCATGGCGACGATGATGTCATAATGGTCGTCATGGCGACGATGATGTCATACTGGTCGTCATGGCGACGGTGTTGCCATAATGGTTGTCATGGCGACGATGATGTCATAATGGTCGTCATGGCGACGGTGATGTCATAATGGTCGTCATGCCGACGATGATGTCAGTATGGTGGTCATGGCTTTGGTGATGTCATAATGGTCGTCATGGCAACGATGATGTCATAATGGTCGTCATGGCGACGATGATGTCATAATGGTCGTCATGGCGACGATGATGTCAGTATGGTGGTCATGGCTTTGGTGATGTCATAATGGTCGTCATGGCGACGGTGATGTCATAATGGTCGTCACGGCGACGGTGATGTCATAATGGTCGTCATGGCGATGATGACGTCATAATGGTCGTCATGGCGACGATGATGTCATACTGGTCGTCATGGCGACGGTGTTGCCATAATGGTCGTCATGGCGACGATGATGTCATAATGGTCGTCATGGCGACGGTGTTGTCATAATGGTCGTCATGCCGACGATGATGTCATAATGGTCGTCATGGCGAAGATGATGTCATAATGGTCGTCATGGCGAAGATGATGTCATAATGGTCATCATGGCGACGATGACGTCATAATGGTAGTCATGGCGACGATGACGTCATAATGGTCGTCATGGCGACGATGATGTCATAATGGTCGTCATGGCGACGGTGATGTCATAATAGTCGTCATGGCGACAATGATGTCATGATGGTCGTCATGCCGACGATGATGTCATAATGGTCGTCACGGCGACGGTGTTGCCATAATGGTCGTCATGGCGACGATGATGTCATAATGGTCGTCATGGCGACGAAGATGTCATAATGGTCGTCATGGCGACGATGATGTCAGTATGGTGGTCATGGCTTTGGTGATGTCATAATGGTCGTCATGGCGACGGTGATGTCATAATGGTCGTCATGGCAAAGGTGATGTCAGAATGGTCGTCATGGCGACGGTTTTGCCATAATGGTCGTCATGGCGACGATGACGTCATAATGGTCGTCATGGCGACGATGACGTCATAATGGTCGTCATGTCGACGATGACGTCATAATGGTCGTCATGTCGACGATGACGTCATAATGGTCGTCATGGCGACGATGATGTCATAATGGTCGTCATGGCGACGATGATGTCATAAGGGTCGTCATGGCGACGATGATGTAAGTATGGTGGTCATGGCTTTGGTGATGTCATAATGGTCGTCATGGCGACGGTGATGTCATAATGGTCGTCATGGCGATGGTGATGTCAGAATGGTCGTCATGGCGACGATGATGTCAGTATGGTGGTCATGGCTTTGGTGATGTCATAATGGTCGTCATGGCGACGATTATGTCATAATGGTCGTCATGGCGACGATGATGTCATAATGGTTGTCATGGCTTGGTGATGTCATAATGGTCGTCATGGCGACGGTGATGTCATAATGGTCGTCATGGCGACGATGATGTCATAATGGTCGTCACGGCGACGATGATGTCATAATGGTCGTCATGGCGACGATGATGTCATACTGGTCGTCATGGCGACGGTGTTGCCATAATGGTCGTCATGGCGACGATGATGTCATAATGGTCGTCATGCCGACGATGATGTCATAATGGTCGTCATGGCGACGGTGTTGCCATAATGGTCGTCATGGCGACGATGATGTCATAATGGTCGTCATGGCGACGATGATGTTATAATGGTCGTCATGGCGACGATGATGTCAGTATGGTGGTCATGGCTTTGGTGATGTCATAATGGTCGTCATGGCGACGGTGATGTCATAATGGTCGTCATGGCAATGGTGATGTCAGAATGGTGGTCATGGCTTTCGTGATGTCATAATGGTCGTCATGGCGATGATGATGTCATAATGGTCGTCATGGCGACGATGATGTCATAATGGTCGTCATGGCGACGGTGATGTCATAATGAACGTCATGGCGACGATGATGTCATAATGGTCGTCATGGCTACGATGATGTCATAATGGTCGTCATGGCGACGATGATGTTATAATAGTCGTCATGGCGACGATGATGTCATAATGGTCGTCATGCCAACGATGATGTCAGAATGGTGGTCATGGCTTTCGTGATGTCATAATGGTCGTCATGGCGACGATGTCAATATGGTTGTCATGGCTTTGGTGATGTCATAATGGTCGTCATGGCGACGGTGATGTCATAATGGTCGTCATGGCGACGATGATGTCATAATGGTCGTCACGGCGACGATGATGTCATAATGGTCGTCATAGCGACGATGACGTCATAATGGTCGTCATGGCGACGATGATGTCATACTGGTCGTCATGGCGACGGTGTTGCCATAATGGTTGTCATGGCGACGATGATGTCATAATGGTCGTCATGGCGACGGTGATGTCATAATGGTCGTCATGCCGACGATGATGTCAGTATGGTGGTCATGGCTTTGGTGATGTCATAATGGTCGTCATGGCAACGATGATGTCATAATGGTCGTCATGGCGACGATGATGTCATAATGGTCGTCATGGCGACGATGATGTCAGTATGGTGGTCATGGCTTTGGTGATGTCATAATGGTCGTCATGGCGACGGTGATGTCATAATGGTCGTCACGGCGACGGTGATGTCATAATGGTCGTTATGGCGACGATGACGTCATAATGGTCGTCATGGCGACGATGATGTCATACTGGTCGTCATGGCGACGGTGTTGCCATAATGGTCGTCATGGCGACGATGATGTCATAATGGTCGTCATGGCGACGGTGTTGTCATAATGGTCGTCATGCCGACGATGATGTCATAATGGTCGTCATGGCGAAGATGATGTCATAATGGTCGTCATGGCGACGATGATGTCATAATGGTCGTCATGGCGACGATGACGTCATAATGGTCGTCATGGCGACGATGATGTCATAATGGTCGTCATGGCGACGGTGATGTCATAATAGTCGTCATGGCGACAATGATGTCATAATGGTCGTCATGCCGACGATGATGTCATAATGGTCGTCACGGCGACGGTGTTGCCATAATGGTCGTCATGGCGACGATGATGTCATAATGGTCGTCATGGCGACGATGATGTCAGTATGGTGGTCATGGCTTTGGTGATGTCATAATGGTCGTCATGGCGACGTTGTTGTCATAATGGTCGTCATGGCGACGGTGATGTCAGAATGGTAGTCATGGCGACGGTGTTGCCATAATGGTCGTCATGGCGACGATGACGTCATAATGGTCGTCATGGCGACAATGATGTCATAATGGTCGTCATGGCGACGATGACGTCATAATGGTCGTCATGGCGACGATGATGTCATAATGGTCGTCATGGCGACGATGATGTCATAATGGTCGTCATGGCGACGATGATGTCAGTATGGTGGTCATGGCTTTGGTGATGTCAGAATGGTCGTCATGGCGACGATGATGTCATACTGGTCGTCATGGCGACGGTGTTGCCATAATGGTCGTCATGGCGACGATGATGTCATAATGGTCGTCATGGCAATGGTGATGTCAGAATGGTCGTCATGGCGACGATGATGTCATAATGGTCGTCATGGCGACGGTGATGTCATAATGGTCGTCATGGCGACGATGATGTCATAATGGTCATCATGGCGACGATGACGTCATAATGGTAGTCATGGCGACGATGACGTCATAATGGTCGTCATGGCGACGATGATGTCATAATGGTCGTCATGGCGACGGTGATGTCATAATAGTCGTCATGGCGACAATGATGTCATGATGGTCGTCATGCCGACGATGATGTCATAATGGTCGTCACGGCGACGGTGTTGCCATAATGGTCGTCATGGCGACGATGATGTCATAATGGTCGTCATGGCGACGAAGATGTCATAATGGTCGTCATGGCGACGATGATGTCAGTATGGTGGTCATGGCTTTGGTGATGTCATAATGGTCGTCATGGCGACGGTGATGTCATAATGGTCGTCATGGCAAAGGTGATGTCAGAATGGTCGTCATGGCGACGGTGTTGCCATAATGGTCGTCATGGCGACGATGACGTCATAATGGTCGTCATGGCGACGATGACGTCATAATGGTCGTCATGTCGACGATGACGTCATAATGGTCGTCATGTCGACGATGACGTCATAATGGTCGTCATGGCGACGATGATGTCATAATGGTCGTCATGGCGACGATGATGTCATAAGGGTCGTCATGGCGACGATGATGTCAGTATGGTGGTCATGGCTTTGGTGATGTCATAATGGTCGTCATGGCGACGATTATGTCATAATGGTCGTCATGGCGACGATGATGTCATAATGGTTGTCATGGCTTGGTGATGTCATAATGGTCGTCATGGCGACGGTGATGTCATAATGGTCGTCATGGCGACGATGATGTCATAATGGTCGTCACGGCGACGATGATGTCATAATGGTCGTCATGGCGACGATGATGTCATACTGGTCGTCATGGCGACGGTGTTGCCATAATGGTCGTCATGGCGACGATGATGTCATAATGGTCGTCATGCCGACGATGATGTCATAATGGTCGTCATGGCGACGGTGTTGCCATAATGGTCGTCATGGCGACGATGATGTCATAATGGTCGTCATGGCGACGATGATGTTATAATGGTCGTCATGGCGACGATGATGTCAGTATGGTGGTCATGGCTTTGGTGATGTCATAATGGTCGTCATGGCGACGATGATGTCATAATGGTCGTCATGGCAATGGTGATGTCAGAATGGTGGTCATGGCTTTCGTGATGTCATAATGGTCGTCATGGCGATGATGATGTCATAATGGTCGTCATGGCGACGATGATGTCATAATGGTCGTCATGGCGACGGTGATGTCATAATGAACGTCATGGCGACGATGATGTCATAATGGTCGTCATGGCTACGATGATGTCATAATGGTCGTCATGGCGACGATGATGTTATAATAGTCGTCATGGCGACGATGATGTCATAATGGTCGTCATGCCAACGATGATGTCAGAATGGTGGTCATGGCTTTCGTGATGTCATAATGGTCGTCATGGCGACGATGTCAATATGGTTGTCATGGCTTTGGTGATGTCATAATTGTCGTCATGGCGACGGTGATGTCATAATGGTCGTCATGGCGACGATGATGTCATAATGGTCGTCACGGCGACGATGATGTCATAATGGTCGTCATAGCGACGATGACGTCATAATGGTCGTCATGGCGACGATGATGTCATACTGGTCGTCATGGCGACGGTGTTGCCATAATGGTTGTCATGGCGACGATGATGTCATAATGGTCGTCATGGCGACGGTGATGTCATAATGGTCGTCATGCCGACGATGATGTCAGTATGGTGGTCATGGCTTTGGTGATGTCATAATGGTCGTCATGGCAACGATGATGTCATAATGGTCGTCATGGCGACGATGATGTCATAATGGTCGTCATGGCGACGATGATGTCAGTATGGTGGTCATGGCTTTGGTGATGTCATAATGGTCGTCATGGCGACGGTGATGTCATAATGGTCGTCACGGCGACGGTGATGTCATAATGGTCGTTATGGCGACGATGACGTCATAATGGTCGTCATGGCGACGATGATGTCATACTGGTCGTCATGGCGACGGTGTTGCCATAATGGTCGTCATGGCGACGATGATGTCATAATGGTCGTCATGGCGACGGTGTTGTCATAATGGTCGTCATGCCGACGATGATGTCATAATGGTCGTCATGGCGAAGATGATGTCATAATGGTCGTCATGGCGACGATGATGTCATAATGGTCGTCATGGCGACGATGACGTCATAATGGTCGTCATGGCGACGATGATGTCATAATGGTCGTCATGGCGACGGTGATGTCATAATAGTCGTCATGGCGACAATGATGTCATAATGGTCGTCATGCTGACGGTGATGTCATAATGGTCGTCACGGCGACGGTGTTGCCATAATGGTCGTCATGGCGACGATGATGTCATAATGGTCGTCATGGCGACGATGATGTCATAATGGTCGTCATGGCGACGATGATGTCAGTATGGTGGTCATGGCTTTGGTGATGTCATAATGGTCGTCATGGCGACGTTGATGTCATAATGGTCGTCATGGCGACGGTGATGTCAGAATGGTAGTCATGGCGACGGTGTTGCCATAATGGTCGTCATGGCGACGATGACGTCATAATGGTCGTCATGGCGACAATGATGTCATAATGGTCGTCATGGCGACGATGACGTCATAATGGTCGTCATGGCGACGATGATGTCATAATGGTCGTCATGGCGACGATGATGTCATAATGGTCGTCATGGCGACGATGATGTCAGTATGGTGGTCATGGCTTTGGTGATGTCAGAATGGTCGTCATGGCGACGATGATGTCATACTGGTCGTCATGGCGACGGTGTTGCCATAATGGTCGTCATGGCGACGATGATGTCATAATGGTCGTCATGGCAATGGTGATGTCAGAATGGTCGTCATGGCGACGATGATGTCATAATGGTCGTCATGGCGACGGTGATGTCATAATGGTCGTCATGGCGACGATGATGTCATAATGGTCGTCATGGCTACGATGATGTCATAATGGTCGTCATGGAGACGATGATGTTATAATAGTCGTCATGACGACGATGATGTCATAATGGTCGTCATGCCAACGATGATGTCAATAAGGTTGTCATGGCTTTGGTGATGTCATATTGGTCGTCATTGCGACGGTGATGTCATAATGGTCGTCATGGCGACGATGATGTCATAATGGTCGTCACGGCGACGATGATGTCATAATGGTCGTCACGGCGGCGGTAATGTCATAATGGTCATCATGGCGACGATGATGTCATACTGTCGTCATGGCAACGGTGTTGCCATAATGGTCGTCATGGCGACGATGATGTCATAATGGTCGTCATGGCGACGATGACGTCATAATGGTCGTCATGGCGACGATGACGTCATAATGGTCGTCATGGCGACGATGACGTCATAATGGTCGTCATGGCGACGATGACGTCATAATGGTCGTCATGCCGACGATGATGTCATAATGGTCGTCATGGCGACGATGATGTCATAATGGTCGTCACGGCGACGATGATGTCAGTATGGTGGTCAGGGCGACGGTGATGTCATAATGGTCGTCAGGGCGACGGTGATGTCATAATGGTCGTCATGGCAATGGTGATGTCAGAATGGTCGTCATGGCGACGATGATGTCATACTGTCGTCATGGCGACGGTGTTGCCATAATGGTCGTCATGGCGAAGATGATGTCATAATGGTCATCATGGCGACGATGACGTCATAATGGTCGTCATGGCAACGATGAAGTCATAATGGTCGTCATGGCGACGATGATGTCATACTGGTCGACATGGCGACAGTGTTGCCATAATGGTCGTCATGGCGACGATGATGTCATAATGGTCGTCATGGCGACGGTGTTGTCATAATGGTCGTCATGCCGACGATGATGTCATAATGGTCGTCATGGCGAAGATTATGTCATAATGGTCGTCATGGCGACGATGATGTCATAATGGTCATCATGGCGACGATGACGTCATAATGGTCGTCATGGCGACGATGACGTCATAATGGTCGTCATGGCGACAATGATGTCATAATGGTCGTCATGGCGACGGTGATGTCATAATGGTCGTCATGGCGACGGTGATGTCATAATGGTCGTCATGGCGACGATGATGTCAGTATGGTGGTCATGGCTTTGGTGATGTCATAATGGTCGTCATGGCGACGGTGATGTCATAATGGTCGTCATGGCAAAGGTGATGTCAGAATGGTCGTCATGGCTTTCGTGATGTCATAATGGTCGTCATGGCGACGATGATGTCAATATGGTTGTCATGGCTTTGGTGATGTCATAATGGTCGTCATGGCGACGGTGATGTCATAATGGTCGTCATGGCGACGATGATGTCATAATGGTCGTCACGGCGACGATGATGTCATAATGGTCGTCATAGCGACGATGATGTCATAATGGTCGTCATGGCGACGATGATGTCATAATGGTCGTCATGGCGACGATGATGTCATACTGGTCGTCATGGCGACGGTGTTGCCATAATGGTTGTCATGGCGACGATGATGTCATAATGGTCGTCATGGCGACGGTGATGTCATAATGGTCGTCATGCCGACGATGATGTCAGTATGGTGGTCATGGCTTTGGTGATGTCATAATGGTCGTCATGGCAACGATGATGTCATAATGGTCGTCATGGCGACGATGATGTCATAATGGTCGTCATGGCGACGATGATGTCAGTATGGTGGTCATGGCTTTGGTGATGTCATAATGGTCGTCATGGCGACGGTGATGTCATAATGGTCGTCACGGCGACGGTGATGTCATAATGGTCGTCACGGCGACGGTGATGTCATAATGGTCGTCATGGCGACGATGACGTCATAATGGTCGTCATGGCGACGATGATGTCATACTGGTCGTCATGGCGACGGTGTTGCCATAATGGTCGTCATGGCGACGATGATGTCATAATGGTCGTCATGGCGACGATGATGTCATAATGGTCGTCATGCCGACGATGATGTCATAATAGTCGTCATGGTGAAGATGATGTCATAATGGTCGTCATGGCGACGATGATGTCATAATGGTCGTCATGGCGACGATGACGTCATAATGATCGTCATGGCGACGATGACGTCATAATGATCGTCATGTCGACGGTGATGTCATAATGGTCGTCATGGCGACGGTGATGTCATAATAGTCGTCATGGCGACGTTGATGTCATAATTGTCGTCATGCCGACGATGATGTCATAATGGTCGTCATGGCGACGGTGTTACCATAATGGTCGTCATGGCGACGATGATGTCATAATGGTCGTCATGGCGACAATGATGTCATAATGGTCGTCATGGCGACGATGATGTCAGAAGGTCGTCATGGCGACGATTATGTCAGTATGGTAGTCATGGCTTTGGTGATGTCATAATGGTCGTCATGGCGACGATGATGTCATAATGGTCGTCATGGCGAAGATGATGTCAATATGGTTGTCATGGTTTTGGTGATATCATAATGGTCGTCATGGCGACGGTGATGTCATAATGGTCGTCATGGCGACGATGATGTCATAATGGTCGTCACGGCGACGATGACGTCATAATGGTCGTCATGGCGACGATGACGTCATAATGGTCGTCATGGCGACAGTGATGTCATAATAGTCGTCATGGCGACGATGATGTCATAATGGTCGTCATGCCGACGATGATGTCATAATGGTCGTCACGGCGACAGTGTTGCCATAATGGTCGTCATGGCGACGATGATGTCATAATGGTCGTCATGGCGACGATGATGTCATAATGGTCGTCATGGCGACGATGATGTCAGTATGGTGGTCATGGCTTTGGTGATGTCAGAATGGTCGTCATGGCGACGGTGTTGCCATAATGGTCGTCATGGCGACGATGATGTCATAATGGTCGTCATGGCGACGATGATGTCATAATGGTCGTCATGGCGACGATGACGTCATAATGGTCGTCATGGCGACGATGATGTCATAATGGTCGTCATGGTGACGATGATGTCATAATGGTCGTCATTGTGACGATGATGTCATAATGGTCGTCATGGCAATGGTGATGTCAGAATGGTCGTCATGGCGACGATGATGTCAGTATGGTGGTCATGGCTTTGGTGATGTCATAATGGTCGTCATGGCGACGGTGATGTCATAATGGTCGTCATGGCAATGGTGATGTCAGAATGGTCGTCATGGAGACGATGATGTCAGTATGGTGGTCATGGCTTTGGTGATGTCATAATGGTCGTCATGGCGACGATTATGTCATAATGGTCGTCATGGCGACGATGATGTCAATATGGTTGTCATGGCTTTGGTGATGTCATAATGGTCGTCATGGCGACGATGATGTCATAATGGTCGTCACGGCGACGATGATGTCATAATGGTCGTCACGGCGACGATGATGTCATAATGGTCGTCATAGCGACGATGACGTCATAATGGTCGTCATGGCGACGATGATGTCATAATGGTCGTCATGGCGACGCTGATGTCAATATGGTTGTCATGGCTTTGGTGATGTCATAATGGTCGTCACGGCGACGATGATGTCATAATAGTCGTCATGGCGAAGATGATGTCATAATGGTCGTCATGGCGACGACGACGTCATAATGATCGTCATGGCGACGATGACGTCATAATGATCGTCATGTCGACGGTGATGTCATAATGGTCGTCATGGCGACGGTGATGTCATAATAGTCGTCATGGCGACGTTGATGTCATAATTGTCGTCATGCCGACGATGATGTCATAATGGTCGTCATGGCGACGGTGTTACCATAATGGTCGTCATGGCGACGATGATGTCATAATGGTCGTCATGGCGACAATGATGTCATAATGGTCGTCATGGCGACGATGATGTCAGAATGGTCGTCATGGCGACGATTATGTCAGTATGGTAGTCATGGCTTTGGTGATGTCATAATGGTCGTCATGGCGACGATGATGTCATAATGGTCGTCATGGCGACGATGATGTCAATATGGTTGTCATGGTTTTGGTGATATCATAATGGTCGTCATGGCGACGGTGATGTCATAATGGTCGTCATGGCGACGATGATGTCATAATGGTCGTCACGGCGACGATGACGTCATAATGGTCGTCATGGCGACGATGACGTCATAATGGTCGTCATGGCGACAGTGATGTCATAATAGTCGTCATGGCGACGATGATGTCATAATGGTCGTCATGCCGACGATGATGTCATAATGGTCGTCATGGTGACGATGATGTCATAATGGTCGTCATTGTGACGATGATGTCATAATGGTCGTCATGGCAATGGTGATGTCAGAATGGTCGTCATGGCGACGATGATGTCAGTATGGTGGTCATGGCTTTGGTGATGTCATAATGGTCGTCATGGCGACGGTGATGTCATAATGGTCGTCATGGCAATGGTGATGTCAGAATGGTCGTCATGGCGACGATGATGTCAGTATGGTGGTCATGGCTTTGGTGATGTCATAATGGTCGTCATGGCGACGATTATGTCATAATGGTCGTCATGGCGACGATGATGTCAATATGGTTGTCATGGCTTTGGTGATGTCATAATGGTCGTCATGGCGGCGGTGATGTCATAATGGTCGTCATGGCGACGATGATGTCATAATGGTCGTCACGGCGACGATGATGTCATAATGGTCGTCACGGCGACGATGATGTCATAATGGTCGTCATAGCGACGATGACGTCATAATGGTCGTCATGGCGACGATGATGTCATAATGGTCATCATGGCGACGATGATGTCAATATGGTTGTCATGGCTTTGGTGATGTCATAATGGTCGTCACGGCGACGATGATGTCATAATGGTCGTCACAGCGACGATGATGTCATAATGGTCGTCACGGCGACGGTGATGTCATAATGGTAGTCATGGCGACGATGATGTCATACTGGTCGTCATGGCGACGGTGTTGCCATAATGGTCCTCATGGTGACGATGATGTCATAATGGTCGTCATGGCGACGATGATGTCATAATGGTCGTCATGTCGACGATGATGTCATAATGGTCGTCATGCCGACGATGATGTCTGTATGGTGGTCATGGCTTTGGTGATGTCATAATGGTCGTCATGGCGACGATGATGTCATACTGGTCGTCATGGCGACGGTGTTGCCATAATGGTCGTCATGGCGACGATGATGTCATAATGGTCGTCATGGCGACGGTGATGTCATAATGGTCGTCATGCCGACGATGATGTCAGTATGGTGGTCATGGCTTTGGTGATGTCATAATGGTCGTCATGGCGACGGTGATGTCATAATGGTCGTCATGGCAATGGTGATGTCAGAATGGTCGTCATGGTGACGATGATGTCATAATGGTCGTCATTGTGACGATGATGTCATAATGGTCGTCATGGCAATGGTGATGTCAGAATGGTCGTCATGGCGACGATGATGTCAGTATGGTGGTCATGGCTTTGGTGATGTCATAATGGTCGTCATGGCGACGGTGATGTCATAATGGTCGTCATGGCAATGGTGATGTCAGAATGGTCGTCATGGCGACGATGATGTCAGTATGGTGGTCATGGCTTTGGTGATGTCATAATGGTCGTCATGGCGACGATTATGTCATAATGGTCGTCATGGCGACGATGATGTCAATATGGTTGTCATGGCTTTGGTGATGTCATAATGGTCGTCATGGCGGCGGTGATGTCATAATGGTCGTCATGGCGACGATGATGTCATAATGGTCGTCACGGCGACGATGATGTCATAATGGTCGTCACGGCGACGATGATGTCATAATGGTCGTCATAGCGACGATGACGTCATAATGGTCGTCATGGCGACGATGATGTCATAATGGTCGTCATGGCGACGATGATGTCAATATGGTTGTCATGGCTTTGGTGATGTCATAATGGTCGTCACGGCGACGATGATGTCATAATGGTCGTCACAGCGACGATGATGTCATAATGGTCGTCACGGCGACGGTGATGTCATAATGGTAGTCATGGCGACGATGATGTCATACTGGTCGTCATGGCGACGGTGTTGCCATAATGGTCGTCATGGTGACGATGATGTCATAATGGTCGTCATGGCGACGATGATGTCATAATGGTCGTCATGGCGACGATGATGTCATAATGGTCGTCATGCCGACGATGATGTCTGTATGGTGGTCATGGCTTTGGTGATGTCATAATGGTCGTCATGGCGACGATGATGTCATACTGGTCGTCATGGCGACGGTGATGCCATAATGGTCGTCATGGCGACGATGATGTCATAATGTTCGTCATGGCGACGGTGATGTCATAATGGTCGTCATGCCGACGATGATGTCAGTATGGTGGTCATGGCTTTGGTGATGTCATAATGGTCGTCATGGCGACGGTGATGTCATAATGGTCGTCATGGCAATGGTGATGTCAGAATGGTCGTCATGGCGACGATGATGTCAGTATGGTGGTCATGGCTTTGGTGATGTCATAATGGTCGTCATGGCGACGATTATGTCATAATGGTCGTCATGGCGACGATGATGTCAATATGGTTGTCATGGCTTTGGTGATGTCATAATGGTCGTCATGGCGACGGTGATGTCATAATGGTCGTCATGGCGACGATGATGTCATAATGGTCGTCACAGCGACGATGATGTCATAATGGTCGTCACGGCGACGGTGATGTCATAATGGTAGTCATGGCGACGATGATGTCATACTGGTCGTCATGGCGACGGTGTTGCCATAATGGTCGTCATGGCGACGATGATGTCATAATGGTCGTCATGGCGACGATGATGTCATAATGGTCGTCATGGCGACGATGACGTCATAATGGTCGTCATGGCGACGATGATGTCATAATGGTCGTCATGGTGACGATGATGTCATAATGGTCGTCATTGTGACGATGATGTCATAATGGTCGTCATGGCAATGGTGATGTCAGAATGGTCGTCATGGCGACGATGATGTCATACTGGTCGTCATGGCGACGGTGTTGCCATAATGGTCGTCATGGCGACGAAGATGTCATAATGGTCGTCATGGCGACGGTGATGTCATAATGGTCGTCATGCCGACGATGATGTCAGTATGGTGGTCATGGCTTTGGTGATGTCATAATGGTCGTCATGGCGACGGTGATGTCATAATGGTCGTCATGGCAATGGTGATGTCAGAATGGTCGTCATGGTGACGATGATGTCATAATGGTCGTCATTGTGACGATGATGTCATAATGGTCGTCATGGCAATGGTGATGTCAGAATGGTCGTCATGGCGACGATGATGTCAGTATGGTGGTCATGGCTTTGGTGATGTCATAATGGTCGTCATGGCGACGGTGATGTCATAATGGTCGTCATGGCAATGGTGATGTCAGAATGGTCGTCATGGCGACGATGATGTCAGTATGGTGGTCATGGCTTTGGTGATGTCATAATGGTCGTCATGGCGACGATTATGTCATAATGGTCGTCATGGCGACGATGATGTCAATATGGTTGTCATGGCTTTGGTGATGTCATAATGGTCGTCATGGCGGCGGTGATGTCATAATGGTCGTCATGGCGACGATGATGTCATAATGGTCGTCACGGCGACGATGATGTCATAATGGTCGTCACGGCGACGATGATGTCATAATGGTCGTCATAGCGACGATGACGTCATAATGGTCGTCATGGCGACGATGATGTCATAATGGTCGTCATGGCGACGATGATGTCAATATGGTTGTCATGGCTTTGGTGATGTCATAATGGTCGTCACGGCGACGATGATGTCATAATGGTCGTCACAGCGACGATGATGTCATAATGGTCGTCACGGCGACGGTGATGTCATAATGGTAGTCATGGCGACGATGATGTCATACTGGTCGTCATGGCGACGGTGTTGCCATAATGGTCGTCATGGTGACGATGATGTCATAATGGTCGTCATGGCGACGATGATGTCATAATGGTCGTCATGGCGACGATGATGTCATAATGGTCGTCATGCCGACGATGATGTCTGTATGGTGGTCATGGCTTTGGTGATGTCATAATGGTCGTCATGGCGACGATGATGTCATACTGGTCGTCATGGCGACGGTGTTGCCATAATGGTCGTCATGGCGACGATGATGTCATAATGGTCGTCACAGCGACGATGATGTCATAATGGTCGTCACGGCGACGGTGATGTCATAATGGTAGTCATGGCGACGATGATGTCATACTGGTCGTCATGGCGACGGTGTTGCCATAATGGTCGTCATGGCGACGATGATGTCATAATGGTCGTCATGCCGACGATGATGTCAGTATGGTGGTCATGGCTTTGGTGATGTCATAATGGTCGTCATGGCGACGATGATGTCATACTGGTCGTCATGGCGACGGTGTTGCCATAATGGTCGACATGGCGACGATGATGTCATAATGGTCGTCATGGCTACGGTGATGTCATAATGGTCGTCATGCCGACGATGATGTCAGTATGGTGGTCATGGCTTTGGTGATGTCATAATGGTCGTCATGGCGACGGTGATGTCATAATGGTCGTCATGGCAATGGTGATGTCAGAATGGTCGTCATGGCGACGATGATGTCAGTATGGTGGTCATGGCTTTGGTGATGTCATAATGGTCGTCATGGCGACGATTATGTCATAATGGTCGTCATGGCGACGATGATGTCAATATGGTTGTCATGGCTTTGGTGATGTCATAATGGTCGTCATGGCGACGGTGATGTCATAATGGTCGTCATGGCGACGATGAAGTCATAATGGTCGTCACAGCGACGATGATGTCATAATGGTCGTCACGGCGACGGTGATGTCATAATGGTAGTCATGGCGACGATGATGTCATACTGGTCGTCATGGCGACGGTGTTGCCATAATGGTCGTCATGGTGACGATGATGTCATAATGGTCGTCATGGCGACGATGATGTCATAATGGTCGTCATGGCGACGATGATGTCATAATGGTCGTCATGCCGACGATGATGTCAGTATGGTGGTCATGGCTTTGGTGATGTCATAATAGTCGTCATGGCGACGATGATGTCATACTGGTCATCATGGCGACGGTGTTGCCATAATGGTCGTCATGGCGACGATGATGTCATAATGGTCGTCATGGCGACGGTGATGTCATAATGGTCATCATGCCGACGATGATGTCAGTATGGTGGTCATGGCTTTTTATTGATGTCATAATGGTCGTTATGGCGACGATGATGTCATAATGGTCGTCATAGCGACGTTGATGTCATAATGGTCGTCATGGCGACGATGATGTCAGTATGGTGGTCATGGCTTTGGTGATGTCATAATGGTTGTCATGGCGACGGTGATGTCATAATGGTCGTCATGGCGACGATGACGTCATAATGGTCGTCATGGCGACGATGACGTCATAATGGTCGTCATGGCGACGATGACGTCATAATGGTCGTCATGGCGACGATGATGTCATACTGGTTGTCATGGCGATGGTGTTGCCATAATGGTCGTCATGGCGACGATGATGTCATAATGGTCGTCATGGCGACGATGATGTCATAATGGTCATCATGGCGACGATGACGTCATAATGGTCGTCATGGCGACGATGACGTCATAATGGTCGTCATGGCGACGATGATGTCATAATGGTCGTCATGGCGACGGTGATGTCATAATGGTCGTCATGGCGACGATGATGTCATTATGGTGGTCATGGCTTTGGTGATGTCATAATGGTCGTCATGGCGACGGTGATGTCATAATGGTCGTCATGGCAAAGGTGATGTCAGAATGGTCGTCATGGCGACGGTGTTGCCATAATGGTCGTCATGGCGACGATGACGTCATAATGGTCATCATGGCGACGATGATGTCATAATGGTCGTCATGGCGACGATGATGTCATAATGGTCGTCATGGCGACGATGATGTCAGTATGGTGGTCATGGCTTTGGTGATGTCATAATGGTCGTCATGGCGACGGTGATGTCATAATGGTCGTCATGGCAATGGTGATGTCAGAATGGTCGTCATGGCGACGATGGTGTCAGTATGGTGGTCATGGCTTTGGTGATGTCATAATGGTCGTCATGGCGACGATTATGTCATAATGGTCGTCATGGCGACGATGATGTCAATATGGTTGTCATGGCTTGGTGATGTCATAATGGTCGTCATGGCGACGGTGATGTCATAATGGTCGTCATGGCGAAGATGATGTCATAATGGTCGTCACGGCGACGATGATGTCATAATGGTCGTCATGGCGACGATGATGTCATACTGGTCGTCATGGCGACGGTGTTGCCATACTGGTCGTCATGGCGACGGTGTTGCCATAATGGTCGTCATGGCGACGATGATGTCATAATGGTCGTCATGCCGACGATGATGTCATAATGGTCGTCATGGCGACGGTGTTGCCATAATGGTCGTCATGGCGACGATGATGTCATAATGGTCGTCGTGGCGACGATGATGTTATAATGGTCGTCATGGCGACGATGATGTCAGTATGGTGGTCATGGCTTTGGTGATGTCATAATGGTCGTCATGGCAACGGTGATGTCATAATGGTCGTCATGGCAATGGTGATGTCAGAATGGTGGTCATGGCTTTCGTGATGTCATAATGGTCGTCATGGCGACGATGATGTCAATATGGTTGTCATGGCTTTGGTGATGTCATAATGGTCGTCATGGCGACGGTGATGTCATAATGGTCGTCATTGCGACGATGATGTCATAATGGTCGTCACGGCGACGATGATGTCATAATGGTCGTCATAGCGACGATGATGTCATAATGGTCGTCATGGCGACGATGATGTCATAATGGTCGTCATGGCGACGATGATGTCATACTGGTCGTCATGGCGACGGTGTTGCCATAATGGTTGTCATGGCGACGATGATGTCATAATGGTCGTCATGGCGACGGTGATGTCATAATGGTCGTCATGCCGACGATGATGTCAGTATGGTGGTCATGGCTTTGGTGATGTCATAATGGTCGTCATGGCAACGATGATGTCATAATGGTCGTCATGGCGACGATGATGTCATAATGGTCGTCATGGCGACGATGATGTCAGTATGGTGGTCATGGCTTTGGTGATGTCATAATGGTCGTCATGGCGACGGTGATGTCATAATGGTCGTCACGGCGACGGTGATGTCATAATGGTCGTCATGGCGACGATGACGTCATAATGGTCGTCATGGCGACGATGATGTCATACTGGTCGTCATGGCGACGGTGTTGCCATAATGGTCGTCATGGCGACGATGATGTCATAATGGTCGTCATGGCGACGGTGATGTCATAATGGTCGTCATGCCGACGATGATGTCATAATAGTCGTCATGGCGAAGATGATGTCATAATGGTCGTCATGGCGACGATGATGTCATAATGGTCGTCATGGCGACGATGACGTCATAATGATCGTCATGGCGACGATGATGTCAATATGGTTGTCATGGCTTGGTGATGTCATAATGGTCGTCATGGCGACGGTGATGTCATAATGGTCGTCATGGCGAAGATGATGTCATAATGGTCGTCACGGCGACGATGATGTCATAATGGTCGTCATGGCGACGATGATGTCATACTGGTCGTCATGGCGACGGTGTTGCCATACTGGTCGTCATGGCGACGGTGTTGCCATAATGGTCGTCATGGCGACGATGATGTCATAATGGTCGTCATGCCGACGATGATGTCATAATGGTCGTCATGGCGACGGTGTTGCCATAATGGTCGTCATGGCGACGATGATGTCATAATGGTCGTCGTGGCGACGATGATGTTATAATGGTCGTCATGGCGACGATGATGTCAGTATGGTGGTCATGGCTTTGGTGATGTCATAATGGTCGTCATGGCAACGGTGATGTCATAATGGTCGTCATGGCAATGGTGATGTCAGAATGGTGGTCATGGCTTTCGTGATGTCATAATGGTCGTCATGGCGACGATGATGTCAATATGGTTGTCATGGCTTTGGTGATGTCATAATGGTCGTCATGGCGACGGTGATGTCATAATGGTCGTCATTGCGACGATGATGTCATAATGGTCGTCACGGCGACGATGATGTCATAATGGTCGTCATAGCGACGATGATGTCATAATGGTCGTCATGGCGACGATGATGTCATAATGGTCGTCATGGCGACGATGATGTCATACTGGTCGTCATGGCGACGGTGTTGCCATAATGGTTGTCATGGCGACGATGATGTCATAATGGTCGTCATGGCGACGGTGATGTCATAATGGTCGTCATGCCGACGATGATGTCAGTATGGTGGTCATGGCTTTGGTGATGTCATAATGGTCGTCATGGCAACGATGATGTCATAATGGTCGTCATGGCGACGATGATGTCATAATGGTCGTCATGGCGACGATGATGTCAGTATGGTGGTCATGGCTTTGGTGATGTCATAATGGTCGTCATGGCGACGGTGATGTCATAATGGTCGTCACGGCGACGGTGATGTCATAATGGTCGTCATGGCGACGATGACGTCATAATGGTCGTCATGGCGACGATGATGTCATACTGGTCGTCATGGCGACGGTGTTGCCATAATGGTCGTCATGGCGACGATGATGTCATAATGGTCGTCATGGCGACGGTGATGTCATAATGGTCGTCATGCCGACGATGATGTCATAATAGTCGTCATGGCGAAGATGATGTCATAATGGTCGTCATGGCGACGATGATGTCATAATGGTCGTCATGGCGACGATGACGTCATAATGATCGTCATGGCGACGATGACGTCATAATGATCGTCATGTCGACGGTGATGTCATAATGGTCGTCATGGCGACGGTGATGTCATAATAGTCGTCATGGCGACGTTGATGTCATAATTGTCGTCATGCCGACGATGATGTCATAATGGTCGTCATGGCGACGGTGTTACCATAATGGTCGTCATGGCGACGATGATGTCATAATGGTCGTCATGGCGACAATGATGTCATAATGGTCGTCATGGCGACGATGATGTCAGAATGGTCGTCATGGCGACGATTATGTCAGTATGGTAGTCATGGCTTTGGTGATGTCATAATGGTCGTCATGGCGACGATGATGTCATAATGGTCGTCATGGCGACGATGATGTCAATATGGTTGTCATGGTTTTGGTGATATCATAATGGTCGTCATGGCGACGGTGATGTCATAATGGTCGTCATGGCGACGATGATGTCATAATGGTCGTCACGGCGACGATGACGTCATAATGGTCGTCATGGCGACGATGACGTCATAATGGTCGTCATGGCGACAGTGATGTCATAATAGTCGTCATGGCGACGATGATGTCATAATGGTCGTCATGCCGACGATGATGTCATAATGGTCGTCACGGCGACGGTGTTGCCATAATGGTCGTCATGGCGACGATGATGTCATAATGGTCGTCATGGCGACGATGATGTCATAATGGTCGTCATGGCGACGATGATGTCAGTATGGTGGTCATGGCTTTGGTGATGTCATAATGGTCGTCATGGCGACGGTGATGTCATAATGGTCGTCATGGCAATGGTGATGTCAGAATGGTCGTCATGGCGACGGTGTTGCCATAATGGTCGTCATGGCGACGATGATGTCATAATGGTCGTCATGGCGACGATGATGTCATAATGGTCGTCATGGCGATGATGACGTCATAATGGTCGTCATGGCGACGATGATGTCATAATGGTCGTCATGGTGACGATGATGTCATAATGGTTGTCATGGCAATGGTGATGTCAGAATGGTCGTCATGGCGACGATGATGTCAGTATGGTGGTCATGGCTTTGGTGATGTCATAATGGTCGTCATGGCGATGGTGATGACATAATGGTCGTCATGGCAATGGTGATGTCAGAATGGTCGTCATGGCGACGATGATGTCAGTATGGTGGTCATGGCTTTGGTGATGTCATAATGGTCGTCATGGCGACGATTATGTCATAATGGTCGTCATGGCGACGATGATGTCAATATGGTTGTCATGGCTTTGGTGATGTCATAATGGTCGTCATGGCGGCGGTGATGTCATAATGGTCGTCATGGCGACGATGATGTCATTATGGTCGTCACGGCGACGATGATGTCATAATGGTCGTCACGGCGACGATGATGTCATAATGGTCGTCATAGCGACGATGACGTCATAATGGTCGTCATGGCGACGATGATGTCATAATGGTCGTCATGGCGACGATGATGTCAATATGGTTGTCATGGCTTTGGTGATGTCATAATGGTCGTCACGGCGACGATGATGTCATAATGGTCGTCACAGCGACGATGATGTCATAATGGTCGTCACGGCGACGGTGATGTCATAATGGTAGTCATGGCGACGATGATGTCATACTGGTCGTCATGGCGACGGTGTTGCCATAATGGTCGTCATGGTGACGATGATGTCATAATGGTCGTCATGGCGACGATGATGTCATAATGGTCGTCATGGCGACGATGATGTCATAATGGTCGTCATGCCGACGATGATGTCAGTATGGTGGTCATGGCTTTGGTGATGTCATAATGGTCGTCATGGCGACGGTGATGTCATAATGGTCGTCATGGCAATGGTGATGTCAGAATGGTCGTCATGGCGATGATGATGTCAGTATGGTGGTCATGGCTTTGGTGATGTCATAATGGTCGTCATGGCGACGATTATGTCATAATGGTCGTCATGGCGACGATGATGTCAATATGGTTGTCATGGCTTTGGTGATGTCATAATGGTCGTCATGGCGACGGTGATGTCATAATGGTCGTCATGGCGACGATGATGTCATAATGGTCGTCACAGCGACGATGATGTCATAATGGTCATCACGGCGACGGTGATGTCATAATGGTAGTCATGGCGACGATGATGTCATACTGGTCGTCATGGCGACGGTGTTGCCATAATGGTCGTCATGGTGACGATGATGTCATAATGGTCGTCATGGCGACGATGATGTCATAATGGTCGTCATGGCGACGATGATGTCATAATGGTCGTCATGCCGACGATGATGTCAGTATGGTGGTCATGGCTTTGGTGATGTCATAATAGTCGTCATGGCGACGATGATGTCATACTGGTCGTCATGGCGACGGTGTTGCCATAATGGTCGTCATGGCGACGATGATGTCATAATGGTCGTCATGGCGACGGTGATGTCATAATGGTCGTCATGCCGACGATGATGTCAGTATGGTGGTCATGGCTTTGGTGATGTCATAATGGTCGTTATGGCGACGATGATGTCATAATGGTCGTCATAGCGACGTTGATGTCATAATGGTCGTCATGGCGACGATGATGTCAGTATGGTGGTCATGGCTTTGGTGATGTCATAATGGTTGTCATGGCGACGGTGATGTCATAATGGTCGTCATGGCGACGATGATGTCATAATGGTCGTCATGGCGACGATGACGTCATAATGGTCGTCATGGCGACGATGACGTCATAATGGTCGTCATGGCGACGATGATGTCATACTGGTCGTCATGGCGATGGTGTTGCCATAATGGTCGTCATGGCGACGATGATGTCATAATGGTCGTCATGGCGACGATGATGTCAATATGGTTGTCATGGCTTTGGTGATGTCATAATGGTCGTCATGGTGACGGTGATGTCATAATGGTCGTCACGGCGACGATGATGTCATAATGATCGTCACGGCGACGATGATGTCATAATGGTCGTCACGGCGACGGTGATGTCATAATGGTCGTCATGGCGACGATGACGTCATAATGGTCGTCATGGCGACGATGATGTCATAATGGTCGTCATGGTGACGATGATGTCATAATGGTCGTCATGGCGACGATGACGTCATAATGGTCGTCATGGCAACGATGATGTCATAATGGTCGTCATGGCGACGATGATGTCATACTGTTCGTCATGGCGACGGTGTTGCCATAATGGTCGTCATGGCGACAATGATGTCATAATGGTCGTCATGGCGACGGTGATGTCATAATGGTCGTCATGCCGACGATGATGTCAGTATGGTGGTCATGTCTTTGGTGATGTCATAATGGTCGTCATGGCAACGATGATGTCATAATGGTCGTCATGGCGACGATGATGTCATAATGGTCGTCATGGCGACGATTATGTCAGTATGGTGGTCATGGCTTTGGTGATGTCATAATGGTCGTCAAGGCGACGGTGATGTCAAAATCGTCGTCATGGCAATGGTGATGTCAGAATGGTCGTCATGGCGACGATGATGTCATACTGGTCGTCATGGCGACGGTGTTGCCATAATGGTCGTCATGGCGACGATGATGTCATAATGGTCGTCATGGCAATGGTGATGTCAGAATGGTCGTCATGGCGACGATGATGTCATAATGGTCGTCATGGCGACCGTGATGTCATAATGGTCGTCATGGCGACGATGATGTCATAATGGTCGTCATGGCTACGATGATGTCATAATGGTCGTCATGGCTACGATGATGTCATATATTTCGTCATGGCGACGATGATGTCATAATGGTCGTCATGGCGACGGTGATGTTATAATAGTCGTCATGGCGACGATGATGTCATAATGGTCGTCATGCCGACGATGATGTCAATATGGTTTTCATGGCTTTGGTGATGTCATAATGGTCGTCATGGCGACGGTGATGTCATAATGGTCGTCATGGCGACGATGATGTCATAATGGTCGTCACGGCGACGGTGATGTCATAATGGTCGTCATGGCGACGATGACGTCATAATGGTCGTCATGGCGACGATGATGCCATAATGGTCGTCATGGCGACGATGATGTCATAATGGTCGTCATGGCGACGATGATGTTATAATGGTCGTCATGGCGACGATGATGTCAGTATGGTGGTCATGGCTTTGGTGATGTCATAATGGTCGTCATGGCGACGGTGATGTCATAATGGTCGTCATGGCAATGGTGATGTCAGAATGGTGGTCATGGCTTTCGTGATGTCATAATGGTCGTCATGGCGACGATGATGTCATAATGGTCGTCATGGCGACGATGATGTCATACTGGTCGTCATGGCGACGGTGTTGCCATAATGGTCGTCATGGCGACGATGATGTCATAATGGTCGTCATGCCGACGATGATGTCATAATGGTCGTCATGGCGACGGTGTTGCCATAATGGTCGTCATGGCGACGATGATGTCATAATGGTCGTCATGGCGACGATGATGTTATAATGGTCGTCATGGCGACGATGATGTCAGTATGGTGGTCATGGCTTTGGTGATGTCATAATGGTCGTCATGGCGACGGTGATGTCATAATGGTCGTCATGGCAATGGTGATGTCAGAATGGTGGTCATGGCTTTCGTGATGTCATAATGGTCGTCATGGCGACGATGATGTCATAATGGTCGTCATGGCGACGATGATGTCATAATGGTCGTCATGGCGACGGTGATGTCATAATGGTCGTCATGGCGACGATGATGTCATAATGGTCGTCATGGCTACGATGATGTCATAATGGTCGTCATGGCGACGATGATGTTATAATAGTCGTCATGGCGACGATGATGTCATAATGGCCGTCATGCCAACGATGATGTCAATATGGTTGTCATGGCTTTGGTGATGTCATAATGGTCGACATGGCGACGGTGATGTCATAATGGTCGTCATGGCGACGATGATGTCATAATGGTCGTCACGGCGACGATGATGTCATAATGGTCGTCACGGCGACGATGATGTCATAATGGTCGTCACGGCGGCGGTAATGTCATAATGGTCGTCATGGCGACGATGATGTCATAATGGTCATCATGGCGACGATGACGTCATAATGTTCGTCATGGCGACGATGACGTCATAATGGTCGTCATGGCGACGATGACGTCATAATGGTCGTCATGGCGACGATAATGTCATACTGGTCGTCATGGCGACGGTGTTGCCATAATGGTCGTCATGGCGACGATGATGTCATAATGGTCGTCATGCCGACGATGATGTCATAATGGTCGTCATGGCGACGATGATGTCATAATGGTCGTCATGGCGACGATGATGTCAGTATGGTGGTCATGGCTTTGGTGATGTCATAATGGTCGTCATGGCGATGGTGATGTCATAATGGTCGTCATGGCAATGGTGATGTCAGAATGGTCGTCATGGCGACGATGATGTCATACTGTCGTCATGGCGACGGTGTTGCCATAATGGTCGTCATGGCGACGATGATGTTATAATGGTCATCATGGCGACGATGACGTCATAATGGTCGTCATGGCAACGATGATGTCATAATGGTCGTCATGGCGACGATGATGTCATACTGGTCGTCATGGCGACTGTGTTGCCATAATGGTCGTCATGGTGACGATGATGTCATAATGGTCGTCATGGCGACGATGATGTCATAATGGTCGTCATGGCGACGATGATGTCATAATGGTCGTCATGCCGACGATGATGTCAGTATGGTGGTCATGGCTTTGGTGATGTCATAATGGTCGTCATGGCGACGGTGATGTCATAATGGTCGTCATGGCAATGGTGATGTCAGAATGGTCGTCATGGCGATGATGATGTCAGTATGGTGGTCATGGCTTTGGTGATGTCATAATGGTCGTCATGGCGACGATTATGTCATAATGGTCGTCATGGCGACGATGATGTCAATATGGTTGTCATGGCTTTGGTGATGTCATAATGGTCGTCATGGCGACGGTGATGTCATAATGGTCGTCATGGCGACGATGATGTCATAATGGTCGTCACAGCGACGATGATGTCATAATGGTCATCACGGCGACGGTGATGTCATAATGGTAGTCATGGCGACAATGATGTCATACTGGTCGTCATGGCGACGGTGTTGCCATAATGGTCGTCATGGTGACGATGATGTCATAATGGTCGTCATGGCGACGATGATGTCATAATGGTCGTCATGGCGACGATGATGTCATAATGGTCGTCATGCCGACGATGATGTCAGTATGGTGGTCATGGCTTTGGTGATGTCATAATAGTCGTCATGGCGACGATGATGTCATACTGGTCGTCATGGCGACGGTGTTGCCATAATGGTCGTCATGGCGACGATGATGTCATAATGGTCGTCATGGCGACGGTGATGTCATAATGGTCGTCATGCCGACGATGATGTCAGTATGGTGGTCATGGCTTTGGTGATGTCATAATGGTCGTTATGGCGACGATGATGTCATAATGGTCGTCATAGCGACGTTGATGTCATAATGGTCGTCATGGCGACGATGATGTCAGTATGGTGGTCATGGCTTTGGTGATGTCATAATGGTTGTCATGGCGACGGTGATGTCATAATGGTCGTCATGGCGACGATGATGTCATAATGGTCGTCATGGCGACGATGACGTCATAATGGTCGTCATGGCGACGATGACGTCATAATGGTCCTCATGGCGACGATGATGTCATACTGGTCGTCATGGCGATGGTGTTGCCATAATGGTCGTCATGGCGACGATGATGTCATAATGGTCGTCATGGCGACGATGATGTCAATATGGTTGTCATGGCTTTGGTGATGTCATAATGGTCGTCATGGTGACGGTGATGTCATAATGGTCGTCACGGCGACGATGATGTCATAATGATCGTCACGGCGACGATGATGTCATAATGGTCGTCACGGCGACGGTGATGTCATAATGGTCGTCATGGCGACGATAACGTCATAATGGTCGTCATGGCGACGATGATGTCAATATGGTTGTCATGGCTTTGGTGATGTCATAATGGTCGTCATGGCGACGGTGATGTCATAATGGTCGTCATGGCGACGATGATGTCATAATGGTCGTCACAGCGACGATGATGTCATAATGGTCATCACGGCGACAGTGATGTCATAATGGTAGTCTTGGCGACGATGATGTCATACTGGTCGTCATGGCGACGGTGTTGCCATAATGGTCGTCATGGTGACGATGATGTCATAATGGTCGTCATGGCGACGATGATGTCATAATGGTCGTCATGGCGACGATGATGTCATAATGGTCGTCATGCCGACGATGATGTCAGTATGGTGGTCATGGCTTTGGTGATGTCATAATAGTCGTCATGGCGACGATGATGTCATACTGGTCGTCATGGCGACGGTGTTGCCATAATGGTCGTCATGGCGACGATGATGTCATAATGGTCGTCATGGCGACGGTGATGTCATAATGGTCGTCATGCCGACGATGATGTCAGTATGGTGGTCATGGCTTTGGTGATGTCATAATGGTTGTCATGGCGACGGTGATGTCATAATGGTCGTCATGGCGACGATGATGTCATAATGGTCGTCATGGCGACGATGACGTCATAATGGTCGTCATGGCGACGATGACGTCATAATGGTCGTCATGGCGACGATGATGTCATACTGGTCGTCATGGCGATGGTGTTGCCATAATGGTCGTCATGGCGACGATGATGTCATAATGGTCGTCATGGCGACGATGATGTCAATATGGTTGTCATGGCTTTGGTGATGTCATAATGGTCGTCATGGTGACGGTGATGTCATAATGGTCGTCACGGCGACGATGATGTCATAATGATCGTCACGGCGACGATGATGTCATAATGGTCGTCACGGCGACGGTGATGTCATAATGGTCGTCATGGCGACGATAACGTCATAATGGTCGTCATGGCGACGATGATGTCATAATGGTCGTCATGGCGACGATGATGTCATAATGGTCGTCATGGTGACGATGATGTCATAATGGTCGTCATGGCGACGATGACGTCATAATGGTCGTCATGGCAACGATGATGTCATAATGGTCGTCATGGCGACGATGATGTCATACTGGTCGTCATGGCGACGGTGTTGCCATAATGGTCGTCATGGCGACAATGATGTCATAATGGTCGTCATGGCGACGGTGATGTCATAATGGTCGTCATGCCGACGATGATGTCAGTATGGTGGTCATGTCTTTGGTGATGTCATAATGGTCGTCATGGCAATGGTGATGTCAGAATGGTCGTCATGGCGACGATGATGTCATACTGTCGTCATGGCGACGGTGTTGCCATAATGGTCGTCATGGCGACGATGATGTTATAATGGTCATCATGGCGACGATGACGTCATAATGGTCGTCATGGCAACGATGATGTCATAATGGTCGTCATGGCGACGATGATGTCATACTGGACGTCATGGCGACAGTGTTGCCATAATGGTCGTCATGGCGACGATGATGTCACAATGGTCGTCATGGCGACGGTGTTGTCATAATGGTCGTCATGCCGACGATGATGTCATAATGTTCGTCATGGCGAATATGATGTCATAATGGTCGTCATGGCGACGATGATGTCATAATGGTCGTCATGGCGACGATGACGTCATAATGGTCGTCATGGCGACGATGATGTCATAATGGTCGTCATGGCGACGGTGATGTCATAATAGTCGTCATGGCGACAATGATGTCATAATGGTCGTCATGGCGACGATGATGTCATAATGGTCGTCACGGCGACGGTGTTGCCATAATGGTCGTCATGGCGACGATGATGTCATAATGGTCGTCATGGCGACGATGATGTCATAATGGTCGTCATGGCGACGATGTCAGTATGGTGGTCATGGCTTTGGTGATGTCATAATGGTCGTCATGGCGACGGTGATGTCATAATGGTCATCATGGGAAAGGTGATGTCCAAATGGTCGTCATGGCGACGGTGTTGCCATAATGGTCGTCATGGCGACGATGATGTCATAATGGTCGTCATGGCGACGATGACGTCATAATGGTCGTCATGGCGACAATGATGTCATAATGGTCGTCATGGCGACGATGATGTCATAATGGTCGTCATGGCGACGATAATGTCAGTATGGTGGTCATGGCTTTGGTGATGTCATAATGGTCGTCATGGCGACGGTGATGTCATAATGGTCGTCATGGCAATGGTGATGTCAGAATGGTCGTCATGGCAACGATGATGTCAGTATGGTGGTCATGGCTTTGGTGATGTCATAATGGTCGTCATGGCGACGATTATGTCATAATGGTCGTCATGGCGACGATGATGTCAATATGGTTGTCATGGCTTTGGTGATGTCATAATGGTCGTCATGGCGACGGTGATGTCATAATGGTCGTCATGGCGACGATGATGTCATAATGGTCGTCACGGCGACGATGATGTCATAATGGTCGTCATGGCGACGATGATGTCATACTGGTCGTCATGGCGACGATGATGTCAGTATGGTGGTCATGGCTTTGGTGATGTCATAATGGTCGTCATGGCAACGATGATGTCATAATGGTCGTCATGGCGACGATGATGTCATAATGGTCGTCATGGCGACGATGATGTCAGTATGGTGGTCATGGCTTTGGTGATGTCATAATGGTCGTCATGGCGACGGTGATGTCAAAATGGTCGTCATGGCAATGGTGATGTCAGAATGGTCTTCATGGCGACGATGATGTCATACTGGTCGTCATGGCGACGGTGTTGCCATAATGGTCGTCATGGCGACGATGATGTCATAATGGTCGTCATGCCGACGATGATGCCATAATGGTCGTCATGGCGACGATGATGTCATAATGGTCGTCATGGCGACGATGATGTCATAATGGTCGTCATGGCGACGATGATGTCAGTATGGTGGTCATGGCTTTGGTGATGTCATAATGGTCGTCATGGCGATGGTGATGTCATAATGGTCGTCATGGCAATGGTGATGTCAGAATGGTCGTCATGGCGACGATGATGTCATACTGTCGTCATGGCGACGGTGTTGCCATAATGGTCGTCATGGCGACGATGATGTTATAATGGTCATCATGGCGACGATGACGTCATAATGGTCGTCATGGCAACGATGATGTCATAATGGTCGTCATGGCGACGATGATGTCATACTGGTCGTCATGGCGACAGTGTTGCCATAATGGTCGTCATGGCGACGATGATGTCACAATGGTCGTCATGGCGACGGTGTTGTCATAATGGTCGTCATGCTGACGATGATGTCATAATGTTCGTAATGGCGAATATGATGTCATAATGGTCGTCATGGCGACGATGATGTCATAATGGTCGTCATGGCGACAATGACGTCATAATGGTCGTCATGGCGACGATGATGTCATAATGGTCGTCATGGCGACGGTGATGTCATAATAGTCGTCATGGCGACAATGATGTCATAATGGTCGTCATGGCGACGATGATGTCATAATGGTCGTCACGGCGACGGTGTTGCCATAATGGTCGTCATGGCGACGATGATGTCATAATGGTCGTCATGGCGACGATGATGTCATAATGGTCGTCATGGCGACGATGTCAGTATGGTGGTCATGGCTTTGGTGATGTCATAATGGTCGTCATGGCGACGGTGATGTCATAATGGTCGTCATGGCAAAGGTGATGTCCAAATGGTCGTCATGGCGACGGTGTTGCCATAATGGTCGTCATGGCGACGATGATGTCATAATGGTCGTCATGGCGACGATGACGTCATAATGGTCGTCATGGCGACAATGATGTCATAATGGTCGTCATGGCGACGATGATGTCATAATGGTCGTCATGGCGACGATAATGTCAGTATGGTGGTCATGGCTTTGGTGATGTCATAATGGTCGTCATGGCGACGGTGATGTCATAATGGTCGTCATGGCAATGGTGATGTCAGAATGGTCGTCATGGCAACGATGATGTCAGTATGGTGGTCATGGCTTTGGTGATGTCATAATGGTCGTCATGGCGACGATTATGTCATAATGGTCGTCATGGCGACGATGATGTCAATATGGTTGTCATGGCTTTGGTGATGTCATAATGGTCGTCATGGCGACGGTGATGTCATAATGGTCGTCATGGCGACGATGATGTCATAATGGTCGTCACGGCGACGATGATGTCATAATGGTCGTCATGGCGACGATGATGTCATACTGGTCGTCATGGCGACGATGATGTCAGTATGGTGGTCATGGCTTTGGTGATGTCATAATGGTCGTCATGGCAACGATGATGTCATAATGGTCGTCATGGCGACGATGATGTCACAATGGTCGTCATGGCGACGATGATGTCAGTATGGTGGTCATGGCTTTGGTGATGTCATAATGGTCGTCATGGCGACGGTGATGTCAAAATGGTCGTCATGGCAATGGTGATGTCAGAATGGTCTTCATGGCGACGATGATGTCATACTGGTCGTCATGGCGACGGTGTTGCCATAATGGTCGTCATGGCGACGATGATGTCATAATGGTCGTCATGCCGACGATGATGCCATAATGGTCGTCATGGCGACGATGATGTCATAATGGTCGTCATGGCGACGATGATGTCATAATGGTCGTCATGGCGACGATGATGTCAGTATGGTGGTCATGGCTTTGGTGATGTCATAATGGTCGTCATGGCGACGGTGATGTCATAATGGTCGTCATGGCGACGATGTTGTCAGTATGGTGGTCATGGCTTTGGTGATGTCATAATGGTCGTCATGGCGATGGTGATGTCAAAATGGTCGTCATGGCAATGGTGATGTCAGAATGGTCTTCATGGCGACGATGATGTCATACTGGTCGTCATGGCGACGGTGTTGCCATAATGGTCGTCATTGCGACGATGATGTCATAATGGTCGTCATGGCGACGATGATGTCATAATGGTCATCATGGCGACGATGACGTCATAATGGTCGTCATGGCGACAATGACGTCATTATGGTCGTCATGGCGACGATAATGTCATAATGGTCGTCATGGCGACTATGATGTCATACTGGTCGTCATGGCCACGGAGTTGCCATAATGGTCGTCATTTCGACGATGATGTCATAATGGTCGTCATGCCGACGATGATGTCATAATGGTCGTCATGGCGACGGTGTTGCCATAATGGTCGTCATGGCGACGATGATGTCATAATGGTCGTCATGCCGACGATGATGCCATAATGGTCGTCATGGCGACGATGATGTCATAATGGTCGTCATGGCGACGATGATGTCAGTATGGTGGTCATGGCTTTGGTGATGTCATAATGGTCGTCATGGCGACAGTGATGTCATAATGGTCGTCATGGCAATGGTGATGTCAGAATGGTGGTCATGGCTTTGGTGATGTCATAATGGTCGTCATGGCGACGATGATGTCAATATGGTTGTCATGGCTTTGGTGATGTCATAATGGTCGTCATGGCGACGGTGATGTCATAATGGTCGTCACGGCGACGATGATGTCATAATGGTCGTCACGGCGACGATGATGTCATAATGGTCGTCATAGCGACGATGATGTCATAATGGTCGTCATGGCGACGATGACGTCATAATGGTCGTCATGGTGACGATGATGTCATACTGGTCGTCATGGCGACGGTGTTGCCATAATGGTTGTCATGGCGACGATGATGTCATAATGGTCGTCATGCCGACGATGATGTTAGTATGGTGGTCATGGCTTTGGTGATGTCATAATGGTCGTCATGGCAACGATGATGTCATAATGGTCGTCATGGCGGCGATGATGTCATAATGGTCGTCATGGCGACGATGATGTCAGTATGGTGGTCATGGCTTTGGTGATGTCATAATGGTCGTCATGGCGACGGTGATGTCAAAATGGTCGTCATGGCAATGGTGATGTCAGAATGGTCTTCATGGCGACGATGATGTCATACTGGTCGTCATGGCGACGGTGTTGCCATAATGGTCGTCATGGCGACGATGAGGTCATAATGGTCGTCATGGCGACGATGATGTCATAATGGTCATCATGGCGACGATGACGTCATAATGGTCGTCATGGCGACAATGACGTCATTATGGTCGTCATGGCGACGATAATGTCATAATGGTCGTCATGGCGACTATGATGTCATACTGGTCGTCATGGTCACGGAGTTGCCATAATGGTCGTCATTTCGACGATGATGTCATAATGGTCGTCATGCCGACGATGATGTCATAATGGTCGTCATGGCGACGGTGTTTTCATAATGGTCGTCATGGCGAAGATGATGTCATAATGGTCGTCATGGCGAAGATGATGTCATAATGGTCGTCATGGCGACGATGATGTCAGTATGGTGGTCATGGCTTTGGTGATGTCATAATGTTCGTCATGGCGACGGTGATGTCATAATGGTCGTCATGGCAATGGTGATGTCAGAATGGTCGTCATGGCGACGATGATGTCAGGATGCTGGTCATGGCTTTGGTGATGTCATAATGGTCGTCATGGCGACGATGATGTCATAATGGTCATCATGGCGACGATGATGTCAATATGGTTGTCATGGCTTTGGTGATGTCATAATGGTCGTCATGGCGACGGTGATGTCATAATGGTCGTCACGGCGACGATGATGTCATAATAGTTGTCACGGCGACGGTGATGTCATAATGGTCGTCATGGCGACGATGATGTCATACTGGTCGTCATGGCGACGGTGTTGCCATAATGGTCGTCATGGCGACGATGATGTCATAATGGTCGTCATGGCGGCGACAATGATGTCATAATGGTCGTCATGGCGACGATGACGTCATAATGGTCGTCATGGCGACGATGATTTCATAATGGTCGTCATGGCGACGGTGATGTCATAATGGTTGCCATGGCAACAATGCTGTCATAAAGGTCGTCATGGCGAAGGTGATGTCATAATGGTCGTCATGGCGATGATGATGTCATTATGGTCGTCATGGCAACGATGATGTCATAATTGTCGTCATGGCAACGATGAAGTCATATTCGTCGTCACGGCAATAGTGATGTCATAATGCTCATCATGGCGAAGGTGATGTCATAATAATTGCCATGGCAACAATGTTGTCATAATGGTCGTCATGACGACGGTTATGTCATAATGGTCGTCATGGCGACGGTGATGTCATAATGGTCATCATGGCAACGATGAGGTCATAATGTTCGTAATGGCGACGGTGATGTAATATTGGTCGTCATGGCGACGATGATGTCATAATGGTCATCATGGCGACAATGATGTCATAATGGTCGTCATGGCGACGGTGATGTCATAATGGTCATCATGGCGACGATGATGTCATAATGGTCGTCATGGCGACGATGATGTCATAATGTTCGTCATGGCGACGATGAAGTCATAATGGTCGTCAAGGCGACGATGATGTCAAAATGGTCGTCATGGCGACGATGATGTCATAATGGTCGTCATGGCGACGGTGATGTCAGAATGGTCGTCATGGCAATGGTGATGTCAGAATGGTCGTCATGGCAAAGGTTATGTCAGAATGGTCATCATGGCGACGATGATGTCATAATGGTCGTCATGGCGACAATGATGTCATAATGGTCGTCATGGCAATGATGATGCCATAATGGTCGTCATGGCGACGATGATGTCAAAATGGTCGTCATGACGACAATGATGTCATAATGGTCGTCATGGCGACGATGATGTCATTATGGTCGTCATGGCGACGGTGTTGCCATAATGGTCGTCATGGCGACGATGATGTCATACTGGTCGTCATGGCGACGGTGTTGCCATAATGGTCGTCATGGCGACGATGATGTCATAATGGTCGTCATGGCGACGATGATGTCATAATGGTCATCATGGCGACGATGACGTCATAATGGTCGTCATGGCGACAATGACGTCATTATGGTCGTCATGGCGACGATAATGTCATAATGGTCGTCATGGCGACTATGATGTCATACTGGTCGTCATGGCCACGGAGTTGCCATAATGGTCGTCATTTCGACGATGATGTCATAATGGTCGTCATGCCGACGATGATGTCATAATGGTCGTCATGGCGACGGTGTTTTCATAATGGTCGTCATGGCGAAGATGATGTCATAATGGTCGTCATGGCGAAGATGATGTCATAATGGTCGTCATGGCGACGATGATGTCAGTATGGTGGTCATGGCTTTCGTGATGTCATAATGTTCGTCATGGCGACGGTGATGTCATAATGGTCGTCATGGCAATGGTGATGTCAGAATGGTCGTCATGGCGACGATGATGTCAGGATGGTGGTCATGGCTTTGGTGATGTCATAATGGTCGTCATGGCGACGATGATGTCATAATGGTCATCATGGCGACGATGATGTCAATATGGTTGTCATGGCTTTGGTGATGTCATAATGGTCGTCATGGCGACGGTGATGTCATAATGGTCGTCACGGCGACGATGATGTCATAATAGTTGTCACGGCGACGATGATGTCATAATGGTCGTCATGGCGACGATGATGTCATACTGGTCGTCATGGCGACGGTGTTGCCATAATGGTCGTCATGGCGACGATGATGTCATAATGGTCGTCATGGCGACAATGATGTCATAATGGTCGTCATGGCGACGATGACGTCATAATGGTCGTCATGGCAACGATGATTTCATAATGGTCGTCATGGCGACGGTGATGTCATAATGGTTGCCATGGCAACAATGTTGTCATAAAGGTCGTCATGGCGAAGGTGATGTCATAATGGTCGTCATGGCGATGATGAAGTCATTATGGTCGTCATGGCAACGATGATGTCATAATTGTCGTCATGGCAACGATGAAGTCATATTCGTCGTCACGGCAATAGTGATGTCATAATGCTCATCATGGCGAAGGTGATGTCATAATAATTGCCATGGCAACAATGTTGTCATAATGGTCGTCATGACGACGGTTATGTCATAATGGTCGTCATGGCGACGGTGATGTCATAATGGTCATCATGGCAACGATGAGGTCATAATGTTCGTAATGGCGACGGTGATGTAATATTGGTCGTCATGGCGACGATGATGTCATAATGGTCATCATGGCGACAATGATGTCATAATGGTCGTCATGGCGACGGTGATGTCATAATGGTCATCATGGCGACGATGATGTCATAATGGTCGTCATGGCGACGATGATGTCATAATGTTCGTCATGGCGACGATGAAGTCATAATGGTCGTCAAGGCGACGATGATGTCAAAATGGTCATCATGGCGACGATGATGTCATAATGGTCGTCATGGCGACGGTGATGTCAGAATGGTCGTCATGGCAATGGTGATGTCAGAATGGTCGTCATGGCAAAGGTTATGTCAGAATGGTCATCATGGCGACGATGATGTCATAATGGTCGTCATGGCGACAATGATGTCATAATGGTCGTCATGGCAATGATGATGCCATAATGGTCGTCATGGCGACGATGATGTCAAAATGGTCGTCATGACGACAATGATGTCATAATGGTCGTCATGGCGACGATGATGTCATTATGGTCGTCATGGCGACGGTGTTGCCATAATGGTCGTCATGGCGACGATGATGTCATAATGGTCGTCATGGCGACGATGATGTCATAATGGTCGTCATGGCGATGATGATGTCATAATGGTCGTCATGCCGACGATGATGTCATTATGGTCATCATGGTGACAATGATGTCATAATGGTCGTTATGGTGACGATGATGTCTATATGGTTGTCATGGCTTTGGTGATGTCATAATGGTCGTCACGGCGACGTTGATGTCATAATGGTCGTCACGGCGACGGTGATGTCATAATGGTCGTCATGGCGACGATGATGTCATAATGGTCGTCACGGCGACGATGATGTCATAATGGTCGTCACGGCGACGATGAAGTCATAATGATCGTCACGGCGACGATGATGTCATAATGGTCGTCACGGCAACGGTGATGTCATAATGGTCGTCATGGCGACGATGATGTCACACTGTTCGTCATGGCGACGGTGTTGCCATAATGGTCGTCATGGCGACGATGATGTCATAATGGTCGTCATGGCGACGATGATGTCATAATGGTCGTCATGGCGTCAATGATGTCATAATGGTCGTCATGCCGACGATGATGTCATTATGGTCATCATGGCAACGATGATGTCATAATGGTCGTCATGGCGACGATGATGTCATAATAGTCATCATGGCGACAATGATGTCATAATGGTCGTCATGGCGACGATGATGTTAATATGGTTGTCATGGCTTTGGTGATGTCATAATGGTCGTCACGGCGACGGTGATGTCATAATGGTCGTCATGGCGACGATGACGTCATAATGGTCGTCATGGCGACGATGATGTCATACTGGTCGTCATGGCGACGGTGTTGCCATAATGGTCGTCATGGCGACGATGATGTCATAATGGTCGTCATGGCGATGATGATGTCATAATGGTCGTCATGGCGACGGTGTTACCATAATGGTCGTCATGGCGACGATGATGTCATAATGGTCGTCATGGCGACAATGATGTCATAATGGTCGTCATGGCGACGATGATGTCAGAATGGTCGTCATGGCGACGATTATGTCAGTATGGTAGTCATGGCTTTGGTGATGTCATAATGGTCGTCATGGCGACGATGATGTCATAATGGTCGTCATGGCGACGATGATGTCAATATGGTTGTCATGGTTTTGGTGATGTCATAATGGTCGTCATGGCGACGGTGATATCATAATGGTCGTCATGGCGACGATGATGTCATAATGGTCGTCACGGCGACGATGATGTCATAATGGTCGTCACGGCGACGGTGATGTCATAATGGTTGCCATAGCAACAATGTTGTCATAAAGTTCGTCATGGTGACGATGATGTCATAATGGTAGTCATGGCAACGATGATGTCATAATGGTCGTCATGGCGACGATGATGTCATACTGGTTGTCATGGCGACAGTGTTGCCATAATGGTCGTCATGGCGACGATGATGTCATAATGGTCGTCATGGCGACGGTGTTGTCATAATGGTCGTCATGCCGACGATGATGTCATAATGGTCGTCATGGCGAAGATGATGTCATAATGGTCGTCATGGCGATGATGATGTCATAATGGTCGTCATGGCGACGATGACGTCATAATGGTCGTCATGGCGACGATGACGTCATAATGGTCGTCATGGCGACAGTGATGTCATAATAGTCGTCATGGCGACGATGAAGTCATAATGGTCGTCATGCCGTCGATGATGTCATAATGGTCGTCACGGCGACGATGTTGCCATAATGGTCGTCATGGCGACGATGATGTCATAATGGTCGTCATGGCGACGATGATGTCAGTATGGTGGTCATGGCTTTGGTGATGTCATAATGGTCGTCATGGCAACGGTGATGTCATAATGGTCGTCATGGCAATGGTGATGTCAGAATGGTCGTCATGGCGACGATGATGTCAGTATGGTGGTCATGGCTTTGGTGATGTCATAATGGTCGTCATGGCGACGATAATGTCATAATGGTCTTCATGGCGACGATGATGTCAATATGGTTGTCATGGCTTTTGTGATGTCATAATGGTCGTCATGGCGGCGGTGATGTCATAATGGTCGTCATGGCGACGATGATGTCATAATGGTCGTCACGGCGACGACGATGTCATAATGGTCGTCATAGCGACGATGATGTCATAATGGTCGTCATGGCGACGATGATGTCATAATGGTCGTCATGCCGACGATGATGTCATAATAGTCGTCATGGCGACGATGATGTCATAATGATCGTCATGTCGACGGTGATGTCATAATGGTCGTTATGGCGACGGTGATGTCATAATAGTCGTCATGGCGACGTTGATGTCATAATTGTCGTCATGCCGACGATGATGTCATAATGGTCGTCATGGCGACGGTGTTACCATAATGGTCGTCATGGCGACGATGATGTCATAATGGTCGTCATGGCGACAATGATGTCATAATGGTCGTCATGGCGACGATGATGTCAGAATGGTCGTCATGGCGACGATTATGTCAGTATGGTAGTCATGGCTTTGGTGATGTCATAATGGTCGTCATGGCGACGATGATGTCATAATGGCCGTCATGGCGACGATGATGTCAATATGGTTGTCATGGTTTTGGTGATGTCATAATGGTCGTCATGGCGACGGTGATATCATAATGGTCGTCATGGCGACGATGATGTCATAATGGTCGTCACGGCGACGATGATGTCATAATGGTCGTCACGTCGACGGTGATGTCATAATGGTTGCCATAGCAACAATGTTGTCATAAAGTTCGTCATGGTGACGATGATGTCATAATGGTAGTCATGGCAACGATGATGTCATAATGGTCGTCATGGCGACGATGATGTCATACTGGTTGTCATGGCGACAGTGTTGCCATAATGGTCGTCATGGCGACGATGATGTCATAATGGTCGTCATGGCGACGGTGTTGTCATAATGGTCGTCATGCCGACGATGATGTCATAATGGTCGTCATGGCGAAGATGATGTCATAATGGTCGTCATGGCGATGATGATGTCATAATGGTCGTCATGGCGACGATGACGTCATAATGGTCGTCATGGCGACGATGACGTCATAATGGTCGTCATGGCGCCAGTGATGTCATAATAGTCGTCATGGCGACGATGAAGTCATAATGGTCGTCATGCCGTCGATGATGTCATAATGGTCGTCACGGCGACGATGTTGCCATAATGGTCGTCATGGCGACGATGATGTCATAATGGTCGTCATGGCGACGATGATGTCATAATGGTCGTCATGGCGACGATGATGTCAGTATGGTGGTCATGGCTTTGGTGATGTCATAATGGTCGTCATGGCGACGGTGATGTCATAATGGTCGTCATGGCAATGGTGATGTCAGAATGGTCGTCATGGCGACGGTGTTGCCATAATGGTCGTCATGGCGACGATGATGTCATAATGGTCGTCATGGCGACGATGACGTCATAATGGTCGTCATGGCGACGATGACGTCATAATGGTCGTCATGGCGACGATGATGTCATAATGGTCGTCATGGCGACGATGATGTCATAATGGTCGTCATGGCGACGATGATGTCAGTATGGTGGTCATGGCTTTGGTGATGTCATAATGGTCGTCATGGCAACGGTGATGTCATAATGGTCGTCATGGCAATGGTGATGTCAGAATGGTCGTCATGGCGACGATGATGTCAGTATGGTGGTCATGGCTTTGGTGATGTCATAATGGTCGTCATGGCGACGATAATGTCATAATGGTCTTCATGGCGACGATGATGTCAATTTGGTTGTCATGGCTTTTGTGATGTCATAATGGTCGTCATGGCGGCGGTGATGTCATAATGGTCGTCATGGCGACGATGATGTCATAATGGTCGTCACGGCGACGACGATGTCATAATGGTCGTCATAGCGACGATGATGTCATAATGGTCGTCATGGCGACGATGACGTCATAATGGTCGTCATGGCGACGATGATGTCATAATGTTCGTCATGGCGACGATGATGTCAATATGGTTGTCATGGCTTTGGTGATGTCATAATGGTCGTCATGGCGACGGTGATGTCATAATGGTCGTCATGGCGACGATGATGTCATAATGGTCGTCATGGCGACGATGATGTCATAATGGTCGTCATGGCGACGATGATGTCATAATGGTCGTCATGCTGACGATGATATCAGTATGGTGGTCATGGTTTGGTGATGTCATAATGGTCGTCATGGCGACGATGACGTCATAATGATCGTCATGTCGACGGTGATGTCATAATGGTCGTTATGGCGACGGTGATGTCATAATAGTCGTCATGGCGACGTTGATGTCATAATTGTCGTCATGCCGACGATGATGTCATAATGGTCGTCATGGCGACGGTGTTACCATAATGGTCGTCATGGCGACGATGATGTCATAATGGTCGTTATGGCGACAATGATGTCATAATGGTCGTCATGGCGACGATGATGTCAGAATGGTCGTCATGGCGACGATGATGTCAATATGGTTGTCATGGTTTTGGTGATGTCATAATGGTCGTCATGGCGACGGTGATATCATAATGGTCGTCATGGCGAAGATGATGTCTTAATGGTCGTCACGGCGACGATGATGTCATAATGGTCGTCACGGCGACGGTGATGTCATAATGGTTGCCATAGCAACAATGTTGTCATAAAGTTCGTCATGGCGACGATGATGTCATAATGGAAGTCATGGCAACGATGATGTCATAATGGTCGTCATGGCGACGATGATGTCATACTGGTTGTCATGGCGACAGTGTTGCCATAAAGGTCGTCATGGCGACGATGATGTCATAATGGTCGTCATGCCGACGATGATGTCATAATGGTCGTCATGGCGAAGATGATGTCATAATGGTCGTCATGGCGATCATGATGTCATAATGGTCGTCATGGCGACGATGACGTCATAATGGTCGTCATGGCGACGATGACGTCATAATGGTCGTCATGGCGACAGTGATGTCATAATAGTCGTCATGGCGACGATGAAGTCATAATGGTCGTCATGCCGACGATGATGTCATAATGGTCGTCACGGCGACGATGTTGCCATAATGGTCGTCATGGCGACGATGATGTCATAATGGTCGTCATGGCGACGATGATGTCATAATGGTCGTCATGGCGACGATGATGTCAGTATGGTGGTCATGGCTTTGGTGATGTCATAATGGTCGTCATGGCGACGGTGATGTCATTATGGTCGTCATGGCAATGGTGATGTCAGAATGGTCGTCATGGCGACGGTGTTGCTATAATGGTCGTCATGGCGACGATGATGTCATAATGGTCGTCATGGCGACGATGACGTCATAATGGTCGTCATGGCGACGATGACGTCATAATGGTCGTCATGGCGACGATGATGTCATAATGGTCGTCATGGCGACGATGATGTCAGTATGGTGGTCATGGCTTTGGTGATGTCATAATGGTCGTCATGGCAACGGTGATGTCATAATGGTCGTCATGGCAATGGTGATGTCAGAATGGTCATCATGGCGACGATGATGTCAGTATGGTGGTCATGGCTTTGGTGATGTCATAATGGTCGTCATGGCGATGATTATGTCATAATGGTCGTCATGGCGACGATGATGTCAATATAGTTGTCATGGCTTTTGTGATGTCATAATGGTCGTCATGGCGGCGGTGATGTCATAATGGTCGTCATGGCGACGATGATGTCATAATGGTCGTCACGGCGACGATGATGTCATAATGGTCGTCATGGCGACGATGATGTCATAATGGTCGTCATGGCGACGGTGATGTCATAATGGTCGTCATGGCAATGGTGATGTCAGAATGGTCGTCATGGCGACGATGATGTCAGTATGGTGGTCATGGCTTTGGTGATGTCATAATGGTCGTCATGGCGACGATTATGTCATAATGGTCGTCATGGCGACGATGATGTCAATATGGTTGTCATGGCTTTTGTGATGTCATAATGGTCGTCATGGCGGCGGTGATGTCATAATGGTCGTCATGGCGACGATGATGTCATAATGGTCGTCACGGCGACGATGATGTCATAATGGTCGTCATAGCGACGATGATGTCATAATGGTCGTCATGGCGACGATGACGTCATAATGGTCGTCATGGCGACGATGATGTCATAATGTTCGTCATGGCGACGATGATGTCAATATGGTTGTCATGGCTTTGGTGATGTCATAATGGTCGTCATGGCGACGGTGATGTCATAATGGTCGTCATGGCGACGATGATGTCATAATGGTCGTCATGGCGACGATGATGTCATAATGGTCGTCATGGCGACGATGATGTCATAATGGTCGTCATGCTGACGATGATATCAGTATGGTGGTCATGGCTTTGGTGATGTCATAATGGTCGTCATGGCGACGATGATGTCATACTGGTCGTCATGGCGACGGTGTTGCCATAATGGTCGTCATGGCGACGATGATGTCATAATGGTCGTCATGGCGACGGTGATGTCATAATGGTCGTCATGCCGACGATGATGTCAGTATGGTGGTCATGGCTTTGGTGATGTCATAATGGTCGTCATGGCGACGGTGATGTCATAATGGTCGTCATGGCAATGGTGATGTCAGAATGGTCGTCATGGCGACGATGATGTCAGTATGGTGGTCATGGCTTTGGTGATGTCAGAATGGTCGTCATGGCGACGATGATGTCATACTGGTCGTCATGGCGACGGTGTTGCCATAATGGTCGTCATGGCGACGATGATGTCACAATGGTCGTCATGGCAATGGTGATGTCAGAATGGTCGTCATGGCGACGATGATGTCATAATGGTCGTCATGGCGACGGTGATGTCATAATGGTCGTCATGGCGACGATGATGTCATAATGGTCGTCATGGCTACGATGATGTCATAATGGTCGTCATGGCGACGATGATGTTATAATAGTCGTCATGGCGACGATGATGTCATAATGGTCGTCATGGCGACGATGATGTTATAATAGTCGTCATGGCGACGATGATGTCATAATGGTCGTCATGCCAACGATGATGTCATTATGGTTGTCATGGCTTTGGTGATGTCATAATGGTCGTCATGGCAACGGTGATGTCATAATGGTCGTCATGGCAATGGTGATGTCAGAATGGTCGTCATGGCGACGATGATGTCAGTATGGTGGTCATGGCTTTGGTGATGTCATAATGGTCGTCATGGCGACGATTATGTCATAATGGTCGTCATGGCGACAATGATGTCAATATGGTTGTCATGGCTTTTGTGATGTCATAATGGTCGTCATGGCGGCGGTGATGTCATAATGGTCGTCATGGCGACGATGATGTCTTAATGGTCGTCACGGCGACGATGATGTCATAATGGTCGTCATAGCGACGATGATGTCATAATGGTTGTCATGGCGACGATGACGTCATAATGGTCGTCATGGCGACGATGATGTCATAATGTTCGTCATGACGACGATGATGTCAATATGGTTGTCATGGCTTTGGTGATGTCATAATGGTCATCATGGCGACGGTGATGTCATAATGGTCGTCATGGCGACGATGATGTCATAATGGTCGTCATGGCGACGATGATGTCATAATGGTCGTCATGGCGACGATGATGTCATAATGGTCGTCATGCTGACGATGATATCAGTATGGTGGTCATGGTTTGGTGATGTCATAATGGTCGTCATGGCGACGATGACGTCATAATGATCGTCATGTCGACGGTGATGTCATAATGGTCGTTATGGCGACGGTGATGTCATAATAGTCGTCATGGCGACGTTGATGTCATAATTGTCGTCATGCCGACGATGATGTCATAATGGTCGTCATGGCGACGGTGTTACCATAATGGTCGTCATGGCGACGATGATGTCATAATGGTCGTTATGGCGACAATGATGTCATAATGGTCGTCATGGCGACGATGATGTCAGAATGGTCGTCATGGCGACGATTATGTCAGTATGGTAGTCATGGCTTTGGTGATGTCATAATGGTCGTCATGGCGACGATGATGTCATAATGGTCGTCATGGCGACGATGATGTCAATATGGTTGTCATGGTTTTGGTGATGTCATAATGGTCGTCATGGCGACGGTGATATCATAATGGTCGTCATGGCGACGATGATGTCATAATGGTCGTCACGGCGACGATGATGTCATAATGGTCGCCACGGCGACGGTGATGTCATAATGGTTGCCATAGCAACAATGTTGTCATAAAGTTCGTCATGGCGACGATGATGTCATAATGGTAGTCATGGCAACGATGATGTCATAATGGTCGTCATGGCGACGATGATGTCATACTGGTTGTCATGGCGACAGTGTTGCCATAATGGTCGTCATGGCGACGATGATGTCATAATGGTCGTCATGGCGACGGTGTTGTCATAATGGTCGTCATGCCGACGATGATGTCATAATGGTCGTCATGGCGAAGATGATGTCATAATGGTCGTCATGGCGATGATGATGTCATAATGGTCGTCATGGCGACAGTGATGTCATAATAGTCGTCATGGCGACGATGAAGTCATAATGGTCGTCATGCCGACGATGATGTCATAATGGTCGTCACGGCGACGATGTTGCCATAATGGTCGTCATGGCGACGATGATGTCATAATGGTCGTCATGGCGACGATGATGTCATAATGGTCGTCATGGCGACGATGATGTCAGTATGGTGGTCATGGCTTTGGTGATGTCATAATGGTCGTCATGGCGACGGTGATGTCATAATGGTCGTCATGGCAATGGTGATGTCAGAATGGTCGTCATGGCGACGGTGTTGCCATAATGGTCGTCATGGCGACGATGATGTCATAATGGTCGTCATGGCGACGATGACGTCATAATGGTCGTCATGGCGACGATGACGTCATAATGGTCGTCATGGCGACGATGATGTCATAATGGTCGTCATGGCGATGATGATGTCATAATGGTCGTCATGGCGACAGTGATGTCATAATAGTCGTCATGGCGACGATGAAGTCATAATGGTCGTCATGCCGACGATGATGTCATAATGGTCGTCACGGCGACGATGTTGCCATAATGGTCGTCATGGCGACGATGATGTCATAATGGTCGTCATGGCGACGATGATGTCATAATGGTCGTCATGGCGACGATGATGTCAGTATGGTGGTCATGGCTTTGGTGATGTCATAATGGTCGTCATGGCGACGGTGATGTCATAATGGTCGTCATGGCAATGGTGATGTCAGAATGGTCGTCATGGCGACGGTGTTGCCATAATGGTCGTCATGGCGACGATGATGTCATAATGGTCGTCATGGCGACGATGACGTCATAATGGTCGTCATGGCGACGATGACGTCATAATGGTCGTCATGGCGACGATGATGTCATAATGGTCGTCATGGCGACGATGATGTCATAATGGTCGTCATGGCGACGATGATGTCAGTATGGTGGTCATGGCTTTGGTGATGTCATAATGGTCGTCATGGCAACGGTGATGTCATAATGGTCGTCATGGCAATGGTGATGTCAGAATGGTCGTCATGGCGACGATGATGTCAGTATGGTGGTCATGGCTTTGGTGATGTCATAATGGTCGTCATGGCGACGATTATGTCATAATGGTCGTCATGGCGACGATGATGTCAATATGGTTGTCATGGCTTTTGTGATGTCATAATGGTCGTCATGGCGGCGGTGATGTCATAATGGTCGTCATGGCGACGATGATGTCATAATGGTCGTCACGGCGACGATGATGTCATAATGGTCGTCATAGCGACGATGATGTCATAATGGTCGTCATGGCGACGATGACGTCATAATGGTCGTCATGGCGACGATGATGTCATAATGTTCGTCATGGCGACGATGATGTCAATATGGTTGTCATGGCTTTGGTGATGTCATAATGGTTGTCATGGCGACGGTGATGTCATAATGGTCGTCATGGCGACGATGATGTCATAATGGTCGTCATGGCGACGATGATGTCATAATGGTCGTCATGGCGACGATGATGTCATAATGGTCGTCATGCTGACGATGATATCAGTATGGTGGTCATGGCTTTGGTGATGTCATAATGGTCGTCATGGCGACGATGATGTCATACTGGTCGTCATGGCGACGGTGTTGCCATAATGGTCGTCATGGCGACGATGATGTCATAATGGTCGTCATGGCGACGGTGATGTCATAATGGTCGTCATGCCGACGATGATGTCAGTATGGTGGTCATGGCTTTGGTGATGTCAGAATGGTCGTCATGGCGACGATGATGTCATACTGGTCGTCATGGCGACGGTGTTGCCATAATGGTCGTCATGGCGACGATGATGTCATAATGGTCGTCATGGCAATGGTGATGTCAGAATGGTCGTCATGGCGACGATGATGTCATAATGGTCGTCATGGCGACGGTGATGTCATAATGGTCGTCATGGCGACGATGATGTCATAATGGTCGTCATGGCTACGATGATGTCATAATGGTCGTCATGGCGACGATGATGTTATAATAGTCGTCATGGCGACGATGATGTCATAATGGTCGTCATGCCAACGATGATGTCATTATGGTTGTCATGGCTTTGGTGATGTCATAATGGTCGTCATTGCGACGGTGATGTCATAATGGTCGTCATGGCGACGATGATGTCATAATGGTCGTCACGGCGACGATGATGTCATAATGGTCGTCACGGCGGCGGTAATGTCATAATGGTCATCATGGCGACGATGATGTCATACTGTCGTCATGGCGATGGTGTTGCCATAATGGTCGTCATGGCGACGATGATGTCATAATGGTCATCATGGCGACGATGACGTCATAATGGTCGTCATGGCGACGATGACGTCATAATGGTCGTTATGGCGACGATAATGTCATACTGGTCGTCATGACGACGGTGTTGCCATAATGGTCGTCATGGCGACGATGATGTCATAATGGTCGTCATGCCGACGATGATGTCATAATGGTCGTCATGGCGACGGTGTTGTCATAATGGTCGTCATGCCGACGATGATGTCATAATGGTCGTCATGGCGAAGATGATGTCATAATGGTCGTCATGGCGACGATGATGTCATAATGGTCGTCATGGCGACGATGACGTCATAATGGTCGTCATGGCGACGATGACGTCATAATGGTCGTCATGGCGACGATGACGTCATAATGGTCGTCATGGCGACGATGATGTCATAATGGTCGTCATGGCGACGGTGATGTCATAATAGTCGTCATGGCGACAATGATGTCATAATGGTCGTCATGCCGACGATGATGTCATAATGGTCGTCACGGCGACGGTGTTGCCATAATGGTCGTCATGGCGACGATGATGTCATAATGGTCGTCATGGCGACGATGATGTCATAATGGTCGTCATGGCGACGATGTCAGTATGGTGGTCATGGCTTTGGTGATGTCATAATGGTCGTCATGGCGACGGTGATGTCATAATGGTCGTCATGGCAAAGGTGATGTCAGAATGGTCGTCATGGTGATGGTGTTGCCATAATGGTCGTCATGGCGACGATGACGTCATAATGGTCATCATGGCGACGATGATGTCATAATGGTCGTCATGGCGACGATGACGTCATAATGGTCGTCATGGCGACGATGATGTCATAATGGTCGTCATGGCGACGATGATGTCATAATGGTCGTCATGGCGACGATGATGTCAGTATGGTGGTCATGGCTTTGGTGATGTCATAATGGTCGTCATGGCGACGGTGATGTCATAATGGTCGTCATGGCAATGGTGATGTCAGAATGGTCGTCATGGCGACGATGATGTCAGTATGGTGGTCATGGCTTTGGTGATGTCATAATGGTCGTCATGGCGACGATTATGTCATAATGGTCGTCATGGCGACGATGATGTCAATATGGTTGTCATGGCTTGGTGATGTCATAATGGTCGTCATGGCGACGGTGATGTCATAATGGTCGTCATGGCGACGATGATGTCATAATGGTCGTCACGGCGACGATGATGTCATAATGGTCGTCATGGCGACGATGATGTCATACTGGTCGTCATGGCGACGGTGTTGCCATAATGGTCGTCATGGCGACGATGATGTCATAATGGTCGTCATGCCGACGATGATGTCATAATGGTCGTCATGGCGACGGTGTTGCCATAATGGTCGTCATGGCGACGATGATGTCATAATGGTCGTCATGGCGACGATGATGTTATAATGGTCGTCATGGCGACGATGATGTCAGTATGGTGGTCATGGCTTTGGTGATGTCATAATGGTCGTCATGGCGACGGTGATGTCATAATGGTCGTCATGGCAATGGTGATGTCAGAATGGTGGTCATGGCTTTCGTGATGTCATAATGGTCGTCATGGCGACGATGTCAATATGGTTGTCATGGCTTTGGTGATGTCATAATGGTCGTCATGGCGACGGTGATGTCATAATGGTCGTCATGGCGACGATGATGTCATAATGGTCGTCACGGCGACGATGATGTCATAATGGTCGTCATAGCGACGATGATGTCATAATGGTCGTCATGGCGACGATGACGTCATAATGGTCGTCATGGCGACGATGATGTCATAATGGTCGTCATGGCGACGATGATGTCATAATGGTCGTCATGGCGACGGTGTTGCCATAATGGTTGTCATGGCGACGATGATGTCATAATGGTCGTCATGGCGACGGTGATGTCATAATGGTCGTCATGCCGACGATGATGTCAGTATGGTGGTCATGGCTTTGGTGATGTCATAATGGTCGTCATGGCAACGATGATGTCATAATGGTCGTCATGGCGACGATGATGTCATAATGGTCGTCATGGCGACGATGATGTCAGTATGGTGGTCATGGCTTTGGTGATGTCATAATGGTCGTCATGGCGACGGTGCTGTCATAATGGTCGTCACGGCGACGGTGATTTCATAATGGTCGTTATGGCGACGATGACGTCATAATGGTCGTCATGGCGACGATGATGTCATACTGGTCGTCATGGCGACGGTGTTGCCATAATGGTCGTCATGGCGACGATGATGTCATAATGGTCGTCATGGCGACGGTGTTGTCATAATGGTCGTCATGCCGACGATGACGTCATAATGGTCGTCATGGCGACGATGACGTCATAATGGTCGTCATGGCGACGGTGATGTCATAATAGTCGTCATGGCGACAATGATGTCATAATGGTCGTCATGCCGACGATGATGTCATAATGGTCGTCACGGCGACGGTGTTGCCATAATGGTCGTCATGGCGACGATGATGTCATAATGGTCGTCATGGCGACGATGATGTCATAACGGTCGTCATGGCGACGATGACGTCATAATGGTCGTCATGGCGACGATGATGTCATTATGGTCGTCATGGCGACGATGATGTCATAATGGTCGTCATGGCGACGATGATGTCAGTATGGTGGTCATGGCTTTGGTGATGTCAGAATGGTCGTCATGGCGACGATGATGTCATACTGGTCGTCATGGCGACGGTGTTGCCATAATGGTCGTCATGGCGACGATGATGTCATAATGGTCGTCATGGCGACGATGACGTCATAATGGTCGTCATGGCGACGATGACGTCATAATGGTCGTCATGGCGACGATGATGTCATAATGGTCGTCATGGCGACGATGATGTCATAATGGTCGTCATGGCGACGATGATGTCATAATGGTCGTCATGGCGACGGTGATGTCATAATGGTCGTCATGGCAATGGTGATGTCAGAATGGTCGTCATGGCGACGGTGTTGCCATAATGGTCGTCATGGCGACGATGATGTCATAATGGTCGTCATGGCGACGATGACGTCATAATGGTCGTCATGGCGACGATGACGTCATAATGGTCGTCATGGCGACGATGATGTCATAATGGTCGTCATGGCGACGATGATGTCATAATGGTCGTCATGGCGACGATGATGTCAGTATGGTGGTCATGGCTTTGGTGATGTCATAATGGTCGTCATGGCAACGGTGATGTCATAATGGTCGTCATGGCAATGGTGATGTCAGAATGGTCGTCATGGCGACGATGATGTCAGTATGGTGGTCATGGCTTTGGTGATGTCATAATGGTCGTCATGGCGACGATTATGTCATAATGGTCGTCATGGCGACGATGATGTCAATATGGTTGTCATGGCTTTTGTGATGTCATAATGGTCGTCATGGCGGCGGTGATGTCATAATGGTCGTCATGGCGACGATGATGTCATAATGGTCGTCACGGCGACGATGATGTCATAATGGTCGTCATAGCGACGATGATGTCATAATGGTCGTCATGGCGACGATGACGTCATAATGGTCGTCATGGCGACGATGATGTCATAATGTTCGTCATGGCGACGATGATGTCAATATGGTTGTCATGGCTTTGGTGATGTCATAATGGTTGTCATGGCGACGGTGATGTCATAATGGTCGTCATGGCGACGATGATGTCATAATGGTCGTCATGGCGACGATGATGTCATAATGGTCGTCATGGCGACGATGATGTCATAATGGTCGTCATGCTGACGATGATATCAGTATGGTGGTCATGGCTTTGGTGATGTCATAATGGTCGTCATGGCGACGATGATGTCATACTGGTCGTCATGGCGACGGTGTTGCCATAATGGTCGTCATGGCGACGATGATGTCATAATGGTCGTCATGGCGACGGTGATGTCATAATGGTCGTCATGCCGACGATGATGTCAGTATGGTGGTCATGGCTTTGGTGATGTCAGAATGGTCGTCATGGCGACGATGATGTCATACTGGTCGTCATGGCGACGGTGTTGCCATAATGGTCGTCATGGCGACGATGATGTCATAATGGTCGTCATGGCAATGGTGATGTCAGAATGGTCGTCATGGCGACGATGATGTCATAATGGTCGTCATGGCGACGGTGATGTCATAATGGTCGTCATGGCGACGATGATGTCATAATGGTCGTCATGGCTACGATGATGTCATAATGGTCGTCATGGCGACGATGATGTTATAATAGTCGTCATGGCGACGATGATGTCATAATGGTCGTCATGCCAACGATGATGTCATTATGGTTGTCATGGCTTTGGTGATGTCATAATGGTCGTCATTGCGACGGTGATGTCATAATGGTCGTCATGGCGACGATGATGTCATAATGGTCGTCACGGCGACGATGATGTCATAATGGTCGTCACGGCGGCGGTAATGTCATAATGGTCATCATGGCGACGATGATGTCATACTGTCGTCATGGCGATGGTGTTGCCATAATGGTCGTCATGGCGACGATGATGTCATAATGGTCATCATGGCGACGATGACGTCATAATGGTCGTCATGGCGACGATGACGTCATAATGGTCGTTATGGCGACGATAATGTCATACTGGTCGTCATGACGACGGTGTTGCCATAATGGTCGTCATGGCGACGATGATGTCATAATGGTCGTCATGCCGACGATGATGTCATAATGGTCGTCATGGCGACGGTGTTGTCATAATGGTCGTCATGCCGACGATGATGTCATAATGGTCGTCATGGCGAAGATGATGTCATAATGGTCGTCATGGCGACGATGATGTCATAATGGTCATCATGGCGACGATGACGTCATAATGGTCGTCATGGCGACGATGACGTCATAATGGTCGTCATGGCGACGATGATGTCATAATGGTCGTCATGGCGACGGTGATGTCATAATAGTCGTCATGGCGACAATGATGTCATAATGGTCGTCATGCCGACGATGATGTCATAATGGTCGTCACGGCGACGGTGTTGCCATAATGGTCGTCATGGCGACGATGATGTCATAATGGTCGTCATGGCGACGATGATGTCATAATGGTCGTCATGGCGACGATGTCAGTATGGTGGTCATGGCTTTGGTGATGTCATAATGGTCGTCATGGCGACGGTGATGTCATAATGGTCGTCATGGCAAAGGTGATGTCAGAATGGTCGTCATGGTGATGGTGTTGCCATAATGGTCGTCATGGCGACGATGACGTCATAATGGTCATCATGGCGACGATGATGTCATAATGGTCGTCATGGCGACGATGACGTCATAATGGTCGTCATGGCGACGATGATGTCATAATGGTCGTCATGGCGACGATGATGTCATAATGGTCGTCATGGCGACGATGATGTCAGTATGGTGGTCATGGCTTTGGTGATGTCATAATGGTCGTCATGGCGACGGTGATGTCATAATGGTCGTCATGGCAATGGTGATGTCAGAATGGTCGTCATGGCGACGATGATGTCAGTATGGTGGTCATGGCTTTGGTGATGTCATAATGGTCGTCATGGCGACGATTATGTCATAATGGTCGTCATGGCGACGATGATGTCAATATGGTTGTCATGGCTTGGTGATGTCATAATGGTCGTCATGGCGACGGTGATGTCATAATGGTCGTCATGGCGACGATGATGTCATAATGGTCGTCACGGCGACGATGATGTCATAATGGTCGTCATGGCGACGATGATGTCATACTGGTCGTCATGGCGACGGTGTTGCCATAATGGTCGTCATGGCGACGATGATGTCATAATGGTCGTCATGCCGACGATGATGTCATAATGGTCGTCATGGCGACGGTGTTGCCATAATGGTCGTCATGGCGACGATGATGTCATAATGGTCGTCATGGCGACGATGATGTTATAATGGTCGTCATGGCGACGATGATGTCAGTATGGTGGTCATGGCTTTGGTGATGTCATAATGGTCGTCATGGCGACGGTGATGTCATAATGGTCGTCATGGCAATGGTGATGTCAGAATGGTGGTCATGGCTTTCGTGATGTCATAATGGTCGTCATGGCGACGATGTCAATATGGTTGTCATGGCTTTGGTGATGTCATAATGGTCGTCATGGCGACGGTGATGTCATAATGGTCGTCATGGCGACGATGATGTCATAATGGTCGTCACGGCGACGATGATGTCATAATGGTCGTCATAGCGACGATGATGTCATAATGGTCGTCATGGCGACGATGACGTCATAATGGTCGTCATGGCGACGATGATGTCATAATGGTCGTCATGGCGACGATGATGTCATACTGGTCGTCATGGCGACGGTGTTGCCATAATGGTTGTCATGGCGACGATGATGTCATAATGGTCGTCATGGCGACGGTGATGTCATAATGGTCGTCATGCCGACGATGATGTCAGTATGGTGGTCATGGCTTTGGTGATGTCATAATGGTCGTCATGGCAACGATGATGTCATAATGGTCGTCATGGCGACGATGATGTCATAATGGTCGTCATGGCGACGATGATGTCAGTATGGTGGTCATGGCTTTGGTGATGTCATAATGGTCGTCATGGCGACGGTGCTGTCATAATGGTCGTCACGGCGACGGTGATTTCATAATGGTCGTTATGGCGACGATGACGTCATAATGGTCGTCATGGCGACGATGATGTCATACTGGTCGTCATGGCGACGGTGTTGCCATAATGGTCGTCATGGCGACGATGATGTCATAATGGTCGTCATGGCGACGGTGTTGTCATAATGGTCGTCATGCCGACGATGACGTCATAATGGTCGTCATGGCAACGATGACGTCATAATGGTCGTCATGGCGACGGTGATGTCATAATAGTCGTCATGGCGACAATGATGTCATAATGGTCGTCATGCCGACGATGATGTCATAATGGTCGTCACGGCGACGGTGTTGCCATAATGGTCGTCATGGCGACGATGATGTCATAATGGTCGTCATGGCGACGATGATGTCATAACGGTCGTCATGGCGACGATGACGTCATAATGGTCGTCATGGCGACGATGATGTCATTATGGTCGTCATGGCGACGATGATGTCATAATGGTCGTCATGGCGACGATGATGTCAGTATGGTGGTCATGGCTTTGGTGATGTCAGAATGGTCGTCATGGCGACGATGATGTCATACTGGTCGTCATGGCGACGGTGTTGCCATAATGGTCGTCATGGCGACGATGATGTCATAATGGTCGTCATGGCAATGGTGATGTCAGAATGGTCGTCATGGCGACGATGATGTCATAATGGTCGTCATGGCGACGGTGATGTCATAATGGTCGTCATGGCGACGATGATGCCATAATGGTCGTCATGGCTACGCTGATGTCATAATGGTCGTCATGGCGACGATGATGTTATAATAGTCGTCATGGCGACGATGATGTCATAATGGTCGTCATGCCGACGATGATGTCATAATGGTCGTCATGCCAACGATGATGTCAATATGGTTGTCATGGCTTTGGTGATGTCATAATGGTCGTCATTGCAACGGTGATGTCATAATGGTCGTCATGGCGACGATGATGTCATAATGGTCGTCACGGCGACGATGATGTCATAATGGTCGTCATGGCGGCGGTAATGTCATAATGGTCATCATGGCGACGATGATGTCATACTGTCGTCATGGCAACTATGTTGCCATAATGGTCGTCATGGCGACGATGATGTCATAATGGTCATCATGGCGACGATGACGTCATAATGGTCGTTATGGCGACGATGACGTCATAATGGTCGTCATGGCGACTATGACGTCATAATGGTCGTCATGGCGACGATAATGTCATACTGGTCGTCATGACGACGGTGTTGCCATAATGGTCGTCATGGCGACGATGATGTCATAATGGTCGTCATGCCGACGATGATGTCATAATGGTCGTCATGGCGACGATGATGTCATAATGGTCGTCACGGCGACGATGATGTCAGTATGGTGGTCATGGCTTTGGTGATGTCGTAATGGTCGTCAGGGCGACGGTGATGTCATAATGGTCGTCATGGCAATGGTGATGTCAGAATGGTCGTCATGGCGACGATGATGTCATACTGTCTTCATGGCGACGGTGTTGCCATAATGGTCGTCATGGCGACGATGATGTCATAATGGTCATCATGGCGACGATGACGTCATAATGGTCGTCATGGCAACGATGAAGTCATAATGGTCGTCATGGCGACGATGATGTCATACTGGTCGACATTGCGACATTGTTGCCATAATGGTCGTCATGGCGACGATGATGTCATAATGGTCGTCATGGCGACGGTGTTGTCATAATGGTCGTCATGCCGACGATGATGTCATAATGGTCGTCATGGCTAAGATGATGTCATAATGGTCGTCATGGCGACGATGATGTCATAATGGTCATCATGGCGACGATGACGTCATAATGATCGTCATGGCGACGATGACGTCATAATGGTCGTCATGGCGACGATGATGTCATAATGGTCGTCATGGCGACGGTGATGTCATAATAGTCGTCATGGCGACAATGATGTCATAATGGTCGTCATGCCGACGATGATGTCATAATGGTCGTCACGGCGACGGTGTTGCCATAATGGTCGTCATGGCGACGATGATTTCATAATGGTCGTCATGGCGACGATGATGTCAGTATGGTGGTCATGGCTTTGGTGATGTCATAATGGTCGTCATGGCGACGGTGATGTCATAATGGTCGTCATGGCGACGGTGTTGCCATAATGGTCGTCATGGCGACGATGACGTCATAATGGTCATCATGGCGACGATGATGTCATAATGGTCGTCATGGCGACGATGACGTCATAATGGTCGTCATGGCGACGATGATGTCATAATGGTCGTCATGGCGACGATGATGTCATAATGGTCGTCATGGCGACGATGATGTCAGTATGGTGTTCATGGCTTTGGTGATGTCATAATGGTCGTCATGGCGACGGTGATGTCATAATGGTCGTCATGGCAATAGTGATGTCAGAATGGTCGTCATGGCGACGATGATGTCAGTATGGTGGTCATGGCTTTGGTGATGTCATAATGGTCGTCATGGCGATGATTATGTCATAATGGTCGTCATGGCGACGATGATGTCAATATGGTTGTCATGGCTTGGTGATGTCATAATGGTCGTCATGGCGACGGTGATGTCATAATGGTCGTCATGGCGACGATGATGTCATAATGGTCGTCACGGCGACGATGATGTCATAATGGTCGTCATGGCGACGATGATGTCATACTGGTCGTCATGGCGACGGTGTTGCCATAATGGTCGTCATGGCGACGATGATGTCATAATGGTCGTCATGCCGACGATGATGTCATAATGGTCGTCATGGCGACGATGATGTTATAATGGTCGTCATGGCGACGATGATGTCAGTTTGGTGGTCATGGCTTTGGTGATGTCATAATGGTCGTCATGGCGACGGTGATGTCATAATGGTCGTCATGGCAATGGTGATGTCAGAATGGTGGTCATGGCTTTCGTGATGTCATAATGGTCGTCATGGCGACGATGTCAATATGGTTGTCATGGCTTTGGTGATGTCATAATGGTCGTCATGGCGACGGTGATGTCATAATGGTCGTCATGGCGACGATGATGTCATAATGGTCGTCACGGCGACGATGATGTCATAATGGTCGTCATAGCGACGATGATGTCATAATGGTCGTCATGGCGACGATGACGTCATAATGGTCGTCATGGCGACGATGATGTCATAATGGTCGTCATGGCGACGATGATGTCATACTGGTCGTCATGGCGACGGTGTAGCCATAATGGTTGTCATGGCGACGATGATGTCATAATGGTCGTCATGGCGACGGTGATGTCATAATGGTCGTCATGCCGACGATGATGTCAGTATGGTGGTCATGGCTTTGGTGATGTCATAATGGTCGTCATGGCAACGATGATGTCATAATGGTCGTCATGGCGACGATGATGTCATAATGGTCGTCATGGCGACGATGATGTCAGTATGGTGGTCATGGCTTTGGTGATGTCATAATGGTCGTCATGGCTTTGGTGATGTCATAATGGTCGTCACGGCGACGGTGATGTCATAATGGTCGTTATGGCGACGATGACGTCATAATGGTCGTCATGGCGACGATGATGTCATACTGGTCGTCATGGCGACGGTGTTGCCATAATGGTCGTCATGGCGACGGTGTTGTCATAATGGTCGTCATGCCGACGATGATGTCATAATGGTCGTCATGCCGACGATGATGTCATAATGGTCGTCATGGCGACGATGATGTCATAATGGTCATCATGGCGACGATGACGTCATAATGGTCGTCATGGCGACGATGACGTCATAATGGTCGTCATGGCGACGATGATGTCATAATGGTCGTCATGGCGACGGCGATGTCATAATAGTCGTCATGGCGACAATGATGTCATAATGGTCGTCATGCCGACGATGATGTCATAATGGTCGTCACGGCGACGGTGTTGCCATAATGGTCGTCATGGCGACGATGATGTCATAATGGTCGTCATGGCGACGATGATGTCATAATGGTCGTCATGGCGACGATGATGTCAGTATGGTGGTCATGGCTTTGGTGATGTCATAATGGTCGTCATGGCGACGGTGATATCATAATGGTCGTCATGGCAAAGGTGATGTCAGAATGGTCGTCATGGCGACGGTATTGCCATAATGGTCGTCATGGCGACGATGACGTCATAATGGTCGTCATGGCGACGATGATGTCATAATGGTCGTCATGGCGACGATGACGTCATAATGGTCGTCATGGCGACGATGATGTCATAATGGTCGTCATGGCGACGATGATGTCATAATGGTCGTTATGGCGACGATGATGTCAGTATGGTGGTCATGGCTTTGGTGATGTCATAATGGTCGTCATGGCGACGGTGATGTCATAATGGTCGTCATGGCAATAGTGATGTCAGAATGGTCGTCATGGCGACGATGATGTCAGTATGGTGGTCATGGCTTTGGTGATGTCATAATGGTCGTCATGGCGACGATTATGTCATAATGGTCGTCATGGCGACGATGATGTCAATATGGTTGTCATGGCTTGGTGATGTCATAATGGTCGTCATTTCGACGGTGATGTCATAATGGTCGTCATGGCGACGATGATGTCATAATGGTCGTCACGGCGACGATGATGTCATAATGGTCGTCATGGCGACGATGATGTCATACTGGTCGTCATGGCGACGGTGTTGCCATAATGGTCGTCATGGCGACGATGATGTCATAATGGTCGTCATGCCGACGATGATGTCATAATGGTCGTCATGGCGACGGTGTTGCCATAATGGTCGTCATGGCGACGATGATGTCATAATGGTCGTCATGGCGACGATGATGTTATAATGGTCGTCATGGCGACGATGATGTCAGTATGGTGGTCATGGCTTTGGTGATGTCATAATGGTCGTCATGGCGACGGTGATGTCATAATGGTCGTCATGGCAATGGTGATGTCAGAATGGTGGTCATGGCTTTCGTGATGTCATAATGGTCGTCATGGCGACGATGATGTCAATATGGTTGTCATGGCTTTGGTGATGTCATAATGGTCGTCATGGCGACGGTGATGTCATAATGGTCGTCATGGCGACGATGATGTCATAATGGTCGTCATGGCGACGGTGATGTCATAATGGTCGTCATGGCGACGATGATGTCATAATGGTCGTCACGGTGACGATGATGTCATAATGGTCGTCATAGCGACGATGAAGTCATAATGGTCGTCATGGCGACGATGACGTCATAATGGTCGTCATGGCGACGATGATGTCATAATGGTCGTCATGGCGACGATGATGTCATACTGGTCGTCATGTCGACGGTGTTGCCATAATGGTTGTCATGGCGACGATGATGTCATAATGGTCGTCATGGCGACGGTGATGTCATAATGGTCGTCATGCCGACGATGATGTCAATATGGTGGTCATGGCTTTGGTGATGTCATAATGGTCGTCATGGCAACGATGATGTCATAATGGTCGTCATGGCGACGATGATGTCATAATGGTCGTCATGGCGACGATGATGTCAGTATGGTGGTCATGGCTTTGGTGATGTCATAATGGTCGTCATGGCGACGGTGATGTCATAATGGTCGTGACGGTGATGTCATAATGGACGTCATGGCGACGGTGATGTCATAATGGTCGTCACGGCGACGGTGATGTCATAATGGTCGTCATGGCGACGATGACGTCATAATGGTCGTCATGGCGACGATGATGTCATACTGGTCGTCATGGCGACGGTGTTGCCATAATGGTCGTCATGGCGACGATGATGTCATAATGGTCGTCATGCCGACGATGATGTCATAATGGTCGTCATGGCGACGGTGTTGCCATAATGGTCGTCATGGCGACGATGATGTCATAATGGTCGTCATGGCGACGATGATGTTATAATGGTCGTCATGGCGACGATGATGTCAGTATGGTGGTCATGGCTTTGGTGATGTCATAATGGTCGTCATGGCGACGGTGATGTCATAATGGTCGTCATGGCAATGGTGATGTCAGAATGGTGGTCATGGCTTTCGTGATGTCATAATGGTCGTCATGGCGACGATGATGTCAATATGGTTGTCATGGCTTTGGTGATGTCATAATGGTCGTCATGGCGACGGTGATGTCATAATGGTCGTCATGGCGACGATGATGTCATAATGGTCGTCATGGCGACGGTGATGTCATAATGGTCGTCATGGCGACGATGATGTCATAATGGTCGTCACGGTGACGATGATGTCATAATGGTCGTCATAGCGACGATGAAGTCATAATGGTCGTCATGGCGACGATGACGTCATAATGGTCGTCATGGCGACGATGATGTCATAATGGTCGTCATGGCGACGATGATGTCATACTGGTCGTCATGTCGACGGTGTTGCCATAATGGTTGTCATGGCGACGATGATGTCATAATGGTCGTCATGGCGACGGTGATGTCATAATGGTCGTCATGCCGACGATGATGTCAATATGGTGGTCATGGCTTTGGTGATGTCATAATGGTCGTCATGGCAACGATGATGTCATAATGGTCGTCATGGCGACGATGATGTCATAATGGTCGTCATGGCGACGATGATGTCAGTATGGTGGTCATGGCTTTGGTGATGTCATAATGGTCGTCATGGCGACGGTGATGTCATAATGGTCGTGACGGTGATGTCATAATGGACGTCATGGCGACGGTGATGTCATAATGGTCGTCACGGCGACGGTGATGTCATAATGGTCGTCATGGCGACGATGACGTCATAATGGTCGTCATGGCGACGATGATGTCATACTGGTCGTCATGGCGACGGTGTTGCCATAATGGTCGTCATGGCGACGATGATGTCATAATGGTCGTCATGGCGACGATGATGTCATAATGGTCGTCATGCCGACGATGATGTCATAATAGTCGTCATGGCGAAGATGATGTCATAATGGTCGTCATGGCGACGATGATATCATAATGGTCGTCATGGCGACGATGACGTCATAATGATCGTCATGGCGACGATGACGTCATAATGATCGTCATGTCGACGGTGATGTCATAATGGTCGTCATGGCGACGGTGATGTCATAATAGTCGTCATGGCGACGTTGATGTCATAATTGTCGTCATGCCGACGATGATGTCATAATGGTCGTCATGGCGACGGTGTTACCATAATGGTCGTCATGGCGACGATGATGTCATAATGGTCGTCATGACGACAATGATGTCATAATGGTCGTCATGCCGACGATGATGTCATAATGGTCGTCATGCCGACGATGATGTCATAATGGTCGTCACGGCGACGGTGTTGCCATAATGGTCGTCATGGCGACGATGATGTCATAATGGTCGTCATGGCGACGATGATGTCATAATGGTCGTCATGGCGACGATGATGTCAGTATGGTGGTCATGGCTTTGGTGATGTCATAATGGTCGTCATGGCGACGGTGATGTCATAATGGTCGTCATGGCGACGGTGATGTCAGAATGGTCGTCATGGCGACGGTGTTGCCATAATGGTCGTCATGGCGACGATGATGTCATAATGGTCGTCATGGCGAAGATGATGTCATAATGGTCGTCATGGCGACGATGACGTCATAATGGTCGTCATGGCGACGATGATGTCATAATGGTCGTCATGGTGACGATGATGTCATAATGGTCGTCATGGCAATGGTGATGTCAGAATGGTCGTCATGGCGACGATGATGTCAGTATGGTGGTCATGGCTTTGGTGATGTCATAATGGTCGTCATGGCGACGGTGATGTCATAATGGTCGTCATGGCGATGGTGATGTCAGAATGGTCGTCATGGCGACGATGATGTCAGTATGGTGGTCATGGCTTTGGTGATGTCATAATGGTCGTCATGGCGACGATTATGTCATAATGGTCGTCATGGCGACGATGATGTCAATATGGTTGTCATGGCTTTGGTGATGTCATAATGGTCGTCATGGCGGCGGTGATGTCATAAAGGTCGTCATGGCGACGATGATGTCATAATGGTCGTCACGGCGACGATGATGTCATAATGGTCGTCATAGCGACGATGACGTCATAATGGTCGTCATGGCGACGATGATGTCATAATGGTCGTCATGGCGACGATGATGTCAATATGGTTGTCATGGCTTTGGTGATGTCATAATGGTCGTCATGGCGACGGTGATGTCATAATGGTCGTCATGGCGACGATGATGTCATAATGGTCGTCACAGCGACGATGAAGTCATAATGGTCGTCACGGCGACGGTGATGTCATAATGGTAGTCATGGCGACGATGATGTCATACTGGTCGTCATGGCGACGGTGTTGCCATAATGGTCGTCATGGTGACGATGATGTCATAATGGTCGTCATGGCGACGATGATGTCATAATGGTCGTCATGCCGACGATGATGTCAGTATGGTGGTCATGGCTTTGGTGATGTCATAATGGTCGTCATGGCCACGATGATGTCATACTGGTCGTCATGGCGACGGTGTTGCCATAATGGTCGTCATGGCGACGATGATGTCATAATGGTCGTCATGGCGACGGTGATGTCATAATGGTCGTCATGCCGACGATGATGTCAGTATGGTGGTCATGGCTTAGGTGATGTCATAATGGTCGTCATGGCGACGGTGATGTCATAATGGTCGTCATGGCAATGGTGATGTCAGAATGGTCGTCATGGCGACGATGATGTCAGTATGGTGGTCATGGCTTTGGTGATGTCATAATGGTCGTCATGGCGACGATTATGTCATAATGGTCGTCATGGCGACGATGATGTCAATATGGTTGTCATGGCTTTGGTGATGTCATAATGGTCGTCATGGCGACGGTGATGTCATAATGGTCGTCATGGCGACGATGATGTCATAATGGTCGTCACAGCGACGATAATGTCATAATGGTCGTCACGGCGACGGTGATGTCATAATGGTAGTCATGGCGACGATGATGTCATACTGGTCGTCATGGCGACAGTGTTGCCATAATGGTCGTCATGGTGGCGATGATGTCATAATGGTCGTCATGGCGACGATGATGTCATAATGGTCGTCATGGCGACGATGATGTCATAATGGTCGTCATGCCGACGATGATGTCAGTATGGTGGTCATGGCTTTGGTGATGTCATAATAGTCGTCATGGCGACGATGATGTCATACTGGTCGTCATGGCGACGGTGTTGCCATAATGGTCGTCATGGCGACGATGATGTCATAATGGTCGTCATGGCGACGGTGATGTCATAATGGTCGTCATGCCGACGATGATGTCAGTATGGTGGTCATGGCTTTGGTGATGTCATAATGGTCGTCATGGCCACGATGATGTCATACTGGTCGTCATGGCGACGGTGTTGCCATAATGGTCGTCATGGCGACGATGATGTCATAATGGTCGTCATGGCGACGGTGATGTCATAATGGTCGTCATGGCAATGGTGATGTCAGAATGGTCGTCATGGCGACGATGATGTCAGTATGGTGGTCATGGCTTTGGTGATGTCATAATGGTCGTCATGGCGACGATTATGTCATAATGGTCGTCATGGCGACGATGATGTCAATATGGTTGTCATGGCTTTGGTGATGTCATAATGGTCGCCATGGCGACGGTGATGTCATAGTGGTCGTCATGGCGACGATGATGTCATAATGGTCGTCACAGCGACGATAATGTCATAATGGTCGTCACGGCGACGGTGATGTCATAATGGTAGTCATGGCGACGATGATGTCATACTGGTCGTCATGGCGACAGTGTTGCCATAATGGTCGTCATGGTGACGATGATGTCATAATGGTCGTCATGGCGACGATGATGTCATAATGGTCGTCATGGCGACGATGATGTCATAATGGTCGTCATGCCGACGATGATGTCAGTATGGTGGTCATGGCTTTGGTGATGTCATAATAGTCGTCATGGCGACGATGATGTCATACTGGTCGTCATGGCGACGGTGTTGCCATAATGGTCGTCATGGCGACGATGATGTCATAATGGTCGTCATGGCGACGGTGATGTCATAATGGTCGTCATGCCGACGATGATGTCAGTATGGTGGTCGTGGCTTTGGTGATGTCATAATGGTCGTTATGGCGACGATGATGTCATAATGGTCGTCATAGCGACGTTGATGTCATAATGGTCGTCATGGCGACGATGATGTCAGTATGGTGGTCATGGCTTTGGTGATGTCATAATGGTTGTCATGGCGACGGTGATGTCATAATGGTCGTCATGGCGACGATGATGTCATAATGGTCGTCATGGCGACGATGACGTCATAATGGTCGTCATGGCGACGATGACGTCATAATGGTCGTCATGGCGACGATGATGTCATACTGGTCGTCATGGCGATGGTGTTGCCATAATGGTCGTCATGGCGACGATGATGTCATAATGGTCGTCATGGCGACGATGATGTCAATATGGTTGTCATGGCTTTGGTGATGTCATAATGGTTGTCATGGTGACGGTGATGTCATAATGGTCGTCACGGCGACGATGATGTCATAATGATCGTCACGGCGACGATGATGTCATAATGGTCGTCACGGCGACGGTGATGTCATAATGGTCGTCATGGCGACGATAACGTCATAATGGTCGTCATGGCGACGATGATGTCATAATGGTCGTCATGGCGACGATGATGTGATAATGGTCGTCATGGCGACGATGATGTCATAATGGTCGTCATGGTGACGATGATGTCATAATGGTCGTCATGGCGACGATGACATCATAATGGTCGTCATGGCAACGATGATGTCATAATGGTCGTCATGGCGACGATGATGTCATACTGGTCGTCATGGCGACGGTGTTGCCATAATGGTCGTCATGGCGACAATTATGTCATAATGGTCGTCATGGCGACGGTGATGTCATAATGGTCGTCATGCCGACGATGATGTCAGTATGGTGGTCATGTCTTTGGTGATGTCATAATGGTCGTCATGGCAACGATGATGTCATAATGGTCGTCATGGCGACGATGATGTCATAATGGTCGTCATGGCGACGATTATGTCATTATGGTGGTCATGGCTTTGGTGATGTCATAATGGTCGTCATGGCGACGGTGATGTCAAAATCGTCGTCATGGCAATGGTGATGTCAGAATGGTCGTCTTGGCGACGATGATGTCATACTGGTCGTCATGGCGACGGTGTTGCCATAATGGTCGTCATGGCGACGATGATGTCATAATGGTCGTCATGGCAATGGTGATGTCAGAATGGTCGTCATGGCGACGATGATGTCATAATGGTCGTCATGGCGACCGTGATGTCATAATGGTCGTCATGGCGACGATGATGTCATAATGGTTGTCATGGCTACGATGATGTCATAATGGTCGTCATGGCTACGATGATGTCATATAGGTCGTCATGGCGACGATGATGTCATAATGGTCGTCATGGCGACGGTGATGTTATAATAGTCGTCATGGCGACGATGATGTCATAATGGTCGTCATGCCGACGATGATGTCAATATGGTTTTCATGGCTTTGGTGATGTCATAATGGTCGTCATGGCGACGGTGATGTCATAATGGTCGTCATGGCGACGATGATGTCATAATGGTCGTCACGGCAGCGGTAATGTCATAATGGTCGTCATGGCGACGATGATGTCATACTGTCGTCATGGCGACGGTGTTGCCATAATGGTCATCATGGCGACGATGATGTCATAATGGTCATCATGGCGACGATGACGTCATAATGGTCGTCATGGCGACGATGACGTCATAATGGTCGTCATGGCGACGATAATGTCATACTGGTCGTCATGGCGACGGTGTTGCCATAATGGTCGTCATGGCGGCGATGATGTCATAATGGTCGTCATGGCGACGATGACGTCATAATGGTCGTCATGGCGACGATGATGTCATAATGGTCGTCATGGCGACGATGATGTCATAATGGTCGTTATGGCGATGATGATGTCAGTATGGTGGTCATGGCTTTGGTGATGTCATAATGGTCGTCATGGCGACGGTGATGTCATAATGGTCGTCATGGCAATAGTGATGTCAGAATGGTCGTCATGGCGACGATGATGTCAGTATGGTGGTCATGGCTTTGGTGTTGCCATAATGGTCGTCATGGCGACGATGATGTCATAATGGTCGTCATGCCGACGATGATGTCATAATGGTCGTCATGGCGACGGTGTTGCCATAATGGTCGTCATGGCGACGATGATGTCATAATGGTCGTCATGGCGACGATGATGTTATAATGGTCGTCATGGCGACGATGATGTCAGTATGGTGGTCATGGCTTTGGTGATGTCATAATGGTCGTCATGGCGACGGTGATGTCATAATGGTCGTCATGGCAATGGTGATGTCAGAATGGTGGTCATGGCTTTCGTGATGTCATAATGGTCGTCATGGCGACGATGATGTCAATATGGTTGTCATGGCTTTGGTGATGTCATAATGGTCGTCATGGCGACGGTGATGTCATAATGGTCGTCATGGCGACGATGATGTCATAATGGTCGTCACGGCGACGATGATGTCATAATGGTCGTCATAGCGACGATGAAGTCATAATGGTCGTCATGGCGACGATGACGTCATAATGGTCGTCATGGCGACGATGATGTCATAATGGTCGTCATGGCGACGATGATGTCATACTGGTCGTCATGGCGACGGTGTTGCCATAATGGTTGTCATGGCGACGATGATGTCATAATGGTCGTCATGGCGACGGTGATGTCATAATGGTCGTCATGCCGACGATGATGTCAGTATGGTGGTTATGGCTTTGGTGATGTCATAATGGTCGTCATGGCAACGATGATGTCATAATGGTCGTCATGGCGACGATGATGTCATAATGGTCATCATGGCGACGATGATGTCAGTATGGTGCTCATGGCTTTGGTGATGTCATAATGGTCGTCATGGCGACGGTGATGTCATAATGGTCGTGACGGTGATGTCATAATGGTCGTCATGGCGACGGTGATGTCATAATGGTCGTCACGGCGACGGTGATGTCATAATGGTCGTCATGGCGACGATGACGTCATAATGGTCGTCATGGCGACGATGATGTCATACTGGTCGTCATGGCGACGGTGTTGCCATAATGGTCGTCATGGCGACGATGATGTCATAATGGTCGTCATGGCGACGATGATGTCATAATGGTCGTCATGCCGACGATGATGTCATAATAGTCGTCATGGCGAAGATGATGTCATAATGGTCGTCATGACGACAATGATGTCATAATGGTCGTCATGGCGACGATGATGTCATAATGGTCGTCATGCCGACGATGATGTCATAACGGTCGTCACGGCGACGGTGTTGCCATAATGGTCGTCATGGCGACGATGATGTCATAATGGTCGTCATGGCGACGATGATGTCATAATGGTCGTCATGGCGACGATGATGTCAGTATGGTGGTCATGGCTTTGGTGATGTCATAATGGTCGTCATGGCGACGGTGATGTCATAATGGTCGTCATGGCGATGGTGATGTCAGAATGGTCGTCATGGCGACGGTGTTGCCATAATGGTCGTCATGGCGACAATGATGTCATAATGGTCGTCATGGCGACGATGACGTCATAATGGTCGTCATGGCGACGATGACGTCATAATGGTCGTCATGGCGACGATGATGTCATAATGGTGGTCATGGTGACGATGATGTCATAATGGTCGTCATGGCAATGGTGATGTCAGAATGGTCGTCATGGCGACGATGATGTCAGTATGGTGGTCATGGCTTTGGTGATGTCATAATGGTCGTCATGGCGACGGTGATGTCATAATGGTCGTCATGGCAATGGTGATGTCAGAATGGTCGTCATGGCGACGATGATGTCAGTATGGTGGTCATGGCTTTGGTGATGTCATAATGGTCGTCATGGCGACGATTATGTCATAATGGTCGTCATGGCGACGATGATGTCAATATGGTTGTCATGGCTTTGGTGATGTCATAATGGTCGTCATGGCGGCGGTGATGTCATAATGGTCGTCATGGCGACGATGATGTCATAATGGTCGTCACGGCGACGATGATGTCATAATGGTCGTCATAGCGACGATGACGTCATAATGGTCGTCATGGCGACGATGATGTCATAATGGTCGTCATGGCGACGATGATGTCAATATGGTTGTCATGGCTTTGGTGATGTCATAATGGTCGTCATGGCGACGGTGATGTCATAATGGTCGTCATGGCGACGATGATGTCATAATGGTCGTCACAGCGACGATGATGTCATAATGGTCGTCACGGCGACGGTGATGTCATAATGGTAGTCATGGCGACGGTGTTGCCATAATGGTCGTCATGGTGACGATGATGTCATAATGGTCGTCATGGCGACGATGATGTCATAATGGTCGTCATGCCGACAATGATGTCAGTATGGTGGTCATGGCTTTGGTGATGTCATAATGGTCGTCATGGCGACGATGATGTCATACTGGTCGTCATGGCGACGGTGTTGCCATAATGGTCGTCATGGCGACGATGATGTCATAATGGTCGTCATGGCGACGGTGATGTCATAATGGTCGTCATGCCGACGATGATGTCAGTATGGTGGTCATGGCTTTGGTGATGTCATAATGGTCGTCATGGCGACGGTGATGTCATAATGGTCGTCATGGCGACGGTGATGTCATAATGGTCGTCATGCCGACGATGATGTCAGTATGGTGGTCATGGCTTTGGTGATGTCATAATGGTCGTCATGGCGACGGTGATGTCATAATGGTCGTCATGGCAATGGTGATGTCAGAATGGTCGTCATGGCGACGATGATGTCAGTATGGTGGTCATGGCTTTGGTGATGTCATAATGGTCGTCATGGCGACGATTATGTCATAATGGTCGTCATGGCGACGATGATGTCAATATGGTTGTCATGGCTTTGGTGATGTCATAATGGTCGTCATGGCGACGGTGATGTCATAATGGTCGTCATGGCGACGATGATGTCATAATGGTCGTCACAGCGACGATAATGTCATAATGGTCGTCACGGCGACGGTGATGTCATAATGGTAGTCATGGCGACGATGATGTCATACTGGTCGTCATGGCGACAGTGTTGCCATAATGGTCGTCATGGTGACGATGATGTCATAATGGTCGTCATGGCGACGATGATGTCATAATGGTCGTCATGGCGACGATGATGTCATAATGGTCGTCATGCCGACGATGATGTCAGTATGGTGGTCATGGCTTTGGTGGTGTCATAATAGTCGTCATGGCGACGATGATGTCATACTGGTCGTCATGGCGACGGTGTTGCCATAATGGTCGTCATGGCGACGATGATGTCATAATGGTCGTCATGGCGACGGTGATGTCATAATGGTCGTCATGCCGACGATGATGTCATAATGGTCGTCATGGCGACGATGATGTCATAATGGTCGTCATGGCGACGATGACGTCATAATGGTCGTCATGGCGACGATGATGTCATAATGGTCGTCATGGTGACGATGATGTCATAATGGTCGTCATGGCAATGGTGATGTCAGAATGGTCGTCATGGCGACGATGATGTCAGTATGGTGGTCATGGCTTTGGTGATGTCATAATGGTCGTCATGGCGACGGTGATGTCATAATGGTCGTCATGGCGATGGTGATGTCAGAATGGTCGTCATGGCGACGATGATGTCAGTATGGTGGTCATGGCTTTGGTGATGTCATAATGGTCGTCATGGCGACGATTATGTCATAATGGTCGTCATGGCGACGATGATGTCAATATGGTTGTCATGGCTTTGGTGATGTCATAATGGTCGTCATGGCGGCGGTGATGTCATAATGGTCGTCATGGCGACGATGATGTCATAATGGTCGTCACGGCGACGATGATGTCATAATGGTCGTCATAGCGACGATGACGTCATAATGGTCGTCATGGCGACGATGATGTCATAATGGTCGTCATGGCGACGATGATGTCAATATGGTTGTCATGGCTTTGGTGATGTCATAATGGTCGTCATGGCGACGGTGATGTCATAATGGTCGTCATGGCGACGATGATGTCATAATGGTCGTCACAGCGACGATGATGTCATAATGGTCGTCACGGCGACGGTGATGTCATAATGGTAGTCATGGCGACGATGATGTCATACTGGTCGTCATGGCGACGGTGTTGCCATAATGGTCGTCATGGTGACGATGATGTCATAATGGTCGTCATGGCGACGATGATGTCATAATGGTCGTCATGCCGACAATGATGTCAGTATGGTGGTCATGGCTTTGGTGATGTCATAATGGTCGTCATGGCGACGATGATGTCATACTGGTCGTCATGGCGACGGTGTTGCCATAATGGTCGTCATGGCGACGATGATGTCATAATGGTCGTCATGGCGACGGTGATGTCATAATGGTCGTCATGCCGACGATGATGTCAGTATGGTGGTCATGGCTTTGGTGATGTCATAATGGTCGTCATGGCGACGGTGATGTCATAATGGTCGTCATGGCGACGGTGATGTCATAATGGTCGTCATGCCGACGATGATGTCAGTATGGTGGTCATGGCTTTGGTGATGTCATAATGGTCGTCATGGCGACGGTGATGTCATAATGGTCGTCATGGCAATGGTGATGTCAGAATGGTCGTCATGGCGACGATGATGTCAGTATGGTGGTCATGGCTTTGGTGATGTCATAATGGTCGTCATGGCGACGATTATGTCATAATGGTCGTCATGGCGACGATGATGTCAATATGGTTGTCATGGCTTTGGTGATGTCATAATGGTCGTCATGGCGACGGTGATGTCATAATGGTCGTCATGGCGACGATGATGTCATAATGGTCGTCACAGCGACGATAATGTCATAATGGTCGTCACGGCGACGGTGATGTCATAATGGTAGTCATGGCGACGATGATGTCATACTGGTCGTCATGGCGACAGTGTTGCCATAATGGTCGTCATGGTGACGATGATGTCATAATGGTCGTCATGGCGACGATGATGTCATAATGGTCGTCATGCCGACGATGATGTCAGTATGGTGGTCATGGCTTTGGTGATGTCATAATAGTCGTCATGGCGACGATGATGTCATACTGGTCGTCATGACGACGGTGTTGCCATAATGGTCGTCATGGCGACGATGATGTCATAATGGTCGTCATGGCGACGGTGATGTCATAATGGTCGTCATGCCGACAATGATGTCAGTATGGTGGTCATGGCTTTGGTGATGTCATAATGGTCGTTATGGCGACGGTGATGTCATAATGGTCGTCATGGCGACGATGATGTCATAATGGTCGTCATGGCGACGATGACGTCATAATGGTCGTCATGGCGACGATGACGTCATAATGGTCGTCATGGCGACGATGATGTCATACTGGTCGTCATGGCGATGGTGTTGCCATAATGGTCGTCATGGCGACGATGATGTCATAATGGTCGTCATGGCGACGATGATGTCAATATGGTTGTCATGGCTTTGGTGATGTCATAATGGTCGTCATGGTGACGGTGATGTCATAATGGTCGTCACGGCGACGATGATGTCATAATGATCGTCACGGCGACGATGATGTCATAATGGTCGTCACGGCGACGGTGATGTCATAATGGTCGTCATGGCGACGATAACGTCATAATGGTCGTCATGGCGACGATGATGTCATAATGGTCGTCATGGCGACGATGATGTGATAATGGTCGTCATGGCGACGATGATGTCATAATGGTCGTCATGGTGACGATGATGTCATAATGGTCGTCATGGCGACGATGACATCATAATGGTCGTCATGGCGACGATGATGTCATAATGTTCGTCATGGCGGCGATGATGTCATACTGGTCGTCATGGCGACGGTGTTGCCATAATGGTCGTCATGGCGACAATTATGTCATAATGGTCGTCATGGCGACGGTGATGTCATAATGGTCGTCATGCCGACGATGATGTCAGTATGGTGGTCATGTCTTTGGTGATGTCATAATGGTCGTCATGGCAACGATGATGTCATAATGGTCGTCATGTCGACGATGATGTCATAATGGTCGTCATGGCGACGATTATGTCATTATGGTGGTCATGGCTTTGGTGATGTCATAATGGTCGTCATGGCGACGGTGATGTCAAAATCGTCGTCATGGCAATGGTGATGTCAGAATGGTCGTCATGGCGACGATGATGTCATACTGGTCGTCATGGCGACGGTGTTGCCATAATGGTCGTCATGGCGACGATGATGTCATAATGGTCGTCATGGCAATGGTGATGTCAGAATGGTCGTCATGGCGACGATGATGTCATAATGGTCGTCACGGCGACGATGATGTCATAATGGTCGTCATAGCGACGATGACGTCATAATGGTCGTCATGGCGACGATGATGTCATAATGGTCGTCATGGCGACGATGATGTCAATATGGTTGTCATGGCTTTGGTGATGTCATAATGGTCGTCATGGCGACGGTGATGTCATAATGGTCGTCATGGCGACGATGATGTCATAATGGTCGTCACAGCGACGATGATGTCATAATGGTCGTCACGGCGACGGTGATGTCATAATGGTAGTCATGGCGACGATGATGTCATACTGGTCGTCATGGCGACGGTGTTGCCATAATGGTCGTCATGGTGACGATGATGTCATAATGGTCGTCATGGCGACGATGATGTCATAATGGTCGTCATGCCGACAATGATGTCAGTATGGTGGTCATGGCTTTGGTGATGTCATAATGGTCGTCATGGCGACGATGATGTCATACTGGTCGTCATGGCGACGGTGTTGCCATAATGGTCGTCATGGCGACGATGATGTCATAATGGTCGTCATGGCGACGGTGATGTCATAATGGTCGTCATGCCGACGATGATGTCAGTATGGTGGTCATGGCTTTGGTGATGTCATAATGGTCGTCATGGCGACGGTGATGTCATAATGGTCGTCATGGCGACGGTGATGTCATAATGGTCGTCATGCCGACGATGATGTCAGTATGGTGGTCATGGCTTTGGTGATGTCATAATGGTCGTCATGGCGACGGTGATGTCATAATGGTCGTCATGGCAATGGTGATGTCAGAATGGTCGTCATGGCGACGATGATGTCAGTATGGTGGTCATGGCTTTGGTGATGTCATAATGGTCGTCATGGCGACGATTATGTCATAATGGTCGTCATGGCGACGATGATGTCAATATGGTTGTCATGGCTTTGGTGATGTCATAATGGTCGTCATGGCGACGGTGATGTCATAATGGTCGTCATGGCGACGATGATGTCATAATGGTCGTCACAGCGACGATAATGTCATAATGGTCGTCACGGCGACGGTGATGTCATAATGGTAGTCATGGCGACGATGATGTCATACTGGTCGTCATGGCGACAGTGTTGCCATAATGGTCGTCATGGTGACGATGATGTCATAATGGTCGTCATGGCGACGATGATGTCATAATGGTCGTCATGCCGACGATGATGTCAGTATGGTGGTCATGGCTTTGGTGATGTCATAATAGTCGTCATGGCGACGATGATGTCATACTGGTCGTCATGACGACGGTGTTGCCATAATGGTCGTCATGGCGACGATGATGTCATAATGGTCGTCATGGCGACGGTGATGTCATAATGGTCGTCATGCCGACGATGATGTCAGTATGGTGGTCATGGCTTTGGTGATGTCATAATGGTCGTTATGGCGACGGTGATGTCATAATGGTCGTCATGGCGACGATGATGTCATAATGGTCGTCATGGCGACGATGACGTCATAATGGTCGTCATGGCGACGATGACGTCATAATGGTCGTCATGGCGACGATGATGTCATACTGGTCGTCATGGCGATGGTGTTGCCATAATGGTCGTCATGGCGACGATGATGTCATAATGGTCGTCATGGCGACGATGATGTCAATATGGTTGTCATGGCTTTGGTGATGTCATAATGGTCGTCATGGTGACGGTGATGTCATAATGGTCGTCACGGCGACGATGATGTCATAATGATCGTCACGGCGACGATGATGTCATAATGGTCGTCACGGCGACGGTGATGTCATAATGGTCGTCATGGCGACGATAACGTCATAATGGTCGTCATGGCGACGATGATGTCATAATGGTCGTCATGGCGACGATGATGTGATAATGGTCGTCATGGCGACGATGATGTCATAATGGTCGTCATGGTGACGATGATGTCATAATGGTCGTCATGGCGACGATGACATCATAATGGTCGTCATGGCGACGATGATGTCATAATGTTCGTCATGGCGACGATGATGTCATACTGGTCGTCATGGCGACGGTGTTGCCATAATGGTCGTCATGGCGACAATTATGTCATAATGGTCGTCATGGCGACGGTGATGTCATAATGGTCGTCATGCCGACGATGATGTCAGTATGGTGGTCATGTCTTTGGTGATGTCATAATGGTCGTCATGGCAACGATGATGTCATAATGGTCGTCATGTCGACGATGATGTCATAATGGTCGTCATGGCGACGATTATGTCATTATGGTGGTCATGGCTTTGGTGATGTCATAATGGTCGTCATGGCGACGGTGATGTCAAAATCGTCGTCATGGCAATGGTGATGTCAGAATGGTCGTCATGGCGACGATGATGTCATACTGGTCGTCATGGCGACGGTGTTGCCATAATGGTCGTCATGGCGACGATGATGTCATAATGGTCGTCATGGCAATGGTGATGTCAGAATGGTCGTCATGGCGACGATGATGTCATAATGGTCATCATGGCGACCGTGATGTCATAATGGTCGTCATGGCGACGATGATGTCATAATGGTCGTCATGGCTACGATGATGTCATAATGGTCGTCATGGCTACGATGATGTCATATAGGTCGTCATGGCGACGATGATGTCATAATGGTCGTCATGGCGACGGTGATGTTATAATAGTCGTCATGGCGACGATGATGTCATAATGGTCGTCATGCCGACGATGATGTCAATATGGTTTTCATGGCTTTGGTGATGTCATAATGGTCGTCATGGCGACGGTGATGTCATAATGGTCGTCATGGCGACGATGATGTCATACTGTCGTCATGGCGACGGTGTTGCCATAATGGTCATCATGGCGACGATGATGTCATAATGGTCATCATGGCGACGATGACGTCATAATGGTCGTCATGGCGACGATGACGTCATAATGGTCGTCATGGCGACGATAATGTCATACTGGTCGTCATGGCGACGGTGTTGCCATAATGGTCGTCATGGCGACGATGATGTCATAATGGTCGTCATGGCGACGATGACGTCATAATGGTCGTCATGGCGACGATGATGTCATAATGGTCGTCATGGCGACGATGATGTCATAATGGTCGTTATGGCGATGATGATGTCAGTATGGTGGTCATGGCTTTGGTGATGTCATAATGGTCGTCATGGCGACGGTGATGTCATAATGGTCGTCATGGCAATAGTGATGTCAGAATGGTCGTCATGGCGACGATGATGTCAGTATGGTGGTCATGGCTTTGGTGATGTCATAATGGTCGTCATGGCGACGATTATGTCATAATGGTCGTCATGGCGACGATGATGTCAATATGGTTGTCATGGCTTGGTGATGTCATAATGGTCGTCATGGCGACGGTGATGTCATAATGGTCGTCACGGCGACGATGATGTCATAATGGTCGTCATGGCGACGATGATGTCATCCTGGTCGTCATGGCGACGGTGTTGCCATAATGGTCGTCATGGCGACGATGATGTCATAATGGTCGTCATGGCGACGATGATGTCATACTGGTCGTCATGGCGACGGTGATGTCATAATGGTCGTCATGGCAATGGTGATGTCAGAATGGTGGTCATGGCTTTCGTGATTTCATAATGGTCGTCATGGCGACGATGATGTCAGTATGGTGGTCATGGCTTTGGTGATGTCATAATGGTCGTCATGGCGACGGTGATGTCATAATGGTCGTCATGGCAATGGTGATGTCAGAATGGTGGTCATGGCTTTCGTGATGTCATAATGGTCGTCATGGCGACGATGATGTCAATATGGTTGTCATGGCTTTGGTGATGTCATAATGGTCGTCATGGCGACGGTGATGTCATAATGGTCGTCATGGCGACGATGATGTCATAATGGTCGTCACGGCGACGATGATGTCATAATGGTCGTCATAGCGACGATGAAGTCATAATGGTCGTCATGGCGACGATGACGTCATAATGGTCGTCATGGCGACGATGATGTCATAATGGTCGTCATGGCGACGATGATGTCATACTGGTCGTCATGGCGACGGTGTTGCCATAATGGTTGTCATGGCGACGATGATGTCATAATGGTCGTCATGGCGACGGTGATGTCATAATGGTCGTCATGCCGACGATGATGTCAGTATGGTGGTCATGGCTTTGGTGATGTCATAATGGTCGTCATGGCAACGATGATGTCATAATGGTCGTCATGGCGACGATGATGTCATAATGGTCATCATGGCGACGATGATGTCAGTATGGTGGTCATGGCTTTGGTGATGTCATAATGGTCGTCATGGCGACGGTGATGTCATAATGGTCGTGACGGTGATGTCATAATGGTCGTCATGGCGACGGTGATGTCATAATGGTCGTCACGGCGACGGTGATGTCATAATGGTCGTCATGGCGACGATGACGTCATAATGGTCGTCATGGCGACGATGATGTCATACTGGTCGTCATGGCGACGGTGTTGCCATAATGGTCGTCATGGCGACGATGATGTCATAATGGTCGTCATGGCGACGATGATGTCATAATGGTCGTCATGCCGACGATGATGTCATAATAGTCGTCATGGCGAAGATGATGTCATAATGGTCGTCATGACGACAATGATGTCATAATGGTCGTCATGGCGACGATGATGTCATAATGGTCGTCATGCCGACGATGATGTCATAATGGTCGTCACGGCGACGGTGTTGCCATAATGGTCGTCATGGCGACGATGATGTCATAATGGTCGTCATGGCGACGATGATGTCATAATGGTCGTCATGGCGACGATGATGTCAGTATGGTGGTCATGGCTTTGGTGATGTCATAATGGTCGTCATGGCGACGGTGATGTCATAATGGTCGTCATGGCAATGGTGATGTCAGAATGGTCGTCATGGCGACGGTGTTGCCATAATGGTCGTCATGGCGACAATGACGTCATAATGGTCGTCATGGCGACGATGACGTCATAATGGTCGTCATGGCGACGATGACGTCATAATGGTCGTCATGGCGACGATGATGTCATAATGGTCGTCATGGTGACGATGATGTCATAATGGTCGTCATGGCAATGGTGATGTCAGAATGGTCGTCATGGCGACGATGATGTCAGTATGGTGGTCATGGCTTTGGTGATGTCATAATGGTCGTCATGGCGACGGTGATGTCATAATGGTCGTCATGGCAATGGTGATGTCAGAATGGTCGTCATGGCGACGATGATGTCAGTATGGTGGTCATGGCTTTGGTGATGTCATAATGGTCGTCATGGCGACGATTATGTCATAATGGTCGTCATGGCGACGATGATGTCAATATGGTTGTCATGGCTTTGGTGATGTCATAATGGTCGTCATGGCGGCGGTGATGTCATAATGGTCGTCATGGCGACGATGATGTCATAATGGTCGTCACGGCGACGATGATGTCATAATGGTCGTCATAGCGACGATGACGTCATAATGGTCGTCATGGCGACGATGATGTCATAATGGTCGTCATGGCGACGATGATGTCAATATGGTTGTCATGGCTTTGGTGATGTCATAATGGTCGTCATGGCGACGGTGATGTCATAATGGTCGTCATGGCGACGATGATGTCATAATGGTCGTCACAGCGACGATGATGTCATAATGGTCGTCACGGCGACGGTGATGTCATAATGGTAGTCATGGCGACGATGATGTCATACTGGTCGTCATGGCGACGGTGTTGCCATAATGGTCGTCATGGTGACGATGATGTCATAATGGTCGTCATGGCGACGATGATGTCATAATGGTCGTCATGCCGACAATGATGTCAGTATGGTGGTCATGGCTTTGGTGATGTCATAATGGTCGTCATGGCGACGATGATGTCATACTGGTCGTCATGGCGACGGTGTTGCCATAATGGTCGTCATGGCGACGATGATGTCATAATGGTCGTCATGGCGACGGTGATGTCATAATGGTCGTCATGCCGACGATGATGTCAGTATGGTGGTCATGGCTTTGGTGATGTCATAATGGTCGTCATGGCGACGGTGATGTCATAATGGTCGTCATGGCGACGGTGATGTCATAATGGTCGTCATGCCGACGATGATGTCAGTATGGTTTTCATGGCTTTGGTGATGTCATAATGGTCGTCATGGCGACGGTGATGTCATAATGGTCGTCATGGCAATGGTGATGTCAGAATGGTCGTCATGGCGACGATGATGTCAGTATGGTGGTCATGGCTTTGGTGATGTCATAATGGTCGTCATGGCGACGATTATGTCATAATGGTCGTCATGGCGACGATGATGTCAATATGGTTGTCATGGCTTTGGTGATGTCATAATGGTCGTCATGGCGACGGTGATGTCATAATGGTCGTCATGGCGACGATGATGTCATAATGGTCGTCACAGCGACGATAATGTCATAATGGTCGTCACGGCGACGGTGATGTCATAATGGTAGTCATGGCGACGATGATGTCATACTGGTCGTCATGGCGACAGTGTTGCCATAATGGTCGTCATGGTGACGATGATGTCATAATGGTCGTCATGGCGACGATGATGTCATAATGGTCGTCATGGCGACGATGATGTCATAATGGTCGTCATGCCGACGATGATGTCAGTATGGTGGTCATGGCTTTGGTGATGTCATAATAGTCGTCATGGCGACGATGATGTCATACTGGTCGTCATGGCGACGGTGTTGCCATAATGGTCGTCATGGCGACGATGATGTCATAATGGTCGTCATGGCGACGGTGATGTCATAATGGTCGTCATGCCGACGATGATGTCAGTATGGTGGTCATGGCTTTGGTGATGTCATAATGGTCGTTATGGCGACGATGATGTCATAATGGTCGTCATAGCGACGTTGATGTCATAATGGTCGTCATGGCGACGATGATGTCAGTATGGTGGTCATGGCTTTGGTGATGTCATAATGGTTGTCATGGCGACGGTGATGTCATAATGGTCGTCATGGCGACGATTATGTCATAATGGTCGTCATGGCGACGATGACGTCATAATGGTCGTCATGGCGACGATGACGTCATAATGGTCGTCATGGCGACGATGATGTCATACTGGTCGTCATGGCGATGGTGTTGCCATAATGGTCGTCATGGCGACGATGATGTCATAATGGTCGTCATGGCGACGATGATGTCAATATGGTTGTCATGGCTTTGGTGATGTCATAATGGTCGTCATGGTGACGGTGATGTCATAATGGTCGTCACGGCGACGATGATGTCATAATGATCGTCACGGCGACGATGATGTCATAATGGTCGTCACGGCGACGGTGATGTCATAATGGTCGTCATGGCGACGATAACGTCATAATGGTCGTCATGGCGACGATGATGTCATAATGGTCGTCATGGCGACGTTGATGTGATAATGGTCGTCATGGCGACGATGATGTCATAATGGTCGTCATGGTGACGATGATGTCATAATGGTCGTCATGGCGACGATGACATCATAATGGTCGTCATGGCAACGATGATGTCATAATGGTCGTCATGGCGACGATGATGTCATACTGGTCGTCATGGCGACGGTGTTGCCATAATGGTCGTCATGGCGACAATTATGTCATAATGGTCGTCATGGCGACGGTGATGTCATAATGGTCGTCATGCCGACGATGATGTCAGTATGGTGGTCATGTCTTTGGTGATGTCATAATGGTCGTCATGGCAACGATGATGTCATAATGGTCGTCATGGCGACGATGATGTCATAATGGTCGTCATGGCGACGGTGATGTCAAAATCGTCGTCATGGCAATGGTGATGTCAGAATGGTCGTCATGGCGACGATTATGTCATACTGGTCGTCATGGCGACGGTGTTGCCATAATGGTCGTCATGGCGACGATGATGTCATAATGGTCGTCATGGCAATGGTGATGTCAGAATGGTCGTCATGGCGACGATGATGTCATAATGGTCGTCATGGCGACCGTGATGTCATAATGGTCGTCATGGCGACGATGATGTCATAATGGTCGTCATGGCTACGATGATGTCATAATGGTCGTCATGGCTACGATGATGTCATATAGGTCGTCATGGCGACGATGATGTCATAATGGTCTTCATGGCGACGGTGATGTTATAATAGTCGTCATGGCGACGATGATGTCATAATGGTCGTCATGCCGACGATGATGTCAATATGGTTTTCATGGCTTTGGTGATGTCATAATGGTCGTCATGGCGACGGTGATGTCATAATGGTCGTCATGGCGACGATGATGTCATAATGGTCGTCACGGCAGCGGTAATGTCATAATGGTCGTCATGGCGACGATGATGTCATACTGTCGTCATGGCGACGGTGTTGCCATAATGGTCATCATGGCGACGATGATGTCATAATGGTCATCATGGCGACGATGACGTCATAATGGTCGTCATGGCGACGATGACGTCATAATGGTCGTCATGGCGACGATAATGTCATACTGGTCGTCATGGCGACGGTGTTGCCATAATGGTCGTCATGGCGACGATGATGTCATAATGGTCGTCATGGCGACGTTGACGTCATAATGGTCGTCATGGCGACGATGATGTCATAATGGTCGTTATGGCGATGATGATGTCAGTATGGTGGTCATGGCTTTGGTGATGTCATAATGGTCGTCATGGCGACGGTGATGTCATAATGGTCGTCATGGCAATAGTGATGTCAGAATGGTCGTCATGGCGACGATGATGTCAGTATGGTGGTCATGGCTTTGGTGATGTCATAATGGTCGTCATGGCGACGATTATGTCATAATGGTCGTCATGGCGACGATGATGTCATAATGGTCGTCACGGCGACGATGATGTCATAATGGTCGTCTTAGCGACGATGAAGTCATAATGGTCGTCATGGCGACGATGACGTCATAATGGTCGTCATGGCGACGATGATGTCATAATGGTCGTCATGGCGACGATGATGTCATACTGGTCGTCATGGCGACGGTGTTGCCATAATGGTTGTCATGGCGACGATGATGTCATAATGGTCGTCATGGCGACGGTGATGTCATAATGGTCGTCATGCCGACGATGATGTCAGTATGGTGGTCATGGCTTTGGTGATGTCATAATGGTCGTCATGGCAACGATGATGTCATAATGGTCGTCATGGCGACGATGATGTCATAATGGTCATCATGGCGACGATGATGTCAGTATGGTGGTCATGGCTTTGGTGATGTCATAATGGTCGTCATGGCGACGGTGATGTCATAATGGTCGTGACGGTGATGTCATAATGGTCGTCATGGCGACGGTGTTGTCATAATGGTCGTCACGGCGACGGTGATGTCATAATGGTCGTCATGGCGACGATGACGTCATAATGGTCGTCATGGCGACGATGATGTCATACTGGTCGTCATGGCGACGGTGTTGCCATAATGGTCGTCATGGCGACGATGATGTCATAATGGTCGTCATGGCGACGATGATGTCATAATGGTCGTCATGCCGACGATGATGTCATAATAGTCGTCATGGCGAAGATGATGTCATAATGGTCGTCATGACGACAATGATGTCATAATGGTCGTCATGGCGACGATGATGTCATAATGGTCGTCATGCCGACGATGATGTCATAATGGTCGTCACGGCGACGGTGTTGCCATAATGGTCGTCATGGCGACGATGATGTCATAATGGTCGTCATGGCGACGATGATGTCATAATGGTCGTCATGGCGACGATGATGTCAGTATGGTGGTCATGGCTTTGGTGATGTCATAATGGTCGTCATGGCGACGGTGATGTCATAATGGTCGTCATGGCAATGGTGATGTCAGAATGGTCGTCATGGCGACGGTGTTGCCATAATGGTCGTCATGGCGACAATGATGTCATAATGGTCGCCATGGCGACGATGACGTCATAATGGTCGTCATGGCGACGATGACGTCATAATGGTCGTCATGGCGACGATGATGTCATAATGGTCGTCATGGTGACGATGATGTCATAATGGTCGTCATGGCAATGGTGATGTCAGAATGGTCGTCATGGCGACGATGATGTCAGTATGGTGGTCATGGCTTTGGTGATGTCATAATGGTCGTCATGGCGACGGTGATGTCATAATGGTCGTCATGGCAATGGTGATGTCAGAATGGTCGTCATGGCGACGATGATGTCAGTATGGTGGTCATGGCTTTGGTGATGTCATAATGGTCGTCATGGCGACGATTATGTCATAATGGTCGTCATGGCGACGATGATGTCAATATGGTTGTCATGGCTTTGGTGATGTCATAATGGTCGTCACGGCGGCGGTGATGTCATAATGGTCGTCATGGCGACGATGATGTCATAATGGTCGTCACGGCGACGATGATGTCATAATGGTCGTCATAGCGACGATGACGTCATAATGGTCGTCATGGCGACGATGATGTCATAATGGTCGTCATGGCGACGATGATGTCAATATGGTTGTCATGGCTTTGGTGATGTCATAATGGTCGTCATGGCGACGGTGATGTCATAATGGTCGTCATGGCGACGATGATGTCATAATGGTCGTCACAGCGACGATGATGTCATAATGGTCGTCACGGCGACGGTGATGTCATAATGGTAGTCATGGCGACGATGATGTCATACTGGTCGTCATGGCGACGGTGTTGCCATAATGGTCGTCATGGTGACGATGATGTCATAATGGTCGTCATGGCGACGATGATGTCATAATGGTCGTCATGCCGACAATGATGTCAGTATGGTGGTCATGGCTTTGGTGATGTCATAATGGTCGTCATGGCGACGATGATGTCATACTGGTCGTCATGGCGACGGTGTTGCCATAATGGTCGTCATGGCGACGATGATGTCATAATGGTCGTCATGGCGACGGTGATGTCATAATGGTCGTTATGCCGACGATGATGTCAGTATGGTGGTCATGGCTTTGGTGATGTCATAATGGTCGTCATGGCGACGGTGATGTCATAATGGTCGTCATGGCGACGGTGATGTCATAATGGTCGTCATGCCGACGATGATGTCAGTATGGTGGTCATGGCTTTGGTGATGTCATAATGGTCGTCATGGCGACGGTGATGTCATAATGGTCGTCATGGCAATGGTGATGTCAGAATGGTCGTCATGGCGACGATGATGTCAGTATGGTGGTCATGGCTTTGGTGATGTCATAATGGTCGTCATGGCGACGATTATGTCATAATGGTCGTCATGGCGACGATGATGTCAATATGGTTGTCATGGCTTTGGTGATGTCATAATGGTCGTCATGGCGACGGTGATGTCATAATGGTCGTCATGGCGACGATGATGTCATAATGGTCGTCACAGCGACGATAATGTCATAATGGTCGTCACGGCGACGGTGATGTCATAATGGTCGTCATGGCGACGATGATGTCATACTGGTCGTCATGGCGACAGTGTTGCCATAATGGTCGTCATGGTGACGATGATGTCATAATGGTCGTCATGGCGACGATGATGTCATAATGGTCGTCATGGCGACGATGATGTCATAATGGTCGTCATGCCGACGATGATGTCAGTATGGTGGTCATGGCTTTGGTGATGTCATAATAGTCGTCATGGCGACGATGATGTCATACTGGTCGTCATGGCGACGGTGTTGCCATAATGGTCGTCATGGCGACGATGATGTCATAATGGTCGTCATGGCGACGGTGATGTCATAATGGTCGTCATGCCGACGATGATGTCAGTATGGTGGTCATGGCTTTGGTGATGTCATAATGGTCGTTATGGCGACGATGATGTCATAATGGTCGTCATAGCGACGTTGATGTCATAATGGTCGTCATGGCGACGATGATGTCAGTATGGTGGTCATGGCTTTGGTGATGTCATAATGGTTGTCATGGCGACGGTGATGTCATAATGGTCGTCATGGCGACGATGATGTCATAATGGTCGTCATGGCGACGATGACGTCATAATGGTCGTCATGGCGACGATGACGTCATAATGGTCGTCATGGCGACGATGATGTCATACTGGTCGTCATGGCGATGGTGTTGCCATAATGGTCGTCATGGCGACGATGATGTCATAATGGTCGTCATGGCGACGATGATGTCAATATGGTTGTCATGGCTTTGGTGATGTCATAATGGTCGTCATGGTGACGGTGATGTCATAATGGTCGTCACGGCGACGATGATGTCATAATGATCGTCACGGCGACGATGATGTCATAATGGTCGTCACGGCGACGGTGATGTCATAATGGTCGTCATGGCGACGATAACGTCATAATGGTCGTCATGGCGACGATGATGTCATAATGGTCGTCATGGCGACGATGATGTGATAATGGTCGTCATGGCGACGATGATGTCATAATGGTCGTCATGGTGACGATGATGTCATAATGGTCGTCATGGCGACGATGACATCATAATGGTCGTCATGGCAACGATGATGTCATAATGGTCGTCATGGCGACGATGATGTCATACTGGTCGTCATGGCGACGGTGTTGCCATAATGGTCGTCATGGCGACAATTATGTCATAATGGTCGTCATGCCGACGATGATGTCAGTATGGTGGTCATGTCTTTGGTGATGTCATAATGGTCGTCATGGCAACGATGATGTCATAATGGTCGTCATGGCGACGATGATGTCATAATGGTCGTCATGGCGACGATTATGTCATTATGGTGGTCATGGCTTTGGTGATGTCATAATGGTCGTCATGGCGACGGTGATGTCAAAATCGTCGTCATGGCAATGGTGATGTCAGAATGGTCGTCATGGCGACGATGATGTCATACTGGTCGTCATGGCGACGGTGTTGCCATAATGGTCGTCATGGCGACGATGATGTCATAATGGTCGTCATGGCAATGGTGATGTCAGAATGGTCGTCATGGCGACGATGATGTCATAATGGTCGTCATGGCGACCGTGATGTCATAATGGTCGTCATGGCGACGATGATGTCATAATGGTCGTCATGGCTACGATGATGTCATAATGGTCGTCATGGCTACGATGATGTCATATAGGTCGTCATGGCGACGATGATGTCATAATGGTCGTCATGGCGACGGTGATGTTATAATAGTCGTCATGGCGACGATGATGTCATAATGGTCGTCATGCCGACGATGATGTCAATATGGTTTTCATGGCTTTGGTGATGTCATAATGGTCGTCATGGCGACGGTGATGTCATAATGGTCGTCATGGCGACGATGATGTCATAATGGTCGTCACGGCAGCGGTAATGTCATAATGGTCGTTATGGCGACGATGATGTCATACTGTCGTCATGGCGACGGTGTTGCCATAATGGTCATCATGGCGACGATGATGTCATAATGGTCATCATGGCGACGATGACGTCATAATGGTCGTCATGGCGACGATGACGTCATAATGGTCGTCATGGCGACGATAATGTCATACTGGTCGTCATGGCGACGGTGTTGCCATAATGGTCGTCATGGCGACGATGATGTCATAATGGTCGTCATGGCGACAATGACGTCATAATGGTCGTCATGGCGACGATGATGTCATAATGGTCGTTATGGCGATGATGATGTCAGTATGGTGGTCATGGCTTTGGTGATGTCATAATGGTCGTCATGGCGACGGTGATGTCATAATGGTCGTCATGGCAATAGTGATGTCAGAATGGTCGTCATGGCGACGATGATGTCAGTATGGTGGTCATGGCTTTGGTGATGTCATAATGGTCGTCATGGCGACGATTATGTCATAATGGTCGTCATGGCGACGATGATGTCATAATGGTCGTCACGGCGACGATGATGTCATAATGGTCGTCATAGCGACGATGAAGTCATAATGGTCGTCATGGCGACGATGACGTCATAATGGTCGTCATGGCGACGATGATGTCATAATGGTCGTCATGGCGACGATGATGTCATACTGGTCGTCATGGCGACGGTGTTGCCATAATGGTTGTCATGGCGACGATGATGTCATAATGGTCGTCATGGCGACGGTGATGTCATAATGGTCGTCATGCCGACGATGATGTCAGTATGGTGGTCATGGCTTTGGTGATGTCATAATGGTCGTCATGGCGGCGGTGATGTCATAATGGTCGTCATGGCGACGATGATGTCATAATGGTCGTCACGGCGACGATGATGTCATAATGGTCGTCATAGCGACGATGACGTCATAATGGTCGTCATGGCGACGATGATGTCATAATGGTCGTCATGGCGACGATGATGTCAATATGGTTGTCATGGCTTTGGTGATGTCATAATGGTCGAACATGGCGACGGTGATGTCATAATGGTCGTCATGGCGACGATGATGTCATAATGGTCGTCACAGCGACGATGATGTCATAATGGTCGTCACGGCGACGGTGATGTCATAATGGTAGTCATGGCGACGATGATGTCATACTGGTCGTCATGGCGACGGTGTTGCCATAATGGTCGTCATGGTGACGATGATGTCATAATGGTCGTCATGGCGACGATGATGTCATAATGGTCGTCATGCCGACAATGATGTCAGTATGGTGGTCATGGCTTTGGTGATGTCATAATGGTCGTCATGGCGACGATGATGTCATACTGGTCGTCATGGCGACGGTGTTGCTATAATGGTCGTCATGGCGACGATGATGTCATAATGGTCGTCATGGCGACGGTGATGTCATAATGGTCGTCATGCCGACGATGATGTCAGTATGGTGGTCATGGCTTTGGTGATGTCATAATGGTCGTCATGGCGACGGTGATGTCATAATGGTCGTCATGGCGACGGTGATGTCATAATGGTCGTCATGCCGACGATGATGTCAGTATGGTGGTCATGGCTTTGGTGATGTCATAATGGTCGTCATGGCGACGGTGATGTCATAATGGTCGTCATGGCAATGGTGATGTCAGAATGGTCGTCATGGCGACGATGATGTCAGTATGGTGGTCATGGCTTTGGTGATGTCATAATGGTCGTCATGGCGACGATTATGTCATAATGGTCGTCATGGCGACGATGATGTCAATATGGTTGTCATGGCTTTGGTGATGTCATAATGGTCGTCATGGCGACGGTGATGTCATAATGGTCGTCATGGCGACGATGATGTCATAATGGTCGTCACAGCGACGATAATGTCATAATGGTCGTCATGGCGACGGTGATGTCATAATGGTAGTCATGGCGACGATGATGTCATACTGGTCGTCATGGCGACAGTGTTGCCATAATGGTCGTCATGGTGACGATGATGTCATAATGGTCGTCATGGCGACGATGATGTCATAATGGTCGTCATGGCGACGATGATGTCATAATGGTCGTCATGCCGACGATGATGTCAGTATGGTGGTCATGGCTTTGGTGATGTCATAATAGTCGTCATGGCGACGATGATGTCATACTGGTCGTCATGGCGACGGTGTTGCCATAATGGTCGTCATGGCGACGATGATGTCATAATGGTCGTCATGGCGACGGTGATGTCATAATGGTCGTCATGCCGACGATGATGTCAGTATGGTGGTCATGGCTTTGGTGATGTCATAATGGTCGTTATGGCGACGATGATGTCATAATGGTCGTCATAGCGACGTTGATGTCATAATGGTCGTCATGGCGACGATGATGTCAGTATGGTGGTCATGGCTTTGGTGATGTCATAATGGTTGTCATGGCGACGGTGATGTCATAATGGTCGTCATGGCGACGATGATGTCATAATGGTCGTCATGGCGACGATGACGTCATAATGGTCGTCATGGCGACGATGACGTCATAATGGTCGTCATGGCGACGATGATGTCATACTGGTCGTCATGGCGATGGTGTTGCCATAATGGTCGTCATGGCGACGATGATGTCATAATGGTCGTCATGGCGACGATGATGTCAATATGGTTGTCATGGCTTTGGTGATGTCATAATGGTCGTCATGGTGACGGTGATGTCATAATGGTCGTCACGGCGACGATGATGTCATAATGATCGTCACGGCGACGATGATGTCATAATGGTCGTCACGGCGACGGTGATGTCATAATGGTCGTCATGGCGACGATAACGTCATAATGGTCGTCATGGCGACGATGATGTCATAATGGTCGTCATGGCGACGATGATGTGATAATGGTCGTCATGGCGACGATGATGTCATAATGGTCGTCATGGTGACGATGATGTCATAATGGTCGTCATGGCGACGATGACATCATAATGGTCGTCATGGCAACGATGATGTCATAATGGTCGTCATGGCGACGATGATGTCATACTGGTCGTCATGGCGACAGTGTTGCCATAATGGTCGTCATGGCGACAATTATGTCATAATGGTCGTCATGGCGACGGTGATGTCATAATGGTCGTCATGCCGACGATGATGTCAGTATGGTGGTCATGTCTTTGGTGATGTCATAATGGTCGTCATGGCAACGATGATGTCATAATGGTCGTCATGGCGACGATGATGTCATAATGGTCGTCATGGCGACGATTATGTCATTATGGTGGTCATGGCTTTGGTGATGTCATAATGGTCGTCATGGCGACGGTGATGTCAAAATCGTCGTCATGGCAATGGTGATGTCAGAATGGTCGTCATGGCGACGATGATGTCATACTGGTCGTCATGGCGACGGTGTTGCCATAATGGTCGTCATGGCGACGATGATGTCATAATGGTCGTCATGGCAATGGTGATGTCAGAATGGTCGTCATGGCGACGATGATGTCATAATGGTCGTCATGGCGACCGTGATGTCATAATGGTCGTCATGGCGACGATGATGTCATAATGGTCGTCATGGCTACGATGATGTCATAATGGTCGTCATGGCTACGATGATGTCATATAGGTCGTCATGGCGACGATGATGTCATAATGGTCGTCATGGCGACGGTGATGTTATAATAGTCGTCATGGCGACGATGATGTCATAATGGTCGTCATGCCGACGATGATGTCAATATGGTTTTCATGGCTTTGGTGATGTCATAATGGTCGTCATGGCGACGGTGATGTCATAATGGTCGTCATGGCGACGATGATGTCATAATGGTCGTCACGGCAGCGGTAATGTCATAATGGTCGTCATGGCGACGATGATGTCATACTGTCGTCATGGCGACGGTGTTGCCATAATGGTCATCATGGCGACAATGATGTCATAATGGTCATCATGGCGACGATGACGTCATAATGGTCGTCATGGCGACGATGACGTCATAATGGTCGTCATGGCGACGATAATGTCATACGGGTCGTCATGGCGACGGTGTTGCCATAATGGTTGTCATGGCGACGATGATGTCATAATGGTTGTCATGGCGACGGTGATGTCATAATGGTCGTCATGCCGACGATGATGTCAGTATGGTGGTCATGGCTTTGGTGATGTCATAATGGTCGTCATGGCAACGATGATGTCATAATGGTCGTCATGGCGACGATGATGTCATAATGGTCATCATGGCGACGATGATGTCAGTATGGTGGTCATGGCTTTGGTGATGTCATAATGGTCGTCATGGCGACGGTGATGTCATAATGGTCGTGACGGTGATGTCATAATGGTCGTCATGGCGACGGTGATGTCATAATGGTCGTCACGGCGACGGTGATGTCATAATGGTCGTCATGGCGACGATGACGTCATAATGGTCGTCATGGCGACGATGATGTCATACTGGTCGTCATGGCGACGGTGTTGCCATAATGGTCGTCATGGCGACGATGATGTCATAATGGTCGTCATGGCGACGATGATGTCATAATGGTCGTCATGCCGACGATGATGTCATAATAGTCGTCATGGCGAAGATGATGTCATAATGGTCGTCATGACGACAATGATGTCATAATGGTCGTCATGGCGACGATGATGTCATAATGGTCGTCATGCCGACGATGATGTCATAATGGTCGTCACGGCGACGGTGTTGCCATAATGGTCGTCATGGCGACGATGATGTCATAATGGTCGTCATGGCGACGATGATGTCATAATGGTCGTCATGGCGACGATGATGTCAGTATGGTGGTCATGGCTTTGGTGATGTCATAATGGTCGTCATGGCGACGGTGATGTCATAATGGTCGTCATGGCAATGGTGATGTCAGAATGGTCGTCATGGCGACGGTGTTGCCATAATGGTCGTCATGGCGACAATGATGTCATAATGGTCGTCATGGCGACGATGACGTCATAATGGTCGTCATGGCGACGATGACGTCATAATGGTCGTCATGGCGACGATGATGTCATAATGGTCGTCATGGTGACGATGATGTCATAATGGTCGTCATGGCAATGGTGATGTCAGAATGGTCGTCATGGCGACGATGATGTCAGTATGGTGGTCATGGCTTTGGTGATGTCATAATGGTCGTCATGGCGACGGTGATGTCATAATGGTCGTCATGGCAATGGTGATGTCAGAATGGTCGTCATGGCGACGATGATGTCAGTATGGTGGTCATGGCTTTGGTGATGTCATAATGGTCGTCATGGCGACGATTATGTCATAATGGTCGTCATGGCGACGATGATGTCAATATGGTTGTCATGGCTTTGGTGATGTCATAATGGTCGTCATGGCGGCGGTGATGTCATAATGGTCGTCATGGCGACGATGATGTCATAATGGTCGTCACGGCGACGATGATGTCATAATGGTCGTCACGGCGACGATGATGTCATAATGGTCGTCATAGCGACGATGACGTCATAATGGTCGTCATGGCGACGATGATGTCAATATGGTTGTCATGGCTTTGGTGATGTCATAATGGTCGTCATGGCGACGGTGATGTCATAATGGTCGTCATGGCGACGATGATGTCATAATGGTCGTCACAGCGACGATGATGTCATAATGGTCGTCACGGCGACGGTGATGTCATAATGGTAGTCATGGCGACGATGATGTCATACTGGTCGTCATGGCGACGGTGTTGCCATAATGGTCGTCATGGTGACGATGATGTCATAATGGTCGTCATGGCGACGATGATGTCATAATGGTCGTCATGCCGACAATGATGTCAGTATGGTGGTCATGGCTTTGGTGATGTCATAATGGTCGTCATGGCGACGATGATGTCATACTGGTCGTCATGGCGACGGTGTTGCCATAATGGTCGTCATGGCGACGATGATGTCATAATGGTCGTCATGGCGACGGTGATGTCATAATGGTCGTCATGCCGACGATGATGTCAGTATGGTGGTCATGGCTTTGGTGATGTCATAATGGTCGTCATGGCGACGGTGATGTCATAATGGTCGTCATGGCGACGGTGATGTCATAATGGTCGTCATGCCGACGATGATGTCAGTATGGTGGTCATGGCTTTGGTGATGTCATAATGGTCGTCATGGCGATGGTGATGTCATAATGGTCGTCATGGCAATGGTGATGTCAGAATGGTCGTCATGGCGACGATGATGTCAGTATGGTGGTCATGGCTTTGGTGATGTCATAATGGTCGTCATGGCGACGATTATGTCATAATGGTCGTCATGGCGACGATGATGTCAATATGGTTGTCATGGCTTTGGTGATGTCATAATGGTCGTCATGGCGACGGTGATGTCATAATGGTCGTCATGGCGACGATGATGTCATAATGGTCGTCACAGCGACGATAATGTCATAATGGTCGTCACGGCGACGGTGATGTCATAATGGTAGTCATGGCGACGATGATGTCATACTGGTCGTCATGGCGACAGTGTTGCCATAATGGTCGTCATGGTGACGATGATGTCATAATGGTCGTCATGGCGACGATGATGTCATAATGGTCGTCATGGCGACGATGATGTCATAATGGTCGTCATGCCGACGATGATGTCAGTATGGTGGTCATGGCTTTGGTGATGTCATAATAGTCGTCATGGCGACGATGATGTCATACTGGTCGTCATGGCGACGGTGTTGCCATAATGGTCGTCATGGCGACGATGATGTCATAATGGTCGTCATGGCGACGGTGATGTCATAATGGTCGTCATGCCGACGATGATGTCAGTATGGTGGTCATGGCTTTGGTGATGTCATAATGGTCGTTATGGCGACGATGATGTCATAATGGTCGTCATAGCGACGTTGATGTCATAATGGTCGTCATGGCGACGATGATGTCAGTATGGTGGTCATGGCTTTGGTGATGTCATAATGGTTGTCATGGCGACGGTGATGTCATAATGGTCGTCATGGCGACGGTGATGTCATAATGGTCGTCATGGCGACGATGATGTCATAATGGTCGTCATGGCGACGATGACGTCATAATGGTCGTCATGGCGACGATGACGTCATAATGGTCGTCATGGCGACGATGATGTCATACTGGTCGTCATGGCGATGGTGTTGCCATAATGGTCGTCATGGCGACGATGATGTCATAATGGTCGTCATGGCGACGATGATGTCAATATGGTTGTCATGGCTTTGGTGATGTCATAATGGTCGTCATGGTGACGGTGATGTCATAATGGTCGTCACGGCGACGATGATGTCATAATGATCGTCACGGCGACGATGATGTCATAATGGTCGTCACGGCGACGGTGATGTCATAATGGTCGTCATGGCGACGATAACGTCATAATGGTCGTCATGGCGACGATGATGTCACAATGGTCGTCATGGCGACGATGATGTGATAATGGTCGTCATGGTGACGATGATGTCATAATGGTCGTCATGGCGACGATGACATCATAATGGTCGTCATGGCAACGATGATGTCATAATGGTCGTCATGGCGACGATGATGTCATACTGGTCGTCAAGGCGACGGTGTTGCCATAATGGTCGTCATGGCGACAATTATGTCATAATGGTCGTCATGGCGACGGTGATGTCATAATGGTCGTCATGCCGACGATGATGTCAGTATGGTGGTCATGTCTTTGGTGATGTCATAATGGTCGTCATGGCAACGATGATGTCATAATGGTCGTCATGGCGACGATGATGTCATAATGGTCGTCATGGCGACGATTATGTCATTATGGTGGTCATGGCTTTGGTGATGTCATAATGGTCGTCATGGCGACGGTGATGTCAAAATCGTCGTCATGGCAATGGTGATGTCAGAATGGTCGTCATGGCGACGATGATGTCATACTGGTCGTCATGGCGACGGTGTTGCCATAATGGTCGTCATGGCGACGATGATGTCATAATGGTCGTCATGGCAATGGTGATGTCAGAATGGTCGTCATGGCGACGATGATGTCATAATGGTCGTCACGGCAGCGGTAATGTCATAATGGTCGTCATGGCGACGATGATGTCATACTGTCGTCATGGCGACGGTGTTGCCATAATGGTCATCATGGCGACGATGATGTCATAATGGTCATCATGGCGACGATGACGTCATAATGGTCGTCATGGCGACGATGACGTCATAATGGTCGTCATGGCGACGATGACGTCATAATGGTCGTCATGGCGACGATAATGTCATACTGGTCGTCATGGCGACGGTGTTGCCATAATGGTCGTCATGGCGACGATGATGTCATAATGGTCGTCATGGCGACGATGACGTCATAATGGTCGTCATGGCGACGATGATGTCATAATGGTCGTCATGGCGACGATGATGTCATAATGGTCGTTATGGCGATGATGATGTCAGTATGGTGGTCATGGCTTTGGTGATGTCATAATGGTCGTCATGGCGACGGTGATGTCATAATGGTCGTCATGGCAATAGTGATGTCAGAATGGTCGTCATGGCAACGATGATGTCAGTATGGTTTTCATGGCTTTGGTGATGTCATAATGGTCGTCATGGCGACGATTATGTCATAATGGTCGTCATGGCGACGATGATGTCAATATGGTTGTCATGGCTTGGTGATGTCATAATGGTCGTCATGGCGACGGTGATGTCATAATGGTCGTCTTGGCGACGATGATGTCATAATGGTCGTCACGGCGACGATGATGTCATAATGGTCGTCATGGCGACGATGATGTCATCCTGGTCGTCATGGCGACGGTGTTGCCATAATGGTCGTCATGGCGACGATGATGTCATAATGGTCGTCATGCCGACGATGATGTCATAATGGTCGTCATGGCGACGGTGTTGCCATAATGGTCGTCATGGCGACGATGATGTCATAATGGTCGTCATGGCGACGATGATGTTATAATGGTCGTCATGGCGACGATGATGTCAGTATGGTGGTCATGGCTTTGGTGATGTCATAATGGTCGTCATGGCGACGGTGATGTCATAATGGTCGTCATGGCAATGGTGATGTCAGAATGGTGGTCATGGCTTTCGTGATGTCATAATGGTCGTCATGGCGACGATGATGTCAATATGGTTGTCATGGCTTTGGTGATGTCATAATGGTCGTCATGGCGACGGTGATGTCATAATGGTCGTCATGGCGACGGTGTTGCCATAATGGTCGTCATGGTGACGATGATGTCATAATGGTCGTCATGGCGACGATGATGTCATAATGGTCGTCATGCCGACAATGATGTCAGTATGGTGGTCATGGCTTTGGTGATGTCATAATGGTCGTCATGGCGACGATGATGTCATACTGGTCGTCATGGCGACGGTGTTGCTATAATGGTCGTCATGGCGACGATGATGTCATAATGGTCGTCATGGCGACGGTGATGTCATAATGGTCGTCATGCCGACGATGATGTCAGTATGGTGGTCATGGCTTTGGTGATGTCATAATGGTCGTCATGGCGACGGTGATGTCATAATGGTCGTCATGGCGACGGTGATGTCATAATGGTCGTCATGCCGACGATGATGTCAGTATGGTGGTCATGGCTTTGGTGATGTCATAATGGTCGTCATGGCGACGGTGATGTCATAATGGTCGTCATGGCAATGGTGATGTCAGAATGGTCGTCATGGCGACGATGATGTCAGTATGGTGGTCATGGCTTTGGTGATGTCATAATGGTCGTCATGGCGACGATTATGTCATAATGGTCGTCATGGCGACGATGATGTCAATATGGTTGTCATGGCTTTGGTGATGTCATAATGGTCGTCATGGCGACGGTGATGTCATAATGGTCGTCATGGCGACGATGATGTCATAATGGTCGTCACAGCGACGATAATGTCATAATGGTCGTCACGGCGACGGTGATGTCATAATGGTAGTCATGGCGACGATGATGTCATACTGGTCGTCATGGCGACAGTGTTGCCATAATGGTCGTCATGGTGACGATGATGTCATAATGGTCGTCATGGCGACGATGATGTCATAATGGTCGTCATGGCGACGATGATGTCATAATGGTCGTCATGCTGACGATGATGTCAGTATGGTGGTCATGGCTTTGGTGATGTCATAATAGTCGTCATGGCGACGATGATGTCATACTGGTCGTCATGGCGACGGTGTTGCCATAATGGTCGTCATGGCGACGATGATGTCATAATGGTCGTCATGGCGACGGTGATGTCATAATGGTCGTCATGCCGACGATGATGTCAGTATGGTGGTCATGGCTTTGGTGATGTCATAATGGTCGTTATGGCGACGATGATGTCATAATGGTCGTCATAGCGACGTTGATGTCATAATGGTCGTCATGGCGACGATGATGTCAGTATGGTGGTCATGGCTTTGGTGATGTCATAATGGTTGTCATGGCGACGGTGATGTCATAATGGTCGTCATGGCGACGATGATGTCATAATGGTCGTCATGGCGACGATGACGTCATAATGGTCGTCATGGCGACGATGACGTCATAATGGTCGTCATGGCGACGATGATGTCATACTGGTCGTCATGGCGATGGTGTTGCCATAATGGTCGTCATGGCGACGATGATGTCATAATGGTCGTCATGGCGACGATGATGTCAATATGGTTGTCATGGCTTTGGTGATGTCATAATGGTCGTCATGGTGACGGTGATGTCATAATGGTCGTCACGGCGACGATGATGTCATAATGATCGTCACGGCGACGATGATGTCATAATGGTCGTCACGGCGACGGTGATGTCATAATGGTCGTCATGGCGACGATAACGTCATAATGGTCGTCATGGCGACGATGATGTCATAATGGTCGTCATGGCGACGATGATGTGATAATGGTCGTCATGGCGACGATGATGTCATAATGGTCGTCATGGTGACGATGATGTCATAATGGTCGTCATGGCGACGATGACATCATAATGGTCGTCATGGCAACGATGATGTCATAATGGTCGTCATGGCGACGATGATGTCATACTGGTCGTCATGGCGACGGTGTTGCCATAATGGTCGTCATGGCGACAATTATGTCATAATGGTCGTCATGGCGACGGTGATGTCATAATGGTCGTCATGCCGACGATGATGTCAGTATGGTGGTCATGTCTTTGGTGATGTCATAATGGTCGTCATGGCAACGATGATGTCATAATGGTCGTCATGGCGACGATGATGTCATAATGGTCGTCATGGCAACGATGATGTCATAATGGTCGTCATGGCGACGATGATGTCATAATGGTCGTCATGGCGACGATGATGTCATTATGGTGGTCATGGCTTTGGTGATGTCATAATGGTCGTCATGGCGACGGTGATGTCAAAATCGTCGTCATGGCAATGGTGATGTCAGAATGGTCGTCATGGCGACGATGATGTCATACTGGTCGTCATGGCGACGGTGTTGCCATAATGGTCGTCATGGCGACGATGATGTCATAATGGTCGTCATGGCAATGGTGATGTCAGAATGGTCGTCATGGCGACGATGATGTCATAATGGTCGTCATGGCGACCGTGATGTCATAATGGTCGTCATGGCGACGATGATGTCATAATGGTCGTCATGGCTACGATGATGTCATAATGGTCGTCATGGCTACGATGATGTCATATAGGTCGTCATGGCGACGATGATGTCATAATGGTCGTCATGGCGACGGTGATGTTATAATAGTCGTCATGGCGACGATGATGTCATAATGGTCGTCATGCCGACGATGATGTCAATATGGTTTTCATGGCTTTGGTGATGTCATAATGGTCGTCATGGCGACGGTGATGTCATAATGGTCGTCATGGCGACGATGATGTCATAATGGTCGTCACGGCAGCGGTAATGTCATAATGGTCGTCATGGCGACGATGATGTCATACTGTCGTCATGGCGACGGTGTTGCCATAATGGTCATCATGGCGACGATGATGTCATAATGGTCATCATGGCAACGATGACGTCATAATGGTCGTCATGGCGACGATGACGTCATAATGGTCGTCATGGCGACGATAATGTCATACGGGTCGTCATGGCGACGGTGTTGCCATAATGGTTGTCATGGCGACGATGATGTCATAATGGTCGTCATGGCGACGGTGATGTCATAATGGTCGTCATGCCGACGATGATGTCAGTATGGTGGTCATGGCTTTGGTGATGTCATAATGGTCGTCATGGCAACGATGATGTCATAATGGTCGTCATGGCGACGATGATGTCATAATGGTCATCATGGCGACGATGATGTCAGTATGGTGGTCATGGCTTTGGTGATGTCATAATGGTCGTCATGGCGACGGTGATGTCATAATGGTCGTGACGGTGATGTCATAATGGTCGTCATGGCGACGGTGATGTCATAATGGTCGTCACGGCGACGGTGATGTCATAATGGTCGTCATGGCGACGATGACGTCATAATGGTCGTCATGGCGACGATGATGTCATACTGGTCGTCATGGCGACGGTGTTGCCATAATGGTCGTCATGGCGACGATGATGTCATAATGGTCGTCATGGCGACGATGATGTCATAATGGTCGTCATGCCGACGATGATGTCATAATAGTCGTCATGGCGAAGATGATGTCATAATGGTCGTCATGACGACAATGATGTCATAATGGTCGTCATGGCGACGATGATGTCATAATGGTCGTCATGCCGACGATGATGTCATAATGGTCGTCACGGCGACGGTGTTGCCATAATGGTCGTCATGGCGACGATGATGTCATAATGGTCGTCATGGCGACGATGATGTCATAATGGTCGTCATGGCGACGATGATGTCAGTATGGTGGTCATGGCTTTGGTGATGTCATAATGGTCGTCATGGCGACGGTGATGTCATAATGGTCGTCATGGCAATGGTGATGTCAGAATGGTCGTCATGGCGACGGTGTTGCCATAATGGTCGTCATGGCGACAATGATGTCATAATGGTCGTCATGGCGACGATGACGTCATAATGGTCGTCATGGCGACGATGATGTCATAATGGTCGTCATGGTGACGATGATGTCATAATGGTCGTCATGGCAATGGTGATGTCAGAATGGTCGTCATGGCGACGATGATGTCAGTATGGTGGTCATGGCTTTGGTGATGTCATAATGGTCGTCATGGCGACGGTGATGTCATAATGGTCGTCATGGCAATGGTGATGTCAGAATGGTCGTCATGGCGACGATGATGTCAGTATGGTGGTCATGGCTTTGGTGATGTCATAATGGTCGTCATGGCGACGATTATGTCATAATGGTCGTCATGGCGACGATGATGTCAATATGGTTGTCATGGCTTTGGTGATGTCATAATGGTCGTCATGGCGGCGGTGATGTCATAATGGTCGTCATGGCGACGATGATGTCATAATGGTCGTCACGGCGACGATGATGTCATAATGGTCGTCACGGCGACGATGATGTCATAATGGTCGTCATAGCGACGATGACGTCATAATGGTCGTCATGGCGACGATGATGTCAATATGGTTGTCATGGCTTTGGTGATGTCATAATGGTCGTCATGGCGACGGTGATGTCATAATGGTCGTCATGGCGACGATGATGTCATAATGGTCGTCACAGCGACGATGATGTCATAATGGTCGTCACGGCGACGGTGATGTCATAATGGTAGTCATGGCGACGATGATGTCATACTGGTCGTCATGGCGACGGTGTTGCCATAATGGTCGTCATGGTGACGATGATGTCATAATGGTCGTCATGGCGACGATGATGTCATAATGGTCGTCATGCCGACAATGATGTCAGTATGGTGGTCATGGCTTTGGTGATGTCATAATGGTCGTCATGGCGACGATGATGTCATACTGGTCGTCATGGCGACGGTGTTGCCATAATGGTCGTCATGGCGACGATGATGTCATAATGGTCGTCATGGCGACGGTGATGTCATAATGGTCGTCATGCCGACGATGATGTCAGTATGGTGGTCATGGCTTTGGTGATGTCATAATGGTCGTCATGGCGACGGTGATGTCATAATGGTCGTCATGGCGACGGTGATGTCATAATGGTCGTCATGCCGACGATGATGTCAGTATGGTGGTCATGGCTTTGGTGATGTCATAATGGTCGTCATGGCGATGGTGATGTCATAATGGTCGTCATGGCAATGGTGATGTCAGAATGGTCGTCATGGCGACGATGATGTCAGTATGGTGGTCATGGCTTTGGTGATGTCATAATGGTCGTCATGGCGACGATTATGTCATAATGGTCGTCATGGCGACGATGATGTCAATATGGTTGTCATGGCTTTGGTGATGTCATAATGGTCGTCATGGCGACGGTGATGTCATAATGGTCGTCATGGCGACGATGATGTCATAATGGTCGTCACAGCGACGATAATGTCATAATGGTCGTCACGGCGACGGTGATGTCATAATGGTAGTCATGGCGACGATGATGTCATACTGGTCGTCATGGCGACAGTGTTGCCATAATGGTCGTCATGGTGACGATGATGTCATAATGGTCGTCATGGCGACGATGATGTCATAATGGTCGTCATGGCGACGATGATGTCATAATGGTCGTCATGCCGACGATGATGTCAGTATGGTGGTCATGGCTTTGGTGATGTCATAATAGTCGTCATGGCGACGATGATGTCATACTGGTCGTCATGGCGACGGTGTTGCCATAATGGTCGTCATGGCGACGATGATGTCATAATGGTCGTCATGGCGACGGTGATGTCATAATGGTCGTCATGCCGACGATGATGTCAGTATGGTGGTCATGGCTTTGGTGATGTCATAATGGTCGTTATGGCGACGATGATGTCATAATGGTCGTCATAGCGACGTTGATGTCATAATGGTCGTCATGGCGACGATGATGTCAGTATGGTGGTCATGGCTTTGGTGATGTCATAATGGTTGTCATGGCGACGGTGATGTCATAATGGTCGTCATGGCGACGGTGATGTCATAATGGTCGTCATGGCGACGATGATGTCATAATGGTCGTCATGGCGACGATGACGTCATAATGGTCGTCATGGCGACGATGACGTCATAATGGTCGTCATGGCGACGATGATGTCATACTGGTCGTCATGGCGATGGTGTTGCCATAATGGTCGTCATGGCGACGATGATGTCATAATGGTCGTCATGGCGACGATGATGTCAATATGGTTGTCATGGCTTTGGTGATGTCATAATGGTCGTCATGGTGATGGTGATGTCATAATGGTCGTCACGGCGACGATGATGTCATAATGATCGTCACGGCGACGATGATGTCATAATGGTCGTCACGGCGACGGTGATGTCATAATGGTCGTCATGGCGACGATAACGTCATAATGGTCGTCATGGCGACGATGATGTCACAATGGTCGTCATGGCGACGATGATGTGATAATGGTCGTCATGGTGACGATGATGTCATAATGGTCGTCATGGCGACGATGACATCATAATGGTCGTCATGGCAACGATGATGTCATAATGGTCGTCATGGCGACGATGATGTCATACTGGTCGTCATGGCGACGGTGTTGCCATAATGGTCGTCATGGCGACAATTATGTCATAATGGTCGTCATGGCGACGGTGATGTCATAATGGTCGTCATGCCGACGATGATGTCAGTATGGTGGTCATGTCTTTGGTGATGTCATAATGGTCGTCATGGCAACGATGATGTCATAATGGTCGTCATGGCGACGATGATGTCATAATGGTCGTCATGGCGACGATTATGTCATTATGGTGGTCATGGCTTTGGTGATGTCATAATGGTCGTCATGGCGACGGTGATGTCAAAATCGTCGTCATGGCAATGGTGATGTCAGAATGGTCGTCATGGCGACGATGATGTCATACTGGTCGTCATGGCGACGGTGTTGCCATAATGGTCGTCATGGCGACGATGATGTCATAATGGTCGTCATGGCAATGGTGATGTCAGAATGGTCGTCATGGCGACGATGATGTCATAATGGTCGTCATGGCGACCGTGATGTCATAATGGTCGTCATGGCGACAATGATGTCATAATGGTCGTCATGGCTACGATGATGTCATAATGGTCGTCATGGCTACGATGATGTCATATAGGTCGTCATGGCGACGATGATGTCATAATGGTCGTCATGGCGACGTTGATGTTATAATAATCGTCATGGCGACGATGATGTCATAATGGTCGTCATGCCGACGATGATGTCAATATGGTTTTCATGGCTTTGGTGATGTCATAATGGTCGTCATGGCGACGGTGATGTCATAATGGTCGTCATGGCGACGATGATGTCATAATGGTCGTCACGGCAGCGGTAATGTCATAATGGTCGTCATGGCGACGATGATGTCATACTGTCGTCATGGCGACGGTGTTGCCATAATGGTCATCATGGCGACGATGATGTCATAATGGTCATCATGGCGACGATGACGTCATAATGGTCGTCATGGCGACGATGACGTCATAATGGTCGTCATGGCGACGATGACGTCATAATGGTCGTCATGGCGACGATAATGTCATACTGGTCGTCATGGCTTTGGTGTTGCCATAATGGTCGTCATGGCGACGATGATGTCATAATGGTCGTCATGGCGACGATGACGTCATAATGGTCGTCATGGCGACGATGATGTCATAATGGTCGTCATGGCGACGATGATGTCATAATGGTCGTTATGGCGATGATGATGTCAGTATGGTGGTCATGGCTTTGGTGATGTCATAATGGTCGTCATGGCGACGGTGATGTCATAATGGTCGTCATGGCAATAGTGATGTCAGAATGGTCGTCATGGCAACGATGATGTCAGTATGGTGGTCATGGCTTTGGTGATGTCATAATGGTCGTCATGGCGACGATTATGTCATAATGGTCGTCATGGCGACGATGATGTCAATATGGTTGTCATGGCTTGGTGATGTCATAATGGTCGTCATGGCGACGGTGATGTCATAATGGTCGTCTTGGCGACGATGATGTCATAATGGTCGTCACGGCGACGATGATGTCATAATGGTCGTCATGGCGACGATGATGTCATCCTGGTCGTCATGGCGACGGTGTTGCCATAATGGTCGTCATGGCGACGATGATGTCATAATGGTCGTCATGCCGACGATGATGTCATAATGGTCGTCATGGCGACGGTGTTGCCATAATGGTCGTCATGGCGACGATGATGTCATAATGGTCGTCATGGCGACGATGATGTTATAATGGTCGTCATGGCGACGATGATGTCAGTATGGTGGTCATGGCTTTGGTGATGTCATAATGGTCGTCATGGCGACGGTGATGTCATAATGGTCGTCATGGCAATGGTGATGCCAGAATGGTGGTCATGGCTTTCGTGATGTCATAATGGTCGTCATGGCGACGATGATGTCAATATGGTTGTCATGGCTTTGGTGATGTCATAATGGTCGTCATGGCGACGGTGATGTCATAATGGTCGTCATGGCGACGATGATGTCATAATGGTCGTCACGGCGACGATGATGTCATAATGGTCGTCATAGCGACGATGAAGTCATAATGGTCGTCATGGCAACGATGACGTCATAATGGTCGTCATAGCGACGATGAAGTCATAATGGTCGTCATGGCAACGATGACGTCATAATGGTCGTCATGGCGACGATGATGTCATAATGGTCGTCATGGCGACGATGATGTCATACTGGTCGTCATGGCGACGGTGTTGCCATAATGGTTGTCATGGCGACGATGATGTCATAATGGTCGTCATGGCGACGGTGATGTCATAATGGTCGTCATGCCGACGATGATGTCAGTATGGTGGTCATGGCTTTGGTGATGTCATAATGGTCGTCATGGCAACGATGATGTCATAATGGTCGTCATGGCGACGATGATGTCATAATGGTCATCATGGCGACGATGATGTCAGTATGGTGGTCATGGCTTTGGTGATGTCATAATGGTCGTCATGGCGACGGTGATGTCATAATGGTCGTGACGGTGATGTCATAATGGTCGTCATGGCGACGGTGATGTCATAATGGTCGTCACGGCGACGGTGATGTCATAATGGTCGTCACGGCGACGATGACGTCATAATGGTCGTCATGGCGACGATGATGTCATACTGGTCGTCATGGCGACGGTGTTGCCATAATGGTCGTCATGGCGACGATGATGTCATAATGGTCGTCATGGCGACGATGATGTCATAATGGTCGTCATGCCGACGATGATGTCATAATAGTCGTCATGGCGAAGATGATGTCATAATGGTCGTCATGACGACAATGATGTCATAATGGTCGTCATGGCGACGATGATGTCATAATGGTCGTCATGCCGACGATGATGTCATAATGGTCGTCACGGCGACGGTGTTGCCATAATGGTCGTCATGGCGACGATGATGTCATAATGGTCGTCATGGCGACGATGATGTCATAATGGTCGTCATGGCGACGATGATGTCAGTATGGTGGTCATGGCTTTGGTGATGTCATAATGGTCGTCATGGCGACGGTGATGTCATAATGGTCGTCATGGCAATGGTGATGTCAGAATGGTCGTCATGGCGACGGTGTTGCCATAATGGTCGTCATGGCGACGATGATGTCATAATGGTCGTCACGGCGACGATGATGTCATAATGGTCGTCATAGCGACGATGACGTCATAATGGTCGTCATGGCGACGATGATGTCATAATGGTCGTCATGGCGACGATGATGTCAATATGGTTGTCATGGCTTTGGTGATGTCATAATGGTCGTCATGGCGACGGTGATGTCATAATGGTCGTCATGGCGACGATGATGTCATAATGGTCGTCACAGCGACGATGATGTCATAATGGTCGTCACGGCGACGGTGATGTCATAATGGTAGTCATGGCGACGATGATGTCATACTGGTCGTCATGGCGACGGTGTTGCCATAATGGTCGTCATGGTGACGATGATGTCATAATGGTCGTCATGGCGACGATGATGTCATAATGGTCGTCATGCCGACGATGATGTCAGTATGGTGGTCATGGCTTTGGTGATGTCATAATGGTCGTCATGGCGACGATGATGTCATACTGGTCGTCATGGCGACGGTGTTGCCATAATGGTCGTCATGGCGACGATGATGTCATAATGGTCGTCATGGCGACGGTGATGTCATAATGGTCGTCATTCCGACGATGATGTCAGTATGGTGGTCATGGCTTTGGTGATGTCATAATGGTCGTCATGGCGACGATTATGTCATAATGGTCGTCATGGCGACGATGATGTCAATATGGTTGTCATGGCTTTGGTGATGTCATAATGGTCGTCATGGCGACGGTGATGTCATAATGGTCGTCATGGCGACGGTGTTGCCATAATGGTCGTCACAGCGACGATGATGTCATAATGGTCGTCACGGCGACGGTGATGTCATAATGGTAGTCATGGCGACGATGATGTCATACTGGTCGTCATGGCGACGGTGTTGCCATAATGGTCGTCATGGTGACGATGATGTCATAATGGTCGTCATGGCGACGATGATGTCATAATGGTCGTCATGGCGACGATGATGTCATAATAGTCGTCATGGCGACGATGATGTCATACTGGTCGTCATGGCGACGGTGTTGCCATAATGGTCGTCATGGCGACGATGATGTCATAATGGTCGTCATGGCGACGGTGATGTCATAATGGTCGTCATGCCGAAGATGATGTCAGTATGGTGGTCATGGCTTTGGTGATGTCATAATGGTCGTTATGGCGACGATGATGTCATAATGGTCGTCATAGCGACGTTGATGTCATAATGGTCGTCATGGCGACGATGATGTCAGTATGGTGGTCATGGCTTTGGTGATGTCATAATGGTTGTCATGGCGACGGTGATGTCATAATGGTCGTCATGGCGACGATGATGTCATAATGGCCGTCATGGCGACGATGACGTCATAATGGTCGTCATGGCGACGATGACGTCATAATGGTCGTCATGGCGACGATGATGTCATACTGGTCGTCACGGCGATGGTGTTGCCATAATGGTCGTCATGGCGACGATGATGTCATAATGGTCGTCATGGCGACGATGATGTCAATATGGTTGTCATGGCTTTGGTGATGTCATAATGGTCGTCATGGTGACGGTGATGTCATAATGGTCGTCACGGCGACGATGATGTCATAATGATCGTCACGGCGACGATGATGTCATAATGGTCGTCACGGCGACGGTGATGTCATAATGGTCGTCATGGCGACGATAACGTCATAATGGTCGTCATGGCGACGATGATGTCATAATGGTCGTCATGGCGACAATGATGTGATAATGGTCGTCATGGCGACGATGATGTGATAATGGTCGTCATGGCGACGATGATGTCATAATGGTCGTCATGGTGACGATGATGTCATAATGGTCGTCATGGCGACGATGACGTCATAATGGTCGTCATTGCAACGATGATGTCATAATGGTCGTCATGGCGACGATGATGTCATACTGGTCGTCATGGCGACGGTGTTGCCATAATGGTCGTCATGGCGACAATGATGTCATAATGGTCGTCATGGCGACGGTGATGTCATAATGGTCGTCATGCCGACGATGATGTCAATATGGTGGTCATGGCTTTGGTGATGTCATAATGGTCGTCATGGCAACGATGATGTCATAATGGTCGTCATGGCGACGATGATGTCATAATGGTCGTCATGGCGACGATGATGTCAGTATGGTGGTCATGGCTTTGGTGATGTCATAATGGTCGTCATGGCGACGGTGATGTCATAATGGTCGTGACGGTGATGTCATAATGGTCGTCATGGCGACGGTGATGTCATAATGGTCGTCACGGTGACGGTGACGTCATAATGGTCGTCATGGCGACGATGACGTCATAATGGTCGTCATGGCGACGATGATGTCATACTGGTCGTCATGGCGACGGTGTTGCCATAATGGTCGTCATGGCGACGATGATGTCATAATGGTCGTCATGGCGACGATGATGTCATAATGGTCGTCATGCCGACGATGATGTCATAATAGTCGTCATGGCGAAGATGATGTCATAATGGTCGTCATGGCGACGATGATGTCATAATGGTCGTCATGGCGACGATGACGTCATAATGATCGTCATGGCGACGATGACGTCATAATGATCGTCATGTCGACGGTGATGTCATAATGGTCGTCATGGCGACGGTGATGTCATAATAGTCGTCATGGCGACGTTGATGTCATAATTGTCGTCATGCCGACGATGATGTCATAATGGTCGTCATGGCGACGGTGTTACCATAATGGTCGTCATGGCGACGATGATGTCATAATGGTCGTCATGACGACAATGATGTCATAATGGTCGTCATGGCGACGGTGATGTCATAATGGTCGTCATGGCAATGGTGATGTCAGAATGGTCATCATGGCGACGGTGTTGCCATAATGGTCGTCATGGCGACGATGATGTCATAATGGTCGTCATGGCGACGATGATGTCATAATGGTCGTCATGGCGACGATGACGTCATAATGGTCGTCATGGCGACGATGATGTCATAATGGTCGTCATGGTGACGATGATGTCATAATGGTCGTCATGGCAATGGTGATGTCAGAATGGTCGTCATGGCGACGATGATGTCAGTATGGTGGTCATGGCTTTGGTGATGTCATAATGGTCGTCATGGCGATGGTGATGTCATAATGGTCGTCATGGCGACGGTGATGTCATAATGGTCGTCATGGCGACGATGATGTCATAATGGTCGTCATGGCGACGATGATGTCATAATGGTCGTCATGGCGACGATGACGTCATAATGGTCGTCATGGCGACGATGATGTCATAATGGTCGTCATGGTGACGATGATGTCATAATGGTCGTCATGGCAATGGTGATGTCAGAATGGTCGTCATGGCGACGATGATGTCAGTATGGTGGTCATGGCTTTGGTGATGTCATAATGGTCGTCATGGCGACGGTGATGTCATAATGGTCGTCATGGCGATGGTGATGTCAGAATGGTCGTCATGGCGACGATGATGTCAGTATGGTGGTCATGGCTTTGGTGATGTCATAATGGTCGTCATGGCGACGATGATGTCATAATGATCGTCATGGCGACGATGACGTCATAATGATCGTCATGTCGACGGTGATGTCATAATGGTCGTCATGGCGACGGTGATGTCATAATAGTCGTCATGGCGACGTTGATGTCATAATTGTCGTCATGCCGACGATGATGTCATAATGGTCGTCATGGCGACGGTGTTACCATAATGGTCGTCATGGCGACGATGATGTCATAATGGTCGTCATGACGACAATGATGTCATAATGGTCGTCATGGCGACGATGATGTCATAATGGTCGTCATGCCGACGATGATGTCATAATGGTCGTCACGGCGACGGTGTTGCCATAATGGTCGTCATGGCGACGATGATGTCATAATGGTCGTCATGGCGACGATGATGTCATAATGGTCGTCATGGCGACGATGATGTCAGTATGGTGGTCATGGCTTTGGTGATGTCATAATGGTCGTCATGGCGACGGTGATGTCATAATGGTCGTCATGGCAATGGTGATGTCAGAATGGTCGTCATGGCGACGGTGTTGCCATAATGGTCGTCATGGCGACGATGATGTCATAATGGTCGTCATGGCGACGATGATGTCATAATGGTCGTCATGGCGACGATGACGTCATAATGGTCGTCATGGCGACGATGATGTCATAATGGTCGTCATGGTGACGATGATGTCATAATGGTCGTCATGGCAATGGTGATGTCAGAATGGTCGTCATGGCGACGATGATGTCAGTATGGTGGTCATGGCTTTGGTGATGTCATAATGGTCGTCATGGCGACGGTGATGTCATAATGGTCGTCATGGCGACGGTGATGTCATAATGGTCGTCATGCCGACGATGATGTCAGTATGGTGGTCATGGCTTTGGTGATGTCATAATGGTCGTTATGGCGACGATGATGTCATAATGGTCGTCATAGCGACGTTGATGTCATAATGGTCGTCATGGCGACGATGATGTCAGTATGGTGGTCATGGCTTTGGTGATGTCATAATGGTTGTCATGGCGACGGTGATGTCATAATGGTCGTCATGGCGACGATGATGTCATAATGGTCGTCATGGCGACGATGACGTCATAATGGTCGTCATGGCGACGATGACGTCATAATGGTCGTCATGGCGACGATGATGTCATACTGGTCGTCATGGCGATGGTGTTGCCATAATGGTCGTCATGGCGACGATGATGTCATAATGATCGTCACGGCGACGATGATGTCATAATGGTCGTCACGGCGACGGTGATGTCATAATGGTCGTCATGGCGACGATAACGTCATAATGGTCGTCATGGCGACGATGATGTCATAATGGTCGTCATGGCGATGATGATGTGATAATGGTCGTCATGGCGACGATGATGTCATAATGGTCGTCATGGTGACGATGATGTCATAATGGTCGTTATGGCGACGATGATGTCATACTGGTCGTCATGGCGACGGTGTTGCCATAATGGTCGTCATTGCAATGATGATGTCATAATGGTCGTCATGGCGACGATGATGTCATACTGGTCGTCATGGCGACGGTGTTGGCATAATGGTCGTCATGGCGACAATGATGTCATAATGGTGGTCATGGCGACGGTGATGTCATAATGGTCGTCATGCCGACGATGATGTCAATATGGTGGTCATGGCTTTGGTGATGTCATAATGGTCGTCATGGCAACGATGATGTCATAATGGTCGTCATGGCGACGATGATGTCATAATGGTCGTCATGGCGACGATGGTGTCAGTATGGTGGTCATGGCTTTGGTGATGTCATAATGGTCGTCATGGCGACGGTGATGTCATAATGGTCGTGACGGTGATGTCATAATGGTCGTCATGGCGACGGTGATGTCATAATGGTCGTCACGGCGACGGTGATGTCATAATGGTCGTCATGGCGACGATGACGTCATAATGGTTGTCATGGCGACGATGATGTCATACTGGTCGTCATGGCGACGGTGTTGCCATAATGGTCGTCTTGGCGACGATGATGTCATAATGGTCGTCATGGCGACGATGATGTCATAATGGTCGTCATGCCGACGATGATGTCATAATAGTCGTCATGGCGAAGATGATGTCATAATGGTCGTCATGGCGACGATGATGTCATAATGGTCGTCATGGCGATGATGACGTCATAATGATCGTCATGGCGACGATGACGTCATAATGATCGTCATGTCGACGGTGATGTCATAATGGTCGTCATGGCGACGGTGATGTCATAATAGTCGTCATGGCGACGTTGATGTCATAATTGTCGTCATGCCGACGATGATGTCATAATGGTCGTCATGGCGACGGTGTTACCATAATGGTCGTCATGGCGACGATGATGTCATAATGGTCGTCATGACGACAATGATGTCATAATGGTCGTCATGGCGACGATGATGTCATAATGGTCGTCATGCCGACGATGATGTCATAATGGTCGTCACGGCGACGGTGTTGCCATAATGGTCGTCATGGCGACGATGATGTCATAATGGTCGTCATGGCGACGATGATGTCATAATGGTCGTCATGGCGACGATGATGTCAGTATGGTGGTCATGGCTTTGGTGATGTCATAATGGTCGTCATGGCGACGGTGATGTCATAATGGTCGTCATGGCAATGGTGATGTCAGAATGGTCGTCATGGCGACGGTGTTGCCATAATGGTCGTCATGGCGACGATGATGTCATAATGGTCGTCATGGCGACGATGATGTCATAATGGTCGTCATGGCGACGATGACGTCATAATGGTCGTCATGGCGACGATGATGTCATAATGGTCGTCATGGTGACGATGATGTCATAATGGTCGTCATGGCAATGGTGATGTCAGAATGGTCGTCATGGCGACGATGATGTCAGTATGGTGGTCATGGCTTTGGTGATGTCATAATGGTCGTCATGGCGACGGTGATGTCATAATGGTCGTCATGGCGATGGTGATGTCAGAATGGTCGTCATGGCGACGATGATGTCAGTATGGTGGTCATGGCTTTGGTGATGTCATAATGGTCGTCATGGCGACGATTATGTCATAATGGTCGTCATGGCGACGATGATGTCATAATGGTCGTCATAGCGACGATGACGTCATAATGGTCGTCATGGCGACGATGATGTCATAATGGTCGTCATGGCGACGATGATGTCAATATGGTTGTCATGGCTTTGGTGATGTCATAATGGTCGTCATGGCGACGGTGATGTCATAATGGTCGTCATGGCGACGATGATGTCATAATGGTCGTCACAGCGACGATGATGTCATAATGGTCGTCACGGCGACGGTGATGTCATAATGGTAGTCATGGCGACGATGATGCCATACTGGTCGTCATGGCGACGGTGTTGCCATAATGGTCGTCATGGTGACGATGATGTCATAATGGTCGTCATGGCGACGATGATGTCATAATGGTCGTCATGCCGACGATGATGTCAGTATGGTGGTCATGGCTTTGGTGATGTCATAATGGTCGTCATGGCCACGATGATGTCATACTGGTCGTCATGGCGACGGTGTTGCCATAATGGTCGTCATGGCGACGATGATGTCATAATGGTCGTCATGGCGACGGTGATGTCATAATGGTCGTCATGCCGACGATGATGTCAGTATGGTGGTCATGGCTTTGGTGATGTCATAATGGTCGTCATGGCGACGGTGATGTCATAATGGTCGTCATGGCAATGGTGATGTCAGAATGGTCGTCATGGCGACGATGATGTCAGTATGGTGGTCATGGCTTTGGTGATGTCATAATGGTCGTCATGGCGACGATTATGTCATAATGGTCGTCATGGCGACGATGATGTCAATATGGTTGTCATGGCTTTGGTGATGTCATAATGGTCGTCATGGCGACGGTGATGTCATAATGGTCGTCATGGCGACGATGATGTCATAATGGTCGTCACAGCGACGATAATGTCATAATGGTCGTCACGGCGACGGTGATGTCATAATGGTAGTCATGGCGACGATGATGTCATACTGGTCGTCATGGCGACAGTGTTGCCATAATGGTCGTCATGGTGACGATGATGTCATAATGGTCGTCATGGCGACGATGATGTCATAATGGTCGTCATGGCGACGATGATGTCATAATGGTCGTCATGCCGACGATGATGTCAGTATGGTGGTCATGGCTTTGGTGATGTCATAATGGTCGTCATGGCGACGGTGATGTCATAATGGTCGTCATGGCGACGATGATGTCATAATGGTCGTCACGGCGACGATGATGTCATAATGGTCGTCATAGCGACGATGAAGTCATAATGGTCGTCATGGCGACGATGACGTCATAATGGTCGTCATGGCGACGATGATGTCATACTGGTCGTCATGGCGACGGTGTTGCCATAATGGTTGTCATGGCGACGATGATGTCATAATGGTCGTCATGGCGACGGTGATGTCATAATGGTCGTCATGCCGACGATGATGTCAGTATGGTGGTCATGGCTTTGGTGATGTCATAATGGTCGTCATGGCAACGATGATGTCATAATGGTCGTCATGGCGACGATGATGTCATAATGGTCATCATGGCGACGATGATGTCAGTATGGTGGTCATGGCTTTGGTGATGTCATAATGGTCGTCATGGCGACGGTGATGTCATAATGGTCGTGACGGTGATGTCATAATGGTCGTCATGGCGACGGTGATGTCATAATGGTCGTCACGGCGACGGTGATCTCATAATGGTCGTCACGGCGACGATGACGTCATAATGGTCGTCATGGCGACGATGATGTCATACTGGTCGTCATGGCGACGGTGTTGCCATAATGGTCGTCATGGCGACGATGATGTCATAATGGTCGTCATGGCGACGATGATGTCATAATGGTCGTCATGCCGACGATGATGTCATAATAGTCGTCATGGCGAAGATGATGTCATAATGGTCGTCATGACGACAATGATGTCATAATGGTCGTCATGGCGACGATGATGTCATAATGGTCGTCATGCCGACGATGATGTCATAATGGTCGTCACGGCGACGGTGTTGCCATAATGGTCGTCATGGCGACGATGATGTCATAATGGTCGTCATGGCGACGATGATGTCATAATGGTCGTCATGGCGACGATGATGTCAGTATGGTGGTCATGGCTTTGGTGATGTCATAATGGTCGTCATGGCGACGGTGATGTCATAATGGTCGTCATGGCAATGGTGATGTCAGAATGGTCGTCATGGCGACGGTGTTGCCATAATGGTCGTCATGGCGACAATGATGTCATAATGGTCGTCATGGCGACGATGATGTCATAATGGTCGTCATGGCGACGATGACGTCATAATGGTCGTCATGGCGACGATGATGTCATAATGGTCGTCATGGTGACGATGATGTCATAATGGTCGTCATGGCAATGGTGATGTCAGAATGGTCGTCATGGCGATGATGATGTCAGTATGGTGGTCATGGCTTTGGTGATGTCATAATGGTCGTCATGGCGACGGTGATGTCATAATGGTCGTCATAGCAATGGTGATGTCAGAATGGTCGTCATGGCGACGATGATGTCAGTATGGTGGTCATGGCTTTGGTGATGTCATAATGGTCGTCATGGCGACGATTATGTCATAATGGTCGTCATGGCGACGATGATGTCAATATGGTTGTCATGGCTTTGGTGATGTCATAATGGTCGTCATGGCGGCGGTGATGTCATAATGGTCGTCATGGCGACGATGATGTCATAATGGTCGTCACGGCGACGATGATGTCATAATGGTCGTCATAGCGACGATGACGTCATAATGGTCGTCATGGCGACGATGATGTCATAATGGTCGTCATGGCGACGATGATGTCAATATGGTTGTCATGGCTTTGGTGATGTCATAATGGTCGTCATGGCGACGGTGATGTCATAATGGTCGTCATGGCGACGATGATGTCATAATGGTCGTCACAGCGACGATGATGTCATAATGGTCGTCACGGCGACGGTGATGTCATAATGGTAGTCATGGCGACGATGATGTCATACTGGTCGTCATGGCGACGGTGTTGCCATAATGGTCGTCATGGTGACGATGATGTCATAATGGTCGTCATGGCGACGATGATGTCATAATGGTCGTCATGCCGACGATGATGTCAGTATGGTGGTCATGGCTTTGGTGATGTCATAATGGTCGTCATGGCGACGATGATGTCATACTGGTCGTCATGGCGACGGTGTTGCCATAATGGTCGTCATGGCGACGATGATGTCATAATGGTCGTCATGGCGACGGTGATGTCATAATGGTCGTCATGCCGACGATGATGTCAGTATGGTGGTCATGGCTTTGGTGATGTCATAATGGTCGTCATGGCGACGATTATGTCATAATGGTCGTCATGGCGACGATGATGTCAATATGGTTGTCATGGCTTTGGTGATGTCATAATGGTCGTCATGGCGACGGTGATGTCATAATGGTCGTCATGGCGACGGTGTTGCCATAATGGTCGTCACAGCGACGATGATGTCATAATGGTCGTCACGGCGACGGTGATGTCATAATGGTAGTCATGGCGACGATGATGTCATACTGGTCGTCATGGCGACGGTGTTGCCATAATGGTCGTCATGGTGACGATGATGTCATAATGGTCGTCATGGCGACGATGATGTCATAATGGTCGTCATGGCGACGATGATGTCATAATAGTCGTCATGGCGACGATGATGTCATACTGGTCGTCATGGCGACGGTGTTGCCATAATGGTCGTCATGGCGACGATGATGTCATAATGGTCGTCATGGCGACGGTGATGTCATAATGGTCGTCATGCCGACGATGATGTCAGTATGGTGGTCATGGCTTTGGTGATGTCATAATGGTCGTTATGGCGACGATGATGTCATAATGGTCGTCATAGCGACATTGATGTCATAATGGTCGTCATGGCGACGATGATGTCAGTATGGTGGTCATGGCTTTGGTGATGTCATAATGGTTGTCATGGCGACGGTGAAGTCATAATGGTCGTCATGGCGACGATGATGTCATAATGGCCGTCATGGCGACGATGACGTCATAATGGTCGTCATGGCGACGATGACGTCATAATGGTCGTCATGGCGACGATGATGTCATACTGGTCGTCACGGCGATGGTGTTGCCATAATGGTCGTCATGGCGACGATGATGTCATAATGGTCGTCATGGCGACGATGATGTCAATATGGTTGTCATGGCTTTGGTGATGTCATAATGGTCGTCATGGTGACGGTGATGTCATAATGGTCGTCACGGCGACGATGATGTCATAATGATCGTCACGGCGACGATGATGTCATAATGGTCGTCACGGCGACGGTGATGTCATAATGGTCGTCATGGCGACGATAACGTCATAATGGTCGTCATGGCGACGATGATGTCATAATGGTCGTCATGGCGACGATGATGTGATAATGGTCGTCATGGCGACGATGATGTCATAATGGTCGTCATGGTGACGATGATGTCATAATGGTCGTCATGGCGACGATGACGTCATAATGGTCGTCATTGCAACGATGATGTCATAATGGTCGTCATGGCGACGATGATGTCATACTGGTCGTCATGGCGACGGTGTTGCCATAATGGTCGTCATGGCGACAATGATGTCATAATGGTCGTCATGGCGACGGTGATGTCATAATGGTCGTCATGCCGACGATGATGTCAATATGGTGGTCATGGCTTTGGTGATGTCATAATGGTCGTCATGGCAACGATGATGTCATAATGGTCGTCATGGCGACGATGATGTCATAATGGTCGTCATGGCGACGATGATGTCAGTATGGTGGTCATGGCTTTGGTGATGTCATAATGGTCGTCATGGCGACGGTGATGTCATAATGGTCGTGACGGTGATGTCATAATGGTCGTCATGGCGACGGTGATGTCATAATGGTCGTCACGGTGACGGTGATGTCATAATGGTCGTCATGGCGACGATGACGTCATAATGGTCGTCATGGCGACGATGATGTCATACTGGTCGTCATGGCGACGGTGTTGCCATAATGGTCGTCATGGCGACGATGATGTCATAATGGTCGTCATGGCGACGATGATGTCATAATGGTCGTCATGCCGACGATGATGTCATAATAGTCGTCATGGCGAAGATGATGTCATAATGGTCGTCATGGCGACGATGACGTCATAATGATCGTCATGGCGACGATGACGTCATAATGATCGTCATGTCGACGGTGATGTCATAATGGTCGTCATGGCGACGGTGATGTCATAATAGTCGTCATGGCGACGTTGATGTCATAATTGTCGTCATGCCGACGATGATGTCATAATGGTCGTCATGGCGACGGTGTTACCATAATGGTCGTCATGGCGACGATGATGTCATAATGGTCGTCATGACGACAATGATGTCATAATGGTCGTCATGGCGACGATGATGTCAGTATGGTGGTCATGGCTTTGGTGATGTCATAATGGTCGTCATGGCGACGGTGATGTCATAATGGTCGTGACGGTGATGTCATAATGGTCGTCATGGCGACGGTGATGTCATAATGGTCGTCACGGTGACGGTGATGTCATAATGGTCGTCATGGCGACGATGACGTCATAATGGTCGTCATGGCGACGATGATGTCATACTGGTCGTCATGGCGACGGTGTTGCCATAATGGTCGTCATGGCGACGATGATGTCATAATGGTCGTCATGGCGACGATGATGTCATAATGGTCGTCATGCCGACGATGATGTCATAATAGTCGTCATGGCGAAGATGATGTCATAATGGTCGTCATGGCGACGATGACGTCATAATGATCGTCATGGCGACGATGACGTCATAATGATCGTCATGTCGACGGTGATGTCATAATGGTCGTCATGGCGACGGTGATGTCATAATAGTCGTCATGGCGACGTTGATGTCATAATTGTCGTCATGCCGACGATGATGTCATAATGGTCGTCATGGCGACGATGATGTCATACTGGTCGTCATGGCGACGGTGTTGCCATAATGGTCGTCATGGCGACGATGATGTCATAATGGTCGTCATGGCGACGATGATGTCATAATGGTCGTCATGCCGACGATGATGTCATAATAGTCGTCATGGCGAAGATGATGTCATAATGGTCGTCATGGCGACGATGACGTCATAATGATCGTCATGGCGACGATGACGTCATAATGATCGTCATGTCGACGGTGATGTCATAATGGTCGTCATGGCGACGGTGATGTCATAATAGTCGTCATGGCGACGTTGATGTCATAATTGTCGTCATGCCGACGATGATGTCATAATGGTCGTCATGGCGACGGTGTTACCATAATGGTCGTCATGGCGACGATGATGTCATAATGGTCGTCATGACGACAATGATGTCATAATGGTCGTCATGGCGACGATGATGTCAGTATGGTGGTCATGGCTTTGGTGATGTCATAATGGTCGTCATGGCGACGGTGATGTCATAATGGTCGTGACGGTGATGTCATAATGGTCGTCATGGCGACGGTGATGTCATAATGGTCGTCACGGTGACGGTGATGTCATAATGGTCGTCATGGCGACGATGACGTCATAATGGTCGTCATGGCGACGATGATGTCATACTGGTCGTCATGGCGACGGTGTTGCCATAATGGTCGTCATGGCGACGATGATGTCATAATGGTCGTCATGGCGACGATGATGTCATAATGGTCGTCATGCCGACGATGATGTCATAATAGTCGTCATGGCGAAGATGATGTCATAATGGTCGTCATGGCGACGATGACGTCATAATGATCGTCATGGCGACGATGACGTCATAATGATCGTCATGTCGACGGTGATGTCATAATGGTCGTCATGGCGACGGTGATGTCATAATAGTCGTCATGGCGACGTTGATGTCATAATTGTCGTCATGCCGACGATGATGTCATAATGGTCGTCATGGCGACGGTGTTACCATAATGGTCGTCATGGCGACGATGATGTCATAATGGTCGTCATGACGACAATGATGTCATAATGGTCGTCATGGCGACGGTGATGTCATAATGGTCGTCATGGCAATGGTGATGTCAGAATGGTCATCATGGCGACGGTGTTGCCATAATGGTCGTCATGGCGACGATGATGTCATAATGGTCGTCATGGCGACGATGATGTCATAATGGTCGTCATGGCGACGATGACGTCATAATGGTCGTCATGGCGACGATGATGTCATAATGGTCGTCATGGTGACGATGATGTCATAATGGTCGTCATGGCAATGGTGATGTCAGAATGGTCGTCATGGCGACGATGATGTCAGTATGGTGGTCATGGCTTTGGTGATGTCATAATGGTCGTCATGGCGATGGTGATGTCATAATGGTCGTCATGGCGACGGTGATGTCATAATGGTCGTCATGGCGACGATGATGTCATAATGGTCGTCATGGCGACGATGATGTCATAATGGTCGTCATGGCGACGATGACGTCATAATGGTCGTCATGGCGACGATGATGTCATAATGGTCGTCATGGTGACGATGATGTCATAATGGTCGTCATGGCAATGGTGATGTCAGAATGGTCGTCATGGCGACGATGATGTCAGTATGGTGGTCATGGCTTTGGTGATGTCATAATGGTCGTCATGGCGACGGTGATGTCATAATGGTCGTCATGGCGATGGTGATGTCAGAATGGTCGTCATGGCGACGATGATGTCAGTATGGTGGTCATGGCTTTGGTGATGTCATAATGGTCGTCATGGCGACGATGATGTCATAATGATCGTCATGGCGACGATGACGTCATAATGATCGTCATGTCGACGGTGATGTCATAATGGTCGTCATGGCGACGGTGATGTCATAATAGTCGTCATGGCGACGTTGATGTCATAATTGTCGTCATGCCGACGATGATGTCATAATGGTCGTCATGGCGACGGTGTTACCATAATGGTCGTCATGGCGACGATGATGTCATAATGGTCGTCATGACGACAATGATGTCATAATGGTCGTCATGGCGACGATGATGTCATAATGGTCGTCATGCCGACGATGATGTCATAATGGTCGTCACGGCGACGGTGTTGCCATAATGGTCGTCATGGCGACGATGATGTCATAATGGTCGTCATGGCGACGATGATGTCATAATGGTCGTCATGGCGACGATGATGTCAGTATGGTGGTCATGGCTTTGGTGATGTCATAATGGTCGTCATGGCGACGGTGATGTCATAATGGCCGTCATGGCAATGGTGATGTCAGAATGGTCGTCATGGCGACGGTGTTGCCATAATGGTCGTCATGGCGACGATGATGTCATAATGGTCGTCATGGCGACGATGATGTCATAATGGTCGTCATGGCGACGATGACGTCATAATGGTCGTCATGGCGACGATGATGTCATAATGGTCGTCATGGTGACGATGATGTCATAATGGTCGTCATGGCAATGGTGATGTCAGAATGGTCGTCATGGCGACGATGATGTCAGTATGGTGGTCATGGCTTTGGTGATGTCATAATGGTCGTTATGGCGACGATGATGTCATAATGGTCGTCATAGCGACGTTGATGTCATAATGGTCGTCATGGCGACGATGATGTCAGTATGGTGGTCATGGCTTTGGTGATGTCATAATGGTTGTCATGGCGACGGTGATGTCATAATGGTCGTCATGGCGACGATGATGTCATAATGGTCGTCATGGCGACGATGACGTCATAATGGTCGTCATGGCGACGATGACGTCATAATGGTCGTCATGGCGACGATGATGTCATACTGGTCGTCATGGCGATGGTGTTGCCATAATGGTCGTCATGGCGACGATGATGTCATAATGATCGTCACGGCGACGATGATGTCATAATGGTCGTCACGGCGACGGTGATGTCATAATGGTCGTCATGGCGACGATAACGTCATAATGGTCGTCATGGCGACGATGATGTCATAATGGTCGTCATGGCGATGATGATGTGATAATGGTCGTCATGGCGACGATGATGTCATAATGGTCGTCATGGTGACGATGATGTCATAATGGTCGTTATGGCGACGATGATGTCATACTGGTCGTCATGGCGACGGTGTTGCCATAATGGTCGTCATTGCAATGATGATGTCATAATGGTCGTCATGGCGACGATGATGTCATACTGGTCGTCATGGCGACGGTGTTGGCATAATGGTCGTCATGGCGACAATGATGTCATAATGGTCGTCATGGCGACGGTGATGTCATAATGGTCGTCATGCCGACGATGATGTCAATATGGTGGTCATGGCTTTGGTGATGTCATAATGGTCGTCATGGCAACGATGATGTCATAATGGTCGTCATGGCGACGATGATGTCATAATGGTCGTCATGGCGACGATGGTGTCAGTATGGTGGTCATGGCTTTGGTGATGTCATAATGGTCGTCATGGCGACGGTGATGTCATAATGGTCGTGACGGTGATGTCATAATGGTCGTCATGGCGACGGTGATGTCATAATGGTCGTCACGGCGACGGTGATGTCATAATGGTCGTCATGGCGACGATGACGTCATAATGGTTGTCATGGCGACGATGATGTCATACTGGTCGTCATGGCGACGGTGTTGCCATAATGGTCGTCTTGGCGACGATGATGTCATAATGGTCGTCATGGCGACGATGATGTCATAATGGTCGTCATGCCGACGATGATGTCATAATAGTCGTCATGGCGAAGATGATGTCATAATGGTCGTCATGGCGACGATGATGTCATAATGGTCGTCATGGCGATGATGACGTCATAATGATCGTCATGGCGACGATGACGTCATAATGATCGTCATGTCGACGGTGATGTCATAATGGTCGTCATGGCGACGGTGATGTCATAATAGTCGTCATGGCGACGTTGATGTCATAATTGTCGTCATGCCGACGATGATGTCATAATGGTCGTCATGGCGACGGTGTTACCATAATGGTCGTCATGGCGACGATGATGTCATAATGGTCGTCATGACGACAATGATGTCATAATGGTCGTCATGGCGACGATGATGTCATAATGGTCGTCATGCCGACGATGATGTCATAATGGTCGTCACGGCGACGGTGTTGCCATAATGGTCGTCATGGCGACGATGATGTCATAATGGTCGTCATGGCGACGATGATGTCATAATGGTCGTCATGGCGACGATGATGTCAGTATGGTGGTCATGGCTTTGGTGATGTCATAATGGTCGTCATGGCGACGGTGATGTCATAATGGTCGTCATGGCAATGGTGATGTCAGAATGGTCGTCATGGCGACGGTGTTGCCATAATGGTCGTCATGGCGACGATGATGTCATAATGGTCGTCATGGCGACGATGACGTCATAATGGTCGTCATGGCGACGATGATGTCATAATGGTCGTCATGGTGACGATGATGTCATAATGGTCGTCATGGCAATGGTGATGTCAGAATGGTCGTCATGGCGACGATGATGTCAGTATGGTGGTCATGGCTTTGGTGATGTCATAATGGTCGTCATGGCGACGGTGATGTCATAATGGTCGTCATGGCGATGGTGATGTCAGAATGGTCGTCATGGCGACGATGATGTCAGTATGGTGGTCATGGCTTTGGTGATGTCATAATGGTCGTCATGGCGACGATTATGTCATAATGGTCGTCATGGCGACGATGATGTCATAATGGTCGTCATAGCGACGATGACGTCATAATGGTCGTCATGGCGACGATGATGTCATAATGGTCGTCATGGCGACGATGATGTCAATATGGTTGTCATGGCTTTGGTGATGTCATAATGGTCGTCATGGCGACGGTGATGTCATAATGGTCGTCATGGCGACGATGATGTCATAATGGTCGTCACAGCGACGATGATGTCATAATGGTCGTCACGGCGACGGTGATGTCATAATGGTAGTCATGGCGACGATGATGCCATACTGGTCGTCATGGCGACGGTGTTGCCATAATGGTCGTCATGGTGACGATGATGTCATAATGGTCGTCATGGCGACGATGATGTCATAATGGTCGTCATGCCGACGATGATGTCAGTATGGTGGTCATGGCTTTGGTGAAGTCATAATGGTCGTCATGGCCACGATGATGTCATACTGGTCGTCATGGCGACGGTGTTGCCATAATGGTCGTCATGGCGACGATGATGTCATAATGGTCGTCATGGCGACGGTGATGTCATAATGGTCGTCATGCCGACGATGATGTCAGTATGGTGGTCATGGCTTTGGTGATGTCATAATGGTCGTCATGGCGACGGTGATGTCATAATGGTCGTCATGGCAATGGTGATGTCAGAATGGTCGTCATGGCGACGATGATGTCAGTATGGTGGTCATGGCTTTGGTGATGTCATAATGGTCGTCATGGCGACGATTATGTCATAATGGTCGTCATGGCGACGATGATGTCAATATGGTTGTCATGGCTTTGGTGATGTCATAATGGTCGTCATGGCGACGGTGATGTCATAATGGTCGTCATGGCGACGATGATGTCATAATGGTCGTCACAGCGACGATAATGTCATAATGGTCGTCACGGCGACGGTGATGTCATAATGGTAGTCATGGCGACGATGATGTCATACTGGTCGTCATGGCGACAGTGTTGCCATAATGGTCGTCATGGTGACGATGATGTCATAATGGTCGTCATGGCGACGATGATGTCATAATGGTCGTCATGGCGACGATGATGTCATAATGGTCGTCATGCCGACGATGATGTCAGTATGGTGGTCATGGCTTTGGTGATGTCATAATGGTCGTCATGGCGACGGTGATGTCATAATGGTCGTCATGGCGACGATGATGTCATAATGGTCGTCACGGCGACGATGATGTCATAATGGTCGTCATAGCGACGATGAAGTCATAATGGTCGTCATGGCGACGATGACGTCATAATGGTCGTCATGGCGACGATGATGTCATAATGGTCGTCATGGCGACGATGATGTCATACTGGTCGTCATGGCGACGGTGTTGCCATAATGGTTGTCATGGCGACGATGATGTCATAATGGTCGTCATGGCGACGGTGATGTCATAATGGTCGTCATGCCGACGATGATGTCAGTATGGTGGTCATGGCTTTGGTGATGTCATAATGGTCGTCATGGCAACGATGATGTCATAATGGTCATCATGGCGACGATGATGTCAGTATGGTGGTCATGGCTTTGGTGATGTCATAATGGTCGTCATGGCGACGGTGATGTCATAATGGTCGTGACGGTGATGTCATAATGGTCGTCATGGCGACGGTGATGTCATAATGGTCGTCACGGCGACGGTGATGTCATAATGGTCGTCACGGCGACGATGACGTCATAATGGTCGTCATGGCGACGATGATGTCATACTGGTCGTCATGGCGACGGTGTTGCCATAATGGTCGTCATGGCGACGATGATGTCATAATGGTCGTCATGGCGACGATGATGTCATAATGGTCGTCATGCCGACGATGATGTCATAATAGTCGTCATGGCGAAGATGATGTCATAATGGTCGTCATGACGACAATGATGTCATAATGGTCGTCATGGCGACGATGATGTCATAATGGTCGTCATGCCGACGATGATGTCATAATGGTCGTCACGGCGACGGTGTTGCCATAATGATCGTCATGGCGACGATGATGTCATAATGGTCGTCATGGCGACGATGATGTCATAATGGTCGTCATGGCGACGATGATGTCAGTATGGTGGTCATGGCTTTGGTGATGTCATAATGGTCGTCATGGCGACGGTGATGTCATAATGGTCGTCATGGCAATGGTGATGTCAGAATGGTCGTCATGGCGACGGTGTTGCCATAATGGTCGTCATGGCGACAATGATGTCATAATGGTCGTCATGGCGACGATGATGTCATAATGGTCGTCATGGCGACGATGACGTCATAATGGTCGTCATGGCGACGATGATGTCATAATGGTCGTCATGGTGACGATGATGTCATAATGGTCGTCATGGCAATGGTGATGTCAGAATGGTCGTCATGGCGATGATGATGTCAGTATGGTGGTCATGGCTTTGGTGATGTCATAATGGTCGTCATGGCGACGGTGATGTCATAATGGTCGTCATAGCAATGGTGATGTCAGAATGGTCGTCATGGCGACGATGATGTCAGTATGGTGGTCATGGCTTTGGTGATGTCATAATGGTCGTCATGGCGACGATTATGTCATAATGGTCGTCATGGCGACGATGATGTCAATATGGTTGTCATGGCTTTGGTGATGTCATAATGGTCGTCATGGCGGCGGTGATGTCATAATGGTCGTCATGGCGACGATGATGTCATAATGGTCGTCACGGCGACGATGATGTCATAATGGTCGTCATAGCGACGATGACGTCATAATGGTCGTCATGGCGACGATGATGTCATAATGGTCGTCATGGCGACGATGATGTCAATATGGTTGTCATGGCTTTGGTGATGTCATAATGGTCGTCATGGCGACGGTGATGTCATAATGGTCGTCATGGCGACGATGATGTCATAATGGTCGTCACAGCGACGATGATGTCATAATGGTCGTCACGGCGACGGTGATGTCATAATGGTAGTCATGGCGACGATGATGTCATACTGGTCGTCATGGCGACGGTGTTGCCATAATGGTCGTCATGGTGACGATGATGTCATAATGGTCGTCATGGCGACGATGATGTCATAATGGTCGTCATGCCGACGATGATGTCAGTATGGTGGTCATGGCTTTGGTGATGTCATAATGGTCGTCATGGCGACGATGATGTCATACTGGTCGTCATGGCGACGGTGTTGCCATAATGGTCGTCATGGCGACGATGATGTCATAATGGTCGTCATGGCGACGGTGATGTCATAATGGTCGTCATGCCGACGATGATGTCAGTATGGTGGTCATGGCTTTGGTGATGTCATAATGGTCGTCATGGCGATGATTATGTCATAATGGTCGTCATGGCGACGATGATGTCAATATGGTTGTCATGGCTTTGGTGATGTCATAATGGTCGTCATGGCGACGGTGATGTCATAATGGTCGTCATGGCGACGGTGTTGCCATAATGGTCGTCACAGCGACGATGATGTCATAATGGTCGTCACGGCGACGGTGATGTCATAATGGTAGTCATGGCGACGATGATGTCATACTGGTCGTCATGGCGACGGTGTTGCCATAATGGTCGTCATGGTGACGATGATGTCATAATGGTCGTCATGGCGACGATGATGTCATAATGGTCGTCATGGCGACGATGATGTCATAATAGTCGTCATGGCGACGATGATGTCATACTGGTCGTCATGGCGACGGTGTTGCCATAATGGTCGTCATGGCGACGATGATGTCATAATGGTCGTCATGGCGACGGTGATGTCATAATGGTCGTCATGCCGACGATGATGTCAGTATGGTGGTCATGGCTTTGGTGATGTCATAATGGTCGTTATGGCGACGATGATGTCATAATGGTCGTCATAGCGACGTTGATGTCATAATGGTCGTCATGGCGACGATGATGTCAGTATGGTGGTCATGGCTTTGGTGATGTCATAATGGTTGTCATGGCGACGGTGATGTCATAATGGTCGTCATGGCGACGATGATGTCATAATGGCCGTCATGGCGACGATGACGTCATAATGGTCGTCATGGCGACGATGACGTCATAATGGTCGTCATGGCGACGATGATGTCATACTGGTCGTCATGGCGATGGTGTTGCCATAATGGTCGTCATGGCGACGATGATGTCATAATGGTCGTCATGGCGACGATGATGTCAATATGGTTGTCATGGCTTTGGTGATGTCATAATGGTCGTCATGGTGACGGTGATGTCATAATGGTCGTCACGGCGACGATGATGTCATAATGATCGTCACGGCGACGATGATGTCATAATGGTCGTCACGGCGACGGTGATGTCATAATGGTCGTCATGGCGACGATAACGTCATAATGGTCGTCATGGCGACGATGATGTCATAATGGTCGTCATGGCGACGATGATGTGATAATGGTCGTCATGGCGACGATGATGTCATAATGGTCGTCATGGTGACGATGATGTCATAATGGTCGTCATGGCGACGATGACGTCATAATGGTCGTCATTGCAACGATGATGTCATAATGGTCGTCATGGCGACGATGATGTCATACTGGTCGTCATGGCGACGGTGTTGCCATAATGGTCGTCATGGCGACAATGATGTCATAATGGTCGTCATGGCGACGGTGATGTCATAATGGTCGTCATGCCGACGATGATGTCAATATGGTGGTCATGGCTTTGGTGATGTCATAATGGTCGTCATGGCAACGATGATGTCATAATGGTCGTCATGGCGACGATGATGTCATAATGGTCGTCATGGCGACGATGATGTCAGTATGGTGGTCATGGCTTTGGTGATGTCATAATGGTCGTCATGGCGACGGTGATGTCATAATGGTCGTGACGGTGATGTCATAATGGTCGTCATGGCGACGGTGATGTCATAATGGTCGTCACGGTGACGGTGATGTCATAATGGTCGTCATGGCGACGATGACGTCATAATGGTCGTCATGGCGACGATGATGTCATACTGGTCGTCATGGCGACGGTGTTGCCATAATGGTCGTCATGGCGACGATGATGTCATAATGGTCGTCATTGCGACGATGATGTCATAATGGTCGTCATGCCGACGATGATGTCATAATAGTCGTCATGGCGAAGATGATGTCATAATGGTCGTCATGGCGACGATGATGTCATAATGGTCGTCATGGCGACGATGACGTCATAATGATCGTCATGGCGACGATGACGTCATAATGATCGTCATGTCGACGGTGATGTCATAATGGTCGTCATGGCGACGGTGATGTCATAATAGTCGTCATGGCGACGTTGATGTCATAATTGTCGTCATGCCGACGATGATGTTATAATGGTCGTCATGGCGACGGTGTTACCATAATGGTCGTCATGGCGACGATGATGTCATAATGGTCGTCATGACGACAATGATGTCATAATGGTCGTCATGGCGACGGTGATGTCATAATGGTCGTCATGGCAATGGTGATGTCAGAATGGTCATCATGGCGACGGTGTTGCCATAATGGTCGTCATGGCGACGATGATGTCATAATGGTCGTCATGGCGACGATGATGTCATAATGGTCGTCATGGCGACGATGATGTCATAATGGTCGTCATGGCGACGATGACGTCATAATGGTCGTCATGGCGACGATGATGTCATAATGGTCGTCATGGTGACGATGATGTCATAATGGTCGTCATGGCAATGGTGATGTCAGAATGGTCGTCATGGCGACGATGATGTCAGTATGGTGGTCATGGCTTTGGTGATGTCATAATGGTCGTCATGGCGATGGTGATGTCATAATGGTCGTCATGGCGACGGTGATGTCATAATGGTCGTCATGGCAATGGTGATGTCAGAATGGTCGTCATGGCGACGGTGTTGCCATAATGGTCGTCATGGCGACGATGATGTCATAATGGTCGTCATGGCGACGATGATGTCATAATGGTCGTCATGGCGACGATGACGTCATAATGGTCGTCATGGCGACGATGATGTCATAATGGTCGTCATGGTGACGATGATGTCATAATGGTCGTCATGGCAATGGTGATGTCAGAATGGTCGTCATGGCGACGATGATGTCAGTATGGTGGTCATGGCTTTGGTGATGTCATAATGGTCGTCATGGCGACGGTGATGTCATAATGGTCGTCATGGCGATGGTGATGTCAGAATGGTCGTCATGGCGACGATGATGTCAGTATGGTGGTCATGGCTTTGGTGATGTCATAATGGTCGTCATGGCGACGATGATGTCATAATGATCGTCATGGCGACGATGACGTCATAATGATCGTCATGTCGACGGTGATGTCATAATGGTCGTCATGGCGACGGTGATGTCATAATGGTCGTCATGGCGACGATGATGTCATAATGGTCGTCATGCCGACGATGATGTCATAATGGTCGTCACGGCGACGGTGTTGCCATAATGGTCGTCATGGCGACGATGATGTCATAATGGTCGTCATGGCGACGATGATGTCATAATGGTCGTCATGGCGACGATGATGTCAGTATGGTGGTCATGGCTTTGGTGATGTCATAATGGTCGTCATGGCGACGGTGATGTCATAATGGTCGTCATGGCAATGGTGATGTCAGAATGGTCGTCATGGCGACGGTGTTGCCATAATGGTCGTCATGGCGACGATGATGTCATAATGGTCGTCATGGCGACGATGATGTCATAATGGTCGTCATGGCGACGATGACGTCATAATGGTCGTCATGGCGACGATGATGTCATAATGGTCGTCATGGTGACGATGATGTCATAATGGTCGTCATGGCAATGGTGATGTCAGAATGGTCGTCATGGCGACGATGATGTCAGTATGGTGGTCATGGCTTTGGTGATGTCATAATGGTCGTCATGGCGACGGTGATGTCATAATGGTCGTCATGGCGATGGTGATGTCAGAATGGTCGTCATGGCGACGATGATGTCAGTATGGTGGTCATGGCTTTGGTGATGTCATAATGGTCGTCATGGCGACGATGATGTCATAATGGTCGTCATGGCGACGGTGATGTCATAATGGTCGTCATGCCGACGATGATGTCAGTATGGTGGTCATGGCTTTGGTGATGTCATAATGGTCGTTATGGCGACGATGATGTCATAATGGTCGTCATAGCGACGTTGATGTCATAATGGTCGTCATGGCGACGATGATGTCAGTATGGTGGTCATGGCTTTGGTGATGTCATAATGGTTGTCATGGCGACGGTGATGTCATAATGGTCGTCATGGCGACGATGATGTCATAATGGTCGTCATGGCGACGATGACGTCATAATGGTCGTCATGGCGACGATGACGTCATAATGGTCGTCATGGCGACGATGATGTCATACTGGTCGTCATGGCGATGGTGTTGCCATAATGGTCGTCATGGCGACGATGATGTCATAATGGTCGTCATGGCGACGATGATGTCAATATGGTTGTCATGGCTTTGGTGATGTCATAATGGTCGTCATGGTGACGGTGATGTCATAATGGTCGTCACGGCGACGATGATGTCATAATGATCGTCACGGCGACGATGATGTCATAATGGTCGTCACGGCGACGGTGATGTCATAATGGTCGTCATGGCGACGATAACGTCATAATGGTCGTCATGGCGACGATGATGTCATAATGGTCGTCATGGAGACGATGATGTGATAATGGTCGTCATGGCGACGATGATGTCATAATGGTCGTCATGGTGACGATGATGTCATAATGGTCGTTATGGCGACGATGACGTCATAATGGTCGTCATTGCAATGATGATGTCATAATGGTCGTCATGGTGACGATGATGTCATACTGGTCGTCATGGCGACGGTGTTGCCATAATGGTCGTCATGGCGACAATGATGTCATAATGGTCGTCATGGCGACGGTGATGTCATAATGGTCGTCATGCCGACGATGATGTCAATATGGTGGTCATGGCTTTGGTGATGTCATAATGGTCGTCATGGCAACGATGATGTCATAATGGTCGTCATGGCGACGATGATGTCATAATGGTCGTCATGGCGACGATGATGTCAGTATGGTGGTCATGGCTTTGGTGATGTCATAATGGTCGTCATGGCGACGGTGATGTCATAATGGTCGTGACGGTGATGTCATAATGGTCGTCATGGCGACGGTGATGTCATAATGGTCGTCACGGCGACGGTGATGTCATAATGGTCGTCATGGCGACGATGACGTCATAATGGTTGTCATGGCGACGATGATGTCATACTGGTCGTCATGGCGACGGTGTTGCCATAATGGTCGTCATGGCGACGATGATGTCATAATGGTCGTCATGGCGACGATGATGTCATAATGGTCGTCATGCCGACGATGATGTCATAATAGTCGTCATGGCGAAGATGATGTCATAATGGTCGTCATGGCGACGATGATGTCATAATGGTCGTCATGGCGATGATGACGTCATAATGATCGTCATGGCGACGATGACGTCATAATGATCGTCATGTCGACGGTGATGTCATAATGGTCGTCATGGCGACGGTGATGTCATAATAGTCGTCATGGCGACGTTGATGTCATAATTGTCGTCATGCCGACGATGATGTCATAATGGTCGTCATGGCGACGGTGTTACCATAATGGTCGTCATGGCGACAATGATGTCATAATGGTCGTCATGACGACAATGATGTCATAATGGTCGTCATGGCGACGATGATGTCATAATGGTCGTCATGCCGACGATGATGTCATAATGGTCGTCACGGCGACGGTGTTGCCATAATGGTCGTCATGGCGACGATGATGTCATAATGGTCGTCATGGCGACGATGATGTCTTAATGGTCGTCATGGCGACGATGATGTCATAATGGTCGTCATGGCGACGATGATGTCAGTATGGTGGTCATGGCTTTGGTGATGTCATAATGGTCGTCATGGCGACGGTGATGTCATAATGGTCGTCATGGCAATGGTGATGTCAGAATGGTCGTCATGGCGACGGTGTTGCCATAATGGTCGTCATGGTGACGATGATGTCATAATGGTCGTCATGGCGACGATGATGTCATAATGGTCGTCATGGCGACGATGACGTCATAATGGTCGTCATGGCGACGATGATGTCATAATGGTCGTCATGGTGACGATGATGTCATAATGGTCGTCATGGCAATGGTGATGTCAGAATGGTCGTCATGGCGACGATGATGTCAGTATGGTGGTCATGGCTTTGGTGATGTTATAATGGTCGTCATGGCGACGGTGATGTCATAATGGTCGTCATGGCGATGGTGATGTCAGAATGGTCGTCATGGCGACGATGATGTCAGTATGGTGGTCATGGCTTTGGTGATGTCATAATGGTCGTCATGGCGACGATTATGTCATAATGGTCGTCATGGCGACGATGATGTCAATATGGTTGTCATGGCTTTGGTGATGTCATAATGGTCGTCATGGCGGCGGTGATGTCATAATGGTCGTCATGGCGACGATGATGTCATAATGGTCGTCATGGCGACGATGATGTCATAATGGTCGTCATGGCGACGATGACGTCATAATGGTCGTCATGGCGACGATGATGTCATAATGGTCGTCATGGTGACGATGATGTCATAATGGTCGTCATGGCAATGGTGATGTCAGAATGGTCGTCATGGCGACGATGATGTCAGTATGGTGGTCATGGCTTTGGTGATGTCATAATGGTCGTCATGGCGATGGTGATGTCATAATGGTCGTCATGGCGACGGTGATGTCATAATGGTCGTCATGGCAATGGTGATGTCAGAATGGTCGTCATGGCGACGGTGTTGCCATAATGGTCGTCATGGCGACGATGATGTCATAATGGTCGTCATGGCGACGATGATGTCATAATGGTCGTCATGGCGACGATGACGTCATAATGGTCGTCATGGCGACGATGATGTCATAATGGTCGTCATGGTGACGATGATGTCATAATGGTCGTCATGGCAATGGTGATGTCAGAATGGTCGTCATGGCGACGATGATGTCAGTATGGTGGTCATGGCTTTGGTGATGTCATAATGGTCGTCATGGCGACGGTGATGTCATAATGGTCGTCATGGCGATGGTGATGTCAGAATGGTCGTCATGGCGACGATGATGTCAGTATGGTGGTCATGGCTTTGGTGATGTCATAATGGTCGTCATGGCGACGATGATGTCATAATGATCGTCATGGCGACGATGACGTCATAATGATCGTCATGTCGACGGTGATGTCATAATGGTCGTCATGGCGACGGTGATGTCATAATGGTCGTCATGGCGACGATGATGTCATAATGGTCGTCATGCCGACGATGATGTCATAATGGTCGTCACGGCGACGGTGTTGCCATAATGGTCGTCATGGCGACGATGATGTCATAATGGTCGTCATGGCGACGATGATGTCATAATGGTCGTCATGGCGACGATGATGTCAGTATGGTGGTCATGGCTTTGGTGATGTCATAATGGTCGTCATGGCGACGGTGATGTCATAATGGTCGTCATGGCAATGGTGATGTCAGAATGGTCGTCATGGCGACGGTGTTGCCATAATGGTCGTCATGGCGACGATGATGTCATAATGGTCGTCATGGCGACGATGATGTCATAATGGTCGTCATGGCGACGATGACGTCATAATGGTCGTCATGGCGACGATGATGTCATAATGGTCGTCATGGTGACGATGATGTCATAATGGTCGTCATGGCAATGGTGATGTCAGAATGGTCGTCATGGCGACGATGATGTCAGTATGGTGGTCATGGCTTTGGTGATGTCATAATGGTCGTCATGGCGACGGTGATGTCATAATGGTCGTCATGGCGATGGTGATGTCAGAATGGTCGTCATGGCGACGATGATGTCAGTATGGTGGTCATGGCTTTGGTGATGTCATAATGGTCGTCATGGCGACGATGATGTCATAATGGTCGTCATGGCGACGGTGATGTCATAATGGTCGTCATGCCGACGATGATGTCAGTATGGTGGTCATGGCTTTGGTGATGTCATAATGGTCGTTATGGCGACGATGATGTCATAATGGTCGTCATAGCGACGTTGATGTCATAATGGTCGTCATGGCGACGATGATGTCAGTATGGTGGTCATGGCTTTGGTGATGTCATAATGGTTGTCATGGCGACGGTGATGTCATAATGGTCGTCATGGCGACGATGATGTCATAATGGTCGTCATGGCGACGATGACGTCATAATGGTCGTCATGGCGACGATGACGTCATAATGGTCGTCATGGCGACGATGATGTCATACTGGTCGTCATGGCGATGGTGTTGCCATAATGGTCGTCATGGCGACGATGATGTCATAATGGTCGTCATGGCGACGATGATGTCAATATGGTTGTCATGGCTTTGGTGATGTCATAATGGTCGTCATGGTGACGGTGATGTCATAATGGTCGTCACGGCGACGATGATGTCATAATGATCGTCACGGCGACGATGATGTCATAATGGTCGTCACGGCGACGGTGATGTCATAATGGTCGTCATGGCGACGATAACGTCATAATGGTCGTCATGGCGACGATGATGTCATAATGGTCGTCATGGAGACGATGATGTGATAATGGTCGTCATGGCGACGATGATGTCATAATGGTCGTCATGGTGACGATGATGTCATAATGGTCGTTATGGCGACGATGACGTCATAATGGTCGTCATTGCAATGATGATGTCATAATGGTCGTCATGGTGACGATGATGTCATACTGGTCGTCATGGCGACGGTGTTGCCATAATGGTCGTCATGGCGACAATGATGTCATAATGGTCGTCATGGCGACGGTGATGTCATAATGGTCGTCATGCCGACGATGATGTCAATATGGTGGTCATGGCTTTGGTGATGTCATAATGGTCGTCATGGCAACGATGATGTCATAATGGTCGTCATGGCGACGATGATGTCATAATGGTCGTCATGGCGACGATGATGTCAGTATGGTGGTCATGGCTTTGGTGATGTCATAATGGTCGTCATGGCGACGGTGATGTCATAATGGTCGTGACGGTGATGTCATAATGGTCGTCATGGCGACGGTGATGTCATAATGGTCGTCACGGCGACGGTGATGTCATAATGGTCGTCATGGCGACGATGACGTCATAATGGTTGTCATGGCGACGATGATGTCATACTGGTCGTCATGGCGACGGTGTTGCCATAATGGTCGTCATGGCGACGATGATGTCATAATGGTCGTCATGGCGACGATGATGTCATAATGGTCGTCATGCCGACGATGATGTCATAATAGTCGTCATGGCGAAGATGATGTCATAATGGTCGTCATGGCGACGATGATGTCATAATGGTCGTCATGGCGATGATGACGTCATAATGATCGTCATGGCGACGATGACGTCATAATGATCGTCATGTCGACGGTGATGTCATAATGGTCGTCATGGCGACGGTGATGTCATAATAGTCGTCATGGCGACGTTGATGTCATAATTGTCGTCATGCCGACGATGATGTCATAATGGTCGTCATGGCGACGGTGTTACCATAATGGTCGTCATGGCGACAATGATGTCATAATGGTCGTCATGACGACAATGATGTCATAATGGTCGTCATGGCGACGATGATGTCATAATGGTCGTCATGCCGACGATGATGTCATAATGGTCGTCACGGCGACGGTGTTGCCATAATGGTCGTCATGGCGACGATGATGTCATAATGGTCGTCATGGCGACGATGATGTCTTAATGGTCGTCATGGCGACGATGATGTCATAATGGTCGTCATGGCGACGATGATGTCAGTATGGTGGTCATGGCTTTGGTGATGTCATAATGGTCGTCATGGCGACGGTGATGTCATAATGGTCGTCATGGCAATGGTGATGTCAGAATGGTCGTCATGGCGACGGTGTTGCCATAATGGTCGTCATGGTGACGATGATGTCATAATGGTCGTCATGGCGACGATGATGTCATAATGGTCGTCATGGCGACGATGACGTCATAATGGTCGTCATGGCGACGATGATGTCATAATGGTCGTCATGGTGACGATGATGTCATAATGGTCGTCATGGCAATGGTGATGTCAGAATGGTCGTCATGGCGACGATGATGTCAGTATGGTGGTCATGGCTTTGGTGATGTTATAATGGTCGTCATGGCGACGGTGATGTCATAATGGTCGTCATGGCGATGGTGATGTCAGAATGGTCGTCATGGCGACGATGATGTCAGTATGGTGGTCATGGCTTTGGTGATGTCATAATGGTCGTCATGGCGACGATTATGTCATAATGGTCGTCATGGCGACGATGATGTCAATATGGTTGTCATGGCTTTGGTGATGTCATAATGGTCGTCATGGCGGCGGTGATGTCATAATGGTCGTCATGGCGACGATGATGTCATAATGGTCGTCACGGCGACGATGATGTCATAATGGTCGTCATAGCGACGATGACGTCATAATGGTCGTCATGGCGACGATGATGTCATAATGGTCGTCATGGCGACGATGATGTCAATATGGTTGTCATGGCTTTGGTGATGTCATAATGGTCGTCATGGCGACGGTGATGTCATAATGGTCGTCATGGCGACGATGATGTCATAATGGTCGTCACAGCGACGATGATGTCATAATGGTCGTCACGGCGACGGTGATGTCATAATGGTAGTCATGGCGACGATGATGCCATACTGGTCGTCATGGCGACGGTGTTGCCATAATGGTCGTCATGGTGACGATGATGTCATAATGGTCGTCATGGCGACGATGATGTCATAATGGTCGTCATGCCGACGATGATGTCAGTATGGTGGTCATGGCTTTGGTGATGTCATAATGGTCGTCATGGCCACGATGATGTCATACTGGTCGTCATGGCGACGGTGTTGCCATAATGGTCGTCATGGCGACGATGATGTCATAATGGTCGTCATGGCGACGGTGATGTCATAATGGTCGTCATGCCGACGATGATGTCAGTATGGTGGTCATGGCTTTGGTGATGTCATAATGGTCGTCATGGCGACGGTGATGTCATAATGGTCGTCATGGCAATGGTGATGTCAGAATGGTCGTCATGGCGACGATGATGTCAGTATGGTGGTCATGGCTTTGGTGATGTCATAATGGTCGTCATGGCGACGATTATGTCATAATGGTCGTCATGGCGACGATGATGTCAATATGGTTGTCATGGCTTTGGTGATGTCATAATGGTCGTCATGGCGACGGTGATGTCATAATGGTCGTCATGGCGACGATGATGTCATAATGGTCGTCACAGCGACGATAATGTCATAATGGTCGTCACGGCGACGGTGATGTCATAATGGTAGTCATGGCGACGATGATGTCATACTGGTCGTCATGGCGACGATGATGTCATACTGGTCGTCATGGCGACAGTGTTGCCATAATGGTCGTCATGGTGACGATGATGTCATAATGGTCGTCATGGCGACGATGATGTCATAATGGTCGTCATGGCGACGATGATGTCATAATGGTCGTCATGCCGACGATGATGTCAGTATGGTGGTCATGGCTTTGGTGATGTCATAATAGTCGTCATGGCGACGATGATGTCATACTGGTCGTCATGGCGACGGTGTTGCCATAATGGTCGTCATGGCGACGATGATGTCATAATGGTCGTCATGGCGACGGTGATGTCATAATGGTCGTCATGCCGACGATGATGTCAGTATGGTGGTCATGGCTTTGGTGATGTCATAATGGTCGTTATGGCGACGATGATGTCATAATGGTCGTCATAGCGACGTTGATGTCATAATGGTCGTCATGGCGACGATGATGTCAGTATGGTGGTCATGGCTTTGGTGATGTCATAATGGTTGTCATGGCGACGGTGATGTCATAATGGTCGTCATGGCGACGATGATGTCATAATGGTCGTCATGGCGACGATGATGTCATAATGGTCGTCATGCCGACGATGATGTCAGTATGGTGGTCATGGCTTTGGTGATGTCATAATGGTCGTCATGGCCACGATGATGTCATACTGGTCGTCATGGCGACGGTGTTGCCATAATGGTCGTCATGGCGACGATGATGTCATAATGGTCGTCATGGCGACGGTGATGTCATAATGGTCGTCATGCCGACGATGATGTCAGTATGGTGGTCATGGCTTTGGTGATGTCATAATGGTCGTCATGGCGACGGTGATGTCATAATGGTCGTCATGGCAATGGTGATGTCAGAATGGTCGTCATGGCGACGATGATGTCAGTATGGTGGTCATGGCTTTGGTGATGTCATAATGGTCGTCATGGCGACGATTATGTCATAATGGTCGTCATGGCGACGATGATGTCAATATGGTTGTCATGGCTTTGGTGATGTCATAATGGTCGTCATGGCGACGGTGATGTCATAATGGTCGTCATGGCGACGATGATGTCATAATGGTCGTCACAGCGACGATAATGTCATAATGGTCGTCACGGCGACGGTGATGTCATAATGGTAGTCATGGCGACGATGATGTCATACTGGTCGTCATGGCGACAGTGTTGCCATAATGGTCGTCATGGTGACGATGATGTCATAATGGTCGTCATGGCGACGATGATGTCATAATGGTCGTCATGGCGACGATGATGTCATAATGGTCGTCATGCCGACGATGATGTCAGTATGGTGGTCATGGCTTTGGTGATGTCATAATGGTCGTCATGGCGACGGTGATGTCATAATGGTCGTCATGGCGACGATGATGTCATAATGGTCGTCACGGCGACGATGATGTCATAATGGTCGTCATAGCGACGATGAAGTCATAATGGTCGTCATGGCGACGATGACGTCATAATGGTCGTCATGGCGACGATGATGTCATAATGGTCGTCATGGCGACGATGATGTCATACTGGTCGTCATGGCGACGGTGTTGCCATAATGGTTGTCATGGCGACGATGATGTCATAATGGTCGTCATGGCGACGGTGATGTCATAATGGTCGTCATGCCGACGATGATGTCAGTATGGTGGTCATGGCTTTGGTGATGTCATAATGGTCGTCATGGCAACGATGATGTCATAATGGTCGTCATGGCGACGATGATGTCATAATGGTCATCATGGCGACGATGATGTCAGTATGGTGGTCATGGCTTTGGTGATGTCATAATGGTCGTCATGGCGACGGTGATGTCATAATGGTCGTGACGGTGATGTCATAATGGTCGTCATGGCGACGGTGATGTCATAATGGTCGTCACGGCGACGGTGATGTCATAATGGTCGTCACGGCGACGATGACGTCATAATGGTCGTCATGGCGACGATGATGTCATACTGGTCGTCATGGCGACGGTGTTGCCATAATGGTCGTCATAGCGACGATGATGTCATAATGGTCGTCATGGCGACGATGATGTCATAATGGTCGTCATGCCGACGATGATGTCATAATAGTCGTCATGGCGAAGATGATGTCATAATGGTCGTCATGACGACAATGATGTCATAATGGTCGTCATGGCGACGATGATGTCATAATGGTCGTCATGCCGACGATGATGTCATAATGGTCGTCACGGCGACGGTGTTGCCATAATGGTCGTCATGGCGACGATGATGTCATAATGGTCGTCATGGCGACGATGATGTCATAATGGTCGTCATGGCGACGATGATGTCAGTATGGTGGTCATGGCTTTGGTGATGTCATAATGGTCGTCATGGCGACGGTGATGTCATAATGGTCGTCATGGCAATGGTGATGTCAGAATGGTCGTCATGGCGACGGTGTTGCCATAATGGTCGTCATGGCGACAATGATGTCATAATGGTCGTCATGGCGACGATGATGTCATAATGGTCGTCATGGCGACGATGACGTCATAATGGTCGTCATGGCGACGATGATGTCATAATGGTCGTCATGGTGACGATGATGTCATAATGGTCGTCATGGCAATGGTGATGTCAGAATGGTCGTCATGGCGATGATGATGTCAGTATGGTGGTCATGGCTTTGGTGATGTCATAATGGTCGTCATGGCGACGGTGATGTCATAATGGTCGTCATAGCAATGGTGATGTCAGAATGGTCGTCATGGCGACGATGATGTCAGTATGGTGGTCATGGCTTTGGTGATGTCATAATGGTCGTCATGGCGACGATTATGTCATAATGGTCGTCATGGCGACGATGATGTCAATATGGTTGTCATGGCTTTGGTGATGTCATAATGGTCGTCATGGCGGCGGTGATGTCATAATGGTCGTCATGGCGACGATGATGTCATAATGGTCGTCACGGCGACGATGATGTCATAATGGTCGTCATAGCGACGATGACGTCATAATGGTCGTCATGGCGACGATGATGTCATAATGGTCGTCATGGCGACGATGATGTCAATATGGTTGTCATGGCTTTGGTGATGTCATAATGGTCGTCATGGCGACGGTGATGTCATAATGGTCGTCATGGCGACGATGATGTCATAATGGTCGTCACAGCGACGATGATGTCATAATGGTCGTCACGGCGACGGTGATGTCATAATGGTAGTCATGGCGACGATGATGTCATACTGGTCGTCATGGCGACGGTGTTGCCATAATGGTCGTCATGGTGACGATGATGTCATAATGGTCGTCATGGCGACGATGATGTCATAATGGTCGTCATGCCGACGATGATGTCAGTATGGTGGTCATGGCTTTGGTGATGTCATAATGGTCGTCATGGCGACGATGATGTCATACTGGTCGTCATGGCGACGGTGTTGCCATAATGGTCGTCATGGCGACGATGATGTCATAATGGTCGTCATGGCGACGGTGATGTCATAATGGTCGTCATGCCGACGATGATGTCAGTATGGTGGTCATGGCTTTGGTGATGTCATAATGGTCGTCATGGCGACGATTATGTCATAATGGTCGTCATGGCGACGATGATGTCAATATGGTTGTCATGGCTTTGGTGATGTCATAATGGTCGTCATGGCGACGGTGATGTCATAATGGTCGTCATGGCGATGGTGTTGCCATAATGGTCGTCACAGCGACGATGATGTCATAATGGTCGTCACGGCGACGGTGATGTCATAATGGTAGTCATGGCGACGATGATGTCATACTGGTCGTCATGGCGACGGTGTTGCCATAATGGTCGTCATGGTGACGATGATGTCATAATGGTCGTCATGGCGACGATGATGTCATAATGGTCGTCATGGCGACGATGATGTCATAATAGTCGTCATGGCGACGATGATGTCATACTGGTCGTCATGGCGACGGTGTTGCCATAATGGTCGTCATGGCGACGATGATGTCATAATGGTCGTCATGGCGACGGTGATGTCATAATGGTCGTCATGCCGACGATGATGTCAGTATGGTGGTCATGGCTTTGGTGATGTCATAATGGTCGTTATGGCGACGATGATGTCATAATGGTCGTCATAGCGACGTTGATGTCATAATGGTCGTCATGGCGACGATGATGTCAGTATGGTGGTCATGGCTTTGGTGATGTCATAATGGTTGTCATGGCGACGGTGATGTCATAATGGTCGTCATGGCGACGATGATGTCATAATGGCCGTCATGGCGACGATGACGTCATAATGGTCGTCATGGCGACGATGACGTCATAATGGTCGTCATGGCGACGATGATGTCATACTGGTCGTCATGGCGATGGTGTTGCCATAATGGTCGTCATGGCGACGATGATGTCATAATGGTCGTCATGGCGACGATGATGTCAATATGGTTGTCATGGCTTTGGTGATGTCATAATGGTCGTCATGGTGACGGTGATGTCATAATGGTCGTCACGGCGACGATGATGTCATAATGATCGTCACGGCGATGATGATGTCATAATGGTCGTCACGGCGACGGTGATGTCATAATGGTCGTCATGGCGACGATAACGTCATAATGGTCGTCATGGCGACGATGATGTCATAATGGTCGTCATGGCGACGATGATGTGATAATGGTCGTCATGGCGACGATGATGTCATAATGGTCGTCATGGTGACGATGATGTCATAATGGTCGTCATGGCGACGATGACGTCATAATGGTCGTCATTGCAACGATGATGTCATAATGGTCGTCATGGCGACGATGATGTCATACTGGTCGTCATGGCGACGGTGTTGCCATAATGGTCGTCATGGCGACAATGATGTCATAATGGTCGTCATGGCGACGGTGATGTCATAATGGTCGTCATGCCGACGATGATGTCAATATGGTGGTCATGGCTTTGGTGATGTCATAATGGTCGTCATGGCAACGATGATGTCATAATGGTCGTCATGGCGACGATGATGTCATAATGGTCGTCATGGCGACGATGATGTCAGTATGGTGGTCATGGCTTTGGTGATGTCATAATGGTCGTCATGGCGACGGTGATGTCATAATGGTCGTGACGGTGATGTCATAATGGTCGTCATGGCGACGGTGATGTCATAATGGTCGTCACGGTGACGGTGATGTCATAATGGTCGTCATGGCGACGATGACGTCATAATGGTCGTCATGGCGACGATGATGTCATACTGGTCGTCATGGCGACGGTGTTGCCATAATGGTCGTCATGGCGACGATGATGTCATAATGGTCGTCATTGCGACGATGATGTCATAATGGTCGTCATGCCGACGATGATGTCATAATAGTCGTCATGGCGAAGATGATGTCATAATGGTCGTCATGGCGACGATGATGTCATAATGGTCGTCATGGCGACGATGACGTCATAATGATCGTCATGGCGACGATGACGTCATAATGATCGTCATGTCGACGGTGATGTCATAATGGTCGTCATGGCGACGGTGATGTCATAATAGTCGTCATGGCGACGTTGATGTCATAATTGTCGTCATGCCGACGATGATGTTATAATGGTCGTCATGGCGACGGTGTTACCATAATGGTCGTCATGGCGACGATGATGTCATAATGGTCGTCATGACGACAATGATGTCATAATGGTCGTCATGGCGACGGTGATGTCATAATGGTCGTCATGGCAATGGTGATGTCAGAATGGTCATCATGGCGACGGTGTTGCCATAATGGTCGTCATGGCGACGATGATGTCATAATGGTCGTCATGGCGACGATGATGTCATAATGGTCGTCATGGCGACGATGATGTCATAATGGTCGTCATGGCGACGATGACGTCATAATGGTCGTCATGGCGACGATGATGTCATAATGGTCGTCATGGTGACGATGATGTCATAATGGTCGTCATGGCAATGGTGATGTCAGAATGGTCGTCATGGCGACGATGATGTCAGTATGGTGGTCATGGCTTTGGTGATGTCATAATGGTCGTCATGGCGATGGTGATGTCATAATGGTCGTCATGGCGACGGTGATGTCATAATGGTCGTCATGGCAATGGTGATGTCAGAATGGTCGTCATGGCGACGGTGTTGCCATAATGGTCGTCATGGCGACGATGATGTCATAATGGTCGTCATGGCGACGATGATGTCATAATGGTCGTCATGGCGACGATGACGTCATAATGGTCGTCATGGCGACGATGATGTCATAATGGTCGTCATGGTGACGATGATGTCATAATGGTCGTCATGGCAATGGTGATGTCAGAATGGTCGTCATGGCGACGATGATGTCAGTATGGTGGTCATGGCTTTGGTGATGTCATAATGGTCGTCATGGCGACGGTGATGTCATAATGGTCGTCATGGCGATGGTGATGTCAGAATGGTCGTCATGGCGACGATGATGTCAGTATGGTGGTCATGGCTTTGGTGATGTCATAATGGTCGTCATGGCGACGATGATGTCATAATGATCGTCATGGCGACGATGACGTCATAATGATCGTCATGTCGACGGTGATGTCATAATGGTCGTCATGGCGACGGTGATGTCATAATGGTCGTCATGGCGACGATGATGTCATAATGGTCGTCATGCCGACGATGATGTCATAATGGTCGTCACGGCGACGGTGTTGCCATAATGGTCGTCATGGCGACGATGATGTCATAATGGTCGTCATGGCGACGATGATGTCATAATGGTCGTCATGGCGACGATGATGTCAGTATGGTGGTCATGGCTTTGGTGATGTCATAATGGTCGTCATGGCGACGGTGATGTCATAATGGTCGTCATGGCAATGGTGATGTCAGAATGGTCGTCATGGCGACGGTGTTGCCATAATGGTCGTCATGGCGACGATGATGTCATAATGGTCGTCATGGCGACGATGATGTCATAATGGTCGTCATGGCGACGATGACGTCATAATGGTCGTCATGGCGACGATGATGTCATAATGGTCGTCATGGTGACGATGATGTCATAATGGTCGTCATGGCAATGGTGATGTCAGAATGGTCGTCATGGCGACGATGATGTCAGTATGGTGGTCATGGCTTTGGTGATGTCATAATGGTCGTCATGGCGACGGTGATGTCATAATGGTCGTCATGGCGATGGTGATGTCAGAATGGTCGTCATGGCGACGATGATGTCAGTATGGTGGTCATGGCTTTGTTGATGTCATAATGGTCGTCATGGCGACGATGATGTCATAATGGTCGTCATGGCGACGGTGATGTCATAATGGTCGTCATGCCGACGATGATGTCAGTATGGTGGTCATGGCTTTGGTGATGTCATAATGGTCGTTATGGCGACGATGATGTCATAATGGTCGTCATAGCGACGTTGATGTCATAATGGTCGTCATGGCGACGATGATGTCAGTATGGTGGTCATGGCTTTGGTGATGTCATAATGGTTGTCATGGCGACGGTGATGTCATAATGGTCGTCATGGCGACGATGATGTCATAATGGTCGTCATGGCGACGATGACGTCATAATGGTCGTCATGGCGACGATGACGTCATAATGGTCGTCATGGCGACGATGATGTCATACTGGTCGTCATGGCGATGGTGTTGCCATAATGGTCGTCATGGCGACGATGATGTCATAATGGTCGTCATGGCGACGATGATGTCAATATGGTTGTCATGGCTTTGGTGATGTCATAATGGTCGTCATGGTGACGGTGATGTCATAATGGTCGTCACGGCGACGATGATGTCATAATGATCGTCACGGCGACGATGATGTCATAATGGTCGTCACGGCGACGGTGATGTCATAATGGTCGTCATGGCGACGATAACGTCATAATGGTCGTCATGGCGACGATGATGTCATAATGGTCGTCATGGAGACGATGATGTGATAATGGTCGTCATGGCGACGATGATGTCATAATGGTCGTCATGGTGACGATGATGTCATAATGGTCGTTATGGCGACGATGACGTCATAATGGTCGTCATTGCAATGATGATGTCATAATGGTCGTCATGGCGACGATGATGTCATACTGGTCGTTATGGCGACGGTGTTGCCATAATGGTCGTCATGGCGACAATGATGTCATAATGGTCGTCATGGCGACGGTGATGTCATAATGGTCGTCATGCCGACGATGATGTCAATATGGTGGTCATGGCTTTGGTGATGTCATAATGGTCGTCATGGCAACGATGATGTCATAATGGTCGTCATGGCGACGATGATGTCATAATGGTCGTCATGGCGACGATGATGTCAGTATGGTGGTCATGGCTTTGGTGATGTCATAATGGTCGTCATGGCGACGGTGATGTCATAATGGTCGTGACGGTGATGTCATAATGGTCGTCATGGCGACGGTGATGTCATAATGGTCGTCACGGCGACGGTGATGTCATAATGGTCGTCATGGCGACGATGACGTCATAATGGTTGTCATGGCGACGATGATGTCATACTGGTCGTCATGGCGACGGTGTTGCCATAATGGTCGTCATGGCGACGATGATGTCATAATGGTCGTCATGGCGACGATGATGTCATAATGGTCGTCATGCCGACGATGATGTCATAATAGTCGTCATGGCGAAGATGATGTCATAATGGTCGTCATGGCGACGATGATGTCATAATGGTCGTCATGGCGATGATGACGTCATAATGATCGTCATGGCGACGATGACGTCATAATGATCGTCATGTCGACGGTGATGTCATAATGGTCGTCATGGCGACGGTGATGTCATAATAGTCGTCATGGCGACGTTGATGTCATAATTGTCGTTATGCCGACGATGATGTCATAATGGTCGTCATGGCGACGGTGTTACCATAATGGTCGTCATGGCGACAATGATGTCATAATGGTCGTCATGACGACAATGATGTCATAATGGTCGTCATGGCGACGATGATGTCATAATGGTCGTCACGGCGACGGTGTTGCCATAATGGTCGTCATGGCGACGATGATGTCATAATGGTCGTCATGGCGACGATGATGTCATAATGGTCGTCATGGCGACGATGATGTCATAATGGTCGTCATGGCGACGATGATGTCATAATGGTCGTCATGGCGACGATGATGTCAGTATGGTGGTCATGGCTTTGGTGATGTCATAATGGTCGTCATGGCGACGGTGATGTCATAATGGTCGTCATGGCAATGGTGATGTCAGAATGGTCGTCATGGCGACGGTGTTGCCATAATGGTCGTCATGGCGACGATGATGTCATAATGGTCGTCATGGCGACGATGATGTCATAATGGTCCTCATGGCGACGATGACGTCATAATGGTCGTCATGGCGACGATGATGTCATAATGGTCGTCATGGTGACGATGATGTCATAATGGTCGTCATGGCAATGGTGATGTCAGAATGGTCGTCATGGCGACGATGATGTCAGTATGGTGGTCATGGCTTTGGTGATGTTATAATGGTCGTCATGGCGACGGTGATGTCATAATGGTCGTCATGGCGATGGTGATGTCAGAATGGTCGTCATGGCGACGATGATGTCAGTATGGTGGTCATGGCTTTGGTGATGTCATAATGGTCGTCATGGCGACGATTATGTCATAATGGTCGTCATGGCGACGATGATGTCAATATGGTTGTCATGGCTTTGGTGATGTCATAATGGTCGTCATGGCGGCGGTGATGTCATAATGGTCGTCATGGCGACGATGATGTCATAATGGTCGTCACGGCGACGATGATGTCATAATGGTCGTCATAGCGACGATGACGTCATAATGGTCGTCATGGCGACGATGATGTCATAATGGTCGTCATGGCGACGATGATGTCAATATGGTTGTCATGGCTTTGGTGATGTCATAATGGTCGTCATGGCGACGGTGATGTCATAATGGTCGTCATGGCGACGATGATGTCATAATGGTCGTCACAGCGACGATGATGTCATAATGGTCGTCACGGCGACGGTGATGTCATAATGGTAGTCATGGCGACGATGATGCCATACTGGTCGTCATGGCGACGGTGTTGCCATAATGGTCGTCATGGTGACGATGATGTCATAATGGTCGTCATGGCGACGATGATGTCATAATGGTCGTCATGCCGACGATGATGTCAGTATGGTGGTCATGGCTTTGGTGATGTCATAATGGTCGTCATGGCCACGATGATGTCATACTGGTCGTCATGGCGACGGTGTTGCCATAATGGTCGTCATGGCGACGATGATGTCATAATGGTCGTCATGGCGACGGTGATGTCATAATGGTCGTCATGCCGACGATGATGTCAGTATGGTGGTCATGGCTTTGGTGATGTCATAATGGTCGTCATGGCGACGGTGATGTCATAATGGTCGTCATGGCAATGGTGATGTCAGAATGGTCGTCATGGCGACGATGATGTCAGTATGGTGGTCATGGCTTTGGTGATGTCATAATGGTCGTCATGGCGACGATTATGTCATAATGGTCGTCATGGCGACGATGATGTCAATATGGTTGTCATGGCTTTGGTGATGTCATAATGGTCGTCATGGCGACGGTGATGTCATAATGGTCGTCATGGCGACGATGATGTCATAATGGTCGTCACAGCGACGATAATGTCATAATGGTCGTCACGGCGACGGTGATGTCATAATGGTAGTCATGGCGACGATGATGTCATACTGGTCGTCATGGCGACGATGATGTCATACTGGTCGTCATGGCGACAGTGTTGCCATAATGGTCGTCATGGTGACGATGATGTCATAATGGTCGTCATGGCGACGATGATGTCATAATGGTCGTCATGGCGACGATGATGTCATAATGGTCGTCATGCCGACGATGATGTCAGTATGGTGGTCATGGCTTTGGTGATGTCATAATAGTCGTCATGGCGACGATGATGTCATACTGGTCGTCATGGCGACGGTGTTGCCATAATGGTCGTCATGGCGACGATGATGTCATAATGGTCGTCATGGCGACGGTGATGTCATAATGGTCGTCATGCCGACGATGATGTCAGTATGGTGGTCATGGCTTTGGTGATGTCATAATGGTCGTTATGGCGACGATGATGTCATAATGGTCGTCATAGCGACGTTGATGTCATAATGGTTGTCATGGCGACGATGATGTCAGTATGGTGGTCATGGCTTTGGTGATGTCATAATGGTTGTCATGGCGACGGTGATGTCATAATGGTCGTCATGGCGACGATGATGTCATAATGGTCGTCATGGCGACGATGACGTCATAATGGTCGTCATGGCGACGATGACGTCATAATGGTCGTCATGGCGACGATGATGTCATACTGGTCGTCATGGCGATGGTGTTGCCATAATGGTCGTCATGGCGACGATGATGTCATAATGGTCGTCATGGCGACGATGATGTCAATATGGTTGTCATGGCTTTGGTGATGTCATAATGGTCGTCATGGTGACGGTGATGTCATAATGGTCGTCACGGCGACGATGATGTCATAATGATCGTCACGGCGACGATGATGTCATAATGGTCGTCACGGCGACGGTGATGTCATAATGGTCGTCATGGCGACGATAACGTCATAATGGTCGTCATGGCGACGATGATGTCATAATGGTCGTCATGGCGACGATGATGTGATAATGGTCGTCATGCCGACGATGATGTCAGTATGGTGGTCATGTCTTTGGTGATGTCATAATGGTCGTCATGGCAACGATGATGTCATAATGGTCGTCATGAAGACGATGATGTCATAATGGTCGTCATGGCGACGATTATGTCATTATGGTGGTCATGGCTTTGGTGATGTCATAATGGTCGTCATGGAGACGGTGATGTCAAAATCGTCGTCATGGCAATGGTGATGTCAGAATGGTCGTCATGGCGACGATGATGTCATACTGGTCGTCATGGCGACGGTGTTGCCATAATGGTCGTCATGGCGACGATGATGTCATAATGGTCGTCATGGCAATGGTGATGTCAGAATGGTCGTCATGGCGACGATGATGTCATAATGGTCGTCATGGCGACCGTGATGTCATAATGGTCGTCATGGCGACGATGATGTCATAATGGTCGTCATGGCTACGATGATGTCATAATGGTCGTCATGGCGACGGTGATGTTATAATAGTCGTCATGGCGACGATGATGTCATAATGGTCGTCATGCCGACGATGATGTCAATATGGTTTTCATGGCTTTGGTGATGTCATAATGGTCGTCATGGCGACGGTGAAGACATAATGGTCGTCATGGCGACGATGATGTCATAATGGTCGTCACGGCAGCGGTAATGTCATAATGGTCGTCATGGCGACGATGATGTCATACTGTCGTCATGGCGACGGTGTTGCCATAATGGTCATCATGGCGACGATGATGTCATAATGGTCATCATGGCGACGATGACGTCATAATGGTCGTCATGGCGACGATGACGTCATAATGGTCGTCATGGCGACGATAATGTCATACTGGTCGTCATGGCGACGGTGTTGCCATAATGGTCGTCATGGCGACGATGACGTCATAATGGTCGTCATGGCGACGATGATGTCATAATGGTCGTCATGGCGACGATGATGTCATAATGGTCGTTATGGCGATGATGATGTCAGTATGGTGGTCATGGCTTTGGTGATGTCATAATGGTCGTCATGGCGACGGTGATGTCATAATGGTCGTCATGGCAATAGTGATGTCAGAATGGTCGTCATGGCGACGATGATGTCAGTATGGTGGTCATGGCTTTGGTGATGTCATAATGGTCGTCATGGCGACGATTATGTCATAATGGTCGTCATGGCGACGATGATGTCAATATGGTTGTCATGGCTTGGTGATGTCATAATGGTCGTCATGGCGACGGTGATGTCATAATGGTCGTCTTGGCGACGATGATGTCATAATGGTCGTCACGGCGACGATGATGTCATAATGGTCGTCATGGCGACGATGATGTCATACTGGTCGTCATGGCGACGGTGTTGCCATAATGGTCGTCATGGCGACGATGATGTCATAATGGTCGTCATGCCGACGATGATGTCATAATGGTCGTCATGGCAATGGTGTTGCCATAATGGTCGTCATGGCGACGATGATGTCATAATGGTCGTCATGGCGACGATGATGTTATAATGGTCGTCATGGCGACGATGATGTCAGTATGGTGGTCATGGCTTTGGTGATGTCATAATGGTCGTCATGGCGACGGTGATGTCATAATGGTCGTCATGGCAATGGTGATGTCAGAATGGTGGTCATGGCTTTCGTGATGTCATAATGGTCGTCATGGCGACGATGATGTCAATATGGTTGTCATGGCTTTGGTGATGTCATAACGGTCGTCATGGCGACGATGATGTCATAATGGTCGTCACGGCGACGATGATGTCATAATGGTCGTCATAGCGACGATGAAGTCATAATGGTCGTCATGGCGTCGATGACGTCATAATGGTCGTCATGGCGACGATGATGTCATAATGGTCGTCATGGCGACGATGATGTCATACTGGTCGTCATGGCGACGGTGTTGCCATAATGGTTGTCATGGCGACGATGATGTCATAATGGTCGTCATGGCGACGGTGATGTCATAATGGTCGTCATGCCGACGATGATGTCAGTATGGTGGTCATGGCTTTGGTGATGTCATAATGGTCGTCATGGCAACGATGATGTCATAATGGTCGTCATGGCGACGATGATGTCATAATGGTCATCATGGCGACGATGATGTCAGTATGGTGGTCATGGCTATGGTGATGTCATAATGGTCGTCATGGCGACGGTGATGTCATAATGGTCGTGACGGTGATGTCATAATGGTCGTCATGGCGACGGTGATGTCATAATGGTCGTCACGGCGACGGTGATGTCATAATGGTCGTCATGGCGACGATGACGTCATAATGGTCGTCATAGCGACGATGATGTCATACTGGTCGTCATGGCGACGGTGTTGCCATAATGGTCGTCATGGCGACGATGATGTCATAATGGTCGTCATGGCGACGATGATGTCATAATGGTCGTCATGCCGACGATGATGTCATAATAGTCGTCATGGCGAAGATGATGTCATAATGGTCATCATGACGACAATGATGTCATAATGGTCGTCATGGCGACGATGATGTCATAATGGTCGTCATACCGACGATGATGTCATAATGGTCGTCACGGCGACGGTGTTGCCATAATGGTCGTCATGGCGACGATGATGTCATAATGGTCGTCATGGCGACGATGATGTCATAATGGTCGTCATGGCGACGATGATGTCAGTATGGTGGTCATGGCTTTGGTGATGTCATAATGGTCGTCATGGCGACGGTGATGTCATAATGGTCGTCATGGCAATGGTGATGTCAGAATGGTCGTCATGGCGACGGTGTTGCCATAATGGTCGTCATGGCGACAATGATGTCATAATGGTCGTCATGGCAATGGTGATGTCAGAATGGTCGTCATGGCGACGATGATGTCAGTATGGTGGTCATGGCTTTGGTGATGTCATAATGGTCGTCATGGCGACGGTGATGTCATAATGGTCGTCATGGCAATGGTGATGTCAGAATGGTCGTCATGGCGACGATGATGTCAGTATGGTGGTCATGGCTTTGGTGATGTCATAATGGTCGTCATGGCGACGATTATGTCATAATGGTCGTCATGGCGACGATGATGTCAATATGGTTGTCATGGCTTTGGTGATGTCATAATGGTCGTCATGGCGGCGGTGATGTCATAATGGTCGTCATGGCGACGATGATGTCATAATGGTCGTCACGGCGACGATGATGTCATAATGGTCGTCATAGCGACGATGACGTCATAATGGTCGTCATGGCGACGATGATGTCATAATGGTCGTCATGGCGACGATGATGTCAATATGGTTGTCATGGCTTTGGTGATGTCATAATGGTCGTCATGGCGACGGTAATGTCATAATGGTCGTCAAGGCGACGATGATGTCATAATGGTCGTCACAGCGACGATGATGTCATAATGGTCGTCACGGCGACGGTGATGTCATAATGGTAGTCATGGCGACGATGATGTCATACTGGTCGTCATGGCGACGGTGTTGCCATAATGGTCGTCATGGTGACGATGATGTCATAATGGTCGTCATGGCGACGGTGTTGCCATAATGGTCGTCATGGCGACGATGATGTCATAATGGTCGTCATGGCGACGGTGATGTCATAATGGTCGTCATGCCGACGATGATGTCAGTATGGTGGTCATGGCTTTGGTGATGTCATAATGGTCGTCATGGCGACGGTGATGTCATAATGGTCGTCATGGCAATGGTGATGTCAGAATGGTCGTCATGGCGACGATGATGTCAGTATGGTGGTCATGGCTTTGGTGATGTCATAATGGTCGTCATGGCGACGATTATGTCATAATGGTCGTCATGGCGACGATGATGTCAATATGGTTGTCATGGCTTTGGTGATGTCATAATGGTCGTCATGGCGACGGTGATGTCATAATGGTCGTCATGGCGACGATGATGTCATAATGGTCGTCACAGCGACGATGATGTCATAATGGTCGTCACGGCGACGGTGATGTCATAATGGTAGTCATGGCGACGATGATGTCATACTGGTCGTCATGGCGACGGTGTTGCCATAATGGTCGTCATGGTGACGATGATGTCATAATGGTCGTCACGGCGACGGTGATGTCATAATGGTAGTCATGGCGACGATGATGTCATACTGGTCGTCATGGCGACGGTGTTGCCATAATGGTCGTCATGGTGACGATGATGTCATAATGGTCGTCATGGCGACGATGATGTCATAATGGTCGTCATGGCGACGATGATGTCATAATAGTCGTCATGGCGACGATGATGTCATACTGGTCGTCATGGCGACGGTGTTGCCATAATGGTCGTCATGGCGACGATGATGTCATAATGGTCGTCATGGCGACGGTGATGTCATAATGGTCGTCATGCCGACGATGATGTCAGTATGGTGGTCATGGCTTTGGTGATGTCATAATGGTCGTTATGGCGACGATGATGTCATAATGGTCGTCATAGCGACGTTGATGTCATAATGGTCGTCATGGCGACGATGATGTCAGTATGGTGGTCATGGCGACGATGACGTCATAATGGTCGTCATGGCGACGATGACGTCATAATGGTCGTCATGGCGACGATGATGTCATACTGGTCGTCATGGCGATGGTGTTGCCATAATGGTCGTCATGGCGACGATGATGTCATAATGGTCGTCATGGCGACGATGATGTCAATATGGTTGTCATGGCTTTGGTGATGTCATAATGGTCGTCATGGTGACGGTGATGTCATAATGGTCGTCACAGCGACGATGATGTCATAATGATCGTCACGGCGACGATGATGTCATAATGGTCGTCACGGCGACGGTGATGTCATAATGGTCGTCATGGCGACGATAACGTCATATAGGTCGTCATGGCGACGATGATGTCACAATGGTCGTCATGGCGACGATGATGTGATAATGGTCGTCATGGCGACGATGATGTCATAATGGTCGTCATGGTGACGATGATGTCATAATGGTCGTCATGGCGACGATGACGTCATAATGGTCGTCATTGCAACGATGATGTCATAATGGTCGTCATGGCGACGATGATGTCATACTGGTCGTCATGGCGACGGTGTTGCCATAATGGTCGTCATGGCGACAATGATGTCATAATGGTCGTCATGGCGACGGTGATGTCATAATGGTCGTCATGCCGACGATGATGTCAGTATGGTGGTCATGTCTTTGGTGATGTCATAATGGTCGTCATGGCAACGATGATGTCATAATGGTCGTCATGGCGACGATGATGTCATAATGGTCGTCATGGCGACGATTATGTCAGTATGGTGGTCATGGCTTTGGTGATGTCATAATGGTCGTCATGGCGACGGTGATGTCAAAATCGTCGTCATGGCAATGGTGATGTCATAATGGTCGTCATGGCGACGATGATGTCATACTGGTCGTCATGGCGACGGTGTTGCCATAATGGTCGTCATGGCGACGATGATGTCATAATGGTCGTCATGGCGACGATGATGTCATAATGGTCGTCATGCCGACGATGATGTCATAATGGTCGTCATGCCGACGATGATGTCAATATGGTTTTCCTGGCTTTGGTGATGTCATAATGGTCGTCATGGCGACGGTGATGTCATAATGGTCGTCATGGCGACGATGATGTCATAATGGTCGTCACGGCAGCGGTAATGTCATAATGGTCGTCATGGCGACGATGATGTCATACTGTCGTCATGGCGACGGTGTTGCCATAATGGTCATCATGGCGACGATGATGTCATAATGGTCATCATGGCGACGATGACGTCATAATGGTCGTCATGGCGACGATGACGTCATAATGGTCGTCATGGCGACGATAATGTCATACTGGTCGTCATGGCGACGGTGTTGCCATAATGGTCGTCATGGCGACGATGATGTCATAATGGTCGTCATGCCGACGATGATGTCATAATGGTCGTCATGGCGACGATGATGTCATAATGGTCGTCATGGCGACGATGATGTCAGTATGGTGGTCATGGCTTTGGTGATGTCATAATGGTCGTCATGGCTTTGGTGATGTCATAATGGTCGTCATGGCGACGATGATGTCATAATGGTCGTCACGGCGACGATGATGGCATAATGGTCGTCATAGCGACGATGATGTCATAATGGTCGTCATGGCGACGATGACGTCATAATGGTCGTCATGGCGACGATGATGTCATAATGGTCGTCATGGCGACGATGATGTCATACTGGTCGTCATGGCGACGGTGTTGCCATAATGGTCGTCATGGCGACGATGATGTGATAATGGTCGTCATGGCGACGATGATGTGATAATGGTCGTCATGGCGACGATGATGTCATAATGGTCGTCATGGTGACGATGATGTCATAATGGTCGTCATGGCGACGATGACGTCATAATGGTCGTCATTGCAACGATGATGTCATAATGGTCGTCATGGCGACGATGATGTCATACTGGTCGTCATGGCGACGGTGTTGCCATAATGGTCGTCATGGCGACAATGATGTCATAATGGTCGTCATGGCGACGGTGATGTCATAATGGTCGTCATGCCGACGATGATGTCAGTATGGTGGTCATGTCTTTGGTGATGTCATAATGGTCGTCATGGCGACGATGATGTCATAATGGTCGTCATGGCGACGATTATGTCAGTATGGTGGTCATGGCTTTGGTGATGTCATAATGGTCGTCATGGCGACGGTGATGTCAAAATCGTCGTCATGGCAATGGTGATGTCAGAATGGTCGTCATGGCGACGATGATGTCATACTGGACGTCATGGCGACGGTGTTGCCATAATGGTCGTCATGGCGACGATGATGTCATAATGGTCGTCATGGCGACGATGATGTCATAATGGTCGTCATGCCGACGATGATGTCATAATGGTCGTCATGCCGACGATGATGTCAATATGGTTTTCATGGCTTTGGTGATGTCATAATGGTCGTCATGGCGACGGTGATGTCATAATGGTCGTCATGGCGACGATGATGTCATAATGGTCGTCACGGCAGCGGTAATGTCATAATGGTCGTCATGGCGACGATGATGTCATACTGTCGTCATGGCGACGGTGTTGCCATAATGGTCATCATGGCGACGATGATGTCATAATGGTCATCATGGCGACGATGACGTCATAATGGTCGTCATGGCGACGATGACGTCATAATGGTCGTCATGGCGACGATAATGTCATACTGGTCGTCATGGCGACGGTGTTGCCATAATGGTCGTCATGGCGACGATGATGTCATAATGGTCGTCATGCCGACGATGATGTCATAATGGTCGTCATGGCGACGATGATGTCATAATGGTCGTCATGGCGACGATGATGTCAGTATGGTGGTCATGGCTTTGGTGATGTCATAATGGTCGTCATGGCTTTGGTGATGTCATAATGGTCGTCATGGCGACGATGATGTCATAATGGTCGTCACGGCGACGATGATGGCATAATGGTCGTCATAGCGACGATGATGTCATAATGGTCGTCATGGCGACGATGACGTCATAATGGTCGTCATGGCGACGATGATGTCATAATGGTCGTCATGGCGACGATGATGTCATACTGGTCGTCATGGCGACGGTGTTGCCATAATGGTCGTCATGGCGACGATGATGTCATAATGGTCGTCATGGCGACGGTGATGTCATAATGGTCATCATGCCGACGATGATGTCATAATGGTCGTCATGGCGACGATGATGTGAGTATGGTGGTCATGGCTTTGGTGATGTCATAATGGTCGTCATGGCGACGGTGATGTCAAAATGGTCGTCATGGCAATGGTGATGTCAGAATGGTCGTCATGGCGACGATGATGTCATACTGGTCGTCATGGCGACGATGATGTCATAATGGTCGTCATGGCTACGATGATGTCATAATGGTCGTCATGGCGACGATGATGTTATAATAGTCGTCATGGCGACAATGATGTCATAATGGTCGTCATGCCAACGATGATGTCAATATGGTTGTCATGGCTTTGGTGATGTCATAATGGTCGTCATGGCGACGGTGATGTCATAATGGTCGTCATGGCGACGATGATGTCATAATGGTCGTCACGGCGACGATGATGTCATAATGGTCGTCACGGCGGCGGTAATGTCATAATGGTCGTCATGGCGACGATGATGTCATACTGTCGTCATGGCGATGGTGTTGCCATAATGGTCGTCATGGCGACGAAGATGTCATAATGGTCATTATGGCGACGATGACGTCATAATGGTCGTCATGGTGACGATGACGTCATAATGGTCGTCATGGCGACGATGACGTCATAATGGTCGTCATGGCGACGATAATGTCATACTGGTCGTCATGGCGACGGTGTTGCCATAATGGTCGTCATGGCGACGATGATGTCATAATGGTCGTCATGCCGACGATGATGTCATAATGGTCGGCATGGCGACGATGATGTCATAATGGTCGTCATGGCGACGATGATGTCAGTATGGTGGTCATGGCTTTGGTGATGTCATAATGGTCGTCATGGCGACGGTGATTTCAGAATGGTCGTCATGGCAATGGTGATGTCAGAATGGTCGTCATGGCGACGATGATGTCATACTGTCGTCATGGCGACGGTGTTGCCATAATGGTCGTCATGGCGACGATGATGTCATAATGGTCATCATGGCGACGATGACGTCATAATGGTCGTCATGGCGACGATGACGTCATAATGGTCGTTATAGCGACGATGATGTCAGTATGGTGGTCATGGTTTTGGTGATGTCATAATGGTCGTCATGGTGACGATGATGTCATAATGGTCGTCATGGCGACGATGATATCAATATGGTTGTCATGGCTTTGGTGATGTCATAATGGTCGTCATGGCGACGGTGATGTCATAATGGTCGTCATGGCGACGATGATGTCATAATGGTCGTCACGGCGACGATGATGTCATAATGGTCGTCATAGCGACGATGACGTCATAATGGTCGTCATGGCGACGATGATGTCATAATGGTCGTCATGGCGACGATGATGTCATTATGGTCGTCATGGCGACGGTGTTGCCATAATGGTCGTCATGGCGACGATGATGTCATTATGGTCGTCATGCCGACGATGATGTCACAATGGTCGTCATGGCGACGATGATGTCAGTATGGTGGTCATGGCTTTGGTGATGTCATAATGGTCGTCATGGCGACGGTGATGTCAAAATGGTCGTCATGGCAATGGTGATGTCAGAATGGTCGTCATGGCGACGATGATGTCAGAATGGTCGTCATGGCGACGGTGTTGCCATAATGGTCGTCATGGCGACGATGATATCATAATGGTCATCATGGCAATGGTGATGTCAGAATGGTCGTCATGGCGACGATGATGTCATAATGGTCGTCATGGCGACGGTGATGTCATAATGGTCGTCATGGCGACGATGATGTCATAATGGTCGTCATGGCTACGATGATGTCATAATGGTCGTCATGGCGACGATGATGTCATAATGGTCGTCATGGCGACGATGATGTCATAATGGTCGTCATGGCGACGGTGATGTTATAATAGTCGTCATGGCGACGATGATGTCATAATGTTCGTCATGCCAACGATGATGTCAATATGGTTGTCATGGCTTTGGTGATGTCATAATGGTCGTCATGGCGACGATGATGTCATAATGGTCATCACGGCGACGATGATGTCATAATGGTCGTCACGGCGGCGGTAATGTCATAATGGTCGTCACGGCGACGATGATGTCATACTGTCGTCATGGCGACGGTGTTGCCATAATGGTCGTCATGGCGACGATGATGTCATAATGGTCATCATGGCGACGATGACGTCATAATGGTCGTCATGGCGACGATGACGTCATAATGGTCGTCATGGCGACGATAATGTCATACTGGTCGTCATGGCGACGGTGTTGCCATAATGGTCGTCATGGCGACGATGATGTCATAATGGTCGTCATGCCGACGATGATGTCATAATGGTCGTCATGGCGACGATGATGTCATAATGGTCGTCATGGCGACGATGATGTCAGTATGGTGGTCATGGCTTTGGTGATGTCATAATGGTCGTCATGGCTTTGGTGATGTCATAATGGTCGTCATGGCGACGATGATGTCATAATGGTCGTCACGGCGACGATGATGGCATAATGGTCGTCATAGCGACGATGATGTCATAATGGTCGTCATGGCGACGATGACGTCATAATGGTCGTCATGGCGACGATGATGTCATAATGGTCGTCATGGCGACGATGATGTCATACTGGTCGTCATGGCGACGGTGTTGCCATAATGGTCGTCATGGCGACGATGATGTCATAATGGTCGTCATGGCGACGGTGATGTCATAATGGTCATCATGCCGACGATGATGTCATAATGGTCGTCATGGCGACGATGATGTGAGTATGGTGGTCATGGCTTTGGTGATGTCATAATGGTCGTCATGGCGACGGTGATGTCAAAATGGTCGTCATGGCAATGGTGATGTCAGAATGGTCGTCATGGCGACGATGATGTCATACTGGTCGTCATGGCGACGATGATGTCATAATGGTCGTCATGGCTACGATGATGTCATAATGGTCGTCATGGCGACGATGATGTTATAATAGTCGTCATGGCGACAATGATGTCATAATGGTCGTCATGCCAACGATGATGTCAATATGGTTGTCATGGCTTTGGTGATGTCATAATGGTCGTCATGGCGACGGTGATGTCATAATGGTCGTCATGGCGACGATGATGTCATAATGGTCGTCACGGCGACGATGATGTCATAATGGTCGTCACGGCGGCGGTAATGTCATAATGGTCGTCATGGCGACGATGATGTCATACTGTCGTCATGGCGATGGTGTTGCCATAATGGTCGTCATGGCGACGAAGATGTCATAATGGTCATTATGGCGACGATGACGTCATAATGGTCATTATGGCGACGATGACGTCATAATGGTCGTCATGGTGACGATGACGTCATAATGGTCGTCATGGCGACGATGACGTCATAATGGTCGTCATGGCGACGATAATGTCATACTGGTCGTCATGGCGACGGTGTTGCCATAATGGTCGTCATGGCGACGATGATGTCATAATGGTCGTCATGCCGACGATGATGTCATAATGGTCGGCATGGCGACGATGATGTCATAATGGTCGTCATGGCGACGATGATGTCAGTATGGTGGTCATGGCTTTGGTGATGTCATAATGGTCGTCATGGCGACGGTGATTTCAGAATGGTCGTCATGGCAATGGTGATGTCAGAATGGTCGTCATGGCGACGATGATGTCATACTGTCGTCATGGCGACGGTGTTGCCATAATGGTCGTCATGGCGACGATGATGTCATAATGGTCATCATGGCGACGATGACGTCATAATGGTCGTCATGGCGACGATGACGTCATAATGGTCGTTATAGCGACGATGATGTCAGTATGGTGGTCATGGTTTTGGTGATGTCATAATGGTCGTCATGGTGACGATGATGTCATAATGGTCGTCATGGCGACGATGATATCAATATGGTTGTCATGGCTTTGGTGATGTCATAATGGTCGTCATGGCGACGGTGATGTCATAATGGTCGTCATGGCGACGATGATGTCATAATGGTCGTCACGGCGACGATGATGTCATAATGGTCGTCATAGCGACGATGACGTCATAATGGTCGTCATGGCGACGATGATGTCATAATGGTCGTCATGGCGACGATGATGTCATTATGGTCGTCATGGCGACGGTGTTGCCATAATGGTCGTCATGGCGACGATGATGTCATTATGGTCGTCATGCCGACGATGATGTCACAATGGTCGTCATGGCGACGATGATGTCAGTATGGTGGTCATGGCTTTGGTGATGTCATAATGGTCGTCATGGCGACGGTGATGTCAAAATGGTCGTCATGGCAATGGTGATGTCAGAATGGTCGTCATGGCGACGATGATGTCAGAATGGTCGTCATGGCGACGGTGTTGCCATAATGGTCGTCATGGCGACGATGATATCATAATGGTCATCATGGCAATGGTGATGTCAGAATGGTCGTCATGGCGACGATGATGTCATAATGGTCGTCATGGCGACGGTGATGTCATAATGGTCGTCATGGCGACGATGATGTCATAATGGTCGTCATGGCTACGATGATGTCATAATGGTCGTCATGGCGACGATGATGTCATAATGGTCGTCATGGCGACGATGATGTCATAATGGTCGTCATGGCGACGGTGATGTTATAATAGTCGTCATGGCGACGATGATGTCATAATGTTCGTCATGCCAACGATGATGTCAATATGGTTGTCATGGCTTTGGTGATGTCATAATGGTCGTCATGGTGACGATGATGTCATAATGGTCGTCATGGCAATGGTGATGTCAGAATGGTCGTCATGGCGACGATGATGTCAGTATGGTGGTCATGGCTTTGGTGATGTCATAATGGTCGTCATGGCGACGGTGATGTCATAATGGTCGTCATGGCGATGGTGATGTCAGAATGGTCGTCATGGCGACGATGATGTCAGTATGGTGGTCATGGCTTTGTTGATGTCATAATGGTCGTCATGGCGACGATGATGTCATAATGGTCGTCATGGCGACGGTGATGTCATAATGGTCGTCATGCCGACGATGATGTCAGTATGGTGGTCATGGCTTTGGTGATGTCATAATGGTCGTTATGGCGACGATGATGTCATAATGGTCGTCATAGCGACGTTGATGTCATAATGGTCGTCATGGCGACGATGATGTCAGTATGGTGGTCATGGCTTTGGTGATGTCATAATGGTTGTCATGGCGACGGTGATGTCATAATGGTCGTCATGGCGACGATGATGTCATAATGGTCGTCATGGCGACGATGACGTCATAATGGTCGTCATGGCGACGATGACGTCATAATGGTCGTCATGGCGACGATGATGTCATACTGGTCGTCATGGCGATGGTGTTGCCATAATGGTCGTCATGGCGACGATGATGTCATAATGGTCGTCATGGCGACGATGATGTCAATATGGTTGTCATGGCTTTGGTGATGTCATAATGGTCGTCATGGTGACGGTGATGTCATAATGGTCGTCACGGCGACGATGATGTCATAATGATCGTCACGGCGACGATGATGTCATAATGGTCGTCACGGCGACGGTGATGTCATAATGGTCGTCATGGCGACGATAACGTCATAATGGTCGTCATGGCGACGATGATGTCATAATGGTCGTCATGGAGACGATGATGTGATAATGGTCGTCATGGCGACGATGATGTCATAATGGTCGTCATGGTGACGATGATGTCATAATGGTCGTTATGGCGACGATGACGTCATAATGGTCGTCATTGCAATGATGATGTCATAATGGTCGTCATGGCGACGATGATGTCATACTGGTCGTTATGGCGACGGTGTTGCCATAATGGTCGTCATGGCGACAATGATGTCATAATGGTCGTCATGGCGACGGTGATGTCATAATGGTCGTCATGCCGACGATGATGTCAATATGGTGGTCATGGCTTTGGTGATGTCATAATGGTCGTCATGGCAACGATGATGTCATAATGGTCGTCATGGCGACGATGATGTCATAATGGTCGTCATGGCGACGATGATGTCAGTATGGTGGTCATGGCTTTGGTGATGTCATAATGGTCGTCATGGCGACGGTGATGTCATAATGGTCGTGACGGTGATGTCATAATGGTCGTCATGGCGACGGTGATGTCATAATGGTCGTCACGGCGACGGTGATGTCATAATGGTCGTCATGGCGACGATGACGTCATAATGGTTGTCATGGCGACGATGATGTCATACTGGTCGTCATGGCGACGGTGTTGCCATAATGGTCGTCATGGCGACGATGATGTCATAATGGTCGTCATGGCGACGATGATGTCATAATGGTCGTCATGCCGACGATGATGTCATAATAGTCGTCATGGCGAAGATGATGTCATAATGGTCGTCATGGCGACGATGATGTCATAATGGTCGTCATGGCGATGATGACGTCATAATGATCGTCATGGCGACGATGACGTCATAATGATCGTCATGTCGACGGTGATGTCATAATGGTCGTCATGGCGACGGTGATGTCATAATAGTCGTCATGGCGACGTTGATGTCATAATTGTCGTTATGCCGACGATGATGTCATAATGGTCGTCATGGCGACGGTGTTACCATAATGGTCGTCATGGCGACAATGATGTCATAATGGTCGTCATGACGACAATGATGTCATAATGGTCGTCATGGCGACGATGATGTCATAATGGTCGTCACGGCGACGGTGTTGCCATAATGGTCGTCATGGCGACGATGATGTCATAATGGTCGTCATGGCGACGATGATGTCATAATGGTCGTCATGGCGACGATGATGTCATAATGGTCGTCATGGCGACGATGATGTCATAATGGTCGTCATGGCGACGATGATGTCAGTATGGTGGTCATGGCTTTGGTGATGTCATAATGGTCGTCATGGCGACGGTGATGTCATAATGGTCGTCATGGCAATGGTGATGTCAGAATGGTCGTCATGGCGACGGTGTTGCCATAATGGTCGTCATGGCGACGATGATGTCATAATGGTCGTCATGGCGACGATGATGTCATAATGGTCCTCATGGCGACGATGACGTCATAATGGTCGTCATGGCGACGATGATGTCATAATGGTCGTCATGGTGACGATGATGTCATAATGGTCGTCATGGCAATGGTGATGTCAGAATGGTCGTCATGGCGACGATGATGTCAGTATGGTGGTCATGGCTTTGGTGATGTTATAATGGTCGTCATGGCGACGGTGATGTCATAATGGTCGTCATGGCGATGGTGATGTCAGAATGGTCGTCATGGCGACGATGATGTCAGTATGGTGGTCATGGCTTTGGTGATGTCATAATGGTCGTCATGGCGACGATTATGTCATAATGGTCGTCATGGCGACGATGATGTCAATATGGTTGTCATGGCTTTGGTGATGTCATAATGGTCGTCATGGCGGCGGTGATGTCATAATGGTCGTCATGGCGACGATGATGTCATAATGGTCGTCACGGCGACGATGATGTCATAATGGTCGTCATAGCGACGATGACGTCATAATGGTCGTCATGGCGACGATGATGTCATAATGGTCGTCATGGCGACGATGATGTCAATATGGTTGTCATGGCTTTGGTGATGTCATAATGGTCGTCATGGCGACGGTGATGTCATAATGGTCGTCATGGCGACGATGATGTCATAATGGTCGTCACAGCGACGATGATGTCATAATGGTCGTCACGGCGACGGTGATGTCATAATGGTAGTCATGGCGACGATGATGCCATACTGGTCGTCATGGCGACGGTGTTGCCATAATGGTCGTCATGGTGACGATGATGTCATAATGGTCGTCATGGCGACGATGATGTCATAATGGTCGTCATGCCGACGATGATGTCAGTATGGTGGTCATGGCTTTGGTGATGTCATAATGGTCGTCATGGCCACGATGATGTCATACTGGTCGTCATGGCGACGGTGTTGCCATAATGGTCGTCATGGCGACGATGATGTCATAATGGTCGTCATGGCGACGGTGATGTCATAATGGTCGTCATGCCGACGATGATGTCAGTATGGTGGTCATGGCTTTGGTGATGTCATAATGGTCGTCATGGCGACGGTGATGTCATAATGGTCGTCATGGCAATGGTGATGTCAGAATGGTCGTCATGGCGACGATGATGTCAGTATGGTGGTCATGGCTTTGGTGATGTCATAATGGTCGTCATGGCGACGATTATGTCATAATGGTCGTCATGGCGACGATGATGTCAATATGGTTGTCATGGCTTTGGTGATGTCATAATGGTCGTCATGGCGACGGTGATGTCATAATGGTCGTCATGGCGACGATGATGTCATAATGGTCGTCACAGCGACGATAATGTCATAATGGTCGTCACGGCGACGGTGATGTCATAATGGTAGTCATGGCGACGATGATGTCATACTGGTCGTCATGGCGACGATGATGTCATACTGGTCGTCATGGCGACAGTGTTGCCATAATGGTCGTCATGGTGACGATGATGTCATAATGGTCGTCATGGCGACGATGATGTCATAATGGTCGTCATGGCGACGATGATGTCATAATGGTCGTCATGCCGACGATGATGTCAGTATGGTGGTCATGGCTTTGGTGATGTCATAATAGTCGTCATGGCGACGATGATGTCATACTGGTCGTCATGGCGACGGTGTTGCCATAATGGTCGTCATGGCGACGATGATGTCATAATGGTCGTCATGGCGACGGTGATGTCATAATGGTCGTCATGCCGACGATGATGTCAGTATGGTGGTCATGGCTTTGGTGATGTCATAATGGTCGTTATGGCGACGATGATGTCATAATGGTCGTCATAGCGACGTTGATGTCATAATGGTTGTCATGGCGACGATGATGTCAGTATGGTGGTCATGGCTTTGGTGATGTCATAATGGTTGTCATGGCGACGGTGATGTCATAATGGTCGTCATGGCGACGATGATGTCATAATGGTCGTCATGGCGACGATGACGTCATAATGGTCGTCATGGCGACGATGACGTCATAATGGTCGTCATGGCGACGATGATGTCATACTGGTCGTCATGGCGATGGTGTTGCCATAATGGTCGTCATGGCGACGATGATGTCATAATGGTCGTCATGGCGACGATGATGTCAATATGGTTGTCATGGCTTTGGTGATGTCATAATGGTCGTCATGGTGACGGTGATGTCATAATGGTCGTCACGGCGACGATGATGTCATAATGATCGTCACGGCGACGATGATGTCATAATGGTCGTCACGGCGACGGTGATGTCATAATGGTCGTCATGGCGACGATAACGTCATAATGGTCGTCATGGCGACGATGATGTCATAATGGTCGTCATGGCGACGATGATGTGATAATGGTCGTCATGCCGACGATGATGTCAGTATGGTGGTCATGTCTTTGGTGATGTCATAATGGTCGTCATGGCAACGATGATGTCATAATGGTCGTCATGAAGACGATGATGTCATAATGGTCGTCATGGCGACGATTATGTCATTATGGTGGTCATGGCTTTGGTGATGTCATAATGGTCGTCATGGAGACGGTGATGTCAAAATCGTCGTCATGGCAATGGTGATGTCAGAATGGTCGTCATGGCGACGATGATGTCATACTGGTCGTCATGGCGACGGTGTTGCCATAATGGTCGTCATGGCGACGATGATGTCATAATGGTCGTCATGGCAATGGTGATGTCAGAATGGTCGTCATGGCGACGATGATGTCATAATGGTCGTCATGGCGACCGTGATGTCATAATGGTCGTCATGGCGACGATGATGTCATAATGGTCGTCATGGCTACGATGATGTCATAATGGTCGTCATGGCGACGGTGATGTTATAATAGTCGTCATGGCGACGATGATGTCATAATGGTCGTCATGCCGACGATGATGTCAATATGGTTTTCATGGCTTTGGTGATGTCATAATGGTCGTCATGGCGACGGTGAAGACATAATGGTCGTCATGGCGACGATGATGTCATAATGGTCGTCACGGCAGCGGTAATGTCATAATGGTCGTCATGGCGACGATGATGTCATACTGTCGTCATGGCGACGGTGTTGCCATAATGGTCATCATGGCGACGATGATGTCATAATGGTCATCATGGCGACGATGACGTCATAATGGTCGTCATGGCGACGATGACGTCATAATGGTCGTCATGGCGACGATAATGTCATACTGGTCGTCATGGCGACGGTGTTGCCATAATGGTCGTCATGGCGACGATGACGTCATAATGGTCGTCATGGCGACGATGATGTCATAATGGTCGTCATGGCGACGATGATGTCATAATGGTCGTTATGGCGATGATGATGTCAGTATGGTGGTCATGGCTTTGGTGATGTCATAATGGTCGTCATGGCGACGGTGATGTCATAATGGTCGTCATGGCAATAGTGATGTCAGAATGGTCGTCATGGCGACGATGATGTCAGTATGGTGGTCATGGCTTTGGTGATGTCATAATGGTCGTCATGGCGACGATTATGTCATAATGGTCGTCATGGCGACGATGATGTCAATATGGTTGTCATGGCTTGGTGATGTCATAATGGTCGTCATGGCGACGGTGATGTCATAATGGTCGTCTTGGCGACGATGATGTCATAATGGTCGTCACGGCGACGATGATGTCATAATGGTCGTCATGGCGACGATGATGTCATACTGGTCGTCATGGCGACGGTGTTGCCATAATGGTCGTCATGGCGACGATGATGTCATAATGGTCGTCATGCCGACGATGATGTCATAATGGTCGTCATGGCAATGGTGTTGCCATAATGGTCGTCATGGCGACGATGATGTCATAATGGTCGTCATGGCGACGATGATGTTATAATGGTCGTCATGGCGACGATGATGTCAGTATGGTGGTCATGGCTTTGGTGATGTCATAATGGTCGTCATGGCGACGGTGATGTCATAATGGTCGTCATGGCAATGGTGATGTCAGAATGGTGGTCATGGCTTTCGTGATGTCATAATGGTCGTCATGGCGACGATGATGTCAATATGGTTGTCATGGCTTTGGTGATGTCATAACGGTCGTCATGGCGACGATGATGTCATAATGGTCGTCACGGCGACGATGATGTCATAATGGTCGTCATAGCGACGATGAAGTCATAATGGTCGTCATGGCGTCGATGACGTCATAATGGTCGTCATGGCGACGATGATGTCATAATGGTCGTCATGGCGACGATGATGTCATACTGGTCGTCATGGCGACGGTGTTGCCATAATGGTTGTCATGGCGACGATGATGTCATAATGGTCGTCATGGCGACGGTGATGTCATAATGGTCGTCATGCCGACGATGATGTCAGTATGGTGGTCATGGCTTTGGTGATGTCATAATGGTCGTCATGGCAACGATGATGTCATAATGGTCGTCATGGCGACGATGATGTCATAATGGTCATCATGGCGACGATGATGTCAGTATGGTGGTCATGGCTATGGTGATGTCATAATGGTCGTCATGGCGACGGTGATGTCATAATGGTCGTGACGGTGATGTCATAATGGTCGTCATGGCGACGGTGATGTCATAATGGTCGTCACGGCGACGGTGATGTCATAATGGTCGTCATGGCGACGATGACGTCATAATGGTCGTCATAGCGACGATGATGTCATACTGGTCGTCATGGCGACGGTGTTGCCATAATGGTCGTCATGGCGACGATGATGTCATAATGGTCGTCATGGCGACGATGATGTCATAATGGTCGTCATGCCGACGATGATGTCATAATAGTCGTCATGGCGAAGATGATGTCATAATGGTCATCATGACGACAATGATGTCATAATGGTCGTCATGGCGACGATGATGTCATAATGGTCGTCATACCGACGATGATGTCATAATGGTCGTCACGGCGACGGTGTTGCCATAATGGTCGTCATGGCGACGATGATGTCATAATGGTCGTCATGGCGACGATGATGTCATAATGGTCGTCATGGCGACGATGATGTCAGTATGGTGGTCATGGCTTTGGTGATGTCATAATGGTCGTCATGGCGACGGTGATGTCATAATGGTCGTCATGGCAATGGTGATGTCAGAATGGTCGTCATGGCGACGGTGTTGCCATAATGGTCGTCATGGCGACAATGATGTCATAATGGTCGTCATGGCAATGGTGATGTCAGAATGGTCGTCATGGCGACGATGATGTCAGTATGGTGGTCATGGCTTTGGTGATGTCATAATGGTCGTCATGGCGACGGTGATGTCATAATGGTCGTCATGGCAATGGTGATGTCAGAATGGTCGTCATGGCGACGATGATGTCAGTATGGTGGTCATGGCTTTGGTGATGTCATAATGGTCGTCATGGCGACGATTATGTCATAATGGTCGTCATGGCGACGATGATGTCAATATGGTTGTCATGGCTTTGGTGATGTCATAATGGTCGTCATGGCGGCGGTGATGTCATAATGGTCGTCATGGCGACGATGATGTCATAATGGTCGTCACGGCGACGATGATGTCATAATGGTCGTCATAGCGACGATGACGTCATAATGGTCGTCATGGCGACGATGATGTCATAATGGTCGTCATGGCGACGATGATGTCAATATGGTTGTCATGGCTTTGGTGATGTCATAATGGTCGTCATGGCGACGGTAATGTCATAATGGTCGTCAAGGCGACGATGATGTCATAATGGTCGTCACAGCGACGATGATGTCATAATGGTCGTCACGGCGACGGTGATGTCATAATGGTAGTCATGGCGACGATGATGTCATACTGGTCGTCATGGCGACGGTGTTGCCATAATGGTCGTCATGGTGACGATGATGTCATAATGGTCGTCATGGCGACGGTGTTGCCATAATGGTCGTCATGGCGACGATGATGTCATAATGGTCGTCATGGCGACGGTGATGTCATAATGGTCGTCATGCCGACGATGATGTCAGTATGGTGGTCATGGCTTTGGTGATGTCATAATGGTCGTCATGGCGACGGTGATGTCATAATGGTCGTCATGGCAATGGTGATGTCAGAATGGTCGTCATGGCGACGATGATGTCAGTATGGTGGTCATGGCTTTGGTGATGTCATAATGGTCGTCATGGCGACGATTATGTCATAATGGTCGTCATGGCGACGATGATGTCAATATGGTTGTCATGGCTTTGGTGATGTCATAATGGTCGTCATGGCGACGGTGATGTCATAATGGTCGTCATGGCGACGATGATGTCATAATGGTCGTCACAGCGACGATGATGTCATAATGGTCGTCACGGCGACGGTGATGTCATAATGGTAGTCATGGCGACGATGATGTCATACTGGTCGTCATGGCGACGGTGTTGCCATAATGGTCGTCATGGTGACGATGATGTCATAATGGTCGTCACGGCGACGGTGATGTCATAATGGTAGTCATGGCGACGATGATGTCATACTGGTCGTCATGGCGACGGTGTTGCCATAATGGTCGTCATGGTGACGATGATGTCATAATGGTCGTCATGGCGACGATGATGTCATAATGGTCGTCATGGCGACGATGATGTCATAATAGTCGTCATGGCGACGATGATGTCATACTGGTCGTCATGGCGACGGTGTTGCCATAATGGTCGTCATGGCGACGATGATGTCATAATGGTCGTCATGGCGACGGTGATGTCATAATGGTCGTCATGCCGACGATGATGTCAGTATGGTGGTCATGGCTTTGGTGATGTCATAATGGTCGTTATGGCGACGATGATGTCATAATGGTCGTCATAGCGACGTTGATGTCATAATGGTCGTCATGGCGACGATGATGTCAGTATGGTGGTCATGGCGACGATGACGTCATAATGGTCGTCATGGCGACGATGACGTCATAATGGTCGTCATGGCGACGATGATGTCATACTGGTCGTCATGGCGATGGTGTTGCCATAATGGTCGTCATGGCGACGATGATGTCATAATGGTCGTCATGGCGACGATGATGTCAATATGGTTGTCATGGCTTTGGTGATGTCATAATGGTCGTCATGGTGACGGTGATGTCATAATGGTCGTCACAGCGACGATGATGTCATAATGATCGTCACGGCGACGATGATGTCATAATGGTCGTCACGGCGACGGTGATGTCATAATGGTCGTCATGGCGACGATAACGTCATATAGGTCGTCATGGCGACGATGATGTCACAATGGTCGTCATGGCGACGATGATGTGATAATGGTCGTCATGGCGACGATGATGTCATAATGGTCGTCATGGTGACGATGATGTCATAATGGTCGTCATGGCGACGATGACGTCATAATGGTCGTCATTGCAACGATGATGTCATAATGGTCGTCATGGCGACGATGATGTCATACTGGTCGTCATGGCGACGGTGTTGCCATAATGGTCGTCATGGCGACAATGATGTCATAATGGTCGTCATGGCGACGGTGATGTCATAATGGTCGTCATGCCGACGATGATGTCAGTATGGTGGTCATGTCTTTGGTGATGTCATAATGGTCGTCATGGCAACGATGATGTCATAATGGTCGTCATGGCGACGATGATGTCATAATGGTCGTCATGGCGACGATTATGTCAGTATGGTGGTCATGGCTTTGGTGATGTCATAATGGTCGTCATGGCGACGGTGATGTCAAAATCGTCGTCATGGCAATGGTGATGTCATAATGGTCGTCATGGCGACGATGATGTCATACTGGTCGTCATGGCGACGGTGTTGCCATAATGGTCGTCATGGCGACGATGATGTCATAATGGTCGTCATGGCGACGATGATGTCATAATGGTCGTCATGCCGACGATGATGTCATAATGGTCGTCATGCCGACGATGATGTCAATATGGTTTTCCTGGCTTTGGTGATGTCATAATGGTCGTCATGGCGACGGTGATGTCATAATGGTCGTCATGGCGACGATGATGTCATAATGGTCGTCACGGCAGCGGTAATGTCATAATGGTCGTCATGGCGACGATGATGTCATACTGTCGTCATGGCGACGGTGTTGCCATAATGGTCATCATGGCGACGATGATGTCATAATGGTCATCATGGCGACGATGACGTCATAATGGTCGTCATGGCGACGATGACGTCATAATGGTCGTCATGGCGACGATAATGTCATACTGGTCGTCATGGCGACGGTGTTGCCATAATGGTCGTCATGGCGACGATGATGTCATAATGGTCGTCATGCCGACGATGATGTCATAATGGTCGTCATGGCGACGATGATGTCATAATGGTCGTCATGGCGACGATGATGTCAGTATGGTGGTCATGGCTTTGGTGATGTCATAATGGTCGTCATGGCTTTGGTGATGTCATAATGGTCGTCATGGCGACGATGATGTCATAATGGTCGTCACGGCGACGATGATGGCATAATGGTCGTCATAGCGACGATGATGTCATAATGGTCGTCATGGCGACGATGACGTCATAATGGTCGTCATGGCGACGATGATGTCATAATGGTCGTCATGGCGACGATGATGTCATACTGGTCGTCATGGCGACGGTGTTGCCATAATGGTCGTCATGGCGACGATGATGTGATAATGGTCGTCATGGCGACGATGATGTGATAATGGTCGTCATGGCGACGATGATGTCATAATGGTCGTCATGGTGACGATGATGTCATAATGGTCGTCATGGCGACGATGACGTCATAATGGTCGTCATTGCAACGATGATGTCATAATGGTCGTCATGGCGACGATGATGTCATACTGGTCGTCATGGCGACGGTGTTGCCATAATGGTCGTCATGGCGACAATGATGTCATAATGGTCGTCATGGCGACGGTGATGTCATAATGGTCGTCATGCCGACGATGATGTCAGTATGGTGGTCATGTCTTTGGTGATGTCATAATGGTCGTCATGGCGACGATGATGTCATAATGGTCGTCATGGCGACGATTATGTCAGTATGGTGGTCATGGCTTTGGTGATGTCATAATGGTCGTCATGGCGACGGTGATGTCAAAATCGTCGTCATGGCAATGGTGATGTCAGAATGGTCGTCATGGCGACGATGATGTCATACTGGACGTCATGGCGACGGTGTTGCCATAATGGTCGTCATGGCGACGATGATGTCATAATGGTCGTCATGGCGACGATGATGTCATAATGGTCGTCATGCCGACGATGATGTCATAATGGTCGTCATGCCGACGATGATGTCAATATGGTTTTCATGGCTTTGGTGATGTCATAATGGTCGTCATGGCGACGGTGATGTCATAATGGTCGTCATGGCGACGATGATGTCATAATGGTCGTCACGGCAGCGGTAATGTCATAATGGTCGTCATGGCGACGATGATGTCATACTGTCGTCATGGCGACGGTGTTGCCATAATGGTCATCATGGCGACGATGATGTCATAATGGTCATCATGGCGACGATGACGTCATAATGGTCGTCATGGCGACGATGACGTCATAATGGTCGTCATGGCGACGATAATGTCATACTGGTCGTCATGGCGACGGTGTTGCCATAATGGTCGTCATGGCGACGATGATGTCATAATGGTCGTCATGCCGACGATGATGTCATAATGGTCGTCATGGCGACGATGATGTCATAATGGTCGTCATGGCGACGATGATGTCAGTATGGTGGTCATGGCTTTGGTGATGTCATAATGGTCGTCATGGCTTTGGTGATGTCATAATGGTCGTCATGGCGACGATGATGTCATAATGGTCGTCACGGCGACGATGATGGCATAATGGTCGTCATAGCGACGATGATGTCATAATGGTCGTCATGGCGACGATGACGTCATAATGGTCGTCATGGCGACGATGATGTCATAATGGTCGTCATGGCGACGATGATGTCATACTGGTCGTCATGGCGACGGTGTTGCCATAATGGTCGTCATGGCGACGATGATGTCATAATGGTCGTCATGGCGACGGTGATGTCATAATGGTCATCATGCCGACGATGATGTCATAATGGTCGTCATGGCGACGATGATGTGAGTATGGTGGTCATGGCTTTGGTGATGTCATAATGGTCGTCATGGCGACGGTGATGTCAAAATGGTCGTCATGGCAATGGTGATGTCAGAATGGTCGTCATGGCGACGATGATGTCATACTGGTCGTCATGGCGACGATGATGTCATAATGGTCGTCATGGCTACGATGATGTCATAATGGTCGTCATGGCGACGATGATGTTATAATAGTCGTCATGGCGACAATGATGTCATAATGGTCGTCATGCCAACGATGATGTCAATATGGTTGTCATGGCTTTGGTGATGTCATAATGGTCGTCATGGCGACGGTGATGTCATAATGGTCGTCATGGCGACGATGATGTCATAATGGTCGTCACGGCGACGATGATGTCATAATGGTCGTCACGGCGGCGGTAATGTCATAATGGTCGTCATGGCGACGATGATGTCATACTGTCGTCATGGCGATGGTGTTGCCATAATGGTCGTCATGGCGACGAAGATGTCATAATGGTCATTATGGCGACGATGACGTCATAATGGTCGTCATGGTGACGATGACGTCATAATGGTCGTCATGGCGACGATGACGTCATAATGGTCGTCATGGCGACGATAATGTCATACTGGTCGTCATGGCGACGGTGTTGCCATAATGGTCGTCATGGCGACGATGATGTCATAATGGTCGTCATGCCGACGATGATGTCATAATGGTCGGCATGGCGACGATGATGTCATAATGGTCGTCATGGCGACGATGATGTCAGTATGGTGGTCATGGCTTTGGTGATGTCATAATGGTCGTCATGGCGACGGTGATTTCAGAATGGTCGTCATGGCAATGGTGATGTCAGAATGGTCGTCATGGCGACGATGATGTCATACTGTCGTCATGGCGACGGTGTTGCCATAATGGTCGTCATGGCGACGATGATGTCATAATGGTCATCATGGCGACGATGACGTCATAATGGTCGTCATGGCGACGATGACGTCATAATGGTCGTTATAGCGACGATGATGTCAGTATGGTGGTCATGGTTTTGGTGATGTCATAATGGTCGTCATGGTGACGATGATGTCATAATGGTCGTCATGGCGACGATGATATCAATATGGTTGTCATGGCTTTGGTGATGTCATAATGGTCGTCATGGCGACGGTGATGTCATAATGGTCGTCATGGCGACGATGATGTCATAATGGTCGTCACGGCGACGATGATGTCATAATGGTCGTCATAGCGACGATGACGTCATAATGGTCGTCATGGCGACGATGATGTCATAATGGTCGTCATGGCGACGATGATGTCATTATGGTCGTCATGGCGACGGTGTTGCCATAATGGTCGTCATGGCGACGATGATGTCATTATGGTCGTCATGCCGACGATGATGTCACAATGGTCGTCATGGCGACGATGATGTCAGTATGGTGGTCATGGCTTTGGTGATGTCATAATGGTCGTCATGGCGACGGTGATGTCAAAATGGTCGTCATGGCAATGGTGATGTCAGAATGGTCGTCATGGCGACGATGATGTCAGAATGGTCGTCATGGCGACGGTGTTGCCATAATGGTCGTCATGGCGACGATGATATCATAATGGTCATCATGGCAATGGTGATGTCAGAATGGTCGTCATGGCGACGATGATGTCATAATGGTCGTCATGGCGACGGTGATGTCATAATGGTCGTCATGGCGACGATGATGTCATAATGGTCGTCATGGCTACGATGATGTCATAATGGTCGTCATGGCGACGATGATGTCATAATGGTCGTCATGGCGACGATGATGTCATAATGGTCGTCATGGCGACGGTGATGTTATAATAGTCGTCATGGCGACGATGATGTCATAATGTTCGTCATGCCAACGATGATGTCAATATGGTTGTCATGGCTTTGGTGATGTCATAATGGTCGTCATGGCGACGATGATGTCATAATGGTCATCACGGCGACGATGATGTCATAATGGTCGTCACGGCGGCGGTAATGTCATAATGGTCGTCACGGCGACGATGATGTCATACTGTCGTCATGGCGACGGTGTTGCCATAATGGTCGTCATGGCGACGATGATGTCATAATGGTCATCATGGCGACGATGACGTCATAATGGTCGTCATGGCGACGATGACGTCATAATGGTCGTCATGGCGACGATAATGTCATACTGGTCGTCATGGCGACGGTGTTGCCATAATGGTCGTCATGGCGACGATGATGTCATAATGGTCGTCATGCCGACGATGATGTCATAATGGTCGTCATGGCGACGATGATGTCATAATGGTCGTCATGGCGACGATGATGTCAGTATGGTGGTCATGGCTTTGGTGATGTCATAATGGTCGTCATGGCTTTGGTGATGTCATAATGGTCGTCATGGCGACGATGATGTCATAATGGTCGTCACGGCGACGATGATGGCATAATGGTCGTCATAGCGACGATGATGTCATAATGGTCGTCATGGCGACGATGACGTCATAATGGTCGTCATGGCGACGATGATGTCATAATGGTCGTCATGGCGACGATGATGTCATACTGGTCGTCATGGCGACGGTGTTGCCATAATGGTCGTCATGGCGACGATGATGTCATAATGGTCGTCATGGCGACGGTGATGTCATAATGGTCATCATGCCGACGATGATGTCATAATGGTCGTCATGGCGACGATGATGTGAGTATGGTGGTCATGGCTTTGGTGATGTCATAATGGTCGTCATGGCGACGGTGATGTCAAAATGGTCGTCATGGCAATGGTGATGTCAGAATGGTCGTCATGGCGACGATGATGTCATACTGGTCGTCATGGCGACGATGATGTCATAATGGTCGTCATGGCTACGATGATGTCATAATGGTCGTCATGGCGACGATGATGTTATAATAGTCGTCATGGCGACAATGATGTCATAATGGTCGTCATGCCAACGATGATGTCAATATGGTTGTCATGGCTTTGGTGATGTCATAATGGTCGTCATGGCGACGGTGATGTCATAATGGTCGTCATGGCGACGATGATGTCATAATGGTCGTCACGGCGACGATGATGTCATAATGGTCGTCACGGCGGCGGTAATGTCATAATGGTCGTCATGGCGACGATGATGTCATACTGTCGTCATGGCGATGGTGTTGCCATAATGGTCGTCATGGCGACGAAGATGTCATAATGGTCATTATGGCGACGATGACGTCATAATGGTCATTATGGCGACGATGACGTCATAATGGTCGTCATGGTGACGATGACGTCATAATGGTCGTCATGGCGACGATGACGTCATAATGGTCGTCATGGCGACGATAATGTCATACTGGTCGTCATGGCGACGGTGTTGCCATAATGGTCGTCATGGCGACGATGATGTCATAATGGTCGTCATGCCGACGATGATGTCATAATGGTCGGCATGGCGACGATGATGTCATAATGGTCGTCATGGCGACGATGATGTCAGTATGGTGGTCATGGCTTTGGTGATGTCATAATGGTCGTCATGGCGACGGTGATTTCAGAATGGTCGTCATGGCAATGGTGATGTCAGAATGGTCGTCATGGCGACGATGATGTCATACTGTCGTCATGGCGACGGTGTTGCCATAATGGTCGTCATGGCGACGATGATGTCATAATGGTCATCATGGCGACGATGACGTCATAATGGTCGTCATGGCGACGATGACGTCATAATGGTCGTTATAGCGACGATGATGTCAGTATGGTGGTCATGGTTTTGGTGATGTCATAATGGTCGTCATGGTGACGATGATGTCATAATGGTCGTCATGGCGACGATGATATCAATATGGTTGTCATGGCTTTGGTGATGTCATAATGGTCGTCATGGCGACGGTGATGTCATAATGGTCGTCATGGCGACGATGATGTCATAATGGTCGTCACGGCGACGATGATGTCATAATGGTCGTCATAGCGACGATGACGTCATAATGGTCGTCATGGCGACGATGATGTCATAATGGTCGTCATGGCGACGATGATGTCATTATGGTCGTCATGGCGACGGTGTTGCCATAATGGTCGTCATGGCGACGATGATGTCATTATGGTCGTCATGCCGACGATGATGTCACAATGGTCGTCATGGCGACGATGATGTCAGTATGGTGGTCATGGCTTTGGTGATGTCATAATGGTCGTCATGGCGACGGTGATGTCAAAATGGTCGTCATGGCAATGGTGATGTCAGAATGGTCGTCATGGCGACGATGATGTCAGAATGGTCGTCATGGCGACGGTGTTGCCATAATGGTCGTCATGGCGACGATGATATCATAATGGTCATCATGGCAATGGTGATGTCAGAATGGTCGTCATGGCGACGATGATGTCATAATGGTCGTCATGGCGACGGTGATGTCATAATGGTCGTCATGGCGACGATGATGTCATAATGGTCGTCATGGCTACGATGATGTCATAATGGTCGTCATGGCGACGATGATGTCATAATGGTCGTCATGGCGACGATGATGTCATAATGGTCGTCATGGCGACGGTGATGTTATAATAGTCGTCATGGCGACGATGATGTCATAATGTTCGTCATGCCAACGATGATGTCAATATGGTTGTCATGGCTTTGGTGATGTCATAATGGTCGTCATGGCGACGATGATGTCATAATGGTCATCACGGCGACGATGATGTCATAATGGTCGTCACGGCGGCGGTAATGTCATAATGGTCGTCACGGCGACGATGATGTCATACTGTCGTCATGGCGACGGTGTTGCCATAATGGTCGTCATGGCGACGATGATGTCATAATGGTCATCATGGCGACGATGACGTCATAATGGTCGTCATGGCGACGATGACGTCATAATGGTCGTCATGGCGACGATGACGTCATAATGGTCGTCATGGCGACGATAATGTCATACTGGTCATCATGGCGACGGTGTTGCCATAATGGTCGTCATGGCGATGATGATGTCATAATGTTCGTCATGCCGACGATGATGTCATAATGGTCGTCATGGCGACGATGATGTCAGTATGGTGGTCATGGCTTTGGTGATGTCATAATGGTCGTCATGGCGACGGTGATTTCAGAATGGTCGTCATGGCAATGGTGATGTCAGAATGGTCGTCATGGCGACGATGATGTCATACTGTCGTCATGGCGACGGTGTTGCCATAATGGTCGTCATGGCGACGATGATGTCATAATGGTCATCATGGCGACGATGACGTCATAATGGTCGTCATGGCGACGATGACGTCATAATGGTCGTTATAGCGACGATGATGTCAGTATGGTGGTCATGGTTTTGGTGATGTCATAATGGTCGTCATGGTGACGATGATGTCATAATGGTCGTCATGGCGACGATGATATCAATATGGTTGTCATGGCTTTGGTGATGTCATAATGGTCGTCATGGCGACGGTGATGTCATAATGGTCGTCATGGCGACGATGATGTCATAATGGTCGTCACGGCGACGATGATGTCATAATGGTCGTCATAGCGACAATGACGTCATAATGGTCGTCATGGCGACGATGATGTCATAATGGTCGTCATGGCGACGATGATGTCATTATGGTCGTCATGGCGACGGTGTTGCCATAATGGTCGTCATGGCGACGATGATGTCATTATGGTCGTCATGCCGACGATGATGTCACAATGGTCGTCATGGCGACGATGATGTCAGTATGGTGGTCATGGCTTTGGTGATGTCATAATGGTCGTCATGGCGACGGTGATGTCAAAATGGTCGTCATGGCAATGGTGATGTCAGAATGGTCGTCATGGCGACGATGATGTCAGAATGGTCGTCATGGCGACGGTGTTGCCATAATGGTCGTCATGGCGACGATGATATCATAATGGTCATCATGGCAATGGTGATGTCAGAATGGTCGTCATGGCGACGATGATGTCATAATGGTCGTCATGGCGACGGTGATGTCATAATGGTCGTCATGGCGACGATGATGTCATAATGGTCGTCATGGCTACAATGATGTCATAATGGTCGTCATGGCGACGATGATGTCATAATGGTCGTCATGGCGACGATGATGTCATAATGGTCGTCATGGCGACGGTGATGTTATAATAGTCGTCATGGCGACGATGATGTCATAATGTTCGTCATGCCAACGATGATGTCAATATGGTTGTCATGGCTTTGGTGATGTCATAATGGTCGTCATGGCGACGATGATGTCATAATGGTCATCACGGCGACGATGATGTCATAATGGTCGTCACGGCGGCGGTAATGTCATAATGGTCGTCACGGCGACGATGATGTCATACTGTCGTCATGGCGACGGTGTTGCCATAATGGTCGTCATGGCGACGATGATGTCATAATGGTCATCATGGCGACGATGACGTCATAATGGTCGTCATGGCGACGATGACGTCATAATGGTCGCCATGGCGACGATGACGTCATAATGGTCGTCATGGCGACGATAATGTCATACTGGTCGTCATGGCGACGGTGTTGCCATAATGGTCGTCATGGCGATGATGATGTCATAATGTTCGTCATGCCGACGATGATGTCATAATGGTCGTCATGGCGACGATGATGTCAGTATGGTGGTCATGGCTTTGGTGATGTCATAATGGTCGTCATGGCGACGGTGATTTCAGAATGGTCGTCATGGCAATGGTGATGTCAGAATGGTCGTCATGGCGACGATGATGTCATACTGTCGTCATGGCGACGGTGTTGCCATAATGGTCGTCATGGCGACGATGATGTCATAATGGTCATCATGGCGACGATGACGTCATAATGGTCGTCATGGCGACGATGACGTCATAATGGTCGTTATAGCGACGATGATGTCAGTATGGTGGTCATGGTTTTGGTGATGTCATAATGGTCGTCATGGTGACGATGATGTCATAATGGTCGTCATGGCGACGATGATATCAATATGGTTGTCATGGCTTTGGTGATGTCATAATGGTCGTCATGGCGACGGTGATGTCATAATGGTCGTCATGGCGACGATGATGTCATAATGGTCGTCACGGCGACGATGATGTCATAATGGTCGTCATAGCGACAATGACGTCACATTGGTCGTCATGGCGACGATGATGTCATAATGGTCGTCATGGCGACGATGATGTCATTATGGTCGTCATGGCGACGGTGTTGCCATAATGGTCGTCATGGCGACGATGATGTCATTATGGTCGTCATGCCGACGATGATGTCACAATGGTCGTCATGGCGACGATGATGTCAGTATGGTGGTCATGGCTTTGGTGATGTCATAATGGTCGTCATGGCGACGGTGATGTCAAAATGGTCGTCATGGCAATGGTGATGTCAGAATGGTCGTCATGGCGACGATGATGTCAGAATGGTCGTCATGGCGACGGTGTTGCCATAATGGTCGTCATGGCGACGATGATATCATAATGGTCATCATGGCAATGGTGATGTCAGAATGGTCGTCATGGCGACGATGATGTCATAATGGTCGTCATAGCGACGGTGATGTCATAATGGTCGTCATGGCGACGATGATGTCATAATGGTCGTCATGGCTACGATGATGTCATAATGGTCGTCATGGCGACGATGATGTCATAATGGTCGTCATGGCGACGATGATGTCATAATGGTCGTCATGGCGACGGTGATGTTATAATAGTCGTCATGGCGACGATGATGTCATAATGTTCGTCATGCCAACGATGATGTCAATATGGTTGTCATGGCTTTGGTGATGTCATAATGGTCGTCATGGCGACGATGATGTCATAATGGTCATCACGGCGACGATGATGTCATAATGGTCGTCACGGCGGCGGTAATGTCATAATGGTCGTCACGGCGACGATGATGTCATACTGTCGTCATGGCGACGGTGTTGCCATAATGGTCGTCATGGCGACGATGATGTCATAATGGTCATCATGGCGACGATGACGTCATAATGGTCGTCATGGCGACGATGACGTCATAATGGTCGTCATGGCGACGATGACGTCATAATGGTCGTCATGGCGACGATAATGTCATACTGGTCGTCATGGCGACGGTGTTGCCATAATGGTCGTCATGGCGATGATGATGTCATAATGTTCGTCATGCCGACGATGATGTCATAATGGTCGTCATGGCGACGATGATGTCATAATGGTCGTCATGGCGACGATGATGTCAGTATGGTGGTCATGGCTTTGGTGATGTCAGAATGGTCGTCATGGCGACGGTGATGTCATAATGGTCGTCATGGCAATGGTGATGTCAGAATGGTCGTCATGGCGACGATGATGTCAGTATGGTGGTCATGGCTTTGGTGATGTAATAATGGTCGTCATGGCGACGATGATGTCATAATGGTCGTCATGGTGACGATGATGTCAATATGGTTGTCACGGCTTTGGTGATGTCATACTGGTCGTCATGGCGGCGGTGTTGCCATAATGGTCGTCATGGCGACGATGATGTCATAATGTTCGTCATGGCGACGATGATGTCATAATGGTCATCATGGCGACGATGACGTCATAATGGTCGTCATGGCGACAATGACGTCATTATGGTCGTCATGGCGACGATGATGTCATAATGGTCGTCATGGCGACGATGATGTCATAATGGTCGTCATGGCGACGATGATGTCATAATGGTCGTCATGGCGACGATGATGTCATAATGGTCGTCATGGCGACGATGATGTCAGTATGGTGGTCATGGCTTTGGTGATGTCATAATGGTCGTCATGGCGACGGTGATGTCATAATGGTCGTCATGGCAATGGTGATGTCAGAATGGTCGTCATGGCGACGATGATGTCAGTATGGTGGTCATGGCTTTGGTGATGTCATAATGGTCGTCATGGCGACGATGATGTCAATATGGTTGTCATGGCTTTGGTGATGTCATAATGGTCGTCATGGCGATGTTGATGTCATAATGGTCGTCACGGCGACGATGATGTCATAATGGTCGTCACGGCGACGGTGATGTCATAATGGTCGTCATGGTGACGATGATGTCATACTGGTCGTCATGGCGACGGTGTTGCCATAATGGTCGTCATGGCGACGATGATGTCATAATGGTCGTCATGGCGACAATGATGTCATAATGGTCGTCATGGCGACGATGACGTCATAATGGTCGTCATGGCGACGATGATATCATAATGGTCATCATGGCGAAGGTGATGTCATAATGGTTGCCATGGCAACAATATTGTCATAATGGTCGTCATGGCGATGATGATGTCATTATGGTCATCATGGCAACGATGATGTCATCATGGTCGTCATGGCAACGATGAAGTCATATTCGTCGTCACGGCAATAGTGATGTCATAATGCTCATCATGGCGAAGGTGATGTCATAATAATTGTCATGGCAACAAAGTTGTCATAATGGTCGTCATGACGACGGTGATGTCATAATGGTCGTCATGGCGACGGTGATGTCATAATGGTCATCATGGCAACGATGAGGTCATAATGTTCGTCATGGCGACGGTGATGTAATATTGGTCGTCATGGCGACGATGATGTCATAATGGTCGTCATGGCGACGATGATGTCATAATGGTCGTCATGGCGACGATGACGTCATAATGATCGTCATGGCGACGATGACGTCATAATGATCGTCATGTCGACGGTGATGTCATAATGGTCGTCATGGCGACGGTGATGTCATAATAGTCGTCATGGCGACGTTGATGTCATAATTGTCGTCATGCCGACGATGATGTCATAATGGTCGTCATGGCGACGGTGTTACCATAATGGTCGTCATGGCGACGATGATGTCATAATGGTCGTCATGGCGACAATGATGTCATAATGGTCGTCATGGCGACGATGATGTCAGAATGGTCGTCATGGCGACGATTATGTCAGTATGGTAGTCATGGCTTTGGTGATGTCATAATGGTCGTCATGGCGACGATGATGTCATAATGGTCGTCATGGCGACGATGATGTCAATATGGTTGTCATGGTTTTGGTGATATCATAATGGTCGTCATGGCGACGGTGATGTCATAATGGTCGTCATGGCGACGATGATGTCATAATGGTCGTCACGGCGACGATGACGTCATAATGGTCGTCATGGCGACGATGACGTCATAATGGTCGTCATGGCGACAGTGATGTCATAATAGACGTCATGGCGACGATGATGTCATAATGGTCGTCATGCCGACGATGATGTCATAATGGTCGTCACGGCGACGGTGTTGCCATAATGGTCGTCATGGCGACGATGATGTCATAATGGTCGTCATGGCGACGATGATGTCATAATGGTCGTCATGGCGACGATGATGTCAGTATGGTGGTCATGGCTTTGGTGATGTCATAATGGTCGTCATGGCGACGGTGATGTCATAATGGTCGTCATGGCAATGGTGATGTCAGAATGGTCGTCATGGCGACGGTGTTGCCATAATGGTCGTCATGGCGACGATGATGTCATAATGTTCGTCATGGCGACGATGATGTCATAATGGTCGTCATGGCGACGATGACGTCATAATGGTCGTCATGGCGACGATGATGTCATAATGGTCGTCATGGTGACGATGATGTCATAATGGTCGTCATGGCAATGGTGATGTCAGAATGGCGTCATGGCGACGATGATGTCAGTATTGTGGTCATGGCTTTGGTGATGTCATAATGGTCGTCATGGCGACGGTGATGTCATAATGGTCGTCATGGCAATGGTGATGTCAGAATGGTCGTCATGGCGACGATGATGTCAGTATGGTGGTCATGGCTTTGGTGATGTCATAATGGTCGTCATGGCGACGATTATGTCATAATGGTCGTCATGGCGACGATGATGTCAATATGGTTGTCATGGCTTTGGTGATGTCATAATGGTCGTCATGGCGGCGGTGATGTCATAATGGTCGTCATGGCGACGATGATGTCATAATGGTCGTCACGGCGACGATGATGTCATAATGGTCGTCATAGCGACGATGACGTCATAATGGTCGTCATGGCGACGATGATGTCATAATGGTCGTCATGGCGACGATGATGTCAATATGGTTGTCATGGCTTTGGTGATGTCATAATGGTCGTCATGGCGACGGTGATGTCATAATGGTCGTCATGGCGACGATGATGTCATAATGGTCGTCACAGCGATGATGATGTCATAATGGTCGTCACGGCGACGGTGATGTCATAATGGTAGTCATGGCGACGATGATGTCATACTGGTCGTCATGGCGACGGTGTTGCCATAATGGTCGTCATGGTGACGATGATGTCATAATGGTCGTCATGGCGACGATGATGTCATAATGGTCATCATGGCGACGATGATGTCATAATGGTCGTCATGCAGACGATGATGTCAGTATGGTGGTCATGGCTTTGGTGATGTCATAATGGTCGTCATGGCGACGATGATGTCATACTGGTCGTCATGGCGACGGTGTTGCCATAATGGTCGTCATGGCGACGATGATGTCATAATGGTCGTCATGGCGACGGTGATGTCATAATGGTCGTCATGCCGACGATGATGTCAGTATGGTGGTCATGGCTTTGGTGATGTCATAATGGTCGTCATGGCGACGGTGATGTCATAATGGTCGTCATGGCAATGGTGATGTCAGAATGGTCGTCATGGCGACGATGATGTCAGTATGGTGGTCATGGCTTTGGTGATGTCATAATGGTCATCATGGCGACGATTATGTCATAATGGTCATCATGGCGACGATGATGTCAATATGGTTGTCATGGCTTTGGTGATGTCATAATGGTCGTCATGGCGACGGTGATGTCATAATGGTCGTCATGGCGACGATGATGTCATAATGGTCGTCACAGCGACGATGATGTCATAATGGTCGTCACGGCGACGGTGATGTCATAATGGTAGTCATGGCGACGATGATGTCATACTGGTCGTCATGGCGACGGTGTTGCCATAATGGTCGTCATGGTGACGATGATGTCATAATGGTCGTCATGGCGACGATGATGTCATAATGGTCGTCATGGCGACGATGATGTCATAATGGTCGTCATGCCGACGATGATGTCAGTATGGTGGTCATGGCTTTGGTGATGTCATAATAGTCGTCATGGCGACGATGATGTCATACTGGTCGTCATGGCGACGGTGTTGCCATAATGGTCGTCATGGCGACGATGATGTCATAATGGTCGTCATGGCGACGGTGATGTCATAATGGTCGTCATGCCGACGATGATGTCAGTATGGTGGTCATGGCTTTGGTGATGTCATAATGGTCGTTATGGCGACGATGATGTCATAATGGTCGTCATAGCGACGTTGATGTCATAATGGTCGTCATGGCGACGATGATGTCAGTATGGTGGTCATGGCTTTGGTAATGTCATAATGGTTGTCATGGCGACGGTGATGTCATAATGGTCGTCATGGCGACGATGATGTCATAATCGTCGTCATGGCGGCGATGACGTCATAATGGTCGTCATGGCGACGATGACGTCATAATGGTCGTCATGGCGACGATGATGTCATACTGGTCGTCATGGCGATGGTGTTGCCATAATGGTCGTCATGGCGACGATGATGTCATAATGGTCGTCATGGCGACGATGATGTCAATATGGTTGTCATGGCTTTGGTGATGTCATAATGGTCGTCATGGTGACGGTGATGTCATAATGGTCGTCACGGCGACGATGATGTCATAATGATCGTCACGGCGACGATGATGTCATAATGGTCGTCACGGCGACGGTGATGTCATAATGGTCGTCATGGCGACGATAACGTCATAATGGTCGTCATGGCGACGATGATGTCATAATGGTCGTCATGGCGACGATGATGTCATAATGGTCGTCATGGCGACGATGGTGTCATAATGGTCATCATGGTGACGATGATGTCATAATGGTCGTCATGGCGACGATGACGTCATAATGGTCGTCATGGCAACGATGATGTCATAATGGTCGTCATGGCGACGATGATGTCATACTGGTCGTCATGGCGACGGTGTTGCCATAATGGTCGTCATGGCGACAATGATGTCATAATGGTCGTCATGGCGACGGTGATGTCATAATGGTCGTCATGCCGACGATGATGTCAGTATGGTGGTCATGTCTTTGGTGATGTCATAATGGTCGTCATGGCAACGATGATGTCATAATGGTCGTCATGGCGACGATGATGTCATAATGGTCGTCATGGCGACGATTATGTCAGTATGGTGGTCATGGCTTTGGTGATGTCATAATGGTCGTCATGGCGACGGTGATGTCAAAATCGTCGTCATGGCAATGGTGATGTCAGAATGGTCGTCATGGCGACGATGATGTCATACTGGTCGTCATGGCGACGGTGTTGCAATAATGGTCGTCATGGCGACGATGATGTCATAATGGTCGTCATGGCAATGGTGATGTCAGAATGGTCGTCATGGCGACGATGATGTCATAATGGTCGTCATGGCGACCGTGATGTCATAATGGTCGTCATGGCGACGATGATGTGATAATGGTCGTCATGGCTACGATGATGTCATAATGGTCGTCATGGCTACGATGATGTCATATAGGTCGTCATGGCGACGATGATGTCATAATGGTCGTCATGGCGACGGTGATGTTATAATAGTCGTCATGGCGACGATGATGTCATAATGGTCGTCATGCCGACGATGATGTCAATATGGTTTTCATGGCTTTGGTGATGTCATAATGGTCGTCATGGCGACGGTGATGTCATAATGGTCGTCATGGCGACGATGATGTCATAATGGTCGTCACGGCGACGATGATGTCATAATGGTCGTCACGGCAGCGGTAATGTCATAATGGTCGTCATGGCGACGATGATGTCATACTGTCGTCATGGCGACGGTGTTGCCATAATGGTCATCATGGCGACGATGATGTCATAATGGTCATCATGGCGACAATGACGTCATAATGGTCGTCATAGCGACGATGACGTCATAATGGTCGTCATGGCGACGATAATGTCATACTGGTCGTCATGGCGACGGTGTTGCCATAATGGTCGTCATGGCGACGATGATGTCATAATGGTCGTCATGCCGACGATGATGTCATAATGGTCGTCATGGCGACGATGATGTCATAATGGTCGTCATGGCGACGATGATGTCAGTATGGTGGTCATGGCTTTGGTGATGTCATAATGGTCGTCATGGCTTTGGTGATGTCATAATGGTCGTCATGGCGACGATGATGTCATAATGGTCGTCACGGCGACGATGATGGCATAATGGTCGTCATAACGACGATGATGTCATAATGGTCGTCATGGCGACGATGACGTCATAATGGTCGTCATGGCGACGATGATGTCATAATGGTCGTCATGGCGACGATGATGTCATACTGGTCGTCATGGCGACGGTGTTGCCATAATGGTCGTCATGGCGACGATGATGTCATAATGGTCGTCATGGCGACGGTGATGTCATAATGGTCGTCATGCCGACGATGATGTCATAATGGTCATCATGGCGACGATGATGTGAGTATGGTGGTCATGGCTTTGGTGATGTCATAATGGTCGTCATGGCGACGGTGATGTCAAAATGGTCGTCATGGCAATGGTGATGTCAGAATGGTCGTCATGGCGACGATGATGTCATACTGGTCGTCATGGCGACGATGATGTCATAATGGTCGTCATGGCTACGATGATGTCATAATGGTCGTCATGGCGACGATGATGTTATAATAGTCGTCATGGCGACAATGATGTCATAATGGTCGTCATGCCAACGATGATGTCAATATGGTTGTCATGGCTTTGGTGATGTCATAATGGTCGTCATGGCGACGGTGATGTCATAATGGTCGTCATGGCGACGATGATGTCATAATGGTCGTCACGGCGACGATGATGTCATAATGGTCGTCACGGCGGCGGTAATGTCATAATGGTCGTCATGGCGACGATGATGTCATACTGTCGTCATGGCGACGGTGTTGCCATAATGGTCGTCATGGCGACGATGATGTCATAATGGTCATCATGGCGACGATGACGTCATAATGGTCGTCATGGTGACGATGACGTCATAATGGTCGTCATGGCGACGATGACGTCATAATGGTCGTCATGGCGACGATAATGTCATACTGGTCGTCATGGCGACGGTGTTGCCATAATGGTCGTCATGGCGACGATGATGTCATAATGGTCGTCATGCCGACGATGATGTCATAATGGTCGGCATGGCGACGATGATGTCATAATGGTCGTCATGGCGACGATGATGTCAGTATGGTGGTCATGGCTTTGGTGATGTCATAATGGTCGTCATGGCGACGGTGATGTCATAATGGTCGTCATGGCAATGGTGATGTCAGAATGGTCGTCATGGCGACGATGATGTCATACTGTCGTCATGGCGACGGTGTTGCCATAATGGTCGTCATGGCGACGATGATGTCATAATGGTCATCATGGCGACGATGACGTCATAATGGTCGTCATGGCGACGATGACGTCATAATGGTCGTTATAGCGACGATAATGTCATACTGGTCGTCATGGCGACGGTGTTGCCATAATGGTCGTCATGGCGACGATGATGTCATAATGGTCGTCATGCCGACGATGATGTCATAATGGTCGTCATGGCGACGATGATCTCAGTATGGTGGTCATGGCTTTGGTGATGTCATAATGGTCGTCATGGCGACGGTGATGTCATAATGGTCGTCATGGCAATGGTGATGTCAGAATGGTCGTCATGGCGACGATGATGTCAGTATGGTGGTCATGGTTTTGGTGATGTCATAATGGTCGTCATGGTGACGATGATGTCATAATGGTCGTCATGGCGACGATGATGTCATTATGGTCATCATGGCAACGATGATGTCATAATGGTCGTCATGGCGACGATGATGTCATAATAGTCATCATGGCGACAATGATGTCATAATGGTCGTCATGGCGACGATGATGTTAATATGGTTGTGATGGCTTTGGTGATGTCATAATGGTCGTCACGGCGACGGTGATGTCATAATGGTCGTCATGGCGACGATGACGTCATAATGGTCGTCATGGCGACGATGATGTCATACTGGTCGTCATGGCGACGGTGTTGCCATAATGGTCGTCATGGCGACGATGATGTCATAATGGTCGTCATGGCGACGATGATGTCATAATGGTCATCATGGCGAAGGTGATGTCATAATGGTTGCCATGGCAACAATATTGTCATAATGGTCGTCATGGCGATGATGATGTCATTATGGTCATCATGGCAACGATGATGTCATCATGGTCGTCATGGCAACGATGAAGTCATATTCGTCGTCACGGCAATAGTGAAGTCATAATGCTCATCATGGCGAAGGTGATGTCATAATAATTGTCATGGCAACAAAGTTGTCATAATGGTCGTCATGACGACGGTGATGTCATAATGGTCGTCATGGCGACGGTGATGTCATAATGGTCATCATGGCAACGATGAGGTCATAATGTTCGTCATGGCGACGGTGATGTAATATTGGTCGTCATGGCGACGATGATGTCATAATGGTCGTCATGGCGACGATGATGTCATAATGGTCGTCATGGCGACGATGACGTCATAATGATCGTCATGGCGACGATGACGTCATAATGATCGTCATGTCGACGGTGATGTCATAATGGTCGTCATGGCGACGGTGATGTCATAATAGTCGTCATGGCGACGTTGATGTCATAATTGTCGTCATGCCGACGATGATGTCATAATGGTCGTCATGGCGACGGTGTTACCATAATGGTCGTCATGGCGACGATGATGTCATAATGGTCGTCATGGCGACAATGATGTCATAATGGTCGTCATGGCGACGATGATGTCAGAATGGTCGTCATGGCGACGATTATGTCAGTATGGTAGTCATGGCTTTGGTGATGTCATAATGGTCGTCATGGCGACGATGATGTCATAATGGTCGTCATGGCGACGATGATGTCAATATGGTTGTCATGGTTTTGGTGATATCATAATGGTCGTCATGGCGACGGTGATGTCATAATGGTCGTCATGGCGACGATGATGTCATAATGGTCGTCACGGCGACGATGACGTCATAATGGTCGTCATGGCGACGATGACGTCATAATGGTCGTCATGGCGACAGTGATGTCATAATAGTCGTCATGGCGACGATGATGTCATAATGGTCGTCATGCCGACGATGATGTCATAATGGTCGTCACGGCGACGGTGTTGCCATAATGGTCGTCATGGCGACGATGATGTCATAATGGTCGTCATGGCGACGATGATGTCATAATGGTCGTCATGGCGACGATGATGTCAGTATGGTGGTCATGGCTTTGGTGATGTCATAATGGTCGTCATGGCGACGGTGATGTCATAATGGTCGTCATGGCAATGGTGATGTCAGAATGGTCGTCATGGCGACGGTGTTGCCATAATGGTCGTCATGGCGACGATGATGTCATAATGTTCGTCATGGCGACGATGATGTCATAATGGTCGTCATGGCGACGATGACGTCATAATGGTCGTCATGGCGACGATGATGTCATAATGGTCGTCATGGTGACGATGATGTCATAATGGTCGTCATGGCAATGGTGATGTCAGAATGGCGTCATGGCGACGATGATGTCAGTATTGTGGTCATGGCTTTGGTGATGTCATAATGGTCGTCATGGCGACGGTGATGTCATAATGGTCGTCATGGCAATGGTGATGTCAGAATGGTCGTCATGGCGACGATGATGTCAGTATGGTGGTCATGGCTTTGGTGATGTCATAATGGTCGTCATGGCGACGATTATGTCATAATGGTCGTCATGGCGACGATGATGTCAATATGGTTGTCATGGCTTTGGTGATGTCATAATGGTCGTCATGGCGGCGGTGATGTCATAATGGTCGTCATGGCGACGATGATGTCATAATGGTCGTCACGGCGACGATGATGTCATAATGGTCGTCATAGCGACGATGACGTCATAATGGTCGTCATGGCGACGATGATGTCATAATGGTCGTCATGGCGACGATGATGTCAATATGGTTGTCATGGCTTTGGTGATGTCATAATGGTCGTCATGGCGACGGTGATGTCATAATGGTCGTCATGGCGACGATGATGTCATAATGGTCGTCACAGCGATGATGATGTCATAATGGTCGTCACGGCGACGGTGATGTCATAATGGTAGTCATGGCGACGATGATGTCATACTGGTCGTCATGGCGACGGTGTTGCCATAATGGTCGTCATGGTGACGATGATGTCATAATGGTCGTCATGGCGACGATGATGTCATAATGGTCATCATGGCGACGATGATGTCATAATGGTCGTCATGCAGACGATGATGTCAGTATGGTGGTCATGGCTTTGGTGATGTCATAATGGTCGTCATGGCGACGATGATGTCATACTGGTCGTCATGGCGACGGTGTTGCCATAATGGTCGTCATGGCGACGATGATGTCATAATGGTCGTCATGGCGACGGTGATGTCATAATGGTCGTCATGCCGACGATGATGTCAGTATGGTGGTCATGGCTTTGGTGATGTCATAATGGTCGTCATGGCGACGGTGATGTCATAATGGTCGTCATGGCAATGGTGATGTCAGAATGGTCGTCATGGCGACGATGATGTCAGTATGGTGGTCATGGCTTTGGTGATGTCATAATGGTCATCATGGCGACGATTATGTCATAATGGTCATCATGGCGACGATGATGTCAATATGGTTGTCATGGCTTTGGTGATGTCATAATGGTCGTCATGGCGACGGTGATGTCATAATGGTCGTCATGGCGACGATGATGTCATAATGGTCGTCACAGCGACGATGATGTCATAATGGTCGTCACGGCGACGGTGATGTCATAATGGTAGTCATGGCGACGATGATGTCATACTGGTCGTCATGGCGACGGTGTTGCCATAATGGTCGTCATGGTGACGATGATGTCATAATGGTCGTCATGGCGACGATGATGTCATAATGGTCGTCATGGCGACGATGATGTCATAATGGTCGTCATGCCGACGATGATGTCAGTATGGTGGTCATGGCTTTGGTGATGTCATAATAGTCGTCATGGCGACGATGATGTCATACTGGTCGTCATGGCGACGGTGTTGCCATAATGGTCGTCATGGCGACGATGATGTCATAATGGTCGTCATGGCGACGGTGATGTCATAATGGTCGTCATGCCGACGATGATGTCAGTATGGTGGTCATGGCTTTGGTGATGTCATAATGGTCGTTATGGCGACGATGATGTCATAATGGTCGTCATAGCGACGTTGATGTCATAATGGTCGTCATGGCGACGATGATGTCAGTATGGTGGTCATGGCTTTGGTAATGTCATAATGGTTGTCATGGCGACGGTGATGTCATAATGGTCGTCATGGCGACGATGATGTCATAATAGTCGTCATGGCGACGATGACGTCATAATGGTCGTCATGGCGACGATGACGTCATAATGGTCGTCATGGCGACGATGATGTCATACTGGTCGTCATGGCGATGGTGTTGCCATAATGGTCGTCATGGCGACGATGATGTCATAATGGTCGTCATGGCGACGATGATGTCAATATGGTTGTCATGGCTTTGGTGATGTCATAATGGTCGTCATGGTGACGGTGATGTCATAATGGTCGTCACGGCGACGATGATGTCATAATGATCGTCACGGCGACGATGATGTCATAATGGTCGTCATGGCGACGATGACGTCATAATGGTCGTCATGGCAACGATGATGTCATAATGGTCGTCATGGCGACGATGATGTCATACTGGTCGTCATGGCGACGGTGTTGCCATAATGGTCGTCATGGCGACAATGATGTCATAATGGTCGTCATGGCGACGGTGATGTCATAATGGTCGTCATGCCGACGATGATGTCAGTATGGTGGTCATGTCTTTGGTGATGTCATAATGGTCGTCATGGCAACGATGATGTCATAATGGTCGTCATGGCGACGATGATGTCATAATGGTCGTCATGGCGACGATTATGTCAGTATGGTGGTCATGGCTTTGGTGATGTCATAATGGTCGTCATGGCGACGGTGATGTCAAAATCGTCGTCATGGCAATGGTGATGTCAGAATGGTCATCATGGCGACGATGATGTCATACTGGTCGTCATGGCGACGGTGTTGCAATAATGGTCGTCATGGCGACGATGATGTCATAATGGTCGTCATGGCAATGGTGATGTCAGAATGGTCGTCATGGCGACGATGATGTCATAATGGTCGTCATGGCGACCGTGATGTCATAATGGTCGTCATGGCGACGATGATGTGATAATGGTCGTCATGGCTACGATGATGTCATAATGGTCGTCATGGCTACGATGATGTCATATAGGTCGTCATGGCGACGATGATGTCATAATGGTCGTCATGGCGACGGTGATGTTATAATAGTCGTCATGGCGACGATGATGTCATAATGGTCGTCATGCCGACGATGATGTCAATATGGTTTTCATGGCTTTGGTGATGTCATAATGGTCGTCATGGCGACGGTGATGTCATAATGGTCGTCATGGCGACGATGATGTCATAATGGTCGTCACGGCGACGATGATGTCATAATGGTCGTCACGGCAGCGGTAATGTCATAATGGTCGTCATGGCGACGATGATGTCATACTGTCGTCATGGCGACGGTGTTGCCATAATGGTCATCATGGCGACGATGATGTCATAATGGTCATCATGGCGACAATGACGTCATAATGGTCGTCATAGCGACGATGACGTCATAATGGTCGTCATGGCGACGATAATGTCATACTGGTCGTCATGGCGACGGTGTTGCCATAATGGTCGTCATGGCGACGATGATGTCATAATGGTCGTCATGCCGACGATGATGTCATAATGGTCGTCATGGCGACGATGATGTCATAATGGTCGTCATGGCGACGATGATGTCAGTATGGTGGTCATGGCTTTGGTGATGTCATAATGGTCGTCATGGCTTTGGTGATGTCATAATGGTCGTCATGGCGACGATGATGTCATAATGGTCGTCACGGCGACGATGATGGCATAATGGTCGTCATAACGACGATGATGTCATAATGGTCGTCATGGCGACGATGACGTCATAATGGTCGTCATGGCGACGATGATGTCATAATGGTCGTCATGGCGACGATGATGTCATACTGGTCGTCATGGCGACGGTGTTGCCATAATGGTCGTCATGGCGACGATGATGTCATAATGGTCGTCATGGCGACGGTGATGTCATAATGGTCGTCATGCCGACGATGATGTCATAATGGTCATCATGGCGACGATGATGTGAGTATGGTGGTCATGGCTTTGGTGATGTCATAATGGTCGTCATGGCGACGGTGATGTCAAAATGGTCGTCATGGCAATGGTGATGTCAGAATGGTCGTCATGGCGACGATGATGTCATACTGGTCGTCATGGCGACGATGATGTCATAATGGTCGTCATGGCTACGATGATGTCATAATGGTCGTCATGGCGACGATGATGTTATAATAGTCGTCATGGCGACAATGATGTCATAATGGTCATCATGCCAACGATGATGTCAATATGGTTGTCATGGCTTTGGTGATGTCATAATGGTCGTCATGGCGACGGTGATGTCATAATGGTCGTCATGGCGACGATGATGTCATAATGGTCGTCACGGCGACGATGATGTCATAATGGTCGTCACGGCGGCGGTAATGTCATAATGGTCGTCATGGCGACGATGATGTCATACTGTCGTCATGGCGACGGTGTTGCCATAATGGTCGTCATGGCGACGATGATGTCATAATGGTCATCATGGCGACGATGACGTCATAATGGTCGTCATGGTGACGATGACGTCATAATGGTCGTCATGGCGACGATGACGTCATAATGGTCGTCATGGCGACGATAATGTCATACTGGTCGTCATGGCGACGGTGTTGCCATAATGGTCGTCATGGCGACGATGATGTCATAATGGTCGTCATGCCGACGATGATGTCATAATGGTCGGCATGGCGACGATGATGTCATAATGGTCGTCATGGCGACGATGATGTCAGTATGGTGGTCATGGCTTTGGTGATGTCATAATGGTCGTCATGGCGACGGTGATGTCATAATGGTCGTCATGGCAATGGTGATGTCAGAATGGTCGTCATGGCGACGATGATGTCATACTGTCGTCATGGCGACGGTGTTGCCATAATGGTCGTCATGGCGACGATGATGTCATAATGGTCATCATGGCGACGATGACGTCATAATGGTCGTCATGGCGACGATGACGTCATAATGGTCGTTATAGCGACGATAATGTCATACTGGTCGTCATGGCGACGGTGTTGCCATAATGGTCGTCATGGCGACGATGATGTCATAATGGTCGTCATGCCGACGATGATGTCATAATGGTCGTCATGGCGACGATGATCTCAGTATGGTGGTCATGGCTTTGGTGATGTCATAATGGTCGTCATGGCGACGGTGATGTCATAATGGTCGTCATGGCAATGGTGATGTCAGAATGGTCGTCATGGCGACGATGATGTCAGTATGGTGGTCATGGTTTTGGTGATGTCATAATGGTCGTCATGGTGACGATGATGTCATAATGGTCGTCATGGCGACGATGATGTCATTATGGTCATCATGGCAACGATGATGTCATAATGGTCGTCATGGCGACGATGATGTCATAATAGTCATCATGGCGACAATGATGTCATAATGGTCGTCATGGCGACGATGATGTTAATATGGTTGTGATGGCTTTGGTGATGTCATAATGGTCGTCACGGCGACGGTGATGTCATAATGGTCGTCATGGCGACGATGACGTCATAATGGTCGTCATGGCGACGATGATGTCATACTGGTCGTCATGGCGACGGTGTTGCCATAATGGTCGTCATGGCGACGATGATGTCATAATGGTCGTCATGGCGACGATGATGTCATAATGGTCGTCATGCCGACGATGATGTCATAATAGTCGTCATGGCGAAGATGATGTCATAATGGTCGTCATGGCGACGATGACGTCATAATGATCGTCATTGCGACGATGACGTCATAATGATCGTCATGTCGACGTTGATGTCATAATGGTCGTTATGGCGACGGTGATGTCATAATACTCGTCATGGCGACGTTGATGTCATAATTGTCGTCATGCCGACGATGATGTCATAATGGTCGTCATGGCGACGGTGTTACCATAATGGTCGTCATGGCGACGATGATGTCATAATGGTCGTCATGGCGACAATGATGTCATAATGGTCGTCATGGCGACGATGATGTCAGAATGGTCGTCATGGCGACGATTATGTCAGTATGGTAGTCATGGCTTTGGTGATGTCATAATGGTCGTCATGGCGACGATGATGTCATAATGGTCGTCATGGCGACGATGATGTCAATATGGTTGTCATGGTTTTGGTGATGTCATAATGGTCGTCATGGCGACGGTGATATCATAATGGTCGTCATGGCGACGATGATGTCATAATGGTCGTCACGGCGACGATGATGTCATAATGGTCGTCACGGCGACGGTGATGTCATAATGGTTGCCATAGCAACAATGTTGTCATAAAGTTCGTCATGGCGACGATGATGTCATAATGGTAGACATGGCAACGATGATGTCATAATGGTCGTCATGGCGACGATGATGTCATACTGGTTGTCATGGCGACAGTGTTGCCATAATGGTCGTCATGGCGACGATGATGTCATAATGGTCGTCATGGCGACGATGATGTCAATATGGTTGTCATGGCTTTGGTGATGTCATAATGGTCGTCATGGCGGCGGTGATGTCATAATGGTCGTCATGGCGACGATGATGTCATAATGGTCGTCACGGCGACGATGATGTCATAATGGTCGTCATAGCGACGATGACGTCATAATGGTCGTCATGGCGACGATGATGTCATAATGGTCGTCATGGCGACGATGATGTCAATATGGTTGTCATGGCTTTGGTGATGTCATAATGGTCGTCATGGCGACGGTGATGTCATAATGGTCGTCATGGCGACGATGATGTCATAATGGTCGTCACAGCGATGATGATGTCATAATGGTCGTCACGGCGACGGTGATGTCATAATGGTAGTCATGGCGACGATGATGTCATACTGGTCGTCATGGCGACGATGATGTCAATATGGTTGTCATGGCTTTGGTGATGTCATAATGGTCGTCATGGCGACGGTGATGTCATAATGGTCGTCATGGCGACGATGATGTCATAATGGTCGTCACAGCGATGATGATGTCATAATGGTCGTCACGGCGACGGTGATGTCATAATGGTAGTCATGGCGACGATGATGTCATACTGGTCGTCATGGCGACGGTGTTGCCATAATGGTCGTCATGGTGACGATGATGTCATAATGGTCGTCATGGCGACGATGATGTCATAATGGTCATCATGGCGACGATGATGTCATAATGGTCGTCATGCAGACGATGATGTCAGTATGGTGGTCATGGCTTTGGTGATGTCATAATGGTCGTCATGGCGACGATGATGTCATACTGGTCGTCATGGCGACGGTGTTGCCATAATGGTCGTCATGGCGACGATGATGTCATAATGGTCGTCATGGCGACGGTGATGTCATAATGGTCGTCATGCCGACGATGATGTCAGTATGGTGGTCATGGCTTTGGTGATGTCATAATGGTCGTCATGGCGACGGTGATGTCATAATGGTCGTCATGGCAATGGTGATGTCAGAATGGTCGTCATGGCGACGATGATGTCAGTATGGTGGTCATGGCTTTGGTGATGTCATAATGGTCATCATGGCGACGATTATGTCATAATGGTCATCATGGCGACGATGATGTCAATATGGTTGTCATGGCTTTGGTGATGTCATAATGGTCGTCATGGCGACGGTGATGTCATAATGGTCGTCATGGCGACGATGATGTCATAATGGTCGTCACAGCGACGATGATGTCATAATGGTCGTCACGGCGACGGTGATGTCATAATGGTAGTCATGGCGACGATGATGTCATACTGGTCGTCATGGCGACGGTGTTGCCATAATGGTCGTCATGGTGACGATGATGTCATAATGGTCGTCATGGCGACGATGATGTCATAATGGTCGTCATGGCGACGATGATGTCATAATGGTCGTCATGCCGACGATGATGTCAGTATGGTGGTCATGGCTTTGGTGATGTCATAATAGTCGTCATGGCGACGATGATGTCATACTGGTCGTCATGGCGACGGTGTTGCCATAATGGTCGTCATGGCGACGATGATGTCATAATGGTCGTCATGGCGACGGTGATGTCATAATGGTCGTCATGCCGACGATGATGTCAGTATGGTGGTCATGGCTTTGGTGATGTCATAATGGTCGTTATGGCGACGATGATGTCATAATGGTCGTCATAGCGACGTTGATGTCATAATGGTCGTCATGGCGACGATGATGTCAGTATGGTGGTCATGGCTTTGGTAATGTCATAATGGTTGTCATGGCGACGGTGATGTCATAATGGTCGTCATGGCGACGATGATGTCATAATGGTCGTCATGGCGACGATGACGTCATAATGGTCGTCATGGCGACGATGACGTCATAATGGTCGTCATGGCGACGATGATGTCATACTGGTCGTCATGGCGATGGTGTTGCCATAATGGTCGTCATGGCGACGATGATGTCATAATGGTCGTCATGGCGACGATGATGTCAATATGGTTGTCATGGCTTTGGTGATGTCATAATGGTCGTCATGGTGACGGTGATGTCATAATGGTCGTCACGGCGACGATGATGTCATAATGATCGTCACGGCGACGATGATGTCATAATGGTCGTCACGGCGACGGTGATGTCATAATGGTCGTCATGGCGACGATAACGTCATAATGGTCGTCATGGCGACGATGATGTCATAATGGTCGTCATGGCGACGATGATGTCATAATGGTCGTCATGGCGACGATGGTGTCATAATGGTCATCATGGTGACGATGATGTCATAATGGTCGTCATGGCGACGATGACGTCATAATGGTCGTCATGGCAACGATGATGTCATAATGGTCGTCATGGCGACGATGATGTCATACTGGTCGTCATGGCGACGGTGTTGCCATAATGGTCGTCATGGCGACAATGATGTCATAATGGTCGTCATGGCGACGGTGATGTCATAATGGTCGTCATGCCGACGATGATGTCAGTATGGTGGTCATGTCTTTGGTGATGTCATAATGGTCGTCATGGCAACGATGATGTCATAATGGTCGTCATGGCGACGATGATGTCATAATGGTCGTCATGGCGACGATTATGTCAGTATGGTGGTCATGGCTTTGGTGATGTCATAATGGTCGTCATGGCGACGGTGATGTCAAAATCGTCGTCATGGCAATGGTGATGTCAGAATGGTCATCATGGCGACGATGATGTCATACTGGTCGTCATGGCGACGGTGTTGCAATAATGGTCGTCATGGCGACGATGATGTCATAATGGTCGTCATGGCAATGGTGATGTCAGAATGGTCGTCATGGCGACGATGATGTCATAATGGTCGTCATGGCGACCGTGATGTCATAATGGTCGTCATGGCGACGATGATGTGATAATGGTCGTCATGGCTACGATGATGTCATAATGGTCGTCATGGCTACGATGATGTCATATAGGTCGTCATGGCGACGATGATGTCATAATGGTCGTCATGGCGACGGTGATGTTATAATAGTCGTCATGGCGACGATGATGTCATAATGGTCGTCATGCCGACGATGATGTCAATATGGTTTTCATGGCTTTGGTGATGTCATAATGGTCGTCATGGCGACGGTGATGTCATAATGGTCGTCATGGCGACGATGATGTCATAATGGTCGTCACGGCGACGATGATGTCATAATGGTCGTCACGGCAGCGGTAATGTCATAATGGTCGTCATGGCGACGATGATGTCATACTGTCGTCATGGCGACGGTGTTGCCATAATGGTCATCATGGCGACGATGATGTCATAATGGTCATCATGGCGACAATGACGTCATAATGGTCGTCATAGCGACGATGACGTCATAATGGTCGTCATGGCGACGATAATGTCATACTGGTCGTCATGGCGACGGTGTTGCCATAATGGTCGTCATGGCGACGATGATGTCATAATGGTCGTCATGCCGACGATGATGTCATAATGGTCGTCATGGCGACGATGATGTCATAATGGTCGTCATGGCGACGATGATGTCAGTATGGTGGTCATGGCTTTGGTGATGTCATAATGGTCGTCATGGCTTTGGTGATGTCATAATGGTCGTCATGGCGACGATGATGTCATAATGGTCGTCACGGCGACGATGATGGCATAATGGTCGTCATAACGACGATGATGTCATAATGGTCGTCATGGCGACGATGACGTCATAATGGTCGTCATGGCGACGATGATGTCATAATGGTCGTCATGGCGACGATGATGTCATACTGGTCGTCATGGCGACGGTGTTGCCATAATGGTCGTCATGGCGACGATGATGTCATAATGGTCGTCATGGCGACGGTGATGTCATAATGGTCGTCATGCCGACGATGATGTCATAATGGTCATCATGGCGACGATGATGTGAGTATGGTGGTCATGGCTTTGGTGATGTCATAATGGTCGTCATGGCGACGGTGATGTCAAAATGGTCGTCATGGCAATGGTGATGTCAGAATGGTCGTCATGGCGACGATGATGTCATACTGGTCGTCATGGCGACGATGATGTCATAATGGTCGTCATGGCTACGATGATGTCATAATGGTCGTCATGGCGACGATGATGTTATAATAGTCGTCATGGCGACAATGATGTCATAATGGTCATCATGCCAACGATGATGTCAATATGGTTGTCATGGCTTTGGTGATGTCATAATGGTCGTCATGGCGACGGTGATGTCATAATGGTCGTCATGGCGACGATGATGTCATAATGGTCGTCACGGCGACGATGATGTCATAATGGTCGTCACGGCGGCGGTAATGTCATAATGGTCGTCATGGCGACGATGATGTCATACTGTCGTCATGGCGACGGTGTTGCCATAATGGTCGTCATGGCGACGATGATGTCATAATGGTCATCATGGCGACGATGACGTCATAATGGTCGTCATGGTGACGATGACGTCATAATGGTCGTCATGGCGACGATGACGTCATAATGGTCGTCATGGCGACGATAATGTCATACTGGTCGTCATGGCGACGGTGTTGCCATAATGGTCGTCATGGCGACGATGATGTCATAATGGTCGTCATGCCGACGATGATGTCATAATGGTCGGCATGGCGACGATGATGTCATAATGGTCGTCATGGCGACGATGATGTCAGTATGGTGGTCATGGCTTTGGTGATGTCATAATGGTCGTCATGGCGACGGTGATGTCATAATGGTCGTCATGGCAATGGTGATGTCAGAATGGTCGTCATGGCGACGATGATGTCATACTGTCGTCATGGCGACGGTGTTGCCATAATGGTCGTCATGGCGACGATGATGTCATAATGGTCATCATGGCGACGATGACGTCATAATGGTCGTCATGGCGACGATGACGTCATAATGGTCGTTATAGCGACGATAATGTCATACTGGTCGTCATGGCGACGGTGTTGCCATAATGGTCGTCATGGCGACGATGATGTCATAATGGTCGTCATGCCGACGATGATGTCATAATGGTCGTCATGGCGACGATGATCTCAGTATGGTGGTCATGGCTTTGGTGATGTCATAATGGTCGTCATGGCGACGGTGATGTCATAATGGTCGTCATGGCAATGGTGATGTCAGAATGGTCGTCATGGCGACGATGATGTCAGTATGGTGGTCATGGTTTTGGTGATGTCATAATGGTCGTCATGGTGACGATGATGTCATAATGGTCGTCATGGCGACGATGATGTCATTATGGTCATCATGGCAACGATGATGTCATAATGGTCGTCATGGCGACGATGATGTCATAATAGTCATCATGGCGACAATGATGTCATAATGGTCGTCATGGCGACGATGATGTTAATATGGTTGTGATGGCTTTGGTGATGTCATAATGGTCGTCACGGCGACGGTGATGTCATAATGGTCGTCATGGCGACGATGACGTCATAATGGTCGTCATGGCGACGATGATGTCATACTGGTCGTCATGGCGACGGTGTTGCCATAATGGTCGTCATGGCGACGATGATGTCATAATGGTCGTCATGGCGACGATGATGTCATAATGGTCGTCATGCCGACGATGATGTCATAATAGTCGTCATGGCGAAGATGATGTCATAATGGTCGTCATGGCGACGATGACGTCATAATGATCGTCATTGCGACGATGACGTCATAATGATCGTCATGTCGACGTTGATGTCATAATGGTCGTTATGGCGACGGTGATGTCATAATAGTCGTCATGGCGACGTTGATGTCATAATTGTCGTCATGCCGACGATGATGTCATAATGGTCGTCATGGCGACGGTGTTACCATAATGGTCGTCATGGCGACGATGATGTCATAATGGTCGTCATGGCGACAATGATGTCATAATGGTCGTCATGGCGACGATGATGTCAGAATGGTCGTCATGGCGACGATTATGTCAGTATGGTAGTCATGGCTTTGGTGATGTCATAATGGTCGTCATGGCGACGATGATGTCATAATGGTCGTCATGGCGACGATGATGTCAATATGGTTGTCATGGTTTTGGTGATGTCATAATGGTCGTCATGGCGACGGTGATATCATAATGGTCGTCATGGCGACGATGATGTCATAATGGTCGTCACGGCGACGATGATGTCATAATGGTCGTCACGGCGACGGTGATGTCATAATGGTTGCCATAGCAACAATGTTGTCATAAAGTTCGTCATGGCGACGATGATGTCATAATGGTAGACATGGCAACGATGATGTCATAATGGTCGTCATGGCGACGATGATGTCATACTGGTTGTCATGGCGACAGTGTTGCCATAATGGTCGTCATGGCGACGATGATGTCATAATGGTCGTCATGGCGACGGTGTTGTCATAATGGTCGTCATGCCGACGATGATGTCATAATGGTCGTCATGGCGAAGATGATGTCATAATGGTCGTCATGGCGATGATGATGTCATAATGGTCGTCATGGCGACGATGACGTCATAATGGTCGTCATGGCGACGATGACGTCATAATGGTCGTCATGGCGACAGTGATGTCATAATAGTCGTCATGGCGACGATGACGTCATAATGGTCGTCATGCCGACGATGATGTCATAATGGTCGTCACGTCGACGATGTTGCCATAATGGTCGTCATGGCGACGATGATGTCATAATGGTCGTCATGGCGACGATGATGTCATAATGGTCGTCATGGCGACGATGATGTCAGTATGGTGGTCATGGCTTTGGTGATGTCATAATGGTCGTCATGGCGACGGTGATGTCATAATGGTCGTCATGGCAATGGTGATGTCAGAATGGTCGTCATGGCGACGGTGTTGCCATAATGGTCGTCATGGCGACGATGATGTCATAATGGTCGTCATGGCGACGATGACGTCATAATGGTCGTCATGGCGACGATGACGTCATAATGGTCGTCATGGCGACGATGACGTCATAATGGTCGTCATGGCGACGATGATGTCAGTATGGTGGTCATGGCTTTGGTGATGTCATAATGGTCGTCATGGCAACGGTGATGTCATAATGGTCGTCATGGCAATGGTGATGTCAGAATGGTCGTCATGGCGACGATGATGTCAGTATGGTGGTCATGGCTTTGGTGATGTCATAATGGTCGTCATGGCGACGATTATGTCATAATGGTCGTCATGGCGACGATGATGTCAATATGGTTGTCATGGCTTTTGTGATGTCATAATGGTCGTCATGGCGGCGGTGATGTCATAATGGTCGTCATGGCGACGATGATGTCATAATGGTCGTCACGGCGACGATGATGTCATAATGGTCGTCATAGCGACGATGATGTCATAATGGTCGTCATGGCGACGATGACGTCATAATGGTCGTCATGGCGACGATGATGTCATAATGTTCGTCATGGCGACGATGATGTCAATATGGTTGTCATGGCTTTGGTGATGTCATAATGGTCGTCATGGCGACGGTGATGTCATAATGGTCGTCATGGCGACGATGATGTCATAATGGTCGTCATGGCGACGATGATGTCATAATGGTCGTCATGGCGACGATGATATCAGTATGGTGGTCATGGCTTTGGTGATGTCATAATGGTCGTCATGGCGACGATGATGTCATACTGGTCGTCATGGCGACGGTGTTGCCATAATGGTCGTCATGGCGACGATGATGTCATAATGGTCGTCATGGCGACGGTGATGTCATAATGGTCGTCATGCCGACGATGATGTCAGTATGGTGGTCATGGCTTTGGTGATGTCATAATGGTCGTCATGGCGACGGTGATGTCATAATGGTCGTCATGGCAATGGTGATGTCAGATTGGTCGTCATGGCGACGATGATGTCAGTATGGTGGTCATGGCTTTGGTGATGTCAGAATGGTCGTCATGGCGACGATGATGTCATACTGGTCGTCATGGCGACGGTGTTGCAATAATGGTCGTTATGGCGACGGTGATGTCATAATGGTCGTCATGGCAATGGTGATGTAAGAATGGTCGTCATGGCGACGATGATGTCATAATGGTCGTCATGGCGACGGTGATGTCATAATGGTCGTCATGGCGACGATGATGTCATAATGGTCGTCATGGCTACGATGATGTCATAATGGTCGTCATGGCGACGATGATGTTATAATAGTAGTCATGGCGACGATGATGTCATAATGGTCGTCATGCCAACGATGATGTCATTATGGTTGTCATGGCTTTGGTGATGTCATAATGGTCGTCATTGCGACGGTGATGTCATAATGGTCGTCATGGCGACGATGATGTCATAATGGTCATCACGGCGACGATGATGTCATAATGGTCGTCACGGCGGCGGTAATGTCATAATGGTCATCATGGCGACGATGATGTCATACTATTGTCATGGCGATGGTGTTGCCATAATGGTCGTCATGGCGACGATGATGTCATAATGGTCATCATGGCGACGATGACGTCATAATGGTCGTCATGGCGACGATGACGTCATAATGGTCGTCATGGCGACGATGACGTCATAATGGTCGTCATGGCGACGATAATGTCATACTGGTCGTCATGACGACGGTGTTGCCATAATGGTCGTCATGGCGACGATGATGTCATAATGGTCGTCATGCCGACGATGATGTCATAATGGTCGTCATGGCGACGATGATGTCATAATGGTCGTCACGGCGACGATGATGTCAGTATGGTGGTCATGGCTTTGGTGATGTCGTAATGGTCGTCAGGGCGACGGTGATGTCATAATGGTCGTCATGGCAATGGTGATGTCAGAATGGTCGTCATGGCGACGATGATGTCATACTGTCGTCATGGCGACGGTGCTGCCATAATGGTCGTCATGGCGACGATGATGTCATAATGGTCATCATGGCGACGATGACGTCATAATGGTCGTCATGGCAACGATGATGTCATAATGGTCGTCATGGCGACGATGATGTCATACTGGTCGACATGGCGACAGTGTTGCCATAATGGTCGTCATGGCGACGATGATGTCATAATGGTCGTCATGGCGACGGTGTTGTCATAATGGTCGTCATGCCGACGATGATGTCATAATGGTCGTCATGGCGAAGATGACGTCATAATGGTCGTCATGGCTTTGGTGATGTCATAATGGTCGTCATGGCGACGGTGATGTCATAATGGTCGTCATGGCAAAGGTGATGTCAGAATGGTCGTCATGGCGACGGTGTTGCCATAATGGTCGTCATGGCGACGATGACGTCATAATGGTCATCATGGCGACGATGATGTCATAATGGTCGTCATGGCGACGATGACGTCATAATGGTCGTCATGGCGACGATGACGTCATAATGGTCATCATGGCGACGATGATGTCATAATGGTCGTCATGGCGACGATGACGTCATAATGGTCGTCATGGCGATGATGATGTCATAATAGTCGTCATGGCGACGATGATGTCATAATGGTCGTCATGCCGACGATGATGTCATAATAGTCGTCATGGCGAAGATGATGTCATAATGGTCGTCATGGCGACGATGACGTCATAATGATCGTCATTGCGACGATGACGTCATAATGATCGTCATGTCGACGTTGATGTCATAATGGTCGTTATGGCGACGGTGATGTCATAATAGTCGTCATGGCGACGTTGATGTCATAATTGTCGTCATGCCGACGATGATGTCATAATGGTCGTCATGGCGACGGTGTTACCATAATGGTCGTCATGGCGACGATGATGTCATAATGGTCGTCATGGCGACAATGATGTCATAATGGTCGTCATGGCGACGATGATGTCAGAATGGTCGTCATGGCGACGATTATGTCAGTATGGTAGTCATGGCTTTGGTGATGTCATAATGGTCGTCATGGCGACGATGATGTCATAATGGTCGTCATGGCGACGATGATGTCAATATGGTTGTCATGGTTTTGGTGATGTCATAATGGTCGTCATGGCGACGGTGATATCATAATGGTCGTCATGGCGACGATGATGTCATAATGGTCGTCACGGCGACGATGATGTCATAATGGTCGTCACGGCGACGGTGATGTCATAATGGTTGCCATAGCAACAATGTTGTCATAAAGTTCGTCATGGCGACGATGATGTCATAATGGTAGACATGGCAACGATGATGTCATAATGGTCGTCATGGCGACGATGATGTCATACTGGTTGTCATGGCGACAGTGTTGCCATAATGGTCGTCATGGCGACGATGATGTCATAATGGTCGTCATGGCGACGGTGTTGTCATAATGGTCGTCATGCCGACGATGATGTCATAATGGTCGTCATGGCGAAGATGATGTCATAATGGTCGTCATGGCGATGATGATGTCATAATGGTCGTCATGGCGACGATGACGTCATAATGGTCGTCATGGCGACGATGACGTCATAATGGTCGTCATGGCGACAGTGATGTCATAATAGTCGTCATGGCGACGATGACGTCATAATGGTCGTCATGCCGACGATGATGTCATAATGGTCGTCACGTCGACGATGTTGCCATAATGGTCGTCATGGCGACGATGATGTCATAATGGTCGTCATGGCGACGATGATGTCATAATGGTCGTCATGGCGACGATGATGTCAGTATGGTGGTCATGGCTTTGGTGATGTCATAATGGTCGTCATGGCGACGGTGATGTCATAATGGTCGTCATGGCAATGGTGATGTCAGAATGGTCGTCATGGCGACGGTGTTGCCATAATGGTCGTCATGGCGACGATGATGTCATAATGGTCGTCATGGCGACGATGACGTCATAATGGTCGTCATGGCGACGATGACGTCATAATGGTCGTCATGGCGACGATGACATCATAATGGTCGTCATGGCGACGATGATGTCAGTATGGTGGTCATGGCTTTGGTGATGTCATAATGGTCGTCATGGCAACGGTGATGTCATAATGGTCGTCATGGCAATGGTGATGTCAGAATGGTCGTCATGGCGACGATGATGTCAGTATGGTGGTCATGGCTTTGGTGATGTCATAATGGTCGTCATGGCGACGATTATGTCATAATGGTCGTCATGGCGACGATGATGTCAATATGGTTGTCATGGCTTTTGTGATGTCATAATGGTCGTCATGGCGGCGGTGATGTCATAATGGTCGTCATGGCGACGATGATGTCATAATGGTCGTCACGGCGACGATGATGTCATAATGGTCGTCATAGCGACGATGATGTCATAATGGTCGTCATGGCGACGATGACGTCATAATGGTCGTCATGGCGACGATGATGTCATAATGTTCGTCATGGCGACGATGATGTCAATATGGTTGTCATGGCTTTGGTGATGTCATAATGGTCGTCATGGCGACGGTGATGTCATAATGGTCGTCATGGCGACGATGATGTCATAATGGTCGTCATAGCGACGATGATGTCATAATGGTCGTCACGGCGACGATGATGTCATAATGGTCGTCATAGCGACGATGATGTCATAATGGTCGTCATGGCGACGATGACGTCATAATGGTCGTCATGGCGACGATGATGTCATAATGTTCGTCATGGCGACGATGATGTCAATATGGTTGTCATGGCTTTGGTGATGTCATAATGGTCGTCATGGCGACGGTGATGTCATAATGGTCGTCATGGCGACGATGATGTCATAATGGTCGTCATGGCGACGATGATATCAGTATGGTGGTCATGGCTTTGGTGATGTCATAATGGTCGTCATGGCGACGATGATGTCATACTGGTCGTCATGGCGACGGTGTTGCCATAATGGTCGTCATGGCGACGATGATGTCATAATGGTCGTCATGGCGACGGTGATGTCATAATGGTCGTCATGCCGACGATGATGTCAGTATGGTGGTCATGGCTTTGGTGATGTCATAATGGTCGTCATGGCGACGGTGATGTCATAATGGTCGTCATGGCAATGGTGATGTCAGATTGGTCGTCATGGCGACGATGATGTCAGTATGGTGGTCATGGCTTTGGTGATGTCAGAATGGTCGTCATGGCGACGATGATGTCATACTGGTCGTCATGGCGACGGTGTTGCAATAATGGTCGTCATGGCGACGGTGATGTCATAATGGTCGTCATGGCAATGGTGATGTAAGAATGGTCGTCATGGCGACGATGATGTCATAATGGTCGTCATGGCGACGGTGATGTCATAATGGTCGTCATGGCGACGATGATGTCATAATGGTCGTCATGGCTACGATGATGTCATAATGGTCGTCATGGCGACGATGATGTTATAATAGTAGTCATGGCGACGATGATGTCATAATGGTCGTCATGCCAACGATGATGTCATTATGGTTGTCATGGCTTTGGTGATGTCATAATGGTCGTCATTGCGACGGTGATGTCATAATGGTCGTCATGGCGACGATGATGTCATAATGGTCATCACGGCGACGATGATGTCATAATGGTCGTCACGGCGGCGGTAATGTCATAATGGTCATCATGGCGACGATGATGTCATACTATCGTCATGGCGATGGTGTTTCCATAATGGTCGTCATGGCGACGATGATGTCATAATGGTCATCATGGCGACGATGACGTCATAATGGTCGTCATGGCGACGATGACGTCATAATGGTCGTCATGGCGACGATGACGTCATAATGGTCGTCATGGCGACGATAATGTCATACTGGTCGTCATGACGACGGTGTTGCCATAATGGTCGTCATGGCGACGATGATGTCATAATGGTCGTCATGCCGACGATGATGTCATAATGGTCGTCATGGCGACGATGATGTCATAATGGTCGTCACGGCGACGATGATGTCAGTATGGTGGTCATGGCTTTGGTGATGTCGTAATGGTCGTCAGGGCGACGGTGATGTCATAATGGTCGTCATGGCAATGGTGATGTCAGAATGGTCGTCATGGCGACGATGATGTCATACTGTCGTCATGGCGACGGTGCTGCCATAATGGTCGTCATGGCGACGATGATGTCATAATGGTCATCATGGCGACGATGACGTCATAATGGTCGTCATGGCAACGATGATGTCATAATGGTCGTCATGGCGACGATGATGTCATACTGGTCGACATGGCGACAGTGTTGCCATAATGGTCGTCATGGCGACGATGATGTCATAATGGTCGTCATGGCGACGGTGTTGTCATAATGGTCGTCATGCCGACGATGATGTCATAATGGTCGTCATGGCGAAGATGACGTCATAATGGTCGTCATGGCTTTGGTGATGTCATAATGGTCGTCATGGCGACGGTGATGTCATAATGGTCGTCATGGCAAAGGTGATGTCAGAATGGTCGTCATGGCGACGGTGTTGCCATAATGGTCGTCATGGCGACGATGACGTCATAATGGTCATCATGGCGACGATGATGTCATAATGGTCGTCATGGCGACGATGACGTCATAATGGTCGTCATGGCGACGATGACGTCATAATGGTCATCATGGCGACGATGATGTCATAATGGTCGTCATGGCGACGATGACGTCATAATGGTCGTCATGGCGATGATGATGTCATAATAGTCGTCATGGCGACGATGATGTCATAATGGTCGTCATGGCGACGATGATGTCAGTATGGTGGTCATGGCTTTGGTTATGTCATAATGGTCGTCATGGCGACGGTGATGTCATAATGGTCGTCATGGCAATGGTGATGTCAGAATGGTCGTCATGGCGACGATGATGTCAGTATGGTGGTCATGGCTTTGGTGATGTCATAATGGTCGTCATGGCGACGATTATGTCATAATGGTCGTCATGGCGACGATGATGTCAATATGGTCGTCATGGCGACGATGATGTCAATATGGTTGTCATGGCTTGGTGATGTCATAATGGTCGTCATGGCGACGGTGATGTCATAATGGTCGTCATGGCGACGATGATGTCATAATGGTCGTCACGGCGACGATGATGTCATAATGGTCGTCATGGCGACGATGATGTCATACTGGTCGTCATGGCGACGGTGTTGCCATAATGGTCGTCATGGCGACGATGATGTCATAATGGTCGTCATGCCGACGATGATGTCATAATGGTCGTCATGGCGACGGTGTTGCCATAATGGTCGTCATGGCGACGATGATGTCATAATGGTCGTCATGGCGACGATGATGTTATAATGGTCGTCATGGCGACGATGATGTCAGTATGGTGGTCATGGCTTTGGTGATGTCATAATGGTCGTCATGGCGACGGTGATGTCATAATGGTCGTCATGGCAATGGTGATGTCAGAATGGTGGTCATGGCTTTCGTGATGTCATAATGGTCGTCATGGCGACGATGTCAATATGGTTGTCATGGCTTTGGTGATGTCATAATGGTCGTCATGGCAATGGTGATGTCAGAATGGTCGTCATGGCGACGATGATGTCATACTGTCGTCATGGCGACGGTGTTGCCATAATGGTCGTCATGGCGACGATGATGTCATAATGGTCATCATGGCGACGATGACGTCATAATGGTCGTCATGGCAACGATGAAGTCATAATGGTCGTCATGGCGACGATGATGTCATACTGGTCGACATGGCGACAGTGTTGCCATAATGGTCGTCATGGCGACGATGATGTCATAATGGTCGTCATGGCGACGGTGTTGTCATAATGGTCGTCATGCCGACGATGATGTCATAATGGTCGTCATGGCAAAGATGATGTCATAATGGTCGTCATGGCGACGATGATGTCATAATGGTCATCATGGCGACGATGACGTCATAATGGTCGTCATGGCGACGATGGCGTCATAATGGTCGTCATGGCGACGATGATGTCATAATGGTCGTCATGGCGACGATGATGTCATAATGGTCGTCATGGCGACGGTGATGTCATAATAGTCGTCATGGCGACAATGATGTCATAATGGTCGTCATGCCGACGATGATGTCATAATGGTCGTCACGGCGACGGTGTTGCCATAATGGTCGTCATGGCGACGATGATGTCATAATGGTCGTCATGGCGACGATGATGTCATAATGGTCGTCATGGCGACGATGATGTCAGTATGGTGGTCATGGCTTTGGTGATGTCATAATGGTCGTCATGGCGACGGTGATGTCATAATGGTCGTCATGGCGACGGTGTTGCCATAATGGTCGTCATGGCGACGATGACGTCATAATGGTCATCATGGCGACGATGATGTCATAATGGTCGTCATGGCGACGATGACGTCATAATGGTCGTCATGGCGACGATGATGTCATAATGGTCGTCATGGCGACGATGATGTCATTATGGTCGTCATGGCGACGATGATGTCAGTATGGTGGTCATGGCTTTGGTGATGTCATAATGGTCGTCATGGCGACGGTGATGTCATAATGGTCGTCATGGCAATGGTGATGTCAGAATGGTCGTCATGGCGACGATGATGTCAGTATGGTGGTCATGGCTTTGGTGATGTCATAATGGTCGTCATGGCGACGATTATGTCATAATGGTCGTCATGGCGACGATGATGTCAATATGGTTGTCATGGCTTGGTGATGTCATAATGGTCGTCATGGCGACGGTGATGTCATAATGGTCGTCATGGCGACGATGATGTCATAATGGTCGTCACGGCGACGATGATGTCATAATGGTCGTCATGGCGACGATGATGTCATACTGGTCGTCATGGCGACGGTGTTGCCATAATGGTCGTCATGGCGACGATGATGTCATAATGGTCGTCATGCCGACGATGATGTCATAATGGTCGTCATGGCGACGATGATGTTATAATGGTCGTCATGGCGACGATGATGTCAGTTTGGTGGTCATGGCTTTGGTGATGTCATAATGGTCGTCATGGCGACGGTGATGTCATAATGGTCGTCATGGCAATGGTGATGTCAGAATGGTGGTCATGGCTTTCGTGATGTCATAATGGTCGTCATGGCGACGATGTCAATATGGTTGTCATGGCTTTGGTGATGTCATAATGGTCGTCATGGCGACGGTGATGTCATAATGGTCGTCATGGCGACGATGATGTCATAATGGTCGTCACGGCGACGATGACGTCATAATGGTCGTCATAGCGACGATGATGTCATAATGGTCGTCATGGCGACGATGACGTCATAATGGTCGTCATGGCGACGATGATGTCATAATGGTCGTCATGGCGACGATGATGTCATACTGGTCGTCATGGCGACGGTGTTGCCATAATGGTTGTCATGGCGACGATGATGTCATAATGGTCGTCATGGCGACGGTGATGTCATAATGGTCGTCATGCCGACGATGATGTCAGTATGGTGGTCATGGCTTTGGTGATGTCATAATGGTCGTCATGGCAACGATGATGTCATAATGGTCGTCATGGCGACGATGATGTCAGTATGGTGGTCATGGCTTTGGTCATGTCATAATGGTCGTCATGGCTTTGGTGATGTCATAATGGTCGTCACGGCGACGGTGATGTCATAATGGTCGTTATGGCGACGATGACGTCATAATGGTCGTCATGGCGACGATGATGTCATACTGGTCGTCATGGCGACGGTGTTGCCATAATGGTCGTCATGGCGACGGTGTTGTCATAATGGTCGTCATGCCGACGATGATGTCATAATGGTCGTCATGCCGACGATGATGTCATAATGGTCGTCATGGCGACGATGATGTCAGTATGGTGGTCATGGCTTTGGTGATGTCATAATGGTCGTCATGGCTTTGGTGATGTCATAATGGTCGTCACGGCGACGGTGATGTCATAATGGTCGTTATGGCGACGATGACGTCATAATGGTCGTCATGGCGACGATGATGTCATACTGGTCGTCATGGCGACGGTGTTGCCATAATGGTCGTCATGGCGACGGTGTTGTCATAATGGTCGTCATGCCGACGATGATGTCATAATGGTCGTCATGCCGACGATGATGTCATAATGGTCGTCATGGCGACGATGATGTCATAATGGTCATCATGGCGACGATGACGTCATAATGGTCGTCATGGCGACGATGACGTCATAATGGTCGTCATGGCGACGATGATGTCATAATGGTCATCATGGCGACGGCGATGTCATAATAGTCGTCATGGCGACAATGATGTCATAATGGTCGTCATGCCGACGATGATGTCATAATGGTCGTCACGGCGACGGTGTTGCCATAATGGTCGTCATGGCGACGATGATGTCATAATGGTCGTCATGGCGACGATGAAGTCATAATGGTTGTCATGGCGACGATGATGTCAGTATGGTGGTCATGGCTTTGGTGATGTCATAATGGTCGTCATGGCGACGGTGATATCATAATGGTCGTCATGGCAAAGGTGATGTCAGAATGGTCGTCATGGCGACGGTGTTGCCATAATGGTCGTCATGGCGACGATGATGTCAGTATGGTGGTCATGGCTTTGGTGATGTCATAATGGTCGTCATGGCGACGGTGATGTCATAATGGTCGTCATGGCAATGGTGATGTCAGAATGGTCGTCATGGCGACGATGATGTCAGTATGGTGGTCATGGCTTTGGTGATGTCATAATGGTCGTCATGGCGACGATTATGTCATAATGGTCATCATGGCGACGATGATGTCAATATGGTTGTCATGGCTTGGTGATGTCATAATGGTCGTCATGGCGACGGTGATGTCATAATGGTCGTCATGGCGACGATGATGTCATAATGGTCGTCACGGCGACGATGATGTCATAATGGTCGTCATGGCGACGATGATGTCATACTGGTCGTCATGGCGACGGTGTTGCCATAATGGTCGTCATGGCGACGATGATGTCATAATGGTCGTCATGCCGACGATGGTGTCATAATGGTCGTCATGGCGACGGTGTTGCCATAATGGTCGTCATGGCGACGATGATGTCATAATGGTCGTCATGGCGACGATGATGTTATAATGGTCGTCATGGCGACGATGATGTCAGTATGGTGGTCATGGCTTTGGTGATGTCATAATGGTCGTCATGGCGACGGTGATGTCATAATGGTCGTCATGGCAATGGTGATGTCAGAATGGTGGTCATGGCTTTCGTGATGTCATAATGGTCGTCATGGCGACGATGTCAATATGGTTGTCATGGCTTTGGTGATGTCATAATGGTCGTCATGGCGACGGTGATGTCATAATGGTCGTCATGGCGACTATGATGTCATAATGGTCGTCACGGCGACGATGATGTCATAATGGTCGTCATGGCGACGATGATGTCATAATGGTCGTCATGGCGACGATGACGTCATAATGGTCGTCATGGCGACGATGATGTCATAATGGTCGTCATGGCGACGATGATGTCATACTGGTCGTCATGGCGACGGTGTTGCCATAATGGTTGTCATGGCGACGATGATGTCATAATGGTCGTCATGGCGACGGTGATGTCATAATGGTCGTCATGCCGACGATGATGTCAGTATGGTGGTCATGGCTTTGGTGATGGCATAATGGTCGTCATGGCAACGATGATGTCATAATGGTCGTCATGGCGACGATGATGTCATAATGGTCGTCATGGCGACGATGATGTCAGTATGGTGGTCATGGCTTTGGTGATGTCATAATGGTCGTCATGGCGACGGTGATGTCATAATGGTCGTCACGGCGACGGTGATGTCATAATGGTCGTTATGGCGACGATGACGTCATAATGGTCGTCATGGCGACGATGATGTCATACTGGTCGTCATGGCGACGGTGTTGCCATAATGGTCGTCATGGCGACGATGATGTCATAATGGTCGTCATGGCGACGGTGTTGTCATTATGGTCGTCATGCCGACGATGATGTCATAATGGTCGGCATGGCGAAGATAATGTCATAATGGTCGTCATGGCGACGATGATGTCATAATGGTCGTCATGGCGACGATGACGTCATAATGGTCGTCATGGCGACGATGATGTCATAATGGTCGTCATGGCGACGATGACGTCATAATGGTCGTCATGCCGACGATGATGTCATAATGGTCGTCATGGCGACGATGATGTCATAATGGTCGTCATGGCGACGATGATGTCATAATGGTCGTCATGGCGACGATGACGTCATAATGGTCGTCATGGCGACGATGATGTCATAATGGTCGTCATGGCGACGATGACGTCATAATGGTCGTCATGCCGACGATGATGTCATAATGGTCGTCATGGCGACGATGATGTCATAATGGTCGTCATGGCGACGATGATGTCAGTATGGTGGTCATGGCTTTGGTGATGTCAGAATGGTCGTCATGGCGACGATGATGTCATACTGGTCGTCATGGCGACGGTGTTGCCATAATGGTCGTCATGGCGACGATGATGTCATAATGGTCGTCATGGCAATGGTGATGTCAGAATGGTCGTCATGGCGACGATGATGTCATAATGGTCGTCATGGCGACGGTGATGTCATAATGGTCGTCATGGCGACGATGATGTCATAATGGTCGTCATGGCTACGATGATGTCATAATGGTCGTCATGGCGACGATGATGTTATAATAGTCGTCATGGCGACGATGATGTCATAATGGTCGTCATGCCGACGATGATGTCATAGTGGTCGTCATGCCAACGATGATGTCAATATGGTTGTCATGGCTTTGGTGATGTCATAATGGTCGTCATTGCGACGGTGATGTCATAATGGTCGTCATGGCGACGATGATGTCATAATGGTCGTCACGGCAACGATGATGTCATAATGGTCGTCACGGCGGCGGTAATGTCATAATGGTCATCATGGCGACGATGATGTCATACTGTCGTCATGGCAACGGTGTTGCCATAATGGTCGTCATGGCGACGATGATGTCATGAAGGTCATCATGGCGACGATGACGTCATAATGGTCGTCATGGCGACGATGACGTCATAATGGTCGTCATGGCGATGATGACGTCATAATGGTCATCATGGCGACGATAATGTCATACTGGTCTTCATGACGACGGTGTTGCCATAATGGTCGTCATGGCGACGATGATGTCATAATGGTCGTCATGCCGACGATGATGTCATAATGGTCGGCATGGCGAAGATGATGTCATAATGGTCGTCATGGCGACGATGATGTCATAATGGTCGTCATGGCGACGATGACGTCATAATGGTCGTCATGGCGACGATGATGTCATAATGGTCGTCATGGCGACGATGACGTCATAATGGTCGTCATGCCGACGATGATGTCATAATGGTCGTCATGGCGACGATGATGTCATAATGGTCGTCATGGCGACGATGATGTCATAATGGTCGTCATGGCGACGATGACGTCATAATGGTCGTCATGGCGACGATGATGTCATAATGGTCGTCATGGCGACGATGACGTCATAATGGTCGTCATGCCGACGATGATGTCATAATGGTCGTCATGGCGACGATGATGTCATAATGGTCGTCATGGCGACGATGATGTCAGTATGGTGGTCATGGCTTTGGTGATGTCAGAATGGTCGTCATGGCGACGATGATGTCATACTGGTCGTCATGGCGACGGTGTTGCCATAATGGTCGTCATGGCGACGATGATGTCATAATGGTCGTCATGGCAATGGTGATGTCAGAATGGTCGTCATGGCGACGATGATGTCATAATGGTCGTCATGGCGACGGTGATGTCATAATGGTCGTCATGGCGACGATGATGTCATAATGGTCGTCATGGCTACGATGATGTCATAATGGTCGTCATGGCGACGATGATGTTATAATAGTCGTCATGGCGACGATGATGTCATAATGGTCGTCATGCCGACGATGATGTCATAGTGGTCGTCATGCCAACGATGATGTCAATATGGTTGTCATGGCTTTGGTGATGTCATAATGGTCGTCATTGCGACGGTGATGTCATAATGGTCGTCATGGCGACGATGATGTCATAATGGTCGTCACGGCAACGATGATGTCATAATGGTCGTCACGGCGGCGGTAATGTCATAATGGTCATCATGGCGACGATGATGTCATACTGTCGTCATGGCAACGGTGTTGCCATAATGGTCGTCATGGCGACGATGATGTCATGAAGGTCATCATGGCGACGATGACGTCATAATGGTCGTCATGGCGACGATGACGTCATAATGGTCGTCATGGCGACGATGACGTCATAATGGTCATCATGGCGACGATAATGTCATACTGGTCTTCATGACGACGGTGTTGCCATAATGGTCGTCATGGCGACGATGATGTCATAATGGTCGTCATGCCGACGATGATGTCATAATGGTCGTCATGGCGACGATGATGTCATAATGGTCGTCACGGCGACGATGATGTCAGTATGGTGGTCATGGCTTTGGTGATGTCGTAATGGTCGTCATGGCGACGATGACGTCATAATGGTCTTCATGGCGACGATGATGTCATAATGGTCGTCATGGCGACGATGATGTCATTATGGTCGTCATGGCGACGATGATGTCAGTATGGTGGTCATGGCTTTGGTGATGTCATAATGGTCGTCATGGCGACGGTGATGTCATAATGGTCGTCATGGCAATGGTGATGTCAGAATGGTCGTCATGGCGACGATGATGTCAGTATGGTGGTCATGGCTTTGGTGATGTCATAATGGTCGTCATGGCGACGATTATGTCATAATGGTCGTCATGGCGACGATGATGTCAATATGGTTGTCATGGCTTGGTGATGTCATAATGGTCGTCATGGCGACGGTGATGTCATAATGGTCGTCATGGCGACGATGATGTCATAATGGTCGTCACGGCGACGATGATGTCATAATGGTCGTCATGGCGACGATGATGTCATACTGGTCGTCATGGCGACGGTGTTGCCATAATGGTCGTCATGGCGACGATGATGTCATAATGGTCGTCATGCCGACGATGATGTCATAATGGTCGTCATGGCGACGATGATGTTATAATGGTCGTCATGGCGACGATGATGTCAGTTTGGTGGTCATGGCTTTGGTGATGTCATAATGGTCGTCATGGCGACGGTGATGTCATAATGGTCGTCATGGCAATGGTGATGTCAGAATGGTGGTCATGGCTTTCGTGATGTCATAATGGTCGTCATGGCGACGATGTCAATATGGTTGTCATGGCTTTGGTGATGTCATAATGGTCGTCATGGCGACGGTGATGTCATAATGGTCGTCATGGCGACGAAGATGTCATAATGGTCGTCACGGCGACGATGACGTCATAATGGTCGTCATAGCGACGATGATGTCATAATGGTCGTCATGGCGACGATGACGTCATAATGGTCGTCATGGCGACGATGATGTCATAATGGTCGTCATGGCGACGATGATGTCATACTGGTCGTCATGGCGACGGTGTTGCCATAATGGTTGTCATGGCGACGATGATGTCATAATGGTCGTCATGGCGACGGTGATGTCATAATGGTCGTCATGCCGACGATGATGTCAGTATGGTGGTCATGGCTTTGGTGATGTCATAATGGTCGTCATGGCAACGATGATGTCATAATGGCCGTCATGGCGACGATGATGTCAGTATGGTGGTCATGGCTTTGGTGATGTCATAATGGTCGTCATGGCTTTGGTGATGTCATAATGGTCGTCACGGCGACGGTGATGTCATAATGGTCGTTATGGCGACGATGACGTCATAATGGTCGTCATGGCGACGATGATGTCATACTGGTCGTCATGGCGACGGTGTTGCCATAATGGTCGTCATGGCGACGGTGTTGTCATAATGGTCGTCATGCCGACGATGATGTCATAATGGTCGTCATGCCGACGATGATGTCATAATGGTCGTCATGGCGACGATGGTGTCAGTATGGTGGTCATGGCTTTGGTGATGTCATAATGGTCGTCATGGCTTTGGTGATGTCATAATGGTCGTCACGGCGACGGTGATGTCATAATGGTCGTTATGGCGACGATGACGTCATAATGGTCGTCATGGCGACGATGATGTCATACTGGTCGTCATGGCGACGGTGTTGCCATAATGGTCGTCATGGCGACGGTGTTGTCATAATGGTCGTCATGCCGACGATGATGTCATAATAGTCGTCATGCCGACGATGATGTCATAATGGTCGTCATGGCAACGATGATGTCATATTGGTCGTCATGGCGACGATGATGTCATAATGGTCGTCATGGCGACGATGATGTCAGTATGGTGGTCATGGCTTTGGTGATGTCATAATGGTCGTCATGGCGACGGTGATGTCATAATGGTCGTCACGGCGACGGTGATGTCATAATGGTCGTTATGGCGACGATGACGTCATAATGGTCGTCATGGCGACGATGATGTCATACTGGTCGTCATGGCGACGGTGTTGCCATAATGGTCGTCATGGCGACGATGATGTCATAATGGTCGTCATGGCGACGGTGTTGTCATAATGTTCGTCATGCCGACGATGATGTCATAATGGTCGTCATGGCGACGATGATGTCAGTATGGTAATCATGGCTTTGGTGATGTCAGAATGGTCGTCATGGCGACGGTGTTGCAATAATGGTCGTCATGGCGACGGTGTTGCCATAATGGTCGTCATGGCGACGATGACGTCATAATGGTCGTCATGGCGACGATGATGTAATAATGGTCGTCATGGCGACGATGACGTCATAATGGCCGTCATGGCGACGATGATGTCATAATGGTCGTCATGGCGACGATGATGTCATAATGGTCGTCATGGCGACGATGATGTCAGTATGGTGGTCATGGCTTTGGTGATGTCAGAATGGTCGTCATGGCGACGATGATGTCATAATGGTCGTCATGGCGACGGTGTTGCCATAATGGTCGTCATGGCGACGATGATGTCATAATGGTCGTCATGGCAATGGTGATGTCAGAATGGTCGTCATGGCGACGATGATGTCATAATGGTCGTCATGGCGACGGTGATGTCATAATGGTCGTCATGGCGACGATGATGTCATAATGGTCGTCATGGCTACGATGATGTCATAATGGTCGTCATGGCGACGATGATGTTATAATAGTCGTCATGGCGACGATGATGTCATAATGGTCGTCATGCCGACGATGATGTCATAATGGTCGTCATGCCAACGATGATGTCAATATGGTTGTCATGGCTTTGGTGATGTCATAATGGTCGTCATTGCGACGGTGATGTCATAATGGTCGTCATGGCGACGATGATGTCATAATGGTCGTCACGGCGACGATGATGTCATAATGGTCGTCACGGCGGCGGTAATGTCATAATGGTCATCATGGCGACGATGATGTCATACTGTCGTCATGGCAACGGTGTTGCCATAATGGTCGTCATGGCGACGATGATGTCATAAAGGTCATCATGGCGACGATGACGTCATAATGGTCGTCATGGCGACGATGACGTCATAATGGTCGTCATGGCGACGATGACGTCATAATGGTCGTCATGGCGACGATAATGTCATACTGGTCTTCATGACGACGGTGTTGCCATAATGGTCGTCATGCCGACGATGATGTCATAATGGTCGTCATGGCGACGATGATGTCATAATGGTCGTCACGGCGACGATGATGTCAGTATGGTGGTCATGGCTTTGGTGATGTCGTAATGGTCGTCAGGGCGACGGTGATGTCATAATGGTCGTCATGGCAATGGTGATGTCAGAATGGTCGTCATGGCGACGATGATGTCATACTGTCGTCATGGCGACGGTGTTGCCATAATGGTCGTCATGGCGACGATGATGTCATAATGGTCATCATGGCGACGATGACGTCATAATGGTCGTCATGGCAACGATGAAGTCATAATGGTCGTCATGGCGACGATGATGTCATACTGGTCGACATGGCGACAGTGTTGCCATAATGGTCGTCATGGCGACGATGATGTCATAATGGTCGTCATGGCGACGGTGTTGTCATAATGGTCGTCATGCCGACGATGATGTCATAATGGTCGTCATGGCGAAGATGATGTCATAATGGTCATCATGGCGACGATGATGTCATAATGGTCATCATGGCGACGATGACGTCATAATGGTCGTCATGGCGACGATGACGTCATAATGGTCGTCATGGCGACGATGATGTCATAATGGTCGTCATGGCGACGGTGATGTCATAGTAGTCGTCATGGCGACAATGATGTCATAATGGTCGTCATGCCGACGATGATGTCATAATGGTCGTCACGGCGACGGTGTTGCCATAATGGTCGTCATGGCGACGATGATGTCATAATGGTCGTCATGGCGACGATGATGTCATAATGGTCGTCATGGCGACGATGATGTCAGTATGGTGGTCATGGCTTTGGTGATGTCATAATGGTCGTCATGGCGACGGTGATGTCATAATGGTCGTCATGGCGACGGTGTTGCCATAATGGTCGTCATGGCGACGATGACGTCATAATGGTCATCATGGCGACGATGATGTCATGATGGTCGTCATGGCGACGATGACGTCATAATGGTCGTCATGGCGACGATGATGTCATACTGGTCGTCATGGCGACGATGATGTCATTATGGTCGTCATGGCGACGATGATGTCAGTATGGTGGTCATGGCTTTGGTGATGTCATAATGGTCGTCATGGCGACGGTGATGTCATAATGGTCGTCATGGCAATGGTGATGTCAGAATGGTCGTCATGGCGACGATGATGTCAGTATGGTGGTCATGGCTTTGGTGATGTCATAATGGTCGTCATGGCGACGATTATGTCATAATGGTCGTCATGGCGACGATGATGTCAATATGGTTGTCATGGCTTGGTGATGTCATAATGGTCGTCATGGCGACGGTGATGTCATAATGGTCGTCATGGCGACGATGATGTCATAATGGTCGTCACGGCGACGATGATGTCATAATGGTCGTCATGGCGACGATGATGTCATACTGGTCGTCATGGCGACGGTGTTGCCATAATGGTCGTCATGGCGACGATGATGTCATAATGGTCGTCATGCCGACGATGATGTCATAATGGTCGTCATGGCGACGATGATGTTATAATGGTCGTCATGGCGACGATGATGTCAGTTTGGTGGTCATGGCTTTGGTGATGTCATAATGGTCGTCATGGCGACGGTGATGTCATAATGGTCGTCATGGCAATGGTGATGTCAGAATGGTGGTCATGGCTTTCGTGATGTCATAATGGTCGTCATGGCGACGATGTCAATATGGTTGTCATGGCTTTGGTGATGTCATAATGGTCGTCATGGCGACGGTGATGTCATAATGGTCGTCATGGCGACGATGATGTCATTATGGTCGTCACAGCGACGATGATGTCATAATGGTCGTCATAGCGACGATGATGTCATAATGGTCGTCATGGCGACGATGACGTCATAATGGTCGTCATGGCGACGATGATGTCATAATGGTCGTCATGGCGACGATGATGTCATACTGGTCGTCATGGCGACGGTGTTGCCATAATGGTTGTCATGGCGACGATGATGTCATAATGGTCGTCATGGCGACGGTGATGTCATAATGGTCGTCATGCCGACGATGATGTCAGTATGGTGGTCATGGCTTTGGTGATGTCATAATGGTCGTCATGGCAACGATGATGTCATAATGGTCGTCATGGCGACGATGATGTCATAATGGTCGTCATGGCGACGATGATGTCAGTATGGTGGTCATGGCTTTGGTGATGTCATAATGGTCGTCATGGCTTTGGTGATGTCATAATGGTCGTCATGGCGACGGTGATGTCATAATGGTCGTTATGGCGACGATGACGTCATAATGGTCGTCATGGCGACGATGATGTCATACTGGTCGTCATGGCGACGGTGTTGCCATAATGGTCGTCATGGCGACGGTGTTGTCATAATGGTCGTCATGCCGACGATGATGTCATAATGGTCGTCATGCCGACGATGATGTCATAATGGTCGTCATGGCGACGATGACGTCATAATGGTCGTCATGGCGACGATGACGTCATAATGGTCGTCATGGCGACGATGACGTCATAATGGTCGTCATGGCGACGGCGATGTCATAATGGTCGTCATGGCGACGGCGATGTCATAATAGTCGTCATGGCGACAATGATGTCATAATGGTCGTCATGCCGACGATGATGTCATAATGGTCGTCACGGCGACGGTGTTGCCATAATGGTCGTCATGGCGACGATGATGTCATAATGGTCGTCAAGGCGACGATGATGTCATAATGGTTGTCATGGCGACGATGATGTCAGTATGGTGGTCATGGCTTTGGTGATGTCATAATGGTCGTCATGGCGATGGTGATATCATAATGGTCGTCATGGCAAAGGTGATGTCAGAATGGTCGTCATGGCGACGGTGTTGCCATAATGGTCGTCATGGCGACGATGACGTCATAATGGTCGTCATGGCGACGATGATGTCATAAAGGTCGTCATGGCGACGATGACGTCATCATGGTCGTCATGGCGACGATGATGTCATAATGGTCGTCATGGCGACGATGATGTCATAATGGTCGTTATGGCGACGATGATGTCAGTATGGTGGTCATGGCTTTGGTGATGTCATAATGGTCGTCATGGCGACGATGATGTCATAATGGTCGTCATGGCAATAGTGATGTCAGAATGGTCGTCATGGCGACGATGATGTCAGTATGGTGGTCATGGCTTTGGTGATGTCATAATGGTCGTCATGGCGACGATTATGTCATAATGGTCGTCATGGCGACGATGATGTCAATATGGTTGTCATGGCTTGGTGATGTCATAATGGTCGTCATGGCGACGGTGATGTCATAATGGTCGTCATGGCGACGATGATGTCATAATGGTCGTCACGGCGACGATGATGTCATAATGGTCGTCATGGCGACGATGATGTCATACTGGTCGTCATGGCGACGGTGTTGCCATAATGGTCGTCATGGCGACGATGATGTCATAATGGTCGCCATGCCGACGATGATGTCATAATGGTCGTCATGGCGACGGTGTTGCCATAATGGTCGTCATGGCGACGATGATGTCATAATGGTCGTCATGGCGACGATGATGTTATAATGGTCGTCATGGCGACGATGATGTCAGTATGGTGGTCATGGCTTTGGTGATGTCATAATGGTCGTCATGGCGACGGTGATGTCATAATGGTCGTCATGGCAATGGTGATGTCAGAATGGTGGTCATGGCTTTCGTGATGTCATAATGGTCGTCATGGCGACGATGATGTCAATATGGTTGTCATGGCTTTGGTGATGTCATAATGGTCGTCATGGCGACGGTGATGTCATAATGGTCGTCATGGCGACGATGATGTCATAATGGTCGTCACGGCGACGATGATGTCATAATGGTCGTCATAGCGACGATGAAGTCATAATGGTCGTCATGGCGACGATGACGTCATAATGGTCGTCATGGCGACGATGATGTCATAATGGTCGTCATGGCGACGATGATGTCATACTGGTCGTCATGGCGACGGTGTTGCCATAATGGTTGTCATGGCGACGATGATGTCATAATGGTCGTCATGGCGACGGTGATGTCATAATGGTCGTCATGCCGACGATGATGTCAGTATGGTGGTCATGGCTTTGGTGATGTCATAATGGTCGTCATGGCAACGATGATGTCATAATGGTCGTCATGGCGACGATGATGTCATAATGGTCGTCATGGCGACGATGATGTCAGTATGGTGGTCATGGCTTTGGTGATGTCATAATGGTCGTCATGGCGACGGTGATGTCATAATGGTCGTCACGGCGACGGTGATGTCATAATGGTCGTCATGGCGACGGTGATGTCATAATGGTCGTCACGGCGACGGTGATGTCATAATGGTCGTCATGGCGACGATGACGTCATAATGGTCGTCATGGCGACGATGATGTCATACTGGTCGTCATGGCGACGGTGTTGCCATAATGGTCGTCATGGCGACGATGATGTCATAATGGTCGTCATGGCGACGATGATGTCATAATGGTCGTCATGCCGACGATGATGTCATAATAGTCGTCATGGCGAAGATGATGTCATAATGGTCGTCATGGCGACGATGATGTCATAATGGTCGTCATGGCGACGATGACGTCATAATGATCGTCATGGCGACGATGACGTCATAATGATCGTCATGTCGACGGTGATGTCATAATGGTCGTCATGGCGACGGTGATGTCATAATGGTCGTCATGGCGACGGTGATGTCATAATAGTCGTCATGGCGACGTTGATGTCATATATGTCGTCATGCCGACGATGATGTCATAATGGTCGTCATGGCGACGGTGTTACCATAATGGTCGTCATGGCGACGATGATGTCATAATGGTCGTCATGACGACAATGATGTCATAATGGTCGTCATGGCGACGATGATGTCATAATGGTCGTCATGCCGACGATGATGTCATAATGGTCGTCACGGCGACGGTGTTGCCATAATGGTCGTCATGGCGACGATGATGTCATAATGGTCGTCATGGCGACGATGATGTCATAATGGTCGTCATGGTGACGATGATGTCAGTATGGTGGTCATGGCTTTGGTGATGTCATAATGGTCGTCATGGCGACGGTGATGTCATAATGGTCGTCATGGCAATGGTGATGTCAGAATGGTCGTCATGGCGACGGTGTTGCCATAATGGTCGTCATGGCGACGATGATGTCATAATGGTCGTCATGGCGACGATGATGTCATAATGGTCGTCATGGCGACGATGACGTCATAATGGTCGTCATGGCGACGATGATGTCATAATGGTCGTCATGGTGACGATGATGTCATAATGGTCGTCATGGCAATGGTGATGTCAGAATGGTCGTCATGGCGACGATGATGTCAGTATGGTGGTCATGGCTTTGGTGATGTCATAATGGTCGTCATGGCGACGGTGATGTCATAATGGTCGTCATGGCAATGGTGATGTCAGAATGGTCGTCATGGCGACGATGATGTCAGTATGGTGGTCATGGCTTTGGTGATGTCATAATGGTCGTCATGGCGACGATTATGTCATAATGGTCGTCATGGCGACGATGATGTCAATATGGTTGTCATGGCTTTGGTGATGTCATAATGGTCGTCATGGCGGCGGTGATGTCATAATGGTCGTCATGGCGACGATGATGTCATAATGGTCGTCACGGCGACGATGATGTCATAATGGTCGTCATAGCGACGATGACGTCATAATGGTCGTCATGGCGACGATGATGTCATAATGGTCGTCATGGCGACGATGATGTCAATATGGTTGTCATGGCTTTGGTGATGTCATAATGGTCGTCATGGCGACGGTGATGTCATAATGGTCGTCATGGCGACGATGATGTCATAATGGTCGTCACAGCGACGATGATGTCATAATGGTCGTCACGGCGACGGTGATGTCATAATGGTAGTCATGGCGACGATGATGTCATACTGGTCGTCATGGCGACGGTGTTGCCATAGTGGTCGTCATGGTGACGATGATGTCATAATGGTCGTCATGGCGACGATGATGTCATAATGGTCGTCATGCCGACGATGATGTCAGTATGGTGGTCATGGCTTTGGTGATGTCATAATGGTCGTCATGGCGACGATGATGTCATACTGGTCGTCATGGCGACGGTGTTGCCATAATGGTCGTCATGGCGACGATGATGTCATAATGGTCGTCATGGCGACGGTGATGTCATAATGGTCGTCATGCCGACGATGATGTCAGTATGGTGGTCATGGCTTTGGTGATGTCATAATGGTCGTCATGGCGACGGTGATGTCATAATGGTCGTCATGGCAATGGTGATGTCAGAATGGTCGTCATGGCGACGATGATGTCAGTATGGTGGTCATGGCTTTGGTGATGTCATAATGGTCGTCATGGCGACGATTATGTCATAATGGTCGTCATGGCGACGATGATGTCAATATGGTTGTCATGGCTTTGGTGATGTCATAATGGTCGTCATGGCGACGGTGATGTCATAATGGTCGTCATGGCGACGATGATGTCATAATGGTCGTCACAGCGACGATGATGTCATAATGGTCGTCACGGCGACGGTGATGTCATAATGGTAGTCATGGCGACGATGATGTCATACTGGTCGTCATGGCGACGGTGTTGCCATAATGGTCGTCATGGTGACGATGATGTCATAATGGTCGTCATGGCGACGATGATGTCATAATGGTCGTCATGGCGACGATGATGTCATAATGGTCGTCATGGCGACGATGATGTCAGTATGGTGGTCATGGCTTTGGTGATGTCATAATAGTCGTCATGGCGACGATGATGTCATACTGGTCGTCATGGCGACGGTGTTGCCATAATGGTCGTCATGGCGACGATGATGTCATAATGGTCGTCATGGCGACGGTGATGTCATAATGGTCGTCATGCCGACGATGATGTCAGTATGGTGGTCATGGCTTTGGTGATGTCATAATGGTCGTTATGGCGACGATGATGTCATAATGGTCGTCATAGCGACGTTGATGTCATAATGGTCGTCATGGCGACGATGATGTCAGTATGGTGGTCATGGCTTTGGTGATGTCATAATGGTTGTCATGGCGACGGTGATGTCATAATGGTCGTCATGGCGACGATGATGTCATAATGGTCGTCATGGCGACGATGACGTCATAATGGTCGTCATGGCGACGATGACGTCATAATGGTCGTCATGGCGACGATGATGTCATACTGGTCGTCATGGCGATGGTGTTGCCATAATGGTCGTCATGGCGACGATGATGTCATAATGGTCGTCATGGCGACGATGATGTCAATATGGTTGTCATGGCTTTGGTGATGTCATAATGGTCGTCATGGTGACGGTGATGTCATAATGGTCGTCACGGCGACGGTGATGTCATAATGATCGTCACGGCGACGATGATGTCATAATGGTCGTCACGGCGACGGTGATGTCATAATGGTCGTCATGGCGACGATAACGTCATAATGGTCGTCATGGCGACGATGATGTCATAATGGTCGTCATGGCGACGATGATGTGATAATGGTCGTCATGGCGACGATGATGTCATAATGGTCGTCATGGTGACGATGATGTCATAATGGTCGTCATGGCGACGATGACGTCATAATGGTCGTCATGGCGACGATGATGTCATAATGGTCGTCATGGCGACGATGATGTCATACTGGTCGTCATGGCGACGGTGTTGCCATAATGGTCGTCATGGCGACAATGATGTCATAATGGTCGTCATGGCGACGGTGATGTCATAATGGTCGTCATGCCGACGATGATGTCAGTATGGTGGTCATGTCTTTGGTGATGTCATAATGGTCGTCATGGCGACGATGATGTCATAATGGTCGTCATGGCGACGATTATGTCAGTATGGTGGTCATGGCTTTGGTGATGTCATAATGGTCGTCATGGCGACGGTGATGTCAAAATCGTCGTCATGGCAATGGTGATGTCAGAATGGTCGTCATGGCGACGATGATGTCATACTGGTCGTCATGGCGACGGTGTTGCCATAATGGTCGTCATGGCGACGATGATGTCATAATGGTCGTCATGGCAATGGTGATGTCAGAATGGTCGTCATGGCGACGATGATGTCATAATGGTCGTCATGGCGACGATGACGTCATAATGGTCGTCATGGCGACGATGACGTCATAATGGTCGTCATGGCGACGATGATGTCATACTGGTCGTCATGGCGACGGTGTTGCCATAATGGTCGTCATGGCGACGATGATGTCATAATGGTCGTCATGGCGACGATGATGTCATAATGGTCGTCATGCCGACGATGATGTCATAATAGTCGTCATGGCGAAGATGATGTCATAATGGTCGTCATGGCGACGATGATGTCATAATGGTCGTCATGGCGACGATGACGTCATAATGATCGTCATGGCGACGATGACGTCATAATGATCGTCATGTCGACGGTGATGTCATAATGGTCGTCATGGCGACGGTGATGTCATAATGGTCGTCATGGCGACGGTGATGTCATAATAGTCGTCATGGCGACGTTGATGTCATATATGTCGTCATGCCGACGATGATGTCATAATGGTCGTCATGGCGACGGTGTTACCATAATGGTCGTCATGGCGACGATGATGTCATAATGGTCGTCATGACGACAATGATGTCATAATGGTCGTCATGGCGACGATGATGTCATAATGGTCGTCATGCCGACGATGATGTCATAATGGTCGTCACGGCGACGGTGTTGCCATAATGGTCGTCATGGCGACGATGATGTCATAATGGTCGTCATGGCGACGATGATGTCATAATGGTCGTCATGGTGACGATGATGTCAGTATGGTGGTCATGGCTTTGGTGATGTCATAATGGTCGTCATGGCGACGGTGATGTCATAATGGTCGTCATGGCAATGGTGATGTCAGAATGGTCGTCATGGCGACGGTGTTGCCATAATGGTCGTCATGGCGACGATGATGTCATAATGGTCGTCATGGCGACGATGATGTCATAATGGTCGTCATGGCGACGATGACGTCATAATGGTCGTCATGGCGACGATGATGTCATAATGGTCGTCATGGTGACGATGATGTCATAATGGTCGTCATGGCAATGGTGATGTCAGAATGGTCGTCATGGCGACGATGATGTCAGTATGGTGGTCATGGCTTTGGTGATGTCATAATGGTCGTCATGGCGACGGTGATGTCATAATGGTCGTCATGGCAATGGTGATGTCAGAATGGTCGTCATGGCGACGATGATGTCAGTATGGTGGTCATGGCTTTGGTGATGTCATAATGGTCGTCATGGCGACGATTATGTCATAATGGTCGTCATGGCGACGATGATGTCAATATGGTTGTCATGGCTTTGGTGATGTCATAATGGTCGTCATGGCGGCGGTGATGTCATAATGGTCGTCATGGCGACGATGATGTCATAATGGTCGTCACGGCGACGATGATGTCATAATGGTCGTCATAGCGACGATGACGTCATAATGGTCGTCATGGCGACGATGATGTCATAATGGTCGTCATGGCGACGATGATGTCAATATGGTTGTCATGGCTTTGGTGATGTCATAATGGTCGTCATGGCGACGGTGATGTCATAATGGTCGTCATGGCGACGATGATGTCATAATGGTCGTCACAGCGACGATGATGTCATAATGGTCGTCACGGCGACGGTGATGTCATAATGGTAGTCATGGCGACGATGATGTCATACTGGTCGTCATGGCGACGGTGTTGCCATAGTGGTCGTCATGGTGACGATGATGTCATAATGGTCGTCATGGCGACGATGATGTCATAATGGTCGTCATGCCGACGATGATGTCAGTATGGTGGTCATGGCTTTGGTGATGTCATAATGGTCGTCATGGCGACGATGATGTCATACTGGTCGTCATGGCGACGGTGTTGCCATAATGGTCGTCATGGCGACGATGATGTCATAATGGTCGTCATGGCGACGGTGATGTCATAATGGTCGTCATGCCGACGATGATGTCAGTATGGTGGTCATGGCTTTGGTGATGTCATAATGGTCGTCATGGCGACGGTGATGTCATAATGGTCGTCATGGCAATGGTGATGTCAGAATGGTCGTCATGGCGACGATGATGTCAGTATGGTGGTCATGGCTTTGGTGATGTCATAATGGTCGTCATGGCGACGATTATGTCATAATGGTCGTCATGGCGACGATGATGTCAATATGGTTGTCATGGCTTTGGTGATGTCATAATGGTCGTCATGGCGACGGTGATGTCATAATGGTCGTCATGGCGACGATGATGTCATAATGGTCGTCACAGCGACGATGATGTCATAATGGTCGTCACGGCGACGGTGATGTCATAATGGTAGTCATGGCGACGATGATGTCATACTGGTCGTCATGGCGACGGTGTTGCCATAATGGTCGTCATGGTGACGATGATGTCATAATGGTCGTCATGGCGACGATGATGTCATAATGGTCGTCATGGCGACGATGATGTCATAATGGTCGTCATGGCGACGATGATGTCAGTATGGTGGTCATGGCTTTGGTGATGTCATAATAGTCGTCATGGCGACGATGATGTCATACTGGTCGTCATGGCGACGGTGTTGCCATAATGGTCGTCATGGCGACGATGATGTCATAATGGTCGTCATGGCGACGGTGATGTCATAATGGTCGTCATGCCGACGATGATGTCAGTATGGTGGTCATGGCTTTGGTGATGTCATAATGGTCGTTATGGCGACGATGATGTCATAATGGTCGTCATAGCGACGTTGATGTCATAATGGTCGTCATGGCGACGATGATGTCAGTATGGTGGTCATGGCTTTGGTGATGTCATAATGGTTGTCATGGCGACGGTGATGTCATAATGGTCGTCATGGCGACGATGATGTCATAATGGTCGTCATGGCGACGATGACGTCATAATGGTCGTCATGGCGACGATGACGTCATAATGGTCGTCATGGCGACGATGATGTCATACTGGTCGTCATGGCGATGGTGTTGCCATAATGGTCGTCATGGCGACGATGATGTCATAATGGTCGTCATGGCGACGATGATGTCAATATGGTTGTCATGGCTTTGGTGATGTCATAATGGTCGTCATGGTGACGGTGATGTCATAATGGTCGTCACGGCGACGGTGATGTCATAATGATCGTCACGGCGACGATGATGTCATAATGGTCGTCACGGCGACGGTGATGTCATAATGGTCGTCATGGCGACGATAACGTCATAATGGTCGTCATGGCGACGATGATGTCATAATGGTCGTCATGGCGACGATGATGTGATAATGGTCGTCATGGCGACGATGATGTCATAATGGTCGTCATGGTGACGATGATGTCATAATGGTCGTCATGGCGACGATGACGTCATAATGGTCGTCATGGCGACGATGATGTCATAATGGTCGTCATGGCGACGATGATGTCATACTGGTCGTCATGGCGACGGTGTTGCCATAATGGTCGTCATGGCGACAATGATGTCATAATGGTCGTCATGGCGACGGTGATGTCATAATGGTCGTCATGCCGACGATGATGTCAGTATGGTGGTCATGTCTTTGGTGATGTCATAATGGTCGTCATGGCGACGATGATGTCATAATGGTCGTCATGGCGACGATTATGTCAGTATGGTGGTCATGGCTTTGGTGATGTCATAATGGTCGTCATGGCGACGGTGATGTCAAAATCGTCGTCATGGCAATGGTGATGTCAGAATGGTCGTCATGGCGACGATGATGTCATACTGGTCGTCATGGCGACGGTGTTGCCATAATGGTCGTCATGGCGACGATGATGTCATAATGGTCGTCATGGCAATGGTGATGTCAGAATGGTCGTCATGGCGACGATGATGTCATAATGGTCGTCATGGCGACCGTGATGTCATAATGGTCGTCATGGCGACGATGATGTCATAATGGTCGTCATGGCTACGATGATGTCATAATGGTCGTCATGGCTACGATGATGTCATATAGGTCGTCATGGCGACGATGATGTCATAATGGTCGTCATGGCGACGGTGATGTTATAATAGTCGTCATGGCGACGATGATGTCATAATGGTCGTCATGCCGACGATGATGTCAATATGGTTTTCATGGCTTTGGTGATGTCATAATGGTCGTCATGGCGACGGTGATGTCATAATGGTCGTCATGGCGACGATGATGTCATAATGGTCGTCACGGCAGCGGTAATGTCATAATGGTCGTCATGGCGACGATGATGTCATACTGTCGTCATGGCGACGGTGTTGCCATAATGGTCATCATGGCGACGATGATGTCATAATGGTCATCATGGCGACGATGACGTCATAATGGTCGTCATGGCGACGATGACGTCATAATGGTCGTCATGGCGACGATAATGTCATACTGGTCGTCATGGCGACGGTGTTGCCATAATGGTCGTCATGGCGACGATGATGTCATAATGGTCGTCATGCCGACGATGATGTCATAATGGTCGTCATGGCGACGATGATGTCATAATGGTCGTCATGGCGACGATGATGTCAGTATGGTGGTCATGGCTTTGGTGATGTCATAATGGTCGTCATGGCTTTGGTGATGTCATAATGGTCGTCATGGCGACGATGATGTCATAATGGTCGTCACGGCGACGATGATGGCATAATGGTCGTCATAGCGACGATGATGTCATAATGGTCGTCATGGCGACGATGACGTCATAATGGTCGTCATGGCGACGATGATGTCATAATGGTCGTCATGGCGACGATGATGTCATACTGGTCGTCATGGCGACGGTGTTGCCATAATGGTCGTCATGGCGACGATGATGTCATAATGGTCGTCATGGCGACGGTGATGTCATAATGGTCGTCATGCCGACGATGATGTCATAATGGTCGTCATGGCGACGATGATGTGAGTATGGTGGTCATGGCTTTGGTGATGTCATAATGGTCGTCATGGCGAAGGTGATGTCAAAATGGTCGTCATGGCAATGGTGATGTCAGAATGGTCGTCATGGCGACGATGATGTCATACTGGTCGTCATGGCGACGATGATGTCATAATGGTCGTCATGGCTACGATGATGTCATAATGGTCGTCATGGCGACGATGATGTTATAATAGTCGTCATGGCGACAATGATGTCATAATGGTCGTCATGCCAACGATGATGTCAATATGGTTGTCATGGCTTTGGTGATGTCATAATGGTCGTCATGGCGACGATGATGTCATAATGGTCGTCACGGCGACGATGATGTCATAATGGTCGTCACGGCGGCGGTAATGTCATAATGGTCGTCATGGCGACGATGATGTCATACTGTCGTCATGGCGACGGTGTTGCCATAATGGTCGTCATGGCGACGATGATGTCATAATGGTCATCATGGCGACGATGACGTCATAATGGTCGTCATGGTGACGATGACGTCATAATGGTCGTCATGGCGACGATGACGTCATAATGGTCGTCATGGCGACGATAATGTCATACTGGTCGTCATGGCGACGGTGTTGCCATAATGGTCGTCATGCCGATGATGATGTCATAATGGTCGGCATGGCGACGATGATGTCATAATGGTCGTCATGGCGACGATGATGTCAGTATGGTGGTCATGGCTTTGGTGATGTCATAATGGTCGTCATGGCGACGGTGATGTCAGAATGGTCGTCATGGCAATGGTGATGTCAGAATGGTCGTCATGGCGACGATGATGTCATACTGTCGTCATGGCGACGGTGTTGCCATAATGGTGGTCATGGCGACGATGATGTCATAATGGTCATCATGGCGACGATGACGTCATAATGGTCGTCATGGCGACGATGACGTCATAATGGTCGTTATAGCGACGATAATGTCATACTGGTCGTCATGGCGACGGTGTTGCCATAATGGTCGTCATGGCGACGATGATGTCATAATGGTCGTCATGCCGACGATGATGTCATAATGGTCGTCATGGCGACGATGATCTCAGTATGGTGGTCATGGCTTTGGTGATGTCATAATGGTCGTCATGGCGACGGTGATGTCATAATGGTCGTCATGGCAATGGTGATGTCAGAATGGTCGTCATGGCGACGATGATGTCAGTATGGTGGTCATGGTTTTGGTGATGTCATAATGGTCGTCATGGTGACGATGATGTCATAATGGTCGTCATGGCGACGATGATATCAATATGGTTGTCATGGCTTTGGTGATGTCATAATGGTCGTCATGGCGACGGTGATGTCATAATGGTCGTCATGGCGACGATGATGTCATAATGGTCGTCACGGCGACGATGATGTCATAATGGTCGTCATAGCGACGATGACGTCATAATGGTCGTCATGGCGACGATGATGTCATAATGGTCGTCATGGCGACGATGATGTCATTATGGTCGTCATGGCGACGGTGTTGCCATAATGGTCGTCATGGCGACGATGATGTCATTATGGTAGTCATGCCGACGATGATGTCACAATGGTCGTCATGGCGACGATGATGTCAGTATGGTGGTCATGGCTTTGGTGATGTCATAATGGTCGTCATGGCGACGGTGATGTCAAAATGGTCGTCATGGCAATGGTGATGTCAGAATGGTCGTCATGGCGACGATGATGTCAGAATGGTCGTCATGGCGACGGTGTTGCCATAATGGTCGTCATGGCGACGATGATGTCATAATGGTCATCATGGCAACGGTGATGTCAGAATGGTCGTCATGGCGACGATGATGTCATAATGGTCGTCATGGCGACGGTGATGTCATAATGGTCGTCATGGCGACGATGATGTCATAATGGTCGTCATGGCTACGATGATGTCATAATGGTCGTCATGGCGACGATGATGTCATAATGGTCGTCATGGCGACGATGTTGTCATAATGGTCGTCATGGCGACGGTGATGTTATAATAGTCGTCATGGCGACGATGATGTCATAATGGTCGTCATGCCAACGATGATGTCAATATGGTTGTCATGGCTTTGGTGATGTCATAATGGTCGTCATGGCGACGATGATGTCATAATGGTCATCACGGCGACGATGATGTCATAATGGTCGTCACGGCGGCGGTAATGTCATAATGGTCGTCACGGCGACGATGATGTCATACTGTCGTCATGGCGACGGTGTTGCCATAATGGTCGTCATGGCGACGATGATGTCATAATGGTCATCATGGCGACGATGACGTCATAATGGTCGTCATGGCGACGATGACGTCATAATGGTCGTCATGGCGACGATGACGTCATAATGGTCGTCATGGCGACGATGACGTCATAATGGTCGTCATGGCGACGATAATGTCATACTGGTCGTCATGGCGACGGTGTTGCCATAATGGTCGTCATGGCGATGATGATGTCATAATGTTCGTCATGCCGACGATGATGTCATAATGGTCGTCATGGCGACGATGATGTCATAATGGTCGTCATGGCGACGATGATGTCATTATGGTGGTCATGGCTTTGGTGATGTCAGAATGGTCGTCATGGCGACGGTGATGTCATAATGGTCGTCATGGCAATGGTGATGTCAGAATGGTCGTCATGGCGACGATGATGTCAGTATGGTGGTCATGGCTTTGGTGATGTAATAATGGTCGTCATGGCGACGATGATGTCATAATGGTCGTCATGGTGACGATGATGTCAATATGGTTGTCATGGCTTTGGTGATGTCATAATGGTCGTCATGGCGACGATGATGTCATACTGGTCGTCATGGCGGCGGTGTTGCCATAATGGTCGTCATGGCGACGATGATGTCATAATGTTCGTCATGGCGACGATGATGTCATAATGGTCATCATGGCGACGATGACGTCATAATGGTCGTCATGGCGACAATGACGTCATTATGGTCGTCATGGCGACGATGATGTCATAATGGTCGTCATGGCGACGATGATGTCATACTGGTCGTCATGGCGACGGAGTTGCCTTAATGGTCGTCATTTCGACGATGATGTCATAATGGTCGTCATGCCGACGATGATGTCATAATGGTCGTCATGGCGACGATGATGTCATAATGGTCGTCATGGCGACGATGATGTCATAATGGTCGTCATGGCGACGATGATGTCAGTATGGTGGTCATGGCTTTGGTGATGTCATAATGGTCGTCATGGCGACGGTGATGTCATAATGGTCGTCATGGCAATGGTGATGTCAGAATGGTCATCATGGCGACGATGATGTCAGTATGGTGGTCATGGCTTTGGTGATGTCATAATGGTCGTCATGGCGACGATGATGTCAATATGGTTGTCATGGCTTTGGTGATGTCATAATGGTCGTCATGGCGATGTTGATGTCATAATGGTCGTCACGGCGACGATGATGTCATAATGGTCGTCACGGCGACGGTGATGTCATAATGGTCGTCATGGTGACGATGATGTCATACTGGTCGTCATGGCGACGGTGTTGCCATAATGGTCGTCATGGCGACGATGATGTCATAATGGTCGTCATGGCGACAATGATGTCATAATGGTCGTCATGGCGACGATGATGTCACAATGGTCGTCATGGCGACGATGATGTCAGTATGGTGGTCATGGCTTTGGTGATGTCATAATGGTCGTCATGGCGACGGTGATGTCAAAATGGTCGTCATGGCAATGGTGATGTCAGAATGGTCGTCATGGCGACGATGATGTCAGAATGGTCGTCATGGCGACGGTGTTGCCATAATGGTCGTCATGGCGACGATGATGTCATAATGGTCATCATGGCAACGGTGATGTCAGAATGGTCGTCATGGCGACGATGAAGTCATAATGGTCGTCATGGCGACGGTGATGTCATAATGGTCGTCATGGCGACGATGATGTCATAATGGTCGTCATGGCTACGATGATGTCATAATGGTCGTCATGGCGACGATGATGTCATAATGGTCGTCATGGCGACGATGTTGTCATAATGGTCGTCATGGCGACGGTGATGTTATAATAGTCGTCATGGCGACGATGATGTCATAATGGTCGTCATGCCAACGATGATGTCAATATGGTTGTCATGGCTTTGGTGATGTCATAATGGTCGTCATGGCGACGATGATGTCATAATGGTCATCACGGCGACGATGATGTCATAATGGTCGTCACGGCGGCGGTAATGTCATAATGGTCGTCACGGCGACGATGATGTCATACTGTCGTCATGGCGATGGTGTTGCCATAATGGTCGTCATGGCGACGATGATGTCATAATGGTCATCATGGCGACGATGACGTCATAATGGTCGTCATGGCGACGATTACGTCATAATGGTCGTCATGGCGACGATGACGTCATAATGGTCGTCATGGCGACGATGACGTCATAATGGTCGTCATGGCGACGACGACGTCATAATGGTCGTCATGGCGACGATAATGTCATACTGGTCGTCATGGCGACGGTGTTGCCATAATGGTCGTCATGGCGATGATGATGTCATAATGTTCGTCATGCCGACGATGATGTCATAATGGTCGTCATGGCGACGATGATGTCATAATGGTCGTCATGGCGACGATGATGTCAGTATGGTGGTCATGGCTTTGGTGATGTCAGAATGGTCGTCATGGCGACGGTGATGTCATAATGGTCGTCATGGCAATGGTGATGTCAGAATGGTCGTCATGGCGACGATGATGTCAGTATGGTGGTCATGGCTTTGGTGATGTAATAATGGTCGTCATGGCGACGATGATGTCATAATGGTCGTCATGGTGACGATGATGTCAATATGGTTGTCATGGCTTTGGTGATGTCATAATGGTCGTCATGGCGACGATGATGTCATACTGGTCGTCATGGCGGCGGTGTTGCCATAATGGTCGTCATGGCGACGATGATGTCATAATGTTCGTCATGGCGACGATGATGTCATAATGGTCATCATGGCGACGATGACGTCATAATGGTCGTCATGGCGACAATGACGTCATTATGGTCGTCATGGCGACGATGATGTCATAATGGTCGTCATGGCGACGATGATGTCATACTGGTCGTCATGGCGACGGAGTTGCCTTAATGGTCGTCATTTCGACGATGATGTCATAATGGTCGTCATGCCGACGATGATGTCATAATGGTCGTCATGGCGACGATGATGTCATAATGGTCGTCATGGCGACGATGATGTCATAATGGTCGTCATGGCGACGATGATGTCAGTATGGTGGTCATGGCTTTGGTGATGTCATAATGGTCGTCATGGCGACGGTGATGTCATAATGGTCGTCATGGCAATGGTGATGTCAGAATGGTCATCATGGCGACGATGATGTCAGTATGGTGGTCATGGCTTTGGTGATGTCATAATGGTCGTCATGGCGACGATGATGTCAATATGGTTGTCATGGCTTTGGTGATGTCATAATGGTCGTCATGGCGATGTTGATGTCATAATGGTCGTCACGGCGACGATGATGTCATAATGGTCGTCACGGCGACGGTGATGTCATAATGGTCGTCATGGTGACGATGATGTCATACTGGTCGTCATGGCGACGGTGTTGCCATAATGGTCGTCATGGCGACGATGATGTCATAATGGTCGTCATGGCGACAATGATGTCATAATGGTCGTCATGGCGACGATGACGTCATAATGGTCGTCATGGCGACGATGATATCATAATGGTCATCATGGCGACGGTGATGTCATAATGGTTGCCATGGCAACAATATTGTCATAATGGTCGTCATGGCGATGATGATGTCATTATGGTCGTCATGGCAACGATGATGTCATCATGGTCGTCATGGCAACGATGAAGTCATATTCGTTGTCACTGCAATAGTGATGTCATAATGCTCATCATGGCGAAGGTGATGTCATAATAATTGTCATGGCAACAAAGTTGTCATAATGGTCGTCATGACGACGGTGATGTCATAATGGTCGTCATGGCGACGGTGATGTCATAATGGTCATCATGGCAACGATGAGGTCATAATGTTCCTCATGGCGACGGTGATGTAATATTGGTCGTCATGGCGACGATGATGTCATCATGGTCGTCATGGCGACGATGATGTCATAATGGTCGTCATGCCGACGATGATGTCATAATAGTCGTCATGGCGAAGATGATGTCATAATGGTCGTCATGGCGACGATGATGTCATAATGGTCGTCATGGCGACGATGACGTCATAATGATCGTCATGGCGACGATGACGTCATAATGATCGTCATGTCGACGGTGATGTCATAATGGTCGTCATGGCGACGGTGATGTCATAATAGTCGTCATGGCGACGTTGATGTCATAATTGTCGTCATGCCGACGATGATGTCATAATGGTCGTCATGGCGACGGTGTTACCATAATGGTCGTCATGGCGACGATGATGTCATAATGGTCGTCATGGCGACAATGATGTCATAATGGTCGTCATGGCGACGATGATGTCAGAATGGTCGTCATGGCGACGATTATGTCAGTATGGTAGTCATGGCTTTGGTGATGTCTTAATGGTCGTCATGGCGACGATGATGTCATAATGGTCGTCATGGCGACGATGATGTCAATATGGTTGTCATGGTTTTGGTGATATCATAATGGTCGTCATGGCGACGGTGATGTCATAATGGTCGTCATGGCGACGATGATGTCATAATGGTCGTCACGGCGACGATGACGTCATAATGGTCGTCATGGCGACGATGACGTCATAATGGTCGTCATGGCGACAGTGATGTCATAATAGTCGTCATGCCGACGATGATGTCATAATGGTCGTCACGGCGACGGTGTTGCCATAATGGTCGTCATGGCGACGATGATGTCATAATGGTCGTCATGGCGACGATGATGTCATAATGGTCGTCATGGCGACGGTGATGTTATAATAGTCGTCATGGCGACGATGATGTCATAATGGTCGTCATGCCGACGATGATGTCAATATGGTTTTCATGGCTTTGGTGATGTCATAATGGTCGTCATGGCGACGGTGATGTCATAATGGTCGTCATGGCGACGATGATGTCATAATGGTCGTCACGGCAGCGGTAATGTCATAATGGTCGTCATGGCGACGATGATGTCATACTGTCGTCATGGCGACGGTGTTGCCATAATGGTCATCATGGCGACGATGATGTCATAATGGTCATCATGGCGACGATGACGTCATAATGGTCGTCATGGCGACGATGACGTCATAATGGGCGTCATGGCGACGATAATGTCATACTGGTCGTCATGGCGACGGTGTTGCCATAATGGTCGTCATGGCGACGATGATGTCATAATGGTCGTCATGCCGACGATGATGTCATAATGGTCGTCATGGCGACGATGATGTCATAATGGTCGTCATGGCGACGGTGATGTCAGTATGGTGGTCATGGCTTTGGTGATGTCATAATGGTCGTCATGGCTTTGGTGATGTCATAATGGTCGTCATGGCGACGATGATGTCATAATGGTCGTCACGGCGACGATGATGGCATAATGGTCGTCATAGCGACGATGATGTCATAATGGTCGTCATGGCGACGATGACGTCATAATGGTCGTCATGGCGACGATGATGTCATAATGGTCGTCATGGCGACGATGATGTCATACTGGTCGTCATGGCGACGGAGTTGCCATAATGGTCGTCATGGCGACGATGATGTCATAATGGTCGTCATGGCGACGGTGATGTCATAATGGTCGTCATGCCGACGATGATGTCATAATGGTCGTCATGGCGACGATGATGTGAGTATGGTGGTCATGGCTTTGGTGATGTCATAATGGTCGTCATGGCGACGGTGATGTCAAAATGGTCGTCATGGCAATGGGGATGTCAGAATGGTCGTCATGGCGACGATTATGTCATACTGGTCGTCATGGCGACGATGATGTCAATATGGTTGTCATGGCTTTGGTGATGTCATAATGGTCGTCATGGCGACGATGATGTCATAATGGTCGTCACGGCGACGATGATGTCATAATGGTCGTCACGGCGGCGGTAATGTCATAATGGTCGTCATGGCGACGATGATGTCATACTGTCGTCATGGCGACGGTGTTGCCATAATGGTCGTCATGGCGACGATGATGTCATAATGGTCATCATGGCGACGATGACGTCATAATGGTCGTCATGGTGACGATGACGTCATAATGGTCGTCATGGCGACGATGACGTCATAATGGTCGTCATGGCGACGATAATGTCATACTGGTCGTCATGGCGACGGTGTTGCCATAATGGTCGTCATGGCGACGATGATGTCATAATGGTCGTCATGCCGACGATGATGTCATAATGGTCGGCATGGCGACGATGATGTCATAATGGTCGTCATGGCGACGATGATGTCAGTATGGTGGTCATGGCTTTGGTGATGTCATAATGGTCGTCATGGCGACGGTGATGTCAGAATGGTCGTCATGGCAATGGTGATGTCAGAATGGTCGTCATGGCGACGATGATGTCATACTGTCGTCATGGCGACGGTGTTGCCATAATGGTCGTCATGGCGACGATGATGTCATAATGGTCATCATGGCGACGATGACGTCATAATGGTCGTCATGGCGACGATGACGTCATAATGGTCGTCATAGCGACGATAATGTCATACTGGTCGTCATGGCGACGGTGTTGCCATAATGGTCGTCATGGCGACGATGATGTCATAATGGTCGTCATGCCGACGATGATGTCATAATGGTCGTCATGGCGACGATGATCTCAGTATGGTGGTCATGGCTTTGGTGATGTCATAATGGTCGTCATGGCGACGGTGATGTCATAATGGTCGTCATGGCAATGGTGATGTCAGAATGGTCGTCATGGCGACGATGATGTCAGTATGGTGGTCATGGTTTTGGTGATGTCATAATGGTCGTCATGGTGACGATGATGTCATAATGGTCGTCATGGCGACGATGATATCAATATGGTTGTCATGGCTTTGGTGATGTCATAATGGTCGTCATGGCGACGGTGATGTCATAATGGTCGTCATGGCGACGATGATGTCATAATGGTCGTCACGGCGACGATGATGTCATAATGGTCGTCATAGCGACGATGACGTCATAATGGTCGTCATGGCGACGATGATGTCATAATGGTCGTCATGGCGACGATGATGTCATTATGGTCGTCATGGCGACGGTGGTGCCATAATGGTCGTCATGGCGACGATGATGTCATTATGGTCGTCATGCCGACGATGATGTCACAATGGTCGTCATGGCGACGATGATGTCAGTATGGTGGTCATGGCTTTGGTGATGTCATAATGGTCGTCATGGCGACGGTGATGTCAAAATGGTCGTCATGGCAATGGTGATGTCAGAATGGTCATCATGGCGACGATGATGTCAGAATGGTCGTCATGGCGACGGTGTTGCCATAATGGTCGTCATGGCGACGATGATGTCATAATGGTCAACATGGCAATGGTGATGTCAGAATGGTCGTCATGGCGACGATGATGTCATAATGGTCGTCATGGCGACGGTGATGTCATAATGGTCGTCATGGCGACGATGATGTCATAATGGTCGTCATGGCTACGATGATGTCATAATGGTCGTCATGGCGACGATGATGTCATAATGGTCGTCATGGCGACGATGATGTCATAATGGTCGTCATGGCGACGGTGATGTTATAATAGTCGTCATGGCGACGATGATGTCATAATGGTCGTCATGCCAACGATGATGTCAATATGGTTGTCATGGCTTTGGTGATGTCATAATGGTCGTCATGGCGACGATGATGTCATAATGGTCATCACGGCGACGATGATGTCATAATGGTCGTCACGGCGGCGGTAATGTCATAATGGTCGTCACGGCGACGATGATGTCATACTGTCGTCATGGCGACGGTGTTGCCATAATGGTCGTCATGGCGACGATGATGTCATAATGGTCATCATGGCGACGATGACGTCATAATGGTCGTCATGGCGACGATGACGTCATAATGGTCGTCATGGTGACGATGACGTCATAATGGTCGTCATGGCGACGATGACGTCATAATGGTCGTCATGGCGACGATAATGTCATACTGGTCGTCATGGCGACGGTGTTGCCATAATGGTCGTCATGGCGATGATGATGTCATAATGTTCGTCATGCCGACGATGATGTCATAATGGTCGTCATGGCGACGATGATGTCATAATGGTCGTCATGGCGACGATGATGTCAGTATGGTGGTCATGGCTTTGGTGATGTCAGAATGGTCGTCATGGCGACGGTGATGTCATAATGGTCGTCATGGCAATGGTGATGTCAGAATGGTCGTCATGGCGACGATGATGTCAGCATGGTGGTCATGGCTTTGGTGATGTAATAATGGTCGTCATGGCGACCATGATGTCATAATGGTCGTCATGGTGACGATGATGTCAATATGGTTGTCATGGCTTTGGTGATGTCATAATGGTCGTCATGGCGACGATGATGTCATACTGGTCGTCATGGCGGCGGTGTTGCCATAATGGTCGTCATGGCGACGATGATGTCATAATGTTCGTCATGGCGACGATGATGTCATAATGGTCATCATGGCGACGATGACGTCATAATGGTCGTCATGGCGACAATGACGTCATTATGGTCGTCATGGCGACGATGATGTCATAATGGTCGTCATGGCGACGATGATGTCATACTGGTCGTCATGGCGACGGAGTTGCCTTAATGGTCGTCATTTCGACGATGATGTCATAATGGTCGTCATGCCGACGATGATGTCATAATGGTCGTCATGGCGACGATGATGTCATAATGGTCGTCATGGCGACGATGATGTCATAATGGTCGTCATGGCGACGATGATGTCAGTATGGTGGTCATGGCTTTGGTGATGTCATAATGGTCGTCATGGCGACGGTGATGTCATAATGGTCGTCATGGCAATGGTGATGTCAGAATGGTCGTCATGGCGACGATGATGTCAGTATGGTGGTCATGGCTTTGGTGATGTCATAATGGTCGTCATGGCGACGATGATGTCAATATGGTTGTCATGGCTTTGGTGATGTCATAATGGTCGTCATGGCGATGTTGATGTCATAATGGTCGTCACGGCGACGATGATGTCATAATGGTCGTCACGGCGACGGTGATGTCATAATGGTCGTCATGGTGACGATGATGTCATACTGGTCGTCATGGCGACGGTGTTGCCATAATGGTCGTCATGGCGACGATGATGTCATAATGGTCGTCATGGCGACAATGATGTCATAATGGTCGTCATGGCGACGATGACGTCATAATGGTCGTCATTTCGACGATGATATCATAATGGTCATCATGGCGACGGTGATGTCATAATGGTTGCCATGGCAACAATATTGTCATAATGGTCGTCATGGCGATGATGATGTCATTATGGTCGTCATGGCAACGATGATGTCATCATGGTCGTCATGGCAACGATGAAGTCATATTCGTCGTCACGGCAATAGTGATGTCATAATGCTCATCATGGCGAAGGTGATGTCATAATAATTGTCATGGCAACAAAGTTGTCATAATGGTCGTCATGACGACGGTGATGTCATAATGGTCGTCATGGCGACGGTGATGTCATAATGGTCATCATGGCAACGATGAGGTCATAATGTTCGTCATGGCGACGGTGATGTAATATTGGTCGTCATGGCGACGATGATGTCATAATGGTCGTCATGGCGACGATGATGTCATAATGGTCGTCATGCCGACGATGATGTCATAATAGTCGTCATGGCGAAGATGATGTCATAATGGTCGTCATGGCGACGATGATGTCATAATGGTCGTCATGGCGACGATGACGTCATAATGATCGTCATGGCGACGATGACGTCATAATGATCGTCATGTCGACGGTGATGTCATAATGGTCGTCATGGCGACGGTGATGTCATAATAGTCGTCATGGCGACGTTGATGTCATAATTGTCGTCATGCCGACGATGATGTCATAATGGTCGTCATGGCGACGGTGTTACCATAATGGTCGTCATGGCGACGATGATGTCATAATGGTCGTCATGGCGACAATGATGTCATAATGGTCGTCATGGCGACGATGATGTCAGAATGGTCGTCATGGCGACGATGATGTCAGAATGGTCGTCATGGCGACGATTATGTCAGTATGGTAGTCATGGCTTTGGTGATGTCATAATGGTCGTCATGGCGACGATGATGTCATAATGGTCGTCATGGCGACTATGATGTCAATATGGTTGTCATGGTTTTGGTGATATCATAATGGTCGTCATGGCGACGGTGATGTCATAATGGTCGTCATGGTGACGATGATGTCATAATGGTCGTCACGGCGACGATGACGTCATAATGGTCGTCATGGCGACGATGACGTCATAATGGTCGTCATGGCGACAGTGATGTCATAATAGTCGTCATGGCGACGATGATGTCATAATGGTCGTCATGCCGACGATGATGTCATAATGGTCGTCACGGCGACGGTGTTGCCATAATGGTCGTCATGGCGACGATGATGTCATAATGGTCGTCATGGCGACGATGATGTCATAATGGTCGTCATGGCGACGATGATGTCAGTATGGTGGTCATGGCTTTGGTGATGTCATAATGGTCGTCATGGCGACGGTGATGTCATAATGGTCGTCATGGCAATGGTGATGTCAGAATGGTCGTCATGGCGACGGTGTTGCCATAATGGTCGTCATGGCGACGATGACGTCATAATGGTCGTCATGGCGACGATGATGTCATAATGGTCGTCATGGTGACGATGATGTCATAATGGTCGTCATGGCAATGGTGATGTCAGAATGGCGTCATGGCGACGATGATGTCAGTATGGTGGTCATGGCTTTGGTGATGTCATAATGGTCGTCATGGCGACGGTGATGTCATAATGGTCGTCATGGCAATGGTGATGTCAGAATGGTCGTCATGGCGACGATGATGTCAGTATGGTGGTCATGGCTTTGGTGATGTAATAATGGTCGTCATGGCGACGATTATGTCATAATGGTCGTCATGGCGACGATGATGTCAATATGGTTGTCATGGCTTTGGTGATGTCATAATGGTCGTCATGGCGGCGGTGATGTCATAATGGTCGTCATGGCGACGATGATGTCATAATGGTCGTCACGGCGACGATGATGTCATAATGGTCGTCATAGCGACGATGACGTCATAATGGTCGTCATGGCGACGATGATGTCATAATGGTCGTCATGGCGACGATGATGTCAATATCCTTGTCATGGCTTTGGTGATGTCATAATGGTCGTCATGGCGACGGTGATGTCATAATGGTCGTCATGGCGACGATGATGTCATAATGGTCGTCACAGCGACGATGATGTCATAATGGTCGTCACGGCGACGGTGATGTCATAACGGTAGTCATGGCGACGATGATGTCATACTGGTCGTCATGGCGACGGTGTTGCCATAATGGTCGTCATGGTGACGATGATGTCATAATGGTTGTCATGGCGACGATGATGTCATAATGGTCGTCATGGCGACGATGATGTCATAATGGTCGTCATGCCGACGATGATGTCAGTATGGTGGTCATGGCTTTGGTGATGTCATAATGGTCGTCATGGCGACGATGATGTCATACTGGTCGTCATGGCGACGGTGTTGCCATAATGGTCGTCATGGCGACGATGATGTCATAATGGTCGTCATGGCGACGATGATGTCATAATGGTCGTCACAGCGACGATGATGTCATAATGGTCGTCACGGCGACGGTGATGTCATAATGGTAGTCATGGCGACGATGATGTCATACTGGTCGTCATGGCGACGGTGTTGCCATAATGGTCGTCATGGTGACGATGATTTCATAATGGTCGTCATGGCGACGATGATGTCATAATGGTCGTCATGCCGACGATGATGTCAGTATGGTGGTCATGGCTTTGGTGATGTCATAATGGTCGTTATGGCGACGATGATGTCATAATGGTCGTCATAGCGACGTTGATGTCATAATGGTCGTCATGGCGACGATGATGTCAGTATGGTGGTCATGGCTTTGGTGATGTCATAATGGTCGTCATGGCGACGATGATGTCATAATGGTCGTCATGGCGACGATGACGTCATAATGGTCGTCATGGCGACGATGACGTCATAATGGTCGTCATGGCGACGATGATGTCATACTGGTCGTCATGGCGATGGTGTTGCCATAATGGTCGTCATGGCGACGATGATGTCATAATGGTCGTCATGGCGACGATGATGTCAATATGGTTGTCATGGCTTTGGTGATGTCATAATGGTCGTCAAGGTGACGGTGATGTCATAATGGTCGTCACGGCGACGATGATGTCATAATGATCGTCACGGCGACGATGATGTCATAATGGTCGTCACGGCGACGGTGATGTCATAATGGTCGTCATGGCGACGATAACGTCATAATGGTCGTCATGGCGACGATGATGTCATAATGGTCGTCATGGCGACGATGATGTCATAATGGTCGTCATGGCGACGATGGTGTCATAATGGTCGTCATGGTGACGATGATGTCATAATGGTCGTCATGGCGACGATGACGTCATAATGGTCGTCATGGCGACGATGATGTCATACTGGTCGTCATGGCGACGGTGTTGCCATAATGGTCGTCATGGCGACAATGATGTCATAATGGTCGTCATGGCGACGGTGATGTCATAATGGTCGTCATGCCGACGATGATGTCAGTATGGTGGTCATGTCTTTGGTGATGTCATAATGGTCGTCATGGCAACGATGATGTCATAATGGTCGTCATGGCGACGATGATGTCATAATGGTCGTCATGGCGACGATTATGTCAGTATGGTGGTCATGGCTTTGGTGATGTCATAATGGTCGTCATGGCGACGGTGATGTCAAAATCGTCGTCATGGCAATGGTGATGTCAGAATGGTCGTCATGGCGACGATGATGTCATACTGGTCGTCATGGCGACGGTGTTGCAATAATGGTCGTCATGGCGACGATGATGTCATAATGGTCGTCATGGCAATGGTGATGTCAGAATGGTCGTCATGGCGACGATGATGTCATAATGGTCGTCATGGCGACCGTGATGTCATAATGGTCGTCATGGCGACGATGATGTCATAATGGTCGTCATGGCTACGATGATGTCATAATGGTCGTCATGGCTACGATGATGTCATATAGGTCGTCATGGCAACGATGATGTCATAATGGTCGTCATGGCGACGGTGATGTTATAATAGTCGTCATGGCGACGATGATGTCATAATGGTCGTCATGCCGACGATGATGTCAATATGGTTTTCATGGCTTTGGTGATGTCATAATGGTCGTCATGGCGACGATGATGTCATAATGGTCGTCACGGCGACGATGATGTCATAATGGTCGTCACGGCAGCGGTAATGTCATAATGGTCGTCATGGCGACGATGATGTCATACTGTCGTCATGGCGACGGTGTTGCCATAATGGTCATCATGGCGACGATGATGTCATAATGGTCATCATGGCGACGATGACGTCATAATGGTCGTCATGGCGACGATGACGTCATAATGGTCGTCATGGCGACGATAATGTCATACTGGTCGTCATGGCGACGGTGTTGCCATAATGGTCGTCATGGCGACGATGATGTCATAATGGTCGTCATGGCGACTATGATGTCAATATGGTTGTCATGGTTTTGGTGATATCATAATGGTCGTCATGGCGACGGTGATGTCATAATGGTCGTCATGGCGACGATGATGTCATAATGGTCGTCACGGCGACGATGACGTCATAATGGTCTTCATGGCGACGATGACGTCATAATGGTCGTCATGGCGACAGTGATGTCATAATAGTCGTCATGGCGACGATGATGTCATAATGGTCGTCATGCCGACGATGATGTCATAATGGTCGTCACGGCGACGGTGTTGCCATAATGGTCGTCATGGCGACGATGATGTCATTATGGTCGTCATGGCGACGATGATGTCATAATGGTCGTCATGGCGACGATGACGTCATAATGGTCGTCATGGCGACGATGATGTCATAATGGTCGTCATGGTGACGATGATGTCATAATGGTCGTCATGGCAATGGTGATGTCAGAATGGTCGTCATGGCGACGATGATGTCAGTATGGTGGTCATGGCTTTGGTGATGTCATAATGGTCGTCATGGCGACGATTATGTCATAATGGTCGTCATGGCGACGATGATGTCAATATGGTTGTCATGGCTTTGGTGATGTCATAATGGTCGTCATGGCGGCGGTGATGTCATAATGGTCGTCATGGCGACGATGATGTCATAATGGTCGTCACGGCGACGATGATGTCATAATGGTCGTCATAGCGACGATGACGTCATAATGGTCGTCATGGCGACGATGATGTCATAATGGTCGTCATGGCGACGATGATGTCAATATGGTTGTCATGGCTTTGGTGATGTCATAATGGTCGTCATGGCGACGGTGATGTCATAATGGTCGTCATGGCGACGATGATGTCATAATGGTCGTCACAGCGACGATGATGTCATAATGGTCGTCACGGCGACGGTGATGTCATAACGGTAGTCATGGCGACGATGATGTCATACTGGTCGTCATGGCGACGGTGATGTCATAATGGTCGTCATGGTGACGATGATGTCATACTGGTCGTCATGGCGACGGTGTTGCCATAATGGTCGTCATGGCGACGATGATGTCATAATGGTCGTCATGGCGACGATGATGTCATAATGGTCGTCATGGCGACAATGATGTCATAATGGTCGTCATGGCGACGATGACGTCATAATGGTCGTCATGGCGACGATGATATCATAATGGTCATCATGGCGACGGTGATGTCATAATGGTTGCCATGGCAACAATATTGTCATAATGGTCGTCATGGCGATGATGATGTCATTATGGTCGTCATGGCAACGATGATGTCATCATGGTCGTCATGGCAACGATGAAGTCATATTCGTCGTCACGGCAATAGTGATGTCATAATGCTCATCATGGCGAAGGTGATGTCATAATAATTGTCATGGCAACAAAGTTGTCATAATGGTCGTCATGACGACGGTGATGTCATAATGGTCGTCATGGCGACGGTGATGTCATAATGGTCATCATGGCAACGATGAGGTCATAATGTTCGTCATGGCGACGGTGATGTAATATTGGTCGTCATGGCGACGATGATGTCATAATGGTCGTCATGGCGACGATGATGTCATAATGGTCGTCATGCCGACGATGATGTCATAATAGTCGTCATGGCGAAGATGATGTCATAATGGTCGTCATGGCGACGATGATGTCATAATGGTCGTCATGGCGACGATGACGTCATAATGATCGTCATGGCGACGATGACGTCATAATGATCGTCATGGCGACGATGACGTCATAATGATCGTCATGTCGACGGTGATGTCATAATGGTCGTCATGGCGACGGTGATGTCATAATAGTCGTCATGGCGACGTTGATGTCATAATTGTCGTCATGCCGACGATGATGTCATAATGGTCGTCATGGCGACGGTGTTACCATAATGGTCGTCATGGCGACGATGATGTCATAATGGTCGTCATGGCGACAATGATGTCATAATGGTCGTCATGGCGACGATGATGTCAGAATGGTCGTCATGGCGACGATTATGTCAGTATGGTAGTCATGGCTTTGGTGATGTCATAATGGTCGTCATGGCGACGATGATGTCATAATGGTCGTCATGGCGACTATGATGTCAATATGGTTGTCATGGTTTTGGTGATATCATAATGGTCGTCATGGCGACGGTGATGTCATAATGGTCGTCATGGCGACGATGATGTCATAATGGTCGTCACGGCGACGATGACGTCATAATGGTCGTCATGGCGACGATGACGTCATAATGGTCGTCATGGCGACAGTGATGTCATAATGGTCGTCATGGCGACGATGATGTCATAATGGTCGTCATGCCGACGATGATGTCATAATGGTCGTCACGGCGACGGTGTTGCCATAATGGTCGTCATGGCGACGATGATGTCATAATGGTCGTCATGGCGACGATGATGTCATAATGGTCGTCATGGCGACGATGATGTCAGTATGGTGGTCATGGCTTTGGTGATGTCATAATGGTCGTCATGGCGACGGTGATGTCATAATGGTCGTCATGGCAATGGTGATGTCAGAATGGTCGTCATGGCGACGGTGTTGCCATAATGGTCATCATGGCGACGATGATGTCATAATGGTCGTCATGGCGACGATGATGTCATAATGGTCGTCATGGCGACGATGACGTCATAATGGTCGTCATGGCGACGATGATGTCATAATGGTCGTCATGGTGACGATGATGTCATAATGGTCGTCATGGCAATGGTGATGTCAGAATGGCGTCATGGCGACGATGATGTCAGTATGGTGGTCATGGCTTTGGTGATGTCATAATGGTCGTCATGGCGACGGTGATGTCATAATGGTCGTCATGGCAATGGTGATGTCAGAATGGTCGTCATGGCGACGATGATGTCAGTATGGTGGTCATGGCTTTGGTGATGTCATAATGGTCATCATGTCGACGATTATGTCATAATGGTCGTCATGGCGACGATGATGTCAATATGGTTGTCATGGCTTTGGTGATGTCATAATGGTCGTCATGGCGGCGGTGATGTCATAATGGTCGTCATGGCGACGATGATGTCATAATGGTCGTCACGGCGACGATGATGTCATAATGGTCGTCATAGCGACGATGACGTCATAATGGTCGTCATCGCGACGATGATGTCATAATGGTCGTCATTGCGACGATGATGTCAATATGGTTGTCATGGCTTTGGTCATGTCATAATGGTCGTCATGGCGACGGTGATGTCATAATGGTAGTCATGGCGACGATGATGTCATAATGGTCGTCACAGCGACGATGATGTCATAATGGTCGTCACGGCGACGGTGATGTCATAACGGTAGTCATGGCGACGATGATGTCATACTGGTCGTCATGGCGACGGTGTTGCCATAATGGTCGTCATGGTGACGATGATGTCATAATGGTCGTCATGGCGACGATGATGTCATAATGGTCGTCATGCCGACGATGATGTCAGTATGGTGGTCATGGCTTTGGTGATGTCATAATGGTCGTCATGGCGACGATGATGTCATACTGGTCGTCATGGCGACGGTGTTGCCATAATGGTCGTCATGGCGACGATGATGTCATAATGGTCGTCATGGCGACGATGATGTCATAATGGTCGTCACAGCGACGATGATGTCATAATGGTCGTCACGGCGACGGTGATGTCATAATGGTAGTCATGGCGACGATGATGTCATACTGGTCGTCATGGCGACGGTGTTGCCATAATGGTCGTCATGGTGACGATGATTTCATAATGGTCGTCATGGCGACGATGATGTCATAATGGTCGTCATGCCGACGATGATGTCAGTATGGTGGTCATGGCTTTGGTGATGTCATAATGGTCGTTATGGCGACGATGATGTCATAATGGTCGTCATAGCGACGTTGATGTCATAATGGTCGTCATGGCGACGATGATGTCAGTATGGTGGTCATGGCTTTGGTGATGTCATAATGGTCGTCATGGCGACGATGATGTCATAATGGTCGTCATGGCGACGATGACGTCATAATGGTCGTCATGGCGACGATGACGTCATAATGGTCGTCATGGCGACGATGACGTCATAATGGTCGTCATGGCGACGATGATGTCATACTGGTCGTCATGGCGACGATGATGTCATAATGGTCGTCATGGCGACGATGATGTCATAATGGTCGTCATGGCGACGATGATGTCATAATGGTCGTCATGGTGACGGTGATGTCATAATGGTCGTCACGGCGACGATGATGTCATAATGATCGTCACGGCGACGATGATGTCATAATGGTCGTCACGGCGACGGTGATGTCATAATGGTCGTCATGGCGACGATAACGTCATAATGGTCGTCATGGCGACGATGATGTCATAATGGTCGTCATGGCGACGATGATGTCATAATGGTCGTCATGGCGACGATGGTGTCATAATGGTCGTCATGGTGACGATGATGTCATAATGGTCGTCATGGCGACGATGACGTCATAATGGTCGTCATGGCGACGATGATGTCATACTGGTCGTCATGGCGACGGTGTTGCCATAATGGTCGTCATGGCGACAATGATGTCATAATGGTCGTCATGGCGACGGTGATGTCATAATGGTCGTCATGCCGACGATGATGTCAGTATGGTGGTCATGTCTTTGGTGATGTCATAATGGTCGTCATGGCAACGATGATGTCATAATGGTCGTCATGGCGACGATGATGTCATAATGGTCGTCATGGCGACGATTATGTCAGTATGGTGGTCATGGCTTTGGTGATGTCATAATGGTCGTCATGGCGATGGTGATGTCAAAATCGTCGTCATGGCAATGGTGATGTCAGAATGGTCGTCATGGCGACGATGATGTCATACTGGTCGTCATGGCGACGGTGTTGCAATAATGGTCGTCATGGCGACGATGATGTCATAATGGTCGTCATGGCAATGGTGATGTCAGAATGGTCGTCATGGCGACGATGATGTCATAATGGTCGTCATGGCGACCGTGATTTCATAATGGTCGTCATGGCGACGATGATGTCATAATGGTCGTCATGGCTACGATGATGTCATAATGGTCGTCATGGCTACGATGATGTCATATAGGTCGTCATGGCAACGATGATGTCATAATGGTCGTCATGGCGACGGTGATGTTATAATAGTCGTCATGGCGACGATGATGTCATAATGGTCGTCATGCCGACGATGATGTCAATATGGTTTTCATGGCTTTGGTGATGTCATAATGGTCGTCATGGCGACGATGATGTCATAATGGTCGTCACGGCGACGATGATGTCATAATGGTCGTCACGGCAGCGGTAATGTCATAATGGTCGTCATGGCGACGATGATGTCATACTGTCGTCATGGCGACGGTGTTGCCATAATGGTCATCATGGCGACGATGATGTCATAATGGTCATCATGGCGACGATGACGTCATAATGGTCGTCATGGCGACGATGACGTCATAATGGTCGTCATGGCGACGATAATGTCATACTGGTCGTCATGGCGACGGTGTTGCCATAATGGTCGTCATGGCGACGATGATGTCATAATGGTCGTCATGGCGACTATGATGTCAATATGGTTGTCATGGTTTTGGTGATATCATAATGGTCGTCATGGCGACGGTGATGTCATAATGGTCGTCATGGCGACGATGATGTCATAATGGTCGTCACGGCGACGATGACGTCATAATGGTCGTCATGGCGACGATGACGTCATAATGGTCGTCATGGCGACAGTGATGTCATAATAGTCGTCATGGCGACGATGATGTCATAATGGTCGTCATGCCGACGATGATGTCATAATGGTCGTCACGGCGACGGTGTTGCCATAATGGTCGTCATGGCGACGATGATGTCATAATGGTCGTCATGGCGACGATGATGTCATAATGGTCGTCATGGCGACGATGATGTCAGTATGGTGGTCATGGCTTTGGTGATGTTATAATGGTCGTCATGGCGACGGTGATGTCATAATGGTCGTCATGGCAATGGTGATGTCAGAATGGTCGTCATGGCGACGGTGTTGCCATAATGGTCATCATGGCGACGATGATGTCATAATGGTCGTCATGGCGACGATGATGTCATAATGGTCGTCATGGCGACGATGACGTCATAATGGTCGTCATGGCGACGATGACGTCATAATGGTCGTCATGGTGACGATGATGTCATAATGGTCGTCATGGCAATGGTGATGTCAGAATGGCGTCATGGCGACGATGATGTCAGTATGGTGGTCATGGCTTTGGTGATGTCATAATGGTCGTCATGGCGACGGTGATGTCATAATGGTCGTCATGGCAATGGTGATGTCAGAATGGTCGTCATGGCGGCGATGATGTCAGTATGGTGGTCATGGCTTTGGTGATGTCATAATGGTCGTCATGGCGACGATTATGTCATAATGGTCGTCATGGCGACGATGATGTCAATATGGTTGTCATGGCTTTGGTGATGTCATAATGGTCGTCATGGCGGCGGTGATGTCATAATGGTCGTCATGGCGACGATGATGTCATAATGGTCGTCACGGCGACGATGATGTCATAATGGTCGTCATAGCGACGATGACGTCATAATGGTCGTCATGGCGACGATGATGTCATAATGGTCGTCACAGCGACGATGATGTCATAATGGTCGTCACGGCGACGGTGATGTCATAACGGTAGTCATGGCGACGATGATGTCATACTGGTCGTCATGGCGACGGTGTTGCCATAATGGTCGTCATGGTGACGATGATGTCATAATGGTCGTCATGGCAATGGTGATGTCAGAATGGTCGTCATGGCGGCGATGATGTCAGTATGGTGGTCATGGCTTTGGTGATGTCATAATGGTCGTCATGGCGACGATTATGTCATAATGGTCGTCATGGCGACGATGATGTCAATATGGTTGTCATGGCTTTGGTGATGTCATAATGGTCGTCATGGCGGCGGTGATGTCATAATGGTCGTCATGGCGACGATGATGTCATAATGGTCGTCACGGCGACGATGATGTCATAATGGTCGTCATAGCGACGATGACGTCATAATGGTCGTCATGGCGACGATGATGTCATAATGGTCGTCACAGCGACGATGATGTCATAATGGTCGTCACGGCGACGGTGATGTCATAACGGTAGTCATGGCGACGATGATGTCATACTGGTCGTCATGGCGACGGTGTTGCCATAATGGTCGTCATGGTGACGATGATGTCATAATGGTCGTCATGGCGACGATGATGTCATAATGGTCGTCATGGCGACGATGATGTCATAATGGTCGTCATGCCGACGATGATGTCAGTATGGTGGTCATGGCTTTGGTGATGTCATAATGGTCGTCATGGCGACGATGATGTCATACTGGTCGTCATGGCGACGGTGTTGCCATAATGGTCGTCATGGCGACGATGATGTCATAATGGTCGTCACGGCGACGATGACGTCATAATGGTCGTCATGGCGACGATGACGTCATAACGGTCGTCATGGCGACAGTGATGTCATAATAGTCGTCATGGCGACGATGATGTCATAATGGTCGTCATGCCGACGATGATGTCATAATGGTCGTCACGGCGACGGTGTTGCCATAATGGTCGTCATGGCGACGATGATGTCATAATGGTCGTCATGGCGACGATGATGTCATAATGGTCGTCATGGCGACGATGATGTCAGTATGGTGGTCATGGCTTTGGTGATGTTATAATGGTCGTCATGGCGACGGTGATGTCATAATGGTCGTCATGGCAATGGTGATGTCAGAATGGTCGTCATGGCAACGGTGTTGCCATAATGGTCATCATGGCGACGATGATGTCATAATGGTCGTCATGGCGACGATGATGTCATAATGGTCGTCATGGCGACGATGACGTCATAATGGTCGTCATGGCGACAATGATGTCATAATGGTTGTCATGGTGACGATGATGTCATAATGGTCGTCATGGCAATGGTGATGTCAGAATGGCGTCATGGCGACGATGATGTCAGTATGGTGGTCATGGCTTTGGTGATGTCATAATGGTCGTCATGGTGACGGTGATGTCATAATGGTCGTCATGGCAATGGTGATGTCAGAATGGTCGTCATGGCGGCGATGATGTCAGTATGGTGGTCATGGCTTTGGTGATGTCATAATGGTCGTCATGGCGACGATTATGTCATAATGGTCGTCATGGCGACGATGATGTCAATATGGTTGTCATGGCTTTGGTGATGTCATAATTGTCGTCATGGCGGCGGTGATGTCATAATGGTCGTCATGGCGACGATGATGTCATAATGGTCGTCACGGCGACGATGATGTCATAATGGTCGTCATAGCGACGATGACGTCATAATGGTCGTCATGGCGACGATGATGTCATAATGGTCGTCACAGCGACGATGATGTCATAATGGTCGTCACGGCGACGGTGATGTCATAACGGTAGTCATGGCGACGATGATGTCATACTGGTCGTCATGGCGACGGTGTTGCCATAATGGTCGTCATGGTGACGATGATGTCATAATGGTCGTCATGGCAATGGTGATGTCAGAATGGTCGTCATGGCGGCGATGATGTCAGTATGGTGGTCATGGCTTTGGTGATGTCATAATGGTCGTCATGGCGACGATTATGTCATAATTGTCGTCATGGCGACGATGATGTCAATATGGTTGTCATGGCTTTGGTGATGTCATAATGGTCGTCATGGCGGCGGTGATGTCATAATGGTCGTCATGGCGACGATGATGTCATAATGGTCGTCACGGCGACGATGATGTCATAATGGTCGTCATAGCGACGATGACGTCATAATGGTCGTCATGGCGACGATGATGTCATAATGGTCGTCACAGCGACGATGATGTCATAATGGTCGTCACGGCGACGGTGATGTCATAACGGTAGTCATGGCGACGATGATGTCATACTGGTCGTCATGGCGACGGTGTTGCCATAATGGTCGTCATGGTGACGATGATGTCATAATGGTCGTCATGGCGACGATGATGTCATAATGGTCGTCATGGCGACGATGATGTCATAATGGTCGTCATGCCGACGATGATGTCAGTATGGTGGTCATGGCTTTGGTGATGTCATAATGGTCGTCATGGCGACGATAATGTCATACTGGTCGTCATGGCGACGGTGTTGCCATAATGGTCGTCATGGCGACGATGATGTCATAATGGTCGTCATGGCGACTATGATGTCAATATGGTTGTCATGGTTTTGGTGATATCATAATGGTCGTCATGGCGACGGTGATGTCATAATGGTCGTCATGGCGACGATGATGTCATAATGGTCGTCACGGCGACAATGACGTCATAATGGTCGTCATGGCGACGATGACGTCATAATGGTCGTCATGGCGACAGTGATGTCATAATAGTCGTCATGGCGACGATGATGTCATAATGGTCGTCATGCCGACGATGATGTCATAATGGTCGTCACGGCGACGGTGTTGCCATAATGGTCGTCATGGCGACGATGATGTCATAATGGTCGTCATGGCGACGATGATGTCATAATGGTCGTCATGGCGACGATGATGTCAGTATGGTGGTCATGGCTTTGGTGATGTTATAATGGTCGTCATGGCGACGGTGATGTCATAATGGTCGTCATGGCAATGGTGATGTCAGAATGGTCGTCATGGCGACGGTGTTGCCATAATGGTCATCATGGCGACGATGATGTCATAATGGTCGTCATGGCGACGATGATGTCATAATGGTCGTCATGGCGACGATGACGTCATAATGGTCGTCATGGCGACGATGACGTCATAATGGTCGTCATGGTGACGATGATGTCATAATGGTCGTCATGGCAATGGTGATGTCAGAATGGCGTCATGGCGACGATGATGTCAGTATGGTGGTCATGGCTTTGGTGATGTCATAATGGTCGTCATGGCGACGGTGATGTCATAATGGTCGTCATGGCAATGGTGATGTCAGAATGGTCGTCATGGCGGCGATGATGTCAGTATGGTGGTCATGGCTTTGGTGATGTCATAATGGTCGTCATGGCGACGATTATGTCATAATGGTCGTCATGGCGACGATGATGTCAATATGGTTGTCATGGCTTTGGTGATGTCATAATGGTCGTCATGGCGGCGGTGATGTCATAATGGTCGTCATGGCGACGATGATGTCATAATGGTCGTCACGGCGACGATGATGTCATAATGGTCGTCATAGCGACGATGACGTCATAATGGTCGTCATGGCGACGATGATGTCATAATGGTCGTCACAGCGACGATGATGTCATAATGGTCGTCACGGCGACGGTGATGTCATAACGGTAGTCATGGCGACGATGATGTCATACTGGTCGTCATGGCGACGGTGTTGCCATAATGGTCGTCATGGTGACGATGATGTCATAATGGTCGTCATGGCAATGGTGATGTCAGAATGGTCGTCATGGCGGCGATGATGTCAGTATGGTGGTCATGGCTTTGGTGATGTCATAATGGTCGTCATGGCGACGATTATGTCATAATGGTCGTCATGGCGACGATGATGTCAATATGGTTGTCATGGCTTTGGTGATGTCATAATGGTCGTCATGGCGGCGGTGATGTCATAATGGTCGTCATGGCAACGATGATGTCATAATGGTCGTCACGGCGACGATGATGTCATAATGGTCGTCATAGCGACGATGACGTCATAATGGTCGTCATGGCGACGATGATGTCATAATGGTCGTCACAGTGACGATGATGTCATAATGGTCGTCACGGCGACGGTGATGTCATAACGGTAGTCATGGCGACGATGATGTCATACTGGTCGTCATGGCGACGGTGTTGCCATAATGGTCGTCATGGTGACGATGATGTCATAATGGTCGTCATGGCGACGATGATGTCATAATGGTCGTCATGCCGACGATGATGTCAGTATGGTGGTCATGGCTTTGGTGATGTCATAATGGTCGTCATGGCGACGATGATGTCATACTGGTCGTCATGGCGACGGTGTTGCCATAATGGTCGTCATGGCGACGATGATGTCATAATGGTCGTCACGGCGACGATGACGTCATAATGGTCGTCATGGCGACGATGACGTCATAATGGTCGTCATGGCGACAGTGATGTCATAATAGTCGTCATGGCGACGATGATGTCATAATGGTCGTCATGCCGACGATGATGTCATAATGGTCGTCACGGCGACGGTGTTGCCATAATGGTCGTCATGGCGACGATGATGTCATAATGGTCGTCATGGCGACGATGATGTCATAATGGTCGTCATGGCGACGATGATGTCAGTATGGTGGTCATGGCTTTGGTGATGTTATAATGGTCGTCATGGCGACGGTGATGTCATAATGGTCGTCATGGCAATGGTGATGTCAGAATGGTCGTCATGGCGACGGTGTTGCCATAATGGTCATCATGGCGACGATGATGTCATAATGGTCGTCATGGCGACGATGATGTCATAATGGTCGTCATGGCGACGATGACGTCATAATGGTCGTCATGGCGACAATGATGTCATAATGGTTGTCATGGTGACGATGATGTCATAATGGTCGTCATGGCAATGGTGATGTCAGAATGGCGTCATGGCGACGATGATGTCAGTATGGTGGTCATGGCTTTGGTGATGTCATAATGGTCGTCATGGCGACGGTGATGTCATAATGGTCGTCATGGCAATGGTGATGTCAGAATGGTCGTCATGGCGGCGATGATGTCAGTATGGTGGTCATGGCTTTGGTGATGTCATAATGGTCGTCATGGCGACGATTATGTCATAATGGTCGTCATGGAGACGATGATGTCAATATGGTTGTCATGGCTTTGGTGATGTCATAATGGTCGTCATGGCGGCGGTGATGTCATAATGGTCGTCATGGCGACGATGATGTCATAATGGTCGTCACGGCGACGATGATGTCATAATGGTCGTCATAGCGACGATGACGTCATAATGGTCGTCATGGCGACGATGATGTCATAATGGTCGTCACAGCGACGATGATGTCATAATGGTCGTCACGGCGACGGTGATGTCATAACGGTAGTCATGGCGACGATGATGTCATACTGGTCGTCATGGCGACGGTGTTGCCATAATGGTCGTCATGGTGACGATGATGTCATAATGGTCGTCATGGCAATGGTGATGTCAGAATGGTCGTCATGGCGGCGATGATGTCAGTATGGTGGTCATGGCTTTGGTGATGTCATAATGGTCGTCATGGCGACGATTATGTCATAATTGTCGTCATGGCGACGATGATGTCAATATGGTTGTCATGGCTTTGGTGATGTCATAATGGTCGTCATGGCGGCGGTGATGTCATAATGGTCGTCATGGCGACGATGATGTCATAATGGTCGTCACGGCGACGATGATGTCATAATGGTCGTCATAGCGACGATGACGTCATAATGGTCGTCATGGCGACGATGATGTCATAATGGTCGTCACAGCGACGATGATGTCATAATGGTCGTCACGGCGACGGTGATGTCATAACGGTAGTCATGGCGACGATGATGTCATACTGGTCGTCATGGCGACGGTGTTGCCATAATGGTCGTCATGGTGACGATGATGTCATAATGGTCGTCATGGCGACGATGATGTCATAATGGTCGTCATGGCGACGATGATGTCATAATGGTCGTCATGCCGACGATGATGTCAGTATGGTGGTCATGGCTTTGGTGATGTCATAATGGTCGTCATGGCGACGATGATGTCATACTGGTCGTCATGGCGACGGTGTTGCCATAATGGTCGTCATGGCGACGATGATGTCATAATGGTCGTCACGGCGACGATGACGTCATAATGGTCGTCATGGCGACGATGACGTCATAATGGTCGTCATGGCGACAGTGATGTCATAATAGTCGTCATGGCGACGATGATGTCATAATGGTCGTCAAGCCGACGATGATGTCATAATGGTCGTCACGGCGACGGTGTTGCCATAATGGTCGTCATGGCGACGATGATGTCATAATGGTCGTCATGGTGACGAAGATGTCATAATGGTCGTCATGGCGACGATGATGTCAGTATGGTGGTCATGGCTTTGGTGATGTTATAATGGTCGTCATGGCGACGGTGATGTCATAATGGTCGTCATGGCAATGGTGATGTCAGAATGGTCGTCATGGCGACGGTGTTGCCATAATGGTCATCATGGCGACGATGATGTCATAATGGTCGTCATGGCGACGATGATGTCATAATGGTCGTCATGGCGACGATGACGTCATAATGGTCGTCATGGCGACAATGATGTCATAATGGTTGTCATGGTGACGATGATGTCATAATGGTCGTCATGGCAATGGTGATGTCAGAATGGCGTCATGGCGACGATGATGTCAGTATGGTGGTCATGGCTTTGGTGATGTCATAATGGTCGTCATGGCGACGGTGATGTCATAATGGTCGTCATGGCAATGGTGATGTCAGAATGGTCGTCATGGCGGCGATGATGTCAGTATGGTGGTCATGGCTTTGGTGATGTCATAATGGTCGTCATGGCGACGATTATGTCATAATGGTCGTCATGGCGACGATGATGTCAATATGGTTGTCATGGCTTTGGTGATGTCATAATGGTCGTCATGGCGGCGGTGATGTCATAATGGTCGTCATGGCGACGATGATGTCATAATGGTCGTCACGGCGACGATGATGTCATAATGGTCGTCATAGCGACGATGACGTCATAATGGTCGTCATGGCGACGATGATGTCATAATGGTCGTCACAGCGACGATGATGTCATAATGGTCGTCACGGCGACGGTGATGTCATAACGGTAGTCATGGCGACGATGATGTCATACTGGTCGTCATGGCGACGGTGTTGCCATAATGGTCGTCATGGTGACGATGATGTCATAATGGTCGTCATGGCAATGGTGATGTCAGAATGGTCGTCATGGCGGCGATGATGTCAGTATGGTGGTCATGGCTTTGGTGATGTCATAATGGTCGTCATGGCGACGATTATGTCATAATGGTCGTCATGGCGACGATTATGTCAATATGGTTGTCATGGCTTTGGTGATGTCATAATGGTCGTCATGGCGGCGGTGATGTCATAATGGTCGTCATGGCGACGATGATGTCATAATGGTCGTCACGGCGACGATGATGTCATAATGGTCGTCATAGCGACGATGACGTCATAATGGTCGTCATGGCGACGATGATGTCATAATGGTCGTCACAGCGACGATGATGTCATAATGGTCGTCACGGCGACGGTGATGTCATAACGGTAGTCATGGCGACGATGATGTCATACTGGTCGTCATGGCGACGGTGTTGCCATAATGGTCGTCATGGTGACGATGATGTCATAATGGTCGTCATGGCGACGATGATGTCATAATGGTCGTCATGGCGACGATGATGTCATAATGGTCGTCATGCCGACGATGATGTCAGTATGGTGGTCATGGCTTTGGTGATGTCATAATGGACGTCATGGCGACGATGATGTCATACTGGTCGTCATGGCGACGGTGTTGCCATAATGGTCGTCATGGCGACGATGATGTCATAATGGTCGTCATGGCGAGGATGATGTCATAATGGTCGTCACAGCGACGATGATGTCATAATGGTCGTCACAGCGACGATGATGTCATAATGGTCGTCACGGCGACGGTGATGTCATAATGGTAGTCATGGCGACGATGATGTCATACTGGTCGTCATGGCGACGGTGTTGCCATAATGGTCGTCATGGTGACGATGATTTCATAATGGTCGTCATGGCGACGATGATGTCATAATGGTCGTCATGCCGACGATGATGTCAGTATGGTGGTCATGGCTTTGGTGATGTCATAATGGTCGTTATGGCGACGATGATGTCATAATGGTCGTCATAGCGACGTTGATGTCATAATGGTCGTCATGGCGACGATGATGTCAGTATGGTGGTCATGGCTTTGGTGATGTCATAATGGTCGTCATGGCGACGATGATGTCATACTGGTCGTCATGGCGATGGTGTTGCCATAATGGTCGTCATGGCGACGATGATGTCATAATGGTCGTCATGGCAATGGTGATGTCAGAATGGCGTCATGGCGACGATGATGTCAGTATGGTGGTCATGGCTTTGGTGATGTCATAATGGTCGTCATGGCGACGGTGATGTCATAATGGTCGTCATGGCAATGGTGATGTCAGAATGGTCGTCATGGCGGCGATGATGTCAGTATGGTGGTCATGGCTTTGGTGATGTCATAATGGTCGTCATGGCGACGATTATGTCATAATGGTCGTCATGGCGACGATGATGTCAATATGGTTGTCATGGCTTTGGTGATGTCATAATGGTCGTCATGGCGGCGGTGATGTCATAATGGTCGTCATGGCGACGATGATGTCATAATGGTCGTCACGGCGACGATGATGTCATAATGGTCGTCATAGCGACGATGACGTCATAATGGTCGTCATGGCGACGATGATGTCATAATGGTCGTCACAGCGACGATGATGTCATAATGGTCGTCACGGCGACGGTGATGTCATAACGGTAGTCATGGCGACGATGATGTCATACTGGTCGTCATGGCGACGGTGTTGCCATAATGGTCGTCATGGTGACGATGATGTCATAATGGTCGTCATGGCAATGGTGATGTCAGAATGGTCGTCATGGCGGCGATGATGTCAGTATGGTGGTCATGGCTTTGGTGATGTCATAATGGTCGTCATGGCGACGATTATGTCATAATGGTCGTCATGGCGACGATTATGTCAATATGGTTGTCATGGCTTTGGTGATGTCATAATGGTCGTCATGGCGGCGGTGATGTCATAATGGTCGTCATGGCGACGATGATGTCATAATGGTCGTCACGGCGACGATGATGTCATAATGGTCGTCATAGCGACGATGACGTCATAATGGTCGTCATAGCGACGATGATGTCATAATGGTCGTCACAGCGACGATGATGTCATAATGGTCGTCACGGCGACGGTGATGTCATAACGGTAGTCATGGCGACGATGATGTCATACTGATCGTCATGGCGACGGTGTTGCCATAATGGTCGTCATGGTGACGATGATGTCATAATGGTCGTCATGGCGACGATGATGTCATAATGGTCGTCATGGCGACGATGATGTCATAATGGTCGTCATGCCGACGATGATGTCAGTATGGTGGTCATGGCTTTGGTGATGTCATAATGGTCGTCATGGCGACGATGATGTCATACTGGTCGTCATGGCGACGGTGTTGCCATAATGGTCGTCATGGCGACGATGATGTCATAATGGTCGTCATGGCGAGGATGATGTCATAATGGTCGTCACAGCGACGATGATGTCATTATGGTCGTCACAGCGACGATGATGTCATAATGGTCGTCACGGCGACGGTGATGTCATAATGGTAGTCATGGCGACGATGATGTCATACTGGTCGTCATGGCGACGGTGTTGCCATAATGGTCGTCATGGTGACGATGATTTCATAATGGTCGTCATGGTGACGATGATTTCATAATGGTCGTCATGGCGACGATGATGTCATAATGGTCGTCATGCCGACGATGATGTCAGTATGGTGGTCATGGCTTTGGTGATGTCATAATGGTCGTTATGGCGACGATGATGTCATAATGGTCGTCATAGCGACGTTGATGTCATAATGGTCGTCATGGCGACGATGATGTCAGTATGGTGGTCATGGCTTTGGTGATGTCATAATGGTCGTCATGGCGACGATGATGTCATACTGTTCGTCATGGCGATGGTGTTGCCATAATGGTCGTCATGGCGACGATGATGTCATAATGGTCGTCATGGCGACGATGATGTCAATATGGTTGTCATGGCTTTGGTGATGTCATAATGGTCGTCATGGTGACGGTGATGTCATAATGGTCGTCACGGCGACGATGATGTCATAATGATCGTCACGGCGACGATGATGTCATAATGGTCGTCACGGCGACGGTGATGTCATAATGGTCGTCATGCCGACGATGATGTCAGTATGGTGGTCATGTCTTTGGTGATGTCATAATGGTCGTCATGGCGACGATAACGTCATAATGGTCGTCATGGCGACGATGATGTCATAATGGTCGTCATGGCGACGATGATGTCATAATGGTCGTCATGGCGACGATGGTGTCATAATGGTCGTCATGGTGACGATGATGTCATAATGGTCGTCATGGCGACGATGACGTCATAATGGTCGTCATGGCGACGATGATGTCATACTGGTCGTCATGGCGACGGTGTTGTCATAATGGTCGTCATGGCGACGGTGATGTCATAATGGTCGTCATGCCGACGATGATGTCAGTATGGTGGTCATGTCTTTGGTGATGTCATAATGGTCGTCATGGCAACGATGATGTCATAATGGTCGTCATGGCGACGATGATGTCATAATGGTCGTCATGGCGACGATTATGTCAGTATGGTGGTCATGGCTTTGGTGATGTCATAATGGTCGTCATGGCGACGGTGATGTCAAAATCGTCGTCATGGCAATGGTGATGTCAGAATGGTCGTCATGGCGACGATGATGTCATAATGGTCGTCATGGCAATGGTGATGTCAGAATGGTCGTCATGGCGACGATGATGTCATAATGGTCGTCATGGCGACCGTGATGTCATAATGGTCGTCATGGCGACGATGATGTCATAATGGTCGTCATGGCTACGATGATGTCATAATGGTCGTCATGGCTACGATGATGTCATATAGGTCGTCATGGCGACGATGATGTCATAATGGTCGTCATGGCGACGGTGATGTTATAATAGTCGTCATGGCGACGATGATGTCATAATGGTCGTCATGCCGACGATGATGTCAATATGGTTTTCATGGCTTTGGTGATGTCATAATGGTCGTCATGGCGACGGTGATGTCATACTGTCGTCATGGCGACGGTGTTGCCATAATGGTCATCATGGCGACGATGATGTCATAATGGTCATCATGGCGACGATGACGTCATAATGGTCGTCATGGCGACGATGACGTCATAATGGTCGTCATGGCGACGATAATGTCATACTGGTCGTCATGGCGACGGTGTTGCCATAATGGTCGTCATGGCGACGATGATGTCATAATGGTCGTCATGCCGACGATGATGTCATAATGGTCGTCATGGCGACGATGATGTCATAATGGTCGTCATGGCGACGATGATGTCAGTATGGTGATCATGGCTTTGGTGATGTCATAATGGTCGTCATGGCTTTGGTGATGTCATAATGGTCGTCATGGCGACGATGATGTCATAATGGTCGTCACGGCGACGATGATGGCATAATGGTCGTCACGGCGACGATGACGTCATAATGGTCGTCATGGCGACGATGATGTCATAATGGTCGTCATGGCGACGATGATGTCATACTGGTCGTCATGGCGACGGTGTTGCCATAATGGTCGTCATGGCGACGATGATGTCATAATGGTCGTCATGGCGACGGTGATGTCATAATGGTCGTCATGCCGACGATGATGTCATAATGGTCGTCATGGCGACGATGATGTGAGTATGGCGGTCATGGCTTTGGTGATGTCATAATGGTCGTCATGGCGACGGTGATGTCAAAATGGTCGTCATGGCAATGGTGATGTCAGAATGGTCGTCATGGCAACGATGATGTCATACTGGTCGTCATGGCGACGATGATTTCATAATGGTCGTCATGGCTACGATGATGTCATAATGGTCGTCATGGCGACGATGATGTTATAATAGTCGTCATGGCGACAATGATGTCATAATGGTCGTCATGCCAACGATGATGTCAATATGGTTGTCATGGCTTTGGTGATGTCATAATGGTCGTCATGGCGACGGTGATGTCATAATGGTCGTCATGGCGACAATGATGTCATAATGGTCGTCACGGCGACGATTATGTCATAATGGTCGTCACGGCGGCGGTAATGTCATAATGGTCGTCATGGCGACGATGATGTCATACTGTCGTCATAGCGACGGTGTTGCCATAATGGTCGTCATGGCGACGATGATGTCATAATGGTCATCATGGCGACGATGACGTCATAATGGTTGTCATGGTGACGATGACGTCATAATGGTCGTCATGGCGACGATGACGTCATAATGGTCGTCATGGCGACGATAATGTCATACTGGTCGTCATGGCGACGGTGTTGCCATAATGGTCGTCATGGCGACGATGATGTCATAATGGTCGTCATGCCGACGATGATGTCATAATGGTCGGCATGGCGACGATGATGTCATAATGGTCGTCATGGCGACGATGATGTCAGTATGGTGGTCATGGCTTTGGTGATGTCATAATGGTCGTCATGGCGACGGTGATGTCATAATGGTCGTCATGGCAATGGTGATGTCAGAATGGTCGTCATGGCGACGATGATGTCATACTGTCGTCATGGCGACGGTGTTGCCGTAATGGTCGTCATGGCGACGATGACGTCATAATGGTCATCATGGCGACGATGACGTCATAATGGTCGTCATGGCGACGATGACGTCATAATGGTCGTTATAGCGACGATAATGTCATACTGGTCGTCATGGCGACGGTGTTGCCATAATGGTCGTCATGGCGACGATGATGTCATAATGGTCGTCATGCCGACGATGATGTCATAATGGTCGTCATGGCGACGATGATCTCAGTATGGTGGTCATGGCTTTGGTGATGTCATAATGGTCGTCATAGCGACGGTGATGTCATAATGGTCGTCATGGCAATGGTGATGTCAGAATGGTCGTCATGGCGACGATGATGTCAGTATGGTGGTCATGGTTTTGGTGATGTCATAATGGTCGTCATGGTGACGATGATGTCATAATGGTCGTCATGGCGACGATGATATCAATATGGTTGTCATGGCTTTGGTGATGTCATAATGGTCGTCATGGCGACGGTGATGTCATAATGGTCGTCATGGCGACGATGATGTCATAATGGTCGTCACGGCGACGATGATGTCATAATGGTCGTCATAGCGACGATGACGTCATAATGGTCGTCATGGCGACGATGATGTCATAATGGTCGTCATGGCGACGATGATGTCATAATGGTCGTCATGGCGACGGTGTTGCCATAATGGTCGTCATGGCGACGATGATGTCATTATGGTCGTCATGCCGACGATGATGTCACAATGGTCGTCATGGCGACGATGATGTCAGTATGGTGGTCATGGCTTTGGTGATGTTATAATGGTCGTCATGGCGACGGTGATGTCAAAATGGTCGTCATGGCAATGGTGATGTCAGAATGGTCGTCATGGCGACGATTATGTCAGAATGGTCGTCATGGCGACGGTGTTGCCATAATGGTCGTCATGGCGACGATGATGTCAGAATGGTCATCATGGCAATGTTGATGTCAGAATGGTCGTCATGGCGACGATGATGTCATAATGGTCGTCATGGCGACGGTGATGTCATAATGGTCGTCATGGCGACGATGATGTCATAATGGTCGTCATGGCTACGATGATGTCATAATGGTCGTCATGGCGACGATGATGTCATAATGGTCGTCATGGCGACGATGATGTCATAATGGTCGTCATGGCGACGGTGATGTTATAATAGTCGTCATGGCGACGATGATGTCATAATGGTCGTCATGCCAACGATGATGTCAATATGGTTGTCATGGCTTTGGTGATGTCATAATGGTCGTCATGGCGACGATGATGTCATAATGGTCATCACGGCGACGATGATGTCATAATGGTCGTCACGGCGGCGGTAATGTCATAATGGTCATCACGGCGACGATGATGTCATAATGTTCGTCATGCCGACGATGATGTCATAATGGTCGTCATGGCGACGATGATGTCATAATGGTCGTCATGGCGACGATTATGTCAGTATGGTGGTCATGGCTTTGGTGATGTCATAATGGTCGTCATGGCGACGATGATGTCATAATGGTCATCATGGCGACGATGACGTCATAATGGTCGTCATGGCGACGATGACGTCATAATGGTCGTCATGGCGACGATGACGTCATAATGGTCGTCATGGCGACGATGACGTCATAATGGTCGTCATGGCGACGATAATGTCATACTGGTCGTCATGGCGACGGTGTTGCCATAATGGTCGTCATGGCGATGATGATGTCATAATGTTCGTCATGCCGACGATGATGTCATAATGGTCGTCATGGCGACGATGATGTCATAATGGTCGTCATGGCGACGATGATGTCAGTATGGTGGTCATGGCTTTGGTGATGTCAGAATGGTCGTCATGGCGACGGTGATGTCATAATGGTCGTCATGGCAATGGTGATGTCAGAATGGTCGTCATGGCGACGATGATGTCAGTATGGTGGTCATGGCTTTGGTGATGTAATAATGGTCGTCATGGCGACGATGATGTCATAATGGTCGTCATGGTGACGATGATGTCAATATGGTTGTCATGGCTTTGGTGATGTCATAATGGTCGTCATGGCGACGATGATGTCATACTGGTCGTCATGGCGGCGGTGTTGCCATAATGGTCGTCATGGCGACGATGATGTCATAATGTTCGTCATGGCGACGATGATGTCATAATGGTCATCATGGCGACGATGACGTCATAATGGTCGTCATGGCGACAATGACATCATTATGGTCGTCATGGCGACGATGATGTCATAATGGTCGTCATGGCGACGATGATGTCATACTGGTCGTCATGGCGACGGAGTTGCCATAATGGTCGTCATTTCGACGATGATGTCATAATGGTCGTCATGCCGACGATGATGTCATAATGGTCGTCATGGCGACGATGATGTCATAATGGTCGTCATGGCGACGATGATGTCATAATGGTCGTCATGGCGACGATGATGTCAGTATGGTGGTCATGGCTTTGGTGATGTCATAATGGTCGTCATGGCGACGGTGATGTCATAATGGTCGTCATGGCAATGGTGATGTCAGAATGGTCGTCATGGCGACGATGATGTCAGTATGGTGGTCATGGCTTTGGTGATGTCATAATGGTCGTCATGGCGACGATGATGTCAATATGGTTGTCATGGCTTTGGTGATGTCATAATGGTCGTCATGGCGATGTTGACGTCATAATGGTCGTCACGGCGACGATGATGTCATAATGGTCGTCACGGCGACGGTGATGTCATAATGGTCGTCATGGTGACGATGATGTCATACTGGTCGTCATGGCGACGGTGTTGCCATAATGGTCGTCATGGCAACGATGATGTCATAATGGTCGTCATGGCGACGATGACGTCATAATGGTCGTCATGGCGACGATGACGTCATAATGGTCGTCATGGCGACGATGATATCATAATGGTCATCATGGCGACGGTGATGTCATAATGGTTGCCATGGCAACAATATTGTCATAATGGTCGTCATGGCGATGATGATGTCATTATGGTCGTCATGGCAACGATGATGTCATCATGGTCGTCATGGCAACGATGAAGTCATATTCGTCGTCACGGCAATAGTGATGTCATAATGCTCATCATGGCGAAGGTGATGTCATAATAATTGTCATGGCAACAAAGTTGTCATAATGGTCGTCATGACGACGGTGATGTCATAATGGTCGTCATGGCGACGGTGATGTCATAATGGTCATCATGGCAACGATGAGGTCATAATGTTCGTCATGGCGACGGTGATGTAATATTGGTCGTCATGGCGACGATGATGTCATAATGGTCATCATGGCGACAATGATGTCATAATGGTCGTCATGGCGACGATGATGTCAGTATGGTGGTCATGGCTTTGGTGATGTCATAATGGTCGTCATGGCTTTGGTGATGTCATAATGGTCGTCACGGCGACGGTGATGTCATAATGGTCGTCATGGCGACGATGACGTCATAATGGTCGTCATGGCGACGATGATGTCATACTGGTCGTCATGGCGACGGTGTTGCCATAATGGTCGTCATGGCGACGATGATGTCATAATGGTCGTCATGGCGACGATGATGTCATAATGGTCGTCATGGCGACGATGATGTAATAATGGTCGTCATGCCGACTATGATGTCATAATAGTCGTCATGGCGAAGATGATGTCATAATGGTCGTCATGGCGACGATGATGTCATAATGGTCGTCATGGCGACGATGACGTCATAATGATCGTCATGGCGACGATGACGTCATAATGATCGTCATGTCGACGGTGATGTCATAATGGTCGTCATGGCGACGGTGATGTCATAATAGTCGTCATGGCGACGTTGATGTCATAATTGTCGTCATGCCGACGATGATGTCATAATGGTCGTCATGGCGACGGTGTTACCATAATGGTCGTCATGGCGACGATGGTGTCATAATGGTCGTCATGGCGACAATGATGTCATAATGGTCGTCATGGAGACGATGATGTCAGAATGGTCGTCATGGCAACGATTATGTCAGTATGGTAGTCATAACTTTGGTGATGTGATAATGGTCGTCATGGCGACGATGATGTCATAATGGTCGTCATGGCGACGATGATGTCAATATGGTTGTGATGGTTTTGGTGATATCATAATGGTCGTCATGGCGACGGTGATGTCATAATGGTCGTCATGGCGACGATGATGTCATAATGGTCGTCACGGCGACGATGATGTCATAATGGTCGTCATGGCGACGATGATGTCAGTATGGTGGTCATGGCTTTGGTGATGTCATAATGGTCGTCATGGCGACGGTGATGTCATAATGGTCGTCATGGCAATGGTGATGTCAGAATGGTCGTCATGGCGACGGTGTTGCCATAATGGTCGTCATGGCGACGATGATGTCATAATGGTCGTCATGGCGACGATGATGTCATAATGGTCGTCATGGCGACGATGACGTCATAATGGTCGTCATGGCGACGATGATGTCATAATGGTCGTCATGGTGACGATGATGTCATAATGGTCGTCATGGCTATGGTGATGTCAGAATGGTCGTCATGGCGACGATGATGTCAGTATGGTGGTCATGGCTTTGGTGATGTCATAATGGTCGTCATGGCGACGGTGATGTCATAATGGTCGTCATGGCAATGGTGATGTCAGAATGGTCGTCATGGCGACGATGATGTCAGTATGGTGGTCATGGCTTTGGTGATGTCATAATGGTCGTCATGGCGACGATTATGTCATAATGGTCGTCATGGCGACGATGATGTCAATATGGTTGTCATGGCTTTGGTGATGTCATAATGGTCGTCATGGCGGCGGTGATGTCATAATGGTCGTCATGGCGACGATGATGTCATAATGGTCGTCACGGCGACGATGATGTCATAATGGTCGTCATAGCGACGATGACGTCATAATGGTCGTCATGGCGACGATGATGTCATAATGGTCGTCATGGCGACGATGATGTCAATATGGTTGTCATGGCTTTGGTGATGTCATAATGGTCGTCATGGCGACGGTGATGTCATAATGGTCGTCATGGCGACGATGATGTCATAATGGTCGTCACAGCGACGATGATGTCATAATGGTCGTCACGGCGACGGTGATGTCATAATGGTAGTCATGGCGACGATGATGTCATACTGGTCGTCATGGAGACGGTGTTGCCATAATGGTCGTCATGGTGACGATGATGTCATAATGGTCGTCATGGCGACGATGATGTCATAATGGTCGTCATGGCGACGATGATGTCATAATGGTCGTCATGCCGACGATGATGTCAGTATGGTGGTCATGGCTTTGGTGATGTCATAATGGTCGTCATGGCGACGATGATGTCATACTGGTCGTCATGGCGACGGTGTTGCCATAATGGTCGTCATGGCGACGATGATGTCATAATGGTCGTCATGGCGACGGTGATGTCATAATGGTCGTCATGCCGACGATGATGTCAGTATGGTGGTCATGGCTTTGGTGATGTCATAATGGTCGTCATGGCGACGGTGATGTCATAATGGTCGTCATGGCAATGGTGATGTCAGAATGGTCGTCATGGCGACGATGATGTCAGTATGGTGGTCATGGCTTTGGTGATGTCATAATGGTAGTCATGGCGACGATGATGTCATACTGGTCGTCATGGCGACGGTGTTGCCATAATGGTCGTCATGGTGACTATGATGTCATAATGGTCGTCATGGCGACGATGATGTCATAATGGTCGTCATGGCGACGATGATGTCATAATGGTCGTCATGCCGACGATGATGTCAGTATGGTGGTCATGGCTTTGGTGATGTCATAATAGTCGTCATGGCGACGATGATGTCATACTGGTCGTCATGGCGACGGTGTTGCCATAATGGTCGTCATGGCGACGATGATGTCATAATGGTCGTCATGGCTTTGGTGATGTCATAATGGTCGTCATGCCGACGATGATGTCAGTATGGTGGTCATGGCTTTGGTGATGTCATAATGGTCGTCATGGCGACGATGATGTCATAATGGTCGTCATAGCGACGTTGATGTCATAATGGTCGTCATGGCGACGATGATGTCAGTATGGTGGTCATGGCTTTGGTGATGTCATAATGGTTGTCATGGCGACGGTGATGTCATAATGGTCGTCATGGCGACGATGATGTCATAATGGTCGTCATGGCGACGATGATGTCATAATGGTCGTCATGGCGACGATGACGTCATAATGGTCGTCATGGCGACGATGACGTCAAAATGGTCGTCATGGCGACGATGATGTCATACTGGTCGTCATGGCGATGGTGTTGCCATAATGGTCGTCATGGCGACGATGATGTCATAATGGTCGTCACGGCGACGATGATGTCATAATGATCGTCACGGCGACGATGATGTCATAATGGTCGTCACGGCGACGGTGATGTCATAATGGTCGTCATGGCGACGATAACGTCATAATGGTCGTCATGGCGACGATGATGTCATAATGGTCGTCATGGCGACGATGATGTCATAATGGTCGTCATGGCGACGATGATGTCATAATGGTCGTCATGGTGACGATGATGTCATAATGGTCGTCATGGCGACGATCACGTCATAATGGTCGTCATGGCAACGATGATGTCATAATGGTTGTCATGGCGACGATGATGTCATACTGGTCGTCATGGCGACGGTGTTGCCATAATGGTCGTCATGGCGACAATGATGTCATAATGGTGGTCATGGCGACGGTGATGTCATAATGGTCGTCATGCCGACGATGATGTCAGTATGGTGGTCATGTCTTTGGTGATGTCATAATGGTCGTCATGGCAACGATGATGTCATAATGGTCGTCATGGCGACGATGATGTCATAATGGTCGTCATGGCGACGATTATGTCAGTATGGTGGTCATGGCTTTGGTGATGTCATAATGGTCATCATGGCGACGGTGATGTCAAAATCGTCGTCATGGCAATGGTGATGTCAGAATGGTCGTCATGGCGACGATGATGTCATACTGGTCGTCATGGCGACGGTGTTGCCATAATGGTCGTCATGGCGACGATGATGTCATAATGGTCGTCATGGCAATGGTGATGTCAGAATGGTCGTCATGGCGACGATGATGTCATAATATTCGTCATGGCGACCGTGATGTCATAATGGTCGTCATGGCGACGATGATGTCATAATGGTCGTCATGGCTACGATGATGTCATAATGGTCGTCATGGCTACGATGATGTCATATAGGTCGTCATGGCGACGATGATGTCATAATGGTCGTCATGGCGACGGTGATGTTATAATAGTCGTCATGGCGACGATGATGTCATAATGGTCGTCATGCCGACGATGATGTCAATATGGTTTTCATGGCTTTGGTGATGTCATAATGGTCGTCATGGCGACGGTGATGTCATAATGGTCGTCACGGCGACGATGATGTCATAATGGTCGTCACGGCAGCGGTAATGTCATAATGGTCGTCATGGCGACGATGATGTCATACTGTCGTCATGGCGACGGTGTTGCCATAATGGTCATCATGGCGACGATGATGTCATAATGGTCATCATGGCGACGATGACGTCATAATGGTCGTCATGGCGACGATGACGTCATAATGGTCGTCATGGCGACGATGACGTCATAATGGTCGTCATGGCGACGATAATGTCATACTGGTCGTCATGGCGACGGTGTTGCCATAATGGTCGTCATGGCGACGATGATGTCATAATGGTCGTCATGCCGACGATGATGTCATAATGGTCGTCATGGCGACGATGATGTCATAATGGTCGTCATGGCGACGATGATGTCAGTATGGTGGTCATGGCTTTGGTGATGTCATAATGGTCGTCATGGCTTTGGTGATGTCATAATGGTCGTCATGGCGACGATGATGTCATAATGGTCGTCACGGCGACGATGATGCCATAATGGTCGTCATAGCGACGATGATGTCATAATGGTCGTCATGGCGACGATGACGTCATACTGGTCGTCATGGCGACGGTGTTGCCATAATGGTCGTCATGGCGGCGATGATGTCATAATGGTCGTCATGGCGACGGTGATGTCATAATGGTCGTCATGCCGACGATGATGTCATAATGGTCGTCATGGCGACGATGATTTGAGTATGGTGGTCATGGCTTTGGTGATGTCATAATGGTCGTCATGGCGACGGTGATGTCAAAATGGTCGTCATGGCAATGGTGATGTCAGAATGGTCGTCATGGCGACGATGATGTCATACTGGTCGTCATGGCGACGATGATGTCATAATGGTCGTCATGGCTACGATGATGTCATAATGGTCGTCATGGCGACGATGATGTTATAATAATCGTCATGGCGACAATGATGTCATAATGGTCGTCATGCCAACGATGATGTCAATATGGTTGTCATGGCTTTGGTGATGTCATAATGGTCGTCATGGCGACGGTGATGTCATAATGGTCGTCATGGCGACGATGATGTCATAATGGTCATCACGGCGACGATGATGTCATAATGGTCGTCACGGCGGCGGTAATGTCATAATGGTCGTCATGGCGACGATGATGTCATACTGTCGTCATGGCGACGGTGTTGCCATAATGGTCGACATGGCGACGATGATGTCATAATGGTCATCATGGCGACGATGACGTCATAATGGTCGTCATGGTGACGATGACGTCATAATGGTCGTCATGGCGACGATGACGTCATAATGGTCGTCATGGCGACGATAATGTCATACTGGTCGTCATGGCGACGGTGTTGCCATAATGGTCGTCATGGCGACGATGATGTCATAATGGTCGTCATGCCGACGATGATGTCATAATGGTCGGCATGGCGACGATGATGTCATAATGGTCGTCATGGCGACGATTATGTCAGTATGGTGGTCATGGCTTTGGTGATGTCATAATGGTCGTCATGGCGACGGTGATGTCATAATGGTCGTCATGGCAATGGTGATGTCAGAATGGTCGTCATGGCGACGATGATGTCATACTGTCGTCATGGCGACGGTGTTGCCATAATGGTCGTCATAGCGACGATGATGTCATAATGGTCATCATGGCGACGATGACGTCATAATGGTCGTCATGGCGACGATGACGTCATAATGGTCGTTATAGCGACGATAATGTCATACTGGTCGTCATGGCGACGGTGTTGCCATAATGGTCGTCATGGCGACGATGATGTCATAATGGTCGTCATGCCGACGATGATGTCATAATGGTCGTCATGGCGACGATGATCTCAGTATGGTGGTCATGGCTTTGGTGATGTCATAATGGTCGTCATGGCGACGGTGATGTCATAATGGTCGTCATGGCAATGGTGATGTCAGAATGGTCGTCATGGCGACGATGATGTCAGTATGGTGGTCATGGCTTTGGTGATGTCATAATGGTCGTCATGGCGACGGTGATGTCAAAATGGTCGTCATGGCAATGGTGATGTCAGAATGGTCGTCATGGCGACGATGATGTCAGAATGGTCGTCATGGCGACGGTGTTGCCATAATGGTCGTCATGGCGACGATGATGTCATAATGGTCATCATGGCAATGGTGATGTCAGAATGGTCGTCATGGCGACGATGATGTCATAATGGTCGTCATGGCGACGATGATGTCATAATGGTCGTCATGGCGACGGTGTTGCCATAATGGTCGTCATGGCGACGATGATGTCATTATGGTCGTCATGGCGACGGTGATGTCATAATGGTCGTCATGCCGACGATGATGTCACAATGGTCGTCATGGCGACGATGATGTCAGTATGGTGGTCATGGCTTTGGTGATGTCATAATGGTCGTCATGGCGACGGTGATGTCAAAATGGTCGTCATGGCAATGGTGATGTCAGAATGGTCGTCATGGCGACGATGATGTCAGAATGGTCGTCATGGCGACGGTGATGTCATAATGGTCGTCATGGCGACGATGATGTCATAATGGTCGTCATGGCTACGATGATGTCATAATGGTCGTCATGGCGACGATGATGTCATAATGGTCGTCATGGCGACGATGATGTCATAATGGTCGTCATGGCGACGGTGATGTTATAATAGTCGTCATGGCGACGATGATGTCATAATGGTCGTCATGCCAACGATGATGTCAATATGGTTGCCATGGCTTTGGTGATGTCATAATGGTCGTCATGGCGACGATGATGTCATAATGGTCATCACGGCGACGATGATGTCATAATGGTCGTCACGGCGGCGGTAATGTCATAATGGTCGTCATGGCGACGATGATGTCATACTGTCGTCATGGCGACGGTGTTGCCATAATGGTCGTCATGGCGACGATGATGTCATAATGGTCATCATGGCGACGATGACGTCATAATGGTCGTCATGGCGACGATGACGTCATAATGGTCGTCATGGCGACGATGACGTCATAATGGTCGTCATGGCGACGATGACGTCATAATGGTCGTCATGGAGACGATAATGTCATACTGGTCGTCATGGCGACGGTGTTGCCATAATGGTCGTCATGCCGACGATGATGTCATAATGGTCGTCATGGCAACGATGATGTCATAATGGTCGTCATGGCGACGATGATGTCATTATGGTGGTCATGGCTTTGGTGATGTCATAATGGTCGTCATGGCGACGGTGATGTCATAATGGTCGTCATGGCAATGGTGATGTCAGAATGGTCGTCATGGCGACGATGATGTCAGTATGGTGGTCATGGCTTTGGTGATGTCATAATGGTCGTCATGGTGACGATGATGTCATAATGGTCGTCATGGCGACGATGATATCAATATGGTTGTCATGGCTTTGGTGATGTCATAATGGTCGTCATGGCGACGGTGATGTCATAATGGTCGTCATGGCGACGATGATGTCATAATGGTCGTCACGGCGACGATGATGTCATAATGGTCGTCATAGCGACGATGACGTCATAATGGTCGTCATGGCGACGATGATGTCATAATGGTCGTCATGGCGACGATGATGTCATAATGGTCGTCATGGCGACGGTGTTGCCATAATGGTCGTCATGGCGACGATGATGTCATTATGGTCGGCATGGCGACGGTGATGTCATAATGGTCGTCATGCCGACGATGATTTCACAATGGTCGTCATGGCGACGATGATGTCAGTATGGTGGTCATGGCTTTGGTGATGTCATAATGGTCGTCATGGCGACGGTGATGTCAAAATGGTCGTCATGGCAATGGTGATGTCAGAATGGTCGTCATGGCGACGATGATGTCAGAATGGTCGTCATGGCGACGGTGTTGCCATAATGGTCGTCATGGCGACGATGATGCCATAATGGTCATCATGGCAATGGTGATGTCAGAATGGTCGTCATGGCGACGATGATGTCATAATGGTCGTCATGGCGACGGTGATGTCATAATGGTCGTCATGGCGACGATGATGTCATAATGGTCGTCATGGCTACGATGATGTCATAATGGTCGTCATGGCTACGATGATGTCATAATGGTCGTCATGGCGACGATGATGTCATAATGGTCGTTATGGCGACGGTGATGTTATAATGGTCGTCATGGCGACGGTGATGTCATAATGGTCGTCATGCCAACGATGATGTCAATATGGTTGTCATGGCTTTGGTGATGTCATAATGGTCGTCATGGCGACGATGATGTCATAATGGTCATGACGGTGACGATAATGTCATAATGGTCGTCATGGCGACGATGATGTCATACTGTCGTCATGGCGACGGTGTTGCCATAATGGTCGTCATGGCGACGATGACGTCATAATGGTCATCATGGCGACGATGACGTCATAATGGTCATCATGGCGACGATGACGTCATAATGGTCGTCATGGCGATGATGACGTCATAATGGTCGTCATGGCGACGATGACGTCATAATGGTCGTCATGGCGACGATAATGTCATACTGGTCGTCATGGCGACGGTGTTGCCATAATGGTCGTCATGGCGACGATGATGTCATAATGGTCGTCATGGTGACGATGATGTCAATATGGTTGTCATGGCTTTGGTGATGTCATAATGGTCGTCATGGCGACGATGATGTCATACTGGTCGTCATGGCGACGGTGTTGCCATAATGGTCGTCATGGCGACGATGATGTCATAATGTTCGTCATGGCGACGATGATGTCATAATGGTCATCATGGCGACGATGACGTCATAATGGTCGTCATGGCGACAATGACGTCATTATGGTCGTCATGGCGACGATGATGTCATAATGGTCGTCATGGCGACGATGATGTCATACTGGTCGTCATGGCGACGGAGTTGCCATAATGGTCGTCATTTCGACGATGATGTCATAATGGTCGTCATGCCGACGATGATGTCATAATGGTCGTCATGGCGACGATGATGTCATAATGGTCGTCATGGCGACGATGATGTCATAATGGTCGTCATGGCGACGATGATGTCAGTATGGTGGTCATGGCTTTGGTGATGTCATAATGGTCGTCATGGCGACGGTGATGTCATAATGGTCATCATGGCAATGGTGATGTCAGAATGGTCGTCATGGCGACGATGATGTCAGTATGGTGGTCATGGCTTTGGTGATGTCATAATGGTCGTCATGGCGACGATGATGTCAATATGGTTGTCATGGCTTTTTTGATGGCATAATGGTCGTCATGGCGACGGTGATGTCATAATGGTCGTCACGGCGACGATGATGTCATAATGGTCGTCACGGCGACGGTGATGTCATAATGGTCGTCATGGTGACGATGATGTCATACTGGTCGTCATGGCGACGGTGTTACCATAATGGTCGTCATGGCGACGATGATGTCATAATGGTCGTCATGGCGACAATGATGTCATAATGGTCGTCATGGCGACGATGACGTCATAATGGTCGTCATGGCGACGATGATATCATAATGGTCATCATGGCGACGGTGATGTCATAATGGTTGCCATGGCAACAATATTGTCACAAAGGTCGTCATGGCGAAGGTGATGTCATAATGGTCGTCATGGCGATGATGATGTCATTATGGTCGTCATGGCAACGATGATGTCATCATGGTCGTCATGGCAACGATGAAGTCATATTCGTCGTCACGGCAATAGTGATGTCATAATGCTCATCATGGCGAAGGTGATGTCATAATAATTGTCATGGCAACAAAGTTGTCATAATGGTCGTCATGACGACGGTGATGTCATAATGGTCGTCATGGCGACGGTGATGTCATAATGGTCATCATGGCAACGATGAGGTCATAATGTTCGTCATGGCGACGGTGATGTAATATTGGTCGTCATGGCGACGATGATGTCATAATGGTCATCATGCATGGCGACAATGATGTCATAATGGTCGTCATGGCGACGGTGATGTCATAATGGTCATCATGGTGACGATGATGTCATAATGGTCGTCATGGCGACGATGATGTCATAATGTTCGTCATGGCGACGATGAGGTCATAATGGTCGTCATGGCTACGATGATGTCAAAATGGTCATCATGGCGACGATGATGTCATAATGGTCGTCATGGCGACGGTGATGTCATAATGGTCGTCATGGCCATGGTGATGTCAGAATTGTCGTCATGGCAATGGTGATGTCAGAATGGTCATCATGGCGACGATGATGTCATAATGGTCGTCATGGCGACGATGATGTCATTATGGTCCTCATGGCGACAATGATGTCATAATGGTCGTCATGGCGACGATGATGTCAATATGGTTGTCATGGCTTTGGTGATGTCATAATGGTCGTCACGGCGACGATGATGTCATAATGGTAGTCACGGCGGCTATGATGTCATAATGGTCGTCACGGCGACGATGATGTCATAATGGTCGTCTCGGCGACGATGATGTCATAATGGTCGTCACGGCGACGGTGATGTCATAATGGTCATCACGGCGACGATGATGTCATAATGGTCATCATGGCGACGATGATGTCACATTGTTCGTCATGGCGACGGTGTTGCCATAATGGTCGTCATGGCCACGATGATGTCACACTGTTCGTCATGGCGACGATGTTGCCATAATGGTCGTCATGGCGACGATGATGTCATAATGGTCGTCATGGCAACGATGATGTCATAATGGTCGTCATGGCGACGATGACGTCATAATGGTCGTCATGGCGATGATGATGTCATAATGGTCGTCATGGCGACGATGATGTCATACTGGTTGTCATGGCGACGGTGTTGCCATAATGGTCGTCATGGCGACGATGATGTCATAATGGTCGTCATGGTGACGATGATGTCATAATGGTCGTCATGGCGACAATGATGTCATAATGGTCGTCATGGCGACGATGATGTCATTATGGTCGTCATGGCGACGGTGTTGTCATAATGGTCGTCATGGCGACGATGATGTCATAATGGTCGTCATGGCGACGATGATGTCATAATGGTCGTCATGGCGACGATGATGTCATAATGGTCGTCATGCCGACGATGATGTCATTATGGTCCTCATGGCGACAATGATGTCATAATGGTCGTCATGGCGACGATGATGTCAATATGGTTGTCATGGCTTTGGTGATGTCATAATGGTCGTCACGGCGACGATGATGTCATAATGGTAGTCACGGCGGCTATGATGTCATAATGGTCGTCACGGCGACGATGATGTCATAATGGTCGTCACGGCGACGATGATGTCATAATGGTCGTCACGGCGACGGTGATGTCATAATGGTCATCACGCCGACGATGATGTCATAATGGTCATCATGGCGACGATGATGTCACACTGTTCGTCATGGCGACGGTGTTGCCATAATGGTCGTCATGGCCACGATGATGTCACACTGTTCGTCATGGCGACGATGTTGCCATAATGGTCGTCATGGCGACGATGATGTCATAATGGTCGTCATGGCAACGATGATGTCATAATGGTCGTCATGGCGACGATGACGTCATAATGGTCGTCATGGCGATGATGATGTCATAATGGTCGTCATGGCGACGATGATGTCATACTGGTTGTCATGGCGACGGTGTTGCCATAATGGTCGTCATGGCGACGATGATGTCATAATGGTCGTCATGGTGACGATGATGTCATAATGGTCGTCATGGCGACAATGATGTCATAATGGTCGTCATGCCGACGATGATGTCATTATGGTCATCATTCCCACGGTGATGTCATAATGGTCGTCATGGCGACTGTGATGTCATAATGGCCTTCATGGTGACAATGATGTCATAATGGTCGTCATGGCGACAGTGTTGTCATAATGGTCGTCATGGCAACGATGATGTCATAATTGACGTCATGCAATGGTGATGTCATAATGGTCGTCATGGCGACGTTAATGGCATAATGGTTGCCATGGCAACAATGTTTTCATAAAGGTCGTCATGGCGACGATGATGTCATAATGGTAGTCATGGCAACGATGATGTCATAATGGTCATCATGGCAACGATTATGTCAAAATGGTCGTCATGGCGACGGTGATGTCATAATGGTCGTCATGGCGACGATGATGTCATAATGGTCGTCATGGCTACGATGATGTCATAATGGTCGTCATGGCGACGATGATGTCATAATGGTCGTCATGGCGACGATGATGTCATAATGGTCGTCATAGCGACAATGATGTCATAATGGTCGTCATGGCGACGATGACGTCATAATGGTCGTCATGGCGACGATGATATCATAATGGTCATCATGGCGACGGTGATGTCATAATGGTTGCCATGGCAACAATATTGTCACAAAGGTCGTCATGGCGAAGGTGATGTCATAATGGTCGTCATGGCGATGATGATGTCATTATGGTCGTCATGGCAACGATGATGTCATCATGGTCGTCATGGCAACGATGAAGTCATATTCGTCGTCACGGCAATAGTGATGTCATAATGCTCATCATGGCGAAGGTGATGTCATAATAATTGTCATGGCAACAAAGTTGTCATAATGGTCGTCATGACGACGGTGATGTCATAATGGTCGTCATGGCGACGGTGATGTCATAATGGTCATCATGGCAACGATGAGGTCATAATGTTCGTCATGGCGACGGTGATGTGATATTGGGCGTCATGGCGACGATGATGTCATAATGGTCATCATGCATGGCGACAATGATGTCATAATGGTCGTCATGGCGACGGTGATGTCATAATGGTCATCATGGTGACGATGATGTCATAATGGTCGTCATGGCGACGATGATGTCATAATGTTCGTCATGGCGACGATGAGGTCATAATGGTCGTCATGGCTACGATGATGTCAAAATGGTCATCATGGCGACGATGATGTCATAATGGTCGTCATGGCGACGGTGATGTAATAATGGTCGTCATGGCCATGGTGATGTCAGAATTGTCGTCATGGCAATGGTGATGTCAGAATGGTCATCATGGCGACGATGATGTCATAATGGTCGTCATGGCGACGATGATGTCATAATGGTCGTCATGGCGATGATGATGCCATAATGGTCGTCATGGCGACGATGATGTCAAAATGGTCGTCATGGCGACAATGATGTCATAATGGTCGTCATGGCGACGATGATGTCATTATGGTCGTCATGGCGACGGTGTTGTCATAATGGTCGTCATGGCGACGATGATGTCATAATGGTCGTCATGGCGACGATGATGTCATAATGGTCGTCATGGCGACGATGATGTCATAATGGTCGTCATGCCGACGATGATGTCATTATGGTCCTCATGGCGACAATGATGTCATAATGGTCGTCATGGCGACGATGATGTCAATATGGTTGTCATGGCTTTGGTGATGTCATAATGGTCGTCACGGCGACGATGATGTCATAATGGTAGTCACGGCGGCTATGATGTCATAATGGTCGTCACGGCGACGATGATGTCATAATGGTCGTCACGGCGACGATGATGTCATAATGGTCGTCACGGCGACGGTGATGTCATAATGGTCATCACGGCGACGATGATGTCATAATGGTCATCATGGCGACGATGATGTCACACTGTTCGTCATGGCGACGGTGTTGCCATAATGGTCGTCATGGCCACGATGATGTTACACTGTTCGTCATGGCGACGATGTTGCCATAATGGTCGTCATGGCGACGATGATGTCATAATGGTCATCATGGCGACGATGACGTCATAATGGTCGTCATGGCGATGATGATGTCATAATGGTCGTCATGGCGACGATGATGTCATACTGGTTGTCATGGCGACGGTGTTGCCATAATGGTCGTCATGGCGACGATGATGTCATAATGGTCGTCATGGTGACGATGATGTCATAATGGTCGTCATGGCGACAATGATGTCATAATGGTCGTCATGGCGACGATGATGTCATTATGGTCGTCATGGCGACGGTGTTGTCATAATGGTCGTCATGGCGACGATGATGTCATAATGGTCGTCATGGCGACGATGATGTCATAATGGTCGTCATGGCGACGATGATGTCATAATGGTCGTCATGCCGACGATGATGTCATTATGGTCCTCATGGCGACAATGATGTCATAATGGTCGTCATGGCGACGATGATGTCAATATGGTTGTCATGGCTTTGGTGATGTCATAATGGTCGTCACGGCGACGATGATGTCATAATGGTAGTCACGGCGGCTATGATGTCATAATGGTCGTCACGGCGACGATGATGTCATAATGGTCGTCACGGCGACGATGATGTCATAATGGTCGTCACGGCGACGGTGATGTCATAATGGTCATCACGGCGACGATGATGTCATAATGGTCATCATGGCGACGATGATGTCACACTGTTCGTCATGGCGACGGTGTTACCATAATGGTCGTCATGGCCACGATGATGTCACACTGTTCGTCATGGCGACGATGTTGCCATAATGGTCGTCATGGCGACGATGATGTCATAATGGTCGTCATGGCAACGATGATGTCATAATGGTCGTCATGGCGACGATGACGTCATAATGGTCGTCATGGCGATGATGATGTCATAATGGTCGTCATGGCGACGATGATGTCATACTGGTTGTCATGGCGACGGTGTTGCCATAATGGTCGTCATGGCGACGATGATGTCATAATGGTCGTCATGGTGACGATGATGTCATAATGGTCGTCATGGCGACAATGATGTCATAATGGTCGTCATGCCGACGATGATGTCATTATGGTCATCATTCCCACGGTGATGTCATAATGGTCGTCATGGCGACTGTGATGTCATAATGGCCTTCATGGTGACAATGATGTCATAATGGTCGTCATGGCGACAGTGTTGTCATAATGGTCGTCATGGCAACGATGATGTCATAATTGACGTCATGCAATGGTGATGTCATAATGGTCGTCATGGCGACGTTAATGGCATAATGGTTGCCATGGCAACAATGTTTTCATAAAGGTCGTCATGGCGACGATGATGTCATAATGGTAGTCATGGCAACGATGATGTCATAATGGTCATCATGGCAACGATGATGTCAAAATGGTCGTCATGGCGACGGTGATGTCATAATGGTCGTCATGGCGACGATGATGTCATAATGGTCGTCATGGCTACGATGATGTCATAATGGTCGTCATGGCGACGATGATGTCATAATGGTCGTCATGGCGACGATGATGTCATAATGGTCGTCATGGCGACGGTGATGTTATAATAGTCGTCATGGCGACGATGATGTCATAATGGTCGTCATGCTAACGATGATGTCAATATGGTTGTCATGGCTTTGGTGATGTCATAATGGTCGTCACGGCGACGATGATGTCATAATGGTCATCACGGCGACGATGATGTCATAATGGTCGTCACGGCGGCGGTAATGTCATAATGGTCGTCATGGCGACGATGATGTCATACTGTCGTCATGGAGACGGTGTTGCCATAATGGTCGTCATGGCGACGATGATGTCATAATGGTCATCATGGCGACGATGACGTCATAATGGTCATGCCCCTGATGAAGCCACCTTGTGTGGCGACACGCGTAGGGCACTGAGGTCCCAGCTTCACCTTCCAGAGCGCATGCTGATTTAAGTATATCTATTTAGGGTCATGTTGCGGGTCCAGATTGCCATACTATGCGGGGAGTTATTTTCTCTGCCTCTATAGTTATGGTGACGTACTAATTGCTTGCAGATATTAACCCTCAGACACACTGTTGGTTTATTGTAACATTTATTGTTTGTATCCCGACTCCTCCAACTATATATAGTTGTATATCATATCATGTGGGGAGAAAGTTAGAAATCTTGTCTTATAAACAGTGTGCTATGTATCACTTTTCGTCTTGGATATCTATAATAGAGGGCTTGCGCAATTGGTGATCATTTTAAACACATTTTGTGTATACTTTTGGCTTATTGAATAATCATCTATTATATCCTACATATGTGCAGCATACTATTTGCTTAGTATTTAAGTATGCAAACATAGTATGCTATATACCAAGTTGTGTGCAATATAGGGCTTGTGCAATTATTGACCACTACAGATACTCTATATAATTTGTGCGCTTCTTGATTTCATCATGTGCACTTTCTGCATTATACTCTTTAAAATTATGGGAAAGGTTTTTTGGTAGCTGGTTCCTTATATAGTGGCTCATTCCACTTTTTTAATGGTGTTTTAAATTTGGTATGTTCTTTACCTGTGTCTGATTGTACTTCAATAAAATGAGTTGATGCACTTTATATCCAGGATATTTATTATTATTCATTTATATATATTTTTCTTTTGTTTATTATTTTGGTGATCACTGCATATATACACGCTCTTTTTCTGCCTATTTAGTTTATGTTATTTTTTTGCGTGTGGCAGGTGGATCCCTATTATCGGATGGTGCCCTCCCCCCCCTTTCTTGTTGACGTCATAATGGTCGTCATGGTGACGATGACGTCATAATGGTCGTCATGGCGACGATGACGTCATAATGGTCGTCATGGCGACGATGACGTCATAATGGTCGTCATGGCGACGATATTGTCATACTGGTCGTCATGGCGACGGTGTTGCCATAATGGTCGTCATGGCGATGATGATGTCATAATGTTCGTCATGCCGACGATGATGTCATAATGGTCGTCATGGCGACGATGATGTCATAATGGTCGTCATGGCGACGATGATGTCAGTATGGTGGTCATGGCTTTGGTGATGTCAGAATGGTCGTCATGGCGACGGTGATGTCATAATGGTCGTCATGGCAATAGTGATGTCAGAATGGTCGTCATGGCGACGATGATGTCAGTATGGTGGTCATGGCTTTGGTGATGTAATAATGGTCGTCATGGCGACGATGATGTCATAATGGTCGTCATGGTGACGATGATGTCAATATGGTTGTCATGGCTTTGGTGATGTCATAATGGTCGTCATGGCGACGATGATGTCATAATGTTCGTCATGGCGACGATGATGTCATAATGGTCATCATGGCGACGATGACGTCATAATGGTCGTCATGGCGACAATGACGTCATTATGGTCGTCATGGCGACGATGATGTCATAATGGTCGTCATGGCGACGATGATGTCATACTGGTCGTCATGGCGACGGAGTTGCCATATTGGTCGTCATTTCGACGATGATGTCATAATGGTCGTCATGCCGACGATGATGTCATAATGGTCGTCATGGCGACGATGATGTCATAATGGTCGTCATGGCGACGATGATGTCATAATAGTCGTCATGGCGACGATGATGTCAGTATGGTGGTCATGGCTTTGGTGATGTCATAATGGTCGTCATGGCGACGGTGATGTCATAATGGTCATCATGGCAATGGTGATGTCAGAATGGTCGTCATGGCGACGATGATGTCAGTATGGTGGTCATGGCTTTGGTGATGTCATAATGGTCGTCATGGCGACGATGATGTCAATATGGTTGTCATGGCTTTGGTGATGTCATAATGGTCGTCATGGCGACGGTGATGTCATAATGGTCGTCACGGCGACGATGATGTCATAATGGTCGTCACGGCGACGGTGATGTCATAATGGTCGTCATGGTGACGATGATGTCATACTGGTCGTCATGGCGACTGTGTTGCCATAATGGTCGTCATGGCGACGATGATGTCATAATGGTCGTCATGGCGACAATGATGTCATAATGGTCGTCATGGCGACGATGACGTCATAATGGTCGTCATGGCGACGATGATATCATAATGGTCATCATGGCGACGGTGATGTCATAATGGTTGCCATGGCAACAATATTGTCATAAAGGTCGTCATGGCGAAGGTGATGTCATAATGGTCGTCATGGCGATGATGATGTCATTATGGTCGTCATGGCAACGATGATGTCATCATGGTCGTCATGGCAACGATGAAGTCATATTCGTCGTCACGGCAATAGTGATGTGATAATGCTCATCATGGCGAAGGTGATGTCATAATAATTGTCATGGCAACAAAGTTGTCATAATGGTCGTCATGACGACGGTGATGTCATAATGGTCGTCATGGCGACGATGATGTCATAATGTTCGTCATGGCGACGATGAGGTCATAATGGTCGTCATGGCGACGATGATGTCAAAATGGTCATCATGGCAACGATGATGTCATAATGGTCGTCATGGCCATGGTGATGTCAGAATGGTCGTCATGGCAAAGGTGATGTCAGAATGGTCATCATGGCGACGATGATGTCATAATGGTCGTCATGGCGACGATGATGTCATAATGGTCGTCATGCCGACGATGATGTCATTATGGTCCTCATGGCGACAATGATGTCATAATGGTCGTCATGGCGACGATGATGTCAATATGGTTGTCATGACTTTGGTGATGTCATAATGGTCGTCACGGCGACGATGATGTCATAATGGTAGTCACGGCGACTATGATGTCATAATGGTCGTCACGGCGACGATGATGTCATAATGGTCGTCACGGCGACGATGATGTCATAATGGTCGTCACGGCGACGGTGATGTCATAATGGTCATCATGGCGACGATGATGTCACACTGTTCGTCATGGCGACGGTGTTGCCATAATGGTCGTCATGGCCACGATGATGTCACACTGTTCGTCATGGCGACGGTGTTGCCATAATGGTCGTCATGGCGACGATGATGTCATAATGGTCGTCATGGCGACGATGATGTCATAATGGTCGTCATGGCAACGATGATGTCATAATGGTCGTCATGGCGACGATGACGTCATAATGGTCGTCATGGCGATGATGATGTCATAATGGTCGTCATGGCGACGATGATGTCATACTGGTTGTCATGGCGACGGTGTTGCCATAATGGTCGTCATGGCGACGATGATGTCATAATGGTCGTCATGGTGACGATGATGTCATAATGGTCGTCATGGCGACAATGATGTCATAATGGTCGTCATGCCGACGATGATGTCATTATGGTCATCATTCCCACGGTGATGTCATAATGGTCGTCATGGCGACTGTGATGTCATAATGGCCTTCATGGTGACAATGATGTCATAATAGTCGTCATGCCGACGATGATGTCATTATGGTCGTCATGCCGACGATGATGTCATTATGGTCATCATTCCCACGGTGATGTCATAATGGTAGTCATGGCAACGATGATGTCATAATGGTCATCATGGCAACGATGATGTCAAAATGGTTGTCATGGCAATGGTGATGTCATAATGGTCGTCATGGCAAAGGTGATGTCATAATGGTCGTCATGGCGACGATGATGTCATAATGGTCGTCATGGCGACGATGATGTCATAATGGTCGTCATGGCGACGATGATGTCAGTATGGTGGTCATGGCTTTGGTGATGTCATAATGGTCGTCATGGCGACGGTGATGTCATAATGGTCGTCATGGCAAAGGTGATGTCAGAATGGTCGTCATGGCAAAGGTGATGTCAGAATGGTCATCATGGCGACGATGATGTCATAATGGTCGTCATGGCGTCAATGATGTCATAATGGTCGTCATGCCGACGATGATGTCATTATGGTCATCATGGCAACGATGATGTCATAATGGTCGTCATGGCGATGATGATGTCATAATAGTCATCATGGCGACAATGATGTCATAATGGTCGTCATGGCGACGATGATGTCAATATGGTTGTCATGGCTTTGGTGATGTCATAATGGTCGTCACGGCGACGGTGATGTCATAATGGTCGTCATGGCGACGATGATGTCATACTGGTCGTCATGGCGACGGTGTTGCCATAATGGTCGTCATGGCGACGATGATGTCATAATGGTCGTCATGGCGACGATGATGTCATAATGGTCGTTATGGCGACGATTATGTCATAATGGTCGTCATGCCGACGATGATGTCATAATAGTTGTCATGGCGAATATGATGTCATAATGGTCGTCATGGCGACCATGATGTCATAATGGTCGTCATGGCGACGATGACGTCATAATGATCGTCATGGCGACGATGACGTCATAATGATCGTCATGTCAACGGTGATGTCATAATGGTCGCCATGGCGACGGTGATGTCATAATAGTCGTCATGGCGACGTTGATGTCATAATTGTCGTCATGCCGACGATGATGTCATAATGGTCGTCATGGCGACGATGATGTCATAATGGTCGTCATGGCGACGATGATGTCAATATGGTTGTCATGGTTTTGGTGATGTCATAATGGTCGTCATGGCGACGGTGATGTCATAATGGTCGTCATGGCGACGATGATGTCATAATGGTCGTCACGGCGACGATGATGTCATAATGGTCGTCATGGCGACGATGATGTCATAATGGTCGTCATGGCGACGATGATGTCATAATGGTCGTCATGGCGACGATGATGTCAGTATGGTGGTCATGGCTTTGGTGATGTCATAATGGTCGTCATGGCGACTGTGATGTCATAATGGTCGTCATGGCAATGGTGATGTCAGAATGGTCGTCATGGCGACGATGATGTCAGTATGGTGGTCATGGCTTTGGTGATGTCATAATGGTCGTCATGGCGACGATGATGTCAATATGGTTGTCATGGCTTTGGTGATGTCATAATGGTCGTCATGGCGACGGTGATGTCATAATGGTCGTCACGGCGACGATGATGTCATAATGGTCGTCACGGCGACGGTGATGTCATAATGGTCGTCATGGTGACGATGATGTCATACTGGTCGTCATGGCGACGGTGTTGCCATAATGGTCGTCATGGCGACGATGATGTCATAATGGTCGTCATGGCGACAATGATGTCATAATGGTCGTCATGGCGACGATGACGTCATAATGGTCGTCATGGCGACGATGATATCATAATGGTCATCATGGCGACGGTGATGTCATAATGGTTGCCATGGCAACAATGTTGTCATAAAGGTCGTCATGGCGAAGGTGATGTCATAATGGTCGTCATGGCGATGATGATGTCATTATGGTCGTCATGGCAACGATGATGTCATCATGGTCGTCATGGCAACGATGAAGTCATATTCGTTGTCACGGCAATAGTGATGTCATAATGCTCATCATGGCGAAGGTAATGTCATAATAAATGTCATGGCAACAAAGTTGTCATAATGGTCGTCATGACGACGGTGATGTCATAATGGTCGTCATGGCGACGGTGATGTCATAATGGTCATCATGGCAACGATGAGGTCATAATGTTCGTCATGGCGACGGTGATGTAATATTGGTCGTCATGGCGACGATGATGTCATAATGGTCATCATGGCGACAATGATGTCATAATGGTCGTCATGGCGACGGTGATGTCATAATGGTCATCATGGTGACGATGATGTCATAATGTTCGTCATGGCGACGATGATGTCATAATGTTCGTCATGGCGACGATGAGGTCATAATGGTCGTCATGGCGACGATGATGTCAAAATGGTCATCATGGCGACGATGATGTCATAATGGTCGTCATGGCGACGGTGATGTCATAATGGTCGTCATGGCCATGGTGATGTCAGAATGGTCATCATGGCGACGATGATGTCATAATGGTCGTCATGGCGACGATGATGTCATAATGGTCGTCATGGCGATGATGATGCCATAATGGTCGTCATGGCGACGATGATGTCAAAATGGTCGTCATGGCGACAATGATGTCATAATGGTCGTCATGGCGACGATGATGTCATTATGGTCCTCATGGCGACGGTGTTGCCATAATGGTCGTCATGGCGACGATGATGTCATAATGGTCGTCATGGCGACGATGATGTCATAATGGTCGTCATGGCGACGATGATGTCATAATGGTCGTCATGCCGACGATGATGTCATTATGGTCCTCATGGCGACAATGATGTCATAATGGTCGTCATGGCTACGATGATGTCAATATGGTTGTCATAGCTTTGGTGATGTCATAATGGTCGTCACGGCGACGATGATGTCATAATGGTAGTCACGGCGACTATGATGTCATAATGGTCGTCACGGCGACGATGATGTCATAATGGTCGTCACGGCGACGGTGATGTCATAATGGTCATCATGGCGACGATGATGTCACACTGTTCGTCATGGCGACGGTGTTGCCATAATGGTCGTCATGGCCACGATGATGTCACACTGTTCGTCATGGCGACGGTGTTGCCATAATGGTCGTCATGGCGACGATGATGTCATAATGGTCGTCATGGCAACGATGATGTCATAATGGTCGTCATGGCGACGATGACGTCATAATGGTCGTCATGGCGATGATGATGTCATAATGGTCGTCATGGCGACGATGATGTCAGTATGGTGGTCATGGCTTTGGTGATGTCATAATGGTCGTCATGGCGACGGTGATGTCATAATGGTCGTCATGGCAATGGTGATGTCAGAATGGTCGTCATGGCAAAGGTGATGTCAGAATGGTCATCATGGCGACGATGATGTCATAATGGTCGTCATGGCGTCAATGATGTCATAATGGTCGTCATGCCGACGATGATGTCATTATGGTCATCATGGCAACGATGATGTCATAATGGTCGTCACGGCGACGATGATGTCATAATGGTCATCACGGCGACGATGATGTCATAATGGTCGTCACGGCGGCGGTAATGTCATAATGGTCGTCATGGCGACGATGATGTCATACTGTCGTCATGGAGACGGTGTTGCCATAATGGTCGTCATGGCGACGATGATGTCATAATGGTCATCATGGCGACGATGACGTCATAATGGTCGTCATGGTGACGATGACGTCATAATGGTCGTCATGGCGACGATGACGTCATAATGGTCGTCATGGCGACGATGACGTCATAATGGTCGTCATGGCGACGATATTGTCATACTGGTCGTCATGGCGACGGTGTTGCCATAATGGTCGTCATGGCGATGATGATGTCATAATGTTCGTCATGCCGACGATGATGTCATAATGGTCGTCATGGCGACGATGATGTCATAATGGTCGTCATGGCGACGATGATGTCAGTATGGTGGTCATGGCTTTGGTGATGTCAGAATGGTCGTCATGGCGACGGTGATGTCATAATGGTCGTCATGGCAATAGTGATGTCAGAATGGTCGTCATGGCGACGATGATGTCAGTATGGTGGTCATGGCTTTGGTGATGTAATAATGGTCGTCATGGCGACGATGATGTCATAATGGTCGTCATGGTGACGATGATGTCAATATGGTTGTCATGGCTTTGGTGATGTCATAATGGTCGTCATGGCGACGATGATGTCATACTGGTCGTCATGGCGACGGTGTTGCCATAATGGTCGTCATGGTGACGATGATGTCATAATGTTCGTCATGGCGACGATGATGTCATAATGGTCATCATGGCGACGATGACGTCATAATGGTCGTCATGGCGACAATGACGTCATTATGGTCGTCATGGCGACGATGATGTCATAATGGTCGTCATGGCGACGATGATGTCATACTGGTCGTCATGGCGACGGAGTTGCCATATTGGTCGTCATTTCGACGATGATGTCATAATGGTCGTCATGCCGACGATGATGTCATAATGGTCGTCATGGCGACGATGATGTCATAATGGTCGTCATGGCGACGATGATGTCATAATAGTCGTCATGGCGACGATGATGTCAGTATGGTGGTCATGGCTTTGGTGATGTCATAATGGTCGTCATGGCGACGGTGATGTCATAATGGTCATCATGGCAATGGTGATGTCAGAATGGTCGTCATGGCGACGATGATGTCAGTATGGTGGTCATGGCTTTGGTGATGTCATAATGGTCGTCATGGCGACGATGATGTCAATATGGTTGTCATGGCTTTGGTGATGTCATAATGGTCGTTATGGCGACGGTGATGTCATAATGGTCGTCACGGCGACGATGATGTCATAATGGTCGTCACGGCGACGGTGATGTCATAATGGTCGTCATGGTGACGATGATGTCATACTGGTCGTCATGGCGACTGTGTTGCCATAATGGTCGTCATGGCGACGATGATGTCATAATGGTCGTCATGGCGACAATGATGTCATAATGGTCGTCATGGCGACGATGACGTCATAATGGTCGTCATGGCGACGATGATATCATAATGGTCATCATGGCGACGGTGATGTCATAATGGTTGCCATGGCAACAATATTGTCATAAAGGTCGTCATGGCGAAGGTGATGTCATAATGGTCGTCATGGCGATGATGATGTCATTATGGTCGTCATGGCAACGATGATGTCATCATGGTCGTCATGGCAACGATGAAGTCATATTCGTCGTCACGGCAATAGTGATGTGATAATGCTCATCATGGCGAAGGTGATGTCATAATAATTGTCATGGCAACAAAGTTGTCATAATGGTCGTCATGACGACGGTGATGTCATAATGGTCGTCATGGCGACGATGATGTCATAATGTTCGTCATGGCGACGATGAGGTCATAATGGTCGTCATGGCGACGATGATGTCAAAATGGTCATCATGGCAACGATGATGTCATAATGGTCGTCATGGCCATGGTGATGTCAGAATGGTCGTCATGGCAAAGGTGATGTCAGAATGGTCATCATGGCGACGATGATGTCATAATGGTCGTCATGGCGACGATGATGTCATAATGGTCGTCATGCCGACGATGATGTCATTATGGTCCTCATGGCGACAATGATGTCATAATGGTCGTCATGGCGACGATGATGTCAATATGGTTGTCATGGCTTTGGTGATGTCATAATGGTCGTCACGGCGACGATGATGTCATAATGGTAGTCACGGCGACTATGATGTCATAATGGTCGTCACGGCGACGATGATGTCATAATGGTCGTCACGGCGACGATGATGTCATAATGGTCGTCACGGCGACGGTGATGTCATAATGGTCATCATGGCGACGATGATGTCACACTGTTCGTCATGGCGACGGTGTTGCCATAATGGTCGTCATGGCCACGATGATGTCACACTGTTCGTCATGGCGACGGTGTTGCCATAATGGTCGTCATGGCGACGATGATGTCATAATGGTCGTCATGGCGACGATGATGTCATAATGGTCATCATGGCGACAATGATGTCATAATGGTCGTCATGGCGACGGTGATGTCATAATGGTCATCATGGTGACGATGATGTCATAATGTTCGTCATGGCGACGATGATGTCATAATGTTCGTCATGGCGACGATGAGGTCATAATGGTCGTCATGGCGACGATGATGTCAAAATGGTCATCATGGCGACGATGATGTCATAATGGTCGTCATGGCGACGGTGATGTCATAATGGTCGTCATGGCCATGGTGATGTCAGAATGGTCATCATGGCGACGATGATGTCATAATGGTCGTCATGGCGACGATGATGTCATAATGGTCGTCATGGCGATGATGATGCCATAATGGTCGTCATGGCGACGATGATGTCAAAATGGTCGTCATGGCGACAATGATGTCATAATGGTCGTCATGGCGACGATGATGTCATTATGGTCCTCATGGCGACGGTGTTGCCATAATGGTCGTCATGGCGACGATGATGTCATAATGGTCGTCATGGCGACGATGATGTCATAATGGTCGTCATGGCGACGATGATGTCATAATGGTCGTCATGCCGACGATGATGTCATTATGGTCCTCATGGCGACAATGATGTCATAATGGTCGTCATGGCTACGATGATGTCAATATGGTTGTCATAGCTTTGGTGATGTCATAATGGTCGTCACGGCGACGATGATGTCATAATGGTAGTCACGGCGACTATGATGTCATAATGGTCGTCACGGCGACGATGATGTCATAATGGTCGTCACGGCGACGGTGATGTCATAATGGTCATCATGGCGACGATGATGTCACACTGTTCGTCATGGCGACGGTGTTGCCATAATGGTCGTCATGGCCACGATGATGTCACACTGTTCGTCATGGCGACGGTGTTGCCATAATGGTCGTCATGGCGACGATGATGTCATAATGGTCGTCATGGCAACGATGATGTCATAATGGTCGTCATGGCGACGATGACGTCATAATGGTCGTCATGGCGATGATGATGTCATAATGGTCGTCATGGCGACGATGATGTCAGTATGGTGGTCATGGCTTTGGTGATGTCATAATGGTCGTCATGGCGACGGTGATGTCATAATGGTCGTCATGGCAATGGTGATGTCAGAATGGTCGTCATGGCAAAGGTGATGTCAGAATGGTCATCATGGCGACGATGATGTCATAATGGTCGTCATGGCGTCAATGATGTCATAATGGTCGTCATGCCGACGATGATGTCATTATGGTCATCATGGCAACGATGATGTCATAATGGTCGTCACGGCGACGATGATGTCATAATGGTCATCACGGCGACGATGATGTCATAATGGTCGTCACGGCGGCGGTAATGTCATAATGGTCGTCATGGCGACGATGATGTCATACTGTCGTCATGGAGACGGTGTTGCCATAATGGTCGTCATGGCGACGATGATGTCATAATGGTCATCATGGCGACGATGACGTCATAATGGTCGTCATGGTGACGATGACGTCATAATGGTCGTCATGGCGACGATGACGTCATAATGGTCGTCATGGCGACGATGACGTCATAATGGTCGTCATGGCGACGATATTGTCATACTGGTCGTCATGGCGACGGTGTTGCCATAATGGTCGTCATGGCGATGATGATGTCATAATGTTCGTCATGCCGACGATGATGTCATAATGGTCGTCATGGCGACGATGATGTCATAATGGTCGTCATGGCGACGATGATGTCAGTATGGTGGTCATGGCTTTGGTGATGTCAGAATGGTCGTCATGGCGACGGTGATGTCATAATGGTCGTCATGGCAATAGTGATGTCAGAATGGTCGTCATGGCGACGATGATGTCAGTATGGTGGTCATGGCTTTGGTGATGTAATAATGGTCGTCATGGCGACGATGATGTCATAATGGTCGTCATGGTGACGATGATGTCAATATGGTTGTCATGGCTTTGGTGATGTCATAATGGTCGTCATGGCGACGATGATGTCATACTGGTCGTCATGGCGACGGTGTTGCCATAATGGTCGTCATGGTGACGATGATGTCATAATGTTCGTCATGGCGACGATGATGTCATAATGGTCATCATGGCGACGATGACGTCATAATGGTCGTCATGGCGACAATGACGTCATTATGGTCGTCATGGCGACGATGATGTCATAATGGTCGTCATGGCGACGATGATGTCATACTGGTCGTCATGGCGACGGAGTTGCCATATTGGTCGTCATTTCGACGATGATGTCATAATGGTCGTCATGCCGACGATGATGTCATAATGGTCGTCATGGCGACGATGATGTCATAATGGTCGTCATGGCGACGATGATGTCATAATAGTCGTCATGGCGACGATGATGTCAGTATGGTGGTCATGGCTTTGGTGATGTCATAATGGTCGTCATGGCGACGGTGATGTCATAATGGTCATCATGGCAATGGTGATGTCAGAATGGTCGTCATGGCGACGATGATGTCAGTATGGTGGTCATGGCTTTGGTGATGTCATAATGGTCGTCATGGCGACGATGATGTCAATATGGTTGTCATGGCTTTGGTGATGTCATAATGGTCGTCATGGCGACGGTGATGTCATAATGGTCGTCACGGCGACGATGATGTCATAATGGTCGTCACGGCGACGGTGATGTCATAATGGTCGTCATGGTGACGATGATGTCATACTGGTCGTCATGGCGACTGTGTTGCCATAATGGTCGTCATGGCGACGATGATGTCATAATGGTCGTCATGGCGACAATGATGTCATAATGGTCGTCATGGCGACGATGACGTCATAATGGTCGTCATGGCGACGATGATATCATAATGGTCATCATGGCGACGGTGATGTCATAATGGTTGCCATGGCAACAATATTGTCATAAAGGTCGTCATGGCGAAGGTGATGTCATAATGGTCGTCATGGCGATGATGATGTCATTATGGTCGTCATGGCAACGATGATGTCATCATGGTCGTCATGGCAACGATGAAGTCATATTCGTCGTCACGGCAATAGTGATGTGATAATGCTCATCATGGCGAAGGTGATGTCATAATAATTGTCATGGCAACAAAGTTGTCATAATGGTCGTCATGACGACGGTGATGTCATAATGGTCGTCATGGCGACGATGATGTCATAATGTTCGTCATGGCGACGATGAGGTCATAATGGTCGTCATGGCGACGATGATGTCAAAATGGTCATCATGGCAACGATGATGTCATAATGGTCGTCATGGCCATGGTGATGTCAGAATGGTCGTCATGGCAAAGGTGATGTCAGAATGGTCATCATGGCGACGATGATGTCATAATGGTCGTCATGGCGACGATGATGTCATAATGGTCGTCATGCCGACGATGATGTCATTATGGTCCTCATGGCGACAATGATGTCATAATGGTCGTCATGGCGACGATGATGTCAATATGGTTGTCATGGCTTTGGTGATGTCATAATGGTCGTCACGGCGACGATGATGTCATAATGGTAGTCACGGCGACTATGATGTCATAATGGTCGTCACGGCGACGATGATGTCATAATGGTCGTCACGGCGACGATGATGTCATAATGGTCGTCACGGCGACGGTGATGTCATAATGGTCATCATGGCGACGATGATGTCACACTGTTCGTCATGGCGACGGTGTTGCCATAATGGTCGTCATGGCCACGATGATGTCACACTGTTCGTCATGGCGACGGTGTTGCCATAATGGTCGTCATGGCGACGATGATGTCATAATGGTCGTCATGGCGACGATGATGTCATAATGGTCGTCATGGCAACGATGATGTCATAATGGTCGTCATGGCGACGATGACGTCATAATGGTCGTCATGGCGATGATGATGTCATAATGGTCGTCATGGCGACGATGATGTCATACTGGTTGTCATGGCGACGGTGTTGCCATAATGGTCGTCATGGCGACGATGATGTCATAATGGTCGTCATGGTGACGATGATGTCATAATGGTCGTCATGGCGACAATGATGTCATAATGGTCGTCATGCCGACGATGATGTCATTATGGTCATCATTCCCACGGTGATGTCATAATGGTCGTCATGGCGACTGTGATGTCATAATGGCCTTCATGGTGACAATGATGTCATAATAGTCGTCATGGCGACAGTGTTGTCATAATGGTCGTCATGGCAACGATGATGTCATAATTGACGTCATGCAATGGTGATGTCATAATTGTCGTCATGGCGACGTTAATGGCATAATGGTTGCCATGGCAACAATGTTTTCATAACGGTCGTCATGGCGACGATGATGTCATAATGGTAGTCATGGCAACGATGATGTCATAATGGTCATCATGGCAACGATGATGTCAAAATGGTTGTCATGGCAATGGTGATGTCATAATGGTCGTCATGGCAAAGGTGATGTCATAATGGTCGTCATGGCGACGATGATGTCATAATGGTCGTCATGGCGACGATGATGTCATAATGGTCGTCATGGCGACGATGATGTCAGTATGGTGGTCATGGCTTTGGTGATGTCATAATGGTCGTCATGGCGACGGTGATGTCATAATGGTCGTCATGGCAAAGGTGATGTCAGAATGGTCGTCATGGCAAAGGTGATGTCAGAATGGTCATCATGGCGACGATGATGTCATAATGGTCGTCATGGCGTCAATGATGTCATAATGGTCGTCATGCCGACGATGATGTCATTATGGTCATCATGGCAACGATGATGTCATAATGGTCGTCATGGCGATGATGATGTCATAATAGTCATCATGGCGACAATGATGTCATAATGGTCGTCATGGCGACGATGATGTCAATATGGTTGTCATGGCTTTGGTGATGTCATAATGGTCGTCACGGCGACGGTGATGTCATAATGGTCGTCATGGCGACGATGACGTCATAATGGTCGTCATGGCGACGATGATGTCATACTGGTCGTCATGGCGACGGTGTTGCCATAATGGTCGTCATGGCGACGATGATGTCATAATGGTCGTCATGGCGACGATGATGTCATAATGGTCGTTATGGCGACGATTATGTCATAATGGTCGTCATGCCGACGATGATGTCATAATAGTTGTCATGTCGAATATGATGTCATAATGGTCGTCATGGCGACCATGATGTCATAATGGTCGTCATGGCGACGATGACGTCATAATGATCGTCATGGCGACGATGACGTCATAATGATCGTCATGTCAACGGTGATGTCATAATGGTCGCCATGGCGACGGTGATGTCATAATAGTCGTCATGGCGACGTTGATGTCATAATTGTCGTCATGCCGACGATGATGTCATAATGGTCGTCATGGCGACGATGATGTCATAATGGTCGTCATGGCGACGATGATGTCAATATGGTTGTCATGGTTTTGGTGATGTCATAATGGTCGTCATGGCGACGGTGATGTCATAATGGTCGTCATGGCGACGATGATGTCATAATGGTCGTCACGGCGACGATGATGTCATAATGGTCGTCATGGCGACGATGATGTCATAATGGTCGTCATGGCGACGATGATGTCATAATGGTCGTCATGGCGACGATGATGTCAGTATGGTGGTCATGGCTTTGGTGATGTCATAATGGTCGTCATGGCGACTGTGATGTCATAATGGTCGTCATGGCAATGGTGATGTCAGAATGGTCGTCATGGCGACGATGATGTCAGTATAGTGGTCATGGCTTTGGTGATGTCATAATGGTCGTCATGGCGACGATGATGTCAATATGGTTGTCATGGCTTTGGTGATGTCATAATGGTCGTCATGGCGACGGTGATGTCATAATGGTCGTCACGGCGACGATGATGTCATAATGGTCGTCACGGCGACGGTGATGTCATAATGGTCGTCATGGTGACGATGATGTCATACTGGTCGTCATGGCGACGGTCTTGCCATAATGGTCGTCATGGCGACGATGATGTCATAATGGTCGTCATGGCGACAATGATGTCATAATGGTCGTCATGGCGACGATGACGTCATAATGGTCGTCATGGCGACGATGATATCATAATGGTCATCATGGCGACGGTGATGTCATAATGGTTGCCATGGCAACAATGTTGTCATAAAGGTCGTCATGGCGAAGGTGATGTCATAATGGTCGTCATGGCGATGATGATGTCATTATGGTCGTCATGGCAACGATGATGTCATCATGGTCGTCATGGCAACGATGAAGTCATATTCGTTGTCACGGCAATAGTGATGTCATAATGCTCATCATGGCGAAGGTAATGTCATAATAAATGTCATGGCAACAAAGTTGTCATAATGGTCGTCATGACGACGGTGATGTCATAATGGTCGTCATGGCGACGGTGATGTCATAATGGTCATCATGGCAACGATGAGGTCATAATGTTCGTCATGGCGACGGTGATGTAATATTGGTCGTCATGGCGACGATGATGTCATAATGGTCATCATGGCGACAATGATGTCATAATGGTCGTCATGGCGACGGTGATGTCATAATGGTCATCATGGTGACGATGATGTCATAATGTTCGTCATGGCGACGATGATGTCATAATGTTCGTCATGGCGACGATGAGGTCATAATGGTCGTCATGGCGACGATGATGTTAAAATGGTCATCATGGCGACGATGATGTCATAATGGTCGTCATGGCGACGGTGATGTCATAATGGTCGTCATGGCCATGGTGATGTCAGAATGGTCATCATGGCGACGATGATGTCATAATGGTCGTCATGGCGACGATGATGTCATAATGGTCGTCATGGCGATGATGATGCCATAATGGTCGTCATGGCGACGATGATGTCAAAATGGTCGTCATGGCGACAATGATGTCATAATGGTCGTCATGGCGACGATGATGTCATTATGGTCCTCATGGCGACGGTGTTGCCATAATGGTCGTCATGGCGACGATGATGTCATAATGGTCGTCATGGCGACGATGATGTCATAATGGTCGTCATGGCGACGATGATGTCATAATGGTCGTCATGCCGACGATGATGTCATTATGGTCCTCATGGCGACAATGATGTCATAATGGTCGTCATGGCGACGATGATGTCAATATGGTTGTCATAGCTTTGGTGATGTCATAATGGTCGTCACGGCGACGATGATGTCATAATGGTAGTCACGGCGACTATAATGTCATAATGGTCGTCACGGCGACGATGATGTCATAATGGTCGTCACGGCGACGGTGATGTCATAATGGTCATCATGGCGACGATGATGTCACACTGTTCGTCATGGCGACGGTGTTGCCATAATGGTCGTCATGGCCACGATGATGTCACACTGTTCGTCATGGCGACGGTGTTGCCATAATGGTCGTCATGGCGACGATGATGTCATAATGGTCGTCATGGCAACGATGATGTCATAATGGTCGTCATGGCGACGATGACGTCATAATGGTCGTCATGGCGATGATGATGTCATAATGGTCGTCATGGCGACGATGATGTCAGTATGGTGGTCATGGCTTTGGTGATGTCATAATGGTCGTCATGGCGACGGTGATGTCATAATGGTCGTCATGGCAATGGTGATGTCAGAATGGTCGTCATGGCAAAGGTGATGTCAGAATGGTCATCATGGCGACGATGATGTCATAATGGTCATCATGGCGTCAATGATGTCATAATGGTCGTCATGCCGACGATGATGTCATTATGGTCATCATGGCAACGATGATGTCATAATGGTCGTCATGGCGATGATGATGTCATAATAGTCATCATGGCGACAATGATGTCATAATGGTCGTCATGGCGACGATGATGTCAATATGGTTGTCATGGCTTTGGTGATGTCATAATGGTCGTCACGGCGACGGTGATGTCATAATGGTCGTCATGGCGACGATGACGTCATAATGGTCGTCATGGCGACGATGATGTCATTCTGGTCGTCATGGCGACGGTGTTGCCATAATGGTCGTCATGGCGACGATGATGTCATAATGGTCGTCATGGCGACGATGATGTCATAATGGTCGTTATGGCGACGATTATGTCATAATGGTCGTCATGCCGACGATGATGTCATAATAGTTGTCATGGCGAATATGATGTCATAATGGTCGTCATGGCGACCATGATGTCATAATGGTCGTCATGGCGACGATGACGTCATAATGATCGTCATGGCGACGATGACGTCATAATGATCGTCATGTCAACGGTGATGTCATAATGGTCGCCATGGCGACGGTGATGTCATAATAGTCGTCATGGCGACGTTGATGTCATAATTGTCGTCATGCCGACGATGATGTCATAATGGTCGTCATGGCGACGATGATGTCATAATGGTCGTCATGGCGACGATGATGTCAATATGGTTGTCATGGTTTTGGTGATGTCATAATGGTCGTCATGGCGACTGTCATGTCATAATGGTCGTCATGGCGACGATGATGTCATAATGGTCGTCACGGCGACGATGATGTCATAATGGTCGTCATGGCGACGATGATGTCATAATGGTCGTCATGGCGACGATGATGTCATAATGGTCGTCATGGCGACGATGATGTCAGTATGGTGGTCATGGCTTTGGTGATGTCATAATGGTCGTCATGGCGACTGTGATGTCATAATGGTCGTCATGGCAATGGTGATGTCAGAATGGTCGTCATGGCGACGATGATGTCAGTATGGTGGTCATGGCTTTGGTGATGTCATAATGGTCGTCATGGCGACGATGATGTCAATATGGTTGTCATGGCTTTGGTGATGTCATAATGGTCGTCATGGCGACGATGATGTCATAATGGTCGTCATGGCGACGATGATGTCATAATGGTCGTCATGGCGACGATGACGTCATAATGGTCGTCATGGCGACGATGATATCATAATGGTCATCATGGCGACGGTGATGTCATAATGGTTGCCATGGCAACAATGTTGTCATAAAGGTCGTCATGGCGAAGGTGATGTCATAATGGTCGTCATGGCGATGATGATGTCATTATGGTCGTCATGGCAACGATGATGTCATCATGGTCGTCATGGCAACGATGAAGTCATATTCGTTGTCACGGCAATAGTGATGTCATAATGCTCATCATGGCGAAGGTAATGTCATAATAAATGTCATGGCAACAAAGTTGTCATAATGGTCGTCATGACGACGGTGATGTCATAATGGTCGTCATGGCGACGGTGATGTCATAATGGTCATCATGGCAACGATGAGGTCATAATGTTCGTCATGGCGACGGTGATGTAATATTGGTCGTCATGGCGACGATGATGTCATAATGGTCATCATGGCGACAATGATGTCATAATGGTCGTCATGGCGACGGTGATGTCATAATGGTCATCATGGTGACGATGATGTCATAATGTTCGTCATGGCGACGATGATGTCATAATGTTCGTCATGGCGACGATGAGGTCATAATGGTCGTCATGGCGACGATGATGTCAAAATGGTCATCATGGCGACGATGATGTCATAATGGTCGTCATGGCGACGGTGATGTCATAATGGTCGTCATGGCCATGGTGATGTCAGAATGGTCATCATGGCGACGATGATGTCATAATGGTCGTCATGGCGACGATGATGTCATAATGGTCGTCATGGCGATGATGATTCCATAATGGTCGTCATGGCGACGATGATGTCAAAATGGTCGTCATGGCGACAATGATGTCATAATGGTCGTCATGGCGACGATGATGTCATTATGGTCCTCATGGCGACGGTGTTGCCATAATGGTCGTCATGGCGACGATGATGTCATAATGGTCGTCATGGCGACGATGATGTCATAATGGTCGTCATGGCGACGATGATGTCATAATGGTCGTCATGCCGACGATGATGTCATTATGGTCCTCATGGCGACAATGATGTCATAATGGTCGTCATGGCGACGATGATGTCAATATGGTTGTCATGGCTTTGGTGATGTCATAATGGTCGTCACGGCGACGATGATGTCATAATGGTAGTCACGGCGACTATGATGTCATAATGGTCGTCACGGCGACGATGATGTCATAATGGTCGTCACGGCGACGATGATGTCATAATGATCGTCACGGCGACGGTGATGTCATAATGGTCATCATGGCGACGATGATGTCACACTGTTCGTCATGGCGACGGTGTTGCCATAATGGTCGTCATGGCCACGATGATGTCACACTGTTCGTCATGGCGACGGTGTTGCCATAATGGTCGTCATGGCGACAATGATGTCATAATGGTCGTCATGGCAACGATGATGTCATAATGGTCGTCATGGCGATGATGACGTCATAATGGTCGTCATGGCGATGATGATGTCATAATGGTCGTCATGGCGACGATGATGTCATACTGGTTGTCATGGCGACGGTGTTGCCATAATGGTCGTCATGGCGACGATGATGTCATAATGGTCGTCATGGCGACAATGATGTCATAATGGTCGTCATGCCGACGATGATGTCATTATGGTCATCATTCCCACGGTGATGTCATAATGGTCGTCATGGCGACTGTGATGTCATAATGACCTTCATGGTGACAATGATGTCATAATGGTCGTCATGGCGACAGTGTTGTCATAATGGTCGTCATGGCAACGATGATGTCATAATTGACGTCATGCAATGGTGATGTCATAATGGTCGTCATGGCGACGTTAATGGCATAATGGTTGCCATGGCAACAATGTTTTCATAAAGGTCGTCATGGCGACGATGATGTCATAATGGTAGTCATGGCAACGATGATGTCATAATGGTCATCATGGCAACGATGATGTCAAAATGGTTGTCATGGCAATGGTGATGTCATAATGGTCGTCATGGCAAAGGTGATGTCATAATGGTCGTCATGGCGACGATGATGTCATAATGGTCGTCATGGCGACGATGATGTCATAATGGTCGTCATGGCGAAGATGATGTCAGTATGGTGGTCATGGCTTTGGTGATGTCATAATGGTCCTCATGGCGACGGTGATGTCATAATGGTCGTCATGGCAATGGTGATGTCAGAATGGTCGTCATGGCAAAGGTGATGTCAGAATGGTCATCATGGCGACGATGATGTCATAATGGTCGTCATGGCGTCAATGATGTCATAATGGTCGTCATGCCGACTATGATGTCATTATGGTCATCATGGCAACGATGATGTCATAATGGTCGTCATGGCGACGATGATGTCATAATAGTCATCATGGCGACAATGATGTCATAATGGTCGTCATGGCGACGATGATGTCAATATGGTTGTCATGGCTTTGGTGATGTCATAATGGTCGTCACGGCGACGGTGATGTTATAATGGTCGTCATGGCGACGATGACGTCATACTGGTCATCATGGCGACGGTGTTGCCATAATGGTCGTCATGGCGACGATGATCTCATAATGGTCGTCATGGCGACGATGATGTCATAATGGTCGTTATGGCGACGATTATGTCATAATGGTCGTCATGCCGACGATGATGTCATAATAGTTGTCATGGCGAATATGATGTCATAATGGTCGTCATGGCGACGATGATGTCATAATGGTCGTCATGGCGACGATGACGTCATAATGATCGTCATGGCGACGATGACGTCATATTGATCGTCATGTCGACGGTGATGTCATAATGGTCGTCATGGCGACGGTGATGTCATAATAGTTGTCATGGCGACGTTGATGTCATAATTGTCGTCATGCCGACGATGATGTCATAATGGTCGTCATGGCGACGATGATGTCAGAATGGTCGTCATGGCGACGATTATGTCAGTATGGTAGTCATGGCTTTGGTGATGTCATAATGGTCGTCATGGCGACGATGATGTCATAATGGTCGTCATGGCGACGATGATGTCAATATGGTTGTCATGGTTTTGGTGATGTCATAATGGTCGTCATGGCGACGGTGATGTCATAATGGTCGTCATGGCGACGATGATGTCATAATGGTCGTCACGGCGACGATGATGTCATAATGGTCGTCACGGCGACGGTGATGTCATAATGGTTGCCATAGCAACAATGTTGTCATAAAGTTCGTCATGGCGACGATGATGTCATAATGGTAGTCATGGCAACGATGATGTCATAATGGTCGTCATGGCGACGATGATGTCATACTGGTCGTCATGGCGACAGTGTTGCCATAATGGTCGTCATGGCGACGATGATGTCATAATTGTCGACATGGCGACGGCGTTGTCATAATGGTCGTCATGCCGACGATGATGTCATAATGTTCGTCATGGTGAAGATGATGTCATAATGGTCGTCATGGCGACGATGATGTCATAATGGTCGTCATGGCGACGATGATGTCATAATAGTCATCATGACGACAATGATGTCATAATGGTCGTCATGGCGACGATGATGTCAATATGGTTGTCATGGCTTTGGTGATGTCATAATGGTCGTCACGGCGACGGTGATGTCATAATGGTCGTCATGGCGACGATGACGTCATAATGGTCGTCATGGCGACGATGATGTCATACTGGTCGTCATGGCGACGGTGTTGCCATAATGGTCGTCATGGCGACGATGATGTCAATATGGTTGTCATGGCTTTGGTGATGTCATAATGGTCGTCATGGCGACGGTGATGTCATAATGGTCGTCACGGCGACGATGATGTCATAATGGTCGTCACGGCGACGGTGATGTCATAATGGTCGTCATGGCGACGATGATGTCATAATGGTCGTCATGGCGACGGTGTTGCCATAATGGTCGTCATGGCGACGATGATGTCATAATGGTCGTCATGGCGACAATGATGTCATAATGGTCGTCATGGCGACGATGACGTCATAATGGTCGTCATGGCGACGATGATGTCATAATGGTCGTCATGGCGACGGTGATGTCATAATCGTTGCCATGGCAACAATGTTGTCATAAAGGTCGTCATGGCGAAGGTGATGTCATAATGGTCGTCATGACGATAATGATGTCATTATGGTCGTCATGGCAACGATGATGTCATAATGGTCGTCATAGCACTGATGAAGTCATATTCGTCGTCACGGCAATTGTGATGTCATAATGCTCATCATGGCGAAGGTGATGTCATAATAATTACCATGGCAACAATGTTGTCATAATGGTCGTCATGACGACGGTTATGTCATAATGGTCGTCATGGCGACGATGAGGTCATAATGTTCGTCATGGCGACGGTGATGTAATATTGGTCGTCATGGCGACGATGATGTCATAATGGTCATCATGGCGACAATGATGTCATAATGGTCGTCATGGCGACGGTGATGTCATAATGGTCATCATGGCGACGATGATGTCATAATGTTCGTCATGGCGACGATGAAGTCATAATGGTCGTCATGGCGACGATGATGTCAAAATGGTCATCATGGCGACGATGATGTCATAATGGTCGTCATGGCGACGGTGATGTCAGAATGGTCGTCATGGCAAAGGTGATGTCAGAATGGTCATCATGGCGACGATGATGTCATAATGGTCGTCATGGCGACGATGATGTCATAATGGTCGTCATGGCGATGATGATGCCATATTGGTCGTCATGGCGACGATGATGTCAAAATGGTCGTTATGGTGAAAATGATGTCATAATGGTCGTCATGGCGACGATGATGTCATTATGGTCGTCATGGCGACGGTGTTGCCATAATGGTCGTCATGGCGACGATGATGTCATAATGGTCGTCATGGCGACGATGATGTCATAATGGTCGTCATGGCGACGATGAAGTCATAATGGTCGTCATGCCGACGATGATGTCATTATGGTCATCATGGCGACAATGATGTCATAATGGTCGTCATGGCGACGATGATGTCAATATGGTTGTCATGGCTTTGGTGATGTCATAATGGTCGTCACGGCGACGGTGATGTCATAATGGTCGTCATGGCGACGATGATGTCATAATGGTCGTCACGGCGACGATGATGTCATAATGGTCGTCACGGCGACGATGATGTCACACTGTTCGTCATGGCGACGGTGTTGCCATAATGGTCGTCATGGCGACGATGATGTCACACTGTTCGTCATGGCGACGGTGTTGCCATAATGGTCGTCATGGCGACGATGATGTCATAATGGTCGTCATGGCAACGATGATGTCATAATGGTCGTCATGGCGACGATGACGTCATAATGGTCGTCATAGCGACGATGATGTCAGTATGGTGGTCATGGCTTTGGTGATGTCATAATGGTCGTCATGGCGACGGTGATGTCATGATGGTCGTCATGGCAATGGTGATGTCATAATGGTCGTCATGGCAAAGGTGATGTCATAATGGTCGTCATGGCGACGATGATGTCATAATGGTCGTCATGGCGACGATGACGTCATAATGGTCGTCATGGCGACGATGATGTCAGTATGGTGGTCATGGCTTTGGTGATGTCATAATGGTTGTCATGGCGACGGTGATGTCATAATGGTCGTCATGGCAATGGTGATGTCATAATGGTCGTCATGGCAAAGGTGATGTCATAATGGTCGTCATGGCGACGATGATGTCATAATGGTCGTCATGGCGACGATGATGTCATAATGGTCGTCATGGCGACGATGATGTCAGTATGGTGGTCATGGCTTTGGTGATGTCATAATGGTCGTCATGGCGACGGTGATGTCAAAATGGTTGTCATGGCAATGGTGATGTCATAATGGTCGTCATGGCAAAGGTGATGTCATAATGGTCGTCATGGCGACGATGATGTCATAATGGTCGTCATGGCGACGATGATGTCAGTATGGTGGTCATGGCTTTGGTGATGTCATAATGGTCGTCATGGCGACGGTGATGTCATAATGGTCGTCACGGCAATGGTGATGTCAGAATGGTCGTCATGGCAAAGGTGATGTCAGAATGGTCATCATGGCGACAATGATGTCATAATGGTCGTCATGGCGACGAAGATGTCATAATGGTCGTCATGGCGATGATGATGTCATAATGGTCGTCATGGCGACGATGATGTCAAAATGGTCGTCATGGCGACAATGATGTCATAATGGTCGTCATGGCGACGATGATGTCATTATGGTCGTCATGGCGACGGTGTTGCCATAATGGTCGTCATGGCGACGATGATGTCATAATGGTCGTCATGGCGACGATGATGTCATAATGGTCGTCATGGCGTCAATGATGTCATAATGGTCGTCATGCCGACGATGATGTCATTATGGTCATCATGGCAACGATGATGTCATAATGGTCGTCATGGCGACGATGATGTCATAATAGTCATCATGGCGACAATGATGTCATAATGGTCGTCATGGCGACGATGATGTCAATATGGTTGTCATGGCTTTGGTGATGTCATAATGGTCGTCACGGCGACGGTGATGTCATAATGGTCGTCATGGCGACGATGACGTCATAATGGTCGTCATGGCGACGATGATGTCATACTGGTCGTCATGGCGACGGTGTTGCCATAATGGTCGTCATGGCGACGATGATGTCATAATGGTCGTCATGGCGACGATGATGTCATAATGGTCGTCATGGCGACCATTATGTCATAATGGTCGTCATGCCGACGATGATGTCATAATAGTCGTCATGGCGAATATGATGTCATAATGGTCGTCATGGCGACGATGATGTCATAATGGTCGTCATGGCGACGATGACGTCATAATGGTCGTCATGGCGATGATGACGTCATAATGATCGTCATGGCGACGATGACGTCATAATGATCGTCATGTCGACGGTGATGTCATAATGGTCGTCATGGCGACGGTGATGTCATAATAGTCGTCATGGCGACGTTGATGTCATAATTGTCGTCATGCCGACGATGATGTCATAATGGTCGTCATGGCGACGGTGTTACCATAATGGTCGTCATGGCGACGATGATGTCATAATGGTCATCATGGCGACAATGATGTCATAATGGTCGTCATGGCGACGATGATGTCAGAATGGTCGTCATGGCGACGATTATGTCAGTATGGTAGTCATGGCTTTGGTGATGTCATTATGGTCGTCATGGCGACGATGATGTCATAATGGTCGTCATGGCGACGATGATGTCAATATGGTTGTCATGGTTTTGGTGATGTCATAATGGTTGTCATGGCGACGGTGATGTCATAATGGTCGTCATGGCGACGATGATGTCATAATGGTCGTAACGGCGACGATGATGTCATAATGGTCGTCACGGCGACGGTGATGTCATAATGGTTGCCATAGCAACAATGTTGTCATAAAGCTCGTCATGGCGACGATGATGTCATAATGGTAGTCATGGCAACGATGATGTCATAATGGTCGTCATGGCGACGATGATGTCATACTGGTCGTCATGGCCACAGTGTTGCCATAATGGTCGTCATGGCGACGATGATGTCATAATTGTCGTCATGGCGACGGCGTTGTCATAATGGTCGTCATGCCGACGATGATGTCATAATGGTCGTCATGGCGAAGATGATGTCATAATTGTCGTCATGGCGACGATGATGTCATAATGGTCGTCATGGCGACGATGACGTCATAATGGTCGTCATGGCGACGATGATGTCATAATGGTCGTCATGGCGACGATGATGTCATAATGGTCGTCATGGCGACAATGATGTCATAATGGTCGTCATGCCGACGATGATGTCATTATGGTCATCATGGCAACGATGATGTCATAATGGTCGTCATGGCGACGATGATGTCATAATAGTCATCATGGCGACAATGATGTCATAATGGTCGTCATGGCGACGATGATGTCAATATGGTTGTCATGGCTTTGGTGATGTCATAATGGTCGTCACGGCGACGGTGATGTCATAATGGTCGTCATGGCGACGATGACGTCATAATGGTCGTCATGGCGACGATGATGTCATACTGGTCGTCATGGCGACGGTGTTGCCATAATGGTCGTCATGGCGATGATGATGTCAATATGGTTGTCATGGCTTTGGTGATGTCATAATGGTCGTCACGGCGACGATGATGTCATAATGGTCGTCACGGCGACGGTGATGTCATAATGGTCGTCATGGCGACGATGATGTCGTACTGGTCGTCATGGCGACGGTGTTGCCATAATGGTCGTCATGGCGACGATGATGTCATAATGGTCGTCATGGCGACAATGATGTCATAATGGTCGTCATGGCGACGATGACGTCATAATGGTCGTCATGGCGACGATGATGTCATAATGGTCGTCATGGCGACGGTGATGTCATAATTGTTGCCATGGCAACAATGTTGTCATAAAGGTCGTCATGGCGAAGGTGATGTCATAATGGTCGTCATGACGATGATGATGTCATTATGGTCGTCATGGCAACGATGATGTCATAATGGTCGTCATGGCACTGTTGAAGTCATATTCGTCGTCACGGCAATAGTGATGTCATAATGCTCATCATGGCGAAGGTGATGTCGTAATAATTGCCATGGCAACAATGTTGTCATAATGGTCGTCATGACGACGGTTATGTCATAATGGTCGTCATGGCGACGATGATGTCATAAGGGTCATCATGGCGACAATGATGTCATAATGGTCGTCATGGCGACGGTGATGTCATAATGGTCATCATGGCGACGATGATGTCATAATGGTCGTCATGGCGACGATGATGTCATAATGTTCGTCATGGCGACGATGAAGTCATAATGGTCGTCATGGCGACGATGATGTCAAAATGGTCATCATGGCGACGATGATGTCATAATGGTCGTCATGGCGACGGTGATGTCAGAATGGTCGTCATGGCAAAGGTGATGTCAGAATGGTCATCATGGCGACGATGATGTCATAATGGTCGTCATGGCGACGATGATGTCATAATGGTCGTCATGGCGATGATGATGCCATAATGGTCGTCATGGCGACGATGATGTCAAAATGGTCGTCATGGTGACAATGATGTCATAATGGTCGTCATGGCGACGATGATGTCATTATGGTCGTCATGGCGACGGTGTTGCCATAATGGTCGTCATGGCGACGATGATGTCATTATGGTCGTCATGGCGACGGTGTTGCCATAATGGTCGTCATGGCGACGATGATGTCATAATGGTCGTCATGCCGACGATGATGTCATTATGGTCATCATGGCGACAATGATGTCATAATGGTCGTCATGGCGACGATGATGTCAATATGGTTGTCATGGCTTTGGTGATGTCATAATGGTCGTCACGGCGACGGTGATGTCATAATGGTCGTCATGGCGACGATGATGTCATAATGGTCGTCACGCCGACGATGATGTCATAATGGTCGTCACGGCGACGATGATGTCATAATGGTCGTCACGGCGACGATGATGTCATAATGGTCGTCATGGCGACGATGATGTCACACTGTTCGTCATGGCGACGGTGTTGCCATAATGGTCGTCATGGCGACGATGATGTCACACTGTTCGTCATGGCGACGGTGTTGCCATAATGGTCGTCATGGCGACGATGATGTCATAATGGTCGTCATGGCAACGATGATGTCATAATGGTCGTCATGGCGACGATGACGTCATAATGGTCGTCATGGCGACGATGATGTCACTATGGTGGTCATGGCTTTTGGTGATGTCATAATGGTCGTCATGGCGACGGTGATGTCATAATGGTCGTCATGGCAATGGTGATGTCATAATGGTCGTCATGGCAAAGGTGATGTCATAATGGTCGTCATGGCGACGATGATGTCATAATGGTCGTCATGGCGACGATGATGTCATAATGGTCGTCATGGCGTCGATGATGTCATAATGGTCGTCATGCCGACGATGATGTCATTATGGTCATCATGGCAACGATGATGTCATAATGGTCGTCATGGCGACGATGATGTCATAATAGTCATCATGACGACAATGATGTCATAATGGTCGTCATGGCGACGATGATGTCAATATGGTTGTCATGGCTTTGGTGATGTCATAATGGTCGTCACGGCGACGGTGACGTCATAATGGTCGTCATGGCGACGATGATGTCATACTGGTCGTCATGGAGACGGTGTTGCCATAATGGTCGTCATGGCGACGATGATGTCAGAATGGTCGTCATGGCGACGATGATGTCATACTGGTCGTCATGGCGACGGTGTTGCCATAATGGTCGTCATGGCGATGATGATGTCAATATGGTTGTCATGGCTTTGGTGATGTCATAATGGTCGTCATGGCGACGGTGATGTCATAATGGTCGTCATGGCGATGATGATGTCATTATGGTCGTCATGGCAACGATGATGTCATAATGGTCGTCATGGCACTGATGAAGTCATATTCGTCGTCACGGCAATAGTGATGTCATAATGCTCATCATGGCGAAGGTGATGTTATAATAATTGCCATGGCAACAATGTTGTCATAATGGTCGTCATGACGACGGTTATGTCATAATGGTCGTCATGGCGACGATGAGGTCATAATGTTCGTCATGGCGACGGTGATGTAATATTGGTCGTCATGGCGACGATGATGTCATAATGGTCATCATGGCGACAATGATGTCATAATGGTCGTCATGGCGATGGTGATGTCATAATGGTCATCATGGCGACGATGATGTCATAATGTTCGTCATGGCGACGATGAAGTCATAATGGTCGTCATGGCGACGATGATGTCAAAATGGTCATCATGGCGATGATGATGTCATAATGGTCGTCATGGCGACGGTGATGTCAGAATAGTCGTCATGGCAAAGGTGATGTCAGAATGGTCATCATGTCGACGATGATGTCATAATGGTCGTCATGGCGACGATGTCATAATGGTCGTCATGGCGATGATGATGCCATAATGGTCGTCATGGCGACGATGATGTCAAAATGGTCGTCATGGTGACAATGATGTCATAATGGTCGTCATGGCGACGATGATGTCATTATGGTCGTCATGGCGACGGTGTTGCCATAATGGTCGTCATGGCGACGATGATGTCATAATGGTCGTCATGGCGACGATGATGTCATAATGATCGTCATGGCGACGATGATGTCATAATGGTCGTCATGGCGACGATGATGTCATAATGGTCGTCATGGCGACGATGACGTCATAATGGTCGTCATGGCGACGATGATGTCATAATGGTCGTCATGGCGACGGTGATGTCATAATGGTTGCCATGGCAACAATGTTGTCATAAAGGTCGTCATGGCGAAGGTGATGTCATAATGGTCGTCATGACGATGATGATGTCATTATGGTCGTCATGGCAACGATGATGTCATAATGGTCGTCATGGCACTGATGAAGTCATATTCGTCGTCACGGCAATAGTGATGTCATAATGCTCATCATGGCGAAGGTGATGTCATAATAATTGCAATGGCAACAATGTTGTCATAATGGTCGTCATGACGACGGTTATGTCATAATGGTCGTCATGGCGACGATGAGGTCATAATGTTCGTCATGGCGACGGTGATGTAAAATTGGTCGTCATGGCGACGATGATGTCATAATGGTCATCATGGCGACAATGATGTCATAATGGTCGTCATGGCGACGGTGATGTCATAATGGTCGTCATGGCGACGGTGATGTCAGAATGGTCATCATGGCAAAGGTGATGTCAGAATGGTCATCATGGCGACGATGATGTCATAATGGTCGTCATGGCGACAATGATGTCATAATGGTCGTCATGGCGATGATGATGCCATAATGGTCGTCATGGCGACGATGATGTCAAAATGGTCGTCATGGTGACAATGATGTCATAATGGTCGTCATGGCGACGATGATGTCATTATGGTCGTCATGGCGACGGTGTTGCCATAATGGTCGTCATGGCGACGATGATGTCATAATGGTCGTCATGGCGACGATGATGTCATAATGATCGTCATGGCGACGATGATGTCATAATGGTCGTCATGCCGACGATGATGTCATTATGGTCATCATGGCGACAATGATGTCATAATGGTCATCATGGCGACGATGATGTCATAATGGTCGTCACGGCGACGATGATGTCATAATGGTCGTCATGGCGACGATGATGTCACACTGTTCGTCATGGCGACGGTGTTGCCATAATGGTCGTCATGGCACTGATGAAGTCATATTCGTCGTCACGGCAATAGTGATGTCATAATGCTCATCATGGCGAAGGTGATGTCATAATAATTGCCATGGCAACAATGTTGTCATAATGGTCGTCATGACGACGGTTATGTCATAATGGTCGTCATGGCGACGATGAGGTCATAATGTTCGTCATGGCGACGGTGATGTAATATTGGTCGTCATGGCGACGATGATGTCATAATGGTCATCATGGCGACAATGATGTCATAATGGTCGTCATGGCGACGGTGATGTCATAATGGTCATCATGGCGACGATGATGTCATAATGTTCGTCATGGCGACGATGAAGTCATAATGGTCGTCATGGCGACGATGATGTCAAAATGGTCATCATGGCGACGATGATGTCATAATGGTCGTCATGGCGACGGTGATGTCAGAATAGTCGTCATGGCAAAGGTGATGTCAGAATGGTCATCATGTCGACGATGATGTCATAATGGTCGTCATGGCGACGATGATGTCATAATGGTCGTCATGGCGATGATGATGCCATAATGGTCGTCATGGCGACGATGATGTCAAAATGGTCGTCATGGTGACAATGATGTCATAATGGTCGTCATGGCGACGATGATGTCATTATGGTCGTCATGGCGACGGTGTTGCCATAATGGTCGTCATGGCGACGATGATGTCATAATGGTCGTCATGGCGACGATGATGTCATAATGATCGTCATGGCGACGATGATGTCATAATGGTTGCCATGGCAACAATGTTGTCATAAAGGTCGTCATGGCGAAGGTGATGTCATAATCGTCGTCATGACGATGATGATGTCATTATGGTCGTCATGGCAACGATGATGTTATAATGGTCGTCATGGCACTGATGAAGTCATATTCGTCGTCACGGCAATAGTGATGTCATAATGCTCATCATGGCGAAGGTGATGTCATAATAATTGCCATGGCAACAATGTTGTCATAATGGTCGTCATGACGACGGTTATGTCATAATGGTCGTCATGGCGACGATGAGGTCATAATGTTCGTCATGGCGACGGTGATGTAAAATTGGTCGTCATGGCGACGATGATGTCATAATGGTCATCATGGCGACAATGATGTCATAATGGTCGTCATGGCGACGGTGATGTCATAATGGTCGTCATGGCGACGGTGATGTCAGAATGGTCATCATGGCAAAGGTGATGTCAGAATTGTCATCATGGCGACGATGATGTCATAATGGTCGTCATGGCGACGATGATGTCATAATGGTCGTCATGGCGATGATGATGCCATAATGGTCGTCATGGCGACGATGATGTCAAAATGGTCGTCATGGTGACAATGATGTCATAATGGTCGTCATGGCGACGATGATGTCATTATGGTCGTCATGGCGACGGTGTTGCCATAATGGTCGTCATGGCGACGATGATGTCATAATGGTCGTCATGGCGACGATGATGTCATAATGATCGTCATGGCGACGATGATGTCATAATGGTCGTCATGCCGACGATGATGTCTTTATGGTCATCATGGCAACAATGATGTCATAATGGTCGTCATGGCGACGATGATGTCAATATGGTTGTCATGGCTTTGGTGATGTCATAATGGTCGTCACGGCGACGGTGATGTCATAATGGTCGTCATGGCGACGATGATGTCATAATGGTCGTCACGGCGACGATGATGTCATAATGGTCGTCACTGCGACAATGATGTCATAATGGTCGTCATGGCGACGATGATGTCACACTGTTCGTCATGGCGACGGTGTTGCCATAATGGTCGTCATGGCGACGATGATGTCACACTGTTCGTCATGGCGACGGTGTTGCCATAATGGTCATCATGGCGACGATGATGTCATAATGGTCGTCATGGCAACGATGATGTCATAATGGTCGTCATGGCGACGATGACGTCATAATGGTCGTCATGGCGACGATGATGTCAGTATGGTGGTCATGGCTTTGGTGATGTCATAATGGTCGTCATGGCGACGGTGATGTCATAATGGTCGTCATGGCAATGGTGATGTCATAATGGTCGTCATGGCAAAGGTGATGTCATAATGGTCGTCATGGCGACGATGATGTCATAATGGTCGTCATGGCGACGATGATGTCATAATGGTCGTCATGGCGTCAATGATGTCATAAAGGTCGTCATGCCGACGATGATGTCATTATGGTCATCATGGCAACGATGATGTCATAATGGTCGTCATGGCGACGATGATGTCATAATAGTCATCATGGCGACAATGATGTCATAATGGTCGTCATGGCGACGATGATGTCAATATGGTTGTCATGGCTTTGGTGATGTCACAATGGTCGTCACGGCGACGGTGACGTCATAATGGTCGTCATGGCGACGATGACGTCATAATGGTCGTCATGGCGACGGTGTTGCCATAATGGTCGTCATGGCGACGATGATGTCATAATGGTCGTCATGGCGACGATGATGTCATAATGGTCGTCATGGCGATGATTATGTCATAATGGTCGTCATGCCGACGTTGATGTCATAATAGTCGTCATAGCGAATATGATGTCATAATAGTCATCATGACGACAATGATGTCATAATGGTCGTCATGGCGACGATGATGTCAATATGGTTGTCATGGCTTTGGTGATGTCATAATGGTCGTCACGGCGACGGTGACGTCATAATGGTCGTCATGGCGACGATGATGTCATACTGGTCGTCATGGAGACGGTGTTGCCATAATGGTCGTCATGGCGACGATGATGTCAGAATGGTCGTCATGGCGACGATGATGTCATACTGGTCGTCATGGCGACGGTGTTGCCATAATGGTCGTCATGGCGATGATGATGTCAATATGGTTGTCATGGCTTTGGTGATGTCATAATGGTCGTCATGGCGACGGTGATGTCATAATGGTCGTCACGGCGACGATGATGTCATAATGGTCGTCACGGCGACGGTGATGTCATAATGGTCGTCATGGCGACGATGATGTCATACTGGTCGTCATGGCGACGGTGTTGCCATAATGGTCGTCATGGCGACGATGATGTCATAATGGTCGTCATGGCGACAATGATGTCATAATGGTCGTCATGGCGACGATGGCGTCATAATGGTCGTCATGGCGACGATGATGTCATAATGGTCGTCATGGCGACGGTGATGTCATAATGGTTGCCATTGCAACAATGTTGTCATAAAGGTCGTCATGGCGAAGGTGATGTCATAATGGTCGTCATGGCGATGATGATGTCATTATGGTCGTCATGGCAACGATGATGTCATAATGGTCGTCATGGCACTGATGAAGTCATATTCGTCGTCACGGCAATAGTGATGTCATAATGCTCATCATGGCGAAGGTGATGTCATAATAATTGCCATGGCAACAATGTTGTCATAATGGTCGTCATGACGACGGTTATGTCATAATGGTCGTCATGGCGACGATGAGGTCATAATGTTCGTCATGGCGACGGTGATGTAATATTGGTCGTCATGGCGACGATGATGTCATAATGGTCATCATGGCGACAATGATGTCATAATGGTCGTCATGGCGACGGTGATGTCATAATGGTCATCGTGGCGACGATGATGTCATAATGTTCGTCATGGCGACGATGAAGTCATAATGGTCGTCATGGCGACGATGATGTCAAAATGGTCATCATGGCGATGATGATGTCATAATGGTCGTCATGGCAACGGTGATGTCAGAATAGTCGTCATGGCAAAGGTGATGTCAGAATGGTCATCATGTCGACGATGATGTCATAATGGTCGTCATGGCGACGATGATGTCATAATGGTCGTCATGGCGATGATGATGCCATAATGGTCGTCATGGCGACGATGATGTCAAAATGGTCGTCATGGTGACAATGATGTCATAATGGTCGTCATGGCGACGATGATGTCATTATGGTCGTCATGGCGACGGTGTTGCCATAATGGTCGTCATGGCGACGATGATGTCATAATGGTCGTCATGGCGACGATGATGTCATAATGATCGTCATGGCGACGATGATGTCATAATGGTCGTCATGGCGACGATGATGTCATAATGGTCGTCATGGCGACGATGACGTCATAATGGTCGTCATGGCGACGATGATGTCATAATGGTCGTCATGGCGACGGTGATGTCATAATGGTTGCCATGGCAACAATGTTGTCATAAAGGTCGTCATGGCGAAGGTGATGTCATAATGGTCGTCATGACGATGATGATGTCATTATGGTCGTCATGGCAACGATGATGTCATAATGGTCGTCATGGCACTGATGAAGTCATATTCGTCGTCACGGCAATAGTGATGTCATAATGCTCATCATGGCGAAGGTGATGTCATAATAATTGCAATGGCAACAATGTTGTCATAATGGTCGTCATGACGACGGTTATGTCATAATGGTCGTCATGGCGACGATGAGGTCATAATGTTCGTCATGGCGACGGTGATGTAAAATTGGTCGTCATGGCGACGATGATGTCATAATGGTCATCATGGCGACAATGATGTCATAATGGTCGTCATGGCGACGGTGATGTCATAATGGTCGTCATGGCGACGGTGATGTCAGAATGGTCATCATGGCAAAGGTGATGTCAGAATGGTCATCATGGCGACGATGATGTCATAATGGTCGTCATGGCGACAATGATGTCATAATGGTCGTCATGGCGATGATGATGCCATAATGGTCGTCATGGCGACGATGATGTCAAAATGGTCGTCATGGTGACAATGATGTCATAATGGTCGTCATGGCGACGATGATGTCATTATGGTCGTCATGGCGACGGTGTTGCCATAATGGTCGTCATGGCGACGATGATGTCATAATGGTCGTCATGGCGACGATGATGTCATAATGATCGTCATGGCGACGATGATGTCATAATGGTCGTCATGCCGACGATGATGTCATTATGGTCATCATGGCGACAATGATGTCATAATGGTCATCATGGCAACGATGATGTCATAATGGTCGTCACGGCGACGATGATGTCATAATGGTCGTCATGGCGACGATGATGTCACACTGTTCGTCATGGCGACGGTGTTGCCATAATGGTCGTCATGGCACTGATGAAGTCATATTCGTCGTCACGGCAATAGTGATGTCATAATGCTCATCATGGCGAAGGTGATGTCATAATAATTGCCATGGCAACAATGTTGTCATAATGGTCGTCATGACGACGGTTATGTCATAATGGTCGTCATGGCGACGATGAGGTCATAATGTTCGTCATGGCGACGGTGATGTAATATTGGTCGTCATGGCGACGATGATGTCATAATGGTCATCATGGCGACAATGATGTCATAATGGTCGTCATGGTGACGGTGATGTCATAATGGTCATCATGGCGACGATGATGTCATAATGTTCGTCATGGCGACGATGAAGTCATAATGGTCGTCATGGCGACGATGATGTCAAAATGGTCATCATGGCGACGATGATGTCATAATGGTCGTCATGGCGACGGTGATGTCAGAATAGTCGTCATGGCAAAGGTGATGTCAGAATGGTCATCATGTCGACGATGATGTCATAATGGTCGTCATGGCGACGATGATGTCATAATGGTCGTCATGGCGATGATGATGCCATAATGGTCGTCATGGCGACGATGATGTCAAAATGGTCGTCATGGTGACAATGATGTCATAATGGTCGTCATGGCGACGATGATGTCATTATGGTCGTCATGGCGACGGTGTTGCCATAATGGTCGTCATGGCGACGATGATGTCATAATGGTCGTCATGGCGACGATGATGTCATAATGATCGTCATGGCGACGATGATGTCATAATGGTTGCCATGGCAACAATGTTGTCATAAAGGTCGTCATGGCGAAGGTGATGTCATAATCGTCGTCATGACGATGATGATGTCATTATGGTCGTCATGGCAACGATGATGTTATAATGGTCGTCATGGCACTGATGAAGTCATATTCGTCGTCACGGCAATAGTGATGTCATAATGCTCATCATGGCGAAGGTGATGTCATAATAATTGCCATGGCAACAATGTTGTCATAATGGTCGTCATGACGACGGTTATGTCATAATGGTCGTCATGGCGACGATGAGGTCATAATGTTCGTCATGGCGACGGTGATGTAAAATTGGTCGTCATGGCGACGATGATGTCATAATGGTCATCATGGCGACAATGATGTCATAATGGTCGTCATGGCGACGGTGATGTCATAATGGTCGTCATGGCGACGGTGATGTCAGAATGGTCATCATGGCAAAGGTGATGTCAGAATTGTCATCATGGCGACGATGATGTCATAATGGTCGTCATGGCGACGATGATGTCATAATGGTCGTCATGGCGATGATGATGCCATAATGGTCGTCATGGCGACGATGATGTCAAAATGGTCGTCATGGTGACAATGATGTCATAATGGTCGTCATGGCGACGATGATGTCATTATGGTCGTCATGGCGACGGTGTTGCCATAATGGTCGTCATGGCGACGATGATGTCATAATGGTCGTCATGGCGACGATGATGTCATAATGATCGTCATGGCGACGATGATGTCATAATGGTCGTCATGCCGACGATGATGTCTTTATGGTCATCATGGCAACAATGATGTCATAATGGTCGTCATGGCGACGATGATGTCAATATGGTTGTCATGGCTTTGGTGATGTCATAATGGTCGTCACGGCGACGGTGATGTCATAATGGTCGTCATGGCGACGATGATGTCATAATGGTCGTCACGGCGACGATGATGTCATAATGGTCGTCACTGCGACAATGATGTCATAATGGTCGTCATGGCGACGATGATGTCACACTGTTCGTCATGGCGACGGTGTTGCCATAATGGTCGTCATGGCGACGATGATGTCACACTGTTCGTCATGGCGACGGTGTTGCCATAATGGTCATCATGGCGACGATGATGTCATAATGGTCGTCATGGCAACGATGATGTCATAATGGTCGTCATGGCGACGATGACGTCATAATGGTCGTCATGGCGACGATGATGTCAGTATGGTGGTCATGGCTTTGGTGATGTCATAATGGTCGTCATGGCGACGGTGATGTCATAATGGTCGTCATGGCAATGGTGATGTCATAATGGTCGTCATGGCAAAGGTGATGTCATAATGGTCGTCATGGCGACGATGATGTCATAATGGTCGTCATGGCGACGATGATGTCATAATGGTCGTCATGGCGTCAATGATGTCATAAAGGTCGTCATGCCGACGATGATGTCATTATGGTCATCATGGCAACGATGATGTCATAATGGTCGTCATGGCGACGATGATGTCATAATAGTCATCATGGCGACAATGATGTCATAATGGTCGTCATGGCGACGATGATGTCAATATGGTTGTCATGGCTTTGGTGATGTCACAATGGTCGTCACGGCGACGGTGACGTCATAATGGTCGTCATGGCGACGATGACGTCATAATGGTCGTCATGGCGACGGTGTTGCCATAATGGTCGTCATGGCGACGATGATGTCATAATGGTCGTCATGGCGACGATGATGTCATAATGGTCGTCATGGCGATGATTATGTCATAATGGTCGTCATGCCGACGTTGATGTCATAATAGTCGTCATAGCGAATATGATGTCATAATAGTCATCATGACGACAATGATGTCATAATGGTCGTCATGGCGACGATGATGTCAATATGGTTGTCATGGCTTTGGTGATGTCATAATGGTCGTCACGGCGACGGTGACGTCATAATGGTCGTCATGGCGACGATGATGTCATACTGGTCGTCATGGAGACGGTGTTGCCATAATGGTCGTCATGGCGACGATGATGTCAGAATGGTCGTCATGGCGACGATGATGTCATACTGGTCGTCATGGCGACGGTGTTGCCATAATGGTCGTCATGGCGATGATGATGTCAATATGGTTGTCATGGCTTTGGTGATGTCATAATGGTCGTCATGGCGACGGTGATGTCATAATGGTCGTCACGGCGACGATGATGTCATAATGGTCGTCACGGCGACGGTGATGTCATAATGGTCGTCATGGCGACGATGATGTCATACTGGTCGTCATGGCGACGGTGTTGCCATAATGGTCGTCATGGCGACGATGATGTCATAATGGTCGTCATGGCGACAATGATGTCATAATGGTCGTCATGGCGACGATGGCGTCATAATGGTCGTCATGGCGACGATGATGTCATAATGGTCGTCATGGCGACGGTGATGTCATAATGGTTGCCATTGCAACAATGTTGTCATAAAGGTCGTCATGGCGAAGGTGATGTCATAATGGTCGTCATGGCGATGATGATGTCATTATGGTCGTCATGGCAACGATGATGTCATAATGGTCGTCATGGCACTGATGAAGTCATATTCGTCGTCACGGCAATAGTGATGTCATAATGCTCATCATGGCGAAGGTGATGTCATAATAATTGCCATGGCAACAATGTTGTCATAATGGTCGTCATGACGACGGTTATGTCATAATGGTCGTCATGGCGACGATGAGGTCATAATGTTCGTCATGGCGACGGTGATGTAATATTGGTCGTCATGGCGACGATGATGTCATAATGGTCATCATGGCGACAATGATGTCATAATGGTCGTCATGGCGACGGTGATGTCATAATGGTCATCGTGGCGACGATGATGTCATAATGTTCGTCATGGCGACGATGAAGTCATAATGGTCGTCATGGCGACGATGATGTCAAAATGGTCATCATGGCGATGATGATGTCATAATGGTCGTCATGGCAACGGTGATGTCAGAATAGTCGTCATGGCAAAGGTGATGTCAGAATGGTCATCATGTCGACGATGATGTCATAATGGTCGTCATGGCGACGATGATGTCATAATGGTCGTCATGGCGATGATGATGCCATAATGGTCGTCATGGCGACGATGATGTCAAAATGGTCGTCATGGTGACAATGATGTCATAATGGTCGTCATGGCGACGATGATGTCATTATGGTCGTCATGGCGACGGTGTTGCCATAATGGTCGTCATGGCGACGATGATGTCATAATGGTCGTCATGGCGACGATGATGTCATAATGATCGTCATGGCGACGATGATGTCATAATGGTCGTCATGGCGACAATGATGTCATAATGGTCGTCATGGCGACGATGACGTCATAATGGTCGTCATGGCGACGATGATGTCATAATGGTCGTCATGGCGACGGTGATGTCATAATGGTTGCCATGGCAACAATGTTGTCATAAAGGTCGTCATGGCGAAGGTGATGTCATAATGGTCGTCATGACGATGATGATGTCATTATGGTCGTCATGGCAACGATGATGTCATAATGGTCGTCATGGCACTGATGAAGTCATATTCGTCGTCACGGCAATAGTGATGTCATAATGCTCATCATGGCGAAGGTGATGTCATAATAATTGCCATGGCAACAATGTTGTCATAATGGTCGTCATGACGACGGTTATGTCATAATGGTCGTCATGGCGACGATGAGGTCATAATGTTCGTCATGGCGACGGTGATGTAATATTGGTCGTCATGGCGACGATGATGTCATAATGGTCATCATGGCGACAATGATGTCATAATGGTCGTCATGGCGACGGTGATGTCATAATGGTCATCATGGCGACGATGATGTCATAATGTTCGTCATGGCGACGATGAAGTCATAATGGTCGTCATGGCGACGATGATGTCAAAATGGTCATCATGGCGATGATGATGTCATAATGGTCGTCATGGCGACGGTGATGTCAGAATAGTCGTCATGGCAAAGGTGATGTCAGAATGGTCATCATGTCGACGATGATGTCATAATGGTCGTCATGGCGACGATGATGTCATAATGGTCGTCATGGCGATGATGATGCCATAATGGTCGTCATGGCGACGATGATGTCAAAATGGTCGTCATGGTGACAATGATGTCATAATGGTCGTCATGGCGACGATGATGTCATTATGGTCGTCATGGCGACGGTGTTGCCATAATGGTCGTCATGGCGACGATGATGTCATAATGGTCGTCATGGCGACGATGATGTCATAATGATCGTCATGGCGACGATGATGTCATAATGGTCGTCATGGCGACAATGATGTCATAATGGTCGTCATGGCGACGATGACGTCATAATGGTCGTCATGGCGACGATGATGTCATAATGGTCGTCATGGCGACGGTGATGTCATAATGGTTGCCATGGCAACAATGTTGTCATAAAGGTCGTCATGGCGAAGGTGATGTCATAATGGTCGTCATGACGATGATGATGTCATTATGGTCGTCATGGCAACGATGATGTCATAATGGTCGTCATGGCACTGATGAAGTCATATTCGTCGTCACGGCAATAGTGATGTCATAATGCTCATCATGGCGAAGGTGATGTCATAATAATTGCCATGGCAACAATGTTGTCATAATGGTCGTCATGACGACGGTTATGTCATAATGGTCGTCATGGCGATGATGAGGTCATAATGTTCGTCATGGCGACGGTGATGTAAAATTGGTCGTCATGGCGACGATGATGTCATAATGGTCATCATGGCGACAATGATGTCATAATGGTCGTCATGGCGACGGTGATGTCATAATGGTCGTCATGGCGACGGTGATGTCAGAATGGTCGTCATGGCAAAGGTGATGTCAGAATGGTCATCATGGCGACGATGATGTCATAATGGTCGTCATGGCGACAATGATGTCATAATGGTCGTCATGGCGATGATGATGCCATAATGGTCGTCATGGCGACGATGATGTCAAAATGGTCGTCATGGTGACAATGATGTCATAATGGTCGTCATGGCGACGATGATGTCATTATGGTCGTCATGGCGACGGTGTTGCCATAATGGTCGTCATGGCGACGATGATGTCATAATGGTCGTCATGGCGACGATGATGTCATAATGATCGTCATGGCGACGATGATGTCATAATGGTCGTCATGCCGACGATGATGTCATTATGGTCATCATGGCGACAATGATGTCATAATGGTCGTCATGGCGACGATGATGTCAATATGGTTGTCATGGCTTTGGTGATGTCATAATGGTCGTCACGGCGACGGTGATGTCATAATGGTCGTCATGGCGACGATGATGTCATAATGGTCGTCACGGCGACGATGATGTCATAATGGTCGTCATGGCGACGATGATGTCACACTGTTCGTCATGGCGACGGTGTTGCCATAATGGTCGTCATGGCGACGATGATGTCACACTGTTCGTCATGGCGACGGTGTTGCCATAATGGTCGTCATGTCGACGATGATGTCATAATGGTCGTCATGGCAACGATGATGTCATAATGGTCGTCATGGCGACGATGACGTCATAATGGTCGTCATGGCGACGATGATGTCACTATGGTGGTCATGGCTTTTGGTGATGTCATAATGGTCGTCATGGCGACGGTGATGTCATAATGGTCGTCATGGCAATGGTGATGTCACAATGGTCGTCATGGCAAAGGTGATGTCATAATGGTCGTCATGGCGACGATGATGTCATAATGGTCGTCATGGCGACGATGATGTCATAATGGTCGTCATGGCGTCGATGATGTCATAATGGTCGTCATGCCGACGATGATGTCATTATGGTCATCATGGCAACGATGATGTCATAATGGTCGTCATGGCGACGATGATGTCATAATAGTCATCATGACGACAATGATGTCATAATGGTCGTCATGGCGACGATGATGTCAATATGGTTGTCATGGCTTTGGTGATGTCATAATGGTCGTCACGGCGACGGTGATGTCATAATGGTCGTCACGGCGACGGTGACGTCATAATGGTCGTCATGGCGACGATGATGTCATACTGGTCGTCATGGAGACGGTGTTGCCATAATGCTCGTCATGGCGACGATGATGTCAGAATGGTCGTCATGGCGACAATGATGTCATACTGGTCGTCATGGCGACGGTGTTGCCATAATGGTCGTCATGGCGATGATGATGTCAATATGGTTGTCATGGCTTTGGTGATGTCATAATGGTCGTCATGGCGACGGTGATGTCATAATGGTCGTCACGGCGACGATGATGTCATAATGGTCGTCACGGCGACGGTGATGTCATAATGGTCGTCATGGCGACGATGATGTCATACTGGTCGTCATGGCGACGGTGTTGCTATAATGGTCGTCATGGCGACGATGATGTCATAATGGTCGTCATGGCGACAATGATGTCATAATGGTCGTCATGGCGACGATGACGTCATAATGGTCGTCATGGCGACGATGATGTCATAATGGTCGTCATGGCGACGGTGATGTCATAATGGTTGCCATGGCAACAATGTTGTCATAAAGGTCGTCATGGCGAAGGTGATGTCATAATGGTCGTCATGGCGATGATGATGTCATTATGGTCGTCATGGCAACGATGATGTCATAATGGTCGTCATGGCACTGATGAAGTCATATTCGTCGTCACGGCAATAGTGATGTCATAATGCTCATCATGGCGAAGGTGATGTCATAATAATTGCCATGGCAACAATGTTGTCATAATGGTCGTCATGACGACGGTTTTGTCATAATGGTCGTCATGGCGACGATGAGGTCATAATGTTCGTCATGGCGACGGTGATGTAATATTGGTCGTCATGGCGACGATGATGTCATAATGGTCATCATGGCGACAATGATGTCATAATGGTCGTCATGGCGACGGTGATGTCATAATGGTCATCATGGCGACGATGATGTCATAATGTTCGTCATGGCGACGATGAAGTCATAATGGTCGTCATGGCGACGATGATGTCAAAATGGTCATCATGGCGACGATGATGTCATAATGGTCGTCATGGCGACGGTGATGTCAGAATAGTCGTCATGGCAAAGGTGATGTCAGAATGGTCATCATGTCGACGATGATGTCATAATGGTCGTCATGGCGACGATGATGTCATAATGGTCGTCATGGCGATGATGATGCCATAATGGTCGTCATGGCGACGATGATGTCAAAATGGTCGTCATGGTGACAATGATGTCATAATGGTCGTCATGGCGACGATGATGTCATTATGGTCGTCATGGCGACGGTGTTGCCATAATGGTCGTCATGGCGACGATGATGTCATAATGGTCGTCATGGCGACGATGATGTCATAATGATCGTCATGGCGACGATGATGTCATAATGGTCGTCATGGCGACAATGATGTCATAATGGTCGTCATGGCGACGATGACGTCATAATGGTCGTCATGGCGACGATGATGTCATAATGGTCGTCATGGCGACGGTGATGTCATAATGGTTGCCATGGCAACAATGTTGTCATAAAGGTCGTCATGGCGAAGGTGATGTCATAATGGTCGTCATGACGATGATGATGTCATTATGGTCGTCATGGCAACGATGATGTCATAATGGTCGTCATGGCACTGATGAAGTCATATTCGTCGTCACGGCAATAGTGATGTCATAATGCTCATCATGGCGAAGGTGATGTCATAATAATTGCCATGGCAACAATGTTGTCATAATGGTCGTCATGACGACGGTTATGTCATAATGGTCGTCATGGCGACGATGAGGTCATAATGTTCGTCATGGCAACGGTGATGTAAAATTGGTCGTCATGGCGACGATGATGTCATAATGGTCATCATGGTGACAATGATGTCATAATGGTCGTCATGGCGACGGTGATGTCATAATGGTCGTCATGGCGACGGTGATGTCAGAATGGTCATCATGGCAAAGGTGATGTCAGAATTGTCATCATGGCGACGATGATGTCATAATGGTCGTCATGGCGACGATGATGTCATAATGGTCGTCATGGCGATGATGATGCCATAATTGTCGTCATGGCGACGATGATGTCAAAATGGTCGTCATGGTGACAATGATGTCATAATGGTCGTCATGGCGACGATGATGTCATTATGGTCGTCATGGCGACGGTGTTGCCATAATGGTCGTCATGGCGACGATGATGTCATAATGGTCGTCATGGCGACGATGATGTCATAATGATCGTCATGGCGACGATGATGTCATAATGGTCGTCATGCCGACGATGATGTCTTTATGGTCATCATGGCGACAATGATGTCATAATGGTCGTCATGGCGACGATGATGTCAATATGGTTGTCATGGCTTTTGTGATGTCATAATGGTCGTCACGGCGACGGTGATGTCATAATGGTCGTCATGGCGACGATGATGTCATAATGGTCGTCACGGCGACGATGATGTCATAATGGTCGTCACTGCGACAATGATGTCATAATGGTCGTCATGGCGACGATGATGTCACACTGTTCGTCATGGCGACGGTGTTGCCATAATGGTCGTCATGGCGACGATGATGTCACACTGTTCGTCATGGCGACGGTGTTGCCATAATGGTCATCATGGCGACGATGATGTCATAATGGTCGTCATGGCAACGATGATGTCATAATGGTCGTCATGGCGACGATGACGTCATAATGGTCGTCATGGCGACGATGATGTCAGTATGGTGGTCATGGCTTTGGTGATGTCATAATGGTCGTCATGGCGACGGTGATGTCATAATGGTCGTCATGGCAATGGTGATGTCATAATGGTCGTCATGGCAAAGGTGATGTCATAATGGTCGTCATGGCGACGATGATGTCATAATGGTCGTCATGGCGACGATGATGTCATAATGGTCGTCATGGCGTCAATGATGTCATAAAGGTCGTCATGCCGACGATGATGTCATTATGGTCATCATGGCAACGATGATGTCATAATGGTCGTCATGGCGACGATGATGTCATAATAGTCATCATGGCGACAATGATGTCATAATGGTCGTCATGGCGACGATGATGTCAATATGGTTGTCATGGCTTTGGTGATGTCACAATGGTCGTCACGGCGACGGTGACGTCATAATGGTCGTCATGGCGACGATGACGTCATAATGGTCGTCATGGCGACGGTGTTGCCATAATGGTCGTCATGGCGACGATGATGTCATAATGGTCGTCATGGCGACGATGATGTCATAATGGTCGTCATGGCGACGATTATGTCATAATGGTCGTCATGCCGACGTTGATGTCATAATAGTCGTCATGGCGAATATGATGTCATAATGGTCGTCATGGCGACGATGATGTCATAATGGTCGTCATGGCGACGATGACGTCATAATGATCGTCATGGCGATGATGACGTCATAATGATCGTCATGTCGACGGTGATGTCATAATGGTCGTCATGGCGACGGTGATGTCATAATAGTCGTCATGGCGACGTTGATGTCATAATTGTCGTCATGCCGACGATGATGTCATAATGGTCGTCATGGCGACAGTGTTACCATAATGGTCGTCATGGCGACCGTGATGTCATAATGATCGTCATGGCGACAATGATGTCATAATGGTCGTCATGGCGACGATGATGTCAGAATGGTCGTCATGGCGACGATTATGTCAGTATGGTAGTCATGGCTTTGGTGATGTCATAATGGTCGTCATGGCGACGATGATGTCATAATGGTCGTCAAGGCGACGATGATGTCAATATGGTTGTCATGGTTTTGGTGATGTCATAATGGTCGTCATGGCGACGGTGATGTCATAATGGTCGTCATGGCGACGATGATGTCATAATGGTCATCACGGCGACGATGATGTCATAATGGTCGTCACGGCGACGGTGATGTCATAATGGTTGCCATAGCAACAATGTTGTCATAAAGTTCGTCATGGCGACGATGATGTCATAATGGTAGTCATGGCAACGATGATGTCATAATGGTCGTCATGGCGACGATGATGTCATACTCGTCGTCATGGCGACAGTGTTGCCATAATGGTCGTCATGGCGACGATGATGTCATAATTGACGTCATGGCGACGGCGTTGTCATAATGGTCATCATGCCGACGATGATGTCATAATGGTCGTCATGGTGAAGATGATGTCATAATGGTCGTCATGGCGACGATGATGTCATAATGGTCGTCATGACGACGATGACGTCATAATGGTCGTCATGGCGACGATGATGTCATAATGGTCGTCATGGCGACGATGATGTCATAATGGTCGTCATGGCGACCATGATGTCATAATGGTCGTCATGCCGACGATGATGTCATAATGGTCATCATGGCGACGATGATGTCATAATGTTCGTCATGGCGACGATGAAGTCATAATGGTCGTCATGGCGACGATGATGTCAAAATGGTCATCATGGCGACGATGATGTCATAATGGTCGTCATGGCGACGGTGATGTCAGAATAGTCATCATGGCAAAGGTGATGTCAGAATGGTCATCATGTCGACGATGATGTCATAATGGTCGTCATGGCGACGATGATGTCATAATGGTCGTCATGGCGATGATGATGCCATAATGGTCGTCATGGCGACGATGATGTCAAAATGGTCGTCATGGTGACAATGATGTCATAATGGTCGTCATGGCGACGATGATGTCAAAATGGTCGTCATGGTGACAATGATGTCATAATGGTCGTCATGGCGACGATGATGTCATTATGGTCGTCATGGCGACGGTGTTGCCATAATGGTCGTCATGGCGACGATGATGTCATAATGGTCGTCATGGCGACGATGATGTCATAATGATCGTCATGGCGACGATGATGTCATAATGGTCGTCATGGCGACAATGATGTCATAATGGCCGTCATGGCGACGATGACGTCATAATGGTCGTCATGGCGACGATGATGTCATAATGGTCGTCATGGCGACGGTGATGTCATAATGGTTGCCATGGCAACAATGTTGTCATAAAGGTCGTCATGGCGAAGGTGATGTCATAATGGTCGTCATGACGATGATGATGTCATTATGGTCGTCATGGCAACGATGATGTCATAATGGTCGTCATGGCACTGATGAAGTCATATTCGTCGTCACGGCAATAGTGATGTCATAATGCTCATCATGGCGAAGGTGATGTCATAATAATTGCCATGGCAACAATGTTGTCATAATGGTCGTCATGACGACGGTTATGTCATAATGTTCGTCATGGCGACGATGAGGTCATAATGTTCGTCATGGCGACGGTGATGTAAAATTGGTCGTCATGGCGACGATGATGTCATAATGGTCATCATGGTGACAATGATGTCATAATGGTCGTCATGGCGACGGTGATGTCATAATGGTCGTCATGGCGACGGTGATGTCAGAATGGTCATCATGGCAAAGGTGATGTCAGAATTGTCATCATGGCGACGATGATGTCATAATGGTCGTCATGGCGACGATGATGTCATAATGGTCGTCATGGCGATGATGATGCCATAATGGTCGTCATGGCGACGATGATGTCAAAATGGTCGTCATGGTGACAATGACGTCATAATGGTCGTCATGGCGACGATGATGTCATTATGGTCGTCATGGCGACGGTGTTGCCATAATGGTCGTCATGGCGACGATGATGTCATAATGGTCGTCATGGCGACGATGATGTCATAATGATCGTCATGGCGACGATGATGTCATAATGGTCGTCATGCCGACGATGATGTCTTTATGGTCATCATGGCGACAATGATGTCATAATGGTCATCATGGCGACGATGATGTCAATATGGTTGTCATGGCTTTTGTGATGTCATAATGGTCGTCACGGCGACGGTGATGTCATAATGGTCGTCATGGCGACGATGATGTCATAATGGTCGTCACGGCGACGATGATGTCATAATGGTCGTCACTGCGACAATGATGTCATAATGGTCGTCATGGCGACGATGATGTCACACTGTTCGTCATGGCGACGGTGTTGCCATAATGGTCGTCATGGCGACGATGATGTCACACTGTTCGTCATTACGACGGTGTTGCCATAATGGTCATCATGGCGACGATGATGTCATAATGGTCGTCATGGCAACGATGATGTCATAATGGTCGTCATGGCGACGATGACGTCATAATGGTCGTCATGGCGACGATGATGTCAGTATGGTGGTCATGGCTTTGGTGATGTCATAATGGTCGTCATGGCGTCAATGATGTCATAAAGGTCGTCATGCCGACGATGATGTCATTATGGTCATCATGGCAACGATGATGTCATAATGGTCGTCATGGCGACGATGATGTCATAATAGTCATCATGGCGACAATGATGTCATAATGGTCGTCATGGCGACGATGATGTCAATATGGTTGTCATGGCTTTGGTGATGTCACAATGGTCGTCACGGCGACGGTGACGTCATAATGGTCGTCATGGCGACGATGACGTCATAATGGTCGTCATGGCGAATGATGACGTCATAATGGTCGTCATGGCGACGGTGTTGCCATAATGGTCGTCATGGCGACGATGATGTCATAATGGTCGTCATGGCGACGATGATGTCATATTGGTCGTCATGGCGACGATTATGTCATAATGGTCGTCATGCCGACGTTGATGTCATAATAGTCGTCATGGCGAATATGATGTCATAATGGTCGTCATGGCGACGATGATGTCATAATGGTCGTCATGGCGACGATGACGTCATAATGATCGTCATGGCGACGATGACGTCATAATGATCGTCATGTCGACGGTGATGTCATAATGGTCGTCATGGCGACGGTGATGTCATAATAGTCGTCATGGCGACGTTGATGTCATAATTGTCGTCATGCCGACGATGATGTCATAATGATCGTCATGGCGACAATGATGTCATAATGGTCGTCATGGCGACGATGATGTCAGAATGGTCGTCATGGCGACGATTATGTCAGTATGGTAGTCATGGCTTTGGTGATGTCATAATGGTCGTCATGGCGACGATGATGTCATAATGGTCGTCAAGGCGACGATGATGTCAATATGGTTGTCATGGTTTTGGTGATGTCATAATGGTCGTCATGGCGACGGTGATGTCATAATGGTCGTCATGGCGACGATGATGTCATAATGGTCATCACGGCGACGATGATGTCATAATGGTCGTCACGGCGACGGTGATGTCATAATGGTTGCCATAGCAACAATGTTGTCATAAAGTTCGTCATGGCGACGATGATGTCATAATGGTAGTCATGGCAACGATGATGTCATAATGGTCGTCATGGCGACGATGATGTCATACTCGTCGTCATGGCGACAGTGTTGCCATAATGGTCGTCATGGCGACGATGATGTCATAATTGACGTCATGGCGACGGCGTTGTCATAATGGTCATCATGCCGACGATGATGTCATAATGGTCGTCATGGTGAAGATGATGTCATAATGGTCGTCATGGCGACGATGATGTCATAATGGTCGTCATGACGACGATGACGTCATAATGGTCGTCATGGCGACGATGACGTCATAATGGTCGTCATGGCGACGATGATGTCATAATGGTCGTCATGGCGACGATGATGTCATAATGGTCGTCATGGCGACCATGATGTCATAATGGTCGTCATGCCGACGATGATGTCATTATGGTCATCATGGCAACGATGATGTCATAATGGTCGTCATGGCGACGATGATGTCATAATAGTCATCATGGCGACAATGATGTCATAATGGTAGTCATGGCGACGATGACGTCATAATGGTCGTCATGGCGACGATGATGTCATAATGGTCGTCATGGCGACGGTGATGTCATAATGGTTGCCATGGCAACAATGTTGTCATAAAGGTCGTCATGGCGAAGGTGATGTCATAATGGTCGTCATGACGATGATTATGTCATTATGGTCGTCATGGCAACGATGATGTCATAATGGTCGTCATGGCACTGATGAAGTCATATTCGTCGTCACGGCAATAGTGATGTCATAATGGTCGTCATGGCGACGATTATGTCATTATGGTCGTCATGGCGACGGTGTTGCCATAATGGTCGTCATGGCGACGATGATGTCATAATGGTCGTCATGGCGACGATGATGTCATAATGATCGTCATGGCGACGATGATGTCATAATGGTCGTCATGCCGACGATGATGTCATTATGGTCATCATGGCGACAATGATGTCATAATGGTCGTCATGGCGACGATGATGTCAATATGGTTGTCATGGCTTTGGTGATGTCATAATGGTCGTCACGGCGACGGTGATGTTATAATGGTCGTCATGGCGACGATGATGTCATAATGGTCGTCACGGCGACGATGATGTCATAATGGTCGTCATGGCGACGATGATGTCACACTGTTCGTCATGGCAACGGTGTTGCCATAATGGTCGTCATGGCGACGATGATGTCACACTGTTCGTCATGGCGACGGTGTTGCCATAATGGTCGTCATGGCGACGATGATGTCATAATGGTCGTCATGGCAACGATGATGTCATAATGGTCGTCATGGCGACGATGATGTCATAATGGTCGTCATGGCGACCATGATGTCATAATGGTCGTCATGCCGACGATGATGTCATTATGGTCATCATGGCAACGATGATGTCATAATGGTCGTCATGGCGACGATGATGTTATAATAGTCATCATGGCGACAATGATGTCATAATGGTAGTCATGGCGACGATGACGTCATAATGGTCGTCATGGCGACGATGATGTCATAATGGTCGTCATGGCGACGGTGATGTCATAATGGTTGCCATGGCAACAATGTTGTCATAAAGGTCGTCATGGCGAAGGTGATGTCATAATGGTCGTCATGACGATGATTATGTCATTATGGTCGTCATGGCAACGATGATGTCATAATGGTCGTCATGGCACTGATGAAGTCATATTCGTCGTCACGGCAATAGTGATGTCATAATGGTCGTCATGGCGACGATGATGTCATTATGGTCGTCATGGCGACGGTGTTGCCATAATGGTCGTCATGGCGACGATGATGTCATAATGGTCGTCATGGCGACGATGATGTCATAATGATCGTCATGGCGACGATGATGTCATAATGGTCGTCATGCCGACGATGATGTCATTATGGTCATCATGGCGACAATGATGTCATAATGGTCGTCATGGCGACGATGATGTCAATATGGTTGTCATGGCTTTGGTGATGTCATAATGGTCGTCACGGCGACGGTGATGTTATAATGGTCGTCATGGCGACGATGATGTCATAATGGTCGTCACGGCGACGATGATGTCATAATGGTCGTCATGGCGACGATGATGTCACACTGTTCGTCATGGCAACGGTGTTGCCATAATGGTCGTCATGGCGACGATGATGTCACACTGTTCGTCATGGCGACGGTGTTGCCATAATGGTCGTCATGGCGACGATGATGTCATAATGGTCGTCATGGCAACGATGATGTCATAATGGTCGTCATGGCGACGATGACGTCATAATGGTCGTCATGGCGACGATGATGTCAGTATGGTGGTCATGGCTTTGGTGATGTCATAATGGTCGTCATGGCGACGGTGATGTCATAATGGTCGTCATGGCAATGGTGATGTCATAATGGTCGTCATGGCAAAGGTGATGTCATAATGGTCGTCATGGCGACGATGATGTCATAATGGTCGTCATGGCGACGATGATGTCATAATGGTCGTCATGGCGTCAATGATGTCATAATGGTCGTCATGCCGACAATGATGTCATTATGGTCATCATGGCAACGATGATGTCATAATGGTCGTCATGGCGACGATGATGTCATAATAGTCATCATGGCGACAATGATGTCATAATGGTCGTCATGGCGACGATGATGTCAATATGGTTGTCATGGCTTTGGTGATGTCATAATGGTCGTCACGGCGAAGGTGATGTCATAATGGTCGTCATGGCGACGATGACGTCATAATGGTCGTCATGGCGACGATGATGTCATACTGGTCGTCATGGCGACGGTGTTGCCATAATGGTCGTCATGGCGACGATGATGTCATAATGGTCGTCATGGCGACGATGATGTCATAATGGTCGTCATGGCGACGATTATGTCATAATGGTCGTCATGCCGACGATGATGTCATAATAGTCGTCATGGCGAATATGATGTCATAATGGTTGTCATGGCGACGATGATGTCATAATGGTCGTCAAGGCGACGATGACGTCATAATGATCGTCATGGCGACGATGACGTCATAATGATCGTCATGTCGACGGTGATGTCATAATGGTCGTCATGGCGACGGTGATGTCATAATGTTTGTCATGGCGACGTTGATGTCATAATTGTCGTCATGCCGACGATGATGTCATAATGGTCGTCATGGCGACGGTGTTACCATAATGGTCGTCATGGCGACGATGATGTCATAATGGTCGTCATGGCGACAATGATGTCATAATGGTCGTCATGGCGACGATGATGTCAGAATGGTCGTCATGGCGACGATTATGTCAGTATGGTAGTCATGGCTTTGGTGATGTCATAATGGTCGTCATGGCGACGATGATGTCATAATGGTCGTCATGGCGACGATGATGTCAATATGGTTGTCATGGTTTTGGAGATGTCATAATGGTCGTCATGGCGACGGTGATGTCATAATGGTCGTCATGGCGACGATGATGTCATAATGGTCGTCACGGCGACGATGATGTCATAATGGTCGTCACGGCGACGGTGATGTCATAACGGTTGCCATAGCAACAATGTTGTCATAAAGTTCGTCATGGCGACGATGATGTCATAATGGTAGTCATGGCAACGATGATGTCATAATGGTCGTCATGGCGACAGTGTTGCCATAATGGTCGTCATGGCGACGATGATGTCATAATTGTCGTCATGGCGAAGGCGTTGTCATAATGGTCGTCATGCCGACGATGATGTCATAATGGTCGTCATGGTGAAGATGATGTCATAATGGTCATCATGGCGACGATGATGTCATAATGGTCGTCATGGCGACGATGACGTCATAATGGTCGTCATGGCGACGGTGATGTCATAATAGTCGTCATGGCGACGATGATGTCATAATGGTCGTCATGCCGACGATGATGTCATAATGGTCGTCACGGCGACGGTGTTGCCATAATGGTCGTCATGGCGACGATGATGTCATAATGGTCGTCATGGCGACGATGATGTCATAATGGTCGTCATGGCGACGATGATGTCATAATGGTCGTCATGGCGACGATGATGTCATAATGGTCGTCATGGCGATGATGATGTCATAATGGTCGTCATGCCGACGATGATGTCATAATGGTCGTCACGGCGACGGTGTTGCCATAATGGTCGTCATGGCGACGATGATGTCATAATGGTCGTCATGGCGACGATGATGTCATAATAGTCGTCATGGCGACGATGATGTCATAATGGTCGTCATGCCGACGATGATGTCATAATGGTCGTCACGGCGACGGTGTTGCCATAATGGTCGTCATGGCGACGATGATGTCATAATGGTCGTCATGGCGACGGTGATGTCATAATGGTCGTCATGGCAATGGTGATGCCAGAATGGTCGTCATGGCGACGGTGTTGCCATAATGGTTGTCATGGTGACGATGATGTCATAATGGTCGTAATGGCGACGATGATGTCATAATGGTCGTCATGGCGACGATGAGGTCATAATGGTCGTCATGGCGACGATGATGTCATAACGGTCGTCATGGCGACGATGATGTCATAATGGTCGTCATGGCGACGATGATGTCAGTATGGTGGTCATGGCTTTGGTGATGTCATAATGGTCGTCATGGCGACGGTGATGTCATAATGGTCGTCATGGCAATGGTGATGTCAGAATGGTCGTCATGGCGACGATGATGTCAGTATGGTGGTCATGGCTTTGGTGATGTCATAATGGTCGTCATGGCGAAGATTATGTCATAATGGTCGTCATGGCGACGATGATGTCAATATGGTTGTCATGGCTTTGGTGATGTCATAATGGTCGTGATGGCGACGCTGATGTCATAATGGTCGTCATGGCGACAATGATGTCATAATGGTCGTCATGGCGACGATGATGTCATAATGGTCGTCATGGTGACGATGATGTCATACTGGTCGTCATGGCGACGGTGTTGCCATAATGGTCGTCATGGCGACGATGATGTCATAATGGTCGTCATGCCGACGATGATGTCATAATGGTCGTCATGGCAACGATGATGTCAGTATGGTGGTCATGGCTTTGGTGATGTCATACTGGTCGTCATGGCGACGGTGATGTCATAATGGTCGTCATGGCAATGGTGATGTCAGAATGGTCGTCATGGCGACGATGATGTCAGTATGGTGGTCATGGCTTTGGTGATGTCATAATGGTCGTCATGGTGACGATGATGTCAATATGGTTGTCATGGCTTTGGTGATATCATAATGGTCGTCATGGCGACGATGATGTCATAATGGTCGTCACGGCGACGATGATGTCATAATGGTCATCATAGCGACGATGATGTCATAATGGTCGTCATGGCGACGATGACGTCATAATGGTCGTCATGGCGACGATGATGTCATAATGGTCGTCATGGCGACGGTGATGTCATAATGGTCGTCATGGCGACGGTGATGTCATAATGGTCGTCATGCCGACGATGATGTCAGTATGGTGGTCATGGCTTTGGTGATGTCAGAATGGTCGTCATGGCGACGGTGTTGCCATAATGGTCGTCATGGCGACGATGATGTCATAATGGTCGTCATGGCGACGATGATGTCATAATGGTCGTCATGGCGACGATGATGTCATAATGGTCGTCATGGCGACGATGACGTCATAATGGTCGTCATGGCGACGATGATGTCATAATGGTCGTCATGGCGACGATGATGTCATAATGGTCGTCATGGCGACGATGATGTCAGTATGGTGGTCATGGCTTTGGTGATGTCATAATGGTCGTCATGGCGACGGTGATGTCATAATGGTCGTCATGGCAATGGTGATGTCAGAATGGTCGTCATGGCGACGATGATCTCAGTATGGTGGTCATGGCTTTGGTGATGTCATAATGGTCATCATGGCGACGATTATGTCATAATGGTCGTCATGGCGACGATGATGTCAATATGGTTGTCATGGCTTTGGTGATGTCATAATGGTCGTCATGGCGGCGGTGATGTCATAATGGTCGTCATGGCGACGATGATGTCATAATGGTCGTCACGGCGACGATGATGTCATAATGGTCGTCATAGCGACGATGATGTCATAATGGTCGTCATGGCGACGATGACGTCATAATGGTCGTCATGGCGACGATGATGTCATAATGGTCGTCATGGCGACGATGATGTCAATATGGTTGTCATGGCTTTGGTGATGTCATAATGGTCGTCATGGCGACGGTGATGTCATAATGGTCGTCACGGCGACGATGATGTCATAATGGTCGTCACAGCGACGATGATGTCATAATGGTCGTCACGGCGACGGTGATGTCATAATGGTAGTCATGGCAACGATGATGTCATACTGGTCGTCATGGCGACGGTGTTGCCATAATGGTCGTCATGGTGACGATGATGTCATAATGGTCGTCATGGCGACGATGATGTCATAATGGTCGTCATGGCGACGATGATGTCATAATGGTCATCATGCCGACGATGATGTCAGCATGGTGGTCATGGCTTTGGTGATGTCATAATGGTCGTCATGGCGACGATGATGTCATACTGGTCGTCATGGCGACGGTGTTGCCATAATGGTCGTCATGGCGACGATGATGTCATAATGGTCGTCATGGCGACGGTGATGTCATAATTGTCGTCATGCCGACGATGATGTCAGAATGGTGGTCATGGCTTTGGTGATGTCATAATGGTCGTCATGGCGACGGTGATGTCATAATGGTCGTCATGGCAATGGTGATGTCAGAATGGTCGTCATGGCGACGATGATGTCAGTATGGTGGTCATGGCTTTGGTGATGTCAGAATGGTCATCATGGCGACGATGATGTCATACTGGTCGTCATGGCGACGGTGTTGCCATAATGGTCGTCATGGCGACGATGATGTCATAATGGTCGTCATGGCAATGGTGATGTCAGAATGGTCGTCATGGCGACGATGATGTCATAATGGTCGTCATGGCGACGGTGATGTCATAATGGTCGTCATGGCGACGATGACGTCATAATGGTCGTTATGGCGACGATGACGTCATAATGGTCGTCATGGCGACGATAATGTCATACTGGTCGTCATGGCGACGATGACGTCATAATGGTCGTTATGGCGACGATGACGTCATAATGGTCGTCATGGCGACGATAATGTCATACTGGTCGTCATGGCGACGGTGTTGCCATAATGGTCGTCATGCCGACGATGATGTCATAATGGTCGGCATGCCGACGATGATGTCATAATGGTCGTCATGGCGATGATGATGTCATAATGGTCGTCATGGCGACGATGATGTCAGTATGGTGGTCATTGCTTCGGTGATGTCATAATGGTCGTCATGGCGATGGTGATATCATAATGGTCGTCATGGCAATGGTGATGTCAGAATGGTCGTCATGGAGACGATGATGTCATACTGTCGTCATGGCGACGGTGTTGCCATAATGGTCGTCATGGCGACGATGATGTCATAATGGTCATCATGGCGACGATGATGTCATAATGGTCGTCATGGCAACGATGATGTCATAATGGTCGTCATGGCGACGATGATGTCATACTGGTCGTCATGGCGACAGTGTTGCCATAATGGTCGTCATGGCGACGATGATGTCATAATGGTCGTCATGGCGACGGTGTTGTCATAATGGTCGTCATGCCGACGATGATGTCATAATGGTCGTCATGCCGACGATGATGTCATAATGGTCGTCATGGCGACGATGATGTCATAATGGTCGTCTTGGCAACGATGATGTCATAATGGTCGTCATGGCGACGATGATGTCATAATGGTCGTCATGGCGACGATGATGTCAGTATGGTGGTCATGGCTTTGGTGATGTAATAATGGTCGTCATGGCGACGGTGATGTCAAAATGGTCGTCATGGTAATGGTGATGTCAGAATGGTCTTCATGGCGACGATGATGTCATACTGGTCGTCATGGCGACGGTGTTGCCATAATGGTCATCATGGCGACGATGATGTCATAATGGTCGTCATGGCGACGATGATGTCATAATGGTCATCATGGCGACGATGACGTCATAATGGTCGTCATGGCGACAATGACGTCATTATGGTCGTCATGGCGACGATAATGTCATAATGGTCGTCATGGCGACTATGATGTCATACTGGTCGTCATGGCGACGGAGTTGAGATAATGGTCGTCATTTCGACGATGATGTTATAATGGTCGTCATGCCGACGATGATGTCATAATGGTCGTCATGGCGACGGTGTTTTCATAATGGTCGTCATGGCGACGATGATGTCATAATGGTCGTCATGGCGACGATGATGTCAAAATGGTCGTCATGGCGACGATGATGTCAGTATGGTGGTCATGGCTTTGGTGATGTCATAATGGTCGTCATGGCGACGGTGATGTCATAATGGCCGTCATGGCAATGGTGATGTCAGAATGGTCGTCATGGAGACGATGATGTCAGGATGGTGGTCATGGCTTTGGTGATGTCATAATGGTCGTCATGGCGACGATGATGTCATAATGGTCGTCATGGCGACAATGATGTCAATATGGTTGTCATGGCTTTGGTGATGTCATAATGGTCGTCATGGCGACGGTGATGTCATAATGGTCGTCACGGCGACGATGATGTCATAATGGTCGTCACGGCGACGGTGATGTCATAATGGTCGTCATGGCGACGATGATGTCATACTGGTCGTCATGGCGACGGTGTTGCCATAATGGTCGTCATGGCGACAATGATGTCATAATGGTCGTCATGGCGACAATGATGTCATAATGGTCGTCATGGCGACGATGACGTCATAATGGTCGTCATGGCGACGATGATGTCATAATGGTCGTCATGGCGACGGTGATGTCATAATGGTTGCCATGGCAACAATGTTGTCATAAAGGTCGTCATGGCGAAGGTGATGTCATAATGGTCGTCATGGCGATGATGATGTCATTATGGTCGTCATGGCAACGATGATGTCATAATGGTCGTCATGGCACTGATGAAGTCATATTAGTCGTCACGGCAATAGTGATGTCATAATGCTCATCATGGCGAAGGTGATGTCATAATAATTGCCATGGCAACAATGTTGTCATAATGGTCGTCATGACGACGGTTATGTCATAATGGTCGTCATGGCGACGGTGATGTCATAATGGTCATCATGGCGACAATGATGTCATAATGGTCGTCATGGCGACGATGATGTAATATTGGTCGTCATGGCGACGATGATGTCATAATGGTCATCATGGCGACAATGATGTCATAATGGTCGTCATAGCGACGATGATGTCATAATGGTCGTCACGGCGACGATGATGTCATAATGGTCGTCACGGCGACGGTGATGTCATAATGGTTGTCATAGCAACAATGTTGTCATAAAGTTCGTCATGGCGACGATGATGTCATAATGGTAGTCATGGCAACGATGATGTCATAATGGTCGTCATGGCGACGATGATGTCATACTGGTCGTCATGGCGACACTGTTGCCATAATGGTCGTCATGGCGACGATGATGTCATAATTGTCGTCATGGCGACGGCGTTGTCATAATGGTCGTCATGCCGACGATGATGTCATAATGGTCGTCATGGTGAAGATGATGTCATAATGGTCATCATGGCGACGATGATGTCATAATGGTCGTCATGGCGACGATGACGTCATAATGGTCGTCATGGCGACGGTGATGTCATAATAGTCGTCATGGCGACGATGATGTCATAATGGTCGTCATGCCGACGATGATGTCATAATGGTCGTCACGGCGACGGTGTTGCCATAATGGTCGTCATGGCGACGATGATGTCATAATGGTCGTCATGGCGACGATGATGTCATAATGGTCGTCATGGCGACGAGGATGTCAGTATGGTGGTCATGGCTTTCGTGATGTCATAATGGTCGTCATGGCGACGGTGATGTCATAATGGTCGTCATGGCAATGGTGATGCCAGAATGGTCGTCATGGCGACGGTGTTGCCATAATGGTTGTCATGGTGACGATGATGTCATAATGGTCGTAATGGCGACGATGATGTCATAATGGTCGTCATGGCGACGATGACGTCATAATGGTCGTCATGGCGACGATGATGTCATAATGGTCGTCATGGCGACGATGATGTCATAATGGTCGTCATGGCGACGATGATGTCGGTATGGTGGTCATGGCTTTGGTGATGTCATAATGGTCGTCATGGCGACGGTGATGTCATAATGGTCGTCATGGCAATGGTGATGTCAGAATGGTCGTCATGGCGACGATGATGTCAGTATGGTGGTCATGGCTTTGGTGATGTCATAATGGTCGTCATGGCGAAGATTATGTCATAATGGTCGTCATGGCGACGATGATGTCAATATGGTTGTCATGGCTTTGGTGATGTCATAATGGTCGTGATGGCGACGCTGATGTCATAATGGTCGTCATGGCGACAATGATGTCATAATGGTCGTCACGGCGACGATGATGTCATAATGGTCGTCATGGCGACGATGATGTCATACTGGTCGTCATGGCGACGGTGTTGCCATAATGGTCGTCATGGCGACGATGATGTCATAATGGTCGTCATGCCGACGATGATGTCATAATGGTCGTCATGGCAACGATGATGTCAGTATGGTGGTCATGGCTTTGGTGATGTCATAATGGTCGTCATGGCGACGGTGATGTCATAATGGTCGTCATGGCAATGGTGATGTCAGAATGGTCGTCATGGCGACGATGATGTCAGTATGGTGGTCATGGCTTTGGTGATGTCATAATGGTCGTCATGGCGACGATGATGTCAATATGGTTGTCATGGCTTTGGTGATATCATAATGGTCGTCATGGCGACGATGATGTCATAATGGTCGTCACGGCGACGATGATGTCATAATGGTCGTCATAGCGACGATGATGTCATAATGGTCGTCATGGCGACGATGACGTCATAATGGTCGTCATGGCGACGATTATGTCATAATGGACGTCATGGCGACGGTGATGTCATAATGGTCGTCATGGCGACGGTGATGTCATAATGGTCGTCATGCCGACGATGATGTCAGTATGGTGGTCATGGCTTTGGTGATGTCAGAATGGTCGTCATGGCGACGGTGTTGCCATAATGGTTGTCATGGCGACGATGATGTCATAATGGTCGTCATGGCGACGATGACGTCATAATGGTCGTCATGGCGACGATGATGTCATAATGGTCGTCATGGCGACGATGATGTCATAAAGGTCGCCATGGCGACGATGATGTCAGTATGGTGGTCATGGCTTTGGTGATGTCATAATGGTCGTCATGGCGACGGTGATGTCATAATGGTCGTCATGGCAATGGTGATGTCAGAATGGTCGTCATGGCGACGATGATCTCAGTATGGTGGTCATGGCTTTGGTGATGTCATAATGGTCGTCATGGCGACGATTATGTCATAATGGTCGTCATGGCGACGATGATGTCAATATGGTTGTCATGGCTTTGGTGATGTCATAATGGTCGTCATGGCGGCGGTGATGTCATAATGGTCGTCATGGCGACGATGATGTCATAATGGTCGTCACGGCGACGATTATGTCATAATGGTCGTCATGCCGACGTTGATGTCATAATAGTCGTCATGGCGAATATGATGTCATAATGGTCGTCATGGCGACGATGATGTCATAATGGTCGTCATGGCGACGATGACGTCATAATGATCGTCATGGCGACGATGACGTCATAATGATCGTCATGTCGACGGTGATGTCATAATGGTCGTCATGGCGACGGTGATGTCATAATAGTCGTCATGGCGACGTTGATGTCATAATTGTCGTCATGCCGACGATGATGTCATAATGGTCGTCATGGCGACAGTGTTACCATAATGGTCGTCATGGCGACCGTGATGTCATAATGATCGTCATGGCGACAATGATGTCATAATGGTCGTCATGGCGACGATGATGTCAGAATGGTCGTCATGGCGACGATTATGTCAGTATGGTAGTCATGGCTTTGGTGATGTCATAATGGTCGTCATGGCGACGATGATGTCATAATGGTCGTCAAGGCGACGATGATGTCAATATGGTTGTCATGGTTTTGGTGATGTCATAATGGTCGTCATGGCGACGGTGATGTCATAATGGTCGTCATGGCGACGATGATGTCATAATGGTCATCACGGCGACGATGATGTCATAATGGTCGTCACGGCGACGGTGATGTCATAATGGTTGCCATAGCAACAATGTTGTCATAAAGTTCGTCATGGCGACGATGATGTCATAATGGTAGTCATGGCAACGATGATGTCATAATGGTCGTCATGGCGACGATGATGTCATACTCGTCGTCATGGCGACAGTGTTGCCATAATGGTCGTCATGGCGACGATGATGTCATAATTGACGTCATGGCGACGGCGTTGTCATAATGGTCATCATGCCGACAATGATGTCATAATGGTCGTCATGGTGAAGATGATGTCATAATCGTCGTCATGGCGACGATGATGTCATAATGGTCGTCATGACGACGATGACGTCATAATGGTCGTCATGGCGACGATGACGTCATAATGGTCGTCATGGCGACGATGATGTCATAATGGTCGTCATGGCGACGATGATGTCATAATGGTCGTCATGGCGACCATGATGTCATAATGGTCGTCATGCCGACGATGATGTCATAATGGTCATCATGGCGACGATGATGTCATAATGTTCGTCATGGCGACGATGAAGTCATAATGGTCGTCATGGCGACGATGATGTCAAAATGGTCATCATGGCGACGATGATGTCATAATGGTCGTCATGGCGACGGTGATGTCAGAATAGTCGTCATGGCAAAGGTGATGTCAGAATGGTCATCATGTCGACGATGATGTCATAATGGTCGTCATGGCGACGATGATGTCATAATGGTCGTCATGGCGATGATGATGCCATTATGTTCGTCATGGCGACGATGATGTCAAAATGGTCGTCATGGCGACAATGATGTCATAATGGTCGTCATGGCGACGATGATGTCATTATGGTCGTCATGGCGACGGTGTTGCCATAATGGTCGTCATGGCGACGATGATGTCATAATGGTCGTCATGGCGACCATGATGTCATAATGATCGTCATGGCGACGATGATGTCATAATGGTCGTCATGGCGACAATGATGTCATAATGGTCGTCATGGCGACGATGACGTCATAATGGTCGTCATGGCGACGATGATGTCATAATGGTCGTCATGGCGACGGTGATGTCATAATGGTTGCCATGGCAACAATGTTGTCATAAAGGTCGTCATGGCGAAGGTGATGTCATAATGGTCGTCATGACGATGATGATGTCATTATGGTCGTCATGGCAACGATGATGTCATAATGGTCGTCATGGCACTGATGAAGTCATATTCGTCGTCACGGCAATAGTGATGTCATAATGCTCATCATGGCGAAGGTGATGTCATAATAATTGCCATGGCAACAATGTTGTCATAATGGTCGTCATGACGACGGTTATGTCATAATGGTCGTCAAGGCGACGATGAGGTCATAATGTTCGTCATGGCGACGGTGATGTAAAATTGGTCGTCATGGCGACGATGATGTCATAATGGTCATCATGGTGACAATGATGTCATAATGGTCGTCATGGCGACGGTGATGTCATAATGGTCGTCATGGCGACGGTGATGTCAGAATGGTCATCATGGCAAAGGTGATGTTAGAATTGTCATCATGGCGACGATGATGTCATAATGGTCGTCATGGCGACGATGATGTCATAATGGTCGTCATGGCGATGATGATGCCATAATGGTCGTCATGGCGACGATGATGTCAAAATGGTCGTCATGGTGACAATGATGTCATAATGGTCGTCATGGCGACGATGATGTCATTATGGTCGTCATGGCGACGGTGTTGCCATAATGGTCGTCATGGCGACGATGATGTCATAATGGTCGTCATGGCGACGATGATGTCATAATGATCGTCATGGCGACGATGATGTCATAATGGTCGTCATGCCGACGAAGATGTCTTTATGGTCATCATGGCAACAATGATGTCATAATGGTCGTCATGGCGACGATGATGTCAATATGGTTGTCATGGCTTTTGTGATGTCATAATGGTCGTCACGGCGACGGTGATGTCATAATGGTCGTCATGGCGACGATGATGTCATAATGGTCGTCACGGCGACGATGATGTCATAATGGTCGTCACTGCGACAATGATGTCATAATGGTCGTCATGGCGACGATGATGTCACACTGTTCGTCATGGCGACGGTGTTGCCATAATGGTCGTCGTGGCGACGATGATGTCACACTGTTCGTCATGGCGACGGTGTTGCCATAATGGTCATCATGGCGACGATGATGTCATAATGGTCGTCATGGCAACGATGATGTCATAATGGTCGTCATGGCGACGATGACGTCATAATGGTCGTCATGGCGACGATGATGTCAGTATGGTGGTCATGGCTTTGGTGATGTCATAATGGTCGTCATGGCGACGGTGATGTCATAATGGTCGTCATGGCAATGGTGATGTCATAATGGTCGTCATGGCAAAGGTGATGTCATAATGGTCGTCATGGCGACGATGATGTCATAATGGTCGTCATGGCGACGATGATGTCATAATGGTCGTCATGGCGTCAATGATGTCATAAAGGTCGTCATGCCGACGATGATGTCATTATGGTCATCATGGCAACGATGATGTCATAATGGTCGTCATGGCGACGATGATGTCATAATAGTCATCATGGCGACAATGATGTCATAATGGTCGTCATGGCGACGATGATGTCAATATGGTTGTCATGGCTTTGGTGATGTCACAATGGTCGTCACGGCGACGGTGACGTCATAATGGTCGTCATGGCGACGATGACGTCATAATGGTCGTCATGGCGACGGTGTTGCCATAATGGTCGTCATGGCGACGATGATGTCATAATGGTCGTCATGGCGACGATGATGTCATAATGGTCGTCATGGCGACGATTATGTCATAATGGTCGTCATGCCGACGTTGATGTCATAATAGTCGTCATGGCGAATATGATGTCATAATGGTCGTCATGGCGACGATGATGTCATAATGGTCGTCATGGCGACGATGACGTCATAATGATCGTCATGGCGACGATGACGTCATAATGATCGTCATGTCGACGGTGATGTCATAATGGTCGTCATGGCGACGGTGATGTCATAATAGTCGTCATGGCGACGTTGATGTCATAATTGTCGTCATGCCGACGATGATGTCATAATGGTCGTCATGGCGACAGTGTTACCATAATGGTCGTCATGGCGACCGTGATGTCATAATGATCGTCATGGCGACAATGATGTCATAATGGTCGTCATGGCGACGATGATGTCAGAATGGTCGTCATGGCGACGATTATGTCATTATGGTAGTCATGGCTTTGGTGATGTCATAATGGTCGTCATGGCGACGATGATGTCATAATGGTCGTCAAGGCGACGATGATGTCAATATGGTTGTCATGGTTTTGGTGATGTCATAATGGTCGTCATGGCGACGGTGATGTCATAATGGTCGTCATGGCGACGATGATGTCATAATGGTCATCACGGCGACGATGATGTCATAATGGTCGTCACGGCGACGGTGATGTCATAATGGTTGCCATAGCAACAATGTTGTCATAAAGTTCGTCATGGCGACGATGATGTCATAATGGTAGTCATGGCAACGATGATGTCATAATGGTCGTCATGGCGACGATGATGTCATACTCGTCGTCATGGCGACAGTGTTGCCATAATGCTCGTCATGGCGACGATGATGTCATAATTGACGTCATGGCGACGGCGTTGTCATAATGGTCATCATGCCGACGATGATGTCATAATGGTCGTCATGGTGAAGATGATGTCATAATGGTCGTCATGGCGACGATGATGTCATAATGGTCGTCATGACGACGATGACGTCATAATGGTCGTCATGGCGACGATGACGTCATAATGGTCGTCATGGCGACGATGATGTCATAATGGTCGTCATGGCGACGATGATGTCATAATGGTCGTCATGGCGACCATGATGTCATAATGGTCGTCATGCCGACGATGATGTCATTATGGTCATCATGGCAACGATGATGTCATAATGGTCGTCATGGCGACGATGATGTCATAATAGTCATCATGGCGACAATGATGTCATAATGGTAGTCATGGCGACGATGACGTCATAATGGTCGTCATGGCGACGATGATGTCATAATGGTCGTCATGGCGACGGTGATGTCATAATGGTTGCCATGGCAACAATGTTGTCATAAAGGTCGTCATGGCGAAGGTGATGTCATAATGGTCGTCATGACGATGATTATGTCATTATGGTCGTCATGGCAACGATGATGTCATAATGGTCGTCATGGCACTGATGAAGTCATATTCGTCGTCACGGCAATAGTGATGTCATAATGGTCGTCATGGCGACGATGATGTCATTATGGTCGTCATGGCGACGGTGTTGCCATAATGGTCGTCATGGCGACGATGATGTCATAATGGTCGTCATGGCGACGATGATGTCATAATGATCGTCATGGCGACGATGATGTCATAATGGTCGTCATGCCGACGATGATGTCATTATGGTCATCATGGCGACAATGATGTCATAATGGTCGTCATGGCGACGATGATGTCAATATGGTTGTCATGGCTTTGGTGATGTCATAATGGTCGTCACGGCGACGGTGATGTTATAATGGTCGTCATGGCGACGATGATGTCATAATGGTCGTCACGGCGACGATGATGTCATAATGGTCGTCATGGCGACGATGATGTCACACTGTTCGTCATGGCAACGGTGTTGCCATAATGGTCGTCATGGCGACGATGATGTCACACTGTTCGTCATGGCGACGGTGTTGCCATAATGGTCGTCATGGCGACGATGATGTCATAATGGTCGTCATGGCAACGATGATGTCATAATGGTCGTCATGGCGACGATGACGTCATAATGGTTGTCATGGCGACGATGATGTCAGTATGGTGGTCATGGCTTTGGTGATGTCATAATGGTCGTCATGGCGACGGTGATGTCATAATGGTCGTCATGGCAATGGTGATGTCATAATGGTCGTCATGGCAAAGGTGATGTCATAATGGTCGTCATGGCGACGATGATGTCATAATGGTCGTCATGGCGACGATGATGTCATAATGGTCGTCACGGCGACGATGATGTCATAATGGTCGTCATGGCGACGATGATGTCACACTGTTCGTCATGGCAACGGTGTTGCCATAATGGTCGTCATGGCGACGATGATGTCACACTGTTCGTCATGGCGACGGTGTTGCCATAATGGTCGTCATGGCGACGATGATGTCATAATGGTCGTCATGGCAACGATGATGTCATAATGGTCGTCATGGCGACGATGACGTCATAATGGTCGTCATGGCGACGATGATGTCAGTATGGTGGTCATGGCTTTGGTGATGTCATAATGGTCGTCATGGCGACGGTGATGTCATAATGGTCGTCATGGCAATGGTGATGTCATAATGGTCGTCATGGCAAAGGTGATGTCATAATGGTCGTCATGGCGACGATGATGTCATAATGGTCGTCATGGCGACGATGATGTCATAATGGTCGTCATGGCGTCAATGATGTCATAATGGTCGTCATGCCGACAATGATGTCATTATGGTCATCATGGCAACGATGATGTCATAATGGTCGTCATGGCGACGATGATGTCATAATAGTCATCATGGCGACAATGATGTCATAATGGTCGTCATGGCGACGATGATGTCAATATGGTTGTCATGGCTTTGGTGATGTCATAATGGTCGTCACGGCGACGGTGATGTCATAATGGTCGTCATGGCGACGATGACGTCATAATGGTCGTCATGGCGACGATGATGTCATAATGGTCGTCATGGCGACGATTATGTCATAATGGTCGTCATGCCGACGATGATGTCATAATAGTCGTCATGGCGAATATGATGTCATAATGGTTGTCATGGCGACGATGATGTCATAATGGTCGTCAAGGCGACGATGACGTCATAATGATCGTCATGGCGACGATGACGTCATAATGATCGTCATGTCGACGGTGATGTCATAATGGTCGTCATGGCGACGGTGATGTCATAATATTTGTCATGGCGACGTTGATGTCATAATTGTCGTCATGCCGACGATGATGTCATAATGGTCGTCATGGCGACGGTGTTACCATAATGGTCGTCATGGCGACGATGATGTCATAATGGTCGTCATGGCGACAATGATGTCATAATGGTCGTCATGGCGACGATGATGTCAGAATGGTCGTCATGGCGACGATTATGTCAGTATGGTAGTCATGGCTTTGGTGATGTCATAATGGTCGTCATGGCGACGATGATGTCATAATGGTCGTCATGGCGACGATGATGTCAATATGGTTGTCATGGTTTTGGAGATGTCATAATGGTCGTCATGGCGACGGTGATGTCATAATGGTCGTCATGGCGACGATGATGTCATAATGGTCGTCATGGCGACGATGATGTCAATATGGTTGTCATGGTTTTGGAGATGTCATAATGGTCGTCATGGCGACGGTGATGTCATAATGGTCGTCATGGCGACGATGATGTCATAATGGTCGTCACGGCGACGATGATGTCATAATGGTCGTCACGGCGACGGTGATGTCATAATGGTTGCCATAGCAACAATGTTGTCATAAAGTTCGTCATGGCGACGATGATGTCATAATGGTAGTCATGGCAACGATGATGTCATAATAGTCGTCATGGCGACGATGATGTCATACTGGTCGTCATGGCGACAGTGTTGCCATAATGGTCGTCATGGCGACGATGATGTCATAATTGTCGTCATGGCGACGGCGTTGTCATAATGGTCGTCATGCCGACGATGATGTCATAATGGTCGTCATGGTGAAGATGATGTCATAATGGTCATCATGGTGACGATGATGTCATAATGGTCGTCATGGCGACGATGACGTCATAATGGTCGTCATGGCGACGGTGATGTCATAATAGTCGTCATGGCGACGATGATGTCATAATGGTCGTCATGCCGACGATGATGTCATAATGGTCGTCACGGCGACGGTGTTGCCATAATGGTCGTCATGGCGACGATGATGTCATAATGGTCGTCATGGCGACGATGATGTCATAATGGTCGTCATGGCGACGATGATGTCATAATGGTCGTCATGGCGATGATGATGTCATAATGGTCGTCATGCCGACGATGATGTCATAATGGTCGTCACGGCGACGGTGTTGCCATAATGGTCGTCATGGCGACGATGATGTCATAATGGTCGTCATGGCGACGATGATGTCATAATAGTCGTCATGGCGACGATGATGTCATAATGGTCGTCATGCCGACGATGATGTCATAATGGTCGTCACGGCGACGGTGTTGCCATAATGGTCGTCATGGCGACGATGATGTCATAATGGTCGTCATGGCGACGGTGATGTCATAATGGTCGTCATGGCAATGGTGATGCCAGAATGGTCGTCATGGCGACGGTGTTGCCATAATGGTTGTCATGGTGACGATGATGTCATAATGGTCGTAATGGCGACGATGATGTCATAATGGTCGTCATGGCGACGATGAGGTCATAATGGTCGTCATGGCGACGATGATGTCATAACGGTCGTCATGGCGACGATGATGTCATAATGGTCGTCATGGCGACGATGATGTCAGTATGGTGGTCATGGCTTTGGTGATGTCATAATGGTCGTCATGGCGACGGTGATGTCATAATGGTCGTCATGGCAATGGTGATGTCAGAATGGTCGTCATGGCGACGATGATGTCAGTATGGTGGTCATGGCTTTGGTGATGTCATAATGGTCGTCATGGCGAAGATTATGTCATAATGGTCGTCATGGCGACGATGATGTCAATATGGTTGTCATGGCTTTGGTGATGTCATAATGGTCGTGATGGCGACGCTGATGTCATAATGGTCGTCATGGCGACAATGATGTCATAATGGTCGTCATGGCGACGATGATGTCATAATGGTCGTCATGGTGACGATGATGTCATACTGGTCGTCATGGCGACGGTGTTGCCATAATGGTCGTCATGGCGACGATGATGTCATAATGGTCGTCATGCCGACGATGATGTCATAATGGTCGTCATGGCAACGATGATGTCAGTATGGTGGTCATGGCTTTGGTGATGTCATAATGGTCGTCATGGCGACGGTGATGTCATAATGGTCGTCATGGCAATGGTGATGTCAGAATGGTCGTCATGGCGACGATGATGTCAGTATGGTGGTCATGGCTTTGGTGATGTCATAATGGTCGTCATGGTGACGATGATGTCAATATGGTTGTCATGGCTTTGGTGATATCATAATGGTCGTCATGGCGACGATGATGTCATAATGGTCGTCACGGCGACGATGATGTCATAATGGTCATCATAGCGACGATGATGTCATAATGGTCGTCATGGCGACGATGACGTCATAATGGTCGTCATGGCGACGATGATGTCATAATGGTCGTCATGGCGACGGTGATGTCATAATGGTCGTCATGGCGACGGTGATGTCATAATGGTCGTCATGCCGACGATGATGTCAGTATGGTGGTCATGGCTTTGGTGATGTCATAATGGTCATCATGGCGACGATGATGTCATAATGGTCGTCATGGCGACGATGATGTCATAATGGTCGTCATGGCGACGATGATGTCAGTATGGTGGTCATGGCTTTGGTGATGTCATAATGGTCGTCATGGCGACGGTGATGTCATAATGGTCGTCATGGCAATGGTGATGTCAGAATGGTCGTCATGGCGACGATGATCTCAGTATGGTGGTCATGGCTTTGGTGATGTCATAATGGTCATCATGGCGACGATTATGTCATAATGGTCGTCATGGCGACGATGATGTCAATATGGTTGTCATGGCTTTGGTGATGTCATAATGGTCGTCATGGCGGCGGTGATGTCATAATGGTCGTCATGGCGACTATGATGTCATAATGGTCGTCACGGCGACGATGATGTCATAATGGTCGTCATAGCGACGATGATGTCATAATGGTCGTCATGGCGACGATGACGTCATAATGGTCGTCATGGCGACGATGATGTCATAATGGTCGTCATGGCGACGATGATGTCAATATGGTTGTCATGGCTTTGGTGATGTCATAATGGTCGTCATGGCGACGGTGATGTCATAATGGTCGTCACGGCGACGATGATGTCATAATGGTCGTCACAGCGACGATGATGTCATAATGGTCGTCACGGCGACGGTGATGTCATAATGGTAGTCATGGCGACGATGATGTCATACTGGTCGTCATGGCGACGGTGTTGCCATAATGGTCGTCATGGTGACGATGATGTCATAATGGTCGTCATGGCGACGATGATGTCATAATGGTCGTCATGGCGACGATGATGTCATAATGGTCATCATGCCGACGATGATGTCAGTATGGTGGTCATGGCTTTGGTGATGTCATAATGGTCGTCATGGCGACGATGATGTCATACTGGTCGTCATGGCGACGGTGTTGCCATAATGGTCGTCATGGCGACGATGATGTCATAATGGTCGTCATGGCGACGGTGATGTCAGAATGGTGGTCATGGCTTTGGTGATGTCATAATGGTCGTCATGGCGACGGTGATGTCATAATGGTCGTCATGGCAATGGTGATGTCAGAATGGTCGTCATGGCGACGATGATGTCAGTATGGTGGTCATGGCTTTGGTGATGTCAGAATGGTCGTCATGGCGACGATGATGTCATACTGGTCGTCATGGCGACGGTGTTGCCATAATGGTCGTCATGGCGACGATGATGTCATAATGGTCGTCATGGCGACGGTGATGTCATAATGGTCGTCATGGCGACGGTGATGTCATAATGGTCGTCATGGCGACGATGACGTCATAATGGTCGTTATGGCGACGATGACGTCATAATGGCCGTCATGGCGACGATAATGTCATACTGGTCGTCATGGCGACGATGACGTCATAATGGTCGTTATGGCGACGATGACGTCATAATGGTCGTCATGGCGACGATAATGTCATACTGGTCGTCATGGCGACGGTGTTGCCATAATGGTCGTCATGCCGACGATGATGTCATAATGGTCGGCATGCCGACGATGATGTCATAATGGTCGTCATGGCGATGATGATGTCATAATGGTCGTCATGGCGACGATGATGTCAGTATGGTGGTCATTGCTTCGGTGATGTCATAATGGTCGTCATGGCGATGGTGATATCATAATGGTCGTCATGGCAATGGTGATGTCAGAATGGTCGTCATGGAGACGATGATGTCATACTGTCGTCATGGCGACGGTGTTGCCATAATGGTCGTCATGGCGACGATGATGTCATAATGGTCATCATGGCGACGATGATGTCATAATGGTCGTCATGGCAACGATGATGTCATAATGGTCGTCATGGCGACGATGATGTCATACTGGTCGTCATGGCGACAGTGTTGCCATAATGGTCGTCATGGCGACGATGATGTCATAATGGTCGTCATGGCGACGGTGTTGTCATAATGGTCGTCATGCCGACGATGATGTCATAATGGTCGTCATGCCGACGATGATGTCATAATGGTCGTCATGGCGACGATGATGTCATAATGGTCGTCTTGGCAACGATGATGTCATAATGGTCGTCATGGCGACGATGATGTCATAATGGTCGTCATGGCGACGATGATGTCAGTATGGTGGTCATGGCTTTGGTGATGTAATAATGGTCGTCATGGCGACGGTGATGTCAAAATGGTCGTCATGGTAATGGTGATGTCAGAATGGTCTTCATGGCGACGATGATGTCATACTGGTCGTCATGGCGACGGTGTTGCCATAATGGTCATCATGGCGACGATGATGTCATAATGGTCGTCATGGCGACGATGATGTCATAATGGTCATCATGGCGACGATGACGTCATAATGGTCGTCATGGCGACAATGACGTCATTATGGTCGTCATGGCGACGATAATGTCATAATGGTCGTCATGGCGACTATGATGTCATACTGGTCGTCATGGCGACGGAGTTGAGATAATGGTCGTCATTTCGACGATGATGTCATAATGGTCGTCATGCCGACGATGATGTCATAATGGTCGTCATGGCGACGGTGTTTTCATAATGGTCGTCATGGCGACGATGATGTCATAATGGTCGTCATGGCGACGATGATGTCAAAATGGTCGTCATGGCGACGATGATGTCAGTATGGTGGTCATGGCTTTGGTGATGTCATAATGGTCGTCATGGCGACGGTGATGTCATAATGGCCGTCATGGCAATGGTGATGTCAGAATGGTCGTCATGGAGACGATGATGTCAGGATGGTGGTCATGGCTTTGGTGATGTCATAATGGTCGTCATGGCGACGATGATGTCATAATGGTCGTCATGGCGACAATGATGTCTATATGGTTGTCATGGCTTTGGTGATGTCATAATGGTCGTCATGGCGACGGTGATGTCATAATGGTCGTCACGGCGACGATGATGTCATAATGGTCGTCACGGCGACGGTGATGTCATAATGGTCGTCATGGCGACGATGATGTCATACTGGTCGTCATGGCGACGGTGTTGCCATAATGGTCGTCATGGCGACGATGATGTCATAATGGTCGTCATGGCGACAATGATGTCATAATGGTCGTCATGGCGACGATGACGTCATAATGGTCGTCATGGCGACGATGATGTCATAATGGTCGTCATGGCGACGGTGATGTCATAATGGTTGCCATGGCAACAATGTTGTCATAAAGGTCGTCATGGCGAAGGTGATGTCATAATGGTCGTCATGGCGATGATGATGTCATTATGGTCGTCATGGCAACGATGATGTCATAATGGTCGTCATGGCACTGATGAAGTCATATTAGTCGTCACGGCAATAGTGATGTCATAATGCTCATCATGGCGAAGGTGATGTCATAATAATTGCCATGGCAACAATGTTGTCATAATGGTCGTCATGACGACGGTTATGTCATAATGGTCGTCATGGCGACGGTGATGTCATAATGGTCATCATGGCGACAATGATGTCATAATGGTCGTCATGGCGACGATGATGTAATATTGGTCGTCATGGCGACGATGATGTCATAATGGTCATCATGGCGACGATGATGTCATAATGGTCGTCATAGCGACGATGATGTCATAATGGTCGTCACGGCGACGATGATGTCATAATGGTCGTCACGGCGACGGTGATGTCATAATGGTTGTCATAGCAACAATGTTGTCATAAAGTTCGTCATGGCGACGATGATGTCATAATGGTAGTCATGGCAACGATGATGTCATAATGGTCGTCATGGCGACGATGATGTCATACTGGTCGTCATGGCGACAGTGTTGCCATAATGGTCGTCATGGCGACGATGATGTCATAATTGTCGTCATGGCGACGGCGTTGTCATAATGGTCGTCATGCCGACGATGATGTCATAATGGTCGTCATGGTGAAGATGATGTCATAATGGTCATCATGGCGACGATGATGTCATAATGGTCGTCATGGCGACGATGACGTCATAATGGTCGTCATGGCGACGGTGATGTCATAATAGTCGTCATGGCGACGATGATGTCATAATGGTCGTCATGCCGACGATGATGTCATAATGGTCGTCACGGCGACGGTGTTGCCATAATGGTCGTCATGGCGACGATGATGTCATAATGGTCGTCATGGCGACGATGATGTCATAATGGTCGTCATGGCGACGAGGATGTCAGTATGGTGGTCATGGCTTTCGTGATGTCATAATGGTCGTCATGGCGACGGTGATGTCATAATGGTCGTCATGGCAATGGTGATGCCAGAATGGTCGTCATGGCGACGGTGTTGCCATAATGGTTGTCATGGTGACGATGATGTCATAATGGTCGTAATGGCGACGATGATGTCATAATGGTCGTCATGGCGACGATGACGTCATAATGGTCGTCATGGCGACGATGATGTCATAATGGTCGTCATGGCGACGATGATGTCATAATGGTCGTCATGGCGACGATGATGTCGGTATGGTGGTCATGGCTTTGGTGATGTCATAATGGTCGTCATGGCGACGGTGATGTCATAATGGTCGTCATGGCAATGGTGATGTCAGAATGGTTGTCATGGCGACGATGATGTCAGTATGGTGGTCATGGCTTTGGTGATGTCATAATGGTCGTCATGGCGAAGATTATGTCATAATGATCGTCATGGCGACGATGATGTCAATATGGTTGTCATGGCTTTGGTGATGTCATAATGGTCGTGATGGCGACGCTGATGTCATAATGGTCGTCATGGCGACAATGATGTCATAATGGTCGTCACGGCGACGATGATGTCATAATGGTCGTCATGGCGACGATGATGTCATACTGGTCGTCATGGCGACGGTGTTGCCATAATGGTCGTCATGGCGACGATGATGTCATAATGGTCGTCATGCCGACGATGATGTCATAATGGTCGTCATGGCAACGATGATGTCAGTATGGTGGTCATGGCTTTGGTGATGTCATAATGGTCGTCATGGCGACGGTGATGTCATAATGGTCGTCATGGCAATGGTGATGTCAGAATGGTCGTCATGGCGACGATGATGTCAGTATGGTGGTCATGGCTTTGGTGATGTCATAATGGTCGTCATGGCGACGATGATGTCAATATGGTTGTCATGGCTTTGGTGATATCATAATGGTCGTCATGGCGACGATGATGTCATAATGGTCGTCACGGCGACGATGATGTCATAATGGTCGTCATAGCGACGATGATGTCATAATGGTCGTCATGGCGACGATGACGTCATAATGGTCGTCATGGCGACGATTATGTCATAATGGTCGTCATGGCGACGGTGATGTCATAATGGTCGTCATGGCGACGATGATGTCATACTGGTCGTCATGGCGACGGTGTTGCCATAATGGTCGTCATGGCGACGATGATGTCATAATGGTCGTCATGCCGACGATGATGTCATAATGGTCGTCATGGCAACGATGATGTCAGTATGGTGGTCATGGCTTTGGTGATGTCATAATGGTCGTCATGGCGACGGTGATGTCATAATGGTCGTCATGGCAATGGTGATGTCAGAATGGTCGTCATGGCGACGATGATGTCAGTATGGTGGTCATGGCTTTGGTGATGTCATAATGGTCGTCATGGCGACGATGATGTCAATATGGTTGTCATGGCTTTGGTGATATCATAATGGTCGTCATGGCGACGATGATGTCATAATGGTCGTCACGGCGACGATGATGTCATAATGGTCGTCATAGCGACGATGATGTCATAATGGTCGTCATGGCGACGATGACGTCATAATGGTCGTCATGGCGACGGTGATGTCATAATGGTCGTCATGGCGACGGTGATGTCATAATGGTCGTCATGCCGACGATGATGTCAGTATGGTGGTCATGGCTTTGGTGATGTCAGAATGGTCGTCATGGCGACGGTGTTGCCCTAATGGTCGTCATGGCGACGATGATGTCATAATGGTCGTCATGGCGACGATGACGTCATAATGGTCGTCATGGCGACGATGATGTCATAATGGTCGTCATGGCGACGATGATGTCATAATGGTCGTCATGCCGACGATGATGTCATAATGGTCGTCATGGCAACGATGATGTCAGTATGGTGGTCATGGCTTTGGTGATGTCATAATGGTCGTCATGGCGACGGTGATGTCATAATGGTCGTCATGGCAATGGTGATGTCAGAATGGTCGTCATGGCGACGATGATCTCAGTATGGTGGTCATGGCTTTGGTGATGTCATAATGGTCGTCATGGCGACGATTATGTCATAATGGTCGTCATGGCGACGATGATGTCAATATGGTTGTCATGGCTTTGGTGATGTCATAATGGTCGTCATGGCGGCGGTGATGTCATAATGGTCGTCATGGCGACGATGATGTCATAATGGTCGTCACGGCGACGATGATGTCATAATGGTCGTCATAGCGACGATGATGTCATAATGGTCGTCATGGCGACGATGACGTCATAATGGTCGTCATGGCGACGATGATGTCATAATGGTCGTCATGGCGACGATGATGTCAATATGGTTGTCATGGCTTTGGTGATGTCATACTGGTCGTCATGGCGACGGTGTTGCCATAATGGTCGTCATGGTGACGATGATGTCATAATGGTCGTCATGGCGACGATGATGTCATAATGGTCGTCATGGCGACGATGATGTCATAATGGTCATCATGCCGACGATGATGTCAGTATGGTGGTCATGGCTTTGGTGATGTCATAATGGTCGTCATGGCGACGATGATGTCATACTGGTCGTCATGGCGACGGTATTGCCATAATGGTCGTCATGGCGACGATGATGTCATAATGGTCGTCATGGCGACGGTGATGTCATAATTGTCGTCATGCCGACGATGATGTCAGTATGGTGGTCATGGCTTTGGTGATGTCATAATGGTCGTCATGGCGACGGTGATGTCATAATGGTCGTCATGGCAATGGTGATGTCAGAATGGTCGTCATGGCGACGATGATGTCAATATGGTGGTCATGGCTTTGGTGATGTCAGAATGGTCGTCATGGCGACGATGATGTCATACTGGTCGTCATGGCGACGGTGTTGCCATAATGGTCGTCATGGCGACGATGATGTCATAATGGTCGTCATGGCAATGGTGATGTCAGAATGGTCGTCATGGCGACGATGATGTCATAATGGTCGTCATGGCGACGGTGATGTCATAATGGTCGTCATGGCGACGATGACGTCATAATGGTCGTTATGGCGACGATGACGTCATAATGGTCGTCATGGCGACGATAATGTCATACTGGTCGTCATGGCGACGATGACGTCATAATGGTCGTTATGGCGACGATGACGTCATAATGGTCGTCATGGCGACGATAATGTCATACTGGTCGTCATGGCGACGGTGTTGCCATAATGGTCGTCATGCCGACGATGATGTCATAATGGTCGGCATGCCGACGATGATGTCATAATGGTCGTCATGGCGACGATGATGTCATAATGGTCGTCATGGCGACGATGATGTCAGTATGGTGGTCATTGCTTCGGTGATGTCATAATGGTCGTCATGGCGACGGTGATATCATAATGGTCGTCATGGCAATGGTGATGTCAGAATGGTCGTCATGGAGACGATGATGTCATACTGTCGTCATGGCGACGGTGTTGCCATAATGGTCGTCATGGCGACGATGATGTCATAATGGTCATCATGGCGACGATGATGTCATAATGGTCGTCATGGCAACGATGATGTCATAATGGTCGTCATGGCGACGATGATGTCATACTGGTCATCATGGCGACAGTGTTGCCATAATGGTCGTCATGGCGACGATGATGTCATAATGGTCGTCATGGCGACGGTGTTGTCATAATGGTCGTCATGCCGACGATGATGTCATAATGGTCGTCATGCCGACGATGATGTCATAATGGTCGTCATGGCGACGATGATGTCATAATGGTCGTCTTGGCAACGATGATGTCATAATGGTCGTCATGGCGACGATGATGTCATAATGGTCGTCATGGCGACGATGATGTCAGTATGGTGGTCATGGCTTTGGTGATGTAATAATGGTCGTCATGGCGACGGTGATGTCAAAATGGTCGTCATGGCAATGGTGATGTCAGAATGGTCTTCATGGCGACGATGATGTCATACTGGTCGTCATGGCGACGGTGTTGCCATAATGGTCATCATGGCGACGATGATGTCATAATGGTCGTCATGGCGACGATGATGTCATAATGGTCATCATGGCGACGATGACGTCATAATGGTCGTCATGGCGACAATGACGTCATTATGGTCGTCATGGCGACGATGATGTCATACTGGTCGTCATGGCGACGGAGTTGAGATAATGGTCGTCATTTCGACGATGATGTCATAATGGTCGTCATGCCGACGATGATGTCATAATGGTCGTCATGGCGACGGTGTTTTCATAATGGTCGTCATGGCGACGATGATGTCATAATGGTCGTCATGGCGACGATGATGTCAAAATGGTCGTCATGGCGACGATGATGTCAGTATGGTGGTCATGGCTTTGGTGATGTCATAATGGTCGTCATGGCGACGGTGATGTCATAATGGCCGTCATGGCAATGGTGATGTCAGAATGGTCGTCATGGAGACGATGATGTCAGGATGGTGGTCATGGCTTTGGTGATGTCATAATGGTCGTCATGGCGACGATGATGTCATAATGGTCGTCATGGCGACAATGATGTCAATATGGTTGTCATGGCTTTGGTGATGTCATAATGGTCGTCATGGCGACGGTGATGTCATAATGGTCGTCACGGCGACGATGATGTCATAATGGTCGTCACGGCGACGGTGATGTCATAATGGTCGTCATGGCGACGATGATGTCATACTGGTCGTCATGGCGACGGTGTTGCCATAATGGTCGTCATGGCGACGATGATGTCATAATGGTCGTCATGGCGACAATGATGTCATAATGGTCGTCATGGCGACGATGACGTCATAATGGTCGTCATGGCGACGATGATGTCATAATGGTCGTCATGGCGACGGTGATGTCATAATGGTTGCCATGGCGACAACGATGACGTCATAATTGTCGTCATGGCGACGATGATGTCATACTGGTCGTCATGGCGACGGTGTTGCCATAATGGTCGTCATGGCGACGATGATGTCATAATGGTCGTCATGCCGACGATGATGTCATAATAGTCGTCATGGCGAAGATGATGTCATAATGGTCGTCATGGCGACAATGATGTCATAATGGTCGTCATGGCTACGATGATGTCATAATGGTCGTCATGGCGACGATGATGTTATAATAATCGTCATGGCAACGATGATGTCATAATGGTCGTCATGCCAACGATAATGTCAATATGGTTGTCATGGCTTTGGTGATGTCATAATGGTCATCATGGCGACAGGGATGTCATAATGGTCGTCATGGTGACGATGATGTCATAATGGTCGTCACGGCGACGATGATGTCATAATGGTCGTCACGGCGACGGTAATGTCATAATGGTCGTCATGACGACGATGATGTCATACTGTCGTCATGGCGACGGTGTTGCCATAATGGTCGTCATGGCGACGATGATGTCATAATGGTCATCATGGCGACGATGACGTCATAATGGTCGTCATGGCGACGATGACGTCATAATGGTCGTTATGGCGACGATGACGTCATTATGGTCGTCATGGCGACGATAATGTCATAATGGTCGTCATGGCGACTATGATGTCATACTGGTCGTCATGGCGACGGAGTTGAGATAATGGTCGTCATTTCAACGATGATGTCATAATGGTCGTCATGCCGACGATGATGTCATAATGGTCGTCATGGCGACGGTGTTTTCATAATGGTCGTCATGGCGACGATGATGTCATAATGGTCGTCATGGCGACGATGATGTCAAAATGGTCGTCATGGCGACGATGATGTCAGTATGGTGGTCATGGCTTTGGTGATGTCATAATGGTCGTCATGGCGACGGTGATGTCATAATGGCCGTCATGGCAATGGTGATGTCAGAATGGTCGTCATGGAGACGATGATGTCAGGATGGTGGTCATGGCTTTGGTGATGTCATAATGGTCGTCATGGCGACGATGATGTCATAATGGTCGTCATGGCGACAATGATGTCAATATGGTTGTCATGGCTTTGGTGATGTCATAATGGTCGTCATGGCGACGGTGATGTCATAATGGTCGTCACGGCGACGATGATGTCATAATGGTCGTCACGGCGACGGTGATGTCATAATGGTCGTCATGGCGACGATGATGTCATACTGGTCGTCATGGCGACGGTGTTGCCATAATGGTCGTCATGGCGACGATGATGTCATAATGGTCGTCATGGCGACAATGATGTCATAATGGTCGTCATGGCGACGATGACGTCATAATGGTCGTCATGGCGATGATGATGTCATAATGGTCGTCATGGCGACGGTGATGTCATAATGGTTGCCATGGCAACAATGTTGTCATAAAGGTCGTCATGGCGAAGGTGATGTCATAATGGTCGTCATGGCGATGATGATGTCATTATGGTCGTCATGGCAACGATGATGTCATAATGGTCGTCATGGCACTGATGAAGTCATATTAGTCGTCACGGCAATAGTGATGTCATAATGCTCATCATGGCGAAGGTGATGTCATAATAATTGCCATGGCAACAATGTTGTCATAATGGTCGTCATGACGACGATGACGTCATAATGGTCGTTATGGCGACGATGACGTCATTATGGTCGTCATGGCGACGATAATGTCATAATGGTCGTCATGGCGACTATGATGTCATACTGGTCGTCATGGCGACGGAGTTGAGATAATGGTCGTCATTTCAACGATGATGTCATAATGGTCGTCATGCCGACGATGATGTCATAATGGTCGTCATGGCGACGGTGTTTTCATAATGGTCGTCATGGCGACGATGATGTCATAATGGTCGTCATGGCGACGATGATGTCAAAATGGTCGTCATGGCGACGATGATGTCAGTATGGTGGTCATGGCTTTGGTGATGTCATAATGGTCGTCATGGCGACGGTGATGTCATAATGGCCGTCATGGCAATGGTGATGTCAGAATGGTCGTCATGGAGACGATGATGTCAGGATGGTGGTCATGGCTTTGGTGATGTCATAATGGTCGTCATGGCGACGATGATGTCATAATGGTCGTCATGGCGACAATGATGTCAATATGGTTGTCATGGCTTTGGTGATGTCATAATGGTCGTCATGGCGACGGTGATGTCATAATGGTCGTCACGGCGACGATGATGTCATAATGGTCGTCACGGCGACGGTGATGTCATAATGGTCGTCATGGCGACGATGATGTCATACTGGTCGTCATGGCGACGGTGTTGCCATAATGGTCGTCATGGCGACGATGATGTCATAATGGTCGTCATGGCGACAATGATGTCATAATGGTCGTCATGGCGACGATGACGTCATAATGGTCGTCATGGCGATGATGATGTCATAATGGTCGTCATGGCGACGGTGATGTCATAATGGTTGCCATGGCAACAATGTTGTCATAAAGGTCGTCATGGCGAAGGTGATGTCATAATGGTCGTCATGGCGATGATGATGTCATTATGGTCGTCATGGCAACGATGATGTCATAATGGTCGTCATGGCACTGATGAAGTCATATTAGTCGTCACGGCAATAGTGATGTCATAATGCTCATCATGGCGAAGGTGATGTCATAATAATTGCCATGGCAACAATGTTGTCATAATGGTCGTCATGACGACGGTTATGTCATAATGGTCGTCATGGCGACGGTGATGTCATAATGGTCATCATGGCGACAATGATGTCATAATGGTCGTCATGGCGACGATGATGTCATAATGGTCGTCATGGCAACGGTGATGTAATATTGGTCGTCATGGCGACGATGATGTCATAATGGTCATCATGGCGACAATGATGTCATAATGGTCGTCATGGTGACGATGATGTCATAATGGTCGTCACGGCGACGATGATGTCATAATGGTCGTCACGGCGACGGTAATGTCATAATGGTCGTCATGACGACGATGATGTCATACTGTCGTCATGGCGACGGTGTTGCCATAATGGTCGTCATGGCGACGATGATGTCATAATGGTCATCATGGCGACGATGACGTCATAATGGTCGTCATGGCGACGATGACGTCATAATGGTCGTTATGGCGACGATGACGTCATTATGGTCGTCATGGCGACGATAATGTCATAATGGTCGTCATGGCGACTATGATGTCATACTGGTCGTCATGGCGACGGAGTTGAGATAATGGTCGTCATTTCGACGATGATGTCATAATGGTCGTCATGCCGACGATGATGTCATAATGGTCGTCATGGCGACGGTGTTTTCATAATGGTCGTCATGGCGACGATGATGTCATAATGGTCGTCATGGCGACGATGATGTCAAAATGGTCGTCATGGCGACGATGATGTCAGTATGGTGGTCATGGCTTTGGTGATGTCATAATGGTCGTCATGGCGACGGTGATGTCATAATGGCCGTCATGGCAATGGTGATGTCAGAATGGTCGTCATGGAGACGATGATGTCAGGATGGTGGTCATGGCTTTGGTGATGTCATAATGGTCGTCATGGCGACGATGATGTCATAATGGTCGTCATGGCGACAATGATGTCAATATGGTTGTCATGGCTTTGGTGATGTCATAATGGTCGTCATGGCGACGGTGATGTCATAATGGTCGTCACGGCGACGATGATGTCATAATGGTCGTCACGGCGACGGTGATGTCATAATGGTCGTCATGGCGACGATGATGTCATACTGGTCGTCATGGCGACGGTGTTGCCATAATGGTCGTCATGGCGACGATGATGTCATAATGGTCGTCATGGCGACAATGATGTCATAATGGTCGTCATGGCGACGATGACGTCATAATGGTCGTCATGGCGATGATGATGTCATAATGGTCGTCATGGCGACGGTGATGTCATAATGGTTGCCATGGCAACAATGTTGTCATAAAGGTCGTCATGGCGAAGGTGATGTCATAATGGTCGTCATGGCGATGATGATGTCATTATGGTCGTCATGGCAACGATGATGTCATAATGGTCGTCATGGCACTGATGAAGTCATATTAGTCGTCACGGCAATAGTGATGTCATAATGCTCATCATGGCGAAGGTGATGTCATAATAATTGCCATGGCAACAATGTTGTCATAATGGTCGTCATGACGACGGTTATGTCATAATGGTCGTCATGGCGACGGTGATGTCATAATGGTCATCATGGCGACAATGATGTCATAATGGTCGTCATGGCGACGATGATGTCATAATGGTCGTCATGGCAACGGTGATGTAATATTGGTCGTCATGGCGACGATGATGTCATAATGGTCATCATGGCGACAATGATGTCATAATGGTCGTCATGGCGACGGTGATGTCATAATGGTCATCATGGCGACGATGATGTCATAATGGTCGTCATGGCGACGATGATGTCATAATGTTCGTCATGGCGACGATGAAGTCATAATGGTCGTCAAGGAGACGATGATGTCAAAATGGTCATCATGGCGACGATGATGTCATAATGGTCGTCATGGCGACGGTGATGTCAGAATGGTCGTCATGGCAATGGTGATGTCAGAATGGTCGTCATGGCAAAGGTGATGTCAGAATGGTCATCATGGCGACGATGATGTCATAAGGGTCGTCATGGCGACGATGATGTCATAATGGTCGTCATGGCGATGATGATGCCATAATGGTCGTCATGGCGACGATGATGTCAAAATGGTCGTCATGGCGACAATGATGTCATAATGGTCGTCATGGCGACGATGATGTCATTATGGTCGTCATGGCGACGGTGTTGCCATAATGGTCGTCATGGCGACGATGATGTCATAATGGTCGTCATGGCGACGATGATGTCATTATGGTCGTCATGGCGATGATGATGTCATAATGGTCGTCATGCCGACGATGATGTCATTATGGTCATCATGGCGACAATTATGTCATAATGGTCGTCATGGCGACGATGATGTCAATATGGTTGTCATGGCTTTGGTGATGTCATAATGGTCGTCACGGCGACGGTGATGTCATAATGGTCGTCACGGCGACGGTGATGTCACAATGGTCGTCATGGCGACGATGATGTCAGAATGGTCGTCACGGCGACGATGATGTCATAATGGTCGTCACGGCGACGATGAAGTCATAATGATCGTCACGGCGACGATGATGTCATAATGGTCGTCACGGCGACGGTGATGTCATAATGGTCGTCATGGCGACGATGATGTCACACTGTTCGTCATGGCGACGGTGTTGCCATAATGGTCGTCATGGCGACGGTGTTGCCATAATGGTCGTCATGGTGACGATGATGTCATAATGGTCGACATGGCGACGATGATGTCATAATGGTCGTCATGGCGTCAATGATGTCATAATGGTCGTCATGCCGACGATGATGTCATTATGGTCATCATGGCAACGATGATGTCATAATGGTCGTCATGGCGACGATGATGTCATAATAGTCATCATGGCGACAATGATGTCATAATGGTCGTCATGGCGACGATGATGTCAATATGGTTGTCATGGCTTTGGTGATGTCATAATGGTCGTCACGGCGACGGTGATGTCATAATGGTCGTCATGGCGACGATGACGTCATAATTGTCGTCATGGCGACGATGATGTCATACTGGTCGTCATGGCGACGGTGTTGCCATAATGGTCGTCATGGCGACGATGATGTCATAATGGTCGTCATGGCGACGATGATGTCATAATGGTCGTCATGCCGACGATGATGTCATAATAGTCGTCATGGCGAAGATGATGTCATAATGGTCGTGATGGCGACAATGATGTCATAATGGTCGTCATGGCTACGATGATGTCATAATGGTCGTCATGGCGACGATGATGTTATAATAATCGTCATGGCGACGATGATGTCATAATGGTCGTCATGCCAACGATAATGTCAATATGGTTGTCATGGCTTTGGTGATGTCATAATGGTCGTCATGGCGACAGGGATGTCATAATGGTCGTCATGGTGATGATGATGTCATAATGGTCGTCACGGCGACGATGATGTCATAATGGTCGTCACGGCGACGGTAATGTCATAATGGTTGTCATGACGACGATGATGTCATACTGTCGTCATGGCGACGGTGTTGCCATAATGGTCATCATGGCGACGATGATGTCATAATGGTCATCATGGCGACGATGACGTCATAATGGTCGTCATGGCGACGATGACGTCATAATGGTCGTTATGGCGACGATGACGTCATAATGGTCGTCATGGCGACGATAATGTCATACTGGTCGTCATGGCGACGGTGTTGCCATAATGGTCGTCATGGCGACGATGATGTCATAATGGTCGTCATGCCGACGATGATGTCATAATGGTCGTCATGGCGACGATGATGTCATAATGGTCGTCATGGCGACGATGATGTCATACTGTCGTCATGGCGACGGTGTTGCCATAATGGTCGTCATGGCGACGATGATGTCAGGATGGTGGTCATGGCTTTGGTGATGTCATAATGGTCGTCATGGCGACGGTGATGTCAGAATGGTCATCATGGCGACGATGATGTCATAAGGGTCGTCATGGCGACGATGATGTCATAATGGTCGTCATGGCGATGATGATGCCATAATGGTCGTCATGGCGACGATGATGTCAAAATGGTCGTCATGGCGACAATGATGTCATAATGGTCGTCATGGCGACGATGATGTCATTATGGTCGTCATGGCGACGGTGTTGCCATAATGGTCGTCATGGCGACGATGATGTCATAATGGTCGTCATGGCGACGATGATGTCATTATGGTCGTCATGGCGATGATGATGTCATAATGGTCGTCATGCCGACGATGATGTCATTATGGTCATCATGGCGACAATTATGTCATAATGGTCGTCATGGCGACGATGATGTCAATATGGTTGTCATGGCTTTGGTGATGTCATAATGGTCGTCACGGCGACGGTGATGTCATAATGGTCGTCACGGCGACGGTGATGTCACAATGGTCGTCATGGCGACGATGATGTCAGAATGGTCGTCACGGCGACGATGATGTCATAATGGTCGTCACGGCGACGATGAAGTCATAATGATCGTCACGGCGACGATGATGTCATAATGGTCGTCACGGCGACGGTGATGTCATAATGGTCGTCATGGCGACGATGATGTCACACTGTTCGTCATGGCGACGGTGTTGCCATAATGGTCGTCATGGCGACGGTGTTGCCATAATGGTCGTCATGGTGACGATGATGTCATAATGGTCGACATGGCGACGATGATGTCATAATGGTCGTCATGGCGTCAATGATGTCATAATGGTCGTCATGCCGACGATGATGTCATTATGGTCATCATGGCAACGATGATGTCATAATGGTCGTCATGGCGACGATGATGTCATAATAGTCATCATGGCGACAATGATGTCATAATGGTCGTCATGGCGACGATGATGTCAATATGGTTGTCATGGCTTTGGTGATGTCATAATGGTCGTCACGGCGACGGTGATGTCATAATGGTCGTCATGGCGACGATGACGTCATAATTGTCGTCATGGCGACGATGATGTCATACTGGTCGTCATGGCGACGGTGTTGCCATAATGGTCGTCATGGCGACGATGATGTCATAATGGTCGTCATGGCGACGATGATGTCATAATGGTCGTCATGCCGACGATGATGTCATAATAGTCGTCATGGCGAAGATGATGTCATAATGGTCGTGATGGCGACAATGATGTCATAATGGTCGTCATGGCTACGATGATGTCATAATGGTCGTCATGGCGACGATGATGTTATAATAATCGTCATGGCGACGATGATGTCATAATGGTCGTCATGCCAACGATAATGTCAATATGGTTGTCATGGCTTTGGTGATGTCATAATGGTCGTCATGGCGACAGGGATGTCATAATGGTCGTCATGGTGATGATGATGTCATAATGGTCGTCACGGCGACGATGATGTCATAATGGTCGTCACGGCGACGGTAATGTCATAATGGTTGTCATGACGACGATGATGTCATACTGTCGTCATGGCGACGGTGTTGCCATAATGGTCATCATGGCGACGATGATGTCATAATGGTCATCATGGCGACGATGACGTCATAATGGTCGTCATGGCGACGATGACGTCATAATGGTCGTTATGGCGACGATGACGTCATAATGGTCGTCATGGCGACGATAATGTCATACTGGTCGTCATGGCGACGGTGTTGCCATAATGGTCGTCATGGCGACGATGATGTCATAATGGTCGTCATGCCGACGATGATGTCATAATGGTCGTCATGGCGACGATGATGTCATAATGGTCGTCATGGCGACGATGATGTCATACTGCCGTCATGGCTTTGGTGATGTCATAATGGTCGTCATGGCGACGGTGATGTCATAATGGCCGTCATGGCAATGGTGATGTCAGAATGGTCGTCATGGAGACGATGATGTCAGGATGGTGGTCATGGCTTTGGTGATGTCATAATGGTCGTCATGGCGACGATGATGTCATAATGGTCGTCATGGCGACGATGATGTCAATATGGTTGTCATGGCTTTGGTGATGTCATAATGGTCGTCATGGCGACGGTGATGTCATAATGGTCGTCACGGCGACGATGATGTCATAATGGTCGTCACGGCGACGGTGATGTCATAATGGTCGTCACGGCGACGATGATGTCATAATGGTCGTCACGGCGACGGTGATGTCATAATGGTCGTCATGGCGACGGTGATGTCATAATGGTTGCCATGGCAACAATGTTGTCATAAAGGTCGTCATGGCGAAGGTGATGTCATAATGGTCGTCATGGCGATGATGATGTCATTATGGTCGTCATGGCAACGATGATGTCATAATTGTCGTCATGGCAACGATGAAGTCATATTCGTCGTCACGGCAATAGTGATTTCATAATGCTCATCATGGCGAAGGTGATGTCATAATAATTGCCATGGCAACAATGTTGTCATAATGGTCGTCATGACGACGGTTATGTCATAATGGTCGTCATGGCGATGGTGATGTCATAATGGTCATCATGGCGACAATGATGTCATAATGGTCGTCATGGCGACGATGATGTAATATTGGTCGTCATGGCGACGATGATGTCATAATGGTCATCATGGCGACAATGATATCATAATGGTCGTCATGGCGACGGTGAAGTCATAATGGTCGTCATGGCGACGATGATGTCATAATGTTCGTCATGGCGATGATGAAGTCATAATGGTCGTCAAGGCGACGATGATGTCAAAATGGTCATCATGGCGACGATGATGTCATAATGGTCGTCATGGCGACGGTGATGTAATATTGGTCGTCATGGCGACGATGATGTCATAATGGTCATCATGGCGATAATGATGTCATAATGGTCATCATGGCGACGATGATGTCATAATGGTCGTCATGGCGACGATGATGTCATAATGTTCGTCATGGCGACGATGAAGTCATAATGGTCGTCAAGGCGACGATGATGTCAAAATGGTCATCATGGCGACGATGATGTCATAATGGTCGTCATGGCGACGGTGATGTCAGAATGGTCGTCATGGCAATGGTGATGTTAGAATGGTCGTCATGGCAAAGGTGAGGTCAGAATGGTCATCATGGCGACGATGATGTCATAAGGGTCGTCATGGCGAGGATGATGTCATAATGGTCGTCATGGCGATGATGATGCCATAATGGTCGTCATGGCGACGATGATGTCAAAATGGTCGTCATGGCGACAATGATGTCATAATGGTCGTCATGGCGACGATGATGTCATTATGGTCGTCATGGCGACGGTGTTGCCATAATGGTCGTCATGGCGACGATGATGTCATAATGGTCGTCATGGCGACGATGATGTCATAATGGTCGTCATGGCGTCAATGATGTCATAATGGTCGTCATGCCGACGATGATGTCATTATGGTCATCATGGCAACGATGATGTCATAATGGTCGTCATGGCGACGATGATGTCATAATAGTCATCATGGCGACAATGATGTCATAATGGTCGTCATGGCGACGATGATGTCAATATGGTTGTCATGGCTTTGGTGATGTCATAATGGTCGTCACGGCGACGGTGATGTCATAATGGTCGTCATGGCGACGATGACGTCATAATGGTCGTCATGGCGACGATGATGTCATACTGGTCGTCATGGCGACGGTGTTGCCATAATGGTCGTCATGGCGACGATGATGTTATAATGGTCGTCATGGCGATGATGATGTCATAATGGTCGTCATGGCGACGATGATGTCATAATAGTCGTCATGGCGAAGATGATGTCATAATGGTTGTCATGGCGACGATGATGTCATAATGGTCGTCATGGCGACGATGACGTCATAATGATCGTCATGGCGACGATGACGTCATAATGATCGTCATGTCTACGGTGATGTCATAATGGTCGTCATGCCGACGATGATGTCATAATGGTCGTCATGGCGACGGTGTTACCATAATGGCCGTCATGGCGACGATGATGTCATAATGGTCGTCATGGCGACAATGATGTCATAATGGTCGTCACGGCGACGGTGTTGCCATAATTGTCGTCATGGCGACGATGATGTCATAATGGTCGTCATGGCGACGATGATGTCATAATGGTCGTCATGGCGACGATGATGTCAGTATGGTGGTCATGGCTTTGGTGATGTCATAATGGTCGTCATGGCGACGGTGATGTCATAATGGTCGTCATGGCAATGGTGATGTCAGAATGGTCGTCATGGCGACGGTGTTTCCATAATGGTCGTCATGGCGACGATGATGTCATAATGGTCGTCATGGCGACGATGACGTCATAATGGTCGTCATGGCGACGATGATGTCATAATGGTCGTCATGGTGACGATGATGTCATAAAGGTCGTCATGGCAATGGTGATGTCAGAATGGTCGTCATGGCGACGATGATGTCAGCATGGTGGTCATGGCTTTGGTGATGTCATAATGGTCGTCATGGCGACGGTGATGTCATAATGGTCGTCATGGCAATGGTGATGTCAGAATGGTCGTCATGGCGACGATGATGTCAGTATGGTGGTCATGGCTTTTGTGATGTCATAATGGTCGTCATGGCGACGATTATGTCATAATGGTCGTCATGGCGACGATGATGTCAATATGGTTGTCATGGCTTTGGTGATGTCATAATGGTCGTCATGGCGGCGGTGATGCCATAATGGTCATCATGGCGACGATGGTGTCATAATGGTCGTCATGGCGACGATGATGTCAGTATGGTGGTCATGGCTTTGGTGATGTCATAATGGTCGTCATGGCGACGGTGATGTCATAATGGTCGTCATGGCAATGGTGATGTCAGAATGGTCATCATGGCGACGGTGTTGCCATAATGGTCGTCATGGCGACGATGATGTCATCATGGTCGTCATGGCGACGATGATGTCATAATGGTCGTCATGGCGACGATGACGTCATAATGGTCGTCATGGCGACGATGATGTCATAATGGTCGTCATGGTGACGATGATGTCATAATGGTCGTCATGGCAATGGTGATGTCAGAATGGTCGTCATGGCGACGATGATGTCAGTATGGTGGTCATGGCTTTGGTGATGTCATAATGGTCGTCATGGCGACGGTGATGTCATCATGGTCGTCATGGCAATGGTGATGTCAGAATGGTCGTCATGGCGACGATGATGTCAGTATGGTGGTCATGGCTTTGGTGATGTCATAATGGTCGTCATGGCGACGATTATGTCATAATGGTCGTCATGGCGACGATGATGTCAATATGGTTGTCATGGCTTTGGTGATGTCATAATGGTCGTCATGGCGGCGGTGATGTCATAATGGTCGTCATGGCGAAGATGATGTCATAATGGTCGTCACGGCGACGATGATGTCATAATGGTCGTCATAGCGACGATGATCTCATAATGGTCGTCCTGGCGACGATGACGTCATAATGGTCGTCATGGCGACGATGATGTCATAATGGTCGTCATGGCGACGATGATGTCAATATGGTTGTCATGGCTTTGGTGATGTCATAATGGTCGTCATGGCGACGGTGATGTCATAATGGTCGTCATGGCGACGATGATGTCATAATGGTCGTCACAGCGACGATGATGTCATAATGGTCGTCACGGCGACGGTGATGTCATAATGGTAGTCATGGCGACGATGATGTCATACTGGTCGTCATGGCGACGGTGTTGCCATAATGGTCGTCATGGCGACGATGATGTCATAATGGTCGTCATGGCGACGATGATGTCATAATGGTCGTCATGCCGACGATGATGTCAGTATGGTGGTCATGGCTTTGGTGATGTCATAATGGTCGTCATGGCGACGATGATGTCATACTGGTCGTCATGGCGACGGTGTTGCCATAATGGTCGTCATGGCGACGGTGATGTCATAATGGTCGTCATGCCGACGATGATGTCAGTATGGTGGTCATGGCTTTGGTGATGTCATAATGGTCGTCATGGCGACGGTGATGTCATAATGGTCGTCATGTCAATGGTGATGTCAGAATGGTCGTCATGGCGACGATGATGTCAGTATGGTGGTCATGGCTTTGGTGATGTCATAATGGTCGTCATGGCGACGATTATGTCATAATGGTCGTCATGGCGACGATGATGTCAATATGGTTGTCATGGCTTTGGTGATGTCATACTGGTCGTCATGGCGGCGGTGATGTCATAATGGTCGTCATGGCGACGATGATGTCATAATTGTCGTCACGGCGACGATGATGTCATAATGGTCGTCATAGCGACGATGTTGTCATAATGGTCGTCATGGCGACGATGACGTCATAATGGTCGTCATGGCGACGATGATGTCATAATGGTCGTCATGGCGACGATGATGTCAATATGGTTGTCACAGCGACGATGATGTCATAATGGTCGTCACGGCGACGGTGATGTCATAATGGTAGTCATGGCGACGATGATGTCATACTGGTCATCATGGCGATGGTGTTGCCATAATGGTCGTCATGGCGACGATGATGTCATCATGGTCGTCATGGCGACGATGATGTCATAATGGTCGTCATGGCGACGATGACGTCATAATGGTCGTCATGGCGACGATGATGTCATAATGGTCGTCATGGTGACGATGATGTCATAATGGTCGTCATGGCAATGGTGATGTCAGAATGGTCGTCATGGCGACGATGATGTCAGTATGGTGGTCATGGCTTTGGTGATGTCATAATGGTCGTCATGGCGACGGTGATGTCATCATGGTCGTCATGGCAATGGTGATGTCAGAATGGTCGTCATGGCGACGATGATGTCAGTATGGTGGTCATGGCTTTGGTGATGTCATAATGGTCGTCATGGCGACGATTATGTCATAATGGTCGTCATGGCGACGATGATGTCAATATGGTTGTCATGGCTTTGGTGATGTCATAATGGTCGTCATGGCGGCGGTGATGTCATAATGGTCGTCATGGCGACGATGATGTCATAATGGTCGTCATAGCGACGATGATCTCATAATGGTCGTCATGGCGACGATGACGTCATAATGGTCGTCATGGCGACGATGATGTCATAATGGTCGTCATGGCGACGATGATGTCAATATGGTTGTCATGGCTTTGGTGATGTCATAATGGTCGTCATGGCGACGGTGATGTCAATATGGTTGTCATTGCTTTGGTGATGTCATAATGGTCGTCATGGCGACGGTAATGTCATAATGGTCGTCATGGCGACGGTGATGTCATAATGGTTGCCATGGCAACAATGTTGTCATAAAGGTCGTCATGGCGAAGGTGATGTCATAATGGTCGTCATGGCGATGATGATGTCATTATGGTCGTCATGGCAACGATGATGTCATAATTGTCGTCATGGCAACGATGAAGTCATATTCGTCGTCACGGCAATAGTGATTTCATAATGCTCATCATGGCGAAGGTGATGTCATAATAATTGCCATGGCAACAATGTTGTCATAATGGTCGTCATGACGACGGTTATGTCATAATGGTCGTCATGGCGACGGTGATGTCATAATGGTCATCATGGCGACAATGATGTCATAATGGTCGTCATGGCGACGATGATGTAATATTGGTCGTCATGGCGACGATGATGTCATAATGGTCATCATGGCGACAATGATGTCATAATGGTCGTCATGGCGACGGTGAAGTCATAATGGTCGTCATGGCGACGATGATGTCATAATGTTCGTCATGGCGACGATGAAGTCATAATGGTCGTCAAGGCGACGATGATGTCAAAATGGTCATCATGGCGACGATGATGTCATAATGGTCGTCATGGCGATGGTGATGTAATATTGGTCGTCATGGCGACGATGATGTCATAATGGTTATCATGGGGACAATGATGTCATAATGGTCATCATGGCGACGATGATGTCATAATGGTCGTCATGGCGACGATGATGTCATAATGTTCGTCATGGCGACGATGAAGTCATAATGGTCGTCAAGGCGACGATGATGTCAAAATGGTCATCATGGCGACGATGATGTCATAATGGTCGTCATGGCGACGGTGATGTCAGAATGGTCGTCATGGCAATGGTGATGTCAGAATGGTCGTCATGGCAAAGGTGAGGTCAGAATGGTCATCATGGCGACGATGATGTCATAAGGGTCGTCATGGCGAGGATGATGTCATAATGGTCGTCATGGCGATGATGATGCCATAATGGTCGTCATGGCGACGATGATGTCAAAATGGTCGTCATGGCGACAATGATGTCATAATGGTCGTCATGGCGACGATGATGTCATAATGGTCGTCATGGCGACGATGATGTCAATATGGTTGTCATGGCTTTGGTGATGTCATAAAGGTCGTCATGGCGACGGTGATGTCAATATGGTTGTCATGGCTTTGGTGATGTCATAATGGTCGTCATGGCGACGGTGATGTCATAATGGTCGTCATGGCGACGGTGATGTCATAATGGTTGCCATGGCAACAATGTTGTCATAAAGGTCGTCATGGCGAAGGTGATGTCATAATGGTCGTCATGGCGATGATGATGTCATTATGGTCGTCATGGCAACGATGATGTCATAATTGTCGTCATGGCAACGATGAAGTCATATTCGTCGTCACGGCAATAGTGATTTCAAAATGCTCATCATGGCGAAGGTGATGTCATAATAATTGCCATGGCAACAATGTTGTCATAATGGTCGTCATGACGACGGTTATGTCATAATGGTCGTCATGGCGATGGTGATGTCATAATGGTCATCATGGCGACAATGATGTCATAATGGTCGTCATGGCGACGATGATGTAATATTGGTCGTCATGGCGACGATGATGTCATAATGGTCATCATGGCGACAATGATGTCATAATGGTCGTCATGGCGACGGTGAAGTCATAATGGTCGTCATGGCGACGATGATGTCATAATGTTCGTCATGGCGACGATGAAGTCATAATGGTCGTCAAGGCGACGATGATGTCAAAATGGTCATCATGGCGACGATGATGTCATAATGGTCGTCATGGCGACGGTGATGTAATATTGGTCGTCATGGCGACGATGATGTCATAATGGTTATCATGGCGACAATGATGTCATAATGGTCATCATGGCGACGATGATGTCATAATGGTCGTCATGGCGACGATGATGTCATAATGTTCGTCATGGCGACGATGAAGTCATAATGGTCGTCAAGGCGACGATGATGTCAAAATGGTCATCATGGCGACGATGATGTCATAATGGTCGTCATGGCGACGGTGATGTCAGAATGGTCGTCATGGCAATGGTGATGTCAGAATGGTCATCATGGCAAAGGTGAGGTCAGAATGGTCATCATGGCGACGATGATGTCATAAGGGTCGTCATGGCGAGGATGATGTCATAATGGTCGTCATGGCGATGATGATGCCATAATGGTCGTCATGGCGACGATGATGTCAAAATGGTCGTCATGGCGACAATGATGTCATAATGGTCGTCATGGCGACGATGATGTCATTATGGTCGTCATGGCGACGGTGTTGCCATAATGGTCGTCATGGCGACCATGATGTCATAATGGTCGTCATGGCGACGATGATGTCATAATGGTCGTCATGGCGACGATGATGTCATAATGGTCATCATGCCGACGATGATGTCATTATGGTCATCATGGCGACAATGATGTCATAATGGTCGTCAAGGCGACGATGATGTCAATATGGTTGTCATGGCTTTGGTGATGTCATAATGGTCGTCACGGCGACGGTGATGTCATAATGGTCGTCACGGCGACGGTGATGTCATAATGGTCGTCATGGCGACGATGATGTCAGAACGGTCGTCACGGCGACGATGATGTCATAATGGTCGTCACGGCGACGATGAAGTGTTAATGATCGTCACGGCGACGATGATGTCATAATGGTCGTCACGGCGACGGTGATGTCATAATGGTCGTCATGGCGATGATGATGTCACACTGTTCGTCATGGCGACGGTGTTGCCATAATGGTCGTCATGGCGACGATGATGTCACACTGTTCGTCATGGCGACGGTGTTGCCATAATAGTCGTCATGGTGACGATGATGTCATAATGGTCGTCATGGCGACGATGATGTCATAATGGTCGTCATGGCGTCAATGATGTCATAATGGTCGTCATGCCGACGATGATGTCATTATGGTCATCATGGCAACGATGATGTCATAATGGTCGTCATGGCGACGATGATGTCATAATAGTCATCATGGCGACAATGATGTCATAATGGTCGTCATGGCGACGATGATGTCAATATGGTTGTCATGGCTTTGGTGATGTCATAATGGTCGTCACGGCGACGGTGATGTCATAATGGTCGTCATGGCGACGATGACGTCATAATGGTCGTCATGGCGACGATGATGTCATACTGGTCGTCATGGCGACGGTGTTGCCATAATGGTCGTCATGGCGACGATGATGTTATAATGGTCGTCATGGCGACGATGATGTCATAATGGTCGTCATGCCGACGATGATGTCATAATAGTCGTCATGGCGAAGATGATGTCATAATGGTTGTCATGGCGACGATGATGTCATAATGGTCGTCATGGCGACGATGACGTCATAATGATCGTCATGGCGACGATGACGTCATAATGATCGTCATGTCTACGGTGATGTCATAATGGTCGTCATGGCGACGGTGATGTCATAATAGTCGTCATGGCGACGTTGATGTCATAATTGTCGTCATGCCGACGATGATGTCATAATGGTCGTCATGGCGACAGTGTAACCATAATGGTCGTCATGGCGACGATGATGTCATAATGGTCGTCATGGCGACAATGATGTCATAATGGTCGTCATGGCGACGATGATGTAATATTGGTCGTCATGGCGACGATGATGTCATAATGGTCATCATGGCGACAATGATGTCATAATGGTCGTCATGGCGACGGTGAAGTCATAATGGTCGTCATGGCGACGATGATGTCATAATGTTCGTCATGGCGACGATGAAGTCATAATGGTCGTCAAGGCGACGATGATGTCAAAATGGTCATCATGGCGACGATGATGTCATAATGGTCGTCATGGCGACGGTGATGTAATATTGGTCGTCATGGCGACGATGATGTCATAATGGTTATCATGGCGACAATGATGTCATAATGGTCATCATGGCGACGATGATGTCATAATGGTCGTCATGGCGACGATGATGTCATAATGTTCGTCATGGCGACGATGAAGTCATAATGGTCGTCAAGGCGACGATGATGTCAAAATGGTCATCATGGCGACGATGATGTCATAATGGTCGTCATGGCGACGGTGATGTCAGAATGGTCGTCATGGCAATGGTGATGTCAGAATGGTCGTCATGGCAAAGGTGAGGTCAGAATGGTCATCATGGCGACGATGATGTCATAAGGGTCGTCATGGCGAGGATGATGTCATAATGGTCGTCATGGCGATGATGATGCCATAATGGTCGTCATGGCGACGATGATGTCAAAATGGTCGTCATGGCGACAATGATGTCATAATGGTCGTCATGGCGACGATGATGTCATTATGGTCGTCATGGCGACGGTGTTGCCATAATGGTCGTCATGACGACGATGATGTCATAATGGTCGTCATGGCGACGATGATGTCATAATGGTCGTCATGGCGACGATGATGTCATAATGGTCATCATGCCGACGATGATGTCATTATGGTCATCATGGCGACAATGATGTCATAATGGTCGTCAAGGCGACGATGATGTCAATATGGTTGTCATGGCTTTGGTGATGTCATAATGGTCGTCACGGCGACGGTGATGTCATAATGGTCGTCACGGCGACGGTGATGTCATAATGGTCGTCATGGCGACGATGATGTCAGAACGGTCGTCACGGCGACGATGATGTCATAATGGTCGTCACGGCGACGATGAAGTGTTAATGATCGTCACGGCGACGATGATGTCATAATGGTCGTCACGGCGACGGTGATGTCATAATGGTCGTCATGGCGATGATGATGTCACACTGTTCGTCATGGCGACGGTGTTGCCATAATGGTCGTCATGGCGACGATGATGTCACACTGTTCGTCATGGCGACGGTGTTGCCATAATAGTCGTCATGGTGACGATGATGTCATAATGGTCGTCATGGCGACGATGATGTCATAATGGTCGTCATGGCGTCAATGATGTCATAATGGTCGTCATGCCGACGATGATGTCATTATGGTCATCATGGCAACGATGATGTCATAATGGTCGTCATGGCGACGATGATGTCATAATAGTCATCATGGCGACAATGATGTCATAATGGTCGTCATGGCGACGATGATGTCAATATGGTTGTCATGGCTTTGGTGATGTCATAATGGTCGTCACGGCGACGGTGATGTCATAATGGTCGTCATGGCGACGATGACGTCATAATGGTCGTCATGGCGACGATGATGTCATACTGGTCGTCATGGCGACGGTGTTGCCATAATGGTCGTCATGGCGACGATGATGTTATAATGGTCGTCATGGCGACGATGATGTCATAATGGTCGTCATGCCGACGATGATGTCATAATAGTCGTCATGGCGAAGATGATGTCATAATGGTTGTCATGGCGACGATGATGTCATAATGGTCGTCATGGCGACGATGACGTCATAATGGTCGTCATGGCGACGATGACGTCATAATGATCGTCATGGCGACGATGACGTCATAATGATCGTCATGTCTACGGTGATGTCATAATGGTCGTCATGGCGACGGTGATGTCATAATAGTCGTCATGGCGACGTTGATGTCATAATTGTCGTCATGCCGACGATGATGTCATAATGGTCGTCATGGCGACAGTGTAACCATAATGGTCGTCATGGCGACGATGATGTCATATTGGTCGTCATGGCGACAATGATGTCATAATGGTCGTCATGGCGACGATGATGTCAGAATGGTCGTCATGGCGACGATTATGTCAGTATGGTAGTCATGGCTTTGGTGATGTCATAATGGTCATCATGGCGACGATGATGTCATGATGGTCGTCATGGCGACGATGATGTCATAATGGTCGTCACGGCGACGATGATGTCATAATGGTCGTCATGGCGAAGATGATGTCATAATGGTCGTCATGGCGACGATGACGTCATAATGGTCGTCATGGCGACGATGACGTCATAATGGTCGTCATGGCGACAGTGATGTCATAATAGTCGTCATGGCGACGATGATGTCATAATGGTCGTCATGCAGACGATGATGTCATAATGTTCGTCACGGCGACGGTGTTGCCATAATGGTCGTCATGGCGACGATGATGTCATAATGGTCGTCATGGCGACGATGATGTCATAATGGTCGTCATGGCGACGATGATGTCAGTATGGTGGTCATGGCTTTGGTGATGTCATAATGGTCGTCATGGCGACGATGATGTCATAATGGTCGTCATGGCAATGGTGATGTCAGAATGGTCGTCATGGCGACGGTGTTTCCATAATGGTCGTCATGGCGACGATGATGTCATAATGGTCGTCATGGCGACGATGACGTCATAATGGTCGTCATGGCGACGATGATGTCATAATGGTCGTCATGGTGACGATGATGTCATAATGGTCGTCATGGCAATGGTGATGTCAGAATGGTCGTCATGGCGACGATGATGTCAGTATGGTGGTCATGGCTTTGGTGATGTCATAATGGTCGTCATGGCGACGATTATGTCATAATGGTCGTCATGGCGACGATGATGTCAATATGGTTGTCATGGCTTTGGTGATGTCATAATGGTCGTCATGGCGGCGGTGATGCCATAATGGTCGTCATGGCGACGATGGTGTCATAATGGTCGTCATGGCGACGATGATGTCAGTATGGTGGTCATGGCTTTGGTGATGTCATAATGGTCGTCATGGCGACGGTGATGTCATAATGGTCGTCATGGCAATGGTGATGTCAGAATGGTCGTCATGGCGACGGTGTTGCCATAATGGTCGTCATGGCGACGATGATGTCATCATGGTCGTCATGGCGACGATGATGTCATAATGGTCGTCATGGCGACGATGACGTCATAATGGTCGTCATGGCGACGATGACGTCATAATGGTCGTCATGGCGACGATGATGTCATAATGGTCGTCATGGTGACGATGATGTCATAATGGTCGTCATGGCAATGGTGATGTCAGAATGGTCGTCATGGCGACGATGATGTCAGTATGGTGGTCATGGCTTTGGTGATGTCATAATGGTCGTCATGGCGACGGTGATGTCATCATGGTCGTCATGGCAATGGTGATGTCAGAATGGTCGTCATGGCGACGATGATGTCAGTATGGTGGTCATGGCTTTGGTGATGTCATAATGGTCGTCATGGCGACGATTATGTCATAATGGTCGTCATGGCGACGATGATGTCAATATGGTTGTCATGGCTTTGGTGATGTCATAATGGTCGTCATGGCGGCGGTGATGTCATAATGGTCGTCATGGCGACGATGATGTCATAATGGTCGTCATAGCGACGATGATCTCATAATGGTCGTCATGGCGACGATGACATCATAATGGTCGTCATGGCGACGATGATGTCATAATGGTCGTCATGGCGACGATGATGTCAATATGGTTGTCATGGCTTTGGTGATGTCATAATGGTCGTCATGGCGACGGTGATGTCAATATGGTTGTCATGGCTTTGGTGATGTCATAATGGTCGTCATGGCGACGGTAATGTCATAATGGTCGTCATGGCGACGGTGATGTCATAATGGTTGCCATGGCAACAATGTTGTCATAAAGGTCGTCATGGCGAAGGTGATGTCATAATGGTCGTCATGGCGATGATGATGTCATTATGGTCGTCATGGCAACGATGATGTCATAATTGTCGTCATGGCAACGATGAAGTCATATTCGTCGTCACGGCAATAGTGATTTCATAATGCTCATCATGGCGAAGGTGATGTCATAATAATTGCCATGGCAACAATGTTGTCATAATGGTCGTCATGACGACGGTTATGTCATAATGGTCGTCATGGCGACGGTGATGTCATAATGGTCATCATGGCGACAATGATGTCATAATGGTCGTCATGGCGACGATGATGTAATATTGGTCGTCATGGCGACGATGATGTCATAATGGTCATCATGGCGACAATGATGTCATAATGGTCGTCATGGCGTCGGTGAAGTCATAATGGTCGTCATGGCGACGATGATGTCATAATGTTCGTCATGGCGACGATGAAGTCATAATGGTCGTCAAGGCGACGATGATGTCAAAATGGTCATCATGGCGACGATGATGTCATAATGGTCGTCATGGCGATGGTGATGTAATATTGGTCGTCATGGCGACGATGATGTCATAATGGTTATCATGGGGACAATGATGTCATAATGGTCATCATGGCGACGATGATGTCATAATGGTCGTCATGGCGACGATGATGTCATAATGTTCGTCATGGCGACGATGAAGTCATAATGGTCGTCAAGGCGACGATGATGTCAAAATGGTCATCATGGCGACGATGATGTCATAATGGTCGTCATGGCGACGGTGATGTCAGAATGGTCGTCATGGCAATGGTGATGTCAGAATGGTCGTCATGGCAAAGGTGAGGTCAGAATGGTCATCATGGCGACGATGATGTCATAAGGGTCGTCATGGCGAGGATGATGTCATAATGGTCGTCATGGCGATGATGATGCCATAATGGTCGTCATGGCGACGATGATGTCAAAATGGTCGTCATGGCGACAATGATGTCATAATGGTCGTCATGGCGACGATGATGTCATAATGGTCGTCATGGCGAAGATGATGTCAATATGGTTGTCATGGCTTTGGTGATGTCATAATGGTCGTCATGGCGACGGTGATGTCAATATGGTTGTCATGGCTTTGGTGATGTCATAATGGTCGTCATGGCGACGGTGATGTCATAATGGTCGTCATGGCGACGGTGATGTCATAATGGTTGCCATGGCAACAATGTTGTCATAAAGGTCGTCATGGCGAAGGTGATGTCATAATGGTCGTCATGGCGATGATGATGTCATTATGGTCGTCATGGCAACGATGATGTCATAATTGTCGTCATGGCAACGATGAAGTCATATTCGTCGTCACGGCAATAGTGATTTCATAATGCTCATCATGGCGAAGGTGATGTCATAATAATTGCCATGGCAACAATGTTGTCATAATGGTCGTCATGACGACGGTTATGTCATAATGGTCGTCATGGCGACGGTGATGTCATAATGGTCATCATGGCGACAATGATGTCATAATGGTCGTCATGGCGACGATGATGTAATATTGGTCGTCATGGCGACGATGATGTCATAATGTTCGTCATGGCGACGATGAAGTCATAATGGTCGTCAAGGCGACGATGATGTCAAAATGGTCATCATGGCGACGATGATGTCATAATGGTCGTCATGGTGACGGTGATGTAATATTGGTCGTCATGGCGACGATGATGTCATAATGGTTATCATGGCGACAATGATGTCATAATGGTCATCATGGCGACGATGATGTCATAATGGTCGTCATGGCGACGATGATGTCATAATGTTCGTCATGGCGACGATGAAGTCATAATGGTCGTCAAGGCGACGATGATGTCAAAATGGTCATCATGGCGACGATGATGTCATAATGGTCGTCATGGCGACGGTGATGTCAGAATGGTCGTCATGGCAATGGTGATGTCAGAATGGTCGTCATGGCAAAGGTGAGGTCAGAATGGTCATCATGGCGACGATGATGTCATAAGGGTCGTCATGGCGAGGATGATGTCATAATGGTCGTCATGGCGATGATGATGCCATAATGGTCGTCATGGCGACGATGATGTCAAAATGGTCGTCATGGCGACAATGATGTCATAATGGTCGTCATGGCGACGATGATGTCATTATGGTCGTCATGGCGACGGTGTTGCCATAATGGTCGTCATGGCGACGATGATGTCATAATGGTCGTCATGGCGACGATGATGTCATAATGGTCGTCATGGCGACGATGATGTCATAATGGTCATCATGCCGACGATGATGTCATTATGGTCATCATGGCGACAATGATGTCATAATGGTCGTCAAGGCGACGATGATGTCAATATGGTTGTCATGGCTTTGGTGATGTCATAATGGTCGTCACGGCGACGGTGATGTCATAATGGTCGTCACGGCGACGGTGATGTCATAATGGTCGTCATGGCGACGATGATGTCAGAACGGTCGTCACGGCGACGATGATGTCATAATGGTCGTCACGGCGACGATGAAGTGTTAATGATCGTCACGGCGACGATGATGTCATAATGGTCGTCACGGCGACGGTGATGTCATAATGGTCGTCATGGCGATGATGATGTCACACTGTTCGTCATGGCGACGGTGTTGCCATAATGGTCGTCATGGCGACGATGATGTCACACTGTTCGTCATGGCGACGGTGTTGCCATAATAGTCGTCATGGTGACGATGATGTCATAATGGTCGTCATGGCGACGATGATGTCATAATGGTCGTCATGGCGTCAATGATGTCATAATGGTCGTCATGCCGACGATGATGTCATTATGGTCATCATGGCAACGATGATGTCATAATGGTCGTCATGGCGACGATGAAGTCATAATAGTCATCATGGCGACAATGATGTCATAATGGTCGTCATGGCGACGATGATGTCAATATGGTTGTCATGGCTTTGGTGATGTCATAATGGTCGTCACGGCGACGGTGATGTCATAATGGTCGTCATGGCGACGATGACGTCATAATGGTCGTCATGGCGACGATGATGTCATACTGGTCGTCATGGCGACGGTGTTACCATAATGGTCGTCATGGCGACGATGATGTTATAATGGTCGTCATGGCGACGATGATGTCATAATGGTCGTCATGCCGACGATGATGTCATAATAGTCGTCATGGCGAAGATGATGTCATAATGGTTGTCATGGCGACGATGATGTCATAATGGTCGTCATGGCGACGATGACGTCATAATGATCGTCATGGCGACGATGACGTCATAATGATCGTCATGTCTACGGTGATGTCATAATGGTCGTCATGGCGACGGTGATGTCATAATAGTCGTCATGGCGACGTTGATGTCATAATTGTCGTCATGCCGACGATGATGTCATAATGGTCGTCATGGCGACAGTGTAACCATAATGGTCGTCATGGCGACGATGATGTCATAATGGTCGTCATGGCGACAATGATGTCATAATGGTCGTCATGGCGACGATGATGTCAGAATGGTCGTCATGGCGACGATTATGTCAGTATGGTAGTCATGGCTTTGGTGATGTCATAATGGTCATCATGGCGACGATGATGTCATGATGGTCGTCATGGCGACGATGATGTCATAATGGTCGTCACGGCGACGATGATGTCATAATGGTCGTCATGGCGAAGATGATGTCATAATGGTCGTCATGGCGACGATGACGTCATAATGGTCGTCATGGCGACGATGACGTCATAATGGTCGTCATGGCGACAGTGATGTCATAATAGTCGTCATGGCGACGATGATGTCATAATGGTCGTCATGCCGACGATGATGTCATAATGTTCGTCACGGCGACGGTGTTGCCATAATGGTCGTCATGGCGACGATGATGTCATAATGGTCGTCATGGCGACGATGATGTCATAATGGTCGTCATGGCGACGATGATGTCAGTATGGTGGTCATGGCTTTGGTGATGTCATAATGGTCGTCATGGCGACGGTGATGTCATAATGGTCGTCATGGCAATGGTGATGTCAGAATGGTCGTCATGGCGACGGTGTTTCCATAATGGTCGTCATGGCGACGATGATGTCATAATGGTCGTCATGGCGACGATGACGTCATAATGGTCGTCATGGCGACGATGATGTCATAATGGTCGTCATGGTGACGATGATGTCATAATGGTCGTCATGGCAATGGTGATGTCAGAATGGTCGTCATGGCGACGATGATGTCAGTATGGTGGTCATGGCTCTGGTGATGTCATAATGGTCGTCATGGCGACGATTATGTCATAATGGTCGTCATGGCGACGATGATGTCAATATGGTTGTCATGGCTTTGGTGATGTCATAATGGTCGTCATGGCGGCGGTGATGCCATAATGGTCGTCATGGCGACGATGGTGTCATAATGGTCGTCATGGCGACGATGATGTCAGTATGGTGGTCATGGCTTTGGTGATGTCATAATGGTCGTCATGGCGACGGTGATGTCATAATGGTCGTCATGGCAATGGTGATGTCAGAATGGTCGTCATGGCGACGGTGTTGCCATAATGGTCGTCATGGCGACGATGATGTCATCATGGTCGTCATGGCGACGATGATGTCATAATGGTCGTCATGGCGACGATGACGTCATAATGGTCGTCATGGCGACGATGACGTCATAATGGTCGTCATGGCGACGATGATGTCATAATGGTCGTCATGGTGACGATGATGTCATAATGGTCGTCATGGCAATGGTGATGTCAGAATGGTCGTCATGGCGACGATGATGTCAGTATGGTGGTCATGGCTTTGGTGATGTCATAATGGTCGTCATGGCGACGGTGATGTCATCATGGTCGTCATGGCAATGGTGATGTCAGAATGGTCGTCATGGCGACGATGATGTCAGTATGGTGGTCATGGCTTTGGTGATGTCATAATGGTCGTCATGGCGACGATTATGTCATAATGGTCGTCATGGCGACGATGATGTCAATATGGTTGTCATGGCTTTGGTGATGTCATAATGGTCGTCATGGCGGCGGTGATGTCATCATGGTCGTCATGGCGAAGATGATGTCATAATGGTCGTCACGGCGACGATGATGTCATAATGGTCGTCATAGCGACGATGATCTCATAATGGTCGTCATGGCGACGATGACGTCATAATGGTCGTCATGGCGACGATGATGTCATAATGGTCGTCATGGCGACGATGATGTCAATATGGTTGTCATGGCTTTGGTGATGTCATAATGGTCGTCATGGCGACGGTGATGTCATAATGGTCGTCATGGCGACGATGATGTCATAATGGTCGTCACGGCGACGATGATGTCATAATGGTCGTCATGGCGACGATGATGCCATAATGGTCGTCACGGCGACGATGATGTCATAATGGTCGTCACGGCGACGGTGATGTCATAATGGTAGTCATGGCGACGATGATGTCATACTGGTCGTCATGGCGACGGTGTTGCCATAATGGTCGTCATGGCGACGATGATGTCATAATGGTCGTCATGGCGACGATGATGTCATAATGGTCGTCATGCCGACGATGATGTCAGTATGGTGGTCATGGCTTTGGTGATGTCATAATGGTCGTCATGGCGACGATGATGTCATACTGGTCGTCATGGCGACGGTGTTGCCATAATGGTCGTCATGGCGACGGTAATGTCATAATGGTCGTCATGCCGACGATGATGTCAGTATGGTGGTCATGGCTTTGGTGATGTCATAATGGTCGTCATGGCGACGGTGATGTCATAATGGTCGTCATGTCAATGGTGATGTCAGAATGGTCGTCATGGCGACGATGATGTCAGTATGGTGGTCATGGCTTTGGTGATGTCATAATGGTCGTCATGGCGACGATTATGTCATAATGGTCGTCATGGCGACGATGATGTCAATATGGTTGTCATGGCTTTGGTGATGTCATACTGGTCGTCATGGCGGCGGTGATGTCATAATGGTCGTCATGGCGACGATGATGTCATAATTGTCGTCACGGCGACGATGATGTCATAATGATCGTCATAGCGACGATGATGTCATAATGGTCGTCATGGCGACGATGACGTCATAATGGTCGTCATGGCGACGATGATGTCATAATGGTCGTCATGGCGACGATGATGTCAATATGGTTGTCATGGCTTTGGTGATGTCATAATGGTCGTCATGGCGACGGTGATGTCATAATGGTCGTCATGGCGATGATGATGTCATAATGGTCGTCACAGCGACGATGATGTCATAATGGTCGTCACGGCGACGGTGATGTCATAATTGTAGTCATGGCGACGATGATGTCATACTGGTCGTCATGGCGATGGTGTTGCCATAATGGTCGTCATGGCGACGATGATGTCATCATGGTCGTCATGGCGACGATGATGTCATAATGGTCGTCATGGCGACGATGACGTCATAATGGTCGTCATGGCGACGATTATGTCATAATGGTCGTCATGGTGACGATGATGTCATAATGGTCGTCATGGCAATGGTGATGTCAGAATGGTCGTCATGGCGACGATGATGTCAGTATGGTGGTCATGGCTTTGGTGATGTCATAATGGTCGTCATGGCGACGGTGATGTCATCATGGTCGTCATGGCAATGGTGATGTCAGAATGGTCGTCATGGCGACGATGATGTCAGTATGGTGGTCATGGCTTTGGTGATGTCATAATGGTCGTCATGGCGACGATTATGTCATAATGGTCGTCATGGCGACGATGATGTCAATATGGTTGTCATGGCTTTGGTGATGTCATAATGGTCGTCATGGCGGCGGTGATGTCATAATGGTCGTCATGGCGACGATGATGTCATAATGGTCGTCATAGCGACGATGATCTCATAATGGTCGTCATGGCGACGATGACGTCATAATGGTCGTCATGGCGACGATGATGTCATAATGGTCGTCATGGCGACGATGATGTCAATATGGTTGTCATGGCTTTGGTGATGTCATAATGGTCGTCATGGCGACGGTGATGTCATAATGGTCGTCATGGCGACGATGATGTCATAATGGTCGTCACAGCGACGATGATGTCATAATGGTCGTCACGGCGACGGTGATGTCATAATGGTAGTTATGGCGACGATGATGTCATACTGGTCGTCATGGCGACGGTGTTGCCATAATGGTCGTCATGGTGACGATGATGTCATAATGGTCGTCATGGCGACGATGATGTCATAATGGTCGTCATGGCGACGATGATGTCATAATGGTCGTCATGCCGACGATGATGTCAGTATGGTGGTCATGGCGACGATGATGTCAAAATGGTCGTCATGGCGACAATGATGTCATAATGGTCGTCATGGCGACGATGATGTCATTATGGTCGTCATGGCGACGGTGTTGCCATAATGGTCGTCATGGCGACGATGATGTCATAATGGTCGTCATGGCGACGATGATGTCATAATGGTCGTCATGGCGTCAATGATGTCATAATGGTCGTCATGCCGACGATGATGTCATTATGGTCATCATGGCAACGATGATGTCATAATGGTCGTCATGGCGACGATGACGTCATAATGATCGTCATGTCGACGGTGATGTCATAATGGTCGTCATGGCGACGGTGATGTCATAATAGTCGTCATGGCGACGTTGATGTCATAATTGTCGTCATGCCGACGATGATGTCATAATGGTCGTCATGGCGACGGTGTTACCATAATGGTCATCATGGCGACGATGATGTCATAATGGTCGTCATGGCGACAATGATGTCATAATGGTCGTCATGGCGACGATGATGTCAGTATGGTAGTCATGGCTTTGGTGATGTCATAATGGTCGTCATGGCGACGATGATGTCATAATGGTCGTCATGCCGACGATGATGTCATTCTGGTCGTCATGGCAACGATGATGTCATAATGGTCGTCATGGCGACGATGATGTCATAATAGTCATCATGGCGACAATGATGTCATAATGGTCATCATGGCGACGATGATGTCAATATGGTTGTCATGGCTTTGGTGATGTCATAATGGTCGTCACGGCGACCGTGATGTCATAATGGTTGTCATGGCGACGATGACGTCATAATGGTCGTCATGGCGACGATGATGTCATACTGGTCGTCATGGCGACGGTGTTGCCATAATGGTCGTCATGGCGACGATGATGTCATAATGGTCGTCATGGCGACGATTATGTCATAATGGTCGTCATGCCGACGATGATGTCATAATAGTCGTCATGGCGAAGATGATGTCATAATGGTCGTCATGGCGACGATGACGTCATAATGATCGTCATGGCGACGATGACGTCATAATGATCGTCATGGCGACGATGACGTCATATTGATCGTCATGTCGACGGTGATGTCATAATGGTCGTCATGGCGACGGTGATGTCATAATGGTCGTCATGCCGACGATGATGTCATAATGGTCGTCATGGCGACGGTGTTACCATAATGGTCATCATGGCGACGATGATGTCATAATGGTCGTCATGGCGACAATGATGTCATAATGGTCGTCATGGCGACGATGATGTCAGTATGGTAGTCATGGCTTTGGTGATGTCATAATGGTCGTCATGGCGACGATGATGTCAATATGGTTGTCATGGTTTTGGTGATGTCATAAAGTTCGTCATGGCGACGATGATGTCATAAAGTTCGTCATGGCGACGATGATGTCATAATGGTAGTCATGGCAACGATGATGTCATAATGGTCGTCATGGCGACGATGATGTCATACTGGTCGTCATGGCGACAGTGTTGCCATAATGGTCGTCATGGCGACGATGATGTCATAATGGTCGTCATGGCGACGATGATGTCATAATGGTCGTCATGCCGACGATGATGTCAGTATGGTGGTCATGGCAAAGATGATGTCATAATGGTAGTCATGGCAAAGATGATGTCATAATGGTCGTCATGGCGACGATGACGTCATAATGGTCGTCATGGCGACGATGATGTCATAATGGTCGTCATGGTGACGATGATGTCATAATGGTCGTCATGGCAATGGTGATGTCAGAATGGTCGTCATGGCGACGATGATGTCAGTATGGTGGTCATGGCTTTGGTGATGTCATAATGGTCGTCATGGCGACGGTGATGTCATCATGGTCGTCATGGCGACGATGATGTCATCATGGTCGTCACGGCGACGATGATGTCATAATGGTCGTCATGGCGAAGATGATGTCATAATGGTCGTCATGGCGATGATGATGTCATAATGGTCGTCATGGCGACGATGACATCATAATGGTCGTCATGGCGACGATGACGTCATAATGGTCGTCATGGCGACAGTGATGTCATAATAGTCGTCATGGCGACGATGATGTCATAATGGTCGTCATGCCGACGATGATGTCATAATGGTCGTCACGGCGACGGTGTTGCCATAATGGTCGTCATGGCGACGATGTCATAATGGTCGTCATGGCGACGATGATGTCATAATGGTCGTCATGGCGACGATGATGTCAGTATGGTGGTCATGGCTTTGGTGATGTCATAATGGTCGTCATGGCGACGGTGATGTCATAATGGTTGTCATGGCAATGGTGATGTCAGAATGGTCGTCATGGCGACGGTGTTTCCATAATGGTCGTCATGGCGACGATGATGTCATAATGGTCGTCATGGCGACGATGATGTCATAATGGTCGTCATGGCGACGATGACGTCATAATGGTCGTCATGGCGACGATGATGTCATAATGGTCGTCATGGTGATGATGATGTCATAATGGTCGTCATGGCAATGGTGATGTCAGAATGGTCGTCATGGCGACGATGATGTCAGTATGGTGGTCATGGCTTTGGTGATGTCATAATGGTCGTCATGGTGACGGTGATGTCATAATGGTCGTCATGGCAATGATGATGTCAGAATGTTCGTCATGGCGACGATGATGTCAGTATGGTGGTCATGGCTTTGGTGATGTCATAATGGTCGTCATGGCGGCGGTGATGCCATAATGGTCGTCATGGCGACTATGATGTCATAATGGTCGTCATGGCGACGATGATGTCAGTATGGTGGTCATGGCTTTGGTGATGTCATAATGGTCGTCATGGCGACGGTGATGTCATAATGGTCGTCATGGCAATGGTGATGTCAGAATGGTCGTCATGGCGACGGTGTTGCCATAATGGTCGTCATGGCGACGATGATGTCATCATTGTCGTCATGGCGACGATGATGTCATAATGGTCGTCATGGCAATGGTGATGTCAGAATGGTCGTCATGGCGACGATGATGTCAGTATGGTGGTCATGGCTTTGGTGATGTCATAATGGTCGTCATGGCGACGATTATGTCATAATGGTCGTCATGGCGACGATGATGTCAATATGGTTGTCATGGCTTTGGTGATGTCATAATGGTCGTCATGGCGGCGGTGATGTCATAATGGTCGTCATGGCGACGATGATGTCATAATGGTCGTCACTGCGACGATGATGTCATAATGGTCGTCATAGCGACGATGATCTCATAATGGTCGTCATGGCGACGATGACGTCATAATGGTCGTCATGGCGACGAAGATGTCATAATGGTCGTCATGGCGACGATGATGTCAATATGGTTGTCATGGCTTTGGTGATGTCATAATGGTCGTCATGGCGACGGTGATGTCATAATGGTCGTCATGGCGACGATGATGTCATAATGGTCGTCACAGCGACGATGATGTCATAATGGTCGTCACGGCGACGGTGATGTCATAATGGTAGTCATGGCGACGATGATGTCATACTGGTCGTCATGGCGACGGTGTTGCCATAATGGTCGTCATGGTGACGATGATGTCATAATGGTCGTCATGGCGACGATGATGTCATAATGGTCGTCATGGCGACGATGATGTCATAATGGTCGTCATGCCGACGATGATGTCAGTATGGTGGTCATGGCTTTGGTGATGTCATAATGGTCGTCATGGCGACGATGATGTCATACTGGTCGTCATGGCGACGGTGTTGCCATAATGGTCGTCATGGCGACGATGATGTCATAATGGTCATCATGGCGACGGTGATGTCATAATGGTCGTCATGCCGACGATGATGTCAGTATGGTGGTCATGGCTTTGGTGATGTCATAATGGTCGTCATGGCGACGGTGATGTCATAATGGTCGTCATGTCAATGGTGATGTCAGAATGGTCGTCATGGCGACGATGATGTCAGTATGGTGGTCATGGCTTTGGTGATGTCATAATGGTCGTCATGGCGACGATTATGTCATAATGGTCGTCATGGCGACGATGATGTCAATATGGTTGTCATGGCTTTGGTGATGTCATACTGGTCGTCATGGCGGCGGTGATGTCAGAATGGTCGTCATGGCGACGATGATGTCATAATGGTCGTCATGGCGACGATGATGTCATAATGGTCGTCATAGCGACGATGATGTCATAATGGTCGTCATGGCGACGATGACGTCATAATGGTCGTCATGGCGACGATGATGTCATAATGGTCATCATGGCGACGATGATGTCAATATGGTTGTCATGGCTTTGGTGATGTCATAATGGTCGTCATGGCGACGGTGATGTCATAATGGTCGTCATGGCGACGATGATGTCATAATGGTCGTCACAGCGACGGTGATGTCATAATGGTCGTCACGGCGACGGTGATGTCATAATGGTAGTCATGGCGACGATGATGTCATACTGGTCGTCATGGCGACGGTGTTGCCATAATGGTCGTCATGGCGACGATGATGTCATCATGGTCGTCATGGCGACGATGATGTCATAATGGTCGTCATGGCGACGATGACGTCATAATGGTCGTCATGGCGACGATGATGTCATAATGGTCGTCATGGTGACGATGATGTCATAATGGTCGTCATGGCAATGGTGATGTCAGAATGGTCGTCATGGCGACGATGATGTCAGTATGGTGGTCATGGCTTTGGTGATGTCATAATGGTCGTCATGGCGACGGTGATGTCATCATGGTCGTCATGGCAATGGTGATGTCAGAATGGTCGTCATGGCGACGATGATGTCAGTATGGTGGTCATGGCTTTGGTGATGTCATAATGGTCGTCATGGCGACGATTATGTCATAATGGTCGTCATGGTGACGATGATGTCAATATGGTTGTCATGGCTTTGGTGATGTCATAATGGTCGTCATGGCGGCGGTGATGTCATAATGGTCGTCATGCCGACAATGATGTCATAATGGTCGTCACGGCGACGATGATGTCATAATGGTTGTCATAGCGACAATGATCTCATAATGGTCGTCATGGCGACGATGACGTCATAATGGTCGTCATGGCGACGATGATGTCATAATGGTCGTCATGGCGACGATGATGTCAATATGGTTGTCATGGCTTTGGTGATGTCATAATGGTCGTCATGGCGACGGTGATGTCATAATGGTCGTCATGGCGACGATGATGTCATAATGGTCGTCACAGCGACGGTGATGTCATAATGGTAGTCATGGCGACGATGATGTCATACTGGTCGTCATGGCGACGGTGTTGCCATAATGGTCGTCATGGTGACGATGATGTCATAATGGTCGTCATGGCGACGATGATGTCATAATGATCGTCATGGCGTCAATGATGTCATAATGATCGTCATGCCGACGATGATGTCATTATGGTCATCATGGCAACGATGATGTCATAATGGTCGTCATGGCGACGATGATGTCATAATAGTCATCATGGCGACTATGATGTCATAATGGTCATCATGGCGACGATGATGTCAATATGGTTGTCATGGCTTTGGTGATGTCATAATGGTCGTCACGGCGACGGTGATGTCATAATGGTCGTCATGGCGACGATGACGTCATAATGGTCGTCATGGCGACGATGATGTCATACTGGTCGTCATGGCGACGGTGTTGCCATAATGGTCGTCATGGCGACGATGATGTCATAATGGTCGTCATGGCGACGATTATGTCATAATGGTCATCATGCCGACGATGATGTCATAATAGTCGTCATGGCGAAGATGATGTCATAATGGTCGTCATGGCGACGATTATGTCATAATGGTCGTCATGGCGACGATGATGTCAATATGGTTGTCATGGCTTTGGTGATGTCATAATGGTCGTCATCGCGGCGGTGATGTCATAATGGTCGTCATGGCGACGATGATGTCATAATGGTCGTCACGGCGACGATGATGTCATAATGGTCGTCATAGCGACGATGATCTCATAATGGTCGTCATGGCGACGATGACGTCATAATGGTCGTCATGGCGACGATGATGTCATAATGGTCGTCATGGCGACGATGATGTCAATATGGTTGTCATGGCTTTGGTGATGTCATAATGGTCGTCATGGCGACGGTGATGTCATAATGGTCGTCACAGCGACGATGATGTCATAATGGTCGTCACAGCGACGATGATGTCATAATGGTCGTCACGGCGACGGTGATGTCATAATTGTAGTCATGGCGACGATGATGTCATACTGGTCGTCATGGCGACGGTGTTGCCATAATGGTCGTCATGGTGACGATGATGTCATAATGGACGTCATGGCGACGATGATGTCATAATGGTCGTCATGGCGACGATGATGTCATAATGGTCGTCATGCCGACGATGATGTCAGTATGGTGGTCATGGCTTTGGTGATGTCATAATGGTCGTCATGGCGACGATGATGTCATACTGGTCGTCATGGCGACGGTGTTGCCATAATGGTCGTCATGGCGACGGTGATGTCATAATGGTAGTCATTCCGACGATGATGTCAGTATGGTGGTCATGGCTTTGGTGATGTCATAATGGTCGTCATGGCGACGGTGATGTCATAATGGTCGTCATGTCAATGGTGATGTCAGAATGGTCGTCATGGCGACGATGATGTCAGTATGGTGGTCATGGCTTTGGTGATGTCATAATGGTCGTCATGGCGACGATTATGTCATAATGGTCGTCATGGCGACGATGATGTCAATATGGTTGTCATGGCTTTGGTGATGTCATACTGGTCGTCATGGCGGCGGTGATGTCATAATGGTCGTCATGGCGACGATGATGTCATAATGGTCGTCACGGCGACGATGATGTCATAATGGTCGTCATAGCGACGATGATGTCATAATGGTCGTCATGGCGACGATGACGTCATAATGGTCGTCATGGCGACGATGATGTCATAATGGTCGTCATGGCGACGATGATGTCAATATGGTTGTCATGGCTTTGGTGATGTCATAATGGTCGTCATGGCGACGGTGATGTCATAATGGTCGTCATGGCGACGATGATGTCATAATGGTCGTCACAGCGACGATGATGTCATAATGGTCGTCACGGCGACGGTGATGTCATAATGGTAGTCATGGCGACGATGATGTCATACTGGTCGTCATGGCGACGGTGTTGCCATAATGGTCGTCATGGCGATGATGATGTCATCATGGTCATCATGGCGACGATGATGTCATAATGGTCGTCATGGCGACGATGACGTCATAATGGTCGTCATGGCGACGATGACGTCATAATGGTCGTCATGGCGACGATGATGTCATAATGGTCGTCATGGTGACGATGATGTCATAATGGTCGTCATGGCAATGGTGATGTCAGAATGGTCGTCATGGCGACGATGATGTCAGTATGGTGGTCATTGCTTTGGTGATGTCATAATGGTCGTCATGGCGACGGTGATGTCATCATGGTCGTCATGGCGACGATGATGTCAATATGGTTGTCATGGCTTTGGTGATGTCATAATGGTCGTCATGGCGGCGGTGATGTCATAATGGTCGTCATGGCGACGATGATGTCATAATGGTCGTCATAGCGACGATGATCTCATAATGGTCGTCATGGCGACGATGACGTCATAATGGTCGTCATGGCGACGATGATGTCATAATGGTCGTCATGACGACGATGATGTCAATATGGTTGTCACGGCTTTGGTGATGTCATAATGGTCGTCATGGCGACGGTGATGTCATAATGGTCGTCATGGCGACGATGATGTCATAATGGTCGTCACAGCGACGATGATGTCATAATGGTCGTCACGGCGACGGTGATGTCATACTGGTCGTCATGGCGACGGTGTTGCCATAATGGTCGTCATGTTGACGATGATGTCATAATGGTCGTCATGGCGACGATGATGTCATAATGGTCGTCATGCCGACGATGATGTCAGTATGGTGGTCATGGCGACGATGATGTCAAAATGGTCGTCATGGCGACAATGATGTCATAATGGTCATCATGGCGACGATGATGTCATTATGGTCGTCATGGCGACGGTGTTGCCATAATGGTCGTCATGGCGACGATGATGTCATAATGGTCGTCATGGCGACGATGATGTCATAATGGTCGTCATGGCGTCAATGATGTCATAATGGTCGTCATGCCGACGATGATGTCATTATGGTCATCATGGCAACGATGATGTCATAATGGCCGTCATGGCGACGATGATGTCATAATAGTCATCATGGCGACAATGATGTCATAATGGTCATCATGGCGACGATGATGTCAATATGGTCGTCATGGCTTTGGTGATGTCATAATGGTCGTCACGGCGACGGTGATGTCATAATGGTCGTCATGGCGACGATGACGTCATAATGGTCGTCATGGCGACGATGATGTCATACTGGTCGTCATGGCGACGGTGTTGCCATAATGGTCGTCATGGCGACGATGATGTCATAATGGTCGTCATGGCGATGATTATGTCATAATGGTCGTCATGCCGACGATGATGTCATAATAGTCGTCATGGCGAAGATGATGTCATAATGGTCGTCATGGCGACGATGACGTCATAATGATCGTCATGGCGACGATGACGTCATAATGATCGTCATGTCGACGGTGATGTCATAATGGTCGTCATGGCGACGGTGATGTCATAATAGTCGTCATGGTGACGTTGATGTCATAATTGTCGTCATGCCGACGATGATGTCATAATGGTCGTCATGGCGACGGTGTTACCATAATGGTCATCATGGCGACGATGATGTCATAATGGTCGTCATGGCGACAATGATGTCATAATGGTCGTCATGGCGACGATGATGTCAGTATGGTAGTCATGGCTTTGGTGATGTCATAATGGTCGTCATGGCGACGATGATGTCATAATGGTCATCATGCCGACGATGATGTCATTATGGTCGTCATGGCAACGATGATGTCATAATGGTCGTCATGGCGACGATGATGTCATAATAGTCATCATGGCGACAATGATGTCATAATGGTCATCATGGCGACGATGATGTCAATATGGTTGTCATGGCTTTGGTGATGTCATAATGGTCGTCACGGCGACGGTGATGTCATAATGGTTGTCATGGCGACGATGACGTCATAATGGTCGTCATGGCGACGATGATGTCATACTGGTCGTCATGGCGACGGTGTTGCCATAATGGTCGTCATGGCGACGATGATGTCATAACGGTCGTCATGGCGACGATTATGTCATAATGGTCGTCATGCCGACGATGATGTCATAATAGTCGTCATGGCGAAGATGATGTCATAATGGTCGTCATGGCGACGATAACGTCATAATGATCGTCATGGCGACGATGACGTCATAATGATCGTCATGGCGACGATGACGTCATAATGATCGTCATGTCGACGGTGATGTCATAATGGTCGTCATGGCGACGGTGATGTCATAATAGTCGTCATGGCGACGTTGATGTCATAATTGTCGTCATGCCGACGATGATGTCATAATGGTCGTCATGGCGACGGTGTTACCATAATGGTCATCATGGCGACGATGATGTCATAATGGTCGTCATGGCGACAATGATGTCATAATGGTCGTCATGGCGACGATGATGTCAGTATGGTAGTCATGGCTTTGGTGATGTCATAATGGTCGTCATGGCGACGATGATGTCAAAATGGTCGTCATGGCGACGATGATGTCAATATGGTTGTCATGGTTTTGGTGATGTCATAATGGTCGTCATGGCGACGATGATGTCATAAAGTTCGTCATGGCGACGATGATGTCATAATGGTAGTCATGGCAACGATGATGTCATAATGGTCGTCATGGCGACGATGATGTCATACTGGTCGTCATGGCGACAGTGTTGCCATAATGGTCGTCATGGCAACGATGATGTCATAATGGTCGTCATGGCGACGGTGTTGTCATAATGGTCGTCATGCCGACGATGATGTCATAATGGTCGTCATGGCAAAGATGATGTCATAATGGTAGTCATGGCAAAGATGATGTCATAATGGTCGTCATGGCGACGATGACGTCATAATGGTCGTCATGGCGACGATGATGTCATAATGGTCGTCATGGTGACGATGATGTCATAATGGTCGTCATGGCAATGGTGATGTCAGAATGGTCGTCATGGCGACGATGATGTCAGTATGGTGGTCATGGCTTTGGTGATGTCATAATGGTCGTCATGGCGACGGTGATGTCATCATGGTCGTCATGGCGACGATGACGTCATAATGGTCGTCATGGCGACAGTGATGTCATAATAGTCGTCATGGCGACGATGATGTCATAATGGTCGTCATGCCGACGATGATGTCATAATGGTCGTCACGGCGACGGTGTTGCCATAATGGTCGTCATGGCGACGATGATGTCATAATGGTCGTCATGGCGACGATGATGTCATAATGGTCGTCATGGCGACGATGATGTCAGTATGGTGGTCATGGCTTTGGTGATGTCATAATGGTCGTCATGGCGACGATTATGTCATAATGGTCGTCATGGCGACGATGATGTCAATATGGTTGTCATGGCTTTGGTGATGTCATAATGGTCGTCATCGCGGCGGTGATGTCATAATGGTCGTCATGGCGACGATGATGTCATAATGGTCGTCACGGCGACGATGATGTCATAATGGTCGTCATAGCGACGATGATCTCATAATGGTCGTCATGGCGACGATGACGTCATAATGGTCGTCATGGCGACGATGATGTCATAATGGTCGTCATGGCGACGATGATGTCAATATGGTTGTCATGGCTTTGGTGATGTCATAATGGTCGTCATGGCGACGGTGATGTCATAATGGTCGTCACAGCGACGATGATGTCATAATGGTCGTCACAGCGACGATGATGTCATAATGGTCGTCACGGCGACGGTGATGTCATAATTGTAGTCATGGCGACGATGATGTCATACTGGTCGTCATGGCGACGGTGTTGCCATAATGGTCGTCATGGTGACGATGATGTCATAATGGACGTCATGGCGACGATGATGTCATAATGGTCGTCATGGCGACGATGATGTCATAATGGTCGTCATGCCGACGATGATGTCAGTATGGTGGTCATGGCTTTGGTGATGTCATAATGGTCGTCATGGCGACGATGATGTCATACTGGTCGTCATGGCGACGGTGTTGCCATAATGGTCGTCATGGCGACGGTGATGTCATAATGGTAGTCATTCCGACGATGATGTCAGTATGGTGGTCATGGCTTTGGTGATGTCATAATGGTCGTCATGGCGACGGTGATGTCATAATGGTCGTCATGTCAATGGTGATGTCAGAATGGTCGTCATGGCGACGATGATGTCAGTATGGTGGTCATGGCTTTGGTGATGTCATAATGGTCGTCATGGCGACGATTATGTCATAATGGTCGTCATGGCGACGATGATGTCAATATGGTTGTCATGGCTTTGGTGATGTCATACTGGTCGTCATGGCGGCGGTGATGTCATAATGGTCGTCATGGCGACGATGATGTCATAATGGTCGTCACGGCGACGATGATGTCATAATGGTCGTCATAGCGACGATGATGTCATAATGGTCGTCATGGCGACGATGACGTCATAATGGTCGTCATGGCGACGATGATGTCATAATGGTCGTCATGGCGACGATGATGTCAATATGGTTGTCATGGCTTTGGTGATGTCATAATGGTCGTCATGGCGACGGTGATGTCATAATGGTCGTCATGGCGACGATGATGTCATAATGGTCGTCACAGCGACGATGATGTCATAATGGTCGTCACGGCGACGGTGATGTCATAATGGTAGTCATGGCGACGATGATGTCATACTGGTCGTCATGGCGACGGTGTTGCCATAATGGTCGTCATGGCGATGATGATGTCATCATGGTCATCATGGCGACGATGATGTCATAATGGTCGTCATGGCGACGATGACGTCATAATGGTCGTCATGGCGACGATGATGTCATAATGGTCGTCATGGTGACGATGATGTCATAATGGTCGTCATGGCAATGGTGATGTCAGAATGGTCGTCATGGCGACGATGATGTCAGTATGGTGGTCATGGCTTTGGTGATGTCATAATGGTCGTCATGGCGACGGTGATGTCATCATGGTCGTCATGGCGACGATGATGTCAATATGGTTGTCATGGCTTTGGTGATGTCATAATGGTCGTCATGGCGGCGGTGATGTCATAATGGTCGTCATGGCGACGATGATGTCATAATGGTCGTCATAGCGACGATGATCTCATAATGGTCGTCATGGCGACGATGACGTCATAATGGTCGTCATGGCGACGATGATGTCATAATGGTCGTCATGACGACGATGATGTCAATATGGTTGTCATGGCTTTGGTGATGTCATAATGGTCGTCATGGCGACGGTGATGTCATAATGGTCGTCATGGCGACGATGATGTCATAATGGTCGTCACAGCGACGATGATGTCATAATGGTCGTCACGGCGACGGTGATGTCATACTGGTCGTCATGGCGACGGTGTTGCCATAATGGTCGTCATGTTGACGATGATGTCATAATGGTCGTCATGGCGACGATGATGTCATAATGGTCGTCATGCCGACGATGATGTCAGTATGGTGGTCATGGCGACGATGATGTCAAAATGGTCGTCATGGCGACAATGATGTCATAATGGTCATCATGGCGACGATGATGTCATTATGGTCGTCATGGCGACGGTGTTGCCATAATGGTCGTCATGGCGACGATGATGTCATAATGGTCGTCATAGCGACGATGATGTCATAATGGTCGTCATGGCGTCAATGATGTCATAATGGTCGTCATGCCGACGATGATGTCATTATGGTCATCATGGCAACGATGATGTCATAATGGCCGTCATGGCGACGATGATGTCATAATAGTCATCATGGCGACAATGATGTCATAATGGTCATCATGGCGACGATGATGTCAATATGGTCGTCATGGCTTTGGTGATGTCATAATGGTCGTCACGGCGACGGTGATGTCATAATGGTCGTCATGGCGACGATGACGTCATAATGGTCGTCATGGCGACGATGATGTCATACTGGTCGTCATGGCGACGGTGTTGCCATAATGGTCGTCATGGCGACGATGATGTCATAATGGTCGTCATGGCGACGATTATGTCATAATGGTCGTCATGCCGACGATGATGTCATAATAGTCGTCATGGCGAAGATGATGTCATAATGGTCGTCATGGCGACGATGACGTCATAATGATCGTCATGGCGACGATGACGTCATAATGATCGTCATGTCGACGGTGATGTCATAATGGTCGTCATGGCGTCAATGATGTCATAATGGTCGTCATGCCGACGATGATGTCATTATGGTCATCATGGCAACGATGATGTCATAATGGCCGTCATGGCGACGATGATGTCATAATAGTCATCATGGCGACAATGATGTCATAATGGTCATCATGGCGACGATGATGTCAATATGGTCGTCATGGCTTTGGTGATGTCATAATGGTCGTCACGGCGACGGTGATGTCATAATGGTCGTCATGGCGACGATGACGTCATAATGGTCGTCATGGCGACGATGATGTCATACTGGTCGTCATGGCGACGGTGTTGCCATAATGGTCGTCATGGCGACGATGATGTCATAATGGTCGTCATGGCGACGATTATGTCATAATGGTCGTCATGCCGACGATGATGTCATAATAGTCGTCATGGCGAAGATGATGTCATAATGGTCGTCATGGCGACGATGACGTCATAATGATCGTCATGGCGACGATGACGTCATAATGATCGTCATGTCGACGGTGATGTCATAATGGTCGTCATGGCGACGGTGATGTCATAATAGTCGTCATGGCGACGTTGATGTCATAATTGTCGTCATGCCGACGATGATGTCATAATGGTCGTCATGGCGACGGTGTTACCATAATGGTCATCATGGCGACGATGATGTCATAATGGTCGTCATGGCGACAATGATGTCATAATGGTCGTCATGGCGACGATGATGTCAGTATGGTAGTCATGGCTTTGGTGATGTCATAATGGTCGTCATGGCGACGATGATGTCATAATGGTCATCATGCCGACGATGATGTCATTATGGTCGTCATGGCAACGATGATGTCATAATGGTCGTCATGGCGACGATGATGTCATAATAGTCATCATGGCGACAATGATGTCATAATGGTCATCATGGCGACGATGATGTCAATATGGTTGTCATGGCTTTGGTGATGTCATAATGGTCGTCACGGCGACGGTGATGTCATAATGGTCGTCATGGCGACGATGATGTCATACTGGTCGTCATGGCGACGGTGTTGCCATAATGGTCGTCATGGCGACGATGATGTCATAACGGTCGTCATGGCGACGATTATGTCATAATGGTCGTCATGCCGACGATGATGTCATAATAGTCGTCATGGCGAAGATGATGTCATAATGGTCGTCATGGCGACGATAACGTCATAATGATCGTCATGGCGACGATGACGTCATAATGATCGTCATGGCGACGATGACGTCATAATGATCGTCATGTCGACGGTGATGTCATAATGGTCGTCATGGCGACGGTGATGTCATAATAGTCGTCATGGCGACGTTGATGTCATAATTGTCGTCATGCCGACGATGATGTCATAATGGTCGTCATGGCGACGGTGTTACCATAATGGTCATCATGGCGACGATGATGTCATAATGGTCGTCATGGCGACAATGATGTCATAATGGTCGTCATGGCGACGATGATGTCAGTATGGTAGTCATGGCTTTGGTGATGTCATAATGTTCGTCATGGCGACGATGATGTCAAAATGGTCGTCATGGCGACGATGATGTCAATATGGTTGTCATGGTTTTGGTGATGTCATAATGGTCGTCATGGCGACGATGATGTCATAAAGTTCGTCATGGCGACGATGATGTCATAATGGTAGTCATGGCAACGATGATGTCATAATGGTCGTCATGGCGACGATGATGTCATACTGGTCGTCATGGCGACAGTGTTGCCATAATGGTCGTCATGGCAACGATGATGTCATAATGGTCGTCATGGCGACGGTGTTGTCATAATGGTCGTCATGCCGACGATGATGTCATAATGGTCGTCATGGCAAAGATGATGTCATAATGGTAGTCATGGCAAAGATGATGTCATAATGGTCGTCATGGCGACGATGACGTCATAATGGTCGTCATGGCGACGATGATGTCATAATGGTCGTCATGGTGACGATGATGTCATAATGGTCGTCATGGCAATGGTGATGTCAGAATGGTCGTCATGGCGACGATGATGTCAGTATGGTGGTCATGGCTTTGGTGATGTCATAATGGTCGTCATGGCGACGGTGATGTCATCATGGTCGTCATGGCGACGATGACGTCATAATGGTCGTCATGGCGACAGTGATGTCATAATAGTCGTCATGGCGACGATGATGTCATAATGGTCGTCATGCCGACGATGATGTCATAATGGTCGTCACGGCGACGGTGTTGCCATAATGGTCGTCATGGCGACGATGATGTCATAATGGTCGTCATGGCGACGATGATGTCATAATGGTCGTCATGGCGACGATGATGTCAGTATGGTGGTCATGGCTTTGGTGATGTCATAATGGTCGTCATGGCGACGATTATGTCATAATGGTCGTCATGGCGACGATGATGTCAATATGGTTGTCATGGCTTTGGTGATGTCATAATGGTCGTCATCGCGGCGGTGATGTCATAATGGTCGTCATGGCGACGATGATGTCATAATGGTCGTCACGGCGACGATGATGTCATAATGGTCGTCATAGCGACGATGATCTCATAATGGTCGTCATGGCGACGATGACGTCATAATGGTCGTCATGGCGACGATGATGTCATAATGGTCGTCATGGCGACGATGATGTCAATATGGTTGTCATGGCTTTGGTGATGTCATAATGGTCGTCATGGCGACGGTGATGTCATAATGGTCGTCACAGCGACGATGATGTCATAATGGTCGTCACAGCGACGATGATGTCATAATGGTCGTCACGGCGACGGTGATGTCATAATTGTAGTCATGGCGACGATGATGTCATACTGGTCGTCATGGCGACGGTGTTGCCATAATGGTCGTCATGGTGACGATGATGTCATAATGGACGTCATGGCGACGATGATGTCATAATGGTCGTCATGGCGACGATGATGTCATAATGGTCGTCATGCCGACGATGATGTCAGTATGGTGGTCATGGCTTTGGTGATGTCATAATGGTCGTCATGGCGACGATGATGTCATACTGGTCGTCATGGCGACGGTGTTGCCATAATGGTCGTCATGGCGACGGTGATGTCATAATGGTAGTCATTCCGACGATGATGTCAGTATGGTGGTCATGGCTTTGGTGATGTCATAATGGTCGTCATGGCGACGGTGATGTCATAATGGTCGTCATGTCAATGGTGATGTCAGAATGGTCGTCATGGCGACGATGATGTCAGTATGGTGGTCATGGCTTTGGTGATGTCATAATGGTCGTCATGGCGACGATTATGTCATAATGGTCGTCATGGCGACGATGATGTCAATATGGTTGTCATGGCTTTGGTGATGTCATACTGGTCGTCATGGCGGCGGTGATGTCATAATGGTCGTCATGGCGACGATGATGTCATAATGGTCGTCACGGCGACGATGATGTCATAATGGTCGTCATAGCGACGATGATGTCATAATGGTCGTCATGGCGACGATGACGTCATAATGGTCGTCATGGCGACGATGATGTCATAATGGTCGTCATGGCGACGATGATGTCAATATGGTTGTCATGGCTTTGGTGATGTCATAATGGTCGTCATGGCGACGGTGATGTCATAATGGTCGTCATGGCGACGATGATGTCATAATGGTCGTCACAGCGACGATGATGTCATAATGGTCGTCACGGCGACGGTGATGTCATAATGGTAGTCATGGCGACGATGATGTCATACTGGTCGTCATGGCGACGGTGTTGCCATAATGGTCGTCATGGCGATGATGATGTCATCATGGTCATCATGGCGACGATGATGTCATAATGGTCGTCATGGCGACGATGACGTCATAATGGTCGTCATGGCGACGATGATGTCATAATGGTCGTCATGGTGACGATGATGTCATAATGGTCGTCATGGCAATGGTGATGTCAGAATGGTCGTCATGGCGACGATGATGTCAGTATGGTGGTCATGGCTTTGGTGATGTCATAATGGTCGTCATGGCGACGGTGATGTCATCATGGTCGTCATGGCGACGATGATGTCAATATGGTTGTCATGGCTTTGGTGATGTCATAATGGTCGTCATGGCGGCGGTGATGTCATAATGGTCGTCATGGCGACGATGATGTCATAATGGTCGTCATAGCGACGATGATCTCATAATGGTCGTCATGGCGACGATGACGTCATAATGGTCGTCATGGCGACGATGATGTCATAATGGTCGTCATGACGACGATGATGTCAATATGGTTGTCATGGCTTTGGTGATGTCATAATGGTCGTCATGGCGACGGTGATGTCATAATGGTCGTCATGGCGACGATGATGTCATAATGGTCGTCACAGCGACGATGATGTCATAATGGTCGTCACGGCGACGGTGATGTCATACTGGTCGTCATGGCGACGGTGTTGCCATAATGGTCGTCATGTTGACGATGATGTCATAATGGTCGTCATGGCGACGATGATGTCATAATGGTCGTCATGCCGACGATGATGTCAGTATGGTGGTCATGGCGACGATGATGTCAAAATGGTCGTCATGGCGACAATGATGTCATAATGGTCATCATGGCGACGATGATGTCATTATGGTCGTCATGGCGACGGTGTTGCCATAATGGTCGTCATGGCGACGATGATGTCATAATGGTCGTCATAGCGACGATGATGTCATAATGGTCGTCATGGCGTCAATGATGTCATAATGGTCGTCATGCCGACGATGATGTCATTATGGTCATCATGGCAACGATGATGTCATAATGGCCGTCATGGCGACGATGATGTCATAATAGTCATCATGGCGACAATGATGTCATAATGGTCATCATGGCGAAGATGATGTCAATATGGTCGTCATGGCTTTGGTGATGTCATAATGGTCGTCACGGCGACGGTGATGTCATAATGGTCGTCATGGCGACGATGACGTCATAATGGTCGTCATGGCGACGATGATGTCATACTGGTCGTCATGGCGACGGTGTTGCCATAATGGTCGTCATGGCGACGATGATGTCATAATGGTCGTCATGGCGACGATTATGTCATAATGGTCGTCATGCCGACGATGATGTCATAATAGTCGTCATGGCGAAGATGATGTCATAATGGTCGTCATGGCGACGATGACGTCATAATGATCGTCATGGCGACGATGACGTCATAATGATCGTCATGTCGACGGTGATGTCATAATGGTCGTCATGGCGTCAATGATGTCATAATGGTCGTCATGCCGACGATGATGTCATTATGGTCATCATGGCAACGATGATGTCATAATGGCCGTCATGGCGACGATGATGTCATAATATTCATCATGGCGACAATGATGTCATAATGGTCATCATGGCGACGATGATGTCAATATGGTCGTCATGGCTTTGGTGATGTCATAATGGTCGTCACGGCGACGGTGATGTCATAATGGTCGTCATGGCGACGATGACGTCATAATGGTCGTCATGGCGACGATGATGTCATACTGGTCGTCATGGCGACGGTGTTGCCATAATGGTCGTCATGGCGACGATGATGTCATAATGGTCGTCATGGCGACGATTATGTCATAATGGTCGTCATGCCGACGATGATGTCATAATAGTCGTCATGGCGAAGATGATGTCATAATGGTCGTCATGGCGACGATGACGTCATAATGATCGTCATGGCGACGATGACGTCATAATGATCGTCATGTCGACGGTGATGTCATAATGGTCGTCATGGCGACGGTGATGTCATAATAGTCGTCATGGCGACGTTGATGTCATAATTGTCGTCATGCCGACGATGATGTCATAATGGTCGTCATGGCGACGGTGTTACCATAATGGTCATCATGGCGACGATGATGTCATAATGGTCGTCATGGCGACAATGATGTCATAATGGTCGTCATGGCGACGATGATGTCAGTATGGTAGTCATGGCTTTGGTGATGTCATAATGGTCGTCATGGCGACGATGATGTCATAATGGTCATCATGCCGACGATGATGTCATTATGGTCGTCATGGCAACGATGATGTCATAATGGTCGTCATGGCGACGATGATGTCATAATAGTCATCATGGCGACAATGATGTCATAATGGTCATCATGGCGACGATGATGTCAATATGGTTGTCATGGCTTTGGTGATGTCATAATGGTCGTCACGGCGACGGTGATGTCATAATGGTCGTCATGGCGACGATGATGTCATACTGGTCGTCATGGCGACGGTGTTGCCATAATGGTCGTCATGGCGACGATGATGTCATAACGGTCGTCATGGCGACGATTATGTCATAATGGTCGTCATGCCGACGATGATGTCATAATAGTCGTCATGGCGAAGATGATGTCATAATGGTCGTCATGGCGACGATAACGTCATAATGATCGTCATGGCGACGATGACGTCATAATGATCGTCATGGCGACGATGACGTCATAATGATCGTCATGTCGACGGTGATGTCATAATGGTCGTCATGGCGACGGTGATGTCATAATAGTCGTCATGGCGACGTTGATGTCATAATTGTCGTCATGCCGACGATGATGTCATAATGGTCGTCATGGCGACGGTGTTACCATAATGGTCATCATGGCGACGATGATGTCATAATGGTCGTCATGGCGACAATGATGTCATAATGGTCGTCATGGCGACGATGATGTCAGTATGGTAGTCATGGCTTTGGTGATGTCATAATGGTCGTCATGGCGACGATGATGTCAAAATGGTCGTCATGGCGACGATGATGTCAATATGGTTGTCATGGTTTTGGTGATGTCATAATGGTCGTCATGGCGACGATGATGTCATAAAGTTCGTCATGGCGACGATGATGTCATAATGGTAGTCATGGCAACGATGATGTCATAATGGTCGTCATGGCGACGATGATGTCATACTGGTCGTCATGGCGACAGTGTTGCCATAATGGTCGTCATGGCAACGATGATGTCATAATGGTCGTCATGGCGACGGTGTTGTCATAATGGTCGTCATGCCGACGATGATGTCATAATGGTCGTCATGGCAAAGATGATGTCATAATGGTAGTCATGGCAAAGATGATGTCATAATGGTCGTCATGGCGACGATGACGTCATAATGGTCGTCATGGCGACGATGATGTCATAATGGTCGTCATGGTGACGATGATGTCATAATGGTCGTCATGGCAATGGTGATGTCAGAATGGTCGTCATGGCGACGATGATGTCAGTATGGTGGTCATGGCTTTGGTGATGTCATAATGGTCGTCATGGCGACGGTGATGTCATCATGGTCGTCATGGCGACGATGACGTCATAATGGTCGTCATGGCGACAGTGATGTCATAATAGTCGTCATGGCGACGATGATGTCATAATGGTCGTCATGCCGACGATGATGTCATAATGGTCGTCACTGCGACGGTGTTGCCATAATGGTCGTCATGGCGACGATGATGTCATAATGGTCGTCATGGCGACGATGATGTCATAATGGTCGTCATGGCGACGATGATGTCAGTATGGTGGTCATGGCTTTGGTGATGTCATAATGGTCGTCATGGCGACGATTATGTCATAATGGTCGTCATGGCGACGATGATGTCAATATGGTTGTCATGGCTTTGGTGATGTCATAATGGTCGTCATGGCGGCGGTGATGCCATAATGGTCGTCATGGCGACGATGATGTCATAATGGTCGTCATGGCGACGATGATGTCAGTATGGTGGTCATGGCTTTGGTGATGTCATAATGTTCGTCATGGCGACGGTGATGTCATAATGGTCGTCATGGCAATGGTGATGTCAGAATGGTCGTCATGGCGACGGTGTTGCCATAATGGTCGTCATGGCGACGATGATGTCATCATGGTCGTCATGGCGACGATGAAGTCATAATGGTCGTCATGGCGACGATGACGTCATAATGGTCGTCATGGCGACGATGATGTCATAATGGTCGTCATGGTGACGATGATGTCATAATGGTCGACATGTTAATGGTGATGTCAGAATGGTCGTCATGGCGACGATGATGTCAGTATGGTGGTCATGGCTTTGGTCATGTCATAATGGTCGTCATGGCGACAGTGATGTCATCATGGTCGTCATGGCAATGGTGATGTCAGAATGGTCGTCATGACGACGATGATGTCAGTATGGTGGTCATGGCTTTGGTGATGTCATAATGGTCGTCATGGCGACGATTATGTCATAATGGTCGTCATGGCGACGATTATGTCAATATGGTTGTCATGGCTTTGGTGATGTCATAATGGTCGTCATGGCGGCGGTGATGTCATAATGGTCGTCATGGCGACGATGATGTCATAATGGTCGTCACGGCGACGATGATGTCATAATGGTCGTCATAGCGACGATGATCTCATAATAGTCGTCATGGCGACGATGACGTCATAATGGTCGTCATGGCGACGATGATGTCATAATGGTCGTCATGGCGACGATGATGTCAATATGGTTGTCATGGCTTTGGTGATGTCATAATGGTCGTCATGGCGACGGTGATGTCATAATGGTCGTCATGGCGACGATGATGTCATAATGATCGTCACAGCGACGATGATGTCATAATGGTCGTCACGGCGACGGTGATGTCATAATGGTAGTCATGGCGACGATGATGTCATACTGGTCGTCATGACGACGGTGTTGCCATAATGGTCGTCATGGTGACGATGATGTCATAATGGTCGTCATGGCGAAGATGATGTCATAATGGTCGTCATGGTGACGATTACGTCATAATGGTCGTCATGGCGACGATGATGTCATAATGGTCGTCATGGTGACGATGATGTCATAATGGTCGTCATGGCAATGGTGATGTCAGAATGGTCGTCATGGCGACGATGATGTCAGTATGGTGGTCATGGCTTTGGTGATGTCATAATGGTCGTCATGGCGACGATTATGTCATAATGGTCGTCATGGCGACGATGATGTCAATATGGTTGTCATGGCTTTGGTGATGTCATAATGGTCGTCATGGCGGCGGTGATGCCATAATGGTCGTCATGGCGACGATGATGTCATAATGGTCGTCATGGCGACGATGATGTCAGTATGGTGGTCATGGCTTTGGTGATGTCATAATGGTCGTCATGGCGACGGTGATGTCATAATGGTCGTCATGGCAATGGTGATGTCAGAATGGTCGTCATGGCGACGGTGTTGCCATAATGGTCGTCATGGCGACGATGATGTCATCATGGTCGTCATGGCGACGATGAAGTCATAATGGTCGTCATGGCGACGATGACGTCATAATGGTCGTCATGGCGACGATGATGTCATAATGGTCGTCATGGTGACGATGATGTCATAATGGTCGACATGTTAATGGTGATGTCAGAATGGTCGTCATGGCGACGATGATGTCAGTATGGTGGTCATGGCTTTGGTGATGTCATAATGGTCGTCATGGCGACGGTGATGTCATCATGGTCGTCATGGCAATGGTGATGTCAGAATGGTCGTCATGACGACGATGATGTCAGTATGGTGGTCATGGCTTTGGTGATGTCATAATGGTCGTCATGGCGACGATTATGTCATAATGGTCGTCATGGCGACTATTATGTCAATATGGTTGTCATGGCTTTGGTGATGTCATAATGGTCGTCATGGCGGCGGTGATGTCATAATGGTCGTCATGGCGACGATGATGTCATAATGGTCGTCACGGCGACGATGATGTCATAATGGTCGTCATAGCGACGATGATCTCATAATAGTCGTCATGGCGACGATGACGTCATAATGGTCGTCATGGCGACGATGATGTCATAATGGTCGTCATGGCGACGATGATGTCAATATGGTTGTCATGGCTTTGGTGATGTCATAATGGTCGTCATGGCGACGGTTATGTCATAATGGTCGTCATGGCGACGATGATGTCATAATGATCGTCACAGCGACGATGATGTCATAATGGTCGTCACGGCGACGGTGATGTCATAATGGTAGTCATGGCGACGATGATGTCATACTGGTCGTCATGACGACGGTGTTGCCATAATGGTCGTCATGTTGACGATGATGTCATAATGGTCGTCATGGCGAAGATGATGTCATAATGGTCGTCATGGCGACGATGATGTCATAATGGTCGTCATGCCGACGATGATGTCAGTATGGTGGTCATGGCTTTGGTGATGTCATAATGGTCGTCATGGCGACGATGATGTCATAATGGTCGTCATGGCGACGATTATGTCATAATGGTCGTCATGCCGACGATGATGTCAGTATGGTGGTCATGGCTTTGGTGATGTCATAGTGGTCGTCATGGCGACGGTGATGTCATAATGGTCGTCATGTCAATGGTGATGTCAGAATGGTCGTCATGGCGACGATGATGTCAGTATGGTAGTCATGGCTTTGGTGATGTCATAATGGTCGTCATGGCGACGAATATGTCATAATGGTCGTCATGGCGACGATGATGTCAATATGGTTGTCATGGCTTTGGTGATGTCATACTGGTCGTCATGGCGGCGGTGATGTCATAATGGTCGTCATGGCGACGATGATGTCATAATGGTCGTCACGGCGACGATGATGTCATAATGGTCGTCATAGCGACGATGATGTCATAATGGTCGTCATGGCGACGTTGACGTCATAATGGTCGTCATGGCGACGATGATGTCATAATGGTCGTCATGGCGACGATGATGTCAATATGGTTGTCATGGCTTTGGTGATGTCATAATGGTCGTCATGGCGACGGTGATGTCATAATGGTCGTCATGGCGACGATGATGTCATAATGGTCGTCACAGCGACGGTGAAGTCATAATGGTCGTCACGGCGACGGTAATGTCATAATGGTAGTCATGGCGACGATGATGTCATACTGGTCGTCATGGCGACGGTGTTGCCATAATGGTCGTCATGGCGACGATGATGTCATCATGGTCGTCATGGCGACGATGATGTCATAATGGTCGTCATGGCGACGATGACGTCATAATGGTCGTCATGGCGACGATGATGTCATAATGGTCGTCATGGTGACGATGATGTCATAATGGTCGTCATGGCAATGGTGATGTCAGAATGGTCGTCATGGCGACGATGATGTCAGTATGGTGGTCATGGCTTTGGTGATGTCATAATGGTCGTCATGGCGACGGTGATGTCATCATGGTCGTCATGGCAATGGTGATGTCAGAATGGTCGTCATGGCGACGATGATGTCAGTATGGTGGTCATGGCTTTGGTGATGTCATAATGGTCGTCATGGCGACGATTATGTCATAATGGTCGTCATGGCGACGATGATGTCAATATGGTTGTCATGGCTTTGGTGATGTCATAATGGTCGTCATGGCGGCGGTGATGTCATAATGGTCGTCATGGCGACGATGATGTCATAATGGTCGTCACGGCGACGATGATGTCATAATGGTCGTCATAGCGACGATGATCTCATAATGGTCGTCATGGCGACGATGATGTCATAATGGTCATCATGGCGACGATGATGTCAATATGGTTGTCATGGCTTTGGTGATGTCATAATGGTCGTCATGGCGACGGTGATGTCATAATGGTCGTCTTGGCGACGATGATGTCATAATGGTCGTCACAGCGACGATGATGTCATAATGGTCGTCACGGCGACGGTGATGTCATAATGGTAGTCATGGCGACGATGATGTCATACTGGTCGTCATGGCGACGGTGTTGCCATAATGGTCGTCATGGTGACGATGATGTCATAATGGTCGTCATGGCGACGATGATGTCATAATGGTCGTCATGGCGACGATGATGTCATAATGGTCGTCATGCCGACGATGATGTCAGTATGGTGGTCATGGCGACGATGATGTCAAAATGGTCGTCATGGCGACAATGATGTCATAATGGTCGTCATGGCGACGATGATGTCATTATGGTCATCATGGCGACGGTGTTGCCATAATGGTCGTCATGGCGACGATGATGTCATAATGGTCGTCATGGCGACGATGATGTCATAATGGTCGTCATGGCGTCAATGATGTCATAATGGTCGTCATGCCGACGATGATGTCATTATGGTCATCATGGCAACGATGATGTCATAATGGTCGTCATGGCGACGATGATGTCATAATAGTCATCATGGCGACAATGATGTCATAATGGTCATCATGGCGACGATGATGTCAATATGGTTGTCATGGCTTTGGTGATGTCATAATGGTCGTCACGGCGACGGTGATGTCATAATGGTCGTCACGGCGACGGTGACGTCATAATGGTCGTCATGGCGACGATGACGTCATAATGGTCGTCATGGCGACGATGATGTCATACTGGTCGTCATGGCGACGGTGTTGCCATAATGGTCGTCATGGCGACGATGATGTCATAATGGTCGTCATGGCGACGATTATGTCATAATGGTCGTCATGCCGACGATGATGTCATAATAGTCGTCATGGCGACGATGACGTCATAATGGTCGTCATGGCGACAATGACGTCATAATGGTCGTCATGGCGACAGTGATGTCATAATAGTCGTCATGGCGACGATGATGTCATAATGGTCGTCATGCCGACGATGATGTCATAATGGTCGTCACGGCGACGGTGTTGCCATAATGGTCGTCATGGCGACGATGATGTCATAATGGTCGTCATGGCGACGATGATGTCATAATGGTCGTCATGGCGACGATGATGTCAGTATGGTGGTCATGGCTTTGGTGATGTCATAATGGTCGTCATGGCGACGGTGATGTCATAATGGTCGTCATGGCAATGGTGGTGTCAGAATGGTCGTCATGGCGACGGTGTTTCCATAATGGTCGTCATGGCGACGATGATGTCATAATGGTCGTCATGGCGACGATGAAGTCATAATGGTCGTCATGGCGACGATGACGTCATAATGGTCGTCATGGCGACGATGATGTCATAATGGTCGTCATGGTGACGATGATGTCATAATGGTCGTCATGGCAATGGTGATGTCAGAATGGTCGTCATGGCGACGATGATGTCAGTATGGTGGTCATGGCTTTGGTGATGTCATAATGGTCGTCATGGCGACGGTGATGTCATCATGGTCGTCATGGCAATGGTGATGTCAGAATGGTCGTCATGGTGACGATGATGTCAGTATGGTGGTCATGGCTTTGGTGATGTCATAATGGTCGTCATGGCGACGATTATGTCATAATGGTCGTCATGGCGACGATTATGTCAATATGGTTGTCATGGCTTTGGTGATGTCATAATGGTCGTCATGGCGGCGGTGATGTCATAATGGTCGTCATGGCGACGATGATGTCATAATGGTCGTCACGGCGACGATGATGTCATAATGGTCGTCACGGCGACGATGATGTCATAATGGTCGTCGTAGCGACGATGATCTCATAATGGTCGTCATGGCGACGATGACGTCATAATGGTCGTCATGGCGACGATGATGTCATAATGGTCGTCATGGCGACGATGATGTCAATATGGTTGTCATGGCTTTGGTGATGTCATAATGGTCGTCATGGCGACGGTGATGTCATAATGGTCGTCATGGCGACGATGATGTCATAATGGTCGTCACAGCGACGATGATGTCATAATGGTCGTCACGGCGACGGTGATGTCATAATGGTAGTCATGGCGACGATGATGTCATACTGGTCGTCATGGCGACGGTGTTGCCATAATGGTCGTCATGGTGACGATGATGTCATAATGGTCGTCATGGCGACGATGATGTCATAATGGTCGTCATGGCGACGATGATGTCATAATGGTCGTCATGCCGACGATGATGTCAGTATGGTGGTCATGGCTTTGGTGATGTCATAATGGTCGTCATGGCGACGATGATGTCATACTGGTCGTCATGGCGACGGTGTTGCCATAATGGTCGTCAAGGCGACGATGATGTCATAATGGTCGTCATGGCGACGGTGATGTCATAATGGTCGTCATGCCGACGATGATGTCAGTATGGTGGTCATGGCTTTGGTGATGTCATAGTGGTCGTCATGGCGACGGTGATGTCATAATGGTCGTCATGTCAATGGTGATGTCAGAATGTTCGTCATGGCGACGATGATGTCAGTATGGTGGTCATGGCTTTGCTGATGTCATAATGGTCGTCATGGCGACGATTATGTCATAATGGTCGTCATGGCGACGATGATGTCAATATGGTTGTCATGGCTTTGGTGATGTCATACTGGTCGTCATGGCGGCGGTGATGTCATAATGGTCGTCATGGCGACGATGATGTCATAATGGTCGTCACGGCGACGATGATGTCATAATGGTCGTCATAGCGACGATGATGTCATAATGGTCGTCATGGCGACGATGACGTCATAATGGTCGTCATGGCGACGATGATGTCATAATGGTCGTCATGGCGACGATGATGTCAATATGGTTGTCATGGCTTTGGTGATGTCATAATGGTCGTCATGGCGACGGTGATGTCATAATGGTCGTCATGGCGACGATGATGTCATAATGGTCGTCACAGCGACGGTGATGTCATAATGGTCGTCACGGCGACGGTGATGTCATAATGGTAGTCATGGCGACGATGATGTCATACTGGTCGTCATGGCGACGGTGTTGCCATAATGGTCGTCATGGCGACGATGATGTCATCATGGTCGTCATGGCGACGATGATGTCATAATGGTCGTCATGGTGACGATGATGTCATAATGGTCGTCATGGCAATGGTGATGTCAGAATGGTCGTCATGGCGACGATGATGTCAGTATGGTGGTCATGGCTTTGGTGATGTCATAATGGTCGTCATGGCGACGGTGATGTCATCATGATCGTCATGGCAATGGTGATGTCAGAATGGTCGTCATGGCGACGATGATGTCAGTATGGTGGTCATGGCTTTGGTGATGTCATAATGGTCGTCATGGCGACGATTATGTCATAATGGTCGTCATGGCGACGATGATGTCAATATGGTTGTCATGGCTTTGGTGATGTCATAATGGTCGTCATGGCGGCGGTGATGTCATAATGGTCGTCATGCCGACGATGATGTCATAATGGTCGTCACGGCGACGGTGTTGCCATAATGGTCGTCATGGCGACGATGATGTCATAATGGTCGTCATGGCGACGATGATGTCATAATGGTCGTCATGGCGACGATGATGTCAGTATGGTGGTCATGGCTTTGGTGATGTCATAATGGTCGTCATGGCGACGGTGATGTCATAATGGTCGTCATGGCAATGGTGATGTCAGAATGGTCGTCATGGCGACGGTGTTTCCATAATGGTCGTCATGGCGACGATGATGTCATAATGGTCGTCATGGCGACGATGAAGTCATAATGGTCGTCATGGCGACGATGACGTCATAATGGTCGTCATGGCGACGATGATGTCATAATGGTCGTCATGGTGACGATGATGTCATAATGGTCATCATGGCAATGGTGATGTCAGAATGGTCGTCATGGCGACGATGATGTCAGTATGGTGGTCATGGCTTTGGTGATGTCATAATGGTCGTCATGGCGACGGTGATGTCATCATGGTCGTCATGGCAATGGTGATGTCAGAATGGTCGTCATGGCGACGATGATGTCAGTATGGTGGTCATGGCTTTGGTGATGTCATAATGGTCGTCATGGCGACGATTATGTCATAATGGTCGTCATGGCGACGATTATGTCAATATGGTTGTCATGGCTTTGGTGATGTCATAATGGTCGTCATGGCGGCGGTGATGTCATAATGGTCGTCATGGCGACGATGATGTCATAATGGTCGTCACGGCGACGATGATGTCATAATGGTCATCACGGCGACGATGATGTCATAATGGTCGTCATAGCGACGATGATCTCATAATGGTCGTCATGGCGACGATGACGTCATAATGGTCGTCATGGCGACGATGATGTCATAATGGTCGTCATGGCGACGATGATTTCAATATGGTTGTCATGGCTTTGGTGATGTCATAATGGTCGTCATGGCGACGGTGATGTCATAATGGTCGTCATGGCGACGATGATGTCATAATGGTCGTCACAGCGACGATGATGTCATAATGGTCGTCACGGCGACGGTGATGTCATAATGGTAGTCATGGCGACGATGATGTCATACTGGTCGTCATGGCGACGGTGTTGCCATAATGGTCGTCATGGTGACGATGATGTCATAATGGTCGTCATGGCGACGATGATGTCATAATGGTCGTCATGGCGACGATGATGTCATAATGGTCGTCATGCCGACGATGATGTCAGTATGGTGGTCATGGCTTTGGTGATGTCATAATGGTCGTCATGGCGACGATGATGTCATACTGGTCGTCATGGCGACGGTGTTGCCATAATGGTCGTCAAGGCGACGATGATGTCATAATGGTCGTCATGGCGACGGTGATGTCATAATGGTCGTCATGCCGACGATGATGTCAGTATGGTGGTCATGGCTTTGGTGATGTCATAGTGGTCGTCATGGCGACGGTGATGTCATAATGGTCGTCATGTCAATGGTGATGTCAGAATGGTCGTCATGGCGACGATGATGTCAGTATGGTGGTCATGGCTTTGGTGATGTCATAATGGTCGTCATGGCGACGATTATGTCATAATGGTCGTCATGGCGACGATGATGTCAATATGGTTGTCATGGCTTTGGTGATGTCATACTGGTCGTCATGGCGGCGGTGATGTCATAATGGTCGTCATGGCGACGATGATGTCATAATGGTCGTCACGGCGACGATGATGTCATAATGGTCGTCATAGCGACGATGATGTCATAATGGTCGTCATGGCGACGATGACGTCATAATGGTCGTCATGGCGACGATGATGTCATAATGGTCGTCATGGCGACGATGATGTCAATATGGTTGTCATGGCTTTGGTGATGTCATAATGGTCGTCATGGCGACGGTGATGTCATAATGGTCGTCATGGCGACGGTGATGTCATCATGGTCGTCATGGCAATGGTGATGTCAGAATGGTCGTCATGGCGACGATGATGTCAGTATGGTGGTCATGGCTTTGGTGATGTCATAATGGTCGTCATGGCGACGATTATGTCATAATGGTCGTCATGGCGACGATGATGTCAATATGGTTGTCAAGGCTTTGGTGATGTCATAATGGTCGTCATGGCGGCGGTGATGTCATAATGGTCGTCATGCCGACGATGATGTCATAATGGTCGTCACGGCGACGGTGTTGCCATAATGGTCGTCATGGCGACGATGATGTCATAATGGTCGTCATGGCGACGATGATGTCATAATGGTCGTCATGGCGACGATGATGTCAGTATGGTGGTCATGGCTTTGGTGATGTCATAATGGTCGTTATGGCGACGGTGATGTCATAATGGTCGTCATGGCAATGGTGATGTCAGAATGGTCGTCATGGCGACGGTGTTTCCATAATGGTCGTCATGGCGACGATGATGTCATAATGGTCGTCATGGCGACGATGAAGTCATAATGGTCGTCATGGCGACGATGACGTCATAATGGTCGTCATGGCGACGATGATGTCATAATGGTCGTCATGGTGACGATGATGTCATAATGGTCGTAATGGCAATGGTGATGTCAGAATGGTCGTCATGGCGACGATGATGTCAGTATGGTGGTCATGGCTTTGGTGATGTCATAATGGTCGTCATGGCGACGGTGATGTCATCATGGTCGTCATGGCAATGGTGATGTCAGAATGGTCGTCATGGCGACGATGATGTCAGTATGGTGGTCATGGCTTTGGTGATGTCATAATGGTCGTCATGGCGACGATTATGTCATAATGGTCGTCATGGCGACGATTATGTCAATATGGTTGTCATGGCTTTGGTGATGTCATAATGGTCGTCATGGCGGCGGTGATGTCATAATGGTCGTCATGGCGACGATGATGTCATAATGGTCGTCACGGCGACGATGATGTCATAATGGTCGTCACGGCGACGATGATGTCATAATGGTCGTCATAGCGACGATGATCTCATAATGGTCGTCATGGCGACGATGACGTCATAATGGTCGTCATGGCGACGATGATGTCATAATGGTCGTCATGGCGACGATGATTTCAATATGGTTGTCATGGCTTTGGTGATGTCATAATGGTCGTCATGGCGACGGTGATGTCATAATGGTCGTCATGGCGACGATGATGTCATAATGGTCGTCACAGCGACGATGATGTCATAATGGTCGTCACGGCGACGGTGATGTCATAATGGTAGTCATGGCGACGATGATGTCATACTGGTCGTCATGGCGACGGTGTTGCCATAATGGTCGTCATGGTGACGATGATGTCATAATGGTCGTCATGGCGACGATGATGTCATAATGGTCGTCATGGCGACGATGATGTCATAATGGTCGTCATGCCGACGATGATGTCAGTATGGTGGTCATGGCTTTGGTGATGTCATAATGGTCGTCATGGCGACGATGATGTCATACTGGTCGTCATGGCGACGGTGTTGCCATAATGGTCGTCAAGGCGACGATGATGTCATAATGGTCGTCATGGCGACGGTGATGTCATAATGGTCGTCATGCCGACGATGATGTCAGTATGGTGGTCATGGCTTTGGTGATGTCATAGTGGTCGTCATGGCGACGGTGATGTCATAATGGTCGTCATGTCAATGGTGATGTCAGAATGGTCGTCATGGCGACGATGATGTCAGTATGGTGGTCATGGCTTTGGTGATGTCATAATGGTCGTCATGGCGACGATTATGTCATAATGGTCGTCATGGCGACGATGATGTCAATATGGTTGTCATGGCTTTGGTGATGTCATACTGGTCGTCATGGCGGCGGTGATGTCATAATGGTCGTCATGGCGACGATGATGTCATAATGGTCGTCACGGCGACGATGATGTCATAATGGTCGTCATAGCGACGATGATGTCATAATGGTCGTCATGGCGACGATGACGTCATAATGGTCGTCATGGCGACGATGATGTCATAATGGTCGTCATGGCGACGATGATGTCAATATGGTTGTCATGGCTTTGGTGATGTCATAATGGTCGTCATGGCGACGGTGATGTCATAATGGTCGTCATGGCGACGGTGATGTCATCATGGTCGTCATGGCAATGGTGATGTCAGAATGGTCGTCATGGCGACGATGATGTCAGTATGGTGGTCATGGCTTTGGTGATGTCATAATGGTCGTCATGGCGACGATTATGTCATAATGGTCGTCATGGCGACGATGATGTCAATATGGTTGTCAAGGCTTTGGTGATGTCATAATGGTCGTCATGGCGGCGGTGATGTCATAATGGTCGTCATGCCGACGATGATGTCATAATGGTCGTCACGGCGACGGTGTTGCCATAATGGTCGTCATGGCGACGATGATGTCATAATGGTCGTCATGGCGACGATGATGTCATAATGGTCGTCATGGCGACGATGATGTCAGTATGGTGGTCATGGCTTTGGTGATGTCATAATGGTCGTTATGGCGACGGTGATGTCATAATGGTCGTCATGGCAATGGTGATGTCAGAATGGTCGTCATGGCGACGGTGTTTCCATAATGGTCGTCATGGCGACGATGATGTCATAATGGTCGTCATGGCGACGATGAAGTCATAATGGTCGTCATGGCGACGATGACGTCATAATGGTCGTCATGGCGACGATGATGTCATAATGGTCGTCATGGTGACGATGATGTCATAATGGTCGTAATGGCAATGGTGATGTCAGAATGGTCGTCATGGCGACGATGATGTCAGTATGGTGGTCATGGCTTTGGTGATGTCATAATGGTCGTCATGGCGACGGTGATGTCATCATGGTCGTCATGGCAATGGTGATGTCAGAATGGTCGTCATGGCGACGATGATGTCAGTATGGTGGTCATGGCTTTGGTGATGTCATAATGGTCGTCATGGCGACGATTATGTCATAATGGTCGTCATGGCGACGATTATGTCAATATGGTTGTCATGGCTTTGGTGATGTCATAATGGTCGTCATGGCGGCGGTGATGTCATAATGGTCGTCATGGCGACGATGATGTCATAATGGTCGTCACGGCGACGATGATGTCATAATGGTCGTCACGGCGACGATGATGTCATAATGGTCGTCATAGCGACGATGATCTCATAATGGTCGTCATGGCGACGATGACGTCATAATGGTCGTCATGGCGACGATGATGTCATAATGGTCGTCATGGCGACGATGATTTCAATATGGTTGTCATGGCTTTGGTGATGTCATAATGGTCGTCATGGCGACGGTGATGTCATAATGGTCGTCATGGCGACGATGATGTCATAATGGTCGTCACAGCGACGATGATGTCATAATGGTCGTCACGGCGACGGTGATGTCATAATGGTAGTCATGGCGACGATGATGTCATACTGGTCGTCATGGCGACGGTGTTGCCATAATGGTCGTCATGGTGACGATGATGTCATAATGGTTGTCATGGCGACGATGATGTCATAATGGTCGTCATGGCGACGATGATGTCATAATGGTCGTCATGCCAACGATGATGTCAGTATGGTGGTCATGGCTTTGGTGATGTCATAATGGTCGTCATGGCGACGATGATGTCATACTGGTCGTCATGGCGACGGTGTTGCCATAATGGTCGTCATGGCGACGATGATGTCAGTATGGTGGTCATGGCTTTGGTGATGTCATAATGGTCGTCATGGCGACGATTATGTCATAATGGTCGTCATGGCGACGATGATGTCAATATGGTTGTCATGGCTTTGGTGATGTCATAATGGTCGTCATGGCGGCGGTGATGTCATAATGGTCGTCATGCCGACGATGATGTCATAATGGTCGTCACGGCGACGGTGTTGCCATAATGGTCGTCATGGCGACGATGATGTCATAATGGTCGTCATGGCGACGATGATGTCATAATGGTCGTCATGGCGACGATGATGTCAGTATGGTGGTCATGGCTTTGGTGATGTCATAATGGTCGTCATGGCGACGGTGATGTCATAATGGTCGTCATGGCAATGGTGATGTCAGAATGGTCGTCATGGCGACGATGTTTCCATAATGGTCGTCATGGCGACGATGATGTCATAATGGTCGTCATGGCGACGATGAAGTCATAATGGTCGTCATGGCGACGATGACGTCATAATGGTCGTCATGGCGACGATGATGTCATAATGGTCGTCATGGTGACGATGATGTCATAATGGTCATCATGGCAATGGTGATGTCAGAATGGTCGTCATGGCGACGATGATGTCAGTATGGTGGTCATGGCTTTGGTGATGTCATAATGGTCGTCATGGCGACGGTGATGTCATCATGGTCGTCATGGCAATGGTGATGTCAGAATGGTCGTCATGGCGACGATGATGTCAGTATGGTGGTCATGGCTTTGGTGATGTCATAATGGTCGTCATGGCGACGATTATGTCATAATGGTCGTCATGGCGACGATTATGTCAATATGGTTGTCATGGCTTTGGTGATGTCATAATGGTCGTCATGGCGGCGGTGATGTCATAATGGTCGTCATGGCGACGATGATGTCATAATGGTCGTCACGGCGACGATGATGTCATAATGGTCGTCACGGCGACGATGATGTCATAATGGTCGTCATAGCGACGATGATCTCATAATGGTCGTCATGGCGACGATGACGTCATAATGGTCGTCATGGCGACGATGATGTCATAATGGTCGTCATGGCGACGATGATTTCAATATGGTTGTCATGGCTTTGGTGATGTCATAATGGTCGTCATGGCGACGGTGATGTCATAATGGTCGTCATGGCGATGATGATGTCATAATGGTCGTCACAGCGACGATGATGTCATAATGGTCGTCACGGCGACGGTGATGTCATAATGGTAGTCATGGCGACGATGATGTCATACTGGTCGTCATGGCGACGGTGTTGCCATAATGGTCGTCATGGTGACGATGATGTCATAATGGTCGTCATGGCGACGATGATGTCATAATGGTCGTCATGGCGACGATGATGTCATAATGGTCGTCATGCCGACGATGATGTCAGTATGGTGGTCATGGCTTTGGTGATGTCATAATGGTCGTCATGGCGACGATGATGTCATACTGGTCGTCATGGCGACGGTGTTGCCATAATGGTCGTCAAGGCGACGATGATGTCATAATGGTCGTCATGGCGACGGTGATGTCATAATGGTCGTCATGCCGACGATGATGTCAGTATGGTGGTCATGGCTTTGGTGATGTCATAGTGGTCGTCATGGCGACGGTGATGTCATAATGGTCGTCATGTCAATGGTGATGTCAGAATGGTCGTCATGGCGACGATGATGTCAGTATGGTGGTCATGGCTTTGGTGATGTCATAATGGTCGTCATGGCGACGATTATGTCATAATGGTCGTCATGGCGACGATGATGTCAATATGGTTGTCATGGCTTTGGTGATGTCATACTGGTCGTCATGGCGGCGGTGATGTCATAATGGTCGTCATGGCGACGATGATGTCATAATGGTCGTCACGGCGACGATGATGTCATAATGGTCGTCATAGCGACGATGATGTCATAATGGTCGTCATGGCGACGATGACGTCATAATGGTCGTCATGGCGACGATGATGTCATAATGGTCGTCATGGCGACGATGATGTCAATATGGTTGTCATGGCTTTGGTGATGTCATAATGGTCGTCATGGCGACGGTGATGTCATAATGGTCGTCATGGCGACGGTGATGTCATCATGGTCGTCATGGCAATGGTGATGTCAGAATGGTCGTCATGGCGACGATGATGTCAGTATGGTGGTCATGGCTTTGGTGATGTCATAATGGTCGTCATGGCGACGATTATGTCATAATGGTCGTCATGGCGACGATGATGTCAATATGGTTGTCATGGCTTTGGTGATGTCATAATGGTCGTCATGGCGGCGGTGATGTCATAATGGTCGTCATGCCGACGATGATGTCATAATGGTCGTCACGGCGACGGTGTTGCCATAATGGTCGTCATGGCGACGATGATGTCATAATGGTCGTCATGGCGACGATGATGTCATAATGGTCGTCATGGCGACGATGATGTCAGTATGGTGGTCATGGCTTTGGTGATGTCATAATGGTCGTCATGGCGACGGTGATGTCATAATGGTCGTCATGGCAATGGTGATGTCAGAATGGTCGTCATGGCGACGGTGTTTCCATAATGGTCGTCATGGCGACGATGATGTCATAATGGTCGTCATGGCGACGATGAAGTCATAATGGTCGTCATGGCGACGATGACGTCATAATGGTCGTCATGGCGACGATGATGTCATAATGGTCGTCATGGTGACGATGATGTCATAATGGTCGTAATGGCAATGGTGATGTCAGAATGGTCGTCATGGCGACGATGATGTCAGTATGGTGGTCATGGCTTTGGTGATGTCATAATGGTCGTCATGGCGACGGTGATGTCATCATGGTCGTCATGGCAATGGTGATGTCAGAATGGTCGTCATGGCGACGATGATGTCAGTATGGTGGTCATGGCTTTGGTGATGTCATAATGGTCGTCATGGCGACGATTATGTCATAATGGTCGTCATGGCGACGATTATGTCAATATGGTTGTCATGGCTTTGGTGATGTCATAATGGTCGTCATGGCGGCGGTGATGTCATAATGGTCGTCATGGCGACGATGATGTCATAATGGTTGTCACGGCGACGATGATGTCATAATGGTCGTCACGGCGACGATGATGTCATAATGGTCGTCATAGCGACGATGATCTCATAATGGTCGTCATGGCGACGATGACGTCATAATGGTCGTCATGGCGACGATGATGTCATAATGGTCGTCATGGCGACGATGATTTCAATATGGTTGTCATGGCTTTGGTGATGTCATAATGGTCGTCATGGCGGCGGTGATGTCATAATGGTCGTCATGGCGACGATGATGTCATACTGGTCGTCATGGCGACGGTTATGTCAATATGGTTGTCATGGCTTTGGTGATGTCATAATGGTCGTCATGGCGGCGGTGATGTCATAATGGTCGTCATGGCGACGATGATGTCATACTGGTCGTCATGGCGACGGTGTTGCCATAATGGTCGTCATGGTGACGATGATGTCATAATGGTCGTCATGGCGACGATGATGTCATAATGGTCGTCATGGCGACGATGATGTCATAATGGTCGTCATGCCGACGATGATGTCAGTATGGTGGTCATGGCTTTGGTGATGTCATAATGGTCGTCATGGCGACGATGATGTCATACTGGTCGTCATGGCGACGGTGTTGCCATAATGGTCGTCAAGGCGACGATGATGTCATAATGGTCGTCATGGCGACGGTGATGTCATAATGGTCGTCATGCCGACGATGATGTCAGTATGGTGGTCATGGCTTTGGTGATGTCATAGTGGTCGTCATGGCGACGGTGATGTCATAATGGTCGTCATGTCAATGGTGATGTCAGAATGGTCGTCATGGCGACGATGATGTCAGTATGGTGGTCATGGCTTTGGTGATGTCATAATGGTCGTCATGGCGACGATTATGTCATAATGGTCGTCATGGCGACGATGATGTCAATATGGTTGTCATGGCTTTGGTGATGTCATACTGGTCGTCATGGCGGCGGTGATGTCATAATGGTCGTCATGGCGACGATGATGTCATAATGGTCGTCACGGCGACGATGATGTCATAATGGTCGTCATAGCGACGATGATGTCATAATGGTCGTCATGGCGACGATGACGTCATAATGGTCGTCATGGCGACGATGATGTCATAATGGTCGTCATGGCGACGATGATGTCAATATGGTTGTCATGGCTTTGGTGATGTCATAATGGTCGTCATGGCGACGGTGATGTCATAATGGTCGTCATGGCGACGATGATGTCATAATGGTCGTCACAGCGACGGTGATGTCATAATGGTCGTCACGGCGACGGTGATGTCATAATGGTAGTCATGGCGACGATGATGTCATACTGGTCGTCATGGCGACGGTGTTGCCATAATGGTCGTCATGGCGACGATGATGTCATCATGGTCGTCATGGCGACGATGATGTCATAATGGTCGTCATGGCGACGATGACGTCATAATGGTCGTCATGGCGACGATGATGTCATAATGGTCGTCATGGTGACGATGATGTCATAATGGTCGTCATGGCAATGGTGATGTCAGAATGGTCGTCATGGCGACGATGATGTCAGTATGGTGGTCATGGCTTTGGTGATGTCATAATGGTCGTCATGGCGACGGTGATGTCATCATGGTCGTCATGGCAATGGTGATGTCAGAATGGTCGTCATGGCGACGATGATGTCAGTATGGTGGTCATGGCTTTGGTGATGTCATAATGGTCATCATGGCGACGATTATGTCATAATGGTCGTCATGGCGACGATGATGTCAATATGGTTGTCATGGCTTTGGTGATGTCATAATGGTCGTCATGGCGGCGGTGATGTCATAATGGTCGTCATGGCGACGATGATGTCATAATGGTCGTCACGGCGACGATGATGTCATAATGGTCGTCATAGCGACGATGATCTCATAATGGTCGTCATGGCGACGATGACGTCATAATGGTCGTCATGGCGACGATGATGTCATAATGGTCGTCATGGCGACGATGATGTCAATATGGTTGTCATGGCTTTGGTGATGTCATAATGGTCGTCACGGCGACGGTGATGTCATAATGGTCGTCATGGCGACGATGACGTCATAATGGTCGTCATGGCGACGATGATGTCATACTGGTCGTCATGGCGACGGTGTTGCCATAATGGTCGTCATGGCGACGATGATGTCATAATGGTCGTCATGGCGACGATTATGTCATAATGGTCGTCATGCCGACGATGATGTCATAATAGTCGTCATGGCGAAGATGATGTCATAATGGTCGTCATGGCGACGATGACGTCATATTGATCGTCATGGTGACGATGACGTCATAATGATCGTCATGTCGACGGTGATGTCATAATGGTCGTCATGGCGACGGTGATGTCATAATAGTCGTCATGGCGACGTTGATGTCATAATTGTCGTCATGCCGACGATGATGTCATAATGGTCGTCATGGCGAAGATGATGTCAGTATGGTAGTCATGGCTTTGGTGATGTCATATTGGTCGTCATGGCGACGATGATGTCAAAATGGTCGTCATGGCGACGATGATGTCAATATGGTTGTCATGGTTTTGGTGATGTCATAATGGTCGTCATGGCGACGATGATGTCATAAAGTTCGTCATGGCGACGATGATGTCATAGTGGTAGTCATGGCAACGATGATGTCATAATGGTCGTCATGGCGACGATGATGTCATACTGGTCGTCATGGCGACAGTGTTGCCATAATGGTCGTCATGGCGACGGTGTTGTCATAATGGTCGTCATGCCGACGATGATGTCATAATGGTCGTCATGGCAAAGATGATGTCATAATGGTAGTCATGGCAAAGATGATGTCATAATGGTCGTCATGGCGACGATGATGTCATAATGGTCGTCATGGCGACGGTGATGTCATAATAGTCGTCATGGCGACGATGATGTCATAATGGTCGTCATGCCGACGATGATGTCATAATGGTCGTCATGGCGACGGTGTTGCCATAATGGTCGTCATGGCGACGATGACGTCATAATGGTCGTCATGGCGACGATGACGTCATAATGGTCGTCATGGCGACGATGATGTCATAATGGTCGTCATGGCGACGATGATGTCATAATGGTCGTCATGGCGACGATGATGTCGTACTGTTTGTCATGGCGACTGTGTTGCCATAATGGTCGTCATGGCGACTGTGTTGCCATAATGGTCGTCATGGCGACGATGATGTCATAATGGTCGTCATGGCGACGCTGATGTCATAATGGTCGTCATGCCGACGATGATGTCAGTATGGTGGTCATGGCTTTGGTGATGTCATAATGGTCGTCATGGCGACGGTGATGTCATAATGGTCGTCACGGCGACGATGATGTCATAATGATCGTCACGGCGACGATGATGTCATAATGGTCGTCACGGCGACGGTGATGTCATAATGGTCGTCATGGCGACGATGATGTCATAATGGTCGTCATGGCGAAGATGATGTCAGTATGGTAGTCATGGCTTTGGTGATGTCATATTGGTCGTCATGGCGACGATGATGTCAAAATGGTCGTCATGGCGACGATGATGTCAATATGGTTGTCATGGTTTTGGTGATGTCATAATGGTCGTCATGGCGACGATGATGTCATAAAGTTCGTCATGGCGACGATGATGTCATAGTGGTAGTCATGGCAACGATGATGTCATAATGGTCGTCATGGCGACGATGATGTCATACTGGTCGTCATGGCGACAGTGTTGCCATAATGGTCGTCATGGCGACGGTGTTGTCATAATGGTCGTCATGCCGACGATGATGTCATAATGGTCGTCATGGCAAAGATGATGTCATAATGGTAGTCATGGCAAAGATGATGTCATAATGGTCGTCATGGCGACGATGATGTCATAATGGTCGTCATGGCGACGGTGATGTCATAATAGTCGTCATGGCGACGATGATGTCATAATGGTCGTCATGCCGACGATGATGTCATAATGGTCGTCATGGCGACGGTGTTGCCATAATGGTCGTCATGGCGACGATGACGTCATAATGGTCGTCATGGCGACGATGACGTCATAATGGTCGTCATGGCGACGATGATGTCATAATGGTCGTCATGGCGACGATGATGTCATAATGGTCGTCATGGCGACGATGATGTCGTACTGTTTGTCATGGCGACTGTGTTGCCATAATGGTCGTCATGGCGACTGTGTTGCCATAATGGTCGTCATGGCGACGATGATGTCATAATGGTCGTCATGGCGACGCTGATGTCATAATGGTCGTCATGCCGACGATGATGTCAGTATGGTGGTCATGGCTTTGGTGATGTCATAATGGTCGTCATGGCGACGGTGATGTCATAATGGTCGTCACGGCGACGATGATGTCATAATGATCGTCACGGCGACGATGATGTCATAATGGTCGTCACGGCGACGGTGATGTCATAATGGTCGTCATGGCGACGATGATGTCATAATGGTCGTCATGGCGACGATGATGTCATAATGGTCGTCATGGCGACGATGATGTCATAATGGTCGTCATGGTGACGATGATGTCATAATGGTCGTCATGGCGACGATGATGTCATAATGGTCGTCATGGCGACGATGATGTCATACTGGTCATCATCGCGACGATGATGTCATAATGGTCGTCATGCCGACGATGATGTCAGTATGGTGGTCATGGCAAAGATGATGTCATAATGGTAGTCATGGCAAAGATGATGTCATAATGGTCGTCATGGCGACGATGACGTCATAATGGTCGTCATGGTGACGATGATGTCATAATGGTCGTCATGGTGACGATGATGTCATAATGGTCGTCATGGCAATGGTGATGTCAGAATGGTCGTCATGGCGACGATGATGTCAGTATGGTGGTCATGGCTTTGGTGATGTCATAATGGTCGTCATGGCGACGGTGATGTCATCATGGTCGTCATGGCGACGATGATGTCATAATGGTCGTCACGGCGACGATGATGTCATAATGGTCGTCATGGCGAAGATGATGTCATAATGGTCGTCATGGCGATGATGATGTCATAATGGTCGTCATGGCGACGATGACGTCATAATGGTCGTCATGGCGACAGTGATGTCATAATAGTCGTCATGGCGACGATGATGTCATAATGGTCGTCATGCCGACGATGATGTCATAATGGTCGTCACGGCGACGGTGTTGCCATAATGGTCGTCATGGCGACGATGTCATAATGGTCGTCATGGCGACGATGATGTCATAATGGTCGTCATGGCGACGATGATGTCAGTATGGTGGTCATGGCTTTGGTGATGTCATAATGGTCGTCATGGCGACGGTGATGTCATAATGGTTGTCATGGCAATGGTGATGTCAGAATGGTCGTCATGGCGACGGTGTTTCCATAATGGTCGTCATGGCGACGATGATGTCATAATGGTCGTCATGGCGACGATGATGTCATAATGGTCGTCATGGCGACGATGACGTCATAATGGTCGTCATGGCGACGATGATGTCATAATGGTCGTCATGGTGATGATGATGTCATAATGGTCGTCATGGCAATGGTGATGTCAGAATGGTCGTCATGGCGACGATGATGTCAGTATGGTGGTCATGGCTTTGGTGATGTCATAATGGTCGTCATGGCGACGGTGATGTCATAATGGTCGTCATGGCAATGGTGATGTCAGAATGGTCGTCATGGCGACGATGATGTCAGTATGGTGGTCATGGCTTTGGTGATGTCATAATGGTCGTCATGGCGGCGGTGATGCCATAATGGTCGTCATGGCGACTATGATGTCATAATGGTCGTCATGGCGACGATGATGTCAGTATGGTGGTCATGGCTTTGGTGATGTCATAATGGTCGTCATGGCGACGGTGATGTCATAATGGTCGTCATGGCAATGGTGATGTCAGAATGGTCGTCATGGCGACGGTGTTGCCATAATGGTCGTCATGGCGACGATGATGTCATCATGGTCGTCATGGCGACGATGATGTCATAATGGTCGTCATGGCAATGGTGATGTCAGAATGGTCGTCATGGCGACGATGATGTCAGTATGGTGGTCATGGCTTTGGTGATGTCATAATGGTCGTCATGGCGACGATTATGTCATAATGGTCGTCATGGCGACGATGATGTCAATATGGTTGTCATGGCTTTGGTGATGTCATAATGGTCGTCATGGCGGCGGTGATGTCATAATGGTCCTCATGGCGACGATGATGTCATAATGGTCGTCACGGCGACGATGATGTCATAATCGTCGTCATAGCGACGATGATCTCATAATGGTCGTCATGGCGACGATGACGTCATAATGGTCGTCATGGCGACGAAGATGTCATAATGGTCGTCATGGCGACGATGATGTCAATATGGTTGTCATGGCTTTGGTGATGTCATAATGGTCGTCATGGCGACGGTGATGTCATAATGGTCGTCATGGCGACGATGATGTCATAATGGTCGTCACAGCGACGATGATGTCATAATGGTCGTCACGGCGACGGTGATGTCATAATGGTAGTCATGGCGACGATGATGTCATACTGGTCGTCATGGCGACGGTGTTGCCATAATGGTCGTCATGGTGACGATGATGTCATAATGGTCGTCATGGCGACGATGATGTCATAATGGTCGTCATGGCGACGATGATGTCATAATGGTCGTCATGCCGACGATGATGTCAGAATGGTGGTCATGGCTTTGGTGATGTCATAATGGTCGTCATGGCGACGATGATGTCATACTGGTCGTCATGGCGACGTTGTTGCCATAATGGTCGTCATGGCGACGATGATGTCATAATGGTCGTCATGGCGACGGTGATGTCATAATGGTCGTCATGCCGACGATGATGTCAGTATGGTGGTCATGGCTTTGGTGATGTCATAATGGTCGTCATGGCGACGGTGATGTCATAATGGTCGTCATGTCAATGGTGATGTCAGAATGGTCGTCATGGAGGCGGTGATGTCATAATGGTCGTCATGGCGACGATGATGTCATAATGGTCGTCATGGCGACGATGATGTCATAATGGTCGTCATAGCGACGATGATGTCATAATGGTCGTCATGGCGACGATGACGTCATAATGGTCGTCATGGCGACGATGATGTCATAATGGTCATCATGGCGACGATGATGTCAGAATGGTCGTCATGGCGACGATGATGTCAGTATGGTGGTCATGGCTTTGGTGATGTCATACTGGTCGTCATGGCGACGGTGTTGCCATAATGGTCGTCATGGTGACGATGATGTCATAATGGTCGTCATGGCGACGATGATGTCATAATGGTCGTCATGGCGACGATGATGTCATAATGGTCGTCATGCCGACGATGATGTCAGTATGGTGGTCATGGCGACGATGATGTCAAAATGGTCGTCATGGCGACAATGATGTCATAATGGTCGTCATGGCGACGATGATGTCATTATGGTCATCATGGCGACGGTGTTGCCATAATGGTCGTCATGGCGACGATGATGTCATAATGGTCGTCATGGCGACGATGATGTCATAATGGTCGTCATGGCGTCAATGATGTCATAATGGTCGTCATGCCGACGATGATGTCATTATGGTCATCATGGCAACGATGATGTCATAATGGTCGTCATGGCGACGATGATGTCATAATAGTCATCATGGCGACAATGATGTCATAATGGTCATCATGGCGACGATGATGTCAATATGGTTGTCATGGCTTTGGTGATGTCATAATGGTCGTCACGGCGACGGTGATGTCATAATGGTCGTCATGGCGACGATGACGTCATAATGGTCGTCATGGCGACGATGATGTCATACTGGTCGTCATGGCGACGGTGTTGACATAATGGTCGTCATGGCGACGATGATGTCATAATGGTCGTCATGGCGACGATTATGTCATAATGGTCATCATGCCGACGATGATGTCATAATAGTCGTCATGGCGAAGATGATGTCATAATGGTCGTCATGGCGACGATTATGTCATAATGGTCGTCATGGCGACGATGATGTCAATATGGTTGTCATGGCTTTGGTGATGTCATAATGGTCGTCATCGCGGCGGTGATGTCATAATGGTCGTCATGGCGACGATGATGTCATAATGGTCGTCACGGCGACGATGATGTCATAATGGTCGTCATAGCGACGATGATCTCATAATGGTCGTCATGGCGACGATGACGTCATAATGGTCGTCATGGCGACGATGATGTCATAATGGTCGTCATGGCGACGATGATGTCAATATGGTTGTCATGGCTTTGGTGATGTCATAATGGTCGTCATGGCGACGGTGATGTAATAATGGTCGTCATGGCGACGATGATGTCATAATGGTCGTCACAGCGACGATGATGTCATAATGGTCGTCACGGCGACGGTGATGTCATAATTGTAGTCATGGCGACGATGATGTCATACTGGTCGTCATGGCGACGGTGTTGCCATAATGGTCGTCATGGCGACGATGATGTCATACTGGTCGTCATGGCGACGGTGTTGCCATAATGGTCGTCATGGCGACGGTGATGTCATAATGGTAGTCATTCCGACGATGATGTCAGTATGGTGGTCATGGCTTTGGTGATGTCATAATGGTCGTCATGGCGACGGTGATGTCATAATGGTCGTCATGTCAATGGTGATGTCAGAATGGTCGTCATGGCGACGATGATGTCAGTATGGTGGTCATGGCTTTGGTGATGTCATAATGGTCGTCATGGCGACGATTATGTCATAATGGTCGTCATGGCGACGATGATGTCAATATGGTTGTCATGGCTTTGGTGATGTCATACTGGTCGTCATGGCGGCGGTGATGTCATAATGGTCGTCATGGCGACGATGATGTCATAATGGTCGTCACGGCGACGATGATGTCATAATGGTCGTCATAGCGACGATGATGTCATAATGGTCGTCATGGCGACGATGACGTCATAATGGTCGTCATGGCGACGATGATGTCATAATGGTCGTCATGGCGACGATGATGTCAATATGGTTGTCATGGCTTTGGTGATGTCATAATGGTCGTCATGGCGACGGTGATGTCATAATGGTCGTCATGGCGACGATGATGTCATAATGGTCGTCACAGCAACGATGATGTCATAATGGTCGTCACGGCGACGGTGATGTCATAATGGTAGTCATGGCGACGATGATGTCATACTGGTCGTCATGGCGACGGTGTTGCCATAATGGTCGTCATGGCGACGATGATGTCATCATGGTCATCATGGCGACGATGATGTCATAATGGTCGTCATGGCGACGATGACGTTATAATGGTCGTCATGGCGACGATGATGTCATAATGGTCGTCATGGTGACGATGATGTCATAATGGTCGTCATGGCAATGGTGATGTCAGAATGGTCGTCATGGCGACGATGATGTCAGTATGGTGGTCATGGCTTTGGTGATGTCATAATGGTATTCATGGCGACGGTGATGTCATCATGGTCGTCATGGCAATGGTGATGTCAGAATGGTCGTCATGGCGACGATGATGTCAGTATGGTGGTCATGGCTTTGGTGATGTCATAATGGTCGTCATGGCGACGATTATGTCATAATGGTCGTCATGGCGACGATGATGTCAATATGGTTGTCATGGCTTTGGTGATGTCATAATGGTCGTCATGGCGGCGGTGATGTCATAATGGTCGTCATGGCGACGATGATGTCATAATGGTCGTCATAGCGACGATGATCTCATAATGGTCGTCATGGCGACGATGACGTCATAATGGTCGTCATGGCGACGATGATGTCATAATGGTCGTCATGACGACGATGATGTCAATATGGTTGTCATGGCTTTGGTGATGTCATAATGGTCGTCATGGCGACGGTGATGTCATAATGATCGTCATGGCGACGATGATGTCATAATGGTCGTCACAGCGACGATGATGTCATAATGGTCGTCACGGCGACGGTGATGTCATACTGGTCGTCATGGCGACGGTGTTGCCATAATGGTCGTCATGTTGACGATGATGTCATAATGGTCGTCATGGCGACGATGATGTCATAATGGTCGTCATGCCGACGATGATGTCAGTATGGTGGTCATGGCGACGATGATGTCAAAATGGTCGTCATGGCGACAATGATGTCATAATGGTCATCATGGCGACGATGATGTCATTATGGTCGTCATGGCGACGGTGTTGCCATAATGGTCGTCATGGCGACGATGATGTCATAATGGTCGTCATGTCGACGATGATGTCATAATGGTCGTCATGGCGTCAATGATGTCATAATGGTCGTCATGCCGACGATGATGTCATTATGGTCATCATGGCAACGATGATGTCATAATGGCCGTCATGGCGACGATGATGTCATAATAGTCATCATGGCGACAATGATGTCATAATGGTCATCATGGCGACGATGATGTCAATATGGTCGTCATGGCTTTGGTGATGTCATAATGGTCGTCACGGCGACGGTGATGTCATAATGGTCGTCATGGCGACGATGACGTCATAATGGTCGTCATGGCGACGATGATGTCATACTGGTCATCATGGCGACGGTGTTGCCATAATGGTCGTCATGGCGACGATGATGTCATAATGGTCGTCATGGCGACGATTATGTCATAATGGTCGTCATGCCGACGATGATGTCATAATAGTCGTCATGGCGAAGATGATGTCATAATGGTCGTCATGGCGACGATGACGTCATAATGATCGTCATGGCAACGATGACGTCATAATGATCGTCATGTCGACGGTGATGTCATAATGGTCGTCATGGCGACGGTGATGTCATAATAGTCGTCATGGCGACGTTGATGTCATAATTGTCGTCATGCCGACGATGATGTCATAATGGTCGTCATGGCGACGGTGTTACCATAATGGTCATCATGGCGACGATGATGTCATAATGGTCGTCATGGCGACAATGATGTCATAATGGTCGTCATGGCGACGATGATGTCAGTATGGTAGTCATGGCTTTGGTGATGTCATAATGGTCGTCATGGCGACGATGATGTCATAATGGTCGTCATGCCGACGATGATGTCATTATGGTCGTCATGGCAACGATGATGTCATAATGGTCGTCATGGCGACGATGATGTCATAATAGTCATCATGGCGACAATGATGTCATAATGGTCATCATGGCGACGATGATGTCAATATGGTTGTCATGGCTTTGGTGATGTCATAATGGTCGTCACGGCGACGGTGATGTCATAATGGTTGACATGGCGACGATGACGTCATAATGGTCGTCATGGTGACGATGATGTCATACTGGTCGTCATGGCGACGGTGTTGCCATAATGGTCGTCATGGCGACGATGATGTCATAATGGTCGTCATGGCGACGATTATGTCATAATGGTCGTCATGCCGACGATGATGTCATAATAGTCGTCATGGCGAAGATGATGTCATAATGGTCGTCATGGCGACGATGACGTCATAATGATCATCATGGCGACGATGACGTCATAATGATCGTCATGGCGACGATGACGTCATAATGATCGTCATGGCGACGATGACGTCATAATGATCGTCATGGCGACGATGACGTCATAATGATCGTCATGTCGACGGTGATGTCATAATGGTCGTCATGGCGACGGTGATGTTATAATAGTCGTCATGGCGACGTTGATGTCATAATTGTCGTCATGCCGACGATGATGTCATAATGGTCGTCATGGCGACGGTGATGTCATAATGGTCGTCATGGCGACAATGATGTCATAATGGTCGTCATGGCGACGATGATGTCAGTATGGTAGTGATGGCTTTGGTGATGTCATAATGGTCGTCATGGCGACGATGATGTCAAAATGGTCGTCATGGCGACGAAGATGTCAATATGGTTGTCATGGTTTTGGTGATGTCATAATGGTCGTCATGGCGACGATGATGTCATAAAGTTCGTCATGGCGACGATGATGTCATAATGGTAGTCATGGCAACGATGATGTCATAATGGTCGTCATGGCGACGATGATGTCATACTGGTCGTCGTGGCGACAGTGTTGCCATAATGGTCGTCATGGCGACGGTGATGTCATAATGGTCGTCATGGCGACGGTGTTGTCATAATGGTCGTCATGCCGACGATGATGTCATAATGGTCGTCATGGCAAAGATGATGTCATAATGGTAGTCATGGCAAAGATGATGTCATAATGGTCGTCATGGCGACGATGACGTCATAATGGTCGTCATGGCGACGATGATGTCATAATGGTCGTCATGGTGACGATGATGTCATAATGGTCGTCATGGCAATGGTGATGTCAGAATGGTCGTCATGGCGACGATGATGTCAGTATGGTGGTCATGGCTTTGGTGATGTCATAATGGTCGTCATGGCGACGGTGATGTCATCATGGTCGTCATGGCGACGATGACGTCATAATGGTCGCCATGGCGACAGTGATGTCATAATAGTCGTCATGGCGACGATGATGTCATATTGGTCGTCATGCCGACGATGATGTCATAATGGTCGTCACGGCGACGGTGTTGCCATAATGGTCGTCATGGCGACGATGATGTCATAATGGTCGTCATGGCGACGATGATGTCATAATGGTCGTCATGGCGACGATGATGTCAGTATGGTGGTCATGGCTTTGGTGATGTCATAATGGTCGTCATGGCGACGGTGATGTCCTAATGGTCGTCATGGCAATGGTGATGTCAGAATGGTCGTCATGGCGACGGTGTTTCCATAATGGTCGTCATGGCGACGATGATGTCATAATGGTCGTCATGGCGACGATGATGTCATAATGGTCGTCATGGCGACGATTACGTCATAACGGTCGTCATGGCGACGATGATGTCATAATGGTCGTCATGGTGACGATGATGTCATAATGGTCGTCATGGCAATGGTGATGTCAGAATGGTCGTCATGGCGACGATGATGTCAGTATGGTGGTCATGGCTTTGGTGATGTCATAATGGTCGTCATGGCGACGATTATGTCATAATGGTCGTCATGGCGACGATGATGTCAATATGGTTGTCATGGCTTTGGTGATGTCATAATGGTCGTCATGGCGGCGGTGATGCCATAATGGTCGTCATGGCGACGATGATGTCATAATGGTCGTCATGGCGACGATGATGTCAGTATGTTGGTCATGGCTTTGGTGATGTCATAATGGTCGTCATGGCGACGGTGATGTCATAATGGTCGTCATGGCAATGGTGATGTCAGAATGGTCGTCATGGCGACGGTGTTGCCATAATGGTCGTCATGGCGACGATGATGTCATAATGGTCGTCATGGCGACGATGATGTCATAATGGTCGTCATGGCGAAGATGATGTCATAATGGTCGTCATGCCGACGATGATGTCAGTATGGTGGTCATGGCTTTGGTGATGTCATAATGGTCGTCATGGCGACGATGATGTCATAATGGTCGTCATGGCGACGATGATGTCATAATGGTCGTCATGCCGACGATGATGTCAGTATGGTGGTCATGGCTTTGGTGATGTCATAGTGGTCGTCATGGCGACGGTGATGTCATAATGGTCGTCATGTCAATGGTGATGTCAGAATGGTCGTCATGGCGACGATGATGTCAGTATGGTGGTCATGGATTTGGTGATGTCATAATGGTCGTCATGGCGACGATTATGTCATAATGGTCGTCATGGCGACGATGATGTCAATATGGTTGTCATGGCTTTGGTGATGTCATACTGGTCGTCATGGCGGCGGTGATGTCATAATGGTCGTCATGGCGACGATGATGTCATAATGGTCGTCACGGCGACGATGATGTCATAATGGTCGTCATAGCGACGATGACGTCATAATGGTCGTCATGGCGACGATGATGTCATAATGGTCGTCATGGCGACGATGATGTCAATATGGTTGTCATGGCTTTGGTGATGTCATAATGGTCGTCATGGCGACGGTGATGTCATAATGGTCGTCATGGCGACGATGATGTCATAATGGTCGTCACAGCGACGGTGATGTCATAATGGTCGTCACGGCGACGGTGATGTCATAATGGTAGTCATGGCGACGATGATGTCATACTGGTCGTCATGGCGACGGTGTTGCCATAATGGTCGTCATGGCGACGATGATGTCATACTGGTCGTCATGGCGACGGTGTTGCCATAATGGTCGTCATGGCGACGATGATGTCATCATGGTCGTCATGGCGACGATGATGTCATAATGGTCGTCATGGCGACGATGACGTCATAATGGTCGTCATGGCGACGATGATGTCATAATGGTCGTCATGGTGACGATGATGTCATAATGGTCGTCATGGCAATGGTGATGTCAGAATGGTCGTCATGGCGACGATGATGTCAGTATGGTGGTCATGGCTTTGGTGATGTCATAATGGTCGTCATGGCGACGGTGATGTCATCATGGTCGTCATGGCAATGGTGATGTCAGAATGGTCGTCATGGCGACTATGATGTCAGTATGGTGGTCATTGCTTTGGTGATGTCATAATGGTCGTCATTGCGACGATTATGTCATAATGGTTGTCATGGCGACGATGATGTCAATATGGTTGTCATGGCTTTGGTGATGTCATAATGGTCGTCATGGCGGCGGTGATGTCATAATGGTCGTCATGGCGACGATGATGTCATAATGGTCGTCACGGCGACGATGATGTCATAATGGTCGTCATAGCGACGATGATCTCATAATGGTCGTCATGGCGACGATGACGTCATAATGGTCGTCATGGCGACGATGATGTCATAATGGTCGTCATGGCGACGATGATGTCAATATGGTTGTCATGGCTTTGGTGATGTCATAATGGTCGTCATGGCGACGGTGATGTCATAATGGTCGTCATGGCGACGATGATGTCATAATGGTCGTCACAGCGACGATGATGTCATAATGGTCGTCACGGCGACGGTGATGTCATAATGGTAGTCATGGCGACGATGATGTCATACTGGTCGTCATGGCGACGGTGTTGCCATAATGGTCGTCATGGTGACGATGATGTCATAATGGTCGTCATGGCGACGATTATGTCATAATGGTCGTCATGGCGACGATGATGTCATAATGGTCGTCATGCCGACGATGATGTCAGTATGGTGGTCATGGCGACGATGATGTCAAAATGGTCGTCATGGCGACAATGATGTCATAATGGTCGTCATGGCGACGATGATGTCATTATGGTCATCATGGCGACGGTGTTGCCATAATGGTCGTCATGGCGACGATGATGTCATAATGGTCGTCATGGCGACGAAGATGTCATAATGGTCGTCATGGCGTCAATGATGTCATAATGGTCGTCATGCCGACGATGATGTCATTATGGTCATCATGGCAACGATGATGTCATAATGGTCGTCATGGCGACGATGATGTCATAATAGTCATCATGGCGACAATGATGTCATAATGGTCATCATGGCGACGATGATGTCAATATGGTTGTCATGGCTTTGGTGATGTCATAATGGTCGTCACGGCGACGGTGATGTCATAATGGTCGTCACGGCGACGGTGACGTCATAATGGTCGTCATGGCGACGATGACGTCATAATGGTCGTCATGGCGACGATGATGTCATACTGGTCGTCATGGCGACGGTGTTGCCATAATGGTCGTCATGGCGACGATGATGTCATAATGGTCGTCATGGCGACGATTATGTCATAATGGTCGTCATGCCGACGATGATGTCATAATAGTCGTCATGGCGACGATGACGTCATAATGGTCGTCATGGCGACGTTGACGTCATAATAGTCGTCATGGCGACAGTGATGTCATAATAGTCGTCATGGCGACGATGATGTCATAATGGTCGTCATGCCGACGATGATGTCATAATGGTCGTCACGGCGACGGTGTTGCCATAATGGTCGTCATGGCGACGATGATGTCATAATGGTCGTCATGGCGACAATGATGTCATAATGGTCGTCATGGCGACGATGATGTCAGTATGGTGGTCATGGCTTTGGTGATGTCATAATGGTCGTCATGGCGACGGTGATGTCATAATGGTCGTCATGGCAATGGTGATGTCAGAATGGTCGTCATGGCGACGGTGTTTCCATAATGGTCGTCATGGCGACGATGATGTCATAATGGTCGTCATGGCGACAATGAAGACATAATGGTCGTCATGGCGACGATGACGTCATAATGGTCGTCATGGCGACGATGATGTCATAATGGTCGTCATGGCAATGGTGATGTCAAAATGGTCGTCATGGCGACGATGATGTCAGTATGGTGGTCATGGCTTTGGTGATGTCATAATGGTCGTCATGGCGACGGTGATGTCATCATGGTCGTCATGGCAATGGTGATGTCAGAATGGTCGTCATGGCGACGATGATGTCAGTATGGTGGTCATGGCTTTGGTGATGTCATAATGGTCGTCATGGCGACGATTATGTCATAATGGTCGTCATGGCGACGATTATGTCAATATGGTTGTCATGGCTTTGGTGATGTCATAATGGTCGTCATGGCGGCGGTGATGTCATAATGGTCGTCACGGCGACGGTGATGTCATAATGGTAGTCATGGCGACGATGATGTCATACTGGTCGTCATGGTGACGATGATGTCATAATGGTCGTCATGGCGACGATGATGTCATAATGGTCGTCATGGCGACGATGATGTCATAATGGTCGTCATGCCGACGATGATGTCATAATGGTCGTCATGCCGACGATGATGTCAGTATGGTGGTCATGGCTTTGGTGATGTCATAATGGTCGTCATGGCGACGATGATGTCATACTGGTCGTCATGGCGACGGTGTTGCCATAATGGTCGTCAAGGCGACGATGATGTCATAATGGTCGTCATGGCGACGGTGATGTCATAATGGTCGTCATGCCGACGATGATGTCAGTATGGTGGTCATGGCTTTGGTGATGTCATAGTGGTCGTCATGGCGACGGTGATGTCATAATGGTCGTCATGTCAATGGTGATGTCAGAATGTTCGTCATGGCGACGATGATGTCATAATGGTCGTCATGGCGACGATGATGTCAGTATGGTAGTGATGGCTTTGGTGATGTCATAATGGTCGTCATGGCGACGATGATGTCAAAATGGTCGTCATGGCGACGAAGATGTCAATATGGTTGTCATGGTTTTGGTGATGTCATAATGGTCGTCATGGCGACGATGATGTCATAAAGTTCGTCATGGCGACGATGATGTCATAATGGTAGTCATGGCAACGATGATGTCATAATGGTCGTCATGGCGACGATGATGTCATACTGGTCGTCGTGGCGACAGTGTTGCCATAATGGTCGTCATGGCGACGGTGATGTCATAATGGTCGTCATGGCGACGGTGTTGTCATAATGGTCGTCATGCCGACGATGATGTCATAATGGTCGTCATGGCAAAGATGATGTCATAATGGTAGTCATGGCAAAGATGATGTCATAATGGTCGTCATGGCGACGATGACGTCATAATGGTCGTCATGGCGACGATGATGTCATAATGGTCGTCATGGTGACGATGATGTCATAATGGTCGTCATGGCAATGGTGATGTCAGAATGGTCGTCATGGCGACGATGATGTCAGTATGGTGGTCATGGCTTTGGTGATGTCATAATGGTCGTCATGGCGACGGTGATGTCATCATGGTCGTCATGGCGACGATGACGTCATAATGGTCGCCATGGCGACAGTGATGTCATAATAGTCGTCATGGCGACGATGATGTCATATTGGTCGTCATGCTGACGATGATGTCATAATGGTCGTCACGGCGACGGTGTTGCCATAATGGTCGTCATGGCGACGATGATGTCATAATGGTCGTCATGGCGACGATGATGTCATAATGGTCGTCATGGCGACGATGATGTCAGTATGGTGGTCATGGCTTTGGTGATGTCATAATGGTCGTCATGGCGACGGTGATGTCCTAATGGTCGTCATGGCAATGGTGATGTCAGAATGGTCGTCATGGCGACGGTGTTTCCATAATGGTCGTCATGGCGACGATGATGTCATAATGGTCGTCATGGCGACGATGATGTCATAATGGTCGTCATGGCGACGATTACGTCATAACGGTCGTCATGGCGACGATGATGTCATAATGGTCGTCATGGTGACGATGATGTCATAATGGTCGTCATGGCAATGGTGATGTCAGAATGGTCGTCATGGCGACGATGATGTCAGTATGGTGGTCATGGCTTTGGTGATGTCATAATGGTCGTCATGGCGGCGGTGATGCCATAATGGTCGTCATGGCGACGATGATGTCATAATGGTCGTCATGGCGACGATGATGTCAGTATGTTGGTCATGGCTTTGGTGATGTCATAATGGTCGTCATGGCGACGGTGATGTCATAATGGTCGTCATGGCAATGGTGATGTCAGAATGGTCGTCATGGCGACGGTGTTGCCATAATGGTCGTCATGGCGACGATGATGTCATAATGGTCGTCATGGCGACGATGATGTCATAATGGTCGTCATGGCGAAGATGATGTCATAATGGTCGTCATGCCGACGATGATGTCAGTATGGTGGTCATGGCTTTGGTGATGTCATAATGGTCGTCATGGCGACGATGATGTCATAATGGTCGTCATGGCGACGATGATGTCATAATGGTCGTCATGCCGACGATGATGTCAGTATGGTGGTCATGGCTTTGGTGATGTCATAGTGGTCGTCATGGCGACGGTGATGTCATAATGGTCGTCATGTCAATGGTGATGTCAGAATGGTCGTCATGGCGACGATGATGTCAGTATGGTGGTCATGGATTTGGTGATGTCATAATGGTCGTCATGGCGACGATTATGTCATAATGGTCGTCATGGCGACGATGATGTCAATATGGTTGTCATGGCTTTGGTGATGTCATACTGGTCGTCATGGCGGCGGTGATGTCATAATGGTCGTCATGGCGACGATGATGTCATAATGGTCGTCACGGCGACGATGATGTCATAATGGTCGTCATAGCGACGATGACGTCATAATGGTCGTCATGGCGACGATGATGTCATAATGGTCGTCATGGCGACGATGATGTCAATATGGTTGTCATGGCTTTGGTGATGTCATAATGGTCGTCATGGCGACGGTGATGTCATAATGGTCGTCATGGCGACGATGATGTCATAATGGTCGTCACAGCGACGGTGATGTCATAATGGTCGTCACGGCGACGGTGATGTCATAATGGTAGTCATGGCGACGATGATGTCATACTGGTCGTCATGGCGACGGTGTTGCCATAATGGTCGTCATGGCGACGATGATGTCATACTGGTCGTCATGGCGACGGTGTTGCCATAATGGTCGTCATGGCGACGATGATGTCATCATGGTCGTCATGGCGACGATGATGTCATAATGGTCGTCATGGCGACGATGACGTCATAATGGTCGTCATGGCGACGATGATGTCATAATGGTCGTCATGGTGACGATGATGTCATAATGGTCGTCATGGCAATGGTGATGTCAGAATGGTCGTCATGGCGACGATGATGTCAGTATGGTGGTCATGGCTTTGGTGATGTCATAATGGTCGTCATGGCGACGGTGATGTCATCATGGTCGTCATGGCAATGGTGATGTCAGAATGGTCGTCATGGCGACTATGATGTCAGTATGGTGGTCATTGCTTTGGTGATGTCATAATGGTCGTCATTGCGACGATTATGTCATAATGGTTGTCATGGCGACGATGATGTCAATATGGTTGTCATGGCTTTGGTGATGTCATAATGGTCGTCATGGCGGCGGTGATGTCATAATGGTCGTCATGGCGACGATGATGTCATAATGGTCGTCACGGCGACGATGATGTCATAATGGTCGTCATAGCGACGATGATCTCATAATGGTCGTCATGGCGACGATGACGTCATAATGGTCGTCATGGCGACGATGATGTCATAATGGTCGTCATGGCGACGATGATGTCAATATGGTTGTCATGGCTTTGGTGATGTCATAATGGTCGTCATGGCGACGGTGATGTCATAATGGTCGTCATGGCGACGATGATGTCATAATGGTCGTCACAGCGACGATGATGTCATAATGGTCGTCACGGCGACGGTGATGTCATAATGGTAGTCATGGCGACGATGATGTCATACTGGTCGTCATGGCGACGGTGTTGCCATAATGGTCGTCATGGTGACGATGATGTCATAATGGTCGTCATGGCGACGATTATGTCATAATGGTCGTCATGGCGACGATGATGTCATAATGGTCGTCATGCCGACGATGATGTCAGTATGGTGGTCATGGCGACGATGATGTCAAAATGGTCGTCATGGCGACAATGATGTCATAATGGTCGTCATGGCGACGATGATGTCATTATGGTCATCATGGCGACGGTGTTGCCATAATGGTCGTCATGGCGACGATGATGTCATAATGGTCGTCATGGCGACGAAGATGTCATAATGGTCGTCATGGCGTCAATGATGTCATAATGGTCGTCATGCCGACGATGATGTCATTATGGTCATCATGGCAACGATGATGTCATAATGGTCGTCATGGCGACGATGATGTCATAATAGTCATCATGGCGACAATGATGTCATAATGGTCATCATGGCGACGATGATGTCAATATGGTTGTCATGGCTTTGGTGATGTCATAATGGTCGTCACGGCGACGGTGATGTCATAATGGTCGTCACGGCGACGGTGACGTCATAATGGTCGTCATGGCGACGATGACGTCATAATGGTCGTCATGGCGACGATGATGTCATACTGGTCGTCATGGCGACGGTGTTGCCATAATGGTCGTCATGGCGACGATGATGTCATAATGGTCGTCATGGCGACGATTATGTCATAATGGTCGTCATGCCGACGATGATGTCATAATAGTCGTCATGGCGACGATGACGTCATAATGGTCGTCATGGCGACGTTGACGTCATAATAGTCGTCATGGCGACAGTGATGTCATAATAGTCGTCATGGCGACGATGATGTCATAATGGTCGTCATGCCGACGATGATGTCATAATGGTCGTCACGGCGACGGTGTTGCCATAATGGTCGTCATGGCGACGATGATGTCATAATGGTCGTCATGGCGACAATGATGTCATAATGGTCGTCATGGCGACGATGATGTCAGTATGGTGGTCATGGCTTTGGTGATGTCATAATGGTCGTCATGGCGACGGTGATGTCATAATGGTCGTCATGGCAATGGTGATGTCAGAATGGTCGTCATGGCGACGGTGTTTCCATAATGGTCGTCATGGCGACGATGATGTTATAATGGTCGTCATGGCGACAATGAAGTCATAATGGTCGTCATGGCGACGATGACGTCATAATGGTCGTCATGGCGACGATGATGTCATAATGGTCGTCATGGCAATGGTGATGTCAAAATGGTCGTCATGGCGACGATGATGTCAGTATGGTGGTCATGGCTTTGGTGATGTCATAATGGTCGTCATGGCGACGGTGATGTCATCATGGTCGTCATGGCAATGGTGATGTCAGAATGGTCGTCATGGCGACGATGATGTCAGTATGGTGGTCATGGCTTTGGTGATGTCATAATGGTCGTCATGGCGACGATTATGTCATAATGGTCGTCATGGCGACGATTATGTCAATATGGTTGTCATGGCTTTGGTGATGTCATAATGGTCGTCATGGCGGCGGTGATGTCATAATGGTCGTCATGGCGACGATGATGTCATAATGGTCGTCACGGCGACGATGATGTCATAATGGTCGTCACGGCGACGATGATGTCATAATTGTCGTCATAGCGACGATGATCTCATAATGGTCGTCATGGCGACGATGACGTCATAATGGTCGTCATGGCGACGATGATGTCATAATGGTCGTCATGGCGACGATGATGTCAATATGGTTGTCATGGCTTTGGTGATGTCATAATGGTCGTCATGGCGACGGTGATGTCATAATGGTCGTCATGGCGACGATGATGTCATAATGGTCGTCACAGCGACGATGATGTCATAATGGTCGTCACGGCGACGGTGATGTCATAATGGTAGTCATGGCGACGATGATGTCATACTGGTCGTCATGGCGACGGTGTTGCCATAATGGTCGTCATGGTGACGATGATGTCATAATGGTCGTCATGGCGACGATGATGTCATAATGGTCGTCATGGCGACGATGATGTCATAATGGTCGTCATGCCGACGATGATGTCATAATGGTCGTCATGCCGACGATGATGTCAGTATGGTGGTCATGGCTTTGGTGATGTCATAATGGTCGTCATGGCGACGATGATGTCATACTGGTCGTCATGGCGACGGTGTTGCCATAATGGTCGTCAAGGCGACGATGATGTCATAATGGTCGTCATGGCGACGGTGATGTCATAATGGTCGTCATGCCGACGATGATGTCAGTATGGTGGTCATGGCTTTGGTGATGTCATAGTGGTCGTCATGGCGACGGTGATGTCATAATGGTCGTCATGTCAATGGTGATGTCAGAATGTTCGTCATGGCGACGATGATGTCATAATGGTCGTCATGGCGACGATGATGTCAGTATGGTAGTGATGGCTTTGGTGATGTCATAATGGTCGTCATGGCGACGATGATGTCAAAATGGTCGTCATGGCGACGAAGATGTCAATATGGTTGTCATGGTTTTGGTGATGTCATAATGGTCGTCATGGCGACGATGATGTCATAAAGTTCGTCATGGCGACGATGATGTCATAATGGTAGTCATGGCAACGATGATGTCATAATGGTCGTCATGGCGACGATGATGTCATACTGGTCGTCGTGGCGACAGTGTTGCCATAATGGTCGTCATGGCGACGGTGATGTCATAATGGTCGTCATGGCGACGGTGTTGTCATAATGGTCGTCATGCCGACGATGATGTCATAATGGTCGTCATGGCAAAGATGATGTCATAATGGTAGTCATGGCAAAGATGATGTCATAATGGTCGTCATGGCGACGATGACGTCATAATGGTCGTCATGGCGACGATGATGTCATAATGGTCGTCATGGTGACGATGATGTCATAATGGTCGTCATGGCAATGGTGATGTCAGAATGGTCGTCATGGCGACGATGATGTCAGTATGGTGGTCATGGCTTTGGTGATGTCATAATGGTCGTCATGGCGACGGTGATGTCATCATGGTCGTCATGGCGACGATGACGTCATAATGGTCGCCATGGCGACAGTGATGTCATAATAGTCGTCATGGCGACGATGATGTCATATTGGTCGTCATGCCGACGATGATGTCATAATGGTCGTCACGGCAACGGTGTTGCCATAATGGTCGTCATGGCGACGATGATGTCATAATGGTCGTCATGGCGACGATGATGTCATAATGGTCGTCATGGCGACGATGATGTCAGTATGGTGGTCATGGCTTTGGTGATGTCATAATGGTCGTCATGGCGACGGTGATGTCCTAATGGTCGTCATGGCAATGGTGATGTCAGAATGGTCGTCATGGCGACGGTGTTTCCATAATGGTCGTCATGGCGACGATGATGTCATAATGGTCGTCATGGCGACGATGATGTCATAATGGTCGTCATGGCGACGATTACGTCATAACGGTCGTCATGGCGACGATGATGTCATAATGGTCGTCATGGTGACGATGATGTCATAATGGTCGTCATGGCAATGGTGATGTCAGAATGGTCGTCATGGCGACGATGATGTCAGTATGGTGGTCATGGCTTTGGTGATGTCATAATGGTCGTCATGGCGACGATTATGTCATAATGGTCGTCATGGCGACGATGATGTCAATATGGTTGTCATGGCTTTGGTGATGTCATAATGGTCGTCATGGCGGCGGTGATGCCATAATGGTCGTCATGGCGACGATGATGTCATAATGGTCGTCATGGCGACGATGATGTCAGTATGTTGGTCATGGCTTTGGTGATGTCATAATGGTCGTCATGGCGACGGTGATGTCATAATGGTCGTCATGGCAATGGTGATGTCAGAATGGTCGTCATGGCGACGGTGTTGCCATAATGGTCGTCATGGCGACGATGATGTCATAATGGTCGTCATGGCGACGATGATGTCATAATGGTCGTCATGGCGAAGATGATGTCATAATGGTCGTCATGCCGACGATGATGTCAGTATGGTGGTCATGGCTTTGGTGATGTCATAATGGTCGTCATGGCGACGATGATGTCATAATGGTCGTCATGGCGACGATGATGTCATAATGGTCGTCATGCCGACGATGATGTCAGTATGGTGGTCATGGCTTTGGTGATGTCATAGTGGTCGTCATGGCGACGGTGATGTCATAATGGTCGTCATGTCAATGGTGATGTCAGAATGGTCGTCATGGCGACGATGATGTCAGTATGGTGGTCATGGATTTGGTGATATCATAATGGTCGTCATGGCGACGATTATGTCATAATGGTCGTCATGGCGACGATGATGTCAATATGGTTGTCATGGCTTTGGTGATGTCATACTGGTCGTCATGGCGGCGGTGATGTCATAATGGTCGTCATGGCGACGATGATGTCATAATGGTCGTCACGGCGACGATGATGTCATAATGGTCGTCATAGCGACGATGACGTCATAATGGTCGTCATGGCGACGATGATGTCATAATGGTCGTCATGGCGACGATGATGTCAATATGGTTGTCATGGCTTTGGTGATGTCATAATGGTCGTCATGGCGACGGTGATGTCATAATGGTCGTCATGGCGACGATGATGTCATAATGGTCGTCACAGCGACGGTGATGTCATAATGGTCGTCATGGTGACGATGATGTCATAATGGTCGTCATGGCAATGGTGATGTCAGAATGGTCGTCATGGCGACGATGATGTCAGTATGGTGGTCATGGCTTTGGTGATGTCATAATGGTCGTCATGGCGACGGTGATGTCATCATGGTCGTCATGGCAATGGTGATGTCAGAATGGTCGTCATGGCGACTATGATGTCAGTATGGTGGTCATTGCTTTGGTGATGTCATAATGGTCGTCATTGCGACGATTATGTCATAATGGTTGTCATGGCGACGATGATGTCAATATGGTTGTCATGGCTTTGGTGATGTCATAATGGTCGTCATGGCGGCGGTGATGTCATAATGGTCGTCATGGCGACGATGATGTCATAATGGTCGTCACGGCGACGATGATGTCATAATGGTCGTCATAGCGACGATGATCTCATAATGGTCGTCATGGCGACGATGACGTCATAATGGTCGTCATGGCGACGATGATGTCATAATGGTCGTCATGGCGACGATGATGTCAATATGGTTGTCATGGCTTTGGTGATGTCATAATGGTCGTCATGGCGACGGTGATGTCATAATGGTCGTCATGGCGACGATGATGTCATAATGGTCGTCACAGCGACGATGATGTCATAATGGTCGTCACGGCGACGGTGATGTCATAATGGTAGTCATGGCGACGATGATGTCATACTGGTCGTCATGGCGACGGTGTTGCCATAATGGTCGTCATGGTGACGATGATGTCATAATGGTCGTCATGGCGACGATTATGTCATAATGGTCGTCATGGCGACGATGATGTCATAATGGTCGTCATGCCGACGATGATGTCAGTATGGTGGTCATGGCGACGATGATGTCAAAATGGTCGTCATGGCGACAATGATGTCATAATGGTCGTCATGGCGACGATGATGTCATTATGGTCATCATGGCGACGGTGTTGCCATAATGGTCGTCATGGCGACGATGATGTCATAATGGTCGTCATGGCGACGAAGATGTCATAATGGTCGTCATGGCGTCAATGATGTCATAATGGTCGTCATGCCGACGATGATGTCATTATGGTCATCATGGCAACGATGATGTCATAATGGTCGTCATGGCGACGATGATGTCATAATAGTCATCATGGCGACAATGATGTCATAATGGTCATCATGGCGACGATGATGTCAATATGGTTGTCATGGCTTTGGTGATGTCATAATGGTCGTCACGGCGACGGTGATGTCATAATGGTCGTCACGGCGACGGTGACGTCATAATGGTCGTCATGGCGACGATGACGTCATAATGGTCGTCATGGCGACGATGATGTCATACTGGTCGTCATGGCGACGGTGTTGCCATAATGGTCGTCATGGCGACGATGATGTCATAATGGTCGTCATGGCGACGATTATGTCATAATGGTCGTCATGCCGACGATGATGTCATAATAGTCGTCATGGCGACGATGACGTCATAATGGTCGTCATGGCGACGTTGACGTCATAATAGTCGTCATGGCGACAGTGATGTCATAATAGTCGTCATGGCGACGATGATGTCATAATGGTCGTCATGCCGACGATGATGTCATAATGGTCGTCACGGCGACGGTGTTGCCATAATGGTCGTCATGGCGACGATGATGTCATAATGGTCGTCATGGCGACGATGATGTCATAATGGTCGTCATGGCGACGATGATGTCAGTATGGTGGTCATGGCTTTGGTGATGTCATAATGGTCGTCATGGCGACGGTGATGTCATAATGGTCGTCATGGCAATGGTGATGTCAGAATGGTCGTCATGGCGACGGTGTTTCCATAATGGTCGTCATGGCGACGATGATGTCATAATGGTCGTCATGGCGACAATGAAGTCATAATGGTCGTCATGGCGATGATGACGTCATAATGGTCGTCATGGCGACGATGATGTCATAATGGTCGTCATGGCAATGGTGATGTCAAAATGGTCGTCATGGCGACGATGATGTCAGTATGGTGGTCATGGCTTTGGTGATGTCATAATGGTCGTCATGGCGACGGTGATGTCATCATGGTCGTCATGGCAATGGTGATGTCAGAATGGTCGTCATGGCGACGATGATGTCAGTATGGTGGTCATGGCTTTGGTGATGTCATAATGGTCGTCATGGCGACGATTATGTCATAATGGTCGTCATGGCGACGATTATGTCAATATGGTTGTCATGGCTTTGGTGATGTCATAATGGTCGTCATGGCGGCGGTGATGTCATAATGGTCGTCATGGCGACGATGATGTCATAATGGTCGTCACGGCGACGATGATGTCATAATGGTCGTCACGGCGACGATGATGTCATAATTGTCGTCATAGCGACGATGATCTCATAATGGTCGTCATGGCGACGATGACGTCATAATGGTCGTCATGGCGACGATGATGTCATAATGGTCGTCATGGCGACGATGATGTCAATATGGTTGTCATGGCTTTGGTGATGTCATAATGGTCGTCATGGCGACGGTGATGTCATAATGGTCGTCATGGCGACGATGATGTCATAATGGTCGTCACGGCGACGGTGATGTCATAATGGTCGTCACGGCGACGGTGACGTCATAATGGTCGTCATGGCGACGATGACGTCATAATGGTCGTCATGGCGACGATGATGTCATACTGGTCGTCATGGCGACGGTGTTGCCATAATGGTCGTCATGGCGACGATGATGTCATAATGGTCGTCATGGCGACGATTATGTCATAATGGTCGTCATGCCGACGATGATGTCATAATAGTCGTCATGGCGACGATGACGTCATAATGGTCGTCATGGCGACGTTGACGTCATAATAGTCGTCATGGCGACAGTGATGTCATAATAGTCGTCATGGCGACGATGATGTCATAATGGTCGTCATGCCGACGATGATGTCATAATGGTCGTCACGGCGACGGTGTTGCCATAATGGTCGTCATGGCGACGATGATGTCATAATGGTCGTCATGGCGACGATGATGTCATAATGGTCGTCATGGCGACGATGATGTCAGTATGGTGGTCATGGCTTTGGTGATGTCATAATGGTCGTCATGGCGACGGTGATGTCATAATGGTCGTCATGGCAATGGTGATGTCAGAATGGTCGTCATGGCGACGGTGTTTCCATAATGGTCGTCATGGCGACGATGATGTCATAATGGTCGTCATGGCGACAATGAAGTCATAATGGTCGTCATGGCGATGATGACGTCATAATGGTCGTCATGGCGACGATGATGTCATAATGGTCGTCATGGCAATGGTGATGTCAAAATGGTCGTCATGGCGACGATGATGTCAGTATGGTGGTCATGGCTTTGGTGATGTCATAATGGTCGTCATGGCGACGGTGATGTCATCATGGTCGTCATGGCAATGGTGATGTCAGAATGGTCGTCATGGCGACGATGATGTCAGTATGGTGGTCATGGCTTTGGTGATGTCATAATGGTCGTCATGGCGACGATTATGTCATAATGGTCGTCATGGCGACGATTATGTCAATATGGTTGTCATGGCTTTGGTGATGTCATAATGGTCGTCATGGCGGCGGTGATGTCATAATGGTCGTCATGGCGACGATGATGTCATAATGGTCGTCACGGCGACGATGATGTCATAATGGTCGTCACGGCGACGATGATGTCATAATTGTCGTCATAGCGACGATGATCTCATAATGGTCGTCATGGCGACGATGACGTCATAATGGTCGTCATGGCGACGATGATGTCATAATGGTCGTCATGGCGACGATGATGTCAATATGGTTGTCATGGCTTTGGTGATGTCATAATGGTCGTCATGGCGACGGTGATGTCATAATGGTCGTCATGGCGACGATGATGTCATAATGGTCGTCACAGCGACGATGATGTCATAATGGTCGTCACGGCGACGGTGATGTCATAATGGTAGTCATGGCGACGATGATGTCATACTGGTCGTCATGGCGACGGTGTTGCCATAATGGTCGTCATGGTGACGATGATGTCATAATGGTCGTCATGGCGACGATGATGTCATAATGGTCGTCATGGCGACGATGATGTCATAATGGTCGTCATGCCGACGATGATGTCAGTATGGTGGTCATGGCTTTGGTGATGTCATAATGGTCGTCATGGCGACGATGATGTCATACTGGTCGTCATGGCGACGGTGTTGCCATAATGGTCGTCAAGGCGACGATGATGTCATAATGGTCGTCATGGCGACGGTGATGTCATAATGGTCGTCATGCCGACGATGATGTCAGTATGGTGGTCATGGCTTTGGTGATGTCATAGTGGTCGTCATGGCGACGGTGATGTCATAATGGTCGTCATGTCAATGGTGATGTCAGAATGTTCGTCATGGCGACGATGATGTCAGTATGGTGGTCATGGCTTTGGTGATGTCATAATGGTCGTCATGGCGACGATGATGTCATAATGGTCGTCACGGCGACGATGATGTCATAATGGTCGTCATAGCGACGATGATGTCATAATGGTCGTCATGGCGACGATGACGTCATAATGGTCGTCATGGCGACGATGATGTCATAATGGTCGTCATGGCGACGATGATGTCAATATGGTCGTCATGGCGACGGTGATGTCAATATGGTTGTCATGGCTTTGGTGATGTCATAATGGTCGTCATGGCGGCGGTGATGTCATAATGGTAGTCATGGCGACGATGATGTCATACTGGTCGTCATGGCGACGGTGTTGCCATAATGGTCGTCATGGTGACGATGATGTCATAATGGTCGTCATGGCGACGATGATGTCATAATGGTCGTCATGCCGACGATGATGTCAGTATGGTGGTCATGGCTTTGGTGATGTCATAATGGTCGTCATGGCGACGATGATGTCATACTGGTCGTCATGGCGACGGTGTTGCCATAATGGTCGTCATGGTGACGATGATGTCATAATGGTCGTCATGGCGACGATGATGTCATAATGGTCGTCATGCCGACGATGATGTCAGTATGGTGGTCATGGCTTTGGTGATGTCATAATGGTCGTCATGGCGACGATGATGTCATACTGGTCGTCATGGCGACGGTGTTGCCATAATGGTCGTCAAGGCGACGATGATGTCATAATGGTCGTCATGGCGATGGTGATGTCATAATGGTCGTCATGCCGACGATGATGTCAGTATGGTGGTCATGGCTTTGGTGATGTCATAGTGGTCGTCATGGCGACGGTGATGTCATAATGGTCGTCATGTCAATGGTGATGTCAGAATGGTCGTCATGGCGACGATGATGTCAGTATGGTGGTCATGGCTTTGGTGATGTCATAATGGTCGTCATGGCGACGATTATGTCATAATGGTCGTCATGGCGACGATGATGTCAATATGGTTGTCATGGCTTTGGTGATGTCATACTGGTCGTCATGGCGGCGGTGATGTCATAATGGTCGTCATGGCGACGATGATGTCATAATGGTCGTCACGGCGACGATGATGTCATAATGGTCGTCATAGCGACGATGATGTCATAATGGTCGTCATGGCGACGATGACGTCATAATGGTCGTCATGGCGACGATGATGTCATAATGGTCGTCATGGCGTCGATGATGTCAATATGGTTGTCATGGCTTTGGTGATGTCATAATGGTCGTCATGGCGACGGTGATGTCATAATGGTCGTCATGGCGACGATGATGTCATAATGGTCGTCACAGCGACGGTGATGTCATAATGGTCGTCACGGCGACGGTGATGTCATAATGGTAGTCATGGCGACGATGATGTCATACTGGTCGTCATGGCGACGGTGTTGCCATAATGGTCGTCATGGCGACGATGATGTCATCATGGTCGTCATGGCGACGATGATGTCATAATGGTCGTCATGGCGACAATGACGTCATAATGGTCGTCATGGCGACGATGATGTCATAATGGTCGTCATGGTGACGATGATGTCATAATGGTCGTCATGGCAATGGTGATGTCAGAATGGTCGTCATGGCGACGATGATGTCAGTATGGTGGTCATGGCTTTGGTGATGTCATAATGGTCGTCATGGCGACGGTGATGTCATCATGGTCGTCATGGCAATGGTGATGTCAGAATGGTCGTCATGCCGACGATGATGTCAGTATGGTGGTCATGGCTTTGGTGATGTCATAATGGTCGTCATGGCGACGATTATGTCATAATGGTCGTCATGGCGACGATGATGTCAATATGGTTGTCATGGCTTTGGTGATGTCATAATGGTCGTCATGGCGGCGGTGATGTCATAATGGTCGTCATGGCGACGATGATGTCATAATGGTCGTCACGGCGACGATGATGTCATAGTGGTCGTCATAGCGACGATGATCTCATAATGGTCGTCATGGCGACGATGACGTCATAATGGTCGTCATGGCGACGATGATGTCATAATGGTCGTCATGGCGACGATGATGTCAATATGGTTGTCATGGCTTTGGTGATGTCATAATGGTCGTCATGGCGACGGTGATGTCATAATGGTCGTCATGGCGACGATGATGTCATAATGGTCGTCACAGCGACGATGATGTCATAATGGTCGTCACGGCGATGGTGATGTCATAATGGTAGTCATGGCGACGATGATGTCATACTGGTCGTCATGGCGACGGTGTTGCCATAATGGTCGTCATGGTGACGATGATGTCATAATGGTCGTCATGGCGACGATGATGTCATAATGGTCGTCATGGCGACGATGATGTCATAATGGTCGTCATGCCGACGATGATGTCAGTATGGTGGTCATGGCGACGATGATGTCAAAATGGTCGTCATGGCGACAATGATGTCATAATGGTCGTCATGGCGACGATGATGTCATTATGGTCATCATGGCGACGGTGTTGCCATAATGGTCGTCATGGCGACGATGATGTCATAATGGTCGTCATGGCGACGATGATGTCATAATGGTCGTCATGGCGTCAATGATGTCATAATGGTCGTCATGCCGACGATGATGTCATTATGGTCATCATGGCAACGATGATGTCATAATGGTCGTCATGGCGACGATGATGTCATAATAGTCATCATGGCGACAATGATGTCATAATGGTCATCATGGCGACGATGATGTCAATATGGTTGTCATGGCTTTGGTGATGTCATAATGGTCGTCACGGCGACGGTGATGTCATAATGGTCGTCACGGCGACGGTGACGTCATAATGGTCGTCATGGCGACGATGACGTCATAATGGTCGTCATGGCGACGATGATGTCATACTGGTCGTCATGGCGACGATGATGTCATATGGTCGTCATGGCGACGATGATGTCATAATGGTCGTCATGGCGACGATGATGTCATAATGGTAGTCATGGCAACGATGATGTCATAATGGTCGTCATGGCGACGATGATGTCATACTGGTCGTCATGACGACAGTGTTGCCATAATGGTCGTCATGGCGACGATGATGTCATCATGGTCTTCATGGCGACGGTGTTGTCATAATGGTCGTCATGCCGACGATGATGTCATAATGGTCGTCATGGCAAAGATGATGTCATAATGGTAGTCATGGCAAAGATGATGTCATAATGGTCGTCATGGCGACGATGACGTCATAATGGTCGTCATGGCGACGATGATGTCATAATGGTCGTCATGGTGACGATGATGTCATAATGGTCGTCATGGCAATGGTGATGTCAGAATGGTCGTCATGGCGACGATGATGTCAGTATGGTGGTCATGGCTTTGGTGATGTCATAATGGTCGTCATGGCGACGGTGATGTCATCATGGTCGTCATGGCAATGGTGATGTCAGAATGTTCGTCATGGCGACGATGATGTCAGTATGGTGGTCATGGCTTTGGTGATGTCATAATGGTCGTCATGGCGGCGGTGATGTCAAAATGGTCGTCACGGCGACGATGATGTCATAATGGTCGTCATAGCGACGATGATCTCATAATGGTCGTCATGGCGACGATGACGTCATAATGGTCGTCATGGCGACGATGATGTCATAATGGTCGTCATGGCGACGATGATGTCAATATGGTTGTCATGGCTTTGGTGATGTCATAATAGTCGTCATGGCGACGGTGATGTCATAATGGTCGTCATGGCGACGATGATGTCATAATGGTCGTCACAGCGACGATGATGTCATTATGGTCGTCATGGCGTCAATGATGTCATAATGGTCGTCATGCCGACGATGATGTCATTATGGTCATCATGGCAACGATGATGTCATAATGGTCGTCATGGCGACGATGATGTCATAATAGTCATCATGGCGACAATGATGTCATAATGGTCATCATGGCGACGATGATGTCAATATGGTTGTCATGGCTTTGGTGATGTCATAATGGTCGTCACGGCGACGGTGATGTCATAATGGTCGTCATGGCGACGATGACGTCATAATGGTCGTCATGGCGACGATGATGTCATACTGGTCGTCATGGCGACGGTGTTGCCATAATGGTCGTCATGGCGACGATGATGTCATAATGGTCGTCATGGCGACGATGATGTCATAATGGTCGTCATGCCGACGATGATGTCATAATAGTCGTCATGGCGAAGATGATGTCATAATGGTCGTCATGGCGACGATGACGTCATATTGATCGTCATGGTGACGATGACGTCATAATGATCGTCATGTCGACGGTGATGTCATAATGGTCGTCATGGCGACGGTGATGTCATAATAGTCGTCATGGCGACGTTGATGTCATAATTGTCGTCATGCCGACGATGATGTCATAATGGTCGTCATGGCGACGGTGTTACCATAATGGTCATCATGGCGACCATGATGTCATAATGGTCGTCATGGCGACAATGATGTCATAATGGTCGTCATGGCGAAGATGATGTCAGTATGGTAGTCATGGCTTTGGTGATGTCATATTGGTCGTCATGGCGACGATGATGTCAAAATGGTTGTCATGGCGACGATGATGTCAATATGGTTGTCATGGTTTTGGTGATGTCATAATGGTCGTCATGGCGACGATGATGTCATAAAGTTCGTCATGGCGACGATGATGTCATAGTGGTAGTCATGGCAACGATGATGTCATAATGGTCGTCATGGCGACGATGATGTCAAAATGGTTGTCATGGCGACGATGATGTCAATATGGTTGTCATGGTTTTGGTGATGTCATAATGGTCGTCATGGCGACGATGATGTCATAAAGTTCGTCATGGCGACGATGATGTCATAGTGGTAGTCATGGCAACGATGATGTCATAATGGTCGTCATGGCGACGATGATGTCATACTGGTCGTCATGGCGACAGTGTTGCCATAATGGTCGTCATGGCGACGGTGTTGTCATAATGGTCGTCATGCCGACGATGATGTCATAATGGTCGTCATGGCAAAGATGATGTCATAATGGTAGTCATGGCAAAGATGATGTCATAATGGTCGTCATGGCGACGATGATGTCATAATGGTCGTCATGGCGACGGTGATGTCATAATAGTCGTCATGGCGACGATGATGTCATAATGGTCGTCATGCCGACGATGATGTCATAATGGTCGTCATGGCGACGGTGTTGCCATAATGGTCGTCATGGCGACGATGATGTCATAATGGTCGTCATGGCGACGATGACGTCATAATGGTCGTCATGGCGACGATGACGTCATAATGGTCGTCATGGCGACGATGATGTCATAATGGTCGTCATGGCGACGATGATGTCATACTGGTTGTCATGGCGACTGTGTTGCCATAATGGTCGTCATGGCGACTGTGTTGCCATAATGGTCGTCATGGCGACGATGATGTCATAATGGTCGTCATGGCGACGGTGATGTCATAATGGTCGTCATGCCGACGATGATGTCAGTATGGTGGTCATGGCTTTGGTGATGTCATAATGGTCGTCATGGCGACGGTGATGTCATAATGGTCGTCATGGCGACGATGATGTCATAATGATCGTCACGGCGACGATGATGTCATAATGGTCGTCACGGCGACGGTGATGTCATAATGGTCGTCATGGCGACGATAACGTCATAATGGTCGTCATGGCGACGATGATGTCATAATGGTCGTCATGGCGACGATGATGTCATAATGGTTGTCATGGCGACGATGATGTCATAATGGTCGTCATGGTGACGATGATGTCATAATGGTCGTCATGGCGACGATGATGTCATAATGGTCGTCATGGCGACGATGATGTCATACTGGTCATCATCGCGACGGTGTTGCCATAATGGTCGTCATGGCGACGATGATGTCATAATGGTCGTCATGGCGACGGTGATGTCATAATGGTCGTCATGATGACGATGATGTCAGTATGGTGGTCATGGCTTTGGTGATGTCATAATGGTCGTCATGGCGACGGTGATGTCAAAATGGTCGTCATGGCAATGGTGATGTCATACTGGTCGTCATGGCGACGATGACGTCATACTGGTCGTCATGGCGACGGTGTTGCCATAATGGTGGTCATGGCGACGATGAGGTCATAATGGTCGTCATGGCAACGGTGATGTCAGAATGGTCGTCATGGCGACGATGACGTCATACTGGTCGTCATGGCTACGATGATGTCATAATGGTCGTCATGGCTACGATGATGTCATAATGGTCGTCTTGGCCACAATGATGTCATAATGATCGTCATGGCTACGATGATGTCATAATGGTCGTCATGGCGACGATGATGTCATAATGGTCGTCATGGTGACGATGATGTCATAATGGTCGTCATGGCGACGATGATGTCATAATGGTCGTCATGGCGACGATGATGTCATACTGGTCATCATCGCGACGGTGTTGCCATAATGGTCGTCATGGCGACGATGATGTCATAATGGTCGTCATGGCGACGGTGATGTCATAATGGTCGTCATGATGACGATGATGTCAGTATGGTGGTCATGGCTTTGGTGATGTCATAATGGTCGTCATGGCGACGGTGATGTCAAAATGGTCGTCATGGCAATGGTGATGTCATACTGGTCGTCATGGCGACGATGACGTCATACTGGTCGTCATGGCGACGGTGTTGCCATAATGGTGGTCATGGCGACGATGAGGTCATAATGGTCGTCATGGCAATGGTGATGTCAGAATGGTCGTCATGGCGACGATGACGTCATACTGGTCGTCATGGCTACGATGATGTCATAATGGTCGTCATGGCTACGATGATGTCATAATGGTCGTCTTGGCCACGATGATGTCATAATGATCGTCATGGCGACGATGATGTCATAATGGTCGTCATGGCGACGGTGATGTTATAATAGTCGTCATGGCGACTATGATGTCATAATGGTCGTCATGCCGACGATGATGTCAATATGGTTGTCATGGCTTTGCTGATGTCATAATGGTCGTCATGGCGACGGTGATGTCATAATGGTCGTCATGGCGAGGATGATGTCATAATGGTCGTCACGGCGACGATGATGTCATAATGGTCGTCACGGCGGCGGTAATGACATAATGGTCGTCATGGCGACGATGATGTCATACTGTCGTCATGGCGACGGTGTTGCCATAATGGTCGTCATGGCGACGATGATGTCATAATGGTAATCATGGCGACGATGACGTCATAATGGTCGTCATGGCGACGATGACGTCATAATGGTCGTCATGGCGACGATGATGTCATAATGGTCGTCATGGCGACAGTGTTGCCATAATGGTCGTCATGGCGATGGTGTTGTCATAATGGTCGTCATGCCGACGATGATGTCATAATGGTCGTCATGGCAAAGATGATGTCATAATGGTAGTCATGGCAAAGATGATGTCATAATGGTCGTCATGGCGACGATGATGTCATAATAGTCGTCATGGCGACGATGATGTCATAATGGTCGTCATGCCGACGATGATGTCATAATGGTCGTCATGGCGACGGTGTTGCCATAATGGTCATCATGGCGACGATGATGTCATAATGGTCGTCATGGCGACGATGATGTCATAATGGTCGTCATGGCGACGATGATGTCAGTATGGTGGTCATGGCTTTGGTGATGTCATAATGGTCGTCATGGCGACGGTGATGTCATAATGGTCGTCATGGCAATGGTGATGTCAGAATGGTCGTCATGGCGACGATGATGTCAGTATGGTGGTCATGGCTTTGGTGATGTCATAATGGTCGTCATGGCGACGATGATGTCAATATGGTTGTCATGGCTTTGGTGATGTCATAATGGTCGTCATGGCGTCGGTGATGTCATAATGGTCGTCATGGCGACGATGATGTCATAATGGTTGTCACGGCGACGATGATGTCATAATGGTCGTCATAGCGACGATGATGTCATAATGGTCGTCATGGCGACGATGACGTCATAATGGTCGTCATGGCGACGATGATGTCATAATGGTCGTCATGACGACGATGATGTCATACTGGTCGTCATGGCGACGGTGTTGCCATAATGGTCGTCATGGCGACGATGATGTCATAATGGTCGTCATGGCGACGGTGATGTCATAATGGTCGTCATGCCGACGATGATGTCAGTATGGTGGTCATGGCTTTGGTGATGTCATAATGGTCGTCATGGCAACGATGATGTCATAATGGTCGTCATGGCGACGATGATGTCATAATGGTCGTCATGGCGACGATGATGTCAGTATGGTGGTCATGGCTTTGGTGATGTCATAATGGTCGTCATGGCGACGGTGATGTCAAAATGGTCGTCATGGCAATGGTGATGTCAGAATGGTCTTCATGGCGACGATGATGTCATACTGGTCGTCATGGCGACGGTGTTGCTATAATGGTCGTCATGGCGATGATGATGTCATAATGGTCGTCATGGCGACGATGATGTCATAATGGTCATAATGGCGACGATGACGTCATAATGGTCATAATGGCGACGATGACGTCATAATGGTCGTCATGGCGACAATGACGTCATTATGGTCGTCATGGCGACGATGATGTCATAATGGTCGTCATGGCGGCGATGATGTCATACTGGTCGTCATGGCGACGGAGTTGCCATAATGGTCGTCATTTCGACGATGATGTCATAATGGTCGTTATGCCGACGATGATGTCATAATGGTCGTCATGGCGACGGTGTTGTCATAATGGTCGTCATGGCGACGATGATGTTATAATGGTCGTCATGGCGACGATGATGTCATAATGGTCGTCATGGCGACGATGATGTCAGTATGGTGGTCATGGCGACGGTGATGTCATAATGGTCGTCATGGCGACGGTGATGTCATAATGGTCGTCATGGCAATGGTGATGTCAGAATGGTCGTCATGGCGACGATGATGTCAGGATGGTGGTCATGGCTTTGGTGATGTCATAATGGTCATCATGGCGACGATGATGTCATAATGGTCGTCATGGCGACGATGATGTCAATATGGTTGTCATGGCTTTGGTGATGTCATAATGGTCGTCATGGCGACGGTGATGTCATAATGGTCGTCACGGCGACGATGATGTCATAATGGTCGTCACGGCGACGGTGATGTCATAATGGTCGTCACGGCGACGATGATGTCATACTGGTAGTCATGGCGACGATGATGTCATTATGGTCGTCATGGCGACAATGATGTCATAATGGTCGTCATGGCGACGATGACGTCATAATGGTCGTCATGGCGACGATGATGTCATAATGGTCGTCATGGCGACAGTGATGTCATAATGGTTGCCATGGCAACAATGTTGTCATAAAGGTCGTCATGGCGAAGGTGATGTCATAATGGTTGCCATGGCAACAATGTTGTCATAAAGGTCGTCATGGCGATGATGATGTCATTATGGTCGTCATGGCAACGATGATGTCATAATGGTCGTCATGGCAACGATGAAGTCATATTCGTCGTCACGGCAATAGTGATGTCATAATGCTCATCATGGCGAAGGTGATGTCATAATAATTGCCATGGTAACAATGTTGTCATAATGGTCGTCATGACGAGGGTTATGTCATAATGGTCGTCATGGCGACGGTGATGTCATAATGGTCATCATGGCAACGATGAGGTCATAATGTTCGTCATGGCGACGGTGATGTAATATTGGTCGTCATGGCGACGATGATGTCATAATGGTCATCATGGCGACAATGATGTCATAATGGTCGTCATGGCGACGGTGATGTCATAATGGTCATCATGGCGACGATGATGTCATAATGGTCAGTCATGGCGACGATGATGTCATAATGTTCGTCATGGCGACGATGAAGTCATAATGGTCATCATGGCGACGATGATGTCAAAATGGTCATCATGGCAACGATGATGTCATAATGGTCGTCATGGCGACGGTGATGTCAGAATGGTCGTCATGGCAAAGGTGATGTCAGAATGGTCGTCATGGCAAAGGTGATGTCAGAATGGTCATCATGGCGACGATGATGTCATAATGGTCGTCATGGCCACGATGATGTCATAATGGTCGTCATGGCGATGATGATGCCATAATGGTCGTCATGGCGACGATGATGTCAAAATGGTCGTCATGGCGACGATGATGTCATAATGGTCGTCATGCCGACGATGATGTCATTATGGTCGTCACGCCGACGATGATGTCATAATGGTCGTCACGGCGACGATGATGTCATAATTGTCGTCATAGCGACGATGATCTCATAATGGTCGTCATGGCGACGATGGCGTCATAATGGTCGTCATGGCGACGATGATGTCATAATGGTCGTCATGGCGACGATGATGTCAATATGGTTGTCATGGCTTTGGTGATGTCATAATGGTCGTCATGGCGACGGTGATGTCATAATGGTCGTCATGGCGACGATGATGTCATAATGGTCGTCACAGCGACGATGATGTCATAATGGTCGTCACGGCGACGGTGATGTCATAATGGTAGTCATGGCGACGATGATGTCATACTGGTCGTCATGGCGACGGTGTTGCCATAATGGTCGTCATGGTGACGATGATGTCATAATGGTCGTCATGGCGACGATGATGTCATAATGGTCGTCATGGCGACGATGATGTCATAATGGTCGTCATGCCGACGATGATGTCAGTATGGTGGTCATGGCTTTGGTGATGTCATAATGGTCGTCATGGCGACGATGATGTCATACTGGTCGTCATGGCGACGGTGTTGCCATAATGGTCGTCAAGGCGACGATGATGTCATAATGGTCGTCATGGCGACGGTGATGTCATAATGGTCGTCATGCCGACGATGATGTCAGTATGGTGGTCATGGCTTTGGTGATGTCATAGTGGTCGTCATGGCGACGGTGATGTCATAATGGTCGTCATGTCAATGGTGATGTCAGAATGGTCGTCATGGCGACGATGATGTCAGCATGGTGGTCATGGCTTTGGTGATGTCATAATGGTCGTCATGGCGACGATTATGTCATAATGGTCGTCATGGCGACGATGATGTCAATATGGTTGTCATGGCTTTGGTGATGTCATACTGGTCGTCATGGCGGCGGTGATGTCATAATGGTCGTCATGGCGACGATGATGTCATAATGGTCGTCACGGCGACTATGATGTCATAATGGTCGTCATAGCGACGATGATGTCATAATGGTCGTCATGGCGACGATGACGTCATAATGGTCGTCATGGCGACGATGATGTCATAATGGTCGTCATGGCGACGATGATGTCAATATGGTTGTCATGGCTTTGGTGATGTCATAATGGTCGTCATGGCGACGGTGATGTCATAATGGTCGTCATGGCGACGATGATGTCATAATGGTCGTCACAGCGACGGTGATGTCATAATGGTCGTCACGGCGACGGTGATGTCATAATGGTAGTCATGGCGACGATGATGTCATACTGGTCGTCATGGCGACGGTGTTGCCATAATGGTCGTCATGGCGACGATGATGTCATCATGGTCGTCATGGCGACGATGATGTCATAATGGTCGTCATGGCGACGATGACGTCATAATGGTCGTCATGGCGACGATGATGTCATAATGGTCGTCATGGTGACGATGATGTCATAATGGTCGTCATGGCAATGGTGATGTCAGAATGGTCGTCATGGCGACGATGATGTCAGTATGGTGGTCATGGCTTTGGTGATGTCATAATGGTCGTCATGGCGACGGTGATGTCATCATGGTCGTCATGGCAATGGTGATGTCAGAATGGTCGTCATGGCGACGATGATGTCAGGATGGTGGTCATGGCTTTGGTGATGTCATAATGGTCGTCATGGCGACGATTATGTCGTAATGGTCGTCACGGCGACGATGATGTCAATATGGTTGTCATGGCTTTGGTGATGTCATAATGGTCGTCATGGCGGCGGTCATGTCATAATGGTCGTCATGGCGACGATGATGTCATTATGGTCGTCACGGCGACGATGATGTCATAGTGGTCGTCATAGCGACGATGATCTCATAATGGTCGTCATGGCGACGATGACGTCATAATGGTCGTCATGGCGACGATGATGTCATAATGGTCGTCATGGCGACAATGATGTCAATATGGTTGTCATGGCTTTGGTGATGTCATAATGGTCGTCATGGCGACGGTGATGTCATAATGGTCGTCATGGCGACGATGATGTCATAATGGTCGTCACAGCGACGATGATGTCATAATGGTCGTCACGGCGACGGTGATGTCATAATGGTAGTCATGGCGACGATGATGTCATACTGGTCGTCATGGCGACGGTGTTGCCATAATGGTCGTCATGGTGACGATGATGTCATAATGGTCGTCATGGCGACGATGATGTCATAATGGTTGTCATGGCGACGATGATGTCATAATGGTCGTCATGCCGACGATGATGTCAGTATGGTGGTCATGGCGACGATGATGTCAAAATGGTCGTCATGGCGACAATGATGTCATAATGGTCGTCATGGCGACGATGATGTCATTATGGTCATCATGGCGACGGTGTTGCCATAATGGTCGTCATGGCGACGATGATGTCATAATGGTCGTCATGGCGACGATGATGTCATAATGGTCGTCATGGCGTCAATGATGTCATAATGGTCGTCATGCCGACGATGATGTCATTATGGTCATCATGGCAACGATGATGTCATAATGGTCGTCATGGCGACGATGATGTCATAATAGTCATCATGGCGACAATGATGTCATAATGGTCATCATGGCGACGATGATGTCAATATGGTTGTCATGGCTTTGGTGATGTCATAATGGTCGTCACGGCGACGGTGATGTCATAATGGTCGTCACGGCGACGGTGACGTCATAATGGTCGTCATGGCGACGATGACGTCATAATGGTCGTCATGGCGACGATGATGTCATACTGGTCGTCATGGCGACGGTGTTGCCAGAATGGTCGTCATGGCGACGATGATGTCATATGGTCGTCATGGCGACGATGATGTCATAATGGTCGTCATGGCGACGATGATGTCATAATGGTAGTCATGGCAACGATGATGTCATAATGGTCGTCATGGCGACGATGATGTCATACTGGTCGTCATGGCGACAGTGTTGCCATAATGGTCGTCATGGCGACGATCATGTCATCATGGTCGTCATGGCGACGGTGTTGTCATAATGGTCGTCATGCCGACGATGATGTCATAATGGTCGTCATGGCAAAGATGATGTCATAATGGTAGTCATGGCAAAGATGATGTCATAATGGTCGTCATGGCGACGATGACGTCATAATGGTCGTCATGGCGACGATGATGTCATAATGGTCGTCATGGTGACGATGATGTCATAATGGTCGTCATGGCAATGGTGATGTCAGAATGGTCGTCATGGCGACGATGATGTCAGTATGGTGGTCATGGCTTTGGTGATGTCATAATGGTCGTCATGGCGACGGTGATGTCATCATGGTCGTCATGGCAATGGTGATGTCAGAATGTTCGTCATGGCGACGATGATGTCAGTATGGTGGTCATGGCTTTGGTGATGTCATAATGGTCGTCATGGCGGCGGTGATGTCAAAATGGTCGTCACGGCGACGATGATGTCATAATGGTCGTCATAGCGACGATGATCTCATAATGGTCGTCATGGCGACGATGACGTCATAATGGTCGTCATGGCGACGATGATGTCATAATGGTCGTCATGGCGACGATGATGTCAATATGGTTGTCATGGCTTTGGTGATGTCATAATGGTCGTCATGGCGACGGTGATGTCATAATGGTCGTCATGGCGACGATGATGTCATAATGGTCGTCACAGCGACGATGATGTCATTATGGTCGTCATGGCGTCAATGATGTCATAATGGTCGTCATGCCGACGATGATGTCATTATGGTCATCATGGCAACGATGATGTCATAATGGTCGTCATGGCGACGATGATGTCATAATAGTCATCATGGCGACAATGATGTCATAATGGTCATCATGGCGACGATGATGTCAATATGGTTGTCATGGCTTTGGTGATGTCATAATGGTCGTCACGGCGACGGTGATGTCATAATGGTCGTCATGGCGACGATGACGTCATAATGGTCGTCATGGCGACGATGATGTCATACTGGTCGTCATGGCGACGGTGTTGCCATAATGGTCGTCATGGCGACGATGATGTCATAATGGTCGTCATGGCGACGATTATGTCATAATGGTCGTCATGCCGACGATGATGTCATAATGGTCGTCATGGCGAAGATGATGTCAGTATGGTAGTCATGGCTTTGGTGATGTCATATTGGTCGTCATGGCGACGATGATGTCAAAATGGTCGTCATGGCGACGATGATGTCAATATGGTTGTCATGGTTTTGGTGATGTCATAATGGTCGTCATGGCGACGATGATGTCATAAAGTTCGTCATGGCGACGATGATGTCATAGTGGTAGTCATGGCAACGATGATGTCATAATGGTCGTCATGGCGACGATGATGTCATACTGGTCGTCATGGCGACAGTGTTGCCATAATGGTCGTCATGGCGACGGTGTTGTCATAATGGTCGTCATGCCGACGATGATGTCATAATGGTCGTCATGGCAAAGATGATGTCATAATGGTAGTCATGGCAAAGATGATGTCATAATGGTCGTCATGGCGACGATGATGTCATAATGGTCGTCATGGCGACGGTGATGTCATAATAGTCGTCATGGCGACGATGATGTCATAATGGTCGTCATGCCGACGATGATGTCATAATGGTCGTCATGGCGACGGTGTTGCCATAATGGTCGTCATGGCGACGATGATGTCATAATGGTCGTCATGGCGACGATGACGTCATAATGGTCGTCATGGCGACGATGACGTCATAATGGTCGTCATGGCGACGATGATGTCATAATGGTCGTCATGGCGACGATGATGTCATACTGGTTGTCATGGCGACTGTGTTGCCATAATGGTCGTCATGGCGACTGTGTTGCCATAATGGTCGTCATGGCGACGATGATGTCATAATGGTCGTCATGGCGACGCTGATGTCATAATGGTCGTCATGCCGACGATGATGTCAGTATGGTGGTCATGGCTTTGGTGATGTCATAATGGTCGTCATGGCGACGGTGATGTCATAATGGTCGTCACGGCGACGATGATGTCATAATGATCGTCACGGCGACGATGATGTCATAATGGTCGTCACGGCGACGGTGATGTCATAATGGTCGTCATGGCGACGATAACGTCATAATGGTCGTCATGGCGACGATGATGTCATAATGGTCGTCATGGCGACGATTATGTCATAATGGTCGTCATGGCGACGATGATTTCATAATGGTCGTCATGGTGACGATGATGTCATAATGGTCGTCATGGCGACGATGATGTCATAATGGTCGTCATGGCGACGATGATGTCATACTGGTCATCATCGCGACGATGATATCATAATGGTCGTCATGCCGACGATGATGTCAGTATGGTGGTCATGGCAAAGATGATGTCATAATGGTAGTCATGGCAAGGATGATGTCATAATGGTCGTCATGGCGACGATGACGTCATAATGGTCGTCATGGCGACGATGATGTCATAATGGTCGTCATGGTGACGATGATGTCATAATGGTCGTCCTGGCAATGGTGATGTCAGAATGGTCGTCATGGCGACGATGATGTCAGTATGGTGGTCATGGCTTTGGTGATGTCATAATGGTCGTCATGGCGACGGTGATGTCATCATGGTCGTCATGGCGACGATGATGTCATAATGGTCGTCACGGCGACGATGATGTCATAATGGTCGTCATGGCGAAGATGATGTCATAATGGTCGTCATGGCGATGATGATGTCATAATGGTCGTCATGGCGACGATGACGTCATAATGGTCGTCATGGCGACAGTGATGTCATAATAGTCGTCATGGCGACGATGATGTCATAATGGTCGTCATGCCGACGATGATGTCATAATGGTCGTCACGGCGACGGTGTTGCCATAATGGTCGTCATGGCGACGATGTCATAATGGTCGTCATGGCGACGATGATGTCATAATGGTCGTCATGGCGACGATGATGTCAGTATGGTGGTCATGGCTTTGGTGATGTCATAATGGTCGTCATGGCGACGGTGATGTCATAATGGTTGTCATGGCAATGGTGATGTCAGAATGGTCGTCATGGCGACGGTGTTTCCATAATGGTCGTCATGGTGACGATGATGTCATAATGGTCGTCATGGCGACGATGACGTCATAATGGTCGTCTTGGCGACGATGACGTCATAATGGTCGTCATGGCGACGATGATGTCATAATGATCGTCATGGTGATGATGATGTCATAATGGTCGTCATGGCAATGGTGATGTCAGAATGGTCGTCATGGCGACGATGATGTCAGTATGGTGGTCATGGCTTTGGTGATGTCATAATGGTCATCATGGCGACGGTGATGTCATAATGGTCGTCATGGCAATGGTGATGTCAGAATGGTCGTCATGGCGACGATGATGTCAGTATGGTGGTCATGGCTTTGGTGATGTCATAATGGTCGTCATGGCGGCGGTGATGCCATAATGGTCGTCATGGCGACTATGATGTCATAATGGTCGTCATGGCGACGATGATGTCAGTATGGTGGTCATGGCTTTGGTGATGTCATAATGGTCGTCATGGCGACGGTGATGTCATAATGGTCGTCATGGCAATGGTGATGTCAGAATGGTCGTCATGGCGACGGTGTTGCCATAATGGTCGTCATGGCGACGATGATGTCAGAATGGTCGTCATGGCGACGATGATGTCATAATGGTCGTCATGGCAATGGTGATGTCAGAATGGTCGTCATGGCGACGATGATGTCAGTATGGTGGTCATGGCTTTGGTGATGTCATAATGGTCGTCATGGCGACGATTATGTCATAATGGTCGTCATGGCGACGATGATGTCAATATGGTTGTCATGGCTTTGGTGATGTCATAATGGTCGTCATGGCGACGATGATGTCATAATGGTCGTCACGGCGACGATGATGTCATAATGGTCGTCATAGCGACGATGATCTCATAATGGTCGTCATGGCGACGATGACGTCATAATGGTCGTCATGGCGACGAAGATGTCATAATGGTCGTCATGGCGACGATGATGTCAATATGGTTGTCATGGCTTTGGTGATTTCATAATGGTCGTCATGGCGACGGTGATGTCATAATGGTCGTCATGGCGACGATGATGTCATAATGGTCGTCACGGCGACGATGATGTCATAATGGTCGTCACGGCGACGGTGATGTCATAATGGTAGTCATGGCGACGATGATGTCATACTGGTCGTCATGGCGACGGTGTTGCCATAATGGTCGTCATGGTGACGATGATGTCATAATGGTCGTCATGGCGACGATGATGTCATGATGGTCGTCATGGCGACGATGATGTCATAATGGTCGTCATGCCGACGATGATGTCAGTATGGTGGTCATGGCTTTGGTGATGTCATAATGGTCGTCATGGCGACGATGATGTCATACTGGTCGTCATGGCGACGGTGTTGCCATAATGGTCGTCATGGCGACGATGATGTCATAATGGTCGTCATGGCGACGGTGATGTCATAATGGTCGTCATGCCGACGATGATGTCAGTATGGTGGTCATGGCTTTGGTGATGTCATAATGGTCGTCATGGCGACGGTGATGTCATAATGGTCGTCATGTCAATGGTGATGTCAGAATGGTCGTCATGGAGGCGGTGATGTCATAATGGTCGTCATGGCGACGATGATGTCATAATGGTCGTCATGGCGGCGATGATGTCATAATGGTCGTCATAGCGACGATGATGTCATAATGGTCGTCATGGCGACGATGACGTCATAATGGTCGTCATGGCGACGATGATGTCATAATGGTCATCATGGCGACGATGATGTCAGAATGGTCGTCATGGCGACGATGATGTCAGTATGGTGGTCATGGCTTTGGTGATGTCATACTGCTCGTCATGGCGACGGTGTTGCCATAATGGTCGTCATGGTGACGATGATGTCATAATGGTCGTCATGGCGACGATGATGTCATAATGGTCGTCATGGCGACCATTATGACATCATCGTCGCCATGCCGACGATGATGTCAGTATGGTGGTCATGGCGACGATGATGTCAAAATGGTCGTCATGGCGACAATGATGTCATAATGGTCGTCATGGCGACGATGATGTCATTATGGTCATCATGGCGACGGTGTTGCCATAATGGTCGTCATGGCGACGATGATGTCATAATGGTCGTCATGGCGACGATGATGTCATAATGGTCGTCATGGCGTCAATGATGTCATAATGGTCGTCATGCCGACGATGATGTCATTATGGTCATCATGGCAACGATGATGTCATAATGGTCGTCATGGCGACGATGATGTCATAATAGTCATCATGGCGACAATGATGTCATAATGGTCATCATGGCGACGATGATGTCAATATGGTTGTCATGGCTTTGGTGATGTCATAATGGTCGTCACGGCGACGGTGATGTCATAATGGTCGTCATGGCGACGATGACGTCATAATGGTCGTCATGGCGACGATGATGTCATACTGGTCGTCATGGCGACGGTGTTGACATAATGGTCGTCATGGCGACGATGATGTCATAATGGTCGTCATGGCGACGATTATGTCATAATGGTCATCATGCCGACGATGATGTCATAATAGTCGTCATGGCGAAGATGATGTCATAATGGTCGTCATGGCGACGATTATGTCATAATGGTCGTCATGGCGACGATGATGTCAATATGGTTGTCATGGCTTTGGTGATGTCATAATGGTCGTCATCGCGGCGGTGATGTCATAATGGTCGTCATGGCGACGATGATGTCATAATGGTCGTCACGGCGACGATGAGGTCATAATGGTCGTCACGGCGACGATGATGTCATAATGGTCGTCATAGCGACGATGATCTCATAATGGTCGTCATGGCGACGATGACGTCATAATGGTCGTCATGGCGACGATGATGTCATAATGGTCGTCATGGCGACGATGATGTCAATATGGTTGTCATGGCTTTGGTGATGTCATAATGGTCGTCATGGCGACGGTGATGTAATAATGGTCGTCATGGCGACGATGATGTCATAATGGTCGTCACAGCGACGATGATGTCATAATGGTCGTCACGGCGACGGTGATGTCATAATTGTAGTCATGGCGACGATGATGTCATACTGGTCGTCATGGCGACGGTGTTGCCATAATGGTCGTCATGGTGACGATGATGTCATAATGGACGTCATGGCGACGATGATGTCATAATGGTCGTCATGGCGACGATGATGTCATAATGGTCGTCATGCCGACGATGATGTCAGTATGGTGGTCATGGCTTTGGTGATGTCATAATGGTCGTCATGGCGACGATGATGTCATACTGGTCGTCATGGCGACGGTGTTGCCATAATGGTCGTCATGGCGACGGTGATGTCATAATGGTAGTCATTCCGACGATGATGTCAGTATGGTGGTCATGGCTTTGGTGATGTCATAATGGTCGTCATGGCGACGGTGATGTCATAATGGTCGTCATGTCAATGGTGATGTCAGAATGGTCGTCATGGCGACGATGATGTCAGTATGGTGGTCATGGCTTTGGTGATGTCATAATGGTCGTCATGGCGACGATTATGTCATAATGGTCGTCATGGCGACGATGATGTCAATATGGTTGTCATGGCTTTGGTGATGTCATACTGGTCGTCATGGCGGCGGTGATGTCATAATGGTCGTCATGGCGACGATGATGTCATAATGGTCGTCACGGCGACGATGATGTCATAATGGTCGTCATAGCGACGATGATGTCATAATGGTCGTCATGGCGACGATGACGTCATAATGGTCGTCATGGCGACGATGATGTCATAATGGTCGTCATGGCGACGATGATGTCAATATGGTTGTCATGGCTTTGGTGATGTCATAATGGTCGTCATGGCGACGGTGATGTCATAATGGTCGTCATGGCGACGATGATGTCATAATGGTCGTCACAGCGACGATGATGTCATAATGGTCGTCACGGCGACGGTGATGTCATAATGGTAGTCATGGCGACGATGATGTCATACTGGTCGTCATGGCGACGGTGTTGCCATAATGGTCGTCATGGCGACGATGATGTCATCATGGTCATCATGGCGACGATGATGTCATAATGGTCGTCATGGCGACGATGACGTTATAATGGTCGTCATGGCGACGATGATGTCATAATGGTCGTCATGGTGACGATGATGTCATAATGGTCGTCATGGCAATGGTGATGTCAGAATGGTCGTCATGGCGACGATGATGTCAGTATGGTGGTCATGGCTTTGGTGATGTCATAATGGTCGTCATGGCGACGGTGATGTCATCATGGTCGTCATGGCAATGGTGATGTCAGAATGGTCGTCATGGCGACGATGATGTCAGTATGGTGGTCATGGCTTTGGTGATGTCATAATGGTCGTCATGGTGACAATTATGTCATAATGGTCGTCATGGCGACGATGATGTCAATATGGTTGTCATGGCTTTGGTGATGTCATAATGGTCGTCATGGCGGCGGTGATGTCATAATGGTCGTCATGGCGACGATGATGTCATAATGGTCGTCATAGCGACGATGATCTCATAATGGTCGTCATGGCGACGATGACGTCATAATGGTCGTCATGGCGACGATGATGTCATAATGGTCGTCATGACGACGATGATGTCAATATGGTTGTCATGGCTTTGGTGATGTCATAATGGTCGTCATGGCGACGGTGATGTCATAATGATCGTCATGGCGACGATGATGTCATAATGGTCGTCACAGCGACGATGATGTCATAATGGTCGTCACGGCGACGGTGATGTCATACTGGTCGTCATGGCGACGGTGTTGCCATAATGGTCGTCATGTTGACGATGATGTCATAATGGTCGTCATGGCGACGATGATGTCATAATGGTCGTCATGCCGACGATGATGTCAGTATGGTGGTCATGGCGACGATGATGTCAAAATGGTCGTCATGGCGACAATGATGTCATAATGGTCATCATGGCGACGATGATGTCATTATGGTCGTCATGGCGACGGTGTTGCCATAATGGTCGTCATGGCGACGATGATGTCATAATGGTCATCATGGCGACGATGATGTCATAATGGTCGTCATGGCGTCAATGATGTCATAATGGTCGTCATGCCGACGATGATGTCATTATGGTCATCATGGCAACGATGATGTCATAATGGCCGTCATGGCGACGATGATGTCATAATAGTCATCATGGCGACAATGATGTCATAATGGTCATCATGGCGACGATGATGTCAATATGGTCGTCATGGCTTTGGTGATGTCATAATGGTCGTCACGGCGACGGTGATGTCATAATGGTCGTCATGGCGACGATGACGTCATAATGGTCGTCATGGCGACGATGATGTCATACTGGTCGTCATGGCGACGGTGTTGCCATAATGGTCGTCATGGCGACGATGATGTCATAATGGTCGTCATGGCGACGATGATGTCATAATGGTCGTCATGCCGACGATGATGTCATAATAGTCGTCATGGCGAAGATGATGTCATAATGGTCGTCATGGCGACGATGACGTCATAATGATCGTCATGGCAACGATGACGTCATAATGATCGTCATGTCGACGGTGATGTCATAATGGTCGTCATGGCGACGGTGAAGTCATAATAGTCGTCATGGCGACGTTGATGTCATAATTGTCGTCATGCCGACGATGATGTCATAATGGTCGTCATGGCGACGGTGTTACCATAATGGTCATCATGGCGACGATGATGTCATAATGGTCGTCATGGCGACAATGATGTCATAATGGTCGTCATGGCGACGATGATGTCAGTATGGTAGTCATGGCTTTGGTGATGTCATAATGGTCGTCATGGCGACGATGATGTCATAATGGTCGTCATGCCGACGATGATGTCATTATGGTCGTCATGGCAACGATGATGTCATAATGGTCGTCATGGCGACGATGATGTCATAATAGTCATCATGGCGACAATGATGTCATAATGGTCATCATGGCGACGATGATGTCAATATGGTTGTCATGGCTTTGGTGATGTCATAATGGTCGTCACGGCGACGGTGATGTCATAATGGTTGTCATGGCGACGATGACGTCATAATGGTCGTCATGGCGACGATGATGTCATACTGGTCGTCATGGCGACGGTGTTGCCATAATGGTCGTCATGGCGACGATGATGTCATAATGGTCGTCATGGCGACGATTATGTCATAATGGTCGTCATGCCGACGATGATGTCATAATAGTCGTCATGGCGAAGATGATGTCATAATGGTCGTTATGGCGACGATGACGTCATAATGATCGTCATGGCGACGATGACGTCATAATGATCGTCATGGCGACGATGACGTCATAATGATCGTCATGTCGACGGTGATGTCATAATGGTCGTCATGGCGACGGTGATGTCATAATAGTCGTCATGGCGACGTTGATGTCATAATTGTCGTCATGCCGACGATGATGTCATAATGGTCGTCATGGCGACGGTGTTACCATAATGGTCATCATGGCGACGATGATGTCATAATGGTCGTCATGGCGACAATGATGTCATAATGGTCGTCATGGCGACGATGATGTCAGTATGGTAGTCATGGCTTTGGTGATGTCATAATGGTCGTCATGGCGACGATGATGTCAAAATTGTCGTCATGGCGACGATGATGTCAATATGGTTGTCATGGTTTTGGTGATGTCATAATGGTCGTCATGGCGACGATGATGTCATAAAGTTCGTCATGGCGACGATGATGTCATAATGGTAGTCATGGCAACGATGATGTCATAATGGTCGTCATGGCGACGATGATGTCATACTGGTCGACATGGCGACAGTGTTGCCATAATGGTCGTCATGGCGACGGTGATGTCATAATGGTCGTCATGGCGACGGTGTTGTCATAATGGTCGTCATGCCGACGATGATGTCATAATGGTCGTCATGGCAAAGATGATGTCATAATGGTAGTCATGGCAAAGATGATGTCATAATGGTCGTCATGGCGACGATGACGTCATAATGGTCGTCATGGCGACAATGATGTCATAATGGTCGTCATGGTGACGATGATGTCATAATGGTCGTCATGGCAATGGTGATGTCAGAATGGTCGTCATGGCGACGATGATGTCAGTATGGTGGTCATGGCTTCGGTGATGTCATAATGGTCGTCATGGCGACGGTGATGTCATCATGGTCATCATGGCGACGATGACGTCATAATGGTCGTCATGGCAATGGTGATGTCAGAATGGTCGTCATGGCGACGGTGTTGCCATAATGGTCGTCATGGCGACGATGATGTCATCATGGTCGTCATGGCGACGATGAAGTCATAATGGTCGTCATGGCGACGATGACGTCATAATGGTCGTCATGGCGACGATGATGTCATAATGGTCGTCATGGTGACGATGATGTCATAATGGTCGTCATGGCAATGGTGATGTCAGAATGGTCGTCATGGCGACGATGATGTCAGTATGGTGGTCATGGCTTTGGTGATGTCATAATGGTCGTCATGGCGACGGTGATGTCATCATGGTCGTCATGGCAATGGTGATGTCAGAATGGTCGTCATGACGACGATGATGTCAGTATCGTGGTCATGGCTTTGGTGATGTCATAATGGTCGTCATGGCGACGATTATGTCATAATGGTCGTCATGGCGACGATTATGTCAATATGGTTGTCATGGCTTTGGTGATGTCATAATGGTCGTCATGGCGGCGGTGATGTCATAATGGTCGTCATGGCGACGATGATGTCATAATGGTCGTCACGGCGACGATGATGTCATAATGGTCGTCATAGCGACGATGATCTCATAATAGTCGTCATGGCGACGATGACGTCATAATGGTCGTCATGGCGACGATGATGTCATAATGGTCGTCATGGCGACGATGATGTCAATATGGTTGTCATGGCTTTGGTGATGTCATAATGGTCGTCATGGCGACGGTGATGTCATAATGGTCGTCATGGCGACGATGATGTCATAATGATCGTCACAGCGACGATGATGTCATAATGGTCGTCACGGCGACGGTGATGTCATAATGGTAGTCATGGCGACGATGATGTCATACTGGTCGTCATGGCGACGGTGTTGCCATAATGGTCGTCATGGTGACGATGATGTCATAATGGTCGTCATGGCGACGATGATGTCATAATGGTCGTCATGGCGACGATGATGTCATAATGGTCGTCATGCCGACGATGATGTCAGTATGGTGGTCATGGCTTTGGTGATGTCATAATGGTCGTCATGGCGACGATGATGTCATAATGGTCGTCATGGCGACGATGATGTCATAATGGTCGTCATGCCGACGATAATGTCAGTATGGTGGTCATGGCTTTGGTGATGTCATAATGGTCGTTATGGCGACGGTGATGTCATAATGGTCGTCATGGCGACGATGATGTCATAATGGTCGTCACAGCGACGGTGATGTCATAATGGTCGTCACGGCGACGGTGATGTCATAATGGTAGTCATGGCGACGATGATGTCATACTGGTCGTCATGGCGACGGTGTTGCCATAATGGTCGTCATGGCGACGATGATGTCATCATGGTCGTCATGGCGATGATGATGTCATAATGGTCGTCATGGCGACGATGACGTCATAATGGTCGTCATGGCGACGATGATGTCATAATGGTCGTCATGGTGACGATGATGTCATAATGGTCGTCATGGCAATGGTGATGTCAGAATGGTCGTCATGGCGACGATGATGTCAGTATGGTGGTCATGGCTTTGGTGATGTCATAATGGTCGTCATGGCGACGGTGATGTCATAATGGTCGTCATGGCAATGGTGATGTCAGAATGGTCGTCATGGCGACGATGATGTCAGTATGGTGGTCATTGCTTTGGTGATGTCATAATGGTCGTCATGGCGACGATTATGTCATAATGGTTGTCATGGCGACGATGATGTCAATATGGTTGTCATGGCTTTGGTGATGTCATAATGGTCGTCATGGCGGCGGTGATGTCATAATGGTCGTCATGGCGACGATGATGTCATAATGGTCGTCACGGCGACGATGATGTCAAAATGGTCGTCATAGCGACGATGATCTCATAATGGTCGTCATGGCGACGATGACGTCATAATGGTCGTCATGGCGACGATGATGTCATAATGGTCGTCATGGCGACGATGATGTCAATATGGTTGTCATGGCTTTGGTGATGTCATAATGGTCGTCATGGCGACGGTGATGTCATAATGGTCGTCATGGCGACGATGATGTCATAATGGTCGTCACAGCGACGATGATGTCATAATGGTCGTCACGGCGACGGTGATGTCATAATGGTAGTCATGGCGACGATGATGTCATACTGGTCGTCATGGCGACGGTGTTGCCATAATGGTCGTCATGGTGACGATGATGTCATAATGGTCGTCATGGCGACGATGATGTCATAATGGTCGTCATGGCGACGATGATGTCATAATGGTCGTCATGACGACGATGATGTCAGTATGGTGGTCATGGCGACGATGATGTCAAAATGGTCGTCATGGCGACAATGATGTCATAATGGTCGTCATGGCGACGATGATGTCATTATGGTCATCATGGCGACGGTGTTGCCATAATGGTCGTCATGGCGACGATGATGTCATAATGGTCGTCATGGCGACGATGATGTCATAATGGTCGTCATGGCGTCAATGATGTCATAATGGTCGTCATGCCGACGATGATGTCATTATGGTCATCATGGCAACGATGATGTCATAATGGTCGTCATGGCGACGATGATGTCATAATAGTCATCATGGCGACAATGATGTCATAATGGTCATCATGGCGACGATGATGTCAATATGGTTGTCATGGCTTTGGTGATGTCATAATGGTCGTCACGGCGACGGTGATGTCATAATGGTCGTCACGGCGACGGTGACGTCATAATGGTCGTCATGGCGACGATGACGTTATAATGGTCGTCATGGCGACGATGATGTCATACTGGTCGTCATGGCGACGGTGTTGCCATAATGGTCGTCATGGCGACGATGATGTCATAATGGTCATCATGGCGACGATTATGTCATAATGGTCGTCATGCCGACGATGATGTCATAATAGTCGTCATGGCGACGAAGACGTCATAATGGTCGTCATGGCGACGATGACGTCATAATAGTCGTCATGGCGACAGTGATGTCATAATAGTCGTCATGGCGACGATGATGTCATAATGGTCGTCATGCCGACGATGATGTCATAATGGTCGTCACGGCGACGGTGTTGCCATAATGGTCGTCATGGTGACGATGATGTCATAATGGTCGTCATGGCGACGATGATGTCAGTATGGTGGTCATGGCTTTGGTGATGTCATAATGGTCGTCATGGCGACGGTGATGTCATTATGGTCGTCATGGCAATGGTGATGTCAGAATGGTCGTCATGGCGACGGTGTTTCCATAATGGTCGTCATGGCGACGATGATGTCATAATGGTCGTCATGGCGACGATGAAGTCATAATGGTCGTCATGGCGACGATGACGTCATAATGGTCGTCATGGCGACGATGAAGTCATAATGGTCGTCATGGCGACGATGACGTCATAATGGTCGTCATGGCGACGATGATGTCATAATGGTCGTCATGGTGACGATGATGTCATAATGGTCGTCATGGCAATGGTGATGTCAGAATGGTCGTCATGGCGACGATGATGTCAGTATGGTGGTCATGGCTTTGGTGATGTCATAATGGTCGTCATGGCGACGGTGATGTCATCATGGTCGTCATGGCAATGGTGATGTCAGAATGGTCGTCATGGCGACGATGATGTCAGTATGGTGGTCATGGCTTTGGTGATGTCATAATGGTCATCATGGCGACGATTATGTCATAATGGTCGTCATGGCGACGATTATGTCAATATGGTTGTCATGGCTTTGGTGATGTCATAATGGTCGTCATGGCGGCGGTGATGTCATAATGGTCGTCATGTCGACGATGATGTCATAATGGTCGTCACGGCGACGATGATGTCATAATGGTCGTCACGGCGACGATGATGTCATAATTGTCGTCATAGCGACGATGATCTCATAATGGTCGTCATGGCGACGATGACGTCATAATGGTCGTCATGGCGACGATGATGTCATAATGGTCGTCATGGCGACAATGATGTCAATATGGTTGTCATGGCTTTGGTGATGTCATAATGGTCGTCATGGCGACGGTGATGTCATAATGGTCGTCATGGCGACGATGATGTCATAATGGTCGTCACAGCGACGATGATGTCATAATGGTCGTCACGGCGACGGTGATGTCATAATGGTAGTCATGGCGACGATGATGTCATACTGGTCGTCATGGCGACGGTGTTGCCATAATGGTCGTCATGGTGACGATGATGTCATAATGGTCGTCATGGCGACGATGATGTCATAATGGTCGTCATGGCGACGATGATGTCATAATGGTCGTCATGCCGACGATGATGTCAGTATGGTGGTCATGGCTTTGGTGATGTCATAATGGTCGTCATGGCGACGATGATGTCATACTGGTCGTCATGGCGACGGTGTTGCCATAATGGTCGTCAAGGCGACGATGATGTCATAATGGTCGTCATGGCGACGGTGATGTCATAATGGTCGTCATGCCGACGATGATGTCAGTATGGTGGTCATGGCTTTGGTGATGTCATAGTGGTCGTCATGGCGACGGTGATGTCATAATGGTCGTCATGTCAATGGTGATGTCAGAATGTTCGTCATGGCGACGATGATGTCAGTATGGTGGTCATGGCTTTGGTGATGTCATAATGGTCGTCATGGCGACGATTATGTCATAATGGTCGTCATGGCGACGATGATGTCAATATGGTTGTCATGGCTTTGGTGATGTCATACTGGTCGTCATGGCGGCGGTGATGTCATAATGGTCGTCACGGCGACGATGATGTCATAATGGTCGTCATAGCGACGATGATGTCATAATGGTCGTCATGGCGACGATGACGTCATAATGGTCGTCATGGCGACGATGATGTCATAATGGTCGTCATGGCGACGATGATGTCAATATGGTTGTCATGGCTTTGGTGATGTCATAATGGTCGTTATGGCGACGGTGATGTCATAATGGTCGTCATGGCGACGATGATGTCATAATGGTCGTCACAGCGACGGTGATGTCATAATGGTCGTCACGGCGACGGTGATGTCATAATGGTAGTCATGGCGACGATGATGTCATACTGGTCGTCATGGCGACGGTGTTGCCATAATGGTCGTCATGGCGACGATGATGTCATCATGGTCGTCATGGCGATGATGATGTCATAATGGTCGTCATGGCGACGATGACGTCATAATGGTCGTCATGGCGACGATGATGTCATAATGGTCGTCATGGTGACGATGATGTCATAATGGTCGTCATGGCAATGGTGATGTCAGAATGGTCGTCATGGCGACGATGATGTCAGTATGGTGGTCATGGCTTTGGTGATGTCATAATGGTCGTCATGGCGACGGTGATGTCATCATGGTCGTCATGGCAATGGTGATGTCAGAATGGTCGTCATGGCGACGATGATGTCAGTATGGTGGTCATTGCTTTGGTGATGTCATAATGGTCGTCATGGCGACGATTATGTCATAATGGTTGTCATGGCGACGATGATGTCAATATGGTTGTCATGGCTTTGGTGATGTCATAATGGTCGTCATGGCGGCGGTGATGTCATAATGGTCGTCATGGCGACGATGATGTCATAATGGTCGTCACGGCGACGATGATGTCAAAATGGTCGTCATAGCGACGATGATCTCATAATGGTCGTCATGGCGACGATGACGTCATAATGGTCGTCATGGCGACGATGATGTCATAATGGTCGTCATGGCGACGATGATGTCAATATGGTTGTCATGGCTTTGGTGATGTCATAATGGTCGTCATGGCGACGGTGATGTCATAATGGTCGTCATGGCGACGATGATGTCATAATGGTCGTCACAGCGACGATGATGTCATAATGGTCGTCACGGCGACGGTGATGTCATAATGGTAGTCATGGCGACGATGATGTCATACTGGTCGTCATGGCGACGGTGTTGCCATAATGGTCGTCATGGTGACGATGATGTCATAATGGTCGTCATGGCGACGATGATGTCATAATGGTCGTCATGGCGACGATGATGTCATAATGGTCGTCATGACGACGATGATGTCAGTATGGTGGTCATGGCGACGATGATGTCAAAATGGTCGTCATGGCGACAATGATGTCATAATGGTCGTCATGGCGACGATGATGTCATTATGGTCATCATGGCGACGGTGTTGCCATAATGGTCGTCATGGCGACGATGATGTCATAATGGTCGTCATGGCGACGATGATGTCATAATGGTCGTCATGGCGTCAATGATGTCATAATGGTCGTCATGCCGACGATGATGTCATTATGGTCATCATGGCAATGATGATGTCATAATGGTCGTCATGGCGACGATGATGTCATAATAGTCATCATGGCGACAATGATGTCATAATGGTCATCATGGCGACGATGATGTCAATATGGTTGTCATGGCTTTGGTGATGTCATAATGGTCGTCACGGCGACGGTGATGTCATAATGGTCGTCACGGCGACGGTGACGTCATAATGGTCGTCATGGCGACGATGACGTCATAATGGTCGTCATGGCGACGATGATGTCATACTGGTCGTCATGGCGACGGTGTTGCCATAATGGTCGTCATGGCGACGATGATGTCATAATGGTCGTCATGGCGACGATTATGTCATAATGGTCGTCATGCCGACGATGATGTCATAATAGTCGTCATGGCGACGATGACGTCATAATGGTCGTCATGGCGACGATGACGTCATAATAGTCGTCATGGCGACAGTGATGTCATAATAGTCGTCATGGCGACGATGATGTCATAATGGTCGTCATGCCGACGATGATGTCATAATGGTCGTCACGGCGACGGTGTTGCCATAATGGTCGTCATGGTGACGATGATGTCATAATGGTCGTCATGGCGACGATGATGTCATAATGGTCGTCATGGCGACGATGATGTCAGTATGGTGGTCATGGCTTTGGTGATGTCATAATGGTCGTCATGGCGACGGTGATGTCATAATGGTCGTCATGGCAATGGTGATGTCAGAATGGTCGTCATGGCGACGGTGTTTCCATAATGGTCGTCATGGCGACGATGATGTCATAATGGTCGTCATGGCGACGATGAAGTCATAATGGTCGTCATGGCGACGATGACGTCATAATGGTCGTCATGGCGACGATGATGTCATAATGGTCGTCATGGTGACGATGATGTCATAATGGTCGTCATGGCAATGGTGATGTCAGAATGGTCGTCATGGCGACGATGATGTCAGTATGGTGGTCATGGCTTTGGTGATGTCATAATGGTCGTCATGGCGACGGTGATGTCATCATGGTCGTCATGGCAATGGTGATGTCAGAATGGTCGTCATGGCGACGATGATGTCAGTATGGTGGTCATGGCTTTGGTGATGTCATAATGGTCGTCATGGCGACGATTATGTCATAATGGTCGTCATGGCGACGATTATGTCAATATGGTTGTCATGGCTTTGGTGATGTCATAATGGTCGTCATGGCGGCGGTGATGTCATAATGGTCGTCATGTCGACGATGATGTCATAATGGTCGTCACGGCGACGATGATGTCATAATGGTCGTCACGGCGACGATGATGTCATAATTGTCGTCATAGCGACGATGATCTCATAATGGTCGTCATGGCGACGATGACGTCATAATGGTCGTCATGGCGACGATGATGTCATAATGGTCGTCATGGCGACAATGATGTCTATATGGTTGTCATGGCTTTGGTGATGTCATAATGGTCGTCATGGCGACGGTGATGTCATAATGGTCGTCATGGCGACGATGATGTCATAATGGTCGTCACAGCGACGATGATGTCATAATGGTCGTCACGGCGACGGTGATGTCATAATGGTAGTCATGGCGACGATGATGTCATACTGGTCGTCATGGCGACGGTGTTGCCATAATGGTCGTCATGGTGACGATGATGTCATAATGGTCGTCATGGCGACGATGATGTCATAATGGTCGTCATGGCGACGATGATGTCATAATGGTCGTCATGCCGACGATGATGTCAGTATGGTGGTCATGGCTTTGGTGATGTCATAATGGTCGTCATGGCGACGATGATGTCATACTGGTCGTCATGGCGACGGTGTTGCCATAATGGTCGTCAAGGCGACGATGATGTCATAATGCTCGTCATGGCGACGGTGATGTCATAATGGTCGTCATGCCGACGATGATGTCAGTATGGTGGTCATGGCTTTGGTGATGTCATAGTGGTCGTCATGGCGACGGTGATGTCATAATGGTCGTCATGTCAATGGTGATGTCAGAATGTTCGTCATGGCGACGATGATGTCAGTATGGTGGTCATGGCTTTGGTGATGTCATAATGGTCGTCATGGCGACGATTATGTCATAATGGTCGTCATGGCGACGATGATGTCAATATGGTTGTCATGGCTTTGGTGATGTCATACTGGTCGTCATGGCGGCGGTGATGTCATAATGGTCGTCATGGCGACGATGATGTCATAATGGTCGTCACGGCGACGATGATGTCATAATGGTCGTCATAGCGACGATGATGTCATAATGGTCGTCATGGCGACGATGACGTCATAATGGTCGTCATGGCGACGATGATGTCATAATGGTCGTCATGGCGACGATGATGTCAATATGGTTGTCATGGTTTTGGTGATGTCATAATGGTCGTCATGGCGACGGTGATGTCATAATGGTCGTCATGGCGACGATGATGTCATAATGGTCGTCACAGCGACGGTGATGTCATAATGGTCGTCACGGCGACGGTGATGTCATAATGGTAGTCATGGCGACGATGATGTCATACTGGTCGTCATGGCGACGGTGTTGCCATAATGGTCGTCATGGCGACGATGATGTCATCATGGTCGTCATGGCGACGATGATGTCATAATGGTCGTCATGGCGACGATGACGTCATAATGGTCGTCATGGCGACGATGATATCATAATGGTCGTCATGGTGACGATGATGTCATAATGGTCGTCATGGCAATGGTGATGTCAGAATGGTCGTCATGGCGACGATGATGTCAGTATGGTGGTCATGGCTTTGGTGATGTCATAATGGTCGTCATGGCGACGGTGATGTCATCATGGTCGTCATGGCAATGGTGATGTCAGAATGGTCGTCATGGCGACGATGATGTCAGTATGGTGGTCATGGCTTTGGTGATGTCATAATGGTCGTCATGGCGACGATTATGTCATAATGGTCGTCATGGCGACGATGATGTCAATATGGTTGTCATGGCTTTGGTGATGTCATAATGGTCGTCATGGCGGCGGTGATGTCATAATGGTCGTCATGGCGACGATGATGTCATAATGGTCGTCACGGCGACGATGATGTCATAATGGTCGTCATAGCGACGATGATCTCATAATGGTCGTCATGGCGACGATGACGTCATAATGGTCGTCATGGCGACGATGATGTCATAATGGTCGTCATGGCGACGATGATGTCAATATGGTTGTCATGGCTTTGGTGATGTCATAATGGTCGTCATGGCGACGGTGATGTCATAATGGTCGTCATGGCGACGATGATGTCATAATGGTCGTCACAGCGACGATGATGTCATAATGGTCGTCACGGCGACGGTGATGTCATAATGGTAGTCATGGCGACGATGATGTCATACTGGTCGTCATGGCGATGGTGTTGCCATAATGGTCGTCATGGTGACGATGATGTCATAATGGTCGTCATGGCTACGATGATGTCATAATGGTCGTCATGGCGACGATGATGTCATAATGGTCGTCATGCCGACGATGATGTCAGTATGGTGGTCATGGCTTTGGTGATGTCATAATGGTCGTCATGGCGACGATGATGTCATACTGGTCGTCATGGCGACGGTGTTGCCATAATGGTCGTCAAGGCGACGATGATGTCATAATGGTCGTCACGGCGACGGTGATGTCATAATGGTAGTCATGGCGACGATGATGTCATACTGGTCGTCATGGCGACGGTGTTGCCATAATGGTCGTCATGGTGACGATGATGTCATAATGGTCGTCATGGCGACGATGATGTCATAATGGTCGTCATGGCGACGATGATGTCATAATGGTCGTCATGCCGACGATGATGTCAGTATGGTGGTCATGGCTTTGGTGATGTCATAATGGTCGTCATGGCGACGATGATGTCATACTGGTCGTCATGGCGACGGTGTTGCCATAATGGTCGTCAAGGCGACGATGATGTCATAATGGTCGTCATGGCGACGGTGATGTCATAATGGTCGTCATGGCGACGATGATGTCAGTATGGTGGTCATGGCTTTGGTGATGTCATAATGGTCGTCATGGCGACGGTGATGTCATCATGGTCGTCATGGCAATGGTGATGTCAGAATGGTCGTCATGGCGACGATGATGTCAGTATGGTGGTCATGGCTTTGGTGATGTCATAATGGTCGTCATGGCGACGATTATGTCATAATGGTCGTCATGGCGACTATGATGTCAATATGGTTGTCATGGCTTTGGTGATGTCATAATGGTCGTCATGGCGGCGGTGATGTCATAATGGTCGTCATGGCGACGATGATGTCATAATGGTCGTCACGGCGACGATGATGTCATAATGGTCGTCATAGCGACGATGATGTCATAATGGTCGTCATGGCGACGATGACGTCATAATGGTCGTCATGGCGACGATGATGTCATAATGGTCGTCATGGCGACGATGATGTCAATATGGTTGTCATGGCTTTGGTGATGTCATAATGGTCGTCATGGCGACGGTGATGTCATAATGGTCGTCATGGCGACGATGATGTCATAATGGTCGTCACAGCGACGGTGATGTCATAATGGTCGTCACGGCGACGGTGATGTCATAATGGTAGTCATGGCGACGATGATGTCATACTGGTCGTCATGGCGACTGTGTTGCCATAATGGTCATCATGGCGACGATGATGTCATCATGGTCGTCATGGCGACGATGATGTCCTAATGGTCGTCATGGCGACGATGACGTCATAATGGTCGTCATGGCGACGATGATGTCATAATGGTCGTCATGTTGACGATGATGTCATAATGGTCGTCATGGCAATGGTGATGTCAGAATGGTCGTCATGGCGACGATGATGTCAGTATGGTGGTCATGGCTTTGGTGATGTCATAATGGTCGTCATGGCGACGGTGATGTCATCATGGTCGTCATGGCAATGGTGATGTCAGAATGGTCGTCATGGCGACGATGATGTCAGTATGGTGGTCATGGCTTTGGTGATGTCATAATGGTCGTCATGGCGACGATTATGTCGTAATGGTCGTCATGGCGACGATGATGTCAATATGGTTGTCATGGCTTTGGTGATGTCATAATGGTCGTCATGGCGGCGGTGATGTCATAATGGTCGTCATGGCGACGATGATGTCATAATGGTCGTCACGGCGACGATGATGTCATAGTGGTCGTCATAGCGACGATGATGTCATAATGGTCGTCATGGCGACGATGATGTCAATATGGTTGTCATGGCTTTGGTGATGTCATAATGGTCGTCATGGCGACGGTGATGTCATAATGGTCGTCATGGCGACGATGATGTCATAATGGTCGTCACAGCGACGATGATGTCATAATGGTCGTCACGGCGACGGTGATGTCATAATGGTAGTCATGGCGACGATGATGTCATACTGGTCGTCATGGCGACGGTGTTGCCATAATGGTCGTCATGGTGACGATGATGTCATAATGGTCGTCATGGCGACGATGATGTCATAATGGTCGTCATGGCGACGATGATGTCATAATGGTCGTCATGGCGACGATGATGTCATAATGGTCGTCATGCCGACGATGATATCAGTATGGTGGTCATGGCTTTGGTGATGTCATAATGGTCGTCATGGCGACGATGATGTCATACTGGTCGTCATGGCGACGGTGTTGCCATAATGGTCGTCAAGGCGACGATGATGTCATAATGGTCGTCATGGCGACGGTGATGTCATAATGGTCGTCATGCCGACGATGATGTCAGTATGGTGGTCATGGCTTTGGTGATGTCATAGTGGTCGTCATGGCGACGGTGATGTCATAATGGTCGTCATGTCAATGGTGATGTCAGAATGGTCGTCATGGCGACGATGATGTCAGTATGGTGGTCATGGCTTTGGTGATGTCATAATGGTCGTCATGGCGACGATTATGTCATAATGGTCGTCATGGCGACGATGATGTCAATATGGTTGTCATGGCTTTGGTGATGTCATACTGGTCGTCATGGCGGCGGTGATGTCATAATGGTCGTCATGGCGACGATGATGTCATAATGGTCGTCACGGCGACGATGATGTCATAATGGTCGTCATAGCGACGATGATGTCATAATGGTCGTCATGGCGACGATGACGTCATAATGGTCGTCATGGCGACGATGATGTCATAATGGTCGTCATGGCGACGATGATGTCAATATGGTTGTCATGGCTTTGGTGATGTCATAATGGTCGTCATGGCGACGGTGATGTCATAATGGTCGTCATGCCGACGATGATGTCATTATGGTCATCATGGCGACAATGATGTCATAATGGTCGTCATGGCGACGATGATGTCAATATGGTTGTCATGGCTTTGGTGATGTCATAATGGTCGTCATGGCGACGGTGATGTCATAATGGTCGTCACGGCGACGGTGATGTCATAATGGTAGTCATGGCGACGATGATGTCATACTGGTCGTCATGGCGACTGTGTTGCCATAATGGTCGTCATGGCGACGATGATGTCATCATGGTCGTCATGGCGACGATGATGTCCTAATGGTCGTCATGGCGACGATGACGTCATAATGGTCGTCATGGCGACGATGATGTCATAATGGTCGTCATGTTGACGATGATGTCATAATGGTCGACATGGCAATGGTGATGTCAGAATGGTCGTCATGGCGACGATGATGTCAGTATGGTGGTCATGGCTTTGGTGATGTCATAATGGTCGTCATGGCGACGGTGATGTCATCATGGTCGTCATGGCAATGGTGATGTCAGAATGGTCGTCATGGCGACGATGATGTCAGTATGGTGGTCATGGCTTTGGTGATGTCATAATGGTCGTCATGGCGACGATTATGTCGTAATGGTCGTCATGGCGACGATGATGTCAATATGGTTGTCATGGCTTTGGTGATGTCATAATGGTCGTCATGGCGGCGGTGATGTCATAATGGTCGTCATGGCGACGATGATGTCATAATGGTCGTCACGGCGACGATGATGTCATAGTGGTCGTCATAGCGACGATGATGTCATAATGGTCGTCATGGCGACGATGATGTCAATATGGTTGTCATGGCTTTGGTGATGTCATAATGGTCGTCATGGCGACGGTGATGTCATAATGGTCGTCATGGCGACGATGATGTCATAATGGTCGTCACAGCGACGATGATGTCATAATGGTCGTCACGGCGACGGTGATGTCATAATGGTAGTCATGGCGACGATGATGTCATACTGGTCATCATGGCGACGGTGTTGCCATAATGGTCGTCATGGTGACGATGATGTCATAATGGTCGTCATGGCGACGATGATGTCATAATGGTCGTCATGGCGACGATGATGTCATAATGGTCGTCATGCCGACGATGATGTCAGTATGGTGGTCATGGCTTTGGTGATGTCATAATGGTCGTCATGGCGACGATGATGTCATACTGGTCGTCATGGCGACGGTGTTGCCATAATGGTCGTCAAGGCGACGATGATGTCATAATGGTCGTCATGGCGACGGTGATGTCATAATGGTCGTCATGCCGACGATGATGTCAGTATGGTGGTCATGGCTTTGGTGATGTCATAGTGGTCGTCATGGCGACGGTGATGTCATAATGGTCGTCATGTCAATGGTGATGTCAGAATGGTCGTCATGGCGACGATGATGTCAGTATGGTGGTCATGGCTTTGGTGATGTCATAATGGTCGTCATGGCGACGATTATGTCATAATGGTCGTCATGGCGACGATGATGTCAATATGGTTGTCATGGCTTTGGTGATGTCATACTAGTCGTCATGGCGGCGGTGATGTCATAATGGTCGTCATGGCGACGATGATGTCATAATGGTCGTCACGGCGACGATGATGTCATAATGGTCGTCATAGCGACGATGATGACATAATGGTCGTCATGGCGACGATGACGTCATAATGGTCGTCATGGCGACGATGATGTCATAATGGTCGTCATGGCGACGATGATGTCAATATGGTTGTCATGGCTTTGGTGATGTCATAATGGTCGTCATGGCGACGGTGATGTCATAATGGTCGTCATGGCGACGATGATGTCATAATGGTCGTCACAGCGACGGTGATGTCATAATGGTCGTCACGGCGACGGTGATGTCATAATGGTAGTCATGGCGACGATGATGTCATACTGGTCGTCATGGCGACGGTGTTGCCATAATGGTCGTCATGGCGACGATGATGTCATCATGGTCGTCATGGCGACGATGATGTCATCATGGTCGTCATGGCGACGATGATGTCATAATGGTCGTCATGGCGACGATGACGTCATAATGGTCGTCATGGCGACGATGATGTCATAATGGTCGTCATGGCAATGGTGATGTCAGAATGGTCGTCATGGCGACGATGATGTCATTATGGTGGTCATGGCTTTGGTGATGTCATAATGGTCGTCATGGCGACGGTGATGTCATCATGGTCGTCATGGCAATGGTGATGTCAGAATGGTCGTCATGGCGACGATGATGTCAGTATGGTGGTCATGGCTTTGGTGATGTCATAATGGTCGTCATGGCGACGATTATGTCGTAATGGTCGTCATGGCGACGATGATGTCAATATGGTTGTCATGGCTTTGGTGATGTCATAATGGTCGTCATGGCGGCGGTGATGTCATAATGGTCGTCATGGCGACGATGATGTCATAATGGTCGTCACGGCGACGATGATGTCATAGTGGTCGTCATAGCGACGATGATCTCATAATGGTCGCCATGGCGGCGATGACGTCATAATGGTCGTCATGGCGACGATGATGTCATACTGGTCGTCATGGCGACGATGATGTCATAATGGTCGTCATGGCGACGATGATGTCATAATGGTCGTCATGCCGACGATGATGTCAGTATGGTGGTCATGGCGACGATGATGTCAAAATGGTCGTCATGGCGACAATGATGTCATAATGGTCGTCATGGCGACGATGATGTCATTATGGTCATCATGGCGACGGTGTTGCCATAATGGTCGTCATGGCGACGATGATGTCATAATGGTCGTCATGGCGACGATGATGTCATAATGGTCGTCATGGCGTCAATGATGTCATAATGGTCGTCATGCCGACGATGATGTCATTATGGTCATCATGGCAACGATGATGTCATAATGGTCGTCATGGCGACGATGATGTCATAATAGTCATCATGGCGACAATGATGTCATAATGGTCATCATGGCGACGATGATGTCAATATGGTTGTCATGGCTTTGGTGATGTCATAATGGTCGTCACGGCGACGGTGATGTCATAATGGTCGTCACGGCGACGGTGATGTCATAATGGTCGTCACGGCGACGGTGACGTCATAATGGTCGTCATGGCGACGATGATGTCATACTGGTCGTCATGGCGACGGTGTTGCCAGAATGGTCGTCATGGCGACGATGATGTCATATGGTCGTCATGACGACGATGATGTCATAATGGTCGTCATGGCGACGATGATGTCATAATGGTAGTCATGGCAACGATGATGTCATAATGGTCGTCATGGCGACGATGATGTCATACTGGTCGTCATGACGACAGTGTTGCCATAATGGTCGTCATGGCGACGATGATGTCATCATGGTCGTCATGGCGACGGTGTTGTCATAATGGTCGTCATGGCGACGATGATGTCATAATGGTCGTCATGGTGACGATGATGTCATAATGGTCGTCATGGCAATGGTGATGTCAGAATGGTCGTCATGGCGACGATGATGTCAGTATGGTGGTCATGGCTTTGGTGATGTCATAATGGTCGTCATGGTGACGATGATGTCATAATGGTCGTCATGGCAATGGTGATGTCAGAATGGTCGTCATGGCGACGATGATGTCAGTATGGTGGTCATGGCTTTGGTGATGTCATAATGGTCGTCATGCCGACGATGATGTCATTATGGTCATCATGGCGACAATGATGTCATAATGGTCGTCATGGCGACGATGATGTCAATATGGTTGTCATGGCTTTGGTGATGTCATAATGGTCGTCATGGCGACGGTGATGTCATAATGGTCGTCATGGCGACGATGATGTCATAATGGTCGTCACAGCGACGATGATGTCATAATGGTCGTCACGGCGACGGTGATGTCATAATGGTAGTCATGGCGACGATGATGTCATACTGGTCGTCATGGCGACGGTGTTGCCATAATGGTCGTCATGGTGACGATGATGTCATAATGGTCGTCATGGCGACGATGATGTCATAATGGTCGTCATGGCGACGATGATGTCATAATGGTCGTCATGCCGACGATGATGTCAGTATGGTGGTCATGGCTTTGGTGATGTCATAATGGTCGTCATGGCGACGATGATGTCATACTGGTAGTCATGGCGACGGTGTTGCCATAATGGTCGTCAAGGCGACGATGATGTCATAATGGTCGTCATGGCGACGGTGATGTCATAATGGTCGTCATGCCGACGATGATGTCAGTATGGTGGTCATGGCTTTGGTGATGTCATAGTGGTCGTCATGGCGACGGTGATGTCATAATGGTCGTCATGTCAATGGTGATGTCAGAATGGTCGTCATGGCGACGATGATGTCAGTATGGTGGTCATGGCTTTGGTGATGTCATAATGGTCGTCATGGCGACGATTATGTCATAATGGTCGTCATGGCGACGATGATGTCAATATGGTTGTCATGGCTTTGGTGATGTCATACTGGTCGTCATGGCGGCGGTGATGTCATAATGGTCGTCATGGCGACGATGATGTCATAATGGTCGTCACGGCGACGATGATGTCATAATGGTCGTCATAGCGACGATGATGTCATAATGGTCGTCATGGCGACGATGACGTCATAATGGTCGTCATGGCGACGATGACGTCATAATGGTCGTCATGGCGACGATGATGTCATAATGGTCGTCATGGCGACGATGATGTCAATATGGTTGTCATGGCTTTGGTGATGTCATAATGGTCGTCATGGCGACGGTGATGTCATAATGGTCGTCATGGCGACGATGATGTCATAATGGTCGTCACAGCGACGGTGATGTCATAATGGTCGTCACGGCGACGGTGATGTCATAATGGTAGTCATGGCGACGATGATGTCATACTGGTCGTCATGGCGACTGTGTTGCCATAATGGTCGTCATGGCGACGATGATGTCATCATGGTCGTCATGGCGACGATGATGTCCTAATGGTCGTCATGGCGACGATGATGTCATAATGGTCGTCATGTTGACGATGATGTCATAATGGTCGTCATGGAAATGGTGATGTCAGAATGGTCGTCATGGCGACGATGATGTCAGTATGGTGGTCATGGCTTTGGTGATGTCATAATGGTCGTCATGGCGACGGTGATGTCATCATGGTCGTCATGGCAATGGTGATGTCAGAATGGTCGTCATGGCGATGATGATGTCAGTATGGTGGTCATGGCTTTGGTGATGTCATAATGGTCGTCATGGCGACGATTATGTCGTAATGGTCGTCATGGCGACGATGATGTCAATATGGTTGTCATGGCTTTGGTGATGTCATAATGGTCGTCATGGCGGCGGTGATGTCATAATGGTCGTCATGGCGACGATGATGTCATAATGGTCGTCACGGCGACGATGATGTCATAGTGGTCGTCATAGCGACGATTATCTCATAATGGTCGTCATGGCGACGATGACGTCATAATGGTCGTCATGGCGACGATGATGTCATAATGGTCGTCATGGCGACAATGATGTCAATATGGTTGTCATGGCTTTGGTGATGTCATAATGGTCGTCATGGCGACGGTGATGTCATAATGGTCGTCATGGCGACGATGATGTCATAATGGTCGTCACAGCGACGATGATGTCATAATGGTCGTCACGGCGACGGTGATGTCATAATGGTAGTCATGGCGACGATGATGTCATACTGGTCGTCATGGCGACGGTGTTGCCATAATGGTCGTCATGGTGACGATGATGTCATAATGGTCGTCATGGCGACGATGATGTCATAATGGTCGTCATGGCGACGATGATGTCATAATGGTCGTCATGGCGACGATGATGTCAGTATGGTGGTCATGGCGACGATGATGTCAAAATGGTCGTCATGGCGACAATGATGTCATAATGGTCGTCATGGCGACGATGATGTCATTATGGTCATCATGGCGACGGTGTTGCCATAATGGTCGTCATGGCGACGATGATGTCATAATGGTCGTCATGGCGACGATGATGTCATAATGGTCGTCATGGCGTCAATGATGTCATAATGGTCGTCATGCCGACGATGATGTCATTATGGTCATCATGGCAACGATGATGTCATAATGGTCGTCATGGCGACGATGATGTCATAATAGTCATCATGGCGACAATGATGTCATAATGGTCATCATGGCGACGATGATGTCAATATGGTTGTCATGGCTTTGGTGATGTCATAATGGTCGTCACGGCGACGGTGATGTCATAATGGTCGTCACGGCGACGGTGACGTCATAATGGTCGTCATGGCGACGATGACGTCATAATGGTCATCATGGCGACGATGATGTCATACTGGTCGTCATGGCGACGGTGTTGCCAGAATGGTCGTCATGGCGACGATGATGTCATATGGTCGTCATGGCGACGATGATGTCATAATGGTCGTCATGGCGACGATGATGTCATAATGGTAGTCATGGCAACGATGATGTCATAATGGTCGTCATGGCGACGATGATGTCATACTGGTCGTCATGACGACAGTGTTGCCATAATGGTCGTCATGGCGACGATGATGTCATCATGGTCGTCATGGCGACGGTGTTGTCATAATGGTCGTCATGCCGACGATGATGTCATAATGGTCGTCATGGCAAAGATGATGTCATAATGGTAGTCATGGCAAAGATGATGTCATAATGGTCGTCATGGCGACGATGACGTCATAATGGTCGTCATGGCGACGATGATGTCATAATGGTCGTCATGGTGACGATGATGTCATAATGGTCGTCATGGCAATGGTGATGTCAGAATGGTCGTCATGGCGACGATGATGTCAGTATGGTGGTCATGGCTTTGGTGATGTCATAATGGTCGTCATGGTGACGATGATGTCATAATGGTCGTCATGGCAATGGTGATGTCAGAATGGTCGTCATGGCGACGATGATGTCAGTATGGTGGTCATGGCTTTGGTGATGTCATAATGGTCGTCATGCCGACGATGATGTCATTATGGTCATCATGGCGACAATGATGTCATAATGGTCGTCATGGCGACGATGATGTCAATATGGTTGTCATGGCTTTGGTGATGTCATAATGGTCGTCATGGCGACGGTGATGTCATAATGGTCGTCATGGCGACGATGATGTCATAATGGTCGTCACAGCGACGATGATGTCATAATGGTCGTCACGGCGACGGTGATGTCATAATGGTAGTCATGGCGACGATGATGTCATACTGGTCGTCATGGCGACGGTGTTGCCATAATGGTCGTCATGGTGATGATGATGTCATAATGGTCGTCATGGCGACGATGATGTCATAATGGTCGTCATGGCGACGATGATGTCATAATGGTCGTCATGCCGACGATGATGTCAGTATGGTGGTCATGGCTTTGGTGATGTCATAATGGTCGTCATGGCGACGATGATGTCATACTGGTAGTCATGGCGACGGTGTTGCCATAATGGTCGTCAAGGCGACGATGATGTCATAATGGTCGTCATGGCGACGGTGATGTCATAATGGTCGTCATGCCGACGATGATGTCAGTATGGTGGTCATGGCTTTGGTGATGTCATAGTGGTCGTCATGGCGACGGTGATGTCATAATGGTCGTCATGTCAATGGTGATGTCAGAATGGTCGTCATGGCGACGATGATGTCAGTATGGTGGTCATGGCTTTGGTGATGTCATAATGGTCGTCATGGCGACGATTATGTCATAATGGTCGTCATGGCGACGATGATGTCAATATGGTTGTCATGGCTTTGGTGATGTCATACTGGTCGTCATGGCGGCGGTGATGTCATAATGGTCGTCATGGCGACGATGATGTCATAATGGTCGTCACGGCGACGATGATGTCATAATGGTCGTCATAGCGACGATGATGTCATAATGGTCGTCATGGCGACGATGACGTCATAATGGTCGTCATGGCGACGATGACGTCATAATGGTCGTCATGGCGACGATGATGTCATAATGGTCGTCATGGCGACGATGATGTCAATATGGTTGTCATGGCTTTGGTGATGTCATAATGGTCGTCATGGCGACGGTGATGTCATAATGGTCGTCATGGCGACGATGATGTCATAATGGTCGTCACAGCGACGGTGATGTCATAATGGTCGTCACGGCGACGGTGATGTCATAATGGTAGTCATGGCGACGATGATGTCATACTGGTCGTCATGGCGACTGTGTTGCCATAATGGTCGTCATGGCGACGATGATGTCATCATGGTCGTCATGGCGACGATGATGTCCTAATGGTCGTCATGGCGACGATGATGTCATAATGGTCGTCATGTTGACGATGATGTCATAATGGTCGTCATGGAAATGGTGATGTCAGAATGGTCGTCATGGCGACGATGATGTCAGTATGGTGGTCATGGCTTTGGTGATGTCATAATGGTCGTCATGGCGACGGTGATGTCATCATGGTCGTCATGGCAATGGTGATGTCAGAATGGTCGTCATGGCGATGATGATGTCAGTATGGTGGTCATGGCTTTGGTGATGTCATAATGGTCGTCATGGCGACGATTATGTCGTAATGGTCGTCATGGCGACGATGATGTCAATATGGTTGTCATGGCTTTGGTGATGTCATAATGGTCGTCATGGCGGCGGTGATGTCATAATGGTCGTCATGGCGACGATGATGTCATAATGGTCGTCACGGCGACGATGATGTCATAGTGGTCGTCATAGCGACGATTATCTCATAATGGTCGTCATGGCGACGATGACGTCATAATGGTCGTCATGGCGACGATGATGTCATAATGGTCGTCATGGCGACAATGATGTCAATATGGTTGTCATGGCTTTGGTGATGTCATAATGGTCGTCATGGCGACGGTGATGTCATAATGGTCGTCATGGCGACGATGATGTCATAATGGTCGTCACAGCGACGATGATGTCATAATGGTCGTCACGGCGACGGTGATGTCATAATGGTAGTCATGGCGACGATGATGTCATACTGGTCGTCATGGCGACGGTGTTGCCATAATGGTCGTCATGGTGACGATGATGTCATAATGGTCGTCATGGCGACGATGATGTCATAATGGTCGTCATGGCGACGATGATGTCATAATGGTCGTCATGGCGACGATGATGTCAGTATGGTGGTCATGGCGACGATGATGTCAAAATGGTCGTCATGGCGACAATGATGTCATAATGGTCGTCATGGCGACGATGATGTCATTATGGTCATCATGGCGACGGTGTTGCCATAATGGTCGTCATGGCGACGATGATGTCATAATGGTCGTCATGGCGACGATGATGTCATAATGGTCGTCATGGCGTCAATGATGTCATAATGGTCGTCATGCCGACGATGATGTCATTATGGTCATCATGGCAACGATGATGTCATAATGGTCGTCATGGCGACGATGATGTCATAATAGTCATCATGGCGACAATGATGTCATAATGGTCATCATGGCGACGATGATGTCAATATGGTTGTCATGGCTTTGGTGATGTCATAATGGTCGTCACGGCGACGGTGATGTCATAATGGTCGTCACGGCGACGGTGACGTCATAATGGTCGTCATGGCGACGATGACGTCATAATGGTCATCATGGCGACGATGATGTCATACTGGTCGTCATGGCGACGGTGTTGCCAGAATGGTCGTCATGGCGACGATGATGTCATATGGTCGTCATGGCGACGATGATGTCATAATGGTCGTCATGGCGACGATGATGTCATAATGGTAGTCATGGCAACGATGATGTCATAATGGTCGTCATGGCGACGATGATGTCATACTGGTCGTCATGACGACAGTGTTGCCATAATGGTCGTCATGGCGACGATGATGTCATCATGGTCGTCATGGCGACGGTGTTGTCATAATGGTCGTCATGCCGACGATGATGTCATAATGGTCGTCATGGCAAAGATGATGTCATAATGGTAGTCATGGCAAAGATGATGTCATAATGGTCGTCATGGCGACGATGACGTCATAATGGTCGTCATGGCGACGATGATGTCATAATGGTCGTCATGGTGACGATGATGTCATAATGGTCGTCATGGCAATGGTGATGTCAGAATGGTCGTCATGGCGACGATGATGTCAGTATGGTGGTCATGGCTTTGGTGATGTCATAATGGTCGTCATGGCGACGGTGATGTCATCATGGTCGTCATGGCAATGGTGATGTCAGAATGTTCGTCATTGCGACGATGATGTCAGTATGGTGGTCATGGCTTTGGTGATGTCATAATGGTCGTCATGGCGGCGGTGATGTCAAAATGGTCGTCACGGCGACGATGATGTCATAATGGTCGTCATAGCGACGATGATCTCATAATGGTCGTCATGGCGACGATGACGTCATAATGGTCGTCATGGCGACGATGATGTCATTATGGTCATCATGGCGACAATGATGTCATAATGGTCGTCATGGTGACGATGATGTCAATATGGTTGTCATGGCTTTGGTGATGTCATAATGGTCGTCATGGCGACGGTGATGTCATAATGGTCGTCATGGCGACGATGATGTCATAATGGTCGTCACAGCGACGATGATGTCATAATGGTCGTCACGGCGACGGTGATGTCATAATGGTAGTCATGGCGACGATGATGTCATACTGGTCGTCATGGCGACGGTGTTGCCATAATGGTCGTCATGGTGACGATGATGTCATAATGGTCGTCATGGCGACGATGATGTCATAATGGTCGTCATGGCGACGATGATGTCATAGTGGTCGTCATAGCGACGATGATGTCATAATGGTCGTCATGGCGACGATGATGTCAATATGGTTGTCATGGCTTTGGTGATGTCATAATGGTCGTCATGGCGACGGTGATGTCATAATGGTCGTCATGGCGACGATGATGTCATAATGGTCGTCACAGCGACGATGATGTCATAATGGTCGTCACGGCGACGGTGATGTCATAATGGTAGTCATGGCGACGATGATGTCATACTGGTCGTCATGGCGACGGTGTTGCCATAATGGTCGTCATGGTGACGATGATGTCATAATGGTCGTCATGGCGACGATGATGTCATAATGGTCGTCATGGCGACGATGATGTCATAATGGTCGTCATGGCGACGATGATGTCATAATGGTCGTCATGCCGACGATGATGTCAGTATGGTGGTCATGGCTTTGGTGATGTCATAATGGTCGTCATGGCGACGATGATGTCATACTGGTCGTCATGGCGACGGTGTTGCCATAATGGTCGTCAAGGCGACGATGATGTCATAATGGTCGTCATGGCGACGGTGATGTCATAATGGTCGTCATGCCGACGATGATGTCAGTATGGTGGTCATGGCTTTGGTGATGTCATAATGGTCGTCATGGCGACGATTATGTCGTAATGGTCGTCATGGCGACGATGATGTCAATATGGTTGTCATGGCTTTGGTGATGTCATAATGGTCGTCATGGCGGCGGTGATGTCATAATGGTCGTCATGGCGACGATGATGTCATAATGGTCGTCACGGCGACGATGATGTCATAGTGGTCGTCATAGCGACGATTATCTCATAATGGTCGTCATGGCGACGATGACGTCATAATGGTCGTCATGGCGACGATGATGTCATAATGGTCGTCATGGCGACAATGATGTCAATATGGTTGTCATGGCTTTGGTGATGTCATAATGGTCGTCATGGCGACGGTGATGTCATAATGGTCGTCATGGCGACGATGATGTCATAATGGTCGTCACAGCGACGATGATGTCATAATGGTCGTCACGGCGACGGTGATGTCATAATGGTAGTCATGGCGACGATGATGTCATACTGGTCGTCATGGCGACGGTGTTGCCATAATGGTCGTCATGGTGACGATGATGTCATAATGGTCGTCATGGCGACGATGATGTCATAATGGTCGTCATGGCGACGATGATGTCATAATGGTCGTCATGGCGACGATGATGTCAGTATGGTGGTCATGGCGACGATGATGTCAAAATGGTCGTCATGGCGACAATGATGTCATAATGGTCGTCATGGCGACGATGATGTCATTATGGTCATCATGGCGACGGTGTTGCCATAATGGTCGTCATGGCGACGATGATGTCATAATGGTCGTCATGGCGACGATGATGTCATAATGGTCGTCATGGCGTCAATGATGTCATAATGGTCGTCATGCCAACGATGATGTCATTATGGTCATCATGGCAACGATGATGTCATAATGGTCGTCATGGCGACGATGATGTCATAATAGTCATCATGGCGACAATGATGTCATAATGGTCATCATGGCGACGATGATGTCAATATGGTTGTCATGGCTTTGGTGATGTCATAATGGTCGTCACGGCGACGGTGATGTCATAATGGTCGTCACGGCGACGGTGACGTCATAATGGTCGTCATGGCGACGATGACGTCATAATGGTCATCATGGCGACGATGATGTCATACTGGTCGTCATGGCGACGGTGTTGCCAGAATGGTCGTCATGGCGACGATGATGTCATATGGTCGTCATGGCGACGATGATGTCATAATGGTCGTCATGGCGACGATGATGTCATAATGGTAGTCATGGCAACGATGATGTCATAATGGTCGTCATGGCGACGATGATGTCATACTGGTCGTCATGACGACAGTGTTGCCATAATGGTCGTCATGGCGACGATGATGTCATCATGGTCGTCATGGCGACGGTGTTGTCATAATGGTCGTCATGCCGACGATGATGTCATAATGGTCGTCATGGCAAAGATGATGTCATAATGGTAGTCATGGCAAAGATGATGTCATAATGGTCGTCATGGCGACGATGACGTCATAATGGTCGTCATGGCGACGATGATGTCATAATGGTCGTCATGGTGACGATGATGTCATAATGGTCGTCATGGCAATGGTGATGTCAGAATGGTCGTCATGGCGACGATGATGTCAGTATGGTGGTCATGGCTTTGGTGATGTCATAATGGTCGTCATGGCGACGGTGATGTCATCATGGTCGTCATGGCAATGGTGATGTCAGAATGTTCGTCATGGCGACGATGATGTCAGTATGGTGGTCATGGCTTTGGTGATGTCATAATGGTCGTCATGGCGGCGGTGATGTCAAAATGGTCGTCACGGCGACGATGATGTCATAATGGTCGTCATAGCGACGATGATCTCATAATGGTCGTCATGGCGACGATGACGTCATAATGGTCGTCATGGCGACGATGATGTCATAATGGTCGTCATGGCGACGATGATGTCAATATGGTTGTCATGGCTTTGGTGATGTCATAATAGTCGTCATGGCGACGGTGATGTCATATTGGTCGTCATGGCGACGATGATGTCATAATGGTCGTCACAGCGACGATGATGTCATTATGGTCGTCATGGCGTCAATGATGTCATAATGGTCGTCATGCCGACGATGATGTCATTATGGTCATCATGGCAACGATGATGTCATAATGGTCGTCATGGCGACGATGATGTCATAATAGTCATCATGGCGACAATGATGTCATAATGGTCATCATGGCGACGATGATGTCAATATGGTTGTCATGGCTTTGGTGATGTCATAATGGTCGTCACGGCGACGGTGATGTCATAATGGTCGTCATGGCGACGATGACGTCATAATGGTCGTCATGGCGACGATGATGTCATACTGGTCGTCATGGCGACGGTGTTGCCATAATGGTCGTCTTGGCGACGATGATGTCATAATGGTCGTCATGGCGACGATTATGTCATAATGGTCGTCATGGCGACGATTATGTCATAATGGTCGTCATGGCGACGGTGATGTCATAATAGTCGTCATGGCGACGTTGATGTCATAATTGTCGTCATGCCGACGATGATGTCATAATGGTCGTCATGGCGACGGTGTTACCATAATGGTCATCATGGCGACGATGATGTCATAATGGTCGTCATGGCGACAATGATGTCATAATGGTCGTCATGGCGAAGATGATGTCAGTATGGTAGTCATGGCTTTGGTGATGTCATATTGGTCGTCATGGCGACGATGATGTCAAAATGGTTGTCATGGCGACGATGATGTCAATATGGTTGTCATGGTTTTGGTGATGTCATAATGGTCGTCATGGCGACGATGATGTCATAAAGTTCGTCATGGCGACGATGATGTCATAGTGGTAGTCATGGCAACGATGATGTCATAATGGTCGTCATGGCGACGATGATGTCATACTGGTCGTCATGGCGACAGTGTTGCCATAATGGTCATCATGGCGACGGTGTTGTCATAATGGTCGTCATGCCGACGATGATGTCATAATGGTCGTCATGGCAAAGATGATGTCATAATGGTAGTCATGGCAAAGATGATGTCATAATGGTCGTCATGGCGACGATGATGTCATAATGGTCGTCATGGCGACGGTGATGTCATAATAGTCGTCATGGCGACGATGATGTCATAATGGTCGTCATGCCGACGATGATGTCATAATGGTCGTCATGGCGACGGTGTTGCCATAATGGTCGTCATGGCGACGATGATGTCATAATGGTCGTCATGGCGACGATGACGTCATAATGGTCGTCATGGCGACGATGACGTCATAATGGTCGTCATGGCGACAATGATGTCATAATGGTCGTCATGGCGACGATGATGTCATACTGGTTGTCATGGCGACTGTGTTGCCATAATGGTCGTCATGGCGACTGTGTTGCCATAATGGTCGTCATGGCGACGATGATGTCATAATGGTCATCATGGCGACGGTGATGTCATAATGGTCGTCATGCCGACGATGATGTCAGTATGGTGGTCATGGCTTTGGTGATGTCATAATGGTCGTCATGGCGACGGTGATGTCATAATGGTCGTCACGGCGACGATGATGTCATAATGATCGTCACGGCGACGATGATGTCATAATGGTCGTCACGGCGACGGTGATGTCATAATGGTCGTCATGGCGACGATAACGTCATAATGGTCTTCATGGCGACGATGATGTCATAATGGTCGTCATGGCGACGATGATGTCATAATGGTCGTCATGGCGACGATGATGTCATAATGGTCGTCACGGTGACGATGATGTCATAATGGTCGTCATGGCGACGATGATGTCATAATGGTCGTCATGGCGACGATGATGTCATACTGGTCATCATCGCGACGGTGTTGCCATAATGGTTGTCATGGCAACGATGATGTCATAATGGTCGTCATGGCTACGGTGATGTCATAATGGTCGTCATGATGACGATGATGTCAGTATGGTGGTCATGGCTTTGGTGATGTCATAATGGTCGTCATGGCGACGGTGATGTCAAAATGGTCGTCATGGCAATGGTGATGTCATACTGGTCGTCATGGCGACGATGACGTCATACTGGTCGTCATGGCGACGGTGTTGCCATAATGGTGGTCATGGCGACGATGAGGTCATAATGGTCGTCATGGCAATGGTGATGTCAGAATGGTCGTCATGGCGACGATGACGTCATACTGGTCGTCATGGCTACGATGATGTCATAATGGTCGTCATGGCTACGATGATGTCATAATGGTCGTCTTGGCCACGATGATGTCATAATGATCGTCATGGCGACGATGATGTCATAATGGTCGTCATGGCGACGGTGATGTTATAATAGTCGTCATGGCGACTATGATGTCATAATGGTCGTCATGCCGACGATGATGTCAATATGGTTGTCATGGCTTTGGTGATGTCATAATGGTCGTCATGGCGACGGTGATGTCATAATGGTCGTCATGGCGAGGATGATGTCATAATGGTCGTCACGGCGACGATGATGTCATAATGGTCGTCACGGCGGCGGTAATGACATAATGGTCGTCATGGCGACGATGATGTCATACTGTCGTCATGGCGACGGTGTTGCCATAATGGTCGTCATGGCGACGATGATGTCATAATGGTAATCATGGCGACGATGACGTCATAATGGTCGTCATGGCGACGATGACGTCATAATGGTCGTCATGGCGACGATGATGTCATAATGGTCGTCATGGCGACGATTATGTCAATATGGTTGTCATGGCTTTGGTGATGTCATAATGGTCGTCATGGCGACGGTGATGTCATAATGGTCGTAATGGCGACGATGATGTCATAATGGTCGTCACAGCGACGGTGATGTCATAATGGTCGTCACGGCGACGGTGATGTCATAATGGTAGTCATGGCGACGGTGATGTCATACTGGTCGTCATAGCGACGGTGTTGCCATAATGGTCGTCATGGCGACGATGATGTCATCATGGTCGTCATGGCGACGATGATGTCATAATGGTCGTCATGGCGACGATGACGTCATAATGGTCGTCATGGCGACGATGATGTCATAATGGTCGTCATGGTGACGATGATGTCATAATGGTCGTCATGGCAATGGTGATGTCAGAATGGTCGTCATGGCGACGATGATGTCAGTATGGTGGTCATGGCTTTGGTGATGTCATAATGGTCGTCATGGCGACGGTGATGTCATCATGGTCGTCATGGCAATGGTGATGTCAGAATGGTCGTCATGGCGACGATGATGTCAGTATGGTGGTCATGGCTTTGGTGATGTCATAATGGTCGTCATGGCGACGATTATGTCGTAATGGTCGTCATGGCGACGATGATGTCAATATGGTTGTCATGGCTTTGGTGATGTCATAATGGTCGTCATGGCGGCGGTGATGTCATAATGGTCGTCATGGCGACGATGATGTCATAATGGTCGTCACGGCGACGATGATGTCATAGTGGTCGTCATAGCGACGATGATCTCATAATGGTCGTCATGGCGACGATGACGTCATAATGGTCGTCATGGCGACGATGATGTCATAATGGTCGTCATGGCGACGATGATGTCAATATGGTTGTCATGGCTTTGGTGATGTCATAATGGTCGTCATGGCGACGGTGATGTCATAATGGTCGTCATGGCGACGATGATGTCATAATGGTCGTCACAGCGACGATGATGTCATAATGGTCGTCACGGCGACGGTGATGTCATAATGGTAGTCATGGCGACGATGATGTCATACTGGTCGTCATGGCGACGGTGTTGCCATAATGGTCGTCATGGTGACGATGATGTCATAATGGTCGTCATGGCGACGATGATGTCATAATGGTCGTCATGGCGACGATGATGTCATAATGGTCGTCATGCCGACGATGATGTCAGTATGGTGGTCATGGCGACGATGATGTCAAAATGGTCGTCATGGCGACAATGATGTCATAATGGTCGTCATGACGACGATGATGTCATTATGGTCATCATGGCGACGGTGTTACCATAATGGTCGTCATGGCGACGATGATGTCATAATGGTCGTCATGGCGACGATGATGTCATAATGGTCGTCATGGCGTCAATGATGTCATAATGGTCGTCATGCCGACGATGATGTCATTATGGTCATCATGGCAACGATGATGTCATAATGGTCGTCATGGCGACGATGATGTCATAATAGTCATCATGGCGACGATGATGTCAATATGGTTGTCATGGCTTTGGTGATGTCATAATGGTCGTCACGGCGACGGTGATGTCATAATGGTCGTCACGGCGACGGTGACGTCATAATGGTCGTCATGGCGACGATGACGTCATAATGGTCGTCATGGCGACGATGATGTCATACTGGTTGTCATGGCGACGGTGTTGCCAGAATGGTCGTCATGGCGACGATGATGTCATATGGTCGTCATGGCGACGATGATGTCATAATGGTCGTCATGGCGACGATGATGTCATAATGGTAGTCATGGCAACGATGATGTCATAATGGTCGTCATGGCGACGATGATGTCATACTGGTCGTCATGACGACAGTGTTGCCATAATGGTCGTCATGGCGACGATGATGTCATCATGGTCGTCATGGCGACGGTGTTGTCATAATGGTCGTCATGCCGACGATGATGTCATAATGGTCGTCATGGCAAAGATGATGTCATAATGGTAGTCATGGCAAAGATGATGTCATAATGGTCGTCATGGCGACGATGACGTCATAATGGTCGTCATGGCGACGATGATGTCATAATGGTCGTCATGGTGACGATGATGTCATAATGGTCGTCATGGCAATGGTGATGTCAGAATGGTCGTCATGGCGACGATGATGTCAGTATGGTGGTCATGGCTTTGGTGATGTCATAATGGTCGTCATGGCGACGGTGATGTCATCATGGTCGTCATGGCAATGGTGATGTCAGAATGTTCGTCATGGCGACGATGATGTCAGTATGGTGGTCATGGCTTTGGTGATGTCATAATGGTCGTCATGGCGGCGGTGATGTCAAAATGGTCGTCACGGCGACGATGATGTCATAATGGTCGTCATAGCGACGATGATCTCATAATGGTCGTCATGGCGACGATGACGTCATAATGGTCGTCATGGCGACGATGATGTCATAATGGTCGTGATGGCGACGATGATGTCAATATGGTTGTCATGGCTTTGGTGATGTCATAATAGTCGTCATGGCGACGGTGATGTCATAATGGTCGTCATGGCGACGATGATGTCATAATGGTCGTCACAGCGACGATGATGTCATTATGGTCGTCATGGCGTCAATGATGTCATAATGGTCGTCATGCCGACGATGATGTCATTATGGTCATCATGGCAACGATGATGTCATAATGGTCGTCATGGCGACGATGATGTCATAATAGTCATCATGGCGACAATGATGTCATAATGGTCATCATGGCGACGATGATGTCAATATGGTTGTCATGGCTTTGGTGATGTCATAATGGTCGTCACGGCGACGGTGATGTCATAATGGTCGTCATGGCGACGATGACGTCATAATGGTCGTCATGGCGACGATGATGTCATAATAGTCGTCATGGCGAAGATGATGTCATAATGGTCGTCATGGCGACGATGATGTCATATTGATCGTCATGGTGACGATGACGTCATAATGATCGTCATGTCGACGGTGATGTCATAATGGTCGTCATGGCGACGGTGATGTCATAATAGTCGTCATGGCGACGTTGATGTCATAATTGTCGTCATGCCGACGATGATGTCATAATGGTCGTCATGGCGACGGTGTTACCATAATGGTCATCATGGCGACGATGATGTCATAATGGTCGTCATGGCGACAATGATGTCATAATGGTCGTCATGGCGAAGATGATGTCAGTATGGTAGTCATGGCTTTGGTGATGTCATATTGGTCGTCATGGCGACGATGATGTCAAAATGGTTGTCATGGCGATGATGATGTCAATATGGTTGTCATGGTTTTGGTGATGTCATAATGGTCGTCATGGCGACGATGATGTCATAAAGTTCGTCATGGCGACGATGATGTCATAGTGGTAGTCATGGCAACGATGATGTCATAATGGTCGTCATGGCGACGATGATGTCATACTGGTCGTCATGGCGACAGTGTTGCCATAATGGTCGTCATGGCGACGGTGTTGTCATAATGGTCGTCATGCCGACGATGATGTCATAATGGTCGTCATGGCAAAGATGATGTCATAATGGTAGTCATGGCAAAGATGATGTCATAATGGTCGTCATGGCGACGATGATGTCATAATGGTCGTCATGGCGACGGTGATGTCATAATAGTCGTCATGGCGACGATGATGTCATAATGGTCGTCATGCCGACGATGATGTCATAATGGTCGTCATGGCGACGGTGTTGCCATAATGGTCGTCATGGCGACGATGATGTCATAATGGTCGTCATGGCGACGATGACGTCATAATGGTCGTCATGGCGACGATGACGTCATAATGGTCGTCATGGCGACAATGATGTCATAATGGTCGTCATGGCGACGATGATGTCATACTGGTTGTCATGGCGACTGTGTTGCCATAATGGTCGTCATGGCGACTGTGTTGCCATAATGGTCGTCATGGCGACGATGATGTCATAATGGTTGTCATGGCGACGGTGATGTCATAATGGTCGTCATGCCGACGATGATGTCAGTATGGTGGTCATGGCTTTGGTGATGTCATAATGGTCGTCATGGCGACGGTGATGTCATAATGGTCGTCCCGGCGACGATGATGTCATAATGATCGTCACGGCGACGATGATGTCATAATGGTCGTCACGGCGACGGTGATGTCATAATGGTCGTCATGGCGACGATAACGTCATAATGGTCTTCATGGCGACGATGATGTCATAATGGTCGTCATGGCGACGATGATGTCATAATGGTCGTCATGGCGACGATGATGTCATAATGGTCGTCATGGCGACGATGATGTCATAATGGTCGTCATGGTGACGATGATGTCATAATGGTCGTCATGGCGACGATGATGTCATAATGGTCGTCATGGCGACGATGATGTCATACTGGTCATCATCGCGACGGTGTTGCCATAATGGTCGTCATGGCGACGATGATGTCATAATGGTCGTCATGGCTACGGTGATGTCATAATGGTCGTCATGATGACGATGATGTCAGTATGGTGGTCATGGCTTTGGTGATGTCATAATGGTCGTCATGGCGACGGTGATGTCAAAATGGTCGTCATGGCAATGGTGATGTCATACTGGTCGTCATGGCGACGATGACGTCATACTGGTCGTCATGGCGACGGTGTTGCCATAATGGTGGTCATGGCGACGATGAGGTCATAATGGTCGTCATGGCAATGGTGATGTCAGAATGGTCGTCATGGCGACGATGACGTCATACTGGTCGTCATGGCTACGATGATGTCATAATGGTCGTCATGGCTACGATTATGTCATAATGGTCGTCTTGGCCACGATGATGTCATAATGATCGTCATGGCGACGATGATGTCATAATGGTCGTCATGGCGACGGTGATGTTATAATAGTCGTCATGGCGACTATGATGTCATAATGGTCGTCATGCCGACGATGATGTCAATATGGTTGTCATGGCTTTGGTGATGTCATAATGGTCGTCATGGCGACGGTGATGTCATAATGGTCGTCATGGCGAGGATGATGTCATAATGGTCGTCACGGCGACGATGATGTCATAATGGTCGTCACGGCGGCGGTAATGACATAATGGTCGTCATGGCGACGATGATGTCATACTGTCGTCATGGCGACGGTGTTGCCATAATGGTCGTCATGGCGACGATGATGTCATAATGGTAATCATGGCGACGATGACGTCATAATGGTCGTCATGGCGACGATGACGTCATAATGGTCGTCATGGCGACGATGATGTCATAATGGTCGTCATGGCGACAGTGTTGCCATAATGGTCGTCATGGCGACGGTGTTGTCATAATGGTCGTCATGCCGACGATGATGTCATAATGGTCGTCATGGCAAAGATGATGTCATAATGGTAGTCATGGCAAAGATGATGTCATAATGGTCGTCATGGCGACGATGATGTCATAATGGTCGTCATGGCGACGGTGATGTCATAATAGTCGTCATGGCGACGATGATGTCATAATGGTCGTCATGCCGACGATGATGTCATAATGGTCGTCATGGCGACGGTGTTGCCATAATGGTCATCATGGCGACGATGATGTCATAATGGTCGTCATGGCGACGAGGATGTCATAATGGTCGTCATGGCGACGATGATGTCAGTATGGTGGTCATGGCTTTGGTGATGTCATAATGGTCGTCATGGCGACGGTGATGTCATAATGGTCGTCATGGCAATGGTGATGTCAGAATGGTCGTCATGGCGACGATGATGTCAGTATGGTGGTCATGGCTTTTGTGATGTCATAATGGTCGTCATGGCGACGATGATGTCAATATGGTTGTCATGGCTTTGGTGATGTCATAATGGTCGTCATGGCGACGGTGATGTCATAATGGTCGTCATGGCGACGATGATGTCATAATGGTTGTCACGGCGACGATGATGTCATAATGGTCGTCATAGCGACGATGATGTCATAATGGTCGTCATGGCGACGATGACGTCATAATGGTCGTCATGGCGACGATGATGTCATAATGGTCGTCATGACGACGATGATGTCATACTGGTCGTCATGGCGACGGTGTTGCCATAATGGTCGTCATGGCGACGATGATGTCATAATGGTCGTCATGGCGACGGTGATGTCATAATGGTCGTCATGCCGACGATGATGTCAGTATGGTGGTCATGGCTTTGGTGATGTCATAATGGTCGTCATGGCAACGATGATGTCATAATGGTCGTCATGGCGACGATGATGTCATAATGGTCGTCATGGCGACGATGATGTCAGTATGGTGGTCATGGCTTTGGTGATGTCATAATGGTCGTCATGGCGACGGTGATGTCAAAATGGTCGTCATGGCAATGGTGATGTCAGAATGGTCTTCATGGCGACGATGATGTCATACTGGTCGTCATGGCGACGGTGTTGCTATAATGGTCGTCATGGCGATGATGATGTCATAATGGTCGTCATGGCGACGATGATGTCATAATGGTCATAATGGCGACGATGACGTCATAATGGTCATAATGGCGACGATGACGTCATAATGGTCGTCATGGCGACAATGACGTCATTATGGTCGTCATGGCGACGATGATGTCATAATGGTCGTCATGGCGGCGATGATGTCATACTGGTCGTCATGGCGACGGAGTTGCCATAATGGTCGTCATTTCGACGATGATGTCATAATGGTCGTTATGCCGACGATGATGTCATAATGGTCGTCATGGCGACGGTGTTGTCATAATGGTCGTCATGGCGACGATGATGTTATAATGGTCGTCATGGCGACGATGATGTCATAATGGTCGTCATGGCGACGATGATGTCAGTATGGTGGTCATGGCTTTGGTGATGTCATAATGGTCGTCATGGCGACGGTGATGTCATAATGGTCGTCATGGCAATGGTGATGTCAGAATGGTCGTCATGGCGATGATGATGTCAGGATGGTGGTCATGGCTTTGGTGATGTCATAATGGTCATCATGGCGACGATGATGTCATAATGGTCGTCATGGCGACGATGATGTCAATATGGTTGTCATGGCTTTGGTGATGTCATAATGGTCGTCATGGCGACGGTGATGTCATAATGGTCGTCACGGCGACGATGATGTCATAATGGTCGTCACGGCGACGGTGATGTCATAATGGTCGTCACGGCGACGATGATGTCATACTGGTCGTCATGGCGACGATGATGTCATTATGGTCGTCATGGCGACAATGATGTCATAATGGTCGTCATGGCGACGATGACGTCATAATGGTCGTCATGGCGACGATGATGTCATAATGGTCGTCATGGCGACAGTGATGTCATAATGGTTGCCATGGCAACAATGTTGTCATAAAGGTCGTCATGGCGAAGGTGATGTCATAATGGTCGTCATGGCGATGATGATGTCATTATGGTCGTCATGGCAACGATGATGTCATAATGGTCGTCATGGCAACGATGAAGTCATATTCGTCGTCACGGCATTAGTGATGTCATAATGCTCATCATGGCGAAGGTGATGTCATAATAATTGCCATGGTAACAATGTTGTCATAATGGTCGTCATGACGAGGGTTATGTCATAATGGTCGTCATGGCGACGGTGATGTCATAATGGTCATCATGGCAACGATGAGGTCATAATGTTCGTCATGGCGACGGTGATGTAATAACCAGGGGAGGAGTCCTGAGGAGATAATTTGCATATTTCCACTGCATTTTGGGGTAAGTGAAGAGTCTCCGCGAGCTCAAAGAACACTGGATTTTGGCTGTTGGAGCTGAAAAGAGGACATCGGTAAACCAGGGGAGGAGTCCTGAGGAGATAATTTGCATATTCCCACTGCATTTTGGGGTAAGTGAAGAGTCTCCGCGAGCTCAAAGAACACTGGATTTTGGCTGTTGGAGCTGAAAAGAGGACATCGGTAAACCAGGGGAGGAGTCCTGAGGAGATAATTTGCATATTCCCACTGCATTTTGGGGTAAGTGAAGAGTCTCCGCGAGCTCAAAGAACACTGGATTTTGGCTGTTGGAGCTGAAAAGAGGACATCGGTAAACCGCGCGCCGTTAGGCGCGCGCATTTTGAAGCATTTTTCACTGTTTTCAGAACATTAACAGTAAGAACATGGAAGAGTCCAGGAGCCATTTGGTGAGCTGCATATCCTGCTACATGTTCACAGACTTGCCAGTGGAAAAGCCAAACTTCACATGCCAGAAATGCAAGCTTGTGTCCCTGTTGGAGGAAAAGTTGCGAAATCTAGAAGAGAGGTTAACTACCTTGAAAATCATTAAGGAAGGTGAAGAGTTCTTAGACAGAGCAGAATTATCTCTTCATGATTCAGAAAGAGAAGAAATTCGAACTGCACCTGACGAAACAGAGGAATGGAAGCATGTGACCCACAGAAGCAGGAGGATCGAGAGGCAGTCAGCACCCATACTGCTCAGGAACCAGTACCAGGCTCTCACACAGGAGAACCATGAAGAAATACAGCAAAATAAGACTTTGCCAGCAATGAATAACCTTGTAAGCCCTCAGAATCCTCCTGGATGGAGAAAGAAGAATGTTGTGAAGAAAAAACGGAGAGTGGTGGTCATGGGGGATTCCCTGTTAAGAGGAACAGAGGCCGCTATCTGCAGACCAGACATAACCTCAAGAGAAATGTGCTGTCTTCCAGGAGCAAAAATTAAAGATGTGTCTGACAGGATATCAAGACTCTTCAGACATACAGATCACTACCCATTCCTGCTAATACATGTGGGGACAAATGACACCGCAAGAAAGGACCTGGAAACCATCTGCAGTGACTTTGAAGACTTAGGCAAGAAAGTGAAAGAATTGGGAGCGCAGGTGGTCTTCTCATCCATCCTCCCAGTGGATGGCCATGGAACAATGAGGTGGAATAAGATTCTACAGGTGAACAACTGGCTACGTCGATGGTGCCGTCAACAAGGATTTGGATTTCTGGATCACGGGATGAATTACCTATACGATGGACTACTTGCTAGAGATGGGGTGCACCTTACGAAGACTGGAAAACATGTATTTGGAAGTCGCCTTGCTACACTCATCAGGAGAGCTTTAAACTAGAACAATGTGGGAAGGGAAGCAAAAGGCCAGAAAAAGCCATACAGCTGACAAATACTATTGAGATCTCTGCTACTGGAAGTGGAAAGAAAGAACAAAGACAAAAAAATCTAAATAAAAATATGGGAGGAAGAGAAACCAATCACAAACTAAAATGTTTTTATACAAATGCACAAAGCATGGGCAACAAACAAGGAGAATTGGAACTACTAATGCAGGAAAAGGAATATGATGTCATTGGAATCACTGAAACTTGGTGGGACGATACACATGATTGGAATAAAAGGCTAAAAGGATACAACTTATTTGCAAGAAACAGAATTGATAAACGAGGAGGAGGTGTCGCATTGTATGTTAGAAAAGCGTATATCTGCACAGAGATTGATGCTTCAGAGACTGGGAGTTCTGTGGAAACTGTTTGGGTAAGAATACAAGGAGAGAACAACGGAAAGGACACCATTGTAGGCATTTACTACAGGCCACCTGGGCAAGCTGAAGATATGGATGAACTCTTTATGTATCAAATGACCAAGTTCTCCAAAAAATATGACGTAGTGGTCATGGGAGATTTCAACTATCCAGACATTTGTTGGGAATCTCTCTCAAGTAAAACTAACAGGTCAAGCAAATTCTTATTCTCTCTTGCTGACAACTTTATCTTCCAAAAGGTAGGGGAGAAAACAAGGGGATCTGCTACTTTGGATCTAATCCTTATAAACAGGGAGGAAATGGTTGAGGAGGTAAAGGTGGCTGGGACCCTAGGAGGCAGCGATCATGCTATTATAGAATTTTGGATAACTAGAGGAGGAAGACATGTGAAGACTCAAACTTCAAGGTTAGATTTTAGAAAGGCAGATTTTAAGAGACTCAGAAAGAGAATAGGAGGGATCCAATGGCTGGATGTCCTTAAGGACAAAAATGTCCAGGAAGGATGGGAAATTTTTAAAAATGAGATTCTCAAAGCACAATCGTTAACAATCCCGAAAAGTAGGAAGAATGGGAAGCATTTAAGGAAACCAGGATGGATGAACACAGAACTTAAACACATGCTAAAAAGAAAGAAAGAAATGTTTATTAAATGGAAAGAGGGAGGCATATCTAAAGAAGATTATAATGCAGTCTGCAGATCCTGCAGGGCACGTATCAGGTTAGCTAAAGCTGACAATGAATTAAGGCTTGCAAGAGATGTCAAAAGCAATAAAAAAGGATTTTGGGGGTATGTCAAAAGTAAAAGAAAAGTCAAAGATGCTATAGGATTTTTACAGGATGAAAATGGAGAAATGGTAAGAGAGGATGTTGAGAAGGCCGAACTTTTTAATTCCTATTTTGCATCTGTTTTCTCTCAGAAAGAAAATGTAACATCAACTGATTTTCACTGTCCTTTTAAAGGAATAGAAGAATCCAAGTTATCTGTAAACAGAAAGATTGTGAGGGAATATTTAGCTAACATAAATGAGTTCAAGTCTCCAGGTCCAGATGAATTACACCCCAGAGTACTGAAGGAGATCGTAGAAGAAATTTTAGAACCACTCTCCATAATCTTTGAAAATTCTTGGAGAACAGGAGAAGTCCCAGAAGACTGGAGAAGAGCAAATGTTGTTCCTATCTTCAAAAAGGGGAAGAAGGTGGACCCAGGGAACTATAGGCCGGTGAGTCTGACTTCTATACCAGGAAAGATCTTTGAACAAATTATTAAACATCATGTATGTAAGTACCTGGATAAGAATGAAGTGATTAACCAGAGTCAGCATGGGTTTGTAACTAACAAGTCATGTCAGACTAACTTAATTTCCTTCTATGACAGAATCACTGACTGGGTGGATCAGGGAAATGCTGTAGATATAGTATATCTTGACTTCAGCAAAGCATTTGACAAAGTATCTCACACCATCCTTATTGAAAAAATGACCAAGTATGTAATGGACCAGGCAACTGTTAGGTGGATTCATAACTGGCTTAGTGATCGGACTCAAAGGGTGGTTGTAAATGGCTTCACATCCAGCTGGATGAATGTCTCAAGTGGGATACCACAGGGCTCTGTCCTGGGACCTGTATTGTTCAACATCTTCATCAATGATTTAGATGAAGGAATTGAGGGTAAACTGATTAAATTTGCTGATGACACAAAGCTAGGAGGGATAGCTAATACTAGAGAAGAGAGAGAGAGGATTCAAAAAGACCTAAATAAACTGGAGCAGTGGGCAGCAACCAACAGAATGGTTTTTAACAGGGAAAAATGCAAAGTACTACATCTGGGCAATAAAAATGAAAAAAGCATATACAGAATGGGAGGAATAGAGCTAAGCAACAGTACATGTGAAAAAGACTTAGGTATACTAATAGATCATAGACTGAACATGAGTCAACAGTGTGATGCAGCAGCAAAAAAGGCAAATACAATTCTGGGATGTATTAACAGAAGCATACAGTCTAGATCACGTGAAGTCATTATCGGTCTTTACTCCTCTTTGGTCAGACCTCATCTGGAATACTGTGTACAGTTTTGGGCACCACATTTTAAAAAAGACATTGACAAACTGGAACAAGTTCAGAGAAGAGCGACCAGAATGGTGACTGGTCTGCAAACCATGTCCTATGAGGAACGGTTGCAGGATTTGGGAATGTTTAGCTTGCAAAAAAGAAGACTGAGAGGAGACTTAATAGCTGTCTACAAATATGTCAAGGGCTGTCACATTGTAGAAGGATCATCTTTATTCTCATTTGCACAGGGAAAGACTAGAAGCAATGGGATGAAACTAAATGGGAGGAGACACAGATTAGATATTAGAAAAAACTTTTTGACAGTTAGGGTGATTAATGAGTGGAACAGGCTGCCACGAGACGTGGTGAGTTCCCCTTCAATGGACGTCTTCAAACAGAGGCTGGACAGACATCTGTCTGAGATGATTTAGTGAATCCTGCTTTGAGCAGGGGGTTGGACCAGATGACCCAGGAGGTCCCTTCCAACTCTACCATTCTATGATTCTATGATTCTATGATTCTATGATTCTATGATTGGTCGTCATGGCGACGATGATGTCATAATGGTCATCATGGCGACAATGATGTCATAATGGTCGTCATGGCGACGGTGATGTCATAATGGTCATCATGGCGACGATGATGTCATAATGGTCAGTCATGGCGACGATGATGTCATAATGTTCGTCATGGCGACGATGAAGTCATAATGGTCATCATGGCGACGATGATGTCAAAATGGTCATCATGGCGACGATGATGTCATAATGGTCGTCATGGCGACGGTGATGTCAGAATGGTCGTCATGGCAAAGGTGATGTCAGAATGGTCGTCATGGCAAAGGTGATGTCAGAATGGTCATCATGGCGATGATGATGTCATAATGGTCGTCATGGCCACGATGATGTCATAATGGTCGTCATGGCGACGATGATGTCAAAATGGTCGTCATGGCGACGATGATGTCATAATGGTCGTCATGCCGACGATGATGTCATTATGGTCGTCACGGCGACGATGATGTCATAATGGTCGTCACGGCGACGATGATGTCATAATGGTCGTCATGGCCACGATTATGTCATAATGGTCGTCATGGCGACGATTATGTCAATATGGTTGTCATGGCTTTGGTGATGTCATAATGGTCGTCATGGCGGCGGTGATGTCATAATGGTCGTCATGGCGACGATGATGTCATAATGGTCGTCACGGCGACGATGATGTCATAATGGTCGTCATGCCGACGATGATGTCTTTATGGTCGTCACGGCGACGATGATGTGATAATGGTCGTCACGGCGACGATGATGTCATAATTGTCGTCATAGCGACGATGATCTCATAATGGTCGTCATGGCGACGATGACGTCATAATGGTCGTCATGGCGACGATGATGTCATAATGGTCGTCATGGCGACGATGATGTCAATATGGTTGTCATGGCTTTGGTGATGTCATAATGGTCGTCATGGCGACGGTGATGTCATAATGGTCGTCATGGCGACGATGATGTCATAATGGTCGTCACAGCGACGATGATGTCATAATGGTCGTCACGGCGACGGTAATGTCATAATGGTAGTCATGGCGACGATGATGTCATACTGGTCGTCATGGCGACGGTGTTGCCATAATGGTCGTCATGGTGACGATGATGTCATAATGGTCGTCATGGCGACGATGATGTCATAATGGTCGTCATGGCGACGATGATGTCATAATGGTCGTCATGGCGACGATGATGTCAGTATGGTGGTCATGGCTTTGGTGATGTCATAATGGTCGTCATGGCGACGATGATGTCATACTGGTCGTCATGGCGACGGTGTTGCCATAATGGTCGTCAAGGCGACGATGATGTCATAATGGTCGTCATGGCGACGGTGATGTCATAATGGTCGTCATGCCGACGATGATGTCAGTATGGTGGTCATGGCTTTGGTGATGTCATAGTGGTCGTCATGGCGACGGTGATGTCATAATGGTCGTCATGTCAATGGTGATGTCAGAATGTTCGTCATGGCGACGATGATGTCAGTATGGTGGTCATGGCTTTGGTGATGTCATAATGGTCGTCATGGCGACGATTATGTCATAATGGTCGTCATGGCGACGATGATGTCAATATGGTTGTCATGGCTTTGGTGATGTCATACTGGTCGTCATGGCGGCGGTGATGTCATAATGGTCGTCATGGCGACGATGATGTCATAATGGTCGTCACGGCGACGATGATGTCATAATGGTCGTCATGGCGACGATGACGTCATAATGGTCGTCATGGCGACGATGATGTCATAATGGTCGTCATGGCGACGATGATGTCAATATGGTTGTCATGGCTTTGGTGATGTCATAATGGTCGTCATGGTTTTGGTGATGTCATAATGGTCGTCATGGCGACGATGATGTCATAATGGTCGTCACAGCGACGGTGATGTCATAATGGTCGTCACGGCGACGGTGATGTCATAATGGTAGTCATGGCGACGATGATGTCATACTGGTCGTCATGGCGACGGTGTTGCCATAATGGTCGTCATGGCGACGATGATGTCATCATGGTCGTCATGGCGACGATGATGTCATAATGGTCGTCATGGCGACGATGACGTCATAATGGTCGTCATGGCGACGATGATGTCATAATGGTCGTCATGGTGACGATGATGTCATAATGGTCGTCATGGCAATGGTGATGTCAGAATGGTCGTCATGGCGACGATGATGTCAGTATGGTCGTCATGGCGACGATGACGTCATAATGGTCGTCATGGCGACGATGATGTCATAATGGTCGTCATGGCGACGATGATGTCAATATGGTTGTCATGGCTTTGGTGATGTCATAATGGTCGTCATGGCGACGGTGATGTCATAAAGGTCGTCATGGCGACGATGATGTCATAATGGTCGTCACAGCGACGATGATGTCATAATGGTCGTCACGGCGACGGTGATGTCATAATGGTAGTCATGGCGACGATGATGTCATACTGGTCGTCATGACGACGGTGTTGCCATAATGGTCGTCATGGTGACGATGATGTCATAATGGTCGTCATGGCGACGATGATGTCATAATGGTCGTCATGGCGACGATGATGTCATAATGGTCGTCATGCCGACGATGATGTCAGTATGGTGGTCATGGCTTTGGTGATGTCATAATGGTCGTCATGGCGACGATGATGTCATACTGGTCGTCATGGCGACGGTGTTGCCATAATGGTCGTCAAGGCGACGATGATGTCATAATGGTCGTCATGGCGACGGTGATGTCATAATGGTCGTCATGCCGACGATGATGTCAGTATGGTGGTCATGGCTTTGGTGATGTCATAGTGGTCGTCATGGCGACGGTGATGTCATAATGGTCGTCATGTCAATGGTGATGTCAGAATGGTCGTCATGGCGACGATGATGTCAGTATGGTGGTCATGGCTTTGGTGATGTCATAATGGTCGTCATGGCGACGATTATGTCATAATGGTCGTCATGGCGACGATGATGTCAATATGGTTGTCATGGCTTTGGTGATGTCATACTGGTCGTCATGGCGGCGGTGATGTCATAATGGTCGTCATGGCGACGATGATGTCATAATGGTCGTCACGGCGACGATGATGTCATAATGGTCGTCATAGCGACGATGATGTCATAATGGTCGTCATGGCGACGATGACGTCATAATGGTCGTCATGGCGACGATGATGTCATAATGGTCGTCATGGCGACGATGATGTCAATATGGTTGTCATGGCTTTGGTGATGTCAGAATGGTCGTCATGGCGACGATGATGTCAGTATGGTGGTCATGGCTTTGGTGATGTCATAATGGTCGTCATGGCGACGGTGATGTCATCATGGTCGTCATGGCAATGGTGATGTCAGAATGGTCGTCATGGCGACGATGATGTCAGTATGGTGGTCATGGCTTTGGTGATGTCATAATGGTCGTCATGGCGACGATTATGTCGTAATGGTCGTCATGGCGACGATGATGTCAATATGGTTGTCATGGCTTTGGTGATGTCATAATGGTCGTCATGGCGGCGGTGATGTCATAATGGTCGTCATGGCGACGATGATGTCATAATGGTCGTCACGGCGACGATGATGTCATAGTGGTCGTCATAGCGACGATGATCTCATAATGGTCGTCATGGCGACGATGACGTCATAATGGTCGTCATGGCGACGATGATGTCATAATGGTCGTCATGGCGACGATGATGTCAATATGGTTGTCATGGCTTTGGTGATGTCATAATGGTCGTCATGGCGACGGTGATGTCATAATGGTCGTCATGGCGACGATGATGTCATAATGGTCGTCACAGCGACGATGATGTCATAATGGTCGTCACGGCGACGGTGATGTCATAATGGTAGTCATGGCGACGATGATGTCATACTGGTCGTCATGGCGACGGTGTTGCCATACTGGTCGTCATGGTGACGATGATGTCATAATGGTCGTCATGGCGACGATGATGTCATAATGGTCGTCATGGCGACGATGATGTCATAATGGTCATCATGGCAACGATGATGTCATAATGGTCGTCATGGCGACGATGATGTCATAATGGTCATCATGGCGACGATGATGTCAATATGGTTGTCATGGCTTTGGTGATGTCATAATGGTCGTCACGGCGACGGTGATGTCATAATGGTCGTCACGGCGACGGTGACGTCATAATGGTCGTCATGGCGACGATGACGTCATAATGGTCGTCATGGCGACGATGATGTCATACTGGTCGTCATGGCGACGGTGTTGCCAGAATGGTCGTCATGGCGACGATGATGTCATATGGTCGTCATGGCGACGATGATGTCATAATGGTCGTCATGGCGACGATGATGTCATAATGGTAGTCATGGCAACGATGATGTCATAATGGTCGTCATGGCGACGATGATGTCATAATGGTAGTCATGGCGACGGTGTTGTCATAATGGTTGTCATGCCGACGATGATGTCATAATGGTCGTCATGGCGACGATGATGTCATAATGGTCGTCATGGCAACGATGATGTCATAATGGTCGTCATGGCGACGATGACGTCATAATGGTCGTCATGGCGACGATGATGTCATAATGGTCGTCATGGCGACGATGATGTCATACTGGTTGTCATGGCGACGGTGTTGCCATAATGGTCGTCATGGCGACGATGATGTCATAATGGTCGTCATGGCGACAATGATGTCATAATGGTCGTCATGCCGACGATGATATCATTATGGTCGTCATTCCCACGGTGATGTCATAATGGTCGTCATGGCGACTGTGATGTCATAATGGCCTTCATGGTGACAATGATGTCATAATGGTCGTCATGGCGACAGTGTTGTCATAATTGTCGTCATGGCAACGATGATGTCATAATTGACGTCATGCAATGGTGATGTAATAATGGTCGTCATGGCGACGGTAATGTCATAATGGTTGCCATGGCAACAATGTTGTAATAAAGGTCGTCATGGCGACGATGATGTCATAATGGTAGTCATGGCAACGATGATGTCATAATGGTCGTCATGGCAACGATGATGTCAAAATGGTTGTCATGGCAATGGTGATGTCATAATGGTCGTCATGGCAAAGGTGATGTTATAATGGTCGTCATGGCGACGATGATGCCATAATGGTCGTCATGGCGACGATGATGTCATAATGGTCGTCATGGCGACGATGTTGTCAGTATGGTGGTCATGGCTTTGGTGATGTCATAATGGTCGTCATGGCGACGGTGATGTCATAATGGTCGTCATGGCAATGGTGATGTCAGAATGGTCGTCATGGCAAAGGTGATGTCAGAATGGTCATCATGGCGACAATGATGTCATAATGGTCGTCATGGCGACGATGATGTCATAATGGTCGTCATGGCGATGATGATGTCATAATGGTCGTCATGGCGACGATGATGTCAAAATGGTCGTCATGGCGACAATGATGTCATAATGGTCGTCATGGCGACGATGATGTCATTATGGTCGTCATGGCGACGGTGTTGCCATAATGGTCGTCATGGCGGCGATGATGTCATAATGGTCGTCATGGCGACGATGATGTCATAATGGTCGTCATGGCGTCAATGATGTCATAATGGTCGTCATGCCGACGATGATGTCATTATGGTCATCATGGCAACGATGATGTCATAATGGTCGTCATGGCGACGATGATGACATAATAGTCATCATGGCGACAATGATGTCATAATGGTCATCATGGCGACGATGATGTCAATATGGTTGTCATGGCTTTGGTGATGTCATAATGGTCGTCACGGCGACGGTGATGTCATAATGGTCGTCATGGCGACGATAACGTCATAATGGTCGTCATGGCGACGATGATGTCATACTGGTCGTCATGGCGACGGTGTTGCCATAATGGTCGTCATGGCGACGATGATGTCATAATGGTCGTCATGGCGACGATTATGTCATAATGGTCGTCATGCCGACGATGATGTCATAATAGTCGTCATGGCGAATATGATGTCATAATGGTCGTCATGGCGACGATGACGTCATAATGATCGTCATGGCGACGATGACGTCATAATGATCGTCATGTCGACGGTGATGTCATAATGGTCGTCATGGCGACGGTGATGTCATAATAGTCGTCATGGCGACGTTGATGTCATAATAGTCGTCATGGCGAATATGATGTCGTAATGGTCGTCATGGCGACGATGACGTCATAATGATCGTCATGGCGACGATGACGTCATAATGATCGTCATGCCGACGATGATGTCATAATGGTCGTCATGGCGACGATGACGTAATAATGATCGTCATGGCGACGATGACGTCATAATGATCGTCATGCCGACGATGATGTCATAATGGTCGTCATGGCGACGGTGTTACCATAATGGTCATCATGGCGACGATGATGTCATAATGGTCGTCATGGCGACAATGATGTCATAATGTCGTCATGGCGACGATGATGTCAGAATGGTCGTCATGGCGACGATTATGTCAGTATGGTAGTCATGGCTTTGGTGATGTCATAATGGTCGTCATGGCGACGATGATGTCAAAATGGTCGTCATGGCGACGATGCTGTCAATATGGTTGTCATGGTTTTGGTGATGTCATAATGGTCGTCATGGCGACGATGATGTCATAAAGTTCGTCATGGCGACGATGATGTCATAATGGTAGTCATGGCAACGATGATGTCATAATGGTCGTCATGGCGACGATGATGTCATACTGGTCGTCATGGCGACAGTGTTGCCATAATGGTCGTCATGGCGACGATGATGTCATAAGGGTCGTCATGGCGACGGTGTTGTCATAATGGTCGTCATGCCGACGATGATGTCATAATGGTCGTCATGGCAAAGATGATGTCATAATGGTAGTCATGGCGACGATGATGTCATAATGGTCGTCATGGCGACGATGACATCATAATGGTCGTCATGGCGATGATGATGTCATAATGGTCGTCATGGCGACGATGATGTCAAAATGGTCGTCATGGCGACAATGATGTCATAATGGTCGTCATGGCGACGATGATGTCATTATGGTCGTCATGGCGACGGTGTTGCCATAATGGTCGTCATGGCGACGATGATGTCATAATGGTCGTCATGGCGACGATGATGTCATAATGGTCGTCATGGCGTCAATGATGTCATAATGGTCGTCATGCCGACGATGATGTCATTATGGTCATCATGGCAACGATGATGTCATAATGGTCGTCATGGCGACGATGATGTCATAATAGTCATCATGGCGACAATGATGTCATAATGGTCATCATGGCGACGATGATGTCAATATGGTTGTCATGGCTTTGGTGATGTCATAATGGTCGTCACGGCGACGGTGATGTCATAATGGTCGTCATGGCGACGATAACGTCATAATGGTCGTCATGGCGACGATGATGTCATACTGGTCGTCATGGCGACGGTGTTGCCATAATGGTCGTCATGGCGACGATGATGTCATAATGGTCGTCATGGCGACGATTATGTCATAATGGTCGTCATGCCGACGATGATGTCATAATAGTCGTCATGGCGAATATGATGTCATAATGGTCGTCATGGCGACGATGATGTCATAATGGTCGTCATGGCGACGGTGATGTCATAATAGTCGTCATGGCGACGTTGATGTCATAATAGTCGTCATGGCGAATATGATGTCGTAATGGTCGTCATGGCGACGATGACGTCATAATGATCGTCATGGCGACGATGACGTCATAATGATCGTCATGCCGACGATGATGTCATAATGGTCGTCATGGCGACGATGACGTAATAATGATCGTCATGGCGACGATGACGTCATAATGATCGTCATGCCGACGATGATGTCATAATGGTCGTCATGGCGACGGTGTTACCATAATGGTCATCATGGCGACGATGATGTCTTAATGGTCGTCATGGCGACAATGATGTCATAATGTCGTCATGGCGACGATGATGTCAGAATGGTCGTCATGGCGACGATTATGTCAGTATGGTAGTCATGGCTTTGGTGATGTCATAATGGTCGTCATGGCGACGATGATGTCAAAATGGTCGTCATGGCGACGATGCTGTCAATATGGTTGTCATGGTTTTGGTGATGTCATAATGGTCGTCATGGCGACGATGATGTCATAAAGTTCGTCATGGCGACGATGATGTCATAATGGTAGTCATGGCAACGATGATGTCATAATGGTCGTCATGGCGACGATGATGTCATACTGGTCGTCATGGCGACAGTGTTGCCATAATGGTCGTCATGGCGACGATGATGTCATAAGGGTCGTCATGGCGACGGTGTTGTCATAATGGTCGTCATGCCGACGATGATGTCATAATGGTCGTCATGGCAAAGATGATGTCATAATGGTAGTCATGGCGACGATGATGTCATAATGGTCGTCATGGCGACGATGACATCATAATGGTCGTCATGGCGACGATGATGTCATAATGGTCGTCATGGCGACGGTGATGTCATAATAGTCGTCATGGCGACGATGATGTCATAATGGTCGTCATGCCGACGATGATGTCATAATGGTCGTCACGGCGACGGTGTTGCCATAATGGTCGTCATGGCGACGATGATGTCATAATGGTCGTCATGGCGACGATGATGTCATAATGGTCGTCATGGCGACGATGATGTCAGTATGGTGGTCATGGCTTTGGTGATGTCATAATGGTCGTCATGGCGACAGTGATGTCATAATGGTCGTCATGGCAATGGTGATGTCAGAATGGTCGTCATGGCGACGGTGTTGCCATAATGGTCGTCATGGCGACGATGATGTCATAATTGTCGTCATGGCGACGATGATGTCATAATGGTCGTCATGGCGACGATGACGTCATAATGGTTGTCATGGCGACGATGATGTCATAATGGTCGTCATGGCGACGATGATGTCATAATGGTCGTCATGGCGACGATGATGTCAGTATGGTGGTCATGGCTTTGTTGATGTCATAATGGTCGTCATGGCGACGGTGATGTCATAATGGTCGTCATGGCAATGGTGATGTCAGAATGGTCGTCATGGCGACGATGATATCAGTATGGTGTTCATGGCTTTGGTGATGTCATAATGGTCGTCATGGCGACGATTATGTCATAATGGTCGTCATGGCGACGATGATGTCATAATGGACGTCACGGAGACGATGATGTCATTATGGTCGTCATGGCGACGATGATGTCATACTGGTCGTCATGGCGACTGTGTTGCCATAATGGTCGTCATGGCGACGATGATGTCATAATGGTCGTCATGCCGACGATGATGTCATAATGGTCGTCATGGCGACGGTGTTTTCATAATGGTCACCATGGCGACGATGATGTCATAATGGTCATCATGGCGACGATGATGTCATAATGGTCGTCATGGCGACGGTGATGTCAGAATGGTCGTCATGGCAATGGTGATGTCAGAATGGTCGTCATGGCAAAGGTGATGTCAGAATGGTCATCATGGCGACGATGATGTCATAATGGTCGTCATGGCGACGATGATGTCATAATGGTCGTCATGGCGATGATGATGCCATAATGGTCGTCATGGCGACGATGATGTCAAAATGGTCGTCATGGCGACAATGATGTCATAATGGTCGTCATGGCGACGATGATGTCATTATGGTCGTCATGGCGACGGTGTTGCCATAATGGTCGTCATGGCGACGATGATGTCATAATGGTCGTCATGGCGACGATGATGTCATAATGGTCGTCATGGCGACGATGATGTCATAATGGTCGTCATGCCGACGATGATGTCATTATGGTCATCATGGCGACAATGATGTCATAATGGTCGTCATGGCGACGATGATGTCAATATGGTTGTCATGGCTTTGGTGATGTCATAATGGTCGTCACGGCGACGGTGATGTCATAATGGTCGTCATGGCGACGATGATGTCATAATGGTCGTCACGGCGACGATGATGTCATAATGGTCGTCATGGCGACGATGATGTCGTAATGGTCGTCATGGCGACGATGATGTCGTAATGGTCGTCATGGCGACGATGATGTCAGAATGGTGGTCATGGCTTTGGTGATGTCATAATGGTCGTCATGGCGACGGTGATGTCATAATGGTCGTCATGGCAATGGTGATGTCAGAATGGTCGTCATGGCGACGATGATGTCAGGATGGTGGTCATGGCTTTGGTGATGTCATAATGGTCGTCATGGCGACGATGATGTCAATATGGTTGTCATGGCTTTGGTGATGTCATAATGGTCGTCATGGCAACGGTGATGTCATAATGGTCGTCACGGCGACGATGATGTCATAATGGTCGTCACGGCGACGGTGATGTCATAATGGTCGTCATGGCGACGATGATGTCATACTGGTCGTCATGGCGACGGTGTTGCCATAATGGTCGTCATGGCGACGATGATGTCATAATGGTCATCATGGCGACGATGACGTCATAATGGTCGTCATGGCGACGATGATGTCATAATGGTCGTCATGGCGACGGTGATGTCATAATGGTTGCCATGGCAACAATGTTGTCATAAAGGTCGTCATGGCGAAGGTGATGTCATAATGGTCGTCATGGCGATGATGATGACATTATGGTCGTCATGGCAACGATGATGTCATAATTGTCGTCATGGCAACGATGAAGTCATATTCGTCGTCACGGCAATAGTGATGTCATAATGCTCATCATGGCGAATGTGATGTCATAATAATTGCCATGGCAACAATGTTGTCATAATGGTCATCATGACGACGGTTATGTCATAATGGTCGACATGGCGACGGTGATGTCATAATGGTCATCATGGCAACGATGAGGTCATAATGTTGGTCATGGCGACGGTGATGTAATATTGGTCGTCATGGCGACGATGATGTCATAATGGTCATCATGGCGACAATGATGTCATAATGGTCGTCATGGCGACGGTGATGTCATAATGGTCATCATGGCGACGATGATGTCATAATGGTCATCATGGCGACGATGATGTCAAAATGGTCATCATGGCGACGATGATGTCATAATGGTCATCATGGCGACGATGATGTCATAATGGTCGTCATGGCGACGGTGATGTCAGAATGGTCGTCATGGCAATGGTGATGTCAGAATGGTCGTCATGGCAAAGGTGATGTCAGAATGGTCATCATGGCGACGATGATGTCATAATGGTCGTCATGGCGACGGTGATGTCATAATGGTCATCATGGCAACGATGAGGTCATAATGTTCGTCATGGCGACGGTGATGTAATATTGGTCGTCATGGCGACGATGATGTCATAATGGTCATCATGGCGACAATGATGTCATAATGGTCGTCATGGCGACGGTGATGTCATAATGGTCATCATGGCGACGATGATGTCATAATGGTCGTCATGGCGACGATGATGTCATAATGTTCGTCATGGCGACGATGAAGTCATAATGGTCGTCATGGCGACGATGATGTCAAAATGGTCATCATGGCGACGATGATGTCATAATGGTCATCATGGCGACGATGATGTCATAATGGTCGTCATGGCGACGGTGATGTCAGAATGGTCGTCATGGCAATGGTGATGTCAGAATGTTCGTCATGGCAAAGGTGATGTCAGAATGGTCATCATGGCGACGATGATGTCATAATGGTCGTCATGGCGACGATGATGTCATAATGGTCGTCATGGCGATGATGATGCCATAATGGTCGTCATGGCGACGATGATGTCAAAATGGTCGTCATGGCGACAATGATGTCATAATGGTCGTCATGGCGACGATGATGTCATTATGGTCGTCATGGCGACGGTGTTGCCATAATGGTCGTCATGGCGACGATGATGTCATAATGGTCGTCATGGCGACGATGATGTCATAATGGTCGTCATGGCGACGATGATGTCATAATGGTCGTCATGCCGACGATGATGTCATTATGGTCATCATGGCGACAATGATGTCATAATGGTCGTCATGGCGACGATGATGTCAATATGGTTGTCATGGCTTTGGTGATGTCATAATGGTCGTCACGGCGACGGTGATGTCATAATGGTCGTCATGGCGACGATGATGTCATAATGGTCGTCACGGCGACGATGATGTCATAATGGTCGTCATGGCGACGATGATGTCGTAATGGTCGTCATGGCGACGATGATGTCGTAATGGTCGTCATGGCGACGATGATGTCAGAATGGTGGTCATGGCTTTGGTGATGTCATAATGGTCGTCATGGCGACGGTGATGTCATAATGGTCGTCATGGCAATGGTGATGTCAGAATGGTCGTCATGGCGACGATGATGTCAGGATGGTGGTCATGGCTTTGGTGATGTCATAATGGTCGTCATGGCGACGATGATGTCAATATGGTTGTCATGGCTTTGGTGATGTCATAATGGTCGTCATGGCAACGGTGATGTCATAATGGTCGTCACGGCGACGATGATGTCATAATGGTCGTCACGGCGACGGTGATGTCATAATGGTCGTCACGGCGACGGTGATGTCATAATGGTCGTCATGGCGACGATGATGTCATACTGGTCGTCATGGCGACGGTGTTGCCATAATGGTCGTCATGGCGACGATGATGTCATAATGGTCGTCATGGCGACGATGACGTCATAATGGTCGTCATGGCGACGATGATGTCATAATGGTCGTCATGGCGACGGTGATGTCATAATGGTTGCCATGGCAACAATGTTGTCATAAAGGTCGTCATGGCGAAGGTGATGTCATAATGGTCGTCATGGCGATGATGATGACATTATGGTCGTCATGGCAACGATGATGTCATAATTGTCGTCATGGCAACGATGAAGTCATATTCGTCGTCACGGCAATAGTGATGTCATAATGCTCATCATGGCGAATGTGATGTCATAATAATTGCCATGGCAACAATGTTGTCATAATGGTCATCATGACGACGGTTATGTCATAATGGTCGACATGGCGACGGTGATGTCATAATGGTCATCATGGCAACGATGAGGTCATAATGTTCGTCATGGCGACGGTGATGTAATATTGGTCGTCATGGCGACGATGATGTCATAATGGTCATCATGGCGACAATGATGTCATAATGGTCGTCATGGCGACGGTGATGTCATAATGGTCATCATGGCGACGATGATGTCATAATGGTCGTCATGGCGACGATGATGTCATAATGTTCGTCATGGCGACGATGAAGTCATAATGGTCGTCATGGCGACGATGATGTCAAAATGGTCATCATGGCGACGATGATGTCATAATGGTCATCATGGCGACGATGATGTCATAATGGTCGTCATGGCGACGGTGATGTCAGAATGGTCGTCATGGCAATGGTGATGTCAGAATGGTCGTCATGGCAAAGGTGATGTCAGAATGGTCATCATGGCGACGATGATGTCATAATGGTCGTCATGGCGACGGTGATGTCATAATGGTCATCATGGCAACGATGAGGTCATAATGTTCGTCATGGCGACGGTGATGTAATATTGGTCGTCATGGCGACGATGATGTCATAATGGTCATCATGGCGACAATGATGTCAAAATGGTCATCATGGCGACGGTGATGTCATAATGGTCATCATGGCGACGATGATGTCATAATGGTCGTCATGGCGACGATGATGTCATAATGTTCGTCATGGCGACGATGAAGTCATAATGGTCGTCATGGCGACGATGATGTCAAAATGGTCATCATGGCGACGATGATGTCATAATGGTCATCATGGCGACGATGATGTCATAATGGTCGTCATGGCGACGGTGATGTCAGAATGGTCGTCATGGCAATGGTGATGTCAGAATGGTCGTCATGGCAAAGGTGATGTCAGAATGGTCATCATGGCGACGATGATGTCATAATGGTCGTCATGGCGACGATGATGTCATAATGGTCGTCATGGCGATGATGATGCCATAATGGTCGTCATGGCGACGATGATGTCAAAATGGTCGTCATGGCGACAATGATGTCATAATGGTCGTCATGGCGACGATGATGTCATTATGGTCGTCATGGCGACGGTGTTGCCATAATGGTCGTCATGGCGACGATGATGTCATAATGGTCGTCATGGCGACGATGATGTCATAATGGTCGTCATGGCGACGATGATGTCATAATGGTCGTCATGCCGACGATGATGTCATTATGGTCATCATGGCGACAATGATGTCATAATGGTCGTCATGGCGACGATGATGTCAATATGGTTGTCATGGCTTTGGTGATGTCATAATGGTCGTCACGGCGACGGTGATGTCATAATGGTCGTCATGGCGACGATGATGTCATAATGGTCGTCACGGCGACGATGATGTCATAATGGTCGTCACGGCGACGATGTAGTCATAATGATCGTCACGGCGACGATGATGTCATAATGGTCGTCACGGCGACGGTGATGTCATAATGGTCGTCATGGCGACGATGATGTCACACTGTTCGTCATGGCGACGGTGTTGCCATAATGGTCGTCATGGCGACGATGATGTCACACTGTTCGTCATGGCGACGGTGTTGCCATAATGGTCGTCATGGCGTCAATGATGTCATAATGGTCATCATGCCGACGATGATGTCATTATGGTCATCATGGCAACGATGATGTCATAATGGTCGTCATGGCGACGATGATGTCATAATAGTCATCATGGCGACAATGATGTCATAATGGTCGTCATGGCGACGATGATGTCAATATGGTTGTCATGGCTTTGGTGATGTCATAATGGTCGTCACGGCGACGGTGATGTCATAATGGTCGTCATGGCGACGATGACGTCATAATGGTCGTCATGGCGACGATGATGTCATACTGGTCGTCATGGCGACGGTGTTGCCATAATGGTCGTCAAGGCGACGATGATGTCATAATGGTCGTCATGGCGACGATGATGTCATAATAGTCGTCATGGCGACGATTATGTCATAATGGTCGTCATGCCGACGATGATGTCATAATCGTCGTCATGGCGAAGATGATGTCATAATGGTCGTCATGGCGACGATGATGTCATAATGGTCGTCATGGCGACGATGACGTCATAATGATCGTCATGGCGACGATGACGTCATAATGATCGTCATGTTGACGGTGATGTCATAATGGTCGTCATGGCGACGGTGATGTCATAATAGTCGTCATGGCGACATTGATGTCATAATTGTCGTCATGCCGACGATGATGTCATAATGGTCGTCATGGCGACGGTGTTAACATAATGGTCGTCATGGCGACGATGATGTCATAATGGTCGTCATGGCGACGATGATGTCAGAATGGTCGTCATGGCGACGATTATGTCAGTATGGTAGTCATGGCTTTGGTGATGTCATAATGGTCGTCATGGCGACGATGATGTCATAATGGTCGTCATGGCGACAGTGATGTCATAATAGTCGTCATGGCGACGATGATGTCATAATGGTCGTCATGCCGACGATGATGTCATAATGGTTGTCACGGCGACGGTGTTGCCATAATGGTCGTCATGGCGACGATGATGTCATAATGGTCGTCATGGCGACGATGATGTCATAATGGTCGTCATGGCGACGATGATGTCAGTATGGTGGTCATGGCTTTGGTGATGTCATAATGGTCGTCATGGCAATGGTGATGTCAGAATGGTCGTCATGGCGAAGGTGTTGCCATAATGGTCGTCATGGCGACGATGATGTCATAATGGTCGTCATGGCGACGATGACGTCATAATGGTCGTCATGGCGACGATGATGTCATAATGGTCGTCATGGCGACGATGATGTCATAATGGTCGTCATGGCGACGATGATGTCAGTATGGTGGTCATGGCTTTGGTGATGTCATAATGGTCGTCATGGCGACGGTGATGTCATAATGGTCGTCATGGCAATGGTGATGTCAGAATGGTCGTCATGGCGACGATGATGTCAGTATGGTGGTCATGGCTTTGGTGATGTCATAATGGTCGTCATCGCGACGATTATGTCATAATGGTCGTCATGGCGACGATGATGTCAATATGGTTGTCATGGCTTTGGTGATGTCATAATGGTCGTCATGGCGGCGGTGATGTCATAATGGTCGTCATGGCGACGATGATGTCATAATGGTCATCACGGCGACGATGATGTCATAATGGTCGTCATAGCGACGATGATGTCATAATGGTCGTCATGGCGACAATGACGTCATAATGGTCGTCATGGCGACGATGATGTCATAATGGTCGTCATGGCGACGATGATGTCAATATGGTTGTCATGGCTTTGGTGATGTCATAATGGTCGTCATGGCGACGGTGATGTCGTAATGGTCGTCATGGCGACGATGATGTCATAATGGTCGTCACAGCGACGGTGATGTCATAATGGTAGTCATGGCGACGATGATGTCATACTGGTCGTCATGGCGACGGTGTTGCCATAATGGTCGTCATGGTGACGATGATGTCATAATGGTCGTCATGGCGACGATGATGTCATAATGGTCGTCATGGCGACGATGATGTCATAATGGTCGTCATGCCGACGATGATGTCAGTATGATGGTCATGGCTTTGGTGATGTCATAATGGTCGTCATGGCGACGATGATGTCATACTGGTCGTCATGGCGACGGTGTTGCCATAATGGTCGTCATGGCGACGATGATGTCATAATGGTCGTCATGGCGATCGTGATGTCATAATGGTCGTCATGCCGACGATGATGTCAGTATGGTGGTCATGGCTTTGGTGATGTCATAATGGTCGTCATGGCGACGATGAGGTCATAATGGTCGTCATAGCGACGATGATGTCATAATGGTCGTCATGGCGACGATGATGTCAAAATGGTCATCATGGCGACGATGATGTCATAATGGTCATCATGGCGACGATGATGTCATAATGGTCGTCATGGCGACGGTGATGTCAGAATGGTCGTCATGGCAATGGTGATGTCAGAATGGTCGTCATGGCAAAGGTGATGTCAGAATGGTCATCATGGCGACGATGATGTCATAATGGTCGTCATGGCGACGGTGATGTCATAATGGTCATCATGGCAACGATGAGGTCATAATGTTCGTCATGGCGACGGTGATGTAATATTGGTCGTCATGGCGACGATGATGTCATAATGGTCATCATGGCGACAATGATGTCAAAATGGTCGTCATGGCGACGGTGATGTCATAATGGTCATCATGGCGACGATGATGTCATAATGGTCGTCATGGCGACGATGATGTCATAATGTTCGTCATGGCGACGATGAAGTCATAATGGTCGTCATGGCGACGATGATGTCAAAATGGTCATCATGTCGACGATCATGTCATAATGGTCATCATGGCGACGATGATGTCATAATGGTCGTCATGGCGACGGTGATGTCAGAATGGTCGTCATGGCAATGGTGATGTCAGAATGGTCGTCATGGCAAAGGTGATGTCAGAATGGTCATCATGGCGACGATGATGTCATAATGGTCGTCATGGCGACGATGATGTCATAATGGTCGTCATGGCGATGATGATGCCATAATGGTCGTCATGGCGACGATGATGTCAAAATGGTCGTCATGGCGACAATGATGTCATAATGGTCGTCATGGCGACGATGATGTCATTATGGTAGTCATGGCGACGGTGTTGCCATAATGGTCGTCATGGCGACGATGATGTCATAATGGTCGTCATGGCGACGATGATGTCATAATGGTCGTCATGGCGACGATGATGTCATAATGGTCGTCATGCCGACGATGATGTCATTATGGTCATCATGGCGACAATGATGTCATAATGGTCGTCATGGCGACGATGATGTCAATATGGTTGTCATGGCTTTGGTGATGTCATAATGGTCGTCACGGCGACGGTGATGTCATAATGGTCGTCATGGCGACGATGATGTCATAATGGTCGTCACGGCGACGATGATGTCATAATGGTCGTCACGGCGACGATGTAGTCATAATGATCGTCACGGCGACGATGATGTCATAATGGTCGTCACGGCGACGGTGATGTCATAATGGTCGTCATGGCGACGATGATGTCACACTGTTCGTCATGGCGACGGTGTTGCCATAATGGTCGTCATGGCGACGATGATGTCACACTGTTCGTCATGGCGACGGTGTTGCCATAATGGTCGTCATGGCGTCAATGATGTCATAATGGTCATCATGCCGACGATGATGTCATTATGGTCATCATGGCAACGATGATGTCATAATGGTCGTCATGGCGACGATGATGTCATAATAGTCATCATGGCGACAATGATGTCATAATGGTCGTCATGGCGACGATGATGTCAATATGGTTGTCATGGCTTTGGTGATGTCATAATGGTCGTCACGGCGACGGTGATGTCATAATGGTCGTCATGGCGACGATGACGTCATAATGGTCGTCATGGCGACGATGATGTCATACTGGTCGTCATGGCGACGGTGTTGCCATAATGGTCGTCAAGGCGACGATGATGTCATAATGGTCGTCATGGCGACGATGATGTCATAATAGTCGTCATGGCGACGATTATGTCATAATGGTCGTCATGCCGACGATGATGTCATAATCGTCGTCATGGCGAAGATGATGTCATAATGGTCGTCATGGCGACGATGATGTCATAATGGTCGTCATGGCGACGATGACGTCATAATGATCGTCATGGCGACGATGACGTCATAATGATCGTCATGTCGACGGTGATGTCATAATGGTCGTCATGGCGACGGTGATGTCATAATAGTCGTCATGGCGACATTGATGTCATAATTGTCGTCATGCCGACGATGATGTCATAATGGTCGTCATGGCGACGGTGTTAACATAATGGTCGTCATGGCGACGATGATGTCATAATGGTCGTCATGGCGACGATGATGTCAGAATGGTCGTCATGGCGACGATTATGTCAGTATGGTAGTCATGGCTTTGGTGATGTCATATTGGTCGTCATGGCGACGATGATGTCATAATGGTCGTCATGGCGACAGTGATGTCATAATAGTCGTCATGGCGACGATGATGTCATAATGGTCGTCATGCCGACGATGATGTCATAATGGTTGTCACGGCGACGGTGTTGCCATAATGGTCGTCATGGCGACGATGATGTCATAATGGTCGTCATGGCGACGATGATGTCATAATGGTCGTCATGGCGACGATGATGTCAGTATGGTGGTCATGGCTTTGGTGATGTCATAATGGTCGTCATGGCAATGGTGATGTCAGAATGGTCGTCATGGCGAAGGTGTTGCCATAATGGTCGTCATGGCGACGATGATGTCATAATGGTCGTCATGGCGACGATGACGTCATAATGGTCGTCATGGCGACGATGATGTCATAATGGTCGTCATGGCGACGATGATGTCAGTATGGTGGTCATGGCTTTGGTGATGTCATAATGGTCGTCATGGCGACGGTGATGTCATAATGGTCGTCATGGCAATGGTGATGTCAGAATGGTCGTCATGGCGACGATGATGTCAGTATGGTGGTCATGGCTTTGGTGATGTCATAATGGTCGTCATCGCGACGATTATGTCATAATGGTCGTCATGGCGACGATGATGTCAATATGGTTGTCATGGCTTTGGTGATGTCATAATGGTCGTCATGGCGGCGGTGATGTCATAATGGTCGTCATGGCGACGATGATGTCATAATGGTCATCACGGCGACGATGATGTCATAATGGTCGTCATAGCGACGATGATGTCATAATGGTCGTCATGGCGACAATGACGTCATAATGGTCGTCATGGCGACGATGATGTCATAATGGTCGTCATGGCGACGATGATGTCAATATGGTTGTCATGGCTTTGGTGATGTCATAATGGTCGTCATGGCGACGGTGATGTCGTAATGGTCGTCATGGCGACGATGATGTCATAATGGTCGTCACAGCGACGGTGATGTCATAATGGTAGTCATGGCGACGATGATGTCATACTGGTCGTCATGGCGACGGTGTTGCCATAATGGTCGTCATGGTGACGATGATGTCATAATGGTCGTCATGGCGACGATGATGTCATAATGGTCGTCATGGCGACGATGATGTCATAATGGTCGTCATGCCGACGATGATGTCAGTATGATGGTCATGGCTTTGGTGATGTCATAATGGTCGTCATGGCGACGATGATGTCATACTGGTCGACATGGCGACGGTGTTGCCATAATGGTCGTCATGGCGACGATGATGTCATAATGGTCGTCATGGCGATCGTGATGTCATAATGGTCGTCATGCCGACGATGATGTCAGTATGGTGGTCATGGCTTTGGTGATGTCATAATGGTCGTCATGGCGACGATGAGGTCATAATGGTCGTCATAGCGACGATGATGTCATAATGGTCGTCATGGCGACGATGATGTCAGTATGGTGGTCATGGCTTTGGTGATGTCATAATGGTTGTCATGGCGACGGTGATGTCATAATGGTCGTCATGGCGACGATGATGTCATAATGGTCGTCATGGCGACGATGATGTCATAATGGTCGTCATGGCGACGATGATGTCACACTGTTCGTCATGGCGACGGTGTTGCCATAATGGTCGTCATGGCGACGATGATGTCACACTGTTCGTCATGGCGACGGTGTTGCCATAATGGTCGTCATGGCGTCAATGATGTCATAATGGTCATCATGCCGACGATGATGTCATTATGGTCATCATGGCAACGATGATGTCATAATGGTCGTCATGGCGACGATGATGTCATAATAGTCATCATGGCGACAATGATGTCATAATGGTCGTCATGGCGACGATGATGTCAATATGGTTGTCATGGCTTTGGTGATGTCATAATGGTCGTCACGGCGACGGTGATGTCATAATGGTCGTCATGTCGACGATGATGTCATACTGGTCGTCATGGCGACGGTGTTGCCATAATGGTCGTCATGGCGACGATGATGTCATAATGGTCGTCATGGCGACGATGATGTCATAATAGTCGTCATGGCGACGATTATGTCATAATGGTCGTCATGCCGACGATGATGTCATAATCGTCGTCATGGCGAAGATGATGTCATAATGGTCGTCATGGCGACGATGATGTCATAATGGTCGTCATGGCGACGATGACGTCATAATGATCGTCATGGCGACGATGACGTCATAATGATCGTCATGGCGACGATGACGTCATAATGGTCGTCATGGCGACGGTGATGTCATAATGGTCGTCATGGCGACGGTGATGTCATAATAGTCGTCATGGCGACATTGATGTAATAATTGTCGTCATGCCGACGATGATGTCATAATGGTCGTCATGGCAACGGTGTTAACATAATGGTCGTCATGGCGACGATGATGTCATAATGGTCGTCATGGCGACGATGATGTCAGAATGGTCGTCATGGCGACGATTATGTCAGTATGGTAGTCATGGCTTTGGTGATGTCATAATGGTCGTCATGGCGACGATGATGTCATAATGGTCATCATGGCGACGATGATGTCATAATGGTCGTCACGGCGACGATGATGTCATAATGGTTGTCACGGCGACGGTGATGTCATAATGGTTGCCATAGCAACAATGTTGTCATAAAGTTCGTCATGGCGACGATGATGTCATAATGGTCGTCATGGCGACGATGATGTCATAATGGTCGTCATGGCGACGATGACTTCATAATGGTCGTCATGGCGACGATGATGTCAAAATGGTCGTCATGGCGACAATGATGTCATAATGGTCGTCATGGCGACGATGATGTCATTATGGTCGTCATGGCGACGGTGTTGCCATAATGGTCGTCATGGCGACGATGATGTCATAATGGTCGTCATGGCGACGATGATGTCATAATGGTCGTCATGGCGACGATGATGTCATAATGGTCGTCATGCCGACGATGATGTCATTATGGTCATCATGGCGACAATGATGTCATAATGGTCGTCATGGCGACGATGATGTCAATATGGTTGTCATGGCTTTGGTGATGTCATAATGGTCGTCACGGCGACGGTGATGTCATAATGGTCGTCATGGCGACGATGATGTCATAATGGTCGTCACGGCGACGATGATGTCATAATGGTCGTCACGGCGACGATGTAGTCATAATGATCGTCACGGCGACGATGATGTCATAATGGTCGTCACGGCGACGGTGATGTCATAATGGTCGTCATGGCGACGATGATGTCACACTGTTCGTCATGGCGACGGTGTTGCCATAATGGTCGTCATGGCGACGATGATGTCACACTGTTCGTCATGGCGACGGTGTTGCCATAATGGTCGTCATGGCGTCAATGATGTCATAATGGTCATCATGCCGACGATGATGTCATTATGGTCATCATGGCAACGATGATGTCATAATGGTCGTCATGGCGACGATGATGTCATAATAGTCATCATGGCGACAATGATGTCATAATGGTCGTCATGGCGACGATGATGTCAATATGGTTGTCATGGCTTTGGTGATGTCATAATGGTCGTCACGGCGACGGTGATGTCATAATGGTCGTCATGGCGACGATGACGTCATAATGGTCGTCATGGCGACGATGATGTCATACTGGTCGTCATGGCGACGTTGTTGCCATAATGGTCGTCAAGGCGACGATGATGTCATAATGGTCGTCATGGCGACGATGATGTCATAATAGTCGTCATGGCGACGATTATGTCATAATGGTCGTCATGCCGACGATGATGTCATAATCGTCGTCATGGCGAAGATGATGTCATAATGGTCGTCATGGCGACGATGATGTCATAATGGTCGTCATGGCGACGATGACGTCATAATGATCGTCATGGCGACGATGACGTCATAATGATCGTCATGTCGACGGTGATGTCATAATGGTCGTCATGGCGACGGTGATGTCATAATAGTCGTCATGGCGACATTGATGTCATAATTGTCGTCATGCCGACGATGATGTCATAATGGTCGTCATGGCGACGGTGTTAACATAATGGTCGTCATGGCGACGATGACGTCATAATGGTCGTCATGGCGACGATGATGTCATACTGGTCGTCATGGCGACGGTGTTGCCATAATGGTCGTCAAGGCGACGATGATGTCATAATGGTCGTCATGGCGACGATGATGTCATAATAGTCGTCATGGCGACGATTATGTCATAATGGTCGTCATGCCGACGATGATGTCATAATCGTCGTCATGGCGAAGATGATGTCATAATGGTCGTCATGGCGACGATGATGTCATAATGGTCATCATGGCGACGATGACGTCATAATGATCGTCATGGCGACGATGACGTCATAATGATCGTCATGTCGACGGTGATGTCATAATGGTCGTCATGGCGACGGTGATGTCATAATAGTCGTCAAGGCGACATTGATGTCATAATTGTCGTCATGCCGACGATGATGTCATAATGGTCGTCATGGCGACGGTGTTAACATAATGGTCGTCATGGCGACGATGATGTCATAATGGTCGTCATGGCGACGATGATGTCAGAATGGTCGTCATGGCGACGATTATGTCAGTATGGTAGTCATGGCTTTGGTGATGTCATAATGGTCGTCATGGCGACGATGATGTCATAATGGTCGTCATGGCGACAGTGATGTCATAATAGTCGTCATGGCGACGATGATGTCATAATGGTCGTCATGCCGACGATGATGTCATAATGGTCGTCACGGCGACGGTGTTGCCATAATGGTCGTCATGGCGACGATGATGTCATAATGGTCGTCATGGCGACGATGATGTCATAATGGTCGTCATGGCGACGATGATGTCAGTATGGTGGTCATGGCTTTGGTGATGTCATAATGGTCGTCATGGCAATGGTGATGTCAGAATGGTCGTCATGGCGAAGGTGTTGCCATAATGGTCGTCATGGCGACGATGATGTCATAATGGTCGTCATGGCGACGATGACGTCATAATGGTCGTCATGGCGACGATGATGTCATAATGGTCGTCATGGCGACGATGATGTCATAATGGTCGTCATGGCGACGATGATGTCAGTATGGTGGTCATGGCTTTGGTGATGTCATAATGGTCGTCATGGCGACGGTGATGTCATAATGGTCGTCATGGCAATGGTGATGTCAGAATGGTCGTCATGGCGACGATGATGTCAGTATGGTGGTCATGGCTTTGGTGATGTCATAATGGTCGTCATCGCACGATTATGTCATAATGGTCGTCATGGCGACGATGATGTCAATATGGTTGTCATGGCTTTGGTGATGTCATAATGGTCGTCATGGCGGCGGTGATGTCATAATGGTCGTCATGGCGACGATGATGTCATAATGGTCATCACGGCGACGATGATGTCATAATGGTCGTCATAGCGACGATGATGTCATAATGGTCGTCATGGCGACAATGACGTCATAATGGTCGTCATGGCGACGATGATGTCATAATGGTCGTCATGGCGACGATGATGTCAATATGGTTGTCATGGCTTTGGTGATGTCATAATGGTCGTCATGGCGACGGTGATGTCGTAATGGTCGTCATGGCGACGATGATGTCGTAATGGTCGTCACAGCGACGGTGATGTCATAATGGTAGTCATGGCGACGATGATGTCATACTGGTCGTCATGGCGACGGTGTTGCCATAATGGTCGTCATGGTGACGATGATGTCATAATGGTCGTCATGGCGACGATGATGTCATAATGGTCGTCATGGCGACGATGATGTCATAATGGTCGTCATGCCGACGATGATGTCAGTATGATGGTCATGGCTTTGGTGATGTCATAATGGTCGTCATGGCGACGATGATGTCATACTGGTCGTCATGGCGACGGTGTTGCCATAATGGTCGTCATGGCGACGATGATGTCATAATGGTCGTCATGGCGATGGTGATGTCATAATGGTCGTCATGCCGACGATGATGTCAGTATGGTGGTCATGGCTTTGGTGATGTCATAATGGTCGTCATGGCGACGATGAGGTCATAATGGTCGTCATAGCGACGATGATGTCATAATGGTCGTCATGGCGACGATGATGTCAGTATGGTGGTCATGGCTTTGGTGATGTCATAATGGTTGTCATGGCGACGGTGATGTCATAATGGTCGTCATGGCGACGATGATGTCATAATGGTCGTCATGGCGACGATGATGTCATAATGGTCGTCATGGCGACGATGATGTCACACTGTTCGTCATGGCGACGGTGTTGCCATAATGGTCGTCATGGCGACGATGATGTCACACTGTTCGTCATGGCGACGGTGTTGCCATAATGGTCGTCATGGCGTCAATGATGTCATAATGGTCATCATGCCGACGATGATGTCATTATGGTCATCATGGCAACGATGATGTCATAATGGTCGTCATGGCGACGATGATGTCATAATAGTCATCATGGCGACAATGATGTCATAATGGTCGTCATGGCGACGATGATGTCAATATGGTTGTCATGGCTTTGGTGATGTCATAATGGTCGTCACGGCGACGGTGATGTCATAATGGTCGTCATGTCGACGATGATGTCATACTGGTCGTCATGGCGACGGTGTTGCCATAATGGTCGTCATGGCGACGATGATGTCATAATGGTCGTCATGGCGACGATGATGTCATAATAGTCGTCATGGCGACGATTATGTCATAATGGTCGTCATGCCGACGATGATGTCATAATCGTCGTCATGGCGAAGATGATGTCATAATGGTCGTCATGGCGACGATGATGTCATAATGGTCGTCATGGCGACGATGACGTCATAATGATCGTCATGGCGACGATGACGTCATAATGATCGTCATGGCGACGATGACGTCATAATGGTCGTCATGGCGACGGTGATGTCATAATGGTCGTCATGGCGACGGTGATGTCATAATAGTCGTCATGGCGACATTGATGTAATAATTGTCGTCATGCCGACGATGATGTCATAATGGTCGTCATGGCGACGGTGTTAACATAATGGTCGTCATGGCGACGATGATGTCATAATGGTCGTCATGGCGACGATGATGTCAGAATGGTCGTCATGGCGACGATTATGTCAGTATGGTAGTCATGGCTTTGGTGATGTCATAATGGTCGTCATGGCGACGATGATGTCATAATGGTCATCATGGCGACGATGATGTCATAATGGTCGTCACGGCGACGATGATGTCATAATGGTTGTCACGGCGACGGTGATGTCATAATGGTTGCCATAGCAACAATGTTGTCATAAAGTTCGTCATGGCGACGATGATGTCATAATGGTCGTCATGGCGACGATGATGTCATAATGGTCGTCATGGCGACGATGACTTCATAATGGTCGTCATGGCGACGATGATGTCAAAATGGTCGTCATGGCGACAATGATGTCATAATGGTCGTCATGGCGACGATGATGTCATTATGGTCGTCATGGCGACGGTGTTGCCATAATGGTCGTCATGGCGACGATGATGTCATAATGGTCGTCATGGCGACGATGATGTCATAATGGTCGTCATGGCGACGATGATGTCATAATGGTCGTCATGCCGACGATGATGTCATTATGGTCATCATGGCGACAATGATGTCATAATGGTCGTCATGGCGACGATGATGTCAATATGGTTGTCATGGCTTTGGTGATGTCATAATGGTCGTCACGGCGACGGTGATGTCATAATGGTCGTCATGGCGACGATGATGTCATAATGGTCGTCACGGCGACGATGATGTCATAATGGTCGTCACGGCGACGATGTAGTCATAATGATCGTCACGGCGACGATGATATCATAATGGTCGTCACGGCGACGGTGATGTCATAATGGTCGTCATGGCGACGATGATGTCACACTGTTCGTCATGGCGACGGTGTTGCCATAATGGTCGTCATGGCGACGATGATGTCACACTGTTCGTCATGGCGACGGTGTTGCCATAATGGTCGTCATGGCGTCAATGATGTCATAATGGTCATCATGCCGACGATGATGTCATTATGGTCATCATGGCAACGATGATGTCATAATGGTCGTCATGGCGACGATGATGTCATAATAGTCATCATGGCGACAATGATGTCATAATGGTCATCATGGCGACGATGATGTCAATATGGTTGTCATGGCTTTGGTGATGTCATAATGGTCGTCACGGCGACGGTGATGTCATAATGGTCGTCATGGCGACGATGACGTCATAATGGTCGTCATGGCGACGATGATGTCATACTGGTCGTCATGGCGACGGTGTTGCCATAATGGTCGTCAAGGCGACGATGATGTCATAATGGTCGTCATGGCGACGATGATGTCATAATAGTCGTCATGGCGACGATTATGTCATAATGGTCGTCATGCCGACGATGATGTCATAATCGTCGTCATGGCGAAGATGATGTCATAATGGTCGTCATGGCGACGATGATGTCATAATGGTCGTCATGGCGACGATGACGTCATAATGATCGTCATGGCGACGATGACGTCATAATGATCGTCATGTCGACGGTGATGTCATAATGGTCGTCATGGCGACGGTGATGTCATAATGGTCGTCATGGCGACGGTGTTAACATAATGGTCGTCATGGCGACGATGATGTCATAATGGTCGTCATGGCGACGATGATGTCAGAATGGTCGTCATGGCGACGATTATGTCAGTATGGTAGTCATGGCTTTGGTGATGTCATAATGGTCGTCATGGCGACGATGATGTCATAATGGTCGTCATGGCGACAGTGATGTCATAATAGTCGTCATGGCGACGATGATGTCATAATGGTCGTCATGCCGACGATGATGTCATATTGGTCGTCACGGCGACGGTGTTGCCATAATGGTCGTCATGGCGACGATGATGTCATAATGGTCGTCATGGCGACGATGATGTCATAATGGTCGTCATGGCGACGATGATGTCAGTATGGTGGTCATGGCTTTGGTGATGTCATAATGGTCGTCATGGCAATGGTGATGTCAGAATGGTCGTCATGGCGAAGGTGTTGCCATAATGGTCGTCATGGCGACGATGATGTCATAATGGTCGTCATGGCGACGATGACGTCATAATGGTCGTCATGGCGACGATGATGTCATAATGGTCGTCATGGCGACGATGATGTCATAATCGTCGTCATGGCGAAGATGATGTCATAATGGTCGTCATGGCGACGATGATGTCATAATGGTCGTCATGGAGACGATGACGTCATAATGATCGTCATGGCGACGATGACGTCATAATGATCGTCATGGCGACGATGACGTCATAATGGTCGTCATGGCGACGGTGATGTCATAATGGTCGTCATGGCGACGGTGATGTCATAATAGTCGTCATGGCGACATTGATGTAATAATTGTCGTCATGCCGACGATGATGTCATAATGGTCGTCATGGCGACGGTGTTAACATAATGGTCGTCATGGCGACGATGATGTCATAATGGTCGTCATGGCGACGATGATGTCAGAATGGTCGTCATGGCGACGATTATGTCAGTATGGTAGTCATGGCTTTGGTGATGTCATAATGGTCGTCATGGCGACGATGATGTCATAATGGTCATCATGGCGACGATGATGTCATAATGGTCGTCACGGCGACGATGATGTCATAATGGTTGTCACGGCGACGGTGATGTCATAATGGTTGCCATAGCAACAATGTTGTCATAAAGTTCGTCATGGCGACGATGATGTCATAATGGTCGTCATGGCGACGATGATGTCATAATGGTCGTCATGGCGACGATGACTTCATAATGGTCGTCATGGCGACGATGATGTCAAAATGGTCGTCATGGCGACAATGATGTCATAATGGTCGTCATGGCGACGATGATGTCATTATGGTCGTCATGGCGACGGTGTTGCCATAATGGTCGTCATGGCGACGATGATGTCATAATGGTCGTCATGGCGACGATGATGTCATAATGGTCGTCATGGCGACGATGATGTCATAATGGTCGTCATGCCGACGATGATGTCATTATGGTCATCATGGCGACAATGATGTCATAATGGTCGTCATGGCGACGATGATGTCAATATGGTTGTCATGGCTTTGGTGATGTCATAATGGTCGTCACGGCGACGGTGATGTCATAATGGTCGTCATGGCGACGATGATGTCATAATGGTCGTCACGGCGACGATGATGTCATAATGGTCGTCACGGCGACGATGTAGTCATAATGATCGTCACGGCGACGATGATGTCATAATGGTCGTCACGGCGACGGTGATGTCATAATGGTCGTCATGGCGACGATGATGTCACACTGTTCGTCATGGCGACGGTGTTGCCATAATGGTCGTCATGGCGACGATGATGTCACACTGTTCGTCATGGCGACGGTGTTGCCATAATGGTCGTCATGGCGTCAATGATGTCATAATGGTCATCATGCCGACGATGATGTCATTATGGTCATCATGGCAACGATGATGTCATAATGGTCGTCATGGCGACGATGATGTCATAATAGTCATCATGGCGACAATGATGTCATAATGGTCGTCATGGCGACGATGATGTCAATATGGTTGTCATGGCTTTGGTGATGTCATAATGGTCGTCACGGCGACGGTGATGTCATAATGGTCGTCATGGCGACGATGACGTCATAATGGTCGTCATGGCGACGATGATGTCATACTGGTCGTCATGGCGACGTTGTTGCCATAATGGTCGTCAAGGCGACGATGATGTCATAATGGTCGTCATGGCGACGATGATGTCATAATAGTCGTCATGGCGACGATTATGTCATAATGGTCGTCATGCCGACGATGATGTCATAATCGTCGTCATGGCGAAGATGATGTCATAATGGTCGTCATGGCGACGATGATGTCATAATGGTCGTCATGGCGACGATGACGTCATAATGATCGTCATGGCGACGATGACGTCATAATGATCGTCATGTCGACGGTGATGTCATAATGGTCGTCATGGCGACGGTGATGTCATAATAGTCGTCATGGCGACATTGATGTCATAATTGTCGTCATGCCGACGATGATGTCATAATGGTCGTCATGGCGACGGTGTTAACATAATGGTCGTCATGGCGACGATGACGTCATAATGGTCGTCATGGCGACGATGATGTCATACTGGTCGTCATGGCGACGGTGTTGCCATAATGGTCGTCAAGGCGACGATGATGTCATAATGGTCGTCATGGCGACGATGATGTCATAATAGTCGTCATGGCGACGATTATGTCATAATGGTCGTCATGCCGACGATGATGTCATAATCGTCGTCATGGCGAAGATGATGTCATAATGGTCGTCATGGCGACGATGATGTCATAATGGTCATCATGGCGACGATGACGTCATAATGATCGTCATGGCGACGATGACGTCATAATGATCGTCATGTCGACGGTGATGTCATAATGGTCGTCATGGCGACGGTGATGTCATAATAGTCGTCATGGCGACATTGATGTCATAATTGTCGTCATGCCGACGATGATGTCATAATGGTCGTCATGGCGACGGTGTTAACATAATGGTCGTCATGGCGACGATGATGTCATAATGGTCGTCATGGCGACGATGATGTCAGAATGGTCGTCATGGCGACGATTATGTCAGTATGGTAGTCATGGCTTTGGTGATGTCATAATGGTCGTCATGGCGACGATGATGTCATAATGGTCGTCATGGCGACAGTGATGTCATAATAGTCGTCATGGCGACGATGATGTCATAATGGTCGTCATGCCGACGATGATGTCATAATGGTCGTCATGGCGAAGGTGTTGCCATAATGGTCGTCATGGCGACGATGATGTCATAATGGTCGTCATGGCGACGATGACGTCATAATGGTCGTCATGGCGACGATGATGTCATAATGGTCGTCATGGCGACGATGATGTCATAATGGTCGTCATGGCGACGATGATGTCAGTATGGTGGTCATGGCTTTGGTGATGTCATAATGGTCGTCATGGCGACGGTGATGTCATAATGGTCGTCATGGCAATGGTGATGTCAGAATGGTCGTCATGGCGACGATGATGTCAGTATGGTGGTCATGGCTTTGGTGATGTCATAATGGTCGTCATCGCACGATTATGTCATAATGGTCGTCATGGCGACGATGATGTCAATATGGTTGTCATGGCTTTGGTGATGTCATAATGGTCGTCATGGCGGCGGTGATGTCATAATGGTCGTCATGGCGACGATGATGTCATAATGGTCATCACGGCGACGATGATGTCATAATGGTCGTCATAGCGACGATGATGTCATAATGGTCGTCATGGCGACACTGACGTCATAATGGTCGTCATGGCGACGATGATGTCATAATGGTCGTCATGGCGACGATGATGTCAATATGGTTGTCATGGCTTTGGTGATGTCATAATGGTCGTCATGGCGACGGTGATGTCGTAATGGTCGTCATGGCGACGATGATGTCGTAATGGTCGTCACAGCGACGGTGATGTCATAATGGTAGTCATGGCGACGATGATGTCATACTGGTCGTCATGGCGACGGTGTTGCCATAATGGTCGTCATGGTGACGATGATGTCATAATGGTCGTCATGGCGACGATGATGTCATAATGGTCGTCATGGCGACGATGATGTCATAATGGTCGTCATGCCGACGATGATGTCAGTATGATGGTCATGGCTTTGGTGATGTCATAATGGTCGTCATGGCGACGATGATGTCATACTGGTCGTCATGGCGACGGTGTTGCCATAATGGTCGTCATGGCGACGATGATGTCATAATGGTCGTCATGGCGATGGTGATGTCATAATGGTCGTCATGCCGACGATGATGTCAGTATGGTGGTCATGGCTTTGGTGATGTCATAATGGTCGTCATGGCGACGATGAGGTCATAATGGTCGTCATAGCGACGATGATGTCATAATGGTCGTCATGGCGACGATGATGTCAGTATGGTGGTCATGGCTTTGGTGATGTCATAATGGTTGTCATGGCGACGGTGATGTCATAATGGTCGTCATGGCGACGATGATGTCATAATGGTCGTCATGGCGACGATGATGTCATAATGGTCGTCATGGCGACGATGATGTCACACTGTTCGTCATGGCGACGGTGTTGCCATAATGGTCGTCATGGCGACGATGATGTCACACTGTTCGTCATGGCGACGGTGTTGCCATAATGGTCGTCATGGCGTCAATGATGTCATAATGGTCATCATGCCGACGATGATGTCATTATGGTCATCATGGCAACGATGATGTCATAATGGTCGTCATGGCGACGATGATGTCATAATAGTCATCATGGCGACAATGATGTCATAATGGTCGTCATGGCGACGATGATGTCAATATGGTTGTCATGGCTTTGGTGATGTCATAATGGTCGTCACGGCGACGGTGATGTCATAATGGTCGTCATGTCGACGATGATGTCATACTGGTCGTCATGGCGACGGTGTTGCCATAATGGTCGTCATGGCGACGATGATGTCATAATGGTCGTCATGGCGACGATGATGTCATAATAGTCGTCATGGCGACGATTATGTCATAATGGTCGTCATGCCGACGATGATGTCATAATCGTCGTCATGGCGAAGATGATGTCATAATGGTCGTCATGGCGACGATGATGTCATAATGGTCGTCATGGCGACGATGACGTCATAATGATCGTCATGGCGACGATGACGTCATAATGATCGTCATGGCGACGATGACGTCATAATGGTCGTCATGGCGACGGTGATGTCATAATGGTCGTCATGGCGACGGTGATGTCATAATAGTCGTCATGGCGACATTGATGTAATAATTGTCGTCATGCCGACGATGATGTCATAATGGTCGTCATGGCGACGGTGTTAACATAATGGTCGTCATGGCGACGATGATGTCATAATGGTCGTCATGGCGACGATGATGTCAGAATGGTCGTCATGGCGACGATTATGTCAGTATGGTAGTCATGGCTTTGGTGATGTCATAATGGTCGTCATGGCGACGATGATGTCATAATGGTCATCATGGCGACGATGATGTCATAATGGTCGTCACGGCGACGATGATGTCATAATGGTTGTCACGGCGACGGTGATGTCATAATGGTTGCCATAGCAACAATGTTGTCATAAAGTTCGTCATGGCGACGATGATGTCATAATGGTCGTCATGGCGACGATGATGTCATAATGGTCGTCATGGCGACGATGACTTCATAATGGTCGTCATGGCGACGATGATGTCAAAATGGTCGTCATGGCGACAATGATGTCATAATGGTCGTCATGGCGACGATGATGTCATTATGGTCGTCATGGCGACGGTGTTGCCATAATGGTCGTCATGGCGACGATGATGTCATAATGGTCGTCATGGCGACAATGATGTCATAATGGTCGTCATGGCGACGATGATGTCATAATGGTCGTCATGCCGACGATGATGTCATTATGGTCATCATGGCGACAATGATGTCATAATGGTCGTCATGGCGACGATGATGTCAATATGGTTGTCATGGCTTTGGTGATGTCATAATGGTCGTCACGGCGACGGTGATGTCATAATGGTCGTCATGGCGACGATGATGTCATAATGGTCGTCACGGCGACGATGATGTCATAATGGTCGTCACGGCGACGATGTAGTCATAATGATCGTCACGGCGACGATGATATCATAATGGTCGTCACGGCGACGGTGATGTCATAATGGTCGTCATGGCGACGATGATGTCACACTGTTCGTCATGGCGACGGTGTTGCCATAATGGTCGTCATGGCGACGATGATGTCACACTGTTCGTCATGGCGACGGTGTTGCCATAATGGTCGTCATGGCGTCAATGATGTCATAATGGTCATCATGCCGACGATGATGTCATTATGGTCATCATGGCAACGATGATGTCATAATGGTCGTCATGGCGACGATGATGTCATAATAGTCATCATGGCGACAATGATGTCATAATGGTCATCATGGCGACGATGATGTCAATATGGTTGTCATGGCTTTGGTGATGTCATAATGGTCGTCACGGCGACGGTGATGTCATAATGGTCGTCATGGCGACGATGACGTCATAATGGTCGTCATGGCGACGATGATGTCATACTGGTCGTCATGGCGACGGTGTTGCCATAATGGTCGTCAAGGCGACGATGATGTCATAATGGTCGTCATGGCGACGATGATGTCATAATAGTCGTCATGGCGACGATTATGTCATAATGGTCGTCATGCCGACGATGATGTCATAATCGTCGTCATGGCGAAGATGATGTCATAATGGTCGTCATGGCGACGATGATGTCATAATGGTCGTCATGGCGACGATGACGTCATAATGATCGTCATGGCGACGATGACGTCATAATGATCGTCATGTCGACGGAGATGTCATAATGGTCGTCATGGCGACGGTGATGTCATAATGGTCGTCATGGCGACGGTGTTAACATAATGGTCGTCATGGCGACGATGATGTCATAATGGTCGTCATGGCGACGATGATGTCAGAATGGTCGTCATGGCGACGATTATGTCAGTATGGTAGTCATGGCTTTGGTGATGTCATAATGGTCGTCATGGCGACGATGATGTCATAATGGTCGTCATGGCGACAGTGATGTCATAATAGTCGTCATGGCGACGATGATGTCATAATGGTCGTCATGCCGACGATGATGTCATAATGGTCGTCACGGCGACGGTGTTGCCATAATGGTCGTCATGGCGACGATGATGTCATAATGGTCGTCATGGCGACGATGATGTCATAATGGTCGTCATGGCGACGATGATGTCAGTATGGTGGTCATGGCTTTGGTGATGTCATAATGGTCGTCATGGCAATGGTGATGTCAGAATGGTCGTCATGGCGAAGGTGTTGCCATAATGGTCGTCATGGCGACGATGATGTCATAATGGTCGTCATGGCGACGATGACGTCATAATGGTCGTCATGGCGACGATGATGTCATAATGGTCGTCATGGCGACGATGATGTCATAATGGTCGTCATGGCGACGATGATGTCAGTATGGTGGTCATGGCTTTGGTGATGTCATAATGGTCGTCATGGCGACGGTGATGTCATAATGGTCGTCATGGCAATGGTGATGTCAGAATGGTCGTCATGGCGACGATGATGTCAGTATGGTGGTCATGGCTTTGGTGATGTCATAATGGTCGTCATCGCGACGATTATGTCATAATGGTCGTCATGGCGACGATGATGTCAATATGGTTGTCATGGCTTTGGTGATGTCATAATGGTCGTCATGGCGGCGGTGATGTCATAATGGTCGTCATGGCGACGATGATGTCATAATGGTCATCACGGCGACGATGATGTCATAATGGTCGTCATAGCGACGATGATGTCATAATGGTCGTCATGGCGACAATGACGTCATAATGGTCGTCATGGCGACGATGATGTCATAATGGTCGTCATGGCGACAATGATGTCAATATGGTTGTCATGGCTTTGGTGATGTCATAATGGTCGTCATGGCGACGGTGATGTCGTAATGGTCGTCATGGCGACGATGATGTCATAATGGTCGTCACAGCGACGGTGATGTCATAATGGTAGTCATGGCGACGATGATGTCATACTGGTCGTCATGGCGACGGTGTTGCCATAATGGTCGTCATGGTGACGATGATGTCATAATGGTCGTCATGGCGACGATGATGTCATAATGGTCGTCATGGCGACGATGATGTCATAATGGTCGTCATGCCGACGATGATGTCAGTATGATGGTCATGGCTTTGGTGATGTCATAATGGTCGTCATGGCGACGATGATGTCATACTGGTCGTCATGGCGACGGTGTTGCCATAATGGTCGTCATGGCGACGATGATGTCATAATGGTCGTCATGGCGATGGTGATGTCATAATGGTCGTCATGCCGACGATGATGTCAGTATGGTGGTCATGGCTTTGGTGATGTCATAATGGTCGTCATGGCGACGATGAGGTCATAATGGTCGTCATAGCGACGATGATGTCATAATGGTCGTCATGGCGACGATGATGTCAGTATGGTGGTCATGGCTTTGGTGATGTCATAATGGTTGTCATGGCGACGGTGATGTCATAATGGTCGTCATGGCGACGATGATGTCATAATGGTCGTCATGGCGACGATGATGTCATAATGGTCGTCATGGCGACGATGATGTCACACTGTTCGTCATGGCGACGGTGTTGCCATAATGGTCGTCATGGCGACGATGATGTCACACTGTTCGTCATGGCGACGGTGTTGCCATAATGGTCGTCATGGCGTCAATGATGTCATAATGGTCATCATGCCGACGATGATGTCATTATGGTCATCATGGCAACGATGATGTCATAATGGTCGTCATGGCGACGATGATGTCATAATAGTCATCATGGCGACAATGATGTCATAATGGTCGTCATGGCGACGATGATGTCAATATGGTTGTCATGGCTTTGGTGATGTCATAATGGTCGTCACGGCGACGGTGATGTCATAATGGTCGTCATGTCGACGATGATGTCATACTGGTCGTCATGGCGACGGTGTTGCCATAATGGTCGTCATGGCGACGATGATGTCATAATGGTCGTCATGGCGACGATGATGTCATAATAGTCGTCATGGCGACGATTATGTCATAATGGTCGTCATGCCGACGATGATGTCATAATCGTCGTCATGGCGAAGATGATGTCATAATGGTCGTCATGGCGACGATGATGTCATAATGGTCGTCATGGCGACGATGACGTCATAATGATCGTCATGGCGACGATGACGTCATAATGATCGTCATGGCGACGATGACGTCATAATGGTCGTCATGGCGACGGTGATGTCATAATGGTCGTCATGGCGACGGTGATGTCATAATAGTCGTCATGGCGACATTGATGTAATAATTGTCGTCATGCCGACGATGATGTCATAATGGTCGTCATGGCGACGGTGTTAACATAATGGTCGTCATGGCGACGATGATGTCATAATGGTCGTCATGGCGACGATGATGTCAGAATGGTCGTCATGGCGACGATTATGTCAGTATGGTAGTCATGGCTTTGGTGATGTCATAATGGTCGTCATGGCGACGATGATGTCATAATGGTCATCATGGCGACGATGATGTCATAATGGTCGTCACGGCGACGATGATGTCATAATGGTTGTCACGGCGACGGTGATGTCATAATGGTTGCCATAGCAACAATGTTGTCATAAAGTTCGTCATGGCGACGATGATGTCATAATGGTCGTCATGGCGACGATGATGTCATAATGGTCGTCATGGCGACGATGACTTCATAATGGTCGTCATGGCGACGATGATGTCATAATGGTCGTCATGGCGACAGTGATGTCATAATAGTCGTCATGGCGACGATGATGTCATAATGGTCGTCATGCCAACAATGATGTCATAATGGTCGTCACGGCGACGGTGTTGCCATAATGGTCGTCATGGCGACGATGATGTCTTAATGGTCGTCACGGCGACGGTGTTGCCATAATGGTCGTCATGGCGACGATGATGTCTTAATGGTCGTCATGGCGACGATGATGTCATAAAGGTCGTCATGGCGACAATGATGTCAGTATGGTGGTCATGGCTTTGGTGATGTCATAATGGTCGTCATGGCAACGGTGATGTCATAATGGTCGTCATGGCAATGGTGATGTCAGAATGGTCGTCATGGCGACGGTGTTGCCATAATGGTCGTCATGGCGACGATGATGTCATAATGGTCGTCATGGCGACGATGACGTCATAATGGTCGTCATGGCGACGATGATGTCATAATGGTCGTCATGGCGACGATGATGTCATAATGGTCGTCATGGCGACGATGATGTCAGTATGGTGGTCATGGCTTTGATGATGTCATAATGGTCGTCATGGCGACGGTGATGTCATAATGGTCGTCATGGCAATGGTGATGTCAGAATGGTCGTCATGGCGACGATGATGTCAGTATGGTGGTCATGGCTTTGGTGATGTCATAATGGTCGTCATCGCGACGATTATGTCATAATGGTCGTCATGGCGACGATGATGTCAATATGGTTGTCATGGCTTTGGTGATGTCATAATGGTCGTCATGGCGGCGGTGATGTCATAATGGTCGTCATGGCGACGATGATGTCATAATGGTCGTCACGGCGACGATGATGTCATAATGGTCGTCATGGCGACAATGACGTCATAATGGTCGTCATGGCGACGGTGTTGCCATAATGGTCGTCATGGTGACGATGATGTCATAATGGTCGTCATGGCGACGATGATGTCATAATGGTCGTCATGGCGACGATGATGTCATAATGGTCGTCATGCCGACGATGATGTCAGTATGATGGTCATGGCTTTGGTGATGTCATAATGGTCGTCATGGCGACGATGATGTCATACTGGTCGTCATGGCAACGGTGTTGCCATACTGGTCGTCATGGCGACGGTGATGTCATAATGGTCGTCATGGCGATGGTGATGTCATAATGGTCGTCATGCCGACGATGATGTCAGTATGGTGGTCATGGCTTTGGTGATGTCATAATGGTCGTCATGGTGACGATGAGGTCATAATGGTCGTCATAGCGACGATGATGTCATAATGGTCGTCATGGCGACGATGATGTCAGTATGGTGGTCATGGCTTTGGTGATGTCATAATGGTTGTCATGGCGACGGTGATGTCATAATGGTCGTCATGGCGACGATGATGTCATATTGGTCGTCATGGCGACGATGATGTCATAATGGTCGTCATAGCGACGATGACGTAATAATGGTCGTCATGGCGACGATGACGTCATAATGGTCGTCATGGCGACGATGACGTCATAATGGTCGTCATGGCGACGATGACGTCATAATGGACGTCATGGCGACGATGATGTCATAATGGTCGTCATGGCGACGGTGTTGGTATAATGGTCGTCATGGCGACGATGATGTCATAATGGTCGTCATGGCGACGATGATGTCAATATGGTTGTCATGGCTTTGGTGATGTCATAATGGTCGTCATGGCGACGGTGATGTCATAATGGTCGTCACGGCGACGATGATGTCATAATGATCGTCACGGCGACGATGATGTCATAATGGTCGTCACGGCGACGGTGATGTCATAATGGTCGTCATGGCGACGATAACGTCATAATGGTCGTCATGGCGACGATAACGTCATAATGGTCGTCATGGCGACGATGATGTCATAATGGTCGTCATGGCGACGATGATGTCATAATGGTCGTCATGGTGACGATGATGTCATAATGGTCGTCATGGCGACGATGACGTCATAATGGTCGTCATGGCAACGATAATGTCATAATGGTCGTCATGGCGACGATGATGTCATACTGGTCGTCATGGCGACGGTGTTGCCATAATGGTCGTCATGGCGACGATGATGTCATAATGGTCGTCATGGCGACGGTGATGTCATAATGGTCGTCATGCCGACGATGATGTCAGAATGGTGGTCATGGCTTTGGTGATGTCATAATGGTCGTCATGGCAACGATGATGTCATAATGGTCGTCATGGCGACGGTGTTGCCATAATGGTCGTCATGGCGACGATGATGTCATAATGGTCGTCATGGCGACGGTGATGTCATAATGGTCGTCATGCCGACGAGGATGTCAGAATGGTGGTCATGGCTTTGGTGATGTCAGAATGGTCGTCATGGCAAAGGTGATGTCAGAATGGTCATCATGGCGACGATGATGTCATAATGTTCGTCATGGCGACGGTGATGTCATAATGGTCATCATGGCAACGATGAGGTCATAATGTTCGTCATGGCGACGGTGATGTAATATTGGTCGTCATGGCGACGATGATGTCATAATGGTCATCATGGCGACAATGATGTCATAATGGTCGTCATGGCGACGGTGATGTCATAATGGTCATCATGGCGACGATGATGTCATAATGGTCGTCATGGCGACGATGATGTCATAATGTTCGTCATGGCGACGATGAAGTCATAATGGTCGTCATGGCGACGATGATGTCAAAATGGTCATCATGGCGACGATGATGTCATAATGGTCATCATGGCGACGATGATGTCATAATGGTCGTCATGGCGACGGTGATGTCAGAATGGTCGTCATGGCAATGGTGATGTCAGAATGTTCGTCATGGCAAAGGTGATGTCAGAATGGTCATCATGGCGACGATGATGTCATAATGGTCGTCATGGCGTCGATGATGTCATAATGGTCGTCATGGCGATGATGATGCCATAATGGTCGTCATGGCGACGATGATGTCAAAATGGTCGTCATGGCGACAATGATGTCATAATGGTCGTCATGGCGACGATGATGTCATTATGGTCGTCATGGCGACGGTGTTGCCATAATGGTCGTCATGGCGACGATGATGTCATAATGGTCGTCATGGCGACGATGATGTCATAATGGTCGTCATGGCGACGATGATGTCATAATGGTCGTCATGCCGACGATGATGTCATTATGGTCATCATGGCGACAATGATGTCATAATGGTCGTCATGGCGACGATGATGTCAATATGGTTGTCATGGCTTTGGTGATGTCATAATGGTCGTCACGGCGACGGTGATGTCATAATGGTCGTCATGGCGACGATGATGTCATAATGGTCGTCACGGCGACGATGATGTCATAATGGTCGTCATGGCGACGATGATGTCGTAATGGTCGTCATGGCGACGATGATGTCGTAATGGTCGTCATGGCGACGATGATGTCAGAATGGTGGTCATGGCTTTGGTGATGTCATAATGGTCGTCATGGCGACGGTGATGTCATAATGGTCGTCATGGCAATGGTGATGTCAGAATGGTCGTCATGGCGACGATGATGTCAGGATGGTGGTCATGGCTTTGGTGATGTCATAATGGTCGTCATGGCGACGATGATGTCAATATGGTTGTCATGGCTTTGGTGATGTCATAATGGTCGTCATGGCAACGGTGATGTCATAATGGTCGTCACGGCGACGATGATGTCATAATGGTCGTCACGGCGACGGTGATGTCATAATGGTCGTCATGGCGACGATGATGTCATACTGGTCGTCATGGCGACGGTGTTGCCATAATGGTCGTCATGGCGACGATGATGTCATAATGGTCGTCATGGCGACGATGACGTCATAATGGTCGTCATGGCGACGATGATGTCATAATGGTCGTCATGGCGACGGTGATGTCATAATGGTTGCCATGGCAACAATGTTGTCATAAAGGTCGTCATGGCGAAGGTGATGTCATAATGGTCGTCATGGCGATGATGATGACATTATGGTCGTCATGGCAACGATGATGTCATAATTGTCGTCATGGCAACGATGAAGTCATATTCGTCGTCACGGCAATAGTGATGTCATAATGCTCATCATGGCGAATGTGATGTCATAATAATTGCCATGGCAACAATGTTGTCATAATGGTCATCATGACGACGGTTATGTCATAATGGTCGACATGGCGACTGTGATGTCATAATGGTCATCATGGCAACGATGAGGTCATAATGTTCGTCATGGCGACGGTGATGTAATATTGGTCGTCATGGCGACGATGATGTCATAATGGTCATCATGGCGACAATGATGTCATAATGGTCGTCATGGCGACGGTGATGTCATAATGGTCATCATGGCGACGATGATGTCATAATGGTCGTCATGGCGACGATGATGTCATAATGTTCGTCATGGCGACGATGAAGTCATAATGGTCGTCATGGCGACGATGATGTCAAAATGGTCATCATGGCGACGATGATGTCATAATGGTCATCATGGCGACGATGATGTCATAATGGTCGTCATGGCGACGGTGATGTCAGAATGGTCGTCATGGCAATGGTGATGTCAGAATGGTCGTCATGGCAAAGGTGATGTCAGAATGGTCATCATGGCGACGATGATGTCATAATGGTCGTCATGGCGACGGTGATGTCATAATGGTCATCATGGCAACGATGAGGTCATAATGTTCGTCATGGCGACGGTGATGTAATATTGGTCGTCATGGCGACGATGATGTCATAATGGTCATCATGGCGACAATGATGTCAAAATGGTCGTCATGGCGACGGTGATGTCATAATGGTCATCATGGCGACGATGATGTCATAATGGTCGTCATGGCGACGATGATGTCATAATGTTCGTCATGGCGACGATGAAGTCATAATGGTCGTCATGGCGACGATGATGTCAAAATGGTCATCATGGCGACGATGATGTCATAATGGTCATCATGGCGACGATGATGTCATAATGGTCGTCATGGCGACGGTGATGTCAGAATGGTCGTCATGGCAATGGTGATGTCAGAATGGTCGTCATGGCAAAGGTGATGTCAGAATGGTCATCATGGCGACGATGATGTCATAATGGTCGTCATGTCGACGATGATGTCATAATGGTCGTCATGGCGATGATGATGCCATAATGGTCGTCATGGCGACGATGATGTCAAAATGGTCGTCATGGCGACAATGATGTCATAATGGTCGTCATGGCGACGATGATGTCATTATGGTCGTCATGGCGACGGTGTTGCCATAATGGTCGTCATGGCGACGATGATGTCATAATGGTCGTCATGGCGACGATGATGTCATAATGGTCGTCATGGCGACGATGATGTCATAATGGTCGTCATGCCGACGATGATGTCATTATGGTCATCATGGCGACAATGATGTCATAATGGTCGTCATGGCGACGATGATGTCAATATGGTTGTCATGGCTTTGGTGATGTCATAATGGTCGTCACGGCGACGGTGATGTCATAATGGTCGTCATGGCGACGATGATGTCATAATGGTCGTCACGGCGACGATGATGTCATAATGGTCGTCACGGCGACGATGTAGTCATAATGATCGTCACGGCGACGATGATGTCATAATGGTCGTCACGGCGACGGTGATGTCATAATGGTCGTCATGGCGACGATGATGTCACACTGTTCGTCATGGCGACGGTGTTGCCATAATGGTCGTCATGGCGACGATGATGTCACACTGTTCGTCATGGCGACGGTGTTGCCATAATGGTCGTCATGGCGTCAATGATGTCATAATGGTCATCATGCCGACGATGATGTCATTATGGTCATCATGGCAACGATGATGTCATAATGGTCGTCATGGCGACGATGATGTCATAATAGTCATCATGGCGACAATGATGTCATAATGGTCGTCATGGCGACGATGATGTCAATATGGTTGTCATGGCTTTGGTGATGTCATAATGGTCGTCACGGCGACGGTGATGTCATAATGGTCGTCATGGCGACGATGACGTCATAATGGTCGTCATGGCGACGATGATGTCATACTGGTCGTCATGGCGACGGTGTTGCCATAATGGTCGTCAAGGCGACGATGATGTCATAATGGTCGTCATGGCGACGATGATGTCATAATAGTCGTCATGGCGACGATTATGTCATAATGGTCGTCATGCCGACGATGATGTCATAATCGTCGTCATGGCGAAGATGATGTCATAATGGTCGTCATGGCGACGATGATGTCATAATGGTCGTCATGGCGACGATGACGTCATAATGATCGTCATGGCGACGATGACGTCATAATGATCGTCATGTCGACGGTGATGTCATAATGGTCGTCATGGCGACGGTGATGTCATAATAGTCGTCATGGCGACATTGATGTCATAATTGTCGTCATGCCGACGATGATGTCATAATGGTCGTCATGGCGACGGTGTTAACATAATGGTCGTCATGGCGACGATGATGTCATAATGGTCGTCATGGCGACGATGATGTCAGAATGGTCGTCATGGCGACGATTATGTCAGTATGGTAGTCATGGCTTTGGTGATGTCATAATGGTCGTCATGGCGACGATGATGTCATAATGGTCGTCATGGCGACAGTGATGTCATAATAGTCGTCATGGCGACGATGATGTCATAATGGTCGTCATGCCGACGATGATGTCATAATGGCTGTCACGGCGACGGTGTTGCCATAATGGTCGTCATGGCGACGATGATGTCATAATGGTCGTCATGGCGACGATGATGTCATAATGGTCGTCATGGCGACGATGATGTCAGTATGGTGGTCATGGCTTTGGTGATGTCATAATGGTCGTCATGGCAATGGTGATGTCATAATGGTCGTCATGGCGAAGGTGTTGCCATAATGGTCGTCATGGCGACGATGATGTCATAATGGTCGTCATAGCGACGATGACGTCATAATGGTCGTCATGGCGACGATGATGTCATAATGGTCGTCATGGCGACGATGATGTCATAATGGTCGTCATGGCGACGATGATGTCAGTATGGTGGTCATGGCTTTGGTGATGTCATAATGGTCGTCATGGCGACGGTGATGTCATAATGGTCGTCATGGCAATGGTGATGTCAGAATGGTCGTCATGGCGACGATGATGTCAGTATGGTGGTCATGGCTTTGGTGATGTCATAATGGTCGTCATCGCGACGATTATGTCATAATGGTCGTCATGGCGACGATGATGTCAATATGGTTGTCATGGCTTTGGTGATGTCATAATGGTCGTCATGGCGGCGGTGATGTCATAATGGTCGTCATGGCGACGATGATGTCATAATGGTCATCACGGCGACGATGATGTCATAATGGTCGTCATAGCGACGATGATGTCATAATGGTCGTCATGGCGACAATGACGTCATAATGGTCGTCATGGCGACGATGATGTCATAATGGTCGTCATGGCGACGATGATGTCAATATGGTTGTCATGGCTTTGGTGATGTCATAATGGTCGTCATGGCGACGGTGATGTCGTAATGGTCGTCATGGCGACGATGATGTCATAATGGTCGTCACAGCGACGGTGATGTCATAATGGTAGTCATGGCGACGATGATGTCATACTGGTCGTCATGGCGACGGTGTTGCCATAATGGTCGTCATGGTGACGATGATGTCATAATGGTCGTCATGGCGACGATGATGTCATAATGGTCGTCATGGCGACGATGATGTCATAATGGTCGTCATGCCGACGATGATGTCAGTATGATGGTCATGGCTTTGGTGATGTCATAATGGTCGTCATGGCGACGATGATGTCATACTGGTCGTCATGGCGACGGTGTTGCCATAATGGTCGTCATGGCGACGATGATGTCATAATGGTCGTCATGGCGATCGTGATGTCATAATGGTCGTCATGCCGACGATGATGTCAGTATGGTGGTCATGGCTTTGGTGATGTCATAATGGTCGTCATGGCGACGATGAGGTCATAATGGTCGTCATAGCGACGATGATGTCATAATGGTCGTCATGGCGACGATGATGTCAGTATGGTGGTCATGGCTTTGGTGATGTCATAATGGTTGTCATGGCGACGGTGATGTCATAATGGTCGTCATGGCGACGATGATGTCATAATGGTCGTCATGGCGACGATGATGTCATAATGGTCGTCATGGCGACGATGATGTCACACTGTTCGTCATGGCGACGGTGTTGCCATAATGGTCGTCATGGCGACGATGATGTCACACTGTTCGTCATGGCGACGGTGTTGCCATAATGGTCGTCATGGCGTCAATGATGTCATAATGGTCATCATGCCGACGATGATGTCATTATGGTCATCATGGCAACGATGATGTCATAATGGTCGTCATGGCGACGATGATGTCATAATAGTCATCATGGCGACAATGATGTCATAATGGTCGTCATGGCGACGATGATGTCAATATGGTTGTCATGGCTTTGGTGATGTCATAATGGTCGTCACGGCGACGGTGATGTCATAATGGTCGTCATGTCGACGATGATGTCATACTGGTCGTCATGGCGACGGTGTTGCCATAATGGTCGTCATGGCGACGATGATGTCATAATGGTCGTCATGGCGACGATGATGTCATAATAGTCGTCATGGCGACGATTATGTCATAATGGTCGTCATGCCGACGATGATGTCATGATCGTCGTCATGGCGAAGATGATGTCATAATGGTCGTCATGGCGACGATGACGTCATAATGGTCGTCATGGCGACGATGACGTCATAATGATCGTCATGGCGACGATGACGTCATAATGATCGTCATGGCGACGATGACGTCATAATGGTCGTCATGGCGACGGTGATGTCGTAATGGTCGTCATGGCGACGGTGATGTCATAATAGTCGTCATGGCGACATTGATGTAATAATTGTCGTCATGCCGACGATGATGTCATAATGGTCGTCATGGCGACGGTGTTAACATAATGGTCGTCATGGCGACGATGATGTCATAATGGTCGTCATGGCGACGATGATGTCAGAATGGTCGTCATGGCGACGATTATGTCAGTATGGTAGTCATGGCTTTGGTGATGTCATAATGGTCGTCATGGCGACGATGATGTCATAATGGTCATCATGGCGACGATGATATCATAATGGTCGTCACGGCGACGATGATGTCATAATGGTTGTCACGGCGACGGTGATGTCATAATGGTTGCCATAGCAACAATGTTGTCATAAAGTTCGTCATGGCGACGATGATGTCATAATGGTCGTCATGGCGACGATGATGTCATAATGGTCGTCATGGCGACGATGACTTCATAATGGTCGTCATGGCGACGATGATGTCAAAATGGTCGTCATGGCGACAATGATGTCATAATGGTCGTCATGGCGACGATGATGTCATTATGGTCGTCATGGCGACGGTGTTGCCATAATGGTCGTCATGGCGACGATGATGTCATAATGGTCGTCATGGCGACGATGATGTCATAATGGTCGTCATGGCGACGATGATGTCATAATGGTCGTCATGCCGACGATGATGTCATTATGGTCATCATGGCGACAATGATGTCATAATGGTCGTCATGGCGACGATGATGTCAATATGGTTGTCATGGCTTTGGTGATGTCATAATGGTCGTCACGGCGACGGTGATGTCATAATGGTCGTCATGGCGACGATGATGTCATAATGGTCGTCACGGCGACGATGATGTCATAATGGTCGTCACGGCGACGATGTAGTCATAATGATCGTCACGGCGACGATGATGTCATAATGGTCGTCACGGCGACGGTGATGTCATAATGGTCGTCATGGCGACGATGATGTCACACTGTTCGTCATGGCGACGGTGTTGCCATAATGGTCGTCATGGCGACGATAATGTCACACTGTTCGTCATGGCGACGGTGTTGCCATAATGGTCGTCATGGCGTCAATGATGTCATAATGGTCATCATGCCGACGATGATGTCATTATGGTCATCATGGCAACGATGATGTCATAATGGTCGTCATGGCGACGATGATGTCATAATAGTCATCATGGCGACAATGATGTCATAATGGTCGTCATGGCGACGATGATGTCAATATGGTTGTCATGGCTTTGGTGATGTCATAATGGTCGTCACGGCGACGGTGATGTCATAATGGTCGTCATGGCGACGATGACGTCATAATGGTCGTCATGGCGACGATGATGTCATACTGGTCGTCATGGCGACGGTGTTGCCATAATGGTCGTCAAGGCGACGATGATGTCATAATGGTCGTCATGGCGACGATGATGTCATAATAGTCGTCATGGCGACGATTATGTCATAATGGTCGTCATGCCGACGATGATGTCATAATCGTCGTCATGGCGAAGATGATGTCATAATGGTCGTCATGGCGACGATGATGTCATAATGGTCGTCATGGCGACGATGACGTCATAATGATCGTCATGGCGACGATGACGTCATAATGATCGTCATGTCGACGGTGATGTCATAATGGTCGTCATGGCGACGGTGATGTCATAATAGTCGTCATGGCGACATTGATGTCATAATTGTCGTCATGCCGACGATGATGTCATAATGGTCGTCATGGCGACGGTGTTAACATAATGGTCGTCATGGCGACGATGACGTCATAATGGTCGTCATGGCGACGATGATGTCATACTGGTCGTCATGGCGACGGTGTTGCCATAATGGTCGTCAAGGCGACGATGATGTCATAATGGTCGTCATGGCGACGATGATGTCATAATAGTCGTCATGGCGACGATTATGTCATAATGGTCGTCATGCCGACGATGATGTCATAATCGACGTCATGGCGAAGATGATGTCATAATGGTCGTCATGGCGACGATGATGTCATAATGGTCGTCATGGCGACGATGACGTCATAATGATCGTCATGGCGACGATGACGTCATAATGATCGTCATGTCGACGGTGATGTCATAATGGTCGTCATGGCGACGGTGATGTCATAATAGTCGTCATGGCGACATTGATGTCATAATTGTCGTCATGCCGACGATGATGTCATAATGGTCGTCATGGCGACGGTGTTAACATAATGGTCGTCATGGCGACGATGATGTCATAATGGTCGTCATGGCGACGATGATGTCAGAATGGTCGTCATGGCGACGATTATGTCAGTATGGTAGTCATGGCTTTGGTGATGTCATAATGGTCGTCATGGCGACGATGATGTCATAATGGTCGTCATGGCGACAGTGATGTCATAATAGTCGCCATGGCGACGATGATGTCATAATGGTCGTCATGCCGACGATGATGTCATAATGGTCGTCACGGCGACGGTGTTGCCATAATGGTCGTCATGGCGACGATGATGTCATAATGGTCGTCATGGCGACGATGATGTCATAATGGTCGTCATGGCGACGATGATGTCAGTATGGTGGTCATGGCTTTGGTGATGTCATAATGGTCGTCATGGCAATGGTGATGTCAGAATGGTCGTCATGGCGAAGGTGTTGCCATAATGGTCGTCATGGCGACGATGATGTCATAATGGTCGTCATGGCGACGATGACGTCATAATGGTCGTCATGGCGACGATGATGTCATAATGGTCGTCATGGCGACGATGATGTCATAATGGTCGTCATGGCGACGATGATGTCAGTATGGTGGTCATGGCTTTGGTGATGTCATAATGGTCGTCATGGCGACGGTGATGTCATAATGGTCGTCATGGCAATGGTGATGTCAGAATGGTCGTCATGGCGACGATGATGTCAGTATGGTGGTCATGGCTTTGGTGATGTCATAATGGTCGTCATCGCGACGATTATGTCATAATGGTCGTCATGGCGACGATGATGTCAATATGGTTGTCATGGCTTTGGTGATGTCATAATGGTCGTCATGGCGGCGGTGATGTCATAATGGTCGTCATGGCGACGATGATGTCATAATGGTCATCACGGCGACGATGATGTCATAATGGTCGTCATAGCGACGATGATGTCATAATGGTCGTCATGGCGACAATGACGTCATAATGGTCGTCATGGCGACGATGATGTCATAATGGTCGTCATGGCGACGATGATGTCAATATGGTTGTCATGGCTTTGGTGATGTCATAATGGTCGTCATGGCGACGGTGATGTCGTAATGGTCGTCATGGCGACGATGATGTCATAATGGTCGTCACAGCGACGGTGATGTCATAATGGTAGTCATGGCGACGATGATGTCATACTGGTCGTCATGGCGACGATGATGTCATACTGGTCGTCATGGCGACGGTGTTGCCATAATGGTCGTCATGGTGACGATGATGTCATAATGGTCGTCATGGCGACGATGATGTCATAATGGTCGTCATGGCGACGATGATGTCATAATGGTCGTCATGCCGACGATGATGTCAGTATGATGGTCATGGCTTTGGTGATGTCATAATGGTCGTCATGGCGACGATGATGTCATACTGGTCGTCATGGCGACGGTGTTGCCATAATGGTCGTCATGGCGACGATGATGTCATAATGGTCGTCATGGCGATGGTGATGTCATAATGGTCGTCATGCCGACGATGATGTCAGTATGGTGGTCATGGCTTTGGTGATGTCATAATGGTCGTCATGGCGACGATGAGGTCATAATGGTCGTCATAGCGACGATGATGTCATAATGGTCGTCATGGCGACGATGATGTCAGTATGGTGGTCATGGCTTTGGTGATGTCATAATGGTTGTCATGGCGACGGTGATGTCATAATGGTCGTCATGGCGACGATGATGTCATAATGGTCGTCATGGCGACGATGATGTCATAATGGTCGTCATGGCGACGATGATGTCACACTGTTCGTCATGGCGACGGTGTTGCCATAATGGTCGTCATGGCGACGATGATGTCACACTGTTCGTCATGGCGACGGTGTTGCCATAATGGTCGTCATGGCGTCAATGATGTCATAATGGTCATCATGCCGACGATGATGTCATTATGGTCATCATGGCAACGATGATGTCATAATGGTCGTCATGGCGACGATGATGTCATAATAGTCATCATGGCGACAATGATGTCATAATGGTCGTCATGGCGACGATGATGTCAATATGGTTGTCATGGCTTTGGTGATGTCATAATGGTCGTCACGGCGACGGTGATGTCATAATGGTCGTCATGTCGACGATGATGTCATACTGGTCGTCATGGCGACGGTGTTGCCATAATGGTCGTCATGGCGACGATGATGTCATAATGGTCGTCATGGCGACGATGATGTCATAATAGTCGTCATGGCGACGATTATGTCATAATGGTCGTCATGCCGACGATGATGTCATAATCGTCGTCATGGCGAAGATGATGTCATAATGGTCGTCATGGCGACGATGATGTCATAATGGTCGTCATGGCGACGATGACGTCATAATGATCGTCATGGCGACGATGACGTCATAATGATCGTCATGGCGACGATGACGTCATAATGGTCGTCATGGCGACGGTGATGTCATAATGGTCGTCATGGCGACGGTGATGTCATAATAGTCGTCATGGCGACATTGATGTAATAATTGTCGTCATGCCGACGATGATGTCATAATGGTCGTCATGGCGACGGTGTTAACATAATGGTCGTCATGGCGACGATGATGTCATAATGGTCGTCATGGCGACGATGATGTCAGAATGGTCGTCATGGCGACGATTATGTCAGTATGGTAGTCATGGCTTTGGTGATGTCATAATGGTCGTCATGGCGACGATGATGTCATAATGGTCATCATGGCGACGATGATGTCATAATGGTCGTCACGGCGACGATGATGTCATAATGGTTGTCACGGCGACGGTGATGTCATAATGGTTGCCATAGCAACAATGTTGTCATAAAGTTCGTCATGGCGACGATGATGTCATAATGGTCGTCATGGCGACGATGATGTCATAATGGTCGTCATGGCGACGATGACTTCATAATGGTCGTCATGGCGACGATGATGTCAAAATGGTCGTCATGGCGACAATGATGTCATAATGGTCGTCATGGCGACGATGATGTCATTATGGTCGTCATGGCGACGGTGTTGCCATAATGGTCGTCATGGCGACGATGATGTCATAATGGTCGTCATGGCGACGATGATGTCATAATGGTCGTCATGGCGACGATGATGTCATAATGGTCGTCATGCCGACGATGATGTCATTATGGTCATCATGGCGACAATGATGTCATAATGGTCGTCATGGCGACGATGATGTCAATATGGTTGTCATGGCTTTGGTGATGTCATAATGGTCGTCACGGCGACGGTGATGTCATAATGGTCGTCATGGCGACGATGATGTCATAATGGTCGTCACGGCGACGATGATGTCATAATGGTCGTCACGGCGACGATGTAGTCATAATGATCGTCACGGCGACGATGATATCATAATGGTCGTCACGGCGACGGTGATGTCATAATGGTCGTCATGGCGACGATGATGTCACACTGTTCGTCATGGCGACGGTGTTGCCATAATGGTCGTCATGGCGACGATGATGTCACACTGTTCGTCATGGCGACGGTGTTGCCATAATGGTCGTCATGGCGTCAATGATGTCATAATGGTCATCATGCCGACGATGATGTCATTATGGTCATCATGGCAACGATGATGTCATAATGGTCGTCATGGCGACGATGATGTCATAATAGTCATCATGGCGACAATGATGTCATAATGGTCATCATGGCGACGATGATGTCAATATGGTTGTCATGGCTTTGGTGATGTCATAATGGTCGTCACGGCGACGGTGATGTCATAATGGTCGTCATGGCGACGATGACGTCATAATGGTCGTCATGGCGACGATGATGTCATACTGGTCGTCATGGCGACGGTGTTGCCATAATGGTCGTCAAGGCGACGATGATGTCATAATGGTCGTCATGGCGACGATGATGTCATAATAGTCGTCATGGCGACGATTATGTCATAATGGTCGTCATGCCGACGATGATGTCATAATCGTCGTCATGGCGAAGATGATGTCATAATGGTCGTCATGGCGACGATGATGTCATAATGGTCGTCATGGCGACGATGACGTCATAATGATCGTCATGGCGACGATGACGTCATAATGATCGTCATGTCGACGGTGATGTCATAATGGTCGTCATGGCGACGGTGATGTCATAATAGTCGTCATGGCGACATTGATGTCATAATTGTCGTCATGCCGACGATGATGTCATAATGGTCGTCATGGCGACGGTGTTAACATAATGGTCGTCATGGCGACGATGATGTCATAATGGTCGTCATGGCGACGATGATGTCAGAATGGTCGTCATGGCGACGATTATGTCAGTATGGTAGTCATGGCTTTGGTGATGTCATAATGGTCGTCATGGCGACGATGATGTCATAATGGTCGTCATGGCGACAGTGATGTCATAATAGTCGTCATGGCGACGATGATGTCATAATGGTCGTCATGCCGACGATGATGTCATAATGGTCGTCACGGCGACGGTGTTGCCATAATGGTCGTCATGGCGACGATGATGTCATAATGGTCGTCATGGCGACGATGATGTCATAATGGTCGTCATGGCGACGATGATGTCAGTATGGTGGTCATGGCTTTGGTGATGTCATAATGGTCGTCATGGCAATGGTGATGTCAGAATGGTCGTCATGGCGAAGGTGTTGCCATAATGGTCGTCATGGCGACGATGATGTCATAATGGTCGTCATGGCGACGATGACGTCATAATGGTCGTCATGGCGACGATGATGTCATAATGGTCGTCATGGCGACGATGATGTCATAATGGTCGTCATGGCGACGATGATGTCAGTATGGTGGTCATGGCTTTGGTGATGTCATAATGGTCGTCATGGCGACGGTGATGTCATAATGGTCGTCATGGCAATGGTGATGTCAGAATGGTCGTCATGGCGACGATGATGTCAGTATGGTGGTCATGGCTTTGGTGATGTCATAATGGTCGTCATCGCGACGATTATGTCATAATGGTCGTCATGGCGACGATGATGTCAATATGGTTGTCATGGCTTTGGTGATGTCATAATGGTCGTCATGGCGGCGGTGATGTCATAATGGTCGTCATGGCGACGATGATGTCATAATGGTCATCAAGGCGACGATGATGTCATAATGGTCGTCATAGCGACGATGATGTCATAATGGTCGTCATGGCGACAATGACGTCATAATGGTCGTCATGGCGACGATGATGTCATAATGGTCGTCATGGCGACAATGATGTCAATATGGTTGTCATGGCTTTGGTGATGTCATAATGGTCGTCATGGCGACGGTGATGTCGTAATGGTCGTCATGGCGACGATGATGTCATAATGGTCGTCACAGCGACGGTGATGTCATAATGGTAGTCATGGCGACGATGATGTCATACTGGTCGTCATGGCGACGGTGTTGCCATAATGGTCGTCATGGTGACGATGATGTCATAATGGTCGTCATGGCGACGATGATGTCATAATGGTCGTCATGGCGACGATGATGTCATAATGGTCGTCATGCCGACGATGATGTCAGTATGATGGTCATGGCTTTGGTGATGTCATAATGGTCGTCATGGCGACGATGATGTCATACTGGTCGTCATGGCGACGGTGTTGCCATAATGGTCGTCATGGCGACGATGATGTCATAATGGTCGTCATGGCGATGGTGATGTCATAATGGTCGTCATGCCGACGATGATGTCAGTATGGTGGTCATGGCTTTGGTGATGTCATAATGGTCGTCATGGCGACGATGAGGTCATAATGGTCGTCATAGCGACGATGATGTCATAATGGTCGTCATGGCGACGATGATGTCAGTATGGTGGTCATGGCTTTGGTGATGTCATAATGGTTGTCATGGCGACGGTGATGTCATAATGGTCGTCATGGCGACGATGATGTCATAATGGTCGTCATGGCGACGATGATGTCATAATGGTCGTCATGGCGACGATGATGTCACACTGTTCGTCATGGCGACGGTGTTGCCATAATGGTCGTCATGGCGACGATGATGTCACACTGTTCGTCATGGCGACGGTGTTGCCATAATGGTCGTCATGGCGTCAATGATGTCATAATGGTCATCATGCCGACGATGATGTCATTATGGTCATCATGGCAACGATGATGTCATAATGGTCGTCATGGCGACGATGATGTCATAATAGTCATCATGGCGACAATGATGTCATAATGGTCGTCATGGCGACGATGATGTCAATATGGTTGTCATGGCTTTGGTGATGTCATAATGGTCGTCACGGCGACGGTGATGTCATAATGGTCGTCATGTCGACGATGATGTCATACTGGTCGTCATGGCGACGGTGTTGCCATAATGGTCGTCATGGCGACGATGATGTCATAATGGTCGTCATGGCGACGATGATGTCATAATAGTCGTCATTCGGACGATTATGTCATAATGGTCGTCATGCCGACGATGATGTCATAATCGTCGTCATGGCGAAGATGATGTCATAATGGTCGTCATGGCGACGATGATGCCATAATGGTCGTCATGGCGACGATGACGTCATAATGATCGTCATGGCGACGATGACGTCATAATGATCGTCATGGCGACGATGACGTCATAATGGTCGTCATGGCGACGGTGATGTCATAATGGTCGTCATGGCGACGGTGATGTCATAATAGTCGTCATGGCGACATTGATGTAATAATTGTCGTCATGCCGACGATGATGTCATAATGGTCGTCATGGCGACGGTGTTAACATAATGGTCGTCATGGCGACGATGATGTCATAATGGTCGTCATGGCGACGATGATGTCAGAATGGTCGTCATGGCGACGATTATGTCAGTATGGTAGTCATGGCTTTGGTGATGTCATAATGGTCGTCATGGCGACGATGATGTCATAATGGTCATCATGGCGACGATGATGTCATAATGGTCGTCACGGTGACGATGATGTCATAATGTTTGTCACGGCGACGGTGATGTCATAATGGTTGCCATAGCAACAATGTTGTCATAAAGTTCGTCATGGCGACGATGATGTCATAATGGTCGTCATGGCGACGATGATGTCATAATGGTCGTCATGGCGACGATGACTTCATAATGGTCGTCATGGCGACGATGATGTCATAATGGTCGTCATGGCGACAGTGATGTCATAATAGTCGTCATGGCGACGATGATGTCATAATGGTCGTCATGCCAACGATGATGTCATAATGGTCGTCACGGCGACGGTGTTGCCATAATGGTCGTCATGGCGACGATGATGTCTTAATGGTCGTCACGGCGACGGTGTTGCCATAATGGTCGTCATGGCGACGATGATGTCTTAATGGTCGTCATGGCGACGATGATGTCATAAAGGTCGTCATGGCGACAATGATGTCAGTATGGTGGTCATGGCTTTGGTGATGTCATAATGGTCGTCATGGCAACGGTGATGTCATAATGGTCGTCATGGCAATGGTGATGTCAGAATGGTCGTCATGGCGACGGTGTTGCCATAATGGTCGTCATGGCGACGATGATGTCATAATGGTCGTCATGGCGACGATGACGTCATAATGGTCGTCATGGCGACGATGATGTCATAATGGTCGTCATGGCGACGATGATGTCATAATGGTCGTCATGGCGACGATGATGTCAGTATGGTGGTCATGGCTTTGATGATGTCATAATGGTCGTCATGGCGACGGTGATGTCATAATGGTCGTCATGGCAATGGTGATGTCAGAATGGTCGTCATGGCGACGATGATGTCAGTATTGTGGTCATGGCTTTGGTGATGTCATAATGGTCGTCATCGCGACGATTATGTCATAATGGTCGTCATGGCGACGATGATGTCAATATGGTTGTCATGGCTTTGGTGATGTCATAATGGTCGTCATGGCGGCGGTGATGTCATAATGGTCGTCATGGCGACGATGATGTCATAATGGTCGTCACGGCGACGGTGATGTCATAATGGTCGTCATGTCGACGATGATGTCATACTGGTCGTCATGGCGACGGTGTTGCCATAATGGTCGTCATGGCGACGATGATGTCATAATGGTCGTCATGGCGACGATGATGTCATAATAGTCGTCATTCGGACGATTATGTCATAATGGTCGTCATGCCGACGATGATGTCATAATCGTCGTCATGGCGAAGATGATGTCATAATGGTCGTCATGGCGACGATGATGCCATAATGGTCGTCATGGCGACGATGACGTCATAATGATCGTCATGGCGACGATGACGTCATAATGATCGTCATGGCGACGATGACGTCATAATGGTCGTCATGGCGACGGTGATGTCATAATGGTCGTCATGGCGACGGTGATGTCATAATAGTCGTCATGGCGACATTGATGTAATAATTGTCGTCATGCCGACGATGATGTCATAATGGTCGTCATGGCGACGGTGTTAACATAATGGTCGTCATGGCGACGATGATGTCATAATGGTCGTCATGGCGACGATGATGTCAGAATGGTCGTCATGGCGACGATTATGTCAGTATGGTAGTCATGGCTTTGGTGATGTCATAATGGTCGTCATGGCGACGATGATGTCATAATGGTCATCATGGCGACGATGATGTCATAATGGTCGTCACGGCGACGATGATGTCATAATGTTTGTCACGGCGACGGTGATGTCATAATGGTTGCCATAGCAACAATGTTGTCATAAAGTTCGTCATGGCGACGATGATGTCATAATGGTCGTCATGGCGACGATGATGTCATAATGGTCGTCATGGCGACGATGACTTCATAATGGTCGTCATGGCGACGATGATGTCATAATGGTCGTCATGGCGACAGTGATGTCATAATAGTCGTCATGGCGACGATGATGTCATAATGGTCGTCATGCCAACGATGATGTCATAATGGTCGTCACGGCGACGGTGTTGCCATAATGGTCGTCATGGCGACGATGATGTCTTAATGGTCGTCACGGCGACGGTGTTGCCATAATGGTCGTCATGGCGACGATGATGTCTTAATGGTCGTCATGGCGACGATGATGTCATAAAGGTCGTCATGGCGACAATGATGTCAGTATGGTGGTCATGGCTTTGGTGATGTCATAATGGTCGTCATGGCAACGGTGATGTCATAATGGTCGTCACGGCGACGATGATGTCATAATGGTCGTCATGGCGACAATGACGTCATAATGGTCGTCATGGCGACGGTGTTGCCATAATGGTCGTCATGGTGACGATGATGTCATAATGGTCGTCATGGCGACGATGATGTCATAATGGTCGTCATGGCGACGATGATGTCATAATGGTCGTCATGCCGACGATGATGTCAGTATGATGGTCATGGCTTTGGTGATGTCATAATGGTCGTCATGGCGACGATGATGTCATACTGGTCGTCATGGCAACGGTGTTGCCATACTGGTCGTCATGGCGACGGTGATGTCATAATGGTCGTCATGGCGATGGTGATGTCATAATGGTCGTCATGCCGACGATGATGTCAGTATGGTGGTCATGGCTTTGGTGATGTCATAATGGTCGTCATGGTGACGATGAGGTCATAATGGTCGTCATAGCGACGATGATGTCATAATGGTCGTCATGGCGACGATGATGTCAGTATGGTGGTCATGGCTTTGGTGATGTCATAATGGTTGTCATGGCGACGGTGATGTCATAATGGTCGTCATGGCGACGATGATGTCATATTGGTCGTCATGGCGACGATGATGTCATAATGGTCGTCATGGCGACGATGACGTAATAATGGTCGTCATGGCGACGATGACGTCATAATGGTCGTCATGGCGACGATGACGTCATAATGGACGTCATGGCGACGATGATGTCATAATGGTCGTCATGGCGACGGTGTTGGTATAATGGTCGTCATGGCGACGATGATGTCATAATGGTCGTCATGGCGACGATGATGTCAATATGGTTGTCATGGCTTTGGTGATGTCATAATGGTCGTCATGGCGACGGTGATGTCATAATGGTCGTCACGGCGACGATGATGTCATAATGATCGTCACGGCGACGATGATGTCATAATGGTCGTCACGGCGACGGTGATGTCATAATGGTCGTCATGGCGACGATAACGTCATAATGGTCGTCATGGCGACGATAACGTCATAATGGTCGTCATGGCGACGATGATGTCATAATGGTCGTCATGGCGACGATGATGTCATAATGGTCGTCATGGTGACGATGATGTCATAATGGTCGTCATGGCGACGATGACGTCATAATGGTCGTCATGGCAACGATAATGTCATAATGGTCGTCATGGCGACGATGATGTCATACTGGTCGTCATGGCGACGGTGTTGCCATAATGGTCGTCATGGCGACGATGATGTCATAATGGTCGTCATGGCGACGGTGATGTCATAATGGTCGTCATGCCGACGATGATGTCAGAATGGTGGTCATGGCTTTGGTGATGTCATAATGGTCGTCATGGCAACGATGATGTCATAATGGTCGTCATGGCGACGGTGTTGCCATAATGGTCGTCATGGCGACGATGATGTCATAATGGTCGTCATGGCGACGGTGATGTCATAATGGTCGTCATGCCGACGAGGATGTCAGAATGGTGGTCATGGCTTTGGTGATGTCATAATGGTCGTCATGGCAACGATGATGTCATAATGGTCGTCATGTCGACGATGATGTCATAATGGTCGTCATGGCGACGATGATGTCATAATGGTCGTCATGGCGACAATGATGTCATAATGGTCGTCATGGCGACGATGATGTCATTATGGTCGTCATGGCGACGGTGTTGCCATAATGGTCGTCATGGCGACGATGATGTCATAATGGTCGTCATGGCGACGATGATGTCATAATGGTCGTCATGGCGACGATGATGTCATAATGGTCGTCATGCCGACGATGATGTCACTATGGTCATCATGGCGACAATGATGTCATAATGGTCGTCATGGCGACGATGATGTCAATATGGTTGTCATGGCTTTGGTGATGTCATAATGGTCGTCACGGCGACGGTGATGTCATAATGGTCGTCATGGCGACGATGATGTCATAATGGTCGTCACGGCGACGATGATGTCATAATGGTCGTCACGGCGACGATGAAGTCATAATGATCGTCACGGCGACGATGATGTCATAATGGTCGTCACGGCGACGGTGATGTCATAATGGTCGTCATGGCGACGATGATGTCACACTGTTCGTCATGGCGACGGTGTTGCCATAATGGTCGTCATGGCGACGATGATGTCACACTGTTCGTCATGGCGACGGTGTTGCCATAATGGTCGTCATGACGACGATGATGTCATAATGGTCGTCATGGCGACGATGATGTCATAATGGTCGTCATGGCGTCATTGATGTCATAATGGTCATCATGCCGACGATGATGTCATTATGGTCATCATGGCAACGATCATGTCATAATGGTCGTCATGGCGACGATGATGTCATAATAGTCATCATGGCGACAATGATGTCATAATGGTCGTCATGGCGACAATGATGTCATAATGGTCGTCATGGCGACGGTGTTGCCATAATGGTCGTCATGGCGACGATGATGTCATAATGGTCGTCATGGCGACGGTGATGTCATAATGGTCGTCATGCCGACGATGATGTCAGAATGGTGGTCATGGCTTTGATGATGTCATAATGGTCGTCATGGCAACGATGATGTCATAATGGTCGTCATGGCGACGGTGTTGCCATAATGGTCGTCATGGCGACGATGATGTCATAATGGTCGTCATGGCGACGGTGATGTCATAATGGTCGTCATGCCGACGAGGATGTCAGAATGGTGGTCATGGCTTTGGTGATGTCATAATGGTCGTCATGGCAACGATGATGTCATAATGGTCGTCATGTCGACGATGATGTCATAATGGTCGTCATGGCGACGATGATGTCATAATGGTCGTCATGGCGATGATGATGCCATAATGGTCGTCATGGCGACGATGATGTCAAAATGGTCGTCATGGCGACAATGATGTCATAATGGTCGTCATGGCGACGATGATGTCATTATGGTCGTCATGGCGACGGTGTTGCCATAATGGTCGTCATGCCGACGATGATGTCATTATGGTCATCATGGCAACGATCATGTCATAATGGTCGTCATGGCGACGATGATGTCATAATAGTCATCATGGCGACAATGATGTCATAATGGTCGTCATGGCGACAATGATGTCATAATGGTCGTCATGGCGACGATGATGTCATAATGGTCGTCATGGCGACGGTGATGTCATAATGGTCGTCATGGCGACGATGACGTCATAATGATCGTCATGTCGACGGTGATGTCATAATGGTCGTCATGGCGACGGTGATGTCATAATAGTCGTCATGGCGACATTGATGTCATAGTTGACGTCATGCCGACGATGATGTCATAATGGTCGTCATGGCGACGGTGTTACCATAATGGTCGTCATGGCGATGATGATGTCATAATGGTCGTCATGGCGACGATGATGTCATAATGGTCGTCATGGCGACGATGACGTCATAATGATCGTCATGTCGACGGTGATGTCATAATGGTCGTCATGGCGACGGTGATGTCATAATAGTCGTCATGGCGACATTGATGTCATAATTGTCGTCATGCCGACGATGATGTCATAATGGTCGTCATGGCGACGGTGTTACCATAATGGTCGTCATGGCGATGATGATGTCATAATGGTCGTCATGGCGACGATGACGTCATAATGGTCGTCATGGCGACAGTGATGTCATAATAGTCGTCATGGCGACGATGATGTCATAATGGTCGTCATGCCGACGATGATGTCATAATGGTCGTCACGGCGACGGTGTTGCCATAATGGTCGTCATGGCGACGATGATGTCATAATGGTCGTCATGGCGACGATGATGTCATAATGGTCGTCATGGCGACGATGATGTCAGTATGGTGGTCATGGCTTTGGTGATGTCATAATGGTCGTCATGGCGACGATGATGTCATAATGGTCGTCATGCCGACGATGATGTCAGAATGGTGGTCATGGCTTTGGTGATGTCATAATGGTCGTCATGGCAACGATGATGTCATAATGGTCGTCATGGCGACGATGATGTCATAATGGTCATCATTGCGACGATGATGTCATAATGGTCGTCATGGCGACGATGACGTCATAATGATCGTCATGTCGACGGTGATGTCATAATGGTCGTCATGGCGACGGTGATGTCATAATAGTCGTCATGGCGACATTGATGTCATAATTGTCGTCATGCCGACGATGATGTCATAATGGTCGTCATGGCGACGGTGTTACCATAATGGTCGTCATGGCGACGATGATGTTATAATGGTCGTCATGGCGACGATGATGTCAGAATGGTCGTCATGGCGACGATTATGTCAGTATGGTAGTCATGGCTTTGGTGATGTCATAATGGTCGTCATGGCGACGATGATGTCATAATGGTCGTCATGGCGACGATGATGTCAATATGGTTGTCATAGTTTTGGTGATGTCATAATGGTCGTCATGGCGACGGTGATGTCATAATGGTCGTCATGGCGACGATGATGTCATAATGGTCGTCACGGCGACGATGATGTCATAATGGTCGTCACGGCGACGGTGATGTCATAATGGTTGCCATAGCAACAATGTTGTCATAAAGTTCGTCATGGCGACGATGATGTCATAATGGTAGTCATGGCAACGATGATGTCATAATGGTCGTCATGGCGACGATGATGTCATACTGGTCGTCATGGCGACAGTGTTGCCATAATGGTCGTCATGGCGACGATGATGTCATAATGGTCGTCATGGCGACGGTGTTGTCATAATGGTCGTCATGCCGACGATGATGTCATAATGGTCGTCATGGCGAAGATGATGTCATAATGGTCGTCCTGGCGACGATGATGTCATAATGGTCGTCATGGCGACGATGACGTCATAATGGTCGTCATGGCGACGATGATGTCATAATGATCGTCATGGCGACAGTGATGTCATAATAGTCGTCATGGCGACGATGATGTCATAATGGTCGTCATGCCGACGATGATGTCATAATGGTCGTCATGGCGACGATGATGTCATAATGGTCGTCATGGCGACGATGATGTCAGAATGGTCGTCATGGCGACGATGATGTCAGTATGGTGGTCATGGCTTTGGTGATGTCATAATGGTCGTCATGGCGACGATGATGTCAATATGGTTGTCATGGCTTTGGTGATGTCATAATGGTCGTCATGGCGGCGGTGATGTCATAATGGTCGTCATGGCGACGATGATGTCATAATGGTCGTCACGGCGATGATGATGTCATAATGGTCGTCATAGCGACGATGATGTCAATATGGTTGTCATGGCTTTGGTGATGTCATAATGGTCGTCATGGCGACGGTGATGTCATAATGGTCGTCATGGCGACGATGATGTCATAATGGTCGTCACAGCGACGATGATGTCATAATGGTCGTCACGGCGACGGTGATGTCATAATGGTAGTCATGGCGACGATGATGTCATACTGGTCGTCATGGCGACGGTGTTGCCATAATGGTCGTCATGGTGACGATGATGTCATAATGGTCGTCATGGTGACGATGATGTCATAATGGTCGTCATGGCGACAATGATGTCATAATGGTCGTCATGCCGACGATGATGTCAGTATGATGGTCATGGCTTTGGTGATGTCATAATGGTCGTCATGGCGACGATGATGTCATACTGGTCGTCATGGCGACGGTGTTGCCATAATGGTCGTCATGGCGACGATGATGTCATAATGGTCGTCATGGCGACGGTGATGTCATAATGGTCGTCATGCCGACGATGATGTCAGTATGGTGGTCATGGCTTTGGTGATGTCATAATGGTCGTCATGGCGACGATGATGTCATAATGGTCGTCATAGCGACGATGATGTCATAATGGTCGTCATGGCGACGATGATGTCAGTATGGTGGTCATGGCTTTGGTGATGTCATAATGGTTGTCATGGCGACGGTGATGTCATAATGGTCGTCATGGCGACGATGATGTCATAATGGTCGTCATGGCGACGATGATGTCATAATGGTCGTCATGGCGACGATGACGTCATAATGGTCGTCATGGCGACGATGACGTCATAATGGTCGTCATGGCGACGATGATGTCATAATGGTCGTCATCGCGACGATGATGTCCTACTGGTCGTCATGGCGACGGTGTTGCCATAATGGTCGTCATGGCGACGATGATGTCATAATGGTCGTCATGGCGACGATGATGTCAATATGGTTGTCATGGCTTTGGTGATGTCATAATGGTCGTCATGGCGACGGTGATGTCATAATGGTCGTCACGGCGACGATGATGTCATAATGGTCGTCATGGAGACGATGACGTCATAATGGTCGTCATGGCAACGATGATGTCATAATGGTCGTCATGGCGACGATGATGTCATAATGGTCGTCATGGCGACGGTGATGTCATAATGGTCGTCATGCCGACGATGATGTCAGTATGGTGGTCATGGCTTTGGTGATGTCATAATGGTCGTCATGGCGACGGTGATGTCATAATGGTCGTCACGGCGACGATGATGTCATAATGATCGTCACGGCGACGATGATGTCATAATGGTCGTCACGGCGACGGTGATGTCATAATGGTCGTCATGGCGACGATAACGTCATAATGGTCGTCATGGCGACGATAACGTCATAATGGTCGTCATGGCGACGATGATGTCATAATGGTCGTCATGGCGACGATGATGTCATAATGGTCATCATGGTGATGATGATGTCATAATGGTCGTCATGGCGACGATGACGTCATAATGGTCGTCATGGCGACGATGATGTCATAATGGTCGTCATGGCGACGATGATGTCATACTGGTCGTCATGGCGACAGTGTTGCCATAATGGTCGTCATGGCGACGATGATGTCATAATGGTCGTCATGGCGACGGTGATGTCATAATGGACGTCATGCCGACGATGATGTCAGAATGGTGGTCATGGCTTTGGTGATGTCATAATGGTCGTCATGGCAACGATGATGTCATAATGGTCGTCATGGCGTCAGTGTTGCCATAATGGTCGTCATGGCGACGATGATGTCATAATGGTCGTCATGGCGATGATGATGTCAGTATGGTGGTCATGGCTTTGGTGATGTCATAATGGTCGTCATGGCGACGATGATGTCATAATGGTCGTCATAGCGACGATGATGTCATAATGGTCGTCATGGCGACGATGATGTCAGTATGGTGGTCATGGCGACGATGACGTCATAATGGTCGTCATGGCGACGATGATGTCATAATGGTCGTCATCGCGACGATGATGTCCTGCTGGTCGTCGTGGCGACGGTGTTGCCATAATGGTCGTCATGGCGACGATGATGTCATAATGGTCATCATGGCGATGATGATGTCAATATGGTTGTCATGGCTTTGGTGATGTCATAATGGTCGTCATGGTGACGATGAGGTCATAATGGTCGTCATAGCGACGATGATGTCATAATGGTCGTCATGGCGACGATGATGTCAGTATGGTGGTCATGGCTTTGGTGATGTCATAATGGTTGTCATGGCGACGGTGATGTCATAATGGTCGTCATGGCGACGATGATGTCATATTGGTCGTCATGGCGACGATGATGTCATAATGGTCGTCATGGCGACGATGACGTAATAATGGTCGTCATGGCGATGATGACGTCATAATGGTCGTCATGGCGACGATGATGTCATAATGGTCGTCATGGCGACGGTGTTGGTATAATGGTCGTCATGGCGACGATGATGTCATAATGGTCGTCATGGCGACGATGATGTCAATATGGTTGTCATGGCTTTGGTGATGTCATAATGGTCGTCATGGCGACGGTGATGTCATAATGGTCGTCACGGCGACGATGATGTTATAATGATCGTCACGGCGACGATGATGTCATAATGGTCGTCACGGCGACGGTGATGTCATAATGGTCGTCATGGCGACGATAACGTCATAATGGTCGTCATGGCGACGATAACGTCATAATGGTCGTCATGGCGACGATGATGTCATAATGGTCGTCATGGCGACGATGATGTCATAATGGTCGTCATGGTGACGATGATGTCATAATGGTCGTCATGGCGACGATGACGTCATAATGGTCGTCATGGCAACGATAATGTCATAATGGTCGTCATGGCGACGATGATGTCATACTGGTCGTCATGGCGACGGTGTTGCCATAATGGTCGTCATGGCGACGATGATGTCATAATGGTAGTCATGGCGACGGTGATGTCATAATGGTCGTCATGCCGACGATGATGTCAGAATGGTGGTCATGGCTTTGGTGATGTCATAATGGTCGTCATGGCAACGATGATGTCATAATGGTCGTCATGGCGATGGTGTTGCCATAATGGTCGTCATGGCGACGATGATGTCATAATGGTCGTCATGGCGACGGTGATGTCATAATGGTCGTCATGGCGACGATGATGTCATAATGGTCGTCATGGCGATGATGATGCCATAATGGTCGTCATGGCGACGATGATGTCAAAATGGTCGTCATGGCGACAATGATGTCATAATGGTCGTCATGGCGACGATGATGTCATTATGGTCGTCATGGCGACGGTGTTGCCATAATGGTCGTCATGGCGACTATGATGTCATAATGGTCGTCATGGCGACGATGATGTCATAATGGTCATCATGGCGACGATGATGTCATAATGGTCGTCATGCCGACGATGATGTCACTATGGTCATCATGGCGACAATGATGTCATAATGGTCGTCATGGCGACGATGATGTCAATATGGTTGTCATGGCTTTGGTGATGTCATAATGGTCGTCACGGCGACGGTGATGTCATAATGGTCGTCATGGCGACGATGATGTCATAATGGTCGTCACGGCGACGATGATGTCATAATGGTCGTCACGGCGACGATGAAGTCATAATGATCGTCACGGCGACGATGATGTCATAATGGTCGTCACGGCGACGGTGATGTCATAATGGTCGTCATGGCGACGATGATGTCACACTGTTCGTCATGGCGACGGTGTTGCCATAATGGTCGTCATGGCGACGATGATGTCACACTGTTCGTCATGGCGACGGTGTTGCCATAATGGTCGTCATGACGACGATGATGTCATAATGGTCGTCATGGCGACGATGATGTCATAATGGTCGTCATGGCGTCATTGATGTCATAATGGTCATCATGCCGACGATGATGTCATTATGGTCATCATGGCAACGATCATGTCATAATGGTCGTCATGGCGACGATGATGTCATAATAGTCATCATGGCGACAATGATGTCATAATGGTCGTCATGGCGACAATGATGTCATAATGGTCGTCATGGCGACGATGATGTCATAATGGTCGTCATGGCGACGGTGATGTCATAATGGTCGTCATGGCGACGATGACGTCATAATGATCGTCATGTCGACGGTGATGTCATAATGGTCGTCATGGCGACGGTGATGTCATAATAGTCGTCATGGCGACATTGATGTCATAATTGACGTCATGCCGACGATGATGTTATAATGGTCGTCATGGCGACGGTGTTACCATAATGGTCTTCATGGCGATGATGATGTCATAATGGTCGTCATGGCGACGATGATGTCATAATGGTCGTCATGGCGACGATGACGTCATAATGATCGTCATGTCGACGGTGATGTCATAATGGTCGTCATGGCGACGGTGATGTCATAATAGTCGTCATGGCGACATTGATGTCATAATTGTCGTCATGCCGACGATGATGTCATAATGGTCGTCATGGCGACGGTGTTACCATAATGGTCGTCATGGCGATGATGATGTCATAATGGTCGTCATGGCGACGATGACGTCATAATGGTCGTCATGGCGACAGTGATGTCATAATAGTCGTCATGGCGACGATGATGTCATAATGGTCGTCATGCCGACGATGATGTCATAATGGTCGTCACGGCGACGGTGTTGCCATAATGGTCGTCATGGCGACGATGATGTCATAATGGTCGTCATGGCGACGATGATGTCATAATGGTCGTCATGGCGACGATGATGTCAGTATGGTGGTCATGGCTTTGGTGATGTCATAATGGTCGTCATGGCGACGATGATGTCATAATGGTCGTCATGCCGACGATGATGTCAGAATGGTGGTCATGGCTTTGGTGATGTCATAATGGTCGTCATGGCAACGATGATGTCATAATGGTCGTCATGGCGACGATGATGTCATAATGGTCATCATTGCGACGATGATGTCATAATGGTCGTCATGGCGACGATGACGTCATAATGATCGTCATGTCGACGGTGATGTCATAATGGTCGTCATGGCGACGGTGATGTCATAATAGTCGTCATGGCGACATTGATGTCATAATTGTCGTCATGCCGACGATGATGTCATAATGGTCGTCATGGCGACGGTGTTACCATAATGGTCGTCATGGCGACGATGATGTTATAATGGTCGTCATGGCGACGATGATGTCAGAATGGTCGTCATGGCGACGATTATGTCAGTATGGTAGTCATGGCTTTGGTGATGTCATAATGGTCGTCATGGCGACGATGATGTCATAATGGTCGTCATGGCGACGATGATGTCAATATGGTTGTCATAGTTTTGGTGATGTCATAATGGTCGTCATGGCGACGGTGATGTCATAATGGTCGTCATGGCGACGATGATGTCATAATGGTCGTCACGGCGACGATGATGTCATAATGGTCGTCACGGCGACGGTGATGTCATAATGGTTGCCATAGCAACAATGTTGTCATAAAGTTCGTCATGGCGACGATGATGTCATAATGGTAGTCATGGCAACGATGATGTCATAATGGTCGTCATGGCGACGATGATGTCATACTGGTCGTCATGGCGACAGTGTTGCCATAATGGTCGTCATGGCGACGATGATGTCATAATGGTCGTCATGGCGACGGTGTTGTCATAATGGTCGTCATGCCGACGATGATGTCATAATGGTCGTCATGGCGAAGATGATGTCATAATGGTCGTCCTGGCGACGATGATGTCATAATGGTCGTCATGGCGACGATGACGTCATAATGGTCGTCATGGCGACGATGATGTCATAATGGTCGTCATGGCGACAGTGATGTCATAATAGTCGTCATGGCGACGATGATGTCATAATGGTCGTCATGCCGACAGTGATGTCATAATGGTCGTCATGGCGACGATGATGTCATAATGGTCGTCATGGCGACGATGATGTCAGAATGGTCGTCATGGCGACGATGATGTCAGTATGGTGGTCATGGCTTTGGTGATGTCATAATGGTCGTCATGGCGACGATGATGTCAATATGGTTGTCATGGCTTTGGTGATGTCATAATGGTCGTCATGGCGGCGGTGATGTCATAATGGTCGTCATGGCGACGATGATGTCATAATGGTCGTCACGGCGATGATGATGTCATAATGGTCGTCATAGCGACGATGATGTCAATATGGTTGTCATGGCTTTGGTGATGTCATAATGGTCGTCATGGCGACGGTGATGTCATAATGGTCGTCATGGCGACGATGATGTCATAATGGTCGTCACAGCGACGATGATGTCATAATGGTCGTCACGGCGACGGTGATGTCATAATGGTAGTCATGGCGACGATGATGTCATACTGGTCGTCATGGCGACGGTGTTGCCATAATGGTCGTCATGGTGACGATGATGTCATAATGGTCGTCATGGTGACGATGATGTCATAATGGTCGTCATGGCGACAATGATGTCATAATGGTCGTCATGCCGACGATGATGTCAGTATGATGGTCATGGCTTTGGTGATGTCATAATGGTCGTCATGGCGACGATGATGTCATACTGGTCGTCATGGCGACGGTGTTGCCATAATGGTCGTCATGGCGACGATGATGTCATAATGGTCGTCATGGCGACGGTGATGTCATAATGGTCGTAATGCCGACGATGATGTCAGTATGGTGGTCATGGCTTTGGTGATGTCATAATGGTCGTCATGGCGACGATGATGTCATAATGGTCGTCATAGCGACGATGATGTCATAATGGTCGTCATGGCGACGATGATGTCAGTATGGTGGTCATGGCTTTGGTGATGTCATAATGGTTGTCATGGCGACGGTGATGTCATAATGGTCGTCATGGCGACGATGATGTCATAATGGTCGTCATGGCGACGATGATGTCATAATGGTCGTCATGGCGACGATGACGTCATAATGGTCGTCATGGCGACGATGACGTCATAATGGTCGTCATGGCGACGATGATGTCATAATGGTCGTCATCGCGACGATGATGTCCTACTGGTCGTCATGGCGACGGTGTTGCCATAATGGTCGTCATGGCGACGATGATGTCATAATGGTCGTCATGGCGACGATGATGTCAATATGGTTGTCATGGCTTTGGTGATGTCATAATGGTCGTCATGGCGACGGTGATGTCATAATGGTCGTCACGGCGACGATGATGTCATAATGGTCGTCATGGAGACGATGACGTCATAATGGTCGTCATGGCAACGATGATGTCATAATGGTCGTCATGGCGACGATGATGTCATAATGGTCGTCATGGCGACGGTGATGTCATAATGGTCGTCATGCCGACGATGATGTCAGTATGGTGGTCATGGCTTTGGTGATGTCATAATGGTCGTCATGGCGACGGTGATGTCATAATGGTCGTCACGGCGACGATGATGTCATAATGATCGTCACGGCGACGATGATGTCATAATGGTCGTCACGGCGACGGTGATGTCATAATGGTCGTCATGGCGACGATAACGTCATAATGGTCGTCATGGCGACGATAACGTCATAATGGTCGTCATGGCGACGATGATGTCATAATGGTCGTCATGGCGACGATGATGTCATAATGGTCATCATGGTGATGATGATGTCATAATGGTCGTCATGGCGACGATGACGTCATAATGGTCGTCATGGCGACGATGATGTCATAATGGTCGTCATGGCGACGATGATGTCATACTGGTCGTCATGGCGACAGTGTTGCCATAATGGTCGTCATGGCGACGATGATGTCATAATGGTCGTCATGGCGACGGTGATGTCATAATGGACGTCATGCCGACGATGATGTCAGAATGGTGGTCATGGCTTTGGTGATGTCATAATGGTCGTCATGGCAACGATGATGTCATAATGGTCGTCATGGCGTCAGTGTTGCCATAATGGTCGTCATGGCGACGATGATGTCATAATGGTCGTCATGGCGATGATGATGTCAGTATGGTGGTCATGGCTTTGGTGATGTCATAATGGTCGTCATGGCGACGATGATGTCATAATGGTCGTCATAGCGACGATGATGTCATAATGGTCGTCATGGCGACGATGATGTCAGTATGGTGGTCATGGCGACGATGACGTCATAATGGTCGTCATGGCGACGATGATGTCATAATGGTCGTCATCGCGACGATGATGTCCTGCTGGTCGTCGTGGCGACGGTGTTGCCATAATGGTCGTCATGGCGACGATGATGTCATAATGGTCATCATGGCGATGATGATGTCAATATGGTTGTCATGGCTTTGGTGATGTCATAATGGTCGTCATGGTGACGATGAGGTCATAATGGTCGTCATAGCGACGATGATGTCATAATGGTCGTCATGGCGACGATGATGTCAGTATGGTGGTCATGGCTTTGGTGATGTCATAATGGTTGTCATGGCGACGGTGATGTCATAATGGTCGTCATGGCGACGATGATGTCATATTGGTCGTCATGGCGACGATGATGTCATAATGGTCGTCATGGCGACGATGACGTAATAATGGTCGTCATGGCGACGATGACGTCATAATGGTCGTCATGGCGACGATGATGTCATAATGGTCGTCATGGCGACGGTGTTGGTATAATGGTCGTCATGGCGACGATGATGTCATAATGGTCGTCATGGCGACGATGATGTCAATATGGTTGTCATGGCTTTGGTGATGTCATAATGGTCGTCATGGCGACGGTGATGTCATAATGGTCGTCACGGCGACGATGATGTTATAATGATCGTCACGGCGACGATGATGTCATAATGGTCGTCACGGCGACGGTGATGTCATAATGGTCGTCATGGCGACGATAACGTCATAATGGTCGTCATGGCGACGATAACGTCATAATGGTCGTCATGGCGACGATGATGTCATAATGGTCGTCATGGCGACGATGATGTCATAATGGTCGTCATGGTGACGATGATGTCATAATGGTCGTCATGGCGACGATGACGTCATAATGGTCGTCATGGCAACGATAATGTCATAATGGTCGTCATGGCGACGATGATGTCATACTGGTCGTCATGGCGACGGTGTTGCCATAATGGTCGTCATGGCGACGATGATGTCATAATGGTAGTCATGGCGACGGTGATGTCATAATGGTCGTCATGCCGACGATGATGTCAGAATGGTGGTCATGGCTTTGGTGATGTCATAATGGTCGTCATGGCAACGATGATGTCATAATGGTCGTCATGTCGATGGTGTTGCCATAATGGTCGTCATGGCGACGATGATGTCATAATGGTCGTCATGGCGACGGTGATGTCATAATGGTCGTCATGGCGACGATGATGTCATAATGGTCGTCATGGCGATGATGATGCCATAATGGTCGTCATGGCGACGATGATGTCAAAATGGTCGTCATGGCGACAATGATGTCATAATGGTCGTCATGGCGACGATGATGTCATTATGGTCGTCATGGCGACGGTGTTGCCATAATGGTCGTCATGGCGACGATGATGTCATAATGGTCGTCATGGCGACGATGATGTCATAATGGTCGTCATGGCGACGATGATGTCATAATGGTCGTCATGCCGACGATGATGTCACTATGGTCATCATGGCGACAATGTTGTCATAATGGTCGTCATGGCGACGATGATGTCAATATGGTTGTCATGGCTTTGGTGATGTCATAATGGTCGTCACGGCGACGGTGATGTCATAATGGTCGTCATGGCGACGATGATGTCATAATGGTCGTCACGGCGACGATGATGTCATAATGGTCGTCACGGCGACGATGAAGTCATAATGATCGTCACGGCGACGATGATGTCATAATGGTCGTCACGGCGACGGTGATGTCATAATGGTCGTCATGGCGACGATGATGTCACACTGTTCGTCATGGCGACGGTGTTGCCATAATGGTCGTCATGGCGACGATGATGTCACACTGTTCGTCATGGCGACGGTGTTGCCATAATGGTCGTCATGACGACGATGATGTCATAATGGTCGTCATGGCGACGATGATGTCATAATGGTCGTCATGGCGTCATTGATGTCATAATGGTCATCATGCCGACGATGATGTCATTATGGTCATCATGGCAACGATCATGTCATAATGGTCGTCATGGCGACGATGATGTCATAATAGTCATCATGGCGACAATGATGTCATAATGGTCGTCATGGCGACAATGATGTCATAATGGTCGTCATGGCGACGATGATGTCATAATGGTCGTCATGGCGACGGTGATGTCATAATGGTCGTCATGGCGACGATGACGTCATAATGATCGTCATGTCGACGGTGATGTCATAATGGTCGTCATGGCGACGGTGATGTCATAATAGTCGTCATGGCGACATTGATGTCATAATTGACGTCATGCCGACGATGATGTTATAATGGTCGTCATGGCGACGGTGTTACCATAATGGTCTTCATGGCGATGATGATGTCATAATGGTCGTCATGGCGACGATGATGTCATAATGGTCGTCATGGCGACGATGACGTCATAATGATCGTCATGTCGACGGTGATGTCATAATGGTCGTCATGGCGACGGTGATGTCATAATAGTCGTCATGGCGACATTGATGTCATAATTGTCGTCATGCCGACGATGATGTCATAATGGTCGTCATGGCGACGGTGTTACCATAATGGTCGTCATGGCGATGATGATGTCATAATGGTCGTCATGGCGACGATGACGTCATAATGGTCGTCATGGCGACAGTGATGTCATAATAGTCGTCATGGCGACGATGATGTCATAATGGTCGTCATGCCGACGATGATGTCATAATGGTCGTCACGGCGACGGTGTTGCCATAATGGTCGTCATGTCGACGATGATGTCATAATGGTCGTCATGGCGACGATGATGTCATAATGGTCGTCATGGCGACGATGATGTCAGTATGGTGGTCATGGCTTTGGTGATGTCATAATGGTCGTCATGGCGACGATGATGTCATAATGGTCGTCATGCCGACGATGATGTCAGAATGGTGGTCATGGCTTTGGTGATGTCATAATGGTCGTCATGGCAACGATGATGTCATAATGGTCGTCATGGCGACGATGATGTCATAATGGTCATCATTGCGACGATGATGTCATAATGGTCGTCATGGCGACGATGACGTCATAATGATCGTCATGTCGACGGTGATGTCATAATGGTCGTCATGGCGACGGTGATGTCATAATAGTCGTCATGGCGACATTGATGTCATAATTGTCGTCATGCCGACGATGATGTCATAATGGTCGTCATGGCGACGGTGTTACCATAATGGTCGTCATGGCGACGATGATGTTATAATGGTCGTCATGGCGACGATGATGTCAGAATGGTCGTCATGGCGACGATTATGTCAGTATGGTAGTCATGGCTTTGGTGATGTCATAATGGTCGTCATGGCGACGATGATGTCATAATGGTCGTCATGGCGACGATGATGTGAATATGGTTGTCATAGTTTTGGTGATGTCATAATGGTCGTCATGGCGACGATGATGTCATAATGGTCGTCATGGCGACGATGATGTCATATTGGTCGTCATGGCGACGATGATGTCATAATGGTCGTCATGGCGACGATGACGTAATAATGGTCGTCATGGCGACGATGACGTCATAATGGTCGTCATGGCGACGATGATGTCATAATGGTCGTCATGGCGACGGTGTTGGTATAATGGTCGTCATGGCGACGATGATGTCATAATGGTCGTCATGGCGACGATGATGTCAATATGGTTGTCATGGCTTTGGTGATGTCATAATGGTCGTCATGGCGACGGTGATGTCATAATGGTCGTCACGGCGACGATGATGTTATAATGATCGTCACGGCGACGATGATGTCATAATGGTCGTCACGGCGACGGTGATGTCATAATGGTCGTCATGGCGACGATAACGTCATAATGGTCGTCATGGCGACGATAACGTCATAATGGTCGTCATGGCGACGATGATGTCATAATGGTCGTCATGGCGACGATGATGTCATAATGGTCGTCATGGTGACGATGATGTCATAATGGTCGTCATGGCGACGATGACGTCATAATGGTCGTCATGGCAACGATAATGTCATAATGGTCGTCATGGCGACGATGATGTCATACTGGTCGTCATGGCGACGGTGTTGCCATAATGGTCGTCATGGCGACGATGATGTCATAATGGTAGTCATGGCGACGGTGATGTCATAATGGTCGTCATGCCGACGATGATGTCAGAATGGTGGTCATGGCTTTGGTGATGTCATAATGGTCGTCATGGCAACGATGATGTCATAATGGTCGTCATGTCGATGGTGTTGCCATAATGGTCGTCATGGCGACGATGATGTCATAATGGTCGTCATGGCGACGGTGATGTCATAATGGTCGTCATGGCGACGATGATGTCATAATGGTCGTCATGGCGATGATGATGCCATAATGGTCGTCATGGCGACGATGATGTCAAAATGGTCGTCATGGCGACAATGATGTCATAATGGTCGTCATGGCGACGATGATGTCATTATGGTCGTCATGGCGACGGTGTTGCCATAATGGTCGTCATGGCGACGATGATGTCATAATGGTCGTCATGGCGACGATGATGTCATAATGGTCGTCATGGCGACGATGATGTCATAATGGTCGTCATGCCGACGATGATGTCACTATGGTCATCATGGCGACAATGTTGTCATAATGGTCGTCATGGCGACGATGATGTCAATATGGTTGTCATGGCTTTGGTGATGTCATAATGGTCGTCACGGCGACGGTGATGTCATAATGGTCGTCATGGCGACGATGATGTCATAATGGTCGTCACGGCGACGATGATGTCATAATGGTCGTCACGGCGACGATGAAGTCATAATGATCGTCACGGCGACGATGATGTCATAATGGTCGTCACGGCGACGGTGATGTCATAATGGTCGTCATGGCGACGATGATGTCACACTGTTCGTCATGGCGACGGTGTTGCCATAATGGTCGTCATGGCGACGATGATGTCACACTGTTCGTCATGGCGACGGTGTTGCCATAATGGTCGTCATGACGACGATGATGTCATAATGGTCGTCATGGCGACGATGATGTCATAATGGTCGTCATGGCGTCATTGATGTCATAATGGTCATCATGCCGACGATGATGTCATTATGGTCATCATGGCAACGATCATGTCATAATGGTCGTCATGGCGACGATGATGTCATAATAGTCATCATGGCGACAATGATGTCATAATGGTCGTCATGGCGACAATGATGTCATAATGGTCGTCATGGCGACGATGATGTCATAATGGTCGTCATGGCGACGGTGATGTCATAATGGTCGTCATGGCGACGATGACGTCATAATGATCGTCATGTCGACGGTGATGTCATAATGGTCGTCATGGCGACGGTGATGTCATAATAGTCGTCATGGCGACATTGATGTCATAATTGACGTCATGCCGACGATGATGTTATAATGGTCGTCATGGCGACGGTGTTACCATAATGGTCTTCATGGCGATGATGATGTCATAATGGTCGTCATGGCGACGATGATGTCATAATGGTCGTCATGGCGACGATGACGTCATAATGATCGTCATGTCGACGGTGATGTCATAATGGTCGTCATGGCGACGGTGATGTCATAATAGTCGTCATGGCGACATTGATGTCATAATTGTCGTCATGCCGACGATGATGTCATAATGGTCGTCATGGCGACGGTGTTACCATAATGGTCGTCATGGCGATGATGATGTCATAATGGTCGTCATGGCGACGATGACGTCATAATGGTCGTCATGGCGACAGTGATGTCATAATAGTCGTCATGGCGACGATGATGTCATAATGGTCGTCATGCCGACGATGATGTCATAATGGTCGTCACGGCGACGGTGTTGCCATAATGGTCGTCATGGCGACGATGATGTCATAATGGTCGTCATGGCGACGATGATGTCATAATGGTCGTCATGGCGACGATGATGTCAGTATGGTGGTCATGGCTTTGGTGATGTCATAATGGTCGTCATGGCGACGATGATGTCATAATGGTCGTCATGCCGACGATGATGTCAGAATGGTGGTCATGGCTTTGGTGATGTCATAATGGTCGTCATGGCAACGATGATGTCATAATGGTCGTCATGGCGACGATGATGTCATAATGGTCATCATTGCGACGATGATGTCATAATGGTCGTCATGGCGACGATGACGTCATAATGATCGTCATGTCGACGGTGATGTCATAATGGTCGTCATGGCGACGGTGATGTCATAATAGTCGTCATGGCGACATTGATGTCATAATTGTCGTCATGCCGACGATGATGTCATAATGGTCGTCATGGCGACGGTGTTACCATAATGGTCGTCATGGCGACGATGATGTTATAATGGTCGTCATGGCGACGATGATGTCAGAATGGTCGTCATGGCGACGATTATGTCAGTATGGTAGTCATGGCTTTGGTGATGTCATAATGGTCGTCATGGCGACGATGATGTCATAATGGTCGTCATGGCGACGATGATGTGAATATGGTTGTCATAGTTTTGGTGATGTCATAATGGTCGTCATGGCGACGGTGATGTCATAATGGTCGTCATGGCGACGATGATGTCATAATGGTCGTCACGTCGACGATGATGTCATAATGGTCGTCACGGCGACGGTGATGTCATAATGGTTGCCATAGCAACAATGTTGTCATAAAGTTCGTCATGGCGACGATGATGTCATAATGGTAGTCATGGCAACGATGATGTCATAATGGTCGTCATGGCGACGATGATGTCATACTGGTCGTCATGGCGACAGTGTTGCCATAATGGTCGTCATGGCGACGATGATGTCATAATGGTCGTCATGGCGACGGTGTTGTCATAATGGTCGTCATGCCGACGATGATGTCATAATGGTCGTCATGGCGAAGATGATGTCATAATGGTCGTCCTGGCGACGATGATGTCATAATGGTCGTCATGGCGACGATGACGTCATAATGGTCGTCATGGCGACGATGATGTCATAATGGTCGTCATGGCGACAGTGATGTCATAATAGTCGTCATGGCGACGATGATGTCATAATGGTCGTCATGCCGACAGTGATGTCATAATGGTCGTCATGGCGACGATGATGTCATAATGGTCGTCATGGCGACGATGATGTCAGAATGGTCGTCATGGCGACGATGATGTCAGTATGGTGGTCATGGCTTTGGTGATGTCATAATGGTCGTCATGGCGACGATGATGTCAATATGGTTGTCATGGCTTTGGTGATGTCATAATGGTCGTCATGGCGGCGGTGATGTCATAATGGTCGTCATGGCGACGATGATGTCATAATGGTCGTCACGGCGATGATGATGTCATAATGGTCGTCATAGCGACGATGATGTCAATATGGTTGTCATGGCTATGGTGATGTCATAATGGTCGTCATGGCGACGGTGATGTCATAATGGTCGTCATGGCGACGATGATGTCATAATGGTCGTCACAGCGACGATGATGTCATAATGGTCGTCACGGCGACGGTGATGTCATAATGGTAGTCATGGCGACGATGATGTCATACTGGTCGTCATGGCGACGGTGTTGCCATAATGGTCGTCATGGTGACGATGATGTCATAATGGTCGTCATGGTGACGATGATGTCATAATGGTCGTCATGGCGACAATGATGTCATAATGGTCGTCATGCCGACGATGATGTCAGTATGATGGTCATGGCTTTGGTGATGTCATAATGGTCGTCATGGCGACGATGATGTCATACTGGTCGTCATGGCGAAGGTGTTGCCATAATGGTCGTCATGGCGACGATGATGTCATAATGGTCGTCATGGCGACGGTGATGTCATAATGGTCGTCATGCCGACGATGATGTCAGTATGGTGGTCATGGCTTTGGTGATGTCATAATGGTCGTCATGGCGACGATGATGTCATAATGGTCGTCATAGCGACGATGATGTCATAATGGTCGTCATGGCGACGATGATGTCAGTATGGTGGTCATGGCTTTGGTGATGTCATAATGGTTGTCATGGCGACGGTGATGTCATAATGGTCGTCATGGCGACGATGATGTCATAATGGTCGTCATGGCGACGATGATGTCATAATGGTCGTCATGGCGACGATGACGTCATAATGGTCGTCATGGCGACGATGACGTCATAATGGTCGTCATGGCGACGATGATGTCATAATGGTCGTCATCGCGACGATGATGTCCTACTGGTCGTCATGGCGACGGTGTTGCCATAATGGTCGTCATGGCGACGATGATGTCATAATGGTCGTCATGGCGACGATGATGTCAATATGGTTGTCATGGCTTTGGTGATGTCATAATGGTCGTCATGGCGACGGTGATGTCATAATGGTCGTCACGGCGACGATGATGTCATAATGGTCGTCATGGAGACGATGACGTCATAATGGTCGTCATGGCAACGATGATGTCATAATGGTCGTCATGGCGACGATGATGTCATAATGGTCGTCATGGCGACGGTGATGTCATAATGGTCGTCATGCCGACGATGATGTCAGTATGGTGGTCATGGCTTTGGTGATGTCATAATGGTCGTCATGGCGACGGTGATGTCATAATGGTCGTCACGGCGACGATGATGTCATAATGATCGTCACGGCGACGATGATGTCATAATGGTCGTCACGGCGACGGTGATGTCATAATGGTCGTCATGGCGACGATAACGTCATAATGGTCGTCATGGCGACGATAACGTCATAATGGTCGTCATGGCGACGATGATGTCATAATGGTCGTCATGGCGACGATGATGTCATAATGGTCGTCATGGTGATGATGATGTCATAATGGTCGTCATGGCGACGATGACGTCATAATGGTCGTCATGGCGACGATGATGTCATAATGGTCGTCATGGCGACGATGATGTCATACTGGTCGTCATGGCGACGGTGTTGCCATAATGGTCGTCATGGCGACGATGATGTCATAATGGTCGTCATGGCGACGGTGATGTCATAATGGTCGTCATGCCGACGATGATGTCAGAATGGTGGTCATGGCTTTGGTGATGTCATAATGGTCGTCATGGCAACGATGATGTCATAATGGTCGTCATGGCGTCAGTGTTGCCATAATGGTCGTCATGGCGACGATGATGTCATAATGGTCGTCATGGCGACGATGATGTCAGTATGGTGGTCATGGCTTTGGTGATGTCATAATGGTCGTCATGGCGACGATGATGTCATAATGGTCGTCATAGCGACGATGATGTCATAATGGTCGTCATGGCGACGATGATGTCAGTATGGTGGTCATGGCGACGATGACGTCATAATGGTCGTCATGGCGACGATGATGTCATAATGGTCGTCATCGCGACGATGATGTCCTGCTGGTCGTCATGGCGACGGTGTTGCCATAATTGTCGTCATGGCGACGATGATGTCATAATGGTCGTCATGGCGACGATGATGTCAATATGGTTGTCATGGCTTTGGTGATGTCATAATGGTCGTCATGGCGACGGTGATGTCATAATGGTCGTCACGGCGACGATGATGTCATAATGGTCGTCATGGAGACGATGACGTCTTAATGGTCGTCATGGCAACGATGATGTCATAATGGTCGTCATGGCGACGATGATGTCATACTGGTCGTCATGGCGAGGGTGTTGCCATAATGGTCGTCATGGCGACGATTATGTCATAATGGTCGTCATGTCGACAGTGATGTCATAATGGTCGTCATGTTGACGATGATGTCAGAATGGTGGTCATGGCTTTGGTGATGTCATAATGGTCGTCATGGCAACGATGATGTCATAATGGTCGTCATGGCGACGATGATGTCATAATGGTCGTCATGGCGACGGTGATGTCAAAATGGTCGTCATGGCAATGGTGATGTCAGAATGTTCGTCATGGCGACGATGATGTCATAATGGTCGTCATGGCAATGGTGATGTCAGAATGGTCGTCATGGCGACGATGATGTCATAATGGTCGTCATGGCGACCGTGATGTCATAATGGTCGTCATGGCGACGATGATGTCATAATGGTCGTCGTGGCTACGATGATGTCATAATGGTCGTCATGGCTTTGGTGATGTCATAATGGTCGTCATGGCGACGGTGATGTCATAATGGTCGTCATGGCGACGATGATGTCATAATGGTCGTCACGGCGACGATGATGTCATAATGGTCGTCACGGCAGCGGTAATGTCATAATGGTCGTCATGGCGACGATGATGTCATACTGTCGTCATGGCGACTGTGTTGCCATAATGGTCGTCATGGCGACGATGATGTCATAATGGTCATCATGGCGACGATGACGTCATAATGGTCGTCATGGCGACGATGACGTCATAATGGTCGTCATGGCGACGATAATGTCATACTGGTCGTCATGGCGACGGTGTTGCCATAATGGTCGTCATGGCGACGATGATGTCATAATGGTCGTCATGCCGACGATGATGTCATAATGGTCGTCATGGCGACGATGATGTCATTATGGTGGTCATGGCTTTGGTGATGTCATAATGGTCGTCATGGCGACGGTGATGTCATAATGGTCGTCATGGCAATGGTGATGTCAGAATGGTCGTCATGGCGACGATGAAGTCAGTATGGTGGTCATGGCTTTGGTGATGTCATAATGTTCGTCATGGCGACGATGATGTCATAATGGTCGTCATGGCGACGATGATGTCAATATGGTTGTCATGGCTTTGGTGATGTCATAATGGTCGTCATGGCGACGGTGATGTCATAATGGTCGTCATGGCGACGATGATGTCATAATGGTCGTCATGGCGACGGTGATGTCATAATGGTCGTCATGGCGACGATGATGTCATAATGGTCGTCATGGCTACGATGATGTCATAATGGTCGTCATGGCGACGATGATGTTATAATAGTCGTCATGCCAACGATGATGTCAATATGGTTGTCATGGCTTTGATGATGTCATAATGGTCGACATGGCGACGGTGATGTCATAATGGTCGTCATGGCGACAATGATGTCATAATGGTAGTCACGGCGGCGGTAATGTCATAATGGTCGTCATGGCGACGATGATGTCATACTGTCGTCATGGCGACGGTGTTGCCATAATGGTCGTCATGGCGACGATGATGTCATAATGGTCATCATGGCGACGATGACGTCATAATGGTCGTCATGGCGACGATGACGTCATAATGGTCGTCATGGCGACGATGACGTCATAATGGTCGTCATGGCGACGATAATGTCATACTGGTCGTCATGGCGACGGTGTTGCCATAATGGTCGTCATGGCGACGATGATGTCATAATGGTCGTCATGCCAACGATGATGTCATAATGGTTGTCATGGCGACGATGATGTCATAATGGTCGTCATGGCGACGATGATGTCAGTATGGTGGTCATGGCTTTGGTGACGTCATAATGGTCGTCATGGCGACGGTGATGTCATAATGGTCGTCATGGCGACGGTGATGTCATAATGGTCATCATGGCAATGGTGATGTCAGAATGGTCGTCATGGCGACGATGATGTCATACTGTCGTCATGGCGACGGTGTTGCCATAATGGTCGTCATGGCGACGATGATGTCATAATGGTCATCAAGGCGACGATGACGTCATAATGGTCGTCATGGCAACGATGATGTCATAATGGTCGTCATGGCAACGATGATGTCATACTGGTCGTCATGGCGACAGTGTTGCCATAATGGTCGTCATGGCGACGATGATGTCACAATGGTCGTCATGGTGACGGTGTTGTCATAATGGTCGTCATGCCGACGATGATGTCATAATGGTCGTCATGGCGAAGATGATGTCATAATGGTCGTCATGGCGACGATGATGTCATAATGGTCGTCATGGCGACAATGACGTCATAATGGTCGTCATGGCGACGATGATGTCATAATGGTCGTCATGGCGACGGTGATGTCATAATAGTCGTCATGGCGACAATGATGTCATAATGGTCGTCATGGCGACGATGATGTCATAATGGTCGTCACGGCGACGGTGTTGCCATAATGGTCGTCATGGCGACGATGATGTCATAATGGTCGTCATGGCGACGATGATGTCATAATGGTCGTCATGGCGACGATGATGTCAGTATGGTGGTCATGGCTTTGGTGATGTCATAATGGTCGTCATGGCGACGGTGATGTCATAATGGTCGTCATGGCAAAGGTGATGTCCAAATGGTCGTCATGGCGACGGTGTTGCCATAATGGTCGTCATGGCGACGATGATGTCATAATGGTCGTCATGCCGACGATGACGTCATAATGGTCGTCATGGCGACGATGATGTCATAATGGTCGTCATGGCGACGATGATGTCATAATGGTCGTCATGGCGACGATGATGTCAGTATGGTGGTCATGGCTTTGGTGATGTCATAATGGTCGTCATGGCGACGGTGATGTCATAATGGTCGTCATGGCAATGGTGATGTCAGAATGGTCGTCATGGCGACGATGATGTCAGTATGGTGGTCATGGCTTTGGTGATGTCATAATGGTCGTCATGGCGACGATTATGTCATAATGGTCGTCATGGCGACGAAGATGTCAATATGGTTGTCATGGCTTTGGTGATGTCATAATGGTCGTCATGGCGACGATGATGTCATAATTGTCGTCACGGCGACGATGATGTCATAATGGTCGTCATGGCGACGATGATGTCATACTGGTCGTCATGGCGACGGTGTTGCCATAATGGTCGTCATGGCGATGATGATGTCATAATGGTCGTCATGCCGACGATGATGCCATAATGGTCGTCATGGCGACGATGATGTCATAATGGTCGTCATGGCGACAATGACGTCATAATGGTCGTCATGGCGACGATGATGTCATAATGGTCGTCATGGCGACGGTGATGTCATAATAGTCGTCATGGCGACAATGATGTCATAATGGTCGTCATGGCGACGATGATGTCATAATGGTCGTCACGGCGACGGTGTTGCCATAATGGTCGTCATGGCGACGATGATGTCAGTATGGTGGTCATGGCTTTGGTGATGTCATAATGGTCGTCATGGCGACGGTGATGTCCAAATGGTCGTCATGGCGACGGTGTTGCCATAATGGTCGTCATGGCGACGATGATGTCATAATGGTCGTCATGCCGACGATGACGTCATAATGGTCGTCATGGCGACGATGATGTCATAATGGTCGTCATGGCGACGATGATGTCATAATGGTCGTCATGGCGACGATGATGTCAGTATGGTGGTCATGGCTTTGGTAATGTCATAATGGTCGTCATGGCGACGGTGATGTCATAATGGTCGTCATGGCAATGGTGATGTCAGAATGGTAGTCATGGCGACGATGATGTCAGTATGGTGGTCATGGCTTTGGTGATGTCATAATGGTCGTCATGGCGACGATTATGTCATAATGGTCGTCATGGCGACGATGATGTCAATATGGTTGTCATGGCTTTGGTGATGTCATAATGGTCGTCATGGCGACGGTGATGTCATAATGGTCGTCATGGCGACGATGATGTCATAATTGTCGTCACGGCGACGATGATGTCATAATGGTCGTCATGGCGACGATGATGTCATACTGGTCGTCATGGCGACGGTGTTGCCATAATGGTCGTCATGGCGACGATGATGTCATAATGGTCGTCATGCCGACGATGATGCCATAATGGTCGTCATGGCGACGATGATGTCATAATGGTCGTCATGGCGACGATGATGTCATAATGGTCGTCATGGCGACGATGATGTCAGTATGGTGGTCATGGCTTTGGTGATGTCATAATGGTCGTCATGGCGACGGTGATGTCATAATGGTCGTCATGGCAATGGTGATGTCAGAATGGTGGTCATGGCTTTGGTGATGTCATAATGGTCGTCATGGCGACGATGATGTCAATATGGTTGTCATGGCTTTGGTGATGTCGTAATGGTCGTCATGGCGACGGTGATGTCATAATGGTCGTCATGGCGACGATGATGTCATAATGGTCGTCACGGCGACGATGATGTCATAATGGTCGTCATAGCGACGATGATGTCATAATGGTCGTCATGGCGACGATGACGTCATAATGGTCGTCATGGCGACGATGATGTCATAATGGTTGTCATGGCGACGATGATGTCATACTGGTCGTCATGGCGACGGTGTTGCCATAATGGTTGTCATGGCGACGATGATGTCATAATGGTCGTCATGGCGACGATGATGTCATAATGGTCGTCATGGCGACGATGATGTCATAATGGTCGTCATGGCTTTGGTGATGTCATAATGGTCGTCATGGCGACGGTGATGTCAAAATGGTCGTCATGGCAATGGTGATGTCAGAATGGTCGTCATGACGACGATGATGTCATACTGGTCGTCATGGCGACGGTGTTGCCATAATGGTCGTCATGGCGACGATGATGTCATAATGGTCGTCATGGCAATGGTGATGTCAGAATGGTCGTCATGGCGACGATGATGTCATAATGGTCGTCATGGCGACCGTGATGTCATAATGGTCGTCATGGCGACGATGATGTCATAATGGTCGTCGTGGCTACGATGATGTCATAATGGTCGTCATGGCTTTGGTGATGTCATAATGGTCGTCATGGCGACGGTGATGTCATAATGGTCGTCATGGCGACGATGATGTCATAATGGTCGTCACGGCGACGATGATGTCATAATGGTCGTCACGGCAGTGGTAATGTCATAATGGTCGTCATGGCGACGATGATGTCATACTGTCGTCATGGCGACGGTGTTGCCATAATGGTCGTCATGGCGACGATGACGTCATAATGGTCATCATGGCGACGATGACGTCATAATGGTCGTCATGGCGACGATGACGTCATAATGGTCGTCATGGCGACGATAATGTCATACTGGTCGTCATGGCGATGGTGTTGCCATAATGGTCGTCATGGCGACGATGATGTCATAATGGTCGTCATGCCGACGATGATGTCATAATGGTCGTCATGGCGACGATGATGTCATTATGGTGGTCATGGCTTTGGTGATGTCATAATGGTCGTCATGGCGACGGTGATGTCATAATGGTCGTCATGGCAATGGTGATGTCAGAATGGTCGTCATGGCGACGATGAAGTCAGTATGGTGGTCATGGCCTTGGTGATGTCATAATGTTCGTCATGGCGACGATGATGTCATAATGGTCGTCATGGCGACGATGATGTCAATATGGTTGTCATGGCTTTGGTGATGTCATAATGGTCGTCATGTCGACGGTGATGTCATAATGGTCGTCATGGCGACGATGATGTCATAATGGTCGTCATGGCGACGGTGATGTCATAATGGTCGTCATTGCGACGATGATGTCATAATGGTCGTCATGGCTACGATGATGTCATAATGGCCGTCATGGCGACGATGATGTTATAATAGTCGTCATGCCAACGATGATGTCAATATGGTTGTCATGGCTTTTTTGATGTCATAATGGTCGACATGGCGACGGTGATGTCATAATGGTCGTCATGGCGACGATGATGTCATAATGGTCGTCACGGCGGCGGTAATGTCATAATGGTCGTCATGGCGACGATGATGTCATACTGTCGTCATGGCGACGGTGTTGCCATAATGGTCGTCATGGCGACGATGATGTCATAATGGTCATCATGGCGACGATGACGTCATAATGGTCGTCATGGCGACGATGACGTCATAATGGTCGTCATGGCGACGATGACGTCATAATGGTCGTCATGGCGACGATAATGTCAAACTGGTCGTCATGGCGACGGTGTTGCCATAATGGTCGTCATGGCGACGATGATGTCATAATGGTCGTCATGCCAACGATGATGTCATAATGGTCGTCATGGCGACGATGATGTCATAATGGTCGTCATGGCGACGATGATGTCAGTATGGTGGTCATGGCAAAGGTGATGTCCAAATGGTCGTCATGGCGACGGTGTTGCCATAATGGTCGTCATGGCGACGATGATGTCATAATGGTCGTCATGGCGACGATGATGTCAGTATGGTGGTCATGGCTTTGGTGATGTCATAATGGTCGTCATGGCGACGGTGATGTCATCATGGTCGTCATGGCAATGGTGATGTCAGAATGGTCGTCATGGCGACGATGATGTCAGTATGGTGGTAATGGCTTTGGTGATGTCATAATGGTCGTCATGGCGACGATGATGTCAATATGGTTGTCATGGCTTTGGTGATGTCATAATGGTCGTCATGGCGACGGTGATGTCATAATGGTCGTCACGGCGACGATGATGTCATAATGGTCGTCACGGCGACGATGATGTCATAATGGTCGTCACGGCGACGATGATGTCATAATGGTCGTCATGGCGACGATGATGTCATACTGGTCGTCATGGCGACGGTGTTGCCATAATGGTCGTCATGGCGACGATGATGTCATAATGGTCGTCATGCCGACGATGATGCCATAATGGTCGTCATGGCGACGATGATGTCATAATGGTCGTCATGGCGACGATGATGTCATAATGGTCGTCATGGCGACGATGATGTCAGTATGGTGGTCATGGCTTTGGTGATGTCATAATGGTCGTCATGGCGACGGTGATGTCACAATGGTCGTCATGGCAATGGTGATGTCAGAATGGTGGTCATGGCTTTGGTGATGTCATAATGGTCGTCATGGCGACGATGATGTCAATATGGTTGTCATGGCTTTGGTGATGTCATAATGGTCGTCATGGCGACGGTGATGTCATAATGGTCGTCATGGCGACGATGATGTCATAATGGTCGTCACGGCGACGATGATGTCATAATGGTCGTCATAGCGACGATGATGTCATAATTGTCGTCATGGCGACGATGACGTCATAATGGTCGTCATGGCGACGATGATGTCATAATGGTCGTCATGGCGACGATGATGTCATAATGGTCGTCATGGCGACGGTGATGTCATAATGGTCGTCATGCCGACGATGATGTCAGTATGGTGGTCATGGCTTTGGTGATGTCATAATGGTCGTCATGGCAACGATGATGTCATAATGGTCGTCATGGCGACGATGATGTCATAATGGTCGTCATGGCGACGATGATGTCAGTATGGTGGTCATGGCTTTGGTGATGTCATAATGGTCGTCATGGCGACGATGATGTCAAAATGGTCGTCATGGCAATGGTGAGGTCAGAATGGTCTTCATGGCGACGATGATGTCATACTGGTCGTCATGGCGACGGTGTTGCCATAATGGTCGTCATGGCGACGATGATGTCATGATGGTCGTCATGGCGACGATGATGTCATAATGGTCATCATGGCGACGATGACGTCATAATGGTCGTCATGGCGACAATGACGTCATTATGGTCGTCATGGCGACGATAATGTCATAATGGTCGTCATGGCGACTATGATGTCATACTGGTCGTCATGGCGACGGAGTTGCCATAATGGTTGTCATTTCGACGATGATGTCATAATGGTCGTCATGCCGACGATGATGTCATAATGGTTGTCATGGCAACGGTGTTTTCATAATGGTCGTCATGGCGACGATGATGTCATAATGGTCGTCATGGCGACGATGATGTCATAATGGTCGTCATGGCGACGATGATGTCAATATGGTTGTCATGGCTTTGGTGATGTCATAATGGTCGTCATGGCGACGGTGATGTCATAATGGTCGTCATGGCGACGATGATGTCATAATGGTCGTCATGGCGACGGTGATGTCATAATGGTCGTCATGGCGACGATGATGTCATAATGGTCGTCATGGCTACGATGATGTCATAATGGTCGTCATGGCGACGATGATGTTATAATAGTCGTCATGCCAACGATGATGTCAATATGGTTGTCATGGCTTTTTTGATGTCATAATGGTCGACATGGCGACGGTGATGTCATAATGGTCGTCATGGCGACGATGATGTCATAATGGTCGTCACGGCGGCGGTAATGTCATAATGGTCGTCATGGCGACGATGATGTCATACTGTCGTCATGGCGACGGTGTTGCCATAATGGTCGTCATGGCGACGATGATGTCATAATGGTCATCATGGCGACGATGACGTCATAATGGTCGTCATGGCGACGATGACGTCATAATGGTCGTCATGGCGACGATGACGTCATAATGGTCGTCATGGCGACGATAATGTCATACTGGTCGTCATGGCGACGGTGTTGCCATAATGGTCGTCATGGCGACGATGATGTCATAATGGTCGTCATGCCAACGATGATGTCATAATGGTCGTCATGGCGACGATGATGTCATAATGGTCGTCATGGCGACGATGATGTCAGTATGGTGGTCATGGCTTTGGTGATGTCATAATGGTCGTCATGGCGACGGTGATGTCATAATGGTCATCATGGCAATGGTGATGTCAGAATGGTCGTCATGGCGACGATGATGTCATACTGTCGTCATGGCGACGGTGTTGCCATAATGGTCGTCATGGCGACGATGATGTCATAATGGTCATCATGGCGACGATGACGTCATAATGGTCGTCATGGCAACGATGATGTCATAATGGTCGTCATGGCAACGATGATGTCATACTGGTCGTCATGGCGACAGTGTTGCCATAATGGTCGTCATGGCGACGATGATGTCACAATGGTCGTCATGGCGACGGTGTTGTCATAATGGTCGTCATGCCGACGATGATGTCATAATGGTCGTCATGGCGAAGATGATGTCATAATGGTCGTCATGGCGACGATGATGTCATAATGGTCGTCATGGCGACGATGACGTCATAATGGTCGTCATGGCGACGATGATGTCATAATGGTCGTCATGGCGACGGTGATGTCATAATAGTCGTCATGGCGACAATGATGTCATAATGGTCGTCATGGCGACGATGATGTCATAATGGTCGTCACGGCGACGGTGTTGCCATAATGGTCGTCATGGCGACGACGATGTCATAATGGTCGTCATGGCGACGATGATGTCATAATGGTCGTCATGGCGAAGATGATGTCAGTATGGTGGTCATGGCTTTGGTGATGTCATAATGGTCGTCATGGCGACGGTGATGTCATAATGGTCGTCATGGCAAAGGTGATGTCCAAATGGTCGTCATGGCGACGGTGTTGCCATAATGGTCGACATGGCGACGATGATGTCATAATGGTCGTCATGGCGACGATGATGTCAGTATGGTGGTCATGGCTTTGGTGATGTCATAATGGTCGTCATGGCGACGGTGATGTCATCATGGTCGTCATGGCAATGGTGATGTCAGAATGGTCGTCATGGCGACGATGATGTCAGTATGGTGGTAATGGCTTTGGTGATGTCATAATGGTCGTCATGGCGACGATTATGTCATAATGGTCGTCATGGCGACGATGATGTCAATATGGTTGTCATGGCGTTGGTGATGTCATAATGGTCGTCATGGCGACGGTGATGTCATAATGGTCGTCACGGCGACGATGATGTCATAATGGTCGTCACGGCGACGATGATGTCATAATGGTCGTCATGGCGACGATGATGTCATACTGGCCGTCATGGCGACGGTGTTGCCATAATGGTCGTCATGGCGACGATGATGTCATAATGGTCGTCATGCCGACGATTATGCCATAATGGTCGTCATGGCGACGATGATGTCATAATGGTCGTCATGGCGACGATGATGTCATAATGGTCGTCACGGCGACGGTGTTGCCATAATGGTCGTCATGGCGACGATGATGTCATAATGGTCGTCATGGCGAAGATGATGTCAGTATGGTGGTCATGGCTTTGGTGATGTCATAATGGTCGTCATGGCGACGGTGATGTCATAATGGTCGTCATGGCAAAGGTGATGTCCAAATGGTCGTCATGGCGACGGTGTTGCCATAATGGTCGTCATGGCGACGATGATGTCATAATGGTCGTCATGGCGACGATGATGTCAGTATGGTGGTCATGGCTTTGGTGATGTCATAATGGTCGTCATGGCGACGGTGATGTCATCATGGTCGTCATGGCAATGGTGATGTCAGAATGGTCGTCATGGCGACGATGATGTCAGTATGGTGGTAATGGCTTTGGTGATGTCATAATGGTCGTCATGGCGACGATTATGTCATAATGGTCGTCATGGCGACGATGATGTCAATATGGTTGTCATGGCTTTGGTGATGTCATAATGGTCGTCATGGCGACGGTGATGTCATAATGGTCGTCACGGCGACGATGATGTCATAATGGTCGTCACGGCGACGATGATGTCATAATGGTCGTCATGGCGACGATGATGTCATACTGGTCGTCATGGCGACGGTGTTGCCATAATGGTCGTCATGGCGACGATGATGTCATAATGGTCGTCATGCCGACGATGATGCCATAATGGTCGTCATGGCGACGATGATGTCATAATGGTCGTCATGGCGACGATGATGTCATAATGGTCGTCATGGCGACGATGATGTCTGTATGGTGGTCATGGCTTTGGTGATGTCATAATGGTCGTCATGGCGACGGTGATGTCATAATGGTCGTCATGGCAATGGTGATGTCAGAATGGTGGTCATGGCTTTGGTGATGTCATAATGGTCGTCATGGCGACGATGATGTCAATATGGTTGTCATGGCTTTCGTGATGTCATAATGGTCGTCATGGCGACGATGATGTCATAATGGTCGTCACGGCGACGATGATGTCATAATGGTCGTCATAGCGACGATGATGTCATAATGGTCGTCATGGCGACGATGATGTCATAATGGTCGTCATGGCGACGATGATGTCATAATGGTCGTCATGGCGACGGTGATGTCATAATGGTCGTCATGCCGACGATGATGTCAGTATGGTGGTCATGGCTTTGGTGATGTCATAATGGTCGTCATGGCAACGATGATGTCATAATGGTCGTCATGGCGACGATGATGTCATAATGGTCGTCATGGCGACGATGATGTCAGTATGGTGGTCATGGCTTTGGTGATGTCATAATGGTCGTCATGGCGACGATGATGTCAAAATGGTCGTCATGGCAATGGTGATGTCAGAATGGTCTTCATGGCGACGATGATGTCATACTGGTCGTCATGGCGACGGTGTTGCCATAATGGTCGTCATGGCGACGATGATGTCATGATGGTCGTCATGGCGACGATGATGTCATAATGGTCATCATGGCGACGATGACGTCATAATGGTCGTCATGGCGACAATGACGTCATTATGGTCGTCATGGCGACGATAATGTCATAATGGTCGTCATGGCGACTATGATGTCATACTGGTCGTCATGGCTACGATGATGTCAGTTTGGTGGTCATGGCTTTGATGATGTCATAATGGTTGTCATGGCGACGGTGTTTTCATAATGGTCGTCATGGCGACGATGACGTCATAATGGTCGTCATGGCGACGATGATGTCATAATGGTCGTCATGGCGACGATGATGTCATAATGGTCGTCATGGCGACGGTGATGTCATAATGGTCGTCATGCCGACGATGATGTCAGTATGGTGGTCATGGCTTTGGTGATGTCATAATGGTCGTCATGGCAACGATGATGTCATAATGGTCGTCATGGCGACGATGATGTCATAATGGTCGTCATGGCGACGATGATGTCAGTATGGTGGTCATGGCTTTGGTGATGTCATAATGGTCGTCATGGCGACGATGATGTCAAAATGGTCGTCATGGCAATGGTGATGTCAGAATGGTCTTCATGGCGACGATGATGTCATACTGGTCGTCATGGCGACGGTGTTGCCATAATGGTCGTCATGGCGACGATGATGTCATGATGGTCGTCATGGCGACGATGATGTCATAATGGTCATCATGGCGACGATGACGTCATAATGGTCGTCATGGCGACAATGACGTCATTATGGTCGTCATGGCGACGATAATGTCATAATGGTCGTCATGGCGACTATGATGTCATACTGGTCGTCATGGCTACGATGATGTCAGTTTGGTGGTCATGGCTTTGATGATGTCATAATGGTTGTCATGGCGACGGTGTTTTCATAATGGTCGTCATGGCGACGATGATGTCATAATGGTCGTAATGTCGACGATGATGTCATAATGGTCGTCATGGCTACGATGATGTCAGTTTGGTGGTCATGGCTTTGGTGATGTCATAATGGTCGTCATGGCGACGGTGATGTCATAATGGTCGTCATGGCAATGGTGATGTCAGAATGGTCGTCATGGCGACGATGATGTCAGGATGGTGGTCATGGCTTTGGTGATGTCATAATGGTCGTCATGGCGACGATGATGTCATAATGGTCGTCATGGCGACGATGATGTCAATATGGTTGTCATGGCTTTGGTGATGTCATAATGGTCGTCATGGCGACGGTGATGTCATAATGGTCGTCACGGCGACGATGATGTCATAATAGTCGTCACGGCGACGGTGATGTCATAATGGTCGTCATGGCGACGATGATGTCATACTGGTCGTCATGGCGACGGTGTTGCCATAATGGTCGTCATGGCGACGATGATGTCATAATGGTCGTCATGGCGACGATGATGTCATAATGGTCGTCATGGCGACGATGACGTCATAATGGTCGTCATGGCGACGATGATTTTATAATGGTCGTCATGGCGACGGTGATGTCATAATGGTTGCCATGGCAACAATGTTGTCATAAAGGTCGTCATGGCGAAGGTGATGTCATAATGGTCGTCATGGCGATGATGATGTCATTATGGTCGTCATGGCAACGATGATGTCATAATTGTCGTCATGGCAACGATGAAGTCATATTCGTCGTCACGGCAATAGTGATGTCATAATGCTCATCATGGCGAAGGTGATGTCATAATAATTGCCATGGCAACAATGTTGTCATAATGGTCGTCATGACGACGGTTATGTCATAATGGTCGTCATGGCGACGGTGATGTCATAATGGTCATCATGGCAACGATGAGGTCATAATGTTCGTCATGGCGACGGTGATGTAATATTGGTCGTCATGGCGACGATGATGTCATAATGGTCATCATGGCGACAATGATGTCATAATGGTCGTCATGGCGACGGTGATGTCATAATGGTCATCATGGCGACGATGATGTCATAATGGTCGTCATGGCGACGATGATCTCATAATGTTCGTCATGGCGACGATGATGTCATAATGGTCGTCAAGGCGACGATGATGTCAAAATGGTCATCATGGCGACGATGATGTCATAATGGTCGTCATGGCGACGGTGATGTCAGAATGGTCGTCATGGCAATGGTGATGTCAGAATGGTCGTCATGGCAAAGGTGATGTCAGAATGGTCATCATGGCGACGATGATGTCATAATGGTCCTCATGGCGACGATGATGTCATAATGGTCGTCATGGCAATGATGATGCCATAATGGTCGTCATGGCGACGATGATGTCAAAATGGTCGTCATGGCGACAATGATGTCATAATGGTCGTCATGGCGACGATGATGTCATTATGGTCGTCATGGCGACGGTGTTGCCATAATGGTCGTCATGGCGACGATGATGTCATAATGGTCGTCATGGCGACGATGATGTCATAATGGTCGTTATGGCGACGATGATGTCAATATGGTTGTCATGGCTTTGGTGATGTCATAATGGTCGTCACGGCGACGGTGATGTCATAATGGTCGTCACGGCGACGGTGATGTCATAATGGTCGTCATGGCGACGATGATGTCATACTGGTCGTCATGGCGACGGTGTTGCCATAATGGTCGTCATGGCGACGATGATGTCATAATGGTCGTCATGCCGACGATGATGCCATAATGGTCGTCATGACGACGATGATGTCATAATGGTCGTCATGGCGACGATGATGTCATAATGGTCGTCATGGCGACGATGATGTCAGTATGGTGGTCATGGCTTTGGTGATGTCATAATGGTCGTCATGGCGACGGTGATGTCATAATGGTCGTCATGGCAATGGTGATGTCAGAATGGTGGTCATGGCTTTGGTGATGTCATAATGGTCGTCATGGCGACGATGATGTCAATATGGTTGTCATGGCTTTGGTGATGTCATAATGGTCGTCATGGCGACGGTGATGTCATAATGGTCATCATGGCGACGATGATGTCATCATGGACGTCACGGCGACGATGATGTCATAATGGTCGTCACAGCGACGATGATGTCATAATGGTCGTCATGGCGACGATGACGTCATAATGGTCGTCATGGCGACGATGACGTCATAATGGTCGTCATGGCGACGATGATGTCATAATGGTCGTCATGGCGACGATGATGTCATACTGGTCGTCATGGCGACGGTGTTGCCATAATGGTTGTCATGGCGACAATGATGTCATAATGGTCGTCATGGCGACGGTGATGTCATAATGGTCGTCATGCCGACGATGATGTCAGTATGGTGGTCACGGCTTTGGTGATGTCATAATGGTCGTCATGGCAACGATGATGTCATAATGGTCGTCATGGCGACGATGATGTCATAATGGTCGTCATGGCGACGATGATGTCAGTATGGTGGTCATGGCTTTGGTGATGTCATAATGGTCGTCATGGCGACGATGATGTCAATATGGTTGTCATGGCGTTGGTGATGTCATAATGGTCGTCATGGCGACGGTGATGTCATAATGGTCGTCACGGCGACGATGATGTCATAATGGTCGTCACGGCGACGATGATGTCATAATGGTCGTCATGGCGACGATGATGTCATACTGGCCGTCATGGCGACGGTGTTGCCATAATGGTCGTCATGGCGACGATGATGTCATAATGGTCGTCATGCCGACGATTATGCCATAATGGTCGTCATGGCGACGATGATGTCATAATGGTCGTCATGGCGACGATGATGTCATAATGGTCGTCACGGCGACGGTGTTGCCATAATGGTCGTCATGGCGACGATGATGTCATAATGGTCGTCATGGCGAAGATGATGTCAGTATGGTGGTCATGGCTTTGGTGATGTCATAATGGTCGTCATGGCGACGGTGATGTCATAATGGTCGTCATGGCAAAGGTGATGTCCAAATGGTCGTCATGGCGACGGTGTTGCCATAATGGTCGTCATGGCGACGATGATGTCATAATGGTCGTCATGGCGACGATGATGTCAGTATGGTGGTCATGGCTTTGGTGATGTCATAATGGTCGTCATGGCGACGGTGATGTCATCATGGTCATCATGGCAATGGTGATGTCAGAATGGTCGTCATGGCGACGATGATGTCAGTATGGTGGTAATGGCTTTGGTGATGTCATAATGGTCGTCATGGCGACGATTATGTCATAATGGTCGTCATGGCGACGATGATGTCAATATGGTTGTCATGGCTTTGGTGATGTCATAATGGTCGTCATGGCGACGGTGATGTCATAATGGTCGTCACGGCGACGATGATGTCATAATGGTCGTCACGGCGACGATGATGTCATAATGGTCGTCATGGCGACGATGATGTCATACTGGTCGTCATGGCGACGGTGTTGCCATAATGGTCGTCATGGCGACGATGATGTCATAATGGTCGTCATGCCGACGATGATGCCATAATGGTCGTCATGGCGACGATGATGTCATAATGGTCGTCATGGCGACGATGATGTCATAATGGTCGTCATGGCGACGATGATGTCTGTATGGTGGTCATGGCTTTGGTGATGTCATAATGGTCGTCATGGCGACGGTGATGTCATAATGGTCGTCATGGCAATGGTGATGTCAGAATGGTGGTCATGGCTTTGGTGATGTCATAATGGTCGTCATGGCGACGATGATGTCAATATGGTTGTCATGGCTTTCGTGATGTCATAATGGTCGTCATGGCGACGATGATGTCATAATGGTCGTCACGGCGACGATGATGTCATAATGGTCGTCATAGCGACGATGATGTCATAATGGTCGTCATGGCGACGATGATGTCATAATGGTCGTCATGGCGACGATGATGTCATAATGGTCGTCATGGCGACGGTGATGTCATAATGGTCGTCATGCCGACGATGATGTCAGTATGGTGGTCATGGCTTTGGTGATGTCATAATGGTCGTCATGGCAACGATGATGTCATAATGGTCGTCATGGCGACGATGATGTCATAATGGTCGTCATGGCGACGATGATGTCAGTATGGTGGTCATGGCTTTGGTGATGTCATAATGGTCGTCATGGCGACGATGATGTCAAAATGGTCGTCATGGCAATGGTGATGTCAGAATGGTCTTCATGGCGACGATGATGTCATACTGGTCGTCATGGCGACGGTGTTGCCATAATGGTCGTCATGGCGACGATGATGTCATGATGGTCGTCATGGCGACGATGATGTCATAATGGTCATCATGGCGACGATGACGTCATAATGGTCGTCATGGCGACAATGACGTCATTATGGTCGTCATGGCGACGATAATGTCATAATGGTCGTCATGGCGACTATGATGTCATACTGGTCGTCATGGCTACGATGATGTCAGTTTGGTGGTCATGGCTTTGATGATGTCATAATGGTTGTCATGGCGACGGTGTTTTCATAATGGTCGTCATGGCGACGATGACGTCATAATGGTCGTCATGGCGACGATGATGTCATAATGGTCGTCATGGCGACGATGATGTCATAATGGTCGTCATGGCGACGGTGATGTCATAATGGTCGTCATGCCGACGATGATGTCAGTATGGTGGTCATGGCTTTGGTGATGTCATAATGGTCGTCATGGCAACGATGATGTCATAATGGTCGTCATGGCGACGATGATGTCATAATGGTCGTCATGGCGACGATGATGTCAGTATGGTGGTCATGGCTTTGGTGATGTCATAATGGTCGTCATGGCGACGATGATGTCAAAATGGTCGTCATGGCAATGGTGATGTCAGAATGGTCTTCATGGCGACGATGATGTCATACTGGTCGTCATGGCGACGGTGTTGCCATAATGGTCGTCATGGCGACGATGATGTCATGATGGTCGTCATGGCGACGATGATGTCATAATGGTCATCATGGCGACGATGACGTCATAATGGTCGTCATGGCGACAATGACGTCATTATGGTCGTCATGGCGACGATAATGTCATAATGGTCGTCATGGCGACTATGATGTCATACTGGTCGTCATGGCTACGATGATGTCAGTTTGGTGGTCATGGCTTTGATGATGTCATAATGGTTGTCATGGCGACGGTGTTTTCATAATGGTCGTCATGGCGACGATGATGTCATAATGGTCGTAATGTCGACGATGATGTCATAATGGTCGTCATGGCTACGATGATGTCAGTTTGGTGGTCATGGCTTTGGTGATGTCATAATGGTCGTCATGGCGACGGTGATGTCATAATGGTCGTCATGGCAATGGTGATGTCAGAATGGTCGTCATGGCGACGATGATGTCAGGATGGTGGTCATGGCTTTGGTGATGTCATAATGGTCGTCATGGCGACGATGATGTCATAATGGTCGTCATGGCGACGATGATGTCAATATGGTTGTCATGGCTTTGGTGATGTCATAATGGTCGTCATGGCGACGGTGATGTCATAATGGTCGTCACGGCGACGATGATGTCATAATAGTCGTCACGGCGACGGTGATGTCATAATGGTCGTCATGGCGACGATGATGTCATACTGGTCGTCATGGCGACGGTGTTGCCATAATGGTCGTCATGGCGACGATGATGTCATAATGGTCGTCATGGCGACGATGATGTCATAATGGTCGTCATGGCGACGATGACGTCATAATGGTCGTCATGGCGACGATGATTTTATAATGGTCGTCATGGCGACGGTGATGTCATAATGGTTGCCATGGCAACAATGTTGTCATAAAGGTCGTCATGGCGAAGGTGATGTCATAATGGTCGTCATGGCGATGATGATGTCATTATGGTCGTCATGGCAACGATGATGTCATAATTGTCGTCATGGCAACGATGAAGTCATATTCGTCGTCACGGCAATAGTGATGTCATAATGCTCATCATGGCGAAGGTGATGTCATAATAATTGCCATGGCAACAATGTTGTCATAATGGTCGTCATGACGACGGTTATGTCATAATGGTCGTCATGGCGACGGTGATGTCATAATGGTCATCATGGCAACGATGAGGTCATAATGTTCGTCATGGCGACGGTGATGTAATATTGGTCGTCATGGCGACGATGATGTCATAATGGTCATCATGGCGACAATGATGTCATAATGGTCGTCATGGCGACGGTGATGTCATAATGGTCATCATGGCGACGATGATGTCATAATGGTCGTCATGGCGACGATGATCTCATAATGTTCGTCATGGCGACGATGATGTCATAATGGTCGTCAAGGCGACGATGATGTCAAAATGGTCATCATGGCGACGATGATGTCATAATGGTCGTCATGGCGACGGTGATGTCAGAATGGTCGTCATGGCAATGGTGATGTCAGAATGGTCGTCATGGCAAAGGTGATGTCAGAATGGTCATCATGGCGACGATGATGTCATAATGGTCCTCATGGCGACGATGATGTCATAATGGTCGTCATGGCAATGATGATGCCATAATGGTCGTCATGGCGACGATGATGTCAAAATGGTCGTCATGGCGACAATGATGTCATAATGGTCGTCATGGCGACGATGATGTCATTATGGTCGTCATGGCGACGGTGTTGCCATAATGGTCGTCATGGCGACGATGATGTCATAATGGTCGTCATGGCGACGATGATGTCATAATGGTCGTTATGGCGACGATGATGTCAATATGGTTGTCATGGCTTTGGTGATGTCATAATGGTCGTCACGGCGACGGTGATGTCATAATGGTCGTCACGGCGACGGTGATGTCATAATGGTCGTCATGGCGACGATGATGTCATACTGGTCGTCATGGCGACGGTGTTGCCATAATGGTCGTCATGGCGACGATGATGTCATAATGGTCGTCATGCCGACGATGATGCCATAATGGTCGTCATGACGACGATGATGTCATAATGGTCGTCATGGCGACGATGATGTCATAATGGTCGTCATGGCGACGATGATGTCAGTATGGTGGTCATGGCTTTGGTGATGTCATAATGGTCGTCATGGCGACGGTGATGTCATAATGGTCGTCATGGCAATGGTGATGTCAGAATGGTGGTCATGGCTTTGGTGATGTCATAATGGTCGTCATGGCGACGATGATGTCAATATGGTTGTCATGGCTTTGGTGATGTCATAATGGTCGTCATGGCGACGGTGATGTCATAATGGTCATCATGGCGACGATGATGTCATCATGGACGTCACGGCGACGATGATGTCATAATGGTCGTCATAGCGACGATGATGTCATAATGGTCGTCATGGCGACGATGACGTCATAATGGTCGTCATGGCGACGATGACGTCATAATGGTCGTCATGGCGACGATGATGTCATAATGGTCGTCATGGCGACGATGATGTCATACTGGTCGTCATGGCGACGGTGTTGCCATAATGGTTGTCATGGCGACAATGATGTCATAATGGTCGTCATGGCGACGGTGATGTCATAATGGTCGTCATGCCGACGATGATGTCAGTATGGTGGTCACGGCTTTGGTGATGTCATAATGGTCGTCATGGCAACGATGATGTCATAATGGTCGTCATGGCGACGATGATGTCATAATGGTCGTCATGGCGACGATGATGTCAGTATGGTGGTCATGGCTTTGGTGATGTCATAATGGTCGTCATGGCGACGATGATGTCAAAATGGTCGTCATGGCAATGGTGATGTCAGAATGGTCTTCATGGCGACGATGATGTCATACTGGTCGTCATGGCGACGGTGTTGCCATAATGGTCGTCATGGCGACGATGATGTCATAATGGTCGTCATGGCGACGATGATGTCATAATGGTCATCATGGCGACGATGACGTCATAATGGTCGTCATGGCGACGATGACGTCATAATGGTCGTCATGGCGACAATGACGTCATTATGGTCGTCATGGCGACGATAATGTCATAATGGTCGTCATGGCGACTATGATGTCATACTGGACGTCATGGCGACGGAGTTGCCATAATGGTCGTCATTTCGACGATGATGTCATAATGGTCGTCATGGCGACGGTGTTTTCATAATGGTCGTCATGGCGACGATGATGTCATAATGGTCGTCATGGCGACGATGGTGTCATAATGGTCGTCATGGCGACGATGATGTCAGTATGGTGGTCATGGCTTTGGTGATGTCATAATGGTCGTCACGGCGACGGTGAAGTCATAATGGTCGTCATGGCAATGGTGATGTCAGAATGGTCGTCATGGCGACGATGATGTCAGGATGGTGGTCATGGCTTTGGTGATGTCATAATGGTCATCATGGCGACGATGATGTCAATATGGTTGTCATGGCTTTGGTGATGTCATAATGGTCGTCATGGCGACGGTGATGTCATAATGGTTTTCACGGCGATGATGATGTCATAATAGTCGTCACGGCAACGGTGATGTCATAATGGTCGTCATGGCGACGATGATGTCATACTGGTCGTCATGGCGACGGTGTTGTCATAATGGTCGTCATGGCGACGATGATGTCATAATGGTCGTCATGGCGACAATGATGTCATAATGGTCGTCATGGCGACGATGACGTCATAATGGTCGTCATGGCGACGATGATTTCATAATGGTCGTCATGGCGACGGTGATGTCATAATGGTTGCCATGGCAACAATGTTGTCATAAAGGTCGTCATGGCGAAGGTGATGTCATAATGGTCATCATGGCGATGATGATGTCATTATGGTCGTCATGGCAACGATGATGTCATAATTGTCGTCATGGCAACGATGAAGTCATATTCGTTGTCACGGCAATAGTGATGTCATAATGCTCATCATGGCGAAGGTGATGTCATAATAATTGCCATGGCAACAATGTTGTCATAATGGTCGTCATGACGACGGTTTTGTCATAATGGTCGTCATGGCGACGGTGATGTCATAATGGTCATCATGGCAACGATGAGGTCATAATGTTCGTCATGGCGACGGTGATGTAATATTGGTCGTCATGGCGACGATGATGTCATAATGGTCATCATGGCGACAATGATGTCATAATGGTCGTCATGGCGACGGTGATGTCATAATGGTCATCATGGCGACGATGATGTCATAATGGTCGTCATGGCGACGATGATGTCATAATGTTCGTCATGGTGACGATGAAGTCATAATGGTCGTCAAGGCGACGATGATGTCAAAATGGTCATCATGGCGACGATGATGTCAGAATGGTCGTCATGGCGACGGTGATGTCAGAATGGTCGTCATGGCAATGGTGATGTCAGAATGGTCGTCATGGCAAAGGTGATGTCAGAATGGTCATCATGGCGACGATGATGTCATAATGGTCGTCATGGCGACGATGATGTCATAATGGTCGTCATGGCAATGATGATGCCATAATGGTCGTCATGGCGACGATGATGTCAAAATGGTCGTCATGGCGACAATGATGTCATAATGGTCGTCATGGCGACGATGATGTCATTATGGTCGTCATGGCGACGGTGTTGCCATAATGGTCGTCATGGCGACGATGATGTCATAATGGTCGTCATGGCGACGATGATGTCATAATTGTCGTCATGGCGATGATGATGTCATAATGGTCGTCATGCCGACGATGATGTCATTATGGTCATCATGGCGACAATGATGTCATAATGGTCGTTATGGCGACGATGATGTCAATATGGTTGTCATGGCTTTGGTGATGTCATAATGGTCGTCACGGCGACGGTGATGTCATAATGGTCGTCACGGCGACGGTGATGTCATAATGGTCGTCATGGCGACGATGATGTCATAATGGTCGTCACGGTGACGATGATGTCATAATGGTCGTCACGGCGACGGTGATGTCATAATGGTCGTCATGGCGACGATGATGTCACACTGTTCGTCATGGCGACGGTGTTGCCATAATGGTCGTCATGGCGACGATGACGTCACACTGTTCGTCATGGCGACGGTGTTGCCATAATGGTCGTCATGGCGACGATGATGTCACACTGTTCGTCATGGCGACGGTGTTGCCATAATGGTCGTCATGGCGACGATGATGTCATAATGGTCGTCATGGCGACGATGATGTCATAATGGTCGTCATGGCGTCAATGATGTCATAATGGTCGTCATGCCGACGATGATGTCATTATGGTCATCATGGCAACGATGATGTCATAATGGTCGTCATGGCGACGATGATGTCATAATAGTCATCATGGCGACAATGATGTCATAATGGTCGTCATGGCGACGATGATGTTAATATGGTTGTCATGGCTTTGGTGATGTCATAATGGTCGTCACGGCGACGGTGATGTCATAATGGTCGTCATGGCGACGATGACGTCATAATGGTCGTCATGGCGAATATGATGTCATACTGGTCGTCATGGCGACGGTGTTGCCATAACAGTCGTCATGGCGACGATGATGTCATAATGGTCGTCATGGCGACGATGATGTCATAATGGTCGTCATGGCGACGATGATGTCATAATGGTCGTCATGCCGACGATGATGTCATAATAGTCGTCATGGCGAAGATGATGTCATAATGGTCGTCATGGCGACGATGATGTCATATTGGTCGTCATGGCGACGATGACGTCATAATGATCGTCATGGCGACGATGACGTCATAATGATCGTCATGTCGACGGTGATGTCATAATGGTCGTCATGGCGACGGTGATGTCATAATAGTCGTCATGGCGACGTTGATGTCATAATTGTCGTCATGCCGACGATGATGTCATAATGGTCGTCATGGCGACGATGATGTCATAATGGTCGTCATGGCGACGATGATGTCAGAATGGTCGTCATGGCGACGATTATGTCAGTATGGTAGTCATGGCTTTGGTGATGTCATAATGGTCGTCATGCCGACGATGATGTCATAATGGTCGTCATGGCGACGGTGTTACCATAATGGTCGTCATGGCGACGATGATGTCATAATGGTCGTCATGGCGACGATGATGTCATAATGGTCGTCATGGCGACGATGATGTCAGAATGGTCGTCATGGCGACGATTATGTCAGTATGGTAGTCATGGCTTTGGTGATGTCATAATGGTCGTCATGGCGACCATGATATCATAATGGTCGTCATGGCGACGATGATGTCATAATGGTCGTCACGGCGACGATGATGTCATAATGGTCGTCACGGCGACGGTGATGTCATAATGGTTGCCATAGCAACAATGTTGTCATAAAGTTCGTCATGGTGACGATGATGTCATAATGGTAGTCATGGCAACGATGATGTCATAATGGTCGTCATGGCGACGATGATGTCATAATGGTCGTCATGGCGACGATGATGTCATAATGGTCGTCATGGCGACGGTGTTCTCATAATGGTCGTCATGCCGACGATGATGTCATAATGGTCGTCATGGCGAAGATGATGTCATAATCTTCGTCATGGCGATGATGATGTCATAATGGTCGTCATGGCGACGATGACGTCATAATGGTCGTCATGGCGACGATGACGTCATAATGGTCGTCATGGCGACAGTGATGTCATAATAGTCGTCATGGCGACGATGATGTCATAATGGTCGTCATGCCGACGATGATGTCATAATGGTCGTCACGGCGACGGTGTTGCCATAATGGTCGTCATGGCGACGATGATGTCATAATGGTCGTCATGGCGACGATGATGTCATAATGGTCGTCATGGCGACGATGATGTCAGTATGGTGGTCATGGCGACGATGATGTCAGTATGGTGGTCATGGCTTTGGTGATGTCATAATGGTCGTCATGGCGACGGTGATGTCATAATGGTCGTCATGGCAATGGTGATGTCAGAATGGTCGTCATGGCGACAGTGTTGCCATAATGGTCGTCATGGCGATGATGATGTCATAATGTTCGTCATGGCGACGATGATGTCATAATGGTCGTCATGGCGACGATGACGTCATAATGGTCGTCATGGCGACGATGATGTCATAATGGTCGTCATGGCAATGGTGATGTCAGAATGGTCGTCATGGCGACGATGATGTCAGTATGGTGGTCATGGCTTTGGTGATGTCATAATGGTCGTCATGGCGACGGTGATGTCATAATGGTCGTCATGGCAATGGTGATGTCAGAATGGTCGTCATGGCGACGATGATGTCAGTATGGTGGTCATGGCTTTGGTGATGTCATAATGGTCGTCATGGCGACGATTATGTCATAATGGTTGTCATGGCGACGATGATGTCAATATGGTTGTCATGGCTTTTGTGATGTCATAATGGTCGTCATGGCGGCGGTGATGTCATAATGGTCGTCATGGCGACGATGATGTCATAATGGTCGTCACGGCGACGATGATGTCATAATGGTCGTCATAGCGACGATGATGTCATAATGGTCGTCATGGCGACGATGACGTCATAATGGTCGTCATGGCGACGATGATGTCATAATGTTCGTCATGGCGACGATGATGTCAATATGGTTGTCATGGCTTTGGTGATGTCATAATGGTCGTCATGGCGACGGTGATGTCATAATGGTCGTCATGGCGACGATGATGTCATAATGGTCGTCATGGCGACGATGATGTCATAATGGTCGTCATGGCGAAGATGATGTCATAATGGTCGTCATGCTGACGATGATATCAGTATGGTGGTCATGGCTTTGGTGATGTCATAATGGTCGTCATGGCGACGATGATGTCATACTGGTCGTCATGGCGACGGTGTTGCCATAATGGTTGTCATGGCGACGATGATGTCATAATGGTCGTCATGGCGACGGTGATGTCATAATGGTCGTCATGCCGACGATGATGTCAGTACGGTGGTCATGGCTTTGGTGATGTCATAATGGTGGTCATGGCTTTGGTGATGTCATAATGGTCGTCATGGCAATGGTGATGTCAGAATGGTCGTCATGGCGACGATGATGTCATACTGGTCGTCATGGCGACGGTGTTGCCATAATGGTCGTCATGGCGACGATGATGTCATAATGGTCGTCATGGCAATTGTGATATCAGAATGGTCGTCATGGCGACGATGATGTCATAATGGTCGTCATGGCGACGGTGATGTCATAATGGTCGTCATGGCGACGATGATGTCATAATGGTCGTCATGGCTACGATGATGTCATAATGGTCGTCATGGCGAATATGATGTTATAATAGTCGTCATGGCGACGATGATGTCAGAATGGTCGTTATGCAAACGATGATGTCAATATGGTTGTCATGGCTTTGGTGATGTCATAATGGTCGTCATGGCGACGGTGATGTCATAATGGTCATCATGGCGACGATGATGTCATAATGGTCGTCACGGCGACGATGATGTCATAATGGTCGTCACGGCGGCGTTAATGTCATAATGGTGATCATGGCGACGATGATGTCATACTGTCGTCATGGCGACGGTGTTGCCATAATGGTCGTCATGGCGACGATGATGTCATAATGGTCATCATGGCGACGATGACGTCATAATGGTCGTCATGGCGACGATGACGTCATAATGGTCGTCATGGCGACGATAATGTCATACTGGTCGTCATGGCGACGGTGTTGCCATAATGGTCGTCATGCCGACGATGATGTCATAATGGTCGTCATGCCGACGATGATGTCATAATGGTCGTCATGGCGACGATGATGTCATAATGGTCGTCATGGCGACGATGATGTCAGTATGGTGGTCATGGCTTTGGTGATGTCATAATGGTCGTCAGGGCGACGGTGATGTCATAATGGTCGTCATGGCAATGGTGATGTCAGAATGGTCGTCATGGCGACGATGATGTCATAATGGTCATCATGGCGACTATGACGTCATAATGGTCGTCATGGCAACGATGATGTCATAATGGTCGTCATGGCGACGATGATGTCATACTGGTCGTCATGGCGACAGTGTTGCCATAATGGTCGTCATGGCGACGATGATGTCATAATGGTCGTCATGGCGACGGTCTTGTCATAATGGTCGTCATGCCGACGATGATGTCATAATGGTCGTCATGGCGACGATGATGTCATAATGGTCGTCATGGCGACGGTGATCTCATAATAGTCGTCATGGCGACAATGATGTCATAATGGTCGTCATGCCGACGATGATGTCATAATGGTCGTCACGGCGACGGTGTTGCCATAATGGTCGTCATGGCGACGATGATGTCATAATGGTCGTCATGGCGACGATGATGTCATAATGGTCGTCATGGCGACGATGATGTCAGTATTGTGGTCATGGCTTTGGTGATGTCATAATGGTCGTCATGGCGACGGTGATGTCATAATGGTCGTCATGGCAAAGGTGATGTCAGAATGGTCGTCATGGCGACGGTGTTGCCATAATGGTCGTCATGGCGACGATGACGTCATAATGGTCGTCATGGCGACGATGATGTCATAATGGTCGTCATGGCGACGATGACGTCATAATGGTCGTCATGGCCTTGGTGATGTCATAATGGTCGTCATTGCGACGGTGATGTCATAATGGTCGTCATGGCAATGGTGATGTCAGAATGGTCGTCATGGCGACGGTGATGTCATAATGGTCGTCATGGCAATGGTGATGTCAGAATGGTCGTCATGGCGACGATGACGTCATAATGGTCGTCATGGCGACGATGACGTCATAATGGTCGTCATGGCGACGATAATGTCCTACTGGTCGTCATGGCGACGGTGTTGCCATAATGGTCGTCATGCCGACGATGATGTCATAATGGTCGTCATGGCGACGATGATGTCATAATGGTCGTCATGGCGACGATGATGTCATAATGGTCGTCATGGCGATGATGATGTCATAATGGTCGTCATGGCGACGATGATGTCATAATGGTCGTCATGGCGACGATGATGTCATAATGGTCGTCATGCAGACGATGATGTCAGTATGGTGGTCATGGCTTTGGTGATGTCATAATGGTCGTCATGGCGACGATGATGTCATACTGGTCGTCATGGCGACGGTGTTGCCATAATGGTCGTCATGGCGACGATGATGTCATAATGGTCGTCATGGCGACGGTGATGTCATAATGGTCGTCATGCCGACGATGATGTCAGTATGGTGGTCATGGCTTTGGTGATGTCATAATGGTCGTCATGGCGACGATGATGTCATACTGGTCGTCATGGCGACGGTGTTGCCATAATGGTCGTCATGGCGACGATGATGTCATAATGGTCGTCACGGCGACGGTGTTGCCATAATGGTCGTCATGGCGACGATGATGTCATAATGGTCGTCATGGCGACGATGATGTCATAATGGTCGTCATGGCGACGATGATGTCAGTATGGTGGTCATGGCTTTGGTGATGTCATAATGGTCGTCATGGCGACGTTGATGTCATAATGGTCGTCATGGCAATGGTGATGTCAGAATGGTCGTCATGGCGACGGTGTTGCCATAATGGTCGTCATGGCGACGATGATGTCATAATGGTCGTCATGGCGACGTTGATGTCATAATGGTCGTCATGGCAATGGTGATGTCAGAATGGTCGTCATGGCGACGGTGTTGCCATAATGGTCGTCATGGCAATTGTGATATCAGAATGGTCGTCATGGCGACGATGATGTCATAATGGTCGTCATGGCGACGGTGATGTCATAATGGTCGTCATGGCGACGATGATGTCATAATGGTCGTCATGGCTACGATGATGTCATAATGGTCGTCATGGCGAATATGATGTTATAATAGTCGTCATGGCGACGATGATGTCAGAATGGTCGTTATGCAAACGATGATGTCAATATGGTTGTCATGGCTTTGGTGATGTCATAATGGTCGTCATGGCGACGGTGATGTCATAATGGTCATCATGGCGACGATGATGTCATAATGGTCGTCACGGCGACGATGATGTCATAATGGTCGTCACGGCGGCGTTAATGTCATAATGGTGATCATGGCGACGATGATGTCATACTGTCGTCATGGCGACGGTGTTGCCATAATGGTCGTCATGGCGACGATGATGTCATAATGGTCATCATGGCGACGATGACGTCATAATGGTCGTCATGGCGACGATGACGTCATAATGGTCGTCATGGCGACGATAATGTCATACTGGTCGTCATGGCGACGGTGTTGCCATAATGGTCGTCATGCCGACGATGATGTCATAATGGTCGTCATGCCGACGATGATGTCATAATGGTCGTCATGGCGACGATGATGTCATAATGGTCGTCATGGCGACGATGATGTCAGTATGGTGGTCATGGCTTTGGTGATGTCATAATGGTCGTCAGGGCGACGGTGATGTCATAATGGTCGTCATGGCAATGGTGATGTCAGAATGGTCGTCATGGCGACGATGATGTCATAATGGTCATCATGGCGACTATGACGTCATAATGGTCGTCATGGCAACGATGATGTCATAATGGTCGTCATGGCGACGATGATGTCATACTGGTCGTCATGGCGACAGTGTTGCCATAATGGTCGTCATGGCGACGATGATGTCATAATGGTCGTCATGGCGACGGTCTTGTCATAATGGTCGTCATGCCGACGATGATGTCATAATGGTCGTCATGGCGACGATGATGTCATAATGGTCGTCATGGCGACGGTGATCTCATAATAGTCGTCATGGCGACAATGATGTCATAATGGTCGTCATGCCGACGATGATGTCATAATGGTCGTCACGGCGACGGTGTTGCCATAATGGTCGTCATGGCGACGATGATGTCATAATGGTCGTCATGGCGACGATGATGTCATAATGGTCGTCATGGCGACGATGATGTCAGTATTGTGGTCATGGCTTTGGTGATGTCATAATGGTCGTCATGGCGACGGTGATGTCATAATGGTCGTCATGGCAAAGGTGATGTCAGAATGGTCGTCATGGCGACGGTGTTGCCATAATGGTCGTCATGGCGACGATGACGTCATAATGGTCGTCATGGCGACGATGATGTCATAATGGTCGTCATGGCGACGATGACGTCATAATGGTCGTCATGGCCTTGGTGATGTCATAATGGTCGTCATTGCGACGGTGATGTCATAATGGTCGTCATGGCAATGGTGATGTCAGAATGGTCGTCATGGCGACGGTGATGTCATAATGGTCGTCATGGCAATGGTGATGTCAGAATGGTCGTCATGGCGACGATGACGTCATAATGGTCGTCATGGCGACGATGACGTCATAATGGTCGTCATGGCGACGATAATGTCCTACTGGTCGTCATGGCGACGGTGTTGCCATAATGGTCGTCATGCCGACGATGATGTCATAATGGTCGTCATGGCGACGATGATGTCATAATGGTCGTCATGGCGACGATGATGTCATAATGGTCGTCATGGCGATGATGATGTCATAATGGTCGTCATGGCGACGATGATGTCATAATGGTCGTCATGGCGACGATGATGTCATAATGGTCGTCATGCAGACGATGATGTCAGTATGGTGGTCATGGCTTTGGTGATGTCATAATGGTCGTCATGGCGACGATGATGTCATACTGGTCGTCATGGCGACGGTGTTGCCATAATGGTCGTCATGGCGACGATGATGTCATAATGGTCGTCATGGCGACGGTGATGTCATAATGGTCGTCATGCCGACGATGATGTCAGTATGGTGGTCATGGCTTTGGTGATGTCATAATGGTCGTCATGGCGACGATGATGTCATACTGGTCGTCATGGCGACGGTGTTGCCATAATGGTCGTCATGGCGACGATGATGTCATAATGGTCGTCACGGCGACGGTGTTGCCATAATGGTCGTCATGGCGACGATGATGTCATAATGGTCGTCATGGCGACGATGATGTCATAATGGTCGTCATGGCGACGATGATGTCAGTATGGTGGTCATGGCTTTGGTGATGTCATAATGGTCGTCATGGCGACGTTGATGTCATAATGGTCGTCATGGCAATGGTGATGTCAGAATGGTCGTCATGGCGACGGTGTTGCCATAATGGTCGTCATGGCGACGATGATGTCATAATGGTCGTCATGGCGACGATGATGTCATAATGGTCGTCATGGCGACGATGACGTCATAATGGTCGTCATGGCGACGATGATGTCATAATGGTCGTCATGGCGACGATGATGTCATAATGGTTGTCATGGCGACGATGATGTCAGTATGGTGGTCATGGCTTTGGTGATGTCATAATGGTCGTCATGGCGACGGTGATGTCATAATGGTCGTCATGGCAATGGTGATGTCAGAATGGTCGTCATGGCGACGATGATGTCAGTATGGTGGTCATGGCTTTGGTGATGTCATAATGGTCGTCATGGCGACGATTATGTCATAATGGTTGTCATGGCGACGATGATGTCAATATGGTTGTCATGGCTTTTGTGATGTCATAATGGTCGTCATGGCGGCGGTGATGTCATAATGGTCGTCATGGCGACGATGATGTCATAATGGTCGTCACGGCGACGATGATGTCATAATGGTCGTCATAGCGACGATGATGTCATAATGGTCGTCATGGCGACGATGACGTCATAATGGTCGTCATGGCGACGATGATGTCATAATGTTCGTCATGGCGACGATGATGTCAATATGGTTGTCATGGCTTTGGTGATGTCATAATGGTCGTCATGGCGACGGTGATGTCATAATGGTCGTCATGGCGACGATGATGTCATAATGGTCGTCATGGCGACGATGATGTCATAATGGTCGTCATGGCGACGATGATGTCATAATGGTCGTCATGCTGACGATGATATCAGTATGGTGGTCATGGCTTTGGTGATGTCATAATGGTCGTCATGGCGACGATGATGTCATACTGGTCGTCATGGCGACGGTGTTGCCATAATGGTTGTCATGGCGACGATGATGTCATAATGGTCGTCATGGCGACGGTGATGTCATAATGGTCGTCATGCCGACGATGATGTCAGTATGGTGGTCATGGCTTTGGTGATGTCATAATGGTGGTCATGGCTTTGGTGATGTCATAATGGTCGTCATGGCAATGGTGATGTCAGAATGGTCGTCATGGCGACGATGATGTCAGTATGGTGGTCATGGCTTTGGTGATGTCAGAATGGTCGTCATGGCGACGATGATGTCATACTGGTCGTCATGGCGACGGTGTTGCCATAATGGTCATCATGGCGACGATGATGTCATAATGGTCGTCATGGCAATGGTGATATCAGAATGGTCGTCATGGCGACGATGATGTCATAATGGTCGTCATGGCGACGGTGATGTCATAATGGTCGTCATGGCGACGATGATGTCATAATGGTCGTCATGGCTACGATGATGTCATAATGGTCGTCATGGCGACGATGATGTTATAATAGTCGTCATGGCGACGATGATGTCAGAATGGTCGTTATGCAAACGATGATGTCAATATGGTTGTCATGGCTTTGGTGATGTCATAATGGTCGTCATGGCGACGGTGATGTCATAATGGTCATCATGGCGACGATGATGTCATAATGGTCGTCACGGCGACGATGATGTCATAATGGTCGTCACGGCGGCGTTAATGTCATAATGGTCATCATGGCGACGATGATGTCATACTGTCGTCTTGGCGACGGTGTTGCCATAATGGTCGTCATGGCGACGATGATGTCATAATGGTCATCATGGCGACGATGACGTCATAATGGTCGTCATGGCGACGATGACGTCATAATGGTCGTCATGGCGACGATAATGTCATACTGGTCGTCATGGCGACGGTGTTGCCATAATGGTCGTCATGCCGACGATGATGTCATAATGGTCGTCATGCCGACGATGATGTCATAATGGTCGTCATGGCGACGGTGTTGCCATAATGGTCGTCATGCCGACGATGATGTCATAATGGTCGTCATGCCGACGATGATGTCATAATGGTCGTCATGGCGACGATGATGTCATAATGGTCGTCATGGCGACGATGATGTCAGTATGGTGGTCATGGCTTTGGTGATGTCATAATGGTCGTCAGGGCGACGGTGATGTCATAATGGTCGTCATGGCAATGGTGATGTTAGAATGGTCGTCATGGCGACGATGATGTCATAATGGTCATCATGGCGACTATGACGTCATAATGGTCGTCATGGCAACGATGATGTCATAATGGTCGTCATGGCGACGATGATGTCATACTGGTCGTCATGGCGACAGTGTTGCCATAATGGTCGTCATGGCGACGATGATGTCATAATGGTCGTCATGGCGACGGTGTTGTCATAATGGTCGTCATGCCGACGATGATGTCATAATGGTCGTCATGGCGACGATGATGTCATAATGGTCGTCATGGCGACGGTGATCTCATAATAGTCGTCATGGCGACAATGATGTCATAATGGTCGTCATGCCGACGATGATGTCATAATGGTCGTCACGGCGACGGTGTTGCCATAATGGTCGTCATGGCGACGATGATGTCATAATGGTCGTCATGGCGACGATGATGTCATAATGGTCGTCATGGCGACGATGATGTCAGTATGGTGGTCATGGCTTTGGTGATGTCATAATGGTCGTCATGGCGACGGTGATGTCATAATGGTCGTCATGGCAAAGGTGATGTCAGAATGGTCGTCATGGCGACGGTGTTGCCATAATGGTCGTCATGGCGACGATGACGTCATAATGGTCGTCATGGCGACGATGATGTCATAATGGTCGTCATGGCGACGATGACGTCATAATGGTCGTCATGGCCTTGGTGATGTCATAATGGTCGTCATTGCGACGGTGATGTCATAATGGTCGTCATGGCAATGGTGATGTCAGAATGGTCGTCATGGCGACGGTGATGTCATAATGGTCGTCATGGCAATGGTGATGTCAGAATGGTCGTCATGGCGACGATGACGTCATAATGGTCGTCATGGCGACGATGACGTCATAATGGTCGTCATGGCGACGATAATGTCCTACTGGTCGTCATGGCGACGGTGTTGCCATAATGGTCGTCATGCCGACGATGATGTCATAATGGTCGTCATGGCGACGATGATGTCATAATGGTCGTCATGGCGACGATGATGTCATAATGGTCGTCATGGCGACGATGATGTCATAATGGTCGTCATGGCGACGATGATGTCATAATGGTCGTCATGCAGACGATGATATCAGTATGGTGGTCATGGCTTTGGTGATGTCATAATGGTCGTCATGGCGACGATGATGTCATACTGGTCGTCATGGCGACGGTGTTGCCATAATGGTCGTCATGGCGACGATGATGTCATAATGGTCGTCATGGCGACGGTGATGTCATAATGGTCGTCATGCCGACGATGATGTCAGTATGGTGGTCATGGCTTTGGTGATGTCATAATGGTCGTCATGGCGACGGTGATGTCATAATGGTCGTCATGGCAATGGTGATGTCAGAATGGTCGTCATGGCGACGATGATGTCAGTATGGTGGTCATGGCTTTGGTGATGTCAGAATATTCGTCATGGCGACGATGATGTCATACTGGTCGTCATTGCGACGGTGTTGCCATAATGGTCGTCATGGCGACGATGATGTCATAATGGTCGTCATGGCAATGGTGATGTCAGAATGGTCGTCATGGCGACGATGATGTCATAATGGTCGTCATGGAGACGGTGATGTTATAATGGTCGTCATGGCGACGATGATGTCATAATGGTCGTCATGGCTACGATGATGTCATAATGGTCGTCATGGCGACGATGATGTTATAATAGTCGTCATGGCGACGATGATGTCATAATGGTCGTCATGCCAAAGATGATGTCAATATGGTTGTCATGGCTTTGGTGATGTCATAATGGTCGTCATGGCGACGGTGATGTCATAATGGTCGTCATGGCGACGATGATGTCATAATGGTCGTCACAGCGACGATGATGTCATAATGGTCGTCACGGCGGCGGTAATGTCATAATGGTCATCATGGCGACGATGATGTCATACTGTCGTCATGGCGACGGTGTTGCCATAATGGTCGTCATGGCGACGATGATGTAATAATGGTCATCATGGCGACGATGACGTCATAATGGTCGTCATGGCGACGATGTCATCATAATGGTCGTCATGGCGACGATGACGTCATAATGGTCGTCATGGCGACGATAATGTCATACTGGTCGTCATGGCGACGGTGTTGCCATAATGGTCGTCATGCCGACGATGATGTCATAATGGTCGTCATGCCGACGATGATGTCATAATGGTCGTCATGGCGACGATTATGTCAGTATGGTGGTCATGGCTTTGGTGATGTCATAATGGTCGTCAGGGCGACGGTAATGTCATAATGGTCGTCATGGCAATGGTGATGTCAGAATGGTCGTCATGGCGACGATGATGTCATACTGTCGTCATGGCGACGGTGTTGCCATAATGGTCGTCATGGCGACGATGATGTCATAATGGTCATCATGGCGACGATGACGTCATAATGGTCGTCATGGCAACGATGATGTCATAATGGTCGTCATGGCGACGATGATGTCATACTGGTCGTCATGGCGACAGTGTTGCCATAATGGTCGCCATGGCGACAATGATGTTATAATGGTCGTTATGGCGACGGTGTTGTCATATTGGTCGTCATGCCGACGATGATGTCATAATGGTCGTCATGGCGACGATGATGTCATAATGGTCGTCATGCCGACGATGATGTCATAATGGTCGTCATGGCGACGATGATGTCATAATGGTCGTCATGGCGACGGTGATGTCATAATAGTCGTCATGGCGACGATGATGTCATAATGGTCGTCACGCCGACGGTGTTGCCATAATGGTCGTCACGGCGACGATGATGTCATAATGGTCGTCATGGCGACGATGATGTCATAATGGTCGTCATGGAGACGATGATGTCAGTATGGTGGTCATGGCTTTGGTGATGTCATAATGGTCGTCATGGCGACGGTGATGTCATAATGGTCGTCATGGCAAAGGTGATGTCAGAATGGTCGTCATGGCGACGGTGTTGCCATAATGGTCGTCATGGCGATGATGACGTCATAATGGTCGTCATGGCAACGATGATGTCATAATGGTCGTCATGGCGACGATGATGTCATACTGGTCGTCATGGCGACAGTGTTGCCATAATGGTCGTCATGGCGACGATGATGTCATAATGGTCGTCATGGCGACGGTGTTGTCATTATAGTCGTCATGCCGACGATGATGTCATAATGGTCGTCATGGCGACGATGATGTCATAATGGTCGTCATGGCGACGGTGATGTCATAATAGTCGTCATGGCGACAATGATGTCATAATGGTCGTCATGCCGACGATGATGTCATAATGGTCGTCATGGCGACGATGATGTCATAATGGTCGTCATGGCGACGATGATGTCATAATGGTCGTCATGGCGACGATGATGTCATAATGGTCGTCATGGCGACGATGATGTCATAATGGTCGTCATGGCGACGATGATGTCATAATGGTCGTCATGCAGACGATGATATCAGTATGGTGGTCATGGCTTTGGTGATGTCATAATGGTCGTCATGGCGACGATGATGTCATACTGGTCGTCATGGCGACGGTGTTGCCATAATGGTCGTCATGGCGACGATGATGTCATAATGGTCGTCATGGCGACGGTGATGTCATAATGGTCGTCATGCCGACGATGATGTCAGTATGGTGGTCATGGCTTTGGTGATGTCATAATGGTCGTCATGGCGACGGTGATGTCATAATGGTCGTCATGGCAACGGTGATGTCAGAATGGTCGTCATGGCGACGATGATGTCAGTATGGTGGTCATGGCTTTGGTGATGTCATAATGGTCGTCATGGCGACGGTGATGTCATAATGGTCGTCATGGCAATGGTGATGTCAGAATGGTCGTCATGGCGACGATGATGTCAGAATGGTCGTCATGGCGACGATGATGTCATACTGGTCGTCATTGCGACGGTGTTGCCATAATGGTCGTCATGGCGACGATGATGTCATAATGGTCGTCATGGCAATGGTGATGTCAGAATGGTCGTCATGGCGACGATGATGTCATAATGGTCGTCATGGCGACGGTGATGTCATAATGGTCGTCATGGCGACGATGATGTCATAATGGTCGTCATGGCTACGATGATGTCATAATGGTCGTCATGGCGACGATGATGTTATAATAGTCGTCATGGCGACGATGATGTCATAATGGTCGTCATGCCAACGATGATGTCAATATGGTTGTCATGGCTTTGGTGATGTCATAATGGTCGTCATGGCGACGGTGATGTCATAATGGTCGTCATGGCGACGATGATGTCATAATGGTCGTCACGGCGACGATGATGTCATAATGGTCATCATGGCGACGATGATGTCATACTGTCGTCATGGCGACGGTGTTGCCATTATGGTCGTCATGGCGACGATGATGTCATAATGGTCATCATGGCGACGATGACGTCATAATGTTCGTCATGGCGACGATGACGTCATAATGGTCGTCATGGCGACGATGACGTCATAATGGTCATCATGGCGACGATAATGTCATACTGGTCGTCATGGCGACGGTGTTGCCATAATGGTCGTCATGCCGACGATGATGTCATAATGGTCGTCATGCCGACGATGATGTCATAATGGTCGTCATGGCGACGATGATGTCAGTATGGTGGTCATGGCTTTGGTGATGTCATAATGGTCGTCAGGGCGACGGTGATGTCATAATGGTCGTCATGGCAATGGTGATGTCAGAATGGTCGTCATGGCGACGATGATGTCATACTGTCGTCATGGCGACGGTGTTGCCATAATGGTCGTCATGGCGACGATGATGTCATAATGGTCATCATGGCGACGATGACGTCATAATGGTCGTCATGGCAACGATGATGTCATAATGGTCGTCATGGCGACGATGATGTCATACTGGTCGTCATGGCGACAGTGTTGCCATAATGGTCGTCATGGCGACGATGATGTCATAATGGTCGTCATGGCGACGGTGTTGTCATAATGGTCGTCATGCCGACGATGATGTCATAATGGTCGTCATGGCGACGATGATGTCATAATGGTCGTCATGCCGACGATGATGTCATAATGGTCGTCATGGCGACGATGATGTCATAATGGTCGTCATGGCGACAATGATGTCATAATGGTCGTCACGCCGACGGTGTTGCCATAATGGTCGTCACGGCGACGATGATGTCATCATGGTCGTCATGGCGACGATGATGTCATAATGGTCGTCATGGAGACGATGATGTCAGTATGGTGGTCATGGCTTTGGTGATGTCATAATGGTCGTCATGGCGACGGTGATGTCATAATGGTCGTCATGGCAAAGGTGATGTCAGAATGGTCGTCATGGCGACGGTGTTGCCATAATGGTCGTCATGGCGACGATGACGTCATAATGGTCGTCATGGCAACGATGATGTCATAATGGTCGTCATGGCGACGATGATGTCATACTGGTCGTCATGGCGACAGTGTTGCCATAATGGTCGTCATGGCGACGATGATGTCATAATGGTCGTCATGGCGACGGTGTTGTCATTATGGTCGTCATGCCGACGATGATGTCATAATGGTCGTCATGGCGACGATGATGTCATAATGGTCGTCATGGCGACGGTGATGTCATAATAGTCGTCATGGCGACCATGATGTCATAATGGTCGTCATGCCGACGATGATGTCATAATGGTCGTCACGGCGACGGTGTTGCCATAATGGTCGTCATGGCGACGATGATGTCATAATGGTCGTCATGGCGACGATGATGTCATAATGGTCGTCATGGCGACGATGATGTCAGTATGGTGGTCATGGCTTTGGTGATGTCATAATGGTCGTCATGGCGACGGTGATGTCATAATGGTCGTCATGGCAAAGGTGATGTCAGAATGTTCGTCATGGCGACGGTGTTGCCATAATGGTCGTCATGGCGACGATGACGTCTTAATGGTCGTCATGGCGACGATGATGTCATAATGGTCGTCATGGCGACGATGACGTCATAATGGTCGTCATGGCCTTGGTGATGTCATAATGGTCGTCATGGCGACGGTGATGTCATAATGGTCGTCATGGCAATGGTGATGTCAGAATGGTCGTCATGGCGACGATGATGTCAGTATGGTGGTCATGGCTTGGGTGATGTCATAATGGTCGTCATGGCGACGATTACGTCATAATGGTCGTCATGGCGACGATGATGTCAATATGGTTGTCATGGCTTGGTGATGTCATAATGGTCGTCATGGCGACGATGATGTCATAATGGTCGTCATGGCGACGATGATGTCATAATGGTCGTCATGGCGACGATGATGTCATTATGGTGGTCATGGCTTTGGTGATGTCATAATGGTCGTCAGGGCGACGGTGATGTCATAGTGGTCGTCATGGCAATGGTGATGTCAGAATGGTCGTCATGGCGACGATGATGTCATACTGTCGTCATGGCGACGGTGTTGCCATAATGGTCGTCATGGCGACGATGATGTCATAATGGTCATCATGGCGACGATGACGTCATAATGGTCGTCATGGCAACGATGATGTCATAATGGTCGTCATGGCGACGATGATGTCATACTGGTCGTCATGGCGACAGTGTTGCCATAATGGTCGTCATGGCGACGATGATGTCATAATGGTCGTCATGGCGACGGTGTTGTCATAATGGTCGTCATGCCGACGATGATGTCATAATGGTCGTCATGGCGACGATGATGTCATAATGGTCGTCATGGCGACGGTGATGTCATAATAGTCGTCATGGCGACAATGATGTCATAATGGCCGTCATGCCGACGATGATGTCATAATGGTCGTCACGGCGACGGTGTTGCCATAATGGTCGTCATGGCGACGATGATGTCATAATCGTCGTCATGGCGACGATGATGTCATAATGGTCGTCATGGCGACGATGATGTCAGTATGGTGGTCATGGCTTTGGTGATGTCATAATGGTCGTCAGGGCGACGGTGATGTCATAATGGTCGTCATGGCAACGATGATGTCATAATGGTCGTCATGGCGACGGTGATGTCATAATGGTCGTCATGGCAAAGGTGATGTCAGAATGGTCGTCATGGCGACGGTGTTGCCATAATGGTCGTCATGGCGACGATGACGTCATAATGGTCGTCATGGCAACGATGATGTCATAATGGTCGTCATGGCGACGATGATGTCATACTGGTCGTCATGGCGACAGTGTTGCCATAATGGTCGTCATGGCGACGATGATGTCATAATGGTCGTCATGGCGACGGTGTTGTCATAATGTTCGTCATGCCGACGATGATGTCATAATGGTCGTCATGGCGACGATGATGTCATAATGGTCGTCATGGCGACGGTGATGTCATAATAGTCGTCATGGCGACAATGATGTCATAATGGTCGTCATGCCGACGATGATGTCATAATGGTCGTCACGGCGACGGTGTTGCCATAATGGTCGTCATGGCGACGATGATGTCATAATGGTCGTCATGGCGACGATGATGTCATAATGGTCGTCATGGCGATGATGATGTCAGTATGGTGGTCATGGCTTTGGTGATGTCATAATGGTCGTCAGGGCGACGGTGATGTCATAATGGTCGTCATGGCAATGGTGATGTCAGAATGGTCGTCATGGCGACGATGATGTCATACTGTCGTCATGGCGACGGTGTTGCCATAATGGTCGTCATGGCGACGATGATGTCATAATGGTCGTCATGGCGACGATGACGTCATAATGGTCGTCATGGCGACGATGATGTCATAATGGTCGTCATGGCGACGGTGATGTCATAATAGTCGTCATGGCGACAATGATGTCATAATGGTCGTCATGGCGACGATGATGTCATAATGGTCGTCACGGCGACGGTGTTGCCATAATGGTCGTCATGGCGACGATGATGTCATAATGGTCGTCATGGCGACGATGATGTCATAATGGTCGTCATGGCGAAGATGATGTCAGTATGGTGGTCATGGCTTTGGTGATGTCATAATGGTCGTCATGGCGACGGTGATGTCATAATGGTCGTCATGGCAAAGGTGATGTCCAAATGGTCGTCATGGCGACGGTGTTGCCATAATGGTCGTCATGGTGACGATGATGTCATAATGGTCGTCATGGCGACGATGATGTCAGTATGGTGGTCATGGCTTTGGTGATGTCATAATGGTCGTCATGGCGACGGTGATGTCATCATGGTCGTCATGGCAATGGTGATGTCAGAATGGTCGTCATGGCGACGATGATGTCAGTATGGTGGTAATGGCTTTGGTGATGTCATAATGGTCGTCATGGCGACGATTATGTCATAATGGTCGTCATGGCGACGATGATGTCAATATGGTTGTCATGGCTTTGGTGATGTCATAATGGTCGTCATGGCGACGGTGATGTCATAATGGTCGTCACGGCGACGATGATGTCATAATGGTCGTAACGGCGACGATGATGTCATAATGGTCGTCATGGCGACGATGATGTCATACTGGTCGTCATGGCGACGGTGTTGCCATAATGGTCGTCATGGCGACGATGATGTCATAATGGTCGTCATGCCGACGATGATGCCATAATGGTCGTCATGGCGACGATGATGTCATAATGGTCGTCATGGCGACGATGATGTCATAATGGTCGTCACGGCGACGGTGTTGCCATAATGGTCGTCATGGCGACGATGATGTCATAATGGTCGTCATGGCGAAGAGGATGTCAGTATGGTGGTCATGGCTTTGGTGATGTCATAATGGTCGTCATGGCGACGGTGATGTCATAATGGTCGTCATGGCAAAGGTGATGTCCAAATGGTCGTCATGGCGACGGTGTTGCCATAATGGTCGTCATGGCGACGATGATGTCATAATGGTCGTCATGGCGACGATGATGTCAGTATGGTGGTCATGGCTTTGGTGATGTCATAATGGTCGTCATGGCGACGGTGATGTCATCATGGTCGTCATGGCAATGGTGATGTCAGAATGGTCGTCATGGCGACGATGATGTCAGTATGGTGGTAATGGCTTTGGTGATGTCATAATGGTCGTCATGGCGACGATTATGTCATATTGGTCGTCATGGCGACGATGATGTCAATATGGTTGTCATGGCTTTGGTGATGTCATAATGGTCGTCATGGCGACGGTGATGTCATAATGGTCGTCACGGCGACGATGATGTCATAATGGTCGTCACGGCGACGATGATGTCATAATGGTCGTCATGGCGACGATGATGTCATACTGGTCGTCATGGCGACGGTGTTGCCATAATGGTCGTCATGGCGACGATGATGTCATAATGGTCGTCATGCCGACGATGATGCCATAATGGTCGTCATGGCGACGATGATGTCATAATGGTCGTCATGGCGACGATGATGTCATAATGGTCGTCATGGCGACGATGATGTCAGTATGGTGGTCATGGCTTTGGTGATGTCATAATGGTCGTCATGGCGACGGTGATGTCATAATGGTCGTCATGGCAATGGTGATGTCAGAATGGTGGTCATGGCTTTGGTGATGTCATAATGGTCGTCATGGCGACGATGATGTCAATATGGTTGTCATGGCTTTGGTGATGTCATAATGGTCGTCATGGCGACGGTGATGTCATAATGGTCGTCATGGCGACGATGATGTCATAATGGTCGTCACGGCGACGATGATGTCATAATGGTCGTCATAGCGACGATGATGTCATAATGGTCGTCATGGCGACGATGACGTCATAATGGTCGTCATGGCGACGATGATGTCATAATGGTCGTCATGGCGACGATGATGTCATAATGGTCGTCATGGCGACGGTGATGTCATAATGGTCGTCATGCCGACGATGATGTCAGTATGGTGGTCATGGCTTTGGTGATGTCATAATGGTCGTCATGGCAACGATGATGTCATAATGGTCGTCATGGCGACGATGATGTCATAATGGTCGTCATGGCGACGATGATGTCAGTATGGTGGTCATGGCTTTGGTGATGTCATAATGGTCGTCATGGCGACGATGATGTCAAAATGGTCGTCATGGCAATGGTGATGTCAGAATGGTCTTCATGGCGACGATGATGTCATACTGGTCGTCATGGCGACGGTGTTGCCATAATGGTCGTCATGGCGAAGATGATGTCATGATGGTCGTCATGGCGACGATGATGTCATAATGGTCATCATGGCGACGATGACGTCATAATGGTCGTCATGGCGACAATGACGTCATTATGGTCGTCATGGCGACGATAATGTCATAATGGTCGTCATGGCGACTATGATGTCATACTGGTCGTCATGGCGACGGAGTTGCCATAATGGTCGTCATTTCGACGATGATGTCATAATGGTCGTCATGCCGACGATGATGTCATAATGGTTGTCATGGCGACGGTGTTTTCATAATGGTCGTCATGGCGACGATGATGTCATAATGGTCGTCATGGCGACGATGATGTCATAATGGTCGTCATGGCGACGATGATGTCAATATGGTTGTCATGGCTTTGGTGATGTCATAATGGTCGTCATGGCGACGGTGATGTCATAATGGTCGTCATGGCGACGATGATGTCATAATGGTCGTCATGGCGACGATGATGTCATAATGGTCGTCATGGCGACGGTGATGTCATAATGGTCGTCATGGCGACGATGATGTCATAATGGTCGTCATGGCTACGATGATGTCATAATGGTCGTCATGGCGACGATGATGTTATAATAGTCGTCATGCCAACGATGATGTCAATATGGTTGTCATGGCTTTTTTGATGTCATAATGGTCGACATGGCGACGGTGATGTCATAATGGTCGTCATGGCGACGATGATGTCATAATGGTCGTCACGGCGGCGGTAATGTCATAATGGTCGTCATGGCGACGATGATGTCATACTGTCGTCATGGCGACGGTGTTGCCATAATGGTCGTCATGGCGACGATGATGTCATAATGGTCATCATGGCGACGATGACGTCATAATGGTCGTCATGGCGACGATGACGTCATAATGGTCGTCATGGCGACGATGACGTCATAATGGTCGTCATGGCGACGATAATGTCATACTGGTCGTCATGGCGACGGTGTTGCCATAATGGTCGTCATGGCGACGATGATGTCATAATGGTCGTCATGCCAACGATGATGTCATAATGGTCGTCATGGAGACGATGATGTCATAATGGTCGTCATGGCGACGATGATGTCAGTATGGTGGTCATGGCTTTGGTGATGTCATAATGGTCGTCATGGCGACGGTGATGTCATAATGGTCATCATGGCAATGGTGATGTCAGAATGGTCGTCATGGCGACGATGATGTCATACTGTCGTCATGGCGACGGTGTTGCCATAATGGTCGTCATGGCGACGATGATGTCATAATGGTCATCATGGCGACGATGACGTCATAATGGTCGTCATGGCAACGATGATGTCATAATGGTCGTCATGGCAACGATGATGTCATACTGGTCGTCATGGCGACAGTGTTGCCATAATGGTCGTCATGGCGACGATGATGTCACAATGGTCGTCATGGCGACGGTGTTGTCATAATGGTCGTCATGCCGACGATGATGTCATAATGGTCGTCATGGCGAAGATGATGTCATAATGGTCGTCATGGCGACGATGATGTCATAATGGTCGTCATGGCGACGATGACGTCATAATGGTCGTCATGGCGACGATGATGTCATAATGGTCGTCATGGCGACGGTGATGTCATAATAGTCGTCATGGCGACAATGATGTCATAATGGTCGTCATGGCGACGATGATGTCATAATGGTCGTCACGGCGACGGTGTTGCCATAATGGTCGTCATGGCGACGATGATGTCATAATGGTCGTCATGGCGACGATGATGTCATAATGGTCGTCATGGCGAAGATGATGTCAGTATGGTGGTCATGGCTTTGGTGATGTCATAATGGTCGTCATGGCGACGGTGATGTCATAATGGTCGTCATGGCAAAGGTGATGTCCAAATGGTCGTCATGGCGACGATGATGTCATAATGGTCGTCATGGCGACGATGATGTCAGTATGGTGGTCATGGCTTTGGTGATGTCATAATGGTCGTCATGGCGACGGTGATGTCATCATGGTCGTCATGGCAATGGTGATGTCAGAATGGTCGTCATAGCGACGATGATGTCAGTATGGTGGTAATGGCTTTGGTGATGTCATAATGGTCGTCATGGCGACGATTATGTCATAATGGTCGTCATGGCGACGATGATGTCAATATGGTTGTCATGGCTTTGGTGATGTCATAATGGTCGTCATGGCGACGGTGATGTCATAATGGTCGTCACGGCGACGATGATGTCATAATGGTCGTCACGGCGACGATGATGTCATAATGGTCGTCATGGCGACGATGATGTCATACTGGTCGTCATGGCGACGGTGTTGCCATAATGGTCGTCATGGGGACGATGATGTCATAATGGTCGTCATGCCGACGATGATGCCATAATGGTCGTCATGGCGACGATGATGTCATAATGGTCGTCATGGCGACGATGATGTCATAATGGTCGTCACGGCGACGGTGTTGCCATAATGGTCGTCATGGCGACGATGATGTCATAATGGTCGTCATGGCGAAGATGATGTCAGTATGGTGGTCATGGCTTTGGTGATGTCATAATGGTCGTCATGGCGACGGTGATGTCATAATGGTCGTCATGGCAAAGGTGATGTCCAAATGGTCGTCATGGCGACGGTGTTGCCATAATGGTCGTCATGGCGACGATGATGTCATAATGGTCGTCATGGCGACGATGATGTCAGTATGGTGGTCATGGCTTTGGTGATGTCATAATGGTCGTCATGGCGACGGTGATGTCATCATGGTCGTCATGGCAATGGTGATGTCAGAATGGTCGTCATGGCGACGATGATGTCAGTATGGTGGTAATGGCTTTGGTGATGTCATAATGGTCGTCATGGCGACGATTATGTCATAATGGTCGTCATGGCGACGATGATGTCAATATGGTTGTCATGGCTTTGGTGATGTCATAATGGTCGTCATGGCGACGGTGATGTCATAATGGTCGTCACGGCGACGATGATGTCATAATGGTCGTCACGGCGACGATGATGTCATAATGGTCGTCATGGCGACGATGATGTCATACTGGTCGTCATGGCGACGGTGTTGCCATAATGGTCATCATGGCGACGATGATGTCATAATGGTCGTCATGCCGACGATGATGCCATAATGGTCGTTATGGCGACGATGATGTCATAATGGTCGTCATGGCGACGATGATGTCATAATGGTCGTCATGGCGACGATGATGTCTGTATGGTGGTCATGGCTTTGGTGATGTCATAATGGTCGTCATGGCGACGGTGATGTCATAATGGTCGTCATGGCAATGGTGATGTCAGAATGGTGGTCATGGCTTTGGTGATGTCATAATGGTCGTCATGGCGACGATGATGTCAATATGGTTGTCATGGCTTTCGTGATGTCATAATGGTCGTCATGGCGACGGTGATGTCATAATGGTCGTCATGGCGACGATGATGTCATAATGGTCGTCACGGCGACGATGATGTCATAATGGTCGTCATAGCGACGATGATGTCATAATGGTCGTCATGGCGACGATGACGTCATAATGGTCGTCATGGCGACGATGATGTCATAATGGTCGTCATGGCGACGATGATGTCATAATGGTCGTCATGGCGACGGTGATGTCATAATGGTCGTCATGCCGACGATGATGTCAGTATGGTGGTCATGGCTTTGGTGATGTCATAATGGTCGTCATGGCAACGATGATGTCATAATGGTCGTCATGGCGACGATGATGTCATAATGGTCGTCATGGCGACGATGATGTCAGTATGGTGGTCATGGCTTTGGTGATGTCATAATGGTCGTCATGGCGACGATGATGTCAAAATGGTCGTCATGGCAATGGTGATGTCAGAATGGTCTTCATGGCGACGATGATGTCATACTGGTCGTCATGGCGACGGTGTTGCCATAATGGTCGTCATGGCGACGATGATGTCATGATGGTCGTCATGGCGACGATGATGTCATAATGGTCATCATGGCGACGATGACGTCATAATGGTCGTCATGGCGACGATAATGTCATAATGGTCGTCATGGCGACTATGATGTCATACTGGTCGTCATGGCTACGATGATGTCAGTTTGGTGGTCATGGCTTTGGTGATGTCATAATGGTCGTCATGCCGACGATGATGTCATAATGGTTGTCATGGCGACGGTGTTTTCATAATGGTCGTCATGGCGACGATGATGTCATAATGGTCGTCATGTCGACGATGATGTCATAATGGTCGTCATGGCTACGATGATGTCAGTTTGGTGGTCATGGCTTTGGTGATGTCATAATGGTCGTCATGGCGACGGTGATGTCATAATGGTCGTCATGGCAATGGTGATGTCAGAATGGTCGTCATGGCGACGATGATGTCAGGATGGTGGTCATGGCTTTGGTGATGTCATAATGGTCGTCATGGCGACGATGATGTCATAATGGTCGTCATGGCGACGATGATGTCAATATGGTTGTCATGGCTTTGGTGATGTCATAATGGTCGTCATGGCGACGGTGATGTCATAATGGTCGTCACGGCGACGATGATGTCATAATAGTCGTCACGGCGACGGTGATGTCATAATGGTCGTCATGGCGACGATGATGTCATACTGGTCGTCATGGCGACGGTGTTGCCATAATGGTCGTCATGGCGACGATGATGTCATAATGGTCGTCATGGCGACAATGATGTCATAATGGTCGTCATGGCGACGATGACGTCATAATGGTCGTCATGGCGACGATGATTTTATAATGGTCGTCATGGCGACGGTGATGTCATAATGGTTGCCATGGCAACAATGTTGTCATAAAGGTCGTCATGGCGAAGGTGATGTCATAATGGTCGTCATGGCGATGATGATGTCATTATGGTCGTCATGGCAACGATGATGTCATTATTGTCGTCATGGCAACGATGAAGTCATATTCGTCGTCACGGCAATAGTGATGTCATAATGCTCATCATGGCGAAGGTGATGTCATAATAATTGCCATGGCAACAATGTTGTCATAATGGTCGTCATGACGACGGTTATGTCATAATGGTCGTCATGGCGACGGTGATGTCATAATGGTCATCATGGCAACGATGAGGTCATAATGTTCGTCATGGCGACGGTGATGTAATATTGGTCGTCATGGCGACGATGATGTCATAATGGTCATCATGGCGACAATGATGTCATAATGGTCGTCATGGCGACGGTGATGTCATAATGGTCATCATGGCGACGATGATGTCATAATGGTCGTCATGGCGACGATGATCTCATAATGTTCGTCATGGCGACGATGAAGTCATAATGGTCGTCAAGGCGACGATGATGTCAAAATGGTCATCATGGCGACGATGATGTCATAATGGTCGTCATGGCGACGGTGATGTCAGAATGGTCGTCATGGCAATGGTGATGTCAGAATGGTCGTCATGGCAAAGGTGATGTCAGAATGGTCATCATGGCGACGATGATGTCATAATGGTCGTCATGGCGACGATGATGTCATAATGGTCGTCATGGCGACGATGATGTCATACTGGTCGTCATGGCGACAGTGTTGCCATAATGGTCGTCATGGCGACGATGATGTCATAATGGTCGTCATGGCGACGGTGTTGTCATTATGGTCGTCATGCCGACGATGATGTCATAATGGTCGTCATGGCGACGATGATGTCATAATGGTCGTCATGGCGACGGTGATGTCATAATAGTCGTCATGGCGACCATGATGTCATAATGGTCGTCATGCCGACGATGATGTCATAATGGTCGTCACGGCGACGGTGTTGCCATAATGGTCGTCATGGCGACGATGATGTCATAATGGTCGTCATGGCGACGATGATGTCATAATGGTCGTCATGGCGACGATGATGTCAGTATGGTGGTCATGGCTTTGGTGATGTCATAATGGTCGTCATGGCGACGGTGATGTCATAATGGTCGTCATGGCAAAGGTGATGTCAGAATGTTCGTCATGGCGACCGTGTTGCCATAATGGTCGTCATGGCGACGATGACGTCTTAATGGTCGTCATGGCGACGATGATGTCATAATGGTCGTCATGGCGACGATGACGTCATAATGGTCGTCATGGCCTTGGTGATGTCATAATGGTCGTCATGGCGACGGTGATGTCATAATGGTCGTCATGGCAATGGTGATGTCAGAATGGTCGTCATGGCGACGATGATGTCAGTATGGTGGTCATGGCTTGGGTGATGTCATAATGGTCGTCATGGCGACGATTACGTCATAATGGTCGTCATGGCGACGATGATGTCAATATGGTTGTCATGGCTTGGTGATGTCATAATGGTCGTCATGGCGACGATGATGTCATAATGGTCGTCATGGCGACGATGATGTCATAATGGTCGTCATGGCGACGATGATGTCATTATGGTGGTCATGGCTTTGGTGATGTCATAATGGTCGTCAGGGCGACGGTGATGTCATAGTGGTCGTCATGGCAATGGTGATGTCAGAATGGTCGTCATGGCGACGATGATGTCATACTGTCGTCATGGCGACGGTGTTGCCATAATGGTCGTCATGGCGACGATGATGTCATAATGGTCATCATGGCGACGATGACGTCATAATGGTCGTCATGGCAACGATGATGTCATAATGGTCGTCATGGCGACGATGATGTCATACTGGTCGTCATGGCGACAGTGTTGCCATAATGGTCGTCATGGCGACGATGATGTCATAATGGTCGTCATGGCGACGGTGTTGTCATAATGGTCGTCATGCCGACGATGATGTCATAATGGTCGTCATGGCGACGATGATGTCATAATGGTCGTCATGGCGACGGTGATGTCATAATAGTCGTCATGGCGACAATGATGTCATAATGGCCGTCATGCCGACGATGATGTCATAATGGTCGTCACGGCGACGGTGTTGCCATAATGGTCGTCATGGCGACGATGATGTCATAATCGTCGTCATGGCGACGATGATGTCATAATGGTCGTCATGGCGACGATGATGTCAGTATGGTGGTCATGGCTTTGGTGATGTCATAATGGTCGTCAGGGCGACGGTGATGTCATAATGGTCGTCATGGCAACGATGATGTCATAATGGTCGTCATGGCGACGGTGATGTCATAATGGTCGTCATGGCAAAGGTGATGTCAGAATGGTCGTCATGGCGACGGTGTTGCCATAATGGTCGTCATGGCGACGATGACGTCATAATGGTCGTCATGGCAACGATGATGTCATAATGGTCGTCATGGCGACGATGATGTCATACTGGTCGTCATGGCGACAGTGTTGCCATAATGGTCGTCATGGCGACGATGATGTCATAATGGTCGTCATGGCGACGGTGTTGTCATAATGTTCGTCATGCCGACGATGATGTCATAATGGTCGTCATGGCGACGATGATGTCATAATGGTCGTCATGGCGACGGTGATGTCATAATAGTCGTCATGGCGACAATGATGTCATAATGGTCGTCATGCCGACGATGATGTCATAATGGTCGTCACGGCGACGGTGTTGCCATAATGGTCGTCATGGCGACGATGATGTCATAATGGTCGTCATGGCGACGATGATGTCATAATGGTCGTCATGGCGATGATGATGTCAGTATGGTGGTCATGGCTTTGGTGATGTCATAATGGTCGTCAGGGCGACGGTGATGTCATAATGGTCGTCATGGCAATGGTGATGTCAGAATGGTCGTCATGGCGACGATGATGTCATACTGTCGTCATGGCGACGGTGTTGCCATAATGGTCGTCATGGCGACGATGATGTCATAATGGTCGTCATGGCGACGATGACGTCATAATGGTCGTCATGGCGACGATGATGTCATAATGGTCGTCATGGCGACGGTGATGTCATAATAGTCGTCATGGCGACAATGATGTCATAATGGTCGTCATGGCGACGATGATGTCATAATGGTCGTCACGGCGACGGTGTTGCCATAATGGTCGTCATGGCGACGATGATGTCATAATGGTCGTCATGGCGACGATGATGTCATAATGGTCGTCATGGCGAAGATGATGTCAGTATGGTGGTCATGGCTTTGGTGATGTCATAATGGTCGTCATGGCGACGGTGATGTCATAATGGTCGTCATGGCAAAGGTGATGTCCAAATGGTCGTCATGGCGACGGTGTTGCCATAATGGTCGTCATGGTGACGATGATGTCATAATGGTCGTCATGGCGACGATGATGTCAGTATGGTGGTCATGGCTTTGGTGATGTCATAATGGTCGTCATGGCGACGGTGATGTCATCATGGTCGTCATGGCAATGGTGATGTCAGAATGGTCGTCATGGCGACGATGATGTCAGTATGGTGGTAATGGCTTTGGTGATGTCATAATGGTCGTCATGGCGACGATTATGTCATAATGGTCGTCATGGCGACGATGATGTCAATATGGTTGTCATGGCTTTGGTGATGTCATAATGGTCGTCATGGCGACGGTGATGTCATAATGGTCGTCACGGCGACGATGATGTCATAATGGTCGTAACGGCGACGATGATGTCATAATGGTCGTCATGGCGACGATGATGTCATACTGGTCGTCATGGCGACGGTGTTGCCATAATGGTCGTCATGGCGACGATGATGTCATAATGGTCGTCATGCCGACGATGATGCCATAATGGTCGTCATGGCGACGATGATGTCATAATGGTCGTCATGGCGACGATGATGTCATAATGGTCGTCACGGCGACGGTGTTGCCATAATGGTCGTCATGGCGACGATGATGTCATAATGGTCGTCATGGCGAAGAGGATGTCAGTATGGTGGTCATGGCTTTGGTGATGTCATAATGGTCGTCATGGCGACGGTGATGTCATAATGGTCGTCATGGCAAAGGTGATGTCCAAATGGTCGTCATGGCGACGGTGTTGCCATAATGGTCGTCATGGCGACGATGATGTCATAATGGTCGTCATGGCGACGATGATGTCAGTATGGTGGTCATGGCTTTGGTGATGTCATAATGGTCGTCATGGCGACGGTGATGTCATCATGGTCGTCATGGCAATGGTGATGTCAGAATGGTCGTCATGGCGACGATGATGTCAGTATGGTGGTAATGGCTTTGGTGATGTCATAATGGTCGTCATGGCGACGATTATGTCATATTGGTCGTCATGGCGACGATGATGTCAATATGGTTGTCATGGCTTTGGTGATGTCATAATGGTCGTCATGGCGACGGTGATGTCATAATGGTCGTCACGGCGACGATGATGTCATAATGGTCGTCACGGCGACGATGATGTCATAATGGTCGTCATGGCGACGATGATGTCATACTGGTCGTCATGGCGACGGTGTTGCCATAATGGTCGTCATGGCGACGATGATGTCATAATGGTCGTCATGCCGACGATGATGCCATAATGGTCGTCATGGCGACGATGATGTCATAATGGTCGTCATGGCGACGATGATGTCATAATGGTCGTCATGGCGACGATGATGTCAGTATGGTGGTCATGGCTTTGGTGATGTCATAATGGTCGTCATGGCGACGGTGATGTCATAATGGTCGTCATGGCAATGGTGATGTCAGAATGGTGGTCATGGCTTTGGTGATGTCATAATGGTCGTCATGGCGACGATGATGTCAATATGGTTGTCATGGCTTTGGTGATGTCATAATGGTCGTCATGGCGACGGTGATGTCATAATGGTCGTCATGGCGACGATGATGTCATAATGGTCGTCACGGCGACGATGATGTCATAATGGTCGTCATGGCGACGATGACGTCATAATGGTCGTCATGGCGACGATGACGTCATAATGGTCGTCATGGCGACGATGATGTCATAATGGTCGTCATGGCGACGATGATGTCATAATGGTCGTCATGGCGACGGTGATGTCATAATGGTCGTCATGCCGACGATGATGTCAGTATGGTGGTCATGGCTTTGGTGATGTCATAATGGTCGTCATGGCAACGATGATGTCATAATGGTCGTCATGGCGACGATGATGTCATAATGGTCGTCATGGCGACGATGATGTCAGTATGGTGGTCATGGCTTTGGTGATGTCATAATGGTCGTCATGGCGACGATGATGTCAAAATGGTCGTCATGGCAATGGTGATGTCAGAATGGTCTTCATGGCGACGATGATGTCATACTGGTCGTCATGGCGACGGTGTTGCCATAATGGTCGTCATGGCGAAGATGATGTCATGATGGTCGTCATGGCGACGATGATGTCATAATGGTCATCATGGCGACGATGACGTCATAATGGTCGTCATGGCGACAATGACGTCATTATGGTCGTCATGGCGACGATAATGTCATAATGGTCGTCATGGCGACTATGATGTCATACTGGTCGTCATGGCGACGGAGTTGCCATAATGGTCGTCATTTCGACGATGATGTCATAATGGTCGTCATGCCGACGATGATGTCATAATGGTTGTCATGGCGACGGTGTTTTCATAATGGTCGTCATGGCGACGATGATGTCATAATGGTCGTCATGGCGACGATGATGTCATAATGGTCGTCATGGCGACGATGATGTCAATATGGTTGTCATGGCTTTGGTGATGTCATAATGGTCGTCATGGCGACGGTGATGTCATAATGGTCGTCATGGCGACGATGATGTCATAATGGTCGTCATGGCGACGATGATGTCATAATGGTCGTCATGGCGACGGTGATGTCATAATGGTCGTCATGGCGACGATGATGTCATAATGGTCGTCATGGCTACGATGATGTCATAATGGTCGTCATGGCGACGATGATGTTATAATAGTCGTCATGCCAACGATGATGTCAATATGGTTGTCATGGCTTTTTTGATGTCATAATGGTCGACATGGCGACGGTGATGTCATAATGGTCGTCATGGCGACGATGATGTCATAATGGTCGTCACGGCGGCGGTAATGTCATAATGGTCGTCATGGCGACGATGATGTCATACTGTCGTCATGGCGACGGTGTTGCCATAATGGTCGTCATGGCGACGATGATGTCATAATGGTCATCATGGCGACGATGACGTCATAATGGTCGTCATGGCGACGATGACGTCATAATGGTCGTCATGGCGACGATGACGTCATAATGGTCGTCATGGCGACGATAATGTCATACTGGTCGTCATGGCGACGGTGTTGCCATAATGGTCGTCATGGCGACGATGATGTCATAATGGTCGTCATGCCAACGATGATGTCATAATGGTCGTCATGGAGACGATGATGTCATAATGGTCGTCATGGCGACGATGATGTCAGTATGGTGGTCATGGCTTTGGTGATGTCATAATGGTCGTCATGGCGACGGTGATGTCATAATGGTCATCATGGCAATGGTGATGTCAGAATGGTCGTCATGGCGACGATGATGTCATACTGTCGTCATGGCGACGGTGTTGCCATAATGGTCGTCATGGCGACGATGATGTCATAATGGTCATCATGGCGACGATGACGTCATAATGGTCGTCATGGCAACGATGATGTCATAATGGTCGTCATGGCAACGATGATGTCATACTGGTCGTCATGGCGACAGTGTTGCCATAATGGTCGTCATGGCGACGATGATGTCACAATGGTCGTCATGGCGACGGTGTTGTCATAATGGTCGTCATGCCGACGATGATGTCATAATGGTCGTCATGGCGAAGATGATGTCATAATGGTCGTCATGGCGACGATGATGTCATAATGGTCGTCATGGCGACGATGACGTCATAATGGTCGTCATGGCGACGATGATGTCATAATGGTCGTCATGGCGACGGTGATGTCATAATAGTCGTCATGGCGACAATGATGTCATAATGGTCGTCATGGCGACGATGATGTCATAATGGTCGTCACGGCGACGGTGTTGCCATAATGGTCGTCATGGCGACGATGATGTCATAATGGTCGTCATGGCGACGATGATGTCATAATGGTCGTCATGGCGAAGATGATGTCAGTATGGTGGTCATGGCTTTGGTGATGTCATAATGGTCGTCATGGCGACGGTGATGTCATAATGGTCGTCATGGCAAAGGTGATGTCCAAATGGTCGTCATGGCGACGATGATGTCATAATGGTCGTCATGGCGACGATGATGTCAGTATGGTGGTCATGGCTTTGGTGATGTCATAATGGTCGTCATGGCGACGGTGATGTCATCATGGTCGTCATGGCAATGGTGATGTCAGAATGGTCGTCATAGCGACGATGATGTCAGTATGGTGGTAATGGCTTTGGTGATGTCATAATGGTCGTCATGGCGACGATTATGTCATAATGGTCGTCATGGCGACGATGATGTCAATATGGTTGTCATGGCTTTGGTGATGTCATAATGGTCGTCATGGCGACGGTGATGTCATAATGGTCGTCACGGCGACGATGATGTCATAATGGTCGTCACGGCGACGATGATGTCATAATGGTCGTCATGGCGACGATGATGTCATACTGGTCGTCATGGCGACGGTGTTGCCATAATGGTCGTCATGGGGACGATGATGTCATAATGGTCGTCATGCCGACGATGATGCCATAATGGTCGTCATGGCGACGATGATGTCATAATGGTCGTCATGGCGACGATGATGTCATAATGGTCGTCACGGCGACGGTGTTGCCATAATGGTCGTCATGGCGACGATGATGTCATAATGGTCGTCATGGCGAAGATGATGTCAGTATGGTGGTCATGGCTTTGGTGATGTCATAATGGTCGTCATGGCGACGGTGATGTCATAATGGTCGTCATGGCAAAGGTGATGTCCAAATGGTCGTCATGGCGACGGTGTTGCCATAATGGTCGTCATGGCGACGATGATGTCATAATGGTCGTCATGGCGACGATGATGTCAGTATGGTGGTCATGGCTTTGGTGATGTCATAATGGTCGTCATGGCGACGGTGATGTCATCATGGTCGTCATGGCAATGGTGATGTCAGAATGGTCGTCATGGCGACGATGATGTCAGTATGGTGGTAATGGCTTTGGTGATGTCATAATGGTCGTCATGGCGACGATTATGTCATAATGGTCGTCATGGCGACGATGATGTCAATATGGTTGTCATGGCTTTGGTGATGTCATAATGGTCGTCATGGCGACGGTGATGTCATAATGGTCGTCACGGCGACGATGATGTCATAATGGTCGTCACGGCGACGATGATGTCATAATGGTCGTCATGGCGACGATGATGTCATACTGGTCGTCATGGCGACGGTGTTGCCATAATGGTCATCATGGCGACGATGATGTCATAATGGTCGTCATGCCGACGATGATGCCATAATGGTCGTTATGGCGACGATGATGTCATAATGGTCGTCATGGCGACGATGATGTCATAATGGTCGTCATGGCGACGATGATGTCTGTATGGTGGTAATGGCTTTGGTGATGTCATAATGGTCGTCATGGCGACGGTGATGTCATAATGGTCGTCATGGCAATGGTGATGTCAGAATGGTGGTCATGGCTTTGGTGATGTCATAATGGTCGTCATGGCGACGATGATGTCAATATGGTTGTCATGGCTTTCGTGATGTCATAATGGTCGTCATGGCGACGGTGATGTCATAATGGTCGTCATGGCGACGATGATGTCATAATGGTCGTCACGGCGACGATGATGTCATAATGGTCGTCATAGCGACGATGATGTCATAATGGTCGTCATGGCGACGATGACGTCATAATGGTCGTCATGGCGACGATGATGTCATAATGGTCGTCATGGCGACGATGATGTCATAATGGTCGTCATGGCGACGGTGATGTCATAATGGTCGTCATGCCGACGATGATGTCAGTATGGTGGTCATGGCTTTGGTGATGTCATAATGGTCGTCATGGCAACGATGATGTCATAATGGTCGTCATGGCGACGATGATGTCATAATGGTCGTCATGGCGACGATGATGTCAGTATGGTGGTCATGGCTTTGGTGATGTCATAATGGTCGTCATGGCGACGATGATGTCAAAATGGTCGTCATGGCAATGGTGATGTCAGAATGGTCTTCATGGCGACGATGATGTCATACTGGTCGTCATGGCGACGGTGTTGCCATAATGGTCGTCATGGCGACGATGATGTCATGATGGTCGTCATGGCGACGATGATGTCATAATGGTCATCATGGCGACGATGACGTCATAATGGTCGTCATGGCGACGATAATGTCATAATGGTCGTCATGGCGACTATGATGTCATACTGGTCGTCATGGCTACGATGATGTCAGTTTGGTGGTCATGGCTTTGGTGATGTCATAATGGTCGTCATGCCGACGATGATGTCATAATGGTTGTCATGGCGACGGTGTTTTCATAATGGTCGTCATGGCGACGATGATGTCATAATGGTCGTCATGTCGACGATGATGTCATAATGGTCGTCATGGCTACGATGATGTCAGTTTGGTGGTCATGGCTTTGGTGATGTCATAATGGTCGTCATGGCGACGGTGATGTCATAATGGTCGTCATGGCAATGGTGATGTCAGAATGGTCGTCATGGCGACGATGATGTCAGGATGGTGGTCATGGCTTTGGTGATGTCATAATGGTCGTCATGGCGACGATGATGTCATAATGGTCGTCATGGCGACGATGATGTCAATATGGTTGTCATGGCTTTGGTGATGTCATAATGGTCGTCATGGCGACGGTGATGTCATAATGGTCGTCACGGCGACGATGATGTCATAATAGTCGTCACGGCGACGGTGATGTCATAATGGTCGTCATGGCGACGATGATGTCATACTGGTCGTCATGGCGACGGTGTTGCCATAATGGTCGTCATGGCGACGATGATGTCATAATGGTCGTCATGGCGACAATGATGTCATAATGGTCGTCATGGCGACGATGACGTCATAATGGTCGTCATGGCGACGATGATTTTATAATGGTCGTCATGGCGACGGTGATGTCATAATGGTTGCCATGGCAACAATGTTGTCATAAAGGTCGTCATGGCGAAGGTGATGTCATAATGGTCGTCATGGCGATGATGATGTCATTATGGTCGTCATGGCAACGATGATGTCATTATTGTCGTCATGGCAACGATGAAGTCATATTCGTCGTCACGGCAATAGTGATGTCATAATGCTCATCATGGCGAAGGTGATGTCATAATAATTGCCATGGCAACAATGTTGTCATAATGGTCGTCATGACGACGGTTATGTCATAATGGTCGTCATGGCGACGGTGATGTCATAATGGTCATCATGGCAACGATGAGGTCATAATGTTCGTCATGGCGACGGTGATGTAATATTGGTCGTCATGGCGACGATGATGTCATAATGGTCATCATGGCGACAATGATGTCATAATGGTCGTCATGGCGACGGTGATGTCATAATGGTCATCATGGCGACGATGATGTCATAATGGTCGTCATGGCGACGATGATCTCATAATGTTCGTCATGGCGACGATGAAGTCATAATGGTCGTCAAGGCGACGATGATGTCAAAATGGTCATCATGGCGACGATGATGTCATAATGGTCGTCATGGCGACGGTGATGTCAGAATGGTCGTCATGGCAATGGTGATGTCAGAATGGTCGTCATGGCAAAGGTGATGTCAGAATGGTCATCATGGCGACGATGATGTCATAATGGTCGTCATGGCGACGATGATGTCATAATGGTCGTCATGGCAATGATGATGCCATAATGGTCGTCATGGCGACGATGATGTCAAAATGGTCGTCATGGCGACAATGATGTCATAATGGTCGTCATGGCGACGATGATGTCATTATGGTCGTCATGGCGACGGTGTTGCCATAATGGTCGTCATGGCGACGATGATGTCATAATGGTCGTCATGGCGACGATGATGTCATAATGGTCGTTATGGCGACGATGATGTCAATATGGTTGTCATGGCTTTGGTGATGTCATAATGGTCGTCACGGCGACGGTGATGTCATAATGGTCGTCACGGCGACGGTGATGTCATAATGGTCGTCATGGCGACGATGATGTCATACTGGTCGTCATGGCGACGGTGTTGCCATAATGGTCGTCATGGCGACGATGATGTCATAATGGTCGTCATGCCGACGATGATGCCATAATGGTCGTCATGACGACGATGATGTCATAATGGTCGTCATGGCGACGATGATGTCATAATGGTCGTCATGGCGACGATGATGTCAGTATGGTGGTCATGGCTTTGGTGATGTCATAATGGTCGTCATGGCGACGGTGATGTCATAATGGTCGTCATGGCAATGGTGATGTCAGAATGGTGGTCATGGCTTTGGTGATGTCATAATGGTCGTCATGGCGACGATGATGTCAATATGGTTGTCATGGCGACGATGATGTCATAATGGTCGTCATGGCGACGATGACGTCATAATGGTCGTCATGGCGACGATGATGTCATAATGGTCGTCATGGCGACGATGATGTCATAATGGTCGTCATGGCGACGGTGATGTCATAATGGTCGTCATGCCGACGATGATGTCAGTATGGTGGTCATGGCTTTGGTGATGTCATAATGGTCGTCATGGCAACGATGATGTCATAATGGTCGTCATGGCGACGATGATGTCATAATGGTCGTCATGGCGACGATGATGTCAGTATGGTGGTCATGGCTTTGGTGATGTCATAATGGTCGTCATGGCGACGATGATGTCAAAATGGTCGTCATGGCAATGGTGATGTCAGAATGGTCTTCATGGCGACGATGATGTCATACTGGTCGTCATGGCGACGGTGTTGCCATAATGGTCGTCATGGCGACGATGATGTCATGATGGTCGTCATGGCGACGATGATGTCATAATGGTCATCATGGCGACGATGACGTCATAATGGTCGTCATGGCGACGATAATGTCATAATGGTCGTCATGGCGACTATGATGTCATACTGGTCGTCATGGCTACGATGATGTCAGTTTGGTGGTCATGGCTTTGGTGATGTCATAATGGTCGTCATGCCGACGATGATGTCATAATGGTTGTCATGGCGACGGTGTTTTCATAATGGTCGTCATGGCGACGATGATGTCATAATGGTCGTCATGTCGACGATGATGTCATAATGGTCGTCATGGCTACGATGATGTCAGTTTGGTGGTCATGGCTTTGGTGATGTCATAATGGTCGTCATGGCGACGGTGATGTCATAATGGTCGTCATGGCAATGGTGATGTCAGAATGGTCGTCATGGCGACGATGATGTCAGGATGGTGGTCATGGCTTTGGTGATGTCATAATGGTCGTCATGGCGACGATGATGTCATAATGGTCGTCATGGCGACGATGATGTCAATATGGTTGTCATGGCTTTGGTGATGTCATAATGGTCGTCATGGCGACGGTGATGTCATAATGGTCGTCACGGCGACGATGATGTCATAATAGTCGTCACGGCGACGGTGATGTCATAATGGTCGTCATGGCGACGATGATGTCATACTGGTCGTCATGGCGACGGTGTTGCCATAATGGTCGTCATGGCGACGATGATGTCATAATGGTCGTCATGGCGACAATGATGTCATAATGGTCGTCATGGCGACGATGACGTCATAATGGTCGTCATGGCGACGATGATTTTATAATGGTCGTCATGGCGACGGTGATGTCATAATGGTTGCCATGGCAACAATGTTGTCATAAAGGTCGTCATGGCGAAGGTGATGTCATAATGGTCGTCATGGCGATGATGATGTCATTATGGTCGTCATGGCAACGATGATGTCATTATTGTCGTCATGGCAACGATGAAGTCATATTCGTCGTCACGGCAATAGTGATGTCATAATGCTCATCATGGCGAAGGTGATGTCATAATAATTGCCATGGCAACAATGTTGTCATAATGGTCGTCATGACGACGGTTATGTCATAATGGTCGTCATGGCGACGGTGATGTCATAATGGTCATCATGGCAACGATGAGGTCATAATGTTCGTCATGGCGACGGTGATGTAATATTGGTCGTCATGGCGACGATGATGTCATAATGGTCATCATGGCGACAATGATGTCATAATGGTCGTCATGGCGACGGTGATGTCATAATGGTCATCATGGCGACGATGATGTCATAATGGTCGTCATGGCGACGATGATCTCATAATGTTCGTCATGGCGACGATGAAGTCATAATGGTCGTCAAGGCGACGATGATGTCAAAATGGTCATCATGGCGACGATGATGTCATAATGGTCGTCATGGCGACGGTGATGTCAGAATGGTCGTCATGGCAATGGTGATGTCAGAATGGTCGTCATGGCAAAGGTGATGTCAGAATGGTCATCATGGCGACGATGATGTCATAATGGTCGTCATGGCGACGATGATGTCATAATGGTCGTCATGGCAATGATGATGCCATAATGGTCGTCATGGCGACGATGATGTCAAAATGGTCGTCATGGCGACAATGATGTCATAATGGTCGTCATGGCGACGATGATGTCATTATGGTCGTCATGGCGACGGTGTTGCCATAATGGTCGTCATGGCGACGATGATGTCATAATGGTCGTCATGGCGACGATGATGTCATAATGGTCGTTATGGCGACGATGATGTCAATATGGTTGTCATGGCTTTGGTGATGTCATAATGGTCGTCACGGCGACGGTGATGTCATAATGGTCGTCACGGCGACGGTGATGTCATAATGGTCGTCATGGCGACGATGATGTCATACTGGTCGTCATGGCGACGGTGTTGCCATAATGGTCGTCATGGCGACGATGATGTCATAATGGTCGTCATGCCGACGATGATGCCATAATGGTCGTCATGACGACGATGATGTCATAATGGTCGTCATGGCGACGATGATGTCATAATGGTCGTCATGGCGACGATGATGTCAGTATGGTGGTCATGGCTTTGGTGATGTCATAATGGTCGTCATGGCGACGGTGATGTCATAATGGTCGTCATGGCAATGGTGATGTCAGAATGGTGGTCATGGCTTTGGTGATGTCATAATGGTCGTCATGGCGACGATGATGTCAATATGGTTGTCATGGCTTTGGTGATGTCATAATGGTCGTCATGGCGACGGTGATGTCATAATGGTCGTCATGGCGACGATGATGTCATCATGGACGTCACGGCGACGATGATGTCATAATGGTCGTCATAGCGACGATGATGTCATAATGGTCGTCATGGCGACGATGACGTCATAATGGTCGTCATGGCGACGATGACGTCATAATGGTCGTCATGGTGACGATGATGTCATAATGGTCGTCATGGCAATGGTGATGTCAGAATGGTCTTCATGGCGACGATGATGTCATACTGGTCGTCATGGCGACGGTGTTGCCATAATGGTCGTCATGGCGACGATGATGTCATAATGGTCGTCATGGCGACGATGATGTCATAATGGTCATCATGGCGACGGTGATGTCATAATGGTCATCATGGCAACGATGAGGTCATAATGTTCGTCATGGCGACGGTGATGTAATATTGGTCGTCATGGCGACGATGATGTCATAATGGTCATCATGGCGACAATGATGTCATAATGGTCGTCATGGCGACGGTGATGTCATAATGGTCATCATGGCGACGATGATGTCATAATGGACGTCATGGCGACGATGATGTCATAATGTTCGTCATGGTGACGATGAAGTCATAATGGTCGTCAAGGCGACGATGATGTCAAAATGGTCATCATGGCGACGATGAGGTCATAATGTTCGTCATGGCGACGGTGATGTAATATTGGTCGTCATGGCGACGATGATGTCATAATGGTCATCATGGCGACAATGATGTCATAATGGTCGTCATGGCGACGGTGATGTCATAATGGTCATCATGGCGACGATGATGTCATAATGGTCGTCATGGCGACGATGATGTCATAATGTTCGTCATGGTGACGATGAAGTCATAATGGTCGTCAAGGCGACGATGATGTCAAAATGGTCATCATGGCGACGATGATTTCAGAATGGTCGTCATGGCGACGGTGATGTCAGAATGGTCGTCATGGCAATGGTGATGTCAGAATGGTCGTCATGGCAAAGGTGATGTCAGAATGGTCATCATGGCGACGATGATGTCATAATGGTCGTCATGGCGACGATGATGTCATAATGGTCGTCATGGCAATGATGATGCCATAATGGTCGTCATGGCGACGATGATGTCAAAATGGTCGTCATGGCGAAAATGATGTCATAATGGTCGTCATGGCGACGATGATGTCATTATGGTCGTCATGGCGACGGTGTTGCCATAATGGTCGTCATGGCGACGATGATGTCATAATGGTCGTCATGGCGACGATGATGTCATAATTGTCGTCATGGCGATGATGATGTCATAATGGTCGTCATGCCGACGATGATGTCATTATGGTCATCATGGCGACAATGATGTCATAATGGTCGTTATGGCGACGATGATGTCAATATGGTTGTCATGGCTTTGGTGATGTCATAATGGTCGTCACGGCGACGGTGATGTCATAATGGTCGTCACGGCGACGGTGATGTCATCATGGTCGTCATGGCGACGATGATGTCATAATGGTCGTCACGGTGACGATGATGTCATAATGGTCGTCACGGCGACGGTGATGTCATAATGGTCGTCATGGCGACGATGATGTCACACTGTTCGTCATGGCGACGGTGTTGCCATAATGGTCGTCATGGCGACGATGACGTCACACTGTTCGTCATGGCGACGGTGTTGCCATAATGGTCGTCATGGCGACGATGATGTCACACTGTTCGTCATGGCGACGATGAAGTCATAATGGTCGTCAAGGCGACGATGATGTCAAAATGGTCATCATGGCGACGATGATGTCATAATGGTCGTCATGGCGACGGTGATGTCAGAATGGTCGTCATGGCAATGGTGATGTCAGAATGGTCGTCATGGCAAAGGTGATGTCAGAATGGTCATCATGGCGACGATGATGTCATAATGGTCGTCATGGCGACGATGATGTCATAATGGTCGTCATGGCAATGATGATGCCATAATGGTCGTCATGGCGACGATGATGTCAAAATGGTCGTCATGGCGACAATGATGTCATAATGGTCGTCATGGCGACGATGATGTCATTATGGTCGTCATGGCGACGGTGTTGCCATAATGGTCGTCATGGCGACGATGATGTCATAATGGTCGTCATGGCGACGATGATGTCATAATGGTCGTTATGGCGACGATGATGTCAATATGGTTGTCATGGCTTTGGTGATGTCATAATGGTCGTCACGGCGACGGTGATGTCATAATGGTCGTCACGGCGATGGTGATGTCATAATGGTCGTCATGGCGACGATGATGTCATACTGGTCGTCATGGCGACGGTGTTGCCATAATGGTCGTCATGGCGACGATGATGTCATAATGGTCGTCATGCCGACGATGATGCCATAATGGTCGTCATGACGACGATGATGTCATAATGGTCGTCATGGCGACGATGATGTCATAATGGTCGTCATGGCGACGATGATGTCAGTATGGTGGTCATGGCTTTGGTGATGTCATAATGGTCGTCATGGCGACGGTGATGTCATAATGGTCGTCATGGCAATGGTGATGTCAGAATGGTGGTCATGGCTTTGGTGATGTCATAATGGTCGTCATGGCGACGATGATGTCAATATGGTTGTCATGGCTTTGGTGATGTCATAATGGTCGTCATGGCGACGGTGATGTCATAATGGTCGTCATGGCGACGATGATGTCATCATGGACGTCACGGCGACGATGATGTCATAATGGTCGTCATAGCGACGATGATGTCATAATGGTCGTCATGGCGACGATGACGTCATAATGGTCGTCATGGCGACGATGATGTCATAATGGTCGTCATGGCGACGATGATGTCATACTGGTCGTCATGGCGACGGTGTTGCCATAATGGTTGTCATGGCGACAATGATGTCATAATGGTCGTCATGGCGACGGTGATATCATAATGGTCGTCATGCCGACGATGATGTCAGTATGGTGGTCATGGCTTTGGTGATGTCATAATGGTCGTCATGGCAACGATGATGTCATAATGGTCGTCATGGCGACGATGATGTCATAATGGTCGTCATGGCGACGATGATGTCAGTATGGTGGTCATGGCTTTGGTGATGTCATAATGGTCGTCATGGCGACGATGATGTCAAAATGGTCGTCATGGCAATGGTGATGTCAGAATGGTCTTCATGGCGACGATGATGTCATACTGGTCGTCATGGCGACGGTGTTGCCATAATGGTCGTCATGGCGACGATGATGTCATAATGGTCGTCATGGCGACGATGATGTCATAATGGTCATCATGGCGACGATGACGTCATAATGGTCGTCATGGCGACGATGACGTCATAATGGTCGTCATGGCGACAATGACGTCATTATGGTCGTCATGGCGACGATAATGTCATAATGGTCGTCATGGCGACTATGATGTCATACTGGACGTCATGGCGACGGAGTTGCCATAATGGTCGTCATTTCGACGATGATGTCATAATGGTCGTCATGGCGACGGTGTTTTCATAATGGTCGTCATGGCGACGATGATGTCATAATGGTCGTCATGGCGACGATGATGTCATAATGGTCGTCATGGCGACGATGATGTCAGTATGGTGGTCATGGCTTTGGTGATGTCATAATGGTCGTCACGGCGACGGTGATGTCATAATGGTCGTCATGGCAATGGTGATGTCAGAATGGTCGTCATGGCGACGATGATGTCAGGATGGTGGTCATGGCTTTGGTGATGTCATAATGGTCATCATGGCGACGATGATGTCAATATGGTTGTCATGGCTTTGGTGATGTCATAATGGTCGTCATGGCGACGGTGATGTCATAATGGTTGTCACGGCGATGATGATGTCATAATAGTCGTCACGGCGACGGTGATGTCATAATGGTCGTCATGGCGACGATGATGTCATACTGGTCGTCATGGCGACGGTGTTGTCATAATGGTCGTCATGGCGACGATGATGTCATAATGGTCGTCATGGCGACAATGATGTCATAATGGTCGTCATGGCGACGATGACGTCATAATGGTCGTCATGGCGACGATGATTTCATAATGGTCGTCATGGCGACGGTGATGTCATAATGGTTGCCATGGCAACAATGTTGTCATAAAGGTCGTCATGGCGAAGGTGATGTCATAATGGTCGTCATGGCGATGATGATGTCATTATGGTCGTCATGGCAACGATGATGTCATTATGGTCGTCATGGCAACGATGATGTCATAATTGTCGTCATGGCAACGATGAAGTCATATTCGTTGTCACGGCAATAGTGATGTCATAATGCTCATCATGGCGAAGGTGATGTCATAATAATTGCCATGGCAACAATGTTGTCATAATGGTCGTCATGACGACGGTTATGTCATAATGGTCGTCATGGCGACGGTGATGTCATAATGGTCATCATGGCAACGATGAGGTCATAATGTTCGTCATGGCGACGGTGATGTAATATTGGTCGTCATGGCGACGATGATGTCATAATGGTCATCATGGCGACAATGATGTCATAATGGTCGTCATGGCGACGGTGATGTCATAATGGTCATCATGGCGACGATGATGTCATAATGGTCGTCATGGCGACGATGATGTCATAATGTTCGTCATGGTGACGATGAAGTCATAATGGTCGTCAAGGCGACGATGATGTCAAAATGGTCATCATGGCGACGATGATTTCAGAATGGTCGTCATGGCGACGGTGATGTCAGAATGGTCGTCATGGCAATGGTGATGTCAGAATGGTCGTCATGGCAAAGGTGATGTCAGAATGGTCATCATGGCGACGATGATGTCATAATGGTCGTCATGGCGACGATGATGTCATAATGGTCGTCATGGCAATGATGATGCCATAATGGTCGTCATGGCGACGATGATGTCAAAATGGTCGTCATGGCGACAATGATGTCATAATGGTCGTCATGGCGACGATGATGTCATTATGGTCGTCATGGCGACGGTGTTGCCATAATGGTCGTCATGGCGACGATGATGTCATAATGGTCGTCATGGCGATGATGATGTCATAATGGTCGTCATGCCGACGATGATGTCATTATGGTCATCATGGCGACAATGATGTCATAATGGTCGTTATGGCGACGATGATGTCAATATGGTTGTCATGGCTTTGGTGATGTCATAATGGTCGTCACGGCGACGGTGATGTCATAATGGTCGTCACGGCGACGGTGATGTCATCATGGTCGTCATGGCGACGATGATGTCATAATGGTCGTCACGGTGACGATGATGTCATAATGGTCGTCACGGCGACGGTGATGTCATAATGGTCGTCATGGCGACGATGATGTCACACTGTTCGTCATGGCGACGGTGTTGCCATAATGGTCGTCATGGCGACGATGACGTCACACTGTTCGTCATGGCGACGGTGTTGCCATAATGGTCGTCATGGCGACGATGATGTCACACTGTTCGTCATGGCGACGGTGTTGCCATAATGGTCGTCATGGCGACGATGATGTCATAATGGTCGTCATGGCGACGATGATGTCATAATGGTCGTCATGGCGTCAATGATGTCATAATGGTCGTCATGCCGACGATGATGTCATTATGGTCATCATGGCAACGATGATGTCATAATGGTCGTCATGGCGACGATGATGTCATAATAGTCATCATGGCGACAATGATGTCATAATGGTCGTCATGGCGACGATGATGTTAATATGGTTGTCATGGCTTTGGTGATGTCATAATGGTCGTCACGGCGACGGTGATGTCATAATGGTCGTCATGGCGACGATGACGTCATAATGGTCGTCATGGCGAATATGATGTCATACTGGTCGTCATGGCGACGGTGTTGCCATAACAGTCGTCATGGCGACGATGATGTCATAATGGTCGTCAGGGCGACGATGATGTCATAATGGTCGTCATGGCGACGATGATGTCATAATGGTCGTCATGCCGACGATGATGTCATAATAGTCGTCATGGCGAAGATGATGTCATAATGGTCGTCATGGCGACGATGATGTCATATTGGTCGTCATGGCGACGATGACGTCATAATGATCGTCATGGCGACGATGACGTCATAATGATCGTCATGTCGACGGTGATGTCATAATGGTCGTCATGGCGACGGTGATGTCATAATAGTCGTCATGGCGACGTTGATGTCATAATTGTCGTCATGCCGACGATGATGTCATAATGGTCGTCATGGCGACGATGATGTCATAATGGTCGTCATGGCGACGATGATGTCAGAATGGTCGTCATGGCGACGATTATGTCAGTATGGTAGTCATGGCTTTGGTGATGTCATAATGGTCGTCATGCCGACGATGATGTCATAATGGTCGTCATGGCGACGGTGTTACCATAATGGTCGTCATGGCGACGATGATGTCATAATGGTCGTCATGGCGACGATGATGTCATAATGGTCGTCATGGCGACGATGATGTCAGAATGGTCGTCATGGCGACGATTATGTCAGTATGGTAGTCATGGCTTTGGTGATGTCATAATGGTCGTCATGGCGACGATGATATCATAATGGTCGTCATGGCGACGATGATGTCATAATGGTCGTCACGGCGACGATTATGTCATAATGGTCGTCACGGCGACGGTGATGTCATAATGGTTGCCATAGCAACAATGTTGTCATAAAGTTCGTCATGGTGACGATGATGTCATAATGGTAGTCATGGCAACGATGATGTCATAATGGTCGTCATGGCGACGATGATGTCATAATGGTCGTCATGGCGACAGTATTGCCATAATGGTCGTCATGGCGACGATGATGTCATAATGGTCGACATGGCAACGGTGTTCTCATAATGGTCGTCATGCCGACGATGATGTCATAATGGTTGTCATGGCGAAGATGATGTCATAATCGTCGTCATGGCGATGATGATGTCATAATGGTCGTCATGGCGACGATGACGTCATAATGGTCGTCATGGCGACAGTGATGTCATAATAGTCGTCATGGCGACGATGATGTCATAATGGTCGTCATGCCGACGATGATGTCATAATGGTCGTCACGGCGACGGTGTTGCCATAATGGTCGTCATGGCGACGATGATGTCATAATGGTCGTCATGGCGACGATGATGTCATAATGGTCGTCATGGCGACGATGATGACAGTATGGTGGTCATGGCTTTGGTGATGTCATAATGGTCGTCATGGCGACGGTGATGTCATAATGGTCGTCATGGCAATGGTGATGTCAGAATGGTCGTCATGGCGACAGTGTTGCCATAATGGTCGTCATGGCGATGATGATGTCATAATGGTCGTCATGGCGACGATGATGTCATAATGGTCGTCATGGCGACGATGACGTCATAATGGTCGTCATGGCGACGATGATGTCATAATGGTCGTCATGGCGACGATGATGTCATAATGGTCGTCATGGCGACGATGATGTCAGTATGGTGGTCATGGCTTTGGTGATGTCATAATGGTCGTCATGGCGACAGTGATGTCATAATGGTCGTCATGGCAATGGTGATGTCAGAATGGTCGTCATGGCGACGATGATGTCAGTATGGTGGTCATGGCTTTGGTGATGTCATAATGGTCGTCATGGCGGCGGTGATGTCATAATGGTCGTCATGGCGACGATGATGTCATAATGGTCGTCACGGCGACGATGATGTCATAATGGTCGTCATAGCGACGATGATGTCATAATGGTCGTCATGGCGACGATGACGTCATAATGGTCGTCATGGCGACGATGATGTCATAATGTTCGTCATGGCGACGATGATGTCAATATGGTTGTCATGGCTTTGGTGATGTCATAATGGTCGTCATGGCGACGGTGATGTCATAATGGTCGTCATGGCGACGATGATGTCATAATGGTCGTCATGGCGACGATGATGTCATAATGGTCGTCATGGCGACGATGATGTCATAATGGTCGTCATGCTGACGATGATATCAGTATGGTGGTCATGGCTTTGGTGATGTCATAATGGTCGTCATGGCGACGATGATGTCATACTGGTCGTCATGGCGACGGTGTTGCCATAATGGTTGTCATGGCGACGATGATGTCATAATGGTCGTCATGGCGACGGTGATGTCATAATGGTCGTCATGCCGACGATGATGTCAGTACGGTGGTCATGGCTTTGGTGATGTCATAATGGTGGTCATGGCTTTGGTGATGTCATAATGGTCGTCATGGCAATGGTGATGTCAGAATGGTCGTCATGGCGACGATGATGTCAGTATGGTGGTCATGGCTTTGGTGATGTCAGAATGGTCGTCATGGCGACGATGATGTCATACTGGTCGTCATGGCGACGGTGTTGCCATAATGGTCGTCATGGCGACGATGATGTCATAATGGTCGTCATGGCAATGGTGATATCAGAATGGTCGTCATGGCGACGATGATGTCATAATGGTCGTCATGGCGACGGTGATGTCATAATGGTCGTCATGGCGACGATGATGTCATAATGGTCGTCATGGCTACGATGATGTCATAATGGTCGTCATGGCGACGATGATGTTATAATAGTCGTCATGGCGACGATGATGTCAGAATGGTCGTTATGCAAACGATGATGTCAATATGGTTGTCATGGCTTTGGTGATGTCATAATGGTCGTCATGGCGACGGTGATGTCATAATGGTCATCATGGCGACGATGATGTCATAATGGTCGTCACGGCGACGATGATGTCATAATGGTCGTCACGGCGGCGTTAATGTCATAAAGGTCATCATGGCGACGATGATGTCATACTGTCGTCATGGCGACGGTGTTGCCATAATGGTCGTCATGGCGACGATGATGTCATAATGGTCATTATGGCGACGATGACGTCATAATGGTCGTCATGGCGACGATGACGTCATAATGGTCGTCATGGCGACGATAATGTCATACTGGTCGTCATGGCGACGGTGTTGCCATAATGGTCGTCATGCCGACGATGATGTCATAATGGTCGTCATGCCGACGATGATGTCATAATGGTCGTCATGGCGACGATGATGTCATAATGGTCGTCATGGCGACGATGATGTCAGTATGGTGGTCATGGCTTTGGTGATGTCATAATGGTCATCAGGGCGACGGTGATGTCATAATGGTCGTCATGGCAATGGTGATGTCAGAATGGTCGTCATGGCGACGATGATGTCATAATGGTCATCATGGCGACTATGACGTCATAATGGTCGTCATGGCAACGATGATGTCATAATGGTCGTCATGGCGACGATGATGTCATACTGGTCGTCATGGCGACAGTGTTGCCGTAATGGTCGTCATGGCGACGATGATGTCATAATGGTCGTCATGGCGACGGTGTTGTCATAATGGTCGTCATGCCGACGATGATGTCATAATGGTCGTCATGGCGACGATGATGTCATAATGGTCGTCATGGCGACGGTGATCTCATAATAGTCGTCATGGCGACAATGATGTCATAATGGTCGTCATGCCGACGATGATGTCATAATGGTCGTCACGGCGACGGTGTTGCCATAATGGTCGTCATGGCGACGATGATGTCATAATGGTCGTCATGGCGACGATGATGTCATAATGGTCGTCATGGCGACGATGATGTCAGTATGGTGGTCATGGCTTTGGTGATGTCATAATGGTCGTCATGGCGACGGTGATGTCATAATGGTCGTCATGGCAAAGGTGATGTCAGAATGGTCGTCATGGCGACGGTGTTGCCATAATGGTCGTCATGGCGACGATGACGTCATAATGGTCGTCATGGCGACGATGATGTCATAATGGTCGTCATGGCGACGATGACGTCATAATGGTCGTCATGGCCTTGGTGATGTCATAATGGTCGTCATTGCGACGGTGATGTCATAATGGTCGTCATGGCAATGGTGATGTCAGAATGGTCGTCATGGCGACGGTGATGTCATAATGGTCGTCATGGCAATGGTGATGTCAGAATGGTCGTCATGGCGACGATGACGTCATAATGGTCGTCATGGCGACGATGACGTCATAATGGTCGTCATGGCGACGATAATGTCCTACTGGTCGTCATGGCGACGGTGTTGCCATAATGGTCGTCATGCCGACGATGATGTCATAATGGTCGTCATGGCGACGATGATGTCATAATGGTCGTCATGGCGACGATGATGTCATAATGGTCGTCATGGCGATGATGATGTCATAATGGTCGTCATGGCGACGATGATGTCATAATGGTCGTCATGGCGACGATGATGTCATAATGGTCGTCATGCAGACGATGATATCAGTATGGTGGTCATGGCTTTGGTGATGTCATAATGGTCGTCATGGCGACGATGATGTCATACTGGTCGTCATGGCGACGGTGTTGCCATAATGGTCGTCATGGCGACGATGATGTCATAATGGTCGTCATGGCGACGGTGATGTCATAATGGTCGTCATGCCGACGATGATGTCAGTATGGTGGTCATGGCTTTGGTGATGTCATAATGGTCGTCATGGCGACGATGATGTCATACTGGTCGTCATGGCGATGGTGTTGCCATAATGGTCGTCATGGCGACGATGATGTCATAATGGTCGTCACGGCGACGGTGTTGCCATAATGGTCGTCATGGCGACGATGATGTCATAATGGTCGTCATGGCGACGATGATGTCATAATGGTCGTCATGGCGACGATGATGTCATAATGGACGTCATGGCGACGATGATGTCAGTATGGTGGTCATGGCTTTGGTGATGTCATAATGGTCGTCATGGCGACGGTGATGTCATAATGGTCGTCATGGCAATGGTGATGTCAGAATGGTCGTCATGGCGACGGTGTTGCCATAATGGTCGTCATGGCGACGATGATGTCATAATGGTCGTCATGGCGACGATGATGTCATAATGGTCGTCATGGCGACGATGACGTCATAATGGTCGTCATGGCGACGATGATGTCATAATGGTCGTCATGGCGACGATGATGTCATAATGGTTGTCATGGCGACGATGATGTCAGTATGGTGGTCATGGCTTTGGTGATGTCATAATGGTCGTCATGGCGACGGTGATGTCATAATGGTCGTCATGGCAATGGTGATGTCAGAATGGTCGTCATGGCGACGATGATGTCAGTATGGTGGTCATGGCTTTGGTGATGTCATAATGGTCGTCATGGCGACGATTATGTCATAATGGTTGTCATGGCGACGATGATGTCAATATGGTTGTCATGGCTTTTGTGATGTCATAATGGTCGTCATGGCGGCGGTGATGTCATAATGGTCGTCATGGCGACGATGATGTCATAATGGTCGTCACGGCGACAATGATGTCATAATGGTCGTCATAGCGACGATGATGTCATAATGGTCGTCATGGCGACGATGACGTCATAATGGTCGTCATGGCGACGATGATGTCATAATGTTCGTCATGGCGACGATGATGTCAATATGGTTGTCATGGCTTTGGTGATGTCATAATGGTCGTCATGGCGACGGTGATGTCATAATGGTCGTCATGGCGACGATGATGTCATAATGGTCGTCATGGCGACGATGATGTCATAATGGTCGTCATGGCGACGATGATGTCATAATGGTCGTCATGCTGACGATGATATCAGTATGGTGGTCATGGCTTTGGTGATGTCATAATGGTCGTCATGGCGACGATGATGTCATACTGGTCGTCATGGCGACGGTGTTGCCATAATGGTTGTCATGGCGACGATGATGTCATAATGGTCGTCATGGCGACGGTGATGTCATAATGGTCGTCATGCCGACGATGATGTCAGTATGGTGGTCATGGCTTTGGTGATGTCATAATGGTGGTCATGGCTTTGGTGATGTCATAATGGTCGTCATGGCAATGGTGATGTCAGAATGGTCGTCATGGCGACGATGATGTCAGTATGGTGGTCATGGCTTTGGTGATGTCAGAATGGTCGTCATGGCGACGATGATGTCATACTGGTCGTCATGGCGACGGTGTTGCCATAATGGTCGTCATGGCGACGATGATGTCATAATGGTCGTCATGGCAATGGTGATATCAGAATGGTCGTCATGGCGACGATGATGTCATAATGGTCGTCATGGCGACGGTGATGTCATAATGGTCGTCATGGCGACGATGATGTCATAATGGTCGTCATGGCTACGATGATGTCATAATGGTCGTCATGGCGACGATGATGTTATAATAGTCGTCATGGCGACGATGATGTCAGAATGGTCGTTATGCAAACGATGATGTCAATATGGTTGTCATGGCTTTGGTGATGTCATAATGGTCGTCATGGCGACGGTGATGTCATAATGGTCATCATGGCGACGATGATGTCATAATGGTCGTCACGGCGATGATGATGTCATAATGGTCGTCACGGCGGCGTTAATGTCATAATGGTCATCATGGCGACGATGATGTCATACTGTCGTCATGGCGACGGTGTTGCCATAATGGTCGTCATGGCGACGATGATGTCATAATGGTCATCATGGCGACGATGACGTCATAATGGTCGTCATGGCGACGATGACGTCATAATGGTCGTCATGGCGACGATAATGTCATACTGGTCGTCATGGCGACGGTGTTGCCATAATGGTCGTCATGCCGACGATGACGTCATAATGGTCGTCATGGCCTTGGTGATGTCATAATGGTCGTCATTGCGACGGTGATGTCATAATGGTCGTCATGGCAATGGTGATGTCAGAATGGTCGTCATGGCGACGGTGATGTCATAATGGTCGTCATGGCAATGGTGATGTCAGAATGGTCGTCATGGCGACGATGACGTCATAATGGTCGTCATGGCGACGATGACGTCATAATGGTCGTCATGGCGACGATAATGTCCTACTGGTCGTCATGGCGACGGTGTTGCCATAATGGTCGTCATGCCGACGATGATGTCATAATGGTCGTCATGGCGACGATGATGTCATAATGGTCGTCATGGCGACGATGATGTCATAATGGTCGTCATGGCGACGATGATGTCATAATGGTCGTCATGGCGACGATGATGTCATAATGGTCGTCATGCAGACGATGATATCAGTATGGTGGTCATGGCTTTGGTGATGTCATAATGGTCGTCATGGCGACGATGATGTCATACTGGTCGTCATGGCGACGGTGTTGCCATACTGGTCGTCATGGCGACGATGATGTCATAATGGTCGTCATGGCGACGGTGATGTCATAATGGTCGTCATGCCGACGATGATGTCAGTATGGTGGTCATGGCTTTGGTGATGTCATAATGGTCGTCATGGCGACGGTGATGTCATAATGGTCGTCATGGCAATGGTGATGTCAGAATGGTCGTCATGGCGACGATGATGTCAGTATGGTGGTCATGGCTTTGGTGATGTCAGAATATTCGTCATGGCGACGATGATGTCATACTGGTCGTCATTGCGACGGTGTTGCCATAATGGTCGTCATGGCGACGATGATGTCATAATGGTCGTCATGGCAATGGTGATGTCAGAATGGTCGTCATGGCGACGATGATGTCATAATGGTCGTCATGGCGACGGTGATGTCATAATGGTCGTCATGGCGACGATGATGTCATAATGGTCGTCATGGCTACGATGATGTCATAATGGTCGTCATGGCGACGATGATGTTATAATAGTCGTCATGGCGACGATGATGTCATAATGGTCGTCATGCCAACGATGATGTCAATATGGTTGTCATGGCTTTGGTGATGTCATAATGGTCGTCATGGCGACGGTGATGTCATAATGGTCGTCATGGCGACGATGATGTCATAATGGTCGTCACAGCGACGATGATGTCATAATGGTCGTCACGGCGGCGGTAATGTCATAATGGTCATCATGGCGACGATGATGTCATACTGTCGTCATGGCGACGGTGTTGCCATAATGGTCGTCATGGCGACGATGATGTAATAATGGTCATCATGGCGACGATGACGTCATAATGGTCGTCATGGCGACGATGTCATCATAATGGTCGTCATGGCGACGATGACGTCATAATGGTCGTCATGGCGACGGTGTTGCCATAATGGTCGTCATGCCGACGATGATGTCATAATGGTCGTCATGCCGACGATGATGTCATAATGGTCGTCATGGCGACGATTATGTCAGTATGGTGGTCATGGCTTTGGTGATGTCATAATGGTCGTCAGGGCGACGGTAATGTCATAATGGTCGTCATGGCAATGGTGATGTCAGAATGGTCGTCATGGCGACGATGATGTCATACTGTCGTCATGGCGACGGTGTTGCCATAATGGTCGTCATGGCGACGATGATGTCATAATGGTCATCATGGCGACGATGACGTCATAATGGTCGTCATGGCAACGATGATGTCATAATGGTCGTCATGGCGACGATGATGTCATACTGGTCGTCATGGCGACAGTGTTGCCATAATGGTCGTCATGGCGACGATGATGTCATAATGGTCGTCATGGCGACGGTGTTGTCATAATGGTCATCATGCCGACGATGATGTCATAATGGTCGTCATGGCGACGATGATGTCATAATGGTCGTCATGCCGACGATGATGTCATAATGGTCGTCATGGCGACGATGATGTCATAATGGTCGTCATGGCGACGGTGATGTCATAATAGTCGTCATGCCGACGATGATGTCATAATGGTCGTCATGCCGACGATGATGTCATAATGGTCGTCATGGCGACGATGATGTCATAATGGTCGTCATGGCGACGATGATGTCATAATGGTCGTCATGGCGACGATGATGTCATAATGGTCGTCATGGCGACGATGATGTCATAATGGTCGTCATGGCGACGATGATGTCATAATGGTCGTCATGCAGACGATGATATCAGTATGGTGGTCATGGCTTTGGTGATGTCATAATGGTCGTCATGGCGACGATGATGTCATACTGGTCGTCACGCCGACGGTGTTGCCATAATGGTCGTCACGCCGACGGTGTTGCCATAATGGTCGTCATGGCAACGATGATGTCATAATGGTCGTCATGGCGACGATGATGTCATACTGGTCGTCATGGCGACAGTGTTGCCATAATGGTCGTCATGGCGACGATGATGTCATAATGGTCGTCATGGCGACGGTGTTGTCATTATGGTCGTCATGCCGACGATGATGTCATAATGGTCGTCATGGCGACGATGATGTCATAATGGTCGTCATGGCGACGGTGATGTCATAATAGTCGTCATGGCGACCATGATGTCATAATGGTCGTCATGCCGACGATGATGTCATAATGGTCGTCACGGCGACGGTGTTGCCATAATGGTCGTCATGGCGACGATGATGTCATAATGGTCGTCATGGCGACGATGATGTCATAATGGTCGTCATGGCGACGATGATGTCAGTATGGTGGTCATGGCTTTGGTGATGTCATAATGGTCGTCATGGCGACGGTGATGTCATAATGGTCGTCATGGCAAAGGTGATGTCAGAATGGTCGTCATGGCGACGGTGTTGCCATAATGGTCGTCATGGCGACGATGACGTCTTAATGGTCGTCATGGCGACGATGATGTCATAATGGTCGTCATGGCGACGATGACGTCATAATGGTCGTCATGGCCTTGGTGATGTCATAATGGTCGTCATGGCGACGGTGATGTCATAATGGTCGTCATGGCAATGGTGATGTCAGAATGGTCGTCATGGCGACGATGATGTCAGTATGGTGGTCATGGCTTGGGTGATGTCATAATGGTCGTCATGGCGACGATTATGTCATAATGGTCGTCATGGCGACGATGATGTCAATATGGTTGTCATGGCTTGGTGATGTCATAATGGTCGTCATGGCGACGATGATGTCATAATGGTCGTCATGGCGACGATGATGTCATAATGGTCGTCATGGCGACGATGATGTCATTATGGTGGTCATGGCTTTGGTGATGTCATAATGGTCGTCAGGGCGACGGTGATGTCATAGTGGTCGTCATGGCAATGGTGATGTCAGAATGGTCGTCATGGCGATGATGATGTCATACTGTCGTCATGGCGACGGTGTTGCCATAATGGTCATCATGGCGACGATGATGTCATAATGGTCATCATGGCGACGATGACGTCATAATGGTCGTCATGGCAACGATGATGTCATAATGGTCGTCATGGCGACGATGATGTCATACTGGTCGTCATGGCGACAGTGTTGCCATAATGGTCGTCATGGCGACGATGATGTCATAATGGTCGTCATGGCGACGGTGTTGTCATAATGGTCGTCATGCCGACGATGATGTCATAATGGTCGTCATGGCGACAGTATTGCCATAATGGTCGTCATGGCGACGATGATGTCATAATGGTCGTCATGGCGACGGTGTTCTCATAATGGTCGTCATGCGGACGATGATGTCATAATGGTCGTCATGGCGAAGATGATGTCATAATCGTCGTCATGGCGATGATGATGTCATAATGGTCGTCATGGCGACGATGACGTCATAATGGTCGTCATGGCGACAGTGATGTCATAATAGTCGTCATGGCGACGATGATGTCATAATGGTCGTCATGCCGACGATGATGTCATAATGGTCGTCACGGCGACGGTGTTGCCATAATGGTCGTCACGGCGACGATGATGTCATAATGGTCGTCATGGCGACGATGATGTCATAATGGTCGTCATGGCGACGATGATGTCATAATGGTCGTCATAGCGACGATGATGTCAGTATGGTGGTCATGGCTTTGGTGATGTCATAATGGTCGTCATGGCGACGGTGATGTCATAATGGTCGTCATGGCAATGGTGATGTCAGAATGGTCGTCATGGCGACAGTGTTGCCATAATGGTCGTCATGGCGATGATGATGTCATAATGGTCGTCATGGCGACGATGATGTCATAATGGTCGTCATGGCGACGATGACGTCATAATGGTCGTCATGGCGACGATGATGTCATAATGGTCGTCATGGCGACGATGATGTCATAATGGTCGTCATGGCGACGATGATGTCAGTATGGTGGTCATGGCTTTGGTGATGTCATAATGGTCGTCATGGCGACAGTGATGTCATAATGGTCGTCATGGCAATGGTGATGTCAGAATGGTCGTCATGGCGACGATGATGTCAGTATGGTGGTCATGGCTTTGGTGATGTCATAATGGTCGTCATGGCGACGATTATGTCATAATGGTTGTCATGGCGACGATGATGTCAATATGGTTGTCATGGCTTTTGTGATGTCATAATGGTCATCATGGCGGCGGTGATGTCATAATGGTCGTCATGGCGACGATGATGTCATAATGGTCGTCACGGCGACGATGATGTCATAATGGTCGTCATAGCGACGATGATGTCATAATGGTCGTCATGGCGACGATGACGTCATAATGGTCGTCATGGCGACGATGATGTCATAATGTTCGTCATGGCGACGATGATGTCAATATGGTTGTCATGGCTTTGGTGATGTCATAATGGTCGTCATGGCGACGGTGATGTCATAATGGTCGTCATGGCGACGATGATGTCATAATGGTCGTCATGGCGACGATGATGTCATAATGGTCGTCATGGCGACGATGATGTCATAATGGTCGTCATGCTGACGATGATATCAGTATAGTGGTCATGGCTTTGGTGATGTCATAATGGTCGTCATGGCGACGATGATGTCATACTGGTCGTCATGGCGACGGTGTTGCCATAATGGTTGTCATGGCGACGATGATGTCATAATGGTCGTCATGGCGACGGTGATGTCATAATGGTCGTCATGCCGACGATGATGTCAGTACGGTGGTCATGGCTTTGGTGATGTCATAATGGTGGTCATGGCTTTGGTGATGTCATAATGGTCGTCATGGCAATGGTGATGTCAGAATGGTCGTCATGGCGACGATGATGTCAGTATGGTGGTCATGGCTTTGGTGATGTCAGAATGGTCGTCATGGCGACGATGATGTCATACTGGTCGTCATGGCGACGGTGTTGCCATAATGGTCGTCATGGCGACGATGATGTCATAATGGTCGTCATGGCAATGGTGATATCAGAATGGTCGTCATGGCGACGATGATGTCATAATGGTCGTCATGGCGACGGTGATGTCATAATGGTCGTCATGGCGACGATGATGTCATAATGGTCGTCATGGCTACGATGATGTCATAATGGTCGTCATGGCGACGATGATGTTATAATAGTCGTCATGGCGACGATGATGTCAGAATGGTCGTTATGCAAACGATGATGTCAATATGGTTGTCATGGCTTTGGTGATGTCATAATGGTCGTCATGGCGACGGTGATGTCATAATGGTCATCATGGCGACGATGATGTCATAATGGTCGTCACGGCGACGATGATGTCATAATGGTCGTCACGGCGGCGTTAATGTCATAATGGTCATCATGGCGACGATGATGTCATACTGTCGTCATGGCGACGGTGTTGCCATAATGGTCGTCATGGCGACGATGATGTCATAATGGTCATCATGGCGACGATGACGTCATAATGGTCGTCATGGCGACGATGACGTCATAATGGTCGTCATGGCGACGATAATGTCATACTGGTCGTCATGGCGACGGTGTTGCCATAATGGTCGTCATGCCGACGATGATGTCATAATGGTCGTTATGCCGACGATGATATCATAATGGTCGTCATGGCGACGATGATGTCATAATGGTCGTCATGGCGACGATGATGTCAGTATGGTGGTCATGGCTTTGGTGAAGTCATAATGGTCATCAGGGCGACGGTGATGTCATAATGGTCGTCATGGCAATGGTGATGTCAGAATGGTCGTCATGGCGACGATGATGTCATAATGGTCATCATGGCGACTATGACGTCATAATGGTCGTCATGGCAACGATGATGTCATAATGGTCGTCATGGCGACGATGATGTCATACTGGTCGTCATGGCGACAGTGTTGCCATAATGGTCGTCATGGCGACGATGATGTCATAATGGTCGTCATGGCGACGGTGTTGTCATAATGGTCGTCATGCCGACGATGATGTCATAATGGTCGTCATGGCGACGATGATGTCATAATGGTCGTCATGGCGACGGTGATCTCATAATAGTCGTCATGGCGACAATGATGTCATAATGGTCGTCATGCCGACGATGATGTCATAATGGTCGTCACGGCGACGGTGTTGCCATAATGGTCGTCATGGCGACGATGATGTCATAATGGTCGTCATGGCGACGATGATGTCATAATGGTCGTCATGGCGACGATGATGTCAGTATGGTGGTCATGGCTTTGGTGATGTCATAATGGTCGTCATGGCGACGGTGATGTCATAATGGTCGTCATGGCAAAGGTGATGTCAGAATGGTCGTCATGGCGACGGTGTTGCCATAATGGTCGTCATGGCGACGATGACGTCATAATGGTCGTCATGGCGACGATGATGTCATAATGGTCGTCATGGCGACGATGACGTCATAATGGTCGTCATGGCCTTGGTGATTTCATAATGGTCGTCATTGCGACGGTGATGTCATAATGGTCGTCATGGCAATGGTGATGTCAGAATGGTCGTCATGGCGACGGTGATGTCATAATGGTCGTCATGGCAATGGTGATGTCAGAATGGTCGTCATGGCGACGATGACGTCATAATGGTCGTCATGGCGACGATGACGTCATAATGGTCGTCATGGCGACGATAATGTCCTACTGGTCGTCATGGCGACGGTGTTGCCATAATGGTCGTCATGCCGACGATGATGTCATAATGGTCGTCATGGCGACGATGATGTCATAATGGTCGTCATGGCGACGATGATGTCATAATTGTCGTCATGGCGATGATGATGTCATAATGGTCGTCATGGCGACGATGATGTCATAATGGTCGTCATGGCGACGATGATGTCATAATGGTCGTCATGCAGACGGTGATATCAGTATGGTGGTCATGGCTTTGGTGATGTCATAATGGTCGTCATGGCGACGATGATGTCATACTGGTCGTCATGGCGACGGTGTTGCCATAATGGTCGTCATGGCGACGATGATGTCATAATGGTCGTCATGGCGACGGTGATGTCATAATGGTCGTCATGCCGACGATGATGTCAGTATGGTGGTCATGGCTTTGGTGATGTCATAATGGTCGTCATGGCGACGATGATGTCATACTGGTCGTCATGGCGATGGTGTTGCCATAATGGTCGTCATGGCGACGATGATGTCATAATGGTCGTCACGGCGACGGTGTTGCCATAATGGTCGTCATGGCGACGATGATGTCATAATGGTCGTCATGGCGACGATGATGTCATAATGGTCGTCATGGCGACGATGATGTCAGTATGGTGGTCATGGCTTTGGTGATGTCATAATGGTCGTCATGGCGACGGTGATGTCATAATGGTCGTCATGGCAATGGTGATGTCAGAATGGTCGTCATGGCGACGGTGTTGCCATAATGGTCGTCATGGCGACGATGATGTCATAATGGTCGTCATGGCGACGATGATGTCATAATGGTCGTCATGGCGACGATGACGTCATAATGGTCGTCATGGCGACGATGATGTCATAATGGTCGTCATGGCGACGATGATGTCATAATGGTTGTCATGGCGACGATGATGTCAGTATGGTGGTCATGGCTTTGGTGATGTCATAATGGTCGTCATGGCGACGGTGATGTCATAATGGTCGTCATGGCAATGGTGATGTCAGAATGGTCGTCATGGCGACGATGATGTCAGTATGGTGGTCATGGCTTTGGTGATGTCATAATGGTCGTCATGGCGACGATTATGTCATAATGGTTGTCATGGCGACGATGATGTCAATATGGTTGTCATGGCTTTTGTGATGTCATAATGGTCGTCATGGCGGCGGTGATGTCATAATGGTCGTCATAGCGACGATGATGTCATAATGGTCGTCATGGCGACGATGACGTCATAATGGTCGTCATGGCGACGATGATGTCATAATGTTCGTCATGGCGACGATGATGTCAATATGGTTGTCATGGCTTTGGTGATGTCATAATGGTCGTCATGGCGACGGTGATGTCATAATGGTCGTCATGGCGACGATGATGTCATAATGGTCGTCATGGCGACGATGATGTCATAATGGTCGTCATGGCGACGATGATGTCATAATGGTCGTCATGCTGACGATGATATCAGTATGGTGGTCATGGCTTTGGTGATGTCATAATGGTCGTCATGGCGACGATGATGTCATACTGGTCGTCATGGCGACGGTGTTGCCATAATGGTTGTCATGGCGACGATGATGTCATAATGGTCGTCATGGCGACGGTGATGTCATAATGGTCGTCATGCCGACGATGATGTCAGTATGGTGGTCATGGCTTTGGTGATGTCATAATGGTGGTCATGGCTTTGGTGATGTCATAATGGTCGTCATGGCAATGGTGATGTCAGAATGGTCGTCATGGCGACGATGATGTCAGTATGGTGGTCATGGCTTTGGTGATGTCAGAATGGTCGTCATGGCGACGATGATGTCATACTGGTCGTCATGGCGACGGTGTTGCCATAATGGTCGTCATGGCGACGATGATGTCATAATGGTCGTCATGGCAATGGTGATATCAGAATGGTCGTCATGGCGACGATGATGTCATAATGGTCGTCATGGCGACGGTGATGTCATAATGGTCGTCATGGCGACGATGATGTCATAATGGTCGTCATGGCTACGATGATGTCATAATGGTCGTCATGGCGACGATGATGTTATAATAGTCGTCATGGCGACGATGATGTCAGAATGGTCGTTATGCAAACGATGATGTCAATATGGTTGTCATGGCTTTGGTGATGTCATAATGGTCGTCATGGCGACGGTGATGTCATAATGGTCATCATGGCGACGATGATGTCATAATGGTCGTCACGGCGACGATGATGTCATAATGGTCATCACGGCGGCGTTAATGTCATAATGGTCATCATGGCGACGATGATGTCATACTGTCGTCATGGCGACGGTGTTGCCATAATGGTCGTCATGGCGACGATGATGTCATAATGGTCATCATGGCGACGATGACGTCATAATGGTCGTCATGGCGACGATGACGTCATAATGGTCGTCATGGCGACGATAATGTCATACTGGTCGTCATGGCGACGGTGTTGCCATAATGGTCGTCATGCCGACGATGACGTCATAATGGTCGTCATGGCCTTGGTGATGTCATAATGGTCGTCATTGCGACGGTGATGTCATAATGGTCGTCATGGCAATGGTGATGTCAGAATGGTCGTCATGGCGACGGTGATGTCATAATGGTCGTCATGGCAATGGTGATGTCAGAATGGTCGTCATGGCGACGATGACGTCATAATGGTCGTCATGGCGACGATGACGTCATAATGGTCGTCATGGCGACGATAATGTCCTACTGGTCGTCATGGCGACGGTGTTGCCATAATGGTCGTCATGCCGACGATGATGTCATAATGGTCGTCATGGCGACGATGATGTCATAATGGTCGTCATGGCGACGATGATGTCATAATGGTCGTCATGGCGACGATGATGTCATAATGGTCGTCATGGCGACGATGATGTCATAATGGTCGTCATGGCGACGATGATGTCATAATGGTCGTCATGCAGACGATGATATCAGTATGGTGGTCATGGCTTTGGTGATGTCATAATGGTCGTCATGGCGACGATGATGTCATACTGGTCGTCATGGCGACGGTGTTGCCATAATGGTCGTCATGGCGACGATGATGTCATAATGGTCGTCATAGCGACGGTGATGTCATAATGGTCGTCATGGCGACGGTGATGTCATAATGGTCGTCATGGCGACGATGATGTCAGTATGGTGGTCATGGCTTTGGTGATGTCAGAATATTCGTCATGGCGACGATGATGTCATACTGGTCGTCATTGCGACGGTGTTGCCATAATGGTCGTCATGGCGACGATGATGTCATAATGGTCGTCATGGCAATGGTGATGTCAGAATGGTCGTCATGGCGACGATGATGTCAGAATGGTCGTCATGGCGACGGTGATGTCATAATGGTCGTCATGGCGACGATGATGTCATAATGGTCGTCATGGCTACGATGATGTCATAATGGTCGTCATGGCGACGATGATGTTATAATAGTCGTCATGGCGACGATGATGTCATAATGGTCGTCATGCCAACGATGATGTCAATATGGTTGTCATGGCTTTGGTGATGTCATAATGGTCGTCATGGCGACGGTGAAGTCATAATGGTCGTCATGGCGACGATGATGTCATAATGGTCGTCACAGCGACGATGATGTCATAATGGTCGTCACGGCGGCGGTAATGTCATAATGGTCATCATGGCGACGATGATGTCATACTGTCGTCATGGCGACGGTGTTGCCATAATGGTCGTCATGGCGACGATGATGTAATAATGGTCATCATGGCGACGATGACGTCATAATGGTCGTCATGGCGACGATGTCATCATAATGGTCGTCATGGCGACGATGACGTCATAATGGTCGTCATGGCGACGGTGTTGCCATAATGGTCGTCATGCCGACGATGATGTCATAATGGTCGTCATGCCGACGATGATGTCATAATGGTCGTCATGGCGACGATTATGTCAGTATGGTGGTCATGGCTTTGGTGATGTCATAATGGTCGTCAGGGCGACGGTAATGTCATAATGGTCGTCATGGCAATGGTGATGTCAGAATGGTCGTCATGGCGACGATGATGTCATACTGTCGTCATGGCGACGGTGTTGCCATAATGGTCGTCATGGCGACGATGATGTCATAATGGTCATCATGGCGATGATGACGTCATAATGGTCGTCATGGCAACGATGATGTCATAATGGTCGTCATGGCGACGATGATGTCATACTGGTCGTCATGGCGACAGTGTTGCCATAATGGTCGTCATGGCGACGATGATGTCATAATGGTCGTCATGGCGACGATGATGTCATAATGGTCGTCATGCCGACGATGATGTCATAATGGTCGTCATGGCGACGATGATGTCATAATGGTCGTCATGGCGACGGTGATGTCATAATAGTCGTCATGCCGACGATGATGTCATAATGGTCGTCATGCCGACGATGATGTCATAATGGTCGTCATGGCGACGATGATGTCATAATGGTCGTCATGGCGACGATGATGTCATAATGGTCGTCATGGCGACGATGATGTCATAATGGTCGTCATGGCGACGATGATGTCATAATGGTCGTCATGGCGACGATGATGTCATAATGGTCGTCATGCAGACGATGATATCAGTATGGTGGTCATGGCTTTGGTGATGTCATAATGGTCGTCATGGCGACGATGATGTCATACTGGTCGTCACGCCGACGGTGTTGCCATAATGGTCGTCACGGCGACGATGATGTCATAATGGTCGTCATGGCGACGATGATGTCATAATGGTCGTCATGGAGACGATGATGTCAGTATGGTGGTCATGGCTTTGGTGATGTCATAATGGTCGTCATGGCGACGGTGATGTCATAATGGTCGTCATGGCAAAGGTGATGTCAGAATGGTCGTCATGGCGACGGTGTTGCCATAATGGTCGTCATGGCGACGATGACGTCATAATGGTCGTCATGGCAACGATGATGTCATAATGGTCGTCATGGCGACGATGATGTCATACTGGTCGTCATGGCGACAGTGTTGCCATAATGGTCGTCATGGCGACGATGATGTCATAATGGTCGTCATGGCGACGGTGTTGTCATTATAGTCGTCATGCCGACGATGATGTCATAATGGTCGTCATGGCGACGATGATGTCATAATGGTCGTCATGGCGACGGTGATGTCATAATAGTCGTCATGGCGACAATGATGTCATAATGGTCGTCATGCCGACGATGATGTCATAATGGTCGTCATGCCGACGATGATGTCATAATGGTCGTCATGGCGACGATGATGTCATAATGGTCGTCATGGCGACGATGATGTCATAATGGTCGTCATGGCGACGATGATGTCATAATGGTCGTCATGGCGACGATGATGTCATAATGGTCGTCATGGCGACGATGATGTCATAATGGTCGTCATGCAGACGATGATATCAGTATGGTGGTCATGGCTTTGGTGATGTCATAATGGTCGTCATGGCGACGATGATGTCATACTGGTCGTCATGGCGACGGTGTTGCCATAATGGTCGTCATGGCGACGATGATGTCATAATGGTCGTCATGGCGACGGTGATGTCATAATGGTCGTCATGCCGACGATGATGTCAGTATGGTGGTCATGGCTTTGGTGATGTCATAATGGTCGTCATGGCGACGGTGATGTCATAATGGTCGTCATGGCAATGGTGATGTCAGAATGGTCGTCATGGCGACGATGATGTCAGTATGGTGGTCATGGCTTTGGTGATGTCAGAATGGTCGTCATGGCGACGATGATGTCATACTGGTCGTCATTGCGACGGTGTTGCCATAATGGTCGTCATGGCGACGATGATGTCATAATGGTCGTCATGGCAATGGTGATGTCAGAATGGTCGTCATGGCGACGATGATGTCATAATGGTCGTCATGGCGACGCTGATGTCATAATGGTCGTCATGGCGACGATGATGTCATAATGGTCGTCATGGCTACGATGATGCCATAATGGTCGTCATGGCGACGATGATGTTATAATAGTCGTCATGGCGACGATGATGTCATAATGGTCGTCATGCCAACGATGATGTCAATATGGTTGTCATGGCTTTGGTGATGTCATAATGGTCGTCATGGCGACGGTGATGTCATTATGGTCGTCATGGCGACGATGATGTCATAATGGTCGTCACGGCGACGATGATGTCATAATGGTCATCATGGCGACGATGATGTCATACTGTCGTCATGGCGACGGTGTTGCCATTATGGTCGTCATGGCGACGATGATGTCATAATGGTCATCATGGCGACGATGACGTCATAATGTTCGTCATGGCGACGATGACGTCATAATGGTCGTCATGGCGACGATGACGTCATAATGGTCGTCATGGCGACGATAATGTCATACTGGTCGTCATGGCGACGGTGTTGCCATAATGGTCGTCATGCCGACGATGATGTCATAATGGTCGTCATGGCGACGATGACGTCATAATGGTCGTCATGGCAACGATGATGTCATAATGGTCGTCATGGCGACGATGATGTCATACTGGTCGTCATGGCGACAGTGTTGCCATAATGGTCGTCATGGCGACGATGATGTCATAATGGTCGTCATGGCGACGGTGTTGTCATAATGGTCGTCATGCCGACGATGATGTCATAATGGTCGTCATGGCGACGATGATGTCATAATGGTCGTCATGCCGACGATGATGTCATAATGGTCGTCATGGCGACGATGATGTCATAATGGTCGTCATGGCGACAATGATGTCATAATGGTCGTCACGCCGACGGTGTTGCCATAATGGTCGTCACGGCGACGATGATGTCATAATGGTCGTCATGGCGACGATGATGTCATAATGGTCGTCATGGAGACGATGATGTCAGTATGGTGGTCATGGCTTTGGTGATGTCATAATGGTCGTCATGGCGACGGTGATGTCATAATGGTCGTCATGGCAAAGGTGATGTCAGAATGGTCGTCATGGCGACGGTGTTGCCATAATGGTCGTCATGGCGACGATGACGTCATAATGGTCGTCATGGCAACGATGATGTCATAATGGTCGTCATGGCGACGATGATGTCATACTGGTCGTCATGGCGACAGTGTTGCCATAATGGTCGTCATGGCGACGATGATGTCATAATGGTCGTCATGGCGACGGTGTTGTCATTATGGTCGTCATGCCGACGATGATGTCATAATGGTCGTCATGGCGACGATGATGTCATAATGGTCGTCATGGCGACGGTGATGTCATAATAGTCGTCATGGCGACCATGATGTCATAATGGTCGTCATGCCGACGATGATGTCATAATGGTCGTCACGGCGACGGTGTTGCCATAATGGTCGTCATGGCGACGATGATGTCATAATGGTCGTCATGGCGACGATGATGTCATAATGGTCGTCATGGCGACGATGATGTCAGTATGGTGGTCATGGCTTTGGTGATGTCATAATGGTCGTCATGGCGACGGTGATGTCATAATGGTCGTCATGGCAAAGGTGATGTCAGAATGGTCGTCATGGCGACGGTGTTGCCATAATGGTCGTCATGGCGACGATGACGTCTTAATGGTCGTCATGGCGACGATGATGTCATAATGGTCGTCATGGCGACGATGACGTCATAATGGTCGTCATGGCCTTGGTGATGTCATAATGGTCGTCATGGCGACGGTGATGTCATAATGGTCGTCATGGCAATGGTGATGTCAGAATGGTCGTCATGGCGACGATGATGTCAGTATGGTGGTCATGGCTTGGGTGATGTAATAATGGTCGTCATGGCGACGATTATGTCATAATGGTCGTCATGGCGACGATGATGTCAATATGGTTGTCATGGCTTGGTGATGTCATAATGGTCGTCATGGCGACGATGATGTCATAATGGTCGTCATGGCGACGATGATGTCATAATGGTCGTCATGGCGACGATGATGTCATTATGGTGGTCATGGCTTTGGTGATGTCATAATGGTCGTCAGGGCGACGGTGATGTCATAGTGGTCGTCATGGCAATGGTGATGTCAGAATGGTCGTCATGGCGATGATGATGTCATACTGTCGTCATGGCGACGGTGTTGCCATAATGGTCGTCATGGCGACGATGATGTCATAATGGTCATCATGGCGACGATGACGTCATAATGGTCGTCATGGCAACGATGATGTCATAATGGTCGTCATGGCGACGATGATGTCATACTGGTCGTCATGGCGACAGTGTTGCCATAATGGTCGTCATGGCGACGATGATGTCATAATGGTCGTCATGGCGACGGTGTTGTCATAATGGTCGTCATGCCGACGATGATGTCATAATGGTCGTCATGGCGACGATGATGTCATAATGGTCGTCATGGCGACGGTGATGTCATAATAGTCGTCATGGCGACAATGATGTCATAATGGTCGTCATGCCGATGATGATGTCATAATGGTCGTCACGGCGACGGTGTTGCCATAATGGTCGTCATGGCGACGATGATGTCATAATGGTCGTCATGGCGACGATGATGTCATAATGGTCGTCATGGCGACGATGAGGTCATAATGGTCGTCATGGCGACGATGATGTCAGTATGGTGGTCATGGCTTTGGTGATGTCATAATGGTCGTCATGGCGACGGTGATGTCATAATGGTCGTCATGGCGACGATGATGTCATAATGGTCGTCATGGCGACGATGATGTCAGTATGGTGGTCATGGCTTTGGTGATGTCATAATGGTCGTCAGGGCGACGGTGATGTCATAATGGTCGTCATTTCGACGATGATGTCATAATGGTCGTCATGCCGACGATGATGTCATAATGGTTGTCATGGCGACTATGATGTCATACTGGTCGTCATGGCGACGGAGTTGCCATAATGGTCGTCATTTCGACGATGATGTCATAATGGTCGTCATGCCGACGATGATGTCATAATGGTTGTCATGGCGACGGTGTTTTCATAATGGTCGTCATGGCGACGATGATGTCATAATGGTCGTCATGGCGACGATGATGTCATAATGGTCGTCATGGCGACGATGATGTCAATATGGTTGTCATGGCTTTGGTGATGTCATAATGGTCGTCATGGCGACGGTGATGTCATAATGGTCGTCATGGCGACGATGATGTCATAATGGTCATCATGGCGACGGTGATGTCATAATGGTCATGGCGACGATGATGTCATAATGGTCGTCATGGCTACGATGATGTCATAATGGTCGTCATGGCGACGATGATGTTATAATAGTCGTCATGCCAACGATGATGTCAATATGGTTGTCATGGCTTTTTTGATGTCATAATGGTCGACATGGCGACGGTGATGTCATAATGGTCGTCATGGCGACGATGATGTCATAATGGTCGTCACGGCGGCGGTAATGTCATAATGGTCGTCATGGCGACGATGATGTCATACTGTCGTCATGGCGACGGTGTTGCCATAATGGTCGTCATGGCGACGATGATGTCATAATGGTCATCATGGCGACGATGACGTCATAATGGTCGTCATGGCGACGATGACGTCATAATGGTCGTCATTGCGACGATGACGTCATAATGGTCGTCATGGCGACGATAATGTCATACTGGTCGTCATGGCGACGGTGTTGCCATAATGGTCGTCATGGCGACGATGATGTCATAATGGTCGTCATGCCAACGATGATGTCATAATGGTCGTCATGGCGACGATGATGTCATAATGGTCGTCACGGCGACGGTGTTGCCATAATGGTCGTCATGGCGACGATGATGTCATAATGGTCGTCATGGCGACGATGATGTCATAATGGTCGTCATGGCGAAGATGATGTCAGTATGGTGGTCATGGCTTTGGTGATGTCATAATGGTCGTCATGGCGACGGTGATGTCATAATGGTCGTCATGGCAAAGGTGATGTCCAAATGGTCGTCATGGCGACGATGATGTCATAATGGTCGTCATGGCGACGATGATGTCAGTATGGTGGTCATGGCTTTGGTGATGTCATAATGGTCGTCATGGCGACGGTGATGTCATCATGGTCGTCATGGCAATGGTGATGTCAGAATGGTCGTCATGGCGACGATGATGTCAGTATGGTGGTAATGGCTTTGGTGATGTCATAATGGTCGTCATGGCAACGATTATGTCATAATGGTCGTCATGGCGACGATGATGTCAATATGGTTGTCATGGCTTTGGTGATGTCATAATGGTCGTCATGGCGACGGTGATGTCATAATGGTCGTCACGGCGACGATGATGTCATAATGGTCGTCACGGCGACGATGATGTCATAATGGTCGTCATGGCGACGATGATGTCATACTGGTCGTCATGGCGACGGTGTTGCCATAATGGTCGTCATGGCGACGATGATGTCATAATGGTCGTCATGCCGACGATGATGCCATAATGGTCGTCATGGCGACGATGATGTCATAATGGTCGTCCTGGCGACGATGATGTCATAATGGTCGTCACGGCGACGGTGTTGCCATAATGGTCGTCATGGCGACGATGATGTCATAATGGTCGTCATGGCGAAGATGATGTCAGTATGGTGGTCATGGCTTTGGTGATGTCATAATGGTCGTCATGGCGACGGTGATGTCATAATGGTCGTCATGGCAAAGGTGATGTCCAAATGGTCGTCATGGCGACGGTGTTGCCATAATGGTCGTCATGGCGACGATGATGTCATAATGGTCGTCATGGCGACGATGATGTCAGTATGGTGGTCATGGCTTTGGTGATGTCATAATGGTCGTCATGGCGACGGTGATGTCATCATGGTCGTCATGGCAATGGTGATGTCAGAATGGTCGTCATGGCGACGATGATGTCAGTATGGTGGTAATGGCTTTGGTGATGTCATAATGGTCGTCATGGCGACGATTATGTCATAATGGTCGTCATGGCGACGATGATGTCAATATGGTTGTCATGGCTTTGGTGATGTCATAATGGTCGTCATGGCGACGGTGATGTCATAATGGTCGTCACGGCGACGATGATGTCATAATGGTCGTCACGGCGACGATGATGTCATAATGGTCGTCATGGCGACGATGATGTCATAATGGTCGTCATGGCGACGGTGTTGCCATAATGGTCGTCATGGCGACGATGATGTCATAATGGTCGTCATGCCGACGATGATGCCATAATGGTCGTCATGGCGACGATGATGTCATAATGGTCGTCATGGCGACGATGATGTCATAATGGTCGTCATGGCGACGATGATGTCTGTATGGTGGTCATGGCTTTGGTGATGTCATAATGGTCGTCATGGCGACGGTGATGTCATAATGGTCGTCATGGCAATGGTGATGTCAGAATGGTGGTCATGGCTTTGGTGATGTCATAATGGTCGTCATGGCGACGATGATGTCAATATGGTTGTCATGGCTTTCGTGATGTCATAATGGTCGTCATGGCGACGGTGATGTCATAATGGTCGTCATGGCGACGATGATGTCATAATGGTCGTCACGGCGACGATGATGTCATAATGGTCGTCATAGCGACGATGATGTCATAATGGTCGTCATGGCGACGATGACGTCATAATGGTCGTCATGGCGACGATTATGTCATAATGGTCGTCATGGCAACGATGATGTCATAATGGTCGTCATGGCGACGATGATGTCATAATGGTCGTCATGGCGACGATGATGTCAGTATGGTGGTCATGGCTTTGGTGATGTCATAATGGTCGTCATGGCGACGATGATGTCAAAATGGTCGTCATGGCAATGGTGATGTCAGAATGGTCTTCATGGCGACGATGATGTCATACTGGTCGTCATGGCGACGGTGTTGCCATAATGGTCGTCATGGCGACGATGATGTCATGATGGTCGTCATGGCGACGATGATGTCATAATGGTCATCATGGCGACGATGACGTCATAATGGTCGTCATGGCGACAATGACGTCATTATGGTCGTCATGGCGACGATAATGTCATAATGGTCGTCATGGCGACTATGATGTCATACTGGTCGTCATGGCTACGATGATGTCAGTTTGGTGGTCATGGCTTTGGTGATGTCATAATGGTCGTCATGCCGACGATGATGTCATAATGGTTGTCATGGCGACGGTGTTTTCATAATGGTCGTCATGGCGACGATGATGTCATAATGGTCGTCATGTCGACGATGATGTCATAATGGTCGTCATGGCTACGATGATGTCAGTTTGGTGGTCATGGCTTTGGTGATGTCATAATGGTCGTCATGGCGACGGTGATGTCATAATGGTCGTCATGGCAATGGTGATGTCAGAATGGTCGTCATGGCGACGATGATGTCAGGATGGTGGTCATGGCTTTGGTGATGTCATAATGGTCGTCATGGCGACGATGATGTCATAATGGTCGTCATGGCGACGATGATGTCAATATGGTTGTCATGGCTTTGGTGATGTCATAATGGTCGTCATGGCGACGGTGATGTCATAATGGTCGTCACGGCGACGATGATGTCATAATAGTCGTCACGGCGACGGTGATGTCATAATGGTCGTCATGGCGACGATGATGTCATACTGGTCGTCATGGCGACGGTGTTGCCATAATGGTCGTCATGGCGACGATGATGTCATAATGGTCGTCATGGCGACAATGATGTCATAATGGTCGTCATGGCGACGATGACGTCATAATGGTCGTCATGGCGACGATGATTTTATAATGGTCGTCATGGCGACGGTGATGTCATAATGGTTGCCATGGCAACAATGTTGTCATAAAGGTCGTCATGGCGAAGGTGATGTCATAATGGTCGTCATGGCGATGATGATGTCATTATGGTCGTCATGGCAACGATGATGTCATAATTGTCGTCATGGCAACGATGAAGTCATATTCGTCGTCACGGCAATAGTGATGTCATAATGCTCATCATGGCGAAGGTGATGTCATAATAATTGCCATGGCAACAATGTTGTCATAATGGTCGTCATGACGACGGTTATGTCATAATGGTCGTCATGGCGACGGTGATGTCATAATGGTCATCATGGCAACGATGAGGTCATAATGTTCGTCATGGCGACGGTGATGTAATATTGGTCGTCATGGCGACGATGATGTCATAATGGTCATCATGGCGACAATGATGTCATAATGGTCGTCATGGCGACGGTGATGTCATAATTGTCATCATGGCGACGATGATGTCATAATGGTCGTCATGGCGACGATGATCTCATAATGTTCGTCATGGCGACGATGAAGTCATAATGGTCGTCAAGGCGACGATGATGTCAAAATGGTCATCATGGCGACGATGATGTCATAATGGTCGTCATGGCGACGGTGATGTCAGAATGGTCGTCATGGCAATGGTGATGACAGAATGGTCGTCATGGCAAAGGTGATGTCAGAATGGTCATCATGGCGACGATGATGTCATAATGGTCGTCATGGCGACGATGATGTCATAATGGTCGTCATGGCAATGATGATGCCATAATGGTCGTCATGGCGACGATGATGTCAAAATGGTCGTCATGGCGACAATGATGTCATAATGGTCGTCATGGCGACGATGATGTCATTATGGTCGTCATGGCGACGGTGTTGCCATAAGGGTCGTCATGGCGACGATGATGTCATAATGGTCGTCATGGCGACGATGATGTCATAATGGTCGTTATGGCGACGATGATGTCAATATGGTTGTGATGGCTTTGGTGATGTCATAATGGTCGTCACGGCGACGGTGATGTCATAATGGTCGTCACGGCGACGGTGATGTCATAATGGTCGTCATGGCGACGATGATGTCATACTGGTCGTCATGGCGACGGTGTTGCCATAATGGTCGTCATGGCGACGATGATGTCATAATGGTCGTCATGCCGACGATGATGCCATAATGGTCGTCATGACGACGATGATGTCATAATGGTCGTCATGGCGACGATGATGTCATAATGGTCGTCATGGCGACGATGATGTCAGTATGGTGGTCATGGCTTTGGTGATGTCATAATGGTCGTCATGGCGACGGTGATGTCATAATGGTCGTCATGGCAATGGTGATGTCAGAATGGTGGTCATGGCTTTGGTGATGTCATAATGGTCGTCATGGCGACGATGATGTCAATATGGTTGTCATGGCTTTGGTGATGTCATAATGGTCGTCATGGCGACGGTGATGTCATAATGGTCGTCATGGCGACGATGATGTCATCATGGACGTCACGGCGACGATGATGTCATAATGGTCGTCATAGCGACGATGATGTCATAATGGTCGTCATGGCGACAATGACGTCATAATGGTCGTCATGGCGACGATGACGTCATAATGGTCGTCATGGCGACGATGATGTCATAATGGTCGTCATGGCGACGATGATGTCATACTGGTCGTCATGGCGACGGTGTTGCCATAATGGTTGTCATGGCGACAATGATGTCATAATGGTCGTCATGGCGACGGTGATGTCATAATGGTCGTCATGCCGACGATGATGTCAGTATGGTGGTCATGGCTTTGGTGATGTCATAATGGTCGTCATGGCAACGATGATGTCATAATGGTCGTCATGGCGACGATGATGTCATAATGGTCGTCATGGCGACGATGATGTCAGTATGGTGGTCATGGCTTTGGTGATGTCATAATGGTCGTCATGGCGACGATGATGTCAAAATGGTCGTCATGGCAATGGTGATGTCAGAATGGTCTTCATGGCGACGATGATGTCATACTGGTCGTCATGGCGACGGTGTTGCCATAATGGTCGTCATGGCGACGATGATGTCATAATGGTCGTCATGGCGACGATGATGTCATAATGGTCATCATGGCGACGATGACGTCATAATGGTCGTCATGGCGACGATGACGTCATAATGGTCGTCATGGCGACAATGACGTCATTATGGTCGTCATGGCGACGATAATGTCATAATGGTCGTCATGGCGACTATGATGTCATACTGGACGTCATGGCGACGGAGTTGCCATAATGGTCGTCATTTCGACGATGATGTCATAATGGTCGTCATGGCGACGGTGTTTTCATAATGGTCGTCATGGCGACGATGATGTCATAATGGTCGTCATGGCGACGATGATGTCATCATGGTCGTCATGGCGACGATGGTGTCAGTATGGTGGTCATGGCTTTGGTGATGTCATAATGGTCGTCACGGCGACGGTGATGTCATAATGGTCGTCATGGCAATGGTGATGTCAGAATGGTCGTCATGGCGACGATGATGTCAGGATGGTGGTCATGGCTTTGGTGATGTCATAATGGTCATCATGGCGACGATGATGTCAATATGGTTGTCATGGCTTTGGTGATGTCATAATGGTCGTCATGGCGACGGTGATGTCATAATGGTTGTCACGGCGATGATGATGTCATAATAGTCGTCACGGCGACGGTGATGTCATAATGGTCGTCATGGCGACGATGATGTCATACTGGTCGTCATGGCGACGGTGTTGTCATAATGGTCGTCATGGCGACGATGATGTCATAATGGTCGTCATGGCGACAATGATGTCATAATGGTCGTCATGGCGACGATGACGTCATAATGGTCGTCATGGCGACGATGATTTCATAATGGTCGTCATGGCGACGGTGATGTCATAATGGTTGCCATGGCAACAATGTTGTCATAAAGGTCGTCATGGCGAAGGTGATGTCATAATGGTCGTCATGGCGATGATGATGTCATTATGGTCGTCATGGCAACGATGATGTCATAATTGTCGTCATGGCAACGATGAAGTCATATTCGTTGTCACGGCAATAGTGATGTCATAATGCTCATCATGGCGAAGGTGATGTCATAATAATTGCCATGGCAACAATGTTGTCATAATGGTCGTCATGACGACGGTTATGTCATAATGGTCGTCATGGCGACGGTGATGTCATAATGGTCATCATGGCAACGATGAGGTCATAATGTTCGTCATGGCGATGGTGATGTAATATTGGTCGTCATGGCGACGATGATGTCATAATGGTCATCATGGCGACAATGATGTCATAATGGTCGTCATGGCGACGGTGATGTCATAATAGTCGTCATGGCGACCATGATGTCATAATGGTCGTCATGCCGACGATGATGTCATAATGGTCGTCACGGCGACGGTGTTGCCATAATGGTCGTCATGGCGACGATGACGTCTTAATGGTCGTCATGGCGACGATGATGTCATAATGGTCGTCATGGCGACGATGACGTCATAATGGTCGTCATGGCCTTGGTGATGTCATAATGGTCGTCATGGCGACGGTGATGTCATAATGGTCGTCATGGCAATGGTGATGTCAGAATGGTCGTCATGGCGACGATGATGTCAGTATGGTGGTCATGGCTTGGGTGATGTAATAATGGTCGTCATGGCGACGATTATGTCATAATGGTCGTCATGGCGACGATGATGTCAATATGGTTGTCATGGCTTGGTGATGTCATAATGGTCGTCATGGCGACGATGATGTCATAATGGTCGTCATGGCGACGATGATGTCATAATGGTCGTCATGGCGACGATGATGTCATTATGGTGGTCATGGCTTTGGTGATGTCATAATGGTCGTCAGGGCGACGGTGATGTCATAGTGGTCGTCATGGCAATGGTGATGTCAGAATGGTCGTCATGGCGATGATGATGTCATACTGTCGTCATGGCGACGGTGTTGCCATAATGGTCGTCATGGCGACGATGATGTCATAATGGTCATCATGGCGACGATGACGTCATAATGGTCGTCATGGCAACGATGATGTCATAATGGTCGTCATGGCGACGATGATGTCATACTGGTCGTCATGGCGACAGTGTTGCCATAATGGTCGTCATGGCGACGATGATGTCATAATGGTCGTCATGGCGACGGTGTTGTCATAATGGTCGTCATGCCGACGATGATGTCATAATGGTCGTCATGGCGACGATGATGTCATAATGGTCGTCATGGCGACGGTGATGTCATAATAGTCGTCATGGCGACAATGATGTCATAATGGTCGTCATGCCGATGATGATGTCATAATGGTCGTCACGGCGACGGTGTTGCCATAATGGTCGTCATGGCGACGATGATGTCATAATGGTCGTCATGGCGACGATGATGTCATAATGGTCGTCATGGCGACGATGAGGTCATAATGGTCGTCATGGCGACGATGATGTCAGTATGGTGGTCATGGCTTTGGTGATGTCATAATGGTCGTCATGGCGACGGTGATGTCATAATGGTCGTCATGGCGACGATGATGTCATAATGGTCGTCATGGCGACGATGATGTCAGTATGGTGGTCATGGCTTTGGTGATGTCATAATGGTCGTCAGGGCGACGGTGATGTCATAATGGTCGTCATTTCGACGATGATGTCATAATGGTCGTCATGCCGACGATGATGTCATAATGGTTGTCATGGCGACTATGATGTCATACTGGTCGTCATGGCGACGGAGTTGCCATAATGGTCGTCATTTCGACGATGATGTCATAATGGTCGTCATGCCGACGATGATGTCATAATGGTTGTCATGGCGACGGTGTTTTCATAATGGTCGTCATGGCGACGATGATGTCATAATGGTCGTCATGGCGACGATGATGTCATAATGGTCGTCATGGCGACGATGATGTCAATATGGTTGTCATGGCTTTGGTGATGTCATAATGGTCGTCATGGCGACGGTGATGTCATAATGGTCGTCATGGCGACGATGATGTCATAATGGTCATCATGGCGACGGTGATGTCATAATGGTCATGGCGACGATGATGTCATAATGGTCGTCATGGCTACGATGATGTCATAATGGTCGTCATGGCGACGATGATGTTATAATAGTCGTCATGCCAACGATGATGTCAATATGGTTGTCATGGCTTTTTTGATGTCATAATGGTCGACATGGCGACGGTGATGTCATAATGGTCGTCATGGCGACGATGATGTCATAATGGTCGTCACGGCGGCGGTAATGTCATAATGGTCGTCATGGCGACGATGATGTCATACTGTCGTCATGGCGACGGTGTTGCCATAATGGTCGTCATGGCGACGATGATGTCATAATGGTCATCATGGCGACGATGACGTCATAATGGTCGTCATGGCGACGATGACGTCATAATGGTCGTCATTGCGACGATGACGTCATAATGGTCGTCATGGCGACGATAATGTCATACTGGTCGTCATGGCGACGGTGTTGCCATAATGGTCGTCATGGCGACGATGATGTCATAATGGTCGTCATGCCAACGATGATGTCATAATGGTCGTCATGGCGACGATGATGTCATAATGGTCGTCACGGCGACGGTGTTGCCATAATGGTCGTCATGGCGACGATGATGTCATAATGGTCGTCATGGCGACGATGATGTCATAATGGTCGTCATGGCGAAGATGATGTCAGTATGGTGGTCATGGCTTTGGTGATGTCATAATGGTCGTCATGGCGACGGTGATGTCATAATGGTCGTCATGGCAAAGGTGATGTCCAAATGGTCGTCATGGCGACGATGATGTCATAATGGTCGTCATGGCGACGATGATGTCAGTATGGTGGTCATGGCTTTGGTGATGTCATAATGGTCGTCATGGCGACGGTGATGTCATCATGGTCGTCATGGCAATGGTGATGTCAGAATGGTCGTCATGGCGACGATGATGTCAGTATGGTGGTAATGGCTTTGGTGATGTCATAATGGTCGTCATGGCAACGATTATGTCATAATGGTCGTCATGGCGACGATGATGTCAATATGGTTGTCATGGCTTTGGTGATGTCATAATGGTCGTCATGGCGACGGTGATGTCATAATGGTCGTCACGGCGACGATGATGTCATAATGGTCGTCACGGCGACGATGATGTCATAATGGTCGTCATGGCGACGATGATGTCATACTGGTCGTCATGGCGACGGTGTTGCCATAATGGTCGTCATGGCGACGATGATGTCATAATGGTCGTCATGCCGACGATGATGCCATAATGGTCGTCATGGCGACGATGATGTCATAATGGTCGTCCTGGCGACGATGATGTCATAATGGTCGTCACGGCGACGGTGTTGCCATAATGGTCGTCATGGCGACGATGATGTCATAATGGTCGTCATGGCGAAGATGATGTCAGTATGGTGGTCATGGCTTTGGTGATGTCATAATGGTCGTCATGGCGACGGTGATGTCATAATGGTCGTCATGGCAAAGGTGATGTCCAAATGGTCGTCATGGCGACGGTGTTGCCATAATGGTCGTCATGGCGACGATGATGTCATAATGGTCGTCATGGCGACGATGATGTCAGTATGGTGGTCATGGCTTTGGTGATGTCATAATGGTCGTCATGGCGACGGTGATGTCATCATGGTCGTCATGGCAATGGTGATGTCAGAATGGTCGTCATGGCGACGATGATGTCAGTATGGTGGTAATGGCTTTGGTGATGTCATAATGGTCGTCATGGCGACGATTATGTCATAATGGTCGTCATGGCGACGATGATGTCAATATGGTTGTCATGGCTTTGGTGATGTCATAATGGTCGTCATGGCGACGGTGATGTCATAATGGTCGTCACGGCGACGATGATGTCATAATGGTCGTCACGGCGACGATGATGTCATAATGGTCGTCATGGCGACGATGATGTCATAATGGTCGTCATGGCGACGGTGTTGCCATAATGGTCGTCATGGCGACGATGATGTCATAATGGTCGTCATGCCGACGATGATGCCATAATGGTCGTCATGGCGACGATGATGTCATAATGGTCGTCATGGCGACGATGATGTCATAATGGTCGTCATGGCGACGATGATGTCTGTATGGTGGTCATGGCTTTGGTGATGTCATAATGGTCGTCATGGCGACGGTGATGTCATAATGGTCGTCATGGCAATGGTGATGTCAGAATGGTGGTCATGGCTTTGGTGATGTCATAATGGTCGTCATGGCGACGATGATGTCAATATGGTTGTCATGGCTTTCGTGATGTCATAATGGTCGTCATGGCGACGGTGATGTCATAATGGTCGTCATGGCGACGATGATGTCATAATGGTCGTCACGGCGACGATGATGTCATAATGGTCGTCATAGCGACGATGATGTCATAATGGTCGTCATGGCGACGATGACGTCATAATGGTCGTCATGGCGACGATTATGTCATAATGGTCGTCATGGCAACGATGATGTCATAATGGTCGTCATGGCGACGATGATGTCATAATGGTCGTCATGGCGACGATGATGTCAGTATGGTGGTCATGGCTTTGGTGATGTCATAATGGTCGTCATGGCGACGATGATGTCAAAATGGTCGTCATGGCAATGGTGATGTCAGAATGGTCTTCATGGCGACGATGATGTCATACTGGTCGTCATGGCGACGGTGTTGCCATAATGGTCGTCATGGCGACGATGATGTCATGATGGTCGTCATGGCGACGATGATGTCATAATGGTCATCATGGCGACGATGACGTCATAATGGTCGTCATGGCGACAATGACGTCATTATGGTCGTCATGGCGACGATAATGTCATAATGGTCGTCATGGCGACTATGATGTCATACTGGTCGTCATGGCTACGATGATGTCAGTTTGGTGGTCATGGCTTTGGTGATGTCATAATGGTCGTCATGCCGACGATGATGTCATAATGGTTGTCATGGCGACGGTGTTTTCATAATGGTCGTCATGGCGACGATGATGTCATAATGGTCGTCATGTCGACGATGATGTCATAATGGTCGTCATGGCTACGATGATGTCAGTTTGGTGGTCATGGCTTTGGTGATGTCATAATGGTCGTCATGGCGACGGTGATGTCATAATGGTCGTCATGGCAATGGTGATGTCAGAATGGTCGTCATGGCGACGATGATGTCAGGATGGTGGTCATGGCTTTGGTGATGTCATAATGGTCGTCATGGCGACGATGATGTCATAATGGTCGTCATGGCGACGATGATGTCAATATGGTTGTCATGGCTTTGGTGATGTCATAATGGTCGTCATGGCGACGGTGATGTCATAATGGTCGTCACGGCGACGATGATGTCATAATAGTCGTCACGGCGACGGTGATGTCATAATGGTCGTCATGGCGACGATGATGTCATACTGGTCGTCATGGCGACGGTGTTGCCATAATGGTCGTCATGGCGACGATGATGTCATAATGGTCGTCATGGCGACAATGATGTCATAATGGTCGTCATGGCGACGATGACGTCATAATGGTCGTCATGGCGACGATGATTTTATAATGGTCGTCATGGCGACGGTGATGTCATAATGGTTGCCATGGCAACAATGTTGTCATAAAGGTCGTCATGGCGAAGGTGATGTCATAATGGTCGTCATGGCGATGATGATGTCATTATGGTCGTCATGGCAACGATGATGTCATAATTGTCGTCATGGCAACGATGAAGTCATATTCGTCGTCACGGCAATAGTGATGTCATAATGCTCATCATGGCGAAGGTGATGTCATAATAATTGCCATGGCAACAATGTTGTCATAATGGTCGTCATGACGACGGTTATGTCATAATGGTCGTCATGGCGACGGTGATGTCATAATGGTCATCATGGCAACGATGAGGTCATAATGTTCGTCATGGCGACGGTGATGTAATATTGGTCGTCATGGCGACGATGATGTCATAATGGTCATCATGGCGACAATGATGTCATAATGGTCGTCATGGCGACGGTGATGTCATAATTGTCATCATGGCGACGATGATGTCATAATGGTCGTCATGGCGACGATGATCTCATAATGTTCGTCATGGCGACGATGAAGTCATAATGGTCGTCAAGGCGACGATGATGTCAAAATGGTCATCATGGCGACGATGATGTCATAATGGTCGTCATGGCGACGGTGATGTCAGAATGGTCGTCATGGCAATGGTGATGACAGAATGGTCGTCATGGCAAAGGTGATGTCAGAATGGTCATCATGGCGACGATGATGTCATAATGGTCGTCATGGCGACGATGATGTCATAATGGTCGTCATGGCAATGATGATGCCATAATGGTCGTCATGGCGACGATGATGTCAAAATGGTCGTCATGGCGACAATGATGTCATAATGGTCGTCATGGCGACGATGATGTCATTATGGTCGTCATGGCGACGGTGTTGTCATAAGGGTCGTCATGGCGACGATGATGTCATAATGGTCGTCATGGCGACGATGATGTCATAATGGTCGTTATGGCGACGATGATGTCAATATGGTTGTGATGGCTTTGGTGATGTCATAATGGTCGTCACGGCGACGGTGATGTCATAATGGTCGTCACGGCGACGGTGATGTCATAATGGTCGTCATGGCGACGATGATGTCATACTGGTCGTCATGGCGACGGTGTTGCCATAATGGTCGTCATGGCGACGATGATGTCATAATGGTCGTCATGCCGACGATGATGCCATAATGGTCGTCATGACGACGATGATGTCATAATGGTCGTCATGGCGACGATGATGTCATAATGGTCGTCATGGCGACGATGATGTCAGTATGGTGGTCATGGCTTTGGTGATGTCATAATGGTCGTCATGGCGACGGTGATGTCATAATGGTCGTCATGGCAATGGTGATGTCAGAATGGTGGTCATGGCTTTGGTGATGTCATAATGGTCGTCATGGCGACGATGATGTCAATATGGTTGTCATGGCTTTGGTGATGTCATAATGGTCGTCATGGCGACGGTGATGTCATAATGGTCGTCATGGCGACGATGATGTCATCATGGACGTCACGGCGACGATGATGTCATAATGGTCGTCATAGCGACGATGATGTCATAATGGTCGTCATGGCGACAATGACGTCATAATGGTCGTCATGGCGACGATGACGTCATAATGGTCGTCATGGCGACGATGATGTCATAATGGTCGTCATGGCGACGATGATGTCATACTGGTCGTCATGGCGACGGTGTTGCCATAATGGTTGTCATGGCGACAATGATGTCATAATGGTCGTCATGGCGACGGTGATGTCATAATGGTCGTCATGCCGACGATGATGTCAGTATGGTGGTCATGGCTTTGGTGATGTCATAATGGTCGTCATGGCAACGATGATGTCATAATGGTCGTCATGGCGACGATGATGTCATAATGGTCGTCATGGCGACGATGATGTCAGTATGGTGGTCATGGCTTTGGTGATGTCATAATGGTCGTCATGGCGACGATGATGTCAAAATGGTCGTCATGGCAATGGTGATGTCAGAATGGTCTTCATGGCGACGATGATGTCATACTGGTCGTCATGGCGACGGTGTTGCCATAATGGTCGTCATGGCGACGATGATGTCATAATGGTCGTCATGGCGACGATGATGTCATAATGGTCATCATGGCGACGATGACGTCATAATGGTCGTCATGGCGACGATGACGTCATAATGGTCGTCATGGCGACAATGACGTCATTATGGTCGTCATGGCGACGATAATGTCATAATGGTCGTCATGGCGACTATGATGTCATACTGGACGTCATGGCGACGGAGTTGCCATAATGGTCGTCATTTCGACGATGATGTCATAATGGTCGTCATGGCGACGGTGTTTTCATAATGGTCGTCATGGCGACGATGATGTCATAATGGTCGTCATGGCGACGATGATGTCATCATGGTCGTCATGGCGACGATGGTGTCAGTATGGTGGTCATGGCTTTGGTGATGTCATAATGGTCGTCACGGCGACGGTGATGTCATAATGGTCGTCATGGCAATGGTGATGTCAGAATGGTCGTCATGGCGACGATGATGTCAGGATGGTGGTCATGGCTTTGGTGATGTCATAATGGTCATCATGGCGACGATGATGTCAATATGGTTGTCATGGCTTTGGTGATGTCATAATGGTCGTCATGGCGACGGTGATGTCATAATGGTTGTCACGGCGATGATGATGTCATAATAGTCGTCACGGCGACGGTGATGTCATAATGGTCGTCATGGCGACGATGATGTCATACTGGTCGTCATGGCGACGGTGTTGTCATAATGGTCGTCATGGCGACGATGATGTCATAATGGTCGTCATGGCGACAATGATGTCATAATGGTCGTCATGGCGACGATGACGTCATAATGGTCGTCATGGCGACGATGATTTCATAATGGTCGTCATGGCGACGGTGATGTCATAATGGTTGCCATGGCAACAATGTTGTCATAAAGATCGTCATGGCGAAGGTGATGTCATAATGGTCGTCATGGCGATGATGATGTCATTATGGTCGTCATGGCAACGATGATGTCATAATTGTCGTCATGGCAACGATGAAGTCATATTCGTTGTCACGGCAATAGTGATGTCATAATGCTCATCATGGCGAAGGTGATGTCATAATAATTGCCATGGCAACAATGTTGTCATAATGGTCGTCATGACGACGGTTATGTCATAATGGTCGTCATGGCGACGGTGATGTCATAATGGTCATCATGGCAACGATGAGGTCATAATGTTCGTCATGGCGATGGTGATGTAATATTGGTCGTCATGGCGACGATGATGTCATAATGGTCATCATGGCGACAATGATGTCATAATGGTCGTCATGGCGACGGTGATGTCATAATGGTCATCATGGCGACGATGATGTCATAATGTTCGTCATGGTGACGATGAAGTCATAATGGTCGTCAAGGCGACGATGATGTCAAAATGGTCATCATGGCGACGATGATTTCAGAATGGTCGTCATGGCGACGGTGATGTCAGAATGGTCGTCATGGCAATGGTGATGTCAGAATGGTCGTCATGGCAAAGGTGATGTCAGAATGGTCATCATGGCGACGATGATGTCATAATGGTCGTCATGGCGACGATGATGTCATAATGGTCGTCATGGCAATGATGATGCCATAATGGTCGTCATGGCGACGATGATGTCAAAATGGTCGTCATGGCGACAATGATGTCATAATGGTCGTCATGGCGACGATGATGTCATTATGGTCGTCATGGCGACGGTGTTGCCATAATGGTCGTCATGGCGACGATGATGTCATAATGGTCGTCATGGCGACGATGATGTCATAATTGTCGTCATGGCGATGATGATGTCATAATGGTCGTCATGCCGACGATGATGTCATTATGGTCATCATGGCGACAATGATGTCATAATGGTCGTTATGGCGACGATGATGTCAATATGGTTGTCATGGCTTTGGTGATGTCATAATGGTCGTCACGGCGACGGTGATGTCATAATGGTCGTCACGGCGACGGTGATGTCATCATGGTCGTCACGGCGACGATGATGTCATAATGGTCGTCACGGTGACGATGATGTCATAATGGTCGTCACGGCGACGGTGATGTCATAATGGTCGTCATGGCGACGATGATGTCACACTGTTCGTCATGGCGACGGTGTTGCCATAATGGTCGTCATGGCGACGATGACGTCACACTGTTCGTCATGGCGACGGTGTTGCCATAATGGTCGTCATGGCGACGATGATGTCACACTGTTCGTCATGGCGACGGTGTTGCCATAATGGTCGTCATGGCGACGATGATGTCATAATGGTCGTCATGGCGACGATGATGTCATAATGGTCGTCATGGCGTCAATGATGTCATAATGGTCGTCATGCCGACGATGATGTCATTATGGTCATCATGGCAACGATGATGTCATAATGGTCGTCATGGCGACGATGATGTCATAATAGTCATCATGGCGACAATGATGTCATAATGGTCGTCATGGCGACGATGATGTTAATATGGTTGTCATGGCTTTGGTGATGTCATAATGGTCGTCACGGCGACGGTGATGTCATAATGGTCGTCATGGCGACGATGACGTCATAATGGTCGTCATGGCGAATATGATGTCATACTGGTCGTCATGGCGACGGTGTTGCCATAACAGTCGTCATGGCGACGATGATGTCATAATGGTCGTCATGGCGACGATGATGTCATAATGGTCGTCATGGCGACGATGATGTCATAATGGTCGTCATGCCGACGATGATGTCATAATAGTCGTCATGGCGAAGATGATGTCATAATGGTCGTCATGGCGACGATGATGTCATATTGGTCGTCATGGCGACGATGACGTCATAATGATCGTCATGGCGACGATGACGTCATAATGATCGTCATGTCGACGGTGATGTCATAATGGTCGTCATGGCGACGGTGATGTCATAATAGTCGTCATGGCGACGTTGATGTCATAATTGTCGTCATGCCGACGATGATGTCATAATGGTCGTCATGGCGACGATGATGTCATAATGGTCGTCATGGCGACGATGATGTCAGAATGGTCGTCATGGCGACGATTATGTCAGTATGGTAGTCATGGCTTTGGTGATGTCATAATGGTCGTCATGCCGACGATGATGTCATAATGGTCGTCATGGCGACGGTGTTACCATAATGGTCGTCATGGCGACGATGATGTCATAATGGTCGTCATGGCGACGATGATGTCATAATGGTCGTCATGGCGACGATGATGTCAGAATGGTCGTCATGGCGACGATTATGTCAGTATGGTAGTCATGGCTTTGGTGATGTCATAATGGTCGTCATGGCGACCATGATATCATAATGGTCGTCATGGCGACGATGATGTCATAATGGTCGTCACGGCGACGATGATGTCATAATGGTCGTCACGGCGACGGTGATGTCATAATGGTTGCCATAGCAACAATGTTGTCATAAAGTTCGTCATGGTGACGATGATGTCATAATGGTAGTCATGGCAACGATGATGTCATAATGGTCGTCATGGCGACGATGATGTCATAATGGTCGTCATGGCGACAGTATTGCCATAATGGTCGTCATGGCGACGATGATGTCATAATGGTCGTCATGGCGACGGTGTTCTCATAATGGTCGTCATGCCGACGATGATGTCATAATGGTCGTCATGGCGAAGATGATGTCATAATCGTCGTCATGGCGATGATGATGTCATAATGGTCGTCATGGCGACGATGACGTCATAATGGTCGTCATGGCGACGATGACGTCATAATGGTCGTCATGGCGACAGTGATGTCATAATAGTCGTCATGGCGACGATGATGTCATAATGGTCGTCATGCCGACGATGATGTCATAATGGTCGTCACGGCGACGGTGTTGCCATAATGGTCGTCATGGCGACGATGATGTCATAATGGTCGTCATGGCGACGATGATGTCATAATGGTCGTCATGGCGACGATGATGTCAGTATGGTGGTCATGGCTTTGGTGATGTCATAATGGTCGTCATGGCGACGGTGATGTCATAATGGTCGTCATGGCAATGGTGATGTCAGAATGGTCGTCATGGCGACAGTGTTGCCATAATGGTCGTCATGGCGATGATGATGTCATAATGGTCGTCATGGCGACGATGATGTCATAATGGTCGTCATGGCGACGATGACGTCATAATGGTCGTCATGGCGACGATGATGTCATAATGGTCGTCATGGCGACGATGATGTCATAATGGTTGTCATGGCGACGATGATGTCAGTATGGTGGTCATGGCTTTGGTGATGTCATAATGGTCGTCATGGCGACGGTGATGTCATAATGGTCGTCATGGCAATGGTGATGTCAGAATGGTCGTCATGGCGACGCTGATGTCAGTATGGTGGTCATGGCTTTGGTGATGTCATAATGGTCGTCATGGCGACGATTATGTCATAATGGTTGTCATGGCGACGATGATGTCAATATGGTTGTCATGGCTTTTGTGATGTCATAATGGTCGTCATGGCGGCGGTGATGTCATAATGGTCGTCATGGCGACGATGATGTCATAATGGTCGTCACGGCGACGATGATGTCATAATGGTCGTCATAGCGACGATGATGTCATAATGGTCGTCATGGCGACGATGACGTCATAATGGTCGTCATGGCGACGATGATGTCATAATGTTCGTCATGGCGACGATGATGTCAATATGGTTGTCATGGCTTTGGTGATGTCATAATGGTCGTCATGGCGACGGTGATGTCATAATGGTCGTCATGGCGACGATGATGTCATAATGGTCGTCATGGCGACGATGATGTCATAATGGTCGTCATGGCGACGATGATGTCATAATGGTCGTCATGGCGACGATGATGTCATAATGGTCGTCATGCTGACGATGATATCAGTATGGTGGTCATGGCTTTGGTGATGTCATAATGGTCGTCATGGCGACGATGATGTCATAATGTTCGTCATGGCGATGATGATGTCAATATGGTTGTCATGGCTTTGGTGATGTCATAATGGTCGTCATGGCGACGGTGATGTCATAATGGTCATCATGGCGACGATGATGTCATAATGGTCGTCACGGCGACGATGATGTCATAATGGTCGTCACGGCGGCGTTAATGTCATAATGGTCATCATGGCGACGATGATGTCATACTGTCGTCATGGCGACGGTGTTGCCATAATGGTCGTCATAGCGACGATGATGTCATAATGGTCATCATGGCGACGATGACGTCATAATGGTCGTCATGGCGACGATGACGTCATAATGGTCGTCATGGCGACGATAATGTCATACTGGTCGTCATGGCGACGGTGTTGCCATAATGGTCGTCATGCCGACGATGACGTCATAATGGTCGTCATGGCCTTGGTGATGTCATAATGGTCGTCATTGCGACGGTGATGTCATAATGGTCGTCATGGCAATGGTGATGTCAGAATGGTCGTCATGGCGACGGTGATGTCATAATGGTCGTCATGGCAATGGTGATGTCAGAATGGTCGTCATGGCGATGATGACGTCATAATGGTCGTCATGGCGACGATGACGTCATAATGGTCGTCATGGCGACGATAATGTCCTACTGGTCGTCATGGCGACGGTGTTGCCATAATGGTCGTCATGCCGACGATGATGTCATAATGGTCGTCATGGCGACGATGATGTCATAATGGTCGTCATGGCGACGATGATGTCATAATGGTCGTCATGGCGACGATGATGTCATAATGGTCGTCATGGCGACGATGATGTCATAATGGTCGTCATGGCGACGATGATGTCATAATGGTCGTCATGCAGACGATGATATCAGTATGGTGGTCATGGCTTTGGTGATGTCATAATGGTCGTCATGGCGACGATGATGTCATACTGGTCGTCATGGCGACGGTGTTGCCATAATGGTCGTCATGGCGACGATGATGTCATAATGGTCGTCATGGCGACGGTGATGTCATAATGGTCGTCATGCCGACGATGATGTCCGTATGGTGGTCATGGCTTTGGTGATGTCATAATGGTCGTCATGGCGACGGTGATGTCATAATGGTCGTCATGGCAATGGTGATGTCAGAATGGTCGTCATGGCGACGATGATGTCAGTATGGTGGTCATGGCTTTGGTGATGTCAGAATATTCGTCATGGCGACGATGATGTCATACTGGTCGTCATTGCGACGGTGTTGCCATAATGGTCGTCATGGCGACGATGATGTCATAATGGTCGTCATGGCAATGGTGATGTCAGAATGGTCGTTATGGCGACGATGATGTCATAATGGTCGTCATGGCGACGGTGATGTCATAATGGTCGTCATGGCGACGATGATGTCATAATGGTCGTCATGGCTACGATGATGTCATAATGGTCGTCATGGCGACGATGATGTTATAATAGTCGTCATGGCGACGATGATGTCATAATGGTCGTCATGCCAACGATGATGTCAATATGGTTGTCATGGCTTTGGTGATGTCATAATGGTCGTCATGGCGACGGTGATGTCATAATGGTCGTCATGGCGACGATGATGTCATAATGGTCGTCACAGCGACGATGATGTCATAATGGTCGTCACGGCGGCGGTAATGTCATAATGGTCATCATGGCGACGATGATGTCATACTGTCGTCATGGCGACGGTGTTGCCATAATGGTCGTCATGGCGACGATGATGTAATAATGGTCATCATGGCGACGATGACGTCATAATGGTCGTCATGGCGACGATGTCATCATAATGGTCGTCATGGCGACGATGACGTCATAATGGTCGTCATGGCGACGATAATGTCATACTGGTCGTCATGGCGACGGTGTTGCCATAATGGTCGTCATGCCGACGATGATGTCATAATGGTCGTCATGCCGACGATGATGTCATAATGGTCGTCATGGCGACGATTATGTCAGTATGGTGGTCATGGCTTTGGTGATGTCATAATGGTCGTCAGGGCGACGGTAATGTCATAATGGTCGTCATGGCAATGGTGATGTCAGAATGGTCGTCATGGCGACGATGATGTCATACTGTCGTCATGGCGACGGTGTTGCCATAATGGTCGTCATGGCGACGATGATGTCATAATGGTCATCATGGCGACGATGACGTCATAATGGTCGTCATGGCAACGATGATGTCATAATGGTCGTCATGGCGACGATGATGTCATACTGGTCGTCATGGCGACAGTGTTGCCATAATGGTCGTCATGGCGACGATGATGTCATAATGGTCGTCATGGCGACGATGATGTCATAATGGTCGTCATGGCAATGATGATGCCATAATGGTCGTCATGGCGACGATGATGTCAAAATGGTCGTCATGGCGACAATGATGTCATAATGGTCGTCATGGCGACGATGATGTCATTATGGTCGTCATGGCGACGGTGTTGCCATAATGGTCGTCATGGCGACGATGATGTCATAATGGTCGTCATGGCGACGATGATGTCATAATGGTCGTTATGGCGACGATGATGTCAATATGGTTGTCATGGCTTTGGTGATGTCATAATGGTCGTCACGGCGACGGTGATGTCATAATGGTCGTCACGGCGACGGTGATGTCATAATGGTCGTCATGGCGACGATGATGTCATACTGGTCGTCATGGCGACGGTGTTGCCATAATGGTCGTCATGGCGACGATGATGTCATAATGGTCGTCATGCCGACGATGATGCCATAATGGTCGTCATGACGACGATGATGTCATAATGGTCGTCATGGCGACGATGATGTCATAATGGTCGTCATGGCGACGATGATGTCAGTATGGTGGTCATGGCTTTGGTGATGTCATAATGGTCGTCATGGCGACGGTGATGTCATAATGGTCGTCATGGCAATGGTGATGTCAGAATGGTGGTCATGGCTTTGGTGATGTCATAATGGTCATCATGGCGACGATGATGTCAATATGGTTGTCATGGCTTTGGTGATGTCATAATGGTCGTCATGGCGACGATGATGTCATCATGGACGTCACGGCGACGATGATGTCATAATGGTCGTCATAGCGACGATGATGTCATAATGGTCGTCATGGCGACGATGACGTCATAATGGTCGTCATGGCGACGATGATGTCATAATGGTCGTCATGGCGACGGTGTTGTCATTATAGTCGTCATGCCGACGATGATGTCATAATGGTCGTCATGGCGACGATGATGTCATAATGGTCGTCATGGAGACGATGATGTCAGTATGGTGGTCATGGCTTTGGTGATGTCATAATGGTCGTCATGGCGACGGTGATGTCATAATGGTCGTCATGGCAAAGGTGATGTCAGAATGGTCGTCATGGCGACGGTGTTGCCATAATGGTCGTCATGGCGACGATGACGTCATAATGGTCGTCATGGCAACGATGATGTCATAATGGTCGTCATGGCGACGATGATGTCATACTGGTCGTCATGGCGACAGTGTTGCCATAATGGTCGTCATGGCGACGATGATGTCATAATGGTCGTCATGGCGACGGTGTTGTCATTATAGTCGTCATGCCGACGATGATGTCATAATGGTCGTCATGGCGACGATGATGTCATAATGGTCGTCATGGCGACGGTGATGTCATAATAGTCGTCATGGCGACAATGATGTCATAATGGTCGTCATGCCGACGATGATGTCATAATGGTCGTCATGCCGACGATGATGTCATAATGGTCGTCATGGCGACGATGATGTCATAATGGTCGTCATGGCGACGATGATGTCATAATGGTCGTCATGGCGACGATGATGTCATAATGGTCGTCATGGCGACGATGATGTCATAATGGTCGTCATGGCGACGATGATGTCATAATGGTCGTCATGCAGACGATGATATCAGTATGGTGGTCATGGCTTTGGTGATGTCATAATGGTCGTCATGGCGACGATGATGTCATACTGGTCGTCATGGCGACGGTGTTGCCATAATGGTCGTCATGGCGACGATGATGTCATAATGGTCGTCATGGCGACGGTGATGTCATAATGGTTGTCATGCCGACGATGATGTCAGTATGGTGGTCATGGCTTTGGTGATGTCATAATGGTCGTCATGGCGACGGTGATGTCATAATGGTCGTCATGGCAATGGTGATGTCAGAATGGTCGTCATGGCGACGATGATGTCAGTATGGTGGTCATGGCTTTGGTGATGTCAGAATGGTCGTCATGGCGACGATGATGTCATACTGGTCGTCATTGCGACGGTGTTGCCATAATGGTCGTCATGGCGACGATGATGTCATAATGGTCGTCATGGCAATGGTGATGTCAGAATGGTCGTCATGGCGACGATGATGTCATAATGGTCGTCATGGCGACGGTGATGTCATAATGGTCGTCATGGCGACGATGATGTCATAATGGTCGTCATGGCTACGATGATGTCATAATGGTCGTCATGGCGACGATGATGTTATAATAGTCGTCATGGCGACGATGATGTCATAATGGTCGTCATGCCAACGATGATGTCAATATGGTTGTCATGGCTTTGGTGATGTCATAATGGTCGTCATGGCGACGGTGATGTCATAATGGTCGTCATGGCGACGATGATGTCATAATGGTCGTCACGGCGACGATGATGTCATAATGGTCATCATGGCGACGATGATGTCATACTGTCGTCATGGCGACGGTGTTGCCATTATGGTCGTCATGGCGACGATGATGTCATAATGGTCATCATGGCGACGATGACGTCATAATGTTCGTCATGGCGACGATGACGTCATCATGGTCGTCATGGCGACGATGACGTCATAATGGTCATCATGGCGACGATAATGTCATACTGGTCGTCATGGCGACGGTGTTGCCATAATGGTCGTCATGCCGACGATGATGTCATAATGGTCGTCATGGCGACGATGACGTCATAATGGTCGTCATGGCAACGATGATGTCATAATGGTCGTCATGGCGACGATGATGTCATACTGGTCGTCATGGCGACAGTGTTGCCATAATGGTCGTCATGGCGACGATGATGTCATAATGGTCGTCATGGCGACGGTGTTGTCATAATGGTCGTCATGCCGACGATGATGTCATAATGGTCGTCATGGCGACGATGATGTCATAATGGTCGTCATGCCGACGATGATGTCATAATGGTCGTCATGGCGACGATGATGTCATAATGGTCGTCATGGCGACAATGATGTCATAATGGTCGTCACGCCGACGGTGTTGCCATAATGGTCGTCACGGCGACGATGATGTCATAATGGTCGTCATGGCGACGATGATGTCATAATGGTCGTCATGGAGACGATGATGTCAGTATGGTGGTCATGGCTTTGGTGATGTCATAATGGTCGTCATGGCGACGGTGATGTCATAATGGTCGTCATGGCAAAGGTGATGTCAGAATGGTCGTCATGGCGACGGTGTTGCCATAATGGTCGTCATGGCGACGATGACGTCATAATGGTCGTCATGGCAACGATGATGTCATAATGGTCTTCATGGCGACGATGATGTCATACTGGTCGTCATGGCGACAGTGTTGCCATAATGGTCGTCATGGCGACGATGATGTCATAATGGTCGTCATGGCGACGGTGTTGTCATTATGGTCGTCATGCCGACGATGATGTCATAATGGTCGTCATGGCGACGATGATGTCATAATGGTCGTCATGGCGACGGTGATGTCATAATGGTCGTCATGGCGACGGTGATGTCATAATGGTCGTCATGGCGACCATGATGTCATAATGGTCGTCATGCCGACGATGATGTCATAATGGTCGTCACGGCGACGGTGTTGCCATAATGGTCGTCATGGCGACGATGATGTCATAATGGTCGTCATGGCGACGATGATGTCATAATGGTCGTCATGGCGACGATGATGTCAGTATGGTGGTCATGGCTTTGGTGATGTCATAATGGTCGTCATGGCGACGGTGATGTCATAATGGTCGTCATGGCAAAGGTGATGTCAGAATGGTCGTCATGGCGACGGTGTTGCCATAATGGTCGTCATGGCGACGATGACGTCTTAATGGTCGTCATGGCGACGATGATGTCATAATGGTCGTCATGGCGACGATGACGTCATAATGGTCGTCATGGCCTTGGTGATGTCATAATGGTCGTCATGGCGACGGTGATGTCATAATGGTCGTCATGGCAATGGTGATGTCAGAATGGTCGTCATGGCGACGATGATGTCAGTATGGTGGTCATGGCTTGGGTGATGTCATAATGGTCGTCATGGCGACGATTATGTCATAATGGTCGTCATGGCGACGATGATGTCAATATGGTTGTCATGGCTTGGTGATGTCATAATGGTCGTCATGGCGACGATGATGTCATAATGGTCGTCATGGCGACGATGATGTCATAATGGTCGTCATGGCGACGATGATGTCATTATGGTGGTCATGGCTTTGGTGATGTCATAATGGTCGTCAGGGCGACGGTGATGTCATAGTGGTCGTCATGGCAATGGTGATGTCAGAATGGTCGTCATGGCGACGATGATGTCATACTGTCGTCATGGCGACGGTGTTGCCATAATGGTCGTCATGGCGACGATGATGTCATAATGGTCATCATGGCGACGATGACGTCATAATGGTCGTCATGGCAACGATGATGTCATAATGGTCGTCATGGCGACGATGATGTCATACTGGTCGTCATGGCGACAGTGTTGCCATAATGGTCGTCATGGCGACGATGATGTCATAATGGTCGTCATGGCGACGGTGTTGTCATAATGGTCATCATGCCGACGATGATGTCATAATGGTCGTCATGGCGACGATGATGTCATAATGGTCGTCATGGCGACGGTGATGTCATAATAGTCGTCATGGCGACAATGATGTCATAATGGTCGTCATGCCGATGATGATGTCATAATGGTCGTCACGGCGACGGTGTTGCCATAATGGTCGTCATGGCGACGATGATGTCATAATGGTCGTCATGGCGACGATGATGTCATAATGGTCGTCATGGCGACGATGAGGTCATAATGGTCGTCATGGCGACGATGATGTCAGTATGGTGGTCATGGCTTTGGTGATGTCATAATGGTCGTCATGGCGACGGTGATGTCATAATGGTCGTCATGGCGACGATGATGTCATAATGGTCGTCATGGCGACGATGATGTCAGTATGGTGGTCATGGCTTTGGTGATGTCATAATGGTCGTCAGGGCGACGGTGATGTCATAATGGTCGTCATGGCAACGATGATGTCATAATGGTCGTCATGGCGACGGTGATGTCATAATGGTCGTCATGGCGACGGTGATGTCATAATGGTCGTCATGGCAAAGGTGATGTCAGAATGGTCGTCATGGCGACGGTGTTGCCATAATGGTCGTCATGGCGACGATGACGTCATAATGGTCGTCATGGCAACGATGATGTCATAATGGTCGTCATGGCGACGATGATGTCATACTGGTCGTCATGGCGACAGTGTTGCCATAATGGTCGTCATGGCGACGATGATGTCATAATGGTCGTCATGGCGACGGTGTTGTCATAATGTTCGTCATGCCGACGATGATGTCATAATGGTCGTCATGGCGACGATGATGTCATAATGGTCGTCATGGCGACGGTGATGTCATAATAGTCGTCATGGCGACAATGATGTCATAATGGTCGTCATGCCGACGATGATGTCATAATGGTCGTCACGGCGACGGTGTTGCCATAATGGTCGTCATGGCGACGATGATGTCATAATGGTCGTCATGGCGACGATGATGTCATAATGGTCGTCATGGCGACGATGATGTCAGTATGGTGGTCATGGCTTTGGTGATGTCATAATGGTCGTCAGGGCGACGGTGATGTCATAATGGTCGTCATGGCAATGGTGATGTCAGAATGGTCGTCATGGCGACGATGATGTCATACTGTCGTCATGGCGACGGTGTTGCCATAATGGTCGTCATGGCGACGATGATGTCATAACGGTCATCATGGCGACGATGACGTCATAATGGTCGTCATGGCAACGATGATGTCATAATGGTCGTCATGGCGACGTTGATGTCATACTGGTCGTCATGGCGACAGTGTTGCCATAATGGTCGTCATGGCGACGATGATGTCATAATGGTCGTCATGGCGACGGTGTTGTCATAATGGTCGTCATGCCGACGATGATGTCATAATGTTCGTAATGGCGACGATGATGTCATAATGGTCGTCATGGCGATGGTGATGTCATAATAGTCGTCATGGCGACAATGATGTCATAATGGTCGTCATGGCGACGATGATGTCATAATGGTCGTCATGGCGACGATGATGTCAGTATGGTGGTCATGGCTTTGGTGATGTCATAATGGTCGTCATGGCGACGGTGATGTCATAATGGTCGTCATGGCGACGATGATGTCATAATGGTCGTCATGGCGACGGTGATGTCATAATAGTCGTCATGGCGACAATGATGTCATAATGGTCGTCATGCCGACGATGATGTCATAATGGTCGTCATGGCAACGATGATGTCAGTATGGTGGTCATGGCTTTGGTGATGTCATAATGGTCGTCAGGGCGACGGTGATGTCATAATGGTCGCCATGGCAATGGTGATGTCAGAATGGTCGTCATGGCGACGATGATGTCATACTGTCGTCATGGCGACGGTGTTGCCATAATGGTCGTCATGGCGACGATGATGTCATAATGGTCATCATGGCGACGATGACGTCATAATGGTCGTCATGGCAACGATGATGTCATAATGGTCGTCATGGCGACGATGATGTCATAATGGTCGTCATGGCGACGATGATGTCAGTATGGTGGTCATGGCTTTGGTGATGTCATAATGGTCGTCATGGCGACGGTGATGTCATAATGGTCGTCATGGCAAAGGTGATGTCAGAATGGTCGTCATGGCGACGGTGTTGCCATAATGGTCGTCATGGTGACGATGACGTCATAATGGTCGTCATGGCAACGATGATGTCATAATGGTCGTCATGGCGACGATGATGTCATACTGGTCGTCATGGCGACAGTGTTGCCATAGTGGTCGTCATGGCGACGATGATGTCATAATGGTCGTCATGGCGACGGTGTTGTCATAATGGTCGTCATGCCGACGATGATGTCATAATGGTCGTCATGGCGACGGTGATGTCATAATAGTCGTCATGGCGACAATGATGTCATAATGGTCGTCATGCCGACGATGATGTCATAATGGTCGTCACGGCGACGGTGTTGCCATAATGGTCGTCATGGCGACAATGATGTCATAATGGTCGTCATGGCGACGATGATGTCATAATGGTCGTCATGGCGACGATGATGTCAGTATGGTGGTCATGGCTTTGGTGATGTCATAATGGTCGTCATGGCGACGATGATGTCATAATGGTCGTCATGGCGACGGTGATGTCATAATAGTCGTCATGGCGACAATGATGTCATAATGGTCGTCATGCCGATGATGATGTCATAATGGTCGTCACGGCGACGGTGTTGCCATAATGGTCGTCATGGCGACGATGATGTCATAATGGTCGTCATGGCGACGATGATGTCATAATGGTCGTCATGGCGACGATGAGGTCATAATGGTCGTCATGGCGACGATGATGTCAGTATGGTGGTCATGGCTTTGGTGATGTCATAATGGTCGTCATGGCGACGGTGATGTCATAATGGTCGTCATGGCGACGATGATGTCATAATGGTCGTCATGGCGACGATGATGTCAGTATGGTGGTCATGGCTTTGGTGATGTCATAATGGTCGTCAGGGCGACGGTGATGTCATAATGGTCGTCATGGCAACGATGATGTCATAATGGTCGTCATGGCGACGGTGATGTCATAATGGTCGTCATGGCGACGGTGATGTCATAATGGTCGTCATGGCAAAGGTGATGTCAGAATGGTCGTCATGGCGACGGTGTTGCCATAATGGTCGTCATGGCGACGATGACGTCATAATGGTCGTCATGGCAACGATGATGTCATAATGGTCGTCATGGCGACGATGATGTCATACTGGTCGTCATGGCGACAGTGTTGCCATAATGGTCGTCATGGCGACGATGATGTCATAATGGTCGTCATGGCGACGGTGTTGTCATAATGTTCGTCATGCCGACGATGATGTCATAATGGTCGTCATGGCGACGATGATGTCATAATGGTCGTCATGGCGACGGTGATGTCATAATAGTCGTCATGGCGACAATGATGTCATAATGGTCGTCATGCCGACGATGATGTCATAATGGTCGTCACGGCGACGGTGTTGCCATAATGGTCGTCATGGCGACGATGATGTCATAATGGTCGTCATGGCGACGATGATGTCATAATGGTCGTCATGGCGACGATGATGTCAGTATGGTGGTCATGGCTTTGGTGATGTCATAATGGTCGTCAGGGCGACGGTGATGTCATAATGGTCGTCATGGCAATGGTGATGTCAGAATGGTCGTCATGGCGACGATGATGTCATACTGTCGTCATGGCGACGGTGTTGCCATAATGGTCGTCATGGCGACGATGATGTCATAACGGTCATCATGGCGACGATGACGTCATAATGGTCGTCATGGCAACGATGATGTCATAATGGTCGTCATGGCGACGTTGATGTCATACTGGTCGTCATGGCGACAGTGTTGCCATAATGGTCGTCATGGCGACGATGATGTCATAATGGTCGTCATGGCGACGGTGTTGTCATAATGGTCGTCATGCCGACGATGATGTCATAATGTTCGTAATGGCGACGATGATGTCATAATGGTCGTCATGGCGATGGTGATGTCATAATAGTCGTCATGGCGACAATGATGTCATAATGGTCGTCATGGCGACGATGATGTCATAATGGTCGTCATGGCGACGATGATGTCAGTATGGTGGTCATGGCTTTGGTGATGTCATAATGGTCGTCATGGCGACGGTGATGTCATAATGGTCGTCATGGCGACGATGATGTCATAATGGTCGTCATGGCGACGGTGATGTCATAATAGTCGTCATGGCGACAATGATGTCATAATGGTCGTCATGCCGACGATGATGTCATAATGGTCGTCATGGCAACGATGATGTCAGTATGGTGGTCATGGCTTTGGTGATGTCATAATGGTCGTCAGGGCGACGGTGATGTCATAATGGTCGCCATGGCAATGGTGATGTCAGAATGGTCGTCATGGCGACGATGATGTCATACTGTCGTCATGGCGACGGTGTTGCCATAATGGTCGTCATGGCGACGATGATGTCATAATGGTCATCATGGCGACGATGACGTCATAATGGTCGTCATGGCAACGATGATGTCATAATGGTCGTCATGGCGACGATGATGTCATAATGGTCGTCATGGCGACGATGATGTCAGTATGGTGGTCATGGCTTTGGTGATGTCATAATGGTCGTCATGGCGACGGTGATGTCATAATGGTCGTCATGGCAAAGGTGATGTCAGAATGGTCGTCATGGCGACGGTGTTGCCATAATGGTCGTCATGGTGACGATGACGTCATAATGGTCGTCATGGCAACGATGATGTCATAATGGTCGTCATGGCGACGATGATGTCATACTGGTCGTCATGGCGACAGTGTTGCCATAGTGGTCGTCATGGCGACGATGATGTCATAATGGTCGTCATGGCGACGGTGTTGTCATAATGGTCGTCATGCCGACGATGATGTCATAATGGTCGTCATGGCGACGGTGATGTCATAATAGTCGTCATGGCGACAATGATGTCATAATGGTCGTCATGCCGACGATGATGTCATAATGGTCGTCACGGCGACGGTGTTGCCATAATGGTCGTCATGGCGACAATGATGTCATAATGGTCGTCATGGCGACGATGATGTCATAATGGTCGTCATGGCGACGATGATGTCAGTATGGTGGTCATGGCTTTGGTGATGTCATAATGGTCGTCAGGGCGACGGTGATGTCATAATGGTCGTCATGGCAATGGTGATATCAGAATGGTCGTCATGGCGACGATGATGTCATACTGTCGTCAAGGCGACGGTGTTGCCATAATGGTCGTCATGGCGACGATGATGTCATAATGGTCATCATGGCGACGATGACGTCATAATGGTCGTCATGGCAACGATGATGTCATAATGGTCGTCATGGCGACGATGATGTCATACTGGTCGTCATGGCGACAGTGTTGCCATAATGGTCGTCATGGCGACGATGATGTCATAATGGTCGTCATGGCGACGGTGTTGTGATAATGGTCGTCATGCCGACGATGATGTCATAATGGTCGTCATGGCGACGATGATGTCATAATGGTCGTCATGGCGACGGTGATGTCATAATAGTCGTCATGGCGACAATGATGTCATAATGGTCGTCATGCCGACTATGATGTCATAATGGTCGTCACGGCGACGGTGTTGCCATAATGGTCGTCATGGCGACGATGATGTCATAATGGTCGTCATGGCGACGATGATGTCAGTATGGTCGTCATGGCGACGATGATGTCAGTATGGTGGTCATGCTTTGGTGATGTCATAATGGTCGTCATGGCGACGGTGATGTCATAATGGTCGTCATGGCGACGATGATGTCATAATGGTCGTCATGGCGACGATGATGTCAGTATGGTGGTCATGGCTTTGGTGATGTCAGAATGGTCGTCATGGCGCCGGTGTTGCCATAATGGTCGTCATGGCGACGATGACGTCATAATGGTCGTCATGGCAACGATGATTTCATAATGGTCGTCATGGCGACGATGATGTCATACTGGTCGTCATGGCGACAGTGTTGCCATAATGGTCGTCATGGCGACGATGATGTCATAATGGTCGTCATGGCGACGGTGTTGTCATAATGGTCGTCATGCCGACGATGATGTCATAATGGTCGTCATGGCGACGATGATGTCATAATGGTCGTCATGGCGACGGTGATGTCATAATAGTCGTCATGGCGACAATGATGTCATAATGGTCGTCATGCCGACGATGATGTCATAATGGTCGTCACGGCGACGGTGTTGCCATAATGGTCGTCATGGCGACGATGATGTCATAATGGTCGTCATGGCGACGATGATGTCATAATGGTCGTCATGGCAAAGGTGATGTCAGTATGGTGGTCATGGCTTTGGTGATGTCATAATGGTCGTCATGGCGACAGTGAAGTCATAATGGTCGTCATGGCGACGATGATGTCATAATGGTCGTCATGGCGACGATGATATCATAATGGTCGTCATAGCGACGATGATGTCAGTATGGTGGTCATGGCTTTGGTGATGTCATAATGGTCGTCATGGCGACGGTGATGTCATAATGGTCGTCATGGCAAAGGTGATGTCAGAATGGTCGTCATGGCGACGGTGTTGCCATAATGGTCGTCATGGCGACGATGACGTCATAATGGTCGTCATGGCAACGATGATGTCATAATGGTCGTCATGGCGACGATGATGTCATAATGGTCATCATGGCGACGATGACGTCATAATGGTCGTCATGGCGACGATGACGTCATAATGGTCGTCATGGCGACGATGACGTCATAATGGTCATCATGGCGACGATAATGTCATACTGGTCGTCATGGCGACGGTGTTGCCATAATGGTCGTCATGCCGACGATGATGTTATAATGGTCGTCATGCCGACGATGATGTCATAATGGTCGTCATGGCGACGATTATGTCAGTATGGTGGTCATGGCTTTGGTGATGTCATAATGGTCGTCAGGGCGACGGTGATGTCATAATGGTCGTCATGGCAATGGTGATGTCAGAATGGTCGTCATGGCGACGATGATGTCATACTGTCGTCATGGCGACGGTGTTGCCATAATGGTCGTCATGGCGACGATGATGTCATAATGGTCATCATGGCGACGATGACGTCATAATGGTCGTCATGGCAACGATGATGTCATAATGGTCGTCATGGCGACGATGATGTCATACTGGTCGTCATGGCGACAGTGTTGCCATAATGGTCGTCATGGCGACGATGATGTCATAATGGTCGTCATGGCGACGGTGATGTCATAATGGTCGTCATGGCAAAGGTGATGTCAGAATGGTCGTCATGGCGACGGTGTTGCCATAATGGTCGTCATGGCGACGAGGACGTCATAATGGTCGTCATGGCAACGATGATGTCATAATGGTCGTCATGGCGACGGTGATGTCATAATAGTCGTCATGGCGACCATGATGTCATAATGGTCGTCATGCCGACGATGATGTCATAATGGTCGTCACGGCGACGGTGTTGCCATAATGGTCGTCATGGCGACGATGATGTCATAATGGTCGTCATGGCGACGATGATGTCATAATGGTCGTCATGGCGACCATGATGTCAGTATGGTGGTCATGGCTTTGGTGATGTCATAATGGTCGTCATGGCGACGGTGATGTCATAATGGTCGTCATGGCAAAGGTGATGTCAGAATGGTCGTCATGGCGACGGTGTTGCCATAATGGTCGTCATGGCGACGATGACGTCATAATGGTCGTCATGGCGACGATGATGTCATAATGGTCGTCATGGCGACGATGACGTCATAATGGTCGTCATGGCCTTGGTGATGTCATAATGGTCGTCATGGCGACGGTGATGTCATAATGGTCGTCATGGCAATGGTGATGTCAGAATGGTCGTCATGGCGACGATGATGTCAGTATGGTGGTCATGGCTTGGGTGATGTCATAATGGTCGTCATGGCGACGATTATGTCATAATGGTCGTCATGGCGACGATGATGTCAATATGGTTGTCATGGCTTGGTGATGTCATAATGGTCGTCATGGCGACGATGATGTCATAATGGTCGTCATGGCGACGATGATGTCATAATGGTCGTCATGGCGACGATGATGTCATTATGGTGGTCATGGCTTTGGTGATGTCATAATGGTCGTCAGGGCGACGGTGATGTCATAGTGGTCGTCATGGCAATGGTGATGTCAGAATGGTCGTCATGGCGACGATGATGTCATACTGTCGTCATGGCGACGGTTTTGCCATAATGGTCGTCATGGCGACGATGATGTCATAATGGTCATCATGGCGACGATGACGTCATAATGGTCGTCATGGCAACGATGATGTCATAATGGTCGTCATGGCGACGATGATGTCATACTGGTCGTCATGGCGACAGTGTTGCCATAATGGTCGTCATGGCGACGATGATGTCATAATTGTCGTCATGGCGACGGTGTTGTCATAATGGTCGTCATGCCGACGATGATGTCATAATGGTCGTCATGGCGACGATGATGTCATAATGGTCGTCATGGCGACGGTGATGTCATAATAGTCGTCATGGCGACAATGATGTCATAATGGTCGTCATGCCGATGATGATGTCATAATGGTCGTCACGGCGACGGTGTTGCCATAATGGTCGTCATGGCGACGATGATGTCATAATGGTCGTCATGGCGACGATGATGTCATAATGGTCGTCATGGCGACGATGAGGTCATAATGGTCGTCATGGCGACGATGATGTCAGTATGGTGGTCATGGCTTTGGTGATGTCATAATGGTCGTCATGGCGACGGTGATGTCATAATGGTCGTCATGGCGACGATGATGTCATAATGGTCGTCATGGCGACGGTGATGTCATAATAGTCGTCATGGCGACAATGATGTCATAATGGTCGTCATGGCGACGGTGTTGTCATAATGGTCATCATGCCGACGATGATGTCATAATGGTCGTCATGGCGACGATGATGTCATAATGGTCGTCATGGCGACGGTGATGTCATAATAGTCGTCATGGCGACAATGATGTCATAATGGTCGTCATGCCGATGATGATGTCATAATGGTCGTCACGGCGACGGTGTTGCCATAATGGTCGTCATGGCGACGATGATGTCATAATGGTCGTCATGGCGACGATGATGTCATAATGGTCGTCATGGCGACGATGAGGTCATAATGGTCGTCATGGCGACGATGATGTCAGTATGGTGGTCATGGCTTTGGTGATGTCATAATGGTCGTCATGGCGACGGTGATGTCATAATGGTCGTCATGGCGACGATGATGTCATAATGGTCGTCATGGCGACGATGATGTCAGTATGGTGGTCATGGCTTTGGTGATGTCATAATGGTCGTCAGGGCGACGGTGATGTCATAATGGTCGTCATGGCAACGATGATGTCATAATGGTCGTCATGGCGACGGTGATGTCATAATGGTCGTCATGGCGACGGTGATGTCATAATGGTCGTCATGGCAAAGGTGATGTCAGAATGGTCGTCATGGCGACGGTGTTGCCATAATGGTCGTCATGGCGACGATGACGTCATAATGGTCGTCATGGCAACGATGATGTCATAATGGTCGTCATGGCGACGATGATGTCATACTGGTCGTCATGGCGACAGTGTTGCCATAATGGTCGTCATGGCGACGATGATGTCATAATGGTCGTCATGGCGACGGTGTTGTCATAATGTTCGTCATGCCGACGATGATGTCATAATGGTCGTCATGGCGACGATGATGTCATAATGGTCGTCATGGCGACGGTGATGTCATAATAGTCGTCATGGCGACAATGATGTCATAATGGTCGTCATGCCGACGATGATGTCATAATGGTCGTCACGGCGACGGTGTTGCCATAATGGTCGTCATGGCGACGATGATGTCATAATGGTCGTCATGGCGACGATGATGTCATAATGGTCGTCATGGCGACGATGATGTCAGTATGGTGGTCATGGCTTTGGTGATGTCATAATGGTCGTCAGGGCGACGGTGATGTCATAATGGTCGTCATGGCAATGGTGATGTCAGAATGGTCGTCATGGCGACGATGATGTCATACTGTCGTCATGGCGACGGTGTTGCCATAATGGTCGTCATGGCGACGATGATGTCATAACGGTCATCATGGCGACGATGACGTCATAATGGTCGTCATGGCAACGATGATGTCATAATGGTCGTCATGGCGACGTTGATGTCATACTGGTCGTCATGGCGACAGTGTTGCCATAATGGTCGTCATGGCGACGATGATGTCATAATGGTCGTCATGGCGACGGTGTTGTCATAATGGTCGTCATGCCGACGATGATGTCATAATGTTCGTAATGGCGACGATGATGTCATAATGGTCGTCATGGCGATGGTGATGTCATAATAGTCGTCATGGCGACAATGATGTCATAATGGTCGTCATGGCGACGATGATGTCATAATGGTCGTCATGGCGACGATGATGTCAGTATGGTGGTCATGGCTTTGGTGATGTCATAATGGTCGTCATGGCGACGGTGATGTCATAATGGTCGTCATGGCGACGATGATGTCATAATGGTCGTCATGGCGACGGTGATGTCATAATAGTCGTCATGGCGACAATGATGTCATAATGGTCGTCATGCCGACGATGATGTCATAATGGTCGTCATGGCAACGATGATGTCAGTATGGTGGTCATGGCTTTGGTGATGTCATAATGGTCGTCAGGGCGACGGTGATGTCATAATGGTCGCCATGGCAATGGTGATGTCAGAATGGTCGTCATGGCGACGATGATGTCATACTGTCGTCATGGCGACGGTGTTGCCATAATGGTCGTCATGGCGACGATGATGTCATAATGGTCATCATGGCGACGATGACGTCATAATGGTCGTCATGGCAACGATGATGTCATAATGGTCGTCATGGCGACGATGATGTCATAATGGTCGTCATGGCGACGATGATGTCAGTATGGTGGTCATGGCTTTGGTGATGTCATAATGGTCGTCATGGCGACGGTGATGTCATAATGGTCGTCATGGCAAAGGTGATGTCAGAATGGTCGTCATGGCGACGGTGTTGCCATAATGGTCGTCATGGTGACGATGACGTCATAATGGTCGTCATGGCAACGATGATGTCATAATGGTCGTCATGGCGACGATGATGTCATACTGGTCGTCATGGCGACAGTGTTGCCATAGTGGTCGTCATGGCGACGATGATGTCATAATGGTCGTCATGGCGACGGTGTTGTCATAATGGTCGTCATGCCGACGATGATGTCATAATGGTCGTCATGGCGACGGTGATGTCATAATAGTCGTCATGGCGACAATGATGTCATAATGGTCGTCATGCCGACGATGATGTCATAATGGTCGTCACGGCGACGGTGTTGCCATAATGGTCGTCATGGCGACGATGATGTCATAATGGTCGTCATGGCGACGATGATGTCATAATGGTCGTCATGGCGACGATGATGTCAGTATGGTGGTCATGGCTTTGGTGATGTCATAATGGTCGTCAGGGCGACGGTGATGTCATAATGGTCGTCATGGCAATGGTGATATCAGAATGGTCGTCATGGCGACGATGATGTCATACTGTCGTCAAGGCGACGGTGTTGCCATAATGGTCGTCATGGCGACGATGATGTCATAATGGTCATCATGGCGACGATGACGTCATAATGGTCGTCATGGCAACGATGATGTCATAATGGTCGTCATGGCGACGATGATGTCATACTGGTCGTCATGGCGACAGTGTTGCCATAATGGTCGTCATGGCGACGATGATGTCATAATGGTCGTCATGGCGACGGTGTTGTGATAATGGTCGTCATGCCGACGATGATGTCATAATGGTCGTCATGGCGACGATGATGTCATAATGGTCGTCATGGCGACGGTGATGTCATAATAGTCGTCATGGCGACAATGATGTCATAATGGTCGTCATGCCGACTATGATGTCATAATGGTCGTCACGGCGACGGTGTTGCCATAATGGTCGTCATGGCGACGATGATGTCATAATGGTCGTCATGGCGACGATGATGTCAGTATGGTCGTCATGGCGACGATGATGTCAGTATGGTGGTCATGCTTTGGTGATGTCATAATGGTCGTCATGGCGACGGTGATGTCATAATGGTCGTCATGGCGACGATGATGTCATAATGGTCGTCATGGCGACGATGATGTCAGTATGGTGGTCATGGCTTTGGTGATGTCAGAATGGTCGTCATGGCGCCGGTGTTGCCATAATGGTCGTCATGGCGACGATGACGTCATAATGGTCGTCATGGCAACGATGATTTCATAATGGTCGTCATGGCGACGATGATGTCATACTGGTCGTCATGGCGACAGTGTTGCCATAATGGTCGTCATGGCGACGATGATGTCATAATGGTCGTCATGGCGACGGTGTTGTCATAATGGTCGTCATGCCGACGATGATGTCATAATGGTCGTCATGGCGACGATGATGTCATAATGGTCGTCATGGCGACGGTGATGTCATAATAGTCGTCATGGCGACAATGATGTCATAATGGTCGTCATGCCGACGATGATGTCATAATGGTCGTCACGGCGACGGTGTTGCCATAATGGTCGTCATGGCGACGATGATGTCATAATGGTCGTCATGGCGACGATGATGTCATAATGGTCGTCATGGCAAAGGTGATGTCAGTATGGTGGTCATGGCTTTGGTGATGTCATAATGGTCGTCATGGCGACAGTGAAGTCATAATGGTCGTCATGGCGACGATGATGTCATAATGGTCGTCATGGCGACGATGATATCATAATGGTCGTCATAGCGACGATGATGTCAGTATGGTGGTCATGGCTTTGGTGATGTCATAATGGTCGTCATGGCGACGGTGATGTCATAATGGTCGTCATGGCAAAGGTGATGTCAGAATGGTCGTCATGGCGACGGTGTTGCCATAATGGTCGTCATGGCGACGATGACGTCATAATGGTCGTCATGGCAACGATGATGTCATAATGGTCGTCATGGCGACGATGATGTCATAATGGTCATCATGGCGACGATGACGTCATAATGGTCGTCATGGCGACGATGACGTCATAATGGTCGTCATGGCGACGATGACGTCATAATGGTCATCATGGCGACGATAATGTCATACTGGTCGTCATGGCGACGGTGTTGCCATAATGGTCGTCATGCCGACGATGATGTTATAATGGTCGTCATGCCGACGATGATGTCATAATGGTCGTCATGGCGACGATTATGTCAGTATGGTGGTCATGGCTTTGGTGATGTCATAATGGTCGTCAGGGCGACGGTGATGTCATAATGGTCGTCATGGCAATGGTGATGTCAGAATGGTCGTCATGGCGACGATGATGTCATACTGTCGTCATGGCGACGGTGTTGCCATAATGGTCGTCATGGCGACGATGATGTCATAATGGTCATCATGGCGACGATGACGTCATAATGGTCGTCATGGCAACGATGATGTCATAATGGTCGTCATGGCGACGATGATGTCATACTGGTCGTCATGGCGACAGTGTTGCCATAATGGTCGTCATGGCGACGATGATGTCATAATGGTCGTCATGGCGACGGTGATGTCATAATGGTCGTCATGGCAAAGGTGATGTCAGAATGGTCGTCATGGCGACGGTGTTGCCATAATGGTCGTCATGGCGACGAGGACGTCATAATGGTCGTCATGGCAACGATGATGTCATAATGGTCGTCATGGCGACGGTGATGTCATAATAGTCGTCATGGCGACCATGATGTCATAATGGTCGTCATGCCGACGATGATGTCATAATGGTCGTCACGGCGACGGTGTTGCCATAATGGTCGTCATGGCGACGATGATGTCATAATGGTCGTCATGGCGACGATGATGTCATAATGGTCGTCATGGCGACCATGATGTCAGTATGGTGGTCATGGCTTTGGTGATGTCATAATGGTCGTCATGGCGACGGTGATGTCATAATGGTCGTCATGGCAAAGGTGATGTCAGAATGGTCGTCATGGCGACGGTGTTGCCATAATGGTCGTCATGGCGACGATGACGTCATAATGGTCGTCATGGCGACGATGATGTCATAATGGTCGTCATGGCGACGATGACGTCATAATGGTCGTCATGGCCTTGGTGATGTCATAATGGTCGTCATGGCGACGGTGATGTCATAATGGTCGTCATGGCAATGGTGATGTCAGAATGGTCGTCATGGCGACGATGATGTCAGTATGGTGGTCATGGCTTGGGTGATGTCATAATGGTCGTCATGGCGACGATTATGTCATAATGGTCGTCATGGCGACGATGATGTCAATATGGTTGTCATGGCTTGGTGATGTCATAATGGTCGTCATGGCGACGATGATGTCATAATGGTCGTCATGGCGACGATGATGTCATAATGGTCGTCATGGCGACGATGATGTCATTATGGTGGTCATGGCTTTGGTGATGTCATAATGGTCGTCAGGGCGACGGTGATGTCATAGTGGTCGTCATGGCAATGGTGATGTCAGAATGGTCGTCATGGCGACGATGATGTCATACTGTCGTCATGGCGACGGTTTTGCCATAATGGTCGTCATGGCGACGATGATGTCATAATGGTCATCATGGCGACGATGACGTCATAATGGTCGTCATGGCAACGATGATGTCATAATGGTCGTCATGGCGACGATGATGTCATACTGGTCGTCATGGCGACAGTGTTGCCATAATGGTCGTCATGGCGACGATGATGTCATAATTGTCGTCATGGCGACGGTGTTGTCATAATGGTCGTCATGCCGACGATGATGTCATAATGGTCGTCATGGCGACGATGATGTCATAATGGTCGTCATGGCGACGGTGATGTCATAATAGTCGTCATGGCGACAATGATGTCATAATGGTCGTCATGCCGATGATGATGTCATAATGGTCGTCACGGCGACGGTGTTGCCATAATGGTCGTCATGGCGACGATGATGTCATAATGGTCGTCATGGCGACGATGATGTCATAATGGTCGTCATGGCGACGATGAGGTCATAATGGTCGTCATGGCGACGATGATGTCAGTATGGTGGTCATGGCTTTGGTGATGTCATAATGGTCGTCATGGCGACGGTGATGTCATAATGGTCGTCATGGCGACGATGATGTCATAATGGTCGTCATGGCGACGGTGATGTCATAATAGTCGTCATGGCGACAATGATGTCATAATGGTCGTCATGCCGACGATGATGTCATAATGGTCGTCACGGCGACGGTGTTGCCAAAATGGTCGTCATGGCGACGATGATGTCATAATGGTCGTCATGGCGACGATGATGTCATAATGGTCGTCATGGCAACGATGATGTCAGTATGGTGGTCATGGCTTTGGTGATGTCATAATGGTCGTCAGGGCGACGGTGATGTCATAATGGTCGCCATGGCAATGGTGATGTCAGAATGGTCGTCATGGCGACGATGATGTCATACTGTCGTCATGGCGACGGTGTTGCCATAATGGTCGTCATTGCGACGATGATGTCATAATGGTCATCATGGCGACGATGACGTCATAATGGTCGTCATGGCAACGATGATGTCATAATGGTCGTCATGGCGACGATGATGTCATAATGGTCGTCATGGCGACGATGATGTCAGTATGGTGGTCATGGCTTTGGTGATGTCATAATGGTCGTCATGGCGACGGTGATGTCATAATGGTCGTCATGGCAAAGGTGATGTCAGAATGGTCGTCATGGCGACGGTGTTGCCATAATGGTCGTCATGGTGACGATGACGTCATAATGGTCGTCATGGCAACGATGATGTCATAATGGTCGTCATGGCGACGATGATGTCATACTGGTCGTCATGGCGACAGTGTTGCCATAGTGGTCGTCATGGCGACGATGATGTCATAATGGTCGTCATGGCGACGGTGTTGTCATAATGGTCGTCATGCCGACGATGATGTCATAATGGTCGTCATGGCGACGGTGATGTCATAATAGTCGTCATGGCGACAATGATGTCATAATGGTCGTCATGCCGACGATGATGTCATAATGGTCGTCACGGCGACGGTGTTGCCATAATGGTCGTCATGGCGACGATGATGTCATAATGGTCGTCATGGCGACGATGATGTCATAATGGTCGTCATGGCGACGATGATGTCAGTATGGTGGTCATGGCTTTGGTGATGTCATAATGGTCGTCAGGGCGACGGTGATGTCATAATGGTCGTCATGGCAATGGTGATATCAGAATGGTCGTCATGGCGACGATGATGTCATACTGTCGTCAAGGCGACGGTGTTGCCATAATGGTCGTCATGGCGACGATGATGTCATAATGGTCATCATGGCGACGATGACGTCATAATGGTCGTCATGGCAACGATGATGTCATAATGGTCGTCATGGCGACGATGATGTCATACTGGTCGTCATGGCGACAGTGTTGCCATAATGGTCGTCATGGCGACGATGATGTCATAATGGTCGTCATGGCGACGGTGTTGTGATAATGGTCGTCATGCCGACGATGATGTCATAATGGTCGTCATGGCGACGATGATGTCATAATGGTCGTCATGGCGACGGTGATGTCATAATAGTCGTCATGGCGACAATGATGTCATAATGGTCGTCATGCCGACTATGATGTCATAATGGTCGTCACGGCGACGGTGTTGCCATAATGGTCGTCATGGCGACGATGATGTCATAATGGTCGTCATGGCGACGATGATGTCAGTATGGTCGTCATGGCGACGATGATGTCAGTATGGTGGTCATGCTTTGGTGATGTCATAATGGTCGTCATGGCGACGGTGATGTCATAATGGTCGTCATGGCGACGATGATGTCATAATGGTCGTCATGGCGACGATGATGTCAGTATGGTGGTCATGGCTTTGGTGATGTCAGAATGGTCGTCATGGCGCCGGTGTTGCCATAATGGTCGTCATGGCGACGATGACGTCATAATGGTCGTCATGGCAACGATGATTTCATAATGGTCGTCATGGCGACGATGATGTCATACTGGTCGTCATGGCGACAGTGTTGCCATAATGGTCGTCATGGCGACGATGATGTCATAATGGTCGTCATGGCGACGGTGTTGTCATAATGGTCGTCATGCCGACGATGATGTCATAATGGTCGTCATGGCGACGATGATGTCATAATGGTCGTCATGGCGACGGTGATGTCATAATAGTCGTCATGGCGACAATGATGTCATAATGGTCGTCATGCCGACGATGATGTCATAATGGTCGTCACGGCGACGGTGTTGCCATAATGGTCGTCATGGCGACGATGATGTCATAATGGTCGTCATGGCGACGATGATGTCATAATGGTCGTCATGGCAAAGGTGATGTCAGTATGGTGGTCATGGCTTTGGTGATGTCATAATGGTCGTCATGGCGACAGTGAAGTCATAATGGTCGTCATGGCGACGATGATGTCATAATGGTCGTCATGGCGACGATGATATCATAATGGTCGTCATAGCGACGATGATGTCAGTATGGTGGTCATGGCTTTGGTGATGTCATAATGGTCGTCATGGCGACGGTGATGTCATAATGGTCGTCATGGCAAAGGTGATGTCAGAATGGTCGTCATGGCGACGGTGTTGCCATAATGGTCGTCATGGCGACGATGACGTCATAATGGTCGTCATGGCAACGATGATGTCATAATGGTCGTCATGGCGACGATGATGTCATAATGGTCATCATGGCGACGATGACGTCATAATGTTCGTCATGGCGACGATGACGTCATAATGGTCGTCATGGCGACGATGACGTCATAATGGTCATCATGGCGACGATAATGTCATACTGGTCGTCATGGCGACGGTGTTGCCATAATGGTCGTCATGCCGACGATGATGTTATAATGGTCGTCATGCCGACGATGATGTCATAATGGTCGTCATGGCGACGATGATGTCAGTATGGTGGTCATGGCTTTGGTGATGTCATAATGGTCGTCAGGGCGACGGTGATGTCATAATGGTCGTCATGGCAATGGTGATGTCAGAATGGTCGTCATGGCGACGATGATGTCATACTGTCGTCATGGCGACGGTGTTGCCATAATGGTCGTCATGGCGACGATGATGTCATAATGGTCATCATGGCGACGATGACGTCATAATGGTCGTCATGGCAACGATGATGTCATAATGGTCGTCATGGCGACGATGATGTCATACTGGTCGTCATGGCGACAGTGTTGCCATAATGGTCGTCATGGCGACGATGATGTCATAATGGTCGTCATGGCGACGGTGATGTCATAATGGTCGTCATGGCAAAGGTGATGTCAGAATGGTCGTCATGGCGACGGTGTTGCCATAATGGTCGTCATGGCGACGATGACGTCATAATGGTCGTCATGGCAACGATGATGTCATAATGGTCGTCATGGCGACGGTGATGTCATAATAGTCGTCATGGCGACCATGATGTCATAATGGTCGTCATGCCGACGATGATGTCATAATGGTCGTCACGGCGACGGTGTTGCCATAATGGTCGTCATGGCGACGATGATGTCATAATGGTCGTCATGGCGACGATGATGTCATAATGGTCGTCATGGCGACCATGATGTCAGTATGGTGGTCATGGCTTTGGTGATGTCATAATGGTCGTCATGGCGACGGTGATGTCATAATGGTCGTCATGGCAAAGGTGATGTCAGAATGGTCGTCATGGCGACGGTGTTGCCATAATGGTCGTCATGGCGACGATGACGTCATAATGGTCGTCATGGCGACGATGATGTCATAATGGTCGTCATGGCGACGATGAGGTCATAATGGTCGTCATGGCCTTGGTGATGTCATAATGGTCGTCATGGCGACGGTGATGTCATAATGGTCGTCATGGCAATGGTGATGTCAGAATGGTCGTCATGGCGACGATGATGTCAGTATGGTGGTCATGGCTTGGGTGATGTCATAATGGTCGTCATGGCGACGATTATGTCATAATGGTCGTCATGGCGACGATGATGTCAATATGGTTGTCATGGCTTGGTGATGTCATAATGGTCGTCATGGCGACGATGATGTCATAATGGTCGTCATGGCGACGATGATGTCATAATGGTCGTCATGGCGACGATGATGTCATTATGGTGGTCATGGCTTTGGTGATGTCATAATGGTCGTCAGGGCGACGGTGATGTCATAGTGGTCGTCATGGCAATGGTGATGTCAGAATGGTCGTCATGGCGACGATGATGTCATACTGTCGTCATGGCGACGGTTTTGCCATAATGGTCGTCATGGCGACGATGATGTCATAATGGTCATCATGGCGACGATGACGTCATAATGGTCGTCATGGCAACGATGATGTCATAATGGTCATCATGGCGACGATGATGTCATACTGGTCGTCATGGCGACAGTGTTGCCATAATGGTCGTCATGGCGACGATGATGTCATAATTGTCGTCATGGCGACGGTGTTGTCATAATGGTCGTCATGCCGACGATGATGTCATAATGGTCGTCATGGCGACGATGATGTCATAATGGTCGTCATGGCGACGGTGATGTCATAATAGTCGTCATGGCGACAATGATGTCATAATGGTCGTCATGCCGATGATGATGTCATAATGGTCGTCACGGCGACGGTGTTGCCATAATGGTCGTCATGGCGACGATGATGTCATAATGGTCGTCATGGCGACGATGATGTCATAATGGTCGTCATGGCGACGATGAGGTCATAATGGTCGTCATGGCGACGATGATGTCAGTATGGTGGTCATGGCTTTGGTGATGTCATAATGGTTGTCATGGCGACGGTGATGTCATAATGGTCGTCATGGCGACGATGATGTCATAATGGTCGTCATGGCGACGGTGATGTCATAATAGTCGTCATGGCGACAATGATGTCATAATGGTCGTCATGCCGACGATGATGTCATAATGGTCGTCACGGCGACGGTGTTGCCATAATGGTCGTCATGGCGACGATGATGTCATAATGGTCGTCATGGCGACGATGATGTCATAATGGTCGTCATGGCGACGATGATGTCAGTATGGTGGTCATGGCTTTGGTGATGTCATAATGGTCGTCAGGGCGACGGTGATGTCATAATGGTCGTCATGGCAATGGTGATGTCAGAATGGTCGTCATGGCGACGATGATGTCATACTGTCGTCATGGCGACGGTGTTGCCATAATGGTCGTCATGGCGACGATGATGTCATAATGGTCATCATGGCGACGATGACGTCATAATGGTCGTCATGGCAACGATGATGTCATAATGGTCGTCATGGCGACGATGATGTCATACTGGTCGTCATGGCGACAGTGTTGCCATAATGGTCGTCATGGCGACGATGATGTCATAATGGTCGTCATGGCGACGGTGATGTCATAATGGTCGTCATGGCAAAGGTGATGTCAGAATGGTCGTCATGGCGACGGTGTTGCCATAATGGTCGTCATGGCGACGATGACGTCATAATGGTCGTCATGGCAACGATGATGTCATAATGGTCGTCATGGCGACGGTGATGTCATAATAGTCGTCATGGCGACCATGATGTCATAATGGTCGTCATGCCGACGATGATGTCATAATGGTCGTCACGGCGACGGTGTTGCCATAATGGTCGTCATGGCGACGATGATGTCATAATGGTCGTCATGGCGACGATGATGTCATAATGGTCGTCATGGCGACCATGATGTCAGTATGGTGGTCATGGCTTTGGTGATGTCATAATGGTCGTCATGGCGACGGTGATGTCATAATGGTCGTCATGGCAAAGGTGATGTCAGAATGGTCGTCATGGCGACGGTGTTGCCATAATGGTCGTCATGGCGACGATGACGTCATAATGGTCGTCATGGCGACGATGATGTCATAATGGTCGTCATGGCGACGATGACGTCATAATGGTCGTCATGGCCTTGGTGATGTCATAATGGTCGTCATGGCGACGGTGATGTCATAATGGTCGTCATGGCAATGGTGATGTCAGAATGGTCGTCATGGCGACGATGATGTCAGTATGGTGGTCATGGCTTGGGTGATGTCATAATGGTCGTCATGGCGACGATTATGTCATAATGGTCGTCATGGCGACGATGATGTCAATATGGTTGTCATGGCTTGGTGATGTCATAATGGTCGTCATGGCGACGATGATGTCATAATGGTCGTCATGGCGACGATGATGTCATATGGTCGTCATGGCGACGATGATGTCATTATGGTGGTCATGGCTTTGGTGATGTCATAATGGTCGTCAGGGCGACGGTGATGTCATAGTGGTCGTCATGGCAACGGTGATGTCAGAATGGTCGTCATGGCGACGATGATGTCATACTGTCGTCATGGCGACGGTTTTGCCATAATGGTCGTCATGGCGACGATGATGTCATAATGGTCATCATGGCGACGATGACGTCATAATGGTCGTCATGGCAACGATGATGTCATAATGGTCGTCATGGCGACGATGATGTCATACTGGTCGTCATGGCGACAGTGTTGCCATAATGGTCGTCATGGCGACGATGATGTCATAATTGTCGTCATGGCGACGGTGTTGTCATAATGGTCGTCATGCCGACGATGATGTCATAATGGTCGTCATGGCGACGATGATGTCATAATGGTCGTCATGGCGACGGTGATGTCATAATAGTCGTCATGGCGACAATGATGTCATAATGGTCGTCATGCCGATGATGATGTCATAATGGTCGTCACGGCGACGGTGTTGCCATAATGGTCGTCATGGCGACGATGATGTCATAATGGTCGTCATGGCGACGATGATGTCATAATGGTCGTCATGGCGACGATGAGGTCATAATGGTCGTCATGGCGACGATGATGTCAGTATGGTGGTCATGGCTTTGGTGATGTCATAATGGTCGTCATGGCGACGGTGATGTCATAATGGTCGTCATGGCGACGATGATGTCATAATGGTCGTCATGGCGACGGTGATGTCATAATAGTCGTCATGGCGACAATGATGTCATAATGGTCGTCATGCCGACGATGATGTCATAATGGTCGTCACGGCGACGGTGTTGCCATAATGGTCGTCATGGCGACGATGATGTCATAATGGTCGTCATGGCGACGATGATGTCATAATGGTCGTCATGGCGACGATGATGTCAGTATGGTGGTCATGGCTTTGGTGATGTCATAATGGTCGTCAGGGCGACGGTGATGTCATAATGGTCGTCATGGCAACGATGATGTCATAATGGTCGTCATGGCGACGGTGATGTCATAATGGTCGTCATGGCAAAGGTGATGTCAGAATGGTCGTCATGGCGACGGTGTTGCCATAATGGTCGTCATGGCGACGATGACGTCATAATGGTCGTCATGGCAACGATGATGTCATAATGGTCGTCATGGCGACGATGATGTCATACTGGTCGTCATGGCGACAGTGTTGCCATAATGGTCGCCATGGCGACGATGATGTCATAATGGTCGTCATGGCGACGGTGTTGTCATAATGGTCGTCATGCCGACGATGATGTCATAATGGTCGTCATGGCGACGATGATGTCATAATGGTCGTCATGGCGACGGTGATGTCATAATAGTCGTCATGGCGACAATGATGTCATAATGGTCGTCATGCCGACGATGATGTCATAATGGTCGTCACGGCGACGGTGTTGCCATAATGGTCGTCATGGCGACGATGATGTCATAATGGTCGTCATGGCGACGATGATGTCATAATGGTCGTCATGGCGACGATGATGTCAGTATGGTGGTCATGGCTTTGGTGATGTCATAATGGTCGTCAGGGCGACGGTGATGTCATAATGGTCGTCATGGCAATGGTGATGTCAGAATGGTCGTCATGTCGACGATGATGTCATACTGTCGTCATGGCGACGGTGTTGCCATAATGGTCGTCATGGCGACGATGATGTCATAATGGTCATCATGGCGACGATGACGTCATAATGGTCGTCATGGCAACGATGATGTCATAATGGTCGTCATGGCGACGTTGATGTCATACTGGTCGTCATGGCGACAGTGTTGCCATAATGGTCGTCATGGCGACGATGATGTCATAATGGTCGTCATGGCGACGGTGTTGTCATAATGGTCGTCATGCCGACGATGATGTCATAATGGTCGTCATGGCGACGATGATGTCATAATGGTCGTCATGGCGATGGTGATGTCATAATAGTCGTCATGGCGACAATGATGTCATAATGGTCGTCACGCCGACGATGATGTCATAATGGTCGTCACGGCGACGGTGTTGCCATAATGGTCGTCATGGCGACGATGATGTCATAATGGTCGTCATGGCGACGATGATGTCATAATGGTCGTCATGGCGACGATGATGTCATAATGGTCGTCATGGCGACGATGATGTCAGTATGGTGGTCATGGCTTTGGTGATGTCATAATGGTCGTCATGGCGACGGTGATGTCATAATGGTCGTCATGGCGAAGATGATGTCATAATGGTCGTCATGGCGACGGTGATGTCATAATAGTCGTCATGGCGACAATGATGTCATAATGGTCGTCATGCCGACGATGATGTCATAATGGTCGTCACGGCGACGGTGTTGCCATAATGGTCGTCATGGCGACGATGATGTCATAATGGTCGTCATGGCGACGATGATGTCATAATGGTCGTCATGGCGACAATGATGTCAGTATGGTGGTCATGGCTTTGGTGATGTCATAATGGTCGTCAGGGCGACGGTGATGTCATAATGGTCGTCATGGCAATGGTGATGTCAGAATGGTCGTCATGGCGACGATGATGTCATACTGTCGTCATGGCGACGGTGTTGCCATAATGGTCGTCATGGCGACGATGATGTCATAATGGTCGTCATGGCGACGATGATGTCAGTATGGTGGTCATGGCTTTGGTGATGTCATAATGGTCGTCATGGCGACGGTGATGTCATAATGGTCGTCATGGCAAAGGTGATGTCAGAATGGTCGTCATGGCGACGGTGTTGCCATAATGGTCGTCATGGCGACGATGACGTCTTAATGGTCGTCATGGCGACGATGATGTCATAATGGTCGTCATGGCGACGATGACGTCTTAATGGTCGTCATGGCGACGATGATGTCATAATGGTCGTCATGGCGACGATGACGTCATAATGGTCGTCATGGCCTTGGTGATGTCATAATGGTCGTCATGGCGACGGTGATGTCATAATGGTCGTCATGGCAATGGTGATGTCAGAATGGTCGTCATGGCGACGATGATGTCAGTATGGTGGTCATGGCTTGGGTGATGTCATAATGGTCGTCATGGCGACGATTATGTCATAATGGTCGTCATGGCGACGATGATGTCAATATGGTTGTCATGGCTTGGTGATGTCATAATGGTCGTCATGGCGACGATGATGTCATAATGGTCGTCATGGCGACGATGATGTCATAATGGTCGTCATGGCGACGATGATGTCATTATGGTGGTCATGGCTTTGGTGATGTCATAATGGTCGTCAGGGCGACGGTGATGTCATAGTGGTCGTCATGGCAATGGTGATGTCAGAATGGTCGTCATGGCGACGATGATGTCATACTGTCGTCATGGCGACGGTGTTGCCATAATGGTCGTCATGGCGACGATGATGTCATAATGGTCATCATGGCGACGATGACGTCATAATGGTCGTCATGGCAACGATGATGTCATAATGGTCGTCATGGCGACGATGATGTCATACTGGTCGTCATGGCGACAGTGTTGCCATAATGGTCGTCATGGCGACGATGATGTCATAATGGTCGTCATGGCGACGGTGTTGTCATAATGGTCATCATGCCGACGATGATGTCATAATGGTCGTCATGGCGACGATGATGTCATAATGGTCGTCATGGCGACGGTGATGTCATAATAGTCGTCATGGCGACAATGATGTCATAATGGTCGTCATGCCGATGATGATGTCATAATGGTCGTCACGGCGACGGTGTTGCCATAATGGTCGTCATGGCGACGATGATGTCATAATGGTCGTCATGGCGACGATGATGTCATAATGGTCGTCATGGCGACGATGAGGTCATAATGGTCGTCATGGCGACGATGATGTCAGTATGGTGGTCATGGCTTTGGTGATGTCATAATGGTCGTCATGGCGACGGTGATGTCATAATGGTCGTCATGGCGACGATGATGTCATAATGGTCGTCATGGCGACGATGATGTCAGTATGGTGGTCATGGCTTTGGTGATGTCATAATGGTCGTCAGGGCGACGGTGATGTCATAATGGTCGTCATGGCAACGATGATGTCATAATGGTCGTCATGGCGACGGTGATGTCATAATGGTCGTCATGGCAAAGGTGATGTCAGAATGGTCGTCATGGCGACGGTGTTGCCATAATGGTCGTCATGGCGACGATGACGTCATAATGGTCGTCATGGCAACGATGATGTCATAATGGTCGTCATGGCGACGATGATGTCATACTGGTCGTCATGGCGACAGTGTTGCCATAATGGTCGTCATGGCGACGATGATGTCATAATGGTCGTCATGGCGACGGTGTTGTCATAATGTTCGTCATGCCGACGATGATGTCATAATGGTCGTCATGGCGACGATGATGTCATAATGGTCGTCATGGCGACGGTGATGTCATAATAGTCGTCATGGCGACAATGATGTCATAATGGTCGTCATGCCGACGATGATGTCATAATGGTCGTCACGGCGACGGTGTTGCCATAATGTTCGTCATGGCGACGATGATGTCATAATGGTCGTCATGGCGACGATGATGTCATAATGGTCGTCATGGCGACGATGATGTCAGTATGGTGGTCATGGCTTTGGTGATGTCATAATGGTCGTCAGGGCGACGGTGATGTCATAATGGTCGTCATGGCAATGGTGATGTCAGAATGGTCGTCATGGCGACGATGATGTCATACTGTCGTCATGGCGACGGTGTTGCCATAATGGTCGTCATGGCGACGATGACGTCATAATGGTCGTCATGGCAACGATGATGTCATAATGGTCGTCATGGCGACGTTGATGTCATACTGGTCGTCATGGCGACAGTGTTGCCATAATGGTCGTCATGGCGACGATGATGTCATAATGGTCGTCATGGCGACGGTGTTGTCATAATGTTCGTCATGCCGACGATGATGTCATAATGGTCGTCATGGCGACGATGATGTCATAATGGTCGTCATGGCGACGGTGATGTCATAATAGTCGTCATGGCGACAATGATGTCATAATGGTCGTCATGCCGACGATGATGTCATAATGGTCGTCACGGCGACGGTGTTGCCATAATGTTCGTCATGGCGACGATGATGTCATAATGGTCGTCATGGCGACGATGATGTCATAATGGTCGTCATGGCGACGATGATGTCAGTATGGTGGTCATGGCTTTGGTGATGTCATAATGGTCGTCAGGGCGACGGTGATGTCATAATGGTCGTCATGGCAATGGTGATGTCAGAATGGTCGTCATGGCGACGATGATGTCATACTGTCGTCATGGCGACGGTGTTGCCATAATGGTCGTCATGGCGACGATGACGTCATAATGGTCGTCATGGCAACGATGATGTCATAATGGTCGTCATGGCGACGTTGATGTCATACTGGTCGTCATGGCGACAGTGTTGCCATAATGGTCGTCATGGCGACGATGATGTCATAATGGTCGTCATGGCGACGGTGTTGTCATAATGGTCGTCATGCCGACGATGATGTCATAATGTTCGTAATGGCGACGATGATGTCATAATGGTCGTCATGGCGATGGTGATGTCATAATAGTCGTCATGGCGACAATGATGTCATAATGGTCGTCATGCCGACGATGATGTCATAATGGTCGTCACGGCGACGGTGTTGCCATAATGGTCGTCATGGCGACGATGATGTCATAATGGTCGTCATGGCGACGATGATGTCATAATGGTCGTCATGGCGACGATGATGTCATAATGGTCGTCATGGCGACGATGATGTCAGTATGGTGGTCATGGCTTTGGTGATGTCATAATGGTCGTCATGGCGACGGTGATGTCATAATGGTCGTCATGGCGACGATGATGTCATAATGGTCGTCATGGCGACGGTGATGTCATAATAGTCGTCATGGCGACAATGATGTCATAATGGTCGTCATGCCGACGATGATGTCATAATGGTCGTCACGGCGACAGTGTTGCCATAATGGTCGTCATGGCGACGATGATGTCATAATGGTCGTCATGGCGACGATAATGTCATAATGGTCGTCATGGCAACGATGATGTCAGTATGGTGGTCATGGCTTTGGTGATGTCATAATGGTCGTCAGGGCGACGGTGATGTCATAATGGTCGCCATGGCAATGGTGATGTCAGAATGGTCGTCATGGCGACGATGATGTCATACTGTCGTCATGGCGACGGTGTTGCCGTAATGGTCGTCATGGCGACGATGATGTCATAATGGTCATCATGGCGACGATGACGTCATAATGGTCGTCATGGCAACGATGATGTCATAATGGTCGTCATGGCGACGATGATGTCATAATGGTCGTCATGGCGACGATGATGTCAGTATGGTGGTCATGGCTTTGGTGATGTCATAATGGTCGTCATGGCGACGGTGATGTCATAATGGTCGTCATGGCAAAGGTGATGTCAGAATGGTCGTCATGGCGACGGTGTTGCCATAATGGTCGTCATGGTGACGATGATGTCAGTATGGTGGTCATGGCTTTGGTGATGTCATAATGGTCGTCAGGGCGACGGTGATGTCATAATGGTCGTCATGGCAATGGTGATATCAGAATGGTCGTCATGGCGACGATGATGTCATACTGTCGTCATGGCGACGGTGTTGCCATAATGGTCGTCATGGCGACGATGATGTCATAATGGTCATCATGGCGACGATGACGTCATAATGGTCGTCATGGCAACGATGATGTCATAATGGTCGTCATGGCGACGATGATGTCATACTGGTCGTCATGGCGACAGTGTTGCCATAATGGTCGTCATGGCGACGATGATGTCATAATGGTCGTCATGGCGACGGTGTTGTCATAATGGTCGTCATGGCGACGATGATGTCATAATGGTCGTCATGGCGACGATGATGTCATAATGGTCGTCATGGCGACGGTGATGTCATAATAGTCGTCATGGCGACAATGATGTCATAATGGTCGTCATGCCGACTATGATGTCATAATGGTCGTCACGGCGACGGTGTTGCCATAATGGTCGTCATGGCGACGATGATGTCATAATGGTTGTCATGGCGACGATGATGTCAGTATGGTCGTCATGGCGACGATGATGTCAGTATGGTGGTCATGCTTTGGTGATGTCATAATGGTCGTCATGGCGACGGTGATGTCATAATGGTCGTCATGGCGACGATGATGTCATAATGGTCGTCATGGCGACGATGATGTCAGTATGGTGGTCATGGCTTTGGTGATGTCAGAATGGTCGTCATGGCGCCGGTGTTGCCATAATGGTCGTCATGGCGACGATGACGTCATAATGGTCGTCATGGCAACGATGATTTCATAATGGTCGTCATGGCGACGATGATGTCATACTGGTCGTCATGGCGACAGTGTTGCCATAATGGTCGTCATGGCGACGATGATGTCATAATGGTCGTCATGGCGACGGTGTTGTCATAATGGTCGTCATGCCGACGATGATGTCATAATGGTCGTCATGGCGACGATGATGTCATAATGGTCGTCATGGCGACGGTGATGTCATAATAGTCGTCATGGCGACAATGATGTCATAATGGTCGTCATGCCGACGATGATGTCATAATGGTCGTCACGGCGACGGTGTTGCCATAATGGTCGTCATGGCGACGATGATGTCATAATGGTCGTCATGGCGACGATGATGTCATAATGGTCGTCATGGCAAAGGTGATGTCAGTATGGTGGTCATGGCTTTGGTGATGTCATAATGGTCGTCATGGCGACAGTGAAGTCATAATGGTCGTCATGGCGACGATGATGTCATAATGGTCGTCATGGCGACGATGATATCATAATGGTCGTCATAGCGACGATGATGTCAGTATGGTGGTCATGGCTTTGGTGATGTCATAATGGTCGTCATGGTGACGGTGATGTCATAATGGTCGTCATGGCAAAGGTGATGTCAGAATGGTCGTCATGGCGACGGTGTTGCCATAATGGTCGTCATGGCGACGATGACGTCATAATGGTCGTCATGGCAACGATGATGTCATAATGGTCGTCATGGCGACGATGATGTCATAATGGTCATCATGGCGACGATGACGTCATAATGTTCGTCATGGCGACGATGACGTCATAATGGTCGTCATGGCGACGATGACGTCATAATGGTCATCATGGCGACGATAATGTCATACTGGTCGTCATGGCGACGGTGTTGCCATAATGGTCGTCATGCCGACGATGATGTTATAATGGTCGTCATGCCGACGATGATGTCATAATGGTCGTCATGGCGACGATGATGTCAGTATGGTGGTCATGGCTTTGGTGATGTCATAATGGTCGTCAGGGCGACGGTGATGTCATAATGGTCGTCATGGCAATGGTGATGTCAGAATGGTCGTCATGGCGACGATGATGTCATACTGTCGTCATGGCGACGGTGTTGCCATAATGGTCGTCATGGCGACGATGATGTCATAATGGTCATCATGGCGACGATGACGTCATAATGGTCGTCATGGCAACGATGATGTCATAATGGTCGTCATGGCGACGATGATGTCATACTGGTCGTCATGGCGACAGTGTTGCCATAATGGTCGTCATGGCGACGATGATGTCATAATGGTCGTCATGGCGACGGTGATGTCATAATGGTCGTCATGGCAAAGGTGATGTCAGAATGGTCGTCATGGCGACGGTGTTGCCATAATGGTCGTCATGGCGACGATGACGTCATAATGGTCGTCATGGCAACGATGATGTCATAATGGTCGTCATGGCGACGGTGATGTCATAATAGTCGTCATGGCGACCATGATGTCATAATGGTCGTCATGCCGACGATGATGTCATAATGGTCGTCACGGCGACGGTGTTGCCATAATGGTCGTCATGGCGACGATGATGTCATAATGGTCGTCCTGGCGACGATGATGTCATAATGGTCGTCATGGCGACCATGATGTCAGTATGGTGGTCATGGCTTTGGTGATGTCATAATGGTCGTCATGGCGACGGTGATGTCATAATGGTCGTCATGGCAAAGGTGATGTCAGAATGGTCGTCATGGCGACGGTGTTGCCATAATGGTCGTCATGGCGACGATGACGTCATAATGGTCGTCATGGCGACGATGATGTCATAATGGTCGTCATGGCGACGATGACGTCATAATGGTCGTCATGGCCTTGGTGATGTCATAATGGTCGTCATGGCGACGGTGATGTCATAATGGTCGTCATGGCAATGGTGATGTCAGAATGGTCGTCATGGCGACGATGATGTCAGTATGGTGGTCATGGCTTGGGTGATGTCATAATGGTCGTCATGGCGACGATTATGTCATAATGGTCGTCATGGCGACGATGATGTCAATATGGTTGTCATGGCTTGGTGATGTCATAATGGTCGTCATGGCGACGATGATGTCATAATGGTCGTCATGGCGACGATGATGTCATAATGGTCGTCATGGCGACGATGATGTCATTATGGTGGTCATGGCTTTGGTGATGTCATAATGGTCGTCAGGGCGACGGTGATGTCATAGTGGTCGTCATGGCAATGGTGATGTCAGAATGGTCGTCATGGCGACGATGATGTCATACTGTCGTCATGGCGACGGTTTTGCCATAATGGTCGTCATGGCGACGATGATGTCATAATGGTCATCATGGCGACGATGATGTCATAATGGTCGTCATGGCGACAATGATGTCATAATGGTCGTCATGCCGACGGTGATGTCATAATGGTCGTCATGGCGACGATGATGTCATAATGGTCGTCATGGCGACGGTGATGTCATAATGGTCGTCATGGCAAAGGTGATGTCAGAATGGTCGTCATGGCGACGGTGTTGCCATAATGGTCGTCATGGCGACGATGACGTCATAATGGTCGTCATGGCAACGATGATGTCATAATGGTCGTCATGGCGACGATGATGTCATACTGGTCGTCATGGCGACAGTGTTGCCATAATGGTTGCCATGGCGACGATGATGTCATAATGGTCGTCATGGCGACGGTGTTGTCATAATGGTCGTCATGCCGACGATGATGTCATAATGGTCGTCATGGCGACGATGATGTCATAATGGTCGTCATGGCGACGGTGATGTCATAATAGTCGTCATGGCGACAATGATGTCATAATGGTCGTCATGCCGACGATGATGTCATAATGGTCGTCACGGCGACGGTGTTGCCATAATGGTCGTCATGGCGACGATGATGTCATAATGGTCGTCATGGCGACGATGATGTCATAATGGTCGTCATGGCGACGATGATGTCAGTATGGTGGTCATGGCTTTGGTGATGTCATAATGGTCGTCAGGGCGACGGTGATGTCATAATGGTCGTCATGGCAATGGTGATGTCAGAATGGTCGTCATGTCGACGATGATGTCATACTGTCGTCATGGCGACGGTGTTGCCATAATGGTCGTCATGGCGACGATGATGTCATAATGGTCATCATGGCGACGATGACGTCATAATGGTCGTCATGGCAACGATGATGTCATAATGGTCGTCATGGCGACGTTGATGTCATACTGGTCGTCATGGCGACAGTGTTGCCATAATGGTCGTCATGGCGACGATGATGTCATAATGGTCGTCATGGCGACGGTGTTGTCATAATGGTCGTCATGCCGACGATGATGTCATAATGGTCGTCATGGCGACGATGATGTCATAATGGTCGTCATGGCGATGGTGATGTCATAATAGTCGTCATGGCGACAATGATGTCATAATGGTCGTCACGCCGACGATGATGTCATAATGGTCGTCACGGCGACGGTGTTGCCATAATGGTCGTCATGGCGACGATGATGTCATAATGGTCGTCATGGCGACGATGATGTCATAATGGTCGTCATGGCGACGATGATGTCATAATGGTCGTCATGGCGACGATGATGTCAGTATGGTGGTCATGGCTTTGGTGATGTCATAATGGTCGTCATGGCGACGGTGATGTCATAATGGTCGTCATGGCGACGATGATGTCATAATGGTCGTCATGGCGACGGTGATGTCATAATAGTCGTCATGGCGACAATGATGTCATAATGGTCGTCATGCCGACGATGATGTCATAATGGTCGTCACGGCGACGGTGTTGCCATAATGGTCGTCATGGCGACGATGATGTCATAATGGTCGTCATGGCGACGATGATGTCATAATGGTCGTCATGGCGACGATGATGTCAGTATGGTGGTCATGGCTTTGGTGATGTCATAATGGTCGTCAGGGCGACGGTGATGTCATAATGGTCGTCATGGCAATGGTGATGTCAGAATGGTCGTCATGGCGACGATGATGTCATACTGTCGTCATGGCGACGGTGTTGCCATAATGGTCGTCATGGCGACGATGATGTCATAATGGTCATCATGGCGACGATGACGTCATAATGGTCGTCATGGCAACGATGATGTCATAATGGTCGTCATGGCGACGATGATGTCATAATGGTCGTCATGGCGACGATGATGTCAGTATGGTGGTCATGGCTTTGGTGATGTCATAATGGTCGTCATGGCGACGGTGATGTCATAATGGTCGTCATGGCAAAGGTGATGTCAGAATGGTCGTCATGGCGACGGTGTTGCCATAATGGTCGTCATGGCGACGATGACGTCATAATGGTCGTCATGGCGACGATGACGTCATAATGGTCGTCATGGCAACGATGATGTCATAATGGTCGTCATGGCGACGATGATGTCATACTGGTCGTCATGGCGACAGTGTTGCCATAGTGGTCGTCATGGCGACGATGATGTCATACTGGTCGTCATGGCGACGGTGTTGTCATAATGGTCGTCATGCCGACGATGATGTCATAATGGTCGTCATGGCGACGGTGATGTCATAATAGTCGTCATGGCGACAATGATGTCATAATGGTCGTCATGCCGACGATGATGTCATAATGGTCGTCACGGCGACGGTGTTGCCATAATGGTCGTCATGGCGACGATGATGTCATAATGGTCGTCATGGCGACGATGATGTCATAATGGTCGTCATGGCGACGATGATGTCAGTATGGTGGTCATGGCTTTGGTGATGTCATAATGGTCGTCAGGGCGACGGTGATGTCATAATGGTCGTCATGGCAATGGTGATGTCAGAATGGTCGTCATGGCGACGATGATGTCATACTGTCGTCATGGCGACGGTGTTGCCATAATGGTCGTCATGGCGACGATGATGTCATAATGGTCATCATGGCGACGATGACGTCATAATGGTCGTCATGGCAACGATGATGTCATAATGGTCGTCATGGCGACGATGATGTCATACTGGTTGTCATGGCGACAGTGTTGCCATAATGGTCGTCATGGCGACGATGATGTCATAATGGTCGTCATGGCGACGGTGTTGTCATAATGGTCGTCATGCCGACGATGATGTCATAATGGTCGTCATGGCGACGGTGATGTCATAATAGTCGTCATGGCGACAATGATGTCATAATGGTCGTCATGCCGACTATGATGTCATAATGGTCGTCACGGCGACGATGATGTCATAATGGTCATCATGGCGACGATGACGTCATAATGGTCGTCATGGCAACGATGATGTCATAATGGTCGTCATGGCGACGATGATGTCATACTGGTTGTCATGGCGACAGTGTTGCCATAATGGTCGTCATGGCGACGATGATGTCATAATGGTCGTCATGGCGACGGTGTTGTCATATTGGTCGTCATGCCGACGATGATGTCATAATGGTCGTCATGGCGACGGTGATGTCATAATAGTCGTCATGGCGACAATGATGTCATAATGGTCGTCATGCCGACTATGATGTCATAATGGTCGTCACGGCGACGGTGTTGCCATAATGGTCGTCATGGCGACGATGATGTCATAATGGTCGTCATGGCGACGATGATGTCAGTATGGTCGTCATGGCGACGATGATGTCAGTATGGTGGTCATGCTTTGGTGATGTCATAATGGTCGTCATGGCGACGGTGATGTCATAATGGTCGTCATGGCGACGATGATGTCATAATGGTCGTCATGGCGACGATGATGTCAGTATGGTGGTCATGGCTTTGGTGATGTCAGAATGGTCGTCATGGCGCCGGTGTTGCCATAATGGTCGTCATGGCGACGATGACGTCATAATGGTCGTCATGGCAACGATGATTTCATAATGGTCGTCATGGCGACGATGATGTCATACTGGTCGTCATGGCGACAGTGTTGCCATAATGGTCGCCATGGCGACGATGATGTCATAATGGTCGTCATGGCGACGGTGTTGTCATAATGGTCGTCATGCCGACGATGATGTCATAATGGTCGTCATGGCGACGATGATGTCATAATGGTCGTCATGGCGACGGTGATGTCTTAATAGTCGTCATGGCGACAATGATGTCATAATGGTTGTCATGCCGACGATGATGTCATAATGGTCGTCACGGCGACGGTGTTGCCATAATGGTCGTCATGGCGACGATGATGTCATAATGGTCGTCATGGCGACGATGATGTCATAATGGTCGTCATGGCAACGATGATGTCATAATGGTCGTCATGGCGACGATGATGTCATACTGGTTGTCATGGCGACAGTGTTGCCATAATGGTCGTCATGGCGACGATGATGTCATAATGGTCGTCATGGCGACGGTGTTGTCATAATGGTCGTCATGCCGACGATGATGTCATAATGGTCGTCATGGCGACGGTGATGTCATAATAGTCGTCATGGCGACAATGATGTCATAATGGTCGTCATGCCGACTATGATGTCATAATGGTCGTCACGGCGACGATGATGTCATAATGGTCATCATGGCGACGATGACGTCATAATGGTCGTCATGGCAACGATGATGTCATAATGGTCGTCATGGCGACGATGATGTCATACTGGTTGTCATGGCGACAGTGTTGCCATAATGGTCGTCATGGCGACGATGATGTCATAATGGTCGTCATGGCGACGGTGTTGTCATAATGGTCGTCATGCCGACGATGATGTCATAATGGTCGTCATGGCGACGGTGATGTCATAATAGTCGTCATGGCGACAATGATGTCATAATGGTCGTCATGCCGACTATGATGTCATAATGGTCGTCACGGCGACGGTGTTGCCATAATGGTCGTCATGGCGACGATGATGTCATAATGGTCGTCATGGCGACGATGATGTCAGTATGGTCGTCATGGCGACGATGATGTCAGTATGGTGGTCATGCTTTGGTGATGTCATAATGGTCGTCATGGCGACGGTGATGTCATAATGGTCGTCATGGCGACGATGATGTCATAATGGTCGTCATGGCGACGATGATGTCAGTATGGTGGTCATGGCTTTGGTGATGTCAGAATGGTCGTCATGGCGCCGGTGTTGCCATAATGGTCGTCATGGCGACGATGACGTCATAATGGTCGTCATGGCAACGATGATTTCATAATGGTCGTCATGGCGACGATGATGTCATAATGGTCGTCATGGCGACGGTGTTGTCATAATGGTCGTCATGCCGACGATGATGTCATAATGGTCGTCATGGCGACGATGATGTCATAATGGTCGTCATGGCGACGGTGATGTCTTAATAGTCGTCATGGCGACAATGATGTCATAATGGTCGTCATGCCGACGATGATGTCATAATGGTCGTCACGGCGACGGTGTTGCCATAATGGTCGTCATGGCGACGATGATGTCATAATGGTCGTCATGGCGACGATGATGTCATAATGGTCGTCATGGCGACGATGATGTCAGTATGGTGGTCATGGCTTTGGTGATGTCATAATGGTCGTCAGGGCGACGGTGATGTCATAATGGTCGTCATGGCAATGGTGATGTCAGAATGGTCGTCATGGCGACGATGATGTCATACTGTCGTCATGGCGACGGTGTTGCCATAATGGTCGTCATGGCGACGATGATGCCATAATGGTCATCATGGCGACGATGACGTCATAATGGTCGTCATGGCAACGAAGATGTCATAATGGTCGTCATTGCGACGATGATGTCATACTGGTCGTCATGGCGACAGTGTTGCCATAATGGTCGTCATGGCGACGATGATGTCATAATGGTCGTCATGGCGACGGTGTTGTCATAATGGTCGTCATGCCGACGATGATGTCATAATGGTCGTCATGGCGACGATGATGTCATAATGGTCGTCATGGCGACGGTGATGTCATAATAGTCGTCATGGCGACAATGATGTCATAATGGTCGTCATGCCGACGATGATGTCATAATGGTCGTCACGGCGACGGTGTTGCCATAATGGTCGTCATGGCGACGATGATGTCATAATGGTCGTCATGGCGACGATGATGTCATAATGGTCGTCATGGCAAAGGTGATGTCAGTATGGTGGTCATGGCTTTGGTGATGTCATAATGGTCGTCATGGCGACAGTGAAGTCATAATGGTCGTCATGGCGACGATGATGTCATAATGGTCGTCATGGCGACGATGATATCATAATGGTCGTCATGGCGACGATGATGTCAGTATGGTGGTCATGGCTTTGGTGATGTCATAATGGTCGTCATGGCGACGGTGATGTCATAATGGTCGTCATGGCAAAGGTGATGTCAGAATGGTCGTCATGGCGACGGTGTTGCCATAATGGTCGTCATGGCGACGATGACGTCATAATGGTCGTCATGGCAACGATGATGTCATAATGGTCGTCATGGCGACGATGATGTCATACTGGTCGTCATGGCGACCGTGTTGCCATAATGGTCGTCATGGCGACGATGATGTCATAATGGTCGTCATGGCGACGGTGTTGTCATAATGGTCGTCATGCCGACGATTATGTCATAATGGTCGTCATGGCGACGATGATGTCATAATGGTCGTCATGGCGACGGTAATGTCATAATAGTCGTCATGGCGACAATGATGTCATAATGGTCGTCATGCCGACGATGATGTCATAATGGTCGTCACGGCGACGATGATGTCATAATGGTCGTCATGGCGACGATGATGTCATAATGGTCGTCATGGCGACGATGATGTCATAATGGTCGTCACGGCGACGGTGATGTCATAATAGTCGTCATGGCGACAATGATGTCATAATGGTCGTCATGCCGACGATGACGTCATAATGGTCGTCACGGCGACGGTGTTGCCATAATGGTCGTCATGGCGACGATGATGTCATAATGGTCGTCATGGCGACGATGATGTCAGTATGGTGGTCATGGCTTTGGTGATGTCATAATGGTCGTCATGGCGACGGTGTTGCCATAATGGTCGTCATGGCGATGATGACGTCATAATGGTCGTCATGGCAACGATGATGTCATAATGGTCGTCATGGCGACGATGATGTCATACTGGTCGTCATGGCGACAGTGTTGCCATAATGGTCGTCATGGCGACGATGATGTCATAATGGTCGTCATGGCGACGGTGTTGTCATAATGGTCGTCATGCCGACGATGATGTCATATTGGTCGTCATGGCGACGATGATGTCATAATGGTCGTCATGGCGACGGTGATGTCATAATAGTCGTCATGGCGACAATGATGTCATAATGGTCGTCATGCCGACGATGATGTCATAATGGTCGTCACGGCGACGGTGTTGCCATAATGGTCGTCATGGCGACGATGATGTCATAATGGTCGTCATGGCGACGGTGTTGTCATAATGGTCGTCATGGCGACGATGATGTCATAATGGTCGTCATGGCGACGATGATGTCATAATGGTCGTCATGGCGACGGTGATGTCATAATAGTCGTCATGGCGACATTGATGTCATAATGGTCGTCATGCCGGCGATGATGTCATAATGGTCGTCACGGCGACGGTGTTGCCATAATGGTCGTCATGGCGACGATGATGTCATAATGGTCGTCATGGCGACGATGATGTCATAATGGTCGTCATGGCGACGATGATGTCAGTATGGTGGTCATGGCTTTGGTGATGTCATAATGGTCGTCAGGGCGACGGTGATGTCATAATGGTCGTCATGGCAATGGTGATGTCATAATAGTCGTCATGGCGACAATGATGTCATAATGGTCGTCATGCCGACGATGATGTCATAATGGTCGTCACGGCGACGGTGTTGCCATAATGGTCGTCATGGCGACGATGATGTCATAATGGTCGTCATGGCGACGATGATGTCATAATGGTCGTCATGGCAAAGGTGATGTCAGTATGGTGGTCATGGCTTTGGTGATGTCATAATGGTCGTCATGGCGACAGTGAAGTCATAATGGTCGTCATGGCGACGATGATGTCATAATGGTCGTCATGGCGACGATGATATCATAATGGTCGTCATGGCGACGATGATGTCAGTATGGTGGTCATGGCTTTGGTGATGTCATAATGGTCGTCATGGCGACGGTGATGTCATAATGGTCGTCATGGCAAAGGTGATGTCAGAATGGTCGTCATGGCGACGGTGTTGCCATAATGGTCGTCATGGCGACGATGACGTCATAATGGTCGTCATGGCAACGATGATGTCATAATGGTCGTCATGGCGACGATGATGTCATACTGGTCGTCATGGCGACCGTGTTGCCATAATGGTCGTCATGGCGACGATGATGTCATAATGGTCGTCATGGCGACGGTGTTGTCATAATGGTCGTCATGCCGACGATGATGTCATAATGGTCGTCATGGCGACGATGATGTCATAATGGTCGTCATGGCGACGGTGATGTCATAATAGTCGTCATGGCGACAATGATGTCATAATGGTCGTCATGCCGACGATGATGTCATAATGGTCGTCACGGCGACGATGATGTCATAATGGTCGTCATGGCGACGATGATGTCATAATGGTCGTCATGGCGACGATGATGTCATAATGGTCGTCACGGCGACGGTGATGTCATAATAGTCGTCATGGCGACAATGATGTCATAATGGTCGTCATGCCGACGATGACGTCATAATGGTCGTCACGGCGACGGTGTTGCCATAATGGTCGTCATGGCGACGATGATGTCATAATGGTCGTCATGGCGACGATGATGTCATAATGGTCGTCATGGCGACGATGATGTCAGTATGGTGGTCATGGCTTTGGTGATGTCATAATGGTCGTCATGGCGACGGTGTTGCCATAATGGTCGTCATGGCGACGATGACGTCATAATGGTCGTCATGGCAACGATGATGTCATAATGGTCGTCATGGCGACGATGATGTCATACTGGTCGTCATGGCGACAGTGTTGCCATAATGGTCGTCATGGCGACGATGATGTCATAATGGTCGTCATGGCGACGGTGTTGTCATAATGGTCGTCATGCCGACGATGATGTCATATTGGTCGTCATGGCGACGATGATGTCATAATGGTCGTCATGGCGACGGTGATGTCATAATAGTCGTCATGGCGACAATGATGTCATAATGGTCGTCATGCCGACGATGATGTCATAATGGTCGTCACGGCGACGGTGTTGCCATAATGGTCGTCATGGCGACGATGATGTCATAATGGTCGTCATGGCGACGGTGTTGTCATAATGGTCGTCATGGCGACGATGATGTCATAATGGTCGTCATGGCGACGATGATGTCATAATGGTCGTCATGGCGACGGTGATGTCATAATAGTCGTCATGGCGACATTGATGTCATAATGGTCGTCATGCCGGCGATGATGTCATAATGGTCGTCACGGCGACGGTGTTGCCATAATGGTCGTCATGGCGACGATGATGTCATAATGGTCGTCATGGCGACGATGATGTCATACTGTCGTCATGGCGACGGTGTTGCCATAATGGTCGTCATGGCGACGATGATGTCATGATGGTCATCATGGCGACGATGACGTCATAATGGTCGTCGTGGCAACGATGATGTCATAATGGTCGTCATGGCGACGATGATGTCATACTGGTCGTCATGGCGACAGTGTTGCCATAATGGTCGTCATGGCGACGATGATGTCATAATGGTCGTCATGGCGACGGTGTTGTCATAATGTTCGTCATGGCGACGATGATGTCATAATGGTCGTCATGGCGACGGTGATGTCATAATGGTCGTCATGCCGACGATGATGTCAGTATGGTGGTCATGGCTTTGGTGATGTCATAATGGTCGTCATGGCGACGATGATGTCATAATGGTCGTCATAGCGACGATGATGTCATAATGGTCGTCATGGCGACGATGATGTCATAATGGTCGTCATGGCGACGGTGATGTCATAATGGTCGTCATGGCGACAATGATGTCATAATGGTCGTCATGCCGACGATGATGTCATAATGGTCGTCACGGCGACGGTGTTGCCATAATGGTCGTCATGGCGACGATGATGTCATAATGGTCGTCATGGCGACGATGATGTCATAATGGTCGTCATGGCGACCATGATGTCAGTATGGTGGTCATGGCTTTGGTGATGTCATAATGGTCGTCATGGCGACGGTGATGTCATAATGGTCGTCATGGCGACGATGATGTCATAATGGTCGTCATGGCGACGATGATGTCATAATGGTCGTCATGGCGACGATGATGTCAGTATGGTGGTCATGGCTTTGGTGATGTCATAATGGTCGTCATGGCGACGGTGATGTCATAATGGTCGTCATGGCAAAGGTGATGTCAGAATGGTCAGAATGGCGACGGTGTTGCCATAATGGTCGTCATGGCGACGATGACGTCATAATGGTCGTCATGGCAACGATGATGTCATAATGGTCGTCATGGCGACGATGATGTCATACTGGTCGTCATGGCGACAGTGTTGCCATAATGGTCGTCATGGCGACGATGATGTCATAATGGTCGTCATGGCGACGGTGTTGTCATAATGGTCGTCATGCCGACGATGATGTCATAATGGTCGTCATGGCGACGATGATGTCATAATGGTCGTCATGGCGACGGTGATGTCATAATAGTCGTCATGGCGACAATGATGTCATAATGGTCGTCATGCCGACGATGATGTCATAATGGTCGTCACGGCGACGGTGTTGCCATAATGGTCGTCATGGCGACGATGATGGCATAATGGTCGTCATGGCGACGATGATGTCATAATGGTCGTCATGGCGACGATGATGTCAGTATGGTGGTCATGGCGACGGTGATGTCATAATGGTCGTCATGGCAAAGGTGATGTCATAATGGTCGTCATGGCAAAGGTGATGTCAGAATGGTCGTCATGGCGACGGTGTTGCCATAATGGTCGTCATGGCGACGATGATGTCATAATGGTCGACATGGCGACGATGACGTCATAATGGTCGTCATGGCCTTGGTGATGTCATAATGGTCGTCATGGCGACGGTGATGTCATAATGGTCGTCATGGCAATGGTGATGTCAGAATGGTCGTCATGGCGACGATGATGTCAGTATGGTGGTCATGGCTTTGGTGATGTCATAATGGTCGTCATGGCGACGGTGATGTCATAATAGTCGTCATGGCGACAATGATGTCATAATGGTCGTCATGCCGACGATGATGTCATAATGGTCGTCACGGCGACGGTGTTGCCATAATGGTCGTCATGGCGACGATGATGTCATAATGGTCGTCATGGCGACGATGATGTCATAATGGTCGTCATGGTGACGATGATGTCAGTATGGTGGTCATGGCTTTGGTGATGTCATAATGGTCGTCAGGGCGACGGTGATGTCATAATGGTCGTCATGGCGACGGTGTTGCCATAATGGTCGTCATGGCGACGATGATGTCATAATGGTCATCATGGCGACGATGACGTCATAATGGTCGTCATGGCAACGATGATGTCATAATGGTCGTCATGGCGATGATGATGTCATAATGGTCGTCATGGCGACGATGATGTCAGTATGGTGGTCATGGCTTTGGTGATGTCATAATGGTCGTCATGGCGACGGTGATGTCATAATGGTCGTCATGCCGACGATGATGTCATAATGGTCGTCATGGCGACGGTGATGTCATAATGGTCGTCATGCCGACGATGATGTCATAATGGTCGTCACGGCGACGGTGTTGCCATAATGGTCGTCATGGCGACGATGATGTCATAATGGTCGTCATGGCGACGGTGTTGTCATAATGATCGTCATGGCGACGATGATGTCATAATGGTCGTCATGGCGACGATGATGTCATAATGGTCGTCATGGCGACGGTGATTTCATAATAGTCGTCATGGCGACATTGATGTCATAATGGTCGTCATGCCGGCGATGATGTCATAATGGTCGTCACGGCGACGGTGTTGCCATAATGGTCGTCATGGCGACGATGATGTCATAATGGTCGTCATGGCGACGATGATGTCATAATGGTCGTCATGGCGACGATGATGTCAGTATGGTGGTCATGGCTTTGGTGATGTCATAATGGTCGTCAGGGCGACGGTGATGTCATAATGGTCGTCATGGCAATGGTGATGTCAGAATGGTCGTCATGGCGACGATGATGTCATACTGTCGTCATGGCGACGGTGTTGCCATAATGGTCGTCATGGCGACGATGATGTCATGATGGTCATCATGGCGACGATGACGTCATAATGGTCGTCGTGGCAACGATGATGTCATAATGTTCGTCATGGCGACGATGATGTCATACTGGTCGTCATGGCGACAGTGTTGCCATAATGGTCGTCATGGCGACGATGATGTCATAATGGCCGTCATGGCGACGGTGTTGTCATAATGGTCGTCATGGCGACGATGATGTCATAATGGTCGTCATGGCGACGGTGATGTCATAATGGTCGTCATGCCGACGATGATGTCAGTATGGTGGTCATGGCTTTGGTGATGTCATAATGGTCGTCATGGCGACGATGATGTCATAATGGTCGTCATAGCGACGATGATGTCATAATGGTCGTCATGGCGACGATGATGTCATAATGGTCGTCATGGCGACGGTGATGTCATAATGGTCGTCATGGCGACAATGATGTCATAATGGTCATCATGCCGACGATGATGTCATAATGGTCGTCACGGCGACGGTGTTGCCATAATGGTCGTCATGGCGACGATGATGTCATAATGGTCGTCATGGCGACGATGATGTCATAATGGTCGTCATGGCGACGATGATGTCATAATGGTCGTCATGGCGACGATGATGTCAGTATGGTGGTCATGGCTTTGGTGATGTCATAATGGTCGTCATGGCGACGGTGTTGTCATAATGGTCGTCATGCCGACGATGATGTCATAATGGTCGTCATGGCGACGGTGATGTCATAATAGTCGTCATGGCGACAATGATGTCATAATGGTCGTCATGCCGACGATGATGTCATAATGGTCGTCACGGCGACGGTGTTGCCATAATGGTCGTCATGGCGACGATGATGTCATAATGGTCGTCATGGCGACGATGATGTCATAATGGTCGTCATGGCGACGATGATGTCAGTATGGTGGTCATGGCTTTGGTGATGTCATAATGGTCGTCAGGGCGACGGTGATGTCATAATGGTCGTCATGGCAATGGTGATGTCAGAATGGTCGTCATGTCGACGATGATGTCATACTGTCGTCATGGCGACGGTGTTGCCATAATGGTCGTCATGGCGACGATGATGTCATAATGGTCATCATGGCGACGATGACGTCATAATGGTCGTCATGGCAACGATGATGTCATAATGGTCGTCATGGCGACGTTGATGTCATACTGGTCGTCATGGCGACAGTGTTGCCATAATGGTCGTCATGGCGACGATGATGTCATAATGGTCGACATGGCGACGGTGTTGTCATAATGGTCGTCATGCCGACGATGATGTCATAATGGTCGTCATGGCGACGATGATGTCATAATGGTCGTCATGGCGATGGTGATGTCATAATAGTCGTCATGGCGACAATGATGTCATAATGGTCGTCACGCCGACGATGATGTCATAATGGTCGTCATGGCGACGATGATGTCATAATGGTCGTCATGGCGACGATGATGTCATAATGGTCGTCATGGCGACGATGATGTCAGTATGGTGGTCATGGCTTTGGTGATGTCATAATGGTCGTCATGGCGACGGTGTTGTCATAATGGTCGTCATGCCGACGATGATGTCATAATGGTCGTCATGGCGACGGTGATGTCATAATAGTCGTCATGGCGACAATGATGTCATAATGGTCGTCATGCCGACGATGATGTCATAATGGTCGTCACGGCGACGGTGTTGCCATAATGGTCGTCATGGCGACGATGATGTCATAATGGTCGTCATGGCGACGATGATGTCATAATGGTCGTCATGGCGACGATGATGTCAGTATGGTGGTCATGGCTTTGGTGATGTCATAATGGTCGTCAGGGCGACGGTGATGTCATAATGGTCGTCATGGCAATGGTGATGTCAGAATGGTCGTCATGTCGACGATGATGTCATACTGTCGTCATGGCGACGGTGTTGCCATAATGGTCGTCATGGCGACGATGATGTCATAATGGTCATCATGGCGACGATGACGTCATAATGGTCGTCATGGCAACGATGATGTCATAATGGTCGTCATGGCGACGTTGATGTCATACTGGTCGTCATGGCGACAGTGTTGCCATAATGGTCGTCATGGCGACGATGATGTCATAATGGTCGTCATGGCGACGGTGTTGTCATAATGGTCGTCATGCCGACGATGATGTCATAATGGTCGTCATGGCGACGATGATGTCATAATGGTCGTCATGGCGATGGTGATGTCATAATAGTCGTCATGGCGACAATGATGTCATAATGGTCGTCACGCCGACGATGATGTCATAATGGTCGTCACGGCGACGGTGTTGCCATAATGGTCGTCATGGCGACGATGATGTCATAATGGTCGTCATGGCGACGATGATGTCATAATGGTCGTCATGGCGACGATGATGTCAGTATGGTGGTCATGGCTTTGGTGATGTCATAATGGTCGTCATGGCGACGGTGATGTCATAATGGTCGTCATGGCGACGATGATGTCATAATGGTCGTCATGGCGACGGTGATGTCATAATAGTCGTCATGGCGACAATGATGTCATAATGGTCGTCATGCCGACGATGATGTCATAATGGTCGTCACGGCGACGGTGTTGCCATAATGGTCGTCATGGCGACGATGATGTCATAATGGTCGTCATGGCGACGATGATGTCATAATGGTCGTCATGGCGACGATGATGTCAGTATGGTGGTCATGGCTTTGGTGATGTCATAATGGTCGTCAGGGCGACGGTGATGTCATAATGGTCGTCATGGCAATGGTGATGTCAGAATGGTCGTCATGGCGACGATGATGTCATACTGTCGTCATGGCGACGGTGTTGCCATAATGGTCGTCATGGCGACGATGATGTCATAATGGTCATCATGGCGACGATGACGTCATAATGGTCGTCATGGCAACGATGATGTCATAATGGTCGTCATGGCGACGATGATGTCATAATGGTCGTCATGGCGACGATGATGTCAGTATGGTGGTCATGGCTTTGGTGATGTCATAATGGTCGTCATGGCGACGGTGATGTCAGAATGGTCGTCATGGCGACGGTGTTGCCATAATGGTCGTCATGGCGACGATGACGTCATAATGGTCGTCATGGCGACGATGACGTCATAATGGTCGTCATGGCAACGATGATGTCATAATGGTCGTCATGGCGACGATGATGTCATACTGGTCGTCATGGCGACAGTGTTGCCATAGTGGTAGTCATGGCGACGATGATGTCATAATGGTCGTCATGGCGACGGTGTTGTCATAATGGTCGTCATGCCGACGATGATGTCATAATGGTCGTCATGGCGACGGTGATGTCATAATAGTCGTCATGGCGACAATGATGTCATAATGGTCGTCATGCCGACGATGATGTCATAATGGTCGTCACGGCGACGGTGTTGCCATAATGGTCGTCATGGCGACGATGATGTCATAATGGTCGTCATGGCGACGATGATGTCATAATGGTCGTCATGGCGACGATGATGTCAGTATGGTGGTCATGGCTTTGGTGATGTCATAATGGTCGTCAGGGCGACGGTGATGTCATAATGGTCGTCATGGCAATGGTGATGTCAGAATGGTCGTCATGGCGACGATGATGTCATACTGTCGTCATGGCGACGGTGTTGCCATAATGGTCGTCATGGCGACGATGATGTCATAATGGTCATCATGGCGACGATGACGTCATAATGGTCGTCATGGCAACGATGATGTCATAATGGTCGTCATGGCGACGATGATGTCATACTGGTTGTCATGGCGACAGTGTTGCCATAATGGTCGTCATGGCGACGATTATGTCATAATGGTCGTCATGGCGACGGTGTTGTCATAATGGTCGTCATGCCGACGATGATGTCATAATGTTCGTCATGGCGACGATGATGTCATAATGGTCGTCATGGCGACGGTGATGTCATAATAGTCGTCATGGCGACAATGATGTCATAATGGTCGTCATGCCGACTATGATGTCATAATGGTCGTCACGGCGACGGTGTTGCCATAATGGTCGTCATGGCGACGATGATGTCATAATGGTCGTCATGGCGACGATGATGTCAGTATGGTCGTCATGGCGACGATGATGTCAGTATGGTGGTCATGCTTTGGTGATGTCATAATGGTCGTCATGGCGACGGTGATGTCATAATGGTCGTCATGGCGACGATGATGTCATAATGGTCGTCATGGCGACGATGATGTCAGTATGGTGGTCATGGCTTTGGTGATGTCAGAATGGTCGTCATGGCGCCGGTGTTGCCATAATGGTCGTCATGGCGACGATGACGTCATAATGGTCGTCATGGCAACGATGATTTCATAATGGTCGTCATGGCGACGATGATGTCATACTGGTCGTCATGGCGACAGTGTTGCCATAATGGTCGCCATGGCGACGATGATGTCATAATGGTCGTCATGGCGACGGTGTTGTCATAATGGTCGTCATGCCGACGATGATGTCATAATGGTCGTCATGGCGACGATGATGTCATAATGGTCGTCATGGCGACGGTGATGTCTTAATAGTCGTCATGGCGACAATGATGTCATAATGGTCGTCATGCCGACGATGATGTCATAATGGTCGTCACGGCGACGGTGTTGCCATAATGGTCGTCATGGCGACGATGATGTCATAATGGTCGTCATGGCGACGATGATGTCATAATGGTCGTCATGGCGACGATGATGTCAGTATGGTGGTCATGGCTTTGGTGATGTCATAATGGTCGTCAGGGCGACGGTGATGTCATAATGGTCGTCATGGCAATGGTGATGTCAGAATGGTCGTCATGGCGACGATGATGTCATACTGTCGTCATGGCGACGGTGTTGCCATAATGGTCGTCATGGCGACGATGATGCCATAATGGTCATCATGGCGACGATGACGTCATAATGGTCGTCATGGCAACGATGATGTCATAATGGTCGTCATTGCGACGATGATGTCATACTGGTCGTCATGGCGACAGTGTTGCCATAATGGTCGTCATGGCGACGATGATGTCATAATGGTCGTCATGGCGACGGTGTTGTCATAATGGTCGTCATGCCGACGATGATGTCATAATGGTCGTCATGGCGACGATGATGTCATAATGGTCGTCATGGCGACGGTGATGTCATAATAGTCGTCATGGCGACAATGATGTCATAATGGTCGTCATGCCGACGATGATGTCATAATGGTCGTCACGGCGACGGTGTTGCCATAATGGTCGTCATGGCGACGATGATGTCATAATGGTCGTCATGGCGACGATGATGTCATAATGGTCGTCATGGCAAAGGTGATGTCAGTATGGTGGTCATGGCTTTGGTGATGTCATAATGGTCGTCATGGCGACAGTGAAGTCATAATGGTCGTCATGGCGACGATGATGTCATAATGGTCGTCATGGCGACGATGATATCATAATGGTCGTCATGGCGACGATGATGTCAGTATGGTGGTCATGGCTTTGGTGATGTCATAATGGTCGTCATGGCGACGGTGATGTCATAATGGTCGTCATGGCAAAGGTGATGTCAGAATGGTCGTCATGGCGACGGTGTTGCCATAATGGTCGTCATGGCGACGATGACGTCATAATGGTCGTCATGGCAACGATGATGTCATAATGGTCGTCATGGCGACGATGATGTCATACTGGTCGTCATGGCGACCGTGTTGCCATAATGGTCGTCATGGCGACGATGATGTCATAATGGTCGTCATGGCGACGGTGTTGTCATAATGGTCGTCATGCCGACGATTATGTCATAATGGTCGTCATGGCGACGATGATGTCATAATGGTCGTCATGGCGACGGTAATGTCATAATAGTCGTCATGGCGACAATGATGTCATAATGGTCGTCATGCCGACGATGATGTCATAATGGTCGTCACGGCGACGATGATGTCATAATGGTCGTCATGGCGACGATGATGTCATAATGGTCGTCATGGCGACGATGATGTCATAATGGTCGTCACGGCGACGGTGATGTCATAATAGTCGTCATGGCGACAATGATGTCATAATGGTCGTCATGCCGACGATGACGTCATAATGGTCGTCACGGCGACGGTGTTGCCATAATGGTCGTCATGGCGACGATGATGTCATAATGGTCGTCATGGCGACGATGATGTCATAATGGTCGTCATGGCGACGATGATGTCAGTATGGTGGTCATGGCTTTGGTGATGTCATAATGGTCGTCATGGCGACGGTGTTGCCATAATGGTCGTCATGGCGACGATGACGTCATAATGGTCGTCATGGCAACGATGATGTCATAATGGTCGTCATGGCGACGATGATGTCATACTGGTCGTCATGGCGACAGTGTTGCCATAATGGTCGTCATGGCGACGATGATGTCATAATGGTCGTCATGGCGACGGTGTTGTCATAATGGTCGTCATGCCGACGATGATGTCATATTGGTCGTCATGGCGACGATGATGTCATAATGGTCGTCATGGCGACGGTGATGTCATAATAGTCGTCATGGTGACAATGATGTCATAATGGTCGTCATGCCGACGATGATGTCATAATGGTCGTCACGGCGACGGTGTTGCCATAATGGTCGTCATGGCGACGATGATGTCATAATGGTCGTCATGGCGACGGTGTTGTCATAATGGTCGTCATGGCGACGATGATGTCATAATGGTCGTCATGGCGACGATGATGTCATAATGGTCGTCATGGCGACGGTGATGTCATAATAGTCGTCATGGCGACATTGATGTCATAATGGTCGTCATGCCGGCGATGATGTCATAATGGTCGTCACGGCGACGGTGTTGCCATAATGGTCGTCATGGCGACGATGATGTCATAATGGTCGTCATGGCGACGATGATGTCATAATGGTCGTCATGGCGACGATGATGTCAGTATGGTGGTCATGGCTTTGGTGATGTCATAATGGTCGTCAGGGCGACGGTGATGTCATAATGGTCGTCATGGCGACGGTGATGTCATAATAGTCGTCATGGCGACATTGATGTCATAATGGTCGTCATGCCGGCGATGATGTCATAATGGTCGTCACGGCGACGGTGTTGCCATAATGGTCGTCATGGCGACGATGATGTCATAATGGTCGTCATGGCGACGATGATGTCATAATGGTCGTCATGGCAAAGGTGATGTCAGTATGGTGGTCATGGCTTTGGTGATGTCATAATGGTCGTCATGGCGACAGTGAAGTCATAATGGTCGTCATGGCGACGATGATGTCATAATGGTCGTCATGGCGACGATGATATCATAATGGTCGTCATGGCGACGATGATGTCAGTATGGTGGTCATGGCTTTGGTGATGTCATAATGGTCGTCATGGCGACGGTGATGTCATAATGGTCGTCATGGCAAAGGTGATGTCAGAATGGTCGTCATGGCGACGGTGTTGCCATAATGGTCGTCATGGCGACGATGACGTCATAATGGTCGTCATGGCAACGATGATGTCATAATGGTCGTCATGGCGACGATGATGTCATACTGGTCGTCATGGCGACCGTGTTGCCATAATGGTCGTCATGGCGACGATGATGTCATAATGGTCGTCATGGCGACGGTGTTGTCATAATGGTCATCATGCCGACGATGATGTCATAATGGTCGTCATGGCGACGATGATGTCATAATGGTCGTCATGGCGACGGTAATGTCATAATAGTCGTCATGGCGACAATGATGTCATAATGGTCGTCATGCCGACGATGATGTCATAATGGTCGTCACGGCGACGATGATGTCATAATGGTCGTCATGGCGACGATGATGTCATAATGGTCGTCATGGCGACGATGATGTCATAATGGTCGTCACGGCGACGGTGATGTCATAATAGTCGTCATGGCGACAATGATGTCATAATGGTCGTCATGCCGACGATGACGTCATAATGGTCGTCACGGCGACGGTGTTGCCATAATGGTCGTCATGGCGACGATGATGTCATAATGGTCGTCATGGCGACGGTGATGTCATAATGGTCGTCATGGCGACGGTGATGTCATAATAGTCGTCATGGCGACATTGATGTCATAATGGTCGTCATGCCGGCGATGATGTCATAATGGTCGTCACGGCGACGGTGTTGCCATAATGGTCGTCATGGCGACGATGATGTCATAATGGTCGTCATGGCGACGATGATGTCATAATGGTCGTCATGGCAAAGGTGATGTCAGTATGGTGGTCATGGCTTTGGTGATGTCATAATGGTCGTCATGGCGACAGTGAAGTCATAATGGTCGTCATGGCGACGATGATGTCATAATGGTCGTCATGGCGACGATGATATCATAATGGTCGTCATGGCGACGATGATGTCAGTATGGTGGTCATGGCTTTGGTGATGTCATAATGGTCGTCATGGCGACGGTGATGTCATAATGGTCGTCATGGCAAAGGTGATGTCAGAATGGTCGTCATGGCGACGGTGTTGCCATAATGGTCGTCATGGCGACGATGACGTCATAATGGTCGTCATGGCAACGATGATGTCATAATGGTCGTCATGGCGACGATGATGTCATACTGGTCGTCATGGCGACCGTGTTGCCATAATGGTCGTCATGGCGACGATGATGTCATAATGGTCGTCATGGCGACGGTGTTGTCATAATGGTCATCATGCCGACGATGATGTCATAATGGTCGTCATGGCGACGATGATGTCATAATGGTCGTCATGGCGACGGTAATGTCATAATAGTCGTCATGGCGACAATGATGTCATAATGGTCGTCATGCCGACGATGATGTCATAATGGTCGTCACGGCGACGATGATGTCATAATGGTCGTCATGGCGACGATGATGTCATAATGGTCGTCATGGCGACGATGATGTCATAATGGTCGTCACGGCGACGGTGATGTCATAATAGTCGTCATGGCGACAATGATGTCATAATGGTCGTCATGCCGACGATGACGTCATAATGGTCGTCACGGCGACGGTGTTGCCATAATGGTCGTCATGGCGACGATGATGTCATAATGGTCGTCATGGCGACGATGATGTCATAAAGGTCGTCATGGCGACGATGATGTCAGTATGGTGGTCATGGCTTTGGTGATGTCATAATGGTCGTCATGGCGACGGTGTTGCCATAATGGTCGTCATGGCGACGATGACGTCATAATGGTCGTCATGGCAACGATGATGTCATAATGGTCGTCATGGCGACGATGATGTCATACTGGTCGTCATGGCGACAGTGTTGCCATAATGGTCGTCATGGCGACGATGATGTCATAATGGTCGTCATGGCGACGGTGTTGTCATAATGGTCGTCATGCCGACGATGATGTCATATTGGTCGTCATGGCGACGATGATGTCATAATGGTCGTCATGGCGACGGTGATGTCATAATAGTCGTCATGGCGACAATGATGTCATAATGGTCGTCATGCCGACGATGATGTCATAATGGTCGTCACGGCGACGGTGTTGCCATAATGGTCGTCATGGCGACGATGATGTCATAATGGTCGTCATGGCGACGGTGTTGTCATAATGGTCGTCATGGCGACGATGATGTCATAATGGTCGTCATGGCGACGATGATGTCATAATGGTCGTCATGGCGACGGTGATGTCATAATAGTCGTCATGGCGACATTGATGTCATAATGGTCGTCATGCCGGCGATGATGTCATAATGGTCGTCACGGCGACGGTGTTGCCATAATGGTCGTCATGGCGACGATGATGTCATAATGGTCGTCATGGCGACGATGATGTCATAATGGTCGTCATGGCGACGATGATGTCAGTATGGTGGTCATGGCTTTGGTGATGTCATAATGGTCGTCAGGGCGACGGTGATGTCATAATGGTCGTCATGGCAATGGTGATGTCAGAATGGTCGTCATGGCGACGATGATGTCATACTGTCGTCATGGCGACGGTGTTGCCATAATGGTCGTCATGGCGACGATGATGTCATGATGGTCATCATGGCGACGATGACGTCATAATGGTCGTCGTGGCAACGATGATGTCATAATGGTCGTCATGGCGACGATGATGTCATACTGGTCGTCATGGCGACAGTGTTGCCATAATGGTCGTCATGGCGACGATGATGTCATAATGGTCGTCATGGCGACGGTGTTGTCATAATGTTCGTCATGGCGACGATGATGTCATAATGGTCGTCATGGCGACGGTGATGTCATAATGGTCGTCATGCCGACGATGATGTCAGTATGGTGGTCATGGCTTTGGTGATGTCATAATGGTCGTCATGGCGACGATGATGTCATAATGGTCGTCATAGCGACGATGATGTCATAATGGTCGTCATGGCGACGATGATGTCATAATGGTCGTCATGGCGACGGTGATGTCATAATGGTCGTCATGGCGACAATGATGTCATAATGGTCGTCATGCCGACGATGATGTCATAATGGTCGTCATGGCGACGGTGTTGTCATAATGGTCGTCATGCCGACGATGATGTCATAATGGTCGTCATGGCGACGGTGATGTCATAATAGTCGTCATGGCGACAATGATGTCATAATGGTCGTCATGCCGACGATGATGTCATAATGGTCGTCACGGCGACGGTGTTGCCATAATGGTCGTCATGGCGACGATGATGTCATAATGGTCGTCATGGCGACGATGATGTCATAATGGTCGTCATGGCGACGATGATGTCAGTATGGTGGTCATGGCTTTGGTGATGTCATAATGGTCGTCAGGGCGACGGTGATGTCATAATGGTCGTCATGGCAATGGTGATGTCAGAATGGTCGTCATGGCGACGATGATGTCATACTGTCGTCATGGCGACGGTGTTGCCATAATGGTCGTCATGGCGACGATGATGTCATAATGGTCATCATGGCGACGATGACGTCATAATGGTCGTCATGGCAACGATGATGTCATAATGGTCGTCATGGCGACGATGATGTCATACTGGTTGTCATGGCGACAGTGTTGCCATAATGGTCGTCATGGCGACGATGATGTCATAATGGTCGTCATGGCGACGGTGTTGTCATAATGGTCGTCATGCCGACGATGATGTCATAATGGTCGTCATGGCGACGGTGATGTCATAATAGTCGTCATGGCGACAATGATGTCATAATGGTCGTCATGCCGACGATGATGTCATAATGGTCGTCACGGCGACGGTGTTGCCATAATGGTCGTCATGGCGACGATGATGTCATAATGGTCGTCATGGCGACGGTGTTGTCATAATGGTCGTCATGGCGACGATGATGTCATAATGGTCGTCATGGCGACGATGATGTCATAATGGTCGTCATGGCGACGGTGATGTCATAATAGTCGTCATGGCGACATTGATGTCATAATGGTCGTCATGCCGGCGATGATGTCATAATGGTCGTCACGGCGACGGTGTTGCCATAATGGTCGTCATGGCGACGATGATGTCATAATGGTCGTCATGGCGACGATGATGTCATAATGGTCGTCATGGCGACGATGATGTCAGTATGGTGGTCATGGCTTTGGTGATGTCATAATGGTCGTCAGGGCGACGGTGATGTCATAATGGTCGTCATGGCAATGGTGATGTCAGAATGGTCGTCATGGCGACGATGATGTCATACTGTCGTCATGGCGACGGTGTTGCCATAATGGTCGTCATGGCGACGATGATGTCATGATGGTCATCATGGCGACGATGACGTCATAATGGTCGTCGTGGCAACGATGATGTCATAATGGTCGTCATGGCGACGATGATGTCATACTGGTCGTCATGGCGACAGTGTTGCCATAATGGTCGTCATGGCGACGATGATGTCATAATGGTCGTCATGGCGACGGTGTTGTCATAATGTTCGTCATGGCGACGATGATGTCATAATGGTCGTCATGGCGACGGTGATGTCATAATGGTCGTCATGCCGACGATGATGTCAGTATGGTGGTCATGGCTTTGGTGATGTCATAATGGTCGTCATGGCGACGATGATGTCATAATGGTCGTCATAGCGACGATGATGTCATAATGGTCGTCATGGCGACGATGATGTCATAATGGTCGTCATGGCGACGGTGATGTCATAATGGTCGTCATGGCGACAATGATGTCATAATGGTCGTCATGCCGACGATGATGTCATAATGGTCGTCATGGCGACGGTGTTGTCATAATGGTCGTCATGCCGACGATGATGTCATAATGGTCGTCATGGCGACGGTGATGTCATAATAGTCGTCATGGCGACAATGATGTCATAATGGTCGTCATGCCGACGATGATGTCATAATGGTCGTCACGGCGACGGTGTTGCCATAATGGTCGTCATGGCGACGATGATGTCATAATGGTCGTCATGGCGACGATGATGTCATAATGGTCGTCATGGCGACGATGATGTCAGTATGGTGGTCATGGCTTTGGTGATGTCATAATGGTCGTCAGGGCGACGGTGATGTCATAATGGTCGTCATGGCGACGGTGTTGCCATAATGGTCGTCATGGCGACGATGACGTCATAATGGTCGTCATGGCAACGATGATGTCATAATGGTCGTCATGGCGACGATGATGTCATACTGGTCGTCATGGCGACAGTGTTGCCATAATGGTCGTCATGGCGACGATGATGTCATAATGGTCGTCATGGCGACGGTGTTGTCATAATGGTCGTCATGCCGACGATGATGTCATATTGGTCGTCATGGCGACGATGATGTCATAATGGTCGTCATGGCGACGGTGATGTCATAATAGTCGTCATGGCGACAATGATGTCATAATGGTCGTCATGCCGACGATGATGTCATAATGGTCGTCACGGCGACGGTGTTGCCATAATGGTCGTCATGGCGACGATGATGTCATAATGGTCGTCATGGCGACGGTGTTGTCATAATGGTCGTCATGGCGACGATGATGTCATAATGGTCGTCATGGCGACGATGATGTCATAATGGTCGTCATGGCGATGGTGATGTCATAATAGTCGTCATGGCGACATTGATGTCATAATGGTCGTCATGCCGGCGATGATGTCATAATGGTCGTCACGGCGACGGTGTTGCCATAATGGTCGTCATGGCGACGATGATGTCATAATGGTCGTCATGGCGACGATGATGTCATAATGGTCGTCATGGCGACGATGATGTCAGTATGGTGGTCATGGCTTTGGTGATGTCATAATGGTCGTCAGGGCGACGGTGATGTCATAATGGTCGTCATGGCAATGGTGATGTCATAATAGTCGTCATGGCGACAATGATGTCATAATGGTCGTCATGCCGACGATGATGTCATAATGGTCGTCACGGCGACGGTGTTGCCATAATGGTCGTCATGGCGACGATGATGTCATAATGGTCGTCATGGCGACGATGATGTCATAATGGTCGTCATGGCAAAGGTGATGTCAGTATGGTGGTCATGGCTTTGGTGATGTCATAATGGTCGTCATGGCGACAGTGAAGTCATAATGGTCGTCATGGCGACGATGATGTCATAATGGTCGTCATGGCGACGATGATATCATAATGGTCGTCATGGCGACGATGATGTCAGTATGGTGGTCATGGCTTTGGTGATGTCATAATGGTCGTCATGGCGACGGTGATGTCATAATGGTCGTCATGGCAAAGGTGATGTCAGAATGGTCGTCATGGCGACGGTGTTGCCATAATGGTCGTCATGGCGACGATGACGTCATAATGGTCGTCATGGCAACGATGATGTCATAATGGTCGTCATGGCGACGATGATGTCATACTGGTCGTCATGGCGACCGTGTTGCCATAATGGTCGTCATGGCGACGATGATGTCATAATGGTCGTCATGGCGACGGTGTTGTCATAATGGTCGTCATGCCGACGATGATGTCATAATGGTCGTCATGGCGACGATGATGTCATAATGGTCGTCATGGCGACGGTAATGTCATAATAGTCGTCATGGCGACAATGATGTCATAATGGTCGTCATGCCGACGATGATGTCATAATGGTCGTCACGGCGACGATGATGTCATAATGGTCGTCATGGCGACGATGATGTCATAATGGTCGTCATGGCGACGATGATGTCATAATGGTCGTCACGGCGACGGTGATGTCATAATAGTCGTCATGGCGACAATGATGTCATAATGGTCGTCATGCCGACGATGACGTCATAATGGTCGTCACGGCGACGGTGTTGCCATAATGGTCGTCATGGCGACGATGATGTCATAATGGTCGTCATGGCGACGATGATGTCATAATGGTCGTCATGGCGACGATGATGTCAGTATGGTGGTCATGGCTTTGGTGATGTCATAATGGTCGTCATGGCGACGGTGTTGCCATAATGGTCGTCATGGCGACGATGACGTCATAATGGTCGTCATGGCAACGATGATGTCATAATGGTCGTCATGGCGACGATGATGTCATACTGGTCGTCATGGCGACAGTGTTGCCATAATGGTCGTCATGGCGACGATGATGTCATAATGGTCGTCATGGCGACGGTGTTGTCATAATGGTCGTCATGCCGACGATGATGTCATATTGGTCGTCATGGCGACGATGATGTCATAATGGTCGTCATGGCGACGGTGATGTCATAATAGTCGTCATGGCGACAATGATGTCATAATGGTCGTCATGCCGACGATGATGTCATAATGGTCGTCACGGCGACGGTGTTGCCATAATGGTCGTCATGGCGACGATGATGTCATAATGGTCGTCATGGCGACGGTGTTGTCATAATGGTCGTCATGGCGACGATGATGTCATAATGGTCGTCATGGCGACGATGATGTCATAATGGTCGTCATGGCGACGGTGATGTCATAATAGTCGTCATGGCGACATTGATGTCATAATGGTCGTCATGCCGGCGATGATGTCATAATGGTCGTCACGGCGACGGTGTTGCCATAATGGTCGTCATGGCGACGATGATGTCATAATGGTCGTCATGGCGACGATGATGTCATAATGGTCGTCATGGCGACGATGATGTCAGTATGGTGGTCATGGCTTTGGTGATGTCATAATGGTCGTCAGGGCGACGGTGATGTCATAATGGTCGTCATGGCAATGGTGATGTCAGAATGGTCGTCATGGCGACGATGATGTCATACTGTCGTCATGGCGACGGTGTTGCCATAATGGTCGTCATGGTGACGATGATGTCATGATGGTCGTCATGGCGACGATGATGTCATACTGGTCGTCATGGCGACAGTGTTGCCATAATGGTCGTCATGGCGACGATGATGTCATAATGGTCGTCATGGCGACGGTGTTGTCATAATGTTCGTCATGGCGACGATGATGTCATAATGGTCGTCATGGCGACGGTGATGTCATAATGGTCGTCATGCCGACGATGATGTCAGTATGGTGGTCATGGCTTTGGTGATGTCATAATGGTCGTCATGGCGACGATGATGTCATAATGGTCGTCATAGCGACGATGATGTCATAATGGTCGTCATGGCGACGATGATGTCATAATGGTCGTCATGGCGACGGTGATGTCATAATGGTCGTCATGGCGACAATGATGTCATAATGGTCGTCATGCCGACGATGATGTCATAATGGTCGTCACGGCGACGGTGTTGCCATAATGGTCGTCATGGCGACGATGATGTCATAATGGTCGTCATGGCGACGATGATGTCATAATGGTCGTCATGGCGACCATGATGTCAGTATGGTGGTCATGGCTTTGGTGATGTCATAATGGTCGTCATGGCGACGGTGATGTCATAATGGTCGTCATGGCGACGATGATGTCATAATGGTCGTCATGGCGACGATGATGTCATAATGGTCGTCATGGCGACGATGATGTCAGTATGGTGGTCATGGCTTTGGTGATGTCATAATGGTCGTCATGGCGACGGTGATGTCATAATGGTCGTCATGGCAAAGGTGATGTCAGAATGGTCAGAATGGCGACGGTGTTGCCATAATGGTCGTCATGGCGACGATGACGTCATAATGGTCGTCATGGCAACGATGATGTCATAATGGTCGTCATGGCGACGATGATGTCATACTGGTCGTCATGGCGACAGTGTTGCCATAATGGTCGTCATGGCGACGATGATGTCATAATGGTCGTCATGGCGACGGTGTTGTCATAATGGTCGTCATGCCGACGATGATGTCATAATGGTCGTCATGGCGACGATGATGTCATAATGGTCGTCATGGCGACGGTGATGTCATAATAGTCGTCATGGCGACAATGATGTCATAATGGTCGTCATGCCGACGATGATGTCATAATGGTCGTCACGGCGACGGTGTTGCCATAATGGTCGTCATGGCGACGATGATGGCATAATGGTCGTCATGGCGACGATGATGTCATAATGGTCGTCATGTCGACGATGATGTCAGTATGGTGGTCATGGCGACGGTGATGTCATAATGGTCGTCATGGCAAAGGTGATGTCATAATGGTCGTCATGGCAAAGGTGATGTCAGAATGGTCGTCATGGCGACGGTGTTGCCATAATGGTCGTCATGGCGACGATGATGTCATAATGGTCGACATGGCGACGATGACGTCATAATGGTCGTCATGGCCTTGGTGATGTCATAATGGTCGTCATGGCGACGGTGATGTCATAATGGTCGTCATGGCAATGGTGATGTCAGAATGGTCGTCATGGCGACGATGATGTCAGTATGGTGGTCATGGCTTTGGTGATGTCATAATGGTCGTCATGGCGACGGTGATGTCATAATAGTCGTCATGGCGACAATGATGTCATAATGGTCGTCATGCCGACGATGATGTCATAATGGTCGTCACGGCGACGGTGTTGCCATAATGGTCGTCATGGCGACGATGATGTCATAATGGTCGTCATGGCGACGATGATGTCATAATGGTCGTCATGGTGACGATGATGTCAGTATGGTGGTCATGGCTTTGGTGATGTCATAATGGTCGTCAGGGCGACGGTGATGTCATAATGGTCGTCATGGCGACGATGATGTCATACTGTCGTCATGGCGACGGTGTTGCCATAATGGTCGTCATGGCGACGATGATGTCATAATGGTCATCATGGCGACGATGACGTCATAATGGTCGTCATGGCAACGATGATGTCATAATGGTCGTCATGGCGACGATGATGTCATAATGGTCGTCATGGCGACGATGATGTCAGTATGGTGGTCATGGCTTTGGTGATGTCATAATGGTCGTCATGGCGACGGTGATGTCATAATGGTCGCCATGCCGACGATGATGTCATAATGGTCGTCACGGCGACGGTGTTGCCATAATGGTCGTCATGGCGACGATGATGTCATAATGGTCGTCATGGCGACGGTGTTGTCATAATGATCGTCATGGCGACGATGATGTCATAATGGTCGTCATGGCGACGATGATGTCATAATGGTCGTCATGGCGACGGTGATTTCATAATAGTCGTCATGGCGACATTGATGTCATAATGGTCGTCATGCCGGCGATGATGTCATAATGGTCGTCACGGCGACGGTGTTGCCATAATGGTCGTCATGGCGACGATGATGTCATAATGGTCGTCATGGCGACGATGATGTCATAATGGTCGTCATGGCGACGATGATGTCAGTATGGTGGTCATGGCTTTGGTGATGTCATAATGGTCGTCAGGGCGACGGTGATGTCATAATGGTCGTCATGGCAATGGTGATGTCAGAATGGTCGTCATGGCGACGATGATGTCATACTGTCGTCATGGCGACGGTGTTGCCATAATGGTCGTCATGGCGACGATGATGTCATGATGGTCATCATGGCGACTATGACGTCATAATGGTCGTCGTGGCAACGATGATGTCATAATGTTCGTCATGGCGACGATGATGTCATACTGGTCGTCATGGCGACAGTGTTGCCATAATGGTCGTCATGGCGACGATGATGTCATAATGGCCGTCATGGCGACGGTGTTGTCATAATGGTCGTCATGGCGACGATGATGTCATAATGGTCGTCATGGCGACGGTGATGTCATAATGGTCGTCATGCCGACGATGATGTCAGTATGGTGGTCATGGCTTTGGTGATGTCATAATGGTCGTCATGGCGACGATGATGTCATAATGGTCGTCATAGCGACGATGATGTCATAATGGTCGTCATGGCGACGATGATGTCATAATGGTCGTCATGGCGACGGTGATGTCATAATGGTCGTCATGGCGACAATGATGTCATAATGGTCATCATGCCGACGATGATGTCATAATGGTCGTCACGGCGACGGTGTTGCCATAATGGTCGTCATGGCGACGATGATGTCATAATGGTCGTCATGGCGACGATGATGTCATAATGGTCGTCATGGCGACGATGATGTCATAATGGTCGTCATGGCGACGATGATGTCAGTATGGTGGTCATGACTTTGGTGATGTCATAATGGTCGTCATGGCGACGGTAATGTCATAATGGTCGTCATGGCGACGATGATGTCATAATGGTCGTCATGGCGAAGATGATGTCATAATGGTCGTCATGGCGACGATGATGTCAGTATGGTGGTCATGGCTTTGGTGATGTCATAATGGTCGTCATGGCGACGGTGATGTCATAATGGTCGTCATGGCAAAGGTGATGTCAGAATGGTCGTCATGGCGACGGTGTTGCCATAATGGTCGTCATGGCGACGATGACGTCATAATGGTCGTCATGGCAACGATGATGTCATAATGGTCGTCATGGCGACGATGATGTCATACTGGTCGTCATGGCGACAGTGTTGCCATAATGGTCGTCATGGCGACGATGATGTCATAATGGTCGTCATGGCGACGGTGTTGTCATAATGGTCGTCATGCCGACGATGATGTCATAATGGTCGTCATGGCGACGATGATGTCATAATGGTCGTCATGGCGACGGTGATGTCATAATAGTCGTCATGGCGACAATGATGTCATAATGGTCGTCATGCCGACGATGATGTCATAATGGTCGTCACGGCGACGGTGTTGCCATAATGGTCGTCATGGCGACGATGATGGCATAATGGTCGTCATGGCGACGATGATGTCATAATGGTCGTCATGGCGACGATGATGTCAGTATGGTGGTCATGGCGACGGTGATGTCATAATGGTCGTCATGGCAAAGGTGATGTCATAATGGTCGTCATGGCAAAGGTGATGTCAGAATGGTCGTCATGGCGACGGTGTTGCCATAATGGTCGTCATGGCGACGATGATGTCATAATGGTCGTCATGGCGACGATGACGTCATAATGGTCGTCATGGCCTTGGTGATGTCATAATGGTCGTCATGGCGACGGTGATGTCATAATGGTCGTCATGGCAATGGTGATGTCAGAATGGTCGTCATGGCGACGATGATGTCAGTATGGTGGTCATGGCTTTGGTGATGTCATAATGGTCGTCATGGCGACGGTGATGTCATAATAGTCGTCATGGCGACAATGATGTCATAATGGTCGTCATGCCGACGATGATGTCATAATGGTCGTCACGGCGACGGTGTTGCCATATTGGTCGTCATGGCGACGATGATGTCATAATGGTCGTCATGGCGACGATGATGTCATAATGGTCGTCATGGCGACGATGATGTCAGTATGGTGATCATGGCTTTGGTGATGTCATAATGGTCGTCAGGGCGACGGTGATGTCATAATGGTCGTCATGGCGACGATCATGTCATACTGTCGTCATGGCGACGGTGTTGCCATAATGGTCGTCATGGCGACGATGATGTCATAATGGTCATCATGGCGACGATGACGTCATAATGGTCGTCATGGCAACGATGATGTCATAATGGTCGTCATGGCGACGATGATGTCATAATGGTCGTCATGGCGACGATGATGTCAGTATGGTGGTCATGGCTTTGGTGATGTCATAATGGTCGTCATGGCGACGGTGATGTCATAATGGTCGTCATGGCAAAGGTGATGTCAGAATGGTCGTCATGGCGACGGTGTTGCCATAATGGTCGTCATGGCGACGATGACGTCATAATGGTCGTCATGGCAACGATGATGTCATAATGGTCGTCATGGCGACGATGATGTCATACTGGTCGTCATGGCGACAGTGTTGCCATAGTGGTCGTCATGGCGACGATGATGTCATAATGGTCGTCATGGCGACGGTGTTGTCATAATGGTCGTCATGCCGACGATGATGTCATAATAGTCGTCATGGCGACGGTGATGTCATAATAGTCGTCATGGCGACAATGATGTCATAATGGTCGTCATGCCGACGATGATGTCATAATGGTCGTCACGGCGACGGTGTTGCCATAATGGTCGTCATGGCGACGATGATGTCATAATGGTCGTCATGGCGACGATGATGTCATAATGGTCGTCATGGCGACGATGATGTCAGTATGGTGGTCATGGCTTTGGTGATGTCATAATGGTCGTCAGGGCGACGGTGATGTCATAATGGTCGTCATGGCAATGGTGATGTCAGAATGGTCATCATGGCGACGATGATGTCATACTGTCGTCATGGCGACGGTGTTGCCATAATGGTCGTCATGGCGACGATGATGTCATAATGGTCATCATGGCGACGATGACGTCATAATGGTCGTCATGGCAACGATGATGTCATAATGGTCGTCATGGCGACGATGATGTCATACTGGTTGTCATGGCGACAGTGTTGCCATAATGGTCGTCATAGCGACGATGATGTCATAATGGTCGTCATGGCGACGGTGTTGTCATAATGGTCGTCATGCCGACGATGATGTCATAATGGTCGTCATGGCGACGATGATGTCATAATGGTCGTCATGGCGACGGTGATGTCATAATAGTCGTCATGGCGACAATGATGTCATAATGGTCGTCATGCCGACGATGATGTCATAATGGTCGTCACGGAGACGGTGTTGCCATAATGGTCGTCATGGCGACGATGATGTCATAATGGTCATCATGGCGACGATGATGTCAGTATGGTCGTCATGGCGACGATGATGTCAGTATGGTGGTCATGGCTTTGGTGATGTCATAATGGTCGTCATGGCGACGGTGATGTCATAATAGTCGTCATGGCGACGATGATGTCATAATGGTCGTCATGGCGACGATGATGTCAGTATGGTGGTCATGGCTTTGGTGATGTCAGAATGGTCGTCATGGCGCCGGTGTTGCCATAATGGTCGTCATGGCGACGATGACGTCATAATGGTCGTCATGGCAACGATGATTTCATAATGGTCGTCATGGCGACGATGATGTCATACTGGTCGTCATGGCGACAGTGTTGCCATAATGGTCGCCATGGCGACGATGATGTCATAATGGTCGTCATGGCGACGGTGTTGTCATAATGGTCGTCATGCCGACGATGATGTCATAATGGTCGTCATGGCGACGATGATGTCATAATGGTCGTCATGGCGACGGTGATGTCTTAATAGTCGTCATGGCAACAATGATGTCATAATGGTCGTCATGCCGACGATGATGTCATAATGGTCGTCACGGCGACGGTGTTGCCATAATGGTCGTCATGGCGACGATGATGTCATAATGGTCGTCATGGCGACGATGATGTCATAATGGTCGTCATGGCGACGATGATGTCAGTATGGTGGTCATGGCTTTGGTGATGTCATAATGGTCGTCAGGGCGACGGTGATGTCATAATGGTCGTCATGGCAATGGTGATGTCAGAATGGTCGTCATGGCGACGATGATGTCATACTGTCGTCATGGCGACGGTGTTGCCATAATGGTCGTCATGGCGACGATGATGTCATAATGGTCATCATGGCGACGATGACGTCATAATGGTCGTCATGGCAACGATGATGTCATAATGGTCGACATGGCGACGATGATGTCATACTGGTCGTCATGGCGACAGTGTTGCCATAATGGTCGTCATGGCGACGATGATGTCATAATGGTCGTCATGGCGACGGTGTTGTCATAATGGTCGTCATGCCGACGATGATGTCATAATGGTCGTCATGGCGACGATGATGTCATAATGGTCGTCATGGCGACGGTGATGTCATAATAGTCGTCATGGCGACAATTATGTCATAATGGTCGTCATGCCGACGATGATGTCATAATGGTCGTCACGGCGACGGTGTTGCCATAATGGTCGTCATGGCGACGATGATGTCATAATGGTCGTCATGGCGACGATGATGTCATAATGGTCGTCATGGCAAAGGTGATGTCAGTATGGTGGTCATGGCATTGGTGATGTCATAATGGTCGTCATGGCGACGGTGAAGTCATAATGGTCGTCATGGCGACGATGATGTCATAATGGTCGTCATGGCGACGATGATATCATAATGGTCGTCATGGCGACGATGATGTCAGTATGGTGGTCATGGCTTTGGTGATGTCATAATGGTCGTCATGGCGACGGTGATGTCATAATGGTCGTCATGGCAAAGGTGATGTCAGAATGGTCGTCATGGCGACGGTGTCGCCATAATGGTCGTCATGGCGACGATGACGTCATAATGGTCGTCATGGCAACGATGATGTCATAATGGTCGTCATGGCGACGATGATGTCATACTGGTCGTCATGACGACAGTGTTGCCATAATGGTCGTCATGGCGACGATGATGTCATAATGGTCGTCATGGCGACGGTGTTGTCATAATGGTCATCATGCCGACGATGATGTCATAATGGTCGTCATGGCGACGATGATGTCATAATGGTCGTCATGGCGACGGTAATGTCATAATAGTCGTCATGGCGACAATGATGTCATAATGGTCGTCATGCCGACGATGATGTCATAATGGTCGTCACGGCGACGATGATGTCATAATGGTCGTCATGGCGACGATGATGTCATAATGGTCGTCATGGCGACGATGATGTCATAATGGTCGTCACGGCGACGGTGATGTCATAATAGTCGTCATGGTGACAATGATGTCATAATGGTCGTCATGCCGACGATGATGTCATAATGGTCGTCACGGCGACGGTGTTGCCATAATGGTCGTCATGGCGACGATGATGTCATAATGGTCGTCATGGCGACGATGATGTCATAATGGTCGTCATGGCGACGATGATGTCAGTATGGTGGTCATGGCTTTGGTAATGTCATAATGGTCGTCATGGCGACGGTGTTGCCATAATGGTCGTCATGGCGACAATGATGTCATAATGGTCGTCATGCCGACGATGATGTCATAATGGTCGTCACGGCGACGGTGTTGCCATAATGGTCGTCATGGCGACGATGATGTCATAATGGTCGTCATGGCGACGGTGTTGTCATAATGGTCGTCATGGCGACGATGATGTCATAATGGTCGTCATGGCGACGATGATGTCATAATGGTCGTCATGGCGACGGTGATGTCATAATAGTCGTCATGGCGACAATGATGTCATAATGGTCGTCATGCCGGCGATGATGTCATAATGGTCGTCACGGCGACGGTGTTGCCATAATGGTCGTCATGGCGACGATGATGTCATAATGGTCGTCATGGCGACGATGATGTCATAATGGTCGTCATGGCGACGATGATGTCAGTATGGTGGTCATGGCTTTGGTGATGTCATAATGGTCGTCAGGGCGACGGTGATGTCATAATGGTCGTCATGGCAATGGTGATGTCAGAATGGTCGTCATGGCGACGATGATGTCATACTGTCGTCATGGCGACGGTGTTGCCATAATGGTCGTCATGGCGACGATGATGTCATAATGGTCATCATGGCGACGATGACGTCATAATGGTCGTCGTGGCAACGATGATGTCATAATGGTCGTCATGGCGACGATGATGTCATAATGGTCGTCATGGCGACAGTGTTGCCATAATGGTCGTCATGGCGACGATGATGTCATAATGGTCGTCATGGCGACGGTGTTGTCATAATGGTCGTCATGGCGACGATGATGTCATAATGGTCGTCATGCGACGGTGATGTCATAATGGTCGTCATGCCGACGAGGATGTCAGTATGGTGGTCATGGCTTTGGTGATGTCATAATGGTCGTCATGGCGACGATGATGTCATAATGGTCGTCATAGCGACGATGATGTCATAATGGTCGTCATGGCGACGATGATGTCATAATGGTCATCATGGCGACGGTGATGTCATAATGGTCGTCATGGCGACAATGATGTCATAATGGTCGTCATGCCGACGATGATGTCATAATGGTCGTCACGGCGACGGTGTTGCCATAATGGTCGTCATGGCGACGATGATGTCATAATGGTCGTCATGGCGACGATGATGTCATAATGGTCGTCATGGCGACGATGATGTCAGTATGGTGGTCATGGCTTTGGTGATGTCATAATGGTCGTCATGGCGACGGTGATGTCATAATGGTCGTCATGGCGACGATGATGTCATAATGGTCGTCATGGCGACGATGATGTCATAATGGTCGTCATGGCGACGATGATGTCAGTATGGTGGTCATGGCTTTGGTGATGTCATAATGGTCGTCATGGCGACGGTGATGTCATAATGGTCGTCATGGCAAAGGTGATGTCAGAATGGTCGTCATGGCGACGGTGTTGCCATAATGGTCGTCATGGCGACGATGACGTCATAATGGTCGTCATGGCAACGATGATGTCATAATGGTCGTCATGGCGACGATGATGTCATACTGGTCGTCATGGCGACAGTGTTGCCATAATGGTCGTCATGGCGACGATGATGTCATAATGGTCGTCATGGCGACGGTGTTGTCATAATGGTCGTCATGCCGACGATGATGTCATAATGGTCGTCATGGCGACGATGATGTCATAATGGTCGTCATGGCGACGGTGATGTCATAATAGTCGTCATGGCGACAATTATGTCATAATGGTCGTCATGCCGACGATGATGTCATAATGGTCGTCACGGCGACGGTGTTGCCATAATGGTCGTCATGGCGACGATGATGTCATAATGGTCGTCATGGCGACGATGATGTCATAATGGTCGTCATGGCAAAGGTGATGTCAGTATGGTGGTCATGGCTTTGGTGATGTCATAATGGTCGTCATGGCGACGGTGAAGTCATAATGGTCGTCATGGCGACGATGATGTCATAATGGTCGTCATGGCGACGATGATATCATAATGGTCGTCATGGCGACGATGATGTCAGTATGGTGGTCATGGCTTTGGTGATGTCATAATGGTCGTCATGGCGACGGTGATGTCATAATGGTCGTCATGGCAAAGGTGATGTCAGAATGGTCGTCATGGCGACGGTGTCGCCATAATGGTCGTCATGGCGACGATGACGTCATAATGGTCGTCATGGCAACGATGATGTCATAATGGTCGTCATGGCGACGATGATGTCATACTGGTCGTCATGACGACAGTGTTGCCATATTGGTCGTCATGGCGACGATGATGTCATAATGGTCGTCATGGCGACGGTGTTGTCATAATGGTCATCATGCCGACGATGATGTCATAATGGTCGTCATGGCGACGATGATGTCATAATGGTCGTCATGGCGACGGTAATGTCATAATAGTCGTCATGGCGACAATGATGTCATAATGGTCGTCATGCCGACGATGATGTCATAATGGTCGTCACGGCGACGATGATGTCATAATGGTCGTCATGGCGACGATGATGTCATAATGGTCGTCATGGCGACGATGATGTCATAATGGTCGTCACGGCGACGGTGATGTCATAATAGTCGTCATGGTGACAATGATGTCATAATGGTCGTCATGCCGACGATGATGTCATAATGGTCGTCACGGCGACGGTGTTGCCATAATGGTCGTCATGGCGACGATGATGTCATAATGGTCGTCATGGCGACGATGATGTCATAATGGTCGTCATGGCGACGATGATGTCAGTATGGTGGTCATGGCTTTGGTAATGTCATAATGGTCGTCATGGCGACGGTGTTGCCATAATGGTCGTCATGGCGACAATGATGTCATAATGGTCGTCATGCCGACGATGATGTCATAATGGTCGTCACGGCGACGGTGTTGCCATAATGGTCGTCATGGCGACGATGATGTCATAATGGTCGTCATGGCGACGGTGTTGTCATAATGGTCGTCATGGCGACGATGATGTCATAATGGTCGTCATGGCGACGATGATGTCATAATGGTCGTCATGGCGACGGTGATGTCATAATAGTCGTCATGGCGACAATGATGTCATAATGGTCGTCATGCCGGCGATGATGTCATAATGGTCGTCACGGCGACGGTGTTGCCATAATGGTCGTCATGGCGACGATGATGTCATAATGGTCGTCATGGCGACGATGATGTCATAATGGTCGTCATGGCGACGATGATGTCAGTATGGTGGTCATGGCTTTGGTGATGTCATAATGGTCGTCAGGGCGACGGTGATGTCATAATGGTCGTCATGGCAATGGTGATGTCAGAATGGTCGTCATGGCGACGATGATGTCATACTGTCGTCATGGCGACGGTGTTGCCATAATGGTCGTCATGGCGACGATGATGTCATAATGGTCATCATGGCGACGATGACGTCATAATGGTCGTCGTGGCAACGATGATGTCATAATGGTCGTCATGGCGACGATGATGTCATAATGGTCGTCATGGCGACAGTGTTGCCATAATGGTCGTCATGGCGACGATGATGTCATAATGGTCGTCATGGCGACGGTGTTGTCATAATGGTCGTCATGGCGACGATGATGTCATAATGGTCGTCATGCGACGGTGATGTCATAATGGTCGTCATGCCGACGAGGATGTCAGTATGGTGGTCATGGCTTTGGTGATGTCATAATGGTCGTCATGGCGACGATGATGTCATAATGGTCGTCATAGCGACGATGATGTCATAATGGTCGTCATGGCGATGATGATGTCATAATGGTCATCATGGCGACGGTGATGTCATAATGGTCGTCATGGCGACAATGATGTCATAATGGTCGTCATGCCGACGATGATGTCATAATGGTCGTCACGGCGACGGTGTTGCCATAATGGTCGTCATGGCGACGATGATGTCATAATGGTCGTCATGGCGACGATGATGTCATAATGGTCGTCATGGCGACGATGATGTCAGTATGGTGGTCATGGCTTTGGTGATGTCATAATGGTCGTCATGGCGACGGTGATGTCATAATGGTCGTCATGGCGACGATGATGTCATAATGGTCGTCATGGCGACGATGATGTCATAATGGTCGTCATGGCGACGATGATGTCAGTATGGTGGTCATGGCTTTGGTGATGTCATAATGGTCGTCATGGCGACGGTGATGTCATAATGGTCGTCATGGCAAAGGTGATGTCAGAATGGTCGTCATGGCGACGGTGTTGCCATAATGGTCGTCATGGCGACGATGACGTCATAATGGTCGTCATGGCAACGATGATGTCATAATGGTCGTCATGGCGACGATGATGTCATACTGGTCGTCATGGCGACAGTGTTGCCATAATGGTCGTCATGGCGACGATGATGTCATAATGGTCGTCTTGGCGACGGTGTTGTCATAATGGTCGTCATGCCGACGATGATGTCATAATGGTCGTCATGGCGACGATGATGTCATAATGGTCGTCATGGCGACGGTGATGTCATAATAGTCGTCATGGCGACAATGATGTCATAATGGTCGTCATGCCGACGATGATGTCATAATGGTGGTCACGGCGACGGTGTTGCCATAATGGTCGTCATGGCGACGATGATGGCATAATGGTCGTCATGGCGACGATGATGTCAGTATGGTGGTCATGGCGACGGTGATGTCATAATGGTCGTCATGGAAAAGGTGATGTCATAATGATCGTCATGGCGACGGTGTTGCCATAATGGTCGTCATGGCGACGATGATGTCATAATGGTCGTCATGGCGACGATGACGTCATAATGGTCGTCATGGCCTTGGTGATGTCATAATGGTCGTCATGGCGACGGTGATGTCATAATGGTCGTCATGGCAATGGTGATGTCAGAATGGTCGTCATGGCGACGATGATGTCAGTATGGTGGTCATGGCTTTGGTGATGTCATAATGGTCGTCATGGCGACGATTATGTCATAATGGTCGTCATGGCGACGATGATGTCAATATGGTTGTCATGGCTTGGTGATGTCATAATGGTCGTCATGGCGACGGTGATGTCATAATGGTCGTCATGGCCACGATGATGTCATAATGGTCGTCACGGCGACGATGATGTCATAATGGTCGTCATGGCGACGATGATGTCATACTGGTCGTCATGGCGACGGTGTTGCCATAATGGTCGTCATGGCGACGATGATGTCATAATGGTCGTCATGCCGACGATGATGTAATAATGGTCGTCATGGCGACGGTGTTGCCATAATGGTCGTCATGGCGACGATGATGTCATTATGGTCGTCATGGCGACGATGATGTTATAATGGTCGTCATGGCGACGATGATGTCAGTATGGTGGTCATGGCTTTGGTGATGTCATAATGGTCGTCATGGCGACGGTGATGTCATAATGGTCGTCATGGCAATGGTGATGTCAGAATGGTGGTCATGGCTTTCGTGATGTCATAATGGTCGTCATGGCGACGATGATGTCAATATGGTTGTCATGGCTTTGGTGATGTCATAATGGGCGTCATGGCGACGGTGATGTCATAATGGTCGTCATGGCGACGATGATGTCATAATGGTCGTCACGGCGACGATGATGTCATAATGGTCGTCATAGCGACGATGATGTCATAATGGTCGTCATGGCGACGATGACGTCATAATGGTCGTCATAGCGACGATGATGTCATAATGGTCGTCATGGCGACGATTACGTCATAATGGTCGTCATGGCGACGATGATGTCATAATGGTCGTCATGGCGACGATGATGTCATACTGGTCGTCATGGCGACGGTGTTGCCATAATGGTTGTCATGGCGACGATGATGTCATAATGGTCGTCATGGCGACGGTGATGTCATAATGGTCGTCATGCCGACGATGATGTCAGTATGGTGGTCATGGCTTTGGTGATGTCATAATGGTCGTCATGGCAACGATGATGTCATAATGGTCGTCATGGCGACGATGATGTCATAATGGTCGTCATGGCGACGATGATGTCAGTATGGTGGTCATGGCTTTGGTGATGTCATAATGGTCGTCATGGCGACGGTGATGTCATAATGGTCGTCACGGCGACGGTGATGTCATAATGGTCGTCATGGCGACGATGACGTCATAATGGTCGTCATGGCGACGATGATGTCATACTGGTCGTCATGGCGACGGTGTTGCCATAATGGTCGTCATGGCGACGATGATGTCATAATGGTCGTCATGGCGACGATGATGTCATAATGGTCGTCATGCCGACGATGATGTCATAATAGTCGTCATGGCGAAGATGATGTCATAATGGTCGTCATGGCGACGATGATGTCATAATGGTCGTCATGGCGACGATGACGTCATAATGATCGTCATGGCGACGATGACGTCATAATGATCGTCATGTCGACGGTGATGTCATAATGGTCGTCATGGCGACGGTGATGTCATAATAGTCGTCATGGCGCCGTTGATGTCATAATTGTCGTCATGCCGACGATGATGTCATAATGGTCGTCATGGCGACGGTGTTACCATAATGGTCGTCATGGCGACGATGATGTCATAATGGTCGTCATATCGACAATGATGTCATAATGGTCGTCATGGCGACGATGATGTCAGAATGGTCGTCATGGCGACGATTATGTCAGTATGGTAGTCATGGCTTTGGTGATGTCATATTGGTCGTCATGGCGACGATGATGTCATAATGGTCGTCATGGCGACGATGATGTCAATATGGTTGTCATGGTTTTGGTGATGTCATAATGGTCGTCATGGCAACGGTGATGTCATAATGGTCGTCATGGCGACGATGATGTCATAATGATCGTCACGGCGACGATGATGTCATAATGGTCGCCACGGCGACGGTGATGTCATAATGGTTGCCATAGCAACAATGTTGTCATAAAGTTCGTCATGGCGACGATGATGTCATAATGGTAGTCATGGCAACGATGATGTCATAATGGTCGTCATGGCGACGATGATGTCATACTGGTCGTCATGGCGACAGTGTTGCCATAATGGTCGTCATGGCGACGATTATGTCATAATGGTCGTCATGGCGACGGTGTTGTCATAATGGTCGTCATGCCGACGATGATGTCATAATGGTCGTCATGGCGAAGATGATGTCATAATGGTCGTCATCGCGATGATGATGTCATAATGGTCATCATGGCGACGATGACGTCATAATGGTCGTCATGGCGACGATGACGTCATAATGGTCGTCATGGCGACAGTGATGTCATAATAGTCGTCATGGCGACGATGATGTCATAATGGTCGTCATGGCGACGATGATGTCATAATGGTCGTCATGGCGACGATGATGTCAGTATGGTGGTCATGGCTTTGGTGATGTCATAATGATCGTCATGGCAATGGTGATGTCAGAATGGTCGTCATGGCGACGGTGTTGCCATAATGGTCGTCATGGCGACGATGATGTCATAATGGTCGTCATGGCGACGATGATGTCATAATGGTCGTCATGGCGACGATGACGTCATAATGGTCGTCATGGCTACGATGATGTCATAATTGTCGTCATGGCGACGATGATGTCATAATGGTCGTCATGGCGACGATGATGTCATAATGGTCGTCATGGCGACGATTATGTCAGTATGGTGGTCATGGCTTTGGTGATGTCATAATGGTCGTCATGGCGACGGTGATGTCATAATGGCCGTCATGGCAATGGTGATGTCAGAATGGTCGTCATGGCGACGATGATGTCAGGATGGTAGTCATGGCTTTGGTGATGTCATAATGGTCGTCATGGCGACGATGATGTCATAATGGTCGTCATGGCGACGATGATGTCAATATGGTTGTCATGGCTTTGGTGATGTCATAATGGTCGTCATGGCGACGGTGATGTCATAATGGTCGTCATGGCGACGATGATGTCATAATGGTCGTCATGGCGACGATGATGTCAATATGGTTGTCATGGCTTTGGTGATGTCATAATGGTCGTCACGGCGATGGTGATGTCATAATGGTCGTCATGGCGACGATGATGTCATACTGGTCGTCATGGCGACGGTGTTGCCATAATTGTCGTCATGGCGACGATGATGTCATAATGGTCGTCATGGCGACAATGATGTCATAATGGTCGTCATGGCGACGATGACGTCATAATGGTCGTCATGGCGACGATGATGTCATAATGGTCGTCATGGCGACGGTGATGTCATAATGGTTGCCATGGCAACAATGTTGTCATGAAGGTCGTCATGGCGAAGGTGATGTCATAATGGTCGTCATGGCGATGATGATGTCATTATGGTCGTCATGGCAACGATGATGTCATAATTCTCGTCATGGCAACGATGAAGTCATATTCGTCGTCACGGCAATAGTGATTTCATAATGCTCATCATGGCGAAGGTGATGTCATAATAATTGCCATGGCAACAATGTTGTCATAATGGTCGTCATGACGACGGTTATGTCATAATGGTCGTCATGGCGACGGTGATGTCATAATGGTCATCATGGCAACGATGAGGTCATAATGTTCGTCATGGCGACGGTGATGTAATATTGGTCGTCATGGCGACGATGATGTCATAATGGTCATCATGGCGACAATGATGTCATAATGGTCGTCATGGCGACGGTGATGTCATAATGGTCATCATGGCAACGATGATGTCATAATGGTCGTCATGGCGACGATGATGTCATAATGTTCGTCATGGCGACGATGAAGTCATAATGGTCGTCAAGGCGACGATGATGTCATAATAGTCGTCATGGCGACAATGATGTCATAATGGTCGTCATGCCGACGATGATGTCATAATGGTGGTCACGGCGACGGTGTTGCCATAATGGTCGTCATGGCGACGATGATGGCATAATGGTCGTCATGGCGACGATGATGTCATAATGGTCGTCATGGCGACGATGATGTCAGTATGGTGGTCATGGCGACGGTGATGTCATAATGGTCGTCATGGAAAAGGTGATGTCATAATGGTCGTCATGGCAAAGGTGATGTCAGAATGATCGTCATGGCGACGGTGTTGCCATAATGGTCGTCATGGCGACGATGATGTCATAATGGTCGTCATGGCGACGATGACGTCATAATGGTCGTCATGGCCTTGGTGATGTCATAATGGTCGTCATGGCGACGGTGATGTCATAATTGTCGTCATGGCAATGGTGATGTCAGAATGGTCGTCATGGCGACGATGATGTCAGTATGGTGGTCATGGCTTTGGTGATGTCATAATGGTCGTCATGGCGACGATTATGTCATAATGGTCGTCATGGCGACGATGATGTCAATATGGTTGTCATGGCTTGGTGATGTCATAATGGTCGTCATGGCGACGGTGATGTCATAATGGTCGTCATGGCCACGATGATGTCATAATGGTCGTCACGGCGACGATGATGTCATAATGGTCGTCATGGCGACGATGATGTCATACTGGTCGTCATGGCGACGGTGTTGCCATAATGGTCGTCATGGCGACGATGATGTCATAATGGTCGTCATGCCGACGATGATGTAATAATGGTCGTCATGGCGACGGTGTTGCCATAATGGTCGTCATGGCGACGATGATGTCATTATGGTCGTCATGGCGACGATGATGTTATAATGGTCGTCATGGCGACGATGATGTCAGTATGGTGGTCATGGCTTTGGTGATGTCATAATGGTCGTCATGGCGACGGTGATGTCATAATGGTCGTCATGGCAATGGTGATGTCAGAATGGTGGTCATGGCTTTCGTGATGTCATAATGGTCGTCATGGCGACGATGATGTCAATATGGTTGTCATGGCTTTGGTGATGTCATAATGGGCGTCATGGCGACGGTGATGTCATAATGGTCGTCATGGCGACGATGATGTCATAATGGTCGTCACGGCGACGATGATGTCATAATGGTCGTCATAGCGACGATGATGTCATAATGGTCGTCATGGCGACGATGACGTCATAATGGTCGTCATAGCGACGATGATGTCATAATGGTCGTCATGGCGACGATTACGTCATAATGGTCGTCATGGCGACGATGATGTCATAATGGTCGTCATGGCGACGATGATGTCATACTGGTCGTCATGGCGACGGTGTTGCCATAATGGTTGTCATGGCGACGATGATGTCATAATGGTCGTCATGGCGACGGTGATGTCATAATGGTCGTCATGCCGACGATGATGTCAGTATGGTGGTCATGGCTTTGGTGATGTCATAATGGTCGTCATGGCAACGATGATGTCATAATGGTCGTCATGGCGACGATGATGTCATAATGGTCGTCATGGCGACGATGATGTCAGTATGGTGGTCATGGCTTTGGTGATGTCATAATGGTCGTCATGGCGACGGTGATGTCATAATGGTCGTCACGGCGACGGTGATGTCATAATGGTCGTCATGGCGACGATGACGTCATAATGGTCGTCATGGCGACGATGATGTCATACTGGTCGTCATGGCGACGGTGTTGCCATAATGGTCGTCATGGCGACGATGATGTCATAATGGTCGTCATGGCGACGATGATGTCATAATGGTCGTCATGCCGACGATGATGTCATAATAGTCGTCATGGCGAAGATGATGTCATAATTGTCGTCATGGCGACGATGATGTCATAATGGTCGTCATGGCGACGATGACGTCATAATGATCGTCATGGCGACGATGACGTCATAATGATCGTCATGTCGACGGTGATGTCATAATGGTCGTCATGGCGACGGTGATGTCATAATAGTCGTCATGGCGCCGTTGATGTCATAATTGTCGTCATGCCGACGATGATGTCATAATGGTCGTCATGGCGACGGTGTTACCATAATGGTCGTCATGGCGACGATGATGTCATAATGGTCGTCATGGCGACAATGATGTCATAATGGTCGTCATGGCGACGATGATGTCAGAATGGTCGTCATGGCGACGATTATGTCAGTATGGTAGTCATGGCTTTGGTGATGTCATATTGGTCGTCATGGCGACGATGATGTCATAATGGTCGTCATGGCGACGATGATGTCAATATGGTTGTCATGGTTTTGGTGATGTCATAATGGTCGTCATGGCAACGGTGATGTCATAATGGTCGTCATGGCGACGATGATGTCATAATGATCGTCACGGCGACGATGATGTCATAATGGTCGCCACGGCGACGGTGATGTCATAATGGTTGCCATAGCAACAATGTTGTCATAAAGTTCGTCATGGCGACGATGATGTCATAATGGTAGTCATGGCAACGATGATGTCATAATGGTCGTCATGGCGACGATGATGTCATACTGGTCGTCATGGCGACAGTGTTGCCATAATGGTCGTCATGGCGACGATTATGTCATAATGGTCGTCATGGCGACGGTGTTGTCATAATGGTCGTCATGCCGACGATGATGTCATAATGGTCGTCATGGCGAAGATGATGTCATAATGGTCGTCATGGCGATGATGATGTCATAATGGTCATCATGGCGACGATGACGTCATAATGGTCGTCATGGCGACGATGACGTCATAATGGTCGTCATGGCGACAGTGATGTCATAATAGTCGTCATGGCGACGATGATGTCATAATGGTCGTCATGGCGACGATGATGTAATAATGGTCGTCATGGCGACGGTGTTGCCATAATGGTCGTCATGGCGACGATGATGTCATTATGGTCGTCATGGCGACGATGATGTTATAATGGTCGTCATGGCGACGATGATGTCAGTATGGTGGTCATGGCTTTGGTGATGTCATAATGGTCGTCATGGCGACGGTGATGTCATAATGGTCGTCATGGCAATGGTGATGTCAGAATGGTGGTCATGGCTTTCGTGATGTCATAATGGTCGTCATGGCGACGATGATGTCAATATGGTTGTCATGGCTTTGGTGATGTCATAATGGGCGTCATGGCGACGGTGATGTCATAATGGTCGTCATGGCGACGATGATGTCATAATGGTCGTCACGGCGACGATGATGTCATAATGGTCGTCATAGCGACGATGATGTCATAATGGTCGTCATGGCGACGATGACGTCATAATGGTCGTCATAGCGACGATGATGTCATAATGGTCGTCATGGCGACGATTACGTCATAATGGTCGTCATGGCGACGATGATGTCATAATGGTCGTCATGGCGACGATGATGTCATACCGGTCGTCATGGCGACGGTGTTGCCATAATGGTCGTCATGGCGACGGTGATGTCATAATGGTCGTCATGCCGACGATGATGTCAGTATGGTGGTCATGGCTTTGGTGATGTCATAATGGTCGTCATGGCAACGATGATGTCATAATGGTCGTCATGGCGACGATGATGTCATAATGGTCGTCATGGCGACGATGATGTCAGTATGGTGGTCATGGCTTTGGTGATGTCATAATGGTCGTCATGGCGACGGTGATGTCATAATGGTCGTCACGGCGACGGTGATGTCATAATGGTCGTCATGGCGACGATGACGTCATAATGGTCGTCATGGCGACGATGATGTCATACTGGTCGTCATGGCGACGGTGTTGCCATAATGGTCGTCATGGCGACGATGATGTCATAATGGTCGTCATGGCGACGATGATGTCATAATGGTCGTCATGCCGACGATGATGTCATAATAGTCGTCATGGCGAAGATGATGTCATAATGGTCGTCATGGCGACGATGATGTCATAATGGTCGTCATGGCGACGATGACGTCATAATGATCGTCATGGCGACGATGACGTCATAATGATCGTCATGGCGACGGTGATGTCATAATGGTCGTCATGGCGACGGTGATGTCATAATAGTCGTCATGGCGCCGTTGATGTCATAATTGTCGTCATGCCGACGATGATGTCATAATGGTCGTCATGGCGACGGTGTTACCATAATGGTCGTCATGGCGACGATGATGTCATAATGGTCGTCATGGCGACAATGATGTCATAATGGTCGTCATGGCGACGATGATGTCAGAATGGTCGTCATGGCGACGATTATGTCAGTATGGTAGTCATGGCTTTGGTGATGTCATATTGGTCGTCATGGCGACGATGATGTCATAATGGTCGTCATGGCGACGATGATGTCAATATGGTTGTCATGGTTTTGGTGATGTCATAATGGTCGTCATGGCAACGGTGATGTCATAATGGTCGTCATGGCGACGATGATGTCATAATGATCGTCACGGCGACGATGATGTCATAATGGTCGCCACGGCGACGGTGATGTCATAATGGTTGCCATAGCAACAATGTTGTCATAAAGTTCGTCATGGCGACGATGATGTCATAATGGTAGTCATGGCAACGATGATGTCATAATGGTCGTCATGGCGACGATGATGTCATACTGGTCGTCATGGCGACAGTGTTGCCATAATGGTCGTCATGGCGACGATTATGTCATAATGGTCGTCATGGCGACGGTGTTGTCATAATGGTCGTCATGCCGACGATGATGTCATAATGGTCGTCATGGCGAAGATGATGTCATAATGGTCGTCATGGCGATGATGATGTCATAATGGTCATCATGGCGACGATGACGTCATAATGGTCGTCATGGCGACGATGACGTCATAATGGTCGTCATGGCGACAGTGATGTCATAATAGTCGTCATGGCGACGAAGATGTCATAATGGTCGTCATGGCGACGATGATGTCATAATGGTCGTCATGGCGACGATGATGTCAGTATGGTGGTCATGGCTTTGGTGATGTCATAATGATCGTCATGGCAATGGTGATGTCAGAATGGTCGTCATGGCGACGGTGTTGCCATAATGGTCGTCATGGCGACGATGATGTCATAATGGTCGTCATGGCGACGATGATGTCATAATGGTCGTCATGGCGACGATGACGTCATAATGGTCGTCATGGCTACGATGATGTCATAATTGTCGTCATGGCGACGATGATGTCATAATGGTCGTCATGGCGACGATGATGTCATAATGGTCGTCATGGCGACGATTATGTCAGTATGGTGGTCATGGCTTTGGTGATGTCATAATGGTCGTCATGGCGACGGTGATGTCATAATGGCCGTCATGGCAATGGTGATGTCAGAATGGTCGTCATGGCGACGATGATGTCAGGATGGTAGTCATGGCTTTGGTGATGTCATAATGGTCGTCATGGCGACGATGATGTCATAATGGTCGTCATGGCGACGATGATGTCAATATGGTTGTCATGGCTTTGGTGATGTCATAATGGTCGTCATGGCGACGGTGATGTCATAATGGTCGTCATGGCGACGATGATGTCATAATGGTCGTCATGGCGACGATGATGTCAATATGGTTGTCATGGCTTTGGTGATGTCATAATGGTCGTCACGGCGACGGTGATGTCATAATGGTCGTCATGGCGACGATGATGTCATACTGGTCGTCATGGCGACGGTGTTGCCATAATTGTCGTCATGGCGACGATGATGTCATAATGGTCGTCATGGCGACAATGATGTCATAATGGTCGTCATGGCGACGATGACGTCATAATGGTCGTCATGGCGACGATGATGTCATAATGGTCGTCATGGCGACGGTGATGTCATAATGGTTGCCATGGCAACAATGTTGTCATGAAGGTCGTCATGGCGAAGGTGATGTCATAATGGTCGTCATGGCGATGATGATGTCATTATGGTCGTCATGGCAACGATGATGTCATAATTGTCGTCATGGCAACGATGAAGTCATATTCGTCGTCACGGCAATAGTGATTTCATAATGCTCATCATGGCGAAGGTGATGTCATAATAATTGCCATGGCAACAATGTTGTCATAATGGTCGTCATGACGACGGTTATGTCATAATGGTCGTCATGGCGACGGTGATGTCATAATGGTCATCATGGCAACGATGAGGTCATAATGTTCGTCATGGCGACGGTGATGTAATATTGGTCGTCATGGCGACGATGATGTCATAATGGTCATCATGGCGACAATGATGTCATAATGGTCGTCATGGCGACGGTGATGTCATAATGGTCATCATGGCAACGATGATGTCATAATGGTCGTCATGGCGACGATGATGTCATAATGTTCGTCATGGCGACGATGAAGTCATAATGGTCGTCAAGGCGACGATGATGTCAAAATGGTCATCATGGCGACGATGATGTCATAATGGTCGTCATGGCGACGGTGATGTCAGAATGGTCGTCATGGCAATGGTGATGTCAGAATGGTCGTCATGGCAAAGGTGATGTCAGAATGGTCATCATGGCGACGATGATGTCAAAATGGTCGTCATGGCGACGATGATGTCATAATGGTCGTCATGGTGACGATGATGTCATAATGGTCGTCATGGCGACGATGATGTCATAATGGTCGTCATGGCGTCAATGATGTCATAATGGTCTTCATGCCGACGATGATGTCATTATGGTCGTCATGCCGACGATGATGTCATTATGGTCATCATGGCAACGATGATGTCATAATGGTCGTCATGGCGACGATGATGTCATAATAGTCATCATGGCGACAATGATGTCATAATGGTCGTCATGGCGACGATGATGTCAGTATGGTTGTCATGGCTTTGGTGATGTCATAATGGTCGTCACGGTGACGGTGATGTCATAATGGTCATCATGGCGACGATGACGTCATAATGGTCGTCATGGCGACGATGATGTCATACTGGTCGTCATGGCGACGGTGTTGCCATAATGGTCGTCATGGCGACGATGATGTCATAATGGTCGTCATGGCGACGATCATGTCATAATGGTCGTCATGCCGACGATGATGTCATAATAGTCGTCATGGCGAAGATGATGTCATAATGGTCGTCATGGCGACGATGATGTCATAACGGTCGTCATGGCGACGATGACGTCATAATGATCGTCATGGCGACGATGACGTCATAATGATCGTCATGTCGACGGTGATGTCATAATGGTCGTCATGGCGACGGTGATGTCATAATAGTCGTCATGGCGACGTTGATGTCATAATGGTCGTCATGCCGACGATGATGTCATAATGGTCGTCATGGCGACGGTGTTACCATAATGGTCGTCATGGCGACGATGATGTTATAATGGTCGTCATGGCGACAATGATGTCATAATGGTCGTCATGGCGACGATGATGTCAGAATGGTCGTCATGGCGACGATTATGTCAGTATGGTAGTCATGGCTTTGGTGATGTCATAATGGTCGTCATGGCGACGATGATGTCATGATGGTCGTCATGGCGAAGATGATGTCAATATGGTTGTCATGGTTTTGGTGATGTCATAATGGTCGTCATGGCGACGGTGATGTCATAATGGTCGTCATGGCGACGATGATGTCATAATGGTCGTCACGGCGACGATGATGTCATAATGGTCGTCATGGCGAAGATGATGTCATAATGGTCGTCATGGCGATGATGATGTCATAATGGTCGTCATGGCGACGATGACGTCATAATGGTCGTCATGGCAACGATGACGTCATAATGGTCGTCATGGCGACAGTGATGTCATAATAGTCGTCATTGCGACGATGATGTCATAATGGTCGTCATGCCGACGATGATGTCATAATGGTCGTCACGGCGACGGTGTTGCCATAATGGTCGTCATGGCGACGATGATGTCATAATGGTCGTCATGGCGACGATGATGTCATAATGGTCGTGATGGCGACGATGATGTCAGTATGGTGGTCATGGCTTTGGTGATGTCATAATGGTCGTCATGGCGATGGTGATGTCATAATGGTCGTCATGACAATGGTGATGTCAGAATTGTCGTCATGGCGACGGTGTTTCCATAATGGTCGTCATGGCGACGATGATGTCATAATGGTCGTCATGGCGACGATGATGTCATAATGGTCGTCATGCCGGCGATGATGTCATAATGGTCGTCACGGCGACGGTGTTGCCATAATGGTCGTCATGGCGACGATGATGTCATAATGGTCGTCATGGCGACGATGATGTCATAATGGTCGTCATGGCGACGATGATGTCAGTATGGTGGTCATGGCTTTGGTGATGTCATAATGGTCGTCAGGGCGACGGTGATGTCATAATGTTCGTCATGGCAATGGTGATGTCAGAATGGTCGTCATGGCGACGATGATGTCATACTGTCGTCATGGCGACGGTGTTGCCATAATGGTCGTCATGGCGACGATGATGTCATGATGGTCATCATGGCGACGATGACGTCATAATGGTCGTCGTGGCAACGATGATGTCATAATGGTCGTCATGGCGACGATGATGTCATACTGGTCGTCATGGCGACAGTGTTGCCATAATGGTCGTCATGGCGACGATGATGTCATAATGGTCGTCATGGCGACGGTGTTGTCATAATGTTCGTCATGGCGACGATGATGTCATAATGGTCGTCATGGCGACGGTGATGTCATAATGGTCGTCATGCCGACGATGATGTCAGTATGGTGGTCATGGCTTTGGTGATGTCATAATGGTCGTCATGGCGACGATGATGTCATAATGGTCGTCATAGCGACGATGATGTCATAATGGTCGTCATGGCGACGATGATGTCATAATGGTCGTCATGGCGACGGTGATGTCATAATGGTCGTCATGGCGACAATGATGTCATAATGGTCGTCATGCCGACGATGATGTCATAATGGTCGTCACGGCGACGGTGTTGCCATAATGGTCGTCATGGCGACGATGATGTCATAATGGTCGTCATGGCGACGATGATGTCATAATGGTCGTCATGGCGACCATGATGTCAGTATGGTGGTCATGGCTTTGGTGATGTCATAATGGTCGTCATGGCGACGGTGATGTCATAATGGTCGTCATGGCGACGATGATGTCATAATGGTCGTCATGGCGACGATGATGTCATAATGGTCGTCATGGCGACGATGATGTCAGTATGGTGGTCATGGCTTTGGTGATGTCATAATGGTCGTCATGGCGACGGTGATGTCATAATGGTCGTCATGGCAAAGGTGATGTCAGAATGGTCAGAATGGCGACGGTGTTGCCATAATGGTCGTCATGGCGACGATGACGTCATAATGGTCGTCATGGCAACGATGATGTCATAATGGTCGTCATGGCGACGATGATGTCATACTGGTCGTCATGGCGACAGTGTTGCCATAATGGTCGTCATGGCGACGATGATGTCATAATGGTCGTCATGGCGACGGTGTTGTCATAATGGTCGTCATGCCGACGATGATGTCATAATGGTCGTCATGGCGACGATGATGTCATAATGGTCGTCATGGCGACGGTGATGTCATAATAGTCGTCATGGCGACAATGATGTCATAATGGTCGTCATGGCGACGATGATGTCATAATGGTCGTCATGGCGACGGTGATGTCATAATAGTCGTCATGGCGACAATGATGTCATAATGGTCGTCATGCCGACGATGATGTCATAATGGTCGTCACGGCGACGGTGTTGCCATAATGGTCGTCACGGCGACGATGATGGCATAATGGTCGTCATGGCGACGATGATGTCATAATGGTCGTCATGGCGACGATGATGTCAGTATGGTGGTCATGGCGACGGTGATGTCATAATGGTCGTCATGGCAAAGGTGATGTCATAATGGTCGTCATGGCAAAGGTGATGTCAGAATGGTCGTCATGGCGACGGTGTTGCCATAATGGTCGTCATGGCGACGATGATGTCATAATGGTCGACATGGCGACGATGACGTCATAATGGTCGTCATGGCCTTGGTGATGTCATAATAGTCGTCATGGCGACAATGATGTCATAATGGTCGTCATGCCGACGATGATGTCATAATGGTCGTCACGGCGACGGTGTTGCCATAATGGTCGTCATGGCGACGATGATGTCATAATGGTCGTCATGGCGACGATGATGTCATAATGGTCGTCATGGTGACGATGATGTCAGTATGGTGGTCATGGCTTTGGTGATGTCATAATGGTCGTCAGGGCGACGGTGATGTCATAATGGTCGTCATGGCGACGATGATGTCATACTGTCGTCATGGCGACGGTGTTGCCATAATGGTCGTCATGGCGACGATGATGTCATAATGGTCATCATGGCGACGATGACGTCATAATGGTCGTCATGGCAACGATGATGTCATAATGGTCGTCATGGCGACGATGATGTCATAATGGTCGTCATGGCGACGATGATGTCAGTATGGTGGTCATGGCTTTGGTGATGTCATAATGGTCGTCATGGCGACGGTGATGTCATAATGGTCGTCATGCCGACGATGATGTCATAATGGTCGTCACGGCGACGGTGTTGCCATAATGGTCGTCATGGCGACGATGATGTCATAATGGTCGTCATGGCGACGGTGTTGTCATAATGATCGTCATGGCGACGATGATGTCATAATGGTCGTCATGGCGACGATGATGTCATAATGGTCGTCATGGCGACGGTGATTTCATAATAGTCGTCATGGCGACATTGATGTCATAATGGTCGTCATGCCGGCGATGATGTCATAATGGTCGTCACGGCGACGGTGTTGCCATAATGGTCGTCATGGCGACGATGATGTCATAATGGTCGTCATGGCGACGATGATGTCATAATGGTCGTCATGGCGACGATGATGTCAGTATGGTGGTCATGGCTTTGGTGATGTCATAATGGTCGTCAGGGCGACGGTGATGTCATAATGGTCGTCATGGCAATGGTGATGTCAGAATGGTCGTCATGGCGACGATGATGTCATACTGTCGTCATGGCGACGGTGTTGCCATAATGGTCGTCATGGCGACGATGATGTCATGATGGTCATCATGGCGACGATGACGTCATAATGGTCGTCGTGGCAACGATGATGTCATAATGGTCGTCGTGGCAACGATGATGTCATAATGGTCGTCATGGCGACGATGATGTCATACTGGTCGTCATGGCGACAGTGTTGCCATAATGGTCGTCATGGCGACGATGATGTCATAATGGTCGTCATGGCGACGGTGTTGTCATAATGGTCGTCATGGCGACGATGATGTCATAATGGTCGTCATGGCGACGGTGATGTCATAATGGTCGTCATGCCGACGATGATGTCAGTATGGTGGTCATGGCTTTGGTGATGTCATAATGGTCGTCATGGCGACGATGATGTCATAATGGTCGTCATAGCGACGATGATGTCATAATGGTCGTCATGGCGACGATGATGTCATAATGGTCGTCATGGCGACGGTGATGTCATAATGGTCGTCATGGCGACAATGATGTCATAATGGTCATCATGCCGACGATGATGTCATAATGGTCGTCACGGCGACGGTGTTGCCATAATGGTCGTCATGGCGACGATGATGTCATAATGGTCGTCATGGCGACGATGATGTCATAATGGTCGTCATGGCGACGATGATGTCATAATGGTCGTCATGGCGACGATGATGTCAGTATGGTGGTCATGGCTTTGGTGATGTCATAATGGTCGTCATGGCGACGATGATGTCATAATGGTCGTCATGGCGACGATGATGTCATAATGGTCGTCATGGCGACGATGATGTCAGTATGGTGGTCATGGCTTTGGTGATGTCATAATGGTCGTCATGGCGACGGTGATGTCATAATGGTCGTCATGGCAAAGGTGATGTCAGAATGGTCGTCATGGCGACGGTGTTGCCATAATGGTCGTCATGGCGACGATGACGTCATAATGGTCGTCATGGCGACGATGATGTCATACTGGTCGTCATGGCGACAGTGTTGCCATAATGGTCGTCATGGCGACGATGATGTCATAATGGTCGTCATGGCGACGGTGTTGTCATAATGGTCGTCATGCCGACGATGATGTCATAATGTTCGTCATGGCGACGATGATGTCATAATGGTCGTCATGGCGACGATGATGTCATAATGGTCGTCATGGCGACGGTGATGTCATAATAGTCGTCATGGCGACAATGATGTCATAATGGTCGTCATGCCGACGATGATGTCATAATGGTCGTCACGGCGACGGTGTTGCCATAATGGTCGTCATGGCGACGATGATGGCATAATGGTCGTCATGGCGACGATGATGTCATAATGGTCGTCATGGCGACGATGATGTCAGTATGGTGGTCATGGCGACGGTGATGTCATAATGGTCGTCATGGCAAAGGTGATGTCATAATGGTCGTCATGGCAAAGGTGATGTCAGAATGGTCGTCATGGCGACGGTGTTGCCATAATGGTCGTCATGGCGACGATGATGTCATAATGGTCGTCATGGCGACGATGACGTCATAATGGTCGTCATGGCCTTGGTGATGTCATAATGGTCGTCATGGCGACGGTGATGTCATAATGGTCGTCATGGCAATGGTGATGTCAGAATGGTCGTCATGGCGACGATGATGTCAGTATGGTGGTCATGGCTTTGGTGATGTCATAATGGTCGTCATGGCGACGGTGATGTCATAATAGTCGTCATGGCGACAATGATGTCATAATGGTCGTCATGCCGACGATGATGTCATAATGGTCGTCACGGCGACGGTGTTGCCATAATGGTCGTCATGGCGACGATGATGTCATAATGGTCGTCATGGCGACGATGATGTCATAATGGTCGTCATGGCGACGATGATGTCAGTATGGTGGTCATGGCTTTGGTGATGTCATAATGGTCGTCAGGGCGACGGTGATGTCATAATGGTCGTCATGGCGACGATGATGTCATACTGTCGTCATGGCGACGGTGTTGCCATAATGGTCGTAATGGCGACGATGATGTCATAATGGTCATCATGGCGACGATGACGTCATAATGGTCGTCATGGCAACGATGATGTCATAATGGTCGTCATGGCGACGATGATGTCATAATGGTCGTCATGGCGACGATGATGTCAGTATGGTGGTCATGGCTTTGGTGATGTCATAATGGTCGTCATGGCGACGGTGATGTCATAATGGTCGTCATGGCAAAGGTGATGTCAGAATGGTCGTCATGGCGACGGTGTTGCCATAATGGTCGTCATGGCGACGATGACGTCATAATGGTCGTCATGGCAACGATGATGTCATAATGGTCGTCATGGCGACGATGATGTCATACTGGTCGTCATGGCGACAGTGTTGCCATAGTGGTCGTCATGGCGACGATGATGTCATAATGGTCGTCATGGCGACGGTGTTGTCATAATGGTCGTCATGCCGACGATGATGTCATAATGGTCGTCATGGCGACGGTGATGTCATAATAGTCGTCATGGCGACAATGATGTCATAATGGTCGTCATGCCGACGATGATGTCATAATGGTCGTCACGGCGACGGTGTTGCCATAATGGTCGTCATGGCGACGATGATGTCATAATGGTCGTCATGGCGACGATGATGTCATAATGGTCGTCATGGCGACGATGATGTCAGTATGGTGGTCATGGCTTTGGTGATGTCATAATGGTCGTCAGGGCGACGGTGATGTCATAATGGTCGTCATGGCAATGGTGATGTCAGAATGGTCATCATGGCGACGATGATGTCATACTGTCGTCATGGCGACGGTGTTGCCATAATGGTCGTCATGGCGACGATGATGTCATAATGGTCATCATGGCGACGATGACGTCATAATGGTCGTCATGGCAACGATGATGTCATAATGGTCGTCATGGCGATGATGATGTCATACTGGTTGTCATGGCGACAGTGTTGCCATAATGGTCGTCATGGCGACGATGATGTCATAATGGTCGTCATGGCGACGATGATGTCATAATGGTCGTCATGGCGACGATGATGTCATACTGGTCGTCATGGCGACAGTGTTGCCATAGTGGTCGTCATGGCGACGATGATGTCATAATGGTCGTCATGGCGACGGTGTTGTCATAATGGTCGTCATGCCGACGATGATGTCATAATGGTCGTCATGGCGACGGTGATGTCATAATAGTCGTCATGGCGACAATGATGTCATAATGGTCGTCATGGCGACGATGATGTCATACTGGTTGTCATGGCGACAGTGTTGCCATAATGGTCGTCATGGCGACGATGATGTCATAATGGTCGTCATGGCGACGATGATGTCATAATGTTCGTCATGGCGACGATGATGTCATACTGGTCGTCATGGCGACAGTGTTGCCATAGTGGTCGTCATGGCGACGATGATGTCATAATGGTCGTCATGGCGACGGTGTTGTCATAATGGTCGTCATGCCGACGATGATGTCATAATGGTCGTCATGGCGACGGTGATGTCATAATAGTCGTCATGGCGACAATGATGTCATAATGGTCGTCATGCCGACGATGATGTCATAATGGTCGTCACGGCGACGGTGTTGCCATAATGGTCGTCATGGCGACGATGATGTCATAATGGTCGTCATGGCGACGATGATGTCATACTGGTTGTCATGGCGACAGTGTTGCCATAATGGTCGTCATGGCGACGATGATGTCATAATGGTCGTCATGGCGACGGTGTTGTCATAATGGTCGTCATGCCGACGATGATGTCATAATGGTCGTCATGGCGACGATGATGTCATAATGGTCGTCATGGCGACGGTGATGTCATAATAGTCGTCATGGCGACAATGATGTCATAATGGTCGTCATGCCGACGATGATGTCATGATGGTCGTCACGGAGACGGTGTTGCCATAATGGTCGTCATGGCGACGATGATGTCATAATGGTCGTCATGGCGACGATGATGTCAGTATGGTCGTCATGGCGACGATGATGTCAGTATGGTGGTCATGGCTTTGGTGATGTCATAATGGTCGTCATGGCGACGGTGATGTCATAATAGTCGTCATGGCGACGATGATGTCATAATGGTCGTCATGGCGACGATGATGTCAGTATGGTGGTCATGGCTTTGGTGATGTCAGAATGGTCGTCATGGCGCCGGTGTTGCCATAATGGTCGTCATGGCGACGATGACGTCATAATGGTCGTCATGGCAACGATGATTTCATAATGGTCGTCATGGCGACGATGATGTCATACTGGTCGTCATGGCGACAGTGTTGCCATAATGGTCGCCATGGCGACGATGATGTCATAATGGTCGTCATGGCGACGGTGTTGTCATAATGGTCGTCATGCCGACGATGATGTCATAATGGTCGTCATGGCGACGATGATGTCATAATGGTCGTCATGGCGACGGTGATGTCTTAATAGTCGTCATGGCGACAATGATGTCATAATGGTCGTCATGCCGACGATGATGTCATAATGGTCGTCACGGCGACGGTGTTGCCATAATGGTCGTCATGGCGACGATGATGTCATAATGGTCGTCATGGCGACGATGATGTCATAATGGTCGTCATGGCGACGATGATGTCAGTATGGTGGTCATGGCTTTGGTGATGTCATAATGGTCGCCATGGCGACGATGATGTCATAATGGTCGTCATGGCAAAGGTGATGTCAGTATGGTGGTCATGGCTTTGGTGATGTCATAATGGTCGTCATGGCGACGGTGAAGTCATAATGGTCGTCATGGCGACGATGATGTCATAATGGTCGTCATGGCGACGATGATATCATAATGGTCGTCATGGCGACGATGATGTCAGTATGGTGGTCATGGCTTTGGTGATGTCATAATGGTCGTCATGGCGACGGTGATGTCATAATGGTCGTCATGGCAAAGGTGATGTCAGAATGGTCGTCATGGCGACGGTGTCGCCATAATGGTCGTCATGGCGACGATGACGTCATAATGGTCGTCATGGCAACGATGATGTCATAATGGTCGTCATGGCGACGATGATGTCATAATGGTCGTCATGGCGACGGTGTTGTCATAATGGTCGTCATGCCGACAATGATGTCATAATGGTCGTCATGGCGACGATGATGTCATAATGGTCGTCATGGCGACGGTAATGTCATAATAGTCGTCATGGCGACAATGATGTCATAATGGTCGTCATGCCGACGATGATGTCATAATGGTCGTCACGGCGACGATGATGTCATAATGGTCGTCATGGCGACGATGATGTCATAATGGTCGTCATGGCGACGATGATGTCATAATGGTCGTCACGGCGACGGTGATGTCATAATAGTCGTCATGGTGACAATGATGTCATAATGGTCGTCATGCCGACGATGATGTCATAATGGTCGTCACGGCGACGGTGTTGCCATAATGGTCGTCATGGCGACGATGATGTCATAATGGTCGTCATGGCGACGATGATGTCATAATGGTCGTCATGGCGACGATGATGTCAGTATGGTGGTCATGGCTTTGGTAATGTCATAATGGTCGTCATGGCGACGGTGTTGCCATAATGGTCGTCATGGCGACAATGATGTCATAATGGTCGTCATGCCGACGATGATGTCATAATGGTCGTCACGGCGACGGTTTGCCATAATGGTCGTCATGGCGACGATGATGTCATAATGGTCGACGGTGTTGTCATAATGGTCGTCATGGCGACGATGATGTCATAATGGTCGTCATGGCGACGATGATGTCATAATGGTCGTCATGGCGACGGTGATGTCATAATAGTCGTCATGGCGACAATGATGTCATAATGGTCGTCATGCCGGCGATGATGTCATAATGGTCGTCACGGCGACGGTGTTGCCATAATGGTCGTCATGGCGACGATGATGTCATAATGGTCGTCATGGCGACGATGATGTCATAATGGTCGTCATGGCGACGATGATGTCAGTATGGTGGTCATGGCTTTGGTGATGTCATAATGGTCGTCAGGGCGACGGTGATGTCATAATGGTCGTCATGGCAATGGTGATGTCAGAATGGTCGTCATGGCGACGATGATGTCATACTGTCGTCATGGCGACGGTGTTGCCATAATGGTCGTCATGGCGACGATGATGTCATAATGGTCATCATGGCGACGATGACGTCATAATGGTCGTCGTGGCAACGATGATGTCATAATGGTCGTCATGGCGACGATGATGTCATACTGGTCGTCATGGCGACAGTGTTGCCATAATGGTCGTCATGGCGACGATGATGTCATAATGGTCGTCATGGCGACGGTGTTGTCATAATGGTCGTCATGGCGACGATGATGTCATAATGGTCGTCATGCGACGGTGATGTCATAATGGTCGTCATGCCGACGAGGATGTCAGTATGGTGGTCATGGCTTTGGTGATGTCATAATGGTCGTCATGGCGACGATGATGGCATAATGGTCGTCATAGCGACGATGATGTCATAATGGTCGTCATGGCGACGATGATGTCATAATGGTCGTCATGGCGACGGTGATGTCATAATGGTCGTCATGGCGACAATGATGTCATAATGGTCGTCATGCCGACGATGATGTCATAATGGTCGTCACGGCGACGGTGTTGCCATAATGGTCGTCATGGCGACGATGATGTCATAATGGTCGTCATGGCGACGATGATGTCATAATGGTCGTCATGGCGACGATGATGTCAGTATGGTGGTCATGGCTTTGGTGATGTCATAATGGTCGTCATGGCGACGGTGATGTCATAATGGTCGTCATGGCGACGATGATGTCATAATGGTCGTCATGGCGACGATGATGTCATAATGGTCGTCATGGCGACGATGATGTCAGTATGGTGGTCATGGCTTTGGTGATGTCATAATGGTCGTCATGGCGACGGTGATGTCATAATGGTCGTCATGGCAAAGGTGATGTCAGAATGGTCGTCATGGCGACGGTGTTGCCATAATGGTCGTCATGGCGACGATGACGTCATAATGGTCGTCATGGCAATGATGATGTCATAATGGTCGTCATGGCGACGATGATGTCATACTGGTCGTCATGGCGACAGTGTTGCCATAATGGTCATCATGGCGACGATGATGTCATAATGGTCGTCTTGGCGACGGTGTTGTCATAATGGTCGTCATGCCGACGATGATGTCATAATGGTCGTCATGGCGACGATGATGTCATAATGGTCGTCATGGCGACGGTGATGTCATAATAGTCGTCATGGCGACAATGATGTCATAATGGTCGTCATGCCGACGATGATGTCATAATGGTCGTCACGGCGACGGTGTTGCCATAATGGTCGTCATGGCGACGATGATGGCATAATGGTCGTCATGGCGACGATGATGTCATAATGGTCGTCATGGCGACGATGATGTCAGTATGGTGGTCATGGCGACGGTGATGTCATAATGGTCGTCATGGCAAAGGTGATGTCATAATGGTCGTCATGGCAAAGGTGATGTCAGAAAGATCGTCATGGCGACGGTGTTGCCATAATGGTCGTCATGGCGACGATGATGTCATAATGGTCGTCATGGCGACGATGACGTCATAATGGTCGTCATGGCCTTGGTGATGTCATAATGGTCGTCATGGCGACGGTGATGTCATAATGGTCGTCATGGCAATGGTGATGTCAGAATGGTCGTCATGGCGACGATGATGTCAGTATGGTGGTCATGGCTTTGGTGATGTCATAATGGTCGTCATGGCGACGATTATGTCATAATGGTCGTCATGGCGACGATGATGTCAATATGGTTGTCATGGCTTGGTGATGTCATAATGGTCGTCATGGCGACGGTGATGTCATAATGGTCGTCATGGCCACGATGATGTCATAATGGTCGTCACGGCGACGATGATGTCATAATGGTCGTCATGGCGACGATGATGTCATACTGGTCGTCATGGCGACGGTGTTGCCATAATGGTCGTCATGGCGACGATGATGTCATAATGGTCGTCATGCCGACGATGATGTAATAATGGTCGTCATGGCGACGGTGTTGCCATAATGGTCGTCATGGCGACGATGATGTCATTATGGTCGTCATGGCGACGATGATGTTATAATGGTCGTCATGGCGACGATGATGTCAGTATGGTGGTCATGGCTTTGGTGATGTCATAATGGTCGTCATGGCGACGGTGATGTCATAATGGTCGTCATGGCAATGGTGATGTCAGAATGGTGGTCATGGCTTTCGTGATGTCATAATGGTCGTCATGGCGACGATGATGTCAATATGGTTGTCATGGCTTTGGTGATGTCATAATGGGCGTCATGGCGACGGTGATGTCATAATGGTCGTCATGGCGACGATGATGTCATAATGGTCGTCACGGCGACGATGATGTCATAATGGTCGTCATAGCGACGATGATGTCATAATGGTCGTCATGGCGACGATGACGTCATAATGGACGTCATGGCGACGATGATGTCATAATGGTCGTCATGGCGACGATGATGTCATACTGGTCGTCATGGCGACGGTGTTGCCATAATGGTTGTCATGGCGACGATGATGTCATAATGGTCGTCATGGCGACGGTGATGTCATAATGGTCGTCATGCCGACGATGATGTCAGTATGGTGGTCATGGCTTTGGTGATGTCATAATGGTCGTCATGGCAACGATGATGTCATAATGGTCGTCATGGCGACGATGATGTCATAATGGTCGTCATGGCGACGATGATGTCAGTATGGTGGTCATGGCTTTGGTGATGTCATAATGGTCGTCATGGCGACGGTGATGTCATAATGGTCGTCACGGCGACGGTGATGTCATAATGGTCGTCATGGCGACGATGACGTCATAATGGTCGTCATGGCGACGATGATGTCATACTGGACGTCATGGCGACGGTGTTGCCATAATGGTCGTCATGGCGACGATGATGTCATAATGGTCGTCATGGCGACGATGATGTCATAATGGTCGTCATGCCGACGATGATGTCATAATAGTCGTCATGGCGAAGATGATGTCATAATGGTCGTCATGGCGACGATGATGTCATAATGGTCGTCATGGCGACGATGACGTCATAATGATCGTCATGGCGACGATGACGTCATAATGATCGTCATGTCGACGGTGATGTCATAATGGTCGTCATGGCGACGGTGATGTCATAATAGTCGTCATGGCGCCGTTGATGTCATAATTGTCGTCATGCCGACGATGATGTCATAATGGTCGTCATGGCGACGGTGTTACCATAATGGTCGTCATGGCGACGATGATGTCATAATGGTCGTCATGGCGACAATGATGTCATAATGGTCGTCATGGCGACGATGATGTCAGAATGGTCGTCATGGCGACGATTATGTCAGTATGGTAGTCATGGCTTTGGTGATGTCATATTGGTCGTCATGGCGACGATGATGTCATAATGGTCGTCATGGCGACGATGATGTCAATATGGTTGTCATGGTTTTGGTGATGTCATAATGGTCGTCATGGCAACGGTGATGTCATAATGGTCGTCATGGCGACGATGATGTCATAATGGTCGTCACGGCGACGATGATGTCATAATGGTCGTCACGGCGACGGTGATGTCATAATGGTTGCCATAGCAACAATGTTGTCATAAAGTTCGTCATGGCGACGATGATATCATAATGGTAGTCATGGCAACGATGATGTCATAATGGTCGTCATGGCGACGATGATGTCATACTGGTCGTCATGGCGACAGTGTTGCCATAATGGTCGTCATGGCGACGATTATGTCATAATGGTCGTCATGGCGACGGTGTTGTCATAATGGTCGTCATGCCGACGATGATGTCATAATGGTCGTCATGGCGAAGATGATGTCATAATGGTCGTCATGGCGATGATGATGTCATAATGGTCATCATGGCGACGATGACGTCATAATGGTCGTCATGGCGACGATGACGTCATAATGGTCGTCATGGCGACAGTGATGTCATAATAGTCGTCATGGCGACGATGATGTCATAATGGTCGTCATGGCGACGATGATGTCATAATGGTCGTCATGGCGACGATGATGTCAGTATGGTGGTCATGGCTTTGGTGATGTCATAATGATCGTCATGGCAATGGTGATGTCAGAATGGTCGTCATGGCGACGGTGTTGCCATAATGGTCGTCATGGCGATGATGATGTCATAATGGTCGTCATGGCGACGATGATGTCATAATGGTCGTCATGGCGACGATGACGTCATAATGGTCGTCATGGCTACGATGATGTCATAATTGTCGTCATGGCGACGATGATGTCATAATGGTCGTCATGGCGACGATGATGTCATAATGGTCGTCATGGCGACGATGATGTCAGTATGGTGGTCATGGCTTTGGTGATGTCATAATGGTCGTCATGGCGACGGTGATGTCATAATGGCCGTCATGGCAATGGTGATGTCAGAATGGTCGTCATGGCGACGATGATGTCAGGATGGTAGTCATGGCTTTGGTGATGTCATAATGGTCGTCATGGCGACGATGATGTCATAATGGTCGTCATGGCGACGATGATGTCAATATGGTTGTCATGGCTTTGGTGATGTCATAATGGTCGTCATGGCGACGGTGATGTCATAATGGTCGTCATGGCGACGATGATGTCATAATGGTCGTCATGGCGACGATGATGTCAATATGGTTGTCATGGCTTTGGTGATGTCATAATGGTCGTCACGGCGACGGTGATGTCATAATGGTCGTCATGGCGACGATGATGTCATACTGGTCGTCATGGCGACGGTGTTGCCATAATTGTCGTCATGGCGACGATGATGTCATAATGGTCGTCATGGCGACAATGATGTCATAATGGTCGTCATGGCGACGATGACGTCATAATGGTCGTCATGGCGACGGTGATGTCATAATAGTCGTCATGGCGACAATGATGTCATAATGGTCGTCATGCCGACGATGATGTCATAATGGTCGTCACGGCGACGGTGTTGCCATAATGGTCGTCATGGCGACGATGATGGCATAATGGTCGTCATGGCGACGATGATGTCATAATGGTCGTCATGGCGACGATGATGTCAGTATGGTGGTCATGGCGACGGTGATGTCATAATGGTCGTCATGGCAAAGGTGATGTCATAATGGTCGTCATGGCAAAGGTGATGTCAGAAAGATCGTCATGGCGACGGTGTTGCCATAATGGTCGTCATGGCGACGATGATGTCATAATGGTCGTCATGGCGACGATGACGTCATAATGGTCGTCATGGCCTTGGTGATGTCATAATGGTCGTCATGGCGACGGTGATGTCATAATGGTCGTCATGGCAATGGTGATGTCAGAATGGTCGTCATGGCGACGATGATGTCAGTATGGTGGTCATGGCTTTGGTGATGTCATAATGGTCGTCATGGCGACGATTATGTCATAATGGTCGTCATGGCGACGATGATGTCAATATGGTTGTCATGGCTTGGTGATGTCATAATGGTCGTCATGGCGACGGTGATGTCATAATGGTCGTCATGGCCACGATGATGTCATAATGGTCGTCACGGCGACGATGATGTCATAATGGTCGTCATGGCGACGATGATGTCATACTGGTCGTCATGGCGACGGTGTTGCCATAATGGTCGTCATGGCGACGATGATGTCATAATGGTCGTCATGCCGACGATGATGTAATAATGGTCGTCATGGCGACGGTGTTGCCATAATGGTCGTCATGGCGACGATGATGTCATTATGGTCGTCATGGCGACGATGATGTTATAATGGTCGTCATGGCGACGATGATGTCAGTATGGTGGTCATGGCTTTGGTGATGTCATAATGGTCGTCATGGCGACGGTGATGTCATAATGGTCGTCATGGCAATGGTGATGTCAGAATGGTGGTCATGGCTTTCGTGATGTCATAATGGTCGTCATGGCGACGATGATGTCAATATGGTTGTCATGGCTTTGGTGATGTCATAATGGGCGTCATGGCGACGGTGATGTCATAATGGTCGTCATGGCGACGATGATGTCATAATGGTCGTCACGGCGACGATGATGTCATAATGGTCGTCATAGCGACGATGATGTCATAATGGTCGTCATGGCGACGATGACGTCATAATGGACGTCATGGCGACGATGATGTCATAATGGTCGTCATGGCGACGATGATGTCATACTGGTCGTCATGGCGACGGTGTTGCCATAATGGTTGTCATGGCGACGATGATGTCATAATGGTCGTCATGGCGACGGTGATGTCATAATGGTCGTCATGCCGACGATGATGTCAGTATGGTGGTCATGGCTTTGGTGATGTCATAATGGTCGTCATGGCAACGATGATGTCATAATGGTCGTCATGGCGACGATGATGTCATAATGGTCGTCATGGCGACGATGATGTCAGTATGGTGGTCATGGCTTTGGTGATGTCATAATGGTCGTCATGGCGACGGTGATGTCATAATGGTCGTCACGGCGACGGTGATGTCATAATGGTCGTCATGGCGACGATGACGTCATAATGGTCGTCATGGCGACGATGATGTCATACTGGACGTCATGGCGACGGTGTTGCCATAATGGTCGTCATGGCGACGATGATGTCATAATGGTCGTCATGGCGACGATGATGTCATAATGGTCGTCATGCCGACGATGATGTCATAATGGTCATCATGGCGACAATGATGTCATAATGGTCGTCATGGCGACGGTGATGTCATAATGGTCATCATGGTGACGATGATGTCATAATGGTCGTCATGGCGACGATGATGTCATAATGTTCGTCATGGCGACGATGATGTCATAATGGTCGTCATGGCGACGATGATGTCAAAATGGTCATCATGGCGACGATGATGTCATAATGGTCGTCATGGCGACGGTGATGTCATAATGGTCGTCATGGCCATGGTGATGTCAGAATGGTCGTCATGGCGACAATGATGTCATAATGGTCGTCATGGCGACGATGATGTCATTATGGTCGTCATGGCGACGGTGTTGCCATAATGGTCGTCATGGCGACGATGATGTCATAATGGTCGTCATGGCGACGATGATGTCATAATGGTCGTTATGGCGACGATGATGTCATTATGGTCGTCATGCCGACGATGATGTCATAATGGTCGTCATGCCGACGATGATGTCATTATGGTCCTCATGGCGACAATGATGTCATAATGGTCGCCATGGCGACGATGATGTCAATATGGTTGTCATGGCGACGATGATGTCATAATGGTAGTCACGTCGACTATGATGTCATAATGGTCGTCACGGCGACGATGATGTCATAATGGTCGTCACGGCGACGATGATGTCATAATGGTCGTCACGGCGACGGTGATGTCATAATGGTCGTCATGGCGACGATGATGTCACACTGTTCATCATGGCGACGGTGTTGCCATAATGGTCGTCATGGCCACGATGATGTCACACTGTTTGTCATGGCGACGGTGTTGCCATAATGGTCGTCATGGCGACGATGTTGTCATAATGGTCGTCATGGCGACGATGTTGTCATAATGGTCGTCATGGCGACGATGATGTCATAATGGTCGTCATGGCGACGATGTTGTCATAATGGTCGTCATGGCGACGATGAAGTCATAATGGTCGTCAAGGCGACGATGATGTCAAAATGGTCATCATGGCGACGATGATGTCATAATGGTCGTCATGGCGACGGTGATGTCAGAATGGTCGTCATGTCAATGGTGATGTCAGAATGGTCGTCATGGCAAAGGTGATGTCAGAATGGTCATCATGGCGACGATGATGTCATAATGGTCGTCATGGCGACGATGATGTCATAATGGTCGTCATGGCGATGATGATGCCATAATGGTCGTCATGGCGACGATGATGTCAAAATGGTCGTCATGGCGACAATGATGTCATAATGGTCGTCATGGCGACGATGATGTCATTATGGTCGTCATGGCGACGGTGTTGCCATAATGGTCGTCATGGTGAAGATGATGTCATAATGGTCGTCATGGCGACGATGATGTCATAATGGTCGTCAGGCGATGATGATGTCATAATGGTCGTCATGCCGACGATGATGTCATTATGGTCATCATGGCGACAATGATGTCATAATGGTCGTCATGGCGACGATGATGTCAATATGGTTGTCATGGCTTTGGTGATGTCATAATGGTCGTCACGGCGACGGTGATGTCATAATGGTCGTCACGGCGACGGTGATGTCATAATGGTCGTCATGGCGACGATGATGTCATAATGGTCGTCACGGCGACGATGATGTCATAATGGTCGTCACGGCGACGATGAAGTCATAATGATCGTCACGGCGACGATGATGTCATAATGGTCGTCACGGCGACGGTGATGTCATAATGGTCGTCATGGCGACGATGATGTCACACTGTTCGTCATGGCGACGGTGTTGCCATAATGGTCGTTATGGCGACGATGATGTCACACTGTTCGTCATGGCGATGGTGTTGCCATAATGGTCGTCATGGCGACGATGATGTCATAATGGTCATCATGGCGACAATGATGTCATAATGGTCGTCATGGCGACGGTGATGTCATAATGGTCATCATGGTGACGATGATGTCATAATGGTCGTCATGGCGACGATGATGTCATAATGTTCGTCATGGCGACGATGATGTCATAATGGTCGTCATGGCGACGATGATGTCAAAATGGTCATCATGGCGACGATGATGTCATAATGGTCGTCATGGCGACGGTGATGTCATAATGGTCGTCATGGCCATGGTGATGTCAGAATGGTCGTCATGGCGACAATGATGTCATAATGGTCGTCATGGCGACGATGATGTCATTATGGTCGTCATGGCGACGGTGTTGCCATAATGGTCGTCATGGCGACGATGATGTCATAATGGTCGTCATGGCGACGATGATGTCATAATGGTCGTCATGGCGACGGTGATGTCAGTATGGTGGTCATGGCTTTGGTGATGTCATAATGGTCGTCATGGCGACGGTGATGTCATAATGGTCGTCATGGCAATGGTGATGTCAGAATGGTCGTCATGGCGACGATGATGTCAGTATGGTGGTCATGGCTTTGGTGATGTCATAATGGTCGTCATGGCGACGATTATGTCTTAATGGTCGTCATGGCGACGATGTTGTCAATATGGTTGTCATGGCTTTGGTGATGTCATAATGGTCATCATGGCGACGGTGATGTCATAATGGTCGTCATGGCGACGATGATGTCATAATGGTCGTCACAGCGACGATGATGTCATAATGGTCGTCACGGCGACGGTGATGTCATAATGGTAGTCATGGCGACGATGATGTCATACTGGTCGTCATGGCGACGGTGTTGCCATAATGGTCGTCATGGTGACGATGATGTCATAATGGTCGTCATGACGACGATGATGTCATAATGGTCGTCATGGCGACGGTGATGTCATAATGGTCGTCATGCCGACGATGATGTCAGTATGGTGGTCATGGCGACGGTGATGTCATAATGGTCGTCATGGCGACGATGATGTCATAATGGTCGTCATAGCGACGTTGATGTCATAATGGTCGTCATGGCGACGATGATGTCAGTATGGTGGCCATGGCTTTGGTGATGTCATAATGGTTGTCATGGCGACGGTGATGTCATAATGGTCGTCATGGCGACGATGATGTCATAATGGTCATCATGGCGACGATGATGTCATAATGGTCGTTATGGCGACGATGATGTCATTATGGTCGTCATGCCGACGATGATGTCATAATGGTCGTCATGCCGACGATGATGTCATTATGGTCCTCATGGCGACAATGATGTCATAATGGTCGCCATGGCGACGATGATGTCAATATGGTTGTCATGGCGACGATGATGTCATAATGGTAGTCACGTCGACTATGATGTCATAATGGTCGTCACGGCGACGATGATGTCATAATGGTCGTCACGGCGACGATGATGTCATAATGGTCGTCACGGCGACGGTGATGTCATAATGGTCGTCATGGCGACGATGATGTCACACTGTTCATCATGGCGACGGTGTTGCCATAATGGTCGTCATGGCCACGATGATGTCACACTGTTTGTCATGGCGACGGTGTTGCCATAATGGTCGTCATGGCGACGATGTTGTCATAATGGTCGTCATGGCGACGATGTTGTCATAATGGTCGTCATGGCGATGATGATGTCATAATGGTCGTCATGGCGACGATGTTGTCATAATGGTCGTCATGGCGACGATGAAGTCATAATGGTCGTCAAGGCGACGATGATGTCAAAATGGTCATCATGGCGACGATGATGTCATAATGGTCGTCATGGCGACGGTGATGTCAGAATGGTCGTCATGTCAATGGTGATGTCAGAATGGTCGTCATGGCAAAGGTGATGTCAGAATGGTCATCATGGCGACGATGATGTCATAATGGTCGTCATGGCGACGATGATGTCATAATGGTCGTCATGGCGATGATGATGCCATAATGGTCGTCATGGCGACGATGATGTCAAAATGGTCGTCATGGCGACAATGATGTCATAATGGTCGTCATGGCGACGATGATGTCATTATGGTCGTCATGGCGACGGTGTTGCCATAATGGTCGTCATGGTGAAGATGATGTCATAATGGTCGTCATGGCGACGATGATGTCATAATGGTCGTCAGGCGATGATGATGTCATAATGGTCGTCATGCCGACGATGATGTCATTATGGTCATCATGGCGACAATGATGTCATAATGGTCGTCATGGCGACGATGATGTCAATATGGTTGTCATGGCTTTGGTGATGTCATAATGGTCGTCACGGCGACGGTGATGTCATAATGGTCGTCACGGCGACGGTGATGTCATAATGGTCGTCATGGCGACGATGATGTCATAATGGTCGTCACGGCGACGATGATGTCATAATGGTCATCACGGCGATGATGAAGTCATAATGATCGTCACGGCGACGATGATGTCATAATGGTCGTCACGGCGACGGTGATGTCATAATGGTCGTCATGGCGACGATGATGTCACACTGTTCGTCATGGCGACGGTGTTGCCATAATGGTCGTTATGGCGACGATGATGTCACACTGTTCGTCATGGCGATGGTGTTGCCATAATGGTCGTCATGGCGACGATGATGTCATAATGGTCATCATGGCGACAATGATGTCATAATGGTCGTCATGGCGACGGTGATGTCATAATGGTCATCATGGTGACGATGATGTCATAATGGTCGTCATGGCGACGATGATGTCATAATGTTCGTCATGGCGACGATGATGTCATAATGGTCGTCATGGCGACGATGATGTCAAAATGGTCATCATGGCGACGATGATGTCATAATGGTCGTCATGGCGACGGTGATGTCATAATGGTCGTCATGGCCATGGTGATGTCAGAATGGTCGTCATGGCGACAATGATGTCATAATGGTCGTCATGGCGACGATGATGTCATTATGGTCGTCATGGCGACGGTGTTGCCATAATGGTCGTCATGGCGACGATGATGTCATAATGGTCGTCATGGCGACGATGATGTCATAATGGTCGTCATGGCGACGGTGATGTCAGTATGGTGGTCATGGCTTTGGTGATGTCATAATGGTCGTCATGGCGACGGTGATGTCATAATGGTCGTCATGGCAATGGTGATGTCAGAATGGTCGTCATGGCGACGATGATGTCAGTATGGTGGTCATGGCTTTGGTGATGTCATAATGGTCGTCATGGCGACGATTATGTCTTAATGGTCGTCATGGCGACGATGATGTCAATATGGTTGTCATGGCTTTGGTGATGTCATAATGGTCATCATGGCGACGGTGATGTCATAATGGTCGTCATGGCGACGATGATGTCATAATGGTCGTCACAGCGACGATGATGTCATAATGGTCGTCACGGCGACGGTGATGTCATAATGGTAGTCATGGCGACGATGATGTCATACTGGTCGTCATGGCGACGGTGTTGCCATAATGGTCGTCATGGTGACGATGATGTCATAATGGTCGTCATGACGACGATGATGTCATAATGGTCGTCATGGCGACGGTGATGTCATAATGGTCGTCATGCCGACGATGATGTCAGTATGGTGGTCATGGCGACGGTGATGTCATAATGGTCGTCATGGCGACGATGATGTCATAATGGTCGTCATAGCGACGTTGATGTCATAATGGTCGTCATGGCGACGATGATGTCAGTATGGTGGCCATGGCTTTGGTGATGTCATAATGGTTGTCATGGCGACGGTGATGTCATAATGGTCGTCATGGCGACGATGATGTCATAATGGTCGTCATGGCGACGATGACGTCATAATGGTCGTCATGGCGACGATGACGTCATAATGGTCGTCATGGCGACGATGACGTCATAATGGTCGTCATGGCGACGATGATGTCATAATGGTCGTCATGGCGACGATGATGTCATAATGGTCGTCATGGCGACGATGATGTCATACTGGTCGTCATGGCGACGGTGTTGCCATAATGGTCGTCATGGCGACGATGATGTCATAATGGTCGTCATGGCGACGATGATGTCAATATGGTTGTCATGGCTTTGGTGATGTCATAATGGTCGTCATGGCGACGATGATGTCATACTGGTCGTCATGGCGACGGTGTTGCCATAATGGTCGTCATGGCGACGATAATGTCATAATGGTCGTCATGGCGACGGTGATGTCATAATTGTCGTCATGCCGACGATGATGTCAGTATGGTGGTCATGTCTTTGGTGATGTCATAATGGTCGTCATGGCAACGATGATGTCATAATGGTCGTCATGGCGACGATGTTGTCATAATGGTCGTCATGGCGACGAAGATGTCAGTATGGTGGTCATGGCTTTGGTGATGTCATAATGGTCGTCATGGCGACGGTGATGTCAAAATCGTCGTCATGGCAATGGTGATGTCAGAATGGTCGTCATGGCGACGATGATGTCATACTGGTCGTCATGGCGACGGTGTTGCCATAATGGTCGTCATGGCGACGATGATGTCATAATGGTCGTCATGGCAATGGTGATGTCAGAATGGTCGTCATGGCGACGATGATGTCATAATGGTCGTCATGGCGACCGTGATGTCATAATGGTCGTCATGGCGACGATGATGTCATAATGGTCGTCATGGCTACGATGATGTCATAATGGTCGTCATGGCTACGATGATGTCATATAGGTCGTCATGGCGACGATGATGTCATAATGGTCGTCATGGCGACGGTGATGTTATAATAGTCGTCATGGCGACGATGATGTCATAATGGTCGTCATGCCGACGATGATGTCAATATGGTTTTCATGGCTTTGGTGATGTCATAATGGTCGTCATGGCGACGGTGATGTCATAATGGTCGTCATGGCGACGATGATGTCATAATGGTCGTCACGGCGACGGTGATGTCATAATGGTCGTCACGGCAGCGGTAATGTCATAATGGTCGTCATGGCGACGATGATGTCATACTGTCGTCATGGCGACGGTGTTGCCATAATGGTCATCATGGCGACGATGATGTCATAATGGTCATCATGGCGACGATGACGTCATAATGGTCGTCATGGCGACAATGACGTCATAATGGTCGTCATGGCGACGATAATGTCATACTGGTCGTCATGGCGACGGTGTTGCCATAATGGTCGTCATGGCGACGATGATGTGATAATGGTCGTCATGCCGACGATGTTGTCATAATGGTCGTCATGGCGACGATGATGTCATAATGGTCGTCATGGCGACGATGATGTCATTATGGTGGTCATGGCTTTGGTGATGTCATAATGGTCGTCATGGCGACGGTGATGTCATAATGGTCGTCATTGCATTGGTGATGTCAGAATGGTCGTCATGGCGACGATGATGTCAGTATGGTGGTCATGGCTTTGGTGATGTCATAATGTTCGTCATGGCGACGATGATGTCATAATGGTCGTCATGGCGACGATGATGTCAATATGGTTGTCATGGCTTTGGTGATGTCATAATGGTCGTCATGGCGACGGTGATGTCATAATGGTCGTCATGGCGACGATGATGTCATAATGGTCGTCACGGCGACGATGATGTCATAATGGTCGTCATGGCGACGATGATGTCATAATGGTCGTCATGGCGACGATGACGTCATAATGGTCGTCATGGCGACGATGATGTCATACTGGTCGTCATGGCGACGGTGTTGCCATAATGGTCGTCATGGCGACGATGATGTCATAATGGTCGTCATGGCGACGGTGATGTCATAATGGTCGTCATGCCGACGATGATGTCATAATGGTCGTCATGGCGACGATGATGTCAGTATGGTGGTCATGGCTTTGGTGATGTCATAATGGTCGTCATGGCGACGGTGATGTCAAAATGGTCGTCATGGCAATGGTGATGTCAGAATGGTCGTCATGGCGACGATGATGTCATACTGGTCGTCATGGCGACGGTGTTGCCATAATGGTCGTCATGGTGACGATGATGTCATAATGTTCGTCATGGCAATGGTGATGTCAGAATGGTCGTCATGGCGACGATGATGTCATAATGGTCGTCATGGCGACGGTGATGTCATAATGGTCCTCATGGCGACGATGATGTCATAATGGTCGTCATGGCTACGATGATGTCATAATGGTCGTCATGGCGACGATAATGTTATAATAGTCGTCATGGCGACGATGATGTCATAATGGTCGTCATGCCAACGATGTTGTCAATATGGTTGTCATGGCTTTGGTGATGTCATAATGGTCGTCATGGCGACGGTGATGTCATAATGGTCGTCACGGCGACGATGAAGTCATAATGATCGTCACGGCGACGATGATGTCATAATGGTCGTCACGGCGACGGTGATGTCATAATGGTCGTCATGGCGACGATGATGTCACACTGTTCGTCATGGCGACGGTGTTGCCATAATGGTCGTTATGGCGACGATGATGTCACACTGTTCGTCATGGCGATGGTGTTGCCATAATGGTCGTCATGGCGACGATGATGTCATAATGGTCATCATGGCGACAATGATGTCATAATGGTCGTCATGGCGACGGTGATGTCATAATGGTCATCATGGTGACGATGATGTCATAATGGTCGTCATGGCGACGATGATGTCATAATGTTCGTCATGGCGACGATGATGTCATAATGGTCGTCATGGCGACGATGATGTCAAAATGGTCATCATGGTGACGATGATGTCATAATGGTCGTCATGGCGACGGTGATGTCATAATGGTCGTCATGGCCAAGGTGATGTCAGAATGGTCGTCATGGCGACAATGATGTCATAATGGTCGTCATGGCGACGATGATGTCATTATGGTCGTCATGGCGACGGTGTTGCCATAATGGTCGTCATGGCGACGATGATGTCATAATGGTCGTCATGGCGACGATGATGTCATAATGGTCGTCATGGCGACGGTGATGTCAGTATGGTGGTCATGGCTTTGGTGATGTCATAATGGTCGTCATGGCGACGGTGATGTCATAATGGTCGTCATGGCAATGGTGATGTCAGAATGGTCGTCATGGCGACGATGATGTCAGTATGGTGGTCATGGCTTTGGTGATGTCATAATGGTCGTCATGGCGACGATTATGTCTTAATGGTCGTCATGGCGACGATGATGTCAATATGGTTGTCATGGCTTTGGTGATGTCATAATGGTCATCATGGCGACGGTGATGTCATAATGGTCGTCATGGCGACGATGATGTCATAATGGTCGTCACAGCGACGATGATGTCATAATGGTCGTCACGGCGACGGTGATGTCATAATGGTAGTCATGGCGACGATGATGTCATACTGGTCGTCATGGCGACGGTGTTGCCATAATGGTCGTCATGGTGACGATGATGTCATAATGGTCGTCATGACGACGATGATGTCATAATGGTCGTCATGGCGACGGTGATGTCATAATGGTCGTCATGCCGACGATGATGTCAGTATGGTGGTCATGGCTTTGGTGATGTCATAATGGTCGTCATGGCGACGATGATGTCATAATGGTCGTCATAGCGACGTTGATGTCATAATGGTCGTCATGGCGACGATGATGTCAGTATGGTGGCCATGGCTTTGGTGATGTCATAATGGTTGTCATGGCGACGGTGATGTCATAATGGTCGTCATGGCGACGATGATGTCATAATGGTCGTCATGGCGACGATGACGTCATAATGGTCGTCATGGCGACGATGACGTCATAATGGTCGTCATGGCGACGATATCGTCATAATGGTCGTCATGGCGACGATGATGTCATAATGGTCGTCATGGCGACGATGATGTCATAATGGTCGTCATGGCGACGATGATGTCATACTGGTCGTCATGGCGACGGTGTTGCCATAATGGTCGTCATGGCGACGATGATGTCATAATGGTCGTCATGGCGACGATGATGTCAATATGGTTGTCATGGCTTTGGTGATGTCATAATGGTCGTCATGGCGACGATGATGTCATACTGGTCGTCATGGCGACGGTGTTGCCATAATGGTCGTCATGGCGACGATAATGTCATAATGGTCGTCATGGCGACGGTGATGTCATAATTGTCGTCATGCCGGCGATGATGTCAGTATGGTGGTCATGTCTTTGGTGATGTCATAATGGTCGTCATGGCAACGATGATGTCATAATGGTCGTCATGGCGACGATGATGTCATAATGGTCGTCATGGCGACGAAGATGTCAGTATGGTGGTCATGGCTTTGGTGATGTCATAATGGTCGTCATGGCGACGGTGATGTCAAAATCGTCGTCATGGCAATGGTGATGTCAGAATGGTCGTCATGGCGACGATGATGTCATACTGGTCGTCATGGCGACGGTGTTGCCATAATGGTCGTCATGGCGACGATGATGTCATAATGGTCGTCATGGCAATGGTGATGTCAGAATGGTCGTCATGGCGACGATGATGTCATAATGGTCGTCATGGCGACCGTGATGTCATAATGGTCGTCATGGCGACGATGATGTCATAATGGTCGTCATGGCTACGATGATGTCATAATGGTCGTCATGGCTACGATGATGTCATATAGGTCGTCATGGCGACGATGATGTCATAATGGTCGTCATGGCGACGGTGATGTTATAATAGTCGTCATGGCGACGATGATGTCATAATGGTCGTCACGGCGACGGTGATGTCATAATGGTCGTCACGGCAGCGGTAATGTCATTATGGTCGTCATGGCGACGATGATGTCATACTGTCGTCATGGCGACGGTGTTGCCATAATGGTCATCATGGCGACGATGATGTCATAATGGTCATCATGGCGACGATGACGTCATAATGGTCGTCATGGCGACAATGACGTCATAATGGTCGTCATGGCGACGATAATGTCATACTGGTCGTCATGGCGACGGTGTTGCCATAATGGTCGTCATGGCGACGATGATGTGATAATGGTCGTCATGCCGACGATGTTGTCATAATGGTCGTCATGGCGACGATGATGTCATAATGGTCGTCATGGCGACGATGATGTCATTATGGTGGTCATGGCTTTGGTGATGTCATAATGGTCGTCATGGCGACGGTGATGTCATAATGGTCGTCATTGCATTGGTGATGTCAGAATGGTCGTCATGGCGACGATGATGTCAGTATGGTGGTCATGGCTTTGGTGATGTCATAATGTTCGTCATGGCGACGATGATGTCATAATGGTCGTCATGGCGACGATGATGTCAATATGGTTGTCATGGCTTTGGTGATGTCATAATGGTCGTCATGGCGATGGTGATGTCATAATGGTCGTCATGGCGACGATGATGTCATAATGGTCGTCACGGCGACGATGATGTCATAATGGTCGTCATGGCGACGATGATGTCATAATGGTCGTCATGGCGACGATGACGTCATAATGGTCGTCATGGCGACGATGATGTCATACTGGTCGTCATGGCGACGGTGTTGCCATAATGGTCGTCATGGCGACGATGATGTCATAATGGTCGTCATGGCGACGGTGATGTCATAATGGTCGTCATGCCGACGATGATGTCATAATGGTCGTCATGGCGACGATGATGTCAGTATGGTGGTCATGGCTTTGGTGATGTCATAATGGTCGTCATGGCGACGGTGATGTCAAAATGGTCGTCATGGCAATGGTGATGTCAGAATGGTCGTCATGGCGACGATGATGTCATACTGGTCGTCATGGCGACGGTGTTGCCATAATGGTCGTCATGGTGACGATGATGTCATAATGTTCGTCATGGCAATGGTGATGTCAGAATGGTCGTCATGGCGACGATGATGTCATAATGGTCGTCATGGCGACGGTGATGTCATAATGGTCCTCATGGCGACGATGATGTCATAATGGTCGTCATGGCTACGATGATGTCATAATGGTCGTCATGGCGACGATAATGTTATAATAGTCGTCATGGCGACGATGATGTCATAATGGTCGTCATGCCAACGATGTTGTCAATATGGTTGTCATGGCTTTGGTGATGTCATAATGGTCGTCATGGCGACGGTGATGTCATAATGGTCGTCATGGCGACGATGATGTCATAATGGTCGTCACGGCGACGATGATGTCATAATGGTCGTCATGACGATGATGATGTCATAATGGTCGTCATGGCGACGGTGATGTCATAATGGTCGTCATGCCGACGATGATGTCAGTATGGTGGTCATGGCTTTGGTGATGTCATAATGGTCGTCATGGCGACGATGATGTCATAATGGTCGTCATAGCGACGTTGATGTCATAATGGTCGTCATGGCGACGATGATGTCAGTATGGTGGTCATGGCTTTGGTGATGTCATAATGGTCGTCATGGCGACGGTGATGTCAAAATCGTCGTCATGGCAATGGTGATGTCAGAATGGTCGTCATGGCGACGATGATGTCATACTGGTCGTCATGGCGACGGTGTTGCCATAATGGTCGTCATGGCGACGATGATGTCATAATGGTCGTCATGGCAATGGTGATGTCAGAATGGTCGTCATGGCGACGATGATGTCATAATGGTCGTCATGGCGACCGTGATGTCATAATGGTCGTCATGGCGACGATGATGTCATAATGGTCGTCATGGCTACGATGATGTCATAATGGTCGTCATGGCTACGATGATGTCATATAGGTCGTCATGGCGACGATGATGTCATAATGGTCGTCATGGCGACGGTGATGTTATAATAGTCGTCATGGCGACGATGATGTCATAATGGTCGTCATGCCGACGATGATGTCAATATGGTTTTCATGGCTTTGGTGATGTCATAATGGTCGTCATGGCGACGGTGATGTCATAATGGTCGTCATGGCGACGATCATGTCATAATGGTCGTCACGGCGACGGTGATGTCATAATGGTCGTCACGGCAGCGGTAATGTCATAATGGTCGTCATGGCGACGATGATGTCATACTGTCGTCATGGCGACGGTGTTGCCATAATGGTCATCATGGCGACGATGATGTCATAATGGTCATCATGGCGACGATGACGTCATAATGGTCGTCATGGCGACAATGACGTCATAATGGTCGTCATGGCGACGATAATGTCATACTGGTCGTCATGGCGACGGTGTTGCCATAATGGTCGTCATGGCGACGATGATGTGATAATGGTCGTCATGCCGACGATGTTGTCATAATGGTCGTCATGGCGACGATGATGTCATAATGGTCGTCATGGCGACGATGATGTCAGTATGGTGGTCATGGCTTTGGTGATGTCATAATGGTCGTCATGGCGACGGTGATGTCATAATGGTCGTCATTGCATTGGTGATGTCAGAATGGTCGTCATGGCGACGATGATGTCAGTATGGTGGTCATGGCTTTGGTGATGTCATAATGTTCGTCATGGCGACGATGATGTCATAATGGTCGTCATGGCGACGATGATGTCAATATGGTTGTCATGGCTTTGGTGATGTCATAATGGTCGTCATGGCGACGGTGTTGCCATAATGGTCGTCATGGTGACGATGATGTCATAATGTTCGTCATGGCAATGGTGATGTCAGAATGGTCGTCATGGCGACGATGATGTCATAATGGACGTCATGGCGACGGTGATGTCATAATGGTCCTCATGGCGACGATGATGTCATAATGGTCGTCATGGCTACGATGATGTCATAATGGTCGTCATGGCGACGATAATGTTATAATAGTCGTCATGGCGACGATGATGTCATAATGGTCGTCATGCCAACGATGTTGTCAATATGGTTGTCATGGCTTTGGTGATGTCATAATGGTCGTCATGGCGACGGTGATGTCATAATGGTCGTCATGGCGACGATGATGTCATAATGGTCGTCACGGCGACGATGATGTCATAATGGTCGTCATGCCGACGATGATGTCAGTATGGTGGTCATGGCTTTGGTGATGTCATAATGGTCGTCATGGCGACGATGATGTCATAATGGTCGTCATAGCGACGTTGATATCATAATGGTCGTCATGGCGACGATGATGTCAGTATGGTGGTCATGGCTTTGGTGATGTCATAATGGTTGTCATGGCGACGGTGATGTCATAATGGTCGTCATGGCGACGATGATGTCATAATGGTCGTCATGGCGACGATAATGTCATACTGGTTGTCATGGCGACGGTGTTGCCATAATGGTCGTCATGGCGACGATGATGTCATAATGGTCGTCATTCCGACGATGATGTCATAATGGTCGGCATGGCGACGATGATGTCATAATGGTCGTCATGGCGACGATGATGTCAGTATGGTGGTCATGGCTTTGGTGATGTCATAATGGTCGTCATGGCGACGGTGATGTCATAATGGTCGTCATGGCGACGGTGTTGCCATAATGGTCGTCATGGCGACGATGATGTCATAATGGTCGTCAGGGCGACGATGACGTCATAATGGTCGTTATAGCGACGATAATGTCATACTGGTCGTCATGGCGACGGTGTTGCCATAATGGTCGTCATGGCGACGATGATGTCATAATGGTCGTCATGCCGACGATGATGTCATAATGGTCGTCATGGCGACGATGATCTCAGTATGATGGTCATGGCTTTGGTGATGTCATAATGGTCGTCATGGCGACGGTGATGTCATAATGGTCGTCATGGCGACGATGATGTCATAATGGTCGTCACGGCGACGATGATGTCATAATGGTCGTCATGACGACGATGATGTCATAATGGTCGTCATGGCGACGGTGATGTCATAATGGTCGTCATGCCGACGATGATGTCAGTATGGTGGTCATGGCTTTGGTGATGTCATAATGGTCGTCATGGCGACGATGATGTCATAATGGTCGTCATAGCGACGTTGATGTCATAATGGTCGTCATGGCGACGATGATGTCAGTATGGTGGTCATGGCTTTGGTGATGTCATAATGGTCGTCATGGCGACGGTGATGTCAAAATCGTCGTCATGGCAATGGTGATGTCAGAATGGTCGTCATGGCGACGATGATGTCATACTGGTCGTCATGGCGACGGTGTTGCCATAATGGTCGTCATGGCGACGATGATGTCATAATGGTCGTCATGGCAATGGTGATGTCAGAATGGTCGTCATGGCGACGATGATGTCATAATGGTCGTCATGGCGACCGTGATGTCATAATGGTCGTCATGGCGACGATGATGTCATAATGGTCGTCATGGCTACGATGATGTCATAATGGTCGTCATGGCTACGATGATGTCATATAGGTCGTCATGGCGACGATGATGTCATAATGGTCGTCATGGCGACGGTGATGTTATAATAGTCGTCATGGCGACGATGATGTCATAATGGTCGTCATGCCGACGATGATGTCAATATGGTTTTCATGGCTTTGGTGATGTCATAATGGTCGTCATGGCGACGGTGATGTCATAATGGTCGTCATGGCGACGATCATGTCATAATGGTCGTCACGGCGACGGTGATGTCATAATGGTCGTCACGGCAGCGGTAATGTCATAATGGTCGTCATGGCGACGATGATGTCATACTGTCGTCATGGCGACGGTGTTGCCATAATGGTCATCATGGCGACGATGATGTCATAATGGTCATCATGGCGACGATGACGTCATAATGGTCGTCATGGCGACAATGACGTCATAATGGTCGTCATGGCGACGATAATGTCATACTGGTCGTCATGGCGACGGTGTTGCCATAATGGTCGTCATGGCGACGATGATGTGATAATGGTCGTCATGCCGACGATGTTGTCATAATGGTCGTCATGGCGACGATGATGTCATAATGGTCGTCATGGCGACGATGATGTCAGTATGGTGGTCATGGATTTGGTGATGTCATAATGGTCGTCATGGCGACGGTGATGTCATAATGGTCGTCATTGCATTGGTGATGTCAGAATGGTCGTCATGGCGACGATGATGTCAGTATGGTGGTCATGGCTTTGGTGATGTCATAATGTTCGTCATGGCGACGATGATGTCATAATGGTCGTCATGGCGACGATGATGTCAATATGGTTGTCATGGCTTTGGTGATGTCATAATGGTCGTCATGGCGACGGTGATGTCATAATGGTCGTCATGGCGACGATGATGTCATAATGGTCGTCACGGCGACGATGATGTCATAATGTTCGTCATGGCGACGATGATGTCATAATGGTCGTCATGGCGACGATGACGTCATAATGGTCGTCATGGCGACGATGATGTCATACTGGTCGTCATGGCGACGGTGTTGCCATAATGGTCGTCATGGCGACGATGATGTCATAATGGTCGTCATGGCGACGGTGATGTCATAATGGTCGTCATGCCGACGATGATGTCATAATGGTCGTCATGGCGACGATGATGTCAGTATGGTGGTCATGGCTTTGGTGATGTCATAATGGTCGTCATGGCGACGGTGATGTCAAAATGGTCGTCATGGCAATGGTGATGTCAGAATGGTCGTCATGGCGACGATGATGTCATACTGGTCGTCATGGCGACGGTGTTGCCATAATGGTCGTCATGGTGACGATGATGTCATAATGTTCGTCATGGCAATGGTGATGTCAGAATGGTCGTCATGGCGACGATGATGTCATAATGGTCGTCATGGCGACGGTGATGTCATAATGGTCCTCATGGCGACGATGATGTCATAATGGTCGTCATGGCTACGATGATGTCATAATGGTCGTCATGGCGACGATAATGTTATAATAGTCGTCATGGCGACGATGATGTCATAATGGTCGTCATGCCAACGATCTTGTCAATATGGTTGTCATGGCTTTGGTGATGTCATAATGGTCGTCATGGCGACGGTGATGTCATAATGGTCGTCATGGCGACGATGATGTCATAATGGTCGTCACGGCGACGATGATGTCATAATGGTCGTCATGCCGACGATGATGTCAGTATGGTGGTCATGGCTTTGGTGATGTCATAATGGTCGTCATGGCGACGATGATGTCATAATGGTCGTCATAGCGACGTTGATGTCATAATGGTCGTCATGGCGACGATGATGTCAGTATGGTGGTCATGGCTTTGGTGATGTCATAATGGTTGTCATGGCGACGGTGATGTCATAATGGTCGTCATGGCGACGATGATGTCATAATGGTCGTCATGGCGACGATAATGTCATACTGGTTGTCATGGCGACGGTGTTGCCATAATGGTCGTCATGGCGACGATGATGTCATAATGGTCGTCATTCCGACGATGATGTCATAATGGTCGGCATGGCGACGATGATGTCATAATGGTCGTCATGGCGACGATGATGTCAGTATGGTGGTCATGGCTTTGGTGATGTCATAATGGTCGTCATGGCGACGGTGATGTCATAATGGTCGTCATGGCGACGGTGTTGCCATAATGGTCGTCATGGCGACGATGATGTCATAATGGTCGTCAGGGCGACGATGACGTCATAATGGTCGTTATAGCGACGATAATGTCATACTGGTCGTCATGGCGACGGTGTTGCCATAATGGTCGTCATGGCGACGATGATGTCATAATGGTCGTCATGCCGACGATGATGTCATAATGGTCGTCATGGCGACAATGATCTCAGTATGGTGGTCATGGCTTTGGTGATGTCATAATGGTCGTCACGGCGACGGTGATGTCATAATGGTCGTCACGGCGACGGTGATGTCATAATGGTCGTCATGGCGACGATGATGTCATAATGGTCGTCACGGCGACGATGATGTCATAATGGTCGTCACGGCGACGATGAAGTCATAATGATCGTCACGGCGACGATGATGTCATAATGGTCGTCACTGCGACGGTGATGTCATAATGGTCGTCATGGCGACGATGATGTCACACTGTTCGTCATGGCGACGGTGTTGCCATAATGGTCGTTATGGCGACGATGATGTCACACTGTTCGTCATGGCGACGGTGTTGCCATAATGGTCGTCATTTTGACGATGATGTCATAATGGTCGTCATGGCGACGATGATGTCATAATGGTCGTCATGGCGTCAATGATGTCATAATGGTCGTCATGCCGACGATGATGTCATTATGGTCATCATGGCAACGATGATGTCATAATGGTCGTCATGGCGACGATGATGTCAATATGGTTGTCATGGCTTTGGTGATGTCATAATGGTCGTCACGGCGACGGTGATGTCATAATGGTCGTCATGGCGACGATGACGTCATAATGGTCGTCATGGCGACGATGATGTCATACTGGTCGTCATGGCGACGGTGTTGCCATAATGGTCGTCATGGCGACGATGATGTCATAATGGTCGTCATGGCGACGATGATGTCATAATGGTCGTCATGCCGACGATGATGTCATAATAGTCGTCATGGCGAAGATGATGTCATAATGGTCGTCATGGCGACGATGATGTCATAATGGTCGTCATGGCGACGATGACGTCATAATGATCGTCATGGCGACGATGACGTCATAATGATCGTCATGTCGACGGTGATGTCATAATGGTCGTCATGGCGACGGTGATGTCATAATAGTCGTCATGGCGACGTTGATGTCATAATTGTCGTCATGCCGACGATGATGTCATAATGGTCGTCATGGCGACGGTGTTACCATAATGGTCGTCATGGCGACGATGATGTCATAATGGTCTTCATGGCGACAATGATTTCATAATGGTCGTCATGGCGATGATGATGTCAGAATGGTCGTCATGGCGACGATTATGTCAGTATGGTAGTCATGGCTTTGGTGATGTCATAATGGTCGTCATGGCGACGATGATGTCATAATGGTCGTCATGGCGACGATGATGTCAATATGGTTGTCATGGTTTTTGTGATGTCATAATGGTCGTCATGGCGACGGTGATGTCATAATGGTCGTCATGGCGAAGATGATGTCATAATGGTCGTCATGGCGATGATGATGTCATAATGGTCGTCATGGCGACGATGACGTCATAATGGTCGTCATGGCGACGATGACGTCATAATGGTCGTCATGGCGACAGTGATGTCATAATGGTCGTCATGGCGACGATGATGTCAGTATGGTGGTCATGGTTTTGGTGATGTCATAATGGTCGTCATGGCGACGGTGATGTCATAATGGTCGTCATGGCAATGGTGATGTCAGAATGGTCGTCATGGCGACGATGATGTCATAATGGTCGTCATGGCGACGATGATGTCATAATGGTCGTCATGGCGACGATGACGCCATAATGGTCGTCATGGCGACGATGATGTCATAATGGTCGTCATGGTGACGATGATGTCATAATGGTCATCATGGCAATGGTGATGTCAGAATGGTCGTCATGGCGACGATGATGTCAGTATGGTGGTCATGGCTTTGGTGATGTCATAATGGTCGTCATGGCGACGGTGATGTCATAATGGTCGTCATGGCAATGGTGATGTCAGAATGGTCGTCATGGCGACGATGATGTCAGTATGGTGGTCATGGCTTTGGTGATGTCATAATGGTCGTCATGGCGACGATTATGTCATAATGGTCGTCATGGCGACGATGATGTCAGTATGGTGGTCATGGCTTTGGTGATGTCATAATGGTCGTCATGGCGACGGTGATGTCATAATGGTCGTCATGGCAATGGTGATGTCAGAATGGTCGTCATGGCGACGGTGTTGCCATAATGGTCGTCATGGCGACGATGATGTCATAATGGTCGTCATGGCGACGATGATGTCATAATGGTCGTCATGGCGACGATGACGTCATAATGGTCGTCATGGCGACGATGATGTCATAATGGTCGTCATGGTGACGATGATGTCATAATGGTCGTCATGGCAATGGTGATGTCAGAATGGTCGTCATGGCGACGATGATGTCAGTATGGTGGTCATGGCTTTGGTGATGTCATAATGGTCGTCATGGCGACGATGATGTCATACTGGTCGTCATGGCGACGGTGTTGCCATAATGGTCGTCATGGCGACGATAATGTCATAATGGTCGTCATGGCGACGGTGATGTCACAATGGTCGTCATGCCGACGATGATGTCAGTATGGTGGTCATGTCTTTGGTGATGTCATAATGGTCGTCATGGCAACGATGATGTCATAATGGTCGTCATGGCGACGATGATGTCATAATGGTCGTCATGGCGACGAAGATGTCAGTATGGTGGTCATGGCTTTGGTGATGTCATAATGGTCGTCATGGCGACGGTGATGTCAAAATCGTCGTCATGGCAATGGTGATGTCAGAATGGTCGTCATGGCGACGATGATGTCATACTGGTCGTCATGGCGACGGTGTTGCCATAATGGTCGTCATGGCGACGATGATGTCATAATGGTCGTCATGGCAATGGTGATGTCATAATGGTCGTCATGGCGACGATGATGTCATAATGGTCGTCATGGCGACCGTGATGTCATAATGGTCGTCATGGCGACGATGATGTCATAATGGTCGTCATGGCTACGATGATGTCATAATGGTCGTCATGGCTACGATGATGTCATATAGGTCGTCATGGCGACGATGATGTCATAATGGTCGTCATGGCGACGGTGATGTTATAATAGTCGTCATGGCGACGATGATGTCATAATGGTCGTCATGCCGACGATGATGTCAATATGGTTTTCATGGCTTTGGTGATGTCATAATGGTCGTCATGGCGACGGTGATGTCATAATGGTCGTCATGGCGACGATGATGTCATAATGGTCGTCACGGCGACTGTGATGTCATAATGGTCGTCACGGCAGCGGTAATGTCATAATGGTCGTCATGGCGACGATGATGTCATACTGTCGTCATGGCGACGGTGTTGCCATAATGGTCATCATGGCGACGATGATGTCATAATGGTCATCATGGCGACCATGACGTCATAATGGTCGTCATGGCGACAATGACGTCATAATGGTCGTCATGGCGACGATAATGTCATACTGGTCGTCATGGCGACGGTGTTGCCATAATGGTCGTCATGGCGACGATGATGTGATAATGGTCGTCATGCCGACGATGTTGTCATAATGGTCGTCATGGCGACGATGATGTCATAATGGTCGTCATGGCGACGATGATGTCAGTATGGTGGTCATGGCTTTGGTGATGTCATAATGGTCGTCATGGCGACGGTGATGTCATAATGGTCGTCATTGCATTGGTGATGTCAGAATGGTCGTCATGGCGACGATGATGTCAGTATGGTGGTCATGGCTTTGGTGATGTCATAATGTTCGTCATGGCGACGATGATGTCATAATGGTCGTCATGGCGACGATGATGTCAATATGGTTGTCATGGCTTTGGTGATGTCATAATGGTCGTCATGGCGACGGTGATGTCATAATGGTCGTCATGGCAACGATGATGTCATAATGGTCGTCACGGCGACGATGATGTCATAATGGTCGTCATGGCGACGATGATGTCATAATGGTCGTCATGGCGACGATGACGTCATAATGGTCGTCATGGCGACGATGATGTCATACTGGTCGTCATGGCGACGGTGTTGCCATAATGGTCGTCATGGCGACGATGATGTCATAATGGTCGTCATGGCGACGGTGATGTCATAATGGTCGTCATGCCGACGATGATGTCATAATGGTCGTCATGGCGACGATGATGTCAGTATGGTGGTCATGGCTTTGGTGATGTCATAATGGTCGTCATGGCGACGGTGATGTCAAAATGGTCGTCATGGCAATGGTGATGTCAGAATGGTCGTCATGGCGACGATGATGTCATACTGGTCGTCATGGCGACGGTGTTGCCATAATGGTCGTCATGGTGACGATGATGTCATAATGTTCGTCATGGCAATGGTGATGTCAGAATGGTCGTCATGGCGACGATGATGTCATAATGGTCGTCATGGCGACGGTGTTGTCATAATGGTCCTCATGGCGACGATGATGTCATAATGGTCGTCATGGCTACGATGATGTCATAATGGTCGTCATGGCGACGATAATGTTATAATAGTCGTCATGGCGACGATGATGTCATAATGGTCGTCATGCCAACGATGTTGTCAATATGGTTGTCATGGCTTTGGTGATGTCATAATGGTCGTCATGGCGACGTTGATGTCATAATTGTCGTCATGCCGACGATGATGTCATAATGGTCGTCATGGCGACGGTGTTACCATAATGGTCGTCATGGCGACGATGATGTCATAATGGTCTTCATGGCGACAATGATGTCATAATGGTCGTCATGGCGATGATGATGTCAGAATGGTCGTCATGGCGACGATTATATCAGTATGGTAGTCATGGCTTTGGTGATGTCATAATGGTCGTCATGGCGACGATGATGTCATAATGGTCGTCATGGCGACGATGATGTCAATATGGTTGTCATGGTTTTTGTGATGTCATAATGGTCGTCATGGCGACGGTGATGTCATAATGGTCGTCATGGCGAAGATGATGTCATAATGGTCGTCATGGCGATGATGATGTCATAATGGTCGTCATGGCGACGATGACGTCATAATGGTCGTCATGGCGACGATGACGTCATAATGGTCGTCATGGCGACAGTGATGTCATAATGGTCGTCATGGCGACGATGATGTCAGTATGGTGGTCATGGCTTTGGTGATGTCATAATGGTCGTCATGGCGACGGTGATATCACAATGGTCGTCATGGCAATGGTGATGTCAGAATGGTCGTCATGGCGACGATGATGTCATAATGGTCGTCATGGCGACGATGATGTCATAATGGTCGTCATGGCGACGATGACGCCATAATGGTCGTCATGGCGACGATGATGTCATAATGGTCGTCATGGTGACGATGATGTCATAATGGTCGTCATGGCAATGGTGATGTCAGAATGGTCGTCATGGCGACGATGATGTCAGTATGGTGGTCATGGCTTTGGTGATGTCATAATGGTCGTCATGGCGACGGTGATGTCATAATGGTCGTCATGGCAATGGTGATGTCAGAATGGTCGTCATGGCGACGATGATGTCAGTATGGTGGTCATGGCTTTGGTGATGTCATAATGGTCGTCATGGCGACGATGATGTCAATATGGTTGTCATGGCTTTGGTGATGTCATAATGGTCGTCATGGCGGCGGTGATGCCATAATGGTCGTCATGGCGACGATGATGTCAGTATGGTGGTCATGGCTTTGGTGATGTCATAATGGTCGTCATGGCGACGGTGATGTCATAATGGTCGTCATGGCAATGGTGATGTCAGAATGGTCGTCATGGCGACGGAGTTGCCATAATGGTCGTCATGGCGACGATGATGTCATAATGGTCGTCATGGCGACGATGATGTCATAATGGTCGTCATGGCGACGATGATGTCATAATGGTCGTCATGGCGACGATGACGTCATAATGGTCGTCATGGCGACGATGATGTCATAATGGTCGTCATGGTGACGATGATGTCATAATGGTCGTCATGGCAATGGTGATGTCAGAATGGTCGTCATGGCAACGATGATGTCAGTATGGTGGTCATGGCTTTGGTGATGTCATAATGGTCGTCATGGCGACGGTGATGTCATCATGGTCGTCATGGCAATGTTGATGTCAGAATGGTCGTCATGGCGACGATGATGTCAGTATGGTGGTCATGGCTTTGGTGATGTCATAATGGTCGTCATGGCGACGATTATGTCATAATGGTCGTCATGGCGACGATGATGTCAATATGGTTGTCATGGCTTTGGTGATGTCATAATGGTCGTCATGGCGGCGGTGATGTCATATTGGTCGTCATGGCGACGATGATGTCATAATGGTCGTCACGGCGACGATGATGTCATAATGGTCGTCATAGCGACGATGATCTCATAATGGTCGTCATGGCGACGATGACGTCATAATGGTCGTCATGGCGACGATGATGTCATAATGGTCGTCATGTCGACGATGATGTCAATATGGTTGTCATGGCTTTGGTGATGTCATAATGGCCGTCATGGCGACGGTGATGTCATAATGGTCGTCATGGCGACGATGATGTCATAATGGTCGTCACAGCGACGATGATGTCATAATGGTCGTCACGGCGACGGTGATGTCATAATGGTAGTCATGGCGACGATGATGTCATACTGGTCGTCATGGCGACGGTGTTGCCATAATGGTCGTCATGGTGACGATGATGTCATAATGGTCGTCATGGCGACGATGATGTCATAATGGTCGTCATGGCGACGATGATGTCATAATGGTCGTCATGCCGACGATGATGTCAGTATGGTGGTCATGGCTTTGGTGATGTCATAATGGTCGTCATGGCCACGGTGATGTCATAATGGTCGTCATGGCAATGGTGATGTCAGAATGGTCGTCATGGCGACGATGATGTCAGTATGGTGGTCATGGCTTTGGTGATGTCATAATGGTCGTCATGGCGACGATTATGTCATAATGGTCGTCATGGCGACGATGATGTCAATATGGTTGTCATGGCTTTGGTGATGTCATAATGGTCGTCATGGCGGCGGTGATGTCATAATGGTCGTCATGGCGACGATGATGTCATAATGGTCGTCACGGCGGCGGTGATGTCATAATGGTCGTCATGGCGACGATGATGTCATAATGGTCGTCACGGCGACAATGATGTCATAATGGTCGTCATAGCGACGATGATGTCATAATGGTCGTCATGGCGACGATGACGTCATAATGGTCGTCATGGCGACGATGATGTCATAATGGTCGTCATGGCGACGATGATGGCAATATGGTTGTCATGGCTTTGGTGATGTCATAATGGTCGTCATGGCGACGGTGATGTCATAATGGTCGTCATGGCGACGATGATGTCATAATGGTCGTCACAGCGACGATGATGTCATAATGGTCGTCACGGCGACGGTGATGTCATAATGGTAGTCATGGCGACGATGATGTCATACTGGTCGTCATGGCGACGGTGTTGCCATAATGGTCGTCATGGTGACGATGATGTCATAATGGTCGTCATGGCGACGATGATGTCATAATGGTCGTCATGGCGACGATGATGTCATAATAGTCGTCATGCCGACGATGATGTCAGTATGGTGGTCATGGCTTTGGTGATGTCATAATGGTCGTCATGGCGACGATGATGTCATACTGGTCGTCATGGCGACGGTGTTGCCATAATTGTCGTCATGACGACGATGATGTCATAATGGTCGTCATGGCGACGGTGATGTCATAATGGACGTCATGCCGACGATGATGTCAGTATGGTGGTCATGGCTTTGGTGATGTCATAATGGTCGTCATGGCGACGATGATGTCATAATGGTCGTCATAGCGACGTTGATGTCATAATGGTCGTCATGGCGACGATGATGTCAGTATGGTGGTCATGGCTTTGGTGATGTCATAATGGTTGTCATGGCGACGGTGATGTCATAATGGTCGTCATGGCGACAATGATGTCATAATGGTCGTCATGGCGACGATGATGTCATAATGGTCGTCATGGCGACGATGACGTCATAATGGTCGTCACGGCGACGATGACGTCATAATGGTCGTCACGGCGACGGTGATGTCATAATGGTAGTCATGGCGACGATGATGTCATACTGGTCGTCATGGCGACGGTGTTGCCATAATGGTCGTCATGGCGACGATGATGTCATAATGGTCGTCATGGCGACGGTGATGTCATAATGGTCGTCATGCCGACGATGATGTCAGTATGGTGGTCATGGCTTTGGTGATGTCATAATGGTCGTCATGGCGACGGTGATGTCATAATGGTCGTCATGGCAATGGTGATGTCAGAATGGTCGTCATGGCGACGATGATGTCAGTATGGTGGTCATGGCTTTGGTGATGTCATAATGGTCGTCATGGCGACGATTATGTCATAATGGTCGTCATGGCGACGATGATGTCAATATGGTTGTCATGGCTTTGGTGATGTCATAATGGTCGTCATGGCGGCGGTGATGTCATAATGGTCGTCATGGCGACGATGATGTCATAATGGTCGTCACGGCGACAATGATGTCATAATGGTCGTCATAGCGACGATGATGTCATAATGGTCGTCATGGCGACGATGACGTCATAATGGTCGTCATGGCGACGATGATGTCATAATGGTCGTCATGGCGACGATGATGTCAATATGGTTGTCATGGCTTTGGTGATGTCATAATGGTCATCATGGCGACGGTGATGTCATAATGGTCGTCATGGCGACGATGATGTCATAATGGTCGTCACAGCGACGATGATGTCATAATGGTCGTCACGGCGACGGTGATGTCATAATGGTAGTCATGGCGACGATGATGTCATACTGGTCGTCATGGCGACGGTGTTGCCATAATGGTCGTCATGGTGACGATGATGTCATAATGGTCGTCATGGCGACGATGATGTCATAATGGTCGTCATGGCGACGATGATGTCATAATGGTCGTCATGCCGACGATGATGTCAGTATGGTGGTCATGGCTTTGGTGATGTCATAATGGTCGTCATGGCGACGATGATGTCATACTGGTCGTCATGGCGACGGTGTTGCCATAATGGTCGTCATGACGACGATGATGTCATAATGGTCGTCATGGCGACGGTGATGTCATAATGGACATCATGCCGACGATGATGTCAGTATGGTGGTCATGGCTTTGGTGATGTCATAATGGTCGTCATGGCGACGATGATGTCATTATGGTCGTCATAGCGACGTTGATGTCATAATGGTCGTCATGGCGACGATGATGTCAGTATGGTGGTCATGGCTTTGGTGATGTCATAATGGTTGTCATGGCGACGGTGATGTCATAATGGTCGTCATGGCGACGATGATGTCATAATGGTCGTCATGGCGACGATGACGTCATAATGGTCGTCATGGCGACGATGACGTCATAATGGTCGTCATGGCGACGATGACGTCATAATGGTCGTCATGGCGACGGTGATGTCATAATGGTCGTCATGGCGACGGTAATGTCATAATGGTCGTCATGGCGACGATGATGTCATATTGGTCGTCACAGCGACGATGATGTCATAATGGTCGTCACGGCGACGGTGATGTCATAATGGTAGTCATGGCGACGATGATGTCATACTGGTCGTCATGGCGACGGTGTTGCCATAATGGTCGTCATGGTGACGATGATGTCATAATGGTCGTCATGGCGACGATGATGTCATAATGGTCGTCATGGCGACGATGATGTCATAATGGTCGTCATGCCGACGATGATGTCAGTATGGTGGTCATGGCTTTGGTGATGTCATACTGGTCGTCATGGCGACGATGATGTCATACTGGTCGTCATGGCGACGGTGTTGCCATAATGGTCGTCATGGCGACGATTATGTCATAATGGTCGTCATGGCGACGATGATGTCAATATGGTTGTCATGGCTTTGGTGTTGTCATAATGGTCGTCATGGCGGCGGTGATGTCATAATGGTCGTCATGGCGACGATGATGTCATAATGGTCGTCACGGCGACAATGATGTCATAATGGTCGTCATAGCGACGATGATGTCATAATGGTCGTCATGGCGACGATGACGTCATAATGGTCGTCATGGCGACGATGATGTCATAATGGTCGTCATGGCGACGATGATGTCAATATGGTTGTCATGGCTTTGGTGATGTCATAATGGTCGTCATGGCGACGGTGATGTCATAATGGTCGTCATGGCGACGATGATGTCATAATGGTCGTCACAGCGACGATGATGTCATAATGGTCGTCACGGCGACGGTGATGTCATAATGGTAGTCATGGCGACGATGATGTCATACTGGTCGTCATGGCGACGATGTTGCCATAATGGTCGTCATGGTGACGATGATGTCATAATGGTCGTCATGGCGACGATGATGTCATAATGGTCGTCATGGCGACGATGACGTCATAATGGTCGTCATGGCGACGATGATGTCATAATGGTCGTCATGGCGACGATGATGTCAATATGGTTGTCATGGCTTTGGTGATGTCATAATGGTCGTCATGGCGACGGTGATGTCATAATGGTCGTCATGGCGACGATGATGTCATAATGGTCGTCACAGCGACGATGATGTCATAATGGTCGTCACGGCGACGGTGATGTCATAATGGTAGTCATGGCGACGATGATGTCATACTGGTCGTCATGGCGACGGTGTTGCCATAATGGTCGTCATGGTGACGATGATGTCATAATGGTCGTCATGGCGACGATGATGTCATAATGGTCGTCATGTCGACGATGATGTCATAATGGTCGTCATGCCGACGATGATGTCAGTATGGTGGTCATGGCTTTGGTGATGTCATAATGGTCGTCATGGCGACGATGATGTCATACTGGTCGTCATGGCGACGGTGTTGCCATAATGGTCGTCAGGACGACGATGATGTCATAATGGTCGTCATGGCGACGGTGATGTCATAATGGACGTCATGCCGACGATGATGTCAGTATGGTGGTCATGGCTTTGGTGATGTCATAATGGTCGTCATGGCGACGATGATGTCATAATGGTCGTCATAGCGACGTTGATGTCATAATGGTCGTCATGGCGACGATGATGTCAGTATGGTGGTCATGGCTTTGGTGATGTCATAATGGTTGTCATGGTGACGGTGATGTCATAATGGTCGTCATGGCGACGATGATGTCATAATGGTCGTCATGGCGACGATGATGTCATAATGGTCGTCATGGCGACGATGACGTCATAATGGTCGTCACGGCGACGATGATGTCATAATGGTCGTCATGGCGACGGTGATGTCATAATGGTCATCATGGCGACGATGATGTCATAATGGTCGTCATGGTGACGATGATGTCATAATGGTCGTCATGGCGACGATGATGTCATAATGGTCGTCATGGTGACGATGATGTCATAATGGTCGTCATGGCGACGATGACGTCATAATGGTCGTCATGGCGACGATGACGTCATAATGGTCGTCATGGCGACGATGACGTCATAATGGTCGTCATGGCGACGATGACGTCATAATGGTCGTCATGGCAACGATGACGTCATAATGGCCGTCATGGCAACGATGATGTCATAATGGTCGTCATGGCGACGATGATGTCATACTGGTCGTCATGGCGACGGTGTTGCCATAATGGTCGTCATGGCGACGATAATGTCATAATGGTCGTCATGGCGATGGAGATGTCATAATGGACGTCATGCCGACGATGATGTCAGTATGGTGGTCATGTCTTTGGTGATGTCATAATGGTCGTCATGGCAACGATGATGTCATAATGGTCGTCATGGCGACGATGATGTCATAATGGTCGTCATGGCGACGATGATGTCAGTATGGTGGTCATGGCTTTGGTGATGTCATAATGGTCGTCATGGCGACGGTGATGTTAAAATCGTCGTCATGGCAATGGTGATGTCAGAATGGTCGTCATGGCGACGATGATGTCATACTGGTCGTCATGGCGACGGTGTTGCCATAATGGTCATCATGGCGACGATGATGTCATAATGGTCGTCATGGCAATGGTGATGTCAGAATGGTCGTCATGGCGACGATGATGTCATAATGGTCGTCATGGCGACCGTGATGTCATAATGGTCGTCATGGCGACGATGATGTCATAATGGTCGTCATGGCTACGGTGATGTCATAATGGTCGTCATGGCTACGATGATGTCATAATGGTCGTCATGGCGACGGTGATGTTATAATAGTCGTCATGGCGACGATGATGTTATAATGGTCGTCATGCCGACGATGATGTCAATATGGTTTTCATGGCTTTGGTGATGTCATAATGGTCGTCATGGCGACGGTGATGTCATAATGGTCGTCATGGCGACGATGATGTCATAATGGTCGTCACGGCGACGATGATGTCATAATGGTCGTCACGGCAGCGGTAATGTCATAATGGTCGTCATGGCGACGATGATGTCATACTGTCGTCATGGCGACGGTGTTGCCATAATGGTCATCATGGCGACGATGATGTCATAATGGTCATCATGGCGACGATGACGTCATAATGGTCGTCATGGCGACGATGACGTCATAATGGTCGTCATGGCGACGATAATGTCATACTGGTCGTCATGGCGACGGTGTTGCCATAATGGTCGTCATGGCGACGATGATGTGATAATGGTCGTCATGCCGACGATGTTGTCATAATGGTCGTCATGGCGACGATGATGTCATAATGGTCGTCATGGCGACGATGATGTCAGTATGGTGGTCATGGCTTTGGTGATGTCATAATGGTCGTCATGGCGACGGTGATGTCATAATGGTCGTCATGGCATTGGTGATGTCAGAATGGTCGTCATGGCGACGATGATGTCAGTATGGTGGTCATGGCTTTGGTGATGTCATAATGTTCGTCATGGCGACGATGATGTCATAATGGTCGTCATGGCGACGATGATGTCAATATGGTTGTCATGGCTTTGGTGATGTCATAATGGTCGTCATGGCGACGGTGATGTCATAATGGTCGTCATGGCGACGATGATGTCATAATGGTTGTCACGGCGACGATGATGTCATAATGGTCGTCATAGCGACGATGATGTCATAATGGTCGTCATGGCGACGGTGACGTCATAATGGTCGTCATGGCGACGATGATGTCATACTGGTCGTCATGGCGACGGTGTTGCCATAATGGTCGTCATGGCGACGATGATGTCATAATGGTCGTCATGGCGACGGTGATGTCATAATGGTCGTCATGCCGACGATGATGTCATAATGGTCGTCATGGCGACGATGATGTCAGTATGGTGGTCATGGCTTTGGTGATGTCATAATGGTCGTCATGGCGACGGTGATGTCAAAATGGTCGTCATGGCAATGGTGATGTCAGAATGGTCGTCATGGCGACGATGATGTCATACTGGTCATCATGGCGACGGTGTTGCCATAATGGTCGTCATGGTGACGATGATGTCATAATGTTCGTCATGGCAATGGTGATGTCAGAATGGTCGTCATGGCGACGATGATGTCATAATGGTCGTCATGGCGACGGTGATGTCATAATGGTCGTCATGGCGACGATGATGTCATAATGGTCGTCATGGCTACGATGATGTCATAATGGTCGTCATGGCGACGATGATGTTATAATAGTCGTCATGGCGACGATGATGTCGTAATGGTCGTCATGCCAACGATGTTGTCAATATGGTTGTCATGGCTTTGGTGATGTCATAATGGTCGTCATGGCGACGGTGATGTCATAATGGTCGTCATGGCGACGATGATGTCATAATGGTCGTCACGGCGACGATGATGTCATAATGGTCGTCACGGCGGCGGTAATGTCATAATGGTTGTCATGGCGACGATGATGTCATACTGTCGTCATGGCGACGGTGTTGCCATAATGGTCGTCATGGCGACGATGATGTCATAATGGTCATCATGGCGACGATGACGTCATAATGGTCGTCATGGCGACGATGACGTCATAATGGACGTCATGGCGACGATGACGTCATAATGGTCGTCATGGCGACGATAATGTCATACTGGTCGTCATGGCGACGGTGTTGCCATAATGGTCGTCATGGCGACGATGATGTCATAATGGTCGTCATGCCGACGATGATGTCATAATGGTCGGCATGGCGACGATGATGTCATAATGGTCGTCATGGCGACGATGATGTCAGTATGGTGGTCATGGCTTTGGTGATGTCATAATGGTCGTCATGGCGACGGTGATGTCATAATGGTCGTCATGGCAATGGTGATGTCAGAATGGTCGTCATGGCAACGATGATGTCATACTGTCGTCATGACGACGGTGTTGCCATAATGGTCGTCATGGCGACGATGATGTCATAATGGTCGTCATGGCGACGATGACGTCATAATGGTCGTTATAGCGACGATAATGTCATACTAGTCGTCATGGCGACGGTGTTGCCATAATGGTCATCATGGCGACGATGATGTCATAATGGTCGTCATGCCGACGATGATGTCATAATGGTCGTCATGGCGACGATGATCTCAGTATGGTGGTCATGGCTTTGGTGATGTCATAATGGTCGTCATGGCGACGGTGATGTCATAATGGTCGTCATGGCGACGATGATGTCATAATGGTCGTCATGGCGACGATGATATCAATATGGTCGTCATGGCTTTGGTGATGTCATAATGGTCGTCATGGCGACGGTGATGTCATAATGGTCGTCATGGCGACGATGATGTCATAATGGTCGTCACGGCGACGATGATGTCATAATGGTCATCATAGCGACGATGAGGTCATAATGGTCGTCATGGCGACGATGACGTCATAATGGTCGTCATGGCGACGATGATGTCATAATGGTCGTCATGGCGATGGTGTTGCCATAATGGTCGTCATGGCGACGATGATGTCATTATGGTCGTCATGGCGACGGTGATGTCATAATGGTCGTCATGCCGACGATGATGTCATAATGGTCGTCATGGCGACGATGATGTCAGTATGGTGGTCATGGCTTTGGTGATGTCATAATGGTCGTCATGGCGACGGTGATGTCAAAATGGTCGTCATGGCAATGGTGATGTCAGAATGGTCGTCATGGCGACGATGATATCAGAATGGTCGTCATGGCGACGGTGTTGCCATAATGGTCGTCATGGCGACGATGATGTCATAATGGTCATCATGGCAATGGTGATGTCAGAATGGTCGTCATGGCGACGATGATGTCATAATGGTCGTCATGGCGACGGTGATGTTATAATGGTCGTCATGGCGACGATGATGTCATAATGGTCGTCATGGCTACGATGATGTCATAATGGTCGTCATGGCGACGATGATGTCATAATGGTCGTCATGGCGACGGTGTTGTTATAATAGTCGTCATGGCGACGATGATGTCATAATGGTCGTCATGCCAACGATGATGTCAATATGGTTGTCATGGCTTTGGTGATGTCATAATGGTCGTCATGGCGACGATGATGTCATAATGGTCATCACAGCGACGATGATGTCATAATGGTCGTCACGGCGGCGGTAATGTCATAATGGTCGTCATGGCGACGATGATGTCATACTGTCGTCATGGCGACGGTGTTGCCATAATGGTCATCATGGCGACTATGACGTCATAATGGTCGTCATGGCGACGATGACGTCATAATGGTCGTCATGGCGACGATAATGTCATGCTGGTCGTCATGGCGACGGTGTTGCCACAATGGTCGTCATGGCGACGATGATGTGATAATGGTCGTCATGCCGACGATGTTGTCATAATGGTCGTCATGGCGACGATGATGTCATAATGGTCATCATGGCGACGATGATGTCAGTATGGTCGTTATGGCTTTGGTGATGTCATAATGGTCATCATGGCGACGGTGATGTCATAATGGTCGTCATGGCATTGGTGATGTCAGAATGGTCGTCATGGCGACGATGATGTCAGAGGGGTCGTCATGGCGACGATGATGTCAATATGGTTGTCATGGCTTTGGTGATGTCATAATGGTCGTCATGGCGACGGTGATGTCATAATGGTCGTCATGGCGACGATGATGTCATAATGGTCGTCACGGCGACGATGATGTCATAATGGTCGTCATAGCGACGATGATGTCATAATGGTCGTCATGGCGACGATGACGTCATAATGGTCGTCATGGCGACGATGATGTCATAATGGTCGTCATGGCGACGATGATGTCATACTGGTCGTCATGGCGACGGTGTTGCCATAATGGTCGTCATGGTGACGATGATGTCATAATGGTCGTCATGGCGACGATGATGTCATAATGGTCGTCATGGCGACGATGATGTCATAATGGTCGTCATGCCGACGATGATGTCAGTATGGTGGTCATGGCTTTGGTGATGTCATAATGGTCGTCATGGCGACGATGATGTCATACTGGTCGTCATGGCGACGGTGTTGCCATAATGGTCGTCATGGCGACGATGATGTCATAATGGTCGTCATGGCGACGGTGATGTCATAATGGTCGTCATGCCGACGATGATGTCAGTATGGTGGTCATGGCTTTGGTGATGTCATAATGGTCGTCATGGCGACGGTGATGTCATAATGGTCGTCATGGCAATGGTGATGTCAGAATGGTCGTCATGGCGACGATGATGTCAGTATGGTGGTCATGGCTTTGGTGATGTCATAATGGTCGTCATGGCGACGATTATGTCATAATGGTCGTCATGGCGATGATGATGTCAATATGGTTGTTATGGCTTTGGTGTTGTCATAATGGTCGTCATGGCGGCGGTGATGTCATAATGGTCGTCATGGCGACGATGATGTCATAATGGTCGTCACGGCGACAATGATGTCATAATGGTCGTCATAGCGACGATGATGTCATAATGGTCGTCATGGCGACGATGACGTCATAATGGTCGTCATGGCGACGATGATGTCAATATGGTTGTCATGGCTTTGGTGATGTCATAATGGTCGTCATGGCGACGATGACGTCATAATGGTCGTCATGGCGACGATGATGTCATAATGGTCGTCATGGCGACGATGATGTCAATATGGTTGTCATGGCTTTGGTGATGTCATAATGGTCGTCATGGCGACGGTGATGTCATAATGGTCGTCATGGCGACGATGATGTCATAATGGTCGTCACAGCGACGATGATGTCATAATGGTCGTCACGGCGACGATGATGTCATAATGGTAGTCATGGCGACGATGATGTCATACTGGTCGTCATGGCGACGGTGTTGCCATAATGGTCGTCATGGTGACGATGATGTCATAATGGTCGTCATGGCGACGATGATGTCATAATGGTCGTCATGTCGACGATGATGTCATAATGGTCGTCATGCCGACGATGATGTCAGTATGGTGGTCATGGCTTTGGTGATGTCATAATGGTCGTCATGGCGACGATGATGTCATACTGGTCGTCATGGCGACGGTGTTGCCATAATGGTCGTCATGACGACGATGATGTCATAATGGTCGTCATGGCGACGATGATGTCATACTGGTCGTCATGGCGACGGTGTTGCCATAATGGTCGTCATGACGACGATGATGTCATAATGGTCGTCATGGCGACGGTGATGTCATAATGGACGTCATGCCGACGATGATGTCAGTATGGTGGTCATGGCTTTGGTGATGTCATAATGGTCGTCATGGCGACGATGATGTCATAATGGTCGTCATAGCGACGTTGATGTCATAATGGTCGTCATGGCGACGATGATGTCAGTATGGTGGTCATGGCTTTGGTGATGTCATAATGGTTGTCATGGCGACGGTGATGTCATAATGGTCGTCATGGCGATGATGATGTCATAATGGTCGTCATGGCGACGATGACGTCATAATGGTCGTCATGGTGACGGTGATGTCATAATGGTCGTCACGGCGACGATGATGTCATAATGATCGTCACGGCGACGATGATGTCATAATGGTCGTCATGGCGACGGTGATGTCATAATGGTCATCATGGCGACGATGATGTCATAATGGTCGTCATGGTGACGATGATGTCATAATGGTCGTCATGGCGACGATGATGTCATAATGGTCGTCATGGTGACGATGATGTCATAATGGTCGTCATGGCGACGATGACGTCATAATGGTCGTCATGGCGACGATGACGTCATAATGGTCGTCATGGCAACGATGACGTCATAATGGTCGTCATGGCAACGATGATGTCATAATGGTCGTCATGGCGACGATGATGTCATACTGGTCGTCATGGCGACGGTGTTGCCATAATGGTCGTCATGGCGACGATAATGTCATAATGGTCGTCATGGCGACGGAGATGTCATAATGGTCGTCATGCCGACGATGATGTCAGTATGGTGGTCATGTCTTTGGTGATGTCATAATGGTCGTCATGGCAACGATGATGTCATAATGGTCGTCATGGCGACGATGATGTCAGTATGGTGGTCATGGCTTTGGTGATGTCATAATGGTCGTCATGGCGACGGTGATGTTAAAATCGTCGTTATGGCAATGGTGATGTCAGAATGGTCGTCATGGCGACGATGATGTCATACTGGTCGTCATGGCGACGGTGTTGCCATAATGGTCATCATGGCGACGATGATGTCATAATGGTCGTCATGGCAATGGTGATGTCAGAATGGTCGTCATGGCGACGATGATGTCATAATGGTCGTCATGGCGACCGTGATGTCATAATGGTCGTCATGGCGACGATGATGTCATAATGGTCGTCATGGCTACGATGATGTCATAATGGTCGTCATGGCTACGATGATGTCATATAGGTCGTCATGGCGACGGAGATGTCATAATGGTCGTCATGCCGACGATGATGTCAGTATGGTGGTCATGTCTTTGGTGATGTCATAATGGTCGTCATGGCAACGATGATGTCATAATGGTCGTCATGGCGACGATGATGTCATAATGGTCGTCATGGCGACGATGATGTCAGTATGGTGGTCATGGCTTTGGTGATGTCATAATGGTCGTCATGGCGACGGTGATGTTAAAATCGTCGTCATGGCAATGGTGATGTCAGAATGGTCGTCATGGCGACGATGATGTCATACTGGTCGTCATGGCGACGGTGTTGCCATAATGGTCATCATGGCGACGATGATGTCATAATGGTCGTCATGGCGACCGTGATGTCATAATGGTCGTCATGGCGACGATGATGTCATAATGGTCGTCATGGCGACGATGATGTCAGTATGGTGGTCATGGCTTTGGTGATGTCATAATGGTCGTCATGGCGACGGTGATGTCATAATGGTCGTCATGGCATTGGTGATGTCAGAATGGTCGTCATGGCGACGATGATGTCAGTATGGTGGTCATGGCTTTGGTGATGTCATAATGTTCGTCATGGCGACGATGATGTCATAATGGTCGTCATGGCGACGATGATGTCAATATGGTTGTCATGGCTTTGGTGATGTCATAATGGTCGTCATGGCGACGGTGATGTCATAATGGTCGTCATGGCGACGATGATGTCATAATGGTCGTCACGGCGACGATGATGTCATAATGGTCGTCATAGCGACGATGATGTCATAATGGTCGTCATGGCGACGATGACGTCATAATGGTCGTCATGGCGACGATGATGTCATACTGGTCGTCATGGCGACGGTGTTGCCATAATGGTCGTCATGGCGACGATGATGTCATAATGGTCGTCATGGCGACGGTGATGTCATAATGGTCGTCATGCCGACGATGATGTCATAATGGTCGTCATGGCGACGATGATGTCAGTATGGTGGTCATGGCTTTGGTGATGTCATAATGGTCGTCATGGCGACGGTGATGTCAAAATGGTCGTCATGGCAATGGTGATGTCAGAATGGTCGTCATGGCGACGATGATGTCATACTGGTCATCATGGCGACGGTGTTGCCATAATGGTCGTCATGGTGACGATGATGTCATAATGTTCGTCATGGCAATGGTGATGTCAGAATGGTCGTCATGGCGACGATGATGTCATAATGGTCGTCATGGCGACGGTGATGTCATAATGGTCGTCATGGCGACGATGATGTCATAATGGTCGTCATGGCTACGATGATGTCATAATGGTCGTCATGGCGACGATGATGTTATAATAGTCGTCATGGCGACGATGATGTCGTAATGGTCGTCATGCCAACGATGTTGTCAATATGGTTGTCATGGCTTTGGTGATGTCATAATGGTCGTCATGGCGACGGTGATGTCATAATGGTCGTCATGGCGACGATGATGTCATAATGGTCGTCACGGCGACGATGATGTCATAATGGTCGTCACGGCGGCGGTAATGTCATAATGGTTGTCATGGCGACGATGATGTCATACTGTCGTCATGGCGACGGTGTTGCCATAATGGTCGTCATGGCGACGATGATGTCATAATGGTCATCATGGCGACGATGACGTCATAATGGTCGTCATGGCGACGATGACGTCATAATGGACGTCATGGCGACGATGACGTCATAATGGTCGTCATGGCGACGATAATGTCATACTGGTCGTCATGGCGACGGTGTTGCCATAATGGTCGTCATGGCGACGATGATGTCATAATGGTCGTCATGCCGACGATGATGTCATAATGGTCGGCATGGCGACGATGATGTCATAATGGTCGTCATGGCGACGATGATGTCAGTATGGTGGTCATGGCTTTGGTGATGTCATAATGGTCGTCATGGCGACGGTGATGTCATAATGGTCGTCATGGCAATGGTGATGTCAGAATGGTCGTCATGGCAACGATGATGTCATACTGTCGTCATGACGACGGTGTTGCCATAATGGTCGTCATGGCGACGATGATGTCATAATGGTCGTCATGGCGACGATGACGTCATAATGGTCGTTATAGCGACGATAATGTCATACTAGTCGTCATGGCGACGGTGTTGCCATAATGGTCATCATGGCGACGATGATGTCATAATGGTCGTCATGCCGACGATGATGTCATAATGGTCGTCATGGCGACGATGATCTCAGTATGGTGGTCATGGCTTTGGTGATGTCATAATGGTCGTCATGGCGACGGTGATGTCATAATGGTCGTCATGGCGACGATGATGTCATAATGGTCGTCATGGCGACGATGATATCAATATGGTCGTCATGGCTTTGGTGATGTCATAATGGTCGTCATGGCGACGGTGATGTCATAATGGTCGTCATGGCGACGATGATGTCATATTGGTCGTCACGGCGACGATGATGTCATAATGGTCATCATAGCGACGATGAGGTCATAATGGTCGTCATGGCGACGATGACGTCATAATGGTCGTCATGGCGACGATGACGTCATAATGGTCGTCATGGCGACGATGATGTCATAATGGTCGTCATGGCGATGGTGTTGCCATAATGGTCGTCATGGCGACGATGATGTCATTATGGTCGTCATGGCGACGGTGATGTCATAATGGTCGTCATGCCGACGATGATGTCATAATGGTCGTCATGGCGACGATGATGTCAGTATGGTGGTCATGGCTTTGGTGATGTCATAATGGTCGTCATGGCGACGGTGATGTCAAAATGGTCGTCATGGCAATGGTGATGTCAGAATGGTCGTCATGGCGACGATGATATCAGAATGGTCGTCATGGCGACGGTGTTGCCATAATGGTCGTCATGGCGACGATGATGTCATAATGGTCATCATGGCAATGGTGATGTCAGAATGGTCGTCATGGCGACGATGATGTCATAATGGTCGTCATGGCGACGGTGATGTTATAATGGTCGTCATGGCGACGATGATGTCATAATGGTCGTCATGGCTACGATGATGTCATAATGGTCGTCATGGCGACGATGATGTCATAATGGTCGTCATGGCGACGGTGTTGTTATAATAGTCGTCATGGCGACGATGATGTCATAATGGTCGTCATGCCAACGATGATGTCAATATGGTTGTCATGGCTTTGGTGATGTCATAATGGTCGTCATGGCGACGATGATGTCATAATGGTCATCACAGCGACGATGATGTCATAATGGTCGTCACGGCGGCGGTAATGTCATAATGGTCGTCATGGCGACGATGATGTCATACTGTCGTCATGGCGACGGTGTTGCCATAATGGTCATCATGGCGACTATGACGTCATAATGGTCGTCATGGCGACGATGACGTCATAATGGTCGTCATGGCGACGATAATGTCATACTGGTCGTCATGGCGACGGTGTTGCCACAATGGTCGTCATGGCGACGATGATGTGATAATGGTCGTCATGCCGACGATGTTGTCATAATGGTCGTCATGGCGACGATGATGTCATAATGGTCATCATGGCGACGATGATGTCAGTATGGTCGTTATGGCTTTGGTGATGTCATAATGGTCATCATGGCGACGGTGATGTCATAATGGTCGTCATGGCATTGGTGATGTCAGAATGGTCGTCATGGCGACGATGATGTCAGAGGGGTCGTCATGGCGACGATGATGTCAATATGGTTGTCATGGCTTTGGTGATGTCATAATGGTCGTCATGGCGACGGTGATGTCATAATGGTCGTCATGGCGACGATGATGTCATAATGGTCGTCACGGCGACGATGATGTCATAATGGTCGTCATAGCGACGATGATGTCATAATGGTCGTCATGGCGACGATGACGTCATAATGGTCGTCATGGCGACGATGATGTCATAATGGTCGTCATGGCGACGATGATGTCATACTGGTCGTCATGGCGACGGTGTTGCCATAATGGTCGTCATGGTGACGATGATGTCATAATGGTCGTCATGGCGACGATGATGTCAGTATGGTGGTCATGGCTTTGGTGATGTCATAATGGTCGTCATGGCGACGATGATGTCATAATGGTCGTCATGCCGACGATGATGTCAGTATGGTGGTCATGGCTTTGGTGATGTCATAATGGTCGTCATGGCGACGATGATGTCATACTGGTCGTCATGGCGACGGTGTTGCCATAATGGTCGTCATGGCGACGATGATGTCATAATGGTCGTCATGGCGACGGTGATGTCATAATGGTCGTCATGCCGACGATGATGTCAGTATGGTGGTCATGGCTTTGGTGATGTCATAATGGTCGTCATGGCGACGGTGATGTCATAATGGTCGTCATGGCAATGGTGATGTCAGAATGGTCGTCATGGCGACGATGATGTCAGTATGGTGGTCATGGCTTTGGTGATGTCATAATCATCGTCATGGCGACGATTATGTCATAATGGTCGTCATGGCGATGATGATGTCAATATGGTTGTCATGGCTTTGGTGTTGTCATAATGGTCGTCATGGCGGCGGTGATGTCATAATGGTCGTCATGGCGACGATGATGTCATAATGGTCGTCACGGCGACAATGATGTCATAATGGTCGTCATAGCGACGATGATGTCATAATGGTCGTCATGGCGACGATGACGTCATAATGGTCGTCATGGCGACGATGATGTCAATATGGTTGTCATGGCTTTGGTGATGTCATAATGGTCGTCATGGCGACGATGACGTCATAATGGTCGTCATGGCGACGATGATGTCATAATGGTCGTCATGGCGACGATGATGTCAATATGGTTGTCATGGCTTTGGTGATGTCATAATGGTCGTCATGGCGACGGTGATGTCATAATGGTCGTCATGGCGACGATGATGTCATAATGGTCGTCATGGCGACGATGATGTCATAATGGTCGTCACGGCGACGATGATGTCATAATGGTCATCATAGCGACGATGAGGTCATAATGGTCGTCATGGCGACGATGACGTCATAATGGTCGTCATGGCGACGATGATGTCATAATGGTCGTCATGGCGATGGTGTTGCCATAATGGTCGTCATGGCGACGATGATGTCATTATGGTCGTCATGGCGACGGTGATGTCATAATGGTCGTCATGCCGACGATGATGTCATAATGGTCGTCATGGCGACGATGATGTCAGTATGGTGGTCATGGCTTTGGTGATGTCATAATGGTCGTCATGGCGACGGTGATGTCAAAATGGTCGTCATGGCAATGGTGATGTCAGAATGGTCGTCATGGCGACGATGATATCAGAATGGTCGTCATGGCGACGGTGTTGCCATAATGGTCGTCATGGCGACGATGATGTCATAATGGTCATCATGGCAATGGTGATGTCAGAATGGTCGTCATGGCGACGATGATGTCATAATGGTCGTCATGGCGACGGTGATGTTATAATGGTCGTCATGGCGACGATGATGTCATAATGGTCGTCATGGCTACGATGATGTCATAATGGTCGTCATGGCGACGATGATGTCATAATGGTCGTCATGGCGACGGTGTTGTTATAATAGTCGTCATGGCGACGATGATGTCATAATGGTCGTCATGCCAACGATGATGTCAATATGGTTGTCATGGCTTTGGTGATGTCATAATGGTCGTCATGGCGACGATGATGTCATAATGGTCATCACAGCGACGATGATGTCATAATGGTCGTCACGGCGGCGGTAATGTCATAATGGTCGTCATGGCGACGATGATGTCATACTGTCGTCATGGCGACGGTGTTGCCATAATGGTCATCATGGCGACTATGACGTCATAATGGTCGTCATGGCGACGATGACGTCATAATGGTCGTCATGGCGACGATAATGTCATACTGGTCGTCATGGCGACGGTGTTGCCACAATGGTCGTCATGGCGACGATGATGTGATAATGGTCGTCATGCCGACGATGTTGTCATAATGGTCGTCATGGCGACGATGATGTCATAATGGTCATCATGGCGACGATGATGTCAGTATGGTCGTTATGGCTTTGGTGATGTCATAATGGTCATCATGGCGACGGTGATGTCATAATGGTCGTCATGGCATTGGTGATGTCAGAATGGTCGTCATGGCGACGATGATGTCAGAGGGGTCGTCATGGCGACGATGATGTCAATATGGTTGTCATGGCTTTGGTGATGTCATAATGGTCGTCATGGCGACGGTGATGTCATAATGGTCGTCATGGCGACGATGATGTCATAATGGTCGTCACGGCGACGATGATGTCATAATGGTCGTCATAGCGACGATGATGTCATAATGGTCGTCATGGCGACGATGACGTCATAATGGTCGTCATGGCGACGATGATGTCATAATGGTCGTCATGGCGACGATGATGTCATACTGGTCGTCATGGCGACGGTGTTGCCATAATGGTCGTCATGGTGACGATGATGTCATAATGGTCGTCATGGCGACGATGATGTCATAATGGTCGTCATGGCGACGATGATGTCATAATGGTCGTCATGCCGACGATGATGTCAGTATGGTGGTCATGGCTTTGGTGATGTCATAATGGTCGTCATGGCGACGATGATGTCATACTGGTCGTCATGGCGACGGTGTTGCCATAATGGTCGTCATGGCGACGATGATGTCATAATGGTTGTCATGGCGACGGTGATGTCATAATGGTCGTCATGCCGACGATGATGTCAGTATGGTGGTCATGGCTTTGGTGATGTCATAATGGTCGTCATGGCGACGGTGATGTCATAATGGTCGTCATGGCAATGGTGATGTCAGAATGGTCGTCATGGCGACGATGATGTCAGTATGGTGGTCATGGCTTTGGTGATGTCATAATGGTCGTCATGGCGACGATTATGTCATAATGGTCGTCATGGCGATGATGATGTCAATATGGTTGTCATGGCTTTGGTGTTGTCATAATGGTCGTCATGGCGGCGGTGATGTCATAATGGTCGTCATGGCGACGATGATGTCATAATGGTCGTCACGGCGACAATGATGTCATAATGGTCGTCATAGCGACGATGATGTCATAATGGTCGTCATGGCGACGATGACGTCATAATGGTCGTCATGGCGACGATGATGTCAATATGGTTGTCATGGCTTTGGTGATGTCATAATGGTCGTCATGGCGACGATGACGTCATAATGGTCGTCATGGCGACGATGATGTCATAATGGTCGTCATGGCGACGATGATGTCAATATGGTTGTCATGGCTTTGGTGATGTCATAATGGTCGTCATGGCGACGGTGATGTCATAATGGTCGTCATGGCGACGATGATGTCATAATGGTCGTCACAGCGACGATGATGTCATAATGGTCGTCACGGCGACGATGATGTCATAATGGTAGTCATGGCGACGATGATGTCATACTGGTCGTCATGGCGACGGTGTTGCCATAATGGTCGTCATGGTGACGATGATGTCATAATGGTCGTCATGGCGACGATGATGTCATAATGGTCGTCATGTCGACGATGATGTCATAATGGTCGTCATGCCGACGATGATGTCAGTATGGTGGTCATGGCTTTGGTGATGTCATAATGGTCGTCATGGCGACGATGATGTCATACTGGTCGTCATGGCGACGGTGTTGCCATAATGGTCGTCATGACGACGATGATGTCATAATGGTCGTCATGGCGACGATGATGTCATACTGGTCGTCATGGCGACGGTGTTGCCATAATGGTCGTCATGACGACGATGATGTCATAATGGTCGTCATGGCGACGGTGATGTCATAATGGACGTCATGCCGACGATGATGTCAGTATGGTGGTCATGGCTTTGGTGATGTCATAATGGTCGTCATGGCGACGATGATGTCATAATGGTCGTCATAGCGACGTTGATGTCATAATGGTCGTCATGGCGACGATGATGTCAGTATGGTGGTCATGGCTTTGGTGATGTCATAATGGTTGTCATGGCGACGGTGATGTCATAATGGTCGTCATGGCGATGATGATGTCATAATGGTCGTCATGGCGACGATGACGTCATAATGGTCGTCATGGTGACGGTGATGTCATAATGGTCGTCACGGCGACGATGATGTCATAATGATCGTCACGGCGACGATGATGTCATAATGGTCGTCATGGCGACGGTGATGTCATAATGGTCATCATGGCGACGATGATGTCATAATGGTCGTCATGGTGACGATGATGTCATAATGGTCGTCATGGCGACGATGATGTCATAATGGTCGTCATGGTGACGATGATGTCATAATGGTCGTCATGGCGACGATGACGTCATAATGGTCGTCATGGCGACGATGACGTCATAATGGTCGTCATGGCAACGATGACGTCATAATGGTCGTCATGGCAACGATGATGTCATAATGGTCGTCATGGCGACGATGATGTCATACTGGTCGTCATGGCGACGGTGTTGCCATAATGGTCGTCATGGCGACGATAATGTCATAATGGTCGTCATGGCGACGGAGATGTCATAATGGTCGTCATGCCGACGATGATGTCAGTATGGTGGTCATGTCTTTGGTGATGTCATAATGGTCGTCATGGCAACGATGATGTCATAATGGTCGTCATGGCGACGATGATGTCATAATGGTCGTCATGGCGACGATGATGTCAGTATGGTGGTCATGGCTTTGGTGATGTCATAATGGTCGTCATGGCGACGGTGATGTTAAAATCGTCGTCATGGCAATGGTGATGTCAGAATGGTCGTCATGGCGACGATGATGTCATACTGGTCGTCATGGCGACGGTGTTGCCATAATGGTCATCATGGCGACGATGATGTCATAATGGTCGTCATGGCAATGGTGATGTCAGAATGGTCGTCATGGCGACGATGATGTCATAATGGTCGTCATGGCGACCGTGATGTCATAATGGTCGTCATGGCGACGATGATGTCATAATGGTCGTCATGGCTACGATGATGTCATAATGGTCGTCATGGCTACGATGATGTCATATACGTCGTCATGGCGACGGAGATGTCATAATGGTCGTCATGCCGACGATGATGTCAGTATGGTGGTCATGTCTTTGGTGATGTCATAATGGTCGTCATGGCAACGATGATGTCATAATGGTCGTCATGGCGACGATGATGTCATAATGGTCGTCATGGCGACGATGATGTCAGTATGGTGGTCATGGCTTTGGTGATGTCATAATGGTCGTCATGGCGACGGTGATGTTAAAATCGTCGTCATGGCAATGGTGATGTCAGAATGGTCGTCATGGCGACGATGATGTCATACTGGTCGTCATGGCGACGGTGTTGCCATAATGGTCATCATGGCGACGATGATGTCATAATGGTCGTCATGGCAATGGTGATGTCAGAATGGTCGTCATGGCGACGATGATGTCATAATGGTCGTCATGGCGACCGTGATGTCATAATGGTCGTCATGGCTACGATGATGTCATATAGGTCGTCATGGCGACGATGATGTCATAATGGTCGTCATGGCGACGGTGATGTTATAATAGTCGTCATGGCGACGATGATGTCATAATGGTCGTCATGCCGACGATGATGTCAATATGGTTTTCATGGCTTTGGTGATGTCATAATGGTCGTCATGGCGACGGTGATGTCATAATGGTCGTCATGGCGACGATGATGTCATAATGGTCGTCACGGCGACGATGATGTCATAATGGTCGTCACGGCAGCGGTAATGTCATAATGGTCGTCATGGCGACGATGATGTCATACTGTCGTCATGGCGACGGTGTTGCCATAATGGTCATCATGTCGACGATGATGTCATAATGGTCATCATGGCGACGATGACGTCATATTGGTCGTCATGGCGACGATGACGTCATAATGGTCGTCATGGCGACGATAATGTCATACTGGTCGTCATGGCGACGGTGTTGCCATAATGGTCGTCATGGCGACGATGATGTGATAATGGTCGTCATGCCGACGATGTTGTCATAATGGTCGTCATGGCGACGATGATGTCATAATGGTCGTCATGGCGACGATGATGTCAGTATGGTGGTCATGGCTTTGGTGATGTCATAATGGTCGTCATGGCGACGATGATGTCAGTATGGTGGTCATGGCTTTGGTGATGTCATAATGTTCGTCATGGCGACGATGATGTCATAATGGTCGTCATGGCGACGATGATGTCAATATGGTTGTCATGGCTTTGGTGATGTCATAATGGTCGTCATGGCGACGGTGATGTCATAATGGTCGTCATGGCGACGATGATGTCATAATGGTCGTCACGGCGATGATGATGTCATAATGGTCGTCATAGCGACGATGATGTCATAATGGTCGTCATGGCGACGATGACGTCATAATGGTCGTCATGGCGACGATGATGTCATACTGGTCGTCATGGCGACGGTGTTGCCATAATGGTCGTCATGGCGACGATGATGTCATAATGGTCGTCATGGCGACGATGATGTCAGTATGGTGGTCATGGCTTTGGTGATGTCATAATGGTCGTCATGGCGACGGTGATGTCAAAATGGTCGTCATGGCAATGGTGATGTCAGAATGGTCGTCATGGCGACGATGATGTCATACTGGTCATCATGGCGACGGTGTTGCCATAATGGTCGTCATGGTGACGATGATGTCATAATGTTCGTCATGGCAATGGTGATGTCAGAATGGTCGTCATGGCGACGATGATGTCATAATGGTCGTCATGGCGACGGTGATGTCATAATGGTCGTCATGGCAACGATGATGTCATAATGGTCGTCATGGCTACGATGATGTCATAATGGTCGTCATGGCGACGATGATGTTATAATAGTCGTCATGGCGACGATGATGTCGTAATGGTCGTCATGCCAACGATGTTGTCAATATGGTTGTCATGGCTTTGGTGATGTCATAATGGTCGTCATGGCGACGGTGATGTCATAATGGTCGTCATGGCGACGATGATGTCATAATGGTCGTCACGGCGACGATGATGTCATAATGGTCGTCACGGCGGCGGTAATGTCATAATGGTCGTCATGGCGACGATGATGTCATACTGTCGTCATGGCGACGGTGTTGCCATAATGGTCGTCATGGCGACGATGATGTCATAATGGTCATCATGGCGACGATGACGTCATAATGGTCGTCATGGCGACGATGACGTCATAATGGACGTCATGGCGACGATGACGTCATAATGGTCGTCATGGCGACGATAATGTCATACTGGTCGTCATGGCGACGGTGTTGCCATAATGGTCGTCATGTCGACGATGATGTCATAATGGTCGTCATGCCGACGATGATGTCATAATGGTCGGCATGGCGACGATGATGTCATAATGGTCGTCATGGCGACGATGATGTCAGTATGGTGGTCATGGCTTTGGTGATGTCATAATGGTCGTCATGGCGACGGTGATGTCATAATGGTCGTCATGGCAATGGTGATGTCAGAATGGTCGTCATGGCAACGATGATGTCATACTGTCGTCATGGCGACGGTGTTGCCATAATGGTCGTCATGGCGACGATGATGTCATAATGGTCGTCATGGCGACGATGACGTCATAATGGTCGTTATAGCGACGATAATGTCATACTAGTCGTCATGGCGACGGTGTTGCCATAATGGTCATCATGGCGACGATGATGTCATAATGGTCGTCATGCCGACGATGATGTCATAATGGTCGTCATGGCGACGATGATCTCAGTATGGTGGTCATGGCTTTGGTGATGTCATAATGGTCGTCATGGCGACGGTGATGTCATAATGGTCGTCATGGCAATGGTGATGTCAGAATGGTCGTCATGGCGACGATGATGTCAGTATGGTGGTCATGGCTTTGGTGATGTCATAATGGTCGTCATGGCGACGATGATGTCATAATGGTCGTCATGGCGACGATGATATCAATATGGTTGTCATGGCTTTGGTGATGTCATAATGGTCGTCATGGCGACGGTGAAGTCTTATTGGTCGTCATGGCGACGATGATGTCATAATGGTCGTCACGGCGACGATGATGTCATAATGGTCGTCATAGCGACGATGAGGTCATAATGGTCGTCATGGCGACGATGACGTCATAATGGTCGTCATGGCGACGATGATGTCATAATGGTCGTCATGGCGACGGTGTTGCCATAATGGTCGTCATGGCGACGATGATTTCATTATGGTCGTCATGGCGACGGTGATGTCATAATGGTCGTCATGCCGACGATGATGTCATAATGGTCGTCATGGCGACGATGATGTCAGTATGGTGGTCATGGCTTTGGTGATGTCATAATGGTCGTCATGGCGACGGTGATGTCAAAATGGTCGTCATGGCAATGGTGATGTCAGAATGGTCGTCATGGCGACGATGATGTCATAATGGTCATCATGGCAATGGTGATGTCAGAATGGTCGTCATGGCGACGATGATGTCATAATGGTCGTCATGGCGACGGTGATGTTATAATGGTCGTCATGGCGACGATGATGTCATAATGGTCGTCATGGCGACGATGATGTCATAATGGTCATCACAGCGACGATGATGTCATAATGGTCGTCACGGCGGCGGTAATGTCATAATGGTCGTCATGGCGACGATGATGTCATACTGTCGTCATAGCGACGGTGTTGCCATAATGGTCATCATGGCGACGATGATGTCATAATGGTCATCATGGCGACTATGACGTCATAATGGTCGTCATGGCGACGATGACGTCATAATGGTCGTCATGGCGACGATAATGTCATACTGGTCGTCATGGCGACGGTGTTGCCACAATGGTCGTCATGGCGACGATGATGTGATAATGGTCGTCATGCCGACGATGTTGTCATAATGGTCGTCATGGCGACGATGATGTCATAATGGTCATCATGGCGACGATGATGTCAGTATGGTGGTTATGGCTTTGGTGATGTCATAATGGTCATCATGGCGACGGTGATGTCATAATGGTCGTCATGGCATTGGTGATGTCAGAATGGTCGTCATGGCGACGATGATGTCAGTATGGTGGTCATGGCTTTGGTGATGTCATAATGTTCGTCATGGCGACGATGATGTCATAAGGGTCGTCATGGCGACGATGATGTCAATATGGTTGTCATGGCTTTGGTGATGTCATAATGGTCGTCATGGCGACGGTGATGTCATAATGGTCGTCATGGCGACGATGATGTCATAATGGTCGTCACGGCGACGATGATGTCATAATGGTCGTCATAGCGACGATGATGTCATAATGGTCGTCATGGCGACGATGACGTCATAATGGTCGTCATGGCGACGATGATGTCATAATGGTCGTCATGGCGACGATGATGTCATACTGGTCGTCATGGCGACGGTGTTGCCATAATGGTCGTCATGGCGACGATGATGTCATAATGGTCGTCATGGCGACGGTGATGTCATAATGGTCGTCATGCCGACGATGATGTCATAATGGTCGTCATGGCGACGATGATGTCAGTATGGTGGTCATGGCTTTGGTGATGTCATAATGGTCGTCATGGCGACGGTGATGTCAAAATGGTCATCATGGCAATGGTGATGTCAGAATGGTCGTCATGGCGACGATGATGTCATACTGGTCGTCATGGTGACGGTGTTGCCATAATGGTCGTCATGGTGACGATGATGTCATAATGTTCGTCATGGCAATGGTGATGTCAGAATGGTCGTCATGGCGACGATGATGTCATAATGGTCGTCATGGCGACGGTGATGTCATAATGGTCGTCATGGCGACAGTGATGTCATAATGGTCGTCATGGCTACGATGATGTCATAATGGTCGTCATGGCGACGATGATGTTATAATAGTCGTCATGGCGACGATGATGTCATAATGGTCGTCATGCCAACGATGTTGTCAATATGGTTGTCATGGCTTTGGTGATGTCATAATGGTCGTCATGGCGACGGTGATGTCATAATGGTCGTCATGGCAATGGTGATGTCAGAATGGTCGTCATGGCGACGATGATGTCAGTATGGTGGTCATGGCTTTGGTGATGTCATAATGGTCGTCATGGCGACGATGATGTCATAATGGTCGTCATGGCGACGATGATATCAATATGGTTGTCATGGCTTTGGTGATGTCATAATGGTCGTCATGGCGACGGTGAAGTCATATTGGTCGTCATGGCGACGATGATGTCATAATGGTCGTCACGGCGACGATGATGTCATAATGGTCGTCATAGCGACGATGAGGTCATAATGGTCGTCATGGCGACGATGACGTCATAATGGTCGTCATGGCGACGATGATGTCATAATGGTCGTCATGGCGACGGTGTTGCCATAATGGTCGTCATGGCGACGATGATGTCATTATGGTCGTCATGGCGACGGTGATGTCATAATGGTCGTCATGCCGACGATGATGTCATAATGGTCGTCATGGCGACGATGATGTCAGTATGGTGGTCATGGCTTTGGTGATGTCATAATGGTCGTCATGGCGACGGTGATGTCAAAATGGTCGTCATGGCAATGGTGATGTCAGAATGGTCGTCATGGCGACGATGATGTCATAATGGTCATCATGGCAATGGTGATGTCAGAATGGTCGTCATGGCGACGATGATGTCATAATGGTCGTCATGGCGACGGTGATGTTATAATGGTCGTCATGGCGACGATGATGTCATAATGGTCGTCATGGCGACGATGATGTCATAATGGTCATCACAGCGACGATGATGTCATAATGGTCGTCACGGCGGCGGTAATGTCATAATGGTCGTCATGGCGACGATGATGTCATACTGTCGTCATAGCGACGGTGTTGCCATAATGGTCATCATGGCGACGATGATGTCATAATGGTCATCATGGCGACTATGACGTCATAATGGTCGTCATGGCGACGATGACGTCATAATGGTCGTCATGGCGACGATAATGTCATACTGGTCGTCATGGCGACGGTGTTGCCACAATGGTCGTCATGGCGACGATGATGTGATAATGGTCGTCATGCCGACGATGTTGTCATAATGGTCGTCATGGCGACGATGATGTCATAATGGTCATCATGGCGACGATGATGTCAGTATGGTGGTTATGGCTTTGGTGATGTCATAATGGTCATCATGGCGACGGTGATGTCATAATGGTCGTCATGGCATTGGTGATGTCAGAATGGTCGTCATGGCGACGATGATGTCAGTATGGTGGTCATGGCTTTGGTGATGTCATAATGTTCGTCATGGCGACGATGATGTCATAAGGGTCGTCATGGCGACGATGATGTCAATATGGTTGTCATGGCTTTGGTGATGTCATAATGGTCGTCATGGCGACGGTGATGTCATAATGGTCGTCATGGCGACGATGATGTCATAATGGTCGTCACGGCGACGATGATGTCATAATGGTCGTCATAGCGACGATGATGTCATAATGGTCGTCATGGCGACGATGACGTCATAATGGTCGTCATGGCGACGATGATGTCATAATGGTCGTCATGGCGACGATGATGTCATACTGGTCGTCATGGCGACGGTGTTGCCATAATGGTCGTCATGGCGACGATGATGTCATAATGGTCGTCATGGCGACGGTGATGTCATAATGGTCGTCATGCCGACGATGATGTCATAATGGTCGTCATGGCGACGATGATGTCAGTATGGTGGTCATGGCTTTGGTGATGTCATAATGGTCGTCATGGCGACGGTGATGTCAAAATGGTCATCATGGCAATGGTGATGTCAGAATGGTCGTCATGGCGACGATGATGTCATACTGGTCGTCATGGTGACGGTGTTGCCATAATGGTCGTCATGGTGACGATGATGTCATAATGTTCGTCATGGCAATGGTGATGTCAGAATGGTCGTCATGGCGACGATGATGTCATAATGGTCGTCATGGCGACGGTGATGTCATAATGGTCGTCATGGCGACAGTGATGTCATAATGGTCGTCATGGCTACGATGATGTCATAATGGTCGTCATGGCGACGATGATGTTATAATAGTCGTCATGGCGACGATGATGTCATAATGGTCGTCATGCCAACGATGTTGTCAATATGGTTGTCATGGCTTTGGTGATGTCATAATGGTCGTCATGGCGACGGTGATGTCATAATGGTCGTCATGGCGACGATGATGTCATAATGGTCGTCACGGCGACGATGATGTCATAATGGTCATCACGGCGGCGGTAATGTCATAATGGTCGTCATGGCGACGATGATGTCATACTGTCGTCATGGCGACGATGACGTCATAATGGTCGTCATTGCGACGATGACGTCATAATGGTCGTCATGGCGACGATAATGTCATACTGTTCGTCATGGCGTCGGTGTTGCCATAATGGTCGTCATGGCGACGATGATGTCATAATGGTCGTCATGCCGACTATGATGTCATAATGGTCGGCATGGCGACGATGATGTCAGTATGGTGGTCATGGCTTTGGTGATGTCATAATGGTCGTCATGGCGACGGTGATGTCATAATGGTCGTCATGGCAATGGTGATGTCAGAATGGTCGTCATGGCGACGATGATGTCATACTGTCGTCATGGCGACGGTGTTGCCATAATGGTCGTCATGGCGACGATGATGTCATAATGGTCGTCATGGCGACGATGACGTCATAATGGTCGTTATAGCGACGATAATGTCATACTGGTCGTCATGGCGACGGTGTTGCCATAATGGTCGTCATGGCGACGATGATGTCATAATGGTCGTCATGCCGACGATGATGTCATAATGGTCGTCATGGCGACGATGATCTCAGTATTGTGGTCATGGCTTTGGTGATGTCATAATGGTCGTCATGGCGACGGTGATGTCATAATGGTCGTCATGGCAATGGTGATGTCAGAATGGTCGTCATGGCGACGATGATGTCAGTATGGTGGTCATGGCTTTGGTGATGTCATAATGGTCGTCATGGCGACGATGATGTCATAATGGTCGTCATGGCGACGATGATATCAATATGGTTGTCATGGCTTTGGTGATGTCATAATGGTCGTCATGGCTTTGGTGATGTCATAATGGTCGTCATGGCGACGATGATGTCATAATGGTCGTCACGGCGACGATGATGTCATAATGGTCGTCATAGCGACGATGAGGTCATAATGGTCGTCATGGCGACGATGACGTCATAATGGTCGTCATGGCGACGATGATGTCATAATGGTCGTCATGGCGACGATGATGTCATAATGGTCGTCATGGCGACGGTGTTGCCATAATGGTCGTCATGGCGACGATGATGTCAGTATGGTGGTCATGGCTTTGGTGATGTCATAATGGTCGTCATGGCGACGGTGATGTCAAAATGGTCGTCATGGCAATGGTGATGTCAGAATGGTCGTCATGGCGACGATGATGTCAGAATGGTCGTCATGGCGACGGTGTTGCCATAATGGTCGTCATGGCGACGATGATGTCATAATGGTCATCATGGCAATGGTGATGTCAGAATGGTCGTCATGGCGACGATGATGTCATAATGGTCGTCATGGCGACGGTGATGTCATAATGGTCGTCATGGCGACGATGATGTCATAATGGTCGTCATGGCTACGATGATGTCATAATGGTCGTCATGGCGACGATGATGTCATAATGGTCGTCATGGTGACGGTGATGTTATAATAGTCGTCATGGCGACGATGATGTCATAATGGTCGTCATGCCAACGATGATGTCAATATGGTTGTCATGGCTTTGGTGATGTCATAATGGTCGTCATGGCGACGGTGATGTAATAATGGTCGTCATGGCGACGATGATGTCATAATGGTCATCACGGCGACGATGATGTCATAATGGTCGTCACGGCGGCGGTAATGTCATAATGGTCGTCATGGCGACGATGATGTCATACTGTCGTCATGGCGACGGTGTTGCCATAATGGTCGTCATGGCGACGATGATGTCATAATGGTCGTCATGGCGACGATGATGTCAGTATGGTGGTCATGCCTTTGGTGATGTCATACTGGTCGTCATGGCGACGGAGTTGCCATAATGGTCTTCATTTCGACGATGATGTCATAATGGTCGTCATGCCGACGATGATGTCATAATGGTCGTCATGGCGACGGTGTTGTCATAATGGTCGTCATGGCGACGATGATGTCATAATGGTCGTCATGGCGACGATGATGTCATAATGGTCGTCATGGCGACGATGATGTCAGTATGGTGGTCATGGCTTTGGTGATGTCATAATGGTCGTCATGGCGACGGTGATGTCATAATGGTCGTCATGGCAATGGTGATGTCAGAATGGTCGTCATGGCGACGATGATGTCAGCATGGTGGTCATGGCTTTGGTGATGTCATAATGGTCGTCATGGCGACGATGATGTCAATATGGTTGTCATGGCGACGGTGATGTCATAATGGTCGTCATGGCGACGATGATGTCATAATGGTCGTCACGGCGACGGTGATGTCATAATGGTCGTCATGGCGACGATGATGTCATACTGGTCGTCATGGCGACGGTGTTGCCATAATGGTCGTCATGGCGACGATGATGTCATAATGGTCGTCATGGCCACAATGATGTCATAATGGTCGTCATGGCGACGGTGATGTCATAATGGTCGTCATGGCCATGGTGATGTCAGAATGGTCGTCATGGCAAAGGTGATGTCAGAATGGTCATCATGGCGACGATGATGTCATAATGGTCGTCATGGCGACGATGATGTCATAATGGTCGTCATGGCGATGATGACGCCATAATGGTCGTCATGGCGACGATGATGTCAAAATGGTCGTCATGGCGACAATGATGTCATAATGGTCGTCATGGCGACGATGATGTCATTATGGTCGTCATGGCGACGGTGTTGCCATAATGGTCGTCATGGCAACGATGATGTCATAATGGTCGTCATGGCGACGATGATGTCATAATGGTCGTCATGGCGACGATGATGTCATAATGGTCGTCATGCCGACGATGATGTCATTATGGTCCTCATGGCGACAATGATGTCATAATGGTCGTCATGGCGACGATGATGTCAATATGGTTGTCATGGCTTTGGTGATGTCATAATGGTCGTCATGGCGACGATGACATCATAATGGTCGTCATGGCGATGATGATGTCATAATGGTCGTCATGGCGACGATGATGTCATACTGGTTGTCATGGCGACGGTGTTGCCATAATGGTCGTCATGGCGACGATGATGTCATAATGGTCGTCATGGTGACGATGATGTCATAATGGTCGTCATGGCGACAATGATGTCATAATGGTCGTCATGCCGACGATGATGTCATTATGGTCATCATTCCCACGGTGATGTCATAATGGTCGTCATGGCGACTGTGATGTCATAATGGCCTTCATGGTGACAATGATGTCATAATGGTCGTCATGGCGACAGTGTTGTCATAATTGTCGTCATGGCAACGATGATGTCATAATTGACGTCATGCAATGGTGATGTCATAATGGTCGTCATGGCGACGTTAATGGCATAATGGTTGCCATGGCAACAATGTTGTCATAAAGGTCGTCATGGCGACGATGATGTCATAATGGTAGTCATGGCAACGATGATGTCATAATGGTCATCATGGCAACGATGATGTCAAAATGGTTGTCATGGCAATGGTGATGTTATAATGGTCGTCATGGCAAAGGTGATGTCATAATGGTCGTCATGGCGACGATGATGTCATAATGGTCGTCATGGCGACGATGATGTCATAATGGTCGTCATGGCGACGATGATGTCAGTATGGTGGTCATGGCTTTGGTGATGTCATAATGGTCGTCATGGCGACGGTGATGTCATAATGGTCGTCATGGCAATGGTGATGTCAGAATGGTCGTCATGGCAAAGGTGATGTCAGAATGGTCATCATGGCGACAATGATGTCATAATGGTCGTCATGGCGACGATGATGTCATAATGGTCGTCATGGCGATGATGATGTCATAATGGTCGTCATGGCGACGATGATGTCAAAATGGTCGTCATGGCGACAATGATGTCATAATGGTCGTCATGGCGACAATGATGTCATAATGGTCGTCATGCCGACGATGATGTCATTATGGTCATCATGGCAACGATGATGTCATAATGGTCGTCATGGCGACGATGATGTCATAAAAGTCATCATGGCGACGATGATGTCATAATGGTCGTCATGGCGACGATGATGTCAATATGGTTGTCATGGCTTTGGTGATGTCATAATGGTCGTCACGGCGACGGTGATGTCATAATGGTCGTCATGGCGACGATGACGTCATAATGGTCGTCATGGCGACGATGATGTCATACTGGTCGTCATGGCGACGGTGTTGCCATAATGGTCGTCATGGCGACGATGATGTCAATATGGTTGTCATAGCTTTGGTGATGTCATAATGGTCATCATGGCGACGGTGATGTCATAATGGTCGTCACAGCACCTATGATGTCATAATGGTCGTCACGGCGACGGTGATGTCATAATGGTCGTCATGGCGACGATGATGTCATACTGGTCGTCATGGCGACGGTGTTGCCATAATGGTCGTCATGGCGACGATGGTGTCATAATGGTCGTCATGGCGACAATGATGTCATAATGGTCGTCATGGCGACGATGACGTCATAATGGTCGTCATGGCGACGATGATGTCACAATGGTCGTCATGGCGACGGTGATGTCATAATGGTTGCCATGGCAACAATGTTGTCATAAAGGTCGTCATGGCGAAGGTGATGTCATAATGGTCGTCATGACGATGATGATGTCATTATGGTCGTCATGGCAACGATGATGTCATAATGGTCATCATGGCACTGATGAAGTCATATTCGTCTTCACGGCAATAGTGATGTCATAATGCTCATCATGGCGAAGGTGATGTCATAATAATTGCCATGGCAACAATGTTGTCATAATGGTCGTCATGACGACGGTTATGTCATAATGGTCGTCATGGCGACGATGAGGTCATAATGTTCGTCATGGCGACGGTGATGTCATATTGGTCGTCATGGCGACGATGATGTCAAAATGGTCATCATGGCGACGATGATGCCATAATGGTCGTCATGGCGATGATGATGCCATAATGGTCATCATGGCGACGATGATGTCAAAATGGTCGTCATGGCGACAATGATGTCATAATGGTCGTCATGGCGACGGTGTTGCCATAATGGTCGTCATGGCGACGATGATGTCATAATGGTCGTCATGACGATGATGATGTCATTATGGTCGTCATGGCAACGATGATGTCATAATGGTCATCATGGCACTGATGAAGTCATATTCGTCTTCACGGCAATAGTGATGTCATAATGCTCATCATGGCGAAGGTGATGTCATAATAATTGCCATGGCAACAATGTTGTCATAATGGTCGTCATGACGACGGTTATGTCATAATGGTCGTCATGGCGACGATGAGGTCATAATGTTCGTCATGGCGACGGTGATGTCATATTGGTCGTCATGGCGACGATGATGTCAAAATGGTCATCATGGCGACGATGATGCCATAATGGTCGTCATGGCGATGATGATGCCATAATGGTCGTCATGGCGACGATGATGTCAAAATGGTCGTCATGGCGACAATGATGTCATAATGGTCGTCATGGCGACGGTGTTGCCATAATGGTCGTCATGGCGACGATGATGTCATAATGGTCGTCATGGCGACGATGATGTCATAATGGTCGTCATGGCGACGATGATGTCATAATGGTCGTCATGCCGACGATGATGTCATTATGGTCATCATGGCGACGATGATGTCATAATGGTCGTCATGGCGACGATGATGTCAATATGGTTGTCATGGCTTTGGTGATGTCATAATGGTCGTCACGGCGACGGTGATGTCATAATGGTCGTCATGGCGACGATGATGTCATAATGGTCGTCACGGCGACGATGATGTCATAATGGTCGTCACGGCGACGATGATGTCATAATGGTCGTCATGGCGACGATGATGTCACACTGTTCGTCATGGCGACGGTGTTGCCATAATGGTCGTCATGGCGACGATGATGTCACACTGTTCGTCATGGCAACGGTCTTGCCATAATGGTCGTCATAGCGACGATGATGTCATAATGGTCGTCATGGCAACGATGATGTCATAATGGTCGTCATGGCGACTGTGATGTCATAATGGCCTTCTTGGTGACAATGATGTCATAATGGTCGTCATGGCGACAGTGTTGTCATAATAGTCGTCATGGCGACAGTAAAGTCATAATGGTTGCCATGGCAACAATGTTGTCATAAAGGTCGTCATGGCGACGATGATGTCATAATGGTAGTCATGGCAACGATGATGTCATAATGGTCGTCATGGCAACGATGATCTCAAAATGGTTGTCATGGCAATGGTGATGTCATAATGGTCGTCATGGCAAAGGTGATGTCATAATGGTCGTCATGGCGACGATGATGTCATAATGGTCGTCATGGCGACGATGATGTCATAATGGTCGTCATGGCGACGATGATGTCAGTATGGTGGTCATGGCTTTGGTGATGTCATAATGGTCGTCATGGCGACGGTGATGTCATAATGGTCGTCATGGCAATGGTGATGTCAGAATGGTCGTCATGGCAAAGGTGATGTCAGAATGGTCATCATGGCGACAATGATGTCATAATGGTCGTCATGGCGACGATGATGTCATAATGGTCGTCATGGCGATGATGATGTCATAATGGTCGTCATGGCGACGATGATGTCAAAATGGTCGTCATGGCGACAATGATGTCATAATGGTCGTCATGGCGACGATGATGTCATTATGGTCGTCATGGCGACGGTGTTGCCATAATGGTCGTCATGGCGACGATGATGTCATAATGGTCGTCATGGCGACGATGATGTCATAATGGTCGTCATGGCGTCAATGATGTCATAATGGTCGTCATGCCGACGATGATGTCATTATGGTCATCATGGCAACGATGATGTCATAATGGTCGTCATGGCGACGATGATGTCATAATAGTCATCATGGCGACAATGATGTCATAATGGTCGTCATGCCGACGATGATGTCATTATGGTCATCATGGCAACGATGATGTCATAATAGTCGTCATGGCGACGATGATGTCATAATAGTCATCATGGCGACAATGATGTCATAATGGTCGTCATGGCGACGATGATGTCAATATGGTTGTCATGGCTTTGGTGATGTCATAATGGTCGTCACGGCGACGGTGATGTCATAATGGTCGTCATGGCGACGATGACGTCATAATGGTCGTCATGGCGACGGTGTTGCCATAATGGTCGTCATGGCGACGATGATGTCATAATGGTCGTCATGGCGACGATGATGTCATAATGGTCGTCATGGCGACGATTATGTCATAATGATCGTCATGCCGACGATGATGTCATAATAGTCGTCATGGCGAATATGATGTCATAATGGTCGTCATGGCGACGATGATGTCATAATGGTCGTCATGGCGACGATGACGTCATAATGATCGTCATGGCGACGATGACGTCATAATGATCGTCATGTCGACGGTGATGTCATAATGGTCGTCATGGTGATGGTGATGTCACAATAGTCGTCATGGCGACGTTGATGTCATAATTGTCGTCATGCCGACGATGATGTCATAATGGTCGTCATGGCGACGGTTTTACCAAAATGGTCGTCATGGCGACGATGATGTCATAATGGTCGTCATGGCGACAATGATGTCATAATGGTCGTCATGGCGACGATGTCAGAATGGTCGTCATGGCGACAATTATGTCAGTATGGTAGTCAAGGCATTGGTGATGTCATAATGGTCGTCATGGCGACGATGATGTCATAATGGTCGTCATGGCGACGATGATGTCAATATGGTTGTCATGGTTTTGGTGATGTCATAATGGTCGTCATGGCGACGATGATGTCATAATGGTCGTCACGGCGACGATGATGTCATAATGGTCGACACGGCGACGGTGATGTCATAATGGTTGCCATAGCAACAATGTTGTCATAAAGTTCGTCATGGCGACGATGATGTCATAATGGTAGTCATGGCAACGATGATGTCATAATGGTCGTCATGGCGACGATGATGTCATACTGGTCATCATGGCGACAGTGTTGCCATAATGGTCGTCATGGCGACGATGATGTCATAATTGTCGTCATGGAGACGGCGTTGTCATAATGGTCGTCATGCCGACGATGATGTCATAATGGTCGTCATGGTGAAGATGATGTCATAATGGTCGTCATAGCGACGATGATGTCATAATGGTCGTCATGGCGACGATGACGTCATAATGGTCGTCATGGCGACGATGATGTCATAATGGTCGTCATGGCGACGGTGATGTCATAATAGTCGTCATGGCGACGATGATGTCATAATGGTCGTCATGGCGACGATGATGTCATAATGGTCGTCATGGCGACGAGGATGTCAGTATGGTGGTCATGGCTTTGGTGATGTCATAATGGTCGTCATGGCGACGGTGTTGCCATAATGGTCGTCATGGTGACGATGATGTCATAATGGTCGTAATGGCGACGATGATGTCATAATGGTCGTCATGGCGACGATGACGTCATAATGGTCGTCATGGCGACGATGATGTCATAATGGTCGTCATGGCGACTATGATGTCATAATGGTCGTTATGGCGACGATGATGTCAGTATGGTGGTCATGGCTTTGGTGATGTCATAATGGTCGTCATGGCGACGGTGATGTCGTACTGGTCGTCATGGCAATGGTGATGTCAGAATGGTCGTCATGGCGACGATGATGTCAGTATGGTGGTCATGGCTTTGATGATGTCATAATGGTCGTCATGGCGACGATGATGTCATAATGGTCGTCATGGCGACGGTGATGTCATAATGGTCGTCATGGCGACGATGATGTCATAATGGTCGTCACGGCGACGATGATGTCATAATGGTCGTCATGGCGACGATGATGTCATAATGGTCGTCATGCCGACGATGATGTCATAATGGTCGTCATGGCAACGGTGTTGCCATAATGGTCGTCGTGGCGACGATGATGTTATAATGGTCGTCATGGCGACGATGATGTCAGTATGGTGGTCATGGCTTTGGTGATGTCATAATGGTCGTCATGGCGACGGTGATGTCAAAATGGTCGTCATGGCAATGGTGATGTCAGAATGGTCGTCATGACGACGATGATGTCAGTATGGTGGTCATGGCTTTGGTGATGTCATAATGGTCGTCATGGCGACGATGATGTCAATATGGTTGTCATGGCTTTGGTGATGTCATAATGGTCGTCATGGCGACGATGACGTCATAATGGTCTCATGGCAACGATGAAGTCATATTCGTCGTCACGGCAATAGTGATGTCATAATGCTCATTATGGCGAAGGTGATGTCATAATAATTGCCATGGCAACAATGTAGTCATAATGGTCGTCATGACGACGGTTATGTCATAATGGTCGTCATGGCGACGGTGATGTCATAATGGTCATCATGGTGACGATGATGTCATAATGGTCATCATGGTGACGATGATGTCATAATGGTCGTCATGGCGACGGTGATGTCCTAATGGTCATCATGGCGACAATGATGTCATAATGGTCGTCATGGCAACGATGATGTCATAATGTTCGTCATGGCGACGATGAAGTCATAATGGTCGTCATGGCGACGATGATGTCAAAATGGTCATCATGGCGACGATGATGTCATAATGGTCGTCATGGCGACGGTGATGTCAGAATGGTCGTCATGGCAATGGTGATGTCAGAATGGTCGTCATGGCAAAGGTGATGTCAGAATGGTCATCATGGCGACGATGATGTCATAATGGTCGTCATGGCGACGATGATGTCATAATGGTCGTCATGGCGATGATGATGCCATAATGGTCGTCATGGCGACGATGATGTCAAAATGGTCGTCATGGCGACAATGATGTCATAATGGTCGTCATGGCGACGGTGATGTCATTATGGTCGTCATGGCGACGGTGTTGCCATAATGGTCGTCATGGCGACGATGATGTCATAATGGTCGTCATGGCGACGATGATGTCATAATGGTCGTCATGCCGACGATGATGTCATAATGGTCGTCATGCCGACGATGATGTCATTATGGTCATCATGGCGACAATGATGTCATAATGGTCGTCACGGCGACGGTGATGTCAATATGGTTGTCATGGCCTTGGTGATGTCATAATGGTCGTCACGGCGACGGTGATGTCATAATGGTCGTCATGGCGACGATGATGTCATAATGGTCGTCACGGCGACGATGATGTCATAATGGTCGTCACGGCGATGATGAAGTCATAATGATCGTCACGGCGACGATGATGTCATAATGGTCGTCACGGCGACGGTGATGTCATAATGGTCGTCATGGCGACGATGATGTCACACTGTTCGTCATGGCGACGGTGTTGCCATAATGGTCGTCATGGCGACGATGATGTCACACTGTTCGTCATGGCGACGGTGTTGCCATAATGGTCGTCATGGCGACGATGATGTCATAATGGTCGTCATGGCAACGATGATGTCATAATGGTCATCATGGCGACGATGACGTCATAATGGTCGTCATGGCGACGATGATGTCATAATGGTCGTCATGGCGACTATGATGTCATACTGGTTGTCATGGCGACGGAGTTGCCATAATGGTCGTCATGGCGACGATGATGTCATAATGGTCGTCATGGTGACGATGATGTCATAATGGTCGTCATGGCGACAATGATGTCATAATGGTCGTCATGCCGACGATGATGTCATCATGGTCATCATTCCCACGGTGATGTCATAATGGTCGTCATGGCGACTGTGATGTCATAATGGCCTTCATGGTGACAATGATGTCATAATGGTCGTCATGGCGACAGTGTTGTCATAATTGTCGTCATGGCAACGATGATGTCATAATTGACGTCATGCAATGGTGATGTCATAATAGTCGTCATGGCGATGGTAATGTCATAATGGTTGCCATGGCAACAATGTTGTCATAAAGGTCGTCATGGCGACGATGATGTCATAATGGTAGTCATGGCAACGATGATGTCATAATGGTCGTCATGGCAACGATGATGTCAAAATGGTTGTCGTGGCAATGGTGATGTCATAATGGTCGTCATGGCAAAGGTGATGTCATAATGGTCATCATGGCGACGGTGATGTCATAATGGTCGTCATGGCGACGATGATGTCATAATGGTCGTCATGGTGACGATGATGTCAGTATGGTGGTCATGGCTTTGGTGATGTCATAATGGTCGTCATGGCGACGGTGATGTCATAATGGTCGTCATGGCAATGGTGATGTCAGAATGGTCGTCATGGCAAAGGTGATGTCAGAATGGTCATCATGGCGACAATGATGTCATAATGGTCGTCATGGCGACGATGATGTCATAATGGTCGTCATGGCGATGATGATGTCATAATGGTCATCATGGCGACAATGATGTCATAATGGTCGTCATGGCGACGATGATGTCAATATGGTTGTCATGGCTTTGGTGATGTCATAATGGTCGTGACGGTGATGTCATAATGGTCGTCTTGGCGACGATGATGTCATACTGGTCGTCATGGCGACGGTGTTGCCATAATGGTCGTCATGGTGACGATGATATCATAATGGTCGTCATGGCGACGATAATGTCATAATGGTCGTCATGGCGACGATTATGTCATAATGGTCGTCATGCCGACGATGATGTCATAATAGTCGTCATGGCGAAGATGATGTGATAATAGTCGTCATGGCGAAGATGATGTCATAATGGTCGTCATGGCGACGATGATGTCATAATGGTCGTCATGGCGACGATGACGTCATAATAGTCGTCATGGCGACGGTGATGTCATAATAGCCGTCATGGCGACGTTGATGTCATAATTGTCGTCATGCCGACGATGATGTCATAATGGTCGTCATGGCGACGGTGTTACCATAATGGTCGTCATGGCGACGATGATGTCATAATGGTCGTCATGGCGACAATGATGTCATAATGGTCGTCATGGCGACGATGATGTCAGAATGGTCGTCATGGCGACGGTTATGTCAGTATGGTAGTCATGGCTTTGGTGATGTCATAATGGTCGTCATGGCGACGATGATGTCATAATGGTCGTCATGCCGACGATGATGTCATTATGGTCATCATGGCGACAATGATGTCATAATGGTCGTCATGGCGACGATGATGTCAATATGGTTGTCATGGCTTTGGTGATGTCATAATGGTCGTCACGGCGACGGTGATGTCATAATGGTCGTCATGGCGACGATGATGTCATAATGGTCGTCACGGCGACGATGATGTCATAATGGTCGTCACGGCGACGATGAAGTCATAATGATCGTCACGGCGACGATGATGTCATAATGGTCGTCACGGCGACGGTGATGTCATAATGGTCGTCATGGCGACGATGATGTCACACTGTTCGTCATGGCGACGGTGTTGCCATAATGGTCGTCATGGCGACGATGATGTCACACTGTTCGTCATGGCGACGGTGTTGCCATAATGGTCGTCATGGCTACGATGATGTCATAATGGTCGTCATGGCAACGATGATGTCATAATGGTCGTCATGGCGACGATGACGTCATAATGGTCGTCATGGCGACAATGATGTCATAATGGTCGTCATGGCGACGATGATGCCATACTGGTTGTCATGGCGACGGAGTTGCCATAATGGTCGTCATGGCGACGATGATGTCATAATGGTCGTCATGGTGACGATGATGTCATAATGGTCGTCATGGCGACAATGATGTCATAATGGTCGTCATGCCGACGATGATGTCATCATGGTCATCATTCCCACGGTGATGTCATAATGGTCGTCATGGCGACTGTGATGTCATAATGGCCTTTATGGTGACAATGATGTCATAATGGTCGTCATGGCGACAGTGTTGTCATAATTGTCGTCATGGCAACGATGATGTCATAATTGACGTCATGCAATGGTGATGTCATAATGGTCGTCATGGCGATGGTAATGTCATAATGGTTGCCATGGCAACAATGTTGTCATAAAGGTCGTCATGGCGACGATGATGTCATAATGGTAGTCATGGCAACGATGATGTCATAATGGTCGTCATGGCAACGATGATGTCAAAATGGTTGTCGTGGCAATGGTGATGTCATAATGGTCGTCATGGCAAAGGTGATGTCATAATGGTCATCATGGCGACGATGATGTCATAATGGTCGTCATGGCGACGATGATGTCATAATGGTCGTCATGGTGACGATGATGTCAGTATGGTGGTCATGGCTTTGGTGATGTCATAATGGTCGTCATAGCGACGGTGATGTCATAATGGTCGTCATGGCAATGGTGATGTCAGAATGGTCGTCATGGCAAAGGTGATGTCAGAATGGTCATCATGGCGACAATGATGTCATAATGGTCGTCATGGCGACGATGATGTCATAATGGTCGTCATGGCGATGATGATGTCATAATGGTCATCATGGCGACAATGATGTCATAATGGTCGTCATGGCGACGATGATGTCAATATGGTTGTCATGGCTTTGGTGATGTCATAATGGTCGTGACGGTGATGTCATAATGGTCGTCTTGGCGACGATGACGTCATAATGGTCGTCATGGCGACGATGATGTCATACTGGTCGTCATGGCGACGGTGTTGCCATAATGGTCGTCATGGTGACGATGATATCATAATGGTCGTCATGGCGACGATAATGTCATAATGGTCGTCATGGCGACGATTATGTCATAATGGTCGTCATGCCGACGATGATGTCATAATAGTCGTCATGGCGAAGATGATGTCATAATAGTCGTCATGGCGAAGATGATGTCATAATGGCCGTCATGGCGACGATGATGTCATAATGGTCGTCATGGCGACGATGACGTCATAATAGTCGTCATGGCGACGGTGATGTCATAATAGCCGTCATGGCGACGTTGATGTCATAATTGTCGTCATGCCGACGATGATGTCATAATGGTCGTCATGGCGACGGTGTTACCATAATGGTCGTCATGGCGACGATGATGTCATAATGGTCGTCATGGCGACAATGATGTCATAATGGTCGTCATGGCGACGATGATGTCAGAATGGTCGTCATGGCGACGGTTATGTCAGTATGGTAGTCATGGCTTTGGTGATGTCATAATGGTCGTCATGGCGACGATGATGTCATAATGGTCGTCATGGCGACGATGATGTCATAATGGTCGTCACTGCGACGATGATGTCATAATGGTCGTCATGGCGACGGTGATGTCATAATGGTTGCCATAGCAACAATGTTGTCATAAAGTTCGTCATGGTGACGATGATATCATAATGGTAGTCATGGCAACGATGATGTCATAATGGTCGTCATGGCGACGATGATGTCATCATGGTCGTCATGGCGACGATGATGTCATGATGGTCGTCATGGCGACGATGACGTCATAATGGTCGTCATGGCGACGATGATGTCATAATGGTCGTCATGGCGACGGTGATGTCATAATAGTCGTCATGGCGACGATGATGTCATAATGGTCGTCATGCCGACGATGATGTCATAATGGTCGTCACGGCGACGGTGTTGCCATAATGGTCGTCATGACGACGATGTTGTCATAATGGTCTTCATGGCGACGATGATGTCAGTATGGTGGTCATGGCTTTGGTGATGTCATAATGGTCGTCATGGCGACGGTGATGTCATAATGGTCATCATGGCAATGGTGATGTCAGAATGGTCGTCATGGCGACGGTGTTGCCATAATGGTCGTCATGGCGACGATGATGTCATAATGGTCGTCATGGCGACGATGACGTCATAATGGTCGTCATGGCGACGATGACGTCATAATGGTCGTCATGGCGACGATGATGTCATAATGGTCGTCATGGCGACGATGATGTTATAATGGTCGTCATGGCGACGATGATGTCAGTATGGTGGTCATGGCTTTGGTGATGTCATAATGGTCGTCATGGCGACGGTGATGTCATAATGGTCGTCATGGCAATGGTGATGTCAGAATGGTCGTCATGGCGACGATGATGTCAGTATGGTGGTCATGGCTTTGGTGATTTCATAATGGTCGTCATGGCGACGATGATGTCATAATGGTCGTCATGGCGACGATGATGTCAATATGGTTGTCATGGCTTTGGTGATGTCATAATGGTCGTCATGGCGACGATGATGTCATAATGGTCGTCACGGCGGCGGTAATGTCATAATTGTCGTCATGGCGACGATGATGTCATACTGTCGTCATGGCGACGGTGTTGCCATAATGGTCGTCATGGTGACGATGATGTCATAATGGTCATCATGGCGACGATGACGTCATAATGGTCGTCATGGCGACGATGACGTCATAATGGTCGTCATGGCGACGATGATGTCATAATGGTCGTCATGGCGACGATGATGTCATACTGATCGTCATGGCGACGGTGTTGCCATAATGGTCGTCATGGCGACGATGATGTCATAATGGTCGTTATGCCGACGATGATGTCATAATGGTCGTCATGGCGACGGTGTTGCCATAATGGTCGTCATGGCGACGATGATGTCATAATGGTCGTCATGGCGACGATGATGTCAGTATGGTGGTCATGGCTTTGGTGATGTCATAATGGTCGTCATGGCGTCGGTGATGTCATAATAGTCGTCATGGCAATGGTGATGTCATACTGGTCTTCATGGCGACGGTGTTGCCATAATGGTCGTCATTTCGTCGATGATGTCATAATGGTCGTCATGCCGACGATGATGTCATAATGGTCGTCATGGCGACGGTGTTGTCATAATGGTCGTCATGGCGACGATGATGTCATAATGGTCGTAATGGCGACGATGATGTCATAATGGTCGTCATGGCGACGATGATGTCAGTATGGTGGTCATGTCTTTGGTGATGTCATAATGGTCGTCATGGCGATGGTGATGTCATAATGGTCGTCATGGCGATGATGATGTCAGAATGGTCGTCATGGCGACGATGATGTCAGTATGGTGGTCATGGCTTTTTTGATGTCATAATGGTCGTCATGGCGACGATGATGTGATAATGGTCGTCATGGCGACGATGATGTCAGTATGGTGGTCATGGCTTTGGTGATGTCATAATGGTCGTCATGGCGACGGTGATGTCATAATGGTCGTCATGGCAATGGTGATGTCAGAATGGTCGTCATGGCGACGGTGTTGCCATAATGGTCGTCATGGCGACGATGATGTCATAATGGTCGTCATGGCGACGATGATGTCATAATGGTCGTCATGGCGACGATGACGTCATAATGGTCGTCATGGCGACGATGATGTCATAATGGTCGTCATGGCGACGATGATGTCATAATGGTCGTCATGGCGACGATGATGTCAGTATGGTGGTCATGGCGACGGTGATGTCATAATGGTCGTCATGGCGACGGTGATGTCATAATGGTCGTCATGGCAATGGTGATGTCAGAATGGTCGTCATGGCGACGATGATGTCAGTATGGTGGTCATGGCTTTGGTGATGTCATAATGGTCGTCATGGCGACGATGATGTCATAATGGTCGTCATGGCGACGATGATCTCAATATGGTTGTCATGGCTTTGGTGATGTCATAATGGTCATCATGGCGACGGTGATGTCATAATGGTCGTCATGGCGACGATGATGTCATAATGGTCGTCACGGTGACGATGATGTCATAATGGTCGTCACGGCTGCGGTAATGTCATAATTGTCGTCATGGCGACGATGATGTCATACTGTCGTCATGGCGACGGTGTTGCCATAATGGTCGTCATGGCGACGATGATGTTATAATGGTCGTCATGGCGACGATGATGTCAGTATGGTGGTCATGGCTTTGGTGATGTCATAATGGTCGTCATGGCGACGGTGATGTCATAATGGTCGTCATGGCAATGGTGATGTCAGAATGGTCGTCATGGCGACGATGATGTCAGTATGGTGGTCATGGCTTTGGTGATTTCATAATGGTCGTCATGGCGACGATGATGTCATAATGGTCGTCATGGCGACGATGATGTCAATATGGTTGTCATGGCTTTGGTGATGTCATAATGGTCGTCATGGCGACGATGATGTCATAATGGTCGTCACGGCGGCGGTAATGTCATAATTGTCGTCATGGCGACGATGATGTCATACTGTCGTCATGGCGACGGTGTTGCCATAATGGTCGTCATGGTGACGATGATGTCATAATGGTCATCATGGCGACGATGACGTCATAATGGTCGTCATGGCGACGATGACGTCATAATGGTCGTCATGGCGACGATGATGTCATAATGGTCGTCATGGCGACGATGATGTCATACTGATCGTCATGGCGACGGTGTTGCCATAATGGTCGTCATGGCGACGATGATGTCATAATGGTCGTCATGCCGACGATGATGTCATAATGGTCGTCATGGCGACGGTGTTGCCATAATGGTCGTCATGGCGACGATGATGTCATAATGGTCGTCATGGCGACGATGATGTCAGTATGGTGGTCATGGCTTTGGTGATGTCATAATGGTCGTCATGGCGTCGGTGATGTCATAATAGTCGTCATGGCAATGGTGATGTCATACTGGTCTTCATGGCGACGGTGTTGCCATAATGGTCGTCATTTCGACGATGATGTCATAATGGTCGTCATGCCGACGATGATGTCATAATGGTCGTCATGGCGACGGTGTTGTCATAATGGTCGTCATGGCGACGATGATGTCATAATGGTCGTAATGGCGACGATGATGTCATAATGGTCGTCATGGCGACGATGATGTCAGTATGGTGGTCATGTCTTTGGTGATGTCATAATGGTCGTCATGGCGATGGTGATGTCATAATGGTCGTCATGGCGACGATGATGTCAGAATGGTCGTCATGGCGACGATGATGTCAGTATGGTGGTCATGTCTTTTTTGATGTCATAATGGTCGTCATGGCGACGATGATGTGATAATGGTCGTCATGGCGACGATGATGTCAGTATGGTGGTCATGGCTTTGGTGATGTCATAATGGTCGTCATGGCGACGGTGATGTCATAATGGTCGTCATGGCAATGGTGATGTCAGAATGGTCGTCATGGCGACGGTGTTGCCATAATGGTCGTCATGGCGACGATGATGTTATAATGGTCGTCATGGCGACGATGATGTCATAATGGTCGTCATGGCGACGATGACGTCATAATGGTCGTCATGGCGACGATGATGTCATAATGGTCGTCATGGCGACGATGATGTCATAATGGTCGTCATGGCGACGATGATGTCAGTATGGTGGTCATGGCGACGGTGATGTCATAATGGTCGTCATGGCGACGGTGATGTCATAATGGTCGTCATGGCAATGGTGATGTCAGAATGGTCGTCATGGCGACGATGATGTCAGTATGGTGGTCATGGCTTTGGTGATGTCATAATGGTCGTCATGGCGACGATGATGTCATAATGGTCGTCATGGCGACGATGATCTCAATATGGTTTGTCATGGCTTTGGTGATGTCATAATGGTCATCATGGCGACGGTGATGTCATAATGGTCGTCATGGCGACGATGATGTCATAATGGTCGTCACGGCTGCGGTAATGTCATAATTGTCGTCATGGCGACGATGATGTCATACTGTCGTCATGGCGACGGTGTTGCCATAATGGTCGTCATGGCGACGATGACGTCATAATGGTCGTCATGGCGACGATGACGTCATAATGGTCTTCATGGCGACGATGATGTCATACTGGTCGTCATGGCGACGGTGTTGCCATAATGGTTGTCATGGCGACGATGATGTCATAATGGTCGTCATGCCGACGATGATGTCATATTGGTCGTCATGGCGACGGTGTTGTCATAATGGTCGTCATGGCGACGATGATGTCATAATGGTCGTCATGGCAACGATGATGTCATAATGGTCGTCATGGCGACGATGATGTCAGTATGGTGGTCATGGCTTTGGTGATGTCATAATGGTCGTCATGGCGTCGGTGATGTCATAATAGTCGTCATGGCAATTGTGATGTCATACTGGTCGTCATGGCGACGGTGTTGCCATAATGGTCGTCATTTCGACGATGATGTCATAATGGTCGTCATGCCGACGATGATGTCATAATGGTCGTCATGGCGACGATGATGTCATAGTGGTCGTCATGCCGACGATGATGTCTTTATGGTCATCATGGCGACAATGATGTCATAATGGTCGTCATGGCGACGATGATGTCAATATGGTTGTCATGGCTTTGGTGATGTCATAATGTTCGTCACGGCGACGGTGATGTCATAATGGTCGTCATGGCGACGATGATGTCATAATGGTTGTCACGGCGACGATGATGTCATAATGGTCGTCACGGCGATGATGAAGTCATAATGATCGTCACGGCGACGATGATGTCATAATGGTCGTCACGGCGACGGTGATGTCATAATGGTCGTCATGGCGACGATGATGTCACACTGTTCGTCATGGCGACGGTGTTGCCATAATGGTCATCATGGCGACGATGATGTCACACTGTTCGTCATGGCGACGGTGTTGCCATAATGGTCGTCATGGCGACGATGATGTCATAATGGTCGTCATGGCGACGATGACGTCATAATGGTCGTCATGGCGACGATGATGTCATACTGGTTGTCATGGCGACGGAGTTGCCATAATGGTCGTCATGGCGACGATGATGTCATAATGGTCGTCATGGTGACGATGATGTCATAATGGTCGTCATGGCGACAATGATGTCATAATGGTCGTCATGCCGACGATGATGTCATCATGGTCATCATTCCCACGGTGATGTCATAATGGTCGTCATGGCGACTGTGATGTCATAATGGCCTTCATGGTGACAATGATGTCATAATGGTCGTCATGGCGACAGTGTTGTCATAATTGTCGTCATGGCGACGATGATGTCATACTGTCGTCATGGCGACGGTGTTGCCATAATGGTCGTCATGGCGACGATGATGTCATAATGGTCGTCATGCCGACGATGATGTCATAATGGTCGTCATGGCGACGGTGTTGCCATAATGGTCGTCATGGCGACGATGATGTCATAATGGTCGTCATGGCGACGATGACGTCATAATGATCGTCATGGCGACGATGACGTCATAATGATCGTCATGTCGACGGTGATGTCATAGTGGTCGTCATGGTGATGGTGATGTCACAATAGTCGTCATGGCGACGTTGATGTCATAATTGTCGTCATGCCGACGATGATGTCATAATGGTCGTCATGGCGACGGTGTTACCATAATGGTCGTCATGGCGACGATGATGTCATAATGGTCGTCATGGCGACAATGATGTCATAATGGTCGTCATGGCGACGATGTCAGAATGGTCGTCATGGCGACGATTATGTCAGTATGGTAGTCAAGGCATTGGTGATGTCATAATGGTCGTCATGGCGACGATGATGTCAATATGGTTGTCATAGTTTTGGTGATGTCATAATGGTCGTCATGGCGACGATGATGTCATAATGGTCGTCACGGCGACGATGATGTCATAATGGTCGTTACGGCGACGGTGATGTCATAATGGTTGCCATAGCAACAATGTTGTCATAAAGTTCGTCATGGCGACGATGACGTCATAATGGTCGTCATGGCGACGATGATGTCATAATGGTCGTCATGGCGACGATGATGTCATACTGATCGTCATGGCGACGGTGTTGCCATAATGGTCGTCATGGCGACGATGATGTCATAATGGTCGTCATGCCGACGATGATGTCATAATGGTCGTCATGGCGACGGTGTTGCCATAATGGTCGTCATGGCGACGATGATGTCATAATGGTCGTCATGGCGACGATGATGTCAGTATGGTGGTCATGGCTTTGGTGATGTCATAATGGTCGTCATGGCGTCGGTGATGTCATAATAGTCGTCATGGCAATGGTGATGTCATACTGGTCTTCATGGCGACGGTGTTGCCATAATGGTCGTCATTTCGACGATGATGTCATAATGGTCGTCATGCCGACGATGATGTCATAATGGTCGTCATGGCGACGGTGTTGTCATAATGGTCGTCATGGCGACGATGATGTCATAATGGTCGTAATGGCGACGATGATGTCATAATGGTCGTCATGGCGACGATGATGTCAGTATGGTGGTCATGTCTTTGGTGATGTCATAATGGTCGTCATGGCGATGGTGATGTCATAATGGTCGTCATGGCGACGATGATGTCAGAATGGTCGTCATGGCGACGATGATGTCAGTATGGTGGTCATGTCTTTTTTGATGTCATAATGGTCGTCATGGCGACGATGATGTGATAATGGTCGTCATGGCGACGATGATGTCAGTATGGTGGTCATGGCTTTGGTGATGTCATAATGGTCGTCATGGCGACGGTGATGTCATAATGGTCGTCATGGCAATGGTGATGTCAGAATGGTCGTCATGGCGACGGTGTTGCCATAATGGTCGTCATGGCGACGATGATGTCATAATGGTCGTCATGGCGACGATGATGTCATAATGGTCGTCATGGCGACGATGACGTCATAATGGTCGTCATGGCGACGATGATGTCATAATGGTCGTCATGGCGACGATGATGTCATAATGGTCGTCATGGCGACGATGATGTCAGTATGGTGGTCATGGCGACGGTGATGTCATAATGGTCGTCATGGCGACGGTGATGTCATAATGGTCGTCATGGCAATGGTGATGTCAGAATGGTCGTCATGGCGACGATGATGTCAGTATGGTGGTCATGGCTTTGGTGATGTCATAATGGTCGTCATGGCGACGATGATGTCATAATGGTCGTCATGGCGACGATGATCTCAATATGGTTTGTCATGGCTTTGGTGATGTCATAATGGTCATCATGGCGACGGTGATGTCATAATGGTCGTCATGGCGACGATGATGTCATAATGGTCGTCACGGCTGCTGTAATGTCATAATTGTCGTCATGGCGACGATGATGTCATACTGTCGTCATGGCGACGGTGTTGCCATAATGGTCGTCATGGCGACGATGACGTCATAATGGTCGTCATGGCGACGATGACGTCATAATGGTCTTCATGGCGACGATGATGTCATACTGGTCGTCATGGCGACGGTGTTGCCATAATGGTTGTCATGGCGACGATGATGTCATAATGGTCGTCATGCCGACGATGATGTCATAATGGTCGTCATGGCGACGGTGTTGTCATAATGGTCGTCATGGCGACGATGATGTCATAATGGTCGTCATGGCAACGATGATGTCATAATAGTCGTCATGGCGACGATGATGTCAGTATGGTGGTCATGGCTTTGGTGATGTCATAATGGTCGTCATGGCGTCGGTGATGTCATAATAGTCGTCATGGCAATTGTGATGTCATACTGGTCGTCATGGCGACGGTGTTGCCATAATGGTCGTCATTTCGACGATGATGTCATAATGGTCGTCATGCCGACGATGATGTCATAATGGTCGTCATGGCGACGATGATGTCATAGTGGTCGTCATGCCGACGATGATGTCTTTATGGTCATCATGGCGACAATGATGTCATAATGGTCGTCATGGCGACGATGATGTCAATATGGTTGTCATGGCTTTGGTGATGTCATAATGGTCGTCACGGCGACGGTGATGTCATAATGGTCGTCATGGCGACGATGATGTCATAATGGTTGTCACGGCGACGATGATGTCATAATGGTCGTCACGGCGATGATGAAGTCATAATGATCGTCACGGCGACGATGATGTCATAATGGTCGTCACGGCGACGGTGATGTCATAATGGTCGTCATGGCGACGATGATGTCACACTGTTCGTCATGGCGACGGTGTTGCCATAATGGTCATCATGGCGACGATGATGTCACACTGTTCGTCATGGCGACGGTGTTGCCATAATGGTCGTCATGGCGACGATGATGTCATAATGGTCGTCATGGCGACGATGACGTCATAATGGTCGTCATGGCGACGATGATGTCATACTGGTTGTCATGGCGACGGAGTTGCCATAATGGTCGTCATGGCGACGATGATGTCATAATGGTCGTCATGGTGACGATGATGTCATAATGGTCGTCATGGCGACAATGATGTCATAATGGTCGTCATGCCGACGATGATGTCATCATGGTCATCATTCCCACGGTGATGTCATAATGGTCGTCATGGCGACTGTGATGTCATAATGGCCTTCATGGTGACAATGATGTCATAATGGTCGTCATGGCGACAGTGTTGTCATAATTGTCGTCATGGCGACGATGATGTCATACTGTCGTCATGGCGACGGTGTTGCCATAATGGTCGTCATGGCGACGATGATGTCATAATGGTCGTCATGCCGACGATGATGTCATAATGGTCGTCATGGCGACGGTGTTGCCATAATGGTCGTCATGGCGACGATGATGTCATAATGGTCGTCATGGCGACGATGACGTCATAATGATCGTCATGGCGACGATGACGTCATAATGATCGTCATGTCGACGGTGATGTCATAGTGGTCGTCATGGTGATGGTGATGTCACAATAGTCGTCATGGCGACGTTGATGTCATAATTGTCGTCATGCCGACGATGATGTCATAATGGTCGTCATGGCGACGGTGTTACCATAATGGTCGTCATGGCGACGATGATGTCATAATGGTCGTCATGGCGACAATGATGTCATAATGGTCGTCATGGCGACGATGTCAGAATGGTCGTCATGGCGACGATTATGTCAGTATGGTAGTCAAGGCATTGGTGATGTCATAATGGTCGTCATGGCGACGATGATGTCAATATGGTTGTCATAGTTTTGGTGATGTCATAATGGTCGTCATGGCGACGATGATGTCATAATGGTCGTCACGGCGACGATGATGTCATAATGGTCGTTACGGCGACGGTGATGTCATAATGGTTGCCATAGCAACAATGTTGTCATAAAGTTCGTCATGGCGACGATGATGTCATAATGGTAGTCATGGCAACGATGATGTCATAATGGTCGTCATGGCAACGATGATGTCATACTGGTCGTCATGGCGACAGTGTTGCCATAATGGTCGTCATGGCGACGATGATGTCATAATTGTCGTCATGGCGACGGCGTTGTCATAATGGTCGTCATGCCGACGATGATGTCATAATGGTCGTCATGGTGAAGATGATGTCATAATGGTCGTCATGGCGACGATGATGTCATAATGGTCGTCATGGCGACGATGACGTCATAATGGTCGTCATGGCGACGATGATGTCATAATGGTCGTCATGGCGACGGTGATGTCATAATAGTCGTCATGGCGACGATGATGTCATAATGGTCGTCATGCCGACGATGATGTCATAATGGTCGTCATGGCGACGAGGATGTCAGTATGGTGGTCATGGCTTTGGTGATGTCATAATGGTCGTCATGGCGACGGTGATGTCATAATGGTCGTCATGGCAATGGTGATGCCAGAATGGTCGTCATGGCGACGGTGTTGCCATAATGGTCGTCATGGTGACGATGATGTCATAATGGTCGTAATGGCGACGATGATGTCATAATGGTCGTCATGGCGACGATGACGTCATAATGGTCGTCATGGCGACGATGACGTCATAATGGTCGTCATGGCGACTATGATGTCATAATGGTCGTCATGGCGACGATGATGTCAGTATGGTGGTCATGGCTTTGGTGATGTCATAATGGTCGTCATGGCGACGGTGATGTCATAATGGTCGTCATGGCGACGATGATGTCATAATGGTCGTCACGGCGACGATGATGTCATAATGGTCGTCATGGCGACGATGATGTCATAATGGTCGTCATGCCGACGATGATGTCATAATGGTCGTCATGGCAACGGTGTTGCCATAATGGTCGTCATGGCGACGATGATGTTATAATGGTCGTCATGGCGACGATGATGTCAGTATGGTGGTCATGGCTTTGGTGATGTCATAATGGTCGTCATGGCGATGGTGATGTCATAATGGTCGTCATGGCAATGGTGATGTCAGAATGGTCGTCATGGCGACGATGATGTCAGTATGGTGGTCATGGCTTTGGTGATGTCATAATGGTCGTCATGGCGACGATGATGTCAATATGGTTGTCATGGCTTTGGTGATGTCATAATGGTCGTCATGGCGACGGTGATGTCATAATGGTCGTCATGGCGACGATGATGTCATAATGGTCGTCATGGCGACGATGATGTCATAATGGTCGTCATAGCGACGATGATGTCATAATGGTCGTCATGGCGACGATGACGTCATAATGGTCGTCATGGCGACGATGATGTCATACTGGTCGTCATGGCGACGGTGTTGCCATAATGGTCGTCATGGCGACGATGATGTCATAATGGTCGTCATGGCGACGGTGATGTCATAATGGTCGTCATGCCGACGATGATGTCAGTATGGTGGTCATGGCTTTGGTGATGTCATAATGGTCATCATGGCAACGATGATGTCATAATGGTCGTCATGGCGACGATGATGTCAGAATGGTCGTCATGGCGACGATGATGTCAGTTTGCTGGTCATGGCTTTGGTGATGTCATAATGGTCGTCATGGCAATGGTGATGTCAGAATGGTCTTCATGGCGACGATGATGTCATACTGGTCGTCATTTCGACGATGATGTCATAATGGTCGTCATGCCGACGATGATGTCACAATGGTCGTCATGGCGACGGTGTTGTCATAATGGTCATCATGGCGACGATGATGTCATAATGGTCGTCATGGCGACGATGATGTCATAATGGTCGTCATGGCGACGATGATGTCAGTATGGTGGTCATGGCTTTGGTGATGTCATAATGGTCGTCATGGCGACGGTGATGTCATAATGGTCGTCATGGCAATGGTGATGTCAGAATGGTCGTCATGGCGACGATGATGTCAGGATGGTGGTCATGGCTTTGGTGATGTCATAATGGTCGTCATGGCGACGATGATGTCAATATGGTTGTCATGGCTTTGGTGATGTCATAATGGTCGTCATGGCTTTGGTGATGTCATAATGGTCGTCATGGCGACGATGATGTCATAATGGTCGTCATGGCGACGATGATGTCATAATGGTCGTCATAGCGACGATGATGTCATAATGGTCGTCATGGCGACGATGACGTCATAATGGTCGTCATGGCGACGATGATGTCATAATGGTCGTCATGGCGACGATGATGTCATACTGGTCGTCATGGCGACGGTGTTGCCATAATGGTCGTCATGGCGACGATGATGTCATAATGGTCGTCATGGCGACGGTGATGTCATAATGGTCGTCATGCCGACGATGATGTCAGTATGGTGGTCATGGCTTTGGTGATGTCATAATGGTCATCATGGCAACGATGATGTCATAATGGTCGTCATGGCGACGATGATGTCAGAATGGTCGTCATGGCGACGATGATGTCAGTTTGCTGGTCATGGCTTTGGTGATGTCATAATGGTCGTCATGGCAATGGTGATGTCAGAATGGTCTTCATGGCGACGATGATGTCATACTGGTCGTCATTTCGACGATGATGTCATAATGGTCGTCATGGCGACGATGATGTCACAATGGTCGTCATGGCGACGGTGTTGTCATAATGGTCATCATGGCGACGATGATGTCATAATGGTCGTCATGGCGACGATGATGTCATAATGGTCGTCATGGCGACGATGATGTCAGTATGGTGGTCATGGCTTTGGTGATGTCATAATGGTCGTCATGGCGACGGTGATGTCATAATGGTCGTCATGGCAATGGTGATGTCAGAATGGTCGTCATGGCGACGATGATGTCAGGATGGTGGTCATGGCTTTGGTGATGTCATAATGGTCGTCATGGCGACGATGATGTCATAATGGTTGTCATGGCGACGATGATGTCAATATGGTTGTCATGGCATTGGTGATGTCATAATGGTCATCATGGCGACGGTGATGTCATAATGGTCGTCATGGCGACGATGACGTCATAATGGTCGTCATGGCGACGATGATGCCATAATGGTCGTCATGGCGACGGTGATGTCATAATGGTTGCCATGGCAACAATGTTGCCATAAAGGTCGTCATGGCGAAGGTGATGTCATAATGGTCGTCATGGCGATGATGATGTCATTATGGTCTTCATGGCAACGATGATGTCATAATGGTCGTTATGGCAACGATGAAGTCATATTCGTCGTCACGGCAATAGTGATGTCATAATGCTCATTATGGCGAAGGTGATGTCATAATAATTGCCATGGCAACAATGTTGTCATAATGGTCGTCATGACGACGGTTATGTCATAATGGTCGTCATGGCGACGGTGATGTCATAATGGTCATCATGGTGACGATGATGTCATAATGGTCGTCATGGCGACGGTGATGTCCTAATGGTCATCATGGCGACGATGATGTCATAATGGTCGTCATGGCGACGATGATGTCATAATGTTCGTCATGGCGACGATGAAGTCATAATGGTCGTCATGGCGACGATGATGTCAAAATGGTCATCATGGCGACGGTGATGTCATAATAGTCGTCATGGCGACGATGATGTCATAATGGTCGTCATGCCGACGATGATGTCATAATGGTCGTCACGGCGACGGTGTTGCCATAATGGTCGTCATGACGACGATGTTGTCATAATGGTCTTCATGGCGACTATGATGTCAGTATGGTGGTCATGGCTTTGGTGATGTCATAATGGTCGTCATGGCGACGGTGATGTCATAATGGTCATCATGGCAATGGTGATGTCAGAATGGTCGTCATGGCGACAGTGTTGCCATAATGGTCGTCATGGCGACGATGATGTCATAATGGTCGTCATGGCGACGATGACGTCATAATGGTCGTCATGGCGACGATGACGTCATAATGGTCGTCATGGCGACGATGATGTCATAATGGTCGTCATGGCGACGATGATGTTATAATGGTCGTCATGGCGACGATGATGTCAGTATGGTGGTTATGGCTTTGGTGATGTCATAATGGTCGTCATGGCGACGATGACGTCATAATGGTCGTCATGGCGACGATGACGTCATAATGGTCGTCATGGCGACGATGATGTTATAATGGTCGTCATGGCGACGATGATGTCAGTATGGTGGTCATGGCTTTGGTGATGTCATAATGGTCGTCATGGCGACGATGATGTCATAATGGTCGTCATGGCGACGATGACGTCATAATGGTCGTCATGGCGACGATGATGTTATAATGGTCGTCATGGCGACGATGATGTCAGTATGGTGGTCATGGCTTTGGTGATGTCATAATGGTCGTCATGGCGACGATGATGTCATAATGGTCGTCATGGCGACGATGACGTCATAATGGTCGTCATGGCGACGATGATGTCATAATGGTCGTCATGGCGACGATGATGTCATAATGGTCGTCACTGCGACGATGATGTCATAATGGTCGTCATGGCGACGGTGATGTCATAATGGTTGCCATAGCAACAATGTTGTCATAAAGTTCGTCATGGCGACGATGATATCATAATGGTAGTCATGGCAACAATGATGTCATAATGGTCGTCATGGCGACGATGATGTCATAATGGTCGTCATGGCGACGATGATGTCATGATGGTCGTCATGGCGACGATGACGTCATAATGGTCGTCATGGCGACGATGATGTCATAATGGTCGTCATGGCGATGGTGATGTCATAATAGTCGTCATGGCGACGATGATGTCATAATGGTCGTCATGCCGACGATGATGTCATAATGGTCGTCACGGCGACGGTGTTGCCATAATGGTCGTCATGACGACGATGTTGTCATAACGGTCTTCATGGCGACGATGATGTCAGTATGGTGGTCATGGCTTTGGTGATGTCATAATGGTCGTCATGGCGACGGTGATGTCATAATGGTCATCATGGCAATGGTGATGTCAGAATGGTCGTCATGGCGACGGTGTTGCCATAATGGTCGTCATGGCGACGATGATGTCATAATGGTCGTCATGGCGACGATGACGTCATAATGGTCGTCATGGCGACGATGACGTCATAATGGTCGTCATGGCGACGATGATGTCATAATGGTCGTCATGGCGACGATGATGTTATAATGGTCGACATAGCGACGATGATGTCAGTATGGTGGTCATGGCTTTGGTGATGTCATAATGGTCGTCATGGCGACGATGACGTCATAATGGTCGTCATGGCGACGATGACGTCATAATGGTCGTCATGGCGACGATGATGTTATAATGGTCGTCATGGCGACGATGATGTCAGTATGGTGGTCATGGCTTTGGTGATGTCATAATGGTCGTCATGGCGACGATGATGTCATAATGGTCGTCATGGCGACGATGACGTCATAATGGTCGTCATGGCGACGATGATGTCATAATGGTCGTCATGGCGACGGTGATGTCATAATAGTCGTCATGGCGACGATGATGTCATAATGGTCGTCATGGCGACGATGATGTCATAATGGTCGTCATGGCGACGAGGATGTCAGTATGGTGGTCATGGCTTTGGTGATGTCATAATGGTCGTCATGGCGACGGTGATGTCATAATGGTCGTCATGGCAATGGTGATGCCAGAATGGTCGTCATGGCGACGGTGTTGCCATAATGGTCGTCATGGTGACGATGATGTCATAATGGTCGTAATGGCGACGATGATGTCATAATGGTCGTCATGGCGACGATGACGTCATAATGGTCGTCATGGCGACGATGATGTCATAATGGTCGTCATGGCGACTATGATGTCATAATGGTCGTCATGGCGACGATGATGTCAGTATGGTGGTCATGGCTTTGGTGATGTCATAATGGTCGTCATGGCGACGGTGATGTCATACTGGTCGTCATGGCAATGGTGATGTCAGAATGGTCGTCATGGCGACGATGATGTCAGTATGGTGGTCATGGCTTTGATGATGTCATAATGGTCGTCATGGCGACGATTATGTCATAATGGTCGTCATGGCGACGATGATGTCAATATGGTTGTCATGGCTTTGGTGATGTCATAATGGTCGTCATGGCGACGGTGATGTCATAATGGTCGTCATGGCGACGATGATGTCATAATGGTCGTCACGGCGACGATGATGTCATAATTGTCGTCATGGCGACGATGATGTCATAATGGTCGTCATGCCGACGATGATGTCATAATGGTCGTCATGGCAACGGTGTTGCCATAATGGTCGTCATGGCGACGATGATGTTATAATGGTCGTCATGGCGACGATGATGTCAGTATGGTGGTCATGGCTTTGGTGATGTCATAATGGTCGTCATGGCGACGGTGATGTCAAAATGGTCGTCATGGCAATGGTGATGTCAGAATGGTCGTCATGGCGACGATGATGTCAGTATGGTGGTCATGGCTTTGGTGATGTCATAATGGTCGTCATGGCGACGATGATGTCAATATGGTTGTCATGGCTTTGGTGATGTCATAATGGTCGTCATGGCGACGGTGATGTCATAATGGTCGTCATGGCGACGATGATGTCATAATGGTCGTCACGGCGACGATGATGTCATAATGGTCGTCATAGCGACGATGATGTCATAATGGTCGTCATGGCGACGATGACGTCATAATGGTCGTCATGGCGACGATGATGTCAGGATGGTGGTCATGGCTTTGGTGATGTCATAATGGTCGTCATGGCGACGATGATGTCATAATGGTTGTCATGGCGACGATGATGTCAATATGGTTGTCATGGCTTTGGTGATGTCATAATGGTCATCATGGCGACGGTGATGTCATAATGGTCGTCATGGCGACGATGACGTCATAATGGTCGTCATGGCGACGATGATGTCATAATGGTCGTCATGGCGACGGTGATGTCATAATGGTTGCCATGGCAACAATGTTGTCATAAAGGTCGTCATGGCGAAGGTGATGTCATAATGGTCGTCATGGCGATGATGATGTCATTATGGTCGTCATGGCAACGATGATGTCATAATGGTCTCATGGCAACGATGAAGTCATATTCGTCGTCACGGCAATAGTGATGTCATAATGCTCATTATGGCGAAGGTGATGTCATAATAATTGCCATGGCAACAATGTTGTCATAATGGTCGTCATGACGACGGTTATGTCATAATGGTCGTCATGGCGACGGTGATGTCATAATGGTCATCATGGTGACGATGATGTCATAATGGTCGTCATGGCGACGGTGATGTCCTAATGGTCATCATGGCGACAATGATGTCATAATGGTCGTCATGGCGACGATGATGTCATAATGTTCGTCATGGCGACGATGAAGTCATAATGGTCGTCATGGCGACGATGATGTCAAAATGGTCATCATGGCGACGATGATGTCATAATGGTCGTCATGGCGACGGTGATGTCAGAATGGTCGTCATGGCAATGGTGATGTCAGAATGGTCGTCATGGCAAAGGTGATGTCAGAATGGTCATCATGGCGACGATGATGTCATAATGGTCGTCATGGCGACGATGATGTCATAATGGTCGTCATGGCGATGATGATGCCATAATGGTCGTCATGGCGACGATGATGTCAAAATGGTCGTCATGGCGACAATGATGTCATAATGGTCGTCATGGCGACGGTGATGTCATTATGGTCGTCATGGCGACGGTGTTGCCATAATGGTCGTCATGGCGACGATGATGTCATAATGGTCGTCATGGCGACGATGATGTCATAATGGTCGTCATGCCGACGATGATGTCATAATGGTCGTCATGCCGACGATGATGTCATTATGGTCATCATGGCGACAATGATGTCATAATGGTCGTCATGGCGACGATGATGTCAATATGGTTGTCATGGCTTTGGTGATGTCATAATGGTCGTTACGGCGACGGTGATGTCATAATGGTCGTCATGGCGACGATGATGTCATAATGGTCGTCACGGCGACGATGATGTCATAATGGTCGTCACGGCGATGATGAAGTCATAATGATCGTCACGGCGACGATGATGTCATAATGGTCGTCACGGCGACGGTGATGTCATAATGGTCGTCATGGCGACGATGATGTCACACTGTTCGTCATGGCGACGGTGTTGCCATAATGGTCGTCATGGCGACGATGATGTCACACTGTTCGTCATGGCGACGGTGTTGCCATAATGGTCGTCATGGCGACGATGATGTCATAATGGTCGTCATGGCAACGATGATGTCATAATGGTCGTCATGGCGACGATGACGTCATAATGGTCGTCATGGCGACGATGATGTCATAATGGTCGTCATGGTGACGATGATGTCATAATGGTCGTCATGGCGACAATGATGTCATAATGGTCGTCATGCCGACGATGATGTCATCATGGTCATCATTCCCACGGTGATGTCATAATGGTCGTCATGGCGACTGTGATGTCATAATGGCCTTCATGGTGACAATGATGTCATAATGGTCGTCATGGCGACAGTGTTGTCATAATTGTCGTCATGGCAACGATGATGTCATAATTGACGTCATGCAATGGTGATGTCATAATGGTCGTCATGGCGATGGTAATGTCATAATGGTTGCCATGGCAACAATGTTGTCATAAAGGTCGTCATGGCGACGATGATGTCATAATGGTAGTCATGGCAACGATGATGTCATAATGGTCGTCATGGCAACGATGATGTCAAAATGGTTGTCGTGGCAATGGTGATGTCATAATGGTCGTCATGGCAAAGGTGATGTCATAATGGTCATCATGGCGACGATGATGTCATAATGGTCGTCATGGCGACGATGATGTCATAATGGTCGTCATGGTGACGATGATGTCAGTATGGTGGTCATGGCTTTGGTGATGTCATAATGATCGTCATGGCGACGGTGATGTCATAATGGTCGTCATGGCAATGGTGATGTCAGAATGGTCGTCATGGCAAAGGTGATGTCAGAATGGTCATCATGGCGACAATGATGTCATAATGGTCGTCATGGCGACGATGATGTCATAATGGTCGTCATGGCGATGATGATGTCATAATGGTCATCATGGCGACAATGATGTCATAATGGTCGTCATGGCGACGATGATGTCAATATGGTTGTCATGGCTTTGGTGATGTCATAATGGTCGTGACGGTGATGTCATAATGGTCGTCTTGGCGACGATGACGTCATAATGGTCGTCATGGCGACGATGATGTCATACTGGTCGTCATGGCGACGGTGTTGCCATAATGGTCGTCATGGTGACGATGATATCATAATGGTCGTCATGGCGACGATAATGTCATAATGGTCGTCATGGCGACGATTATGTCATAATGGTCGTCATGCCGACGATGATGTCATAATAGTCGTCATGGCGAAGATGATGTCATAATAGTCGTCATGGCGAAGATGATGTCATAATGGTCGTCATGGCGACGATGATGTCATAATGGTCGTCATGGCGACGATGACGTCATAATAGTCGTCATGGCGACGGTGATGTCATAATAGCCGTCATGGCGACGTTGATGTCATAATTGTCGTCATGCCGACGATGATGTCATAATGGTCGTCATGGCGACGGTGTTACCATAATGGTCGTCATGGCGACGATGATGTCATAATGGTCGTCATGGCGACAATGATGTCATAATGGTCGTCATGGCGACGATGATGTCAGAATGGTCGTCATGGCGACGGTTATGTCAGTATGGTAGTCATGGCTTTGGTGATGTCATAATGGTCGTCATGGCGACGATGATGTCATAATGGTCGTCATGGCGACGATGATGTCATAATGGTCGTCACTGCGACGATGATGTCATAATGGTCGTCATGGCGACGGTGATGTCATAATGGTTGCCATAGCAACAATGTTGTCATAAAGTTCGTCATGGCGACGATGATATCATAATGGTAGTCATGGCAACGATGATGTCATAATGGTCGTCATGGCGACGATGATGTCATAATGGTCGTCATGGCGACGATGATGTCATGATGGTCGTCATGGCGACGATGACGTCATAATGGTCGTCATGGCGACGATGATGTCATAATGGTCGTCATGGCGACGGTGATGTCATAATAGTCGTCATGGCGACGATGATGTCATAATGGTCGTCATGCCGACGATGATGTCATAATGGTCGTCACGGCGACGGTGTTGCCATAATGGTCGTCATGACGACGATGTTGTCATAATGGTCTTCATGGCGACGATGATGTCAGTATGGTGGTCATGGCTTTGGTGATGTCATAATGGTCGTCATGGCGACGGTGATGTCATAATGGTCATCATGGCAATGGTGATGTCAGAATGGTCGTCATGGCGACGGTGTTGCCATAATGGTCGTCATGGCGACGATGATGTCATAATGGTCGTCATGGCGACGATGACGTCATAATGGTCGTCATGGCGACGATGACGTCATAATGGTCGTCATGGCGACGATGATGTCATAATGGTCGTCATGGCGACGATGATGTTATAATGGTCGTCATGGCGACGATGATGTCAGTATGGTGGTCATGGCTTTGGTGATGTCATAATGGTCGTCATGGCGACGGTGATGTCATAATGGTCGTCATGGCAATGGTGATGTCAGAATGGTCGTCATGGCGACGATGATGTCAGTATGGTGGTCATGGCTTTGGTGATTTCATAATGGTCGTCATGGCGACAATGATGTCATAATGGTCGTCATGGCGACGATGATGTCAATATGGTTGTCATGGCTTTGGTGATGTCATAATGGTCGTCATGGCGACGATGATGTCATAATGGTCGTCACGGCGGCGGTAATGTCATAATTGTCGTCATGGTGACGATGATGTCATACTGTCGTCATGGCGACGGTGTTGCCATAATGGTCGTCATGGTGATGATGATGTCATAATGGTCATCATGGCGACGATGACGTCATAATGGTCGTCATGGCGACGATGACGTCATAATGGTCGTCATGGCGACGATGATGTCATAATGGTCGTCATGGCGACGATGATGTCATACTGATCGTCATGGCGACGGTGTTGCCATAATGGTCGTCATGGCGACGATGATGTCATAATGGTCGTCATGCCGACGATGATGTCATAATGGTCGTCATGGCGACGGTGTTGCCATAATGGTCGTCATGGCGACGATGATGTCATAATGGTCGTCATGGCGACGATGATGTCAGTATGGTGGTCATGGCTTTGGTGATGTCATAATGGTCGTCATGGCGTCGGTGATGTCATAATAGTCGTCATGGCAATGGTGATGTCATACTGGTCTTCATGGCGACGGTGTTGCCATAATGGTCGTCATTTCGACGATGATGTCATAATGGTCGTCATGCCGACGATGATGTCATAATGGTCGTCATGGCGACGGTGTTGTCATAATGGTCGTCATGGCGACGATGATGTCATAATGGTCGTAATGGCGACGATGATGTCATAATGGTCGTCATAGCGACGATGATGTCAGTATGGTGGTCATGTCTTTGGTGATGTCATAATGGTCGTCATGGCGATGGTGATGTCATAATGGTCGTCATGGCGACGATGATGTCAGAATGGTCGTCATGGCGACGATGATGTCAGTATGGTGGTCATGGCTTTTTTGATGTCATAATGGTCGTCATGGCGACGATGATGTGATAATGGTCGTCATGGCGACGATGATGTCAGTATGGTGGTCATGGCTTTGGTGATGTCATAATGGTCGTCATGGCGACGGTGATGTCATAATGGTCGTCATGGCAATGGTGATGTCAGAATGGTCGTCATGGCGACGGTGTTGCCATAATGGTCGTCATGGCGACGATGATGTCATAATGGTCGTCATGGCGACGATGATGTCATAATGGTCGTCATGGCGACGATGACGTCATAATGGTCGTCATGGCGACGATGATGTCAGAATGGTCGTCATGGCGACGATGATGTCATAATAGTCGTCATGGCGACGATGATGTCAGTATGGTGGTCATCGCGACGGTGATGTCATAATGGTCGTCATGGCGACGGTGATGTCATAATGGTCATCATGGCAATGGTGATGTCAGAATGGTCGTCATGGCGACGATGATGTCAGTATGGTATTCATGGCTTTGGTGATGTCATAATGGTCGTCATGGCGACAATGATGTCATAATGGTCGTCATGGCGACGATGATCTCAATATGGTTGTCATGGCTTTGGTGATGTCATAATGGTCATCATGGCGACGGTGATGTCATAATGGTCGTCATGGCGACGATGATGTCATAATGGTCGTCACGGCGACGATGATGTCATAATGGTCGTCACGGCTGCGGTAATGTCATAATTGTCGTCATGGCGACGATGATGTCATACTGTCGTCATGGCGACGGTGTTGCCATAATGGTCGTCATGGCGACGATGATGTCATAATGGTCATCATGGCGACGATGACGTCATAATGGTCGTCATGGCGACGATGACGTCATAATGGTCTTCATGGCGACGATGATGTCATACTGGTCGTCATGGCGACGGTGTTGCCATAATGGTTGTCATGGCGACGATGATGTCATAATGGTCGTCATGCCGACGATGATGCCATAATGGTCGTCATGGCGACGGTGTTGTCATAATGGTCGTCATGGCGACGATGATGTCATAATGGTCGTCATGGCAACGATGATGTCATAATGGTCGTCATGGCGACGATGATGTCAGTATGGTGGTCATGGCTTTGGTGATGTCATAATGGTCGTCATGGCGTCGGTGATGTCATAATAGTCGTCATGGCAATTGTGATGTCATACTGGTCGTCATGGCGACGGTGTTGCCATAATGGTCGTCATTTCGACGATGATGTCAGAATGGTCGTCATGGCAATGGTGATGTCAGAATGGTCGTCATGGCAAAGGTGATGTCAGAATGGTCATCATGGCGACGATGATGTCATAATGGTCGTCATGGCGACGATGATGTCATAATGGTCGTCATGGCGATGATGATGCCATAATGGTCGTCATGGCGACGATGATGTCAAAATGGTCGTCATGGCGACAATGATGTCATAATGGTCGTCATGGCGACGGTGATGTCATTATGGTCGTCATGGCGACGGTGTTGCCATAATGGTCGTCATGGCGACGATGATGTCATAATGGTCGTCATGGCGACGATGATGTCATAATGGTCGTCATGCCGACGATGATGTCATAATGGTCGTCATGCCGACGATGATGTCATTATGGTCATCATGGCGACAATGATGTCATAATGGTCGTCATGGCGACGATGATGTCAATATGGTTGTCATGGCTTTGGTGATGTCATAATGGTCGTTACGGCGACGGTGATGTCATAATGGTCGTCATGGCGACGATGATGTCATAATGGTCGTCACGGCGACGATGATGTCATAATGGTCGTCACGGCGATGATGAAGTCATAATGATCGTCACGGCGACGATGATGTCATAATGGTCGTCACGGCGACGGTGATGTCATAATGGTCGTCATGGCGACGATGATGTCACACTGTTCGTCATGGCGACGGTGTTGCCATAATGGTCGTCATGGCGACGATGATGTCACACTGTTCGTCATGGCGACGGTGTTGCCATAATGGTCGTCATGGCGACGATGATGTCATAATGGTCGTCATGGCAACGATGATGTCATAATGGTCGTCATGGCGACGATGACGTCATAATGGTCGTCATGGCGACGATGATGTCATAATGGTCGTCATGGTGACGATGATGTCATAATGGTCGTCATGGCGACAATGATGTCATAATGGTCGTCATGCCGACGATGATGTCATCATGGTCATCATTCCCACGGTGATGTCATAATGGTCGTCATGGCGACTGTGATGTCATAATGGCCTTCATGGTGACAATGATGTCATAATGGTCGTCATGGCGACAGTGTTGTCATAATTGTCGTCATGGCAACGATGATGTCATAATTGACGTCATGCAATGGTGATGTCATAATGGTCGTCATGGCGATGGTAATGTCATAATGGTTGCCATGGCAACAATGTTGTCATAAAGGTCGTCATGGCGACGATGATGTCATAATGGTAGTCATGGCAACGATGATGTCATAATGGTCGTCATGGCAACGATGATGTCAAAATGGTTGTCGTGGCAATGGTGATGTCATAATGGTCGTCATGGCAAAGGTGATGTCATAATGGTCATCATGGCGACGATGATGTCATAATGGTCGTCATGGCGACGATGATGTCATAATGGTCGTCATGGTGACGATGATGTCAGTATGGTGGTCATGGCTTTGGTGATGTCATAATGATCGTCATGGCGACGGTGATGTCATAATGGTCGTCATGGCAATGGTGATGTCAGAATGGTCGTCATGGCAAAGGTGATGTCAGAATGGTCATCATGGCGACAATGATGTCATAATGGTCGTCATGGCGACGATGATGTCATAATGGTCGTCATGGCGATGATGATGTCATAATGGTCATCATGGCGACAATGATGTCATAATGGTCGTCATGGCGACGATGATGTCAATATGGTTGTCATGGCTTTGGTGATGTCATAATGGTCGTGACGGTGATGTCATAATGGTCGTCTTGGCGACGATGACGTCATAATGGTCGTCATGGCGACGATGATGTCATACTGGTCGTCATGGCGACGGTGTTGCCATAATGGTCGTCATGGTGACGATGATATCATAATGGTCGTCATGGCGACGATAATGTCATAATGGTCGTCATGGCGACGATTATGTCATAATGGTCGTCATGCCGACGATGATGTCATAATAGTCGTCATGGCGAAGATGATGTCATAATAGTCGTCATGGCGAAGATGATGTCATAATGGTCGTCATGGCGACGATGATGTCATAATGGTCGTCATGGCGACGATGACGTCATAATAGTCGTCATGGCGACGGTGATGTCATAATAGCCGTCATGGCGACGTTGATGTCATAATTGTCGTCATGCCGACGATGATGTCATAATGGTCGTCATGGCGACGGTGTTACCATAATGGTCGTCATGGCGACGATGATGTCATAATGGTCGTCATGGCGACAATGATGTCATAATGGTCGTCATGGCGACGATGATGTCAGAATGGTCGTCATGGCGACGGTTATGTCAGTATGGTAGTCATGGCTTTGGTGATGTCATAATGGTCGTCATGGCGACGATGATGTCATAATGGTCGTCATGGCGACGATGATGTCATAATGGTCGTCACTGCGACGATGATGTCATAATGGTCGTCATGGCGACGGTGATGTCATAATGGTTGCCATAGCAACAATGTTGTCATAAAGTTCGTCATGGCGACGATGATATCATAATGGTAGTCATGGCAACGATGATGTCATAATGGTCGTCATGGCGACGATGATGTCATAATGGTCGTCATGGCGACGATGATGTCATGATGGTCGTCATGGCGACGATGACGTCATAATGGTCGTCATGGCGACGATGATGTCATAATGGTCGTCATGGCGACGGTGATGTCATAATAGTCGTCATGGCGACGATGATGTCATAATGGTCGTCATGCCGACGATGATGTCATAATGGTCGTCACGGCGACGGTGTTGCCATAATGGTCGTCATGACGACGATGTTGTCATAATGGTCTTCATGGCGACGATGATGTCAGTATGGTGGTCATGGCTTTGGTGATGTCATAATGGTCGTCATGGCGACGGTGATGTCATAATGGTCATCATGGCAATGGTGATGTCAGAATGGTCGTCATGGCGACGGTGTTGCCATAATGGTCGTCATGGCGACGATGATGTCATAATGGTCGTCATGGCGACGATGACGTCATAATGGTCGTCATGGCGACGATGACGTCATAATGGTCGTCATGGCGACGATGATGTCATAATGGTCGTCATGGCGACGATGATGTTATAATGGTCGTCATGGCGACGATGATGTCAGTATGGTGGTCATGGCTTTGGTGATGTCATAATGGTCGTCATGGCGACGGTGATGTCATAATGGTCGTCATGGCAATGGTGATGTCAGAATGGTCGTCATGGCGACGATGATGTCAGTATGGTGGTCATGGCTTTGGTGATTTCATAATGGTCGTCATGGCGACAATGATGTCATAATGGTCGTCATGGCGACGATGATGTCAATATGGTTGTCATGGCTTTGGTGATGTCATAATGGTCGTCATGGCGACGATGATGTCATAATGGTCGTCACGGCGGCGGTAATGTCATAATTGTCGTCATGGTGACGATGATGTCATACTGTCGTCATGGCGACGGTGTTGCCATAATGGTCGTCATGGTGATGATGATGTCATAATGGTCATCATGGCGACGATGACGTCATAATGGTCGTCATGGCGACGATGACGTCATAATGGTCGTCATGGCGACGATGATGTCATAATGGTCGTCATGGCGACGATGATGTCATACTGATCGTCATGGCGACGGTGTTGCCATAATGGTCGTCATGGCGACGATGATGTCATAATGGTCGTCATGCCGACGATGATGTCATAATGGTCGTCATGGCGACGGTGTTGCCATAATGGTCGTCATGGCGACGATGATGTCATAATGGTCGTCATGGCGACGATGATGTCAGTATGGTGGTCATGGCTTTGGTGATGTCATAATGGTCGTCATGGCGTCGGTGATGTCATAATAGTCGTCATGGCAATGGTGATGTCATACTGGTCTTCATGGCGACGGTGTTGCCATAATGGTCGTCATTTCGACGATGATGTCATAATGGTCGTCATGCCGACGATGATGTCATAATGGTCGTCATGGCGACGGTGTTGTCATAATGGTCGTCATGGCGACGATGATGTCATAATGGTCGTAATGGCGACGATGATGTCATAATGGTCGTCATAGCGACGATGATGTCAGTATGGTGGTCATGTCTTTGGTGATGTCATAATGGTCGTCATGGCGATGGTGATGTCATAATGGTCGTCATGGCGACGATGATGTCAGAATGGTCGTCATGGCGACGATGATGTCAGTATGGTGGTCATGGCTTTTTTGATGTCATAATGGTCGTCATGGCGACGATGATGTGATAATGGTCGTCATGGCGACGATGATGTCAGTATGGTGGTCATGGCTTTGGTGATGTCATAATGGTCGTCATGGCGACGGTGATGTCATAATGGTCGTCATGGCAATGGTGATGTCAGAATGGTCGTCATGGCGACGGTGTTGCCATAATGGTCGTCATGGCGACGATGATGTCATAATGGTCGTCATGGCGACGATGATGTCATAATGGTCGTCATGGCGACGATGACGTCATAATGGTCGTCATGGCGACGATGATGTCAGAATGGTCGTCATGGCGACGATGATGTCATAATGGTCGTCATGGCGACGATGATGTCAGTATGGTGGTCATCGCGACGGTGATGTCATAATGGTCGTCATGGCGACGGTGATGTCATAATGGTCATCATGGCAATGGTGATGTCAGAATGGTCGTCATGGCGACGATGATGTCAGTATGGTATTCATGGCTTTGGTGATGTCATAATGGTCGTCATGGCGACAATGATGTCATAATGGTCGTCATGGCGACGATGATCTCAATATGGTTGTCATGGCTTTGGTGATGTCATAATGGTCATCATGGCGACGGTGATGTCATAATGGTCGTCATGGCGACGATGATGTCATAATGGTCGTCACGGCGACGATGATGTCATAATGGTCGTCACGGCTGCGGTAATGTCATAATTGTCGTCATGGCGACGATGATGTCATACTGTCGTCATGGCGACGGTGTTGCCATAATGGTCGTCATGGCGACGATGATGTCATAATGGTCATCATGGCGACGATGACGTCATAATGGTCGTCATGGCGACGATGACGTCATAATGGTCTTCATGGCGACGATGATGTCATACTGGTCGTCATGGCGACGGTGTTGCCATAATGGTTGTCATGGCGACGATGATGTCATAATGGTCGTCATGCCGACGATGATGTCATAATGGTCGTCATGGCGACGGTGTTGTCATAATGGTCGTCATGGCGACGATGATGTCATAATGGTCGTCATGGCAACGATGATGTCATAATGGTCGTCATGGCGACGATGATGTCAGTATGGTGGTCATGGCTTTGGTGATGTCATAATGGTCGTCATGGCGTCGGTGATGTCATAATAGTCGTCATGGCAATTGTGATGTCATACTGGTCGTCATGGCGACGGTGTTGCCATAATGGTCGTCATTTCGACGATGATGTCATAATGGTCGTCATGCCGACGATGATGTCATAATGGTCGTCATGGCGACGATGATGTCATAGTGGTCGTCATGCCGACGATGATGTCTTTATGGTCATCATGGCGACAATGATGTCATAATGGTCGTCATGGCGACGATGATGTCAATATGGTTGTCATGGCTTTGGTGATGTCATAATGGTCGTCACGGCGACGGTGATGTCATAATGGTCGTCATGGCGACGATGATATCATAATGGTCGTCACGGCGACGATGATGTCATAATGGTCGTCACGGCGATGATGAAGTCATAATGATCGTCACGGCGACGATGATGTCATAATGGTCGTCACGGCGACGGTGATGTCATAATGGTCGTCATGGCGACGATGATGTCACACTGTTCGTCATGGCGACGGTGTTGCCATAATGGTCGTTATGGCGACGATGATGTCACACTGTTCGTCATGGCGACGATGATGTCATAATGGTCGTCATGGCGACGATGACGTCATAATGGTCGTCATGGCGACGATGATGTCATACTGGTTGTCATGGCGACGGAGTTGCCATAATGGTCGTCATGGCGACGATGATGTCATAATGGTCGTCATGGTGACGATGATGTCATAATGGTCGTCATGGCGACAATGATGTCATAATGGTCGTCATGCCGACGATGATGTCATCATGGTCATCATTCCCACGGTGATGTCATAATGGTCTTCATGGCGACTGTGATGTCATAATGGCCTTCATGGTGACAATGATGTCATAATGGTCGTCATGGCGACAGTGTTGTCATAATTGTCGTCATGGCGACGATGATGTCATACTGTCGTCATGGCGACGGTGTTGCCATAATGGTCGTCATGGCGACGATGATGTCATAATGGTCATCATGGCGACGATGACGTCATAATGGTCGTCATGGCGACGATGATGTCATAATGGTCGTCATGGCGATGATGATGTCATACTGTTCGTCATGGCGACGGTGTTGCCATAATGGTCGTCATGGCGACGATGATGTCATAATGGTCGTCATGCCGACGATGATGTCATAATGGTCGTCATGGCGACGGTGTTGCCATAATGGTCGTCATGGCGACGATGATGTCATAATGGTCGTCATGGCGACGATGACGTCATAATGATCGTCATGGCGACGATGACGTCATAATGATCGTCATGTCGACGGTGATGTCATAATGGTCGTCATGGTGATGGTGATGTCACAATAGTCGTCATGGCGACGTTGATGTCATAATTGTCGTCATGCCGACGATGATGTCATAATGGTCGTCATGGCGACGGTGTTACCATAATGGTCGTCATGGCGACGATGATGTCATAATGGTCGTCATGGCGACAATGATGTCATAATGGTCGTCATGGCGACGATGTCAGAATGGTCGTCATGGCGACGATTATGTCAGTATGGTAGTCAAGGCATTGGTGATGTCATAATGGTCGTCATGGCGACGATGATGTCAATATGGTTGTCATGGTTTTGGTGATGTCATAATGGTCGTCATGGCGACGATGATGTCATAATGGTCGTCACGGCGACGATGATGTCATAATGGTCGTCACGGCGACGGTGATGTCATAATGGTTGCCATAGCAACAATGTTGTCATAAAGTTCGTCATGGCGACGATGATGTCATAATGGTAGTCATGGCAACAATGATGTCATAATGGTCGTCATGGCGACGATGATGTCATACTGGTCGTCATGGCGACAGTGTTGCCATAATGGTCGTCATGGCGACGATGATGTCATAATTGTCGTCATGGCGACGGCGTTGTCATAATGGTCGTCATGCCGACGATGATGTCATAATGGTCGTCATGGTGAAGATGATGTCATAATGGTCGTCATGGCGACGATGATGTCATAATGGTCGTCATGGCGACGATGACGTCATAATGGTCGTCATGGCGACGATGATGTCATAATGGTCGTCATGGCGACGGTGATGTCATAATAGTCGTCATGGCGACGATGATGTCATAATGGTCGTCATGCCGACGATGATGTCATAATGGTCGTCATGGCGACGAGGATGTCAGTATGGTGGTCATGGCTTTGGTGATGTCATAATGGTCGTCATGGCGACGGTGATGTCATAATGGTCGTCATGGCAATGGTGATGCCAGAATGGTCGTCATGGCGATGGTGTTGCCATAATGGTCGTCATGGTGACGATGATGTCATAATGGTCGTAATGGCGACGATGATGTCATAATGGTCGTCATGGCGACGATGACGTCATAATGGTCGTCATGGCGACGATGACGTCATAATGGTCGTCATGGCGACTATGATGTCATAATGGTCGTCATGGCGACGATGATGTCAGTATGGTGGTCATGGCTTTGATGATGTCATAATGGTCGTCATGGCGACGATTATGTCATAATGGTCGTTATGGCGACGATGATGTCAATATGGTTGTCATGGCTTTGGTGATGTCATAATGGTCGTCATGGCGACGGTGATGTCATAATGGTCGTCATGGCGACGATGATGTCATAATGGTCGTCACGGCGACGATGATGTCATAATGGTCGTCATGGCGATGATGATGTCATAATGGTCGTCATGCCGACGATGATGTCATAATGGTCGTCATGGCAACGGTGTTGCCATAATGGTCGTCATGGCGACGATGATGTTATAATGGTCGTCATGGCGACGATGATGTCAGTATGGTGGTCATGGCTTTGGTGATGTCATAATGGTCGTCATGGCGACGGTGATGTCATAATGGTCGTCATGGCAATGGTGATGTCAGAATGGTCGTCATGGCGACGATGATGTCAGTATGGTGGTCATGGCTTTGGTGATGTCATAATGGTCGTCATGGCGACGATGATGTCAATATGGTTGTCATGGCTTTGGTGATGTCATAATGGTCGTCATGGCGACGGTGATGTCATAATGGTCGTCATGGCGACGATGATGTCATAATGGTCGTCATGGCGACGATGATGTCATAATGGTCGTCATAGCGACGATGATGTCATAATGGTCGTCATGGCGACGATGACGTCATAATGGTCGTCATGGCGACGATGATGTCATAATGGTCGTCATGGCGACGATGATGTCATACTGGTCGTCATGGCGACGGTGTTGCCATAATGGTCGTCATGGCGACGATGATGTCATAATGGTCGTCATGGCGACGGTGATGTCATAATGGTCGTCATGCCGACGATGATGTCAGTATGGTGGTCATGGCTTTGGTGATGTCATAATGGTCGTCATGGCAACGATGATGTCATAATGGTCGTCATGGCGACGATGATGTCATAATGGTCGTCATGGCGACGATGATGTCAGTTTGGTGGTCATGGCTTTGGTGATGTCATAATGGTCGTCATGGCAATGGTGATGTCAGAATGGTCTTCATGGCGACGATGATGTCATACTGGTCGTCATTTCGACGATGATGTCATAATGGTCGTCATGCCGACGATGATGTCACAATGGTCGTCATGGCGACGGTGTTGTCATAATGGTCGTCATGGCGACGATGATGTCATAATGGTCGTCATGGCGACGATGATGTCATAATGGTCGTCATGGCGACGATGATGTCAGTATGGTGGTCATGGCTTTGGTGATGTCATAATGGTCGTCATGGCGACGGTGATGTCATAATGGTCGTCATGGCAATGGTGATGTCACAATGGTCGTCATGGCGACGGTGTTGTCATAATGGTCGTCATGGCGACGATGATGTCATAATGGTCGTCATGGCGACGATGATGTCATAATGGTCGTCATGGCGACGATGATGTCAGTATGGTGGTCATGGCTTTGGTGATGTCATAATGGTCGTCATGGCGACGATGATGTCATAATGGTTGTCATGGCGACGATGATGTCAATATGGTTGTCATGGCTTTGGTGATGTCATAATGGTCATCATGGCGACGGTGATGTCATAATGGTCGTCATGGCGACGATGACGTCATAATGGTCGTCATGGCGACGATGATGTCATAATGGTCGTCATGGCGACGGTGATGTCATAATGGTTGCCATGGCAACAATGTTGTCATAAAGGTCGTCATGGCGAAGGTGATGTCATAATGGTCGTCATGGCGATGATGATGTCATTATGGTCGTCATGGCAACGATGATGTCATAATGGTCGTCATGGCAACGATGAAGTCATATTCGTCGTCACGGCAATAGTGATGTCATAATGCTCATTATGGCGAAGGTGATGTCATAATAATTGCCATGGCAACAATGTTGTCATAATGGTCGTCATGACGACGGTTATGTCATAATGGTCGTCATGGCGACGGTGATGTCATAATGGTCATCATGGTGACGATGATGTCATAATGGTCGTCATGGCGACGGTGATGTCCTAATGGTCATCATGGCGACGATGATGTCATAATGGTCGTCATGGCGACGATGATGTCATAATGTTCGTCATGGCGACGATGATGTCAAAATGGTCGTCATGGCGACGGTGATGTCAGAATGGTCGTCATGGCAATGGTGATGTCAGAATGGTCGTCATGGCAAAGGTGATGTCAGAATGGTCATCATGGCGACGATGATGTCATAATGGTCGTCATGGCGACGATGATGTCATAATGGTCGTCATGGCGATGATGATGCCATAATGGTCGTCATGGCGACGATGATGTCAAAATGGTCGTCATGGCGACAATGATGTCATAATGGTCGTCATGGCGACGGTGATGTCATTATGGTCGTCATGGCGACGGTGTTGCCATAATGGTCGTCATGGCGACGATGATGTCATAATGGTCGTCATGGCGACGATGATGTCATAATGGTCGTCATGGCGACGATGATGTCATAATGGTCGTCATACCGACGATGATGTCATTATGGTCATCATGGCGACAATGATGTCATAATGGTCGTCATGGCGACGATGATGTCAATATGGTTGTCATGGCTTTGGTGATGTCATAATGGTCGTCACGGCGACGGTGATGTCATAATGGTCGTCATGGCGACGATGATGTCATAATGGTCGTCACGGCGACGATGATGTCATAATGGTCGTCATGCCGACGATGATGTCACAATGGTCGTCATGGCGACGGTGTTGTCATAATGGTCGTCATGGCGACGATGATGTCATAATGGTCGTCATGGCGACGATGATGTCATAATGGTCGTCATGGCGACGATGATGTCAGTATGGTGGTCATGGCTTTGGTGATGTCATAATGGTCGTCATGGCGACGGTGATGTCATAATGGTCGTCATGGCAATGGTGATGTCAGAATGGTCGTCATGGCGACGATGATGTCAGGATGGTGGTCATGGCTTTGGTGATGTCATAATGGTCGTCATGGCGACGATGATGTCATAATGGTTGTCATGGCGACGATGATGTCAATATGGTTGTCATGGCTTTGGTGATGTCATAATGGTCATCATGGCGACGGTGATGTCATAATGGTCGTCATGGCGACGATGACGTCATAATGGTCGTCATGGCGACGATGATGTCATAATGGTCGTCATGGCGACGGTGATGTCATAATGGTTGCCATGGCAACAATGTTGTCATAAAGGTCGTCATGGCGAAGGTGATGTCATAATGGTCGTCATGGCGATGATGATGTCATTATGGTCGTCATGGCAACGATGATGTCATAATGGTCGTCATGGCAACGATGAAGTCATATTCGTCGTCACGGCAATAGTGATGTCATAATGCTCATTATGGCGAAGGTGATGTCATAATAATTGCCATGGCAACAATGTTGTCATAATGGTCGTCATGACGACGGTTATGTCATAATGGTCGTCATGGCGACGGTGATGTCATAATGGTCATCATGGTGACGATGATGTCATAATGGTCATCATGGCGACGGTGATGTCCTAATGGTCATCATGGCGACGATGATGTCATAATGGTCGTCATGGCGACGATGATGTCATAATGTTCGTCATGGCGACGATGAAGTCATAATGGTCGTCATGGCGACGATGATGTCAAAATGGTCATCATGGCGACGATGATGTCATAATGGTCGTCATGGCGACGGTGATGTCAGAATGGTCGTCATGGCAATGGTGATGTCAGAATGGTCGTCATGGCAAAGGTGATGTCAGAATGGTCATCATGGCGACGATGATGTCATAATGGTCGTCATGGCGACGATGATGTCATAATGGTCGTCATGGCGATGATGATGCCATAATGGTCGTCATGGCGACGATGATGTCAAAATGGTCGTCATGGCGACAATGATGTCATAATGGTCGTCATGGCGACGGTGATGTCATTATGGTCGTCATGGCGACGGTGTTGCCATAATGGTCGTCATGGCGACGATGATGTCATAATGGTCGTCATGGCGACGATGATGTCATAATGGTCGTCATGGCGACGATGATGTCATAATGGTCGTCATGCCGACGATGATGTCATTATGGTCATCATGGCGACAATGATGTCATAATGGTCGTCATGGCGACGATGATGTCAATATGGTTGTCATGGCTTTGGTGATGTCATAATGGTCGTCACGGCGACGGTGATGTCATAATGGTCGTCATGGCGACGATGATGTCATAATGGTCGTCACGGCGACGATTATGTCATAATGGTCGTCACGGCGATGATGAAGTCATAATGATCGTCACGGCGACGATGATGTCATAATGGTCGTCACGGCGACGGTGATGTCATAATGGTCGTCATGGCGACGATGATGTCACACTGTTCGTCATGGCGACGGTGTTGCCATAATGGTCGTCATGGCGACGATGATGTCACACTGTTCGTCATGGCGACGGTGTTGCCATAATGGTCGTCATGGCGACGATGATGTCATAATGGTCGTCATGGCAACGATGATGTCATAATGGTCGTCATGGCGACGATGACGTCATAATGGTCGTCATGGCGACGTTGATGTCATAATGGTCGTCATGGCGACGATGATGTCATACTGGTTGTCATGGCGACGGAGTTGCCATAATGGTCGTCATGGCGACGATGATGTCATAATGGTCGTCATGGTGACGATGATGTCATAATGGTCGTCATGGCGACAATGATGTCATAATGGTCGTCATGCCGACGATGATGTCATCATGGTCATCATTCCCACGGTGATGTCATAATGGTCGTCATGGCGACTGTGATGTCATAATGGCCTTCATGGTGACAATGATGTCATAATGGTCGTCATGGCGACAGTGTTGTCATAATTGTCGTCATGGCAACGATGATGTCATAATTGACGTCATGCAATGGTGATGTCATAATGGTCGTCATGGCGATGGTAATGTCATAATGGTTGCCATGGCAACAATGTTGTCATAAAGGTCGTCATGGCGACGATGATGTCATAATGGTAGTCATGGCAACGATGATGTCATAATGGTCGTCATGGCAACGATGATGTCAAAATGGTTGTCGTGGCAATGGTGATGTCATAATGGTCGTCATGGCAAAGGTGATGTCATAATGGTCATCATGGCGACGATGATGTCATAATGGTCGTCATGGCGACGATGATGTCATAATGGTCGTCATGGTGACGATGATGTCAGTATGGTGGTCATGGCTTTGGTGATGTCATAATGGTCGTCATGGCGACGGTGATGTCATAATGGTCGTCATGGCAATGGTGATGTCAGAATGGTCGTCATGGCAAAGGTGATGTCAGAATGGTCATCATGGCGACAATGATGTCATTATGGTCGTCATGGCGACGATGATGTCATAATGGTCGTCATGGCGATGATGATGTCATAATGGTCATCATGGCGACAATGATGTCATAATGGTAGTCATGGCGACGATGATGTCAATATGGTTGTCATGGCTTTGGTGATGTCATAATGGTCGTGACGGTGATGTCATAATGGTCGTCTTGGCGACGATGACGTCATAATGGTCATCATGGCGACGATGATGTCATACTGGTCGTCATGGCGACGGTGTTGCCATAATGGTCGTCATGGTGACGATGATGTCATAATGGTCGTCATGGCGACGATAATGTCATAATGGTCGTCATGGCGACGATTATGTCATAATGGTCGTCATGCCGACGATGATGTCATAATAGTCGTCATGGCGAAGATGATGTCATAATAGTCGTCATGGCGAAGATGATGTCATAATGGTCGTCATGGCGACGATGATGTCATAATGGTCGTCATGGCGACGATGACGTCATAATGGTCGTCATGGCGACGGTGATGTCATAATAGCCGTCATGGCGACGTTGATGTCATAATTGTCGTCATGCCGACGATGATGTCATAATGGTCGTCATGGCGACGGTGTTACCATAATGGTCGTCATGGCGACGATGATGTCATAATGGTCGTCATGGCGACAATGATGTCATAATGGTCGTCATGGCGACGATGATGTCAGAATGGTCGTCATGGCGACGGTTATGTCAGTATGGTAGTCATGGCTTTGGTGATGTCATAATGGTCGTCATGGCGACGATGATGTCATAATGGTCGTCATGGCGACGATGATGTCAATATGGTTGTCATGGCTTTGGTGATGTCATAATGGTCGTCATGGCGACGGTGATGTCATAATGGTCGTCATGGCGACGATGATGTCATAATGGTCGTCACAGCGACGATGATGTCATAATGGTCGTCATGGCGACGATGACGTCATAATGGTCGTCATGGCGACGATGATGTCATAATGGTCGTCATGGCGACGATGATGTCATACTGGTCGTCATGGCGACGGTGTTGCCATAATGGTCGTCATGGCGACGATGATGTCATAATGGTCGTCATGGCGACGGTGATGTCATAATGGTCGTCATGCCGACGATGATGTCAGTATGGTGGTCATGGCTTTGGTGATGTCATAATGGTCGTCATGGCAACGATGATGTCATAATGGTCGTCATGGCGACGATGATGTCACAATGGTCGTCATGGCGACGATGATGTCAGTTTGGTGGTCATGGCTTTGGTGATGTCATAATGGTCGTCATGGCAATGGTGATGTCAGAATGGTCTTCATGGCGACGATGATGTCATACTGGTCGTCATTTCGACGATGATGTCATAATGGTCGTCATGCCGACGATGATGTCACAATGGTCGTCATGGCGACGGTGTTGTCATAATGGTCGTCATGGCGACGATGATGTCATAATGGTCGTCATGGCGACGATGATGTCATAATGGTCGTCATGGCGACGATGATGTCAGTATGGTGGTCATGGCTTTGGTGATGTCATAATGGTCGTCATGGCGACGGTGATGTCATAATGGTCGTCATGGCAATGGTGATGTCAGAATGGTCGTCATGGCGACGATGATGTCAGGATGGTGGTCATGGCTTTGGTGATGTCATAATGGTCGTCATGGCGACGATGATGTCATAATGGTTGTCATGGCGACGATGATGTCAATATGGTTGTCATGGCTTTGGTGATGTCATAATGGTCATCATGGCGACGGTGATGTCATAATGGTCGTCATGGCGACGATGACGTCATAATGGTCGTCATGGCGACGATGATGTCATAATGGTCGTCATGGCGACGGTGATGTCATAATGGTTGCCATGGCAACAATGTTGTCATAAAGGTCGTCATGGCGAAGGTGATGTCATAATGGTCGTCATGGCGATGATGATGTCATTATGGTCGTCATGGCAACGATGATGTCATAATGGTCGTCATGGCAACGATGAAGTCATATTCGTCGTCACGGCAATAGTGATGTCATAATGCTCATTATGGCGAAGGTGATGTCATAATAATTGCCATGGCAACAATGTTGTCATAATGGTCGTCATGACGACGGTTATGTCATAATGGTCGTCATGGCGACGGTGATGTCATAATGGTCATCATGGTGACGATGATGTCATAATGGTCGTCATGGCGACGGTGATGTCCTAATGGTCATCATGGCGACGATGATGTCATAATGGTCGTCATGGCGACGATGATGTCATAATGTTCGTCATGGCGACGATGAAGTCATAATGGTCGTCATGGCGACGATGATGTCAAAATGGTCATCATGGCGACGATGATGTCATAATGGTCGTCATGGCGACGGTGATGTCAGAATGGTCGTCATGGCAATGGTGATGTCAGAATGGTCGTCATGGCAAAGGTGATGTCAGAATGGTCATCATGGCGACGATGATGTCATAATGGTCGTCATGGCGACGATGATGTCATAATGGTCGTCATGGCGATGATGATGCCATAATGGTCGTCATGGCGACGATGATGTCAAAATGGTCGTCATGGCGACAATTATGTCATAATGGTCGTCATGGCGACGGTGATGTCATTATGGTCGTCATGGCGACGGTGTTGCCATAATGGTCGTCATGGCGACGATGATGTCATAATGGTCGTCATGGCGACGATGATGTCATAATGGTCGTCATGGCGACGATGATGTCATAATGGTCGTCATGCCGACGATGATGTCATTATGGTCATCATGGCGACAATGATGTCATAATGGTCGTCATGGCGACGATGATGTCAATATGGTTGTCATGGCTTTGGTGATGTCATAATGGTCGTCACGGCGACGGTGATGTCATAATGGTCGTCATGGCGACGATGATGTCATAATGGTCGTCATGGCGACGATGATGTCATAATGGTCGTCACGGCGACGATGATGTCATAATGGTCGTCATGCCGACGATGATGTCACAATGGTCGTCATGGCGACGGTGTTGTCATAATGGTCGTCATGGCGACGATGATGTCATAATGGTCGTCATGGCGACGATGATGTCATAATGGTCGTCATGGCGACGATGATGTCAGTATGGTGGTCATGGCTTTGGTGATGTCATAATGGTCGTCATGGCGACGGTGATGTCATAATGGTCGTCATGGCAATGGTGATGTCAGAATGGTCGTCATGGCGACGATGATGTCAGGATGGTGGTCATGGCTTTGGTGATGTCATAATGGTCGTCATGGCGACGATGATGTCATAATGGTTGTCATGGCGACGATGATGTCAATATGGTTGTCATGGCTTTGGTGATGTCATAATGGTCATCATGGCGACGGTGATGTCATAATGGTCGTCATGGCGACGATGACGTCATAATGGTCGTCATGGCGACGATGATGTCATAATGGTCGTCATGGCGACGGTGATGTCATAATGGTTGCCATGGCAACAATGTTGTCATAAAGGTCGTCATGGCGAAGGTGATGTCATAATGGTCGTCATGGCGATGATGATGTCATTATGGTCGTCATGGCAACGATGATGTCATAATGGTCGTCATGGCAACGATGAAGTCATATTCGTCGTCACGGCAATAGTGATGTCATAATGCTCATTATGGCGAAGGTGATGTCATAATAATTGCCATGGCAACAATGTTGTCATAATGGTCGTCATGACGACGGTTATGTCATAATGGTCGTCATGGCGACGGTGATGTCATAATGGTCATCATGGTGACGATGATGTCAATATGGTTGTCATGGCTTTGGTGATGTCATAATGGTCGTCATGGCGACGGTGATGTCATAATGGTCGTCATGGCGACGATGATGTCATAATGGTCGTCATGGCGACGATGATGTCATAATGGTCGTCATAGCGACGATGATGTCATAATGGTCGTCATGGCGACGATGACGTCATAATGGTCGTCATGGCGACGATGATGTCATAATGGTCGTCATGGCGACGATGATGTCATACTGGTCGTCATGGCGACGGTGTTGCCATAATGGTCGTCATGGCGACGATGATGTCATAATGGTCGTCATGGCGACGGTGATGTCATAATGGTCGTCATGCCGACGATGATGTCAGTATGGTGGTCATGGCTTTGGTGATGTCATAATGGTCGTCATGGCAACGATGATGTCATAATGGTCGTCATGGCGACGATGATGTCATAATGGTCGTCATGGCGACGATGATGTCAGTTTGGTGGTCATGGCTTTGGTGATGTCATAATGGTCGTCATGGCAATGGTGATGTCAGAATGGTCTTCATGGCGACGATGATGTCATACTGGTCGTCATTTCGACGATGATGTCATAATGGTCGTCATGCCGACGATGATGTCACAATGGTCGTCATGGCGACGGTGTTGTCATAATGGTCGTCATGGCGACGATGATGTCATAATGGTCGTCATGGCGACGATGATGTCATAATGGTCGTCATGGCGACGATGATGTCAGTATGGTGGTCATGGCTTTGGTGATGTCATAATGGTCGTCATGGCGACGGTGATGTCATAATGGTCGTCATGGCAATGGTGATGTCACAATGGTCGTCATGGCGACGGTGTTGTCATAATGGTCGTCATGGCGACGATGATGTCATAATGGTCGTCATGGCGACGATGATGTCATAATGGTCGTCATGGCGACGATGATGTCAGTATGGTGGTCATGGCTTTGGTGATGTCATAATGGTCGTCATGGCGACGATGATGTCATAATGGTTGTCATGGCGACGATGATGTCAATATGGTTGTCATGGCTTTGGTGATGTCATAATGGTCATCATGGCGACGGTGATGTCATAATGGTCGTCATGGCGACGATGACGTCATAATGGTCGTCATGGCGACGATGATGTCATAATGGTCGTCATGGCGACGGTGATGTCATAATGGTTGCCATGGCAACAATGTTGTCATAAAGGTCGTCATGGCGAAGGTGATGTCATAATGGTCGTCATGGCGATGATGATGTCATTATGGTCGTCATGGCAACGATGATGTCATAATGGTCGTCATGGCAACGATGAAGTCATATTCGTCGTCACGGCAATAGTGATGTCATAATGCTCATTATGGCGAAGGTGATGTCATAATAATTGCCATGGCAACAATGTTGTCATAATGGTCGTCATGACGACGGTTATGTCATAATGGTCGTCATGGCGACGGTGATGTCATAATGGTCATCATGGTGACGATGATGTCATAATGGTCGTCATGGCGACGGTGATGTCCTAATGGTCATCATGGCGACGATGATGTCATAATGGTCGTCATGGCGACGATGATGTCATAATGTTCGTCATGGCGACGATGATGTCATAATGGTCGTCATGGCGACGGTGATGTCAGAATGGTCGTCATGGCAATGGTGATGTCAGAATGGTCGTCATGGCAAAGGTGATGTCAGAATGGTCATCATGGCGACGATGATGTCATAATGGTCGTCATGGCGACGATGATGTCATAATGGTCGTCATGGCGATGATGATGCCATAATGGTCGTCATGGCGACGATGATGTCAAAATGGTCGTCATGGCGACAATGATGTCATAATGGTCGTCATGGCGACGGTGATGTCATTATGGTCGTCATGGCGACGGTGTTGCCATAATGGTCGTCATGGCGACGATGATGTCATAATGGTCGTCATGGCGACGATGATGTCATAATGGTCGTCATGGCGACGATGATGTCATAATGGTCGTCATACCGACGATGATGTCATTATGGTCATCATGGCGACAATGATGTCATAATGGTCGTCATGGCGACGATGATGTCAATATGGTTGTCATGGCTTTGGTGATGTCATAATGGTCGTCACGGCGACGGTGATGTCATAATGGTCGTCATGGCGACGATGATGTCATAATGGTCGTCACGGCGACGATGATGTCATAATGGTCGTCATGCCAACGATGATGTCACAATGGTCGTCATGGCGACGGTGTTGTCATAATGGTCGTCATGGCGACGATGATGTCATAATGGTCGTCATGGCGACGATGATGTCATAATGGTCGTCATGGCGACGATGATGTCAGTATGGTGGTCATGGCTTTGGTGATGTCATAATGGTCGTCATGGCGACGGTGATGTCATAATGGTCGTCATGGCAATGGTGATGTCAGAATGGTCGTCATGGCGACGATGATGTCAGGATGGTGGTCATGGCTTTGGTGATGTCATAATGGTCGTCATGGCGACGATGATGTCATAATGGTTGTCATGGCGACGATGATGTCAATATGGTTGTCATGGCTTTGGTGATGTCATAATGGTCATCATGGCGACGGTGATGTCATAATGGTCGTCATGGCGACGATGACGTCATAATGGTCGTCATGGCGACGATGATGTCATAATGGTCGTCATGGCGACGGTGATGTCATAATGGTTGCCATGGCAACAATGTTGTCATAAAGGTCGTCATGGCGAAGGTGATGTCATAATGGTCGTCATGGCGATGATGATGTCATTATGGTCGTCATGGCAACGATGATGTCATAATGGTCGTCATGGCAACGATGAAGTCATATTCGTCGTCACGGCAATAGTGATGTCATAATGCTCATTATGGCGAAGGTGATGTCATAATAATTGCCATGGCAACAATGTTGTCATAATGGTCGTCATGACGACGGTTATGTCATAATGGTCGTCATGGCGACGGTGATGTCATAATGGTCATCATGGTGACGATGATGTCATAATGGTCATCATGGCGACGGTGATGTCCTAATGGTCATCATGGCGATGATGATGTCATAATGGTCGTCATGGCGACGATGATGTCATAATGTTCGTCATGGCGACGATGAAGTCATAATGGTCGTCATGGCGACGATGATGTCAAAATGGTCATCATGGCGACGATGATGTCATAATGGTCGTCATGGCGACGGTGATGTCAGAATGGTCGTCATGGCAATGGTGATGTCAGAATGGTCGTCATGGCAAAGGTGATGTCAGAATGGTCATCATGGCGACGATGATGTCATAATGGTCGTCATGGCGACGATGATGTCATAATGGTCGTCATGGCGATGATGATGCCATAATGGTCGTCATGGCGACGATGATGTCAAAATGGTCGTCATGGCGACAATGATGTCATAATGGTCGTCATGGCGACGGTGATGTCATTATGGTCGTCATGGCGACGGTGTTGCCATAATGGTCGTCATGGCGACGATGATGTCATAATGGTCGTCATGGCGACGATGATGTCATAATGGTCGTCATGGCGACGATGATGTCATAATGGTCGTCATGCCGACGATGATGTCATTATGGTCATCATGGCGACAATGATGTCATAATGGTCGTCATGGCGACGATGATGTCAATATGGTTGTCATGGCTTTGGTGATGTCATAATGGTCGTCACGGCGACGGTGATGTCATAATGGTCGTCATGGCGACGATGATGTCATAATGGTCGTCACGGCGACGATTATGTCATAATGGTCGTCACGGCGATGATGAAGTCATAATGATCGTCACGGCGACGATGATGTCATAATGGTCGTCACGGCGACGGTGATGTCATAATGGTCGTCATGGCGACGATGATGTCACACTGTTCGTCATGGCGACGGTGTTGCCATAATGGTCGTCATGGCGACGATGATGTCACACTGTTCGTCATGGCGACGGTGTTGCCATAATGGTCGTCATGGCGACGATGATGTCATAATGGTCGTCATGGCAACGATGATGTCATAATGGTCGTCATGGCGACGATGACGTCATAATGGTCGTCATGGCGACGATGATGTCATAATGGTCGTCATGGCGACGATGATGTCATACTGGTTGTCATGGCGACGGAGTTGCCATAATGGTCGTCATGGCGACGATGATGTCATAATGGTCGTCATGGTGACGATGATGTCATAATGGTCGTCATGGCGACAATGATGTCATAATGGTCGTCATGCCGACGATGATGTCATCATGGTCATCATTCCCACGGTGATGTCATAATGGTCGTCATGGCGACTGTGATGTCATAATGGCCTTCATGGTGACAATGATGTCATAATGGTCGTCATGGCGACAGTGTTGTCATAATTGTCGTCATGGCAACGATGATGTCATAATTGACGTCATGCAATGGTGATGTCATAATGGTCGTCATGGCGATGGTAATGTCATAATGGTTGCCATGGCAACAATGTTGTCATAAAGGTCGTCATGGCGACGATGATGTCATAATGGTAGTCATGGCAACGATGATGTCATAATGGTCGTCATGGCAACGATGATGTCAAAATGGTTGTCGTGGCAATGGTGATGTCATAATGGTCGTCATGGCAAAGGTGATGTCATAATGGTCATCATGGCGACGATGATGTCATAATGGTCGTCATGGCGACGATGATGTCATAATGGTCGTCATGGTGACGATGATGTCAGTATGGTGGTCATGGCTTTGGTGATGTCATAATGGTCGTCATGGCGACGGTGATGTCATAATGGTCGTCATGGCAATGGTGATGTCAGAATGGTCGTCATGGCAAAGGTGATGTCAGAATGGTCATCATGGCGACAATGATGTCATTATGGTCGTCATGGCGACGATGATGTCATAATGGTCGTCATGGCGATGATGATGTCATAATGGTCATCATGGCGACAATGATGTCATAATGGTAGTCATGGCGACGATGATGTCAATATGGTTGTCATGGCTTTGGTGATGTCATAATGGTCGTGACGGTGATGTCATAATGGTCGTCTTGGCGACGATGACGTCATAATGGTCATCATGGCGACGATGATGTCATACTGGTCGTCATGGCGACGGTGTTGCCATAATGGTCGTCATGGTGACGATGATGTCATAATGGTCGTCATGGCGACGATAATGTCATAATGGTCGTCATGGCGACGATTATGTCATAATGGTCGTCATGCCGACGATGATGTCATAATAGTCGTCATGGCGAAGATGATGTCATAATAGTCGTCATGGCGAAGATGATGTCATAATGGTCGTCATGGCGACGATGATGTCATAATGGTCGTCATGGCGACGATGACGTCATAATGGTCGTCATGGCGACGGTGATGTCATAATAGCCGTCATGGCGACGTTGATGTCATAATTGTCGTCATGCCGACGATGATGTCATAATGGTCGTCATGGCGACGGTGTTACCATAATGGTCGTCATGGCGACGATGATGTCATAATGGTCGTCATGGCGACAATGATGTCATAATGGTCGTCATGGCGACGATGATGTCAGAATGGTCGTCATGGCGACGGTTATGTCAGTATGGTAGTCATGGCTTTGGTGATGTCATAATGGTCGTCATGGCGACGATGATGTCATAATGGTCGTCATGGCGACGATGATGTCAATATGGTTGTCATGGCTTTGGTGATGTCATAATGGTCGTCATGGCGACGGTGATGTCATAATGGTCGTCATGGCGACGATGATGTCATAATGGTCGTCACAGCGACGATGATGTCATAATGGTCGTCATGGCGACGATGACGTCATAATGGTCGTCATGGCGACGATGATGTCATAATGGTCGTCATGGCGACGATGATGTCATACTGGTCGTCATGGCGACGGTGTTGCCATAATGGTCGTCATGGCGACGATGATGTCATAATGGTCGTCATGGCGACGGTGATGTCATAATGGTCGTCATGCCGACGATGATGTCAGTATGGTGGTCATGGCTTTGGTGATGTCATAATGGTCGTCATGGCAACGATGATGTCATAATGGTCGTCATGGCGACGATGATGTCACAATGGTCGTCATGGCGACGATGATGTCAGTTTGGTGGTCATGGCTTTGGTGATGTCATAATGGTCGTCATGGCAATGGTGATGTCAGAATGGTCTTCATGGCGACGATGATGTCATACTGGTCGTCATTTCGACGATGATGTCATAATGGTCGTCATGCCGACGATGATGTCACAATGGTCGTCATGGCGACGGTGTTGTCATAATGGTCGTCATGGCGACGATGATGTCATAATGGTCGTCATGGCGACGATGATGTCATAATGGTCGTCATGGCGACGATGATGTCAGTATGGTGGTCATGGCTTTGGTGATGTCATAATGGTCGTCATGGCGACGGTGATGTCATAATGGTCGTCATGGCAATGGTGATGTCAGAATGGTCGTCATGGCGACGATGATGTCAGGATGGTGGTCATGGCTTTGGTGATGTCATAATGGTCGTCATGGCGACGATGATGTCATAATGGTTGTCATGGCGACGATGATGTCAATATGGTTGTCATGGCTTTGGTGATGTCATAATGGTCATCATGGCGACGGTGATGTCATAATGGTCGTCATGGCGACGATGACGTCATAATGGTCGTCATGGCGACGATGATGTCATAATGGTCGTCATGGCGACGGTGATGTCATAATGGTTGCCATGGCAACAATGTTGTCATAAAGGTCGTCATGGCGAAGGTGATGTCATAATGGTCGTCATGGCGATGATGATGTCATTATGGTCGTCATGGCAACGATGATGTCATAATGGTCGTCATGGCAACGATGAAGTCATATTCGTCGTCACGGCAATAGTGATGTCATAATGCTCATTATGGCGAAGGTGATGTCATAATAATTGCCATGGCAACAATGTTGTCATAATGGTCGTCATGACGACGGTTATGTCATAATGGTCGTCATGGCGACGGTGATGTCATAATGGTCATCATGGTGACGATGATGTCATAATGGTCGTCATGGCGACGGTGATGTCCTAATGGTCATCATGGCGACGATGATGTCATAATGGTCGTCATGGCGACGATGATGTCATAATGTTCGTCATGGCGACGATGAAGTCATAATGGTCGTCATGGCGACGATGATGTCAAAATGGTCATCATGGCGACGATGATGTCATAATGGTCGTCATGGCGACGGTGATGTCAGAATGGTCGTCATGGCAATGGTGATGTCAGAATGGTCGTCATGGCAAAGGTGATGTCAGAATGGTCATCATGGCGACGATGATGTCATAATGGTCGTCATGGCGACGATGATGTCATAATGGTCGTCATGGCGATGATGATGCCATAATGGTCGTCATGGCGACGATGATGTCAAAATGGTCGTCATGGCGACAATGATGTCATAATGGTCGTCATGGCGACGGTGATGTCATTATGGTCGTCATGGCGACGGTGTTGCCATAATGGTCGTCATGGCGACGATGATGTCATAATGGTCGTCATGGCGACGATGATGTCATAATGGTCGTCATGGCGACGATGATGTCATAATGGTCGTCATGCCGACGATGATGTCATTATGGTCATCATGGCGACAATGATGTCATAATGGTCGTCATGGCGACGATGATGTCAATATGGTTGTCATGGCTTTGGTGATGTCATAATGGTCGTCACGGCGACGGTGATGTCATAATGGTCGTCATGGCGACGATGATGTCATAATGGTCGTCACGGCGACGATTATGTCATAATGGTCGTCACGGCGATGATGAAGTCATAATGATCGTCACGGCGACGATGATGTCATAATGGTCGTCACGGCGACGGTGATGTCATAATGGTCGTCATGGCGACGATGATGTCACACTGTTCGTCATGGCGACGGTGTTGCCATAATGGTCGTCATGGCGACGATGATGTCACACTGTTCGTCATGGCGACGGTGTTGCCATAATGGTCGTCATGGCGACGATGATGTCATAATGGTCGTCATGGCAACGATGATGTCATAATGGTCGTCATGGCGACGATGACGTCATAATGGTCGTCATGGCGACGATGATGTCATAATGGTCGTCATGGCGACGATGATGTCATACTGGTTGTCATGGCGACGGAGTTGCCATAATGGTCGTCATGGCGACGATGATGTCATAATGGTCGTCATGGTGACGATGATGTCATAATGGTCGTCATGGCGACAATGATGTCATAATGGTCGTCATGCCGACGATGATGTCATCATGGTCATCATTCCCACGGTGATGTCATAATGGTCGTCATGGCGACTGTGATGTCATAATGGCCTTCATGGTGACAATGATGTCATAATGGTCGTCATGGCGACAGTGTTGTCATAATTGTCGTCATGGCAACGATGATGTCATAATTGACGTCATGCAATGGTGATGTCATAATGGTCGTCATGGCGATGGTAATGTCATAATGGTTGCCATGGCAACAATGTTGTCATAAAGGTCGTCATGGCGACGATGATGTCATAATGGTAGTCATGGCAACGATGATGTCATAATGGTCGTCATGGCAACGATGATGTCAAAATGGTTGTCGTGGCAATGGTGATGTCATAATGGTCGTCATGGCAAAGGTGATGTCATAATGGTCATCATGGCGACGATGATGTCATAATGGTCGTCATGGCGACGATGATGTCATAATGGTCGTCATGGTGACGATGATGTCAGTATGGTGGTCATGGCTTTGGTGATGTCATAATGGTCGTCATGGCGACGGTGATGTCATAATGGTCGTCATGGCAATGGTGATGTCAGAATGGTCGTCATGGCAAAGGTGATGTCAGAATGGTCATCATGGCGACAATGATGTCATTATGGTCGTCATGGCGACGATGATGTCATAATGGTCGTCATGGCGATGATGATGTCATAATGGTCATCATGGCGACAATGATGTCATAATGGTAGTCATGGCGACGATGATGTCAATATGGTTGTCATGGCTTTGGTGATGTCATAATGGTCGTGACGGTGATGTCATAATGGTCGTCTTGGCGACGATGACGTCATAATGGTCATCATGGCGACGATGATGTCATACTGGTCGTCATGGCGACGGTGTTGCCATAATGGTCGTCATGGTGACGATGATGTCATAATGGTCGTCATGGCGACGATAATGTCATAATGGTCGTCATGGCGACGATTATGTCATAATGGTCGTCATGCCGACGATGATGTCATAATAGTCGTCATGGCGAAGATGATGTCATAATAGTCGTCATGGCGAAGATGATGTCATAATGGTCGTCATGGCGACGATGATGTCATAATGGTCGTCATGGCGACGATGACGTCATAATGGTCGTCATGGCGACGGTGATGTCATAATAGCCGTCATGGCGACGTTGATGTCATAATTGTCGTCATGCCGACGATGATGTCATAATGGTCGTCATGGCGACGGTGTTACCATAATGGTCGTCATGGCGACGATGATGTCATAATGGTCGTCATGGCGACAATGATGTCATAATGGTCGTCATGGCGACGATGATGTCAGAATGGTCGTCATGGCGACGGTTATGTCAGTATGGTAGTCATGGCTTTGGTGATGTCATAATGGTCGTCATGGCGACGATGATGTCATAATGGTCGTCATGGCGACGATGATGTCAATATGGTTGTCATGGCTTTGGTGATGTCATAATGGTCGTCATGGCGACGGTGATGTCATAATGGTCGTCATGGCGACGATGATGTCATAATGGTCGTCACAGCGACGATGATGTCATAATGGTCGTCATGGCGACGATGACGTCATAATGGTCGTCATGGCGACGATGATGTCATAATGGTCGTCATGGCGACGATGATGTCATACTGGTCGTCATGGCGACGGTGTTGCCATAATGGTCGTCATGGCGACGATGATGTCATAATGGTCGTCATGGCGACGGTGATGTCATAATGGTCGTCATGCCGACGATGATGTCAGTATGGTGGTCATGGCTTTGGTGATGTCATAATGGTCGTCATGGCAACGATGATGTCATAATGGTCGTCATGGCGACGATGATGTCACAATGGTCGTCATGGCGACGATGATGTCAGTTTGGTGGTCATGGCTTTGGTGATGTCATAATGGTCGTCATGGCAATGGTGATGTCAGAATGGTCTTCATGGCGACGATGATGTCATACTGGTCGTCATTTCGACGATGATGTCATAATGGTCGTCATGCCGACGATGATGTCACAATGGTCGTCATGGCGACGGTGTTGTCATAATGGTCGTCATGGCGACGATGATGTCATAATGGTCGTCATGGCGACGATGATGTCATAATGGTCGTCATGGCGACGATGATGTCAGTATGGTGGTCATGGCTTTGGTGATGTCATAATGGTCGTCATGGCGACGGTGATGTCATAATGGTCGTCATGGCAATGGTGATGTCAGAATGGTCGTCATGGCGACGATGATGTCAGGATGGTGGTCATGGCTTTGGTGATGTCATAATGGTCGTCATGGCGACGATGATGTCATAATGGTTGTCATGGCGACGATGATGTCAATATGGTTGTCATGGCTTTGGTGATGTCATAATGGTCATCATGGCGACGGTGATGTCATAATGGTCGTCATGGCGACGATGACGTCATAATGGTCGTCATGGCGACGATGATGTCATAATGGTCGTCATGGCGACGGTGATGTCATAATGGTTGCCATGGCAACAATGTTGTCATAAAGGTCGTCATGGCGAAGGTGATGTCATAATGGTCGTCATGGCGATGATGATGTCATTATGGTCGTCATGGCAACGATGATGTCATAATGGTCGTCATGGCAACGATGAAGTCATATTCGTCGTCACGGCAATAGTGATGTCATAATGCTCATTATGGCGAAGGTGATGTCATAATAATTGCCATGGCAACAATGTTGTCATAATGGTCGTCATGACGACGGTTATGTCATAATGGTCGTCATGGCGACGGTGATGTCATAATGGTCATCATGGTGACGATGATGTCATAATGGTCGTCATGGCGACGGTGATGTCCTAATGGTCATCATGGCGACGATGATGTCATAATGGTCGTCATGGCGACGATGATGTCATAATGTTCGTCATGGCGACGATGAAGTCATAATGGTCGTCATGGCGACGATGATGTCAAAATGGTCATCATGGCGACGATGATGTCATAATGGTCGTCATGGCGACGGTGATGTCAGAATGGTCGTCATGGCAATGGTGATGTCAGAATGGTCGTCATGGCAAAGGTGATGTCAGAATGGTCATCATGGCGACGATGATGTCATAATGGTCGTCATGGCGACGATGATGTCATAATGGTCGTCATGGCGATGATGATGCCATAATGGTCGTCATGGCGACGATGATGTCAAAATGGTCGTCATGGCGACAATGATGTCATAATGGTCGTCATGGCGACGGTGATGTCATTATGGTCGTCATGGCGACGGTGTTGCCATAATGGTCGTCATGGCGACGATGATGTCATAATGGTCGTCATGGCGACGATGATGTCATAATGGTCGTCATGGCGATGATGATGTCATAATGGTCGTCATGCCGACGATGATGTCATTATGGTCATCATGGCGACAATGATGTCATAATGGTCGTCATGGCGACGATGATGTCAATATGGTTGTCATGGCTTTGGTGATGTCATAATGGTCGTCACGGCGACGGTGATGTCATAATGGTCGTCATGGCGACGATGATGTCATAATGGTCGTCACGGCGACGATGATGTCATAATGGTCGTCATGCCGACGATGATGTCACAATGGTCGTCATGGCGACGGTGTTGTCATAATGGTCGTCATGGTGACGATGATGTCATAATGGTCGTCATGGCGACGATGATGTCATAATGGTCGTCATGGCGACGATGATGTCAGTATGGTGGTCATGGCTTTGGTGATGTCATAATGGTCGTCATGCCGACGGTGATGTCATAATGGTCGTCATGGCAATGGTGATGTCAGAATGGTCGTCATGGCGACGATGATGTCAGGATGGTGGTCATGGCTTTGGTGATGTCATAATGGTCGTCATGGCGACGATGATGTCATAATGGTTGTCATGGCGACGATGATGTCAATATGGTTGTCATGGCTTTGGTGATGTCATAATGGTCATCATGGCGACGGTGATGTCATAATGGTCGTCATGGCGACGATGACGTCATAATGGTCGTCATGGCGACGATAATGTCATAATGGTCGTCATGGCGACGGTGATGTCATAATGGTTGCCATGGCAACAATGTTGTCATAAAGGTCGTCATGGCGAAGGTGATGTCATAATGGTCGTCATGGCGATGATGATGTCATTATGGTCGTCATGGCAACGATGATGTCATAATGGTCGTCATGGCAACGATGAAGTCATATTCGTCGTCACGGCAATAGTGATGTCATAATGCTCATTATGGCGAAGGTGATGTCATAATAATTGCCATGGCAACAATGTTGTCATAATGGTCGTCATGACGACGGTTATGTCATAATGGTCGTCATGGCGACGGTGATGTCATAATGGTCATCATGGTGACGATGATGTCATAATGGTCGTCATGGCGACGGTGATGTCCTAATGGTCATCATGGCGACGATGATGTCATAATGGTCGTCATGGCGACGATGATGTCATAATGTTCGTCATGGCGACGATGAAGTCATAATGGTCGTCATGGCGACGATGATGTCAAAATGGTCATCATGGCGACGATGATGTCATAATGGTCGTCATGGCGACGGTGATGTCAGAATGGTCGTCATGGCAATGGTGATGTCAGAATGGTCGTCATGGCAAAGGTGATGTCAGAATGGTCATCATGGCGACGATGATGTCATAATGGTCGTCATGGCGACGATGATGTCATAATGGTCGTCATGGCGATGATGATGCCATAATGGTCGTCATGGCGACGATGATGTCAAAATGGTCGTCATGGCGACAATGATGTCATAATGGTCGTCATGGCGACGGTGATGTCATTATGGTCGTCATGGCGACGGTGTTGCCATAATGGTCGTCATGGCGACGATGATGTCATAATGGTCGTGATGGCGACGATGATGTCATAATGGTCGTCATGGCGACGATGATGTCATAATGGTCGTCATGCCGACGATGATGTCATTATGGTCATCATGGCGACAATGATGTCATAATGGTCGTCATGGCGACGATGATGTCAATATGGTTGTCATGGCTTTGGTGATGTCATAATGGTCGTCACGGCGACGGTGATGTCATAATGGTCGTCATGGCGACGATGATGTCATAATGGTCGTCACGGCGACGATTATGTCATAATGGTCGTCACGGCGATGATGAAGTCATAATGATCGTCACGGCGACGATGATGTCATAATGGTCGTCACGGCGACGGTGATGTCATAATGGTCGTCATGGCGACGATGATGTCACACTGTTCGTCATGGCGACGGTGTTGCCATAATGGTCGTCATGGCGACGATGATGTCACACTGTTCGTCATGGCGACGGTGTTGCCATAATGGTCGTCATGGCGACGATGATGTCATAATGGTCGTCATGGCAACGATGATGTCATAATGGTCGTCATGGCGACGATGACGTCATAGTGGTCGTCATGGCGACGATGATGTCATAATGGTCGTCATGGCGACGATGATGTCATACTGGTTGTCATGGCGACGGAGTTGCCATAATGGTCGTCATGGCGACGATGATGTCATAATGGTCGTCATGGTGACGATGATGTCATAATGGTCGTCATGGCGACAATGATGTCATAATGGTCGTCATGCCGACGATGATGTCATCATGGTCATCATTCCCACGGTGATGTCATAATGGTCGTCATGGCGACTGTGATGTCATAATGGCCTTCATGGTGACAATGATGTCATAATGGTCGTCATGGCGACAGTGTTGTCATAATTGTCGTCATGGCAACGATGATGTCATAATTGACGTCATGCAATGGTGATGTCATAATGGTCGTCATGGCGATGGTAATGTCATAATGGTTGCCATGGCAACAATGTTGTCATAAAGGTCGTCATGGCGACGATGATGTCATAATGGTAGTCATGGCAACGATGATGTCATAATGGTCGTCATGGCAACGATGATGTCAAAATGGTTGTCGTGGCAATGGTGATGTCATAATGGTCGTCATGGCAAAGGTGATGTCATAATGGTCATCATGGCGACGATGATGTCATAATGGTCGTCATGGCGACGATGATGTCATAATGGTCGTCATGGTGACGATGATGTCAGTATGGTGGTCATGGCTTTGGTGATGTCATAATGGTCGTCATGGCGACGGTGATGTCATAATGGTCGTCATGGCAATGGTGATGTCAGAATGGTCGTCATGGCAAAGGTGATGTCAGAATGGTCATCATGGCGACAATGATGTCATTATGGTCGTCATGGCGACGATGATGTCATAATGGTCGTCATGGCGATGATGATGTCATAATGGTCATCATGGCGACAATGATGTCATAATGGTCGTCATGGCGACGATGATGTCAATATGGTTGTCATGGCTTTGGTGATGTCATAATGGTCGTGACGGTGATGTCATAATGGTCGTCTTGGCGACGATGACGTCATAATGGTCATCATGGCGACGATGATGTCATACTGGTCGTCATGGCGACGGTGTTGCCATAATGGTCGTCATGGTGACGATGATGTCATAATGGTCGTCATGGCGACGATAATGTCATAATGGTCGTCATGGCGACGATTATGTCATAATGGTCGTCATGCCGACGATGATGTCATAATAGTCGTCATGGCGAAGATGATGTCATAATAGTCGTCATGGCGAAGATGATGTCATAATGGTCGTCATGGCGACGATGATGTCATAATGGTCGTCATGGCGACGATGACGTCATAATGGTCGTCATGGCGACGGTGATGTCATAATAGCCGTCATGGCGACGTTGATGTCATAATTGTCGTCATGCCGACGATGATGTCATAATGGTCGTCATGGCGACGGTGTTACCATAATGGTCGTCATGGCGACGATGATGTCATAATGGTCGTCATGGCGACAATGATGTCATAATGGTCGTCATGGCGACGATGATGTCAGAATGGTCGTCATGGCGACGGTTATGTCAGTATGGTAGTCATGGCTTTGGTGATGTCATAATGGTCGTCATGGCGACGATGATGTCATAATGGTCGTCATGGCGACGATGATGTCAATATGGTTGTCATGGCTTTGGTGATGTCATAATGGTCGTCATGGCGACGGTGATGTCATAATGGTCGTCATGGCGACGATGATGTCATAATGGTCGTCACAGCGACGATGATGTCATAATGGTCGTCATGGCGACGATGACGTCATAATGGTCGTCATGGCGACGATGATGTCATAATGGTCGTCATGGCGACGATGATGTCATACTGGTCGTCATGGCGACGGTGTTGCCATAATGGTCGTCATGGCGACGATGATGTCATAATGGTCGTCATGGCGACGGTGATGTCATAATGGTCGTCATGCCGACGATGATGTCAGTATGGTGGTCATGGCTTTGGTGATGTCATAATGGTCGTCATGGCAACGATGATGTCATAATGGTCGTCATGGCGACGATGATGTCACAATGGTCGTCATGGCGACGATGATGTCAGTTTGGTGGTCATGGCTTTGGTGATGTCATAATGGTCGTCATGGCAATGGTGATGTCAGAATGGTCTTCATGGCGACGATGATGTCATACTGGTCGTCATTTCGACGATGATGTCATAATGGTCGTCATGCCGACGATGATGTCACAATGGTCGTCATGGCGACGGTGTTGTCATAATGGTCGTCATGGCGACGATGATGTCATAATGGTCGTCATGGCGACGATGATGTCATAATGGTTGTCATGGCGACGATGATGTCAGTATGGTGGTCATGGCTTTGGTGATGTCATAATGGTCGTCATGGCGACGGTGATGTCATAATGGTCGTCATGGCAATGGTGATGTCAGAATGGTCGTCATGGCGACGATGATGTCAGGATGGTGGTCATGGCTTTGGTGATGTCATAATGGTCGTCATGGCGACGATGATGTCATAATGGTTGTCATGGCGACGATGATGTCAATATGGTTGTCATGGCTTTGGTGATGTCATAATGGTCATCATGGCGACGGTGATGTCATAATGGTCGTCATGGCGACGATGACGTCATAATGGTCGTCATGGCGACGATGATGTCATAATGGTCGTCATGGCGACGGTGATGTCATAATGGTTGCCATGGCAACAATGTTGTCATAAAGGTCGTCATGGCGAAGGTGATGTCATAATGTTCGTCATGGCGATGATGATGTCATTATGGTCGTCATGGCAACGATGATGTCATAATGGTCGTCATGGCAACGATGAAGTCATATTCGTCGTCACGGCAATAGTGATGTCATAATGCTCATTATGGCGAAGGTGATGTCATAATAATTGCCATGGCAACAATGTTGTCATAATGGTCGTCATGACGACGGTTATGTCATAATGGTCGTCATGGCGACGGTGATGTCATAATGGTCATCATGGTGACGATGATGTCATAATGGTCGTCATGGCGACGGTGATGTCCTAATGGTCATCATGGCGACGATGATGTCATAATGGTCGTCATGGCGACGATGATGTCATAATGTTCGTCATGGCGACGATGAAGTCATAATGGTCGTCATGGCGACGATGATGTCAAAATGGTCATCATGGCGACGATGATGTCATAATGGTCGTCATGGCGACGGTGATGTCAGAATGGTCGTCATGGCAATGGTGATGTCAGAATGGTCGTCATGGCAAAGGTGATGTCAGAATGGTCATCATGGCGACGATGATGTCATAATGGTCGTCATGGCGACGATGATGTCATAATGGTCGTCATGGCGATGATGATGCCATAATGGTCGTCATGGCGACGATGATGTCAAAATGGTCGTCATGGCGACAATGATGTCATAATGGTCGTCATGGCGACGGTGATGTCATTATGGTCGTCATGGCGACGGTGTTGCCATAATGGTCGTCATGGCGACGATGATGTCATAATGGTCGTCATGGCGACGATGATGTCATAATGGTCGTCATGGCGACGATGATGTCATAATGGTCGTCATGCCGACGATGATGTCATTATGGTCATCATGGCGACAATGATGTCATAATGGTCGTCATGGCGACGATGATGTCAATATGGTTGTCATGGCTTTGGTGATGTCATAATGGTCGTCACGGCGACGGTGATGTCATAATGGTCGTCATGGCGACGATGATGTCATAATGGTCGTCACGGCGACGATGATGTCATAATGGTCGTCATGCCGACGATGATGTCACAATGGTCGTCATGGCGACGGTGTTGTCATAATGGTCGTCATGGCGACGATGATGTCATAATGGTCGTCATGGCGACGATGATGTCATAATGGTCGTCATGGCGACGATGATGTCAGTATGGTGGTCATGGCTTTGGTGATGTCATAATGGTCGTCATGGCGACGGTGATGTCATAATGGTCGTCATGGCAATGGTGATGTCAGAATGGTCGTCATGGCGACGATGATGTCAGGATGGTGGTCATGGCTTTGGTGATGTCATAATGGTCGTCATGGCGACGATGATGTCATAATGGTTGTCATGGCGACGATGATGTCAATATGGTTGTCATGGCTTTGGTGATGTCATAATGGTCATCATGGCGACGGTGATGTCATAATGGTCGTCATGGCGACGATGACGTCATAATGGTCGTCATGGCGACGATGATGTCATAATGGTCGTCATGGCGACGGTGATGTCATAATGGTTGCCATGGCAACAATGTTGTCATAAAGGTCGTCATGGCGAAGGTGATGTCATAATGGTCGTCATGGCGATGATGATGTCATTATGGTCGTCATGGCAACGATGATGTCATAATGGTCGTCATGGCAACGATGAAGTCATATTCGTCGTCACGGCAATAGTGATGTCATAATGCTCATTATGGCGAAGGTGATGTCATAATAATTGCCATGGCAACAATGTTGTCATAATGGTCGTCATGACGACGGTTATGTCATAATGGTCGTCATGGCGACGGTGATGTCATAATGGTCATCATGGTGACGATGATGTCATAATGGTCGTCATGGCGACGGTGATGTCCTAATGGTCATCATGGCGACGATGATGTCATAATGGTCGTCATGGCGACGATGATGTCATAATGTTCGTCATGGCGACGATGAAGTCATAATGGTCGTCATGGCGACGATGATGTCAAAATGGTCATCATGGCGACGATGATGTCATAATGGTCGTCATGGCGACGGTGATGTCAGAATGGTCGTCATGGCAATGGTGATGTCAGAGTGGTCGTCATGGCAAAGGTGATGTCAGAATGGTCATCATGGCGACGATGATGTCATAATGGTCGTCATGGCGACGATGATGTCATAATGGTCGTCATGGCGATGATGATGCCATAATGGTCGTCATGGCGACGATGATGTCAAAATGGTCGTCATGGCGACAATGATGTCATAATGGTCGTCATGGCGACGGTGATGTCATTATGGTCGTCATGGCGACGGTGTTGCCATAATGGTCGTCATGGCGACGATGATGTCATAATGGTCGTCATGGCGACGATGATGTCATAATGGTCGTCATGCCGACGATGATGTCATTATGGTCATCATGGCGACAATGATGTCATAATGGTCGTCATGGCGACGATGATGTCAATATGGTTGTCATTGCTTTGGTGATGTCATAATGGTCGTCACGGCGACGGTGATGTCATAATGGTCGTCATGGCGACGATGATGTCATAATGGTCGTCACGGCGACGATTATGTCATAATGGTCGTCACGGCGATGATGAAGTCATAATGATCGTCACGGCGACGATGATGTCATAATGGTCGTCACGGCGACGGTGATGTCATAATGGTCGTCATGGCGACGATGATGTCACACTGTTCGTCATGGCGACGGTGTTGCCATAATGGTCTTCATGGCGACGATGATGTCACACTGTTCGTCATGGCGACGGTGTTGCCATAATGGTCGTCATGGCGACGATGATGTCATAATGGTCGTCATGGCAACGATGATGTCATAATGGTCGTCATGGCGACGATGACGTCATAATGGTCGCCATGGCGACGATGATGTCATAATGGTCGTCATGGCGACGATGATGTCATACTGGTTGTCATGGCGACGGAGTTGCCATAATGGTCGTCATGGCGACGATGATGTCATAATGGTCGTCATGGTGACGATGATGTCATAATGGTCGTCATGGCGACAATGATGTCATAATGGTCGTCATGCCGACGATGATGTCATCATGGTCATCATTCCCACGGTGATGTCATAATGGTCGTCATGGCGACTGTGATGTCATAATGGCCTTCATGGTGACAATGATGTCATAATGGTCGTCATGGCGACAGTGTTGTCATAATTGTCGTCATGGCAACGATGATGTCATAATTGACGTCATGCAATGGTGATGTCATAATGGTCGTCATGGCGACGGTGATGTCAGAATGGTCGTCATGGCAATGGTGATGTCAGAATGGTCGTCATGGCAAAGGTGATGTCAGAATGGTCATCATGGCGACGATGATGTCATAATGGTCGTCATGGCGACGATGATGTCATAATGGTCGTCATGGCGATGATGATGCCATAATGGTCGTCATGGCGACGATGATGTCAAAATGGTCGTCATGGCGACAATGATGTCATAATGGTCGTCATGGCGACGGTGATGTCATTATGGTCGTCATGGCGACGGTGTTGCCATAATGGTCGTCATGGCGACGATGATGTCATAATGGTCGTCATGGCGACGATGATGTCATAATGGTCGTCATGGCGACGATGATGTCATAATGGTCGTCATGCCGACGATGATGTCATTATGGTCATCATGGCGACAATGATGTCATAATGGTCGTCATGGCGACGATGATGTCAATATGGTTCTCATGGCTTTGGTGATGTCATAATGGTCGTCACGGCGACGGTGATGTCATAATGGTCGTCATGGCGACGATGATGTCATAATGGTCGTCACGGCGACGATTATGTCATAATGGTCGTCACGGCGATGATGAAGTCATAATGATCGTCACGGCGACGATGATGTCATAATGGTCGTCACGGCGACGGTGATGTCATAATGGTCGTCATGGCGACGATGATGTCACACTGTTCGTCATGGCGACGGTGTTGCCATAATGGTCGTCATGGCGACGATGATGTCACACTGTTCGTCATGGCGACGGTGTTGCCATAATGGTCGTCATGGCGACGATGATGTCATAATGGTCGTCATGGCAACGATGATGTCATAATGGTCGTCATGGCGACGATGACGTCATAATGGTCGTCATGGCGACGATGATGTCATAATGGTCGTCATGGCGACGATGATGTCATACTGGTTGTCATGGCGACGGAGTTGCCATAATGGTCGTCATGGCGACGATGATGTCATAATGGTCGTCATGGTGACGATGATGTCATAATGGTCGTCATGGCGACAATGATGTCATAATGGTCGTCATGCCGACGATGATGTCATCATGGTCATCATTCCCACGGTGATGTCATAATGGTCGTCATGGCGACTGTGATGTCATAATGGCCTTCATGGTGACAATGATGTCATAATGGTCGTCATGGCGACAGTGTTGTCATAATTGTCGTCATGGCAACGATGATGTCATAATTGACGTCATGCAATGGTGATGTCATAATGGTCGTCATGGCGATGGTAATGTCATAATGGTTGCCATGGCAACAATGTTGTCATAAAGGTCGTCATGGCGACGATGATGTCATAATGGTAGTCATGGCAACGATGATGTCATAATGGTCGTCATGGCAACGATGATGTCAAAATGGTTGTCGTGGCAATGGTGATGTCATAATGGTCGTCATGGCAAAGGTGATGTCATAATGGTCATCATGGCGACGATGATGTCATAATGGTCGTCATGGCGACGATGATGTCATAATGGTCGTCATGGTGACGATGATGTCAGTATGGTGGTCATGGCTTTGGTGATGTCATAATGGTCGTCATGGCGACGGTGATGTCATAATGGTCGTCATGGCAATGGTGATGTCAGAATGGTCGTCATGGCAAAGGTGATGTCAGAATGGTCATCATGGCGACAATGATGTCATAATGGTCGTCATGGCGACGATGATGTCATAATGGTCGTCATGGCGATGATGATGTCATAATGGTCATCATGGCGACAATGATGTCATAATGGTCGTCATGGCGACGATGATGTCAATATGGTTGTCATGGCTTTGGTGATGTCATAATGGTCGTGACGGTGATGTCATAATGGTCGTCTTGGCGACGATGACGTCATAATGGTCATCATGGCGACGATGATGTCATACTGGTCGTCATGGCGACGGTGTTGCCATAATGGTCGTCATGGTGACGATGATGTCATAATGGTCGTCATGGCGACGATAATGTCATAATGGTCGTCATGGCGACGATTATGTCATAATGGTCGTCATGCCGACGATGATGTCATAATAGTCGTCATGGCGAAGATGATGTCATAATAGTCGTCATGGCGAAGATGATGTCATAATGGTCGTCATGGCGACGATGATGTCATAATGGTCGTCATGGCGACGATGACGTCATAATGGTCGTCATGGCGACGGTGATGTCATAATAGCCGTCATGGCGACGTTGATGTCATAATTGTCGTCATGCCGACGATGATGTCATAATGGTCGTCATGGCGACGGTGTTACCATAATGGTCGTCATGGCGACGATGATGTCATAATGGTCGTCATGGCGACAATGATGTCATAATGGTCGTCATGGCGACGATGATGTCAGAATGGTCGTCATGGCGACGGTTATGTCAGTATGGTAGTCATGGCTTTGGTGATGTCATAATGGTCGTCATGGCGACGATGATGTCATAATGGTCGTCATGGCGACGATGATGTCATAATGGTCGTCATGGCGACGATGATGTCAATATGGTTGTCATGGCTTTGGTGATGTCATAATGGTCGTCATGGCGACGGTGATGTCATAATGGTCGTCATGGCGACGATGATGTCATAATGGTCGTCACAGCGACGATGATGTCATAATGGTCGTCATGTCGACGATGACGTCATAATGGTCGTCATGGCGACGATGATGTCATAATGGTCGTCATGGCGACGATGATGTCATACTGGTCGTCATGGCGACGGTGTTGCCATAATGGTCGTCATGGCGACGATGATGTCATAATGGTCGTCATGGCGACGGTGATGTCATAATGGTCGTCATGCCGACGATGATGTCAGTATGGTGGTCATGGCTTTGGTGATGTCATAATGGTCGTCATGGCAACGATGATGTCATAATGGTCGTCATGGCGACGATGATGTCACAATGGTCGTCATGGCGACGATGATGTCAGTTTGGTGGTCATGGCTTTGGTGATGTCATAATGGTCGTCATGGCAATGGTGATGTCAGAATGGTCTTCATGGCGGCGATGATGTCATACTGGTCGTCATTTCGACGATGATGTCATAATGGTCGTCATGCCGACGATGATGTCACAATGGTCGTCATGGCGACGGTGTTGTCATAATGGTCGTCATGGCGACGATGATGTCATAATGGTCGTCATGGCGACGATGATGTCATAATGGTCGTCATGGCGACGATGATGTCAGTATGGTGGTCATGGCTTTGGTGATGTCATAATGGTCGTCATGGCGACGGTGATGTCATAATGGTCGTCATGGCAATGGTGATGTCAGAATGGTCGTCATGGCGACGATGATGTCAGGATGGTGGTCATGGCTTTGGTGATGTCATAATGGTCGTCATGGCGACGATGATGTCATAATGGTTGTCATGGCGACGATGATGTCAATATGGTTGTCATGGCTTTGGTGATGTCATAATGGTCATCATGGCGACGGTGATGTCATAATGGTCGTCATGGCGACGATGACGTCATAATGGTCGTCATGGCGACGATGATGTCATAATGGTCGTCATGGCGACGGTGATGTCATAATGGTTGCCATGGCAACAATGTTGTCATAAAGGTCGTCATGGCGAAGGTGATGTCATAATGGTCGTCATGGCGATGATGATGTCATTATGGTCGTCATGGCAACGATGATGTCATAATGGTCGTCATGGCAACGATGAAGTCATATTCGTCGTCACGGCAATAGTGATGTCATAATGCCCATTATGGCGAAGGTGATGTCATAATAATTGCCATGGCAACAATGTTGTCATAATGGTCGTCATGACGACGGTTATGTCATAATGGTCGTCATGGCGACGGTGATGTCATAATGGTCATCATGGTGACGATGATGTCATAATGGTCGTCATGGCGACGGTGATGTCCTAATGGTCATCATGGCGACGATGATGTCATAATGGTCGTCATGGCGACGATGATGTCATAATGTTCGTCATGGCGACGATGAAGTCATAATGGTCGTCATGGCGACGATGATGTCAAAATGGTCATCATGGCGACGATGATGTCATAATGGTCGTCATGGCGACGGTGATGTCAGAATGGTCGTCATGGCAATGGTGATGTCAGAATGGTCGTCATGGCAAAGGTGATGTCAGAATGGTCATCATGGCGACGATGATGTCATAATGGTCGTCATGGCGACGATGATGTCATAATGGTCGTCATGGCGATGATGATGCCATAATGGTCGTCATGGCGACGATGATGTCAAAATGGTCGTCATGGCGACAATGATGTCATAATGGTCGTCATGGCGACGGTGATGTCATTATGGTCGTCATGGCGACGGTGTTGCCATAATGGTCGTCATGGCGACGATGATGTCATAATGGTCGTCATGGCGACGATGATGTCATAATGGTCGTCATGGCGACGATGATGTCATAATGGTCGTCATGCCGACGATGATGTCATTATGGTCATCATGGCGACAATGATGTCATAATGGTCGTCATGGCGACGATGATGTCAATATGGTTGTCATGGCTTTGGTGATGTCATAATGGTCGTCACGGCGACGGTGATGTCATAATGGTCGTCATGGCGACGATGATGTCATAATGGTCGTCACGGCGACGATGATGTCATAATGGTCGTCATGCCGACGATGATGTCACAATGGTCGTCATGGCGACGGTGTTGTCATAATGGTCGTCATGGCGACGATGATGTCATAATGGTCGTCATGGCGACGATGATGTCATAATGGTCGTCATGGCGACGATGATGTCAGTATGGTGGTCATGGCTTTGGTGATGTCATAATGGTCGTCATGGCGACGGTGATGTCATAATGGTCGTCATGGCAATGGTGATGTCAGAATGGTCGTCATGGCGACGATGATGTCAGGATGGTGGTCATGGCTTTGGTGATGTCATAATGGTCGTCATGGCGACGATGATGTCATAATGGTTGTCATGGCGACGATGATGTCAATAGGGTTGTCATGGCTTTGGTGATGTCATAATGGTCATCATGGCGACGGTGATGTCATAATGGTCGTCATGGCGACGATGACGTCATAATGGTCGTCATGGCGACGATGATGTCATAATGGTCGTCATGGCGACGGTGATGTCATAATGGTTGCCATGGCAACAATGTTGTCATAAAGGTCGTCATGGCGAAGGTGATGTCATAATGGTCGTCATGGCGATGATGATGTCATTATGGTCGTCATGGCAACGATGATGTCATAATGGTCGTCATGGCAACGATGAAGTCATATTCGTCGTCACGGCAATAGTGATGTCATAATGCTCATTATGGCGAAGGTGATGTCATAATAATTGCCATGGCAACAATGTTGTCATAATGGTCGTCATGACGACGGTTATGTCATAATGGTCGTCATGGCGACGGTGATGTCATAATGGTCATCATGGTGACGATGATGTCATAATGGTCGTCATGGCGACGGTGATGTCCTAATGGTCATCATGGCGACGATGATGTCATAATGGTCGTCATGGCGACGATGATGTCATAATGTTCGTCATGGCGACGATGAAGTCATAATGGTCGTCATGGCGACGATGATGTCAAAATGGTCATCATGGCGACGATGATGTCATAATGGTCGTCATGGCGACGGTGATGTCAGAATGGTCGTCATGGCAATGGTGATGTCAGAGTGGTCGTCATGGCAAAGGTGATGTCAGAATGGTCATCATGGCGACGATGATGTCATAATGGTCGTCATGGCGACGATGATGTCATAATGGTCGTCATGGCGACGATGATGTCAAAATGGTCGTCATGGCGACAATGATGTCATAATGGTCGTCATGGCGACGGTGATGTCATTATGGTCGTCATGGCGACGGTGTTGCCATAATGGTCGTCATGGCGACGATGATGTCATAATGGTCGTCATGGCGACGATGATGTCATAATGGTCGTCATGCCGACGATGATGTCATTATGGTCATCATGGCGACAATGATGTCATAATGGTCGTCATGGCGACGATGATGTCAATATGGTTGTCATTGCTTTGGTGATGTCATAATGGTCGTCACGGCGACGGTGATGTCATAATGGTCGTCATGGCGACGATGATGTCATAATGGTCGTCACGGCGACGATTATGTCATAATGGTCGTCACGGCGATGATGAAGTCATAATGATCGTCACGGCGACGATGATGTCATAATGGTCGTCACGGCGACGGTGATGTCATAATGGTCGTCATGGCGACGATGATGTCACACTGTTCGTCATGGCGACGGTGTTGCCATAATGGTCGTCATGGCGACGATGATGTCACACTGTTCGTCATGGCGACGGTGTTGCCATAATGGTCGTCATGGCGACGATGATGTCATAATGGTCGTCATGGCAACGATGATGTCATAATGGTCGTCATGGCGACGATGACGTCATAATGGTCGTCATGGCGACGATGATGTCATAATGGTCGTCATGGCGACGATGATGTCATACTGGTTGTCATGGCGACGGAGTTGCCATAATGGTCGTCATGGCGACGATGATGTCATAATGGTCGTCATGGTGACGATGATGTCATAATGGTCGTCATGGCGACAATGATGTCATAATGGTCGTCATGCCGACGATGATGTCATCATGGTCATCATTCCCACGGTGATGTCATAATGGTCGTCATGGCGACTGTGATGTCATAATGGCCTTCATGGTGACAATGATGTCATAATGGTCGTCATGGCGACAGTGTTGTCATAATTGTCGTCATGGCAACGATGATGTCATAATTGACGTCATGCAATGGTGATGTCATAATGGTCGTCATGGCGATGGTAATGTCATAATGGTTGCCATGGCAACAATGTTGTCATAAAGGTCGTCATGGCGACGATGATGTCATAATGGTAGTCATGGCAACGATGATGTCATAATGGTCGTCATGGCAACGATGATGTCAAAATGGTTGTCGTGGCAATGGTGATGTCATAATGGTCGTCATGGCAAAGGTGATGTCATAATGGTCATCATGGCGACGATGATGTCATAATGGTCGTCATGGTGACGATGATGTCAGTATGGTGGTCATGGCTTTGGTGATGTCATAATGGTCGTCATGGCGACGGTGATGTCATAATGGTCGTCATGGCAATGGTGATGTCAGAATGGTCGTCATGGCAAAGGTGATGTCAGAATGGTCATCATGGCGACAATGATGTCATAATGGTCGTCATGGCGACGATGATGTCATAATGGTCGTCATGGCGATGATGATGTCATAATGGTCATCATGGCGACAATGATGTCATAATGGTCGTCATGGCGACGATGATGTCAATATGGTTGTCATGGCTTTGGTGATGTCATAATGGTCGTGACGGTGATGTCATAATGGTCGTCTTGGCGACGATGACGTCATAATGGTCATCATGGCGACGATGATGTCATACTGGTCGTCATGGCGACGGTGTTGCCATAATGGTCGTCATGGTGACGATGATGTCATAATGGTCGTCTTGGCGACGATAATGTCATAATGGTCGTCATGGCGACGATTATGTCATAATGGTCGTCATGCCGACGATGATGTCATAATAGTCGTCATGGCGAAGATGATGTCATAATAGTCGTCATGGCGAAGATGATGTCATAATGGTCGTCATGGCGACGATGATGTCATAATGGTCGTCATGGCGACGATGACGTCATAATGGTCGTCATGGCGACGGTGATGTCATAATAGCCGTCATGGCGACGTTGATGTCATAATTGTCGTCATGCCGACGATGATGTCATAATGGTCGTCATGGCGACGGTGTTACCATAATGGTCGTCATGGCGACGATGATGTCATAATGGTCGTCATGGCAACAATGATGTCATAATGGTCGTCATGGCGACGATGATGTCAGAATGGTCGTCATGGCGACGGTTATGTCAGTATGGTAGTCATGGCTTTGGTGATGTCATAATGGTCGTCATGGCGACGATGATGTCATAATGGTCGTCATGGCGACGATGATGTCAATATTGTTGTCATGGCTTTCCTGATGTCATAATGGTCGTCATGGCGACGGTGATGTCATAATGGTCGTCATGGCGACGATGATGTCATAATGGTCGTCACAGCGACGATGATGTCATAATGGTCGTCACGGCGACGGTGATGTCATAATGGTAGTCATGGCGACGATGATGTCATACTGGTCGTCATGGCGACGGTGTTGCCATAATGGTCGTCATGGTGACGATGATGTCATAATGGTCGTCATGGCGACGATGATGTCATAATGGTCGTCATGGCGACGATGATGTCATAATGGTCGTCATGCCGACGATGATGTCAGTATGGTGGTCATGGCTTTGGTGATGTCATAATGGTCGTCATGGCGACGATGATGTCATACTGGTCGTCATGGCGACGGTGTTGCCATAATGGTCGTCATGACGACGATGATGTCATAATGGTCGTCATGGCGACGGTGATGTCATAATGGACGTCATGCCGACGATGATGTCAGTATGGTGGTCATGGCTTTGGTGTTGCCATAATGGTCGTCATGGTGACGATGATGTCATAATGGTCGTAATGGCGACGATGATGTCACAATGGTCGTCATGGCGACGATGAAGTCATAATGTTCGTCATGGCGACGATGAAGTCATAATGGTCGTCATGGCGACGATGATGTCAAAATGGTCATCATGGCGACGATGATGCCATAATGGTCGTCATGGCGATGATGATGCCATAATGGTCGTCATGGCGACGATGATGTCAAAATGGTCGTCATGGCGACAATGATGTCATAATGGTCGTCATGGCGACGGTGTTGCCATAATGGTCGTCATGGCGACGATGATGTCATAATGGTCGTCATGCCGACGATGATGTCATTATGGTCATCATGGCGACGATGATGTCATAATGGTCGTCATGGCGACGATGATGTCAATATGGTTGTCATGGCTTTGGTGATGTCATAATGGTCGTCACGGCGACGGTGATGTCATAATGGTCGTCATGGCGACGATGATGTCATAATGGTCGTCACGGCGACGATGATGTCATAATGCTCGTCACGGCGACGATGATGTCATAATGGTCGTCATGGCGACGATGATGTCACACTGTTCGTCATGGCGACGGTGTTGCCATAGTGGTCGTCATGGCGACGATGATGTCACACTGTTCATCATGGCAACGGTCTTGCCATAATGGTCGTCATGGCGACGATGATGTCATAATGGTCGTCATGGCAACGATGATGTCATAATGGTCGTCATGGCGACGATGACGTCATAATGGTCGTCATGGCGACGATGATGTCATAATGGTCGTCATGGCGACGATGATGTCATACTGGTTGTCATGGCGACGGTGTTGCCATAATGGTCGTCATGCCGACGATGATGTCATAATGGTCGTCATGCCGACGATGATGGCAGTATGGTGGTCATGGCTTTGGTGATGTCATAATGGTCGTCATGGCGAAGATGATGTCATACTGGTCGTCATGGCGACGTTGTTGCCATAATGGTCGTCATGACGACGATGATGTCATAATGGTCGTCATGGCGACGGTGATGTCATAATGGACGTCATGCCGACGATGATGTCAGTATGGTGGTCATGGCTTTGGTGTTGCCATAATGGTCGTCATGGTGACGATGATATCATAATGGTCGTAATGGCGACGATGATGTCACAATGGTCGTCATGGCGACGATGAAGTCATAATGTTCGTCATGGCGACGATGAAGTCATAATGGTCGTCATGGCGACGATGATGTCAAAATGGTCATCATGGCGACGATGATGCCATAATGGTCGTCATGGCGATGATGATGCCATAATGGTCGTCATGGCGACGATGATGTCAAAATGGTCGTCATGGCGACAATGATGTCATAATGGTCGTCATGGCGACGGTGTTGCCATAATGGTCGTCATGGCGACGATGATGTCATAATGGTCGTCATGCCGACGATGATGTCATTATGGTCATCATGGCGACGATGATGTCATAATGGTCGTCATGGCGACGATGATGTCAATATGGTTGTCATGGCTTTGGTGATGTCATAATGGTCGTCACGGCGACGGTGATGTCATAATGGTCGTCATGGCGACGATGATGTCATAATGGTCGTCACGGCGACGATGATGTCATAATGGTCGTCACGGCGACGATGATGTCATAATGGTCGTCATGGCGACGATGATGTCACACTGTTCGTCATGGCGACGGTGTTGCCATAGTGGTCGTCATGGCGACGATGATGTCACACTGTTCATCATGGCAACGGTCTTGCCATAATGGTCGTCATGGCGACGATGATGTCATAATGGTCGTCATGGCAACGATGATGTCATAATGGTCGTCATGGCGACGATGACGTCATAATGGTCGTCATGGCGACGATGATGTCATAATGGTCGTCATGGCGACGATGATGTCATACTGGTTGTCATGGCGACGGTGTTGCCATAATGGTCGTCATGCCGACGATGATGTCATAATGGTCGTCATGCCAACGATGATGTCATTATGGTCGTCATGCCAACGATGATGTCATTATGGTCATCATTCCCACGGTGATGTCATAATGGTCGTCATGGCGACTGTGATGTCATAATGGCCTTCATGGTGACAATGATGTCATAATGGTCGTCATGGCGACAGTGTTGTCATAATTGTCGTCATGGCGACGGTAAAGTCATAATGGTTGCCATGGCAACAATGTTGTCATAAAGGTCGTCATGGCGACGATGATGTCATAATGGTAGTCATGGCAACGATGATGTCATAATGGTCGTCATGGCAACGATGATGTCAAAATGGTTGTCATGACAATGGTGATGTCATAATGGTCGTCATGGCAAAGGTGATGTCATAATGGTCGTCATGGCGACGATGATGTCATAATGGTCGTCATGGCGACGATGATGTCATAATGGTCGTCATGGCGACGATGATGTCAGTATGGTGGTCATGGCTTTGGTGATGTCATAATGGTCGTCATGGCGACGGTGATGTCATAATGGTCGTCATGGCAATGGTGATGTCAGAATGGTCGTCATGGCAAAGGTGATGTCAGAATGGTCATCATGGCGACAATGATGTCATAATGGTCGTCATGGCGATGATGATGTCATAATGGTCGTCATGGCGACGATGATGTCAAAATGGTCGTCATGGCAACAATGATGTCATACTGGTCGTCATGGCGACGATGATGTCATTATGGTCGTCATGGCGACGGTGTTGCCATAATGGTCGTCATGGCGACGATGATGTCATAATGGTTGTCATGGCGACAATGATGTCATAATGGTCGTCATGGCGTCAATGATGTCATAATGGTCGTCATGCCGACGATGATGTCATTATGGTCATCATGGCAACGATGATGTCATAATGGTCGTCATGGCGACGATGATGTCATAATAGTCATCATGGCGACAATGATGTCATAATGGTCGTCATGCCGACGATGATGTCATTATGGTCATCATGGCAACGATGATGTCATAATGGTCGTCATGGCGACGATGATGTCATAATAGTCATCATGGCGACAATGATGTCATAATGGTCGTCATGGCGACGATGATGTCAATATGGTTGTCATGGCTTTGGTGATGTCATAATGGTCGTCACGGCGACGGTGATGTCATAATGGTCGTCATGGCGACGATGACGTCATAATGGTCGTCATGGCGACGGTGTTGCCATAATGGTCGTCATGGCGACGATGATGTCATAATGGTCGTCATGGCGACGATGATGTCATAATGGTCGTCATGGCGACGATTATGTCATAATGATCGTCATGCCGACGATGATGTCATAATAGTCGTCATGGCGAATATGATGTCATAATGGTCGTCATGGCGACGATGATGTCATAATGGTCGTCATGGCGACGATGACGTCATAATGATCGTCATGTCGACGGTGATGTCATAATGGTCGTCATGGTGATGGTGATGTCACAATAGTCGTCATGGCGACGTTGATGTCATAATTGTCGTCATGCCGACGATGATGTCATAATGGTCGTCATGGCGACGGTGTTACCATAATGGTCGTCATGGCGACGATGATGTCATAATGGTCGTCATGGCGACAATGATGTCATAATGGTCGTCATGGCGACGATGTCAGAATGGTCGTCATGGCGACGATTATGTCAGTATGGTAGTCAAGGCATTGGTGATGTCATAATGGTCATCATGGCGACGATGATGTCATAATGGTCGTCATGGCGACGATGATGTCAATATGGTTGTCATGGTTTTGGTGATGTCATAATGGTCGTCATGGCGACGATGATGTCATAATGGTCGTCACGGCGACGATGATGTCATAATGGTCGTCACGGCGACGGTGATGTCATAATGGTTGCCATAGCAACAATGTTGTCATAAAGTTCGTCATGGCGACGATGATGTCATAATGGTAGTCATGGCAACGATGATGTCATAATGGTCGTCATGGCGACGATGATGTCATACTGGTCGTCATGGCGACAGTGTTGCCATAATGGTCGTCATGGCGACGATGATGTCATAATTGTCGTCATGGCGACGGCGTTGTCATAATGGTCGTCATGCCGACGATGATGTCATAATGGTCGTCATGGTGAAGATGATGTCATAATGGTCGTCATGGCGACGATGATGTCATAATGGTCGTCATGGCGACGATGACGTCATAATGGTCGTCATGGCGACGATGATGTCATAATGGTCGTCATGGCGACGGTGATGTCATAATAGTCGTCATGGCGACGATGATGTCATAATGGTCGTCATGGCGACGATGATGTCATAATGGTCGTCATGGCGACGAGGATGTCAGTATGGTGGTCATGGCTTTGGTGATGTCATAATGGTCGTCATGGCGACGGTGATGTCATAATGGTCGTCATGGCAATGGTGATGCCAGAATGGTCGTCATGGCGACGGTGTTGCCATAATGGTCGTCATGGTGACGATGATGTCATAATGGTCGTAATGGCGACGATGATGTCATAATGGTCGTCATGGCGACGATGACGTCATAATGGTCGTCATGGCGACGATGATGTCATAATGGTCGTCATGGCGACTATGATGTCATAATGGTCGTCATGGCGACGATGATGTCAGTATGGTGGTCATGGCTTTGGTGATGTCATAATGGTCGTCATGGCGACGGTGATGTCATAATGGTCGTCATGGCAATGGTGATGTCAGAATGGTCGTCATGGCGACGATGATGTCAGTATGGTGGTCATGGCTTTGATGATGTCATAATGGTCATCATGGCGACGATTATGTCATAATGGTCGTCATGGCGACGATGATGTCAATATGGTTGTCATGGCTTTGGTGATGTCATAATGGTCGTCATGGCGACGGTGATGTCATAATGGTCGCCATGGCGACGATGATGTCATAATGGTCGTCACGGCGACGATGATGTCATAATGGTCGTCATGGCGACGATGATGTCATAATGGTCGTCATGCCGACGATGATGTCATATTGGTCGTCATGGCAACGGTGTTGCCATAATGGTCGTCATGGCGACGATGATGTTATAATGGTCGTCATGGCGACGATGATGTCAGTATGGTGGTCATGGCTTTGGTGATGTCATAATGGTCGTCATGGCGACGGTGATGTCAAAATGGTCGTCATGGCAATGGTGATGTCAGAATGGTCGTCATGGCGACGATGATGTCAGTATGGTGGTCATGGCTTTGGTGATGTCATAATGGTCGTCATGGCGACGATGATGTCATAATGGTCGTCACGGCGACGATGATGTCATAATGGTCGTCATAGCGACGATGATGTCATAATGGTCGTCATGGCGACGATGACGTCATAATGGTCGTCATGGCGACGATGATGTCAGGATGGTGGTCATGGCTTTGGTGATGTCATAATGGTCGTCATGGCGACGATGATGTCATAATGGTTGTCATGGCGACGATGATGTCAATATGGTTGTCATGGCTTTGGTGATGTCATAATGGTCATCATGGCGACGGTGATGTCATAATGGTCGTCATGGCGACGATGACGTCATAATGGTCGTCATGGCGACGATGATGTCATAATGGTCGTCATGGCGACGGTGATGTCATAATGGTTGCCATGGCAACAATGTTGTCATAAAGGTCGTCATGGCGAAGGTGATGTCATAATGGTCGTCATGGCGATGATGATGTCATTATGGTCGTCATGGCAACGATGATGTCATAATGGTCTCATGGCAACGATGAAGTCATATTCGTCGTCACGGCAATAGTGATGTCATAATGCTCATTATGGCGAAGGTGATGTCATAATAATTGCCATGGCAACAATGTTGTCATAATGGTCGTCATGACGACGGTTATGTCATAATGGTCGTCATGGCGACGGTGATGTCATAATGGTTATCATGGTGACGATGATGTCATAATGGTCGTCATGGCGACGGTGATGTCCTAATGGTCATCATGGCGACAATGATGTCATAATGGTCGTCATGGCGACGATGATGTCATAATGTTCGTCATGGCGACGATGAAGTCATAATGGTCGTTATGGCGACGATGATGTCAAAATGGTCATCATGGCGACGATGATGTCATAATGGTCGTCATGGCGACGGTGATGTCAGAATGGTCGTCATGGCAATGGTGATGTCAGAATGGTCGTCATGGCAAAGGTGATGTCAGAATGGTCATCATGGCGACGATGATGTCATAATGGTCGTCATAGCGACGATGATGTCATAATGGTCGTCATGGCGATGATGATGCCATAATGGTCGTCATGGCGACGATGATGTCAAAATGGTCGTCATGGCGACAATGATGTCATAATGGTCGTCATGGCGACGGTGATGTCATTATGGTCGTCATGGCGACGGTGTTGCCATAATGGTCGTCATGGCGACGATGATGTCATAATGGTCGTCATGGCGACGATGATGTCATAATGGTCGTCATGCCGACGATGATGTCATAATGGTCGTCATGCCGACGATGATGTCATTATGGTCATCATGGCGACAATGATGTCATAATGGTCGTCATGGCGACGATGATGTCAATATGGTTGTCATGGCTTTGGTGATGTCATAATGGTCGTCACGGCGACGGTGATGTCATAATGGTCGTCATGGCGACGATGATGTCATAATGGTCGTCACGGCGACGATGATGTCATAATGGTCGTCACGGCGATGATGAAGTCATAATGATCGTCACGGCGACGATGATGTCATAATGGTCGTCACGGCGACGGTGATGTCATAATGGTCGTCATGGCGACGATGATGTCACACTGTTCGTCATGGCGACGGTGTTGCCATAATGGTCGTCATGGCGACGATGATGTCACACTGTTCGTCATGGCGACGGTGTTGCCATAATGGTCGTCATGGCGACGATGATGTCATAATGGTCGTCATGGCAACGATGATGTCATAATGGTCGTCATGGCGACGATGACGTCATAATGGTCGTCATGGCGACGATGATGTCATAATGGTCGTCATGGCGACGATGATGTCATACTGGTTGTCATGGCGACGGAGTTGCCATAATGGTCATCATGGCGACGATGATGTCATAATGGTCGTCATGGTGACGATGATGTCATAATGGTCGTCATGGCGACAATGATGTCATAATGGTCGTCATGCCGACTGTGATGTCATAATGGCCTTCATGGTGACAATGATGTCATAATGGTCGTCATGGCGACAGTGTTGTCATAATTGTCGTCATGGCAACGATGATGTCATAATTGACGTCATGCAATGGTGATGTCATAATGGTCGTCATGGCGATGGTAATGTCATAATGGTTGCCATGGCAACAATGTTGTCATAAAGGTCGTCATGGCGACGATGATGTCATAATGGTAGTCATGGCAACGATGATGTCATAATGGTCGTCATGGCAACGATGATGTCAAAATGGTTGTCGTGGCAATGGTGATGTCATAATGGTCGTCATGGCAAAGGTGATGTCATAATGGTCATCATGGCGACGATGATGTCATAATGGTCGTCATGGCGACGATGATGTCATAATGGTCGTCATGGTGACGATGATGTCAGTATGGTGGTCATGGCTTTGGTGATGTCATAATGGTCGTCATGGCGACGGTGATGTCATAATGGTCGTCATGGCAATGGTGATGTCAGAATGGTCGTCATGGCAAAGGTGATGTCAGAATGGTCATCATGGCGACAATGATGTCATAATGGTCGTCATGGCGACGATGATGTCATAATGGTCGTCATGGCGATGATGATGTCATAATGGTCATCATGGCGACAATGATGTCATAATGGTCGTCATGGCGACGATGATGTCAATATGGTTGTCATGGCTTTGGTGATGTCATAATGGTCATGACGGTGATGTCATAATGGTCGTCTTGGCGACGATGACGTCATAATGGTCGTCATGGCGACGATGATGTCATACTGGTCGTCATGGCGACGGTGTTGCCATAATGGTCGTCATGGTGACGATGATATCATAATGGTCGTCATGGCGACGATAATGTCATAATGGTCGTCATGGCGACGATTATGTCATAATGGTCGTCATGCCGACGATGATGTCATAATAGTCGTCATGGCGAAGATGATGTCATAATAGTCGTCATGGCGAAGATGATGTCATAATGGTCGTCATGGCGACGATGATGTCATAATGGTCGTCATGGCGACGATGACGTCATAATAGTCGTCATGGCGACGGTGATGTCATAATAGCCGTCATGGCGACGTTGATGTCATAATTGTCGTCATGCCGACGATGATGTCATAATGGTCGTCATGGCGACGGTGTTACCATAATGGTCGTCATGGCGACGATGATGTCATAATGGTCGTCATGGCGACAATGATGTCATAATGGTCGTCATGGCGACGATGATGTCAGAATGGTCGTCATGGCGACGGTTATGTCAGTATGGTAGTCATGGCTTTGGTGATGTCATAATGGTCGTCATGGCGACGATGATGTCATAATGGTCGTCATGGCGACGATGATGTCATAATGGTCGTCACGGCGACGTTGATGTCATAATGGTCGTCATGGCGACGGTGATGTCATAATGGTTGCCATAGCAACAATGTTGTCATAAAGTTCGTCATGGCGACGATGATATCATAATGGTAGTCATGGCAACGATGATGTCATAATGGTCGTCATGGCGACGATGATGTCATAATGGTCGTCATGGCGACGATGATGTCATGATGGTCGTCATGGCGACGATGACGTCATAATGGTCGTCATGGCGACGATGATGTCATAATGGTCGTCATGGCGACGGTGATGTCATAATAGTCGTCATGGCGACGATGATGTCATAATGGTCGTCATGCCGACGATGATGTCATAATGGTCGTCACGGCGACGGTGTTGCCATAATGGTCGTCATGACGACGATGTTGTCATAATGGTCTTCATGGCGACGATGATGTCAGTATGGTGGTCATGGCTTTGGTGATGTCATAATGGTCGTCATGGCGACGGTGATGTCATAATGGTCATCATGGCAATGGTGATGTCAGAATGGTCGTCATGGCGACGGTGTTGCCATAATGGTCGTCATGGCGACGATGATGTCATAATGGTCGTCATGGCGACGATGACGTCATAATGGTCGTCATGGCGAGGATGACGTCATAATGGTCGTCATGGCGACGATGATGTCATAATGGTCGTCATGGCGACGATGATGTTATAATGGTCGTCATGGCGACGATGATGTCAGTATGGTGGTCATGGCTTTGGTGATGTCATAATGGTCGTCATGGCGACGGTGATGTCATAATGGTCGTCATGGCAATGGTGATGTCAGAATGGTCGTCATGGCGACGATGATGTCAGTATGGTGGTCATGGCTTTGGTGATTTCATAATGGTCGTCATGGCGACGATGATGTCATAATGGTCGTCATGGCGACGATGATGTCAATATGGTTGTCATGGCTTTGGTGATGTCATAATGGTCGTCATGGCGACGATGATGTCATAATGGTCGTCACGGCGGCGGTAATGTCATAATTGTCGTCATGGCGACGATGATGTCATACTGTCGTCATGGCGACGGTGTTGCCATAATGGTCGTCATGGTGACGATGATGTCATAATGGTCATCATGGCGACGATGACGTCATAATGGTCATCATGGCGACGATGACGTCATAATGGTCGTCATGGCGACGATGATGTCATAATGGTCGTCATGGCGACGATGATGTCATACTGATCGTCATGGCGACGGTGTTGCCATAATGGTCGTCATGGCGACGATGATGTCATAATGGTCGTCATGCCGACGATGATGTCATAATGGTCGTCATGGCGACGGTGTTGCCATAATGGTCGTCATGGCGACGATGATGTCATAATGGTCGTCATGGCGACGATGATGTCAGTATGGTGGTCATGGCTTTGGTGATGTCATAATGGTCGTCATGGCGTCGGTGATGTCATAATAGTCGTCATGGCAATGATGATGTCATACTGGTCGTCATGGCGACGGTGTTGCCATAATGGTCGTCATTTCGACGATGATGTCATAATGGTCGTCATGCCGACGATGATGTCATAATGGTCGTCATGGCGACGGTGTTGTCATAATGGTCGTCATGGCGACGATGATGTCATAATGGTCGTCATGGCGACGATGATGTCATAATGGTCGTCATGGCGACGATGATGTCAGTATGGTGGTCATGTCTTTGGTGATGTCATAATGGTCGTCATGGCGATGGTGATGTCATAATGGTCGTCATGGCAATGGTGATGTCAGAATGGTCGTCATGGCGACGATGATGTCAGTATGGTGGTCATGGCTTTGGTGATGTCATAATGGTCGTCATGGCGACGATGATGTCATAATGGTCGTCATGGCGACGATGATCTCAATATGGTTGTCATGGCTTTGGTGATGTCATAATGGTCATCATGGCGACGGTGATGTCATAATGGTCGTCATGGCGACGATGATGTCATAATGGTCGTCACGGCGACGATGATGTCATAATGGTCGTCACGGCTGCGGTAATGTCATAATTGTCGTCATGGCGACGATGATGTCATACTGTCGTCATGGCGACGGTGTTGCCATAATGGTCGTCATGGCGACGATGATGTCATAATGGTCATCATGGCGACGATGACGTCATAATGGTCGTCATGGCGACGATGACGTCATAATGGTCTTCATGGCGACGATGATGTCATACTGGTCGTCATGGCGACGGTGTTGCCATAATGGTTGTCATGGCGACGATGATGTCATAATGGTCGTCATGCCGACAATGATGTCATAATGGTCGTCATGGCGACGGTGTTGTCATAATGGTCGTCATGGCGACGATGATGTCATAATGGTCGTCATGGCAACGATGATGTCATAATGGTCGTCATGGCGACGATGATGTCAGTATGGTGGTCATGGCTTTGGTGATGTCATAATGGTCGTCATGGCGTCGGTGATGTCATAATAGTCGTCATGGCAATGGTGATGTCATACTGGTCGTCATGGCGACGGTGATGCCATAATGGTCGTCATTTTGACGATGATGTCATAATGGTCGTCATGCCGACGATGATGTCATAATGGTCGTCATGGCGACGATGATGTCATAATGGTCGTCATGCCGACGATGATGTCTTTATGGTCATCATGGCGACAATGATGTCATAATGGTCGTCATGGCGACGATGATGTCAATATGGTTGTCATGGCTTTGGTGATGTCATAATGGTCGTCACGGCGACGGTGATGTCATAATGGTCGTCATGGCGACGATGATGTCATAATGGTCGTCACGGCGACGATGATGTCATAATGGTCGTCACGGCGATGATGAAGTCATAATGATCGTCACGGCGACGATGATGTCATAATGGTCGTCACGGCGACGGTGATGTCATAATTTTCGTCATGGCGACGATGATGTCACACTGTTCGTCATGGCGACGGTGTTGCCATAATGGTCGTCATGGCGACGATGATGTCACACTGTTCGTCATGGCGACGGTGTTGCCATAATGGTCGTCATGGCGACGATGATGTCATAATGGTCGTCATGGCGACGATGACGTCATAATGGTCGTCATGGCGACAATGATGTCATACTGGTTGTCATGGCGACGGAGTTGCCATAATGGTCGTCATGGCGACGATGATGTCATAATGGTCGTCATGGTGACGATGATGTCATAATGGTCGTCATGGCGACAATGATGTCATAATGGTCGTCATGCCGACGATGATGTCATCATGGTCATCATTCCCACGGTGATGTCATAATGGTCGTCATGGCGACTGTGATGTCATAATGGCCTTCATGGTGACAATGATGTCATAATGGTCGTCATGGCGACAGTGTTGTCATAATTGTCGTCATGGCGACGATGATGTCATACTGTCGTCATGGCGACGGTGTTGCCATAATGGTCGTCATGGCGACGATGATGTCATAATGGTCATCATGGCGACGATGACGTCATAATGGTCGTCATGGCGACGATGATGTCATAATGGTCGTCATGGCGACGATGATGTCATACTGTTCGTCATGGCGACGGTGTTGCCATAATGGTCGTCATGGCGACGATGATGTCATAATGGTCGTCATGCCGACGATGATGTCATAATGGTCGTCATGGCGACGGTGTTGCCATAATGGTCGTCATGGCGACGATGATGTCATAATGGTCGTCATGGCGACGATGACGTCATAATGATCGTCATGTCGACGGTGATGTCATAATGGTCGTCATGGTGATGGTGATGTCACAATAGTCGTCATGGCGACGTTGATGTCATAATTGTCGTCATGCCGACGATGATGTCATAGTGGTCGTCATGGCGACGGTGTTACCATAATGGTCGTCATGGCGACGATGATGTCATAATGGTCGTCATGGCGACAATGATGTCATAATGGTCGTCATGGCGACGATGTCAGAATGGTCGTCATGGCGACGATTATGTCAGTATGGTAGTCAAGGCATTGGTGATGTCATAATGGTCGTCATGGCGACGATGATGTCAATATGGTTGTCATGGTTTTGGTGATGTCATAATGGTCGTCATGGCGACGATGATGTCATAATGGTCGTCACGGCGACGATGATGTCATAATGGTCGTCATGGCGACTGTGATGTCATAATGGTTGCCATAGCAACAATGTTGTCATAAAGTTCGTCATGGCGACGATGATGTCATAATGGTAGTCATGGCAACGATGATGTCATAATGGTCGTCATGGCGACGATGATGTCATACTGGTCGTCATGGCGACAGTGTTGCCATAATGGTCGTCATGGCGACGATGATGTCATAATTGTCGTCATGGCGACGGCGTTGTCATAATGGTCGTCATGCCGACGATGATGTCATAATGGTCGTCATGGTGAAGATGATGTCATAATGGTCGTCATGGCGACGATGATGTCATAATGGTCGTCATGGCGACGATGACGTCATAATGGTCGTCATGGCGACGATGATGTCATAATGGTCGTCATGGCGACGGTGATGTCATAATAGTCGTCATGGCGACGATGATGTCATAATGGTCGTCATGCCGACGATGATGTCATAATGGTCGTCATGGCGACGAGGATGTCAGTATGGTGGTCATGGCTTTGGTGATGTCATAATGGTCGTCATGGCGACGGTGATGTCATAATGGTCGTCATGGCAATGGTGATGCCAGAATGGTCGTCATGGCGACGGTGTTGCCATAATGGTCGTCATGGTGACGATGATGTCATAATGGTCGTAATGGCGACGATGATGTCATAATGGTCGTCATGGCGACGATGACGTCATAATGGTCGTCATGGCGACGATGACGTCATAATGGTCGTCATGGCGACTATGATGTCATAATGGTCGTCATGGCGACGATGATGTCAGTATGGTGGTCATGGCTTTGGTGATGTCATAATGGTCGTCATGGCGACGGTGATGTCATAATGGTCGTCATGGCAATGGTGATGTCAGAATGGTCGTCATGGCAACGATGATGTCAGTATGGTGGTCATGGCTTTGATGATGTCATAATGGTCGTCATGGCGACGATTATGTCATAATGGTCGTCATGGCGACGATGATGTCAATATGGTTGTCATGGCTTTGGTGATGTCATAATGGTCGTCATGGCGACGGTGATGTCATAATGGTCGTCATGGCGACGATGATGTCATAATGGTCGTCACGGCGACGATGATGTCATAATGGTCGTCATGGCGACGATGATGTCATAATGGTCGTCATGCCGACGATGATGTCATAATGGTCGTCATGGCAACGGTGTTGCCATAATGGTCGTCATGGCGACGATGATGTTATAATGGTCGTCATGGCGACGATGATGTCAGTATGGTGTTCATGGCTTTGGTGATGTCATAATGGTCGTCATGGCGACGGTGATGTCATAATGGTCGTCATGGCAATGGTGATGTCAGAATGGTCGTCATGGCGACGATGATGTCAGTATGGTGGTCATGGCTTTGGTGATGTCATAATGGTCGTCATGGCGACGATGATGTCAATATGGTTGTCATGGCTTTGGTGATGTCATAATGGTCGTCATGGCGACGGTGATGTCATAATGGTCGTCATGGCGACGATGATGTCATAATGGTCGTCATGGCGACGATGATGTCATAATGGTCGTCATAGCGACGATGATGTCATAATGGTCGTCATGGCGACGATGACGTCATAATGGTCGTCATGGCGACGATGATGTCATAATGGTCGTCATGGCGACGATGATGTCATACTGGTCGTCATGGCGACGGTGTTGCCATAATGGTCGTCATGGCGACGATGATGTCATAATGGTCGTCATGGCGACGGTGATGTCATAATGGTCGTCATGCCGACGATGATGTCAGTATGGTGGTCATGGCTTTGGTGATGTCATAATGGTCGTCATGGCAACGATGATGTCATAATGGTCGTCATGGCGACAATGATGTCATAATGGTCGTCATGGCGACGATGATGTCAGTATGGTGGTCATGGCTTTGGTGATGTCATAATGGTCGTCATGGCAATGGTGATGTCAGAATGGTCTTCATGGCGACGATGATGTCATACTGGTCGTCATTTCGACGATGATGTCATAATGGTCGTCATGCCGACGATGATGTCACAATGGTCGTCATGGCGACGGTGTTGTCATAATGGTCGTCATGGCGACGATGATGTCATAATGGTCATCATGGCGACGATGATGTCATAATGGTCGTCATGGCGACGATGATGTCAGTATGGTGGTCATGGCTTTGGTGATGTCATAATGGTCGTCATGGCGACGGTGATGTCATAATGGTCGTCATGGCAATGGTGATGTCAGAATGGTCGTCATGGCGACGATGATGTCAGGATGGTGGTCATGGCTTTGGTGATGTCATAATGGTCATCATGGCGACGATGATGTCATAATGGTTGTCATGGCGACGATGATGTCAATATGGTTGTCATGGCTTTGGTGATGTCATAATGGTCATCATGGCGACGGTGATGTCATAATGGTCGTCATGGCGACGATGACGTCATAATGGTCGTCATGGCGACGATGATGTCATAATGGTCGTCATGGCGACGGTGATGTCATAATGGTTGCCATGGCAACAATGTTGTCATAAAGGTCGTCATGGCGAAGGTGATGTCATAATGGTCGTCATGGCGATGATGATGTCATTATGGTCGTCATGGCAACGATGATGTCATAATGGTCGTCATGGCAACGATGAAGTCATATTCGTCGTCACGGCAATAGTGATGTCATAATGCTCATTATGGCGAAGGTGATGTCATAATAATTGCCATGGCAACAATGTTGTCATAATGGTCGTCATGACGACAGCTATGTCATAATGGTCGTCATGGCGACGGTGATGTCATAATGGTCATCATGGTGACGATGATGTCATAATGGTCGTCATGGCGACGGTGATGTCCTAATGGTCATCATGGCGACGATGATGTCATAATGGTCGTCATGGCGACGGTGATGTCCTAATGGTCATCATGGCGACGATGATGTCATAATGGTCGTCATGGCGACGATGATGTCATAATGTTTGTCATGGCGACGATGAAGTCATAATGGTCGTCATGGCGACGATGATGTCATAATGGTCGTCATGGCGACGGTGATGTCAGAATGGTCGTCATGGCAATGGTGATGTCAGAATGGTCGTCATGGCAAAGGTGATGTCAGAATGGTCATCATGGCGACGATGATGTCATAATGGTCGTCATGGCGACGATGATGTCATAATGGTCGTCATGGCGATGATGATGCCATAATGGTCGTCATGGCGACGGTGATGTCATTATGGTCGTCATGGCGACGGTGTTGCCATAATGGTCGTCATGGCGACGATGATGTCATAATGGTCGTCATGGCGACAATGATGTCATAATGGTCGTCATGGCGACGGTGATGTCATTATGGTCGTCATGGCGACGGTGTTGCCATAATGGTCGTCATGGCGACGATGATGTCAAAATGGTCGTCATGGCGACAATGATGTCATAATGGTCGTCATGGCGACGGTGATGTCATTATGGTCGTCATGGCGACGGTGTTGCCATAATGGTCGTCATGGCGACGATGATGTCATAATGGTCGTCATGGCGACGATGATGTCATAATGGTCCTCATGCCGACGATGATGTCATTATGGTCATCATGGCGACAATGATGTCATAATGGTCGTCATGGCGACGATGATGTCAATATGGTTGTCATGGCTTTGGTGATGTCATAATGGTCGTCACGGCGACGGTGATGTCATAATGGTCGTCATGGCGACGATGATGTCATAATGGTCGTCACGGCGACGATGATGTCATAATGGTCGTCACGGCGATGATGAAGTCATAATGATCGTCACGGCGACGATGATGTCATAATGGTCGTCACGGCGACGGTGATGTCATAATGGTCGTCATGGCGACGATGATGTCACACTGTTCGTCATGGCGACGGTGTTGCCATAATGGTCGTCATGGCGACGATGATGTCACACTGTTCGTCATGGCGACGGTGTTGCCATAATGGTCGTCATGGCGACGATGATGTCATAATGGTCGTCATGGCAACGATGATGTCATAATGGTCATCATGGCGACGATGACGTCATAATGGTCGTCATGGCGACGATGATGTCATAATGGTCGTCATGGCGACGATGATGTCATACTGGTTGTCATGGCGACGGAGTTGCCATAATGGTCGTCATGGCGACGATGATGTCATAATGGTCGTCATGGTGACGATGATGTCATAATGGTCGTCATGGCGACAATGATGTCATAATGGTCGTCATGCCGACGATGATGTCATCATGGTCATCATTCCCACGGTGATGTCATAATGGTCGTCATGGCGACTGTGATGTCATAATGGCCTTCATGGTGACAATGATGTCATAATGGTCGTCATGGCGACAGTGTTGTCATAATTGTCGTCATGGCAACGATGATGTCATAATTGACGTCATGCAATGGTGATGTCATAATGGTCGTCATGGCGATGGTAATGTCATAATGGTTGCCATGGCAACAATGTTGTCATAAAGGTCGTCATGGCGACGATGATGTCATAATGGTAGTCATGGCAACGATGATGTCATAATGGTCGTCATGGCAACGATGATGTCAAAATGGTTGTCGTGGCAATGGTGATGTCATAATGGTCGTCATGGCAAAGGTGATGTCATAATGGTCATCATGGCGACGATGATGTCATAATGGTCGTCATGGCGACGATGATGTCATAATGGTCGTCATGGTGACGATGATGTCAGTATGGTGGTCATGGCTTTGGTGATGTCATAATGGTCGTCATGGCGACGGTGATGTCATAATGGTCGTCATGGCAATGGTGATGTCAGAATGGTCGTCATGGCAAAGGTGATGTCAGAATGGTCATCATGGCGACAATGATGTCATAATGGTCGTCATGGCGACGATGATGTCATAATGGTCGTCATGGCGAGGATGATGTCATAATGGTCGTCATGGCGAGGATGATGTCATAATGGTCGTCATGGCGACGATGACGTCATAATGGTCGTCATGGCGACGGTGATGTCATAATAGCCGTCATGGCGACGTTGATGTCATAATTGTCGTCATGCCGACGATGATGTCATAATGGTCGTCATGGCGACGGTGTTACCATAATGGTCGTCATGGCGACGATGATGTCATAATGGTCGTCATGGCGACAATGATGTCATAATGGTCGTCATGGCGACGATGATGTCAGAATGGTCGTCATGGCGACGGTTATGTCAGTATGGTAGTCATGGCTTTGGTGATGTCATAATGGTCGTCATGGCGACGATGATGTCATAATGGTCGTCATGGCGACGATGATGTCAATATGGTTGTCATGGCTTTGGTGATGTCATAATGGTCGTCATGGCGACGGTGATGTCATAATGGTCGTCATGCCGACGATGATGTCAGTATGGTGGTTATGGCTTTGGTGATGTCATAATGGTCGTCATGGCGACGATGATGTCATACTGGTCGTCATGGCGACGGTGTTGCCATAATGGTCGTCATGACGACGATGATGTCATAATGGTCGTCATGGCGACGGTGATGTCATAATGGTCGTCATGCCGACGATGATGTCAGTATGGTGGTCATGGCTTTGGTGATGTCATAATGGTCGTCATGGCGACGATGATGTCATAATGGTCGTCATAGCGACGTTGATGTCATAATGGTCGTCATGGCGACGATGATGTCAGTATGGTGGTCATGGCTTTGGTGATGTCATAATGGTTGTCATGGCGACGGTGATGTCATAATGGTCGTCATGGCGACGATGATGTCATAATGGTCGTCATGGCGACGATGACGTCATAATGGTCGTCATGGCGACGATGACGTCATAATGGTCGTCATGGTGATGGTGATGTCATAATGGTCGTCATGGCAATGGTGATGTCATAATGGTCGTCATGCCGACGATGATGTCAATATGGTTTTCATGGCTTTGGTGATGTCATAATGGTCGTCATGGCGACGGTGATGTCATAATGGTCGTCATGGCGACGATGATGTCATAATGGTCGTCACGGCGACGATGATGTCATAATGGTCGTCACGGCAGCGGTAATGTCATAATGGTCGTCATGGCGAAGATGATGTCATACTGTCGTCATGGCGACGGTGTTGCCATAATGGTCATCATGGCGACGATGATGTCATAATGGTCATCATGGCGACGATGACGTCATAATGGTCGTCATGGCGACGATGACGTCATAATGGTCGTCATGGCGACGATAATGTCATACTGGTCGTCATGGCGACGGTGTTGCCATAATGGTCGTCATGGCGACGATGATGTGATAATGGTCGTCATGCCGACGATGTTGTCATAATGGTCGTCATGGCGACGATGATGTCATAATGGTCGTCATGGCGACGATGATGTCAGTATGGTGGTCATGGCTTTGGTGATGTCATAATGGTCGTCATGGCGACGGTGATGTCATAATGGTCGTCATGGCATTGGTGATGTCAGAATGGTCGTCATGGCGACGATGATGTCAGTATGGTGGTCATGGCTTTGGTGATGTCATAATGTTCGTCATGGCGACGGTGATGTCATAATGGTCGTCATGGCGACGATGATGTCATAATGGTCGTCACGGCGACGATGATGTCATAATGGTCGTCATAGCAACGATGATGTCATAATGGTCGTCATGGCGACGATGACGTCATAATGGTCGTCATGGCGACGATGATGTCATACTGGTCGTCATGGCGACGGTGTTGCCATAATGGTCGTCATGGCGACGATGATGTCATAATGGTCGTCATGGCGACGGTGATGTCATAATGGTCGTCATGCCGACGATGATGTCATAATGGTCGTCATGGCGACGATGATGTCAGTATGGTGGTCATGGCTTTGGTGATGTCATAATGGTCGTCATGGCGACGGTGATGTCAAAATGGTCGTCATGGCAATGGTGATGTCAGAATGGTCGTCATGGCGACGATGATGTCATACTGGTCGTCATGGCGACAGTGTTGCCATAATGGTCGTCATGGTGACGATGATGTCATAATGTTCGTCATGGCAATGGTGATGTCAGAATGGTCGTCATGGCGACGATGATGTCATAATGGTCGTCATGGCGACGGTGATGTCATAATGGTCGTCATGGCGACGGTGATGTCATAATGGTCGTCATGGCGACGATGATGTCATAATGGTCGTCATGGCTACGATGATGTCATAATGGTCGTCATGGCGACGATGATGTTATAATAGTCGTCATGGCGACGATGATGTCGTAATGGTCGTCATGCCAACGATGTTGTCAATATGGTTGTCATGGCTTTGGTGATGTCATAATGGTCGTCATGGCGACGGTGATGTCATAATGGTCGTCATGGCGACGATGATGTCATAATGGTCGTCACGGCGACGATGATGTCATAATGGTCGTCACGGCGGCGGTAATGTCATAATGGTCGTCATGGCGACGATGATGTCATACTGTCGTCATGGCGACGGTGTTGCCATAATGGTCGTCATGGCGACGATGATGTCATAATGGTCATCATGGCGACGATGACGTCATAATGGTCGTCATGGCGACGATGACGTCATAATGGTCGTCATGGCGACGATGACGTCATAATGGTCGTCATGGCGACGATAATGTCATACTGGTCGTCATGGCGACGGTGTTGCCATAATGGTCGTCATGGCGACGATGATGTCATAATGGTCGTCATGCCGACGATGATGTCATAATGGTCGGCATGGTGACGATGATGTCATAATGGTCGTCATGGCGACGATGATGTCAGTATGGTGGTCATGGCTTTGGTGATGTCATAATGGTCGTCATGGCGACGGTGATGTCATAATGGTCGTCATGGCAATGGTGATGTCAGAATGGTCGTCATGGCAACGATGATGTCATACTGTCGTCATGGCGACGGTGTTGCCATAATGGTCGTCATGGCGACGATGATGTCATAATGGTCGTCATGGCGACGATGACGTCATAATGGTCGTTATAGCGACGATAATGTCATACTGGTCGTCATGGCGACGGTGTTGCCATAATGGTCGTCATGGCGACGATGATGTCATAATGGTCGTCATGCCGACGATGATGTCATAATGGTCGTCATGGCGACGATGATCTCAGTATGGTGGTCATGGCTTTGGTGATGTCATAATGGTCGTCATGGCGACGGTGATGTCATAATGGTCGTCATGGCAATGGTGATGTCAGAATGGTCTTCATGGCGACGATGATGTCAGTATGGTGGTCATGGCTTTGGTGATGTCATAATGGTCGTCATGGCGACGATGATGTCATAATGGTCGTCATGGCGACGATGATGTCATAATGGTCGTCACGGCGACGATGATGTCATAATGGTCGTCATAGCGACGATGAGGTCATAATGGTCGTCATGGCGACGATGACGTCATAATGGTCGTCATGGCGACGATGATGTCATAATGGTCGTCATGGCGACGGTGTTGCCATAATGGTCGTCATGGCGACGATGATGTCATTATGGTCGTCATGGCGACGGTGATGTCATAATGGTCGTCATGCCGACGATGATGTCATAATGGTCGTCATGGCAACGATGATGTCAGTATGGTGGTCATGGCTTTGGTGATGTCATAATGGTCGTCATGGCGACGGTGATGTCAAAATGGTCGTCATGGCAATGGTGATGTCAGAATGGTCGTCATGGCGACGATGATATCAGTATGGTCGTCATGGCGACGGTGTTGCCATAATGGTCGTCATGGCGACGATGATGTCATAATGGTCATCATGGCAACGGTGATGTCAGAATGGTCGTCATGGCGACGATGATGTCATAATGGTCGTCATGGCGACGGTGATGTCATAATGGTCGTCATGGCGACGATGATGTCATAATGGTCGTCATGGCTACGATGATGTCATAATGGTCGTCATGGCGACGATGATGTCATAATGGTCGTCATGGCGACGGTGTTGTTATAATAGTCGTCATGGCGACGATGATGTCATAATGGTCGTCATGCCAACGATGATGTCAATATGGTTGTCATGGCTTTGGTGATGTCATAATGGTCGTCATGGCGATGATGATGTCATAATGGTCATCATAGCGACGATGATGTCATAATGGTCGTCACGGCGGCGGTAATGTCATAATGGTCGTCATGGCGACGATGATGTCATACTGTCGTCATGGCGACGGTGTTGCCATAATGGTCATCATGGCGACGATGATGTCATAATGGTCATCATGGCGACGATGACGTCATAATGGTCGTCATGGCGACGATGACGTCATAATGGTCGTCATGGCGACGATGACGTCATAATGGTCGTCATGGCGACGATAATGTCATACTGGTCGTCATGGCGACGGTGTTGCCACAATGGTCGTCATGGCGACGATGATGTGATAATGGTCGTCATGCCGACGATGTTGTCATAATGGTCGTCATGGCGACGATGATGTCATAATGGTCATCATGGCGACGATGATGTTAGTATGGTGGTTATGGCTTTGGTGATGTCATAATGGTCATCATGGCGACGGTGATGTCATAATGGTCGTCATGGCATTGGTGATGTCAGAATGGTCGTCATGTCGACGATGATGTCAGTATGGTGGTCATGGCTTTGGTGATGTCATAATGTTCGTCATGGCGACGATGATGTCATAAGGGTCGTCATGGCGACGATGATGTCAATATGGTTGTCATGGCTTTGGTGATGTCATAATGGTCGTCATGGCGACGGTGATGTCATAATGGTCGTCATGGCGACGATGATGTCATAATGGTCGTCACGGCGACGATGATGTCATAATGGTCGTCATAGCGACGACGATGTCATAATGGTCGTCATGGCGACGATGACGTCATAATGGTCGTCATGGCGACGATGACGTCATAATGGTCGTCATGGCGACGATGATGTCATAATGGTCGTCATGGCGACGATGAAGTCATACTGGTCGTCATGGCGACGGTGTTGCCATAATGGTCGTCATGGCGACGATGATGTCATAATGGTCGTCATGGCGACGGTGATGTCATAATGGTCGTCATGCCGACGATGATGTCATAATGGTCGTCATGGCGACGATGATGTCAGTATGGTGGTCATGGCTTTGGTGATGTCATAATGGTCGTCATGGCGACGGTGATGTCAAAATGGTCATCATGGCAATGGTGATGTCAGAATGGTCGTCATGGCGACGATGATGTCATACTGGTCGTCATGGCGACGGTGTTGCCATAATGGTCGTCATGGTGACGATGATGTCATAATGGTCGTCATGGCGACGATGATGTCATAATGGTCGTCATGGCGACGATGATGTCATAATGGTCGTCATGCCGACGATGATGTCAGTATGGTGGTCATGGCTTTGGTGATGTCATAATGGTCGTCATGGCGACGATGATGTCATACTGGTCGTCATGGCGACGGTGTTGCCATAATGGTCGTCATGACGACGATGATGTCATAATGGTCGTCATGGCGACGGTGATGTCATAATGGTCGTCATGCCGACGATGATGTCAGTATGGTGGTCATGGCTTTGGTGATGTCATAATGGTCGTCATGGCGACGATGATGTCATAATGGTCGTCATAGCGACGTTGATGTCATAATGGTCGTCATGGCGACGATGATGTCAGTATGGTGGTCATGGCTTTGGTGATGTCATAATGGTTGTCATGGCGACGGTGATGTCATAATGGTCGTCATGGCGACGATGATGTCATAATGGTCGTCATGGCGACGATGACGTCATAATGGTCGTCATGGCGACGATGACGTCATAATGGTCGTCATGGTGATGGTGATGTCATAATGGTCGTCACGGCGACGATGATGTCATAATGATCGTCACGGCGACGATGATGTCATAATGGTCGTCATGGCGACGGTGATGTCATAATGGTCATCATGGCGACGATGATGTCATAATGGTCGTCATGGTGACGATGATGTCATAATGGTCGTCATGGCGACGATGATGTCATAATGGTCGTCATGGTGACGATGATGTCATAATGGTCGTCATGGCGACGATGACGTCATAATGGTCGCCATGGCAACGATGATGTCATAATGGTCGTCATGGCGACGATGATGTCATACTGGTCGTCATGGCGACGGTGTTGCCATAATGGTCGTCATGGCGACGATAATGTCATAATGGTCGTCATGGCGACGGTGATGTCATAATGGTCGTCATGCCAACGATGATGTCAGTATGGTGGTCATGTCTTTGGTGATGTCATAATGGTCGTCATGGCAACGATGATGTCATAATGGTCGTCATGGCGACGATGATGTCATAATGGTCGTCATGGCGACGATGATGTCAGTATGGTGGTCATGGCTTTGGTGATGTCATAATGGTCGTCATGGCGACGGTGATGTTAAAATCGTCGTCATGGCAATGGTGATGTCAGAATGGTCGTCATGGCGACGATGATGTCATACTGGTCGTCATGGCGACGGTGTTGCCATAATGGTCATCATGGCGACGATGATGTCATAATGGTCGTCATGGCAATGGTGATGTCAGAATGGTCGTCATGGCGACGATGATGTCATAATGGTCGTCATGGCGACCGTGATGTCAGAATGGTCGTCATGGCGACGATGATGTCATAATGGTCGTCATGGCTACGATGATGTCATAATGGTCGTCATGGCTACGATGATGTCATATAGGTCGTCATGGCGACGATGATGTCATAATGGTCGTCATGGCGACGGTGATGTTATAATAGTCGTCATGGCGACGATGATGTCATAATGGTCGTCATGCCGACGATGATGTCAATATGGTTTTCATGGCTTTGGTGATGTCATAATGGTCGTCATGGCGACGGTGATGTCATAATGGTCGTCATGGCGACGATGATGTCATAATGGTCGTCACGGCGACGATGATGTCATAATGGTCGTCACGGCAGCGGTAATGTCATAATGGTCGTCATGGCGAAGATGATGTCATACTGTCGTCATGGCGACGGTGTTGCCATAATGGTCATCATGGCGACGATGATGTCATAATGGTCATCATGGCGACGATGACGTCATAATGGTCGTCATGGCGACGATGACGTCATAATGGTCGTCATGGCGACGATAATGTCATACTGGTCGTCATGGCGACGGTGTTGCCATAATGGTCGTCATGGCGACGATGATGTGATAATGGTCGTCATGCCGACGATGTTGTCATAATGGTCATCATGGCGACGATGATGTCATAATGGTCGTCATGGCGACGATGATGTCAGTATGGTGGTCATGGCTTTGGTGATGTCATAATGGTCGTCATGGCGACGGTGATGTCATAATGGTCGTCATGGCATTGGTGATGTCAGAATGGTCGTCATGGCGACGATGATGTCAGTATGGTGGTCATGGCTTTGGTGATGTCATAATGTTCGTCATGGCGACGGTGATGTCATAATGGTCGTCATGGCGACGATGATGTCATAATGGTCGTCACGGCGACGATGATGTCATAATGGTCGTCATAGCAACGATGATGTCATAATGGTCGTCATGGCGACGATGACGTCATAATGGTCGTCATGGCGACGATGATGTCATACTGGTCGTCATGGCGACGGTGTTGCCATAATGGTCGTCATGGCGACGATGATGTCATAATGGTCGTCATGGCGACGGTGATGTCATAATGGTCGTCATGCCGACGATGATGTCATAATGGTCGTCATGGCGACGATGATGTCAGTATGGTGGTCATGGCTTTGGTGATGTCATAATGGTCGTCATGGCGACGGTGATGTCAAAATGGTCGTCATGGCAATGGTGATGTCAGAATGGTCGTCATGGCGACGATGATGTCATACTGGTCGTCATGGCGACAGTGTTGCCATAATGGTCGTCATGGTGACGATGATGTCATAATGTTCGTCATGGCAATGGTGATGTCAGAATGGTCGTCATGGCGACGATGATGTCATAATGGTCGTCATGGCGACGGTGATGTCATAATGGTCGTCATGGCGACGATGATGTCATAATGGTCGTCATGGCTACGATGATGTCATAATGGTCGTCATGGCGACGATGATGTTATAATAGTCGTCATGGCGACGATGATGTCGTAATGGTCGTCATGCCAACGATGTTGTCAATATGGTTGTCATGGCTTTGGTGATGTCATAATGGTCGTCATGGCGATGGTGATGTCATAATGGTCGTCATGGCGACGATGATGTCATAATGGTCGTCACGGCGACGATGATGTCATAATGGTCGTCACGGCGGCGGTAATGTCATAATGGTCGTCATGGCGACGATGATGTCATACTGTCGTCATGGCGACGGTGTTGCCATAATGGTCGTCATGGCGACGATGATGTCATAATGGTCATCATGGCGACGATGACGTCATAATGGTCGTCATGGCGACGATGACGTCATAATGGTCGTCATGGCGACGATGACGTCATAATGGTCGTCATGGCGACGATAATGTCATACTGGTCGTCATGGCGACGGTGTTGCCATAATGGTCGTCATGGCGACGATGATGTCATAATGGTCGTCATGCCGACGATGATGTCATAATGGTCGGCATGGTGACGATGATGTCATAATGGTCGTCATGGCGACGATGATGTCAGTATGGTGGTCATGGCTTTGGTGATGTCATAATGGTCGTCATGGCGACGGTGATGTCATAATGGTCGTCATGGCAATGGTGATGTCAGAATGGTCGTCATGGCAACGATGATGTCATACTGTCGTCATGGCGACGGTGTTGCCATAATGGTCGTCATGGCGACGATGATGTCATAATGGTCGTCATGGCGACGATGACGTCATAATGGTCGTTATAGCGACGATAATGTCATACTGGTCGTCATGGCGACGGTGTTGCCATAATGGTCGTCATGGCGACGATGATGTCATAATGGTCTTCATGCCGACGATGATGTCATAATGGTCGTCATGGCGACGATGATCTCAGTATGGTGGTCATGGCTTTGGTGATGTCATAATGGTCGTCATGGCGACGGTGATGTCATAATGGTCGTCATGGCAATGGTGATGTCAGAATGGTCGTCATGGCGACGATGATGTCAGTATGGTGGTCATGGCTTTGGTGATGTCATAATGGTCGTCATGGCGACGATGATGTCATAATGGTCGTCATGGCGACGATGATGTCATAATGGTCGTCACGGCGACGATGATGTCATAATGGTCGTCATAGCGACGATGAGGTCATAATGGTCGTCATGGCGACGATGACGTCATAATGGTCGTCATGGCGACGATGATGTCATAATGGTCGTCATGGCGACGGTGTTGCCATAATGGTCGTCATGGCGACGATGATGTCATTATGGTCGTCATGGCGACGGTGATGTCATAATGGTCGTCATGCCGACGATGATGTCATAATGGTCGTCATGGCAACGATGATGTCAGTATGGTGGTCATGGCTTTGGTGATGTCATAATGGTCGTCATGGCGACGGTGATGTCAAAATGGTCGTCATGGCAATGGTGATGTCAGAATGGTCGTCATGGCGACGATGATATCAGTATGGTCGTCATGGCGACGGTGTTGCCATAATGGTCGTCATGGCGACGATGATGTCATAATGGTCATCATGGCAATGGTGATGTCAGAATGGTCGTCATGGCGACGATGATGTCATAATGGTCGTCATGGCGACGGTGATGTCATAATGGTCGTCATGGCGACGATGATGTCATAATGGTCGTCATGGCTACGATGATGTCATAATGGTCGTCATGGCGACGATGATGTCATAATGGTCGTCATGGCGACGGTGTTGTTATAATAGTCGTCATGGCGACGATGATGTCATAATGGTCGTCATGCCAACGATGATGTCAATATGGTTGTCATGGCTTTGGTGATGTCATAATGGTCGTCATGGCGACGATGATGTCATAATGGTCATCATAGCGACGATGATGTCATAATGGTCGTCACGGCGGCGGTAATGTCATAATGGTCGTCATGGCGACGATGATGTCATACTGTCGTCATGGCGACGGTGTTGCCATAATGGTCATCATGGCGACGATGATGTCATAATGGTCATCATGGCGACGATGACGTCATAATGGTCGTCATGGCGACGATGACGTCATAATGGTCGTCATGGCGACGATGACGTCATAATGGTCGTCATGGCGACGATAATGTCATACTGGTCGTCATGGCGACGGTGTTGCCACAATGGTCGTCATGGCGACGATGATGTGATAATGGTCGTCATGCCGACGATGTTGTCATAATGGTCGTCATGGCGACGATGATGTCATAATGGTCATCATGGCGACGATGATGTTAGTATGGTGGTTATGGCTTTGGTGATGTCATAATGGTCATCATGGCGACGGTGATGTCATAATGGTCGTCATGGCATTGGTGATGTCAGAATGGTCGTCATGTCGACGATGATGTCAGTATGGTGGTCATGGCTTTGGTGATGTCATAATGTTCGTCATGGCGACGATGATGTCATAAGGGTCGTCATGGCGACGATGATGTCAATATGGTTGTCATGGCTTTGGTGATGTCATAATGGTCGTCATGGCGACGGTGATGTCATAATGGTCGTCATGGCGACGATGATGTCATAATGGTCGTCACGGCGACGATGATGTCATAATGGTCGTCATAGCGACGACGATGTCATAATGGTCGTCATGGCGACGATGACGTCATAATGGTCGTCATGGCGACGATGACGTCATAATGGTCGTCATGGCGACGATGATGTCATAATGGTCGTCATGGCGACGATGAAGTCATACTGGTCGTCATGGCGACGGTGTTGCCATAATGGTCGTCATGGCGACGATGATGTCATAATGGTCGTCATGGCGACGGTGATGTCATAATGGTCGTCATGCCGACGATGATGTCATAATGGTCGTCATGGCGACGATGATGTCAGTATGGTGGTCATGGCTTTGGTGATGTCATAATGGTCGTCATGGCGACGGTGATGTCAAAATGGTCATCATGGCAATGGTGATGTCAGAATGGTCGTCATGGCGACGATGATGTCATACTGGTCGTCATGGCGACGGTGTTGCCATAATGGTCGTCATGGTGACGATGATGTCATAATGGTCGTCATGGCGACGATGATGTCATAATGGTCGTCATGGCGACGATGATGTCATAATGGTCGTCATGCCGACGATGATGTCAGTATGGTGGTCATGGCTTTGGTGATGTCATAATGGTCGTCATGGCGACGATGATGTCATACTGGTTGTCATGGCGACGGTGTTGCCATAATGGTCGTCATGACGACGATGATGTCATAATGGTCGTCATGGCGACGGTGATGTCATAATGGTCGTCATGCCGACGATGATGTCAGTATGGTGGTCATGGCTTTGGTGATGTCATAATGGTCGTCATGGCGACGATGATGTCATAATGGTCGTCATAGCGACGTTGATGTCATAATGGTCGTCATGGCGACGATGATGTCAGTATGGTGGTCATGGCTTTGGTGATGTCATAATGGTTGTCATGGCGACGGTGATGTCATAATGGTCGTCATGGCGACGATGATGTCATAATGGTCGTCATGGCGACGATGACATCATAATGGTCGTCATGGCGACGATGACGTCATAATGGTCGTCATGGTGATGGTGATGTCATAATGGTCGTCACGGCGACGATGATGTCATAATGGTCGTCACGGCGACGATGATGTCATAATGGTCGTCATGGCGACGGTGATGTCATAATGGTCATCATGGCGACGATGATGTCATAATGGTCGTCATGGTGACGATGATGTCATAATGGTCGTCATGGCGACGATGATGTCATAATGGTCGTCATGGTGACGATGATGTCATAATGGTCGTCATGGCGACGATGACGTCATAATGGTCGCCATGGCAACGATGATGTCATAATGGTCGTCATGGCGACGATGATGTCATACTGGTCGTCATGGCGACGGTGTTGCCATAATGGTCGTCATGGCGACGATAATGTCATAATGGTCGTCATGGCGACGGTGATGTCATAATGGTCGTCATGCCGACGATGATGTCAGTATGGTGGTCATGTCTTTGGTGATGTCATAATGGTCGTCATGGCAACGATGATGTCATAATGGTCGTCATGGCGACGATGATGTCATAATGGTCGTCATGGCGACGATGATGTCAGTATGGTGGTCATGGCTTTGGTGATGTCATAATGGTCGTCATGGCGACGGTGATGTTAAAATCGTCGTCATGGCAATGGTGATGTCAGAATGGTCGTCATGGCGACGATGATGTCATACTGGTCGTCATGGCGACGGTGTTGCCATAATGGTCATCATGGCGACGATGATGTCATAATGGTCGTCATGGCAATGGTGATGTCAGAATGGTCGTCATGGCGACGATGATGTCATAATGGTCGTCATGGCGACCGTGATGTCATAATGGTCGTCATGGCGACGATGATGTCATAATGGTCGTCATGGCTACGATGATGTCATAATGGTCGTCATGGCTACGATGATGTCATATAGGTCGTCATGGCGACGATGATGTCATAATGGTCGTCATGGCGACGGTGATGTTATAATAGTCGTCATGGCGACGATGATGTCATAATGGTCGTCATGCCGACGATGATGTCAATATGGTTTTCATGGCTTTGGTGATGTCATAATGGTCGTCATGGCGACGGTGATGTCATAATGGTCGTCATGGCGACGATGATGTCATAATGGTCGTCACGGCGATGATGATGTCATAATGGTCGTCACGGCAGCGGTAATGTCATAATGGTCGTCATGGCGAAGATGATGTCATACTGTCGTCATGGCGACGGTGTTGCCATAATGGTCATCATGGCGACGATGATGTCATAATGGTCATCATGGCGACGATGACGTCATAATGGTCGTCATGGCGACGATGACGTCATAATGGTCGTCATGGCGACGATAATGTCATACTGGTCGTCATGGCGACGGTGTTGCCATAATGGTCGTCATGGCGACGATGATGTGATAATGGTCGTCATGCCGACGATGTTGTCATAATCGTCGTCATGGCGACGATGATGTCATAATGGTCGTCATGGCGACGATGATGTCAGTATGGTGGTCATGGCTTTGGTGATGTCATTATGGTCGTCATGGCGACGGTGATGTCATAATGGTCGTCATGGCATTGGTGATGTCAGAATGGTCGTCATGGCGACGATGATGTCAGTATGGTGGTCATGGCTTTGGTGATGTCATAATGTTCGTCATGGCGACGGTGATGTCATAATGGTCGTCATGGCGACGATGATGTCATAATGGTCGTCACGGCGACGATGATGTCATAATGGTCGTCATAGCAACGATGATGTCATAATGGTCGTCATGGCGACGATGATGTCATACTGGTCGTCATGGCGACGGTGTTGCCATAATGGTCGTCATGGCGACGATGATGTCATAATGGTCGTCATGGCGACGGTGATGTCATAATGGTCGTCATGCCGACGATGATGTCATAATGGTCGTCATGGCGACGATGATGTCAGTATGGTGGTCATGGCTTTGGTGATGTCATAATGGTCGTCATGGCGACGGTGATGTCAAAATGGTCGTCATGGCAATGGTGATGTCAGAATGGTCGTCATGGCGACGATGATGTCATACTGGTCGTCATGGCGACAGTGTTGCCATAATGGTCGTCATGGTGACGATGATGTCATAATGTTCGTCATGGCAATGGTGATGTCAGAATGGTCGTCATGGCGACGATGATGTCATAATGGTCGTCATGGCGACGGTGATGTCATAATGGTCGTCATGGCGACGATGATGTCATAATGGTCGTCATGGCTACGATGATGTCATAATGGTCGTCATGGCGACGATGATGTGATAATAGTCGTCATGGCGACGATGATGTCGTAATGGTCGTCATGCCAACGATGTTGTCAATATGGTTGTCATGGCTTTGGTGATGTCATAATGGTCGTCATGGCGACGGTGATGTCATAATGGTCGTCATGGCGACGATGATGTCATAATGGTCGTCACGGCGACGATGATGTCATAATGGTCGTCACGGCGGCGGTAATGTCATAATGGTCGTCATGGCGACGATGATGTCATACTGTCGTCATGGCGACGGTGTTGCCATAATGGTCGTCATGGCGACGATGATGTCATAATGGTCATCATGGCGACGATGACGTCATAATGGTCGTCATGGCGACGATGACGTCATAATGGTCGTCATGGCGACGATGACGTCATAATGGTCGTCATGGCGACGATAATGTCATACTGGTCGTCATGGCGACGGTGTTGCCATAATGGTCGTCATGGCGACGATGATGTCATAATGGTCGTCATGCCGACGATGATGTCATAATGGTCGGCATGGTGACGATGATGTCATAATGGTCGTCATGGCGACGATGATGTCAGTATGGTGGTCATGGCTTTGGTGATGTCATAATGGTCGTCATGGCGACGGTGATGTCATAATGGTCGTCATGGCAATGGTGATGTCAGAATGGTCGTCATGGCAACGATGATGTCATACTGTCGTCATGGCGACGGTGTTGCCATAATGGTCGTCATGGCGACGATGATGTCATAATGGTCGTCATGGCGACGATGACGTCATAATGGTCGTTATAGCGACGATAATGTCATACTGGTCGTCATGGCGACGGTGTTGCCATAATGGTCGTCATGGCGACGATGATGTCATAATGGTCGTCATGCCGACGATGATGTCATAATGGTCGTCATGGCGACGATGATCTCAGTATGGTGGTCATGGCTTTGGTGATGTCATAATGGTCGTCATGGCGACGGTGATGTCATAATGGTCGTCATGGCAATGGTGATGTCAGAATGGTCGTCATGGCGACGATGATGTCAGTATGGTGGTCATGGCTTTGGTGATGTCATAATGGTCGTCATGGCGACGATGATGTCATAATGGTCGTCATGGCGACGATGATGTCATAATGGTCGTCACGGCGACGATGATGTCATAATGGTCGTCATAGCGACGATGAGGTCATAATGGTCGTCATGGCGACGATGACGTCATAATGGTCGTCATGGCGACGATGATGTCATAATGGTCGTCATGGCGACGGTGTTGCCATAATGGTCGTCATGGCGACGATGATCTCAGTATGGTGGTCATGGCTTTGGTGATGTCATAATGGTCGTCATGGCGACGGTGATGTCATAATGGTCGTCATGGCAATGGTGATGTCAGAATGGTCGTCATGGCGACGATGATGTCAGTATGGTGGTCATGGCTTTGGTGATGTCATAATGGTCGTCATGGCGACGATGATGTCATAATGGTCGTCATGGCGACGATGATGTCATAATGGTCGTCACGGCGACGATGATGTCATAATGGTCGTCATAGCGACGATGAGGTCATAATGGTCGTCATGGCGACGATGACGTCATAATGGTCGTCATGGCGACGATGATGTCATAATGGTCGTCATGGCGACGGTGTTGCCATAATGGTCGTCATGGCGACGATGATGTCATTATGGTCGTCATGGCGACGGTGATGTCATAATGGTCGTCATGCCGACGATGATGTCATAATGGTCGTCATGGCAACGATGATGTCAGTATGGTGGTCATGGCTTTGGTGATGTCATAATGGTCGTCATGGCGACGGTGATGTCAAAATGGTCGTCATGGCAATGGTGATGTCAGAATGGTCGTCATGGCGACGATGATATCAGAATGGTCGTCATGGCGACGGTGTTGCCATAATGGTCGTCATGGCGACGATGATGTCATAATGGTCATCATGGCAATGGTGATGTCAGAATGGTCGTCATGGCGACGATGATGTCATAATGGTCGTCATGGCGACGGTGATGTCATAATGGTCGTCATGGCGACGATGATGTCATAATGGTCGTCATGGCTACGATGATGTCATAATGGTCGTCATGGCGACGATGATGTCATAATGGTCGTCATGGCGACGGTGTTGTTATAATAGTCGTCATGGCGACGATGATGTCATAATGGTTGTCATGCCAACGATGATGTCAATATGGTTGTCATGGCTTTGGTGATGTCATAATGGTCGTCATGGCGACGATGATGTCATAATGGTCATCATAGCGACGATGATGTCATAATGGTCGTCACGGCGGCGGTAATGTCATAATGGTCGTCATGGCGACGATGATGTCATACTGTCGTCATGGCGACGGTGTTGCCATAATGGTCATCATGGCGACGATGATGTCATAATGGTCATCATGGCGACGATGACGTCATAATGGTCGTCATGGCGACGATGACGTCATAATGGTCGTCATGGCGACGATAATGTCATACTGGTCGTCATGGCGACGGTGTTGCCACAATGGTCGTCATGGCGACGATGATGTGATAATGGTCGTCATGCCGACGATGTTGTCATAATGGTCGTCATGGCGACGATGATGTCATAATGGTCATCATGGCGACGATGATGTCAGTATGGTGGTTATGGCTTTGGTGATGTCATAATGGTCATCATGGCGACGGTGATGTCATAATGGTCGTCATGGCATTGGTGATGTCAGAATGGTCGTCATGTCGACGATGATGTCAGTATGGCGGTCATGGCTTTGGTGATGTCATAATGTTCGTCATGGCGACGATGATGTCATAAGGGTCGTCATGGCGACGATGATGTCAATATGGTTGTCATGGCTTTGGTGATGTCATAATGGTCGTCATGGCGACGGTGATGTCATAATGGTCGTCATGGCGACGATGATGTCATAATGGTCGTCACGGCGACGATGATGTCATAATGGTCGTCATAGCGACGACGATGTCATAATGGTCGTCATGGCGACGATGACGTCATAATGGTCGTCATGGCGACGATGACGTCATAATGGTCGTCATGGCGACGATGACGTCATAATGGTCGTCATGGCGACGATGATGTCATAATGGTCGTCATGGCGACGATGAAGTCATACTGGTCGTCATGGCGACGGTGTTGCCATAATGGTCGTCATGGCGACGATGATGTCATAATGGTCGTCATGGCGACGGTGATGTCATAATGGTCGTCATGCCGACGATGATGTCATAATGGTCGTCATGGCGACGATGATGTCAGTATGGTGGTCATGGCTTTGGTGATGTCATAATGGTCGTCATGGCGACGGTGATGTCAAAATGGTCATCATGGCAATGGTGATGTCAGAATGGTCGTCATGGCGACGATGATGTCATACTGGTCGTCATGGTGACGGTGTTGCCATAATGGTCGTCATGGTGACGATGATGTCATAATGTTCGTCATGGCAATGGTGATGTCAGAATGGTCGTCATGGCGACGATGATGTCATAATGGTCGTCATGGCGACGGTGATGTCATAATGGTCGTCATGGCGACGATGATGTCATAATGGTCGTCATGGCTACGATGATGTCATAATGGTCGTCATGGCGACGATGATGTTATAATAGTCGTCATGGCGACGATGATGTCATAATGGTCGTCATGCCAACGATGTTGTCAATATGGTTGTCATGGCTTTGGTGATGTCATAATGGTCGTCATGGCGACGGTGATGTCATAATGGTCGTCATGGCGACGATGATGTCATAATGGTCGTCACGGCGACGATGATGTCATAATGGTCGTCACGGCGGCGGTAATGTCATAATGGTCGTCATGGCGACGATGATGTCATACTGTCGTCATGGCGACGATGACGTCATAATGGTCGTCATTTCGACGATGACGTCATAATGGTCGTCATGGCGACGATGACGTCATAATGGTCGTCATGGCGACGATAATGTCATACTGTTCGTCATGGCGACGGTGTTGCCATAATGGTCGTCATGGCGACGATGATGTCATAATGGTCGTCATGCCGACGATGATGTCATAATGGTCGGCATGGCGACGATGATGTCATAATGGTCGTCATGGCGACGATGATGTCAGTATGGTGGTCATGGCTTTGGTGATGTCATAATGGTCGTCATGGCGACGGTGATGTCATAATGGTCGTCATGGCAATGGTGATGTCAGAATGGTCGTCATGGCGACGATGATGTCATACTGTCGTCATGGCGACGGTGTTGCCATAATGGTCGTCATGGCGACGATGATGTCATAATGGTCGTCATGGCGACGATGACGTCATAATGGTCGTTATAGCGACGATAATGTCATACTGGTCGTCATGGCGACGGTGTTGCCATAATGGTCGTCATGGCGACGATGATGTCATAATGGTCGTCATGCCGACGATGATGTCATAATGGTCGTCATGGCGACGATGATCTCAGTATGGTGGTCATGGCTTTGGTGATGTCATAATGGTCGTCATGGCGACGGTGATGTCATAATGGTCGTCATGGCAACGGTGATGTCAGAATGGTCGTCATGGCGACGATGATGTCAGTATGGTGGTCATGGCTTTGGTGATGTCATAATGGTCGTCATGGCGACGATGATGTCATAATGGTCGTCATGGCGACGATGATATCAATATGGTTGTCATGGCTTTGGTGATGTCATAATGGTCGTCATGGCGACGGTGATGTCATAATGGTCGTCATGGCGACGATGATGTCATAATGGTCGTCACGGCGACGATGATGTCATAATGGTCGTCATAGCGACGATGAGGTCATAATGGTCGTCATGGCGACGATGACGTCATAATGGTCGTCATGGCGACGATGATGTCATAATGGTCGTCATGGCGACAATGATGTCATAATGGTCGTCATGGCGACGGTGTTGCCATAATGGTCGTCATGGCGATGATGATGTCATTATGGTCGTCATGGCGACGGTGATGTCATAATGGTCGTCATGCCGACGATGATGTCATAATGGTCGTCATGGCGACGATGATGTCAGTATGGTGGTCATGGCTTTGGTGATGTCATAATGGTCGTCATGGCGACGGTGATGTCAAAATGGTCGTCATGGCAATGGTGATGTCAGAATGGTCGTCATGGCGACGATGATGTCAGAATGGTCGTCATGGCGACGGTGTTGCCATAATGGTCGTCATGGCGACGATGATGTCATAATGGTCATCATGGCAATGGTGATGTCAGAATGGTCATCATGGCGACGATGATGTCATAATGGTCGTCATGGCGACGGTGATGTCATAATGGTCGTCATGGCGACGATGATGTCATAATGGTCGTCATGGCGACGGTGATGTCATAATGGTCGTCATGGCGACGATGATGTCATAATGGTCGTCATGGCTACGATGATGTCATAATGGTCGTCATGGCGACGATGATGTCATAATGGTCGTCATGGTGACGGTGATGTTATAATAGTCGTCATGGCGACGATGATGTCATAATGGTCGTCATGCCAACGATGATGTCAATATGGTTGTCATGGCTTTGGTGATGTCATAATGGTCGTCATGGCGACGGTGATGTAATAATGGTCGTCATGGCGACGATGATGTCATAATGGTCATCACGGCGACGATGATGTCATAATGGTCGTCACGGCGGCGGTAATGTCATAATGGTCGTCATGGCGACGATGATGTCATACTGTCGTCATGGCGACGGTGTTGCCATAATGGTCGTCATGGCGACGATGATGTCATAATGGTCATCATGGCGACGATGACGTCATAACGGTCGTCATGGCGACGATGACGTCATAATGGTCGTCATGGCGTCGATAATGTCATACTGGTCGTCATGGCGACGGTGTTGCCATAATGGTCGTCATGGCGATGATGATGTCATAATGGTCGTCATGCCGACGATGATGTCATAATGGTCGTCATGGCGACGATGATGTCATAATGGTCGTCATGGCGACGATGATGTCAGTATGGTGGTCATGCCTTTGGTGATGTCAGAATGGTCGTCATGGCGACGGTGATGTCATAATGGTCGTCATGGCAATGGTGATGTCAGAATGGTCGTCATGGCGACGATGATGTCAGTATGGTGGTCATGGCTTTGGTGATGTAATAATGGTCGTCATGGCGACGATGATGTCATAATGGTCGTCATGGTGACGATGATGTCAATATGGTTGTCATGGCTTTGGTGATGTCATAATGGTCGTCATGGCGATGATGATGTCATACTGGTCGTCATGGCGACGGTGTTGCCATAATGGTCGTCATGGCGACGATGATGTCATAATGTTCGTCATGGCGACGATGATGTCATAATGGTCATCATGGCGACGATGACGTCATAATGGTCGTCATGGCGACGGAGTTGCCATAATGGTCTTCATTTCGACGATGATGTCATAATGGTCGTCATGCCGACGATGATGTCATAATGGTCGTCATGGCAACGGTGTTGTCATAATGGTCGTCATGGCGACGATGATGTCATAATGGTCGTCATGGCGACGATGATGTCATAATGGTCGTCATGGCGACGATGATGTCAGTATGGTGGTCATGGCTTTGGTGATGTCATAATGGTCGTCATGGCGACGGTGATGTCATAATGGTCGTCATGGCAATGGTGATGTCAGAATGGTCGTCATGGCGACGATGATGTCAGCATGGTGGTCATGGCTTTGGTGATGTCATAATGGTCGTCATGGCGACGATGATGTCAATATGGTTGTCATGGCGACGGTGATGTCATAATGGTCGTCATGGCGACGATGATGTCATAATGGTCGTCACGGCGACAGTGATGTCATAATGGTCGTCATGGCGACGATGATGTCATACTGGTCGTCATGGCGACGGTGTTGCCATAATGGTCGTCATGGCGACGATGATGTCATAATGGTCGTCATGGCGACAATGATGTCATAATGGTCGTCATGGCGACGATGACGTCATAATGGTCGTCATGGCGACGATGATGTCATAATGGTCATCATGGCGACGGTGATGTCATAATGGTCGTCATGGCGACGATGATGTCATAATGGTCGTCATGCCGATGATGATGTCATTATGGTCCTCATGGCGACAATGATGTCATAATGGTCGTCATGGCGACGATGATGTCAATATGGTAGGAATGGCTTTGGTGATGTCATAATGGTCGTCACGGCGACGATGATGTCATTATGGTCGTCATGGCAACGATGATGTCATCATGGTCGTCATGGCAACGATAAAGTCATATTCGTCGTCACGGCAATAGTGATGTCATAATGCTCATCATGGCGAAGCTGATGTCATAATAATTGCCATGGCAACAATGTTGTCATAAAGGTCGTCATGGCAAAGGTGATGTCATAATGGTCGTCATGGCGATGATGATGTCATTATGGTCATCATGGCAACGATGAGGTCATAATGTTCGTCATGGCGACGGTGATGTAATATTGGTCGTCATGGCGACGATGATGTCATAATGGTCATCATGGCGACAATGATGTCATAATGGTCGTCATGGCGACGGTGATGTCATAATGGTCATCATGGTGACGATGATGTCATAATGGTCGTCATGGCGACGATGATGTCATAATGGTCGTCATGGCGACGATGATGTCAGTATGGTGGTCATGGCTTTGGTGATGTCATAATGGTCGTCATGGCGACGGTGATGTTAAAATCGTCGTCATGGCAATGGTGATGTCAGAATGGTCGTCATGGCGACGATGATGTCATACTGGTCGTCATGGCGACGGTGTTGCCATAATGGTCATCATGGCGACGATGATGTCATAATGGTCGTCATGGCAATGGTGATGTCAGAATGGTCGTCATGGCGACGATGATGTCATAATGGTCGTCATGGCGACCGTGATGTCATAATGGTCGTCATGGCGACGATGATGTCATAATGGTCGTCATGGCTACGATGATGTCATAATGGTCGTCATGGCTACGATGATGTCATATAGGTCGTCATGGCGACGATGATGTCATAATGGTCGTCATGGCGACGGTGATGTTATAATAGTCGTCATGGCGACGATGATGTCATAATGGTCGTCATGGCGACGATGATGTCATAATGTTCGTCATGGCGACGATGATGTCATAATGGTCATCATGGCGACGATGACGTCATAATGGTCATCATGGCGACGGAGTTGCCATAATGGTCTTCATTTCGACGATGATGTCATAATGGTCGTCATGCCGACGATGATGTCATAATGGTCGTCATGGCAACGGTGTTGTCATAATGGTCGTCATGGCGACGATGATGTCATAATGGTCGTCATGGCGACGATGATGTCATAATGGTCGTCATGGCGACGATGATGTCAGTATGGTGGTCATGGCTTTGGTGATGTCATAATGGTCGTCATGGCGACGGTGATGTCATAATGGTCGTCATGGCAATGGTGATGTCAGAATGGTCGTCATGGCGACGATGATGTCAGCATGGTGGTCATGGCTTTGGTGATGTCATAATGGTCGTCATGGCGACGATGATGTCAATATGGTTGTCATGGCGACGGTGATGTCATAATGGTCGTCATGGCGACGATGATGTCATAATGGTCGTCACGGCGACAGTGATGTCATAATGGTCGTCATGGCGACGATGATGTCATACTGGTCGTCATGGCGACGGTGTTGCCATAATGGTCGTCATGGCGACGATGATGTCATAATGGTCGTCATGGCGACAATGATGTCATAATGGTCGTCATGGCGACGATGACGTCATAATGGTCGTCATGGCGACGATGATGTCATAATGGTCATCATGGCGACGGTGATGTCATAATGGTCGTCATGGCGACGATGATGTCATAATGGTCGTCATGCCGATGATGATGTCATTATGGTCCTCATGGCGACAATGATGTCATAATGGTCGTCATGGCGACGATGATGTCAATATGGTAGGAATGGCTTTGGTGATGTCATAATGGTCGTCACGGCGACGATGATGTCATTATGGTCGTCATGGCAACGATGATGTCATCATGGTCGTCATGGCAACGATAAAGTCATATTCGTCGTCACGGCAATAGTGATGTCATAATGCTCATCATGGCGAAGCTGATGTCATAATAATTGCCATGGCAACAATGTTGTCATAAAGGTCGTCATGGCAAAGGTGATGTCATAATGGTCGTCATGGCGATGATGATGTCATTATGGTCATCATGGCAACGATGAGGTCATAATGTTCGTCATGGCGACGGTGATGTAATATTGGTCGTCATGGCGACGATGATGTCATAATGGTCATCATGGCGACAATGATGTCATAATGGTCGTCATGGCGACGGTGATGTCATAATGGTCATCATGGTGACGATGATGTCATAATGGTCGTCATGGCGACGATGATGTCATAATGGTCGTCATGGCGACGATGATGTCAGTATGGTGGTCATGGCTTTGGTGATGTCATAATGGTCGTCATGGCGACGGTGATGTTAAAATCGTCGTCATGGCAATGGTGATGTCAGAATGGTCGTCATGGCGACGATGATGTCATACTGGTCGTCATGGCGACGGTGTTGCCATAATGGTCATCATGGCGACGATGATGTCATAATGGTCGTCATGGCAATGGTGATGTCAGAATGGTCGTCATGGCGACGATGATGTCATAATGGTCGTCATGGCGACCGTGATGTCATAATGGTCGTCATGGCGACGATGATGTCATAATGGTCGTCATGGCTACGATGATGTCATAATGGTCGTCATGGCTACGATGATGTCATATAGGTCGTCATGGCGACGATGATGTCATAATGGTCGTCATGGCGACGGTGATGTTATAATAGTCGTCATGGCGACGATGATGTCATAATGGTCGTCATGCCGACGATGATGTCAATATGGTTTTCATGGCTTTGGTGATGTCATAATGGTCGTCATGGCGACGGTGATGTCATAATGGTCGTCATGGCGACGATGATGTCATAATGGTCGTCACGGCGATGATGATGTCATAATGGTCGTCACGGCAGCGGTAATGTCATAATGGTCGTCATGGCGAAGATGATGTCATACTGTCGTCATGGCGACGGTGTTGCCATAATGGTCATCATGGCGACGATGATGTCATAATGGTCATCATGGCGACGATGACGTCATAATGGTCGTCATGGCGACGATGACGTCATAATGGTCGTCATGGCGACGATAATGTCATACTGGTCGTCATGGCGACGGTGTTGCCATAATGGTCGTCATGGCGACGATGATGTGATAATGGTCGTCATGCCGACGATGTTGTCATAATCGTCGTCATGGCGACGATGATGTCATAATGGTCGTCATGGCGACGATGATGTCAGTATGGTGGTCATGGCTTTGGTGATGTCATTATGGTCGTCATGGCGACGGTGATGTCATAATGGTCGTCATGGCATTGGTGATGTCAGAATGGTCGTCATGGCGACGATGATGTCAGTATGGTGGTCATGGCTTTGGTGATGTCATAATGTTCGTCATGGCGACGGTGATGTCATAATGGTCGTCATGGCGACGATGATGTCATAATGGTCGTCACGGCGACGATGATGTCATAATGGTCGTCATAGCAACGATGATGTCATAATGGTCGTCATGGCGACGATGATGTCATACTGGTCGTCATGGCGACGGTGTTGCCATAATGGTCGTCATGGCGACGATGATGTCATAATGGTCGTCATGGCGACGGTGATGTCATAATGGTCGTCATGCCGACGATGATGTCATAATGGTCGTCATGGCGACGATGATGTCAGTATGGTGGTCATGGCTTTGGTGATGTCATAATGGTCGTCATGGCGACGGTGATGTCAAAATGGTCGTCATGGCAATGGTGATGTCAGAATGGTCGTCATGGCGACGATGATGTCATACTGGTCGTCATGGCGACAGTGTTGCCATAATGGTCGTCATGGTGACGATGATGTCATAATGTTCGTCATGGCAATGGTGATGTCAGAATGGTCGTCATGGCGACGATGATGTCATAATGGTCGTCATGGCGACGGTGATGTCATAATGGTCGTCATGGCGACGATGATGTCATAATGGTCGTCATGGCTACGATGATGTCATAATGGTCGTCATGGCGACGATGATGTGATAATAGTCGTCATGGCGACGATGATGTCGTAATGGTCGTCATGCCAACGATGTTGTCAATATGGTTGTCATGGCTTTGGTGATGTCATAATGGTCGTCATGGCGACGGTGATGTCATAATGGTCGTCATGGCGACGATGATGTCATAATGGTCGTCACGGCGACGATGATGTCATAATGGTCGTCACGGCGGCGGTAATGTCATAATGGTCGTCATGGCGACGATGATGTCATACTGTCGTCATGGCGACGGTGTTGCCATAATGGTCGTCATGGCGACGATGATGTCATAATGGTCATCATGGCGACGATGACGTCATAATGGTCGTCATGGCGACGATGACGTCATAATGGTCGTCATGGCGACGATGACGTCATAATGGTCGTCATGGCGACGATAATGTCATACTGGTCGTCATGGCGACGGTGTTGCCATAATGGTCGTCATGGCGACGATGATGTCATAATGGTCGTCATGCCGACGATGATGTCATAATGGTCGGCATGGTGACGATGATGTCATAATGGTCGTCATGGCGACGATGATGTCAGTATGGTGGTCATGGCTTTGGTGATGTCATAATGGTCGTCATGGCGACGGTGATGTCATAATGGTCGTCATGGCAATGGTGATGTCAGAATGGTCGTCATGGCAACGATGATGTCATACTGTCGTCATGGCGACGGTGTTGCCATAATGGTCGTCATGGCGACGATGATGTCATAATGGTCGTCATGGCGACGATGACGTCATAATGGTCGTTATAGCGACGATAATGTCATACTGGTCGTCATGGCGACGGTGTTGCCATAATGGTCGTCATGGCGACGATGATGTCATAATGGTCGTCATGCCGACGATGATGTCATAATGGTCGTCATGGCGACGATGATCTCAGTATGGTGGTCATGGCTTTGGTGATGTCATAATGGTCGTCATGGCGACGGTGATGTCATAATGGTCGTCATGGCAATGGTGATGTCAGAATGGTCGTCATGGCGACGATGATGTCAGTATGGTGGTCATGGCTTTGGTGATGTCATAATGGTCGTCATGGCGACGATGATGTCATAATGGTCGTCATGGCGACGATGATGTCATAATGGTCGTCACGGCGACGATGATGTCATAATGGTCGTCATAGCGACGATGAGGTCATAATGGTCGTCATGGCGACGATGACGTCATAATGGTCGTCATGGCGACGATGATGTCATAATGGTCGTCATGGCGACGGTGTTGCCATAATGGTCGTCATGGCGACGATGATGTCATTATGGTCGTCATGGCGACGGTGATGTCATAATGGTCGTCATGCCGACGATGATGTCATAATGGTCGTCATGGCAACGATGATGTCAGTATGGTGGTCATGGCTTTGGTGATGTCATAATGGTCGTCATGGCGACGGTGATGTCAAAATGGTCGTCATGGCAATGGTGATGTCAGAATGGTCGTCATGGCGACGATGATATCAGAATGGTCGTCATGGCGACGGTGTTGCCATAATGGTCGTCATGGCGACGATGATGTCATAATGGTCATCATGGCAATGGTGATGTCAGAATGGTCGTCATGGCGACGATGATGTCATAATGGTCGTCATGGCGACGGTGATGTCATAATGGTCGTCATGGCGACGATGATGTCATAATGGTCGTCATGGCTACGATGATGTCATAATGGTCGTCATGGCGACGATGATGTCATAATGGTCGTCATGGCGACGGTGTTGTTATAATAGTCGTCATGGCGACGATGATGTCATAATGGTTGTCATGCCAACGATGATGTCAATATGGTTGTCATGGCTTTGGTGATGTCATAATGGTCGTCATGGCGACGATGATGTCATAATGGTCATCATAGCGACGATGATGTCATAATGGTCGTCACGGCGGCGGTAATGTCATAATGGTCGTCATGGCGACGATGATGTCATACTGTCGTCATGGCGACGGTGTTGCCATAATGGTCATCATGGCGACGATGATGTCATAATGGTCATCATGGCGACGATGACGTCATAATGGTCGTCATGGCGACGATGACGTCATAATGGTCGTCATGGCGACGATAATGTCATACTGGTCGTCATGGCGACGGTGTTGCCACAATGGTCGTCATGGCGACGATGATGTGATAATGGTCGTCATGCCGACGATGTTGTCATAATGGTCGTCATGGCGACGATGATGTCATAATGGTCATCATGGCGACGATGATGTCAGTATGGTGGTTATGGCTTTGGTGATGTCATAATGGTCATCATGGCGACGGTGATGTCATAATGGTCGTCATGGCATTGGTGATGTCAGAATGGTCGTCATGTCGACGATGATGTCAGTATGGCGGTCATGGCTTTGGTGATGTCATAATGTTCGTCATGGCGACGATGATGTCATAAGGGTCGTCATGGCGACGATGATGTCAATATGGTTGTCATGGCTTTGGTGATGTCATAATGGTCGTCATGGCGACGGTGATGTCATAATGGTCGTCATGGCGACGATGATGTCATAATGGTCGTCACGGCGACGATGATGTCATAATGGTCGTCATAGCGACGACGATGTCATAATGGTCGTCATGGCGACGATGACGTCATAATGGTCGTCATGGCGACGATGACGTCATAATGGTCGTCATGGCGACGATGACGTCATAATGGTCGTCATGGCGACGATGATGTCATAATGGTCGTCATGGCGACGATGAAGTCATACTGGTCGTCATGGCGACGGTGTTGCCATAATGGTCGTCATGGCGACGATGATGTCATAATGGTCGTCATGGCGACGGTGATGTCATAATGGTCGTCATGCCGACGATGATGTCATAATGGTCGTCATGGCGACGATGATGTCAGTATGGTGGTCATGGCTTTGGTGATGTCATAATGGTCGTCATGGCGACGGTGATGTCAAAATGGTCATCATGGCAATGGTGATGTCAGAATGGTCGTCATGGCGACGATGATGTCATACTGGTCGTCATGGTGACGGTGTTGCCATAATGGTCGTCATGGTGACGATGATGTCATAATGTTCTTCATGGCAATGGTGATGTCAGAATGGTCGTCATGGCGACGATGATGTCATAATGGTCGTCATGGCGACGGTGATGTCATAATGGTCGTCATGGCGACGATGATGTCATAATGGTCGTCATGGCTACGATGATGTCATAATGGTCGTCATGGCGACGATGATGTTATAATAGTCGTCATGGCGACGATGATGTCATAATGGTCGTCATGCCAACGATGTTGTCAATATGGTTGTCATGGCTTTGGTGATGTCATAATGGTCGTCATGGCGACGGTGATGTCATAATGGTCGTCATGGCGACGATGATGTCATAATGGTCGTCACGGCGACGATGATGTCATAATGGTCGTCACGGCGGCGGTAATGTCATAATGGTCGTCATGGCGACGATGATGTCATACTGTCGTCATGGCGACGATGACGTCATAATGGTCGTCATTTCGACGATGACGTCATAATGGTCGTCATGGCGACGATGACGTCATAATGGTCGTCATGGCGACGATAATGTCATACTGTTCGTCATGGCGACGGTGTTGCCATAATGGTCGTCATGGCGACGATGATGTCATAATGGTCGTCATGCCGACGATGATGTCATAATGGTCGGCATGGCGACGATGATGTCATAATGGTCGTCATGGCGACGATGATGTCAGTATGGTGGTCATGGCTTTGGTGATGTCATAATGGTCGTCATGGCGACGGTGATGTCATAATGGTCGTCATGGCAATGGTGATGTCAGAATGGTCGTCATGGCGACGATGATGTCATACTGTCGTCATGGCGACGGTGTTGCCATAATGGTCGTCATGGCGACGATGATGTCATAATGGTCGTCATGGCGACGATGACGTCATAATGGTCGTTATAGCGACGATAATGTCATACTGGTCGTCATGGCGACGGTGTTGCCATAATGGTCGTCATGGCGACGATGATGTCATAATGGTCGTCATGCCGACGATGATGTCATAATGGTCGTCATGGCGACGATGATCTCAGTATGGTGGTCATGGCTTTGGTGATGTCATAATGGTCGTCATGGCGACGGTGATGTCATAATGGTCGTCATGGCAACGGTGATGTCAGAATGGTCGTCATGGCGACGATGATGTCAGTATGGTGGTCATGGCTTTGGTGATGTCATAATGGTCGTCATGGCGACGATGATGTCATAATGGTCGTCATGGCGACGATGATATCAATATGGTTGTCATGGCTTTGGTGATGTCATAATGGTCGTCATGGCGACGGTGATGTCATAATGGTCGTCATGGCGACGATGATGTCATAATGGTCGTCACGGCGACGATGATGTCATAATGGTCGTCATAGCGACGATGAGGTCATAATGGTCGTCATGGCGACGATGACGTCATAATGGTCGTCATGGCGACGATGATGTCATAATGGTCGTCATGGCGACAATGATGTCATAATGGTCGTCATGGCGACGGTGTTGCCATAATGGTCGTCATGGCGATGATGATGTCATTATGGTCGTCATGGCGACGGTGATGTCATAATGGTCGTCATGCCGACGATGATGTCATAATGGTCGTCATGGCGACGATGATGTCAGTATGGTGGTCATGGCTTTGGTGATGTCATAATGGTCGTCATGGCGACGGTGATGTCAAAATGGTCGTCATGGCAATGGTGATGTCAGAATGGTCGTCATGGCGACGATGATGTCAGAATGGTCGTCATGGCGACGGTGTTGCCATAATGGTCGTCATGGCGACGATGATGTCATAATGGTCATCATGGCAATGGTGATGTCAGAATGGTCATCATGGCGACGATGATGTCATAATGGTCGTCATGGCGACGGTGATGTCATAATGGTCGTCATGGCGACGATGATGTCATAATGGTCGTCATGGCGACGGTGATGTCATAATGGTCGTCATGGCGACGATGATGTCATAATGGTCGTCATGGCTACGATGATGTCATAATGGTCGTCATGGCGACGATGATGTCATAATGGTCGTCATGGTGACGGTGATGTTATAATAGTCGTCATGGCGACGATGATGTCATAATGGTCGTCATGCCAACGATGATGTCAATATGGTTGTCATGGCTTTGGTGATGTCATAATGGTCGTCATGGCGACGGTGATGTAATAATGGTCGTCATGGCGACGATGATGTCATAATGGTCATCACGGCGACGATGATGTCATAATGGTCGTCACGGCGGCGGTAATGTCATAATGGTCGTCATGGCGACGATGATGTCATACTGTCGTCATGGCGACGGTGTTGCCATAATGGTCGTCATGGCGACGATGATGTCATAATGGTCATCATGGCGACGATGACGTCATAACGGTCGTCATGGCGACGATGACGTCATAATGGTCGTCATGGCGTCGATAATGTCATACTGGTCGTCATGGCGACGGTGTTGCCATAATGGTCGTCATGGCGATGATGATGTCATAATGGTCGTCATGCCGACGATGATGTCATAATGGTCGTCATGGCGACGATGATGTCATAATGGTCGTCATGGCGACGATGATGTCAGTATGGTGGTCATGCCTTTGGTGATGTCAGAATGGTCGTCATGGCGACGGTGATGTCATAATGGTCGTCATGGCAATGGTGATGTCAGAATGGTCGTCATGGCGACGATGATGTCAGTATGGTGGTCATGGCTTTGGTGATGTAATAATGGTCGTCATGGCGACGATGATGTCATAATGGTCGTCATGGTGACGATGATGTCAATATGGTTGTCATGGCTTTGGTGATGTCATAATGGTCGTCATGGCGATGATGATGTCATACTGGTCGTCATGGCGACGGTGTTGCCATAATGGTCGTCATGGCGACGATGATGTCATAATGTTCGTCATGGCGACGATGATGTCATAATGGTCATCATGGCGACGATGACGTCATAATGGTCGTCATGGCGACGGAGTTGCCATAATGGTCTTCATTTCGACGATGATGTCATAATGGTCGTCATGCCGACGATGATGTCATAATGGTCGTCATGGCAACGGTGTTGTCATAATGGTCGTCATGGCGACGATGATGTCATAATGGTCGTCATGGCGACGATGATGTCATAATGGTCGTCATGGCGACGATGATGTCAGTATGGTGGTCATGGCTTTGGTGATGTCATAATGGTCGTCATGGCGACGGTGATGTCATAATGGTCGTCATGGCAATGGTGATGTCAGAATGGTCGTCATGGCGACGATGATGTCAGCATGGTGGTCATGGCTTTGGTGATGTCATAATGGTCGTCATGGCGACGATGATGTCAATATGGTTGTCATGGCGACGGTGATGTCATAATGGTCGTCATGGCGACGATGATGTCATAATGGTCGTCACGGCGACAGTGATGTCATAATGGTCGTCATGGCGACGATGATGTCATACTGGTCGTCATGGCGACGGTGTTGCCATAATGGTCGTCATGGCGACGATGATGTCATAATGGTCGTCATGGCGACAATGATGTCATAATGGTCGTCATGGCGACGATGACGTCATAATGGTCGTCATGGCGACGATGATGTCATAATGGTCATCATGGCGACGGTGATGTCATAATGGTCGTCATGGCGACGATGATGTCATAATGGTCGTCATGCCGATGATGATGTCATTATGGTCCTCATGGCGACAATGATGTCATAATGGTCGTCATGGCGACGATGATGTCAATATGGTAGGAATGGCTTTGGTGATGTCATAATGGTCGTCACGGCGACGATGATGTCATTATGGTCGTCATGGCAACGATGATGTCATCATGGTCGTCATGGCAACGATAAAGTCATATTCGTCGTCACGGCAATAGTGATGTCATAATGCTCATCATGGCGAAGCTGATGTCATAATAATTGCCATGGCAACAATGTTGTCATAAAGGTCGTCATGGCAAAGGTGATGTCATAATGGTCGTCATGGCGATGATGATGTCATTATGGTCATCATGGCAACGATGAGGTCATAATGTTCGTCATGGCGACGGTGATGTAATATTGGTCGTCATGGCGACGATGATGTCATAATGGTCATCATGGCGACAATGATGTCATAATGGTCGTCATGGCGACGGTGATGTCATAATGGTCATCATGGTGACGATGATGTCATAATGGTCGTCATGGCGACGATGATGTCATAATGTTCGTCATGGCGACGATGATGTCATAATGGTCGTCATGGTGACGATGATGTCAAAATGGTCATCATGGCGACGATGATGTCATAATGGTCGTCATGGCGACGGTGATGTCATAATGGTCGTCATGGCCATGGTGATGTCGGAATGGTCGTCATGGCAAAGGTGATGTCAGAATGGTCATCATGGCGACGATGATGTCATAATGGTCGTCATGGCGACGATGATGTCATAATGGTCGTCATGGCGATGATGATGCCATAATGATCGTCATGGCGACGATGATGTCAAAATGGTCGTCATGGCGACAATGATGTCATAATGGTCGTCATGGCGACGATGATGTCATTATGGTCGTCATGGAGACGGTGTTGCCATAATGGTCGTCATGGCAACGATGATGTCATAATGGTCGTCATGGCGACGATGATGTCATAATGGTCGTCATGGCGACGATGATGTCATAATGGTCGTCATGCCGACGATGATGTCATTATGGTCCTCATGGCGACAATGATGTCATAATGGTCGTCATGGCGACGATGATGTCAATATGGTTGTCATGGCTTTGGTGATGTCATAATGGTCGTCATGGCGACGATGACGTCATAATGGTCGTCATGGCGATGATGATGTCATAATGGTCGTCATGGCGACGATGATGTCATACTGGTTGTCATGGCGACGGTGTTGCCATAATGGTCGTCATGGCGACGATGATGTCATAATGGTCGTCATGGTGACGATGATGTCATAATGGTCGTCATGGCGACAATGATGTCATAATGGTCGTCATGCCGACGATGATGTCATTATGGTCATCATTCCCACGGTGATGTCATAATGGTCGTCATGGCGACTGTGATGTCATAATGGCCTTCATGGTGACAATGATGTCATAATGGTCGTCATGGCGACAGTGTTGTCATAATTGTCGTCATGGCAACGATGATGTCATAATTGACGTCATGCAATGGTGATGTCATAATGGTCGTCATGGCGACGTTAATGGCATAATGGTTGCCATGGCAACAATGTTGTCATAAAGGTCGTCATGGCGACGATGATGTCATAATGGTAGTCATGGCAACGATGATATCATAATGGTCATCATGGCAACGATGATGTCAAAATGGTTGTCATGGCAATGGTGATGTCATAATGGTCGTCATGGCAAAGGTGATGTCATAATGGTCGTCATGGCGACGATGATGTCATAATGGTCGTCATGGCGACGATGATGTCATAATGGTCGTCATGGCGACGATGATGTCAGTATGGTGGTCATGGCTTTGGTGATGTCATAATGGTCGTCATGGCGACGGTGATGTCATAATGGTCGTCATGGCGACGATGATGTCATAATGGTCGTCATGGCGATGATGATGTCATAATGGTCGTCATGGCGACGATGATGTCAAAATGGTCGTCATGGCGACAATGATGTCATAATGGTCGTCATGGCGACGATGATGTCATAATGGTCGTCATGGCGACAATGATATCATAATGGTCGTCATGCCGACGATGATGTCATTATGGTCATCATGGCAACGATGATGTCATAATGGTCGTCATGGCGACGATGATGTCATAAAAGTCATCATGGCGACAATGATGTCATAATGGTCGTCATGGCGACGATGATGTCAATATGGTTGTCATGGCTTTGGTGATGTCATAATGGTCGTCACGGCGACGGTGATGTCATAATGGTCGTCATGGCGACGATGACGTCATAATGGTCGTCATGGCGACGATGATGTCATACTGGTCGTCATGGCGACGGTGTTGCCATAATGGTCGTCATGGCGACGATGATGTCAATATGGTTGTCATGGCTTTGGTGATGTCATAATGGTCATCATGGCGACGGTGATGTCATAATGGTCGTCACGGCGACGATGATGTCATAATGGTCGTCACGGCGACGGTGATGTCATAATGGTCGTCATGGCGACGATGATGTCATACTGGTCGTCATGGCGACGGTGTTGCCATAATGGTCGTCATGGCGACGATGGTGTCATAATGGTCGTCATGGCGACAATGATGTCATAATGGTCGTCATGGCGACGATGACGTCATAATGGTCGTCATGGCGACGATGATGTCATAATGGTCGTCATGGCGACGGTGATGTCATAATGGTTGCCATGGCAACAATGTTGTCATAAAGGTCGTCATGGCGAAGGTGATGTCATAATGGTCGTCATGACGATGATGATGTCATTATGGTCGTCATGGCAACGATGATGTCATAATGGTCATCATGGCACTGATGAAGTCATATTCGTCGTCACGGCAATAGTGATGTCATAATGCTCATCATGGCGAAGGTGATGTCATAATAATTCCAATGGCAACAATGTTGTCATAATGGTCGTCATGACGACGGTTATGTCATAATGGTCGTCATGGCGACGATGAGGTCATAATGTTCGTCATGGCGACGGTGATGTCATATTGGTCGTCATGGCGACGATGATGTCATAATGGTCATCATGGCGACAATGATGTCATAATGGTCGTCATGGCGACGGTGATGTCATAATGGTCATCATGGCGACGATGATGTCATAATGGTCGTCATGGCGACGATGATGTCATAATGTTCGTCATGGCGACGATGAAGTCATAATGTTCGTCATGGCGACGATGAAGTCATAATGGTCGTCATGGCGACGATGATGTCAAAATGGTCATCATGGCGACGATGATGTCATAATGGTCGTCATGGCGACGGTGATGTCAGAATGGTCGTCATGGCAATGGTGATGTCAGAATGGTTGTCATGGCAAAGGTGATGTCAGAATGGTCATCATGGCGACGATGATGTCATAATGGTCGTCATGGCGACGATGATGCCATAATGGTCGTCATGGCGATGATGATGCCATAATGGTCGTCATGGCGACGATGATGTCAAAATGGTCGTCATGGCGACAATGATGTCATAATGGTCGCCATGGCGACGGTGTTGCCATAATGGTCGTCATGGCGACGATGATGTCATAATGGTCGTCATGGCGACGATGATGTCATAATGGTCGTCATGGCGACGATGATGTCATAATGGTCGTCATGCCGACGATGATGTCATTATGGTCATCATGGCGACGATGATGTCATAATGGTCGTCATGGCGACGATGATGTCAATATGGTTGTCATGGCTTTGGTGATGTCATAATGGTCGTCACGGCGACGGTGATGTCATAATGGTCGTCATGGCGACGATGATGTCATAATGGTCGTCACGGCGATTATGATGTCATAATGGTCGTCACGGCGACGATGATGTCATAATGGTCGTCATTTCGACGATGATGTCACACTGTTCGTCATGGCGACGGTGTTGCCATAATGGTCGTCATGGCGACGATGATGTCACACTGTTCGTCATGGCGACGGTCTTGCCATAATGGTCGTCATGGCGACGATGATGTCATAATGGTCGTCATGGCGACGATGATGTCATAATGGTCGTCATGGCGACGATGACGTCATAATGGTCGTCATGGCGACGATGATGTCATAATGGTCGTCATGGCGACGATGATGTCATACTGGTTGTCATGGCGACGGTGTTGCCATAATGTTCGTCATGGCGACGATGATGTCATAATGGTCGTCATGGTGACGATGATGTCATAATGGTCGTCATGGCGACAATGATGTCATAATGGTCGTCATGCCGACGATGATGTCATTATGGTCATCATTCCCACGGTGATGTCATAATGGTCGTCATGGCGACTGTGATGTCATAATGGCCTTCATGGTGACAATGATGTCATAATGGTCGTCATGGCGACAGTGTTGTCATAATTGTCTTCATGGCGACGGTAAAGTCATAATGGTTGCCATGGCAACAATGTTGTCATAAAGGTCGTCATGGCGACGATGATGTCATAATGGTAGTCATGGCAACGATGATGTCATAATGGTCGTCATGGCAACGATGATGTCAAAATGGTTGTCATGGCAATGGTGATGTCATAATGGTCGTCATGGCAAAGGTGATGTCATAATGGTCGTCATGGCGACGATGATGTCATAATGGTCGTCATGGCGACGATGATGTCATAATGGTCGTCATGGCGACGATGATGTCAGTATGGTGGTCATGGCTTTGGTGATGTCATAATGGTCGTCATGGCGACGGTGATGTCATAATGGTCGTCATGGCAATGGTGATGTCAGAATGGTCGTCATGGCAAAGGTGATGTCAGAATGGTCATCATGGCGACAATGATGTCATAATGGTCGTCATGGCGACGATGATGTCATAATGGTCGTCATGGCGATGATGATGTCATAATGGTCGTCATGGCGACGATGATGTCAAAATGGTCGTCATGGCGACAATGATGTCATAATGGTCGTCATGGCGACGATGATGTCATTATGGTCGTCATGGCGACGGTGTTGACATAATGGTCGTCATGGCGACGATGATGTCATAATGGTCGTCATGGCGACGATGATGTCATAATGGTCGTCATGGCGTCAATGATGTCATAATGGTCGTCATGCCGACCATGATGTCATTATGGTCATCATGGCAACGATGATGTCATAATGGTCGTCATGGCGACGATGATGTCATAATAGTCATCATGGCGACAATGATGTCATAATGGTCGTCATGCCGACGATGATGTCATTATGGTCATCATGGCAACGATGATGTCATAATGGTCGTCATGGCGACGATGATGTCATAATAGTCATCATGGCGACAATGATGTCATAATGGTCGTCATGGCGACGATGATGTCAATATGGTTGTCATGGCTTTGGTGATGTCATAATGGTCGTCACGGCGACGGTGATGTCATAATGGTTGTCATGGCGACGATGACGTCATAATGGTCGTCATGGCGACGGTGTTGCCATAATGGTCGTCATGGCGACGATGATGTCATAATGGTCGTCATGGCGACGATGATGTCATAATGGTCGTCATGGCGACGATTATGTCATAATGGTCGTCATGCCGACGATGATGTCATAATAGTCTTCATGGCGAATATGATGTCATAATGGTCGTCACGGCGACGATGATCTCATAATGGTCGTCATGGTGATGGTGATGTCATAATGGTCGTCATGGTGATGGTGATGTCACAATAGTCGTCATGGCGACGTTGATGTCATAATTGTCGTCATGCCGACGATGATGTCATAATGGTCGTCATGGCGACGGTGTTACCATAATGGTCTTCATGGCGACGATGATGTCATAATGGTCGTCATGGCGACAATGATGTCATAATGGTCGTCATGGCGACGATGTCAGAATGGTCGTCATGGCGACTATTATGTCAGTATGGTAGTCAAGGCATTGGTGATGTCATAATGGTCGTCATGGCGACGATGATGTCATAATGGTCGTCATGGCGACGATGATGTCAATATGGTTGTCATGGTTTTGGTGATGTCATAATGGTCGTCATGGCGACGATGATGTCATAATGGTCGTCACGGCGACGATGATGTCATAATGGTCGCCACGGCGACGGTGATGTCATAATGGTTGCCATAGCAACAATGTTGTCATAAAGTTCGTCATGGCGACGATGATGTCATAATGGTAGTCATGGCAACGATGATGTCATAATGGTCGTCATGGCGACGATGATGTCATACTGGTCATCATGGCGACAGTGTTGCCATAATGGTCGTCATGGCGACGATGATGTCATAATTGTCGTCATGGCGACGGCGTTGTCATAATGGTCGTCATGCCGACGATGATGTCATAATGGTCATCATGGTGAAGATGATGTCATAATGGTCGTCATGGCGACGATGATGTCATAATGGTCGTCATGGCGACGATGACGTCATAATGGTCGTCATGGCGACGATGATGTCATAATGGTCGTCATGGCGACGGTGATGTCATAATAGTCGTCATGGCGACGATGATGTCATAATGGTCGTCATGCCGACGATGATGTCATAATGGTCGTCATGGCGACGAGGATGTCAGTATGGTGGTCATGGCTTTGGTGATGTCATAATGGTCGTCATGGCGACGGTGATGTCATAATGGTCGTCATGGCAATGGTGATGCCAGAATGGTCGTCATGGCGACGGTGTTGCCATAATGGTCGTCATGGTGACGATGATGTCATAATGGTCGTAATGGCGACGATGATGTCATAATGGTCGTCATGGCGACGATGACGTCATAATGGTCGTCATGGCGACGATGATGTCATAATGGTCGTCATGGCGACTATGATGTCATAATGGTCGTCATGGCGACGATGATGTCAGTATGGTGGTCATGGCTTTGGTGATGTCATAATGGTCGTCATGGCGACGGTGATGTCATAATGGTCGTCATGGCAATGGTGATGTCAGAATGGTCGTCATGGCGACGATGATGTCAGAATGGTGGTCATGGCTTTGATGATGTCATAATGGTCGTCATGGCGACGATTATGTCATAATGGTCGTCATGCCGACGATGATGTCATAATGGTCGTCATGGCAACGGTGTTGCCATAATGGTCGTCATGGCGACGATGATGTTATAATGGTCGTCATTGCGACGATGATGTCAGTATGGTGGTCATGGCTTTGGTGATGTCATAATGGTCGTCATGGCGACGGTGATGTCAAAATGGTCGTCATGGCAATGGTGATGTCAGAATGGTCGTCATGGCGACGATGATGTCAGTATGGTGGTCATGGCTTTGGTGATGTCATAATGGTCGTCATGGCGACGATGATGTCAATATGGTTGTCATGGCTTTGGTGATGTCATAATGGTTGTCATGGCGACGGTGATGTCATAATGGTCGTCATGGCGACGATGATGTCATAATGGTCGTCACGGCGACGATGATGTCATAATGGTCGTCATAGCGACGATGATGTCATAATGGTCGTCATGGCGACGATGACGTCATAATGGTCGTCATGGCGACGATGATGTCATAATGGTCGTCATGGCGACGATGATGTCATACTTGTCGTCATGGCGACGGTGTTGCCATAATGGTCGTCATGGCGACGATGATGTCATAATGGTCGTCATGGCGACGGTGATGTCATAATGGTCGTCATGCCGACGATGATGTCAGTATGGTGGTCATGGCTTTGGTGATGTCATAATGGTCGTCATGGCAACGATGATGTCATAATGGTCGTCATGGCGACGATGATGTCATAATGGTCGTCATGGCAACGATGATGTCAATATGGTGGTCATGGCTTTGGTGATGTCATAATGGTCGTCATGGCAATGGTGATGTCAGAATGGTCTTCATGGCGACGATGATGTCATACTGGTCGTCATTTCGACGATGATGTCATAATGGTCGTCATGCCGACGATGATGTCACAATGGTCGTCATGGCGACGGTGTTGTCATAATGGTCGTCATGGCGACGATGATGTCATAATGGTCGTCATGGCGACGATGATGTCATAATGGTCGTCATGGCGACGATGATGTCAGTATGGTGGTCATGGCTTTGGTGATGTCATAATGGTCGTCATGGCGACGGTGATGTCATAATGGTCGTCATGGCAATGGTGATGTCAGAATGGTCGTCATGGCGACGATGATGTCAGGATGGTGGTCATGGCTTTGGTGATGTCATAATGGTCGTCATGGCGACGATGATGTCATAATGGTTGTCATGGCGACGATGATGTCAATATGGTTGTCATGGCTTTGGTGATGTCATAATGGTCATCATGGCGACGGTGATGTCATAATGGTCGTCATGGCGACGATGACGTCATAATGGTCGTCATGGCGACGATGATGTCATAATGGTCGTCATGGCGACGGTGATGTCATAATGGTTGCCATGGCAACAATGTTGTCATAAAGGTCGTCATGGCGAAGGTGATGTCATAATGGTCGTCATGGCGATGATGATGTCATTATGGTCGTCATGGCAACGATGATGTCATAATGGTCTCATGGCAACGATGAAGTCATATTCGTCGTCACGGCAATAGTGATGTCATAATGCTCATTATGGCGAAGGTGATGTCATAATAATTGCCATGGCAACAATGTTGTCATAATGGTCGTCATGACGACGGTTATGTCATAATGGTCGTCATGGCGACGGTGATGTCATAATGGTCATCATGGTGACGATGATGTCATAATGGTCGTCATGGCGACGGTGATGTCCTAATGGTCATCATGGCGACAATGATGTCATAATGGTCGTCATGGCGACGATGATGTCATAATGTTCGTCATGGCGACGATGAAGTCATAATGGTCGTCATGGCGACGACGATGTCAAAATGGTCATCATGGCGACGATGATGTCATAATGGTCGTCATGGCGACGGTGATGTCAGAATGGTCGTCATGGCAATGGTGATGTCAGAATGGTCGTCATGGCAAATGTGATGTCAGAATGGTCATCATGGCAACGATGATGTCATAATGGTCGTCATGGCGACGATGATGTCATAATGGTCGTCATGGCGATGATGATGCCATAATGGTCGTCATGGCGACGATGATGTCAAAATGGTCGTCATGGCGACAATGATGTCATAATGGTCGTCATGGCGACGGTGATGTCATTATGGTCGTCATGGCGACGGTGTTGCCATAATGGTCGTCATGGCGACGATGATGTCATAATGGTCGTCATGGCGACGATGATGTCATAATGGTCGTCATGCCGACGATGATGTCATAATGGTCGTCATGCCGACGATGATGTCATTATGGTCATCATGGCGACAATGATGTCATAATGGTCGTCATGGCGACGATGATGTCAATATGGTTGTCATGGCTTTGGTGATGTCATAATGGTCGTCACGGCGACGGTGATGTCATAATGGTCGTCATGGCGACGATGATGTCATAATGGTCGTCACGGCGACGATGATGTCATAATGGTCGTCACGGCGATGATGAAGTCATAATGATCGTCACGGCGACGATGATGTCATAATGGTCGTCACGGCGACGGTGATGTCATAATGGTCGTCATGGCGACGATGATGTCACACTGTTCGTCATGGCGACGGTGTTGCCATAATGGTCGTCATGGCGACGATGATGTCACACTGTTCGTCATGGCGACGGTGTTGCCATAATGGTCGTCATGGCGACGATGATGTCATAATGGTCGTCATGGCAACGATGATGTCATAATGGTCGTCATGGCGACGATGACGTCATAATGGTCGTCATGGCGACGATGACGTCATAATGGTCGTCATGGCGACGATGATGTCATAATGGTCGTCATGGCGACGATGATGTCATACTGGTTGTCATGGCGACGGAGTTGCCATAATGGTCGTCATGGCGACGATGATGTCATAATGGTCGTCATGGTGACGATGATGTCATAATGGTCGTCATGGCGACAATGATGTCATAATGGTCGTCATGCCGACGATGATGTCATCATGGTCATCATTCCCACGGTGATGTCATAATGGTCGTCATGGCGACTGTGATGTCATAATGGCCTTCATGGTGACAATGATGTCATAATGGTCGTCATGGTGACAGTGTTGTCATAATTGTCGTCATGGCAACGATGATGTCATAATTGACGTCATGCAATGGTAATGTCATAATGGTCGTCATGGCGATGGTAATGTCATAATGGTTGCCATGGCAACAATGTTGTCATAAAGGTCGTCATGGCGACGATGATGTCATAATGGTAGTCATGGCAACGATGATGTCATAATGGTCGTCATGGCAACGATGATGTCAAAATGGTTGTCGTGGCAATGGTGATGTCATAATGGTCGTCATGGCAAAGGTGATGTCATAATGGTCATCATGGCGACGATGATGTCATAATGGTCGTCATGGCGACGATGATGTCATAATGGTCGTCATGGCGACGATGATGTCAATATGGTTGTCATGGTTTTGGTGATGTCATAATGGTCGTCATGGCGACGGTGATGTCATAATGGTCGTCATGGCGACGATGATGTCATAATGGTCGTCACGGCGACGATGATGTCATAATGGTCGTCATGGCGACGGTGATGTCATAATGGTTGCCATAGCAACAATGTTGTCATAAAGTTCGTCATGGCGACGATGATATCATAATGGTAGTCATGGCAACGATGATGTCATAATGGTCGTCATGGCGACGATGATGTCATAATGGTCGTCATGGCGACGATGATGTCATGATGGTCGTCATGGCGACGATGACGTCATAATGGTCGTCATGGCGACGATGATGTCATAATGGTCGTCATGGCGACGGTGATGTCATAATAGTCGTCATGGCGACGATGATGTCATAATGGTCGTCATGCCGACGATGATGTCATAATGGTCGTCACGGCGACGGTGTTGCCATAATGGTCGTCATGGCAATGGTGATGTCAGAATGGTCGTCATGGCGACGATGATGTCAGTATGGTGGTCATGGCTTTGGTGATTTCATAATGGTCGTCATGGCGACGATGATGTCATAATGGTCGTCATGGCGACGATGATGTCAGTATGGTGGTCATGGCTTTGGTGATGTCATAATGGTCGTCATGGCGACGGTGATGTCATAATGGTCGTCATGGCAATGGTGATGTCAGAATGGTCGTCATGGCGACGATGATGTCAGTATGGTGGTCATGGCTTTGGTGATTTCATAATGGTCATCATGGCGACGATGATGTCATAATGGTCGTCATGGCGACGATGATGTCAATATGGTTGTCATGGCTTTGGTGATGTCATAATGGTCGTCATGGCGACGATGATGTCATAATGGTCGTCACGGCGGCGGTAATGTCATAATTGTCGTCATGGCGACGATGATGTCATACTGTCGTCATGGCGACGGTGTTGCCATAATGGTCGTCATGGTGACGATGATGTCATAATGGTCATCATGGCGACGATGACGTCATAATGGTCGTCATGGCGACGATGACGTCATAATGGTCGTCATGGCGACGATGATGTCATAATGGTCGTCATGGCGACGATGATGTCATACTGGTCGTCATGGCGACGGTGTTGCCATAATGGTCGTCATGGCGACGATGATGTCATACTGGTCGTCATGGCGACGGTGTTGCCATAATGGTCGTCATGGCGACGATGATGTCATAATGGTCGTCATGCCGACGATGATGTCATAATGGTCGTCATGGCGACGGTGTTGCCATAATGGTCGTCATGGCGACGATGATGTCATAATGGTCGTCATGGCGACGATGATGTCAGTATGGTGGTCATGGCTTTGGTGATGTCATAATGGTCGTCATGGCGTCGGTGATGTCATAATAGTCGTCATGGCAATGGTGATGTCATACTGGTCGTCATGGCGACGGTGTTGCCATAATGGTCGTCATTTCGACGATGATGTCATAATGGTCGTCATGCCGACGATGATGTCATAATGGTCGTCATGGCGACGATGATGTCATAATGGTCGTCATGGCGACGATGATGTCATAATGGTCGTCATGGCGACGATGATGTCAGTATGGTGGTCATGTCTTTGGTGATGTCATAATGGTCGTCATGGCGATGGTGATGTCATAATGGTCGTCATGGCAATGGTGATGTCAGAATGGTCGTCATGGCGACGATGATGTCAGTATGGTGGTCATGGCTTTTTTGATGTCATAATGGTCGTCATGGCGACGATGATGTGATAATGGTCGTCATGGCGACGATTATGTCAGTATGGTGGTCATGGCTTTGGTGATGTCATAATGGTCGTCATGGCGACGGTGATGTCATAATGGTCGTCATGGCAATGGTGATGTCAGAATGGTCGTCATGGCGACGGTGTTGCCATAATGGTCGTCATGGCGACGGTGTTGCCATAATGGTCGTCATGGCGACGATGATGTCATAATGGTCGTCATGGCGACGATGATGTCATAATGGTCGTCATGGCGACGATGACGTCATAATGGTCGTCATGGCGACGATGATGTCATAATGGTCGTCATGGCGACGATGATGTCATAATGGTCGTCATGGCGACGATGATGTCAGTATGGTGGTCATGGCGACGGTGATGTCATAATGGTCGTCATGGCGACGGTGATGTCATAATGGTCGTCATGGCAATCGTGATCTCAGAATGGTCGTCATGGCGACGATGATGTCAGTATGGTGGTCATGGCTTTGGTGATGTCATAATGGTCGTCATGGCGACGATGATGTCATAATGGTCGTCATGGCGACGATGATCTCAATATGGTTGTCATGGCTTTGGTGATGTCATAATGGTCATCATGGCGACGGTGATGTCATAATGGTCGTCATGGCGACGATGATGTCATAATGGTCGTCATGGCGACGATGATCTCAATATGGTTGTCATGGCTTTGGTGATGTCATAATGGTCATCATGGCGACGGTGTTGCCATAATGGTCGTCATTTCGACGATGATGTCATAATGGTCGTCATGCCGACGATGATGTCATAATGGTCGTCATGGCGACGATGATGTCATAGTGGTCGTCATGCCGACGATGATGTCTTTATGGTCATCATGGCGACAATGATGTCATAATGGTCGTCATGGCGACGATGATGTCAATATGGTTGTCATGGCTTTGGTGATGTCATAATGGTCGTCACGGCGACGGTGATGTCATAATGGTCGTCATGGCGACGATGATGTCATAATGGTCGTCACGGCGACGATGATGTCATATTGGTCGTCACGGCGATGATGAAGTCATAATGATCGTCACGGCGACGATGATGTCATAATGGTCGTCACGGCGACGGTGATGTCATAATGGTCGTCATGGCGACAATGATGTCACACTGTTCGTCATGGCGACGGTGTTGCCATAATGGTCGTCATGGCGACGATGATGTCACACTGTTCGTCATGGCGACGGTGTTGCCATAATGGTCGTCATGGCGACGATGATGTCATAATGGTCGTCATGGCGACGATGATGTCATAATGGTCGTCATGGCGACGATGACGTCATAATGGTCGTCATGGCGACGATGATGTCATACTGGTTGTCATGGCGACGGAGTTGCCATAATGGTCGTCATGGCGACGATGATGTCATAATGGTCGTCATGGTGACGATGATGTCATAATGGTCGTCATGGCGACAATGATGTCATAATGGTCGTCATGCCGACGATGATGTCATCATGGTCATCATTCCCACGGTGATGTCATAATGGTCGTCATGGCGACTGTGATGTCATAATGGCCTTCATGGTGACAATGATGTCATAATGGTCGTCATGGCGACAGTGTTGTCATAATTGTCGTCATGGCGACGATGATGTCATACTGTCGTCATGGCGACGGTGTTGCCATAATGGTCGTCATGGCGACGATGATGTCATAATGGTCATCATGGCGACGATGACGTCATAATGGTCGTCATGGCGACGATGATGTCATAATGGTCGTCATGGCGACGATGATGTCATACTGTTCGTCATGGCGACGGTGTTGCCATAATGGTCGTCATGGCGACGATGATGTCATAATGGTCGTCATGCCGATGATGATGTCATAATGGTCGTCATGGCGACGGTGTTGCCATAATGGTCGTCATGGCGACGATGATGTCATAATGGTCGTCATGGCGACGATGACGTCATAATGATCGTCATGGCGACGATGACGTCATAATGATCGTCATGTCGACGGTGATGTCATAATGGTCGTCATGGTGATGGTGATGTCACAATAGTCGTCATGGCGACGTTGATGTCATAATTGTCGTCATGCCGACGATGATGTCATAATGGTCGTCATGGCGACGGTGTTACCATAATGGTCGTCATGGCGACGATGATGTCATAATGGTCGTCATGGCGACAATGATGTCATAATGGTCGTCATGGCGACGATGTCAGAATGGTCGTCATGGCGACGATTATGTCAGTATGGTAGTCAAGGCATTGGTGATGTCATAATGGTCGTCATGGCGACGATGATGTCAATATGGTTGTCATGGTTTTGGTGATGTCATAATGGTCGTCACGGCGACGATGATGTCATAATGGTCGTCACGGCGACGGTGATGTCATAATGGTTGCCATAGCAACAATGTTGTCATAAAGTTCGTCATGGCGACGATGATGTCATAATGGTAGTCATGGCAACGATGATGTCATAATGGTCGTCATGGCGACGATGATGTCATACTGGTCGTCATGGCGACAGTGTTGCCATAATGGTCGTCATGGCGACGATGATGTCATAATTGTCGTCATGGCGACGGCGTTGTCATAATGGTCGTCATGCCGACGATGATGTCATAATGGTCGTCATGGTGAAGATGATGTCATAATGGTCGTCATGGCGACGATGATGTCATAATGGTCGTCATGGCGACGATGACGTCATAATGGTCGTCATGGCGACGATGATGTCATAATGGTCGTCATGGCGACGGTGATGTCATAATAGTCGTCATGGCGACGATGATGTCATAATGGTCGTCATGCCGACGATGATGTCATAATGGTCGTCATGGCGACGAGGATGTCAGTATGGTGGTCATGGCTTTGGTGATGTCATAATGGTCGTCATGGCGACGGTGATGTCATAATGGTCGTCATGGCAATGGTGATGCCAGAATGGTCGTCATGGCGACGGTGTTGCCATAATGGTCGTCATGGTGACAATGATGTCATAATGGTCGTAATGGCGACGATGATGTCATAATGGTCGTCATGGCGACGATGACGTCATAATGGTCGTCATGGCGACGATGACGTCATAATGGTCGTCATGGCGACTATGATGTCATAATGGTCGTCATGGCGACGATGATGTCAGTATGGTGGTCATGGCTTTGGTGATGTCATAATGGTCGTCATGGCGACGGTGATGTCATAATGGTCGTCATGGCAATGGTGATGTCAGAATGGTCGTCATGGCGACGATGATGTCAGTATGGTGGTCATGGCTTTGATGATGTCATAATGGTCGTCATGGCGACGATTATGTCATAATGGTCGTCATGGCGACGATGATGTCAATATGGTTGTCATGGCTTTGGTGATGTCATAATGGTCGTCATGGCGACGGTGATGTCATAATGGTCGTCATGGCGACGATGATGTCATAATGGTCGTCACGGCGACGATGATGTCATAATGGTCGTCATGGCGACGATGATGTCATAATGGTCGTCATGCCGACGATGATGTCATAATGGTCGTCATGGCAACGGTGTTGCCATAATGGTCGTCATGGCGACGATGATGTTATAATGGTCGTCATGGCGACGATGATGTCAGTATGGTGGTCATGGCTTTGGTGATGTCATAATGGTCGTCATGGCGACGGTGATGTCATAATGGTCGTCATGGCAATGGTGATGTCAGAATGGTCGTCATGGCGACGATGATGTCAGTATGGTGGTCATGGCTTTGGTGATGTCATAATGGTCGTCATGGCGACGGTGATGTCATAATGGTCGTCATGGCGACGATGATGTCATAATGGTCGTCATGGCGACGATGATGTCATAATGGTCGTCATAGCGACGATGATGTCATAATGGTCGTCATGGCGACGATGATGTCAATATGGTGGTCATGGCTTTGGTGATGTCATATTGGTTGTCATGGCGACGGTGATGTCATAATGGTGGTCATGGCGACGGTGTTGCCATAATGGTCGTCATGGCGACGATGATGTCATAATGGTCGTAATGGCGACGATGATGTCATAATGGTCGTCATACCGACGATGATGTCATAATGGTCGTCATGGCGAAGATGATGTCATAATGGTGGTCATTCCGAAGATGATGTCATAATGGTCGTCATGGCGACGATGACGTCATAATGGTCGTCATGGCGACGATGACGTCATAACGGTCGTCATGGCGACGATGATGTCATAATGGTCGTCATGTCGACGGTGATGTCATAATAGTCGTCATGGCGACGATGATGTCATAATGGTCGTCATGGCTTTGGTGATGTCATAATGGTCGTCATGGCGACGGTGATGTCATAATGGTCGTCATGGCGACGATGATGTCATAATGGTCATCATGGCGACGATGATGTCATAATGGTCGTCACGGCGACGATGATGTCATAATGGTCGTCACGGCGACGGTGATGTCATAATGGTCGTCATGGCGACGATGATGTCATACTTTTCGTCATGGCGACGGTGTTGCCATAATGGTCGTCATGGCGACGATGATGTCATAATGGTCGTCATGGCGACGATGATGTCATAATGGTCGTCATGGCGACGATGACGTCATAATAGTCGTCATGGCGACGATGATGTAATAATGGTCGTCATGGCGACGATGATATCATACTGGTCGTCATGGTGACGGTGTTGCCATAATGGTCGTCATGGCGACGATGATGTCGTAATGGTCGTCATGGCGACGGTGATGTCATAATGGTCGTCATGGCGACGATGATGTCATAATGGTCGTCATGGCGACGATGATGTCATAATGGTCGTCACGGCGACGGTGATGTCATAATGGTCGTCATGGCGACGATGATGTCATACTTTTCGTCATGGCGACGGTGTTGCCATAATGGTCGTCATGGCGACGATGATGTCATAATGGTCGTCATGGCGACGATGATGTCATAATGGTCGTCATGGCGACGATGACGTCATAATGGTCGTCATGGCGACGATGATGTAATAATGGTCGTCATGGCGACGATGATATCATACTGGTCGTCATGGCGACGGTGTTGCCATAATGGTCGTCATGGCGACGATGATGTCATAATGGTCGTCATGGCGACGGTGATGTCATAATGGTCGTCATGGCGACGGTGATGTCATAATGGTCGTCATGGCGACGGTGATGTCATGATGGTAGTCATGCCGACGATGATGTCAGTATGGTGGTCATGGCTTTGGTGATGTCATAATGGTCATCATGGCGACGATGATGTCATAATGGTCGTCATAGCGACGATGATGTCATAATGGTCGTCATGGCGACGATGATGTCAGTATGGTGGTCATGGCTTTGGTGATGTCATAATGGTTGTCATGGCGACGGTGATGTCATAATGGTGGTCATGGCGACGGTGTTGCCATAATGGTCGTCATGGCGACGATGATGTCATAATGGTCGTCATGGCGACGATGATGTCATAATGGTCGTCATACCGACGATGATGTCATAATGGTCGTCATGGCGAAGATGATGTCATAATGGTGGTCATTCCGAAGATGATGTCATAATGGTCGTCATGGCGACGATGATGTCATAATGGTCGTCACGGCGACGGTGATGTCATAATGGTCGTCATGGCGACGATGATGTCATACTTTTCGTCATGGCGACGGTGTTGCCATAATGGTCGTCATGGCGACGATGATGTCATAATGGTCGTCATGGCGACGATGATGTCATAATGGTCGTCATGGCGACGATGACGTCATAATAGTCGTCATGGCGACGATGATGTAATAATGGTCGTCATGGCGACGATGATATCATACTGGTCGTCATGGTGACGGTGTTGCCATAATGGTCGTCATGGCGACGATGATGTCGTAATGGTCGTCATGGCGACGGTGATGTCATAATGGTCGTCATGGCGACGATGATGTCATAATGGTCGTCATGGCGACGATGATGTCATAATGGTCGTCACGGCGACGGTGATGTCATAATGATCGTCATGGCGACGATGATGTCATACTTTTCGTCATGGCGACGGTGTTGCCATAATGGTCGTCATGGCGACGATGATGTCATAATGGTCGTCATGGCGACGATGATGTCATAATGGTCGTCATGGCGACGATGACGTCATAATGGTCGTCATGGCGACGATGATGTAATAATGGTCGTCATGGCGACGATGATATCATACTGGTCGTCATGGCGACGGTGTTGCCATAATGGTCGTCATGGCGACGATGATGTCATAATGGTCGTCATGGCGACGGTGATGTCATAATGGTCGTCATGGCGACGGTGATGTCATAATGGTCGTCATGGCGACGGTGATGTCATAATGGTCGTCATGGCGACGGTGATGTCATGATGGTAGTCATGCCGACGATGATGTCAGTATGGTGGTCATGGCTTTGGTGATGTCATAATGGTCATCATGGCGACGATGATGTCATAATGGTCGTCATAGCGACGATGATGTCATAATGGTCGTCATGGCGACGATGATGTCAGTATGGTGGTCATGGCTTTGGTGATGTCATAATGGTTGTCATGGCGACGGTGATGTCATAATGGTGGTCATGGCGACGGTGTTGCCATAATGGTCGTCATGGCGACGATGATGTCATAATGGTCGTCATGGCGACGATGATGTCATAATGGTCGTCATACCGACGATGATGTCATAATGGTCGTCATGGCGAAGATGATGTCATAATGGTGGTCATTCCGAAGATGATGTCATAATGGTCGTCATGGCGACGATGACGTCATAATGGTCGTCATGGCGACGATGACGTCATAACGGTCGTCATGGTGACGATGATGTCATAATGGTCGTCATGTCGACGGTGATGTCATAATGGTCGTCATGGCGACGATGATGTCATAATGGTCGTCATGCCGACGATGATGTCATAATGGTCGTCATGGCGACGGTGATGTCATAATAGTCGTCATGGCGACGATAATGTCATAAAGGTCGTCATGCCGACGATGATGTCATAATGGTCGTCATGGCGACGGTGTTGCCATAATGGTTGTCATGGCGACGATGATGTCATAATGGTCGTCATGGCGACGGTGATGACATAATGGTCGTCATGGCGACGGTGATGCCATAATGGTCGTCATGGCGACGATGACGTCATAATGGTCGTCATGGCGACGATGATGTCATAATGGTCGTCATGGCGACGATGATGTCATAATGGTGGTCATTCCGAAGATGATGTCATAATGGTCGTCATGGCGACGATGACGTCATAATGGTCGTCATGGCGACGATGACGTCATAACGGTCGTCATGGCGACGATGATGTCATAATGGTCGTCATGTCGACGGTGATGTCATAATAGTCGTCATGTCGACGATGATGTCATAATGGTCGTCATGCCGACGATGATGTCATAATGGTCGTCATGGCGACGGTGATGTCATAATAGTCGTCATGGCGACGATAATGTCATAAAGGTCGTCATGGCGACGGTGGTGCCATAATGGTCGTCATGGCGACGATGATGTCATAATGGTCGTCATGGCGACGGTGATGACATAATGGTCGTCATGGCGACGGTGATGCCATAATGGTCGTCATGGCGACGATGACGTCATAATGGTCGTCATGGCGACGATGATGTCATAATGGTCGTCATGGCGACGATGATGTCATAATGGTCGTCATGGCGACGATGATGTCATAATGGTCGTCATGGCGACGATGATGTCAGTATGGTGGTCATGGCTTTGGTGATGTCATAATGTTCGTCATAGCGACGGTGATGTCATAATGGTCGTCATGGCAATGGTGATGTCAGAATGGTCATCATGGCGACGATGATGTCAGTATGGTGGTCATGGCTTTGGTGATGTCATAATGGTCGTCATGGCGACGATGATGTCATAATGGTCGTCATGGCGACGATGATGTCAATATGGTTGTCATGGCTTTGGTGATGTCATAATGGTCATCATGGCGACGGTGATGTCATAATGGTCGTCATGGCGACGATGATGTCATAATGGTCGTCACGGCGACGATGATGTCATAATGGTCGTCACGGCGACGATGATGTCATAATGGTCGTCACGGCGGCGGTAATGTCATAATTGTCGTCATGGCGACGATGATGTCATACTGTCGTCATGGCGACGGTGTTGCCATAATGGTCGTCATGGCGACGATGATGTCATAATGGTCATCATGGCGACGATGACGTCATAATGGTCGTCATGGCGACGATGACGTCATAATGGTCGTCATGGCGACGATGATGTCATAATGGTCGTCATGGCGACGATGATGTCATACTGGTCGTCATGGCGACGGTGTTGCCATAATGGTCGTCATGGTGACGATGATGTCATAATGGTCGTCATGCCGACGATGATGTCATAATGGTCGTCATGGCGACGGTGTTGCCATAATGGTCGTCATGGCGACGATGATGTCATAATGGTGGTCATGGCGACGATGATGTCATAATGGTTGTCATGGCGACGATGATGTCAGTATGGTGCTCATGGCTTTGGTGATGTCATAATGGTCGTCATGGCGTCGGTGATGTCATAATAGTCGTCATGGCAATGGTGATGTCATACTGGTCGTCATGGCGACGGTCTTGCCATAATGGTCGTCATTTCGACGATGATGTCATAATGGTCGTCATGCCGACGATGATGTCATAATGGTCGTCATGGCGACGGTGATGTCATAATGGTCGTCATGGCGACGATGATGTCATAATGGTCGTCATGGCGACGGTGATGTCATGATGGTAGTCATGCCGACGATGATGTCAGTATGGTGGTCATGGCTTTGGTGATGTCATAATGGTCATCATGGCGACGATGATGTCATAATGGTCGTCATAGCGACGATGATGTCATAATGGTCGTCATGGCGACGATGATGTCAGTATGGTGGTCATGGCTTTGGTGATGTCATAATGGTTGTCATGGCGACGGTGATGTCATAATGGTGGTCATGGCGACGGTGTTGCCATAATGGTCGTCATGGCGACGATGATGTCATAATGGTCGTCATGGCGACGATGATGTCATAATGGTCGTCATACCGACGATGATGTCATAATGGTCGTCATGGCGAAGATGATGTCATAATGGTGGTCATAGCGACGATGATGTCATAATGGTCGTCATGGCGACGATGATGTCATACTTGTCGTCATGGCGACGGTGCTGCCATAATGGTCGTCATGGCGACGGTGATGTCATAATGGTCGTCATGCCGACGATGATGTCATAATGGTCGTCATGGTGAAGATGATGTCATAATGGTCGTCATAGCGACGGTGATGTCATAATGGTCGTCATGGCAATGGTGATGTCAGAATGGTCATCATGGCGACGATGATGTCAGTATGGTGGTCATGGCTTTGGTGATGTCATAATGGTCGTCATGGCGACGATGATGTCATAATGGTCGTCATGGCGACGATGATGTCAGTATGGTGGTCATGGCTTTGGTGATGTCATAATGGTCGTCATGGCGACGATGATGTAATAATGGTCGTCATGGCGACGATGATATCATACTGGTCGTCATGGCGACGGTGTTGCCATAATGGTCGTCATGGCGACGGTGTTGCCATAATGGTCGTCATGGCGACGATGATGTCATAATGGTCGTCATGGCGACGGTGATGTCATAATGGTCGTCATGGCGACGGTGATGTCATAATGGTCGTCATGGCGACGATGATGTCATAATGGTCGTCATGGCGACGGTGATGTCATAATAGTCGTCATGGTGACGAAGATGTCATAATGGTCGTCATGCCGACGATGATGTCATAATGGTCGTCATGGCGACGGTGTTGCCATAATGGTCGTCATGGCGACGATGATGTCATAATGGTCGTCATGGCGACGATGATGTCATAATGGTCGTCATGGCGACGATGATGTCAGTATGGTGGTCATGGCTTTGGTGATGTCATAATGGTCGTCATGGCGACGGTGATGTCATAATGGTCGTCATGGCAATGGTGATGTCAGAATGGTCGTCATGGCGACGATGATGTAATAATGGTCGTCATGGCGACGATGATATCATACTGGTCGTCATGGCGACGGTGTTGCCATAATGGTCGTCATGGCGACGGTGTTGCCATAATGGTCGTCATGGCGACGATGATGTCATAATGGTCGTCATGGCGACGGTGATGTCATAATGGTCGTCATGGCGACGGTGATGTCATAATGGTCGTCATGGCGACGATGATGTCATAATGGTCGTCATGGCGACGGTGATGTCATAATAGTCGTCATGGTGACGAAGATGTCATAATGGTCGTCATGCCGACGATGATGTCATAATGGTCGTCATGGCGACGGTGTTGCCATAATGGTCGTCATGGCGACGATGATGTCATAATGGTCGTCATGGCGACGATGATGTCATAATGGTCGTCATGGCGACGATGATGTCAGTATGGTGGTCATGGCTTTGGTGATGTCATAATGGTCGTCATGGCGACGGTGATGTCATAATGGTCGTCATGGCAATGGTGATGTCAGAATGGTCGTCATGGCGACGATGATGTCAGTATGGTGGTCATGGCTTTGGTGATGTCAAAATGGTCGTCATGGCGACGATGATGTCATAATGGTCGTCATGGCGACGATGATGTCATAATGGTCGTCATGGCGACGATGATGTCAGTATGGTGGTCATGGCTTTGGTGATGTCATAATGGTCGTCATGGCGACGGTGATGTCATAATGGTCGTCATGGCAATGGTGATGTCAGAATGGTCGTCATGGCGACGATGATGTCAGTATGGTGGTCATGGCTTTGGTGATGTCAAAATGGTCGTCATGGCGACGATGATGTCATAATGGTCGTCATGGCGACGATGATGTCAATATGGTCGTCATGGCTTTGGTGATGTCATAATGGTCGTCATGGCGACGGTGATGTCATAATGGTCGTCATGGCGACGATGATGTCATAATGGTCGTCACGGCGACGATGATGTCATAATGGTCGTCATGACGACGGTGATGTCATAATGGTCGTCATGGCGACTATGATGTCATACTGGTCGTCATGGCGACGGTGTTGCCATAATGGTCGTCATGGCGACGATGATGTCATAATGGTCGTCATGGCGACGATGATGTCATAATGGTCGTCATGGCGACGATGACGTCATAATGGTCGTCATGGCGACGATGACGTCATAATGGTCGTCATGGTGACGATGATGTCATAATGGTCGTCATGGCGACGATGATGTCATAATGGTCGTCACGGCGACGGTGATGTCATAATGGTCGTCATGGCGACGATGATGTAATAATGGTCGTCATGGCGACGATGATATCATACTGGTCGTCATGGCGACGGTGTTGCCATAATGGTCGTCATGGCGACGGTGTTGCCATAATGGTCGTCATGGCGACGATGATGTCATAATGGTCGTCATGGCGACGGTGATGTCATAATGGTCGTCATGGCGACGATGATGTCATAATGGTCGTCATGGCGACGGTGATGTCATAATGGTCGTCATGGCGACGGTGTTGCCATAATGGTCGTCATGGCGACGATGATGTCATAATGGTCGTCATGGCGACGATGATGTCATAATGGTCGTCATGGCGACGATGATGTCAGTATGGTGGTCATGGCTTTGGTGATGTCATAATGGTCGTCATGGCGACGGTGATGTCATAATGGTCGTCATGGCAATGGTGATGTCAGAATGGTCGTCATGGCGACGATGATGTAATAATGGTCGTCATGGCGACGATGATATCATACTGGTCGTCATGGCGACGGTGTTGCCATAATGGTCGTCATGGCGACGGTGTTGCCATAATGGTCGTCATGGCGACGATGATGTCATAATGGTCGTCATGGCGACGGTGATGTCATAATGGTCGTCATGGCGACGGTGATGTCATAATGGTCGTCATGGCGACGATGATGTCATAATGGTCGTCATGGCGACGGTGATGTCATAATAGTCGTCATGGTGACGAAGATGTCATAATGGTCGTCATGCCGACGATGATGTCATAATGGTCGTCATGGCGACGGTGTTGCCATAATGGTCGTCATGGCGACGATGATGTCATAATGGTCGTCATGGCGACGATGATGTCATAATGGTCGTCATGGCGACGATGATGTCAGTATGGTGGTCATGGCTTTGGTGATGTCATAATGGTCGTCATGGCGACGGTGATGTCATAATGGTCGTCATGGCAATGGTGATGTCAGAATGGTCGTCATGGCGACGATGATGTCAGTATGGTGGTCATGGCTTTGGTGATGTCAAAATGGTCGTCATGGCGACGATGATGTCATAATGGTCGTCATGGCGACGATGATGTCATAATGGTCGTCATGGCGACGATGATGTCAGTATGGTGGTCATGGCTTTGGTGATGTCATAATGGTCGTCATGGCGACGGTGATGTCATAATGGTCGTCATGGCAATGGTGATGTCAGAATGGTCGTCATGGCGACGATGATGTCAGTATGGTGGTCATGGCTTTGGTGATGTCAAAATGGTCGTCATGGCGACGATGATGTCATAATGGTCGTCATGGCGACGATGATGTCAATATGGTCGTCATGGCTTTGGTGATGTCATAATGGTCGTCATGGCGACGGTGATGTCATAATGGTCGTCATGGCGACGATGATGTCATAATGGTCGTCACGGCGACGATGATGTCATAATGGTCGTCATGACGACGGTGATGTCATAATGGTCGTCATGGCGACTATGATGTCATACTGGTCGTCATGGCGACGGTGTTGCCATAATGGTCGTCATGGCGACGATGATGTCATAATGGTCGTCATGGCGACGATGATGTCATAATGGTCGTCATGGCGACGATGACGTCATAATGGTCGTCATGGCGACGATGACGTCATAATGGTCGTCATGGTGACGATGATGTCATAATGGTCGTCATGGCGACGATGATGTCATAATGGTCGTCACGGCGACGGTGATGTCATAATGGTCGTCATGGCGACGATGATGTAATAATGGTCGTCATGGCGACGATGATATCATACTGGTCGTCATGGCGACGGTGTTGCCATAATGGTCGTCATGGCGACGGTGTTGCCATAATGGTCGTCATGGCGACGATGATGTCATAATGGTCGTCATGGCGACGGTGATGTCATAATGGTCGTCATGGCGACGGTGATGTCATAATGGTCGTCATGGCGACGATGATGTCATAATGGTCGTCATGGCGACGGTGATGTCATAATAGTCGTCATGGTGACGAAGATGTCATAATGGTCGTCATGCCGACGATGATGTCATAATGGTCGTCATGGCGACGGTGTTGCCATAATGGTCGTCATGGCGACGATGATGTCATAATGGTCGTCATGGCGACGATGATGTCATAATGGTCGTCATGGCGACGATGATGTCAGTATGGTGGTCATGGCTTTGGTGATGTCATAATGGTCGTCATGGCGACGGTGATGTCATAATGGTCGTCATGGCAATGGTGATGTCAGAATGGTCGTCATGGCGACGATGATGTAATAATGGTCGTCATGGCGACGATGATATCATACTGGTCGTCATGGCGACGGTGTTGCCATAATGGTCGTCATGGCGACGGTGTTGCCATAATGGTCGTCATGGCGACGATGATGTCATAATGGTCGTCATGGCGACGGTGATGTCATAATGGTCGTCATGGCGACGGTGATGTCATAATGGTCGTCATGGCGACGATGATGTCATAATGGTCGTCATGGCGACGGTGATGTCATAATAGTCGTCATGGTGACGAAGATGTCATAATGGTCGTCATGCCGACGATGATGTCATAATGGTCGTCATGGCGACGGTGTTGCCATAATGGTCGTCATGGCGACGATGATGTCATAATGGTCGTCATGGCGACGATGATGTCATAATGGTCGTCATGGCGACGATGATGTCAGTATGGTGGTCATGGCTTTGGTGATGTCATAATGGTCGTCATGGCGACGGTGATGTCATAATGGTCGTCATGGCAATGGTGATGTCAGAATGGTCGTCATGGCGACGATGATGTCAGTATGGTGGTCATGGCTTTGGTGATGTCAAAATGGTCGTCATGGCGACGATGATGTCATAATGGTCGTCATGGCGACGATGATGTCAATATGGTCGTCATGGCTTTGGTGATGTCATAATGGTCGTCATGGCGACGGTGATGTCATAATGGTCGTCATGGCGACGATGATGTCATAATGGTCGTCACGGCGACGATGATGTCATAATGGTCGTCATGACGACGGTGATGTCATAATGGTCGTCATGGCGACTATGATGTCATACTGGTCGTCATGGCGACGGTGTTGCCATAATGGTCGTCATGGCGACGATGATGTCATAATGGTCGTCATGGCGACGATGATGTCATAATGGTCGTCATGGCGACGATGACGTCATAATGGTCGTCATGGCGACGATGACGTCATAATGGTCGTCATGGTGACGATGATGTCATAATGGTCGTCATGGCGACGATGATGTCATAATGGTCGTCACGGCGACGGTGATGTCATAATGGTCGTCATGGCGACGATGATGTAATAATGGTCGTCATGGCGACGATGATATCATACTGGTCGTCATGGCGACGGTGTTGCCATAATGGTCGTCATGGCGACGGTGTTGCCATAATGGTCGTCATGGCGACGATGATGTCATAATGGTCGTCATGGCGACGGTGATGTCATAATGGTCGTCATGGCGACGGTGATGTCATAATGGTCGTCATGGCGACGATGATGTCATAATGGTCGTCATGGCGACGGTGATGTCATAATAGTCGTCATGGTGACGAAGATGTCATAATGGTCGTCATGCCGACGATGATGTCATAATGGTCGTCATGGCGACGGTGTTGCCATCATGGTCGTCATGGCGACGATGATGTCATAATGGTCGTCATGGCGACGATGATGTCATAATGGTCGTCATGGCGACGATGATGTCAGTATGGTGGTCATGGCTTTGGTGATGTCATAATGGTCGTCATGGCGACGGTGATGTCATAATGGTCGTCATGGCAATGGTGATGTCAGAATGGTCGTCATGGCGACGATGATGTCAGTATGGTGGTCATGGCTTTGGTGATGTCAAAATGGTCGTCATGGCGACGATGATGTCATAATGGTCGTCATGGCGACGATGATGTCATAATGGTCGTCATGGCGACGATGATGTCATAATGGTCGTCACGGCGACGGTGATGTCATAATGGTCGTCATGGCGACGATGATGTAATAATGGTCGTCATGGCGACGATGATATCATACTGGTCGTCATGGCGACGGTGTTGCCATAATGGTCGTCATGGCGACGGTGTTGCCATAATGGTCGTCATGGCGACGATGATGTCATAATGGTCGTCATGGCGACGGTGATGTCATAATGGTCGTCATGGCGACGGTGATGTCATAATGGTCGTCATGGCGACGATGATGTCATAATGGTCGTCATGGCGACGGTGATGTCATAATAGTCGTCATGGTGACGAAGATGTCATAATGGTCGTCATGCCGACGATGATGTCATAATGGTCGTCATGGCGACGGTGTTGCCATAATGGTCGTCATGGCGACGATGATGTCATAATGGTCGTCATGGCGACGATGATGTCATAATGGTCGTCATGGCGACGATGATGTCAGTATGGTGGTCATGGCTTTGGTGATGTCATAATGGTCGTCATGGCGACGGTGATGTCATAATGGTCGTCATGGCAATGGTGATGTCAGAATGGTCGTCATGGCGACGATGATGTCAGTATGGTGGTCATGGCTTTGGTGATGTCAAAATGGTCGTCATGGCGACGATGATGTCATAATGGTCGTCATGGCGACGATGATGTCAATATGGTCGTCATGGCTTTGGTGATGTCATAATGGTCGTCATGGCGACGGTGATGTCATAATGGTCGTCATGGCGACGATGATGTCATAATGGTCGTCACGGCGACGATGATGTCATAATGGTCGTCATGACGACGGTGATGTCATAATGGTCGTCATGGCGACTATGATGTCATACTGGTCGTCATGGCGACGGTGTTGCCATAATGGTCGTCATGGCGACGATGATGTCATAATGGTCGTCATGGCGACGATGATGTCATAATGGTCGTCATGGCGACGATGACGTCATAATGGTCGTCATGGCGACGATGACGTCATAATGGTCGTCATGGTGACGATGATGTCATAATGGTCGTCATGGCGACGATGATGTCATAATGGTCGTCACGGCGACGGTGATGTCATAATGGTCGTCATGGCGACGATGATGTAATAATGGTCGTCATGGCGACGATGATATCATACTGGTCGTCATGGCGACGGTGTTGCCATAATGGTCGTCATGGCGACGGTGTTGCCATAATGGTCGTCATGGCGACGATGATGTCATAATGGTCGTCACGGCGACGGTGATGTCATAATGGTCGTCATGGCGACGATGATGTAATAATGGTCGTCATGGCGACGATGATATCATACTGGTCGTCATGGCGACGGTGTTGCCATAATGGTCGTCATGGCGACGGTGTTGCCATAATGGTCGTCATGGCGACGATGATGTCATAATGGTCGTCATGGCGACGGTGATGTCATAATGGTCGTCATGGCGACGGTGATGTCATAATGGTCGTCATGGCGACGATGATGTCATAATGGTCGTCATGGCGACGGTGATGTCATAATAGTCGTCATGGTGACGAAGATGTCATAATGGTCGTCATGCCGACGATGATGTCATAATGGTCGTCATGGCGACGGTGTTGCCATAATGGTCGTCATGGCGACGATGATGTCATAATGGTCGTCATGGCGACGATGATGTCATAATGGTCGTCATGGCGACGATGATGTCAGTATGGTGGTCATGGCTTTGGTGATGTCATAATGGTCGTCATGGCGACGGTGATGTCATAATGGTCGTCATGGCAATGGTGATGTCAGAATGGTCGTCATGGCGACGATGATGTCAGTATGGTGGTCATGGCTTTGGTGATGTCAAAATGGTCGTCATGGCGACGATGATGTCATAATGGTCGTCATGGCGACGATGATGTCAATATGGTCGTCATGGCTTTGGTGATGTCATAATGGTCGTCATGGCGACGGTGATGTCATAATGGTCGTCATGGCGACGATGATGTCATAATGGTCGTCACGGCGACGATGATGTCATAATGGTCGTCATGACGACGGTGATGTCATAATGGTCGTCATGGCGACTATGATGTCATACTGGTCGTCATGGCGACGGTGTTGCCATAATGGTCGTCATGGCGACGATGATGTCATAATGGTCGTCATGGCGACGATGATGTCATAATGGTCGTCATGGCGACGATGACGTCATAATGGTCGTCATGGCGACGATGACGTCATAATGGTCGTCATGGTGACGATGATGTCATAATGGTCGTCATGGCGACGGTGTTGCCATAATGGTCGTCATGGCGACGGTGATGTCATACTGGTCGTCATGCCGACGATGATGTCATAATGGTCGTCATGGTGAAGATGATGTCATAATGGTCGTCATGGCGACGATGACGTCATAATAGTCGTCATGGCGACGATGATGTAATAATGGTCGTCATGGCGACGATGATATCATACTGGTCGTCATGGCGACGGTGTTGCCATAATGGTCGTCATGGCGACGATGATGTCATAATGGTCGTCATGGCGACGGTGATGTCATAATGGTCGTCATGGCGACGATGATGTCATAATGGTCGTCATGGCGACGATGATGTCATAATGGTCGTCACGGCGACGGTGATGTCATAATGGTCGTCATGGCGACGATGATGTAATAATAGTCGTCATGGCGACGATGATATCATACTGGTCGTCATGGCGACGGTGTTGCCATAATGGTCGTCATGGCGACGGTGTTGCCATAATGGTCGTCATGGCGACGATGATGTCATAATGGTCGTCATGGCGACGGTGATGTCATAATGGTCGTCATGGCGACGGTGATGTCATAATGGTCGTCATGGCGACGGTGATGTCAGTATGGTGGTCATGGCTTTGGTGATGTCATAATGGTCATCATGGCGACGATGATGTCATAATGGTCGTCATAGCGACGATGATGTCATAATGGTCGTCATGGCGACGATGATGTCAATGTGGTGGTCATGGCTTTGGTGATGTCATAATGGTTGTCATGGCGACGGTGATGTCATAATGGTGGTCATGGCGACGGTGTTGCCATAATGGTCGTCATGGCGACGATGATGTCATAATGGTCGTAATGGCGACGATGATGTCATAATGGTCGTCATACCGACGATGATGTCATAATGGTCGTCATGGCGAAGATGATGTCATAATGGTGGTCATTCCGAAGATGATGTCATAATGGTTGTCATGGCGACGATGACGTCATAATGGTCGTCATGGCGACGATGACGTCATAACGGTCGTCATGGCGACGATGATGTCATAATGGTCGTCATGTCGACGGTGATGTCATAATAGTCGTCATGGCGACGATGATGTCATAATGGTCGTCATGGCTTTGGTGATGTCATAATGGTCGTCATGGCGACGGTGATGTCATAATGGTCGTCATGGCGACGATGATGTCATAATGGTCGTCATGGCGACGATGATGTCATAATGGTCGTCACGGCGACGGTGATGTCATAATGGTCGTCATGGCGACGATGATGTCATACTTTTCGTCATGGCGACGGTGTTGCCATAATGGTCGTCATGGCGACGATGATGTCATAATGGTCGTCATGGCGACGATGATGTCATAATGGTCGTCATGGCGACGATGACGTCATAATAGTCGTCATGGCGACGATGATGTAATAATGGTCGTCATGGCGACGATGATATCATACTGGTCGTCATGGTGACGGTGTTGCCATAATGGTCGTCATGGCGACGATGATGTCGTAATGGTCGTCATGGCGACGGTGATGTCATAATGGTCGTCATGGCGACGATGATGTCATAATGGTCGTCATGGCGACGATGATGTCATAATGGTCGTCACGGCGACGGTGATGTCATAATGCTCGTCATGGCGACGATGATGTCATACTTTTCGTCATGGCGACGGTGTTGCCATAATGGTCGTCATGGCGACGATGATGTCATAATGGTCGTCATGGCGACGATGATGTCATAATGGTCGTCATGGCGACGATGACGTCATAATGGTCGTCATGGCGACGATGATGTAATAATGGTCGTCATGGCGACGATGATATCATACTGGTCGTCATGGCGACGGTGTTGCCATAATGGTCGTCATGGCGACGATGATGTCATAATGGTCGTCATGGCGACGGTGATGTCATAATGGTCGTCATGGCGACGGTGATGTCATAATGGTCGTCATGGCGACGGTGATGTCATGATGGTAGTCATGCCGACGATGATGTCAGTATGGTGGTCATGGCTTTGGTGATGTCATAATGGTCATCATGGCGACGATGATGTCATAATGGTCGTCATAGCGACGATGATGTCATAATGGTCGTCATGGCGACGATGATGTCAGTATGGTGGTCATGGCTTTGGTGATGTCATAATGGTTGTCATGGCGACGGTGATGTCATAATGGTGGTCATGGCGACGGTGTTGCCATAATGGTCGTCATGGCGACGATGATGTCATAATGGTCGTCATGGCGACGATGATGTCATAATGGTCGTCATACCGACGATGATGTCATAATGGTCGTCATGGCGAAGATGATGTCATAATGGTGGTCATTCCGAAGATGATGTCATAATGGTCGTCATGGCGACGATGATGTCATAATGGTCGTCACGGCGACGGTGATGTCATAATGGTCGTCATGGCGACGATGATGTCATACTTTTCGTCATGGCGACGGTGTTGCCATAATGGTCGTCATGGCGACGATGATGTCATAATGGTCGTCATGGCGACGATGATGTCATAATGGTCGTCATGGCGACGATGACGTCATAATAGTCGTCATGGCGACGATGATGTAATAATGGTCGTCATGGCGACGATGATATCATACTGGTCGTCATGGTGACGGTGTTGCCATAATGGTCGTCATGGCGACGATGATGTCGTAATGGTCGTCATGGCGACGGTGATGTCATAATGGTCGTCATGGCGACGATGATGTCATAATGGTCGTCATGGCGACGATGATGTCATAATGGTCGTCACGGCGACGGTGATGTCATAATGGTCGTCATGGCGACGATGATGTCATACTTTTCGTCATGGCGACGGTGTTGCCATAATGGTCGTCATGGCGACGATGATGTCATAATGGTCGTCATGGCGACGATCATGTCATAATGGTCGTCATGGCGACGATGACGTCATAATGGTCGTCATGGCGACGATGATGTAATAATGGTCGTCATGGCGACGATGATATCATACTGGTCGTCATGGCGACGGTGTTGCCATAATGGTCGTCATGGCGACGATGATGTCATAATGGTCGTCATGGCGACGGTGATGTCATAATGGTCGTCATGGCGACGGTGATGTCATAATGGTCGTCATGGCGACGGTGATGTCATGATGGTAGTCATGCCGACGATGATGTCAGTATGGTGGTCATGGCTTTGGTGATGTCATAATGGTCATCATGGCGACGATGATGTCATAATGGTCGTCATAGCGACGATGATGTCATAATGGTCGTCATGGCGACGATGATGTCAGTATGGTGGTCATGGCTTTGGTGATGTCATAATGGTTGTCATGGCGACGGTGATGTCATAATGGTGGTCATGGCGACGCTGTTGCCATAATGGTCGTCATGGCGACGATGATGTCATAATGGTCGTCATGGCGACGATGATGTCATAATGGTCGTCATACCGACGATGATGTCATAATGGTCGTCATGGCGAAGATGATGTCATAATGGTGGTCATTCCGAAGATGATGTCATAATGGTCGTCATGGCGACGATGACGTCATAATGGTCGTCATGGCGACGATGACGTCATAATGGTCGTCATGGCGACGATGACGTCATAACGGTCGTCATGGTGACGATGATGTCATAATGGTCGTCATGTCGACGGTGATGTCATAATGGTCGTCATGGCGACGATGATGTCATAATGGTCGTCATGCCGACGATGATGTCATAATGGTCGTCATGGCGACGATGACGTCATAATGGTCGTCATGGCGACGATGATGTCATAATGGTCGTCATGGCGACGATGATGTCATAATGGTGGTCATTCCGAAGATGATGTCATAATGGTCGTCATGGCGACGATGACGTCATAATGGTCGTCATGGCGACGATGACGTCATAACGGTCGTCATGGCGACGATGATGTCATAATGGTCGTCATGTCGACGGTGATGTCATAATAGTCGTCATGTCGACGATGATGTCATAATGGTCGTCATGCCGACGATGATGTCATAATGGTCGTCATGGCGACGGTGATGTCATAATAGTCGTCATGGCGACGATAATGTCATAAAGGTCGTCATGGCGACGGTGGTGCCATAATGGTCGTCATGGCGACGATGATGTCATAATGGTCGTCATGGCGACGGTGATGACATAATGGTCGTCATGGCGACGGTGATGCCATAATGGTCGTCATGGCGACGATGACGTCATAATGGTCGTCATGGCGACGATGATGTCATAATGGTCGTCATGGCGACGATGATGTCATAATGGTCGTCATGGCGACGATGATGTCATAATGGTCGTCATGGCGACGATGATGTCAGTATGGTGGTCATGGCTTTGGTGATGTCATAATGTTCGTCATAGCGACGGTGATGTCATAATGGTCGTCATGGCAATGGTGATGTCAGAATGGTCATCATGGCGACGATGATGTCAGTATGGTGGTCATGGCTTTGGTGATGTCATAATGGTCGTCATGGCGACGATGATGTCATAATGGTCGTCATGGCGACGATGATGTCAATATGGTTGTCATGGCTTTGGTGATGTCATAATGGTCATCATGGCGACGGTGATGTCATAATGGTCGTCATGGCGACGATGATGTCATAATGGTCGTCACGGCGACGATGATGTCATAATGGTCGTCACGGCGACGATGATGTCATAATGGTCGTCACGGCGGCGGTAATGTCATAATTGTCGTCATGGCGACGATGATGTCATACTGTCGTCATGGCGACGGTGTTGCCATAATGGTCGTCATGGCGACGATGATGTCATAATGGTCATCATGGCGACGATGACGTCATAATGGTCGTCATGGCGACGATGACGTCATAATGGTCGTCATGGCGACGATGATGTCATAATGGTCGTCATGGCGACGATGATGTCATACTGGTCGTCATGGCGACGGTGTTGCCATAATGGTCGTCATGGTGACGATGATGTCATAATGGTCGTCATGGCGACGATGATGTCATAATGGTCGTCATGGCGACGATGATGTCATAATGGTCGTCATGGCGACGATGACGTCATAATAGTCGTCATGGCGACGATGATGTAATAATGGTCGTCATGGCGACGATGATATCATACTGGTCGTCATGGTGACGGTGTTGCCATAATGGTCGTCATGGCGACGATGATGTCGTAATGGTCGTCATGGCGACGGTGATGTCATAATGGTCGTCATGGCGACGATGATGTCATAATGGTCGTCATGGCGACGATGATGTCATAATGGTCGTCACGGCGACGGTGATGTCATAATGGTCGTCATGGCGACGATGATGTCATACTTTTCGTCATGGCGACGGTGTTGCCATAATGGTCGTCATGGCGACGATGATGTCATAATGGTCGTCATGGCGACGATGATGTCATAATGGTCGTCATGGCGACGATGACGTCATAATGGTCGTCATGGCGACGATGATGTAATAATGGTCGTCATGGCGACGATGATATCATACTGGTCGTCATGGCGACGGTGTTGCCATAATGGTCGTCATGGCGACGATGATGTCATAATGGTCGTCATGGCGACGGTGATGTCATAATGGTCGTCATGGCGACGGTGATGTCATAATGGTCGTCATGGCGACGGTGATGTCATGATGGTAGTCATGCCGACGATGATGTCAGTATGGTGGTCATGGCTTTGGTGATGTCATAATGGTCATCATGGCGACGATGATGTCATAATGGTCGTCATAGCGACGATGATGTCATAATGGTCGTCATGGCGACGATGATGTCAGTATGGTGGTCATGGCTTTGGTGATGTCATAATGGTTGTCATGGCGACGGTGATGTCATAATGGTGGTCATGGCGACGCTGTTGCCATAATGGTCGTCATGGCGACGATGATGTCATAATGGTCGTCATGGCGACGATGATGTCATAATGGTCGTCATACCGACGATGATGTCATAATGGTCGTCATGGCGAAGATGATGTCATAATGGTGGTCATTCCGAAGATGATGTCATAATGGTCGTCATGGCGACGATGACGTCATAATGGTCGTCATGGCGACGATGACGTCATAACGGTCGTCATGGTGACGATGATGTCATAATGGTCGTCATGTCGACGGTGATGTCATAATGGTCGTCATGGCGACGATGATGTCATAATGGTCGTCATGCCGACGATGATGTCATAATGGTCGTCATGGCGACGGTGATGTCATAATAGTCGTCATGGCGACGATAATGTCATAAAGGTCGTCATGCCGACGATGATGTCATAATGGTCGTCATGGCGACGGTGTTGCCATAATGGTTGTCATGGCGACGATGATGTCATAATGGTCGTCATGGCGACGGTGATGACATAATGGTCGTCATGGCGACGGTGATGCCATAATGGTCGTCATGGCGACGATGACGTCATAATGGTCGTCATGGCGACGATGATGTCATAATGGTCGTCATGGCGACGATGATGTCATAATGGTGGTCATTCCGAAGATGATGTCATAATGGTCGTCATGGCGACGATGACGTCATAATGGTCGTCATGGCGACGATGACGTCATAACGGTCGTCATGGCGACGATGATGTCATAATGGTCGTCATGTCGACGGTGATGTCATAATAGTCGTCATGTCGACGATGATGTCATAATGGTCGTCATGCCGACGATGATGTCATAATGGTCGTCATGGCGACGGTGATGTCATAATAGTCGTCATGGCGACGATAATGTCATAAAGGTCGTCATGGCGACGGTGGTGCCATAATGGTCGTCATGGCGACGATGATGTCATAATGGTCGTCATGGCGACGGTGATGACATAATGGTCGTCATGGCGACGGTGATGCCATAATGGTCGTCATGGCGACGATGACGTCATAATGGTCGTCATGGCGACGATGATGTCATAATGGTCGTCATGGCGACGATGATGTCATAATGGTCGTCATGGCGACGATGATGTCATAATGGTCGTCATGGCGACGATGATGTCAGTATGGTGGTCATGGCTTTGGTGATGTCATAATGTTCGTCATAGCGACGGTGATGTCATAATGGTCGTCATGGCAATGGTGATGTCAGAATGGTCATCATGGCGACGATGATGTCAGTATGGTGGTCATGGCTTTGGTGATGTCATAATGGTCGTCATGGCGACGATGATGTCATAATGGTCGTCATGGCGACGATGATGTCAATATGGTTGTCATGGCTTTGGTGATGTCATAATGGTCATCATGGCGACGGTGATGTCATAATGGTCGTCATGGCGACGATGATGTCATAATGGTCGTCACGGCGACGATGATGTCATAATGGTCGTCACGGCGACGATGATGTCATAATGGTCGTCACGGCGGCGGTAATGTCATAATTGTCGTCATGGCGACGATGATGTCATACTGTCGTCATGGCGACGGTGTTGCCATAATGGTCGTCATGGCGACGATGATGTCATAATGGTCATCATGGCGACGATGACGTCATAATGGTCGTCATGGCGACGATGACGTCATAATGGTCGTCATGGCGACGATGATGTCATAATGGTCGTCATGGCGACGATGATGTCATACTGGTCGTCATGGCGACGGTGTTGCCATAATGGTCGTCATGGTGACGATGATGTCATAATGGTCGTCATGCCGACGATGATGTCATAATGGTCGTCATGGCGACGGTGTTGCCATAATGGTCGTCATGGCGACGATGATGTCATAATGGTGGTCATGGCGACGATGATGTCATAATGGTTGTCATGGCGACGATGATGTCAGTATGGTGCTCATGGCTTTGGTGATGTCATAATGGTCGTCATGGCGTCGGTGATGTCATAATAGTCGTCATGGCAATGGTGATGTCATACTGGTCGTCATGGCGACGGTCTTGCCATAATGGTCGTCATTTCGACGATGATGTCATAATGGTCGTCATGCCGACGATGATGTCATAATGGTCGTCATGGCGACGGTGATGTCATAATGGTCGTCATGGCGACGATGATGTCATAATGGTCGTCATGGCGACGGTGATGTCATGATGGTAGTCATGCCGACGATGATGTCAGTATGGTGGTCATGGCTTTGGTGATGTCATAATGGTCATCATGGCGACGATGATGTCATAATGGTCGTCATAGCGACGATGATGTCATAATGGTCGTCATGGCGACGATGATGTCAGTATGGTGGTCATGGCTTTGGTGATGTCATAATGGTTGTCATGGCGACGGTGATGTCATAATGGTGGTCATGGCGACGGTGTTGCCATAATGGTCGTCATGGCGACGATGATGTCATAATGGTCGTCATGGCGACGATGATGTCATAATGGTCGTCATACCGACGATGATGTCATAATGGTCGTCATGGCGAAGATGATGTCATAATGGTGGTCATTCCGAAGATGATGTCATAATGGTCGACATGGCGACGATGACGTCATAATGGTCGTCATGGCGACGGTGATGTCACAATGGTCGTCATGGCGACGGTGATGTCATGATGGTCGTCATGCCGACGATGATGTCATTATGGTGGTCATGGCTTTGGTGATGTCATAATGGTCATCATGGCGACGATGATGTCATAATGGTCGTCATAGCGACGATGATGTCATAATGGTCGTCATGGCGACGATGATGTCAGTATGGTTGTCATGGCTTTGGTGATGTCATAATGGTTGTCATGGCGACGGTGATGTCATAATGGTCGTCATGGTGACGATGATGTCATAATGGTCGTCATGGCGACGATGATGTCATAATGGTCGTCATGGCGACGATGATGTCAGTATGGTGGTCATTGCTTTGGTGATGTCATAATGGTCGTCATGGCGACGGTGATGTCATAATAGTCGTCATGGCAATGGTGATGTCATACTGGTCATCATGGCGACGGTGTTGCCATAATGGTCGTCATTTCGTCGATGATGTCATAATGGTCCTCATGCCGACGATGATGTCATAATGGTCGTCATGGCGACGGTGTTGTCATAATGGTCGTCATGGCGACGATGATGTCATAATGGTCGTCATGGCGACGATGATGTCAGTATGGTTGTCATGGCTTTGGTGATGTCATAATGGTTGTCATGGCGACGGTGATGTCATAATGGTCGTCATGGCGACGATGATGTCATAATGGTCGTCATGGTGACGATGATGTCATAATGGTCGTCATGGCGACGATGATGTCATAATGGTCGTCATGGCAACGATGATGTCAGTATGGTGGTCATTGCTTTGGTGATGTCATAATGGTCGTCATGGCGACGGTGATGTCATAATAGTCGTCATGGCAATGGTGATGTCATACTGGTCATCATGGCGACGGTGTTGCCATAATGGTCGTCATTTCGTCGATGATGTCATAATGGTCCTCAAGCCGACGATGATGTCATAATGGTCGTCATGGCGACGGTGTTGTCATAATGGTCGTCATGGCGACGATGATGTCATAATGGTCGTCATGGCGACAATGATGTCATAATGGTCGTCATGGCGATGATGATGTCATAATGGTCGTCATGGCGACGATGATGTCAATATGGTTGTCATGGCTTTGGTGATGTCATAATGGTCGTCATGGCGACGGTGATGTCATAATGGTCGTCATGGCGACGATGATGTCATAATGGTCGTCATGGCGACGATGATGTCATAATGGTCGTCACGGCGACGGTGATGTCATAATGGTCGTCATGGCGACGATGATGTCATACTTTTCGTCATGGCGACGGTGTTGCCATAATGGTCGTCATGGCGACGATGATGTCATAATGGTCGTCATGGCGACGATGATGTCATAATGGTCGTCATGGCGACGATGACGTCATAATAGTCGTCATGGCGACGATGATGTAATAATGGTCGTCATGGCGACGATGATATCATACTGGTCGTCATGGCGACGGTGTTGCCATAATGGTCGTCATGGCGACGATGATGTCATAATGGTCGTCATGGCGACGGTGATGTCATAATGGTCGTCATGGCGACGGTGATGTCATAATGGTCGTCATGGCGACGGTGATGTCATGATGGTAGTCATGCCGACGATGATGTCAGTATGGTGGTCATGGCTTTGGTGATGTCATAATGGTCATCATGGCGACGATGATGTCATAATGGTCGTCATAGCGACGATGATGTCATAATGGTCGTCATGGCGACGATGATGTCAATATGGTGGTCATGGCTTTGGTGATGTCATAATGGTTGTCATGGCGACGGTGATGTCATAATGGTGGTCATGGCGACGGTGTTGCCATAATGGTCGTCATGGCGACGATGATGTCATAATGGTCGTAATGGCGACGATGATGTCATAATGGTCGTCACGGCGACGGTGATGTCATAATGGTCGTCATGGCGACGATGATGTCATACTTTTCGTCATGGCGACGGTGTTGCCATAATGGTTGTCATGGCGACGATGATGTCATAATGGTCGTCATGGCGACGGTGATGACATAATGGTCGTCATGGCGACGGTGATGCCATAATGGTCGTCATGGCGACGATGACGTCATAATGGTCGTCATGGCGACGATGATGTCATAATGGTCGTCATGGCGACGATGATGTCATAATGGTGGTCATTCCGAAGATGATGTCATAATGGTCGTCATGGCGACGATGACGTCATAATGGTCGTCATGGCGACGATGACGTCATAACGGTCGTCATGGCGACGATGATGTCATAATGGTCGTCATGTCGACGGTGATGTCATAATAGTCGTCATGTCGACGATGATGTCATAATGGTCGTCATGCCGACGATGATGTCATAATGGTCGTCATGGCGACGGTGATGTCATAATAGTCGTCATGGCGACGATAATGTCATAAAGGTCGTCATGGCGACGGTGGTGCCATAATGGTCGTCATGGCGACGATGATGTCATAATGGTCGTCATGGCGACGGTGATGACATAATGGTCGTCATGGCGACGGTGATGCCATAATGGTCGTCATGGCGACGATGACGTCATAATGGTCGTCATGGCGACGATGATGTCATAATGGTCGTCATGGCGACGATGATGTCATAATGGTCGTCATGGCGACGATGATGTCATAATGGTCGTCATGGCGACGATGATGTCAGTATGGTGGTCATGGCTTTGGTGATGTCATAATGTTCGTCATAGCGACGGTGATGTCATAATGGTCGTCATGGCAATGGTGATGTCAGAATGGTCATCATGGCGACGATGATGTCAGTATGGTGGTCATGGCTTTGGTGATGTCATAATGGTCGTCATGGCGACGATGATGTCATAATGGTCGTCATGGCGACGATGATGTCAATATGGTTGTCATGGCTTTGGTGATGTCATAATGGTCATCATGGCGACGGTGATGTCATAATGGTCGTCATGGCGACGATGATGTCATAATGGTCGTCACGGCGACGATGATGTCATAATGGTCGTCACGGCGACGATGATGTCATAATGGTCGTCACGGCGGCGGTAATGTCATAATTGTCGTCATGGCGACGATGATGTCATACTGTCGTCATGGCGACGGTGTTGCCATAATGGTCGTCATGGCGACGATGATGTCATAATGGTCATCATGGCGACGATGACGTCATAATGGTCGTCATGGCGACGATGACGTCATAATGGTCGTCATGGCGACGATGATGTCATAATGGTCGTCATGGCGACGATGATGTCATACTGGTCGTCATGGCGACGGTGTTGCCATAATGGTCGTCATGGTGACGATGATGTCATAATGGTCGTCATGCCGACGATGATGTCATAATGGTCGTCATGGCGACGGTGTTGCCATAATGGTCGTCATGGCGACGATGATGTCATAATGGTGGTCATGGCGACGATGATGTCATAATGGTTGTCATGGCGACGATGATGTCAGTATGGTGCTCATGGCTTTGGTGATGTCATAATGGTCGTCATGGCGTCGGTGATGTCATAATAGTCGTCATGGCAATGGTGATGTCATACTGGTCGTCATGGCGACGGTCTTGCCATAATGGTCGTCATTTCGACGATGATGTCATAATGGTCGTCATGCCGACGATGATGTCATAATGGTCGTCATGGCGACGGTGATGTCATAATGGTCGTCATGGCGACGATGATGTCATAATGGTCGTCATGGCGACGGTGATGTCATGATGGTAGTCATGCCGACGATGATGTCAGTATGGTGGTCATGGCTTTGGTGATGTCATAATGGTCATCATGGCGACGATGATGTCATAATGGTCGTCATAGCGACGATGATGTCATAATGGTCGTCATGGCGACGATGATGTCAGTATGGTGGTCATGGCTTTGGTGATGTCATAATGGTTGTCATGGCGACGGTGATGTCATAATGGTGGTCATGGCGACGGTGTTGCCATAATGGTCGTCATGGCGACGGTGTTGCCATAATGGTCGTCATGGCGACGATGATGTCATAATGGTCGTCATGGCGACGGTGATGTCATAATGGTCGTCATGGCGACGGTGATGTCATAATGGTCGTCATGGCGACGATGATGTCATAATGGTCGTCATGGCGACGGTGATGTCATAATAGTCGTCATGGTGACGAAGATGTCATAATGGTCGTCATGCCGACGATGATGTCATAATGGTCGTCATGGCGACGGTGTTGCCATAATGGTCGTCATGGCGACGATGATGTCATAATGGTCGTCATGGCGACGATGATGTCATAATGGTCGTCATGGCGACGATGATGTCAGTATGGTGGTCATGGCTTTGGTGATGTCATAATGGTCGTCATGGCGACGGTGATGTCATAATGGTCGTCATGGCAATGGTGATGTCAGAATGGTCGTCATGGCGACGATGATGTAATAATGGTCGTCATGGCGACGATGATATCATACTGGTCGTCATGGCGACGGTGTTGCCATAATGGTCGTCATGGCGACGGTGTTGCCATAATGGTCGTCATGGCGACGATGATGTCATAATGGTCGTCATGGCGACGGTGATGTCATAATGGTCGTCATGGCGACGGTGATGTCATAATGGTCGTCATGGCGACGATGATGTCATAATGGTCGTCATGGCGACGGTGATGTCATAATAGTCGTCATGGTGACGAAGATGTCATAATGGTCGTCATGCCGACGATGATGTCATAATGGTCGTCATGGCGACGGTGTTGCCATAATGGTCGTCATGGCGACGATGATGTCATAATGGTCGTCATGGCGACGATGATGTCATAATGGTCGTCATGGCGACGATGATGTCAGTATGGTGGTCATGGCTTTGGTGATGTCATAATGGTCGTCATGGCGACGGTGATGTCATAATGGTCGTCATGGCAATGGTGATGTCAGAATGGTCGTCATGGCGACGATGATGTCAGTATGGTGGTCATGGCTTTGGTGATGTCAAAATGGTCGTCATGGCGACGATGATGTCATAATGGTCGTCATGGCGACGATGATGTCATAATGGTCGTCATGGCGACGATGATGTCAGTATGGTGGTCATGGCTTTGGTGATGTCATAATGGTCGTCATGGCGACGGTGATGTCATAATGGTCGTCATGGCAATGGTGATGTCAGAATGGTCGTCATGGCGACGATGATGTCAGTATGGTGGTCATGGCTTTGGTGATGTCAAAATGGTCGTCATGGCGACGATGATGTCATAATGGTCGTCATGGCGACGATGATGTCAATATGGTCGTCATGGCTTTGGTGATGTCATAATGGTCGTCATGGCGACGGTGATGTCATAATGGTCGTCATGGCGACGATGATGTCATAATGGTCGTCACGGCGACGATGATGTCATAATGGTCGTCATGACGACGGTGATGTCATAATGGTCGTCATGGCGACTATGATGTCATACTGGTCGTCATGGCGACGGTGTTGCCATAATGGTCGTCATGGCGACGATGATGTCATAATGGTCGTCATGGCGACGATGATGTCATAATGGTCGTCATGGCGACGATGACGTCATAATGGTCGTCATGGCGACGATGACGTCATAATGGTCGTCATGGTGACGATGATGTCATAATGGTCGTCATGGCGACGATGATGTCATAATGGTCGTCACGGCGACGGTGATGTCATAATGGTCGTCATGGCGACGATGATGTAATAATGGTCGTCATGGCGACGATGATATCATACTGGTCGTCATGGCGACGGTGTTGCCATAATGGTCGTCATGGCGACGGTGTTGCCATAATGGTCGTCATGGCGACGATGATGTCATAATGGTCGTCATGGCGACGGTGATGTCATAATGGTCGTCATGGCGACGATGATGTCATAATGGTCGTCATGGCGACGGTGATGTCATAATGGTCGTCATGGCGACGGTGTTGCCATAATGGTCGTCATGGCGACGATGATGTCATAATGGTCGTCATGGCGACGATGATGTCATAATGGTCGTCATGGCGACGATGATGTCAGTATGGTGGTCATGGCTTTGGTGATGTCATAATGGTCGTCATGGCGACGGTGATGTCATAATGGTCGTCATGGCAATGGTGATGTCAGAATGGTCGTCATGGCGACGATGATGTAATAATGGTCGTCATGGCGACGATGATATCATACTGGTCGTCATGGCGACGGTGTTGCCATAATGGTCGTCATGGCGACGGTGTTGCCATAATGGTCGTCATGGCGACGATGATGTCATAATGGTCGTCATGGCGACGGTGATGTCATAATGGTCGTCATGGCGACGGTGATGTCATAATGGTCGTCATGGCGACGATGATGTCATAATGGTCGTCATGGCGACGGTGATGTCATAATAGTCGTCATGGTGACGAAGATGTCATAATGGTCGTCATGCCGACGATGATGTCATAATGGTCGTCATGGCGACGGTGTTGCCATAATGGTCGTCATGGCGACGATGATGTCATAATGGTCGTCATGGCGACGATGATGTCATAATGGTCGTCATGGCGACGATGATGTCAGTATGGTGGTCATGGCTTTGGTGATGTCATAATGGTCGTCATGGCGACGGTGATGTCATAATGGTCGTCATGGCAATGGTGATGTCAGAATGGTCGTCATGGCGACGATGATGTCAGTATGGTGGTCATGGCTTTGGTGATGTCAAAATGGTCGTCATGGCGACGATGATGTCATAATGGTCGTCATGGCGACGATGATGTCATAATGGTCGTCATGGCGACGATGATGTCAGTATGGTGGTCATGGCTTTGGTGATGTCATAATGGTCGTCATGGCGACGGTGATGTCATAATGGTCGTCATGGCAATGGTGATGTCAGAATGGTCGTCATGGCGACGATGATGTCAGTATGGTGGTCATGGCTTTGGTGATGTCAAAATGGTCGTCATGGCGACGATGATGTCATAATGGTCGTCATGGCGACGATGATGTCAATATGGTCGTCATGGCTTTGGTGATGTCATAATGGTCGTCATGGCGACGGTGATGTCATAATGGTCGTCATGGCGACGATGATGTCATAATGGTCGTCACGGCGACGATGATGTCATAATGGTCGTCATGACGACGGTGATGTCATAATGGTCGTCATGGCGACTATGATGTCATACTGGTCGTCATGGCGACGGTGTTGCCATAATGGTCGTCATGGCGACGATGATGTCATAATGGTCGTCATGGCGACGATGATGTCATAATGGTCGTCATGGCGACGATGACGTCATAATGGTCGTCATGGCGACGATGACGTCATAATGGTCGTCATGGTGACGATGATGTCATAATGGTCGTCATGGCGACGATGATGTCATAATGGTCGTCACGGCGACGGTGATGTCATAATGGTCGTCATGGCGACGATGATGTAATAATGGTCGTCATGGCGACGATGATATCATACTGGTCGTCATGGCGACGGTGTTGCCATAATGGTCGTCATGGCGACGGTGTTGCCATAATGGTCGTCATGGCGACGATGATGTCATAATGGTCGTCATGGCGACGGTGATGTCATAATGGTCGTCATGGCGACGGTGATGTCATAATGGTCGTCATGGCGACGATGATGTCATAATGGTCGTCATGGCGACGGTGATGTCATAATAGTCGTCATGGTGACGAAGATGTCATAATGGTCGTCATGCCGACGATGATGTCATAATGGTCGTCATGGCGACGGTGTTGCCATAATGGTCGTCATGGCGACGATGATGTCATAATGGTCGTCATGGCGACGATGATGTCATAATGGTCGTCATGGCGACGATGATGTCAGTATGGTGGTCATGGCTTTGGTGATGTCATAATGGTCGTCATGGCGACGGTGATGTCATAATGGTCGTCATGGCAATGGTGATGTCAGAATGGTCGTCATGGCGACGATGATGTAATAATGGTCGTCATGGCGACGATGATATCATACTGGTCGTCATGGCGACGGTGTTGCCATAATGGTCGTCATGGCGACGGTGTTGCCATAATGGTCGTCATGGCGACGATGATGTCATAATGGTCGTCATGGCGACGGTGATGTCATAATGGTCGTCATGGCGACGGTGATGTCATAATGGTCGTCATGGCGACGATGATGTCATAATGGTCGTCATGGCGACGGTGATGTCATAATAGTCGTCATGGTGACGAAGATGTCATAATGGTCGTCATGCCGACGATGATGTCATAATGGTCGTCATGGCGACGGTGTTGCCATAATGGTCGTCATGGCGACGATGATGTCATAATGGTCGTCATGGCGACGATGATGTCATAATGGTCGTCATGGCGACGATGATGTCAGTATGGTGGTCATGGCTTTGGTGATGTCATAATGGTCGTCATGGCGACGGTGATGTCATAATGGTCGTCATGGCAATGGTGATGTCAGAATGGTCGTCATGGCGACGATGATGTCAGTATGGTGGTCATGGCTTTGGTGATGTCAAAATGGTCGTCATGGCGACGATGATGTCATAATGGTCGTCATGGCGACGATGATGTCAATATGGTCGTCATGGCTTTGGTGATGTCATAATGGTCGTCATGGCGACGGTGATGTCATAATGGTCGTCATGGCGACGATGATGTCATAATGGTCGTCACGGCGACGATGATGTCATAATGGTCGTCATGACGACGGTGATGTCATAATGGTCGTCATGGCGACTATGATGTCATACTGGTCGTCATGGCGACGGTGTTGCCATAATGGTCGTCATGGCGACGATGATGTCATAATGGTCGTCATGGCGACGATGATGTCATAATGGTCGTCATGGCGACGATGACGTCATAATGGTCGTCATGGCGACGATGACGTCATAATGGTCGTCATGGTGACGATGATGTCATAATGGTCGTCATGGCGACGATGATGTCATAATGGTCGTCACGGCGACGGTGATGTCATAATGGTCGTCATGGCGACGATGATGTAATAATGGTCGTCATGGCGACGATGATATCATACTGGTCGTCATGGCGACGGTGTTGCCATAATGGTCGTCATGGCGACGGTGTTGCCATAATGGTCGTCATGGCGACGATGATGTCATAATGGTCGTCATGGCGACGGTGATGTCATAATGGTCGTCATGGCGACGGTGATGTCATAATGGTCGTCATGGCGACGATGATGTCATAATGGTCGTCATGGCGACGGTGATGTCATAATAGTCGTCATGGTGACGAAGATGTCATAATGGTCGTCATGCCGACGATGATGTCATAATGGTCGTCATGGCGACGGTGTTGCCATCATGGTCGTCATGGCGACGATGATGTCATAATGGTCGTCATGGCGACGATGATGTCATAATGGTCGTCATGGCGACGATGATGTCAGTATGGTGGTCATGGCTTTGGTGATGTCATAATGGTCGTCATGGCGACGGTGATGTCATAATGGTCGTCATGGCAATGGTGATGTCAGAATGGTCGTCATGGCGACGATGATGTCAGTATGGTGGTCATGGCTTTGGTGATGTCAAAATGGTCGTCATGGCGACGATGATGTCATAATGGTCGTCATGGCGACGATGATGTCATAATGGTCGTCATGGCGACGATGATGTCATAATGGTCGTCACGGCGACGGTGATGTCATAATGGTCGTCATGGCGACGATGATGTAATAATGGTCGTCATGGCGACGATGATATCATACTGGTCGTCATGGCGACGGTGTTGCCATAATGGTCGTCATGGCGACGGTGTTGCCATAATGGTCGTCATGGCGACGATGATGTCATAATGGTCGTCATGGCGACGGTGATGTCATAATGGTCGTCATGGCGACGGTGATGTCATAATGGTCGTCATGGCGACGATGATGTCATAATGGTCGTCATGGCGACGGTGATGTCATAATAGTCGTCATGGTGACGAAGATGTCATAATGGTCGTCATGCCGACGATGATGTCATAATGGTCGTCATGGCGACGGTGTTGCCATAATGGTCGTCATGGCGACGATGATGTCATAATGGTCGTCATGGCGACGATGATGTCATAATGGTCGTCATGGCGACGATGATGTCAGTATGGTGGTCATGGCTTTGGTGATGTCATAATGGTCGTCATGGCGACGGTGATGTCATAATGGTCGTCATGGCAATGGTGATGTCAGAATGGTCGTCATGGCGACGATGATGTCAGTATGGTGGTCATGGCTTTGGTGATGTCAAAATGGTCGTCATGGCGACGATGATGTCATAATGGTCGTCATGGCGACGATGATGTCAATATGGTCGTCATGGCTTTGGTGATGTCATAATGGTCGTCATGGCGACGGTGATGTCATAATGGTCGTCATGGCGACGATGATGTCATAATGGTCGTCACGGCGACGATGATGTCATAATGGTCGTCATGACGACGGTGATGTCATAATGGTCGTCATGGCGACTATGATGTCATACTGGTCGTCATGGCGACGGTGTTGCCATAATGGTCGTCATGGCGACGATGATGTCATAATGGTCGTCATGGCGACGATGATGTCATAATGGTCGTCATGGCGACGATGACGTCATAATGGTCGTCATGGCGACGATGACGTCATAATGGTCGTCATGGTGACGATGATGTCATAATGGTCGTCATGGCGACGATGATGTCATAATGGTCGTCACGGCGACGGTGATGTCATAATGGTCGTCATGGCGACGATGATGTAATAATGGTCGTCATGGCGACGATGATATCATACTGGTCGTCATGGCGACGGTGTTGCCATAATGGTCGTCATGGCGACGGTGTTGCCATAATGGTCGTCATGGCGACGATGATGTCATAATGGTCGTCACGGCGACGGTGATGTCATAATGGTCGTCATGGCGACGATGATGTAATAATGGTCGTCATGGCGACGATGATATCATACTGGTCGTCATGGCGACGGTGTTGCCATAATGGTCGTCATGGCGACGGTGTTGCCATAATGGTCGTCATGGCGACGATGATGTCATAATGGTCGTCATGGCGACGGTGATGTCATAATGGTCGTCATGGCGACGGTGATGTCATAATGGTCGTCATGGCGACGATGATGTCATAATGGTCGTCATGGCGACGGTGATGTCATAATAGTCGTCATGGTGACGAAGATGTCATAATGGTCGTCATGCCGACGATGATGTCATAATGGTCGTCATGGCGACGGTGTTGCCATAATGGTCGTCATGGCGACGATGATGTCATAATGGTCGTCATGGCGACGATGATGTCATAATGGTCGTCATGGCGACGATGATGTCAGTATGGTGGTCATGGCTTTGGTGATGTCATAATGGTCGTCATGGCGACGGTGATGTCATAATGGTCGTCATGGCAATGGTGATGTCAGAATGGTCGTCATGGCGACGATGATGTCAGTATGGTGGTCATGGCTTTGGTGATGTCAAAATGGTCGTCATGGCGACGATGATGTCATAATGGTCGTCATGGCGACGATGATGTCAATATGGTCGTCATGGCTTTGGTGATGTCATAATGGTCGTCATGGCGACGGTGATGTCATAATGGTCGTCATGGCGACGATGATGTCATAATGGTCGTCACGGCGACGATGATGTCATAATGGTCGTCATGACGACGGTGATGTCATAATGGTCGTCATGGCGACTATGATGTCATACTGGTCGTCATGGCGACGGTGTTGCCATAATGGTCGTCATGGCGACGATGATGTCATAATGGTCGTCATGGCGACGATGATGTCATAATGGTCGTCATGGCGACGATGACGTCATAATGGTCGTCATGGCGACGATGACGTCATAATGGTCGTCATGGTGACGATGATGTCATAATGGTCGTCATGGCGACGGTGTTGCCATAATGGTCGTCATGGCGACGGTGATGTCATACTGGTCGTCATGCCGACGATGATGTCATAATGGTCGTCATGGTGAAGATGATGTCATAATGGTCGTCATGGCGACGATGACGTCATAATAGTCGTCATGGCGACGATGATGTAATAATGGTCGTCATGGCGACGATGATATCATACTGGTCGTCATGGCGACGGTGTTGCCATAATGGTCGTCATGGCGACGATGATGTCATAATGGTCGTCATGGCGACGGTGATGTCATAATGGTCGTCATGGCGACGATGATGTCATAATGGTCGTCATGGCGACGATGATGTCATAATGGTCGTCACGGCGACGGTGATGTCATAATGGTCGTCATGGCGACGATGATGTAATAATAGTCGTCATGGCGACGATGATATCATACTGGTCGTCATGGCGACGGTGTTGCCATAATGGTCGTCATGGCGACGGTGTTGCCATAATGGTCGTCATGGCGACGATGATGTCATAATGGTCGTCATGGCGACGGTGATGTCATAATGGTCGTCATGGCGACGGTGATGTCATAATGGTCGTCATGGCGACGGTGATGTCAGTATGGTGGTCATGGCTTTGGTGATGTCATAATGGTCATCATGGCGACGATGATGTCATAATGGTCGTCATAGCGACGATGATGTCATAATGGTCGTCATGGCGACGATGATGTCAATGTGGTGGTCATGGCTTTGGTGATGTCATAATGGTTGTCATGGCGACGGTGATGTCATAATGGTGGTCATGGCGACGGTGTTGCCATAATGGTCGTCATGGCGACGATGATGTCATAATGGTCGTAATGGCGACGATGATGTCATAATGGTCGTCATACCGACGATGATGTCATAATGGTCGTCATGGCGAAGATGATGTCATAATGGTGGTCATTCCGAAGATGATGTCATAATGGTTGTCATGGCGACGATGACGTCATAATGGTCGTCATGGCGACGATGACGTCATAACGGTCGTCATGGCGACGATGATGTCATAATGGTCGTCATGTCGACGGTGATGTCATAATAGTCGTCATGGCGACGATGATGTCATAATGGTCGTCATGGCTTTGGTGATGTCATAATGGTCGTCATGGCGACGGTGATGTCATAATGGTCGTCATGGCGACGATGATGTCATAATGGTCGTCATGGCGACGATGATGTCATAATGGTCGTCACGGCGACGGTGATGTCATAATGGTCGTCATGGCGACGATGATGTCATACTTTTCGTCATGGCGACGGTGTTGCCATAATGGTCGTCATGGCGACGATGATGTCATAATGGTCGTCATGGCGACGATGATGTCATAATGGTCGTCATGGCGACGATGACGTCATAATAGTCGTCATGGCGACGATGATGTAATAATGGTCGTCATGGCGACGATGATATCATACTGGTCGTCATGGTGACGGTGTTGCCATAATGGTCGTCATGGCGACGATGATGTCGTAATGGTCGTCATGGCGACGGTGATGTCATAATGGTCGTCATGGCGACGATGATGTCATAATGGTCGTCATGGCGACGATGATGTCATAATGGTCGTCACGGCGACGGTGATGTCATAATGCTCGTCATGGCGACGATGATGTCATACTTTTCGTCATGGCGACGGTGTTGCCATAATGGTCGTCATGGCGACGATGATGTCATAATGGTCGTCATGGCGACGATGATGTCATAATGGTCGTCATGGCGACGATGACGTCATAATGGTCGTCATGGCGACGGTGATGTCATAATGGTCGTCATGGCGACGGTGATGTCATGATGGTAGTCATGCCGACGATGATGTCAGTATGGTGGTCATGGCTTTGGTGATGTCATAATGGTCATCATGGCGACGATGATGTCATAATGGTCGTCATAGCGACGATGATGTCATAATGGTCGTCATGGCGACGATGATGTCAGTATGGTGGTCATGGCTTTGGTGATGTCATAATGGTTGTCATGGCGACGGTGATGTCATAATGGTGGTCATGGCGACGGTGTTGCCATAATGGTCGTCATGGCGACGATGATGTCATAATGGTCGTCATGGCGACGATGATGTCATAATGGTCGTCATACCGACGATGATGTCATAATGGTCGTCATGGCGAAGATGATGTCATAATGGTGGTCATTCCGAAGATGATGTCATAATGGTCGTCATGGCGACGATGATGTCATAATGGTCGTCACGGCGACGGTGATGTCATAATGGTCGTCATGGCGACGATGATGTCATACTTTTCGTCATGGCGACGGTGTTGCCATAATGGTCGTCATGGCGACGATGATGTCATAATGGTCGTCATGGCGACGATGATGTCATAATGGTCGTCATGGCGACGATGACGTCATAATAGTCGTCATGGCGACGATGATGTAATAATGGTCGTCATGGCGACGATGATATCATACTGGTCGTCATGGTGACGGTGTTGCCATAATGGTCGTCATGGCGACGATGATGTCGTAATGGTCGTCATGGCGACGGTGATGTCATAATGGTCGTCATGGCGACGATGATGTCATAATGGTCGTCATGGCGACGATGATGTCATAATGGTCGTCACGGCGACGGTGATGTCATAATGGTCGTCATGGCGACGATGATGTCATACTTTTCGTCATGGCGACGGTGTTGCCATAATGGTCGTCATGGCGACGATGATGTCATAATGGTCGTCATGGCGACGATCATGTCATAATGGTCGTCATGGCGACGATGACGTCATAATGGTCGTCATGGCGACGATGATGTAATAATGGTCGTCATGGCGACGATGATATCATACTGGTCGTCATGGCGACGGTGTTGCCATAATGGTCGTCATGGCGACGATGATGTCATAATGGTCGTCATGGCGACGGTGATGTCATAATGGTCGTCATGGCGACGGTGATGTCATAATGGTCGTCATGGCGACGGTGATGTCATGATGGTAGTCATGCCGACGATGATGTCAGTATGGTGGTCATGGCTTTGGTGATGTCATAATGGTCATCATGGCGACGATGATGTCATAATGGTCGTCATAGCGACGATGATGTCATAATGGTCGTCATGGCGACGATGATGTCAGTATGGTGGTCATGGCTTTGGTGATGTCATAATGGTTGTCATGGCGACGGTGATGTCATAATGGTGGTCATGGCGACGCTGTTGCCATAATGGTCGTCATGGCGACGATGATGTCATAATGGTCGTCATGGCGACGATGATGTCATAATGGTCGTCATACCGACGATGATGTCATAATGGTCGTCATGGCGAAGATGATGTCATAATGGTGGTCATTCCGAAGATGATGTCATAATGGTCGTCATGGCGACGATGACGTCATAATGGTCGTCATGGCGACGATGACGTCATAATGGTCGTCATGGCGACGATGACGTCATAACGGTCGTCATGGTGACGATGATGTCATAATGGTCGTCATGTCGACGGTGATGTCATAATGGTCGTCATGGCGACGATGATGTCATAATGGTCGTCATGCCGACGATGATGTCATAATGGTCGTCATGGCGACGATGACGTCATAATGGTCGTCATGGCGACGATGATGTCATAATGGTCGTCATGGCGACGATGATGTCATAATGGTGGTCATTCCGAAGATGATGTCATAATGGTCGTCATGGCGACGATGACGTCATAATGGTCGTCATGGCGACGATGACGTCATAACGGTCGTCATGGCGACGATGATGTCATAATGGTCGTCATGTCGACGGTGATGTCATAATAGTCGTCATGTCGACGATGATGTCATAATGGTCGTCATGCCGACGATGATGTCATAATGGTCGTCATGGCGACGGTGATGTCATAATAGTCGTCATGGCGACGATAATGTCATAAAGGTCGTCATGGCGACGGTGGTGCCATAATGGTCGTCATGGCGACGATGATGTCATAATGGTCGTCATGGCGACGGTGATGACATAATGGTCGTCATGGCGACGGTGATGCCATAATGGTCGTCATGGCGACGATGACGTCATAATGGTCGTCATGGCGACGATGATGTCATAATGGTCGTCATGGCGACGATGATGTCATAATGGTCGTCATGGCGACGATGATGTCATAATGGTCGTCATGGCGACGATGATGTCAGTATGGTGGTCATGGCTTTGGTGATGTCATAATGTTCGTCATAGCGACGGTGATGTCATAATGGTCGTCATGGCAATGGTGATGTCAGAATGGTCATCATGGCGACGATGATGTCAGTATGGTGGTCATGGCTTTGGTGATGTCATAATGGTCGTCATGGCGACGATGATGTCATAATGGTCGTCATGGCGACGATGATGTCAATATGGTTGTCATGGCTTTGGTGATGTCATAATGGTCATCATGGCGACGGTGATGTCATAATGGTCGTCATGGCGACGATGATGTCATAATGGTCGTCACGGCGACGATGATGTCATAATGGTCGTCACGGCGACGATGATGTCATAATGGTCGTCACGGCGGCGGTAATGTCATAATTGTCGTCATGGCGACGATGATGTCATACTGTCGTCATGGCGACGGTGTTGCCATAATGGTCGTCATGGCGACGATGATGTCATAATGGTCATCATGGCGACGATGACGTCATAATGGTCGTCATGGCGACGATGACGTCATAATGGTCGTCATGGCGACGATGATGTCATAATGGTCGTCATGGCGACGATGATGTCATACTGGTCGTCATGGCGACGGTGTTGCCATAATGGTCGTCATGGTGACGATGATGTCATAATGGTCGTCATGGCGACGATGATGTCATAATGGTCGTCATGGCGACGATGATGTCATAATGGTCGTCATGGCGACGATGACGTCATAATAGTCGTCATGGCGACGATGATGTAATAATGGTCGTCATGGCGACGATGATATCATACTGGTCGTCATGGTGACGGTGTTGCCATAATGGTCGTCATGGCGACGATGATGTCGTAATGGTCGTCATGGCGACGGTGATGTCATAATGGTCGTCATGGCGACGATGATGTCATAATGGTCGTCATGGCGACGATGATGTCATAATGGTCGTCACGGCGACGGTGATGTCATAATGGTCGTCATGGCGACGATGATGTCATACTTTTCGTCATGGCGACGGTGTTGCCATAATGGTCGTCATGGCGACGATGATGTCATAATGGTCGTCATGGCGACGATGATGTCATAATGGTCGTCATGGCGACGATGACGTCATAATGGTCGTCATGGCGACGATGATGTAATAATGGTCGTCATGGCGACGATGATATCATACTGGTCGTCATGGCGACGGTGTTGCCATAATGGTCGTCATGGCGACGATGATGTCATAATGGTCGTCATGGCGACGGTGATGTCATAATGGTCGTCATGGCGACGGTGATGTCATAATGGTCGTCATGGCGACGGTGATGTCATGATGGTAGTCATGCCGACGATGATGTCAGTATGGTGGTCATGGCTTTGGTGATGTCATAATGGTCATCATGGCGACGATGATGTCATAATGGTCGTCATAGCGACGATGATGTCATAATGGTCGTCATGGCGACGATGATGTCAGTATGGTGGTCATGGCTTTGGTGATGTCATAATGGTTGTCATGGCGACGGTGATGTCATAATGGTGGTCATGGCGACGCTGTTGCCATAATGGTCGTCATGGCGACGATGATGTCATAATGGTCGTCATGGCGACGATGATGTCATAATGGTCGTCATACCGACGATGATGTCATAATGGTCGTCATGGCGAAGATGATGTCATAATGGTGGTCATTCCGAAGATGATGTCATAATGGTCGTCATGGCGACGATGACGTCATAATGGTCGTCATGGCGACGATGACGTCATAACGGTCGTCATGGTGACGATGATGTCATAATGGTCGTCATGTCGACGGTGATGTCATAATGGTCGTCATGGCGACGATGATGTCATAATGGTCGTCATGCCGACGATGATGTCATAATGGTCGTCATGGCGACGGTGATGTCATAATAGTCGTCATGGCGACGATAATGTCATAAAGGTCGTCATGCCGACGATGATGTCATAATGGTCGTCATGGCGACGGTGTTGCCATAATGGTTGTCATGGCGACGATGATGTCATAATGGTCGTCATGGCGACGGTGATGACATAATGGTCGTCATGGCGACGGTGATGCCATAATGGTCGTCATGGCGACGATGACGTCATAATGGTCGTCATGGCGACGATGATGTCATAATGGTCGTCATGGCGACGATGATGTCATAATGGTGGTCATTCCGAAGATGATGTCATAATGGTCGTCATGGCGACGATGACGTCATAATGGTCGTCATGGCGACGATGACGTCATAACGGTCGTCATGGCGACGATGATGTCATAATGGTCGTCATGTCGACGGTGATGTCATAATAGTCGTCATGTCGACGATGATGTCATAATGGTCGTCATGCCGACGATGATGTCATAATGGTCGTCATGGCGACGGTGATGTCATAATAGTCGTCATGGCGACGATAATGTCATAAAGGTCGTCATGGCGACGGTGGTGCCATAATGGTCGTCATGGCGACGATGATGTCATAATGGTCGTCATGGCGACGGTGATGACATAATGGTCGTCATGGCGACGGTGATGCCATAATGGTCGTCATGGCGACGATGACGTCATAATGGTCGTCATGGCGACGATGATGTCATAATGGTCGTCATGGCGACGATGATGTCATAATGGTCGTCATGGCGACGATGATGTCATAATGGTCGTCATGGCGACGATGATGTCAGTATGGTGGTCATGGCTTTGGTGATGTCATAATGTTCGTCATAGCGACGGTGATGTCATAATGGTCGTCATGGCAATGGTGATGTCAGAATGGTCATCATGGCGACGATGATGTCAGTATGGTGGTCATGGCTTTGGTGATGTCATAATGGTCGTCATGGCGACGATGATGTCATAATGGTCGTCATGGCGACGATGATGTCAATATGGTTGTCATGGCTTTGGTGATGTCATAATGGTCATCATGGCGACGGTGATGTCATAATGGTCGTCATGGCGACGATGATGTCATAATGGTCGTCACGGCGACGATGATGTCATAATGGTCGTCACGGCGACGATGATGTCATAATGGTCGTCACGGCGGCGGTAATGTCATAATTGTCGTCATGGCGACGATGATGTCATACTGTCGTCATGGCGACGGTGTTGCCATAATGGTCGTCATGGCGACGATGATGTCATAATGGTCATCATGGCGACGATGACGTCATAATGGTCGTCATGGCGACGATGACGTCATAATGGTCGTCATGGCGACGATGATGTCATAATGGTCGTCATGGCGACGATGATGTCATACTGGTCGTCATGGCGACGGTGTTGCCATAATGGTCGTCATGGTGACGATGATGTCATAATGGTCGTCATGCCGACGATGATGTCATAATGGTCGTCATGGCGACGGTGTTGCCATAATGGTCGTCATGGCGACGATGATGTCATAATGGTGGTCATGGCGACGATGATGTCATAATGGTTGTCATGGCGACGATGATGTCAGTATGGTGCTCATGGCTTTGGTGATGTCATAATGGTCGTCATGGCGTCGGTGATGTCATAATAGTCGTCATGGCAATGGTGATGTCATACTGGTCGTCATGGCGACGGTCTTGCCATAATGGTCGTCATTTCGACGATGATGTCATAATGGTCGTCATGCCGACGATGATGTCATAATGGTCGTCATGGCGACGGTGATGTCATAATGGTCGTCATGGCGACGATGATGTCATAATGGTCGTCATGGCGACGGTGATGTCATGATGGTAGTCATGCCGACGATGATGTCAGTATGGTGGTCATGGCTTTGGTGATGTCATAATGGTCATCATGGCGACGATGATGTCATAATGGTCGTCATAGCGACGATGATGTCATAATGGTCGTCATGGCGACGATGATGTCAGTATGGTGGTCATGGCTTTGGTGATGTCATAATGGTTGTCATGGCGACGGTGATGTCATAATGGTGGTCATGGCGACGGTGTTGCCATAATGGTCGTCATGGCGACGATGATGTCATAATGGTCGTCATGGCGACGATGATGTCATAATGGTCGTCATACCGACGATGATGTCATAATGGTCGTCATGGCGAAGATGATGTCATAATGGTGGTCATTCCGAAGATGATGTCATAATGGTCGACATGGCGACGATGACGTCATAATGGTCGTCATGGCGACGGTGATGTCACAATGGTCGTCATGGCGACGGTGATGTCATGATGGTCGTCATGCCGACGATGATGTCATTATGGTGGTCATGGCTTTGGTGATGTCATAATGGTCATCATGGCGACGATGATGTCATAATGGTCGTCATAGCGACGATGATGTCATAATGGTCGTCATGGCGACGATGATGTCAGTATGGTTGTCATGGCTTTGGTGATGTCATAATGGTTGTCATGGCGACGGTGATGTCATAATGGTCGTCATGGTGACGATGATGTCATAATGGTCGTCATGGCGACGATGATGTCATAATGGTCGTCATGGCGACGATGATGTCAGTATGGTGGTCATTGCTTTGGTGATGTCATAATGGTCGTCATGGCGACGGTGATGTCATAATAGTCGTCATGGCAATGGTGATGTCATACTGGTCATCATGGCGACGGTGTTGCCATAATGGTCGTCATTTCGTCGATGATGTCATAATGGTCCTCATGCCGACGATGATGTCATAATGGTCGTCATGGCGACGGTGTTGTCATAATGGTCGTCATGGCGACGATGATGTCATAATGGTCGTCATGGCGACGATGATGTCAGTATGGTTGTCATGGCTTTGGTGATGTCATAATGGTTGTCATGGCGACGGTGATGTCATAATGGTCGTCATGGCGACGATGATGTCATAATGGTCGTCATGGTGACGATGATGTCATAATGGTCGTCATGGCGACGATGATGTCATAATGGTCGTCATGGCAACGATGATGTCAGTATGGTGGTCATTGCTTTGGTGATGTCATAATGGTCGTCATGGCGACGGTGATGTCATAATAGTCGTCATGGCAATGGTGATGTCATACTGGTCATCATGGCGACGGTGTTGCCATAATGGTCGTCATTTCGTCGATGATGTCATAATGGTCCTCAAGCCGACGATGATGTCATAATGGTCGTCATGGCGACGGTGTTGTCATAATGGTCGTCATGGCGACGATGATGTCATAATGGTCGTCATGGCGACAATGATGTCATAATGGTCGTCATGGCGATGATGATGTCATAATGGTCGTCATGGCGACGATGATGTCAATATGGTTGTCATGGCTTTGGTGATGTCATAATGGTCGTCATGGCGACGGTGATGTCATAATGGTCGTCATGGCGACGATGATGTCATAATGGTCGTCATGGCGACGATGATGTCATAATGGTCGTCACGGCGACGGTGATGTCATAATGGTCGTCATGGCGACGATGATGTCATACTTTTCGTCATGGCGACGGTGTTGCCATAATGGTCGTCATGGCGACGATGATGTCATAATGGTCGTCATGGCGACGATGATGTCATAATGGTCGTCATGGCGACGATGACGTCATAATAGTCGTCATGGCGACGATGATGTAATAATGGTCGTCATGGCGACGATGATATCATACTGGTCGTCATGGCGACGGTGTTGCCATAATGGTCGTCATGGCGACGATGATGTCATAATGGTCGTCATGGCGACGGTGATGTCATAATGGTCGTCATGGCGACGGTGATGTCATAATGGTCGTCATGGCGACGGTGATGTCATGATGGTAGTCATGCCGACGATGATGTCAGTATGGTGGTCATGGCTTTGGTGATGTCATAATGGTCATCATGGCGACGATGATGTCATAATGGTCGTCATAGCGACGATGATGTCATAATGGTCGTCATGGCGACGATGATGTCAATATGGTGGTCATGGCTTTGGTGATGTCATAATGGTTGTCATGGCGACGGTGATGTCATAATGGTGGTCATGGCGACGGTGTTGCCATAATGGTCGTCATGGCGACGATGATGTCATAATGGTCGTAATGGCGACGATGATGTCATAATGGTCGTCACGGCGACGGTGATGTCATAATGGTCGTCATGGCGACGATGATGTCATACTTTTCGTCATGGCGACGGTGTTGCCATAATGGTTGTCATGGCGACGATGATGTCATAATGGTCGTCATGGCGACGGTGATGACATAATGGTCGTCATGGCGACGGTGATGCCATAATGGTCGTCATGGCGACGATGACGTCATAATGGTCGTCATGGCGACGATGATGTCATAATGGTCGTCATGGCGACGATGATGTCATAATGGTGGTCATTCCGAAGATGATGTCATAATGGTCGTCATGGCGACGATGACGTCATAATGGTCGTCATGGCGACGATGACGTCATAACGGTCGTCATGGCGACGATGATGTCATAATGGTCGTCATGTCGACGGTGATGTCATAATAGTCGTCATGTCGACGATGATGTCATAATGGTCGTCATGCCGACGATGATGTCATAATGGTCGTCATGGCGACGGTGATGTCATAATAGTCGTCATGGCGACGATAATGTCATAAAGGTCGTCATGGCGACGGTGGTGCCATAATGGTCGTCATGGCGACGATGATGTCATAATGGTCGTCATGGCGACGGTGATGACATAATGGTCGTCATGGCGACGGTGATGCCATAATGGTCGTCATGGCGACGATGACGTCATAATGGTCGTCATGGCGACGATGATGTCATAATGGTCGTCATGGCGACGATGATGTCATAATGGTCGTCATGGCGACGATGATGTCATAATGGTCGTCATGGCGACGATGATGTCAGTATGGTGGTCATGGCTTTGGTGATGTCATAATGTTCGTCATAGCGACGGTGATGTCATAATGGTCGTCATGGCAATGGTGATGTCAGAATGGTCATCATGGCGACGATGATGTCAGTATGGTGGTCATGGCTTTGGTGATGTCATAATGGTCGTCATGGCGACGATGATGTCATAATGGTCGTCATGGCGACGATGATGTCAATATGGTTGTCATGGCTTTGGTGATGTCATAATGGTCATCATGGCGACGGTGATGTCATAATGGTCGTCATGGCGACGATGATGTCATAATGGTCGTCACGGCGACGATGATGTCATAATGGTCGTCACGGCGACGATGATGTCATAATGGTCGTCACGGCGGCGGTAATGTCATAATTGTCGTCATGGCGACGATGATGTCATACTGTCGTCATGGCGACGGTGTTGCCATAATGGTCGTCATGGCGACGATGATGTCATAATGGTCATCATGGCGACGATGACGTCATAATGGTCGTCATGGCGACGATGACGTCATAATGGTCGTCATGGCGACGATGATGTCATAATGGTCGTCATGGCGACGATGATGTCATACTGGTCGTCATGGCGACGGTGTTGCCATAATGGTCGTCATGGTGACGATGATGTCATAATGGTCGTCATGCCGACGATGATGTCATAATGGTCGTCATGGCGACGGTGTTGCCATAATGGTCGTCATGGCGACGATGATGTCATAATGGTGGTCATGGCGACGATGATGTCATAATGGTTGTCATGGCGACGATGATGTCAGTATGGTGCTCATGGCTTTGGTGATGTCATAATGGTCGTCATGGCGTCGGTGATGTCATAATAGTCGTCATGGCAATGGTGATGTCATACTGGTCGTCATGGCGACGGTCTTGCCATAATGGTCGTCATTTCGACGATGATGTCATAATGGTCGTCATGCCGACGATGATGTCATAATGGTCGTCATGGCGACGGTGATGTCATAATGGTCGTCATGGCGACGATGATGTCATAATGGTCGTCATGGCGACGGTGATGTCATGATGGTAGTCATGCCGACGATGATGTCAGTATGGTGGTCATGGCTTTGGTGATGTCATAATGGTCATCATGGCGACGATGATGTCATAATGGTCGTCATAGCGACGATGATGTCATAATGGTCGTCATGGCGACGATGATGTCAGTATGGTGGTCATGGCTTTGGTGATGTCATAATGGTTGTCATGGCGACGGTGATGTCATAATGGTGGTCATGGCGACGGTGTTGCCATAATGGTCGTCATGGCGACGATGATGTCATAATGGTCGTCATGGCGACGATGATGTCATAATGGTCGTCATACCGACGATGATGTCATAATGGTCGTCATGGCGAAGATGATGTCATAATGGTGGTCATTCCGAAGATGATGTCATAATGGTCGACATGGCGACGATGACGTCATAATGGTCGTCATGGCGACGGTGATGTCACAATGGTCGTCATGGCGACGGTGATGTCATGATGGTCGTCATGCCGACGATGATGTCATTATGGTGGTCATGGCTTTGGTGATGTCATAATGGTCATCATGGCGACGATGATGTCATAATGGTCGTCATAGCGACGATGATGTCATAATGGTCGTCATGGCGACGATGATGTCAGTATGGTTGTCATGGCTTTGGTGATGTCATAATGGTTGTCATGGCGACGGTGATGTCATAATGGTCGTCATGGTGACGATGATGTCATAATGGTCGTCATGGCGACGATGATGTCATAATGGTCGTCATGGCGACGATGATGTCAGTATGGTGGTCATTGCTTTGGTGATGTCATAATGGTCGTCATGGCGACGGTGATGTCATAATAGTCGTCATGGCAATGGTGATGTCATACTGGTCATCATGGCGACGGTGTTGCCATAATGGTCGTCATTTCGTCGATGATGTCATAATGGTCCTCATGCCGACGATGATGTCATAATGGTCGTCATGGCGACGGTGTTGTCATAATGGTCGTCATGGCGACGATGATGTCATAATGGTCGTCATGGCGACGATGATGTCAGTATGGTTGTCATGGCTTTGGTGATGTCATAATGGTTGTCATGGCGACGGTGATGTCATAATGGTCGTCATGGCGACGATGATGTCATAATGGTCGTCATGGTGACGATGATGTCATAATGGTCGTCATGGCGACGATGATGTCATAATGGTCGTCATGGCAACGATGATGTCAGTATGGTGGTCATTGCTTTGGTGATGTCATAATGGTCGTCATGGCGACGGTGATGTCATAATAGTCGTCATGGCAATGGTGATGTCATACTGGTCATCATGGCGACGGTGTTGCCATAATGGTCGTCATTTCGTCGATGATGTCATAATGGTCCTCAAGCCGACGATGATGTCATAATGGTCGTCATGGCGACGGTGTTGTCATAATGGTCGTCATGGCGACGATGATGTCATAATGGTCGTCATGGCGACAATGATGTCATAATGGTCGTCATGGCGATGATGATGTCATAATGGTCGTCATGGCGACGATGATGTCAATATGGTTGTCATGGCTTTGGTGATGTCATAATGGTCGTCATGGCGACGGTGATGTCATAATGGTCGTCATGGCGACGATGATGTCATAATGGTCGTCATGGCGACGATGATGTCATAATGGTCGTCACGGCGACGGTGATGTCATAATGGTCGTCATGGCGACGATGATGTCATACTTTTCGTCATGGCGACGGTGTTGCCATAATGGTCGTCATGGCGACGATGATGTCATAATGGTCGTCATGGCGACGATGATGTCATAATGGTCGTCATGGCGACGATGACGTCATAATAGTCGTCATGGCGACGATGATGTAATAATGGTCGTCATGGCGACGATGATATCATACTGGTCGTCATGGCGACGGTGTTGCCATAATGGTCGTCATGGCGACGATGATGTCATAATGGTCGTCATGGCGACGGTGATGTCATAATGGTCGTCATGGCGACGGTGATGTCATAATGGTCGTCATGGCGACGGTGATGTCATGATGGTAGTCATGCCGACGATGATGTCAGTATGGTGGTCATGGCTTTGGTGATGTCATAATGGTCATCATGGCGACGATGATGTCATAATGGTCGTCATAGCGACGATGATGTCATAATGGTCGTCATGGCGACGATGATGTCAATATGGTGGTCATGGCTTTGGTGATGTCATAATGGTTGTCATGGCGACGGTGATGTCATAATGGTGGTCATGGCGACGGTGTTGCCATAATGGTCGTCATGGCGACGATGATGTCATAATGGTCGTAATGGCGACGATGATGTCATAATGGTCGTCATACCGACGATGATGTCATAATGGTCGTCATGGCGAAGATGATGTCATAATGGTGGTCATTCCGAAGATGATGTCATAATGGTCGTCATGGCGACGATGACGTCATAATGGTCGTCATGGCGACGATGACGTCATAACGGTCGTCATGGCGACGATGATGTCATAATGGTCGTCATGTCGACGGTGATGTCATAATAGTCGTCATGGCGACGATGATGTCATAATGGTCGTCATGGCTTTGGTGATGTCATAATGGTCGTCATGGCGACGGTGATGTCATAATGGTCGTCATGGCGACGATGATGTCATAATGGTCGTCATGGCGACGATGATGTCATAATGGTCGTCACGGCGACGGTGATGTCATAATGGTCGTCATGGCGACGATGATGTCATACTTTTCGTCATGGCGACGGTGTTGCCATAATGGTCGTCATGGCGACGATGATGTCATAATGGTCGTCATGGCGACGATGATGTCATAATGGTCGTCATGGCGACGATGACGTCATAATAGTCGTCATGGCGACGATGATGTAATAATGGTCGTCATGGCGACGATGATATCATACTGGTCGTCATGGTGACGGTGTTGCCATAATGGTCGTCATGGCGACGATGATGTCGTAATGGTCGTCATGGCGACGGTGATGTCATAATGGTCGTCATGGCGACGATGATGTCATAATGGTCGTCATGGCGACGATGATGTCATAATGGTCGTCATGGCGACGATGATGTCATAATGGTCGTCACGGCGACGGTGATGTCATAATGGTCGTCATGGCGACGATGATGTCATACTTTTCGTCATGGCGACGGTGTTGCCATAATGGTCGTCATGGCGACGATGATGTCATAATGGTCGTCATGGTGACGATGATGTCATAATGGTCGTCATGGCGACGATGACGTCATAATGGTCGTCATGGCGACGATGATGTAATAATGGTCGTCATGGCGACGATGATATCATACTGGTCGTCATGGCGACGGTGTTGCCATAATGGTCGTCATGGCGACGATGATGTCATAATGGTCGTCATGGCGACGGTGATGTCATAATGGTCGTCATGGCGACGGTGATGTCATAATGGTCGTCATGGCGACGGTGATGTCATGATGGTAGTCATGCCGACGATGATGTCAGTATGGTGGTCATGGCTTTGGTGATGTCATAATGGTCATCATGGCGACGATGATGTCATAATGGTCGTCATAGCGACGATGATGTCATAATGGTCGTCATGGCGACGATGATGTCAGTATGGTGGTCATGGCTTTGGTGATGTCATAATGGTTGTCATGGCGACGGTGATGTCATAATGGTGGTCATGGCGACGGTGTTGCCATAATGGTCGTCATGGCGACGATGATGTCATAATGGTCGTCATGGCGACGATGATGTCATAATGGTCGTCATACCGACGATGATGTCATAATGGTCGTCATGGCGAAGATGATGTCATAATGGTGGTCATTCCGAAGATGATGTCATAATGGTCGTCATGGCGACGATGACGTCATAATGGTCGTCATGGCGACGATGACGTCATAACGGTCGTCATGGTGACGATGATGTCATAATGGTCGTCATGTCGACGGTGATGTCATAATGGTCGTCATGGCGACGATGATGTCATAATGGTCGTCATGCCGACGATGATGTCATAATGGTCGTCATGGCGACGGTGATGTCATAATAGTCGTCATGGCGACGATAATGTCATAAAGGTCGTCATGCCGACGATGATGTCATAATGGTCGTCATGGCGACGGTGTTGCCATAATGGTTGTCATGGCGACGATGATGTCATAATGGTCGTCATGGCGACGGTGATGACATAATGGTCGTCATGGCGACGGTGATGCCATAATGGTCGTCATGGCGACGATGACGTCATAATGGTCGTCATGGCGACGATGATGTCATAATGGTCGTCATGGCGACGATGATGTCATAATGGTGGTCATTCCGAAGATGATGTCATAATGGTCGTCATGGCGACGATGACGTCATAATGGTCGTCATGGCGACGATGACGTCATAACGGTCGTCATGGAGACGATGATGTCATAATGGTCGTCATGTCGACGGTGATGTCATAATAGTCGTCATGTCGACGATGATGTCATAATGGTCGTCATGCCGACGATGATGTCATAATGGTCGTCATGGCGACGGTGATGTCATAATAGTCGTCATGGCGACGATAATGTCATAAAGGTCGTCATGGCGACGGTGGTGCCATAATGGTCGTCATGGCGACGATGATGTCATAATGGTCGTCATGGCGACGGTGATGACATAATGGTCGTCATGGCGACGGTGATGCCATAATGGTCGTCATGGCGACGATGACGTCATAATGGTCGTCATGGCGACGATGATGTCATAATGGTCGTCATGGCGACGATGATGTCATAATGGTCGTCATGGCGACGATGATGTCATAATGGTCGTCATGGCGACGATGATGTCAGTATGGTGGTCATGGCTTTGGTGATGTCATAATGGTCGTCATAGCGACGGTGATGTCATAATGGTCGTCATGGCAATGGTGATGTCAGAATGGTCATCATGGCGACGATGATGTCAGTATGGTGGTCATGGCTTTGGTGATGTCATAATGGTCGTCATGGCGACGATGATGTCATAATGGTCGTCATGGCGACGATGATGTCAATATGGTTGTCATGGCTTTGGTGATGTCATAATGGTCATCATGGCGACGGTGATGTCATAATGGTCGTCATGGCGACGATGATGTCATAATGGTCGTCACGGCGACGATGATGTCATAATGGTCGTCACGGCGGCGGTAATGTCATAATTGTCGTCATGGCGACGATGATGTCATACTGTCGTCATGGCGACGGTGTTGCCATAATGGTCGTCATGGCGACGATGATGTCATAATGGTCATCATGGCGACGATGACGTCATAATAGTCGTCATGGCGACGATGATGTCATAATGGTCGTCATGGCGACGATGATGTCATACTGGTCGTCATGGCGACGGTGTTGCCATAATGGTCATCATGGCGACGATGATGTCATAATGGTCGTCATGCCGACGATGATGTCATAATGGTCGTCATGGCGACGGTGTTGCCATAATGGTCGTCATGGCGACGATGATGTCATAATGGTCGTCATGGCGACGATGATGTCATAATGGTCGTCATGGCGACGATGATGTCAGTATGGTGGTCATGGCTTTGGTGATGTCATAATGGTCGTCATGGCGTCGGTGATGTCATAATAGTCGTCATGGCAATGGTGATGTCATACTGGTCGTCATGGCGACGGTGTTGCCATAATGGTCGTCATTTCGACGATGATGTCATTATGGTCGTCATGCCGACGATGATGTCATAATGGTCGTCATGGCGACGGTGTTGTCATAATGGTCGTCATGGCGACGATGATGTCATAATGGTCGTCATGGCGACGATGATGTCATAATGGTCGTCATGGCGACGATGATGTCAGTATGGTGGTCATGGCTTTGGTGATGTCATAATGGTCGTCATGGCGACGGTGATGTTATAATGGTCGTCATGGCAATGGTGATGTCATAATGGTCGTCATGGCGACGATGATGTAATAATGGTCGTCATGGCGACGATGATATCATACTGGTCGTCATGGCGACGGTGTTGCCATAATGGTCGTCATGGCGACGGTGATGTCAGTATGGTGGTCATGGCTTTGGTGATGTCATAATGGTCATCATGGCGACGATGATGTCATAATGGTCGTCATAGCGACGATGATGTCATAATGGTCGTCATGGCGACGATGATGTCAGTATGGTGGTCATGGCTTTGGTGATGTCATAATGGTTGTCATGGCGACGGTGATGTCATAATGGTGGTCATGGCGACGGTGTTGCCATAATGGTCGTCATGGCGACGATGATGTCATAATGGTCGTCATGGCGACGATGATGTCATAATGGTCGTCATACCGACGATGTTGTCATAATGGTCGTCATGGCGAAGATGATGTCATAATGGTGGTCATTCCGAAGATGATGTCATAATGGTCGTCATGGCGACGATGACGTCATAATGGTCGTCATGGCGACGGTGATGTCACAATGGTCGTCATGGCGACGGTGATGTCATGATGGTCGTCATGCCGACGATGATGTCATTATGGTGGTCATGGCTTTGGTGATGTTATAATGGTCATCATGGCGACGATGATGTCATAATGGTCGTCATAGCGACGATGATGTCATAATGGTCGTCATGGCGACGATGATGTCAGTATGGTGGTCATGGCTTTGGTGATGTCATAATGGTTGTCATGGCGACGGTGATGTCATAATGGTCGTCATGGCGACGATGATGTCATAATGGTCGTCATGGTGACGATGATGTCATAATGGTCGTCATGGCGACGATGATGTCATAATGGTCGTCATGGCGACGATGATGTCAGTATGGTGGTCATTGCTTTGGTGATGTCATAATGGTCGTCATGGCGACGGTGATGTCATAATAGTCGTCATGGCAATGGTGATGTCATACTGGTCATCATGGCGACGGTGTTGCCATAATGGTCGTCATTTCGTCGATGATGTCATAACGGACCGTCATGCCGACGATGATGTCATAATGGTCGTCATGGCGACGGTGTTGTCATAATGGTCGTCATGGCGACGATGATGTCATAATGGTCGTCATGGCGACAATTATGTCATAATGGTCGTCATGGCGACAATGATGTCATAATGGTCGTCATGGCGACGATGATGTCATAATGGTCGTCATGGCGACGATGATGTCAATATGGTTGTCATGGCTTTGGTGATGTCATAATGGTCGTCATGGCGACGGTGATGTCACAATGGTCGTCATGGCGACGATGATGTCATAATGGTCGTCATGGCGACGATGATGTCATAATGGTCGTCACGGCGACGGTGATGTCATAATGGTCGTCATGGCGACGATGATGTCATACTTTTCGTCATGGCGACGGTGTTGCCATAAGGGTCGTCATGGCGACGATGATGTCATGATGGTAGTCATGCCGACGATGATGTCAGTATGGTGGTCATGGCTTTGGTGATGTCATAATGGTAATCATGGCGACGATGATGTCATAATGGTCGTCATAGCGACGATGATGTCATAATGGTCGTCATGGCGACGATGATGTCAGTATGGTGGTCATGGCTTTGGTGATGTCATAATGGTTGTCATGGCGACGGTGATGTCATAATGGTGGTCATGGCGACGGTGTTGCCATAATGGTCGTCATGGCGACGATGATGTCATAATGGTCGTCATGGCGACGATGATGTCATAATGGTCGTCATACCGACGATGATGTCATAATGGTCGTCATGGCGAAGATGATGTCATAATGGTGGTCATTCCGAAGATGATGTCATAATGGTCGTCATGGCGACGATGACGTCATAATGGTCGTCATGGCGACGATGACGTCATAACGGTCGTCATGGCGACGATGATGTCATAATGGTCGTCATGTCGACGGTGATGTCATAATAGTCGTCATGGCGACCATGATGTCATAATGGTCGTCATGCCGACGATGATGTCAAAATGGTCGTAATGGCGACGGTGATGTCATAATAGTCGTCATGGCGACGATGATGTCATAAAGGTCGTCATGCCGACGATGATGTCATCATGGTCGTCATGGCGACGGTGTTGCCATAATGGTCGTCATGGCGACGATGATGTCATAATGGTCGTCATGGCGACGATGATGTCATAATGGTCGTCATGGCGACGATGATGTCATAATGGTCGTCATGGCGACGATGACGTCATAATGGTCGTCATGGCGACGATGATGTCATGATGGTCGTCATGGCGACGATGATGTCATAATGGTCGTCATGGCGACGATGATGTCATAATGGTCGTCATGGCGACGATGATGTCAGTATGGTGGTCATGGCTTTGGTGATGTCATAATGGTCGTCATGGCGACCGTGATGTCATAATGGTCGTCATGGCAATGGTGATGTCAGAATGGTCGTCATGGCGACGATGATGTCAGTATGGTGGTCATGGCTTTGGTGATGTCATAATGGTCGTCATGGCGACGATGATGTCATAATGGTCGTCATGGCGACGATGATGTCAATATGGTTGTCATGGCTTTGGTGATGTCATAATGGTCGTCATGGCGACGGTGATGTCATAATGGTCGTCATGGCGACGATGATGTCATAATGGTCGCTATGGCGACGATGATGTCATAATGGTCGTCACGGCGACGATGATGTCATAATGGTCGTCATGGCGACGATGATGTCATACTTTTCGTCATGGCGACGGTGTTGCCATAAGGGTCGTCATGGCGACGATGATGTCATAATGGTCGTCATGGCGACGATGATGTCATAATGGTCGTCATGGCGACGATGACGTCATAATAGTCGTCATGGCGACGATGATGTAATAATGGTTGTCATGGCGACGATGATATCATACTGGTCGTCATGGCGACGGTGTTGCCATAATGTTCGTCATGGCGACGATGATGTCATAATGGTCGTCATGGCAATGGTGATGTCAGAATGGTCGTCATGGCGACGATGATGTCAGTATGGTGGTCATGGCTTTGGTGATGTCATAATGGTCGTCATGGCGACGATGATGTCATAATGGTCGTCATGGCGACGATGATGTCAATATGGTTGTCATGGCTTTGGTGATGTCATAATGGTCATCATGGCGACGATGATGTCATAATGGTCGTCATAGCGACGATGATGTCATAATGGTCGTCATGGCGACGATGATGTCAGTATGGTGGTCATGGCTTTGGTGATGTCATAATGGTTGTCATGGCGACGGTGATGTCATAATGGTGGTCATGGCGACGGTGTTGCCATAATGGTCGTCATGGCGACGATGATGTCATAATGGTCGTCATGGCGACGATGATGTCATAATGGTCGTCATACCGACGATGATGTCATAATGGTCGTCATGGCGAAGATGATGTCATAATGGTGGTCATTCCGAAGATGATGTCATAATGGTCGTCATGGCGACGATGACGTCATAATGGTCGTCATGGCGACGGTGATGTCACAATGGTCGTCATGGCGACGGTGATGTCATGATGGTCGTCATGCCGACGATGATGTCATTATGGTGGTCATGGCTTTGGTGATGTCATAATGGTCATCATGGCGACGATGATGTCATAATGGTCGTCATAGCGACGATGATGTCATAATGGTCGTCATGGCGACGATGATGTCAGTATGGTGGTCATGGCTTTGGTGATGTCATAATGGTTGTCATGGCGACGGTGATGTCATAATGGTCGTCATGGCGACGATGATGTCATAATGGTCGTCATGGTGATGATGATGTCATAATGGTCGTCATGGCGACGATGATGTCATAATGGTCGTCATGGCGACGATGATGTCAGTATGGTGGTCATTGCTTTGGTGATGTCATAATGGTCGTCATGGCGACGGTGATGTCATAATAGTCGTCATGGCAATGGTGATGTCATACTGGTCATCATGGCGACGGTGTTGCCATAATGGTCGTCATTTCGTCGATGATGTCATAATGGTCGTCATGCCGACGATGATGTCATAATGGTCGTCATGGCGACGGTGTTGTCATAATGGTCGTCATGGCGACGATGATGTCATAATGGTCGTCATGGCGACAATGATGTCATAATGGTCGTCATGGCGACAATGATGTCATAATGGTCGTCATGGCGATGATGATGTCATAATGGTCGTCATGGCGACGATGATGTCATAATGGTCGTCATGCCGACGATGATGTTATAATGGTCGTCATGGCGACGGTGTTGCCATAATGGTCGTCATGGCGACGATGATGTCATAATGGTCGTCATGGCAACGATGATGTCATAAAGGTCGTCATGGCGACGATGATGTCAGTATGGTGGTCATTGCTTTGGTGATGTCATAATGGTCGTCATGGCGACGGTGATGTCATAATATTCGTCATGGCAATGATGATGTCATACTGGTCGTCATGGCGACGGTGTTGCCATAATGGTCGTCATTTCGACGATGATGTCATAATGGTCGTCATGCCGACGATGATGTCATAATGGTCGTCATGGCGACGGTGTTGTCATAATGGTCGTCATGGCGACGATGATGTCATAATGGTCGTCATGGCGACGATGATGTCATAATGGTCGTCATTGCGACGATGATGTCATAATGGTCGTCATGGCGACGATGATGTCATAATGGTCGTCATGGCGACGATGATGTCAGTATGGTGGTCATTGCTTTGGTGATGTCATAATGGTCGTCATGGCGACGGTGATGTCATAATAGTCGTCATGGCAATGGTGATGTCATACTGGTCGTCATGGCGACGGTGTTGCCATAATGGTCGTCATTTCGCCGATGATGTCATAATGGTCGTCATGCCGACGATGATGTCATAATGGTCGTCATGGCGACGGTGTTGTCATAATGGTCGTCATGGCGACGATGATGTCATAATGGTCGTCATGGCAACGATGATGTCATAATGGTCGTCATGGCGACGATGATGTCATAATGGTCGTCATGGCGACAATGATGTCATAATGGTCGTCATGGCGACGATGATGTCATAATGGTCGTCATGGCGACGATGATGTCAGTATGGTGGTCATGGCTTTGGTGATGTCATAATGGTCGTCATGGCGTCGGTGATGTCATAATAGTCGTCATGGCAATGGTGATGTCATACTGGTCGTCATGGCGACGGTGTTGCCATAATGGTCGTCATTTCGACGATGATGTCATTATGGTCGTCATGCCGACGATGATGTCATAATGGTCGTCATGGCGACGGTGTTGTCATAATGGTCGTCATGGCGACGATGATGTCATAATGGTCGTCATGGCGACGATGATGTCATAATGGTCGTCATGGCGACGATGATGTCAGTATGGTGGTCATGGCTTTGGTGATGTCATAATGGTCGTCATGGCGACGGTGATGTTATAATGGTCGTCATGGCAATGGTGATGTCATAATGGTCGTCATGGCGACGATGATGTAATAATGGTCGTCATGGCGACGATGATATCATACTGGTCGTCATGGCGACGGTGTTGCCATAATGGTCGTCATGGCGACGGTGATGTCAGTATGGTGGTCATGGCTTTGGTGATGTCATAATGGTCATCATGGCGACGATGATGTCATAATGGTCGTCATAGCGACGATGATGTCATAATGGTCGTCATGGCGACGATGATGTCAGTATGGTGGTCATGGCTTTGGTGATGTCATAATGGTTGTCATGGCGACGGTGATGTCATAATGGTGGTCATGGCGACGGTGTTGCCATAATGGTCGTCATGGCGACGATGATGTCATAATGGTCGTCATGGCGACGATGATGTCATAATGGTCGTCATACCGACGATGTTGTCATAATGGTCGTCATGGCGAAGATGATGTCATAATGGTGGTCATTCCGAAGATGATGTCATAATGGTCGTCATGGCGACGATGACGTCATAATGGTCGTCATGGCGACGGTGATGTCACAATGGTCGTCATGGCGACGGTGATGTCATGATGGTCGTCATGCCGACGATGATGTCATTATGGTGGTCATGGCTTTGGTGATGTTATAATGGTCATCATGGCGACGATGATGTCATAATGGTCGTCATAGCGACGATGATGTCATAATGGTCGTCATGGCGACGATGATGTCAGTATGGTGGTCATGGCTTTGGTGATGTCATAATGGTTGTCATGGCGACGGTGATGTCATAATGGTCGTCATGGCGACGATGATGTCATAATGGTCGTCATGGTGACGATGATGTCATAATGGTCGTCATGGCGACGATGATGTCATAATGGTCGTCATGGCGACGATGATGTCAGTATGGTGGTCATTGCTTTGGTGATGTCATAATGGTCGTCATGGCGACGGTGATGTCATAATAGTCGTCATGGCAATGGTGATGTCATACTGGTCATCATGGCGACGGTGTTGCCATAATGGTCGTCATTTCGTCGATGATGTCATAACGGACCGTCATGCCGACGATGATGTCATAATGGTCGTCATGGCGACGGTGTTGTCATAATGGTCGTCATGGCGACGATGATGTCATAATGGTCGTCATGGCGACAATTATGTCATAATGGTCGTCATGGCGACAATGATGTCATAATGGTCGTCATGGCGACGATGATGTCATAATGGTCGTCATGGCGACGATGATGTCAATATGGTTGTCATGGCTTTGGTGATGTCATAATGGTCGTCATGGCGACGGTGATGTCACAATGGTCGTCATGGCGACGATGATGTCATAATGGTCGTCATGGCGACGATGATGTCATAATGGTCGTCACGGCGACGGTGATGTCATAATGGTCGTCATGGCGACGATGATGTCATACTTTTCGTCATGGCGACGGTGTTGCCATAAGGGTCGTCATGGCGACGATGATGTCATGATGGTAGTCATGCCGACGATGATGTCAGTATGGTGGTCATGGCTTTGGTGATGTCATAATGGTAATCATGGCGACGATGATGTCATAATGGTCGTCATAGCGACGATGATGTCATAATGGTCGTCATGGCGACGATGATGTCAGTATGGTGGTCATGGCTTTGGTGATGTCATAATGGTTGTCATGGCGACGGTGATGTCATAATGGTGGTCATGGCGACGGTGTTGCCATAATGGTCGTCATGGCGACGATGATGTCATAATGGTCGTCATGGCGACGATGATGTCATAATGGTCGTCATACCGACGATGATGTCATAATGGTCGTCATGGCGAAGATGATGTCATAATGGTGGTCATTCCGAAGATGATGTCATAATGGTCGTCATGGCGACGATGACGTCATAATGGTCGTCATGGCGACGATGACGTCATAACGGTCGTCATGGCGACGATGATGTCATAATGGTCGTCATGTCGACGGTGATGTCATAATAGTCGTCATGGCGACCATGATGTCATAATGGTCGTCATGCCGACGATGATGTCAAAATGGTCGTAATGGCGACGGTGATGTCATAATAGTCGTCATGGCGACGATGATGTCATAAAGGTCGTCATGCCGACGATGATGTCATCATGGTCGTCATGGCGACGGTGTTGCCATAATGGTCGTCATGGCGACGATGATGTCATAATGGTCGTCATGGCGACGATGATGTCATAATGGTCGTCATGGCGACGATGATGTCATAATGGTCGTCATGGCGACGATGACGTCATAATGGTCGTCATGGCGACGATGATGTCATGATGGTCGTCATGGCGACGATGATGTCATAATGGTCGTCATGGCGACGATGATGTCATAATGGTCGTCATGGCGACGATGATGTCAGTATGGTGGTCATGGCTTTGGTGATGTCATAATGGTCGTCATGGCGACCGTGATGTCATAATGGTCGTCATGGCAATGGTGATGTCAGAATGGTCGTCATGGCGACGATGATGTCAGTATGGTGGTCATGGCTTTGGTGATGTCATAATGGTCGTCATGGCGACGATGATGTCATAATGGTCGTCATGGCGACGATGATGTCAATATGGTTGTCATGGCTTTGGTGATGTCATAATGGTCGTCATGGCGACGGTGATGTCATAATGGTCGTCATGGCGACGATGATGTCATAATGGTCGCTATGGCGACGATGATGTCATAATGGTCGTCACGGCGACGATGATGTCATAATGGTCGTCATGGCGACGATGATGTCATACTTTTCGTCATGGCGACGGTGTTGCCATAAGGGTCGTCATGGCGACGATGATGTCATAATGGTCGTCATGGCGACGATGATGTCATAATGGTCGTCATGGCGACGATGACGTCATAATAGTCGTCATGGCGACGATGATGTAATAATGGTTGTCATGGCGACGATGATATCATACTGGTCGTCATGGCGACGGTGTTGCCATAATGTTCGTCATGGCGACGATGATGTCATAATGGTCGTCATGGCAATGGTGATGTCAGAATGGTCGTCATGGCGACGATGATGTCAGTATGGTGGTCATGGCTTTGGTGATGTCATAATGGTCGTCATGGCGACGATGATGTCATAATGGTCGTCATGGCGACGATGATGTCAATATGGTTGTCATGGCTTTGGTGATGTCATAATGGTCATCATGGCGACGATGATGTCATAATGGTCGTCATAGCGACGATGATGTCATAATGGTCGTCATGGCGACGATGATGTCAGTATGGTGGTCATGGCTTTGGTGATGTCATAATGGTTGTCATGGCGACGGTGATGTCATAATGGTGGTCATGGCGACGGTGTTGCCATAATGGTCGTCATGGCGACGATGATGTCATAATGGTCGTCATGGCGACGATGATGTCATAATGGTCGTCATACCGACGATGATGTCATAATGGTCGTCATGGCGAAGATGATGTCATAATGGTGGTCATTCCGAAGATGATGTCATAATGGTCGTCATGGCGACGATGACGTCATAATGGTCGTCATGGCGACGGTGATGTCACAATGGTCGTCATGGCGACGGTGATGTCATGATGGTCGTCATGCCGACGATGATGTCATTATGGTGGTCATGGCTTTGGTGATGTCATAATGGTCATCATGGCGACGATGATGTCATAATGGTCGTCATAGCGACGATGATGTCATAATGGTCGTCATGGCGACGATGATGTCAGTATGGTGGTCATGGCTTTGGTGATGTCATAATGGTTGTCATGGCGACGGTGATGTCATAATGGTCGTCATGGCGACGATGATGTCATAATGGTCGTCATGGTGATGATGATGTCATAATGGTCGTCATGGCGACGATGATGTCATAATGGTCGTCATGGCGACGATGATGTCAGTATGGTGGTCATTGCTTTGGTGATGTCATAATGGTCGTCATGGCGACGGTGATGTCATAATAGTCGTCATGGCAATGGTGATGTCATACTGGTCATCATGGCGACGGTGTTGCCATAATGGTCGTCATTTCGTCGATGATGTCATAATGGTCGTCATGCCGACGATGATGTCATAATGGTCGTCATGGCGACGGTGTTGTCATAATGGTCGTCATGGCGACGATGATGTCATAATGGTCGTCATGGCGACAATGATGTCATAATGGTCGTCATGGCGACAATGATGTCATAATGGTCGTCATGGCGACGATGATGTCATAATGGTCGTCATGGCGACGATGATGTCATAATGGTCGTCATGCCGACGATGATGTTATAATGGTCGTCATGGCGACGGTGTTGCCATAATGGTCGTCATGGCGACGATGATGTCATAATGGTCGTCATGGCAACGATGATGTCATAAAGGTCGTCATGGCGACGATGATGTCAGTATGGTGGTCATTGCTTTGGTGATGTCATAATGGTCGTCATGGCGACGGTGATGTCATAATATTCGTCATGGCAATGATGATGTCATACTGGTCGTCATGGCGACGGTGTTGCCATAATGGTCGTCATTTCGACGATGATGTCATAATGGTCGTCATGCCGACGATGATGTCATAATGGTCGTCATGGCGACGGTGTTGTCATAATGGTCGTCATGGCGACGATGATGTCATAATGGTCGTCATGGCGACGATGATGTCATAATGGTCGTCATTGCGACGATGATGTCATAATGGTCGTCATGGCGACGATGATGTCATAATGGTCGTCATGGCGACGATGATGTCAGTATGGTGGTCATTGCTTTGGTGATGTCATAATGGTCGTCATGGCGACGGTGATGTCATAATAGTCGTCATGGCAATGGTGATGTCATACTGGTCGTCATGGCGACGGTGTTGCCATAATGGTCGTCATTTCGCCGATGATGTCATAATGGTCGTCATGCCGACGATGATGTCATAATGGTCGTCATGGCGACGGTGTTGTCATAATGGTCGTCATGGCGACGATGATGTCATAATGGTCGTCATGGCAACGATGATGTCATAATGGTCGTCATGGCGACGATGATGTCATAATGGTCGTCATGGCGACAATGATGTCATAATGGTCGTCATGGCGACGATGATGTCATAATGGTCGTCATGGCGACGATGATGTCAATATGGTTGTCATGGCTTTGGTGATGTCATAATGGTCGTCAGGGCGACGGTGATGTCATAATGGTCGTCATGGCGACGATGATGTCAATATGGTTGTCATGGCTTTGGTGATGTCATAATGGTCGTCAGGGCGACGGTGATTTCATAATGGTCGTCATGGCGACGATGATGTCATAATGGTCGTCACAGCGACGATGATGTTATAATGGTCATCACGGCGACGGTGATGTCATAATGGTCGTCATGGCGACGATGATGTCATACTGGTCGTCATGGCGACGGTGTTGCCATAATGGTCGTCATGGCGACGATGATGTCATAATGGTCGTCATGGCGACGATTATGTCATAATGGTCGTCATGGCGACGATGACGTCATAATGGTCGTCATGGCGACGATGACGTCATAATGGTCGTCATGGCGACGATGATATCATACTGGTCGTCATGGCGACGGTGTTGCCATAATGGTCGTCATGGCGACGATGATGTCATAATGGTCGTCATGGCGACGGTGATGTCATAATGGTCGTCATGGCGACGGTGATGTCATGACGGTAGTCATGCCGACGATGATGTCAGTATGGTGGTCATGGATTTGGTGATGTCATAATGGTCGTCATGGCGACGATGATGTCATAATGGTCGTCATGGCGACGATGATGTCAGTATGGTGGTCATGGCTTTGGTGATGTCATAATGGTTGTCATGGCGACGGTGATGTCATAATGGTCGTCATGGCGACAATGATGTCATAATGGTCGTCATGGTGACGATGATGTCATAATGGTCGTCATGGCGACGATGACGTCATAATGGTCGTCATGGCGACGATGACGTCATAATGGTCGTCATGGCGACGATGTTGTCATAATGGTCGTTATGGCGACGATGATGTCATACTGGTCGTCATGGCGACGGTGTTGCCATAATGGTCGTCATGGCGACGATGATGTCATAATGGTCGTCATGGCGACGATGATGTCAATATGGTTGTCATGGCTTTGGTGATGTCATAATGGTCGTCATGGCGACGGTGATGTCATAATGTTCGTCACGGCGACGATGATGTCATAATGATCGTCACGGCGACGATGATATCATAATGGTCGTCACGGCGATGGTGATGTCATAATGGTCGTCATGGCGACGATAACGTCATAATGGTCGTCATGGCGACGATGATGTCATAATGGTCGTCATGGCGACGATGATGTCATAATGGTCGTCATGGCGACGATGATGACATAATGGTCGTCATGGCGACGATGACGTCATAATGGTCGTCATTGCGACGATGATGTCATAATGGTCGTCATGGCGACGATTATGTCATACTGGTCGTCATGGCGACGGTGTTGCCATAATGGTCGTGATGGCGACGATGATGTCATAATGGTCGTCATGGCGAAGATGATGTCATAATGGTGGTCATTCCGAAGATGATGTCATAATGGTCGTCATGGCGACGATGACGTCATAATGGTCGTCATGGCGACGGTGATGTCACAATGGTCGTCATGGCGACGGTGATGTCATGATGGTCGTCATGCCGACGATGATGTCATTATGGTGGTCATGGCTTTGGTGATGTCATAATGGTCATCATGGCGACGATGATGTCATAATGGTCGTCATAGCGACGATGATGTCATAATGGTCGTCATGGCGACGATGATGTCAGTATGGTGGTCATGGCTTTGGTGATGTCATAATGGTTGTCATGGCAACGGTGATGTCATAATGGTCGTCATGGCGACGATGATGTCATAATGGTCGTCATGGTGACGATGATGTCATAATGGTCGTCATGGCGACGATTATGTCATAATGGTCGTCATGGCGACGATGATGTCAGTATGGTGGTCATTGCTTTGGTGATGTCATAATGGTCGTCATGGCGACGGTGATGTCATAATAGTCGTCATGGCAATGGTGATGTCATACTGGTCATCATGGCGACGGTGTTGCCATAATGGTCGTCATTTCGTCGATGATGTCATAACGGACCGTCATGCCGACGATGATGTCATAATGGTCGTCATGGCGACGGTGTTGTCATAATGGTCGTCATGGCGACGATGATGTCATAATGGTCGTCATGGCGACAATGATGTCATAATGGTCGTCATGGCGACAATGATGTCATAATGGTCGTCATGGCGACGATGATGTCATAATGGTCGTCATGGCGACGATGATGTCAATATGGTTGTCATGGCTTTGGTGATGTCATAATGGTCGTCATGGCGACGGTGATGTCATAATGGTCGTCATGGCGACGATGATGTCATAATGGTCGTCATGGCGACGATGATGTCATAATGGTCGTCACGGCGACGGTGATGTCATAATGGTCGTCATGGCGACGATGATGTCATACTTTTCGTCATGGCGACGGTGTTGCCATAAGGGTCGTCATGGCGACGATGATGTCATAATGGTTGTCATGGCGACGATGATGTCATAATGGTCGTCATGGCGACGATGACGTCATAATAGTCGTCATGGCGACGATGATGTAATAATGGTTGTCATGGCGACGATGATATCATACTGGTCGTCATGGCGACGGTGTTGCCATAATGGTCGTCATGGCGACGATGATGTCATAATGGTCGTCATGGCGACGGTGATGTCATAATGGTCGTCATGGCGACGTGATGTCATGATGGTAGTCATGCCGACGATGATGTCAGTATGGTGGTCATGGCTTTGGTGATGTCATAATGGTAATCATGGCGACGATGATGTCATAATGGTCGTCATAGCGACGATGATGTCATAATGGTCGTCATGGCGACGATGATGTCAGTATGGTGGTCATGGCTTTGGTGATGTCATAATGGTTGTCATGGCGACGGTGATGTCATAATGGTGGTCATGGCGACGGTGTTGCCATAATGGTCGTCATGGCGACGATGATGTCATAATGGTCGTCATAACGACGATGATGTCATAATGGTCGTCATACCGACGATGATGTCATAATGGTCGTCATGGCGAAGATGATGTCATAATGGTGGTCATTCCGAAGATGATGTCATAATGGTCGTCATGGCGACGATGACGTCATAATGGTCGTCATGGCGACGATGACGTCATAACGGTCGTCATGGCGACGATGAAGTCATAATGGTCGTCATGTCGACGGTGATGTCATAATGGTCGTCATGGCGACGATGATGTCATAATGGTCGTCATGCCGACGATGATGTCAAAATGGTCGTAATGGCGACGGTGATGTCATAATAGTCGTCATGGCGACGATGATGTCATAAAGGTCGTCATGCCGACGATGATGTCATAATGGTCGTCATGGCGACGGTGTTGCCATAATGGTCGTCATGGCGACGATGATGTCATAATGGTCGTCATGGCGACGATGATGTCATAATGGTCGTCATGGCGACGATGACGTCATAATGGTCGTCATGGCGACGATGATGTCATGATGGTCGTCATGGCGACGATGATGTCATAATGGTCGTCATGGCGACGATGATGTCAGTATGGTGGTCATGGCTTTGGTGATGTCATAATGGTCGTCATGGCGACGGTGATGTCATAATGGTCGTCATGGCAATGGTGATGTCAGAATGGTCGTCATGGCGACGATGATGTCAGTATGGTGGTCATGGCTTTGGTGATGTCATAATGGTCGTCATGGCGACGATGATGTCATAATGGTCGTCATGGCGACGATGATGTCAATATGGTTGTCATGGCTTTGGTGATGTCATAATGGTCGTCATGGCGACGGTGATGTCATAATGGTCGTCATGGCGACGATGATGTCATAATGGTCGTCATGGCGACGATGATGTCATAATGGTCATCACGGCGACGGTGATGTCATAATGGTCGTCATGGCGACGATGATGTCATACTTTTCGTCATGGCGACAGTGTTGCCATAAGGGTCGTCATGGCGACGATGATGTCATAAGGGTCGTCATGGCGACGATGATGTCATAATGGTCGTCATGGCGACTATGACGTCATAATAGTCGTCATGGCGACGATGATGTAATAATGGTTGTCATGGCGACGATGATATCATACTGGTCGTCATGGCAACGGTGTTGCCATAATGGTCGTCATGGCGACGATGATGTCATAATGGTCGTCATGGCGACGGTGATGTCATAATGGTCGTCATGGCGACGGTGATGTCATGATGGTAGTCATGCCGACGATGATGTCAGTATGGTGGTCATGGCTTTGGTGATGTCATAATGGTAATCATGGCGACGATGATGTCATAATGGTCGTCATAGCGACGATGATGTCATAATGGTCGTCATGGCGACGATGATGTCAGTATGGTGGTCATGGCTTTGGTGATGTCATAATGGTTGTCATGGCGACGGTGATGTCATAATGGTGGTCATGGCGACGGTGTTGCCATAATGGTCGTCATGGCGACGATGATGTCATAATGGTCGTCATGGCGACGATGATGTCATAATGGTCGTCATACCGACGATGATGTCATAATGGTCGTCATGGCGAAGATGACGTCATAATGGTCGTCATGGCGACGATGACGTCATAACGGTCGTCATGGCGACGATGATGTCATAATGGTCGTCATGTCGACGGTGATGTCATAATAGTCGTCATGGCGACGATGATGTCATAATGGTCGTCATGCCGACGATGATGTCAAAATGGTCGTAATGGCGACGGTGATGTCATAATAGTCGTCATGGCGACGATGATGTCATAAAGGTCGTCATGCCGACGATGATGTCATAATGGTCGTCATGGCGACTGTGTTGCCATAATGGTCGTCATGGCGACGATGATGTCATAAGGGTCGTCATGGCGACGATGACGTCATAATGGTCGTCATGGCGACGATGACGTCATAATGGTCGTCATGGCGACGATGATGTCATGATGGTCGTCATGGCGACGATGATGTCATGATGGTCGTCATGGCGACGATGATGTCATAATGGTCGTCATGGCGACGATGATGTCATAATGGTCGTCATGGCGACGATGATGTCAGTATGGTGGTCATGGCTTTGGTGATGTCATAATGGTCGTCATGGCGACGGTGATGTCATAATGGTCGTCATGGCAATGGTGATGTCAGAATGGTCGTCATGGCGACGATGATGTCAGTATGGTGGTCATGGCTTTGGTGATGTCATAATGGTCGTCATGGCGACGATGATGTCAGTATGGTGGTCATGGCGACGATGATGTCAATATGGTTGTCATGGCTTTGGTGATGTCATAATGGTCATCATGGCGACGATGATGTCATAATGGTCGTCATAGCGACGATGATGTCATAATGGTCGTCATGGCGACGATGATGTCAGTATGGTGGTCATGGCTTTGGTGATGTCATAATGGTTGTCATGGCGACGGTGATGTCATAATGGTGGTCATGGCGACGGTGTTGCCATAATGGTCGTCATGGCGACGATGATGTCATAATGGTCGTCATGGCGACGATGATGTCATAATGGTCGTCATACCGACGATGATGTCATAATGGTCGTCATGGCGAAGATGATGTCATAATGGTGGTCATTCCGAAGATGATGTCATAATGGTCGTCATGGCGACGATGACGTCATAATGGTCGTCATGGCGACGGTGATGTCACAATGGTCGTCATGGCGACGATGATGTCATAATGGTCGTCACAGCGACGATGATGTTATAATGGTCGTCACGGCGACGGTGATGTCATAATGGTCGTCATGGCGACGATGATGTCATACTGGTCGTCATGGCGACGGTGTTGCCATAATGGTCGTCATGGCGACGATGATGTCATAATGGTCGTCATGGCGACGATTATGTCATAATGGTCGTCATGGCGACGATGACGTCATAATGGTCGTCATGGCGACGATGATGTAATAATGGTCGTCATGGCGACGATGATATCATACTGGTCGTCATGGCGACGGTGTTGCCATAATGGTCGTCATGGCGACGATGATGTCATAATGGTCGTCATGGCGACGGTGATGTCATAATGGTCGTCATGGCGACGGTGATGTCATGACGGTAGTCATGCCGACGATGATGTCAGTATGGTGGTCATGGCTTTGGTGATGTCATAATGGTCGTCATGGCGACGATGATGTCATAATGGTCGTCATGGCGACGATGATGTCAGTATGGTGGTCATGGCTTTGGTGATGTCATAATGGTTGTCATGGCGACGGTGATGTCATAATGGTCGTCATGGCGACAATGAAGTCATAATGGTCGTCATGGTGACGATGATGTCATAATGGTCGTCATGGCGACGATGACGTCATAATGGTCGTCATGGCGACGATGACGTCATAATGGTCGTCATGGCGACGATGTTGTCATAATGGTCGTTATGGCGACGATGATGTCATACTGGTCGTCATGGCGACGGTGTTGCCATAATGGTCGTCATGGCGACGATGATGTCATAATGGTCGTCATGGCGACGATGATGTCAATATGGTTGTCATGGCTTTGGTGATGTCATAATGGTCGTCATGGCGACGGTGATGTCATAATGTTCGTCACGGCGACGATGATGTCATAATGATCGTCACGGCGACGATGATATCATAATGGTCGTCACGGCGATGGTGATGTCATAATGGTCGTCATGGCGACGATAACGTCATAATGGTCGTCATGGCGACGATGATGTCATAATGGTCGTCATGGCGACGATGATGTCATAATGGTCGTCATGGCGACGATGATGACATAATGGTCGTCATGGCGACGATGATGTCAGTATGGTGGTCATGGCTTTGGTGATGTCATAATGGTTGTCATGGCGACGGTGATGTCATAATGGTGGTCATGGCGACGGTGTTGCCATAATGGTCGTCATGGCGACGATGATGTCATAATGGTCGTCATGGCGACGATGATGTCATAATGGTCGTCATACCGACGATGATGTCATAATGGTCGTCATGGCGAAGATGACGTCATAATGGTCGTCATGGCGACGATGACGTCATAACGGTCGTCATGGCGACGATGATGTCATAATGGTCGTCATGTCGACGGTGATGTCATAATAGTCGTCATGGCGACGATGATGTCATAATGGTCGTCATGCCGACGATGATGTCAAAATGGTCGTAATGGCGACGGTGATGTCATAATAGTCGTCATGGCGACGATGATGTCATAAAGGTCGTCATGCCGACGATGATGTCATAATGGTCGTCATGGCGACTGTGTTGCCATAATGGTCGTCATTGCGACGATGATGTCATAATGGTCGTCATGGCGACGATTATGTCATACTGGTCGTCATGGCGACGGTGTTGCCATAATGGTCGTGATGGCGACGATGATGTCATAATGGTCGTCATGGCGAAGATGATGTCATAATGGTGATCATTCCGAAGATGATGTCATAATGGTCGTCATGGCGACGATGACGTCATAATGGTCGTCATGGCGACGGTGATGTCACAATGGTCGTCATGGCGACGGTGATGTCATGATGGTCGTCATGCCGACGATGATGTCATTATGGTGGTCATGGCTTTGGTGATGTCATAATGGTCATCATGGCGACGATGATGTCATAATGGTCGTCATAGCGACGATGATGTCATAATGGTCGTCATGGCGACGATGATGTCAGTATGGTGGTCATGGCTTTGGTGATGTCATAATGGTTGTCATGGCGACGGTGATGTCATAATGGTCGTCATGGCGACGATGATGTCATAATGGTCGTCATGGTGACGATGATGTCATAATGGTCGTCATGGCGACGATGATGTCATAATGGTCGTCATGGCGACGATGATGTCAGTATGGTGGTCATTGCTTTGGTGATGTCATAATGGTCGTCATGGCGACGGTGATGTCATAATAGTCGTCATGGCAATGGTGATGTCATACTGGTCATCATGGCGACGGTGTTGCCATAATGGTCGTCATTTCGTCGATGATGTCATAACGGACCGTCATGCCGACGATGATGTCATAATGGTCGTCATGGCGACGGTGTTGTCATAATGGTCGTCATGGCGACGATGATGTCATAATGGTCGTCATGGCGACAATGATGTCATAATGGTCGTCATGGCGACAATGATGTCATAATGGTCGTCATGGCGACGATGATGTCATAATGGTCGTCATGGCGACGATGATGTCAATATGGTTGTCATGGCTTTGGTGATGTCATAATGGTCGTCATGGCGACGGTGATGTCATAATGGTCGTCATGGCGACGGTGATGTCATAATGGTCGTCATGGCGACGATGATGTCATAATGGTCGTCACGGCGACGGTGATGTCATAATGGTCGTCATGGCGACGATGATGTCATACTTTTCGTCATGGCGACGGTGTTGCCATAAGGGTCGTCATGGCGACGATGATGTCATAATGGTCGTCATGGCGACGATGATGTCATAATGGTCGTCATGGCGACGATGACGTCATAATAGTCGTCATGGCGACGATGATGTAATAATGGTTGTCATGGCGACGATGATATCATACTGGTCGTCATGGCGACGGTGTTGCCATAATGGTCGTCATGGCGACGATGATGTCATAATGGTCGTCATGGCGACGGTGATGTCATAATGGTCGTCATACCGACGATGATGTCATAATGGTCGTCATGGCGAAGATGATGTCATAATGGTGGTCATTCCGAAGATGATGTCATAATGGTCGTCATGGCGACGATGACGTCATAATGGTCGTCATGGCGACGATGACGTCATAACGGTCGTCATGGCGACGATGAAGTCATAATGGTCGTCATGTCGACGGTGATGTCATAATAGTCGTCATGGCGACGATGATGTCATAATGGTCGTCATGCCGACGATGATGTCAAAATGGTCGTAATGGCGACGGTGATGTCATAATAGTCGTCATGGCGACGATGATGTCATAAAGGTCGTCATGCCGACGATGATGTCATAATGGTCGTCATGGCGACGGTGTTGCCATAATGGTCGTCATGGCGACGATGATGTCATAATGGTCGTCATGGCGACGATGATGTCATAATGGTCGTCATGGCGACGATGACGTCATAATGGTCGTCATGGCGACGATGATGTCATGATGGTCGTCATGGCGACGATGATGTCATAATGGTCGTCATGGCGACGATGATGTCATAATGGTCGTCATGGCGACGATGATGTCAGTATGGTGGTCATGGCTTTGGTGATGTCATAATGGTCGTCATGGCGACGGTGATGTCATAATGGTCGTCATGGCAATGGTGATGTCAGAATGGTCGTCATGGCGACGATGATGTCAGTATGGTGGTCATGGCTTTGGTATTGTCATAATGGTCGTCATGGCGACGATGATGTCATAATGGTCGTCATGGCGACGATGATGTCAATATGGTTGTCATGGCTTTGGTGATGTCATAATGGTCGTCATGGCGACGGTGATGTCATAATGGTCGTCATGGCGACGATGATGTCATAATGGTCGTCATGGCGACGATGATGTCATAATGGTCGTCACGGCGACGGTGATGTCATAATGGTCGTCATGGCGACGATGATGTCATACTTTTCGTCATGGCGACAGTGTTGCCATAAGGGTCGTCATGGCGACGATGATGTCATAAGGGTCGTCATGGCGACGATGATGTCATAATGGTCGTCATGGCGACGATGACGTCATAATAGTCGTCATGGCGACGATGATGTAATAATGGTTGTCATGGCGACGATGATATCATACTGGTCGTCATGGCAACGGTGTTGCCATAATGGTCGTCATGGCGACGATGATGTCATAATGGTCGTCATGGCGACGGTGATGTCATAATGGTCGTCATGGCGACGGTGATGTCATGATGGTAGTCATGCCGACGATGATGTCAGTATGGTGGTCATGGCTTTGGTGATGTCATAATGGTAATCATGGCGACGATGATGTCATAATGGTCGTCATAGCGACGATGATGTCATAATGGTCGTCATGGCGACGATGATGTCAGTATGGTGGTCATGGCTTTGGTGATGTCATAATGGTTGTCATGGCGACGGTGATGTCATAATGGTGGTCATGGCGACGGTGTTGCCATAATGGTCGTCATGGCGACGATGATGTCATAATGGTCGTCATGGCGACGATGATGTCATAATGGTCGTCATACCGACGATGATGTCATAATGGTCGTCATGGCGAAGATGATGTCATAATGGTGGTCATTCCGAAGATGATGTCATAATGGTCGTCATGGCGACGATGACGTCATAATGGTCGTCATGGCGACGATGACGTCATAACGGTCGTCATGGCGACGATGATGTCATAATGGTCGTCATGTCGACGGTGATGTCATAATAGTCGTCATGGCGACGATGATGTCATAATGGTCGTCATGCCGACGATGATGTCAAAATGGTCGTAATGGCGACGGTGATGTCATAATAGTCGTCATGGCGACGATGATGTCATAAAGGTCGTCATGCCGACGATGATGTCATAATGGTCGTCATGGCGACTGTGTTGCCATAATGGTCGTCATGGCGACGATGATGTCATAAGGGTCGTCATGGCGACGATGACGTCATAATGGTCGTCATGGCGACGATGACGTCATAATGGTCGTCATGGCGACGATGATGTCATGATGGTCGTCATGGCGACGATGATGTCATAATGGTCGTCATGGCGACGATGATGTCATAATGGTCGTCATGGCGACGATGATGTCAGTATGGTGGTCATGGCTTTGGTGATGTCATAATGGTCGTCATGGCGACGGTGATGTCATAATGGTCGTCATGGCAATGGTGATGTCAGAATGGTCGTCATGGCGACGATGATGTCAGTATGGTGGTCATGGCTTTGGTAATGTCATAATGGTCGTCATGGCGACGATGATGTCATAATGGTCGTCATGGCGACGATGATGTCAATATGGTTGTCATGGCTTTGGTGATGTCATAATGGTCATCATGGCGACGATGATGTCATAATGGTCGTCATAGCGACGATGATGTCATAATGGTCGTCATGGCGACGATGATGTCAGTATGGTGGTCATGGCTTTGGTGATGTCATAATGGTTGTCATGGCGACGGTGATGTCATAATGGTGGTCATGGCGACGGTGTTGCCATAATGGTCGTCATGGCGACGATGATGTCATAATGGTCGTCATGGCGACGATGATGTCATAATGGTCGTCATACCGACGATGATGTCATAATGGTCGTCATGGCGAAGATGATGTCATAATGGTGGTCATTCCGAAGATGATGTCATAATGGTCGTCATGGCGACGATGACGTCATAATGGTCGTCATGGCGACGGTGATGTCACAATGGTCGTCATGGCGACGATGATGTCATAATGGTCGTCACAGCGACGATGATGTTATAATGGTCGTCACGGCGACGGTGATGTCATAATGGTCGTCATGGCGACGATGATGTCATACTGGTCGTCATGGCGACGGTGTTGCCATAATGGTCGTCATGGCGACGATGATGTCATAATGGTCGTCATGGCGACGATTATGTCATAATGGTCGTCATGGCGACGATGACGTCATAATGGTCGTCATGGCGACGATGATGTAATAATGGTCGTCATGGCGACGATGATATCATACTGGTCGTCATGGCGACGGTGTTGCCATAATGGTCGTCATGGCGACGATGATGTCATAATGGTCGTCATGGCGACGGTGATGTCATAATGGTCGTCATGGCGACGGTGATGTCATGACGGTAGTCATGCCGACGATGATGTCAGTATGGTGGTCATGGCTTTGGTGATGTCATAATGGTCGTCATGGCGACGATGATGTCATAATGGTCGTCATGGCGACGATGATGTCAGTATGGTGGTCATGGCTTTGGTGATGTCATAATGGTCGTCATGGCGACGATGACGTCATAACGGTCGTCATGGCGACAATGATGTCATAATGGTCGTCATGTCGACGGTGATGTCATAATAGTCGTCATGGCGACGATGATGTCATAATGGTCGTCATGCCGACGATGATGTCAAAATGGTCGTAATGGCGACGGTGATGTCATAATAGTCGTCATGGCGACGATGATGTCATAAAGGTCGTCATGCCGACGATGATGTCATAATGGTCGTCATGGCGACTGTGTTGCCATAATGGTCGTCATGGCGACGATGATGTCATAAGGGTCGTCATGGCGACGATGACGTCATAATGGTCGTCATGGCGACGATGACGTCATAATGGTCGTCATGGCGACGATGATGTCATGATGGTCGTCATGGCGACGATGATGTCATAATGGTCGTCATGGCGACGATGATGTCATAATGGTCGTCATGGCGACGATGATGTCAGTATGGTGGTCATGGCTTTGGTGATGTCATAATGGTCGTCATGGCGACGGTGATGTCATAATGGTCGTCATGGCAATGGTGATGTCAGAATGGTCGTCATGGCGACGATGATGTCAGTATGGTGGTCATGGCTTTGGTGATGTCATAATGGTCGTCATGGCGACGATGATGTCATAATGGTCGTCATGGCGACGATGATGTCAATATGGTTGTCATGGCTTTGGTGATGTCATAATGGTCATCATGGCGACGATGATGTCATAATGGTCGTCATAGCGACGATGATGTCATAATGGTCGTCATGGCGACGATGATGTCAGTATGGTGGTCATGGCTTTGGTGATGTCATAATGGTTGTCATGGCGACGGTGATGTCATAATGGTGGTCATGGCGACGGTGTTGCCATAATGGTCGTCATGGCGACGATGATGTCATAATGGTCGTCATGGCGACGATGATGTCATAATGGTCGTCATACCGACGATGATGTCATAATGGTCGTCATGGCGAAGATGATGTCATAATGGTGGTCATTCCGAAGATGATGTCATAATGGTCGTCATGGCGACGATGACGTCATAATGGTCGTCATGGCGACGGTGATGTCACAATGGTCGTCATGGCGACGATGATGTCATAATGGTCGTCACAGCGACGATGATGTTATAATGGTCGTCACGGCGACGGTGATGTCATAATGGTCGTCATGGCGACGATGATGTCATGATGGTCGTCATGGCGACGATGATGTCATAATGGTCGTCATGGCGACGATGACGTCATAATGGTCGTCATGGCGACGATGATGTCATAATGGTCGTCATGGCGACGATGATGTCAATATGGTTGTCATGGCTTTGGTGATGTCATAATGGTCATCATGGCGACGATGATGTCATAATGGTCGTCATAGCGACGATGATGTCATAATGGTCGTCATGGCGACGATGATGTCAGTATGGTGGTCATGGCTTTGGTGATGTCATAATGGTTGTCATGGCGACGGTGATGTCATAATGGTGGTCATGGCGACGGTGTTGCCATAATGGTCGTCATGGCGACGATGATGTCATTATGGTCGTCATGGCGACGATGATGTCATAATGGTCGTCATACCGACGATGATGTCATAATGGTCGTCATGGCGAAGATGATGTCATAATGGTGGTCATTCCGAAGATGATGTCATAATGGTCGTCATGGCGACGATGACGTCATAATGGTCGTCATGGCGACGGTGATGTCACAATGGTCGTCATGGCGACGATGATGTCATAATGGTCGTCACAGCGACGATGATGTTATAATGGTCGTCACGGCGACGGTGATGCCATAATGGTCGTCATGGCGACGATGATGTCATACTGGTCGTCATGGCGACGATTATGTCATAATGGTCGTCATGGCGACGATGACGTCATAATGGTCGTCATGGCGACGATGATGTCATAATGGTCGTCATGGCGACGATGATGTCAATATGGTTGTCAGGGCTTTGGTGATGTCATAATGGTCATCATGGCGACGATGATGTCATAATGGTCGTCATAGCGACGATGATGTCATAATGGTCGTCATGGCGACGATGATGTCAGTATGGTGGTCATGGCTTTGGTGATGTCATAATGGTTGTCATGGCGACGGTGATGTCATAATGGTGGTCATGGCGACGGTGTTGCCATAATGGTCGTCATGGCGACGATGATGTCATAATGGTCGTCATGGCGACGATGATGTCATAATGGTCGTCATACCGACGATGATGTCATAATGGTCGTCATGGCGAAGATGATGTCATAATGGTGGTCATTCCGAAGATGATGTCATAATGGTCGTCATGGCGACGATGACGTCATAATGGTCGTCATGGCGACGGTGATGTCACAATGGTCGTCATGGCGACGGTGATGTCATGATGGTCGTCATGCCGACGATGATGTCATTATGGTGGTCATGGTTTTGGTGATGTCATAATGGTCATCATGGCGACGATGATGTCATAATGGTCGTCATAGCGACGATGATTTCATAATGGTCGTCATGGCGACGATGATGTCAGTATGGTGGTCATGGCTTTGGTGATGTCATAATGGTTGTCATGGCGACGGTGATGTCATAATGGTCGTCATGGCGACGGTGATGTCATAATGGTCGTCATGGTGATGATGATGTCATAATGGTCGTCATGGCGACGATGATGTCATAATGGTCGTCATGGCGACGATGATGTCAGTATGGTGGTCATTGCTTTGGTGATGTCATAATGGTCGTCATGGCGACGGTGATGTCATAATAGTCGTCATGGCAATGGTGATGTCATACTGGTCATCATGGCGACGGTGTTGCCATAATGGTCGTCATTTCGTCGATGATGTCATAATGGTCGTCATGCCGACGATGATGTCATAATGGTCGTCATGGCGACGGTGTTGTCATAATGGTCGTCATGGCGACGATGATGTCATAATGGTCGTCATGGCGACAATGATGTCATAATGGTCGTCATGGCGACAATGATGTCATAATGGTCGTCATGGCGACGATGATGTCATAATGGTCGTCATGGCGACGATGATGTCATAATGGTCGTCATGCCGACGATGATGTTATAATGGTCGTCATGGCGACGGTGTTGCCATAATGGTCGTCATGGCGACGATGATGTCATAATGGTCGTCATGGCAACGATGATGTCATAATGGTCGTCATGGCGACGATGATGTCAGTATGGTGGACATTGCTTTGGTGATGTCATAATGGTCGTCATGGCGACGGTGATGTCATAATATTCGTCATGGCAATGATGATGTCATACTGGTCGTCATGGCGACGGTGTTGCCATAATGGTCGTCATTTCGACGATGATGTCATAATGGTCGTCATGCCGACGATGATGTCATAATGGTCGTCATGGCGACGGTGTTGTCATAATGGTCGTCATGGCGACGATGATGTCATAATGGTCGTCATGGCGACGATGATGTCATAATGGTCGTCATTGCGACGATGATGTCATAATGGTCGTCATGGCGACGATGATGTCATAATGGTCGTCATGGCGACGATGATGTCAGTATGGTGGTCATTGCTTTGGTGATGTCATAATGGTCGTCATGGCGACGGTGATGTCATAATAGTCGTCATGGCAATGGTGATGTCATACTGGTCGTCATGGCGACGGTGTTGCCATAATGGTCGTCATTTCGCCGATGATGTCATAATGGTCGTCATGCCGACGATGATGTCATAATGGTCGTCATGGCGACGGTGTTGTCATAATGGTCGTCATGGCGACGATGATGTCATAATGGTCGTCATGGCGACGATGATGTCATAATGGTCGTCATGGCGACGATGATGTCATAATGGTCGTCATGGCGACAATGATGTCATAATGGTCGTCATGGCGACGATGATGTCATAATGGTCGTCATGGCGACGATGATGTCAATATGGTTGTCATGGCTTTGGTGATGTCATAATGGTCGTCAGGGCGACGGTGATGTCATAATGGTCGTCATGGCGACGATGATGTCATAATGGTCGTCACAGCGACGATGATGTTATAATGGTCGTCACGGCGACGGTGATGTCATAATGGTCGTCATGGCGACGATGATGTCATACTGGTCGTCATGGCGACGGTGTTGCCATAATGGTCGTCATGGCGACGATGATGTCATAATGGTCGTCATGGCGACGATGATGTCATAATGGTCGTCATGGCGACGATGACGTCATAATGGTCGTCATGGCGACGATGATGTAATAATGGTCGTCATGGCGACGATGATATCATACTGGTCGTCATGGCGACGGTGTTGCCATAATGGTCGTCATGGCGACGATGATGTCATAATGGTCGTCATGGCGACGGTGATGTCATAATGGTCGTCATGGCGACGGTGATGTCATGACGGTAGTCATGCCGACGATGATGTCAGTATGGTGGTCATGGCTTTGGTGATGTCATAATGGTCGTCATGGCGACGATGATGTCATAATGGTCGTCATGGCGACGATGATGTCAGTATGGTGGTCATGGCTTTGGTGATGTCATAATGGTTGTCATGGCGACGGTGATGTCATAATGGTCGTCATGGCGACAATGATGTCATAATGGTCGTCATGGTGACGATGATGTCATAATGGTCGTCATGGCGACGATGACGTCATAATGGTCGTCATGGCGACGATGACGTCATAATGGTCGTCATGGCGACGATGTTGTCATAATGGTCGTTATGGCGACGATGATGTCATACTGGTCGTCATGGCGACGGTGTTGCCATAATGGTCGTCATGGCGACGATGATGTCATAATGGTCGTCATGGCGACGATGATGTCAATATGGTTGTCATGGCTTTGGTGATGTCATAATGGTCGTCATGGCGACGGTGATGTCATAATGTTCGTCACGGCGACGATGATGTCATAATGATCGTCACGGCGACGATGATATCATAATGGTCGTCACGGCGATGGTGATGTCATAATGGTCGTCATGGCGACGATAACGTCATAATGGTCGTCATGGCGACGATGATGTCATAATGGTCGTCATGGCGACGATGATGTCATAATGGTCGTCATGGCGACGATGATGACATAATGGTCGTCATGGCGACGATGACGTCATAATGGTCGTCATTGCGACGATGATGTCATAATGGTCGTCATGGCGACGATTATGTCATACTGGTCGTCATGGCGACGGTGTTGCCATAATGGTCGTGATGGCGACGATGATGTCATAATGGTCGTCATGGCGAAGATGATGTCATAATGGTGGTCATTCCGAAGATGATGTCATAATGGTCGTCATGGCGACGATGACGTCATAATGGTCGTCATGGCGACGGTGATGTCACAATGGTCGTCATGGCGACGGTGATGTCATGATGGTCGTCATGCCGACGATGATGTCATTATGGTGGTCATGGCTTTGGTGATGTCATAATGGTCATCATGGCGACGATGATGTCATAATGGTCGTCATAGCGACGATGATGTCATAATGGTCGTCATGGCGACGATGATGTCAGTATGGTGGTCATGGCTTTGGTGATGTCATAATGGTTGTCATGGCGACGGTGATGTCATAATGGTCGTCATGGCGACGATGATGTCATAATGGTCGTCATGGTGACGATAATGTCATAATGGTCGTCATGGCGACGATGATGTCATCATGGTCGTCATGGCGACGATGATGTCAGTATGGTGGTCATTGCTTTGGTGATGTCATAATGGTCGTCATGGCGACGGTGATGTCATAATAGTCGTCATGGCAATGGTGATGTCATACTGGTCATCATGGCGACGGTGTTGCCATAATGGTCGTCATTTCGTCGATGATGTCATAACGGACCGTCATGCCGACGATGATGTCATAATGGTCGTCATGGCGACGGTGTTGTCATAATGGTCGTCATGGCGACGATGATGTCATAATGGTCGTCATGGCGACAATGATGTCATAATGGTCGTCATGGCGACAATGATGTCATAATGGTCGTCATGGCGACGATGATGTCATAATGGTCGTCATGGCGACGATGATGTCAATATGGTTGTCATGGCTTTGATGATGTCATAATGGTCGTCATGGCGACGATGATGTCATAATGGTCGTCACGGCGACGGTGATGTCATAATGGTCGTCATGGCGACGATGATGTCATACTTTTCGTCATGGCGACGGTGTTGCCATAAGGGTCGTCATGGCGACGATGATGTCATAATGGTCGTCATGGCGACGATGATGTCATAATGGTCGTCATGGCGACGATGACGTCATAATAGTCGTCATGGCGACGATGATGTAATAATGGTTGTCATGGCGACGATGATATCATACTGGTCGTCATGGCGACGGTGTTGCCATAATCGTCGTCATGGCGACGATGATGTCATAATGGTCGTCATGGCGACGGTGATGTCATAATGGTCGTCATGGCGACGGTGATGTCATGATGGTAGTCATGCCGACGATGATGTCAGTATGGTGGTCATGGCTTTGGTGATGTCATAATGGTAATCATGGTGACGATGATGTCATAATGGTCGTCATAGCGACGATGATGTCATAATGGTCGTCATGGCGACGATGATGTCAGTATGGTGGTCATGGCTTTGGTGATGTCATAATGGTTGTCATGGCGACGGTGATGTCATAATGGTGGTCATGGCGACGGTGTTGCCATAATGGTCGTCATGGCGACGATGATGTCATAATGGTCGTCATGGCGACGATGATGTCATAATGGTCGTCATACCGACGATGATGTCATAATGGTCGTCATGGCGAAGATGATGTCATAATGGTGGTCATTCCGAAGATGATGTCATAATGGTCGTCATGGCGACGATGACGTCATAATGGTCGTCATGGCGACGATGACGTCATAACGGTCGTCATGGCGACGATGATGTCATAATGGTCGTCATGTCGACGGTGATGTCATAATAGTCGTCATGGCGACGATGATGTCATAATGGTCGTCATGCCGACGATGATGTCAAAATGGTCGTAATGGCGACGGTGATGTCATAATAGTCGTCATGGCGACGATGATGTCATAAAGGTCGTCATGCCGACGATGATGTCATAATGGTCGTCATGGCGACGGTGTTGCCATAATGGTCGTCATGGCGACGATGATGTCATAATGGTCGTCATGGCGACGATGACGTCATAATGGTCGTCATGGCGACGATGACGTCATAATGGTCGTCATGGCGACGATGATGTCATGATGGTCGTCATGGCGACGATGATGTCATAATGGTCGTCACGGCGACGGTGATGTCATAATGGTCGTCATGGCGACGATGATGTCATACTTTTCGTCATGGCGACGGTGTTGCCATAAGGGTCGTCATGGCGACGATGATGTCATAATGGTCGTCATGGCGACGATGATGTCATAATGGTCGTCATGGCGACGATGACGTCATAATAGTCGTCATGGCGACGATGATGTAATAATGGTTGTCATGGCGACGATGATATCATACTGGTCGTCATGGCGACGGTGTTGCCATAATGGTCGTCATGGCGACGATGATGTCATAATGGTCGTCATGGCGACGGTGATGTCATAATGGTCGTCATGGCGACGGTGATGTCATGATGGTAGTCATGCCGACGATGATGTCAGTATGGTGGTCATGGCTTTGGTGATGTCATAATGGTAATCATGGCGACGATGATGTCATAATGGTCGTCATAGCGACGATGATGTCATAATGGTCGTCATGGCGACGATGATGTCAGTATGGTGGTCATGGCTTTGGTGATGTCATAATGGTTGTCATGGCGACGGTGATGTCATAATGGTGGTCATGGCGACGGTGTTGCCATAATGGTCGTCATGGCGACGATGATGTCATAATGGTCGTCATGGCGACGATGATGTCATAATGGTCGTCATACCGACGATGATGTCATAATGGTCGTCATGGCGAAGATGATGTCATAATGGTGGTCATTCCGAAGATGATGTCATAATGGTCGTCATGGCGACGATGACGTCATAATGGTCGTCATGGCGACGATGACGTCATAACGGTCGTCATGGCGACGATGATGTCATAATGGTCGTCATGTCGACGGTGATGTCATAATAGTCGTCATGGCGACGATGATGTCATAATGGTCGTCATGCCGACGATGATGTCAAAATGGTCGTAATGGCGACGGTGATGTCATAATAGTCGTCATGGCGACGATGATGTCATAAAGGTCGTCATGCCGACGATGATGTCATAATGGTCGTCATGGCGACGGTGTTGCCATAATGGTCGTCATGGCGACGATGATGTCATAATGGTCGTCATGGCGACGATGATGTCATATTGGTCGTCATGGCGACGATGACGTCATAATGGTCGTCATGGCGACGATGATGTCATGATGGTCGTCATGGCGACGATGATGTCATAATGGTCGTCATGGCGACGATGATGTCATAATGGTCGTCATGGCGACGATGATGTCAGTATGGTGGTCATGGCTTTGGTGATGTCATAATGGTCGTCACGGCGACGGTGATGTCATAATGGTCGTCATGGCAATGGTGATGTCAGAATGGTCGTCATGGCGACGATGATGTCAGTATGGTGGTCATGGCTTTGGTGATGTCATAATGGTCGTCATGGCGACGATGATGTCAATATGGTCGTCATGGCGACGATGATGTCAATATGGTTGTCATGGCTTTGGTGATGTCATAATGGTCGTCATGGCGACGGTGATGTCATAATGGTCGTCATGGCGACGATGATGTCATAATGGTCGTCATGGCGACGATGATGTCATAATGGTCGTCATGCCTACGATGATGTCAAAATGGTCATAATGGCGACGGTGATGTCATAATAGTCGTCATGGCGACGATGATGTCATAAAGGTCGTCATGCCGACGATGATGTCATAATGGTCGTCATGGCGACTGTGTTGCCATAATGGTCGTCATGGCGACGATGATGTCATAATGGTCGTCATGGCGACGATGACGTCATAATGGTCGTCATGGCGACGATGACGTCATAATGGTCGTCATGGCGACGATGATGTCATGATGGTCGTCATGGCGACGATGATGTCATAATGGTCGTCATGGCGACGATGATGTCATAATGGTCGTCATGGCGACGATGATATCAGTATGGTGGTCATGGCTTTGGTGATGTCATAATGGTCGTCATGGCGACGGTGATGTCATAATGGTCGTCATGGCAATGGTGATGTCAGAATGGTCGTCATGGCGACGATGATGTCAGTATGGTGGTCATGGCTTTGGTGATGTCATAATGGTCGTCATGGCGACGATGATGTCATAATGGTCGTCATGGCGACGATGATGTCAATATGGTTGTCATGGCTTTGGTGATGTCATAATGGTCATCATGGCGACGATGATGTCATAATGGTCGTCATAGCGACGATGATGTCATAATGGTCGTCATGGCGACGATGATGTCAGTATGGTGGTCATGGCTTTGGTGATGTCATAATGGTTGTCATGGCGACGGTGATGTCATAATGGTGGTCATGGCGACGGTGTTGCCATAATGGTCGTCATGGCGACGATGATGTCATAATGGTCGTCATGGCGACGATGATGTCATAATGGTCGTCATACCGACGATGATGTCATAATGGTCGTCATGGCGAAGATGATGTCATAATGGTGGTCATTCCGAAGATGATGTCATAATGGTCGTCATGGCGACGATGACGTCATAATGGTCGTCATGGCGACGGTGATGTCACAATGGTCGTCATGGCGACGGTGATGTCATGATGGTCGTCATGCCGACGATGATGTCATTATAATGGTCATGGCTTTGGTGATGTCATAAGGGTCATCATGGCGACGATGATGTCATAATGGTCGTCATAGCGACGATGATGTCATAATGGTCGTCATGGCGACGATGATGTCAGTATGGTGGTCATGGCTTTGGTGATGTCATAATGGTTGTCATGGCGACGGTGATGTCATAATGGTCGTCATGGCGACGATGATGTCATAATGGTCGTCATGGTGATGATGATGTCATAATGGTCGTCATGGCGACGATGATGTCATAATGGTCGTCATGGCGACGATGATGTCAGTATGGTGGTCATTGCTTTGGTGATGTCATAATGGTCGTCATGGCGACGGTGATGTCATAATAGTCGTCATGGCAATGGTGATGTCATACTGGTCATCATGGCGACGGTGTTGCCATAATGGTCGTCATTTCGTCGATGATGTCATAATGGTCGTCATGCCGACGATGATGTCATAATGGTCGTCATGGCGACGGTGTTGTCATAATGGTCGTCATGGCGACGATGATGTCATAATGGTCGTCATGGCGACAATGATGTCATAATGGTCGTCATGGCGACAATGATGTCATAATGGTCGTCATGGCGACGATGATGTCATAATGGTCATCATGGCGACGATGATGTCATAATGGTCGTCATGCCGACGATGATGTTATAATGGTCGTCATGGCGACGGTGTTGCCATAATGGTCGTCATGGCGACGATGATGTCATAATGGTCGTCATGGCAACGATGATGTCATAATGGTCGTCATGGCGACGATGATGTCAGTATGGTGGTCATTGCTTTGGTGTTGTCATAATGGTCGTCATGGCGACGGTGATGTCATAATATTCGTCATGGCAATGATGATGTCATACTGGTCGTCATGGCGACGGTGTTGCCATAATGGTCGTCATTTCGACGATGATGTCATAATGGTCGTCATGCCGACGATGATGTCATAATGGTCGTCATGGCGACGGTGTTGTCATAATGGTCGTCATGGCGACGATGATGTCATAATGGTCGTCATGGCGACGATGATGTCATAATGGTCGTCATTGCGACGATGATGTCATAATGGTCGTCATGGCGACGATGATGTCATAATGGTCGTCATGGCGACGATGATGTCAGTATGGTGGTCATTGCTTTGGTGATGTCATAATGGTCGTCATGGCGACGGTGATGTCATAATAGTCGTCATGGCAATGGTGATGTCATACTGGTCGTCATGGCGACGGTGTTGCCATAATGGTCGTCATTTCGCCGATGATGTCATAATGGTCGTCATGCCGACGATGATGTCATAATGGTCGTCATGGCGACGGTGTTGTCATAATGGTCGTCATGGCGACGATGATGTCATAATGGTCGTCATGGCGACGATGATGTCATAATGGTCGTCATGGCGACGATGATGTCATAATGGTCGTCATGGCGACGATGATGTCATAATGGTCGTCATGGCGACAATGATGTCATAATGGTCGTCATGGCGACGATGATGTCATAATGGTCGTCATGGCGACGATGATGTCAATATGGTTGTCATGGCTTTGGTGATGTCATAATGGTCGTCAGGGCGACGGTGATGTCATAATGGTCGTCATGGCGACGATGATGTCATAATGGTCGTCACAGCGACGATGATGTTATAATGGTCGTCACGGCGACGGTGATGTCATAATGGTCGTCATGGCGACGATGATGTCATACTGGTCGTCATGGCGACGGTGTTGCCATAATGGTCGTCATGGCGACGATGATGTCATAATGGTCGTCATGGCGACGATGATGTCATAATGGTCGTCATGGCGACGATGACGTCATAATGGTCGTCATGGCGACGATGATGTAATAATGGTCGTCATGGCGACGATGATATCATACTGGTCGTCATGGCGACGGTGTTGCCATAATGGTCGTCATGGCGACGATGATGTCATAATGGTCGTCATGGCGACGGTGATGTCATAATGGTCGTCATGGCGACGGTGATGTCATGATGGTAGTCATGCCGACGATGATGTCAGTATGGTGGTCATGGCTTTGGTGATGTCATAATGGTCGTCATGGCGACGATGATGTCATAATGGTCGTCATGGCGACGATGATGTCAGTATGGTGGTCATGGCTTTGGTGATGTCATAATGGTTGTCATGGCGACGGTGATGTCATAATGGTCGTCATGGCGACAATGATGTCATAATGGTCGTCATGGTGACGATGATGTCATAATGGTCGTCATGGCGACGATGACGTCATAATGGTCGTCATGGCGACGATGACGTCATAATGGTCGTCATGGCGACGATGTTGTCATAATGGTCGTTATGGCGACGATGATGTCATACTGGTCGTCATGGCGACGGTGTTGCCATAATGGTCGTCATGGCGACGATGATGTCATAATGGTCGTCATGGCGACGATGATGTCAATATGGTTGTCATGGCTTTGGTGATGTCATAATGGTCGTCATGGCGACGGTGATGTCATAATGTTCGTCACGGCGACGATGATGTCATAATGATCGTCACGGCGACGATGATATCATAATGGTCGTCACGGCGATGGTGATGTCATAATGGTCGTCATGGCGACGATAACGTCATAATGGTCGTCATGGCGACGATGATGTCATAATGGTCGTCATGGCGACGATGATGACATAATGGTCGTCATGGCGACGATGACGTCATAATGGTCGTCATTGCGACGATGATGTCATAATGGTCGTCATGGCGATGATTATGTCATACTGGTCGTCATGGCGGCGGTGTTGCCATAATGGTCGTCATGGCGACGATGATGTCATAATGGTCGTCATGGCGACGGTGATGTCATAATGGTCGTCATGGCGACGATGATGTCATAATGGTCGTCATGGCGACGATGATGTCAGTATGGTGGTCATGGCTTTGGTGATGTCATAATGGTCGTCATGGCGACGGTGATGTCATAATGGTCGTCATGGCAATGGTGATGTCAGAATGGTCGTCATGGCGACGATGATGTCAGTATGGTGGTCATGGCTTTGGTGATGTCATAATGGTCGTCATGGCGACGGTGATGTCATAATGGTCGTCATGGCGACGATGATGTCAATATGGTTGTCATGGCTTTGGTGATGTCATAATGGTCGTCATGGCGACGGTGATGTCATAATGGTCGTCACGGCGACGATGATGTCATAATGGTCGTCACGGCGACGGTGATGTCATAAGGGTAGTCATGGCGACGATGATGTCATACTGGTCGTCATGGCGACGATGATGTCATACTGGTCGTCATGGCGACGGTGTTGCCATAATGGTCGTCATGGCGACGACTATGTCATAATGGTCGTCATGGCGACGATGACGTCATAATGGTCGTCATGGCGACGATGGCGTCATAATGGTCGTCATGGCGACGATGATGTCATAATGGTCGTCATGCCGACGATGATGTCATAATGGTCGTCATCGGTGTTGCCATAATGGTCGTCATGTCGACAATGATGTCATAATGGTCATCATGGCGACGGTGATGTCATAATGGTCGTCATGGCGACGATGTTGTAATAATGGTCGTCATGGCGAAGATGATGTCATAATGGTCGTCATGGCGACGATGATGTCATAATGGTCGTCATGGCGACGATGATGTCATAATGGTCGTCATGGCGACGATGATGTCATAATGGTCGTCATGGCGACGGTGATGTCATACTAGTCGTTAGGGCGCCGATGATGTCATAATGGTCGTCATGCCGACGATGATGTCATAATGGTCGTCATGGCGACGGTGTTGCCATAATGGTCGTCATGGCGACGATGATGTCATAATGGTCGTCATGGCGACGATGATGTCATAATGGTGGTCATGGCTTTGGTGATGTCATAATGGTCGTCATGGCGACGGTGATGTCATAATGGTCGTCATGGCAATGGTGATGTCATAATGGTCGTCATGGCGACGATGATGTCAGTATGGTGGTCAAGGCTTTGGTGATGTCATAATGGTCGTCATGGCGACGATGATGTCATAATGGTCGTCATGGCGATGATGATGTCAATATGGTTGTCATGACTTTGGTGATGTGATAATGGTCGTCATGGCGACGGTGATGTCATAATAGTCATCATGGCGACGATGATGTCATAATGGTCGTCACGGCGACGATGATGTCATAATGGTCGTCACGGCGGCGGTAATGTCATAATGGTCGTCATGGCGACGATGATGTCATACTGTCGTCATGGCGACTGTGTTGCCATAATGGTCGTCATGGCGACGATGATGTCATAATGGTCATCATGGCGACGATGACGTCATAATGGTCGTCATGGCGACGATGATGTCATAATGGTCGTCATGGCGACGGTTTGCCATAATGGTCTTCATGGCGACGATGATGTCATAATGGTCGTCATGGCGACCATGATGTCATAATGGTCGTCATACCGACGATGATGTCATAATGGTCGTCATGGCGAAGATGATGTCATAATGGTCGTCATGGCGACGATGATGTCATAATGGTCGTCATACCGACGATGATGTCATAATGGTCGTCATGGCGAAGATGATGTCATAATGGTCGTCATTCCGAAGATGATGTCATAATGGTCGTCATGGCGACGATGACGTCATAATGGTCGTCATGGCGACGGTGTTGCCATAATGGTCGTCATGGCGACGATGATGTCATACTGGTCGTCATGGCGACGGTGTTGCCATAATGGTCGTCATGGCGACGATGATGTCATAATGGTCGTCATGGCGACGATGATGTCATAATGGTCGTCATGGCGACGATGACGTCATAATGGTCGTCATGGCGACGATGATGTAATAATGGTCGTCATGGCGACGATGATATCATACTGGTCGTCATGGCGACGCTGTTGCCATAATGGTCGTCATGGCGACGATGATGTCATAATGGTCGTCATGGCGACGGTGATGTCACAATGGTCGTCATGGCGACGGTGATGTCATGATGGTCGTCATGCCGACGATGATGTCATTATGGTGGTCATGGCTTTGGTGATGTCATAATGGTCGTCATGGCGACGATGATGTCATAATGGTCGTCATAGCGACGATGATGTCATAATGGTCGTCATGGCGACGATGATGTCAGTATGGTGGTCATGGCTTTGGTGATGTCATAATGGTTGTCATGGCGACGGTGATGTCATAATGGTCGTCATGGCGACGATGATGTCATAATGGTCGTCATGGTGACGATGATGTCATAATGGTCGTCATGGCGACGATGATGTCATAATGGTCGTCATGGCGACGATGATGTCAGTATGGTGGTCATTGCTTTGGTGATGTCATAATGGTCGTCATGGCGACGGTGATGTCATAATAGTCGTCATGGCAATGGTGATGTCATACTGGTCATCATGGCGACGTTGTTGCCATAATGGTCGTCATTTCGTCGATGATGTCATAATGGTCGTCATGCCGACGATGATGTCATAATGGTCGTCATGGCGACGGTGTTGTCATAATGGTCGTCATGGCGATGATGATGTCATAATGGTCGTCATGGCGACGATGATGTCATAATGGTCGTCATGGCGACGATGATGTCATAATGGTCGTCATGGCGACGATGATGTCATAATGGTCGTCATGGCGACGATGATGTCAATATGGTTGTCATGGCTTTGGTGATGTCATAATGGTCGTCATGGCGACGGTGATGTCATAATGGTCGTCATGGCGACGATGATGTCATAATGGTCGTCACAGCGACGATGATGTCATAATGGTCGTCACGGCGACGGTGATGTCATAATGGTCGTCATGGCGACGATGATGTCATACTTTTCGTCATGGCGACGATGATGTCATAATGGTCGTCATGGCGACGATGATGTCATAATGGTCGTCATGGCGACGATGACGTCATAATGGTCGTCATGGCGACGATGATGTAATAATGGTCGTCATGGCGACGATGATATCATACTGGTCGTCATGGCGACGGTGTTGCCATAATGGTCGTCATGGCGACGATGATGTCATAATGGTCGTCATGGCGACGGTGATGTCATAATGGTCGTCATGGCGACGGTGATGTCATGATGGTAGTCATGCCGAAGATGATGTCAGTATGGTGGTCATGGCTTTGGTGATGTCATAATGGTCATCATGGCGACGATGATGTCATAATGGTCGTCATAGCGACGATGATGTCATAATGGTCGTCATGGCGACGATGATGTCAGTATGGTGGTCATGGCTTTGGTGATGTCATAATGGTTGTCATGGCGACGGTGATGTCATAATGGTGGTCATGGCGACGGTGTTGCCATAATGGTCGTCATGGCGACGATGATGTCATAATGGTCGTCATGGCGACGATGATGTCATAATGGTCGTCATACCGACGATGATGTCATAATGGTCGTCATGGCGAAGATGATGTCATAATGGTGGTCATTCCGAAGATGATGTCATAATGGTCGTCATGGCGACGATGACGTCATAATGGTCGTCATGTCGACGATGACGTCATAATAGTCGTCATGGCGACGATGATGTCATAATGGTCGTCATGCCGACGATGATGTCATAATGGTCGTCATGGCGACGGTGATGTCATAATAGTCGTCATGGCGACGATGATGTCATAAAGGTCGTCATGCCGACGATGATGTCATAATGGTCGTCATGGCGACGGTGTTGCCATAATGGTCGTCATGGCGACGATGATGTCATAATGGTCGTCATGGCGACGGTGATGACATAATGGTCGTCATGGCGACGGTGATGACATAATGGTCGTCATGGCGACGATGACGTCATAATGGTCGTCATGGCGACGATGATGTCATAATGGTCGTCATGGCGACGATGATGTCATAATGGTCATCATGGCGACGATGATGTCATAATGGTCGTCATGGCGACGATGATGTCAGTATGGTGGTCATGGCTTTGGTGATGTCATAATGGTCGTCATGGCGACGGTGATGTCATAATGGTCGTCATGGCAATGGTGATGTCAGAATGGTCGTCATGGCGACGATGATGTCAGTATGGTGGTCATGGCTTTGGTGATGTCATAATGGTCGTCATGGCGACGATGATGTCATAATGGTCGTCATGGCGACGATGATGTCAATATGGTTGTCATGGCTTTGGTGATGTCATAATGGTCATCATGGCGACGGTGATGTCATAATGGTCGTCATGGCGACGATGATGTCATAATGGTCGTCACGGCGACGATGATGTCATAATGGTCGTCACGGCGGCGGTAATGTCATAATTGTCGTCATGGCGACGATGATGTCATACTGTCGTCATGGCGACGGTGTTGCCATAATGGTCGTCATGGCGACGATGATGTCATAATGGTCATCATGGCGACGATGACGTCATAATGGTCGTCATGGCGACGATGACGTCATAATGGTCGTCATGGCGACGATGATGTCATAATGGTCGTCATGGCGACGATGATGTCATACTGGTCGTCATGGCGACGGTGTTGCCATAATTGTCGTCATGGCGACGATGATGTCATAATGGTCGTCATGCCGACGATGATGTCATAATGGTCGTCATGGCGACGGTGTTGCCATAATGGTCGTCATGGCGACGATGATGTCATAATGGTCGTCATGGCGACGATGATGTCATAATGGTCGTCATGGCGACGATGATGTCAGTATGGTGGTCATGGCTTTGGTGATGTCATAATGGTCGTCATGGCGTCGGTGATGTCATAATAGTCGTCATGGCAATGGTGATGTCATACTGGTCGTCATGGCGACGGTGTTGCCATAATGGTCGTCATTTCGACGATGATGTCATAATGGTCGTCATGCCGACGATGATGTCATAATGGTCGTCATGGCGACGGTGTTGTCATAATGGTCGTCATGGCGACGATGATGTCATAATGGTCGTCATGGCGACGATGATGTCATAATGGTCGTCATGGCGACGATGATGTCAGTATGGTGGTCATGGCTTTGGTGATGTCATAATGGTCGTCATGGTGACGGTGATGTCATAATGGTCGTCATGGCAATGGTGATGTCATAATGGTCGTCATGGCGACGATGATGTAATAATGGTCGTCATGGCGACGATGATATCATACTGGTCGTCATGGCGACGGAGTTGCCATAATGGTCGTCATGGCGACGATGATGTCATAATGGTCGTCATGGCGACGGTGATGTCATTATGGTCGTCATGGCGACGGTGATGTCATGATGGTAGTCATGCCGACGATGATGTCAGTATGGTGGTCATGGCTTTGGTGATGTCATAATGGTCATCATGGCGACGATGATGTCATAATGGTCGTCATAGCGACGATGATGTCATAATGGTCGTCATGGCGACGATGATGTCAGTATGGTGGTCATGGCTTTGGTGATGTCATAATGGTTGTCATGGCGACGGTGATGTCATAATGGTGGTCATGGCGACGGTGTTGCCATTATGGTCGTCATGGCGACGATGATGTCATAATGGTCGTCATGGCGACGATGATGTCATAATGGTCGTCATACCGACGATGATGTCATAATGGTCGTCATGGCGAAGATGATGTCATAATGGTGGTCATTCCGAAGATGATGTCATAATGGTCGTCATGGCGACGATGACGTCATAATGGTCGTCATGGCGACGGTGATGTCACAATGGTCGTCATGGCGACGGTGATGTCATGATGGTCGTCATGCCGACGATGATGTCATTATGGTGGTCATGGCTTTGGTGATGTCATAATGGTCATCATGGCGACGATGATGTCATAATGGTCGTCATAGCGACGATGATGTCATAATGGTCGTCATGGCGACGATGATGTCAGTATGGTGGTCATGGCTTTGGTGATGTCATAATGGTTGTCATGGCGACGGTGATGTCATAATGGTCGTCATGGCGACGATGATGTCATAATGGTCGTCATGGTGACGATGATGTCATAATGGTCGTCATGGCGACGATGATGTCATAATGGTCGTCATGGCGACGATGATGTCAGTATGGTGGTCATTGCTTTGGTGATGTCATAATGGTCGTCATGGCGACGGTGATGTCATAATAGTCGTCATGGCAATGGTGATGTCATACTGGTCATCATGGCGACGGTGTTGCCATAATGGTCGTCATTTCGTCGATGATGTCATAATGGTCGTCATGCCGACGATGATGTCATAATGGTCGTCATGGCGACGGTGTTGTCATAATGGTCATCATGGCGACGATGATGTCATAATGGTCGTCATGGCGACAATGATGTCATAATGGTCGTCATGGCGACAATGATGTCATAATGGTCGTCATGGCGACGATGATGTCATAATGGTCGTCATGGCGACGATGATGTCAATATGGTTGTCATGGCTTTGGTGATGTCATAATGGTCGTCATGGCGACGGTGATGTCATAATGGTCGTCATGGCGACGATGATGTCATAATGGTCGTCATGGCGACGATGATGTCATAATGGTCGTCACGGCGACGGTGATGTCATAATGGTCGTCATGGCGACGATGATGTCATACTTTTCGTCATGGCGACGGTGTTGCCATAATGGTCGTCATGGCGACGATGATGTCATAATGGTCGTCATGGCGACGATGATGTCATAATGGTCGTCATGGCGACGATGACGTCATAATAGTCGTCATGGCGACGATGATGTAATAATGGTCGTCATGGCGACGATGATATCATACTGGTCGTCATGGCGACGGTGTTGCCATAATGGTCGTCATGGCGACGATGATGTCATAATGGTCGTCATGGCGACGGTGATGTCATAATGGTCGTCATGGCGACGGTGATGTCATGATGGTAGTCATGCCGACGATGATGTCAGTATGGTGGTCATGGCTTTGGTGATGTCATAATGGTTGTCATGGCGACGGTGATGTCATAATGGTGGTCATGGCGACGGTGTTGCCATAATGGTCGTCATGGCGACGATGATGTCATAATGGTCGTCATGGCGACGATGATGTCATAATGGTCGTCATACCGACGATGATGTCATAATGGTCGTCATGGCGAAGATGATGTCATAATGGTGGTCATTCCGAAGATGATGTCATAATGGTCGTCATGGCGACGATGACGTCATAATGGTCGTCATGGCGACGATGACGTCATAACGGTCGTCATGGCGACGATGATGTCATAATGGTCGTCATGTCGACGGTGATGTCATAATAGTCGTCATGGCGACGATGATGTCATAATGGTCGTCATGCCGACGATGATGTTAAAATGGTCGTAATGGCGACGGTGATGTCATAATAGTCGTCATGGCGACGATGATGTCATAAAGGTCGTCATGCCGACGATGATGTCATAATGGTCGTCATGGCGACGGTGTTGCCATAATGGTCGTCATTGCGACGATGATGTCATAATGGTCGTCATGGCGACGATGATGTCATAATGGTCGTCATGGCGACGATGACGTCATAATGGTCGTCATGGCGACGATGATGTCATGATGGTCGTCATGGCGACGATGATGTCATAATGGTCGTCATGGCGACGATGATGTCATAATGGTCGTCATGGCGACGATGATGTCAGTATGGTGGTCATGGCTTTGGTGATGTCATAATGGTCGTCATGGCGACGGTGATGTCATAATGGTCGTCATGGCAATGGTGATGTCAGAATGGTCATCATGGCGACGATGATGTCAGTATGGTGGTCATGGCTTTGGTGATGTCATAATGGTCGTCATGGCGACGATGATGTCATAATGGTCGTCATGGCGACGATGATGTCAATATGGTTGTCATGGCTTTGGTGATGTCATAATGGTCATCATGGCGACGGTGATGTCATAATGGTCGTCATGGCGACGATGATGTCATAATGGTCGTCACGGCGACGATGATGTCATAATGGTCGTCACGGCGGCGGTAATGTCATAAATGTCGTCATGGCAACGATGATGTCATACTGTCGTCATGGCGACGGTGTTGCCATAATGGTCGTCATGGCGACGATGATGTCATAATGGTCATCATGGCGACGATGACGTCATAATGGTCGTCATGGCGACGATGACGTCATAATGGTCGTCATGGCGACGATGATGTCATAATGGTCGTCATGGCGACGATGATGTCATACTGGTAGTCATGGCGACGGTGTTGCCATAATGGTCGTCATGGCGACGATGATGTCATAATGGTCGTCATGCCGACGATGATGTCATAATGGTCGTCATGGCGACGGTGTTGCCATAATGGTCGTCATGGCGACGATGATGTCATAATGGTTGTCATGGCAACGATGATGTTATAATGGTCGTCATAGCGACGATGATGTCATAATGGTCGTCATGGCGACGATGATGTCAGTATGGTGGTCATGGCTTTGGTGATGTAATAATGGTCGTCATGGCGACGATGATATCATACTGGTCGTCATGGCGACGGTGTTGCCATAATGGTCGTCATGGCGACGATGATGTCATAATGGTCGTCATGGCGACGGTGATGTCATAATGGTCGTCATAGCGACGATGATGTCATGATGGTAGTTATGCCGACGATGATGTCAGTATGGTGGTCATGGCTTTGGTGATGTCATAATGGTCATCATGGCGACGATGATGTCATAATGGTCGTCATAGCGACGATGATGTCATAATGGTCGTCATGGCGACGATGATGTCAGTATGGTGGTCATGGCTTTGGTGATGTCATAATGGTTGTCATGGCGACGGTGATGTCATAATGGTGGTCATGGCGACGGTGTTGCCATAATGGTCGTCATGGCGACGATGATGTCATAATGGTCGTCATGGCAACGATGATGTCATAATGGTCGTCATACCGACGATGATGTCATAATGGTCGTCATGGCGAAGATGATGTCATAATGGTGGTCATTCCGAAGATGATGTCATAATGGTCGTCATGGCGACGATGACGTCATAATGGTCGTCATGGCGATGATGACGTCATAATGGTCGTCATGGCGACGATGATGTCATAATGGTCGTCATGGCGACGGTGATGTCATAATAGTCGTCATGGCGACGATGATGTCATAAAGGTCGTCATGCCGACGATGATGTAATAATGGTCGTCATGGCGACGATGATATCATACTGGTCGTCATGGCGACGGTGTTGCCATAATGGTCGTCATGGCGACGATGATGTCATAATGGTCGTCATGGCGATGGTGATGTCATAATGGTTGTCATGGCGACGGTGATGTCATGATGGTAGTCATGCCGACGATGATGTCAGTATGGTGGTCATGGCTTTGGTGATGTCATAATGGTTATCATGGCGACGATGATGTCATAATGGTCGTCATAGCGACGATGATGTCATAATGGTCGTCATGGCGACGAAGATGTCAGTATGGTGGTCATGGCTTTGGTGATGTCATAATGGTTGTCATGGCGACGGTGATGTCATAATGGTGGTCATGACGACGGTGTTGCCATAATGGTCGTCATGGCGACGATGATGTCATAATGGTCGTCATGGCGACGTTGATGTCATAATGGTCGTCATACCGACGATGATGTCATAATGGTCGTCATGGCGAAGATGATGTCATAATGGTGGTCATTCCGTAGATGATGTCATAATGGTCGTCATGGCGACGATGACGTCATAATGGTCGTCATGGCGACGATGACGTCATAACGGTCGTCATGGCGACGATGATGTCATAATGGTCGTCATGTCGACGGTGATGTCATAATAGTCGTCATGGCGACGATGATGTCATAATGGTCATCATGCCGACGATGATGTCATAATGGTCGTAATGGCGACGGTGATGTCATAATAGTCGTCATGGCGACGATGATGTCATAAAGGTCGTCATGCCGACGATGATGTCATAATGGTCGTCATGGCGACGGTGTTGCCATAATGGTCGTCATGGCGACGATGATGTCATAATGGTCGTCATGGCGACGATGATGTCATAATGGTCGTCATGGCGACGATGATGTCATAATGGTCGTCATGGCGACGATGACGTCATAATGGTCGTCATGGCGACGATGATGTCATAATGGTCGTCATGGCGACGATGATGTCATAATGGTCGTCATGGCGACGATGATGTCATAATGGTCGTCATGGCGACGATGATGTCAGTATGGTGGTCATGGCTTTGGTGATGTCATAATGGTCGTCACTGCGACGGTGATGTCATAATGGTCGTCATGGCAATGGTGATGTCAGAATGGTCGTCATGGCGACGATGATGTCAGTATGGTGGTCATGGCTTTGGTGATGTCATAATGGTCGTCATGGCGACGATGATGTCATAATGGTCGTCATGGCGACGATGATGTCAATATGGTTGTCATGGCTTTGGTGATGTCATAATGGTCATCATGGCGACGGTGATGTCATAATGGTCGTCATGGCGACGATGATGTCATAATGGTCGTCACGGCGACGATGATGTCATAATGGTAGTCACGGCGGCGGTAATGTCATAATTGTCGTCATGGCGACGATGATGTCATACTGTCGTCATGGCGACGGTGTTGCCATAATGGTCGTCATGGCGACGATGACGTCATAATGGTCATCATGGCGACGATGACGTCATAATGGTCGTCATGGCGACGATGACGTCATAATGGTCGTCATGGCGACGATGATGTCATAATGCTCATCATGGCGACGATGATGTCATACTGGTCGTCATGGCGACGGTGTTGCCATAATGGTCGTCATGGCGACGATGATGTCATAATGGTCGTCATGCCGACGATGATGTCATAATGGTCGTCATGGCGACGGTGTTGCCATAATGGTCGTCATGGCGACGATGATGTCATAATGGTCGTCATGGCAACGATGATGTCATAATGGTCATCATGGCGACGATGATGTCAGTATGGTGGTGATGGCTTTGGTGATGTCATAGTGGTCGTCATGGCGTCGGTGATGTCATAATAGTCGTCATGGCAATGGTGATGTCATACTGGTCGTCATGGCGACGGTGTTGCCATAATGGTCGTCATTTCGACGATGATGTCATAATGGTCGTCATGCCGACGATGATGTCATAATGGTCGTCATGGCGACGGTGTTGTCATAATGGTCGTCATGGCGACGATGATGTCATAATGGTCGTCATGGCGACGATGATGTCATAATGGTCGTCATGGCGACGATGATGTCAGTATGGTGGTCATGGCTTTGATGATGTCATAATGGTCATCATGGCGACGATGATGTCATAATGGTCGTCATAGCGACGATGATGTCATAATGGTCGTCATGGCGACGATGATGTCAGTATGGTGGTCATGGCTTTGGTGATGTCATAATGGTTGTCATGGCGACGGTGATGTCATAATGGTGGTCATGGCGACGGTGTTGCCATAATGGTCGTCATGGCGACGGTGATGTCATAATGGTCGTCATGGCAATGGTGATGTCATAATGGTCGTCATGGCGACGATGATGTAATAATGGTCGTCATGGCGACGATGATATCATACTGGTCGTCATGGCGACGGTGTTGCCATAATGGTCGTCATGGCGATGATGATGTCATAATGGTCGTCATGGCGACGGTGATGTCATAATGGTCGTCATGGCGACGGTGATGTCATGATGGTAGTCATGCCGACGATGATGTCAGTATGGTGGTCATGGCTTTGGTGATGTCATAATGGTCATCATGGCGACGATGATGTCATAATGGTCGTCATAGCGACGATGATGTCATAATGGTCGTCATGGCGACGATGATGTCAGTATGGTGGTCATGGCTTTGGTGATGTCATAATGGTTGTCATGGCGACGGTGATGTCATAATGGTGGTCATGGCGACGGTGTTGCCATAATGGTCGTCATGGCGACGATGATGTCATAATGGTCGTCATGGCAACGATGATGTCATAATGGTCGTCATACCGACGATGATGTCATAATGGTCGTCATGGCGAAGATGATGTCATAATGGTGGTCATTCCGAAGATGATGTCATAATGGTCGTCATGGCGACGATGACGTCATAATGGTCGTCATGGCGACGATGACGTCATAATGGTCGTCATGGCGACGATGATGTCATAATGGTCGTCATGGCGACGGTGATGTCATAATAGTCGTCATGCCGACGATGATGTCATAATGGTCGTCATGGCGACGGTGTTGCCATAATGGTCGTCATGGCGACGATGATGTCATAATGGTCGTCATGGCGACGATGATGTCATAATGGTCGTCATGGCGACAATGATGTCATAATGGTCGTCATGGCGACGATGATGTCATAATGGTCGTCATGGCGACGATGACGTCATAATGGTCGTCATGGCGACGATGATGTCATAATGGTCGTCATGGCGACGATGATGTCATAATGGTCGTCATGGCGACGATGATGTCATAATGGTCGTCATGGCGACGATGATGTCAGTATGGTGGTCATGGCTTTGGTGATGTCATAATGGTCGTCATGGCGACGGTGATGTCATAATGGTCGTCATGGCAATGGTGATGTCAGAATGGTCGTCATGGCGACGATGATGTCAGTATGGTGGTCATGGCTTTGGTGATGTCATAATGGTCGTCATGGCGACGATGATGTCATAATGGTCGTCATGGCGACGATGATGTCATAATGGTCGTCACGGCGACGATGATGTCATAATGGTCGTCACGGCGGCGGTAATGTCATAATTGTCGTCATGGCGACGATGATGTCATACTGTCGTCATGGCGACGGTGTTGCCATAATGGTCGTCATGGCGACGATGATGTCATAATGGTCATCATGGCGACGATGACGTCATAATGGTCGTCATGGCGACGATGACGTCATAATGGTCGTCATGGCGACGATGATGTCATAATGGTCGTCATGGCGACGATGATGTCATACTGGTCGTCATGGCGACGGTGTTGCCATAATGGTCGTCATGGCGACGATGATGTCATAATGGTCGTCATGCCGACGATGATGTCATAATGGTCGTCATGGCGACGGTGTTGCCATAATGGTCGTCATGGCGACGATGATGTCATAATGGTCGTCATGGCAACGATGATGTCATAATGGTCGTCATGGCGACGATGATGTCAGTATGGTGGTCATGGCTTTGGTGATGTCATAATGGTCGTCATGGCGTCGGTGATGTCATAATAGTCGTCATGGCAATGGTGATGTCATACTGGTCGTCATGGCGACGGTGTGGCCATAATGGTTGTCATTTCGACGATGATGTCATAATGGTCATCATGCCGACGATGATGTCATAATGGTCGTCATGGCGACGGTGTTGTCATAATGGTCGTCATGGCGACGATGATGTCATAATGGTCGTCATGGCGACGATGATGTCATAATGGTCGTCATGGCGACGATGATGTCAGTATGGTGGTCATGGCTTTGGTGATGTCATAATGGTCTTCATGGCGACGGTGATGTCATAATGGTCGTCATGGCAATGGTTATGTCAGAATGGTCGTCATGGCGACGATGATGTCAGTATGGTGGTCATGGCTTTGGTGATGTCATAATGGTCGTCATGGCGACGATGATGTCATAATGGTCGTCATGGCGACGATGATGTCAATATGGTTGTCATGGCTTTGGTGATGTCATAATGGTCGTCATGGCGACGATGATGTCATAATGGTCGTCATGGCGACGATGATGTCATAATGGTGGTCATGGCTTTGGTGATGTCATAATGGTCGTCATGGCGACGGTGATGTCATAATGGTCGTCATGGCAATGGTGATGTCAGAATGGTCGTCATGGCGACGATGATGTCAGTATGGTGGTCAAGGCTCTGGTGATGTCATAATGGTCGTCATGGCGACGATGATGTCATAATGGTCGTCATGGCGACGATGATGTCAATATGGTTGTCATGGCTTTGGTGATGTCATAATGGTCGTCATGGCGACGATGATGTCATAATGATCGTCATGGCGACGGTGATGTCATGATGGTAGTCATGCCGACGATGATGTCAGTATGGTGGTCATGGCTTTGGTGATGTCATAATGGTTATCATGGCGACGGTGATGTCATAATGGTGGTCATGGCGACGGTGTTGCCATAATGGTCGTCATGGCGACGATGATGTCATAATGGTCGTCATGGCGACGATGATGTCATAATGGTCGTCATACCGACGATGATGTCATAATGGTCGTCATGGCGAAGATGATGTCATAATGGTGGTCATTCCGAAGATGATGTCATAATGGTCGTCATGGCGACGATGACGTCATAATGGTCGTCATGGCGACGGTGATGTCACAATGGTCGTCATGGCGACGATGATGTCATAATGGTCGTCATGGCGACGATGATGTCAGTATGTTGGTCATGGCTTTGGTGATGTCATAATGGTTGTCATGGCGACGGTGATGTCATAGAATCATAGAATCATAGAATGGTAGAGTTGGAAGGAACCTCCTGGGTCATCTGGTCCAACCCCCTGCTCAAAGCAGGATTCACTAGATCATCTCAGACAGATGTCTGTCCAGCCTCTGTTTGAAGACGTCCATTGAAGGGGAACTCACCACCTCTCGTGGCAGCCTGTTCCACTCATTAATCACCCTAACTGTCAAAAAGTTTTTTCTAATATCTAATCTGTGTCTCCTCCCATTTAGTTTCATCCCATTGCTTCTAGTCTTTCCTTGTGCAAATGAGAATAAAGATGATCCTTCTACAATGTGACAGCCCTTGACATATTTGTAGACAGCTATTAAGTCTCCTCTCAGTCTTCTTTTTTGCAAGCTAAACATTCCCAAATCCTGCAACCGTTCCTCATAGGACATGGTTTGCAGACCAGTCACCATTCTGGTCGCTCTTCTCTGAACTTGCTCCAGTTTGTCTATGTCTTTTTTAAAATGTGGTGCCCAAAACTGTACACAGTATTCCAGATGAGGTCTGACCAAAGAGGAGTAAAGACCGATAATGACTTCACGTGATCTAGACTGTATGCTTCTGTTAATACATCCCAGAATTGTATTTGCCTTTTTTGCTGCTGCATCACACTGTTGACTCATGTTCAGTCTATGATCTATTAGTATACCTAAGTCTTTTTCACATGTACTGTTGCTTAGCTCCATTCCTCCCATTCTGTATATGCTTTTTTCATTTTTATTGCCCAGATGTAGTACTTTGCATTTTTCCCTGTTAAAAACCATTCTGTTGGTTGCTGCCCACTGCTCCAGTTTATTTAGGTCTTTTTGAATCCTCTCTCTCTCTTCTCTAGTATTAGCTATCCCTCCTAGCTTTGTGTCATCAGCAAATTTAATCAGTTTACCCTCAATTCCTTCATCTAAATCATTGATAAAGATGTTGAACAATACAGGTCCCAGGACGGAGCCCTGTGGTACCCCACTTGAGACATTCATCCAGCTGGATGTGAAGCCATTTACAACCACCCTTTGAGTCCGATCACAAAGCCAGTTATGAATCCACCTAACAGTTGCCTGGTCCATTGCATACTTGGTCATTTTTTCAATAAGGATGATGTGAGATACTTTGTCAAATGCTTTGCTGAAGTCAAGATTTACTATATCTACAGCATTTCCCTGATCCACCCAGTCAGTGATTCTGTCATAGAAGGAAATTAAGTTAGTCTGACATGACTTGTTAGTTACAAACCCATGCTGACTCTGGTTAATCACTTCATTCTTATCCATGTACTTACATACATGTTGTTTAATAATTTGTTCAAAGATCTTTCCTGGTATAGAAGTCAGACTCACCGGCCTATAGTTCCCTGGGTCCACCTTCTTCCCCTTTTTGAAGATAGGAACAACATTTGCTCTTCTCCAGTCTTCTGGGACTTCTCCTGTTCTCCAAGAATTTTCAAAGATTATGGAGAGTGGTTCTAAAATTTCTTCTACAATCTCCTTCAGTACTCTGGGGTGTAATTCATCTGGACCTGGAGACTTGAACTCATTTATGTTAGCTAAATATTCCCTCACAATCTTTCTGTTTACAGATAACTTGGATTCCTCTATTCCTTTAAAAGGACAGTGAAGATCAGTTGATGTTACATTTTCTTTCTGAGAGAAAACAGATGCAAAATAGGAATTAAAAAGTTCGGCCTTCTCAACATCCTCTCTTACCATTTCTCCATTTTCATCCTGTAAAAATCCTATAGCATCTTTGACTTTTCTTTTACTTTTGACATACCCCCAAAATCCTTTTTTATTGCTTTTGACATCTCTTGCAAGCCTTAATTCATTGTCAGCTTTAGCTAACCTGATACGTGCCCTACAGGATCTGCAGACTGCATTATAATCTTCTTTAGATATGCCTCCCTCTTTCCATTTAATAAACATTTCTTTCTTTCTTTTTAGCATGTGTTTAAGTTCTGTGTTCATCCATCCTGGTTTCCTTAAATGCTTCCCATTCTTCCTACTTTTCGGGATTGTTAACGATTGTGCTTTGAGAATCTCATTTTTAAAAATTTCCCATCCTTCCTGGACATTTTTGTCCTTAAGGACATCCAGCCATTGGATCCCTCCTATTCTCTTTCTGAGTCTCTTAAAATCTGCCTTTCTAAAATCTAACCTTGAAGTTTGAGTCTTCACATGTCTTCCTCCTCTAGTTATCCAAAATTCTATAATAGCATGATCGCTGCCTCCTAGGGTCCCAGCCACCTTTACCTCCTCAACCATTTCCTCCCTGTTTATAAGGATTAGATCCAAAGTAGCAGATCCCCTTGTTTTCTCCCCTACCTTTTGGAAGATAAAGTTGTCAGCAAGAGAGGATAAGAATTTGCTTGACCTGTTAGTTTTACTTGAGAGAGATTCCCAACAAATGTCTGGATAGTTGAAATCTCCCATGACCACTACGTCATATTTTTTGGAGAACTTGGTCATTTGATACATAAAGAGTTCATCCATATCTTCAGCTTGCCCAGGTGGCCTGTAGTAAATGCCTACAATGGTGTCCTTTCCGTTGTTCTCTCCTTGTATTCTTACCCAAACAGTTTCCACAGAACTCCCAGTCTCTGAAGCTTCAATCTCTGTGCAGATATATGCTTTTCTAACATACAATGCAACACCTCCTCCTCGTTTATCAAGTCTGTTTCTTGCAAATAAGTTGTATCCTTTTAGCCTTTTATTCCAATCATGTGTATCGTCCCACCAAGTTTCAGTGATTCCAATGACATCATATTCCTTTTCCTGCATTAGTAGTTCCAATTCTCCTTGTTTGTTGCCCATGCTTTGTGCATTTGTATAAAAACATTTTAGTTTGTGATTGGTTTCTCTTCCTCCCATATTTTTATTATTTAGATTTTTTTGTCTTTGTTCTTCTTTTCCACTTCCAGTAGCAGAGATCTCAATAGTATTTGTCAGCTGTATGGCTTTTTCTGGCCTTTTGCTTCCCTTCCCACATTGTTCTAGTTTAAAGCTCTTCTGATGAGTGTAGCAAGGCGACTTCCAAATACATGTTTTCCAGTCTTCGTAAGGTGCACCCCATCTCTAGCAAGTAGTCCATCGTATAGGTAATTCATTCCGTGATCCAGAAATCCAAATCCTTGTTGACGGCACCATCGACGTAGCCAGTTGTTCACCTGTAGAATCTTATTCCACCTCATTGTTTCATGGCCATCCACTGGGAGGATGGATGAGAAGACCACCTGCGCTCCCAATTCTTTCACTTTCTTGCCTAAGTCTTCAAAGTCACTGCAGATGGTTTCCAGGTCCTTTCTTGCGGTGTCATTTGTCCCCACATGTATTAGCAGGAATGGGTAGTGATCTGTAGGTCTGAAGAGTCTTGATATCCTGTCAGACACATCTTTAATTTTTGCTCCTGGAAGACAGCACATTTCTCTTGAGATTATGTCTGGTCTGCAGATAGCGGCCTCTGTTCCTCTTAACAGGGAATCCCCCATGACCACCACTCTCCGTTTTTTCTTCACAACATTCTTCTTTCTCCATCCAGGAGGATTCTGAGGGCTTACAAGGTTATTCATTGCTGGCAAAGTCTTATCTTGCTGTATTTCTTCATGGTTCTCCTGTGTGAGAGCCTGGTACTGGTTCCTGAGCAGTATGGGTGCTGACTGCCTCTCGATCCTCCTGCTTCTGTGGGTCACATGCTTCCATTCCTCTGTTTCGTCAGGTGCAGTTCGAATTTCTTCTCTTTCTGAATCATGAAGAGATAATTCTGCTCTGTCTAAGAACTCTTCACCTTCCTTAATGATTTTCAAGGTAGTTAACCTCTCTTCTAGATTTCGCAACTTTTCCTCCAACAGGGACACAAGCTTGCATTTCTGGCATGTGAAGTCTGGCTTTTCCACTGGCAAGTCTGTGAACATGTAGCAGGATATGCAGCTCACCAAATGGCTCCTGGACTCTTCCATGTTCTTATTGTTAATGTTCTGAAAACAGTGAAAAAAGCTTAAAAAGAAAGCTTCAAAATGCGCGCGCGCGGAGACTCTTCACTTACCCCAAAATGCAGTGGGAATATGCAAATTATCTCCTCAGGACTCCTCCCCTGGTTTACCGATGTCCTCTTTTCAGCTCCAACAGCCAAAATCCAGTGTTCTTTGAGCTCGCGGAGACTCTTCACTTACCCCAAAATGCAGTGGGAATATGCAAATTATCTCCTCAGGACTCCTCCCCTGGTTTACCGATGTCCTCTTTTCAGCTCCAACAGCCAAAATCCAGTGTTCTTTGAGCTCGCGGAGACTCTTCACTTACCCCAAAATGCAGTGGGAATATGCAAATTATCTCCTCAGGACTCCTCCCCTGGTTTGATCAGACTAGCCGAGGACTATGGCGGGTTTGTTCGCAAGGAACACGCAGCCCACTACATCATAGGGATTCAGCTTAGTCTTACTGTAGGGATAGCTTTCCCCTTTCTTTCCCTAGTACTTGTTGCAGATCATAACAGTTACACTGTATCATATCAGGTGACAAACTTTCTAGTAATGCTCTATCATAGAAAGTCAGCTTAAACAATAGTTTGATGTTTCATTTCACTCAACAAACTTTCATTATGGTCGAAACCGTCCATTCTCATCAGGTTTAGACTAATGTACATGGGCACATTTAGACTTGGCCTATCATGCAGGCCTTACCTTGTAATGAGTTATCTCGTAAAGACAGCCGGTGTGACAATCCACTAATCTTTGTGGATCTGGTTTCTCTTCAACTTACAAGTATGTAGCTTTACATGACAGTAACTTACTAGAAGTCTATGTAATGCATGAATGCACTGATTCTGACATTGTAGTTCACAAAGAGAAGTCCCTGGTAGAGGTACCCACTCTATGATATGCCCTAATAGTGTATATAGATGTGTGGACTTTAAGAGACAACCACTTTGAGCATTGGCATGGAACCTGGGGTAGGAAAAATAGACAACTGCTCAGGGTGCCATCTATCAACATGGACTGTGGAATGTGACTTAATGAAAAAATATAATTATAGGGATTTGATGCACATGGTGGTCTCACAAATTATGGCAAAAACTGTGATGAAACTGCAATGTACAAAAATCTCCAAATACATACAGAAGCTATTGAAAAACTTGCACAGATATAGGCACAGAATGGATCAATCTTGAAATGAGTGGTGTGGCCATTTCTCTAGAGTGTCCCAGGAGCAGTTTTGCAATAAAACAACTCCAGGCCGCATGTTGCTTGTGCTTCTATGAACGGTCTTGTGTGGCCTAAACATGTTACCAAGGCCTGCAGCGTCGCCAGACTTGTCTCCCATTAGCTCATCTGAGATGTCATTGCTTGGAAATTTCACAAGGAGCTGCCAGCAACGGATCTTGATGATTTTCCCAAATGCATTTAGCGTGGCAGAACATTGTTCAGATCAGACAACCATTAATAACTTCACTGATAACATGCCATGGTGTTTAAGTGCAGGGATTTCTGAACGTAGGGCACATACTGAATAAATCTACATGTTTTAAAATTTTGTTTCCTTTTCTACCATTTGCAGATCAGTAACCTGTCTATCTATCCTGAGTTTTCCATAATTCTATGACTTTTCCTTCTCAGAGTTGCAATTTTAATGTTGAGAAGAATATTTTGTCAGATTGCAGAAACTGCATAGTTTCCATTAAGTCACTGTATAAAAGATTATGGGTTAGGCCATCTTTGGTACTCTAAAGATTGTTGACAAAATAAATCAGAACATTGTGGAGCTCTTCCCTCATCTATAGAAGCCTTTATTAACCATTCAGTATATTCAGATTTAAATGTTCTCTTTAACAGGTGTAAGGGGGAAGACCGGGGTGTAAGTAGTTTCAGAACAAGGGATCCGGAACTGCCGGGGCTGTGCCTCTGGTTACAAGGGGAAGACAGACTGTGAGCACAGGAGTCAGGTGACCGGGAAGCTGGGGGCATGTCCAGAGCCAGAGCTCAGGGGTCAGGTGACCGGGGAGCTGGAAGCGTGTCTAGGAAGAGGGAGAAAAAGGAGTTTTGTGCGGGAAAGCAGGCAGTTGACAGTGGGAGTCAAGCCCGACTAGAGGGAGAAGAGACACAGGGTCCGTGGAGCCGAGCAAGTAAGTTGCAGTGTTATGGACTAGTGGCTCTTCGTGTCAAACCGGAGACCGCCCGCTGCCACCAGAAGACGTGGAGCCGAGCAAGTGAGGTGCAGTGTTATGGACTAGGGGCTCAGCGGGTCAAACCGGAGACCGCCCGCTGCCGCCAGAAGACGGAGAATTGTTTAGGCGGGGAAGCCAGAAGAAAGCAACACCGGCATCAGCCGGCATCTGCCTTGTTGGGAACAAGAGTTAGCTAAGTGTAAAACTGCTGATTACAAACGTGTCGACTCTGCTAAATCTAGCCAAACTGTGAATTGTCTTTACCTGCTACTCCCCTTGTTGTCCCCATATTTATTTATTCAGTATGTGCCCTACGTTCAGAAATCCCTGCACTTAAACACCATGGCATGTTATCAGTGAAGTTATTAATGGTTGTCTGATCTGAACAATGTTCTGCCACGCTAAATGCATTTGGGAAAATCATCAAGATCCGTTGCTGGCAGCTCCTTGTGAAATTTCCAAGCAATGACATCTCAGATGAGCTAATGGGAGACAAGTCTGGCGACGCTGCAGGCCTTGGTAACATGTTTAGGCCACACAAGACCGTTCATAGAAGCACAAGCAACATGCGGCCTGGAGTTGTTTTATTGCAAAACTGCTCCTGGGACACTCTAGAGAAATGGCCACACCACTCATTTCAAGATTGATCCATTCTGTGCCTATATCTGTGCAAGTTTTTCAATAGCTTCTGTATGTATTTGGAGATTTTTGTACATTGCAGTTTCATCACAGTTTTTGCCATAATTTGTGAGACCACCATGTGCATCAAATCCCTATAATTATATTTTTTCATTAAGTCACATTCCACAGTCCATGTTGATAGATGGCACCCTGAGCAGTTGTCTATTTTTCCTACCCCAGGTTCCATGCCAATGCTCAAAGTGGTTGTCTCTTAAAGTCCACACATCTATATACACTATTAGGGCATATCATAGAGTGGGTACCTCTACCAGGGACTTCTCTTTGTGAACTACAATGTCAGAATCAGTGCATTCATGCATTACATAGACTTCTAGTAAGTTACTGTCATGTAAAGCTACATACTTGTAAGTTGAAGAGAAACCAGATCCACAAAGATTAGTGGATTGTCACACCGGCTGTCTTTACGAGATAACTCATTACAAGGTAAGGCCTGCATGATAGGCCAAGTCTAAATGTGCCCATGTACATTAGTCTAAACCTGATGAGAATGGACGGTTTCGACCATAATGAAAGTTTGTTGAGTGAAATGAAACATCAAACTATTGTTTAAGCTGACTTTCTATGATAGAGCATTACTAGAAAGTTTGTCACCTGATATGATACAGTGTAACTGTTATGATCTGCAACAAGTACTAGGGAAAGAAAGGGGAAAGCTATCCCTACAGTAAGACTAAGCTGAATCCCTACGATGTAGTGGGCTGCGTGTTCCTTGCGAACAAACCCGCCATAGTCCTCGGCTAGTCTGATCAAACCAGGGGAGGAGTCCTGAGGAGATAATTTGCATATTCCCACTGCATTTTGGGGTAAGTGAAGAGTCTCCGCGAGCTCAAAGAACACTGGATTTTGGCTGTTGGAGCTGAAAAGAGGACATCGGTAAACCAGGGGAGGAGTCCTGAGGAGATAATTTGCATATTCCCACTGCATTTTGGGGTAAGTGAAGAGTCTCCGCGAGCTCAAAGAACACTGGATTTTGGCTGTTGGAGCTGAAAAGAGGACATCGGTAAACCAGGGGAGGAGTCCTGAGGAGATAATTTGCATATTCCCACTGCATTTTGGGGTAAGTGAAGAGTCTCCGCGAGCTCAAAGAACACTGGATTTTGGCTGTTGGAGCTGAAAAGAGGACATCGGTAAACCAGGGGAGGAGTCCTGAGGAGATAATTTGCATATTCCCACTGCATTTTGGGGTAAGTGAAGAGTCTCCGCGAGCTCAAAGAACACTGGATTTTGGCTGTTGGAGCTGAAAAGAGGACATCGGTAAACCAGGGGAGGAGTCCTGAGGAGATAATTTGCATATTCCTGAATAAATCTACATGTTTTAAAATTTTGTTTCCTTTTCTACCATTTGCAGATCAGTAACCTGTCTATCTATCCTGAGTTTTCCATAATTCTATGACTTTTCCTTCTCAGAGTTGCAATTTTAATGTTGAGAAGAATATGACATAATGGTCGTCATGGCGACGATGACGTCATAATGGTCATCATGGCGACGATGATGTAATAATGGTCGTCATGGCGACGATGATATCATACTGGTCGTCATGGCGACGGTGTTGCCATAATGGTCGTCATGGCGACGATGATGTCATAATGGTCGTCATGGCGACGGTGATGTCATAATGGTCGTCATGGCGACGGTGATGTCATGATGGTAGTCATGCCGACGATGATGTCAGTATGGTGGTCATGGCTTTGGTGATGTCATAATGGTCATCATGGCGACGATTATGTCATAATGGTCGTCATAGCGACGATGATGTCATAATGGTCGTCATGGCGACGATGATGTCAGTATGGTGGTCATGGCTTTGGTGATGTCATAATGGTTGTCATGGCGACGGTGATGTCATAATGGTGGTCATGGCGACGGTGTTGCCATAATGGTCGTCATGGCGACGATGATGTCATAATGGTCGTCATGGCGACGATGATGTCATAATGGTCGTCATACCGACGATGATGTCATAATGGTCGTCATGGCGAAGATGATGTCATAATGGTGGTCATTCCGAAGATGATGTCATAATGGTCGTCATGGCGACGATGACGTCATAATGGTCGTCATGGCGACGATGACGTCATAACGGTCGTCATGGCGACGATGATGTCATAATGGTCGTCATGTCGACGGTGATGTCATAATAGTCGTCATGGCGACGATGATGTCATAATGGTCGTCATGCCGACGATGATGTCATAATGGTCGTCATGGCGACGGTGATGTCATAATAGTCGTCATGGCGACGATAATGTCATAAAGGTCGTCATGCCGACGATGATGTCATAATGGTCGTCATGGCGACGGTGTTGCCATAATGGTCGTCATGGCGACGATGATGTCATAATGGTCGTCATGGCGACGGTGATGTCATAATGGTCGTCATGGCGACGGTGATGACATAATGGTCGTCATGGCGACGATGACGTCATAATGGTCGTCATGGCGACGATGATGTCATAATGGTCGTCATGGCGACGATGATGTCATAATGGTCGTCATGGCGACGATGATGTCATAATGGTCGTCATGGCGACGATGATGTCAGTATGGTGGTCATGGCTTTGGTGATGTCATAATGGTCGTCATAGCGACGGTGATGTCATAATGGTCGTCATGGCAATGGTGATGTCAGAATGGTCGTCATGGCGACGATGATGTCAGTATGGTGGTCATGGCTTTGGTGATGTCATAATGGTCGTCATGGCGACGATGATGTCATAATGGTCGTCATGGCGACGATGATGTCAATATGGTTGTCATGGCTTTGGTGATGTCATAATGGTCATCATGGCGACGGTGATGTCATAATGGTCGTCATGGCGACGATGATGTCATAATGGTCGTCACGGCGACGATGATGTCATAATGGTCGTCACGGCGGCGGTAATGTCATAATTGTCGTCATGGCGACGATGATGCCATAATGGTCGTCATGGCGACGATGACGTCATAATGGTCATCATGGCGACGATGACGTCATAATGGTCGTCATGGCGACGATGATGTCATAATGGTCGTCATGGCGACGATGATGTCATACTGGTCGTCATGGCGACGGTGTTGCCATAATGGTCGTCATGGCGACGATGATGTCATAATGGTCGTCATGCCGACGATGATGTCATAATGGTCGTCATGGCGACGGTGTTGCCATAATGGTCGTCATGGCGACGATGATGTCATAATGGTCGTCATGGCGACGATGATGTCATAATGGTCGTCATGGCGACGATGATGTCAGTATGGTGGTCATGGCTTTGGTGATGTCATAATGGTCGTCATGGCGTCGGTGATGTCATAATAGTCGTCATGGCAATGGTGATGTCATACTGGTCGTCATGGCGACGGTGTTGCCATAATGGTCGTCATTTCAACGATGATGTCATAATGGTCGTCATGCCGACGATGATGTCATAATGGTCGTCATGGCGACGGTGTTGTCATAATGGTCGTCATGGCGACGATGATGTCATAATGGTCGTCATGGCGACGATGATGTCATAATGGTCGTCATGGCGACGATGATGTCAGTATGGTGGTCATGGCTTTGGTGATGTCATAATGGTCGTCATGGCGACGGTGATGTCATAATGGTCGTCATGGCAATGGTGATGTCATAATGGTCGTCATGGCGACGATGATGTAATAATGGTCGTCATGGCGACGATGATATCATACTGGTCGTCATGGCGACGGTGTTGCCATAATGGTCGTCATGGCGACGATGATGTCATAATGGTCGTCATGGCGACGGTGATGTCATAATGGTCGTCATGGCGACGGTGATGTCATGATGGTAGTCATGCCGACGATGATGTCAGTATGGTGGTCATGGCTTTGGTGATGTCATAATGGTCATCATGGCGACGATGATGTCATAATGGTCGTCATAGCGACGATGATGTCATAATGGTCGTCATGGCGACGATGATGTCAGTATGGTGGTCATGGCTTTGGTGATGTCATAATGGTTGTCATGGCGACGGTGATGTCATAATGGTGGTCATGGCGACGGTGTTGCCATAATGGTCGTCATGGCGACGATGATGTCATAATGGTCGTCATGGCGACGATGATGTCATAATGGTCGTCATACCGACGATGATGTCATAATGGTCGTAATGGCGAAGATGATGTCATAATGGTGGTCATTCCGAAGATGATGTCATAATGGTCGTCATGGCGACGATGACGTCATAATGGTCGTCATGGCGACGGTGATGTCACAATGGTCGTCATGGCGACGGTGATGTCATGATGGTCGTCATGCCGACGATGATGTCATTATGGTGGTCATGGCTTTGGTGATGTCATAATGGTCATCATGGCGACGATGATGTCATAATGGTCGTCATAGCGACGATGATGTCATAATGGTCGTCATGGCGACGATGATGTCAGTATGGTGGTCATGGCTTTGGTGATGTCATAATGGTTGAATTGGCGACGGTGATGTCATAATGGTCGTCATGGCGACGATGATGTCATAATGGTCGTCATGGTGACGATGATGTCATAATGGTCGTCATGGCGACGATGATGTCATAATGGTCGTCATGGCGACGATGATGTCAGTATGGTGGTCATTGCTTTGGTGATGTCATAATGGTCGTCATGGCGACGGTGATGTCATAATAGTCGTCATGGCAATGGTGATGTCATACTGGTCATCATGGCGACGGTGTTGCCATAATGGTCGTCATTTCGTCGATGATGTCATAATGGTCGTCATGCCGACGATGATGTCATAATGGTCGTCATGGCGACGGTGTTGTCATAATGGTCGTTATGGTGACGATGATGTCATAATGGTCGTCATGGCGACAATGATGTCATAATGGTCGTCATGGCGACAATGATGTCATAATGGTCGTCATGGCGACGATGATGTCATAATGGTCGTCATGGCGACGATGATGTCAATATGGTTGTCATGGCTTTGGTGATGTCATAATGGCCGTCATGGCGACGGTGATGTCATAATGGTCGTCATGGCGACGATGATGTCATAATGGTCGTCATGGCGACGATGATGTCATAATGGTCGTCACGGCGACGGTGATGTCATAATGGTCGTCACGGCGACGGTGATGTCATAATGGTCGTCATGGCGACGATGATGTCATACTTTTCGTCATGGCGACGGTGTTGCCATAATGGTCGTCATGGCGACGATGATGTCATAATGGTCGTCATGGCGACGATGATGTCATAATGGTCGTCATGGCGACGATGACATCATAATGGTCGTCATGGCGACGATGATGTAATAATGGTCGTCATGGCGACGATGATATCATACTGGTCGTCATGGCGACGGTGTTGCCATAATGGTCGTCATGGCGATGATGATGTCATAATGGTCGTCATGGCGACGGTGATGTCATAATGGTTGTCATGGCGACGGTGATGTCATGATGGTAGTCATGCCGACGATGATGTCAGTATGGTGGTCATGGCTTTGGTGATGTCATAATGGTATCATGGCGACGATGATGTCATAATGGTCGTCATAGCGACGATGATGTCATAATGGTCGTCATGGCGACGATGATGTCAGTATGGTGGTCATGGCTTTGGTGATGTCATAATGGTTGTCATGGCGACGGTGATGTCATAATGGTGGTCATGGCGACGGTGTTGCCATAATGGTCGTCATGGCGACGATGATGTCATAATGGTCGTCATGGCGACGATGATGTCATAATGGTCGTCATACCGACGATGATGTCATAATGGTGTCATTCCGAAGATGATGTCATAATGGTCGTCATGGCGACGATGATGTCATAATGGTCGTCATGGCGACGATGACGTCATAACGGTCGTCATGGCGACGGTGATGTCACAATGGTCGTCATGGCGACGATGATGTCATAATGGTCGTCATGCCGACGATGATGTCATAATGGTCGTCATGCCGACGATGATGTCATAATGGTCGTAATGGCGACGGTGATGTCATAATAGTCGTCATGGCGACGATGATGTCATAAAGGTCGTCATGCCGACGATGATGTCATAATGGTCGTCATGGCGACGGTGTTGCCATAATGGTCGTCATGGCGACGATGATGTCATAATGGTCGTCATGGCGACGATGATGTCATAATGGTCGTCATGGCGACGATGATGTCATAATGGTCGTCATGGCGACGATGACGTCATAATGGTCGTCATGGCGACGATGATGTCATAATGGTCGTCATGGCGACGATGATGTCATAATGGTCGTCATGGCGACGATGATGTCATAATGGTCGTCATGGCGACGATGATGTCAGTATGGTGGTCATGGCGACGGTGATGTCATAATGGTCGTCATGGCGACGATGATGTCATAATGGTCGTCACGGCGACGATGATGTCATTATGGTCGTCACGGCGGCGGTAATGTCATAATTGTCGTCATGGCGACGATGATGTCATACTGTCGTCATGGCGACAGTGTTGCCATAATGGTCGTCATGGCGACGATGACGTCATAATGGTCATCATGGCGACGATGACGTCATAATGGTCGTCATGGTGACGATGACGTCATAATGGTCGTCATGGCGACGATGATGTCATAATGGTCGTCATGGCGACGATGATGTCATACTGGTCGTCATGGCGACGGTGTTGCCATAGTGGTCGTCATGGCGACGATGATGTCATAATGGTCGTCATGCCGACGATGATGTCATAATGGTCGTCATGGCTACGGTGTTGCCATAATGGTCGTCATGGCGACGATGATGTCATAATGGTCGTCATGGCGACGATGATGTCATAATGGTCGTCATGGCGACGATGATGTCAGTATGGTGGTCATGGCTTTGGTGATGTCATAATGGTCGTCATGGCGTCGGTGATGTCATAATAGTCGTCATGGCAATGGTGATGTCATACTGGTCGTCATGGCGACGGTGTTACCATAATGGTCGTCATTTCGACGATGATGTCATAATGGTCGTCATGCCGATGATGATGTCATAATGGTCGTCATGGCGACGGTGTTGTCATAATGGTCGTCATGGCGACGATGATGTCATAATGGTCGTCATGGCGACGATGATGTCATAATGGTCGTCATGGCGACGATGATGTCAGTATGGTGGTCATGGCTTTGGTGATGTCATAATGGTCATCATGGCGACGATGATGTCATAATGGTCGTCATAGCGACGATGATGTCATAATGGTCGTCATGGCGACGATGATGTCAGTATGGTGGTCATGGCTTTGGTGATGTCATAATGGTTGTCATGGCGACGGTGATGTCATAATGGTGGTCATGGCGACGGTGTTGCCATAATGGTCGTCATGGCGACGGTGATGTCATAATGGTCGTCATGGCGACGATGATGTCATAATGGTCGTCACGGCGACGATGATGTCATAATGGTCGTCACGGCGGCGGTAATGTCATAATTGTCGTCATGGCGACGATGATGTCATACTGTCGTCATGGCGACGGTGTTGCCATAATGGTCGTCATGGCGACGATGACGTCATAATGGTCGTCATGGCGACGATGACGTCATAATGGTCGTCATGGCGACGATGATGTCATAATGGTCGTCATGGCGACGATGATGTCATACTGGTCGTCATGGCGACGGTGTTGCCATAATGGTCGTCATGGCGACGATGATGTCATAATGGTCGTCATGGCGACGGTGATGTCATAATGGTCGTCATGGTGACGGTGATGTCATGATGGTAGTCATGCCGACGATGATGTCAGTATGGTGGTCATGGCTTTGGTGATGTCATAATGGTCATCATGGCGACGATGATGTCATAATGGTCGTCATAGCGACGATGATGTCATAATGGTCGTCATGGCGACGATGATGTCAGTATGGTGGTCATGGCTTTGGTGATGTCATAATGGTTGTCATGGCGACGGTGATGTCATAATGGTGGTCATGGCGACGGTGTTGCCATAATGGTCGTCATGGCGACGATGATGTCATAATGGTCGTCATGGCAACGATGATGTCATAATGGTCGTCATACCGACGATGATGTCATAATGGTCGTCATGGCGAAGATGATGTCATAATGGTGGTCATTCCGAAGATGATGTCATAATGGTCGTCATGGCGACGATGACGTCATAATGGTCGTCATGGCGACGATGACGTCATAATGGTCGTCATGGCGACGATGATGTCATAATGGTCGTCATGGCGACGGTGATGTCATAATAGTCGTCATGGCGACGATGATGTCATAAAGGTCGTCATGCCGACGATGATGTCATAATGGTCGTCATGGCGACGATGATGTCAGTATGGTGGTCATGGCTTTGGTGATGTCATAATGGTTGTCATGGCGACGGTGATGTCATAATGGTGGTCATGACGACAGTGTTGCCATAATGGTCGTCATGGCGACGATGATGTCATAATGGTCGTCATGTCGACGGTGATGTCATAATAGTCGTCATGGCGACGATGATGTCATAAAGGTCGTCATGCCGACGATGATGTCATAATGGTCGTCATGGCGACGGTGTTGCCATAATGGTCGTCATGGCGATGATGATGTCATAATGGTCGTCATGGCGACGATGATGTCATAATGGTCGTCATGGCGACGATGATGTCATAATGGTCGTCATGGCGACGATGACGTCATAATGGTCGTCATGGCGACGATGATGTCATAATGGTCGTCATGGCGACGATGATGTCATAATGGTCGTCATGGCGACGATGATGTCATAATGGTCGTCATGGCGACGATGATGTCAGTATGGTGGTCATGGCTTTGGTGATGTCATAATGGTCGTCACTGCGACGGTGATGTCATAATGGTCGTCATGGCAATGGTGATGTCAGAATGGTCGTCATGGCGACGATGATGTCAGTATGGTGGTCATGGCTTTGGTGATGTCATAATGGTCGTCATGGCGACGATGATGTCATAATGGTCGTCATGGCGACGATGATGTCAATATGGTTGTCATGGCTTTGGTGATGTCATAATGGTCATCATGGCGACGGTGATGTCATAATGGTCGTCATGGCGACGATGATGTCATAATGGTCGTCACGGCGACGATGATGTCATAATGGTCGTCACGGCGGCGGTAATGTCATAATTGTCGTCATGGCGACGATGATGTCATACTGTCGTCATGGCGACGGTGTTGCCATAATGGTCGTCATGGCGACGATGACGTCATAATGGTCATCATGGCGACGATGACGTCATAATGGTCGTCATGGCGACGATGACGTCATAAGGTCGTCATGGCGACGATGATGTCATAATGGTCGTCATGGCGACAATGATGTCATACTGGTCGTCATGGCGACGGTGTTGCCATAATGGTCGTCATTTCGACGATGATGTCATAATGGTCGTCATGCTGACGATGATGTCATAATGGTCGTCATGGCGACGGTGTTGTCATAATGGTCGTCATGGCGACGATGATGTCATAATGGTCGTCATGGCGACGATGATGTCATAATGGTCGTCATGGCGACGATGATGTCAGTATGGTGGTCATGGCTTTGATGATGTCATAATGGTCATCATGGCGACGATGATGTCATAATGGTCGTCATAGCGACGATGATGTCATAATGGTCGTCATGGCGACGATGATGTCAGTATGGTGGTAATGGCTTTGGTGATGTCATAATGGTTGTCATGGCGACGGTGATGTCATAATGGTGGTCATGGCGACGGTGTTGCCATAATGGTCGTCATGGCGACGGTGATGTCATAATGGTCGTCATGGCAATGGTGATGTCATAATGGTCGTCATGGCGACGATGATGTAATAATGGTCGTCATGGCGACGATGATATCATACTGGTCGTCATGGCGACGGTGTTGCCATAATGGTCGTCATGGCGACGATGATGTCATAATGGTCGTCATGGCGACGGTGATGTCATAATGGTCGTCATGGCGACGGTGATGTCATGATGGTAGTCATGCCGACGATGATGTCAGTATGGTGGTCATGGCTTTGGTGATGTCATAATGGTCATCATGGCGACGGTGATGTCATAATGGTCGTCATAGCGACGATGATGTCATAATGGTCGTCATGGCGACGATGATGTCAGTATGGTGGTCATTTCTTTGGTGATGTCATAATGGTTGTCATGGCGACGGTGATGTCATAATGGTGGTCATGGCGACGGTGTTGCCATAATGGTCGTCATGGCGACGATGATGTCATAATTGTCGTCATGGCAACGATGATGTCATAATGGTTGTCATACCGACGATGATGTCATAATGGTGGTCATGGCGAAGATGATGTCATAATGGTGGTCATTCCGAAGATGATGTCATAATGGTCGTCATGGCGACGATGACGTCATAATGGTCGTCATGGCGACGATGACGTCATAATGGTCGTCATGGCGACGATGATGTCATAATGGTCGTCATGGCGACGGTGATGTCATAATAGTCGTCATGGCGACGATGATGTCATAAAGGTCGTCATGCCGACGATGATGTCATAATGGTCGTCATGGCGACGGTGTTGCCATAATGGTCGTCATGGCGACGATGATGTCATAATGGTCGTCATGGCGACGATGATGTCATAATGGTCGTCATGGCGACGATGATGTCATAATGGTCGTCATGGCGACGATGACGTCATAATGGTCGTCATGGCGACGATGATGTCATAATGGTCGTCATGGCGACGATGATGTCATAATGGTCGTCATGGCGACGATGATGTCATAATGGTCGTCATGGCGACGATGATGTCAGTATGGTCGTCATGGCGACGATGATGTCAGTATGGTGGTCATGGCTTTGGTGATGTCATAATGGTCGTCATGGCGACGGTGATGTCATAATGGTCGTCATGGCAATGGTGATGTCAGAATGGTCGTCATGGCGACGATGATGTCAGTATGGTGGTCATGGCTTTGGTGATGTCATAATGGTCGTCATGGCGACGATGATGTCATAATGGTCGTCATGGCGACGATGATGTCATAATGGTCGTCACGGCGACGATGATGTCATAATGGTCGTCACGGCAGCGGTAATGTCATAATTGTCGTCATGGCGACGATGATGTCATACTGTCGTCATGGCGACGGTGTTGCCATAATGGTCGTCATGGCGACGATGATGTCATAATGGTCATCATGGCGACGATGACGTCATAATGGTCGTCATGGCGACGATGACGTCATAATGGTCGTCATGGCGACGATGATGTCATAATGGTCGTCATGGCGACGATGATGTCATACTGGTCGTCATGGCGACGGTGTTGCCATAATGGTCGTCATGGCGACGATGATGTCATAATGGTCGTCATGCCGACGATGATGTCATAATGGTCGTCATGGCGACGGTGTTGCCATAATGGTCGTCATGGCGACGATGATGTCATAATGGTCGTCATGGCAACGATGATGTCATAATGGTCGTCATGGCGACGATGATGTCAGTATGGTGGTCATGGCTTTGGTGATCTCATAATGGTCGTCATGGCGTCGGTGATGTCATAATAGTCGTCATGGCAATGGTGATGTCATACTGGTCGTCATGGCGACGGTGTGGCCATAATGGTTGTCATTTCGACGATGATGTCATAATGGTCGTCATGCCGACGATGATGTCATAATGGTCGTCATGGCGACGGTGTTGTCATAATGGTCGTCATGGCGACGATGATGTCATAATGGTCGTCATGGCGACGATGATGTCATAATGGTCGTCATGGCGACGATGATGTCAGTATGGTGGTCATGGCGACGATGATGTCAGTATGGTGGTCATGGCTTTGGTGATGTCATAATGGTCTTCATGGCGACGGTGATGTCATAATGGTCGTCATGGCAATGGTGATGTCAGAATGGTCGTCATGGCGACGATGATGTCAGTATGGTGGTCATGGCTTTGGTGATGTCATAATGGTCGTCATGGCGACGATGATGTCATAATGGTCGTTATGGCGACGATGATGTCAATATGGTTGTCATGGCTTTGGTGATGTCATAATGGTCGTCATGGCGACGATGATGTCATAATGGTCGTCATGGCGACGATGATGTCATAATGGTCGTCATGGCGACGATGATGTCATAATGGTGGTCATGGCTTTGGTGATGTCATAATGGTCGTCATGGCGACGGTGATGTCATAATGGTCGTCATGGCAATGGTGATGTCAGAATGGTCGTCATGGCGACGATGATGTCAGTATGGTGGTCAAGGCTTTGGTGATGTCATAATGGTCGTCATGGCGACGATGATGTCATAATGGTCGTCATGGCGACGATGATGTCAATATGGTTGTCATGGCTTTGGTGATGTCATAATGGTCGTCATGGCGACGATGATGTCATAATGGTCGTCATGGCGACGATGATGTCATAATGGTGGTCATGGCTTTGGTGATGTCATAATGGTCGTCATGGCGACGGTGATGTCATAATGGTCGTCATGGCAATGGTGATGTCAGAATGGTCGTCATGGCGACGATGATGTCAGTATGGTGGTCAAGGCTTTGGTGATGTCATAATGGTCGTCATGGCGACGATTATGTCATAATGGTCGTCATGGCGACGATGATGTCAATAAGGTTGTCATGAATTTGGTGATGTCATAATGGTCGTCATGGCGACGGTGATGTCATAATAGTCGTCATGGCGACGATGATGTCATAATGGTCGTCACGGCGACGATGATGTCATAATGGTCGTCACGGCGGCGGTAATGTCATAATGGTCGTCATGGCGACGATGATGTCATACTGTCGTCATGGCGACGGTGTTGCCATAATGGTCGTCATGGCGACGATGATGTCATAATGGTCATCATGGCGACGATGACGTCATAATGGTCGTCATGGCGACGATGATGTCATAATGGTCGTCATGGCGACGATGATGTCATACAGGTCGTCATGGCGACGGTTTGCCATAATGGTCTTCATGGCGACGATGATGTCATAATGGTCGTCATGGCGACGATGATGTCATAATGGTCGTCATACCGACGATGATGTCATAATGGTCGTCATGGCGAAGATGATGTCGTAATGGTCGTCATGGCGACGATGATGTCATAATGGTCGTCATGGCGATGATGATGTCATAATGGTCGTCATGGCGACGATGATGTCAATATGGTTGTCATGGCTTTGGTGTTGTCATAATGGTCGTCATGGCGACGGTGATGTCATAATGTTCGTCACGGCGACGATGATGTCATAATGATCGTCACGGCGACGATGATGTCATAATGGTCGTCACGGCGACGGTGATGTCATAATGGTCGTCATGGCGACGATAACGTCATAATGGTCGTCATGGCGACGATGATGTCATAATGGTCGTCATGGCGACGATGATGTCATAATGGTCGTCATGGCGACGATGATGTCATAATGGTCGTCATGGCGACGATGATGACATAATGGTCGTCATGGCGACGATGACGTCATAATGGTCGTCATGGCGACGATGATGTCATAATGGTCGTCATGGCGACGATGATGTCATATTGGTCGTCATGGCGACGGTGTTGCCATAATGGTCGTCATGGCGACGATGATGTCATAATGGTCGTCATGGCGACGATGATGTCAGTATGGTGGTCATGGCTTTGGTGATGTCATAATGGTCGTCATGGCGACGGTGATGTCATAATGGTCGTCATGGCAATGATGATGTCAGAATGGTCGTCATGGCGACGATGATGTCAGTATGGTGGTCATGGCTTTGGTGATGTCATAATGGTCGTCATGGCGACGATGATGTCATAATGGTCGTCATGGCGACGATGATGTCATAATGGTCGTCATGGCGACGGTGATGTCATAATAGTCGTCATGGCAATGGTGATGTCATACTGGTCGTCATGGCGACGGTGTGGCCATAATGGTTGTCATTTCGACGATGATGTCATAATGGTCGTCATGCCGACGATGATGTCATAATGGTCGTCATGGCGACGGTGTTGTCATAATGGTCGTCATGGCGACGATGATGTCATAATGGTCGTCATGGCGACGATGATGTCATAATGGTCGTCATGGCGACGATGATGTCAGTATGGTGGTCATGGCGACGATGATGTCAGTATGGTGGTCATGGCTTTGGTGATGTCATAATGGTCTTCATGGCGACGGTGATGTCATAATGGTCGTCATGGCAATGGTGATGTCAGAATGGTCGTCATGGCGACGATGATGTCAGTATGGTGGTCATGGCTTTGGTGATGTCATAATGGTCGTCATGGCGACGATGATGTCATAATGGTCGTCATGGCGACGATGATGTCAATATGGTTGTCATGGCTTTGGTGATGTCATAATGGTCGTCATGGCGACGATGATGTCATAATGGTCGTCATGGCGACGATGATGTCATAATGGTCGTCATGGCGACGATGATGTCATAATGGTGGTCATGGCTTTGGTGATGTCATAATGGTCGTCATGGCGACGGTGATGTCATAATGGTCGTCATGGCAATGGTGATGTCAGAATGGTCGTCATGGCGACGATGATGTCAGTATGGTGGTCAAGGCTTTGGTGATGTCATAATGGTCGTCATGGCGACGATGATGTCATAATGGTCGTCATGGCGACGATGATGTCAATATGGTTGTCATGGCTTTGGTGATGTCATAATGGTCGTCATGGCGACGATGATGTCATAATGGTCGTCATGGCGACGATGATGTCATAATGGTGGTCATGGCTTTGGTGATGTCATAATGGTCGTCATGGCGACGGTGATGTCATAATGGTCGTCATGGCAATGGTGATGTCAGAATGGTCGTCATGGCGACGATGATGTCAGTATGGTGGTCAAGGCTTTGGTGATGTCATAATGGTCGTCATGGCGACGATTATGTCATAATGGTCGTCATGGCGACGATGATGTCAATAAGGTTGTCATGAATTTGGTGATGTCATAATGGTCGTCATGGCGACGGTGATGTCATAATAGTCGTCATGGCGACGATGATGTCATAATGGTCGTCACGGCGACGATGATGTCATAATGGTCGTCACGGCGGCGGTAATGTCATAATGGTCGTCATGGCGACGATGATGTCATACTGTCGTCATGGCGACGGTGTTGCCATAATGGTCGTCATGGCGACGATGATGTCATAATGGTCATCATGGCGACGATGACGTCATAATGGTCGTCATGGCGACGATGATGTCATAATGGTCGTCATGGCGACGATGATGTCATACAGGTCGTCATGGCGACGGTTTGCCATAATGGTCTTCATGGCGACGATGATGTCATAATGGTCGTGATGGCGACGATGATGTCATAATGGTCGTCATACCGACGATGATGTCATAATGGTCGTCATGGCGAAGATGATGTCGTAATGGTCGTCATGGCGACGATGATGTCATAATGGTCGTCATGGCGATGATGATGTCATAATGGTCGTCATGGCGACGATGATGTCAATATGGTTGTCATGGCTTTGGTGATGTCATAATGGTCGTCATGGCGACGGTGATGTCATAATGTTCGTCACGGCGACGATGATGTCATAATGATCGTCACGGCGACGATGATGTCATAATGGTCGTCACGGCGACGGTGATGTCATAATGGTCGTCATGGCGACGATAACGTCATAATGGTCGTCATGGCGAAGATGATGTCATAATGGTCGTCATGGCGACGATGATGTCATAATGGTCGTCATGGCGACGATGATGTCATAATGGTCGTCATGGCGACGATGATGACATAATGGTCGTCATGGCGACGATGACGTCATAATGGTCGTCATGGCGACGATGATGTCATAATGGTCGTCATGGCGACGATGATGTCATACTGGTCGTCATGGCGACGGTGTTGCCATAATGGTCTTCATGGCGACGATGATGTCATAATGGTCGTCATGGCGACGATGATGTCAGTATGGTGGTCATGGCTTTGGTGATGTCATAATGGTCGTCATGGCGACGGTGATGTCATAATGGTCGTCATGGCAATGATGATGTCAGAATGGTCGTCATGGCGACGATGATGTCAGTATGGTGGTCATGGCTTTGGTGATGTCATAATGGTCGTCATGGCGACGATGATGTCATAATGGTCGTCATGGCGACGATGATGTCATAATGGTCGTCATGGCGACGGTGATGTCATAATAGTCGTCATGGCGACGATGATGTCATAATGGTCGTTACGTCGACGATGATGTCATAATGGTCGTCACGGCGGCGGTAATGTCATAATTGTCGTCATGGCGACGATGATGTCATACTGTCGTCATGGCGACGGTGTTGCCATAATGGTCGTCATGGCGACGATGATGTCATAATGGTCATCATGGCGACGATGACGTCATAATGCTCGTCATGGCGACGATGACGTCATAATGGTCGTCATGGCGACGATGATGTCATACTGGTCGTCATGGCGACGATGATGTCATACTGGTCGTCATGGCGACGGTGTTGCCATAATGGTCGTCATGGCGACGATGATGTCATAATGGTCGTCATGCCGACGATGATGTCATAATGGACGTCATGCCGACGATGATGTCATAATGGTCGTCATGGCGACGGTGTTGCCATAATGGTCGTCATGGCGACGATGATGTCATAATGGTCGTCATGGCAACGATGATGTCATAATGGTCGTCATGGCGACGATGATGTCAGTATGGTGGTCATTGCTTTGGTGATGTCATAATGGTCGTCATGGCGACGGTGATGTCATAATAGTCGTCATGGCAATGGTGATGTCATACTGGTCGTCATGGAGACGGTGTTGCCATAATGGTCGTCATTTCGACGATGATGTCATAATGGTCGTCATGGCGACGTTGTTGTCATAATGGTCGTCATGGCGACAATGATGTCATAATGGTCGTCATGGCGACGATGATGTCATAATGGTCGTCATGGCGACGATGATGTCAGTATGGTGGTCATTGCTTTGGTGATGTCATAATGGTCGTCATGGCGACGGTGATGTCATAATAGTCGTCATGGCAATGGTGATGTCATACTGGTCGTCATGGCGACGGTGTTGCCATAATGGTCGTCATTTGGCCGATGATGTCATAATGGTCGTCATGCCGACGATGATGTCATAATGGTCGTCATGGCGACGGTGTTGTCATAATGGTCGTCATGGCGACGATGATGTCATAATGGTCGTCATGGCGACGATGATGTCATAATGGTCGTCATGGCGACGATGATGTCATAATGGTCGTCATGGCGACAATGATGTCATAATGGTCGTCATGGCGACGATGATGTCATAATGGTCGTCATGGCGACGATGATGTCAATATGGTTGTCATGGCTTTGGTGATGTCATAATGGTCGTCAGGGCGACGGTGATGTCATAATGGTCGTCATGGCGACGATGATGTCATAATGGTCGTCACAGCGACGATGATGTCATAATGGTCGTCACGGCGACGGTGATGTAATAATGGTTATCATGGCGACGATGATGTCATACTGGTCGTCATGGCGACGGTGTTGCCATGCCATAATGGTCGTCATGGCGACGATGATGTCATAATGGTCGTCATGGCGACGATGACGTCATAATGGTCGTCATGGCGACGATGATGTAATAATGGTTGTCATGGCGACGGTGATGTCATAATGGTCGTCATGGCGACGATGATGTAATAATGGTTGTCATGGCGACGGTGATGTCATAATGGTCGTCATGGCGACGATGATGTCATAATGGTCGTCATGGCGACGATGATGTCAGTATGGTGGTCATGGCTTTGGTGATGTCATAATGGTTGTCATGGCGACGGTGATGTCATAATGGTCGTCATGGCGACAATGATGTCATAATGGTCGTCATGGTGACGATGATGTCATAATGGTCGTCATGGCGACGATGACGTCATAATGGTCGTCATGGCGACGATGACGTCATAATGGTCGTCATGGCGACGATGATGTCATAAAGGTCGTCATGCCGACGATGATGTCATAATGGTCGTCATTGCGACGGTGTTGCCATAATGGTCGTCATGGCGACGATGATGTCATAATGGTCGTCATGGCGACGATGATGTCATAATGGTCGTCATGGCGACGATGATGTCATAATGGTCGTCATGGCGACGATGACGTCATAATGGTCGTCATGGCGACGATGACGTCATAATGGTCGTCATGGCGACGATGATGTCATAATGGTCGTCATGGCGACGATGATGTCATAATGGTCGTCATGGCGACGATGATGTCAGTATGGTGGTCATGGCTTTGGTGATGTCATAATGGTCGTCACTGCGACGGTGATGTCATAATGGTCGTCATGGCAATGGTGATGTCAGAATGGTCGTCATGGCGACGATGATGTCAGTATGGTGGTCATGGCTTTGGTGATGTCATAATGGTCGTCATGGCGACGATGATGTCATAATGGTCGTCATGGCGACGATGATGTCAATATGGTTGTCATGGCTTTGGTGATGTCATAATGGTCATCATGGCGACGGTGATGTCATAATGGTCGTCATGGCGACGATGATGTCATAATGGTCGTCACGGCGACGATGATGTCATAATGGTCGTCACGGCGGCGGTAATGTCATAATTGTCGTCATGGCGACGATGATGTCATACTGTCGTCATGGCGACGGTGTTGCCATAATGGTCGTCATGGCGACGATGACGTCATAATGGTCATCATGGCGACGATGACGTCATAATGGTCGTCATGGCGACGATGACGTCATAATGGTCGTCATGGCGACGATGATGTCATAATGGTCGTCATGGCGACGATGATGTCATACTGGTCGTCATGGCGACGGTGTTGCCATAATGGTCGTCATGGCGACGATGATGTCATAATGGTCGTCATGGCGACTATGATGTCAGTATGGTGGTCATGGCTTTGGTGATGTCATAATGGTCGTCATGGCGTCGGTGATGTCATAATAGTCGTCATGGCAATGGTGATGTCATACTGGTCGTCATGGCGACGGTGTTGCCATAATGGTCATCATTTCGACGATGATGTCATAATGGTCGTCATGCCGACGATGATGTCATAATGGTCGTCATGGCGACGGTGTTGTCATAATGGTCGTCATGGCGACGATGATGTCTTAATGGTCGTCATGGCGACGATGATGTCATAATGGTCGTCATGGCGACGATGATGTCAGTATGGTGGTCATGGCTTTGATGATGTCATAATGGTCATCATGGCGACGATGATGTCATAATGGTCGTCATAGCGACGATGATGTCATAATGGTCGTCATGGCGACGATGATGTCAGTATGGTGGTCATGGCTTTGGTGATGTCATAATGGTTGTCATGGCGACGGTGATGTCATAATGGTGGTCATGGCGACGGTGTTGCCATAATGGTCGTCATGGCGACGGTGATGTCATAATGGTCGTCATGGCAATGGTGATGTCATAATGGTCGTCATGGCGACGATGATGTAATAATGGTCGTCATGGCGACGATGATATCATACTGGTCGTCATGGCGACGATGATGTCATAATGGTCGTCATGGCGACGGTGATGTCATAATGGTCGTCATGGCGACGGTGATGTCATGATGGTAGTCATGCCGACGATGATGTCAGTATGGTGGTCATGGCTTTGGTGATGTCATAATGGTCATCATGGCGACGATGATGTCATAATGGTCGTCATAGCGACGATGATGTCATAATGGTCGTCATGGCGACGATGATGTCAGTATGGTGGTCATGGCTTTGGTGATGTCATAATGGTTGTCATGGCGACGGTGATGTCATAATGGTGGTCATGGCGACGGTGTTGCCATAATGGTCGTCATGGCGACGATGATGTCATAATGGTCGTCATGGCAACGATGATGTCATAATGGTCGTCATACCGACGATGATGTCATAATGGTCGTCATGGCGAAGATGATGTCATAATGGTGGTCATTCCGAAGATGATGTCATACTGGTCGTCATGGCGACGGTGTTGCCATAATGGTCGTCATGGCGACGATGATGTCATAATGGTCGTCATGGCGACGATGATGTCAGTATGGTGGTCATGGCTTTGGTGATGTCATAATGGTCGTCATGGCGACGGTGATGTCATAATGGTCGTCATGGCAATGATGATGTCAGAATGGTCGTCATGGCGACGATGATGTCAGTATGGTGGTCATGGCTTTGGTGATGTCATAATGGTCGTCATGGCGACGATGATGTCATAATGGTCGTCATGGCGACGATGATGTCATACTGTCGTCATGGCGACGGTGTTGCCATAATGGTCGTCATGGCGACGATGATGTCATAATGGTCATCATGGCGACGATGACGTCATAATGCTCGTCATGGCGACGATGATGTCATACTGGTCGTCATGGCGACGATGATGTCATACTGGTCGTCATGGCGACGGTGTTGCCATAATGGTCGTCATGGCGACGATGATGTCATAATGGTCGTCATGCCGACGATGATGTCATAATGGTCGTCATGCCGACGATGATGTCATAATGGTCGTCATGGCGACGGTGTTGCCATAATGGTCGTCATGGCGACGATGATGTCATAATGGTCGTCATGGCAACGATGATGTCATAATGGTCGTCATGGCGACGATGATGTCAGTATGGTGGTCATTGCTTTGGTGATGTCATAATGGTCATCATGGCGACGGTGATGTCATAATAGTCGTCATGGCAATGGTGATGTCATACTGGTCGTCATGGCGACGGTGTTGCCATAATGGTCGTCATTTCGACGATGATGTCATAATGGTCGTCATGGCGACGTTGTTGTCATAATGGTCGTCATGGCGACAATGATGTCATAATGGTCGTCATGGCGACGATGATGTCATAATGTTCGTCATGGCGACGATGATGTCAGTATGGTGGTCATTGCTTTGGTGATGTCATAATGGTCGTCATGGCGACGGTGATGTCATAATAGTCGTCATGGCAATGGTGATGTCATACTGGTCGTCATGGCGACGGTGTTGCCATAATGGTCATCATTTCGCCGATGGTGTCATAATGGTCGTCATGCCGACGATGATGTCATAATGGTCGTCATGGCGACGGTGTTGTCATAATGGTCGTCATGGCGACGATGATGTCATAATGGTTGTCATGGCGACGATGATGTCATAATGGTCGTCATGGCGACGATGATGTCATAATGGTCGTCATGGCGACAATGATGTCATAATGGTCGTTATGGCGACGATGATGTCATAATGGTCGTCATGGCGACGATGATGTCAATATGGTTGTCATGGCTTTGGTGATGTCATAATGGTCGTCAGGGCGACGGTGATGTCATAATGGTCGTCATGGCGACGATGATGTCATAATGGTCGTCACAGCGACGATGATGTCATAATGGTCGTCACGGCGACGGTGATGTCATAATGGTTATCATGGCGACGATGATGTCATACTGGTCGTCATGGCGACGGTGTTGCCATGCCATAATGGTCGTCATGGCGACGATGATGTCATAATGGTCGTCATGGCGACGATGACGTCATAATGGTCGTCATGGCGACGATGATGTCATAATGGTTGTCATGGCGACGGTGATGTCATAATGGTCGTCATGGCGACGATGATGTAACAATGGTTGTCATGGCGACGGTGATGTCATAATGGTCGTCATGGCGACGATGATGTCATAATGGTCGTCATGGTGACGATGATGTCATAATGGTCGTCATGGCGACGATGACGTCATAATGGTCGTCATGGCGACGATGACGTCATAATGGTCGTCATGGCGACGATGTTGTCATAATGGTCGTCATGGCGACGATGATGTCATACTGGTCGTCATGGCGACGGTGTTGCCATAATGGTCGTCATGGCGACGATGATGTCATAATGGTCGTCATGGCGACGATGATGTCAATATGGTTGTCATGGCTTTGGTGATGTCATAATGGTCGTCATGGCGACGGTGATGTCATAATGTTCGTCACGGCGACGATGATGTCATAATGATCGTCACGGCGACGATGATATCATAATGGTCGTCACGGCGATGGTGATGTCATAATGGTCGTCATGGCGACGATAACGTCATAATGGTCGTCATGGCGACGATGATGTCATAATGGTCGTCATGGCGACGATGATGACATAATGGTCGTCATGGCGACGATGACGTCATAATGGTCGTCATTGCGACGATGATGTCATAATGGTCGTCATTGCGACGATGATGTCATAATGGTCGTCATGGCGACGATGATGTCATACTGGTCGTCATGGCGACGGTGTTGCCATAATGGTCGTCATGGCGACGATGATGTCATAATGGTCGTCATGGCGACGGTGATGTCATAATGGTCGTCATGGCGACGATGATGTCATAATGGTCGTCATGGCGACGATGATGTCAATATGGTTGTCATGGCTTTGGTGATGTCATAATGGTCGTCAGGGCGACGGTGATGTCATAATGGTCGTCATGGCGACGATGATGTCATATTGGTCGTCACAGCGACGATGATGTCATAATGGTCGTCACGGCGACGGTGATGTCATAATGGTTATCATGGCGACGATGATGTCATACTGGTCGTCATGGCGACGGTGTTGCCATGCCATAATGGTCGTCATGGCGACGATGATGTCATAATGGTCGTCATGGCGACGATGACGTCATAATGGTCGTCATGGCGACGATGATGTCATAATGGTTGTCATGGCGACGGTGATGTCATAATGGTCGTCATGGCGACGATGATGTAATAATGGTTGTCATGGCGACGGTGATGTCATAATGGTCGTCATGGCGACGATGATGTCATAATGGTCGTCATGGTGACGATGATGTCATAATGGTCGTCATGGCGACGATGACGTCATAATGGTCGTCATGGCGACGATGACGTCATAATGGTCGTCATGGCGACGATGTTGTCATAATGGTCGTCATGGCGACGATGATGTCATACTGGTCGTCATGGCGACGGTGTTGCCATAATGGTCGTCATGGCGACGATGATGTCATAATGGTCGTCATGCCGACGATGATGTCAATATGGTTGTCATGGCTTTGGTGATGTCATAATGGTCGTCATGGCGACGGTGATGTCATAATGTTCGTCACGGCGACGATGATGTCATAATGATCGTCACGGCGACGATGATATCATAATGGTCGTCACGGCGATGGTGATGTCATAATGGTCGTCATGGCGACGATAACGTCATAATGGTCGTCATGGCGACGATAACGTCATAATGGTCGTCATGGCGACGATGATGACATAATGGTCGTCATGGCGACGATGACGTCATAATGGTCGTCATTGCGACGATGATGTCATAATGGTCGTCATGGCGACGATGATGTCATACTGGTCGTCATGGCGACGGTGTTGCCATAATGGTCGTCATGGCGACGATGATGTCATAATGGTCGTCATGGCGACGGTGATGTCATAATGGTCGTCATGGCGACGATGATGTCAGTATGGTGGTCATGGCTTTGGTGATGTCATAATGGTCGTCATGGCGACGGTGATGTCATAATGGTCGTCATGGCGACGATGATGTCAGTATGGTGGTCATGGCTTTGGTGATGTCATAATGGTCGTCATGGCGACGGTGATGTCATAATGGTCGTCATGGCGACGATGATGTCAATATGGTTGTCATGGCTTTGGTGATGTCATAATGGTCGTCATGGCGACGGTGATGTCATAATGGTCGTCATGGCGACGATGTTGTAATAATGGTCGTCATGGCGAAGATGATGTCATAATGGTCGTCATGGCGACGATGATGTCATAATGGACGTCATGGCGACGATGATGTCATAATGGTCGTCATGGCGACGATGATGTCATAATGGTCGTCATGGCGACGGTGATGTCATACTAGTCGTCATGGCGACGATGATGTCATAATGGTCGTCATGCCGACGATGATGTCATAATGGTCGTCATGGCGACGGTGTTGCCATAATGGTCGTCATGGCGACGATGATGTCATAATGGTCGTCATGGCGACGAAGATGTCATAATGGTGGTCATGGCTTTGGTGATGTTATAATGGTCGTCATGGCGACGGTGATGTTATAATGATCGTCATGGCAATGGTGATGTCATAATGGTCGTCATGGCGACGATGATGTCAGTATGGTGGTCAAGGCTTTGGTGATGTCATAATGGTCGTCATGGCGACGATGATGTCATAATGGTCTTCATGGCGATGATGATGTCAATATGGTTGTCATGACTTTGGTGATGTCATAATGGTCGTCATGGCGACGGTGATATCATAATAGTCGTCATGGCGACGATGATGTCATAATGGTCGTCACGGCGACGATGATGTCATAATGGTCGTCACGGCGGCGGTAATGTCATAATGGTCGTCATGGCGACGATGATGTCATACTGTCGTCATGGCGACTGTGTTGCCATAATGGTCGTCATGGCGACGATGATGTCATAATGGTCATCATGGCGACGATGACGTCATAATGGTCGTCATGGCGACGATGATGTCATAATGGTCGTCATGGCGAAGATGATGTCATAATGGTCGTCATGGCGACGATGATGTCATAATGGTCGTCATACCGACGATGATGTCATAATGGTCGTCATGGCGAAGATGATGTCATAATGGTCGTCATTCCGAAGATGATGTCATAATGGTCGTCATGGCGACGATGACGTCATAATGGTCGTCATGGCGACGATGACGTCATAATGGTCGTCATGGCGACGATGATGTCATAATGGTCGTCATGTCGACGGTGATGTCATAATAGTCGTCATGGCGACGATGATGTCATAATGGTCGTCATGCCGACGATGATGTCATAATGGTCGTCATGGCGACGGTGTTGCCATAATGGTCGTCATGGCGACGATGATGTCATAATGGTCGTCATGCCGACGATGATGTCATAATGGTCGTCATGGCGACGGTGTTGCCATAATGGTCGTCATGGCGACGATGATGTCATAATGGTCGTCATGGCGACAATGATGTCATAATGGTCGTCATGGCGACGATGATGTCATAATGGTCGTCATGGCGACGATGATGTCAATATGGTTGTCATGGCTTTGGTGATGTCATAATGGTCGTCATGTCGACAGTGATGTCATAATGGTCGTCATGGCGACGATGATGTCATAATGGTTGTCACAGCGACGGTGATGTCATAATGGTCGTCATGGCGACGATGATGTCATACTGGTCGTCATGGCGACGGTGTTGCCATAATGGTCGTCATGGCGATGATGATGTCATAATGGTCGTCATGGCGACGATGATGTCATAATGGTCGTCATGGCGACGATGACATCATAATGGTCGTCATGGCGACGATGATGTAATAATGGTCGTCATGGCGACGATGATATCATACTGGTCGTCATGGCGACGGTATTACCATAATGGTCGTCATGGCGACGATGATGTCATAATGGTCGTCATGGCTTTGGTGATGTCACAATGGTCGTCATGGCGACGGTGATGTCATGATGGTCGTCATGCCGACGATGATGTCATTATGGTGGTCATGGCTTTGGTGATGTCATAATGGTCGTCATGGCGACGATGATGTCATAATGGTCGTCATAGCGACGATGATGTCATAATGGTCGTCATGGCGACGATGATGTCAGTATGGTGGTCATGGCTTTGGTGATGTCATAATGGTCGTCATGGCGACGGTGATGTCATAATAGTCGTCATGGCAATGGTGATGTCATACTGGTCGTCATGGCGACGGTGTTGCCATAATGGTCGTCATTTCGCCGATGATGTCATAATGGTCGTCATGCCGACGATGATGTCATAATGGTCGTCATGGCGACGGTGTTGTCATAATGGTCGTCATGGCGACGGTGTTGTCATAATGGTCGTCATGGCGACGATGATGTCATAATGGTCGTCATGGCGACGATGATGTCATAATGGTCGTCATGGCGACAATGATGTCATAATGGTCGTCATGGCGACGATGATGTCATAATGGTCGTCACGGCGACGATGATGTCATAATGGTCGTCACGGCGGCGGTAATGTCATAATGGTCGTCATGGCGACGATGATGTCATTCTGTCGTCATGGCGACTGTGTTGCCATAATGGTCGTCATGGCGACGATGATGTCATAATGGTCATCATGGCGACGATGACGTCATAATGGTCGTCATGGCGACGATGATGTCATAATGGTCGTCATGGCGAAGATGATGTCATAATGGTCGTCATGGCGACGATGATGTCATAATGGTCGTCATACCGACGATGATGTCATAATGGTCGTCATGGCGAAGATGATGTCATAATGGTCGTCATTCCGAAGATGATGTCATAATGGTCGTCATGGCGACGATGACGTCATAATGGTCGTCATGGCGACGATGACGTCATAATGGTCGTCATGGCGACGATGATGTCATAATGGTCGTCATGTCGACGGTGATGTCATAATAGTCGTCATGGCGACGATGATGTCATAATGGTCGTCATGCCGACGATGATGTCATAATGGTCGTCATGGCGACGGTGTTGCCATAATGGTCGTCATGGCGACGATGATGTCATAATGGTCGTCATGCCGACGATGATGTCATAATGGTCGTCATGGCGACGGTGTTGCCATAATGGTCGTCATGGCGACGATGATGTCATAATGGTCGTCATGGCGACAATGATGTCATAATGGTCGTCATGGCGACGATGATGTCATAATGGTCGTCATGGCGACGATGATGTCAATATGGTTGTCATGGCTTTGGTGATGTCATAATGGTCGTCATGTCGACAGTGATGTCATAATGGTCGTCATGGCGACGATGATGTCATAATGGTTGTCACAGCGACGATGATGTCATAATGGTCGTCACGGCGACGGTGATGTCATAATGGTCGTCATGGCGACGATGATGTCATACTTTTCGTCATGGCGACGGTGTTGCCATAATGGTCGTCATGGCGATGATGATGTCATAATGGTCGTCATGGCGACGATGATGTCATAATGGTCGTCATGGCGACGATGACGTCATAATGGTCGTCATGGCGACGATGATGTAATAATGGTCGTCATGGCGACGATGATATCATACTGGTCGTCATGGCGACGGTATTGCCATAATGGTCGTCATGGCGACGATGATGTCATAATGGTCGTCATGGCTTTGGTGATGTCACAATGGTCGTCATGGCGACGGTGATGTCATGATGGTCGTCATGCCGACGATGATGTCATTATGGTGGTCATGGCTTTGGTGATGTCATAATGGTCGTCATGGCGACGATGATGTCATAATGGTCGTCATAGCGACGATGATGTCATAATGGTCGTCATGGCGACGATGATGTCAGTATGGTGGTCATGGCTTTGGTGATGTCATAATGGTCGTCATGGTGACGGTGATGTCATAATAGTCGTCATGGCAATGGTGATGTCATACTGGTCGTCATGGCGACGGTGTTGCCATAATGGTCGTCATTTCGCCGATGATGTCATAATGGTCGTCATGCCGACGATGATGTCATAATGGTCGTCATGGCGACGGTGTTGTCATAATGGTCGTCATGGCGACGATGATGTCATAATGGTCGTCATGGCGACGATGATGTCATAATGGTCGTCATGGCGACGATGATGTCATAATGGTCGTCATGGCGTCAATGATGTCATAATGGTCGTCATGGCGACGATGATGTCATAATGGTCGTCATGGCGACGATGATGTCAATATGGTTGTCATGGCTTTGGTGATGTCATAATGGTCGTCAGGGCGACGGTGAAGTCATAATGGTCGTCATGGCGACGATGATGTCATAATGGTCGTCACAGCGACGATGATGTCATAATGGTCGTCACGGCGACGGTGATGTCATAATGGTCGTCATGTCGACGATGATGTCATACTGGTCGTCATGGCGACGGTGTTGCCATGCCATAATGGTCGTCATGGCGACGATGATGTCATAATGGTCGTCATGGCGACGATGATGTCATAATGGTCGTCATGGCGACGATGACGTCAAAATGGTCGTCATGGCGACGATGATGTAATAATGGTTGTCATGGCGACGGTGATGTCATAATGGTCGTCATGGCGACGATGATGTCATAATGGTCGTCATGGCGACGATGATGTCAGTATGGTGGTCATGGCTTTGGTGATGTCATAATGGTTGTCATGGCGACGGTGATGTCATAATGGTAGTCATGGCGACAATGATGTCATAATGGTCGTCATGGTGACGATGATGTCATAATGGTCGTTATGGCGACGATGACGTCATAATGGTCGTCATGGCGACGATGACGTCATAATGGTCGTCATGGCGACGATGTTGTCATAATGGTCGTCATGGCGACGATGATGTCATACTGGTCGTCATGGCGACGGTGTTGCCATAATGGTCGTCATGGCTTTGGTGATGTCATAATGGTCGTCATGGCGACGGTGATGTCATAATGTTCGTCACGGCGACGATGATGTCATAATGATCGTCACGGCGACGATGATGTCATAATGATCGTCACGGCGACGATGATATCATAATGGTCGTCACGGCGATGGTGATGTCATAATGGTCGTCATGGCGACGATAACGTCATAATGGTCGTCATGGCGACGATGATGTCATAATGGTCGTCATGGCGACGATGATGACATAATGGTCGTCATGGCGACGATGACGTCATAATGGTCGTCATTGCGACGATGACGTCATAATGGTCGTCATGGCGACGATGATGTCATAATGGTCGTCATGGCGACGATGATGTCATACTGGTCGTCATGGCGACGGTGTTGCCACAATGGTCGTCATGGCGACGATGATGTCATAATGGTCGTCATGGCGACGGTGATGTCATAATGGTCGTCATGGCGACGATGATGTCATAATGGTCGTCATGGCGACGATGATGTCAGTATGGTGGTCATGGCTTTGGTGATGTCATAATGGTCGTCATGGCGACGGTGATGTCATAATGGTCGTCATGGCGACGGTGATGTCATAATGGTCGTCATGGCGACGATGATGTCAATATGGTTGTCATGGCTTTGGTGATGTCATAATGGTCGTCATGGCGACGGTGATGTCATAATGTTCGTCATGGCGACGGTGATGTCATAATGGTCGTCACGGCGACGATGATGTCATAATGGTCGTCATGGCGACGATGATGTCATACTGGTCGTCAAGGCGACGGTGTTGCCATAATGGTCGTCATGGCGACGACTATGTCATAATGGTCGTCATGGCGACGATGACGTCATAATGGTCGTCATGGCGACGATGGCGTCATAATGGTCGTCATGGCGACGATGATGTCATAATGGTCGTCATGGCGACGATGATGTCATACAGGTCGTCATGGCGACGGTATTGCCATAATGGTCGTCATGGCGACGATGATGTCATAATGGTCGTCATGCCGACGATGATGTCATAATGGTCGTCATGGCGACGGTGTTGCCATAATGGTCGTCATGTCGACGATGATGTCATAATGGTCATCATGGCGACGGTGATGTCATAATGGTCGTCATGGCGACGATGTTGTAATAATGGTCGTCATGGCGAAGGTGATGTCATAATGGTCGTCATGGCAATGGTGATGTCATAATGGTCGTCATGGCGACGATGATGTCAGTATGGTGGTCAAGGCTTTGGTGATGTCATAATGGTCGTCATGGCGACGATGATGTCATAATGGTCGTCATGGCGATGATGATGTCAATATGGTTGTCATGACTTTGGTGATGTCATAATGGTCGTCATGGCGACGATGATGTCATAATGGTCGTCACGGCGACGATGATGTCATAATGGTCGTCACGGCGGCGGTAATGTCATAATGGTCGTCATGGCGACGATGATGTCATACTGTTGTCATGGCGACTGTGTTGCCATAATGGTCGTCATGGCGACGATGATGTCATAATGGTCATCATGGCGACGCTGACGTCATAATGGTCGTCATGGCGACGATGATGTCATAATGGTCGTCATGGCGACGATGATGTCATACTGGTCGTCATGGCGACGGTTTGCCATAATGGTCTTCATGGCGACGATGATGTCATAATGGTCGTCATGGCGACCATGATGTCATAATGGTCGTCATACCGACGATGATGTCATAATGGTCGTCATGGCGAAGATGATGTCATAATGGTCGTCATGGCGACGATGATGTCATAATGGTCGTCATACCGACGATGATGTTATAATGGTCGTCATGGCGAAGATGATGTCATAATGGTTGTCATTCCGAAGATGATGTCATAATGGTCGTCATGGCGACGATGACGTCATAATGGTCGTCATGGCGACGATGACGTCATAATGGTCGTCATGGCGACGATGATGTCATAATGGTCGTCATGTCGACGGTGATGTCATAATAGTCGTCATGGCGACGATGATGTCATAATGGTCGTCATGCCGACGATGATGTCATAATGGTCGTCATGGCGACGGTGTTGCCATAATGGTCGTCATGGCGACGATGATGTCATAATGGTCGTCATGCCGACGATGATGTCATAATGGTCGTCATGGCGACGGTGTTGCCATAATGGTCGTCATGGCGACGATGATGTCATAATGGTCGTCATGGCGACAATGATGTCATAATGGTCGTCATGGCGACGATGATGTCATAATGGTCGTCATGGCGACGATGATGTCATAATGGTCGTCATGGCGACGATGACGTCATAATGGTCGTCATGGCGACGATGATGTAATAATGGTCGTCATGGCGACGATGATATCATACTGGTCGTCATGGCGACGGTGTTGCCATAATGGTCGTCATGGCGACGATGATGTCATAATGGTCGTCATGGCGACGGTGATGTCACAATGGTCGTCATGGCGACGGTGATGTCATGATGGTCGTCATGCCGACGATGATGTCATTATGGTGGTCATGGCTTTGGTGATGTCATAATGGTCGTCATGGCAACGATGATGTCATAATGGTCGTCATAGCGACGATGATGTCATAATGGTCGTCATGGCGACGATGATGTCAGTATGGTGGTCATGGCTTTGGTGATGTCATAATGGTCGTCATGGCGACGGTGATGTCATAATAGTCGTCATGGCAGTGGTGATGTCATACTGGTCATCATGGCGACGGTGTTGTCATAATGGTCGTCATGGCGACGATGATGTCATAATGGTCGTCATGGCGACGATGATGTCATAATGGTCGTCATGGCGACAATGATGTCATAATGGTCGTCATGGCGACGATGATGTCATAATGGTCGTCATGGCGACGATGATGTCAATATGGTTGTCATGGCTTTGGTGATGTCATAATGGTCGTCATGGCGACGATGATGTCATACTGGTCGTCATGGCGACGGTGTTGCCATAATGGTCGTCATGGCGACGATGATGTCATAATGGTCGTCATGGCGACGATGACGTCATAATGGTCGTCATGGCGACGATGATGTCATAATGGTCGTCATGGCGACGGTGATGTCATAATGGTCGTCATGGCGACGGTGATGTCATGATGGTAGTCATGCCGACGATGATGTCAGTATGGTCGTCATGGCTTTGGTGATGTCATAATGGTCATCATGGCGACGATGATGTCATAATGGTCGTCATAGCGACGATGATGTCATAATGGTCGTCATGGCGACGATGATGTCAGTATGGTGGTCATGGCTTTGGTGATGTCATAATGGTTGTCATGGCGACGGTGATGTCATAATGGTCGTCATGGCGACAATGATGTCATAATGGTCGTCATGGTGACGATGATGTCATAATGGTCGTCATGGCGACGATGACGTCATAATGGTCGTCATGGCGACGATGATGTCATAATGGTCGTCATGGCGACGATGACGTCATAATGGTCGTCATGGCGACGATGTTGTCATAATGGTCGTCATGGCGACGATGATGTCATAATGGTCGTCATGGCGACGATGATGTCAATATGGTTGTCATGGCTTTGGTGATGTCATAATGGTCGTCATGGCGACGGTGATGTCATAATGTTCGTCACGGCGACGATGATGTCATAATGATCGTCACGGCGACGATGATATCATAATGGTCGTCACGGCGACGGTGATGTCATAATGGTCGTCATGGCGACGATAACGTCATAATGGTCGTCATGGCGTCGATGATGTCATAACGGTCGTCATGGCGACGATGATGTCATAATGGTCGTCATGGCGACGATGATGACATAATGGTCGTCATGGCGACGATGACGTCATAATGGTCGTCATTGCGACGATGATGTCATAATGGTCGTCATGGCGACGATGATGTCATACTGGTCGTCATGGCGACGGTGTTGTCATAATGGTCGTCATGGCGACGGTGATGTCATAATGGTCGTCATGGCGACGATGATGTCATAATGGTCGTCATGGCGACGATGATGTCAGTATGGTGGTCATGGCTTTGGTGATGTCATAATGGTCGTCATGGCGACGGTGATGTCATAATGGTCGTCACGGCGACGATGATGTCATAATGGTCTTCACGGCGGCGGTAATGTCATAATGGTCGTCATGGCGACGATGATGTCATACTGTCGTCATGGCGACGGTGTTGCCATAATGGTCGTCATGGCGACGATGATGTCATAATGGTCGTCATGGCGACGATGATGTCATAATGGTCATCATGGCGACGATGATGTCATAATGGTCGTCATGGCGACGATGATGTCATACTGGTCGTCATGGCGACGGTTTGCCATAATGGTCTTCATGGCGACGATGATGTCATAATGGTCGTCATGGCGACGATGATGTCATAATGGTCGTCATACCGACGATGATGTCATAATGGTCGTCATGGCGAAGATGATGTCATAATGGTCGTCATGGCGACGATGATGTCATAATGGTCGTCATACCGACGATGATGTCATAATGGTCGTCATGGCGAAGATGATGTCATAATGGTCGTCATTCCGAAGATGATGTCATAATGGTCGTCATGGCGACGATGACGTCATAATGGTCGTCATGGCGACGATGACGTCATAATGGCCGTAATGGCGACGATGATGTCATAATGGTCGTCACAGCGACGATGATGTCATAATGGTCGTCACGGCGACGGTGATGTCATAATGGTCGTCATGGCGACGATGATGTCATACTGGTCGTCATGGCGACGGTGTTGCCATAATGGTCGTCATGGCGACGATGATGTCATAATGGTCGTCATGGCGACGATGATGTCATAATGGTCGTCATGGCGACGATGACGTCATACTGGTCGTCATGGCGACGATGATGTAATAATGGTCGTCATGGCGAGGATGATATCATACTGGTCGTCATGGCGACGGTGTTGCCATAATGGTCGTCATGGCGACGATGATGTCATAATGGCCGTCATGGCGACGGTGATGTCACAATGGTCGTCATGGCGACGGTGATGTCATGATGGTCGTCATGCCGACGATGATGTCATTATGGTGGTCATGGCTTTGGTGATGTCATAATGGTCGTCATGGCGACGGTGTTGCCATAATGGTCGTCATGGCGACGATGATGTCATAATGGTCGTCATGGCGACGGTGATGTCACAATGGTCGTCATGGCGACGGTGATGTCATGATGGTCGTCATGCCGACGATGATGTCATTATGGTGGTCATGGCTTTGGTGATGTCATAATGGTCGTCATGGCGACGATGATGTCATAATGGTCGTCATAGCGACGATGATGTCATAATGGTCGTCATGGCGACGATGATGTCAGTATGGTGGTCATGGCTTTGGTGATGTCATAATGGTCGTCATGGCGACGGTGATGTCATAATAGTCGTCATGGCAATGGTGATGTCATACTGGTCATCTTGGCGACGGTGTTGTCATAATGGTCGTCATGGCGACGATGATTTCATAATGGTCGTCATGGCGACGATGATGTCATAATGGTCGTCATGGCGACAATGATGTCATAATGGTTGTCATGGCGACGATGATGTCATAATGGTCGTCATGGCGACGATGATGTCAATATGGTTGTCATGGCTTTGGTGATGTCATAATGGTCGTCATGGCGACGGTGATGTCATAATGGTCGTCATGGCGACGATGATGTCATACTGGTCGTCATGGCGACGGTGTTGCCATAATGGTCGTCATGGCGACGATGATGTCATAATGGTCGTCATGGCAACGATGATGTCATAATGGTCGTCATGGCGACGATGACGTCATAATGGTCGTCATGGCGACGATGATGTAATAATGGTCGTCATGGCGACGATGATATCATACTGGTCGTCATGGCGACAGTGTTGCCATAATGGTCGTCATGGCGACGATGATGTCATAATGGTCGTCATGGCGACGGTGATGTCATAATGGTCGTCATGGCGACGGTGATGCCATAATGGTCGTCATGGCGACGATGATGTCATAATGGTCGTCATGGCGACGGTGATGTCATAATGGTCGTCATGGCGACGGTGATGTCATGATGGTAGTCATGCCGACGATGATGTCAGTATGGTCGTCATGGCTTTGGTGATGTCATAATGGTCATCATGGCGACGATGATGTCATAATGGTCGTCATAGCGACGATGATGTCATAATGGTCGTCATGGCGACGATGATGTCAGTATGGTGGTCATGGCTTTGGTGATGTCATAATGGTTGTCATGGCAACGGTGATGTCATCATGGTCGTCATGGCGACAATGATGTCATAATGGTCGTCATGGTGACGATGATGTCATAATGGTCGTCATGGCGACGATGACGTCATAATGGTCGTCATGGCGACGATGACGTCATAATGGTCGTCATGGCGACGATGACGTCATAATGGTCGTCATGGCGACGATGACGTCATAATGGTCGTCATGGCGACGATGACGTCATAATGGTCGTCATGGCGACGATGACGTCATAATGGTCGTCATGGCGACGATGTTGTCATAATGTTCGTCATGGCGACGATGATGTCATACTGGTCGTCATGGCGACGGTGTTGCCATAATGGTCGTCATGGCGACGATGATGTCATAATGGTCGTCATGGCGACGATGATGTCAATATGGTTGTCATGGCTTTGGTGATGTCATAATGGTCGTCATGGCGACGGTGATGTCATAATGTTCGTCACGGCGACGATGATGTCATAATGATCGTCACGGCGACGATGATATCATAATGGTCGTCACGGCGACGGTGATGTCATAATGGTCGTCATGGCGACGATAACGTCATAATGGTCGTCATGGCGACGATGATGTCATAATGGTCGTCATGGCGACGATGATGTCAATATGGTTGTCATGGCTTTGGTGATGTCATAATGGTCGTCATGGCGACGGTGATGTCATAATGGCCGTAATGGCGACGATGATGTCATAATGGTCGTCACAGCGACGATGATGTCATAATGGTCGTCACGGCGACGGTGATGTCATAATGGTCGTCATGGCGACGATGATGTCATACTGGTCGTCATGGCGACGGTGTTGCCATAATGGTCGTCATGGCGACGATGATGTCATAATGGTCGTCATGGCGACGATGATGTCATAATGGTCGTCATGGCGACGATGACGTCATACTGGTCGTCATGGCGACGATGATGTAATAATGGTCGTCATGGCGAGGATGATATCATACTGGTCGTCATGGCGACGGTGTTGCCATAATGGTCGTCATGGCGACGATGATGTCATAATGGTCGTCATGGCGACGGTGATGTCATAATGGTCGTCATGGCGATGGTGATGTCATGATGGTCGTCATGCCGACGATGATGTCATAATGGTCGTCATGGCGACGATGATGTCAATATGGTCGTCATGGCGACGATGATGTCATAATGGTCGTCACGGCGATGGTGATGTCATAATGGTCGTCATGGCGACGGTGTTGCCATAATGGTCGTCATGGCGACGATGATGTCATAATGGTCGTCATGGCGACGGTGATGTCACAATGGTCGTCATGGCGACGGTGATGTCATGATGGTCGTCATGCCGACGATGATGTCATTATGGTGGTCATGGCTTTGGTGATGTCATAATGGTCGTCATGGCGACGGTGTTGCCATAATGGTCGTCATGGCGACGATGATGTCATAATGGTCGTCATGGCGACGGTGATGTCACAATGGTCGTCATGGCGATGGTGATGTCATGATGGTCGTCATGCCGACGATGATGTCATTATGGTGGTCATGGCTTTGGTGATGTCATAATGGTCGTCATGGCGACGATGATGTCATAATGGTCGTCATAGCGACGATGATGTCATAATGGTCGTCATGGCGACGATGATGTCAGTATGGTGGTCATGGCTTTGGTGATGTCATAATGGTCGTCATGGCGACGGTGATGTCATAATAGTCGTCATGGCAATGGTGATGTCATACTGGTCATCATGGCGACGGTGTTGTCATAATGGTCGTCATGGCGACGATGATGTCATAATGGTCGTCATGGCGACGATGATGTCATAATGGTCGTCATGGCGACAATGATGTCATAATGGTTGTCATGGCGACGATGATGTCATAATGGTCGTCATGGCGACGATGATGTCATAATGGTCGTCATGGCGACGATGATGTCATAATGGTCGTCATGGCGACGATGATGCCATAATGGTCGTCATGGCGACGATAATGTCATAATGGTCGTCATGCTGACGATGATGTCATAATGGTCGTCATGGCGACGGTGTTGCCATAATGGTCGTCATGGCGACGATGATGTCATAATTGTCGTCATGGCGACGATGATGTCATAATGGTCGTCATGGCGACGATGATGTCAGTATGGTGGTCATGGCTTTGGTGATGTCATAATGGTCGTCATGGCGACGGTGATGTCATAATGGTCGTCATGGCAATGGTGATGTCAGAATGGTCGTCATGGCGACGATGATGTCATAATGGTCGTCATGGCGACGATGATGTCATAATGGTCGTCATGGTGACGATGATGTCATAATGGTCGTCATGGCGACGATGATGTCATACTGGTCGTCATGGCGACGGTGTTCCCATAATGGTCGTCATGGCGACGATGATGTCATAATGGTCGTCATGCCGACGATGATGTCATAATGGTCGTCATGGCGACGGTGTTGCCATAATGGTCGTCATGGCGACGATGATGTCATAATGGTCGTCATGGCGACGATGATGTCATAATGGTCGTCATGGCGACGATGATGTCATAATGGTCGTCATGGTGACGATGATGTCATAATGGTCGTCATGGCGACGACGATGTCATAATGGTCGTCATGGCGACGATTATGTCAATATGGCAGTATGGTGGTCATGGCTTTGGTGATGTCATAATGGTCGTCATGGCGACGGTGATGTCATAATGGTCGTCATGGCAATGGTGATGTCAGAATGGTCGTCATGGCGACGATGATGTCAGTATGGTGGTCATGGCTTTGGTGATGTCATAATGGTCGTCATGGCGACGATGATGTCAATATGGTTGTCATGGCTTTGGTGATGTCATAATGGTCGTCATGGCGACGGTGATGTCATAATGGTCGTCATGGTGACGATGATGTCATAATGGTCGTCACGGCGGCGGTAATGTCATAATGGTCGTCACGGCGGCGGTAATGTCATACTGTCGTCATGGCGACGGTGTTGCCATAATGGTCGTCATGGCGACGATGATGTCATAATGGTCATCATGGCGACGATGACGTCATAATGGTCGTCATGGCGACGATGACGTCATAATGGTCGTCATGGCGACGATGATGTCATAATGGTCGTCATGGCGACGGTGATGTCATAATGGTCGTCATGGCAATGGTGATGTCAGAATGGTCGTCATGGCGACGATGATGTCAGTATGGTGGTCATGGCTTTGGTGATGTCATAATGGTCGTCATGGCGACGATGATGTCATAATGGTCGTCATGGCGACGATGATGTCAATATGGTTGTCATGGCTTTGGTGATGTCATAATGGTCGTCATGGCGACGATGATGTCATACTGGTCGTCATGGCGACGGTATTGCCATAATGGTCGTCATGGCGACGATGATGTCATAATGGTCGTCATGCCGACGATGATGTCATAATGGTCGTCATGGCGACGGTGTTGCCATAATGGTCGTCATGGCTACGATGATGTCATAATGGTCGTCATGGCGACGATGATATCATAATGGTCGTCATGGCGACGATGATGTCAGTATGGTGGTCATGGCTTTGGTGATGTCATAATGGTCGTCATGGCGACGGTGATGTCATAATGGTCGTCATGACAATGGTGATGTCAGAATGGTCGTCATGGCGACGATGATGTCAGTATGGTGGTCATGGCTTTGGTGATGTCATAATGGTCGTCATGGCGACGATAATGTCATAATGGTCGTCATGGCGACGATGATGTCAATATGGTTGTAATGGCTTTGGTGATGTCATAATGGTCGTCATGGCGACGGTGATGCCAAATGGTCGTCAGGGCGACGAAGATGTCATAATGGTCGTCACGGCGCCGATGATGTCATAATGGTCGTCACCGTGACGGTGATGTCATAATGGTCGTCATGGCGACGATGATGTCATAATGGTCGTCACCGCGACGGTGATGTCATAATGGTCATCATGGCGACGATGACGTCATACTGGTCGTCATGGCGACGGTGTTGCCATAATGGTCGTCATGGCGACGATGATGTCATACGGTCGTCATGGCGACGATGATGTCATAATGGTCGTCATGGCGACGATGACGTCATAATGGTCGTCATGGCGACGATGATGTCATAATGGTCGTCATGGCGACAATGACGTCATAATGGTCGTCATGGCGACGATGATGTCATAATGGTCGTCATGGCGACGATGATGTCATACTGGTCGTCATGGCGACGGTGTTGCCATAATGGTCGTCATGGCGAAGATGATGTCATAATGGTCGTCATGGCGACGATGATGTCATAATGGTCGTCATGGCGACGATGATGTCAATATGGATGTCATGGCTTTGGTGATGTCATAATGGTCGTCATGGCGACGGTGATGTCATAATGGTCATCACGGCGACGATGATGTCATAATGGTCGTCACGGCGATGATGATGTCATAATGGTCGTCACGGCGACGGTGATGTCATAATGGTCGTCATTTCGACGATGACGTCATAATGGTCGTCATGGCGACGATGATGTCATAATGGTCGTCATGGCGACGATGATGTCATAATGGTCGTCATGCCGACGATGATGTCATAATGGTCGTCATGGCGACGGTGTTGCCATAATGGTCGTCATGGCGACGATGATGTCATAATGGTCGTCACAGCGACGATGATGTCATAATGGTCGTCACGGCGACGGTGATGTCATAATGGTCGTCATGGCGACGATGATGTCATACTGGTCGTCATGGCGACGGTGTTGCCATAATGGTCGTCATGGCGACGATGATGTCATAATGGTCGTCATGGCGACGATGATGTCATAATGGTCGTCATGGCGACGATGACGTCATACTGGTCGTCATGGCGACGATGATGTAATAATGGTCGTCATGGCGAGGATGATATCATACTGGTCGTCATGGCGACGGTGTTGCCATAATGGTCGTCATGGCGACGATGATGTCATAATGGTCGTCATGGCGACGGTGATGTCATAATGGTCGTCATGGCGATGGTGATGTCATGATGGTCGTCATGCCGACGATGATGTCATAATGGTCGTCATGGCGACGATGATGTCAATATGGTCGTCATGGCGACGATGATGTCATAATGGTCGTCACGGCGATGGTGATGTCATAATGGTCGTCATGGCGACGGTGTTGCCATAATGGTCGTCATGGCGACGATGATGTCATAATGGTCGTCATAGCGACGATGATGTCATAATGGTCGTCATAGCGACGATGATGTCATAATGGTCGTCATGGCGACGATGATGTCAGTATGGTGGTCATGGCTTTGGTGATGTCATAATGGTCGTCATGGCGACGGTGATGTCATAATAGTCGTCATGGCAATGGTGATGTCATACTGGTCATCATGGCGACGGTGTTGTCATAATGGTCGTCATGGCGACGATGATTTCATAATGGTCGTCATGGCGACGATGATGTCATAATGGTCGTCATGGCGACAATGATGTCATAATGGTTGTCATGGCGACGATGATGTCATAATGGTCGTCATGGCGACGATGATGTCAATATGGTTGTCATGGCTTTGGTGATGTCATAATGGTCGTCATGGCGACGGTGATGTCATAATGGTCGTCATGGCGACGATGATGTCAATATGGTTGTCATGGCTTTGGTGATGTCATAATGGTCGTCATGGCGACGGTGATGTCATAATGGTCGTCATGGCGACGATGATGTCATAATGGTCGTCATGGCAACGATGATGTCATAATGGTCGTCATGGCGACGATGACGTCATAATGGTCGTCATGGCGACGATGATGTAATAATGGTCGTCATGGCGACGATGATATCATACTGGTCGTCATGGCGACAGTGTTGCCATAATGGTCGTCATGGCGACGATGATGTCATAATGGTCGTCATGGCGACGGTGATGTCATAATGGTCGTCATGGCGACGGTGATGCCATAATGGTCGTCATGGCGACGATGATGTCATAATGGTCGTCATGGCGACGGTGATGTCATAATGGTCGTCATGGCGACGGTGATGTCATGATGGTAGTCATGCCGACGATGATGTCAGTATGGTCGTCATGGCTTTGGTGATGTCATAATGGTCATCATGGCGACGATGATGTCATAATGGTCGTCATAGCGACGATGATGTCATAATGGTCGTCATGGCGACGATGATGTCAGTATGGTGGTCATGGCTTTGGTGATGTCATAATGGTTGTCATGGCAACGGTGATGTCATCATGGTCGTCATGGCGACAATGATGTCATAATGGTCGTCATGGTGACGATGATGTCATAATGGTCGTCATGGCGACGATGACGTCATAATGGTCGTCATGGCGACGATGACGTCATAATGGTCGTCATGGCGACGATGACGTCATAATGGTCGTCATGGCGACGATGACGTCATAATGGTCATCATGGCGACGATGACGTCATAATGGTCGTCATGGCGACGATGTTGTCATAATGTTCGTCATGGCGACGATGATGTCATACTGGTCGTCATGGCGACGGTGTTGCCATAATGGTCGTCATGGCGACGATGATGTCATAATGGTCGTCATGGCGACGATGATGTCAATATGGTTGTCATGGCTTTGGTGATGTCATAATGGTCGTCATGGCGACGGTGATGTCATAATGTTCGTCACGGCGACGATGATGTCATAATGATCGTCACGGCGACGATGATATCATAATAGTCGTCACGGCGACGGTGATGTCATAATGGTCGTCATGGCGACGATAACGTCATAATGGTCGTCATGGCGACGATGATGTCATAATGGTCGTCATGGCGACGATGATGTCAATATGGTTGTCATGGCTTTGGTGATGTCATAATGGTCGTCATGGCGACGGTGATGTCATAATGGCCGTAATGGCGACGATGATGTCATAATGGTCGTCACAGCGACGATGATGTCATAATGGTCGTCACGGCGACGGTGATGTCATAATGGTCGTCATGGCGACGATGATGTCATACTGGTCGTCATGGCGACGGTGTTGCCATAATGGTCGTCATGGCGACGATGATGTCATAATGGTCGTCATGGCGACGATGATGTCATAATGGTCGTCATGGCGACGATGACGTCATACTGGTCGTCATGGCGACGATGATGTAATAATGGTCGTCATGGCGAGGATGATATCATACTGGTCGTCATGGCGACGGTGTTGCCATAATGGTCGTCATGGCGACGATGATGTCATAATGGTCGTCATGGCGACGGTGATGTCATAATGGTCGTCATGGCGATGGTGATGTCATGATGGTCGTCATGCCGACGATGATGTCATAATGGTCGTCATGGCGACGATGATGTCAATATGGTCGTCATGGCGACGATGATGTCATAATGGTCGTCACGGCGATGGTGATGTCATAATGGTCGTCATGGCGACGGTGTTGCCATAATGGTCGTCATGGCGACGATGATGTCATAATGGTCGTCATGGCGACGGTGATGTCACAATGGTCGTCATGGCGACGGTGATGTCATGATGGTCGTCATGCCGACGATGATGTCATAATGGTCGTCATGGCGACGATGATGTCAGTATGGTGGTCATGGCTTTGGTGATGTCATAATGGTCGTCATGGCGACGGTGATGTCATAATGGTCGTCATGGCAATGGTGATGTCAGAATGGTCGTCATGGCGACGATGATGTCATAATGGTCGTCATGGCGACAATGATGTCATAATGGTCGTCATGGTGACGATGATGTCATAATGGTCGTCATGGCGACGATGATGTCATACTGGTCGTCATGGCGACGGTGTTCCCATAATGGTCGTCATGGCGACGATGATGTCATAATGGTCGTCATGCCGACGATGATGTCATAATGGTCGTCATGGCGACGGTGTTGCCATAATGGTCGTCATGGCGACGATGATGTCATAATGGTCGTCATGGCGACGATGATGTCATAATGGTCGTCATGGCGACGATGATGTCATAATGGTCGTCATGGTGACGATGATGTCATAATGGTCGTCATGGCGACGACGATGTCATAATGGTCGTCATGGCGACGATTATGTCAATATGGCAGTATGGTGGTCATGGCTTTGGTGATGTCATAATGGTCGTCATGGCGACGGTGATGTCATAATGGTCGTCATGGCAATGGTGATGTCAGAATGGTCGTCATGGCGACGATGATGTCAATATGGTTGTCATGGCTTTGGTGATGTCATAATGGTCGTCATGGCGACGGTGATGTCATAATGGTCGTCATGGTGACGATGATGTCATAATGGTCGTCACGGCGGCGGTAATGTCATAATGGTCGTCACGGCGGCGGTAATGTTATACTGTCGTCATGGCGACGGTGTTGCCATAATGGTCGTCATGGCAATGGTGATGTCAGAATGGTCGTCATGGCGACGATGATGTCAGTATGGTGGTCATGGCTTTGGTGATGTCATAATGGTCGTCATGGCGACGATGATGTCATAATGGTCGTCATGGCGACGATGATGTCAATATGGTTGTCATGGCTTTGGTGATGTCATAATGGTCGTCATGGCGACGATGATGTCATACTGGTCGTCATGGCGACGGTATTGCCATAATGGTCGTCATGGCGACGATGATATCATAATGGTCGTCATGGCGACGATGATGTCAGTATGGTGGTCATGGCTTTGGTGATGTCATAATGGTCGTCATGGCGACGGTGATGTCATAATGGTCGTCATGACAATGGTGATGTCAGAATGGTCGTCATGGCGACGATGATGTCAGTATGGTGGTCATGGCTTTGGTGATGTCATAATGGTCGTCATGGCGACGATAATGTCATAATGGTCGTCATGGCGACGATGATGTCAATATGGTTGTAATGGCTTTGGTGATGTCATAATGGTCGTCATGGCGACGATGATGTCATACTGGTCGTCATGGCGACGGTGTTGCCATAATGGTCGTCATGGCGACGATGATGTCATAATGGTCGTCATGGCGACGATGATGTCAATATGGTTGTCATGGCTTTGGTGATGTCATAATGGTCGTCATGGCGACGGTGATGTCATAATGTTCGTCACGGCGACGATGATGTCATAATGATCGTCACGGCGACGATGATATCATAATAGTCGTCACGGCGACGGTGATGTCATAATGGTCGTCATGGCGACGATAACGTCATAATGGTCGTCATGGCGACGATGATGTCATAATGGTCGTCATGGCGACGATGATGTCAATATGGTTGTCATGGCTTTGGTGATGTCATAATGGTCGTCATGGCGACGGTGATGTCATAATGGCCGTAATGGCGACGATGATGTCATAATGGTCGTCACAGCGACGATGATGTCATAATGGTCGTCACGGCGACGGTGATGTCATAATGGTCGTCATGGCGACGATGATGTCATACTGGTCGTCATGGCGACGGTGTTGCCATAATGGTCGTCATGGCGACGATGATGTCATAATGGTCGTCATGGCGACGATGATGTCATAATGGTCGTCATGGCGACGATGACGTCATACTGGTCGTCATGGCGACGATGATGTAATAATGGTCGTCATGGCGAGGATGATATCATACTGGTCGTCATGGCGACGGTGTTGCCATAATGGTCGTCATGGCGACGATGATGTCATAATGGTCGTCATGGCGACGGTGATGTCATAATGGTCGTCATGGCGATGGTGATGTCATGATGGTCGTCATGCCGACGATGATGTCATAATGGTCGTCATGGCGACGATGATGTCAATATGGTCGTCATGGCGACGATGATGTCATAATGGTCGTCACGGCGATGGTGATGTCATAATGGTCGTCATGGCGACGGTGTTGCCATAATGGTCGTCATGGCGACGATGATGTCATAATGGTCGTCATGGCGACGGTGATGTCACAATGGTCGTCATGGCGACGGTGATGTCATGATGGTCGTCATGCCGACGATGATGTCATAATGGTCGTCATGGCGACGATGATGTCAGTATGGTGGTCATGGCTTTGGTGATGTCATAATGGTCGTCATGGCGACGGTGATGTCATAATGGTCGTCATGGCAATGGTGATGTCAGAATGGTCGTCATGGCGACGATGATGTCATAATGGTCGTCATGGCGACAATGATGTCATAATGGTCGTCATGGTGACGATGATGTCATAATGGTCGTCATGGCGACGATGATGTCATACTGGTCGTCATGGCGACGGTGTTCCCATAATGGTCGTCATGGCGACGATGATGTCATAATGGTCGTCATGCCGACGATGATGTCATAATGGTCGTCATGGCGACGGTGTTGCCATAATGGTCGTCATGGCGACGATGATGTCATAATGGTCGTCATGGCGACGATGATGTCATAATGGTCGTCATGGCGACGATGATGTCATAATGGTCGTCATGGTGACGATGATGTCATAATGGTCGTCATGGCGACGACGATGTCATAATGGTCGTCATGGCGACGATTATGTCAATATGGCAGTATGGTGGTCATGGCTTTGGTGATGTCATAATGGTCGTCATGGCGACGGTGATGTCATAATGGTCGTCATGGCAATGGTGATGTCAGAATGGTCGTCATGGCGACGATGATGTCAATATGGTTGTCATGGCTTTGGTGATGTCATAATGGTCGTCATGGCGACGGTGATGTCATAATGGTCGTCATGGTGACGATGATGTCATAATGGTCGTCACGGCGGCGGTAATGTCATAATGGTCGTCACGGCGGCGGTAATGTTATACTGTCGTCATGGCGACGGTGTTGCCATAATGGTCGTCATGGCAATGGTGATGTCAGAATGGTCGTCATGGCGACGATGATGTCAGTATGGTGGTCATGGCTTTGGTGATGTCATAATGGTCGTCATGGCGACGATGATGTCATAATGGTCGTCATGGCGACGATGATGTCAATATGGTTGTCATGGCTTTGGTGATGTCATAATGGTCGTCATGGCGACGATGATGTCATACTGGTCGTCATGGCGACGGTATTGCCATAATGGTCGTCATGGCGACGATGATATCATAATGGTCGTCATGGCGACGATGATGTCAGTATGGTGGTCATGGCTTTGGTGATGTCATAATGGTCGTCATGGCGACGGTGATGTCATAATGGTCGTCATGACAATGGTGATGTCAGAATGGTCGTCATGGCGACGATGATGTCAGTATGGTGGTCATGGCTTTGGTGATGTCATAATGGTCGTCATGGCGACGATAATGTCATAATGGTCGTCATGGCGACGATGATGTCAATATGGTTGTAATGGCTTTGGTGATGTCATAATGGTCGTCATGGCGACGGTGATGCCAAATGGTCGTCAGGGCGACGAAGATGTCATAATGGTCGTCACGGCGCCGATGATGTCATAATGGTCGTCACCGTGACGGTGATGTCATAATGGTCGTCATCGTGACGGTGATGTCATAATGGTCGTCATGGCGACGATGATGTCATAATGGTCGTCACCGCGACGGTGATGTCATAATGGTCATCATGGCGACGATGACGTCATACTGGTCGTCATGGCGACGGTGTTGCCATAATGGTCGTCATGGCGACGATGATGTCATACGGTCGTCATGGCGACGATGATGTCATAATGGTCGTCATGGCGACGATGACGTCATAATGGTCGTCATGGCGACGATGATGTCATAATGGTCGTCATGGCGACAATGACGTCATAATGGTCGTCATGGCGACGATGATGTCATAATGGTCGTCATGGCGACGATGATGTCATACTGGTCGTCATGGCGACGGTGTTGCCATAATGGTCGTCATGGCGAAGATGATGTCATAATGGTCGTCATGGCGACGATGATGTCATAATGGTCGTCATGGCGACGATGATGTCAATATGGATGTCATGGCTTTGGTGATGTCATAATGGTCGTCATGGCGACGGTGATGTCATAATGGTCATCACGGCGACGATGATGTCATAATGGTCGTCACGGCGATGATGATGTCATAATGGTCGTCACGGCGACGGTGATGTCATAATGGTCGTCATGGCGACGATGACGTCATAATGGTCATCATGGCGACGATGATGTCATAATGGTCGTCATGGCGACGATGATGTCATAATGGTCGTCATGCCGACGATGATGTCATAATGGTCGTCATGGCGACGGTGTTGCCATAATGGTCGTCATGGCGACGATGATGTCATAATGGTCGTCATGGCGACGATGATGTCATAATGGTCATCATGGCGACGATGGTGGTATGATGGTCATGGCTTTGGTGATGTCCTAATGGTCCTCATGGCGACGGTGATGTCATAATGGTCGTCATGGCAATGGTGATGTCAGAATGGTCGTCATGGCGACGGTGTTGCCATAATGGTCGTCATGGCGACGATGATGTCATAATGGTCGTCATGGCGACGATGACGTCATAATGGTCGTCATGGCGACGATGATGTCATAATGGTCGTCATGGCGATGATGATGTCATACTGGTCGTCATTTCGACGGTGTTGCCATAATGGTCGTCATGGCGACGATGATGTCGTAATGGTCGTCATGCCGACGATGATGTCATAATGGTCGTCATGGCGACGATGATGTCATAATGGTCGTCATGGCGACGATGATGTCATAATGGTCGTCATGGCGACGATGATGTCATAATGGTCGTCATGGCGACGATGATGTCATAATGGTCGTCATGGCGACGATGATGTCATAATGGTCGTCACGGCGACGATGATGTCATACTGGTCGTCATGGCGACGGTGTTGCCATAATGGTCGTCATGGTGACGATGATGTCATAATGGTCGTCATGACGACGATGTCAATATGGTTGTCATGGCTTTGGTGATGTCATAATGGTCGTCATGGCGACGGTGATGTCATAATGGTCGTCACGGCGACGATGATGTCATAATGGTAGTCGCGGCGATGATGATGTCATAATGGTCGTCACGGCGACGGTGATGTCATAATGGTCGTCATGGCGACGATGACGTCATAATGGTCGTCATGGCGACGATGATGTCATAATGGTCGTCATGGCGACGATGATGTCATTCTGGTCGTCATGGCGACGGTTTGCCATAATGGTCTTCATGGCGACGATGATGTCATAATGGTCGTCATGGCGACGATGATGTCATAATGGTCGTCATACCGACGATGATGTCATAATGGTCATCATGGCGAAGATGATGTCATAATGGTCGTCATGGCGACGATGATGTCATAATGGTCGTCATACCGATGATGATGTCATAATGGTCGTCATGGCGAAGATGATGTCATAATGGTCGTCATGGCGACGATGATGTCATAATGGTCGTCATGGCGACGGTGTTGCCATAATGGTCGTCATGGCGACGATGATGTCATAATGGTCGTCATGGCGACGATGACGTCATAATGGTCGTCATGGCGACGATGACGTCATAATGGTCGTCATGGCGACGATTATGTCATAATGGTCGTCATGGCGACGGTGTTGCCATAATGGTCGTCATGGCGACGATGATGTCATAATGGTCGTCATGGCGACGATGATGTCATAATGGTCGTTATGGTGACGATGATGTCAGTATGGCAGTATGGTGGTCATGGCTTTGGTGATGTCATAATGGTCGTCATGGCGACGGTGATGTCATAATGGTCGTCATGGCAATGGTGATGTCAGAATGGTCGTCATGGCGACGATTATGTCAGTATGGTGGTCATGGCTTTGGTGAAGTCATAATGGTCGTCATGGCGACGATGATGTCATAATGGTCGTCATGGCGACGATGATGTCAATATGGTTGTCATGGCTTTGGTGATGTCATAATGGTCGTCAAGGCGACGGTGATGTCATAATGGTCGTTACGGCGACGATGATGTCATAATGGTCGTCACGGCGGCGGTAATGTCATAATGGTTGTCATGGCGACGATGATGTCATACTGTCGTCATGGCGACGGTGTTGCTATAATGGTCGTCATGGCGACGATGATGTCATAATGGTCATCATGGCGACGATGACGTCATAATGGTCGTCATGGCGACGATGACGTCATAATGGTCGTCATGGCGACGATGATGTCATAATGGTCGTCATGGCGACGATGATGTCATACTGGTCGTCATGGCGACGGTGTTGCCATAATGTTCGTCATGGCGACGATGATGTCATAATGGTCGTCATGCCGACGATGATGTCATAATGGTTGTCATGGCGACGGTGTTGTCATAATGGTCGTCATGGCGATGATGATGTCATAATGGTCGTCATGGCGACGATGATGTCATAATGGTCGTCATGGCGACGATGATGTCAGTATGGTGGTCATGGCTTTGGTGATGTCATAATGGTCATCATGGCGACGGTGATGTCATAATGGTCGTCATGGCAATGGTGATGTCAGAATGGTCGTCATGGCGACCATGATGTCAGTATGGTGGTCATGGCGACGATGACGTCATAAAGGTCGTCATGGCGACGATGATGTCATAATGGTCGTCATGGCGACGATGATGTCATAATGGTCGTCATGGCGACGATGACGTCATAATGGTCGTCATGGCGACGATGATGTCATAATGGTCGTCATGGCGACGGTGATGTCATAATAGTCGTCATGGCGACGATGATGTCATAATGGTCGTCTTGCCGACGATGATGTCATAATGGTCGTCATGGCGACGGTGTTGCCATAATGGTCGTCATGGCGACGATGATGTCATAATGGTCGTCATGGCGACGATGATGTCATAATGGTCGTCATGGCGACGATGATGTCAGTATGGTGGTCATGGCTTTGGTGATGTCATAATGGTCGTCATGGCAATGGTGATGTCAGAATGGTCGTCATGGCGACGATGATGTCAGTATGGTGGTCATGGGTTTGGTGATGTCATAATGGTCGTCATGGCGACGATGATGTCATAATGGTCGTCATGGCGACGATGATGTCAATATGGTTGTCATGGCTTTGGTGATGTCATAATGGTCGTCATGGCGACGGTGATGTCATAATGGTCGTCATGGCGACGATGATGTCACAATGGTCGTCACGGCGACGATGATGTCATAATGGTCGTCACGGCGACGGTGATGTCATAATGGTCGTCATGGCGACGATGATGTCATACTGGTCGTCATGGCGACGGTGTTGCCATAATGGTCGTCATGGAGACGATGATGTCATAATGGTCGTCATGGCGACGATGATGTCAGTATGGTGGTCATGGCTTTGGTGATGTCATAATGGTCGTCATGGCGACGGTGATGTCATAATGGTCGTCATGGCAATGGTGATGTCAGAATGGTCATCATGGCGACGATGATGTCAGTATGGTGGTCATGGCTTTGGTGATGTCATAATGGTCGTCATGGCGACAATAATGTCAATATGGTTGTCATGGCTTTGGTGATGTCATAATGGTCGTCATGGCGACGATGATGTCATAATGTTCGTCACGGCGACGATGATGTCATAATGGTCGTCACGGCGATCGTGATGTCATAATGGTCGTCATGGCGACGATGATGTCATACTGGTCGTCATGGCGACGGTGTTGCCATAATGGTCGTCATGGCGACGATGATGTCATCAAGGTCGTCATGGCGACCGTGATGTCATAATGGTCGTCATGGCGACGATGATGTCATAATGGTCGTCATGGCGAAGATGATGTCATAATGGTCGTCATGGCGACGATGATGTCATAATGGTCGTCATGCCGACGATGATGTCATAATGGTCGTCATGCCGACGATGATGCCATAATGGTCGTCATGGCGACGATGATGTCATAATGGTCGTCATGGCGACGATGATGTCAATATGGTTGTCATGGCTTTGGTGATGTCATAATGGTCGTCATGGCGACGGTGATGTCATAATGGTCGTCATGGCGACGATGATGTCATAATGGTCGTCACGGCGACTGTGATGTCATAATGGTCGTCATGGCGACGATGACGTCATACTGGTCGTCATGGCGACGATGATGTCATAATGGTCGTCATGGCGACGAAGATGTCATAATGGTCGTCATGGCGACGATGACGTCATACTGGTCGTCATGGCGACGATGATGTCATAATGGTCGTCATGGCGACGATGATGTCATACTGGTCGTCATGGCGACGGTGTTGCCATAATGGTCGTCATGGCGATGATGATGTCATAATGGTCGTCATGGCGACGGTGATGTCATAAGGGTCGTCATGCCGACGATGATGTCAGTATGGTGGTCATGGCTTTGGTGACGTCATAATGGTCGTCATGGCGACGGTGATGTCATAATGGTCGTCATGGCAATGGTGATGTCAGAATGGTCGTCATGGCGACGATGATGTCAGTATGGTGGTCATGGCTTTGGTGATGTCATAATGGTCGTCATGGCGACGATGATGTCATAATGGTCGTCCTGGCGACGATGATGTCAATATGGTTGTCATGGCTTTGGTGATGTCATAATGGTCGTCATGGCGACGGTGATGTCATAATGGTCGTCATGGCGACGATGATGTCATAATGGTCGTCACGGCGACGGTGATGTCATAATTGTCGTCATGGCGACGATGACGTCATAATGGTCGTCATGGCGACGATGATGTCATAATGGTCGTCACGGCGACGGTGATGTCATAATGGTCGTCATGGCGACGATGACGTCATAATGGTCGTCATGGCGACGGTTCGCCATAATGGTCTTCATGGCGACGATGATGTCATAATGGTCGTCATGGCGACGATGATGTCATAATGGTCGTCATACCGACGATGATGTCATAATGGTCATCATGGCGAAGATGATGTCATAATGGTCGTCATGGCAATGGTGATGTCAGAATGGTCGTCATGGCGACGATGATGTCAGTATGGTGGTCAAGGCTCTGGTGATGTCATAATGGTCGTCATGGCGACGATGATGTCATAATGGTCGTCATGGCGACGATGATGTCAATATGGTTGTCATGGCTTTGGTGATGTCATAATGGTCGTCATGGCGACGATGATGTCATAATGATCGTCATGGCGACGGTGATGTCATGATGGTAGTCATGCCGACGATGATGTCAGTATGGTGGTCATGGCTTTGGTGATGTCATAATGGTTATCATGGCGACGGTGATGTCATAATGGTGGTCATGGCGACGGTGTTGCCATAATGGTCGTCATGGCGACGATGATGTCATAATGGTCGTCATGGCGACGATGATGTCATAATGGTCATCATACCGACGATGATGTCATAATGGTCGTCATGGCGAAGATGATGTCATAATGGTGGTCATTCCGAAGATGATGTCATAATGGTCGTCATGGCGACGATGACGTCATAATGGTCGTCATGGCGACGGTGATGTCACAATGGTCGTCATGGCGACGATGATGTCATAATGGTCGTCATGGCGACGATGATGTCAGTATGGTGGTCATGGCTTTGGTGATGTCATAATGGTTGTCATGGCGACGGTGATGTCATAGAATCATAGAATCATAGAATGGTAGAGTTGGAAGGAACCTCCTGGGTCATCTGGTCCAACCCCCTGCTCAAAGCAGGATTCACTAGATCATCTCAGACAGATGTCTGTCCAGCCTCTGTTTGAAGACGTCCATTGAAGGGGAACTCACCACCTCTCGTGGCAGCCTGTTCCACTCATTAATCACCCTAACTGTCAAAAAGTTTTTTCTAATATCTAATCTGTGTCTCCTCCCATTTAGTTTCATCCCATTGCTTCTAGTCTTTCCTTGTGCAAATGAGAATAAAGATGATCCTTCTACAATGTGACAGCCCTTGACATATTTGTAGACAGCTATTAAGTCTCCTCTCAGTCTTCTTTTTTGCAAGCTAAACATTCCCAAATCCTGCAACCGTTCCTCATAGGACATGGTTTGCAGACCAGTCACCATTCTGGTCGCTCTTCTCTGAACTTGCTCCAGTTTGTCTATGTCTTTTTTAAAATGTGGTGCCCAAAACTGTACACAGTATTCCAGATGAGGTCTGACCAAAGAGGAGTAAAGACCGATAATGACTTCACGTGATCTAGACTGTATGCTTCTGTTAATACATCCCAGAATTGTATTTGCCTTTTTTGCTGCTGCATCACACTGTTGACTCATGTTCAGTCTATGATCTATTAGTATACCTAAGTCTTTTTCACATGTACTGTTGCTTAGCTCCATTCCTCCCATTCTGTATATGCTTTTTTCATTTTTATTGCCCAGATGTAGTACTTTGCATTTTTCCCTGTTAAAAACCATTCTGTTGGTTGCTGCCCACTGCTCCAGTTTATTTAGGTCTTTTTGAATCCTCTCTCTCTCTTCTCTAGTATTAGCTATCCCTCCTAGCTTTGTGTCATCAGCAAATTTAATCAGTTTACCCTCAATTCCTTCATCTAAATCATTGATAAAGATGTTGAACAATACAGGTCCCAGGACGGAGCCCTGTGGTACCCCACTTGAGACATTCATCCAGCTGGATGTGAAGCCATTTACAACCACCCTTTGAGTCCGATCACAAAGCCAGTTATGAATCCACCTAACAGTTGCCTGGTCCATTGCATACTTGGTCATTTTTTCAATAAGGATGATGTGAGATACTTTGTCAAATGCTTTGCTGAAGTCAAGATATACTATATCTACAGCATTTCCCTGATCCACCCAGTCAGTGATTCTGTCATAGAAGGAAATTAAGTTAGTCTGACATGACTTGTTAGTTACAAACCCATGCTGACTCTGGTTAATCACTTCATTCTTATCCATGTGCTTACATACATGTTGTTTAATAATTTGTTCAAAGATCTTTCCTGGTATAGAAGTCAGACTCACCGGCCTATAGTTCCCTGGGTCCACCTTCTTCCCCTTTTTGAAGATAGGAACAACATTTGCTCTTCTCCAGTCTTCTGGGACTTCTCCTGTTCTCCAAGAATTTTCAAAGATTATGGAGAGTGGTTCTAAAATTTCTTCTACAATCTCCTTCAGTACTCTGGGGTGTAATTCATCTGGACCTGGAGACTTGAACTCATTTATGTTAGCTAAATATTCCCTCACAATCTTTCTGTTTACAGATAACTTGGATTCCTCTATTCCTTTAAAAGGACAGTGAAGATCAGTTGATGTTACATTTTCTTTCTGAGAGAAAACAGATGCAAAATAGGAATTAAAAAGTTCGGCCTTCTCAACATCCTCTCTTACCATTTCTCCATTTTCATCCTGTAAAAATCCTATAGCATCTTTGACTTTTCTTTTACTTTTGACATACCCCCAAAATCCTTTTTTATTGCTTTTGACATCTCTTGCAAGCCTTAATTCATTGTCAGCTTTAGCTAACCTGATACGTGCCCTACAGGATCTGCAGACTGCATTATAATCTTCTTTAGATATGCCTCCCTCTTTCCATTTAATAAACATTTCTTTCTTTCTTTTTAGCATGTGTTTAAGTTCTGTGTTCATCCATCCTGGTTTCCTTAAATGCTTCCCATTCTTCCTACTTTTCGGGATTGTTAACGATTGTGCTTTGAGAATCTCATTTTTAAAAATTTCCCATCCTTCCTGGACATTTTTGTCCTTAAGGACATCCAGCCATTGGATCCCTCCTATTCTCTTTCTGAGTCTCTTAAAATCTGCCTTTCTAAAATCTAACCTTGAAGTTTGAGTCTTCACATGTCTTCCTCCTCTAGTTATCCAAAATTCTATAATAGCATGATCGCTGCCTCCTAGGGTCCCAGCCACCTTTACCTCCTCAACCATTTCCTCCCTGTTTATAAGGATTAGATCCAAAGTAGCAGATCCCCTTGTTTTCTCCCCTACCTTTTGGAAGATAAAGTTGTCAGCAAGAGAGGATAAGAATTTGCTTGACCTGTTAGTTTTACTTGAGAGAGATTCCCAACAAATGTCTGGATAGTTGAAATCTCCCATGACCACTACGTCATATTTTTTGGAGAACTTGGTCATTTGATACATAAAGAGTTCATCCATATCTTCAGCTTGCCCAGGTGGCCTGTAGTAAATGCCTACAATGGTGTCCTTTCCGTTGTTCTCTCCTTGTATTCTTACCCAAACAGTTTCCACAGAACTCCCAGTCTCTGAAGCTTCAATCTCTGTGCAGATATATGCTTTTCTAACGTACAATGCAACACCTCCTCCTCGTTTATCAAGTCTGTTTCTTGCAAATAAGTTGTATCCTTTTAGCCTTTTATTCCAATCATGTGTATCGTCCCACCAAGTTTCAGTGATTCCAATGACATCATATTCCTTTTCCTGCATTAGTAGTTCCAATTCTCCTTGTTTGTTGCCCATGCTTTGTGCATTTGTATAAAAACATTTTAGTTTGTGATTGGTTTCTCTTCCTCCCATATTTTTATTATTTAGATTTTTTTGTCTTTGTTCTTCTTTTCCACTTCCAGTAGCAGAGATCTCAATAGTATTTGTCAGCTGTATGGCTTTTTCTGGCCTTTTGCTTCCCTTCCCACATTGTTCTAGTTTAAAGCTCTTCTGATGAGTGTAGCAAGGCGACTTCCAAATACATGTTTTCCAGTCTTCGTAAGGTGCACCCCATCTCTAGCAAGTAGTCCATCGTATAGGTAATTCATTCCGTGATCCAGAAATCCAAATCCTTGTTGACGGCACCATCGACGTAGCCAGTTGTTCACCTGTAGAATCTTATTCCACCTCATTGTTTCATGGCCATCCACTGGGAGGATGGATGAGAAGACCACCTGCGCTCCCAATTCTTTCACTTTCTTGCCTAAGTCTTCAAAGTCACTGCAGATGGTTTCCAGGTCCTTTCTTGCGGTGTCATTTGTCCCCACATGTATTAGCAGGAATGGGTAGTGATCTGTAGGTCTGAAGAGTCTTGATATCCTGTCAGACACATCTTTAATTTTTGCTCCTGGAAGACAGCACATTTCTCTTGAGATTATGTCTGGTCTGCAGATAGCGGCCTCTGTTCCTCTTAACAGGGAATCCCCCATGACCACCACTCTCCGTTTTTTCTTCACAACATTCTTCTTTCTCCATCCAGGAGGATTCTGAGGGCTTACAAGGTTATTCATTGCTGGCAAAGTCTTATCTTGCTGTATTTCTTCATGGTTCTCCTGTGTGAGAGCCTGGTACTGGTTCCTGAGCAGTATGGGTGCTGACTGCCTCTCGATCCTCCTGCTTCTGTGGGTCACATGCTTCCATTCCTCTGTTTCGTCAGGTGCAGTTCGAATTTCTTCTCTTTCTGAATCATGAAGAGATAATTCTGCTCTGTCTAAGAACTCTTCACCTTCCTTAATGATTTTCAAGGTAGTTAACCTCTCTTCTAGATTTCGCAACTTTTCCTCCAACAGGGACACAAGCTTGCATTTCTGGCATGTGAAGTCTGGCTTTTCCACTGGCAAGTCTGTGAACATGTAGCAGGATATGCAGCTCACCAAATGGCTCCTGGACTCTTCCATGTTCTTATTGTTAATGTTCTGAAAACAGTGAAAAAAGCTTAAAAAGAAAGCTTCAAAATGCGCGCGCGCGGAGACTCTTCACTTACCCCAAAATGCAGTGGGAATATGCAAATTATCTCCTCAGGACTCCTCCCCTGGTTTACCGATGTCCTCTTTTCAGCTCCAACAGCCAAAATCCAGTGTTCTTTGAGCTCGCGGAGACTCTTCACTTACCCCAAAATGCAGTGGGAATATGCAAATTATCTCCTCAGGACTCCTCCCCTGGTTTACCGATGTCCTCTTTTCAGCTCCAACAGCCAAAATCCAGTGTTCTTTGAGCTCGCGGAGACTCTTCACTTACCCCAAAATGCAGTGGGAATATGCAAATTATCTCCTCAGGACTCCTCCCCTGGTTTACCGATGTCCTCTTTTCAGCTCCAACAGCCAAAATCCAGTGTTCTTTGAGCTCGCGGAGACTCTTCACTTACCCCAAAATGCAGTGGGAATATGCAAATTATCTCCTCAGGACTCCTCCCCTGGTTTGATCAGACTAGCCGAGGACTATGGCGGGTTTGTTCGCAAGGAACACGCAGCCCACTACATCGTAGGGATTCAGCTTAGTCTTACTGTAGGGATAGCTTTCCCCTTTCTTTCCCTAGTACTTGTTGCAGATCATAACAGTTACACTGTATCATATCAGGTGACAAACTTTCTAGTAATGCTCTATCATAGAAAGTCAGCTTAAACAATAGTTTGATGTTTCATTTCACTCAACAAACTTTCATTATGGTCGAAACCGTCCATTCTCATCAGGTTTAGACTAATGTACATGGGCACATTTAGACTTGGCCTATCATGCAGGCCTTACCTTGTAATGAGTTATCTCGTAAAGACAGCCGGTGTGACAATCCACTAATCTTTGTGGATCTGGTTTCTCTTCAACTTACAAGTATGTAGCTTTACATGACAGTAACTTACTAGAAGTCTATGTAATGCATGAATGCACTGATTCTGACATTGTAGTTCACAAAGAGAAGTCCCTGGTAGAGGTACCCACTCTATGATATGCCCTAATAGTGTATATAGATGTGTGGACTTTAAGAGACAACCACTTTGAGCATTGGCATGGAACCTGGGGTAGGAAAAATAGACAACTGCTCAGGGTGCCATCTATCAACATGGACTGTGGAATGTGACTTAATGAAAAAATATAATTATAGGGATTTGATGCACATGGTGGTCTCACAAATTATGGCAAAAACTGTGATGAAACTGCAATGTACAAAAATCTCCAAATACATACAGAAGCTATTGAAAAACTTGCACAGATATAGGCACAGAATGGATCAATCTTGAAATGAGTGGTGTGGCCATTTCTCTAGAGTGTCCCAGGAGCAGTTTTGCAATAAAACAACTCCAGGCCGCATGTTGCTTGTGCTTCTATGAACGGTCTTGTGTGGCCTAAACATGTTACCAAGGCCTGCAGCGTCGCCAGACTTGTCTCCCATTAGCTCATCTGAGATGTCATTGCTTGGAAATTTCACAAGGAGCTGCCAGCAACGGATCTTGATGATTTTCCCAAATGCATTTAGCGTGGCAGAACATTGTTCAGATCAGACAACCATTAATAACTTCACTGATAACATGCCATGGTGTTTAAGTGCAGGGATTTCTGAACGTAGGGCACATACTGAATAAATCTACATGTTTTAAAATTTTGTTTCCTTTTCTACCATTTGCAGATCAGTAACCTGTCTATCTATCCTGAGTTTTCCATAATTCTATGACTTTTCCTTCTCAGAGTTGCAATTTTAATGTTGAGAAGAATATTTTGTCAGATTGCAGAAACTGCATAGTTTCCATTAAGTCACTGTATAAAAGATTATGGGTTAGGCCATCTTTGGTACTCTAAAGATTGTTGACAAAATAAATCAGAACATTGTGGAGCTCTTCCCTCATCTATAGAAGCCTTTATTAACCATTCAGTATATTCAGATTTAAATGTTCTCTTTAACAGGTGTAAGGGGGAAGACCGGGGTGTAAGTAGTTTCAGAACAAGGGATCCGGAACTGCCGGGGCTGTGCCTCTGGTTACAAGGGGAAGACAGACTGTGAGCACAGGAGTCAGGTGACCGGGAAGCTGGGGGCATGTCCAGAGCCAGAGCTCAGGGGTCAGGTGACCGGGGAGCTGGAAGCGTGTCTAGGAAGAGGGAGAAAAAGGAGTTTTGTGCGGGAAAGCAGGCAGTTGACAGTGGGAGTCAAGCCCGACTAGAGGGAGAAGAGACACAGGGTCCGTGGAGCCGAGCAAGTAAGTTGCAGTGTTATGGACTAGTGGCTCTTCGTGTCAAACCGGAGACCGCCCGCTGCCACCAGAAGACGTGGAGCCGAGCAAGTGAGGTGCAGTGTTATGGACTAGGGGCTCAGCGGGTCAAACCGGAGACCGCCCGCTGCCGCCAGAAGACGGAGAATTGTTTAGGCGGGGAAGCCAGAAGAAAGCAACACCGGCATCAGCCGGCATCTGCCTTGTTGGGAACAAGAGTTAGCTAAGTGTAAAACTGCTGATTACAAACGTGTCGACTCTGCTAAATCTAGCCAAACTGTGAATTGTCTTTACCTGCTACTCCCCTTGTTGTCCCCATATTTATTTATTCAGTATGTGCCCTACGTTCAGAAATCCCTGCACTTAAACACCATGGCATGTTATCAGTGAAGTTATTAATGGTTGTCTGATCTGAACAATGTTCTGCCACGCTAAATGCATTTGGGAAAATCATCAAGATCCGTTGCTGGCAGCTCCTTGTGAAATTTCCAAGCAATGACATCTCAGATGAGCTAATGGGAGACAAGTCTGGCGACGCTGCAGGCCTTGGTAACATGTTTAGGCCACACAAGACCGTTCATAGAAGCACAAGCAACATGCGGCCTGGAGTTGTTTTATTGCAAAACTGCTCCTGGGACACTCTAGAGAAATGGCCACACCACTCATTTCAAGATTGATCCATTCTGTGCCTATATCTGTGCAAGTTTTTCAATAGCTTCTGTATGTATTTGGAGATTTTTGTACATTGCAGTTTCATCACAGTTTTTGCCATAATTTGTGAGACCACCATGTGCATCAAATCCCTATAATTATATTTTTTCATTAAGTCACATTCCACAGTCCATGTTGATAGATGGCACCCTGAGCAGTTGTCTATTTTTCCTACCCCAGGTTCCATGCCAATGCTCAAAGTGGTTGTCTCTTAAAGTCCACACATCTATATACACTATTAGGGCATATCATAGAGTGGGTACCTCTACCAGGGACTTCTCTTTGTGAACTACAATGTCAGAATCAGTGCATTCATGCATTACATAGACTTCTAGTAAGTTACTGTCATGTAAAGCTACATACTTGTAAGTTGAAGAGAAACCAGATCCACAAAGATTAGTGGATTGTCACACCGGCTGTCTTTACGAGATAACTCATTACAAGGTAAGGCCTGCATGATAGGCCAAGTCTAAATGTGCCCATGTACATTAGTCTAAACCTGATGAGAATGGACGGTTTCGACCATAATGAAAGTTTGTTGAGTGAAATGAAACATCAAACTATTGTTTAAGCTGACTTTCTATGATAGAGCATTACTAGAAAGTTTGTCACCTGATATGATACAGTGTAACTGTTATGATCTGCAACAAGTACTAGGGAAAGAAAGGGGAAAGCTATCCCTACAGTAAGACTAAGCTGAATCCCTACGATGTAGTGGGCTGCGTGTTCCTTGCGAACAAACCCGCCATAGTCCTCGGCTAGTCTGATCAAACCAGGGGAGGAGTCCTGAGGAGATAATTTGCATATTCCCACTGCATTTTGGGGTAAGTGAAGAGTCTCCGCGAGCTCAAAGAACACTGGATTTTGGCTGTTGGAGCTGAAAAGAGGACATCGGTAAACCAGGGGAGGAGTCCTGAGGAGATAATTTGCATATTCCCACTGCATTTTGGGGTAAGTGAAGAGTCTCCGCGAGCTCAAAGAACACTGGATTTTGGCTGTTGGAGCTGAAAAGAGGACATCGGTAAACCAGGGGAGGAGTCCTGAGGAGATAATTTGCATATTCCCACTGCATTTTGGGGTAAGTGAAGAGTCTCCGCGAGCTCAAAGAACACTGGATTTTGGCTGTTGGAGCTGAAAAGAGGACATCGGTAAACCAGGGGAGGAGTCCTGAGGAGATAATTTGCATATTCCCACTACATTTTGGGGTAAGTGAAGAGTCTCCGCGAGCTCAAAGAACACTGGATTTTGGCTGTTGGAGCTGAAAAGAGGACATCGGTAAACCAGGGGAGGAGTCCTGAGGAGATAATTTGCATATTCCTGAATAAATCTACATGTTTTAAAATTTTGTTTCCTTTTCTACCATTTGCAGATCAGTAACCTGTCTATCTATCCTGAGTTTTCCATAATTCTATGACTTTTCCTTCTCAGAGTTGCAATTTTAATGTTGAGAAGAATATGACATAATGGTCGTCATGGCGACGATGATGTCATAATGGTCGTCATGGCGACGATGACGTCATAATGGTCATCATGGCGACGATGATGTAATAATGGTCGTCATGGCGACGATGATATCATACTGGTCGTCATGGCGACGGTGTTGCCATAATGGTCGTCATGGCGACGATTATGTCATAATGGTCGTCATGGCGACTGTGATGTCATAATGGTCGTCATGGCGACGGTGATGTCATGATGGTAGTCATGCCGACGATGATGTCAGTATGGTGGTCATGGCTTTGGTGATGTCATAATGGTCATCATGGCGACGATTATGTCATAATGGTCGTCATAGCGACGATGATGTCATAATGGTCGTCATGGCGACGATGATGTCAGTATGGTGGTCATGGCTTTGGTGATGTCATAATGGTTGTCATGGCGACGGTGATGTCATAATGGTGGTCATGGCGACGGTGTTGCCATAATGGTCGTCATGGCGACGATGATGTCATAATGGTCGTCATGGCGACGATGATGTCATAATGGTCGTCATACCGACGATGATGTCATAATGGTCGTCATGGCGAAGATGATGTCATAATGGTGGTCATTCCGAAGATGATGTCATAATGGTCGTCATGGCGACGATGACGTCATAATGGTCGTCATGGCGACGATGACGTCATAACGGTCGTCATGGCGACGATGATGTCATAATGGTCGTCATGTCGACGGTGATGTCATAATAGTCGTCATGGCGACGATGATGTCATAATGGTCGTCATGCCGACGATGATGTCATAATGGTCGTCATGGCGACGGTGATGTCATAATAGTCGTCATGGCGACGATAATGTCATAAAGGTCGTCATGCCGACGATGATGTCATAATGGTCGTCATGGCGACGGTGTTGCCATAATGGTCGTCATGGCGACGATGATGTCATAATGGTCGTCATGGCGACGGTGATGACATAATGGTCGTCATGGCGACGGTGATGACATAATGGTCGTCATGGCGACGATGACGTCATAATGGTCGTCATGGCGACGATGACGTCATAATGGTCGTCATGGCGACGATGATGTCATAATGGTCGTCATGGCGACGATGATGTCATAATGGTCGTCATGGCGACGATGATGTCAGTATGGTGGTCATGGCTTTGGTGATGTCATAATGGTCGTCATAGCGACGGTGATGTCATAATGGTCGTCATGGCAATGGTGATGTCAGAATGGTCGTCATGGCGACGATGATGTCAGTATGGTGGTCATGGCTTTGGTGATGTCATAATGGTCGTCATGGCGACGATGATGTCATAATGGTCGTCATGGCGACGATGATGTCAATATGGTTGTCATGGCTTTGGTGATGTCATAATGGTCATCATGGCGACGGTGATGTCATAATGGTCGTCATGGCGACGATGATGTCATAATGGTCGTCACGGCGACGATGATGTCATAATGGTCGTCACGGCGGCGGTAATGTCATAATTGTCGTCATGGCGACGATGATGCCATACTGTCGTCATGGCGACGGTGTTGCCATAATGGTCGTCATGGCGACGATGACGTCATAATGGTCATCATGGCGACGATGACGTCATAATGGTCGTCATGGCGACGATGATGTCATAATGGTCGTCATGGCGACGATGATGTCATACTGGTCGTCATGGCGACGGTGTTGCCATAATGGTCGTCATGGCGACGATGATGTCATAATGGTCGTCATGCCGACGATGATGTCATAATGGTCGTCATGGCGACGGTGTTGCCATAATGGTCGTCATGGCGACGATGATGTCATAATGGTCGTCATGGCGACGATGATGTCATAATGGTCGTCATGGCGACGATGATGTCAGTATGGTGGTCATGGCTTTGGTGATGTCATAATGGTCGTCATGGCGTCGGTGATGTCACAATAGTCGTCATGGCAATGGTGATGTCATACTGGTCGTCATGGCGACGGTGTTGCCATAATGGTCGTCATTTCGACGATGATGTCATAATGGTCGTCATGCCGACGATGATGTCATAATGGTCGTCATGGCGACGGTGTTGTCATAATGGTCGTCATGGCGACGATGATGTCATAATGGTCGTCATGGCGACGATGATGTCATAATGGTCGTCATGGCGACGATGATGTCAGTATGGTGGTCATGGCTTTGGTGATGTCATAATGGTCGTCATGGCGACGGTGATGTCATAATGGTCGTCATGGCAATGGTGATGTCATAATGGTCGTCATGGCGACGATGATGTAATAATGGTCGTCATGGCGACGATGATGTAATAATGGTCGTCATGGCGACGATGATATCATACTGGTCGTCATGGCGACGGTGTTGCCATAATGGTCGTCATGGCGACGATGATGTCAAAATGGTCGTCATGGCGACGGTGATGTCATAATGGTCGTCATGGCGACGGTGATGTCATGATGGTGGTCATGGCTTTGGTGATGTCATAATGGTCATCATGGCGACGATGATGTCATAATGGTCGTCATAGCGACGATGATGTCATAATGGTCGTCATGGCGACGATGATGTCAGTATGGTGGTCATGGCTTTGGTGATGTCATAATGGTTGTCATGGCGACGGTGATGTCATAATGGTGGTCATGGCGACGGTGTTGCCATAATGGTCGTCATGGCGACGATGATGTCATAATGGTCGTCATGGCGACGATGATGTCATAATGGTCGTCATACCGACGATGATGTCATAATGGTCGTAATGGCGAAGATGATGTCATAATGGTGGTCATTCCGAAGATGATGTCATAATGGTCGTCATGGCGACGATGACGTCATAATGGTCGTCATGGCGACGGTGATGTCACAATGGTCGTCATGGCGACGGTGATGTCATGATGGTCGTCATGCCGACGATGATGTCATTATGGTGGTCATGGCTTTGGTGATGTCATAATGGTCATCATGGCGACGATGATGTCATAATGGTCGTCATAGCGACGATGATGTCATAATGGTCGTCATGGCGACGATGATGTCAGTATGGTGGTCATGGCTTTGGTGATGTCATAATGGTTGAATTGGCGACGGTGATGTCATAATGGTCGTCATGGCGACGATGATGTCATAATGGTCGTCATGGTGACGATGATGTCATAATGGTCGTCATGGCGACGATGATGTCATAATGGTCGTCATGGCGACGATGATGTCAGTATGGTGGTCATTGCTTTGGTGATGTCATAATGGTCGTCATGGCGACGGTGATGTCATAATAGTCGTCATGGCAATGGTGATGTCATACTGGTCATCATGGCGACGGTGTTGCCATAATGGTCGTCATTTCGTCGATGATGTCATAATGGTCGTCATGCCGACGATGATGTCATAATGGTCGTCATGGCGACGGTGTTGTCATAATGGTCGTTATGGCGACGATGATGTCATAATGGTCGTCATGGCGACAATGATGTCATAATGGTCGTCATGGCGACAATGATGTCATAATGGTCGTCATGGCGACGATGATGTCATAATGGTCGTCATGGCGACGATGATGTCAATATGGTTGTCATGGCTTTGGTGATGTCATAATGGTCGTCATGGCGACGGTGATGTCATAATGGTCGTCATGGCGACGATGATGTCATAATGGTCGTCATGGCGACGATGATGTCATAATGGTCGTCACGGCGACGGTGATGTCATAATGGTCGTCACGGCGACGGTGATGTCATAATGGTCGTCATGGCGACGATGATGTCATACTTTTCGTCATGGCGACGGTGTTGCCATAATGGTCGTCATGGCGACGATGATGTCATAATGGTCGTCATGGCGACGATGATGTCATAATGGTCGTCATGGCGACGATGACATCATAATGGTCGTCATGGCGACGATGATGTAATAATGGTCGTCATGGCGACGATGATATCATACTGGTCGTCATGGCGACGGTGTTGCCATAATGGTCGTCATGGCGACGATGATGTCATAATGATCGTCATGGCGACGGTGATGTCATAATGGTTGTCATGGCGACGGTGATGTCATGATGGTAGTCATGCCGACGATGATGTCAGTATGGTGGTCATGGCTTTGGTGATGTCATAATGGTATCATGGCGACGATGATGTCATAATGGTCGTCATAGCGACGATGATGTCATAATGGTCGTCATGGCGACGATGATGTCAGTATGGTGGTCATGGCTTTGGTGATGTCATAATGGTTGTCATGGCGACGGTGATGTCATAATGGTGGTCATGGCGACGGTGTTGCCATAATGGTCGTCATGGCGACGATGATGTCATAATGGTCGTCATGGCGACGATGATGTCATAATGGTCGTCATACCGACGATGATGTCATAATGGTGTCATTCCGAAGATGATGTCATAATGGTCGTCATGGCGACGATGATGTCATAATGGTCGTCATGGCGACGATGACGTCATAACGGTCGTCATGGCGACGGTGATGTCACAATGGTCGTCATGGCGACGATGATGTCATTATGGTCGTCATGGCGACGATGATGTCATAATGGTCGTCATGCCGACGATGATGTCATAATGGTCGTAATGGCGACGGTGATGTCATAATAGTCGTCATGGCGACGATGATGTCATAAAGGTCGTCATGCCGACGATGATGTCATAATGGTCGTCATGGCGACGGTGTTGCCATAATGGTCGTCATGGCGACGATGATGTCATAATGGTCGTCATGGCGACGATGATGTCATAATGGTCGTCATGGCGACGATGATGTCATAATGGTCGTCATGGCGACGATGACGTCATAATGGTCGTCATGGCGACGATGATGTCATAATGGTCGTCATGGCGACGATGATGTCATAATGGTCGTCATGGCGACGATGATGTCATAATGGTCGTCATGGCGACGATGATGTCAGTATGGTGGTCATGGCGACGGTGATGTCATAATGGTCGTCATGGCGACGATGATGTCATAATGGTCGTCACGGCGACGATGATGTCATTATGGTCGTCACGGCGGCGGTAATGTCATAATTGTCGTCATGGCGACGATGATGTCATACTGTCGTCATGGCGACAGTGTTGCCATAATGGTCGTCATGGCGACGATGACGTCATAATGGTCATCATGGCGACGATGACGTCATAATGGTCGTCATGGCGACGATGACGTCATAATGGTCGTCATGGCGACGATTATGTCATAATGGTCGTCATGGCGACGATGATGTCATACTGGTCGTCATGGCGACGGTGTTGCCATAGTGGTCGTCATGGCGACGATGATGTCATAATGGTCGTCATGCCGACGATGATGTCATAATGGTCGTCATGGATACGGTGTTGCCATAATGGTCGTCATGGCGACGATGATGTCATAATGGTCGTCATGGCGACGATGATGTCATAATGGTCGTCATGGCGACGATGATGTCAGTATGGTGGTCATGGCTTTGGTGATGTCATAATGGTCGTCATGGCGTCGGTGATGTCATAATAGTCGTCATGGCAATGGTGATGTCATACTGGTCGTCATGGCGACGGTGTTACCATAATGGTCGTCATTTCGACGATGATGTCATAATGGTCGTCATGCCGATGATGATGTCATAATGGTCGTCATGGCGACGGTGTTGTCATAATGGTCGTCATGGCGACGATGATGTCATAATGGTCGTCATGGCGACGATGATGTCATAATGGTCGTCATGGCGACGATGATGTCAGTATGGTGGTCATGGCTTTGGTGATGTCATAATGGTCATCATGGCGACGATGATGTCATAATGGTCGTCATAGCGACGATGATGTCATAATGGTCGTCATGGCGACGATGATGTCAGTATGGTGGTCATGGCTTTGGTGATGTCATAATGGTTGTCATGGCGACGGTGATGTCATAATGGTGGTCATGGCGACGGTGTTGCCATAATGGTCGTCATGGCGACGGTGATGTCATAATGGTCGTCATGGCGACGATGATGTCATAATGGTCGTCACGGCGACGATGATGTCATAATGGTCGTCACGGCGGCGGTAATGTCATAATTGTCGTCATGGCGACGATGATGTCATACTGTCGTCATGGCGACGGTGTTGCCATAATGGTCGTCATGGCGACGATGACGTCATAATGGTCATCATGGCGACGATGACGTCATAATGGTCGTCATGGCGACGATGACGTCATAATGGTCGTCATGGCGACGATGATGTCATAATGGTCGTCATGGCGACGATGATGTCATACTGGTCGTCATGGCGACGGTGTTGCCATAATGGTCGTCATGGCGACGATGATGTCATAATGGTCGTCATGGCGACGGTGATGTCATAATGGTCGTCATGGTGACGGTGATGTCATGATGGTAGTCATGCCGACGATGATGTCAGTATGGTGGTCATGGCTTTGGTGATGTCATAATGGTCATCATGGCGACGATGATGTCATAATGGTCGTCATAGCGACGATGATGTCATAATGGTCGTCATGGCGACGATGATGTCAGTATGGTGGTCATGGCTTTGGTGATGTCATAATGGTTGTCATGGCGACGGTGATGTCATAATGGTGGTCATGGCGACGGTGTTGCCATAATGGTCGTCATGGCGACGATGATGTCATAATGGTCGTCATGGCAACGATGATGTCATAATGGTCGTCATACCGACGATGATGTCATAATGGTCGTCATGGCGAAGATGATGTCATAATGGTGGTCATTCCGAAGATGATGTCATAATGGTCGTCATGGCGACGATGACGTCATAATGGTCGTCATGGCGACGATGACGTCATAATGGTCATCATGGCGACGATGATGTCATAATGGTCGTCATGGCGACGGTGATGTCATAATAGTCGTCATGGCGACGATGATGTCATAAAGGTCGTCATGCCGACGATGATGTCATAATGGTCGTCATGGCGACGATGATGTCAGTATGGTGGTCATGGCTTTGGTGATGTCATAATGGTTGTCATGGCGACGGTGATGTCATAATGGTGGTCATGACGACGGTGTTGCCATAATGGTCGTCATGGCGACGATGATGTCATAATGGTCGTCATGTCGACGGTGATGTCATAATAGTCGTCATGGCGACGATGATGTCATAAAGGTCGTCATGCCGACGATGATGTCATAATGGTCGTCATGGCGACGGTGTTGCCATAATGGTCGTCATGGCGATGATGATGTCATAATGGTCGTCATGGCGACGATGATGTCATAATGGTCGTCATGGCGACGATGATGTCATAATGGTCGTCATGGCGACGATGACGTCATAATGGTCGTCATGGCGACGATGATGTCATAATGGTCGTCATGGCGACGATGATGTCATAATGGTCGTCATGGCGACGATGATGTCATAATGGTCGTCATGGCGACGATGATGTCAGTATGGTGGTCATGGCTTTGGTGATGTCATAATGGTCGTCACTGCGACGGTGATGTCATAATGGTCGTCATGGCAATGGTGATGTCAGAATGGTCGTCATGGCGACGATGATGTCAGTATGGTGGTCATGGCTTTGGTGATGTCATAATGGTCGTCATGGCGACGATGATGTCATAATGGTCGTCATGGCGACGATGATGTCAATATGGTTGTCATGGCTTTGGTGATGTCATAATGGTCATCATGGCGACGGTGATGTCATAATGGTCGTCATGGCGACGATGATGTCATAATGGTCGTCACGGCGACGATGATGTCATAATGGTCGTCACGGCGGCGGTAATGTCATAATTGTCGTCATGGCGACGATGATGTCATACTGTCGTCATGGCGACGGTGTTGCCATAATGGTCGTCATGGCGACGATGACGTCATAATGGTCATCATGGCGACGATGACGTCATAATGGTCGTCATGGCGACGATGACGTCATAATGGTCGTCATGGCGACGATGATGTCATAATGGTCGTCATGGCGACGATGATGTCATACTGGTCGTCATGGCGACGGTGTTGCCATAATGGTCGTCATGGCGACGATGATGTCATAATGGTCGTCATGCCGACGATGATGTCATAATGGTCGTCATGGCGACGGTGTTGCCATAATGGTCGTCATGGCGACGATGATGTCATAATGGTCGTCATGGCAACGATGATGTCATAATGGTCGTCATGGCGACGATGATGTCAGTATGGTGGTCATGGCTTTGGTGATGTCATAATGGTCGTCATGGCGTCGGTGATGTCATAATAGTCGTCATGGCAATGGTGATGTCATACTGGTCGTCATGGCGACGGTGTTGCCATAATGGTCGTCATTTCGACGATGATGTCATAATGGTCGTCATGCCGACGATGATGTCATAATGGTCGTCATGGCGACGGTGTTGTCATAATGGTCGTCATGGCGACGATGATGTCATAATGGTCGTCATGGCGACGATGATGTCATAATGGTCGTCATGGCGACGATGATGTCAGTATGGTGGTCATGGCTTTGATGATGTCATAATGGTCATCATGGCGACGATGATGTCATAATGGTCGTCATAGCGACGATGATGTCATAATGGTCGTCATGGCGACGATGATGTCAGTATGGTGGTAATGGCTTTGGTGATGTCATAATGGTTGTCATGGCGACGGTGATGTCATAATGGTGGTCATGGCGACGGTGTTGCCATAATGGTCGTCATGGCGACGGTGATGTCATAATGGTCGTCATGGCGACGATGATGTAATAATGGTCGTCATGGCGACGATGATATCATACTGGTCGTCATGGCGACGGTGTTGCCATAATGGTCGTCATGGCGACGATGATGTCATAATGGTCGTCATGGCGACGGTGATGTCATAATGGTCGTCATGGCGACGGTGATGTCATGATGGTAGTCATGCCGACGATGATGTCAGTATGGTGGTCATGGCTTTGGTGATGTCATAATGGTCATCATGGCGACGATGATGTCATAATGGTCGTCATAGCGACGATGATGTCATAATGGTCGTCATGGCGACGATGATGTCAGTATGGTGGTCATGGCTTTGGTGATGTCATAATGGTTGTCATGGCGACGGTGATGTCATAATGGTGGTCATGGCGACGGTGTTGCCATAATGGTCGTCATGGCGACGATGATGTCATAATGGTCGTCATGGCAACGATGATGTCATAATGGTTGTCATACCGACGATGATGTCATAATGGTGGTCATGGCGAAGATGATGTCATAATGGTGGTCATTCCGAAGATGATGTCATAATGGTCGTCATGGCGACGATGACGTCATAATGGTCGTCATGGCGACGATGACGTCATAATGGTCGTCATGGCGACGATGATGTCATAATGGTCGTCATGGCGACGGTGATGTCATAATAGTCGTCATGGCGACGATGATGTCATAAAGGTCGTCATGCCGACGATGATGTCATAATGGTCGTCATGGCGACGATGACGTCATAATGGTCGTCATGGCGACGATGACGTCATAATGGTCGTCATGGCGACGATGATGTCATAATGGTCGTCATGGCGACGGTGATGTCATAATAGTCGTCATGGCGACGATGATGTCATAAAGGTCGTCATGCCGACGATGATGTCATAATGGTCGTCATGGCGACGATGATGTCAGTATGGTGGTCATGGCTTTGGTGATGTCATAATGGTTGTCATGGCGACGGTGATGTCATAATGGTGGTCATGACGACGGTGTTGCCATAATGGTCGTCATGGCGACGATGATGTCATAATGGTCGTCATGTCGACGGTGATGTCATAATAGTCGTCATGGCGACGATGATGTCATAAAGGTCGTCATGCCGACGATGATGTCATAATGGTCGTCATGGCGACGGTGTTGCCATAATGGTCGTCATGGCGATGATGATGTCATAATGGTCGTCATGGCGACGATGATGTCATAATGGTCGTCATGGCGACGATGATGTCATAATGGTCGTCATGGCGACGATGACGTCATAATGGTCGTCATGGCGACGATGATGTCATAATGGTCGTCATGGCGACGATGATGTCATAATGGTCGTCATGGCGACGATGATGTCATAATGGTCGTCATGGCGACGATGATGTCAGTATGGTGGTCATGGCTTTGGTGATGTCACAATGGTCGTCACTGCGACGGTGATGTCATAATGGTCGTCATGGCAATGGTGATGTCAGAATGGTCGTCATGGCGACGATGATGTCAGTATGGTGGTCATGGCTTTGGTGATGTCATAATGGTCGTCATGGCGACGATGATGTCATAATGGTCGTCATGGCGACGATGATGTCAATATGGTTGTCATGGCTTTGGTGATGTCATAATGGTCATCATGGCGACGGTGATGTCATAATGGTCGTCATGGCGACGATGATGTCATACTGGTCGTCATGGCGACGGTGTTGCCATAATGGTCGTCATTTCGACGATGATGTCATAATGGTCGTCATGCCGACGATGATGTCATAATGGTCGTCATGGCGACGGTGTTGTCATAATGGTCGTCATGGCGACGATGATGTCATAATGGTCGTCATTTCGACGATGATGTCATAATGGTCGTCATGCCGACGATGATGTCATAATGGTCGTCATGGCGACGGTGTTGTCATAATGGTCGTCATGGCGACGATGATGTCATAATGGTCGTCATGGCGACGATGATGTCATAATGGTCGTCATGGCGACGATGATGTCAGTATGGTGGTCATGGCTTTGATGATGTCATAATGGTCATCATGGCGACGATGATGTCATAATGGTCGTCATAGCGACGATGATGTCATAATGGTCGTCATGGCGACGATGATGTCAGTATGGTGGTAATGGCTTTGGTGATGTCATAATGGTTGTCATGGCGACGGTGATGTCATAATGGTGGTCATGGCGACGGTGTTGCCATAATGGTCGTCATGGCGACGGTGATGTCATAATGGTCGTCATGGCAATGGTGATGTCATAATGGTCGTCATGGCGACGATGATGTAATAATGGTCGTCATGGCGACGATGATATCATACTGGTCGTCATGGCGACGGTGTTGCCATAATGGTCGTCATGGCGACGATGATGTCATAATGGTCGTCATGGCGACGGTGATGTCATAATGGTCGTCATGGCGACGGTGATGTCATGATGGTAGTCATGCCGACGATGATGTCAGTATGGTGGTCATGGCTTTGGTGATGTCATAATGGTCATCATGGCGACGATGATGTCATAATGGTCGTCATAGCGACGATGATGTCATAATGGTCGTCATGGCGACGATGATGTCAGTATGGTGGTCATGGCTTTGGTGATGTCATAATGGTTGTCATGGCGACGGTGATGTCATAATGGTGGTCATGGCGACGGTGTTGCCATAATGGTCGTCATGGCGACGATGATGTCATAATGGTCGTCATGGCAACGATGATGTCATAATGGTTGTCATACCGACGATGATGTCATAATGGTGGTCATGGCGAAGATGATGTCATAATGGTGGTCATTCCGAAGATGATGTCATAATGGTCGTCATGGCGACGATGACGTCATAATGGTCGTCATGGCGACGATGACGTCATAATGGTCGTCATGGCGACGATGATGTCATAATGGTCGTCATGGCGACGGTGATGTCATAATAGTCGTCATGGCGACGATGATGTCATAAAGGTCGTCATGCCGACGATGATGTCATAATGGTCGTCATGGCGACGATGACGTCATAATGGTCGTCATGGCGACGATGACGTCATAATGGTCGTCATGGCGACGATGATGTCATAATGGTCGTCATGGCGACGGTGATGTCATAATAGTCGTCATGGCGACGATGATGTCATAAAGGTCGTCATGCCGACGATGATGTCATAATGGTCGTCATGGCGACGATGATGTCAGTATGGTGGTCATGGCTTTGGTGATGTCATAATGGTTGTCATGGCGACGGTGATGTCATAATGGTGGTCATGACGACGGTGTTGCCATAATGGTCGTCATGGCGACGATGATGTCATAATGGTCGTCATGTCGACGGTGATGTCATAATAGTCGTCATGGCGACGATGATGTCATAAAGGTCGTCATGCCGACGATGATGTCATAATGGTCGTCATGGCGACGGTGTTGCCATAATGGTCGTCATGGCGATGATGATGTCATAATGGTCGTCATGGCGACGATGATGTCATAATGGTCGTCATGGCGACGATGATGTCATAATGGTCGTCATGGCGACGATGACGTCATAATGGTCGTCATGGCGACGATGATGTCATAATGGTCGTCATGGCGACGATGATGTCATAATGGTCGTCATGGCGACGATGATGTCATAATGGTCGTCATGGCGACGATGATGTCAGTATGGTGGTCATGGCTTTGGTGATGTCACAATGGTCGTCACTGCGACGGTGATGTCATAATGGTCGTCATGGCAATGGTGATGTCAGAATGGTCGTCATGGCGACGATGATGTCAGTATGGTGGTCATGGCTTTGGTGATGTCATAATGGTCGTCATGGCGACGATGATGTCATAATGGTCGTCATGGCGACGATGATGTCAATATGGTTGTCATGGCTTTGGTGATGTCATAATGGTCATCATGGCGACGGTGATGTCATAATGGTCGTCATGGCGACGATGATGTCATAATGGTCGTCACGGCGACGATGATGTCATAATGGTCGTCACGGCGGCGGTAATGTCATAATTATCGTCATGGCGACGATGATGTCATACTGTCGTCATGGCGACGGTGTTGCCATAATGGTCGTCATGGCGACGATGACGTCATAATGGTCATCATGGCGACGATGACGTCATAATGGTCGTCATGGCGACGATGACGTCATAATGGTCGTCATGGCGACGATGATGTCATAATGGTCGTCATGGCGACGATGATGTCATACTGGTCGTCATGGCGACGGTGTTGCCATAATGGTCGTCATGGCGACGATGATGTCATAATGGTCGTCATGCCGACGATGATGTCATAATGGTCGTCATGGCGACGGTGTTGCCATAATGGTCGTCATGGCGACGATGATGTCATAATGGTCGTCATGGCAACGATGATGTCATAATGGTCGTCATGGCGACGATGATGTCAGTATGGTGGTCATGGCTTTCGTGATGTCATAATGGTCGTCATGGCGTCGGTGATGTCATAATAGTCGTCATGGCAATGGTGATGTCATACTGGTCGTCATGGCGACGGTGTTGCCATAATGGTCGTCATTTCGACGATGATGTCATAATGGTCGTCATGCCGACGATGATGTCATAATGGTCGTCATGGCGACGGTGTTGTCATAATGGTCGTCATGGCGACGATGATGTCATAATGGTCGTCATGGCGACGATGATGTCATAATGGTCGTCATGGCGACGATGATGTCAGTATGGTGGTCATGGCTTTGATGATGTCATAATGGTCATCATGGCGACGATGATGTCATAATGGTCGTCATAGCGACGATGATGTCATAATGGTCGTCATGGCGACGATGATGTCAGTATGGTGGTAATGGCTTTGGTGATGTCATAATGGTTGTCATGGCGACGGTGATGTCATAATGGTGGTCATGGCGACGGTGTTGCCATAATGGTCGTCATGGCGACGGTGATGTCATAATGGTCGTCATGGCAATGGTGATGTCATAATGGTCGTCATGGCGACGATGATGTAATAATGGTCGTCATGGCGACGATGATATCATATTGGTCGTCATGGCGACGGTGTTGCCATAATGGTCGTCATGGCGACGATGATGTCATAATGGTCGTCATGGCGACGGTGATGTCATAATGGTCGTCATGGCGACGGTGATGTCATGATGGTAGTCATGCCGACGATGATGTCAGTATGGTGGTCATGGCTTTGGTGATGTCATAATGGTCATCATGGCGACGATGATGTCATAATGGTCGTCATAGCGACGATGATGTCATAATGGTCGTCATGGCGACGATGATGTCAGTATGGTGGTCATGGCTTTGGTGATGTCATAATGGTTGTCATGGCGACGGTGATGTCATAATGGTGGTCATGGCGACGGTGTTGCCATAATGGTCGTCATGGCGACGATGATGTCATAATGGTCGTCATGGCAACGATGATGTCATAATGGTTGTCATACCGACGATGATGTCATAATGGTGGTCATGGCGAAGATGATGTCATAATGGTGGTCATTCCGAAGATGATGTCATAATGGTCGTCATGGCGACGATGACGTCATAATGGTCGTCATGGCGACGATGACGTCATAATGGTCGTCATGGCGACGATGATGTCATAATGGTCGTCATGGCGACGGTGATGTCATAATAGTCGTCATGGCGACAATGATGTCATAAAGGTCGTCATGCCGACGATGATGTCATAATGGTCGTCATGGCGACGGTGTTGCCATAATGGTCGTCATGGCGACGATGATGTCATAATGGTCGTCATGGCGACGATGATGTCATAATGGTCGTCATGGCGACGATGATGTCATAATGGTCGTCATGGCGACGATGACGTCATAATGGTCGTCATGGCGACGATGATGTCATAATGGTCGTCATGGCGACGATGATGTCATAATGGTCGTCATGGCGACGATGATGTCATAATGGTCGTCATGGCGACGATGATGTCAGTATGGTGGTCATGGCTTTGGTGATGTCATAATGGTCGTCATGGCGACGGTGATGTCATAATGGTCGTCATGGCAATGGTGATGTCAGAATGGTCGTCATGGCGACGATGATGTCAGTATGGTGGTCATGGCTTTGGTGATGTCATAATGGTCGTCATGGCGACGATGATGTCATAATGGTCGTCATGGCGACGATGATGTCATAATGGTCGTCACGGCGACGATGATGTCATAATGGTCGTCACGGCAGCGGTAATGTCATAATTGTCGTCATGGCGACGATGATGTCATACTGTCGTCATGGCGACGGTGTTGCCATAATGGTCGTCATGGCGACGATGATGTCATAATGGTCATCATGGCGACGATGACGTCATAATGGTCGTCATGGCGACGATGACGTCATAATGGTCGTCATGGCGACGATGATGTCATAATGGTCGTCATGGCGACGATGATGTCATACTGGTCGTCATGGCGACGGTGTTGCCATAATGGTCGTCATGGCGACGATGATGTAATAATGGTCGTCATGGCAACGATGATGTCATAATGGTCGTCATGGCGACGATGATGTCAGTATGGTGGTCATGGCTTTGGTGATCTCATAATGGTCGTCATGGCGTCGGTGATGTCATAATAGTCGTCATGGCAATGGTGATGTCATACTGGTCGTCATGGCGACGGTGTGGCCATAATGGTTGTCATTTCGACGATGATGTCATAATGGTCGTCATGCCGACGATGATGTCATAATGGTCGTCATGGCGACGGTGTTGTCATAATGGTCGTCATGGCGACGATGATGTCATAATGGTCGTCATGGCGACGATGATGTCATAATGGTCGTCATGGCGACGATGATGTCAGTATGGTGGTCATGGCGACGATGATGTCAGTATGGTGGTCATGGCTTTGGTGATGTCATAATGGTCTTCATGGCGACGGTGATGTCATAATGGTCGTCATGGCAATGGTGATGTCAGAATGGTCGTCATGGCGACGATGATGTCAGTATGGTGGTCATGGCTTTGGTGATGTCATAATGGTCGTCATGGCGACGATGATGTCATAATGGTCGTCATGGCGACGATGATGTCAATATGGTTGTCATGGCTTTGGTGATGTCATAATGGTCGTCATGGCGACGATGATGTCATAATGGTCGTCATGGCGACGATGATGTCATAATGGTCGTCATGGCGACGATGATGTCATAATGGTGGTCATGGCTTTGGTGATGTCATAATGGTCGTCATGGCGACGGTGATGTCATAATGGTCGTCATGGCAATGGTGATGTCAGAATGGTCGTCATGGCGACGATGATGTCAGTATGGTGGTCAAGGCTTTGGTGATGTCATAATGGTCGTCATGGCGACGATGATGTCATAATGGTCGTCATGGCGACGATGATGTCAATATGGTTGTCATGGCTTTGGTGATGTCATAATGGTCGTCATGGCGACGATGATGTCATAATGGTCGTCATGGCGACGATGATGTCATAATGGTGGTCATGGCTTTGGTGATGTCATAATGGTCGTCATGGCGACGGTGATGTCATAATGGTCGTCATGGCAATGGTGATGTCAGAATGGTCGTCATGGCGACGATGATGTCAGTATGGTGGTCAAGGCTTTGGTGATGTCATAATGGTCGTCATGGCGACGATTATGTCATAATGGTCGTCATGGCGACGATGATGTCAATAAGGTTGTCATGAATTTGGTGATGTCATAATGGTCGTCATGGCGACGGTGATGTCATAATAGTCGTCATGGCGACGATGATGTCATAATGGTCGTCACGGCGACGATGATGTCATAATGGTCGTCACGGCGGCGGTAATGTCATAATGGTCGTCATGGCGACGATGATGTCATACTGTCGTCATGGCGACGGTGTTGCCATAATGGTCGTCATGGCGACGATGATGTCATAATGGTCATCATGGCGACGATGACGTCATAATGGTCGTCATGGCGACGATGATGTCATAATGGTCGTCATGGCGACGATGATGTCATACAGGTCGTCATGGCGACGGTTTGCCATAATGGTCTTCATGGCGACGATGATGTCATAATGGTCGTCATGGCGACGATGATGTCATAATGGTCGTCATACCGACGATGATGTCATAATGGTCGTCATGGCGAAGATGATGTCGTAATGGTCGTCATGGCGACGATGATGTCATAATGGTCGTCATGGCGATGATGATGTCATAATGGTCGTCATGGCGACGATGATGTCAATATGGTTGTCATGGCTTTGGTGTTGTCATAATGGTCGTCATGGCGACGGTGATGTCATAATGTTCGTCACGGCGACGATGATGTCATAATGATCGTCACGGCGACGATGATGTCATAATGGTCGTCACGGCGACGGTGATGTCATAATGGTCGTCATGGCGACGATAACGTCATAATGGTCGTCATGGCGACGATGATGTCATAATGGTCGTCATGGCGACGATGATGTCATAATGGTCGTCATGGCGACGATGATGTCATAATGGTCGTCATGGCGACGATGATGACATAATGGTCGTCATGGCGACGATGACGTCATAATGGTCGTCATGGCGACGATGATGTCATAATGGTCGTCATGGCGACGATGATGTCATATTGGTCGTCATGGCGACGGTGTTGCCATAATGGTCGTCATGGCGACGATGATGTCATAATGGTCGTCATGGCGACGATGATGTCAGTATGGTGGTCATGGCTTTGGTGATGTCATAATGGTCGTCATGGCGACGGTGATGTCATAATGGTCGTCATGGCAATGATGATGTCAGAATGGTCGTCATGGCGACGATGATGTCAGTATGGTGGTCATGGCTTTGGTGATGTCATAATGGTCGTCATGGCGACGATGATGTCATAATGGTCGTCATGGCGACGATGATGTCATAATGGTCGTCATGGCGACGGTGATGTCATAATAGTCGTCATGGCAATGGTGATGTCATACTGGTCGTCATGGCGACAGTGTGGCCATAATGGTTGTCATTTCGACGATGATGTCATAATGGTCGTCATGCCGACGATGATGTCATAATGGTCGTCATGGCGACGGTGTTGTCATAATGGTCGTCATGGCGACGATGATGTCATAATGGTCGTCATGGCGACGATGATGTCATAATGGTCGTCATGGCGACGATGATGTCAGTATGGTGGTCATGGCGACGATGATGTCAGTATGGTGGTCATGGCTTTGGTGATGTCATAATGGTCTTCATGGCGACGGTGATGTCATAATGGTCGTCATGGCAATGGTGATGTCAGAATGGTCGTCATGGCGACGATGATGTCAGTATGGTGGTCATGGCTTTGGTGATGTCATAATGGTCGTCATGGCGACGATGATGTCATAATGGTCGTCATGGCGACGATGATGTCATAATGGTTGTCATGGCTTTGGTGATGTCATAATGGTCGTCATGGCGACGATGATGTCATAATGGTCGTTATGGTGACGATGATGTCAGTATGGCAGTATGGTGGTCATGGCTTTGGTGATGTCATAATGGTCGTCATGGCGACGGTGATGTCATAATGGTCGTCATGGCAATGGTGATGTCAGAATGGTCGTCATGGCGACGATTATGTCAGTATGGTGGTCATGGCTTTGGTGATGTCATAATGGTCGTCATGGCGACGATGATGTCATAATGGTCGTCATGGCGACGATGATGTCAATATGGTTGTCATGGCTTTGGTGATGTCTTAATGGTCGTCATGGCGACGGTGATGTCATAATGGTCGTTACGGCGACGATGATGTCATAATGGTCGTCACGGCGGCGGTAATGTCATAATGGTTGTCATGGCGACGATGATGTCATACTGTCGTCATGGCGACGGTGTTGCTATAAAGGTCGTCATGGCGACGATGATGTCATAATGGTCATCATGGCGACGATGACGTCATAATGGTCGTCATGACGACGATGACGTCATAATGGTCGTCATGGCGACGATGATGTCATAATGGTCGTCATGGCGACGATGATGTCATACTGGTCGTCATGGCGACGGTGTTGCCATAATGTTCGTCATGGCGACGATGATGTCATAATGGTCGTCATGCCGACGATGATGTCATAATGGTTGTCATGGCGACGGTGTTGTCATAATGGTCGTCATGGCGATGATGATGTCATAATGGTCGCCATGGCGACGATGACGTCATAATGGTCGTCATGGCGACGAATATGTCATAATGGTCGTCATGGCGACGGTGTTGCCATAATGGTCGTCATGGCGACGATGATGTCATAATGGTCGTCATGGCGACGATGATGTCATAATGGTCGTTATGGTGACGATGATGTCAGTATGGCAGTATGGTGGTCATGGCTTTGGTGATGTCATAATGGTCGTCATGGCGACGGTGATGTCATAATGGTCGTCATGGCAATGGTGATGTCAGAATGGTCGTCATGGCGACGATTATGTCAGTATGGTGGTCATGGCTTTGGTGATGTCATAATGGTCGTCATGGCGACGATGATGTCATAATGGTCGTCATGGCGACGATGATGTCAATATGGTTGTCATGGCTTTGGTGATGTCTTAATGGTCGTCATGGCGACGGTGATGTCATAATGGTCGTTACGGCGACGATGATGTCATAATGGTCGTCACGGCGGCGGTAATGTCATAATGGTTGTCATGGCGACGATGATGTCATACTGTCGTCATGGCGACGGTGTTGCTATAATGGTCGTCATGGCGACGATGATGTCATAATGGTCATCATGGCGACGATGACGTCATAATGGTCGTCATGGCGACGATGACGTCATAATGGTCGTCATGGCGACGATGATGTCATAATGGTCGTCATGGCGACGATGATGTCATACTGGTCGTCATGGCGACGGTGTTGCCATAATGTTCGTCATGGCGACGATGATGTCATAATGGTCGTCATGCCGACGATGATGTCATAATGGTTGTCATGGCGACGGTGTTGTCATAATGGTCGTCATGGCGATGATGATGTCATAATGGTCGTCATGGCGACGATGACGTCATAATGGTCGTCATGGCGACGGTGTTGCCATAATGGTCGTCATGGCAATGGTGATGTCAGAATGGTCGTCATGGCGACGATGATGTCAGTATGGTGGTCATGGCTTTGGTGATGTCATAATGGTCGTCATGGCGACGGTGATGTCATAATGGTCGTCATGGCAATGGTGATGTCAGAATGGTCGTCATGGCGACGATGATGTCAGTATGGTGGTCATGGCTTTGGTGATGTCATAATGGTCGTCATGGCGAAAATAATGTCATAATGGTCGTCATGGCGACGATGATGTCATAATGGTCATCATGGCGAAGATGATGTCATAATGGTCGTCATGGCGAAGATGATGTCATAATGGTCGTCATGGCGAAGATGATGTCATAATGGTCGTCATGGCAACGATGATGTCATAATGGTCGTCATGGCGACGATGACGTCATAATGGTCGTCATGGCGACGATGATGTCATAATGGTCGTCATGGCGACGGTGATGTCATAATAGTCGTCATGGCGACGATGATGTCATAAAGGTCGTCATGCCGACGATGATGTCATAATGGTCGTCATGGCGACGGTGTTGCCATAATGGTCGCCATGGCGACGATGATGTCATAATGGTCGTCATGGCGACGATGATGTCATAATGGTCGTCATGGCGACGATGATGTCAGTATGGTGGTCATGGCTTTGGTGATGTCATAATGGTCGTCATGGCGACGGTGATGTCATAATGGTCGTCATGGCAATGGTGATGTCAGAATGGTCATCATGGCGACGATGATGTCAGTATGGTGGTCATGGCTTTGGTGATGTCATAATGGTCGTCATGGCGACGATGATGTCATAAAGGTCGTCATGGCGACGATGATGTCAATATGGTTGTCATGGCTTTGGTGATGTCATAATGGTCGTCATGGCGACGATGATGTCATAATGGTCGTCATGGCGACGATGATGTCATAATGGTCGTCACGGCGACGATGATGTCATAATGGTCGTCACGGCGGCGGTAATGTCATAATGGTCGTCATGGCGACGATGACGTCATAATGGTCGTCATGGCGACGATGGCGTCATAATGGTCGTCATGGCGACAATGATGTCATAATGGTCGTCATGGCGACGATGATGTCATACTGGTCGTCATGGCGACGGTGTTGCCATAATGGTCGTCATGGCGACGATGATGTCATAATGGTCGTCATGCCGACGAAGATGTCATAATGGTCGTCATGGCGACGGTGTTGCCATAATGGTCGTCATGGCGACGATGATGTCATAATGGTCATCATGGCGACGATGATGTCATAATGGTCGTCATGGCGACGATGATGTCAGTTTGGTGGTCATGGCTTTGGTGATGTCATAATGGTCGTCATGGCGACGGTGATGTCATAATGGTCGTCATGGCAATGGTGATGTCAGAATGGTCGTCATGGCGACGATGATGTCAGTATGGTGGTCATGGCTTTGGTGGTGTCATAATGGTCGTCATGGCGACGATGATGTCATAATGGTCGTCATGGCGACGATGATGTCAATATGGTTGTCATGGCTTTGGTGATGTCACAATGGTCGTCATGGCGACGGTGATGTCATAATGGTCGTCATGGCGACGATGATGTCATAATGGTCGTCACGGCGACGATGATGTCATAATGGTCTCACGGCTCCGGTGATGTCATAGTGGTCGTCATGGCGACGATGATGTCATACTGGTCGTCATGGCGACGATGACGTCATAATGGTCGTCATGGCGACGATGACGTCATAATGGTCGTCATGGCGACGATGATGTCATAATGGTCGTCATGGCGACTATGATGTCATAATGGTCGTCATGGCAACGATGATTTCATAATGGTCGTCATGGCGACGGTATTGCCATAATGGTCGTCATGTCCACGATGATGTCATAATGGTCGTCATGGCAACGATGATGTCATAATGGTCGTCATGGCGACGATGATGTCATACTGGTCGTCATGGCGACGGTGTTGCCATAATGGTCGTCATGACGACGATGATGTCATAATGGTCGTCAAGCCGACGATGATGTCAGTATGGTGGTCATGGCTTTGGTGATGTCATAATGGTCGTCATGGCGACGATGATGTCATAATGGTCGTCATAGCGACGATGATGTCATAATGGTCGTCATGGCGACGGTGATGTCATAATGGTCGTCATGGCGACGATGATGTCATAATGGTCGTCACGGCGACGATGATGTCATAATGGTCGTCACGGCTCCGGTGATGTCATACTGGTCGTCATGGCAACGGTATTGCCATAATGGTCGTCATGGCGACGATGATGTCATAATGGTCGTCATGCCGACGATGATGTCATAATGGTCGTCATGGCGACGGTGTTGCCATAATGGTCGTCATATCGACGATGATGTCATAATGGTCGTCATGGCGACGATGATGTCAGTATGGTGGTCATGGCTTTGGTGATGTCATAATGGTCGTCATGGCGACGGTGATGTCATAATAGTCGTCGTGGCGATGATGATGTCATAATGGTCGTCATGCCGACGATGATGTCATAATGGTCGTCATGGCAACGATGATGTCATAATGGTCGTCATGGCGACGATGATGTCATACTGGTCGTCATGGCGACGGTGTTGCCATAATGGTCGTCATGACGACGATGATGTCATAATGGTCGTCATGGCGAAGATGATGTCATAATGGTCGTCATGGCGACGATGATGTCATAATGGTCGTCATGGCGACGGTGTTGCCATAAAGGTCGTCATGGCGACGATGATGTCATAATGGTCGTCATGGCGACGATGACGTCATAATGGTCGTCATGGCGACGATGACGTCATAATGGTCGTCATGGCGACGATGACGTCATAATGGTCGTCATGGCGACGATTATGTCATAATGGTCGTCATGGCGACGGTGTTGCCATAATGGTCGTCATGGCGACGATGATGTCATAATGGTCGTCATGGCGACGATGATGTCATAATGGTCGTTATGGTGACGATGATGTCAGTATGGCAGTATGGTGGTCATGGCTTTGGTGATGTCATAATGGTCGTCATGGCGACGGTGATGTCATAATGGTCGTCATGGCAATGGTGATGTCAGAATGGTCGTCATGGCGACGATTATGTCAGTATGGTGGTCATGGCTTTGGTGATGTCATAATGGTCGTCATGGCGACGATGATGTCATAATGGTCGTCATGGCGACGATGATGTCAATATGGTTGTCATGGCTTTGGTGATGTCTTAATGGTCGTCATGGCGACGATGATGTCATAATGGTCGTCACGGCGACGATGATGTCATAATGGTCGTCACGGCGGCGGTAATGTCATAATGGTTGTCATGGCGACGATGATGTCATACTGTCGTCATGGCGACGTTGTTGCTATAATGGTCGTCATGGCGACGATGATGTCATAATGGTCATCATGGCGACGATGACGTCATAATGGTCGTCATGGCGACGATGACGTCATAATGGTCGTCATGGCGACGATGATGTCATAATGGTCGTCATGGCGACGATGATGTCATACTGGTCGTCATGGCGACGGTGTTGCCATAATGTTCGTCATGGCGACGATGATGTCATAATGGTCGTCATGCCGACGATGATGTCATAATGGTTGTCATGGCGACGGTGTTGTCATAATGGTCGTCATGGCGATGATGATGTCATAATGGTCGTCATGGCGACGATGACGTCATAATGGTCGTCATGGCGACGATTATGTCATAATGGTCGTCATGGCGATGGTGTTGCCATAATGGTCGTCATGGCGACGATGATGTCATAATGGTCGTCATGGCGACGATGATGTCATAATGGTCGTTATGGTGACGATGATGTCAGTATGACAGTATGGTGGTCATGGCTTTGGTGATGTCATAATGGTCGTCATGGCGACGGTGATGTCATAATGGTCGTCATGGCAATGGTGATGTCAGAATGGTCGTCATGGCGACGATTATGTCAGTATGGTGGTCATGGCTTTGGTGATGTCATAATGGTCGTCATGGCGACGATGATGTCATAATGGTCGTCATGGCGACGATGATGTCAATATGGTTGTCATGGCTTTGGTGATGTCTTAATGGTCGTCATGGCGACGGTGATGTCATAATGGTCGTTACGGCGACGATGATGTCATAATGGTCGTCACGGCGGCGGTAATGTCATAATGGTTGTCATGGCGACGATGATGTCATACTGTCGTCATGTCGACGGTGTTGCTATAATGGTCGTCATGGCGACGATGATGTCATAATGGTCATCATGGCGACGATGACGTCATAATGGTCGTCACGGCGACGATGACGTCATAATGGTCGTCATGGCGACGATGATGTCATAATGGTCGTCATGGCGACGATGATGTCATACTGGTCGTCATGGCGACGGTGTTGCCATAATGTTCGTCATGGCGACGATGATGTCATAATGGTCGTCATGCCGACGATGATGTCATGATGGTTGTCATGGCGACGGTGTTGTCATAATGGTCGTCATGGCGATGATGATGTCATAATGGTCGTCATGGCGACGATGACGTCATAATGGTCGTCATGGCGACGATGATGTCATACTGGTCGTCATGGCGACGGTGTTGCCATAATGGTCGTCATGGCGACGATGATGTCATAATGGTCGTCATGCCGACGATGATGTCATAATGGTCGTCATGCCGACGATGATGTCATAATGGTCGTCATAGCGACGATGATGTCATAATGGTCGTCATGGCGACGATGATGTCATAATGGTCGTCATGGCGACGATGATGTCATACTGGTCGTCATGGCGACGGTGTTGCCATAATGGTCGTCATGGCGACGATGATGTCATAATGGTCGTCATGCCGACGATGATGTCATAATGGTCGTCATGCCGACGATGATGTCATAATGGTCGTCATGGCGACGATGATGTCATAATGGTTGTCATGGCGACGATGATGTCATAATGGTCGTCACGGCGACGATGATGTCATAATGGTCGTCATGGCGACGATGATGTCATAATGGTCGTCACGGCGATGATGATGTCATAATGGTCGTCACGGCGACGATGATGTCATACTGGTCGTCATGGCGACGGTGTTGCCATAATGGTCGTCATGGCGACGATGATGTCATAATGGTCGTCATGGCGACGATGATGTCAATATGGTTGTCATGGCTTTGGTGATGTCATAATGGTCGTCATGGCGACGGTGATGTCATAATGGTCGTCACGGCGACGATGATGTCATAATGGTAGTCGCGGCGATGATGATGTCATAATGGTCGTCACGGCGACGGTGATGTCATAATGGTCGTCATGGCGACGATGACGTCATAATGGTCGTCATGGCGACGATGATGTCATAATGGTCGTCATGGCGACGATGATGTCATTCTGGTCGTCATGGCGACGGTTTGCCATAATGGTCTTCATAGCGACGATGATGTCATAATGGTCGTCATGGCGACGATGATGTCATAATGGTCGTCATACCGACGATGATGTCATAATGGTCATCATGGCGAAGATGATGTCATAATGGTCGTCATGGCGACGATGATGTCATAATGGTCGTCATACCGACGATGATGTCATAATGGTCGTCATGGCGAAGATGATGTCATAATGGTCGTCATGGCGACGATGATGTCATAATGGTCGTCATGGCGACGATGATGTCAATATGGTTGTCATGGCTTTGGTGATGTCTTAATGGTCGTCATGGCGACGGTGATGTCATAATGGTCGTTACGGCGACGATGATGTCATAATGGTCGTCACGGCGGCGGTAATGTCATAATGGTTGTCATGGCGACGATGATGTCATACTGTCGTCATGGCGACGGTGTTGCTATAATGGTCGTCATGGCGACGATGATGTCATAATGGTCATCATGGCGACGATGACGTCATAATGGTCGTCATGGCGACGATGACGTCATAATGGTCGTCATGGCGACGATGATGTCATAATGGTCGTCATGGCGACGATGATGTCATACTGGTCGTCATGGCGACGGTGTTGCCATAATGTTCGTCATGGCGACGATGATGTCATAATGGTCGTCATGCCGACGATGATGTCATAATGGTTGTCATGGCGACGGTGTTGTCATAATGGTCGTCATGGCGATGATGATGTCATAATGGTCGCCATGGCGACGATGACGTCATAATGGTCGTCATGGCGACGAATATGTCATAATGGTCGTCATGGCGACGGTGTTGCCATAATGGTCGTCATGGCGACGATGATGTCATAATGGTCGTCATGGCGACGATGATGTCATAATGGTCGTTATGGTGACGATGATGTCAGTATGGCAGTATGGTGGTCATGGCTTTGGTGATGTCATAATGGTCGTCATGGCGACGGTGATGTCATAATGGTCGTCATGGCAATGGTGATGTCAGAATGGTCGTCATGGCGACGATTATGTCAGTATGGTGGTCATGGCTTTGGTGATGTCATAATGGTCGTCATGGCGACGATGATGTCATAATGGTCGTCATGGCGACGATGATGTCAATATGGTTGTCATGGCTTTGGTGATGTCTTAATGGTCGTCATGGCGACGGTGATGTCATAATGGTCGTTACGGCGACGATGATGTCATAATGGTCGTCACGGCGGCGGTAATGTCATAATGGTTGTCATGGCGACGATGATGTCATAATGGTCGTCATGGCGACGATGATGTCATACTGGTCGTCATGGCGACGGTGTTGCCATAATGTTCGTCATGGCGACGGTGTTGTCATAATGGTCGTCATGGCGATGATGATGTCATAATGGTCGTCATGGCGACGATGACGTCATAATGGTCGTCATGGCGACGGTGTTGCCATAATGGTCGTCATGGCAATGGTGATGTCAGAATGGTCGTCATGGCGACGATGATGTCAGTATGGTGGTCATGGCTTTGGTGATGTCATAATGGTCGTCATGGCGACGGTGATGTCATAATGGTCGTCATGGCAATGGTGATGTCAGAATGGTCGTCATGGCGACGATGATGTCAGTATGGTGGTCATGGCTTTGGTGATGTCATAATGGTGGTCATGGCGAAAATAATGTCATAATGGTCGTCATGGCGAAAATAATGTCATAATGGTCGTCATGGCGACGATGATGTCATAATGGTCATCATGGCGAAGATGATGTCATAATGGTCGTCATGGCGACGATGATGTCATAATGGTCGTCATGGCGAAGATGATGTCATAATGGTCGTCATGGCAACGATGATGTCATAATGGTCGTCATGGCGACGATGACGTCATAATGGTCGTCATGGCGACGATGATGTCATAATGGTCGTCATGGCGACGGTGATGTCATAATAGTCGTCATGGCGACGATGATGTCATAAAGGTCGTCATGCCGACGATGATGTCATAATGGTCGTCATGGCGACGGTGTTGCCATAATGGTCGCCATGGCGACGATGATGTCATAATGGTCGTCATGGCGACGATGATGTCATAATGGTCGTCATGGCGACGATGATGTCAGTATGGTGGTCATGGCTTTGGTGATGTCATAATGGTCGTCATGGCGACGGTGATGTCATAATGGTCGTCATGGCAATGGTGATGTCAGAATGGTCATCATGGCGACGATGATGTCAGTATGGTGGTCATGGCTTTGGTGATGTCATAATGGTCGTCATGGCGACGATGATGTCATAAAGGTCGTCATGGCGACGATGATGTCAATATGGTTGTCATGGCTTTGGTGATGTCATAATGGTCGTCATGGCGACGATGATGTCATAATGGTCGTCATGGCGACGATGATGTCATAATGGTCGTCACGGCGACGATGATGTCATAATGGTCGTCACGGCGGCGGTAATGTCATAATGGTCGTCATGGCGACGATGACGTCATAATGGTCGTCATGGCGACGATGGCGTCATAATGGTCGTCACGGCGATGATGATGTCATAATGGTCGTCACGGCGACGATGATGTCATACTGGTCGTCATGGCGACGGTGTTGCCATAATGGTCGTCATGGCGACGATGATGTCATAATGGTCGTCATGGCGACGATGATGTCAATATGGTTGTCATGGCTTTGGTGATGTCATAATGGTCGTCATGGCGACGGTGATGTCATAATGGTCGTCACGGCGACGATGATGTCATAATGGTAGTCGCGGCGATGATGATGTCATAATGGTCGTCACGGCGACGGTGATGTCATAATGGTCGTCATGGCGACGATGACGTCATAATGGTCGTCATGGCGACGGTTCGCCATAATGGTCTTCATGGCGACGATGATGTCATAATGGTCGTCATGGCGACGATGATGTCATAATGGTCGTCATACCGACGATGATGTCATAATGGTCATCATGGCGAAGATGATGTCATAATGGTCGTCATGGCGACGATGATGTCATAATGGTCGTCATACCGACGATGATGTCATAATGGTCGTCATGGCGAAGATGATGTCATAATGGTCGTCATGGCGACGATGATGTCAAAATGGTCGTCATGACGACGATGATGTCATAATGGTCGTCATGGCGACGATGATGTCATAATGGTCGTCATGGCGACGGTGATGTCATAATAGTCGTCATGGCGACGATGATGTCATAATGGTCGTCATGCCGACGATGATGTCATAATGGTCATCATGGCGACGGTGTTGCCATAATGGTCGTCATGGCGACGATGATGTCAGAATGGTCGTCATGGCGACGATGATGTCATAATGGTCGTCATGGCGACGGTGATGTCATAATGGTCGTCATGGCGACGGTGATGTCATAATGGTCGTCATGGCGACGGTGATGTCATGATGGTCATCATGGCGAAGATGATGTCATAATGGTCGTCATGGCGACGATGATGTCATAATGGTCGTCATGGCGACGGTGTTGCCATAATGGTCGTCATGGCGACGATGATGTCATAATGGTCGTCATGGCGACGATGACGTCATAATGGTCGTCATGGCGACGATGACGTCATAATGGTCGTCATGGCGACGATGACGTCATAATGGTCGTCATGGCGACGATTATGTCATAATGGTCGTCATGGCGACGGTGTTGCCATAATGGTCGTCATGGCGACGATGATGTCATAATGGTCGTCATGGCGACGATGATGTCATAATGGTCGTTATGGTGACGATGATGTCAGTATGGCAGTATGGTGGTCATGGCTTTGGTGATGTCATAATGGTCGTCATGGCGACGGTGATGTCATAATGGTCGTCATGGCAATGGTGATGTCAGAATGGTCGTCATGGCGACGATTATGTCAGTATGGTGGTCATGGCTTTGGTGATGTCATAATGGTCGTCATGGCGACGATGATGTCATAATGGTCGTCATGGCGACGATGATGTCAATATGGTTGTCATGGCTTTGGTGATGTCTTAATGGTCGTCATGGCGACGGTGATGTCATAATGGTCGTTACGGCGACGATGATGTCATAATGGTCGTCACGGCGGCGGTAATGTCATAATGGTTGTCATGGCGACGATGATGTCATACTGTCGTCATGGCGACGGTGTTGCTATAATGGTCGTCATGGCGACGATGATGTCATAATGGTCATCATGGCGACGATGACGTCATAATGGTCGTCATGGCGACGATGACGTCATAATGGTCGTCATGGCGACGATGATGTCATAATGGTCGTCATGGCGACGATGATGTCATACTGGTCGTCATGGCGACGGTGTTGCCATAATGTTCGTCATGGCGACGATGATGTCATAATGGTCGTCATGCCGACGATGATGTCATAATGGTTGTCATGGCGACGGTGTTGTCATAATGGTCGTCATGGCGATGATGATGTCATAATGGTCGCCATGGCGACGATGACGTCATAATGGTCGTCATGGCGACGAATATGTCATAATGGTCGTCATGGCGACGGTGTTGCCATAATGGTCGTCATGGCGACGATGATGTCATAATGGTCGTCATGGCGACGATGATGTCATAATGGTCGTTATGGTGACGATGATGTCAGTATGGCAGTATGGTGGTCATGGCTTTGGTGATGTCATAATGGTCGTCATGGCGACGGTGATGTCATAATGGTCGTCATGGCAATGGTGATGTCAGAATGGTCGTCATGGCGACGATTATGTCAGTATGGTGGTCATGGCTTTGGTGATGTCATAATGGTCGTCATGGCGACGATGATGTCATAATGGTCGTCATGGCGACGATGATGTCAATATGGTTGTCATGGCTTTGGTGATGTCTTAATGGTCGTCATGGCGACGGTGATGTCATAATGGTCGTTACGGCGACGATGATGTCATAATGGTCGTCACGGCGGCGGTAATGTCATAATGGTTGTCATGGCGACGATGATGTCATACTGTCGTCATGGCGACGGTGTTGCTATAATGGTCGTCATGGCGACGATGATGTCATAATGGTCATCATGGCGACGATGACATCATAATGGTCGTCATGGCGACGATGACGTCATAATGGTCGTCATGGCGACGATGATGTCATAATGGTCGTCATGGCGACGATGATGTCATACTGGTCGTCATGGCGACGGTGTTGCCATAATGTTCGTCATGGCGACGATGATGTCATAATGGTCGTCATGCCGACGATGATGTCATAATGGTTGTCATGGCGACGGTGTTGTCATAATGGTCGTCATGGCGATGATGATGTCATAATGGTCGTCATGGCGACGATGACGTCATAATGGTCGTCATGGCGACGGTGTTGCCATAATGGTCGTCATGGCAATGGTGATGTCAGAATGGTCGTCATGGCGACGATGATGTCAGTATGGTGGTCATGGCTTTGGTGATGTCATAATGGTCGTCATGGCGACGGTGATGTCATAATGGTCGTCATGGCAATGGTGATGTCAGAATGGTCGTCATGGCGACGATGATGTCAGTATGGTGGTCATGGCTTTGGTGATGTCATAATGGTCGTCATGGCGAAAATAATGTCATAATGGTCGTCATGGCGACGATGATGTCATAATGGTCATCATGGCGAAGATGATGTCATAATGGTCGTCATGGCGAAGATGATGTCATAATGGTCGTCATGGCGAAGATGATGTCATAATGGTCGTCATGGCAACGATGATGTCATAATGGTCGTCATGGCGACGATGACGTCATAATGGTCGTCATGGCGACGATGATGTCATAATGGTCGTCATGGCGACGGTGATGTCATAATAGTCGTCATGGCGACGATGATGTCATAAAGGTCGTCATGCCGACGATGATGTCATAATGGTCGTCATGGCGACGGTGTTGCCATAATGGTCGCCATGGCGACGATGATGTCATAATGGTCGTCATGGCGACGATGATGTCATAATGGTCGTCATGGCGACGATGATGTCAGTATGGTGGTCATGGCTTTGGTGATGTCATAATGGTCGTCATGGCGACGGTGATGTCATAATGGTCGTCATGGCAATGGTGATGTCAGAATGGTCATCATGGCGACGATGATGTCAGTATGGTGGTCATGGCTTTGGTGATGTCATAATGGTCGTCATGGCGACGATGATGTCATAAAGGTCGTCATGGCGACGATGATGTCAATATGGTTGTCATGGCTTTGGTGATGTCATAATGGTCGTCATGGCGACGATGATGTCATAATGGTCGTCATGGCGACGATGATGTCATAATGGTCGTCACGGCGACGATGATGTCATAATGGTCGTCACGGCGGCGGTAATGTCATAATGGTCGTCATGGCGACGATGACGTCATAATGTTCGTCATGGCGACGATGGCGTCATAATGGTCGTCATGGCGACAATGATGTCATAATGGTCGTCATGGCGACGATGATGTCATACTGGTCGTCATGGCGAAGGTGTTGCCATAATGGTCGTCATGGCGACGATGATGTCATAATGGTCGTCATGCCGACGAAGATGTCATAATGGTCGTCATGGCGACGGTGTTGCCATAATGGTCGTCATGGCGACGATGATGTCATAATGGTCATCATGGCGACGATGATGTCATAACGGTCGTCATGGCGACGATGATGTCAGTTTGGTGGTCATGGCTTTGGTGATGTCATAATGGTCGTCATGGCGACGGTGATGTCATAATGGTCGTCATGGCAATGGTGATGTCAGAATGGTCGTCATGGCGACGATGATGTCAGTATGGTGGTCATGGCTTTGGTGGTGTCATAATGGTCGTCATGGCGACGATGATGTCATAATGGTCGTCATGGCGACGATGATGTCAATATGGTTGTCATGGCTTTGGTGATGTCACAATGGTCGTCATGGCGACGGTGATGTCATAATGGTCGTCATGGCGACGATGATGTCATAATGGTCGTCACGGCGACGCTGATGTCATAATGGTCTCACGGCTCCGGTGATGTCATAGTGGTCGTCATGGCGACGATGATGTCATACTGGTCGTCATGGCGACGATGACGTCATAATGGTCGTCATGGCGACGATGACGTCATAATGGTCGTCATGGCGACGATGATGTCATAATGGTCGTCATGGCGACTATGATGTCATAATGGTCGTCATGGCAACGATGATGTCATAATGGTCGTCATGGCGACGGTATTGCCATAATGGTCGTCATGTCCACGATGATGTCATAATGGTCGTCATGGCAACGATGATGTCATAATGGTCGTCATGGCGACGATGATGTCATACTGGTCGTCATGGCGACGGTGTTGCCATAATGGTCGTCATGACGACGATGATGTCATAATGGTCGTCAAGCCGACGATGATGTCAGTATGGTGGTCATGGCTTTGGTGATGTCATAATGGTCGTCATGGCGACGATGATGTCATAATGGTCGTCATAGCGACGATGATGTCATAATGGTCGTCATGGCGACGGTGATGTCATAATGGTCGTCATGGCGACGATGATGTCATAATGGTCGTCACGGCGACGATGATGTCATAATGGTCGTCACGGCTCCGGTGATGTCATACTGGTCGTCATGGCAACGGTATTGCCATAATGGTCGTCATGGCGACGATGATGTCATAATGGTCGTCATGCCGACGATGATGTCATAATGGTCGTCATGGCGACGGTGTTGCCATAATGGTCGTCATATCGACGATGATGTCATAATGGTCGTCATGGCGACGATGATGTCAGTATGGTGGTCATGGCTTTGGTGATGTCATAATGGTCGTCATGGCGACGGTGATGTCATAATAGTCGTCGTGGCGATGATGATGTCATAATGGTCGTCATGCCGACGATGATGTCATAATGGTCGTCATGGCAACGATGATGTCATAATGGTCGTCATGGCGACGATGATGTCATACTGGTCGTCATGGCGACGGTGTTGCCATAATGGTCGTCATGACGACGATGATGTCATAATGGTCGTCATGGCGAAGATGATGTCATAATGGTCGTCATGGCGACGATGATGTCATAATGGTCGTCATGGCGACGGTGTTGCCATAAAGGTCGTCATGGCGACGATGATGTCATAATGGTCGTCATGGCGACGATGACGTCATAATGGTCGTCATGGCGACGATGACGTCATAATGGTCGTCATGGCGACGATGACGTCATAATGGTCGTCATGGCGACGATTATGTCATAATGGTCGTCATGGCGACGGTGTTGCCATAATGGTCGTCATGGCGACGATGATGTCATAATGGTCGTCATGGCGACGATGATGTCATAATGGTCGTTATGGTGACGATGATGTCAGTATGGCAGTATGGTGGTCATGGCTTTGGTGATGTCATAATGGTCGTCATGGCGACGGTGATGTCATAATGGTCGTCATGGCAATGGTGATGTCAGAATGGTCGTCATGGCGACGATTATGTCAGTATGGTGGTCATGGCTTTGGTGATGTCATAATGGTCGTCATGGCGACGATGATGTCATAATGGTCGTCATGGCTACGATGATGTCAATATGGTTGTCATGGCTTTGGTGATGTCTTAATGGTCGTCATGGCGACGGTGATGTCATAATGGTCGTTACGGCGACGATGATGTCATAATGGTCGTCACGGCGGCGGTAATGTCATAATGGTTGTCATGGCGACGATGATGTCATACTGTCGTCATGGCGACGGTGTTGCTATAATGGTCGTCATGGCGACGATGATGTCATAATGGTCATCATGGCGACGATGACGTCATAATGGTCGTCATGGCGACGATGACGTCATAATGGTCGTCATGGCGACGATGATGTCATAATGGTCGTCATGGCGACGATGATGTCATACTGGTCGTCATGGCGACGGTGTTGCCATAATGTTCGTCATGGCGACGATGATGTCATAATGGTCGTCATGCCGACGATGATGTCATAATGGTTGTCATGGCGACAGTGTTGTCATAATGGTCGTCATGGCGATGATGATGTCATAATGGTCGTCATGGCGACGATGACGTCATAATGGTCGTCATGGCGACGATTATGTCATAATGGTCGTCATGGCGATGGTGTTGCCATAATGGTCGTCATGGCGACGATGATGTCATAATGGTCGTCATGGCGACGATGATGTCATAATGGTCGTTATGGTGACGATGATGTCAGTATGGCAGTATGGTGGTCATGGCTTTGGTGATGTCATAATGGTCGTCATGGCGACGGTGATGTCATAATGGTCGTCATGGCAATGGTGATGTCAGAATGGTCGTCATGGCGACGATTATGTCAGTATGGTGGTCATGGCTTTGGTGATGTCATAATGGTCGTCATGGCGACGATGATGTCATAATGGTCGTCATGGCGACGATGATGTCAATATGGTTGTCATGGCTTTGGTGATGTCTTAATGGTCGTCATGGCGACGGTGATGTCATAATGGTCGTTACGGCGACGATGATGTCATAATGGTCGTCACGGCGGCGGTAATGTCATAATGGTTGTCATGGCGACGATGATGTCATACTGTCGTCATGGCGACGGTGTTGCTATAATGGTCGTCATGGCGACGATGATGTCATAATGGTCATCATGGCGACGATGACGTCATAATGGTCGTCATGGCGACGATGACGTCATAATGGTCGTCATGGCGACGATGATGTCATAATGGTCGTCATGGCGACGATGATGTCATACTGGTCGTCATGGCGACGGTGTTGCCATAATGTTCGTCATGGCGACGATGATGTCATAATGGTCGTCATGCCGACGATGATGTCATGATGGTTGTCATGGCGACGGTGTTGTCATAATGGTCGTCATGGCGATGATGATGTCATAATGGTCGTCATGGCGACGATGACGTCATAATGGTCGTCATGGCGACGATGATGTCATACTGGTCGTCATGGCGACGGTGTTGCCATAATGGTCGTCATGGCGACGATGATGTCATAATGGTCGTCATGCCGACGATGATGTCATAATGGTCGTCATGCCGACGATGATGTCATAATGGTCGTCATAGCGACGATGATGTCATAATGGTCGTCATGGCGACGATGATGTCATAATGGTCGTCATGGCGACGATGATGTCATACTGGTCGTCATGGCGACGGTGTTGCCATAATGGTCGTCATGGCGACGATGATGTCATAATGGTCGTCATGCCGACGATGATGTCATAATGGTCGTCATGCCGACGATGATGTCATAATGGTCATCATGGCGACGATGATGTCATAATGGTTGTCATGGCGACGATGATGTCATAATGGTCGTCACGGCGACGATGATGTCATAATGGTCGTCATGGCGACGATGATGTCATAATGGTCGTCACGGCGATGATGATGTCATAATGGTCGTCACGGCGACGATGATGTCATACTGGTCGTCATGGCGACGGTGTTGCCATAATGGTCGTCATGGCGACGATGATGTCATAATGGTCGTCATGGCGACGATGATGTCAATATGGTTGTCATGGCTTTGGTGATGTCATAATGGTCGTCATGGCGACGGTGATGTCATAATGGTCGTCACGGCGACGATGATGTCATAATGGTAGTCGCGGCGATGATGATGTCATAATGGTCGTCACGGCGACGGTGATGTCATAATGGTCGTCATGGCGACGATGACGTCATAATGGTCGTCATGGCGACGATGATGTCATAATGGTCGTCATGGCGACGATGATGTCATTCTGGTCGTCATGGCGACGGTTTGCCATAATGGTCTTCATGGCGACGATGATGTCATAATGGTCGTCATGGCGACGATGATGTCATAATGGTCGTCATACCGACGATGATGTCATAATGGTCATCATGGCGAAGATGATGTCATAATGGTCGTCATGGCGACGATGATGTCATAATGGTCGTCATACCGACGATGATGTCATAATGGTCGTCATGGCGAAGATGATGTCATAATGGTCGTCATGGCGACGATGATGTCAAAATGGTCGTCATGACGACGATGATGTCATAATGGTCGTCATGGCGACGATGATGTCATAATGGTCGTCATGGCGACGGTGATGTCATAATAGTCGTCATGGCGACGATGATGTCATAATGGTCGTCATGCCGACGATGATGTCATAATGGTCATCATGGCGACGGTGTTGCCATAATGGTCGTCATGGCGACGATGATGTCATAATGGTCGTCATGGCGACGGTGTTGCCATAATGGTCGTCATGGCGACGATGATGTCATAATGGTCGTCATGGCGACGATGACGTCATAATGGTCGCCATGGCGACGATGACGTCATAATGGTCGTCATGGCGACGATGACGTCATAATGGTCGTCATGGCGACGATGATGTCATAATGGTCGTCATGGCGACGATGATGTCATAATGGTCGTTATGGTGACGATGATGTCAGTATGGCAGTATGGTGGTCATGGCTTTGGTGATATCATAATGGTCGTCATGACGACGGTGATGTCATAATGGTCGTCATGGCAATGGTGATGTCATAATGGTCGTCATGGCGACGATGATGTCAATATGGTTGTCATGGCTTTGGTGATGTCATAATGGTCGTCATGGCGACGGTGATGTCATAATGGTCGTCACGGCGACGATGATGTCATAATGGTAGTCGCGGCGATGATGATGTCATAATGGTCGTCACGGCGACGGTGATGTCATAATGGTCGTCATGGCGACGATGACGTCATAATGGTCGTCATGGCGACGATGATGTCATAATGGTCGTCATGGCGACGATGATGTCATTCTGGTCGTCATGGCGACGGTTTGCCATAATGGTCTTCATAGCGACGATGATGTCATAATGGTCGTCATGGCGACGATGATGTCATAATGGTCGTCATACCGACGATGATGTCATAATGGTCATCATGGCGAAGATGATGTCATAATGGTCGTCATGGCGACGATGATGTCATAATGGTCGTCATACCGACGATGATGTCATAATGGTCGTCATGGCGAAGATGATGTCATAATGGTCGTCATGGCGACGATGATGTCATAATGGTCGTCATGGCGACGATGATGTCAATATGGTTGTCATGGCTTTGGTGATGTCTTAATGGTCGTCATGGCGACGGTGATGTCATAATGGTCGTTACGGCGACGATGATGTCATAATGGTCGTCACGGCGGCGGTAATGTCATAATGGTTGTCATGGCGACGATGATGTCATACTGTCGTCATGGCGACGGTGTTGCTATAATGGTCGTCATGGCGACGATGATGTCATAATGGTCATCATGGCGACGATGACGTCATAATGGTCGTCATGGCGACGATGACGTCATAATGGTCGTCATGGCGACGATGACGTCATAATGGTCGTCATGGCGACGATGATGTCATAATGGTCGTCATGGCGACGATGATGTCATACTGGTCGTCATGGCGACGGTGTTGCCATAATGTTCGTCATGGCGACGATGATGTCATAATGGTCGTCATGCCGACGATGATGTCATAATGGTTGTCATGGCGACGGTGTTGTCATAATGGTCGTCATGGCGATGATGATGTCATAATGGTCGCCATGGCGACGATGACGTCATAATGGTCGTCATGGCGACGAATATGTCATAATGGTCGTCATGGCGACGGTGTTGCCATAATGGTCGTCATGGCGACGATGATGTCATAATGGTCGTCATGGCGACGATGATGTCATAATGGTCGTTATGGTGACGATGATGTCAGTATGGCAGTATGGTGGTCATGGCTTTGGTGATGTCATAATGGTCGTCATGGCGACGGTGATGTCATAATGGTCGTCATGGCAATGGTGATGTCAGAATGGTCGTCATGGCGACGATTATGTCAGTATGGTGGTCATGGCTTTGGTGATGTCATAATGGTCGTCATGGCGACGATGATGTCATAATGGTCGTCATGGCGACGATGATGTCAATATGGTTGTCATGGCTTTGGTGATGTCTTAATGGTCGTCATGGCGACGGTGATGTCATAATGGTCGTTACGGCGACGATGATGTCATAATGGTCGTCACGGCGGCGGTAATGTCATAATGGTTGTCATGGCGACGATGATGTCATAATGGTCGTCATGGCGACGATGATGTCATACTGGTCGTCATGGCGACGGTGTTGCCATAATGTTCGTCATGGCGACGGTGTTGTCATAATGGTCGTCATGGCGATGATGATGTCATAATGGTCGTCATGGCGACGATGACGTCATAATGGTCGTCATGGCGACGGTGTTGCCATAATGGTCGTCATGGCAATGGTGATGTCAGAATGGTCGTCATGGCGACGATGATGTCAGTATGGTGGTCATGGCTTTGGTGATGTCATAATGGTCGTCATGGCGACGGTGATGTCATAATGGTCGTCATGGCAATGGTGATGTCAGAATGGTCGTCATGGCGACGATGATGTCAGTATGGTGGTCATGGCTTTGGTGATGTCATAATGGTGGTCATGGCGAAAATAATGTCATAATGGTCGTCATGGCGAAAATAATGTCATAATGGTCGTCATGGCGACGATGATGTCATAATGGTCATCATGGCGAAGATGATGTCATAATGGTCGTCATGGCGACGATGATGTCATAATGGTCGTCATGGCGAAGATGATGTCATAATGGTCGTCATGGCAACGATGATGTCATAATGGTCGTCATGGCGACGATGACGTCATAATGGTCGTCATGGCGACGATGATGTCATAATGGTCGTCATGGCGACGGTGATGTCATAATAGTCGTCATGGCGACGATGATGTCATAAAGGTCGTCATGCCGACGATGATGTCATAATGGTCGTCATGGCGACGGTGTTGCCATAATGGTCGCCATGGCGACGATGATGTCATAATGGTCGTCATGGCGACGATGATGTCATAATGGTCGTCATGGCGACGATGATGTCAGTATGGTGGTCATGGCTTTGGTGATGTCATAATGGTCGTCATGGCGACGGTGATGTCATAATGGTCGTCATGGCAATGGTGATGTCAGAATGGTCATCATGGCGACGATGATGTCAGTATGGTGGTCATGGCTTTGGTGATGTCATAATGGTCGTCATGGCGACGATGATGTCATAAAGGTCGTCATGGCGACGATGATGTCAATATGGTTGTCATGGCTTTGGTGATGTCATAATGGTCGTCATGGCGACGATGATGTCATAATGGTCGTCATGGCGACGATGATGTCATAATGGTCGTCACGGCGACGATGATGTCATAATGGTCGTCACGGCGGCGGTAATGTCATAATGGTCGTCATGGCGACGATGACGTCATAATGGTCGTCATGGCGACGATGGCGTCATAATGGTCGTCACGGCGATGATGATGTCATAATGGTCGTCACGGCGACGATGATGTCATACTGGTCGTCATGGCGACGGTGTTGCCATAATGGTCGTCATGGCGACGATGATGTCATAATGGTCGCCATGGCGACGATGATGTCAATATGGTTGTCATGGCTTTGGTGATGTCATAATGGTCGTCATGGCGACGGTGATGTCATAATGGTCGTCACGGCGACGATGATGTCATAATGGTAGTCGCGGCGATGATGATGTCATAATGGTCGTCACGGCGACGGTGATGTCATAATGGTCGTCATGGCGACGATGACGTCATAATGGTCGTCATGGCGACGGTTCGCCATAATGGTCTTCATGGCGACGATGATGTCATAATGGTCGTCATGGCGACGATGATGTCATAATGGTCGTCATACCGACGATGATGTCATAATGGTCATCATGGCGAAGATGATGTCATAATGGTCGTCATGGCGACGATGATGTCATAATGGTCGTCATACCGACGATGATGTCATAATGGTCGTCATGGCGAAGATGATGTCATAATGGTCGTCATGGCGACGATGATGTCAAAATGGTCGTCATGACGACGATGATGTCATAATGGTCGTCATGGCGACGATGATGTCATAATGGTCGTCATGGCGACGGTGATGTCATAATAGTCGTCATGGCGACGATGATGTCATAATGGTCGTCATGCCGACGATGATGTCATAATGGTCATCATGGCGACGGTGTTGCCATAATGGTCGTCATGGCGACGATGATGTCAGAATGGTCGTCATGGCGACGATGATGTCATAATGGTCGTCATGGCGACGGTGATGTCATAATGGTCGTCATGGCGACGGTGATGTCATAATGGTCGTCATGGCGACGGTGATGTCATGATGGTCATCATGGCGAAGATGATGTCATAATGGTCGTCATGGCGACGATGATGTCATAATGGTCGTCATGGCGACGGTGTTGCCATAATGGTCGTCATGGCGACGATGATGTCATAATGGTCGTCATGGCGACGATGACGTCATAATGGTCGTCATGGCGACGATGACGTCATAATGGTCGTCATGGCGACGATGACGTCATAATGGTCGTCATGGCGACGATTATGTCATAATGGTCGTCATGGCGACGGTGTTGCCATAATGGTCATCATGGCGACGATGATGTCATAATGGTCGTCATGGCGACGATGATGTCATAATGGTCGTTATGGTGACGATGATGTCAGTATGGCAGTATGGTGGTCATGGCTTTGGTGATGTCATAATGGTCGTCATGGCGACGGTGATGTCATAATGGTCGTCATGGCAATGGTGATGTCAGAATGGTCGTCATGGCGACGATTATGTCAGTATGGTGGTCATGGCTTTGGTGATGTCATAATGGTCGTCATGGCGACGATGATGTCATAATGGTCGTCATGGCGACGATGATGTCAATATGGTTGTCATGGCTTTGGTGATGTCTTAATGGTCGTCATGGCGACGGTGATGTCATAATGGTCGTTACGGCGACGATGATGTCATAATGGTCGTCACGGCGGCGGTAATGTCATAATGGTTGTCATGGCGACGATGATGTCATACTGTCGTCATGGCGACGGTGTTGCTATAATGGTCGTCATGGCGACGATGATGTCATAATGGTCATCATGGCGACGATGACGTCATAATGGTCGTCATGGCGACGATGACGTCATAATGGTCGTCATGGCGACGATGATGTCATAATGGTCGTCATGGCGACGATGATGTCATACTGGTCGTCATGGCGACGGTGTTGCCATAATGTTCGTCATGGCGACGATGATGTCATAATGGTCGTCATGCCGACGATGATGTCATAATGGTTGTCATGGCGACGGTGTTGTCATAATGGTCGTCATGGCGATGATGATGTCATAATGGTCGCCATGGCGACGATGACGTCATAATGGTCGTCATGGCGACGAATATGTCATAATGGTCGTCATGGCGACGGTGTTGCCATAATGGTCGTCATGGCGACGATGATGTCATAATGGTCGTCATGGCGACGATGATGTCATAATGGTCGTTATGGTGACGATGATGTCAGTATGGCAGTATGGTGGTCATGGCTTTGGTGATGTCATAATGGTCGTCATGGCGACGGTGATGTCATAATGGTCGTCATGGCAATGGTGATGTCAGAATGGTCGTCATGGCGACGATTATGTCAGTATGGTGGTCATGGCTTTGGTGATGTCATAATGGTCGTCATGGCGACGATGATGTCATAATGGTCGTCATGGCGACGATGATGTCAATATGGTTGTCATGGCTTTGGTGATGTCTTAATGGTCGTCATGGCGACGGTGATGTCATAATGGTCGTTACGGCGACGATGATGTCATAATGGTCGTCACGGCGGCGGTAATGTCATAATGGTTGTCATGGCGACGATGATGTCATACTGTCGTCATGGCGACGGTGTTGCTATAATGGTCGTCATGGCGACGATGATGTCATAATGGTCATCATGGCGACGATGACGTCATAATGGTCGTCATGGCGACGATGACGTCATAATGGTCGTCATGGCGACGATGATGTCATAATGGTCGTCATAGCGACGATGATGTCATACTGGTCATCATGGCGACGGTGTTGCCATAATGTTCGTCATGGCGACGATGATGTCATAATGGTCGTCATGCCGACGATGATGTCATAATGGTTGTCATGGCGACGGTGTTGTCATAATGGTCGTCATGGCGATGATGATGTCATAATGGTCGTCATGGCGACGATGACGTCATAATGGTCGTCATGGCGACGTTGTTGCCATAATGGTCGTCATGGCAATGGTGATGTCAGAATGGTCGTCATGGCGACGATGATGTCAGTATGGTGGTCATGGCTTTGGTGATGTCATAATGGTCGTCATGGCGACGGTGATGTCATAATGGTCGTCATGGCAATGGTGATGTCAGAATGGTCGTCATGGCGACGATGATGTCAGTATGGTGGTCATGGCTTTGGTGATGTCATAATGGTCGTCATGGCGAAAATAATGTCATAATGGTCGTCATGGCGACGATGATGTCATAATGGTCATCATGGCGAAGATGATGTCATAATGGTCGTCATGGCGAAGATGATGTCATAATGGTCGTCATGGCGAAGATGATGTCATAATGGTCGTCATGGCAACGATGATGTCATAATGGTCGTCATGGCGACGATGACGTCATAATGGTCGTCATGGCGACGATGATGTCATAATGGTCGTCATGGCGACGGTGATGTCATAATAGTCGTCATGGCGACGATGATGTCATAAAGGTCGTCATGCCGACGATGATGTCATAATGGTCGTCATGGCGACGGTGTTGCCATAATGGTCGCCATGGCGACGATGATGTCATAATGGTCGTCATGGCGACGATGATGTCATAATGGTCGTCATGGCGACGATGATGTCAGTATGGTGGTCATGGCTTTGGTGATGTCATAATGGTCGTCATGGCGACGGTGATGTCATAATGGTCGTCATGGCAATGGTGATGTCAGAATGGTCATCATGGCGACGATGATGTCAGTATGGTGGTCATGGCTTTGGTGATGTCATAATGGTCGTCATGGCGACGATGATGTCATAAAGGTCGTCATGGCGACGATGATGTCAATATGGTTGTCATGGCTTTGGTGATGTCATAATGGTCGTCATGGCGACGATGATGTCATAATGGTCGTCATGGCGACGATGATGTCATAATGGTCGTCACGGCGACGATGATGTCATAATGGTCGTCACGGCGGCGGTAATGTCATAATGGTCGTCATGGCGACGATGACGTCATAATGTTCGTCATGGCGACGATGGCGTCATAATGGTCGTCATGGCGACAATGATGTCATAATGGTCGTCATGGCGACGATGATGTCATACTGGTCGTCATGGCGAAGGTGTTGCCATAATGGTCGTCATGGCGACGATGATGTCATAATGGTCGTCATGCCGACGAAGATGTCATAATGGTCGTCATGGCGACGGTGTTGCCATAATGGTCGTCATGGCGACGATGATGTCATAATGGTCATCATGGCGACGATGATGTCATAACGGTCGTCATGGCGACGATGATGTCAGTTTGGTGGTCATGGCTTTGGTGATGTCATAATGGTCGTCATGGCGACGGTGATGTCATAATGGTCGTCATGGCAATGGTGATGTCAGAATGGTCGTCATGGCGACGATGATGTCAGTATGGTGGTCATGGCTTTGGTGGTGTCATAATGGTCGTCATGGCGACGATGATGTCATAATGGTCGTCATGGCGACGATGATGTCAATATGGTTGTCATGGCTTTGGTGATGTCACAATGGTCGTCATGGCGACGGTGATGTCATAATGGTCGTCATGGCGACGATGATGTCATAATGGTCGTCACGGCGACGATGATGTCATAATGGTCTCACGGCTCCGGTGATGTCATAGTGGTCGTCATGGCGACGATGATGTCATACTGGTCGTCATGGCGACGATGACGTCATAATGGTCGTCATGGCGACGATGACGTCATAATGGTCTTCATGGCGACGATGATGTCATAATGGTCGTCATGGCGACTATGATGTCATAATGGTCGTCATGGCAACGATGATGTCATAATGGTCGTCATGGCGACGGTATTGCCATAATGGTCGTCATGTCCACGATGATGTCATAATGGTCGTCATGGCAACGATGATGTCATAATGGTCGTCATGGCGACGATGATGTCATACTGGTCGTCATGGCGACGGTGTTGCCATAATGGTCGTCATGACGACGATGATGTCATAATGGTCGTCAAGCCGACGATGATGTCAGTATGGTGGTCATGGCTTTGGTGATGTCATAATGGTCGTCATGGCGACGATGATGTCATAATGGTCGTCATAGCGACGATGATGTCATAATGGTCGTCATGGCGACGGTGATGTCATAATGGTCGTCATGGCGACGATGATGTCATAATGGTCGTCACGGCGACGATGATGTCATAATGGTCGTCACGGCTCCGGTGATGTCATACTGGTCGTCATGGCAACGGTATTGCCATAATGGTCGTCATGGCGACGATGATGTCATAATGGTCGTCATGCCGACGATGATGTCATAATGGTCGTCATGGCGACGGTGTTGCCATAATGGTCGTCATATCGACGATGATGTCATAATGGTCGTCATGGCGACGATGATGTCAGTATGGTGGTCATGGCTTTGGTGATGTCATAATGGTCGTCATGGCGACGGTGATGTCATAATAGTCGTCGTGGCGATGATGATGTCATAATGGTCGTCATGCCGACGATGATGTCATAATGGTCGTCATGGCAACGATGATGTCATAATGGTCGTCATGGCGACGATGATGTCATACTGGTCGTCATGGCGACGGTGTTGCCATAATGGTCGTCATGACGACGATGATGTCATAATGGTCGTCATGGCGAAGATGATGTCATAATGGTCGTCATGGCGACGATGATGTCATAATGGTCGTCATGGCGACGGTGTTGCCATAAAGGTCGTCATGGCGACGATGATGTCATAATGGTCGTCATGGCGACGATGACGTCATAATGGTCGTCATGGCGACGATGACGTCATAATGGTCGTCATGGCGACGATGACGTCATAATGGTCGTCATGGCGACGATTATGTCATAATGGTCGTCATGGCGACGGTGTTGCCATAATGGTCGTCATGGCGACGATGATGTCATAATGGTCGTCATGGCGACGATGATGTCATAATGGTCGTTATGGTGACGATGATGTCAGTATGGCAGTATGGTGGTCATGGCTTTGGTGATGTCATAATGGTCGTCATGGCGACGGTGATGTCATAATGGTCGTCATGGCAATGGTGATGTCAGAATGGTCGTCATGGCGACGATTATGTCAGTATGGTGGTCATGGCTTTGGTGATGTCATAATGGTCGTCATGGCGACGATGATGTCATAATGGTCGTCATGGCTACGATGATGTCAATATGGTTGTCATGGCTTTGGTGATGTCTTAATGGTCGTCATGGCGACGGTGATGTCATAATGGTCGTTACGGCGACGATGATGTCATAATGGTCGTCACGGCGGCGGTAATGTCATAATGGTTGTCATGGCGACGATGATGTCATACTGTCGTCATGGCGACGGTGTTGCTATAATGGTCGTCATGGCGACGATGATGTCATAATGGTCATCATGGCGACGATGACGTCATAATGGTCGTCATGGCGACGATGACGTCATAATGGTCGTCATGGCGACGATGATGTCATAATGGTCGTCATGGCGACGATGATGTCATACTGGTCGTCATGGCGACGGTGTTGCCATAATGTTCGTCATGGCGACGATGATGTCATAATGGTCGTCATGCCGACGATGATGTCATAATGGTTGTCATGGCGACAGTGTTGTCATAATGGTCGTCATGGCGATGATGATGTCATAATGGTCGTCATGGCGACGATGACGTCATAATGGTCGTCATGGCGACGATTATGTCATAATGGTCGTCATGGCGATGGTGTTGCCATAATGGTCGTCATGGCGACGATGATGTCATAATGGTCGTCATGGCGACGATGATGTCATAATGGTCGTTATGGTGACGATGATGTCAGTATGGCAGTATGGTGGTCATGGCTTTGGTGATGTCATAATGGTCGTCATGGCGACGGTGATGTCATAATGGTCGTCATGGCAATGGTGATGTCAGAATGGTCGTCATGGCGACGATTATGTCAGTATGGTGGTCATGGCTTTGGTGATGTCATAATGGTCGTCATGGCGACGATGATGTCATAATGGTCGTCATGGCGACGATGATGTCAATATGGTTGTCATGGCTTTGGTGATGTCTTAATGGTCGTCATGGCGACGGTGATGTCATAATGGTCGTTACGGCGACGATGATGTCATAATGGTCGTCACGGCGGCGGTAATGTCATAATGGTTGTCATGGCGACGATGATGTCATACTGTCGTCATGGCGACGGTGTTGCTATAATGGTCGTCATGGCGACGATGATGTCATAATGGTCATCATGGCGACGATGACGTCATAATGGTCGTCATGGCGACGATGACGTCATAATGGTCGTCATGGCGACGATGATGTCATAATGGTCGTCATGGCGACGATGATGTCATACTGGTCGTCATGGCGACGGTGTTGCCATAATGTTCGTCATGGCGACGATGATGTCATAATGGTCGTCATGCCGACGATGATGTCATGATGGTTGTCATGGCGACGGTGTTGTCATAATGGTCGTCATGGCGATGATGATGTCATAATGGTCGTCATGGCGACGATGACGTCATAATGGTCGTCATGGCGACGATGATGTCATACTGGTCGTCATGGCGACGGTGTTGCCATAATGGTCGTCATGGCGACGATGATGTCATAATGGTCGTCATGCCGACGATGATGTCATAATGGTCGTCATGCCGACGATGATGTCATAATGGTCGTCATAGCGACGATGATGTCATAATGGTCGTCATGGCGACGATGATGTCATAATGGTCGTCATGGCGACGATGATGTCATACTGGTCGTCATGGCGACGGTGTTGCCATAATGGTCGTCATGGCGACGATGATGTCATAATGGTCGTCATGCCGACGATGATGTCATAATGGTCGTCATGCCGACGATGATGTCATAATGGTCATCATGGCGACGATGATGTCATAATGGTTGTCATGGCGACGATGATGTCATAATGGTCGTCACGGCGACGATGATGTCATAATGGTCGTCATGGCGACGATGATGTCATAATGGTCGTCACGGCGATGATGATGTCATAATGGTCGTCACGGCGACGATGATGTCATACTGGTCGTCATGGCGACGGTGTTGCCATAATGGTCGTCATGGCGACGATGATGTCATAATGGTCGTCATGGCGACGATGATGTCAATATGGTTGTCATGGCTTTGGTGATGTCATAATGGTCGTCATGGCGACGGTGATGTCATAATGGTCGTCACGGCGACGATGATGTCATAATGGTAGTCGCGGCGATGATGATGTCATAATGGTCGTCACGGCGACGGTGATGTCATAATGGTCGTCATGGCGACGATGACGTCATAATGGTCGTCATGGCGACGATGATGTCATAATGGTCGTCATGGCGACGATGATGTCATTCTGGTCGTCATGGCGACGGTTTGCCATAATGGTCTTCATGGCGACGATGATGTCATAATGGTCGTCATGGCGACGATGATGTCATAATGGTCGTCATACCGACGATGATGTCATAATGGTCATCATGGCGAAGATGATGTCATAATGGTCGTCATGGCGACGATGATGTCATAATGGTCGTCATACCGACGATGATGTCATAATGGTCGTCATGGCGAAGATGATGTCATAATGGTCGTCATGGCGACGATGATGTCAAAATGGTCGTCATGACGACGATGATGTCATAATGGTCGTCATGGCGACGATGATGTCATAATGGTCGTCATGGCGACGGTGATGTCATAATAGTCGTCATGGCGACGATGATGTCATAATGGTCGTCATGCCGACGATGATGTCATAATGGTCATCATGGCGACGGTGTTGCCATAATGGTCGTCATGGCGACGATGATGTCATAATGGTCGTCATGGCGACGGTGTTGCCATAATGGTCGTCATGGCGACGATGATGTCATAATGGTCGTCATGGCGACGATGACGTCATAATGGTCGCCATGGCGACGATGACGTCATAATGGTCGTCATGGCGACGATGACGTCATAATGGTCGTCATGGCGACGATGATGTCATAATGGTCGTCATGGCGACGATGATGTCATAATGGTCGTTATGGTGACGATGATGTCAGTATGGCAGTATGGTGGTCATGGCTTTGGTGATATCATAATGGTCGTCATGACGACGGTGATGTCATAATGGTCGTCATGGCAATGGTGATGTCAGAATGGTCGTCATGGCGACGATTATGTCAGTATGGTGGTCATGGCTTTGGTGATGTCATAATGGTCGTCATGGCGACGATGATGTCATAATGGTCGTCATGGCGACGATGATGTCAATATGGTTGTCATGGCTTTGGTGATGTCTTAATGGTCGTCATGGCGACGGTGATGTCATAATGGTCGTTACGGCGACGATGATGTCATAATGGTCGTCACGGCGGCGGTAATGTCATAATGGTTGTCATGGCGACGATGATGTCATACTGTCGTCATGGCGACGGTGTTGCTATAATGGTCGTCATGGCGACGATGATGTCATAATGGTCATCATGGCGACGATGACGTCATAATGGTCGTCATGGCGATGATGACGTCATAATGGTCGTCATGGCGACGATGATGTCATAATGGTCGTCATGGCGACGATGATGTCATACTGGTCGTCATGGCGACGATGATGTCATAATGGTCGTCATGCCGACGATGATGTCATAATGGTTGTCATGGCGACGGTGTTGTCATAATGGTCGTCATGGCGATGATGATGTCATAATGGTCGTCATGGCGACGATGACGTCATAATGGTCGTCATGGCGACGATTATGTCATAATGGTCGTCATGGCGACGGTGTTGCCATAATGGTCGTCATGGCGACGATGATGTCATAATGGTCGTCATGGCGACGATGATGTCATAATGGTCGTTATGGTGACGATGATGTCAGTATGGCAGTATGGTGGTCATGGCTTTGGTGATGTCATAATGGTCGTCATGGCGACGGTGATGTCATAATGGTCGTCATGGCAATGGTGATGTCAGAATGGTCGTCATGGCGACGATTATGTCAGTATGGTGGTCATGGCTTTGGTGATGTCATAATGGTCGTCATGGCGACGATGATGTCATAATGGTCGTCATGGCGACGATGATGTCAATATGGTTGTCATGGCTTTGGTGATGTCTTAATGGTCGTCATGGCGACGGTGATGTCATAATGGTCGTTACGGCGACGATGATGTCATAATGGTCGTCACGGTGGCGGTAATGTCATAATGGTTGTCATGGCGACGATGATGTCATACTGTCGTCATGGCGACGGTGTTGCTATAATGGTCGTCATGGCGACGATGATGTCATAATGGTCATCATGGCGACGATGACGTCATAATGGTCGTCATGGCGACGATGACGTCATAATGGTCGTCATGGCGACGATGATGTCATAATGGTCGTCATGGCGACGATGATGTCATACTGGTCGTCATGGCGACGGTGTTGCCATAATGTTCGTCATGGCGACGATGATGTCATAATGGTCGTCATGCCGACGATGATGTCATAATGGTTGTCATGGCGACGGTGTTGTCATAATGGTCGTCATGGCGATGATGATGTCATAATGGTCGTCATGGCGACGATGACGTCATAATGGTCGTCATGGCGACGGTGTTGCCATAATGGTCGTCATGGCAATGGTGATGTCAGAATGGTCGTCATGGCGACGATGATGTCAGTATGGTGGTCATGGCTTTGGTGATGTCATAATGGTCGTCATGGCGACGGTGATGTCATAATGGTCGTCATGGCAATGGTGATGTCAGAATGGTCGTCATGGCGACGATGATGTCAGTATGGTGATCATGGCTTTGGTGATGTCATAATGGTCGTCATGGCGAAAATAATGTCATAATGGTCGTCATGGCGACGATGATGTCATAATGGTCATCATGGCGAAGATGATGTCATAATGGTCGTCATGGCGACGATGATGTCATAATGGTCGTCATGGCGAAGATGATGTCATAATGGTCGTCATGGCGACGATGATGTCATAATGGTCGTCATGGCGACTATGACGTCATAATGGTCGTCATGGCGACGATGATGTCATAATGGTCGTCATGGCGACGATGATGTCAGTATGGTGGTCATGGCTTTGGTGATGTCATAATGGTCGTCATGGCGACGGTGATGTCATAATAGTCGTCGTGGCGATGATGATGTCATAATGGTCGTCATGCCGACGATGATGTCATAATGGTCGTCATGGCAACGATGATGTCATAATGGTCGTCATGGCGACGATGATGTCATACTGGTCATCATGGCGACGGTGTTGCCATAATGGTCGTCATGACGACGATGATGTCATAATGGTCGTCATGGCGAAGATGATGTCATAATGGTCGTCATGGCGACGATGATGTCATAATGGTCGTCATGGCGACGGTGTTGCCATAATGGTCGTCATGGCGACGATGATGTCATAATGGTCGCCATGGCGACGATGACGTCATAATGGTCGTCATGGCGACGATGACGTCATAATGGTCGTCATGGCGACGATGACGTCATAATGGTCGTCATGGCGACGATTATATCATAATGGTCGTCATGGCGACAGTGTTGCCATAATGGTCGTCATGGCGACGATGATGTCATAATGGTCGTCATGGCGACGATGATGTCATAATGGTCGTTATGGTGACGATGATGTCAGTATGGCAGTATGGTGGTCATGGCTTTGGTGATGTCATAATGGTCGTCATGGCGACGGTGATGTCATAATGGTCGTCATGGCAATGGAGATGTCAGAATGGTCGTCATGGCGACGATTATGTCAGTATGGTGGTCATGGCTTTGGTGATGTCATAATGGTCGTCATGGCGACGATGATGTCATAATGGTCGTCATGGCGACGATGATGTCAATATGGTTGTCATGGCTTTGGTGATGTCTTAATGGTCGTCATGGCGACGGTGATGTCATAATGGTCGTTACGGCGACGATGATGTCATAATGGTCGTCACGGCGGCGGTAATGTCATAATGGTTGTCATGGCGACGATGATGTCATACTGTCGTCATGGCGACGGTGTTGCTATAATGGTCGTCATGGCGACGATGATGTCATAATGGTCATCATGGCGACGATGACGTCATAATGGTCGTCATGGCGACGATGACGTCATAATGGTCGTCATGGCGACGATGATGTCATAATGGTCGTCATGGCGACGATGATGTCATACTGGTCATCATGGCGACGGTGTTGCCATAATGTTCGTCATGGCGACGATGATGTCATAATGGTCGTCATGCCGACGATGATGTCATAATGGTTGTCATGGCGACGGTGTTGTCATAATGGCCGTCATGGCGATGATGATGTCATAATGGTCATCATGGCGACGATGACGTCATAATGGTCGTCATGGCGACGATTATGTCATAATGGTCGTCATGGCGATGGTGTTGCCATAATGGTCGTCATGGCGACGATTATGTCATAATGGTCGTCATGGCGACGAAGATGTCATAATGGTCGTTATGGTGACGATGATGTCAGTATGGCAGTATGGTGGTCATGGCTTTGGTGATGTCATAATGGTCGTCATGGCGACGGTGATGTCATAATGGTCGTCATGGCAATGGTGATGTCAGAATGGTCGTCATGGCGACGATTATGTCAGTATGGTGGTCATGGCTTTGGTGATGTCATAATGGTCGTCATGGCGACGATGATGTCAATATGGTTGTCATGGCTTTGGTGATGTCTTAATGGTCGTCATGGCGACGGTGATGTCATAATGGTCGTTACGGCGACGATGATGTCATAATGGTCGTCACGGCGGCGGTAATGTCATAATGGTTGTCATGGCGACGATGATGTCATGCTGTCGTCATGGCGACGGTGTTGCTATAATGGTCGTCATGGCGACGATGATGTCATAATGGTCATCATGGCGACGATGACGTCATAATGGTCGTCATGGCGACGATGACGTCATAATGGTCGTCATGGCGACGATGATGTCATAATGGTCGTCATGGCGACGATGATGTCATACTGGTCGTCATGGCGACGGTGTTGCCATAATGTTCGTCATGGCGACGATGATGTCATAATGGTCGTCATGCCGACGATGATGTCATGATGGTTGTCATGGCGACGGTGTTGTCATAATGGTCGTCATGGCGATGATGATGTCATAATGGTCGTCATGGCGACGATGACGTCATAATGGTCGTCATGGCGATGATGATGTCATAATGGTCGTCATGCCGACGATGATGTCATAATGGTCGTCATGGCGACGATGATGTCATACTGGTCGTCATGGCGACGGTGTTGCCATAATGGTCGTCATGGCGACGATGATGTCAATATGGTTGTCATGGCTTTGGTGATGTCATAATGGTCGTCATGGCGACGGTGATGTCATAATGGTCGTCACGGCGACGATGATGTCATAATGGTAGTCGCGGCGATGATGATGTCATAATGGTCGTCACGGCGACGGTGATGTCATAATGGTCGTCATGGCGACGATGACGTCATAATGGTCGTCATGGCGACGATGATGTCATAATGGTCGTCATGGCGACGATGATGTCATTCTGGTCGTCATGGCGACGGTTTGCCATAATGGTCTTCATGGCGACGATGATGTCATAATGGTCGTCATGGCGACGATGATGTCATAATGGTCGTCATACCGACGATGATGTCATAATGGTCATCATGGCGAAGATGATGTCATAATGGTCGTCATGGCGACGATGATGTCATAATGGTCGTCATACCGACGATGATGTCATAATGGTCGTCATGGCGAAGATGATGTCATAATGGTCGTCATGGCGACGATGATGTCAAAATGGTCGTCATGACGACGATGATGTCATAATGGTCGTCATGGCGACGATGATGTCATAATGGTCGTCATGGCGACGGTAATGTCATAATAGTCGTCATGGCGACGATGATGTCATAATGGTCGTCATGCCGACGATGATGTCATAATGGTCATCATGGCGACGGTGTTGCCATAATGGTCGTCATGGCGACGATGATGTCAGAATGGTCGTCATGGCGACGATGATGTCATAATGGTCGTCATGGCGACGGTGATTTCATAATGGTCGTCATGGCGACGGTGATGTCATAATGGTCGTCATGGCGACGGTGATGTCATAATGGTCATCATGGCGAAGATGATGTCATAATGGTCGTCATGGCGACGATGATGTCATAATGGTCGTCATGGCGACGGTGTTGCCATAATGGTCGTCATGGCGACGATGATGTCATAATGGTCGTCATGGCGACGATGACGTCATAATGGTCGTCATTGCGACGATGACGTCATAATGGTCGTCATGGCGACGATAACGTCATAATGGTCGTCATGGCGACGATGATGTCATAATGGTCGTTATGGTGACGATGATGTCAGTATGGCAGTATGGTGGTCATGGCTTTGGTGATGTCATAATGGTCGTCATGGCGACGGTGATGTCATAATGGTCGTCATGGCAATGGTGATGTCAGAATGGTCGTCATGGCGACGATTATGTCAGTATGGTGGTCATGGCTTTGGTGATGTCATAATGGTCGTCATGGCGACGATGATGTCATAATGGTCGTCATGGCGACGATGATGTCAATATGGTTGTCATGGCTTTGGTGATGTCTTAATGGTCGTCATGGCGACGGTGATGTCATAATGGTCGTTACGGCGACGATGATGTCATAATGGTCGTCACGGCGGCGGTAATGTCATAATGGTTGTCATGGCGACGATGATGTCATACTGTCGTCATGGCGACGGTGTTGCTATAATGGTCGTCATGGCGACGATGATGTCATAATGGCGACGATGACGTCATAATGGTCGTCATGGCGACGATGACGTCATAATGGTCGTCATGGCGACGATGATGTCATAATGGTCGTCATGGCGACGATGATGTCATACTGGTCGTCATGGCGACGGTGTTGCCATAATGTTCGTCATGGCGACGATGATGTCATAATGGTCGTCATGCCGACGATGATGTCATAATGGTTGTCATGGCGACGGTGTTGTCATAATGGTCGTCATGGCGATGATGATGTCATAATGGTCGTCATGGCGACGATGACGTCATAATGGTCGTCATGGCGACGATTATGTCATAATGGTCGTCATGGCGATGGTGTTGCCATAATGGTCGTCATGGCGACGATGATGTCATAATGGTCGTCATGGCGACGATGATGTCATAACGGTCGTTATGGTGACGATGATGTCAGTATGGCAGTATGGTGGTCATGGCTTTGGTGATGTCATAATGGTCGTCATGGCGACGGTGATGTCATAATGGTCGTCATGGCAATGGTGATGTCAGAATGGTCGTCAAGGCGACGATTATGTCAGTATGGTGGTCATGGCTTTGGTGATGTCATAATGGTCGTCATGGCGACGATGATGTCATAATGGTCGTCATGGCGACGATGATGTCAATATGGTTGTCATGGCTTTGGTGATGTCTTAATGGTCGTCATGTCGACGGTGATGTCATAATGGTCGTTACGGCGACGATGATGTCATAATGGTCGTCACGGCGGCGGTAATGTCATAATGGTTGTCATGGCGACGATGATGTCATACTGTCGTCATGGCGACGGTGTTGCTATAATGGTCGTCATGGCGACGATGATGTCATAATGGTCATCATGGTGACGATGACGTCATAATGGTCATCATGGCGACGATGACGTCATAATGGTCGTCATGGCGACGATGATGTCATAATGGTCGTCATGGCGACGATGATGTCATACTGGTCGTCATGGCGACGGTGTTGCCATAATGTTCGTCATGGCGACGATGATGTCATAATGGTCGTCATGCCGACGATGATGTCATGATGGTTGTCATGGCGACGGTGTTGTCATAATGGTCGTCATGGCGATGATGATGTCATAATGGTCGTCATGGCGACGATGACGTCATAATGGTCGTCATGGCGACGATGATGTCATAATGGTCGTCATGGCGATGATGATGTCATAATGGTCGTCATGCCGACGATGATGTCATAATGGTCGTCATGGCGACGATGATGTCATACTGGTCGTCATGGCGACGGTGTTGCCATAATGGTCGTCATGGCGACGATGATGTCATAATGGTCGTCATGCCGACGATGATGTCATAATGGTCGTCATGCCGACGATGATGTCATAATGGTCGTCATAGCGACGATGATGTCATAATGGTCGTCATGGCGACGATGATGTCATAATGGTCGTCATGGAGACTATGACGTCATAATGGTCGTCATGGCGACGATGATGTCATAATGGTCGTCATGGCGACGGTGATGTCATAATAGTCGTCATGGCGACGATGATGTCATAAAGGTCGTCATGCCGACGATGATGTCATAATGGTCGTCATGGCGACGGTGTTGCCATAATGGTCGCCATGGCGACGATGATGTCATAATGGTCGTCATGGCGACGATGATGTCATAATGGTCGTCATGGCGACGATGATGTCAGTATGGTGGTCATGGCTTTGGTGATGTCATAATGGTCGTCATGGCGACGGTGATGTAATAATGGTCATCATGGCAATGGTGATGTCAGAATGGTCATCATGGCGACGATGATGTCAGTATGGTGGTCATGGCTTTGGTGATGTCATAATGGTCGTCATGGCGACGATGATGTCATAATGGTCGTCATGGCGACGATGATGTCATAATGGTCGTCACGGCGACGATGATGTCATAATGGTCGTCACGGCGGCGGTAATGTCATAATGGTCGTCATGGCGACGATGACGTCATAATGGTCGTCATGGCGACGATGGCGTCATAATGGTCGTCATGGCGACAATGATGTCATAATGGTCGTCATGGCGACGATGATGTCATACTGGTCGTCATGGCGACGGTGTTGCCATAATGGTCGTCATGGCGACGATGATGTCATAATGGTCGTCATGCCGACGAAGATGTCATAATGGTCGTCATGGCGACGGTGTTGCCATAATGGTCGTCATGGCGACGATGATGTCATAATGGTCATCATGGCGACGATGATGTCATAATGGTCGTCATGGCGACGATGATGTCAGTTTGGTGGAGATGGCTTTGGTGATGTCATAATGGTCGTCATGGCGACGGTGATGTCATAATGGTCGTCATGGCAATGGTGATGTCAGAATGGTCGTCATGGCGACGATGATGTCAGTATGGTGGTCATGGCTTTGGTGATGTCATAATGGTCGTCATGGCGACGATGATGTCATAATGGTCGTCATGGCGACGATGATGTCAATATGGTTGTCATGGCTTTGGTGATGTCACAATGGTCGTCATGGCAACGGTGATGTCATAATGGTCGTCATGGCGACGATGATGTCATAATGGTCGTCACGGCGACGATGATGTCATAATGGTCGTCACGGCTCCGGTGATGTCATAGTGGTCGTCATGGCGACGATGATGTCATACTGGACGTCATGGCGACGATGACGTCATAATGGTCGTCATGGCGACGATGACGTCATAATGGTCGTCATGGCGACGATGATGTCATAATGGTCGTCATGGCGACTATGATGTCATAATGGTCGTCATGGCGACGATGATGTCATAATGGTCGTCATGGCGACGTATTGCCATAATGGTCGTCATGTCCACGATGATGTCATAATGGTCGTCATGGCAACGATGATGTCATAATGGTCGTCATGGCGACGATGATGTCATACTGGTCGTCATGGCGACGGTGTTGCCATAATGGTCGTCATGACGACGATGATGTCATAATGGTCGTCATGGCGACAGTGATGTCATAATGGTCGTCAAGCCGACGATGATGTCAGTATGGTGGTCATGGCTTTGGTGATGTCATAATGGTCGTCATGGCGACGATGATGTCATAATGGTCGTCATAGCGACGATGATGTCATAATGGTCGTCATGGCGACGGTGATGTCATAATGGTCATCATGGCGACGATGATGTCATAATGGTCGTCACGGCAACGATGATGTCATAATGGTCGTCACGGCTCCGGTGATGTCATACTGGTCGTCATGGCAACGGTATTGCCATAATGGTCGTCATGGCGACGATGATGTCATAATGGTCGTCATGCCGACGATGATGTCATAATGGTCGTCATGGCGACGGTGTTGCCATAATGGTCGTCATGTCGACGATGATGTCATAATGGTCGTCATGGCGACGATGATGTCAGTATGGTGGTCATGGCTTTGGTGATGTCATAATGGTCGTCATGGCGACGGTGATGTCATAATAGTCGTCGTGGCGATGATGATGTCATAATGGTCGTCGTGCCGACGATGATGTCATAATGGTCGTCATGGCAACGATGATGTCATAATGGTCGTCATGGCGACGATGATGTCATACTGGTCGTCATGGCGACGGTGTTGCCATAATGGTCGTCATGACGACGATGATGTCATAATGGTCGTCATGGCGACAGTGATGTCATAATGGTCGTCAAGCCGACGATGATGTCAGTATGGTGGTCATGGCTTTGGTGATGTCATAATGGTCGTCATGGCGACGATGATGTCATAATGGTCGTCATAGCGACGATTATGTCATAATGGTCGTCATGGCGACGGTGTTGCCATAATGGTCGTCATGGAGACGATGATGTCATAATGGTCGTCTTGGCGACGATGATGTCATAATGGTCGTCATGGCGACGATGATGTCATAATGGTCGTCATGGCGACGATGATGTCAGTATGGTGGTCATGGCTTTGGTGATGTCATAATGGTCATCATGGCGACGGTGATGTCATAATGGTCGTCATGGCAATGGTGATGTCAGAATGGTCGTCATGGCGACGTTCATGTCAGTATGTTGGTCATGGCTTTGGTGATGTCATAATGGTCGTAATGGCGACGATGATGTCATAATGGTCGTCATGGCGACGATGATGTCAATATGGTTGTCATGGCTTTGGTGATGTCATAATGGTCGTCATGGCGACGGTGATGTCATAATGGTCGTCATGGCGACGATGATGTCATAATGGTCGTCACGGCGACGATGATGTCATAATGGTCGTCACGGCTCCGGTGATGTCATACTGGTTGTCATGGCGACGGTATTGCCATAATGGTCGTCATGGCGACGATGATGTCATAATGGTCGTCATGCCGACGATGATGTCATAATGGTCGTCATGGCGACGGTGTTGCCATAATGGTCGTCATGTCGACGATGATGTCATAATGGTCGTCATGGCGACGATGATGTCAGTATGGTGGTCATGGCTTTGGTGATGTCATAATGGTCGTCATGGCGACGGTGATGTCATAATAGTCGTCGTGGCGACGATGATGTCATAATGGTCGTCATGCCGACGATGATGTCATAATGGTCGTCATGGCAACGATGATGTCATAATGGTCGTCATGGCGACGATGATGTCATACTGGTCGTCATGGCGACGGTGTTGCCATAATGGTCGTCATGACGACGATGATGTCATAATGGTCGTCATGGCGACAGTGATGTCATAATGGTCGTCAAGCCGACGATGATGTCAGTATGGTGGTCATGGCTTTGGTGATGTCATAATGGTCGTCATGGCGACGATGATGTCATAATGGTCGTCATAGCGACGATGATGTCATAATGGTCGTCATGGCGACGATGATGTCAGTATGGTGGTCATGGCTTTGGTGATGTCATAATGGTCGTCATGGCGACGATGATGTCATAATGGTCGTCATGGCGACGATGATGTCAATATGGTTGTCATGGCTTTGGTGATGTCATAATGGTCGTCATGGCGACGGTGATGTCACAATGGTCCTCATGGTGACGGTGATGTCATATTGGTCGTCATGGCGACGATGATGTCATACTGGTCGTCATGGCGACGGTGTTGCCATAATGGTCGTCATGGCGACGATGATGTCATAATGGTCGTCATGGCGACGATGATGTCAGTATGGTTGTCATGGCTTTGGTGATGTCATAATGGTCGTCATGGCGACGATGATCTCATAATGGTCGTCACGGCGATGATGATGTCATAATTGTCGTCACGGCGACGGTGATGTCATAATGGTCGTCATGGCGACGGTGACGTCATAATGGTCGTCATGGCGACGACGATGTCATTATGGTCGCCATGGCGACGACGATGTCATAATGGTCGTCATGGCGACGATGATGTCATAATGGTCGTCATGGCGACGATGATGTCATACTGGTCGTCATGGTGACGGTGATGTCATAAGGGTCGTCATGCCGACGATGATGTCAGTATGGTGGTCATGGCTTTGGTGATGTCATCATGGTCGTCATGGCGACGATGATGTCATAATGGTCGTCATGGCGACGATGATTTCAGTATGGTGGTCATGGCTTTGGTGATGTCATAATGGTCGTCATGGCGACGGTGATGTCAGAATGGTCGTCATGGCGACGATGATGTCATACTGGTCGTCATGGCGACGGTGTTGCCATAATGGTCGTCATGGCGACGGTGTTGCCATAATGGTCATCATGGCGACGATGATGTCATAATGGTCGTCATGGCAATGGTGATGTCAGAATGGTCGTCATGGCGACGATGATGTCATAATGGTCGTCATGGCGACGGTGATGTCATAATGGTCGTCATGGCGACGATGATGTCATAATGGTCATCATGGCGAAGATGATGTCATAATGGTCTTCATGGCGACGATGATGTCATAATGGTCGTCATGGCGAAGATGATGTCATAATGGTCGTCATGGCGACGATGATGTCATAATGGTCGTCATGGCGACGATGACGTCATAATGGTCGTCATGGCGACGATGATGTCATAATGGTCGTCATGGTGACGGTGATGTCATAATAGTCGTCATGGCGACGATGACGTCATAATGGTCGTCATGGCGACGATGATGTCATAATGGTCGTCATGGTGACGGTGATGTCATAATAGTCGTCATGGCGACGATGATGTCATAAAGGTCGTCATGCCGACGATGATGTCATAATGGTCGTCATGGCGACGGTGTTGCCATAATGGTCGCCATGGCGACGATGATGTCATAATGGTCGTCATGGCGACGATGATGTCATAATGGTCGTCATGGCGACGATGATGTCAGTATGGTGGTCATGGCTTTGGTGATGTCATAATGGTCGTCATGGCGACGGTGATGTCATAATGGTCGTCATGGCAATGGTGATGTCAGAATGGTCATCATGGCGACGATGATGTCAGTATGGTGGTCATGGCTTTGGTGATGTCATAATGGTCGTCATGGCGACGATGATGTCATAAAGGTCGTCATGGCGACGATGATGTCAATATGGTTGTCATGGCTTTGGTGATGTCATAATGGTCGTCATGGCGACGATGATGTCATAATGGTCGTCATGGCGACGATGATGTCATAATGGTCGTCACGGCGACGATGATGTCATAATGGTCGTCACGGCGGCGGTAATGTCATAATGGTCGTCATGGCGACGATGACGTCATAATGGTCGTCATGGCGACGATGGCGTCATAATGGTCGTCATGGCGACAATGATGTCATAATGGTCGTCATGGCGACGATGATGTCATACTGGTCGTCATGGCGACGGTGTTGCCATAATGGTCGTCATGGCGACGATGATGTCATAATGGTTGTCATGCCGACGAAGATGTCATAATGGTCGTCATGGCGACGGTGTTGCCATAATGGTCGTCATGGCGACGATGATGTCATAATGGTCATCATGGCGACGATGATGTCATAATGGTCGTCATGGCGACGATGATGTCAGTTTGGTGGTCATGGCTTTGGTGATGTCATAATGGTCGTCATGGCGACGGTGATGTCATAATGGTCGTCATGGCAATGGTGATGTCAGAATGGTCGTCATGGCGACGATGATGTCAGTATGGTGGTCATGGCTTTGGTGATGTCATAATGGTCGTCATGGCGACGATGATGTCATAATGGTCGTCATGGCGACGATGATGTCAATATGGTTGTCATGGCTTTGGTGATGTCACAATGGTCGTCATGGCGACGGTGATGTCATAATGGTCGTCATGGCGACGATGATGTCATAATGGTCGTCACGGCGACGATGATGTCATAATGGTCGTCACGGCTCCGGTGATGTCATAGTGGTCGTCATGGCGACGATGATGTCATACTGGTCGTCATGGCGACGATGACGTCATAATGGTCGTCATGGCGACGATGACGTCATAATGGTTGTCATGGCGACGATGATGTCATAATGGTCGTCATGGCGACTATGATGTCATAATGGTCGTCATGGCGACGATGATGTCATAATGGTCGTCATGGCGACGGTATTGCCATAATGGTCGTCATGGCGACGATGATGTCATAATGTTCGTCATGGCGACGGTGTTGCCATAATGGTCGTCATGTCGACGATGATGTCATAATGGTCGTCATGGCGACGATGATGTCAGTATGGTGGTCATGGCTTTGGTGATGTCATAATGGTCGTCAAGGCGACGATGATGTCATAATGGTCGTCATGGCGACGATGATGTCAATATGGTTGTCATGGCTTTGGTGATGTCATAATGGTCGTCATGGCGACGGTGATGTCATAATGGTCGTCACGGCGACGATGATGTCAAAATGGTCGTCACGGCGACGGTGATGTCATACTGGTCGTCATGGCGACGATGATGTCATACTGGTCGTCATGGCGACGGTGTTGCCATAATGGTCGTCATGGCGACGATGATGTCATAATGGTCTTCATGGCGACGATGATGTCATAATGGTCGTCATGGCGATGATAATGTCATACTGGTCGTCATGGCGACGGTGTTGCCATAATGGTCGTCATGGCGACGATGATGTTATAATGGTCGTCATGGCGACGGTGATGTCATAATGGTCGTCATGCCGACGATGATGTCATAATGGTCGTCATGGCGACGATGACGTCATAATGGTCGTCATGGCGAAGATGATGTCATAATGGTCGTCATGGCGACGATGACGTCATAATGGTCGTCATGGCGACGATGACGTCATAATGGTCGTCATGGCGACGATGATGTCATAATGGTCGTCATGGCGACGATGATGTCATAATGGTCGTCATGGCGACGATGATGTCATAATGGTCGTCATGGCGACGATGATGTCATAATGGTCGTCATGGCGACGGTGTTGCCATAAAGGTCGTCATGGCGACGATGATGTCATAATGGTCGTCATGTCGACGATGATGTCATAATGGTCGTCATGGCGACGATGATGTCAGTATGGTGGTCATGGCTTTGGTGATGTCATAATGGTCGTCATGGCGACGGTGATGTCATAATGGTCGTCATAGCAATGGTGATGTCAGAATGGTCATCATGGCGACGATGATGTCAGTATGGTGGTCATGGCTTTGGTGATGTCATAATGGTCGTCATGGCGACGATGATGTCATAATGGTCCTCATGGCGACGATGATGTCAATATGGTTGTCATGGCTTTGGTGATGTCATAATGGTCGTCATGGCGACGATGATATCATAATGGTCGTCATGGCGACGGTGATGTCATAATGGTCGTCATGGCAATGGTTATGTCAGAATGGTCGTCATGGCGACGATGATGTCAGTATGGTGGTCATGGCTTTGGTGATGTCATAATGGTCGTCATGGCGACGATGATGTCATAATGGTCGTCATGGCGACGATGATGTCAATATGGTTGTCATGGCTTTGGTGATATCATAATGGTCGTCATGGCGACGGTGTTGCCATAATGGTCGTCATGGCGACGATGATGTCAGTATGGTGGTCATGGCTTTGGTGATGTCATAATGGTCGTCATGGCGACGATGATGTCAATATGGTTGTCATGGCTTTGGTGATGTCATAATGGTCATCATGGTGACGGTGATGTCATAATGGTCGTCACGGCGACGATGATGTCATAATGGTCGTCATGGCGACGATGATGTCATAATGGTCGTCACGGCTCCGGTGATGTCATAGTGGTCGTCATGGCGACGATGATGTCATACTGGTCGTCATGGCGATGATGACGTCATAATGGTCGTCATGGCGACGATGACGTCATAATGGTCGTCATGGCGACGATGATGTCATAATGGTCGTCATGACGACAATGACGTCATAATGGTCGTCATGGCGACGATGATGTCATAATGGACGTCATGGTGACGATGATGTCATACTGGTCGTCATGGCGACGGTATTGCCATAATGGTCGTCATGGCGACGATGATGTCATAATGGTCGTCATGCCGACGATGATGTCATAATGGTCGTCATGGCGACGGTGTTGCCATAATGGTCATCATGGCGATGATGATATCATAATGGTCGTCATGGCGACGATGATGTCAGTATGGTGGTCATGGCTTTGGTGATGTCATAATGGTCGTCATGGCGACGGTGATGTCATAATGGTCGTCATGGCAATGGTGATGTCAGAATGGTCGTCATGGCGACGATGATGTCAGTATGGTGGTCATGGCTTTGGTGATGTCATAATGGTCGTCATGGCGACGGTGATGTCATAATAGTCGTCATGGCGACGATGATGTCATAAAGGTCGTCATGCCGACGATGATGTCATAATGGTCGTCATGGCGACGGTGTTGCCATAATGGTCGTCATGGCGACGATGATGTCAGTATGGTGGTCATGGCTTTGGTGATGTCATAATGGTCGTCATGGCGACGATGATGTCATAATGGTCCTCATGGCGACGATGATGTCAATATGGTTGTCATGGCTTTGGTGATGCCATAATGGTCGTCATGGCGACGGTGATGTCATAATGGTCGTCATGGCGACGATGATTTCAGTATGGTGGTCATGGCTTTGGTGATGTCATAATGGTCGTCATGGCGACGGTGATGTCAGAATGGTCGTCATGGCGACGATGATGTCATACTGGTCGTCATGGCGACGGTGTTGCCATAATGGTCGTCATGGCGACCGTGTTGCCATAATGGTCGTCATGGCGACGGTGTTGCCATAATGGTCATCATGGCGACGATGATGTCATAATGGTCGTCATGGCGACGATGATGTCATAATGGTCGTCATGGCGACGATGATGTTATAATGGTCGTCATGGCGACGGTGATGTCATAATAGTCGTCATGGCGACGATGATGTCATAAAGGTCGTCATGCCGACGATGATGTCATAATGGTCGTCATGGCGACGATGATGTCAGTATGGTGGTCATGGCTTTGGTGATGTCATAATGGTCGTCATGGCGACGGTGATGTCATAATGGTCGTCATGGCAATGGTGATGTCAGAATGGTCATCATGGCGACGATGATGTCAGTGTGGTGGTCATGGCTTTGGTGATGTCATAATGGTCGTCATGGCGACGATGATGTCATAATGGTCGTCATGGCGACGATGATGTCAATATGGTTGTCATGGCTTTGGTGATGTCATAATGGTCGTCAAGGCGACGATGATGTTATAATGGTCGTCATGGCGACGATGATGTCATAATGGTCGTCACGGCGACGATGACGTCATAATGGTCGTTACGGCGGCGGTAATGTCATAATGGTCGTCATGGCGACGATGACGTCATAATGGTCGTCATGGCGACGATGGCGTCATAATGGTCGTCATGGCAACGATGATGTCATAATGGTCGTCATGGCGACGATGATGTCATACTGGTCGTCATGGCGACGGTGTTGCCATAATGGTCGTCATGGCGACGATGATGTCATAATGGTTGTCATGCCGACGATGATGTCATAATGGTCGTCATGGCGACGGTGTTGCCATAATGGTCGTCATGGCGACGATGATGTCATAATGGTCGTCATGGCGACGATGATGTCAGTATGGTGGTCATGTCTTTGGTGATGTCATAATGGTCGTCATGGCGACGATGATGTCATAATGGTCGTCATGGCGACGATGATCTCAATATGGTTGTCATGGCTTTGGTGATGTCATAATGGTCGTCATGGTGACGGTGATGTCATAATGGTCGTCATGGCGACGATGATGTCATAATGGTCGTCACGGCGACTATGATGTCATAATGGTCGTCATGGCGACGATGATGTCATAATGGTCGTCATGGCGACGATGACGTCATAATGGTCGTCATGGCGACGATGACGTCATAATGGTCGTCATGGCGACGATGATGTCATAATGGTCGTCATGGCGACGATGACGTCATAATGGTCGTCATGGCGACGATGATGTCATAATGGATGTCATGGCGACGATGATGTCATACTGGTCGTCATGGCGACGGTATTGCATTAATGGTCGTCATGGCGACGATGATGTCATAATGGTCGTCATGCCGACGATGATGTCATAATGGTCGTCATGGCGACGGTGTTGCCATAATGGTCGTCATGTCGACGATGATGTCATAATGGTCGTCATGGCGATGATGATGTCAGTATGGTGGTCATGGCTTTGGTGATGTCATAATGGTCGTCATGGCGACGATGATGTCATAATGGTCGTCATGGCGACGATGATGTCAATATGGTTGTCATGGCTTTGGTGATGTCATAATGGTCGTCATGGCGACGGTGGTGTCATAATGGTCGTCACGGCGACGATGATGTCATATTGGTCGTCACGGCGACGATGATGTCATAATGGTCGTCACGGCGACGGTGATGCCATACTGGTCGTCATGGCGACGATGATGTCATACTGGTCGTCATGGCGACGGTGTTGCCATACTGGTCGTCATGGCGACGATGATGTCATACTGGTCGTCATGGCGACGGTGTTGCCATAATGGTCGTCATGGCGACGATGATGTCATAATGGTCGTCATGGCGACGATGATGTCATAATGGTCGTCATGGCGATGATGACGTCATAATGGTCGTCATGGCGACGATGATGTCATAATGGTCGTCATGGCGACGATGATGTCATAATGGTCGTCATGGGGACGGTGTTGCCATAATGGTCGTCATGGCGACGATGATGTCATAATGGTCGTCATGGCGACGGTGATGTCATAATGGTCGTCATGCCGACAATGATGTCATAATGGTCGTCATGGCGAAGATGATGTCATAATGGTCGTCATGGCGACGATGACGTCATAATGGTCGTCATGGCGAAGATGATGTCATAATGGTCGTCATGGCGACGATGACGTCATAATGGTCGTCATGGCGACGATGACGTCATAATGGTCGTCATGGCGACGATGATGTCATAATGGTCGTCATGGCGACGGTGATGTCATAATAGTCGTCATGGCGACGATGATGTCATAATGGTCGTCATGCCGACGATGATGTCATAATGGTCGTCATGGCGACGGTGTTGCCATAATGGTCCTCATGGCAATGGTGATGTCAGAATGGTCATCATGGCGACGATGATGTCAGTATGGTGGTCATGGCTTTGGTGATGTCATAATGGTCGTCATGGCGACGATGATGTCATAATGGTCCTCATGGCAACGATGATGTAAATATGGTTGTCATGGCTTTGGTGATGTCATAATGGTCGTCATGGCGACGATGATGTCATAATGGTCGTCATGGCGACGATGATGTCATAATGGTCGTCACGGCGACGATGATGTCATAATGGTCGTCACGGCGGCGGTAATGTCATAATGGTCGTCATGGCGACGATGACGTCATAATGGTCGTCATGGCGACGATGACGTCATAATGGTCGTCATGGCGACGATGACGTCTTAATGGTCGTCATGGCGACGATGATGTCATAATGGTCGTCATGGCGACGATGACGTCATAATGGTCGTCATGGCGACGATGATGTCATAATGGACGTCATGGTGACGATGATGTCATACTGGTCGTCATGGCGACGGTATTGCCATAATGGTCGTCATGGCGACGATTATGTCATAATGGTCGTCATGCCGACGATGATATCATAATGGTCGTCATGGCGACGGTGTTGCCATAATGGTCGTCATGGCGACGATGATATCATAATGGTCGTCATGGTGACGATGATGTCAGTATGGTGGTCATGGCTTTGGTGATGTCATAATGGTCGTCATGGCGACGGTGATGTCATAATGGTCGTCATGGCAATGGTGATGTCAGAATGGTCGTCATGGCGACGATGATGTCAGTATGGTGGTCATGGCTTTGGTGATGTCATAATGGTCGTCATGGCGACGATGATGTCATAATAGTCGTCATGGCGACGATGATGTCATAAAGGTCGTCATGCCGACGATGATGTCATAATGGTCGCCATGGCGACGGTGTTGCCATAATGGTCGTCATGGCGACGATGATGTCAGTATGGTGGTCATGGCTTTTGTGATGTCATAATGGTCGTCATGGCGACGATGATGTCAATATGGTTGTCATGGCTTTGGTGATGTCATAATGGTCGTCATGGCGACGGTGATGTCATAATGGTCGTCACGGCGACGATGATGTCATAATGGTCGTCATGGCGACGATTATGTCATAATGGTCGTCACGGCTCCGGTGATGTCATAGTGGTCGTCATGGCGACGATGATGTCATACTGGTCATCATGGCGACGATGACGTCATAATGGTCGTCATGGCGACGATGACGTCATAATGGTCGTCATGGCGACGATGATGTCATAATGGTCGTCATGGCGACGATGATGTCAGTATGGTGGTCATGGCTTTGGTGATGTCATAATGGTCGTCATGGTGACGATGATGTCATAATGGTCCTCATGGCGACGATGATGTCAATATGGTTGTCATGGCTTTGGTGATGTCATAATGGTCGTCATGGCGACGGTGATGTCAGAATGGTCGTCATGGCGACGATGATGTCATAATGGTCGTCATGGCGACGGTGATGTCATAATGGTCGTCATGGCGACGATGATGTCATAATGGTCGTCATGGCGAAGATGATGTCATAATGGTCGTCATGGCGACGATGATGTCATTATGGTCGTCATGGCGACGATGATGTCATAATGGTCGTCATGGCGACGATGATGTCATAATGGTCGTCATGGCGACGGTGATGTCATAATAGTCGTCATGGCGACGATGATGTCATAAAGGTCGTCATGCCGATGATGATGTCATAATGGTCGTCATGGCGACGATGATGTCAGTATGGTGGTCATGGCTTTGGTGATGTCATAATGGTCGTCATGGCATCAATGATGTCATAATGGTCGTCATGGCGACGATGATGTCAATATGGTTGTCATGGCTTTGGTGATGTCATAATGGTCGTCATGGCGACGATGATGTCATAATGGTCGTCATGGCGACGATGATGTCATAATGGTCGTCACGGCGACGATGATGTCATAATGGTCGTCAAGGCGGCGGTAATGTCATAATGGTCGTCATGGCGACGATGACGTCATAATGGTCGTCATGGCGACGATGGCGTCATAATGGTCGTCATGGCAACGATGATGTCATAATGGTCGTCATGGCGACGATGATGTCATACTGGTCGTCATGGCGACGGTGTTGCCATAATGGTCGTCATGGCGACGATGATGTCATAATGGTCGTCATGCCGACGATGATGTCATAATGGTCGTCATGGCGACGGTGTTGCCATAATGGTCGTCATGGCGACGATGATGTCATAATGGTCGTCATGGCGACGATGATGTCAGTATGGTGGTCATGGCTTTGGTGATGTCATAATGGTCGTCATGGCGACGATGATGTCATAATGGTCGTCATGGCGACGATGATGTCAATATGGTTGTCATGGCTTTGGTGATGTCATAATGGTCGTCATGGTGACGGTGATGTCATAATGGTCGTCATGGCGACGATGATGTCATAATGGTCGTCACGGCGACGATGATGTCATAATGGTCGTCACGGCTCCGGTGATGTCATAGTGGTCGTCATGGCGACGATGATGTCATACTGGTCGTCATGGCAACGATGACGTCATAATGGTCGTCATGGCGACGATGACGTCATAATGGTCGTCATGGCGACGATGATGTCATAATGGTCGTCATGGCGACGATGACGTCATAATGGTCGTCATGGCGACGATGATGTCATAATGGATGTCATGGCGACGATGATGTCATACTGGTCGTCATGGCGACGGTATTGCCATAATGGTCGTCATGGCGATGATGACGTCATACTGGTCGTCATGGCGACGGTGTTGCCAAAATGGTCGTCATGGCGACGATGATGTCATAATGGTCGTCATGGCGACGATGATGTCATAATGGTCGTCATGGCGACGGTGATGTCATAATGGTCTTCATGCCGACGATGATGTCATAATGGTCGTCATGGCGAAGATGATGTCATAATGGTCGTCATGGCGACGATGACGTCATAATGGTCGTCATGGCGAAGATGATGTCATAATGGTCGTCATGGCAACGATGACGTCATAATGGTCGTCATGGCGACGATGACGTCATAATGGTCGTCATGGCGACGATGATGTCATAATGGTCGTCATGGCGACGGTGACGTCATAATAGTCGTCATGGCGACGATGATGTCATAATGGTCGTCATGCCGACGATGATGTCATAATGGTCATCATGGCGACGGTGTTGCCATAATGGTCGTCATGGCGACGATGATATCATAATGGTCGTCATGGCGACGATGATGTCAGTATGGTGGTCATGACTTTGGTGATGTCATAATGGTCGTCATGGCGACGGTGATGTCATAATGGTCGTCATGGCTTTGGTGATGTCATAATGGTCGTCATGGCGACGATGATGTCAGTATGGTGGTCATGGCTTTGGTGATGTCATAATGGTCGTCATGGCGACGGTGATGTCATAATAGTCGTCATGGCGACGATGATGTCATAAAGGTCGTCATGCCGACGATGATGTCATAATGGTCGTCATGGCGACGGTGTTGCCATAATGGTCGTCATGGCGACGATGATGTCATAATGGTCGTCATGGCGACGATGATGTCATAATGGTCGTCATGGCGACGATGATGTCAGTATGGTGGTCATGGCTTTGGTGATGTCATAATGGTCGTCATGGCGACGGTGATGTCATAATGGTCGTCATGGCAATGGTGATGTCAGAATGGTCATCATGGCGACGATGATGTCAGTATGGTGGTCATGGCTTTGGTGATGTCATAATGGTCGTCATGGCGACGATGATGTCATAATGGTCCTCATGGCGACGATGATGTCAATATGGTTGTCATGGCTTTGGTGATGTCATAATGGTCGTCATGGCGACGATGATGTCATAATGGTCGTCATGGCGACGGTGATGTCATAATGGTCGTCATGGCAATGGTGATGTCAGAATGGTCGTCATGGCGACGATGATGTCAGTATGGTGGTCATGGCTTTGGTGATGTCATAATGGTCGTCATGGCGACGATGATGTCATAATGGTCGTCATGGCGACGATGATGTCAATATGGTTGTCATGGCGACGGTGATGTCATAATGGTCGTCATGGCGACGGTGATGTCATAATGGTCGTCATGGCGACGATGATGTCATAATGGTCGTCACGGCGACGATGATGTCATACTGGTCGTCACGGCGACGATGACGTCATAATGGTCGTCATGGCGACGATGACGTCATAATGGTCGTCATGGCGACGATGATGTCATAATGGTCGTCATGGCGACGATGACGTCATAATGGTCGTCATGGCGACGATGATGTCATAATGGACATCATGGCGACGATGATGTCATACTGGTCGTCATGGCGACGGTATTGCCATAATGGTCGTCATGGCGACGATGATGTCATAATGGTCGTCATGCCGACGATGATGTCATACTGGTCGTCATGGCGACGGTATTGCCATAATGTTCGTCATGGCGACGATGATGTCATAATGGTCGTCATGCCGACGATGATGTCATAATGGTCGTCATGGCGACGGTGTTGCCATAATGGTCGTCATGGCGACGATGATATCATATTGGTCGTCATGGCGACGATGATGTCAGTATGGTGGTCATGGCTTTGGTGATGTCATAATGGTCGTCATGGCGACGGTGATGTCATAATAGTCGTCATGGCGACGATGATGTCATAAAGGTCTTCATGCCGACGATGATGTCATAATGGTCGTCATGGCGACGGTGTTGCCATAATGGTCGTCATGGCGACGATGATGTCAGAATGGTCGTCATGGCGACGATGATGTCAGTATGGTCGTCATGGCGACGATGATGTCAGTATGGTGGTCATGGCTTGGTGATGTCATAATGGTCATCATGGCGACGGTGATGTCATAATGGTCGTCATGGCAATGGTGATGTCAGAATGGTCATCATGGCGACGATGATGTCAGTATGGTGGTCATGGCTTTGGTGATGTCATAATGGTCGTCATGGCGACGATGATGTCATAATGGTCCTCATGGCGACGATGATGTCAATATGGTTGTCATGGCTTTGGTGATGTCATAATGGTCGTCATGGCGACGATGATGTCATAATGGTCGTCATGGCGACGATGATGTCATAATGGTCGTCACGGCGACGATGATGTCATAATGGTCGTCACGGCGGCGGTAATGTCATAATGGTTGTCATGGCGACGATGACGTCATAATGGTCGTCATGGCGACGATGACGTCATAATGGTCGTCATGGCGACGATGATGTCATAATGGTCGTCATGGCGACAATGACGTCATAATGGTCGTCATGGCAACGATGATGTCATAATGGACGTCATGGTGACGATGATGTCATACTGGTCGTCATGGCGACGGTATTGCCATAATGGTCGTCATGGCGACGATGATGTCATAATGGTCGTCATGCCGACGATGATGTCATAATGGTCGTCATGGCGACGGTGTTGCCATAATGGTCATCATGGCGACGATGATATCATAATGGTCGTCATGGCGACGATGATGTCAGTATGGTGGTCATGGCTTTGGTGATGTCATAATGGTCGTCATGGCGACGGTGATGTCATAATAGTCGTCATGGCGACGATGATGTCATAAAGGTCTTCATGCCGACGATGATGTCATAATGGTCGTCATGGCGACGGTGTTGCCATAATGGTCGTCATGGCGACGATGATGTCAGAATGGTCGTCATGGCGACGATGATGTCATAATGGTCGTCATGGCGACGATGATGTCAGTATGGTGGTCATGGCTTTGGTGATGTCATAATGGTCATCATGGCGACGGTGATGTCATAATGGTCGTCATGGCAATGGTGATGTCAGAATGGTCATCATGGCGACGATGATGTCAGTATGGTGGTCATGGCTTTGGTGATGTCATAATGGTCGTCATGGCGACGATGATGTCATAATGGTCCTCATGGCGACGATGATGTCAATATGGTTGTCATGGCTTTGGTGATGTCATAATGGTCGTCATGGCGACGATGATGTCATAATGGTCGTCATGGCGACGATGATGTCATAATGGTCGTCACGGCGACGATGATGTCATAATGGTCGTCACGGCGGCGGTAATGTCATAATGGTCGTCATGGCGACGATGACGTCATAATGGTCGTCATGGCGACGATGACGTCATAATGGTCGTCATGGCGACGATGATGTCATAATGGTCGTCATGGCGACAATGACGTCATAATGGTCGTCATGGCGACGATGATGTCATAATGGACGTCATGGTGACGATGATGTCATACTGGTCGTCATGGCGACCGTATTGCCATAATGGTCGTCATGGCGACGATGATGTCATAATGGTCGTCATGCCGACGATGATGTCATAATGGTCGTCATGGCGACGGTGTTGCCATAATGGTCATCATGGCGACGATGATATCATAATGGTCGTCATGGCGACGATGATGTCAGTATGGTGGTCATGGCTTTGGTGATGTCATAATGGTCGTCATGGCGACAGTGATGTCATAATGGTCGTCATGGCAATGGTGATGTCAGAATGGTCGTCATGGCGACGATGATGTCAGTATGGTGGTCATGGCTTTGGTGATGTCATAATGGTCGTCATGGCGACGGTGATGTCATAATAGTCGTCCTGGCGACGATGATGTCATTAAGGTCGTCATGCCGACAATGATGTCATAATGGTCATCATGGCGACGGTGTTGCCATAATGGTCGTCATGGCGACGATGATGTCAGTATGGTGGTCATGGCTTTGGTGATGTCATAATGGTCGTCATGGCGACGGTGATGTCATAATGGTCGTCATGGCAATGGTGATGTCAGAATGGTCATCATGGCGACGATGATGTCAGTATGGTGGTCATGGCTTTGGTGATGTAATAATGGTCGTCATGGCGACGATGATGTCATAATGGTCCTCATGGCGACGATGATGTCAATATGGTTGTCATGGCTTTGGTGATGTCATAATGGTCGTCATGGCGACGGTGATGTCATAATGGTAGTCATGGCGACGATGATTTCAGTATGGTGGTCATGGCTTTGGTGATGTCATAATGGTCGTCATGGCGACGGTGATGTCAGAATGGTCGTCATGGCGACGATGATGTCATACTGGTCGTCATGGCGACGGTGTTGCCATAATGGTCGTCATGGCGACCGTGTTGCCATAATGGTCGTCATGGCGACGGTGTTGCCATAATGGTCATCATGGCGACGATGATGTCATAATGGTCGTCATGGCAATGGTGATGTCAGAATGGTCGTCATGGCGACGATGATGTCATAATGGTCGTCATGGCGACGGTGATGTCATAATGGTCGTCATGGCGACGATGATGTCATAATGGTCGTCATGGCGAAGATGATGTCATAATGGTCGTCATGGCGACGATGATGTCATAATGGTCGTCATGGCGACGATGATGTCATAATGGTCGTCATGGCGACGATGATGTCATAATGGTCGTCATGGCGACGGTGATGTCATAATAGTCGTCATGGCGACGATGATGTCATAAAGGTCGTCATGCCGACGATGATGTCATAATGGTCGTCATGGCGACGATGATGTCAGTATGGTGGTCATGGCTTTGGTGATGTCATAATGGTCGTCATGGCGACGGTGATGTCATAATGGTCGTCATGGCAATGGTGATGTCAGAATGGTCATCATGGCGACGATGATGTCAGTATGGTGGTCATGGCTTTGGTGATGTCATAATGGTCGTCATGGCGACAATGATGTCATAATGGTCGTCATGGCGACGATGATGTCATAATGGTCGTCACGGCGACGATGGCGTCATAATGGTCGTCATGGCAACGATGATGTCATAATGGTCGTCATGGCGACGATGATGTCAATATGGTTGTCATGGCTTTGGTGATGTCATAATGGTCGTCATGGTGACGGTGATGTCATAATGGTCGTCATGGCGACGATGATGTCATAATGGTCGTCACGGCGACGATGATGTCATAATGGTCGTCACGGCTCCGGTGATGTCATAGTGGTCGTCATGGCGACGATGATGTCATACTGGTCGTCATGGCGACGATGACGTCATAATGGTCGTCATGGCGACGATGACGTCATAATGGTCGTCATGGCGACGATGATGTCATAATGGTCATCATGGCGACGATGATGTCATAATGGTCATCATGGCGACGATGACGTCATAATGGTCGTCATGGCGACGCTGATGTCATAATGGATGTCATGGCGACGATGATGTCATACTGGTCGTCATGGCGACAGTATTGCCATAATGTTCGTCATGGCGACGATGATGTCATAATGGTCGTCATGCCGACGATGATGTCATAATGGTCGTCATGGCGACGGTGTTGCCATAATGGTCGTCATGTCGACGATGATGTCATAATGGTCGTCATGGCTATGATGATGTCAGTATGGTGGTCATGGCTTTGGTGATGTCATAATGGTCGTCATGGCGACGATGATGTCATAATGGTCGTCATGGCGAAGATGATGTCAATATGGTTGTCATGGCTTTGGTGATGTCATAATGGTCGTCATGGCGACGGTGATGTCATAATGGTCGTCATGGCGACGATGATGTCATAATGGTCGTCACGGCGACGATGATGTCATAATGGTCGTCACGGCGACGGTGATGTCATACTGGTCGTCATGGCGACGATGATGTCATACTGGTCGTCATGGCGAAGGTGTTGCCATAATGGTCGTCATGGTGACGATGATGTCATAATGGTCGTCATGGCGACGATGATGTCATAATGGTCGTCATGGCGATGATGACGTCATAATGGTCGTCATGGCGACGATGATGTCATAATGGTCGTCACGGCGACGATGATGTCATAATGGTCGTCACGGCGGCGGTAATGTCATAATGGTTGTCATGGCGACGATGACGTCATAATGGTCGTCATGGCGACGATGACGTCATAATGGTCGTCATGGCGACGATGATGTCATAATGGTCGTCATGGCGACAATGACGTCATAATGGTCGTCATGGCGACGATGATGTCATAATGGACGTCATGGTGACGATGATGTCATACTGGTCGTCATGGCGACGGTATTGCCATAATGGTCGTCATGGCGACGATGATGTCATAATGGTCGTCATGCCGACGATGATGTCATAATGGTCGTCATGGCGACGGTGTTGCCATAATGGTCATCATGGCGACGATGATATCATAATGGTCGTCATGGCGACGATGATGTCAGTATGGTGGTCATGGCTTTGGTGATGTCATAATGGTCGTCATGGCGACGGTGATGTCATAATAGTCGTCATGGCGACGATGATGTCATAAAGGTCTTCATGCCGACGATGATGTCATAATGGTCGTCATGGCGACGGTGTTGCCATAATGGTCGTCATGGCGACGATGATGTCAGAATGGTCGTCATGGCGACGATGATATCATAATGGTCGTCATGGCGACGATGATGTCAGTATGGTGGTCATGGTTTTGGTGATGTCATAATGGTCATCATGGCGACGGTGATGTCATAATGGTCGTCATGGCAATGGTGATGTCAGAATGGTCATCATGGCGACGATGATGTCAGTATGGTGGTCATGGCTTTGGTGATGTCATAATGGTCGTCATGGCGACGATGATGTCATAATGGTCCTCATGGCGACGATGATGTCAATATGGTTGTCATGGCTTTGGTAATGTCATAATGGTCGTCATGGCGACGATGATGTCATAATGGTCGTCATGGCGACGATGATGTCATAATGGTCGTCACGGCGACGATGATGTCATAATGGTCGTCACGGCGGCGGTAATGTCATAATGGTCGTCATGGCGACGATGACGTCATAATGGTCGTCATGGCGACGATGACGTCATAATGGTCGTCATGGCGACGATGATGTCATAATGGTCGTCATGGCGACAATGACGTCATAATGGTCGTCATGGCGACGATGATGTCATAATGGACGTCATGGTGACGATGATGTCATACTGGTCGTCATGGCGACGGTATTGCCATAATGGTCGTCATGGCGACGATGATGTCATAATGGTCGTCATGCCGACGATGATGTCATAATGGTCGTCATGGCGACGGTGTTGCCATAATGGTCATCATGGCGACGATGATATCATAATGGTCGTCATGGCGACGATGATGTCAGTATGGTGGTCATGGCTTTGGTGATGTCATAATGGTCGTCATGGCGACAGTGATGTCATAATGGTCATCATGGCAATGGTGATGTCAGAATGGTCGTCATGGCGACGATGATGTCAGTATGGTGGTCATGGCTTTGGTGATGTCATAATGGTCGTCATGGCGACGGTGATGTCATAATAGTCGTCCTGGCGACGATGATGTCATTAAGGTCGTCATGCCGACAATGATGTCATAATGGTCATCATGGCGACGGTGTTGCCATAATGGTCGTCATGGCGACGATGATGTCAGTATGGTGGTCATGGCTTTGGTGATGTCATAATGGTCGTCATGGCGACGGTGATGTCATAATGGTCGTCATGGCAATGGTGATGTCAGAATGGTCATCATGGCGACGATGATGTCAGTATGGTGGTCATGGCTTTGGTGATGTAATAATGGTCGTCATGGCGACGATGATGTCATAATGGTCCTCATGGCGACGATGATTTCAGTATGGTGGTCATGGCTTTGGTGATGTCATAATGGTCGTCATGGCGACGGTGATGTCAGAATGGTCGTCATGGCGACGATGATGTCATACTGGTCGTCATGGCGACGGTGTTGCCATAATGGTCGTCATGGCGACCGTGTTGCCATAATGGTCGTCATGGCGACGGTGTTGCCATAATGGTCATCATGGCGACGATGATGTCATAATGGTCGTCATGGCAATGGTGATGTCAGAATGGTCGTCATGGCGACGATGATGTCATAATGGTCGTCATGGCGACGATGATGTCATAATGGTCGTCATGGCGACGGTGATGTCATAATAGTCGTCATGGCGACGATGATGTCATAAAGGTCGTCATGCCGACGATGATATCATAATGGTCGTCATGGCGACGATGATGTCAGTATGGTGGTCATGGCTTTGGTGATGTCATAATGGTCGTCATGGCGATGGTGATGTCATAATGGTCGTCATGGCAATGGTGATGTCAGAATGGTCATCATGGCGATGATGATGTCAGTATGGTGGTCATGGCTTTGGTGATGTCATAATGGTCGTCATGGCGACGATGATGTCATAATGGTCGTCATGGCGACGATGATGTCATAATGGTCGTCACGGCGACGATGGCGTCATAATGGTCGTCATGGCAACGATGATGTCATAATGGTCGTCATGGCGACGATGATGTCAATATGGTTGTCATGGCTTTGGTGATGTCATAATGGTCGTCATGGTGACGGTGATGTCATAATGGTCGTCATGGCGACGATGATGTCATAATGGTCGTCACGGCGACGATGATGTCATAATGGTCGTCATGGCGACGATGACGTCATAATGGTCGTCATGGCGACGATGACGTCATAATGGTCGTCATGGCGACGATGATGTCATAATGGTCATCATGGCGACGATGATGTCATAATGGTCATCATGGCGACGATGACGTCATAATGGTCGTCATGGCGACGCTGATGTCATAATGGATGTCATGGCGACGATGATGTCATACTGGTCGTCATGGCGACAGTATTTCCATAATGTTCGTCATGGCGACGATGATGTCATAATGGTCGTCATGCCGACGATGATGTCATAATGGTCGTCATGGCGACGGTGTTGCCATAATGGTCGTCATGTCGACGATGATGTCATAATGGTCGTCATGGCTATGATGATGTCAGTATGGTGGTCATGGCTTTGGTGATGTCATAATGGTCGTCATGGCGACGATGATGTCATAATGGTCGTCATGGCGACGATGATGTCAATATGGTTGTCATGGCTTTGGTGATGTCATAATGGTCGTCATGGCGACGGTGATGTCATAATGGTCGTCACGGCGACGATGATGTCATAATGGTCGTCACGGCGACGATGATGTCATAATGGTCGTCACGGCGACGGTGATGTCATACTGGTCGTCATGGCGACGATGATGTCATACTGGTCGTCATGGCGACGGTGTTGCCATAATGGGCGTCATGGCGACGATGATGTCATAATGGTCGTCATGGCGACGGTGATGTCATAATGGTCGTCATGCCGACGATGATGTCATAATGGTCGTCATGGCGAAGATGATGTCATAATGGTCGTCATGGCGACGATGACGTCATAATGGTCGTCATGGCGAAGATGATGTCATAATGGTCGTCATGGCGACGATGACGTCATAATGGTCGTCATGGCGACGATGACGTCATAATGGTCGTCATGGCGACGATGACGTCATAATGGTCGTCATGGCGACTATGATGTCATAATGGTCGTCACGGCGACGATGATGTCATAATGGTCGTCACGGCGACGGTGATGTCATAAGGGTCGTCATGCCGACGATGATGTCATAATGGTCGTCATGGCGACGGTGTTGCCATAATGGTCGTCATGGCGACGATGATGTCATAATGGTCGTCATGGCGACGATGATGTCATAATGGTCGTCATGGTGACGATAACGTCATAATGGTCGTCATGGCGACGATGATGTCATAATGGTCGTCATGGCGACGATGATGTCATACTGGTCGTCATGGCGACAGTATTGCCATAGTTGTCGTCATGGCGACGATGATGTCATAATGGTCGTCATGCCGACGATGATGTCATAATGGTCGTCATGGCGACGGTGTTGCCATAATGGTCGTCATGTCGACGATGATGTCATAATGGTCGTCATGGCGACGGTGATGTCATAATGGTCGTCATGGCGACGATGTTGTAATAATGGTCGTCATGGCGAAGATGATGTCATAATGGTCGTCATGGCGACGATGATGTCATACTGGTCGTCATGGCGACGATGATGTCATACTGGTCGTCATGGCGACGGTGTTGCCATAATGGTCGTCATGGCGACGATGATGTCATAATGGTCGTCATGGCGACGATGATGTCATAATGGTCGTCATGGCGATGATGACGTCATAATGGTCGTCATGGCGACGATGATGTCATAATGGTCGTCATGGCGACGATGATGTCATACTGGTCGTCATGGCGACGGTGTTGCCATAATGGTCGTCATGGCGACGATGATGTCATAATGGTCGTCATGGCGACGGTGATGTCATAATGGTCGTCATGCCGACGATGATGTCAGTATGGTGGTCATGGCTTTGGTGATGTCATAATGGTCGTCATGGCGACGATGATGTCATAATGGTCCTCATGGCGACGATGATGTCAATATGGTTGTCATGGCTTTGGTGATGTCATAATGGTCGTCATGGCGACGATGATGTCATAATGGTCGTCACGGCGACGATGATGTCATAATGGTCGTCACGGCGACGATGATGTCATAATGGTCGTCACGGCGGCGGTAATGTCATAATGGTCGTCATGGCGACGATGACGTCATAATGGTCGTCATGGCGACGATGACGTCATAATGGTCGTCATGGCGACGATGATGTCATAATGGTCGTCATGGTGACGATGATGTCATACTCGTCGTCATGGCGACGGTATTGCCATAATGGTCGTCATGGCGACGATGATGTCATAATGGTCGTCATGCCGACGATGATGTCATAATGGTCGTCATGGCGACGGTGTTGCCATAATGGTCATCATGGCGACGATGATATCATAATGGTCGTCATGGCGACGATGATGTCAGTATGGTGGTCATGGCTTTGGTGATGTCATAATGGTCGTCATGGCGACAGTGATGTCATAATGGTCGTCATGGCAATGGTGATGTCAGAATGGTCGTCATGGCGACGATGATGTCAGTATGGTGGTCATGGCTTTGGTGATGTCATAATGGTCGTCATGGCGACGGTGATGTCATAATAGTCGTCATGGCGACGATGATGTCAGTATGGTGGTCATGGCTTTGGTGATGTCATAATGGTCGTCATGGCGACGGTGATGTCATAATGGTCGTCATGGCAATGGTGATGTCAGAATGGTCATCATGGCGACGATGATGTCAGTATGGTGGTCATGGCTTTGGTGATGTAATAATGGTCGTCATGGCGACGATGATGTCATAATTGTCCTCATGGCGACGATGATGTCAATATGGTTGTCATGGCTTTGGTGATGTCATAATGGTCGTCATGGCAATGGTGATGTCAGAATGGTCGTCATGGCGACGATGATGTCAGTATGGTGGTCATGGCTTTGGTGATGTCATAATGGTCGTCATGGCGACGGTGATGTCATAATAGTCGTCATGGCGACGATGATGTCATTAAGGTCGTCATGCCGACGATGATGTCATAATGGTCGTCATGGCGACGGTGTTGCCATAATGGTCGTCATGGCGACGATGATGTCAGTATGGTGGTCATGGCTTTGGTGATGTCATAATGGTCGTCATGGCGACGGTGATGTCATAATGGTCGTCATGGCAATGGTGATGTCAGAATGGTCATCATGGCGACGATGATGTCAGTATGGTGGTCATGGCTTTGGTGATGTAATAATGGTCGTCATGGCGACGATGATGTCATAATGGTCCTCATGGCGACGATGATGTCAATATGGTTGTCATGGCTTTGGTGATGTCATAATGGTCGTCATGGCGACGGTGATGTCATAATGGTCGTCATGGCGACGATGATTTCAGTATGGTGGTCATGGCTTTGGTGATGTCATAATGGTCGTCATGGCGACGGTGATGTCAGAATGGTCGTCATGGCGACGATGATGTCATACTGGTCGTCATGGCGACGGTGTTGCCATAATGGTCGTCATGGCGACCGTGTTGCCATAATGGTCGTCATGGCGACGGTGTTGCCATAATAGTCATCATGGCGACGATGATGTCATAATGGTCGGTCGTCATGGCAATGGTGATGTCAGAATGGTCGTCATGGCGACGATGATGTCATAATGGTCGTCATGGCGACGGTGATGTCATAATGGTCGTCATGGCGACGATGATGTCATAATGGTCGTCATGGCGAAGATGATGTCATAATGGTCGTCATGGCGACGATGATGTCATAATGGTCGTCATGGCGACGATGATGTCATAATGGTCGTCATGGCGACGATGATGTCATAATGGTCGTCATGGCGACGGTGATGTCATAATAGTCGTCATGGCGACGATGATGTCATAAAGGTCGTCATGCCGACGATGATGTCATAATGGTCGTCATGGCGACGATGATGTCAGTATGGTGGTCATGGCTTTGGTGATGTCATAATGGTCGTCATGGCGACGGTGATGTCATAATGGTCGTCATGGCAATGGTGATGTCAGAATGGTCATCATGGCGACGATGATGTCAGTAGGGTGGTCATGGCTTTGGTGATGTCATAATGGTCGTCATGGCGACGATGATGTCATAATGGTCGTCACGGCGACGATGATGTCATAATGGTCGTCACGGCTCCGGTGATGTCATAGTGGTCGTCATGGCGACGATGATGTCATACTGGTCGTCATGGCGACGATGACGTCATAATGGTCGTCATGGCGACGATGACGTCATAATGGTCGTCATGGCGACGATGACGTCATAATGGTCGTCATGGCGACGATGATGTCATAATGGTCATCATGGCGACGATGATGTCATAATGCTCATCATGGCAACGATGACGTCATAATGGTCGTCATGGCGACGCTGATGTCATAATGGATGTCATGGCGACGATGATGTCATACTGGTCGTCATGGCGACGGTATTGCCATAATGGTCGTCATGGCGACGATGATGTCATAATGGTCGTCATGCCGACGATGATGTCATAATGGTCGTCATGGCGACGGTGTTGCCATAATGGTCGTCATGTCGACGATGATGTCATAATGGTCGTCATGGCTATGATGATGTCAGTATGGTGGTCATGGCTTTGGTGATGTCATATTGGTCGTCATGGCGACGATGATGTCATAATGGTCGTCATGGCGACGATGATGTCAATATGGTTGTCATGGCTTTGGTGATGTCATAATGGTCGTCATGGCGACGGTGATGTCATAATGGTCGTCACGGCGACGATGATGTCATAATGGTCGTCACGGCGACGATGATGTCATAATGGTCGTCACGGCGACGGTGATGTCATACTGGTCGTCATGGCGACGATGATGTCATACTGGTCGTCATGGCGAAGGTGTTGCCATAATGGTCGTCATGGCGACGATGATGTCATAATGGTCGTCATGGCGACGATGATGTCATAATGGTCGTCATGGCGACGATGATGTCATAATGGTCGTCATGGCGAAGATGACGTCATATTGGTCGTCATGGCGACGATGATGTCATAATGGTCGTCATGGCGACGATGATGTCATACTGGTCGTCATGGCGACGGTGTTGCCATAATGGTCGTCATGGCGACGATGATGTCATAATGGTCGTCATGGCGACGGTGATGTCATAATGGTCGTCATGCCGACGATGATGTCATAATGGTCGTCATGGCGAAGATGATGTCATAATGGTCGTCATGGCGACGATGACGTCATAATGGTCGTCATGGCGAAGATGATGTCATAATGGTCGTCATGGCGACGATGACGTCATAATGGTCGTCATGGCGACGATGACGTCATAATGGTCGTCATGGCGACGATGACGTCATAATGGTCGTCATGGCGACGATGACGTCATAATGGTCGTCACGGCGACGATGATGTCATAATGGTCGTCACGGCGACGGTGATGTCATAAGGGTCGTCACGGCGACGGTGATGTCATAAGGGTCGTCATGCCGACGATGATGTCATAATGGTCGTCATGGCGACGGTGTTGCCATAATGGTCGTCATGGCGACGATGATGTCATAATGGTCGTCATGGCGACGATGATGTCATAATGGTCGTCATGGCGACGATAACGTCATAATGGTCGTCATGGCGACGATGATGTCATAATGGTCGTCATGGCGATGATGATGTCATACTGGTCGTCATGGCGACGGTATTGCCATAGTTGTCGTCATGGCGACGATGATGTCATAATGGTCGTCATGCCGACGATGATGTCATAATGGTCGTCATGGCGACGGTGTTGCCATAATGGTCGTCATGTCGACGATGATGTCATAATGGTCGTCATGGCGACGGTGATGTCATAATGGTCGTCATGGCGACGATGTTGTAATAATGGTCGTCATGGCGAAGATGATGTCATAATGGTCGTCATGGCGACGATGATGTCATACTGGTCGTCATGGCGACGATGATGTCATACTGGTCGTCATGGCGACGGTGTTGCCATAATGGTCGTCATGGCGACGATGATGTCATAATGGTCGTCATGGCGACGATGATGTCATAATGGTCGTCATGGCGATGATGACGTCATAATGGTCGTCATGGCGACGATGATGTCATAATGGTCGTCATGGCGACGATGATGTCATACTGGTCGTCATGGCGACGGTGTTGCCATAATGGTCGTCATGGCGACGATGATGTCATAATGGTCGTCATGGCGACGGTGATGTCATAATGGTCGTCATGCCGACGATGATGTCATAATGGTCGTCATGGCGAAGATGATGTCATAATGGTTGTCATGGCGACGATGACGTCATAATGGTCGTCATGGCGAAGATGATGTCATAATGGTCGTCATGGCGACGATGACGTCATAATGGTCGTCATGGCGACGATGATGTCATAATGGTCGTCATGGCGACGATGATGTCATACTGGTCGTCATGGCGACGGTATTGCCATAGTTGTCGTCATGGCGACGATGATGTCATAATGGTCGTCATGGCGACGATGATGTCATAATGGTCGTCATGGCGACGATAACGTCATAATGGTCGTCATGGCGACAATGATGTCATAATGGTCGTCATGGCGACGATGATGTCATACTGGTCGTCATGGCGACGGTATTGCCATAGTTGTCGTCATGGCGACGATGATGTCATAATGATCGTCATGCCGACGATGATGTCATAATGGTCGTCATGGCGACGGTGTTACCATAATGGTCGTCATGTCGACGATGATGTCATAATGGTCGTCATGGCGACGGTGATGTCATAATGGTCGTCATGGCGACGATGTTGTAATAATGGTCGTCATGGCGACGATGATGTCATAATGGTCGTCATGGCGACGATGATGTCATAATGGTCGTCATGGCGACGATGATGTCATAATGGTCGTCATGGCGACGGTGATGTCGTAATAGTCGTCATGGCGACGATGATGTCAGTATGGTGGTCATGGCTTTGGTGATGTCATAATGGTCGTCATGGTGACGGTGTTGCCATAATGGTCGTCATGGCGACGATGATGTCATAATGGTCGTCATGGCGACGATGATGTCATAATGGTCGTCATGGCGACGATGATGTCATAATGGTCGTCATGGCGACGATGATGTCAGTATGGTGATCATGGCTTTGGTGATGTCATAATGGTCGTCATGGCGACGGTGATGTCATAATGGTCGTCATGTCAATGGTGATGTCAGAATGGTCGTCATGGCGACGATGATGTCAGTATGGTGGTCATGGCTTTGGTAATGTCATAATGGTCGTCATGGCGACGATGATGTCATAATGGTCGTCATGGCGACGATGATGTCAATATGGTTGTCATGGCTTTGGTGATGTCATAATGGTCGTCAAGGCGACGGTGATGTCATAATGGTCGTCATGGCGACGATGATGTCATAATGGTCGTCACGGCGACGATGATGTCATAATGTTCGTCACGGCGGAGGTAATGTCATAATGGTCGTCATGGCGACGATGATGTCATACTGTCGTCATGGCGCCGGTGTTGCCATAATGGTCGTCATGGCGACGATGATGTCATAATGGTCATCATGGCGACGATGACGTCATAATGGTCGTAATGGCGACAATGACGTCATAATGGTCGTCATGGCGACGATGATGTCATAATGGTCGTCATGGCGACGATGATGTCAGTATGGTGGTCATGGCTTTGGTGATGTCATAATGGTCGTCATGGCGACGGTGATGTCATAATGACCGTCATGGCAATGGTGATGTCAGAATGGTCGTCATGGCGACGATGATGTCAGTATGGTGGTCATGGCTTTGGTGATGTCATAATGGTCGTCATGGCGACGATGATGTCATAATGGTCGTCATGGCGACGATGATGTCAATATGGTTGTCATGGCTTTGGTGATGTCATATTTTCGTCATGGCGACGATGATGTCATAATGGTCGTTACGGCGACGATGATGTCATAATGGTCGTCATAGCGACGATGATGTCATAATGGTCGTCATGGCGACGATGACGTCATAATGGTCGTCATGGCGACGATGATGTCATAATGGTCGTCATGGCGACGATGATGTCATACTGGTCGTCATGGCGACGGTGTTGCCATAATGGTCGTCATGGCGATGATGATGTCATAATGGTCGTCATGGCGACGGTGATGTCATAATGGTCGTCATGCCCACGATGATGTCAGTATGGTGGTCATGGCTTTCGTGATGTCATATTGGTCGTCATGGCAACGATGATGTCATAATGGTCGTCATGGCGACGATGATGTCATAATGGTCGTCATGGCGACGATGATGTCAGTATGGTGGTCATGGCTTTGGTGATGTCATAATGGTCGTCATAGCGAAGGTGATGTCAAAATGGTCGTCATGGCAATGGTGATGTCAGAATGGTCGACATGGCGACGATGATGTCATACTGGTCGTCATGGCGACGGTGTTGCCATAATTGTCGTCATGGCGACGATGATGTCATAATGGTCGTCATGGCAATGGTGATGTCAGAATGGTCGTCATGGCGACGATGATGTCATAATGGTCGTCATGGCGACGTTGATGTCATAATGGTCGTCATGGCAATGGTGATGTCATAATGGTCGTCACGGCGACGGTGATGTCATAATTGTCGTCATGGCGACGATGATGTCATACTGGTAGTCATGGCGACGGTGTTGCCATAATGGTCGTCATGGCGACGATGATGTCATAATGGTAGTCATGGCGGCGATGATGTCATACTGGTCGTCATGGCGACGGTGTTGCCATAATGGTAGTCATGGCGACGATGATGTCATACTGGTCGTCATGGCGACGGTGTTGCCATAATGGTCGTCATGGCGACGATGATGTCATAATGATCGTCATGGCGACGGTGATGTCATAATGGTCGTCATGCCGACGATGATGTCATAATGGTCGTCATGGCGAAGATGATGTCATAATGGTCGTCATGGCGACGGTGATGTCATAATAGTCTTCATGGCGACGATGATGTCATAATGGTCGTCATGCCGACGATGATGTCATAATGGTCGTCATGGCGACGGTGTTGCCATAATGGTCGTCATGGCGACGATGATATCATAATGGTCTTCATGGCGATGATGATGTCAGTATGGTGGTCATGGCTTTGATGATGTCATAATGGTCGTCATGGCGACGGTGATGTCATAATGGTCGTCATGGCAATGGTGATGTCAGAATGGTCGTCATGGCGACGATGATGTCAGTATGGTGGTCATGGCTTTGGTGATGTCATAATGGTCGTCATGGCGACGATGATGTCATAATGGTCGTCATGGCGACGATGATGTCAATATGGTTGTAATGGCTTTGGTGATGTCATAATGGTCGTCATGGCGACGGTGATGTCATAATGGTCGTCATGGCGACGATGATGTCATGATGGTCGTCACGGCGACGATGATGTCATGATGGTCGTCACGGCGACGGTGATGTCATAATGGTCGTCATGGCGACGATGATGTCATACTGGTCGTCATGGCGACGGTGTTGCCATAATGGTCGTCATGGCGACGATGATGTCATATGGTCGTCATGGCGACGATGATGTCATAATGGTCGTCACGGCGACGATGATGTCATAATGGTCGTCATGGCGACGATGACGTCATAATGGTCGTCATGGCGACGATGATGTCATAATGGTCGTCATGGCGACGATGATGTCATACTGGTCGTCATGGCGACGGTGTTGCAATAATGGTCGTCATGGCGACGATGATGTCATAATGGTCGTCATGGCGACGATGATGTCATAATGGTCGTCATACCGACGATGATGTCATAATGGTCGTCATGGCGAAGATGATGTCATAATCGTCGTCATGGCGACGATGATGTCATAATGGTCGTCTTGCCGACGATGATGTCATAATGGTCGTCATGGCGACGGTGATGTCATAATATTCGTCATGGCGACGATGATGTCATAATGGTCGTCTTGCCGACGATGATGTCATAATGGTCGTCATGGCGACGGTGTTGCCATAATGGTCGTCATGGCGACGATCATGTCATAATGGTCGTCATGGCGACGATGATGTCATAATGGTCGTCATGGCGACGATGATGTCAGTATGGTGGTCATGGCTTTGGTGATGTCATAATGGTCGTCATGGCAATGGTGATGTCAGAATGGTCGTCATGGCGACGATGATGTCAGTATGGTGGTCATGGCTTTGGTGATGTCATAATGGTCGTCATGGCGACGATGATGTCATAATGGTCGTCATGGCGACGATGATGTCATAATGGTCGTCATGGCGACGGTGATGTCGTAATAGTCGTCATGGCGACGATGATGTCAGTATGGTGGTCATGGCTTTGGTGATGTCATAATGGTCGTCATGGTGACGGTGTTGCCATAATGGTCGTCATGGCGACGATGATGTCATAATGGTCGTCATGGCGACGATGATGTCATAATGGTCGTCATGGCGACGATGATGTCATAATGGTCGTCATGGCGACGATGATGTCAGTATGGTGATCATGGCTTTGGTGATGTCATAATGGTCGTCATGGCGACGGTGATGTCATAATGGTCGTCATGTCAATGGTGATGTCAGAATGGTCGTCATGGCGACGATGATGTCAGTATGGTGGTCATGGCTTTGGTAATGTCATAATGGTCGTCATGGCGACGATGATGTCATAATGGTCGTCATGGCGACGATGATGTCAATATGGTTGTCATGGCTTTGGTGATGTCATAATGGTCGTCAAGGCGACGGTGATGTCATAATGGTCGTCATGGCGACGATGATGTCATAATGGTCGTCACGGCGACGATGATGTCATAATGTTCGTCACGGCGGAGGTAATGTCATAATGGTCGTCATGGCGACGATGATGTCATACTGTCGTCATGGCGCCGGTGTTGCCATAATGGTCGTCATGGCGACGATGATGTCATAATGGTCATCATGGCGACGATGACGTCATAATGGTCGTAATGGCGACAATGACGTCATAATGGTCGTCATGGCGACGATGATGTCATAATGGTCGTCATGGCGACGATGATGTCAGTATGGTGGTCATGGCTTTGGTGATGTCATAATGGTCGTCATGGCGACGGTGATGTCATAATGACCGTCATGGCAATGGTGATGTCAGAATGGTCGTCATGGCGACGATGATGTCAGTATGGTGGTCATGGCTTTGGTGATGTCATAATGGTCGTCATGGCGACGATGATGTCATAATGGTCGTCATGGCGACGATGATGTCAATATGGTTGTCATGGCTTTGGTGATGTCATATTTTCGTCATGGCGACGATGATGTCATAATGGTCGTTACGGCGACGATGATGTCATAATGGTCGTCATAGCGACGATGATGTCATAATGGTCGTCATGGCGACGATGACGTCATAATGGTCGTCATGGCGACGATGATGTCATAATGGTCGTCATGGCGACGATGATGTCATACTGGTCGTCATGGCGACGGTGTTGCCATAATGGTCGTCATGGCGATGATGATGTCATAATGGTCGTCATGGCGACGGTGATGTCATAATGGTCGTCATGCCCACGATGATGTCAGTATGGTGGTCATGGCTTTCGTGATGTCATAATGGTCGTCATGGCAACGATGATGTCATAATGGTCGTCATGGCGACGATGATGTCATAATGGTCGTCATGGCGACGATGATGTCAGTATGGTGGTCATGGCTTTGGTGATGTCATAATGGTCGTCATAGCGAAGGTGATGTCAAAATGGTCGTCATGGCAATGGTGATGTCAGAATGGTCGACATGGCGACGATGATGTCATACTGGTCGTCATGGCGACGGTGTTGCCATAATTGTCGTCATGGCGACGATGATGTCATAATGGTCGTCATGGCAATGGTGATGTCAGAATGGTCGTCATGGCGACGATGATGTCATAATGGTCGTCATGGCGACGTTGATGTCATAATGGTCGTCATGGCAATGGTGATGTCATAATGGTCGTCACGGCGACGGTGATGTCATAATTGTCGTCATGGCGACGATGATGTCATACTGGTAGTCATGGCGACGGTGTTGCCATAATGGTCGTCATGGCGACGATGATGTCATAATGGTAGTCATGGCGGCGATGATGTCATACTGGTCGTCATGGCGACGGTGTTGCCATAATGGTAGTCATGGCGACGATGATGTCATACTGGTCGTCATGGCGACGGTGTTGCCATAATGGTCGTCATGGCGACGATGATGTCATAATGATCGTCATGGCGACGGTGATGTCATAATGGTCGTCATGCCGACGATGATGTCATAATGGTCGTCATGGCGAAGATGATGTCATAATGGTCGTCATGGCGACGGTGATGTCATAATAGTCTTCATGGCGACGATGATGTCATAATGGTCGTCATGCCGACGATGATGTCATAATGGTCGTCATGGCGACGGTGTTGCCATAATGGTCGTCATGGCGACGATGATATCATAATGGTCTTCATGGCGATGATGATGTCAGTATGGTGGTCATGGCTTTGATGATGTCATAATGGTCGTCATGGCGACGGTGATGTCATAATGGTCGTCATGGCAATGGTGATGTCAGAATGGTCGTCATGGCGACGATGATGTCAGTATGGTGGTCATGGCTTTGGTGATGTCATAATGGTCGTCATGGCGACGATGATGTCATAATGGTCGTCATGGCGACGATGATGTCAATATGGTTGTAATGGCTTTGGTGATGTCATAATGGTCGTCATGGCGACGGTGATGTCATAATGGTCGTCATGGCGACGATGATGTCATGATGGTCGTCACGGCGACGATGATGTCATGATGGTCGTCACGGCGACGGTGATGTCATAATGGTCGTCATGGCGACGATGATGTCATACTGGTCGTCATGGCGACGGTGTTGCCATAATGGTCGTCATGGCGACGATGATGTCATATGGTCGTCATGGCGACGATGATGTCATAATGGTCGTCACGGCGACGATGATGTCATAATGGTCGTCATGGCGACGATGACGTCATAATGGTCGTCATGGCGACGATGATGTCATAATGGTCGTCATGGCGACGATGATGTCATACTGGTCGTCATGGCGACGGTGTTGCAATAATGGTCGTCATGGCGACGATGATGTCATAATGGTCGTCATGGCGACGATGATGTCATAATGGTCGTCATACCGACGATGATGTCATAATGGTCGTCATGGCGAAGATGATGTCATAATCGTCGTCATGGCGACGATGATGTCATAATGGTCGTCTTGCCGACGATGATGTCATAATGGTCGTCATGGCGACGGTGATGTCATAATATTCGTCATGGCGACGATGATGTCATAATGGTCGTCTTGCCGACGATGATGTCATAATGGTCGTCATGGCGACGGTGTTGCCATAATGGTCGTCATGGCGACGATCATGTCATAATGGTCGTCATGGCGACGATGATGTCATAATGGTCGTCATGGCGACGATGATGTCAGTATGGTGGTCATGGCTTTGGTGATGTCATAATGGTCGTCATGGCAATGGTGATGTCAGAATGGTCGTCATGGCGACGATGATGTCAGTATGGTGGTCATGGCTTTGGTGATGTCATAATGGTCGTCATGGCGACGATGATGTCATAATGGTCGTCATGGCGACGATGATGTCATAATGGTCGTCATGGCGACGATGATGTCATACTGGTCGTCATGGCGACGGTATTGCCATAATGGTCATCATGGCGACGATGATGTCATAATGGTCGTCATGCCGACGATGATGTCATAATGGTCGTCATGGCGACGATGATGTCAGTATGGTGGTCATGGCTTTGGTGATGTCATAATGGTCGTCATGGCAACGGTGATGTCATAATGGTCGTCATGGCAATGGTGATGTCAGAATGGTCGTCATGGCGACGGTGATGTCAGTATGGTGGTCATGGCTTTGGAGATGTCATAATGGTCGTCATGGCGACGATGATGTCATAATGGTCGTCATGGCGACGATGATATCAATATGGTTGTCATGGCTTTGGTGATGTCATAATGGTCGTCAAGGCGACGGTGATGTCATAATGGTCATCATGGCGACGATGATGTCATAATGGGCGTCACGGCGACGGTGATGTCATACTGGTCGTCATGGCGGCGGTGTTGCCATAATGGTCGTCATGGCGACGATGATGTCATAATGGTCGTCATGGCGACGGTGATGTCATAATAGTCGTCATTTCGACGATGATGTCATAATGGTCGTCATGCCGACGATGATGTCATAATGGTCGTCATGGCGACGGTGTTGCCATAATGGTCGTCATGGCGACGATGATATCATAATGGTCGTCATGGCGACGATGATGTCAATATGGTTGTAATGGCTTTGGTGATGTCATAATGTTCGTCATGGCGACGATGATGTCATAATGGTCATCATGGCGACGGTGATGTCATAATAGTCGTCATCGCGACGATGATGTCATAATGGTCGTCTTGCCGACGATGATGTCATAATGGTCGTCATGGCGACGGTGTTGCCATAATGGTCGTCATGGCGACGATGATGTCATAATGGTCGTCATGGCGACGATGGTGTCATAATGGTCGTCATGGCGACGATGATGTCAGTATGGTGGTCATCGCTTTGGTGATGTCACAATGGTCGTCATGGCAATGGTGATGTCAGAATGATCGTCATGGCGACGATGATGTCAGTATGGTGGTCAAGGCTTTGGTGATGTCATAATGGTCGTCATGGCGACGATGATGTCATGATGGTCGTCATGGCGACGATGATGTCAATATGGTTGTCATGGCTTTGTTGATGTCATAATGGTCGTCATGGCGACGGTGATGTCATAATGGTCGTCATGGCGACAATGATGTCATAATGGTCGTCACGGCGACGATGATGTCATAATGGTCGTCACGGCGACGGTGATGTCATAATGGTCGTCATGGCGACGATGATGTCATACTGGTCGTCATGGCGACGGTGTTGCCATAATGGTCGTCATGGCGACGATGATGTCATAATGGTCGTCATGGCGACGATGATGTCAGTATGGTGGTCATGGCTTTGGTGATGTCATAATGGTCGTCATGGCGACGGTGATGTCATAATGGTCGTCATGGCAATGGTGATGTCAGAATGGTTGTCATGGCGACGATGATGTCAGTATGGTGGCCATGGCTTTGGTGTTGTCATAATGGTCGTCATGGCGACGATGATGTCATAATGGTCGTCATGGCGACGATGATGTCAATATGGTTGTCATGGCTTTGGTGATGTCATAATGGTCGTCATGGCGACGGTGATGTCATAATGGTCGTCATGCCGACGATGATGCCATAATGGTCGTCATGGCGACTGTGTTGACATAATGGTCGTCATGACGACGATGATGTCATAATGGTCGTCATGGCGACGATGATGTCAATATAGTTGTCATGGCTTTGGTGATGTCATAATGGTCGTCATGGCGACGGTGATGTCATAATGGTCGTCATGGCGACGATGATGTCATAATGGTCGTCATGGCGACGATGATGTCATAATGGTCGTCACGGCGACGATGATGTCATAATGGTCGTCACGGCGACGGTGATGTCATAATGGTCGTCACGGCGACGGTGATGTCATAATGGTCGCCATGGCGACGATGATGTCATACTGGTCTTCATGGCGACGGTGTTGCCATAATGGTCGTCATGGCGACGATGATGTCATAATGGTCGTCATGGCGACGATGATGTCATAATGGTCGTCATGGCGACGATGATGTCATACTGGTCTTCATGGCGACGGTGTTGCCATAATGGTCGTCATGGCGACGATGATGTCATAATGGTCGTCATGGCGACGATGATGTCATAATGGTCGTCACGGCGACGGTGATGTCATAATGGTCGTCATGGCGACGATGATGTCATAATGGTCGTCATGGCGACGGTGATGTCATAATGGTCGTCAAGCCGACGATGATGTCAGTATGGTGGTCATGGCTTTGGTGATGTCATAATGGTCGTCATGGCGACGGTGTTGCCATAATGGTCGTCATGGCGACGATGATGTCATAATGGTCGTCATGGCGACAATGATGTCATAATGGTCGTCATGGCGACGATGATGTCATACTGGTCGTCATGGCGACGATGATGTCATAATGGTCGTCATGGCGACGGTGACGTCATAATGGTCGTCATGGCGACGATGATGTCATAATGGTCGTCATGGCGACGGTGACGTCATAATGGTCGTCATGGCGACGATGATGTCATAATGGTCGTCATGGCGACGGTATTGCCATAATGGTCATCATGGCGACGATGATGTCATAATGGTCGTCATGCCGACGATGATGTCATAATGGTCGTCATGGCGACGATGATGTCAGTATGGTGGTCATGGCTTTGGTGATGTCATAATGGTCGTCATGGCGACGATGATGTCATAATTGTCGTCATGGCGACGGTATTGCCATAATGGTCATCATGGCGACGATGAAGTCATAATGGTCGTCATGCCGACGATGATGTCATAATGGTCGTCATGGCGACAATGATGTCAGTATGGTGGTCATGGCTTTGGTGATGTCATAATGGTCGTCATGGCAACGGTGATGTCATAATGGTCGTCATGGCAATGGTGATGTCAGAATGGTCGTCATGGCGACGGTGATGTCAGTATGGTGGTCATGGCTTTGGTGATGTCATAATGGTCGTCATGGCGACGATGATGTCATAATGGTCGTCATGGCGACGATGATGTCAATATGGTTGTCATGGCTTTGGTGATGTCATAATGGTCGTCAAGGCGACGGTGATGTCATAATGGTCGTCATGGCGACGATGATGTCATAATGGGCGTCACGGCGACAGTGATGTCATAATTGTCGTCATGGCGCCGATGATGTCATACTGGTCGTCATGGCGACGGTGTTGCCATAATGGTCGTCATGGCGACGATGACGTCATAATGGTCGTCATGGCGACGATGATGTCATAATGGTCGTCATGGCAACGATGACGTCATAATGGTCGTCATGGCGACGATGATGTCATAATGGTAGTCATGGCGACGATGATGTCATACTGGTCGTCATGGCGACGGTGTTGCCATAATGGTCGTCATGGCGACGATGATGTCATAATGATCGTCATGGCGACGGTGATGTCATAATGGTCGTCATGCCGACGATGATGTCATAATGGTCGTCATGGCGAAGATGATGTCATAATGGTCGTCATGGCGACGATGACGTCATAATGGTCGTAATGGCGACGATGACGTCATAATGGTCGTCATGGCGACGATGATGTCATAATGGTAGTCATGGCGACGATGATGTCATACTGGTCGTCATGGCGACGGTGTTGCCATAATGGTCGTCATGGCGACGATGATGTCATAATGATCGTCATGGCGACGGTGATGTCATAATGGTCGTCATGCCGACGATGATGTCATAATGGTCGTCATGGCGAAGATGATGTCATAATGGTCGTCATGGCGACGATGACGTCATAATGGTCGTCATGGCGACGATGACATCATAATGGTCGTCATGGCGACGATGACGTCATAATGGTCGTCATGGCGACGGTGATGTCATAATAGTCGTCATGGCGACGATTATGTCATAATGGTCGTCATGCCGACGATGATGTCATAATGGTCGTCATGGCGACGGTGTTGCCATAATGGTCGTCATGGCGACGATGATATCATAATGGTCGTCATGGCGACGATGATGTCAGTATGGTGGTCATGGCTTAGGTGATGTCTTAATGGTCGTCATGGCGACGGTGATGTCATAATGGTCGTCATGGCGACGATGACGTCATAATGGTTGTCATGTCGACGATGATGTCATAATGGTCGTCATGGCGACGATGATGTCATACTGGTCGTCATGGTGACGGTGTTGCCATAATGGTAGTCATGGCGACGATGATGTCATAATGGTCGTCATGCCGACGATGATGTCATAATGGTCGTCATGCCGACGATGATGTCATAATGGTCGTCATGGCGACGGTGTTGCCATAATGGTCGTCATGGCGACGATAATGTCATAATGGTCGTCATGGCGACGGTGTTGCCATAATGGTCGTCATGTCGACGATGATGTCATAATGGTCGTCATGGCGACGGTGATGTCATAATGGTCGTCATGGCGACGATGTTGTAATAATGGTCGTCATGGCGAAGATGATGTCATAATGGTCGTCATGGCGACGATGATGTCATACTGGTCGTCATGGCGACGATGATGTCATACTGGTCGTCATGGCGACGGTGTTGCCATAATGGTCGTCATGGCGACGATGATGTCATAATGGTCGTCATGGCGACGATGATGTCATAATGGTCGTCATGGCGATGATGACGTCATAATGGTCGTCATGGCGACGATGATGTCATAATGGTCGTCATGGCGACGATGATGTCATACTGGTCGTCATGGCGACGGTGTTGCCATAATGGTCGTCATGGCGACGATGATGTCATAATGGTCGTCATGGCGACGGTGATGTCATAATGGTCGTCATGCCGACGATGATGTCAGTATGGTGGTCATGGCTTTGGTGATGTCATAATGGTCGTCATGGCGACGATGATGTCATAATGGTCCTCATGGCGACGATGATGTCAATATGGTTGTCATGGCTTTGGTGATGTCATAATGGTCGTCATGGCGACGATGATGTCATAATGGTCGTCACGGCGACGATGATGTCATAATGGTCGTCACGGCGACGATGATGTCATAATGGTCGTCACGGCGGCGGTAATGTCATAATGGTCGTCATGGCGACGATGACGTCATAATGGTCGTCATGGCGACGATGACGTCATAATGGTCGTCATGGCGACGATGATGTCATAATGGTCGTCATGGTGACGATGATGTCATACTCGTCGTCATGGCGACGGTATTGCCATAATGGTCGTCATGGCGACGATGATGTCATAATGGTCGTCATGCCGACGATGATGTCATAATGGTCGTCATGGCGACGGTGTTGCCATAATGGTCATCATGGCGACGATGATATCATAATGGTCGTCATGGCGACGATGATGTCAGTATGGTGGTCATGGCTTTGGTGATGTCATAATGGTCGTCATGGCGACAGTGATGTCATAATGGTCGTCATGGCAATGGTGATGTCAGAATGGTCGTCATGGCGACGATGATGTCAGTATGGTGGTCATGGCTTTGGTGATGTCATAATGGTCGTCATGGCGACGGTGATGTCATAATAGTCGTCATGGCGACGATGATGTCAGTATGGTGGTCATGGCTTTGGTGATGTCATAATGGTCGTCATGGCGACGGTGATGTCATAATGGTCGTCATGGCAATGGTGATGTCAGAATGGTCATCATGGCGACGATGATGTCAGTATGGTGGTCATGGCTTTGGTGATGTAATAATGGTCGTCATGGCGACGATGATGTCATAATGGTCCTCATGGCGACGATGATGTCAATATGGTTGTCATGGCTTTGGTGATGTCATAATGGTCGTCATGGCAATGGTGATGTCAGAATGGTCGTCATGGCGACGATCATGTCAGTATGGTGGTCATGGCTTTGGTGATGTCATAATGGTCGTCATGGCGACGGTGATGTCATAATAGTCGTCATGGCGACGATGATGTCATTAAGGTCGTCATGCCGACGATGATGTCATAATGGTCGTCATGGCGACGGTGTTGCCATAATGGTCGTCATGGCGACGATGATGTCAGTATGGTGGTCATGGCTTTGGTGATGTCATAATGGTCGTCATGGCGACGGTGATGTCATAATGGTCGTCATGGCAATGGTGATGTCAGAATGGTCATCATGGCGACGATGATGTCAGTATGGTGGTCATGGCTTTGGTGATGTAATAATGGTCGTCATGGCGACGATGATGTCATAATGGTCCTCATGGCGACGATGATGTCAATATGGTTGTCATGGCTTTGGTGATGTCATAATGGTCGTCATGGCGACGGTGATGTCATAATGGTCGTCATGGCGACGATGATTTCAGTATGGTGGTCATGGCTTTGGTGATGTCATAATGGTCGTCATGGCGACGGTGATGTCAGAATGGTCGTCATGGCGACGATGATGTCATACTGGTCGTCATGGCGACGGTGTTGCCATAATGGTCGTCATGGCGACCGTGTTGCCATAATGGTCGTCATGGCGACGGTGTTGCCATAATGGTCATCATGGCGACGATGATGTCATAATGGTCGGTCGTCATGGCAATGGTGATGTCAGAATGGTCGTCATGGCGACGATGATGTCATAATGGTCGTCATGGCGACGGTGATGTCATAATGGTCGTCATGGCGACGATGATGTCATAATGGTCGTCATGGCGAAGATGATGTCATAATGGTCGTCATGGCGACGATGATGTCATAATGGTCGTCATGGCGACGATGATGTCATAATGGTCGTCATGGCGACGATGATGTCATAATGGTCGTCATGGCGACGGTGATGTCATAATAGTCGTCATGGCGACGATGATGTCATAAAGGTCGTCATGCCGACGATGATGTCATAATGGTCGTCATGGCGACGATGATGTCAGTATGGTGGTCATGGCTTTGGTGATGTCATAATGGTCGTCATGGCGACGGTGATGTCATAATGGTCGTCATGGCAATGGTGATGTCAGAATGGTCATCATGGCGACGATGATGTCAGTAGGGTGGTCATGGCTTTGGTGATGTCATAATGGTCGTCATGGCGACGATGATGTCATAATGGTCGTCACGGCGACGATGATGTCATAATGGTCGTCACGGCTCCGGTGATGTCATAGTGGTCGTCATGGCGACGATGATGTCATACTGGTCGTCATGGCGACGATGACGTCATAATGGTCGTCATGGCGACGATGACGTCATAATGGTCGTCATGGCGACGATGATGTCATAATGGTCATCATGGCGACGATGATGTCATAATGCTCATCATGGCAACGATGACGTCATAATGGTCGTCATGGCGACGCTGATGTCATAATGGATGTCATGGCGACGATGATGTCATACTGGTCGTCATGGCGACGGTATTGCCATAATGGTCGTCATGGCGACGATGATGTCATAATGGTCGTCATGCCGACGATGATGTCATAATGGTCGTCATGGCGACGGTGTTGCCATAATGGTCGTCATGTCGACGATGATGTCATAATGGTCGTCATGGCTATGATGATGTCAGTATGGTGGTCATGGCTTTGGTGATGTCATATTGGTCGTCATGGCGACGATGATGTCATAATGGTCGTCATGGCGACGATGATGTCAATATGGTTGTCATGGCTTTGGTGATGTCATAATGGTCGTCATGGCGACGGTGATGTCATAATGGTCGTCACGGCGACGATGATGTCATAATGGTCGTCACGGCGACGATGATGTCATAATGGTCGTCACGGCGACGGTGATGTCATACTGGTCGTCATGGCGACGATGATGTCATACTGGTCGTCATGGCGAAGGTGTTGCCATAATGGTCGTCATGGCGACGATGATGTCATAATGGTCGTCATGGCGACGATGATGTCATAATGGTCGTCATGGCGACGATGATGTCATAATGGTCGTCATGGCGAAGATGACGTCATATTGGTCGTCATGGCGACGATGATGTCATAATGGTCGTCATGGCGACGATGATGTCATACTGGTCGTCATGGCGACGGTGTTGCCATAATGGTCGTCATGGCGACGATGATGTCATAATGGTCGTCATGGCGACGGTGATGTCATAATGGTCGTCATGCCGACGATGATGTCATAATGGTCGTCATGGCGAAGATGATGTCATAATGGTCGTCATGGCGACGATGACGTCATAATGGTCGTCATGGCGAAGATGATGTCATAATGGTCGTCATGGCGACGATGACGTCATAATGGTCGTCATGGCGACGATGACGTCATAATGGTCGTCATGGCGACGATGACGTCATAATGGTCGTCATGGCGACGATGACGTCATAATGGTCGTCACGGCGACGATGATGTCATAATGGTCGTCACGGCGACGATGATGTCATAATGGTCGTCACGGCGACGGTGATGTCATAAGGGTCGTCATGCCGACGATGATGTCATAATGGTCGTCATGGCAACGGTGTTGCCATAATGGTCGTCATGGCGACGATGATGTCATAATGGTCGTCATGGCGACGATGATGTCATAATGGTCGTCATGGCGACGATAACGTCATAATGGTCGTCATGGCGACGATGATGTCATAATGGTCGTCATGGCGATGATGATGTCATACTGGTCGTCATGGCGACGGTATTGCCATAGTTGTCGTCATGGCGACGATGATGTCATAATGGTCGTCATGCCGACGATGATGTCATAATGGTCGTCATGGCGACGGTGTTGCCATAATGGTCGTCATGTCGACGATGATGTCATAATGGTCGTCATGGCGACGGTGATGTCATAATGGTCGTCATGGCGACGATGTTGTAATAATGGTCGTCATGGCGAAGATGATGTCATAATGGTCGTCATGGCGACGATGATGTCATACTGGTCGTCATGGCGACGATGATGTCATACTGGTCGTCATGGCGACGGTGTTGCCATAATGGTCGTCATGGCGACGATGATGTCATAATGGTCGTCATGGCGACGATGATGTCATAATGGTCGTCATGGCGATGATGACGTCATAATGGTCGTCATGGCGACGATGATGTCATAATGGTCGTCATGGCGACGATGATGTCATACTGGTCGTCATGGCGACGGTGTTGCCATAATGGTCGTCATGGCGACGATGATGTCATAATGGTCGTCATGGCGACGGTGATGTCATAATGGTCGTCATGCCGACGATGATGTCATAATGGTCGTCATGGCGAAGATGATGTCATAATGGTTGTCATGGCGACGATGACGTCATAATGGTCGTCATGGCGAAGATGATGTCATAATGGTCGTCATGGCGACGATGACGTCATAATGGTCGTCATGGCGACGATGATGTCATAATGGTCGTCATGGCGACGATGATGTCATACTGGTCGTCATGGCGACGGTATTGCCATAGTTGTCGTCATGGCGACGATGATGTCATAATGGTCGTCATGGCGACGATGATGTCATAATGGTCGTCATGGCGACGATAACGTCATAATGGTCGTCATGGCGACAATGATGTCATAATGGTCGTCATGGCGACGATGATGTCATACTGGTCGTCATGGCGACGGTATTGCCATAGTTGTCGTCATGGCGACGATGATGTCATAATGATCGTCATGCCGACGATGATGTCATAATGGTCGTCATGGCGACGGTGTTACCATAATGGTCGTCATGTCGACGATGATGTCATAATGGTCGTCATGGCGACGGTGATGTCATAATGGTCGTCATGGCGACGATGTTGTAATAATGGTCGTCATGGCGACGATGATGTCATAATGGTCGTCATGGCGACGATGATGTCATAATGGTCGTCATGGCGACGATGATGTCATAATGGTCGTCATGGCGACGGTGATGTCGTAATAGTCGTCATGGCGACGATGATGTCAGTATGGTGGTCATGGCTTTGGTGATGTCATAATGGTCGTCATGGCGACGGTGTTGCCATAATGGTCGTCATGGCGACGATGATGTCATAATGGTCGTCATGGCGACGATGATGTCATAATGGTCGTCATGGCGACGATGATGTCATAATGGTCGTCATGGCGACGATGATGTCAGTATGGTGATCATGGCTTTGGTGATGTCATAATGGTCGTCATGGCGACGGTGATGTCATAATGGTCGTCATGTCAATGGTGATGTCAGAATGGTCGTCATGGCGACGATGATGTCAGTATGGTGGTCATGGCTTTGGTAATGTCATAATGGTCGTCATGGCGACGATGATGTCATAATGGTCGTCATGGCGACGATGATGTCAATATGGTTGTCATGGCTTTGGTGATGTCATAATGGTCGTCAAGGCGACGGTGATGTCATAATGGTCGTCATGGCGACGATGATGTCATAATGGTCGTCACGGCGACGATGATGTCATAATGTTCGTCACGGCGGAGGTAATGTCATAATGGTCGTCATGGCGACGATGATGTCATACTGTCGTCATGGCGCCGGTGTTGCCATAATGGTCGTCATGGCGACGATGATGTCATAATGGTCATCATGGCGACGATGACGTCATAATGGTCGTAATGGCGACAATGACGTCATAATGGTCGTCATGGCGACGATGATGTCATAATGGTCGTCATGGCGACGATGATGTCAGTATGGTGGTCATGGCTTTGGTGATGTCATAATGGTCGTCATGGCGACGGTGATGTCATAATGACCGTCATGGCAATGGTGATGTCAGAATGGTCGTCATGGCGACGATGATGTCAGTATGGTGGTCATGGCTTTGGTGATGTCATAATGGTCGTCATGGCGACGATGATGTCATAATGGTCGTCATGGCGACGATGATGTCAATATGGTTGTCATGGCTTTGGTGATGTCATATTTTCGTCATGGCGACGATGATGTCATAATGGTCGTTACGGCGACGATGATGTCATAATGGTCGTCATAGCGGCGATGATGTCATAATGGTCGTCATGGCGACGATGACGTCATAATGGTCGTCATGGCGACGATGATGTCATAATGGTCGTCATGGCGACGATGATGTCATACTGGTCGTCATGGCGACGGTGTTGCCATAATGGTCGTCATGGCGATGATGATGTCATAATGGTCGTCATGGCGACGGTGATGTCATAATGGTCGTCATGCCCACGATGATGTCAGTATGGTGGTCATGGCTTTCGTGATGTCATAATGGTCGTCATGGCAACGATGATGTCATAATGGTCGTCATGGCGACGATGATGTCATAATGGTCGTCATGGCGACGATGATGTCAGTATGGTGGTCATGGCTTTGGTGATGTCATAATGGTCGTCATAGCGAAGGTGATGTCAAAATGGTCGTCATGGCAATGGTGATGTCAGAATGGTCGACATGGCGACGATGATGTCATACTGGTCGTCATGGCGACGGTGTTGCCATAATTGTCGTCATGGCGACGATGATGTCATAATGGTCGTCATGGCAATGGTGATGTCAGAATGGTCGTCATGGCGACGATGATGTCATAATGGTCGTCATGGCGACGTTGATGTCATAATGGTCGTCATGGCAATGGTGATGTCATAATGGTCGTCACGGCGACGGTGATGTCATAATTGTCGTCATGGCGACGATGATGTCATACTGGTAGTCATGGCGACGGTGTTGCCATAATGGTCGTCATGGCGACGATGATGTCATAATGGTAGTCATGGCGGCGATGATGTCATACTGGTCGTCATGGCGACGGTGTTGCCATAATGGTAGTCATGGCGACGATGATGTCATACTGGTCGTCATGGCGACGGTGTTGCCATAATGGTCGTCATGGCGACGATGATGTCATAATGATCGTCATGGCGACGGTGATGTCATAATGGTCGTCATGCCGACGATGATGTCATAATGGTCGTCATGGCGAAGATGATGTCATAATGGTCGTCATGGCGACGGTGATGTCATAATAGTCTTCATGGCGACGATGATGTCATAATGGTCGTCATGCCGACGATGATGTCATAATGGTCGTCATGGCGACGGTGTTGCCATAATGGTCGTCATGGCGACGATGATATCATAATGGTCTTCATGGCGATGATGATGTCAGTATGGTGGTCATGGCTTTGATGATGTCATAATGGTCGTCATGGCGACGGTGATGTCATAATGGTCGTCATGGCAATGGTGATGTCAGAATGGTCGTCATGGCGACGATGATGTCAGTATGGTGGTCATGGCTTTGGTGATGTCATAATGGTCGTCATGGCGACGATGATGTCATAATGGTCGTCATGGCGACGATGATGTCAATATGGTTGTAATGGCTTTGGTGATGTCATAATGGTCGTCATGGCGACGGTGATGTCATAATGGTCGTCATGGCGACGATGATGTCATGATGGTCGTCACGGCGACGATGATGTCATGATGGTCGTCACGGCGACGGTGATGTCATAATGGTCGTCATGGCGACGATGATGTCATACTGGTCGTCATGGCGACGGTGTTGCCATAATGGTCGTCATGGCGACGATGATGTCATATGGTCGTCATGGCGACGATGATGTCATAATGGTCGTCACGGCGACGATGATGTCATAATGGTCGTCATGGCGACGATGACGTCATAATGGTCGTCATGGCGACGATGATGTCATAATGGTCGTCATGGCGACGATGATGTCATACTGGTCGTCATGGCGACGGTGTTGCAATAATGGTCGTCATGGCGACGATGATGTCATAATGGTCGTCATGGCGACGATGATGTCATAATGGTCGTCATACCGACGATGATGTCATAATGGTCGTCATGGCGAAGATGATGTCATAATCGTCGTCATGGCGACGATGATGTCATAATGGTCGTCTTGCCGACGATGATGTCATAATGGTCGTCATGGCGACGGTGATGTCATAATATTCGTCATGGCGACGATGATGTCATAATGGTCGTCTTGCCGACGATGATGTCATAATGGTCGTCATGGCGACGGTGTTGCCATAATGGTCGTCATGGCGACGATCATGTCATAATGGTCGTCATGGCGACGATGATGTCATAATGGTCGTCATGGCGACGATGATGTCAGTATGGTGGTCATGGCTTTGGTGATGTCATAATGGTCGTCATGGCAATGGTGATGTCAGAATGGTCGTCATGGCGACGATGATGTCAGTATGGTGGTCATGGCTTTGGTGATGTCATAATGGTCGTCATGGCGACGATGATGTCATAATGGTCGTCGTGGCGACGATGATGTCATAATGGTCGTCATGGCGACGATGATGTCATACTGGTCGTCATGGCGACGGTATTGCCATAATGGTCATCATGGCGACGATGATGTCATAATGGTCGTCATGCCGACGATGATGTCATAATGGTCGTCATGGCGACGATGATGTCAGTATGGTGGTCATGGCTTTGGTGATGTCATAATGGTCGTCATGGCAACGGTGATGTCATAATGGTCGTCATGGCAATGGTGATGTCAGAATGGTCGTCATGGCGACGGTGATGTCAGTATGGTGGTCATGGCTTTGGAGATGTCATAATGGTCGTCATGGCGACGATGATGTCATAATGGTCGTCATGGCGACGATGATATCAATATGGTTGTCATGGCTTTGGTGATGTCATAATGGTCGTCAAGGCGACGGTGATGTCATAATGGTCATCATGGCGACGATGATGTCATAATGGGCGTCACGGCGACGGTGATGTCATACTGGTCGTCATGGCGACGGTGTTGCCATAATGGTCGTCATGGCGACGATGATGTCATAATGGTCGTCATGGCGACGGTGATGTCATAATAGTCGTCATTTCGACGATGATGTCATAATGGTCGTCATGCCGACGATGATGTCATAATGGTCGTCATGGCGACGGTGTTGCCATAATGGTCGTCATGGCGACGATGATATCATAATGGTCGTCATGGCGACGATGATGTCAATATGGTTGTAATGGCTTTGGTGATGTCATAATGTTCGTCATGGCGACGATGATGTCATAATGGTCATCATGGCGACGGTGATGTCATAATAGTCGTCATCGCGACGATGATGTCATAATGGTCGTCTTGCCGACGATGATGTCATAATGGTCGTCATGGCGACGGTGTTGCCATAGTGGTCGTCATGGCGACGATGATGTCATAATGGTCGTCATGGCGACGATGGTGTCATAATGGTCGTCATGGCGACGATGATGTCAGTATGGTGGTCAAGGCTTTGGTGATGTCATAATGGTCGTCATGGCGACGATGATGTCATGATGGTCGTCATGGCGACGATGATGTCAATATGGTTGTCATGGCTTTGTTGATGTCATAATGGTCGTCATGGCGACGGTGATGTCATAATGGTCGTCATGGCGACAATGATGTCATAATGGTCGTCACGGCGACGATGATGTCATAATGGTCGTCACGGCGACGGTGATGTCATAATGGTCGTCATGGCGACGATGATGTCATACTGGTCGTCATGGCGACGGTGTTGCCATAATGGTCGTCATGGCGACGATGATGTCATAATGGTCGTCATGGCGACGATGATGTCAGTATGGTGGTCATGGCTTTGGTGATGTCATAATGGTCGTCATGGCGACGGTGATGTCATAATGGTCGTCATGGCAATGGTGATGTCAGAATGGTTGTCATGGCGACGATGATGTCAGTATGGTGGCCATGGCTTTGGTGTTGTCATAATGGTCGTCATGGCGACGATGATGTCATAATGGTCGTCATGGCGACGATGATGTCAATATGGTTGTCATGGCTTTGGTGATGTCATAATGGTCGTCATGGCGACGGTGATGTCATAATGGTCGTCATGCCGACGATGATGCCATAATGGTCGTCATGGCGACTGTGTTGACATAATGGTCGTCATGACGACGATGATGTCATAATGGTCGTCATGGCGACGATGATGTCAATATAGTTGTCATGGCTTTGGTGATGTCATAATGGTCGTCATGGCGACGGTGATGTCATAATGGTCGTCATGGCGACGATGATGTCATAATGGTCGTCATGGCGACGATGATGTCATAATGGTCGTCACGGCGACGATGATGTCATAATGGTCGTCACGGCGACGGTGATGTCATAATGGTCGCCATGGCGACGATGATGTCATACTGGTCTTCATGGCGACGGTGTTGCCATAATGGTCGTCATGGCGACGATGATGTCATAATGGTCGTCATGGCGACGATGATGTCATAATGGTCGTCATGGCGACGATGATGTCATACTGGTCTTCATGGCGACGGTGTTGCCATAATGGTCGTCATGGCGACGATGATGTCATAATGGTCGTCATGGCGACGATGATGTCATAATGGTCGTCACGGCGACGGTGATGTCATAATGGTCGTCATGGCGACGATGATGTCATAATGGTCGTCATGGCGACGGTGATGTCATAATGGTCGTCAAGCCGACGATGATGTCAGTATGGTGGTCATGGCTTTGGTGATGTCATAATGGTCGTCATGGCGACGGTGTTGCCATAATGGTCGTCATGGCGACGATGATGTCATAATGGTCGTCATGGCGACAATGATGTCATAATGGTCGTCATGGCGACGATGATGTCATACTGGTCGTCATGGCGACGATGATGTCATAATGGTCGTCATGGCGACGGTGACGTCATAATGGTCGTCATGGCGACGATGATGTCATAATGGTCGTCATGGCGACGGTGACGTCATAATGGTCGTCATGGCGACGATGATGTCATAATGGTCGTCATGGCGACGGTATTGCCATAATGGTCATCATGGCGACGATGATGTCATAATGGTCGTCATGCCGACGATGATGTCATAATGGTCGTCATGGCGACGATGATGTCAGTATGGTGGTCATGGCTTTGGTGATGTCATAATGGTCGTCATGGCGACGATGATGTCATAATTGTCGTCATGGCGACGGTATTGCCATAATGGTCATCATGGCGACGATGAAGTCATAATGGTCGTCATGCCGACGATGATGTCATAATGGTCGTCATGGCGACGATGATGTCAGTATGGTGGTCATGGCTTTGGTGATGTCATAATGGTCGTCATGGCAACGGTGATGTCATAATGGTTGTCATGGCAATGGTGATGTCAGAATGGTCGTCATGGCGACGGTGATGTCAGTATGGTGGTCATGGCTTTGGTGATGTCATAATGGTCGTCATGGCGACGATGATGTCATAATGGTCGTCATGGCGACGATGATGTCAATATGGTTGTCATGGCTTTGGTGATGTCATAATGGTCGTCAAGGCGACGGTGATGTCATAATGGTCGTCATGGCGACGATGATGTCATAATGGGCGTCACGGCGACAGTGATGTCATAATTGTCGTCATGGCGCCGATGATGTCATACTGGTCGTCATGGCGACGGTGTTGCCATAATGGTCGTCATGGCGACGATGACGTCATAATGGTCGTCATGGCGACGATGATGTCATAATGGTCGTCATGGCAACGATGACGTCATAATGGTCGTCATGGCGACGATGATGTCATAATGGTAGTCATGGCGACGATGATGTCATACTGGTCGTCATGGCGACGGTGTTGCCATAATGGTCGTCATGGCGACGATGATGTCATAATGATCGTCATGGCGACGGTGATGTCATAATGGTCGTCATGCCGACGATGATGTCATAATGGTCGTCATGGCGAAGATGATGTCATAATGGTCGTCATGGCGACGATGACGTCATAATGGTCGTCATGGCGACGATGACGTCATAATGGTCGTCATGGCGACGATGATGTCATAATGGTAGTCATGGCGACGATGATGTCATACTGGTCGTCATGGCGACGGTGTTGCCATAATGGTCGTCATGGCGACGATGATGTCATAATGATCGTCATGGCGACGGTGATGTCATAATGGTCGTCATGCCGACGATGATGTCATAATGGTCGTCATGGCGAAGATGATGTCATAATGGTCGTCATGGCGACGATGACGTCATAATGGTCGTCATGGCGACGATGACATCATAATGGTCGTCATGGCGACGATGACGTCATAATGGTCGTCATGGCGACGGTGATGTCATAATAGTCGTCATGGCGACGATTATGTCATAATGGTCGTCATGCCGACGATGATGTCATAATGGTCGTCATGGCGACGGTGTTGCCATAATGGTCGTCATGGCGACGATGATATCATAATGGTCGTCATGGCGACGATGATGTCAGTATGGTGGTCATGGCTTAGGTGATGTCTTAATGGTCGTCATGGCGACGGTGATGTCATAATGGTCGTCATGGCGACGATGACGTCATAATGGTCGTCATGTCGACGATGATGTCATAATGGTCGTCATGGCGACGATGATGTCATACTGGTCGTCATGGTGACGGTGTTGCCATAATGGTAGTCATGGCGACGATGATGTCATAATGGTCGTCATGCCGACGATGATGTCATAATGGTCGTCATGCCGACGATGATGTCATAATGGTCGTCATGGCGACGGTGTTGCCATAATGGTCGTCATGGCGACGATGATGTCATAATGGTCGTCATGGCGACGGTGATGTCATAATGGTCGTCATGCCGACGATGATGTCATAATGGTCGTCATGCCGACGATGATGTCATAATGGTCGTCATGCCGACGATGATGTCATAATGGTCGTCATGGCGACGATGATGTCAGTATGGTGGTCATGGCTTTGGTGATGTCATAATGGTCGTCATAGCGAAGGTGATGTCAAAATGGTCGTCATGGCAATGGTGATGTCAGAATGGTCGACATGGCGACGATGATGTCATACTGGTCGTCATGGCGACGGTGTTGCCATAATTGTCGTCATGGCGACGATGATGTCATAATGGTCGTCATGGCAATGGTGATGTCAGAATGGTCGTCATGGCGACGATGATGTCATAATGGTCGTCATGGCGACGTTGATGTCATAATGGTCGTCATGGCAATGGTGATGTCATAATGGTCGTCACGGCGACGGTGATGTCATAATTGTCGTCATGGCGACGATGATGTCATACTGGTAGTCATGGCGACGGTGTTGCCATAATGGTCGTCATGGCGACGATGATGTCATAATGGTAGTCATGGCGGCGATGATGTCATACTGGTCGTCATGGCGACGGTGTTGCCATAATGGTAGTCATGGCGACGATGATGTCATACTGGTCGTCATGGCGACGGTGTTGCCATAATGGTCGTCATGGCGACGATGATGTCATAATGATCGTCATGGCGACGGTGATGTCATAATGGTCGTCATGCCGACGATGATGTCATAATGGTCGTCATGGCGAAGATGATGTCATAATGGTCGTCATGGCGACGGTGATATCATAATAGTCTTCATGGCGACGATGATGTCATAATGGTCGTCATGCCGACGATGATGTCATAATGGTCGTCATGGCGACGGTGTTGCCATAATGGTCGTCATGGCGACGATGATATCATAATGGTCGTCATGGCGATGATGATGTCAGTATGGTGGTCATGGCTTTGATGATGTCATAATGGTCGTCATGGCGACGGTGATGTCATAATGGTCGTCATGGCAATGGTGATGTCAGAATGGTCGTCATGGCGACGATGATGTCAGTATGGTGGTCATGGCTTTGGTGATGTCATAATGGTCGTCATGGCGACGATGATGTCATAATGGTCGTCATGGCGACGATGATGTCAATATGGTTGTAATGGCTTTGGTGATGTCATAATGGTCGTCATGGCGACGGTGATGTCATAATGGTCGTCATGGCGACGATGATGTCATGATGGTCGTCACGGCGACGATGATGTCATGATGGTCGTCACGGCGACGGTGATGTCATAATGGTCGTCATGGCGACGATGATGTCATACTGGTCGTCATGGCGACGGTGTTGCCATAATGGTCGTCATGGCGACGATGATGTCATATGGTCGTCATGGCGACGATGATGTCATAATGGTCGTCACGGCGACGATGATGTCATAATGGTCGTCATGGCGACGATGACGTCATAATGGTCGTCATGGCGACGATGATGTCATAATGGTCGTCATGGCGACGATGATGTCATACTGGTCGTCATGGCGATGGTGTTGCAATAATGGTCGTCATGGCGACGATGATGTCATAATGGTCGTCATGGCGACGATGATGTCATAATGGTCGTCATACCGACGATGATGTCATAATGGTCGTCGTGGCGAAGATGATGTCATAATCGTCGTCATGGCGACGATGATGTCATAATGGTCGTCTTGCCGACGATGATGTCATAATGGTCGTCATGGCGACGGTGATGTCATAATATTCGTCATGGCGACGATGATGTCATAATGGTCGTCTTGCCGACGATGATGTCATAATGGTCGTCATGGCGACGGTGTTGCCATAATGGTCGTCATGGCGACGATCATGTCATAATGGTCGTCATGGCGACGATGATGTCATAATGGTCGTCATGGCGACGATGATGTCAGTATGGTGGTCATGGCTTTGGTGATGTCATAATGGTCGTCATGGCAATGGTGATGTCAGAATGGTCGTCATGGCGACGATGATGTCAGTATGGTGGTCATGGCTTTGGTGATGTCATAATGGTCGTCATGGCGACGATGATGTCATAATGGTCGTCATGGCGACGATGATGTCATAATGGTCGTCATGGCGACGATGATGTCATACTGGTCGTCATGGCGACGGTATTGCCATAATGGTCATCATGGCGACGATGATGTCATAATGGTCGTCATGCCGACGATGATGTCATAATGGTCGTCATGGCGACGATGATGTCAGTATGGTGGTCATGGCTTTGGTGATGTCATAATGGTCGTCATGGCAACGGTGATGTCATAATGGTCGTCATGGCAATGGTGATGTCAGAATGGTCGTCATGGCGACGGTGATGTCAGTATGGTGGTCATGGCTTTGGAGATGTCATAATGGTCGTCATGGCGACGATGATGTCATAATGGTCGTCATGGCGACGATGATATCAATATGGTTGTCATGGCTTTGGTGATGTCATAAAGGTCGTCAAGGCGACGGTGATGTCATAATGGTCATCATGGCGACGATGATGTCATAATGGGCGTCACGGCGACGGTGATGTCATACTGGTCGTCATGGCGACGGTGATGTCATAATGGTCGTCATGGCGACGATGACGTCATAATGGTCGTCATGTCGACGATGATGTCATAATGGTCGTCATGGCGACGATGATGTCATACTGGTCGTCATGGTGACGGTGTTGCCATAATGGTAGTCATGGCGACGATGATGTCATAATGGTCGTCATGCCGACGATGATGTCATAATGGTCGTCATGCCGACGATGATGTCATAATGGTCGTCATGGCGACGGTGTTGCCATAATGGTCGTCATGGCGACGATGATGTCATAATGGTCGTCATGGCGACGGTGATGTCATAATGGTCGTCATGCCGACGATGATGTCATAATGGTCGTCATGCCGACGATGATGTCATAATGGTCGTCATGGCGACGATGATGTCATAATGGTCGTCATGGAGACGATGATGTCAGTATGGTGGTCATGGCTTTGGTGATGTCATAATGGTCGTCATAGCGAAGGTGATGTCAAAATGGTCGTCATGGCAATGGTGATGTCAGAATGGTCGACATGGCGACGATGATGTCATACTGGTCGTCATGGCGACGGTGTTGCCATAATTGTCGTCATGGCGACGATGATGTCATAATGGTCGTCATGGCAATGGTGATGTCAGAATGGTCGTCATGGCGACGATGATGTCATAATGGTCGTCATGGCGACGTTGATGTCATAATGGTCGTCATGGCAATGGTGATGTCATAATGGTCGTCACGGCGACGGTGATGTCATAATTGTCGTCATGGCGACGATGATGTCATACTGGTAGTCATGGCGACGGTGTTGCCATAATGGTCGTCATGGCGACGATGAAGTCATAATGGTAGTCATGGCGGCGATGATGTCATACTGGTCGTCATGGCGACGGTGTTGCCATAATGGTAGTCATGGCGACGATGATGTCATACTGGTCGTCATGGCGACGGTGTTGCCATAATGGTCGTCATGGCGACGATGATGTCATAATGATCGTCATGGCGACGGTGATGTCATAATGGTCGTCATGCCGACGATGATGTCATAATGGTCGTCATGGCGAAGATGATGTCATAATGGTCGTCATGGCGACGGTGATGTCATAATAGTCTTCATGGCGACGATGATGTCATAATGGTCGTCATACCGACGATGATGTCATAATGGTCGTCATGGCGACGGTGTTGCCATAATGGTCGTCATGGCGACGATGATATCATAATGGTCGTCATGGCGATGATGATGTCAGTATGGTGGTCATGGCTTTGATGATGTCATAATGGTCGTCATGGCGACGGTGATGTCATAATGGTCGTCATGGCAATGGTGATGTCAGAATGGTCGTCATGGCGACGATGATGTCAGTATGGTGGTCATGGCTTTGGTGATGTCATAATGGTCGTCATGGCGACGATGATGTCATAATGGTCGTCATGGCGACGATGATGTCAATATGGTTGTAATGGCTTTGGTGATGTCATAATGGTCGTCATGGCGACGGTGATGTCATAATGGTCGTCATGGCGACGATGATGTCATGATGGTCGTCACGGCGACGATGATGTCATGATGGTCGTCACGGCGACGGTGATGTCATAATGGTCGTCATGGCGACGATGATGTCATACTGGTCGTCATGGCGACGGTGTTGCCATAATGGTCGTCATGGCGACGATGATGTCATATGGTCGTCATGGCGACGATGATGTCATAATGGTCGTCACGGCGACGATGATGTCATAATGGTCGTCATGGCGACGATGACGTCATAATGGTCGTCATGGCGACAATGATGTCATAATGGTCGTCATGGCGACGATGATGTCATACTGGTCGTCATGGCGACGGTGTTGCAATAATGGTCGTCATGGCGACGATGATGTCATAATGGTCGTCATGGCGACGATGATGTCATAATGGTCGTCATACCGACGATGATGTCATAATGGTCGTCATGGCGAAGATGATGTCATAATCGTCGTCATGGCGACGATGATGTCATAATGGTCGTCTTGCCGACGATGATGTCATAATGGTCGTCATGGCGACGGTGATGTCATAATATTCGTCATGGCGACGATGATGTCATAATGGTCGTCTTGCCGACGATGATGTCATAATGGTCGTCATGGCGACGGTGTTGCCATAATGGTCGTCATGGCGACGATCATGTCATAATGGTCGTCATGGCGACGATGATGTCATAATGGTCGTCATGGCGACGATGATGTCAGTATGGTGGTCATGGCTTTGGTGATGTCATAATGGTCGTCATGGCAATGGTGATGTCAGAATGGTCGTCATGGCGACGATGATGTCAGTATGGTGGTCATGGCTTTGGTGATGTCATAATGGTCGTCATGGCGACGATGATGTCATAATGGTCGTCATGGCGACGATGATGTCATAATGGTCGTCATGGCGACGATGATGTCATACTGGTCGTCATGGCGACGGTATTGCCATAATGGTCATCATGGCGACGATGATGTCATAATGGTCGTCATGCCGACGATGATGTCATAATGGTCGTCATGGCGACGATGATGTCAGTATGGTGGTCATGGCTTTGGTGATGTCATAATGGTCGTCATGGCAACGGTGATGTCATAATGGTCGTCATGGCAATGGTGATGTCAGAATGGTCGTCATGGCGACGGTGATGTCAGTATGGTGGTCATGGCTTTGGAGATGTCATAATGGTCGTCATGGCGACGATGATGTCATAATGGTCGTCATGGCGACGATGATATCAATATGGTTGTCATGGCTTTGGTGATGTCATAATGGTCGTCAAGGCGACGGTGATGTCATAATGGTCATCATGGCGACGATGATGTCATAATGGGCGTCACGGCGACGGTGATGTCATACTGGTCGTCATGGCGACGGTGTTGCCATAATGGTCGTCATGGCGACGATGATGTCATAATGGTCGTCATGGCGACGGTGATGTCATAATAGTCGTCATTTCGACGATGATGTCATAATGGTCGTCATGCCGACGATGATGTCATAATGGTCGTCATGGCGACGGTGTTGCCATAATGGTCGTCATGGCGACGATGATATCATAATGGTCGTCATGGCGACGATGATGTCAATATGGTTGTAATGGCTTTGGTGATGTCATAATGTTCGTCATGGCAACGATGATGTCATAATGGTCATCATGGCGACGGTGATGTCATAATAGTCGTCATCGCGACGATGATGTCATAATGGTCGTCTTGCCGACGATGATGTCATAATGGTCGTCATGGCGACGGTGTTGCCATAATGGTCGTCATGGCGACGATGATGTCATAATGGTCGTCATGGCGACAATGGTGTCATAATGGTCGTCATGGCGACGATGATGTCAGTATGGTGGTCATCGCTTTGGTGATGTCACAATGGTCGTCATGGCAATGGTGATGTCAGAATGGTCGTCATGGCGACGATGATGTCAGTATGGTGGTCAAGGCTTTGGTGATGTCATAATGGTCGTCATGGCGACGATGATGTCATGATGGTCGTCATGGCGACGATGATGTCAATATGGTTGTCATGGCTTTGTTGATGTCATAATGGTCGTCATGGCGACGGTGATGTCATAATGGTCGTCATGGCGACAATGATGTCATAATGGTCGTCACGGCGACGATGATGTCATAATGGTCGTCACGGCGACGGTGATGTCATAATGGTCGTCATGGCGACGATGATGTCATACTGGTCGTCATGGCGACGGTGTTGCCATAATGGTCGTCATGGCGACGATGATGTCATAATGGTCGTCATGGCGACGATGATGTCAGTATGGTGGTCATGGCTTTGGTGATGTCATAATGGTCGTCATGGCGACGGTGATGTCATAATGGTCGTCATGGCAATGGTGATGTCAGAATGGTTGTCATGGCGACGATGATGTCAGTATGGTGGCGTCATAATGGTCGTCATGGCGACGATGATGTCATAATGGTCGTCATGGCGACGATGATGTCAATATGGTTGTCATGGCTTTGGTGATGTCATAATGGTCGTCATGGCGACGGTGATGTCATAATGGTCGTCATGCCGACGATGATGCCATAATGGTCGTCATGGCGACTGTGTTGACATAATGGTCGTCATGGCGACGATGATGTCATAATGGTCGTCATGCCGACGATGATGTCATAATGGTCGTCATGGCGAAGATGATGTCATAATGGTCGTCATGGCGACGGTGATGTCATAATAGTCTTCATGGCGACGATGATGTCATAATGGTCGTCATGCCGACGATGATGTCATAATGGTCGTCATGGCGACGGTGTTGCCATAATGGTCGTCATGGCGACGATGATATCATAATGGTCGTCATGGCGATGATGATGTCAGTATGGTGGTCATGGCTTTGATGATGTCATAATGGTCGTCATGGCGACGGTGATGTCATAATGGTCGTCATGGCAATGGTGATGTCAGAATGGTCGTCATGGCGACGATGATGTCAGTATGGTGGTCATGGCTTTGGTGATGTCATAATGGTCGTCATGGCGACGATGATGTCATAATGGTCGTCATGGCGACGATGATGTCAATATGGTTGTAATGGCTTTGGTGATGTCATAATGGTCGTCATGGCGACGGTGATGTCATAATGGTCGTCATGGCGACGATGATGTCATGATGGTCGTCACGGCGACGATGATGTCATGATGGTCGTCACGGCGACGGTGATGTCATAATGGTCGTCATGGCGACGATGATGTCATACTGGTCGTCATGGCGACGGTGTTGCCATAATGGTCGTCATGGCGACGATGATGTCATATGGTCGTCATGGCGACGATGATGTCATAATGGTCGTCACGGCGACGATGATGTCATAATGGTCGTCATGGCGACGATGACGTCATAATGGTCGTCATGGCGACGATGATGTCATAATGGTCGTCATGGCGACGATGATGTCATACTGGTCGTCATGGCGACGGTGTTGCAATAATGGTCGTCATGGCGACGATGATGTCATAATGGTCGTCATGGCGACGATGATGTCATAATGGTCGTCATACCGACGATGATGTCATAATGGTCGTCATGGCGAAGATGATGTCATAATCGTCGTCATGGCGACGATGATGTCATAATGGTCGTCTTGCCGACGATGATGTCATAATGGTCGTCATGGCGACGGTGATGTCATAATATTCGTCATGGCGACGATGATGTCATAATGGTCGTCTTGCCGACGATGATGTCATAATGGTCGTCATGGCGACGGTGTTGCCATAATGGTCGTCATGGCGACGATCATGTCATAATGGTCGTCATGGCGACGATGATGTCATAATGGTCGTCATGGCGACGATGATGTCAGTATGGTGGTCATGGCTTTGGTGATGTCATAATGGTCGTCATGGCAATGGTGATGTCAGAATGGTCGTCATGGCGACGATGATGTCAGTATGGTGGTCATGGCTTTGGTGATGTCATAATGGTCGTCATGGCGACGATGATGTCATAATGGTCGTCATGGCGACGATGATGTCATAATGGTCGTCATGGCGACGATGATGTCATACTGGTCGTCATGGCGACGGTATTGCCATAATGGTCATCATGGCGACGATGATGTCATAATGGTCGTCATGCCGACGATGATGTCATAATGGTCGTCATGGCGACGATGATGTCAGTATGGTGGTCATGGCTTTGGTGATGTCATAATGGTCGTCATGGCAACGGTGATGTCATAATGGTCGTCATGGCAATGGTGATGTCAGAATGGTCGTCATGGCGACGGTGATGTCAGTATGGTGGTCATGGCTTTGGAGATGTCATAATGGTCGTCATGGCGACGATGATGTCATAATGGTCGTCATGGCGACGATGATATCAATATGGTTGTCATGGCTTTGGTGATGTCATAATGGTCGTCAAGGCGACGGTGATGTCATAATGGTCATCATGGCGACGATGATGTCATAATGGGCGTCACGGCGACGGTGATGTCATACTGGTCGTCATGGCGACGGTGTTGCCATAATGGTCGTCATGGCGACGATGATGTCATAATGGTCGTCATGGCGACGGTGATGTCATAATAGTCGTCATTTCGACGATGATGTCATAATGGTCGTCATGCCGACGATGATGTCATAATGGTCGTCATGGCGACGGTGTTGCCATAATGGTCGTCATGGCGACGATGATATCATAATGGTCGTCATGGCGACGATGATGTCAATATGGTTGTAATGGCTTTGGTGATGTCATAATGTTCGTCATGGCAACGATGATGTCATAATGGTCATCATGGCGACGGTGATGTCATAATAGTCGTCATCGCGACGATGATGTCATAATGGTCGTCTTGCCGACGATGATGTCATAATGGTCGTCATGGCGACGGTGTTGCCATAATGGTCGTCATGGCGACGATGATGTCATAATGGTCGTCATGGCGACAATGGTGTCATAATGGTCGTCATGGCGACGATGATGTCAGTATGGTGGTCATCGCTTTGGTGATGTCACAATGGTCGTCATGGCAATGGTGATGTCAGAATGGTCGTCATGGCGACGATGATGTCAGTATGGTGGTCAAGGCTTTGGTGATGTCATAATGGTCGTCATGGCGACGATGATGTCATGATGGTCGTCATGGCGACGATGATGTCAATATGGTTGTCATGGCTTTGTTGATGTCATAATGGTCGTCATGGCGACGGTGATGTCATAATGGTCGTCATGGCGACAATGATGTCATAATGGTCGTCACGGCGACGATGATGTCATAATGGTCGTCACGGCGACGGTGATGTCATAATGGTCGTCATGGCGACGATGATGTCATACTGGTCGTCATGGCGACGGTGTTGCCATAATGGTCGTCATGGCGACGATGATGTCATAATGGTCGTCATGGCGACGATGATGTCAGTATGGTGGTCATGGCTTTGGTGATGTCATAATGGTCGTCATGGCGACGGTGATGTCATAATGGTCGTCATGGCAATGGTGATGTCAGAATGGTTGTCATGGCGACGATGATGTCAGTATGGTGGCCATGGCTTTGGTGTTGTCATAATGGTCGTCATGGCGACGATGATGTCATAATGGTCGTCATGGCGACGATGATGTCAATATGGTTGTCATGGCTTTGGTGATGTCATAATGGTCGTCATGGCGACGGTGATGTCATAATGGTCGTCATGCCGACGATGATGCCATAATGGTCGTCATGGCGACTGTGTTGACATAATGGTCGTCATGGCGACGATGATGTCATAATGGTCGTCATGGCGACGATGATGTCAATATAGTTGTCATGGCTTTGGTGATGTCATAATGGTCGTCATGGCGACGGTGATGTCATAATGGTCGTCATGGCGACGATGATGTCATAATGGTCGTCATGGCGACGATGATGTCATAATGGTCGTCACGGCGACGATGATGTCATAATGGTCGTCACGGCGACGGTGATGTCATAATGGTCGCCATGGCGACGATGATGTCATACTGGTCTTCATGGCGACGGTGTTGCCATAATGGTCGTCATGGCGACGATGATGTCATAATGGTCGTCATGGCGACGATGATGTCATAATGGTCGTCATGGCGACGATGATGTCATACTGGTCTTCATGGCGACGGTGTTGCCATAATGGTCGTCATGGCGACGATGATGTCATAATGGTCGTCATGGCGACGATGATGTCATAATGGTCGTCACGGCGACGGTGATGTCATAATGGTCGTCATGGCGACGATGATGTCATAATGGTCGTCATGGCGACGGTGATGTCATAATGGTCGTCAAGCCGACGATGATGTCATAATGGTCGTCACGGCGACGGTGATGTCATAATGGTCGTCATGGCGACGATGATGTCATAATGGTCGTCATGGCGACGGTGATGTCATAATGGTCGTCAAGCCGACGATGATGTCAGTATGGTGGTCATGGCTTTGGTGATGTCATAATGGTCGTCATGGCGACGGTGTTGCCATAATGGTCGTCATGGCGACGATGATGTCATAATGGTCGTCATGGCGACAATGATGTCATAATGGTCGTCATGGCGACAATGATGTCATACTGGTCGTCATGGCGACGATGATGTCATAATGGTCGTCATGGCGACGGTGACGTCATAATGGTCGTCATGGCGACGATGATGTCATAATGGTCGTCATGGCGACGGTATTGCCATAATGGTCATCATGGCGACGATGATGTCATAATGGTCGTCATGCCGACGATGATGTCATAATGGTCGTCATGGCGACGATGATGTCAGTATGGTGGTCATGGCTTTGGTGATGTCATAATGGTCGTCATGGCGACGATGATGTCATAATGGTCGTCATGGCGACGATGATGTCATAATTGTCGTCATGGCGACGGTATTGCCATAATGGTCATCATGGCGACGATGAAGTCATAATGGTCGTCATGCCGACGATGATGTCATAATGGTCGTCATGGCGACGATGATGTCAGTATGGTGGTCATGGCTTTGGTGATGTCATAATGGTCGTCATGGCAACGGTGATGTCATAATGGTCGTCATGGCAATGGTGATGTCAGAATGGTCGTCATGGCGACGGTGATGTCAGTATGGTGGTCATGGCTTTGGTGATGTCATAATGGTCGTCATGGCGACGATGATGTCATAATGGTCGTCATGGCGACGATGATGTCAATATGGTTGTCATGGCTTTGGTGATGTCATAATGGTCGTCAAGGCGACGGTGATGTCATAATGGTCGTCATGGCGACGATGATGTCATAATGGGAGTCACGGCGACGGTGATGTCATAATTGTCGTCATGGCGCCGATGATGTCATACTGGTCGTCATGGCGACGGTGTTGCCATAATGGTCGTCATGGCGACGATGACGTCATAATGGTCGTCATGGCGACGATGACGTCATAATGGTCGTCATGGCGACGATGATGTCATAATGGTCGTCATGGCAACGATGACGTCATAATGGTCGTCATGGCGACGATGATGTCATAATGGTAGTCATGGCGACGATGATGTCATACTGGTCGTCATGGCGACGGTGTTGCCATAATGGTCGTCATGGCGACGATGATGTCATAATGATCGTCATGGCGACGGTGATGTCATAATGGTCGTCATGGCGAAGATGATGTCATAATGGTCGTCATGGCGACGATGACGTCATAATGGTCGTAATGGCGACGATGACGTCATAATGGTCGTCATGGCGACGATGATGTCATAATGGTAGTCATGGCGACGATGATGTCATACTGGTCGTCATGGCGACGGTGTTGCCATAATGGTCATCATGGCGACGATGATGTCATAATGATCGTCATGGCGACGGTGATGTCATAATGGTCGTCATGCCGACGATGATGTCATAATGGTCGTCATGGCGAAGATGATGTCATAATGGTCGTCATGGCGACGATGACGTCATAATGGTCGTCATGGCGACGATGACGTCATAATGGTCGTCATGGCGACGATGACGTCATAATGGTCGTCATGGCGACGGTGATGTCATAATAGTCGTCATGGCGACGATTATGTCATAATGGTCGTCATGCCGACGATGATGTCATAATGGTCGTCATGGCGACGGTGTTGCCATAATGGTCGTCATGGCGACGATGATATCATAATGGTCGTCATGGCGACGATGATGTCAGTATGGTGGTCATGGCTTAGGTGATGTCTTAATGGTCGTCATGGCGACGGTGATGTCATAATGGTCGTCATGGCGACGATGACGTCATAATGGTCGTCATGTCGACGATGATGTCATAATGGTCGTCATGGCGACGATGATGTCATACTGGTCGTCATGGTGACGGTGTTGCCATAATGGTAGTCATGGCGACGATGATGTCATAATGGTCGTCATGCCGACGATGATGTCATAATGGTCGTCATGCCGACGATGATGTCATAATGGTCGTCATGGCGAGGGTGTTGCCATAATGGTCGTCATGGCGACGATGATGTCATAATGGTCGTCATGGCGACGGTGATGTCATAATGGTCGTCATGCCGACGATGATGTCATAATGGTCGTCATGCCGACGATGATGTCATAATGGTCGTCATGGCGACGATGATGTCATAATGGTCGTCATGGCGACGATGACGTCATAATGGTCGTCATGGCGACGATGATGTCATCATGGTCGTCATGGCGACGGTGATGTCATAATAGTCTTCATGGCGACGATGATGTCATAATGGTCGTCATGCCGACGATTATGTCATAATGGTCGTCATGGCGACGGTGTTGCCATAATGGTCGTCATGGCGACGATGATGTCATAATGGTCGTCATGGCGACGATGATGTCATAATGGTGGTCATGGCTTTGGTGATGTCATAATGGTCGTCATGGTGACGGTGATGTCATAATGGTCGTCATGGCGACGATGATGTCATAATGGTCGTCACGGCGACGATGATGTCATAATGGTCGTCACGGCTCCGGTGATGTCATAGTGGTCGTCATGGCGACGATGATGTCATACTGGTCGTCATGGCGACGATGACGTCATAATGGTCGTCATGGCGACGATGACGTCATAATGGTCGTCATGGCGACGATGATGTCATAATGGTCATCATGGCGACGATGATGTCATAATGGTCATCATGGCGACGATGACGTCATAATGGTCGTCATGGCGACGCTGATGTCATAATGTATGTCATGGCGACGATGATGTCATACTGGTCGTCATGGCGACGGTATTGCCATAATGGTCGTCATGGCGACGATGATGTCATAATGGTCGTCATGCCGACGATGATGTCATAATGGTCGTCATGGCGACGGTGTTGCCATAATGGTCGTCATGTCGACGATGATGTCATAATGGTCGTCATGGCTATGATGATGTCAGTATGGTGGTCATGGCTTTGGTGATGTCATAATGGTCGTCATGGCGACGATGATGTCATAATGGTCGTCATGGCGACGATGATGTCAATATGGTTGTCATGGCTTTGGTGATGTCATAATGGTCGTCATGGCGACGGTGATGTCATAATGGTCGTCACGGCGACGATGATGTCATAATGGTCGTCACGGCGACGATGATGTCATAATGGTCGTCACGGCGACGGTGACGTCATACTGGTCGTCATGGCGACGATGATGTCATACTGGTCGTCATGGCGAAGGTGTTGCCATAATGGTCGTCATGGCGACGATGATGTCATAATGGTCGTCATGGCGACGATGATGTCATAATGGTCGTCATGGCGACGATGATGTCATAATGGTCCTCATGGCGATGATGACGTCATAATGGTCGTCATGGCGACGATGATGTCATAATGGTCGTCATGGCGACGATGATGTCATACTGGTCGTCATGGCGACGGTGTTGCCATAATGGTCGTCATGGCGACGATGATGTCATAATGGTCGTCATGGCGACGGTGATGTCATAATGGTCGTCATGCCGACGATGATGTCATAATGGTCGTCATGGCGAAGATGATGTCATAATGGTCGTCATGGCGACGATGACGTCATAATGGTCGTCATGGCGAAGATGATGTCATAATGGTCGTCATGGCGACGATGACGTCATAATGGTCGTCATGGCGACGATGACGTCATAATGGTCGTCATGGCGACGATGATGTCATAATGGTCGTCACGGCGACGATGATGTCATAATGGTCGTCACGGCGACGGTGATGTCATAAGGGTCGTCATGCCGACGATGATGTCATAATGGTCGTCATGGCGACGGTGTTGCCATAATGGTCGTCATGGCGACGATGATGTCATAATGGTCGTCATGGCGACGATGTTGTAATAATCGTCGTCATGGCGACGGTGTTGCCATAATGGTCGTCATGGCGACGATGATGTCATAATGGTCGTCATGGCGACGATGATGTCATAATGGTCGTCATGGCGATGATGACGTCATAATGGTCGTCATGGCGACGATGATGTCATACTGGTCGTCATGGCGACGGTGTTGCCATAATGGTCGTCATGGCGACGATGATGTCATAATGGTCGTCATGGCGACGGTGATGTCATAATGGTCGTCATGCCGACGATGATGTCATAATGGTCGTCATGGCGAAGATGATGTCATAATGGTTGTCATGGCGACGATGACGTCATAATGGTCGTCATGGCGAAAATGATGTCATAATGGTCGTCATGGCGACGATGACGTCATAATGGTCGTCATGGCGACGATGATGTCATAATGGTCGTCACGGCGACGATGATGTCATAATGGTCGTCACGGCGACGGTGATGTCATAAGGGTCGTCATGCCGACGATGATGTCATAATGGTCGTCATGGCGACGGTGTTGCCATAATGGTCGTCATGGCGACGATGATGTCATAATGGTCGTCATGGCGACGATGATGTCATAATAGTCGTCATGGCGACGATAACGTCATAATGGTCGTCATGGCGACAATGATGTCATAATGGTCGTCATGGCGACGATGATGTCATACTGGTCGTCATGGCGACGATGATGTCATAATAGTCGTCATGGCGACGATAACGTCATAATGGTCGTCATGGCGACAATGATGTCATAATGGTCGTCATGGCGACGATGATGTCATACTGGTCGTCATGGCGACGGTATTGCCATAGTTGTCGTCATGGCGACGATGATGTCATAATGGTCGTCATGCCGACGATGATGTCATAATGGTCGTCATGGCGACGGTGTTACCATAATGGTCGTCATGTCGACGATGATGTCATAATGGTCGTCATGGCGACGGTGATGTCATAATAGTCGTCATGGCGACGATGATGTCAGTATGGTGGTCATGGCTTTGGTGATGTCATAATGGTCGTCATGGCGACGGTGTTGCCATAATGGTCGTCATGGCGACGATGATATCATAATGGTCGTCATGGCGACGATGATGTCATAATGGTCGTCATGGCGACGATGATGTCATAATGGTCGTCATGGCGACGATGATGTCAGTATGGTGATCATGGCTTTGGTGATGTCATAATGGTCGTCATGGCGACGGTGATGTCATAATGGTCGTCATGTCAATGGTGATGTCAGAATGGTCGTCATGGCGACGATGATGTCAGTATGGTGGTCATGGCTTTGGTAATGTCATAATGGTCGTCATGGCGACGATGATGTCATAATGGTCGTCATGGCGACGATGATGTCAATATGGTTGTCATGGCTTTGGTGATGTCATAATGGTCGTCAAGGCGACGGTGATGTCATAATGGTCGTCATGGCGACGATGATGTCATAATGGTCGTCACGGCGACGATGATGTCATAATGTTCGTCACGGCGGAGGTAATGTCATAATGGTCGTCATGGCGACGATGATATCATAATGGTCGTCATGGCGACGATGATGTCAGTATGGTGGTCATGGCTTTGGTGATGTCTTAATGGTCGTCATGGCGACGGTGATGTCATAATGGTCGTCATGGCGACGATGACGTCATAATGGTCGTCATGTCGACGATGATGTCATAATGGTCGTCATGGCGACGATGATGTCATACTGGTCGTCATGGTGACGGTGTTGCCATAATGGTAGTCATGGCGACGATGATGTCATAATGGTCGTCATGCCGACGATGATGTCATAATGGTCGTCATGCCGACGATGATGTCATAATGGTCGTCATGGCGACGGTGTTGCCATAATGGTCGTCATGGCGACGATGATGTCATAATGGTCGTCATGGCGACGGTGATGTCATAATGGTCGTCATGCCGACGATGATGTCATAATGGTCGTCATGCCGACGATGATGTCATAATGGTCGTCATGGCGACGATGATGTCATAATGGTCGTCATGGCGACGATGACGTCATAATGGTCGTCATGGCGACGATGATGTCATAATGGTCGTCATGGCGACGGTGATGTCATAATAGTCTTCATGGCGACGATGATGTCATAATGGTCGTCATGCCGACGATTATGTCATAATGGTCGTCATGGCGACGGTGTTGCCATAATGGTCGTCATGGCGACGATGATGTCATAATGGTCGTCATGGCGACGATGATGTCATAATGGTGGTCATGGCTTTGGTGATGTCATAATGGTCGTCATGGTGACGGTGATGTCATAATGGTCGTCATGGCGACGATGATGTCATAATGGTCGTCACGGCGACGATGATGTCATAATGGTCGTCACGGCTCCGGTGATGTCATAGTGGTCGTCATGGCGACGATGATGTCATACTGGTCGTCATGGCGACGATGACGTCATAATGGTCGTCATGGCGACGATGACGTCATAATGGTCGTCATGGCGACGATGACGTCATAATGGTCGTCATGGCGACGATGATGTCATAATGGTCATCATGGCGACGATGATGTCATAATGGTCATCATGGCGACGATGACGTCATAATGGTCGTCATGGCGACGCTGATGTCATAATGGATGTCATGGCGACGATGATGTCATACTGGTCGTCATGGCGACGGTATTGCCATAATGGTCGTCATGGCGACGATGATGTCATAATGGTCGTCATGCCGACGATGATGTCATAATGGTCATCATGGCGACGGTGTTGCCATAATGGTCGTCATGTCGACGATGATGTCATAATGGTCGTCATGGCTATGATGATGTCAGTATGGTGGTCATGGCTTTGGTGATGTCATAATGGTCGTCATGGCGACGATGATGTCATAATGGTCGTCATGGCGACGATGATGTCAATATGGTTGTCATGGCTTTGGTGATGTCATAATGGTCGTCATGGCGACGGTGATGTCATAATGGTCGTCACGGCGACGATGATGTCATAATGGTCGTCACGGCGACGATGATGTCATAATGGTCGTCACGGCGACGGTGATGTCATACTGGTCGTCATGGCGACGATGATGTCATACTGGTCGTCATGGCGAAGGTGTTGCCATAATGGTCGTCATGGCGACGATGATGTCAGTATGGTGGTCATGGCTTTGGTGATGTCATAATGGTCGTCATGGCGACGATGATGTCATAATGGTCGTCATGGCGACGATGATGTCAATATGGTTGTCATGGCTTTGGTGATGTCATAATGGTCGTCATGGCGACGGTGATGTCATAATGGTCGTCACGGCGACGATGATGTCATAATGGTCGTCACGGCGACGATGATGTCATAATGGTCGTCACGGCGACGGTGATGTCATACTGGTAGTCATGGCGACGATGATGTCATACTGGTCGTCATGGCGAAGGTGTTGCCATAATGGTCGTCATGGCGACGATGATGTCATAATGGTCGTCATGGCGACGATGATGTCATAATGGTCGTCATGGCGACGATGACGTCATAATGGTCGTCATGGCGACGATGATGTCATAATGGTCGTCATGGCGACGATGATGTCATACTGGTCGTCATGGCGACGGTGTTGCCATAATGGTCGTCATGGCGACGATGATGTCATAATGGTCGTCATGGCGACGGTGATGTCATAATGGTCGTCATGCCGACGATGATGTCATAATGGTCGTCATGGCGAAGATGATGTCATAATGGTCGTCATGGCGACGATGACGTCATAATGGTCGTCATGGCGAAGATGATGTCATAATGGTCGTCATGGCGACGATGACGTCATAATGGTCGTCATGGCGACGATGACGTCATAATGGTCGTCATGGCGACGATGACGTCATAATGGTCGTCATGGCGACGATGATGTCATAATGGTCGTCACGGCGACGATGATGTCATAATGGTCGTCACGGCGACGGTGATGTCATAAGGGTCGTCATGCCGACGATGATGTCATAATGGTCGTCATGGCGACGGTGTTGCCATAATGGTCGTCATGGCGACGATGATGTCATAATGGTCGTCATGGCGACGATGATGTCATAATGGTCGTCATGGCGACGATAACGTCATAATGGTCGTCATGGCGACGATGATGTCATAATGGTCGTCATGGCGACGATGATGTCATACTGGTCGTCATGGCGACGGTATTGCCATAGTTGTTGTCATGGCGACGATGATGTCATAATGGTCGTCATGCCGACGATGATGTCATAATGGTCGTCATGGCGACGGTGTTGCCATAATGGTCGTCATGTCGACGATGATGTCATAATGGTCGTCATGGCGACGGTGATGTCATAATGGTCGTCATGGCGACGATGTTGTAATAATGGTCGTCATGGCGAAGATGATGTCATAATGGTCGTCATGGCGACGATGATGTCATACTGGTCGTCATGGCGACGATGATGTCATACTGGTCGTCATGGCGACGGTGTTGCCATAATGGTCGTCATGGCGACGATGATGTCATAATGGTCGTCATGGCGACGATGATGTCATAATGGTCGTCATGGCGATGATGACGTCATAATGGTCGTCATGGCGACGATGATGTCATAATGGTCGTCATGGCGACGATGATGTCATACTGGTAGTCATGGCGACGGTGTTGCCATAATGGTCGTCATGGCGACGATGATGTCATAATGGTCGTCATGGCGACGGTGATGTCATAATGGTCGTCATGCCGACGATGATGTCATAATGGTCGTCATGGCGAAGATGATGTCATAATGGTTGTCATGGCGACGATGGCGTCATAATGGTCGTCATGGCGAAGATGATGTCATAATGGTCGTCATGGCGACGATGACGTCATAATGGTCGTCATGGCGACGATGATGTCATAATGGTCGTCACGGCGACGATGATGTCATAATGGTCGTCACGGCGACGGTGATGTCATAAGGGTCGTCATGCCGACGATGATGTCATAATGGTCGTCATGGCGACGGTGTTGCTATAATGGTCGTCATGGCGACGATGATGTCATAATGGTCGTCATGGCGACGATGATGTCATAATAGTCGTCATGGCGACGATAACGTCATAATGGTCGTCATGGCGACAATGATGTCATAATGGTCGTCATGGCGACGATGATGTCATACTGGTCGTCATGGCGACGGTATTGCCATAGTTGTCGTCATGGCGACGATGATGTCATAATGGTCGTCATGCCGACGATGATGTCATAATGGTCGTCATGGCGACGGTGTTACCATAATGGTCGTCATGTCGACGATGATGTCATAATGGTCGTCATGGCGACGGTGATGTCATAATGGTCGTCATGGCGACGATGTTGTAATAATGGTCGTCATGGCGAAGATGATGTCATAATGGTCGTCATGGCGACGATGATGTCATAATGGTCGTCATGGCGACGATGATGTCATAATGGTCGTCATGGCGACGATGATGTCATAATGGTCGTCATGGCGACGGTGATGTCATAATAGTCGTCATGGCGACGATGATGTCAGTATGGTGGTCATGGCTTTGGTGATGTCATAATGGACGTCATGGCGACGGTGTTGCCATAATGGTCGTCATGGCGACGATGATGTCATAATGGTCGTCATGGCGACGATGATGTCATAATGGTCGTCATGGCGACGATGATGTCATAATGGTCGTCATGGCGACGATGATGTCAGTATGGTGATCATGGCTTTGGTGATGTCATAATGGTCGTCATGGCGACGGTGATGTCATAATGGTCGTCATGTCAATGGTGATGTCAGAATGGTCGTCATGGCGACGATGATGTCAGTATGGTGGTCATGGCTTTGGTAATGTCATAATGGTCGTCATGGCGACGATGATGTCATAATGGTCGTCATGGCGACGATGATGTCAATATGGTTGTCATGGCTTTGGTGATGTCATAATGGTCGTCAAGGCGACGGTGATGTCATAATGGTCGTCATGGCGACGATGATGTCATAATGGTCGTCACGGCGACGATGATGTCATAATGTTCGTCACGGCGGAGGTAATGTCATAATGGTCGTCATGGCGACGATGATGTCATACTGTCGTCATGGTGCCGGTGTTGCCATAATGGTCGTCATGGCGACGATGATGTCATAATGGTCATCATGGCGACGATGACGTCATAATGGTCGTAATGGCGACAATGACGTCATAATGGTCGTCATGGCGACGATGATGTCATAATGGTCGTCATGGCGACGATGATGTCATACTGGTCGTCATGGCGACGGTGTTGCCATAATGGTCGTCATGGCGACGATAATGTCATAATGGTCGTCATGCCGACGATGATGTCATGATGGTCGTCATGGCGACGGTGTTGCCATAATGGTCGTCATGGCGACGATGATGTCATAATGGTCGTCATGGCGACGATGATGTCATAATGGTCGTCATGGCGACGATGATGTCAGTATGGTGGTCATGGCTTTGGTGATGTCATAATGGTCGTCATGGCGACGGTGATGTCATAATGGCCGTCATGGCAATGGTGATGTCAGAATGGTCGTCATGGCGACGATGATGTCAGTATGGTGGTCATGGCTTTGGTGATGTCATAATGGTCGTCATGGCGACGATGATGTCATAATGGTCGTCATGGCGACTATGATGTCAATATGGTTGTCATGGCTTTGGTGATGTCATATTTTCGTCATGGCGACGATGATGTCATAATGGTCGTCACGGCGACGATGATGTCATAATGGTCGTCATAGCGACGATGATGTCATAATGGTCGTCATGGCGACGATGACGTCATAATGGTCGTCATGGCGACGATGATGTCATAATGGTCGTCATGGCGACGGTGTTGCCATAATGGTCGTCATGGCGATGATGATGTCATAATGGTCGTCATGGCGACGGTGATGTCATAATGGTCGTCATGCCCACGATGATGTCAGTATCGTGGTCATGGCTTTCGTGATGTCATAATGGTCGTCATGGCAACGATGATGTCATAATGGTCGTCATGGCGACGATGATGTCATAATGGTCGTCATGGCGACGATGATGTCAGTATGGTGGTCATGGCTTTGGTGATGTCATAATGGTCGTCATAGCGAAGGTGATGTCAAAATGGTCGTCATGGCAATGGTGATGTCAGAATGGTCGACATGGCGACGATGATGTCATACTGGTCGTCATGGCGACGGTGTTGCCATAATTGTCGTCATGGCGACGATGATGTCATAATGGTCGTCATGGCAATGGTGATGTCAGAATGGTCATCATGGCGACGATGATGTCATAATGGTCGTCATGGCGACGTTGATGTCATAATGGTCGTCATGGCAATGGTGATGTCATAATGGTCGTCACGGCGACGGTGATGTCATAATTGTCGTCATGGCGACGATGATGTCATACTGGTAGTCATGGCGACGGTGTTGCCATAATGGTCGTCATGGCGACGATGATGTCATAATGGTAGTCATGGCGGCGATGATGTCATACTGGTCGTCATGGCGACGGTGTTGCCATAATGGTAGTCATGGCGACGATGATGTCATACTGGTCGTCATGGCGACGGTGTTGCCATAATGGTCGTCATGGCGACGATGATGTCATAATGATCGTCATGGCGACGGTGATGTCATAATGGTCGTCATGCCGACGATGATGTCATAATGGTCGTCATGGCGAAGATGATGTCATAATGGTCGTCATGGCGACGGTGATGTCATAATAGTCTTCATGGCGACGATGATGTCATAATGGTCGTCATGCCGACGATGATGTCATAATGGTCGTCATGGCGACGGTGTTGCCATAATGGTCGTCATGGCGACGATGATATCATAATGGTCGTCATGGCGATGATGATGTCAGTATGGTGGTCATGGCTTTGATGATGTCATAATGGTCGTCATGGCGACGGTGATGTCATAATGGTCGTCATGGCAATGGTGATGTCAGAATGGTCGTCATTAGAGATGAGCGGTGTTCGACTAGAACTGTTCGCCAATCTCAAATTCGAGCTGTTTTGGGCGGTGTTCGAGTTGTTCGACGAACCCGAACGATTTGCAAAAAATTCGGCTGTTCGAGGTTATGTTCGATAACTGTTCGTGCACCAAAAGCGTGTCCTGCATGTCTGGCGCTATTTTGAGCACCAATCATGCAGGGATTGTCTGCCACTCACTGTAATGCCACAGCCATGGTGGTTGTGGCATTACAGTGATTGCCCAAATCGATGGGAACAGTGCCAACAGTGAAACATGAAAAGCCGGCAATTCAGCAGCGGCATACACCTGTACCCGACAATTTAGAACCGAAAGAATAGAGCTTCACACATAGATTAGATAGATATAAACATGTCAGCCACATATATACGAAGTACAGTGAAAGTGCTGCTTACTGTACTTGTCATTTAGCGTAAAGGATTTATCAAAAAAAATAATAGTGTTTTCATGCACTGTCTCTTTAAAAAAGCCGGCCGGCAATTCAGCAGCGGTACCCGACAATTTAGAATAGAAAGAATAGAGAATCACACATAGATTAGATAGATAGAAACATGTCAGTCACATATATATGAAGTACAGTGACAGTGTTGGTTACTGTACTTGTCATTTAGTATTAAAACAAAGGATTTATTATTAAAAAAATTGGCGTGGGGTTCCCCTTAATTTTAGGCTCTAGCGGAGGTTAAGCAGACGGCTGGGGCAGATGTTTGAAGCCTGGGAAGGGGGTAATACCCACGGAGCTTCCCAGGCTACTAATATCAGCCCCCAGCTGAATACATAGCCTTTACTAGCTATTAAAATGGGGGACCCCCCCAAAAAAATGACGTGGGGTCCCCCCTAATTTAATAGCTAGCAAAGGCTAGGCAGACAGCTGGGGGCTGATATTAATAGCCCAGGAAGGGAGCCATGAATATTGGCCCCCTCCCAGGCTAGAAACAGCAGCCGTCAGCCGCCCCAGAAATGGCGCATTCATAGGATGCGCCAATTCTGGCACTTAGCCTCGCTCTTCCACGCTGCCCTGGTGCGGTGGCAGGGGGTAATAGGGCTGGGGTTGATGTCAGCTTATAATGCCAGCTGACATCAAGCCCAGGTTAGTAATGGAGAGGCGTCTATAAGACACCCCCATTACTAACCCCATAGTCAAAGTTAAAAAAAACACAAACACCCAGAATAAAGTCCTTTAATTGAAATAAAGACACAATCCTTTATTGTTCTAAATTAAACCATACTTACCGTCACGCCCATTCCAGCTGAAGCCAACGATCTCCTGCAATAAAAGAAAAATAATAAAGCAACCTCATCCTTACCTTTCCATGGTTCCCACGACAGCTTCAGCTCTGCTACATCGAGATGACAGGCTGGACCGCAGCAGAACGCTGCCATCCAGCCTCTCATCCCGCAGACACTGAGAAGCGCAGGCTTGCTTGCGCTGCTCAGCGTCTCTCTGTGACGACATCCAGATGAGCCGAGTTCATGTCCAATGAACTCGGCTCACCTCATGCACGTCACTGACAGCGTGGGAAAATTCTCACGCTGAAGCGGTGAGTGCAGGAGAATTCTCCCACGCTGTCAGTGACTTGCATAAGGTGAGCTCATGTCCAATGAACTCAGCTCACCTCCTGCACGTCACTGACAGCGTGGGAGAATTCTCCTGCACTCAGCGCTTCAGCGTGAGAATTCTCCCACGCTGAAGCGCTGAGTGCAGGAGAATTTTCCCACGCTGTCAGTGACGTGCATAAGGTGAGCTCATGTCCAATGAACTCAGCTCACCTCCTGCACCTCACTGACAGCGTGGGAGAATTCTCCTGCACTCAGCGCTTCAGTGTGAGAATTCTCCCACGCTGAAGCGCTGAGTGCAGGAGAATTTTCCCACGCTGTCAGTGACGTGCATGAGGTGAGCCGAGTTCATTGGACATTAACTCGGCTCATCTGGATGCCCTCACAGAGAGACACTGTGGAGCGCAAGCAAGCCTGCGCTTCTCAGTGTCTGCGGGATGACAGGCTGGATGGCAGCGTTCTGCTGCGGTCCAGCCTGTCATCTCGATGTAGCAGAGCTGAAGCTGTCGTGGGAACCATGGAAAGGTAAGGATGAGGTTGCTTTATTATTTTTCTTTTATTGCAGGAGATCGTTGGCTTCAGCTGGAATGGGCGTGATGGTAAGTATGGTTTAATTTAGAACAATAAAGAATTGTGTGTTTATTTCAATTAAAGGACTTTTTTCTGGGTGTTGTGTTTTTTTTAAATACTTTACTAGAAATTCATGGTGGTCATGTCTAATATTGGCGTGACCCCATGAATTTCGGGCTTAGGGCCAGCTGATAATGCCAAGCTGGCCCTAACCCCTTTATTACCCAGTGAGCCACCGCATCAGGGCCCTGGATGAGTTGGGTACAGCGCCAGAAGATGGCGCTTCTATGAACGCGCCATTTTCCGGGGTGGCTGCGGACTGCAATTTGCAGCGGGGGTGGCCCAGAAAGCTTGGGCCTCCCTGCGCTGCGGATTCCAGCCCCCAGCTGCCTAGTTGTACCTGGCTGGACACAAAAACAGGGCGAAGCCACACGTCAATTTTCTTTAAATTATTTCATGAAATAATTAAGAAAAAAAGGGCTTCCCTATATTGTTGTGTCCGGCCAGGTACAAATAGGCAGCTGGTGGTTGGGGGCAGCCCGTTCCTGCCTGCTGTACCTGGCTGGACACAAATATAGTGCGAAGCCCCATGTCAATTTTTTTTAAATTATTTCATGAATTTCCTGAAATAATTTAAAAAAATTGAAGTGGGGCTTCGCACTATATTTGTGTCCAGCCAGGTACAGCAGGCAGGAACGGGCTGCCCCCAACCACCAGCTGCCTATTTGTACCTGGCCGGACACAACAATATAGGGAAGGCCTTTTTTGCTTAATTATTTCATGAAATTCATGAAATAATTAAAAAAAAAGTACGTGGGGCTTCGCCCTATTTTTGTGTCCAGCCAGGTACAACTAGGCAGCTGGGGGCTGGAATCTGCAGCGCAGGGAGGCCCAAGCTTTCTGGGCCCCCCCCGCTACAAATTGCAGTCCGCAGCCACCCCGGAAAATGGCGCGTTCATAGAAGCGCCATCTTCTGGCGCTGTACCCAACTCATCCAGGGCCCTGGTGCGGTGGCTCACTGGGTAATAAAGGGGTTAGGGCCAGCTTGGTATTATCAGCTGGCCCCAAGCCCAAAATTCATGGGGTCACGCCAGTATTAGACATGACCGCCATGAATTTCTAGTAAAGTATTTAAAAAAAACACAACACCCAGAATAAAGTCCTTTAATTGAAATAAAGACACAATTCTTTATTGTTCTGAATTAAACCATACTTACCATCACGCCCATTCCAGCTGAAGCCAACGATCTCCTGCAATAAAAGAAAAATAATAAACCAACCTCATCCTTACCTTTCCATGGTTCCCACGACAGCTTCAGCTCTGCTACATCGAGATGACTGGCTGGACCGCAGCAGAACGCTGCCATCCAGTCTTTCATCCCGCAGACACTGAGAAGCGCAGGCATGCTTGCGCTCCTCACTGTCTCGCTGTGACGGCATCCAGATGAGCCGAGGTCATGTCCAATGAACTCGGCTCACCTCATGCACGTCACTGACAGCGTGGGAAAATTCTCACGCTGAAGTGCTGAGTGCAGGAGAATTCTCCCACGCTGTCAGTGATGTGCATGAGGTGAGCTCATGTCCAATGAACTCAGCTCACCTCCTGCACGTCACTGACAGCGTGGGAAAATTCTCCTGCAATCAGCGCTTCAGCGTGAGAATTTTCCCACGCTGTCAGTGACGTGCATGAGGTGAGCCGAGTTCATTGGACATGAACTCGGCTCATCTGGATGTCGTCACAGAGAGACGCTGAGCAGCGCAAGCAAGCCTGCGCTTCTCAGTGTCTGCGGGATGACAGGCTGGATGGCGGCGTTCTGCTGCGGTCCAGCCTGTCATCTCGATGTAGCAGAGCTGGAGCTGTCGTGGGAACCATGGAAAGGTAAGGATGAGGTTGCTTTATTATTTTTCTTTTATTGCAGGAGATCGTTGGCTTCAGCTGGAATGGGCGTGATGGTAGGTATGGTTTAATTTAGAACAATAAAGGATTGTGTCTTTATTTCAATTAAAGGACTTTATTCTGGGTGTTTGTGTTTTTTTTAACTTTGACTATGGGGTTAGTAATGGGGGTGTCTTATAGACGCCTCTCCATTACTAACCTGGGCTTGATGTCAGCTGGCATTATAAGCTGACATCAACCCCAACCCTATTACCCCCTGCCACCGCACCAGGGCAGCGTGGAAGAGCGAGGCTAAGTGCCAGAATTGGCGCATCCTATGAATGCGCCATTTCTGGGGCGGCTGACGGCTGGTGTTTCTAGCCTGGGAGGGGGCCAATATTCATGGCTCCCTTCCTGGGCTATTAATATCAGCCCCCAGCTGTCTGCCTAGCCTTTGCTAGCTATTAAATTAGGGGGGACCCCACGTCATTTTTTTGGGGGGGTCCCCCATTTTAATAGCTAGTAAAGGCTATGTATTCAGCTGGGGGCTGATATTAGTAGCCTGGGAAGCTCCGTGGGTATTACCCCCTTCCCAGGCTTCAAACATCTGCCCCAGCCGTCTGCTTAACCTCCGCTAGAGCCTAAAATTAAGGGGAACCCCACGCCAATTTTTTTAATAATAAATCCTTTATTTTAATACTAAATGACAAGTACAGTAACCAACACTATCACTGTACTTCATATATATGTGACTGACATGTTTCTATCTATCTAATCTATGTGTGATGCTCTATCTTTCTGTTCTAAATTGTCGGGTACCGCTGCTGAATTGCCGGCCGGCTTTTTTAAAGAGACAGTGCATGAAAACACTATTATTTTTTTAAATAAATCCTTTACACTAAATGACAAGTACAGTAAGCAACACTATCACTGTACTTATTATATATGTGACTGACATGTTTCTATCTATCTAATCTATGTGTGAAGCTCTATTCTTTCTGTTCTAAATTGTCGGGTACAGATGCTGAATTGCCGGCCGGCTTTTTTAAAGAGACGGTGCACGAAAACACTAATATTTTTTTTAATAAATCCTTTACACTAAATGACAAATGCAGTAACCAACACTGTCACTGTGCTTCTTATATGTGTGACTGACATGTTTCTATCTATCTAATCTATGTGTGAGGCTCTATTCCTTCTTGTCTAAATTGTCGGGTACCGGTGTATGCCGCTGCTGAATTTGCCGGCCGGCTTTTTTAAACAGAGTGTCTTCTGAGCAGTTTGTCAGCTTTTGGACACCTTTGCAGGTGTTTTCTATGTGTTTCTATGTGTTTTTGTTTGCCTGCCATTGGTTTTAACGGTGTTCGACGGTGTTCTAAGGTGTTCGACGAACAGTTCCTCGAACATCCCGGTGTTCGACGAACCGAACCGAACCCGAACACTACGGGGGTGGCTCAACACTAGTCGTCATGGCGACGATGATGTCAGTATGGTGGTCATGGCTTTGGTGATGTCATAATGGTCGTCATGGCGACGATGATGTCATAATGGTCGTCATGGCGACGATGATGTCAATATGGTTGTAATGGCTTTGGTGATGTCATAATGGTCGTCATGGCGACGGTGATGTCATAATGGTCGTCATGGCGACGATGATGTCATGATGGTCGTCACGGCGACGATGATGTCATGATGGTCGTCACGGCGACGGTGATGTCATAATGGTCGTCATGGCGACGATGATGTCATACTGGTCGTCATGGCGACGGTGTTGCCATAATGGTCGTCATGGCGACGATGATGTCATATGGTCGTCATGGCGACGATGATGTCATAATGGTCGTCACGGCGACGATGATGTCATAATGGTCGTCATGGCGACGATGACGTCATAATGGTCGTCATGGCGACGATGATGTCATAATGGTCGTCATGGCGACGATGATGTCATACTGGTCGTCATGGCGACGCTGTTGCAATAATGGTCGTCATGGCGACGATGATGTCATAATGGTCGTCATGGCGACGATGATGTCATAATGGTCGTCATACCGACGATGATGTCATAATGGTCGTCATGGCGAAGATGATGTCATAATCGTCGTCATGGCGACGATGATGTCATAATGGTCGTCTTGCCGACGATGATGTCATAATGGTCGTCATGGCGACGGTGATGTCATAATAGTCGTCTTGGCGACGATGATGTCATAATGGTCGTCTTGCCGACGATGATGTCATAATGGTCGTCTTGCCGACGATGATGTCATAATGGTCGTCATGGCGACGGTGTTGCCATAATGGTCGTCATGGCGACGATCATGTCATAATGGTCGTCATGGCGACGATGATGTCATAATGGTCGTCATGGCGACGATGATGTCAGTATGGTGGTCATGGCTTTGGTGATGTCATAATGGTCGTCATGGCAATGGTGATGTCAGAATGGTCGTCATGGCGACGATGATGTCAGTATGGTGGTCATGGCTTTGGTGATGTCATAATGGTCGTCATGGCGACGATGATGTCATAATGGTTGTCATGGCGACGATGATGTCATAATGGTCGTCATGGCGACGATGATGTCATACTGGTCGTCATGGCGACGGTATTGCCATAATGGTCATCATGGCGACGATGATGTCATAATGGTCGTCATGCCGACGATGATGTCATAATGGTCGTCATGGCGACGATGATGTCAGTATGGTGGTCATGGCTTTGGTGATGTCATAATGGTCGTCATGGCAACGGTGATGTCATAATGGTCGTCATGGCAATGGTGATGTCAGAATGGTCGTCATGGCGACGGTGATGTCAGTATGGTGGTCATGGCTTTGGAGATGTCATAATGGTCGTCATGGCGACGATGATGTCATAATGGTCGTCATGGCGACGATGATATCAATATGGTTGTCATGGCTTTGGTGATGTCATAATGGTCGTCAAGGCGACGGTGATGTCATAATGGTCGTCATGGCGACGATGATGTCATAATGGGCGTCACGGCGACGGTGATGTCATAATTGTCGTCACGGCGACGATGATGTCATACTGGTCGTCATGGCGACGATGATGTCATACTGGTCGTCATGGCGACGGTGTTGCCATAATGGTCGTCATGGCGACGATGATGTCATAATGGTCGTCATGGCGACGGTGATGTCATAATAGTCGTCATTTCGACGATGATGTCATAATGGTCGTCATGCCGACGATGATGTCATAATGGTCGTCAAGGCGACGGTGTTGCCATAATGGTCGTCATGGCGACGATGATATCATAATGGTCGTCATGGCGACGATGATGTCAATATGGTTGTAATGGCTTTGGTGATGTCATAATGTTCGTCATGGCGACGATGATGTCATAATGGTCATCATGGCGACGGTGATGTCATAATAGTCGTCATCGCGACGATGATGTCATAATGGTCGTCTTGCCGACGATGATGTCATAATGGTCGTCATGGCGACGGTGTTGCCATAATGGTCGTCATGGCGACGATGATGTCATAATGGTCGTCATGGCGACGATGGTGTCATAATGGTCGTCATGGCGACGATGATGTCAGTATGGTGGTCATCGCTTTGGTGATGTCACAATGGTCGTCATGGCAATGGTGATGTCAGAATGGTCGTCATGGCGACGATGATGTCAGTATGGTGGTCATGGCTTTGGTGATGTCATAATGGTCGTCATGGCGACGATGATGTCATGATGGTCGTCATGGCGACGATGATGTCAATATGGTTGTCATGGCTTTGTTGATGTCATAATGGTCGTCATGGCGACGGTGATGTCATAATGGTCGTCATGGCGACAATGATGTCATAATGGTCGTCACGGCGACGATGATGTCATAATGGTCGTCACGGCGACGGTGATGTCATAATGGTCGTCATGGCGACGATGATGTCATACTGGTCGTCATGGCGACGGTGTTGCCATATTGGTCGTCATGGCGACGATGATGTCATAATGGTCGTCATGGCGACGATGATGTCAGTATGGTGGTCATGGCTTTGGTGATGTCATAATGGTCGTCATGGCGACTGTGATGTCATAATGGTCGTCATGGCAATGGTGATTTCAGAATGGTTGTCATGGCGACGATGATGTCAGTATGGTGGCCATGGCTTTGGTGATGTCATAATGGTCGTCATGGCGACGATGATGTCATAATGGTCGTCATGGCGACGATGATGTCAATATGGTTGTCATGGCTTTGGTGATGTCATAATGGTCGTCATGGCGACGGTGATGTCATAATGGTCGTCATGCCGACGATGATGCCATAATGGTCGTCATGGCGACGGTGTTGACATAATGGTCGTCATGGCGACGATGATGTCATAATGGTCGTCATGGCGACGATGATGTCAATATGGTTGTCATGGCTTTGGTGATGTCATAATGGTCGTCATGGCGACGGTGATGTAATAATGGTCGTCATGGCGACGATGATGTCATAATGGTCGTCATGGCGACGATGATGTCATAATGGTCGTCACGGCGACGATGATGTCATAATGGTCGTCACGGCGACGGTGATGTCATAATGGTCGCCATGGCGACGATGATGTCATACTGGTCTTCATGGCGACGGTGTTGCCATAATGGTCGTCATGGCGACGATGATGTCATAATGGTCGTCATGGCGACGATGATGTCATAATGGTCGTCATGGCGACGATGATGTCATACTGGTCTTCATGGCGACGGTGTTGCCATAATGGTCGTCATGGCGACGATGATGTCATAATGGTCGTCATGGCAACGGTGATGTCATAATGGTCGTCAAGCCGACGATGATGTCAGTATGGTGGTCATTGCTTTGCTGATGCCATAATGGTCGTCATGGAGACGATGATGTCATAATGGTCGTCATAGCGACGATGATGTCATAATGGTCGTCATGGCGACGATGATGTCAGTATGGTGGTCATGGCTTTGGTGATGTCATAATGGTTGTCATGGCGACGGTGATGTCATAATGGTCGTCATGGCAATGGTGATGTCAGAATAGTCATCATGGCGACGATGATGTCAGTATGGTGGTCATGGCTTTGGTGATGTCATAATGGTCGTCATGGCGACGATGATGTCATAATGGTCGTCATGGCGACGATGATGTCAATATGGTTGTCATGGCTTTGGTGATGTTATAATGGTCGACATGGCGACGATGATGTCATAATGGTCGTCATGGCGACGATGATGTCATAATGGTCGTCATGGCGACGATGATGTCATAATGGTCGTCATGGCGACGGTGACGTCATAATGGTTGTCATGGCGACGATGATGTCATAATGGTCGTCATGGCGACGGTATTGCCATAATGGTCATCATGGCGACGATGATGTCATAATGGTCGTCATGCCGACGATGATGTCATAATGGTCGTCATGGCGACGATGATGTCAGTATGGTGGTCATGGCTTTGGTGATGTCATAATGGTCGTCATGGCGACGATGATGTCATAATGGTCGTCATGGCGACGATGATGTCATAATGGTCGTCATGGCGACGGTATTGCCATAATGGTCATCATGGCGACGATGAAGTCATAATGGTCGTCATGCCGACGATGATGTCATAATGGTCGTCATGGCGACGATGATGTCAGTATGGTGGTCATGGCTTTGGTGATGTCATAATGGTCGTCATGGCAACGGTGATGTCATAATGGTCGTCATGGCAATGGTGATGTCAGAATGGTCGTCATGGCGACGGTGATGTCAGTATGGTGGTCATGGCTTTGGTGATGTCATAATGGTCGTCATGGCGACGATGATGTCATAATGGTCGTCATGGCGACGATGATGTCAATATGGTTGTCATGGCTTTGGTGATGTCATAATGGTCGTCAAGGCGACGATGATGTCATAATGGTCGTCATGGCGACGATGATGTCATAATGGGCGTCACGGCGACGGTGATGTCATAATTGTCGTCATGGCGACGATGATGTCATACTGGTCGTCATAGCGACGGTGTTGCCATAATGGTCGTCATGGCGACGATGACGTCATAATGGTCGTCATGGCGACGATGATGTCATAATGGTCGTCATGGCAACGATGACGTCATAATGGTCGTCATGGCGACGATGATGTCATAATGGTAGTCATGGCGACGATGATGTCATACTGGTCGTCATGGCGACGGTGTTGCCATAATGGTCGTCATGGCGACGATGATGTCATAATGATCGTCATGGCGACGGTGATGTCATAATGGTCGTCATGCCGACGATGATGTCATAATGGTCGTCATGGCGAAGATGACGTCATAATGGTCGTCATGGCGACGATGACGTCATAATGGTCGTCATGGCGACGATGACGTCATAATGGTCGTCATGGCGACGATGATGTCATAATGGTAGTCATGGCGACGATGATGTCATACTGGTCGTCATGGCGACGGTGTTGCCATAATGGTCGTCATGGCGACGATGATGTCATAATGATCGTCATGGCGACGGTGATGTCATAATGGTCGTCATGCCGACGATGATGTCATAATGGTCGTCATGGCGAAGATGATGTCATAATGGTCGTCATGGCGACGATGACGTCATAATGGTCGTCATGGCGACGATGACGTCATAATGGTCGTCATGGCGACGATGATGTCATAATGGTCGTCATGGCGACGGTGATGTCATAATAGTCGTCATGGCGACGATTATGTCATAATGGTCGTCATGCCGACGATGATGTCATAATGGTCATCATGGCGACGGTGTTGCCATAATGGTCGTCATGGCGACGATGATATCATAATGGTCGTCATGGCGACGATGATGTCAGTATGGTGGTCATGGCTTTGGTGATGTCTTAATGGTCTTCATGGCGACGGTGATGTCATAATGGTCGTCATGGCAATGGTGATGTCAGAATGGTCGTCATGGCGACGATGATGTCAGTATGGTGGTCATGGCTTTGGTGATGTCATAATGGTCATCATGGCGACGATGATGTCATAATGGTCGTCATGGCGACGATGATGTCAATATGGTTGTAATGGCTTTGGTTATGTCATAATGTTCGTCATGGCGACGATGATGTCATAATGGTCATCATGGCGACGGTGATGTCATAATAGTCGTCATCGCGACGATGATGTCATAATGGTCGTCTTGCCGACGATGATGTCATAATGGTCGTCATGGCGACGGTGTTGCCATAATGGTCGTCATGGCGACGATGATGTCATAATGGTCGTCATGGCGACGATGATGTCATAATGGTCGTCATGGCGACGATGATGTCAGTATGGTGGTCATGGCTTTGGTGATGTCACAATGGTCGTCATGGCAATGGTGATGTCAGAATGGTCGTCATGGCGACGATGATGTCAGTATGGTGGTCATGGCTTTGGTGATGTCATAATGGTCGTCATGGCGACGATGATGTCATAATGGTCGTCATGGCGACGATGATGTCAATATGGTTGTCATGGCTTTGGTGATGTCATAATGGTCGTCATGGCTTTGGTGATGTCATAATGGTCGTCATGGCGACGGTGATGTCATAATGGTCGCCATGGCGACAATGATGTCATAATGGTTGTCACGGCGACGATGATGTCATAATGGTCGTCACGGCGACGGTGATGTCATAATGGTCGTCATGGCGACGATGATGTCATACTGGTCGTCATGGCGACGGTGTTGCCATAATGGTCGTCATGGCGACGATGATGTCATAATGGTCGTCATGGCGACAATGATGTCAGTATGGTGGTCATGGCTTTGGTGATGTCATAATGGTCGTCATGGCGACGGTGATGTCATAATGGTCGTCATGGCAATGGTGATGTCAGAATGGTTGTCATGGCGACGATGATGTCAGTATGGTGGCCATGGCTTTGGTAATGTCATAATGGTCGTTATGGCGACGATGATGTCATAATGGTCGTCATGGCGACGATGATGTCAATATGGTTGTCATGGCTTTGGTGATGTCATAATGGTCGTCATGGCGACGGTGATGTCATAATGGTCGTCATGCCGACGATGATGCCATAATGGTCGTCATGGCGACGATGTTGACATAATGGTCGTCATGGCGACGATGATGTCATAATGGTCGTCATGGTGACGATGATGTCAATATGGTTGTCATGGCTTTGGTGATGTCATAATGGTCGTCATGGCGACGGTGATGTCATAATGGTCGTCATGGCGACGATGATGTCATAATGGTCGTCACGGCGACGATGATGTCATAATGGTCGTCACGGCGACGGTGATGTCATAATGGTCGCCATGGCGACGATGATGTCATACTGGTCGTCATGGCGACGGTGTTGCCATAATGGTCGTCATGGCGACGATGATGTCATAATGGTCGTCATGGCGACGATGATGTCATAATGGTCGTCATGGCGACGATGATGTCATACTGGTCGTCATGGCGACGGTGTTGCCATAATGGTCGTCATGGCGACGATGATGTCATAATGGTCGTCATGGCGACGGTGATGTCATAATGGTCGTCAAGCCGACGATGATGTCAGTATGGTGGTCATTGCTTTGGTGATGTCATAATGGTCGTCATGGCGACGATGATGTCATAATGGTCGTCATAGCGACGATGATGTCATAATGGTCGTCATGGCGACGATGATGTCAGTATGGTGGTCATGGCTTTGGTGATGTCATAATGGTTGTCTTGGCGACGGTGATGTCATAATGGTCGTCATGGCAATGGAGATGTCAGAATGGTCGTCATGGCGACGATGGTGTCATAATGGTCGTCATGGCGACGATGATGTCAGTATGGTGGTCATCGCTTTGGTGATGTCACAATGGTCGTCATGGCAATGGTGATGTCAGAATGGTCGTCATGGCGACGATGATGTCAGTATGGTGGTCATGGCTTTGGTGATGTCATAATGGTCGTCATGGCGACGATGATGTCATGATGGTCGTCATGGCGACGATGATGTCAATATGGTTGTCATGGCTTTGTTGATGTCATAATGGTCGTCATGGCGACGGTGATGTCATAATGGTCGTCATGGCGACAATGATGTCATAATGGTCGTCATGGCGACGATGATGTCATAATGGTCGTCACGGCGACGGTGATGTCATAATGGTCGTCATGGCGACGATGATGTCATACTGGTCGTCATGGCGACGGTGTTGCCATAATGGACGTCATGGCGACGATAATGTCATAATGGTCGTCATGGCGACGATGATGTCAGTATGGTGGTCATGGCTTTGGTGATGTCATAATGGTCGTCATGGCGACGGTGATGTCATAATGGTCGTCATGGCAATGGTGATGTCAGAATGGTTGTCATGGCGACGATGATGTCAGTATGGTGGCCATGGCTTTGGTGATGTCATAATGGTCGTCATGGCGACGATGATGTCATAATGGTCGTCATGGCGACGATGATGTCAATATGGTTGTCATGGCTTTGGTGATGTCATAATGGTCGTCATGGCGACGGTGATGTCATAATGGTCGTCATGCCGACGATGATGCCATAATGGTCGTCATGGCGACGGTGTTGACATAATGGTCGTCATGGCGACGATGATGTCATAATGGTCGTCATGGCGACGATGATGTCAATATGGTTGTCATGGCTTTGGTGATGTCATAATGGTCGTCATGGCGACGATGATGTCAATATGGTTGTCATGGCTTTGGTGATGTCATAATGGTCGTCATGGCGACGGTGATGTCATAATAGTCGTCATGGCGACGATGATGTCATAATGGTCGTCATGGCGACGATGATGTCATAATGGTCGTCACGGCGATGATGATGTCATAATGGTCGTCACGGCGACGGTGATGTCATAATGGTCGTCATGGCGACGATGATGTCATACTGGTCGTCATGGCGACGGTGTTGCCATAATGGTCGTCATGGCGACGATGATATCATAATGGTCGTCATGGCGACGATGATGTCATAATGGTCGTCATGGCGACGATGATGTCATACTGGTCTTCATGGCGACGGTGTTGCCATAATTGTCGTCATGGCGACGATGATGTCATAATGGTCGTCATGGCGACGGTGATGTCATAATGGTCGTCAAGCCGACGATGATGTCAGTATGGTGGTCATTGCTTTGCTGATGTCATAATGGTCGTCATGGAGACGATGATGTCATAATGGTCGTCATAGCGACGATGATGTCATAATGGTCGTCATGGCGACGATGATGTCAGTATGGTGGTCATGGCTTTGGTGATGTCATAATGGTTGTCATGGCGACGGTGATGTCATAATGGTCGTCATGGCAATGGTGATGTCAGAATGGTCGTCATGGCGACGATGATGTCAGTATGGTGGTCATGGCTTTGGTGATGTCATAATGGTCGTCATGGCGACGATGATGTCATAATGGTCGTCATGGCGACGATGATGTCAATATGGTTGTCATGGCTTTGGTGATGTCATAATGGTCGACATGGCGACGGTGATGTCATAATGGATGTCATGGCGACGATGATGTCATAATGGTCGTCATGGCGACGATGATGTCATAATGGTCGTCACTTCGACGGTGATGTCATAATGGTCGTCATGGCGACGATGATGTCATAATGGTCGTCATGGCGACGATGATGTCATAATGGTCGTCATGGCGACGGTGATGTCATAATGATCGTCAAGCCGACGATGATGTCAGTATGGTGGTCATGGCTTTGGTGATGTCATAATGGTCGTCATGGCGACGATGATGTCATAATGGTCGTCATGGCGACAATGATGTCATAATGGTCGTCATGGCGACGATGATGTCATACTGGTCGTCATGGCGACGATGATGTCATAATGGTCGTCATGGCGACGGTGACGTCATAATGGTCGTCATGGCGACGATGATGTCATAATGGTCGTCATGGCGACGGTATTGCCATAATGGTCATCATGGCGACGATGATGTCATAATGGTCGTCATGCCGACGATGATGTCATAATGGTCGTCATGGCGACGATGATGTCAGTATGGTGGTCATGGCTTTGGTGATGTCATAATGGTCGTCATGGCGACGATGACGTCATAATGGTCGTCATGGCGACGGTATTGCCATAATGGTCATCATGGCGACGATGATGTCATAATGGTCGTCATGCCGACGATGATGTCATAATGGTCGTCATGGCGACGATGATGTCAGTATGGTGGTCATGGCTTTGGTGATGTCATAATGGTCGTCATGGCAACGGTGATGTCATAATGGTCGTCATGGCAATGGTGATGTCAGAATGGTCGTCATGGCAACGGTGATGTCAGTATGGTGGTCATGGCTTTGGTGATGTCATAATGGTCGTCATGGCGACGATGATGTCATAATGGTCGTCATGGCGACGATGATGTCAATATGGTTGTCATGGCTTTGGTGATGTCATAATGGTCGTCAAGGCGACGGTGATGTCATAATGGTCGTCATGGCGACGATGATGTCATAATGGGCGTCACGGCGACGGTGATGTCATAATTGTCGTCATGGCGACGATGATGTCATACTGGTCGTCATGGCGACGGTGTTGCCATAATGGTCGTCATGGCGACGATGACGTCATAATGGTCGTCATGGCGACGATGATGTCATAATGGTCGTCATGGCAACGATGACGTCATAATGGTCGTCATGGCGACGATGATGTCATAATGGTAGTCATGGCGACGATGATGTCATACTGGTCGTCATGGCGACGGTGTTGCCATAATGGTCGTCATGGCGACGATGATGTCATAATGATCGTCATGGCGACGGTGATGTCATAATGGTCGTCATGCCGACGATGATGTCATAATGGTCGTCATGGCGAAGATGATGTCATAATGGTCGTCATGGCGACGATGACGTCATAATGGTCGTCATGGCGACGATGACGTCATAATGGTCGTCATGGCGGCGATGATGTCATAATGGTAGTCATGGCGACGATGATGTCATACTGGTCGTCATGGCGACGGTGTTGCCATAATGGTCGTCATGGCGACGATGATGTCATAATGATCGTCATGGCGACGGTGATGTCATAATGGTCGTCATGCCGACGATGATGTCATAATGGTCGTCATGGCGAAGATGATGTCATAATGATCGTCATGGCGACGATGACGTCATAATGGTCGTCATGGCGACGATGACGTCATAATGGTCGTCATGGCGACGATGATGTCATAATGGTCGTCATGGCGACGGTGATGTCATAATAGTCGTCGTGGCGACGATGATGTCATAATGGTCGTCATGCCGACGATGATGTCATAATGGTCGTCATGGCGACGGTGTTGCCATAATGGTCGTCATGGCGACGGTGATGTCATAATGGTCGTCATGGCGACGATGATGTCATAATGGTCGTCATGGCGACGATGATGTCATAATGGTCGTCACGGCGACGGTGATGTCATAATGGTCGTCATGGCGACGATGATGTCATAATGGTCGTCATGGCGACGATGATGTCATAATGGTCGTCATGGCGACGGTGATGTCATAATGGTCGTCAAGCCGACGATGATGTCAGTATGGTGGTCATGGCTTTGGTGATGTCATAATGGTCGTCATGGCGACGATGATGTCATAATGGTCGTCATGGCGACAATGATGTCATAATGGTCGTCATGGCGACGATGATGTCATACTGGTCGTCATGGCGACGATGATGTCATAATGGTCGTCATGGCGACGGTGACGTCATAATGGTCGTCATGGCGACGATGATGTCATAATGGTCGTCATGGCGACGGTATTGCCATAATGGTCATCATGGCGACGATGATGTCATAATGGTCGTCATGCCGACGATGATGTCATAATGGTCGTCATGGCGACGATGATGTCAGTATGGTGGTCATGGCTTTGGTGATGTCATAATGGTCGTCATGGCGACGATGATGTCATAATGGTCGTCATGGCGACGGTATTGCCATAATGGTCATCATGGCGACGATGATGTCATAATGGTCGTCATGCCGACGATGATGTCATAATGGTCGTCATGGCGACGATGATGTCAGTATGGTGGTCATGGCTTTGGTGATGTCATAATGGTCGTCATGGCAACGGTGATGTCATAATGGTCGTCATGGCAATGGTGATGTCAGAATGGTCGTCATGGCAACGGTGATGTCAGTATGGTGGTCATGGCTTTGGTGATGTCATAATGGTCGTCATGGCGACGATGATGTCATAATGGTCGTCATGGCGACGATGATGTCAATATGGTTGTCATGGCTTTGGTGATGTCATAATGGTCGTCAAGGCGACGGTGATGTCATAATGGTCGTCATGGCGACGATGATGTCATAATGGGCGTCACGGCGACGGTGATGTCATAATTGTCGTCATGGCGACGATGATGTCATACTGGTCGTCATGGCGACGGTGTTGCCATAATGGTCGTCATGGCGACGATGACGTCATAATGGTCGTCATGGCGACGATGATGTCATAATGGTCGTCATGGCAACGATGACGTCATAATGGTCGTCATGGCGACGATGATGTCATAATGGTAGTCATGGCGACGATGATGTCATACTGGTCGTCATGGCGACGGTGTTGCCATAATGGTCGTCATGGCGACGATGATGTCATAATGATCGTCATGGCGACGGTGATGTCATAATGGTCGTCATGCCGACGATGATGTCATAATGGTCGTCATGGCGAAGATGATGTCATAATGGTCGTCATGGCGACGATGACGTCATAATGGTCGTCATGGCGACGATGACGTCATAATGGTCGTCATGGCGGCGATGATGTCATAATGGTAGTCATGGCGACGATGATGTCATACTGGTCGTCATGGCGACGGTGTTGCCATAATGGTCGTCATGGCGACGATGATGTCATAATGATCGTCATGGCGACGGTGATGTCATAATGGTCGTCATGCCGACGATGATGTCATAATGGTCGTCATGGCGAAGATGATGTCATAATGATCGTCATGGCGACGATGACGTCATAATGGTCGTCATGGCGACGATGACGTCATAATGGTCGTCATGGCGACGATGATGTCATAATGGTCGTCATGGCGACGGTGATGTCATAATAGTCGTCGTGGCGACGATGATGTCATAATGGTCGTCATGCCGACGATGATGTCATAATGGTCGTCATGGCGACGGTGTTGCCATAATGGTCGTCATGGCGACGATGATATCATAATGGTCGTCATGGCGACGATGATGTCAGTATGGTGGTCATGGCTTTGGTGATGTCTTAATGGTCGTCATGGCGACGGTGATGTCATAATGGTCGTCATGGCAATGGTGATGTCAGAATGGTCGTCATGGCGACGATGATGTCAGTATGGTGGTCATGGCTTTGGTGATGTCATAATGGTCATCATGGCGACGATGATGTCATAATGGTCGTCATGGCGACGATGATGTCAATATGGTTGTAATGGCTTTGGTGATGTCATAATGTTCGTCATGGCGACGATGATGTCATAATGGTCATCATGGCGACGGTGATGTCATAATAGTCGTCATCGCGACGATGATGTCATAATGGTCGTCTTGCCGACGATGATGTCATAATGGTCGTCATGGCGACGGTGTTGCCATAATGGTCGTCATGGCGACGATGATGTCATAATGGTCGTCATGGCGACAATGATGTCATAATGGTCGTCATGGCGACGATGATGTCAGTATGGTGGTCATGGCTTTGGTGATGTCACAATGGTCGTCATGGCAATGGTGATGTCAGAATGGTCGTCATGGCGACGATGATGTCAGTATGGTGGTCATGGCTTTGGTGATGTCATAATGGTCGTCATGGCGACGATGATGTCATAATGGTCGTCATGGCGACGATGATGTCAATATGGTTGTCATGGCTTTGGTGATGTCATAATGGTCGTCATGGCGACGGTGATGTCATAATGGTCGGCATGGCGACAATGATGTCATAATGGTTGTCACGGCGACGATGATGTCATAATGGTCGTCACGGCGACGGTGATGTCATAATGGTCGTCATGGCGACGATGATGTCATACTGGTCGTCATGGCGACGGTGTTGCCATAATGGTCGTCATGGCGACGATGATGTCATAATGGTCGTCATGGCGACAATGATGTCAGTATGGTGGTCATGGCTTTGGTGATGTCATAATGGTCGTCATGGCGACGGTGATGTCATAATGGTCGTCATGGCAATGGTGATGTCAGAATGGTTGTCATGGCGACGATGATGTCAGTATGGTGGCCATGGCTTTGGTAATGTCATAATGGTCGTCATGGCGACGATGATGTCATAATGGTCGTCATGGCGACGATGATGTCAATATGGTTGTCATGGCTTTGGTGATGTCATAATGGTCGTCATGGCGACGGTGATGTCATAATGGTCGTCATGCCGATGATGATGCCATAATGGTCGTCATGGCGACGGTGTTGACATAATGGTCGTCATGGCGACGATGATGTCATAATGGTCGTCATGGCGACGATGATGTCAATATGGTTGTCATGGCTTTGGTGATGTCATAATGGTCGTCATGGCGACGGTGATGTCATAATGGTCGTCATGGCGACGATGATGTCATAATGGTCGTCACGGCGACGATGATGTCATTATGGTCGTCACGGCGACGGTGATGTCATAATGGTCGCCATGGCGACGATGATGTCATACTGGTCGTCATGGCGACGGTGTTGCCATAATGGTCGTCATGGCGACGATGATGTCATAATGGTCGTCATGGCGACGATGATGTCATAATGGTCGTCATGGCGACGATGATGTCATACTGGTCGTCATGGCGACGGTGTTGCCATAATGGTCGTCATGGCGACGATGATGTCATAATGGTCGTCATGGCGACGGTGATGTCATAATGGTCGTCAAGCCGACGATGATGTCAGTATGGTGGTCATTGCTTTGGTGATGTCATAATGGTCGTCATGGCGACGATGATGTCATAATGGTCGTCATAGCGACGATGATGTCATAATGGTCGTCATGGCGACGATGATGTCAGTATGGTGGTCATGGCTTTGGTGATGTCATATTGGTTGTCTTGGCGACGGTGATGTCATAATGGTCGTCATGGCAATGGTGATGTCAGAATGGTCGTCATGGCGACGATGATGTCAGTATGGTGGTCATGGCTTTGGTGATGTCATAATGGTCGTCATGGCGACGATGATGTCATAATGGTCGTCATGGCGACGATGATGTCAATATGGTTGTCATGGCTTTGGTGATGTCATAATGGTCGACATGGCGACGTTGATGTCATAATGGTCGTCATGACGACGATGATGTCATAATGGTCGTCATGGCGATGATGATGTCATAATGGTCGTCACGGCGACGATGATGTCATACTGGTCGTCATGGCGACGGTGTTGCCATAATGGTCGTCATGGCGACGAAGATGTCATAATGGTCGTCATGGCGACGATGATGTCATAATGGTCGTCATGGCGACGATGATGTCATACTGGTCGTCATGGCGACGATGATGTCATAATGGTCGTCATGGCGACGGTGATGTCATAATGGTCGTCAAGCCGACGATGATGTCAGTATGGTGGTCATGGCTTTGGTGATGCCATAATGGTCGTCATAGAGACGATGATGTCATAATGTTCGTCATGGCGACGATGATGTCAGTATGGTGGTCATGGCTTTGGTGATGTCATAATGGTTGTCATGGCGACGGTGATGTCATAATGGTCGTCATGGCAATGGTGATGTCAGAATGGTCGTCATGGCGACGATGATGTCAGTATGGTGGTCATGGCTTTGGTGATGTCATAATGGTCGTCATGGCGACGATGATGTCATAATGGTCGTCATGGCGACGATGATGTCAATATGGTTGTCATGGCTTTGGTGATGTCATAATGGTCGACATGGCGACGCGTGATGTCATAATGGTCGTCATGGCGACGATGATGTCATAATGGTCGTCATGGCGACGATGATGTCATAATGGTCGTCACAGCGACGGTGATGTCATAATTTTTGTCATGGCGACGATGATGTCATACTGATCGTCATGGCGACGGTGTTGCCATAATGGTCGTCATGGCGACGATGATGTCATAATGGTCGTCATGGCGACAATGATGTCATAATGGTCGTCATGGCGAAGGTGATGTCATAATGGTCGTCACGGCGATGGTGATGTCATAATGGTCGTCATGGCGACGATGATGTCATACTGGTCGTCATGGAGACGGTGATGCCATAATGGTCGTCATGGCGACGATGATGTCATAAAGGTCGTCATGGCGACGATGATGTCATAATGGTCGTCATGGCGACGGTGTTGCCATAATGGTCGTCATGGCGACGATGATGTCATAATGGTCGTCATGCCGACGATGATGTCATAATGGTCGTCATGGCGACGGTGTTGCCATAATGGTCGTCATGGCGACGATGATGTCATAATGGTCGTCATGGCGACAATGATGTCATAATGGTCGTCATGGCGACGATGATGTCATAATGGTCGTCATGGCGACGATGGTGTCAATATGGTTGTCATGGCTTTGGTGATGTCATAATGGTCGTCATGGCGACGGTGATGTCATAATGGTCGTCATGGCGACGATGATGTCATAATGGTCGTCACAGCGACGATGATGTCATAATGGTCGTCACGGCGACGGTGATGTCGTAATGGTCGTCATGGCGACGATGATGTCATAATGGTCGTCATGGCGACGGTGTTGCCATAATGGTCGTCATTTCGACGATGATGTCATAATGGTCGTCATGGCGACGGTGATGTCATAATGGTCGTCATGGCGACGGTGATGTCATGATGGTCGTCATGCCGACGATGATGCCAGTATGGTGGTCATGGCTTTGGTGATGTCATAATGGTCGTCATGGCGACGATCATGTCATAATGGTCGTCATAGCGACGATGATGTCATAATGGTCATCATGGCGACGATGATGTCAGTATGGTGGTCATGGCTTTGGTGATGTCATAATGGTTGTCATGGCGACGGTGATGTCATAATGGTCGTCATGGCGACGATGATGTCATAATGGTCGTCATGGCGACGATGACGTCATAATGGTCGTCATGGCGACGATGACGTCATAATGGTCGTCATGGCGACGATGTTGTCATAAAGGTCGTCATGGCGACGATGATGTCATACTGGTCGTCATGGCGACGGTGTTGCCATAATGGTCGTCATGGCGACGATGTTGTCATAAAGGTCGTCATGGCGACGATGATGTCATACTGGTCGTCATGGCGACGGTGTTGCCATAATGGTCGTCATGGCGACGATGATGTCATAATGGTCGTCATGGCGACGATGATGTCAATATGGTTGTCATGGCTTTGGTGATGTCATAATGGTCGTCATGGCGACGGTGATGTCATAATGTTCGTCACGGCGACGATGATGTCATAATGATCGTCACGGCGACGATGATGTCATAATGTCGTCACGGCGACGGTGATGTCATTATGGTCGTCATGGCGACGATAACGTCATAATGGTCGTCATGGCGACGATGATGTCATAATGGTCGTCATGGCGACGATGATGTCATAATGGTCGTCATGGCGACGATGATGTCATAATGGTCGTCATGGCGACGATGATGACATAATGGTCGTCATGGCGACGATGACGTCATAATGGTCGTCATGGCGACGATGATGCCATAATGGTCGTCATGGCGACGATGATGTCATACTGGTCGTCATGGCGACGGTGATGTCATAATGGTCGTCATGGCGACAATGATGTCATAATGGTCGTCATGGCGACGATGTCAGTATGGTGGTCATGGCTTTGATGATGTCATAATGGTCGTCATGGCGACGGTGATGTCATAATGGTCGTCATGGCAAGGGTGATGTCAGAATGGTCGTCATGGCGACGATGATGTCCGTATGGTGGTCATGGCTTTGGTGATGTCATAATGGTCGTCATGGCGACGATGATGTCAATATGGTTGTCATGGCGACGGTGATGTCATAATGGTCGTCATGGCGACGATGATGTCATACTGGTCGTCATGGCGACGATGATGTCATAATGGTCGTCACGGCGACGATGATGTCATAATGGTCGTCATGGCGACGATGACGTCATAATGGTCGTCATGGCGACGATGATGTCATAATGGTCGTCAATGCGACGATGATGTCATACTGGTCGTCATGGCGACGGTGTTGCCATAATGGTCGTCATGGCGAAGATGATGTCATAATGGTCGTCATGGCGACGATGATGTCATAATGGTCGTCATACCGACGATGATGTCATAATGGTCGTCATGACGAAGATGATGTCATAATCGTCGTCATGGCGACGATGATGTCATAATGGTCGTCTTGCCGACGATGATGTCATAATGGTCGTCATGGCGACGGTGATGTCATAATAGTCGTCATGGCGACGATGATGTCATAATGGTCGTCTTGCCGACGATGATGTCATAATGGTCGTCATGGCGACGGTGTTGCCATAATGGTCGTCATGGCGACGATCATGTCATAATGGTCGTCATGGCGACGATGATGTCATAATGGTCGTCATGGCGACGATGATGTCAGTATGGTGGTCATGGCTTTGGTGATGTCATAATGGTCGTCATGGCAATAGTGATGTCAGAATGGTCGTCATGGCGACGATGATGTCAGTATGGTGGTCATGGCTTTGGTGATGTCATAATGGTCGTCATGGCGACGATGATGTCATAATGGTCGTCATGGCGACGATGATGTCATAATGGTCGTCATGGCGACGATGATGTCATACTGGTCGTCATGGCGACAGTATTGCCATAATGGTCATCATGGCGACGATGATGTCATAATGGTCGTCATGCCGACGATGATGTCATAATGGTCGTCATGGCGACGATGATGTCAGTATGGTGGTCATGGCTTTGGTGATGTCATAATGGTCGTCATGGCGACGATGATGTCATAATGGTCGTCATGGCGACGATGATGTCATAATGGTCGTCATGGCGACGATGATGTCATACTGGTCGTCATGGCGACGGTATTGCCATAATGGTCATCATGGCGACGATGATGTCATAATGGTCGTCATGCCGACGATGATGTCATAATGGTCGTCATGGCGACGATGATGTCAGTATGGTGGTCATGGCTTTGGTGATGTCATAATGGTCGTCATGGCAACGGTGATGTCATAATGGTCGTCATGGCAATGGTGATGTCAGAATGGTCGTCATGGCGACGGTGATGTCAGTATGGTGGTCATGGCTTTGGTGATGTCATAATGGTCGTCATGGCGACGATGATGTCATAATGGTCGTCATGGCGACGATGATGTCAATATGGTTGTCATGGCTTTGGTGATGTCATAACGGTCGTCAAGGCGACGGTGATGTCATAATGGTCGTCATGGCGACGATGATGTCATAATGGGCGTCACGGCGACGGTGATGTCATAATTGTCGTCACGGCGACGATGATGTCATACTGGTCGTCATGGCGACGATGATGTCATACTGGTCGTCATGGCGACGGTGTTGCCATAATGGTCGTCATGGCGACGATGACGTCATAATGGTCGTCATGGCGACGATGATGTCATAATGGTCGTCATGGCAACGATGACGTCATAATGGTCGTCATGACGACGATGATGTCATAATGGTAGTCATGGCGACGATGATGTCATACTGGTCGTCATGGCGACGGTGTTGCCATAATGGTCGTCATGGCGACGATGATGTCATAATGATCGTCATGGCGACGGTGATGTCATAATGGTCGTCATGCCGACGATGATGTCATAATGGTCGTCATGGCGAAGATGATGTCATAATGGTCTTCATGGCGACGATGACGTCATAATGGTCGTCATGGCGACGATGACGTCATAATGGTCGTCATGGCGACGGTGATGTCATAATGGTCGTCATGGCAATGGTGATGTCAGAATGGTCGTCATGGCGACGATGATGTCAGTATGGTGGTCATGGCTTTGGTGATGTCATAATGGTCATCATGGCGACGATGATGTCATAATGGTCGTCATGGCGACGATGATGTCAATATGGTTGTAATGGCTTTGGTGATGTCATAATGTTCGTCATGGCGACGATGATGTCATAATGGTCATCATGGCGACGGTGATGTCATAATAGTCGTCATCGCGACGATGATGTCATAATGGTCGTCTTGCCGACGATGATGTCATAATGGTCGTCATGGCGACGGTGTTGCCATAATGGTCGTCATGGCGACGATGATGTCATAATGGTCGTCATGGCGACAATGATGTCATAATCGTCGTCATGGCGACGATGATGTCAGTATGGTGGTCATGGCTTTGGTGATGTCACAATGGTCGTCATGGCAATGGTGATGTCAGAATGGTCGTCATGGCGACGATGATGTCAGTATGGTGGTCATGGCTTTGGTGATGTCATAATGGTCGTCATGGCGACGATGATGTCATAATGGTCGTCATGGCGACGATGATGTCAATATGGTTGTCATGGCTTTGGTGATGTCATAATGGTCGTCATGGCGACGGTGATGTCATAATGGTCGGCATGGCGACAATGATGTCATAATGGTTGTCACGGCGACGATGATGTCATAATGGTCGTCACGGCGACGGTGATGTCATAATGGTCGTCATGGCGACGATGATGTCATACTGGTCGTCATGGCGACGGTGTTGCCATAATGGTCGTCATGGCGACGATGATGTCATAATGGTCGTCATGGCGACAATGATGTCAGTATGGTGGTCATGGCTTTGGTGATGTCATAATGGTCGTCATGGCGACGGTGATGTCATAATGGTCGTCATGGCAATGGTGATGTCAGAATGGTTGTCATGGCGACGATGATGTCAGTATGGTGGCCATGGCTTTGGTAATGTCATAATGGTCGTCATGGCGACGATGATGTCATAATGGTCGTCATGGCGACGATGATGTCAATATGGTTGTCATGGCTTTGGTGATGTCATAATGGTCGTCATGGCGACGGTGATGTCATAATGGTCGTCATGGCGACGATGATGTCAATATGGTTGTCATGGCTTTGGTGATGTCATAATGGTCGTCATGGCGACGGTGATGTCATAATGGTCGTCATGGCGACGATGATGTCATAATGGTCGTCACGGCGACGATGATGTCATTATGGTCGTCACGGCGACGGTGATGTCATAATGGTCGCCATGGCGACGATGATGTCATACTGGTCGTCATGGCGACGGTGTTGCCATAATGGTCGTCATGGCGACGATGATGTCATAATGGTCGTCATGGCGACGATGATGTCATAATGGTCGTCATGGCGACGATGATGTCATACTGGTCGTCATGGCGACGGTTTTGCCATAATGGTCGTCATGGCGACGATGATGTCATAATGGTCGTCATGGCGACGGTGATGTCATAATGGTCGTCAAGCCGACGATGATGTCAGTATGGTGGTCATTGCTTTGGTGATGTCATAATGGTCGTCATGGCGACGATGATGTCATAATGGTCGTCATAGCGACGATGATGTCATAATGGTCGTCATGGCGACGATGATGTCAGTATGGTGGTCATGGCTTTGGTGATGTCATATTGGTTGTCTTGGCGACGGTGATGTCATAATGGTCGTCATGGCAATGGTGATGTCAGAATGGTCGTCATGGCGACGATGATGTCAGTATGGTGGTCATGGCTTTGGTGATGTCATAATGGTCGTCATGGCGACGATGATGTCATAATGGTCGTCATGGCGACGATGATGTCAATATGGTTGTCATGGCTTTGGTGATGTCATAATGGTCGACATGGCGACGTTGATGTCATAATGGTCGTCATGACGACGTTGATGTCATAATGGTCGTCATGGCGATGATGATGTCATAATGGTCGTCACGGCGACGATGATGTCATACTGGTCGTCATGGCGACGGTGTTGCCATAATGGTCGTCATGGCGACGAAGATGTCATAATGGTCGTCATGGCGACGATGATGTCATAATGGTCGTCATGGCGACGATGATGTCATACTGGTCGTCATGGCGACGATGATGTCATAATGGTCGTCATGGCGACGGTGATGTCATAATGGTCGTCAAGCCGACGATGATGTCAGTATGGTGGTCATGGCTTTGGTGATGCCATAATGGTCGTCATGGCGACGATGATGTCATAATGGTCGTCATAGAGACGATGATGTCATAATGTTCGTCATGGCGACGATGATGTCAGTATGGTGGTCATGGCTTTGGTGATGTCATAATGGTTGTCATGGCGACGGTGATGTCATAATGGTCGTCATGGCAATGGTGATGTCAGAATGGTCGTTATGGCGACGATGATGTCAGTATGGTGGTCATGGCTTTGGTGATGTCATAATGGTCGTCATGGCGACGATGATGTCATAATGGTCGTCATGGCGACGATGATGTCAATATGGTTGTCATGGCTTTGGTGATGTCATAATGGTCGACATGGCGACGCGTGATGTCATAATGGTCGTCATGGCGACGATGATGTCATAATGGTCGTCATGGCGACGATGATGTCATAATGGTCGTCACAGCGACGGTGATGTCATAATTTTCGTCATGGCGACGATGATGTCATACTGATCGTCATGGCGACGGTGTTGCCATAATGGTCGTCATGGCGACGATGATGTCATAATGGTCGTCATGGCGACAATGATGTCATAATGGTCGTCATGGCGAAGGTGATGTCATAATGGTCGTCACGGCGATGGTGATGTCATAATGGTCGTCATGGCGACGATGATGTCATACTGGTCGTCATGGAGACGGTGATGCCATAATGGTCGTCATGGCGACGATGATGTCATAAAGGTCGTCATGGCGACGATGATGTCATAATGGTCGTCATGGCGACGGTGTTGCCATAATGGTCGTCATGGCGACGATGATGTCATAATGGTCGTCATGCCGACGATGATGTCATAATGGTCGTCATGGCGACGGTGTTGCCATAATGGTCGTCATGGCGACGATGATGTCATAATGGTCGTCATGGCGACAATGATGTCATAATGGTCGTCATGGCGACGATGATGTCATAATGGTCGTCATGGCGACGATGGTGTCAATATGGTTGTCATGGCTTTGGTGATGTCATAATGGTCGTCATGGCGACGGTGATGTCATAATGGTCGTCATGGCGACGATGATGTCATAATGGTCGTCACAGCGACGATGATGTCATAATGGTCGTCACGGCGACGGTGATGTCGTAATGGTCGTCATGGCGACGATGATGTCATAATGGTCGTCATGGCGACGGTGTTGCCATAATGGTCGTCATGGCGACGATGATGTCATAATGGTCGTCATGGCGACGGTGATTTCATAATGGTCGTCATGGCGACGGTGATGTCATGATGGTCGTCATGCCGACGATGATGTCAGTATGGTGGTCATGGCTTTGGTGATGTCATAATGGTCGTCATGGCGACGATCATGTCATAATGGTCGTCATAGCGACGATGATGTCATAATGGTCATCATGGCGACGATGATGTCAGTATGGTGGTCATGGCTTTGGTGATGTCATAATGGTTGTCATGGCGACGGTGATGTCATAATGGTCGTCATGGCGACGATGATGTCATAATGGTCGTCATGGTGACGATGACGTCATAATGGTCGTCATGGCGACGATGACGTCATAATGGTCGTCATGGCGACGATGTTGTCATAAAGGTCGTCATGGCGACGATGATGTCATACTGGTCGTCATGGCGACGGTGTTGCCATAATGGTCGTCATGGCGACGATGTTGTCATAAAGGTCGTCATGGCGACGATGATGTCATACTGGTCGTCATGGCGACGGTGTTGCCATAATGGTCGTCATGGCGACGATGATGTCATAATGGTCGTCATGGCGACGATGATGTCAATATGGTTGTCATGGCTTTGGTGATGTCATAATGGTCGTCATGGCGACGGTGATGTCATAATGTTCGTCACGGCGACGATGATGTCATAATGATCGTCACGGCGACGATGATGTCATAATGTCGTCACGGCGACGGTGATGTCATTATGGTCGTCATGGCGACGATAACGTCATAATGGTCGTCATGGCGACGATGATGTCATAATGGTCGTCATGGCGACGATGATGTCATAATGGTCGTCATGGCGACGATGATGTCATAATGGTCGTCATGGCGACGATGATGACATAATGGTCGTCATGGCGACGATGACGTCATAATGGTCGTCATGGCGACGATGATGCCATAATGGTCGTCATGGCGACGATGATGTCATACTGGTCGTCATGGCGACGGTGATGTCATAATGGTCGTCATGGCGACAATGATGTCATAATGGTCGTCATGGCGACGATGTCAGTATGGTGGTCATGGCTTTGATGATGTCATAATGGTCGTCATGGCGACGGTGATGTCATAATGGTCGTCATGGCAAGGGTGATGTCAGAATGGTCGTCATGGCGACGATGATGTACCGTATGGTGGTCATGGCTTTGGTGATGTCATAATGGTCGTCATGGCGACGATGATGTCAATATGGTTGTCATGGCGACGGTGATGTCATAATGGTCGTCATGGCGACGATGATGTCATACTGGTCGTCATGGCGACGATGATGTCATAATGGTCGTCACGGCGACGATGATGTCATAATGGTCGTCATGGCGACGATGACGTCATAATGGTCGTCATGGCGACGATGATGTCATAATGGTCGTCAATGCGACGATGATGTCATACTGGTCGTCATGGCGACGGTGTTGCCATAATGGTCGTCATGGCGACGATGATGTCATAATGGTCGTCATGGCGACGATGATGTCATAATGGTCGTCATACCGACGATGATGTCATAATGGTCGTCATGACGAAGATGATGTCATAATCGTCGTCATGGCGACGATGATGTCATAATGGTCGTCTTGCCGACGATGATGTCATAATGGTCGTCATGGCGACGGTGATGTCATAATAGTCGTCATGGCGACGATGATGTCATAATGGTCGTCTTGCCGACGATGATGTCATAATGGTCGTCATGGCGACGGTGTTGCCATAATGGTCGTCATGGCGACGATCATGTCATAATGGTCGTCATGGCGACGATGATGTCATAATGGTCGTCATGGCGACGATGATGTCAGTATGGTGGTCATGGCTTTGGTGATGTCATAATGGTCGTCATGGCAATAGTGATGTCAGAATGGTCGTCATGGCGACGATGATGTCAGTTTGGTGGTCATGGCTTTGGTGATGTCATAATGGTCGTCATGGCGACGATGATGTCATAATGGTCGTCATGGCGACGATGATGTCATAATGGTCGTCATGGCGACGATGATGTCATACTGGTCGTCATGGCGACGGTATTGCCATAATGGTCATCATGGCGACGATGATGTCATAATGGTCGTCATGCCGACGATGATGTCATAATGGTCGTCATGGCGACGATGATGTCAGTATGGTGGTCATGGCTTTGGTGATGTCATAATGGTCGTCATGGCGACGATGATGTCATAATGGTCGTCATGGCGACGATGATGTCATAATGGTCGTCATGGCGACGATGATGTCATACTGGTCGTCATGGCGACGGTATTGCCATAATGGTCATCATGGCGACGATGATGTCATAATGGTCGTCATGCCGACGATGATGTCATAATGGTCGTCATGGCGACGATGATGTCAGTATGGTGGTCATGGCTTTGGTGATGTCATAATGGTCGTCATGGCAACGGTGATGTCATAATGGTCGTCATGGCAATGGTGATGTCAGAATGGTCGTCATGGCGACGGTGATGTCAGTATGGTGGTCATGGCTTTGGTGATGTCATAATGGTCGTCATGGCGACGATGATGTCATAATGGTCGTCATGGCGACGATGATGTCAATATGGTTGTCATGGCTTTGGTGATGTCATAACGGTCGTCAAGGCGACGGTGATGTCATAATGGTCGTCATGGCGACGATGATGTCATAATGGGCGTCACGGCGACGGTGATGTCATAATTGTCGTCACGGCGACGATGATGTCATACTGGTCGTCATGGCGACGATGATGTCATACTGGTCGTCATGGCGACGGTGTTGCCATAATGGTCGTCATGGCGACGATGACGTCATAATGGTCGTCATGGCGACGATGATGTCATAATGGTCGTCATGGCAACGATGACGTCATAATGGTCGTCATGACGACGATGATGTCATAATGGTAGTCATGGCGACGATGATGTCATACTGGTCGTCATGGCGACGGTGTTGCCATAATGGTCGTCATGGCGACGATGATGTCATAATGATCGTCATGGCGACGGTGATGTCATAATGGTCGTCATGCCGACGATGATGTCATAATGGTCGTCATGGCGAAGATGATGTCATAATGGTCTTCATGGCGACGATGACGTCATAATGGTCGTCATGGCGACGATGACGTCATAATGGTCGTCATGGCGCCGGTGATGTCATAATAGTCGTCATGGCGACGATGATGTCATAATGGTCGTCATGCCGACGATGATGTCATAATGGTCGTCATGGCGACGGTGTTGCCATAATGGTCGTCATGGCGACGATGATATCATAATGGTCGTCATGGCGACGATGATGTCAATATGGTTGTAATGGCTTTGGTGATGTCATAATGTTCGTCATGGCGACGATGATGTCATAATGGTCATCATGGCGACGGTGATGTCATAATAGTCGTCATCTCGACGATGATGTCATAATGGTCGTCTTGCCGACGATGATGTCATAATGGTCGTCATGGCGACGGTGTTGCCATAATGGTCGTCATGGCGACGATGATGTCATAATGGTCGTCATGGCGACGATGATGTCATAATGGTCGTCATGGCGACGATGATGTCAGTATGGTGGTCATGGCTTTGGTGATGTCACAATGGTCGTCATGGCAATGGTGATGTCAGAATGGTCGTCATGGCGACGATGATGTCAGTATGGTGGTCATGGCTTTGGTGATGTCATAATGGTCGTCATGGCGACGGTGATGTCATAATGGTCGTCATGGCGACGGTGTTGACATAATGGTCGTCATGGCGACGATGATGTCATAATGGTCGTCATGGCGACGATGATGTCAATATGGTTGTCATGGCTTTGGTGATGTCATAATAGTCGTCATGCCGACGGTGATGTCATAATGGTCGTCATGGCGACGATGATGTCATAATGGTCGTCACGGCGACGATGATGTCATAATGGTCGTCACGGCGACGGTGATGTCATAATGGTCGCCATGGCGACGATGATGTCATACTGGTCGTCATGGCGACGGTGTTGCCATAATGGTCGTCATGGCGACGATGATGTCATAATGGTCGTCATGGCGACGATGATGTCATAATGGTCATCATGGTGACGATGCTGTCATACTGGTCGTCATGGCGACGGTGTTGCCATAATGGTCGTCATGGCGACGATGATGTCATAATGGTCGTCATGGCGACGGTGATGTCATAATGGTCGTCAAGCCGACGATGATGTCAGTATGGTGGTCATTGCTTTGGTGATGTCATAATGGTCGTCATGGAGACGATGATGTCATAATGGTCGTCATAGTGACGATGATGTCATAATGGTCGTCATGGCGACGATGATGTCAGTATGGTGGTCATGGCTTTGGTGATGTCATAATGGTTGTCATGGCGACTGTGATGTCATAATGGTCGTCATGGCAATGGTGATGTCAGAATGGTCGTCATGGCGACGATGATGTCAGTATGGTGGTCATGGCTTTGGTGATGTTATAATGGTCGTCATGGCGACGATGATGTCATAATGGTCGTCATGGCGACGATGATGTCAATATGGTTGTCATGGCTTTGGTGATGTCATAACGGTCGTCAAGGCGACGGTGATGTCATAATGGTCGTCATGGCGACGATGATGTCATAATGGGCGTCACGGCGACGGTGATGTCATAATTGTCGTCACGGCGACGATGATGTCATACTGGTCGTCATGGCGACGATGATGTCATACTGGTCGTCATGGCGACGGTGTTGCCATAATGGTCGTTATGGCGACGATGACGTCATAATGGTCGTCATGGCGACGATGATGTCATAATGGTCGTCATGGCAACGATGACGTCATAATGGTCGTCATGACGACGATGATGTCATAATGGTAGTCATGGCGACGGTGTTGCCATAATGGTCGTCATGGCGACGATGATGTCATAATGGTCGTCATGCCGACGATGATGTCATAATGGTCGTCATGGCGACGGTGTTGCCATAATGGTCGTCATGGCGACGATGATGTCATAATGGTCGTCATGGCGACAATGATGTCATAATGGTCGTCATGGCGACGATGATGTCATAATGGTCGTCATGGCGACGATGATATCATAATGGTCGTCATGGCGACGATGATGTCAATATGGTTGTAATGGCTTTGGTGATGTCATAATGTTCGTCATGGCGACGATGATGTCATAATGGTCATCATGGCGACGGTGATGTCATAATAGTCGTCATCTCGACGATGATGTCATAATGGTCGTCTTGCCGACGATGATGTCATAATGGTCGTCATGGCGACGGTGTTGCCATAATGGTCGTCATGGCGACGATGATGTCATAATGGTCGTCATGGCGACGATGATGTCATAATGGTCGTCATGGCGACGATGATGTCAGTATGGTGGTCATGGCTTTGGTGATGTCACAATGGTCGTCATGGCAATGGTGATGTCAGAATGGTCGTCATGGCGACGATGATGTCAGTATGGTGGTCATGGCTTTGGTGATGTCATAATGGTCGTCATGGCGACGGTGATGTCATAATGGTCGTCATGGTGACGATGATGTCAATATGGTTGTCATGGCTTTGTTGATGTCATAATGGTCGTCATGGCGACGGTGATGTCATAATGGTCGTCATGGCGACAATGATGTCATAATGGTCGTCACGGCGACGATGATGTCATAATGGTCGTCACGGCGACGGTGATGTCATAATGGTCGTCATGGCGACGATGATGTCATACTGGTCGTCATGGCGACGGTGTTACCATAATGGTCGTCATGGCGACGATGATGTCATAATGGTCGTCATGGCGACGATGATGTCAGTATGGTGGTCAGGGCTTTGGTGATGTCATAATGGTCATGGCGACGGTGATGTCATAATGGTCGTCATGGCAATGGTGATGTCAGAATGGTTGTCATGGCGACGATGATGTCAGTATGGTGGCCATGGCTTTGGTGATGTCATAATGGTCGTCATGGCGACGATGATGTCATAATGGTCGTCATGGCGACGATGATGTCAATATGGTTGTCATGGCTTTGGTGATGTCATAATGGTCGTCATGGCGACGGTGATGTCATAATGGTCGTCATGCCGACGATGATGCCATAATGGTCGTCATGGCGACGGTGTTGACATAATGGTCGTCATGGCGACGATGATGTCATAATGGTCGTCATGGCGACGATGATGTCAATATGGTTGTCATGGCTTTGGTGATGTCATAATAGTCGTCATGGCGACGGTGATGTCATAATGGTCGTCATGGCGACGATGATGTCATAATGGTCGTCACGGCGACGATGATGTCATAATGGTCGTCACGGCGACGGTGATGTCATAATGGTCGCCATGGCGACGATGATGTCATACTGGTCGTCATGGCGACGGTGTTGCCATAATGGTCGTCATGGCGACGATGATGTCATAATGGTCGTCATGGCGACGATGATGTCATAATGGTCGTCATGGCGACGATGATGTCATAATGGTCATCATGGTGACGATGCTGTCATACTGGTCGTCATGGCGACGGTGTTGCCATAATGGTCGTCATGGCGACGATGATGTCATAATGGTCGTCATGGCGACGGTGATGTCATAATGGTCGTCAAGCCGACGATGATGTCAGTATGGTGGTCATTGCTTTGGTGATGTCATAATGGTCGTCATGGAGACGATGATGTCATAATGGTCGTCATAGTGACGATGATGTCATAATGGTCGTCATGGCGACGATGATGTCAGTATGGTGGTCATGGCTTTGGTGATGTCATAATGGTTGTCATGGCGACTGTGATGTCATAATGGTCGTCATGGCAATGGTGATGTCAGAATGGTCGTCATGGCGACGATGATGTCAGTATGGTGGTCATGGCTTTGGTGATGTTATAATGGTCGTCATGGCGACGATGATGTCATAATGGTCGTCATGGCGACGATGATGTCAATATGGTTGTCATGGCTTTGGTGATGTCATAACGGTCGTCAAGGCGACGGTGATGTCATAATGGTCGTCATGGCGACGATGATGTCATAATGGGCGTCACGGCGACGGTGATGTCATAATTGTCGTCACGGCGACGATGATGTCATACTGGTCGTCATGGCGACGATGATGTCATACTGGTCGTCATGGCGACGGTGTTGCCATAATGGTCGTTATGGCGACGATGACGTCATAATGGTCGTCATGGCGACGATGATGTCATAATGGTCGTCATGGCAACGATGACGTCATAATGGTCGTCATGACGACGATGATGTCATAATGGTAGTCATGGCGACGGTGTTGCCATAATGGTCGTCATGGCGACGATGATGTCATAATGGTCGTCATGCCGACGATGATGTCATAATGGTCGTCATGGCGACGGTGTTGCCATAATGGTCGTCATGGCGACGATGATGTCATAATGGTCGTCATGGCGACAATGATGTCATAATGGTCGTCATGGCGACGATGATGTCATAATGGTCGTCATGGCGACGATGGTGTCAATATGGTTGTCATGGCTTTGGTGATGTCATAATGGTCGTCATGGCGACGGTGATGTCATAATGGTCGTCATGGCGACGATGATGTCATAATGGTCGTCACAGCGACGATGATGTCATAATGGTCGTCACGGCGACGGTGATGTCGTAATGGTCGTCATGGCGGCGATGATGTCATAATGGTCGTCATGGCGACGGTGTTGCCATAATGGTCGTCATGGCGACGATGATGTCATAATGGTCGTCATGGCGACGGTGATGTCATAATGGTCGTCATGGCGACGGTGATGTCATGATGGTCGTCATGCCGACGATGATGTCAGTATGGTGGTCATGGCTTTGGTGATGTCATAATGGTCGTCATGGCGACGATGATGTCATAATGGTCGTCATAGCGACGATGATGTCATAATGGTCGTCATGGCGACGATGATGTCAGTATGGTGGTCATGGCTTTGGTGATGTCATAATGGTTGTCATGGCGACGGTGATGTCATAATGGTCGTCATGGCGACGATGATGTCATAATGGTCGTCATGGTGACGATGACATCATAATGGCCGTCATGGCGACGATGACGTCATAATGGTCGTCATGGCGACGATGTTGTCATAAAGGTCGTCATGGCGACGATGATGTCATACTGGTCGTCATGGCGACGGTGTTGCCATAATGGTCGTCATGGCGACGATGTTGTCATAAAGGTCGTCATGGCGACGATGATGTCATACTGGTCGTCATGGCGACGGTGTTGCCATAATGGTCGTCATGGCGACGATGATGTCATAATGGTCGTCATGGCGACGATGATGTCAATATGGTTGTCATGGCTTTGGTGATGTCATAATGGTCGTCATGGCGACGGTGATGTCATAATGTTCGTCACGGCGACGATGATGTCATAATGATCGTCACGGCGACGATGATGTCATAATGTCGTCACGGCGGCGGTGATGTCATTATGGTCGTCATGGCGACGATAACGTCATAATGGTCGTCATGGCGACGATGATGTCATAATGGTCGTCATGGCGACGATGATGTCATAATGGTCGTCATGGCGACGATGATGTCATAATGGTCGTCATGGCGACGATGATGACATAATGGTCGTCATGGCGACGATGACGTCATAATGGTCGTCATGGCGACGATGATGCCATAATGGTCGTCATGGCGACGATGATGTCATACTGGTCGTCATGGCGACGGTGATGTCATAATGGTCGTCATGGCGACAATGATGTCATAATGGTCGTCATGGCGACGATGTCAGTATGGTGGTCATGGCTTTGATGATGTCATAATGGTCGTCATGGCGACGGTGATGTCATAATGGTCGTCATGGCAAGGGTGATGTCAGAATGGTCGTCATGGCGACGATGATGTCCGTATGGTGGTCATGGCTTTGGTGATGTCATAATGGTCGTCATGGCGACGATGATGTCAATATGGTTGTCATGGCGACGGTGATGTCATAATGGTCGTCATGGCGACGATGATGTCATAATGGTCGTCATGGCGACGATGATGTCATACTGGTCGTCACGGCGACGATGATGTCATAATGGTCGTCACGGCGACGATGACGTCATAATGGTCGTCATGGCGACGATGACGTCATAATGGTCGTCATGGCGACGATGATGTCATAATGGTCGTCATGGCGACGATGATGTCATACTGGTCGTCATGGCGACGGTGTTGCCATAATGGTCGTCATGGCGACGATGATGTCATAATGGTCGTCATGGCGACGATGATGTCATAATGGTCGTCATACCGACGATGATGTCATAATGGTCGTCATGGCGAAGATGATGTCATAATGGTCGTCATGGCGACGATGATGTCATAATGGTCGTCTTGCCGACGATGATGTCATAATGGTCGTCATGGCGACGGTGATGTCATAATAGTCGTCATGGCGACGATGATGTCATAATGGTCGTCTTGCCGACGATGATGTCATAATGGTCGTCATGGCGACGGTGTTGCCATAATGGTCGTCATGGCGACGATCATGTCATAATGGTCGTCATGGCGACGATGATGTCATAATGGTCGTCATGGCGACGATGATGTCAGTATGGTGGTCATGGCTTTGGTGATGTCATAATGGTCGTCATGGCAATGGTGATGTCAGAATGGTCGTCATGGCGACGATGATGTCAGTATGGTGGTCATGGCTTTGGTGATGTCATAATGGTCGTCATGGCGACGATGATGTCATAATGGTCGTCATGGCGACGATGATGTCATAATGGTCGTCATGGCGACGATGATGTCAATATGGTTGTCATGGCTTTGGTGATGTCATAATGGTCGTCATGGCGACGGTGATGTCATAATGTTCGTCACGGCGACGATGATGTCATAATGTCGTCACGGCGACGGTGATGTCATTATGGTCGTCATGGCGACGATAACGTCATAATGGTCGTCATGGCGACGATGATGTCATAATGGTCGTCATGGCGACGATGATGTCATAATGGTCGTCATGGCGACGATGATGTCATAATGGTCGTCATGGCGACGATGATGACATAATGGTCGTCATGGCGACGATGACGTCATAATGGTCGTCATGGCGACGATGATGCCATAATGGTCGTCATGGCGACGATGATGTCATACTGGTCGTCATGGCGACGGTGATGTCATAATGGTCGTCATGGCGACAATGATGTCATAATGGTCGTCATGGCGACGATGTCAGTATGGTGGTCATGGCTTTGATGATGTCATAATGGTCGTCATGGCGACGGTGATGTCATAATGGTCGTCATGGCAAGGGTGATGTCAGAATGGTCGTCATGGCGACGATGATGTCCGTATGGTGGTCATGGCTTTGGTGATGTCATAATGGTCGTCATGGCGACGATGATGTCAATATGGTTGTCATGGCGACGGTGATGTCATAATGGTCGTCATGGCGACGATGATGTCATACTGGTCGTCATGGCGACGATGATGTCATAATGGTCGTCACGGCGACGATGATGTCATAATGGTCGTCATGGCGACGATGACGTCATAATGGTCGTCATGGCGACGATGATGTCATAATGGTCGTCATGGCGACGATCATGTCATACTGGTCGTCATGGCGACGGTGTTGCCATAATGGTCGTCATGGCGACGATGATGTCATAATGGTCGTCATGGCGACGATGATGTCATAATGGTCGTCATACAGACGATGATGTCATAATGGTCGTCATGGCGAAGATGATGTCATAATCGTCGTCATGGCGACGATGATGTCATAATGGTCGTCTTGCCGACGATGATGTCATAATGGTCGTCATGGCGACGGTGATGTCATAATAGTCGTCATGGCGACGATGATGTCATAATGGTCGTCTTGCCGACGATGATGTCATAATGGTCGTCATGGCGACGGTGTTGCCATAATGGTCGCCATGGCGACGATCATGTCATAATGGTCGTCATGGCGACGATGATGTCATAATGGTCGTCATGGCGACGAGGATGTCAGTATGGTGGTCATGGCTTTGGTGATGTCATAATGGTCGTCATGGCAATGGTGATGTCAGAATGGTCGTCATGGCGACGATGATGTCAGTATGGTGGTCATGGCTTTGGTGATGTCATAATGGTCGTCATGGCGACGATGATGTCATAATGGTCGTCATGGCGACGATGATGTCATAATGGTCGTCATGGCGACGATGATGTCATACTGGTCGTCATGGCGACGGTATTGCCATAATGGTCATCATGGCGACGATGATGTCATAATGGTCGTCATGCCGACGATGATGTCATAATGGTCGTCATGGCGACGATGATGTCAGTATGGTGGTCATGGCTTTGGTGATGTCATAATGGTCGTCATGGCAACGGTGATGTCATAATGGTCGTCATGGCAATGGTGATGTCAGAATGGTCGTCATGGCTTTGGTGATGTCAGTATGGTGGTCATGGCTTTGGTGATGTCATAATGGTCGTCATGGCGACGATGATGTCATAATGGTCGTCATGGCGACGATGATGTCAATATGGTTGTCATGGCTTTGGTGATGTCATAACGGTCGTCAAGGCGACGGTGATGTCATAATGGTCGTCATGGCGACGATGATGTCATAATGGGCGTCACGGCGACGGTGATGTCATAATTGTCGTCACGGCGACGATGATGTCATACTGGTCGTCATGGCGACGATGATGTCATACTGGTCGTCATGGCGACGGTGTTGCCATAATGGTCGTCATGGCGACAATGACGTCATAATGGTCGTCATGGCGACGATGATGTCATAATGGTAGTCATGGCGACGATGATGTCATACTGGTCGTCATGGCGACGGTGTTGCCATAATGGTCGTCATGGCGACGATGATGTCATAATGATCGTCATGGCGACGGTGATGTCATAATGGTCGACATGCCGACGATGATGTCATAATGGTCGTCATGGCGAAGATGATGTCATAATGGTCTTCATGGCGACGATGACGTCATAATGGTCGTCATGGCGACGATGACGTCATAATGGTCGTCATGGCGACGGTGATGTCATAATAGTCGTCATGGCGATGATGATGTCATAATGGTCGTCATGCCGACGATGATGTCATAATGGTCGTCATGGCGACGGTGTTGCCATAATGGTCGTCATGGCGACGATGATATCATAATGGTCGTCATGGCGACGATGATGTCAATATGGTTGTAATGGCTTTGGTGATGTCATAATGGTCGTCATGGCGACGATGATGTCATACTGGTCGTCACGGCGACGATGATGTCATAATGGTCGTCACGGCGACGATGACGTCATAATGGTCGTCATGGCGACGATGACGTCATAATGGTCGTCATGGCGACGATGATGTCATAATGGTCGTCATGGCGACGATGATGTCATACTGGTCGTCATGGCGACGGTGTTGCCATAATGGTCGTCATGGCGACGATGATGTCATAATGGTCGTCATGGCGACGATGATGTCATAATGGTCGTCATACCGACGATGATGTCATAATGGTCGTCATGGCGAAGATGATGTCATAATGGTCGTCATGGCGACGATGATGTCATAATGGTCGTCTTGCCGACGATGATGTCATAATGGTCGTCATGGCGACGGTGATGTCATAATAGTCGTCATGGCGACGATGATGTCATAATGGTCGTCTTGCCGACGATGATGTCATAATGGTCGTCATGGCGACGGTGTTGCCATAATGGTCGTCATGGCGACGATCATGTCATAATGGTCGTCATGGCGACGATGATGTCATAATGGTCGTCATGGCGACGATGATGTCAGTATGGTGGTCATGGCTTTGGTGATGTCATAATGGTCGTCATGGCAATGGTGATGTCAGAATGGTCGTCATGGCGACGATGATGTCAGTATGGTGGTCATGGCTTTGGTGATGTCATAATGGTCGTCATGGCGACGATGATGTCATAATGGTCGTCATGGCGACGATGATGTCATAATGGTCGTCATGGCGACGATGATGTCAATATGGTTGTCATGGCTTTGGTGATGTCATAATGGTCGTCATGGCGACGGTGATGTCATAATGTTCGTCACGGCGACGATGATGTCATAATGTCGTCACGGCGACGGTGATGTCATTATGGTCGTCATGGCGACGATAACGTCATAATGGTCGTCATGGCGACGATGATGTCATAATGGTCGTCATGGCGACGATGATGTCATAATGGTCGTCATGGCGACGATGATGTCATAATGGTCGTCATGGCGACGATGATGACATAATGGTCGTCATGGCGACGATGACGTCATAATGGTCGTCATGGCGACGATGATGCCATAATGGTCGTCATGGCGACGATGATGTCATACTGGTCGTCATGGCGACGGTGATGTCATAATGGTCGTCATGGCGACAATGATGTCATAATGGTCGTCATGGCGACGATGTCAGTATGGTGGTCATGGCTTTGATGATGTCATAATGGTCGTCATGGCGACGGTGATGTCATAATGGTCGTCATGGCAAGGGTGATGTCAGAATGGTCGTCATGGCGACGATGATGTCCGTATGGTGGTCATGGCTTTGGTGATGTCATAATGGTCGTCATGGCGACGATGATGTCAATATGGTTGTCATGGCGACGGTGATGTCATAATGGTCGTCATGGCGACGATGATGTCATACTGGTCGTCATGGCGACGATGATGTCATAATGGTCGTCACGGCGACGATGATGTCATAATGGTCGTCATGGCGACGATGACGTCATAATGGTCGTCATGGCGACGATGATGTCATAATGGTCGTCATGGCGACGATCATGTCATACTGGTCGTCATGGCGACGGTGTTGCCATAATGGTCGTCATGGCGACGATGATGTCATAATGGTCGTCATGGCGACGATGATGTCATAATGGTCGTCATACAGACGATGATGTCATAATGGTCGTCATGGCGAAGATGATGTCATAATCGTCGTCATGGCGACGATGATGTCATAATGGTCGTCTTGCCGACGATGATGTCATAATGGTCGTCATGGCGACGGTGATGTCATAATAGTCGTCATGGCGACGATGATGTCATAATGGTCGTCTTGCCGACGATGATGTCATAATGGTCGTCATGGCGACGGTGTTGCCATAATGGTCGCCATGGCGACGATCATGTCATAATGGTCGTCATGGCGACGATGATGTCATAATGGTCGTCATGGCGACGAGGATGTCAGTATGGTGGTCATGGCTTTGGTGATGTCATAATGGTCGTCATGGCAATGGTGATGTCAGAATGGTCGTCATGGCGACGATGATGTCAGTATGGTGGTCATGGCTTTGGTGATGTCATAATGGTCGTCATGGCGACGATGATGTCATAATGGTCGTCATGGCGACGATGATGTCATAATGGTCGTCATGGCGACGATGATGTCATACTGGTCGTCATGGCGACGGTATTGCCATAATGGTCATCATGGCGACGATGATGTCATAATGGTCGTCATGCCGACGATGATGTCATAATGGTCGTCATGGCGACGATGATGTCAGTATGGTGGTCATGGCTTTGGTGATGTCATAATGGTCGTCATGGCAACGGTGATGTCATAATGGTCGTCATGGCAATGGTGATGTCAGAATGGTCGTCATGGCTTTGGTGATGTCAGTATGGTGGTCATGGCTTTGGTGATGTCATAATGGTCGTCATGGCGACGATGATGTCATAATGGTCGTCATGGCGACGATGATGTCAATATGGTTGTCATGGCTTTGGTGATGTCATAACGGTCGTCAAGGCGACGGTGATGTCATAATGGTCGTCATGGCGACGATGATGTCATAATGGGCGTCACGGCGACGGTGATGTCATAATTGTCGTCACGGCGACGATGATGTCATACTGGTCGTCATGGCGACGATGATGTCATACTGGTCGTCATGGCGACGGTGTTGCCATAATGGTCGTCATGGCGACGATGACGTCATAATGGTCGTCATGGCGACGATGATGTCATAATGGTAGTCATGGCGACGATGATGTCATACTGGTCGTCATGGCGACGGTGTTGCCATAATGGTCGTCATGGCGACGATGATGTCATAATGATCGTCATGGCGACGGTGATGTCATAATGGTCGACATGCCGACGATGATGTCATAATGGTCGTCATGGCGAAGATGATGTCATAATGGTCTTCATGGCGACGATGACGTCATAATGGTCGTCATGGCGACGATGACGTCATAATGGTCGTCATGGCGACGGTGATGTCATAATAGTCGTCATGGCGATGATGATGTCATAATGGTCGTCATGCCGACGATGATGTCATAATGGTCGTCATGGCGACGGTGTTGCCATAATGGTCGTCATGGCGACGATGATATCATAATGGTCGTCATGGCGACGATGATGTCAATATGGTTGTAATGGCTTTGGTGATGTCATAATGTTCGTCATGGCGACGATGATGTCATAATGGTCATCATGGCGACGGTGATGTCATAATAGTCGTCATCGCGACGATGATGTCATAATGGTCGTCTTGCCGACGATGATGTCATAATGGTCGTCATGGCGACGGTGTTGCCATAATGGTCGTCATGGCGACGATGATGTCATAATGGTCGTCATGGCGACGATGATGTCATAATGGTCGTCATGGCGACGATGATGTCAGTATGGTGGTCATGGCTTTGGTGATATCACAATGGTCGTCATGGCAATGGTGATGTCAGAATGGTCGTCATGGCGACGATGATGTCAGTATGGTGGTCATGGCTTTGATGATGTCATAATGGTCGTCATGGCGACGGTGATGTCATAATGGTCGTCATGGCGACGATGATGTCAATATGGTTGTCATGGCTTTGTTGATGTCATAATGGTCGTCATGGCGACGGTGATGTCATAATGGTCGTCATGGCGACAATGATGTCATAATGGTTGTCACGGCGACGATGATGTCATAATGGTCGTCACGGCGACGGTGATGTCATAATGGTCGTCATGGCGACGATGATGTCATACTGGTCGTCATGGCGACGGTGTTACCATAATGGTCGTCATGGCGACGATGATGTCATAATGGTCGTCATGGCGACGATGATGTCAGTATGGTGGTCATGGCTTTGGTGATGTCATAATGGTCGTCATGGCGATGGTGATGTCATAATGGTCGTCATGGCAATGGTGATGTCAGAATGGTTGTCATGGCGACGATGATGTCAGTATGGTGGCCATGGCTTTGGTGATGTCATAATGGTCGTCATGGCGACGATGATGTCATAATGTTCGTCATGGCGACGATGATGTCAATATGGTTGTCATGGCTTTGGTGATGTCATAATGGTCGTCATGGCGACGGTGATGTCATAATGGTCGTCATGCCGACGATGATGCCATAATGGTCGTCATGGCGACGGTGTTGACATAATGGTCGTCATGGCGACGATGATGTCATAATGGTCGTCATGGCGACGATGATGTCAATATGGTTGTCATGGCTTTGGTGATGTCATAATGGTCGTCATGGCGACGGTGATGTCATAATGGTCGTCATGGCGACGATGATGTCATAATGGTCGTCACGGCGACAATAATGTCATAATGGTCGTCACGGCGACGGTGATGTCATAATGGTCGCCATGGCGACGATGATGTCATACTGGTCGTCATGGCGACGGTGTTGCCATAATGGTCATCATGGCGACGATGATGTCATAATGGTCGTCATGGCGACGATGATGTCATAATGGTCGTCATGGTGACGATGATGTCATACTGGTCGTCATGGCGACGGTGTTGCCATAATGGTTGTCATGGCGACTGTGATGTCATAATGGTCGTCATGGCAATGGTGATGTCAGAATGGTCGTCATGGCGACGATGATGTCAGTATGGTGGTCATGGCTTTGGTGATGTCATAATGGTCGTCATGGCGACGATGATGTCATAATGGTCGTCATGGCGACGATGATGTCAATATGGTTGTCATGGCTTTGGTGATGTCATAATGGTCGACATGGCGACGGTGATGTCATAATGGTCGTCATGGCAATGATGATGTCATAATGGTCGTCATGGCGACGATGATGTCATAATGGTCGTCACGGCGACGGTGATGTCATAATGGTCGTCATGGCGACGATGATGTCATAATAGTCGTCACGGCGACGATGATGTCATAATGGTCGTCATGGCGACGTTGATGTCATAATGGTCGTCAAGCCGACGATGATGTCAGTATGGTGGTCATGGCTTTGGTGATGTCATAATGGTCGTCATGGCGACGGTGTTGCCATAATGGTCGTCATGGCGACGATGATGTCATAATGGTCGTCATGGCGACGATGATGTCATACTGGTCATAATGGCGACGATGATGTCATAATGGTCGTCATGGCGACGATGATGTCATAATGGTCATCATGGCGACGATGATGTCATACTGGTCGTCATGGCGACGGTGTTGCCATAATGGTCGTCATGGCGACGGTGTTACCATAATGGTCGTCATGGCGACGATGATGTCATAATGGTCGTCATGGCGACGATGATGTCAATATGGTTGTCATGGCTTTGGTGATGTCATAATGGTCGTCAAGGCGACGGTGATGTCATAATGGTCGTCATGGCGACGATGATGTCATAATGGGCGTCACGGCGACGGTGATGTCATAATTGTCGTCATGGCGACGATGATGTCATACTGGTCGTCATGGCGACGGTGTTGCCATAATTGTCGTCATGGCGACGATGACGTCATAATGGTCGTCATGGCGACGATGATGTCATAATGGTCGTCATGGCAACGATGACGTCATAATGGTCGTCATGGCGACGATGATGTCATAATGGTAGTCATGGCGACGATGATGTCATACTGGTCGTCATGGCGACGGTGATGTCATACTGGTCGTCATGGCGACGGTGTTGCCATAATGATCGTCATGGCGACGATGATGTCATAATGATCGTCATGGCGACGGTGATGTCATAATGGTCGTCATGCCGACGATGATGTCATAATGGTCGTCATGGCGAAGATGATGTCATAATGGTCGTCATGGCGACGATGACGTCATAATGGTCGTCATGGCGACGATGACGTCATAATGGTCGTCATGGCGACGATGATGTCATAATGGTCGTCATGGCGACGGTGATGTCATAATAGTCGTCATGGCGACGATGATGTCATAATGGTCGTCATGCCGACGATGATGTCATAATGGTCTTCATGGCGACGGTGTTGCCATAATGGTCGTCATGGCGACGATGATATCATAATGGTCGTCATGGCGACGATGATGTCAGTATGGTGGTCATGGCTTTGGTGATGTCTTAATGGTCGTCATGGCGACGGTGATGTCATAATGGTCGTCATGGCAATGGTGATGTCAGAATGGTCGTCATGGCGACGATGATGTCAGTATGGTGGTCATGGCTTTGGTGATGTCATAATGGTCGTCATGGCGACGATGATGTCATAATGGTCGTCATGGTGACGATGATGTCAATATGGTTGTAATGGCTTTGGTGATGTCATAATGTTCGTCATGGCGACGATGATGTCATAATGGTCATCATGGCGACGGTGATGTCATAATAGTCGTCATCGCGACGATGATGTCATCATGGTCGTCTTGCCGACGATGATGTCATAATGGTCGTCATGGCGACGGTGTTGCCATAATGGTCGTCATGGCGACGATGATGTCATAATGGTCGTCATGGCGACGATGATGTCATAATGGTCGTCATGGCGACGATGATGTCAGTATGGTGGTCATGGCTTTGGTGATGTCACAATGGTCGTCATGGCAATGGTGATGTCAGAATGGTCGTCATGGCGACGATGATGTCAGTATGGTGGTCATGGCTTTGGTGATGTCATAATGGTCGTCATGGCGACGATGATGTCATAATGGTCGTCATGGCGACGATGATGTCAATATGGTTGTCATGGGTTTGGTGATGTCATAATGGTCGTCATGGCGACGGTGATGTCATAATGGTCGCCATGGCGACAATGATGTCATAATGGTCGTCACGGCGACGATGATGTCATAATGGTCGTCACGGCGACGGTGATGTCATAATGGTCGTCATGGCGACGATGATGTCATACTGGTCGTCATGGCGACGGTGTTGCCATAATGGACGTCATGGCGACGATGATGTCATAATGGTCGTCATGGCGACGATGATGTCAGTATGGTGGTCATGGCTTTGGTGATGTCATAATGGTCGTCATGGCGACGGTGATGTCATAATGGTCGTCATGGCAATGGTGATGTCAGAATGGTTGTCATGGCGACGATGATGTCAGTATGGTGGCCATGGCTTTGGTGATGTCATAATGGTCGTCATGGCGACGATGATGTCATAATGGTCGTCATGGCGACGATGATGTCAATATGGTTGTCATGGCTTTGGTGATGTCATAATGGTCGTCATGGCGACGTTGATGTCATAATGGTCGTCATGCCGACGATGATGCCATAATGGTCGTCATGGCGACGGTGTTGACATAATGGTCGTCATGGCGACGATGATGTCATAATGGTCGTCATGGCGACGATGATGTCAATATGGTTGTCATAGCTTTGGTGATGTCATAATGGTCGTCATGGCGACGATGATGTCATAATGGTCGTCACGGCGACGATGATGTCATAATGGTCGTCACGGCGACGGTGATGTCATAATGGTCTCCATGGTGACGATGATGTCATACTGGTCGTCATGGCGACGGTGTTGCCATAATGGTCGTCATGGCGACGATGATGTCATAATGGTCGTTATGGCGACGATGATGTCATAATGGTCGTCATGGCGACGATGATGTCAATATGGTTGTCATGGCTTTGGTGATGTCATAATGGTCGTCATGGCGACGGTGATGTCATAATGGTCGTCATGCCGACGATGATGCCATAATGGTCGTCATGGCGACGGTGTTGACATAATGGTCGTCATGGCGACGATGATGTCATAATGGTCGTCATGGCGACGATGATGTCAATATGGTTGTCATGGCTTTGGTGATGTCATAATGGTCGTCATGGCGACGGTGATGTCATAATGGTCGTCATGGCGACGATGATGTCATAATGGTCGTCACGGCGACGATGATGTCATAATGGTCGTCACGGCGACGGTGATGTCATAATGGTCGCCATGGGGACGATGATGTCATACTGGTCGTCATGGCGACGGTGTTGCCATAATGGTCGTCATGGCGACGATGATGTCATAATGGTCGTCATGGCGACGATGATGTCATAATGGTCGTCACGGCGACGGTGATGTCATAATGGTCGTCATGGCGATGATGATGTCATACTGGTCGTCATGGCGACGGTGTTGCCATAATGGTCGTCATGGCGACGATGATATCATAATGGTCGTCATGGCGACGATGATGTCATAATGGTCGTCATGGCGACGATGATGTCATACTGGTCGTCATGGCGACGATGATGTCATAATGGTCGTCATGGCGACGGTGATGTCATAATGGTCGTCAAGCCGACGATGATGTCAGTATGGTGGTCATGGCTTTGGTGATGTCATAATGGTCGTCATGGCGACGATGATGTCATAATGGTCGTCATAGCGACGATGATGTCATAATGTTCGTCATGGCGACGATGATGTCAGTATGGTGGTCATGGCTTTGGTAATGTCATAATGGTTGTCTTGGCGACGGTGATGTCATAATGGTCGTCATGGCAATGGTGATGTCAGAATGGTCGTCATGGCGACGATGATGTCAGTATGGTGGTCATGGCTTTGGTGATGTCATAATGGTCGTCATGGCGACGATGATGTCATACTGGTCGTCATGGAGACGGTGTTGCCATAATGGTCGTCATGGCGACGATGATGTCATAAAGGTCGTCATGGCGACGATGATGTCATAATGGTCGTCATGGCGACGGTGTTGCCATAATGGTCGTCATGGCGACGATGATGTCATAATGGTCGTCATGCCGACGATGATGTCATAATGGTCGTCATGGCGACGGTGTTGCCATAATGGTCGTCATGGCGACGATGATGTCATAATGGTCGTCATGGCGACAATGATGTCATAATGGTCGTCATGGCGACGATGATGTCATAATGGTCGTCATGGCGACGTTGATGTCATAATGGTCGTCATGCCGACGATGATGCCATAATGGTCGTCATGGCGACGGTGTTGACATAATGGTCGTCATGGCGACGATGATGTCATAATGGTCGTCATGGCGACGATGATGTCAATATGGTTGTCATAGCTTTGGTGATGTCATAATGGTCGTCATGGCGACGATGATGTCATAATGGTCGTCACGGCGACGATGATGTCATAATGGTCGTCACGGCGACGGTGATGTCATAATGGTCGCCATGGTGACGATGATGTCATACTGGTCGTCATGGCGACGGTGTTGCCATAATGGTCGTCATGGCGACGATGATGTCATAATGGTCGTTATGGCGACGATGATGTCATAATGGTCGTCATGGCGACGATGATGTCAATATGGTTGTCATGGCTTTGGTGATGTCATAATGGTCGTCATGGCGACGGTGATGTCATAATGGTCGTCATGCCGACGATGATGCCATAATGGTCGTCATGGCGACGGTGTTGACATAATGGTCGTCATGGCGACGATGATGTCATAATGGTCGTCATGGCGATGATGATGTCAATATGGTTGTCATGGCTTTGGTGATGTCATAATGGTCGTCATGGCGACGGTGATGTCATAATGGTCGTCATGGCGACGATGATGTCATAATGGTCGTCACGGCGACGATGATGTCATAATGGTCGTCACGGCGACGGTGATGTCATAATGGTCGCCATGGGGACGATGATGTCATACTGGTCGTCATGGCGACGGTGTTGCCATAATGGTCGTCATGGCGACGATGATGTCATAATGGTCGTCATGGCGACGATGATGTCATAATGGTCGTCACGGCGACGGTGATGTCATAATGGTCGTCATGGCGATGATGATGTCATACTGGTCGTCATGGCGACGGTGTTGCCATAATGGTCGTCATGGCGACGATGATATCATAATGGTCGTCATGGCGACGATGATGTCATAATGGTCGTCATGGCGACGATGATGTCATACTGGTCGTCATGGCGACGATGATGTCATAATGGTCGTCATGGCGACGGTGATGTCATAATGGTCGTCAAGCCGACGATGATGTCAGTATGGTGGTCATGGCTTTGGTGATGTCATAATGGTCGTCATGGCGACGATGATGTCATAATGGTCGTCATAGCGACGATGATGTCATAATGTTCGTCATGGCGACGATGATGTCAGTATGGTGGTCATGGCTTTGGTAATGTCATAATGGTTGTCATGGCGACGGTGATGTCATAATGGTCGTCATGGCAATGGTGATGTCAGAATGGTCGTCATGGCGACGATGATGTCAGTATGGTGGTCATGGCTTTGGTGATGTCATAATGGTCGTCATGGCGACGATGATGTCATACTGGTCGTCATGGAGACGGTGTTGCCATAATGGTCGTCATGGCGACGATGATGTCATAAAGGTCGTCATGGCGACGATGATGTCATAATGGTCGTCATGGCGACGGTGTTGCCATAATGGTCGTCATGGCGACGATGATGTCATAATGGTCGTCATGCCGACGATGATGTCATAATGGTCGTCATGGCGACGGTGTTGCCATAATGGTCGTCATGGCGACGATGATGTCATAATGGTCGTCATGGCGACAATGATGTCATAATGGTCGTCATGGCGACGATGATGTCATAATGGTCGTCATGGCGACGATGATGTCAATATGGTTGTCATGGCTTTGGTGATGTCATAATGGTCGTCATGGCGACGGTGATGTCATTATGGTCGTCATGGCGACGATGATGTCATAATGGTCGTCATGGCGACGATGATGTCATAATGGTCGTCACGGCGACGGTGATGTCATAATTTTCGTCATGGCGACGATGATGTCATACTGATCGTCATGGCGACGGTGTTGCCATAATGGTCGTCATGGCGACGATGATGTCATAATGGTCGTCATGGCGACAATGATGTCAGTATGGTGGTCATGGCTTTGGTGATGTCATAATGGTCGTCATGGCGACGGTGATGTCATAATGGTCGTCATGGCAATGGTGATGTCAGAATGGTCGTCATGGCGACGATGATGTCAGTATGGTGGTCATGGCTATGGTGATGTCATAATGGTCGTCATGGCGACGATGATGTCAATATGGTTGTCATGGCTTTGGTGATGTCATAATGTTCGTCATGGCGACGATGATGTCATAATGGTCATCATGGCAACGGTGATGTCATAATAGTCGTCATCGCGACGATGATGTCATAATGGTCGTCTTGCCGACGATGATGTCATAATGGTCGTCATGGCGACGGTGTTGCCATAATGGTCGTCATGGCGACGATGATGTCAGAATGGTCGTCATGGCGACGATGATGTCATAATGGTCGTCATGGCGACGATGATGTCAGTATGGTGGTCATGGCTTTGGTGATGTCACAATGGTCGCCATGGCAATGGTGATGTCAGAATGGTTGTCATGGCGACGATGATGTCAGTATGGTGGCCATGGCTTTGGTGATGTCATAATGGTCGTCATGGCGACGATGATGTCATAATGGTCGTCATGGCGACGATGATGTCAATATGGTTGTCATGGCTTTGGTGATGTCATAATGGTCGTCATGGCGACGGTGATGTCATAATGGTCGTCATGCCGACGATGATTCCATAATGGTCGTCATGGCGACGGTGTTGACATAATGGTCGTCATGGCGACGATGATGTCATAATGGTCGTCATGGCGACGATGATGTCAATATGGTTGTCATGGCTTTGGTGATGTCATAATGGTCGTCATGGCGACGGTGATGTCATAAAGGTCGTCATGGCGACGATGATGTCATAATGGTCGTCACGGCGACGATGATGTCATAATGGTCGTCACGGCGACGGTGATGTCATAATGGTCGCCATGGCGACGATGATGTCATACTGGTCGTCATGGCGACGGTGTTGCCATAATGGTCGTCATGGCGACGATGATGTCATAATGGTCGTCATGGCGACGATGATGTCATAATGGTCGTCATGGCGACGATGATGTCATACTGGTCGTCATGGCGACGGTGTTGCCATAATGGTCGTCATGGCGACGATGATGTCATAATGGTCGTCATGGCGACGGTGATGTCATAATGGTCGTCATGGCGACGATGATGTCAGTATGGTGGTCATTGCTTTGGTGATGTCATAATGGTCGTCATGTCGACGATGATGTCATAATGGTCGTCATAGCGACGATGATGTCATAATGGTCGTCATGGCGACGATGATGTCAGTATGGTGGTCATGGCTTTGGTGATGTCATAATGGTTGTCATGGCGACGGTGATGTCATAATGGTCGTCATGGCAATGGTGATGTCAGAATGGTCGTCATGGCGACGATGATGTCAGTATGGTGGTCATGGCTTTGGTGATGTCATAATGGTCGTCATGGCGACGATGATGTCAATATGGTTGTCATGGCTTTGGTGATGTCATAATGGTCGTCATGACGACGATGATGTCATAATGGTCGTCATGGCGACGATGATGTCATAATGGTCGTCACGGCGACGGTGATGTCATAATGGTCGTCATGGCGATGATGATGTCATACTGGTCGTCATGGCGACGGTGTTGCCATAATGGTCGTCATGGCGACGATTATGTCATAATGGTCGTCATGGCGACGATGATGTCATAATGGTCGTCATGGCGACGATGATGTCATACTGGTCGTCATGGCGACGATGATGTCATAATGGTCGTCATGGCGACGGTGATGTCATAATGGTCGTCAAGCCGACGATGATGTCAGTATGGTGGTCATGGCTTTGGTGATGTCATAATGGTCGTCATGGCGACGATGATGTCATAATGGTCGTCATAGCGACGATGATGTCATAATGTTCGTCATGGCGACGATGATGTCAGTATGGTGGTCATGGCTTTGGTGATGTCATAATGGTTGTCATGGCGACGGTGATGTCATAATGGTCGTCATGGCAATGGTGATGTCAGAATGGTCGTCATGGCGACGATGATGTCAGTATGGTGGTCATGGCTTTGGTGATGTCATAATGGTCGTCATGGCGACGATGATGTCAATATGGTTGTCATGGCTTTGGTGATGTCATAATGGTCGACATGGCGACGGTGATGTCATAATGGTCGTCATGGCGACGATGATGTCATCATGGTCGTCATGGCGACGATGATGTCATAATGGTCGTCACGGCGACGGTGATGTCATAATTTTCGTCATGGCGACGATGATGTCATACTGATCGTCATGGCGACGGTGTTGCCATAATGGTCGTCATGGCGACGATGATGTCATAATGGTCGTCATGGCGACAATGATGTCAGTATGGTGGTCATGGCTTTGGTGATGTCATAATGGTCGTCATGGCGACGGTGATGTCATAATGGTCGTCATGGCAATGGTGATGTCAGAATGGTCGTCATGGCGACAATGATGTCAGTATGGTGGTCATGGCTTTGGTGATGTCATAATGGTCGTCATGGCGACGATGATGTCAATATGGTTGTCATGGCTTTGGTGATGTCATAATGGTCGTCATGGCGACGGTGATGTCATAATGGTCGTCACGGCGACGATGATGTCATAATGGTCATCACGGCGACGATGATGTCATAATGGTCGTCACGGCGACGATGATGTCATAATGGTCGTCACGGCGATGGTGATGTCATAATGGTCGTCATGGCGACGATGATGTCATACTGGTCGTCATGGAGACGGTGTTGCCATAATGGTCGTCATGGCGACTACGATGTCATAAAGGTCGTCATGGCGACGATGATGTCATAATGGTCGTCATGGCGACGGTGTTGCCTTAATGGTCGTCATGGCGACGATGATGTCATAATGGTCGTCATGCCGACGATGATGTCATAATGGTCGTCATGGCGACGGTGTTGCCATAATGGTCGTCATGGCGACGATGATGTCATAATGGTCGTCATGGCGACAATGATGTCATAATGGTCGTCATGGCGACGATGATGTCATAATGGTCGTCATGGCGACGATGATGTCAATATGGTTGTCATGGCTTTGGTGATGTCATAATGGTCGTCATGGCGACGGTGATGTCATTATGGTCGTCATGGCGACGATGATGTCATAATGGTCGTCATGGCGACGATGATGTCATAATGGTCGTCACGGCGACGGTGATGTCATAATTTTCGTCATGGCGACGATGATGTCATACTGATCGTCATGGCGACGGTGTTGCCATAATGGTCGTCATGGCGACGATGATGTCATAATGGTCGTCATGGCGACAATGATGTCAGTATGGTGGTCATGGCTTTGGTGATGTCATAATGGTCGTCATGGCGACGGTGATGTCATAATGGTCGTCATGGCAATGGTGATGTCAGAATGGTCGTCATGGCGACGATGATGTCAGTATGGTGGTCATGGCTTTGGTGATGTCATAATGGTCGTCATGGCGACGATGATGTCAATATGGTTGTCATGGCTTTGGTGATGTCATAATGTTCGTCATGGCGACGATGATGTCATAATGGTCATCATGGCAACGGTGATGTCATAATAGTCGTCATCGCGACGATGATGTCATAATGGTCGTCTTGCCGACGATGATGTCATAATGGTCGTCATGGCGACGGTGTTGCCATAATGGTCGTCATGGCGACGATGATGTCATAATGGTCGTCATGGCGACGATGATGTCATAATGGTCGTCACGGCGACGGTGATGTCATAATTTTCGTCATGGCGACGATGATGTCATACTGATCGTCATGGCGACGGTGTTGCCATAATGGTCGTCATGGCGACGATGATGTCATAATGGTCGTCATGGCGACAATGATGTCAGTATGGTGGTCATGGCTTTGGTGATGTCATAATGGTCGTCATGGCGACGGTGATGTCATAATGGTCGTCATGGCAATGGTGATGTCAGAATGGTCGTCATGGCGACGATGATGTCAGTATGGTGGTCATGGCTTTGGTGATGTCATAATGGTCGTCATGGCGACGATGATGTCAATATGGTTGTCATGGCTTTGGTGATGTCATAATGTTCGTCATGGCGACGATGATGTCATAATGGTCATCATGGCAACGGTGATGTCATAATAGTCGTCATCGCGACGATGATGTCATAATGGTCGTCTTGCCGACGATGATGTCATAATGGTCGTCATGGCGACGGTGTTGCCATAATGGTCGTCATGGCGACGATGATGTCATAATGGTCGTCATGGCGACGATGATGTCATAATGGTCGTCATGGCGACGATGATGTCAGTATGGTGGTCATGGCTTTGGTGATGTCACAATGGTCGCCATGGCAATGGTGATGTCAGAATGGTCGTCATGGCGACGATGATGTCAGTATGGTGGTCATGGCTTTGGTGATGTCATAATGGTCGTCATGGCGACGATGATGTCATAATGGTCGTCATGGCGACGATGATGTCAATATGGTTGTCATGGTTTTGGTGATGTCATAATGGTCGTCATGGCGACGGTGATGTCATAATGGTCGCCATGGCGACAATGATGTCATAATGGTCGTCACGGCGACGATGATGTCATAATGGTCGTCACGGCGACGGTGATGTCATAATGGTCGTCATGGCGACGATGATGTCAGTATGGTGGTCAAGGCTTTGGTGATGTTATAATGGTCGTCATGGCGACGATGATGTCATAATGGTCGTCATGGTGACGATGATGTCATAATGGTCGTCATGGCGACGATGATGTCATACTGGTCGTCATGGCGACGGTATTGCCATAATGGTCATCATGGCGACGATGATGTCATAATGGTCGTCACGGCGACGGTGATGTCATAATGGTCGTCATGGCGACGATGATGTCATACTGGTCGTCATGGCGACGGTGTTACCATAATGGTCGTCATGGCGACGATGATGTCATAATGGTCGTCATGGCGACGATGATGTCAGTATGGTGGTCATGGCTTTGGTGATGTCATAATGGTCGTCATGGCGACGATGATGTCATAATGGTCGTCATGGCAATGGTGATGTCAGAATGGTCGTCATGGCGACGGTGATGTCAGTATGGTGGTCATGGCTTTGGTGATGTCATAATGGTCGTCATGGCGACGATGATGTCATAATGGTCGTCATGGCGACGATGATGTCAATATGGTTGTCATGGCTTTGGTGATGTCATAATGGTCGTCAAGGCGACGGTGATGTCATAATGGTCGTCATGGCGACGATGATGTCATAATGGGCGTCACGCCGACGGTGATGTCATAATTGTCGTCATGGCGACGATGATGTCATACTGGTCGTCATGGCGACGGTGTTGCCATAATTGTCGTCATGGCGACGATGACGTCATAATGGTCGTCATGGCGACGATGATGTCATAATGGTCGTCATGGCAACGATGACGTCATAATGGTCGTCATGGCGACGATGATGTCATAATGGTAGTCATGGCGACGATGATGTCATACTGGTCGTCATGGCGACGGTGTTGCCATAATGGTCGTCATGGCGACGATGATGTCATAATGATCGTCATGGCGACGGTGATGTCATAATGGTCGTCATGCCGACGATGATGTCATAATGGTCGTCATGGCGTAGATGATGTCATAATGGTCGTCATGGCGACGATGACGTCATAATGGTCGTCATGGCGACGATGACGTCATAATGGTCGTCATGGCGACGATGATGTCATAATGGTCGTCATGGCGACGGTGATGTCATAATAGTCGTCATGGCGACGATGATGTCATAATGGTCGTCATGCCGACGATGATGTCATAATGGTCTTCATGGCGACGGTGTTGCCATAATGGTCGTCATGGCGACGATGATATCATAATGGTCGTCATGGCGACGATGATGTCAGTATGGTGGTCATGGCTTTGGTGATGTCATAATGGTCGTTATGGCAATGGTGATGTCAGAATGGTCGTCATGGCGACGATGATGTCAGTATGGTGGTCATGGCTTTGGTGATGTCATAATGGTCGTCATGGCGACGATGATGTCATAATGGTCGTCATGGTGACGATGATGTCAATATGGTTGTAATGGCTTTGGTGATGTCATAATGTTCGTCATGGCGACGATGATGTCATAATGGTCATCATGGCGACGGTGATGTCATAATAGTCGTCATCGCGACGATGATGTCATAATGGTCGTCTTGCCGACGATGATGTCATAATGGTCGTCATGGCGACGGTGTTGCCATAATGGTCGTCATGGCGACGATGATGTCATAATGGTCGTCATGGCGACGATGATGTCATAATGGTCGTCATGGCGACGATGATGTCAGTATGGTGGTCATGGCTTTGGTGATGTCACAATGGTCGTCATGGCAATGGTGATGTCAGAATGGTCGTAATGGCGACGATGATGTCAGTATGGTGGTCATGGCTTTGGTGATGTCATAATGGTCGTCATGGCGACGATGATGTCATAATGGTCGTCATGGCGACGATGATGTCAATATGGTTGTCATGGCTTTGGTGATGTCATAATGGTCGTCATGGCGACGGTGATGTCATAATGGTCGCCATGGCGACAATGATGTCATAATGGTCGTCACGGCGACGGTGATGTCATAATGGTCGTCATGGCGACGATGATGTCATACTGGTCGTCATGGCGACGGTGTTGCCATAATGGACGTCATGGCGACGATGATGTCATAATGGTCGTCATGGCGACGATGATGTCAGTATGGTGGTCATGGCTTTGGTGATGTCATAATGGTCGTCATGGCGACGGTGATGTCATAATGGTCGTCATGGCAATGGTGATGTCAGAATGGTTGTCATGGCGACGATGATGTCAGTATGGTGGCCATGGCTTTGGTGATGTCATAATGGTCGTCATGGCGACGATGATGTCATAATGGTCGTCATGGCGACGATGATGTCAATATGGTTGTCATGGCTTTGGTGATGTCATAATGGTTGTCATGGCGACGTTGATGTCATAATGGTTGTCATGCCGACGATGATGCCATAATGGTCGTCATGGCGACGGTGTTGACATAATGGTCGTCATGGCGACGATGATGTCATAATGGTCGTCATGGCGACGATGATGTCAATATGGTTGTCATGGCTTTGGTGATGTCATAATGGTCGTCATGGCGACGATGATGTCATAATGGTCGTCACGGCGACGATGATGTCATAATGGTCGTCACGGCGACAGTGATGTCATAATGGTCGCCATGGCGACGATGATGTCATACTGGTCGTCATGGCGACGGTGTTGCCATAATGGTCGTCATGGCGACGATGATGTCATAATGGTCGTTATGGCGACGATGATGTCATAATGGTCGTCATGGCGACGATGATGTTAATATGGTTGTCATGGCTTTGGTGATGTCATAATGGTCGTCATGGCGACGGTGATGTCATAATGGTCGTCATGCCGACGATGATGCCATAATGGTCGTCATGGCGACGGTGTTGACATAATGGTCGTCATGGCGACGATGATGTCATAATGGTCGTCATGGCGACGATGATGTCAATATGGTTGTCATGGCTTTGGTGATGTCATAATGGTCGTCATGGCGACGGTGATGTCATAATGGTCGTCATGGCGACGATGATGTCATAATGGTCGTCACGGCGACGATGATGTCATAATGGTCGTCACGGCGACGGTGATGTCATAATGGTCGCCATGGCGACGATGATGTCATACTGGTCGTCATGGCGACGGTGTTGCCATAATGGTCGTCATGGCGACGATGATGTCATAATGGTCGTCATGGCGACGATGATGTCATAATGGTCGTCATGGTGACGATGATGTCATACTGGTCGTCATGGCGACGGTGTTGCCATAATGGTCGTCATGGCGACGATGATGTCATAATGGTCGTCATGGCGACGGTGATGTCATAATGGTCGTCAAGCCGACAATGATGTCAGTATGGTGGTCATTGCTTTGGTGATGTCATAATGGTCGTCATGGAGACGATGATGTCATAATGGTCGTCATAGCGCCGATGATGTCATAATGGTCGTCATGGCGACGATGATGTCAGTATGGTGGTCATGGCTTTGGTGATGTCATAATGGTTGTCATGGCGACGGTGATGTCATAATGGTCGTCATGGCAATGGTGATGTCAGAATGGTCGTCATGGCGACGATGATGTCAGTATGGTGGTCATGTCTTTGGTGATGTCATAATGGTCGTCATGGCGACGATGATGTCATAATGGTCGTCATGGCGACGATGATGTCAATATGGTTGTCATGGCTTTGGTGATGTCATAATGGTCGACATGGCGACGGTGATGTCATAATGGTCGTCATGGCGACGATGATGTCATAATGGTCGTCATGGCGACGATGATGTCATAATGGTCGTCACGGCGACGGTGATGTCATAATGGTCGTCATGGCGACGATGATGTCATAATGGTCGTCATGGCGACGATGATGTCATAATGGTCGTCATGGCGACGGTGATGTCATAATGGTCGTCAAGCCGACGATGATGTCAGTATGGTGGTCATGGCTTTGGTGATGTCATAATGGTCGTCATGGCGACGGTGTTGCCATAATGGTCGTCATGGCGACGATGATGTCATAATGGTCGTCATGGCGACGATGATGTCATAATGGTCGTCATGGCGACGATGATGTCAATATGGTTGTCATGGCTTTGGTGATGTCATAATGGTCGTCATGGCGACGGTGATGTCATAATGGTCGCCATGGCGACAATGATGTCATAATGGTCGTCACGGCGACGATGATGTCATAATGGTCGTCACGGCGACGGTGATGTCATAATGGTCGTCATGGCGACGATGATGTCATACTGGTCGTCATGGCGACGGTGTTGCCATAATGGTCGTCATGGCGACGATGATGTCATAATGGTCGTCATGGCGACGATGATGTCAGTATGGTGGTCATGGCTTTGGTGATGTCATAATGGTCGTCATGGCGACGGTGATGTCATAATGGTCGTCATGGCAATGGTGATGTCAGAATGGTTGTCATGGCGACGATGATGTCAGTATGGTGGCCATGGCTTTGGTGATGTCATAATGGTCGTCATGGCGACGATGATGTCATAATGGTCGTCATGGCGACGATGATGTCATAATGGTCGTCATGGCGACGATGATGTCAATATCGTTGTCATGGCTTTGGTGATGTCATAATGGTCGTCATGGCGACGGTGATGTCATAATGGTCGTCATGCCGACGATGATGCCATAATGGTCGTCATGGCGACGGTGTTGACATAATGGTCGTCATGGCGACGATGATGTCATAATGGTCGTCATGGCGACGATGATGTCAATATGGTTGTCATGGCTTTGGTGATGTCATAATGGTCGTCATGGCGACAGTGATGTCATAATGGTCGTCATGGCGACGATGATGTCATAATGGTCGTCACGGCGACGATGATGTCATAATGGTCGTCATGGCGACGATGATGTCAGTATGGTGGTCATGGCTTTGGTGATGTCATAATGGTTGTCATGGCGACGGTGATGTCATAATGGTCGTCATGGCAATGGTGATGTCAGAATGGTCGTCATGGCGACGATGATGTCAGTATGGTGGTCATGGCTTTGGTGATGTCATAATGGTCGTCATGGCGATGATGATGTCATAATGGTCGTCATGGCGACGATGATGTCAATATGGTTGTCATGGCTTTGGTGATGTCATAATGGTCGACATGGCGACGTTGATGTCATAATGGTCGTCATGACGACGATGATGTCATAATGGTCGTCATGGCGACGATGATGTCATAATGGTCGTCACGGCGACGGTGATGTCATAATGGTCGTCATGGCGATGATAATGTCATACTGGTCGTCATGGCGACGGTGTTGCCATAATGGTCGTCATGGCGACGATGATGTCATAATGGTCGTCATGGCGACGATGATGTCATACTGGTCGTCATGGCGACGATGATGTCATACTGGTCGTCATGGCGACGATGATGTCATAATGGTCGTCATGGCGACGGTGATGTCATAATGGTCGTCAAGCCGACGATGATGTCAGTATGGTGGTCATGGCTTTGGTGATGTCATAATGGTCGTCATGGCGACGATGATGTCATAATGGTCGTCATAGCGACGATGATGTCATAATGTTCGTCATGGCGACGATGATGTCAGTATGGTGGTCATGGCTTTGGTTATGTCATAATGGTTGTCATGGCGACGGTGATGTCATAATGGTCGTCATGGCAATGGTGATGTCAGAATGGTCGTCATGGCGACGATGATGTCAGTATGGTGGTCATGGCTTTGGTGATGTCATAATGGTCGTCATGGCGACGATGATGTCATACTGGTCGTCATGGAGACGGTGTTGCCATAATGGTCGTCATGGCGACGATGATGTCATAAAGGTCGTCATGGCGACGATGATGTCATAATGGTCGTCATGGCGACGGTGTTGCCATAATGGTCGTCATGGCGACGATGATGTCATAATGGTCGTCATGCCGACGATGATGTCATAATGGTCGTCATAGCGACGGTGTTGCCATAATGGTCGTCATGGCGACGATGATGTCATAATGGTCGTCATGGCGACAATGATGTCATAATGGTCGTCATGGCGACGATGATGTCATAATGGTCGTCATGGCGACGATGATGTCAATATGGTTGTCATGGCTTTGGTGATGTCATAATGGTCGTCATGGCGACGGTGATGTCATTATGGTCGTCATGGCGACGATGATGTCATAATGGTCGTCATGGCGACGATGATGTCATAATGGTCGTCACGGCGACGGTGATGTCATAATTTTCGTCACGGCGACGGTGATGTCATAATTTTCGTCATGGCGACGATGATGTCATACTGATCGTCATGGCGACGGTGTTGCCATAATGGTCGTCATGGCGACAATGATGTCAGTATGGTGGTCATGGCTTTGGTGATGTCATAATGGTCGTCATGGCGACGGTGATGTCATAATGGTCGTCATGGCAATGGTGATGTCAGAATGGTCGTCATGGCGACGATGATGTCAGTATGGTGGTCATGGCTTTGGTGATGTCATAATGGTCGTCATGGCGACGATGATGTCAATATGGTTGTCATTGCTTTGGTGATGTCATAATGTACGTCATGGCGACGATGATGTCATAATGGTCATCATGGCAACGGTGATGTCATAATAGTCGTCATCGCGACGATGATGTCATAATGGTCGTCTTGCCGACGATGATGTCATAATGGTCGTCATGGCGACGGTGTTGCCATAATGGTCGTCATGGCGACGATGATGTCAGAATGGTCGTCATGGCGACGATGATGTCATAATGGTCGTCATGGCGACGATGATGTCAGTATGGTGGTCATGGCTTTGGTGATGTCACAATGGTCGCCATGGCAATGGTGATGTCAGAATGGTTGTCATGGCGACGATGATGTCAGTATGGTGGCCATGGCTTTGGTGATGTCATAATGGTCGTTATGGCGACGATGATGTCATAATGGTCGTCATGGCGACGATGATGTCAATATGGTTGTCATGGCTTTGGTGATGTCATAATGGTCGTCATGGCGACGGTGATGTCATAATGGTCGTCATGCCGACGATGATTCCATAATGGTCGTCATGGCGACGGTGTTGACATAATGGTCGTCATGGCGACGATGATGTCATAATGGTCGTCATGGCGGCGATGATGTCAATATGGTTGTCATGGCTTTGGTGATGTCATAATGGTCGTCATGGCGACGGTGATGTCATAATGGTCGTCATGGCGACGATGATGTCATAATGGTCGTCACGGCGACGATGATGTCATAATGGTCGTCACGGCGACGGTGATGTCATAATGGTCGCCATGGCGACGATGATGTCATACTGGTCGTCATGGCGACGGTGTTGCCATAATGGTCGTCATGGCGACGATGATGTCATAATGGTCGTCATGGCGACGATGATGTCATAATGGTCGTCATGGCGACGATTATGTCATACTGGTCGTCATGGCGACGGTGTTGCCATAATGGTCGTCATGGCGACGATGATGTCATAATGGTCGTCATGGCGACGGTGATGTCATAATGGTCGTCAAGCCGACGATGATGTCAGTATGGTGGTCATTGCTTTGGTGATGTCATAATGGTCGTCATGGCGACGATGATGTCATAATGGTCGTCATAGCGACGATGATGTCATAATGGTCGTCATGGCGACGATGATGTCAGTATGGTGGTCATGGCTTTGGTGATGTCATAATGGTTGTCATGGCGACGGTGATGTCATAATGGTCGTCATGGCAATGGTGATGTCAGAATGGTCGTCATGGCGACGATGATGTCAGTATGGTGGTCATGGCTTTGGTGATGTCATAATGGTCGTCATGGCGACGATGATGTCAATATGGTTGTCATGGCTTTGGTGATGTCATAATGGTCGTCATGACGACGATGATGTCATAATGGTCGTCATGGCGACGATGATGTCATAATGGTCGTCACGGCGACGGTGATGTCATAATGGTCGTCATGGCGATGATGATGTCATACTGGTCGTCATGGCGACGGTGTTGCCATAATGGTCGTCATGGCGACGATTATGTCATAATGGTCGTCATGGCGACGATGATGTCATAATGGTCGTCATGGCGACGATGATGTCATACTGGTCGTCATGGCGACGATGATGTCATAATGGTCGTCATGGCGACGGTGATGTCATAATGGTCGTCAAGCCGACGATGATGTCAGTATGGTGGTCATGGCTTTGGTGATGTCATAATGGTCGTCATGGCGACGATGATGTCATAATGGTCGTCATAGCGTCGATGATGTCATAATGTTCGTCATGGCGACGATGATGTCAGTATGGTGGTCATGGCTTTGGTGATGTCATAATGGTTGTCATGGCGACGGTGATGTCATAATGGTCGTCATGGCAATGGTGATGTCAGAATGGTCGTCATGGCGACGATGATGTCAGTATGGTGGTCATGGCTTTGGTGATGTCATAATGGTCGTCATGGCGACGATGATGTCATAATGGTCGTCATGGCGACGATGATGTCAATATGGTTGTCATGGCTTTGGTGATGTCATAATGGTCGACATGGCGACGGTGATGTCATAATGGTCGTCATGGCGACGATGATGTCATCATGGTCGTCATGGCGACGATGATGTCATAATGGTCGTCACGGCGACGGTGATGTCATAATTTTCGTCATGGCGACGATGATGTCATACTGATCGTCATGGCGACGGTGTTGCCATAATGGTCGTCATGGCGACGATGATGTCATAATGGTCGTCATGGCGACAATGATGTCAGTATGGTGGTCATGGCTTTGGTGATGTCATAATGGTCGTCATGGCGACGGTGATGTCATAATGGTCGTCATGGCAATGGTGATGTCAGAATGGTCGTCATGGCGACGATGATGTCAGTATGGTGGTCATGGCTTTGGTGATGTCATAATGGTCGTCATGGCGACGATGATGTCAATATGGTTGTCATGGCTTTGGTGATGTCATAATGGTCGTCATGGCGACGGTGATGTCATAATGGTCGTCATGGCGATGATGATGTCATAATGGTCATCACGGCGACGATGATGTCATAATGGTCGTCACGGCGACGATGATGTCATAATGGTCGTCACGGCGATGGTGATGTCATAATGGTCGTCATGGCGACGATGATGTCATACTGGTCGTCATGGAGACGGTGTTGCCATAATGGTCGTCATGGCGACGATGATGTCATAAAGGTCGTCATGGCGACGATGATGTCATAATGGTCGTCATGGCGACGGTGTTGCCATAATGGTCGTCATGGCGACGATGATGTCATAATGGTCGTCATGCCGACGATGATGTCATAATGGTCGTCATGGCGACGGTGTTGCCATAATGGTCGTCATGGCGACGATGATGTCATAATGGTCGTCATGGCGACGATGATGTCAATATGGTTGTCATGGCTTTGGTGATGTCATAATGGTCGTCATGGCGACGGTGATGTCATTATGGTCGTCATGGCGACGATGATGTCATAATGGTCGTCATGGCGACGATGATGTCATAATGGTCGTCACGGCGACGGTGATGTCATAATTTTCGTCATGGCGACGATGATGTCATACTGATCGTCATGGCGACGGTGCTGCCATAATGGTCGTCATGGCGACGATGATGTCATAATGGTCGTCATGGCGACAATGATGTCAGTATGGTGGTCATGGCTTTGGTGATGTCATAATGGTCGTCATGGCGACGGTGATGTCATAATGGTCGTCATGGCAATGGTGATGTCAGAATGGTCGTCATGGCGACGATGATGTCAGTATGGTGGTCATGGCTTTGGTGATGTCATAATGGTCGTCATGGCGACGATGATGTCAATATGGTTGTCATGGCTTTGGTGATGTCATAATGTTCGTCATGGCGACGATGATGTCATAATGGTCATCATGGCAACGGTGATGTCATAATAGTCGTCATCGCGACGATGATGTCATAATGGTCGTCTTGCCGACGATGATGTCATAATGGTCGTCATGGCGACGGTGTTGCCATAATGGTCGTCATGGCGACGATGATGTCATAATGGTCGTCATGGCGACGATGATGTCATAATGGTCGTCATGGTGACGATGATGTCAGTATGGTGGTCATGGCTTTGGTGATGTCACAATGGTCGCCATGGCAATGGTGATGTCAGAATGGTCGTCATGGCGACGATGATGTCAGTATGGTGGTCATGGCTTTGGTGATGTCATAATGGTCGTCATGGCGACGATGATGTCATAATGGTCGTCATGGCGACGATGATGTCAATATGGTTGTCATGGTTTTGGTGATGTCATAATGGTCGTCATGGCGACGGTGATGTCATAATGGTCGCCATGGCGACAATGATGTCATAATGGTCGTCACGGCGACGATGATGTCATAATGGTCGTCACGGCGACGGTGATGTCATACTGGTCGTCATGGCGACGGTGTTGCCATAATGGTCGTCTTGGCGACGATGATGTCATAATGGTCGTCATGGCGACGATGATGTCAGTATGGTCGTCATGGCTTTGGTGATGTCATAATGGTCGTCATGGCGACGGTGATGTCATAATGGTCGTCATGGCAATGGTGATGTCAGAATGGTTGTCATGGCGACGACGATGTCAGTATGGTGGCCATGGCTTTGGTGATGTCATAATGGTCGTCATGGCGACGATGATGTCATAATGGTCGTCATGGCGACGATGATGTCAATATGGTTGTCATGGCATTGGTGATGTCATAATGGTCGTCATGGCGACAGTGATGTCATAATGGTCGTCATGCCGACGATGATTCCATAATGGTCGTCATGGCGACGGTGTTGACATAATGGTCGTCATGGCGACGATGATGTCATAATGGTCGTCATGGCGACGATGATGTCAATATGGTTGTCATGGCTTTGGTGATGTCATAATGGTCGTCATGGCGACGGTGATGTCATAATGGTCGTCATGGCGACGATGATGTCATAATGGTCGTCACGGCGACGATGATGTCATAATGGTCGTCACGGCGACGGTGATGTCATAATGGTCGCCATGGCGACGATGATGTCATACTGGTCGTCATGGCGACGGTGTTGCCATAATGGTCGTCATGGCGACGATGATGTCATAATGGTCGTCATGGCGACGATGATGTCATAATGGTCGTCATGGCGACGATGATGTCATACTGGTCGTCATGGCGTTGGTGTTGCCATAATGGTCGTCATGGCGACGATGATGTCATAATGGTCGTCATGGCGACGGTGATGTCATAATGGTCGTCAAGCCGACGATGATGTCAGTATGGTGGTCATTGCTTTGGTGATGTCATAATGGTCGTCATGGCGACGATGATGTCATAATGGTCGTCATAGCGACGATGATGTCATAATGGTCGTCATGGCGACGATGATGTCAGTATGGTGGTCATGGCTTTGGTGATGTCATAATGGTTGTCATGGCGACGGTGATGTCATAATGGTCGTCATGGCAATGGTGATGTCAGAATGGTCGTCATGGCGACGATGATGTCAGTATGGTGGTCATGGCTTTGGTGATGTCATAATGGTCGTCATGGCGACGATGATGTCATAATGGTCGTCATGGCGACGATGATGTCAATATGGTTGTCATGGCTTTGGTGATGTCATAATGGTCGACATGGCGACGTTGATGTCATAATGGTCGTCATGACGACGATGATGTCATAATGGTCGTCATGGCGACGATGATGTCATAATGGTCGTCACGGCGACGGTGATGTCATAATGGTCGTCATGGCGACGATGATGTCATACTGGTCGTCATGGCGACGGTGTTGCCATAATGGTCGTCATGGCGACGATGATGTCATAATGGTCGTCATAGCGACGATGATGTCATAATGGTCGTCATGGCGACGATGATGTCAGTATGGTGGTCATGGCTTTGGTGATGTCATAATGGTTGTCATGGCGACGGTGATGTCATAATGGTCGTCATGGCAATGGTGATGTCAGAATGGTCGTCATGGCGACGATGATGTCAGTATGGTGGTCATGGCTTTGGTGATGTCATAATGGTCGTCATGGCGACGATGATGTCAATATGGTTGTCATGGCTTTGGTGATGTCATAATGGTCGTCATGGCGACGGTGATGTCATAATGGTCGTCATGGCGACGATGATGTCATAATGGTCGTCACGGCGACGATGATGTCATAATGGTCGTCACGGCGACGGTGATGTCATAATGGTCGCCATGGCGACGATGATGTCATACTGGTCGTCATGGCGACGGTGTTGCCATAATGGTCGTCATGGCGACGATGATGTCATAATGGTCGTCATGGCGACGATGATGTCATAATGGTCGTCATGGCGACGATGATGTCATACTGGTCGTCATGGCGACGGTGTTGCCATAATGGTCGTCATGGCGACGATGATGTCATAATGGTCGTCATGGCGACGGTGATGTCATAATGGTCGTCAAGCCGACGATGATGTCAGTATGGTGGTCATTGCTTTGGTGATGTCATAATGGTCGTCATGGCGACGATGATGTCATAATGGTCGTCATAGCGACGATGATGTCATAATGGTCGTCATGGCGACGATGATGTCAGTATGGTGGTCATGGCTTTGGTGATGTCATAATGGTTGTCATGGCGACGGTGATGTCATAATGGTCGTCATGGCAATGGTGATGTCAGAATGGTCGTCATGGCGACGATGATGTCAGTATGGTGGTCATGGCTTTGGTGATGTCATAATGGTCGTCATGGCGACGATGATGTCATAATGGTCGTCATGGCGACGATGATGTCAATATGGTTGTCATGGCTTTGGTGATGTCATAATGGTCGACATGGCGACGTTGATGTCATAATGGTCGTCATGACGACGATGATGTCATAATGGTCGTCATGGCGACGATGATGTCATAATGGTCGTCACGGCGACGGTGATGTCATAATGGTCGTCATGGCGACGATGAAGTCATACTGGTCGTCATGGCGACGGTGTTGCCATAATAGTCGTCATGGCGACGATGATGTCATAATGGTCGTCATAGCGACGATGATGTCATAATGGTCGTCATGGCGACGATGATGTCAGTATGGTGGTCATGGCTTTGGTGATGTCATAATGGTTGTCATGGCGACGGTGATGTCATAATGGTCGTCATGGCAATGGTGATGTCAGAATGGTCGTCATGGCGACGATGATGTCAGTATGGTGGTCATGGCTTTGGTGATGTCATAATGGTCGTCATGGCGACGATGATGTCAATATGGTTGTCATGGCTTTGGTGATGTCATAATGGTCGTCATGGCGACAGTGATGTCATAATGGTCGTCATGGCGACGATGATGTCATAATGGTCGTCACGGCGACGATGATGTCATAATGGTCGTCACGGCGACGGTGATGTCATAATGGTCGCCATGGCGACGATGATGTCATACTGGTCGTCATGGCGACGGTGTTGCCATAATGGTCGTCATGGCGACGATGATGTCATAATGGTCGTCATGGCGACGATGATGTCATAATGGTCGTCATGGCGACGATGATGTCATACTGGTCGTCATGGCGACGGTGTTGCCATAATGGTCGTCATGGCGACGATGATGTCATAATGGTCGTCATGGCGACGGTGATGTCATAATGGTCGTCAAGCCGACGATGATGTCAGTATGGTGGTCATTGCTTTGGTGATGTCATAATGGTCGTCATGGCGACGATGATGTCATAATGGTCGTCATAGCGACGATGATGTCATAATGGTCGTCATGGCGACGATGATGTCAGTATGGTGGTCATGGCTTTGGTGATGTCATAATGGTTGTCATGGCGACGGTGATGTCATAATGGTCGTCATGGCAATGGTGATGTCAGAATGGTCGTCATGGCGACGATGATGTCAGTATGGTGGTCATGGCTTTGGTGATGTCATAATGGTCGTCATGGCGACGATGATGTCAATATGGTTGTCATGGCTTTGGTGATGTCATAATGGTCGTCATGGCGACGGTGATGTCATAATGGTCGTCATGGCGACGATTATGTCATAATGGTCATCACGGCGACGATGATGTCATAATGGTCGTCACGGCGACGATGATGTCATAATGGTCGTCACGGCGATGGTGATGTCATAATGGTCGTCATGGCGACGATGATGTCATACTGGTCGTCATGGAGACGGTGTTGCCATAATGGTCGTCATGGCGACGATGATGTCATAAAGGTCGTCATGGCGACGATGATGTCATAATGGTCGTCATGGCGACGGTGTTGCCATAATGGTCGTCATGGCGACGATGATGTCATAATGGTCGTCATGCCGACGATGATGTCATAATGGTCGTCATGGCGACGGTGTTGCCATAATGGTCGTCATGGCGACGGTGATGTCATAATGGTCGTCATAGCGACGATGATGTCATAATGTTCGTCATGGCGACGATGATGTCAGTATGGTGGTCATGGCTTTGGTGATGTCATAATGGTCGTCACGGCGACGGTGATGTCATAATTTTCGTCATGGCGACGATGATGTCATACTGATCGTCATGGCGACGGTGTTGCCATAATGGTCGTCATGGCGACGATGATGTCATAATGGTCGTCATGGCGACAATGATGTCAGTATGGTGGTCATGGCTTTGGTGATGTCATAATGGTCGTCATGGCGACGGTGATGTCATAATGGTCGTCATGGCAATGGTGATGTCAGAATGGTCGTCATGGCGACGATGATGTCAGTATGGTGGTCATGGCTTTGGTGGTGTCATAATGGTCGTCATGGCGACGATGATGTCAATATCGTTGTCATGGCTTTGGTGATGTCATAATGGTCGTCATGGCGACGGTGATGTCATAATGGTCGTCATGGCGACGATGATGTCATAATGGTCATCACGGCGACGATGATGTCATAATGGTCGTCACGGCGACGATGATGTCATAATGGTCTTCACGGCGATGGTGATGTCATAATGGTCGTCAATGCGACGATGATGTCATACTGGTCGTCATGGAGACGGTGTTGCCATAATGGTCGTCATGGCGACGATGATGTCATAAAGGTCGTCATGGCGACGATTATGTCATAATGGTCGTCATGGCGACGGTGTTGCCATAATGGTCGTCATGGCGACGATGATGTCATAATGGTCGTCATGCCGACGATGATGTCATAATGGTCGTCATGGCGACGGTGTTGCCATAATGGTCGTCATGGCGACGATGATGTCATAATGGTCGTCATGGCGACAATGATGTCATAATGGTCGTCATGGCGACGATGATGTCATAATGGTCGTCATGGCGACGATGATGTCAATATGGTTGTCATGGCTTTGGTGATGTCATAATGGTCGTCATGGCGACGGTGATGTCATAATGGTCGTCATGGCGACGATGATGTCATAATGGTCGTCATGGCGACGATGATGTCATAATGGTCGTCACGGCGACGGTGATGTCATAATTTTCGTCATGGCGACGATGATGTCATACTGATCGTCATGGCGACGGTGTTGCCATAATGGTCGTCATGGCGACGATGATGTCATAATGGTCGTCATGGCGACAATGATGTCAGTATGGTGGTCATGGCTTTGGTGATGTCATAATGGTCGTCATGGCGACGGTGATGTCATAATGGTCGTCATGGCAATGTTGATGTAAGAATGGTCGTCATGGCGACGATGATGTCAGTATGGTGGTCATGGCTTTGGTGATGTCATAATGGTCGTCATGGCGACGATGATGTCAATATGGTTGTCATGGCTTTGGTGATGTCATAATGGTCGTCATGGCGACGGTGATGTCATAATGGTCGTCATGGCGACGATGATGTCATAATGGTCATCACGGCGACGATGATGTCATAATGGTCGTCACGGCGACGATGATGTCATAATGGTCGTCACGGCGATGGTGATGTCATAATGGTCGTCATGGCGACGATGATGTCATACTGGTCGTCATGGAGACGGTGTTGCCATAATGGTCGTCATGGCGACGATGATGTCATAATGGTCGTCACGGCGACGGTGATGTCATAATGGTCGCCATGGCGACGATGATGTCATACTGGTCGTCATGGCGACGGTGTTGCCATAATGGTCGTCATGGCGACGATGATGTCATAATGGTCGTCATGGCGACGATGATGTCATAATGGTCGTCATGGCGACGATGATGTCAATATGGTTGTCATGGCTTTGGTGATGTCATAATGGTCGTCATGGCGACGGTGATGTCATAATGGTCGTCATGCCGACGATGATGCCATAATGGTCGTCATGGCGACGGTGTTGACATAATGGTCGTAATGGCGACGATGATGTCATAATGGTCGTCATGGCGACGATGATGTCAATATGGTTGTCATGGCTTTGGTGATGTCATAATGGTCGTCATGGCGACAGTGATGTCATAATGGTCGTCATGGCGACGATGATGTCATAATGGTCGTCACGGCGACGATGATGTCATAATGGTCGTCATGGCGACGATGATGTCAGTATGGTGGTCATGGCTTTGGTGATGTCATAATGGTTGTCATGGCGACGGTGATGTCATAATGGTCGTCATGGCAATGGTGATGTCAGAATGGTCGTCATGGCGACGATGATGTCAGTATGGTGGTCATGGCTTTGGTGATGTCATAATGGTCGTCATGGCGACGATGATGTCATAATGGTCGTCATGGTGACGATGATGTCAATATGGTTGTCATGGCTTTGGTGATGTCATAATGGTCGACATGGCGACGTTGATGTCATAATGGTCGTCATGACGACGATGATGTCATAATGGTCGTCATGGCGACGATGATGTCATAATGGTCGTCACGGCGACGGTGATGTCATAATGGTCGTCATGGCGATGATGATGTCATACTGGTCGTCATGGCGACGGTGTTGCCATAATGGTCGTCATGGCGACGATGATGTCATAATGGTCGTCATGGCGACGATGATGTCATAATGGTCGTCATGGCGACGATGATGTCATACTGGTCGTCATGGCGACGATGATGTCATAATGGTCGTCATGGCGACGGTGATGTCATAATGGTCGTCAAGCCGACGATGATGTCAGTATGGTGGTCATGGCTTTGGTGATGTCATAATGGTCGTCATGGCGACGATGATGTCATAATGGTCGTCATAGCGACGATGATGTCATAATGTTCGTCATGGCGACGATGATGTCAGTATGGTGGTCATGGCTTTGGTGATGTCATAATGGTTGTCATGGCGACGGTGATGTCATAATGGTCGTCATGGCAATGGTGATGTCAGAATGGTCGTCATGGCGACGATGATGTCAGTATGGTGGTCATGGCTTTGGTGATGTCATAATGGTCGTCATGGCGACGATGATGTCATAATGGTCGTCATGGCGACGATGATGTCAATATGGTTGTCATGGCTTTGGTGATGTCATAATGGTCGACATGGCGACGGTGATGTCATAATGGTCGTCATGTCGACGATGATGTCATAATGGTCGTCATGGCGACGATGATGTCATAATGGTCGTCACGGCGACGGTGATGTCATAATTTTCGTCATGGCGACGATGATGTCATACTGATCGTCATGGCGACGGTGTTGCCATAATGGTCGTCATGGCGACGATGATGTCATAATGGTCGTCATGGCGACAATGATGTCTGTATGGTGGTCATGGCTTTGGTGATGTCATAATGGTCGTCATGGCGACGATGATGTCATAATGGTCGTCATGGCAATGGTGATGTCAGAATGGTCGTCATGGCGACGTTGATGTCAGTATGGTGGTCATGGCTTTGGTGATGTCATAATGGTCGTCATGGCGACGATGATGTCAATATGGTTGTCATGGCTTTGGTGATGTCATAATGGTCGTCATGGCGACGGTGATGTCATAATGGTCGTCATGGCGACGATGATGTCATAATGGTCATCACGGCGACGATGATGTCATAATGGTCGTCACGCCGACGATGATGTCATAATGGTCGTCACGGCGACGGTGATGTCATAATGGTCGTCATGGCGACGATGATGTCATACTGGTCGTCATGGAGACGGTGTTGCCATAATGGTCGTCATGGCGACGATGATGTCATAAAGGTCGTCATGGCGACGATGATGTCATAATGGTCGTCATGGCGACGGTGTTGCCATAATGGTCGTCATGGCGACGATGATGTCATAATGGTCGTCATGCCGACGATGATGTCATAATGGTCGTCATGGCGACGGTGTTGCCATAATGGTCGTCATGGCGACGATGATGTCATAATGGTCGTCATGGCGACAATGATGTCATAATGGTCGTCATGGCGACGATGATGTCATAATGGTCGTCATGGCGACGATGATGTCAATATGGTTGTCATGGCTTTGGTGATGTCATAATGGTCGTCATGGCGACGGTGATGTCATTATGGTCGTCATGGCGACGATGATGTCATAATGGTCGTCACGGCGACGGTGATGTCATAATTTTCGTCATGGCGACGATGATGTCATACTGATCGTCATGGCGACGGTGTTGCCATAATGGTCGTCATGGCGACGATGATGTCATAATGGTCGTCATGGCGACAATGATGTCAGTATGGTGGTCATGGCTTTGGTGATGTCATAATGGTCGTCATGGCGACGGTGATGTCATAATGGTCATCATGGCAATGGTGATGTCAGAATGGTCATCATGGCGACGATGATGTCAGTATGGTGGTCATGGCTTTGGTGATGTCATAATGGTCGTCATGGCGACGATGATGTCAATATGGTTGTCATGGCTTTGGTGATGTCATAATGTTCGTCATGGCGACGATGATGTCATAATGGTCATCATGGCAACGGTGATGTCATAATAGTCGTCATCGCGACGATGATGTCATAATGGTCGTCTTGCCGACGATGATGTCATAATGGTCGTCATGGCGACGGTGTTGCCATAATGGTCGTCATGGCGACGATGATGTCATAATGGTCGTCATGGCGACGATGATGTCATAATGGTCGTCATGGCGACGATGATGTCAGTATGGTGGTCATGGCTTTGGTGATGTCACAATGGTCGCCATGGCAATGGTGATGTCAGAATGGTCGTCATGGCGACGATGATGTCCGTATGGTGGTCATGGCTTTGGTGATGTCATAATGGTCGTCATGGCGACGATGATGTCATAATGGTCGTCATGGCGACGATGATGTCAATATGGTTGTCATGGCTTTGGTGATGTCATAATGGTCGTCATGGCGACGGTGATGTCATAATGGTCGCCATGGCGACAATGATGTCATAATGGTCGTCACGGCGACGATGATGTCATAATGGTCGTCACGGCGACGGTGATGTCATAATGGTCGTCACGGCGACGGTGATGTCATAATGGTCGTCATGGCGACGATGATGTCATACTGGTCGTCATGGCGACGGTGTTGCCATAATGGTCGTCTTGGCGACGATGATGTCATAATGGTCGTCATGGCGACGATGATGTCAGTATGGTGGTCATGGTTTTGGTGATGTCATAATGGTCGTCATGGCGACGGTGATGTCATAATGGTCGTCATGGCAATGGTGATGTCAGAATGGTTGTCATGGCGACGATGATGTCAGTATGGTGGCCATGGCTTTGGTGATGTCATAATGGTCGTCATGGCGACGATGATGTCATAATGGTCGTCATGGCGACGATGATGTCAATATGGTTGTCATGGCTTTGGTGATGTCATAATGGTCGTCATGGCGACGGTGATGTCATAATGGTCGTCATGCCGACGATGATTCCATAATGGTCGTCATGGCGACGGTGTTGACATAATGGTCGTCATGGCGACGATGATGTTATAATGGTCGTCATGGCGACGATGATGTCAATATGGTTGTCATGGCTTTGGTGATGTCATAATGGTCGTCATGGCGACGGTGATGTCATAATGGTCGTCATGGCGACGATGATGTCATAATGGTCGTCACGGCGACGATGATGTCATAATGGTCGTCACGGCGACGGTGATGTCATAATGGTCGCCATGGCGACGATGATGTCATACTGGTCGTCATGGCGACGGTGTTGCCATAATGGTCGTCATGGCGACGATGATGTCATAATGTTCGTCATGGCGACGATGATGTCATAATGGTCGTCATGGCGACGATGATGTCATACTGGTCGTCATGGCGACGGTGTTGCCATAATGGTCGTCATGGCGACGATGATGTCATAATGGTCGTCATGGCGACGGTGATGTCATAATGGTCGTCAAGCCGACGATGATGTCAGTATGGTGGTCATTGCTTTGGTGATGTCATAATGGTCGTCATGGCGACGATGATGTCATAATGGTCGTCATAGCGACGATGATGTCATAATGGTCGTCATGGCGACGATGATGTCAGTATGGTGGTCATGGCTTTGGTGATGTCATAATGGTTGTCATGGCGACGGTGATGTCATAATGGTCGTCATGGCAATGGTGATGTCAGAATGGTCGTCATGGCGACGATGATGTCAGTATGGTGGTCATGGCTTTGGTGATGTCATAATGGTCGTCATGGCGACGATGATGTCAATATGGTTGTCATGGCTTTGGTGATGTCATAATGGTCGTCATGGCGACGGTGATGTCATAATCTTCGTCATGGCGACGATGATGTCATAATGGTCATCACGGCGACGATGATGTCATAATGGTCGTCACGGCGACGATGATGTCATAATGATCGTCACGGCGATGGTGATGTCATAATGGTCGTCATGGCGACGATGATGTCATACTGGTCGTCATGGAGACGGTGTTGCCATAATGGTCGTCATGGCGACGATGATGTCATAAAGGTCGTCATGGCGACGATGATGTCATAATGGTCGTCATGGCGACGGTGTTGCCATAATGGTCGTCATGGCGACGATGATGTCATAATGGTCGTCATTCCGACGATGATGTCATAATGGTCGTCATGGCGACGGTGTTGCCATAATGGTCGTCATGGCGACGATGATGTCATAATGGTCGTCATGGCGACAATGATGTCATAATGGTCGTCATGGCGACGATGATGTCATAATGGTCGTCATGGCGACGATGATGTCAATATGGTTGTCATGGCTTTGGTGATGTCATAATGGTCGTCATGGCGACGGTGATGTCATAATGGTCGTCATGGCGACGATGATGTCATAATGGTCGTCATGGCGACGATGATGTCATAATGGTCGTCACGGCGACGGTGATGTCATAATTTTCGTCATGGCGACGATGATGTCATACTGATCGTCATGGCGACGGTGTTGCCATAATGGTCGTCATGGCGACGATGATGTCATAATGGTCGTCATGGCGACAATGATGTCAGTATGGTGGTCATGGCTTTGGTGATGTCATAATGGTCGTCATGGCGACGGTGATGTCATAATGGTCGTCATGGCAATGGTGATGTCAGAATGGTCGTCATGGCGACGATGATGTCAGTATGGTGGTCATGGCTTTGGTGATGTCATAATGGTCCTCATGGCGACGATGATGTCAATATGGTTGTCATGGCTTTGGTGATGTCATAATGTTCGTCATGGCGACGATGATGTCATAATGGTCATCATGGCAACGGTGATGTCATAATAGTCGTCATCGCGACGATGATGTCATAATGGTCGTCTTGCCGACGATGATGTCATAATGGTCGTCATGGCGACGGTGTTGCCATAATGGTCGTCGTGGCGACGATGATGTCATAATGGTCGTCATGGCGACGATGATGTCATAATGGTCGTCATGGCGACGATGATGTCAGTATGGCGGTCATGGCTTTGGTGATGTCACAATGGTCGCCATGGCAATGGTGATGTCAGAATGGTCGTCATGGCGACGATGATGTCAGTATGGTGGTCATGGCTTTGGTGATGTCATAATGGTCGTCATGGCGACGATGATGTCATAATGGTCGTCATGGCGACGATGATGTCAATATGGTTGTCATGGCTTTGGTGATGTCATAATGGTCGTCATGGCGACGGTGATGTCATAATGGTCGCCATGGCGACAATGATGTCATAATGGTCGTCACGGCGACGATGATGTCATAATGGTCGTCACGGCGACGGTGATGTCATAATGGTCGTCATGGCGACGATGATGTCATACTGGTCGTCATGGCGACGGTGTTGCCATAATGGTCGTCTTGGCGACGATGATGTCATAATGGTCGTCATGGCGACGATGATGTCAGTATGGTGGTCATGGCTTTGGTGATGTCATAATGGTCGTCATGGCGACGGTGATGTCATAATGGTCGTCATGGCAATGGTGATGTCAGAATGGTTGTCATGGCGACGATGATGTCAGTATGGTGGCCATGGCTTTGGTGATGTCATAATGGTCGTCATGGCGACGATGATGTCATAATGGTCGTCATGGCGACGATGATGTCAATATGGTTGTCATGGCTTTGGTGATGTCATAATGGTCGTCATGGCGACGGTGATGTCATAATGGTCGTCATGCCGACGATGATTCCATAATGGTCGTCATGGCGACGGTGTTGACATAATGGTCGTCATGGCGACGATGATGTCATAATGGTCGTCATGGCGACGATGATGTCAATATGGTTGTCATGGCTTTGGTGATGTCATAATGGTCGTCATGGCGACGGTGATGTCATAATGGTCGTCATGGCGACGATGATGTCATAATGGTCGTCACGGCGACGATGATGTCATAATGGTCGTCACGGCGACGGTGATGTCATAATGGTCGCCATTGCGACGATGATGTCATACTGGTCGTCATGGCGACGGTGTTGCCATAATGGTCGTCATGGCGACGATGATGTCATAATGGTCGTCATGGCGACGATGATGTCATAATGGTCGTCATGGCGACGATGATGTCATACTGGTCGTCATGGCGACGGTGTTGCCATAATGGTCGTCATGGCGACGATGATGTCATAATGGTCGTCATGGCGACGGTGATGTCATAATGGTCGTCAAGCCGACGATGATGTCAGTATGGTGGTCATTGCTTTGGTGATGTCATAATGGTCGTCATGGCGACGATGATGTCATAATGGTCGTCATAGCGACGATGATGTCATAATGGTCGTCATGGCGACGATGATGTCAGTATGGTGGTCATGGCTTTGGTGATGTCATAATGGTTGTCATGGCGACGGTGATGTCATAATGGTCGTCATGGCAATGGTGATGTCAGAATGGTCGTCATGGCGACGATGATGTCAGTATGGTGGTCATGGCTTTGGTGATGTCATAATGGTCGTCATGGCGACGATGATGTCATAATGGTCGTCATGGCGACGATGATGTCAATATGGTTGTCATGGCTTTGGTGATGTCATAATGGTCGTCATGGCGACGATGATGTCATACTGGTCGTCATGGCGACGGTGTTGCCATAATGGTCGTCATGGCGACGATGATGTCATAATGGTCGTCATGGCGACGATGATGTCATTATGGTCGTCATGGCGACGATGATGTCATACTGGTCGTCATGGCGACGATGATGTCATAATGGTCGTCATGGCGACGGTGATGTCATAATGGTCGTCAAGCCGACGATGATGTCAGTATGGTGGTCATGGCTTTGGTGATGTCATTATGGTCGTCATGGCGACGATGATGTCATAATGGTCGTCATAGCGACGATGATGTCATAATGTTCGTCATGGCGACGATGATGTCAGTATGGTGGTCATGGCTTTGGTGATGTCATAATGGTTGTCATGGCGACGGTGATGTCATAATGGTCGTCATGGCAATGGTGATGTCAGAATGGTCGTCATGGCGACGATGATGTCAGTATGGTGGTCATGGCTTTGGTGATGTCATAATGGTCGTCATGGCGACGATGATGTCATAATGGTCGTCATGGCGACGATGATGTCAATATGGTTGTCATGGCTTTGGTGATGTCATAATGGTCAACATGGCGACGGTGATGTCATAATGGTCGTCATGGCGACGATGATGTCATAATGGTCGTCATGGCGACGATGATGTCATAATGGTCGTCACGGCGACGGTGATGTCATAATTTTCGTCATGGCGACGATGATGTCATACTGATCGTCATGGCGACGGTGTTGCCATAATGGTCGTCATGGCGACGATGATGTCATAATGGTCGTCATGGCGACAATGATGTCAGTATGGTGGTCATGGCTTTGGTGATGTCATAATGGTCGTCATGGCGACGGTGATGTCATAATGGTCGTCATGGCAATGGTGATGTCAGAATGGTCGTCATGGCGACGATGATGTCAGTATGGTGGTCATGGCTTTGGTGATGTCATAATGGTCGTCATGGCGACGATGATGTCAATATGGTTGTCATGGCTTTGGTGATGTCATAATGGTCGTCATGGCGACGGTGATGTCATAATGGTCGTCATGGCGACGATGATGTCATAATGGTCATCACGGCGACGATGATGTCATAATGGTCGTCACGGCGACGATGATGTCATAATGGTCTTCACGGCGATGGTGATGTCATAATGGTCGTCATGGCGACGATGATGTCATACTGGTCGTCATGGAGACGGTGTTGCCATAATGGTCGTCATGGCGACGATGATGTCATAAAGGTCGTCATGGCGACGATTATGTCATAATGGTCGTCATGGCGACGGTGTTGCCATAATGGTCGTCATGGCGACGATGATGTCATAATGGTCGTCATGCCGACGATGATGTCATAATGGTCGTCATGGCGACGGTGTTGCCATAATGGTCGTTATGGCGACGATGATGTCATAATGGTCGTCATGGCGACAATGATGTCATAATGGTCGTCATGGCGACGATGATGTCATAATGGTCGTCATGGCGACGATGATGTCAATATGGTTGTCATGGCTTTGGTGATGTCATAATGGTCGTCATGGCGACGGTGATGTCACAATGGTCGTCATGGCGACGATGATGTCATAATGGTCGTCATGGCGACGATGATGTCATAATGGTCGTCACGGCGACGGTGATGTCATAATTTTCGTCATGGCGACGATGATGTCATACTGATCGTCATGGCGACGGTGTTGCCATAATGGTCGTCATGGCGACGATGATGTCATAATGGTCGTCATGGCGACAATGATGTCAGTATGGTGGTCATGGCTTTGGTGATGTCATAATGGTCGTCATGGCGACGGTGATGTCATAATGGTCGTCATGGCAATGGTGATGTAAGAATGGTCGTCATGGCGACGATGATGTCAGTATGGTGGTCATGGCTTTGGTGATGTCATAATGGTCGTCATGGCGACGATGATGTCAATATGGTTGTCATGGCTTTGGTGATGTCATAATGGTCGTCATGGCGACGGTGATGTCATAATGGTCGTCATGGCGACGATGATGTCATAATGGTCATCACGGCGACGATGATGTCATAATGGTCGTCACGGCGACGATGATGTCATAATGGTCGTCACGGCGATGGTGATGTCATAATGGTCGTCATGGCGACGATGATGTCATACTGGTCGTCATGGAGACGGTGTTGCCATAATGGTCGTCATGGCGACGATGATGTCATAAAGGTCGTCATGGCGACGATGATGTCATAATGGTCGTCATGGCGACGGTGTTGCCATAATGGTCGTCATGGCGACGATGATGTCATAATGGTCGTCATGCCGACGATGATGTCATAATGGTCGTCATGGCGACGGTGTTGCCATAATGGTCGTCATGGCGACGATGATGTCATAATGGTCGTCATGGCGACGATGATGTCAATATGGTTGTCATGGCTTTGGTGATGTCATAATGGTCGTCATGGCGACGGTGATGTCATAATGGTCGTCATGGCGACGATGATGTCATAATGGTCGTCATGGCGACGATGATGTCATAATGGTCGTCATGGCGACGGTGTTGCCATAATGGTCGTCATGGCGACGATGATGTCATAATGGTCGTCATGGCGACGGTGATGTCATAATGGTCGTCATGGCGACGGTGATGTCATAATGGTCGTCATGCCGACGATGATGTCAGTATGGTGGTCATGGCTTTGGTGATGTCATAATGGTCGTCATGGCGACGATGATGTCATAATGGTCGTCATAGCGACGATGATGTCATAATGGTCGTCTTGGCGACGATGATGTCAGTATGGTGGTCATGGCTTTGGTGATGTCATAATGGTTGTCATGGCGACGGTGATGTCATAATGGTCGTCATGGCGACGATGATGTCATAATGGTCGTCATGGCGACGATGACGTCATAATGGTCGTCATGGCGACGATGACGTCATAATGGTCGTCATGGCGACGATGTTGTCATAAAGGTCGTCATGGCGACAATGATGTCATACTGGTCGTCATGGCGACGGTGTTGCCATAATGGTCGTCATGGCGACGATGATGTCATAATGGTCGTCATGGCGACGATGATGTCAATATGGTTGTCATAGCTTTGGTGATGTCATAATGGTCGTCATGGCGACGATGATGTCAGTATGGTGGTCATGGCTTTGGTGATGTCATAATGGTTGTCATGGCGACGGTGATGTCATAATGGTCGTCATGGCAATGGTGATGTCAGAATGGTCGTCATGGCGACGATGATGTCAGTATGGTGGTCATGGCTTTGGTGATGTCATAATGGTCGTCATGGCGACGATGATGTCATAATGGTCGTCATGGCGACGATGATGTCAATATGGTTGTCATGGCTTTGGTGATGTCATAATGGTCGTCATGGCGACGATGATGTCATACTGGTCGTCATGGCGACGGTGTTGCCATAATGGTCGTCATGGCGACGATGATGTCATAATGGTCGTCATGGCGACGATGATGTCATAATGGTCGTCATGGCGACGATGATGTCATACTGGTCGTCATGGCGACGATGATGTCATAATGGTCGTCATGGCGACGGTGATGTCATAATGGTCGTCAAGCCGACGATGATGTCAGTATGGTGGTCATGGCTTTGGTGATGTCATTATGGTCGTCATGGCGACGATGATGTCATAATGGTCGTCATAGCGACGATGATGTCATAATGTTCGTCATGGCGACGATGATGTCAGAATGGTGGTCATGGCTTTGGTGATGTCATAATGGTTGTCATGGCGACGGTGATGTCATAATGGTCGTCATGGCAATGGTGATGTCAGAATGGTCGTCATGGCGACGATGATGTCAGTATGGTGGTCATGGCTTTGGTGATGTCATAATGGTCGTCATGGCGACGATGATGTCATAATGGTCGTCATGGCGACGATGATGTCAATATGGTTGTCATGGCTTTGGTGATGTCATAATGGTCAACATGGCGACGGTGATGTCATAATGGTCGTCATGGCGACGATGATGTCATAATGGTCGTCATGGCGACGATGATGTCATAATGGTCGTCACGGCGACGGTGATGTCATAATTTTCGTCATGGCGACGATGATGTCATACTGATCGTCATGGCGACGGTGTTGCCATAATAGTCGTCATGGCGACGATGATGTCATAATGGTCGTCATGGCGACAATGATGTCAGTATGGTGGTCATGGCTTTGGTGATGTCATAATGGTCGTCATGGCGACGGTGATGTCATAATGGTCGTCATGGCAATGGTGATGTCAGAATGGTCGTCATGGCGACGATGATGTCAGTATGGTGGTCATGGCTTTGGTGATGTCATAATGGTCGTCATGGCGACGATGATGTCAATATGGTTGTCATGGCTTTGGTGATGTCATAATGGTCGTCATGGCGACGGTGATGTCATAATGGTCGTCATGGCGACGATGATGTCATAATGGTCATCACGGCGACGATGATGTCATAATGGTCGTCACGGCGACGATGATGTCATAATGGTCTTCACGGCGATGGTGATGTCATAATGGTCGTCATGGCGACGATGATGTCATACTGGTCGTCATGGAGACGGTGTTGCCATAATGGTCGTCATGGCGACGATGATGTCATAAAGGTCGTCATGGCGACGATTATGTCATAATGGTCGTCATGGCGACGGTGTTGCCATAATGGTCGTCATGGCGACGATGATGTCATAATGGTCGTCATGCCGACGATGATGTCATAATGGTCGTCATGGCGACGGTGTTGCCATAATGGTCGTTATGGCGACGATGATGTCATAATGGTCGTCATGGCGACAATGATGTCATAATGGTCGTCATGGCGACGATGATGTCATAATGGTCGTCATGGCGACGATGATGTCAATATGGTTGTCATGGCTTTGGTGATGTCATAATGGTCGTCATGGCGACGGTGATGTCACAATGGTCGTCATGGCGACGATGATGTCATAATGGTCGTCATGGCGACGATGATGTCATAATGGTCGTCACGGCGACGGTGATGTCATAATTTTCGTCATGGCGACGATGATGTCATACTGATCGTCATGGCGACGGTGTTGCCATAATGGTCGTCATGGCGACGATGATGTCATAATGGTCGTCATGGCGACAATGATGTCAGTATGGTGGTCATGGCTTTGGTGATGTCATAATGGTCGTCATGGCGACGGTGATGTCATAATGGTCGTCATGGCAATGGTGATGTAAGAATGGTCGTCATGGCGACGATGATGTCAGTATGGTGGTCATGGCTTTGGTGATGTCATAATGGTCGTCATGGCGACGATGATGTCAATATGGTTGTCATGGCTTTGGTGATGTCATAATGGTCGTCATGGCGACGGTGATGTCATAATGGTCGTCATGGCGACGATGATGTCATAATGGTCATCACGGCGACGATGATGTCATAATGGTCGTCACGGCGACGATGATGTCATAATGGTCGTCACGGCGATGGTGATGTCATAATGGTCGTCATGGCGACGATGATGTCATACTGGTCGTCATGGAGACGGTGTTGCCATAATGGTCGTCATGGCGACGATGATGTCATAAAGGTCGTCATGGCGACGATGATGTCATAATGGTCGTCATGGCGACGGTGTTGCCATAATGGTCGTCATGGCGACGATGATGTCATAATGGTCGTCATGCCGACGATGATGTCATAATGGTCGTCATGGCGACGGTGTTGCCATAATGGTCGTCATGGCGACGATGATGTCATAATGGTCGTCATGGCGACGATGATGTCAATATGGTTGTCATGGCTTTGGTGATGTCATAATGGTCGTCATGGCGACGGTGATGTCATAATGGTCGTCATGGCGACGATGATGTCATAATGGTCGTCATGGCGACGATGATGTCATAATGGTCGTCATGGCGACGGTGTTGCCATAATGGTCGTCATGGCGACGATGATGTCATAATGGTCGTCATGGCGACGGTGATGTCATAATGGTCGTCATGGCGACGGTGATGTCATAATGGTCGTCATGCCGACGATGATGTCAGTATGGTGGTCATGGCTTTGGTGATGTCATAATGGTCGTCATGGCGACGATGATGTCATAATGGTCGTCATAGCGACGATGATGTCATAATGGTCGTCTTGGCGACGATGATGTCAGTATGGTGGTCATGGCTTTGGTGATGTCATAATGGTTGTCATGGCGACGGTGATGTCATAATGGTCGTCATGGCGACGATGATGTCATAATGGTCGTCATGGCGACGATGACGTCATAATGGTCGTCATGGCGACGATGTTGTCATAAAGGTCGTCATGGCGACAATGATGTCATACTGGTCGTCATGGCGACGGTGTTGCCATAATGGTCGTCATGGCGACGATGATGTCATAATGGTCGTCATGGCGACGATGATGTCAATATGGTTGTCATAGCTTTGGTGATGTCATAATGGTCGTCATGGCGACGGTGATGTCATAATGTTCGTCACGGCGACGATGATGTCATAATGATCGTCACGGCGACGATGATGTCATAAAGGTCGTCACGGCGACGGTGATGTCATTATGGTCGTCATGGCGACGATAACGTCATAATGGTCGTCATGGCGACGATGATGTCATAATGGTCGTCATGGCGACGATGATGTCATAATGGTCGTCATGGCGACGATGATGTCATAATGGTCGTCATGGCGACGATGACGTCATAATGGTCGTCATGGCGACGATGATGCCATAATGGTCGTCATTGCGACGATGATGTCATAGTGGTCGTCATGGCGACGGTGATGTCATAATGGTCGTCATGGCGACAATGATGTCATAATGGTCGTCATGGCGACGATGATGTCAGTATGGTGGTCATGGCTTTGATGATGTCATAATGGTCGTCATGGCGACGGTGATGTCATAATGGTCGTCATGGCAAGGGTGATGTCAGAATGGTCGTCATGGCGACGATGATGTCCGTATGGTGGTCATGGCTTTGGTGATGTCATAATGGTCGTCATGGCGACGATGATGTCATAATGGTCGTCATGGCGACGATGATGTCAATATGGTTGTCATGGCTTTGGTGATGTCATAATGGTCGTCATGGCGACGGTGATGTCATCATGGTCGTCATGGCGACGATGATGTCATAATGGTCGTCACGGCGACGATGATGTCATAATGGTCGTCACGGCGGCGGTAATGTCATAATTGTCGTCATGGCGACGATGATGTCATACTGTCGTCATGGCAACGGTGTTGCCATAATGGTCGTCATGGCGACGATGATGTCATAATGGTCATCATGGCAACGATGACGTCATAATGGTCGTCATGGCGACGATGACGTCATAATGGTCGTCATGGCGACGATGATGTCATAATGGTCGTCATGGCGACGATGATGTCATACTGGTCGTCATGGCGACGGTGTTGCCATAATGGTCGTCATGGCGACGATGATGTCATAATGGTAGTCATGCCGACGATGATGTCATAATGGTCGTCATGGCGACGGTGTTGCCATAATGGTCGTCATGGCGACGATGATGTCATAATGGTCGTCATGGCAACGATGATGTCATAATGGTCGTCATGGCGACGATGATGTCAGTATGGTGGTCATGGCTTTGGTGATGTCATAATGGTCGTCATGGCGACGATGTCAGTATGGTGGTCATTGCTTTGGTGATGTCATAATGGTCGTCATGGCGACGGTGATTTCATAATAGTAGTCATGGCAATGGTGATGTCATACTGGTCGCCATGGCGACGGTGTTGCCATAATGGTCGTCATTTCGACGATGATGTCATAATGTTCGTCATGCCGACAATGATGTCATAATGGTCGTCATGGCGACGGTGTTGTCATAATGGTCGTCATGGCGACGGTGATGTCATGATGGTCGTCATGCCGACGATGATGTCAGTATGGTGGTCATGGCTTTGGTGATGTCATAATGGTCGTCATGGCGACGATGATGTCATAATGGTCGTCATAGCGACGATGATGTCATAATGGTCGTCATGGCGACGATGATGTCATAATGGTCGTCATGGCGACGATGATGTCAGGATGGTGGTCATGGCTTTGGTGATGTCATAATGGTTGTCATGGCGACGGTGATGTCATAATGGTCGTCATGGCGACGATGATGTCATAATGGTCGTCATGGTGACGATGATGTCATTAAGGTCGTCATGGCGACGATGACGTCATAATGGTCGTCATGGCGACGATGTTGTCATAATGGTCGTCATGGCGACGATGATGTCATACTGGTCGTCATGGCAACGGTGTTGCCATAGTGGTCGTCATGGCGACGATGATGTCATAATGGTCGTCATGGCGACGATGATGTCAATATGGTTGTCATGGCTTTGGTGATGTCATAATGGTCGTCATGGCGACGGTGATGTCATAATGTTCGTCACGGCGACGATGATGTCATAATGATCGTCACGGCGACGATGATGTCATAATGGTCGTCACGGCGACGGTGATGTCATAATGGTTGTCATGGCGACGATAACGTCATAATGGTCGTCATGGCGACGATGATGTCATAATGGTCGTCATGGCGACGATGATGTCAGTATGGTGGTCATGGCTTTGGTGATGTCATAATGGTCGTCATGGCGACGATGATGTCAATATGGTTGTCATGGCTTTGGTGATGTCATAATGGTCGTCATGGCGACGGTGATGTCATAATGGTCGTCATGGCGACGATGATGTCATAATGGTCATCACGGCGACGATGATGTCATAATGGTCGTCATGGCGACGATGATGTCATAATGGTCGTCATGGCGACGGTGTTGCCATAATGGTCGTCATGGCGACGATGATGTCATAATGGTCGTCATGCCGACGATGATGTCATAATGGTCGTCATGGCGACGGTGTTGCCATAATGGTCGTCATGGCGACGATGATGTCATAATGGTCGTCATGGCGACAATGATGTCATAATGGCCGTCATGGCGACGATGATGTCATAATGGTCGTCATGGCGACGATGATGTCAATATGGTTGTCATGGCTTTGGTGATGTCATAATGGTCGTCATGGCGACGGTGATGTCATAATGGTCGTCATGGCGACGATGATGTCATAATGGTCGTCATGGCGACGATGATGTCATAATGGTCGTCACGGCGACGGAGATGTCATAATTTTCGTCATGGCGACGATGATGTCATACTGATCGTCATGGCGACGATGTTGCCATAATGGTCGTCATGGCGACGATGATGTCATAATGGTCGTCATGGCGACAATGATGTCAGTATGGTGGTCATGGCTTTGGTGATGTCATAATGGTCGTCATGGCGACGGTGATGTCATAATGGTCGTCATGGCAATGGTGATGTCAGAATGGTCGTCATGGCGACGATGATGTCAGTATGGTGGTCATGGCTTTGGTGATGTCATAATGGTCGTCATGGCGACGATGATGTCAATATGGTTGTCATGGCTTTGGTGATGTCATAATGTTCGTCATGGCGACGATGATGTCATAATGGTCATCATGGCAACGGTGATGTCATAATAGTCGTCATCGCGACGATGATGTCATAATGGTCGTCTTGCCGACGATGATGTCATAATGGTCGTCATGGCGACGGTGTTGCCATAATGGTCGTCGTGGCGACGATGATGTCATAATGGTCGTCATGGCGACGATGATGTCATAATGGTCGTCATGGCGACGATGATGTCAGTATGGCGGTCATGGCTTTGGTGATGTCACAATGGTCGCCATGGCAATGGTGATGTCAGAATGGTCGTCATGGCGACGATGATGTCAGTATGGTGGTCATGGCTTTGGTGATGTCATAATGGTCGTCATGGCGACGATGATGTCATAATGGTCGTCATGGCGACGATGATGTCAATATGGTTGTCATGGCTTTGGTGATGTCATAATGGTCGTCATGGCGACGGTGATGTCATAATGGTCGCCATGGCGACAATGATGTCATAATGGTCGTCACGGCGACGATGATGTCATAATGGTCGTCACGGCGATGGTGATGTCATAATGGTCGTCATGGCGACGATGATGTCATACTGGTCGTCATGGCGACGGTGTTGCCATAATGGTCGTCTTGGCGACGATGATGTCATAATGGTCGTCATGGCGACGATGATGTCAGTATGGTGGTCATGGCTTTGGTGATGTCATAATGGTCGTCATGGCGACGGTGATGTCATAATGGTCGTCATGGCAATGGTGATGTCAGAATGGTTGTCATGGCGACGATGATGTCAGTATGGTGGCCATGGCTTTGGTGATGTCAGAATGGTCGTCATGGCGACGATGATGTCATAATGGTCGTCATGGCGACGATGATGTCAATATGGTTGTCATGGCTTTGGTGATGTCATAATGGTCGTCATGGCGACGGTGATGTCATAATGGTCGTCATGCCGACGATGATTCCATAATGGTCGTCATGGCGACGGTGTTGACATAATGGTCGTCATGGCGACGATGATGTCATAATGGTCGTCATGGCGACGATGTTGTCAATATGGTTGTCATGGCTTTGGTGATGTCATAATGGTCGTCATGGCGACGGTGATGTCATAATGGTCGTCATGGCGACGATGATGTCATAATGGTCGTCACGGCGACGATGATGTCATAATGGTCGTCACGGCGACGGTGATGTCATAATGGTCGCCATGGCGACGATGATGTCATACTGGTCGTCATGGCGACGGTGTTGCCATAATGGTCGTCATGGCGACGATGATGTCATAATGGTCGTCATGGCGACGATGATGTCATAATGGTCGTCATGGCGACGATGATGTCATACTGGTCGTCATGGCGACGGTGTTGCCATAATGGTCGTCATGGCGACGATGATGTCATAATGGTCGTCATGGCGACGGTGATGTCATAATGGTCGTCAAGCCGACGATGATGTCAGTATGGTGGTCATGGCTTTGGTGATGTCATTATGGTCGTCATGGCGACGATGATGTCATAATGGTCGTCATAGCGACGATGATGTCATAATGTTCGTCATGGCGACGATGATGTCAGTATGGTGGTCATGGCTTTGGTGATGTCATAATGGTTGTCATGGCGACGGTGATGTCATAATGGTCGTCATGGCAATGGTGATGTCAGAATGGTCGTCATGGCGACGATGATGTCAGTATGGTGGTCATGGCTTTGGTGATGTCATAATGGTCGTCATGGCAACGATGATGTCATAATGGTCGTCATGGCGACGATGATGTCAATATGGTTGTCATGGCTTTGGTGATGTCATAATGGTCGACATGGCGACGGTGATGTCATAATGGTCGTCATGGCGACGATGATGTCATAATGGTCGTCATGGCGACGATGATGTCATAATGGTCGTCACGGCGACGGTGATGTCATAATTTTCGTCATGGCGACGATGATGTCATACTGATCGTCATGGCGACGGTGTTGCCATAATGGTCGTCATGGCGACGATGATGTCATAATGGTCGTCATGGCGACAATGATGTCAGTATGGTGGTCATGGCTTTGGTGATGTCATAATGGTCGTCATGGCGACGGTGATGTCATAATGGTCGTCATGGCAATGGTGATGTCAGAATGGTCGTCATGGCGACGATGATGTCAGTATGGTGGTCATGGCTTTGGTGATGTCATAATGGTCGTCATGGCGACGATGATGTCAATATGGTTGTCATGGCTTTGGTGATGTCATAATGGTCGTCATGGCGACGGTGATGTCATAATGGTCGTCATGGCGACGATGATGTCATAATGGTCATCACGGCGACGATGATGTCATAATGGTCGTCACGGCGACGATGATGTCATAATGGTCGTCACGGCGATGGTGATGTCATAATCGTCGTCATGGCGACGATGATGTCATACTGGTCGTCATGGAGACGGTGTTGCCATAATGGTCGTCATGGCGACGATGATGTCATAAAGGTCGTCATGGCGACGATGATGTCATAATGGTCGTCATGGCGACGGTGTTGCCATAATGGTCGTCATGGCGACGATGATGTCATAATGGTCGTCATGCCGACGATGATGTCATAATGGTCGTCATGGCGACGGTGTTGCCATAATGGTCGTCATGGCGACGATGATGTCATAATGGTCGTCATGGCGACAATGATGTCATAATGGTCGTCATGGCGACGATGATGTCATAATGGTCGTCATGGCGACGATGATGTCAATATGGTTGTCATGGCTTTGGTGATGTCATAATGGTCGTCATGGCGACGGTGATGTCATAATGGTCGTCATGGCGACGATGATGTCATAATGGTCGTCATGGCGACGATGATGTCATAATGGTCGTCACGGCGACGGTGATGTCATAATTTTCGTCATGGCGACGATGATGTCATACTGATCGTCATGGCGACGGTGTTGCCATAATGGTCGTCATGGCGACGATGATGTCATAATGGTCGTCATGGCGACAATGATGTCAGTATGGTGGTCATGGCTTTGGTGATGTCATAATGGTCGTCATGGCGACGGTGATGTCATAATGGTCGTCATGGCAATGGTGATGTCAGAATGGTCGTCATGGCGACGATGATGTCAGTATGGTGGTCATGGCTTTGGTGATGTCATAATGGTCGTCATGGCGACGATGATGTCAATATGGTTGTCATGGCTTTGGTGATGTCATAATGGTCGTCATGGCGACGGTGATGTCATAATGGTCGTCATGGCGACGATGATGTCATAATGGTCATCACGGCGACGATGATGTCATAATGGTCGTCACGGCGACGATGATGTCATAATGGTCGTCACGGCGATGGTGATGTCATAATGGTCGTCATGGCGACGATGATGTCATACTGGTCGTCATGGAGACGGTGTTGCCATAATGGTCGTCATGGCGACGATGATGTCATAAAGGTCGTCATGGCGACGATGATGTCATAATGGTCGTCATGGCGACGGTGTTGCCATAATGGTCGTCATGGCGACGATGATGTCATAATGGTCGTCATGCCGACGATGATGTCATAATGGTCGTCATGGCGACGGTGTTGCCATAATGGTCATCATGGCGACGATGATGTCATAATGGTCGTCATGGCGACGATGATGTCAATATGGTTGTCATGGCTTTGGTGATGTCATAATGGTCGTCATGGCGACGGTGATGTCATAATGGTCGTCATGGCGACGATGATGTCATAATGGTCGTCATGGCGACGATGATGTCATAATGGTCGTCATGGCGACGGTGTTGCCATAATGGTCGTCATGGCGACGATGATGTCATAATGGTCGTCATGGCGACGGTGATGTCATAATGGTCGTCATGGCGACGGTGATGTCATGATGGTCGTCATGCCGACGATGATGTCAGTATGGTGGTCATGGCTTTGGTGATGTCATAATGGTCGTCATGGCGACGATGATGTCATAATGGTCGTCATAGCGACGATGATGTCATAATGGTCGTCTTGGCGACGATGATGTCAGTATGGTGGTCATGGCTTTGGTGATGTCATAACGGTTGTCATGGCGACGGTGATGTCATAATGGTCGTCATGGCGACGATGATGTCATAATGGTCGTCATGGTGACGATGATGTCATAATGGTCGTCATGGCGACGATGACGTCATAATGGTCGTCATGGCGACGATGACGTCATAATGGTCGTCATGGCGATGATGTTGTCATAAAGGTCGTCATGGCGACAATGATGTCATACTGGTCGTCATGGCGACGGTGTTGCCATAATGGTCGTCATGGCGACGATGATGTCATAATGGTCGTCATGGCGACGATGATGTCAATATGGTTGTCATAGCTTTGGTGATGTCATAATGGTCGTCATGGCGACGGTGATGTCATATTGTTCGTCACGGCGACGATGATGTCATAATGATCGTCACGGCGACGATGATGTCATAATGGTCGTCACGGCGACGGTGATGTCATTATGGTCGTCATGGCGACGATAACGTCATAATGGTCGTCATGGCGACGATGATGTCATAATGGTCGTCATGGCGACGATGATGTCATAATGGTCGTCATGGCGACGATGACGTCATAATGGTCGTCATGGCGACGGTGATGTCATAATGGTCGTCATGGCAAGGGTGATGTCAGAATGGTCGTCATGGCGACGATGATGTCCGTATGGTGGTCATGGCTTTGGTGATGTCATAATGGACGTCATGGCGACGATGATGTCATAATGGTCGTCATGGCGACGATGATGTCAATATGGTTGTCATGGCTTTGGTGATGTCATAATGGTCGTCATGGCGACGGTGATGTCATCATGGTCGTCATGGCGACGATGATGTCATAATGGTCGTCACGGCGACGATGATGTCATAATGGTCGTCACGGCGGCGGTAATGTCATAATTGTCGTCATGGCGACGATGATGTCATACTGTCGTCATGGCAACGGTGTTGCCATAATGGTCGTCATGGCGACGATGGTGTCATAATGGTCATCATGGCAACGATGACGTCATAATGGTCGTCATGGCGACGATGACGTCATAATGGTCGTCATGGCGACGATGATGTCATAATGGTCGTCATGGCGACGATGATGTCATACTGGTCGTCATGGCGACGGTGTTGCCATAATGGTCGTCATGGCGACGATGATGTCATAATGGTAGTCATGCCGACGATGATGTCATAATGGTCGTCATGGCGACGGTGTTGCCATAATGGTCGTCATGGCGACGATGATGTCATAATGGTCGTCATGGCAACGATGATGTCATAATGGTCGTCATGGCGACGATGATGTCAGTATGGTGGTCATGGCTTTGGTGATGTCATAATCGTCGTCATGGCGACGATGTCAGTATGGTGGTCATTGCTTTGGTGATGTCATAATGGTCGTCATGGCGACGGTGATTTCATAATAGTAGTCATGGCAATGGTGATGTCATACTGGTCGTCATGGCGACGGTGTTGCCATAATGGTCGTCATTTCGACGATGATGTCATAATGGTCGTCATGGCGACGATGATGTCATACTGGTCGTCATGGCAACGGTGTTGCCATAGTGGTCGTCATGGCGACGATGATGTCATAATGGTCGTCATGGCGACGATGATGTCAATATGGTTGTCATGGCTTTGGTGATGTCATAATGGTCGTCATGGCGACGGTGATGTCATAATGGTCGTCACGGCGACGATGATGTCATAATGATCGTCACGGCGACGATGATGTCATAATGGTCGTCACGGCGACGGTGATGTCATAATGGTTGTCATGGCGACGATAACGTCATAATGGTCGTCATGGCGACGATGATGTCATAATGGTCGTCATGGCGACGATGATGTCATAATGGTCGTCATGGCGACGATGATGACATAATGGTCGTCATGGCGACAATGACGTCATAATGGTCGTCATGGCGACGATGATGTCATAATGGTCGTCATGGCGACGATGATGTCATACTGGTCGTCATGGCGACGGTGTTGCCATAATGGTCGTCATGGCGACGATGATGTCATTATTGGTCGTCATGGCGACGATGATATCATACTGGTCGTCATGGCGACGGTGTTGCCATAATGGTCGTCACGGCGACGATGATGTCATAATGGTCGTCATGGCGACGGTGATGTCATAATGGTCGTCATGGCGACGGTGATGTCATGATGGTCGTCATGCCGACGATGATGTCAGAATGGTGGTCATGGCTTTGGTGATGTCATAATGGTCGTCATGCCGACGGTGTTGCCATAATGGTCATCATGGCGACGATGATGTCATAATGGTCGTCATGGCGACGATGATGTCAATATGGTTGTCATGGCTTTGGTGATGTCATAATGGTCGTCATGGCGACGGTGATGTCATAATGGTCGTCATGGCGACGATGATGTCATAATGGTCGTCATGGCGACGATGATGTCATAATGGTCGTCATGGCGACGGTGTTGCCATAATGGTCGTCATGGCGACGATGATGTCATAATGGTCGTCATGGCGACGGTGATGTCATAATGGTCGTCATGGCGACGGTGATGTCATGATGGTCGTCATGCCGACGATGATGTCAGTATGGTGGTCATGGCTTTGGTGATGTCATAATGGTCGTCATGGCGACGATGATGTCATAATGGTCGTCATAGCGACGATGATGTCATAATGGTCGTCTTGGCGACGATGATGTCAGTATGGTGGTCATGGCTTTGGTGATGTCATAATGGTTGTCATGGCGACGGTGATGTCATAATGGTCGTCATGGCGACGATGATGTCATAATGGTCGTCATGGTGACGATGATGTCATAATGGTCGTCATGGCGACGATGACGTCATAATGGTCGTCATGGCGACGATGACGTCATAATGGTCGTCATGGCGATGATGTTGTCATAAAGGTCGTCATGGCGACAATGATGTCATACTGGTCGTCATGGCGACGGTGTTGCCATAATGGTCGTCATGGCGACGATGATGTCATAATGGTCGTCATGGCGACGATGATGTCAATATGGTTGTCATAGCTTTGGTGATGTCATAATGGTCGTCATGGCGACGGTGATGTCATATTGTTCGTCACGGCGACGATGATGTCATAATGATCGTCACGGCGACGATGATGTCATAATGGTCGTCACGGCGACGGTGATGTCATTATGGTCGTCATGGCGACGATAACGTCATAATGGTCGTCATGGCGACGATGATGTCATAATGGTCGTCATGGCGACGATGATGTCATAATGGTCGTCATGGCGACGATGACGTCATAATGGTCGTCATGGCGACGGTGATGTCATAATGGTCGTCATGGCAAGGGTGATGTCAGAATGGTCGTCATGGCGACGATGATGTCCGTATGGTGGTCATGGCTTTGGTGATGTCATAATGGACGTCATGGCGACGATGATGTCATAATGGTCGTCATGGCGACGATGATGTCAATATGGTTGTCATGGCTTTGGTGATGTCATAATGGTCGTCATGGCGACGGTGATGTCATCATGGTCGTCATGGCGACGATGATGTCATAATGGTCGTCACGGCGACGATGATGTCATAATGGTCGTCACGGCGGCGGTAATGTCATAATTGTCGTCATGGCGACGATGATGTCATACTGTCGTCATGGCAACGGTGTTGCCATAATGGTCGTCATGGCGACGATGGTGTCATAATGGTCATCATGGCAACGATGACGTCATAATGGTCGTCATGGCGACGATGACGTCATAATGGTCGTCATGGCGACGATGATGTCATAATGGTCGTCATGGCGACGATGATGTCATACTGGTCGTCATGGCGACGGTGTTGCCATAATGGTCGTCATGGCGACGATGATGTCATAATGGTAGTCATGCCGACGATGATGTCATAATGGTCGTCATGGCGACGGTGTTGCCATAATGGTCGTCATGGCGACGATGATGTCATAATGGTCGTCATGGCAACGATGATGTCATAATGGTCGTCATGGCGACGATGATGTCAGTATGGTGGTCATGGCTTTGGTGATGTCATAATCGTCGTCATGGCGACGATGTCAGTATGGTGGTCATTGCTTTGGTGATGTCATAATGGTCGTCATGGCGACGGTGATTTCATAATAGTAGTCATGGCAATGGTGATGTCATACTGGTCGTCATGGCGACGGTGTTGCCATAATGGTCGTCATTTCGACGATGATGTCATAATGGTCGTCATGGCGACGATGATGTCATACTGGTCGTCATGGCAACGGTGTTGCCATAGTGGTCGTCATGGCGACGATGATGTCATAATGGTCGTCATGGCGACGATGATGTCAATATGGTTGTCATGGCTTTGGTGATGTCATAATGGTCGTCATGGCGACGGTGATGTCATAATGGTCGTCACGGCGACGATGATGTCATAATGATCGTCACGGCGACGATGATGTCATAATGGTCGTCACGGCGACGGTGATGTCATAATGGTTGTCATGGCGACGATAACGTCATAATGGTCGTCATGGCGACGATGATGTCATAATGGTCGTCATGGCGACGATGATGTCATAATGGTCGTCATGGCGACGATGATGACATAATGGTCGTCATGGCGACAATGACGTCATAATGGTCGTCATGGCGACGATGATGTCATAATGGTCGTCATGGCGACGATGATGTCATACTGGTCGTCATGGCGACGGTGTTGCCATAATGGTCGTCATGGCGACGATGATGTCATTATTGGTCGTCATGGCGACGATGATATCATACTGGTCGTCATGGCGACGGTGTTGCCATAATGGTCGTCACGGCGACGATGATGTCATAATGGTCGTCATGGCGACGGTGATGTCATAATGGTCGTCATGGCGACGGTGATGTCATGATGGTCGTCATGCCGACGATGATGTCAGAATGGTGGTCATGGCTTTGGTGATGTCATAATGGTCGTCATGCCGACGATGATGTCATAATGGTCGTCATAGCGACGATGATGTCATAATGGTCGTCATGGCGACGATGATGTCAGTATGGTGGTCATGGCTTTGGTGATGTCATAATGGTTGTCATGGCGACGGTGATGTCATAATGGTCGTCATGGCGACGATGATGTCATAATGGTCGTCATGGTGACGATGATGTCATAATGGTCGTCATGGCGACGATGACGTCATAATGGTCGTCATGGCGATGATGACGTCATAATGGTCGTCATGGCGACGATGTTGTCATAATGGTCGTCATGGCGACGATGACGTCATAATGGTCGTCATGGCGACGATGTTGTCATAATGGTCGTCATGGCGACGATGATGTCATATTGGTCGTCATGGCGACGGTGTTGCCATAATGGTCGTCATGGCGACGATGATGTCATAATGGTCGTCATGGCGACGATGATGTCAATATGGTTGTCATGGCTTTGGTGATGTCATAATGGTCGTCATGGCGACGATGATGTCATAATGGTCGTCATAGCGACGATGATGTCATAATGGTCGTCATGGCGACGATGATGTCAGTATGGTGGTCATGGCTTTGGAGATGTCATAATGGTTGTCATGGCGACGGTGATGTCATAATGGTCGTCATGGCAATGGTGATGTCAGAATGGTCGTCATGGCGACGATGATGTCAGTATGGTGGTCATGGCTTTGGTGATGTCATAATGGTCGTCATGGCGACGATGATGTCATAATGGTCGTCATGGCGACGATGATGTCAATATGGTTGTCATGGCTTTGGTGATGTCATAATGGTCGACATGGCGACGGTGATGTCATAATGGTCGTCATGGCGACGATGATGTCATTATGGTCGTTATGGCGACGGTGATGTCATAATGGTCGTCCCGGCGACGGTGATGTCATAATGGTCGTCATGGCGACGGTGATGTCATACTGGTCGTCATGGCGACGGTGTTGCCATAATGGTCGTCATGGCGACGATGATATCATAATGGTCGTCATGGCGACGATGATGTCATAATGGTCGTCATGGCGACGATGATGTCATACTGGTCGTCATGGCGACGGTGTTGCCATAATGGTTGTCATGGCGACGATGATGTCATAATGGTCGTCATGGCGACGGTGATGTCATAATGGTCGTCAAGCCGACGATGATGTCAGTATGGTGGTCATGGCTTTGGTGATGTCATAATGGTCGTCATGGCGACGATTATGTCATAATGGTCGTCATAGCGACGATGATGTCATAATGGTCGTCATGGCGACGATGATGTCAGTATGGTGGTCAGGGCTTTGGTGATGTCATAATGGTTGTCATGGCGACGGTGATGTCATAATGGTCGTCATGGCAATGGTGATGTCAGAATGGTCGTCATGGCGACGATGATGTCAGTAGGGTGGTCATGGCTTTGGTGATGTCATAATGGTCGTCATGGCGACGATGATGTCATAATGGTCGTCATGGCGACGATGATGTCATAATGGTCGTCATGGCGACGATGATGTCATAATGGTCGTCACGGCGACGGTGATGTCATAATGGTCGTCATGGCGACGATGATGTCATACTGGTCGTCATGGCGATGGTGTTGCCATAATGGTCGTCATGGCGACAATGATGTCAGTATGGTGGTCATGGCTTTGGTGATGTCATAATGGTCGTCATGGCGACGGTGATGTCATAATGGTCGTCATGGCAATGGTGATGTCAGAATGGTCGTCATGGCGACGATGATGTCAGTATGGTGGTCATGGCTTTGGTGATGTCATAATGGTCGTCATGGCGACGATGATGTCAATATGGTTGTCATGGCTTTGGTGATGTCATAATGGTCGTCATGGCGACGGTGATGTCATAATGGTCATCACGGCGACGATGATGTCATAATGGTCGTCACGGCGACGATGATGTCATAATGGTCGTCACGGCGATGGTGATGTCATAATGGTCGTCATGGCGACGATGATGTCATACTGGTCGTCATGGAGACGGTGTTGCCATAATGGTCGTCATGGCGACGATGATGTCATAAAGGTCGTCATGGCGACCGTGATGTCATAATGGTCGTCATGCCGACGATGATGTCATAATGGTCGTCATGGCGAAGATGATGTCATAATGGTCGTCATTCCGAAGATGATGTCATAATGGTCGTCATGGCGACGATGACGTCATAATGGTCGTCATGGCGACGATGACGTCATAAAGGTCGTCATGGCGACGACGATGTCATAATGGTCGTCATGGCGACGGTGATGTCATAATAGTCGTCATGGCGACGGTGATGTCATAATAGTCGTCATGGCGACGATGATGTCATAATGGTCGTCATGCCGACGATGATGTCATAATGGTCGTCATGGCGACGGTGTTGCCATAATGGTCGTCATGGCGACGATGATGTCATAATGGTCGTCATGGCGACAATGATGTCATAATGGTCGTCATGGCGACGATGATGTCATAATGGTCGTCATGGCAACGATGATGTCATAATGGTCGTCATGGCGACGATGATGTCAGTATGGTGGTCATGGCTTTGGTGATGTCATAATGGTCGTCATGGCGACGATGTCAGTATGGTGGTCATTGCTTTGGTGATGTCATAATGGTCGTCATGGCGACGGTGATTTCATAATAGTAGTCATGGCAATGGTGATGTCATACTGGTCGTCATGGCGACGGTGTTGCCATAATGGTCGTCATTTCGACGATGATGTCATAATGGTCGTCATGGCGACGATGATGTCATAATGGTCGTCATGGCGACGATGATGTCAGGATGGTGGTCATGGCTTTGGTGATGTCATAATGGTTGTCATGGCGACGGTGATGTCATAATGGTCGTCATGGCGACGATGATGTCATAATGGTCGTCATGGTGACGATGATGTCATTAAGGTCGTCATGGCGACGATGACGTCATAATGGTCGTCATGGCGACGATGTTGTCATAATGGTCGTCATGGCGACGATGATGTCATACTGGTCGTCATGGCAACGGTGTTGCCATAGTGGTCGTCATGGCGACGATGATGTCATAATGGTCGTCATGGCGACGATGATGTCAATATGGTTGTCATGGCTTTGGTGATGTCATAATGGTCGTCATGGCGACGGTGATGTCATAATGGTCGTCACGGCGACGATGATGTCATAATGATCGTCACGGCGACGATGATGTCATAATGGTCGTCACGGCGACGGTGATGTCATAATGGTTGTCATGGCGACGATAACGTCATAATGGTCGTCATGGCGACGATGATGTCATAATGGTCGTCATGGCGACGATGATGTCATAATGGTCGTCATGGCGACGATGATGTCATAATGGTCGTCATGGCGACGATGATGACATAATGGTCGTCATGGCGACAATGACGTCATAATGGTCGTCATGGCGACGATGATGTCATAATGGTCGTCATGGCGACGATGATGTCATACTGGTCGTCATGGCGACGGTGTTGCCATAATGGTCGTCATGGCGACGATGATGTCATTATTGGTCGTCATGGCGACGATGATATCATACTGGTCGTCATGGCGACGGTGTTGCCATAATGGTCGTCACGGCGACGATGATGTCATAATGGTCGTCATGGCGACGGTGATGTCATAATGGTCGTCATGGCGACGGTGATGTCATGATGGTCGTCATGCCGACGATGATGTCAGTATGGTGGTCATGGCTTTGGTGATGTCATAATGGTGGTCATGGCGACGATGATGTCATAATGGTCGTCATAGCGACGATGATGTCATAATGGTCGTCATGGCGACGATGATGTCAGTATGGTGGTCATGGCTTTGGTGATGTCATAATGGTTGTCATGGCGACGGTGATGTCATAATGGTCGTCATGGCGACGATGATGTCATAATGGTCGTCATGGTGACGATGATGTCATAATGGTCGTCATGGCGACGATGACGTCATAATGGTCGTCATGGCGATGATGACGTCATAATGGTCGTCATGGCGACGATGTTGTCATAATGGTCGTCATGGCGACGATGATGTCATATGGGTCGTCATGGCGACGGTGTTGCCATAATGGTCGTCATGGCGACGATGATGTCATAATGGTCGTCATGGCGACGATGATGTCAATATGGTTGTCATGGCTTTGGTGATGTCATAATGGTCGTCATGGCGACGATGATGTCATAATGGTCGTCATAGCGACGATGATGTCATAATGGTCGTCATGGCGACGATGATGTCAGTATGGTGGTCATGGCTTTGGAGATGTCATAATGGTTGTCATGGCGACGGTGATGTCATAATGGTCGTCATGGCAATGGTGATGTCAGAATGGTCGTCATGGCGACGATGATGTCAGTATGGTGGTCATGGCTTTGGTGATGTCATAATGGTCGTCATGGCGACGATGATGTCATAATGGTCGTCATGGCGACGATGATGTCAATATGGTTGTCATGGCTTTGGTGATGTCATAATGGTCGTCATGGCGACGATGATGTCATTATGGTCGTTATGGCGACGGTGATGTCATAATGGTCGTCCCGGCGACGGTGATGTCATAATGGTCGTCATGGCGACGGTGATGTCATACTGGTCGTCATGGCGACGGTGTTGCCATAATGGTCGTCATGGCGACGATGATATCATAATGGTCGTCATGGCGACGATGATGTCATAATGGTCGTCATGGCGACGATGATGTCATACTGGTCGTCATGGCGACGGTGTTGCCATAATGGTCGTCATGGCGACGATGATGTCATAATGGTCGTCATGGCGACGGTGATGTCATAATGGTCGTCAAGCCGACGATGATGTCAGTATGGTGGTCATGGCTTTGGTGATGTCATAATGGTCGCCATGGCGACGATTATGTCATAATGGTCGTCATAGCGACGATGATGTCATAATGGTCGTCATGGCGACGATGATGTCAGTATGGTGGTCAGGGCTTTGGTGATGTCATAATGGTTGTCATGGCGACGGTGATGTCATAATGGTCGTCATGGCAATGGTGATGTCAGAATGGTCGTCATGGCGACGATGATGTCAGTAGGGTGGTCATGGCTTTGGTGATGTCATAATGGTCGTCATGGCGACGATGATGTCATAATGGTCGTCATGGCGACTATGATGTCTTAATGGTCGTCACGGCGACGGTGATGTCATAATGGTCGTCATGGCGACGATGATGTCATACTGGTCTTCATGGCCACGGTGTTGCCATAATGGTCGTCATGGCGACAATGATGTCAGTATGGTGGTCATGGCTTTGGTGATGTCATAATGGTCGTCATGGCGACGGTGATGTCATAATGGTCGTCATGGCAATGGTGATGTCAGAATGGTCGTCATGGCGACGATGATGTCAGTATGGTGGTCATGGCTTTGGTGATGTCATAATGGTCGTCATGGCGACGATGATGTCAATATGGTTGTCATGGCTTTGGTGATGTCATAATGGTCGTCATGGCGACGGTGATGTCATAATGGTCATCACGGCGACGATGATGTCATAATGGTCGTCACGGCGACGATGATGTCATAATGGTCGTCACGGCGATGGTGATGTCATAATGGTCGTCATGGCGACGATGATGTCATACTGGTCGTCATGGAGACGGTGTTGCCATAATGGTCGTCATGGCGACGATGATGTCATAAAGGTCGTCATGGCGACCGTGATGTCATAATGGTCGTCATGCCGACGATGATGTCATAATGGTCGTCATGGCGAAGATGATGTCATAATGGTCGTCATTCCGAAGATGATGTCATAATGGTCGTCATGGCGACGATGATGTCATAATGGTCGTCATGGCGACGATGACGTCATAAAGGTCGTCATGGCGACGACGATGTCATAATGGTCGTCATGGCGACGGTGATGTCATAATAGTCGTCATGGCGACGATGATGTCATAATGGTCGTCATGCCGACGATGATGTCATAATGGTCGTCATGGCGACGGTGTTGCCATAATGGTCGTCATGGCGACGATGATGTCATAATGGTCGTCATGGCGACAATGATGTCATAATGGTCGTCATGGCGACGATGATGTCATAATGGTCGTCATGGCGACGATGATGTCAACATGGTTGTCATGGCTTTGGTGATGTCATAATGGTCGTCATGGCGACGGTGATGTCATAATGGTCGTCATGGCGACAATGATGTCATAATGGTCGTCACGGCGACGATGATGTCATAATGGTCGTCACGGCGACGGTGATGTCATAATGGTCGTCATGGCGACGATGATGTCATACTGGTCGTCATGGCGACGGTGTTGCCATAATGGTCGTCATGGCGACGATGATGTCATAATGGTCGTCATGGCGACGATAACGTCATAATGGTCGTCATGGCGACGATGACTTCATAATGGTCGTCATGGCGACGATGATGTAATAATGGTCGTCATGGCGACGATGATATCATACTGGTCGTCATGGCGACGGTGTTGCCATAATGGTCGTCATGGCGACGATGATGTCATAATGGTCGTCATGGCGACGGTGATGTCATAATGGTCGTCATGGCGACGGTGATGTCATGATGGTCGTCATGCCGACGATGATGTCAGTATGGTGGTCATGGCTTTGGTGATGTCATAATGGTCGTCATGGCGACGATGATGTCATAATGGTCGTCATGGCGACGATGATGTCAGTATGGTGGTCATGGCTTTGGCGATGTCATAATGGTTGTCATGGCGACGGTGATGTCATAATGGTCGTCATGGCGACGGTGATGTCATAATGGTCGTCATGGCGACGATGATGTCATAATGGTCGTCATGGTGACGATGATGTCATAATGGTCGTCATGGCGACGATGACGTCATAATGGTTGTCATGGCGACGATGTTGTCATAAAGGTCGTCATGGCGACGATGATGTCATACTGGTCGTCATGGCGACGGTGTTGCCATAATGGTCGTCATGGCGACGATGATGTCATAATAGTCGTCATGGCGACGATGATGTCAATATGGTTGTCATGGCTTTGGTGATGTCATAATGGTCGTCATGGCGACGGTGATGTCATAATGTTCGTCACGGCGACGATGATGTCATAATGATCGTCACGGCGACGATGATGTCATAATGGTCGTCACGGCGACGGTGATGTAATTACGGTCGTCATGGCGACGATAACGTCATAATGGTCGTCATGGCGACGATGATGTCATAATGGTCGTCATGGCGACGATGATGTCATAATGGTCGTCATGGCGACGATGATGACATAATGTTCGTCATGGCGACGATGATGCCATAATGGTCGTCATGGCGACGATGATGTCATACTGGTCGTCATGGCGACGGTGATGTCATAATGGTCGTCATGGCGACAATGATGTCATAATGGTCGTCATGGCGACGATGATGTCAGTATGGTGGTCATGGCTTTGGTGATGTCATAATGGTCGTCATGGCGACGGTGATGTCATAATGGTCGTCATGGCAATGGTGATGTCAGAATGGTCGTCATGGCGACGATGATGTCCGTATGGTGGTCATGGCTTTGGTGATGTCATAATGGTCGTCATGGCGACGATAATGTCAATATGGTTGTCATGGCTTTGGTGATGTCATAATGGTCGTCATGGCGACGGTGATGTCATAATGGTCGTCATGGCGACGATGATGTCATAATGGTCGTCACGGCGACGATGATGTCATAATGGTCTTCACGGCGGCGGTAATGTCATAATTGTCGTCATGGCGACGATGATGTCATACTGTCGTCATGGCGACGGTGTTGCCATAATGGTCGTCATGGCGACGATGATGTCATAATGGTCATCATGGCGACGATGACGTCATAATGGTCGTCATGGCGACGATGACGTCATAATGGTCGTCATGGCGACGATGATGTCATAATGGTCGTCATGGCGACGATGATGTCATACTGGTCGTCATGGCGACGGTGTTGCCATAATGGTCGTCATGGCGACGATGATGTCATAATGGTAGTCATGCCGACGATGATGTCATAATGGTCGTCATGGCGATGGTGTTGCCATAATGGTCGTCATGGCGACGATGATGTCATAATGGTCGTCATGGCAACGATGATGTCATAATGGTCGTCATGGCGACGATGATGTCAGTATGGTGGTCATGGCTTTGGTGATGTCATAATGGTCGTCATGGCGACGATGATGTCAGTATGGTGGTCATTGCTTTGGTGATGTCATAATGGTCGTCATGGCGACGGTTATTTCATAATAGTCGTCATGGCAATGGTGATGTCTTACTGGTCGTCATGGCGACGGTGTTGCCATAATGGTCGTCATTTCGACGATGATGTCATAATGTTCGTCATGGCGACGGTGTTGTCATAATGGTCGTCATGGCGACGGTGATGTCATGATGGTCGTCATGCCGACGATGATGTCAGTATGGTGGTCATGGCTTTGGTGATGTCATAATGGTCGTCATGGCGACAATGATGTCATAATGGTCGTTATGGCGACGATGATGTCATAATGGTCGTCATGGCGACGATGATGTCAATATGGTTGTCATGGCTTTGGTGATGTCATAATGGTCGTCATGGCGACGGTGATGTCATAATGGTCGTCACAGCGACGATGATGTCATAATGGTCGTCACGGCGACGGTGATGTCATAATGGTCGTCATGGCGACGATGATGTCATACTGGTCGTCATGGCGACGGTGTTGCCATAATGGTCGTCATGGCGACGATGATGTCATAATGGTCGTCATGGCGACGGTGATGTCATAATGGTCGTCATGGCGACGGTGATGTCATGATGGTCGTCATGCCGACGATGATGTCAGTATGGTGGTCATGGCTTTGGTGATGTCATAATGGTCGTCATGGCGACGGTGTTGCCATAATGGTCGTCATGGCTTTGGTGATGTCATAATGGTCGTCATGGCGACGGTGTTGCCATAATGGTCGTCATGGTGACGATGATGTCATAATGGTCGTCATGGCGATGGTGATGTCATAATGGTCGTCAAGCCGACGATGATGTCAGTATGGTGGTCATGGCTTTGGTGATGTCATAATGGTCGTCATGGCGACGATGATGTCAGTATGGTGGTCATGGCTTTGGTGATGTCATAATGGTCGTCATGGCGACGATGATGTCATAATGGTCGTCATGGCGACGATGATGTCATAATGGTCGTCATGGCGACGATTATGTCATACTGGTCGTCATGGCGACGGTATTGCCATAATGGTCGTCATGGCGACGATGATGTCATAATGGTCGTCATGGCGACGATGATGTCATAATGGTCGTCATGGCAACGATGACATCATAATTGTCGTCATGGCGACGATGATGTCATAATGGTAGTCATGGCGAAGATGATGTCATACTGGTCGTCATGGCGACGGTGTTGCCATAATGGTCGTCATGGCGACGATGATGTCATAATGATCGTCATGGCGACGGTGATGTCATAATGGTCGTCATGCCGACGATGATGTCATAATGGTCGTCATGGCGACGATGATGTCATACTGGTCGTCATGGCGACGGTGTTGCCATAATGGTCGTCATGGCGACGATGATGTCATAATGGTCGTCATGGCGACGGTGATGACATAATGGTCGTCAAGCCGACGATGATGTCAGTATGGTGGTCATGGCTTTGGTGATGTCATAATGGTCGTCATGGCGACGATGATGTCATAATGGTCGTCATAGCGACGATGATGTCATAATGGTCGTCATGGCGACGATGATGTCAGTATGGTGGTCATGGCTTTGGTGATGTCATAATGGTTGTCATGGCGACGGTGATGTCATAATGGTCGTCATGGCAATGGTGATGTCAGAATGGTCGTCATGGCGACGATGATGTCAGTAGGGTGGTCATGGCTTTGGTGATGTCATAATGGTCGTCATGGCGACTATGATGTCTTAATGGTCGTCATGGCGACGATGATGTCATAATGGTCGTCACGGTGATGTCATAATGGTCGTCATGGCGACGATGATGTCATACTGGTCGTCATGGCGACGGTGTTGCCATAATGGTCGTCATGGCGACAATGATGTCAGTATGGTGGTCATGGCTTTGGTGATGTCATAATGGTCGTCATGGCGACGGTGATGTCATAATGGTCGTCATGGCAATGGTGATGTCAGAATGGTCGTCATGGCGACGATGATGTCAGTATGGTGGTCATGGCTTTGGTGATGTCATAATGGTCGTCATGGCGACGATGATGTCAATATGGTTGTCATGGCTTTGGTGATGTCATAATGGTCGTCATGGCGACGGTGATGTCATAATGGTCATCACGGCGACGATGATGTCATAATGGTCGTCATGGCGACGATGATGTCATAATGGTCGTCACGGTGATGTCATAATGGTCGTCATGGCGACGATGATGTCATACTGGTCGTCATGGCGACGGTGTTGCCATAATGGTCGTCATGGCGACAATGATGTCAGTATGGTGGTCATGGCTTTGGTGATGTCATAATGGTCGTCATGGCGACGGTGATGTCATAATGGTCGTCATGGCAATGGTGATGTCAGAATGGTCGTCATGGCGACGATGATGTCAGTATGGTGGTCATGGCTTTGGTGATGTCATAATGGTCGTCATGGCGACGATGATGTCAATATGGTTGTCATGGCTTTGGTGATGTCATAATGGTCGTCATGGCGACGGTGATGTCATAATGGTCATCACGGCGACGATGATGTCATAATGGTCGTCACGGCGACGATGATGTCATAATGGTCGTCACGGCGATGGTGATGTCATAATGGTCGTCATGGCGACGATGATGTCATACTGGTCGTCATGGAGACGGTGTTGCCATAATGGTCGTCATGGCGACGATGATGTCATAAAGGTCGTCATGGCGACCGTGATGTCATAATGGTCGTCATGCCGACGATGATGTCATAATGGTCGTCATGGCGAAGATGATGTCATAATGGTCGTCATTCCGAAGATGATGTCATAATGGTCGTCATGGTGACGATGACGTCATAATGGTCGTCATGGCGACGATGACGTCATAAAGGTCGTCATGGCGACGATGATGTCATAATGGTCGTCATGGCGACGGTGATGTCATAATAGTCGTCATGGCGACGATGATGTCATAATGGTCGTCATGCCGACGATGATGTCATAATGGTCGTCATGGCGACGGTGTTGCCATAATGGTCGTCATGGCGACGATGATGTCATAATGGTCGTCATGGCGACAATGATGTCATAATGGTCGTCATGGCGACGATGATGTCATAATGGTCGTCATGGCGACGATGATGTCAATATGGTTGTCATGGCTTTGGTGATGTCATAATGGTCGTCATGGCGACGGTGATGTCATAATGGTCGTCATGGCGACAATGATGTCATAATGGTCGTCACAGCGACGATAATGTCATAATGGTCGTCACGGCGACGGTGATGTCATAATGGTCGTCATGGCGACGATGATGTCATACTGGTCGTCATGGCGACGGTGTTGCCATAATGGTCGTCATGGCGACGATGATGTCATAATGGTCGTCATGGCGACGATTACGTCATAATGGTCGTCATGGCGACGATGACGTCATAATGGTCGTCATGGCGACGATGATGTAATAATGGTCGTCATGGCGACGATGATATCATACTGATCGTCATGGCGACGGTGTTGCCATAATGGTCGTCATGGCGACGATGATGTCATAATGGTCGTCATGGCGACGGTGATGTCATAATGGTCGTCATGGCGACGGTGATGTCATGATGGTCGTCATGCCGACGATGATGTCAGTATGGTGGTCATGGCTTTGGTGATGTCATAATGGTCGTCATGGCGACGATGATGTCATAATGGTCGTCATAGCGACGATGATGTCATAATGGTCGTCATGGCGACGATGATGTCAGTATGGTGGTCATGGCTTTGGTGATGTCATAATGGGTGTCATGGCGACGGTGATGTCATAATGGTCGTCATGGCGACGGTTATGTCAGTATGGTGGTCATGGCTTTGGTGATGTCATAATGGTTGTCATGGCGACGGTGATGTCATAATGTTCGTCACGGCGACGATGATGTCATAATGATCGTCACGGCGACGATGATGTCATAATGGTCGTCACGGCGACGGTGATGTCATTACGGTCGTCATGGCGACGATAACGTCATAATGGTCGTCATGGCGACGATGATGTCATAATGGTCGTCATGGCGACGATGATGTCATAATGGTCGTCATGGCGACGATGATGACATAATGTTCGTCATGGCGACGATGATGCCATAATGGTCGTCATGGCGACGATGATGTCATACTGGTCGTCATGGCGACGGTGATGTCATAATGGTCGTCATGGCGACAATGATGTCATAATGGTCGTCATGGCGACGATGATGTCAGTATGGTGGTCATGGCTTTGGTGATGTCATAATGGTCGTCATGGCGACGGTGATGTCATAATGGTCGTCATGGCAATGGTGATGTCAGAATGGTCGTCATGGCGACGATGATGTCCGTATGGTGGTCATGGCTTTGGTGATGTCATAATGGTCGTCATGGCGACGATAATGTCAATATGGTTGTCATGGCTTTGGTGATGTCATAATGGTCGTCATGGCGACGGTGATGTCATAATGGTCGTCATGGCGACGGTGATGTCATAATGGTCGTCACGGCGACGATGATGTCATAATGGTCGTCACGGCGACGATGATGTCATAATGGTCTTCACGGCGGCGGTAATGTCATAATTGTCGTCATGGCGACGATGATGTCATACTGTCGTCATGGCGACGGTGTTGCCATAATGGTCGTCATGGCGACGATGATGTCATAATGGTCATCATGGCGACGATTACGTCATAATGGTCGTCATGGCGACGATGACGTCATAATGGTCGTCATGGCGACGATGATGTCATAATGGTCGTCATGGCGACGATGATGTCATACTGGTCGTCATGGCGACGGTGTTGCCATAATGGTCGTCATGGCGACGATGATGTCATAATGGTAGTCATGCCGACGATGATGTCATAATGGTCGTCATGGCGATGGTGTTGCCATAATGGTCGTCATGGCGACGATGATGTCATAATGGTCGTCATGGCAACGATGATGTCATAATGGTCGTCATGGCGACGATGATGTCAGTATGGTGGTCATGGCTTTGGTGATGTCATAATGGTCGTCATGGCGACGATGATGTCATACTGGTCGTCATGGCGACGGTGTTGCCATAATGGTCGTCATGGCGACGATGATGTCATAATGGTAGTCATGCCGACGATGATGTCATAATGGTCGTCATGGCGATGGTGTTGCCATAATGGTCGTCATGGCGACGATGATGTCATAATGGTCGTCATGGCAACGATGATGTCATAATGGTCGTCATGGCGACGATGATGTCAGTATGGTGGTCATGGCTTTGGTGATGTCATAATGGTCGTCATGGCGACGATGATGTCAGTATGGTGGTCATTGCTTTGGTGATGTCATAATGGTCGTCATGGCGACGGTGATTTCATAATAGTCGTCATGGCAATGGTGATGTCTTACTGGTCTTCATGGCGACGGTGTTGCCATAATGGTCGTCATTTCGACGATGATGTCATAATGTTCGTCATGGCGACGGTGTTGTCATAATGGTCGTCATGGCGACGGTGATGTCATGATGGTCGTCATGCCGACGATGATGTCAGTATGGTGGTCATGGCTTTGGTGATGTCATAATGGTCGTCATGGCGACAATGATGTCATAATGGTCGTCATGGCGACGATGATGTCATAATGGTCGTCATGGCGACGATGATGTCAATATGGTTGTCATGGCTTTGGTGATGTCATAATGGTCGTCATGGCGACGGTAATGTCATAATGGTCGTCACAGCGACGATGATGTCATAATGGTCGTCACGGCGACGGTGATGTCATAATGGTCGTCATGGCGACGATGATGTCATACTGGTCGTCATGGCGACGGTGTTGCCATAATGGTCGTCATGGCGACGATGATGTCATAATGGTCGTCATGGCGACGATGACGTCATAATGGTCGTCATAGCGACGATGATGTAATAATGGTCGTCATGGCGACGATGATATCATACTGGTCGTCATGGCGACGGTGTTGCCATAATGGTCGTCATGGCGACGATGATGTCATAATGGTCGTCATGGCGACGGTGATGTCATAATGGTCGTCATGGCGACGGTGATGTCATGATGGTCGTCATGCCGACGATGATGTCAGTATGGTGGTCATGGCTTTGGTGATGTCATAATGGTCGTCATGGCGACGGTGTTGCCATAATGGTCGTCATGGCGACGATGATGTCATAATGGTCGTCATGGCGACGATGATGTCATAATGGTCGTCATGGCGACGATGATGTCATACTGGTCGTCATGGCGACGGTGTTGCCATAATGGTCGTCATGGCGACGATGATGTCATAATGGTCGTCATGGCGATGGTGATGTCATAATGGTCGTCAAGCCGACGATGATGTCAGTATGGTGGTTATGGCTTTGGTGATGTCATAATGGTCGTCATGGCGACGATAATGTCAATATGGTTGTCATGGCTTTGGTGATGTCATAATGGTCGTCATGGCGACGGTGATGTCATAATGGTCGTCATGGCGACGGTGATGTCATAATGGTCGTCACGGCGACGATGATGTCATAATGGTCGTCACGGCGACGATGATGTCATAATGGTCTTCACGGCGGCGGTAATGTCATAATTGTCGTCATGGCGACGATGATGTCATACTGTCGTCATGGCGACGGTGTTGCCATAATGGTCGTCATGGCGACGATGATGTCATAATGGTCATCATGGCGACGATGACGTCATAATGGTCGTCATGGCGACGATGACGTCATAATGGTCGTCATGGCGACGATGACGTCATAATGGTCGTCATGGCGACGATGGTGTCATAATGGTCGTCATGGCGACGATGATGTCATACTGGTCGTCATGGCGACGGTGTTGCCATAATGGTCGTCATGGCGACGATGATGTCATAATGGTAGTCATGCCGACGATGATGTCATAATGGTCGTCATGGCGATGGTGTTGCCATAATGGTCGTCATGGCGACGATGATGTCATAATGGTCGTCATGGCAACGATGATGTCATAATGGTCGTCATGGCGACGATGATGTCAGTATGGTGGTCATGGCTTTGGTGATGTCATAATGGTCGTCATGGCGACGATGATGTCAGTATGGTGGTCATTGCTTTGGTGATGTCATAATGGTCGTCATGGCGACGGTGATTTCATAATAGTCGTCATGGCAATGGTGATGTCTTACTGGTCGTCATGGCGACGGTGTTGCCATAATGGTCGTCATTTCGACGATGATGTCATAATGTTCGTCATGGCGACGGTGTTGTCATAATGGTCGTCATGGCGACGGTGATGTCATGATGGTCGTCATGCCGACGATGATGTCAGTATGGTGGTCATGGCTTTGGTGATGTCATAATGGTCGTCATGGCGACAATGATGTCATAATGGTCGTCATGGCGACGATGATGTCATAATGGTCGTCATGGCGACGATGATGTCAATATGGTTGTCATGGCTTTGGTGATGTCATAATGGTCGTCATGGCAATGGTGATGTCAGAATGGTCGTCATGGCGACGATGATGTCAGTATGGTCGTCATGGCGACGATGATGTCATAATGGTCATCATGGCGACGATGATGTCAATATGGTTGTCATGGCTTTGGTGATGTCATAATGGTCGTCATGGCGACGGTGATGTCATAATGGTCGCCATGGCGACAATGATGTCATAATGGTCGTCACGGCGACGATGATGTCATAATGGTCGTCACGGCGACGGTGATGTCATAATGGTCGTCATGGCGACGATGATGTCATACTGGTCGTCATGGCGACGATGATGTCAGTATGGTGGCCATGGCTTTGGTGATGTCATAATGGTCGTCATGGCGACGATGATGTCATAATGGTCGTCATGGCGACGATGATGTCAATATGGTTGTCATGGCTTTCGTGATGTCATAATGGTCGTCATGGCGACGGTGATGTCATAATGGTCGTCATGCCGACGATGATGCCATAATGGTCGTCATGGCGACGGTGTTGACATAATGGTCGTCATGGCGATGATGATGTCATAATGGTCGTCATGGCGACGATGATGTCAATATGGTTGTCATGGCTTTGGTGATGTCATAATGGTCGTCATGGCGACGGTGATGTCATAATGGTCGTCATGGCGACGATGATGTCATAATGGTCGTCACGGCGACGATGATGTCATAATGGTCGTCACGGCGACGGTGATGTCATAATGGTCGCCATGGCGACGATGATGTCATACTGGTCGTCATGGCGACGGTGTTGCCATAATGGTCGTCATGGCGACGATGATGTCATAATGGTCGTCATGGCGACGATGATGTCATACTGGTCGTCATGGCGACGATGATGTCATACTGGTCGTCATGGCGACGGTGTTGCCATAATGGTCGTCATGGCGACGATGATGTCATAATGGTCGTCATGGCGACAGTGATGTCATAATGGTCGTCAAGCCGACGATGATGTCAGTATGGTGGTCATTGCTTTGGTGATGTCATAATGGTCGTCATGGCGACGATGATGTCATCATGGTCGTCATAGCGACTATGATGTCATAATGGTCGTCATGACGACGATGATGTCAGTATGGTGGTCATGGCTTTGGTGATGTCATAATGGTTGTCATGGCGACGGTGATGTCATAATGGTCGTCATGGCAATGGTGATGTCAGAATGGTCGTCATGGCGACGATGATGTCAGTATGGTGGTCATGGCTTTGGTGATGTCATAATGGTCGACATGGCGACGTTGATGTCATAATGGTCGTCATGGCGACGATGATGTCATAATGGTCGTCATGGCGACGATGATGTCATAATGGTCGTCACGGCGACGGTGATGTCATAATGGTCGTCATGGCGACGATGATGTCATACTGGTCATCATGGCGACGGTGTTGCCATAATGGTCGTCATGGCGACGATGATGTCATAATGGTCGTCATGGCGACGATGATGTCATAATGGTCGTCAAGCCGACGATGATGTCATAATGGTCGTCATGGCGACGGTGATGTCATAATGGTCGTCAAGCCGACGATGATGTCAGTATGGTGGTCATGGCTTTGGTGATGTCATAATGGTCGTCATGGCGACGATGATGTCATAATGGTCGTCATAGCGACGATGATGTCATAATGTTCGTCATGGCGACGATGATGTCAGTATGGTGGTCATGGCTTTGGTGATGTCATAATGGTTGTCATGGCGACGGTGATGTCATAATGGTCGTCATGGCAATGGTGATGTCAGAATGGTCGTCATGGCGACGATGATGTCAGTATGGTGGTCATGGCTTTGGTGATGTCATAATGGTCGTCATGGCGACGATGATGTCATAATGGTCGTCATGGCGACGATGATATCATAATTGTCGTCATGGCGACGATGATGTCAGTATGGTGGTCATGGCTTTGGTGATGTCTTAATGGTCGTCATGGCGACGGTGATGTCATAATGGTCGTCATGGCAATGGTGATGTCAGAATGGTCGTCATGGCGACGATGATGTCAGTATGGTGGTCATGGCTTTGGTGATGTCATAATGGTCGTCATGGCGACGATGATGTCATAATGGTCGTCATGGCGACGATGATGTCAATATGGTTGTAATGGCTTTGGTGATGTCATAATGTTCGTCATGGCGACGATGATGTCATAATGGTCATCATGGCGACGGTGATGTCATAATAGTCGTCATCGCGACGATGATGTCATAATGGTCGTCATGGCGACGGTGTTGCCATAATGGTCGTCATGGCGACGATGATGTCATAATGGTCGTCATGGCGACGATGATGTCATAATGGTCGTCATGGCGACGATGATGTCAGTATGGTGGTCATGGCTTTGGTGATGTCACAATGGTCGTCATGGCAATGGTGATGTCAGAATGGTCGTCATGGCGACGATGATGTCAGTATGGTCGTCATGGCGACGATGATGTCATAATGGTCGTCATGGCGACGATGATGTCAATATGGTTGTCATGGCTTTGGTGATGTCATAATGGTCGTCATGGCGACGGTGATGTCATAATGGTCGCCATGGCGACAATGATGTCATAATGGTCGTCACGGCGACGATGATGTCATAATGGTCGTCACGGCGACGGTGATGTCATAATGGTCGTCATGGCGACGATGATGTCATACTGGTCGTCATGGCGACGATGATGTCAGTATGGTGGTCATGGCTTTGGTGATGTCATAATGGTCGTCATGGCGACGGTGATGTCATAATGGTCGTCATGGCAATGGTGATGTCAGAATGGTTGTCATGGCGACGATGATGTCAGTATGGTGGCCATGGCTTTGGTGATGTCATAATGGTCGTCATGGCGACGATGATGTCATAATGGTCGTCATGGCGACGATGATGTCAATATGGTTGTCATGGCTTTGGTGATGTCATAATGGTCGTCATGCCGACGATGATGCCATAATGGTCGTCATGGCGACGGTGTTGACATAATGGTCGTCATGGCGATGATGATGTCATAATGGTCGTCATGGCGACGATGATGTCAATATGGTTGTCATGGCTTTGGTGATGTCATAATGGTCGTCATGGCGACGGTGATGTCATAATGGTCGTCATGGCGACGATGATGTCATAATGGTCGTCACGGCGACGATGATGTCATAATGGTCGTCACGGCGACGGTGATGTCATAATGGTCGCCATGGCGACGATGATGTCATACTGGTCGTCATGGCGACGGTGTTGCCATAATGGTCGTCATGGCGACGATGATGTCATAATGGTCGTCATGGCGACGATGATGTCATACTGGTCGTCATGGCGACGATGATGTCATACTGGTCGTCATGGCGACGGTGTTGCCATAATGGTCGTCATGGCGACGATGATGTCATAATGGTCGTCATGGCGACAGTGATGTCATAATGGTCGTCAAGCCGACGATGATGTCAGTATGGTGGTCATTGCTTTGGTGATGTCATAATGGTCGTCATGGCGACGATGATGTCATCATGGTCGTCATAGCGACTATGATGTCATAATGGTCGTCATGACGACGATGATGTCAATATGGTGGTCATGGCTTTGGTGATGTCATAATGGTTGTCATGGCGACGGTGATGTCATAATGGTCGTCATGGCAATGGTGATGTCAGAATGGTCGTCATGGCGACGATGATGTCAGTATGGTGGTCATGGCTTTGGTGATGTCATAATGGTCGACATGGCGACGTTGATGTCATAATGGTCGTCATGGCGACGATGATGTCATAATGGTCGTCATGGCGACGATGATGTCATAATGGTCGTCACGGCGACGGTGATGTCATAATGGTCGTCATGGCGACGATGATGTCATAATGGTCGTCACGGCGACGGTGATGTCATAATGGTCGTCATGGCGACGATGATGTCATACTGGTCGTCATGGCGACGATGATGTCAGTATGGTGGTCATGGCTTTGGTGATGTCATAATGGTCGTCATGGCGACGGTGATGTCATAATGGTCGTCATGGCAATGGTGATGTCAGAATGGTTGTCATGGCGACGATGATGTCAGTATGGTGGCCATGGCTTTGGTGATGTCATAATGGTCGTCATGGCGACGATGATGTCATAATGGTCGTCATGGCGACGATGATGTCAATATGGTTGTCATGGCTTTGGTGATGTCATAATGGTCGTCATGGCGACGGTGATGTCATAATGGTCGTCATGCCGACGATGATGCCATAATGGTCGTCATGGCGACGGTGTTGACATAATGGTCGTCATGGCGATGATGATGTCATAATGGTCGTCATGGCGACGATGATGTCAATATGGTTGTCATGGCTTTGGTGATGTCATAATGGTCGTCATGGCGACGGTGATGTCATAATGGTCGTCATGGCGACGATGATGTCATAATGGTCGTCACGGCGACGATGATGTCATAATGGTCGTCACGGCGACGGTGATGTCATAATGGTCGCCATGGCGACGATGATGTCATACTGGTCGTCATGGCGACGGTGTTGCCATAATGGTCGTCATGGCGACGATGATGTCATAATGGTCGTCATGGCGACGATGATGTCATACTGGTCGTCATGGCGACGATGATGTCATACTGGTCGTCATGGCGACGGTGTTGCCATAATGGTCGTCATGGCGACGATGATGTCATAATGGTCGTCATGGCGACAGTGATGTCATAATGGTCGTCAAGCCGACGATGATGTCAGTATGGTGGTCATTGCTTTGGTGATGTCATAATGGTCGTCATGGCGACGATGATGTCATCATGGTCGTCATAGCGACTATGATGTCATAATGGTCGTCATGACGACGATGATGTCAATATGGTGGTCATGGCTTTGGTGATGTCATAATGGTTGTCATGGCGACGGTGATGTCATAATGGTCGTCATGGCAATGGTGATGTCAGAATGGTCGTCATGGCGACGATGATGTCAGTATGGTGGTCATGGCTTTGGTGATGTCATAATGATCGACATGGCGACGTTGATGTCATAATGGTCGTCATGGCGACGATGATGTCATAATGGTCGTCATGGCGACGATGATGTCATAATGGTCGTCACGGCGACGGTGATGTCATAATGGTCGTCATGGCGACGATGATGTCATACTGGTCGTCATGGCGACGGTGTTGCCATAATGGTCGTCATGGCGACGATGATGTCATAATGGTCGTCATGGCGACGATGATGTCATAATGGTCGTCAAGCCGACGATGATGTCATAATGGTCGTCATGGCGACGGTGATGTCATAATGGTCGTCAAGCCGACGATGATGTCAGTATGGTGGTCATGGCTTTGGTGATGTCATAATGGTCGTCATGGCGACGATGATGTCATAATGGTCGTCATAGCGACGATGATGTCATAATGTTCGTCATGGCGACGATGATGTCAGTATGGTGGTCATGGCTTTGGTGATGTCATAATGGTTGTCATGGCGACGGTGATGTCATAATGGTCGTCATGGCAATGGTGATGTCAGAATGGTCGTCATGGCGACGATGATGTCAGTATGGTGGTCATGGCTTTGGTGATGTCATAATGGTCGTCATGGCGACGATGATGTCATAATGGTCGTCATGGCGACGATGATGTCAATATGGTTGTCATGGCTTTGGTGATGTCATAATGGTCGACATGGCGACGGTGATGTCATAATGGTCGTCATGGCGACGATGATGTCATAATGGTCGTCATGGCGACGATGATGTCATAATGGTCGTCATGGCGACGATGATGTCATACTGATCGTCATGGCGACGGTGTTGCCATAATGGTCGTCATGGCGACGATGATGTCATAATGGTCGTCATGGCGACAATGATGTCAGTATGGTGGTCATGGCTTTGGTGATGTCATAATGGTCGTCATGGCGACGGTGATGTCATAATGGTCGTCATGGCAATGGTGATGTCAGAATGGTCGTCATGGCGACGATGATGTCAGTGTGGTGGTCATGGCTTTGGTGATGTCATAACGGTCGTCATGGCGACGATGATGTCAATATGGTTGTCATGGCTTTGGTGATGTCATAATGGTCGTCATGGCGACGGTGATGTCATAATGGTCGTCATGGCGACGATGATGTCATAATGGTCATCACGGCGACGATGATGTCATAATGGTCGTCACTGCGACGATGATGTCATAATGGTCGTCACGGCGATGGTGATGTCATAATGGTCGTCATGGCGACGATGATGTCATACTGGTCGTCATGGAGACGGTGTTGCCATAATGGTCGTCATGGCGACGATGATGTCATAAAGGTCGTCATGGCGACGATGATGTCATAATGGTCGTCATGGCGACGGTGTTGCCATAATGGTCGTCATGGCGACGATGATGTCATAATGGTCGTCATGCCGACGATGATGTCATAATGGTCGTCATGGCGACGGTGTTGCCATAATGGTCGTCATGGCGACGATGATGTCATAATGGTCGTCATGGCGACAATGATGTCAGAATGGTCGTCATGGCGAAGATGATGTCATAATGGTCGTCATGGCGACGATGATGTCAATATGGTTGTCATGGCTTTGGTGATGTCATAATGGTCGTCATGGCGACGGTGATGTCATAATGGTCGTCATGGCGACGATGATGTCATAATGGTCGTCACAGCGACGATGATGTCATAATGGTCGTCACGGCGACGGTGATGTCATACTGGTCGTCATGGCGACGATGATGTCATACTGGTCGTCATGGCGACGGTGTTGCCATAATGGTCGTCATGGCGACGATGATGTCATAATGGTCGTCATGGCGACAGTGATGTCATAATGGTCGTCAAGCCGACGATGATGTCAGTATGGTGGTCATTGCTTTGGTGATGTCATAAAGGTCGTCATGGCGACGATGATGTCATCATGGTCGTCATAGCGACTATGATGTCATAATGGTCGTCATGACGACGATGATGTCAATATGGTGGTCATGGCTTTGGTGATGTCATAATGGTTGTCATGGCGACGGTGATGTCATAATGGTCGTCATGGCAATGGTGATGTCAGAATGGTCGTCATGGCGACGATGATGTCAGTATGGTGGTCATGGCTTTGGTGATGTCATAATGGTCGACATGGCGACGTTGATGTCATAATGGTCGTCATGGCGACGATGATGTCATAATGGTCGTCATGGCGACGATGATGTCATAATGGTCGTCACGGCGACGGTGATGTCATAATGGTCGTCATGGCGACGATGATGTCATACTGGTCGTCATGGCGACGGTGTTGCCATAATGGTCGTCATGGCGACGATGATGTCATAATGGTCGTCATGGCGACGATGATGTCATAATGGTCGTCAAGCCGACGATGATGTCATAATGGTCGTCATGGCGACGGTGATGTCATAATGGTCGTCAAGCCGACGATGATGTCAGTATGGTGGTCATGGCTTTGGTGATGTCATAATGGTCGTCATGGCGACGATGATGTCATAATGGTCGTCATAGCGACGATGATGTCATAATGTTCGTCATGGCGACGATGATGTCAGTATGGTGGTTATGGCTTTGGTGATGTCATAATGGTTTTCATGGCGACGGTGATGTCATAATGGTCGTCATGGCAATGGTGATGTCAGAATGGTCGTCATGGCGACGATGATGTCAGTATGGTGGTCATGGCTTTGGTGATGTCATAATGGTCGTCATGGCGACGATGATGTCATAATGGTCGTCATGGCGACGATGATGTCAATATGGTTGTCATGGCTTTGGTGATGTCATAATGGTCGACATGGCGACGGTGATGTCATAATGGTCGTCATGGCGACGATGATGTCATAATGGTCGTCATGGCGACGATGATGTCATAATGGTCGTCATGGCGACGATGATGTCATACTGATCGTCATGGCGACGGTGTTGCCATAATGGTCGTCATGGCGACGATGATGTCATAATGGTCGTCATGGCGACAATGATGTCAGTATGGTGGTCATGGCTTTGGTGATGTCATAATGGTCGTCATTGCGACGGTGATGTCATAATGGTCGTCATGGCAATGGTGATGTCAGAATGGTCGTCATGGCGACGATGATGTCAGTGTGGTGGTCATGGCTTTGGTGATGTCATAACGGTCGTCATGGCGACGATGATGTCAATATGGTTGTCATGGCTTTGGTGATGTCATAATGGTCGTCATGGCGACGGTGATGTCATAATGGTCGTCATGGCGCCGATGATGTCATAATGGTCATCACGGCGACGATGATGTCATAATGGTCGTCACTGCGACGATGATGTCATAATGGTCGTCACGGCGATGGTGATGTCATAATGGTCGTCATGGCGACGATGATGTCATACTGGTCGTCATGGAGACGGTGTTGCCATAATGGTCGTCATGGCGACGATGATGTCATAAAGGTCGTCATGGCGACGATGATGTCATAATGGTCGTCATGGCGACGGTGTTGCCATAATGGTCGTCATGGCGACGATGATGTCATAATGGTCGTCATGCCGACGATGATGTCATAATGGTCGTCATGGCGACGGTGTTGCCATAATGGTCGTCATGGCGACGATGATGTCATAATGGTCGTCATGGCGACAATGATGTCAGAATGGTCGTCATGGCGAAGATGATGTCATAATGGTCGTCATGGCGACGATGATGTCAATATGGTTGTCATGGCTTTAGTGATGTCATAATGGTCGTCATGGCGACGGTGATGTCATAATGGTCGTCATGGCGACGATGATGTCATAATGGTCGTCACAGCGACGATGATGTCATAATGGTCGTCACGGCGACGGTGATGTCATAATGGTCGTCATGGCGACGATGATGTCATACTGGTCGTCATGGCGACGGTGTTGCCATAATGGTCGTCATGGCGACGATGATGTCATAATGGTCGTCATGGCGACGGTGATGTCATAATGGTCGTCATGGCGACGGTGATGTCATGATGGTCGTCATGCCGACGATGATGTCATAATGGTCGTCATGGCGACGATGATGTCAATATGGTTGTCATGGCTTTGGTGATGTCATAATGGTCGACATGGCGACGGTGATGTCATAATGGTCGTCATGGCGACGATGATGTCATAATGGTCGTCATGGCGACGATGATGTCATAATGGTCGTCATGGCGACGATGATGTCATACTGATCGTCATGGCGACGGTGTTGCCATAATGGTCGTCATGGCGACGATGATGTCATAATGGTCGTCATGGCGACAATGATGTCAGTATGGTGGTCATGGCTTTGGTGATGTCATAATGGTCGTCATTGCGACGGTGATGTCATAATGGTCGTCATGGCAATGGTGATGTCAGAATGGTCGTCATGGCGACGATGATGTCAGTGTGGTGGTCATGGCTTTGGTGATGTCATAACGGTCGTCATGGCGACGATGATGTCAATATGGTTGTCATGGCTTTGGTGATGTCATAATGGTCGTCATGGCGACGGTGATGTCATAATGGTCGTCATGGCGCCGATGATGTCATAATGGTCATCACGGCGACGATGATGTCATAATGGTCGTCACTGCGACGATGATGTCATAATGGTCGTCACGGCGATGGTGATGTCATAATGGTCGTCATGGCGACGATGATGTCATACTGGTCGTCATGGAGACGGTGTTGCCATAATGGTCGTCATGGCGACGATGATGTCATAAAGGTCGTCATGGCGACGATGATGTCATAATGGTCGTCATGGCGACGGTGTTGCCATAATGGTCGTCATGGCGACGATGATGTCATAATGGTCGTCATGCCGACGATGATGTCATAATGGTCGTCATGGCGACGGTGTTGCCATAATGGTCGTCATGGCGACGATGATGTCATAATGGTCGTCATGGCGACAATGATGTCAGAATGGTCGTCATGGCGAAGATGATGTCATAATGGTCGTCATGGCGACGATGATGTCAATATGGTTGTCATGGCTTTAGTGATGTCATAATGGTCGTCATGGCGACGGTGATGTCATAATGGTCGTCATGGCGACGATGATGTCATAATGGTCGTCACAGCGACGATGATGTCATAATGGTCGTCACGGCGACGGTGATGTCATAATGGTCGTCATGGCGACGATGATGTCATACTGGTCGTCATGGCGACGGTGTTGCCATAATGGTCGTCATGGCGACGATGATGTCATAATGGTCGTCATGGCGACGGTGATGTCATAATGGTCGTCATGGCGACGGTGATGTCATGATGGTCGTCATGCCGACGATGATGTCAGTATGGCGGTCATGGCTTTGGTGATGTCATAATGGTCGTCATGGCGACGATGATGTCATAATGGTCGTCATAGCGACGATGATGTCATAATGGTCGTCATGGCGACGATGATGTCAGTATGGTGGTCATGGCTTTGGTGATGTCATAATGGTTGTCATGGCGACGGTGATGTCATAATGGTCGTCATGGCGACGATGATGTCATAATGGTCGTCATGGTGACGATGATGTCATAATGGTCGTCATGGCGACGATGACGTCATAATGGTCGTCATGGCGACGATGACGTCATAATGGTCGTCATGGCGACGATGTTGTCATAAAGGTCGTCATGGCGACGATGATGTCATACTGGTCGTCATGGCGACGGTGTTGCCATAATGGTCGTCATGGCGACGATGATGTCATAATGGTCGTCATGGCGACGATGATGTCAATATGGTTGTCATGGCTTTGGTGATGTCATAATGGTCGTCATGGCGACGGTGATGTCATAATGTTCGTCACGGCGACGATGATGTCATAATGATCGTCACGGCGACGATGATGTCATAATGGTCGTCACGGCGACGGTGATGTCATTATGGTCGTCATGGCGACGATAACGTTATAATGGTCGTCATGGCGACGATGATGTCATAATGGTCGTCATGGCGACGATGATGTCATAATGGTCGTCATGGCGACGATGATGACATAATGGTCGTCATGGCGACGATGACGTCATAATGGTCGTCATGGCGACGATGATGCCATAATGGTCGTCATGGCGACGATGATGTCATACTGGTCGTCATGGCGACGGTGATGTCATAATGGTCGTCATGGCGACAATGATGTCATAATGGTCGTCATGGCGACGATGATGTCAGTATGGTGGTCATGGCTTTGATAATGTCATAATGGTCGTCATGGCGACGGTGATGTCATAATGGTCGTCATGGCAAGGGTGATGTCAGAATGGTCGTCATGGCGACGATGATGTCCGTATGGTGGTCATGGCTTTGGTGATGTCATAATGGTCGTCATGGCGACGATGATGTCATAATGGTCGTCATGGCGACGATGATGTCAATATAGTTGTCATGGCTTTGGTGATGTCATAATGGTCGTCATGGCGACGGTGATGTCATAATGGTCGTCATGGCGACGATGATGTCATAATGGTCGTCACGGCGACGATGATGTCATAATGGTCGTCACGGCGGCGGTAATGTCATAATTGTCGTCATGGCGACGATGATGTCATACTGTCGTCATGGCGACGGTGTTGCCATAATGGTCGTCATGGCGACGATGATGTCATAATGGTCATCATGGCGACGATGACGTCATAATGGTCGTCATGGCGACGATGACGTCATAATGGTCGTCATGGCGACGATGATGTCATAATGGTCGTCATGGCGACGATGATGTCATACTGGTCGTCATGGCGACGGTGTTGCCATAATGGTCGTCATGGCGACGATGATGTCATAATGGTAGTCATGCCGACGATGATGTCATAATGGTCGTCATGGCGACGGTCTTGCCATAATGGTCGTCATGGCGACGATGATGTCATAATGGTCGTCATGGCAACGATGATGTCATAATGGTCGTCATGGCGACGATGATGTCAGTATGGTGGTCATGGCTTTGGTGATGTCATAATGGTCGTCATGGCGACGATGTCAATATGGTGGTCATTGCTTTGGTGATGTCATAATGGTCGTCATGGCGACGGTGATTTCATAATAGTAGTCATGGCAATGGTGATGTCATACTGGTCGTCATGGCGACGGTGTTGCCATAATGGTCGTCATTTCGACGATGATGTCATAATGTTCGTCATGCCGACGATGATGTCATAATGGTCGTCATGGCGACGGTGTTGTCATAATGGTCGTCATGGCGACGGTGATGTCATGATGGTCGTCATGCCGACGATGATGTCAGTATGGTGGTCATGGCTTTGGTGATGTCATAATGGTCGTCATGGCGACGATGATGTCATAATGGTCGTCATAGCGACGATGATGTCATAATGGTCGTCATGGCGACGATGATGTCATAATGGTCGTCATGGCGACGATGATGTCAGTATGGTGGTCATGGCTTTGGTGATGTCATAATGGTCGTCATGGCGACGATGTCAATATGGTGGTCATTGCTTTGGTGATGTCATAATGGTCGTCATGGCGACGGTGATTTCATAATAGTAGTCATGGCAATGGTGATGTCATACTGGTCGTCATGGCGACGGTGTTGCCATAATGGTCGTCATTTCGACGATGATGTCATAATGTTCGTCATGCCGACGATGATGTCATAATGGTCGTCATGGCGACGGTGTTGTCATAATGGTCGTCATGGCGACGGTGATGTCATGATGGTCGTCATGCCGACGATGATGTCGGTATGGTGGTCATGGCTTTGGTGATGTCATAATGGTCGTCATGGCGACGATGATGTCATAATGGTCGTCATAGCGACAATGATGTCATAATGGTCGTCATGGCGACGATGATGTCATAATGGTCGTCATGGCGACGATGATGTCAGTATGGTGGTCATGGCTTTGGTGATGTCATAATGGTTGTCATGGCGACGGTGATGTCATAATGGTCGTCATGGCGACGATGATGTCATAATGGTCGTCATGGTGACGATGATGTCATAATGGTCGTCATGGTGACGATGATGTCATAATGGTCGTCATGGCGACGATGACGTCATAATGGTCGTCATGTCGACGATGTTGTCATAATGGTCGTCATGGCGACGATGATGTCATACTGGTCGTCATGGCGACGATGATGTCATACTGGTCGTCATGGCGACGGTGTTGCCATAATGGTCGTCATGGCGACGATGATGTCATAATGGTCGTCATGGCGACGATGATGTCAATATGGTTGTCATGGCTTTGGTGATGTCATAATGGTCGTCACGGCGACGATGATGTCATAATGATCGTCACGGCGACGATGATGTCATAATGGTCGTCACGGCGACGGTGATGTCATAATGGTTGTCATGGCGACGAAAACGTCATAATGGTCGTCATGGCGACGATGATGTCATAATGGTCGTCATGGCGACGGTGATGTCATAATGGTCGTCAAGCCGACGATGATGTCAGTATGGTGGTCATGGCTTTGGTGATGTCATAATGGTCGTCATGGCGACGATGATGTCAGTATGGTGGTCATGGCTTTGGTGATGTCATAATGGTCGTCATGGCGACGATGATGTCATAATGGTCGTCATGGCGACGATGATGTCATAATGGTCGTCTTAGCGACGATGATGTCATACTGGTCGTCATGGCGACGGCATTGCCATAATGGTCATCATGGCGACGATGATGTCATAATGGTCGTCATGGCGACGATGATGTCATAATGGTCGTCATGGCAACGATGAAGTCATAATGGTCGTCATGGCGACGATGATGTCATAATGGTAGTCATGGCGACGATGATGTCATACTGGTCGTCATGGCGACGGTGTTGCCATAATGGTCGTCATGGCGACGATGATGTCATAATGATCGTCATGGCGACGGTGATGTCATAATGGTCGTCATGCCGACGATGATGTCATAATGGTCGTCATGGCGAAGATGATGTCATAATGGTCGTCATGGCGACGATGACGTCATAATGGTCGTCATGGCGACGATGACGTCATAATGGTCGTCATGGCGACGGTGATGTCATAATAGTCGTCATGGCGACGATGATGTCATAATGGTCGTCATGCCGACGATGATGTCATAATGGTCGTCATGGCGACGGTGTTGCCATAATGGTCGTCATGGCGACGATGATATCATAATGGTCGTCATGGCGACGATGATGTCAGTATGGTGGTCATGGCTTTGGTGATGTCTTAATGGTCATCATGGCGACGGTGATGTCATAATGGTCGTCATGGCAATGGTGATGTCAGAATGGTCGTCATGGCGACGATGATGTCAGTATGGTGGTCATGGCTTTGGTGATGTCATAATGGTCGTCATGGCGACGATGATGTCATAATGGTCGTCATGGCGACGATGATGTCAATATGGTTGTAATGGCTTTGGTGATGTCATAATGTTCGTCATGGCGACGATGATGTCATAATGGTCATCATGGCGACGGTGATGTCATAATAGTCGTCATCGCGACGATGATGTCATAATGGTCGTCTTGCCGACGATGATGTCATAATGGTCGTCATGGCGACGGTGTTGCCATAATGGTCGTCATGGCGACGATGATGTCATAATGGTCGTCATGGCGACGATGATGTCATAATGGTCGTCATGGCGACGATGATGTCAGTATGGTGGTCATGGCTTTGGTGATGTCACAATGGTCGTCATTGCAATGGTGATGTCAGAATGGTCGTCATGGCGACGATGATGTCAGTATGGTGGTCATGGCTTTGATGATGTCATAATGGTCGTCATGGCGACGATGATGTCATAATGGTCGTCATGGCGACGATGATGTCAATATGGTTGTCATGGCTTTGGTGATGTCATAATGGTCGTCATGGCGACGGTGATGTCATAATGGTCGCCATGGCGACAATGATGTCATAATGGTCGTCACGGCGACGATGATGTCATAATGGTCGTCACGGCGACGGTGATGTCATAATGGTCGTCATGGCGACGATGATGTCATACTGGTCGTCATGGCGACGGTGTTGCCATAATGGTCGTCATGGCGACGATGATGTCATAATGGTCGTCATGGCGACGATGATGTCAGTATGGTGGTCATGGCTTTGGTGATGTCATAATGGTCGTCATGGCGACGGTGATGTCATAATGGTCGTCATGGCAATGGTGATGTCAGAATGGTTGTCATGGCGACGATGATGTCAGTATAGTGGCCATGGCTTTGGTGATGTCATAATGGTCGTCATGGCGACGAAGATGTCATAATGGTCGTCATGGCGACGATGATGTCATACTGGTCGTCATGGCGACGATGATGTCATACTGGTCGTCATGGCGACGGTGTTGCCATAATGGTCGTCATGGCGACGATGATGTCATAATGGTCGTCATGGCGACGGTGCTGTCATAATGGTCGTTAAGCCGACGATGATGTCAGTATGGTGGTCATTGCTTTGGTGATGTCATAATGGTCGTCATGGCGACGATGATGTCATGATGGTCGTCATAGCGACGATGATGTCATAATGGTCGTCATGACGACGATGATGTCAGTATGGTGGTCATGGCTTTGGTGATGTCATAATGGTTGTCATGGCGACGGTGATGTCATAATGGTCGTCATGGCAATGGTGATGTCAGAATGGTCGTCATGGCGACGATGATGTCCGTATGGTGGTCATGGCTTTGGTGATGTCATAATGGTCGTCATGGCGACGATGATGTCATAATGGTCGTCATGGCGACGATGATGTCAATATGGTTGTCATGCCTTTGGTGATGTCATAATGGTCGACATGGCGACGTTGATGTCATAATGGTCGTCATGGCGACGATGATGTCATAATGGTCGTCATGGCGACGATGATGTCATAATGGTCGTCACGGCGACGGTGATGTCATAATGGTCGTCATGGCGACGATGATGTCATAATGGTCGTCATGGCGACGGTGTTGCCATAATGGTCGTCATGGCGACGATGATGTCATAATGGTCGTCATGGCGACGATGATGTCATAATGGTCGTCATGGCGACGATGATGTCATACTGGTCGTCATGGCGAAGATGATGTCATAATGGTCGTCATGGCGACGGTGATGTCATAATGGTCGTCAAGCCGACGATGATGTCAGTATGGTGGTCATGGCTTTGGTGATGTCATAATGGTCGTCATGGCGACGATGATGTCATAATGGTCGTCATAGCGACGATGATGTCATAATGTTCGTCATGGCGACGATGATGTCAGTATGGTGGTCATGGCTTTGGTGATGTCATAATGGTTGTCATGGCGACGGTGATGTCATAATGGTCGTCATGGCAATGGTGATGTCAGAATGGTCGTCATGGCGACGATGATGTCAGTATGGTGGTCATGGCTTTGGTGATGTCATAATGGTCGTCATGGCGACGATGATGTCATAATGGTCGTCATGGCGACGATGATGTCAATATGGTTGTCATGGCTTTGGTGATGTCATAATGGTCGACATGGCGACGGTGATGTCATAATGGTCGTCATGGCGACGATGATGTCATAATGGTCGTCATGGCGACGATGCTGTCATAATGGTCGTCATGGCGACGATGATGTCATACTGATCGTCATGGCGACGGTGTTGCCATAATGGTCGTCATGGCGACGATGATGTCATAATGGTCGTCATGGCGACAATGATGTCAGTATGGTGGTCATGGCTTTGGTGATGTCATAATGGTCGTCATGGCGACGGTGATGTCATAATGGTCGTCATGGCAATGGTGATGTCAGAATGGTCGTCATGGCGACGATGATGTCAGTATGGTGGTCATGGCTTTGGTGATGTCATAATGGTCGTCATGGCGACGATGATGTCAATATGGTTGTCATGGCTTTGGTGATGTCATAATGGTCGTCATGGCGACGGTGATGTCATAATGGTCGTCATGGCGACGATGATGTCATAATGGTCATCACGGCGACGATGATGTCATAATGGTCGTCACGGCGATGGTGATGTCATAATGGTCGTCATGGCGACGATGATGTCATACTGGTCGTCATGGAGACGGTGTTGCCATAATGGTCGTCATGGCGACGATGATGTCATAAAGGTCGTCATGGCGACGATGATGTCATAATGGTCGTCATGGCGACGGTGTTGCCATAATGGTCGTCATGGCGACGATGATGTCATAATGGTCGTCATGCCGACGATGATGTCATAATGGTCGTCATGGCGACGGTGTTGCCATAATGGTCGTCATGGCGACGATGATGTCATAATGGTCGTCATGGCGACAATGATGTCATAATGGTCGTCATGGCGACGATGATGTCATAATGGTCGTCATGGCGACGATGATGTCAATATGGTTGTCATGGCTTTGGTGATGTCATAATGGCCGTCATGGCGACGGTGATGTCATAATGGTCGTCATGGCGATGATGATGTCATAATGGTCGTCACAGCGACGATGATGTCATAATGGTCGTCACGGCGACGGTGATGTCATAATGGTCGTCATGGCGACGATGATGTCATACTGGTCGTCATGGCGACGGTGTTGACATAATGGTCGTCATGGCGACGATGATGTCATAATGGTCGTCATGGCGACGGTGATGTCATAATGGTCGTCATGGCGACGGTGATGTCATGATGGTCGTCATGCCGACGATGATGTCAGTATGGTGGTCATGGCTTTGGTGATGTCATAATGGTCGTCATGGCGACGATGATGTCATAATGGTCGTCATAGCGACGATGATGTCATAATGGTCGTCATGGCGACGATGATGTCAGTATGGTGGTCATGGCTTTGGTGATGTCATAATGGTTGTCATGGCGACGGTGATGTCATAATGGTCGTCATGGCGACGATGATTTCATAATGGTCGTCATGGTGACGATGATGTCATAATGGTCGTCATGGCGACGATGACGTCATAATGGTCGTCATGGCGACGATGACGTCATAATGGTCGTCATGGCGTCGATGTTGTCATAAAGGTCGTCATGGCGACGATGATGTCATACTGGTCGTCATGGCGACAGTGTTGCCATAATGGTCGTCATGGCGACGATGATGTCATAATGGTCGTCATGGCGACGATGATGTCAATATGGTTGTCATGGCTTTGGTGATGTCATAATGGTCGTCATGGCGACGGTGATGTCATAATGTTCGTCACGGCGACGATGATGTCATAATGATCGTCACGGCAACGATGATGTCATAATGGTCGTCACGGCGACGGTGATGTCATTATGGTCGTCATGGCGACGATAACGTCATAATGGTCGTCATGGCGACGATGATGTCATAATGGTCGTCATGGCGACGATGATGTCATAATGGTCGTCATGGCGACGATGATGACATAATGGTCGTCATGGCGACGATGACGTCATAATGGTCGTCATGGCGACGATGATGCCATAATGGTCGTCATGGCGACGATGATGTCATACTGGTCGTCATGGCGACGGTGATGTCATAATGGTCGTCATGGCGACAATGATGTCATAATGGTCGTCATGGCGACGATGATGTCAGTATGGTGGTCATGGCTTTGATGATGTCATAATGGTCGTCATGGCGACTGTGATGTCATAATGGTCGTCATGGCAAGGGTGATGTCAGAATGGTCGTCATGGCGACGATGATGTCCGTATGGTGGTCATGTCTTTGGTGATGTCATAATGGTCGTCATGGCGACGATGATGTCATAATGGTCGTCATGGCGACGATGATGTCAATATGGTTGTCATGGCTTTGGTGATGTCATAATGGTCGTCATGGCGACGGTGATGTCATAATGGTCGTCATGGCGACGATGATGTCATAATGGTCGTCACGGCGACGATGATGTCATAATGGTCGTCACGGCGGCGGTAATGTCATAATTGTCGTCATGGCGACGATGATGTCATACTGTCGTCATGGCGACGGTGTTGCCATAATGGTCGTCATGGCGACGATGATGTCATAATGGTCATCATGGCGACGATGACGTCATAATGGTCGTCAAGGCGACGATGACGTCATAATGGTCGTCATGGCGACGATGATGTCATAATGGTCGTCATGGCGACGATGATGTCATACTGGTCGTCATGGCGACGGTGTTGCCATAATGGTCGTCATGGCGACGATGATGTCATAATGGTCGTCATGGCAACGATGATGTCATAATGGTCGTCATGGCGACGATGTCAATATGGTGGGCATTGCTTTGGTGATGTCATAATGGTCGTCATGGCGACGGTGTTGCCATAATGGTCGTCATGGCGACGATGATGTCATAATGGTCGTCATGGCAACGATGATGTCATAATGGTCGTCATGGCGACGATGTCAATATGGTGGGCATTGCTTTGGTGATGTCATAATGGTCGTCATGGCGACGGTGATTTCATAATAGTAGTCATGGCAATGGTCATGTCATACTGGTCGTCATGGCGACGGTGTTGCCATAATGGTCGTCATTTCGACGATGATGTCATAATGTTCGTCATGCCGACGATGATGTCATAATGGTCGTCATGGCGACGGTGTTGTCATAATGGTCGTCATGGCGACGGTGATGTCATGATGGTCGTCATGCCGACGATGATGTCATAATGGTCGTCATGGCGACGGTGTTGTCATAATGGTCGTCATGGCAATGGTGATGTCAGAATGGTCGTCATGGCGACGATGATGTCAGTATGGTGGTCATGGCTTTGGTGATGTCATAATGGTCGTCATGGCGACGATGATGTCATAATGGTCGTCATGGCGACGATGATGTCAATATGGTTGTCATGGCTTTGGTGATGTCATAATGGTCGACATGGCGACGTTGATGTCATAATGGTCGTCATGGCGACGATGATGTCATAATGGTCGTCATGGCGACGATGATGTCATAATGGTCGTCACGGCGACGGTGATGTCATAATGGTCGTCATGGCGACGATGATGTCATACTGGTCGTCATGGCGACGGTGTTGCCATAATGGTCGTCATGGCGACGATTATGTCATAATGGTCGTCATGGCGACGATGATGTCATAATGGTCGTCATGGCGACGATGATGTCATACTGGTCGTCATGGCGAAGATGATGTCATAATGGTCGTCATGGCGACGGTGATGTCATAATGGTCGTCAAGCCGACGATGATGTCAGTATGGTGGTCATGGCTTTGGTGATGTCATAATGGTCGTCATGGCGACGATGATGTCATAATGGTCGTCATAGTGACGATGATGTCATAATGTTCGTCATGGCGACGATGATGTCAGTATGGTGGTCATGGCTTTGGTGATGTCATAATGATTGTCATGGCGACGGTGATGTCATAATGGTCGTCATGGCAATGGTGATGTCAGAATGGTCATCATGGCGACGATGATGTCAGTATGGTGGTCATGGCTTTGGTGATGTCATAATGGTCGTCATGGCGACGATGATGTCATAATGGTCGTCATAGTGACGATGATGTCATAATGTTCGTCATGGCGACGATGATGTCAGTATGGTGGTCATGGCTTTGGTGATGTCATAATGATTGTCATGGCGACGGTGATGTCATAATGGTCGTCATGGCAATGGTGATGTCAGAATGGTCATCATGGCGACGATGATGTCAGTATGGTGGTCATGGCTTTGGTGATGTCATAATGGTCGTCATGGCGACGATGATGTCATAATGGTCGTCATGGCGACGATGATGTCAATATGGTTGTCATGGCTTTGGTGATGTCATAATGGTCGACATGGCGACGGTGATGTCATAATGGTCGTCATGGCGACGATGATGTCATAATGGTCGTCATGGCGACGATGATGTCATAATGGTCGTCATGGCGACGATGATGTCATACTGATCGTCATGGCGACGGTGTTGCCATAATGGTCGTCATGGCGACGATGATGTCATAATGGTCGTCATGGCGACAATGATGTCAGTATGGTGGTCATGGCTTTGGTGATGTCATAATGGTCGTCATGGCGACAGTGATGTCATAATGGTCGTCATGGCAATGGTGATGTCAGAATGGTCGTCATGGCGACGATGATGTCAGTATGGTGGTCATGGCTTTGGTGATGTCATAATGGTCGTCATGGCGACGATGATGTCAATATGGTTGTCATGGCTTTGGTGATGTCATAATGGTCGTCATGGCGACGGTGATGTCATAATGGTCGTCATGGCGACGATGATGTCATAATGGTCATCACGGCGACGATGATGTCATAATGGTCGTCACGGCGATGGTGATGTCATAATGGTCGTCATGGCGACGATGATGTCATACTGGTCGTCATGGAGATGGTGTTGCCATAATGGTCGTCATGGCGACGATGATGTCATAAAGGTCGTCATGGCGACGATGATGTCATAATGGTCGTCATGGCGACGGTGTTGCCATAATGGTCGTCATGGCGACGATGATGTCATAATGGTCGTCATGCCGACGATGATGTCATAATGGTCGTCATGGCGACGGTGTTGCCATAATGGTCGTCATGGCGACGATGATGTCATAATGGTCGTCATGGCGACAATGATGTCATAATGGTCGTCATGGCGACGATGATGTCATAATGGTCGTCATGGCGACGATGATGTCAATATGGTTGTCATGGCTTTGGTGATGTCATAATGGTCGTCATGGCGACGGTGATGTCATAATGGTCGTCATGGCGACGATGATGTCATAATGGTCGTCACAGCGACGATGATGTCATAATGGTCGTCACGGCGACGGTGATGTCATAATGGTCGTCATGGCGACGATGATGTCATACTGGTCGTCATGGCGACGGTGTTGACATAATGGTCGTCATGGCGACGATGATGTCATAATGGTCGTCATGGCGACGGTGATGTCATAATGGTCGTCATGGCGACGGTGATGTCATGATGGTCGTCATGCCGACGATGATGTCAGTATGGTGGTCATGGCTTTGGTGATGTCATAATGGTCGTCATGGCGACGATGATGTCATAATGGTCGTCATAGCGACGATGATGTCATAATGGTCGTCATGGCGACGATGATGTCAGTATGGTGGTCATGGCTTTGGTGATGTCATAATGGTTGTCATGGTGACGGTGATGTCATAATGGTCGTCATGGCGACGATGATGTCATAATGGTCGTCATGGCGACGATGACGTCATAATGGTCGTCATGGCGACGATGACGTCATAATGGTCGTCATGGCGACGATGTTGTCATAAAGGTCGTCATGGCGACGATGATGTCATACTGGTCGTCATGGCGACAGTGTTGCCATAATGGTCGTCATGGCGACGATGATGTCATAATGGTCGTCATGGCGACGATGATGTCAATATGGTTGTCATGGCTTTGGTGATGTCATAATGGTCGTCATGGCGACGGTGATGTCATAATGTTCGTCACGGCGACGATGATGTCATAATGATAGTCACGGCAACGATGATGTCATAATGGTCGTCACGGCGACGGTGATGTCATTATGGTCGTCATGGCGACGATAACGTCATAATGGTCGTCATGGCGACGATGATGTCATAATGGTCGTCATGGCGACGATGATGTCATAATGGTCGTCATGGCGACGATGATGACAAAATGGTCGTCATGGCGACGATGACGTCATAATGGTCGTCATGGCGACGATGATGCCATAATGGTCGTCATGGCGACGATGATGTCATACTGGTCGTCATGGCGACGGTGATGTCATAATGGTCGTCATGGCGACAATGATGTCATAATGGTCGTCATGGCGACGATGATGTCAGTATGGTGGTCATGGCTTTGATGATGTCATAATGGTCGTCATGGCGACGGTGATGTCATAATGGTCGTCATGGCAAGGGTGATGTCAGAATGGTCGTCATGGCGACGATGATGTCCGTATGGTGGTCATGGCTTTGGTGATGTCATAATGGTCGTCATGGCGACGATGATGTCATAATGGTCGTCATGGCGACGATGATGTCAATATGGTTGTCATGGCTTTGGTGATGTCATAATGGTCGTCATGGCGACGATGATGTCATAATGGTCGTCACGGCGACGATGATGTCATAATGGTCGTCACGGCGGCGGTAATGTCATAATTGTCGTCATGGCGACGATGATGTCATACTGTCGTCATGGCGACGGTGTTGCCATAATGGTCGTCATGGCGACGATGATGTCATAATGGTCATCATGGCGACGATGACGTCATAATGGTCGTCATGGCGACGATGACGTCATAATGGTCGTCATGGCGACGATGATGTCATAATGGTCGTCATGGCGACGATGATGTCATACTGGTCGTCATGGCGACGGTGTTGCCATAATGGTCGTCATGGCGACGATGATGTCATAATGGTAGTCATGCCGACGATGATGTCATAATGGTCGTCATGGCGACGGTGTTGCCATAATGGTCGTCATGGCGACGATGATGTCATAATGGTCGTCATGGCAACGATGATGTCATAATGGTCGTCATGGCGACGATGATGTCAGTATGGTGGTCATGGCTTTGGTGATGTCATAATGGTCGTCATGGCGACGATGTCAATATGGTGGTCATTGCTTTGGTGATGTCATAATGGTCGTCATGGCGACGGTGATTTCATAATAGTAGTCATGGCAATGGTCATGTCATACTGGTCGTCATGGCGACGGTGTTGCCATAATGGTCGTCATTTCGACGATGATGTCATAATGTTCATCATGCCGACGATGATGTCATAATGGTCGTCATGGCGACGGTGTTGTCATAATGGTCGTCATGGCGACGGTGATGTCATGATGGTCGTCATGCCGACGATGATGTCAGTATGGTGGTCATGGCTTTGGTGATGTCATAATGGTCGTCATGGCGACGATGATGTCATAATGGTCGTCATAGCGACGATGATGTCATAATGGTCGTCATGGCGACGATGATGACATAATGGTCGTCATGGCGACGATGATGTCAGTATGGTGGTCATGGCTTTGGTGATGTCATAATGGTTGTCATGGCGACGGTGATGTCATAATGGTCGTCATGGCGACGATGATGTCATAATGGTCGTCATGGCGACGATGATGTCATAATGGTCATCACGGCGATGATGATGTCATAATGGTCGTCACGGCGATGGTGATGTCATAATGGTCGTCATGGCGACGATGATGTCATAATGGTCGTCATGGCGACGATGATGTCATACTGGTCGTCATGGAGACGGTGTTGCCATAATGGTCGTCATGGCGACGATGATGTCATAATGTTCGTCATGGCGACGATGATGTCAGTATGGTGGTCATGGCTTTGGTGATGTCATAATGGTCGTCATGGCAATGGTGATGTCAGAATGGTCGTCATGGCGACGATGATGTCAGTATGGTGGTCATGGCTTTGGTGATGTCATAATGGTCGTCATGGCGACGATGATGTCATAATGGTCGTCATGGCGACGATGATGTCATAATGGTCGTCATGGCGACGATGATGTCAATATGGTTGTCATGGCTTTGGTGATGTCATAATGGTCGACATGGCGACGGTGATGTCATAATGGTCGTCATGGCGACGATGATGTCATAATGGTCGTCATGGCGACGATGATGTCATAATGGTCGTCATGGCGACGATGATGTCATACTGATCGTCATGGCGACGGTGTTGCCATAATGGTCGTCATGGCGACGATGATGTCATAATGGTCGTCATGGCGACAATGATGTCAGTATGGTGGTCATGGCTTTGGTGATGTCATAATGGTCGTCATGGCGACAGTGATGTCATAATGGTCGTCATGGCAATGGTGATGTCAGAATGGTCGTCATGGCGACGATGATGTCAGTATGGTGGTCATGGCTTTGGTGATGTCATAATGGTCGTCATGGCGACGATGATGTCAATATGGTTGTCATGGCTTTGGTGATGTCATAATGGTCGTCATGGCGACGGTGATGTCATAATGGTCGTCATGGCGACGATGATGTCATAATGGTCATCACGGCGACGATGATGTCATAATGGTCGTCACGGCGATGGTGATGTCATAATGGTCGTCATGGCGACGATGATGTCATACTGGTCGTCATGGAGATGGTGTTGCCATAATGGTCGTCATGGCGACGATGATGTCATAAAGGTCGTCATGGCGACGATGATGTCATAATGCTCGTCATGGCGACGGTGTTGCCATAATGGTCGTCATGGCGACGATGATGTCATAATGGTCGTCATGCCGACGATGATGTCATAATGGTCGTCATGGCGACGGTGTTGCCATAATGGTCATCATGGCGACGATGATGTCATAATGGTCGTCATGGCGACAATGATGTCATAATGGTCGTCATGGCGACGATGATGTCATAATGGTCGTCATGGCGACGATGATGTCAATATGGTTGTCATGGCTTTGGTGATGTCATAATGGTCGTCATGGCGACGGTGATGTCATAATGGTCGTCATGGCGACGATGATGTCATAATGGTCGTCACAGCGACGATGATGTCATAATGGTCGTCACGGCGACGGTGATGTCATAATGGTCGTCATGGCGACGATGATGTCATACTGGTCGTCATGGCGACGGTGTTGACATAATGGTCGTCATGGCGACGATGATGTCATAATGGTCGTCATGGCGACGGTGATGTCATAATGGTCGTCATGGCGACGGTGATGTCATGATGGTCGTCATGCCGACGATGATGTCAGTATGGTGGTCATGGCTTTGGTGATGTCATAATGGTCGTCATGGCGACGATGATGTCATAATGGTCGTCATAGCGACGATGATGTCATAATGGTCGTCATGGCGACGATGATGTCAGTATGGTGGTCATGGCTTTGGTGATGTCATAATGGTTGTCATGGTGACGGTGATGTCATAATGGTCGTCATGGCGACGATGATGTCATAATGGTCGTCATGGCGACGATGACGTCATAATGGTCGTCATGGCGACGATGACGTCATAATGGTCGTCATGGCGACGATGTTGTCATAAAGGTCGTCATGGCGACGATGATGTCATACTGGTCGTCATGGCGACAGTGTTGCCATAATGGTCGTCATGGCGACGATGATGTCATAATGGTCGTCATGGCGACGATGATGTCAATATGGTTGTCATGGCTTTGGTGATGTCATAATGGTCGTCATGGCGACGGTGATGTCATAATGTTCGTCACGGCGACGATGATGTCATAATGATAGTCACGGCAACGATGATGTCATAATGGTCGTCACGGCGACGGTGATGTCATTATGGTCGTCATGGCGACGATAACGTCATAATGGTCGTCATGGCGACGATGATGTCATAATGGTCGTCATGGCGACGATGATGTCATAATGGTCGTCATGGCGACGATGATGACAAAATGGTCGTCATGGCGACGATGACGTCATAATGGTCGTCATGGCGACGATGATGCCATAATGGTCGTCATGGCGACGATGATGTCATACTGGTCGTCATGGCGACGGTGATGTCATAATGGTCGTCATGGCGACAATGATGTCATAATGGTCGTCATGGCGACGATGATGTCAGTATGGTGGTCATGGCTTTGATGATGTCATAATGGTCGTCATGGCGACGGTGATGTCATAATGGTCGTCATGGCAAGGGTGATGTCAGAATGGTCGTCATGGCGACGATGATGTCCGTATGGTGGTCATGGCTTTGGTGATGTCATAATGGTCGTCATGGCGACGATGATGTCATAATGGTCGTCATGGCGACGATGATGTCAATATGGTTGTCATGGCTTTGGTGATGTCATAATGGTCGTCATGGCGACGATGATGTCATAATGGTCGTCACGGCGACGATGATGTCATAATGGTCGTCACGGCGGCGGTAATGTCATAATTGTCGTCATGGCGACGATGATGTCATACTGTCGTCATGGCGACGGTGTTGCCATAATGGTCGTCATGGCGACGATGATGTCATAATGGTCATCATGGCGACGATGACGTCATAATGGTCGTCATGGCGACGATGACGTCATAATGGTCGTCATGGCGACGATGATGTCATAATGGTCGTCATGGCGACGATGATGTCATACTGGTCGTCATGGCGACGGTGTTGCCATAATGGTCGTCATGGCGACGATGATGTCATAATGGTAGTCATGCCGACGATGATGTCATAATGGTCGTCATGGCGACGGTAATGCCATAATGGTCGTCATGGCGACGATGATGTCATAATGGTCGTCATGGCAACGATGATGTCATAATGGTCGTCATGGCGACGATGATGTCAGTATGGTGGTCATGGCTTTGGTGATGTCATAATGGTCGTCATGGCGACGATGTCAATATGGTGGTCATTGCTTTGGTGATGTCATAATGGTCGTCATGGCGACGGTGATTTCATAATAGTAGTCATGGCAATGGTCATGTCATACTGGTCGTCATGGCGACGGTGTTGCCATAATGGTCGTCATTTCGACGATGATGTCATAATGTTCATCATGCCGACGATGATGTCATAATGGTCGTCATGGCGACGGTGTTGTCATAATGGTCGTCATGGCGACGGTGATGTCATGATGGTCGTCATGCCGACGATGATGTCAGTATGGTGGTCATGGCTTTGGTGATGTCATAATGGTCGTCATGGGGACGATGATGTCATAATGGTCGTCATAGCGACGATGATGTCATAATGGTCGTCATGGCGACGATGATGACATAATGGTCGTCATGGCGAAGATGATGTCAGTATGGTGGTCATGGCTTTGGTGATGTCATAATGGTTGTCATGGCGACGGTGATGTCATAATGGTCGTCATGGCGACGATGATGTCATAATGGTCGTCATGGCGACGATGATGTCATAATGGTCATCACGGCGATGATGATGTCATAATGGTCGTCACGGCGATGGTGATGTCATAATGGTCGTCATGGCGACGATGATGTCATAATGGTCGTCATGGCGACGATGATGTCATACTGGTCGTCATGGAGACGGTGTTGCCATAATGGTCGTCATGGCGACGATGATGTCATAAAGGTCGTCATGGCGACGATGATGTCATAATGGTCGTCATGGCGACGGTGTTGCCATAATGGTCGTCATGGCGACGATGATGTCATAATGGTCGTCATGCCGACGATGATGTCATAATGGTCGTCATGGCGACGGTGTTGCCATAATGGTCGTCATGGCGACGATGATGTCATAATGGTCGTCATGGCGACAATGATGTCATAATGGTCGTCATGGCGACGATGATGTCAATATGGTTGTCATGGCTTTGGTGATGTCATAATGGTCGTCATGGCGACGGTGATGTCATAATGGTCGTCATGGCGACGATGATGTCATAATGGTCGTCACAGCGACGATGATGTCATAATGGTCGTCACGGCGACGGTGATGTCATAATGGTCGTCATGGCAATGGTGATGTCAGAATGGTCGTCATGGCGACGATGATGTCAGTATGGTTGTCATGGCTTTGGTGATGTCATAATGGTCGTCATGGCGACGATGATGTCATAATGGTCGTCATGGCGACGATGATGTCATACTGGTCGTCATGGCGACGGTGTTGACATAATGGTCGTCATGGCGACGATGATGTCATAATGGTCGTCATGGCGACGGTGATGTCATAATGGTCGTCATGGCGACGGTGATGTCATGATGGTCGTCATTCCGACGATGATGTCAGTATGGTGGTCATGGCTTTGGTGATGTCATAATGGTCGTCATGGCGACGATGATGTCATAATGGTCGTCATAGCGACGATGATGTCATAATGGTCGTCATGGCGACGATGATGTCAGTATGGTGGTCATGGCTTTGGTGATGTCATAATGGTTGTCATGGCGACGGTGATGTCATAATGGTCGTCATGGCGACGATGATATCATAATGGTCGTCATGGTGACGATGATGTCATAATTGTCGTCATGGCGACGATGACGTCATAATGGTCGTCATGGCGACGATGACGTCATAATGGTCGTCATGGCGACGATGTTGTCATAAAGGTCGTCATGGCGACGATGATGTCATACTGGTCGTCATGGCGACGATGATGTCAATATGGTTGTCATGGCTTTGGTGATGTCATAATGGTCGTCATGGCGACGGTGATGTCATAATGTTCGTCACGGCGACGATGATGTCATAATGATCGTCACGGCAACGATGATGTCATAATGGTCGTCACGGCGACGGTGATGTCATTATGGTCGTCATGGCGACGATGATGTCATAATGGTCGTCATGGCGACGATGATGTCATAATGGTCGTCATGGCGACGATGATGACATAATGGTCGTCATGGCGACGATGACGTCATAATGGTCGTCATGGCGACGATGATGCCATAATGGTCGTCATGGCGACGGTGATGTCATAATGGTCGTCATGGCGACAATGATGTCATAATGGTCGTCATGGCGACGATGATGTCAGTATGGTGGTCATGGCTTTGATGATGTCATAATGGTCGTCATGGCGACGGTGATGTCATAATGGTCGTCATGGCAAGGGTGATGTCAGAATGGTCGTCATGGCGACGATGATGTCCGTATGGTGGTCATGGCTTTGGTGATGTCATAATGGTCGTCATGGCGACGATGATGTCATAATGGTCGTCATGGCGACGATGATGTCATAATGGTCGTCACGGCGACGATGATGTCATAATGGTCGTCACGGCGGCGGTAATGTCATAATTGTCGTCATGGCGACGATGATGTCATACTGTCGTCATGGCGACGGTGTTGCCATAATGGTCGTCATGGCGACGATGATGTCATAATGGTCATCATGGCGACGATGACGTCATAATGGTCGTCATGGCGACGATGACGTCATAATGGTCGTCATGGCGACGATGATGTCATAATGGTCGTCATGGCGACGATGATGTCATACTGGTCGTCATGGCGACGGTGTTGCCATAATGGTCGTCATGGCGACGATGATGTCATAATGGTAGTCATGCCGACGATGATGTCATAATGGTCGTCATGGCGACGGTGTTGCCATAATGGTCGTCATGGCGACGATGATGTCATAATGGTCGTCATGGCAACGATGATGTCATAATGGTCGTCATGGCGACGATGATGTCAGTATGGTGGTCATGGCTTTGGTGATGTCATAATGGTCGTCATGGCGACGATGTCAATATGGTGGTCATTGCTTTGGTGATGTCATAATGGTCGTCATGGCGACGGTGATTTCATAATAGTAGTCATGGCAATGGTCATGTCATACTGGTCGTCATGGCGACGGTGTTGCCATAATGGTCGTCATTTCGACGATGATGTCATAATGTTCGTCATGCCGACGATGATGTCATAATGGTCGTCATGGCGACGGTGTTGTCATAATGGTCGTCATGGCGACGGTGATGTCATGATGGTCGTCATGCCGACGATGATGTCAGTATGGTGGTCATGGCTTTGGTGATGTCATAATGGTCGTCATGGCGACGATGATGTCATAATGGTCGTCATAGCGACGATGATGTCATAATGGTCGTCATGGCGACGATGATGACATAATGGTCGTCATGGCGACGATGATGTCAGTATGGTGGTCATGGCTTTGGTGATGTCATAATGGTTGTCATGGCGACGGTGATGTCATAATGGTCGTCATGGCGACGATGATGTCATAATGGTCGTCATGGAGACGATGATGTCATAATGGTCATCACGGCGATGATGATGTCATAATGGTCGTCACGGCGATGGTGATGTCATAATGGTCGTCATGGCGACGATGATGTCATAATGGTCGTCATGGCGACGATGATGTCATACTGGTCGTCATGGAGACGGTGTTGCCATAATGGTCGTCATGGCGACGATGATGTCATAAAGGTCGTCATGGCGACGATGATGTCATAATGGTCGTCATGGCGACGGTGTTGCCATAATGGTCGTCATGGCGACGATGATGTCATAATGGTCGTCATGCCGACGATGATGTCATAATGGTCGTCATGGCGACGGTGTTGCCATAATGGTCGTCATGGCGACGATGATGTCAGTATGGTGGTCATGGCTTTGGTGATGTCATAATGGTCGTCATGGCGACGATGATGTCATAATGGTCGTCATAGCGACGATGATGTCATAATGGTCGTCATGGCGACGATGATGTCAGTATGGTGGTCATGGCTTTGGTGATGTCATAATGGTTGTCATGGCGACGGTGATGTCATAATGGTCGTCATGGCGACGATGATGTAATAATGGTCGTCATGGTGACGATGATGTCATAATGGTCGTCATAGCGACGATGACGTCATAATGGTCGTCATGGCGACGATGACGTCATAATGGTCGTCATGGCGACGATGTTGTCATAAAGGTCGTCATGGCGACGATGATGTCATACTGGTCGTCATGGCGACGGTGTTGCCATAATGGTCGTCATGGCGACGATGATGTCAATATGGTTGTCATGGCTTTGGTGATGTCATAATGGTCGTCATGGCGACGGTGATGTCATAATGTTCGTCACGGCGACGATGATGTCATAATGATCGTCACGGCGACGATGATGTCATAATGGTCGTCACGGCGACGGTGATGTCATAATGGTCGTCATGGCGACGATAACGTCATAATGGTCGTCATGGCGACGATGATGTCATAATGGTCGTCATGGCGACGATGATGTCATAATGGTCGTCATGGCGACGATGATGACATAATGGTCGTCATGGCGACGATGACGTCATAATGGTCGTCATGGCGACGATGATGTCATAATGGTCGTCATGGCGACGATGATGTCATACTGGTCGTCATGGCGACGATGACGTCATAATGGTCGTCATGGCGACGATGATGTCATAATGGTCGTCATGGCGACGATGATGTCATACTGGTCGTCATGGCGACGGTGTTGCCATAATGGTCATCATGGCTACGATGATGTCATAATGGTCGTCATGGCGACGGTGATGTCATAATGGTCGTCATGGCGACGATGATGTCATAATAGTCGTCATGGCGACGATGATGTCAGTATGGTGGTCATGGCTTTGGTGATGTCATAATGGTCGTCATGGCGACGGTGATGTCATAATGGTCGTCGTGGCAATGGTGATGTCAGAATGGTCGTCATGGCGACGATGATGTCAGTATGGTGGTCATGGCTTTGGTGATGTCATAATGGTCGTCATGGCGACGATGATGTCATAATGGTCGTCATGGCGACGATGATGTCAATATGGTTGTCATGGCTTTGGTGATGTCATAATGGTCGTCATGGCGACGGTGATGTCATAATGGTCGTCATGGCGACGATGATGTCATAATGGTCGTCACGGCGACGATGATGTCATAATGGTCGTCACGGCGGCGGTAATGTCATATTTGTCGTCATGGCGACGATGATGTCATATTGTCGTCATGGCGACGGTGTTGCCATAATGGTCGTCATAGCGACGATGATGTCATAATGGTCATCATGGCGACGATGACGTCATAATGGTCGTCATGGCGACGATGACGTCATAATGGTCGTTATGGCGACGATGATGTCATAATGGTCGTCATGGCGACGATGATGTCATACTGGTCGTCATGGCGACGATGATGTCATACTGGTCGTCATGGCGACGGTGTTGCCATAATGGTCGTCATGCCGACGATGATGTCATAATGGTCGTCATGCCGACGATGATGTCATAATGGTCGTCATGGCGACGGTGTTGCCATAATGGTCGTCATGGCGACGATGATGTCATAATGGTCGTCATGGCAACGATGATGTCATAATGGTCGTCATGGCGACGATGATGTCAGTATGGTGGTCATTGCTTTGGTGATGTCATAATGGTCGTCATGGCGACGGTGATGTCATAATAGTCGTCATGGCAATGGTGATGTCATACTGGTCGTCATGGCGACGGTGTTGCCATAATGGTCGTCATTTCGACGATGATGTCATAATGGTCGTCATGTCGACGATGATGTCATAATGGTCGTCATGGCGACGGTGTTGTCATAATGGTCGTCATGGCGACGATGATGTCATAATGGTCGTCATGGCGACGATGATGTCATAATGGTCGTCATGGCGACAATGATGTCATAATGGTCGTCATGGCGACGATGATGTCATAATGGTCGTCATGGCGACGATGATGTCATAATGGTCGTCATGGCGACGATGATGTCAATATGGTTGTCATGGCTTTGGTGATGTCATAATGGTCGTCATGGCGACGGTGATGTCATAATGGTCGTCATGGCGACGATGATGTCATAATGGTCGTCACAGCGACGATGATGTCATAATGGTCATCACGGCGACGGTGATGTCATAATGGTCGTCATGGCGACGATGATGTCATACTGGTCGTCATGGCGACGGTGTTGCCATAATGGTCGTCATGGCGACGATGATGTCATAATGGTCATCATGGCGACGATGGTGTCATAATGGTCGTCATGGCGACGATGACGTCATAATGGTCGTCATTGCGACAATGATGTAATAATGGTCGTCATGGCGACGATGATATCATACTGGTCGTCATGGCGACGGTGTTGCCATAATGGTCGTCATGGCGACGATGATGTCATAATGGTCGTCATGGCGACGGTGATGTCATAATGGTCGTCATAGCGACGATGATGTCATAATGGTCGTCATGGCGACGATGATGTCAGTATGGTGGTCATGGCTTTGGTGATGTCATAATGGTTGTCATGGCGATGGTGATGTCATAATGGTCGTCATGGCGACGATGATGTCATAATGGTCGTCATGGTGACGATGATGTCATAATGGTCGTCATGGCGACGATGACGTCATAATGGTCGTCATGGCGACGATGACGTCATAATGGTTGTCATGGCGACGATGTTGTCATAATGGTCGTCACGGCGACGATGATGTCATACTGGTCGTCATGGCGACGGTGTTGCCATAATGGTCGTCATGGCGACGATGATGTCATAATGGTCGTCACGGCGACGGTGATGTCCTACTGGTCGTCATGGCGACGATAACGTCATAATGGTCGTCATGGCGACGATGATGTCATAATGGTCGTCATGGCGACGATGATGTCATAATGGTCGTCATGGCGACGATGATGACATAATGGTCGTCATGGCGACGATGACGTCATAATGGTCGTCATGGTGACGATGACGTCATAATGGTCGTCATGGCGACGATGATGTCATACTGGTCGTCATGGCGACGGTGTTGCCATAATGGTCGTCATGGCGACGATGATGTCATAATGATCGTCATGGCGACGGTGATGTCATAATGGTCGTCATGGCGACGGTGATGTCATGATGGTCGTCATGCCGACGATGATGTCAGTATGGTTGTCATGGCTTTGGTGATGTCATAATGGTCGTCATGGCGACGATGATGTCATAATGGTTGTCATAGCGACGATGATGTCATAATGGTCGTCATGGCGACGATGATGTCAGTATGGTGGTAATGGCTTTGGTGATGTCATAATGGTTGTCATGGCGACGGTGATGTCTTAATGGTCGTCATGGTGACGATGATGTCATAATGGTCGTCATGGCGACGATGACGTCATAATGGTCGTCATGGCGACGATGACGTCATAATGGTCGTCATGGCGACGATGTTGTCATAATGGTCGTCATGGCGACGATGATGTCATATTGGTCGTCATGGCGACGGTGTTGCCATAATGGTCGTCATGGCGACGATGATGTCATAATGGTCGTCATGGCGACGATGATGTCAATATGGTTGTCATGGCTTTGGTGATGTCATAATGTTCGTCACGGCGACGATGATGTCATAATGATCGTCACGGCGACGATGATGTCATAATGGTCGTCACGGCGACGGTGATGTCATAATGGTCGTCATGGCGACGATAACGTCATAATGGTCGTCATGGCGACGATGATGTCATAATGGTCGTCATGGCGACGATGATGTCATAATGGTCGTCATGGCGACGATGATGACATAATGGTCGTCATGGCGACGATGACGTCATAATGGTCGTCATGGCGACGATGATGTCATAATGGTCGTCATGGCGACGATGATGTCATACTGGTCGTCATGGCGACGATGACGTCATAATGGTCGTCATGGCGACGATGATGTCATAATGGTCGTCATTGCGACGATGATGTCATACTGGTCGTCATGGCGACGGTGATGTCATAATGGTCGTCATGGCGACGATGATGTCATAATAGTCGTCATGGCGACGATGATGTCAGTATGGTGGTCATGGCTTTGGTGATGTCATAATGGTCGTCATGGCGACGGTGATGTCATAATGGTCGTCATGGCAATTGTGATGTCAGAATGGTCGTCATGGCGACGATGATTTCAGTATGGTGGTCATGGCTTTGGTGATGTCATAATGGTCGTCATGGCGACGATGATGTCATAATGGTCGTCATGGCGACGATGATGTCAATATGGTTGTCATGGCTTTGGTGATGTCATAATGGTCGTCATGGCGACGGTGATGTCATAATGGTCGTCATGGCGACGATGATGTCAGTATGGTGGTCATGGCTTTGGTGATGTCACAATGGTCGTCATGGCAATGGTGATGTCAGAATGGTCGTCATGGCGACGATGATGTCAGTATGGTGGTCATGGCTTTGGTGATGTCATAATGGTCGTCATGGCGACGATGATGTCATAATGGTCGTCATGGCGACGATGATGTCAATATGGTTGTCATGGCTTTGGTGATGTCATAATGGTCGTCATGGCGACGGTGATGTCATAATGGTCGCCATGGCGACAATGATGTCATAATGGTCGTCACGGCGACGATGATGTCATAATGGTCGTCACGGCGACGGTGATGTCATAATGGTCGTCATGGCGACGATGATGTCATACTGGTCGTCATGGCGACGATGATGTCATAATGGTCGTCATGGCGACAATGATGTCATAATGGTCGTCATGGCGACGATGATGTCATAATGGTCGTCATGGCGACGATGATGTCAGTATGGTGGTCATGGCTTTGGTGATGTCATAATGGTCGTCATGGCGACGGTGATGTCATAATGGTCGTCATGGCAATGGTGATGTCAGAATGGTTGTCATGGCGACGATAATGTCAGTATGGTGGCCATGGCTTTGGTGATGTCATAATGGTCGTCATGGCGACGAAGATGTCATAATGGTCGTCATGGCGACGATGATGTCATACTGGTCGTCATGGCGACGATGATGTCATACTGGTCGTCATGGCGACGGTGTTGCCATAATGGTCGTCATGGCGACGATGATGTCATAATGGTCGTCATGGCGACGGTGCTGTCATAATGGTCATTAAGCCGACGATGATGTCAGTATGGTGGTCATTGCTTTGGTGATGTCATAATGGTCGTCATGGCGACGATGATGTCATGATGGTCGTCATAGCGACGATGATGTCATAATGGTCGTCATGACGACGATGATGTCAGTATGGTGGTCATGGCTTTGGTGATGTCATAATGGTTGTCATGGCGACGGTGATGTCATAATGGTCGTCATGGCAATGGTGATGTCAGAATGGTCGTCATGGCGACGATGATGTCAGTATGGTGGTCATGGCTTTGGTGATGTCATAATGGTCGTCATGGCGACGATGATGTCATAATGGTCGTCATGGCGACGATGATGTCAATATGGTTGTCATGGCTTTGGTGATGTCATAATGGTCGACATGGCGACGTTGATGTCATAATGGTCGTCATGGCGACGATGATGTCATAATGGTCGTCATGGCGACGATGATGTCATAATGGTCGTCACGGCGACGGTGATGTCATAATGGTCGTCATGGCGACGATGATGTCATACTGGTCGTCATGGCGACGGTGTTGCCATAATGGTCGTCATGGCGACGATGATGTCATAATGGTCGTCATGGCGACGATGATGTCATAATAGTCGTCATGGCGACGATGATGTCAGTATGGTGGTCATGGCTTTGGTGATGTCATAATGGTCGTCATGGCGACGGTGATGTCATAATGGTCGTCATGGCAATGGTGATGTCAGAATGGTCGTCATGGCGACGATGATTTCAGTATGGTGGTCATGGCTTTGGTGATGTCATAATGGTCGTCATGGCGACGGTGATGTCATAATGGTCGTCATGGCGACGATGATGTCAGTATGGTGGTCATGGCTTTGGTGATGTCATAATGGTCGTCATGGCGACGATGATGTCATAATGGTCGTCATGGCGACGATGATGTCAATATGGTTGTCATGGCTTTGGTGATGTCATAATGGTCGTCATGGCGACGGTGATGTCATAATGGTCGCCATGGCGACAATGATGTCATAATGGTCGTCACGGCGACGATGATGTCATAATGGTCGTCACGGCGACGGTGATGTCATAATGGTCGTCATGGCGACGATGATGTCATACTGGTCGTCATGGCGACGATGATGTCATAATGGTCGTCATGGCGACAATGATGTCATAATGGTCGTCATGGCGACGATGATGTCATAATGGTCGTCATGGCGACGATGATGTCAGTATGGTGGTCGTGGCTTTGGTGATGTCATAATGGTCGTCATGGCGACGGTGATGTCATAATGGTCGTCATGGCAATGGTGATGTCAGAATGGTTGTCATGGCGACGATAATGTCAGTATGGTGGCCATGGCTTTGGTGATGTCATAATGGTCGTCATGGTGACGAAGATGTCATAATGGTCGTCATGGCGACGATGATGTCATACTGGTCGTCATGGCGACGATGATGTCATACTGGTCGTCATGGCGACGGTGTTGCCATAATGGTCGTCATGGCGACGATGATGTCATAATGGTCGTCATGGCGACGGTGCTGTCATAATGGTCATTAAGCCGACGATGATGTCAGTATGGTGGTCATTGCTTTGGTGATGTCATAATGGTCGTCATGGCGACGATGATGTCATGATGGTCGTCATAGCGACGATGATGTCATAATGGTCGTCATGACGACGATGATGTCAGTATGGTGGTCATGGCTTTGGTGATGTCATAATGGTTGTCATGGCGACGGTGATGTCATAATGGTCGTCATGGCAATGGTGATGTCAGAATGGTCGTCATGGCGACGATGATGTCAGTATGGTGGTCATGGCTTTGGTGATGTCATAATGGTCGTCATGGCGACGATGATGTCATAATGGTCGTCATGGCGACGATGATGTCAATATGGTTGTCATGGCTTTGGTGATGTCATAATGGTCGACATGGCGACGTTGATGTCATAATGGTCGTCATGGCGACGATGATGTCATAATGGTCGTCATGGCGACGATGATGTCATAATGGTCGTCACGGCGACGGTGATGTCATAATGGTCGTCATGGCGACGATGATGTCATACTGGTCGTCATGGCGACGGTGTTGCCATAATGGTCGTCATGGCGACGATGATGTCATAATGGTCGTCATGGCGACGATGATGTCATAATAGTCGTCATGGCGACGATGATGTCAGTATGGTGGTCATGGCTTTGGTGATGTCATAATGGTCGTCATGGCGACGGTGATGTCATAATGGTCGTCATGGCAATGGTGATGTCAGAATGGTCGTCATGGCGACGATGATTTCAGTATGGTGGTCATGGCTTTGGTGATGTCATAATGGTCGTCATGGCGACGATGATGTCATAATGGTCGTCATGGCGACGATGATGTCAATATGGTTGTCATGGCTTTGGTGATGTCATAATGGTCGTCATGGCGACGGTGATGTCATAATGGTCGTCATGGCGACGATGATGTCAGTATGGTGGTCATGGCTTTTGTGATGTCACAATGGTCGTCATGGCAATGGTGATGTCAGAATGGTCGTCATGGCGACGATGATGTCAGTATGGTGGTCATGGCTTTGGTGATGTCATAATGGTCGTCATGGCGACGATGATGTCATAATGGTCGTCATGGCGACGATGATGTCAATATGGTTGTCATGGCTTTGGTGATGTCATAATGGTCGTCATGGCGACTGTGATGTCATAATGGTCGCCATGGCGACGATGATGTCATAATGGTCGTCACGGCGACGATGATGTCATAATGGTCGTCACGGCGACGGTGATGTCATAATGGTCGTCATGGCGACGATGATGTCAGTATGGTGGTCATGGCTTTGGTGATGTCATAATGGTCGTCATGGCGACGGTGATGTCATAATGGTCGTCATGGCAATGGTGATGTCAGAATGGTTGTCATGGCGACGATGATGTCAGTATGGTGGCCATGGCTTTGGTGATGTCATAATGGTCGTCATGGCGACGAAGATGTCATAATGGTCGTCATGGCGACGATGATGTCATACTGGTCGTCATGGCGACGATGATGTCATACTGGTCGTCATGGCGACGGTGTTGCCATAATGGTCGTCATGGCGACGATGATGTCATAATGGTCGTCATGGCGACGGTGCTGTCATAATGGTCATTAAGCCGACGATGATGTCAGTATGGTGGTCATTGCTTTGGTGATGTCATAATGGTCGTCATGGCGACGATGATGTCATGATGGTCGTCATAGCGACGATGATGTCATAATGGTCGTCATGACGACGATGATGTCAGTATGGTGGTCATGGCTTTGGTGATGTCATAATGGTTGTCATGGCGACGGTGATGTCATAATGGTCGTCATGGCAATGGTGATGTCAGAATGGTCGTCATGGCGACGATGATGTCAGTATGGTGGTCATGGCTTTGGTGATGTCATAATGGTCGTCATGGCGACGATGATGTCATAATGGTCGTCATGGCGACGATGATGTCAATATGGTTGTCATGGCTTTGGTGATGTCATAATGGTCGACATGGCGACGTTGATGTCATAATGGTCGTCATGGCGACGATGATGTCATAATGGTCGTCATGGCGACGACGATGTCAAAATGGTCGTCACGGCGACGGTGATGTCATAATGGTCGTCATGGCGACGATGATGTCATACTGGTCGTCATGGCGACGGTGTTGCCATAATGGTCGTCATGGCGACGATGATGTCATAATGGTCGTCATGGCGACGATGATGTCATAATGGTCGTCATGGCGACGATGATGTCATACTGGTCGTCATGGCGAAGATGATGTCATAATGGTCGTCATGGCGACGGTGATGTCATAATGGTCGTCAAGCCGACGATGATGTCAGTATGGTGGTCATGGCTTTGGTGATGTCATAATGGTCGTCATGGCGACGATGATGTCATAATGGTCGTCATAGCGACGATGATGTCATAATGTTCGTCATGGCGACGATGATGTCAGTATGGTGGTCATGGCTTTGGTGATGTCATAATGGTTGTCATGGCGACGGTGATGTCATAATGGTCGTCATGGCAATGGTGATGTCAGAATGGTCGTCATGGCGACGATGATGTCAGTATGGTGGTCATGGCTTTGGTGATGTCATAATGGTCGTCATGGCGACGATGATGTCAATATGGTTGTCATGGCTTTGGTGATGTCATAATGGTCGACATGGCGACGGTGATGTCATAATGGTCGTCATGGCGACGATGATGTCATAATGGTCGTCATGGCGACGATGATGTCATAATGGTCGTCATGGCGACGATGATGTCTTACTGATCGTCATGGCGACGGTGTTGCCATAATGGTCGTCATGGCGACGATGATGTCAGTATGGTGGTCATGGCTTTGGTGATGTCATAATGGTTGTCATGGCGACGGTGATGTCATAATGGTCGTCATGGCAATGGTGATGTCAGAATGGTCGTCATGGCGACGATGATGTCAGTATGGTGGTCATGGCTTTGGTGATGTCATAATGGTCGTCATGGCGACGATGATGTCAATATGGTTGTCATGGCTTTGGTGATGTCATAATGGTCGACATGGCGACGGTGATGTCATAATGGTCGTCATGGCGACGATGATGTCATAATGGTCGTCATGGCGACGATGATGTCATAATGGTCGTCATGGCGACGATGATGTCTTACTGATCGTCATGGCGACGGTGTTGCCATAATGGTCGTCATGGCAATGGTGATGTCAGAATGGTCGTCATGGCGACGATGATGTCAGTATGGTGGTCATGGCTTTGGTGATGTCATAATGGTCGTCATGGCGACGATGATGTCAATATGGTTGTCATGGCTTTGGTGATGTCATAATGGTCGACATGGCGACGGTGATGTCATAATGGTCGTCATGGCGACGATGATGTCATAATGGTCGTCATGGCGACGATGATGTCATAATGGTCGTCATGGCGACGATGATGTCTTACTGATCGTCATGGCGACGGTGTTGCCATAATGGTCGTCATGGCGACGATGATGTCAGTATGGTGGTCATGGCTTTGGTGATGTCATAATGGTTGTCATGGCGACGGTGATGTCATAATGGTCGTCATGGCAATGGTGATGTCAGAATGGTCGTCATGGCGACGATGATGTCAGTATGGTGGTCATGGCTTTGGTGATGTCATAATGGTCGTCATGGCGACGATGATGTCAATATGGTTGTCATGGCTTTGGTGATGTCATAATGGTCGACATGGCGACGGTGATGTCATAATGGTCGTCATGGCGACGATGATGTCATAATGGTCGTCATGGCGACGATGATGTCATAATGGTCGTCATGGCGACGATGATGTCTTACTGATCGTCATGGCGACGGTGTTGCCATAATGGTCGTCATGGCGACGATGATGTCATAATGGTCGTCATGGCGACAATGATGTCAGTATGGTGGTCATGGCTTTGGTGATGTCATAATGGTCGTCATGGCGACGGTGATGTCATAATGGTCGTCATGGCAATGGTGATGTCAGAATGGTCGTCATGGCGACGATGATGTCAGTATGGTGGTCATGGCTTTGGTGATGTCATAATGGTCGTCATGGCGACGATGATGTCAATATGGTTGTCATGGCTTTGGTGATGTCATAATGGTCGTCATGGCGACGGTGATGTCATAATGGTCGTCATGGCGACGATGATGTCATAATGGTCATCACGGCGATGATGATGTCATAATGGTCGTCACGGCGATGGTGATGTCATAATGGTCGTCATGGCGACGATGATGTCATACTGGTCGTCATGGAGACAGTGTTGCCATAATGGTCGTCATGGTGACGATGATGTCATAAAGGTCGTCATGGCGACGATGATGTCATAATGGTCGTCATGGCGACGGTGTTGCCATAATGGTCGTCATGGCGACGATGATGTCATAATGGTCATCATGCCGACGATGATGTCATAATGGTCGTCATGGCGACGGTGTTGCCATAATGGTCGTCATGGCGACGATGATGTCATAATGGTCGTCATGGCGACAATGATGTCATAATGGTCGTCATGGCGACGATGATGTCATAATGGTCGTCATGGCGACGATGATGTCAATATGGTTGTCATGGCTTTGGTGATGTCATAATGGTCGTCATGGCGACGGTGATGTCATAATGGTCGTCATGGCGACGATGATGTCATAATGGTCGTCACAGCGACGATGATGTCATAATGGTCGTCACGGCGACGGTGATGTCATAATGGTCGTCATGGCGACGATGATGTCATATTGGTCGTCATGGCGACGGTGTTGACATAATGGTCGTCATGGCGACGATGATGTCATAATGGTCGTCATGGCGACGGTGATGTCATAATGGTCGTCATGGCGACGGTGATGTCATGATGGTCGTCATGCCGACGATGATGTCAGTATGGTGGTCATGGCTTTGGTGATGTCATAATGGTCGTCATGGCGACGATGATGTCATAATGGTCGTCATAGCGACGATGATGTCATAATGGTCGTCATGGCGACGATGATGTCAGTATGGTGGTCATGGCTTTGGTGATGTCATAATGGTTGTCATGGCGACGGTGATGTCATAATGGTCGTCATGGCGACGATGATGTCATAATGGTCGTCATGGTGACGATGATGTCATAATGGTCGTCATGGCGACGATGACGTCATAATGGTCGTCATGGCGACGATGACGTCATAATGGTCGTCATGGCGACGATGTTGTCATAAAGGTCGTCATGGCGACGATGATGTCATACTGGTCGTCATGGCGACGGTGTTGCCATAATGGTCGTCATGGCGACGATGATGTCATAATGGTCGTCATGGCGACGATGATGTCAATATGGTTGTCATGGCTTTGGTGATGTCATAATGGTCGTCATGGCGACGGTGATGTCATAATGTTCGTCACGGCGACGATGATGTCATAATGATCGTCACGGCAACGATGATGTCATAATGGTCGTCACGGCGACGGTGATGTCATTATGGTCGTCATGGCGACGATAACGTCATAATGGTCGTCATGGCGACGATGATGTCATAATGGTCGTCATGGCGACGATGATGTCATAATGGTCGTCATGGCGACGATGATGACATAATGGTCGTCATGGCGACGATGACGTCATAATGGTCGTCATGGCGACGATGATGCCATAATGGTCGTCATGGCGACGATGATGTCATACTGGTCGTCATGGCGACGGTGATATCATAATGGTCGTCATGGCGACAATGATGTCATAATGGTCGTCATGGCGACGATGATGTCAGTATGGTGGTCATGGCTTTGATGATGTCATAATGGTCGTCATGGCGACGGTGATGTCATAATGGTCGTCATGGCAAGGGTGATGTCAGAATGGTCGTCATGGCGACGATGATGTCCGTATGGTGGTCATGGCTTTGGTGATGTCATAATGGTCGTCATGGCGACGATGATGTCATAATGGTCGTCATGGCGACGATGATGTCAATATGGTTGTCATGGCTTTGGTGATGTCATAATGGTCGTCATGGCGACGGTGATGTCATAATGGTCGTCATGGCGACGATGATGTCATAATGGTCGTCACGGCGACGATGATGTCATAATGGTCGTCACGGCGGCGGTAATGTCATAATTGTCGTCATGGCGACGATGATGTCATACTGTCGTCATGGCGACGGTGTTGCCATAATGGTCGTCATGGCGACGATGATGTCATAATGGTCATCATGGCGACGATGACGTCATATTGGTCGTCATGGCGACGATGACGTTATAATGGTCGTCATGGCGACGATGATGTCATAATGGTCGTCATGGCGACGATGATGTCATAATGGTCGTCATGGCGACGGTGTTGCCATAATGGTCGTCATGGCGACGATGATGTCATAATGGTCGTCATGGCAACGATGATGTCATAATGGTCGTCATGGCGACGATGATGTCAGTATGGTGGGCATGGCTTTGGTGATGTCATAATGGTCGTCATGGCGACGATGTCAATATGGTGGTCATTGCTTTGGTGATGTCATAATGGTCGTCATGGCGACGGTGATTTCATAATAGTAGTCATGGCAATGGTGATGTCATACTGGTCGTCATGGCGACGGTGTTGCCATAATGGTCGTCATTTCGACGATGATGTCATAATGTTCGTCATGCCGACGATGATGTCATAATGGTCGTCATGGCGACGGTGTTGTCATAATGGTCGTCATGGCGACGGTGATGTCATGATGGTCGTCATGCCGACGATGATGTCAGTATGGTGGTCATGGCTTTGGTGATGTCATAATGGTCGTCATGGCGACGATGATGTCATAATGGTCGTCATGGCGACGATGATGTCATACTGGTCGTCATGGAGACGGTGTTGCCATAATGGTCGTCATGGCGACGATGATGTCATAAAGGTCGTCATGGCGACGATGATGTCATAATGGTCGTCATGGCGACGATGATGTCATAATGGTCGTCATGCCGACGATGATGTCATAATGGTCGTCATGGCGACGGTGTTGCCATAATGGTCGTCATGGCGACGATGATGTCATAATGGTCGTCATGGCGACAATGATGTCATAATGGTCGTCATGGCGACGATGATGTCATAATGGTCGTCATGGCGACGATGATGTCAATATGGTTGTCATGGCTTTGGTGATGTCATAATGGTCGTCATGGCGACGGTGATGTCATAATGGTCGTCATGGCGACGATGATGTCATAATGGTCGTCACGGCGACGATGATGTCATAATGGTCGTCACGGCGACGGTGATGTCATAATGGTCGTCACGGCGACGGTGATGTCATAATGGTCGTCATGGCGACGGTGATGTCATAATGGTCGTCATGGCGACGGTGATGTCATGATGGTCGTCATGCCGACGATGATGTCAGTATGGTGGTCATGGCTTTGGTGATGTCATAATGGTCGTCATGGCGACGATGATGTCATAATGGTCGTCATAGCGACGATGACGTCATGATGGTCGTCATGGCGACGATGACGTCATAATGGTTGTCATGGCGACGATGTTGTCATAAAGGTCGTCATGGCGACGATAATGTCATACTGGTCGTCATGGCGACGGTGTTGCCATAATGGTCGTCATGGCGACGATGATGTCAATATGGTTGTCATGGCTTTGGTGATGTCATAATGGTCGTCATGGCGACGGTGATGTCATAATGTTCGTCACGGCGACGATGATGTCATAATGATCGTCACGGCGACGATGATGTCATAATGGTCGTCACGGCGACGGTGATGTCATAATGGTCGTCATGGCGACGATAACGTCATAATGGTCGTCATGGCGACGATGATGTCATAATGGTCGTCATGGCGACGATGATGTCATAATGGTCGTCATGGCGACGATGATGACATAATGGTCGTCATGGCGACGATGACGTCATAATGGTCGTCATGGCGACGATGATGTCATAATGGTCGTCATGGCGACGATGATGTCATACTGGTCGTCATGGCGACGATGACGTCATAATGGTCGTCATGGCGACGATGATGTCATAATGGTCGTCATGGCGACGATGATGTCATACTGGTCGTCATGGCGACGGTGTTGCCATAATGGTTGTCATGGCTACGATGATGTCATAATGGTCGTCATGGCGACGGTGATGTCATAATGGTCGTCATGGCGACGATGATGTCATAATAGTCGTCATGGCGACGATGATGTCAGTATGGTGGTCATGGCTTTGGTGATGTCATAATGGTCGTCATGGCGACGGTGATGTCATAATGGTCGTCATGGCAATGGTGATGTCAGAATGGTCGTCATGGCGACGATGATGTCAGTATGGTGGTCATGGCTTTGGTGATGTCATAATGGTCGTCATGGCGACGATGATGTCAATATGGTTGTCATGGCTTTGGTGATGTCATAATGGTCGTCATGGCGACGGTGATGTCATAATGGTCGTCATGGCGACGATGATGTCATAATGGTCGTCACGGCGACGATGATGTCATAATGGTCGTCACGGCGGCGGTGATGTCATAATTGTCGTCATGGCGACGATGATGTCATATTGTCGTCATGGCGACGGTGTTGCCATAATGGTCGTCATGGCGACGATGATGTCATCATGGTCATCATGGCGACGATGACGTCATAATGGGCGTCATGGCGACGATGACGTCATAATGGTCGTCATGGCGACGATGATGTCATAATGGTCGTCATGGCGACGATGATGTCATACTGGTCGTCATGGCGACGATGATGTCATACTGGTCGTCATGGCGACGGTGTTGCCATAATGGTCGTCATGCCGACGATGATGTCATAATGGTCGTCATGCCGACGATGATGTCATAATGGTCGTCATGGCGACGGTGTTGCCATAATGGTCGTCATGGCGACGATGATGTCATAATGGTCGTCATGGCAACGATGATGTCATAATGGTCGTCATGGCGACGATGATGTCAGTATGGTGGTCATTGCTTTGGTGATGTCATAATGGTCGTCATGGCAATGGTGATGTCATACTGGTCGTCATGGCGACGGTGTTGCCATAATGGTCGTCATTTCGACGATGATGTCATAATGGTCGTCATGTCGACGATGATGTCATAATGGTCGTCATGGCGACGGTGTTGTCATAATGGTCGTCATGGCGACGATGATGTCATAATGGTCGTCATGGCGACGATGATGTCATAATGGTCGTCATGGCGACCATGATGTCATAATGGTCGTCATGGCGACGATGATGTCATAATGGTCGTCATGGCGACGATGATGTCATAATGATCGTCATGGCGACGATGATGTCAATATGGTTGTCATGGCTTTGGTGATGTCATAATGGTCGTCATGGCGACGATGATGTCATAATGGTCGTCACAGCGACGATGATGTCATAATGGTCGTCACGGCGACGGTGATGTCATAATGGTCGTCATGGCGACGATGATGTCATACTGGTCGTCATGGCGACGGTGTTGCCATAATGGTCGTCATGGCGACGATGATGTCATAATGGTCATCTTGGCGACGATGATGTCATAATGGTCGTCATGGCGACGATGACGTCATAATGGTCGTCATTGCGCCAATGATGTAATAATGGTCGTCATGGCGACGATGATATCATACTGGTCGTCATGGCGACGGTGTTGCCATAATGGTCGTCATGGCGACGATGATGTCATAATGGTCGTCATGGCGACGGTGATGTCATAATGGTCGTCATAGCGACGATGATGTCATAATGGTCGTCATGGCGACGATGATGTCAGTATGGTGGTCATGGCTTTGGTGATGTCATAATGGTTGTCATGGCGATGGTGATGTCATAATGGTCGTCATGGCGACGATGATGTCATAATGGTCGTCATGGTGACGATGATGTCATAATGGTCGTCATGGCGACGATGACGTCATAATGGTCGTCATGGCGACGATGACGTCATAATGGTCGTCATGGCGACGATGTTGTCATAATGGTCGTCACGGCGACGATGATGTCATACTGGTTGTCATGGCGACGGTGTTGCCATAATGGTCGTCATGGCGACGATGATGTCATAATGGTCGTCACGGCAACGGTGATGTCATAATGGTCGTCATGGCGACGATAACGTCATAATGGTCGTCATGGCGACGATAACGTCATAATGGTCGTCATGGCGACGATGATGTCATAATGGTCGTCATGGCCACGATGATGTCATAATGGTCGTCATGGCGACGATGATGACATAATGGTCGTCATGGCGACGATGACGTCATAATGGTCGTCATGGTGACAATGACGTCATAATGGTCGTCATGGCGACGATGATGTCATACTGGTCGTCATGGCGACGGTGTTGCCATAATGTTCGTCATGGCGACGATGATGTCATAATGGTCGTCATGGCGACGGTGATGTCATAATGGTCGTCATGGCGACGGTGATGTCATGATGGTCGTCATGCCGACGATGATGTCAGTATGGTGGTCATGGCTTTGGTGATGTCATAATGGTCGTCATGGCGACGATGATGTCATAATGGTCGTCATAGCGACGATGATGTCATAATGGTCGTCATGGCGACGATGATGTCAGTATGGTGGTAATGGCTTTGGTGATGTCATAATGGTTGTCATGGCGACGGTGATGTCTTAATGGTCGTCATGGTGACGATGATGTCATAATGGTCGTCATGGCGACGATGACGTCATAATGGTCGTCATGGCGACGATGACGTCATAATGGTCGTCATGGCGACGATGTTGTCATAATGGTCGTCATGGCGACGATGATGTCATATTGGTCGTCATGGCGACGGTGTTGCCATAATGGTCGTCATGGCGACGATGATGTCATAATGGTCGTCATGGCGACGATGATGTCAATATGGTTGTCATGGCTTTGGTGATGTCATAATGGTCGTCATGGCGACGGTGATGTCATAATGTTCGTCACGGCGACGATGATGTCATAATGATCGTCACGGCGACGATGATGTCATAATGGTCGTCACGGCGACGGTGATGTCATAATGGTCGTCATGGCGACGATAACGTCATAATGGTCGTCATGGCGACGATGATGTCATAATGGTCGTCATGGCGACGATGATGTCATAATGGTCGTCATGGCGACGATGATGACATAATGTTCGTCATGGCGACGATGACGTCATAATGGTCGTCATGGCGACGATGACGTCATAATGGTCGTCATGGCGACGATGATGTCATAATGGTCGTCATGGCGACGATGATGTCATACTGGTCGTCATGGCGACGATGACGTCATAATGGTCGTCATGGCGACGATGATGTCATACTGGTCGTCATGGCGACGGTGTTGCCATAATGGTCGTCATGGCTACGATGATGTCATAATGGTCGTCATGGCGACGGTGATGTCATAATGGTCGTCATGGCGACGATGATGTCATAATAGTCGTCATGGCGACGATGATGTCAGTATGGTGGTCATGGCTTTGGTGATGTCATAATGGTCGTCATGGCGACGGTGTTGCCATAATGGTCGTCATGCCGACGATGATGTCATAATGGTCGTCATGGCGACGGTGTTGCCATAATGGTCGTCATGGCGACGATGATGTCATAATGGTCGTCATGGCAACGATGATGTCATAATGGTCGTCATGGCGACGATGATGTCAGTATGGTGGTCATGGCTTTGGTGATGTCATAATGGTCGTCATGGCGACGATGTCAATATGGTGGTCATTGCTTTGGTGATGTCATAATGGTCGTCATGGCGACGGTGATTTCATAATAGTAGTCATGGCAATGGTGATGTCATACTGGTCGTCATGGCGACGGTGTTGTCATAATGGTCGTCATGGCGACGGTGATGTCATGATGGTCGTCATGCCGACGATGATGTCAGTATGGTGGTCATGGCTTTGGTGATGTCATAATGGTCGTCATGGCGACGATGATGTCATAATGGTCGTCATGGCGACGATGATGTCATACTGGTCGTCATGGAGACGGTGTTGCCATAATGGTCGTCATGGCGACGATGATGTCATAAAGGTCGTCATGGCGACGATGATGTCATAATGGTCGTCATGGCGACGATGATGTCATAATGGTCGTCATGCCGACGATGATGTCATAATGGTCGTCATGGCGACGGTGTTGCCATAATGGTCGTCATGGCGACGATGATGTCATAATGGTCGTCATGGCGACAATGATGTCATAATGGTCGTCATGGCGACGATGATGTCATAATGGTCGTCATGGCGACGATGATGTCAATATGGTTGTCATGGCTTTGGTGATGTCATAATGGTCGTCATGGCGACGGTGATGTCATAATGGTCGTCATGGCGACGATGATGTCATAATGGTCGTCACGGCGACGATGATGTCATAATGGTCGTCACGGCGGCGGTAATGTCATAATTGTCGTCATGGCGACGATGATGTCATATTGTCGTCATGGCGACGGTGTTGCCATAATGGTCGTCATGGCGACGATGATGTCATAATGGTCATCATGGCGACGATGACGTCATAATGGTCGTCATGGCGACGATGACGTCATAATGGTCGTCATGGCGACGATGATGTCATAATGGTCGTCATGGCGACGATGATGTCATACTGGTCGTCATGGCGACGATGATGTCATACTGGTCGTCATGGCGACGGTGTTGCCATAATGGTCGTCATGCCGACGATGATGTCATAATGGTCGTCATGCCGACGATGATGTCATAATGGTCGTCATGGCGACGGTGTTGCCATAATGGTCGTCATGGCGACGATGATGTCATAATGGTCGTCATGGCAACGATGATGTCATAATGGTCGTCATGGCGACGATGATGTCAGTATGGTGGTCATTGCTTTGGTGATGTCATAATGATCGTCATGGCAATGGTGATGTCATACTGGTCGTCATGGCGACGGTGTTGCCATAATGGTCGTCATTTCGACGATGATGTCATAATGGTCGTCATGTCGACGATGATGTCATAATGGTCGTCATGGCGACGGTGTTGTCATAATGGTCGTCATGGCGACGATGATGTCATAATGGTCGTCATGGCGACGATGATGTCATAATGGTCGTCATGGCGACAATGATGTCATAATGGTCGTCATGGCGACGATGATGTCATAATGGTCGTCACGGCGACGGTGATGTCATAATGGTCGTCATGGCGACGATGATGTCATACTGGTCGTCATGGCGACGGTGTTGCCATAATGGTCGTCATGGCGACGATGATGTCATAATGGTCATCTTGGCGACGATGATGTCATAATGGTCGTCATGGCGACGATGACGTCATAATGGTCGTCATTGCGACAATGATGTAATAATGGTCGTCATGGCGACGATGATATCATACTGGTCGTCATGGCGACGGTGTTGCCATAATGGTCGTCATGGCGACGATGATGTCATAATGGTCGTCATGGCGACGGTGATGTCATAATGGTCGTCATAGCGACGATGATGTCATAATGGTCGTCATGGCGACGATGATGTCAGTATGGTGGTCATGGCTTTGGTGATGTCATAATGGTTGTCATGGCGATGGTGATGTCATAATGGTCGTCATGGCGACGATGATGTCATAATGGTCGTCATGGTGACGATGATGTCATAATGGTCGTCATGGCGACGATGACGTCATAATGGTCGTCATGGCGACGATGACGTCATAATGGTCGTCATGGCGACGATGTTGTCATAATGGTCGTCACGGCGACGATGATGTCATACTGGTTGTCATGGCGACGGTGTTGCCATAATGGTCGTCATGGCGACGATGATGTCATAATGGTCGTCACGGCAACGGTGATGTCATAATGGTCGTCATGGCGACGATAACGTCATAATGGTCGTCATGGCGACGATAACGTCATAATGGTCGTCATGGCGACGATGATGTCATAATGGTCGTCATGGCCACGATGATGTCATAATGGTCGTCATGGCGACGATGATGACATAATGGTCGTCATGGCGACGATGACGTCATAATGGTCGTCATGGTGACGATGACGTCATAATGGTCGTCATGGCGACGATGATGTCATACTGGTCGTCATGGCGACGGTGTTGCCATAATGTTCGTCATGGCGACGATGATGTCATAATGGTCGTCATGGCGACGGTGATGTCATAATGGTCGTCATGGCGACGGTGATGTCATGATGGTCGTCATGCCGACGATGATGTCAGTATGGTGGTCATGGCTTTGGTGATGTCATAATGGTCGTCATGGCGACGATGATGTCATAATGCTCGTCATAGCGACGATGATGTCATAATGGTCGTCATGGCGACGATGATGTCAGTATGGTGGTAATGGCTTTGGTGATGTCATAATGGTTGTCATGGCGACGGTGATGTCTTAATGGTCGTCATGGTGACGATGATGTCATAATGGTCGTCATGGCGACGATGACGTCATAATGGTCGTCATGGCGACGATGACGTCATAATGGTCGTCATGGCGACGATGTTGTCATAATGGTCGTCATGGCGACGATGATGTCATATTGGTCGTCATGGCGACGGTGTTGCCATAATGGTCGTCATGGCGACGATGATGTCATAATGGTCGTCATGGCGACGATGATGTCAATATGGTTGTCATGGCTTTGGTGATGTCATAATGGTCGTCATGGCGACGGTGATGTCATAATGGTCGTCACGGCGACGATGATGTCATAATGATCGTCACGGCGACGATGATGTCATAATGGTCGTCACGGCGACGGTGATGTCATAATGGTCGTCATGGCGACGATAACGTCATAATGGTCGTCATGGCGACGATGATGTCATAATGGTCGTCATGGCGACGATGATGTCATAATGGTCGTCATGGCGACGATGATGACATAATGTTCGTCATGGCGACGATGACGTCATAATGGTCGTCATGGCGACGATGACGTCATAATGGTCGTCATGGCGACGATGATGTCATAATGGTCGTCATGGCGACGATGATGTCATACTGGTCGTCATGGCGACGATGACGTCATAATGGTCGTCATGGCGACGATGATGTCATACTGGTCGTCATGGCGACGATGATGTCAGTATGGTGGTCATGGCTTTGGTGATGTCATAATGGTCGTCATGGCGACGGTGATGTCATAATGGTCGTCATGGCAATGGTGATGTCAGAATGGTCGTCATGGCGACGATGATTTCAGTATGGTGGTCATGGCTTTGGTGATGTCATAATGGTCGTCATGGCGACGATGATGTCATAATGGTCGTCATGGCGACGATGATGTCAATATGGTTGTCATGGCTTTGGTGATGTCATAATGGTCGTCATGGCGACGGTGATGTCATAATGGTCGTCATGGCGACGATGACGTCATAATGGTCGTCACGGCGACGATGATGTCATAATGGTCGTCACGGCGGCGGTAATGTCATAATTGTCGTCATGGCGACGATGATGTCATATTGTCGTCATGGCGACGGTGTTGCCATAATGGTCGTCATGGCGACGATGATGTCATAATGGTCATCATGGCGACAATGACGTCATAATGGTCGTCATGGCGACGATGACGTCATAATGGTCGTCATGGCGACGAAGATGTCATAATGGTCGTCATGGCGATGATGATGTCATACTGGTCGTCATGGCGACGATGATGTCATACTGGTCGTCATGGCGACGGTGTTGCCATAATGGTCGTCATGCCGACGATGATGTCATAATGGTCGTCATGCCGACGATGATGTCATAATGGTCGTCATGGCGACGATGATGTCATAATGGTCGTCATGGCAACGATGATGTCATAATGGTCGTCATGGCGACGATGATGTCAGTATGGTGGTCATTGCTTTGGTGATGTCATAATGGTCGTCATGGCGACGGTGATGTCATAATAGTCGTCATGGCAATGGTGATGTCATACTGGTCGTCATGGCGACGGTGTTGCCATAATGGTCGTCATTTCGACGATGATGTCATAATGGTCGTCATGGCGACGATGATGTCATAATGGTCGTCACGGCGACGGTGATGTCATAATGGTCGTCATGGCGACGATGATGTCATACTGGTCGTCATGGCGACGGTGTTGCCATAATGGTCGTCATGGCGACGATGATGTCATAATGGTCATCTTGGCGACGATGATGTCATAATGGTCGTCATGGCGACGATGACGTCATAATGGTCGTCATTGCGACAATGATGTAATAATGGTCGTCATGGCGACGATGATATCATACTGGTCGTCATGGCGACGGTGTTGCCATAATGGTCGTCATGGCGACGATGATGTCATAATGGTCGTCATGGCGACGGTGATGTCATAATGGTCGTCATAGCGACGATGATGTCATAATGGTCGTCATGGCGACGATGATGTCAGTATGGTGGTCATGGCTTTGGTGATGTCATAATGGTTGTCATGGCGATGGTGATGTCATAATGGTCGTCATGGCGACGATGATGTCATAATGGTCGTCATGGTGACGATGATGTCATAATGGTCGTCATGGCGACGATGACGTCATAATGGTCGTCATGGCGACGATGACGTCATAATGGTCGTCATGGCGACGATGTTGTCATAATGGTCGTCACGGCGACGATGATGTCATACTGGTTGTCATGGCGACGGTGTTGCCATAATGGTCGTCATGGCGACGATGATGTCATAATGGTCGTCACGGCAACGGTGATGTCATAATGGTCGTCATGGCGACGATAACGTCATAATGGTCGTCATGGCGACGATAACGTCATAATGGTCGTCATGGCGACGATGATGTCATAATGGTCGTCATGGCCACGATGATGTCATAATGGTCGTCATGGCGACGATGATGACATAATGGTCGTCATGGCGACGATGACGTCATAATGGTCGTCATGGTGACGATGACGTCATAATGGTCGTCATGGCGACGATGATGTCATACTGGTCGTCATGGCGACGGTGTTGCCATAATGTTCGTCATGGCGACGATGATGTCATAATGGTCGTCATGGCGACGGTGATGTCATAATGGTCGTCATGGCGACGGTGATGTCATGATGGTCGTCATGCCGACGATGATGTCAGTATGGTGGTCATGGCTTTGGTGATGTCATAATGGTCGTCATGGCGACGATGATGTCATAATGCTCGTCATAGCGACGATGATGTCATAATGGTCGTCATGGCGACGATGATGTCAGTATGGTGGTAATGGCTTTGGTGATGTCATAATGGTTGTCATGGCGACGGTGATGTCTTAATGGTCGTCATGGTGACGATGATGTCATAATGGTCGTCATGGCGACGATGACGTCATAATGGTCGTCATGGCGACGATGACGTCATAATGGTCGTCATGGCGACGATGTTGTCATAATGGTCGTCATGGCGACGATGATGTCATATTGGTCGTCATGGCGACGGTGTTGCCATAATGGTCGTCATGGCGACGATGATGTCATAATGGTCGTCATGGCGACGATGATGTCAATATGGTTGTCATGGCTTTGGTGATGTCATAATGGTCGTCATGGCGACGGTGATGTCATAATGGTCGTCACGGCGACGATGATGTCATAATGATCGTCACGGCGACGATGATGTCATAATGGTCGTCACGGCGACGGTGATGTCATAATGGTCGTCATGGCGACGATAACGTCATAATGGTCGTCATGGCGACGATGATGTCATAATGGTCGTCATGGCGACGATGATGTCATAATGGTCGTCATGGCGACGATGATGACATAATGTTCGTCATGGCGACGATGACGTCATAATGGTCGTCATGGCGACGATGACGTCATAATGGTCGTCATGGCGACGATGATGTCATAATGGTCGTCATGGCGACGATGATGTCATACTGGTCGTCATGGCGACGATGACGTCATAATGGTCGTCATGGCGACGATGATGTCATACTGGTCGTCATGGCGACGATGATGTCAGTATGGTGGTCATGGCTTTGGTGATGTCATAATGGTCGTCATGGCGACGGTGATGTCATAATGGTCGTCATGGCAATGGTGATGTCAGAATGGTCGTCATGGCGACGATGATTTCAGTATGGTGGTCATGGCTTTGGTGATGTCATAATGGTCGTCATGGCGACGATGATGTCATAATGGTCGTCATGGCGACGATGATGTCAATATGGTTGTCATGGCTTTGGTGATGTCATAATGGTCGTCATGGCGACGGTGATGTCATAATGGTCGTCATGGCGACGATGACGTCATAATGGTCGTCACGGCGACGATGATGTCATAATGGTCGTCACGGCGGCGGTAATGTCATAATTGTCGTCATGGCGACGATGATGTCATATTGTCGTCATGGCGACGGTGTTGCCATAATGGTCGTCATGGCGACGATGATGTCATAATGGTCATCATGGCGACAATGACGTCATAATGGTCGTCATGGCGACGATGACGTCATAATGGTCGTCATGGCGACGAAGATGTCATAATGGTCGTCATGGCGATGATGATGTCATACTGGTCGTCATGGCGACGATGATGTCATACTGGTCGTCATGGCGACGGTGTTGCCATAATGGTCGTCATGCCGACGATGATGTCATAATGGTCGTCATGCCGACGATGATGTCATAATGGTCGTCATGGCGACGATGATGTCATAATGGTCGTCATGGCAACGATGATGTCATAATGGTCGTCATGGCGACGATGATGTCAGTATGGTGGTCATTGCTTTGGTGATGTCATAATGGTCGTCATGGCGACGGTGATGTCATAATAGTCGTCATGGCAATGGTGATGTCATACTGGTCGTCATGGCGACGGTGTTGCCATAATGGTCGTCATTTCGACGATGATGTCATAATGGTCGTCATGCCGACGATGATGTCATAATGATCGTCATGGCGACGGTGTTGTCATAATGGTCGTCATGGCGACGATGATGTCATAATGGTCGTCATGGCGACGATGATGTCATAATGGTCGTCATGGCGACTATGATGTCATAATGGTCGTCATGGCGACAATGATGTCATAATGGTCGTCATGGCGACAATGATGTCATAATGGTCGTCATGGCGACGATGATGTCATAATGGTCGTCACAGCGACGATGATGTCATAATGGTCGTCACGGCGACGGTGATGTCATAATGGTCGTCATGGCGACGATGATGTCATACTGGTCGTCATGGCGACGGTGTTGCCATAATGGTCGTTATGGCGACGATGATGTCATTATGGTCATCATGGCGACGATGATGTCATAATGGTCGTCATGGCGACGATGACGTCATAATGGTCGTCATTGCGACAATGATGTAATAATGGTCGTCATGGCGACGATGATATCATACTGGTCGTCATGGCGACGGTGTTGCCATAATGGTCGTCATGGCGACGATGATGTCATAATGGTCGTCATGGCGACGGTGATGTCATAATGGTCGTCATAGCGACGATGATGTCATAATGGTCGTCATGGCGACGATGATGTCAGTATGGTGGTCATGGCTTTGGTGATGTCATAATGGTTGTCATGGCGATGGTGATGTCATAATGGTCGTTATGGCGACGATGATGTCATAATGGTCGTCATGGCGACGATGATGACATAATGGTCGTCATGGCGACGATGACGTCATAATGGTCGTCATGGTGACGATGATGTCATAATGGTCGTCATGGCGACGATGATGTCATACTGGTCGTCATGGCGACGGTGTTGCCATAATGGTCGTCATGGCGACGATGATGTCATAATGGTCGTCATGGCGACGGTGATGTCATAATGGTCGTCATGGCGACTGTGATGGCATGATGGTCGTCATGCCGACGATGATGTCAGTATGGTGGTCATGGCTTTGGTGATGTCATAATGGTCGTCATGGCGACGATGATGTCATAATGGTCGTCATAGCGACGATGATGTCATAATGGTCGTCATGGCGACGATGATGTCATAATGGTCGTCATAGCGACGATGATGTCATAATGGTCGTCATGGCGACGATGATGTCAGTATGGTGGTCATGGCTTTGGTGATGTCATAATGGTTGTCATGGCGACGGTGATGTCATAATGGTCGTCATGGCGACGATGATGTCATAATGGTCGTCATGGCGACGATGATGTCATAATGGTCGTCATGGTGACGATGATGTCATAATGGTCGTCATGGCGACGATGACGTCATAATGGTCGTCATGGTGACGATGACATCATAATGGTCGTCATGGCGACGATGTTGTCATAATGGTCGTCATGGCGACGATGATGTCATATTGGTCGTCATGGCGACGGTGTTGCCATAATGGTCGTCATGGCGACGATGATGTCATAATGGTCGTCATGGCGACGATGATGTCATATTGTCGTCATGGCGACGGTGTTGCCATAATGGTCGTCATGGTGACGATGATGTCATAATGGTCATCATGGCGACGATGACGTCATAATGGTCGTCATGGCGACGATGACGTCATAATGGTCGTCATGGCGACGATGACGTCATAATGGTCGTCATGGCGACGATGATGTCATAATGGTCGTCATGGCGACGATGATGTCATACTGGTCGTCATGGCGACGATGATGTCATACTGGTCGTCATGGCGACGGTGTTGCCATAATGGTCGTCATGCCGACGATGATGTCATAATGGTCGTCATGCCGACGATGATGTCATAATGGACGTCATGGCGATGGTGTTGCCATAATGGTCGTCATGGCGACGATGATGTCATAATGGTCGTCATGGCGACGATGATGTCATAATGATCGTCACAGCGACGATGATGTCATAATGGTCGTCACGGCGACGGTGATGTCATAATGGTCGTCATGGCGACGATAACGTCATAATGGTCGTCATGGCGACGATGATGTCATACTAATCGTCATGGCGACGGTGTTGCCATAATGGTCGTCATGGCTACGATGATGTCATAATGGTCGTCATGGCGACGATGATGTCATAATAGTCGTCATGGCGACGATGATGTCAGTATGGTGGTCATGGCTTTGGTGATGTCATAATGGTCGTCATGGCGACGGTGATGTCAAAATGTTCGTCATGGCAATGGTGATGTCAGAATGGTCGTCATGGCGACGATGATGTCAGTATGGTGGTCATGGCTTTGGTGATGTCATAATGGTCGTCATGGCGACGGTGATGTCATAATGGTCGTCATGGCGACGACGATGTCATAATAGTCGTCATGGCGACGATGATGTCAGTATGGTGGTCATGGCTTTGGTGATGTCATAATGGTCGTCATGGCGACGGTGATGTCATAATGGTCGTCATGGCAATGGTGATGTCAGAATGGTCGTCATGGCGACGATGATGTCAGTATGGTGGTCATGGCTTTGGTGATGTCATAATGGTCGTCATGGCGATGATGATGTCATAATGGTCGTCATGGCGATGATGATGTCAATATGGTTGTCATGGCTTTGGTGATGTCATAATGATCGTCATGGCGACGGTGATGTCATAATGGTCGTCATGGCGACGATGATGTCATAATGGTCGTCACGGCGGCGGTAATGTCATAATTGTCGTCATGGCGACGATGATGTCATATTGTCGTCATGGCGACGGTGTTGCCATAATGGTCGTCATGGCGACGATGATGTCATAATGGTCATCATGGCGACAATGACGTCATAATGGTCGTCATGGCGACGATGACGTCATAATGGTCGTCATGGCGACGATGACGTCATAATGGTCGTCATGGCGACGAAGATGTCATAATGGTCGTCATGGCGATGATGATGTCATACTGGTCGTCATGGCGACGATGATGTCATACTGGTCGTCATGGCGACGGTGTTGCCATAATGGTCGTCATGCCGACGATGATGTCATAATGGTCGTCATGCCGACGATGATGTCATAATGGTCGTCATGGCGACGATGATGTCATAATGGTCGTCATGGCAACGATGATGTAATAATGGTCGTCATGGCGACGATGATGTCAGTATGGTGGTCATTGCTTTGGTGATGTCATAATGGTCGTCATGGCGACGGTGATGTCATAATAGTCGTCATGGCAATGGTGATGTCATACTGGTCGTCATGGCGACGGTGTTGCCATAATGGTCGTCATTTCGACGATGATGTCATAATGGTCGTCATGCCGACGATGATGTCATAATGATCGTCATGGCGACGGTGTTGTCATAATGGTCGTCATGGCGACGATGATGTCATAATGGTCGTCATGGCGACGATGATGTCATAATGGTCGTCATGGCGACAATGATGTCATAATGGTCGTCATGGCGACAATGATGTCATAATGGTCGTCATGGCGACGATGATGTCATAATGGTCGTCATGGCGACGATGATGTCAATATGGTTGTCATGGCTTTGGTGATGTCATAATGGTCGTCATGGCGACGGTGATGTCATAATGGTCATCATGGCGACGATGATGTCATAATGGTCGTCACAGCGACGATGATGTCATAATGGTCGTCACGGCGACGGTGATGTCATAATGGTCGTCATGGCGACGATGATGTCATACTGGTCGTCATGGCGACGGTGTTGCCATAATGGTCGTCATGGCGACGATGATGTCATAATGGTCATCATGGCGACGATGATGTCATAATGGTCGTCATGGCGACGATGACGTCATAATGGTCGTCATTGCGACGATGATGTAATAATGGTCGTCATGGCGACGATGATATACTGGTCGTTATGGCGACGGTGTTGCCATAATGGTCGTCATGGCGACGATGATGTCATAATGGTCGTCATGGCGACGGTGATGTCATAATGGTCGTCATAGCGACGATGATGTCATAATGGTCGTCATGGCGACGATGATGTCAGTATGGTGGTCATGGCTTTGGTGATGTCATAATGGTTGTCATGGCGATGGTGATGTCATAATGGTCGTCATGGCGACGATGATGTCAGTATGGTGGTCATGGCTTTGGTGATGTCATAATGGTCGTCATGGCGACGATGTCAATATGGTGGTCATTGCTTTGGTGATGTCATAATGGTCGTCATGGCGACGGTGATTTCATAATAGTAGTCATGGCAATGGTGATGTCATACTGGTCGTCATGGCGACGGTGTTGCCATAATGGTCGTCATTTCGACGATGATGTCATAATGTTCGTCATGCCGACGATGATGTCATAATGGTCGTCATGGCGACGGTGTTGTCATAATGGTCGTCATGGCGACGGTGATGTCATGATGGTCGTCATGCCGACGATGATGTCAGTATGGTGGTCATGGCTTTGGTGATGTCATAATGGTCGTCATGGCGACGATGATGTCATAATGGTCGTCATGGCGACGATGATGTCATACTGGTCGTCATGGAGACGGTGTTGCCATAATGGTCGTCATGGCGACGATGATGTCATAAAGGTCGTCATGGCGACGATGATGTCATAATGGTCGTCATGGCGACGGTGTTGCCATAATGGTCGTCATGGCGACGATGATGTCATAATGGTCGTCATGCCGACGATGATGTCATAATGGTCGTCATGGCGACGGTGTTGCCATAATGGTCGTCATGGCGACGATGATGTCATAATGGTCGTCATGGCGACAATGATGTCATAATGGTCGTCATGGCGACGATGATGTCATAATGGTCGTCATGGCGACGATGATGTCAATATGGTTGTCATGGCTTTGGTGATGTCATAATGGTCGTCATGGCGACGGTGATGTCATAATGGTCATCATGGTGACGATGATGTCATAATGGTCGTCACAGCGACGATGATGTCATAATGGTCGTCACGGCGACGGTGATGTCATAATGGTCGTCACGGCGACGGTGATGTCATAATGGTCGTCATGGCGACGGTGATGTCATAATGGTCGTCATGGCGACGGTGATGTCATGATGGTCGTCATGCCGACGATGATGTCAGTATGGTGGTCATGGCTTTGGTGATGTCATAATGGTCGTCATGGCGACGATGATGTCATAATGGTCGTCATAGCGACGATGATGTCATAATGGTCGTCATGGCGACGATGATGTCATAATGGTCGTCATAGCGACGATGATGTCATAATGGTCGTCATGGCGACGATGATGTCAGTATGGTGGTCATGGCTTTGGTGATGTCATAATGGTTGTCATGGCGACGGTGATGTCATAATGGTCGTCATGGCGACGATGATGTCATAATGGTCGTCATGGCGACGATGATGTCATAATGGTCGTCATGGTGACGATGATGTCATAATGGTCGTCATGGCGACGATGACGTCATAATGGTCGTCATGGTGACGATGACATCATAATGGTCGTCATGGCGACGATGTTGTCATAATGGTCGTCATGGCGACGATGATGTCATATTGGTCGTCATGGCGACGGTGTTGCCATAATGGTCGTCATGGCGACGATGATGTCATAATGGTCGTCATGGCGACGATGATGTCATATTGTCGTCATGGCGACGGTGTTGCCATAATGGTCGTCATGGTGACGATGATGTCATAATGGTCATCATGGCGACGATGACGTCATAATGGTCGTCATGGCGACGATGACGTCATAATGGTCGTCATGGCGACGATGACGTCATAATGGTCGTCATGGCGACGATGATGTCATAATGGTCGTCATGGCGACGATGATGTCATACTGGTCGTCATGGCGACGATGATGTCATACTGGTCGTCATGGCGACGGTGTTGCCATAATGGTCGTCATGCCGACGATGATGTCATAATGGTCGTCATGCCGACGATGATGTCATAATGGACGTCATGGCGATGGTGTTGCCATAATGGTCGTCATGGCGACGATGATGTCATAATGGTCGTCATGGCGACGATGATGTCATAATGATCGTCACAGCGACGATGATGTCATAATGGTCGTCACGGCGACGGTGATGTCATAATGGTCGTCATGGCGACGATAACGTCATAATGGTCGTCATGGCGACGATGATGTCATACTAATCGTCATGGCGACGGTGTTGCCATAATGGTCGTCATGGCTACGATGATGTCATAATGGTCGTCATGGCGACGATGATGTCATAATAGTCGTCATGGCGACGATGATGTCAGTATGGTGGTCATGGCTTTGGTGATGTCATAATGGTCGTCATGGCGACGGTGATGTCAAAATGTTCGTCATGGCAATGGTGATGTCAGAATGGTCGTCATGGCGACGATGATGTCAGTATGGTGGTCATGGCTTTGGTGATGTCATAATGGTCGTCATGGCGACGGTGATGTCATAATGGTCGTCATGGCGACGACGATGTCATAATAGTCGTCATGGCGACGATGATGTCAGTATGGTGGTCATGGCTTTGGTGATGTCATAATGGTCGTCATGGCGACGGTGATGTCATAATGGTCGTCATGGCAATGGTGATGTCAGAATGGTCGTCATGGCGACGATGATGTCAGTATGGTGGTCATGGCTTTGGTGATGTCATAATGGTCGTCATGGCGATGATGATGTCATAATGGTCGTCATGGCGATGATGATGTCAATATGGTTGTCATGGCTTTGGTGATGTCATAATGATCGTCATGGCGACGGTGATGTCATAATGGTCGTCATGGCGACGATGATGTCATAATGGTCGTCACGGCGGCGGTAATGTCATAATTGTCGTCATGGCGACGATGATGTCATATTGTCGTCATGGCGACGGTGTTGCCATAATGGTCGTCATGGCGACGATGATGTCATAATGGTCATCATGGCGACAATGACGTCATAATGGTCGTCATGGCGACGATGACGTCATAATGGTCGTCATGGCGACGATGACGTCATAATGGTCGTCATGGCGACGAAGATGTCATAATGGTCGTCATGGCGATGATGATGTCATACTGGTCGTCATGGCGACGATGATGTCATACTGGTCGTCATGGCGACGGTGTTGCCATAATGGTCGTCATGCCGACGATGATGTCATAATGGTCGTCATGCCGACGATGATGTCATAATGGTCGTCATGGCGACGATGATGTCATAATGGTCGTCATGGCAACGATGATGTAATAATGGTCGTCATGGCGACGATGATGTCAGTATGGTGGTCATTGCTTTGGTGATGTCATAATGGTCGTCATGGCGACGGTGATGTCATAATAGTCGTCATGGCAATGGTGATGTCATACTGGTCGTCATGGCGACGGTGTTGCCATAATGGTCGTCATTTCGACGATGATGTCATAATGGTCGTCATGCCGACGATGATGTCATAATGATCGTCATGGCGACGGTGTTGTCATAATGGTCGTCATGGCGACGATGATGTCATAATGGTCGTCATGGCGACGATGATGTCATAATGGTCGTCATGGCGACAATGATGTCATAATGGTCGTCATGGCGACAATGATGTCATAATGGTCGTCATGGCGACGATGATGTCATAATGGTCGTCATGGCGACGATGATGTCAATATGGTTGTCATGGCTTTGGTGATGTCATAATGGTCGTCATGGCGACGGTGATGTCATAATGGTCATCATGGCGACGATGATGTCATAATGGTCGTCACAGCGACGATGATGTCATAATGGTCGTCACGGCGACGGTGATGTCATAATGGTCGTCATGGCGACGATGATGTCATACTGGTCGTCATGGCGACGGTGTTGCCATAATGGTCGTCATGGCGACGATGATGTCATAATGGTCATCATGGCGACGATGATGTCATAATGGTCGTCATGGCGACGATGACGTCATAATGGTCGTCATTGCGACGATGATGTAATAATGGTCGTCATGGCGACGATGATATCATACTGGTCGTTATGGCGACGGTGTTGCCATAATGGTCGTCATGGCGACGATGATGTCATAATGGTCGTCATGGCGACGGTGATGTCATAATGGTCGTCATAGCGACGATGATGTCATAATGGTCGTCATGGCGACGATGATGTCAGTATGGTGGTCATGGCTTTGGTGATGTCATAATGGTTGTCATGGCGATGGTGATGTCATAATGGTCGTCATGGCGACGATGATGTCAGTATGGTGGTCATGGCTTTGGTGATGTCATAATGGTCGTCATGGCGACGATGTCAATATGGTGGTCATTGCTTTGGTGATGTCATAATGGTCGTCATGGCGACGGTGATTTCATAATAGTAGTCATGGCAATGGTGATGTCATACTGGTCGTCATGGCGACGGTGTTGCCATAATGGTCGTCATTTCGACGATGATGTCATAATGTTCGTCATGCCGACGATGATGTCATAATGGTCGTCATGGCGACGGTGTTGTCATAATGGTCGTCATGGCGACGGTGATGTCATGATGGTCGTCATGCCGACGATGATGTCAGTATGGTGGTCATGGCTTTGGTGATGTCATAATGGTCGTCATGGCGACGATGATGTCATAATGGTCGTCATGGCGACGATGATGTCATACTGGTCGTCATGGAGACGGTGTTGCCATAATGGTCGTCATGGCGACGATGATGTCATAAAGGTCGTCATGGCGACGATGATGTCATAATGGTCGTCATGGCGACGGTGTTGCCATAATGGTCGTCATGGCGACGATGATGTCATAATGGTCGTCATGCCGACGATGATGTCATAATGGTCGTCATGGCGACGGTGTTGCCATAATGGTCGTCATGGCGACGATGATGTCATAATGGTCGTCATGGCGACAATGATGTCATAATGGTCGTCATGGCGACGATGATGTCATAATGGTCGTCATGGCGACGATGATGTCAATATGGTTGTCATGGCTTTGGTGATGTCATAATGGTCGTCATGGCGACGGTGATGTCATAATGGTCATCATGGTGACGATGATGTCATAATGGTCGTCACAGCGACGATGATGTCATAATGGTCGTCACGGCGACGGTGATGTCATAATGGTCGTCACGGCGACGGTGATGTCATAATGGTCGTCATGGCGACGGTGATGTCATAATGGTCGTCATGGCGACGGTGATGTCATGATGGTCGTCATGCCGACGATGATGTCAGTATGGTGGTCATGGCTTTGGTGATGTCATAATGGTCGTCATGGCGACGATGATGTCATAATGGTCGTCATAGCGACGATGATGTCATAATGGTCGTCATGGCGACGATGATGTCAGTATGGTGGTCATGGCTTTGGTGATGTCATAATGGTTGTCATGGCGACGGTGATGTCATAATGGTCGTCATGGCGACGATGATGTCATAATGGTCGTCATGGTGACGATGATGTCATAATGGTCGTCATAGCGACGATGACGTCATAATGGTCGTCATGGCGACGATGACGTCATAATGGTCGTCATGGCGACGATGTTGTCATAAAGGTCGTCATGGCGACGATGATGTCATACTGGTCGTCATGGCGACGGTGTTGCCATAATGGTCGTCATGGCGACGATGATGTCAATATGGTTGTCATGGCTTTGGTGATGTCATAATGGTCGTCATGGCGACGGTGATGTCATAATGTTCATCACGGCGACGATGATGTCATAATGATCGTCACGGCGACGATGCTGTCATAATGGTCGTCACGGCGACGGTGATGTCATAATGGTCGTCATGGCGACGATGATGTCATAATGGTCGTCATGGCGACGATGATGTCATAATGGTCGTCATGGCGACGATGATGTCATAATGGTCGTCATGGCGACGATGACGACATAATGGTCGTCATGGCGACGATGATGTCATAATGGTCGTCATGGCGACGATGATGTCATAATGGTCGTCATGGCGACGATGATGTCATACTGGTCGTCATGGCGACGAGGACGTCATAATGGTCGTCATGGCGACGATGATGTCATAATGGTCGTCATGGCGACGATGATGTCATACTGGTCGTCATGGCGACGGTGTTGCCATAATGGTCGTCATGGCTACGATGATGTCATAATGGTCGTCATGGCGACGATGATGTCATAATAGTCGTCATGGCGACGATGATGTCAGTATGGTGGTCATGGCTTTGATGATGTCATAATGGTCGTCATGGCGACGGTGATGTCATAATGGTCGTCATGGCAATGGTGATGTCAGAATGGTCGTCATGGCGACGATGATGTCAGTATGGTGGTCATGGCTTTGGTGATGTCATAATGGTCGTCATGGCGACGATGATGTCATAATGGTCGTCATGGCGACGATGATGTCAATATGGTTGTCATGGCTTTGGTGATGTCATAATGGTCGTCATGGCGACCATGATGTCATAATGGTCGTCACGGCGACGATGATGTCATAATGGTCGTCACGGCGGCGGTAATGTCATAATTGTCGTCATGGCGACGATGATGTCATATTGTCGTCATGGCGACGGTGTTGCCATAATGGTCGTCATGGCGACGATGATGTCATAATGGTCATCATGGCGACGATGAAGTCATAATGGTCGTCATGGCGACGATGACGTCATAATGGTCGTCATGGCGACGATGATGTCATAATGGTCGTCATGGCGACGATGATGTCATACTGGTCGTCATGGCGACGATGATGTCATACTGGTCGTCATGGCGACGGTGTTGCCATAATGGTCGTCATGCCGACGATGATGTCATAATGGTCGTCATGCCGACGATGATGTCATAATGGTCGTCATGGCGACGGTGTTGCCATAATGGTCGTCATGGCGACGATGATGTCATAATGGTCGTCATGGCAACGATGATGTCATAATGGTCGTCATGGCGACGATGATGTCAGTATGGTGGTCATTGCTTTGGTGATGTCATAATGGTCGTCATGGCGACGGTGATGTCATAATAGTCGTCATGGCAATGGTGATGTCATACTGGTCGTCATGGCGACGGTGTTGCCATAATGGTCGTCATTTCGACGATGATGTCATAATGGTCGTCATGTCGACGATGATGTCATAATGGTCGTCATGGCGACGGTGTTGTCATAATGGTCGTCATGGCGACGATGATGTCATAATGGTCGTCATGGCGACGATGATGTCATAATGGTCGTCATGGCGACAATGATGTCATAATGGTCGTCATGGCGACGATGATGTCATAATGGTCGTCATGGCGACGATTATGTCATAATGATCGTCATGGCGACGATGATGCCAATATGGTTGTCATGGCTTTGGTGATGTCATAATGGTCGTCATGGCGACGATGATGTCATAATGGTCGTCACAGCGACGATGATGTCATAATGGTCGTCACGGCGACGGTGATGTCATAATGGTCGTCATGGCGACGATGATGTCATACTGGTCGTCATGGCGACGGTGTTGCCATAATGGTCGTCATGGCGACGATGATGTCATAATGGTCATCATGGCGACGATGATGTCATAATGGTCGTCATGGCGACGATGATGTCATAATGGTCGTCATTGCGACAATGATGTAATAATGGTCGTCATGGCGACGATGATATCATACTGGTCGTCATGGCGACGGTGTTGATATAATGGTCGTCATGGCGACGATGATGTCATAATGGTCGTCATGGCGACGGTGATGTCATAATGGTCGTCATAGCGACGATGATGTCATAATGGTCGTCATGGCGACGATGATGTCAGTATGGTGGTCATGGCTTTGGTGATGTCATAATGGTTGTCATGGCGATGGTGATGTCATAATGGTCGTCATGGCGACGATGATGTCATAATGGTCGTCATGGTGACGATGATGTCATAATGGTCGTCATGGCGACGATGACGTCATAATGGTCGTCATGGCGACGATGACGTCATAATGGTCGTCATGGCGACGATGTTGTCATAATGGTCGTCACGGCGACGATGATGTCATACTGGTTGTCATGGCGACGGTGTTGCCATAATGGTCGTCATGGCGACGATGATGTCATAATGGTCGTCACGGCAACGGTGATGTCATAATGGTCGTCATGGCGACGATAACGTCATAATGGTCGTCATGGCGACGATAACGTCATAATGGTCGTCATGGCGACGATGATGTCATAATGGTCGTCATGGCGACGATGATGTCATAATGGTCGTCATGGCGACGATGACGTCATAATGGTCGTCATGGCGACGATGACGTCATAATGGTCGTCATGGTGACGATGACGTCATAATGGTCGTCATGGCGACGATGATGTCATACTGGTCGTCATGGCGACGGTGTTGCCATAATGTTCGTCATGGCGACGATGATGTCATAATGGTCGTCATGGCGACGGTGATGTCATAATGGTCGTCATGGCGACGGTGATGTCATGATGGTCGTCATGCCGACGATGATGTCAGTATGGTGGTCATGGCTTTGGTGATGTCATAATGGTCGTCATGGCAACGATGATGTCATAATGGTCGTCATAGCGACGATGATGTCATAATGGTCGTCATGGCGACGATGATGTCAGTATGGTGGTAATGGCTTTGGTGATGTCATAATGGTTGTCATGGCGACGGTGATGTCTTAATGGTCGTCATGGTGACGATGATGTCATAATGGTCGTCATGGCGACGATGACGTCATAATGGTCGTCATGGCGACGATGACGTCATAATGGTCGTCATGGCGACGATGTTGTCATAATGGTCGTCATGGCGACGATGATGTCATATTGGTCGTCATGGCGACGGTGTTGCCATAATGGTCGTCATGGCGACGATGATGTCATAATGGTCGTCATGGCGACGATGATGTCAATATGGTTGTCATGGCTTTGGTGATGTCATAATGGTCGTCATGGCGACGGTGATGTCATAATGTTCGTCACGGCGACGATGATGTCATAATGATCGTCACGGCGACGATGATGTCATAATGGTCGTCACGGCGACGGTGATGTCATAATGGTCGTCATGGCGACGATAACATCATAATGGTCGTCATGGCGACGATGATGTCATAATGGTCGTCATGGCGACGATGATGTCATAATGGTCGTCATGGCGACGATGATGACATAATGTTCGTCATGGCGACGATGACGTCATAATGGTCGTCATGGCGACGATGACGTCATAATGGTCGTCATGGCGACGATGATGTCATAATGGTCGTCATGGCGACGATGATGTCATACTGGTCGTCATGGCGACGATGACGTCATAATGGTCGTCATGGCGACGATGATGTCATACTGGTCGTCATGGCGACGGTGTTGCCATAATGGTCGTCATGGCTACGATGATGTCATAATGGTCGTCATGGCGACGGTGATGTCATAATGGTCGTCATGGCGACGATGATGTCATAATAGTCGTCATGGCGACGATGATGTCAGTATGGTGGTCATGGCTTTGGTGATGTCATAATGGTCGTCATGGCGACGGTGATGTCATAATGGTCGTCATGGCAATGGTGATGTCAGAATGGTCGTCATGGCGACGATGATTTCAGTATGGTGGTCATGGCTTTGGTGATGTCATAATGGTCGTCATGGCGACGGTGATGTCATAATGGTCGTCATGGCGACGATGATGTCATAATGGTCGTCACGGCGACGATGATGTCATAATGGTCGTCACGGCGGCGGTAATGTCATAATTGTCGTCATGGCGACGATGACGTCATATTGTCGTCATGGCGACGGTGTTGCCATAATGGTCGTCATGGCGACGATGATGTCATAATGGTCGTCATGGCGATGATGATGTCATACTGGTCGTCATGGCGACGAAGATGTCATAATGGTCGTCATGGCGATGATGATGTCATACTGGTCGTCATGGCGACGATGATGTCATAATGGTCGTCATGGCAACGATGATGTCATAATGGTCATCATGGCGACAATGACGTCATAATGGTCGTCATGGCGACGATGACGTCATAATGGTCGTCATGGCGACGAAGATGTCATAATGGTCGTCATGGCGATGATGATGTCATACTGGTCGTCATGGCGACGATGATGTCATACTGGTCGTCATGGCGACGGTGTTGCCATAATGGTCGTCATGCCGACGATGATGTCATAATGGTCGTCATGCCGACGATGATGTCATAATGGTCGTCATGGCGACGATGATGTCATAATGGTCGTCATGGCAACGATGATGTCATAATGGTCGTCATGGCGACGATGATGTCAGTATGGTGGTCATTGCTTTGGTGATGTCATAATGGTCGTCATGGCGACGGTGATGTCATAATAGTCGTCATGGCAATGGTGATGTCATACTGGTCGTCATGGCGACGGTGTTGCCATAATGGTCGTCATTTCGACGATGATGTCATAATGGTCGTCATGTCGACGATGATGTCATAATGGTCGTCATGGCGACGGTGTTGTCATAATGGTCGTCATGGCGACGATGATGTCATAATGGTCGTCATGGCGACGATGATGTCATAATGGTCGTCATGGCGACAATGATGTCATAATGGTCGTCATGGCGACGATGATGTCATAATGGTCGTCATAGCGACGATGATGTCATAATGGTCGTCATGGCGACGATGATGTCAGTATGGTGGTCATGGCTTTGGTGATGTCATAATGGTTGTCATGGCGATGGTGATGTCATAATGGTCGTCATGGCGACGATGATGTCATAATGGTCGTCATGGTGACGATGATGTCATAATGGTCGTCATGGCGACGATGACGTCATAATGGTCGTCATGGCGACGATGACGTCATAATGGTCGTCATGGCGACGATGTTGTCATAATGGTCGTCACGGCGACGATGATGTCATACTGGTTGTCATGGCGACGGTGTTGCCATAATGGTCGTCATGGCGACGATGATGTTATAATGGTCGTCACGGCAACGGTGATGTCATAATGGTCGTCATGGCGACGATAACGTCATAATGGTCGTCATGGCGACGATAACGTCATAATGGTCGTCATGGCGACGATGATGTCATAATGGTCGTCATGGCGACGATGATGTCATAATGGTCGTCATGGCGACGATGATGACATAATGGTCGTCATGGCGACGATGACGTCATAATGGTCGTCATGGTGACGATGACGTCATAATGGTCGTCATGGCGACGATGATGTCATACTGGTCGTCATGGCGACGGTGTTGCCATAATGTTCGTCATGGCGACGATGATGTCATAATGGTCGTCATGGCGACGGTGATGTCATAATGGTCGTCATGGCGACGGTGATGTCATGATGGTCGTCATGCCGACGATGATGTCAGTATGGTGGTCATGGCTTTGGTGATGTCATAATGGTCGTCATGGCAACGATGATGTCATAATGGTCGTCATAGCGACGATGATGTCATAATGGTCGTCATGGCGACGATGATGTCAGTATGGTGGTAATGGCTTTGGTGATGTCATAATGGTTGTCATGGCGACGGTGATGTCTTAATGGTCGTCATGGTGACGATGATGTCATAATGGTCGTCATGGCGACGATGACGTCATAATGGTCGTCATGGCGACGATGACGTCATAATGGTCGTCATGGCGACGATGTTGTCATAATGGTCGTCATGGCGACGATGATGTCATATTGGTCGTCATGGCAACGGTGTTGCCATAATGGTCGTCATGGCGACGATGATGTCATAATGGTCGTCATGGCGACGATGATGTCAATATGGTTGTCATGGCTTTGGTGATGTCATAATGGTCGTCATGGCGACGGTGATGTCATAATGGTCGTCATGGCGACGATGATGTCATATTAGTCGTCATGGCGACGATGATGTCAGTATGGTGGTCATGGCTTTGGTGATGTCATAATGGTCGTCATGGCGACGGTGATGTCATAATGGTCGTCATGGCAATGGTGATGTCAGAATGGTCGTCATGGCGACGATGATTTCAGTATGGTGGTCATGGCTTTGGTGATGTCATAATGGTCGTCATGGCGACGATGATGTCATAATGGTCGTCATGGCGACGATGATGTCAATATGGTTGTCATGGCTTTGGTGATGTCATAATGGTCGTCATGGCGACGGTGATGTCATAATGGTCGTCATGGCGACGATGATGTCATAATGGTCGTCACGGCGACGATGATGTCATAATGGTCGTCACGGCGGCGGTAATGTTATAATTGTCGTCATGGCGACGATGATGTCATATTGTCGTCATGGCGACGGTGTTGCCATAATGGTCGTCATGGCGACGATGATGTCATAATGGTCATCATGGCGACAATGACGTCATAATGGTCGTCATGGCGACGATGACGTCATAATGGTCGTCATGGCGACGAAGATGTCATAATGGTCGTCATGGCGATGATGATGTCATACTGGTCGTCATGGCGACGATGATGTCATACTGGTCGTCATGGCGACGGTGTTGCCATAATGGTCGTCATGCCGACGATGATGTCATAATGGTCGTCATGCCGACGATGATGTCATAATGGTCGTCATGGCGACGATGATGTCATAATGGTCGTCATGGCAACGATGATGTCATAATGGTCGTCATGGCGACGATGATGTCAGTATGGTGGTCATTGCTTTGGTGATGTCATAATGGTCGTCATGGCGACGGTGATGTCATAATAGTCGTCATGGCAATGGTGATGTCATACTGGTCGTCATGGCGACGGTGTTGCCATAATGGTCGTCATTTCGACGATGATGTCATAATGGTCGTCATGCCGACGATGATGTCATAATGATCGTCATGGCGACGGTGTTGTCATAATGGTCGTCATGGCGACGATGATGTCATAATGGTCGTCATGGCGACGATGATGTCATAATGGTCGTCATGGCGACTATGATGTCATAATGGTCGTCATGGCGACAATGATGTCATAATGGTCGTCATGGCGACGATGATGTCATAATGGTCGTCATGGCGACGATGATGTCAATATGGTTGTCATGGCTTTGGTGATGTCATAATGGTCGTCATGGCGACGGTGATGTCATAATGGTCGTCATGGCGACGATGATGTCATAATGGTCGTCACAGCGACAATGATGTCATAATGGTCGTCATGGCGACGATGATGTCATAATGGTCGTCACAGCGACGATGATGTCATAATGGTCGTCACGGCGACGGTGATGTCATAATGGTCGTCATGGCGACGATGATGTCATACTGGTCGTCATGGCGACGGTGTTGCCATAATGTTCGTTATGGCGACGATGATGTCATTATGGTCATCATGGCGACGATGATGTCATAATGGTCGTCATGGCGACGATGACGTCATAATGGTCGTCATTGCGACAATGATGTAATAATGGTCGTCATGGCGACGATGATATCATACTGGTCGTCATGGCGACGGTGTTGCCATAATGGTCGTCATGGCGACGATGATGTCATAATGGTCGTCATGGCGACGGTGATGTCATAATGGTCGTCATAGCGACGATGATGTCATAATGGTCGTCATGGCGACGATGATGTCAGTATGGTGGTCATGGCTTTGGTGATGTCATAATGGTTGTCATGGCTATGGTGATGTCATAATGGTCGTCATGGCGACGATGATGTCATAATGGTCGTCATGGCGACGATGATGACATAATGGTCGTCATGGCGACGATGACGTCATAATGGTCGTCATGGTGACGATGATGTCATAATGGTCGTCATGGCGACGATGATGTCATACTGGTCGTCATGGCGACGGTGTTGCCATAATGGTCGTCATGGCGACGATGATGTCATAATGGTCGTCATGGCGACGGTGATGTCATAATGGTCGTCATGGCGACTGTGATGGCATGATGGTCGTCATGCCGACGATGATGTCAGTATGGTGGTCATGGCTTTGGTGATGTCATAATGGTCGTCATGGCGACGATGATGTCATAATGGTCGTCATAGCGACGATGATGTCATAATGGTCGTCATGGCGACGATGATGTCATAATGGTCGTCATAGCGACGATTATGTCATAATGGTCGTCATGGCGACGATGTTGTCATAATGGTCGTCATGGCGACGATGATGTCATATTGGTCGCCATGGCGACGGTGTTGCCATAATGGTCGTCATGGCGACGATGATGTCATAATGGTCGTCATGGCGACGATGATGTCATATTGTCGTCATGGCGACGGTGTTGCCATAATGGTCGTCATGGTGACGATGATGTCATAATGGTCATCATGGCGACGATGACGTCATAATGGTCGTCATGGCGACGATGACGTCATAATGGTCGTCATGGCGACGATGACGTCATAATGGTCGTCATGGCGACGATGATGTCATAATGGTCGTCATGGCGACGATGATGTCATACTGGTCGTCATGGCGACGATGATGTCATACTGGTCGTCATGGCGACGGTGTTGCCATAATGGTCGTCATGCCGACGATGATGTCATAATGGTCGTCATGCCGACGATGATGTCATACTGGACGTCATGGCGACGATGATGTCATAATGGTCGTCATGGCAACGATGATGTCATAATGGTCGTCATGGCGACGATGATGTCAGTATGGTGGTCATTGCTTTGGTGATGTCATAATGGTCGTCATGGCGACGGTGATGTCATAATAGTCGTCATGGCAATGGTGATGTCATACTGGTCGTCATGGCGACGGTGTTGCCATAATGGTCGTCATGGCAACGATGATGTCATAATGGTCGTCATGGCGACGATGATGTCAGTATGGTGGTCATTGCTTTGGTGATGTCATAATGGTCGTCATGGCGACGGTGATGTCATAATAGTCGTCATGGCAATGGTGATGTCATACTGGTCGTCATGGCGACGGTGTTGCCATAATGGTCGTCATTTCGACGATGATGTCATAATGGTCGTCATGCCGACGATGATGTCATAATGATCGTCATGGCGACAGTGTTGTCATAATGGTCGTCATGGCGACGATGATGTCATAATGGTCGTCATGGCGACGATGATGTCATAATGGTCGTCATGGCGACAATGATGTCATAATGGTCGTCATGGCGACAATGATGTCATAATGGTCGTCATGGCGACGATGATGTCATAATGGTCGTCATGGCGACGATGATGTCAATATGGTTGTCATGGCTTTGGTGATGTCATAATGGTCGTCATGGCGACGGTGATGTCATAATGGTCATCATGGCGACGATGATGTCATAATGGTCGTCACAGCGACGATGATGTCATAATGGTCGTCACGGCGACGATGATGTCATACTGGTCGTCATGGCGACGGTGTTGCCATAATGGTCGTCATGGCGACGATGATGTCATAATGGTCATCATGGCGACGATGATGTCATAATGGTCGTCATGGCGACGATGACGTCATAATGGTCGTCATTGCGACGATGATGTAATAATGGTCGTCATGGCGACGATGATATCATACTGGTCGTCATGGCGACGGTGTTGCCATAATGGTCGTCATGGCGACGATGATGTCATAATGGTCGTCATGGCGACGGTGATGTCATAATGGTCGTCATAGCGACGATGATGTCATAATGGTCGTCATGGCGACGATGATGTCAGTATGGTGGTCATGGCTTTGGTGATGTCATAATGGTTGTCATGGCGATGGTGATGTCATAATGGTCGTCATGGCGACGATGATGTCAGTATGGTGGTCATGGCTTTGGTGATGTCATAATGGTCGTCATGGCGACGATGTCAATATGGTGGTCATTGCTTTGGTGATGTCATAATGGTCGTCATGGCGACGGTGATTTCATAATAGTAGTCATGGCAATGGTGATGTCATACTGGTCGTCATGGCGACGGTGTTGCCATAATGGTCGTCATTTCGACGATGATGTCATAATGTTCGTCATGCCGACGATGATGTCATAATGGTCGTCATGGCGACGGTGTTGTCATAATGGTCGTCATGGCGACGGTGATGTCATGATGGTCGTCATGCCGACGATGATGTCAGTATGGTGTTCATGGCTTTGGTGATGTCATAATGGTCGTCATGGCGACGATGATGTCATAATGGTCGTCATGGCGACGATGATGTCATACTGGTCGTCATGGAGACGGTGTTGCCATAATGGTCGTCATGGCGACGATGATGTCATAAAGGTCGTCATGGCGACGATGATGTCATAATGGTCGTCATGGCGACGGTGTTGCCATAATGGTCGTCATGGCGACGATGATGTCATAATGGTCGTCATGCCGATGATGATGTCATAATGGTCGTCATGGCGACGGTGTTGCCATAATGGTCGTCATGGCGACGATGATGTCATAATGGTCGTCATGGCGACAATGATGTCATAATGGTCGTCATGGCGACGATGATGTCATAATGGTCGTCATGGCGACGATGATGTCAATATGGTTGTCATGGCTTTGGTGATGTCATAATGGTCGTCATGGCGACGGTGATGTCATAATGGTCGTCATGGTGACGATGATGTCATAATGGTCGTCACAGCGACGATGATGTCATAATGGTCGTCACGGCGACGGTGATGTCATAATGGTCGTCACGGCGACGGTGATGTCATAATGGTCGTCATGGCGACGGTGATGTCATAATGGTCGTCATGGCGACGGTGATGTCATGATGGTCGTCATGCCGACGATGATGTCAGTATGGTGGTCATGGCTTTGGTGATGTCATAATGGTCGTCATGGCGACGATGATGTCATAATGGTCGTCATAGCGACGATGATGTCATAATGGTCGTCATGGCGACGATGATGTCAGTATGGTGGTCATGGCTTTGGTGATGTCATAATGGTTGTCATGGCGACGGTGATGTCATAATGGTCGTCATGGCGACGATGATGTCATAATGGTCGTCATGGTGACGATGATGTCATAATGGTCGTCATAGCGACGATGACGTCATAATGGTCGTCATGGCGACGATGACGTCATAATGGTCGTCATGGCGACGATGTTGTCATAAAGGTCGTCATGGCGACGATGATGTCATACTGGTCGTCATGGCGACGGTGTTGCCATAATGGTCGTCATGGCGACGATGATGTCAATATGGTTGTCATGGCTTTGGTGATGTCATAATGGTCGTCATGGCGACGGTGATGCCATAATGTTCATCACGGCGACGATGATGTCATAATGATCGTCACGGCGACGATGATGTCATAATGGTCGTCACGGCGACGGTGATGTCATAATGGTCGTCACGGCGACGATGATGTCATAATGGTCGTCATGGCGACGATGATGTCATAATGGTCGTCACAGCGACGATGATGTCATAATGGTCGTCACGGCGACGGTGATGTCATAATGGTCGTCATGGCGACGATGATGTCATACTGGTCGTCATGGCGACGGTGTTGCCATAATGTTCGTTATGGCGACGATGATGTCATTATGGTCATCATGGCGACGATGATGTCATAATGGTCGTCATGGCGACGATGACGTCATAATGGTCGTCATTGCGACAATGATGTAATAATGGTCGTCATGGCGACGATGATATCATACTGGTCGTCATGGCGACGGTGTTGCCATAATGGTCGTCATGGCGACGATGATGTCATAATGGTCGTCATGGCGACGGTGATGTCATAATGGTCGTCATAGCGACGATGATGTCATAATGGTCGTCATGGCGACGATGATGTCAGTATGGTGGTCATGGCTTTGGTGATGTCATAATGGTTGTCATGGCTATGGTGATGTCATAATGGTCGTCATGGCGACGATGATGTCATAATGGTCGTCATGGCGACGATGATGACATAATGGTCGTCATGGCGACGATGACGTCATAATGGTCGTCATGGTGACGATGATGTCATAATGGTCGTCATGGCGACGATGATGTCATACTGGTCGTCATGGCGACGGTGTTGCCATAATGGTCGTCATGGCGACGATGATGTCATAATGGTCGTCATGGCGACGGTGATGTCATAATGGTCGTCATGGCGACTGTGATGGCATGATGGTCGTCATGCCGACGATGATGTCAGTATGGTGGTCATGGCTTTGGTGATGTCATAATGGTCGTCATGGCGACGATGATGTCATAATGGTCGTCATAGCGACGATGATGTCATAATGGTCGTCATGGCGACGATGATGTCATAATGGTCGTCATAGCGACGATTATGTCATAATGGTCGTCATGGCGACGATGTTGTCATAATGGTCGTCATGGCGACGATGATGTCATATTGGTCGCCATGGCGACGGTGTTGCCATAATGGTCGTCATGGCGACGATGATGTCATAATGGTCGTCATGGCGACGATGATGTCATATTGTCGTCATGGCGACGGTGTTGCCATAATGGTCGTCATGGTGACGATGATGTCATAATGGTCATCATGGCGACGATGACGTCATAATGGTCGTCATGGCGACGATGACGTCATAATGGTCGTCATGGCGACGATGACGTCATAATGGTCGTCATGGCGACGATGATGTCATAATGGTCGTCATGGCGACGATGATGTCATACTGGTCGTCATGGCGACGATGATGTCATACTGGTCGTCATGGCGACGGTGTTGCCATAATGGTCGTCATGCCGACGATGATGTCATAATGGTCGTCATGCCGACGATGATGTCATACTGGACGTCATGGCGACGATGATGTCATAATGGTCGTCATGGCAACGATGATGTCATAATGGTCGTCATGGCGACGATGATGTCAGTATGGTGGTCATTGCTTTGGTGATGTCATAATGGTCGTCATGGCGACGGTGATGTCATAATAGTCGTCATGGCAATGGTGATGTCATACTGGTCGTCATGGCGACGGTGTTGCCATAATGGTCGTCATGGCAACGATGATGTCATAATGGTCGTCATGGCGACGATGATGTCAGTATGGTGGTCATTGCTTTGGTGATGTCATAATGGTCGTCATGGCGACGGTGATGTCATAATAGTCGTCATGGCAATGGTGATGTCATACTGGTCGTCATGGCGACGGTGTTGCCATAATGGTCGTCATTTCGACGATGATGTCATAATGGTCGTCATGCCGACGATGATGTCATAATGATCGTCATGGCGACAGTGTTGTCATAATGGTCGTCATGGCGACGATGATGTCATAATGGTCGTCATGGCGACGATGATGTCATAATGGTCGTCATGGCGACAATGATGTCATAATGGTCGTCATGGCGACAATGATGTCATAATGGTCGTCATGGCGACGATGATGTCATAATGGTCGTCATGGCGACGATGATGTCAATATGGTTGTCATGGCTTTGGTGATGTCATAATGGTCGTCATGGCGACGGTGATGTCATAATGGTCATCATGGCGACGATGATGTCATAATGGTCGTCACAGCGACGATGATGTCATAATGGTCGTCACGGCGACGATGATGTCATACTGGTCGTCATGGCGACGGTGTTGCCATAATGGTCGTCATGGCGACGATGATGTCATAATGGTCATCATGGCGACGATGATGTCATAATGGTCGTCATGGCGACGATGACGTCATAATGGTCGTCATTGCGACGATGATGTAATAATGGTCGTCATGGCGACGATGATATCATACTGGTCGTCATGGCGACGGTGTTGCCATAATGGTCGTCATGGCGACGATGATGTCATAATGGTCGTCATGGCGACGGTGATGTCATAATGGTCGTCATAGCGACGATGATGTCATAATGGTCGTCATGGCGACGATGATGTCAGTATGGTGGTCATGGCTTTGGTGATGTCATAATGGTTGTCATGGCGATGGTGATGTCATAATGGTCGTCATGGCGACGATGATGTCAGTATGGTGGTCATGGCTTTGGTGATGTCATAATGGTCGTCATGGCGACGATGTCAATATGGTGGTCATTGCTTTGGTGATGTCATAATGGTCGTCATGGCGACGGTGATTTCATAATAGTAGTCATGGCAATGGTGATGTCATACTGGTCGTCATGGCGACGGTGTTGCCATAATGGTCGTCATTTCGACGATGATGTCATAATGTTCGTCATGCCGACGATGATGTCATAATGGTCGTCATGGCGACGGTGTTGTCATAATGGTCGTCATGGCGACGGTGATGTCATGATGGTCGTCATGCCGACGATGATGTCAGTATGGTGTTCATGGCTTTGGTGATGTCATAATGGTCGTCATGGCGACGATGATGTCATAATGGTCGTCATGGCGACGATGATGTCATACTGGTCGTCATGGAGACGGTGTTGCCATAATGGTCGTCATGGCGACGATGATGTCATAAAGGTCGTCATGGCGACGATGATGTCATAATGGTCGTCATGGCGACGGTGTTGCCATAATGGTCGTCATGGCGACGATGATGTCATAATGGTCGTCATGCCGATGATGATGTCATAATGGTCGTCATGGCGACGGTGTTGCCATAATGGTCGTCATGGCGACGATGATGTCATAATGGTCGTCATGGCGACAATGATGTCATAATGGTCGTCATGGCGACGATGATGTCATAATGGTCGTCATGGCGACGATGATGTCAATATGGTTGTCATGGCTTTGGTGATGTCATAATGGTCGTCATGGCGACGGTGATGTCATAATGGTCGTCATGGTGACGATGATGTCATAATGGTCGTCACAGCGACGATGATGTCATAATGGTCGTCACGGCGACGGTGATGTCATAATGGTCGTCACGGCGACGGTGATGTCATAATGGTCGTCATGGCGACGGTGATGTCATAATGGTCGTCATGGCGACGGTGATGTCATGATGGTCGTCATGCCGACGATGATGTCAGTATGGTGGTCATGGCTTTGGTGATGTCATAATGGTCGTCATGGCGACGATGATGTCATAATGGTCGTCATAGCGACGATGATGTCATAATGGTCGTCATGGCGACGATGATGTCAGTATGGTGGTCATGGCTTTGGTGATGTCATAATGGTCGTCATGGCGACGATGATGTCATAATGGTCGTCATAGCGACGATGACGTCATAATGGTCGTCATGGCGACGATGTTGTCATAAAGGTCGTCATGGCGACGATGATGTCATACTGGTCGTCATGGCGACGGTGTTGCCATAATGGTCGTCATGGCGACGATGATGTCAATATGGTTGTCATGGCTTTGGTGATGTCATAATGGTCGTCATGGCGACGGTGATGCCATAATGTTCATCACGGCGACGATGATGTCATAATGATCGTCACGGCGACGATGATGTCATAATGGTCGTCACGGCGACGGTGATGTCATAATGGTCGTCACGGCGACGATGATGTCATAATGGTCGTCATGGCGACGATGATGTCATAATGGTCGTCATGGCGACGATGATGTCATAATGGTCGTCATGGCGACGATGACGACATAATGGTCGTCATGGCGACGATGACGTCATAATGGTCGTCATGGCGACGATGACGTCATAATGGTCGTCATGGCGACGATGATGTCATAATGGTCGTCATGGCGACGATGACGTCATAATGGTCGTCATGGCGACGATGATGTCATAATGGTCGTCATGGCGACGATGATGTCATACTGGTCGTCATGGCGACGGTGTTGCCATAATGGTCGTCATGGCTACGATGATGTCATAATGGTCGTCATGGCGACGATGATGTCATAATAATCGTCATGGCGACGATGATGTCAGTATGGTGGTCATGGCTTTGATGATGTCATAATGGTCGTCATGGCGACGGTGATGTCATAATGGTCGTCATGGCAATGGTGATGTCAGAATGGTCGTCATGGCGACGATGATGTCAGTATGGTGGTCATGGCTTTGGTGATGTCATAATGGTCGTCATGGCGACGATGATGTCATAATGGTCGTCATGGCGACGATGATGTCAATATGGTTGTCATGGCTTTGGTGATGTCATAATGGTCGTCATGGCGACGGTGATGTCATAATGGTCGTCATGGCGACGATAATGTCATAATGGTCGTCACGGCGACGATGATGTCATAATGGTCGTCACGGCGGCGGTAATGTCATAATTGTCGTCATGGCGACGATGATGTCATATTGTCGTCATGGCGACGGTGTTGCCATAATGGTCGTCATGGCGACGATGATGTCATAATGGTCATCATGGCGACGATGACGTCATAATGGTCGTCATGGCGACGATGACGTCATAATGGTCGTCATGGCGACGATGATGTCATAATGGTCGTCATGGCGACGATGATGTCATACTGGTCGTCATGGCGACGATGATGTCATACTGGTCGTCATGGCGACGGTGTTGCCATAATGGTCGTCATGCCGACGATGATGTCATAATGGTCGTCATGCCGACGATGATGTCATAATGGTCGTCATGGCGACGGTGTTGCCATAATGGTCGTCATGGCGACGATGATGTCATAATGGTCGTCATGGCAACGATGATGTGATAATGGTCGTCATGGCGACGATGATGTCAGTATGGTGGTCATTGCTTTGGTGATGTCATAATGGTCGTCATGGCGACGGTGATGTCATAATAGTCGTCATGGCAATGGTGATGTCATACTGGTCGTCATGGCGACGGTGTTGCCATAATGGTCGTCATTTCGACGATGATGTCATAATGGTCGTCATGTCGACGATGATGTCATAATGGTCGTCATGGCGACGGTGTTGTCATAATGGTCGTCATGGCGACGATGATGTCATAATGGTCGTCATGGCGACGATGATGTCATAATGGTCGTCATGGCGACAATGATGTCATAATGGTCGTCATGGCGACGATGATGTCATAATGGTCGTCATGGCGACGATGATGTCATAATGGTCGTCATGGCGACGATGATGTCAATATGGTTGTCATGGCTTTGGTGATGTCATAATGGTCGTCATGGCGACGATGATGTCATAATGGTCGTCACAGCGACGATGATGTCATAATGGTCGTCACGGCGACGGTGATGTCATAATGGTCGTCATGGCGACGATGATGTCATACTGGTCGTCATGGCGACGGTGTTGCCATAATGGTCGTCATGGCGACGATGATGTCATAATGGTCATCATGGCGACGATGATGTCATAATGGTCGTCATGGCGACGATGACGTCATAATGGTCGTCATTGCGACAATGATGTAATAATGGTCGTCATGGCGACGATGATATCATACTGGTCGTCATGGCGATGGTGTTGCCATAATGGTCGTCATGGCGACGATGATGTCATAATGGTCGTCATGGCGACGGTGATGTCATAATGGTCGTCATAGCGACGATGATGTCATAATGGTCGTCATGGCGACGATGATGTCAGTATGGTGGTCATGGCTTTGGTGATGTCATAATGGTTGTCATGGCGATGGTGATGTCATAATGGTCGTCATGGCGACGCTGATGTCATAATGGTCGTCATGGTGACGATGATGTCATAATGGTCGTCATGGCGACGATGACGTCACAATGGTCGTCATGGCGACGATGACGTCATAATGGTTGTCATGGCGACGATGTTGTCATAATGGTCGTCACGGCGACGATGATGTCATACTGGTTCTCATGGCGACGGTGTTGCCATAATGGTCGTCATGGCGACGATGATGTCATAATGGTCGTCACGGCGACGGTGATGTCATAATGGTCGTCATGGCGACGATAACGTCATAATGGTCGTCATGGCGACGATAACGTCATAATGGTCGTCATGGCGACGATGATGTCATAATGGTCGTCATGGCGACGATGATGTCATAATGGTCGTCATGGCGACGATGATGACATAATGGTCGTCATGGCGACGATGACGTCATAATGGTCGTCATGGTGACGATGACGTCATAATGGTCGTCATGGCGACGGTGATGTCATACTGGTCGTCATGGCGACGGTGTTGCCATAATGTTCGTCATGGCGACGATGATGTCATAATGGTCGTCATGGCGACGGTGATGTCATAATGGTCGTCATGGCGACGGTGATGTCATGATGGTCGTCATGCCGACGATGATGTCAGTATGGTGGTCATGGCTTATTGATGTCATAATGGTCGTCATGGCGACGATGATGTCATAATGGTCGTCATAGCGACGATGATGTCATAATGGTCGTCATGGCGACGATGATGTCAGTATGGTGGTAATGGCTTTGGTGATGTCATAATGGTTGTCATGGCGACGGTGATGTCTTAATGGTCGTCATGGTGACGATGACGTCATAATGGTCGTCATGGCGACGATGACGTCATAATGGTCGTCATGGCGACGATGACGTCATAATGGTCGTCATGGCGACGATGTTGTCATAATGGTCGTCATGGCGACGATGATGTCATATTGGTCGTCATGGCGACGGTGTTGCCATAATGGTCGTCATGGCGACTATGATGTCATAATGGTCGTCATGGCGACGATGATGTCAATATGGTTGTCATGGCTTTGGTGATGTCATAATGGTCGTCATGGCGACGGTGATGTCATAATGTTCGTCACGGCGACGATGATGTCATAATGATCGTCACGGCGACGATGATGTCATAATGGTCGTCACGGCGACGGTGATGTCATAATGGTCGTCATGGCGACGATAACGTCATAATGGTCGTCATGGCGACGATGACGTCATAATGGTCGTCATGGCGACGATGATGTCATAATGGTCGTCATGGCGACGATGATGTCATAATGGTCGTCATGGCGACGATGACGTCATAATGGTCGTCATGGCGACGATGATGTCATAATGGTCGTCATGGCGACGATGATGTCATACTGGTCGTCATGGCGACGATGACGTCATAATGGTCGTCATGGCGACGATGATGTCATACTGGTCGTCATGGCGACGGTGTTGCCATAATGGTCGTCATGGCGACGATGATGTCATAATAGTCGTCATGGCGACGATGATGTCAGTATGGTGGTCATGGCTTTGGTGATGTCATAATGGTCGTCATGGCGACGGTGATGTCATAATGGTCGTCATGGCAATGGTGATGTCAGAATGGTCGTCATGGCGACGATGATTTCAGTATGGTGGTCATGGCTTTGGTGATGTCATAATGGTCGTCATGGCGACGATGATGTCATAATGGTCGTCATGGCGACGATGATGTCAATATGGTTGTCATGGCTTTGGTGATGTCATAATGGTCGTCATGGCGACGGAAATGTCATAATGGTCGTCATGGCGACGATGATGTCATAATGGTCGTCACGGCGACGATGATGTCATAATGGTCGTCACGGCGGCGGTAATGTCATAATTGTCGTCATGGCGACGATGATGTCATATTGTCGTCATGGCGACGGTGTTGCCATAATGGTCGTCATGGCGACGATGATGTCATAATGGTCATCATGGCGACAATGACGTCATAATGGTCGTCATGGCGACGATGACGTCATAATGGTCGTCATGGCGACGAAGATGTCATAATGGTCGTCATGGCGATGATGATGTCATACTGGTCGTCATGGCGACGATGATGTCATACTGGTCGTCATGGCGACGGTGTTGCCATAATGGTCGTCATGCCGACGATGATGTCATAATGGTCGTCATGCCGACGATGATGTCATAATGGTCGTCATGGCGACGATGATGTCATAATGGTCGTCATGGCAACGATGATGTCATAATGGTCGTCATGGCGACGATGATGTCAGTATGGTGGTCATTGCTTTGGTGATGTCATAATGGTCGTCATGGCGACGGTGATGTCATAATAGTCGTCATGGCAATGGTGATGTCATACTGGTCGTCATGGCGACGGTGTTGCCATAATGGTCGTCATTTCGACGATGATGTCATAATGGTCGTCATGCCGACGATGATGTCATAATGATCGTCATGGCGACGGTGTTGTCATAATGGTCGTCATGGCGACGATGATGTCATAATGGTCGTCATGGCGACGATGATGTCATAATGGTCGTCATGGCGACTATGATGTCATAATGGTCGTCATGGCGACAATGATGTCATAATGGTCGTCATGGCGACGATGATGTCATAATGGTCGTCATGGCGACGATGATGTCAATATGGTTGTCATGGCTTTGGTGATGTCATAATGGTCGTCATGGCGACGGTGATGTCATAATGGTCGTCATGGCGACGATGATGTCATAATGGTCGTCACAGCGACAATGATGTCATAATGGTCGTCACGGCGACGGTGATGTCATAATGGTCGTCATGGCGACGATGATGTCATACTGGTCGTCATGGCGACGGTGTTGCCATAATGGTCGTCATGGCGACGATGATATCATAATGGTCGTCATGGCGACGGTGATGTCATAATGGTCGTCATAGCGACGATGATGTCATAATGGTCGTCATGGCGACGATGATGTCAGTATGGTGGTCATGGCTTTGGTGATGTCATAATGGTTGTCATGGCGACGGTGATGTCATAATGGTCGTCATGGCGACGATGATGTCATAATGGTCGTCATGGTGACGATGATGTCATAATGGTCGTCATGGCGACGATGACGTCATAATGGTCGTCATGGCGACGATGACGTCATAATGGTTGTCATGGCGACGATGTTGCCATAATGGTCGTCATGGCGACGATGATGTCATAATGGTCGTCATGGCGACGATGATGTCAATATGGTTGTCATGGCTTTGGTGATGTCATAATGGTCGTCATGGCGACGGTGATGTCATAATGTTCGTCACGGCGACGATGATGTCATAATGATCGTCACGGCGACGATGATGTCATAATGGTCGTCACGGCGACGGTGATGTCATAATGGTCGTCATGGCGACGATAACGTCATAATGGTCGTCATGGCGACGATGATGTCATAATGGTCGTCATGGCGACGATGATGTCATAATGGTCGTCATGGCGACGATGATGACATAATGGTCGTCATGGCGACGATGACGTCATAATGGTCGTCATGGTGACGATGATGTCATAATGGTCGTCATGGCGACGATGATGACATACTGGTCGTCATGGCGACGATGATGTCATAATAGTCGTCATGGCGACGATGATGTCAGTATGGTGGTCATGGCTTTGGTGATGTCATAATGGTCGTCATGGCGACGGTGATGTCATAATGGTCGTCATGGCAACGGTGATGTCAGAATGGTCGTCATGGCGACGATGATGTCAGTATGGTGGTCATGGCTTTGGTGATGTCATAATGGTCGTCATGGCGACGATGATGTCATAATGGTCGTCATGGCGACGATGATGTCAATATGGTTGTCATGGCTTTGGTGATGTCATAATGGTCGTCATGGCGACGGTGATGTCATAATGGTCGTCACGGCGACGATGATGTCATAATGGTCGTTACGACGGCGGTAATGTCATAATTGTCGTCATGGCGACGATGACGTCATATTGTCGTCATGGCGACGGTGTTGCCATAATGGTCGTCATGGCGACGATGATGTCATAATGGTCATCATGGCGACGATGACGTCATAATGGTCGTCATGGCGACGATGACGTCATAATGGTCGTCATGGCGACGATGATGTCATAATGGTCGTCATGGCGACGATGATGTCATACTGGTCGTCATGGCGACGATGATGTCATACTGGTCGTCATGGCGACGGTGTTGCCATAATGGTCGTCATGCCGACGATGATGTCATAATGTTCGTCATGCCGACGATGATGTCATAATGGACGTCATGGCGACGGTGTTGCCATAATGGTCGTCATGGCGACGATGATGTCATAATGGTCGTCATGGCAACGATGATGTCATAATGGTCGTCATGGCGACGATGATTTCAGTATGGTGGTCATGGCTTTGGTGATGTCATAATGGTCGTCATGGCGACGATGATGTCATAATGGTCGTCATGGCGACGATGATGTCAATATGGTTGTCATGGCTTTGGTGATGTCATAATGGTCGTCATGGCGACGGAAATGTCATAATGGTCGTCATGGCGACGATGATGTCATAATGGTCGTCACGGCGACGATGATGTCATAATGGTCGTCACGGCGGCGGTAATGTCATAATTGTCGTCATGGCGACGATGATGTCATATTGTCGTCATGGCGACGGTGTTGCCATAATGGTCGTCATGGCGACGATGATGTCATAATGGTCATCATGGCGACAATGACGTCATAATGGTCGTCATGGCGACGATGACGTCATAATGGTCGTCATGGCGACGAAGATGTCATAATGGTCGTCATGGCGATGATGATGTCATACTGGTCGTCATGGCGACGATGATGTCATACTGGTCGTCATGGCGACGGTGTTGCCATAATGGTCGTCATGCCGACGATGATGTCATAATGGTCGTCATGCCGACGATGATGTCATAATGGTCGTCATGGCGACGATGATGTCATAATGGTCGTCATGGCAACGATGATGTCATAATGGTCGTCATGGCGACGATGATGTCAGTATGGTGGTCATTGCTTTGGTGATGTCATAATGGTCGTCATGGCGACGGTGATGTCATAATAGTCGTCATGGCAATGGTGATGTCATACTGGTCGTCATGGCGACGGTGTTGCCATAATGGTCGTCATTTCGACGATGATGTCATAATGGTCGTCATGCCGACGATGATGTCATAATGATCGTCATGGCGACGGTGTTGTCATAATGGTCGTCATGGCGACGATGATGTCATAATGGTCGTCATGGCGACGATGATGTCATAATGGTCGTCATGGCGACTATGATGTCATAATGGTCGTCATGGCGACAATGATGTCATAATGGTCGTCATGGCGACGATGATGTCATAATGGTCGTCATGGCGACGATGATGTCAATATGGTTGTCATGGCTTTGGTGATGTCATAATGGTCGTCATGGCGACGGTGATGTCATAATGGTCGTCATGGCGACGATGATGTCATAATGGTCGTCACAGCGACAATGATGTCATAATGGTCGTCACGGCGACGGTGATGTCATAATGGTCGTCATGGCGACGATGATGTCATACTGGTCGTCATGGCGACGGTGTTGCCATAATGGTCGTCATGGCGACGATGATATCATAATGGTCGTCATGGCGACGGTGATGTCATAATGGTCGTCATAGCGACGATGATGTCATAATGGTCGTCATGGCGACGATGATGTCAGTATGGTGGTCATGGCTTTGGTGATGTCATAATGGTTGTCATGGCGACGGTGATGTCATAATGGTCGTCATGGCGACGATGATGTCATAATGGTCGTCATGGTGACGATGATGTCATAATGGTCGTCATGGCGACGATGACGTCATAATGGTCGTCATGGCGACGATGACGTCATAATGGTTGTCATGGCGACGATGTTGCCATAATGGTCGTCATGGCGACGATGATGTCATAATGGTCGTCATGGCGACGATGATGTCAATATGGTTGTCATGGCTTTGGTGATGTCATAATGGTCGTCATGGCGACGGTGATGTCATAATGTTCGTCACGGCGACGATGATGTCATAATGATCGTCACGGCGACGATGATGTCATAATGGTCGTCACGGCGACGGTGATGTCATAATGGTCGTCATGGCGACGATAACGTCATAATGGTCGTCATGGCGACGATGATGTCATAATGGTCGTCATGGCGACGATGATGTCATAATGGTCGTCATGGCGACGATGATGACATAATGGTCGTCATGGCGACGATGACGTCATAATGGTCGTCATGGTGACGATGATGTCATAATGGTCGTCATGGCGACGATGATGACATACTGGTCGTCATGGCGACGATGATGTCATAATAGTCGTCATGGCGACGATGATGTCAGTATGGTGGTCATGGCTTTGGTGATGTCATAATGGTCGTCATGGCGACGGTGATGTCATAATGGTCGTCATGGCAACGGTGATGTCAGAATGGTCGTCATGGCGACGATGATGTCAGTATGGTGGTCATGGCTTTGGTGATGTCATAATGGTCGTCATGGCGACGATGATGTCATAATGGTCGTCATGGCGACGATGATGTCAATATGGTTGTCATGGCTTTGGTGATGTCATAATGGTCGTCATGGCGACGGTGATGTCATAATGGTCGTCACGGCGACGATGATGTCATAATGGTCGTTACGACGGCGGTAATGTCATAATTGTCGTCATGGCGACGATGACGTCATATTGTCGTCATGGCGACGGTGTTGCCATAATGGTCGTCATGGCGACGATGATGTCATAATGGTCATCATGGCGACGATGACGTCATAATGGTCGTCATGGCGACGATGACGTCATAATGGTCGTCATGGCGACGATGATGTCATAATGGTCGTCATGGCGACGATGATGTCATACTGGTCGTCATGGCGACGATGATGTCATACTGGTCGTCATGGCGACGGTGTTGCCATAATGGTCGTCATGCCGACGATGATGTCATAATGTTCGTCATGCCGACGATGATGTCATAATGGACGTCATGGCGACGGTGTTGCCATAATGGTCGTCATGGCGACGATGATGTCATAATGGTCGTCATGGCAACGATGATGTCATAATGGTCGTCATGGCGACGATGATGTCAGTATGGTGGTCATTGCTTTGGTGATGTCATAATGGTCGTCATGGCGACGGTGATGTCATAATGGTCGTCATGGCGACGGTGATGTCATAATGGTCGTCATGGCGACGATGATGTCATAATGGTCGTCACAGCGACGATGATGTCATAATGGTCGTCACGGCGACGGTGATGTCATAATGGTCGTCATGGCGACGATGATGTCATACTGGTCGTCATGGCGACGGTGTTGCCATAATGGTCGTTATGGCGACGATGATGTCATTATGGTCATCATGGCGACGATGATGTCATAATGGTCGTCATGGCGACGATGACGTCATAATGGTCGTCATTGCGACAATGATGTAATAATGGTCGTCATGGCGACGATGATATCATACTGGTCGTCATGGCGACGGTGTTGCCATAATGGTCGTCATGGCGACGATGATGTCATAATGGTCGTCATGGCGACGGTGATGTCATAATGGTCGTCATAGCGACGATGATGTCATAATGGTCGTCATGGCGACGATGATGTCATATTGGTCGTCATGGCGACGGTGTTGCCATAATGGTCGTCATGGCGACGATGATGTCATAATGGTCGTCATGGCGACGATGATGTCAATATGGTTGTCATGGCTTTGGTGATGTCATAATGGTCGTCATGGCGACGGTGATGTCATAATGTTCGTCACGGCGACGATGATGTCATAATGATCGTCACGGCGACGATGATGTCATAATGGTCGTCACGGCGACGGTGATGTCATAATGGTCGTCATGGCGACGATAACGTCATAATGGTCGTCATGGCGACGATGATGTCATAATGGTCGTCATGGCGACGATGATGTCATAATGGTCGTCATGGCGACGATGATGACATAATGTTCGTCATGGCGACGATGACGTCATAATGGTCGTCATGGCGACGATGATGTCATAATGGTCGTCATGGCGACGATGATGTCATAATGGTCGTCATGGCGACGATGATGTCATAAAGGTCGTCATGGCGACGATGATGTCATAATGGTCGTCATGGCGACGATGATGTCATAATGGTCGTCATGCCGACGATGATGTCATAATGGTCGTCATGGCGACGGTGTTGCCATAATGGTCGTCATGGCGACGATGATGTCATAATGGTCGTCATGGCGACAATGATGTCATAATGGTCGTCATGGCGACGATGATGTCATAATGGTCGTCATGGCGACGATGATGTCAATATGGTTGTCATGGCTTTGGTGATGTCATAATGGTCGTCATGGCGACGGTGATGTCATAATGGTCGTCATGGCGACGATGATGTCATAATGGTCGTCACGGCGACGATGATGTCATAATGGTCGTCACGGCGGCGGTAATGTCATAATTGTCGTCATGGCGACGATGATGTCATATTGTCGTCATGGCGACGGTGTTGCCATAATGGTCGTCATGGCGACGATGATGTCATAATGGTCATCATGGCGACGATGACGTCATAATGGTCGTCATGGCGACGATGACGTCATAATGGTCGTCATGGCGACGATGATGTCATAATGGTCGTCATGGCGACGATGATGTCATACTGGTCGTCATGGCGACGATGATGTCATACTGGTCGTCATGGCGACGGTGTTGCCATAATGGTCGTCATGCCGACGATGATGTCATAATGGTCGTCATGCCGACGATGATGTCATAATGGTCGTCATGGCGACGGTGTTGCCATAATGGTCGTCATGGCGACGATGATGTCATAATGGTCGTCATGGCAACGATGATGTCATAATGGTCGTCATGGCGACGATAATGTCAGTATGGTGGTCATTGCTTTGGTGATGTCATAATGGTCGTCATGGCAATGGTGATGTCATACTGGTCGTCATGGCGACGGTGTTGCCATAATGGTCGTCATTTCGACGATGATGTCATAATGGTCGTCATGTCGACGATGATGTCATAATGGTCGTCATGGCGACGGTGTTGTCATAATGGTCGTCATGGCGACGATGATGTCATAATGGTCGTCATGGCGACGATGATGTCATAATGGTCGTCATGGCGACAATGATGTCATAATGGTCGTCATGGCGACGATGATGTCATAATGGTCGTCACGGCGACGGTGATGTCATAATGGTCGTCATGGCGACGATGATGTCATACTGGTCGTCATGGCGACGGTGTTGCCATAATGGTCGTCATGGCGACGATGATGTCATAATGGTCATCTTGGCGACGATGATGTCATAATGGTCGTCATGGCGACGATGACGTCATAATGGTCGTCATTGCGACAATGATGTAATAATGGTAGTCATGGCGACGATGATATCATACTGGTCGTCATGGCGACGGTGTTGCCATAATGGTCGTCATGGCGACGATGATGTCATAATGGTCGTCATGGCGACGGTGATGTCATAATGGTCGTCATAGCGACGATGATGTCATAATGGTCGTCATGGCGACGATGATGTCAGTATGGTGGTCATGGCTTTGGTGATGTCATAATGGTTGTCATGGCGATGGTGATGTCATAATGGTCGTCATGGCGACGATGATGTCATAATGGTCGTCATGGTGACGATGATGTCATAATGGTCGTCATGGCGACGATGACGTCATAATGGTCGTCATGGCGACGATGACGTCATAATGGTCGTCATGGCGACGATGTTGTCATAATGGTCGTCACGGCGACGATGATGTCATACTGGTTGTCATGGCGACGGTGTTGCCATAATGGTCGTCATGGCGACGATGATGTCATAATGGTCATCACGGCAACGGTGATGTCATAATGGTCGTCATGGCGACGATAACGTCATAATGGTCGTCATGGCGACGATAACGTCATAATGGTCGTCATGGCGACGATGATGTCATAATGGTCGTCATGGCCACGATGATGTCATAATGGTCGTCATGGCGACGATGATGACATAATGGTCGTCATGGCGACGATGACGTCATAATGGTCGTCATGGTGATGATGACGTCATAATGGTCGTCATGGCGACGATGATGTCATACTGGTCGTCATGGCGACGGTGTTGCCATAATGTTCGTCATGGCGACGATGATGTCATAATGGTCGTCATGGCGACGGTGATGTCATAATGGTCGTCATGGCGACGGTGATGTCATGATGGTCGTCATGCCGACGATGATGTCAGTATGGTGGTCATGGCTTTGGTGATGTCATAATGGTCGTCATGGCGACGATGATGTCATAATGCTCGTCATAGCGACGATGATGTCATAATGGTCGTCATGGCGACGATGATGTCAGTATGGTGGTAATGGCTTTGGTGATGTCATAATGGTTGTCATGGCGACGGTGATGTCTTAATGGTCGTCATGGTGACGATGATGTCATAATGGTCGTCATGGCGACGATGACGTCATAATGGTCGTCATGGCGACGATGACGTCATAATGGTCGTCATGGCGACGATGTTGTCATAATGGTCGTCATGGCGACGATGATGTCATATTGGTCGTCATGGCGACGGTGTTGCCATAATGGTCGTCATGGCGACGATGATGTCATAATGGTCGTCATGGCGACGATGATGTCAATATGGTTGTCATGGCTTTGGTGATGTCATAATGTTCGTCACGGCGACGATGATGTCATAATGATCGTCACGGCGACGATGATGTCATAATGGTCGTCACGGCGACGGTGATGTCATAATGGTCGTCATGGCGACGATAACGTCATAATGGTCGTCATGGCGACGATGATGTCATAATGGTCGTCATGGCGACGATGATGTCATAATGGTCGTCATGGCGACGATGATGACATAATGTTCGTCATGGCGACGATGACGTCATAATGGTCGTCATGGCGACGATGACGTCATAATGGTCGTCATGGCGACGATGATGTCATAATGGTCGTCATGGCGACGATGATGTCATACTGGTCGTCATGGCGACGATGACGTCATAATGGTCGTCATGGCGACGATGATGTCATACTGGTCGTCATGGCGACGATGATGTCAGTATGGTGGTCATGGCTTTGGTGATGTCATAATGGTCGTCATGGCGACGGTGATGTCATAATGGTCGTCATGGCAATGGTGATGTCAGAATGGTCGTCATGGCGACGATGATTTCAGTATGGTGGTCATGGCTTTGGTGATGTCATAATGGTCGTCATGGCGACGATGATGTCATAATGGTCGTCATGGCGACGATGATGTCAATATGGTTGTCATGGCTTTGGTGATGTCATAATGGTCGTCATGGCGACGGTGATGTCATAATGGTCGTCATGGCGACGATGACGTCATAATGGTCGTCACGGCGACGATGATGTCATAATGGTCGTCACGGCGGCGGTAATGTCATAATTGTCGTCATGGCGACGATGATGTCATATTGTCGTCATGGCGACGGTGTTGCCATAATGGTCGTCATGGCGACGATGATGTCATAATGGTCATCATGGCGACAATGACGTCATAATGGTCGTCATGGCGACGATGACGTCATAATGGTCGTCATGGCGACGAAGATGTCATAATGGTCGTCATGGCGATGATGATGTCATACTGGTCGTCATGGCGACGATGATGTCATACTGGTCGTCATGGCGACGGTGTTGCCATAATGGTCGTCATGCCGACGATGATGTCATAATGGTCGTCATGCCGACGATGATGTCATAATGGTCGTCATGGCGACGATGATGTCATAATGGTCGTCATGGCAACGATGATGTCATAATGGTCGTCATGGCGACGATGATGTCAGTATGGTGGTCATTGCTTTGGTGATGTCATAATGGTCGTCATGGCGACGGTGATGTCATAATAGTCGTCATGGCAATGGTGATGTCATACTGGTCGTCATGGCGACGGTGTTGCCATAATGGTCGTCATTTCGACGATGATGTCATAATGGTCGTCATGCCGACGATGATGTCATAATGATCGTCATGGCGACGGTGTTGTCATAATGGTCGTCATGGCGACGATGATGTCATAATGGTCGTCATGGCGACGATGATGTCATAATGGTCGTCATGGCGACTATGATGTCATAATGGTCGTCATGGCGACAATGATGTCATAATGGTCGTCATGGCGACGATGATGTCATAATGGTCGTCATGGCGACGATGATGTCAATATGGTTGTCATGGCTTTGGTGATGTCATAATGGTCGTCATGGCGACGGTGATGTCATAATGGTCGTCATGGCGACGATGATGTCATAATGGTCGTCACAGCGACAATGATGTCATAATGGTCGTCATGGCGACGATGATGTCATAATGGTCGTCACAGCGACGATGATGTCATAATGGTCGTCACGGCGACGGTGATGTCATAATGGTCGTCATGGCGACGATGATGTCATACTGGTCGTCATGGCGACGGTGTTGCCATAATGGTCGTTATGGCGACGATGATGTCATTATGGTCATCATGGCGACGATGATGTCATAATGGTCGTCATGGCGACGATGACGTCATAATGGTCGTCATTGCGACAATGATGTAATAATGGTCGTCATGGCGACGATGATATCATACTGGTCGTCATGGCGACGGTGTTGCCATAATGGTCGTCATGGCGACGATGATGTCATAATGGTCGTCATGGCGACGGTGATGTCATAATGGTCGTCATAGCGACGATGATGTCATAATGGTCGTCATGGCGACGATGATGTCAGTATGGTGGTCATGGCTTTGGTGATGTCATAATGGTTGTCATGGCGATGGTGATGTCATAATGGTCGTTATGGCGACGATGATGTCATAATGGTCGTCATGGCGACGATGATGACATAATGGTCGTCATGGCGACGATGACGTCATAATGGTCGTCATGGTGACGATGATGTCATAATGGTCGTCATGGCGACGATGATGTCATACTGGTCGTCATGGCGACGGTGTTGCCATAATGGTCATCATGGCGACGATGATGTCATAATGGTCGTCATGGCGACGGTGATGTCATAATGGTCGTCATGGCGACTGTGATGGCATGATGGTCGTCATGCCGACGATGATGTCAGTATGGTGGTCATGGCTTTGGTGATGTCATAATGGTCGTCATGGCGACGATGATGTCATAATGGTCGTCATAGCGACGATGATGTCATAATGGTCGTCATGGCGACGATGATGTCATAATGGTCGTCATAGCGACGATGATGTCATAATGGTCGTCATGGCGACGATGATGTCAGTATGGTGGTCATGGCTTTGGTGATGTCATAATGGTTGTCATGGCGACGGTGATGTCATAATGGTCGTCATGGCGACGATGATGTCATAATGGTCGTCATGGCGACGATGATGTCATAATGGTCGTCATGGTGACGATGATGTCATAATGGTCGTCATGGCGACGATGACGTCATAATGGTCGTCATGGTGACGATGACATCATAATGGTCGTCATGGCGACGATGTTGTCATAATGGTCGTCATGGCGACGATGATGTCATATTGGTCGTCATGGCGACGGTGTTGCCATAATGGTCGTCATGGCGACGATGATGTCATAATGGTCGTCATGGCGACGATGATGTCATATTGTCGTCATGGCGACGGTGTTGCCATAATGGTCGTCATGGTGACGATGATGTCATAATGGTCATCATGGCGACGATGACGTCATAATGGTCGTCATGGCGACGATGACGTCATAATGGTCGTCATGGCGACGATGACGTCATAATGGTCGTCATGGCGACGATGATGTCATAATGGTCGTCATGGCGACGATGATGTCATACTGGTCGTCATGGCGACGATGATGTCATACTGGTCGTCATGGCGACGGTGTTGCCATAATGGTCGTCATGCCGACGATGATGTCATAATGGTCGTCATGCCGACGATGATGTCATAATGGACGTCATGGCGATGGTGTTGCCATAATGGTCGTCATGGCGACGATGATGTCATAATGGTCGTCATGGCGACGATGATGTCATAATGATCGTCACAGCGACGATGATGTCATAATGGTCGTCACGGCGACGGTGATGTCATAATGGTCGTCATGGCGACGATAACGTCATAATGGTCGTCATGGCGACGATGATGTCATACTGGTCGTCATGGCGACGGTGTTGCCATAATGGTCGTCATGGCTACGATGATGTCATAATGGTCGTCATGGCGACGATGATGTCATAATAGTCGTCATGGCGACGATGATGTCAGTATGGTGGTCATGGCTTTGGTGATGTCATAATGGTCGTCATGGCGACGGTGATGTCAAAATGTTCGTCATGGCAATGGTGATGTCAGAATGGTCGTCATGGCGACGATGATGTCAGTATGGTGGTCATGGCTTTGGTGATGTCATAATGGTCGTCATGGCGACGGTGATGTCATAATGGTCGTCATGGCGACGATGATGTCATAATAGTCGTCATGGCGACGATGATGTCAGTATGGTGGTCATGGCTTTGGTGATGTCATAATGGTCGTCATGGCGACGGTGATGTCATAATGGTCGTCATGGCAATGGTGATGTCAGAATGGTCGTCATGGCGACGATGATGTCAGTATGGTGGTCATGGCTTTGGTGATTTCATAATGGTCGTCATGGCGATGATGATGTCATAATGGTCGTCATGGCGATGATGATGTCAATATGGTTGTCATGGCTTTGGTGATGTCATAATGATCGTCATGGCGACGGTGATGTCATAATGGTCGTCATGGCGACGATGATGTCATAATGGTCGTCACGGCGGCGGTAATGTCATAATTGTCGTCATGGCGACGATGATGTCATATTGTCGTCATGGCGACGGTGTTGCCATAATGGTCGTCATGGCGACGATGATGTCATAATGGTCATCATGGCGACAATGACGTCATAATGGTCGTCATGGCGACGATGACGTCATAATGGTCGTCATGGCGACGATGACGTCATAATGGTCGTCATGGCGACGAAGATGTCATAATGGTCGTCATGGCGATGATGATGTCATACTGGTCGTCATGGCGACGATGATGTCATACTGGTCGTCATGGCGACGGTGTTGCCATAATGGTCGTCATGCCGACGATGATGTCATAATGGTCGTCATGCCGACGATGATGTCATAATGGTCGTCATGGCGACGATGATGTCATAATGGTCGTCATGGCAACGATGATGTAATAATGGTCGTCATGGCGACGATGATGTCAGTATGGTGGTCATTGCTTTGGTGATGTCATAATGGTCGTCATGGCGACGGTGATGTCATAATAGTCGTCATGGCAATGGTGATGTCATACTGGTCGTCATGGCGACGGTGTTGCCATAATGGTCGTCATTTCGACGATGATGTCATAATGGTCGTCATGCCGACGATGATGTCATAATGATCGTCATGGCGACGGTGTTGTCATAATGGTCGTCATGGCGACGATGATGTCATAATGGTCGTCATGGCGACGATGATGTCATAATGGTCGTCATGGCGACAATGATGTCATAATGGTCGTCATGGCGACAATGATGTCATAATGGTCGTCATGGCGACGATGATGTCATAATGGTCGTCATGGCGACGATGATGTCAATATGGTTGTCATGGCTTTGGTGATGTCATAATGGTCGTCATGGCGACGGTGATGTCATAATGGTCATCATGGCGACGATGATGTCATAATGGTCGTCACAGCGACGATGATGTCATAATGGTCGTCACGGCGACGGTGATGTCATAATGGTCGTCATGGCGACGATGATGTCATACTGGTCGTCATGGCGACGGTGTTGCCATAATGGTCGTCATGGCGACGATGATGTCATAATGGTCATCATGGCGACGATGATGTCATAATGGTCGTCATGGCGACGATGACGTCATAATGGTCGTCATTGCGACGATGATGTAATAATGGTCGTCATGGCGACGATGATATCATACTGGTCGTTATGGCGACGGTGTTGCCATAATGGTCGTCATGGCGACGATGATGTCATAATGGTCGTCATGGCGACGGTGATGTCATAATGGTCGTCATAGCGACGATGATGTCATAATGGTCGTCATGGCGACGATGATGTCAGTATGGTGGTCATGGCTTTGGTGATGTCATAATGGTTGTCATGGCGATGGTGATGTCATAATGGTCGTCATGGCGACGATGATGTCAGTATGGTGGTCATGGCTTTGGTGATGTCATAATGGTCGTCATGGCGACGATGTCAATATGGTGGTCATTGCTTTGGTGATGTCATAATGGTCGTCATGGCGACGGTGATTTCATAATAGTAGTCATGGCAATGGTGATGTCATACTGGTCGTCATGGCGACGGTGTTGCCATAATGGTCGTCATTTCGACGATGATGTCATAATGTTCGTCATGCCGACGATGATGTCATAATGGTCGTCATGGCGACGGTGTTGTCATAATGGTCGTCATGGCGACGGTGATGTCATGATGGTCGTCATGCCGACGATGATGTCAGTATGGTGGTCATGGCTTTGGTGATGTCATAATGGTCGTCATGGCGACGATGATGTCATAATGGTCGTCATGGCGACGATGATGTCATACTGGTCGTCATGGAGACGGTGTTGCCATAATGGTCGTCATGGCGACGATGATGTCATAAAGGTCGTCATGGCGACGATGATGTCATAATGGTCGTCATGGCGACGGTGTTGCCATAATGGTCGTCATGGCGACGATGATGTCATAATGGTCGTCATGCCGACGATGATGTCATAATGGTCGTCATGGCGACGGTGTTGCCATAATGGTCGTCATGGCGACGATGATGTCATAATGGTCGTCATGGCGACAATGATGTCATAATGGTCGTCATGGCGACGATGATGTCATAATGGTCGTCATGGCGACGATGATGTCAATATGGTTGTCATGGCTTTGGTGATGTCATAATGGTCGTCATGGCGACGGTGATGTCATAATGGTCATCATGGTGACGATGATGTCATAATGGTCGTCACAGCGACGATGATGTCATAATGGTCGTCACGGCGACGGTGATGTCATAATGGTCGTCACGGCGACGGTGATGTCATAATGGTCGTCATGGCGACGGTGATGTCATAATGGTCGTCATGGCGACGGTGATGTCATGATGGTCGTCATGCCGACGATGATGTCAGTATGGTGGTCATGGCTTTGGTGATGTCATAATGGTCGTCATGGCGACGATGATGTCATAATGGTCGTCATAGCGACGATGATGTCATAATGGTCGTCATGGCGACGATGATGTCAGTATGGTGGTCATGGCTTTGGTGATGTCATAATGGTTGTCATGGCGACGGTGATGTCATAATGGTCGTCATGGCGACGATGATGTCATAATGGTCGTCATGGTGACGATGATGTCATAATGGTCGTCATAGCGACGATGACGTCATAATGGTCGTCATGGCGACGATGACGTCATAATGGTCGTCATGGCGACGATGTTGTCATAAAGGTCGTCATGGCGACGATGATGTCATACTGGTCGTCATGGCGACGGTGTTGCCATAATGGTCGTCATGGCGACGATGATGTCAATATGGTTGTCATGGCTTTGGTGATGTCATAATGGTCGTCATGGCGACGGTGATGTCATAATGTTCATCACGGCGACGATGATGTCATAATGATCGTCACGGCGACGATGATGTCATAATGGTCGTCACGGCGACGGTGATGTCATAATGGTCGTCATGGCGACGATGATGTCATAATGGTCGTCATGGCGACGATGATGTCATAATGGTCGTCATGGCGACGATGATGTCATAATGGTCGTCATGGCGACGATGACGACATAATGGTCGTCATGGCGACGATGACGTCATAATGGTCGTCATGGCGACGATGATGTCATAATGGTCGTCATGGCGACGATGATGTCATACTGGTCGTCATGGCGACGAGGACGTCATAATGGTCGTCATGGCGACGATGATGTCATAATGGTCGTCATGGCGACGATGATGTCATACTGGTCGTCATGGCGACGGTGTTGCCATAATGGTCGTCATGGCTACGATGATGTCATAATGGTCGTCATGGCGACGATGATGTCATAATAGTCGTCATGGCGACGATGATGTCAGTATGGTGGTCATGGCTTTGATGATGTCATAATGGTCGTCATGGCGACGGTGATGTCATAATGGTCGTCATGGCAATGGTGATGTCAGAATGGTCGTCATGGCGACGATGATGTCAGTATGGTGGTCATGGCTTTGGTGATGTCATAATGGTCGTCATGGCGACGATGATGTCATAATGGTCGTCATGGCGACGATGATGTCAATATGGTTGTCATGGCTTTGGTGATGTCATAATGGTCGTCATGGCGACGGTGATGTCATAATGGTCGTCATGGCGACCATGATGTCATAATGGTCGTCACGGCGACGATGATGTCATAATGGTCGTCACGGCGGCGGTAATGTCATAATTGTCGTCATGGCGACGATGATGTCATATTGTCGTCATGGCGACGGTGTTGCCATAATGGTCGTCATGGCGACGATGATGTCATAATGGTCATCATGGCGACGATGAAGTCATAATGGTCGTCATGGCGACGATGACGTCATAATGGTCGTCATGGCGACGATGATGTCATAATGGTCGTCATGGCGACGATGATGTCATACTGGTCGTCATGGCGACGATGATGTCATACTGGTCGTCATGGCGACGGTGTTGCCATAATGGTCGTCATGCCGACGATGATGTCATAATGGTCGTCATGCCGACGATGATGTCATAATGGTCGTCATGGCGACGGTGTTGCCATAATGGTCGTCATGGCGACGATGATGTCATAATGGTCGTCATGGCAACGATGATGTCATAATGGTCGTCATGGCGACGATGATGTCAGTATGGTGGTCATTGCTTTGGTGATGTCATAATGGTCGTCATGGCGACGGTGATGTCATAATAGTCGTCATGGCAATGGTGATGTCATACTGGTCGTCATGGCGACGGTGTTGCCATAATGGTCGTCATTTCGACGATGATGTCATAATGGTCGTCATGTCGACGATGATGTCATAATGGTCGTCATGGCGACGGTGTTGTCATAATGGTCGTCATGGCGACGATGATGTCATAATGGTCGTCATGGCGACGATGATGTCATAATGGTCGTCATGGCGACAATGATGTCATAATGGTCGCCATGGCGACGATGATGTCATAATGGTCGTCATGGCGACGATTATGTCATAATGATCGTCATGGCGACGATGATGCCAATATGGTTGTCATGGCTTTGGTGATGTCATAATGGTCGTCATGGCGACGATGATGTCATAATGGTCGTCACAGCGACGATGATGTCATAATGGTCGTCACGGCGACGGTGATGTCATAATGGTCGTCATGGCGACGATGATGTCATACTGGTCGTCATGGCGACGGTGTTGCCATAATGGTCGTCATGGCGACGATGATGTCATAATGGTCATCATGGCGACGATGATGTCATAATGGTCGTCATGGCGACGATGATGTCATAATGGTCGTCATTGCGACAATGATGTAATAATGGTCGTCATGGCGACGATGATATCATACTGGTCGTCATGGCGACGGTGTTGCCATAATGGTCGTCATGGCGACGATGATGTCATAATGGTCGTCATGGCGACGGTGATGTCATAATGGTCGTCATAGCGACGATGATGTCATAATGGTCGTCATGGCGACGATGATGTCAGTATGGTGGTCATGGCTTTGGTGATGTCATAATGGTTGTCATGGCGATGGTGATGTCATAATGGTCGTCATGGCGACGATGATGTCATAATGGTCGTCATGGTGACGATGATGTCATAATGGTCGTCATGGCGACGATGACGTCATAATGGTCGTCATGGCGACGATGACGTCATAATGGTCGTCATGGCGACGATGTTGTCATAATGGTCGTCACGGCGACGATGATGTCATACTGGTTGTCATGGCGACGGTGTTGCCATAATGGTCGTCATGGCGACGATGATGTCATAATGGTCGTCACGGCAACGGTGATGTCATAATGGTCGTCATGGCGACGATAACGTCATAATGGTCGTCATGGCGACGATAACGTCATAATGGTCGTCATGGCGACGATGATGTCATAATGGTCGTCATGGCGACGATGATGTCATAATGGTCGTCATGGCGACGATGATGACATAATGGTCGTCATGGCGACGATGACGTCATAATGGTCGTCATGGTGACGATGACGTCATAATGGTCGTCATGGCGACGATGATGTCATACTGGTCGTCATGGCGACGGTGTTGCCATAATGTTCGTCATGGCGACGATGATGTCATAATGGTCGTCATGGCGACGGTGATGTCATAATGGTCGTCATGGCGACGGTGATGTCATGATGGTCGTCATGCCGACGATGATGTCAGTATGGTGGTCATGGCTTTGGTGATGTCATAATGGTCGTCATGGCAACGATGATGTCATAATGGTCGTCATAGCGACGATGATGTCATAATGGTCGTCATGGCGACGATGATGTCAGTATGGTGGTAATGGCTTTGGTGATGTCATAATGGTTGTCATGGCGACGGTGATGTCTTAATGGTCGTCATGGTGACGATGATGTCATAATGGTCGTCATGGCGACGATGACGTCATAATGGTCGTCATGGCGACGATGACGTCATAATGGTCGTCATGGCGACGATGTTGTCATAATGGTCGTCATGGCGACGATGATGTCATATTGGTCGTCATGGCGACGGTGTTGCCATAATGGTCGTCATGGCGACGATGATGTCATAATGGTCGTCATGGCGACGATGATGTCAATATGGTTGTCATGGCTTTGGTGATGTCATAATGGTCGTCATGGCGACGGTGATGTCATAATGTTCGTCACGGCGACGATGATGTCATAATGATCGTCACGGCGACGATGATGTCATAATGGTCGTCACGGCGACGGTGATGTCATAATGGTCGTCATGGCGACGATAACATCATAATGGTCGTCATGGCGACGATGATGTCATAATGGTCGTCATGGCGACGATGATGTCATAATGGTCGTCATGGCGACGATGATGACATAATGTTCGTCATGGCGACGATGACGTCATAATGGTCGTCATGGCGACGATGACGTCATAATGGTCGTCATGGCGACGATGATGTCATAATGGTCGTCATGGCGACGATGATGTCATACTGGTCGTCATGGCGACGATGACGTCATAATGGTCGTCATGGCGACGATGATGTCATACTGGTCGTCATGGCGACGGTGTTGCCATAATGGTCGTCATGGCTACGATGATGTCATAATGGTCGTCATGGCGACGGTGATGTCATAATGGTCGTCATGGCGACGATGATGTCATAATAGTCGTCATGGCGACGATGATGTCAGTATGGTGGTCATGGCTTTGGTGATGTCATAATGGTCGTCATGGCGACGGTGATGTCATAATGGTCGTCATGGCAATGGTGATGTCAGAATGGTCGTCATGGCGACGATGATTTCAGTATGGTGGTCATGGCTTTGGTGATGTCATAATGGTCGTCATGGCGACGATGATGTCATAATGGTCGTCATGGCGACGATGATGTCAATATGGTTGTCATGGCTTTGGTGATGTCATAATGGTCGTCATGGCGACGGTGATGTCATAATGGTCGTCATGGCGACGATGATGTCATAATGGTCGTCACGGCGACGATGATGTCATAATGGTCGTCACGGCGGCGGTAATGTCATAATTGTCGTCATGGCGACGATGACGTCATATTGTCGTCATGGCGACGGTGTTGCCATAATGGTCGTCATGGCGACGATGATGTCATAATGGTCATCATGGCGACAATGACGTCATAATGGTCGTCATGGCGACGATGACGTCATAATGGTCGTCATGGCGACGAAGATGTCATAATGGTCGTCATGGCGATGATGATGTCATACTGGCCGTCATGGCGACGATGATGTCATACTGGTCGTCATGGCGACGGTGTTGCCATAATGGTCGTCATGCCGACGATGATGTCATAATGGTCGTCATGCCGACGATGATGTCATAATGGTCGTCATGGCGACGATGATGTCATAATGGTCGTCATGGCAACGATGATGTCATAATGGTCGTCATGGCGACGATGATGTCAGTATGGTGGTCATTGCTTTGGTGATGTCATAATGGTCGTCATGGCGACGGTGATGTCATAATAGTCGTCATGGCAATGGTGATGTCATACTGGTCGTCATGGCGACGGTGTTGCCATAATGGTCGTCATTTCGACGATGATGTCATAATGGTCGTCATGTCGACGATGATGTCATAATGGTCGTCATGGCGACGGTGTTGTCATAATGGTCGTCATGGCGACGATGATGTCATAATGGTCGTCATGGCGACGATGATGTCATAATGGTCGTCATGGCGACAATGATGTCATAATGGTCGTCATGGCGACGATGATGTCATAATGGTCGTCATAGCGACGATGATGTCATAATGGTCGTCATGGCGACGATGATGTCAGTATGGTGGTCATGGCTTTGGTGATGTCATAATGGTTGTCATGGCGATGGTGATGTCATAATGGTCGTCATGGCGACGATGATGTCATAATGGTCGTCATGGTGACGATGATGTCATAATGGTCGTCATGGCGACGATGACGTCATAATGGTCGTCATGGCGACGATGACGTCATAATGGTCGTCATGGCGACGATGTTGTCATAATGGTCGTCACGGCGACGATGATGTCATACTGGTTGTCATGGCGACGGTGTTGCCATAATGGTCGTCATGGCGACGATGATGTTATAATGGTCGTCACGGCAACGGTGATGTCATAATGGTCGTCATGGCGACGATAACGTCATAATGGTCGTCATGGCGACGATAACGTCATAATGGTCGTCATGGCGACGATGATGTCATAATGGTCGTCATGGCGACGATGATGTCATAATGGTCGTCATGGCGACGATGATGACATAATGGTCGTCATGGCGACGATGACGTCATAATGGTCGTCATGGTGACGATGACGTCATAATGGTCGTCATGGCGACGATGATGTCATACTGGTCGTCATGGCGACGGTGTTGCCATAATGTTCGTCATGGCGACGATGATGTCATAATGGTCGTCATGGCGACGGTGATGTCATAATGGTCGTCATGGCGACGGTGATGTCATGATGGTCGTCATGCCGACGATGATGTCAGTATGGTGGTCATGGCTTTGGTGATGTCATAATGGTCGTCATGGCAACGATGATGTCATAATGGTCGTCATAGCGACGATGATGTCATAATGGTCGTCATGGCGACGATGATGTCAGTATGGTGGTAATGGCTTTGGTGATGTCATAATGGTTGTCATGGCGACGGTGATGTCTTAATGGTCGTCATGGTGACGATGATGTCATAATGGTCGTCATGGCGACGATGACGTCATAATGGTCGTCATGGCGACGATGACGTCATAATGGTCGTCATGGCGACGATGTTGTCATAATGGTCGTCATGGCGACGATGATGTCATATTGGTCGTCATGGCGACGGTGTTGCCATAATGGTCGTCATGGCGACGATGATGTCATAATGGTCGTCATGGCGACGATGATGTCAATATGGTTGTCATGGCTTTGGTGATGTCATAATGGTCGTCATGGCGACGGTGATGTCATAATGGTCGTCATGGCGACGATGATGTCATAATAGTCGTCATGGCGACGATGATGTCAGTATGGTGGTCATGGCTTTGGTGATGTCATAATGGTCGTCATGGCGACGGTGATGTCATAATGGTCGTCATGGCAATGGTGATGTCAGAATGGTCGTCATGGCGACGATGATTTCAGTATGGTGGTCATGGCTTTGGTGATGTCATAATGGTCGTCATGGCGACGATGATGTCATAATGGTCGTCATGGCGACGATGATGTCAATATGGTTGTCATGGCTTTGGTGATGTCATAATGGTCGTCATGGCGACGGTGATGTCATAATGGTCGTCATGGCGACGATGATGTCATAATGGTCGTCACGGCGACGATGATGTCATAATGGTCGTCACGGCGGCGGTAATGTTATAATTGTCGTCATGGCGACGATGATTTCATATTGTCGTCATGGCGACGGTGTTGCCATAATGGTCGTCATGGCGACGATGATGTCATAATGGTCATCATGGCGACAATGACGTCATAATGGTCGTCATGGCGACGATGACGTCATAATGGTCGTCATGGCGACGAAGATGTCATAATGGTCGTCATGGCGATGATGATGTCATACTGGTCGTCATGGCGACGATGATGTCATACTGGTCGTCATGGCGACGGTGTTGCCATAATGGTCGTCATGCCGACGATGATGTCATAATGGTCGTCATGCCGACGATGATGTCATAATGGTCGTCATGGCGACGATGATGTCATAATGGTCGTCATGGCGACGATGATGTCATAATGGTCGTCATGGCGACGATGATGTCAGTATGGTGGTCATTGCTTTGGTGATGTCATAATGGTCGTCATGGCGACGGTGATGTCATAATAGTCGTCATGGCAATGGTGATGTCATACTGGTCGTCATGGCGACGGTGTTGCCATAATGGTCGTCATTTCGACGATGATGTCATAATGGTCGTCATGCCGACGATGATGTCATAATGATCGTCATGGCGACGGTGTTGTCATAATGGTCGTCATGGCGACGATGATGTCATAATGGTCGTCATGGCGACGATGATGTCATAATGGTCGTCATGGCGACTATGATGTCATAATGGTCGTCATGGCGACAATGATGTCATAATGGTCGTCATGGCGACGATGATGTCATAATGGTCGTCATGGCGACGATGATGTCAATATGGTTGTCATGGCTTTGGTGATGTCATAATGGTCGTCATGGCGACGGTGATGTCATAATGGTCGTCATGGCGACGATGATGTCATAATGGTCGTCACAGCGACAATGATGTCATAATGGTCGTCATGGCGACGATGATGTCATAATGGTCGTCACAGCGACGATGATGTCATAATGGTCGTCACGGCGACGGTGATGTCATAATGGTCGTCATGGCGACGATGATGTCATACTGGTCGTCATGGCGACGGTGTTGCCATAATGGTCGTTATGGCGACGATGATGTCATTATGGTCATCATGGCGACGATGATGTCATAATGGTCGTCATGGCGACGATGACGTCATAATGGTCGTCATTGCGACAATGATGTAATAATGGTCGTCATGGCGACGATGATATCATACTGGTCGTCATGGCGACGGTGTTGCCATAATGGTCGTCATGGCGACGATGATGTCATAATGGTCGTCATGGCGACGGTGATGTCATAATGGTCGTCATAGCGACGATGATGTCATAATGGTCGTCATGGCGACGATGATGTCAGTATGGTGGTCATGGCTTTGGTGATGTCATAATGGTTGTCATGGCGATGGTGATGTCATAATGGTCGTCATGGCGACGATGATGTCATAATGGTCGTCATGGCGACGATGATGACATAATGGTCGTCATGGCGACGATGACGTCATAATGGTCGTCATGGTGACGATGATGTCATAATGGTCGTCATGGCGACGATGATGTCATACTGGTCGTCATGGCGACGGTGTTGCCATAATGGTCGTCATGGCGACGATGATGTCATAATGGTCGTCATGGCGACGGTGATGTCATAATGGTCGTCATGGCGACTGTGATGGCATGATGGTCGTCATGCCGACGATGATGTCAGTATGGTGGTCATGGCTTTGGTGATGTCATAATGGTCGTCATGGCGACGATGATGTCATAATTTTCGTCATAGCGACGATGATGTCATAATGGTCGTCATGGCGACGATGATGTCATAATGGTCGTCATAGCGACGATTATGTCATAATGGTCGTCATGGCGACGATGTTGTCATAATGGTCGTCATGGCGACGATGATGTCATATTGGTCGCCATGGCGACGGTGTTGCCATAATGGTCGTCATGGCGACGATGATGTCATAATGGTCGTCATGGCGACGATGATGTCATAATGGTCGTCATGGCGACGATGATGTCATATTGTCGTCATGGCGACGGTGTTGCCATAATGGTCGTCATGGTGACGATGATGTCATAATGGTCATCATGGCGACGATGACGTCATAATGGTCGTCATGGCGACGATGACGTCATAATGGTCGTCATGGCGACGATGACGTCATAATGGTCGTCATGGCGACGATGATGTCATAATGGTCGTCATGGCGACGATGATGTCATACTGGTCGTCATGGCGACGATGATGTCATACTGGTCGTCATGGCGACGGTGTTGCCATAATGGTCGTCATGCCGACGATGATGTCATAATGGTCGTCATGCCGACGATGATGTCATACTGGACGTCATGGCGACGATGATGTCATAATGGTCGTCATGGCAACGATGATGTCATAATGGTCGTCATGGCGACGATGATGTCAGTATGGTGGTCATTGCTTTGGTGATGTCATAATGGTCGTCATGGCGACGGTGATGTCATAATAGTCGTCATGGCAATGGTGATGTCATACTGGTCGTCATGGCGACGGTGTTGCCATAATGGTCGTCATGGCAACGATGATGTCATAATGGTCGTCATGGCGACGATGATGTCAGTATGGTGGTCATTGCTTTGGTGATGTCATAATGGTCGTCATGGCGACGGTGATGTCATAATAGTCGTCATGGCAATGGTGATGTCATACTGGTCGTCATGGCGACGGTGTTGCCATAATGGTCGTCATTTCGACGATGATGTCATAATGGTCGTCATGCCGACGATGATGTCATAATGATCGTCATGGCGACAGTGTTGTCATAATGGTCGTCATGGCGACGATGATGTCATAATGGTCGTCATGGCGACGATGATGTCATAATGGTCGTCATGGCGACAATGATGTCATAATGGTCGTCATGGCGACAATGATGTCATAATGGTCGTCATGGCGACGATGATGTCATAATGGTCGTCATGGCGACGATGATGTCAATATGGTTGTCATGGCTTTGGTGATGTCATAATGGTCGTCATGGCGACGGTGATGTCATAATGGTCATCATGGCGACGATGATGTCATAATGGTCGTCACAGCGACGATGATGTCATAATGGTCGTCACGGCGACGATGATGTCATACTGGTCGTCATGGCGACGGTGTTGCCATAATGGTCGTCATGGCGACGATGATGTCAAAATGGTCATCATGGCGACGATGATGTCATAATGGTCGTCATGGCGACGATGACGTCATAATGGTCGTCATTGCGACGATGATGTAATAATGGTCGTCATGGCGACGATGATATCATACTGGTCGTCATGGCGACGGTGTTGCCATAATGGTCGTCATGGCGACGATGATGTCATAATGGTCGTCATGGCGACGGTGATGTCATAATGGTCGTCATAGCGACGATGATGTCATAATGGTCGTCATGGCGACGATGATGTCAGTATGGTGGTCATGGCTTTGGTGATGTCATAATGGTTGTCATGGCGATGGTGATGTCATAATGGTCGTCATGGCGACGATGATGTCAGTATGGTGGTCATGGCTTTGGTGATGTCATAATGGTCGTCATGGCGACGATGTCAATATGGTGGTCATTGCTTTGGTGATGTCATAATGGTCGTCATGGCGACGGTGATTTCATAATAGTAGTCATGGCAATGGTGATGTCATACTGGTCGTCATGGCGACGGTGTTGCCATAATGGTCGTCATTTCGACGATGATGTCATAATGTTCGTCATGCCGACGATGATGTCATAATGGTCGTCATGGCGACGGTGTTGTCATAATGGTCGTCATGGCGACGGTGATGTCATGATGGTCGTCATGCCGACGATGATGTCAGTATGGTGTTCATGGCTTTGGTGATGTCATAATGGTCGTCATGGCGACGATGATGTCATAATGGTCGTCATGGCGACGATGATGTCATACTGGTCGTCATGGAGACGGTGTTGCCATAATGGTCGTCATGGCGACGATGATGTCATAAAGGTCGTCATGGCGACGATGATGTCATAATGGTCGTCATGGCGACGGTGTTGCCATAATGGTCGTCATGGCGACGATGATGTCATAATGGTCGTCATGCCGATGATGATGTCATAATGGTCGTCATGGCGACGGTGTTGCCATAATGGTCGTCATGGCGACGATGATGTCATAATGGTCGTCATGGCGACAATGATGTCATAATGGTCGTCATGGCGACGATGATGTCATAATGGTCGTCATGGCGACGATGATGTCAATATGGTTGTCATGGCTTTGGTGATGTCATAATGGTCGTCATGGCGACGGTGATGTCATAATGGTCGTCATGGTGACGATGATGTCATAATGGTCGTCACAGCGACGATGATGTCATAATGGTCGTCACGGCGACGGTGATGTCATAATGGTCGTCACGGCGACGGTGATGTCATAATGGTCGTCATGGCGACGGTGATGTCATAATGGTCGTCATGGCGACGGTGATGTCATGATGGTCGTCATGCCGACGATGATGTCAGTATGGTGGTCATGGCTTTGGTGATGTCATAATGGTCGTCATGGCGACGATGATGTCATAATGGTCGTCATAGCGACGATGATGTCATAATGGTCGTCATGGCGACGATGATGTCAGTATGGTGGTCATGGCTTTGGTGATGTCATAATGGTTGTCATGGCGACGGTGATGTCATAATGGTCGTCATGGCGACGATGATGTCATAATGGTCGTCATGGTGACGATGATGTCATAATGGTCGTCATAGCGACGATGACGTCATAATGGTCGTCATGGCGACGATGACGTCATAATGGTCGTCATGGCGACGATGTTGTCATAAAGGTCGTCATGGCGACGATGATGTCATACTGGTCGTCATGGCGACGGTGTTGCCATAATGGTCGTCATGGCGACGATGATGTCAATATGGTTGTCATGGCTTTGGTGATGTCATAATGGTCGTCATGGCGACGGTGATGCCATAATGTTCATCACGGCGACGATGATGTCATAATGATCGTCACGGCGACGATGATGTCATAATGGTCGTCACGGCGACGGTGATGTCATAATGGTCGTCACGGCGACGATGATGTCATAATGGTCGTCATGGCGACGATGATGTCATAATGGTCGTCATGGCGACGATGATGTCATAATGGTCGTCATGGCGACGATGACGACATAATGGTCGTCATGGCGACGATGATGTCATAATGGTCGTCATGGCGACGATGACGACATAATGGTCGTCATGGCGACGATGACGTCATAATGGTCGTCATGGCGTCGATGACGTCATAATGGTCGTCATGGCGACGATGATGTCATAATGGTCGTCATGGCGACGATGACGTCATAATGGTCGTCATGGCGACGATGATGTCATAATGGTCGTCATGGCGACGATGATGTCATACTGGTCGTCATGGCGACGGTGTTGCCATAATGGTCGTCATGGCTACGATGATGTCATAATGGTCGTCATGGCGACGATGATGTCATAATAATCGTCATGGCGACGATGATGTCAGTATGGTGGTCATGGCTTTGATGATGTCATAATGGTCGTCATGGCGACGGTGATGTCATAATGGTCGTCATGGCAATGGTGATGTCAGAATGGTCGTCATGGCGACGATGATGTCAGTATGGTGGTCATGGCTTTGGTGATGTCATAATGGTCGTCATGGCGACGATGATGTCATAATGGTCGTCATGGCGACGATGATGTCAATATGGTTGTCATGGCTTTGGTGATGTCATAATGGTCGTCATGGCGACGGTGATGTCATAATGGTCGTCATGGCGACGATGATGTCATAATGGTCGTCACGGCGACGATGATGTCATAATGGTCGTCACGGCGGCGGTAATGTCATAATTGTCGTCATGGCGACGATGATGTCATATTGTCGTCATGGCGACGGTGTTGCCATAATGGTCGTCATGGCGACGATGATGTCATAATGGTCATCATGGCGACGATGACGTCATAATGGTCGTCATGGCGACGATGACGTCATAATGGTCGTCATGGCGACGATGATGTCATAATGGTCGTCATGGCGATGATGATGTCATACTGGTCGTCATGGCGACGATGATGTCATACTGGTCGTCATGGCGACGGTGTTGCCATAATGGTCGTCATGCCGACGATGATGTCATAATGGTCGTCATGCCGACGATGATGTCATAATGGTCGTCATGGCGACGGTGTTGCCATAATGGTCGTCATGGCGACGATGATGTCATAATGGTCGTCATGGCAACGATGATGTCATAATGGTCGTCATGGCGACGATGATGTCAGTATGGTGGTCATTGCTTTGGTGATGTCATAATGGTCGTCATGGCGACGGTGATGTCATAATAGTCGTCATGGCAATGGTGATGTCATACTGGTCGTCATGGCGACGGTGTTGCCATAATGGTCGTCATTTCGACGATGATGTCATAATGGTCGTCATGTCGACGATGATGTCATAATGGTCGTCATGGCGACGGTGTTGTCATAATGGTCGTCATGGCGACGATGATGTCATAATGGTCGTCATGGCGACGATGATGTCATAATGGTCGTCATGGCGACAATGATGTCATAATGGTCGTCATGGCGACGATGATGTCATAATGGTCGTCATGGCGACGATGATGTCATAATGGTCGTCATGGCGACGATGATGTCAATATGGTTGTCATGGCTTTGGTGATGTCATAATGGTCGTCATGGCGACGATGATGTCATAATGGTCGTCACAGCGACGATGATGTCATAATGGTCGTCACGGCGACGGTGATGTCATAATGGTCGTCATGGCGACGATGATGTCATACTGGTCGTCATGGCGACGGTGTTGCCATAATGGTCGTCATGGCGACGATGATGTCATAATGGTCATCATGGCGACGATGATGTCATAATGGTCGTCATGGCGACGATGACGTCATAATGGTCGTCATTGCGACAATGATGTAATAATGGTCGTCATGGCGACGATGATATCATACTGGTTGTCATGGCGATGGTGTTGCCATAATGGTCGTCATGGCGACGATGATGTCATAATGGTCGTCATGGCGACGGTGATGTCATAATGGTCGTCATAGCGACGATGATGTCATAATGGTCGTCATGGCGACGATGATGTCAGTATGGTGGTCATGGCTTTGGTGATGTCATAATGGTTGTCATGGCGATGGTGATGTCATAATGGTCGTCATGGCGACGCTGATGTCATAATGGTCGTCATGGCGACGATGACGTCACAATGGTCGTCATGGCGACGATGACGTCACAATGGTCGTCATGGCGACGATGACGTCATAATGGTTGTCATGGCGACGATGTTGTCATAATGGTCGTCACGGCGACGATGATGTCATACTGGTTCTCATGGCGACGGTGTTGCCATAATGGTCGTCATGGCGACGATGATGTCATAATGGTCGTCACGGCGACGGTGATGTCATAATGGTCGTCATGGCGACGATAACGTCATAATGGTCGTCATGGCGACGATAACGTCATAATGGTCGTCATGGCGACGATGATGTCATAATGGTCGTCATGGCGACGATGATGTCATAATGGTCGTCATGGCGACGATGATGACATAATGGTCGTCATGGCGACGATGACGTCATAATGGTCGTCATGGTGACGGTGATGTCATAATGGTCGTCATGGCGACGGTGTTGCCATAATGTTCGTCATGGCGACGATGATGTCATAATGGTCGTCATGGCGACGGTGATGTCATAATGGTCGTCATGGCGACGGTGATGTCATGATGGTCGTCATGCCGACGATGATGTCAGTATGGTGGTCATGGCTTATTGATGTCATAATGGTCGTCATGGCGACGATGATGTCATAATGGTCGTCATAGCGACGATGATGTCATAATGGTCGTCATGGCGACGATGATGTCAGTATGGTGGTAATGGCTTTGGTGATGTCATAATGGTTGTCATGGCGACGGTGATGTCTTAATGGTCGTCATGGTGACGATGACGTCATAATGGTCGTCATGGCGACGATGACGTCATAATGGTCGTCATGGCGACGATGACGTCATAATGGTCGTCATGGCGACGATGTTGTCATAATGGTCGTCATGGCGACGATGATGTCATATTGGTCGTCATGGCGACGGTGTTGCCATAATGGTCGTCATGGCGACTATGATGTCATAATGGTCGTCATGGCGACGATGATGTCAATATGGTTGTCATGGCTTTGGTGATGTCATAATGGTCGTCATGGCGACGGTGATGTCATAATGTTCGTCACGGCGACGATGATGTCATAATGATCGTCACGGCGACGATGATGTCATAATGGTCGTCACGGCGACGGTGATGTCATAATGGTCGTCATGGCGACGATAACGTCATAATGGTCGTCATGGCGACGATGACGTCATAATGGTCGTCATGGCGACGATGATGTCATAATGGTCGTCATGGCGACGATGATGTCATAATGGTCGTCATGGCGACGATGACGTCATAATGGTCGTCATGGCGACGATGATGTCATAATGGTCGTCATGGCGACGATGATGTCATACTGGTCGTCATGGCGACGATGACGTCATAATGGTCGTCATGGCGACGATGATGTCATACTGGTCGTCATGGCGACGGTGTTGCCATAATGGTCGTCATGGCGACGATGATGTCATAATAGTCGTCATGGCGACGATGATGTCAGTATGGTGGTCATGGCTTTGGTGATGTCATAATGGTCGTCATGGCGACGGTGATGTCATAATGGTCGTCATGGCAATGGTGATGTCAGAATGGTCGTCATGGCGACGATGATTTCAGTATGGTGGTCATGGCTTTGGTGATGTCATAATGGTCGTCATGGCGACGATGATGTCATAATGGTCGTCATGGCGACGATGATGTCAATATGGTTGTCATGGCTTTGGTGATGTCATAATGGTCGTCATGGCGACGGAAATGTCATAATGGTCGTCATGGCGACGATGATGTCATAATGGTCGTCACGGCGACGATGATGTCATAATGGTCGTCACGGCGGCGGTAATGTCATAATTGTCGTCATGGCGACGATGATGTCATATTGTCGTCATGGCGACGGTGTTGCCATAATGGTCGTCATGGCGACGATGATGTCATAATGGTCATCATGGCGACAATGACGTCATAATGGTCGTCATGGCGACGATGACGTCATAATGGTCGTCATGGCGACGAAGATGTCATAATGGTCGTCATGGCGATGATGATGTCATACTGGTCGTCATGGCGACGATGATGTCATACTGGTCGTCATGGCGACGGTGTTGCCATAATGGTCGTCATGCCGACGATGATGTCATAATGGTCGTCATGCCGACGATGATGTCATAATGGTCGTCATGGCGACGATGATGTCATAATGGTCGTCATGGCAACGATGATGTCATAATGGTCGTCATGGCGACGATGATGTCAGTATGGTGGTCATTGCTTTGGTGATGTCATAATGGTCGTCATGGCGACGGTGATGTCATAATAGTCGTCATGGCAATGGTGATGTCATACTGGTCGTCATGGCGACGGTGTTGCCATAATGGTCGTCATTTCGACGATGATGTCATAATGGTCGTCATGCCGACGATGATGTCATAATGATCGTCATGGCGACGGTGTTGTCATAATGGTCGTCATGGCGACGATGATGTCATAATGGTCGTCATGGCGACGATGATGTCATAATGGTCGTCATGGCGACTATGATGTCATAATGGTCGTCATGGCGACAATGATGTCATAATGGTCGTCATGGCGACGATGATGTCATAATGGTCGTCATGGCGACGATGATGTCAATATGGTTGTCATGGCTTTGGTGATGTCATAATGGTCGTCATGGCGACGGTGATGTCATAATGGTCGTCATGGCGACGATGATGTCATAATGGTCGTCACAGCGACAATGATGTCATAATGGTCGTCACGGCGACGGTGATGTCATAATGGTCGTCATGGCGACGATGATGTCATACTGGTCGTCATGGCGACGGTGTTGCCATAATGGTCGTCATGGCGACGATGATATCATAATGGTCGTCATGGCGACGGTGATGTCATAATGGTCGTCATAGCGACGATGATGTCATAATGGTCGTCATGGCGACGATGATGTCAGTATGGTGGTCATGGCTTTGGTGATGTCATAATGGTTGTCATGGCGATGGTGATGTCATAATGGTCGTCATGGCGACGATGATGTCATAATGGTCGTCATGGTGACGATGATGTCATAATGGTCGTCATGGCGACGATGACGTCATAATGGTCGTCATGGCGACGATGACGTCATAATGGTTGTCATGGCGACGATGTTGCCATAATGGTCGTCATGGCGACGATGATGTCATAATGGTCGTCATGGCGACGATGATGTCAATATGGTTGTCATGGCTTTGGTGATGTCATAATGGTCGTCATGGCGACGGTGATGTCATAATGTTCGTCACGGCGACGATGATGTCATAATGATCGTCACGGCGACGATGATGTCATAATGGTCGTCACGGCGACGGTGATGTCATAATGGTCGTCATGGCGACGATAACGTCATAATGGTCGTCATGGCGACGATGATGTCATAATGGTCGTCATGGCGACGATGATGTCATAATGGTCGTCATGGCGACGATGATGACATAATGGTCGTCATGGCGACGATGACGTCATAATGGTCGTCATGGTGACGATGATGTCATAATGGTCGTCATGGCGACGATGATGACATACTGGTCGTCATGGCGACGATGATGTCATAATAGTCGTCATGGCGACGATGATGTCAGTATGGTGGTCATGGCTTTGGTGATGTCATAATGGTCGTCATGGCGACGGTGATGTCATAATGGTCGTCATGGCAACGGTGATGTCAGAATGGTCGTCATGGCGACGATGATGTCAGTATGGTGGTCATGGCTTTGGTGATGTCATAATGGTCGTCATGGCGACGATGATGTCATAATGGTCGTCATGGCGACGATGATGTCAATATGGTTGTCATGGCTTTGGTGATGTCATAATGGTCGTCATGGCGACGGTGATGTCATAATGGTCGTCACGGCGACGATGATGTCATAATGGTCGTTACGGCGGCGGTAATGTCATAATTGTCGTCATGGCGACGATGACGTCATATTGTCGTCATGGCGACGGTGTTGCCATAATGGTCGTCATGGCGACGATGATGTCATAATGGTCATCATGGCGACGATGACGTCATAATGGTCGTCATGGCGACGATGACGTCATAATGGTCGTCATGGCGACGATGATGTCATAATGGTCGTCATGGCGACGATGATGTCATACTGGTCGTCATGGCGACGATGATGTCATACTGGTCGTCATGGCGACGGTGTTGCCATAATGGTCGTCATGCCGACGATGATGTCATAATGTTCGTCATGCCGACGATGATGTCATAATGGACGTCATGGCGACGGTGTTGCCATAATGGTCGTCATGGCGACGATGATGTCATAATGGTCGTCATGGCAACGATGATGTCATAATGGTCGTCATGGCGACGATGATGTCAGTATGGTGGTCATTGCTTTGGTGATGTCATAATGGTCGTCATGGCGACGGTGATGTCATAATGGTCGTCATGGCGACGGTGATGTCATAATGGTCGTCATGGCGACGATGATGTCATAATGGTCGTCACAGCGACGATGATGTCATAATGGTCGTCACGGCGACGGTGATGTCATAATGGTCGTCACGGCGACGGTGATGTCATAATGGTTGTCATGGCGACGATGATGTCATACTGGTCGTCATGGCGACGGTGTTGCCATAATGGTCGTTATGGCGACGATGATGTCATTATGGTCATCATGGCGACGATGATGTCATAATGGTCGTCATGGCGACGATGACGTCATAATGGTCGTCATTGCGACAATGATGTAATAATGGTCGTCATGGCGACGATGATATCATACTGGTCGTCATGGCGACGGTGTTGCCATAATGGTCGTCATGGCGACGATGATGTCATAATGGTCGTCATGGCGACGGTGATGTCATAATGGTCGTCATAGCGACGATGATGTCATAATGGTCGTCATGGCGACGATGATGTCATATTGGTCGTCATGGCGACGGTGTTGCCATAATGGTCGTCATGGCGACGATGATGTCATAATGGTCGTCATGGCGACGATGATGTCAATATGGTTGTCATGGCTTTGGTGATGTCATAATGGTCGTCATGGCGACGGTGATGTCATAATGGTCGTCACGGCGACGATGATGTCATAATGATCGTCACGGCGACGATGATGTCATAATGGTCGTCACGGCGACGGTGATGTCATAATGGTCGTCATGGCGACGATAACGTCATAATGGTCGTCATGGCGACGATGATGTCATAATGGTCGTCATGGCGACGATGATGTCATAATGGTCGTCATGGCGACGATGATGACATAATGTTCGTCATGGCGACGATGACGTCATAATGGTCGTCATGGCGACGATGATGTCATAATGGTCGTCATGGCGACGATGATGTCATACTGGTCGTCATGGCGACGATGACGTCATAATGGTCGTCATGGCGACGATGATGTCATACTGGTCGTCATGGCGACGGTGTTGCCATAATGGTCGTCATGGCTACGATGATGTCATAATGGTCGTCATGGCGACGGTGATGTCATAATGGTCGTCATGGCGACGATGATGTCATAATAGTCGTCATGGCGACGATGATGTCAATATGGTTGTCATGGCTTTGGTGATGTCATAATGGTCGTCATGGCGACGATGATGTCATAATGGTCGTCATGGCGACGATGATGTCAATATGGTTGTCATGGCTTTGGTGATGTCATAATGGTCGTCATGGCGACGGTGATGTCATAATGGTCGTCATGGCGACGATGATGTCATAATGGTCGTCACGGCGACGATGATGTCATAATGGTCGTCACGGCGGCGGTAATGTCATAATTGTCGTCATGGCGACGATGATGTCATATTGTCGTCATGGCGATGGTGTTGCCATAATGGTCGTCATGGCGACGATGATGTCATAATGGTCATCATGGCGACAATGACGTCATAATGGTCGTCATGGCGACGATGACGTCATAATGGTCGTCATGGCGACGAAGATGTCATAATGGTCGTCATGGCGATGATGATGTCATACTGGTCGTCATGGCGACGATGATGTCATACTGGTCGTCATGGCGACGGTGTTGCCATAATGGTCGTCATGTCGACGATGATGTCATAATGGTCGTCATGCCGACGATGATGTCATAATGGTCGTCATGGCGACGATGATGTCATAATGGTCGTCATGGCAACGATGATGTCATAATGGTCGTCATGGCGACGATGATGTCAGTATGGTGGTCATTGCTTTGGTGATGTCATAATGGTCGTCATGGCGACGGTGATGTCATAATAGTCGTCATGGCAATGGTGATGTCATACTGGTCGTCATGGCGACGGTGTTGCCATAATGGTCGTCATTTCGACGATGATGTCATAATGGTCGTCATGCCGACGATGATGTCATAATGATCGTCATGGCGACGGTGTTGTCATAATGGTCGTCATGGCGACGATGATGTCATAATGGTCGTCATGGCGACGATGATGTCATAATGGTCGTCATGGCGACTATGATGTCATAATGGTCGTCATGGCGACAATGATGTCATAATGGTCGTCATGGCGACGATGATGTCATAATGGTCGTCATGGCGACGATGATGTCAATATGGTTGTCATGGCTTTGGTGATGTCATAATGGTCGTCATGGCGACGGTGATGTCATAATGGTCGTCATGGCGACGATGATGTCATAATGGTCGTCACAGCGACAATGATGTCATAATGGTCGTCACGGCGACGGTGATGTCATAATGGTCGTCATGGCGACGATGATGTCATACTGGTCGTCATGGCGACGGTGTTGCCATAATGGTCGTCATGGCGACGATGATGTCATAATGGTCGTCATGGCGACGGTGATGTCATAATGGTCGTCATAGCGACGATGATGTCATAATGGTCGTCATGGCGACGATGATGTCAGTATGGTGGTCATGGCTTTGGTGATGTCATAATGGTTGTCATGGCGATGGTGATGTCATAATGGTCGTCATGGTGACGATGATGTCATAATGGTCGTCATGGCGACGATGACGTCATAATGGTCGTCATGGCGACGATGACGTCATAATGGTTGTCATGGCGACGATGTTGTCATAATGGTCGTCATGGCGACGATGATGTCATAATAGTCGTCATGGCGACGATGATGTCAATATGGTTGTCATGGCTTTGGTGATGTCATAATGGTCGTCATGGCGACGATGATGTCATAATGGTCGTCATGGCGACGATGATGACATAATGGTCGTCATGGCGACGATGACGTCATAATGGTCGTCATGGTGACGATGATGTCATAATGGTCGTCATGGCGACGATGATGACATACTGGTCGTCATGGCGACGGTGTTGCCATAATGGTCGTCATGGCGACGATGATGTCATAATGGTCGTCATGGCGACGGTGATGTCATAATGGTCGTCATGGCGACGATGATGTCATAATAGTCGTCATGGCGACGATGATGTCAGTATGGTGGTCATGGCTTTGGTGATGTCATAATGGTCGCCATGGCGACGGTGATGTCATAATGGTCGTCATGGCAATGGTGATGTCAGAATGGTCGTCATGGCGACGATGATTTCAGTATGGTGGTCATGGCTTTGGTGATGTCATAATGGTCGTCATGGCGACGATGATGTCATAATGGTCGTCATGGCGACGATGATGTCAATATGGTTGTCATGGCTTTGGTGATGTCATAATGGTCGTCATGGCGACGGTGATGTCATAATGGTCGTCATGGCGACGATGATGTCATAATGGTCGTCACGGCGACGATGATGTCATAATGGTCGTCACGGCGGCGGTAATGTCATAATTGTCGTCATGGCGACGATGATGTCATATTGTCGTCATGGCGACGGTGTTGCCATAATGGTCGTCATGGCGACGATGATGTCATAATGGTCATCATGGCGACAATGACGTCATAATGGTCGTCATGGCGACGATGACGTCATAATGGTCGTCATGGCGACGAAGATGTCATAATGGTCGTCATGGCGATGATGATGTCATACTGGTCGTCATGGCGACGATGATGTCATACTGGTCGTCATGGCGACGGCGTTGCCATAATGGTCGTCATGCCGACGATGATGTCATAATGGTCGTCATGCCGACGATGATGTCATAATGGTCGTCATGGCGACGATGATGTCATAATGGTTGTCATGGCGACGATGATGTCATAATGGTTGTCATGGCAACGATGATGTCATAATGGTCGTCATGGCGACGATGATGTCAGTATGGTGGTCATTGCTTTGGTGATGTCATAATGGTCGTCATGGCGACGGTGATGTCATAATAGTCGTCATGGCAATGGTGATGTCATACTGGTCGTCATGGCGACGGTGTTGCCATAATGGTCGTCATTTCGACGATGATGTCATAATGGTCGTCATGCCGACGATGATGTCATAATGATCGTCATGGCGACGGTGTTGTCATAATGGTCGTCATGGCGACGATGATGTCATAATGGTCGTCATGGCGACGATGATGTCATAATGGTCGTCATGGCGACTATGATGTCATAATGGTCGTCATGGCGACAATGATGTCATAATGGTCGTCATGGCGACGATGATGTCATAATGGTCGTCATGGCGACGATGATGTCAATATGGTTGTCATGGCTTTGGTGATGTCATAATGGTCGTCAAGGCGACGGTGATGTCATAATGGTCGTCATGGCGACGATGATGTCATAATGGTCGTCACAGCGACAATGATGTCATAATGGTCGTCACGGCGACGGTGATGTCATAATGGTCGTCATGGCGACGATGATGTCATACTGGTCGTCATGGCGACGGTGTTGCCATAATGGTCGTCATGGCGACGATGATGTCATAATGGTCGTCATGGCGACGGTGATGTCATAATGGTCGTCATAGCGACGATGATGTCATAATGGTCGTCATGGCGACGATGATGTCAGTATGGTGGTCATGGCTTTGGTGATGTCATAATGGTTGTCATGGCGATGGTGATGTCATAATGGTCGTCATGGCGACGATGATGTCATAATGGTCGTCATGGTGACGATGATGTCATAATGGTCGTCATGGCGACGATGACGTCATAATGGTCGTCATGGCGACGATGACGTCATAATGGTTGTCATGGCGACGATGTTGTCATAATGGTCGTCATGGCGACGATGATGTCATACTGGTCGTCATGGCGACGGTGTTGCCATAATGGTCGTCATGGCGACGATGATGTCATAATGGTCGTCATGGCGACGATGATGTCAATATGGTTGTCATGGCTTTGGTGATGTCATAATGGTCGTCATGGCGACGGTGATGTCATAATGTTCGTCACGGCGACGATGATGTCATAATGATCGTCACGGCGACGATGATGTCATAATGGTCGTCACGGCGACGGTGATGTCATAATGGTCGTCATGGCGACGATAACGTCATAATGGTCGTCATGGCGACGATGATGTCATAATGGTCGTCATGGCGATGATGATGTCATAATGGTCGTCATGGCGACGATGATGACATAATGGTCGTCATGGCGACGATGACGTCATAATGGTCGTCATGGTGACGATGATGTCATAATGGTCGTCATGGCGACGATGATGACATACTGGTCGTCATGGCGACGGTGTTGCCACAATGGTCGTCATGGCGACGATGATGTCATAATGGTCGTCATGGCGACGGTGATGTCATAATGGTCGTCATGGCGACGATGATGTCATAATAGTCGTCATGGCGACGATGATGTCAGTATGGTGGTCATGGCTTTGGTGATGTCATAATGGTCGTCATGGCGACGGTGATGTCATAATGGTCGTCATGGCAACGGTGATGTCAGAATGGTCGTCATGGCGACGATGATGTCAGTATGGTGGTCATGGCTTTGGTGATGTCATAATGGTCGTCATGGCGACGATGATGTCATAATGGTCGTCATGGCGACGATGATGTCAATATGGTTGTCATGGCTTTGGTGATGTCATAATGGTCGTCATGGCGACGGTGATGTCATAATGGTCGTCACGGCGACGATGATGTCATAATGGTCGTTACGGCGGCGGTAATGTCATAATTGTCGTCATGGCGACGATGACGTCATATTGTCGTCATGGCGACGGTGTTGCCATAATGGTCGTCATGGCGACGATGATGTCATAATGGTCATCATGGCGACGATGACGTCATAATGGTCGTCATGGCGACGATGACGTCATAATGGTCGTCATGGCGACGATGATGTCATAATGGTCGTCATGGCGACGATGATGTCATACTGGTCGTCATGGCGACGATGATGTCATACTGGTCGTCATGGCGACGGTGTTGCCATAATGGTCGTCATGCCGACGATGATGTCATAATGTTCGTCATGCCGACGATGATGTCATAATGGACGTCATGGCGACGGTGTTGCCATAATGGTCGTCATGGCGACGATGATGTCATAATGGTCGTCATGGCAACGATGATGTCATAATGGTCGTCATGGCGACGATGATGTCAGTATGGTGGTCATTGCTTTGGTGATGTCATAATGGTCGTCATGGCGACGGTGATGTCATAATGGTCGTCATGGCGACGGTGATGTCATAATGGTCGTCATGGCGACGATGATGTCATAATGGTCGTCACAGCGACGATGATGTCATAATGGTCGTCACGGCGACGGTGATGTCATAATGGTCGTCACGGCGACGGTGATGTCATAATGGTCGTCATGGCGACGATGATGTCATACTGGTCGTCATGGCGACGGTGTTGCCATAATGGTCGTTATGGCGACGATGATGTCATTATGGTCATCATGGCGACGATGATGTCATAATGGTCGTCATGGCGACGATGACGTCATAATGGTCGTCATTGCGACAATGATGTAATAATGGTCGTCATGGCGACGATGATATCATACTGGTCGTCATGGCGACGGTGTTGCCATAATGGTCGTCATGGCGACGATGATGTCATAATGGTCGTCATGGCGACGGTGATGTCATAATGGTCGTCATAGCGACGATGATGTCATAATGGTCGTCATGGCGACGATGATGTCATATTGGTCGTCATGGCGACGGTGTTGCCATAATGGTCGTCATGGCGACGATGATGTCATAATGGTCGTCATGGCGACGATGATGTCAATATGGTTGTCATGGCTTTGGTGATGTCATAATGGTCGTCATGGCGACGGTGATGTCATAATGGTCGTCACGGCGACGATGATGTCATAATGATCGTCACGGCGACGATGATGTCATAATGGTCGTCACGGCGACGGTGATGTCATAATGGTCGTCATGGCGACGATAACGTCATAATGGTCGTCATGGCGACGATGATGTCATAATGGTCGTCATGGCGACGATGATGTCATAATGGTCGTCATGGCGACGATGATGACATAATGTTCGTCATGGCGACGATGACGTCATAATGGTCGTCATGGCGACGATGATGTCATAATGGTCGTCATGGCGACGATGATGTCATACTGGTCGTCATGGCGACGATGACGTCATAATGGTCGTCATGGCGACGATGATGTCATACTGGTCGTCATGGCGACGGTGTTGCCATAATGGTCGTCATGGCTACGATGATGTCATAATGGTCGTCATGGCGACGGTGATGTCATAATGGTCGTCATGGCGACGATGATGTCATAATAGTCGTCATGGCGACGATGATGTCAATATGGTTGTCATGGCTTTGGTGATGTCATAATGGTCGTCATGGCGACGATGATGTCATAATGGTCGTCATGGCGACGATGATGTCAATATGGTTGTCATGGCTTTGGTGATGTCATAATGGTCGTCATGGCGACGGTGATGTCATAATGGTCGTCATGGCGACGATGATGTCATAATGGTCGTCACGGCGACGATGATGTCATAATGGTCGTCACGGCGGCGGTAATGTCATAATTGTCGTCATGGCGACGATGATGTCATATTGTCGTCATGGCGATGGTGTTGCCATAATGGTCGTCATGGCGACGATGATGTCATAATGGTCATCATGGCGACAATGACGTCATAATGGTCGTCATGGCGACGATGACGTCATAATGGTCGTCATGGCGACGAAGATGTCATAATGGTCGTCATGGCGATGATGATGTCATACTGGTCGTCATGGCGACGATGATGTCATACTGGTCGTCATGGCGACGGTGTTGCCATAATGGTCGTCATGTCGACGATGATGTCATAATGGTCGTCATGCCGACGATGATGTCATAATGGTCGTCATGGCGACGATGATGTCATAATGGTCGTCATGGCAACGATGATGTCATAATGGTCGTCATGGCGACGATGATGTCAGTATGGTGGTCATTGCTTTGGTGATGTCATAATGGTCGTCATGGCGACGGTGATGTCATAATAGTCGTCATGGCAATGGTGATGTCATACTGGTCGTCATGGCGACGGTGTTGCCATAATGGTCGTCATTTCGACGATGATGTCATAATGGTCGTCATGCCGACGATGATGTCATAATGATCGTCATGGCGACGGTGTTGTCATAATGGTCGTCATGGCGACGATGATGTCATAATGGTCGTCATGGCGACGATGATGTCATAATGGTCGTCATGGCGACTATGATGTCATAATGGTCGTCATGGCGACAATGATGTCATAATGGTCGTCATGGCGACGATGATGTCATAATGGTCGTCATGGCGACGATGATGTCAATATGGTTGTCATGGCTTTGGTGATGTCATAATGGTCGTCATGGCGACGGTGATGTCATAATGGTCGTCATGGCGACGATGATGTCATAATGGTCGTCACAGCGACAATGATGTCATAATGGTCGTCACGGCGACGGTGATGTCATAATGGTCGTCATGGCGACGATGATGTCATACTGGTCGTCATGGCGACGGTGTTGCCATAATGGTCGTCATGGCGACGATGATGTCATAATGGTCGTCATGGCGACGGTGATGTCATAATGGTCGTCATAGCGACGATGATGTCATAATGGTCGTCATGGCGACGATGATGTCAGTATGGTGGTCATGGCTTTGGTGATGTCATAATGGTTGTCATGGCGATGGTGATGTCATAATGGTCGTCATGGTGACGATGATGTCATAATGGTCGTCATGGCGACGATGACGTCATAATGGTCGTCATGGCGACGATGACGTCATAATGGTTGTCATGGCGACGATGTTGTCATAATGGTCGTCATGGCGACGATGATGTCATAATAGTCGTCATGGCGACGATGATGTCAATATGGTTGTCATGGCTTTGGTGATGTCATAATGGTCGTCATGGCGACGATGATGTCATAATGGTCGTCATGGCGACGATGATGACATAATGGTCGTCATGGCGACGATGACGTCATAATGGTCGTCATGGTGACGATGATGTCATAATGGTCGTCATGGCGACGATGATGACATACTGGTCGTCATGGCGACGGTGTTGCCATAATGGTCGTCATGGCGACGATGATGTCATAATGGTCGTCATGGCGACGGTGATGTCATAATGGTCGTCATGGCGACGATGATGTCATAATAGTCGTCATGGCGACGATGATGTCAGTATGGTGATCATGGCTTTGGTGATGTCATAATGGTCGCCATGGCGACGGTGATGTCATAATGGTCGTCATGGCAATGGTGATGTCAGAATGGTCGTCATGGCGACGATGATTTCAGTATGGTGGTCATGGCTTTGGTGATGTCATAATGGTCGTCATGGCGACGATGATGTCATAATGGTCGTCATGGCGACGATGATGTCAATATGGTTGTCATGGCTTTGGTGATGTCATAATGGTCGTCATGGCGACGGTGATGTCATAATGGTCGTCATGGCGACGATGATGTCATAATGGTCGTCACGGCGACGATGATGTCATAATGGTCGTCACGGCGGCGGTAATGTCATAATTGTCGTCATGGCGACGATGATGTCATATTGTCGTCATGGCGACGGTGTTGCCATAATGGTCGTCATGGCGACGATGATGTCATAATGGTCATCATGGCGACAATGACGTCATAATGGTCGTCATGGCGACGATGACGTCATAATGGTCGTCATGGCGACGAAGATGTCATAATGGTCGTCATGGCGATGATGATGTCATACTGGTCGTCATGGCGACGATGATGTCATACTGGTCGTCATGGCGACGGTGTTGCCATAATGGTCGTCATGCCGACGATGATGTCATAATGGTCGTCATGCCGACGATGATGTCATAATGGTCGTCATGGCGACGATGATGTCATAATGGTCGTCATGGCAACGATGATGTCATAATAGTCGTCATGGCGACGATGATGTCAGTATGGTGGTCATTGCTTTGGTGATGTCATAATGGTCGTCATGGCGACGGTGATGTCATAATAGTCGTCATGGCAATGGTGATGTCATACTGGTCGTCATGGCGACGGTGTTGCCATAATGGTCGTCATTTCGACGATGATGTCATAATGGTCGTCATGCCGACGATGATGTCATAATGATCGTCATGGCGACGGTGTTGTCATAATGGTCGTCATGGCGACGATGATGTCATAATGGTCGTCATGGCGACGATGATGTCATAATGGTCGTCATGGCGACTATGATGTCATAATGGTCGTCATGGCGACAATGATGTCATAATGGTCGTCATGGCGACGATGATGTCATAATGGTCGTCATGGCGACGATGATGTCAATATGGTTGTCATGGCTTTGGTGATGTCATAATGGTCGTCAAGGCGACGGTGATGTCATAATGGTCGTCATGGCGACGATGATGTCATAATGGTCGTCACAGCGACAATGATGTCATAATGGTCGTCACGGCGACGGTGATGTCATAATGGTCGTCATGGCGACGATGATGTCATACTGGTCGTCATGGCGACGGTGTTGCCATAATGGTCGTCATGGCGACGATGATGTCATAATGGTCGTCATGGCGACGGTGATGTCATAATGGTCGTCATAGCGACGATGATGTCATAATGGTCGTCATGGCGACGATGATGTCAGTATGGTGGTCATGGCTTTGGTGATGTCATAATGGTTGTCATGGCGATGGTGATGTCATAATGGTCGTCATGGCGACGATGATGTCATAATGGTCGTCATGGTGACGATGATGTCATAATGGTCGTCATGGCGACGATGACGTCATAATGGTCGTCATGGCGACGATGACGTCATAATGGTTGTCATGGCGACGATGTTGTCATAATGGTCGTCATGGCGACGATGATGTCATACTGGTCGTCATGGCGACGGTGTTGCCATAATGGTCGTCATGGCGACGATGATGTCATAATGGTCGTCATGGCGACGATGATGTCAATATGGTTGTCATGGCTTTGGTGATGTCATAATGGTCGTCATGGCGACGGTGATGTCATAATGTTCGTCACGGCGACGATGATGTCATAATGATCGTCACGGCGACGATGATGTCATAATGGTCGTCACGGCGACGGTGATGTCATAATGGTCGTCATGGCGACGATAACGTCATAATGGTCGTCATGGCGACGATGATGTCATAATGGTCGTCATGGCGATGATGATGTCATAATGGTCGTCATGGCGACGATGATGACATAATGGTCGTCATGGCGACGATGACGTCATAATGGTCGTCATGGTGACGATGATGTCATAATGGTCGTCATGGCGACGATGATGACATACTGGTCGTCATGGCGACGGTGTTGCCACAATGGTCGTCATGGCGACGATGATGTCATAATGGTCGTCATGGCGACGGTGATGTCATAATGGTCGTCATGGCGACGATGATGTCATAATAGTCGTCATGGCGACGATGATGTCAGTATGGTGGTCATGGCTTTGGTGATGTCATAATGGTCGTCATGGCGACGGTGATGTCATAATGGTCGTCATGGCAACGGTGATGTCAGAATGGTCGTCATGGCGACGATGATGTCAGTATGGTGGTCATGGCTTTGGTGATGTCATAATGGTCGTCATGGCGACGATGATGTCATAATGGTCGTCATGGCGACGATGATGTCAATATGGTTGTCATGGCTTTGGTGATGTCATAATGGTCGTCATGGCGACGGTGATGTCATAATGGTCGTCACGGCGACGATGATGTCATAATGGTCGTTACGGCGGCGGTAATGTCATAATTGTCGTCATGGCGACGATGACGTCATATTGTCGTCATGGCGACGGTGTTGCCATAATGGTCGTCATGGCGACGATGATGTCATAATGGTCATCATGGCGACGATGACGTCATAATGGTCGTCATGGCGACGATGACGTCATAATGGTCGTCATGGCGACGATGATGTCATAATGGTCGTCATGGCGACGATGATGTCATACTGGTCGTCATGGCGACGATGATGTCATACTGGTCGTCATGGCGACGGTGTTGCCATAATGGTCGTCATGCCGACGATGATGTCATAATGTTCGTCATGCCGACGATGATGTCATAATGGACGTCATGGCGACGGTGTTGCCATAATGGTCGTCATGGCGACGATGATGTCATAATGGTCGTCATGGCAACGATGTCATAATGGTCGTCATGGCGACGATGATGTCAGTATGGTGGTCATTGCTTTGGTGATGTCATAATGGTCGTCATGGCGACGGTGATGTCATAATGGTCGTCATGGCGACGGTGATGTCATAATGGTCGTCATGGCGACGATGATGTCATAATGGTCGTCACAGCGACGATGATGTCATAATGGTCGTCACGGCGACGGTGATGTCATAATGGTCGTCATGGCGACGATGATGTCATACTGGTCATCATGGCGACGGTGTTGCCATAATGGTCGTTATGGCGACGATGATGTCATTATGGTCATCATGGCGACGATGATGTCATAATGGTCGTCATGGCGACGATGACGTCATAATGGTCGTCATTGCGACAATGATGTAATAATGGTCGTCATGGCGACGATGATATCATACTGGTCGTCATGGCGACGGTGTTGCCATAATGGTCGTCATGGCGACGATGATGTCATAATGGTCGTCATGGCGACGGTGATGTCATAATGGTCGTCATAGCGACGATGATGTCATAATGGTCGTCATGGCGACGATGATGTCATATTGGTCGTCATGGCGACGGTGTTGCCATAATGGTCGTCATGGCGACGATGATGTCATAATGGTCGTCATGGCGACGATGATGTCAATATGGTTGTCATGGCTTTGGTGATGTCATAATGGTCGTCATGGCGACGGTGATGTCATAATGTTCGTCACGGCGACGATGATGTCATAATGATCGTCACGGCGACGATGATGTCATAATGGTCGTCACGGCGACGGTGATGTCATAATGGTCGTCATGGCGACGATAACGTCATAATGGTCGTCATGGCGATGATGATGTCATAATGGTCGTCATGGCGACGATGATGTCATAATGGTCGTCATGGCGACGATGATGACATAATGTTCGTCATGGCGACGATGACGTCATAATGGTCGTCATGGCGACGATGATGTCATAATGGTCGTCATGGCGACGATGATGTCATACTGGTCGTCATGGCGACGATGACGTCATAATGGTCGTCATGGCGACGATGATGTCATACTGGTCGTCATGGCGACGGTGTTGCCATAATGGTCGTCATGGCTACGATGATGTCATAATGGTCGTCATGGCGACGGTGATGTCATAATGGTCGTCATGGCGACGATGATGTCATAATAGTCGTCATGGCGACGGTGATGTCATAATGGTCGTCATGGCGACGGTGATGTCATAATGGTCGTCATGGCGACGATGATGTCATAATGGTCGTCACAGCGACGATGATGTCATAATGGTCGTCACGGCGACGGTGATGTCATAATGGTCGTCATGGCGACGATGATGTCATACTGGTCGTCATGGCGACGGTGTTGCCATAATGGTCGTTATGGCGACGATGATGTCATTATGGTCATCATGGCGACGATGATGTCATAATGGTCGTCATGGCGACGATGACGTCATAATGGTCGTCATTGCGACAATGATGTAATAATGGTCGTCATGGCGACGATGATATCATACTGGTCGTCATGGCGACGGTGTTGCCATAATGGTCGTCATGGCGACGATGATGTCATAATGGTCGTCATGGCGACGGTGATGTCATAATGGTCGTCATAGCGACGATGATGTCATAATGGTCGTCATGGCGACGATGATGTCATATTGGTCGTCATGGCGACGGTGTTGCCATAATGGTCGTCAAGGCGACGATGATGTCATAATGGTCGTCATGGCGACGATGATGTCAATATGGTTGTCATGGCTTTGGTGATGTCATAATGGTCGTCATGGCGACGGTGATGTCATAATGTTCGTCACGGCGACGATGATGTCATAATGATCGTCACGGCGACGATGATGTCATAATGGTCGTCACGGCGACGGTGATGTCATAATGGTCGTCATGGCGACGATAACGTCATAATGGTCGTCATGGCGATGATGATGTCATAATGGTCGTCATGGCGACGATGATGTCATAATGGTCGTCATGGCGACGATGATGACATAATGTTCGTCATGGCGACGATGACGTCATAATGGTCGTCATGGCGACGATGATGTCATAATGGTCGTCATGGCGACGATGATGTCATACTGGTCGTCATGGCGACGATGACGTCATAATGGTCGTCATGGCGACGATGATGTCATACTGGTCGTCATGGCGACGGTGTTGCCATAATGGTCGTCATGGCTACGATGATGTCATAATGGTCGTCATGGCGACGGTGATGTCATAATGGTCGTCATGGCGACGATGATGTCATAATAGTCGTCATGGCGACGATGATGTCAGTATGGTGGTCATGGCTTTGGTGATGTCATAATGGTCGTCATGGCGACGGTGATGTCATAATGGTCGTCATGGCAATGGTGATGTCATAATGGTCGTCATGGCGACGATGATGTCATAATGGTCGTCATGGCGACGATGATGTCAATATGGTTGTCATGGCTTTGGTGATGTCATAATGGTCGTCATGGCGACGGTGATGTCATAATGGTCGTCATGGCGACGATGATGTCATAATGGTCGTCACGGCGACGATGATGTCATAATGGTCGTCACGGCGGCGGTAATGTCATAATTGTCGTCATGGCGACGATGATGTCATATTGTCGTCATGGCGACGGTGTTGCCATAATGGTCGTCATGGCGACGATGATGTCATAATGGTCATCATGGCGACAATGACGTCATAATGGTCGTCATGGCGACGATGACGTCATAATGGTCGTCATGGCGACGAAGATGTCATAATGGTCGTCATGGCGATGATGATGTCATACTGGTCGTCATGGCGACGATGATGTCATACTGGTCGTCATGGCGACGGTGTTGCCATAATGGTCGTCATGTCGACGATGATGTCATAATGGTCGTCATGCCGACGATGATGTCATAATGGTCGTCATGGCGACGATGATGTCATAATGGTCGTCATGGCAACGATGATGTCATAATGGTCGTCATGGCGACGATGATGTCAGTATGGTGGTCATTGCTTTGGTGATGTCATAATGGTCGTCATGGCGACGGTGATGTCATAATAGTCGTCATGGCAATGGTGATGTCATACTGGTCGTCATGGCGACGGTGTTGCCATAATGGTCGTCATTTCGACGATGATGTCATAATGGTCGTCATGCCGACGATGATGTCATAATGATCGTCATGGCGACGGTGTTGTCATAATGGTCGTCATGGCGACGATGATGTCATAATGGTCGTCATGGCGACGATGATGTCATAATGGTCGTCATGGCGACTATGATGTCATAATGGTCGTCATGGCGACAATGATGTCATAATGGTCGTCATGGCGACGATGATGTCATAATGGTCGTCATGGCGACGATGATGTCAATATGGTTGTCATGGCTTTGGTGATGTCATAATGGTCGTCATGGCGACGGTGATGTCATAATGGTCGTCATGGCGACGATGATGTCATAATGGTCGTCACAGCGACAATGATGTCATAATGGTCGTCACGGCGACGATGATGTCATAATGGTCGTCATGGCGACGATGATGTCATACTGGTCGTCATGGCGACGGTGTTGCCATAATGGTCGTCATGGCGACGATGATGTCATAATGGTCGTCATGGCGACGGTGATGTCATAATGGTCGTCATAGCGACGATGATGTCATAATGGTCGTCATGGCGACGATGATGTCAGTATGGTGGTCATGGCTTTGGTGATGTCATAATGGTTGTCATGGCGATGGTGATGTCATAATGGTCGTCATAGCGACGATGATGTCATAATGGTCGTCATGGCGACGATGATGTCAGTATGGTGGTCATGGCTCTGGTGATGTCATAATGGTCGTCATGGCGACGATGACGTCATAATGGTCGTCATGGCGACGATGACGTCATAATGGTTGTCATGGCGACGATGTTGTCATAATGGTCGTCATGGCGACGATGATGTCATACTGGTGGTCATGGCGACGGTGTTGCCATAATGGTCGTCATGGCGACGATGATGTCATAATGGTCGTCATGGCGACGATGATGTCAATATGGTTGTCATGGCTTTGGTGATGTCATAATGGTCGTCATGGCGACGATGATGTCATAATGGTCGTCATGGCGACGATGATGACATAATGGTCGTCATGGCGACGATGACGTCATAATGGTCGTCATGGTGACGATGATGTCATAATGGTCGTCATGGCGACGATGATGACATACTGGTCGTCATGGCGACGGTGTTGCCATAATGGTCGTCATGGCGACGATGATGTCATAATGGTCGTCATGGCGACGGTGATGTCATAATGGTCGTCATGGCGACGATGATGTCATAATAGTCGTCATGGCGACGATGATGTCAGTATGGTGGTCATGGCTTTGGTGATGTCATAATGGTCGTCATGGCGACGGTGATGTCATAATGGTCGTCATGGCAACGGTGATGTCAGAATGGTCGTCATGGCGACGATGATGTCAGTATGGTGTTCATGGCTTTGGTGATGTCATAATGGTCGTCATGGCGACGATGATGTCATAATGGTCGTCATGGCGACGATGATGTCAATATGGTTGTCATGGCTTTGGTGATGTCATAATGGTCGTCATGGCGACGGTGATGTCATAATGGTCGTCACGGCGACGATGATGTCATAATGGTCGTCACGGCGGCGGTAATGTCATAATTGTCGTCATGGCGACGATGACGTCATATTGTCGTCATGGCGACGGTGTTGCCATAATGGTCGTCATGGCGACGATGATGTCATAATGGTCATCATGGCGACGATGACGTCATAATGGTCGTCATGGCGACGATGACGTCATAATGGTCGTCATGGCGACGATGATGTCATAATGGTCGTCATGGCGACGATGATGTCATACTGGTCGTCATGGCGACGATGATGTCATACTGGTCGTCATGGCGACGGTGTTGCCATAATGGTCGTCATGCCGACGATGATGTCATAATGTTCGTCATGCCGACGATGATGTCATAATGGACGTCATGGCGACGGTGTTGCCATAATGGTCGTCATGGCGACGATGATGTCATAATGGTCGTCATGGCAACGATGATGTCATAATGGTCGTCATGGCGACGATGATGTCAGTATGGTGGTCATTGCTTTGGTGATGTCATAATGGTCGTCATGGCGACGGTGATGTCATAATAGTCGTCATGGCAATGGTGATGTCATACTGGTCGTCATGGCGACTGTGTTGCCATAATGGTCGTCATTTCGACGATGATGTCATAATGGTCGTCATGCCGACGATGATGTCATAATGGTCGTCATTGCGACAATGATGTAATAATGGTCGTCATGGCGACGATGATATCATACTGGTCGTCATGGCGACGGTGTTGCCATAATGTTCGTCATGGCGACGATGATGTCATAATGGTCGTCATGGCGACGGTGATGTCATAATGGTCGTCATAGCGACGATGATGTCATAATGGTCGTCATGGCGACGATGATGTCAGTATGGTGGTCATGGCTTTGGTGATGTCATAATGGTTGTCATGGCGATGGTGATGTCATAATGGTCGTCATGGCGACGATGATGTCATAATGGTCGTCATGGCGACGATGATGACATAATGGTCGTCATGGCGACGATGACGTCATAATGGTCGTCATGGTGACGATGATGTCATAATGGTCGTCATGGCGACGATGATGTCATACTGGTCGTCATGGCGACGGTGTTGCCATAATGGTCGTCATGGCGACGATGATGTCATATTGGTCGTCATGGCGACGGTGATGTCATAATGGTCGTCATGGCGACGGTGATGGCATGATGGTAGTCATGCCGACGATGATGTCAGTATGGTGGTCATGGCTTTGGTGATGTCATAATGGTCGTCATGGCGACGATGATGTCATAATGGTCGTCATAGCGACGATGATGTCATAATGGTCGTCATGGCGACGATGATGTCATAATGGTCGTCATAGCGACGATGATGTCATAATGGTCGTCATGGCGACGATGATGTCAGTATGGTGGTCATGGCTTTGGTGATGTCATAATGGTTGTCATGGCGACGGTGATGTCATAATGGTCGTCATGGCGACGATGATGTCATAATGGTCGTCATGGTGACGATGATGTCATAATGGTCGTCATGGCGACGATGATGTCATATTGTCGTCATGGCGACGGTGTTGCCATAATGGTCGTCATGGTGACGATGATGTCATAATGGTCATCATGGCGACGATGACGTCATAATGGTCGTCATGGCGACGATGACGTCATAATGGTCGTCATGGCGACGATGACGTCATAATGGTCGTCATGGCGACGATGATGTCATAATGGTCGTCATGGCGACGATGATGTCATACTGGTCGTCATGGCGACGATGATGTCATACTGGTCGTCATGGCGACGGTGTTGCCATAATGGTCGTCATGCCGACGATGATGTCATAATGGTCGTCATGCCGACGATGATGTCATAATGGACGTCATGGCGATGGTGTTGCCATAATGGACGTCATGGCGATGGTGTTGCCATAATGGTCGTCATGGCGACGATGATGTCATAATGGTCGTCATGGCGACGATGATGTCAATATGGTTGTCATGGCTTTGGTGATGTCATAATGGTCGTCATGGCGACGGTGATGTCATAATGTTCGTCACGGCGACGATGATGTCATAATGATCGTCACAGCGACGATGATGTCATAATGGTCGTCACGGCGACGGTGAGGTCATAATGGTCGTCATGGCGACGATAACGTCATAATGGTCGTCATGGCGACGATGACGTCATAATGGTCGTCATGGCGACGATGATGTCATAATGGTCGTCATGGCGACGATGATGACATAATGGTCGTCATGGCGACGATGACGTCATAATGGTCGTCATGGCGACGATGATGTCATAATGGTCGTCATGGCGACGATGATGTCATACTGGTCGTCATGGCGACGGTGTTGCCATAATGGTCTCATGGCTACGATGATGTCATAATGGTCGTCATGGCGACGGTGATGTCATAATGGTCGTCATGGCGACAATGATGTCATAATAGTCGTCATGGCGACGATGATGTCAGTATGGTGGTCATGGCTTCGGTGATGTCATAATGGTCGTCATGGCGACGGTGATGTCATAATGGTCGTCATGGCAATGGTGATGTCAGAATGGTCGTCATGGCGACGATGATGTCAGTATGGTGGTCATGGCTTTGGTGATGTCATAATGGTCGTCATGGCGACGGTGATGTCATAATGGTCGTCATGGCGACGATGATGTCATAATAGTCGTCATGGCGACGATGATGTCAGTATGGTGGTCATGGCTTTGGTGATGTCATAATGGTCGTCATGGCGACGGTGATGTCATAATGGTCGTCATGGCAATGGTGATGTCAGAATGGTCGTCATGGCGACGATGATGTCAGTATGGTGGTCATGGCTTTGGTGATGTCATAATGGTCGTCATGGCGATGATGATGTCATAATGGTCGTCATGGCGACGATGATGTCAATATGGTTGTCATGGCGACGGTGATGTCATAATGGTCGTCATGGCGACGGTGATGTCATAATGGTCGTCATGGTGATGATGATGTCATAATGGTCGTCACGGCGGCGGTAATGTCATAATTGTCGTCATGGCGACGATGATGTCATATTGTCGTCATGGCGACGGTGTTGCCATAATGGTCGTTATGGCGACGATGATGTCATAATGGTCATCATGGCGACAATGACGTCATAATGGTCGTCATGGCGACGATGACGTCATAATGGTCGTCATGGCGACGAAGATGTCATAATGGTCGTCATGGCGACGATGATGTCATACTGGTCGTCATGGCGACGATGATGTCATACTGGTCGTCATGGCGACGGTGTTGCCATAATGGTCGTCATGCCGACGATGATGTCATAATGGTCGTCATGCCGACGATGATGTCATAATGGTCGTCATGGCGACGATGATGTCATAATGGTCGTCATGGCAACGATGATGTCATAATGGTCGTCATGGCGACGATGATGTCAGTATGGTGGTCATTGCTTTGGTGATGTCATAATGGTCGTCATGGCGACGGTGATGTCATAATAGTCGTCATGGCAATGGTGATGTCATACTGGTCGTCATGGCGACGGTGTTGCCATAATGGTCGTCATTTCGACGATGATGTCATAATGGTCGTCATGCCGACGATGATGTCATAATGATCGTCATGGCGACAGTGTTGTCATAATGGTCATCATGGCGACGATGATGTCATAATGGTCGTCATGGCGACGATGATGTCATAATGGTCGTCATGGCGACAATGATGTCATAATGGTCGTCATGGCGACAATGATGTCATAATGGTCGTCATGGCGACGATGATGTCATAATGGTCATCATGGCGACGATGATGTCATAATGGTCGTCACAGCGACGATGATGTCATAATGGTCGTCACGGCGACGGTGATGTCATAATGGTCGTCATGGCGACGATGATGTCATACTGGTCGTCATGGCGACGGTGTTGCCATAATGGTCGTCATGGCGACGATGATGTCATAATGGTCATCATGACGACGATGATGTCATAATGGTCGTCATGGCGACGATGACGTCATAATGGTCGTCATTGCGACGATGATGTAATAATGGTCGTCATGGCGACGATGATATCATACTGGTCGTCATGGCGACGGTGTTGCCATAATGGTCGTCATGGCGACGATGATGTCATAATGGTCGTCATGGCGACGGTGATGTCATAATGGTCGTCATGGCAATGGTGATGTCAGAATGGTCGTCATGGCGACGATGATTTCAGGATGGTGGTCATGGCTTTGGTGATGTCATAATGGTCGTCATGGCGACGATGATGTCATAATGGTCGTCATGGCGACGATGATGTCAATATGGTTGTCATGGCTTTGGTGATGTCATAATGCTCGTCATGGCGACGTGATGTCATAATGGTCGTCATGGCGACGATGATGTCATAATGGTCGTCACGGCGACAATGATGTCATAATGGTCGTCACGGCGGCGGTAATGTCATAATTGTCGTCATGGCGACGATGATGTCATATTGTCGTCATGGCGACGGTGTTGCCATAATGGTCGTCATGGCGACGATGATGTCATAATGGTCATCATGGCGACAATGACGTCATAATGGTCGTCATGGCGACAATGACGTCATAATGGTCGTCATGGCGACGAAGATGTCATAATGGTCGTCATGGCGATGATGATGTCATACTGGTCGTCATGGCGACGATGATGTCATACTGGTCGTCATGGCGACGGTGTTGCCATAATGGTCGTCATGCCGACGATGATGTCATAATGGTCGTCATGCCGACGATGATGTCATAATGGTCGTCATGGCGACGATGATGTCATAATGGTCGTCATGGCAACGATGATGTCATAATGGTCGTCATGGCGACGATGATGTCAGTATGGTGGTCATTGCTTTGGTGATGTCATAATGGTCGTCATGGCGACGGTGATGTCATAATAGTCGTCATGGCAATGGTGATGTCATACTGGTCGTCATGGCGACGGTGTTGCCATAATGGTCGTCATGCCGACGATGATGTCATAATGATCGTCATGGCGACGGTGTTGTCATAATGGTCGTCATGGCGACGATGATGTCATAATGGTCGTCATGGCGACTATGATGTCATAATGGTCGTCATGGCGACAATGATGTCATAATGGTCGTCATGGCGACGATGATGTCATAATGGTCGTCATGGCGACGATGATGTCAATATGGTTGTCATGGCTTTGGTGATGTCATAATGGTCGTCATGGCGACGGTGATGTCATAATGGTCGTCATGGCGACGATGATGTCATAATGGTCGTCACGGCGACGGTGATGTCATAATGGTCGTCATGGCGACGATGATGTCATACTGGTCGTCATGGCGACGGTGTTGCCATAATGGACGTCATGGCGACGATGATGTCATAATGGTCGTCATGGCGACGGTGATGTCATAATGGTCGTCATAGCGACGATGATGTCATAATGGTCGTCATGCCGACGATGATGTCAGTATGGTGGTCATGGCTTTGGTGATGCCATAATGGTTGTCATGGCGATGGTGATGTCATAATGGTCGTCATGGCGACGATGATGTCATAATGGTCGTCATGGTGACGATGATGTCATAATGGTCGTCATGGCGACGATGACGTCATAATGGTCGTCATGGCGACGATGACGTCATAATCGTTGTCATGGCGACGATGTTGTCATAATGGTCGTCATGGCGACGATGATGTCATACTGGTCGTCATGGCGACGGTGTTGCCATAATGGTCGTCATGGCGACGATGATGTCATAATGGTCGTCATGGCGACGATGATGTCAATATGGTTGTCATGGCTTTGGTGATGTCATAATGGTCGTCATGGCGACGGTGATGTCATAATGTTCGTCACGGCGACGATGATGTCATAATGATCGTCACGGCGACGATGATGTCATAATGGTCGTCACGGCGACGGTGATGTCATAATGGTCGTCATGGCGACGATGACGTCATAATGGTCGTCATGGCGACGATGATGTCATAATGGTCGTCATGGCGACGATGATGTCATACTGGTCGTCATGGCGACGATGATGTCATACTGGTCGTCATGGCAACGGTGTTGCCATAATGGTCGTCATGCCGACGATGATGTCATAATGTTCGTCATGCGGACGATGATGTCATAATGGACGTCATGGCGACGGTGTTGCCATAATGGTCGTCATGGCGACGATGATGTCATAATGGTCGTCATGGCAACGATGATGTCATAATGGTCGTCATGGCGACGATGATGTCAGTATGGTGGTCATTGCTTTGGTGATGTCATAATGGTCGTCATGGCGACGGTGATGTCATAATAGTCGTCATGGCAATGGTGATGTCATACTGGTCGTCATGGCGACTGTGTTGCCATAATGGTCGTCATTTCGACGATGATGTCATAATGGTCGTCATGCCGACGATGATGTCATAATGGTCGTCATGGCGACGGTGTTGTCATAATGGTCGTCATGGCGACGATGATGTCATATTGGTCGTCATGGCGACGATGATGTCATAATGGTCGTCATGGCGACAATGATGTCATATTGGTCGTCATGGCGACGATGATGTCATAATGGTCGTCATGGCGACGATGATGTCAATATGGTTGTCATGGCCTTGGTGATGTCATAATGGTCGTCATGGCGACGGTGATGTCATAATGGTCGTCATGGCGACGATGATGTCATAATGGTCGTCACAGCGACGATGATGTCATAATGGTCGTCACGGCGACGGTGATGTCATAATGGTCGTCATGGCGACGATGATGTCATACTGGTCGTCATGGCGACGGTGTTGCCATAATGGTCGTTATGGCGACGATGATGTCATTATGGTCATCATGGCGACGATGATGTCATAATGGTCGTCATGGCGACGATGACGTCATAATGGTCGTCATTGCGACAATGATGTAATAATGGTCGTCATGGCGACGATGATATCATACTGGTCGTCATGGCGACGGTGTTGCCATAATGGTCGTCATGGCGACGATGATGTCATAATGGTCGTCATGGCGACGGTGATGTCATAATGGTCGTCATAGCGACGATGATGTCATAATGGTCGTCATGGCGACGATGATGTCAGTATGGTGGTCATGGCTTTGGTGATGTCATAATGGTTGTCATGGCGATGGTGATGTCATAATGGTCGTCATGGCGACGATGATGTCATAATGGTCGTCATGGCGACGATGATGACATAATGGTCGTCATGGCGACGATGACGTCATAATGGTCGTCATGGTGACGATGATGTCATAATGGTCGTCATGGCGACGATGATGTCATACTGGTCGTCATGGCGACGGTGTTGCCATAATGGTCGTCATGGCGACGATGATGTCATATTGGTCGTCATGGCGACGGTGATGTCATAATGGTCGTCATGGCATGATGGTAGTCATGCCGACGATGATGTCAGTATGGTGGTCATGGCTTTGGTGATGTCATAATGGTCGTCATGGCGACGATGATGTCATAATGGTCGTCATAGCGACGATGATGTCATAATGGTCGTCATGGCGACGATGATGTCATAATGGTCGTCATAGCGACGATGATGTCATAATGGTCGTCATGGCGACGATGATGTCAGTATGGTGGTCATGGCTTTGGTGATGTCATAATGGTTGTCATGGCGACGGTGATGTCATAATGGTCGTCATGGCGACGATGATGTCATAATGGTCGTCATGGTGACGATGATGTCATAATGGTCGTCATGGCGACGATGATGTCATATTGTCGTCATGGCGACGGTGTTGCCATAATGGTCGTCATGGTGACGATGATGTCATAATGGTCATCATGGCGACTATGACGTCATAATGGTCGTCATGGCGACGATGACGTCATAATGGTCGTCATGGCGACGATGACGCGTCATAATGGTCGTCATGGCGACGATGATGTCAATGGTCGTCATGGCGACGATGACGCGTCATAATGGTCGTCATGGCGACGATGATGTCATAATGGTCGTCATGGCGACGATGATGTCATACTGGTCGTCATGGCGACGATGATGTCATACTGGTCGTCATGGCGACGGTGTTGCCATAATGGTCGTCATGCCGACGATGATGTCATAATGGTCGTTATGCCGACGATGATGTCATAATGGACGTCATGGCGATGGTGTTGCCATAATGGTCGTCATGGCTTTGGTGATGTCATAATGGTCGTCATGGCGACGATGATGTCATAATGGTCGTCATGGCGACGATGATGTCAATATGGTTGTCATGGCTTTGGTGATGTCATAATGGTCGTCATGGCGACGATGACGTCATAATGGTCGTCATGGCGACGATGATGTCATAATGGTCGTCATGGCGACGATGATGTCATACTGGTCGTCATGGCGACGATGATGTCATACTGGTCGTCATGGCGACGGTGTTGCCATAATGGTCGTCATGCCGACAATGATGTCATAATGTTCGTCATGCCGACGATGATGTCATAATGGACGTCATGGCGACGGTGTTGCCATAATGGTCGTCATGGCGACGATGATGTCATAATGGTCGTCATGGCAACGATGATGTCATAATGGTCGTCATGGCGACGATGATGTCAGTATGGTGGTCATTGCTTTGGTGATGTCATAATGGTCGTCATGGCGACGGTGATGTCATAATAGTCGTCATGGCAATGGTGATGTCATACTGGTCGTCATGGCGACTGTGTTGCCATAATGGTCGTCATTTCGACGATGATGTCATAATGGTCGTCATGCCGACGATGATGTCATAATGGTCGTCATGGCGACGGTGTTGTCATAATGGTCGTCATGGCGACGATGATGTCATATTGGTCGTCATGGCGACGATGATGTCATAATGGTCGTCATGGCGACAATGATGTCATAATGGTCGTCATGGCGACGATGATGTCATAATGGTCGTCATGGCGACGATGATGTCAATATGGTTGTCATGGCTTTGGTGATGTCATAATGGTCGTCATGGCGACGGTGATGTCATAATGGTCGTCATGGCGACGATGATGTCATACTGGTCGTCATGGCGACGGTGTTGCCATAATGGTCGTCATGGCGACGATGATGTCATAATGGTCGTCATGGCGACGGTGATGTCATAATGGTCGTCATAGCGACGATGATGTCATAATGGTCGTCATGCCGACGATGATGTCAGTATGGTGGTCATGGCTTTGGTGATGCCATAATGGTTGTCATGGCGATGGTGATGTCATAATGGTCGTCATGGCGACGATGATGTCATAATGGTCGTCATGGTGACGATGATGTCATAATGGTCGTCATGGCGACGATGACGTCATAATGGTCGTCATGGCGACGATGACGTCATAATCGTTGTCATGGCGACGATGTTGTCATAATGGTCGTCATGGCGACGATGATGTCATACTGGTCGTCATGGCGACGGTGTTGCCATAATGGTCGTCATGGCGACGATGATGTCATAATGGTCGTCATGGCGACGATGATGTCAATATGGTTGTCATGGCTTTGGTGATGTCATAATGGTCGTCATGGCGACGGTGATGTCATAATGTTCGTCACGGCGACGATGATGTCATAATGATCGTCACGGCGACGATGATGTCATAATGGTCGTCACGGCGACGGTGATGTCATAATGGTCGTCATGGCGACGATGACGTCATAATGGTCGTCATGGCGACGATGATGTCATACTGGTCGTCATGGCGACGATGATGTCATACTGGTCGTCATGGCAACGGTGTTGCCATAATGGTCGTCATGCCGACGATGATGTCATAATGTTCGTCATGCCGACGATGATGTCATAATGGACGTCATGGCGACGGTGTTGCCATAATGGTCGTCATGGCGACGATGATGTCATAATGGTCGTCATGGCAACGATGATGTCATAATGGTCGTCATGGCGACGATGATGTCAGTATGGTGGTCATTGCTTTGGTGATGTCATAATGGTCGTCATGGCGACGGTGATGTCATAATAGTCGTCATGGCAATGGTGATGTCATACTGGTCGTCATGGCGACTGTGTTGCCATAATGGTCGTCATTTCGACGATGATGTCATAATGGTCGTCATGCCGACGATGATGTCATAATGGTCGTCATGGCGACGGTGTTGTCATAATGGTCGTCATGGCGACGATGATGTCATATTGGTCGTCATGGCGACGATGATGTCATAATGGTCGTCATGGCGACAATGATGTCATATTGGTCGTCATGGCGACGATGATGTCATAATGGTCGTCATGGCGACGATGATGTCAATATGGTTGTCATGGCCTTGGTGATGTCATAATGGTCGTCATGGCGACGGTGATGTCATAATGGTCGTCATGGCGACGATGATGTCATAATGGTCGTCACAGCGACGATGATGTCATAATGGTCGTCACGGCGACGGTGATGTCATAATGGTCGTCATGGCGACGATGATGTCATACTGGTCGTCATGGCGACGGTGTTGCCATAATGGTCGTTATGGCGACGATGATGTCATTATGGTCATCATGGCGACGATGATGTCATAATGGTCGTCATGGCGACGATGACGTCATAATGGTCGTCATTGCGACAATGATGTAATAATGGTCGTCATGGCGACGATGATATCATACTGGTCGTCATGGCGACGGTGTTGCCATAATGGTCGTCATGGCGACGATGATGTCATAATGGTCGTCATGGCGACGGTGATGTCATAATGGTCGTCATAGCGACGATGATGTCATAATGGTCGTCATGGCGACGATGATGTCAGTATGGTGGTCATGGCTTTGGTGATGTCATAATGGTTGTCATGGCGATGGTGATGTCATAATGGTCGTCATGGCGACGATGATGTCATAATGGTCGTCATGGCGACGATGATGACATAATGGTCGTCATGGCGACGATGACGTCATAATGGTCGTCATGGTGACGATGATGTCATAATGGTCGTCATGGCGACGATGATGTCATACTGGTCGTCATGGCGACGGTGTTGCCATAATGGTCGTCATGGCGACGATGATGTCATATTGGTCGTCATGGCGACGGTGATGTCATAATGGTCGTCATGGCATGATGGTAGTCATGCCGACGATGATGTCAGTATGGTGGTCATGGCTTTGGTGATGTCATAATGGTCGTCATGGCGACGATGATGTCATAATGGTCGTCATAGCGACGATGATGTCATAATGGTCGTCATGGCGACGATGATGTCATAATGGTCGTCATAGCGACGATGATGTCATAATGGTCGTCATGGCGACGATGATGTCAGTATGGTGGTCATGGCTTTGGTGATGTCATAATGGTTGTCATGGCGACGGTGATGTCATAATGGTCGTCATGGCGACGATGATGTCATAATGGTCGTCATGGTGACGATGATGTCATAATGGTCGTCATGGCGACGATGATGTCATATTGTCGTCATGGCGACGGTGTTGCCATAATGGTCGTCATGGTGACGATGATGTCATAATGGTCATCATGGCGACGATGACGTCATAATGGTCGTCATGGCGACGATGACGTCATAATGGTCGTCATGGCGACGATGACGCGTCATAATGGTCGTCATGGCGACGATGATGTCATAATGGTCGTCATGGCGACGATGACGCGTCATAATGGTCGTCATGGCGACGATGATGTCATAATGGTCGTCATGGCGACGATGATGTCATACTGGTCGTCATGGCGACGATGATGTCATACTGGTCGTCATGGCGACGGTGTTGCCATAATGGTCGTCATGCCGACGATGATGTCATAATGGTCGTTATGCCGACGATGATGTCATAATGGACGTCATGGCGATGGTGTTGCCATAATGGTCGTCATGGCTTTGGTGATGTCATAATGGTCGTCATGGCGACGATGATGTCATAATGGTCGTCATGGCGACGATGATGTCAATATGGTTGTCATGGCTTGGTGATGTCATAATGGTCGTCATGGCGACGATGACGTCATAATGGTCGTCATGGCGACGATGATGTCATAATGGTCGTCATGGCGACGATGATGTCATACTGGTCGTCATGGCGACGATGATGTCATACTGGTCGTCATGGCGACGGTGTTGCCATAATGGTCGTCATGCCGACAATGATGTCATAATGTTCGTCATGCCGACGATGATGTCATAATGGACGTCATGGCGACGGTGTTGCCATAATGGTCGTCATGGCGACGATGATGTCATAATGGTCGTCATGGCAACGATGATGTCATAATGGTCGTCATGGCGACGATGATGTCAGTATGGTGGTCATTGCTTTGGTGATGTCATAATGGTCGTCATGGCGACGGTGATGTCATAATAGTCGTCATGGCAATGGTGATGTCATACTGGTCGTCATGGCGACTGTGTTGCCATAATGGTCGTCATTTCGACGATGATGTCATAATGGTCGTCATGCCGACGATGATGTCATAATGGTCGTCATGGCGACGGTGTTGTCATAATGGTCGTCATGGCGACGATGATGTCATATTGGTCGTCATGGCGACGATGATGTCATAATGGTCGTCATGGCGACAATGATGTCATAATGGTCGTCATGGCGACGATGATGTCATAATGGTCGTCATGGCGACGATGATGTCAATATGGTTGTCATGGCTTTGGTGATGTCATAATGGTCGTCATGGCGACGGTGATGTCATAATGGTCGTCATGGCGACGATGATGTCATAATGGTCGTCACAGCGACGATGATGTCATAATGGTCGTCACGGCGACGGTGATGTCATAATGGTCATCATGGCGACGATGATGTCATACTGGTCGTCATGGCGACGGTGTTGCCATAATGGTCGTTATGGCGACGATGATGTCATTATGGTCATCATGGCGACGATGATGTCATAATGGTCGTCATGGCGACGATGACGTCATAATGGTCGTCATTGCGACAATGATGTAATAATGGTCGTCATGGCGACGATGATATCATACTGGTCGTCATGGCGACGGTGTTGCCATAATGGTCGTCATGGCGACGATGATGTCATAATGGTCGTCATGGCGACGGTGATGTCATAATGGTCGTCATAGCGACGATGATGTCATAATGGTCGTCATGGCGACGATGATGTCAGTATGGTGGTCATGGCTTTGGTGATGTCATAATGGTTGTCATGGCGATGGTGATGTCATAATGGTTGTCATGGCGACGATGATGTCATAATGGTCGTCATGGCGACGATGATGACATAATGGTCGTCATGGCGACGATGACGTCATAATGGTCGTCATGGTGACGATGATGTCATAATGGTCGTCATGGCGACGATGATGTCATACTGGTCGTCATGGCGACGGTGTTGCCATAATGGTCGTCATGGCGACGATGATGTCATATTGGTCGTCATGGCGACGGTGATGTCATAATGGTCGTCATGGCGACGGTGATGGCATGATGGTAGTCATGCCGACGATGATGTCAGTATGGTGGTCATGGCTTTGGTGATGTCATAATGGTCGTCATGGCGACGATGATGTCATAATGGTCGTCATAGCGACGATGATGTCATAATGGTCGTCATGGCGACGATGATGTCATAATGGTCGTCATAGCGACGATGATGTCATAATGGTCGTCATGGCGACGATGATGTCAGTATGGTGGTCATGGCTTTGGTGATGTCATAATGGTTGTCATGGCGACGGTGATGTCATAATGGTCGTCATGGCGACGATGATGTCATAATGGTCGTCATGGTGACGATGATGTCATAATGGTCGTCATGGCGACGATGATGTCATATTGTCGTCATGGTGACGGTGTTGCCATAATGGTCGTCATGGTGACGATGATGTCATAATGGTCATAATGGTCGTCATGGCGACGATGATGTCAATATGGTTGTCATGGCTTTGGTGATGTCATAATGGTCGTCAAGGCGACGGTGATGTCATAATGTTCGTCACGGCGACGATGATGTCATAATGATCGTCACAGCGACGATGATGTCATAATGGTCGTCACGGCGACGGTGATGTCATAATGGTCGTCATGGCGACGATAACGTCATAATGGTCGTCATGGCGACGATGACGTCATAATGGTCGTCATGGCGACGATGATGTCATAATGGTCGTCATGGCGACGATGATGACATAATGGTCGTCATGGCGACGATGACGTCATAATGGTCGTCATGGCGACGATGATGTCATAATGGTCGTCACGGCGGCGGTAATGTCATAATTGTCGTCATGGCGACGGTGTTGCCATAATGGTCGTCATGGCGACGATGATGTCATAATGGTCGTCACGGCGACGATGATGTCATAATGGACGTCATGGCGACGATGACGTCATAATGGTTGTCATGGTGACGATGACGTTATAATGGTCGTCATGGCGACGATGATGTCATACTGGTCGTCATGGCGACGGTGTTGCCATAATGGTCGTCATGGCGACGATGATGTCATAATGGTCGACATGCCGACGATGATGTCATAATGATCGTCATGGCGACGATGATGTCATACTGGTCGTCATGGCGACGGTGTTGCCATAATGGTCGTCATGGCGACGATGATGTCATAATGGTCGACATGCCGACGATGATGTCATAATGATCGTCATGCCGATGATGATGTCATAATGGTCGTCATGGCGACGATGATGTCATAATGGTCGTCACGGCGATGGTGATGTCATAATGGTCGTCATGGCGACGATGATGACATACTGGTCGTCATGGCGACGGTGTTGCCATAATGGTCGTCATGGCGACGATGACGTCATAATGGTCGTCATGGCGACGATGATGTCATAATGGACGTCATGGCGTTGATGACGTCATAATGGTTGTCATGGCGACGATGACGTTATAATGGTCGTCATTGCGACGATGATGTCATAATGGTCGTCATTGCGACGATGATGTCATAATGGTCGTCACGGCGACGGTGATGTCATAATGGTCGTCATGGCGACGATGATGTCATACTGGTCGTCATGGCGACGGTGTTGCCATAATGGTCGTCATGGCGACGATGATGTCATAATGGTCGTCATGGCGACGATGATGTCATAATGGTCGTCATGGCGACGATGATGTCAATATGGTTGTCATGGCTTTGGTGATGTCATAATGGTCGTCATGGCGACGGTGATGTCATAATGGTCGTCATGGCGACGATGATGTCATAATGGTCGTCACAGCGACGATGATGTCATAATGGTCGTCACGGCGACGGTGATGTCATAATGGTCATCATGGCGACGATGATGTCATACTGGTCGTCATGGCGACGGTGTTGCCATAATGGTCGTTATGGCGACGATGATGTCATTATGGTCATCATGGCGACGATGATGTCATAATGGTCGTCATGGCGACGATGACGTCATAATGGTCGTCATTGCGACAATGATGTAATAATGGTCTTCATGGCGACGATGATATCATACTGGTCGTCATGGCGACGGTGTTGCCATAATGGTCGTCATGGCGACGATGATGTCATAATGGTCGTCATGGCGACGGTGATGTCATAATGGTCGTCATAGCGACGATGATGTCATAATGGTCGTCATGGCGACGATGATGTCAGTATGGTGGTCATGGCTTTGGTGATGTCATAATGGTTGTCATGGCGATGGTGATGTCATAATGGTTGTCATGGCGACGATGATGTCATAATGGTCGTCATGGCGACGATGATGACATAATGGTCGTCATGGCGACGATGACGTCATAATGGTCGTCATGGTGACGATGATGTCATAATGGTCGTCATGGCGACGATGATGTCATACTGGTCGTCATGGCGACGGTGTTGCCATAATGGTCGTCATGGCGACGATGATGTCATATTGGTCGTCATGGCGACGGTGATGTCATAATGGTCGTCATGGCGACGGTGATGGCATGATGGTAGTCATGCCGACGATGATGTCAGTATGGTGGTCATGGCTTTGGTGATGTCATAATGGTCGTCATGGCGACGATGATGTCATAATGGTCGTCATAGCGACGATGATGTCATAATGGTCGTCATGGCGACGATGATGTCATAATGGTCGTCATAGCGACGATGATGTCATAATGGTCGTCATGGCGACGATGATGTCAGTATGGTGGTCATGGCTTTGGTGATGTCATAATGGTTGTCATGGCGACGGTGATGTCATAATGGTCGTCATGGCGACGATGATGTCATAATGGTCGTCATGGTGACGATGATGTCATAATGGTCGTCATGGCGACGATGATGTCATATTGTCGTCATGGTGACGGTGTTGCCATAATGGTCGTCATGGTGACGATGATGTCATAATGGTCATCATGGCGACGATGACGTCATAATGGTCGTCATGGCGACGATGATGTCAATATGGTTGTCATGGCTTTGGTGATGTCATAATGGTCGTCAAGGCGACGGTGATGTCATAATGTTCGTCACGGCGACGATGATGTCATAATGATCGTCACAGCGACGATGATGTCATAATGGTCGTCACGGCGACGGTGATGTCATAATGGTCGTCATGGCGACGATAACGTCATAATGGTCGTCATGGCGACGATGACGTCATAATGGTCGTCATGGCGACGATGATGTCATAATGGTCGTCATGGCGACGATGATGACATAATGGTCGTCATGGCGACGATGACGTCATAATGGTCGTCATGGCGACGATGATGTCATAATGGTCGTCACGGCGGCGGTAATGTCATAATTGTCGTCATGGCGACGGTGTTGCCATAATGGTCGTCATGGCGACGATGATGTCATAATGGTCGTCACGGCGACGATGATGTCATAATGGACGTCATGGCGACGATGACGTCATAATGGTTGTCATGGTGACGATGACGTTATAATGGTCGTCATGGCGACGATGATGTCATACTGGTCGTCATGGCGACGGTGTTGCCATAATGGTCGTCATGGCGACGATGATGTCATAATGGTCGACATGCCGACGATGATGTCATAATGATCGTCATGGCGACGATGATGTCATACTGGTCGTCATGGCGACGGTGTTGCCATAATGGTCGTCATGGCGACGATGATGTCATAATGGTCGACATGCCGACGATGATGTCATAATGATCGTCATGCCGATGATGATGTCATAATGGTCGTCATGGCGACGATGATGTCATAATGGTCGTCACGGCGATGGTGATGTCATAATGGTCGTCATGGCGACGATGATGACATACTGGTCGTCGTGGCGACTGTGTTGCCATAATGGTCGTCATGGCGACGATGACGTCATAATGGTCGTCATGGCGACGATGATGTCATAATGGACGTCATGGCGTTGATGACGTCATAATGGTTGTCATGGCGACGATGACGTTATAATGGTCGTCATTGCGACGATGATGTCATAATGGTCGTCATTGCGACGATGATGTCATAATGGTCGTCACGGCGACGGTGATGTCATAATGGTCGTCATGGCGACGATGATGTCATAATGGTCGTCATGGCGACGGTGTTGCCATAATGGTCGTCATGGCGACGATGATGTCATAATGGTCGTCATGGCGACGATGATGTCATAATGGTCGTCATGCCGACGATGATGTCATAATGGTCGTCATGGCGACGATGATGTCATAATGGTCGTCATGGTGACGATGACGTCATAATGGTCGTCATGGCGACGGTGATGTCATAATAGTCGTCATGGCGACGATGATGTCATAATGGTCGTCATGCCGACGATGATGTCATAATGGTCGTCATGGCGACGGTGTTGCCATAATGGTCGTCATGGCGACGATGATGTCATAATGGTCGTCATGGCGACGATGATGTCATAATGGTCGTCATGGCGACGATGATGTCAGTATGGTGGTCATGGCTTTGGTGATGTCATAATGGTCGTCATGGCGACGGTGATGTCATAATGGTCGTCATGGCAATGGTGATGTCAGAGTGGTCGTCATGGTGACGATGATGTCAGTATGGTGGTCATGGCTTTGGTGATGTCATAATGGTCGTCATGGCGACGATGATGTCATAATGGTCGTCATGGCGACGATGATGTCAATATGGTTGTCATGGCTTTGGTGATGTCATAATGGTCATCATGGCGACGGTGATGTCATAATGGTCGTCATGGCGACGATGATGTCATAATGGTCGTCACGGCGACGATGATGTCATAATGGTCGTCACGGCGACGGTGATGTCATAATGGTCGTCATGGCGACGATGATGTCATACTGGTCGTCATGGCGACGGTGTTGCCATAATGGTCGTCATGGCGACGATGATGTCATAATGGTCGTCATGGCGACGATGATGTCATAATGGTCGTCATGCCGACGATGATGTCATAATGGTCGTCATGGCGAAGATGATGTCATAATGGTCGTCATGGCGACGATGATGTCAGTATGGTGGTCATGGCTTTGGTGATGTCATAATGGTCGTCATGGCGACGATGATGTCATAATGGTCATCATGCCGACGATGATGTCATAATGGTCGTCATGGCGACGGTGTTGCCATAATGGTCGTCGTGGCGACGATGATGTCATAATGGTCGTCATGGCGACGGTGATGTCATATTGGTCGTCATGCCGACGATGATGTCATAATGGTTGTCATGGCGAAGATGACGTCATAATGGTCGTCATGGCGACGATGATGTCATAATGGTCGTCATGGCGATGATGACGTCATAATTGTCGTCATGGCGACGATGATGTCATAATGGTCGTCATGGCGACGGTGATGTCATAATAGTCGTCATGGCGACGATGATGTCATAATGGTCGTCATGCCGACGATGATGTCATAATGGTCGTCATGGCAACGGTGTTGCCATAATAGTCGTCATGGCGACGATGATGTCATAATGGTCGTCATGGCGACGATGATGTCATAATGGTCGTCATGGCGACGATGATGTCAATATGGTGGTCATGGCTTTGTTGATGTCATAATGGTCGTCATGGCGACGGTGAAGTCATAATGGTCGTCATGGCAATGGTGATGACAGAATGGTCGTCATGGCGACGATGATGTCAGTATGGTGGTCATGGCTTTGGTGATGTCATAATAGTCGTCATGGCGACGATGATGTCATAATGGTCGTCATGGCGACGATGATGTCATAATGGTCGTCATGGCGACGATGATGTCAGTATGGTTGTCATGGCTTTGGTGATGTCATAATAGTCGTCATGGCGACGATGATGTCATAATGGTCGTCATGGCGACGGTGATGTCATAATGGTCGTCATGGCGACGATGATGTCATAATGGTCGTCACGGCGACGATGATGTCATACTGGTCGTCATGGCGAAGATGATGTCATAATGGTCGTCATGGCGACGACGATGTCATAATGGTCGTCACGGCGACGATGACGTCATAATGGTCGTCATGGCGACGGTGATGTCATAATAGTCGTCATGGCGACGATGATGTCATTATGTTCGTCATGCCGACAATGATGTCATAATGGTGGTCATGGCGACGGTGTTGCCATAATGGTCGTCATGGCGACGATGATGTCATAATGGTCGTCAATGCGACGATGATGTCATAATGGTCGTCATGGCGACGATGATGTCAATATGGTGGTCATGGCTTTGGTGATGTCATAATGGTCGTCATGGCGACGGTGATGTCATAATGGTCGTCATGGCAATGGTGATGTCAGAATGCTCGTCATGGCGACGATGATGTCAGTATGGTGGTTATGGCTTTGGTGATGTCATAATAGTCATCATGGCAACGATGATGTCATAATGGTCGTCATGGCGACGATGATGTCATAATGGTCGTCACGGCGACGGTGATGTCATAATGGTCGTCATGGCGAAGATGATGTCATACTGGTCGTCATGGCGACGGTGTTGCCATAATGGTCGTCATGGCGACGATGACGTCATAATGGTCGTCATGGCGACGATGACGTCATAATGGTCGTCATGGCGACGATGACGTCATAATGGTCGTCATGGCGACGATGATGTCATAATGGTCGTCAAGGCGACGATGATGTCATACTGGTCGTCATGGCGACGTTGTTGCCATAATGGTCGTCATGGCGACGATGATGTCATAATGGTCGTCATGCCGACGATGATGTCATAATGGTCGTCATGTCGACGATGATGTCATAATGGTCGTCATGGCGACGGTGTTGCCATAATGGTCGTCACGGCGACGATGATGTCATAATGGTCGTCACGGCGACGGTGATGTCATAATGGTCGTCATGGCGACGATGATGACATACTGGTCGTCATGGCGACGGTGTTGCCATAATGGTTTGTCATGGCGACGATGATGTCATAATGGTTATCATGGCGACGATGATGTCATAATGGTCGTCATGGCGACGATGACGTCATAATGGTTGTCATGGCGATGATGACGTCATAATGGTCGTCATGGCGACGATGATGTCATACTGGTCGTCATGACGACGGTGTTTCCATAATGGTCGTCATGGCGACGATGATGTCATAATGGTCGTCATGGCGACGGTGATGTCATAATGGTCGTCATGCCGACGATGATGTCAGTATGGTGGTCATGGCTTTGGTGATGTCATAATGGTCGTCATGGCGACGATGATGTCATAATGGTCGTCATGGCGACGATGATGTCATAATGGTCGTCATGGCGACGATGATGTCAGTATTGTGGTCATGGCTTTGGTGATGTCATAATGGTCGTCATGGCGACGGTGATGTCATAATGGTCGTCATGGCAATGGTGATGTCACAATGGTCGTCATGGCGACGATGATGTCAGTATGGTGGTCATGGCTTTGGTGATGTCATAATGGTCGTCATGGCGACGATGATGTCATAATGGTCGTCATGGCGACGATGATGTCAATATGGTTGTCATGGCTTTGGTGATGTCATAATGGTCGTCATGGCGACGGTGATGTCATAATGGTCGTCATGGCGACGATGATGTCATACTGGTCGTCATGGCGACGGTGTTGCCATAATGGTCGTCATGGCGACGATGATGTCATAATGGTCGTCATGGCGACGATGACTTCATAATGGTCTTCATGGCGACGATGACGTCATAATAGTCGTCATGGCGACGATGATGTCATAATGGTCGTCATGGCAATGGTGATGACAGAATGGTCGTCATGGCGACGATGATGTCAGTATGGTGGTCATGGCTTTGGTGATGTCATAATAGTCGTCATGGCGATGATGATGTCATAATGGTCGTCATGGCGACGATGATGTCATAATGGTCGTCATGGCGACGATGATGTCAGTATGGTTGTCATGGCTTTGGTGATGTCATAATGGTCGTCATGGCGACGGTGATGTCATAATGGTCGTCATGGCGACGATGAAGTCATAATAGTCGTCACGGCGACGATGATGTCATAATGGTCGTCACGGCGACGGTGATGTCATAATGGTCGTCATGGCGACGATGATGTCATACTGGTCGTCATGGCGACGGTGTTGCCATAATGGTCGTCATGGCGACGATGACTTCATAATGGTCGTCATGGCGACGATGACGTCATAATGGTCGTCATGGCGACGATGACGTCATAATGGTCGTCATGGCGACGATGACGTCATAATGGTCGTCATGGCGACGATGACGTCATAATGGTCGTCATGGCGACGATGATGTCATTATGGTCGTCATGGCGACTATGATGTCATACTGGTCGTCATGGCGACGGTGTTGCCATAATGGTCGTCATGGCGACGATGATGTCAATATGGTTGTCATGGCTTTGGTGATGTCATTATGGTCGTCATGGCGACGATGATGCCATAATGGTGGTCATGGCGACGATGACGTCATAATGGTCGTCATGGCGACGATGATGTCATAATGGTCGTCATGGCGGCGATGATGTCATACTAGTCGTCATGGCGACGGTGTTGCCATAATGGTCGTCATGGCGACGATGATGTCATAATGGTCGTCATGCAGACGATGATGTCATAATGGTCGTCATGGCGACGGTGTTGCCATAATGGTCGTCATGGCGACGATGATGTCATAATGGTCGTCATGGCGACGGTGATGTCATAATGGTCGTTATGCCGACGATGATGCCATAATGGTCGTCATGGCGACGATGATGTCATAATGGTCGTCATGGCGACGATGATGTCATAATGGTCGTCATGGCGACGATGACGTCATAATGGTCGTCATGGCGACGGTGATGTCATAATAGTCGTCATGGCGACGATGATGTCATTATGGTCGTCATGCCGACGATGATGTCATAATGGTCGTCATGGCGACGGTGTTGCCATAATGGTCGTCAAGGCGACGATGATGTCATAATGGTCGTCATGGCGACGATGATGTCATAATGGTCGTCATGGCGACGATGATGTCAATATGGTGGTCATGGCTTTGGTGATGTCATAATGGTCGTCATGGCGACGGTGATGTCATAATGGTCGTCATGGCAATGGTGATGTCAGTATGCTCGTCATGGCGACGATGATGTCAGTATGGTGGTCATGGCTTTGGTGATGTCATAATAGTCGTCATGGCGACGATGATGTCATAATGGTCGTCATGGCGACGATGATGTCATAATGGTCGTCACGGCGACGGTGATGTTATAATGGTCGTCATGGCGACGGTGTTGCCATAATGGTCGTCATGGCGACGATGATGTCATAATGGTCGACATGCCGACGATGATGTCATAATGGTCGTCACGGCGATGGTGATGTCATAATGGTCGTCATGGCGACGATGATGACATACTGGTCGTCATGGCGACGGTGTTGCCATAATGGTCGTCATGGCGACGATGACGTCATAATAATCGTCATGGCGACGATGATGTCATAATGGACGTCATGGCGACGATGACGTCATAATGGTTGTCATGGCGACGATGACGTTATAATGGTCGTCATGGCGACGATGATGTCATAATGGTCGTCATGGCGACGGTGTTGCCATAATGGTCGTCATGGCGACGATGATGTCATAATGGTCGACATGCCGACGATGATGTCATAATGGTCGTCATGGCGACGATGATGTCATACTGGTCGTCATGGCGACGGTGTTGCCATAATGGTCGTCATGGCGACGATGATGTCATAATGGTCGACATGCCGACGATGATGTCATAATGGTCGTCATGCCGATGATGATGTCATAATGGTCGTCATGGCGACGGTGTTGCCATAATGGTCGTTACGGCGTCGATTATGTCATAATGGTCGTCACGGCGATGGTGATGTCATAATGGTCGTCATGGCGACGATGATGACATACTGGTCGTCATGGCGACGGTGTTGCCATAATGGTCGTCATGGCGACGATGACGTCATAATGGTCGTCATGGCGACGATGATGTCATAATGGACGTCATGGCGACGATGACGTCATAATGGTTGTCATGGCGACGATGACGTTATAATGGTCGTCATGGCGACGATGATGTCATACTGGTCGTCATGGCGACGGTGTTTCCATAATGGTCGTCATGGCGACGATGATGTCATAATGGTCGTCATGGCGACGATGATGTCATAATGGTCGTCATGGCGACGATGATGTCAGTATGGTGGTCATGGCTTTGGTGATCTCATAATGGTCGTCATGGCGACGGTGATGTCATAATGGTCGTCATGGCAATGGTGATGTCAGAATGGTCGTCATGGCGACGATGATGTCAGTATGGTGGTCATGGCTTTGGTGATGTCATAATGGTCGTCATGGCGACGGTGTTGCCATAATGGTCGTCATGGCGACGATGATGTCATAATGGTCGTCATGGCGACGATGATGTCATAATGGTCGTCATGCCGACGATGATGTCATAATGGTCGTCATGGCGAAGATGATGTCATAATGGTCGTCATGGCGACGATGATGTCAGTATGGTGGTCATGGCTTTGGTGATGTCATAATGGTCGTCATGGCGACGATGATGTCATAATGGTCATCATGCCGACGATGATGTCATAATGGTCGTCATGGCGACGGTGTTGCCATAATGGTCGTCGTGGCGACGATGATGTCATAATGGTCGTCATGGCGACGGTGATGTCATATTGGTCGTCATGCCGACGATGATGTCATAATGGTTGTTATGGCGAAGATGACGTCATAATGGTCGTCATGGCGACGATGATGTCATAATGGTCGTCATGGCGATGATGACGTCATAATTGTCGTCATGGCGACGATGATGTCATAATGGTCGTCATGGCGACGGTGATGTCATAATAGTCGTCATGGCGACGATGATGTCATAATGGTCGTCATGCCGACGATGATGTCATAATAGTCGTCATGGCAACGGTGTTGCCATAATAGTCGTCATGGCGACGATGATGTCATAATGGTCGTCATGGCGACGATGATGTCATAATGGTCGTCATGGCGACGATGATGTCAATATGGTGGTCATGGCTTTGTTGATGTCATAATGGTCGTCATGGCGACGGTGAAGTCATAATGGTCGTCATGGCAATGGTGATGACAGAATGGTCGTCATGGCGACGATGATGTCAGTATGGTGGTCATGGCTTTGGTGATGTCATAATAGTCGTCATGGCGACGATGATGTCATAATGGTCGTCATGGCGACGATGATGTCATAATGGTCGTCATGGCGACGATGATGTCAGTATGGTTGTCATGGCGTTGGTGATGTCATAATAGTCGTCATGGCGACGATGATGTCATAATGGTCGTCATGGCGACGGTGATGTCATAATGATCGTCATGGCGACGATGATGTCATAATGGTCGTCACGGCGACGATGATGTCATACTGGTCGTCATGGCGAAGATGATGTCATAATGGTCGTCATGGCGACGATGATGTCATAATGGTCGTCACGGCGACGATGACGTCATAATGGTCGTCATGGCGACGGTGATGTCATAATAGTCGTCATGGCGACGATGATGTCATTGTGTTCGTCATGCCGACAATGATGTCATAATGGTCGTCATGGCGACGGTGTTGCCATAATGGTCGTCATGGCGACGATGATGTCATAATGGTCGTCAATGCGACGATGATGTCATAATGGTCGTCATGGCGACGATGATGTCAATATGGTGGTCATGGCTTTGGTGATGTCATAATGGTCGTCATGGCGACGGTGATGTCATAATGGTCGTCATGGCAATGGTGATGTCAGAATGCTCGTCATGGCGACGATGATGTCAGTATGGTGGTTATGGCTTTGGTGATGTCATAATAGTCATCATGGCAACGATGATGTCATAATGGTCGTCATGGCGACGATGATGTCATAATGGTCGTCACGGCGACGGTGATGTCATAATGGTCGTCATGGCGAAGATGATGTCATACTGGTCGTCATGGCGACGGTGTTGCCATAATGGTCGTCATGGCGACGATGACGTCATAATAGTCGTCATGGCGACGATGACGTCATAATGGTCGTCATGGCGACGATGACGTCATAATGGTCGTCATGGCGACGATGATGTCATAATGGTCGTCAAGGCGACGATGATGTCATACTGGTCGTCATGGCGACGTTGTTGCCATAATGGTCGTCATGGCGACGATGATGTCATAATGGTCGTCATGCCGACGATGATGTCATAATGGTCGTCATGCCGACGATGATGTCATAATGGTCGTCATGGCGACGGTGTTGCCATAATGGTCGTCACGGCGACGATGATGTCATAATGGTCGTCACGGCGACGGTGATGTCATAATGGTCGTCATGGCGACGATGATGACATACTGGTCGTCATGGCGACGGTGTTGCCATAATGGTTTGTCATGGCGACGATGATGTCATAATGGTCATCATGGCGACGATGATGTCATAATGGTCGTCATGGCGACGATGACGTCATAATGGTTGTCATGGCGATGATGACGTCATAATGGTCGTCATGGCGACGATGATGTCATACTGGTCGTCATGACGACGGTGTTGCCATAATGGTCGTCATGGCGACGATGATGTCATAATGGTCGTCATGGCGACGGTGATGTCATAATGGTCGTCATGCCGACGATGATGTCAGTATGGTGGTCATGGCTTTGGTGATGTCATAATGGTCGTCATGGCGACGATGATGTCATAATGGTCGTCATGGCGACGATGATGTCATAATGGTCGTCATGGCGACGATGATGTCAGTATTGTGGTCATGGCTTTGGTGATGTCATAATGGTCGTCATGGCGACGGTGATGTCATAATGGTCGTCATGGCAATGGTGATGTCAGAATGGTCGTCATGGCGACGATGATGTCAGTATGGTGGTCATGGCTTTGGTGATGTCATAATGGTCGTCATGGCGACGATGATGTCATCATGGTCGTCATGGCGACGATGATGTCAATATGGTTGTCATGGCTTTGGTGATGTCATAATGGTCGTCATGGCGACGGTGATGTCATAATGGTCGTCATGGCGACGATGATGTCATACTGGTCGTCATGGCGACGGTGTTGCCATAATGGTCGTCATGGCGACGATGATGTCATAATGGTCGTCATGGCGACGATGACTTCATAATGGTCGTCATGGCGACGATGACGTCATAATAGTCGTCATGGCGACGATGATGTCATAATGGTCGTCATGGCAATGGTGATGACAGAATGGTCGTCATGGCGACGATGATGTCAGTATGGTGGTCATGGCTTTGGTGATGTCATAATAGTCGTCATGGCGATGATGATGTCATAATGGTCGTCATGGCGACGATGATGTCATAATGGTCGTCATGGCGACGATGATGTCAGTATGGTTGTCATGGCTTTGGTGATGTCATAATGGTCGTCATGGCGACGGTGATGTCATAATGGTCGTCATGGCGACGATGAAGTCATAATAGTCGTCACGGCGACGATGATGTCATAATGGTCGTCACGGCGACGGTGATGTCATAATGGTCGTCATGGCGACGATGAGGTCATACTGGTCGTCATGGCGACGGAGTTGCCATAATGGTCGTCATGGCGACGATGACTTCATAATGGTCGTCATGGCGACGATGACGTCATAATGGTCGTCATGGCGACGATGACGTCATAATGGTCGTCATGGCGACGATGACGTCATAATGGTCGTCATGGCGACGATGACGTCATAATGGTCGTCATGGCGACGATGATGTCATTATGGTCGTCATGGCGACTATGATGTCATACTGGTCGTCATGGCGACGGTGTTGCCATAATGGTCGTCATGGCGACGATGATGTCAATATGGTTGTCATGGCTTTGGTGATGTCATTATGGTCGTCATGGCGACGATGATGCCATAATGGTGGTCATGGCGACGATGACGTCATAATGGTCGTCATGGCGACGATGATGTCATAATGGTCGTCATGGCGGCGATGATGTCATACTAGTCGTCATGGCGACGGTGTTGCCATAATGGTCGTCATGGCGACGATGATGTCATAATGGTCGTCATGCAGACGATGATGTCATAATGGTCGTCATGGCGACGGTGTTGCCATAATGGTCGTCATGGCGACGATGATGTCATAATGGTCGTCATGGCGACGGTGATGTCATAATGGTCGTTATGCCGACGATGATGCCATAATGGTCGTCATGGCGACGATGATGTCATAATGGTCGTCATGGCGACGATGATGTCATTATGGTCGTCATGCCGACGATGATGTCATAATGGTCGTCATGGCGACGGTGTTGCCATAATGGTCGTCAAGGCGACGATGATGTCATAATGGTCGTCATGGCGACGATGATGTCATAATGGTCGTCATGGCGACGATGATGTCAATATGGTGGTCATGGCTTTGGTGATGTCATAATGGTCGTCATGGCGACGGTGATGTCATAATGGTCGTCATGGCAATGGTGATGTCAGTATGCTCGTCATGGCGACGATGATGTCAGTATGGTGGTCATGGCTTTGGTGATGTCATAATAGTCGTCATGGCGACGATGATGTCATAATGGTCGTCATGGCGACGATGATGTCATAATGGTCGTCACGGCGACGGTGATGTCATAATGGTCGTCATGGCGACGGTGTTGCCATAATGGTCGTCATGGCGACGATGATGTCATAATGGTCGACATGCCGACGATGATGTCATAATGGTCGTCACGGCGATGGTGATGTCATAATGGTCGTCATGGCGACGATGATGACATACTGGTCGTCATGGCGACGGTGTTGCCATAATGGTCGTCATGGCGACGATGACGTCATAATAATCGTCATGGCGACGATGATGTCATAATGGACGTCATGGCGACGATGACGTCATAATGGTTGTCATGGCGACGATGACGTTATAATGGTCGTCATGGCGACGATGATGTCATAATGGTCGTCATGGCGACGGTGTTGCCATAATGGTCGTCATGGCGACGATGATGTCATAATGGTCGACATGCCGACGATGATGTCATAATGGTCGTCATGGCGACGATGATGTCATACTGGTCGTCATGGCGACGGTGTTGCCATAATGGTCGTCATGGCGACGATGATGTCATAATGGTCGACATGCCGACGATGATGTCATAATGGTCGTCATGCCGATGATGATGTCATAATGGTCGTCATGGCGACGGTGTTGCCATAATGGTCGTCACGGCGTCGATTATGTCATAATGGTCGTCACGGCGATGGTGATGTCATAATGGTCGTCATGGCGACGATGATGACATACTGGTCGTCATGGCGACGGTGTTGCCATAATGGTCGTCATGGCGACGATGACGTCATAATGGTCGTCATGGCGACGATGATGTCATAATGGACGTCATGGCGACGATGACGTCATAATGGTTGTCATGGCGACGATGACGTTATAATGGTCGTCATGGCGACGATGATGTCATACTGGTCGTCATGGCGACGGTGTTTCCATAATGGTCGTCATGGCGACGATGATGTCATAATGGTCGTCATGGCGACGATGATGTCATAATGGTCGTCATGGCGACGATGATGTCAGTATGGTGGTCATGGCTTTGGTGATGTCATAATGGTCGTCATGGCGACGATGATGTCATTATGGTTGTCATGGCTTTGGTGATGTCATAATGGTCGTCATGGCGACGGTGATGTCATAATGGTCGTTATGTCGACGATGATGTCATAATGGTCGTCACGGCGACGATGATGTCATAATAGTCGTCACGGCGACGGTGATGTCATAATGGTCGTCATGGCGACGATGATGTCATACTGGTCGTCATGGCGACGGTGTTGCCATAATGGTCGTCATGGCGACGATGATGTCATAATGGTCGTCATGGCGACGATGATGCCATAATGGTGGTCATGGCGACGATGATGGCATAATGGTGGTCATGGCGACGATGACGTCATAATGGTCGTCATGGCGACGATGATGTCATAATGGTCGTCATGGCGACGATGATGTCATAATGGTCGTCATGGCGACGGTGTTGCCATAATGGTCGTCAAGGCGACGATGATGTCATAATCGTCGTCATGGCGACGATGATGTCATAATGGTCGTCATGGCGACGATGATGTCAATATGGTGGTCATGGCTTTGGTGATGTCATAATGGTCGTCATGGCGACGGTGATGTCATAATGGTCGTCATGGCAATGGTGATGTCAGTATGCTCGTCATGGCGAAGATGATGTCAGTATGGTGGTCATGGCTTTGGTGATGTCATAATAGTCGTCATGGCGACGATGATGTCATAATGGTCGTCATGGCGACGATGATGTCATAATGGTCGTCACGGCGACGGTGATGTCATAATCGTCGACATGGCGACGGTGTTGCCATAATGGTCGTCATGGCGACGATGATGTCATAATGGTCGACATGCCGACGATGATGTCAGTATGGTCGTCACGGCGATGGTGATGTCATAATGGTCGTCATGGCGACGATGATGACATACTGGTCGTCATGGCGACGGTGTTGCCATAATGGTCGTCATGGCGACGATGATGTCATAATGGTCGTCATGCCGACGATGATGTCATAATGGTCGTCATGCCGACGATGATGTCATAATGGTCGTCATGGCGAAGATGATGTCATAATGGTCGTCATGGCGACGATGATGTCAGTATGGTGGTCATGGCTTTGGTGATGTCATAATGGTCGTCATGGCGACGATGATGTTATTATGGTTGTCATGGCTTTGGTGATGTTATAATGGTCGTCATGGCGACGGTGATGTCATAATGGTCATCATGGCGACGATGATGTCATAATGGTCGTCACGGCGACGATGATGTCATAATGGTCGTCACGGTGACGGTGATGTCATAATGGTCGTCATGGCGACGATGATGTCATACTGGTCGTCATGGCGACGGTGTTGCCATAATGGTCGTCATGGCGACGATGATGTCATAATGGTCGTCATGGCGACGATGATGCCATAATGGTCGTCATGGCGACGATGACGTCATAATGGTCGTCATGGCGACGATGATGTCATAATGGTCGTCATGGCGATGATGATGATGTCATACTGGTCGTCATGGCGACGGTGTTGCCATAATGGTCGTCATGGCGAAGATGTTGTCATAATGGTCGTCATGCCGACGAGGATGTCATAATGGTCGTCATGGCGACGGTGTTGCCATAATGGTCGTCGTGGCGACGATGATGTCATAATGGTCGTCATGGCGACGATGATGTCAGTATGGTGGTCATGGCTTTGGTGATGTCATAATGGTCGTCATGGCGACGGTGATGTCATAATGGTCGTCATGGCAATGGTGATGTCAGAGTGGTCGTCATGGTGACGATGATGTCAGTATGGTGGTCATGGCTTTGGTGATGTCATAATGGTCGTCATGGCGACGATGATGTCATAATGGTCGTCATGGCGACGATGATGTCAATTTGGTTGTCATGGCTTTGGTGATGTCATAATGGTCATCATGGCGACTGTGATGTCATAATGGTCGTCATGGCGACGATGATGTCATAATGGTCGTCACGGCGACGATGATGTCATAATGGTCGTCACGGCGACGGTGATGTCATAATGGTCGTCATGGCGACGATGATGTCATACTGGTCGTCATGGCGACGGTGTTGCCATAATGGTCGTCATGGCGACGATGATGTCATAATGGTCGTCATGGCGACGATGATGTCATAATGGTCGTCATGCCGACGATGATGTCATAATGGTCGTCATGGCGAAGATGATGTCATAATGGTCGTCATGGCGACGATGATGTCAGTATGGTGGTCATGGCTTTGGTGATGTCATAATGGTCATCATGCCGACGATGATGTCATAATGGTCGTCATGGCGACGGTGTTGCCATAATGGTCGTCGTGGCGACGATGATGTCATAATGGTCGTCATGGCGACGGTGATGTCATATTGGTCGTCATGCCGACGATGATGTCATAATGGTTGTCATGGCGAAGATGACGTCATAATGGTCGTCATGGCGACGATGATGTCATAATGGTCGTCATGGCGATGATGACGTCATAATGGTCGTCATGGCGACGATGATGTCATAAAGGTCGTCATGGCGACGGTGATGTCATAATAGTCGTCATGGCGACGATGATGTCATAATGGTCGTCATGCCGACGATGATGTCATAATGGTCGTCATGGCGACGGTGTTGCCATAATAGTCGTCATGGCGACGATGATGTCATAATGGTCGTCATGGCGACGATGATGTCATAATGGTCGTCATGGCGACGATGATGTCAATATGGTAGTCATGGCTTTTTTGATGTCATAATGGTCGTCATGGCGACGGTGAAGTCATAATGGTCGTCATGGCAATGGTGATGACAGAATGGTCGTCATGGCGACGATGATGTCAGTATGGAGGTCATGGCTTTGGTGATGTCATAATAGTCGTCATGGCGACGATGATGTCATAATGGTCGTCATGGCGACGGTGATGTCATAATGGTCGTCATGCCGACGGTGATGTCAGTATGGTGGTCATGGCTTTGGTGATGTCATAATGGTCGTCATGGCGACGATGATGTCATAATGGTCGTCATGGCGACGATGATGTCATAATGGTCGTCATGGCGACGATGATGTCAGTATTGTGGTCATGGCTTTGGTGATGTTATAATGGTCGTCATGGCGACGGTGATGTCATAATGGTCGTCATGGCGACGATGATGTCAATATGGTGGTCATGGCTTTGTTGATGTCATAATGGTCGTCATGGCGACGGTGAAGTCATAATGGTCGTCATGGCAATGGTGATGACAGAATGGTCGTCATGGCGACGATGATGTCAGTATGGTGGTCATGGCTTTGGTGATGTCATAATAGTCGTCATGGCGACGATGATGTCATAATGGTCGTCATGGCGACGATGATGTCATAATGGTCGTCATGGCGACGATGATGTCAGTATGGTTGTCATGGCTTTGGTGATGTCATAATAGTCGTCATGGCGACGATGATGTCATAATGGTCGTCATGGCGACGGTGATGTCATAATGGTCGTCATGGCGACGATGATGTCATAATGGTCGTCACGGCGACGATGATGTCATACTGGTCGTCATGGCGAAGATGATGTCATAATGGTCGTCATGGCGACGATGATGTCATAATGGTCGTCATGGCGACGATGACGTCATAATGGTCGTCATGGCGACGGTGATGTCATAATAGTCGTCATGGCGACGATGATGTCATTATGTTCGTCATGCCGACGATGATGTCATAATGGTCGTCATGGCGACGGTGTTGCCATAATGGTCGTCATGGCGACGATGATGTCATAATGGTCGTCAATGCGACGATGATGTCATAATGGTCGTCATGGCGACGATGATGTCAATATGGTGGTCATGGCTTTGGTGATGTCATAATGGTCGTCATGGCGACGGTGATGTCATAATGGTCGTCATGGCAATGGTGATGTCAGAATGCTCGTCATGGCGACGATGATGTCAGTATGGTGGTTATGGCTTTGGTGATGTCATAATAGTCGTCATGGCAACGATGATGTCATAATGGTCGTCATGGCGACGATGATGTCATAATGGTCGTCACGGCGACGGTGATGTCATAATGGTCGTCATGGCGAAGATGATGTCATACTGGTCGTCATGGCGACGGTGTTGCCATAATGGTCGTCATGGCGACGATGACGTCATAATGGTCGTCATGGCGACGATGACGTCATAATGGTCGTCATGGCGACGATGACGTCATAATGGTCGTCATGGCGACGATGATGTCATAATGGTCGTCAAGGCGACGATGATGTCATACTGGTCGTCATGGCGACGGTGTTGCCATAATGGTCGTCATGGCGACGATGATGTCATAATGGTCGTCAAGCCGACGATGATGTCATAATGGTCGTCATGCCGACGATGATGTCATAATGGTCGTCATGGCGACGGTGTTGCCATAATGGTCGTCACGGCGACGATGATGTCATAATGGTCGTCACGGCGACGGTGATGTCATAATGGTCGTCATGGCGACGATGATGACATACTGGTCGTCATGGCGACGGTGTTGACATAATGGTTTGTCATGGCGACGATGATGTCATAATGGTCGTCATGGCGACGATGATGTCATAATGGTCGTCATGGCGACGATGACGTCATAATGGTTGTCATGGCGATGATGACGTCATAATGGTCGTCATGGCGACGATGATGTCATACTGGTCGTCATGACGACGGTGTTGCCATAATGGTCGTCATGGCGACGATGATGTCATAATGGTCGTCATGGCGACGGTGATGTCATAATGGTCGTCATGCCGACGATGATGTCAGTATGGTGGTCATGGCTTTGGTGATGTCATAATGGTCGTCATGGCGACGATGATGTCATAATGGTCGTCATGGCGACGATGATGTCATAATGGTCGTCATGGCGACGATGATGTCAGTATTGTGGTCATGGCTTTGGTGATGTTATAATGGTCGTCATGGCGACGGTGATGTCATAATGGTCGTCATGGCAATGGTGATGTCAGAATGGTCGTCATGGCGACGATGATGTCAGTATGGTGGTCATGGCTTTGGTGATGTCATAATGGTCGTCATGGCGACGATGATGTCATAATGGTCGTCATGGCGACGATGATGTCAATATGGTTGTCATGGCTTTGGTGATGTCATAATGGTCGTCATGGCGACGGTGATGTCATAATGGTCGTCATGGCGACGATGATGTCATACTGGTCGTCATGGCGACGGTGTTGCCATAATGGTCGTCATGGCGACGATGATGTCATAATGGTCGTCATGGCGACGATGACGTCATAATGGTCGTCATGGCGACGATGACGTCATAATGGTCGTCATGGCGACGATGACGTCATAATGGTCGTCATGGCGACGATGATGTCATAATGGTCGTCATGGCAATGGTGATGACAGAATGGTCGTCATGGCGACGATGATGTCAGTATGGTGGTCATGGTTTTGGTGATGTCATAATAGTCGTCATGGCGAAGATGATGTCATAATGGTCGTCATGGCGACGATGATGTCATAATGGTCGTCATGGCGACGATGATGTCAGTATGGTTGTCATGGCTTTGGTGATGTCATAATGGTCGTCATGGCGACGGTGATGTCATAATGGTCGTCATGGCGACGATGAAGTCATAATGGTCGTCACGGCGACGATGATGTCATAATGGTCGTCACGGCGACGGTGATGTCATAATGGTCGTCATGGCGACGATGATGTCATACTGGTCGTCATGGCGACGGTGTTGCCATAATGGTCGTCATGGCGACTATGACTTCATAATGGTCGTCATGGCGACGATGACGTCATAATGGTCGTCATGGCGACGATGACGTCATAATGGTCGTCATGGCGACGATGACGTCATAATGGTCGTCATGGCGACGATGACGTCATAATGGTCGTCATGGTGACGATGATGTCATAATGGTCGTCATGGCGACGGTGACGTCATAATGGTCGTCATGGCGACGATGACGTCATAATGGTCGTCATGGCGACGATGATGTCATAATGGTCGTCATGGCGACGGTGATGTCATAATAGTCATCATGGCGACGATGATGTCATTATGGTCGTCATGCCGACGATGATGTCATAATGGTCGTCACGGCGACGGTGATGTCATAATGGTCGTCATGGCGACGATGATGACATACTGGTCGTCATGGCGACGGTGTTGCCATAATCGTTTGTCATGGCGACGATGATGTCAATATGGTGGTCATGGCTTTGGTGATGTCATAATGGTCGTCATGGCGACGGTGATGTCATAATGGTCGTCATGGCAATGGTGATGTCAGAATGCTCGTCATGGCGACGATGATGTCAGTATGGTGGTCATGGCTTTGGTGATGTCATAATAGTCGTCATGGCGACGATGATGTCATCATGGTCGTCATTGCGACGATGATGTCATAATGGTCGTCACGGCGACGGTGATGTCATAATGGTCGTCATGGCGACGATGATGTCATACTGGTCGTCATGGCGACGGTGTTGCCATAATGGTCGTCATGGCGACGATGTCATAATGGTCGTCATGGCGACGATGATGTCATAATGGTCGTCATGCCGACGATGATGTCATAATGGTCGTCATGGCGACAATGATGTCATAATGGTCGTCATGGTGACGATGACGTCATAATGGTCGTCATGGCGACGGTGATGTCATAATAGTCGTCATGGTGACGATGATGTCATAATGGTCGTCATGCCGACGATGATGTCATAATGGTCGTCATGGCGACGGTGTTGCCATAATGGTCGTCATGGCGACGATGATGTCATAATGGTCATCATGGCGACGATGATGTCAGTATGGAGGTCATGGCTTTGGTGATGTCATAATGGTCGTCATGGCGACGGTGATGTCATAATGGTCGTCATGGCAACGGTGATGTCAGAATGGTCGTCATGGTGACGATGATGTCAATATGGTGGTCATGGCTTTGGTGATGTCATAATGGTCGTCATGGCGACGGTGATGTCATAATGGTCGTCATGGCGACGATGATGTCATAATGGTCGTCACGGCGACGATGATGTCATAATGGTCGTCACGGCGACGGTGATGTCATAATGGTCGTCATGGCGACGATGATGTCATACTGGTCGTCATGGCGACGGTGTTGCCATAATGGTCGTCATGGCGACGATGATGTCATAATGGTCGTCATGGCGACGATGATGTCATAATGGTCGTCATGCCGACGATGATGTCATAATGGTCGTCATGGCGAAGATGATGTCATAATGGTCGTCATGGCGACGATGATGTCAGTATGGTGGTCATGGCTTTGGTGATGTCATAATGGTCGTCATGGCGACGATGATGTTATTATGGTTGTCATGGCTTTGGTGATGTTATAATGGTCGTCATGGCGACGGTGATGTCATAATGGTCGTCATGGCGACGATGATGTAATAATGGTCGTCACGGCGACGATGATGTCATAATGGTCGTCACGGTGACGGTGATGTCATAATGGTCGTCATGGCGACGATGATGTCATACTGGTCGTCATGGCGACGGTGTTGCCATAATGGTCGTCATGGCGACGATGATGTCATAATGGTCGTCATGGCGACGATGATGCCATAATGGTCGTCATGGCGACGATGACGTCATAATGGTCGTCATGGCGACGATGATGTCATAATGGTCGTCATGGCGATGATGATGATGTCACACTGGTCGTCATGGCGACGGTGTTGCCATAATGGTCGTCATGGCGAAGATGTTGTCATAATGGTCGTCATGCCGACGAGGATGTCATAATGGTCGTCATGGCGTCGGTGTTGCCATAATGGTCGTCGTGGCGACGATGATGTCATAATGGTCGTCATGGCGACGATGTCAGTATGGTGGTCATGGCTTTGGTGATGTCATAATGGTCGTCATGGCGACGGTGATGTCATAATGGTCGTCATGGCAATGGTGATGTCAGAGTGGTCGTCATGGTGACGATGATGTCAGTATGGTGGTCATGGCTTTGGTGATGTCATAATGGTCGTCATGGCGACGATGATGTCATAATGGTCGTCATGGCGACGATGAGGTCAATTTGGTTGTCATGGCTTTGGTGATGTCATAATGGTCATCATGGCGACTGTGATGTCATAATGGTCGTCATGGCGACGATGATGTCATAATGGTCGTCACGGCGACGATGATGTCATAATGGTCGTCACGGCGACGGTGATGTCATAATGGTCGTCATGGCGACGATGATGTCATACTGGTCGTCATGGCGACGGTGTTGCCATAATGGTCGTCATGGCGACGATGATGTCATAATGGTCGTCATGGCGACGATGATGTCATAATGGTCGTCATGCCGACGATGATGTCATAATGGTCGTCATGGCGAAGATGATGTCATAATGGTCGTCATGGCGACGATGATGTCAGTATGGTGGTCATGGCTTTGGTGATGTCATAATGGTCATCATGCCGACGATGATGTCATAATGGTCGTCATGGCGACGGTGTTGCCATAATGGTCGTCGTGGCGACGATGATGTCATAATGGTCGTCATGGCGACGGTGATGTCATATTGGTCGTCATGCCGACGATGATGTCATAATGGTTGTCATGGCGAAGATGACGTCATAATGGTCGTCATGGCGACGATGATGTCATAATGGTCGTCATGGCGATGATGACGTCATAATGGTCGTCATGGCGACGATGATGTCATAATGGTCGTCATGGCGACGGTGATGTCATAATAGTCGTCATGGCGACGATGATGTCATAATGGTCGTCATGCCGACGATGATGTCATAATGGTCGTCATGGCGACGGTGTTGCCATAATAGTCGTCATGGCGACGATGATGTCATAATGGTCGTCATGGCGACGATGATGTCATAATGGTCGTCATGGCGACGATGATGTCAATATGGTAGTCATGGCTTTTTTGATGTCATAATGGTCGTCATGGCGACGGTGAAGTCATAATGGTCGTCATGGCAATGGTGATGACAGAATGGTCGTCATGGCGACGATGATGTCAGTATGGTGGTCATGGCTTTGGTGATGTCATAATAGTCGTCATGGCGACGATGATGTCATAATGGTCGTCATGGCGACGGTGATGTCATAATGGTCGTCATGCCGACGATGATGTCAGTATGGTGGTCATGGCTTTGGTGATGTCATAATGGTCGTCATGGCGACGATGATGTCATAATGGTCGTCATGGCGACGATGATGTCATAATGGTCGTCATGACGACGATGATGTCAGTATTGTGGTCATGGCTTTGGTGATGTTATAATGGTCGTCATGGCGACGGTGATGTCATAATGGTCGTCATGGCAATGGTGATGTCAGAATGGTCGTCATGGCGACGATGATGTCAGTATGGTGGTCATGGCTTTGGTGATGTCATAATGGTCGTCATGGCGACGATGATGTCATAATGGTCGTCATGGCGACGATGATGTCAATATGGTTGTCATGGCTTTGGTGATGTCATAATGGTCGTCATGGCGACGGTGATGTCATAATGGTTGTCATGGCGACGGTGTTGCCATAATGGTCGTCATGGCGACGATGATGTCATAATGGTCGTCATGGCGACGATGACGTCATAATGGTCGTCATGGCGACGATGACGTCATAATGGTCGTCATGGCGACGATGATGTCATAATGGTCGTCATGGCAATGGTGATGACAGAATGGTCGTCATGGCGACGATGATGTCAGTATGGTGGTCATGGTTTTGGTGATGTCATAATAGTCGTCATGGCGAAGATGATGTCATAATGGTCGTCATGGCGACGATGATGTCATAATGGTCGTCATGGCGACGATGATGTCAGTATGGTTGTCATGGCTTTGGTGATGTCATAATGGTCGTCATGGCGACGGTGATGTCATAATGGTCGTCATGGCGACGATGAAGTCATAATGGTCGTCACGGCGACGATGATGTCATAATGGTCGTCACGGCGACGGTGATGTCATAATGGTCGTCATGGCGACGATGATGTCATACTGGTCGTCATGGCGACGGTGTTGCCATAATGGTCGTCATGGCGACTATGACTTCATAATGGTCGTCATGGCGACGATGACGTCATAATGGTCGTCATGGCGACGATGACGTCATAATGGTCGTCATGGCGACGATGACGTCATAATGGTCGTCATGGCGACGATGACGTCATAATGGTCGTCATGGTGACGATGATGTCATAATGGTCGTCATGGCGACGGTGATGTCATAATGGTCGTCATGGCGACGATGACGTCATAATGGTCGTCATGGCGACGATGATGTCATAATGGTCGTCATGGCGACGGTGATGTCATAATAGTCATCATGGCGACGATGATGTCATTATGGTCGTCATGCCGACGATGATGTCATAATGGTCGTCACGGCGACGGTGATGTCATAATGGTCGTCATGGCGACGATGATGACATACTGGTCGTCATGGCGACGGTGTTGCCATAATCGTTTGTCATGGCGACGATGATGTCAATATGGTGGTCATGGCTTTGGTGATGTCATAATGGTCGTCATGGCGACGGTGATGTCATAATGGTCGTCATGGCAATGGTGATGTCAGAATGCTCGTCATGGCGACGATGATGTCAGTATGGTGGTCATGGCTTTGGTGATGTCATAATAGTCGTCATGGCGACGATGATGTCATCATGGTCGTCATTGCGACGATGATGTCATAATGGTCGTCACGGCGACGGTGATGTCATAATGGTCGTCATGGCGACGATGATGTCATACTGGTCGTCATGGCGACGGTGTTGCCATAATGGTCGTCATGGCGACGATGTCATAATGGTCGTCATGGCGACGATGATGTCATAATGGTCGTCATGCCGACGATGATGTCATAATGGTCGTCATGGCGACAATGATGTCATAATGGTCGTCATGGTGACGATGACGTCATAATGGTCGTCATGGCGACGGTGATGTCATAATAGTCGTCATGGCGACGATGATGTCATAATGGTCGTCATGCCGACGATGATGTCATAATGGTCGTCATGGCGACGGTGTTGCCATAATGGTCGTCATGGCGACGATGATGTCATAATGGTCATCATGGCGACGATGATGTCAGTATGGAGGTCATGGCTTTGGTGATGTCATAATGGTCGTCATGGCGACGGTGATGTCATAATGGTCGTCATGGCAACGGTGATGTCAGAATGGTCGTCATGGTGACGATGATGTCAGTATGGTGGTCATGGCTTTGGTGATGTCATAATGGTCGTCATGGCTTTGGTGATGTCATAATGGTCGTCATGGCGACGATGATGTCATAATGGTCGTCACGGCGACGATGATGTCATAATGGTCGTCACGGCGACGGTGATGTCATAATGGTCGTCACGGCGACGATGATGTCATACTGGTCGTCATGGCGACGGTGTTGCCATAATGGTCGTCATGGCGACGATGATGTCATAATGGTCGTCATGGCGACGATGATGTCATAATGGTCGTCATGCCGACGATGATGTCATAATGGTCGTCATGGCGAAGATGATGGCATAATGGTCGTCATGGCGACGATGATGTCAGTATGGTGGTCATGGCTTTGGTGATGTCATAATGGTCGTCATGGCGACGATGATGTTATTATGGTTGTCATGGCTTTGGTGATGTTATAATGGTCGTCATGGCGACGGTGATGTCATAATGGTCGTCATGGCGACGATGATGTCATAATGGTCGTCACGGCGACGATGATGTCATAATGGTCGTCACGGTGACGGTGATGTCATAATGGTCGTCATGGCGACGATGATGTCCTACTGGTCATCATGGCGACGGTGTTGCCATAATGGTCGTCATGGCGACGATGATGTCATAATAGTCGTCATGGCGACGATGATGCCATAATGGTCGTCATGGCGACGATGACGTCATAATGGTCGTCATGGCGACGATGATGTCATAATGGTCGTCATGGCGATGATGATGATGTCATACTGGTCGTCATGGCGACGGTGTTGCCATAATGGTCGTCATGGCGAAGATGTTGTCATAATGGTCGTCATGCCGCCGAGGATGTCATAATGGTCGTCATGGCGACGGTGTTGCCATAATGGTCGTCGTGGCGACGATGATGTCATAATGGTCGTCATGGCGACGATGATGTCAGTATGGTGGTCATGGCTTTGGTGATGTCATAATGGTCGTCATGGCGACGGTGATGTCATAATGGTCGTCATGGCAATGGTGATGTCAGAGTGGTCGTCATGGTGACGATGATGTCAGTATGGTGGTCATGGCTTTGGTGATGTCATAATGGTCGTCATGGCGACGATGATGTCATAATGGTCGTCATGGCGACGATGATGTCAATTTGGTTGTGATGGCTTTGGTGATGTCATAATGGTCATCATGGCGACTGTGATGTCATAATGGTCGTCATGGCGACGATGATGTCATAATGGTCGTCACGGCGGCGATGATGTCATAATGGTCGTCACGGCGACGGTGATGTCATAATGGTCGTCATGGCGACGATGATGTCATACTGGTCATCATGGCGACGGTGTTGCCATAATGGTCGTCATGGCGACGATGATGTCATAATGGTCGTCATGGCGACGATGATGTCATAATGGTCGTCATGCCGACGATGATGTCATAATGGTCGTCATGGCGAAGATGATGTCATAATGGTCGTCATGGCGACGATGATGTCAGTATGGTGGTCATGGCTTTGGTGATGTCATAATGGTCATCATGCCGACGATGATGTCATAATGGTCGTCATGGCGACGGTGTTGCCATAATGGTCGTCGTGGCGACGATGATGTCATAATGGTCGTCATGGCGACGGTGATGTCATATTGGTCGTCATGCCGACGATGATGTCATAATGGTTGTCATGGCGAAGATGACGTCATAATGGTCGTCATGGCGACGATGATGTCATAATGGTCGTCATGGCGATGATGACGTCATAATGGTCGTCATGGCGACGATGATGTCATAATGGTCGTCATGGCGACGGTGATGTCATAATAGTCGTCATGGCGACGATGATGTCATAATGGTCGTCATGCCGACGATGATGTCATAATGGTCGTCATGGCGACGGTGTTGCCATAATAGTCGTCATGGCGACGATGATGTCATAATGGTCGTCATGGCGACGATGATGTCATAATGGTCGTCATGGCGACGATGATATCAATATGGTAGTCATGGCTTTGTTGATGTCATAATGGTCGTCATGGCGACGGTGAAGTCATAATGGTCGTCATGGCAATGGTGATGACAGAATGGTCGTCATGGCGACGATGATGTCAGTATGGTGGTCATGGCTTTGGTGATGTCATAATAGTCGTCATGGCGACGATGATGTCATAATGGTCGTCATGGCGACGATGATGTCATAATGGTCGTCATGGCGACGATGATGTCAGTATGGTTGTCATGGCTTTGGTGATGTCATAATAGTCGTCATGGCGACGATGATGTCATAATGGTCGTCATGCCGACGGTGATGTCATAATGGTCGTCATGGCGACGATGATGTCATAATGGTCGTCACGGCGACGATGATGTCATACTGGTCGTCATGGCGAAGATGATGTCATAATGGTCGTCATGGCGACGATGATGTCATAATGGTCGTCATGGCGACGATGACGTCATAATGGTCGTCATGGCGACGGTGATGTCATAATAGTCGTCATGGCGACGATGATGTCATTATGTTCGTCATGCCGACGATGATGTCATAATGGTCGTCATGGCGACGGTGTTGCCATAATGGTCGTCATGGCGACGATGATGTCATAATGGTCGTCAATGCGACGATGATGTCATAATGGTCGTCATGGCGACGATGATGTCAATATGGTGGTCATGGCTTTGGTGATGTCATAATGGTCGTCATGGCGACGGTGATGTCATAATGGTCGTCATGGCAATGGTGATGTCAGAATGCTCGTCATGGCGACGATGATGTCAGTATGGTGGTTATGGCTTTGGTGATGTCATAATAGTCGTCATGGCAACGATGATGTCATAATGGTCGTCATGGCGACGATGATGTCATAATGGTCGTCACGGCGACGGTGATGTCATAATGGTCGTCATGGCGAAGATGATGTCATACTGGTCGTCATGGCGACGGTGTTACCATAATGGTCGTCATGGCGACGATGACGTCATAATGGTCGTTATGGCGACGATGACGTCATAATGGTCGTCATGGCGACGATGATGTCATAATGGTCGTCATGGCGACGATGATGTCATACTGGTCGTCATGGCGACGGTGTTGCCATAATGGTCGTCATGGCGACGATGATGTCATAATGGTCGTCATGCCGACGATGATGTCATAATGGTCGTCATGCCGACGATGATGTCATAATGGTCGTCATGGCGACGGTGTTGCCATAATGGTCGTCACGGCGACGATGATGTCATAATGGTCGTCACGGCGACGGTGATGTCATAATGGTCGTCATGGCGACGATGATGACATACTGGTCGTCATGGCGACGGTGTTGCCATAATCGTTTGTCATGGCGACGATGATGTCATAATGGTCGTCATGGCGACGATGATGTCATAATGGTCGTCATGGCGACGATGACGTCATAATGGTTGTCATGGCGATGATGACGTCATAATGGTCGTCATGGCGACGATGATGTCATACTGGTCGTCATGACGACGGTGTTGCCATAATGGTCGTCATGGCGACGATGATGTCATAATGGTCGTCATGGCGACGGTGATGTCATAATGGTTGTCATGCCGACGATGATGTCAGTATGGTGGTCATGGCTTTGGTGATGTCATAATGGTCGTCATGGCGACGATGATGTCATAATGGTCGTCATGGCGACGATGATGTCATAATGGTCGTCATGGCGACGATGATGTCAGTATTGTGGTCATGGCTTTGGTGATGTCATAATGGTCGTCATGGCGACGATGATGTCATAATGGTCGTCATGGCGACGATGATGTCAGTATGGTGGTCATGGCTTTGGTGATGTCATAATGGTCGTCATGGCGACGATGATGTCATAATGGTCGCCATGGCGACGATGATGTCAATATGGTTGTCATGGCTTTGGTGATGTCATAATGGTCGTCATGGCGACGGTGATGTCATAATGGTCGTCATGGCGACGATGATGTCATAATGGTCGCCATGGCGACGATGATGTCAATATGGTTGGCATGGCTTTGGTGTTGCCATAATGGTCGTCATGGCGACGATGATGTCATAATGGTCGTCATGGCGACGATGACGTCATAATGGTCGTCATGGCGACGATGACGTCATAATGGTCGTCATGGCGACGATGATGTCATAATGGTCGTCATGGCAATGGTGATGACAGAATGGTCGTCATGGCGACGATGATGTCAGTATGGTGGTCATGGCTTTGGTGATGTCATAATAGTCGTCATGGCGACGATGATGTCATAATGGTCGTCATGGCGACGATGATGTCATAATGGTCGTCATGGCGACGAAGATGTCAGTATGGTTGTCATGGCTTTGGTGATGTCATAATGGTCGTCATGGCGACGGTGATGTCATAATGGTCGTCATGGCGACGATGAAGTCATAATGGTCGTCACGGCGACGATGATGTCATAATGGTCGTCACGGCGACGGTGATGTCATAATGGTCGTCATGGCGACGATGATGTCATACTGGTCGTCATGGCGACGGTGTTGCCATAATGGTCGTCATGGCGACGATGACGTCATAATGGTCGTCATGGCGACGATGACGTCATAATGGTCGTCATGGCGACGATGACGTCATAATGGTCGTCATGGCGACGATGACGTTATAATGGTCGTCATGGCGACGATGATGTCATTATGGTCGTCATGGCGACTATGATGTCATACTGGTCGTCATGGCGACGGTGTTGCCATAATGGTCGTCATGGCGACAATGATGTCAATATGGTTGTCATGGCTTTGGTGATGTCATTATGGTCGTCATGGCGACGATGATGCCATAATGGTGGTCATGGCGACGATGACGTCATAATGGTCGTCATGGCGACGATGATGTCATAATGGTCGTCATGGCGGCGATGATGTCATACTGGTCGTCATGGCGACGGTGTTGCCATAATGGTCGTCATGGCGACGATGATGTCATAATGGTCGTCATGCAGACGATGATGTCATAATGGTCGTCATGGCGACGGTGTTGCCATAATGGTCGTCATGGCGACGATGATGTCATAATGGTCGTCATGGCGACGGTGATGTCATAATGGTCGTCATGCCGACGATGATGCCATAATGGTCGTCATGGCGACGATGATGTCATAATGGTCGTCATGGCGACGATGATGTCATAATGGTCGTCATGGCGATGATAACGTCATAATGGTCGTCATGGCGACGGTGATGTCATAATAGTCGTCATGGCGACGATGATGTCATTATGGTCGTCATGCCGACGATGATGTCATAATGGTCGTCATGGCGACGGTGTTGCCATAATGGTCGTCAAGGCGACGATGATGTCATAATGGTCGTCATGGCGACGATGATGTCATAATGGTCGTCATGGCGACGATGATGTCAATATGGTGGTCATGGCTTTGGTGATGTCATAATGGTCGTCATGGCGACGGTGATGTCATAATGGTCGTCATGGCAATGGTGATGTCAGAATGCTCGTCATGGCGACGATGATGTCAGTATGGTGGTCATGGCTTTGGTGATGTCATAATAGTCGTCATGGCGACGATGATGTCATCATGGTCGTCATTGCGACGATGATGTCATAATGGTCGTCACGGCGACGGTGATGTCATAATGGTCGTCATGGCGACGATGATGTCATACTGGTCGTCATGGCGACGGTGTTGCCATAATGGTCGTCATGGCGACGATGTCATAATGGTCGTCATGGCGACGATGATGTCATAATGGTCGTCATGCCGACGATGATGTCATAATGGTCGTCATGGCGACAATGATGTCATAATGGTCGTCATGGTGACGATGACGTCATAATGGTCGTCATGGCGACGGTGATGTCATAATAGTCGTCATGGCGACGATGATGTCATAATGGTCGTCATGGCGTCAATGATGTCATAATGGTCGTCATGCCGACGATGATGTCATAATGGTCGTCATGGCGACGGTGTTGCCATAATGGTCGTCATGGCGACGATGATGTCATAATGGTCGTCATGGCGACGATGATGTCATAATGGTCATCATGGCGACGATGATGTCAGTATGGAGGTCATGGCTTTGGTGATGTCATAATGGTCGTCATGGCGACGGTGATGTCATAATGGTCGTCATGGCAATGGTGATGTCAGAATGGTCGTCATGGTGACGATGATGTCAGTATGGTGGTCATGGCTTTGGTGATGTCATAATGGTCGTCATGGCGACGGTGATGTCATAATGGTCGTCATGGCGACGATGATGTCATAATGGTCGTCACGGCGACGATGATGTCATAATGGTCGTCACGGCGACGATGATGTCATAATGGTCGTCACGGCGACGGTGATGTCATAATGGTCGTCATGGCGACGATGATGTCATAATGGTCGTCACGGCGACGATGATGTCATAATGGTCGTCACGGCGACGGTGATGTCATAATGGTCGTCATGGCGACGATGATGTCATACTGGTCGTCATGGCGACGGTGTTGCCATAATGGTCGTCATGGCGACGATGATGTCATAATGGTCGTCATGGCGACGATGATGTCATAATGGTCGTCATGCCGACGATGATGTCATAATGGTCGTCATGGCGAAGATGATGTCATAATGGTCGTCATGGCGACGATGATGTCATAATGGTCGTCATGGCGACGATGATGTCAGTATGGTGGTCATGGCTTTGGTGATGTCATAATGGTCGTCATGGCGACGATGATGTCATTATGGTTGTCATGGCTTGGGTGATGTCATAATGGTCGTCATGGCGACGGTGATGTCATAATGGTCGTCATGGCAACGATGATGTCATAATGGTCGTCACGGCGACGATGATGTCATAATGGTCGTCACGGCGACGGTGATGTCATAATGGTCGTCATGGCGACGATGATGTCATACTGGTCGTCATGGCGACGATGATGTCATAATGGTCGTCATGGCGATGATGATGATGTCATACTGGTCGTCATGGCGACGGTGTTGCCATAATGGTCGTCATGGCGACGATGATGTCATAATGGTCGTCATGCTGACGATGATGTCATAATGGTCGTCATGGCGACGGTGTTGCCATAATGGTCGTCGTGGCGACGATGATGTCATAATGGTCGTCATGGCGACGGTGATGTCATATTGGTCGTCATGCCGACGATGATGTCATAATGGCCGTCATGGCGAAGATGACGTCATAATGGTCGTCATGGCGACGATGAAGTCATAATGGTCGTCATGGCGACGATGACGTCATAATGGTCGTCATGGCGACGATGATGTCATAATGGTCGTCATGGCGACGGTGATGTCATAATAGTCGTCATGGCGACGATGATGTCATAATGGTCGTCATGCCGACGATGATGTCATAATGGTCGTCATGGCGACGGTGTTGCCATAATAGTCGTCATGGCGACGATGTCATAATGGTCGTCATGGCGACGATGATGTCATAATGGTCGTCATGGCGACGATGATGTCAATATGGTGGTCATGGCTTTGTTGATGTCATAATGGTCGTCATGGCGACGGTGAAGTCATAATGGTCGTCATGGCAATGGTGATGACAGAATGGTCGTCATGGCGACGATGATGTCAGTATGGTGGTCATGGCTTTGGTGATGTCATAATAGTCGTCATGGCGACGATGATGTCATAATGGTCGTCATGGCGACGATGATGTCATAATGGTCGTCATGGCGACGATGATGTCAGTATGGTTGTCATGGCTTTGGTGATGTCATAATGGTCGTCATGGCGACGGTGATGTCATAATGGTCGTCATGGCGACGGTGATGTCATAATGGTCGTCATGGCGACGATGATGTCATAATGGTCGTCACGGTGACGATGATGTCATACTGGTCGTCATGGCGAAGATGATGTCATAATGGTTGTCATGGCGACGATGATGTCATAATGGTTGTCATGGCGATGATGACGTCATAATGGTCGTCATGGCGACGATGATGTCATAATGGTCGTCATGGCGACGGTGATGTCATAATAGTCGTCATGGCGACGATGATGTCATTATGGTCGTCATGCCGACGATGATGTCATAATGGTCGTCATGGCGACGGTGTTGCCATAATATTCGTCATGGCGACGATGATGTCATAATGGTCGTCATGGCGACGATGATGTCATAATGGTCGTCATGGCGACGATGATGTCAATATGGTGGTCATGGCGACGGTGATGTCATAATGGTCGTCATGGCAATGGTGATGTCAGAATGCTCGTCATGGCGACGATGATCTCAGTATGGTGGTCATGGCTTTGGTGATGTCATAATGGTCGTCATAGCGACGGTGATGTCATAATGGTCGTCATGGCGACGATGATGTCATAATGGTCGTCACGGCGACGATGATGTCATAATGGTCGTCACGGCGACGGTGATGTCATAATGGTCGTCATGGCGACGATGATGTCATACTGGTCGTCATGGCGACGGTGTTCCCATAATGGTCGTCATGGCGACGATGTTGCCATAATGGTCGTCATGGCGACGATGTTATAATGGTCGTCATGGCGACGGTGATGTCATAATGGTCGTCATGGCGACGATGATGTCATACTGGTCGTCATGGCGACGGTGTTGCCATAATGGTCGTCATGGCGACGATGTCATAATGGTCGTCATGGCGACGATGATGTAATAATGGTCGTCATGCCGACGATGATGTCATAATGGTCGTCATGGCGACAATGATGTCATAATGGTCGTCATGGTGACGATGACGTCATAATGGTCGTCATGGCGACGGTGATGTCATAATAGTCGTCATGGCGACGATGATGTCATAATGGTCGTCATGCCGACGATGATGTCATAATGGTCGTCATGGCGACGGTGTTGCCATAATGGTCGTCATGGCGACGATGATGTCATAATGGTCGTCATGGCGACGATGATGTCATAATGGTCATCATGGCGACGATGATGTCAGTATGGAGGTCATGGCTTTGGTGATGTCATAATGGTCGTCATGGCGACGGTGATGTCATAATGGTCGTCATGGCAATGGTGATGTCAGAATGGTCGTCATGGTGACGATGATGTCAGTATGGTGGTCATGGCTTTGGTGATGTCATAATGGTCGTCATGGCGACGGTGATGTCATAATGGTCGTCATGGCGACGATGATGTCATAATGGTCGTCACGGCGACGATGATGTCATAATGGTCGTCACGGCGACGGTGATGTCATAATGGTCGTCATGGCGACGATGATGACATACTGGTCGTCATGGCGACGGTGTTGCCATAATGGTCGTCATGGCGACGATGATGTCATAATGGTCGTCATGGCGACGATGATGTCATAATGGTCGTCATGCCGACGATGATGTCATAATGGTCGTCATGGCGAAGATGATGTCATAATGGTCGTCATGGCGACGATGATGTCAGTATGGTGGTCATGGCTTTGGTGATGTCATAATGGTCGTCATGGCGACGATGATGTTATTATGGTTGTCATGGCTTTGGTGATGTCATAATGGTCGTCATGGCGACGGTGATGTCATAATGGTCGTCATGGCGACGATGATGTCATAATGGTCGTCACGGCGACGATGATGTCATAATGGTCGTCACGGCGACGGTGATGTCATAATGGTCGTCATGGCGACGATGATGTCATACTGGTCGTCATGGCGACGGTGTTGCCATAATGGTCGTCATGGCGACGATGATGTCATAATGGTCGTCATGGCGACGATGATGCCATAATGGTCGTCATGGCGACGATGACGTCATAATGGTCGTCATGGCGACGATGATGTCATAATGGTCGTCATGGCGATGATGATGATGTCATACTGGTCGTCATGGCGACGGTGTTGCCATAATGGTCGTCATGGCGACGATGTTGTCATAATGGTCGTCATGCCGACGAGGATGTCATAATGGTCGTCATGGCGACGGTGTTGCCATAATGGTCGTCGTGGCGACGATGATGTCATAATGGTCGTCATGGCGACGGTGATGTCATATTGGTCGTCATGCCGACGATGATGTCATAATGGTCGTCATGCCGAAGATGACGTCATAATGGTCGTCATGGCGACGATGATGCCATAATGGTCGTCATGGCGACGGTGATGTCATAATAGTCGTCATGGCGACGATGATGTCATAATGGTCGTCATGGCGACGATGATGTCATAATGGTCGTCATGGCGACGGTGATGTCATAATAGTCGTCATGGCGACGATGATGTCATAATGGTCGTCATGCCGACGATGATGTCATAATGGTCGTCATGGCGACGGTGTTGCCATAATAGTCGTCATGGCGACGATGATGTCATAATGGTCGTCATGGCGACGATGATGTCATAATGGTCGTCATGGCGACGATCATGTCATAATGGTCGTCATGGCGACGATGATGTCAGTATGGTTGTCATGGCTTTGGTGATGTCATAATAGTCGTCATGGCGACGATGATGTCATAATGGTCGTCATGGCGACGGTGATGTCATAATGGTCGTCATGGCGACGATGATGTCATAATGGTCGTCACGGCGACGATGATGTCATACTGGTCGTCATGGCGAAGATGATGTCATAATGGTCGTCATGGCGACGATGATGTCATACTGGTCGTCATGGCGAAGATGATGTCATTATGTTCGTCATGCCGACGATGATGTCATAATGGTCGTCATGGCGACGGTGTTGCCATAATGGTCGTCATGGCGACGATGATGTCATAATGGTCGTCAATGCGACGATGATGTCATAATGGTCGTCATGGCGACGATGATGTCAATATGGTGGTCATGGCTTTGGTGATGTCATAATGGTCGTCATGGCGACGGTGATGTCATAATGGTCGTCATGGCAATGGTGATGTCAGAATGCTCGTCATGGCGACAATGATGTCAGTATGGTGGTTATGGCTTTGGTGATGTCATAATAGTCGTCATGGCAACGATGATGTCATAATGGTCGTCATGGCGACGATGATGTCATAATGGTCGTCATGGCGACGATGATGTCATAATGGTCGTCATGGCGACGATGATGTCAATATGGTGGTCATGGCGACGGTGATGTCATAATGGTCGTCATGGCAATGGTGATGTCAGAATGCTCGTCATGGCGACGATGATCTCAGTATGGTGGTCATGGCTTTGGTGATGTCATAATGGTCGTCATAGCGACGGTGATGTCATAATGGTCGTCATGGCGACGATGATGTCATAATGGTCGTCACGGCGACGATGATGTCATAATGGTCGTCACGGCGACGGTGATGTCATAATGGTCGTCATGGCGACGATGATGTCATACTGGTCGTCATGGCGACGGTGTTGCCATAATGGTCGTCATGGCGACGATGTTGCCATAATGGTCGTCATGGCGACGATGTTATAATGGTCGTCATGGCGACGGTGATGTCATAATGGTCGTCATGGCGACGATGATGTCATACTGGTCGTCATGGCGACGGTGTTGCCATAATGGTCGTCATGGCGACGATGTCATAATGGTCGTCATGGCGACGATGATGTAATAATGGTCGTCATGCCGACGATGATGTCATAATGGTCGTCATGGCGACAATGATGTCATAATGGTCGTCATGGTGACGATGACGTCATAATGGTCGTCATGGCGACGGTGATGTCATAATAGTCGTCATGGCGACGATGATGTCATAATGGTCGTCATGCCGACGATGATGTCATAATGGTCGTCATGGCGACGGTGTTGCCATAATGGTCGTCATGGCGACGATGATGTCATAATGGTCGTCATGGCGACGATGATGTCATAATGGTCATCATGGCGACGATGATGTCAGTATGGAGGTCATGGCTTTGGTGATGTCATAATGGTCGTCATGGCGACGGTGATGTCATAATGGTCGTCATGGCAATGGTGATGTCAGAATGGTCGTCATGGTGACGATGATGTCAGTATGGTGGTCATGGCTTTGGTGATGTCATAATGGTCGTCATGGCGACGGTGATGTCATAATGGTCGTCATGGCGACGATGATGTCATAATGGTCGTCACGGCGACGATGATGTCATAATGGTCGTCACGGCGACGGTGATGTCATAATGGTCGTCATGGCGACGATGATGACATACTGGTCGTCATGGCGACGGTGTTGCCATAATGGTCGTCATGGCGACGATGATGTCATAATGGTCGTCATGGCGACGATGATGTCATAATGGTCGTCATGCCGACGATGATGTCATAATGGTCGTCATGGCGAAGATGATGTCATAATGGTCGTCATGGCGACGATGATGTCAGTATGGTGGTCATGGCTTTGGTGATGTCATAATGGTCGTCATGGCGACGATGATGTTATTATGGTTGTCATGGCTTTGGTGATGTCATAATGGTCGTCATGGCGACGGTGATGTCATAATGGTCGTCATGGCGACGATGATGTCATAATGGTCGTCACGGCGACGATGATGTCATAATGGTCGTCACGGCGACGGTGATGTCATAATGGTCGTCATGGCGACGATGATGTCATACTGGTCGTCATGGCGACGGTGTTGCCATAATGGTCGTCATGGCGACGATGATGTCATAATGGTCGTCATGGCGACGATGATGCCATAATGGTCGTCATGGCGACGATGACGTCATAATGGTCGTCATGGCGACGATGATGTCATAATGGTCGTCATGGCGATGATGATGATGTCATACTGGTCGTCATGGCGACGGTGTTGCCATAATGGTCGTCATGGCGACGATGTTGTCATAATGGTCGTCATGCCGACGAGGATGTCATAATGGTCGTCATGGCGACGGTGTTGCCATAATGGTCGTCGTGGCGACGATGATGTCATAATGGTCGTCATGGCGACGGTGATGTCATATTGGTCGTCATGCCGACGATGATGTCATAATGGTCGTCATGCCGAAGATGACGTCATAATGGTCGTCATGGCGACGATGATGCCATAATGGTCGTCATGGCGACGGTGATGTCATAATAGTCGTCATGGCGACGATGATGTCATAATGGTCGTCATGGCGACGATGATGTCATAATGGTCGTCATGGCGACGGTGATGTCATAATAGTCGTCATGGCGACGATGATGTCATAATGGTCGTCATGCCGACGATGATGTCATAATGGTCGTCATGGCGACGGTGTTGCCATAATAGTCGTCATGGCGACGATGATGTCATAATGGTCGTCATGGCGACGATGATGTCATAATGGTCGTCATGGCGACGATCATGTCATAATGGTCGTCATGGCGACGATGATGTCAGTATGGTTGTCATGGCTTTGGTGATGTCATAATAGTCGTCATGGCGACGATGATGTCATAATGGTCGTCATGGCGACGGTGATGTCATAATGGTCGTCATGGCGACGATGATGTCATAATGGTCGTCACGGCGACGATGATGTCATACTGGTCGTCATGGCGAAGATGATGTCATAATGGTCGTCATGGCGACGATGATGTCATACTGGTCGTCATGGCGAAGATGATGTCATTATGTTCGTCATGCCGACGATGATGTCATAATGGTCGTCATGGCGACGGTGTTGCCATAATGGTCGTCATGGCGACGATGATGTCATAATGGTCGTCAATGCGACGATGATGTCATAATGGTCGTCATGGCGACGATGATGTCAATATGGTGGTCATGGCTTTGGTGATGTCATAATGGTCGTCATGGCGACGGTGATGTCATAATGGTCGTCATGGCAATGGTGATGTCAGAATGCTCGTCATGGCGACAATGATGTCAGTATGGTGGTTATGGCTTTGGTGATGTCATAATAGTCGTCATGGCAACGATGATGTCATAATGGTCGTCATGGCGACGATGATGTCATAATGGTCGTCATGGCGACGATGATGTCATAATGGTCGTCACGGCGACGGTGATGTCATAATGGTCGTCATGGCGACGATGACGTCATAATGGTCGTCATGGCGACGATGACGTCATAATGGTCGTCATGGCGACGATGACGTCATAATGGTCGTCATGGCGACGATGATGTCATACTGGTCGTCATGACGACGGTGTTGCCATAATGGTCGTCATGGCGACGGTGATGTCATAATGGTCGTCATGCCGACCGTGATGTCAGTATGGTGGTCATGGCTTTGGTGATGTCATAATGGTCGTCATGGCGACAATGATGTCATAATGGTCGTCATGGCGACGATGATGTCATAATGGTCGTCATGGCGACGATGATGTCAGTATTGTGGTCATGGCTTTGGTGATGTCATAATGGTCGTCATGGCGACTGTGATGTCATAATGGTCGTCATGGCAATGGTGATGTCAGAATGGTCGTCATGGCGATGATGATGTCAGTATGGTGGTCATGGCTTTGGTGATGTCATAATGGTCGTCATGGCGACGATGATGTCATAATGGTCGTCATGGCGACGATGATGTCAATATGGTTGTCATGGCTTTGGTGATGTCATAATGGTCGTCATGGCGACGGTGATGTCATAATGGTCGTCATGGCGACGATGATGTCATACTGGTCGTCATGGCGACGGTGTTGCCATAATGGTCGTCATGGCGACGATGATGTCATAATGGTCGTCATGGCGACGATGACGTCATAATGGTCGTCATGGCGACAATGACGTCATAATGGTCGTCATGGCGACGATGATGTCATAATGGTCGTCATGGCAATGGTGATGACAGAATGGTCGTCATGGCGACGATGATGTCAGTATGGTGGTCATGGCTTTGGTGATGTCATAATAGTCGTCATGGCGACGATGATGTCATAATGGTCGTCATGGCGACGATGATGTCATAATGGTCGTCATGGCGACGATGATGTCAGTATGGTTGTCATGGCTTTGGTGATGTCATAATGGTCGTCATGGCGACGGTGATGTCATAATGGTCGTCATGGCGACGATGAAGTCATAATGGTCGTCACGGCGACGATGATGTCATAATGGTCGTCACGGCGACGGTGATGTCATAATGGTCGTCATGGCGACGATGATGTCATACTGGTCGTCATGGCGACGGTGTTGCCATAATGGTCGTCATGGCGACGATGACTTCATAATGGTCGTCATGGCGACGATGACGTCATAATGGTCGTCATGGCGACGATGACGTCATAATGGTCGTCATGGCGACGATGACGTCATAATGGTCGTCATGGCGACGATGACGTCATAATGGTTGTCATGGCGACGATGATGTCATTATGGTCGTCATGGCGACTATGATGTCATACTGGTCGTCATGGCGACGGTGTTGCCATAATGGTCGTCATGGCGACGATGATGTCAATATGGTTGTCATGGCTTTGGTGATGTCATTATGGTCGTCATGGCGACGATGATGCCATAATGGTGGTCATGGCGACGATGACGTCATAATGGTCGTCATGGCGACGATGATGTCATAATGGTCGTCATGGCGGCGATGATGTCATACTGGTCGTCATGGCGACGGTGTTGCCATAATGGTCGTCATGGCGACGATGATGTCATAATGGTCGTCATGCAGACGATGATGTCATAATGGTCGTCATGGCGACGGTGTTGCCATAATGGTCGTCATGGCGACGATGATGTCATAATGGTCGTCATGGCGACGGTGATGTCATAATGGTCGTCATGCCGACGATGATGCCATAATGATCGTCATGGCGACGATGATGTCATAATGGTCGTCATGGCGACGATGATGTCATAATGGTCGTCATGGCGACGATGACGTCATAATGGTCGTCATGGCGACGATGATGTCATAATGGTCGTCATGGCGACGATGACGTCATAATGGTCGTCATGGCGACGGTGATGTCATAATAGTCGTCATGGCGACGATGATGTCATTATGGTCGTCATGCCGACGATGATGTCATAATGATCGTCATGGCGACGGTGTTGCCATAATGGTCGTCAAGGCGACGATGATGTCATAATGGTCGTCATGGTGACGATGATGTCATAATGGTCGTCATGGCGACGATGATGTCATACTGGTCGTCATGGCGACGGTGTTGCCATAATGGTCGTCATGGCGACGGTGATGTCATAATGGTCGTCATGGCAATGGTGATGTCAGAATGCTCGTCATGGCGACGATGATGTCAGTATGGTGGTCATGGCTTTGATGATGTCATAATAGTCGTCATGGCAACGATGATGTCATCATGGTCGTCATTGCGACGATGATGTCATAATGGTCGTCACGGCGACGGTGATGTCATAATGGTCGTCATGGCGACGATGATGTCATACTGGTCGTCATGGCGACGGTGTTGCCATAATGGTCGTCATGGTGACGATGTCATAATGGTCGTCATGGCGACGATGATGTCATAATGGTCGTCATGCCGACGATGATGTCATAATGGTCGTCATGGCGACAATGATGTCATAATGGTCGTCATGGTGACGATGACGTCATAATGGTCGTCATGGCGACGGTGATGTCATAATAGTCGTCATGGCGACGATGATGTCATAATGGTTGTCATGCCGACGATGATGTCATAATGGTCGTCATGGCGACGGTGTTGCCATAATGGTCGTCATGGCGACGATGATGTCATAATGGTCGTCATGGCGACGATGATGTCATAATGGTCATCATGGCGACGATGATGTCAGTATGGAGGTCATGGCTTTGGTGATGTCATAATGGTCGTCATGGCGACGGTGATGTCATAATGGTCGTCATGGCAATGGTGATGTCATAATGGTCGTCATGGCGACGATGATGTCATACTGGTCGTCATGGCGACGGTGTTGCCATAATGGTCGTCATGGCGACGATGATGTCATAATGGTCGTCATGGCGACGATGATGTCATAATGGTCGTCATGCCGACGATGATGTCATAATGGTCGTCATGGCGAAGATGATGTCATAATGGTCGTCATGGCGACGATGATGTCATAATGGTCGTCATGGCGACGATGATGTCATAATGGTGGTCATGGCTTTGGTGATGTCATAATGGTCGTCATGGCGACGATGATGTCATACTGGTCGTCATGGCGACGGTGTTGCCATAATGGTCGTCATGGCGACGATGTTATAATGGTCGTCATGGCGACGGTGATGTCGTAATGCTCGTCATGGCGACGATGATGTCATACTGGTCGTCATGGCGACGGTGTTGCCATAATGGTCGTCATGGCGACGATGTCATAATGGTCGTCATGGCGACGATGATGTCATAATGGTCGTCATGCCGACGATGATGTCATAATGGTCGTCATGGCGACAATGATGTCATAATGGTCGTCATGGTGACGATGACGTCATAATGGTTGTCATGGCGACGGTGGTGTCATAATAGTCGTCATGGCGACGATGATGTCATAATGGTCGTCATGCCGACGATGATGTCATAATGGTCGTCATGGCGACGGTGTTGCCATAATGGTCGTCATGGCGACGATGATGTCATAATGGTCGTCATGGCGACGATGATGTCATAATGGTCATCATGGCGACGATGATGTCAGTATGGAGGTCATGGCTTTGGTGATGTCATAATGGTCGTCATGGCGACGGTGATGTCATAATGGTCGTCATGGCAATGGTGATGTCAGAATGGTCGTCATGGTGACGATGATGTCAGTATGGTGGTCATGGCTTTGGTGATGTCATAATGGTCGTCATGGCGACGGTGATGTCATAATGGTCGTCATGGCGACGATGATGTCATAATGGTCGTCACGGCGACGATGATGTCATAATGGTCGTCACGGCGACGGTGATGTCATAATGGTCGTCATGGCGACGATGATGACATACTGGTCGTCATGGCGACGGTGTTGCCATAATGGTCGTCATGGCGACGATGATGTCATAATGGTCGTCATGGCGAAGATGATGTCATAATGGTCGTCATGGCGACGGTGTTGCCATAATGGTCGTCATGGCGACGATGATGTCATAATGGTCGTCATGGCGACGATGATGCCATAATGGTCGTCATGGCGACGATGACGTCATAATGGTCGTCATGGCGACGATGATGTCATAATGGTCGTCATGGCGATGATGATGATGTCATACTGGTCGTCATGGCGACGGTGTTGCCATAATGGTCGTCATGGCGACGATGTTGTCATAATGGTCGTCATGCCGACGAGGATGTCATAATGGTCGTCATGGCGACGGTGTTGCCATAATGGTCGTCGTGGCGACGATGATGTCATAATGGTCGTCATGCCGACGATGATGTCATAATGGTCGTCATGCCGAAGATGACGTCATAATGGTCGTCATGGCGACGGTGATGTCATAATGGTCGTCATGGCGACGATGATGTCATAATGGTCGTCATGCCGAAGATGACGTCATAATGGTCGTCATGGCGACGATGATGTCATACTGGTCGTCATGGCGACGGTGTTGCCATAATGGTCGTCATGGCGACGATGATGTCATAATGGTCGTTATGGCGACGATGATGCCATAATGGTCGTCATGGCGACGATGACGTCATAATGGTCGTCATGGCGACGATGATGTCATAATGGTCGTCATGGCGATGATGATGATGTCATACTGGTCGTCATGGCGACGGTGTTGCCATAATGGTCGTCATGGCGACGATGTTGTCATAATGGTCGTCATGCCGACGAGGATGTCATAATGGTCGTCATGGCGACGGTGTTGCCATAATGGTCGTCGTGGCGACGATGATGTCATAATGGTCGTCATGGCGACGGTGATGTCATATTGGTCGTCATGCCGACGATGATGTCATAATGGTCGTCATGCCGAAGATGACTTCATAATGGTCGTCATGGCGACGATGATGTCATAATGGTCGTCATGGCGACGGTGATGTCATAATAGTCGTCATGGCGACGATGATGTCATAATGGTCGTCATGGCGACGATGATGTCATAATGGTCGTCATGGCGACGGTGATGTCATAATAGTCGTCATGGCGACGATGATGTCATAATGGTCGTCATGCCGACGATGATGTCATAATGGTCGTCATGGCGACGATGATGTCAATATGGTGGTCATGGCTTTGTTGATGTCATAATGGTCGTCATGGCGACGGTGAAGTCATAATGGTCGTCATGGCAATGGTGATGACAGAATGGTCGTCATGGCGACGATGATGTCAGTATGGTTGTCATGGCTTTGGTGATGTCATAATGGTCGTCATGGCGACGGTGATGTCATAATGGTCGTCATGGCGACGATGATGTCATAATGGTCATCACGGCGACGATGATGTCATACTGGTCGTCTTGGCGAAGATGATGTCATAATGGTCGTCATGGCGACGATGATGTCATAATGGTCGTCATGGCGACAATGATGTCATAATGGTCGTTATGGCGACGGTGATGTCATAATAGTCGTCATGGCGACGATGATGTCATTATGGTCGTCATGCCGACGATGATTTCATAATGGTCGTCATGGCGACGGTGTTGCCATAATGGTCGTCATGGCGACGATGATGTCATAATGGTCGTCATGGCGACGATGATGTCAATATGGTGGTCATGGCTTTGGTGATGTCATAATGGTCGTCATGGCGACAATGACGTCATAATGGTCGTCATGGCGACGATGATGTCATAATGGTCGTCATGGCGACGATGATGTCATAATGGTCGTCATGCCGACGATGATGTCATAATGGTCGTCATGGCGAAGATGATGTCATAATGGTCGTCATGGCGACGATGATGTCAGTATGGTGGTCATGGCTTTGGTGATGTCATAATGGTCGTCATGGCGACGATGATGTCATTATGGTTGTCATGGCTTTGGTGATGTCATAATGGTCGTCATGGCGACGGTGATGTCATAATGGTCGTCATGGCGACGATGATGTCATAATGGTCGTCACGGCGACGATGTCATAATGGTCGTCACGGCGACGGTGATGTCATAATGGTCGTCATGGCGACCGTGATGTCATAATGGTCGTCATGGCAAAGGTGATGTCATAATGGTCGTCATGGCGACGATGATGTCATACTGGTCGTCATGGCGACGATGTTGCCATAATGGTCGTCATGGCGACGATGATGTCATAATGGTCGTCATGGCGACGATGATGTCATAATGGTCGTCATGCCGACGATGATGTCATAATGGTCGTCATGGCGACGATGATGTCATAATGGTCGTCATGGCGACGATGATGTCAGTATGGTGGTCATGGCTTTGGTGATGTCATAATGGTCGTCATGGCGACGATGATGTCATTATGGTTGTCATGGCTTTGGTGATGTCATAATGGTCGTCATGGCGACGGTGATGTCATAATGGTCGTCATGGCGACGATGATGTCATAATGGTCGTCACGGCGACGATGATGTCATAATGGTCGTCACGGCGACGGTGATGTCATAATGGTCGTCATGGCGACGATGATGTCATACTGGTCGTCATGGCGACGGTGTTGCCATAATGGTCGTCATGGCGACGATGACGTCATAATGGTCGTCATGGCGACGATGATGTCATAATGGTCGTCATGGCGATGATGATGATGTCATAATGGTCGTCATGGCGACGATGATGTCATAATGGTCGTCATGGCGATGATGATGATGTCATACTGGTCGTCATGGCGACGGTGTTGCCATAATGGTCGTCATGGCGACGATGATGTCATAATGGTCGTCATGCCGACGATGATGTCATAATGGTCGTCATGGCGACGGTGTTGCCATAATAGTCGTCATGGCGACGATGATGTCATAATGGTCGTCATGGCGACGATGATGTCATAATGGTCGTCATGGCGACGATGATGTCAATATTGTGGTCATGGCTTTGTTGATGTCATAATGGTCGTCATGGCGACGGTGAAGTCATAATGGTCGTCATGGCAATGGTGATGACAGAATGGTCGTCATGGCGACGATGATGTCAGTATGGTGGTCATGGCTTTGGTGATGTCATAATAGTCGTCATGGTGACGATGATGTCATAATGGTCGTCATGGCGACGATGATGTCATAATGGTCGTCATGGCGACGATGATGTCAGTATGGTTGTCATTGCTTTGGTGATGTCATAATGGTCGTCATGGCGACGGTGATGTCATAATGGTCGTCATGGCGACGGTGATGTCATAATGGTCGTCATGGCGACGATGATGTCATAATGGTCGTCACGGCGACGATGATGTCATACTGGTCGTCATGGCGAAGATGATGTCATAATGGTCGTCATGGCGACGATGATGTCATAATGGTCGTCATGGCGACGATGACGTCATAATGGTCGTCATGGCGACGATGATGTCATAATGGTCGTCATGGCGACGGTGATGTCATAATAGTCGTCATGGCGACGATGATGTCATTATGGTCGTCATGCCGACGATGATGTCATAATGGTCGTCATGGCGACGGTGTTGCCATAATGGTCGTCATGGCGACGATGATGTCATAATGGTCGTCATGGCGACGATGATGTCATAATGGTCGTCATGGCGACGATGATGTCAATATGGTGGTCATGGCGACGGTGATGTCATAATATTCGTCATGGCGACGATGATGTCATTATGGTTGTCATGGCTTTGGTGATGTCATAATGGTCGTCATAGCGACGGTGATGTCATAATGGTCGTCATGGCGACGATGATGTCATAATGGTCGTCACGGCGACGATGATGTCATAATGGTCGTCACGGCGACGGTGATGTCATAATGGTCGTCATGGCGACGATGATGTCATACTGGTCGTCATGGCGACGATGATGTCATACTGGTCGTCATGGCGACGGTGTTGCCATAATGGTCGTCATGGCGACGATGATGTTATAATGGTCGTCATGGCGACGATGACGTCATAATGGTCGTCATGGCGACGATGATGTCATAATGGTCGTCATGGCGATGATGATGATGTCATACTGGTCGTCATGGCGACGGTGTTGCCATAATGGACGTCATGGCGACGATGATGTCATAATGGTCGTCATGCCGACGATGATGTCATAATGGTCGTCATGGCGACGGTGTTGCCATAATGGTCGTCGTGGCGACGATGATGTCATAATGGTCGTCATGGCGACGGTGATGTCATATTGGTCGTCATGCCGACGATGATGTCATAATGGTCGTCATGGCGAAGATGATGTCATAATGGTCATCATGGCGACGGTGATGTCATAATAGTCGTCATGGCGACGATGATGTCATAATGGTCGTCATGCCGACGATGATGTCATAATGGTCGTCATGGCGACGGTGTTGCCATAATAGTCGTCATGGCGACGATGATGTCATAATGGTCGTCATGGCGACGATGATGTCATAATGGTCGTCATGGCGACGATGATGTCAATATGGTTGTCATGGCTTTGTTGATGTCATAATGGTCGTCATGGCGACGGTGAAGTCATAATGGTCGTCATGGCAATGGTGATGACAGAATGGTCGTCATGGCGACGATGATGTCAGTATGGTGGTCATGGCTTTGGTGATGTCATAATAGTCGTCATGGCGACGATGATGTCATAATGGTCGTCATGGCGACGATGATGTCATAATGGTCGTCATGGCGACGATGATGTCAGTATGGTTGTCATGGCTTTGGTGATGTCATAATGGTCGTCATGGCGACGGTGATGTCATAATGGTCGTCATGGCGACGATGATGTCATAATGGTCGTCACGGCGACGATGATGTCATACTGGTCGTCATGGCGAAGATGATGTCATAATGGTCGTCATGGCGACGATGATGTCATAATGGTCGTCATGGCGACGATGACGTCATAATGGTCGTCATGGCGACGATGATGTCATAATGGTCGTCATGGCGACGGTGATGTCATAATAGTCGTCATGGCGACGATGATGTCATTATGGTCGTCATGCCGACGATGATGTCATAATGGTCGTCATGGCGACCGTGTTGCCATAATGGTCGTCATGGTGACGATGATGTCATAATGGTCGTCATGGCGACGATGATGTCATAATGGTCGTCATGGCGACGATGATGTCAATATGGTGGTCATGGCGAAGGTGATGTCATAATGGTCGTCATGGCAATGGTGATGTCAGAATGCTCGTCATGGCGACGATGATGTCAGTATGGTGGTCATGGCTTTGGTGATGTCATAATAGTCGTCATGGCGACGATGATGTCATAATGGTCGTCACGGCGACGATGATGTCATAATGGTCGTGACGGCGACGGTGATGTCATAATGGTCATCATGGCGACGATGATGTCATACTGGTCGTCATGGCGACGGTGTTGCCATAATGGTCGTCATGGCGACGATGACGTCATAATGGTCGTCATGGCGACGATGACGTCATAATGGTCGTCATGGCGACGATGACGTCATAATGGTCGTCATGGCGACGATGACGTCATAATGGTCGTCATGGCGACGATGATGTCATACTGGTCGTCATGGCGACGGTGTTGCCATAATGGTCGTACTGGCGACGATGATGTCATAATGGTCGTCATGCCGACGATGATGTCATAATGGTCGTCATGCCGACGATGATGTCATAATGGTCGTCATGGCGACGGTGTTGCCATAATGGTCGTCACGGCGACGATGATGTCATAATGGTCGTCACGGCGACGGTGATGTCATAATGGTCGTCATGGCGACGATGATGACATACTGGTCGTCATGGCGACGGTGTTGCCATAATGGTCGTCATGGCGACGATGATGTCATAATGGTCGTCATGGCGACGATGACGTCATAATGGTCGTCATGGCGACGATGATGTCATAATGGTCGTCATGGCGACGATGATGATGTCATACTGGTCGTCATGGCGACGGTGTTGCCATAATGGTCGTCATGGCGACGATGATGTCATAATGGTCGTCATGCCGACGATGATGTCATAATGGTCGTCATGGCGACGGTGTTGCCATAATGGTCGTCGTGGCGACGGTGATGTCATATTGGTCGTCATGCCGACGATGATGTCATAATGGTTGTCATGGCGAAGATGACGTCATAATGGTCGTCATGGCGACGATGATGTCATAATGGTCGTCATGGCGACGGTGTTGCCATAATAGTCGTCATGGCGACGATGATGTCATAATGGTCGTCATGGCGACGATGATGTCATAATGGTCGTCATGGCGACGATGATGTCAATATGGTGGTCATGGCTTTGTTGATGTCATAATGGTCGTCATGGCGACGGTGAAGTCATAATGGTCGTCATGGCAATGGTGATCACAGAATGGTCATCATGGCGACGATGATGTCAGTATGGTGGTCATGGCTTTGGTGATGTCATAATAGTCGTCATGGCGACGATGATGTCATAATGGTCGTCATGGCGACGATGATGTCATAATGGTCGTCATGGCGACGATGATGTCAGTATGGTTGTCATGGCTTTGGTGATGTCATAATGGTCGTCATGGCGACGGTGATGTCATAATGGTCGTCATGGCGACGGTGATGTCATAATGGTCGTCATGGCGACGATGATGTCAGTATGGTTGTCATGGCTTTGGTGATGTCATAATGGTCGTCATGGCGACGGTGATGTCATAATGGTCGTCATGGCGACGATGATGTCATAATGGTCGTCACGGCGACGATGATGTCATACTGGTCGCCATGGCGAAGATGATGTCATAATGGTCGTCATGGCGACGATGATGTCATAATGGTCGTCATGGCGACGATGACGTCATAATGGTCGTCATGGCGACGATGATGTCATAATGGTCGTCATGGCGACGGTGATGTCATAATAGTCGTCATGGCGACGATGATGTCATTATGGTCGTCATGCCGACGATGATGTCATAATGGTCGTCATGGCGACGGTGTTGCCATAATGGTCGTCATGGCGACGATGATGTCATAATGGTCGTCATGGCGACGATGATGTCATAATGGTCGTCATGGCGACGATGATGTCAATATGGTGGTCATGGCGACGGTGATGTCATAATGGTCGTCATGGCAATGGTGATGTCAGAATGCTCGTCATGGCGACGATTATGTGAGTATGGTGGTCATGGCTTTGGTGATGTCATAATAGTCGTCATGGCGACGATGATGTCATTATGGTTGTCATGGCTTTGGTGATGTCATAATGGTCGTCATGGCGACGGTGATGTCATAATGGTCGTCACGGCGACGATGATGTCATAATGGTCGTCACGGCGACGGTGATGTCATAATGGTCGTCACGGCGACGGTGATGTCATAATGGTCGTCATGGCGACGATGATGTCATACTGGTCGTCATGGCGACGGTGTTGCCATAATGGTCGTCATGGCGACGATGATGTCATAATGGTCGTCATGGCGACGATGATGCCATAATGGTCGTCATGGCGACGATGACGTCATAGTGGTCGTCATGGCGACGATGATGTCATAATGGTCGTCATGGCGATGATGATGATGTCATACTGGTCGTCATGGCGACGGTGTTGCCATAATGGTCGTCATGGCGACGATGATGTCATAATGGTCGTCATGCCGACGATGATGTCATAATGGTCGTCATGGCGACGGTGTTGCCATAATGGTCGTCGTGGCGACGATGATGTCATAATGGTCGTCATGGCGACGGTGATGTCATATTGGTCGTCATGCCGACGATGATGTCATAATGGTCGTCATGGCGAAGATGACGTCATAATGGTCGTCATGGCGACGGTGTTGCCATAATAGTCGTCATGGCGACGATGATGTCATAATGGTCGTCATGGCGACGGTGATGTCATAATAGTCGTCATGGCGACGATGATGTCATAATGGTCGTCATGCCGACGATGATGTCATAATGGTCGTCATGGCGACGGTGTTGCCATAATAGTCGTCATGGCGACGATGATGTCATAATGGTCGTCATGGCGACGATGATGTCATAATGGTCGTCATGGCGACGATGATGTCAATATGGTTGTCATGGCTTTGGTGATGTCATAATGGTCGTCATGGCGACGGTGATGTCATAATGGTCGTCATGGCGACGATGATGTCATACTGGTCGTCATGGCGACGGTGTTGCCATAATGGTCATCATGGCGACGATGATGTCATAATGGTCGTCATGGCGACGATGACGTCATAATGGTCGTCATGGCGACGATGACGTCATAATGGTCGTCATGGCGACGATGATGTCATAATGGTCGTCATGGCAATGGTGATGACAGAATGGTCGTCATGGCGACGATGATGTCAGTATGGTGGTCATGGCTTTGGTGATGTCATAATAGTCGTCATGGCGACGATGATGTCATAATGGTCGTCATGGCGACGATGATGTCATAATGGTCGTCATGGCGACGATGATGTCAGTATGGTTGTCATGGCTTTGGTGATGTCATAATGGTCGTCATGGCGACGGTGATGTCATAATGGTCGTCATGGCGACGATGAAGTCATAATGGTCGTCACGGCGACGATGATGTCATAATGGTCGTCACGGCGACGGTGATGTCATAATGGTCGTCATGGCGACGATGATGTCATACTGGTCGTCATGGCGACGGTGTTGCCATAATGGTCGTCATGGCGACGATGACTTCATAATGGTCGTCATGGCGACGATGACGTCATAATGGTCGTCATGGCGACGATGACGTCATAATGGTCGTCATGGCGACGATGACGTCATAATGGTCGTCATGGCGACGATGACGTCATAATGGTTGTCATGGCGACGATGATGTCATTATGGTCGTCATGGCGACTATGATGTCATACTGGTCGTCATGGCGACGGTGTTGCCATAATGGTCGTCATGGCGACGATGATGTCAATATGGTTGTCATGGCTTTGGTGATGTCATTATGGTCGTCATGGCGACGATGATGCCATAATGGTGGTCATGGCGACGATGACGTCATAATGGTCGTCATGGCGACGATGATGTCATAATGGTCGTCATGGCGGCGATGATGTCATACTGGTCGTCATGGCGACGGTGTTGCCATAATGGTCGTCATGGCGACGATGATGTCATAATGGTCGTCATGCAGACGATGATGTCATAATGGTCGTCATGGCGACGGTGTTGCCATAATGGTCGTCATGGCGACGATGATGTCATAATGGTCGTCATGGCGACGGTGATGTCATAATGGTCGTCATGCCGACGATGATGCCATAATGGTCGTCATGGCGACGATGATGTCATAATGGTCGTCATGGCGACGATGATGTCATAATGGTCGTCATGGCGACGATGACGTCATAATGGTCGTCATGGCGACGATGATGTCATAATGGTCGTCATGGCGACGATGACGTCATAATGGTCGTCATGGCGACGGTGATGTCATAATAGTCGTCATGGCGACGATGATGTCATTATGATCGTCATGCCGACGATGATGTCATAATGGTCGTCATGGCGACGGTGTTGCCATAATGGTCGTCAAGGCGACGATGATGTCATAATGGTCGTCATGGCGACGATGATGTCATAATGGTCGTCATGGCGACGATGATGTCATACTGGTCGTCATGGCGACGGTGTTGCCATAATGGTCGTCATGGCGACGGTGATGTCATAATGGTCGTCATGGCAATGGTGATGTCAGAATGCTCGTCATGGCGACGATGATGTCAGTATGGTGGTCATGGCTTTGATGATGTCATAATAGTCGTCATGGCAACGATGATGTCATCATGGTCGTCATTGCGACGATGATGTCATAATGGTCGTCACGGCGACGGTGATGTCATAATGGTCGTCATGGCGACGATGATGTCATACTGGTCGTCATGGCGACGGTGTTGCCATAATGGTCGTCATGGCGACGATGTCATAATGGTCGTCATGGCGACGATGATGTCATAATGGTCGTCATGCCGACGATGATGTCATAATGGTCGTCATGGCGACAATGATGTCATAATGGTCGTCATGGTGACGATGACGTCATAATGGTCGTCATGGCGACGGTGATGTCATAATAGTCGTCATGGCGACGATGATGTCATAATGGTTGTCATGCCGACGATGATGTCATAATGGTCGTCATGGCGACGGTGTTGCCATAATGGTCGTCATGGCGACGATGATGTCATAATGGTCGTCATGGCGACGATGATGTCATAATGGTCATCATGGCGACGATGATGTCAGTATGGAGGTCATGGCTTTGGTGATGTCATAATGGTCGTCATGGCGACGGTGATGTCATAATGGTCGTCATGGCAATGGTGATGTCATAATGGTCGTCATGGCGACGATGATGTCATACTGGTCGTCATGGCGACGGTGTTGCCATAATGGTCGTCATGGCGACGATGATGTCATAATGGTCGTCATGGCGACGATGATGTCATAATGGTCGTCATGCCGACGATGATGTCATAATGGTCGTCATGGCGAAGATGATGTCATAATGGTCGTCATGGCGACGATGATGTCATAATGGTCGTCATGGTGACGATGATGTCATAATGGTGGTCATGGCTTTGGTGATGTCATAATGGTCGTCATGGCGACGATGATGTCATACTGGTCGTCATGGCGACGGTGTTGCCATAATGGTCGTCATGGCGACGATGTCATAATGGTCGTCATGGCGACGATGATGTCATAATGGTCGTCATGCCGACGATGATGTCATAATGGTCGTCATGGCGACAATGATGTCATAATGGTCGTCATGGTGACGATGACGTCATAATGGTCGTCATGGCGACGGTGATGTCATAATAGTCGTCATGGCGACGATGATGTCATAATGGTCGTCATGCCGACGATGATGTCATAATGGTCGTCATGGCGACGGTGTTGCCATAATGGTCGTCATGGCGACGATGATGTCATAATGGTCGTCATGGCGACGATGATGTCATAATGGTCATCATGGCGACGATGATGTCAGTATGGAGGTCATGGCTTTGGTGATGTCATAATGGTCGTCATGGCGACGGTGATGTCATAATGGTCGTCATGGCAATGGTGATGTCAGAATGGTCGTCATGGTGACGATGATGTCAGTATGGTGGTCATGGCTTTGGTGATGTCATAATGGTCGTCACGGCGACGGTGATGTCATAATGGTCGTCATGGCGACGATGATGTCATAATGGTCGTCACGGCGACGATGATGTCATAATGGTCGTCACGGCGACGGTGATGTCATAATGGTCGTCATGGCGACGATGATGACATACTGGTCGTCATGGCGACGGTGTTGCCATAATGGTCGTCATGGCGACGATGATGTCATAATGGTCGTCATGGCGAAGATGATGTCATAATGGTCGTCATGGCGACGATGATGTCATAATGGTCGTCATGGCGACGATGATGCCATAATGGTCGTCATGGCGACGATGACGTCATAATGGTCGTCATGGCGACGATGACGTCATAATGGTCGTCATGGCGACGATGATGATGTCATACTGGTCGTCATGGCGACGGTGTTGCCATAATGGTCGTCATGGCGACGATGTTGTCATAATGGTCGTCATGCCGACGAGGATGTCATAATGGTCGTCATGGCGACGGTGTTGCCATAATGGTCGTCGTGGCGACGATGATGTCATAATGGTCGTCATGGCGACGGTGATGTCATATTGGTCGTCATGCCGACGATGATGTCATAATGGTCGTCATGCCGAAGATGACGTCATAATGGTCGTCATGGCGACGATGATGTCATAATGGTCGTCATGGCGACGGTGATGTCATAATGGTCGTCATGGCGACGATGATGTCATAATGGTCGTCATGCCGAAGATGACGTCATAATGGTCGTCATGGCGACGATGATGTCATACTGGTCGTCATGGCGACGGTGTTGCCATAATGGTCGTCATGGCGACGATGATGTCATAATGGTCGTCATGGCGACGATGATGCCATAATGGTCGTCATGGCGACGATGACGTCATAATGGTCGTCATGGCGACGATGATGTCATAATGGTCGTCATGGCGATGATGATGATGTCATACTGGTCGTCATGGCGACGGTGTTGCCATAATGGTCGTCATGGCGACGATGTTGTCATAATGGTCGTCATGCCGACGAGGATGTCATAATGGTCGTCATGGCGACGGTGTTGCCATAATGGTCGTCGTGGCGACGATGATGTCATAATGGTCGTCATGGCGACGGTGATGTCATATTGGTCGTCATGCCGACGATGATGTCATAATGGTCGTCATGCCGAAGATGACGTCATAATGGTCGTCATGGCGACGATGATGTCATAATGGTCGTCATGGCGACGGTGATGTCATAATAGTCGTCATGGCGACGATGATGTCATAATGGTCGGCATGGCGACGATGATGTCATAATGGTCGTCATGGCGACGGTGATGTCATAATAGTCGTCATGGCGACGATGATGTCATAATGGTCGTCATGCCGACGATGATGTCATAATGGTCGTCATGGCGACGATGATGTCAATATGGTGGTCATGGCTTTGTTGATGTCATAATGGTCGTCATGGCGACGGTGAAGTCATAATGGTCGTCATGGCAATGGTGATGACAGAATGGTCGTCATGGCGACGATGATGTCAGTATGGTTGTCATGGCTTTGGTGATGTCATAATGGTCGTCATGGCGACGGTGATGTCATAATGGTCGTCATGGCGACGATGATGTCATAATGGTCATCACGGCGACGATGATGTCATACTGGTCGTCTTGGCGAAGATGATGTTATAATGGTCGTCATGGCGACGATGACGTCATAATGGTCGTCATGGCGACGATGACGTCATAATGGTCGTCATGGCGACGATGATGTCATAATGGTCGTCATGGCAATGGTGATGACAGAATGGTCGTCATGGCGACGATGATGTCAGTATGGTGGTCATGGCTTTGGTGATGTCATAATAGTCGTCATGGCGACGATGATGTCATAATGGTCGTCATGGCGACGATGATGTCATAATGGTCGTCATGGCGACGATGATGTCAGTATGGTTGTCATGGCTTTGGTGATGTCATAATGGTCGTCATGGCGACGGTGATGTCATAATGGTCGTCATGGCGACGATGAAGTCATAATGGTCGTCACGGCGACGATGATGTCATAATGGTCGTCACGGCGACGGTGATGTCATAATGGTCGTCATGGCGACGATGATGTCATACTGGTCGTCATGGCGACGGTGTTGCCATAATGGTCGTCATGGCGACGATGACTTCATAATGGTCGTCATGGCGACGATGACGTCATAATGGTCGTCATGGCGACGATGACGTCATAATGGTCGTCATGGCGACGATGACGTCATAATGGTCGTCATGGCGACGATGACGTCATAATGGTTGTCATGGCGACGATGATGTCATTATGGTCGTCATGGCGACTATGATGTCATACTGGTCGTCATGGCGACGGTGTTGCCATAATGGTCGTCATGGCGACGATGATGTCAATATGGTTGTCATGGCTTTGGTGATGTCATTATGGTCGTCATGGCGACGATGATGCCATAATGGTGGTCATGGCGACGATGACGTCATAATGGTCGTCATGGCGACGATGATGTCATAATGGTCGTCATGGCGGCGATGATGTCATACTGGTCGTCATGGCGACGGTGTTGCCATAATGGTCGTCATGGCGACGATGATGTCATAATGGTCGTCATGCAGACGATGATGTCATAATGGTCGTCATGGCGACGGTGTTGCCATAATGGTCGTCATGGCGACGATGATGTCATAATGGTCGTCATGGCGACGGTGATGTCATAATGGTCGTCATGCCGACGATGATGCCATAATGGTCGTCATGGCGACGATGATGTCATAATGGTCGTCATGGCGACGATGATGTCATAATGGTCGTCATGGCGACGATGACGTCATAATGGTCGTCATGGCGACGATGATGTCATAATGGTCGTCATGGCGACGATGACGTCATAATGGTCGTCATGGCGACGGTGATGTCATAATAGTCGTCATGGCGACGATGATGTCATTATGATCGTCATGCCGACGATGATGTCATAATGGTCGTCATGGCGACGGTGTTGCCATAATGGTCGTCAAGGCGACGATGATGTCATAATGGTCGTCATGGCGACGATGATGTCATAATGGTCGTCATGGCGACGATGATGTCATACTGGTCGTCATGGCGACGGTGTTGCCATAATGGTCGTCATGGCGACGGTGATGTCATAATGGTCGTCATGGCAATGGTGATGTCAGAATGCTCGTCATGGCGACGATGATGTCAGTATGGTGGTCATGGCTTTGATGATGTCATAATAGTCGTCATGGCAACGATGATGTCATCATGGTCGTCATTGCGACGATGATGTCATAATGGTCGTCACGGCGACGGTGATGTCATAATGGTCGTCATGGCGACGATGATGTCATACTGGTCGTCATGGCGACGGTGTTGCCATAATGGTCGTCATGGCGACGATGTCATAATGGTCGTCATGGCGACGATGATGTCATAATGGTCGTCATGCCGACGATGATGTCATAATGGTCGTCATGGCGACAATGATGTCATAATGGTCGTCATGGTGACGATGACGTCATAATGGTCGTCATGGCGACGGTGATGTCATAATAGTCGTCATGGCGACGATGATGTCATAATGGTTGTCATGCCGACGATGATGTCATAATGGTCGTCATGGCGACGGTGTTGCCATAATGGTCGTCATGGCGACGATGATGTCATAATGGTCGTCATGGCGACGATGATGTCATAATGGTCATCATGGCGACGATGATGTCAGTATGGAGGTCATGGCTTTGGTGATGTCATAATGGTCGTCATGGCGACGGTGATGTCATAATGGTCGTCATGGCAATGGTGATGTCATAATGGTCGTCATGGCGACGATGATGTCATACTGGTCGTCATGGCGACGGTGTTGCCATAATGGTCGTCATGGCGACGATGATGTCATAATGGTCGTCATGGCGACGATGATGTCATAATGGTCGTCATGCCGACGATGATGTCATAATGGTCGTCATGGCGAAGATGATGTCATAATGGTCGTCATGGCGACGATGATGTCATAATGGTCGTCATGGTGACGATGATGTCATAATGGTGGTCATGGCTTTGGTGATGTCATAATGGTCGTCATGGCGACGATGATGTCATACTGGTCGTCATGGCGACGGTGTTGCCATAATGGTCGTCATGGCGACGATGTCATAATGGTCGTCATGGCGACGATGATGTCATAATGGTCGTCATGCCGACGATGATGTCATAATGGTCGTCATGGCGACAATGATGTCATAATGGTCGTCATGGTGACGATGACGTCATAATGGTCGTCATGGCGACGGTGATGTCATAATAGTCGTCATGGCGACGATGATGTCATAATGGTCGTCATGCCGACGATGATGTCATAATGGTCGTCATGGCGACGGTGTTGCCATAATGGTCGTCATGGCGACGATGATGTCATAATGGTCGTCATGGCGACGATGATGTCATAATGGTCATCATGGCGACGATGATGTCAGTATGGAGGTCATGGCTTTGGTGATGTCATAATGGTCGTCATGGCGACGGTGATGTCATAATGGTCGTCATGGCAATGGTGATGTCAGAATGGTCGTCATGGTGACGATGATGTCAGTATGGTGGTCATGGCTTTGGTGATGTCATAATGGTCGTCATGGCGACGGTGATGTCATAATGGTCGTCATGGCGACGATGATGTCATAATGGTCGTCACGGCGACGATGATGTCATAATGGTCGTCACGGCGACGGTGATGTCATAATGGTCGTCATGGCGACGATGATGACATACTGGTCGTCATGGCGACGGTGTTGCCATAATGGTCGTCATGGCGACGATGATGTCATAATGGTCGTCATGGCGAAGATGATGTCATAATGGTCGTCATGGCGACGATGATGTCATAATGGTCGTCATGGCGACGATGATGCCATAATGGTCGTCATGGCGACGATGACGTCATAATGGTCGTCATGGCGACGATGACGTCATAATGGTCGTCATGGCGACGATGATGATGTCATACTGGTCGTCATGGCGACGGTGTTGCCATAATGGTCGTCATGGCGACGATGTTGTCATAATGGTCGTCATGCCGACGAGGATGTCATAATGGTCGTCATGGCGACGGTGTTGCCATAATGGTCGTCGTGGCGACGATGATGTCATAATGGTCGTCATGGCGACGGTGATGTCATATTGGTCGTCATGCCGACGATGATGTCATAATGGTCGTCATGCCGAAGATGACGTCATAATGGTCGTCATGGCGACGATGATGTCATAATGGTCGTCATGGCGACGGTGATGTCATAATGGTCGTCATGGCGACGATGATGTCATAATGGTCGTCATGCCGAAGATGACGTCATAATGGTCGTCATGGCGACGATGATGTCATACTGGTCGTCATGGCGACGGTGTTGCCATAATGGTCGTCATGGCGACGATGATGTCATAATGGTCGTCATGGCGACGATGATGCCATAATGGTCGTCATGGCGACGATGACGTCATAATGGTCGTCATGGCGACGATGATGTCATAATGGTCGTCATGGCGATGATGATGATGTCATACTGGTCGTCATGGCGACGGTGTTGCCATAATGGTCGTCATGGCGACTATGTTGTCATAATGGTCGTCATGCCGACGAGGATGTCATAATGGTCGTCATGGCGACGGTGTTGCCATAATGGTCGTCGTGGCGACGATGATGTCATAATGGTCGTCATGGCGACGGTGATGTCATATTGGTCGTCATGCCGACGATGATGTCATAATGGTCGTCATGCCGAAGATGACGTCATAATGGTCGTCATGGCGACGATGATGTCATAATGGTCGTCATGGCGACGGTGATGTCATAATAGTCGTCATGGCGACGATGATGTCATAATGGTCGGCATGGCGACGATGATGTCATAATGGTCGTCATGGCGACGGTGATGTCATAATAGTCGTCATGGCGACGATGATGTCATAATGGTCGTCATGCCGACGATGATGTCATAATGGTCGTCATGGCGACGATGATGTCAATATGGTGGTCATGGCTTTGTTGATGTCATAATGGTCGTCATGGCGACGGTGAAGTCATAATGGTCGTCATGGCAATGGTGATGACAGAATGGTCGTCATGGCGACGATGATGTCAGTATGGTTGTCATGGCTTTGGTGATGTCATAATGGTCGTCATGGCGACGGTGATGTCATAATGGTCGTCATGGCGACGATGATGTCATAATGGTCATCACGGCGACGATGATGTCATACTGGTCGTCTTGGCGAAGATGATGTCATAATGGTCGTCATGGCGACGATGACGTCATAATGGTCGTCATGGCGACAATGATGTCATAATGGTCGTTATGGCGACGGTGATGTCATAATAGTCGTCATGGCGACGATGATGTCATTATGGTCGTCATGCCGACGATGATTTCATAATGGTCGTCATGGCGACGGTGTTGCCATAATGGTCGTCATGGCGACGATGATGTCATAATGGTCGTCATGGCGACGATGATGTCAATATGGTGGTCATGGCTTTGGTGATGTCATAATGGTCGTCATGGCGACAATGACGTCATAATGGTCGTCATGGCGACGATGATGTCATAATGGTAGTCATGGCGACGATGATGTCATAATGGTCGTCATGGCGACGATGATGTCAGTATGGTGGTCATGGCTTTGGTGATGTCATAATGGTCGTCATGGCGACGATGATGTCATTATGGTTGTCATGGCTTTGGTGATGTCATAATGGTCGTCATGGCGACGGTGATGTCATAATGGTCGTCATGGCGACGATGATGTCATAATGGTCGTCACGGCGACGATGTCATAATGGTCGTCACGGCGACGGTGATGTCATAATGGTCGTCATGGCGACGGTGATGTCATAATGGTCGTCATGGCAATGGTGATGTAATAATGGTCGTCATGGCGACGATGATGTCATACTGGTCGTCATGGCGACGGTGTTGCCATAATGGTCGTCATGGCGACGATGATGTCATAATGGTCGTCATGGCGACGATGATGTCATAATGGTCGTCATGCCGACGATGATGTCATAATGGTCGTCATGGCGACGATGATGTCATAATGGTCGTCATGGCGACGATGATGTCAGTATGGTGGTCATGGCTTTGGTGATGTCATAATGGTCGTCATGGCGACGATGATGTCATTATGGTTGTCATGGCTTTGGTGATGTCATAATGGTCGTCATGGCGACGGTGATGTGATAATGGTCGTCATGGCGACAATGATGTCATAATGGTCGTCACGGCGACGATGATGTCATAATGGTCGTCACGGCGACGGTGATGTCATAATGGTCGTCATGGCGACGATGATGTCATACTGGTCGTCATGGCGACGGTGTTGCCATAATGGTCGTCATGGCGACGATGACGTCATAATGGTCGTCATGGCGACGATGATGTCATAATGGTCGTCATGGCGATGATGATGATGTCATACTGGTCGTCATGGCGACGGTGTTGCCATAATGGTCGTCATGGCAACGATGATGTCATAATGGTCGTCATGCCGACGATGATGTCATAATGGTCGTCATGGCGACGGTGTTGCCATAATAGTCGTCATGGCGACGATGATGTCATAATGGTCGTCATGGCGACGATGATGTCATAATGGTCGTCATGGCAATGGTGATGACAGAATGGTCGTCATGGCGACGATGATGTCAGTATGGTGGTCATGGCTTTTGGTGATGTCATAATAGTCGTCATGGTGACGATGATGTCATAATGGTCGTCATGGCGACGATGATGTCATAATGGTCGTCATGGCGACGATGATGTCAGTATGGTTGTCATGGCTTTGGTGATGTCATAATGGTCGTCATGGCGACGGTGAAGTCATAATGGTCGTCATGGCAATGGTGATGACAGAATGGTCGTCATGGCGACGATGATGTCAGTATGGTGGTCATGGCTTTGGTGATGTCATAATAGTCGTCATGGTGACGATGATGTCATAATGGTCGTCATGGCGACGATGATGTCATAATGGTCGTCATGGCGACGATGATGTCAGTATGGTTGTCATGGCTTTGGTGATGTCATAATGGTCGTCATGGCGACGGTGATGTCATAATGGTCGTCATGGCGACGGTGATGTCATAATGGTCGTCATGGTGACGATGATGTCATAATGGTCGTCACGGCGACGATGATGTCATACTGGTCGTCATGGCGAAGATGATGTCATAATGGTCGTCATGGCGACGATGATGTCATAATGGTCGTCATGGCGACGATGACGTCATAATGGTCGTCATGGCGACGATGATGTCATAATGGTCGTCATGGCGACGGTGATGTCATAATAGTCGTCATGGCGACGATGATGTCATTATGGTCGTCATGCCGACGATGATGTCATAATGGTCGTCATGGCGACGGTGTTGCCATAATGGTCGTCATGGCGACGATAATGTCATAATGGTCGTCATGGCGACGATGATGTCATAATGGTCGTCATGGCGACGATGATGTCAATATGGTGGTCATGGCGACGGTGATGTCATAATATTCGTCATGGCGACGATGATGTCATTATGGTTGTCATGGCTTTGGTGATGTCATAATGGTCGTCATAGCGACGGTGATGTCATAATGGTCGTCATGGCGACGATGATGTCATAATGGTCGTCACGGCGACGATGATGTCATAATGGTCGTCACGGCGACGGTGATGTCATAATGGTCGTCATGGCGACGATGATGTCATACTGGTCGTCATGGCGACGGTGTTGCCATAATGGTCGTCATGGCGACGATGATGTTATAATGGTCGTCATGGCGACGATGACGTCATAATGGTCGTCATGGCGACGATGATGTCATAATGGTCGTCATGGCGATGATGATGATGTCATACTGGTCGTCATGGCGACGGTGTTGCCATAATGGACGTCATGGCGACGATGATGTCATAATGGTCGTCATGCCGACGATGATGTCATAATGGTCGTCATGGCGACGGTGTTGCCATAATGGTCGTCGTGGCGACGATGATGTCATAATGGTCGTCATGGCGACGGTGATGTCATATTGGTCGTCATGCCGACGATGATGTCATAATGGTCGTCATGGCGAAGATGATGTCATAATGGTCATCATGGCGACGGTGATGTCATAATAGTCGTCATGGCGACGATGATGTCATAATGGTCGTCATGCCGACGATGATGTCATAATGGTCGTCATGGCGACGGTGTTGCCATAATAGTCGTCATGGCGACGATGATGTCATAATGGTCGTCATGGCGACGATGATGTCATAATGGTCGTCATGGCGACGATGATGTCAATATGGTTGTCATGGCTTTGTTGATGTCATAATGGTCGTCATGGCGACGGTGAAGTCATAATGGTCGTCATGGCAATGGTGATGACAGAATGGTCATCATGGCGACGATGATGTCAGTATGGTGGTAATGGCTTTGGTGATGTCATAATAGTCGTCATGGCGACGATGATGTCATAATGGTCGTCATGGCGACGATGATGTCATAATGGTCGTCATGGCGACGATGATGTCAGTATGGTTGTCATGGCTTTGGTGATGTCATAATGGTCGTCATGGCGACGGTGATGTCATAATGGTCGTCATGGCGACGATGATGTCATAATGGTCGTCACGGCGACGATGATGTCATACTGGTCGTCATGGCGAAGATGATGTCATAATGGTCGTCATGGCGACGATGATGTCATAATGGTCGTCATGGCGACGATGACGTCATAATGGTCGTCATGGCGACGATGATGTCATAATGGTCGTCATGGCGACGGTGATGTCATAATAGTCGTCATGGCGACGATGATGTCATTATGGTCGTCATGCCGACGATGATGTCATAATGGTCGTCATGGCGACCGTGTTGCCATAATGGTCGTCATGGTGACGATGATGTCATAATGGTCGTCATGGCGACGATGATGTCATAATGGTCGTCATGGCGACGATGATGTCAATATGGTGGTCATGGCGACGGTGATGTCATAATGGTAGTCATGGCAATGGTGATGTCAGAATGCTCGTCATGGCGACGATGATGTCAGTATGGTGGTCATGGCTTTGGTGATGTCATAATAGTCGTCATGGCGACGATGATGTCATAATGGTCGTCACGGCGACGATGATGTCATAATGGTCGTGACGGCGACGGTGATGTCATAATGGTCATCATGGCGACGATGATGTCATACTGGTCGTCATGGCGACGGTGTTGCCATAATGGTCGTCATGGCGACGATGACGTCATAATGGTCGTCATGGCGACGATGACGTCATAATGGTCGTCATGGCGACGATGACGTCATAATGGTCGTCATGGCGACGATGACGTCATAATGGTCGTCATGGCGACGATGATGTCATACTGGTCGTCATGGCGACGGTGTTGCCATAATGGTCGTCCTGGCGACGATGATGTCATAATGGTCGTCATGCCGATGATGATGTCATAATGGTCGTCATGCCGACGATGATGTCATAATGGTCGTCATGGCGACGGTGTTGCCATAATGGTCGTCACGGCGACGATGATGTCATAATGGTCGTCACGGCGACGGTGATGTCATAATGGTCGTCATGGCGACGATGATGACATACTGGTCGTCATGGCGACGGTGTTGCCATAATGGTCGTCATGGCGACGATGATGTCATAATGGTCGTCATGGCGACGATGATGCCATAATGGTCGTCATGGCGACGATGATGTCATAATGGTCGTCATGGCGACGATGATGTCATAATGGTCGTCATGGCGACGATGATGATGTCATACTGGTCGTCATGGCGACGGTGTTGCCATAATGGTCGTCATGGCGACGATGATGTCATAATGGTCGTCATGCCGACGATGATGTCATAATGGTCGTCATGGCGACGGTGTTGCCATAATGGTCGTCGTGGCGACGGTGATGTCATATTGGTCGTCATGCCGACGATGATGTCATAATGGTTGTCATGGCGAAGATGACGTCATAATGGTCGTCATGGCGACGATGATGTCATAATGGTCGTCATGGCGACGATGATGTCATAATGGTCGTCATGGCGACGGTGATGTCATAATAGTCGTCATGGCGACGTTGATGTCATAATGGTCGTCATGCCGACAATGATGTCATAATGGTCGTCATGGCGACGGTGTTGCCATAATAGTCGTCATGGCGACGATGATGTCATAATGGTCTTCATGGCGACGATGATGTCATAATGGTCGTCATGGCGACGATGATGTCAATATGGTGGTCATGGCTTTGTTGATGTCATAATGGTCGTCATGGCGACGGTGAAGTCATAATGGTCGTCATGGCAATGGTGATGACAGAATGGTCGTCATGGCGACGATGATGTCAGTATGGTGGTCAAGGCTTTGGTGATGTCATAATAGTCGTCATGGCGACGATGATGTCATAATGGTCGTCATGGCGACGATGATGTCATAATGGTCGTCATGGCGACGATGATGTCAGTATGGTTGTCATGGCTTTGGTGATGTCATAATGGTCGTCATGGCGACGGTGATGTCATAATGGTCGTCATGGCGACGGTGATGTCATAATGGTCGTCATGGCGACGATGATGTCAGTATGGTTGTCATGGCTTTGGTGATGTCATAATGGTCGTCATGGCGACGGTGATGTCATAATGGTCGTCATGGCGACGATGATGTCATAATGGTCGTCACGGCGACGATGATGTCATACTGGTCGTCATGGCGAAGATGATGTCATAATGGTCGTCATGGCGACGATGATGTCATAATGGTCGTCATGGCGACGATGACGTCATAATGGTCGTCATGGCGACGATGATGTCATAATGGTCGTCATGGCGACGGTGATGTCATAATAGTCGTCATGGCGACGATGATGTCATTATGGTCGTCATGCCGACGATGATGTCATAATGGTCGTCATGGCGACGGTGTTGCCATAATGGTCGTCATGGCGACGATGATGTCATAATGGTCGTCATGGCGACGATGATGTCATAATGGTCGTCATGGCGACGATGATGTCAATATGGTGGTCATGGCGACGGTGATGTCATAATGGTCGTCATGGCAATGGTGATGTCAGAATGCTCGTCATGGCGACGATGATGTCAGTATGGTGGTCATGGCTTTGGTGATGTCATAATAGTCGTCATGGCGACGATGATGTCATTATGGTTGTCATGGCTTTGGTGATGTCATAATGGTCGTCATGGCGACGGTGATGTCATAATGGTCGTCACGGCGACGATGATGTCATAATGGTCGTCACGGCGACGGTGATGTCATAATGGTCGTCACGGCGACGGTGATGTCATAATGGTCGTCATGGCGACGATGATGTCATACTGGTCGTCATGGCGACGGTGTTGCCATAATGGTCGTCATGGCGACGATGATGTCATAATGGTCGTCATGGCGACGATGATGCCATAATGGTCGTCATGGCGACGATGACGTCATAGTGGTCGTCATGGCGACGATGATGTCATAATGGTCGTCATGGCGATGATGATGATGTCATACTGGTCGTCATGGCGACGGTGTTGCCATAATGGTCGTCATGGCGACGATGATGTCATAATGGTCGTCATGCCGACGATGATGTCATAATGGTCGTCATGGCGATTGTGTTGCCATAATGGTCGTCGTGGCGACGATGATGTCATAATGGTCGTCATGGCGACGGTGATGTCATATTGGTCGTCATGCCGACGATGATGTCATAATGGTCGTCATGGCGACGATGACGTCATAATGGTCGTCATGGCGACGGTGTTGCCATAATAGTCGTCATGGCGACGATGATGTCATAATGGTCGTCATGGCGACGGTGATGTCATAATAGTCGTCATGGCGACGATGATGTCATAATGGTCGTCATGCCGACGATGATGTCATAATGGTCGTCATGGCGACGGTGTTGCCATAATAGTCGTCATGGCGACGATGATGTCATAATGGTCGTCATGGCGACGATGATGTCATAATGGTCGTCATGGCGACGATGATGTCAATATGGTGGTCATGGCTTTGTTGATGTCATAATGGTCGTCATGGCGACCGTGAAGTCATAATGGTCGTCATGGCAATGGTGATGACAGAATGGTCGTCATGGCGACGATGATGTCAGTATGGTGGTCATGGCTTTGGTGATGTCATAATAGTCGTCATGGCGACGATGATGTCATAATGGTCGTCATGGCGACGGTGATGTCATAATAGTCGTCATGGCGACGATGATGTCATAATGGTCGTCATGCCGACGATGATGTCATAATGGTCGTCATGGCGACGGTGTTGCCATAATGGTCGTCATGGCGACGATGATGTCATAATGGTCGTCATGGCGACGATGATGTCATAATGGTCGTCATGGCGACGATGATGTCATAAAGGTCGCCATGGCGACGATGATGTCATAATGGTCGTCATGGCGATGATGACGTCATAATGGTCGTCATGGCGACGATGATGTCATAATGGTCGTCATGGCGACAATGATGTCATACTGGTCGTCATGGCGACGGTGTTGCCATAATGGTCGTCATGGCGACGATGATGTCATAATGGTCGTCACTGCGACGATGATGTCATAATGGTCGTCACGGCGATGGTAATGTCATAATGGTCGTCATGGCGACGATGATGTCATACTGGTCGTCATGGCGACGGTGTTGCCATAATGGTCGTCATGGCGACGATGACGTCATAATGGTCGTCATGGCGACGATGATGTCATACTGGTCGTCATGGCGACGGTGTTGCCATAATGGTCGTCATGGCGACGATGATGTCAAGATGGTTGTCATGGCTTTGGTGATGTCATTATGGTCGTCATGGCTTTGGTGATGTCATAATGGTCGTCATGGCGACGGTGATGTCATAATGGTCGTCATGGCGACGATGATGTCATAATGGTCGTCACGGCGACGATGATGTCATAATGGTCGTCACGGCGACAGTGATGTCATAATGGTCGTCATGGCGACGATGATGTCATACTGGTCGTCATGGCGACGGTGTTGCCATAATGGTCGTCATGGCGACGATGATGTCATAATGGTCGTCATGGCGACGGTTATGTCATAATGGTCGTCATGCCGACGATGATGTCATAATGGTCGTCATGGCGAAGATGATGTCATAATGGTCGTCATGGCGACGATGATGTCATATTGGTCGTCATGGCGACGGTGTTGCCATAATGGTCGTCATGGCGACGATGATGTCATAATGGTCGTCATGGCGACGATGATGTCATAATGGTCGTCATGGCGACGGTGTTGCCATAATGGTCGTCATGGCGACGATGATGTCATAATGGTCGTCATGGCGACGGTGATGTCATAATGGTCGTCATGCCGACGATGATGTCATAATGGTCGTCATGGCGAAGATGATGTCATAATGGTCGTCATGGCGACGATGATGTCATAATGGTCGTCATGGCGACGATGATGTCATAATGGTCGTCATGGCGACGATGATGTCAATATGGTGGTCATGGCTTTGGTGATGTCATAATGGTCGTCATGGCCATGGTGATGTCATAATGGTCGTCATGGCAATGGTGATGACAGAATGGTCGTCATGGCGACGATGATGTCAGTATGGTGGCCATGGCTTTGGTGATGTCATAATAGTCGTCATGGCGACGATGATGTCATAATGGTCGTCATGGCGACGATGATGTCAGTATGGTTGTCATGGCTTTGGTGATGTCATAATGGTCGTCATGGCGACGGTGATGTCATAATGGTCGTCATGGCGACGATGATGTCATAATGGTCGTCACGGCGACGATGATGTCATAATGGTCGTCACGGCGAAGATGATGTCATACTGGTCGTCATGGCGAAGATGATGTCATAATGGTCGTCATGGCGACGATGATGTCATAATGGTCGTCATGGCGACGATAACGTCATAATGGTCGTCATGGCGACGGTGATGTCGTAATAGTCGTCATGGCGACGATGATGTCATTATGGTCGTCATGCCGACGATGATGTCATAATGGTCGTCATGGCGACGGTGTTGCCATAATGGTCGTCATGGCGACGATGATGTCATAATGGTCGTCATGGCGACGATGATGTCATAATGGTCGTCATGGCGACGATGATGTCAATATGGTGGTCATGGCTTTGGTGATGTCATAATGGTCGTCATGGCGACGGTGATGTCAAAATGGTCGTCATGGCAATGGTGATGTCAGTATGCTCGTCATGGCGACGATGATGTCATAATGGTCGTCATGGCGACGATGATGTCATAATGGTCGTCATGGCGACGATGATGTCATACTGGTCGTCATGGCGACGGTTTTGCCATAATGGTCGTCATGGCGACGATGACGTCATAATGGTCGTCATGGCGACTATGACGTCATAATGGTCGTCATGGCGACGATGACGTCATAATGGTCGTCATGGCGACGATGACGTCATAATGGTCGTCATGGCGACGATTATGTCATACTGGTCGTCATGGCGACGGTGTTGCCATAATGGTCGTCATGGCGACGATGATGTCATAATGGTCGACATGCCGACGATGATGTCATAATGGTCGTCATGCCGATGATGATGTCATAATGGTCGTCATGGCGACGGTGTTGCCATAATGGTCGTCACGGCGACGATGATGTCATAATGGTCGTCACGGCGACGGTGATGTCATAATGGTCGTCATGGCGACGATGATGACATACTGGTCGTCATGGCGACGGTGTTGCCATAATGGTCGTCATGGCGACGATGACGTCATAATGGTCGTCATGGCGACGATGATGTCATAATGGTCGTCATGGCGACTATGACGTCATAATGGTTGTCATGGCGACGATGACGTCATAATGGTCGTCATGGCGACGATGATGTCATACTGGTCGTCATGGCGACGGTGTTGCCATAATGGTCGTCATGGCGACGATGATGTCATAATGGTCGTCATGGCGACGGTGATGTCATAATGGTCGTCATACCGACGATGATGTCAGTATGGTGGTCATGGCTTTGGTGATGTCATAATGGTCGTCATGGCGACGATGATGTCATAATGGTCGTCATGGCGACGATGATGTCATAATGGTCGTCATGGCGACGATGATGTCATTATGGTGGTCATGGCTTTGGTGTTGTCATAATGGTCGTCATGGCGACGGTGATGTCATAATGGTCGTCATGGCAATGGTGATGACAGAATGGTCGTCATGGCGACGATGATGTCAGTATGGTGGTCATGGCTTTGGTGATGTCATAATAGTCGTCATGGCGACGATGATGTCATAATGGTCGTCATGGCGACGGTGATGTCATAATAGTCGTCATGGCGACGATGATGTCATAATGGTCGTCATGCCGACGATGATGTCATAATGGTCGTCATGGCGACGGTGTTGCCATAATGGTCGTCATGGCGACGATGATGTCATAATGGTCGTCATGGCGACGATGATGTCATAATGGTCGTCATGGCGACGATGATGTCATAAAGGTCGCCATGGCGACGATGATGTCATAATGGTCGTCATGGCGATGATGACGTCATAATGGTCGTCATGGCGACGATGATGTCATAATGGTCGTCATGGCGACAATGATGTCATACTGGTCGTCATGGCGACGGTGTTGCCATAATGGTCGTCATGGCGACGATGATGTCATAATGGTCGTCACTGCGACGATGATGTCATAATGGTCGTCACGGCGATGGTAATGTCATAATGGTCGTCATGGCGACGATGATGTCATACTGGTCGTCATGGCGACGGTGTTGCCATAATGGTCGTCATGGCGACGATGACGTCATAATGGTCGTCATGGCGACGATGATGTCATACTGGTCGTCATGGCGACGGTGTTGCCATAATGGTCGTCATGGCGACGATGATGTCAAGATGGTTGTCATGGCTTTGGTGATGTCATTATGGTCGTCATGGCTTTGGTGATGTCATAATGGTCGTCATGGCGACGGTGATGTCATAATGGTCGTCATGGCGACGATGATGTCATAATGGTCGTCACGGCGACGATGATGTCATAATGGTCGTCACGGCGACAGTGATGTCATAATGGTCGTCATGGCGACGATGATGTCATACTGGTCGTCATGGCGACGGTGTTGCCATAATGGTCGTCATGGCGACGATGATGTCATAATGGTCGTCATGGCGACGGTTATGTCATAATGGTCGTCATGCCGACGATGATGTCATAATGGTCGTCATGGCGAAGATGATGTCATAATGGTCGTCATGGCGACGATGATGTCATATTGGTCGTCATGGCGACGGTGTTGCCATAATGGTCGTCATGGCGACGATGATGTCATAATGGTCGTCATGGCGACGATGATGTCATAATGGTCGTCATGGCGACGGTGTTGCCATAATGGTCGTCATGGCGACGATGATGTCATAATGGTCGTCATGGCGACGGTGATGTCATAATGGTCGTCATGCCGACGATGATGTCATAATGGTCGTCATGGCGAAGATGATGTCATAATGGTCGTCATGGCGACGATGATGTCATAATGGTCGTCATGGCGACGATGATGTCATAATGGTCGTCATGGCGACGATGATGTCAATATGGTGGTCATGGCTTTGGTGATGTCATAATGGTCGTCATGGCCATGGTGATGTCATAATGGTCGTCATGGCAATGGTGATGACAGAATGGTCGTCATGGCGACGATGATGTCAGTATGGTGGCCATGGCTTTGGTGATGTCATAATAGTCGTCATGGCGACGATGATGTCATAATGGTCGTCATGGCGACGATGATGTCAGTATGGTTGTCATGGCTTTGGTGATGTCATAATGGTCGTCATGGCGACGGTGATGTCATAATGGTCGTCATGGCGACGATGATGTCATAATGGTCGTCACGGCGACGATGATGTCATAATGGTCGTCACGGCGAAGATGATGTCATACTGGTCGTCATGGCGAAGATGATGTCATAATGGTCGTCATGGCGACGATGATGTCATAATGGTCGTCATGGCGACGATAACGTCATAATGGTCGTCATGGCGACGGTGATGTCGTAATAGTCGTCATGGCGACGATGATGTCATTATGGTCGTCATGCCGACGATGATGTCATAATGGTCGTCATGGCGACGGTGTTGCCATAATGGTCGTCATGGCGACGATGATGTCATAATGGTCGTCATGGCGACGATGATGTCATAATGGTCGTCATGGCGACGATGATGTCAATATGGTGGTCATGGCTTTGGTGATGTCATAATGGTCGTCATGGCGACGGTGATGTCAAAATGGTCGTCATGGCAATGGTGATGTCAGTATGCTCGTCATGGCGACGATGATGTCAGTATGGTGGTCATGGCTTTGGTGATGTCATAATAGTCGTCATGGCGACGATGATGTCATAATGGTCGTCATGGCGACGATGATGTCATAATGGTCGTCACGGCGACGGTGATGTCATAATGGTCGTCATGGCGACGATGATGTCATAATGGTCGTCATGGCGACGATGATGTCATACTGGTCGTCATGGCGACGGTTTTGCCATAATGGTCGTCATGGCGACGATGACGTCATAATGGTCGTCATGGCGACTATGACGTCATAATGGTCGTCATGGCGACGATGACGTCATAATGGTCGTCATGGCGACGATGACGTCATAATGGTCGTCATGGCGACGATTATGTCATACTGGTCGTCATGGCGACGGTGTTGCCATAATGGTCGTCATGGCGACGATGATGTCATAATGGTCGACATGCCGACGATGATGTCATAATGGTCGTCATGCCGATGATGATGTCATAATGGTCGTCATGGCGACGGTGTTGCCATAATGGTCGTCACGGCGACGATGATGTCATAATGGTCGTCACGGCGACGGTGATGTCATAATGGTCGTCATGGCGACGATGATGACATACTGGTCGTCATGGCGACGGTGTTGCCATAATGGTCGTCATGGCGACGATGACGTCATAATGGTCGTCATGGCGACGATGATGTCATAATGGTCGTCATGGCGACTATGACGTCATAATGGTTGTCATGGCGACGATGACGTCATAATGGTCGTCATGGCGACGATGATGTCATACTGGTCGTCATGGCGACGGTGTTGCCATAATGGTCGTCATGGCGACGATGATGTCATAATGGTCGTCATGGCGACGGTGATGTCATAATGGTCGTCATACCGACGATGATGTCAGTATGGTGGTCATGGCTTTGGTGATGTCATAATGGTCGTCATGGCGACGATGATGTCATAATGGTCGTCATGGCGACGATGATGTCATAATGGTCGTCATGGCGACGATGATGTCATTATGGTGGTCATGGCTTTGGTGTTGTCATAATGGTCGTCATGGCGACGGTGATGTCATAATGGTCGTCATGGCAATGGTGATGTCAGATTGGTCGTCATGGCGACGATGATGTCAGTATGGTGGTCATGGCTTTGGTGATGTCATAATGGTCGTCATGGCGACGATGATGTCATAATGGTCGTCATGGCGACGATGATGTCAATATGGTTGTCATGGCTTTGGTGATGTCATAATGGTCGTCATGGCGACGATGATGTCATAATGGTCGTCATGGAGACGATGATGTCATAATGGTCGTCATGGCGACGGTGATGTCATAATGGTCTTCATGGCGACGGTGATGTCATAATGGTCGTCATGGCGACGATGATGTCATAATGGTCATCATAGCGACGATGACGTCATAATGGTTGTCATGGCGACGGTGTTGCCATAATGGTCGTCATGGCGACGGTGTTGCCATAATGGTCGTCATGGCGACGATGATGTCATAATGGTCGTCATGGCAATGGTGATGACAGAATGGTCGTCATGGCGACGATGATGTCAGTATGGTGGTCATGGCTTTGGTGATGTCATAATTGTCGTCATGGCGACGATGATGTCATAATGGTCGTCATGGCGACGATGATGTCATAATGGTCGTCATGGCGACGATGATGTCAGTATGGTTGTCATGCCTTTGGTGATGTCATAATGGTCGTCATGGCGACGGTGATGTCATAATGGTCGTCATGGCGACGATGATGTCATAATGGTCGTCACGGCTACGATGATGTCATAATGGACGTCACGGCGACGGTGATGTCATAATGGTCGTCATGGCGACGATGATGTCATACTGGTCGTCATGGCGACGGTGTTGCCATAATGGTCGTCATGGCGACGATGACGTCATAATGGTCGTCATGGCGACGATGACGTCATAATGGTCGTCATGGCGACGATGATGTCATAATGGTCGTCATGGCGACGATGATGTCATAATGGTCGTCATGGCGACGGTGTTGCCATAATGGTCGTCATGGCGACGATGATGCCATAATGGTCGTCATGCCGACGATGATGTCATAATGGTCGTCATGCCGACGATGATGTCATAATGGTCGTCATGGCGACGGTGTTGCCATAATGGTCGTCACGGCGAAGATGATGTCATAATGGTCGTCACGGCGACGGTGATGTCATACTGGTCGTCATGGCGACGGTGTTGCCATAATGGTCGTCATGGCGACGATGATGTCATAATGGTCGTCATGGCGACGATGATGTCATAATGGTCGTCATGGCGACGATGACGTCATAATGGTCGTCATGGCGACGATGATGTCATACTGGTCGTCATGGCGACGGTGTTGCCATAATGGTCGTCATGGCGACGATGATGTCAGAATGGTCGTCATGGCGACGGTGATGTCATAATGGTCGTCATGGCTTTGGTGATGTCAGTATGGTGGTCATGGCTTTGGTGATGTCATAATGGTCGTCATGGCGACGATGATGTCATAATGGTCGTCATGGCGACGATGATGTCAGTATGATGGTCATGGCTTTGGTGATGTCATAATGGTCGTCATGACGACGGTGATGTCATAATGGTCGTCATGGCAATGGTAATGTCAGAATGGTCATCATGGCGACGATGATGTCAGTATGGTGGTCATGGCGACGATGATGTCATAATGGTCGTCATGGCGACGATGATGTCAATATGGTTGTCATGGCGACGGTGATGTCATAATGGTCGTCATGGCGACTGTGATGTCAAAATGGTCGTCATGGCAATGGTGATGTCAGTATGCTCGTCATGGCGACGATGATGTCAGTATGGTGGTCATGGCTTTGGTGATGTCATAATAGTCGTCATGGCGACGATGATGTCATAATGGTCGTCATGGCGACGATGATGTCATAATGGTCGTCACGGCGACGGTGATGTCATAATGGTCGTCATGGCGACGATGATGTCATAATGGTCGTCATGGCGACGATGATGTCATACTGGTCGTCATGGCGACGGTGTCGCCATAATGGTCGTCATGGCGACGATGACGTCATAATAGTCGTCATGGCGACGATGACGTCATAATGGTCGTCATGGCGACGATGACGTCATAATGGTCGTCATGGCGACGATGACGTCATAATGGTCGTCATGGCGACGATTATGTCATACTGGTCGTCATGGCGACGGTGTTGCCATAATGGTCGTCATGGCGACGATGATGTCATAATGGTCGACATGCCGACGATGATGTCATAATGGTCGTCATGCCGATGATGATGTCATAATGGTCGTCATGGCGACGGTGTTGCCATAATGGTCGTCACGGCGACGATGATGTCATAATGGTCGTCACGGCGACGGTGATGTCATAATGGTTGTCATGGCGACGATGATGACATACTGGTCGTCATGGCGACGGTGTTGCCATAATGATCGTCATGGCGACGATGACGTCATAATGGTCGTCATGGCGACGATGATGTCATAATGGTCGTCATGGCGACGATGACGTCATAATGGTTGTCATGGCGACGATGACGTCATAATGGTCGTCATGCCGATGATGATGTCATAATGGTCGTCATGGCGACGGTGTTGCCATAATGGTCGTCATGGCGACGATGATGTCATAATGGTCGTCATGGCGACGATGATGTCATAATGGTCGTCATGGCGACGATGACGTCATAATGGTCGTCATGGCGACGATGATGTCATACTGGTCGTCATGGCGACGGTGTTGCCATAATGGTCGTCATGGCGACGATGATGTCAGAATGGTCGTCATGGCGACGGTGATGTCATAATGGTCGTCATGGCTTTGGTGATGTCAGTATGGTGGTCATGGCTTTGGTGATGTCATAATGGTCGTCATGGCGACGATGATGTCATAATGGTCGTCATGGCGACGATGATGTCAATATGGTTGTCATGGCGACGGTGATGTCATAATGGTCGTCATGGCGACGGTGATGTCAAAATGGTCGTCATGGCAATGGTGATGTCAGTATGCTCGTCATGGCGACGATGATGTCAGTATGGTGGTCATGGCTTTGGTGATGTCATAATAGTCGTCATGGCGACGATGATGTCATAATCGTCGTCATGGCGACGATGATGTCATAATGGTCGTCACGGCGACGGTGATGTCATAATGGTCGTCATGGCGACGATGATGTCATAATGGTCGTCATGGCGACGATGATGTCATACTGGTCGTCATGGCGACGGTGTTGCCATAATGGTCGTCATGGCGACGATGACGTCATAATGGTCGTCATGGCGACGATGACGTCATAATGGTCGTCATGGCGACGATGACGTCATAATGGTCGTCATGGCGACGATGACGTCATAATGGTTGTCATGGCGACGATGACGTCATAATGGTCTTCATGGCGACGATGATGTCATACTGGTCGTCATGGCGACGGTGTTGCCATAATGGTCGTCATGACGACGATGATGTCATAATGGTCGTCATGGCGACGGTGATGTCATAATGGTCGTCATACCGACGATGATGTCAGTATGGTGGTCATGGCTTTGGTGATGTCATAATGGTCGTCATGGCGACGATGATGTCATAATGGTCGTCATGGCGACGATGATGTCATAATGGTCGTCATGGCGACGATGATGTCATTATGTTGGTCATGGCTTTGGTGTTGTCATAATGGTCGACATGGCGACGATGATGTCATAATGGTCGACATGCCGACGATGATGTCATAATGGTCGTCATGCCGATGATGATGTCATAATGGTCGTCATGGCGACGGTGTTGCCATAATGGTCGTCACGGCGACGATGATGTCATAATGGTCGTCACGGCGACGGTGATGTCATAATGGTCGTCATGGCGACGATGATGACATACTGGTCGTCATGGCGACGGTGTTGCCATAATGGTCGTCATGGCGACGATGACGTCATAATGGTCGTCATGGCGACGATGATGTCATAATGGTCGTCATGGCGACGATGACGTCATAATGGTTGTCATGGCGACGATGACGTCATAATGGTCGTCATGGCGACGATGATGTCATACTGGTCGTCATGGCGACGGTGTTGCCATAATGGTCGTCATGGCGACGATGATGTCATAATGGTCGTCATGGCGACGGTGATGTCATAATGGTCGTCATACCGACGATGATGTCAGTATGGTGGTCATGGCTTTGGTGATGTCATAATGGTCGTCATGGCGACGATGATGTCATAATGGTCGTCATGGCGACGATGATGTCATAATGGTCGTCATGGCGACGATGATGTCATTATGGTGGTCATGGCTTTGGTGTTGTCATAATGGTCGTCATGGCGACGGTGATGTCATAATGGTCGTCATGGCAATGGTGATGTCAGAATGGTCGTCATGGCGACGATGATGTCAGTATGGTGGTCATGGCTTTGGTGATGTCATAATGGTCGTCATGGCGACGATGATGTCATAATGGTCGTCATGGCGACGATGATGTCAATATGGTTGTCATGGCTTTGGTGATGTCATAATGGTCGTCATGGCGACGATGATGTCATAATGGTCTTCATGGTGACGATGATGTCATAATGGTCGTCATGGCGACGATGATGTCATAATGGTCGTCATGGCGACGATGATGTCATAATGGTCGTCATGGCGACGGTGATGTCATAATGGTCTTCATGGCGACGATGATGTCATAATGGTCGTCATGGCGACGATGATGTCATAATGGTCGTCATAGCGACGATGACGTCATAATGGTCGTCATGGCGACGGTGTTGCCATAATGGTCGTCATGGCGACGGTGTTGCCATAATGGTCGTCATGGCGACGATGATGTCATAATGGTCGTCATGGCAATGGTGATGACAGAATGGTCGTCATGGCGACGATGATGTCAGTATGGTGGTCATGGCTTTGGTGATGTCATAATAGTCGTCATGGCGACGATGATGTCATAATGGTCGTCATGGCGACGATGATGTCATAATGGTCGTCATGGCGACGATGATGTCAGTATGGTTGTCATGGCTTTGGTGATGTCATAATGGTCGTCATGGCGACGATGATGTCATAATGGTCGTCACGGCTACGATGATGTCATAATGGTCGTCACGGCGACGGTGATGTCATAATGGTCGTCATGGCGACGATGATGACATACTGGTCGTCATGGCGACGGTGTTGCCATAATGGTCGTCATGGCGACGATGACGTCATAATGGTCGTCATGGCGACGATGACGTCATAATGGTCGTCATGGCGACGATGACGTCATAATGGTCGTCATGGCGACGATGATGTCAATATGGTTGTCATGGCTTTGTTGATGTCATAATGGTCGTCATGGCGACGGTGAAGTCATAATGGTCGTCATGGCAATGGTGATGACAGAATGGTCGTCATGGCGACGATGATGTCAGTATGGTGGTCATGGCTTTGGTGATGTCATAATAGTCGTCATGGCGACGATGATGTCATAATGGTCGTCATGGCGACGATGATGTCATAATGGTCGTCATGGCGACGATGATGTCAGTATGGTTGTCATGGCTTTGGTGATGTCATAATGGTCGTCATGGCGACGGTGATGTCATAATGGTCGTCATGGCAACGATGATGTCATAATGGTCGTCACGGCGACGATGATGTCATACTGGTCGTCATGGCGAAGATGATGTCATAATGGTCGTCATGGCGACGATGATGTCATAATGGTCGTCATGGCGACGATGACGTCATAATGGTCGTCATGGCGACGATGATGTCATAATGGTCGTCATGGCGACGGTGATGTCATAATAGTCGTCATGGCGACGATGATGTCATTATGGTCGTCATGCCGACGATGATGTCATAATGGGTGTCATGGCGACGATGTCATAATGGTCGTCATGGCGACGATGATGTCAGTATGGTGGTCATGGCTTTGGTGATGTCATAATAGTCGTCATGGCGACGATGATGTCATAATGGTCGTCATGGCGACGATGATGTCATAATGGTCGTCATGGCGACGATGATGTCAGTATGGTTGTCATGCCTTTGGTGATGTCATAATGGTCGTCATGGCGACGGTGATGTCATAATGGTCGTCATGGCGACGATGATGTCATAATGGTCGTCACGGCTACGATGATGTCATAATGGTCGTCACGGCGACGGTGATGTCATAATGGTCGTCATGGCGACGGTGTTGCCATAATGGTCGTCATGGCGACGATGACGTCATAATGGTCGTCATGGCGACGATGACGTCATAATGGTCGTCATGGCGACGATGATGTCATAATGGTCGTCATGGCGACGATGATGTCATAATGGTCGTCATGGCGACGGTGTTGCCATAATGGTCGTCATGGCGACGATGATGTCATAATGGTCGTCATGCCGACGATGATGTCATAATGGTCGTCATGCCGACGATGATGTCATAATGGTCGTCATGGCGACGGTGTTGCCATAATGGTCGTCACGGCGAAGATGATGTCATAATGGTCGTCACGGCGACGGTGTTGCCATAATGGTCGTCATGGCGACGATGATGTCAGAATGGTCGTCATGGCGACGGTGATGTCATAATGGTCGTCATGGCTTTGGTGATGTCAGTATGGTGGTCATGGCTTTGGTGATGTCATAATGGTCGTCATGGCGACGATGATGTCATAATGGTCGTCATGGCGACGATGATGTCAGTATGATGGTCATGGCTTTGGTGATGTCATAATGGTCGTCATGACGACGGTGATGTCATAATGGTCGTCATGGCAATGGTAATGTCAGAATGGTCATCATGGCGACGATGATGTCAGTATGGTGGTCATGGCGACGATGATGTCATAATGGTCGTCATGGCGACGATGATGTCAATATGGTTGTCATGGCGACGGTGATGTCATAATGGTCGTCATGGCGACGGTGATGTCAAAATGGTCGTCATGGCAATGGTGATGTCAGTATGCTCGTCATGGCGACGATGATGTCAGTATGGTGGTCATGGCTTTGGTGATGTCATAATAGTCGTCATGGCGACGATGACGTCATAATGGTCGTCATGGCGACGATGACGTCATAATGGTCGTCATGGCGACGATGACGTCATAATGGTTGTCATGGCGACGATGACGTCATAATGGTCTTCATGGCGACGATGATGTCATACTGGTCGTCATGGCGACGGTGTTGCCATAATGGTCGTCATGACGACGATGATGTCATAATGGTCGTCATGGCGACGGTGATGTCATAATGGTCGTCATACCGACGATGATGTCAGTATGGTGGTCATGGCTTTGGTGATGTCATAATGGTCGTCATGGCGACGATGATGTCATAATGGTCGTCATGGCGACGATGATGTCATAATGGTCGTCATGGCGACGATGATGTCATTATGTTGGTCATGGCTTTGGTGTTGTCATAATGGTCGACATGGCGACGATGATGTCATAATGGTCGACATGCCGACGATGATGTCATAATGGTCGTCATGCCGATGATGATGTCATAATGGTCGTCATGGCGACGGTGTTGCCATAATGGTCGTCACGGCGACGATGATGTCATAATGGTCGTCACGGCGACGGTGATGTCATAATGGTCGTCATGGCGACGATGATGACATACTGGTCGTCATGGCGACGGTGTTGCCATAATGGTCGTCATGGCGACGATGACGTCATAATGGTCGTCATGGCGACGATGATGTCATAATGGTCGTCATGGCGACGATGACGTCATAATGGTTGTCATGGCGACGATGACGTCATAATGGTCGTCATGGCGACGATGATGTCATACTGGTCGTCATGGCGACGGTGTTGCCATAATGGTCGTCATGGCGACGATGATGTCATAATGGTCGTCATGGCGACGGTGATGTCATAATGGTCGTCATACCGACGATGATGTCAGTATGGTGGTCATGGCTTTGGTGATGTCATAATGGTCGTCATGGCGACGATGATGTCATAATGGTCGTCATGGCGACGATGATGTCATAATGGTCGTCATGGCGACGATGATGTCATTATGGTGGTCATGGCTTTGGTGTTGTCATAATGGTCGTCATGGCGACGGTGATGTCATAATGGTCGTCATGGCAATGGTGATGTCAGAATGGTCGTCATGGCGACGATGATGTCAGTATGGTGGTCATGGCTTTGGTGATGTCATAATGGTCGTCATGGCGACGATGATGTCATAATGGTCGTCATGGCGACGATGATGTCAATATGGTTGTCATGGCTTTGGTGATGTCATAATGGTCGTCATGGCGACGATGATGTCATAATGGTCTTCATGGTGACGATGATGTCATAATGGTCGTCATGGCGACGATGATGTCATAATGGTCGTCATGGCGACGATGATGTCATAATGGTCGTCATGGCGACGGTGATGTCATAATGGTCTTCATGGCGACGATGATGTCATAATGGTCGTCATGGCGACGATGATGTCATAATGGTCGTCATAGCGACGATGACGTCATAATGGTCGTCATGGCGACGGTGTTGCCATAATGGTCGTCATGGCGACGGTGTTGCCATAATGGTCGTCATGGCGACGATGATGTCATAATGGTCGTCATGGCAATGGTGATGACAGAATGGTCGTCATGGCGACGATGATGTCAGTATGGTGGTCATGGCTTTGGTGATGTCATAATAGTCGTCATGGCGACGATGATGTCATAATGGTCGTCATGGCGACGATGATGTCATAATGGTCGTCATGGCGACGATGATGTCAGTATGGTTGTCATGGCTTTGGTGATGTCATAATGGTCGTCATGGCGACGATGATGTCATAATGGTCGTCACGGCTACGATGATGTCATAATGGTCGTCACGGCGACGGTGATGTCATAATGGTCGTCATGGCGACGATGATGACATACTGGTCGTCATGGCGACGGTGTTGCCATAATGGTCGTCATGGCGACGATGACGTCATAATGGTCGTCATGGCGACGATGACGTCATAATGGTCGTCATGGCGACGATGACGTCATAATGGTCGTCATGGCGACGATGATGTCAATATGGTTGTCATGGCTTTGTTGATGTCATAATGGTCGTCATGGCGACGGTGAAGTCATAATGGTCGTCATGGCAATGGTGATGACAGAATGGTCGTCATGGCGACGATGATGTCAGTATGGTGGTCATGGCTTTGGTGATGTCATAATAGTCGTCATGGCGACGATGATGTCATAATGGTCGTCATGGCGACGATGATGTCATAATGGTCGTCATGGCGACGATGATGTCAGTATGGTTGTCATGGCTTTGGTGATGTCATAATGGTCGTCATGGCGACGGTGATGTCATAATGGTCGTCATGGCAACGATGATGTCATAATGGTCGTCACGGCGACGATGATGTCATACTGGTCGTCATGGCGAAGATGATGTCATAATGGTCGTCATGGCGACGATGATGTCATAATGGTCGTCATGGCGACGATGACGTCATAATGGTCGTCATGGCGACGATGATGTCATAATGGTCGTCATGGCGACGGTGATGTCATAATAGTCGTCATGGCGACGATGATGTCATTATGGTCGTCATGCCGACGATGATGTCATAATGGGTGTCATGGCGACGATGTCATAATGGTCGTCATGGCGACGATGATGTCAGTATGGTGGTCATGGCTTTGGTGATGTCATAATAGTCGTCATGGCGACGATGATGTCATAATGGTCGTCATGGCGACGATGATGTCATAATGGTCGTCATGGCGACGATGATGTCAGTATGGTTGTCATGCCTTTGGTGATGTCATAATGGTCGTCATGGCGACGGTGATGTCATAATGGTCGTCATGGCGACGATGATGTCATAATGGTCGTCACGGCTACGATGATGTCATAATGGTCGTCACGGCGACGGTGATGTCATAATGGTCGTCATGGCGACGGTGTTGCCATAATGGTCGTCATGGCGACGATGACGTCATAATGGTCGTCATGGCGACGATGACGTCATAATGGTCGTCATGGCGACGATGATGTCATAATGGTCGTCATGGCGACGATGATGTCATAATGGTCGTCATGGCGACGGTGTTGCCATAATGGTCGTCATGGCGACGATGATGTCATAATGGTCGTCATGCCGACGATGATGTCATAATGGTCGTCATGCCGACGATGATGTCATAATGGTCGTCATGGCGACGGTGTTGCCATAATGGTCGTCACGGCGAAGATGATGTCATAATGGTCGTCACGGCGACGGTGTTGCCATAATGGTCGTCATGGCGACGATGATGTCAGAATGGTCGTCATGGCGACGGTGATGTCATAATGGTCGTCATGGCTTTGGTGATGTCAGTATGGTGGTCATGGCTTTGGTGATGTCATAATGGTCGTCATGGCGACGATGATGTCATAATGGTCGTCATGGCGACGATGATGTCAGTATGATGGTCATGGCTTTGGTGATGTCATAATGGTCGTCATGACGACGGTGATGTCATAATGGTCGTCATGGCAATGGTAATGTCAGAATGGTCATCATGGCGACGATGATGTCAGTATGGTGGTCATGGCGACGATGATGTCATAATGGTCGTCATGGCGACGATGATGTCAATATGGTTGTCATGGCGACGGTGATGTCATAATGGTCGTCATGGCGACGGTGATGTCAAAATGGTCGTCATGGCAATGGTGATGTCAGTATGCTCGTCATGGCGACGATGATGTCAGTATGGTGGTCATGGCTTTGGTGATGTCATAATAGTCGTCATGGCGACGATGATGTCATAATGGTCGTCATGGCGACGATGATGTCATAATGGTCGTCACGGCGACGGTGATGTCATAATGGTCGTCATGGCGATGATGATGTCATAATGGTCATCATGGCGACGATGATGTCATACTGGTCGTCATGGCGACGGTGTTACCATAATGGTCGTCATGGCGACGATGACGTCATAATAGTCGTCATGGCGACGATGACGTCATAATGGTCGTCATGGCGACGATGACGTCAAAATGGTCGTCATGGCGACGATGACGTCATAATGGTCGTCATGGCGACGATTATGTCATACTGGTCGTCATGGCGACGGTGTTGCCATAATGGTCGTCATGGCGACGATGATGTCATAATGGTCGACATGCCGACGATGATGTCATAATGGTCGTCATGCCGATGATGATGTCATAATGGTCGTCATGGCGACGGTGTTGCCATAATGGTCGTCACGGCGACGATGATGTCATAATGGTCGTCACGGCGACGGTGATGTCATAATGGTTGTCATGGCGACGATGATGACATACTGGTCGTCATGGCGACGGTGTTGCCATAATGGTCGTCATGGCGACGATGACGTCATAATGGTCGTCATGGCGACGATGATGTCATAATGGTCGTCATGGCGACGATGACGTCATAATGGTTGTCATGGCGACGATGACGTCATAATGGTCGTCATGGCGACGATGATGTCATACTGGTCGTCATGGCGACGGTGTTGCCATAATGGTCGTCATGGCGACGATGATGTCATAATGGTCGTCATGGCGACGGTGATGTCATAATGGTCGTCATGGCGAAGATTATGTCATACTGGTCGTCATGGCGACGGTGTTGCCATAATGGTCGTCATGGCGACGATGATGTCATAATGGTCGACATGCCGACGATGATGTCATAATGGTCGTCATGCCGATGATGATGTCATAATGGTCGTCATGGCGACGGTGTTGCCATAATGGTCGTCATGGCGACGATGATGTCATAATGGTCGTCATGGCGACGATGATGTCATAATGGTCGTCATGGCGACGATGACGTCATAATGGTCGTCATGGCGACGATGATGTCATACTGGTCGTCATGGCGACGGTGTTGCCATAATGGTCGTCATGGCGACGATGATGTCAGAATGGTCGTCATGGCGACGGTGATGTCATAATGGTCGTCATGGCTTTGGTGATGTCAGTATGGTGGTCATGGCTTTGGTGATGTCATAATGGTCGTCATGGCGACGATGATGTCATAATGGTCGTCATGGCGACGATGATGTCAATATGGTTGTCATGGCGACGGTGATGTCATAATGGTCGTCATGGCGACGGTGATGTCAAAATGGTCGTCATGGCAATGGTGATGTCAGTATGCTCGTCATTGCGACGATGATGTCAGTATGGTGGTCATGGCTTTGGTGATGTCATAATAGTCGTCATGGCGACGATGATGTCATAATCGTCGTCATGGCGACGATGATGTCATAATGGTCGTCACGGCGACGGTGATGTCATAATGGTCGTCATGGCGACGATGATGTCATAATGGTCGTCATGGCGACGATGATGTCATACTGGTCGTCATGGCGACGGTGTTGCCATAATGGTCGTCATGGCGACGATGACGTCAAAATGGTCGTCATGGCGACGATGACGTCATAATGGTCGTCATGGCGACGATGACGTCATAATGGTCGTCATGGCGACGATGACGTCATAATGGTCGTCATGGCGACGATTATGTCATACTGGTCGTCATGGCGACGGTGTTGCCATAATGGTCGTCATGGCGACGATGATGTCATAATGGTCGACATGCCGACGATGATGTCATAATGGTCGTCATGCCGATGATGATGTCATAATGGTCGTCATGGCGACGGTGTTGCCATAATGGTCGTCACGGCGACGATGATGTCATAATGGTCGTCACGGCGACGGTGATGTCATAATGGTCGTCATGGCGACGATGATGACATACTGGTCGTCATGGCGACGGTGTTGCCATAATGGTCGTCATGGCGACGATGACGTCATAATGGTCGTCATGGCGACGATGATGTCATAATGGTCGTCATGGCGACGATGACGTCATAATGGTTGTCATGGCGACGATGACGTCATAATGGTCTTCATGGCGACGATGATGTCATACTGGTCGTCATGGCGACGGTGTTGCCATAATGGTCGTCATGACGACGATGATGTCATAATGGTCGTCATGGCGACGGTGATGTCATAATGGTCGTCATACCGACGATGATGTCAGTATGGTGGTCATGGCTTTGGTGATGTCATAATGGTCGTCATGGCGACGATGATGTCATAATGGTCGTCATGGCGACGATGATGTCATAATGGTCGTCATGGCGACGATGATGTCATTATGTTGGTCATGGCTTTGGTGTTGTCATAATGGTCGTCATGGCGACGATGATGTCATAATGGTCGACATGCCGACGATGATGTCATAATGGTCGTCATGCCGATGATGATGTCATAATGGTCGTCATGGCGACGGTGTTGCCATAATGGTCGTCACGGCGACGATGATGTCATAATGGTCGTCACGGCGACGGTGATGTCATAATGGTCGTCATGGCGACGATGATGACATACTGGTCGTCATGGCGACGGTGTTGCCATAATGGTCGTCATGGCGACGATGACGTCATAATGGTCGTCATGGCGACGATGGTGTCATAATGGTCGTCATGGCGACGATGACGTCATAATGGTTGTCATGGCGACGATGACGTCATAATGGTCGTCATGGCGACGATGATGTCATACTGGTCGTCATGGCGACGGTGTTGCCAAAATGGTCGTCATGGCGACGATGATGTCATAATGGTCGTCATGGCGACGGTGATGTTATAATGGTCGTCATACCGACGATGATGTCAGTATGGTGGTCATGGCTTTGGTGATGTCATAATGGTCGTCATGGCGACGATGATGTCATAATGGTCGTCATGGCGACGATGATGTCATAATGGTCGTCATGGCGACGATGATGTCATTATGGTGGTCATGGCTTTGGTGTTGTCATAATGGTCGTCATGGCGACGGTGATGTCATAATGGTCGTCATGGCAATGGTGATGTCAGAATGGTCGTCATGGCGACGATGATGTCAGTATGGTGGTCATGGCTTTGGTGATGTCATAATGGTCGTCATGGCGACGATGATGTCATAATGGTCGTCATGGCGACGATGATGTCAATATGGTTGTCATGGCTTTCGTGATGTCATAATGGTCGTCATGGCGACGATGATGTCATAATGGTCTTCATGGCGACGATGATGTCATAATGGTCGTCATGGCGACGATGATGTCATAATGGTCGTCATGGCGACGATGATGTCATAATGGTCGTCATGGCGACGGTGATGTCATAATGGTCTTCATGGCGACGATGATGTCATAATGGTCGTCATGGCGACGATGATGTCATAATGGTCGTCATAGCGACGATGACGTCATAATGGTCGTCATGGCGACGGTGTTGCCATAATGGTCGTCATGGCGACGGTGTTGCCATAATGGTCGTCATGGCGACGATGATGTCATAATGGTCGTCATGGCAATGGTGATGACAGAATGGTCGTCATGGCGACGATGATGTCAGTATGGTGGTCATGGCTTTGGTGATGTCATAATAGTCGTCATGGCGACGATGATGTCATAATGGTCGTCATGGCGACGATGATGTCATAATGGTCGTCATGGCGACGATGATGTCAGTATGGTTGTCATGGCTTTGGTGATGTCATAATGGTCGTCATGGCGACGGTGATGTCATAATGGTCGTCATGGCGACGATGATGTCATAATGGTCGTCACGGCTACGATGATGTCATAATGGTCGTCACGGCGGCGGTGATGTCATAATGGTCGTCATGGCGACGATGATGTCATACTGGTCGTCATGGCGACGGTGTTGCCATAATGGTCGTCATGGCGACGATGACGTCATAATGGTCGTCATGGCGACGATGACGTCATAATGGTCGTCATGGCGACGATGATGTCAATATGGTTGTCATGGCTTTGTTGATGTCATAATGGTCGTCATGGCGACGGTGAAGTCATAATGGTCGTCATGGCAATGGTGATGACAGAATGGTCGTCATGGCGACGATGATGTCAGTATGGTGGTCATGGCTTTGGTGATGTCATAATAGTCGTCATGGCGACGATGATGTCATAATGGTCGTCATGGCGACGATGATGTCATAATGGTCGTCATGGCGACGATGATGTCAGTATGGTTGTCATGGCTTTGGTGATGTCATAATGGTCGTCACGGCGACGATGATGTCATACTGGTCGTCATGGCGAAGATGATGTCATAATGGTCGTCATGGCGACGATGATGTCATAATGGTCGTCATGGCGACGATGACGTCATAATGGTCGTCATGGCGACGATGATGTCATAATGGTCGTCATGGCGACGGTGATGTCATAATAGTCGTCATGGCGACGATGATGTCATTATGGTCGTCATGCCGACGATGATGTCATAATGGTCGTCATGGCGACGATGTCATAATGGTCGTCATGGCGACGATGATGTCATAATGGTCGTCATGGCGACGATGATGTCATAATGGTCATCATGGCGACGATGATGTCAGTATGGAGGTCATGGCTTTGGTGATGTCATAATGGTCGTCATGGCGACGGTGATGTCATAATGGTCGTCATGGCAATGGTGATGTCATAATGGTCGTCATGGCGACGATGATGTCATACTGGTCGTCATGGCGACGGTGTTGCCATAATGGTCGTCATGGCGACGATGATGTCATAATGGTCGTCATGGCGACGATGATGTCATAATGGTCGTCATGCCGACGATGATGTCATAATGGTCGTCATGGCGAAGATGATGTCATAATGGTCGTCATGGCGACGATGATGTCATAATGGTCGTCATGGCGACGATGATGTCATAATGGTGGTCATGGCTTTGGTGATGTCATAATGGTCGTCATGGCGACGATGATGTCATACTGGTCGTCATGGCGACGGTGTTGCCATAATGGTCGTCATGGCGACGATGTTATAATGGTCGTCATGGCGATGGTGATGTCATAATGGTCGTCATGGCGACGATGATGTCATACTGGTCGTCATGGCGACGGTGTTGCCATAATGGTCGTCATGGCGACGATGATGTCATAATGGACGTCATGCCGACGATGATGTCATAATGGTCGTCATGGCGACAATGATGTCATAATGGTCGTCATGGTGACGATGACGTCATAATGGTCGTCATGGCGACGGTGATGTCATAATAGTCGTCATGGCGACGATGATGTCATAATGGTCGTCATGCCGACGATGATGTCATAATGGTCGTCATGGCGACGGTGTTGCCATAATGGTCGTCATGGCGACGATGATGTCATAATGGTCGTCATGGCGACGATGATGTCATAATGGTCATCATGGCGACGATGATGTCAGTATGGAGGTCATGGCTTTGGTGATGTCATAATGGTCGTCATGGCGACGGTGATGTCATAATGGTCGTCATGGCAATGGTGATGTCAGAATGGTTGTCATGGTGACGATGATGTCAGTATGGTGGTCATGGCTTTGGTGATGTCATAATGGTCGTCATGGCGACGGTGATGTCATAATGGTCGTCATGGCGACGATGATGTCATAATGGTCGTCACGGCGACGATGATGTCATAATGGTCGTCACGACGACGGTGATGTCATAATGGTCGTCATGGCGACGATGATGACATACTGGTCGTCATGGCGACGGTGTTGCCATAATGGTCGTCATGGCGACGATGATGTCATAATGGTCGTCATGGCGACGATGATGTCATAATGGTCGTCATGCCGACGATGATGTCATAATGGTCGTCATGGCGAAGATGATGTCATAATGGTCGTCATGGCGACGATGATGTCAGTATGGTGGTCATGGCTTTGGTGATGTCATAATGGTCGTCACGGCGACGGTGATGTCATAATGGTCGTCATGGCGACGATGATGTCATACTGGTCGTCATGGCGACGGTGTTGCCATAATGGTCGTCATGGCGACGATGATGTCATAATGGTCGTCATGGCGACGATGATGCCATAATGGTCGTCATGGCGACGATGACGTCATAATGGTCGTCATGGCGACGATGATGTCATAATGGTCGTCATGGCGATGATGATGATGTCATACTGGTCGTCATGGCGACGGTGTTGCCATAATGGTCGTCATGGCGACGATGTTGTCATAATGGTCGTCATGCCGACGAGGATGTCATAATGGTCGTCATGGCGACGGTGTTGCCATAATGGTCGTCGTGGCGACGATGATGTCATAATGGTCGTCATGGCGACGGTGATGTCATATTGGTCGTCATGCCGACGATGATGTCATAATGGTCGTCATGCCGAAGATGACGTCATAATGGTCGTCATGGCGACGATGATGTCATAATGGTCGTCATGGCGACGGTGATGTCATAATAGTCGTCATGGCGACGATGATGTCATAATGGTCGTCATGGCGACGATGATGTCATAATGGTCGTCATGGCGACAGTGATGTCATAATAGTCGTCATGGCGACGATGATGTCATAATGGTCGTCATGCCGACGATGATGTCATAATGGTCGTCATGGCGACGGTGTTGCCATAATAGTCGTCATGGCGACGATGATGTCATAATGGTCGTCATGGCGACGATGATGTCATAATGGTCGTCATGGCGACGATGATGTCAATATGGTGGTCATGGCTTTGTTGATGTCATAATGGTCGTCATGGCGACGGTGAAGTCATAATGGTCGTCATGGCAATGGTGATGACAGAATGGTCGTCATGGCGACGATGATGTCAGTATGGTTGTCATGGCTTTGGTGATGTCATAATGGTCGTCATGGCGACGGTGATGTCATAATGGTCGTCATGGCGACGATGATGTCATAATGGTCATCACGGCGACGATGATGTCATACTGGTCGTCATGGCAAAGATGATGTCATAATGGTCGTCATGGCGACGATGACGTCATAATGGTCGTCATGGCGACAATGATGTCATAATGGTCGTTATGGCGACGGTGATGTCATAATAGTCGTCATGGCGACGATGATGTCATTATGGTCGTCATGCCGACGATGATTTCATAATGGTCGTCATGGCGACGGTGTTGCCATAATGGTCGTCATGGCGACGATGATGTCATAATGGTCGTCATGGCGACGATGATGTCAATATGGTGGTCATGGCTTTGGTGATGTCATAATGGTCGTCATGGCGACGATGACGTCATAATGGTCGTCATGGCGACGATGATGTCATAATGGTCGTCATGGCGACGATGATGTCATAATGGTCGTCATGCCGACGATGATGTCATAATGGTCGTCATGGCGAAGATGATGTCATAATGGTCGTCATGGCGACGATGATGTCAGTATGGTGGTCATGGCTTTGGTGATGTCATAATGGTCGTCATGGCGACGATGATGTCATTATGGTTGTCATGGCTTTGGTGATGTCATAATGGTCGTCATGGCGACGGTGATGTCATAATGGTCGTCATGGCGACGATGATGTCATAATGGTCGTCACGGCGACGATGTCATAATGGTCGTCACGGCGACGGTGATGTCATAATGGTCGTCATGGCGACGGTGATGTCATAATGGTCGTCATGGCGACGATGATGTCATAATGGTCGTCATGCCGACGATGATGTCATAATGGTCGTCATGGCGACGATGATGTCATAATGGTCATCATGGCGACGATGATGTCAGTATGGTGGTCATGGCTTTGGTGATGTCATAATGGTCGTCATGGCGACGATGATGTCATTATGGTTGTCATGGCTTTGGTGATGTCATAATGGTCGTCATGGCGACGGTGATGTCATAATGGTCGTCATGGCGACGATGATGTCATAATGGTCGTCACGGCGACGATGATGTCATAATGGTCGTCACGGCGACGGTGATGTCATAAGGGTCGTCATGGCGACGATGATGTCATACTGGTCGTCATGGCGACGGTGTTGCCATAATGGTCGTCATGGCGACGATGACGTCATAATGGTCGTCATGGCGACGATGATGTCATAATGGTCGTCATGGCGATGATGATGATGTCATACTGGTCGTCATGGCGACGGTGTTGCCATAATGGTCGTCATGGCGACAATGATGTCATAATGGTCGTCATGCCGACGATGATGTCATAATGGTCGTCATGGCGACGGTGTTGCCATAATAGTCGTCATGGCGACGATGATGTCATAATGGTCGTCATGGCGACGATGATGTCATAATGGTCGTCATGGCGACGATGATGTCAATATGGTGGTCATGGCTTTGTTGATGTCATAATGGTCGTCATGGCGACGGTGAAGTCATAATGGTCGTCATGGCAATGGTGATGACAGAATGGTCGTCATGGCGACGATGATGTCAGTATGGTGGTCATGGCTTTGGTGATGTCATAATAGTCGTCATGGCGACGATGATGTCATAATGGTCGTCACGGCGACGATGATGTCATAATGGTCGTGACGGCGACGGTGATGTCATAATAGTCGTCATGGCGACGATGATGTCATTATGGTCGTCATGCCGACGATGATGTCATAATGGTCGTCATGGCGACGGTGTTGCCATAATGGTCGTCATGGCGACGATGATGTTATAATGGTCGTCATGGCGACGATGACGTCATAATGGTCGTCATGGCGACGATGATGTCATAATTGTCGTCATGGCGATGATGATGATGTCATACTGGTCGTCATGGCGACGGTGTTGCCATAATGGACGTCATGGCGACGATGATGTCATAATGGTCGTCATGCCGACGATGATGTCATAATGGTCGTCATGGCGACGGTGTTGCCATAATGGTCGTCGTGGCGACGATGATGTCATAATGGTCGTCATGGCGACGGTGATGTCATATTGGTCGTCATGCCGACGATGATGTCATAATGGTCGTCATGGCAAAGATGATGTCATAATGGTCATCATGGCGACGGTGATGTCATAATGGTCGTCATGGCGACGATGATGTCATAATGGTCGTCATGCCGACGATGATGTCATAATGGTCGTCATGGCGACGGTGTTGCCATAATAGTCGTCATGGCGACGATGATGTCATAATGGTCGTCATGGCTTTGGTGATGTCATAATAGTCGTCATGGCGACGATGATGTCATAATGGTTGTCATGGCGACGATGATGTCATAATGGTCGTCATGGCGACGATGATGTCAGTATGGTTGTCATGGCTTTGGTGATGTCATAATGGTCGTCATGGCGACGGTGATGTCATAATGGTCGTCATGGCGACGATGATGTCATAATGGTCGTCACGGCGACGATGATGTCATACTGGTCGTCATGGCGAAGATGATGTCATAATGGTCGTCATGGCGACGATGATGTCATAATGGTCGTCATGGCGACGATGACGTCATAATGGTCGTCATGGCGACGATGATGTCATAATGGTCGTCATGGCGACGGTGATGTCATAATAGTCGTCATGGCGACGATGATGTCATTATGGTCGTCATGCAGACGATGATGTCATAATTGTCGTCATGGCGACCGTGTTGCCATAATGGTCGTCATGGTGACGATGATGTCATAATGGTCGTCATGGCGACGATGATGTCATAATGGTCGTCATGGCGACGATGATGTCAATATGGTGGTCATGGCGACGGTGATGTCATAATGGTCGTCATGGCAATGGTGATGTCAGAATGCTCGTCATGGCGACGATGATGTCAGTATGGTGGTCATGGCTTTGGTGATGTCATAATAGTCGTCATGGCGACGATGATGTCATAATGGTCGTCACGGCGACGATGATGTCATAATGGTCGTGACGGCGACGGTGATGTCATAATGGTCATCATGGCGACGATGATGTCATACTGGTCGTCATGGCGACGGTGTTGCCATAATGGTCGTCATGGCGACGATGACGTCATAATGGTCGTCATGGCGACGATGACGTCATAATGGTCGTCATGGCGACGATGACGTCATAATGGTCGTCATGGCGACGATGACGTCATAATGGTCGTCATGGCGACGATGATGTCATACTGGTCGTCATGGCGACGGTGTTGCCATAATGGTCGTCCTGGCGACGATGATGTCATAATGGTCGTCATGCCGACGATGATGTCATAATGGTCGTCATGCCGACGATGATGTCATAATGGTCGTCATGGCGACGGTGTTGCCATAATGGTCGTCACGGCGACGATGATGTCATAATGGTCGTCATGGCGACGGTGATGTCATAATGGTCGTCATGGCGACGATGATGACATACTGGTCGTCATGGCGACGGTGTTGCCATAATGGTCGTCATGGCGACGATGATGTCAAAATGGTCGTCATGGCGACGATGATGCCATAATGGTCGTCATGGCGACGATGACGTCATAATGGTCGTCATGGCGACGATGATGTCATAATGGTCGTCATGGCGACGATGATGATGTCATACTGGTCGTCATGGCGACGGTGTTGCCATAATGGTCGTCATGGCGACGATGATGTCATAATGGTCGTCATGCCGACGATGATGTCATAATGGTCGTCATGGCGACGGTGTTGCCATAATGGTCGTCGTGGCGACGGTGATGTCATATTGGTCGTCATGCCGACGATGATGTCATAATGGTCGTCATGGCGACGATGATGTCATAATGGTCGTCATGGCGACGGTGATGTCATAATAGTCGTCATGGCGACGATGATGTCATAATGGTCGTCATGCCGACAATGATGTCATAATGGTCGTCATGGCGACGGTGTTGCCATAATAGTCGTCATGGCGACGATGATGTCATAATGGTCGTCATGGCGACGATGATGTCATAATGGTCGTCATGGCGACGATGATGTCAATATGGTGGTCATGGCTTTGTTGATGTCATAATGGTCGTCATGGCGACGGTGAAGTCATAATGGTCGTCATGGCAATGGTGATGACAGAATGGTCGTCATGGCGACGATGATGTCAGTATGGTGGTCATGGCTTTGGTGATGTCATAATAGTCGTCATGGCGACGATGATGTCATAATGGTCGTCATGGCGACGATGATGTCATAATGGTCGTCATGGCGACGATGATGTCAGTATGGTTGTCATGGATTTGGTGATGTCATAATGGTCGTCATGGCGACGGTGATGTCATAATGGTCGTCATGGCGACGGTGATGTCATAATGGTCGTCATGGCGACGATGATGTCAGTATGGTTGTCATGGCTTTGGTGATGTCATAATGGTCGTCATGGCGACGGTGATGTCATAATGGTCGTCATGGCGACGATGATGTCATAATGGTCGTCACGGCGACGATGATGTCATACTGGTCGTCATGGCGAAGATGATGTCATAATGGTCGTCATGGCGACGATGATGTCATAATGGTCGTCATGGCGACGATGACGTCATAATGGTCGTCATGGCGACGATGATGTCAATATGGTCGTCATGCCGACGATGATGTCATAATGGTCGTTATGGCGACGGTGTTGCCATAATGGTCGTCATGGCGACGATGATGTCATAATGGTCGTCATGGCGACGATGATGTCATAATGGTCGTCATGGCGACGATGATGTCAATATGGTGGTCATGGCGACGGTGATGTCATAATGGTCGTCATGGCAATGGTGATGTCAGAATGCTCGTCATGGCGACGATGATGTCAGTATGGTGGTCATGGCTTTGGTGATGTCATAATAGTCGTCATGGCGACGATGATGTCATTATGGTTGTCATGGCTTTGGTGATGTCATAATGGTCGTCATGGCGACGGTGATGTCATAATGGTCGTCACGGCGACGATGATGTCATAATGGTCGTCACGGCGACGATGATGTCATAATGGTCGTCACGGCGACGGTGATGTCATAATGGTCGTCACGGCGACGGTGATGTTATAATGGTCGTCATGGCGACGATGACGTCATACTGGTCGTCATGGCGACGGTGTTGCCATAATGGTCGTCATGGCGACGATGATGTCATAATGGTCGTCATGGCGACGATGATGCCATAATGGTCGTCATGGCGACGATGACGTCATAGTGGTCGTCATGGCGACGATGATGTCATAATGGTCGTCATGGCGATGATGATGATGTCATACTGGTCGTCATGGCGACGGTGTTGCCATAATGGTCGTCATGGCGACGATGATGTCATAATGGTCGTCATGCCGACGATGATGTCATAATGGTCGTCATGGCGACGGTGTTGCCATAATGGTCGTCGTGGCGACGATGATGTCATAATGGTCGTCATGGCGACGGTGATGTCATATTGGTCGTCATGCCGACGATGATGTCATAATGGTCGTCATGGCGAAGATGACGTCATAATGGTCGTCATGGCGACGGTGTTGCCATAATAGTCGTCATGGCGACGATGATGTCATAATGGTCGTCATGGCGACGGTGATGTCATAATAGTCGTCATGGCGACGATGATGTCATAATGGTCGTCATGCCGACGATGATGTCATAATGGTCGTCATGGCGACGGTGTTGCCATAATAGTCGTCATGGCGACGATGATGTCATAATGGTCGTCATGGCGACGATGATGTCATAATGGTCGTCATGGCGACGATGATGTCAATATGGTGGTCATGGCTTTGTTGATGTCATAATGGTCGTCATGGCGACGGTGAAGTCATAATGGTCGTCATGGCAATGGTGATGACAGAATGGTCGTCATGGCGACGATGATGTCAGTATGGTGGTCATGGCTTTGGTGATGTCATAATAGTCGTCATGGCGACGATGATGTCATAATGGTCGTCATGGCGACGGTGATGTCATAATAGTCGTCATGGCGACGATGATGTCATAATGGTCGTCATGCCGACGATGATGTCATAATGGTCGTCATGGCGACGGTGTTGCCATAATGGTCGTCATGGCGACGATGATGTCATAATGGTCGTCATGGCGACGATGATGTCATAATGGTCGTCATGGCGATGATGATGTCATAAAGGTCGCCATGGCGACGATGATGTCATAATGGTCGTCATGGCGATGATGACGTCATAATGGTCGTCATGGCGACGATGATGTCATAATGGTCGTCACGGCGACAATGATGTCATACTGGTCGTCATGGCGACGGTGTTGCCATAATGGTCGTCATGGCGACGATGATGTCATAATGGTCGTCACTGCGACGATGATGTCATAATGGTCGTCACGGCGATGGTAATGTCATAATGGTCGTCATGGCGACGATGATGTCATACTGGTCGTCATGGCGACGGTGTTGCCATAATGGTCGTCATGGCGACGATGACGTCATAATGGTCGTCATGGCGACGATGATGTCATAATGGTCGTCATGGCGACGATGATGTCATACTGGTCGTCATGGTGACGGTGTTGCCATAATGGTCGTCATGGCGACGATGATGTCAAGATGGTTGTCATGGCTTTGGTTATGTCATTATGGTCGTCATGGCTTTGGTGATGTCATAATGGTCGTCATGGCGACGGTGATGTCATAATGGTCGTCATGGCGACGATGATGTCATAATGGTCGTCACGGCGACGATGATGTCATAATGGTCGTCACGGCGACAGTGATGTCATAATGGTCGTCATGGCGACGATGATGCCATACTGGTCGTCATGGCGACGGTGTTGCCATAATGGTCGTCATGGCGACGATGATGTCATAATGGTCGTCATGGCGACGGTTATGTCATAATGGTCGTCATGCCGACGATGATGTCATAATGGTCGTCATGGCGAAGATGATGTCATAATGGTCGTCATGGCGACGATGATGTCATATTGGTCGTCATGGCGACGGTGTTGCCATAATGGTCGTCATGGCGACGATGATGTCATAATGGTCGTCATGGCGACGATGATGTCATAATGGTCGTCATGGCGACGGTGTTGCCATAATGGTCGTCATGGCGACGATGATGTCATAATGGTCGTCATGGCGACGGTGATGTCATAATGGTCGTCATGCCGACGATGATGTCATAATGGTCGTCATGGCGAAGATGATGTCATAATGGTCGTCATGGCGACGATGATGTCATAATGGTCGTCATGGCGACGATGATGTCATAATGGTCGTCATGGCGACGATGATGTCAATATGGTGGTCATGGCTTTGGTGATGTCATAATGGTCGTCATGGCCATGGTGATGTCATAATGGTCGTCATGGCAATGGTGATGACAGAATGGTCGTCATGGCGACGATGATGTCAGTATGGTGGCCATGGCTTTGGTGATGTCATAATAGTCGTCATGGCGACGATGATGTCATAATGGTCGTCATGGCGACGATGATGTCAGTATGGTTGTCATGGCTTTGGTGATGTCATAATGGTCGTCATGGCGACGGTGATGTCATAATGGTCGTCATGGCGACGATGATGTCATAATGGTCGTCACGGCGAAGATGATGTCATACTGGTCGTCATGGCGACGATAACGTCATAATGGTCGTCATGGCGACGGTGATGTCGTAATAGTCGTCATGGCGACGATGATGTCATTATGGTCGTCATGCCGACGATGATGTCATAATGGTCGTCATGGCGACGGTGTTGCCATAATGGTCGTCATGGCGACGATGATGTCATAATGGTCGTCATGGCGACGATGATGTCATAATGGTCGTCATGGCGACGATGATGTCAATATGGTGGTCATGGCTTTGGTGATGTCATAATGGTCGTCATGGCGACGGTGATGTCAAAATGGTCGTCATGGCAATGGTGATGTCAGTATGCTCGTCATGGCGACGATGATGTCAGTATGGTGGTCATGGCTTTGGTGATGTCATAATAGTCGTCATGGCGACGATGATGTCATAATGGTCGTCATGGCGACGATGATGTCATAATGGTCGTCACGGCGACGGTGATGTCATAATGGTCGTCATGGCGACGATGATGTCATAATGGTCGTCATGGCGACGATGATGTCATACTGGTCGTCATGGCGACGGTTTTGCCATAATGGTCGTCATGGCGACGATGACGTCATAATGGTCGTCATGGCGACGATGACGTCATAATGGTCGTCATGGCGACGATGACGTCATAATGGTCGTCATGGCGACGATTATGTCATACTGGTCGTCATGGCGACGGTGTTGCCATAATGGTCGTCATGGCGACGATGATGTCATAATGGTCGACATGCCGACGATGATGTCATAATGGTCGTCATGCCGATGATGATGTCATAATGGTCGTCATGGCGACGGTGTTGCCATAATGGTCGTCACGGCGACGATGATGTCATAATGGTCGTGACGGTGATGTCATAATGGTCGTCATGGCGACGATGATGACATACTGGTCGTCATGGTGACGGTGTTGCCATAATGGTCGTCATGGCGACGATGACGTCATAATGGTCGTCATGGCGACGATGATGTCATAATGGTCGTCATGGCGACTATGACGTCATAATGGTTGTCATGGCGACGATGACGTCATAATGGTCGTCATGGCGACGATGATGTCATACTGGTCGTCATGGCGACGGTGTTGCCATAATGGTCGTCATGGCGACGATGATGTCATAATGGTCGTCATGGCGACGGTGATGTCATAATGGTCGTCATACCGACGATGATGTCAGTATGGTGGTCATGGCTTTGGTGATGTCATAATGGTCGTCATGGCGACGATGATGTCATAATGGTCGTCATGGCGACGATGATGTCATAATGGTCGTCATGGCGACGATGATGTCATTATGGTGGTCATGGCTTTGGTGTTGTCATAATGGTCGTCATGGCGACGGTGATGTCATAATGGTCGTCATGGCAATGGTGATGTCAGATTGGTCGTCATGGTGACGATGATGTCAGTATGGTGGTCATGGCTTTGGTGATGTCATAATGGTCGTCATGGCGACGATGATGTCAAGATGGTTGTCATGGCTTTGGTGATGTCATTATGGTCGTCATGGCTTTGGTGATGTCATAATGGTCGTCATGACGACGGTGATGTCATAATGGTCGTCATGGCGACGATGATGTCATAATGGTCGTCACGGCGACGATGATGTCATAATGGTGGTCACGGCGACAGTGATGTCATAATGGTCGTCATGGCGACGATGATGTCATACTGGTCGTCATGGCGACGGTGTTGCCATAATGGTCGTCATGGCGACGATGATGTCATAATGGTCGTCATGGCGACGGTTATGTCATAATGGTCGTCATGCCGACGATGATGTCATAATGGTCGTCATGGCGAAGATGATGTCATAATGGTCGTCATGGCGACGATGATGTCATATTGGTCGTCATGGCGACGGTGTTGCCATAATGGTCGTCATGGCGACGATGATGTCATAATGGTCGTCATGGCGACGATGATGTCATAATGGTCGTCATGGCGACGGTGTTGCCATAATGGTCGTCATGGCGACGATGATGTCATAATGGTCGTCATGGCGACGGTGATGTCATAATGGTCGTCATGCCGACGATGATGTCATAATGGTCGTCATGGCGAAGATGATGTCATAATGGTCGTCATGGCGACGATGATGTCATAATGGTCGTCATGGCGACGATGATGTCATAATGGTCGTCATGGCGACGATGATGTCAATATGGTGGTCATGGCTTTGGTGATGTCATAATGGTCGTCATGGCCATGGTGATGTCATAATGGTCGTCATGGCAATGGTGATGACAGAATGGTCGTCATGGCGACGATGATGTCAGTATGGTGGCCATGGCTTTGGTGATGTCATAATAGTCGTCATGGCGACGATGATGTCATAATGGTCGTCATGGCGACGATGATGTCAGTATGGTTGTCATGGCTTTGGTGATGTCATAATGGTCGTCATGGCGACGGTGATGTCATAATGGTCGTCATGGCGACGATGATGTCATAATGGTCGTCACGGCGAAGATGATGTCATACTGGTCGTCATGGCGACGATAACGTCATAATGGTCGTCATGGCGACGGTGATGTCGTAATAGTCGTCATGGCGACGATGATGTCATTATGGTCGTCATGCCGACGATGATGTCATAATGGTCGTCATGGCGACGGTGTTGCCATAATGGTCGTCATGGCGACGATGATGTCATAATGGTCGTCATGGCGACGATGATGTCATAATGGTCGTCATGGCGACGATGATGTCAATATGGTGGTCATGGCTTTGGTGATGTCATAATGGTCGTCATGGCGACGGTGATGTCAAAATGGTCGTCATGGCAATGGTGATGTCAGTATGCTCGTCATGGCGACGATGATGTCAGTATGGTGGTCATGGCTTTGGTGATGTCATAATAGTCGTCATGGCGACGATGATGTCATAATGGTCGTCATGGCGACGATGATGTCATAATGGTCGTCACGGCGACGGTGATGTCATAATGGTCGTCATGGCGACGATGATGTCATAATGGTCGTCATGGCGACGATGATGTCATACTGGTCGTCATGGCGACGGTTTTGCCATAATGGTCGTCATGGCGACGATGACGTCATAATGGTCGTCATGGCGACGATGACGTCATAATGGTCGTCATGGCGACGATGACGTCATAATGGTCGTCATGGCGACGATTATGTCATACTGGTCGTCATGGCGACGGTGTTGCCATAATGGTCGTCATGGCGACGATGATGTCATAATGGTCGACATGCCGACGATGATGTCATAATGGTCGTCATGCCGATGATGATGTCATAATGGTCGTCATGGCGACGGTGTTGCCATAATGGTCGTCACGGCGACGATGATGTCATAATGGTCGTCACGGCGACGGTGATGTCATAATGGTCGTCATGGCGACGATGATGACATACTGGTCGTCATGGCGACGATGATGTCAATATGGTGGTCATGGCTTTGTTGATGTCATAATGGTCGTCATGGCGACGGTGAAGTCATAATGGTCGTCATGGCAATGGTGATGACAGAATGGTCGTCATGGCGACGATGATGTCAGTATGGTGGTCATGGCTTTGGTGATGTCATAATAGTCGTCATGGCGACGATGATGTCATAATGGTCGTCATGGCGACGATGATGTCATAATGGTCGTCATGGCGACGATGATGTCAGTATGGTTGTCATGGATTTGGTGATGTCATAATGGTCGTCATGGCGACGGTGATGTCATAATGGTCGTCATGGCGACGGTGATGTCATAATGGTCGTCATGGCGACGATGATGTCAGTATGGTTGTCATGGCTTTGGTGATGTCATAATGGTCGTCATGGCGACGGTGATGTCATAATGGTCGTCATGGCGACGATGATGTCATAATGGTCGTCACGGCGACGATGATGTCATACTGGTCGTCATGGCGAAGATGATGTCATAATGGTCGTCATGGCGACGATGATGTCATAATGGTCGTCATGGCGACGATGACGTCATAATGGTCGTCATGGCGACGATGATGTCAATATGGTCGTCATGCCGACGATGATGTCATAATGGTCGTTATGGCGACGGTGTTGCCATAATGGTCGTCATGGCGACGATGATGTCATAATGGTCGTCATGGCGACGATGATGTCATAATGGTCGTCATGGCGACGATGATGTCAATATGGTGGTCATGGCGACGGTGATGTCATAATGGTCGTCATGGCAATGGTGATGTCAGAATGCTCGTCATGGCGACGATGATGTCAGTATGGTGGTCATGGCTTTGGTGATGTCATAATAGTCGTCATGGCGACGATGATGTCATTATGGTTGTCATGGCTTTGGTGATGTCATAATGGTCGTCATGGCGACGGTGATGTCATAATGGTCGTCACGGCGACGATGATGTCATAATGGTCGTCACGGCGACGATGATGTCATAATGGTCGTCACGGCGACGGTGATGTCATAATGGTCGTCACGGCGACGGTGATGTTATAATGGTCGTCATGGAGACGATGACGTCATACTGGTCGTCATGGCGACGGTGTTGCCATAATGGTCGTCATGGCGACGATGATGTCATAATGGTCGTCATGGCGACGATGATGCCATAATGGTCGTCATGGTGACGATGACGTCATAGTGGTCGTCATGGCGACGATGATGTCATAATGGTCGTCATGGCGATGATGATGATGTCATACTGGTCGTCATGGCGACGGTGTTGCCATAATGGTCGTCATGGCGACGATGATGTCATAATGGTCGTCATGCCGACGATGATGTCATAATGGTCGTCATGGCGACGGTGTTGCCATAATGGTCGTCGTGGCGACGATGATGTCATAATGGTCGTCATGGCGACGGTGATGTCATATTGGTCGTCATGCCGACGATGATGTCATAATGGTCGTCATGGCGAAGATGACGTCATAATGGTCGTCATGGCGACGGTGTTGCCATAATAGTCGTCATGGCGACGATGATGTCATAATGGTCGTCATGGCGACGGTGATGTCATAATAGTCGTCATGGCGACGATGATGTCATAATGGTCGTCATGCCGACGATGATGTCATAATGGTCGTCATGGCGACGGTGTTGCCATAATAGTCGTCATGGCGACGATGATGTCATAATGGTCGTCATGGCGACGATGATGTCATAATGGTCGTCATGGCGACGATGATGTCAATATGGTGGTCATGGCTTTGTTGATGTCATAATGGTCGTCATGGCGACGGTGAAGTCATAATGGTCGTCATGGCAATGGTGATGACAGAATGGTCGTCATGGCGACGATGATGTCAGTATGGTGGTCATGGCTTTGGTGATGTCATAATAGTCGTCATGGCGACGATGATGTCATAATGGTCGTCATGGCGACGGTGATGTCATAATAGTCGTCATGGCGACGATGATGTCATAATGGTCGTCATGCCGACGATGATGTCATAATGGTCGTCATGGCGACGGTGTTGCCATAATGGTCGTCATGGCGACGATGATGTCATAATGGTCGTCATGGCGACGATGATGTCATAATGGTCGTCATGGCGATGATGATGTCATAAAGGTCGCCATGGCGACGATGATGTCATAATGGTCGTCATGGCGATGATGACGTCATAATGGTCGTCATGGCGACGATGATGTCATAATGGTCGTCACGGCGACAATGATGTCATACTGGTCGTCATGGCGACGGTGTTGCCATAATGGTCGTCATGGCGACGATGATGTCATAATGGTCGTCACTGCGACGATGATGTCATAATGGTCGTCACGGCGATGGTAATGTCATAATGGTCGTCATGGCGACGATGATGTCATACTGGTCGTCATGGCGACGGTGTTGCCATAATGGTCGTCATGGCGACGATGACGTCATAATGGTCGTCATGGCGACGATGATGTCATAATGGTCGTCATGGCGACGATGATGTCATACTGGTCGTCATGGTGACGGTGTTGCCATAATGGTCGTCATGGCGACGATGATGTCAAGATGGTAGTCATTGCTTTGGTGATGTCATTATGGTCGTCATGGCTTTGGTGATGTCATTATGGTCGTCATGGCTTTGGTGATGTCATAATGGTCGTCATGGCGACGGTGATGTCATAATGGTCGTCATGGCGACGATGATGTCATAATGGTCGTCACGGCGACGATGATGTCATAATGGTCGTCACGGCGACAGTGATGTCATAATGGTCGTCATGGCGACGATGATGTCATACTGGTCGTCATGGCGACGGTGTTGCCATAATGGTTGTCATGGCGACGATGATGTCATAATGGTCGTCATGGCGACGGTTATGTCATAATGGTCGTCATGCCGACGATGATGTCATAATGGTCGTCATGGCGAAGATGATGTCATAATGGTCGTCATGGCGACGATGATGTCATATTGGTCGTCATGGCGACGGTGTTGCCATAATGGTCGTCATGGCGACGATGATGTCATAATGGTCGTCATGGCGACGATGATGTCATAATGGTCGTCATGGCGACGGTGTTGCCATAATGGTCGTCATGGCGACGATGATGTCATAATGGTCGTCATGGCGACGGTGATGTCATAATGGTCGTCATGCCGACGATGATGTCATAATGGTCGTCATGGCGAAGATGATGTCATAATGGTCGTCATGGCGACGATGATGTCATAATGGTCGTCATGGCGACGATGATGTCATAATGGTCGTCATGGCGACGATGATGTCAATATGGTGGTCATGGCTTTGGTGATGTCATAATGGTCGTCATGGCCATGGTGATGTCATAATGGTCGTCATGGCAATGGTGATGACAGAATGGTCGTCATGGCGACGATGATGTCAGTATGGTGGCCATGGCTTTGGTGATGTCATAATAGTCGTCATGGCGACGATGATGTCATAATGGTCGTCATGGCGACGATGATGTCAGTATGGTTGTCATGGCTTTGGTGATTTCATAATGGTCGTCATGGCGACGGTGATGTCATAATGGTCGTCATGGCGACGATGATGTCATAATGGTCGTCACGGCGAAGATGATGTCATACTGGTCGTCATGGCGACGATAACGTCATAATGGTCGTCATGGCGACGGTGATGTCGTAATAGTCGTCATGGCGACGATGATGTCATTATGGTCGTCATGCCGACGATGATGTCATAATGGTCGTCATGGCGACGGTGTTGCCATAATGGTCGTCATGGCGACGATGATGTCATAATGGTCGTCATGGCGACGATGATGTCATAATGGTCGTCATGGCGACGATGATGTCAATATGGTGGTCATGGTTTTGGTGATGTCATAATGGTCGTCATGGCGACGGTGATGTCAAAATGGTCGTCATGGCAATGGTGATGTCAGTATGCTCGTCATGGCGACGATGATGTCAGTATGGTGGTCATGGCTTTGGTGATGTCATAATAGTCGTCATGGCGACGATGATGTCATAATGGTCGTCATGGCGACGATGATGTCATAATGGTCGTCACGGCGACGGTGATGTCATAATGGTCGTCATGGCGACGATGATGTCATAATGGTCGTCATGGCGACGATGATGTCATACTGGTCGTCATGGCGACGGTTTTGCCATAATGGTCGTCATGGCGACGATGACGTCATAATGGTCGTCATGGCGACGATGACGTCATAATGGTCGTCATGGCGACGATGACGTCATAATGGTCGTCATGGCGACGATCATGTCATACTGGTCGTCATGGCGACGGTGTTGCCATAATGGTCGTCATGGCGACGATGATGTCATAATGGTCGACATGCCGACGATGATGTCATAATGGTCGTCATGCCGATGATGATGTCATAATGGTCGTCATGGCGACGGTGTTGCCATAATGGTCGTCACGGCGACGATGATGTCATAATGGTCGTCACGGCGACGGTGATGTCATAATGGTCGTCATGGCGACGATGATGACATACTGGTCGTCATGGCGACGGTGTTGCCATAATGGTCGTCATGGCGACGATGACGTCATAATGGTCGTCATGGCGACGATGATGTCATAATGGTCGTCATGGCGACTATGACGTCATAATGGTTGTCATGGCGACGATGACGTCATAATGGTCGTCATGGCGACGATGATGTCATACTGGTCGTCATGGCGACGGTGTTGCCATAATGGTCGTCATGGCGACGATGATGTCATAATGGTCGTCATGGCGACGGTGATGTCATAATGGTCGTCATACCGACGATGATGTCAGTATGGTGGTCATGGCTTTGGTGATGTCATAATGGTCGTCATGGCGACGATGATGTCATAATGGTCGTCATGGCGACGAAGATGTCATAATGGTCGTCATGGCGACGATGATGTCATTATGGTGGTCATGGCTTTGGTGTTGTCATAATGGTCGTCATGGCGACGGTGATGTCATAATGGTCGTCATGGCAATGGTGATGTCAGATTGGTCGTCATGGTGACGATGATGTCAGTATGGTGGTCATGGCTTTGGTGATGTCATAATGGTCGTCATGGCGACGATGATGTCAAGATGGTTGTCATGGCTTTGGTGATGTCATTATGGTCGTCATGGCTTTGGTGATGTCATAATGGTCGTCATGGCGACGGTGATGTCATAATGGTCGTCATGGCGACGATGATGTCATAATGGTCGTCACGGCGACGATGATGTCATAATGGTGGTCACGGCGACAGTGATGTCATAATGGTCGTCATGGCGACGATGATGTCATACTGGTCGTCATGGCGACGGTGTTGCCATAATGGTCGTCATGGCGACGATGATGTCATAATGGTCGTCATGGCGACGGTTATGTCATAATGGTCGTCATGCCGACGATGATGTCATAATGGTCGTCATGGCGAAGATGATGTCATAATGGTCGTCATGGCGACGATGATGTCATATTGGTCGTCATGGCGACGGTGTTGCCATAATGGTCGTCATGGCGACGATGATGTCATAATGGTCGTCATGGCGACGATGATGTCATAATGGTCGTCATGGCGACGGTGTTGCCATAATGGTCGTCATGGCGACGATGATGTCATAATGGTCGTCATGGCGACGGTGATGTCATAATGGTCGTCATGCCGACGATGATGTCATAATGGTCGTCATGGCGAAGATGATGTCATAATGGTCGTCATGGCGACGATGATGTCATAATGGTCGTCATGGCGACGATGATGTCATAATGGTCGTCATGGCGACGATGATGTCAATATGGTGGTCATGGCTTTGGTGATGTCATAATGGTCGTCATGGCCATGGTGATGTCATAATGGTCGTCATGGCAATGGTGATGACAGAATGGTCGTCATGGCGACGATGATGTCAGTATGGTGGCCATGGCTTTGGTGATGTCATAATAGTCGTCATGGCGACGATGATGTCATAATGGTCGTCATGGCGACGATGATGTCAGTATGGTTGTCATGGCTTTGGTGATGTCATAATGGTCGTCATGGCGACGGTGATGTCATAATGGTCGTCATGGCGACGATGATGTCATAATGGTCGTCACGGCGACGATAACGTCATAATGGTCGTCATGGCGACGGTGATGTCGTAATAGTCGTCATGGCGACGATGATGTCATTATGGTCGTCATGCCGACGATGATGTCATAATGGTCGTCATGGCGACGGTGTTGCCATAATGGTCGTCATGGCGACGATGATGTCATAATGGTCGTCATGGCGACGATGATGTCCTAATGGTCGTCATGGCGACGATGATGTCAATATGGTGGTCATGGCTTTGGTGATGTCATAATGGTCGTCATGGCGACGGTGATGTCAAAATGGTCGTCATGGCAATGGTGATGTCAGTATGCTCGTCATGGCGACGATGATGTCAGTATGGTGGTCATGGCTTTGGTGATGTCATAATAGTCGTCATGGCGACGATGATGTCATAATGGTCGTCATGGCGACGATGATGTCATAATGGTCGTCACGGCGACGGTGATGTCATAATGGTCGTCATGGCGACGATGATGTCATAATGGTCGTCATGGCGACGATGATGTCATACTGGTCGTCATGGCGACGGTTTTGCCATAATGGTCGTCATGGCGACGATGACGTCATAATGGTCGTCATGGCGACGATGACGTCATAATGGTCGTCATGGCGACGATGACGTCATAATGGTCGTCATGGCGACGATTATGTCATACTGGTCGTCATGGCGACGGTGTTGCCATAATGGTCGTCATGGCGACGATGATGTCATAATGGTCGACATGCCGACGATGATGTCATAATGGTCGTCATGCCGATGATGATGTCATAATGGTCGTCATGGCGACGGTGTTGCCATAATGGTCGTCACGGCGACGATGATGTCATAATGGTCGTCACGGCGACGGTGATGTCATAATGGTCGTCATGGCGACGATGATGACATACTGGTCGTCATGGCGACGGTGTTGCGATAATGGTCGTCATGGCGACGATGACGTCATAATGGTCGTCATGGCGACGATGATGTCATAATGGTCGTCATGGCGACTATGACGTCATAATGGTTGTCATGGCGACGATGACGTCATAATGGTCGTCATGGCGACGATGATGTCATACTGGTCGTCATGGCGACGGTGTTGCCATAATGGTCGTCATGGCGACGATGATGTCATAATGGTCGTCATGGCGACGGTGATGTCATAATGGTCGTCATACCGACGATGATGTCAGTATGGTGGTCATGGCTTTGGTGATGTCATAATGGTCGTCATGGCGACGATGATGTCATAATGGTCGTCATGGCGACGATGATGTCATAATGGTCGTCATGGCGACGATGATGTCATTATGGTGGTCATGGCTTTGGTGTTGTCATAATGGTCGTCATGGCGACGGTGATGTCATAATGGTCGTCATGGCAATGGTGATGTCAGATTGGTCGTCATGGTGACGATGATGTCAGTATGGTGGTCATGGCTTTGGTGATGTCATAATGGTCGTCATGGCGACGATGATGTCAATATGGTTGTCATGGCTTTGGTGATGTCATAATGGTCGTCATGGCGACGATGATGTCATAATGGTCGTCATGGAGACGATGATGTCATAATGGTCGTCATGGCGACGGTGATGTCATAATGGTCTTCATGGCGACGGTGATGTCATAATGGTCGTCATGGCGACGATGATGTCATAATGGTCGTCATAGCGACGATGACGTCATAATGGTCGTCATGGCGACGGTGTTGCCATAATGGTCGTCATGGCGACGGTGTTGCCATAATGGTCGTCATGGCGACGATGATGTCATAATGGTCGTCATGGCAATGGTGATGACAGAATGGTCGTCATGGCGACGATGATGTCAGTATGGTGGTCATGGCTTTGGTGATGTCATAATAGTCGTCATGGCGACGATGATGTCATAATGGTCGTCATGGCGACGATGATGTCATAATGGTCGTCATGGCGACGATGATGTCAGTATGGTTGTCATGCCTTTGGTGATGTCATAATGGTCGTCATGGCGACGGTGATGTCATAATGGTCGTCATGGCGACGATGATGTCATAATGGTCGTCACGGCTACGATGATGTCATAATGGTCGTCACGGCGACGGTGATGTCATAATGGTCGTCATGGCGACGATGATGTCATACTGGTCGTCATGGCGACGGTGTTGCCATAATGGTCGTCATGGCGACGATGACGTCATAATGGTCGTCATGGCGACGATGACGTCATAATGGTCGTCATGGCGACGATGATGTCATAATGGTCGTCATGGCGACGATGATGTCATAATGGTCGTCATGGCGACGGTGTTGCCATAATGGTTGTCATGGCGACGATGATGTCATAATGGTCGTCATGCCGACGATGATGTCATAATGGTCGTCATGCCGACGATGATGTCATAATGGTCGTCATGGCGACGGTGTTGCCATAATGGTCGTCACGGCGAAGATGATGTCATAATGGTCGTCACGGCGACGGTGATGTCATACTGGTCGTCATGGCGACGGTGTTGCCATAATGGTCGTCATGGCGACGATGATGTCATAATGGTCGTCATGGCGACGATGATGTCATAATGGTCGTCATGGCGACGATGATGTCATAATGGTCGTCATGGCGACGATGATGTCATAATGGTCGTCATGGCGACGATGATGTCATAATGGTCGTCATGGCGACGATGACGTCATAATGGTTGTCATGGCGACGATGACGTCATAATGGTCGTCATGGCGACGATGACGTCATAATGGTCGTCATGGCGACGGTGTTGCCATAATGGTCGTCATGGCGACGGTGTTGCCATAATGGTCGTCATGGCGACGATGATGTCATAATGGTCGTCATGGCAATGGTGATGACAGAATGGTCGTCATGGCGACGATGATGTCAGTATGGTGGTCATGGCTTTGGTGATGTCATAATAGTCGTCATGGCGACGATGATGTCATAATGGTCGTTATGGCGACGATGATGTCATAATGGTCGTCATGGCGACGATGATGTCAGTATGGTTGTCATGCCTTTGGTGATGTCATAATGGTCGTCATGGCGACGGTGATGTCATAATGGTCGTCATGGCGACGATGATGTCATAATGGTCGTCACGGCTACGATGATGTCATAATGGTCGTCACGGCGACGGTGATGTCATAATGGTCGTCATGGCGACGATGATGTCATACTGGTCGTCATGGAGACGGTGTTGCCATAATGGTCGTCATGGCGACGATGACGTCATAATGGTCGTCATGGCGACGATGATGTCATAATGGTCGTCATGGCGACGATGATGTCATAATGGTCGTCATGGCGACCGTGTTGCCATAATGGTTGTCATGGCGACGATGATGTCATAATGGTCGTCATGCCGACGATGATGTCATAATGGTCGTCATGCCGACGATGATGTCATAATGGTCGTCATGGCGACGGTGTTGCCATAATGGTCGTCACGGCGAAGATGATGTCATAATGGTCGTCACGGCGACGGTGATGTCATACTGGTCGTCATGGCGACGGTGTTGCCATAATGGTCGTCATGGCAACGATGATGTCATAATGGTCGTCATGGCGACGATGATGTCATAATGGTCGTCATGGCGACGATGACGTCATAATGGTCGTCATGGCGACGATTATGTCATACTGGTCGTCATGGCGACGGTGTTGCCATAATGGTCGTCATGGCAACGATGATGTCATAATGGTCGACATGCCGACGATGATGTCATAATGGTCGTCATGCCGATGATGATGTCATAATGGTCGTCATGGCGACGGTGTTGCCATAATGGTCGTCACGGCGACGATGATGTCATAATGGTCGTCACGGCGACGGTGATGTCATAATGGTCGTCATGGCGACGATGATGACATACTGGTCGTCATGGCGACGGTGTTGCCATAATGGTCGTCATGGCGACGATGACGTCATAATGGTCGTCATGGCGACGATGATGTCATAATGGTCGTCATGGCGACGATGACGTCATAATGGTTGTCATGGCGACGATGACGTCATAATGGTCGTCATGGCGACGATGATGTCATACTGGTCGTCATGGCGACGGTGTTGCCATAATGGTCGTCATGGCGACGATGATGTCATAATGGTCGTCATGGCGACGGTGATGTCATAATGGTCGTCATGGCGACGATGACGTCATAATGGTCGTCATGGCGACGATGACGTCATAATGGTCGTCATGGCGACGATGACGTCATAATGGTCGTCATGGCGACGATTATGTCATACTGGTCGTCATGGCGACGGTGTTGCCATAATGGTCGTCATGGCGACGATGATGTCATAATGGTCGACATGCCGACGATGATGTCATAATGGTCGTCATGCCGATGATGATGTCATAATGGTCGTCATGGCGACGGTGTTGCCATAATGGTCGTCACGGCGACGATGATGTCATAATGGTCGTCACGGCGACGGTGATGTCATAATGGTCGTCATGGCGACGATGATGACATACTGGTCGTCATGGCGACGGTGTTGCGATAATGGTCGTCATGGCGACGATGACGTCATAATGGTCGTCATGGCGACGATGATGTCATAATGGTCGTCATGGCGACTATGACGTCATAATGGTTGTCATGGCGACGATGACGTCATAATGGTCGTCATGGCGACGATGATGTCATACTGGTCGTCATGGCGACGGTGTTGCCATAATGGTCGTCATGGCGACGATGATGTCATAATGGTCGTCATGGCGACGGTGATGTCATAATGGTCGTCATACCGACGATGATGTCAGTATGGTGGTCATGGCTTTGGTGATGTCATAATGGTCGTCATGGCGACGATGATGTCATAATGGTCGTCATGGCGACGATGATGTCATAATGGTCGTCATGGCGACGATGATGTCATTATGGTGGTCATGGCTTTGGTGTTGTCATAATGGTCGTCATGGCGACGGTGATGTCATAATGGTCGTCATGGCAATGGTGATGTCAGATTGGTCGTCATGGTGACGATGATGTCAGTATGGTGGTCATGGCTTTGGTGATGTCATAATGGTCGTCATGGCGACGATGATGTCAATATGGTTGTCATGGCTTTGGTGATGTCATAATGGTCGTCATGGCGACGATGATGTCATAATGGTCGTCATGGAGACGATGATGTCATAATGGTCGTCATGGCGACGGTGATGTCATAATGGTCTTCATGGCGACGGTTATGTCATAATGGTCGTCATGGCGACGATGATGTCATAATGGTCGTCATAGCGACGATGACGTCATAATGGTCGTCATGGCGACGGTGTTGCCATAATGGTCGTCATGGCGACGGTGTTGCCATAATGGTCGTCATGGCGACGATGATGTCATAATGGTCGTCATGGCAATGGTGATGACAGAATGGTCGTCATGGCGACGATGATGTCAGTATGGTGGTCATGGCTTTGGTGATGTCATAATAGTCGTCATGGCGACGATGATGTCATAATGGTCGTCATGGCGACGATGATGTCATAATGGTCGTCATGGCGACGATGATGTCAGTATGGTTGTCATGCCTTTGGTGATGTCATAATGGTCGTCATGGCGACGGTGATGTCATAATGGTCGTCATGGCGACGATGATGTCATAATGGTCGTCACGGCTACGATGATGTCATAATGGTCGTCACGGCGACGGTGATGTCATAATGGTCGTCATGGCGACGATGATGTCATACTGGTCGTCATGGCGACGGTGTTGCCATAATGGTCGTCATGGCGACGATGACGTCATAATGGTCGTCATGGCGACGATGACGTCATAATGGTCGTCATGGCGACAATGATGTCATAATGGTCGTCATGGCGACGATGATGTCATAATGGTCGTCATGGCGACGGTGTTGCCATAATGGTTGTCATGGCGACGATGATGTCATAATGGTCGTCATGCCGACGATGATGTCATAATGGTCGTCATGCCGACGATGATGTCATAATGGTCGTCATGGCGACGGTGTTGCCATAATGGTCGTCACGGCGAAGATGATGTCATAATGGTCGTCACGGCGACGGTGATGTCATACTGGTCGTCATGGCGACGGTGTTGCCATAATGGTCGTCATGGCGACGATGATGTCATAATGGTCGTCATGGCGACGATGATGTCATAATGGTCGTCATGGCGACGATGATGTCATAATGGTCGGCATGGCGACGATGACGTCATAATGGTTGTCATGGCGACGATGACGTCATAATGGTCGTCATGGCGACGATGACGTCATAATGGTCGTCATGGCGACGGTGTTGCCATAATGGTCGTCATGGCGACGGTGTTGCCATAATGGTCGTCATGGCGACGATGATGTCATAATGGTCGTCATGGCAATGGTGATGACAGAATGGTCGTCATGGCGACGATGATGTCAGTATGGTGGTCATGGCTTTGGTGATGTCATAATAGTCGTCATGGCGACGATGATGTCATAATGGTCGTCATGGCGACGATGATGTCATAATGGTCGTCATGGCGACGATGATGTCAGTATGGTTGTCATGCCTTTGGTGATGTCATAATGGTTGTCATGCCTTTGGTGATGTCATAATGGTCGTCATGGCGACGATGATGTCATAATGGTCGTCACGGCTACGATGATGTCATAATGGTCGTCACGGCGACGGTGATGTCATAATGGTCGTCATGGCGACGATGATGTCATACTGGTCGTCATGGCGACGGTGTTGCCATAATGGTCGTCATGGCGACGATGACGTCATAATGGTCGTCATGGCGACGATGATGTCATAATGGTCGTCATGGCGACGATGATGTCATAATGGTCGTCATGGCGACCGTGTTGCCATAATGGTTGTCATGGCGACGATGATGTCATAATGGTCGTCATGCCGACGATGATGTCATAATGGTCGTCATGCCGACGATGATGTCATAATGGTCGTCATGGCGACGGTGTTGCCATAATGGTCGTCACGGCGAAGATGATGTCATAATGGTCGTCACGGCGACGGTGATGTCATACTGGTCGTCATGGCGACGGTGTTGCCATAATGGTCGTCATGGCGACGATGATGTCATAATGGTCGTCATGGCGACGATGATGTCATAATGGTCGTCATGGCGACGATGACGTCATAATGGTCGTCATGGCGACGATTATGTCATACTGGTCGTCATGGCGACGGTGTTGCCATAATGGTCGTCATGGCGACGATGATGTCATAATGGTCGACATGCCGACGATGATGTCATAATGGTCGTCATGCCGATGATGATGTCATAATGGTCGTCATGGCGACGGTGTTGCCATAATGGTCGTCACGGCGACGATGATGTCATAATGGTCGTCACGGCGACGGTGATGTCATAATGGTCGTCATGGCGACGATGATGACATACTGGTCGTCATGGCGACGGTGTTGCCATAATGGTCGTCATGGCGACGATGACGTCATAATGGTCGTCATGGCGACGATGATGTCATAATGGTCGTCATGGCGACGATGACGTCATAATGGTTGTCATGGCGACAATGACGTCATAATGGTCGTCATGGCGACGATGATGTCATACTGGTCGTCATGGCGACGGTGTTGCCATAATGGTCGTCATGGCGACGATGATGTCATAATGGTCGTCATGGCGACGGTGATGTCATAATGGTCGTCATGGCGACGATGACGTCATAATGGTCGTCATGGCGACGATGACGTCATAATGGTCGTCATGGCGACGATGACGTCATAATGGTCGTCATGGCGACGATTATGTCATACTGGTCGTCATGGCGACGGTGTTGCCATAATGGTCGTCATGGCGACGATGATGTCATAATGGTCGACATGCCGACGATGATGTCATAATGGTCGTCATGCCGATGATGATGTCATAATGGTCGTCATGGCGACGGTGTTGCCATAATGGTCGTCACGGCGACGATGATGTCATAATGGTCGTCACGGCGACGGTGATGTCATAATGGTCGTCATGGCGACGATGATGACATACTGGTCGTCATGGCGACGGTGTTGCCATAATGGTCGTCATGGCGACGATGACGTCATAATGGTCGTCATGGCGACGATGATGTCATAATGGTCGTCATGGCGACAATGACGTCATAATGGTTGTCATGGCGACGATGACGTCATAATGGTCGTCATGGCGACGATGATGTCATACTGGTCGTCATGGCGACGGTGTTGCCATAATGGTCGTCATGGCGACGATGATGTCATAATGGTCGTCATGGCGACGGTGATGTCATAATGGTCGTCATGGCGACGATGACGTCATAATGGTCGTCATGGCGACGATGACGTCATAATGGTCGTCATGGCGACGATGACGTCATAATGGTCGTCATGGCGACGATTATGTCATACTGGTCGTCATGGCGACGGTGTTGCCATAATGGTCGTCATGGCGACGATGATGTCATAATGGTCGACATGCCGACGATGATGTCATAATGGTCGTCATGCCGATGATGATGTCATAATGGTCGTCATGGCGACGGTGTTGCCATAATGGTCGTCATGGCGACGATGATGTCATAATGGTCGTCATGGCGACGATGATGTCATAATGGTCGTCATGGCGACGATGACGTCATAATGGTCGTCATGGCGACGATGACGTAATAATGGTCGTCATGGCGACGATGATGTCATAATGGTCGTCATGGCGACGATGATGTCATAATGGTCGTCATGGCGACGGTGTTGCCATAATGGTTGTCATGGCGACGATGATGTCATAATGGTCGTCATGCCGACGATGATGTCATAATGGTCATCATGCCGACGATGATGTCATAATGGTCGTCATGGCGACGGTGTTGCCATAATGGTCGTCACGGCGAAGATGATGTCATAATGGTCGTCACGGCGACGGTGATGTCATACTGGTCGTCATGGCGACGGTGTTGCCATAATGGTCGTCATGGCGACGATGATGTCATAATGGTCGTCATGGCGACGATGATGTCATAATGGTCGTCATGGCGACGATGACGTCATAATGGTCGTCATGGCGACGATTATGTCATACTGGTCGTCATGGCGACGGTGTTGCCATAATGGTCGTCATGGCGACGATGATGTCATAATGGTCGACATGCCGACGATGATGTCATAATGGTCGTCATGCCGATGATGATGTCATAATGGTCGTCATGGCGACGGTGTTGCCATAATGGTCGTCACGGCGACGATGATGTCATAATGGTCGTCACGGCGACGGTGATGTCATAATGGTCGTCATGGCGACGATGATGACATACTGGTCGTCATGGCGACGGTGTTGCCATAATGGTCGTCATGGCGACGATGACGTCATAATGGTCGTCATGGCGACGATGATGTCATAATGGTCGTCATGGCGACGATGACGTCATAATGGTTGTCATGGCGACGATGACGTCATAATGGTCGTCATGGCGACGATGATGTCATACTGGTCGTCATGGCGACGGTGTTGCCATAATGGTCGTCATGGCGACGATGATGTCATAATGGTCGTCATGGCGACGGTGATGTCATAATGGTCGTCATGGCGACGATGACGTCATAATGGTCGTCATGGCGACGATGACGTCATAATGGTCGTCATGGCGACGATGACGTCATAATGGTCGTCATGGCGACGATTATGTCATACTGGTCGTCATGGCGACGGTGTTGCCATAATGGTCGTCATGGCGACGATGATGTCATAATGGTCGACATGCCGACGATGATGTCATAATGGTCGTCATGCCGATGATGATGTCATAATGGTCGTCATGGCGACGGTGTTGCCATAATGGTCGTCACGGCGACGATGATGTCATAATGGTCGTCACGGCGACGGTGATGTCATAATGGTCGTCATGGCGACGATGATGACATACTGGTCGTCATGGCGACGGTGTTGCCATAATGGTCGTCATGGCGACGATGACGTCATAATGGTCGTCATGGCGACGATGATGTCATAATGGTCGTCATGGCGACAATGACGTCATAATGGTTGTCATGGCGACGATGACGTCATAATGGTCGTCATGGCGACGATGACGTCATAATGGTCGTCATGGCGACGATGATGTCATACTGGTCGTCATGGCGACGGTGTTGCCATAATGGTCGTCATGGCGACGATGATGTCATAATGGTCGTCATGTCGACGGTGATGTCATAATGGTCGTCATGGCGACGATGACGTCATAATGGTCGTCATGGCGACGATGACGTCATAATGGTCGTCATGGCGACGATGACGTCATAATGGTCGTCATGGCGACGATTATGTCATACTGGTCGTCATGGCGACGGTGTTGCCATAATGGTCGTCATGGCGACGATGATGTCATAATGGTCGACATGCCGACGATGATGTCATAATGGTCGTCATGCCGATGATGATGTCATAATGGTCGTCATGGCGACGGTGTTGCCATAATGGTCGTCATGGCGACGATGATGTCATAATGGTCGTCATGGCGACGATGATGTCATAGTGGTCGTCATGGCGACGATGACGTCATAATGGTCGTCATGGCGACGATGATGTCATACTGGTCGTCATGGCGACGGTGTTGCCATAATGGTCGTCATGGCGACGATGATGTCAGAATGGTCGTCATGGCGACGGTGATGTCATAATGGTCGTCATGGCTTTGGTGATGTCAGTATGGTGGTCATGGCTTTGGTGATGTCATAATGGTCGTCATGGCGACGATGATGTCATAATGGTCGTCATGGCGACGATGATGTCAGTATGATGGTCATGGCTTTGGTGATGTCATAATGGTCGTCATGACGACGGTGATGTCATAATGGTCGTCATGGCAATGGTAATGTCAGAATGGTCATCATGGCGACGATGATGTCAGTATGGTGGTCATGGCGATGATGATGTCATAATGGTCGTCATGGCGACGATGATGTCAATATGGTTGTCATGGCGACGGTGATGTCATAATGGTCGTCATGGCGACGGTGATGTCAAAATGGTCGTCATGGCAATGGTGATGTCAGTATGCTCGTCATGGCGACGATGATGTCAGTATGGTGGTCATGGCTTTGGTGATGTCATAATAGTCGTCATGGCGACGATGATGTCATAATCGTCGTCATGGCGACGATGATGTCATAATGGTCGTCACGGCGACGGTGATGTCATAATGGTCGTCATGGCGACGATGATGTCATAATGGTCGTCATGGCGACGATGATGTCATACTGGTCGTCATGGCGACGGTGTTGCCATAATGGTCGTCATGGCGACGATGACGTCATAATGGTCGTCATGGCGACGATGACGTCATAATGGTCGTCATGGCGACGATGACGTCATAATGGTCGTCATGGCGACGATGACGTCATAATGGTCGTCATGGCGACGATGACGTCATAATGGTCGTCATGGCGACGATGACGTCATACTGGTCGTCATGGCGACGGTGTTGCCATAATGGTCGTCATGGCGACGATGATGTCATAATGGTCGACATGCCGACGATGATGTCATAATGGTCGTCATGCCGATGATGATGTCATAATGGTCGTCATGGCGACGGTGTTGCCATAATGGTCGTCACGGCGACGATGATGTCATAATGGTCGTCATGGCGACGGTGATGTCATAATGGTCGTCATGGCGACGATGATGACATACTGGTCGTCATGGCGACGGTGTTGCCATAATGGTCGTCATGGCGACGATGATGTCAAAATGGTCGTCATGGCGACGATGATGCCATAATGGTCGTCATGGCGACGATGACGTCATAATGGTCGTCATGGCGACGATGATGTCATAATGGTCGTCATGGCGACGATGATGATGTCATACTGGTCGTCATGGCGACGGTGTTGCCATAATGGTCGTCATGGCGACGATGATGTCATAATGGTCGTCATGCCGACGATGATGTCATAATGGTCGTCATGGCGACGGTGTTGCCATAATGGTCGTCGTGGCGACGGTGATGTCATATTGGTCGTCATGCCGACGATGATGTCATAATGGTCGTCATGGCGACGATGATGTCATAATGGTCGTCATGGCGACGGTGATGTCATAATAGTCGTCATGGCGACGATGATGTCATAATGGTCGTCATGCCGACAATGATGTCATAATGGTCGTCATGGCGACGGTGTTGCCATAATAGTCGTCATGGCGACGATGATGTCATAATGGTCGTCATGGCGACGATGATGTCATAATGGTCGTCATGGCGACGATGATGTCAATATGGTGGTCATGGCTTTGTTGATGTCATAATGGTCGTCATGGCGACGGTGAAGTCATAATGGTCGTCATGGCAATGGTGATGACAGAATGGTCGTCATGGCGACGATGATGTCAGTATGGTGGTCATGGCTTTGGTGATGTCATAATAGTCGTCATGGCGACGATGATGTCATAATGGTCGTCAAGGCGACGATGATGTCATAATGGTCGTCATGGCGACGATGATGTCAGTATGGTTGTCATGGATTTGGTGATGTCATAATGGTCGTCATGGCGACGGTGATGTCATAATGGTCGTCATGGCGACGGTGATGTCATAATGGTCGTCATGGCGACGATGATGTCAGTATGGTTGTCATGGCTTTGGTGATGTCATAATGGTCGTCATGGCGACGGTGATGTCATAATGGTCGTCATGGCGACGATGATGTCATAATGGTCGTCACGGCGACGATGATGTCATACTGGTCGTCATGGCGAAGATGATGTCATAATGGTCGTCATGGCGACGATGATGTCATAATGGTCGTCATGGCGACGATGACGTCATAATGGTCGTCATGGCGACGATGATGTCAATATGGTCGTCATGCCGACGATGATGTCATAATGGTCGTTATGGCGACGGTGTTGCCATAATGGTCGTCATGGCGACGATGATGTCATAATGGTCGTCATGGCGACGATGATGTCATAATGGTCGTCATGGCGACGATGATGTCAATATGGTGGTCATGGCGACGGTGATGTCATAATGGTCGTCATGGCAATGGTGATGTCAGAATGCTCGTCATGGCGACGATGATGTCAGTATGGTGGTCATGGCTTTGGTGATGTCATAATAGTCGTCATGGCGACGATGATGTCATTATGGTTGTCATGGCTTTGGTGATGTCATAATGGTCGTCATGGCGACGGTGATGTCATAATGGTCGTCACGGCGACGATGATGTCATAATGGTCGTCACGGCGACGATGATGTCATAATGGTCGTCACGGCGACGGTGATGTCATAATGGTCGTCACGGCGACGGTGATGTTATAATGGTCGTCATGGCGACGATGACGTCATACTGGTCGTCATGGCGACGGTGTTGCCATAATGGTCGTCATGGCGACGATGATGTCATAATGGTCGTCATGGCGACGATGATGCCATAATGGTCGTCATGGCGACGATGACGTCATAGTGGTCGTCATGGCGACGATGATGTCATAATGGTCGTCATGGCGATGATGATGATGTCATACTGGTCGTCATGGCGACGGTGTTGCCATAATGGTCGTCATGGCGACGATGATGTCATAATGGTCGTCATGCCGACGATGATGTCATAATGGTCGTCATGGCGACGGTGTTGCCATAATGGTCGTCGTGGCGACGATGATGTCATAATGGTCGTCATGGCGACGGTGATGTCATATTGGTCGTCATGCCGACGATGATGTCATAATGGTCGTCATGGCGAAGATGACGTCATAATGGTCGTCATGGCGACGGTGTTGCCATAATAGTCGTCATGGCGACGATGATGTCATAATGGTCGTCATGGCGACGGTGATGTCATAATAGTCGTCATGGCGACGATGATGTCATAATGGTCGTCATGCCGACGATGATGTCATAATGGTCGTCATGGCGACGGTGTTGCCATAACAGTCGTCATGGCGACGATGATGTCATAATGGTCGTCATGGCGACGATGATGTCATAATGGTCGTCATGGCGACGATGATGTCAATATGGTGGTCATGGCTTTGTTGATGTCATAATGGTCGTCATGGCGACGGTGAAGTCATAATGGTCGTCATGGCAATGGTGATGACAGAATGGTCGTCATGGCGACGATGATGTCAGTATGGTGGTCATGGCTTTGGTGATGTCATAATAGTCGTCATGGCGACGATGATGTCATAATGGTCGTCATGGCGACGGTGATGTCATAATAGTCGTCATGGCGACGATGATGTCATAATGGTCGTCATGCCGACGATGATGTCATAATGGTCGTCATGGCGACGGTGTTGCCATAATGGTCGTCATGGCGACGATGATGTCATAATGGTCGTCATGGCGACGATGATGTCATAATGGTCGTCATGGCGATGATGATGTCATAAAGGTCGCCATGGCGACGATGATGTCATAATGGTCGTCACGGCGATGATGACGTCATAATGGTCGTCATGGCGACGATGATGTCATAATGGTCGTCACGGCGACAATGATGTCATACTGGTCGTCATGGCGACGGTGTTGCCATAATGGTCGTCATGGCGACGATGATGTCATAATGGTCGTCACTGCGACGATGATGTCATAATGGTCGTCACGGCGATGGTAATGTCATAATGGTCGTCATGGCGACGATGATGTCATACTGGTCGTCATGGCGACGGTGTTGCCATAATGGTCGTCATGGCGACGATGACGTCATAATGGTCGTCATGGCGACGATGATGTCATAATGGTCGTCATGGCGACGATGATGTCATACTGGTCGTCATGGTGACGGTGTTGCCATAATGGTCGTCATGGCGACGATGATGTCAAGATGGTTGTCATGGCTTTGGTGATGTCATTATGGTCGTCATGGCTTTGGTGATGTCATAATGGTCGTCATGGCGACGGTGATGTCATAATGGTCGTCATGGCGACGATGATGTCATAATGGTCGTCACGGCGACGATGATGTCATAATGGTCGTCACGGCGACAGTGATGTCATAATGGTCGTCATGGCGACGATGATGTCATACTGGTCGTCATGGCGACGGTGTTGCCATAATGGTCGTCATGGCGACGATGATGTCATAATGGTCGTCATGGCGACGGTTATGTCATAATGGTCGTCATGCCGACGATGATGTCATAATGGTCGTCATGGCGAAGATGATGTCATAATGGTCGTCATGGCGACGATGATGTCATATTGGTCGTCATGGCGACGGTGTTGCCATAATGGTCGTCATGGCGACGATGATGTCATAATGGTCGTCATGGCGACGATGATGTCATAATGGTCGTCATGGCGACGGTGTTGCCATAATGGTCGTCATGGCGACGATGATGTCATAATGGTCGTCATGGCGACGGTGATGTCATAATGGTCGTCATGCCGACGATGATGTCATAATGGTCGTCATGGCGAAGATGATGTCATAATGGTCGTCATGGCGACGATGATGTCATAATGGTCGTCATGGCGACGATGATGTCATAATGGTCGTCATGGCGACGATGATGTCAATATGGTGGTCATGGCTTTGGTGATGTCATAATGGTCGTCATGGCCATGGTGATGTCATAATGGTCGTCATGGCAATGGTGATGACAGAATGGTCGTCATGGCGACGATGATGTCAGTATGGTGGCCATGGCTTTGGTGATGTCATAATAGTCGTCATGGCGACGATGATGTCATAATGGTCGTCATGGCGACGATGATGTCAGTATGGTTGTCATGGCTTTGGTGATGTCATAATGGTCGTCATGGCGACGGTGATGTCATAATGGTCGTCATGGCGACGATGATGTCATAATGGTCGTCACGGCGAAGATGATGTCATACTGGTCGTCATGGCGACGATAACGTCATAATGGTCGTCATGGCGACGGTGATGTCGTAATAGTCGTCATGGCGACGATGATGTCATTATGGTCGTCATGCCGACGATGATGTCATAATGGTCGTCATGGCGACGGTGTTGCCATAATGGTCGTCATGGCGACGATGATGTCATAATGGTCGTCATGGCGACGATGATGTCATAATGGTCGTCATGGCGACGATGATGTCAATATGGTGGTCATGGCTTTGGTGATGTCATAATGGTCGTCATGGCGACGGTGATGTCAAAATGGTCGTCATGGCAATGGTGATGTCAGTATGCTCGTCATGGCGACGATGATGTCAGTATGGTGGTCATGGCTTTGGTGATGTCATAATAGTCGTCATGGCGACGATGATGTCATAATGGTCGTCATGGCGACGATGATGTCATAATGGTCGTCACGGCGACGGTGATGTCATAATGGTCGTCATGGCGACGATGATGTCATAATGGTCGTCATGGCGACGATGATGTCATACTGGTCGTCATGGCGACGGTTTTGCCATAATGGTCGTCATGGCGACGATGACGTCATAATGGTCGTCATGGCGACGATGACGTCATAATGGTCGTCATGGCGACGATTACGTCATAATGGTCGTCATGGCGACGATTATGTCATACTGGTCGTCATGGCGACGGTGTTGCCATAATGGTCGTCATGGCGACGATGATGTCATAATGGTCGACATGCCGACGATGATGTCATAATGGTCGTCATGCCGATGATGATGTCATAATGGTCGTCATGGCGACGGTGTTGCCATAATGGTCGTCACGGCGACGATGATGTCATAATGGTCGTGACGGTGATGTCATAATGGTCGTCATGGCGACGATGATGACATACTGGTCGTCATGGCGACGGTGTTGCCATAATGGTCGTCATGGCGACGATGACGTCATAATGGTCGTCATGGCGACGATGATGTCATAATGGTCGTCATGGCGACTATGACGTCATAATGGTTGTCATGGCGACGATGACGTCATAATGGTCGTCATGGCGACGATGATGTCATACTGGTCGTCATGGCGACGGTGTTGCCATAATGGTCGTCATGGCGACGATGATGTCATAATGGTCGTCATGGCGACGGTGATGTCATAATGGTCGTCATACCGACGATGATGTCAGTATGGTGGTCATGGCTTTGGTGATGTCATAATGGTCGTCATGGCGACGATGATGTCATAATGGTCGTCATGGCGACGATGATGTCATAATGGTCGTCATGGCGACGATGATGTCATTATGGTGGTCATGGCTTTGGTGTTGTCATAATGGTCGTCATGGCGACGGTGATGTCATAATGGTCGTCATGGCAATGGTGATGTCAGATTGGTCGTCATGGTGACGATGATGTCAGTATGGTGGTCATGGCTTTGGTGATGTCATAATGGTCGTCATGGCGACGATGATGTCAAGATGGTTGTCATGGCTTTGGTGATGTCATTATGGTCGTCATGGCTTTGGTGATGTCATAATGGTCGTCATGGCGACGGTGATGTCATAATGGTCGTCATGGCGACGATGATGTCATAATGGTCGTCACGGCGACGATGATGTCATAATGGTGGTCACGGCGACAGTGATGTCATAATGGTCGTCATGGCGACGATGATGTCATACTGGTCGTCATGGCGACGGTGTTGCCATAATGGTCGTCATGGCGACGATGATGTCATAATGGTCGTCATGGCGACGGTTATGTCATAATGGTCGTCATGCCGACGATGATGTCATAATGGTCGTCATGGCGAAGATGATGTCATAATGGTCGTCATGGCGACGATGATGTCATATTGGTCGTCATGGCGACGGTGTTGCCATAATGGTCGTCATGGCGACGATGATGTCATAATGGTCGTCATGGCGACGATGATGTCATAATGGTCGTCATGGCGACGGTGTTGCCATAATGGTCGTCATGGCGACGATGATGTCATAATGGTCGTCATGGCGACGGTGATGTCATAATGGTCGTCATGCCGACGATGATGTCATAATGGTCGTCATGGCGAAGATGATGTCATAATGGTCGTCATGGCGACGATGATGTCATAATGGTCGTCATGGCGACGATGATGTCATAATGGTCGTCATGGCGACGATGATGTCAATATGGTGGTCATGGCTTTGGTGATGTCATAATGGTCGTCATGGCCATGGTGATGTCATAATGGTCGTCATGGCAATGGTGATGACAGAATGGTCGTCATGGCGACGATGATGTCAGTATGGTGGCCATGGCTTTGGTGATGTCATAATAGTCGTCATGGCGACGATGATGTCATAATGGTCGTCATGGCGACGATGATGTCAGTATGGTTGTCATGGATTTGGTGATGTCATAATGGTCGTCATGGCGACGGTGATGTCATAATGGTCGTCATGGCGACGATGATGTCATAATGGTCGTCACGGCGAAGATGATGTCATACTGGTCGTCATGGCGACGATAACGTCATAATGGTCGTCATGGCGACGGTGATGTCGTAATAGTCGTCATGGCGACGATGATGTCATTATGGTCGTCATGCCGACGATGATGTCATAATGGTCGTCATGGCGACGGTGTTGCCATAATGGTCGTCATGGCGACGATGATGTCATAATGGTCGTCATGGCGACGATGATGTCCTAATGGTCGTCATGGCGACGATGATGTCAATATGGTGGTCATGGCTTTGGTGATGTCATAATGGTCGTCATGGCGACGGTGATGTCAAAATGGTCGTCATGGCAATGGTGATGTCAGTATGCTCGTCATGGCGACGATGATGTCAGTATGGTGGTCATGGCTTTGGTGATGTCATAATAGTCGTCATGGCGACGATGATGTCATAATGGTCGTCATGGCGACGATGATGTCATAATGGTCGTCACGGCGACGGTGATGTCATAATGGTCGTCATGGCGACGATGATGTCATAATGGTCGTCATGGCGACGATGATGTCATACTGGTCGTCATGGCGACGGTTTTGCCATAATGGTCGTCATGGCGACGATGACGTCATAATGGTCGTCATGGCGACGATGACGTCATAATGGTCGTCATGGCGACGATTATGTCATACTGGTCGTCATGGCGACGGTGTTGCCATAATGGTCGTCATGGCGACGATGATGTCATAATGGTCGACATGCCGACGATGATGTCATAATGGTCGTCATGCCGATGATGATGTCATAATGGTCGTCATGGCGACGGTGTTGCCATAATGGTCGTCACGGCGACGATGATGTCATAATGGTCGTCACGGCGACGGTGATGTCATAATGGTCGTCATGGCGACGATGATGACATACTGGTCGTCATGGCGACGATGATGTCAATATGGTGGTCATGGCTTTGTTGATGTCATAATGGTCGTCATGGCGACGGTGAAGTCATAATGGTCGTCATGGCAATGGTGATGACAGAATGGTCGTCATGGCGACGATGATGTCAGTATGGTGGTCATGGCTTTGGTGATGTCATAATAGTCGTCATGGCGACGATGATGTCATAATGGTCGTCATGGCGACGATGATGTCAGTATGGTTGTCATGGATTTGGTGATGTCATAATGGTCGTCATGGCGACGGTGATGTCATAATGGTCGTCATGGCGACGGTGATGTCATAATGGTCGTCATGGCGACGATGATGTCAGTATGGTTGTCATGGCTTTGGTGATGTCATAATGGTCGTCATGGCGACGGTGATGTCATAATGGTCGTCATGGCGACGATGATGTCATAATGGTCGTCACGGCGACGATGATGTCATACTGGTCGTCATGGCGAAGATGATGTCATAATGGTCGTCATGGCGACGATGATGTCATAATGGTCGTCATGGCGACGATGACGTCATAATGGTCGTCATGGCGACGATGATGTCAATATGGTCGTCATGCCGACGATGATGTCATAATGGTCGTTATGGCGACGGTGTTGCCATAATGGTCGTCATGGCGACGATGATGTCATAATGGTCGTCATGGCGACGATGATGTCATAATGGTCGTCATGGCGACGATGATGTCAATATGGTGGTCATGGCGACGGTGATGTCATAATGGTCGTCATGGCAATGGTGATGTCAGAATGCTCGTCATGGCGACGATGATGTCAGTATGGTGGTCATGGCTTTGGTGATGTCATAATAGTCGTCATGGCGACGATGATGTCATTATGGTTGTCATGGCTTTGGTGATGTCATAATGGTCGTCATGGCGACGGTGATGTCATAATGGTCGTCACGGCGACGATGATGTCATAATGGTCGTCACGGCGACGATGATGTCATAATGGTCGTCACGGCGACGGTGATGTCATAATGGTCGTCACGGCGACGGTGATGTCATAATGGTCGTCACGGCGACGGTGATGTTATAATGGTCGTCATGGAGACGATGACGTCATACTGGTCGTCATGGCGACGGTGTTGCCATAATGGTCGTCATGGCGACGATGATGTCATAATGGTCGTCATGGCGACGATGATGCCATAATGGTCGTCATGGCGACGATGACGTCATAGTGGTCGTCATGGCGACGATGATGTCATAATGGTCGTCATGGCGATGATGATGATGTCATACTGGTCGTCATGGCGACGGTGTTGCCATAATGGTCGTCATGGCGACGATGATGTCATAATGGTCGTCATGCCGACGATGATGTCATAATGGTCGTCATGGCGACGGTGTTGCCATAATGGTCGTCGTGGCGACGATGATGTCATAATGGTCGTCATGGCGACGGTGATGTCATATTGGTCGTCATGCCGACGATGATGTCATAATGGTCGTCATGGCGAAGATGACGTCATAATGGTCGTCATGGCGACGGTGTTGCCATAATAGTCGTCATGGCGACGATGATGTCATAATGGTCGTCATGGCGACGGTGATGTCATAATAGTCGTCATGGCGACGATGATGTCATAATGGTCGTCATGCCGACGATGATGTCATAATGGTCGTCATGGCGACGGTGTTGCCATAATAGTCGTCATGGCGACGATGATGTCATAATGGTCGTCATGGCGACGATGATGTCATAATGGTCGTCATGGCGACGATGATGTCAATATGGTGGTCATGGCTTTGTTGATGTCATAATGGTCGTCATGGCGACGGTGAAGTCATAATGGTCGTCATGGCAATGGTGATGACAGAATGGTCGTCATGGCGACGATGATGTCAGTATGGTGGTCATGGCTTTGGTGATGTCATAATAGTCGTCATGGCGACGATGATGTCATAATGGTCGTCATGGCGACGGTGATGTCATAATAGTCGTCATGGCGACGATGATGTCATAATGGTCGTCATGCCGACGATGATGTCATAATGGTCGTCATGGCGACGGTGTTGCCATAATGGTCGTCATGGCGACGATGATGTCATAATGGTCGTCATGGCGACGATGATGTCATAATGGTCGTCATGGCGATGATGATGTCATAAAGGTCGCCATGGCGACGATGATGTCATAATGGTCGTCATGGCGATGATGACGTCATAATGGTCGTCATGGCGACGATGATGTCATAATGGTCGTCACGGCGACAATGATGTCATACTGGTCGTCATGGCGACGGTGTTGCCATAATGGTCGTCATGGCGACGATGATGTCATAATGGTCGTCACTGCGACGATGATGTCATAATGGTCGTCACGGCGATGGTAATGTCATAATGGTCGTCATGGCGACGATGATGTCATACTGGTCGTCATGGCGACGGTGTTGCCATAATGGTCGTCATGGCGACGATGACGTCATAATGGTCGTCATGGCGACGATGATGTCATAATGGTCGTCATGGCGACGATGATGTCATACTGGTCGTCATGGTGACGGTGTTGCCATAATGGTCGTCATGGCGACGATGATGTCAAGATGGTAGTCATGGCTTTGGTGATGTCATTATGGTCGTCATGGCTTTGGTGACGTCATATTGGTCGTCATGGCGACGATGACGTCATAATGGTCGTCATGGCGACGATGATGTCATAATGGTCGTCATGGCGACGATGATGTCATAATGGTCGTCATGGCGACGGTGTTGCCATAATGGTTGTCATGGCGACGATGATGTCATAATGGTCGTCATGCCGACGATGATGTCATAATGGTCGTCATGCCGACGATGATGTCATAATGGTCGTCATGGCGACGGTGTTGCCATAATGGTCGTCACGGCGAAGATGATGTCATAATGGTCGTCACGGCGACGGTGATGTCATACTGGTCGTCATGGCGACGGTGTTGCCATAATGGTCGTCATGGCGACGATGATGTCATAATGGTCGTCATGGCGACGATGATGTCATAATGGTCGTCATGGCGACGATGATGTCATAATGGTCGTCATGGCGACGATGATGTCATAATGGTCGTCATGGCGACGATGATGTCATAATGGTCGTCATGGCGACGATGACGTCATAATGGTTGTCATGGCGACGATGACGTCATAATGGTCGTCATGGCGACGATGACGTCATAATGGTCGTCATGGCGACGGTGTTGCCATAATGGTCGTCATGGCGACGGTGTTGCCATAATGGTCGTCATGGCGACGATGATGTCATAATGGTCGTCATGGCAATGGTGATGACAGAATGGTCGTCATGGCGACGATGATGTCAGTATGGTGGTCATGGCTTTGGTGATGTCATAATAGTCGTCATGGCGACGATGATGTCATAATGGTCGTCATGGCGACGATGATGTCATAATGGTCGTCATGGCGACGATGATGTCAGTATGGTTGTCATGCCTTTGGTGATGTCATAATGGTCGTCATGGCGACGGTGATGTCATAATGGTCGTCATGGCGACGATGATGTCATAATGGTCGTCACGGCTACGATGATGTCATAATGGTCGTCACGGCGACGGTGATGTCATAATGGTCGTCATGGCGACGATGATGTCATACTGGTCGTCATGGCGACGGTGTTGCCATAATGGTCGTCATGGCGACGATGACGTCATAATGGTCGTCATGGCGACGATGATGTCATAATGGTCGTCATGGCGACGATGATGTCATAATGGTCGTCATGGCGACCGTGTTGCCATAATGGTTGTCATGGCGACGATGATGTCATAATGGTCGTCATGCCGACGATGATGTCATAATGGTCGTCATGCCGACGATGATGTCATAATGGTCGTCATGGCGACGGTGTTGCCATAATGGTCGTCACGGCGAAGATGATGTCATAATGGTCGTCACGGCGACGGTGATGTCATACTGGTCGTCATGGCGACGGTGTTGCCATAATGGTCGTCATGGCAACGATGATGTCATAATGGTCGTCATGGCGACGATGATGTCATAATGGTCGTCATGGCGACGATGACGTCATAATGGTCGTCATGGCGACGATTATGTCATACTGGTCGTCATGGCGACGGTGTTGCCATAATGGTCGTCATGGCGACGATGATGTCATAATGGTCGACATGCCGACGATGATGTCATAATGGTCGTCATGCCGATGATGATGTCATAATGGTCGTCATGGCGACGGTGTTGCCATAATGGTCGTCACGGCGACGATGATGTCATAATGGTCGTCACGGCGACGATGATGACATACTGGTCGTCATGGCGACGGTGTTGCCATAATGGTCGTCATGGCGACGATGACGTCATAATGGTCGTCATGGCGACGATGATGTCATAATGGTCGTCATGGCGACGATGACGTCATAATGGTTGTCATGGCGACGATGACGTCATAATGGTCGTCATGGCGACGATGATGTCATACTGGTCGTCATGGCGACGGTGTTGCCATAATGGTCGTCATGGCGACGATGATGTCATAATGGTCGTCATGGCGACGGTGATGTCATAATGGTCGTCATGGCGACGATGACGTCATAATGGTCGTCATGGCGACGATGACGTCATAATGGTCGTCATGGCGACGATGACGTCATAATGGTCGTCATGGCGACGATTATGTCATACTGGTCGTCATGGCGACGGTGTTGCCATAATGGTCGTCATGGCGACGATGATGTCATAATGGTCGACATGCCGACGATGATGTCATAATGGTCGTCATGCCGATGATGATGTCATAATGGTCGTCATGGCGACGGTGTTGCCATAATGGTCGTCACGGCGACGATGATGTCATAATGGTCGTCACGGCGACGGTGATGTCATAATGGTCGTCATGGCGACGATGATGACATACTGGTCGTCATGGCGACGGTGTTGCGATAATGGTCGTCATGGCGACGATGACGTCATAATGGTCGTCATGGCGACGATGATGTCATAATGGTCGTCATGGCGACTATGACGTCATAATGGTTGTCATGGCGACGATGACGTCATAATGGTCGTCATGGCGACGATGATGTCATACTGGTCGTCATGGCGACGGTGTTGCCATAATGGTCGTCATGGCGACGATGATGTCATAATGGTCGTCATGGCGACGGTGATGTCATAATGGTCGTCATACCGACGATGATGTCAGTATGGTGGTCATGGCTTTGGTGATGTCATAATGGTCGTCATGGCGACGATGATGTCATAATGGTCGTCATGGCGACGATGATGTCATAATGGTCGTCATGGCGACGATGATGTCATTATGGTGGTCATGGCTTTGGTGTTGTCATAATGGTCGTCATGGCGACGGTGATGTCATAATGGTCGTCATGGCAATGGTGATGTCAGATTGGTCGTCATGGTGACGATGATGTCAGTATGGTGGTCATGGCTTTGGTGATGTCATAATGGTCGTCATGGCGACGATGATGTCAATATGGTTGTCATGGCTTTGGTGATGTCATAATGGTCGTCATGGCGACGATGATGTCATAATGGTCGTCATGGAGACGATGATGTCATAATGGTCGTCATGGCGACGGTGATGTCATAATGGTCTTCATGGCGACGGTTATGTCATAATGGTCGTCATGGCGACGATGATGTCATAATGGTCGTCATAGCGACGATGACGTCATAATGGTCGTCATGGCGACGGTGTTGCCATAATGGTCGTCATGGCGACGGTGTTGCCATAATGGTCGTCATGGCGACGATGATGTCATAATGGTCGTCATGGCAATGGTGATGACAGAATGGTCATCATGGCGACGATGATGTCAGTATGGTGGTCATGGCTTTGGTGATGTCATAATAGTCGTCATGGCGACGATGATGTCATAATGGTCGTCATGGCGACGATGATGTCATAATGGTCGTCATGGCGACGATGATGTCAGTATGGTTGTCATGCCTTTGGTGATGTCATAATGGTCGTCATGGCGACGGTGATGTCATAATGGTCGTCATGGCGACGATGATGTCATAATGGTCGTCACGGCTACGATGATGTCATAATGGTCGTCACGGCGACGGTGATGTCATAATGGTCGTCATGGCGACGATGATGTCATACTGGTCGTCATGGCGACGGTGTTGCCATAATGGTCGTCATGGCGACGATGACGTCATAATGGTCGTCATGACGACGATGACGTCATAATGGTCGTCATGGCGACAATGATGTCATAATGGTCGTCATGGCGACGATGATGTCATAATGGTCGTCATGGCGACGGTGTTGCCATAATGGTTGTCATGGCGACGATGATGTCATAATGGTCGTCATGCCGACGATGATGTCATAATGGTCGTCATGCCGACGATGATGTCATAATGGTCGTCATGGCGACGGTGTTGCCATAATGGTCGTCACGGCGAAGATGATGTCATAATGGTCGTCACGGCGACGGTGATGTCATACTGGTCGTCATGGCGACGGTGTTGCCATAATGGTCGTCATGGCGACGATGATGTCATAATGGTCGTCATGGCGACGATGATGTCATAATGGTCGTCATGGCGACGATGATGTCATAATGGTCGGCATGGCGACGATGACGTCATAATGGTTGTCATGGCGACGATGACGTCATAATGGTCGTCATGGCGACGATGACGTCATAATGGTCGTCATGGCGACGGTGTTGCCATAATGGTCGTCATGGCGACGGTGTTGCCATAATGGTCGTCATGGCGACGATGATGTCATAATGGTCGTCATGGCAATGGTGATGACAGAATGGTCGTCATGGCGACGATGATGTCAGTATGGTGGTCATGGCTTTGGTGATGTCATAATAGTCGTCATGGCGACGATGATGTCATAATGGTCGTCATGGCGACGATGATGTCATAATGGTCGTCATGGCGACGATGATGTCAGTATGGTTGTCATGCCTTTGGTGATGTCATAATGGTCGTCATGGCGACGGTGATGTCATAATGGTCGTCATGGCGACGATGATGTCATAATGGTCGTCACGGCTACGATGATGTCATAATGGTCGTCACGGCGACGGTGATGTCATAATGGTCGTCATGGCGACGATGATGTCATACTGGTCGTCATGGCGACGGTGTTGCCATAATGGTCGTCATGGCGACGATGACGTCATAATGGTCGTCATGGCGACGATGATGTCATAATGGTCGTCATGGCGACGATGATGTCATAATGGTCGTCATGGCGACCGTGTTGCCATAATGGTTGTCATGGCGACGATGATGTCATAATGGTCGTCATGCCGACGATGATGTCATAATGGTCGTCATGCCGACGATGATGTCATAATGGTCGTCATGGCGACGGTGTTGCCATAATGGTCGTCACGGCGAAGATGATGTCATAATGGTCGTCACGGCGACGGTGATGTCATACTGGTCGTCATGGCGACGGTGTTGCCATAATGGTCGTCATGGCGACGATGATGTCATAATGGTCGTCATGGCGACGATGATGTCATAATGGTCGTCATGGCGACGATGACGTCATAATGGTCGTCATGGCGACGATTATGTCATACTGGTCGTCATGGCGACGGTGTTGCCATAATGGTCGTCATGGCGACGATGATGTCATAATGGTCGACATGCCGACGATGATGTCATAATGGTCGTCATGCCGATGATGATGTCATAATGGTCGTCATGGCGACGGTGTTGCCATAATGGTCGTCACGGCGACGATGATGTCATAATGGTCGTCACGGCGACGGTGATGTCATAATGGTCGTCATGGCGACGATGATGACATACTGGTCGTCATGGCGACGGTGTTGCCATAATGGTCGTCATGGCGACGATGACGTCATAATGGTCGTCATGGCGACGATGATGTCATAATGGTCGTCATGGCGACGATGACGTCATAATGGTTGTCATGGCGACGATGACGTCATAATGGTCGTCATGGCGACGATGATGTCATACTGGTCGTCATGGCGACGGTGTTGCCATAATGGTCGTCATGGCGACGATGATGTCATAATGGTCGTCATGGCGACGGTGATGTCATAATGGTCGTCATGGCGACGATGACGTCATAATGGTCGTCATGGCGACGATGACGTCATAATGGTCGTCATGGCGACGATGACGTCATAATGGTCGTCATGGCGACGATTATGTCATACTGGTCGTCATGGCGACGGTGTTGCCATAATGGTCGTCATGGCGACGATGATGTCATAATGGTCGACATGCCGACGATGATGTCATAATGGTCGTCATGCCGATGATGATGTCATAATGGTCGTCATGGCGACGGTGTTGCCATAATGGTCGTCACGGCGACGATGATGTCATAATGGTCGTCACGGCGACGGTGATGTCATAATGGTCGTCATGGCGACGATGATGACATACTGGTCGTCATGGCGACGGTGTTGCCATAATGGTCGTCATGGCGACGATGACGTCATAATGGTCGTCATGGCGACGATGATGTCATAATGGTCGTCATGGCGACAATGACGTCATAATGGTTGTCATGGCGACGATGACGTCATAATGGTCGTCATGGCGACGATGATGTCATACTGGTCGTCATGGCGACGGTGTTGCCATAATGGTCGTCATGGCGACGATGATGTCATAATGGTCGTCATGGCGACGGTGATGTCATAATGGTCGTCATGGCGACGATGACGTCATAATGGTCGTCATGGCGACGATGACGTCATAATGGTCGTCATGGCGACGATGACGTCATAATGGTCGTCATGGCGACGATTATGTCATACTGGTCGTCATGGCGACGGTGTTGCCATAATGGTCGTCATGGCGACGATGATGTCATAATGGTCGACATGCCGACGATGATGTCATAATGGTCGTCATGCCGATGATGATGTCATAATGGTCGTCATGGCGACGGTGTTGCCATAATGGTCGTCATGGCGACGATGATGTCATAATGGTCGTCATGGCGACGATGATGTCATAATGGTCGTCATGGCGACGATGACGTCATAATGGTCGTCATGGCGACGATGACGTAATAATGGTCGTCATGGCGACGATGATGTCATAATGGTCGTCATGGCGACGATGATGTCATAATGGTCGTCATGGCGACGGTGTTGCCATAATGGTTGTCATGGCGACGATGATGTCATAATGGTCGTCATGCCGACGATGATGTCATAATGGTCATCATGCCGACGATGATGTCATAATGGTCGTCATGGCGACGGTGTTGCCATAATGGTCGTCACGGCGAAGATGATGTCATAATGGTCGTCACGGCGACGGTGATGTCATACTGGTCGTCATGGCGACGGTGTTGCCATAATGGTCGTCATGGCGACGATGATGTCATAATGGTCGTCATGACGACGATGATGTCATAATGGTCGTCATGGCGACGATGACGTCATAATGGTCGTCATGGCGACGATTATGTCATACTGGTCGTCATGGCGACGGTGTTGCCATAATGGTCGTCATGGCGACGATGATGTCATAATGGTCGACATGCCGACGATGATGTCATAATGGTCGTCATGCCGATGATGATGTCATAATGGTCGTCATGGCGACGGTGTTGCCATAATGGTCGTCACGGCGACGATGATGTCATAATGGTCGTCACGGCGACGGTGATGTCATAATGGTCGTCATGGCGACGATGATGACATACTGGTCGTCATGGCGACGGTGTTGCGATAATGGTCGTCATGGCGACGATGACGTCATAATGGTCGTCATGGCGACGATGATGTCATAATGGTCGTCATGGCGACTATGACGTCATAATGGTTGTCATGGCGACGATGACGTCATAATGGTCGTCATGGCGACGATGATGTCATACTGGTCGTCATGGCGACGGTGTTGCCATAATGGTCGTCATGGCGACGATGATGTCATAATGGTCGTCATGGCGACGGTGATGTCATAATGGTCGTCATACCGACGATGATGTCAGTATGGTGGTCATGGCTTTGGTGATGTCATAATGGTCGTCATGGCGACGATGATGTCATAATGGTCGTCATGGCGACGATGATGTCATAATGGTCGTCATGGCGACGATGATGTCATTATGGTGGTCATGGCTTTGGTGTTGTCATAATGGTCGTCATGGCGACGGTGATGTCATAATGGTCGTCATGGCAATGGTGATGTCAGATTGGTCGTCATGGTGACGATGATGTCAGTATGGTGGTCATGGCTTTGGTGATGTCATAATGGTCGTCATGGCGACGATGATGTCAATATGGTTGTCATGGCTTTGGTGATGTCATAATGGTCGTCATGGCGACGATGATGTCATAATGGTCGTCATGGAGACGATGATGTCATAATGGTCGTCATGGCGACGGTGATGTCATAATGGTCTTCATGGCGACGGTTATGTCATAATGGTCGTCATGGCGACGATGATGTCATAATGGTCGTCATAGCGACGATGACGTCATAATGGTCGTCATGGCGACGGTGTTGCCATAATGGTCGTCATGGCGACGGTGTTGCCATAATGGTCGTCATGGCGACGATGATGTCATAATGGTCGTCATGGCAATGGTGATGACAGAATGGTCATCATGGCGACGATGATGTCAGTATGGTGGTCATGGCTTTGGTGATGTCATAATAGTCGTCATGGCGACGATGATGTCATAATGGTCGTCATGGCGACGATGATGTCATAATGGTCGTCATGGCGACGATGATGTCAGTATGGTTGTCATGCCTTTGGTGATGTCATAATGGTCGTCATGGCGACGGTGATGTCATAATGGTCGTCATGGCGACGATGATGTCATAATGGTCGTCACGGCTACGATGATGTCATAATGGTCGTCACGGCGACGGTGATGTCATAATGGTCGTCATGGCGACGATGATGTCATACTGGTCGTCATGGCGACGGTGTTGCCATAATGGTCGTCATGGCGACGATGACGTCATAATGGTCGTCATGGCGACGATGACGTCATAATGGTCGTCATGGCGACAATGATGTCATAATGGTCGTCATGGCGACGATGATGTCATAATGGTCGTCATGGCGACGGTGTTGCCATAATGGTTGTCATGGCGACGATGATGTCATAATGGTCGTCATGCCGACGATGATGTCATAATGGTCGTCATGCCGACGATGATGTCATAATGGTCGTCATGGCGACGGTGTTGCCATAATGGTCGTCACGGCGAAGATGATGTCATAATGGTCGTCACGGCGACGGTGATGTCATACTGGTCGTCATGGCGACGGTGTTGCCATAATGGTCGTCATGGCGACGATGATGTCATAATGGTCGTCATGGCGACGATGATGTCATAATGGTCGTCATGGCGACGATGATGTCATAATGGTCGGCATGGCGACGATGACGTCATAATGGTTGTCATGGCGACGATGACGTCATAATGGTCGTCATGGCGACGATGACGTCATAATGGTCGTCATGGCGACGGTGTTGCCATAATGGTCGTCATGGCGACGGTGTTGCCATAATGGTCGTCATGGCGACGATGATGTCATAATGGTCGTCATGGCAATGGTGATGACAGAATGGTCGTCATGGCGACGATGATGTCAGTATGGTGGTCATGGCTTTGGTGATGTCATAATAGTCGTCATGGCGACGATGATGTCATAATGGTCGTCATGGCGACGATGATGTCATAATGGTCGTCATGGCGACGATGATGTCAGTATGGTTGTCATGCCTTTGGTGATGTCATAATGGTCGTCATGGCGACGGTGATGTCATAATGGTCGTCATGGCGACGATGATGTCATAATGGTCGTCACGGCTACGATGATGTCATAATGGTCGTCACGGCGACGGTGATGTCATAATGGTCGTCATGGCGACGATGATGTCATACTGGTCGTCATGGCGACGGTGTTGCCATAATGGTCGTCATGGCGACGATGACGTCATAATGGTCGTCATGGCGACGATGATGTCATAATGGTCGTCATGGCGACGATGATGTCATAATGGTCGTCATGGCGACCGTGTTGCCATAATGGTTGTCATGGCGACGATGATGTCATAATGGTCGTCATGCCGACGATGATGTCATAATGGTCGTCATGCCGACGATGATGTCATAATGGTCGTCATGGCGACGGTGTTGCCATAATGGTCGTCACGGCGAAGATGATGTCATAATGGTCGTCACGGCGACGGTGATGTCATACTGGTCGTCATGGCGACGGTGTTGCCATAATGGTCGTCATGGCGACGATGATGTCATAATGGTCGTCATGGCGACGATGATGTCATAATGGTCGTCATGGCGACGATGACGTCATAATGGTCGTCATGGCGACGATTATGTCATACTGGTCGTCATGGCGACGGTGTTGCCATAATGGTCGTCATGGCGACGATGATGTCATAATGGTCGACATGCCGACGATGATGTCATAATGGTCGTCATGCCGATGATGATGTCATAATGGTCGTCATGGCGACGGTGTTGCCATAATGGTCGTCACGGCGACGATGATGTCATAATGGTCGTCACGGCGACGGTGATGTCATAATGGTCGTCATGGCGACGATGATGACATACTGGTCGTCATGGCGACGGTGTTGCCATAATGGTCGTCATGGCGACGATGACGTCATAATGGTCGTCATGGCGACGATGATGTCATAATGGTCGTCATGGCGACGATGACGTCATAATGGTTGTCATGGCGACGATGACGTCATAATGGTCGTCATGGCGACGATGATGTCATACTGGTCGTCATGGCGACGGTGTTGCCATAATGGTCGTCATGGCGACGATGATGTCATAATGGTCGTCATGGCGACGGTGATGTCATAATGGTCGTCATGGCGACGATGACGTCATAATGGTCGTCATGGCGACGATGACGTCATAATGGTCGTCATGGCGACGATGACGTCATAATGGTCGTCATGGCGACGATTATGTCATACTGGTCGTCATGGCGACGGTGTTGCCATAATGGTCGTCATGGCGACGATGATGTCATAATGGTCGACATGCCGACGATGATGTCATAATGGTCGTCATGCCGATGATGATGTCATAATGGTCGTCATGGCGACGGTGTTGCCATAATGGTCGTCACGGCGACGATGATGTCATAATGGTCGTCACGGCGACGGTGATGTCATAATGGTCGTCATGGCGACGATGATGACATACTGGTCGTCATGGCGACGGTGTTGCCATAATGGTCGTCATGGCGACGATGACGTCATAATGGTCGTCATGGCGACGATGATGTCATAATGGTCGTCATGGCGACAATGACGTCATAATGGTTGTCATGGCGACGATGACGTCATAATGGTCGTCATGGCGACGATGATGTCATACTGGTCGTCATGGCGACGGTGTTGCCATAATGGTCGTCATGGCGACGATGATGTCATAATGGTCGTCATGGCGACGGTGATGTCATAATGGTCGTCATGGCGACGATGACGTCATAATGGTCGTCATGGCGACGATGACGTCATAATGGTCGTCATGGCGACGATGACGTCATAATGGTCGTCATGGCGACGATTATGTCATACTGGTCGTCATGGCGACGGTGTTGCCATAATGGTCGTCATGGCGACGATGATGTCATAATGGTCGACATGCCGACGATGATGTCATAATGGTCGTCATGCCGATGATGATGTCATAATGGTCGTCATGGCGACGGTGTTGCCATAATGGTCGTCATGGCGACGATGATGTCATAATGGTCGTCATGGCGACGATGATGTCATAATGGTCGTCATGGCGACGATGACGTCATAATGGTCGTCATGGCGACGATGACGTAATAATGGTCGTCATGGCGACGATGATGTCATAATGGTCGTTATGGCGACGATGATGTCATAATGGTCGTCATGGCGACGGTGTTGCCATAATGGTTGTCATGGCGACGATGATGTCATAATGGTCGTCATGCCGACGATGATGTCATAATGGTCATCATGCCGACGATGATGTCATAATGGTCGTCATGGCGACGGTGTTGCCATAATGGTCGTCACGGCGAAGATGATGTCATAATGGTCGTCACGGCGACGGTGATGTCATACTGGTCGTCATGGCGACGGTGTTGCCATAATGGTCGTCATGGCGACGATGATGTCATAATGGTCGTCATGACGACGATGATGTCATAATGGTCGTCATGGCGACGATGACGTCATAATGGTCGTCATGGCGACGATTATGTCATACTGGTCGTCATGGCGACGGTGTTGCCATAATGGTCGTCATGGCGACGATGATGTCATAATGGTCGACATGCCGACGATGATGTCATAATGGTCGTCATGCCGATGATGATGTCATAATGGTCGTCATGGCGACGGTGTTGCCATAATGGTCGTCACGGCGACGATGATGTCATAATGGTCGTCACGGCGACGGTGATGTCATAATGGTCGTCATGGCGACGATGATGACATACTGGTCGTCATGGCGACGGTGTTGCCATAATGGTCGTCATGGCGACGATGACGTCATAATGGTCGTCATGGCGACGATGATGTCATAATGGTCGTCATGGCGACGATGACGTCATAATGGTTGTCATGGCGACGATGACGTCATAATGGTCGTCATGGCGACGATGATGTCATACTGGTCGTCATGGCGACGGTGTTGCCATAATGGTCGTCATGGCGACGATGATGTCATAATGGTCGTCATGGCGACGGTGATGTCATAATGGTCGTCATGGCGACGATGACGTCATAATGGTCGTCATGGCGACGATGACGTCATAATGGTCGTCATGGCGACGATGACGTCATAATGGTCGTCATGGCGACGATTATGTCATACTGGTCGTCATGGCGACGGTGTTGCCATAATGGTCGTCATGGCGACGATGATGTCATAATGGTCGACATGCCGACGATGATGTCATAATGGTCGTCATGCCGATGATGATGTCATAATGGTCGTCATGGCGACGGTGTTGCCATAATGGTCGTCACGGCGACGATGATGTCATAATGGTCGTCACGGCGACGGTGATGTCATAATGGTCGTCATGGCGACGATGATGACATACTGGTCGTCATGGCGACGGTGTTGCCATAATGGTCGTCATGGCGACGATGACGTCATAATGGTCGTCATGGCGACGATGATGTCATAATGGTCGTCATGGCGACAATGACGTCATAATGGTTGTCATGGCGACGATGACGTCATAATGGTCGTCATGGCGACGATGACGTCATAATGGTCGTCATGGCGACGATGATGTCATACTGGTCGTCATGGCGACGGTGTTGCCATAATGGTCGTCATGGCGACGATGATGTCATAATGGTCGTCATGGCGACGGTGATGTCATAATGGTCGTCATGGCGACGATGACGTCATAATGGTCGTCATGGCGACGATGACGTCATAATGGTCGTCATGGCGACGATGACGTCATAATGGTCGTCATGGCGACGATTATGTCATACTGGTCGTCATGGCGACGGTGTTGCCATAATGGTCGTCATGGCGACGATGATGTCATAATGGTCGACATGCCGACGATGATGTCATAATGGTCGTCATGCCGATGATGATGTCATAATGGTCGTCATGGCGACGGTGTTGCCATAATGGTCGTCATGGCGACGATGATGTCATAATGGTCGTCATGGCGACGATGATGTCATAGTGGTCGTCATGGCGACGATGACGTCATAATGGTCGTCATGGCGACGATGATGTCATACTGGTCGTCATGGCGACGGTGTTGCCATAATGGTCGTCATGGCGACGATGATGTCAGAATGGTCGTCATGGCGACGGTGATGTCATAATGGTCGTCATGGCTTTGGTGATGTCAGTATGGTGGTCATGGCTTTGGTGATGTCATAATGGTCGTCATGGCGACGATGATGTCATAATGGTCGTCATGGCGACGATGATGTCAGTATGATGGTCATGGCTTTGGTGATGTCATAATGGTCGTCATGACGACGGTGATGTCATAATGGTCGTCATGGCAATGGTAATGTCAGAATGGTCATCATGGCGACGATGATGTCAGTATGGTGGTCATGGCGACGATGATGTCATAATGGTCGTCATGGCGACGATGATGTCAATATGGTTGTCATGGCGACGGTGATGTCATAATGGTCGTCATGGCGACGGTGATGTCAAAATGGTCGTCATGGCAATGGTGATGTCAGTATGCTCGTCATGGCGACGATGATGTCAGTATGGTGGTCATGGCTTTGGTGATGTCATAATAGTCGTCATGGCGACGATGATGTCATAATCGTCGTCATGGCGACGATGATGTCATAATGGTCGTCACGGCGACGGTGATGTCATAATGGTCGTCATGGCGACGATGATGTCATAATGGTCGTCATGGCGACGATGATGTCATACTGGTCGTCATGGCGACGGTGTTGCCATAATGGTCGTCATGGCGACGATGACGTCATAATGGTCGTCATGGCGACGATGACGTCATAATGGTCGTCATGGCGACGATGACGTCATAATGGTCGTCATGGCGACGATGACGTCATAATGGTCGTCATGGCGACGATGACGTCATAATGGTCGTCATGGCGACGATGACGTCATACTGGTCGTCATGGCGACGGTGTTGCCATAATGGTCGTCATGGCGACGATGATGTCATAATGGTCGACATGCCGACGATGATGTCATAATGGTCGTCATGCCGATGATGATGTCATAATGGTCGTCATGGCGACGGTGTTGCCATAATGGTCGTCACGGCGACGATGATGTCATAATGGTCGTCACGGCGACGGTGATGTCATAATGGTCGTCATGGCGACGATGATGACATACTGGTCGTCATGGCGACGGTGTTGCAATAATGGTCGTCATGGCGATGATGACGTCATAATGGTCGTCATGGCGACGATGATGTCATAATGGTCGTCATGGCGACGATGACGTCATAATGGTAGTCATGGCGACGATGACGTCATAATGGTCGTCATGGCGACGATGATGTCATACTGGTCGTCATGGCGACGGTGTTCCCATAATGGTCGTCATGGCGACGATGATGTCATAATGGTCGTCATGGCGACGGTGATGTCATAATGGTCGTCATACCGACGATGATGTCAGTATGGTGGTCATGGCTTTGGTGATGTCATAATGGTCGTCATGGCGACGATGATGTCATAATGGTCGTCATGGCGACGATGATGTCATAATGGTCGTCATGGCGACGATGATGTCATTATGTTGGTCATGGCTTTGGTGTTGTCATAATGGTCGTCATGGCGACGGTGATGTCATAATGGTCGTCATGGCAATGGTGATTTCAGAATGGTCGTCATGCCGACGATGATGTCAGTATGGTGGTCATGGCTTTGGTGATGTCATAATGGTCGTCATGGCGACGATGATGTCATAATGGTCGTCATGGCGACGATGATGTCAATATGGTTGTCATGGCTTTGGTGATGTCATAATGGTCGTCATGGCGACGATGATGTCATAATGGTCTTCATGGCGACGATGATGTCATAATGGTCGTCATGGCGACGATGATGTCATAATGGTCGTCATGGCGACGATGATGTCATAATGGTCGTCATGGCGACGGTGATGTCATAATGGTCTTCATGGCGACGATGATGTCATAATGGTCGTCATGGCGACGATGATGTCATAATGGTCGTCATAGCGACGATGACGTCATAATGGTCGTCATGGCGACGGTGTTGCCATAATGGTCGTCATGGCGACGGTGTTGCCATAATGGTCGTCATGGCGACGGTGATGTCATAATGGTCGTCATGGCAATGGTGATGACAGAATGGTCGTCATGGCGACGATGATCTCAGTATGGTGGTCATGGCTTTGGTGATGTCATAATAGTCGTCATGGCGACGATGATGTCATAATGGTCGTCATGGCGACGATGATGTCATAATGGTCGTCATGGCGACGATGATGTCAGTATGGTTGTCATGGCTTTGGTGATGTCATAATGGTCGTCATGGCGACGATGATGTCATAATGGTCGTCACGGCTACGATGATGTCATAATGGTCGTCACGGCGACGGTGATGTCATAATGGTCGTCATGGTGACGATGATGTCATACTGGTCGTCATGGCGACGATGACGTCATAATGGTCGTCATGGCGACGATGATGTCATACTGGTCGTCATGGCGACGGTGTTGCCATAATGGTCGTCATGGCGACGATGACGTCATAATGGTCGTCATGGCGACGATGACGTCATAATGGTCGTCATGGCGACGATGACGTCATAATGGTCGTCATGGCGACGATGACGTCATAATGGTCGTCATGGCGACGATTATGTCATACTGGTCGTCATGGCGACGATGATGTCATAATGGTCGACATGCCGACGATGATGTCATAATGGTCGTCATGCCGATGATGATGTCATAATGGTCGTCATGGCGACGGTGTTGCCATAATGGTCGTCACGGCGACGATGATGTCATAATGGTCATCACGGCGACGGTGATGTCATAATGGTCGTCATGGCGACGATGATGACATACTGGTCGTCATGGCGACGGTGTTGCCATAATGGTCGTCATGGCGACGATGACGTCATAATGGTCGTCATGGCGACGATGATGTCATAATGGTCGTCATGGCGACGATGACGTCACAATGGTCGTCATGGCGACGATGACGTCATAATGGTCGTCATGGCGACGATGATGTCATACTGGTCGTCATGGCGACGGTGTTGCCATAATGGTCGTCATGGCGACGATGATGTCATAATGGTCGTCATGGCGACGGTGATGTCATAATGGTCGTCATACCGACGATGATGTCAGTATGGTCGTCATGCAGACGATGATGTCATAATTGTCGTCATGGCGACCGTGTTGCCATAATGGTCGTCATGGTGACGATGATGTCATAATGGTCGTCATGGCGACGATGATGTCATAATGGTCGTCATGGCGACGATGATGTCAATATGGTGGTCATGGCGACGGTGATGTCATAATGGTCGTCATGGCAATGGTGATGTCAGAATGCTCGTCATGGCGACGATGATGTCAGTATGGTGGTCATGGCTTTGGTGATGTCATAATAGTCGTCATGGCGACGATGATGTCATAATGGTCGTCACGGCGACGATGATGTCATAATGGTCGTGACGGCGACGGTGATGTCATAATGGTCATCATGGCGACGATGATGTCATACTGGTCGTCATGGCGACGGTGTTGCCATAATGGTCGTCATGGCGACGATGACGTCATAATGGTCGTCATGGCGACGATGACGTCATAATGGTCGTCATGGCGACGATGACGTCATAATGGTCGTCATGGCGACGATGACGTCATAATGGTCGTCATGGCGACGATGATGTCATACTGGTCGTCATGGCGACGGTGTTGCCATAATGGTCGTCCTGGCGACGATGATGTCATAATGGTCGTCATGCCGACGATGATGTCATAATGGTCGTCATGCCGACGATGATGTCATAATGGTCGTCATGGCGACGGTGTTGCCATAATGGTCGTCACGGCGACGATGATGTCATAATGGTCGTCACGGCGACGGTGATGTCATAATGGTCGTCATGGCGACGATGATGACATACTGGTCGTCATGGCGACGGTGTTGCCATAATGGTCGTCATGGCGACGATGATGTCATAATGGTCGTCATGGCGACGATGATGCCATAATGGTCGTCATGGCGACGATGACGTCATAATGGTCGTCATGGCGACGATGATGTCATAATGGTCGTCATGGCGACGATGATGATGTCATACTGGTCGTCATGGCGACGGTGTTGCCATAATGGTCGTCATGGCGACGATGATGTCATAATGGTCGTCATGGCAATGGTGATGACAGAATGGTCGTCATGGCGACGATGATGTCAGTATGGTGGTCATGGCTTTGGTGATGTCATAATAGTCGTCATGGCGACGATGATGTCATAATGGTCGTCATGGCGACGATGATGTCATAATGGTCGTCATGGCGACGATGATGTCAGTATGGTTGTCATGGCTTTGGTGATGTCATAATGGTCGTCATGGCGACGGTGATGTCATAATGGTCGTCATGGCGACGGTGATGTCATAATGGTCGTCATGGCGACGATGATGTCAGTATGGTTGTCATGGCTTTGGTGATGTCTTAATGGTCGTCATGGCGACGGTGATGTCATAATGGTCGTCATGGCGACGATGATGTCATAATGGTCGTCACGGCGACGATGATGTCATACTGGTCGTCATGGCGAAGATGATGTCATAATGGTCGTCATGGCGACGATGATGTCATAATGGTCGTCATGGCGACGATGACGTCATAATGGTCGTCATGGCGACGATGATGTCAATATGGTCGTCATGCCGACGATGATGTCATAATGGTCGTTATGGCGACGGTGTTGCCATAATGGTCGTCATGGCGACGATGATGTCATAATGGTCGTCATGGCGACGATGATGTCATAATGGTCGTCATGGCGACGATGATGTCAATATGGTGGTCATGGCGACGGTGATGTCATAATGGTCGTCATGGCAATGGTGATGTCAGAATGCTCGTCATGGCGACGATGATGTCAGTATGGTGGTCATGGCTTTGGTGATGTCATAATAGTCGTCATGGCGACGATGATGTCATTATGGTTGTCATGGCTTTGGTGATGTCATAATGGTCGTCATGGCGACGGTGATGTCATAATGGTCGTCACGGCGACGATGATGTCATAATGGTCGTCACGGCGACGATGATGTCATAATGGTCGTCACGGCGACGGTGATGTCATAATGGTCGTCACGGCGACGGTGATGTTATAATGGTCGTCATGGCGACGATGACGTCATACTGGTCGTCATGGCGACGGTGTTGCCATAATGGTCGTCATGGCGACGATGATGTCATAATGGTCGTCATGGCGACGATGATGCCATAATGGTCGTCATGGCGACGATGACGTCATAGTGGTCGTCATGGCGACGATGATGTCATAATGGTCGTCATGGCGATGATGATGATGTCATACTGGTCGTCATGGCGACGGTGTTGCCATTATGGTCGTCATGGCGACGATGATGTCATAATGGTCGTCATGCCGACGATGATGTCATAATGGTCGTCATGGCGACGGTGTTGCCATAATGGTCGTCGTGGCGACGATGATGTCATAATGGTCGTCATGGCGACGGTGATGTCATATTGGTCGTCATGCCGACGATGATGTCATAATGGTCGTCATGGCGAAGATGACGTCATAATGGTCGTCATGGCGACGGTGTTGCCATAATAGTCGTCATGGCGACGATGATGTCATAATGGTCGTCATGGCGACGGTGATGTCATAATAGTCGTCATGGCGACGATGATGTCATAATGGTCGTCATGCCGACGATGATGTCATAATGGTCGTCATGGCGACGGTGTTGCCATAATAGTCGTCATGGCGACGATGATGTCATAATGGTCGTCATGGCGACGATGATGTCATAATGGTCGTCATGGCGACGATGATGTCAATATGGTGGTCATGGCTTTGTTGATGTCATAATGGTCGTCATGGCGACGGTGAAGTCATAATGGTCGTCATGGCAATGGTGATGACAGAATGGTCGTCATGGCGACGATGATGTCAGTATGGTGGTCATGGCTTTGGTGATGTCATAATAGTCGTCATGGCGACGATGATGTCATAATGGTCGTCATGGCGACGGTGATGTCATAATAGTCGTCATGGCGACGATGATGTCATAATGGTCGTCATGCCGACGATGATGTCATAATGGTCGTCATGGCGACGGTGTTGCCATAATGGTCGTCATGGCGACGATGATGTCATAATGGTCGTCATGGCGACGATGATGTCATAATGGTCGTCATGGCGATGATGATGTCATAAAGGTCGCCATGGCGACGATGATGTCATAATGGTCGTCATGGCGATGATGACGTCATAATGGTCGTCATTGCGACGATGATGTCATAATGGTCGTCACGGCGACAATGATGTCATACTGGTCGTCATGGCGACGGTGTTGCCATAATGGTCGTCATGGCGACGATGATGTCATAATGGTCGTCACTGCGACGATGATGTCATAATGGTCGTCACGGCGATGGTAATGTCATAATGGTCGTCATGGCGACGATGATGTCATACTGGTCGTCATGGCGACGGTGTTGCCATAATGGTCGTCATGGCGACGATGACGTCATAATGGTCGTCATGGCGACGATGATGTCATAATGGTCGTCATGGCGACGATGATGTCATACTGGTCGTCATGGTGACGGTGTTGCCATAATGGTCGTCATGGCGACGATGATGTCAAGATGGTTGTCATGGCTTTGGTGATGTCATTATGGTCGTCATGGCTTTGGTGATGTCATAATGGTCGTCATGGCGACGGTGATGTCATAATGGTCGTCATGGCGACGATGATGTCATAATGGTCGTCACGGCGACGATGATGTCATAATGGTCGTCACGGCGACAGTGATGTCATAATGGTCGTCATGGCGACGATGATGTCATACTGGTCGTCATGGCGACGGTGTTGCCATAATGGTCGTCATGGCGACGATGATGTCATAATGGTCGTCATGGCGACGGTTATGTCATAATGGTCGTCATGCCGACGATGATGTCATAATGGTCGTGATGGCGAAGATGATGTCATAATGGTCGTCATGGCGACGATGATGTCATATTGGTCGTCATGGCGACGGTGTTGCCATAATGGTCGTCATGGCGACGATGATGTCATAATGGTCGTCATGGCGACGATGATGTCATAATGGTCGTCATGGCGACGGTGTTGCCATAATGGTCGTCATGGCGACGATGATGTCATAATGGTCGTCATGGCGACGGTGATGTCATAATGGTCGTCATGCCGACGATGATGTCATAATGGTCGTCATGGCGAAGATGATGTCATAATGGTCGTCATGGCGACGATGATGTCATAATGGTCGTCATGGCGACGATGATGTCATAATGGTCGTCATGGCGACGATGATGTCAATATGGTGGTCATGGCTTTGGTGATGTCATAATGGTCGTCATGGCCATGGTGATGTCATAATGGTCGTCATGGCAATGGTGATGACAGAATGGTCGTCATGGCGACGATGATGTCAGTATGGTGGCCATGGCTTTGGTGATGTCATAATAGTCGTCATGGCGACGATGATGTCATAATGGTCGTCATGGCGACGATGATGTCAGTATGGTTGTCATGGCTTTGGTGATGTCATAATGGTCGTCATGGCGACGGTGATGTCATAATGGTCGTCATGGCGACGATGATGTCATAATGGTCGTCACGGCGAAGATGATGTCATACTGGTCGTCATGGCGACGATAACGTCATAATGGTCGTCATGGCGACGGTGATGTCGTAATAGTCGTCATGGCGACGATGATGTCATTATGGTCGTCATGCCGACGATGATGTCATAATGGTCGTCATGGCGACGGTGTTGCCATAATGGTCGTCATGGCGACGATGATGTCATAATGGTCGTCATGGCGACGATGATGTCATAATGGTCGTCATGGCGACGATGATGTCAATATGGTGGTCATGGCTTTGGTGATGTCATAATGGTCGTCATGGCGACGGTGATGTCAAAATGGTCGTCATGGCAATGGTGATGTCAGTATGCTCGTCATGGCGACGATGATGTCAGTATGGTGGTCATGGCTTTGGTGATGTCATAATAGTCGTCATGGCGACGATGATGTCATAATGGTCGTCATGGCGACGATGATGTCATAATGGTCGTCACGGCGACGGTGATGTCATAATGGTCGTCATGGCGACGATGATGTCATAATGGTCGTCATGGCGACGATGATGTCATACTGGTCGTCATGGCGACGGTTTTGCCAGAATGGTCGTCATGGCGACGATGACGTCATAATGGTCGTCATGGCGACGATGACGTCATAATGGTCGTCATGGCGACGATGACGTCATAATGGTCGTCATGGCGACGATTATGTCATACTGGTCGTCATGGCGACGGTGTTGCCATAATGGTCGTCATGGCGACGATGATGTCATAATGGTCGACATGCCGACGATGATGTCATAATGGTCGTCATGCCGATGATGATGTCATAATGGTCGTCATGGCGACGGTGTTGCCATAATGGTCGTCACGGCGACGATGATGTCATAATGGTCGTCACGGCGACGGTGATGTCATAATGGTCGTCATGGCGACGATGATGACATACTGGTCGTCATGGCGACGGTGTTGCCATAATGGTCGTCATGGCGACGATGACGTCATAATGGTCGTCATGGCGACGATGATGTCATAATGGTCGTCATGGCGACTATGACGTCATAATGGTTGTCATGGCGACGATGACGTCATAATGGTCGTCATGGCGACGATGATGTCATACTGGTCGTCATGGCGACGGTGTTGCCATAATGGTCGTCATGGCGACGATGATGTCATAATGGTCGTCATGGCGACGGTGATGTCATAATGGTCGTCATACCGACGATGATGTCAGTATGGTGGTCATGGCTTTGGTGATGTCATAATGGTCGTCATGGCGACGATGATGTCATAATGGTCGTCATGGCGACGATGATGTCATAATGGTCGTCATGGCGACGATGATGTCATTATGGTGGTCATGGCTTTGGTGTTGTCATAATGGTCGTCATGGCGACGGTGATGTCATAATGGTCGTCATGGCAATGGTGATGTCAGATTGGTCGTCATGGTGACGATGATGTCAGTATGGTGGTCATGGCTTTGGTGATGTCATAATGGTCGTCATGGCGACGATGATGTCAATATGGTTGTCATGGCTTTGGTGATGTCATAATGGTCGTCATGGCGACGATGATGTCATAATGGTCGTCATGGAGACGATGATGTCATAATGGTCGTCATGGCGACGGTGATGTCATAATGGTCTTCATGGCGACGGTGATGTCATAATGGTCGTCATGGCGACGATGATGTCATAATGGTCGTCATAGCGACGATGACGTCATAATGGTCGTCATGGCGACGGTGTTGCCATAATGGTCGTCATGGCGACGGTGTTGCCATAATGGTCGTCATGGCGACGATGATGTCATAATGGTCGTCATGGCAATGGTGATGACAGAATGGTCGTCATGGCGACGATGATGTCAGTATGGTGGTCATGGCTTTGGTGATGTCATAATAGTCGTCATGGCGACGATGATGTCATAATGGTCGTCATGGCGACGATGATGTCATAATGGTCGTCATGGCGACGATGATGTCAGTATGGTTGTCATGCCTTTGGTGATGTCATAATGGTCGTCATGGCGACGGTGATGTCATAATGGTCGTCATGGCGACGATGATGTCATAATGGTCGTCACGGCTACGATGATGTCATAATGGTCGTCACGGCGACGGTGATGTCATAATGGTCGTCATGGCGACGATGATGTCATACTGGTCGTCATGGCGACGGTGTTGCCATAATGGTCGTCATGGCGACGATGACGTCATAATGGTCGTCATGGCGACGATGACGTCATAATGGTCGTCATGGCGACGATGATGTCATAATGGTCGTCATGGCGACGATGATGTCATAATGGTCGTCATGGCGACGGTGTTGCCATAATGGTTGTCATGGCGACGATGATGTCATAATGGTCGTCATGCCGACGATGATGTCATAATGGTCGTCATGCCGACGATGATGTCATAATGGTCGTCATGGCGACGGTGTTGCCATAATGGTCGTCACGGCGAAGATGATGTCATAATGGTCGTCACGGCGACGGTGATGTCATACTGGTCGTCATGGCGACGGTGTTGCCATAATGGTCGTCATGGCGACGATGATGTCATAATGGTTGTCATGGCGACGATGATGTCATAATGGTCGTCATGGCGACGATGACGTCATAATGGTCGTCATGGCGACGATTATGTCATAATGGTCGTCATGCCGATGATGATGTCATAATGGTCGTCATGGCGACGGTGTTGCCATAATGGTCGTCATGGCGACGATGATGACATACTGGTCGTCATGGCGACGGTGTCGCCATAATGGTCGTCATGGCGACGATGACGTCATAATGGTCGTCATGGCGACGATGATGTCATAATGGTCGTCATGGCGACGATGACGTCATAATGGTTGTCATGGCGACGATGACGTCATAATGGTCGTCATGGCGACGATGATGTCATACTGGTCGTCATGGCGACGGTGTTGCCATAATGGTCGTCATGGCGACGATGACGTCATAATGGTCGTCATGGCGACGATGACGTCATAATGGTCGTCATGGCGACGATGATGTCATAATGGTCGTCATGGCGACGATGATGTCATAATGGTCGTCATGGCGACGGTGTTGCCATAATGGTTGTCATGGCGACGATGATGTCATAATGGTCGTCATGCCGACGATGATGTCATAATGGTCGTCATGCCGACGATGATGTCATAATGGTCGTCATGGCGACGGTGTTGCCATAATGGTCGTCACGGCGAAGATGATGTCATAATGGTCGTCACGGCGACGGTGATGTCATACTGGTCGTCATGGCGACGGTGTTGCCATAATGGTCGTCATGGCGACGATGATGTCATAATGGTTGTCATGGCGACGATGATGTCATAATGGTCGTCATGGCGACGATGACGTCATAATGGTCGTCATGGCGACGATTATGTCATAATGGTCGTCATGCCGATGATGATGTCATAATGGTCGTCATGGCGACGGTGTTGCCATAATGGTCGTCATGGCGACGATGATGACATACTGGTCGTCATGGCGACGGTGTCGCCATAATGGTCGTCATGGCGACGATGACGTCATAATGGTCGTCATGGCGACGATGATGTCATAATGGTCGTCATGGCGACGATGACGTCATAATGGTTGTCATGGCGACGATGACGTCATAATGGTCGTCATGGCGACGATGACGTCATAATGGTCGACATGGCGACGGTGTTGCCATAATGGTCGTCATGGCGACGGTGTTGCCATAATGGTCGTCATGGCGACGATGATGTCATAATGGTCGTCATGGCAATGGTGATGACAGAATGGTCGTCATGGCGACGATGATGTCAGTATGGTGGTCATGGCTTTGGTGATGTCATAATAGTCGTCATGGCGACGATGATGTCATAATGGTCGTCATGGCGACGATGATGTCATAATGGTCGTCATGGCGACGATGATGTCAGTATGGTTGTCATGCCTTTGGTGATGTCATAATGGTCGTCATGGCGACGGTGATGTCATAATGGTCGTCATGGCGACGATGATGTCATAATGGTCGTCACGGCTACGATGATGTCATAATGGTCGTCACGGCGACGGTGATGTCATAATGGTCGTCATGGCGACGATGATGTCATACTGGTCGTCATGGCGACGGTGTTGCCATAATGGTCGTCATGGCGACGATGACGTCATAATGGTCGTCATGGCGACGATGATGTCATAATGGTCGTCATGGCGACGATGATGTCATAATGGTCGTCATGGCGACCGTGTTGCCATAATGGTTGTCATGGCGACGATGATGTCATAATGGTCGTCATGCCGACGATGATGTCATAATGGTCGTCATGCCGACGATGATGTCATAATGGTCGTCATGGCGACGGTGTTGCCATAATGGTCGTCACGGCGAAGATGATGTCATACTGGTCGTCATGGCGACGGTGTTGCCATAATGGTCGTCATGGCGACGGTGTTGCCATAATGGTCGTCATGGCGACGATGATGTCATAATGGTCGTCATGGCGACGATGATGTCATAATGGTCGTCATGGCGACGATGACGTCATAATGGTCGTCATGGCGACGATTATGTCATACTGGTCGTCATGGCGACGGTGTTGCCATAATGGTCGTCATGGCGACGATGATGTCATAATGGTCGACATGCCGACGATGATGTCATAATGGTCGTCATGCCGATGATGATGTCATAATGGTCGTCATGGCGACGGTGTTGCCATAATGGTCGTCACGGCGACGATGATGTCATAATGGTCGTCACGGCGACGGTGATGTCATAATAGTCGTCATGGCGACGATGATGACATACTGGTCGTCATGGCGACGGTGTTGCCATAATGGTCGTCATGGCGACGATGACGTCATAATGGTCGTCATGGCGACGATGATGTCATAATGGTCGTCATGGCGACGATGACGTCATAATGGTTGTCATGGCGACGATGACGTCATAATGGTCGTCATGGCGACGATGATGTCATACTGGTCGTCATGGCGACGGTGTTGCCATAATGGTCGTCATGGCGACGATGATGTCATAATGGTCGTCATGGCGACGGTGATGTCATAATGGTCGTCATACCGACGATGATGTCAGTATGGTGGTCATGGCTTTGGTGATGTCATAATGGTCGTCATGGCGACGATGATGTCATAATGGTCGTCATGGCGACGATGATGTCATAATGGTCGTCATGGCGACGATGATGTCATTATGGTGGTCATGGCTTTGGTGTTGTCATAATGGTCGTCATGGCGACGGTGATGTCATAATGGTCGTCATGGCAATGGTGATGTCAGATTGGTCGTCATGGTGACGATGATGTCAGTATGGTGGTCATGGCTTTGGTGATGTCATAATGGTCGTCATGGCGACGATGATGTCAATATGGTTGTCATGGCTTTGGTGATGTCATAATGGTCGTCATGGCGACGATGATGTCATAATGGTCGTCATGGAGACGATGATGTCATAATGGTCGTCATGGCGACGGTGATGTCATAATGGTCTTCATGGCGACGGTGATGTCATAATGGTCGTCATGGCGACGATGATGTCATAATGGTCGTCATAGCGACGATGACGTCATAATGGTCGTCATGGCGACGGTGTTGCCATAATGGTCGTCATGGCGACGGTGTTGCCATAATGGTCGTCATGGCGACGATGATGTCATAATGGTCGTCATGGCAATGGTGATGACAGAATGGTCGTCATGGCGACGATGATGTCAGTATGGTGGTCATGGCTTTGGTGATGTCATAATAGTCGTCATGGCGACGATGATGTCATAATGGTCGTCATGGCGACGATGATGTCATAATGGTCGTCATGGCGACGATGATGTCAGTATGGTTGTCATGCCTTTGGTGATGTCATAATGGTCGTCATGGCGACGGTGATGTCATAATGGTCGTCATGGCGACGATGATGTCATAATGGTCGTCACGGCTACGATGATGTCATAATGGTCGTCACGGCGACGGTGATGTCATAATGGTCGTCATGGCGACGATGATGTCATACTGGTCGTCATGGCGACGGTGTTGCCATAATGGTCGTCATGGCGACGATGACGTCATAATGGTCGTCATGGCGACGATGACGTCATAATGGTCGTCATGGCGACGATGACGTCATAATGGTCGTCATGGCGACGATGATGTCATAATGGTCGTCATGGCGACGGTGTTGCCATAATGGTCGTCATGGCGACGATGATGTCATAATGGTCGTCATGCCGACGATGATGTCATAATGGTCGTCATGCCGACGATGATGTCATAATGGTCGTCATGGCGACGGTGTTGCCATAATGGTCGTCACGGCGAAGATGATGTCATAATGGTCGTCACGGCGACGGTGATGTCATACTGGTCGTCATGGCGACGGTGTTGCCATAATGGTCGTCATGGCGACGATGATGTCATAATGGTCGTCATGGCGACGATGATGTCATAATGGTCGTCATGGCGACGATGACGTCATAATGGTCGTCATGGCGACGATTATGTCATACTGGTCGTCATGGCGACGGTGTTGCCATAATGGTCGTCATGGCGACGATGATGTCATAATGGTCGACATGCCGACGATGATGTCATAATGGTCGTCATGGCGATGATGACGTCATAATGGTCGTCATTGCGACGATGATGTCATAATGGTCGTCACGGCGACAATGATGTCATACTGGTCGTCATGGCGACGGTGTTGCCATAATGGTCGTCATGGCGACGATGATGTCATAATGGTCGTCACTGCGACGATGATGTCATAATGGTCGTCACGGCGATGGTAATGTCATAATGGTCGTCATGGCGACGATGATGTCATACTGGTCGTCATGGCGACGGTGTTGCCATAATGGTCGTCATGGCGACGATGACGTCATAATGGTCGTCATGGCGACGATGATGTCATAATGGTCGTCATGGCGACGATGATGTCATACTGGTCGTCATGGTGACGGTGTTGCCATAATGGTCGTCATGGCGACGATGATGTCAAGATGGTTGTCATGGCTTTGGTGATGTCATTATGGTCGTCATGGCTTTGGTGATGTCATAATGGTCGTCATGGCGACGGTGATGTCATAATGGTCGTCATGGCGACGATGATGTCATAATGGTCGTCACGGCGACGATGATGTCATAATGGTCGTCACGGCGACAGTGATGTCATAATGGTCGTCATGGCGACGATGATGTCATACTGGTCGTCATGGCGACGGTGTTGCCATAATGGTCGTCATGGCGACGATGATGTCATAATGGTCGTCATGGCGACGGTTATGTCATAATGGTCGTCATGCCGACGATGATGTCATAATGGTCGTGATGGCGAAGATGATGTCATAATGGTCGTCATGGCGACGATGATGTCATATTGGTCGTCATGGCGACGGTGTTGCCATAATGGTCGTCATGGCGACGATGATGTCATAATGGTCGTCATGGCGACGATGATGTCATAATGGTCGTCATGGCGACGGTGTTGCCATAATGGTCGTCATGGCGACGATGATGTCATAATGGTCGTCATGGCGACGGTGATGTCATAATGGTCGTCATGCCGACGATGATGTCATAATGGTCGTGATGGCGAAGATGATGTCATAATGGTCGTCATGGCGACGATGATGTCATAATGGTCGTCATGGCGACGATGATGTCATAATGGTCGTCATGGCGACGATGATGTCAATATGGTGGTCATGGCTTTGGTGATGTCATAATGGTCGTCATGGCCATGGTGATGTCATAATGGTCGTCATGGCAATGGTGATGACAGAATGGTCGTCATGGCGACGATGATGTCAGTATGGTGGCCATGGCTTTGGTGATGTCATAATAGTCGTCATGGCGACGATGATGTCATAATGGTCGTCATGGCGACGATGATGTCAGTATGGTTGTCATGGCTTTGGTGATGTCATAATGGTCGTCATGGCGACGGTGATGTCATAATGGTCGTCATGGCGACGATGATGTCATAATGGTCGTCACGGCGAAGATGATGTCATACTGGTCGTCATGGCGACGATAACGTCATAATGGTCGTCATGGCGACGGTGATGTCGTAATAGTCGTCATGGCGACGATGATGTCATTATGGTCGTCATGCCGACGATGATGTCATAATGGTCGTCATGGCGACGGTGTTGCCATAATGGTCGTCATGGCGACGATGATGTCATAATGGTCGTCATGGCGACGATGATGTCATAATGGTCGTCATGGCGACGATGATGTCAATATGGTGGTCATGGCTTTGGTGATGTCATAATGGTCGTCATGGCGACGGTGATGTCAAAATGGTCGTCATGGCAATGGTGATGTCAGTATGCTCGTCATGGCGACGATGATGTCAGTATGGTGGTCATGGCTTTGGTGATGTCATAATAGTCGTCATGGCGACGATGATGTCATAATGGTCGTCATGGCGACGATGATGTCATAATGGTCGTCACGGCGACGGTGATGTCATAATGGTCGTCATGGCGACGATGATGTCATAATGGTCGTCATGGCGACGATGATGTCATACTGGTCGTCATGGCGACGGTTTTGCCATAATGGTCGTCATGGCGACGATGACGTCATAATGGTCGTCATGGCGACGATGACGTCATAATGGTCGTCATGGCGACGATGACGTCATAATGGTCGTCATGGCGACGATTATGTCATACTGGTCGTCATGGCGACGGTGTTGCCATAATGGTCGTCATGGCGACGATGATGTCATAATGGTCGACATGCCGACGATGATGTCATAATGGTCGTCATGCCGATGATGATGTCATAATGGTCGTCATGGCGACGGTGTTGCCATAATGGTCGTCACGGCGACGATGATGTCATAATGGTCGTCACGGCGACGGTGATGTCATAATGGTCGTCATGGCGACGATGATGACATACTGGTCGTCATGGCGACGGTGTTGCCATAATGGTCGTCATGGCGACGATGACGTCATAATGGTCGTCATGGCGACGATGATGTCATAATGGTCGTCATGGCGACTATGACGTCATAATGGTTGTCATGGCGACGATGACGTCATAATGGTCGTCATGGCGACGATGATGTCATACTGGTCGTCATGGCGACGGTGTTGCCATAATGGTCGTCATGGCGACGATGATGTCATAATGGTCGTCATGGCGACGGTGATGTCATAATGGTCGTCATACCGACGATGATGTCAGTATGGTGGTCATGGCTTTGGTGATGTCATAATGGTCGTCATGGCGACGATGATGTCATAATGGTCGTCATGGCGACGATGATGTCATAATGGTCGTCATGGCGACGATGATGTCATTATGGTGGTCATGGCTTTGGTGTTGTCATAATGGTCGTCATGGCGACGGTGATGTTATAATGGTCGTCATGGCAATGGTGATGTCAGATTGGTCGTCATGGTGACGATGATGTCAGTATGGTGGTCATGGCTTTGGTGATGTCATAATGGTCGTCATGGCGACGATGATGTCAAGATGCTTGTCATGGCTTTGGTGATGTCATTATGGTCGTCATGGCTTTGGTGATGTCATAATGGTCGTCATGGCGACGGTGATGTCATAATGGTCGTCATGGCGACGATGATGTCATAATGGTCGTCACGGCGACGATGATGTCATAATGGTGGTCACGGCGACAGTGATGTCATAATGGTCGTCATGGCGACGATGATGTCATACTGGTCGTCATGGCGACGGTGTTGCCATAATGGTCGTCATGGCGACGATGATGTCATAATGGTCGTCATGGCGACGGTTATGTCATAATGGTCGTCATGCCGACGATGATGTCATAATGGTCGTCATGGCGAAGATGATGTCATAATGGTCGTCATGGCGACGATGATGTCATATTGGTCGTCATGGCGACGGTGTTGCCATAATGGTCGTCATGGCGACGATGATGTCATAATGGTCGTCATGGCGACGATGATGTCATAATGGTCGTCATGGCGACGGTGTTGCCATAATGGTCGTCATGGCGACGATGATGTCATAATGGTCGTCATGGCGACGGTGATGTCATAATGGTCGTCATGCCGACGATGATGTCATAATGGTCGTCATGGCGAAGATGATGTCATAATGGTCGTCATGGCGACGATGATGTCATAATGGTCGTCATGGCGACGATGATGTCATAATGGTCGTCATGGCGACGATGATGTCAATATGGTGGTCATGGCTTTGGTGATGTCATAATGGTCGTCATGGCCATGGTGATGTCATAATGGTCGTCATGGCAATGGTGATGACAGAATGGTCGTCATGGCGACGATGATGTCAGTATGGTGGCCATGGCTTTGGTGATGTCATAATAGTCGTCATGGCGACGATGATGTCATAATGGTCGTCATGGCGACGATGATGTCAGTATGGTTGTCATGGCTTTGGTGATGTCATAATGGTCGTCATGGCGACGGTGATGTCATAATGGTCGTCATGGCGACGATGATGTCATAATGGTCGTCACGGCGAAGATGATGTCATACTGGTCGTCATGGCGACGATAACGTCATAATGGTCGTCATGGCGACGGTGATGTCGTAATAGTCGTCATGGCGACGATGATGTCATTATGGTCGTCATGCCGACGATGATGTCATAATGGTCGTCATGGCGACGGTGTTGCCATAATGGTCGTCATGGCGACGATGATGTCATAATGGTCGTCATGGCGACGATGATGTCATAATGGTCGTCATGGCGACGATGATGTCAATATGGTGGTCATGGCTTTGGTGATGTCATAATGGTCGTCATGGCGACGGTGATGTCAAAATGGTCGTCATGGCAATGGTGATGTCAGTATGCTCGTCATGGCGACGATGATGTCAGTATGGTGGTCATGGCTTTGGTGATGTCATAATAGTCGTCATGGCGACGATGATGTCATAATGGTCGTCATGGCGACGATGATGTCATAATGGTCGTCACGGCGACGGTGATGTCATAATGGTCGTCATGGCGACGATGATGTCATAATGGTCGTCATGGCGACGATGATGTCATACTGGTCGTCATGGCGACGGTTTTGCCAGAATGGTCGTCATGGCGACGATGACGTCATAATGGTCGTCATGGCGACGATGACGTCATAATGGTCGTCATGGCGACGATGACGTCATAATGGTCGTCATGGCGACGATTATGTCATACTGGTCGTCATGGCGACGGTGTTGCCATAATGGTCGTCATGGCGACGATGATGTCATAATGGTCGACATGCCGACGATGATGTCATAATGGTCGTCATGCCGATGATGATGTCATAATGGTCGTCATGGCGACGGTGTTGCCATAATGGTCGTCACGGCGACGATGATGTCATAATGGTCGTCACGGCGACGGTGATGTCATAATGGTCGTCATGGCGACGATGATGACATACTGGTCGTCATGGCGACGGTGTTGCGATAATGGTCGTCATGGCGACGATGACGTCATAATGGTCGTCATGGCGACGATGATGTCATAATGGTCGTCATGGCGACTATGACGTCATAATGGTTGTCATGGCGACGATGACGTCATAATGGTCGTCATGGCGACGATGATGTCATACTGGTCGTCATGGCGACGGTGTTGCCATAATGGTCGTCATGGCGACGATGATGTCATAATGGTCGTCATGGCGACGGTGATGTCATAATGGTCGTCATACCGACGATGATGTCAGTATGGTGGTCATGGCTTTGGTGATGTCATAATGGTCGTCATGGCGACGATGATGTCATAATGGTCGTCATGGCGACGATGATGTCATAATGGTCGTCATGGCGACGATGATGTCATTATGGTGGTCATGGCTTTGGTGTTGTCATAATGGTCGTCATGGCGACGGTGATGTCATAATGGTCGTCATGGCAATGGTGATGTCAGATTGGTCGTCATGGTGACGATGATGTCAGTATGGTGGTCATGGCTTTGGTGATGTCATAATGGTCGTCATGGCGACGATGATGTCAATATGGTTGTCATGGCTTTGGTGATGTCATAATGGTCGTCATGGCGACGATGATGTCATAATGGTCGTCATGGAGACGATGATGTCATAATGGTCGTCATGGCGACGGTGATGTCATAATGGTCTTCATGGCGACGGTGATGTCATAATGGTCGTCATGGCGACGATGATGTCATAATGGTCGTCATAGCGACGATGACGTCATAATGGTCGTCATGGCGACGGTGTTGCCATAATGGTCGTCATGGCGACGGTGTTGCCATAATGGTCGTCATGGCGACGATGATGTCATAATGGTCGTCATGGCAATGGTGATGACAGAATGGTCGTCATGGCGACGATGATGTCAGTATGGTGGTCATGGCTTTGGTGATGTCATAATAGTCGTCATGGCGACGATGATGTCATAATGGTCGTCATGGCGACGATGATGTCATAATGGTCGTCATGGCGACGATGATGTCAGTATGGTTGTCATGCCTTTGGTGATGTCATAATGGTCGTCATGGCGACGGTGATGTCATAATGGTCGTCATGGCGACGATGATGTCATAATGGTCGTCACGGCTACGATGATGTCATAATGGTCGTCACGGCGACGGTGATGTCATAATGGTCGTCATGGCGACGATGATGTCATACTGGTCGTCATGGCGACGGTGTTGCCATAATGGTCGTCATGGCGACGATGACGTCATAATGGTCGTCATGGCGACGATGACGTCATAATGGTCGTCATGGCGACGATGATGTCATAATGGTCGTCATGGCGACGATGATGTCATAATGGTCGTCATGGCGACGGTGTTGCCATAATGGTTGTCATGGCGACGATGATGTCATAATGGTCGTCATGCCGACGATGATGTCATAATGGTCGTCATGCCGACGATGATGTCATAATGGTCGTCATGGCGACGGTGTTGCCATAATGGTCGTCACGGCGAAGATGATGTCATAATGGTCGTCACGGCGACGGTGATGTCATACTGGTCGTCATGGCGACGGTGTTGCCATAATGGTCGTCATGGCGACGATGATGTCATAATGGTCGTCATGGCGACGATGATGTCATAATGGTCGTCATGGCGACGATGACGTCATAATGGTCGTCATGGCGACGATTATGTCATACTGGTCGTCATGGCGACGGTGTTGCCATAATGGTCGTCATGGCGACGATGATGTCATAATGGTCGACATGCCGACGATGATGTCATAATGGTCGTCATGCCGATGATGATGTCATAATGGTCGTCATGGCGACGGTGTTGCCATAATGGTCGTCATGGCGACGATGATGACATACTGGTCGTCATGGCGACGGTGTCGCCATAATGGTCGTCATGGCGACGATGACGTCATAATGGTCGTCATGGCGACGATGATGTCATAATGGTCGTCATGGCGACGATGACGTCATAATGGTTGTCATGGCGACGATGACGTCATAATGGTCGTCATGGCGACGATGACGTCATAATGGTCGTCATGGCGACGGTGTTGCCATAATGGTCGTCATGGCGACGGTGTTGCCATAATGGTCGTCATGGCGACGATGATGTCATAATGGTCGTCATGGCAATGGTGATGACAGAATGGTCGTCATGGCGACGATGATGTCAGTATGGTGGTCATGGCTTTGGTGATGTCATAATAGTCGTCATGGCGACGATGATGTCATAATGGTCGTCATGGCGACGATGATGTCATAATGGTCGTCATGGCGACGATGATGTCAGTATGGTTGTCATGCCTTTGGTGATGTCATAATGGTCGTCATGGCGACGGTGATGTCATAATGGTCGTCATGGCGACGATGATGTCATAATGGTCGTCACGGCTACGATGATGTCATAATGGTCGTCACGGCGACGGTGATGTCATAATGGTCGTCATGGCGACGATGATGTCATACTGGTCGTCATGGCGACGGTGTTGCCATAATGGTCGTCATGGCGACGATGACGTCATAATGGTCGTCATGGCGACGATGATGTCATAATGGTCGTCATGGCGACGATGATGTCATAATGGTCGTCATGGCGACCGTGTTGCCATAATGGTTGTCATGGCGACGATGATGTCATAATGGTCGTCATGCCGACGATGATGTCATAATGGTCGTCATGCCGACGATGATGTCATAATGGTCGTCATGGCGACGGTGTTGCCATAATGGTCGTCACGGCGAAGATGATGTCATAATGGTCGTCACGGCGACGGTGATGTCATACTGGTCGTCATGGCGACGGTGTTGCCATAATGGTCGTCATGGCGACGATGATGTCATAATGGTCGTCATGGCGACGATGATGTCATAATGGTCGTCATGGCGACGATGACGTCATAATGGTCGTCATGGCGACGATTATGTCATACTGGTCGTCATGGCGACGGTGTTGCCATAATGGTCGTCATGGCGACGATGATGTCATAATGGTCGACATGCCGACGATGATGTCATAATGGTCGTCATGCCGATGATGATGTCATAATGGTCGTCATGGCGACGGTGTTGCCATAATGGTCGTCACGGCGACGATGATGTCATAATGGTCGTCACGGCGACGGTGATGTCATAATGGTCGTCATGGCGACGATGATGACATACTGGTCGTCATGGCGACGGTGTTGCCATAATGGTCGTCATGGCGACGATGACGTCATAATGGTCGTCATGGCGACGATGATGTCATAATGGTCGTCATGGCGACTATGACGTCATAATGGTTGTCATGGCGACGATGACGTCATAATGGTCGTCATGGCGACGATGATGTCATACTGGTCGTCATGGCGACGGTGTTGCCATAATGGTCGTCATGGCGACGATGATGTCATAATGGTCGTCATGGCGACGGTGATGTCATAATGGTCGTCATACCGACGATGATGTCAGTATGGTGGTCATGGCTTTGGTGATGTCATAATGGTCGTCATGGCGACGATGATGTCATAATGGTCGTCATGGCGACGATTATGTCATAATGGTCGTCATGGCGACGATGATGTCATTATGGTGGTCATGGCTTTGGTGTTGTCATAATGGTCGTCATGGCGACGGTGATGTCATAATGGTCGTCATGGCAATGGTGATGTCAGATTGGTCGTCATGGTGACGATGATGTCAGTATGGTGGTCATGGCTTTGGTGATGTCATAATGGTCGTCATGGCGACGATGATGTCAATATGGTTGTCATGGCTTTGGTGATGTCATAATGGTCGTCATGGCGACGATGATGTCATAATGGTCGTCATGGAGACGATGATGTCATAATGGTCGTCATGGCGACGGTGATGTCATAATGGTCTTCATGGCGACGGTGATGTCATAATGGTCGTCATGGCGACGATGATGTCATAATGGTCGTCATAGCGACGATGACGTCATAATGGTCGTCATGGCGACGGTGTTGCCATAATGGTCGTCATGGCGACGGTGTTGCCATAATGGTCGTCATGGCGACGATGATGTCATAATGGTCGTCATGGCAATGGTGATGACAGAATGGTCGTCATGGCGACGATGATGTCAGTATGGTGGTCATGGCTTTGGTGATGTCATAATAGTCGTCATGGCGACGATGATGTCATAATGGTCGTCATGGCGACGATGATGTCATAATGGTCGTCATGGCGACGATGATGTCAGTATGGTTGTCATGCCTTTGGTGATGTCATAATGGTCGTCATGGCGACGGTGATGTCATAATGGTCGTCATGGCGACGATGATGTCATAATGGTCGTCACGGCTACGATGATGTCATAATGGTCGTCACGGCGACGGTGATGTCATAATGGTCGTCATGGCGACGATGATGTCATACTGGTCGTCATGGCGACGGTGTTGCCATAATGGTCGTCATGGCGACGATGACGTCATAATGGTCGTCATGGCGACGATGATGTCATAATGGTCGTCATGGCGACGATGATGTCATAATGGTCGTCATGGCGACCGTGTTGCCATAATGGTTGTCATGGCGACGATGATGTCATAATGGTCGTCATGCCGACGATGATGTCATAATGGTCGTCATGCCGACGATGATGTCATAATGGTCGTCATGGCGACGGTGTTGCCATAATGGTCGTCACGGCGAAGATGATGTCATAATGGTCGTCACGGCGACGGTGATGTCATACTGGTCGTCATGGCGACGGTGTTGCCATAATGGTCGTCATGGCGACGATGATGTCATAATGGTCGTCATGGCGACGATGATGTCATAATGGTCGTCATGGCGACGATGACGTCATAATGGTCGTCATGGCGACGATTATGTCATACTGGTCGTCATGGCGACGGTGTTGCCATAATGGTCGTCATGGCGACGATGATGTCATAATGGTCGACATGCCGACGATGATGTCATAATGGTCGTCATGCCGATGATGATGTCATAATGGTCGTCATGGCGACGGTGTTGCCATAATGGTCGTCACGGCGACGATGATGTCATAATGGTCGTCACGGCGACGGTGATGTCATAATGGTCGTCATGGCGACGATGATGACATACTGGTCGTCATGGCGACGGTGTTGCCATAATGGTCGTCATGGCGACGATGACGTCATAATGGTCGTCATGGCGACGATGATGTCATAATGGTCGTCATGGCGACTATGACGTCATAATGGTTGTCATGGCGACGATGACGTCATAATGGTCGTCATGGCGACGATGATGTCATACTGGTCGTCATGGCGACGGTGTTGCCATAATGGTCGTCATGGCGACGATGATGTCATAATGGTCGTCATGGCGACGGTGATGTCATAATGGTCGTCATACCGACGATGATGTCAGTATGGTGGTCATGGCTTTGGTGATGTCATAATGGTCGTCATGGCGACGATGATGTCATAATGGTCGTCATGGCGACGATGATGTCATAATGGTCGTCATGGCGACGATGATGTCATTATGGTGGTCATGGCTTTGGTGTTGTCATAATGGTCGTCATGGCGACGGTGATGTTATAATGGTCGTCATGGCAATGGTGATGTCAGATTGGTCGTCATGGTGACGATGATGTCAGTATGGTGGTCATGGCTTTGGTGATGTCATAATGGTCGTCATGGCGACGATGATGTCAAGATGCTTGTCATGGCTTTGGTGATGTCATTATGGTCGTCATGGCTTTGGTGATGTCATAATGGTCGTCATGGCGACGGTGATGTCATAATGGTCGTCATGGCGACGATGATGTCATAATGGTCGTCACGGCGACGATGATGTCATAATGGTGGTCACGGCGACAGTGATGTCATAATGGTCGTCATGGCGACGATGATGTCATACTGGTCGTCATGGCGACGGTGTTGCCATAATGGTCGTCATGGCGACGATGATGTCATAATGGTCGTCATGGCGACGGTTATGTCATAATGGTCGTCATGCCGACGATGATGTCATAATGGTCGTCATGGCGAAGATGATGTCATAATGGTCGTCATGGCGACGATGATGTCATATTGGTCGTCATGGCGACGGTGTTGCCATAATGGTCGTCATGGCGACGATGATGTCATAATGGTCGTCATGGCGACGATGATGTCATAATGGTCGTCATGGCGACGGTGTTGCCATAATGGTCGTCATGGCGACGATGATGTCATAATGGTCGTCATGGCGACGGTGATGTCATAATGGTCGTCATGCCGACGATGATGTCATAATGGTCGTCATGGCGAAGATGATGTCATAATGGTCGTCATGGCGACGATGATGTCATAATGGTCGTCATGGCGACGATGATGTCATAATGGTCGTCATGGCGACGATGATGTCAATATGGTGGTCATGGCTTTGGTGATGTCATAATGGTCGTCATGGCCATGGTGATGTCATAATGGTCGTCATGGCAATGGTGATGACAGAATGGTCGTCATGGCGACGATGATGTCAGTATGGTGGCCATGGCTTTGGTGATGTCATAATAGTCGTCATGGCGACGATGATGTCATAATGGTCGTCATGGCGACGATGATGTCAGTATGGTTGTCATGGCTTTGGTGATGTCATAATGGTCGTCATGGCGACGGTGATGTCATAATGGTCGTCATGGCGACGATGATGTCATAATGGTCGTCACGGCGAAGATGATGTCATACTGGTCGTCATGGCGACGATAACGTCATAATGGTCGTCATGGCGACGGTGATGTCGTAATAGTCGTCATGGCGACGATGATGTCATTATGGTCGTCATGCCGACGATGATGTCATAATGGTCGTCATGGCGACGGTGTTGCCATAATGGTCGTCATGGCGACGATGATGTCATAATGGTCGTCATGGCGACGATGATGTCATAATGGTCGTCATGGCGACGATGATGTCAATATGGTGGTCATGGCTTTGGTGATGTCATAATGGTCGTCATGGCGACGGTGATGTCAAAATGGTCGTCATGGCAATGGTGATGTCAGTATGCTCGTCATGGCGACGATGATGTCAGTATGGTGGTCATGGCTTTGGTGATGTCATAATAGTCGTCATGGCGACGATGATGTCATAATGGTCGTCATGGCGACGATGATGTCATAATGGTCGTCACGGCGACGGTGATGTCATAATGGTCGTCATGGCGACGATGATGTCATAATGGTCGTCATGGCGACGATGATGTCATACTGGTCGTCATGGCGACGGTTTTGCCAGAATGGTCGTCATGGCGACGATGACGTCATAATGGTCGTCATGGCGACGATGACGTCATAATGGTCGTCATGGCGACGATGACGTCATAATGGTCGTCATGGCGACGATTATGTCATACTGGTCGTCATGGCGACGGTGTTGCCATAATGGTCGTCATGGCGACGATGATGTCATAATGGTCGACATGCCGACGATGATGTCATAATGGTCGTCATGCCGATGATGATGTCATAATGGTCGTCATGGCGACGGTGTTGCCATAATGGTCGTCACGGCGACGATGATGTCATAATGGTCGTCACGGCGACGGTGATGTCATAATGGTCGTCATGGCGACGATGATGACATACTGGTCGTCATGGCGACGGTGTTGCGATAATGGTCGTCATGGCGACGATGACGTCATAATGGTCGTCATGGCGACGATGATGTCATAATGGTCGTCATGGCGACTATGACGTCATAATGGTTGTCATGGCGACGATGACGTCATAATGGTCGTCATGGCGACGATGATGTCATACTGGTCGTCATGGCGACGGTGTTGCCATAATGGTCGTCATGGCGACGATGATGTCATAATGGTCGTCATGGCGACGGTGATGTCATAATGGTCGTCATACCGACGATGATGTCAGTATGGTGGTCATGGCTTTGGTGATGTCATAATGGTCGTCATGGCGACGATGATGTCATAATGGTCGTCATGGCGACGATGATGTCATAATGGTCGTCATGGCGACGATGATGTCATTATGGTGGTCATGGCTTTGGTGTTGTCATAATGGTCGTCATGGCGACGGTGATGTCATAATGGTCGTCATGGCAATGGTGATGTCAGATTGGTCGTCATGGTGACGATGATGTCAGTATGGTGGTCATGGCTTTGGTGATGTCATAATGGTCGTCATGGCGACGATGATGTCAATATGGTTGTCATGGCTTTGGTGATGTCATAATGGTCGTCATGGCGACGATGATGTCATAATGGTCGTCATGGAGACGATGATGTCATAATGGTCGTCATGGCGACGGTGATGTCATAATGGTCTTCATGGCGACGGTGATGTCATAATGGTCGTCATGGCGACGATGATGTCATAATGGTCGTCATAGCGACGATGACGTCATAATGGTCGTCATGGCGACGGTGTTGCCATAATGGTCGTCATGGCGACGGTGTTGCCATAATGGTCGTCATGGCGACGATGATGTCATAATGGTCGTCATGGCAATGGTGATGACAGAATGGTCGTCATGGCGACGATGATGTCAGTATGGTGGTCATGGCTTTGGTGATGTCATAATAGTCGTCATGGCGACGATGATGTCATAATGGTCGTCATGGCGACGATGATGTCATAATGGTCGTCATGGCGACGATGATGTCAGTATGGTTGTCATGCCTTTGGTGATGTCATAATGGTCGTCATGGCGACGGTGATGTCATAATGGTCGTCATGGCGACGATGATGTCATAATGGTCGTCACGGCTACGATGATGTCATAATGGTCGTCACGGCGACGGTGATGTCATAATGGTCGTCATGGCGACGATGATGTCATACTGGTCGTCATGGCGACGGTGTTGCCATAATGGTCGTCATGGCGACGATGACGTCATAATGGTCGTCATGGCGACGATGACGTCATAATGGTCGTCATGGCGACGATGATGTCATAATGGTCGTCATGGCGACGATGATGTCATAATGGTCGTCATGGCGACGGTGTTGCCATAATGGTTGTCATGGCGACGATGATGTCATAATGGTCGTCATGCCGACGATGATGTCATAATGGTCGTCATGCCGACGATGATGTCATAATGGTCGTCATGGCGACGGTGTTGCCATAATGGTCGTCACGGCGAAGATGATGTCATAATGGTCGTCACGGCGACGGTGATGTCATACTGGTCGTCATGGCGACGGTGTTGCCATAATGGTCGTCATGGCGACGATGATGTCATAATGGTCGTCATGGCGACGATGATGTCATAATGGTCGTCATGGCGACGATGACGTCATAATGGTCGTCATGGCGACGATTATGTCATACTGGTCGTCATGGCGACGGTGTTGCCATAATGGTCGTCATGGCGACGATGATGTCATAATGGTCGACATGCCGACGATGATGTCATAATGGTCGTCATGCCGATGATGATGTCATAATGGTCGTCATGGCGACGGTGTTGCCATAATGGTCGTCATGGCGACGATGATGACATACTGGTCGTCATGGCGACGGTGTCGCCATAATGGTCGTCATGGCGACGATGACGTCATAATGGTCGTCATGGCGACGATGATGTCATAATGGTCGTCATGGCGACGATGACGTCATAATGGTTGTCATGGCGACGATGACGTCATAATGGTCGTCATGGCGACGATGACGTCATAATGGTCGTCATGGCGACGGTGTTGCCATAATGGTCGTCATGGCGACGGTGTTGCCATAATGGTCGTCATGGCGACGATGATGTCATAATGGTCGTCATGGCAATGGTGATGACAGAATGGTCGTCATGGCGACGATGATGTCAGTATGGTGGTCATGGCTTTGGTGATGTCATAATAGTCGTCATGGCGACGATGATGTCATAATGGTCGTCATGGCGACGATGATGTCATAATGGTCGTCATGGCGACGATGATGTCAGTATGGTTGTCATGCCTTTGGTGATGTCATAATGGTCGTCATGGCGACGGTGATGTCATAATGGTCGTCATGGCGACGATGATGTCATAATGGTCGTCACGGCTACGATGATGTCATAATGGTCGTCACGGCGACGGTGATGTCATAATGGTCGTCATGGCGACGATGATGTCATACTGGTCGTCATGGCGACGGTGTTGCCATAATGGTCGTCATGGCGACGATGACGTCATAATGGTCGTCATGGCGACGATGATGTCATAATGGTCGTCATGGCGACGATGATGTCATAATGGTCGTCATGGCGACCGTGTTGCCATAATGGTTGTCATGGCGACGATGATGTCATAATGGTCGTCATGCCGACGATGATGTCATAATGGTCGTCATGCCGACGATGATGTCATAATGGTCGTCATGGCGACGGTGTTGCCATAATGGTCGTCACGGCGAAGATGATGTCATAATGGTCGTCACGGCGACGGTGATGTCATACTGGTCGTCATGGCGACGGTGTTGCCATAATGGTCGTCATGGCGACGATGATGTCATAATGGTCGTCATGGCGACGATGATGTCATAATGGTCGTCATGGCGACGATGACGTCATAATGGTCGTCATGGCGACGATTATGTCATACTGGTCGTCATGGCGACGGTGTTGCCATAATGGTCGTCATGGCGACGATGATGTCATAATGGTCGACATGCCGACGATGATGTCATAATGGTCGTCATGCCGATGATGATGTCATAATGGTCGTCATGGCGACGGTGTTGCCATAATGGTCGTCACGGCGACGATGATGTCATAATGGTCGTCACGGCGACGGTGATGTCATAATGGTCGTCATGGCGACGATGATGACATACTGGTCGTCATGGCGACGGTGTTGCCATAATGGTCGTCATGGCGACGATGACGTCATAATGGTCGTCATGGCGACGATGATGTCATAATGGTCGTCATGGCGACTATGACGTCATAATGGTTGTCATGGCGACGATGACGTCATAATGGTCGTCATGGCGACGATGATGTCATACTGGTCGTCATGGCGACGGTGTTGCCATAATGGTCGTCATGGCGACGATGATGTCATAATGGTCGTCATGGCGACGGTGATGTCATAATGGTCGTCATACCGACGATGATGTCAGTATGGTGGTCATGGCTTTGGTGATGTCATAATGGTCGTCATGGCGACGATGATGTCATAATGGTCGTCATGGCGACGATGATGTCATAATGGTCGTCATGGCGACGATGATGTCATTATGGTGGTCATGGCTTTGGTGTTGTCATAATGGTCGTCATGGCGACGGTGATGTCATAATGGTCGTCATGGCAATGGTGATGTCAGATTGGTCGTCATGGTGACGATGATGTCAGTATGGTGGTCATGGCTTTGGTGATGTCATAATGGTCGTCATGGCGACGATGATGTCAATATGGTTGTCATGGCTTTGGTGATGTCATAATGGTCGTCATGGCGACGATGATGTCATAATGGTCGTCATGGAGACGATGATGTCATAATGGTCGTCATGGCGACGGTGATGTCATAATGGTCTTCATGGCGACGGTGATGTCATAATGGTCGTCATGGCGACGATGATGTCATAATGGTCGTCATAGCGACGATGACGTCATAATGGTCGTCATGGCGACGGTGTTGCCATAATGGTCGTCATGGCGACGGTGTTGCCATAATGGTCGTCATGGCGACGATGATGTCATAATGGTCGTCATGGCAATGGTGATGACAGAATGGTCGTCATGGCGACGATGATGTCAGTATGGTGGTCATGGCTTTGGTGATGTCATAATAGTCGTCATGGCGACGATGATGTCATAATGGTCGTCATGGCGACGATGATGTCATAATGGTCGTCATGGCGACGATGATGTCAGTATGGTTGTCATGCCTTTGGTGATGTCATAATGGTCGTCATGGCGACGGTGATGTCATAATGGTCGTCATGGCGACGATGATGTCATAATGGTCGTCACGGCTACGATGATGTCATAATGGTCGTCACGGCGACGGTGATGTCATAATGGTCGTCATGGCGACGATGATGTCATACTGGTCGTCATGGCGACGGTGTTGCCATAATGGTCGTCATGGCGACGATGACGTCATAATGGTCGTCATGGCGACGATGATGTCATAATGGTCGTCATGGCGACGATGATGTCATAATGGTCGTCATGGCGACCGTGTTGCCATAATGGTTGTCATGGCGACGATGATGTCATAATGGTCGTCATGCCGACGATGATGTCATAATGGTCGTCATGCCGACGATGATGTCATAATGGTCGTCATGGCGACGGTGTTGCCATAATGGTCGTCACGGCGAAGATGATGTCATAATGGTCGTCACGGCGACGGTGATGTCATACTGGTCGTCATGGCGACGGTGTTGCCATAATGGTCGTCATGGCGACGATGATGTCATAATGGTCGTCATGGCGACGATGATGTCATAATGGTCGTCATGGCGACGATGACGTCATAATGGTCGTCATGGCGACGATTATGTCATACTGGTCGTCATGGCGACGGTGTTGCCATAATGGTCGTCATGGCGACGATGATGTCATAATGGTCGACATGCCGACGATGATGTCATAATGGTCGTCATGCCGATGATGATGTCATAATGGTCGTCATGGCGACGGTGTTGCCATAATGGTCGTCACGGCGACGATGATGTCATAATGGTCGTCACGGCGACGGTGATGTCATAATGGTCGTCATGGCGACGATGATGACATACTGGTCGTCATGGCGACGGTGTTGCCATAATGGTCGTCATGGCGACGATGACGTCATAATGGTCGTCATGGCGACGATGATGTCATAATGGTCGTCATGGCGACTATGACGTCATAATGGTTGTCATGGCGACGATGACGTCATAATGGTCGTCATGGCGACGATGATGTCATACTGGTCGTCATGGCGACGGTGTTGCCATAATGGTCGTCATGGCGACGATGATGTCATAATGGTCGTCATGGCGACGGTGATGTCATAATGGTCGTCATACCGACGATGATGTCAGTATGGTGGTCATGGCTTTGGTGATGTCATAATGGTCGTCATGGCGACGATGATGTCATAATGGTCGTCATGGCGACGATGATGTCATAATGGTCGTCATGGCGACGATGATGTCATTATGGTGGTCATGGCTTTGGTGTTGTCATAATGGTCGTCATGGCGACGGTGATGTCATAATGGTCGTCATGGCAATGGTGATGTCAGATTGGTCGTCATAGTGACGATGATGTCAGTATGGTGGTCATGGCTTTGGTGATGTCATAATGGTCGTCATGGCGACGATGATGTCAATATGGTTGTCATGGCTTTGGTGATGTCATAATGGTCGTCATGGCGACGATGATGTCATAATGGTCGTCATGGAGACGATGATGTCATAATGGTCGTCATGGCGACGGTGATGTCATAATGGTCTTCATGGCGACGGTGATGTCATAATGGTCGTCATGGCGACGATGATGTCATAATGGTCGTCATAGCGACGATGACGTCATAATGGTCGTCATGGCGACGGTGTTGCCATAATGGTCGTCATGGCGACGGTGTTGCCATAATGGTCGTCATGGCGACGATGATGTCATAATGGTCGTCATGGCAATGGTGATGACAGAATGGTCGTCATGGCGACGATGATGTCAGTATGGTGGTCATGGCTTTGGTGATGTCATAATAGTCGTCATGGCGACGATGATGTCATAATGGTCGTCATGGCGACGATGATGTCATAATGGTCGTCATGGCGACGATGATGTCAGTATGGTTGTCATGCCTTTGGTGATGTCATAATGGTCGTCATGGCGACGGTGATGTCATAATGGTCGTCATGGCGACGATGATGTCATAATGGTCGTCACGGCTACGATGATGTCATAATGGTCGTCACGGCGACGGTGATGTCATAATGGTCGTCATGGCGACGATGATGTCATACTGGTCGTCATGGCGACGGTGTTGCCATAATGGTCGTCATGGCGACGATGACGTCATAATGGTCGTCATGGCGACGATGACGTCATAATGGTCGTCATGGCGACGATGACGTCATAATGGTCGTCATGGCGACGATGATGTCATAATGGTCGTCATGGCGACGGTGTTGCCATAATGGTCGTCATGGCGACGATGATGTCATAATGGTCGTCATGCCGACGATGATGTCATAATGGTCGTCATGCCGACGATGATGTCATAATGGTCGTCATGGCGACGGTGTTGCCATAATGGTCGTCACGGCGAAGATGATGTCATAATGGTCGTCACGGCGACGGTGATGTCATACTGGTCGTCATGGCGACGGTGTTGCCATAATGGTCGTCATGGCGACGATGATGTCATAATGGTCGTCATGGCGACGATGATGTCATAATGGTCGTCATGGCGACGATGACGTCATAATGGTCGTCATGGCGACGATTATGTCATACTGGTCGTCATGGCGACGGTGTTGCCATAATGGTCGTCATGGCGACGATGATGTCATAATGGTCGACATGCCGACGATGATGTCATAATGGTCGACATGCCGACGATGATGTCATAATGGTCGTCATGGCGATGATGACGTCATAATGGTCGTCATTGCGACGATGATGTCATAATGGTCGTCACGGCGACAATGATGTCATACTGGTCGTCATGGCGACGGTGTTGCCATAATGGTCGTCATGGCGACGATGATGTCATAATGGTCGTCACTGCGACGATGATGTCATAATGGTCGTCACGGCGATGGTAATGTCATAATGGTCGTCATGGCGACGATGATGTCATACTGGTCGTCATGGCGACGGTGTTGCCATAATGGTCGTCATGGCGACGATGACGTCATAATGGTCGTCATGGCGACGATGATGTCATAATGGTCGTCATGGCGACGATGATGTCATACTGGTCGTCATGGTGACGGTGTTGCCATAATGGTCGTCATGGCGACGATGATGTCAAGATGGTTGTCATGGCTTTGGTGATGTCATTATGGTCGTCATGGCTTTGGTGATGTCATAATGGTCGTCATGGCGACGGTGATGTCATAATGGTCGTCATGGCGACGATGATGTCATAATGGTCGTCACGGCGACGATGATGTCATAATGGTCGTCACGGCGACAGTGATGTCATAATGGTCGTCATGGCGACGATGATGTCATACTGGTCGTCATGGCGACGGTGTTGCCATAATGGTCGTCATGGCGACGATGATGTCATAATGGTCGTCATGGCGACGGTTATGTCATAATGGTCGTCATGCCGACGATGATGTCATAATGGTCGTGATGGCGAAGATGATGTCATAATGGTCGTCATGGCGACGATGATGTCATATTGGTCGTCATGGCGACGGTGTTGCCATAATGGTCGTCATGGCGACGATGATGTCATAATGGTCGTCATGGCGACGATGATGTCATAATGGTCGTCATGGCGACGGTGTTGCCATAATGGTCGTCATGGCGACGATGATGTCATAATGGTCGTCATGGCGACGGTGATGTCATAATGGTCGTCATGCCGACGATGATGTCATAATGGTCGTCATGGCGAAGATGATGTCATAATGGTCGTCATGGCGACGATGATGTCATAATGGTCGTCATGGCGACGATGATGTCATAATGGTCGTCATGGCGACGATGATGTCAATATGGTGGTCATGGCTTTGGTGATGTCATAATGGTCGTCATGGCCATGGTGATGTCATAATGGTCGTCATGGCAATGGTGATGACAGAATGGTCGTCATGGCGACGATGATGTCAGTATGGTGGCCATGGCTTTGGTGATGTCATAATAGTCGTCATGGCGACGATGATGTCATAATGGTCGTCATGGCGACGATGATGTCAGTATGGTTGTCATGGCTTTGGTGATGTCATAATGTTCGTCATGGCGACGGTGATGTCATAATGGTCGTCATGGCGACGATGATGTCATAATGGTCGTCACGGCGAAGATGATGTCATACTGGTCGTCATGGCGACGATAACGTCATAATGGTCGTCATGGCGACGGTGATGTCGTAATAGTCGTCATGGCGACGATGATGTCATTATGGTCGTCATGCCGACGATGATGTCATAATGGTCGTCATGGCGACGGTGTTGCCATAATGGTCGTCATGGCGACGATGATGTCATAATGGTCGTCATGGCGACGATGATGTCATAATGGTCGTCATGGCGACGATGATGTCAATATGGTGGTCATGGCTTTGGTGATGTCATAATGGTCGTCATGGCGACGGTGATGTCAAAATGGTCGTCATGGCAATGGTGATGTCAGTATGCTCGTCATGGCGACGATGATGTCAGTATGGTGGTCATGGCTTTGGTGATGTCATAATAGTCGTCATGGCGACGATGATGTCATAATGGTCGTCATGGCGACGATGATGTCATAATGGTCGTCACGGCGACGGTGATGTCATAATGGTCGTCATGGCGACGATGATGTCATAATGGTCGTCATGGCGACGATGATGTCATACTGGTCGTCATGGCGACGGTTTTGCCATAATGGTCGTCATGGCGACGATGACGTCATAATGGTCGTCATGGCGACGATGACGTCATAATGGTCGTCATGGCGACGATGACGTCATAATGGTCGTCATGGCGACGATTATGTCATACTGGTCGTCATGGCGACGGTGTTGCCATAATGGTCGTCATGGCGACGATGATGTCATAATGGTCGACATGCCGACGATGATGTCATAATGGTCGTCATGCCGATGATGATGTCATAATGGTCGTCATGGCGACGGTGTTGCCATAATGGTCGTCACGGCGACGATGATGTCATAATGGTCGTCACGGCGACGGTGATGTCATAATGGTCGTCATGGCGACGATGATGACATACTGGTCGTCATGGCGACGGTGTTGCCATAATGGTCGTCATGGCGACGATGACGTCATAATGGTCGTCATGGCGACGATGATGTCATAATGGTCGTCATGGCGACTATGACGTCATAATGGTTGTCATGGCGACGATGACGTCATAATGGTCGTCATGGCGACGATGATGTCATACTGGTCGTCATGGCGACGGTGTTGCCATAATGGTCGTCATGGCGACGATGATGTCATAATGGTCGTCATGGCGACGGTGATGTCATAATGGTCGTCATACCGACGATGATGTCAGTATGGTGGTCATGGCTTTGGTGATGTCATAATGGTCGTCATGGCGACGATGATGTCATAATGGTCGTCATGGCGACGATGATGTCATAATGGTCGTCATGGCGACGATGATGTCATTATGGTGGTCATGGCTTTGGTGTTGTCATAATGGTCGTCATGGCGACGGTGATGTTATAATGGTCGTCATGGCAATGGTGATGTCAGATTGGTCGTCATGGTGACGATGATGTCAGTATGGTGGTCATGGCTTTGGTGATGTCATAATGGTCGTCATGGCGACGATGATGTCAAGATGCTTGTCATGGCTTTGGTGATGTCATTATGGTCGTCATGGCTTTGGTGATGTCATAATGGTCGTCATGGCGACGGTGATGTCATAATGGTCGTCATGGCGACGATGATGTCATAATGGTCGTCACGGCGACGATGATGTCATAATGGTGGTCACGGCGACAGTGATGTCATAATGGTCGTCATGGCGACGATGATGTCATACTGGTCGTCATGGCGACGGTGTTGCCATAATGGTCGTCATGGCGACGATGATGTCATAATGGTCGTCATGGCGACGGTTATGTCATAATGGTCGTCATGCCGACGATGATGTCATAATGGTCGTCATGGCGAAGATGATGTCATAATGGTCGTCATGGCGACGATGATGTCATATTGGTCGTCATGGCGACGGTGTTGCCATAATGGTCGTCATGGCGACGATGATGTCATAATGGTCGTCATGGCGACGATGATGTCATAATGGTCGTCATGGCGACGGTGTTGCCATAATGGTCGTCATGGCGACGATGATGTCATAATGGTCGTCATGGCGACGGTGATGTCATAATGGTCGTCATGCCGACGATGATGTCATAATGGTCGTCATGGCGAAGATGATGTCATAATGGTCGTCATGGCGACGATGATGTCATAATGGTCGTCATGGCGACGATGATGTCATAATGGTCGTCATGGCGACGATGATGTCAATATGGTGGTCATGGCTTTGGTGATGTCATAATGGTCGTCATGGCCATGGTGATGTCATAATGGTCGTCATGGCAATGGTGATGACAGAATGGTCGTCATGGCGACGATGATGTCAGTATGGTGGCCATGGCTTTGGTGATGTCATAATAGTCGTCATGGCGACGATGATGTCATAATGGTCGTCATGGCGACGATGATGTCAGTATGGTTGTCATGGCTTTGGTGATGTCATAATGGTCGTCATGGCGACGGTGATGTCATAATGGTCGTCATGGCGACGATGATGTCATAATGGTCGTCACGGCGAAGATGATGTCATACTGGTCGTCATGGCGACGATAACGTCATAATGGTCGTCATGGCGACGGTGATGTCGTAATAGTCGTCATGGCGACGATGATGTCATTATGGTCGTCATGCCGACGATGATGTCATAATGGTCGTCATGGCGACGGTGTTGCCATAATGGTCGTCATGGCGACGATGATGTCATAATGGTCGTCATGGCGACGATGATGTCATAATGGTCGTCATGGCGACGATGATGTCAATATGGTGGTCATGGCTTTGGTGATGTCATAATGGTCGTCATGGCGACGGTGATGTCAAAATGGTCGTCATGGCAATGGTGATGTCAGTATGCTCGTCATGGCGACGATGATGTCAGTATGGTGGTCATGGCTTTGGTGATGTCATAATAGTCGTCATGGCGACGATGATGTCATAATGGTCGTCATGGCGACGATGATGTCATAATGGTCGTCACGGCGACGGTGATGTCATAATGGTCGTCATGGCGACGATGATGTCATAATGGTCGTCATGGCGACGATGATGTCATACTGGTCGTCATGGCGACGGTTTTGCCAGAATGGTCGTCATGGCGACGATGACGTCATAATGGTCGTCATGGCGACGATGACGTCATAATGGTCGTCATGGCGACGATGACGTCATAATGGTCGTCATGGCGACGATTATGTCATACTGGTCGTCATGGCGACGGTGTTGCCATAATGGTCGTCATGGCGACGATGATGTCATAATGGTCGACATGCCGACGATGATGTCATAATGGTCGTCATGCCGATGATGATGTCATAATGGTCGTCATGGCGACGGTGTTGCCATAATGGTCGTCACGGCGACGATGATGTCATAATGGTCGTCACGGCGACGGTGATGTCATAATGGTCGTCATGGCGACGATGATGACATACTGGTCGTCATGGCGACGGTGTTGCGATAATGGTCGTCATGGCGACGATGACGTCATAATGGTCGTCATGGCGACGATGATGTCATAATGGTCGTCATGGCGACTATGACGTCATAATGGTTGTCATGGCGACGATGACGTCATAATGGTCGTCATGGCGACGATGATGTCATACTGGTCGTCATGGCGACGGTGTTGCCATAATGGTCGTCATGGCGACGATGATGTCATAATGGTCGTCATGGCGACGGTGATGTCATAATGGTCGTCATACCGACGATGATGTCAGTATGGTGGTCATGGCTTTGGTGATGTCATAATGGTCGTCATGGCGACGATGATGTCATAATGGTCGTCATGGCGACGATGATGTCATAATGGTCGTCATGGCGACGATGATGTCATTATGGTGGTCATGGCTTTGGTGTTGTCATAATGGTCGTCATGGCGACGGTGATGTCATAATGGTCGTCATGGCAATGGTGATGTCAGATTGGTCGTCATGGTGACGATGATGTCAGTATGGTGGTCATGGCTTTGGTGATGTCATAATGGTCGTCATGGCGACGATGATGTCAATATGGTTGTCATGGCTTTGGTGATGTCATAATGGTCGTCATGGCGACGATGATGTCATAATGGTCGTCATGGAGACGATGATGTCATAATGGTCGTCATGGCGACGGTGATGTCATAATGGTCTTCATGGCGACGGTGATGTCATAATGGTCGTCATGGCGACGATGATGTCATAATGGTCGTCATAGCGACGATGACGTCATAATGGTCGTCATGGCGACGGTGTTGCCATAATGGTCGTCATGGCGACGGTGTTGCCATAATGGTCGTCATGGCGACGATGATGTCATAATGGTCGTCATGGCAATGGTGATGACAGAATGGTCGTCATGGCGACGATGATGTCAGTATGGTGGTCATGGCTTTGGTGATGTCATAATAGTCGTCATGGCGACGATGATGTCATAATGGTCGTCATGGCGACGATGATGTCATAATGGTCGTCATGGCGACGATGATGTCAGTATGGTTGTCATGCCTTTGGTGATGTCATAATGGTCGTCATGGCGACGGTGATGTCATAATGGTCGTCATGGCGACGATGATGTCATAATGGTCGTCACGGCTACGATGATGTCATAATGGTCGTCACGGCGACGGTGATGTCATAATGGTCGTCATGGCGACGATGATGTCATACTGGTCGTCATGGCGACGGTGTTGCCATAATGGTCGTCATGGCGACGATGACGTCATAATGGTCGTCATGGCGACGATGACGTCATAATGGTCGTCATGGCGACGATGATGTCATAATGGTCGTCATGGCGACGATGATGTCATAATGGTCGTCATGGCGACGGTGTTGCCATAATGGTTGTCATGGCGACGATGATGTCATAATGGTCGTCATGCCGACGATGATGTCATAATGGTCGTCATGCCGACGATGATGTCATAATGGTCGTCATGGCGACGGTGTTGCCATAATGGTCGTCACGGCGAAGATGATGTCATAATGGTCGTCACGGCGACGGTGATGTCATACTGGTCGTCATGGCGACGGTGTTGCCATAATGGTCGTCATGGCGACGATGATGTCATAATGGTCGTCATGGCGACGATGATGTCATAATGGTCGTCATGGCGACGATGACGTCATAATGGTCGTCATGGCGACGATTATGTCATACTGGTCGTCATGGCGACGGTGTTGCCATAATGGTCGTCATGGCGACGATGATGTCATAATGGTCGACATGCCGACGATGATGTCATAATGGTCGTCATGCCGATGATGATGTCATAATGGTCGTCATGGCGACGGTGTTGCCATAATGGTCGTCATGGCGACGATGATGACATACTGGTCGTCATGGCGACGGTGTCGCCATAATGGTCGTCATGGCGACGATGACGTCATAATGGTCGTCATGGCGACGATGATGTCATAATGGTCGTCATGGCGACGATGACGTCATAATGGTTGTCATGGCGACGATGACGTCATAATGGTCGTCATGGCGACGATGACGTCATAATGGTCGTCATGGCGACGGTGTTGCCATAATGGTCGTCATGGCGACGGTGTTGCCATAATGGTCGTCATGGCGACGATGATGTCATAATGGTCGTCATGGCAATGGTGATGACAGAATGGTCGTCATGGCGACGATGATGTCAGTATGGTGGTCATGGCTTTGGTGATGTCATAATAGTCGTCATGGCGACGATGATGTCATAATGGTCGTCATGGCGACGATGATGTCATAATGGTCGTCATGGCGACGATGATGTCAGTATGGTTGTCATGCCTTTGGTGATGTCATAATGGTCGTCATGGCGACGGTGATGTCATAATGGTCGTCATGGCGACGATGATGTCATAATGGTCGTCACGGCTACGATGATGTCATAATGGTCGTCACGGCGACGGTGATGTCATAATGGTCGTCATGGCGACGATGATGTCATACTGGTCGTCATGGCGACGGTGTTGCCATAATGGTCGTCATGGCGACGATGACGTCATAATGGTCGTCATGGCGACGATGATGTCATAATGGTCGTCATGGCGACGATGATGTCATAATGGTCGTCATGGCGACCGTGTTGCCATAATGGTTGTCATGGCGACGATGATGTCATAATGGTCGTCATGCCGACGATGATGTCATAATGGTCGTCATGCCGACGATGATGTCATAATGGTCGTCATGGCGACGGTGTTGCCATAATGGTCGTCACGGCGAAGATGATGTCATAATGGTCGTCACGGCGACGGTGATGTCATACTGGTCGTCATGGCGACGGTGTTGCCATAATGGTCGTCATGGCGACGATGATGTCATAATGGTCGTCATGGCGACGATGATGTCATAATGGTCGTCATGGCGACGATGACGTCATAATGGTCGTCATGGCGACGATTATGTCATACTGGTCGTCATGGCGACGGTGTTGCCATAATGGTCGTCATGGCGACGATGATGTCATAATGGTCGACATGCCGACGATGATGTCATAATGGTCGTCATGCCGATGATGATGTCATAATGGTCGTCATGGCGACGGTGTTGCCATAATGGTCGTCACGGCGACGATGATGTCATAATGGTCGTCACGGCGACGGTGATGTCATAATGGTCGTCATGGCGACGATGATGACATACTGGTCGTCATGGCGACGGTGTTGCCATAATGGTCGTCATGGCGACGATGACGTCATAATGGTCGTCATGGCGACGATGATGTCATAATGGTCGTCATGGCGACTATGACGTCATAATGGTTGTCATGGCGACGATGACGTCATAATGGTCGTCATGGCGACGATGATGTCATACTGGTCGTCATGGCGACGGTGTTGCCATAATGGTCGTCATGGCGACGATGATGTCATAATGGTCGTCATGGCGACGGTGATGTCATAATGGTCGTCATACCGACGATGATGTCAGTATGGTGGTCATGGCTTTGGTGATGTCATAATGGTCGTCATGGCGACGATGATGTCATAATGGTCGTCATGGCGACGATGATGTCATAATGGTCGTCATGGCGACGATGATGTCATTATGGTGGTCATGGCTTTGGTGTTGTCATAATGGTCGTCATGGCGACGGTGATGTCATAATGGTCGTCATGGCAATGGTGATGTCAGATTGGTCGTCATGGTGACGATGATGTCAGTATGGTGGTCATGGCTTTGGTGATGTCATAATGGTCGTCATGGCGACGATGATGTCAATATGGTTGTCATGGCTTTGGTGATGTCATAATGGTCGTCATGGCGACGATGATGTCATAATGGTCGTCATGGAGACGATGATGTCATAATGGTCGTCATGGCGACGGTGATGTCATAATGGTCTTCATGGCGACGGTGATGTCATAATGGTCGTCATGGCGACGATGATGTCATAATGGTCGTCATAGCGACGATGACGTCATAATGGTCGTCATGGCGACGGTGTTGCCATAATGGTCGTCATGGCGACGGTGTTGCCATAATGGTCGTCATGGCGACGATGATGTCATAATGGTCGTCATGGCAATGGTGATGACAGAATGGTCGTCATGGCGACGATGATGTCAGTATGGTGGTCATGGCTTTGGTGATGTCATAATAGTCGTCATGGCGACGATGATGTCATAATGGTCGTCATGGCGACGATGATGTCATAATGGTCGTCATGGCGACGATGATGTCAGTATGGTTGTCATGCCTTTGGTGATGTCATAATGGTCGTCATGGCGACGGTGATGTCATAATGGTCGTCATGGCGACGATGATGTCATAATGGTCGTCACGGCTACGATGATGTCATAATGGTCGTCACGGCGACGGTGATGTCATAATGGTCGTCATGGCGACGATGATGTCATACTGGTCGTCATGGCGACGGTGTTGCCATAATGGTCGTCATGGCGACGATGACGTCATAATGGTCGTCATGGCGACGATGACGTCATAATGGTCGTCATGGCGACGATGATGTCATAATGGTCGTCATGGCGACGATGATGTCATAATGGTCGTCATGGCGACGGTGTTGCCATAATGGTTGTCATGGCGACGATGATGTCATAATGGTCGTCATGCCGACGATGATGTCATAATGGTCGTCATGCCGACGATGATGTCATAATGGTCGTCATGGCGACGGTGTTGCCATAATGGTCGTCACGGCGAAGATGATGTCATAATGGTCGTCACGGCGACGGTGATGTCATACTGGTCGTCATGGCGACGGTGTTGCCATAATGGTCGTCATGGCGACGATGATGTCATAATGGTCGTCATGGCGACGATGATGTCATAATGGTCGTCATGGCGACGATGACGTCATAATGGTCGTCATGGCGACGATTATGTCATACTGGTCGTCATGGCGACGGTGTTGCCATAATGGTCGTCATGGCGACGATGATGTCATAATGGTCGACATGCCGACGATGATGTCATAATGGTCGTCATGCCGATGATGATGTCATAATGGTCGTCATGGCGACGGTGTTGCCATAATGGTCGTCACGGCGACGATGATGTCATAATGGTCGTCACGGCGACGGTGATGTCATAATGGTCGTCATGGCGACGATGATGACATACTGGTCGTCATGGCGACGGTGTCGCCATAATGGTCGTCATGGCGACGATGACGTCATAATGGTCGTCATGGCGACGATGATGTCATAATGGTCGTCATGGCGACGATGACGTCATAATGGTTGTCATGGCGACGATGACGTCATAATGGTCGTCATGGCGACGATGACGTCATAATGGTTGTCATGGCGACGGTGTTGCCATAATGGTCGTCATGGCGACGGTGTTGCCATAATGGTCGTCATGGCGACGATGATGTCATAATGGTCGTCATGGCAATGGTGATGACAGAATGGTCGTCATGGCGACGATGATGTCAGTATGGTGGTCATGGCTTTGGTGATGTCATAATAGTTGTCATGGCGACGATGATGTCATAATGGTCGTCATGGCGACGATGATGTCATAATGGTCGTCATGGCGACGATGATGTCAGTATGGTTGTCATGCCTTTGGTGATGTCATAATGGTCGTCATGGCGACGGTGATGTCATAATGGTCGTCATGGCGACGATGATGTCATAATGGTCGTCACGGCTACGATGATGTCATAATGGTCGTCACGGCGACGGTGATGTCATAATGGTCGTCATGGCGACGATGATGTCATACTGGTCGTCATGGCGACGGTGTTGCCATAATGGTCGTCATGGCGACGATGACGTCATAATGGTCGTCATGGCGACGATGATGTCATAATGGTCGTCATGGCGACGATGATGTCATAATGGTCGTCATGGCGACCGTGTTGCCATAATGGTTGTCATGGCGACGATGATGTCATAATGGTCGTCATGCCGACGATGATGTCATAATGGTCGTCATGCCGACGATGATGTCATAATGGTCGTCATGGCGACGGTGTTGCCATAATGGTCGTCACGGCGAAGATGATGTCATAATGGTCGTCACGGCGACGGTGATGTCATACTGGTCGTCATGGCGACGGTGTTGCCATAATGGTCGTCATGGCGACGATGATGTCATAATGGTCGTCATGGCGACGATGATGTCATAATGGTCGTCATGGCGACGATGACGTCATAATGGTCGTCATGGCGACGATTATGTCATACTGGTCGTCATGGCGACGGTGTTGCCATAATGGTCGTCATGGCGACGATGATGTCATAATGGTCGACATGCCGACGATGATGTCATAATGGTCGTCATGCCGATGATGATGTCATAATGGTCGTCATGGCGACGGTGTTGCCATAATGGTCGTCACGGCGACGATGATGTCATAATGGTCGTCACGGCGACGGTGATGTCATAATGGTCGTCATGGCGACGATGATGACATACTGGTCGTCATGGCGACGGTGTTGCCATAATGGTCGTCATGGCGACGATGACGTCATAATGGTCGTCATGGCGACGATGATGTCATAATGGTCGTCATGGCGACGATGACGTCATAATGGTCGTCATGGCGACGATGACGTCATAATGGTCGTCATGGCGACGATGATGTCATACTGGTCGTCATGGCGACGGTGTTGCCATAATGGTCGTCATGGCGACGATGATGTCATAATGGTCGTCATGGCGACGGTGATGTCATAATGGTCGTCATGGCGACGATGACGTCATAATGGTCGTCATGGCGACGATGACGTCATAATGGTCGTCATGGCGACGATGACGTCATAATGGTCGTCATGGCGACGATTATGTCATACTGGTCGTCATGGCGACGGTGTTGCCATAATGGTCGTCATGGCGACGATGATGTCATAATGGTCGACATGCCGACGATGATGTCATAATGGTCGTCATGCCGATGATGATGTCATAATGGTCGTCATGGCGACGGTGTTGCCATAATGGTCGTCACGGCGACGATGATGTCATAATGGTCGTCACGGCGACGGTGATGTCATAATGGTCGTCATGGCGACGATGATGACATACTGGTCGTCATGGCGACGGTGTTGCCATAATGGTCGTCATGGCGACGATGACGTCATAATGGTCGTCATGGCGACGATGATGTCATAATGGTCGTCATGGCGACAATGACGTCATAATGGTTGTCATGGCGACGATAACGTCATAATGGTCGTCATGGCGACGATGATGTCATACTGGTCGTCATGGCGACGGTGTTGCCATAATGGTCGTCATGGCGACGATGATGTCATAATGGTCGTCATGGCGACGGTGATGTCATAATGGTCGTCATGGCGACGATGACGTCATAATGGTCGTCATGGCGACGATGACGTCATAATGGTCGTCATGGCGACGATGACGTCATAATGGTCGTCATGGCGACGATTATGTCATACTGGTCGTCATGGCGACGGTGTTGCCATAATGGTCGTCATGGCGACGATGATGTCATAATGGTCGACATGCCGACGATGATGTCATAATGGTCGTCATGCCGATGATGATGTCATAATGGTCGTCATGGCGACGGTGTTGCCATAATGGTCGTCATGGCGACGATGATGTCATAATGGTCGTCATGGCGACGATGATGTCATAATGGTCGTCATGGCGACGATGACGTCATAATGGTCGTCATGGCGACGATGACGTAATAATGGTCGTCATGGCGACGATGATGTCATAATGGTCGTCATGGCGACGATGATGTCATAATGGTCGTCATGGCGACGGTGTTGCCATAATGGTTGTCATGGCGACGATGATGTCATAATGGTCGTCATGCCGACGATGATGTCATAATGGTCGTCATGCCGACGATGATGTCATAATGGTCGTCATGGCGACGGTGTTGCCATAATGGTCGTCACGGCGAAGATGATGTCATAATGGTCGTCACGGCGACGGTGATGTCATACTGGTCGTCATGGCGACGGTGTTGCCATAATGGTCGTCATGGCGACGATGATGTCATAATGGTCGTCATGGCGACGATGATGTCATAATGGTCGTCATGGCGACGATGACGTCATAATGGTCGTCATGGCGACGATTATGTCATACTGGTCGTCATGGCGACGGTGTTGCCATAATGGTCGTCATGGCGACGATGATGTCATAATGGTCGACATGCCGACGATGATGTCATAATGGTCGTCATGCCGATGATGATGTCATAATGGTCGTCATGGCGACGGTGTTGCCATAATGGTCGTCACGGCGACGATGATGTCATAATGGTCGTCACGGCGACGGTGATGTCAAAATGGTCGTCATGGCGACGATGATGACATACTGGTCGTCATGGCGACGGTGTTGCCATAATGGTCGTCATGGCGACGATGACGTCATAATGGTCGTCATGGCGACGATGATGTCATAATGGTCGTCATGGCGACGATGACGTCATAATGGTCGTCATGGCGACGATGACGTCATAATGGTCGTCATGGCGACGATGACGTCATAATGGTCGTCATGGCGACGGTGTTGCCATAATGGTCGTCATGGCGACGGTGTTGCCATAATGGTCGTCATGGCGACGATGATGTCATAATGGTCGTCATGGCAATGGTGATGACAGAATGGTCGTCATGGCGACGATGATGTCAGTATGGTGGTCATGGCTTTGGTGATGTCATAATAGTCGTCATGGCGACGATGATGTCATAATGGTCGTCATGGCGACGATGATGTCATAATGGTCGTCATGGCGACGATGATGTCAGTATGGTTGTCATGCCTTTGGTGATGTCATAATGGTCGTCATGGCGACGGTGATGTCATAATGGTCGTCATGGCGACGATGATGTCATAATGGTCGTCACGGCTACGATGATGTCATAATGGTCGTCACGGCGACGGTGATGTCATAATGGTCGTCATGGCGACGATGATGTCATACTGGTCGTCATGGCGACGGTGTTGCCATAATGGTCGTCAATGCGACGATGACGTCATAATGGTCGTCATGGCGACGATGACGTCATAATGGTCGTCATGGCGACGATGATGTCATAATGGTCGTCATGGCGACGATGATGTCATAATGGTCGTCATGGCGACGGTGTTGCCATAATGGTTGTCATGGCGACGATGATGTCATAATGGTCGTCATGCCGACGATGATGTCATAATGGTCGTCATGCCGACGATGATGTCATAATGGTCGTCATGGCGACGGTGTTGCCATAATGGTCGTCACGGCGAAGATGATGTCATAATGGTCGTCACGGCGACGGTGATGTCATACTGGTCGTCATGGCGACGGTGTTGCCATAATGGTCGTCATGGCGACGATGATGTCATAATGGTCGTCATGGCGACGATGATGTCATAATTGTCGTCATGGCGACGATGACGTCATAATGGTCGTCATGGCGACGATTATGTCATACTGGTCGTCATGGCGACGGTGTTGCCATAATGGTCGTCACGGCGACGATGATGTCATAATGGTCGACATGCCGACGATGATGTCATAATGGTCGTCATGCCGATGATGATGTCATAATGGTCGTCACGGCGACGGTGATGTCATAATGGTCGTCATGGCGACGATGATGACATACTGGTCGTCATGGCGACGGTGTTGCCATAATGGTCGTCATGGCGACGATGACGTCATAATGGTCGTCATGGCGACGATGATGTCATAATGGTCGTCATGGCGACGATGACGTCATAATGGTTGTCATGGCGACGATGACGTCATAATGGTCGTCATGGCGACGATGATGTCATACTGGTCGTCATGGCGACGATGATGTCATACTGGTCGTCATGGCGACGGTGTTGCCATAATGGTCGTCATGGCGACGATGATGTCATAATGGTCGTCACGGCTACGATGATGTCATAATGGTCGTCACGGCGACGGTGATGTCATAATGGTCGTCATGGCGACGATGATGTCATACTGGTCGTCATGGCGACGGTGTTGCCATAATGGTCGTCAATGCGACAATGACGTCATAATGGTCGTCATGGCGACGATGACGTCATAATGGTCGTCATGGCGACGATGATGTCATAATGGTCGTCATGGCGACGATGATGTCATAATGGTCGTCATGGCGACGGTGTTGCCATAATGGTTGTCATGGCGACGATGATGTCATAATGGTCGTCATGCCGACGATGATGTCATAATGGTCGTCATGCCGACGATGATGTCATAATGGTCGTCATGGCGACGGTGTTGCCATAATGGTCGTCACGGCGAAGATGATGTCATAATGGTCGTCACGGCGACGGTGATGTCATACTGGTCGTCATGGCGACGGTGTTGCCATAATGGTCGTCATGGCGACGATGATGTCATAATGGTCGTCATGGCGACGATGATGTCATAATGGTCGTCATGGCGACGATGACGTCATAATGGTCGTCATGGCGACGATTATGTCATACTGGTCGTCATGGCGACGGTGTTGCCATAATGGTCGTCACGGCGACGATGATGTCATAATGGTCGACATGCCGACGATGATGTCATAATGGTCGTCATGCCGATGATGATGTCATAATGGTCGTCATGGCGACGGTGTTGCCATAATGGTCGTCACGGCGACGATGATGTCATAATGGTCGTCACGGCGACGGTGATGTCATAATGGTCGTCATGGCGACGATGATGACATACTGGTCGTCATGGCGACGGTGTTGCCATAATGGTCGTCATGGCGACGATGACGTCATAATGGTCGTCATGGCGACGATGATGTCATAATGGTCGTCATGGCGACGATGACGTCATAATGGTTGTCATGGCGACGATGACGTCATAATGGTCGTCATGGCGACGATGATGTCATACTGGTCGTCATGGCGACGGTGTTGCCATAATGGTCGTCATGGCGACGATGATGTCATAATGGTCGTCATGGCGACGGTGATGTCATAATGGTCGTCATGGCGACGATGACGTCATAATGGTCGTCATGGCGACGATGACGTCATAATGGTCGTCATGGCGACGATGACGTCATAATGGTCGTCATGGCGACGATTATGTCATACTGGTCGTCATGGCGACGGTGTTGCCATAATGGTCGTCATGGCGACGATGATGTCATAATGGTCGACATGCCGACGATGATGTCATAATGGTCGTCATGCCGATGATGATGTCATAATGGTCGTCATGGCGACGGTGTTGCCATAATGGTCGTCACGGCGACGATGATGTCATAATGGTCGTCACGGCGACGGTGATGTCATAATGGTCGTCATGGCGACGATGATGACATACTGGTCGTCATGGCGACGGTGTTGCCATAATGGTCGTCATGGCGACGATGACGTCATAATGGTCGTCATGGCGACGATGATGTCATAATGGTCGTCATGGCGACAATGACGTCATAATGGTTGTCATGGCGACGATGACGTCATAATGGTCGTCATGGCGACGATGATGTCATACTGGTCGTCATGGCGACGGTGTTGCCATAATGGTCGTCATGGCGACGATGATGTCATAATGGTCGTCATGGCGACGGTGATGTCATAATGGTCGTCATGGCGACGATGACGTCATAATGGTCGTCATGGCGACGATGACGTCATAATGGTCGTCATGGCGACGATGACGTCATAATGGTCGTCATGGCGACGATTATGTCATACTGGTCGTCATGGCGACGGTGTTGCCATAATGGTCGTCATGGCGACGATGATGTCATAATGGTCGACATGCCGACGATGATGTCATAATGGTCGTCATGCCGATGATGATGTCATAATGGTCGTCATGGCGACGGTGTTGCCATAATGGTCGTCATGGCGACGATGATGTCATAATGGTCGTCATGGCGACGATGACGTCATAGTGGTCGTCATGGCGACGATGACGTCATAATGGTCGTCATGGCGACGATGATGTCATACTGGTCGTCATGGCGACGGTGTTGCCATAATGGTCGTCATGGCGACGATGATGTCAGAATGGTCGTCATGGCGACGGTGATGTCATAATGGTCGTCATGGCTTTGGTGATGTCAGTATGGTGGTCATGGCTTTGGTGATGTCATAATGGTCGTCATGGCGACGATGATGTCATAATGGTCGTCATGGCGACGATGATGTCAGTATGATGGTCATGGCTTTGGTGATGTCATAATGGTCGTCATGACGACGGTGATGTCATAATGGTCGTCATGGCAATGGTAATGTCAGAATGGTCATCATGGCGACGATGATGTCAGTATGGTGGTCATGGCGACGATGATGTCATAATGGTCGTCATGGCGACGATGATGTCAATATGGTTGTCATGGCGACGGTGATGTCATAATGGTCGTCATGGCGACGGTGATGTCAAAATGGTCGTCATGGCAATGGTGATGTCAGTATGCTCGTCATGGCGACGATGATGTCAGTATGGTGGTCATGGCTTTGGTGATGTCATAATAGTCGTCATGGCGACGATGATGTCATAATCGTCGTCATGGCGACGATGATGTCATAATGGTCGTCACGGCGACGGTGATGTCATAATGGTCGTCATGGCGACGATGATGTCATAATGGTCGTCATGGCGACGATGATGTCATACTGGTCGTCATGGCGACGGTGTTGCCATAATGGTCGTCATGGCGACGATGACGTCATAATGGTCGTCATGGCGACGATGACGTCATAATGGTCGTCATGGCGACGATGACGTCATAATGGTCGTCATGGCGACGATGACGTCATAATGGTCGTCATGGCGACGATGACGTCATACTGGTCGTCATGGCGACGGTGTTGCCATAATGGTCGTCATGGCGACGATGATGTCATAATGGTCGACATGCCGACGATGATGTCATAATGGTCGTCATGCCGATGATGATGTCATAATGGTCGTCATGGCGACGGTGTTGCCATAATGGTCGTCACGGCGACGATGATGTCATAATGGTCGTCACGGCGACGGTGATGTCATAATGGTCGTCATGGCGACGATGATGACATACTGGTCGTCATGGCGACGGTGTTGCCATAATGGTCGTCATGGCGACGATGACGTCATAATGGTCGTCATGGCGACGATGATGTCATAATGGTCGTCATGGCGACGATGACGTCATAATGGTTGTCATGGCGACGATGACGTCATAATGGTCGTCATGGCGACGATGATGTCATACTGGTCGTCATGGCGACGGTGTTCCCATAATGGTCGTCATGGCGACGATGATGTCATAATGGTCGTCATGGCGACGGTGATGTCATAATGGTCGTCATACCGACGATGATGTCAGTATGGTGGTCATGGCTTTGGTGATGTCATAATGGTCGTCATGGCGACGATGATGTCATAATGGTCGTCATGGCGACGATGATGTCATAATGGTCGTCATGGCGACGATGATGTCATTATGTTGGTCATGGCTTTGGTGTTGTCATAATGGTCGTCATGGCGACGGTGATGTCATAATGGTCGTCATGGCAATGGTGATTTCAGAATGGTCGTCATGCCGACGATGATGTCAGTATGGTGGTCATGGCTTTGGTGATGTCATAATGGTCGTCATGGCGACGATGATGTCATAATGGTCGTCATGGCGACGATGATGTCAATATGGTTGTCATGGCTTTGGTGATGTCATAATGGTCGTCATGGCGACGATGATGTCATAATGGTCTTCATGGCGACGATGATGTCATAATGGTCGTCATGGCGACGATGATGTCATAATGGTCGTCATGGCGACGATGATGTCATAATGGTCGTCATGGCGACGGTGATGTCATAATGGTCTTCATGGCGACGATGATGTCATAATGGTCGTCATGGCGACGATGATGTCATAATGGTCGTCATAGCGACGATGACGTCATAATGGTCGTCATGGCGACGGTGTTGCCATAATGGTCGTCATGGCGACGGTGTTGCCATAATGGTCGTCATGGCGACGGTGATGTCATAATGGTCGTCATGGCAATGGTGATGACAGAATGGTCGTCATGGCGACGATGATGTCAGTATGGTGGTCATGGCTTTGGTGATGTCATAATAGTCGTCATGGCGACGATGATGTCATAATGGTCGTCATGGCGACGATGATGTCATAATGGTCGTCATGGCGACGATGATGTCAGTATGGTTGTCATGGCTTTGGTGATGTCATAATGGTCGTCATGGCGACGATGATGTCATAATGGTCGTCACGGCTACGATGATGTCATAATGGTCGTCACGGCGACGGTGATGTCATAATGGTCGTCATGGTGACGATGATGTCATACTGGTCGTCATGGCGACGATGACGTCATAATGGTCGTCATGGCGACGATGATGTCATACTGGTCGTCATGGCGACGGTGTTGCCATAATGGTCGTCATGGCGACGATGACGTCATAATGGTCGTCATGTCGACGATGACGTCATAATGGTCGTCATGGCGACGATGACGTCATAATGGTCGTCATGGCGACGATGACGTCATAATGGTCGTCATGGCGACGATTATGTCATACTGGTCGTCATGGCGACGGTGTTGCCATAATGGTCGTCATGGCGACGATGATGTCATAATGGTCGACATGCCGACGATGATGTCATAATGGTCGTCATGCCGATGATGATGTCATAATGGTCGTCATGGCGACGGTGTTGCCATAATGGTCGTCACGGCGACGATGATGTCATAATGGTCATCACGGCGACGGTGATGTCATAATGGTCGTCACGGCGACGATGATGACATACTAGTCGTCATGGCGACGGTGTTGCCATAATGGTCGTCATGGCGACGATGACGTCATAATGGTCGTCATGGCGACGATGATGTCATAATGGTCGTCATGGCGACGATGATGTCATACTGGTCGTCATGGCGACGGTGTTGCCATAATGGTCGTCATGGCGACGATGATGTCATAATGGTCGTCATGGCGACGGTGATGTCATAATGGTCGTCATACCGACGATGATGTCAGTATGGTGGTCATGGCTTTGGTGATGTCATAATGGTCGTCATGGCGACGATGATGTCATAATGGTCGTCATGGCGACGATGATGTCATAATGGTCGTCATGGCGACGATGATGTCATTATGGTGGTCATGGCTTTGGTGTTGTCATAATGGTCGTCATGGCGACGATGATGTCATAATGGTCTTCATGGCGACGATGATGTCATAATGGTCGTCATGGCGACGATGATGTCATAATGGTCGTCATGGCGACGATGATGTCATAATGGTCGTCATGGCGACGGTGATGTCATAATGGTCTTCATGGCGACGATGATGTCATAATGGTCGTCATGGCGACGATGATGTCATAATGGTCGTCATAGCGACGATGACGTCATAATGGTCGTCATGGCGACGGTGTTGCCATAATGGTCGTCATGGCGACGGTGTTGCCATAATGGTCGTCATGGCGACGATGATGTCATAATGGTCGTCATGGCAATGGTGATGACAGAATGGTCGTCATGGCGACGATGATGTCAGTATGGTGGTCATGGCTTTGGTTATGTCATAATAGTCGTCATGGCGACGATGATGTCATAATGGTCGTCATGGCGACGATGATGTCATAATGGTCGTCATGGCGACGATGATGTCAGTATGGTTGTCATGGCTTTGGTGATGTCATAATGGTCGTCATGGCGACGGTGATGTCATAATGGTCGTCATGGCGACGATGATGTCATAATGGTCGTCACGGCTACGATGATGTCATAATGGTCGTCACGGCGACGGTGATGTCATAATGGTCATCATGGCGACGATGATGTCATACTGGTCGTCATGGCGACGGTGTTGCCATAATGGTCGTCATGGCGACGATGACGTCATAATGGTCGTCATGGCGACGATGACGTCATAATGGTCGTCATGGCGACGATGATGTCAATATGGTTGTCATGGCTTTGTTGATGTCATAATGGTCGTCATGGCGACGGTGAAGTCATAATGGTCGTCATGGCAATGGTGATGACAGAATGGTCGTCATGGCGTCGATGATGTCAGTATGGTGGTCATGGCTTTGGTGATGTCATAATAGTCGTCATGGCGACGATGATGTCATAATGGTCGTCATGGCGACGATGATGTCATAATGGTCGTCATGGCGACGATGATGTCAGTATGGTTGTCATGGCTTTGGTGATGTCATAATGGTCGTCATGGCGACGGTGATGTCATAATGGTCGTCATGGCGACGGTGATGTCATAATGGTCGTCATGGCGACGATGATGTCATAATGGTCGTCACGGCGACGATGATGTCATACTGGTCGTCATGGCGAAGATGATGTCATAATGGTCGTCATGGCGACGATGATGTCATAATGGTCGTCATGGCGACGATGACGTCATAATGGTCGTCATGGCGACGATGATGTCATAATGGTCGTCATGGCGACGGTGATGTCATAATAGTCGTCATGGCGACGATGATGTCATTATGGTCGTCATGCCGACGATGATGTCATAATGGTCGTCATGGCGACCGTGTTGCCATAATGGTCGTCATGGTGACGATGATGTCATAATGGTCGTCATGGCGACGATGATGTCATAATGGTCGTCATGGCGACGATGATGTCAATATGGTGGTCATGGCGACGGTGATGTCATAATGGTCGTCACGGCGACGGTGATGTCATAATGGTCGTCATGGCGACGATGATGTCATAATGGTCGTCATGGCGACGATGATGTCATACTGGTCGTCATGGCGACGGTGTTGCCATAATGGTCGTCATGGCGACGATGACGTCATAATGGTCGTCATGGCGACGATGACGTCATAATGGTCGTCATGGCGACGATGACGTCATAATGGTCGTCATGGCGACGATGACGTCATAATGGTCGTCATGGCGACGATGACGTCATACTGGTCGTCATGGCGACGGTGTTGCCATAATGGTCGTCATGGCGACGATGATGTCATAATGGTCGACATGCCGACGATGATGTCATAATGGTCGTCATGCCGATGATGATGTCATAATGGTCGTCATGGCGACGGTGTTGCCATAATGGTCGTCACGGCGACGATGATGTCATAATGGTCGTCACGGCGACGGTGATGTCATAATGGTCGTCATGGCGACGATGATGACATACTGGTCGTCATGGCGACGGTGTTGCCATAATGGTCGTCATGGCGACGATGACGTCATAATGGTCGTCATGGCGACGATGATGTCATAATGGTCGTCATGGCGACGATGACGTCATAATGGTTGTCATGGCGACGATGACGTCATAATGGTCGTCATGGCGACGATGACGTCATAATGGTCGTCATGGCGACGATGATGTCATACTGGTCGTCATGGCGACGGTGTTCCCATAATGGTCGTCATGGCGACGATGATGTCATAATGGTCGTCATGGCGACGGTGATGTCATAATGGTCGTCATACCGACGATGATGTCAGTATGGTGGTCATGGCTTTGGTGATGTCATAATGGTCGTCATGGCGACGATGATGTCATAATGGTCGTCATGGCGACGATGATGTCATAATGGTCGTCATGGCGACGATGATGTCATTATGTTGGTCATGGCTTTGGTGTTGTCATAATGGTCGTCATGGCGACGGTGATGTCATAATGGTCGTCATGGCAATGGTGATTTCAGAATGGTCGTCATGCCGACGATGATGTCAGTATGGTGGTCATGGCTTTGGTGATGTCATAATGGTCGTCATGGCGACGATGATGTCATAATGGTCGTCATGGCGACGATGATGTCAATATGGTTGTCATGGCTTTGGTGATGTCATAATGGTCGTCATGGCGACGATGATGTCATAATGGTCTTCATGGCGACGATGATGTCATAATGGTCGTCATGGCGACGATGATGTCATAATGGTCGTCATGGCGACGATGATGTCATAATGGTCGTCATGGCGACGGTGATGTCATAATGGTCTTCATGGCGACGATGATGTCATAATGGTCGTCATGGCGACGATGATGTCATAATGGTCGTCATAGCGACGATGACGTCATAATGGTCGTCATGGCGACGGTGTTGCCATAATGGTCGTCATGGCGACGGTGTTGCCATAATGGTCGTCATGGCTTTGGTGTTGTCATAATGGTCGTCATGGCGACGGTGATGTCATAATGGTCGTCATGGCAATGGTGATTTCAGAATGGTCGTCATGCCGACGATGATGTCAATATGGTTGTCATGGCTTTGTTGATGTCATAATGGTCGTCATGGCGACGGTGAAGTCATAATGGTCGTCATGGCAATGGTGATGACAGAATGGTCGTCATGGCGACGATGATGTCAGTATGGTGGTCATGGCTTTGGTGATGTCATAATAGTCGTCATGGCGACGATGATGTCATAATGGTCGTCATGGCGACGATGATGTCATAATGGTCGTCATGGCGACGATGATGTCAGTATGGTTGTCATGGCTTTGGTGATGTCATAATGGTCGTCATGGCGACGGTGATGTCATAATGGTCGTCATGGCGACGGTGATGTCATAATGGTCGTCATGGCGACGATGATGTCATAATGGTCGTCACGGCGACGATGATGTCATACTGGTCGTCATGGCGAAGATGATGTCATAATGGTCGTCATGGCGACGATGATGTCATAATGGTCGTCATGGCGACGATGACGTCATAATGGTCGTCATGGCGACGATGATGTCATAATGGTCGTCATGGCGACGGTGATGTCATAATAGTCGTCATGGCGACGATGATGTCATTATGGTCGTCATGCCGACGATGATGTCATAATGGTCGTCATGGCGACCGTGTTGCCATAATGGTCGTCATGGTGACGATGATGTCATAATGGTCGTCATGGCGACGATGATGTCATAATGGTCGTCATGGCGACGATGATGTCAATATGGTGGTCATGGCGACGGTGATGTCAATATGGTGGTCATGGCGACGGTGATGTCATAATGGTCGTCATGGCGACGATGATGTCAGTATGGTGGTCATGGCTTTGGTGATGTCATAATAGTCGTCATGGCGACGATGATGTCATAATGGTCGTCACGGCGACGATGATGTCATAATGGTCGTGACGGCGACGGTGATGTCATAATGGTCATCATGGCGACGATGATGTCATACTGGTCGTCATGGCGACGGTGTTGCCATAATGGTCGTCATGGCGACGATGACGTCATAATGGTCGTCATGGCGACGATGACGTCATAATGGTCGTCATGGCGACGATGACGTCATAATGGTCGTCATGGCGACGATGACGTCATAATGGTCGTCATGGCGACGATGATGTCATACTGGTCGTCATGGCGACGGTGTTGCCATAATGGTCGTCCTGGCGACGATGATGTCATAATGGTCGTCATGCCGACGATGATGTCATAATGGTCGTCATGCCGACGATGATGTCATAATGGTCGTCATGGCGACGGTGTTGCCATAATGGTCGTCACGGCGACGATGATGTCATAATGGTCGTCACGGCGACGGTGATGTCATAATGGTGGTCATGGCGACGATGATGACATACTGGTCGTCATGGCGACGGTGTTGCCATAATGGTCGTCATGGCGACGATGATGTCATAATGGTCGTCATGGCGACGATGATGCCATAATGGTCGTCATGGCGACGATGACGTCATAATGGTCGTCATGGCGACGATGATGTCATAATGGTCGTCATGGCGACGGTGATGTCATAATAGTCGTCATGGCGACGATGATGTCATAATGGTCATCATGCCGACAATGATGTCATAATGGTCGTCATGGCGACGGTGTTGCCATAATAGTCGTCATGGCGACGATGATGTCATAATGGTCGTCATGGCGACGATGATGTCATAATGGTCGTCATGGCGACGATGATGTCAATATGGTGGTCATGGCTTTGTTGATGTCATAATGGTCGTCATGGCGACGGTGAAGTCATAATGGTCGTCATGGCAATGGTGATGACAGAATGGTCGTCATGGCGACGATGATGTCAGTATGGTGGTCATGGCTTTGGTGATGTCATAATAGTCGTCATGGCGACGATGATGTCATAATGGTCGTCATGGCGACGATGATGTCATAATGGTCGTCATGGCGACGATGATGTCAGTATGGTTGTCATGGCTTTGGTGATGTCATAATGGTCGTCATGGCGACGGTGATGTCATAATGGTCGTCATGGCGACGGTGATGTCATAATGGTCGTCATGGCGACGATGATGTCAGTATGGTTGTCATGGCTTTGGTGATGTCATAATGGTCGTCATGGCGACGGTGATGTCATAATGGTCGTCATGGCGACGATGATGTCATAATGGTCGTCATGGCGACGATGATGTCATACTGGTCGTCATGGCGAAGATGATGTCATAATGGTCGTCATGGCGACGATGATGTCATAATGGTCGTCATGGCGACGATGACGTCATAATGGTCGTCATGGCGACGATGATGTCATAATGGTCGTCATGGCGACGGTGATGTCATAATAGTCGTCATGGCGACGATGATGTCATTATGGTCGTCATGCCGACGATGATGTCATAATGGTCGTCATGGCGACGGTGTTGCCATAATGGTCGTCATGGCGACGATGATGTCATAATGGTCGTCATGGCGACGATGATGACATACTGGTCGTCATGGCGACGGTGTTGCCATAATGGTCGTCATGGCGACGATGACGTCATAATGGTCGTCATGGCGACGATGATGTCATAATGGTCGTCATGGCGACGATGACGTCATAATGGTTGTCATGGCGACGATGACGTCATAATGGTCGTCATGGCGACGATGATGTCATACTGGTCGTCATGGCGACGGTGTTGCCATAATGGTCGTCATGGCGACGATGATGTCATAATGGTCGTCATGGTGACGGTGATGTCATAATGGTCGTCATACCGACGATAATGTCAGTATGGTGGTCATGGCTTTCGTGATGTCATAATGGTCGTCATGGCGACGATGATGTCATAATGGTCGTCATGGTGACGATGATGTCATAATGGTCGTCATGGCGACGATGATGTCATTATGTTGGTCATGGCTTTGGTGTTGTCATAATGGTCGTCATGGCGACGGTGATGTCATAATGGTCGTCATGGCAATGGTGATTTCAGAATGGTCATCATGCCGACGATGATGTCAATATGGTTGTCATGGCTTTGGTGATGTCATAATGGTCGTCATGGCGACGATGATGTCAATATGGTTGTCATGGCTTTGGTGATGTCATAATCGTCGTCATGGCGACGATGATGTCATAATGGTCTTCATGGCGACGATGATGTCATAATGGTCGTCATGGCGACGATGATGTCATAATGGTCGTCATGGCGACGATGATGTCATAATGGTCGTCATGGCGACGGTGATGTCATAATGGTCTTCATGGCGACGATGATGTCATAATGGTCGTCATGGCGACGATGATGTCATAATGGTCGTCATAGCGACGATGACGTCATAATGGTCGTCATGGCGACGGTGTTGCCATAATGGTCGTCATGGCGACGGTGTTGCCATAATGGTCGTCATGGCGACGATGATGTCATAATGGTCGTCATGGCAATGGTGATGACAGAATGGTCGTCATGGCGACGATGATGTCAGTATGGTGGTCATGGCTTTGGTGATGTCATAATAGTCGTCATGGCGACGATGATGTCATAATGGTCATCATGGCGACGATGATGTCATAATGGTCGTCATGGCGACGATGATGTCAGTATGGTTGTCATGGCTTTGGTGATGTCATAATGGTCGTCATGGCGACGGTGATGTCATAATGGTCGTCATGGCGAAGATGATGTCATAATGGTCGTCACGGCTACGATGATGTCATAATGGTCGTCACGGCGACGGTGATGTCATAATGGTCGGCATGGCGACGATGATGTCATACTGGTCGTCATGGCGACGATGACGTCATACTGGTCGTCATGGCGACGGTGTTGCCATAATGGTCGTCATGGCGACGATGATGTCATAATGGTCGACATGCCGACGATGATGTCATAATGGTCGTAATGCCGATGATGATGTCATAATGGTCGTCATGGCGACGGTGTTGCCATAATGGTCGTCACGGCGACGATGATGTCATAATGGTCGTCACGGCGACGGTGATGTCATAATGGTCGTCATGGCGACGATGATGACATACTGGTCGTCATGGCGACGGTGTTGCCATAATGGTCGTCATGGCGACGATGACGTCATAATGGTCGTCATGGCGACGATGATGTCATAATGGTCGTCATGGCGACGATGACGTCATAATGGTTGTCATGGCGACGATGACGTCATAATGGTCGTCATGGCGACGATGATGTCATACTGGTCGTCATGGCGACGGTGTTGCCATAATGGTCGTCATGGCGACGATGATGTCATAATGGTCGTCATGGCGACGGTGATGTCATAATGGTCGTCATACCGACGATGATGTCAGTATGGTGGTCATGGCTTTGGTGATGTCATAATGGTCGTCATGGCGACGATGATGTCATAATGGTCGTCATGGCGACGATGATGTCATAATGGTCGTCATGGCGACGATGATGTCATTATGGTGGTCATGGCTTTGGTGTTTTCATAATGGTCGTCATGGCGACGGTGATGTCATAATGGTCGTCATGGCAATGGTGATGTCACAATGGTCGTCATGGCGACGATGATGTCAGTATGGTGGTCATGGCTTTGGTGATGTCATAATGGTCGTCATGGCGACGATGATGTCATAATGGTCGTCATGGCGACGATGATGTCAATATGGTTGTCATGGCTTTGGTGATGTCATAATGGTCGTCATGGCGACGATGATGTCATAATGGTCTTCATGGCGACGATGATGTCATAATGGTCGTCATGGCGACGATGATGTCATAATGGTCGTCATGGCGACGATGATGTCATAATGGTCGTCATGGCGACGGTGATGTCATAATGGTCTTCATGGCGACGATGATGTCATAATGGTCGTCATGGCGACGATGATGTCATAATGGTCGTCATAGCGACGATGACGTCATAATGGTCGTCATGGCGACGGTGTTGCCATAATGGTCGTCATGGCGACGATGATGTCATAATGGTCGTCATGACAATGGTGATGACAGAATGGTCGTCATGGCGACGATGATGTCAGTATGGTGGTCATGGCTTTGGTGATGTCATAATAGTCGTCATGGCGACGATGATGTCATAATGGTCGTCATGGCGACGATGATGTCATAATGGTCGTCATGGCGACGATGATGTCAGTATGGTTGTCATGGCTTTGGTGATGTCATAATGGTCGTCATGGCGACGGTGATGTCATAATGGTCGTCATGGCGACGATGATGTCATAATGGTCGTCACGGCTACGATGATGTCATAATGGTCGTCACGGCGACGGTGATGTCATAATGGTCGTCATGGCGACGATGATGTCATACTGGTCGTCATGGCGACGGTGTTGCCATAATGGTCGTCATGGCGACGATGACGTCATAATGGTCGTCATGGCGACGATGACGTCATAATGGTCGTCATGGCGACGATGATGTCATAATGGTCGTCATGGCGACTATGATGTCATAATGGTCGTCATGGCGACGCTGTTGCCATAATGGTCGTCATGGCGACGATGATGTCATAATGGTCGTCATGGCGACGGTGATGTCATAATGGTCGTCATACCGACGATGATGTCAGTATGGTGGTCATGGCTTTGGTGATGTCATAATGGTCGTCATGGCGACGATGATGTCATAATGGTCGTCATGGCGACGATGATGTCATAATGGTCGTCATGGCGACGATGATGTCATTATGGTGGTCATGGCTTTGGTGTTGTCATAATGGTCGTCATGGCGACGATGATGTCATAATGGTCTTCATGGCGACGATGATGTCATAATGGTCGTCATGGCGACGATGATGTCATAATGGTCGTCATGGCGACGATGATGTCATAATGGTCGTCATGGCGACGGTGATGTCATAATGGTCTTCATGGCGACGATGATGTCATAATGGTCGTCATGGCGACGATGATGTCATAATGGTCGTCATAGCGACGATGACGTCATAATGGTCGTCATGGCGACGGTGTTGCCATAATGGTCGTCATGGCGACGGTGTTGCCATAATGGTCGTCATGGCGACGATGATGTCATAATGGTCGTCATGGCAATGGTGATGACAGAATGGTCGTCATGGCGACGATGATGTCAGTATGGTGGTCATGGCTTTGGTCATGTCATAATAGTCGTCATGGCGACGATGATGTCATAATGGTCGTCATGGCGACGATGATGTCATAATGGTCGTCATGGCGACGATGATGTCAGTATGGTTGTCATGGCTTTGGTGATGTCATAATGGTCGTCATGGCGACGGTGATGTCATAATGGTCGTCATGGCGACGATGATGTCATAATGGTCGTCACGGCTACGATGATGTCATAATGGTCGTCACGGCGACGGTGATGTCATAATGGTCGTCATGGCGACGATGATGTCATACTGGTCGTCATGGCGACGGTGTTGCCATAATGGTCGTCATGGCGACGATGACGTCATAATGGTCGTCATGGCGACGATGACGTCATAATGGTCGTCATGGCGACGATGATGTCAATATGGTTGTCATGGCTTTGTTGATGTCATAATGGTCGTCATGGCGACGGTGAAGTCATAATGGTCGTCATGGCAATGGTGATGACAGAATGGTCGTCATGGCGACGATGATGTCAGTATGGTGGTCATGGCTTTGGTGATGTCATAATAGTCGTCATGGCGACGATGATGTCATACTGGTCGTCATGGCGACGATGATGTCATAATGGTCGTCATGGCGACGATGATGTCAGTATGGTTGTCATGGCTTTGGTGATGTCATAATGGTCGTCATGGCGACGGTGATGTCATAATGGTCGTCATGGCGACGATGATGTCATAATGGTCGTCACGGCGACGATGATGTCATACTGGTCGTCATGGCGAAGATGATGTCATAATGGTCGTCATGGCGACGATGATGTCATAATGGTCGTCATGGCGACGATGACGTCATAATGGTCGTCATGGCGACGATGATGTCATAATGGTCGTCATGGCGACGGTGATGTCATAATAGTCGTCATGGCGACGATGATGTCATTATGGTCGTCATGCCGACGATGATGTCATAATGGTCGTCATGGCGACCGTGTTGCCATAATGGTCGTCATGGTGACGATGATGTCATAATGGTCGTCATGGCGACGATGATGTCATAATGGTCGTCATGGCGACGATGATGTCAATATGGTGGTCATGGCGACGGTGATGTCATAATGGTCGTCATGGCAATGGTGATGTCAGAATGCTCGTCATGGCGACGATGATGTCAGTATGGTGGTCATGGCTTTGGTGATGTCATAATAGTCGTCATGGCGACGATGATGTCATAATGGTCGTCACGGCGACGATGATGTCATAATGGTCGTGACGGCGACGGTGATGTCATAATGGTCATCATGGCGACGATGATGTCATACTGGTCGTCATGGCGACGGTGTTGCCATAATGGTCGTCATGGCGACGATGACGTCATAATGGTCGTCATGGCGACGATGACGTCATAATGGTCGTCATGGCGACGATGACGTCATAATGGTCGTCATGGCGACGATGACGTCATAATGGTCGTCATGGCGACGATGATGTCTTACTGGTCGTCATGGCGACGGTGTTGCCATAATGGTCGTCCTGGCGACGATGATGTCATAATGGTCGTCATGCCGACGATGATGTCATAATGGTCGTCATGCCGACGATGATGTCATAATGGTCGTCATGGCGACGGTGTTGCCATAATGGTCGTCACGGCGACGATGATGTCATAATGGTCGTCACGGCGACGGTGATGTCATAATGGTGGTCATGGCGACGATGATGACATACTGGTCGTCATGGCGACGGTGTTGCCATAATGGTCGTCATGGCGACGATGATGTCATAATGGTCGTCATGGCGACGATGATGCCATAATGGTCGTCATGGCGACGATGACGTCATAATGGTCGTCATGGCGACGATGATGTCATAATGGTCGTCATGGCGACGATGATGATGTCATACTGGTCGTCATGGCGACGGTGTTGCCATAATGGTCGTCATGGCGACGATGATGTCATAATGGTCGTCATGCCGACGATGATGTCATAATGGTCGTCATGGCGACGGTGTTGCCATAATGGTCGTCGTGGCGACGGTGATGTCATATTTGTCGTCATGCCGACGATGATGTCATAATGGTTGTCATGGCGAAGATGACGTCATAATGGTCGTCATGGCGACGATGATGTCATAATGGTCGTCATGGCGACGGTGATGTCATAATAGTCGTCATGGCGACGATGATGTCATAATGGTCATCATGCCGACAATGATGTCATAATGGTCGTCATGGCGACGGTGTTGCCATAATAGTCGTCATGGCGACGATGATGTCATAATGGTCGTCATGGCGACGATGATGTCATAATGGTCGTCATGGCGACGATGATGTCAATATGGTGGTCATGGCTTTGTTGATGTCATAATGGTCGTCATGGCGACGGTGAAGTCATAATGGTCGTCATGGCAATGGTGATGACAGAATGGTCGTCATGGCGACGATGATGTCAGTATGGTGGTCATGGCTTTGGTGATGTCATAATAGTCGTCATGGCGACGATGATGTCATAATGGTCGTCATGGCGACGATGATGTCATAATGGTCGTCATGGCGACGATGATGTCAGTATGGTTGTCATGGCTTTGGTGATGTCATAATGGTCGTCATGGCGACGGTGATGTCATAATGGTCGTCATGGCGACGGTGATGTCATAATGGTCGTCATGGCGACGATGATGTCAGTATGGTTGTCATGGCTTTGGTGATGTCATAATGGTCGTCATGGCGACGGTGATGTCATAATGGTCGTCATGGCGACGATGATGTCATAATGGTCGTCATGGCGACGATGATGTCATACTGGTCGTCATGGCGAAGATGATGTCATAATGGTCGTCATGGCGACGATGATGTCATAATGGTCGTCATGGCGACGATGACGTCATAATGGTCGTCATGGCGACGATGATGTCATAATGGTCGTCATGGCGACGGTGATGTCATAATAGTCGTCATGGCGACGATGATGTCATTATGGTCGTCATGCCGACGATGATGTCATAATGGTCGTCATGGCGACGGTGTTGCCATAATGGTCGTCATGGCGACGATGATGTCATAATGGTCGTCATGGCGACGATGATGACATACTGGTCGTCATGGCGACGGTGTTGCCATAATGGTCGTCATGGCGACGATGACGTCATAATGGTCGTCATGGCGACGATGATGTCATAATGGTCGTCATGGCGACGATGACGTCATAATGGTTGTCATGGCGACGATGACGTCATAATGGTCGTCATGGCGACGATGATGTCATACTGGTCGTCATGGCGACGGTGTTGCCATAATGGTCGTCATGGCGACGATGATGTCATAATGGTCGTCATGGTGACGGTGATGTCATAATGGTCGTCATACCGACGATAATGTCAGTATGGTGGTCATGGCTTTCGTGATGTCATAATGGTCGTCATGGCGACGATGATGTCATAATGGTCGTCATGGCGACGATGATGTCATAATGGTCGTCATGGCGACGATGATGTCATTATGTTGGTCATGGCTTTGGTGTTGTCATAATGGTCGTCATGGCGACGGTGATGTCATAATGGTCGTCATGGCAATGGTGATTTCAGAATGGTCGTCATGCCGACGATGATGTCAGTATGGTGGTAATGGCTTTGGTGATGTCATAATGGTCGTCATGGCGACGATGATGTCATAATGGTCGTCATGGCGACGATGATGTCAATATGGTTGTCATGGCTTTGGTGATGTCATAATCGTCGTCATGGCGACGATGATGTCATAATGGTCTTCATGGCGACGATGATGTCATAATGGTCGTCATGGCGACGATGATGTCATAATGGTCGTCATGGCGACGATGATGTCATAATCGTCGTCATGGCGACGGTGATGTCATAATGGTCTTCATGGCGACGATGATGTCATAATGGTCGTCATGGCGACGATGATGTCATAATGGTCGTCATAGCGACGATGACGTCATAATGGTCGTCATGGCGACGGTGTTGCCATAATGGTCGTCATGGCGACGGTGTTGCCATAATGGTCGTCATGGCGACGATGATGTCATAATGGTCGTCATGGCAATGGTGATGACAGAATGGTCGTCATGGCGACGATGATGTCAGTATGGTGGTCATGGCTTTGGTGATGTCATAATAGTCGTCATGGCGACGATGATGTCATAATGGTCGTCATGGCGACGATGATGTCATAATGGTCGTCATGGCGACGATGACGTCATAATGGTCGTCATGGCGACGATGACGTCATAATGGTCGTCATGGCGACGATGACGTCATAATGGTCGTCATGGCGACGATTATGTCATACTGGTCGTCATGGCGACGGTGTTGCCATAATGGTCATCATGGCGACGATGATGTCATAATGGTCGACATGCCGACGATGATGTCATAATGGTCGTAATGCCGATGATGATGTCATAATGGTCGTCATGGCGACGGTGTTGCCATAATGGTCGTCACGGCGACGATGATGTCATAATGGTCGTCACGGCGACGGTGATGTCATAATGGTCGTCATGGCGACGATGATGACATACTGGTCGTCATGGCGACGGTGTTGCCATAATGGTCGTCATGGCGACGATGACGTCATAATGGTCGTCATGGCGACGATGATGTCATAATGGTCGTCATGGCGACGATGACGTCATAATGGTTGTCATGGCGACGATGACGTCATAATGGTCGTCATGGCGACGATGATGTCATACTGGTCGTCATGGCGACGGTGTTGCCATAATGGTCGTCATGGCGACGATGATGTCATAATGGTCGTCATGGCGACGGTGATGTCATAATGGTCGTCATACCGACGATGATGTCAGTATGGTGGTCATGGCTTTGGTGATGTCATAATGGTCGTCATGGCGACGATGATGCCATAATGGTCGTCATGGCGACGATGATGTCATAATGGTCGTCATGGCGACGATGATGTCATTATGGTGGTCATGGCTTTGGTGTTTTCATAATGGTCGTCATGGCGACGGTGATGTCATAATGGTCGTCATGGCAATGGTGATGTCACAATGGTCGTCATGGCGACGATGATGTCAGTATGGTGGTCATGGCTTTGGTGATGTCATAATGGTCGTCATGGCGACGATGATGTCATAATGGTCGTCATGGCGACGATGATGTCAATATGGTTGTCATGGCTTTGGTGATGTCATAATGGTCGTCATGGCGACGATGATGTCATAATGGTCTTCATGGCGACGATGATGTCATAATGGTCGTCATGGCGACGATGATGTCATAATGGTCGTCATGGCGACGATGATGTCATAATGGTCGTCATGGCGACGGTGATGTCATAATGGTCTTCATGGCGACGATGATGTCATAATGGTCGTCATGGCGACGATGATGTCATAATGGTCGTCATAGCGACGATGACGTCATAATGGTCGTCATGGCGACGGTGTTGCCATAATGGTCGTCATGGCGACGATGATGTCATAATGGTCGTCATGGCAATGGTGATGACAGAATGGTCGTCATGGCGACGATGATGTCAGTATGGTGGTCATGGCTTTGGTGATGTCATAATAGTCGTCATGGCGACGATGATGTCATAATGGTCGTCATGGCGACGATGATGTCATAATGGTCGTCATGGCGACGATGATGTCAGTATGGTTGTCATGGCTTTGGTGATGTCATAATGGTCGTCATGGCGACGGTGATGTCATAATGGTCGTCATGGCGACGATGATGTCATAATGGTCGTCACGGCTACGATGATGTCATAATGGTCGTCACGGCGACGGTGATGTCATAATGGTCGTCATGGCGACGATGATGTCATACTGGTCGTCATGGCGACGGTGTTGCCATAATGGTCGTCATGGCGACGATGACGTCATAATGGTCGTCATGGCGACGATGACGTCATAATGGTCGTCATGGCGACGATGATGTCATAATGGTCGTCATGGCGACTATGATGTCATAATGGTCGTCATGGCGACGCTGTTGCCATAATGGTCGTCATGGCGACGATGATGTCATAATGGTCGTCATGGCGACGGTGATGTCATAATGGTCGTCATACCGACGATGATGTCAGTATGGTGGTCATGGCTTTGGTGATGTCATAATGGTCGTCATGGCGACGATGATGTCATAATGGTCGTCATGGCGACGATGATGTCATAATGGTCGTCATGGCGACGATGATGTCATTATGGTGGTCATGGCTTTGGTGTTGTCATAATGGTCGTCATGGCGACGATGATGTCATAATGGTCTTCATGGCGACGATGATGTCATAATGGTCGTCATGGCGACGATGATGTCATAATGGTCGTCATGGCGACGATGATGTCATAATGGTCGTCATGGCGACGGTGATGTCATAATGGTCTTCATGGCGACGATGATGTCATAATGGTCGTCATGGCGACGATGATGTCATAATGGTCGTCATAGCGACGATGACGTCATAATGGTCGTCATGGCGACGGTGTTGCCATAATGGTCGTCATGGCGACGGTGTTGCCATAATGGTCGTCATGGCGACGATGATGTCATAATGGTCGTCATGGCAATGGTGATGACAGAATGGTCGTCATGGCGACGATGATGTCAGTATGGTGGTCATGGCTTTGGTTATGTCATAATAGTCGTCATGGCGACGATGATGTCATAATGGTCGTCATGGCGACGATGATGTCATAATGGTCGTCATGGCGACGATGATGTCAGTATGGTTGTCATGGCTTTGGTGATGTCATAATGGTCGTCATGGCGACGGTGATGTCATAATGGTCGTCATGGCGACGATGATGTCATAATGGTCGTCACGGCTACGATGATGTCATAATGGTCGTCACGGCGACGGTGATGTCATAATGGTCGTCATGGCGACGATGATGTCATACTGGTCGTCATGGCGACGGTGTTGCCATAATGGTCGTCATGGCGACGATGACGTCATAATGGTCGTCATGGCGACGATGACGTCATAATGGTCGTCATGGCGACGATGATGTCAATATGGTTGTCATGGCTTTGTTGATGTCATAATGGTCGTCATGGCGACGGTGAAGTCATAATGGTCGTCATGGCAATGGTGATGACAGAATGGTCGTCATGGCGACGATGATGTCAGTATGGTGGTCATGGCTTTGGTGATGTCATAATAGTCGTCATGGCGACGATGATGTCATACTGGTCGTCATGGCGACGATGATGTCATAATGGTCGTCATGGCGACGATGATGTCAGTATGGTTGTCATGGCTTTGGTGATGTCATAATGGTCGTCATGGCGACGATGACGTCATAATGGTCGTCATGGCGACGATGACGTCATAATGGTCGTCATGGCGACGATGATGTCATAATGGTCGTCATGGCGACGGTGATGTCATAATAGTCGTCATGGCGACGATGATGTCATTATGGTCGTCATGCCGACGATGATGTCATAATGGTCGTCATGGCGACCGTGTTGCCATAATGGTCGTCATGGTGACGATGATGTCATAATGGTCGTCATGGCGACGATGATGTCATAATGGTCGTCATGGCGACGATGATGTCAATATGGTGGTCATGGCGACGGTGATGTCATAATGGTCGTCATGGCAATGGTGATGTCAGAATGCTCGTCATGGCGACGATGATGTCAGTATGGTGGTCATGGCTTTGGTGATGTCATAATAGTCGTCATGGCGACGATGATGTCATAATGGTCGTCACGGCGACGATGATGTCATAATGGTCGTGACGGCGACGGTGATGTCATAATGGTCATCATGGCGACGATGATGTCATACTGGTCGTCATGGCGACGGTGTTGCCATAATGGTCGTCATGGCGACGATGACGTCATAATGGTCGTCATGGCGACGATGACGTCATAATGGTCGTCATGGCGACGATGACGTCATAATGGTCGTCATGGCGACGATGACGTCATAATGGTCGTCATGGCGACGATGATGTCATACTGGTCGTCATGCCGACGATGATGTCATAATGGTCGTCATGCCGACGATGATGTCATAATGGTCGTCATGGCGACGGTGTTGCCATAATGGTCGTCACGGCGACGATGATGTCATAATGGTCGTCACGGCGACGGTGATGTCATAATGGTGGTCATGGCGACGATGATGACATACTGGTCGTCATGGCGACGGTGTTGCCATAATGGTCGTCATGGCGACGATGATGTCATAATGGTCGTCATGGCGACGATGATGCCATAATGGTCGTCATGGCGACGATGACGTCATAATGGTCGTCATGGCGACGATGATGTCATAATGGTCGTCATGGCGACGATGATGATGTCATACTGGTCGTCATGGCGACGGTGTTGCCATAATGGTCGTCATGGCGACGATGATGTCATAATGGTCGTCATGCCGACGATGATGTCATAATGGTCGTCATGGCGACGGTGTTGCCATAATGGTCGTCGTGGCGACGGTGATGTCATATTTGTCGTCATGCCGACGATGATGTCATAATGGTTGTCATGGCGAAGATGACGTCATAATGGTCGTCATGGCGACGATGATGTCATAATGGTCGTCATGGCGACGGTGATGTCATAATAGTCGTCATGGCGACGATGATGTCATAATGGTCATCATGCCGACAATGATGTCATAATGGTCGTCATGGCAACGGTGTTGCCATAATAGTCGTCATGGCGACGATGATGTCATAATGGTCGTCATGGCGACGATGATGTCATAATGGTCGTCATGGCGACGATGATGTCAATATGGTGGTCATGGCTTTGTTGATGTCATAATGGTCGTCATGGCGACGGTGAAGTCATAATGGTCGTCATGGCAATGGTGATGACAGAATGGTCGTCATGGCGACGATGATGTCAGTATGGTGGTCATGGCTTTGGTGATGTCATAATAGTCGTCATGGCGACGATGATGTCATAATGGTCGTCATGGCGACGATGATGTCATAATGGTCGTCATGGCGACGATGATGTCAGTATGGTTGTCATGGCTTTGGTGATGTCATAATGGTCGTCATGGCGACGGTGATGTCATAATGGTCGTCATGGCGACGGTGATGTCATAATGGTCGTCATGGCGACGATGATGTCAGTATGGTTGTCATGGCTTTGGTGATGTCATAATGGTCGTCATGGCGACGGTGATGTCATAATGGTCGTCATGGCGACGATGATGTCATAATGGTCGTCACGGCGACGATGATGTCATACTGGTCGTCATGGCGAAGATGATGTCATAATGGTCGTCATGGCGACGATGATGTCATAATGGTCGTCATGGCGACGATGACGTCATAATGGTCGTCATGGCGACGATGATGTCATAATGGTCGTCATGGCGACGGTGATGTCATAATAGTCGTCATGGCGACGATGATGTCATTATGGTCGTCATGCCGACGATGATGTCATAATGGTCGTCATGGCGACGGTGTTGCCATAATGGTCGTCATGGCGACGATGATGTCATAATGGTCGTCATGGCGACGATGATGACATACTGGTCGTCATGGCGACGGTGTTGCCATAATGGTCGTCATGGCGACGATGACGTCATAATGGTCGTCATGGCGACGATGATGTCATAATGGTCGTCATGGCGACGATGACGTCATAATGGTTGTCATGGCGACGATGACGTCATAATGGTCGTCATGGCGACGATGATGTCATACTGGTCGTCATGGCGACGTTGTTGCCATAATGGTCGTCATGGCGACGATGATGTCATAATGGTCGTCATGGTGACGGTGATGTCATAATGGTCGTCATACCGACGATAATGTCAGTATGGTGGTCATGGCTTTCGTGATGTCATAATGGTCGTCATGGCGACGATGATGTCATAATGGTCGTCATGGCGACGATGATGTCATAATGGTCGTCATGGCGACGATGATGTCATTATGTTGGTCATGGCTTTGGTGTTGTCATAATGGTCGTCATGGCGACGGTGATGTCATAATGGTCGTCATGGCAATGGTGATTTCAGAATGGTCGTCATGCCGACGATGATGTCAGTATGGTGGTAATGGCTTTGGTGATGTCATAATGGTCGTCATGGCGACGATGATGTCATAATGGTCGTCATGGCGACGATGATGTCAATATGGTTGTCATGGCTTTGGTGATGTCATAATCGTCGTCATGGCGACGATGATGTCATAATGGTCTTCATGGCGACGATGATGTCATAATGGTCGTCATGGCGACGATGATGTCATAATGGTCGTCATGGCGACGATGATGTCATAATGGTCGTCATGGCGACGGTGATGTCATAATGGTCTTCATGGCGACGATGATGTCATAATGGTCGTCATGGCGACGATGATGTCATAATGGTCGTCATAGCGACGATGACGTCATAATGGTCGTCATGGCGACGGTGTTGCCATAATGGTCGTCATGGCGACGGTGTTGCCATAATGGTCGTCATGGCGACGATGATGTCATAATGGTCGTCATGGCAATGGTGATGACAGAATGGTCGTCATGGCGACGATGATGTCAGTATGGTGGTCATGGCTTTGGTGATGTCATAATAGTCGTCATGGCGACGATGATGTCATAATGGTCGTCATGGCGACGATGATGTCATAATGGTCGTCATGGCGACGATGATGTCAGTATGGTTGTCATGGCTTTGGTGATGTCATAATGGTCGTCATGGCGACGGTGATGTCATAATGGTCATCATGGCGAAGATGATGTCATAATGGTCGTCACGGCTACGATGATGTCATAATGGTCGTCACGGCGACGGTGATGTCATAATGGTCGGCATGGCGACGATGATGTCATACTGGTCGTCATGGCGACGATGACGTCATAATGGTCGTCATGGCGACGATGATGTCATACTGGTCGTCATGGCGACGGTGTTGCCATAATGGTCGTCATGGCGACGATGACGTCATAATGGTCGTCATGGCGACGATGACGTCATAATGGTCGTCATGGCGACGATGACGTCATAATGGTCGTCATGGCGACGATGACGTCATAATGGTCGTCATGGCGACGATTATGTCATACTGGTCGTCATGGCGACGGTGTTGCCATAATGGTCGTCATGGCGACGATGATGTCATAATGGTCGACATGCCGACGATGATGTCATAATGGTCGTAATGCCGATGATGATGTCATAATGGTCGTCATGGCGACGGTGTTGCCATAATGGTCGTCACGGCGACGATGATGTCATAATGGTCGTCACGGCGACGGTGATGTCATAATGGTCGTCATGGCGACGATGATGACATACTGGTCGTCATGGCGACGGTGTTGCCATAATGGTCGTCATGGCGACGATGACGTCATAATGGTCGTCATGGCGACGGTGTTGCCATAATGGTCGTCATGGCGACGATGACGTCATAATGGTCGTCATGGCGACGATGATGTCATAATGGTCGTCATGGCGACGATGACGTCATAATGGTTGTCATGGCGACGATGACGTCATAATGGTCGTCATGGCGACGATGATGTCATACTGGTCGTCATGGCGACGGTGTTGCCATAATGGTCGTCATGGCGACGATGATGTCATAATGGTCGTCATGGCGACGGTGATGTCATAATGGTCGTCATACCGACGATGATGTCAGTATGGTGGTCATGGCTTTGGTGATGTCATAATGGTCGTCATGGCGACGATGATGTCATAATGGTCGTCATGGCGACGATGATGTCATAATGGTCGTCATGGCGACGATGATGTCATTATGGTGGTCATGGCTTTGGTGTTTTCATAATGGTCGTCATGGCGACGGTGATGTCATAATGGTCGTCATGGCAATGGTGATGTCACAATGGTCGTCATGGCGACGATGATATCAGTATGGTGGTCATGGCTTTGGTGATGTCATAATGGTCGTCATGGCGACGATGATGTCATAATGGTCGTCATGGCGACGATGATGTCAATATGGTTGTCATGGCTTTGGTGATGTCATAATGGTCGTCATGGCGACGATGATGTCATAATGGTCTTCATGGCGACGATGATGTCATAATGGTCGTCATGGCGACGATGATGTCATAATGGTCGTCATGGCGACGATGATGTCATAATGGTCGTCATGGCGACGGTGATGTCATAATGGTCTTCATGGCGACGATGATGTCATAATGGTCGTCATGGCGACGATGATGTCATAATGGTCGTCATAGCGACGATGACGTCATAATGGTCGTCATGGCGACGGTGTTGCCATAATGGTCGTCATGGCGACGATGATGTCATAATGGTCGTCATGGCAATGGTGATGACAGAATGGTCGTCATGGCGACGATGATGTCAGTATGGTGGTCATGGCTTTGGTGATGTCATAATAGTCGTCATGGCGACGATGATGTCATAATGGTCGTCATGGCGACGATGATGTCATAATGGTCGTCATGGCGACGATGATGTCAGTATGGTTGTCATGGCTTTGGTGATGTCATAATGGTCGTCATGGCGACGGTGATGTCATAATGGTCGTCATGGCGACGATGATGTCATAATGGTCGTCACGGCTACGATGATGTCATAATGGTCGTCACGGCGACGGTGATGTCATAATGGTCGTCATGGCGACGATGATGTCATACTGGTCGTCATGGCGACGGTGTTGCCATAATGGTCGTCATGGCGACGATGACGTCATAATGGTCGTCATGGCGACGATGACGTCATAATGGTCGTCATGGCGACGATGATGTCATAATGGTCGTCATGGCGACTATGATGTCATAATGGTCGTCATGGCGACGCTGTTGCCATAATGGTCGTCATGGCGACGATGATGTCATAATGGTCGTCATGCCGACGATGATGTCATAATGGTCGTCATGCCGACGATGATGTCATAATGGTCGTCATGGCGACGGTGTTGCCATAATGGTCGTCACGGCGAAGATGATGTCATAATGGTCGTCACGGCGACGGTGATGTCATACTGGTCGTCATGGCGACGGTGTTGCCATAATGGTCGTCATGGCGACGATGATGTCATACTGGTCGTCATGGCGACGGTGTTGCCATAATGGTCGTCATGGCGACGATGATGTCAGAATGGTCGTCATGGCGACGGTGATGTCATAATGGTCGTCATGGCTTTGGTGATGTCAGTATGGTGGTCATGGCTTTAGTGATGTCATAATGGTCATCATGGCGACGATGATGTCATAATGGTCGTCATGGCGACGATGATGTCATAATGGTCGTCATGGCGACGATGATGTCAGTATGATGGTCATGGCTTTGGTGATGTCATAATGGTCGTCATGACGACGGTGATGTCATAATGGTCGTCATGGCAATGGTAATGTCAGAATGGTCGTCATGGCGACGATGATGTCAGTATGGTGGTCATGGCGACGATGATGTCATAATGGTCGTCATGGCGACGATGATGTCAATATGGTTGTCATGGCGACGGTGATGTCATAATGGTCGTCATGGCGACGGTGATGTCATAATGGTCGTCATGGCGACGATGATGTCATACTGGTCGTCATGGCGACGGTGTTGCCATAATGGTCGTCATGGCGACGGTGTTGTCATAATGGTCGTCCTGGCGACGATGATGTCATAATGGTCGTCATGGCGACGATGATGTCATAATGGTCGTCATGGCGACGATGAAGTCATACCGGTCGTCATGGCGACGGTGTTGCCATAATGGTCGTCATGGTGACGATGATGTCATACTGGTCGTCATTGCGACGGTGTTGCCATAATGGTCGTCATGGCGACGATGATGTCATAATGGTCGTCATGGCGACGTTGATGTCAATATGGTTGTCATGGCTTTGGTGATGTCATAATGGTCGTCATGGCGACGGTGATGTCATACTGGTCGTCATGGTGACGGTGTTGCCATAATGGTCGTCATGGCGACGATGATGTCAATATGGTTGTCATGGCTTTGGTGATGTCATTATGGTTGTCATGGCTTTGGTGATGTCATTATGGTCATCATGGCGACGGTGATGTCATAATGATCGTCATGGCGACGATGATGTCATACTGGTCGTCACGGCGACGATGATGTCATAATGGTCGTCACGGCGACGGTGATGTCATAATGGTCGTCATGGCGACGATGATGTCATACTGGTCGTCATGGCGACGATGATGTCATAATGGTCGTCATGGGGACGGTGATGTCATAATATTCGTCATGGCGACGATGATGTCATAATGGTCGTCATGCCGACGATGATGTCATAATGGTCGTCATGGCGACGGTGTTGCCATAATGGTCGTCATGGTGACGATGATGTCATAATGGTCGTCATGGCGACGATGATGTCATAATGGTCGTCATGGCGACGATGATGTCAGTATGGTGGTCATGGCTTTGGTGATGTCATAATAGTCGTCATGGCGACGGTGATGTCATAATGGTCGTTATGTCGACGATGATGTCATAATGGTCGTCACGGCGACGATGATGTCATAATAGTCGTCACGGCGACGGTGATGTCATAATGGTCGTCATGGCGACGATGATGTCATACTGGTCGTCATGGCGACGGTGTTGCCATAATGGTGGTCATGGCGACGATGACGTCATAATGGTCGTCATGGCGATGATGATGTCATAATGGTCGTCATGGTGGCGATGATGTCATACTGGTCGTCATGGCGACGGTGTTGCCATAATGGTCGTCATGGCGACGATGATGTCATAATGGTCGTCATGCAGACGATGATGTCATAATGGTCGTCATGGCGACGGTGTTGCCATAATGGTCGTCATGGCGACGATGATGTCATAATGGTCGTCATGGCGACGGTGATGTCATAATGGTCGTCATGCCGACGATGATGTCATAATGGTCGTCATGGCGAAGATGATGTCATAATGGTCGTCATGGCGACGATGATGTCATATTGGTCGTCATGGCGACGATGACGTCATAATGGTCGTCATGGCGACGGTGATGTCGTAATAGTCGTCATGGCGATGATGATGTCATTATGGTCGTCATGCCGATGATGATGTCATAATGGTCGTCATGGCGACGGTGTTGCCATAATGGTCGTCATGGCGACGATGATGTCATAATGATCGTCATGGCGACGATGATGTCATAATGGTCGTCATGGCGACGATGATGTCAATATGGTGGTCATGGCTTTGGTGATGTCATAATGGTCGTCATGGCGACGGTGATGTCATAATGGTCGTCATGGCAATGGTGATGTCAGTATGCTCGTCATGGCGACGATGATTTCAGTATGGTGGTCATGGCTTTGGTGATGTCATAATAGTCGTCATGGCGACGATGATGTCATAATGGTCGTCATGGCGACGATGATGTCATAATGGTCGTCACGGCGACGGTGATGTCATAATGGTCGTCATGGCGACGATGATGTCATACTGGTCGTCATGGCGACTGTGTTGCCATAATGGTCGTCATGGCGACGATGACGTCATAATGGTCGTCATGGCGACGATGACGTCATAATGGTCGTCATGGCGACGATGACGTCATAATGGTCGTCATGGCGACGATGACGTCATAATGGTCGTCATGGCGACGATGATGTCATACTGGTCGTCATGGCGACGGTGTTGCCATAATGGTCGTCATGGCGACGATGATGTCATAATGGTCGACATGCCGACGATGATGTCATAATGGTCGTCATGGCGACGATGATGTCATACTGGTCGTCATGGCGACGGTGTTGCCATAATGGTCGTAATGGCGACGATGATGTCATAATGGTCGACATGCCGACGATGATGTCATAATGGTCGTCATGCCGATGATGATGTCATAATGGTCGTCATGGCGACGGTGTTGCCATAATGGTCGTCACGGCGTCGATGATGTCATAATGGTCGTCACGGCGACGGTGATGTCATAATGGTTGCCATGGCGACGATGACGTTATAATGGTCGTCATGGCGACGATGATGTCATACTGGTCGCCATGGCGACGGTGTTTCCATAATGGTCGTCATGGCGACGATGATGTCATAATGGTCGTCATGGCGACGATGATGTCATAATGGTCGTCATGGCGACGATGATGTCAGTATGGTGGTCATGGCTTTGGTGATGTCATAATGGTCGTCATGGCGACGGTGATGTCATAATGGTCGTCATGGCAATGGTGATGTCAGAATGGTCGTCATGGCGAAGATGATGTCAGTATGGTGGTCATGGCTTTGGTGATGTCATAATGGTCGTCATGGCGACGATGATGTCATTATGGTTGTCATGGCTTTGGTGATGTCATAATGGTCGTCATGGCGACGGTGATGTCATAATGGTCGTTATGTCGACGATGATGTCATAATGGTCGTCACGGCGACGATGATGTCATAATAGTCGTCACGGCGACGGTGATGTCATAATAGTCGTCATAGAGACGATGATGTCATACTGGTCGTCATGGCGACGGTGTTGCCATAATGGTCGTCATGGCGACGATGATGTCATAATGGTCGTCATGGCGACGATGATGCCATAATGGTGGTCATGGCGACGATGATGGCATAATGGTGGTCATGGCGACGATGACGTCATAATGGTCGTCATGGCGACGATGATGTCATAATGGTCGTCATGGCGGCGATGATGTCATACTGGTCGTCATGGCGACGGTGTTGCCATAATGGTCGTCATGGCGACGATGATGTCATAATGGTCGTCATGCAGACGATGATGTCATAGTGGTCGTCATGGCGACGGTGTTGCCATAATGGTCGTCATGGCGACGATGATGTCATAATGGTCGTCATGGCGACGGTGATGTCATAATGGTCGTCATGCCGACGATGATGTCATAATGGTCGTCATGGCGAAGATGATGTCATAATGGTCCTCATGGCGACGATGATGTCATAATGGTCGTCATGGCGACGATGACGTCATAATGGTCGTCATGGCGACGATGATGTCATAATGGTCGTCATGGCGACGGTGATGTCATAATAGTCCTCATGGCGACGATGATGTCATTATGGTCGTCATGCCGACGATGATGTCATAATGGTCGTCATGGCGACGATGATGTCATAATGGTCGTCATGCCGACGATGATGTCATAATGGTCGTCATGGCGAAGATGATGTCATAATGGTCGTCATGGCGACGATGATGTCAGTATGGTGGTCATGGCTTTGGTGATGTCATAATGGTCGTCATGGCGACGATGATGTCATAATGGTCGTCATGCCGACGATGATGTCATAATGGTCGTCATGGCGACGGTGATGTCATACTGGTCGTCATGGCGACGGTGTTGCCATAATGGTCGTCATGGCGACGATGATGTCATAATGGTCGTCATGGCGACGATGATGTCATAATGGTCGTCATGCCGACGATGATGTCATAATGGTCGTCATGGTGACGATGACGTCATAATGGTCGTCATGGCGACGGTGATGTCATAATGGTCGTCATGGCGACGGTGATGTCATAATGGTCGTCATGGCGATGATGACGTCATAATGGTCGTCATGGCGACGATGATGTCATAATGGTCGTCATGGCGACGGTGATGTCATACTGGTCGTCATGGCGACGGTGTTGCCATAATGGTCGTCATGGCGACGATGATGTCATAATGGTCGTCATGGCGACGATGATGTCATAATGGTCGTCATGCCGACGATGATGTCATAATGGTCGTCATGGTGACGATGACGTCATAATGGTCGTCATGGTGACGCTGATGTCATAATAGTCGTCATGGCGACGATGATGTCATAATGGTCGTCATGGCGACGATGATGTCATAATGGTCGTCATGGCGACGATGATGTCAGTATGGTGGTCATGGCTTTGGTGATGTCATAATAGTCGTCATGGCGACGGTGATGTCATAATGGTCGTTATGTCGACGATGATGTCATAATGGTCGTCACGGCGACGATGATGTCATAATAGTCGTCACGGCGACGGTGATGTCATAATGGTCGTCATGGCGACGATGATGTCATACTGGTCGTCATGGCGACGGTGTTGCCATAATGGTGGTCATGGCGACGATGACGTCATAATGGTCGTCATGGCGATGATGATGTCATAATGGTCGTCATGGCGGCGATGATGTCATACTGGTCGTCATGGTGACGGTGTTGCCATAATGGTCGTCATGGCGACGATGATGTCATAATGGTCGTCATGCAGACGATGATGTCATAATGGTCGTCATGGCGACGGTGTTGCCATAATGGTCGTCATGGCGACGATGATGTCATAATGGTCGTCATGGCGACGGTGATGTCATAATGGTCGTCATGCCGACGATGATGTCATAATGGTCGTCATGGCGAAGATGATGTCATAATGGTCGTCATGGCGACGATGATGCCATAATGGTCGTCATGGCGACGAAGATGTCATAATGATCGTCATGGCGACGATGATGTCATAATGGTCGTCATGGCGACGATGATGTCAATATGGTGGTCATGGCTTTGGTGATGTCATAATGGTCGTCATGGCGACGGTGATGTCATAATGGTCGTCATGGCAATGGTGATGTCAGTATGCTCGTCATGGCGACGATGATTTCAGTATGGTGGTCATGGCTTTGGTGATGTCATAATAGTCGTCATGGCGACGATGATGTCATAATGGTCGTCATGGCGACGATGATGTCATAATGGTCGTCACGGCGACGGTGATGTCATAATGGTCGTCATGGCGACGATGATGTCATACTGGTCGTCATGGCGACTGTGTTGCCATAATGGTCGTCATGGCGACGATGACGTCATAATGGTCGTCATGGCGACGATGACGTCATAATGGTCGTCATGGCGACGATGACGTCATAATGGTCGTCATGGCGACGATGACGTCATAATGGTCGTCATGGCGACGATGATGTCATTCTGGTCGTCATGGCGACGGTGTTGCCATAATGGTCGTCATGGCGACTATGATGTCATAATGGTCGACATGCCGACGATGATGTCATAATGGTCGTCATGGCGACGATGATGTCATACTGGTCGTCATGGCGACGGTGTTGCCATAATGGTCGTCATGGCGACGATGATGTCATAATGGTCGACATGCCGACGATGATGTCATAATGGTCGTCATGCCGATGATGATGTCATAATGGTCGTCATGGCGACGGTGTTGCCATAATGGTCGTCATGGCGACGATGACGTCATAATGGTCGTCAGGGCGACGATGATGTCATAATGGACGTCATGGCGACGATGACGTCATAATGGTTGCCATGGCGGCGATGACGTTATAATGGTCGTCATGGCGACGATGATGTCATACTGGTCGCCATGGCAACGGTGTTTCCATAATGGTCGTCATGGCGACGATGATGTCATAATGGTCGTCATGGCGACGATGATGTCATAATGGTCGTCATGGCGACGATGATGTCAGTATGGTGGTCATGGCTTTGGTGATGTCATAATGGTCGTCATGGCGACGGTGATGTCATAATGGTCGTCATGGCAATGGTGATGTCAGAATGGTCGTCATGGCGAAGATGATGTCAGTATGGTGGTCATGGCTTTGGTGATGTCATAATGGTCGTCATGGCGACGATGATGTCATTATGGTTGTCATGGCTTTGGTGATGTCATAATGGTCGTCATGGCGACGGTGATGTCATAATGGTCGTTATGTCGACGATGATGTCATAATGGTCGTCACGGCGACGATGATGTCATAATAGTCGTCACGGCGACGGTGATGTCATAATAGTCGTCATGGAGACGATGATGTCATACTGGTCGTCATGGCGACGGTGTTGCCATAATGGTCGTCATGGCGACGATGATGTCATAATGGTCGTCATGGCGACGATGATGCCATAATGGTGGTCATGGCGACGATGATGGCATAATGGTGGTCATGGCGACGATGACGTCATAATGGTCGTCATGGCGACGATGATGTCATAATGGTCGTCATGGCGGCGATGATGTCATACTGGTCGTCATGGCGACGGTGTTGCCATAATGGTCGTCATGGCGACGATGATGTCATAATGGTCGTCATGCAGACGATGATGTCATAGTGGTCGTCATGGCGACGGTGTTGCCATAATGGTCGTCATGGCAACGATGATGTCATAATGGTCGTCATGGCGACGGTGATGTCATAATGGTCGTCATGCCGACGATGATGTCATAATGGTCGTCATGGCGAAGATGATGTCATAATGGTCGTCATGGCGACGATGATGTCATAATGGTCGTCATGGCGACGATGACGTCATAATGGTCGTCATGGCGACGATGATGTCATAATGGTCGTCATGGCGACGGTGATGTCATAATAGTCCTCATGGCGACGATGATGTCATTATGGTCGTCATGCCGACGATGATGTCATAATGGTCGTCATGGCGACGATGATGTCATAATGGTCGTCATGCCGACGATGATGTCATAATGGTCGTCATGGCGAAGATGATGTCATAATGGTCGTCATGGCGACGATGATGTCAGTATGGTGGTCATGGCTTTGGTGATGTCATAATGGTCGTCATGGCGACGATGATGTCATAATGGTCGTCATGCCGACGATGATGTCATAATGGTCGTCATGGTGACGGTGATGTCATACTGGTCGTCATGGCGACGGTGTTGCCATAATGGTCGTCATGGCGACGATGATGTCATAATGGTCGTCATGGCGACGATGATGTCATAATGGTCGTCATGCCGACGATGATGTCATAATGGTCGTCATGGTGACGATGACGTCATAATGGTCGTCATGGCGACGGTGATGTCATAATGGTCGTCATGGCGATGATGACGTCATAATGGTCGTCATGGCGACGATGATGTCATAATGGTCGTCATGGCGACGGTGATGTCATACTGGTCGTCATGGCGACGGTGTTGCCATAATGGTCGTCATGGCGACGATGATGTCATAATGGTCGTCATGGCGACGATGATGTCATAATGGTCGTCATGCCGACGATGATGTCATAATGGTCGTCATGGTGACGATGACGTCATGATGGTCGTCATGGCGACGGTGATGTCATAATAGTCGTCATGGCGACGATGATGTCATAATGGTCGTCATGCCGACGATGATGTCATAATGGTCGTCATGGCGACGGTGATGTCATAATGGTCGTCATGGCGACGATGATGTCAGTATGGTGGTCATGGCTTTGGTGATGTCATAATGGTCGTCATGGTGACGGTGATGTCATAATGGTCGTCATGGCAATGGTGATGTCATAATGGTCGTCATGGCAATGGTGATGTCAGAATGGTCGTCATGGCGAAGATGATGTCAGTATGGTGGTCATGGCTTTGGTGATGTCATAATGGTCGTCATGGCGACGATGATGTCATTATGGTTGTCATGGCTTTGGTGATGTCATAATGGTCATCATGGCGACGGTGATGTCATAATGGTCGTTATGTCGACGATGATGTCATAATGGTCGTCACGGCGACGGTGATGTCATAATAGTCGTCATGGCGACGATGATGTCATACTGGTCGTCATGGCGACGGTGTTGCCATAATGGTCGTCATGGCGACGATGATGTCATACTGGTCGTCATGGCGACGGTGTTGCCATAATGGTCGTCATGGCGACGATGATGTCATAATGGTCGTCATGGCGACGATGATGCCATAATGGTGGTCATGGCGACGATGATGGCATAATGGTGGTCATGGCGACGATGACGTCATAATGGTCGTCATGGCGACGATGATGTCATAATGGTCGTCATGGCGGCGATGATGTCATACTGGTCGTCATGGCGACGGTGTTGCCATAATGGTCGTCATGGCGACGATGATGTCATAATGGTCATCATGCAGACGATGATGTCATAGTGGTCGTCATGGCGACGGTGTTGCCATAATGGTCGTCATGGCGATGTTGATGTCATAATGGTCGTCATGGCGACGGTGATGTCATAATGGTCGTCATGCCGACGATGATGTCATAATGGTCGTCATGGCGAAGATGATGTCATAATGGTCGTCATGGCGACGATGATGTCATAATGGTCGTCATGGCGATGATGACGTCATAATGGTCGTCATGGCGACGATGATGTCATAATGGTCGTCATGGCGACGGTGATGTCATAATAGTCGTCATGGCGACGATGATGTCATTATGGTCGTCATGCCGACGATGATGTCATAATGGTCGTCATGGCGACGGTGTTGCCATAATGGTCGTCATGGCGACGATGATGTCATAATGGTCGTCATGGCGACGATGATGTCATAATGGTCGTCATGGCGACGATGATGTCAATATGGTGGTCATGGCTTTGGTGATGTCATAATGGTCGTCATGGCGACGGTGATGTCATAATGGTCGTCATGGCAATGGTGATGTCAAAATGCTCGTCATGGCGACGATGATGTCAGTATGGTGGTCATGGCTTTGGTGATGTCATAATAGTCGTCATGGCGACGATGATGTCATAATGGTCGTCATTGCGACGATGATGTCATAATGGTCGTCACGGCGACGGTGATGTCATAATGGTCGTCATGGCGACGATGATGTCATACTGGTCGTCATGGCGACGGTGTTGCCATAATGGTCGTCATGGCGACGATGATGTCATAATGGTCGTCATGGCGACGATGATGTCATAATGGTCGTCATGCCGACGATGGTGTCATAATGGTCGTCATGGCGACGATGATGTCATAATGGTCGTCATGGTGACGATGACGTCATAATGGTCGTCATGGCGACGGTGATGTCATAATAGTCGTCATGGCGACGATGATGTCATAATGGTCGTCATGCCGACGATGATGTCATAATGGCCGTCATGGCGACGGTGTTGCCATAATGGTCGTCATGGCGACGATGATGTCATACTGGTCGTCATGGCGACGGTGTTGCCATAATGGTCGTCATGGCGACGATGATGTCATAATGGTCGTCATGGCGACGATGATGTCATAATGGTCGTCATGCCGACGATGATGTCATAATGGTCGTCATGGCGAAGATGATGTCATAATGGTCGTCATGGCGACGATGATGTCAGTATGGTGGTCATGGCTTTGGTGATGTCATAATGGTCGTCATGGCGACGATGATGTCATAATGGTCGTCATGCCGACGATGATGTCATAATGGTCGTCATGGCGACGGTGTTGCCATAATGGTCGTCGTGGCGACGATGATGTCATAATGGTCGTCATGGCGACGGTGATGTCATATTGGTCATCATGCCGACGATGATGTCATAATGGTTGTCATGGCGAAGGTGACGTCATAATGGTCGTCATGGCGACGATGATGTCATAATGGTCGTCATGGCGATGATGACGTCATAATGGTCGTCATGGCGACGATGATGTCATAATGGTCGTCATGGCGACGGTGATGTCATACTGGTCGTCATGGCGACGGTGTTGCCATAATGGTCGTCATGGCGACGATGATGTCATAATGGTCGTCATGGCTACGATGATGTCATAATGGTCGTCATGCCGACGATGATGTCATAATGGTCGTCATGGTGACGATGACGTCATAATGGTCGTCATGGCGACGGTGATGTCATAATAGTCGTCATGGCGACGATGATGTCATAATGGTCGTCATGCCGACGATGATGTCATAATGGTCGTCATGGCGACGGTGTTGCCATAATGGTCGTCATGGCGACGATGATGTCATAATGGTCGTCATGGCGACGATGATGTCATAATGGTCGTCATGGCGACGATGATGTCAGTATGGTGGTCATGGCTTTGGTGATGTCATAATGGTCGTCATGGCGACGGTGATGTCATACTGGTCGTCATGGCAATGGTGATGTCAGAGTGGTCGTCATGGTGACGATGATGTCAGTATGGTGGTCATAGCTTTGGTGATGTCATAATGGTCGTCATGGCGACGATGATGTCATAATGGTCGTCATGGCGACGATGATGTCAATATGGTTGTCATGGCTTTGGTGATGTCATAATGGTCATCATGGCGACGGTGATGTCATAATGGTCGTCATGGCGACGATGATGTCATAATGGTCGTCACGGCGACGATGATGTCATAATGGTCGTCACGGCGACGGTGATGTCATAATGGTCGTCATGGCGACGATGATGTCATACTGGTTGTCATGGCGACGGTATTGCCATAATGGTCGTCATGGCGACGATGATGTCATAATGGTCGTCATGGCGACGATGATGTCATAATGGTCGTCATGCCGACGATGATGTCATAATGGTCGTCATGGCGAAGATGATGTCATAATGGTCGTCATGGCGACGATGATGTCAGTATGGTGGTCATGGCTTTGGTGATGTCATAATGGTCGTCATGGCGACGATGATGTCATAATGGTCGTCATGCCGACGATGATGTCATAATGGTCGTCATGGCGACGGTGTTGCCATAATGGTCGTCGTGGCGACGATGATGTCATAATGGTCGTCATGGCGACGGTGATGTCATATTGGTCGTCATGCCGACGATGATGTCATAATGGTTGTCATGGCGAAGATGACGTCATAATGGTCGTCATGGCGACGATGATGTCATAATGGTCGTCATGGCGATGATGACGTCATAATGGTCGTCATGGCGACGATGATGTCATAATGGTCGTCATGGCGACGGTGATGTCATAATAGTCGTCATGGCGACGATGATGTCATAATGGTCGTCATGCCGACGATGATGTCATAATGGTCGTCATGGCGACGGTGTTGCCATAATAGTCGTCATGGCGACGATGATGTCATAATGGTCGTCATGGCGACGATGATGTCATAATGGTCGTCATGGCGACGATGATGTCAATATGGTGGTCATGGCTTTGTTGATGTCATAATGGTCGTCATGGCGACGGTGAAGTCATAATGGTCGTCATGGCAATGGTGATGACAGAATGGTCGTCATGGCGACGATGATGTCAGTATGGTGGTCATGGCTTTGGTGATGTCATAATAGTCGTCATGGCGACGATGATGTCATAATGGTCGTCATGGCGACGATGATGTCATAATGGTCGTCATGGCGACGATGATGTCAGTATGGTTGTCATGGCTTTGGTGATGTCATAATGGTCTTCATGGCGACGGTGATGTCATAATGGTCGTCATGGCGACGATGATGTCATAATGGTCGTCACGGCGACGATGATGTCATACTGGTCGTCATGGCGAAGATGATGTCATAATGGTCGTCATGGCGACGATGTTGTCATAATGGTCGTCATGGCGACGATGATGTCATACTGGTCGTCATGGCGACGGTGTTTCCATAATAGTCGTCATGGCGACGATGATGTCATAATGGTCGTCATGGCGACGATGATGTCATAATGGTCGTCATGGCGACGGTATTGCCATAATGGTCGTCATGGCGACGATGATGTCATAATGGTCGTCATGGCGACGATGATGTCATAATGGTCGTCATGGCGACGATGATGTCAATATGGTGGTCATGGCTTTGGTGATGTCATAATGGTCGTCATGGCGACGGTGATGTCATAATGGTCGTCATGGCAATGGTGATGTCAGAATGCTCGTCATGGCGACGATGATGTCAGTATGGTGGTTATGGCTTTGGTGATGTCATAATAGTCGTCATGGCAACGATGATGTCATAATGGTCGTCATGGCGACGATGATGTCATAATGGTCGTCACGGCGACGGTGATGTCATAATGGTCGTCATGGCGAAGATGATGTCATACTGGTCGTCATGGCGACGGTGTTGCCATAATGGTCGTCATGGCGACGATGACGTCATAATGGTCGTCATGGCGACGATGATATCATAATGGTCGTCATGGCGACGATGACGTCATAAAGGTCGTTATGGCGACGATGATGTCATAATGGTCGTCATGGCGACGATGATGTCATACTGGTCGTCATGGCGACGGTGTTGCCATAATGGTCGTCATGGCGACGATGATGTCATAATGGTCGTCATGCCGACGATGATGTCATAATGGTTGTCATGCCGACGATGATGTCATAATGGTCGTCATGGCGACGGTGTTGCCATAATGGTCGTCACGGCGACGATGATGTCATAATGGTCGTCACGGCGACGGTGATGTCATAATGGTCGTCATGGCGACGATGATGACATACTGGTCGTCATGGCGACGGTGTTGCCATAATGGTTTGTCATGGCGACGATGATGTCATAATGGTCGTCATGGCGACGATGATGTCATAATGGTCGTCATGGCGACGATGACGTCATAATGGTTGTCATGGCGATGATGACGTCATAATGGTCGTCATGGCGACGATGATGTCATACTGGTCGTCATGGCGACGGTGTTGCCATAATGGTCGTCATGGCGATGATGATGTCATAATGGTCGTCATGGCGACGGTGATGTCATAATGGTCGTCATGCCGACGATGATGTCAGTATGGTGGTCATGGCTTTGGTGATGTCATAATGGTCGTCATGGCGACGATGATGTCATAATGGTCGTCATGGCGATGATGACGTCATAATGGTCGTTATGGCGACGATGATGTCATAATGGTCGTCATGGGGACGGTGATGTCATAATATTCGTCATGGCGACGATGATGTCATAATGGTCGTCATGCCGACGATGATGTCATAATGGTCGTCATGGCGACGGTGTTGCCATAATGGTCGTCATGGTGACGATGATGTCATAATGGTCGTCATGGCGACGATGATGTCATAATGGTCGTCATGGCGACGATGATGTCAGTATGGTGGTCATGGCTTTGGTGATGTCATAATGGTCGTCATGGCGACGGTGATGTCATAATGGTCGTCATGGCAATGGTGATGTCAGAATGGTCGTCATGGCGACGTTGATGTCAGTATGGTGGTCATGGCTTTGGTGATGTCATAATGGTCGTCATGGTGACGATGATGTCATTATGGTTGTCATGGCTTTGGTGATGTCATAATGGTCGTCATGGCGACGGTGATGTCATAATGGTCGTTATGTCGACGATGATGTCATAATGGTCGTCACGGCGACGATGATGTCATAATAGTCGTCACGGCGACGGTGATGTCATAATGGTCGTCATGGCGACGGTGTTGCCATAATGGTGGTCATGGCGACGATGACGTCATAATGGTCGTCATGGCGACGATGATGTCATAATGGTCGTCATGGCGGCGATGATGTCATACTGGTCGTCATGGCGACGGTGTTGCCATAATGGTCGTCATGGCGACGATGATGTCAATATGGTTGTCATGGCTTTGGTGATGTCATTATGGTTGTCATGGCTTTGGTGATGTCATTATGGTCATCATGGCGACGGTGATGTCATAATGATCGTCATGGCGACGATGATGTCATACTGGTCGTCACGGCGACGATGATGTCATAATGGTCGTCACGGCGACGGTGATGTCATAATGGTCGTCATGGCGACGATGATGTCATACTGGTCATCATGGCGACGGTGTTGCCATAATGGTCGTCATGGCGACGATGATGTCATAATGGTCGTCATGGGGACGGTGATGTCATAATATTCGTCATGGCGACGATGATGTCATAATGGTCGTCATGCCGACGATGATGTCATAATGGTCGTCATAGCGACGGTGTTGCCATAATGGTCGTCATGGTGACGATGATGTCATAATGGTCGTCATGGCGACGATGATGTCATAATGGTCGTCATGGCGACGATGATGTCAGTATGGTGGTCATGGCTTTGGTGATGTCATAATAGTCGTCATAGCGACGGTGATGTCATAATGGTCGTTATGTCGACGATGATGTCATAATGGTCGTCACGGCGACGATGATGTCATAATAGTCGTCACGGCGACGGTGATGTCATAATGGTCGTCATGGCGACGATGATGTCATACTGGTCGTCATGGCGACGGTGTTGCCATAATGGTGGTCATGGCGATGATGATGTCATAATGGTCGTCATGGCGGCGATGATGTCATACTGGTCGTCATGGCGACGGTGTTGCCATAATGGTCGTCATGGCGACGATGATGTCATAATGGTCGTCATGCAGACGATGATGTCATAATGGTCGTCATGGCGACGGTGTTGCCATAATGGTCGTCATGGCGACGATGATGTCATAATGGTCGTCATGGCGACGGTGATGTCATAATGGTCGTCATACCGACGATGATGTCATAATGGTCGTCATGGCGAAGATGATGTCATAATGGTCGTCATGGCGACGATGATGTCATATTGGTCGTCATGGCGACGATGACGTCATAATGGTCGTCATGGCGACGGTGATGTCGTAATAGTCGTCATGGCGATGATGATGTCATTATGGTCGTCATGCCGATGATGATGTCATAATGGTCGTCATGGCGACGGTGTTGCCATAATGGTCGTCATGGCGACGATGATGTCATAATGATCGTCATGGCGACGATGATGTCATAATGGTCGTCATGGCGACGATGATGTCAATATGGTGGTCATGGCTTTGGTGATGTCATAATGGTCGTCATGGCGACGGTGATGTCATAATGGTCGTCATGGCAATGGTGATGTCTGTATGCTCGTCATGGCGACGATGATGTCAGTATGGTGGTCATGGCTTTGGTGATGTCATAATAGTCGTCATGGCGACGATGATGTCATAATGGTCGTCATGGCGACGATGATGTCATAATGGTCGTCACGGCGACGGTGATGTCATAATGGTCGTCATGGCGACGATGATGTCATACTGGTCGTCATGGCGACTGTGTTTCCATAATGGTCGTCATGGCGACGATGACGTCATAATGGTCGTCATGGCGACGATGACGTCATAATGGTCGTCATGGCGACGATGACGTCATAATGGCCGCCATGGCGACGATGACGTCATAATGGTCGTCATGGCGACGATGATGTCATACTGGTCGTCATGGCGACGGTGTTGCCATAATGGTCGTCATGGCGACGATGATGTCATAATGGTCGACATGCCGACGATGATGTCATAATGGTCGTCATGGCGACGATGATGTCATACTGGTCGTCATGGCGACGGTGTTGCCATAATGGTCGTCATGGCGACGATGATGTCATAATGGTCGACATGCCGACGATGATGTCATAATGGTCGTCATGCCGATGATGATGTCATAATGGTCGTCATGGCGACGGTGTTGCCATAATGGTCGTCACGGCGTCGATGATGTCATAATGGTCGTCACGGCGACGGTGATGTCATAACGGTCGTCATGGCGACGATGATGACATACTGGTCGTCATGGCGACGGTGTTGCCATAATGGTCGTCATGGCGACGATGACGTCATAATGGTCGTCAGGGCGACGATGATGTCATAATGGACGTCATGGCGACGATGACGTCATAATGGTTGCCATGGCGACGATGACGTTATAATGGTCGTCATGGCGACGATGATGTCATACTGGTCGCCATGGCGACGGTGTTTCCATAATGGTCGTCATGGCGACGATGATGTCATAATGGTCGTCATACCGACGGTGATGTCATAATGGTCGTCATGGCAATGGTGATGTCAGAATGGTCGTCATGGCGAAGATGATGTCAGTATGGTGGTCATGGCTTTGGTGATGTCATAATGGTCGTCATGGCGACGATGATGTCATTATGGTTGTCATGGCTTTGGTGATGTCATAATGGTCGTCATGGCGACGGTGATGTCATAATGGTCGTTATGTCGACGATGATGTCATAATGGTCGTCACGGCGACGATGATGTCATAATAGTTGTCACGGCGACGGTGATGTCATAATAGTCGTCATGGAGACGATGATGTCATACTGGTCGTCATGGCGACGGTGTTGCCATAATGGTCGTCATGGCGACGATGATGTCATAATGGTCGTCATGGCGACGATGATGCCATAATGGTGGTCATGGCGACGATGATGGCATAATGGTGGTCATGGCGACGATGACGTCATAATGGTCGTCATGGCGACGGTGATGTCATAATGGTCGTCATGCCGACGATGATGTCATAATGGTCGTCATGGCGAAGATGATGTCATAATGGTCGTCATGGCGACGATGATGTCATAATGGTCGTCATGGCGACGATGACGTCATAATGGTCGTCATGGCGACGATGACGTCATAATGGTCGTCATGGCGACGGTGATGTCATAATGGTCGTCATGGCGACGGTGATGTCATAATAGTCCTCATGGCGACGATGATGTCATTATGGTCGTCATGCCGACGATGATGTCATAATGGTCGTCATGGCGACGATGATGTCATAATGGTCTTCATGCCGACGATGATGTCATAATGGTCGTCATGGCGAAGATGATGTCATAATGGTCGTCATGGCGAAGATGATGTCATAATGGTCGTCATGGCGACGATGATGTCAGTATGGTGGTCATGGCTTTGGTGATGTCATAATGGTCGTCATGGCGACGATGATGTCATAATGGTCGTCATGCCGACGATGATGTCATAATGGTCGTCATGGCGACGGTGATGTCATACTGGTCGTCATGGCGATGGTGTTGCCATAAAGGTCGTCATGGCGACGATGATGTCATAATGGTCGTCATGGCGACGATGATGTCATAATGGTCGTCATGCCGACGATGATGTCATAATGGTCGTCATGGTGACGATGACGTCATAATGGTCGTCATGGCGACGGTGATGTCATAATGGTCGTCATGGCGATGATGACGTCATAATGGTCGTCATGGCGACGATGATGTCATAATGGTCGTCATGGCGATGGTGATGTCATACTGGTCGTCATGGCGACGGTGTTGCCATAATGGTCGTCATGGCGACGATGATGTCATAATGGTCGTCATGGCGACGATGATGTCATAATGGTCGTCATGCCGACGATGATGTCATAATGGTCGTCATGGTGACGATGACGTCATAATGGTCGTCATGGCGACGGTGATGTCATAATAGTCGTCATGGCGACGATGATGTCATAATGGTCGTCATGCCGACGATGATGTCATAATGGTCGTTATGGCGACGGTGTTGCCATAATGGTCGTCATGGCGACGATGATGTCATAATGGTCGTCATGGCGACGATGATGTCATAATGGTCGTCATGGCGACGATGATGTCAGTATGGTGGTCATGGCTTTGGTGATGTCATAATGGTCGTCATGGCGACGGTGATGTCATAATGGTCGTCATGGCAATGGTGATGTCATAATGGTCGTCATGGCAATGGTGATGTCAGAATGGTCGTCATGGCGAAGATGATGTCAGTATGGTGGTCATGGCTTTGGTGATGTCATAATGGTCGTCATGGCGACGATGATGTCATTATGGTTGTCATGGCTTTGGTGATGTCATAATGGTCGTCATGGCGACGGTGATGTCATAATGGTCGTTATGTCGACGATGATGTCATAATGGTCGTCACGGCGACGATGATGTCATAATAGTCGTCACGGCGACGGTGATGTCATAATAGTCGTCATGGCGACGATGATGTCATACTGGTCGTCATGGCGACGGTGTTGCCATAATGGTCGTCATGGCGACGATGATGTCATACTGGTTGTCATGGCGACGGTGTTGCCATAATGGTCGTCATGGCGACGATGATGTCATAATGGTCGTCATGGCGACGATGATGCCATAATGGTGGTCATGGCGACGATGATGGCATAATGGTGGTCATGGCGACGATGACGTCATAATGGTCGTCATGGCGACGATGATGTCATAATGGTCGTCATGGCGGCGATGATGTCATACTGGTCGTCATGGCGACGGTGTTGCCATAATGGTCGTCATGGCGACGATGATGTCATAATGGTCGTCATGCAGACGATGATGTCATAGTGGTCGTCATGGCGACGGTGTTGCCATAATGGTCGTCATGGCGACGTTGATGTCATAATGGTCGTCATGGCGACGGTGATGTCATAATGGTCGTCATGCCGACGATGATGTCATAATGGTCGTCATGGCGAAGATGATGTCATAATGGTCGTCATGGCGACGATGATGTCATAATGGTCGTCATGGCGACGATGACGTCATAATGGTCGTCATGGCGACGATGATGTCATAATGGTCGTCATGGCGACGGTGATGTCATAATAGTCGTCATGGCGACGATGATGTCATTATGGTCGTCATGCCGACGATGATGTCATAATGGTCGTCATGGCGACGGTGTTGCCATAATGGTCGTCATGGCGACGATGATGTCATAATGGTCGTCATGGCGACGATGATGTCATAATGGTCGTCATGGCGACGATGATGTCAATATGGTGGTCATGGCTTTGGTGATGTCATAATGGTCGTCATGGCGACGGTGATGTCATAATGGTCGTCATGGCAATGGTGATGTCAAAATGCTCGTCATGGCGACGATGATGTCAGTATGGTGGTCATGGCTTTGGTGATGTCATAATAGTCGTCATGCCGACGATGGTGTCATAATGGTCGTCATGGCGACGATGATGTCATAATGGTCGTCATGGAGACGATGACGTCATAATGGTCGTCATGGCGACGGTGATGTCATAATAGTCGTCATGGCGACGATGATGTCATAATGGTCGTCATGCCGACGATGATGTCATAATGGCCGTCATGGCGACGGTGTTGCCATAATGGTCGTCATGGCGACGATGATGTCATAATGGTCGTCATGGCGACGATGATGTCATAATGGTCGTCATGGCGACGATGATGTCAGTATGGTGGTCATGGCTTTGGTGATGTCATAATGGTCGTCATGGCGACGGTGATGTCATAATGGTCGTCATGGCAATGGTGATGTCAGAGTGGTCGTCATGGTCACGATGATGTCAGTATGGTGGTCATGGCTTTGGTGATGTCATAATGGTCGTCATGGCGACGATGATGTCATAATGGTCGTCATGGCGACGATGATGTCAATATGGTTGTCATGGCTTTGGTGATGTCATAATGGTCATCATGGCGACGGTGATGTCATAATGGTCGTCACGGCGACGATGATGTCATAATGGTCGTCACGACGACGGTGATGTCATAATGGTCGTCATGGCGACGATGATGTCATACTGGTCGTCATGGCGACGGTGTTGCCATAATGGTCGTCATGGCGACGATGATGTCATAATGGTCGTCATGGCGACGATGATGTCATAATGGTCGTCATGCCGACGATGATGTCATAATGGTCGTCATGGCGAAGATGATGTCATAATGGTCGTCATGGCGACGATGATGTCAGTATGGTGGTCATGGCTTTGGTGATGTCATAATGGTCGTCATGGCGACGATGATGTCATAATGGTCGTCATGCCGACGATGATGTCATAATGGTCGTCATGGCGACGGTGTTGCCATAATGGTCGTCGTGGCGACGATGATGTCATAATGGTCGTCATGGCGACGGTGATGTCATATTGGTCATCATGCCGACGATGATGTCATAATGGTTGTCATGGCGAAGGTGACGTCATAATGGTCGTCATGGCGACGATGATGTCATAATGGTCGTCATGGCGATGATGACGTCATAATGGTCGTCATGGCGACGATGATGTCATAATGGTCGTCATGGCGACGGTGATGTCATACTGGTCGTCATGGCGACGGTGTTGCCATAATGGTCGTCATGGCGACGATGATGTCATAATGGTCGTCATGGCGACGATGATGTCATAATGGTCGTCATGCCGACGATGTTGTCATAATGGTCGTCATGGTGACGATGACGTCATAATGGTCGTCATGGCGACGGTGATGTCATAATAGTCGTCATGGCGACGATGATGTCATAATGGTCGTCATGCCGACGATGATGTCATAATGGTCGTCATGGCGACGGTGTTGCCATAATGGTCGTCATGGCGACGATGATGTCATAATGGTCGTCATGGCGACGATGATGTCATAATGGTCGTCATGGCGACGATGATGTCAGTATGGTGGTCATGGCTTTGGTGATGTCATAATGGTCGTCATGGCGACGGTGATGTCATAATGGTCGTCATGGCAATGGTGATGTCAGAGTGGTCGTCATGGTGACGATGATGTCAGTATGGTGGTCATAGCTTTGGTGATGTCATAATGGTCGTCATGGCGACGATGATGTCATAATGGTCGTCATGGCGACGATGATGTCAATATGGTTGTCATGGCTTTGGTGATGTCATAATGGTCATCATGGCGACGGTGATGTCATAATGGTCGTCATGGCGACGATGATGTCATAATGGTCGTCACGGCGACGATGATGTCATAATGGTCGTCACGGCGACGGTGATGTCATAATGGTCGTCATGGCGACGATGATGTCATACTGGTCGTCATGGCGACGGTGTTGCCATAATGGTCGTCATGGCGACGATGATGTCATAATGGTCGTCATGGCGACGATGATGTCATAATGGTCGTCATGCCGACGATGATGTCATAATGGTCGTCATGGCGAAGATGATGTCATAATGGTCGTCATGGCGACGATGATGTCAGTATGGTGGTCATGGCTTTGGTGATGTCATAATGGTCGTCATGGCGACGATGATGTCATAATGGTCGTCATGCCGACGATGATGTCATAATGGTCGTCATGGCGACGGTGTTGCCATAATGGTCGTCGTGGCGACGATGATGTCATAATGGTCGTCATGGCGACGGTGATGTCATATTGGTCGTCATGCCGACGATGATGTCATAATGGTTGTCATGGCGAAGATGACGTCATAATGGTCGTCATGGCGACGATGATGTCATAATGGTCGTCATGGCGACGATGACGTCATAATGGTCGTCATGGCGACGATGATGTCATAATGGTCGTCATGGCGACGGTGATGTCATAATAGTCGTCATGGCGACGATGATGTCATAATGGTCGTCATGCCGACGATGATGTCATAATGGTCGTCATGGCGACGGTGTTGCCATAATAGTCGTCATGGCGACGATGATGTCATAATGGTCGTCATGGCGACGATGATGTCATAATGGTCGTCATGGCGACGATGATGTCAATATGGTGGTCATGGCTTTGTTGATGTCATAATGGTCGTCATGGCGACGATGAAGTCATAATGGTCGTCATGGCAATGGTGATGACAGAATGGTCGTCATGGCGACGATGATGTCAGTATGGTGGTCATGGCTTTGGTGATGTCATAATAGTCGTCATGGCGACGATGATGTCATAATGGTCGTCATGGCGACGATGATGTCATAATGGTCGTCATGGCGACGATGATGTCAGTATGGTTGTCATGGCTTTGGTGATGTCATAATGGTCTTCATGGCGACGGTGATGTCATAATGGTCGTCATGGCGACGATGATGTCATAATGGTCGTCACGGCGACGATGATGTCATACTGGTCGTCATGGCGAAGATGATGTCATAATGGTCGTCATGGCGACGATGTTGTCATAATGGTCGTCATGGCGACGATGATGTCATACTGGTCGTCATGGCGACGGTGTTTCCATAATAGTCGTCATGGCGACGATGATGTCATAATGGTCGTCATGGCGACGATGATGTCATAATGGTCGTCATGGCGACGGTATTGCCATAATGGTCGTCATGGCGACGATGATGTCATAATGGTCGTCATGGCGACGATGATGTCATAATGGTCGTCATGGCGACGATGATGTCAATATGGTGGTCATGGCTTTGGTGATGTCATAATGGTCGTCATGGCGACGGTGATGTCATAATGGTCGTCATGGCAATGGTGATGTCAGAATGCTCGTCATGGCGACGATGATGTCAGTATGGTGGTTATGGCTTTGGTGATGTCATAATAGTCGTCATGGCAACGATGATGTCATAATGGTCGTCATGGCGACGATGATGTCATAATGGTCGTCACGGCGACGGTGATGTCATAATGGTCGTCATGGCGAAGATGATGTCATACTGGTCGTCATGGCGACGGTGTTGCCATAATGGTCGTCATGGCGACGATGACGTCATAATGGTCGTCATGGCGACGATGATATCATAATGGTCGTCATGGCGACGATGACGTCATAAAGGTCGTTATGGCGACGATGATGTCATAATGGTCGTCATGGCGACGATGATGTCATACTGGTCGTCATGGCGACGGTGTTGCCATAATGGTCGTCATTTCGACGATTATGTCATAATGGTCGTCATGCCGACGATAATGTCATAATGGTTGTCATGCCGACGATGATGTCATAATGGTCGTCATGGCGACGGTGTTGCCATAATGGTCGTCACGGCGACGATGATGTCATAATGGTCGTCACGGCGACGGTGATGTCATAATGGTCGTCATGGCGACGATGATGACATACTGGTCGTCATGGCGACGGTGTTGCCATAATGGTTTGTCATGGCGACGATGATGTCATAATGGTCGTCATGACGACGATGATGTCATAATGGTCGTCATGGCGACGATGACGTCATAATGGTTGTCATGGCGATGATGACGTCATAATGGTCGTCATGGCGACGATGATGTCATACTGGTCGTCATGGCGACGGTGTTGCCATAATGGTCGTCATGGCGATGATGATGTCATAATGGTCGTCATGGCAACGGTGATGTCATAATGGTCGTCATGCCGACGATGATGTCAGTATGGTGGTCATGGCTTTGGTGATGTCATAATGGTCGTCATGGCGACGATGATGTCATAATGGTCGTCATGGCGATGATGACGTCATAATGGTCGTTATGGCGACGATGATGTCATAATGGTCGTCATGGGGACGGTGATGTCATAATATTCGTCATGTCGACGATGATGTCATAATGGTCGTCATGCCGACGATGATGTCATAATGGTCGTCATGGCGACGGTGTTGCCATAATGGTCGTCATGGTGACGATGATGTCATAATGGTCGTCATGGCGACGATGATGTCATAATGGTCGTCATGGCGACGATGATGTCAGTATGGTGGTCATGGCTTTGGTGATGTCATAATGGTCGTCATGGCGACGGTGATGTCATAATGGTCGTCATGGCAATGGTGATGTCATAATGGTCGTCATGGCGACGTTGATGTCAGTATGGTGGTCATGGCTTTGGTGATGTCATAATGGTCGTCATGGCGACGGTGATGTCATAATGGTCGTTATGTCGACGATGATGTCATAATGGTCGTCACGGCGACGATGATGTCATAATAGTCGTCACGGCGACGGTGATGTCATAATGGTCGTCATGGCGACGGTGTTGCCATAATGGTGGTCATGGCGACGATGACGTCATAATGGTCGTCATGGCGACGATGATGTCATAATGGTCGTCATGGCGGCGATGATGTCATACTGGTCGTCATGGCGACGGTGTTGCCATAATGGTCGTCATGGCGACGATGATGTCATAATGGTCGTCATGCAGACGATGATGTCATAATGGTCGTCATGGCGACGGTGTTGCCATAATGGTCGTCATGGCGACGATGATGTCATAATGGTCGTCATGGCGACGGTGATGTCATAATAGTCGTCATGCCGACGATGATGTCATAATGGTCGTCATGGCGAAGATGATGTCATAATGGTCGTCATGGCGACGGTGATGTCATAATAGTCGTCATGGCGACGATGATGTCATAATGGTCGTCATGCCGACGATGATGTCATAATGGTCGTCATGGCGACGGTGTTGCCATAATGGTCGTCATGGCGACGATGATGTCATAATGGTCGTCATGGCGACGATGATGTCATAATGGTCGTCATGGCGACGATGATGTCAGTATGGTGGTCATGGCTTTGGTGATGTCATAATGGTCGTCATGGCGACGGTGATGTCATAATGGTCGTCATGGCAATGGTGATGTCAGAGTGGTCGTCATGGTGACGATGATGTCAGTATGGTGGTCATAGCTTTGGTGATGTCATAATGGTCGTCATGGCGACGATGATGTCATAATGGTCGTCATGGCGACGATGATGTCAATATGGTTGTCATGGCTTTGGTGATGTCATAATGGTCATCATGGCGACGGTGATGTCATAATGGTCGTCATGGCGACGATGATGTCATAATGGTCGTCACGGCGACGATGATGTCATAATGGTCGTCACGGCGACGGTGATGTCATAATGGTCGTCATGGCGACGATGATGTCATACTGGTCGTCATGGCGACGGTGTTGCCATAATGGTCGTCATGGCGACGATGATGTCATAATGGTCGTCATGGCGACGATGATGTCATAATGGTCGTCATGCCGACGATGATGTCATAATGGTCGTCATGGCGAAGATGATGTCATAATGGTCGTCATGGCGACGATGATGTCAGTATGGTGGTCATGGCTTTGGTGATGTCATAATGGTCGTCATGGCGACGATGATGTCATAATGGTCGTCATGCCGACGATGATGTCATAATGGTCGTCATGGCGACGGTGTTGCCATAATGGTCGTCGTGGCGACGATGATGTCATAATGGTCGTCATGGCGACGGTGATGTCATATTGGTCGTCATGCCGACGATGATGTCATAATGGTTGTCATGGCGAAGATGACGTCATAATGGTCGTCATGGCGACGATGATGTCATAATGGTCGTCATGGCGACGATGACGTCATAATGGTCGTCATGGCGACGATGATGTCATAATGGTCGTCATGGCGACGGTGATGTCATAATAGTCGTCATGGCGACGATGATGTCATAATGGTCGTCATGCCGACGATGATGTCATAATGGTCGTCATGGCGACGGTGTTGCCATAATAGTCGTCATGGCGACGATGATGTCATAATGGTCGTCATGGCGACGATGATGTCATAATGGTCGTCATGGCGACGATGATGTCAATATGGTGGTCATGGCTTTGTTGATGTCATAATGGTCGTCATGGCGACGATGAAGTCATAATGGTCGTCATGGCAATGGTGATGACAGAATGGTCGTCATGGCGACGATGATGTCAGTATGGTGGTCATGGCTTTGGTGATGTCATAATAGTCGTCATGGCGACGATGATGTCATAATGGTCGTCATGGCGACGATGATGTCATAATGGTCGTCATGGCGACGATGATGTCAGTATGGTTGTCATGGCTTTGGTGATGTCATAATGGTCTTCATGGCGACGGTGATGTCATAATGGTCGTCATGGCGACGATGATGTCATAATGGTCGTCACGGCGACGATGATGTCATACTGGTCGTCATGGCGAAGATGATGTCATAATGGTCGTCATGGCGACGATGTTGTCATAATGGTCGTCATGGCGACGATGATGTCATACTGGTCGTCATGGCGACGGTGTTTCCATAATAGTCGTCATGGCGACGATGATGTCATAATGGTCGTCATGGCGACGATGATGTCATAATGGTCGTCATGGCGACGGTATTGCCATAATGGTCGTCATGGCGACGATGATGTCATAATGGTCGTCATGGCGACGATGATGTCATAATGGTCGTCATGGCGACGATGATGTCAATATGGTGGTCATGGCTTTGGTGATGTCATAATGGTCGTCATGGCGACGGTGATGTCATAATGGTCGTCATGGCAATGGTGATGTCAGAATGCTCGTCATGGCGACGATGATGTCAGTATGGTGGTTATGGCTTTGGTGATGTCATAATAGTCGTCATGGCAACGATGATGTCATAATGGTCGTCATGGCGACGATGATGTCATAATGGTCGTCACGGCGACGGTGATGTCATAATGGTCGTCATGGCGAAGATGATGTCATACTGGTCGTCATGGCGACGGTGTTGCCATAATGGTCGTCATGGCGACGATGACGTCATAATGGTCGTCATGGCGACGATGATATCATAATGGTCGTCATGGCGACGATGACGTCATAAAGGTCGTTATGGCGACGATGATGTCATAATGGTCGTCATGGCGACGATGATGTCATACTGGTCGTCATGGCGACGGTGTTGCCATAATGGTCGTCATTTCGACGATGATGTCATAATGGTCGTCATGCCGACGATGATGTCATAATGGTTGTCATGCCGACGATGATGTCATAATGGTCGTCATGGCGACGGTGTTGCCATAATGGTCGTCACGGCGACGATGATGTCATAATGGTCGTCACGGCGACGGTGATGTCATAATGGTCGTCATGGCGACGATGATGACATACTGGTCGTCATGGCGACGGTGTTGCCATAATGGTTTGTCATGGCGACGATGATGTCATAATGGTCGTCATGACGACGATGATGTCATAATGGTCGTCATGGCGACGATGACGTCATAATGGTTGTCATGGCGATGATGACGTCATAATGGTCGTCATGGCGACGATGATGTCATACTGGTCGTCATGGCGACGGTGTTGCCATAATGGTCGTCATGGCGATGATGATGTCATAATGGTCGTCATGGCAACGGTGATGTCATAATGGTCGTCATGCCGACGATGATGTCAGTATGGTGGTCATGGCTTTGGTGATGTCATAATGGTCGTCATGGCGACGATGATGTCATAATGGTCGTCATGGCGATGATGACGTCATAATGGTCGTTATGGCGACGATGATGTCATAATGGTCGTCATGGGGACGGTGATGTCATAATATTCGTCATGTCGACGATGATGTCATAATGGTCGTCATGCCGACGATGATGTCATAATGGTCGTCATGGCGACGGTGTTGCCATAATGGTCGTCATGGTGACGATGATGTCATAATGGTCGTCATGGCGACGATGATGTCATAATGGTCGTCATGGCGACGATGATGTCAGTATGGTGGTCATGGCTTTGGTGATGTCATAATGGTCGTCATGGCGACGGTGATGTCATAATGGTCGTCATGGCAATGGTGATGTCAGAATGGTCGTCATGGCGACGTTGATGTCAGTATGGTGGTCATGGCTTTGGTGATGTCATAATGGTCGTCATGGTGACGATGATGTCATTATGGTTGTCATGGCTTTGGTGATGTCATAATGGTCGTCATGGCGACGGTGATGTCATAATGGTCGTTATGTCGACGATGATGTCATAATGGTCGTCACGGCGACGATGATGTCATAATAGTCGTCACGGCGACGGTGATGTCATAATGGTCGTCATGGCGACGGTGTTGCCATAATGGTGGTCATGGCGACGATGACGTCATAATGGTCGTCATGGCGACGATGATGTCATAATGGTCGTCATGGCGGCGATGATGTCATACTGGTCGTCATGGCGACGGTGTTGCCATAATGGTCGTCATGGCGACGATGATGTCATAATGGTCGTCATGCAGACGATGATGTCATAATGGTCGTCATGGCGACGGTGTTGCCATAATGGTCGTCATGGCGACGATGATGTCATAATGGTCGTCATGGCGACGGTGATGTCATAATAGTCGTCATGCCGACGATGATGTCATAATGGTCGTCATGGCGAAGATGATGTCATAATGGTCGTCATGGCGACGATGATGTCATATTGGTCGTCATGGCGACGATGACGTCATAATGGTCGTCATGGCGACGATGACGTCATAATGGTCGTCATGGCGACGGTGATGTCGTAATAGTCGTCATGGCGATGATGATGTCATTATGGTCGTCATGCCGATGATGATGTCATAATGGTCGTCATGGCGACAGTGTTGCCATAATGGTCGTCATGGCGACGATGATGTCATAATGGTCGTCATGGCGACGATGATGTCAATATGGTGGTCATGGCTTTGGTGATGTCATAATGGTCGTCATGGCGACGGTGATGTCATAATGGTCGTCATGGCAATGGTGATGTCAGTATGCTCGTCATGGCGACGATGATGTCAGTATGGTGGTCATGGCTTTGGTGATGTCATACTGGTCGTCATGGTGACGGTGTTGCCATAATGGTCGTCATGGCGACGATGATGTCAATATGGTTGTCATGGCTTTGGTGATGTCATTATGGTTGTCATGGCTTTGGTGATGTCATTATGGTCATCATGGCGACGGTGATGTCATAATGATCGTCATGGCGACGATGATGTCATACTGGTCGTCACGGCGACGATGATGTCATAATGGTCGTCACGGCGACGGTGATGTCATAATGGTCGTCATGGCGACGATGATGTCATACTGGTCATCATGGCGACGGTGTTGCCATAATGGTCGTCATGGCGACGATGATGTCATAATGGTCGTCATGGGGACGGTGATGTCATAATATTCGTCATGGCGACGATGATGTCATAATGGTCGTCATGCCGACGATGATGTCATAATGGTCGTCATAGCGACGGTGTTGCCATAATGGTCGTCATGGTGACGATGATGTCATAATGGTCGTCATGGCGACGATGATGTCATAATGGTCGTCATGGCGACGATGATGTCAGTATGGTGGTCATGGCTTTGGTGATGTCATAATAGTCGTCATGGCGACGGTGATGTCATAATGGTCGTTATGTCGACGATGATGTCATAATGGTCGTCACGGCGACGATGATGTCATAATAGTCGTCACGGCGACGGTGATGTCATAATGGTCGTCATGGCGACGATGATGTCATACTGGTCGTCATGGCGACGGTGTTGCCATAATGGTGGTCATGGCGACGATGACGTCATAATGGTCGTCATGGCGATGATGATGTCATAATGGTCGTCATGGCGGCGATGATGTCATACTGGTCGTCATGGCGACGGTGTTGCCATAATGGTCGTCATGGCGACGATGATGTCATAATGGTCGTCATGCAGACGATGATGTCATAATGGTCGTCATGGCGACGGTGTTGCCATAATGGTCGTCATGGCGACGATGATGTCATAATGGTCGTCATGGCGACGGTGATGTCATAATGGTCGTCATACCGACGATGATGTCATAATGGTCGTCATGGCGAAGATGATGTCATAATGGTCGTCATGGCGACGATGATGTCATATTGGTCGTCATGGCGACGATGACGTCATAATGGTCGTCATGGCGACGGTGATGTCGTAATAGTCGTCATGGCGATGATGATGTCATTATGGTCGTCATGCCGATGATGATGTCATAATGGTCGTCATGGCGACGGTGTTGCCATAATGGTCGTCATGGCGACGATGATGTCATAATGATCGTCATGGCGACGATGATGTCATAATGGTCGTCATGGCGACGATGATGTCATAATGGTCATCATGGCGACGATGATGTCATAATGGTCGTCATGGCGACGATGACGTCATAATCGTCGTCATGGCGACGATGACGTCATAATGGTCGTCATGGCGACGATGACGTCATAATGGTCGTCATGGCGACGATGATGTCATAATGGTCGTCATGGCGACGGTGATGTCATAATGGTCGTCATGGCGACGATGATGTCATAATGGTCGTCACGGCGACGATGATGTCATACTGGTCGTCATGGCGAAGATGATGTCATAATGGTCGTCATGGCGACGATGTTGTCATAATGGTCGTCATGGCGACGATGATGTCATACTGGTCGTCATGGCGACGGTGTTTCCATAATAGTCGTCATGGCGACGATGATGTCATAATGGTCGTCATGGCGACGATGATGTCATAATGGTCGTCATGGCGACGGTATTGCCATAATGGTCGTCATGGCGACGATGATGTCATAATGGTCGTCATGGCGACGATGATGTCATAATGGTCGTCATGGCGACGATGATGTCAATATGGTGGTCATGGCTTTGGTGATGTCATAATGGTCGTCATGGCGACGGTGATGTCATAATGGTCGTCATGGCAATGGTGATGTCAGAATGCTCGTCATGGCGACGATGATGTCAGTATGGTGGTTATGGCTTTGGTGATGTCATAATAGTCGTCATGGCAACGATGATGTCATAATGGTCGTCATGGCGACGATGATGTCATAATGGTCGTCACGGCGACGGTGATGTCATAATGGTCGTCATGGCGAAGATGATGTCATACTGGTCGTCATGGCGACGGTGTTGCCATAATGGTCGTCATGGCGACGATGACGTCATAATGGTCGTCATGGCGACGATGATATCATAATGGTCGTCATGGCGACGATGACGTCATAAAGGTCGTTATGGCGACGATGATGTCATAATGGTCGTCATGGCGACGATGATGTCATACTGGTCGTCATGGCGACGGTGTTGCCATAATGGTCGTCATGGCGACGATGATGTCATAATGGTCGTCATGCCGACGATGATGTCATAATGGTTGTCATGCCGACGATGATGTCATAATGGTCGTCATGGCGACGGTGTTGCCATAATGGTCGTCACGGCGACGATGATGTCATAATGGTCGTCACGGCGACGGTGATGTCATAATGGTCGTCATGGCGACGATGATGACATACTGGTCGTCATGGCGACGGTGTTGCCATAATGGTTTGTCATGGCGACGATGATGTCATAATGGTCGTCATGACGACGATGATGTCATAATGGTCGTCATGGCGACGATGACGTCATAATGGTTGTCATGGCGATGATGACGTCATAATGGTCGTCATGGCGACGATGATGTCATACTGGTCGTCATGGCGACGGTGTTGCCATAATGGTCGTCATGGCGATGATGATGTCATAATGGTCGTCATGGCAACGGTGATGTCATAATGGTCGTCATGCCGACGATGATGTCAGTATGGTGGTCATGGCTTTGGTGATGTCATAATGGTCGTCATGGCGACGATGATGTCATAATGGTCGTCATGGCGATGATGACGTCATAATGGTCGTTATGGCGACGATGATGTCATAATGGTCGTCATGGGGACGGTGATGTCATAATATTCGTCATGTCGACGATGATGTCATAATGGTCGTCATGCCGACGATGATGTCATAATGGTCGTCATGGCGACGGTGTTGCCATAATGGTCGTCATGGTGACGATGATGTCATAATGGTCGTCATGGCGACGATGATGTCATAATGGTCGTCATGGCGACGATGATGTCAGTATGGTGGTCATGGCTTTGGTGATGTCATAATGGTCGTCATGGCGACTTTGATGTCATAATGGTCGTCATGGCAATGGTGATGTCAGAATGGTCGTCATGGCGACGTTGATGTCAGTATGGTGGTCATGGCTTTGGTGATGTCATAATGGTCGTCATGGTGACGATGATGTCATTATGGTTGTCATGGCTTTGGTGATGTCATAATGGTCGTCATGGCGACGGTGATGTCATAATGGTCGTTATGTCGACGATGATGTCATAATGGTCGTCACGGCGACGATGATGTCATAATAGTCGTCACGGCGACGGTGATGTCATAATGGTCATCATGGCGACGGTGTTGCCATAATGGTGGTCATGGCGACGATGACGTCATAATGGTCGTCATGGCGACGATGATGTCATAATGGTCGTCATGGCGGCGATGATGTCATACTGGTCGTCATGGCGACGGTGTTGCCATAATGGTCGTCATGGCGACGATGATGTCATAATGGTCGTCATGCAGACGATGATGTCATAATGGTCGTCATGGCGACGGTGTTGCCATAATGGTCGTCATGGCGACGATGATGTCATAATGGTCGTCATGGCGACGGTGATGTCATAATAGTCGTCATGCCGACGATGATGTCATAATGGTCGTCATGGCGAAGATGATGTCATAATGGTCGTCATGGCGACGATGATGTCATATTGGTCGTCATGGCGACGATGACGTCATAATGGTCGTCATGGCGACGGTGATGTCGTAATAGTCGTCATGGCGATGATGATGTCATTATGGTCGTCATGCCGATGATGATGTCATAATGGTCGTCATGGCGACGGTGTTGCCATAATGGTCGTCATGGCGACGATGATGTCATAATGGTCGTCATGGCGACGATGATGTCATAATGGTCGTCATGGCGACGATGATGTCAATATGGTGGTCATGGCTTTGGTGATGTCATAATGGTCGTCATGGCGACGGTGATGTCATAATGGTCGTCATGGCAATGGTGATGTCAGTATGCTCGTCATGGCGACGATGATGTCAGTATGGTGGTCATGGCTTTGGTGATGTCATACTGGTCGTCATGGTGACGGTGTTGCCATAATGGTCGTCATGGCGACGATTATGTCAATATGGTTGTCATGGCTTTGGTGATGTCATTATGGTTGTCATGGCTTTGGTGATGTCATTATGGTCATCATGGCGACGGTGATGTCATAATGATCGTCATGGCGACGATGATGTCATACTGGTCGTCACGGCGACGATGATGTCATAATGGTCGTCACGGCGACGGTGATGTCATAATGGTCGTCATGGCGACGATGATGTCATACTGGTCATCATGGCGACGGTGTTGCCATAATGGTCGTCATGGCGACGATGATGTCATAATGGTCGTCATGGGGACGGTGATGTCATAATATTCGTCATGGCGACGATGATGTCATAATGGTCGTCATGCCGACGATGATGTCATAATGGTCGTCATAGCGACGGTGTTGCCATAATGGTCGTCATGGTGACGATGATGTCATAATGGTCGTCATGGCGACGATGATGTCATAATGGTCGTCATGGCGACGATGATGTCAGTATGGTGGTCATGGCTTTGGTGATGTCATAATAGTCGTCATGGCGACGGTGATGTCATAATGGTCGTTATGTCGACGATGATGTCATAATGGTCGTCACGGCGACGATGATGTCATAATAGTCGTCACGGCGACGGTGATGTCATAATGGTCGTCATGGCGACGATGATGTCATACTGGTCGTCATGGCGACGGTGTTGCCATAATGGTGGTCATGGCGACGATGACGTCATAATGGTCGTCATGGCGATGATGATGTCATAATGGTCGTCATGGCGGCGATGATGTCATACTGGTCGTCATGGCGACGGTGTTGCCATAATGGTCGTCATGGCGACGATGATGTCATAATGGTCGTCATGCAGACGATGATGTCATAATGGTCGTCATGGCGACGGTGTTGCCATAATGGTCGTCATGGCGACGATGATGTCATAATGGTCGTCATGGCGACGGTGATGTCATAATGGTCGTCATACCGACGATGATGTCATAATGGTCGTCATGGCGAAGATGATGTCATAATGGTCGTCATGGCGACGATGATGTCATATTGGTCGTCATGGCGACGATGACGTCATAATGGTCGTCATGGCGACGGTGATGTCGTAATAGTCGTCATGGCGATGATGATGTCATTATGGTCGTCATGCCGATGATGATGTCATAATGGTCGTCATGGCGACGGTGTTGCCATAATGGTCGTCATGGCGACGATGATGTCATAATGATCGTCATGGCGACGATGATGTCATAATGGTCGTCATGGCGACGATGATGTCATAATGGTCATCATGGCGACGATGATGTCATAATGGTCGTCATGGCGACGATGACGTCATAATCGTCGTCATGGCGACGATGACGTCATAATGGTCGTCATGGCGACGATGACGTCATAATGGTCGTCATGGCGACGATGATGTCATAATGGTCGTCATGGCGACGGTGATGTCATAATGGTCGTCATGCCGACGATGATGTCATAATGGTCGTCATGGCGACGGTGTTGCCATAATGGTCGTCATGGTGACGATGATGTCATAATGGTCGTCATGGCGACGATGATGTCATAATGGTCGTCATGGCGACGATGATGTCAGTATGGTGGTCATGGCTTTGGTGATGTCATAATGGTCGTCATGGCGACGATGATGTCAGTATGGTGGTCATGGCTTTGGTGATGTCATAATGGTCGTCATGGCGACGATGATGTCATAATGGTCGTCATGGCGACGATGATGTCAATATGGTTGTCATGGCTTTGGTGATGTCATAATGGTCGTCATGGCGACGGTGATGTCATAATGGTCGTCATGGCGACGATGATGTCATAATGGTCGTCACGGCGACGATGATGTCATAATGGTCGTCACGGCGACGGTGATGTCATAATGGTCGTCATGGCGACGATGATGTCATACTGGTCGTCATGGCGACGGTGTTGCCATAATGGTCGTCATGGCGACGATGATGTCAAAATGGTCGCCATGGCGACGATGATGTCATAATGGTCGTCATGGCGACGATGACGTCATAATGGTCGTCATGGAGAAGATGACGTCATAATGGTCGTCATGGCGACGATGATGTCATAATGGTCGTCATGGCGACGATGTTGTCATACTGGTCGTCATGGCGACGGTGTTGCCATAATGGTCATCATGGCGACGATGATGTCATAATGGTCGTCATGGCGACGGTGATGTCATAATGGTCGTCATGCCGACGATGATGTCAGTATGGTGGTCATGGATTTGGTGATGTCATAATGGTCGTCATGGCGACGATGATGTCATAATGGTCGTCATGGCGACGATGATGTCAGTATGGTGGTCATGGCGACGATGATGTCAATATGGTTGTCATGGCTTTGGTGATGTCATAATGGTCGTCACGGCGACGATGATGTCAAAATGGTCGTCATGGCGACGATGATGTCATAATGGTCGTCATGGCGACGATGATGTCAATATGGTTGTCATGGCTTTGGTGATGTCATAATGGTCGTCATGGCGACGATGATGTCATAATGGTCGTCATGGCGACGATGATGTCATAATGGTCGTCATGGCGACGATGATGTCAATATGGTTGTCATGGCTTTGGTGATGTCATAATGGTCGTCATGGCGACGGTGATGTCATAATGGTCGTCATGGCAATGGTGATGTCAGAATGGTCGTCATGGCGACGATGATGTCAGTATGGTGGTCATGGCTTTGGTGATGTCATAATGGTCGTCATGGCGACGATGATGTCATTATGGTTGTCATGGCTTTGGTGATGTCATAATGGTCGTCATGGCGACGATGATGTCATAATGGTCGTCACGGCGAGGATGATGTCATAATGGTCGTCACGGCGACGGTGATGTCATAATGGTCTTCATGGCGACGATGATGTCATAATGGTCGTCATGGCGACGATGATGCCATAATGGTCGTCATGGCGACGATGACGTCATAATGGTCGTCATGGCGACGATGATGTCATAATGGTCGTCATGGGACGATGATGTCATACTGGTTGTCATGGCGACGGTGTTGCCATAATGGTCGTTATGGCGACGGTGATGTCATAATGGTCGTCATGCCGACGATGATGTCATAATGGTCGTCATGGCGAAGATGATGTCATAATGGTCGTCATGGCGACGATGATCTCATAATGGTCGTCATGGCGACGATGATGTCATAATGGTCGTCATGGAGACGATGATGTCATAATGGTCTTCATGGCGACGATGATGTCATAATGGTCGTCATGGCGACGATGATGCCATAATGGTCGTCATGGCGACGATGACGTCATAATGGTCGTCATGGCGACGATGATGTCATAATGGTCGACATGGCGACGATGATGTCATAATGGTCGTCATGGCGACGATGATGTCAGTATGGTGGTCATGGCTTTGGTGATGTCATAATAGTCGTCATGGCGACGATGATGTCATAATGGTCGTCATGGCGACGATGATGTCATAATGGTCGTCATGGCGACGATGATGTCAGTATGGTTGTCATGGCTTTGGTGATGTCATAATGGTCGTCACGGCGACGATGATGTCAAAATGGTCGTCACGGCGACGGTGATGTTATAATGGTCGTCATGGCGACGATGATGTCATACTGGTCGTCATGGCGACGGTGTTGCCATAATGGTTGTCATGGCGACGATGATGTCATAATGGTTGTCATGGCGACGATGATGTCATAATGGTCGTCACGGCGACGGTGATGTCATAATGGTCGTCATGGCGACGATGATGTCATACTGGTCGTCATGGCGACGGTGTTGCCATAATGGTTGTCATGGCGACGATGATGTCATAATGGTTGTCATGGCGACGATGATGTCAGTATGGTTGTCATGGCGCCGGTGTTGCCATAATGGTCGTCATGGCGACGATGTTGTTATAATGGTCATCATGGCGACGATGATGTCATAATGGTCGTCATGCCGACGATGATGTCATAATGGTCGTCATGGCGACGATGATGTCATAATGGTCGTCATGGCGACGATGACGTCATAATGGTCGTCATGGCGACAATGACGTCATAATGGTCGTCATGGCGACGATGATGTCATAATGGTCGTCATGGCGACGAAGATGTCATAATGGTCGTCATGGCGACGGTGATGTCATAATGGTCGTCATGCCGACGATGATGTCATAATGGTCGTCATGGCGACGGTGTTGCCAAAATGGTCGTCATGGTGACGATGATGTCATAATGGTCGTCATGGCGACGATGATGTCATAATGGTCGTCATGGCGACGATGATTTCAGTATGGTGGTCATGGCTTTGGTGATGTCATAATGGTCGTCATGGCGACGATGATGTCAGTATGGTGGTCATGGCTTTGGTGATGTCATAATGGTCGTCATGGCGACGATGATGTCATAATGGTCGTCATGGCGACGATGATGTCAATATGGTTGTCATGGCTTTGGTGATGTCATAATGGTCGTCATGGCGACGGTGATGTCATAATGGTCGTCATGGCGACGATGATGTCATAATGGTCGTCACGGCGACGATGATGTCATAAGATAAGATAAGATAAGATAAGATATACTTTATTTATCCCGGAGGAAATTGCGGTAATTTCCTCCGGGATAAATAAAGTATATCTTATCTTATCTTATCTTATCTTATCTTATAATGGTCGTCACGGCGACGGTGATGTCATAATGGTCGTCATGGCGACGATGATGTCATACTGGTCGTCATGGCGACGGTGTTGCCATAATGGTCGTCATGGCGACGATGATGTCAAAATGGTCGCCATGGCGACGATGATGTCATAATGGTCGTCATGGCGACGATGACGTCATAATGGTCGTCATGGAGAAGATGACGTCATAATGGTCGTCATGGCGACGATGATGTCATAATGGTCGTCATGGCAACGATGTTGTCATACTGGTCGTCATGGCGACGGTGTTGCCATAATGGTCATCATGGCGACGATGATGTCATAATGGTCGTCATGGCGACGGTGATGTCATAATGGTCGTCATGCCGACGATGATGTCAGTATGGTGGTTATGGATTTGGTGATGTCATAATGGTCGTCATGGCGACGATGATGTCATAATGGTCGTCATGGCGACGATGATGTCATAATGGTCGTCATGGCGACGATGATGTCAATATGGTTGTCATGGCTTTGGTGATGTCATAATGGTCGTCATGGCGACGATGATGTCATAATGGTCGTCATGGCGACGATGATGTCATAATGGTCGTCATGGCGACGATGATGTCATAATGGTCGTCACGGCGAGGATGATGTCATAATGGTCGTCACGGCGACGGTGATGTCATAATGGTCTTCATGGCGACGATGATGTCATAATGGTCGTCATGGCGACGGTGTTGCCATAATGGTCGTCATGGTGACGATGATGTCATAATGGTCGTCATGGCGACGATGATGTCATAATGGTCGTCATGGCGACGATGATGTCAGTATGGTGGTCATGGCTTTGGTGATGTCATAATGGTCGTCATGGCGACGATGATGTCAGTATGGTGGTCATGGCTTTGGTGATGTCATAATGGTCGTCATGGCGACGATGATGTCATAATGGTCGTCATGGCGACGATGATGTCAATATGGTTGTCATGGCTTTGGTGATGTCATAATGGTCGTCATGGTGACGGTGATGTCATAATGGTCGTCATGGCGACGATGATGTCATAATGGTCGTCACGGCGACGATGATGTCATAATAGTCGTCACGGCGACGGTGATGTCATAATGGTCGTCATGGCGACGATGATGTCATACTGGTCGTCATGGCGACGGTGTTGCCATAATGGTCGTCATGGCGACGATGATGTCAAAATGGTCGCCATGGCGACGATGATGTCATAATGGTCGTCACGGCGAGGATGATGTCATAATGGTCGTCACGGCGACGGTGATGTCATAATGGTCTTCATGGCGACGATGATGTCATAATGGTCGTCATGGCGACGGTGTTGCCATAATGGTCGTCATGGTGACGATGATGTCATAATGGTCGTCATGGCGACGATGATGTCATAATGGTCGTCATGGCGACGATGATGTCAGTATGGTGGTCATGGCTTTGGTGATGTCATAATGGTCGTCATGGCGACGATGATGTCAGTATGGTGGTCATGGCTTTGGTGATGTCATAATGGTCGTCATGGCGACGATGATGTCATAATGGTCGTCATGGCGACGATGATGTCAATATGGTTGTCATGGCTTTGGTGATGTCATAATGGTCGTCATGGCGACGGTGATGTCATAATGGTCGTCATGGCGACGATGATGTCATAATGGTCGTCACGGCGACGATGATGTCATAATAGTCGTCACGGCGATGGTGATGTCATAATGGTCGTCATGGCGACGATGATGTCATACTGGTCGTCATGGCGACGGTGTTGCCATAATGGTCGTCATGGCGACGATGATGTCAAAATGGTCGCCATGGCGACGATGATGTCATAATGGTCGTCATGGCGACGATGACGTCATAATGGTCGTCATGGAGAAGATGACGTCATAATGGTCGTCATGGCGACGATGATGTCATAATGGTCGTCATGGCGACGATGTTGTCATACTGGTCGTCATGGCGACGGTGTTGCCATAATGGTCATCATGGCGACGATGATGTCATAATGGTCGTCATGGCGACGGTGATGTCATAATGGTCGTCATGCCGACGATGATGTCAGTATGGTGGTCATGGATTTGGTGATGTCATAATGGTCGTCATGGCGACGATGATGTCATAATGGTCGTCATGGCGACGATGATGTCAGTATGGTGGTCATGGCGACGATGATGTCAATATGGTTGTCATGGCTTTGGTGATGTCATAATGGTCGTCACGGCGACGATGATGTCAAAATGGTCGTCATGGCGACGATGATGTCATAATGGTCGTCATGGCGACGATGATGTCAATATGGTTGTCATGGCTTTGGTGATGTCATAATGGTCGTCATGGCGACGATGATGTCATAATGGTCGTCATGGCGACGATGATGTCATAATGGTCGTCATGGCGACGATGATGTCAATATGGTTGTCATGGCTTTGGTGATGTCATAATGGTCGTCATGGCGACGGTGATGTCATAATGGTCGTCATGGCAATGGTGATGTCAGAATGGTCGTCATGGCGACGATGATGTCAGTATGGTGGTCATGGCTTTGGTGATGTCATAATGGTCGTCATGGCGACGATGATGTCATTATGGTTGTCATGGCTTTGGTGATGTCATAATGGTCGTCATGGCGACGATGATGTCATAATGGTCGTCACGGCGAGGATGATGTCATAATGGTCGTCACGGCGACGGTGATGTCATAATGGTCTTCATGGCGACGATGATGTCATAATGGTCGTCATGGCGACGATGATGCCATAATGGTCGTCATGGCGACGATGACGTCATAATGGTCGTCATGGCGACGATGATGTCATAATGGTCGTCATGGGACGATGATGTCATACTGGTTGTCATGGCGACGGTGTTGCCATAATGGTCGTTATGGCGACGGTGATGTCATAATGGTCGTCATGCCGACGATGATGTCATAATGGTCGTCATGGCGAAGATGATGTCATAATGGTCGTCATGGCGACGATGATCTCATAATGGTCGTCATGGCGACGATGATGTCATAATGGTCGTCATGGAGACGATGATGTCATAATGGTCTTCATGGCGACGATGATGTCATAATGGTCGTCATGGCGACGATGATGCCATAATGGTCGTCATGGCGACGATGACGTCATAATGGTCGTCATGGCGACGATGATGTCATAATGGTCGTCATGGCGACGATGATGTCATAATGGTCGTCATGGCGACGATGATGTCAGTATGGTGGTCATGGCTTTGGTGATGTCATAATAGTCGTCATGGCGACGATGATGTCATAATGGTCGTCATGGCGACGATGATGTCATAATGGTCGTCATGGCGACGATGATGTCAGTATGGTTGTCATGGCTTTGGTGATGTCATAATGGTCGTCACGGCGACGATGATGTCAAAATGGTCGTCACGGCGACGGTGATGTTATAATGGTCGTCATGGCGACGATGATGTCATACTGGTCGTCATGGCGACGGTGTTGCCATAATGGTTGTCATGGCGACGATGATGTCATAATGGATGTCATGGCGACGATGATGTCATAATGGTCGTCACGGCGACGGTGATGTCATAATGGTCGTCATGGCGACGATGATGTCATACTGGTCGTCATGGCGCCGGTGTTGCCATAATGGTCGTCATGGCGACGATGTTGTTATAATGGTCATCATGGCGACGATGATGTCATAATGGTCGTCATGCCGACGATGATGTCATAATGGTCGTCATGGCGACGATGATGTCATAATGGTCGTCATGGCGACGATGACGTCATAATGGTCGTCATGGCGACAATGACGTCATAATGGTCGTCATGGCGACGATGATGTCATAATGGTCGTCATGGCGACGAAAATGTCATAATGGTCGTCATGGCAACGGTGATGTCATAATGGTCGTCATGCCGACGATGATGTCATAATGGTCGTCATGGCGACGGTGTTGCCAAAATGGTCGTCATGGTGACGATGATGTCATAATGGTCGTCATGGCGACGATGATGTCATAATGGTCGTCATGGCGACGATGATTTCAGTATGGTGGTCATGGCTTTGGTGATGTCATAATGGTCGTCATGGCGACGATGATGTCAGTATGGTGGTCATGGCTTTGGTGATGTCATAATGGTCGTCATGGCGACGATGATGTCATAATGGTCGTCATGGCGACGATGATGTCAATATGGTTGTCATGGCTTTGGTGATGTCATAATGGTCGTCATGGCGACGGTGATGTCATAATGGTCGTCATGGCGACGATGATGTCATAATGGTCGTCACGGCGACGATGATGTCATAAGATAAGATAAGATAAGATAAGATATACTTTATTTATCCCGGAGGAAATTGCGGTAATTTCCTCCGGGATAAATAAAGTATATCTTATCTTATCTTATCTTATCTTATAATGGTCGTCACGGCGACGGTGATGTCATAATGGTCGTCATGGCGACGATGATGTCATACTGGTCGTCATGGCGACGGTGTTGCCATAATGGTCGTCATGGCGACGATGATGTCAAAATGGTCGCCATGGCGACGATGATGTCATAATGGTCGTCATGGCGACGATGACGTCATAATGGTCGTCATGGAGAAGATGACGTCATAATGGTCGTCATGGCGACGATGATGTCATAATGGTCGTCATGGCGACGATGTTGTCATACTGGTCGTCATGGCGACGGTGTTGCCATAATGGTCATCATGGCGACGATGATGTCATAATGGTCGTCATGGCGACGATGATGTCATAATGGTCGTCATGGCGACGATGATGTCAATATGGTTGTCATGGCTTTGGTGATGTCATAATGGTCGTCATGGCGACGATGATGTCATAATGGTCGTCATGGCGACGATGATGTCATAATGGTCGTCATGGCGACGATGATGTCAATATGGTTGTCATGGCTTTGGTGATGTCATAATGGTCGTCATGGCGACGGTGATGTCATAATGGTCGTCATGGCAATGGTGATGTCAGAATGGTCGTCATGGCGACGATGATGTCAGTATGGTGGTCATGGCTTTGGTGATGTCATAATGGTCGTCATGGCGACGATGATGTCATTATGGTTGTCATGGCTTTGGTGATGTCATAATGGTCGTCATGGCGACGATGATGTCATAATGGTCGTCACGGCGAGGATGATGTCATAATGGTCGTCACGGCGACGGTGATGTCATAATGGTCTTCATGGCGACGATGATGTCATAATGGTCGTCATGGCGACGATGATGCCATAATGGTCGTCATGGCGACGATGACGTCATAATGGTCGTCATGGCGACGATGATGTCATAATGGTCGTCATGGGACGATGATGTCATACTGGTTGTCATGGCGACGGTGTTGCCATAATGGTCGTCATGGCGACGGTGATGTCATAATGGTCGTCATGCCGACGATGATGTCATAATGGTCGTCATGGCGAAGATGATGTCATAATGGTCGTCATGGCGACGATGATCTCATAATGGTCGTCATGGCGACGATGATGTCATAATGGTCGTCATGGAGACGATGATGTCATAATGGTCTTCATGGCGACGATGATGTCATAATGGTCGTCATGGCGACGATGATGCCATAATGGTCGTCATGGCGACGATGACGTCATAATGGTCGTCATGGCGACGATGATGTCATAATGGTCGTCATGGCGACGATGATGTCATAATGGTCGTCATGGCGACGATGATGTCAGTATGGTGGTCATGGCTTTGGTGATGTCATAATAGTCGTCATGGCGACGATGATGTCATAATGGTCGTCATGGCGACGATGATGTCATAATGGTCGTCATGGCGACGATGATGTCAGTATGGTTGTCATGGCTTTGGTGATGTCATAATGGTCGTCACGGCGACGATGATGTCAAAATGGTCGTCATGGCGACGATGATGTCATACTGGTCGTCATGGCGACGGTGTTGCCATAATGGTTGTCATGGCGACGATGATGTCATAATGGTTGTCATGGCGACGATGATGTCATAATGGTCGTCACGGCGACGGTGATGTCATAATGGTCGTCATGGCGACGATGATGTCATACTGGTCGTCATGGCGCCGGTGTTGCCATAATGGTCGTCATGGCGACGATGTTGTTATAATGGCCATCATGGCGACGATGATGTCATAATGGTCGTCATGCCGACGATGATGTCATAATGGTCGTCATGGCGACGATGACGTCATAATGGTCGTCATGGCGACGATGACGTCATAATGGTCGTCATGGCGACGATGATGTCATAATGGTCGTCATGGCGACGAAGATGTCATAATGGTCGTCATGGCGACGGTGATGTCATAATGGTCGTCATGCCGACGATGATGTCATAATGGTCGTCATGGCGACGGTGTTGCCATAATGGTCGTCATGGTGACGATGATGTCATAATGGTCGTCATGGCGACGATGATTTCAGTATGGTGGTCATGGCTTTGGTGATGTCATAATGGTCGTCATGGCGACGATGATGTCAGTATGGTGGTCATGGCTTTGGTGATGTCATAATGGTCGTCATGGCGACGATGATGTCATAATGGTCGTCATGGCGACGATGATGTCAATATGGTTGTCATGGCTTTGGTGATGTCATAATGGTCGTCATGGCGACGGTGATGTCATAATGGTCGTCATGGCGACGATGATGTCATAATGGTCGTCACGGCGACGATGATGTCATAATGGTCGTCACGGCGACGGTGATGTCATAATGGTCATCATGGCGACGGTGTTGCCATAATGGTCGTCATGGCGACGATGATGTCAAAATGGTCGCCATGGCGACGATGATGTCATAATGGTCGTCATGGCGACGATGACGTCATAATGGTCGTCATGGCGAAGATGACGTCATAATGGTCGTCATGGCGACGATGATGTCATAATGGTCGTCATGGCGACGATGATGTCATACTGGTCGTCATGGCGACGGTGTTGCCATAATGGTCGTCATGGCGACGATGATGTCATAATGGTCGTCATGGCGACGGTGATGTCATAATGGTCGTCATGCCGACGATGATGTCAGTATGGTGGTCATGGATTTGGTGATGTCATAATGGTCGTCTTGGCGACGATGATGTCATAATGGTCGTCATTGCGATGATGATGTCAGTATGGTGGTCATGGCTTTGGTGATGTCATAATGGTCGTCATGGCGACGGTGATGTCATAATGGTCGTCATGGTGACGATGATGTCATAATGGTCGTCATGGCGACGATGATGTCAGTATGGTGGTCATGGCTTTGGTGATGTCATAATGGTCGTCATGGCGACGATGATGTCATAATGGTCGTCATGGCGACGATGATGTCAATATGGTTGTCATGGCTTTGGTGATGTCATAATGGTCGTCATGGCGACGGTGATGTCATAATGGTCGTCATGGCGATGGTGATGTCATAATGGTCATCATGGCAACGATGATGTCATACTGGTCGTCATGGCGACGGTGTTGCCATAATGGTCGTCATGGCGACGATGATGTCATAATGGTCGTCATGGCGACGATGATGTCATAATGGTTGTCATGGTTTTGGTGATGTCATAATGGTCGTCATGGCGACGGTGATGTCATAATGGTCGTCATGGCGACGATGATGTCATAATGGTCATCACGGCGACGGTGATGTCATAATGGTCGTCATGGCGACGATGATGTCATACTGGTCGTCATGGCGACGGTGTTGCCATAATGGTCGTCATGGCGACGATGATGTCATAATGGTCGTCATGCCGACGATGATGTCATAATGGTCGTCATGGCGACGGTGTTGCCATAATGGTCGTCATGGCGACGATGATGTCATAATGGTCGTCATGGCGACGGTGATGTCATAATGGTCGTCATGCCGACGATGATGTCATAATGGTCGTCATGGCGAAGATGATGTCATAATGGTCGTCATGGCGACGATGATGTCATAATGGTCGTCATGGCGACGATGACGTCATAATGGTCGTCATGGCGACAATGATGTCATAATGGTCATCATGGCGACGGTGATGTCATAATAGTCGTCATGGCGACGATGATGTCCTAATGGTCGTCATGCCGACGATGATGTCATAATGGTCGTCATGGCGACGGTGTTGCCATAATGGTCGTCATGGCGACGATGTCATAATGGTCGTCATGGCGACGATGATGTTATAATGGTGGTCGTGGCGACGATGATGTCAATATGGTGGTCATGGCTTTGGTGATGTCATAATGTTCGTCATGGCGACGGTGATGTCATAATGGTCGTCATGGCAATGGTGATGTCGGAATGGTCGTCATGGCGACGATGATGTCAGTATGGTGGTCATGGCTTTGGTGATGTCATAATAGTCGTCATGGCGTCGATGATGTCATAATGGTCGTCATGGCGACGATGATGTCATAATGGTCGTCATGGCGACGATGATGTCAATATGGTTGTCATGGCTTTGGTGATGTCATAATGGTCGTCATGGCGACGGTGATGTCATAATGGTCGTCATGGCGACGATGATGTCATAATGGTCGTCGCGGCGACGATGATGTCATAATGGTCATCACGGCGACGGTGATGTCATAATGGTCGTCATGGCGACGATGATGTCATACTGGTCGTCATGGCGACGGTGATGTCATAATGGTCGTCATGCCGACGATGATGTCAGTATGGTGGTCATGGATTTGGTGATGTCATAATGGTCGTCATGGCGACGATCATGTCATAATGGTCGTCATTGCGACTATGATGTCAGTATGGTGGTCATGGCTTTGGTGATGTCATAATGGTCGTCATGGCGACGGTGATGTCATAATGGTCGTCATGGCGACGATGATGTCATAATGGTCGTCATGGCGACGATAACGTCATAATGGTCGTCATGGCGACGATGATGTCATAATGGTCGTCATGGCGACGATGATGTCATACTGGTCGTCATGGCGACGGTGTTGCCATAATGGTCGTCATGGCGACGATGATGTCATAATGGTCGTCATGGCGACGATGACGTCATAATGGTCGTCATGGCGACGAAAACGTCATAATGGTCGTCATGGCGACGATGACGTCATAATGGTCGACATGGCAACGATGACGTCATACTGGTCGTCATGGCGACGGTGTTGCCATAATGGTCGTCATGGCGACGATGATGTCATAATGGTCTTCATGGCGATGGTGTTGCCATAATGGTCATCACGGCGACGACGATGTCATAATTGTCGTCACGGCAACGGTGATGTCATAATGGTCGTCATGGCGACGATGATGTCATAATGGACGTCATGGCGACGATGATGTCATAATGGTCGTCATGGCGACGATGACGTCATAATGGTAGTCATGGCGACGATGATGTCATAATGGTCGTCATAGCGACGATGATGTCATACTGGTCGTCATGGCGACGGTGTTGCCATAATGGTCGTCATGGCGACGATGATGTCATAATGGTCGTCATGGCGACGGTGATGTCATAATGGTCGTCATGCCGACGATGATGTCAGTATGGGGGTCATGGCTTTGGTGATGTCATAATGGTCGTCATGGCGACGATGATGTCATAATGGTCGTCATGGCGACGATGATGTCATAATGGTCGTCATGCCGACGATGACGTCATAATGGTCGTCATGGCGACGATGATGTCATAATGGTCGTCATGGCGACGATGATGTCATAATGGTGGTCATGGCGACGATGATGTCAATATGGTGGTCATGGCTTTGGTGATGTCATAATGTTCGTCATGGCGACGGTGATGTCATAATGGTCGTCATGGCAATGGTGATGTCGGAATGGTCGTCATGGCGACGATGATGTCAGTATGGTGGTCATGGCTTTGGTGATGTCATAATAGTCGTCATGGCGACGATGATGTCATAATGGTCGTCATGGCGACGATGATGTCATAATGGTCGTCATGGCGACGATGATGTCAATATGGTTGTCATGGCTTTGGTGATGTCATAATGGTCGTCATGGCGACGGTGATGTCATAATGGTCGTCATGGCGACGATGATGTCATAATGGTCGTCGCGGCGACGATGATGTCATAATGGTCGTCACGGCGACGGTGATGTCATAATGGTCGTCATGGCGACGATGATGTCATACTGGTCGTCATGGCGACGGTGTTGCCATAATGGTCGTCATGGCGACGATGATGTCATAATGGTCGTCATGGCGACGATGATGTCATAATGGTCGTCATGGCGACGATAACGTCATAATGGTCGTCATGGCGACGATGACGTCATAATGGTCGTCATGGCAACGATGACGTCATACTGGTCGTCATGGCGACGGTGTTGCCATAATGGTCGTCATGGCGACGATGATGTCATAATGGTCTTCATGGCGACGGTGTTGCCATAATGGTCATCACGGCGACGATGATGTCATAATGGTCGTCACGGCAACGGTGATGTCATAATGGTCGTCATGGCGACGATGATGTCATAATGTACGTCATGGCGACGATGATGTCATAATGGTCGTCATGGCGACGATGACGTCATAATGGTAGTCATGGCGACGATGATGTCATAATGGTCGTCATAGCGACGATGATGTCATACTGGTCGTCATGGCGACGGTGTTGCCATAATGGTCGTCATGGCGACGATGATGTCATAATGGTCGTCATGGCGACGGTGATGTCATAATGGTCGTCATGCCGACGATGATGTCAGTATGGTGGTCATGGCTTTGGTGATGTCATAATGGTCGTCATGGCGACGATGATGTCATAATGGTCGTCATGGCGAAGATGATGTCATAATGGTCGTCATGGCGACGATGATGTCATAATGGTCGTCATGCCGACGATGACGTCATAATGGTCGTCATGGCGACGATGATGTCATAATGGTCGTCATGGCGACGGTGATGTCGTAATATTCGTCATGGCGACGATGATATCATAATGGTCGTCATGCCGACGATGATGTCATAATGGTCGTCATGGCGACGGTGTTGCCATAATGGTCGTCATGGCGACGATGATGTCATAATGGTCGTCATGGTGACGATGATGTCATAATGATCGTCATGGCGACGATGATGTCAGTATGGTGGTCATGGCTTTGGTGATGTCATAATGGTCGTCATGGCAATGGTGATGTCAGAATGGTCGTCATGGCGACGATGATGTCAGTATGGTGGTCATGGCTTTGGTGATGTCATAATGGTCGTCATGGCGACGATGATGTCATTATGGTTGTCATGGCTTTGGTGATGTCATAATGGTCGTCATGGCGACGGTGATGTCATAATGGTCGTCATGGCGACGATGATGTCATAATGGTCGTCACGGCGAGGATGATGTCATAATGGTCGTCACGGCGACGGTGATGTCATAATGGTCGTCATGGCGACGATGATGTCATACTGGTCGTCATGGCGACGGTGTTGCCATAATGGTCTTCATGGCGACGATGATGTCATAATGGTCATCATGGCGACGATGATGCCATAATGGTCGTCATGGCGACGATGACGTCATAATGGTCGTCATGGCGACGATGATGTCATAATGGTCGTCATGGGACGATGATGTCATACTGGTTGTCATGGCGACGGTGTTGCCATAATGGTCGTCATGGCGACGGTGATGTCATAATGGTCGTCATGCCGACGATGATGTCATAATGGTCGTCATGGCGACTATGTTGCCATAGTGGTCGTCATGGCGAAGATGATGTCATAATGGTCGTCATGTCGACGGTGATGTCATAATGGTCGTCATGCCGACGATGATGTCATAATGGTCGTCATGGCGAAGATGATGTCATAATGGTCGTCATGGCGACGATGATGTCATAATGGTCGTCATGGCGACGATGATGTCATAATGGTCGTCATGGCGACGGTGATGTCATAATAGTCGTCATGGCGACGGTGATGTCATAATAGTCGTCATGGCGACGATGATGTCATAATGGTCGTCATGGCGACGGTGTTGCCATAATGGTCGTCATGGCGACGATGATGTCATAATGGTCGTCATGGCGACGATGATGTCAGTATGGTGGTCATGGCTTTGGTGATGTCATAATTGTCGTCATGGCGACGATGATGTCATAATGGTCGTCATGGCGACGATGATGTCATAATGGTCGTCATGGCGACGATGATGTCAGTATGGTTGTCATGGCTTTGGTGATGTCATAATGGTCGTCATGGCGACGATGATGTCAGTATGGTGGTCATGGCTTTGGTGATGTCATAATGGTCGTCATGGCGACGATGATGTCATAATGGTCGTCATGGCGACGATGATGTCAATATGGTTGTCATGGCTTTGGTGATGTCATAATGGTCGTCATGGCGACGGTGATGTCATAATGGTCGTCATGGCGACGATGATGTCATAATGGTCGTCACGGCGACGATGATGTCATAATGGTCGTCACGGCGACGGTGATGTCATAATGGTCATCATGGCGACGGTGTTGCCATAATGGTCGTCATGGCGACGATGATGTCAAAATGGTCGCCATGGCGACGATGATGTCATAATGGTCGTCATGGCGACGATGACGTCATAATGGTCGTCATGGCGAAGATGACGTCATAATGGTCGTCATGGCGACGATGATGTCATAATGGTCGTCATGGCGACGATGATGTCATACTGGTCGTCATGGCGACGGTGTTGCCATAATGGTCGTCATGGCGACGATGATGTCATAATGGTCGTCATGGCGACGGTGATGTCATAATGGTCGTCATGCCGACGATGATGTCAGTATGGTGGTCATGGATTTGGTGATGTCATAATGGTCGTCTTGGCGACGATGATGTCATAATGGTCGTCATTGCGATGATGATGTCAGTATGGTGGTCATGGCTTTGGTGATGTCATAATGGTCGTCATGGCGACGGTGATGTCATAATGGTCGTCATGGTGACGATGATGTCATAATGGTCGTCATGGCGACGATGATGTCAGTATGGTGGTCATGGCTTTGGTGATGTCATAATGGTCGTCATGGCGACGATGATGTCATAATGGTCGTCATGGCGACGATGATGTCAATATGGTTGTCATGGCTTTGGTGATGTCATAATGGTCGTCATGGCGACGGTGATGTCATAATGGTCGTCATGGCGATGGTGATGTCATAATGGTCATCATGGCAACGATGATGTCATACTGGTCGTCATGGCGACGGTGTTGCCATAATGGTCGTCATGGCGACGATGATGTCATAATGGTCGTCATGGCGACGATGATGTCATAATGGTTGTCATGGTTTTGGTGATGTCATAATGGTCGTCATGGCGACGGTGATGTCATAATGGTCGTCATGGCGACGATGATGTCATAATGGTCATCACGGCGACGGTGATGTCATAATGGTCGTCATGGCGACGATGATGTCATACTGGTCGTCATGGCGACGGTGTTGCCATAATGGTCGTCATGGCGACGATGATGTCATAATGGTCGTCATGCCGACGATGATGTCATAATGGTCGTCATGGCGACGGTGTTGCCATAATGGTCGTCATGGCGACGATGATGTCATAATGGTCGTCATGGCGACGGTGATGTCATAATGGTCGTCATGCCGACGATGATGTCATAATGGTCGTCATGGCGAAGATGATGTCATAATGGTCGTCATGGCGACGATGATGTCATAATGGTCGTCATGGCGACGATGACGTCATAATGGTCGTCATGGCGACAATGATGTCATAATGGTCATCATGGCGACGGTGATGTCATAATAGTCGTCATGGCGACGATGATGTCCTAATGGTCGTCATGCCGACGATGATGTCATAATGGTCGTCATGGCGACGGTGTTGCCATAATGGTCGTCATGGCGACGATGTCATAATGGTCGTCATGGCGACGATGATGTTATAATGGTGGTCGTGGCGACGATGATGTCAATATGGTGGTCATGGCTTTGGTGATGTCATAATGTTCGTCATGGCGACGGTGATGTCATAATGGTCGTCATGGCAATGGTGATGTCGGAATGGTCGTCATGGCGACGATGATGTCAGTATGGTGGTCATGGCTTTGGTGATGTCATAATAGTCGTCATGGCGTCGATGATGTCATAATGGTCGTCATGGCGACGATGATGTCATAATGGTCGTCATGGCGACGATGATGTCAATATGGTTGTCATGGCTTTGGTGATGTCATAATGGTCGTCATGGCGACGGTGATGTCATAATGGTCGTCATGGCGACGATGATGTCATAATGGTCGTCGCGGCGACGATGATGTCATAATGGTCATCACGGCGACGGTGATGTCATAATGGTCGTCATGGCGACGATGATGTCATACTGGTCGTCATGGCGACGGTGATGTCATAATGGTCGTCATGCCGACGATGATGTCAGTATGGTGGTCATGGATTTGGTGATGTCATAATGGTCGTCATGGCGACGATCATGTCATAATGGTCGTCATTGCGACTATGATGTCAGTATGGTGGTCATGGCTTTGGTGATGTCATAATGGTCGTCATGGCGACGGTGATGTCATAATGGTCGTCATGGCGACGATGATGTCATAATGGTCGTCATGGCGACGATAACGTCATAATGGTCGTCATGGCGACGATGATGTCATAATGGTCGTCATGGCGACGATGATGTCATACTGGTCGTCATGGCGACGGTGTTGCCATAATGGTCGTCATGGCGACGATGATGTCATAATGGTCGTCATGGCGACGATGACGTCATAATGGTCGTCATGGCGACGAAAACGTCATAATGGTCGTCATGGCGACGATGACGTCATAATGGTCGACATGGCAACGATGACGTCATACTGGTCGTCATGGCGACGGTGTTGCCATAATGGTCGTCATGGCGACGATGATGTCATAATGGTCTTCATGGCGATGGTGTTGCCATAATGGTCATCACGGCGACGACGATGTCATAATTGTCGTCACGGCAACGGTGATGTCATAATGGTCGTCATGGCGACGATGATGTCATAATGGACGTCATGGCGACGATGATGTCATAATGGTCGTCATGGCGACGATGACGTCATAATGGTAGTCATGGCGACGATGATGTCATAATGGTCGTCATAGCGACGATGATGTCATACTGGTCGTCATGGCGACGGTGTTGCCATAATGGTCGTCATGGCGACGATGATGTCATAATGGTCGTCATGGCGACGGTGATGTCATAATGGTCGTCATGCCGACGATGATGTCAGTATGGGGGTCATGGCTTTGGTGATGTCATAATGGTCGTCATGGCGACGATGATGTCATAATGGTCGTCATGGCGACGATGATGTCATAATGGTCGTCATGCCGACGATGACGTCATAATGGTCGTCATGGCGACGATGATGTCATAATGGTCGTCATGGCGACGATGATGTCATAATGGTGGTCATGGCGACGATGATGTCAATATGGTGGTCATGGCTTTGGTGATGTCATAATGTTCGTCATGGCGACGGTGATGTCATAATGGTCGTCATGGCAATGGTGATGTCGGAATGGTCGTCATGGCGACGATGATGTCAGTATGGTGGTCATGGCTTTGGTGATGTCATAATAGTCGTCATGGCGACGATGATGTCATAATGGTCGTCATGGCGACGATGATGTCATAATGGTCGTCATGGCGACGATGATGTCAATATGGTTGTCATGGCTTTGGTGATGTCATAATGGTCGTCATGGCGACGGTGATGTCATAATGGTCGTCATGGCGACGATGATGTCATAATGGTCGTCGCGGCGACGATGATGTCATAATGGTCGTCACGGCGACGGTGATGTCATAATGGTCGTCATGGCGACGATGATGTCATACTGGTCGTCATGGCGACGGTGTTGCCATAATGGTCGTCATGGCGACGATGATGTCATAATGGTCGTCATGGCGACGATGATGTCATAATGGTCGTCATGGCGACGATAACGTCATAATGGTCGTCATGGCGACGATGACGTCATAATGGTCGTCATGGCAACGATGACGTCATACTGGTCGTCATGGCGACGGTGTTGCCATAATGGTCGTCATGGCGACGATGATGTCATAATGGTCTTCATGGCGACGGTGTTGCCATAATGGTCATCACGGCGACGATGATGTCATAATGGTCGTCACGGCAACGGTGATGTCATAATGGTCGTCATGGCGACGATGATGTCATAATGTACGTCATGGCGACGATGATGTCATAATGGTCGTCATGGCGACGATGACGTCATAATGGTAGTCATGGCGACGATGATGTCATAATGGTCGTCATAGCGACGATGATGTCATACTGGTCGTCATGGCGACGGTGTTGCCATAATGGTCGTCATGGCGACGATGATGTCATAATGGTCGTCATGGCGACGGTGATGTCATAATGGTCGTCATGCCGACGATGATGTCAGTATGGTGGTCATGGCTTTGGTGATGTCATAATGGTCGTCATGGCGACGATGATGTCATAATGGTCGTCATGGCGAAGATGATGTCATAATGGTCGTCATGGCGACGATGATGTCATAATGGTCGTCATGCCGACGATGACGTCATAATGGTCGTCATGGCGACGATGATGTCATAATGGTCGTCATGGCGACGGTGATGTCGTAATATTCGTCATGGCGACGATGATATCATAATGGTCGTCATGCCGACGATGATGTCATAATGGTCGTCATGGCGACGGTGTTGCCATAATGGTCGTCATGGCGACGATGATGTCATAATGGTCGTCATGGTGACGATGATGTCATAATGATCGTCATGGCGACGATGATGTCAGTATGGTGGTCATGGCTTTGGTGATGTCATAATGGTCGTCATGGCAATGGTGATGTCAGAATGGTCGTCATGGCGACGATGATGTCAGTATGGTGGTCATGGCTTTGGTGATGTCATAATGGTCGTCATGGCGACGATGATGTCATTATGGTTGTCATGGCTTTGGTGATGTCATAATGGTCGTCATGGCGACGGTGATGTCATAATGGTCGTCATGGCGACGATGATGTCATAATGGTCGTCACGGCGAGGATGATGTCATAATGGTCGTCACGGCGACGGTGATGTCATAATGGTCGTCATGGCGACGATGATGTCATACTGGTCGTCATGGCGACGGTGTTGCCATAATGGTCTTCATGGCGACGATGATGTCATAATGGTCATCATGGCGACGATGATGCCATAATGGTCGTCATGGCGACGATGACGTCATAATGGTCGTCATGGCGACGATGATGTCATAATGGTCGTCATGGGACGATGATGTCATACTGGTTGTCATGGCGACGGTGTTGCCATAATGGTCGTCATGGCGACGGTGATGTCATAATGGTCGTCATGCCGACGATGATGTCATAATGGTCGTCATGGCGACTATGTTGCCATAGTGGTCGTCATGGCGAAGATGATGTCATAATGGTCGTCATGTCGACGGTGATGTCATAATGGTCGTCATGCCGACGATGATGTCATAATGGTCGTCATGGCGAAGATGATGTCATAATGGTCGTCATGGCGACGATGATGTCATAATGGTCGTCATGGCGACGATGATGTCATAATGGTCGTCATGGCGACGGTGATGTCATAATAGTCGTCATGGCGACGGTGATGTCATAATAGTCGTCATGGCGACGATGATGTCATAATGGTCGTCATGGCGACGGTGTTGCCATAATGGTCGTCATGGCGACGATGATGTCATAATGGTCGTCATGGCGACGATGATGTCAGTATGGTGGTCATGGCTTTGGTGATGTCATAATTGTCGTCATGGCGACGATGATGTCATAATGGTCGTCATGGCGACGATGATGTCATAATGGTCGTCATGGCGACGATGATGTCAGTATGGTTGTCATGGCTTTGGTGATGTCATAATGGTCGTCACGGCGACGATGATGTCAAAATGGTCGTCACGGCGACGGTGATGTTATAATGGTCGTCATGGCGACGATGATGTCATACTGGTCGTCATGGCGACGGTGTTGCCATAATGGTTGTCATGGCGACGATGATGTCATAATGATTGTCATGGCGACGATGATGTCATAATGGTCGTCACGGCGACGGTGATGTCATAATGGTCGTCATGGCGCCGGTGTTGCCATAATGGTCGTCATGGCGACGATGATGTCATAATGGTCATCATGGCGACGATGATGTCATAATGGTCGTCATGCCGACGATGATGTCATAATGGTCGTCATGGCGACGATGATGTCATAATGGTCGTCATGGCGACGATGATGTCATAATGGTCGTCATGGCGACGATGACGTCATAATGGTCGTCATGGCGACGATGATGTCATAATGGTCGTCATGGCGATGATGATGTCATAATGGTCGTCATGGCGACGATGATGTCATAATGGTCGTCATGGCGACGATGATGTCATAATGGTCGTCATGGCGAAGATGATGTCATAATGGTCGTCATGGCGACGATGATGTCATAATGGTCGTCATGGCGACGATGATGTCATAATGGTCGTCATGGCGACGGTGATGTCATAATAGTCGTCATGGCGACGGTGATGTCATAATAGTCGTCATGGCGACGATGATGTCATAATGGTCGTCATGGCGACGGTGTTGCCATAATGGTCGTCATGGCGACGATGATGTCATAATGGTCGTCATGGCGACGATGATGTCAGTATGGTGGTCATGGCTTTGGTGATGTCATAATAGTCGTCATGGCGACGATGATGTCATAATGGTCGTCATGGCGACGATGATGTCATAATGGTCGTCATGGCGACGATGATGTCAGTATGGTTGTCATGGCTTTGGTGATGTCATAATGGTCGTCACGGCGACGATGATGTCAAAATGGTCGTCACGGCGACGGTGATGTTATAATGGTCGTCATGGCGACGATGATGTCATACTGGTCGTCATGGCGACGGTGTTGCCATAATGGTTGTCATGGCGACGATGATGTCATAATGGTTGTCATGGCGACGATGATGCCATAATGGTCGTCACGGCGACGGTGATGTCATAATGGTCGTCATGGCGCCGGTGTTGCCATAATGGTCGTCATGGCGACGATGATGTCATAATGGTCATCATGGCGACGATGATGTCATAATGGTCGTCATGCCGACGATGATGTCATAATGGTCGTCATGGCGACGATGATGTCATAATGGTCGTCATGGCGACGATGACGTCATAATGGTCGTCATGGCGACGATGATGTCATAATGGTCGTCATGGCGACGGTGATGTCATAATAGTCGTCATGGCGACGATGATGTCATAATGGTCGTCATGGCGACGGTGTTGCCATAATGGTCGTCATGGCGACGATGATGTCATAATGGTCGTCATGGCGACGATGATGTCAGTATGGTGGTCATGGCTTTGGTGATGTCATAATAGTCGTCATGGCGACGATGATGTCATAATGGTCGTCATGGCGACGATGATGTCATAATGGTCGTCATGGCGACGATGATGTCAGTATGGTTGTCATGGCTTTGGTGATGTCATAATGGTCGTCACGGCGACGATGATGTCAAAATGGTCGTCACGGCGACGGTGATGTTATAATGGTCGTCATGGCGACGGTGATGTCATACTGGTCGTCATGGCGACGGTGTTGCCATAATGGTTGTCATGGCGACGATGATGTCATAATGGTTGTCATAGCGATGATGATGTCATAATGGTCGTCACGGCGACGGTGATGTCATACTGGTCGTCATGGCGCCGGTGTTGAAATAATGGTCATCATGGCGACGATGATGTCATAATGGTCATCATGGCGACGATGATGTCATAATGGTCGTCATGCCGACGATGATGTCATAATAGTCGTCATGGCGACGATGATGTCATAATGGTCGTCATGGCGACGATGACGTCATAATGGTCGTCATGGCGACGATGATGTCATAATGGTCGTCATGGCGACGATGATGTCATAATGGTCGTCATGGCGACGGTGATGTCATAATGGTCGTCATGCCGACGATGATGTCAAAATGGTCGTCATGGCGACGGTGTTGCCATAATGGTCGTCATGGTGACGATGATGTCATAATGGTCGTCATGGCGACGATGATGTCATAATGGTCGTCATGGCGACGATGATGTCAGTATGGTGGTCATGGCTTTGGTGATGTCATAATGGTCGTCATGGCGACGATGATGTCAGTATGGTGGTCATGGCTTTGGTGATGTCATAATGGTCGTCATGGCGACGATGATGTCATAATGGTCGTCATGGCGACGATGATGTCAATATGGTTGTCATGGCTTTGGTGATGTCATAATGGTCGTCATGGCGACGGTGATGTCATAATGGTCGTCATGGCGACGATGATGTCATAATGGTCGTCACGGCGACGATGATGTCATAATGGTCGTCACGGCGACGGTGATGTCATAATGGTCGTCATGGCGACGATGATGTCATACTGGTCGTCATGGCGACGGTGTTGCCATAATGGTCGTCATGGCGACGATGATGTCAAAATGGTTGCCATGGCGACGATGATGTCATAATGGTCGTCATGGCGACGATGACGTCATAATGGTCGTCATGGCGAAGATGACGTCATAATGGTCGTCATGGCGACGATGATGTCATAATGGTCGTCATGGCGACGATGATGTCATACTGGTCGTCATGGCGACGGTGTTGCCATAATGGTCGTCATGGCGACGATGATGTCATAATGGTCGTCATGGCGACGGTGATGTCATAATGGTCGTCATGCCGACGATGATGTCAGTATGGTGGTCATGGCTTTGGTGATGTCATAATGGTCGTCATGGCGACGATGATGTCATAATGGTCGTCATGGCGACGATGATGTCATAATGGTCGCCATGGCGACGATGATGTCAGTATGGTGGTCATGGCTTTGGTGATGTCATAATGGTCGTCATGGCGACGGTGATGTCATAATGGTCGTCATGGCGACGATGATGTCATAATGGTCGTCATGGCGACGATGATGTCAGTATGGTGGTCATGGCTTTGGTGATGTCATAATGGTCGTCATGGCGACGATGATGTCATAATGGTCGTCATGGCGACGATGATGTCAATATGGTTGTCATGGCTTTGGTGATGTCATAATGGTCGTCATGGCGACGGTGATGTCATAATGGTCGTCATGGCGACGGTGATGTCATAATGGTCGTCATGGCGACGATGATGTCATACTGGTCGTCATGGCGACGGTGTTGCCATAATGGTCGTCATGGCGACGATGATGTCATAATGGTCGTCATGGCGACGGTGATGTCATAATGGTCGTCATGGCGACGATGATGTCATAATGGTCGTCACGGCGATGATGATGTCATAATGGTCGTTACGGCGACGGTGATGTCATAATGGTCGTCATGGCGACGGTGTTGCCATAATGGTTGTCATGGCGACGATGATGTCATAATGGTCGTCATGGCGACGGTGATGTCATACTGGTCATCATGGCGACGGTGTTGCCATAATGGTCGTCATGGCGACGATGATGTCATAATGGTCGTCATGCCGACGATGATGTCATAATGGTCGTCATGGCAACGGTGTTGCCATAATGGTCGTCACGGCGACGATGATGTCATAATGGTCGTCACGGCGACGGTGATGTCATAATGGTCGTCATGGCGACGATGATGTCATACTGGTCGTCATGGCGACGGTGATGTCATAATGGTCGTCATGGCGACTATTATGTCATACTGGTCGTCATGGCGACGGTGTTGCCATAATGGTCGTCATGGCGACGATGATGTCATAATGGTCGTCATGGCGACGATGATATCATAATGGTCGTCATGGCAAAGATGACTTCATAATGGTCGTCATGGCGACGATGATGTCATAATGGTCGTCATGGCGACGATGATGTCATACTGGTCGTCATGGCGACGGTGTTGCCATAATGGTCGTCATGGCGACGATGATGTCATAATGGTCGTCATGGCGACGGTGATGTCATAATGGTCGTCATGCCGACGATGATGTCAGTATGGTGGTCATGGCTTTGGTGATGTCATAATGGTCGTCATGGCGACGATGATGTCATAATGGTCGTCATGGCGACGATGATGTCATAATGGTCGTCATGGCGACGATGATGTCAGTATGGTGGTCATGGCTTTGGTGATGTCATAATGGTCGTCATGGCGACGGTGATGTCATAATGGTCGTCATGGCAATGGTGATGTCAGAATGGTCGTCATGGCGCCGATGATGTCAGTATGGTGGTCATGGCTTTGGTGATGTCATAATGGTCGTCATGGCGACGGTGATGTCATAATGGTCGTCATGGCGACGATGATGTCATAATGGTCGTCACGGCGATGATGATGTCATAATGGTCGTTACGGCGACGGTGATGTCATAATGGTCGTCATGGCGACGATGATGTCATACTGGTCGTCATGGCGACGGTATTGCCATAATGGTCGTCATGGCGACGATGATGTCATAATGGTCGTCATGGCGACGATGACATCATAATGGTCGTCATGGCGACGATGATGTCATAATGGTCGTCATGCCGACGATGATGTCATAATGGTCGTCATGGCGATGGTGTTGCCATAATGGTCGTCATGGCGACGATGATGTCATAATGGTCGTCATGGTGACGATGATGTTATAATGGTCGTCATGGCGACGATGATGTCAGTATGGTGGTCATGGCTTTGGTGATGTCAAAATGGTCGTCATGGCGACGGTGATGTCATAATGGTCGTCATGGCAATGGTGATGTCAGAATGGTCGTCATGGCGACGATGATGTCAGTATGGTGGTCATGGCTTTGGTGATGTCATAATGGTCGTCATGGCGACGATGATGTCATAATGGTCGTCATGGCGACGATGATGTCAATATGGTTGTCATGGCTTTGGTGATGTCATAATGGTCGTCATGGCGACGGTGATGTCATAATGGTCGTCATGGCGACGGTGATGTCATAATGGTCGTCATGGCGACGATGATGTCATAATGGTCGTCACGGCGACGATGATGTCATAATGGTCGTCACGGCGACGGTGATGTCATAATGGTCGTCATGGCGACGATGATGTCATACTGGTCGTCATGGCGACGGTGTTGCCATAATGGTCGTCATGGCGACGATGATGTCATAATGGTCGTCATGGCGACGATGATGTCATAATGGTCATCATGGCGACGATGATGTCATACTGGTCGTCATGGCGAAGGTGTTGCCATAATGGTCGTCATGGCGACGATGATGTCATAATGGTCGTCATGCCGACGGTGTTGCCATAATGGTCGTCATGGCGACGGTGTTGCCATAATGGTCGTCATGGCGACGATGATGTCATAATGGTCGTCATGGCGACGATGACGTCATACTGGTCGTCATGGCGACGATGATGTCATAATGGTCGTCATGTCGACGGTGATGTCATAATAGTCGTCATGGCGACGATAATGTCATAATGGCCGTCATGCCGACGATGATGTCATAATGGTCGTCATGGCGACGGTGTTGCCATAATGGTCGTCATGGCGACGATGATGTCAAAATGGTCGTCATGGCCATGACGATGTCATAATGGTCGTCATGGCGACGATGATGTCAGTATGGTGGTCATGGCTTTGGTGATGTCATAATGGTCGTCATGGCGACGGTGATGTCATAATGGTCGTCATGGCAATGGTGATGTCAGAATGGTCGTCATGGCGATGATGATGTCAGTATGGTGGTCATGACTTTGGTGATGTCATAATGGTCGTCATGGCGACGATGATGTCATAATGGTCGTCATGGCGACGATGACGTCATAATGGTCGTCATGGCGACGATGATGTCATAATGGTCGTCATGGCGACGATAATGTCATAATGGTCGTCATGGCGACGATGATGTCATAATGGTCGTCATGGCGACGATGATGTCATAATGGTCGTCATGGCGACGGTGATGTCATAATAGTCGTCATGGCGACGGTGATGTCATAATAGTCGTCATGGCGACGATGATGTCATAATGGTCGTCATGGCGACGGTGTTGCCATAATGGTCGTCATGGCGACGATGATGTCATAATGGTCGTCATGGCGACGATGATGTCAGTATGGTGGTCATGGCTTTGGTGATGTCATAATAGTCGTCATGGCGACGATGATGTCATAATGGTCGTCATGGCGACGATGATGTCATAATGGTCGTCATGGCGACGATGATGTCAGTATGGTTGTCATGGCTTTGGTGATGTCATAATGGTCGTCACGGCGACGATGATGTTAAAATGGTCGTCACGGCGACGGTGATGTTATAATGGTCGTCATGGCGACGATGATGTCATACTGGTCGTCATGGCGACGGTGTTGCCATAATGGTTGTCATGGCGACGATGATGTCATAATGGTTGTCATGGCGACGATGATGTCATAATGGTCGTCACGGCGACGGTGATGTCATAATGGTCGTCATGGCGCCGGTGTTGCCATAATGGTCGTCATGGCGACGATGATGTCATAATGGTCATCATGGCGACGATGATGTCATAATGGTCGTCATGCCGACGATGATGTCATAATGGTCGTCATGGCGACGATGACGTCATAATGGTCGTCATGGCGACGATGATGTCATAATGGTCGTCATGGCGACGATGATGTCATAATGGTCGTCATGGCGACGATGATGTCATAATGGTCGTCATGGCGACGATGATGTCATAATGGTCGTCATGGCGACGATGATGTCATAATGGTCGTCATGGCGACGGTGATGTCATAATAGTCGTCATGGCGACGATGATGTCATAATGGTCGTCATGGCGACGGTGTTGCCATAATGGTCGTCATGGCGACGATGATGTCATAATGGTCGTCATGGCGACGATGATGTCAGTATGGTGGTCATGGCTTTGGTGATGTCATAATAGTCGTCATGGCGACGATGATGTCATAATGGTCGTCATGGCGACGATGATGTCATAATGGTCGTCATGGCGACGATGATGTCAGTATGGTTGTCATGGCTTTGGTGATGTCATAATGGTCGTCACGGCGACGGTGATGTTATAATGGTCGTCATGGCGACGGTGATGTCATACTGGTCGTCATGGCGACGGTGTTGCCATAATGGTTGTCATGGCGACGATGATGTCATAATGGTTGTCATAGCGACGATGATGTCATAATGGTCGTCACGGCGACGGTGATGTCATACTGGTCGTCATGGCGCCGGTGTTGAAATAATGGTCATCATGGCGACGATGATGTCATAATGGTCGTCATGGCGACGATGATGTCATAATGGTCGTCATGCCGACGATGATGTCATAATGGTCGTCATGGCGACGATGATGTCATAATGGTCGTCATGGCGACGATGTCGTCATAATGGTCGTCATGGCGACGATGATGTCATAATGGTCGTCATGGCGACGATGACGTCATAATGGTCGTCATGGCGACGATGATGTCATAATGGTCGTCATGGCGACGATGATGTCATAATGGTCGTCATGGCGACGGTGATGTCATAATGGTCGTCATGCCGACGATGATGTCATAATGGTCGTCATGGCGACGGTGTTGCCATAATGGTCGTCATGGTGACGATGATGTCATAATGGTCGTCATGGCGACGATGATGTCATAATGGTCGTCATGGCGACGATGATGTCAGTATGGTGGTCATGGCTTTGGTGATGTCATAATGGTCGTCATGGCGACGATGATGTCAGTATGGTGGTCATGGCTTTGGTGATGTCATAATGGTCGTCATGGCGACGATGATGTCATAATGGTCGTCATGGCGACGATGATGTCAATATGGTTGTCATGGCTTTGGTGATGTCATAATGGCCGTCATGGCGACGGTGATGTCATAATGGTCGTCATGGCGACGATGATGTCATAATGGTCGTCACGGCGACGATGATGTCATAATGGTCGTCACGGCGACGGTGATGTCATAATGGTCGTCATGGCGACGATGATGTCATACTGGTCGTCATGGCGACGGTGTTGCCATAATGGTCGTCATGGCGACGATGATGTCAAAATGGTCGCCATGGCGACGATGATGTCATAATGGTCGTCATGGCGACGATGACGTCATAATGGTCGTCATGGCGAAGATGACGTCATAATGGTCGTCATGGCGACGATGATGTCATAATGGTCGTCATGGCGACGATGATGTCATACTGGTCGTCATGGCGACGGTGTTGCCATAATGGTCGTCATGGCGACGATGATGTCATAATGGTCGTCATGGCGACGGTGATGTCATAATGGTCGTCATGCCGACGATGATGTCAGTATGGTGGTCATGGCTTTGGTGATGTCATAATGTTCATCATGGCGACGATGATGTCATAATGGTCGTCATGGCGACGATGATGTCATAATGGTCGCCATGGCGACGATGATGTCAGTATGGTGGTCATGGCTTTGGTGATGTCATAATGGTCGTCATGGCGACGGTGATGTCATAATGGTCGTCATGGCGACGATGATGTCATAATGGTCGTCATGGCGACGATGATGTCAGTATGGTGGTCATGGCTTTGGTGATGTCATAATGGTCGTCATGGCGACGATGATGTCATAATGGTCGTCATGGCGACGATGATGTCAATATGGTTGTCATGGCTTTGGTGATGTCATAATGGTCGTCATGGCGACGGTGATGTCATAATGGTCGTCATGGCGACGGTGATGTCATAATGGTCGTCATGGCGACGATGATGTCATACTGGTCGTCATGGCGACGGTGTTGCCATAATGGTCGTCATGGCGACGATGATGTCATAATGGTCGTCATGGCGACAGTGATGTCATAATGGTCGTCATGGCGACGATGATGTCATAATGGTCGTCACGGCGATGATGATGTCATAATGGTCGTTACGGCGACGGTGATGTCATAATGGTCGTCATGGCGACGGTGTTGCCATAATGGTTGTCATGGCGACGATGATGTCATAATGGTCGTCATGGCGACGGTGATGTCATACTGGTCATCATGGCGACGGTGTTGCCATAATGGTCGTCATGGCGACGATGATGTCATAATGGTCGTCATGCCGACGATGATGTCATAATGGTCGTCATGGCAAAGATGACTTCATAATGGTCGTCATGGCGACGATGATGTCATAATGGTCGTCATGGCGACGATGATGTCATACTGGTCGTCATGGCGACGGTGTTGCCATAATGGTCGTCATGGCGAAGATGATGTCATAATGGTCGTCATGGCGACGGTGATGTCATAATGGTCGTCATGCCGTCGATGATGTCAGTATGGTGGTCATGGCTTTGGTGATGTCATAATGGTCGTCATGGCGACGATGATGTCATAATGGTAGTCATGGCGACGATGATGTCATAATGGTCGTCATGGCGACGATGATGTCAGTATGGTGGTCATGGCTTTGGTGATGTCATAATGGTCGTCATGGCGACGGTGATGTCATAATGGTCGTCATGGCAATGGTGATGTCAGAATGGTCGTCATGGCGACCATGATGTCAGTATGGTGGTCATGGCTTTGGTGATGTCATAATGGTCGTCATGGCGACGAAGATGTCATAATGGTCGTCATGGCGACGATGATGTCAATATGGTTGTCATGGCTTTGGTGATGTCATAATGGTCGTCATGGCGACGGTGATGTCATAATGGTCGTCATGGCGACGATGATGTCATAATGGTCGTCACGGCGATGATGATGTCATAATGGTCGTTACGGCGACGGTGATGTCATAATGGTCGTCATGGCGACGATGATGTCATACTGGTCGTCATGGCGACGGTATTGCCATAATGGTCGTCATGGCGACGATGATGTCATAATGGTCGTCATGGCGACGATGACATCATAATGGTCGTCATGGCGACGATGATGTCATAATGGTCGTCATGCCGACGATGATGTCATAATGGTCGTCATGGCGACGGTGTTGCCATAATGGTCGTCATGGCGACGATGATGTCATAATGGTCGTCATGGTGACGATGATGTTATAATGGTCGTCATGGCGACGATGATGTCAGTATGGTGGTCATGGCTTTGGTGATGTCAAAATGGTCGTCATGGCGACGGTGATGTCATAATGGTCGTCATGGCAATGGTGATGTCAGAATGGTCGTCATGGCGACAATGATGTCAGTATGGTGGTCATGGCTTTGGTGATGTCATAATGGTCGTCATGGCGACGATGATGTCATAATGGTCGTCATGGCGACGATGATGTCAATATGGTTGTCATGGCTTTGGTGATGTCATAATGGTCGTCATGGCGACGGTGATGTCATAATGGTCGTCATGGCGACGGTGATGTCATAATGGTCGTCATGGCGACGATGATGTCATAATGGTCGTCACGGCGACGATGATGTCATAATGGTCGTCACGGCGACGGTGATGTCATAATGGTCGTCATGGCGACGATGATGTCATACTGGTCGTCATGGCGACGGTGTTGCCATAATGGTCGTCATGGCGACGATGATGTCATAATGGTCGTCATGGCGACGATGATGTCATAATGGTCATCATGGCGACGATGATGTCATACTGGTCGTCATGGCGAAGGTGTTGCCATAATGGTCGTCATGGCGACGATGATGTCATAATGGTCGTCATGGCGACGGTGTTGCCATAATGGTCGTCATGGCGACGGTGTTGCCATAATGGTCGTCATGACGACGATGATGTCATAATGGTCGTCATGGCGACGATGACGTCATACTGGTCGTCATGGCGATGATGATGTCATAATGGTCGTCATGTCGACGGTGATGTCATAATAGTCGTCATGGCGACGATTATGTCATAATGGCCGTCATGCCGACGATGATGTCATAATGGTCGTCATGGCGACGGTGTTGCCATAATGGTCGTCATGGCGACGATGATGTCAAAATGGTCGTCATGGCCATGACGATGTCATAATGGTCGTCATGGCGACGATGATGTCAGTATGGTGGTCATGGCTTTGGTGATGTCATAATGGTCGTCATGGCGACGGTGATGTCATAATGGTCGTCATGGCAATGGTGATGTCAGAATGGTCGTCATGGCGATGATGATGTCAGTATGGTGGTCATGACTTTGGTGATGTCATAATGGTCGTCATGGCGACGATGACGTCATAATGGTCGTCATGGCGACGATGACGTCATAATGGTCGTCATGGCGACGATGATGTCATAATGGTCGTCATGGCGACGGTGTTGTCATAATAGTCGTCATGGCGACGATAATGTCATAATGGTCGTCATGCCGACGATGATGTCATAATGGTCGTCATGGCGACGGTGTTGCCATAATGGCCGTCATGGCGACGATGATGTCAAAATGGTCGTCATGGCCATGACGATGTCATAATGGTCGTCATGGCGACGATGATGTCAGTATGGTGGTCATGGCTTTGGTGATGTCATAATGGTCATCATGGCGACGGTGATGTCATAATGGTCGTCATGGCAATGGTGATGTCAGAATGGTCGTCATGGCGATGATGATGTCAGTATGGTGGTCATGACTTTGGTGATGTCATAATGGTCGTCATGGCGACGATGATGTCATAATGGTCGTCATGGCGACGATGATGTCATACTGGTCGTCATGGCGACGGTGTTGCCATAATGGTCGTCATGGCGACGATGATGTCATAATGGTCGTCATGCCGACGATGATGTCATAATGGTCGTCATGCCGACGGTGTTGCCATAATGGTCGTCATGGCGACGATGATGTCAGTATGGTGGTCATGGCTTTGGTGATGTCATAATGGTCGTCATGGCGACGGTGATGTCATAATGGTCGTCATGGCAATGGTGATGTCAGAATGGTCGTCATGGCGACGATGATGTCAGTATGGTGGTCATGGCTTTGGTGATGTCATAATGGTCGTCATGGCGACGGTGATGTCATAATGGTCATCATGGCGACGGTGATGTCATAATGGTCGTCATGGCAATGGTGATGTCAGAATGGTCGTCATGGCGACGATGATGTCAGTATGATGTTCATGGCTTTGGTGATGTCATAATGGTCGTCATGGCGACGTTGATGTCATAATGGTCGTCATGGCGACGATGATGTCAATATGGTTGTCATGGCTTTTTTGATGTCATAATGGTCGTCATGGCGACGGTGATGTCATAATGGTTGTCATGGCGACGATGATGTCATAATGGTCGTCACGGCGACGATGATGTCATAATGGTCGTCATGGCGATGGTGTTGCCATAATGGTCGTCATGGCGACGATGATGTCATAATGGTCGTCATGCCGACGATGATGTCATAATGCTCGTCATGGCAACGGTGTTGCCATAATGGTCGTCATGGCGACGATGATGTCATAATGGTCGTCATGGCGACGATGACGTCATAATGGTCGTCATGGCGACGATGACGTCATAATGGTCGTCATGGCGACGGTGATGTCATAATAGTCATGGCGACGATGATGTCATAATGGTCGTCATGCCGACGATGATGTCATAATGGTCGTCATGGCGACGGTGTTGCCATAATAGTCGTCATGGCGACGATGATGTCTTAATGGTCGTCATGGCGACGACGATGTCATAATGGTCGTCATGGCGACGATGATGTCAGTATGGTGGTCATGGCTTTGGTGATGTCATAATGGTCGTCATGGCGACGATGATGTCATAATGGTCGTCATGGCGACGATGATGTCATAATGGTCGTCATGGCGACGGTGATGTCATAATAGTCGTCATGGCGACGATGATGTCATAATGGTCGTCATGGCGACGGTGTTGCCATAATGGTCGTCATGGCGACGATGATGTCATAATGGTCGTCATGGCGACGATGATGTCAGTATGGTGGTCATGGCTTTGGTGATGTCATAATAGTCGTCATGGCGACGATGATGTCATAATGGTCGTCATGGCGACGATGATGTCATAATGGTCGTCATGGCGACGATGATGTCAGTATGGTTGTCATGGCTTTGGTGATGTCATAATGGTCGTCACGGCGACGATGATGTCAAAATGGTCGTCACGGCGACGGTGATGTTATAATGGTCGTCATGGCGACGATGATGTCATACTGGTCGTCATGGCGACGGTGTTGCCATAATGGTTGTCATGGCGACGATGATGTCATAATGGTTGTCATGGCGACGATGATGTCATAATGGTCGTCACGGCGACGGTGATGTCATACTGGTCGTCATGGCGCCGGTGTTGCCATAATGGTCATCATGGCGACGATGATGTCATAATGGTCATCATGGCGACGATGATGTCATAATGGTCGTCATACCGACGATGATGTCATAATGGTCGTCATGGCGACGATGATGTCATAATGGTAGTCATGGCGACGATGATGTCATAATGGTCGTCATGGCGACGATGATGTCAGTATGGTGGTCATGGCTTTGGTGATGTCATAATGGTCGTCATGGCGACGGTGATGTCATAATGGTCGTCATGGCAATGGTGATGTCAGAATGGTCGTCATGGCGACCATGATGTCAGTATGGTGGTCATGGCTTTGGTGATGTCATAATGGTCGTCATGGCGACGAAGATGTCATAATGGTCGTCATGGCGACGATGATGTCAATATGGTTGTCATGGCTTTGGTGATGTCATAATGGTCGTCATGGCGACGGTGATGTCATAATGGTCGTCATGGCGACGATGATGTCATAATGGTCGTCACGGCGATGATGATGTCATAATGGTCGTTACGGCGACGGTGATGTCATAATGGTCGTCATGGCGACGATGATGTCATACTGGTCGTCATGGCGACGGTATTGCCATAATGGTCGTCATGGCGACGATGATGTCATAATGGTCGTCATGGCGACGATGACATCATAATGGTCGTCATGGCGACGATGATGTCATAATGGTCGTCATGCCGACGATGATGTCATAATGGTCGTCATGGCGACGGTGTTGCCATAATGGTCGTCATGGCGACGATGATGTCATAATGGTCGTCATGGTGACGATGATGTTATAATGGTCGTCATGGCGACGATGATGTCAGTATGGTGGTCATGGCTTTGGTGATGTCAAAATGGTCGTCATGGCGACGGTGATGTCATAATGGTCGTCATGGCAATGGTGATGTCAGAATGGTCGTCATGGCGACAATGATGTCAGTATGGTGGTCATGGCTTTGGTGATGTCATAATGGTCGTCATGGCGACGATGATGTCATAATGGTCGTCATGGCGACGATGATGTCAATATGGTTGTCATGGCTTTGGTGATGTCATAATGGTCGTCATGGCGACGGTGATGTCATAATGGTCGTCATGGCGACGGTGATGTCATAATGGTCGTCATGGCGACGATGATGTCATAATGGTCGTCACGGCGACGATGATGTCATAATGGTCGTCACGGCGACGGTGATGTCATAATGGTCGTCATGGCGACGATGATGTCATACTGGTCGTCATGGCGACGGTGTTGCCATAATGGTCGTCATGGCGACGATGATGTCATAATGGTCGTCATGGCGACGATGATGTCATAATGGTCATCATGGCGACGATGATGTCATACTGGTCGTCATGGCGAAGGTGTTGCCATAATGGTCGTCATGGCGACGATGATGTCATAATGGTCGTCATGGCGACGGTGTTGCCATAATGGTCGTCATGGCGACGGTGTTGCCATAATGGTCGTCATGACGACGATGATGTCATAATGGTCGTCATGGCGACGATGACGTCATACTGGTCGTCATGGCGATGATGATGTCATAATGGTCGTCATGTCGACGGTGATGTCATAATAGTCGTCATGGCGACGATTATGTCATAATGGCCGTCATGCCGACGATGATGTCATAATGGTCGTCATGGCGACGGTGTTGCCATAATGGTCGTCATGGCGACGATGATGTCAAAATGGTCGTCATGGCCATGACGATGTCATAATGGTCGTCATGGCGACGATGATGTCAGTATGGTGGTCATGGCTTTGGTGATGTCATAATGGTCGTCATGGCGACGGTGATGTCATAATGGTCGTCATGGCAATGGTGATGTCAGAATGGTCGTCATGGCGATGATGATGTCAGTATGGTGGTCATGACTTTGGTGATGTCATAATGGTCGTCATGGCGACGATGACGTCATAATGGTCGTCATGGCGACGATGACGTCATAATGGTCGTCATGGCGACGATGATGTCATAATGGTCGTCATGGCGACGGTGTTGTCATAATAGTCGTCATGGCGACGATAATGTCATAATGGTCGTCATGCCGACGATGATGTCATAATGGTCGTCATGGCGACGGTGTTGCCATAATGGCCGTCATGGCGACGATGATGTCAAAATGGTCGTCATGGCCATGACGATGTCATAATGGTCGTCATGGCGACGATGATGTCAGTATGGTGGTCATGGCTTTGGTGATGTCATAATGGTCATCATGGCGACGGTGATGTCATAATGGTCGTCATGGCAATGGTGATGTCAGAATGGTCGTCATGGCGATGATGATGTCAGTATGGTGGTCATGACTTTGGTGATGTCATAATGGTCGTCATGGCGACGATGATGTCATAATGGTCGTCATGGCGACGATGATGTCATACTGGTCGTCATGGCGACGGTGTTGCCATAATGGTCGTCATGGCGACGATGATGTCATAATGGTCGTCATGCCGACGATGATGTCATAATGGTCGTCATGCCGACGGTGTTGCCATAATGGTCGTCATGGCGACGATGATGTCAGTATGGTGGTCATGGCTTTGGTGATGTCATAATGGTCGTCATGGCGACGGTGATGTCATAATGGTCGTCATGGCAATGGTGATGTCAGAATGGTCGTCATGGCGACGATGATGTCAGTATGGTGGTCATGGCTTTGGTGATGTCATAATGGTCGTCATGGCGACGGTGATGTCATAATGGTCGTCATGGCGACGGTGATGTCATAATGGTCGTCATGGCAATGGTGATGTCAGAATGGTCGTCATGGCGACGATGATGTCAGTATGATGTTCATGGCTTTGGTGATGTCATAATGGTCGTCATGGCGACGTTGATGTCATAATGGTCGTCATGGCGACGATGATGTCAATATGGTTGTCATGGCTTTTTTGATGTCATAATGGTCGTCATGGCGACGGTGATGTCATAATGGTTGTCATGGCGACGATGATGTCATAATGGTCGTCACGGCGACGATGATGTCATAATGGTCGTCATGGCGATGGTGTTGCCATAATGGTCGTCATGGCGACGATGATGTCATAATGGTCGTCATGCCGACGATGATGTCATAATGCTCGTCATGGCAACGGTGTTGCCATAATGGTCGTCATGGCGACGATGATGTCATAATGGTCGTCATGGCGACGATGACGTCATAATGGTCGTCATGGCGACGATGACGTCATAATGGTCGTCATGGCGACGGTGATGTCATAATAGTCATGGCGACGATGATGTCATAATGGTCGTCATGCCGACGATGATGTCATAATGGTCGTCATGGCGACGGTGTTGCCATAATAGTCGTCATGGCGACGATGATGTCTTAATGGTCGTCATGGCGACGACGATGTCATAATGGTCGTCATGGCGACGATGATGTCAGTATGGTGGTCATGGCTTTGGTGATGTCATAATGGTCGTCATGGCGACGATGATGTCATAATGGTCGTCATGGCGACGATGATGTCATAATGGTCGTCATGGCGACGGTGATGTCATAATAGTCGTCATGGCGACGATGATGTCATAATGGTCGTCATGGCGACGGTGTTGCCATAATGGTCGTCATGGCGACGATGATGTCATAATGGTCGTCATGGCGACGATGATGTCAGTATGGTGGTCATGGCTTTGGTGATGTCATAATAGTCGTCATGGCGACGATGATGTCATAATGGTCGTCATGGCGACGATGATGTCATAATGGTCGTCATGGCGACGATGATGTCAGTATGGTTGTCATGGCTTTGGTGATGTCATAATGGTCGTCACGGCGACGATGATGTCAAAATGGTCGTCACGGCGACGGTGATGTTATAATGGTCGTCATGGCGACGATGATGTCATACTGGTCGTCATGGCGACGGTGTTGCCATAATGGTTGTCATGGCGACGATGATGTCATAATGGTTGTCATGGCGACGATGATGTCATAATGGTCGTCACGGCGACGGTGATGTCATACTGGTCGTCATGGCGCCGGTGTTGCCATAATGGTCATCATGGCGACGATGATGTCATAATGGTCATCATGGCGACGATGATGTCATAATGGTCGTCATACCGACGATGATGTCATAATGGTCGTCATGGCGACGATGATGTCATAATGGTCGTCATGGCGACGATGACGTCATAATGGTCGTCATGTCGACGATGATGTCATAATGGTCGTCATGGCGACGATGATGTCATAATGGTCGTCATGGCGACGGTGATGTCATAATGGTCGTCATGCCGACGATGATGTCATAATGGTCGTCATGGCGACGGTGTTGCCATAATGGTCGTCATGGTGACGATGATGTCATAATGGTCGTCATGGCGACGATGATGTCATAATGGTCGTCATGGCGACGATGATGTCAGTATGGTGGTCATGGCTTTGGTGATGTCATAATGGTCGTCATGGCGACGATGATGTCAGTATGGTGGTCATGGCTTTGGTGATGTCATAATGGTCGTCATGGCGACGATGATGTCATAATGGTCGTCATGGCGACGATGATGTCAATATGGTTGTCATGGCTTTGGTGATGTCATAATGGTCGTCATGGCGACGGTGATGTCATAATGGTCGTCATGGCGACGATGATGTCATAATGGTCGTCACGGCGACGATGATGTCATAATGGTCGTCACGGCGACGGTGATGTCATAATGGTCGTCATGGCGACGATGATGTCATACTGGTCGTCATGGCGACGGTGTTGCCATAATGGTCGTCATGGCGACGATGATGTCAAAATGGTCGCCATGGCGACGATGATGTCATAATGGTCGTCATGGCGACGATGACGTCATAATGGTCGTCATGGCGAAGATGACGTCATAATGGTCGTCATGGCGACGATGATGTCATAATGGTCGTCATGACGACCATGATGTCATACTGGTCGTCATGGCGACGATGATGTCATAATGGTCGTCATGGCGACGGTGATGTCATAATGGTCGTCATGCCGACGATGATGTCAGTATGGTGGTCATGGCTTTGGTGATGTCATAATGGTCGTCATGGCGACGATGATGTCATAATGGTCGTCATGGCGACGATGATGTCATAATGGTCGCCATGGCGACGATGATGTCAGTATGGTGGTCATGGCTTTGATGATGTCATAATGGTCGTCATGGCTTTGGTGATGTCATAATGGTCGTCATGGCGACGATGATGTCATAATGGTCGTCATGGCGACGATGATGTCAGTATGGTGGTCATGGCTTTGGTGATGTCATAATGGTCGTCATGGCGACGATGATGTCATAATGGTCGTCATGGCGACGATGATGTCAATATGGTTGTCATGGCTTTGGTGATGTCATAATGGTCGTCATGGCGACGGTGATGTCATAATGGTCGTCATGGCGACGGTGATGTCATAATGGTCGTCATGGCGATGATGATGTCATACTGGTCGTCATGGCGACGGTGTTGCCATAATGGTCGTCATGGCGACGATGATGTCATAATGGTCGTCATGGCGACGGTGATGTCATAATGGTCGTCATGGCGACGATGATGTCATAATGGTCGTCACGGCGATGATGATGTCATAATGGTCGTTACGGCGACGGTGATGTCATAATGGTCGTCATGGCGACGGTGTTGCCATAATGGTTGTCATGGCGACGATGATGTCATAATGGTCGTCATGGCGACGGTGATGTCATACTGGTCATCATGGCGACGGTGTTGCCATAATGGTCGTCATGGCGACGATGATGTCATAATGGTCGTCATGCCGACGATGATGTCATAATGGTCGTCATGGCAACGGTGTTGCCATAATGGTCGTCACGGCGACGATGATGTCATAATGGTCGTCACGGCGACGGTGATGTCATAATGGTCGTCATGGCGACGATGATGTCATACTGGTCGTCATGGCGACGGTGATGTCATAATGGTCGTCATGGCGACTATTATGTCATACTGGTCGTCATGGCGACGGTGTTGCCATAATGGTCGTCATGGCGACGATGATGTCATAATGGTCGTCATGGCGACGATGATATCATAATGGTCGTCATGGCGAAGATGACTTCATAATGGTCGTCATGGCGACGATGATGTCATAATGGTCGTCATGGCGACGATGATGTCATACTGGTCGTCATGGCGACTGTGTTGCCATAATGGTCGTCATGGCGACGATGATGTCATAATGGTCGTCATGGCGACGGTGATGTCATAATGGTCGTCATGCCGACGATGATGTCAGTATGGTGGTCATGGCTTTGGTGATGTCATAATGGTCGTCATGGCGACGATGATGTCATAATGGTCGTCATGGCGACGATGATGTCATAATGGTCGTCATGGCGACGATGATGTCAGTATGGTGGTCATGGCTTTGGTGATGTCATAATGGTCGTCATGGCGACGGTGATGTCATAATGGTCGTCATGGCGACGATGATGTCATACTGGTCGTCATGGCGACGGTGTTGCCATACTGGTCGTCATGGCGACGATGATGTCATAATGGTCGTCATGTCGACGGTGATGTCATAATAGTCGTCATGGCGACGATAATGTCATAATGGTCGTCATGCCGACGATGATGTCATAATGGTCGTCATGGCGACGGTGTTGCCATAATGGTCGTCATGGCGACGGTGTTGCCATAATGGTCGTCATGGCGATGATGATGTCAAAATGGTCGTCATGGCCATGACGATGTCATAATGGTCGTCATGGCGACGATGATGTCAGTATGGTGGTCATGGCTTTGGTGATGTCATAATGGTCGTCATGGCGACGGTGATGTCATAATGGTCGTCATGGCAATGGTGATGTCAGAATGGTCGTCATGGCGATGATGATGTCAGTATGGTGGTCATGACTTTGGTGATGTCATAATGGTCGTCATGGCGACGATGATGTCATAATGGTCGTCATGGCGACGATGACGTCATAATGGTCGTCATGGCGACGATGATGTCATAATGGTCGTCATGGCGACGGTGATGTCATAATAGTCGTCATGGCGACGATAATGTCATAATGGTCGTCATGCCGACGATGATGTCATAATGGATGTCATGGCGACGGTGTTGCCATAATGGCCGTCATGGCGACGATGATGTCAAAATGGTCGTCATGGCCATGACGATGTCATAATGGTCGTCATGGCGACGATGATGTCAGTATGGTGGTCATGGCTTTGGTGATGTCATAATGGTCATCATGGCGACGGTGATGTCATAATGGTCGTCATGGCAATGGTGATGTCAGAATGGTCGTCATGGCGATGATGATGTCAGTATGGTGGTCATGACTTTGGTGATGTCATAATGGTCGTCATGGCGACGATGATGTCATAATGGTCGTCATGGCGACGATGATGTCATACTGGTCGTCATGGCGACGGTGTTGCCATAATGGTCGTCATGGCGACGATGATGTCATAATGGTCGTCATGCCGACGATGATGTCATAATGGTCGTCATGGCGACGGTGTTGCCATAATGGTCGTCATGGCGACGATGATGTCAGTATGGTGGTCATGGCTTTGGTGATGTCATAATGGTCGTCATGGCGACGGTGATGTCATAATGGTCGTCATGGCAATGGTGATGTCAGAATGGTCGTCATGGCGACGATGATGTCAGTATGGTGGTCATGGCTTTGGTGATGTCATAATGGTCGTCATGGCGACGGTGATGTCATAATGGTCGTCATGGCGACGGTGATGTCATAATGGTCGTCATGGCAATGGTGATGTCAGAATGGTCGTCATGGCGACGATGATGTCAGTATGGTGTTCATGGCTTTGGTGATGTCATAATGGTCGTCATGGCGACGTTGATGTCATAATGGTCGTCATGGCGACGATGATGTCAATATGGTTGTCATGGCTTTTTTGATGTCATAATGGTCGTCATGGCGACGGTGATGTCATAATGGTCGTCATGGCAATGGTGATGTCAGAATGGTCGTCATGGCGACGATGATGTCAGTATGGTGTTCATGGCTTTGGTGATGTCATAATGGTCGTCATGGCGACGTTGATGTCATAATGGTCGTCATGGCGACGATGATGTCAATATGGTTGTCATGGCTTTTTTGATGTCATAATGGTCGTCATGGCGACGATGATGTCATAATGGTCGTCATGGCGACGATGATGTCATACTGGTCGTCATGGCGACGGTGTTGCCATAATGGTCGTCATGGCGACGATGATGTCATAATGGTCGTCATGGCGACGGTGATGTCATAATGGTCGTCATGCCGACGATGATGTCAGTATGGTGGTCATGGCTTTGGTGATGTCATAATGGTCGTCATGGCGACGATGATGTCATAATGGTCGTCATGGCGACGATGATGTCATAATGGTCGCCATGGCGACGATGATGTCAGTATGGTGGTCATGGCTTTGGTGATGTCATAATGGTCGTCATGGCTTTGGTGATGTCATAATGGTCGTCATGGCGACGATGATGTCATAATGGTCGTCATGGCGACGATGATGTCAGTATGGTGGTCATGGCTTTGGTGATGTCATAATGGTCGTCATGGCGACGATGATGTCATAATGGTCGTCATGGCGACGATGATGTCAATATGGTTGTCATGGCTTTGGTGATGTCATAATGGTCGTCATGGCGACGGTGATGTCATAATGGTCGTCATGGCGACGGTGATGTCATAATGGTCGTCATGGCGACGATGATGTCATACTGGTCGTCATGGCGACGGTGTTGCCATAATGGTCGTCATGGCGACGATGATGTCATAATGGTCGTCATGGCGACGGTGATGTCATAATGGTCGTCATGGCGACGATGATGTCATAATGGTCGTCACGGCGATGATGATGTCATAATGGTCGTTACGGCGACGGTGATGTCATAATGGTCGTCATGGCGACGGTGTTGCCATAATGGTTGTCATGGCGACGATGATGTCATAATGGTCGTCATGGCGACGGTGATGTCATACTGGTCATCATGGCGACTGTGTTGCCATAATGGTCGTCATGGCGACGATGATGTCATAATGGTCGTCATGCCGACGATGATGTCATAATGGTCGTCATGGCAACGGTGTTGCCATAATGGTCGTCACGGCGACGATGATGTCATAATGGTCGTCACGGCGACGGTGATGTCATAATGGTCGTCATGGCGACGATGATGTCATACTGGTCGTCATGGCGACGGTGATGTCATAATGGTCGTCATGGCGACTATTATGTCATACTGGTCGTCATGGCGACGGTGTTGCCATAATGGTCGTCATGGCGACGATGATGTCATAATGGTCGTCATGGCGACGATGATATCATAATGGTCGTCATGGCGAAGATGACTTCATAATGGTCGTCATGGCGACGATGATGTCATAATGGTCGTCATGGCGACGATGATGTCATACTGGTCGTCATGGCGACGGTGTTGCCATAATGGTCGTCATGGCGACGATGATGTCATAATGGTCGTCATGGCGACGGTGATGTCATAATGGTCGTCATGCCGACGATGATGTCAGTATGGTGGTCATGGCTTTGGTGATGTCATAATGGTCGTCATGGCGACGATGATGTCATAATGGTCGTCATGGCGACGATGATGTCATAATGGTCGTCATGGCGATGATGATGTCAGTATGGTGGTCATGGCTTTGGTGATGTCATAATGGTCGTCATGGCGACGGTGATGTCATAATGGTCGTCATGGCGACGATGATGTCATACTGGTCGTCATGGCGACGGTGTTGCCATACTGGTCGTCATGGCGACGATGATGTCATAATGGTCGTCATGTCGACGGTGATGTCATAATAGTCGTCATGGCGACGATAATGTCATAATGGTCGTCATGCCGACGATGATGTCATAATGGTCGTCATGGCGACGGTGTTGCCATAATGGTCGTCATGGCGACGGTGTTGCCATAATGGTCGTCATGGCGATGATGATGTCAAAATGGTCGTCATGGCCATGACGATGTCATAATGGTCGTCATGGCGACGATGATGTCAGTATGGTGGTCATGGCTTTGGTGATGTCATAATGGTCGTCATGGCGACGGTGATGTCATAATGGTCGTCATGGCAATGGTGATGTCAGAATGGTCGTCATGGCGATGATGATGTCAGTATGGTGGTCATGACTTTGGTGATGTCATAATGGTCGTCATGGCGACGATGATGTCATAATGGTCGTCATGGCGACGATGACGTCATAATGGTCGTCATGGCGACGATGATGTCATAATGGTCGTCATGGCGACGGTGATGTCATAATAGTCGTCATGGCGACGATGATGTCAAAATGGTCGTCATGGCCATGACGATGTCATAATGGTCGTCATGGCGACGATGATGTCAGTATGGTGGTCATGGCTTTGGTGATGTCATAATGGTCATCATGGCGACGGTGATGTCATAATGGTCGTCATGGCAATGGTGATGTCAGAATGGTCGTCATGGCGATGATGATGTCAGTATGGTGGTCATGACTTTGGTGATGTCATAATGGTCGTCATGGCGACGATGATGTCATAATGGTCGTCATGGCGACGATGATGTCATACTGGTCGTCATGGCGACGGTGTTGCCATAATGGTCGTCATGGCGACGATGATGTCATAATGGTCGTCATGCCGACGATGATGTCATAATGGTCGTCATGGCGACGGTGTTGCCATAATGGTCGTCATGGCGACGATGATGTCAGTATGGTGGTCATGGCTTTGGTGATGTCATAATGGTCGTCATGGCGACGGTGATGTCATAATGGTCGTCATGGCAATGGTGATGTCAGAATGGTCGTCATGGCGACGATGATGTCAGTATGGTGGTCATGGCTTTGGTGATGTCATAATGGTCGTCATGGCGACGGTGATGTCATAATGGTCGTCATGGCGACGGTGATGTCATAATGGTCGTCATGGCAATGGTGATGTCAGAATGGTCGTCATGGCGACGATGATGTCAGTATGGTGTTCATGGCTGTGGTGATGTCATAATGGTCGTCATGGCGACGTTGATGTCATAATGGTCGTCATGGCGACGATGATGTCAATATGGTTGTCATGGCTTTTTTGATGTCATAATGGTCGTCATGGCGACGGTGATGTCATAATGGTTGTCATGGCGACGATGATGTCATAATGGTCGTCACGGCGACGATGATGTCATAATGGTCGTCATGGCGATGGTGTTGCCATAATGGTCGTCATGGCGACGATGATGTCATAATGGTCGTCATGCCGACGATGATGTCATAATGCTCGTCATGGCGACGGTGTTGCCATAATGGTCGTCATGGCGACGATGATGTCATAATGGTCGTCACGGCGACGATGATGTCATAATGGTCGTCATGGCGATGGTGTTGCCATAATGGTCGTCATGGCGAAGATGATGTCATAATGGTCGTCATGCCGACGATGATGTCATAATGCTCGTCATGGCGACGGTGTTGCCATAATGGTCGTCATGGCGACGATGATGTCATAATGGTCGTCATGGCGACGATGACGTCATAATGGTCGTCATGGCGACGATGACGTCATAATGGTCGTCATGGCGACGGTGATGTCATAATAGTCATGGCGACGATGATGTCATAATAGTCGTCATGCCGACGATGATGTCATAATGGTCGTCATGGCGACGGTGTTGCCATAATAGTCGTCATGGCGACGATGATGTCTTAATGGTCGTCATGGCGACGACGATGTCATAATGGTCGTCATGGCGACGATGATGTCAGTATGGTGGTCATGGCTTTGGTGATGTCATAATGGTCGTCATGGCGACGGTGTTGTCATAATGGTCGTCATGGCAATGGTGATGTCAGAATGGTCGTCATGGCGACGATGATGTCAGTATGGTGGTCATGGCTTTGGTGATGTCATAATGGTCGTCATGGCGACGATGATGTCATAATGGTCGTCATGGCGACGATGATGTCAGTATGGTGGTCATGGCTTTGGTGATGTCATAATGGTCGTCATGGCGACGATGATGTCATAATGGTCGTCATGGCGACGATGATGTCAATATGGTTGTCATGGCTTTGGTGATGTCATAATGGTCGTCATGGCGACGGTGATGTCATAATGGTCGTCATGGCGACGATGATGTCATAATGGTCGTCACGGCGACGATGATGTCATAATGGTCGTCATGGCGACGGTGATGTCATAATGGTCGTCATGCCGACGATGATGTCAGTATGGTGGTCATGGCTTTGGTGATGTCATAATGGTCGTCATGGCGACGATGATATCATAATGGTCGTCATGGCGACGATGATGTCATAATGGTCGCCATGGCGACGATGATGTCAGTATGGTGGTCATGGCTTTGGTGATGTCATAATGGTCGTCATGGCGACGGTGATGTCATAATGGTCGTCATGGCGACGATGATGTCATAATGGTCGTCATGGCGACGATGATGTCAGTATGGTGGTCATGGCTTTGGTGATGTCATAATGGTCGTCATGGCGACGATGATGTCATAATGGTCGTCATGGCGACGATGATGTCAATATGGTTGTCATGGCTTTGGTGATGTCATAATGGTCGTCATGGCGACGGTGATGTCATAATGGTCGTCATGGCGACGGTGATGTCATAATGGTCGTCATGGCGACGATGATGTCATACTGGTCGTCATGGCGACGGTGTTGCCATAATGGTCGTCATGGCGACGATGATGTCATAATGGTCGTCATGGCGACGATGATGTCAATATGGTTGTCATGGCTTTGGTGATGTCATAATGGTCGTCATGGCGACGGTGATGTCATAATGGTCGTCATGGCGACGATGATGTCATAATGGTCGTCACGGCGATGATGATGTCATAATGGTCGTTACGGCGACGGTGATATCATAATGGTCGTCATGGCGACGGTGTTGCCATAATGGTTGTCATGGCGACGATGATGTCATAATGGTCGTCATGGCGACGGTGATGTCATACTGGTCATCATGGCGACGGTGTTGCCATAACGGTCGTCATGGCGACGATGATGTCATAATGGTCGTCATGGCGACGGTGTTGCCATAATGGTCGTCACGGCGACGATGATGTCATAATGGTCGTCACGGCGACGGTGATGTCATAATGGTCGTCATGGCGACGATGATGTCATACTGGTCGTCATGGCGACGGTGATGTCATAATGGTCGTCATGGCGACAATTATGTCATACAGGTCGTCATGGCGACGGTGTTGCCATAATGGTCGTCATGGCGACGATGATGTCATAATGGTCGTCATGGCGACGATGATATCATAATGGTCGTCATGGCGAAGATGACGTCATAATGGTCGTCATGGCGACGATGATGTCATAATGGTCGTCATGGCGACGATGATGTCATACTGGTCGTCATGGCGACGGTGTTGCCATAATGGTCGTCATGGCGACGATGATGTCATAATGGTCGTCATGGCGACGGTGATGTCATAATGGTCGTCATGCCGACGATGATGTCAGTATGGTGGTCATGGCTTTGGTGATGTCATAATGGTCGTCATGGCGACGATGATGTCATAATGGTCGTCATGGCGACGATGATGTCATAATGGTCGTCATGGAGACGATGATGTCAGTATGGTGGTCATGGCTTTGGTGATGTCATAATGGTCGTCATAGCGACGGTGATGTCATAATGGTTGTCATGGCAATGGTGATGTCAGAATGGTCGTCATGGCGACGATTATGTCAGTATGGTGGTCATGGCTTTGGTGATGTCATAATGGTCGTCATGGCGACGATGATGTCATAATGGTCGTCATGGAGACGATGATGTCAGTATGGTGGTCATGGCTTTGGTGATGTCATAATGGTCGTCATAGCGACGGTGATGTCATAATGGTCGTCATGGCAATGGTGATGTCAGAATGGTCGTCATGGCGACGATTATGTCAGTATGGTGGTCATGGCTTTGGTGATGTCATAATGGTCGTCATGGCGACGAAGATGTCATAATGGTCGTCATGGCGACGATGATGTCAATATGGTTGTCATGGCTTTGGTGATGTCATAATGGTCGTCATGGCGACGATGATGTCATAATGGTCGTCAAGGCGACGATGATGTCATAATGGTCGTCACGGCGATGATGATGTCATAATGGTCGTTACGGCGACGGTGATGTCATAATGGTCGTCATGGCGACGATGATGTCATAATGGTCGTCATGGCGACGGTGTTGCCATAATGGTCGTCATGGCGACGATGATGTCATAATGGTCGTCATGGCGACGATGATGTCAATATGGTTGTCATGGCTTTGGTGATGTCATAATGGTCGTCATGGCGACGGTGATGTCATAATGGTCGTCATGGCGACGATGATGTCATAATGGTCGTCACGGCGACGATGATGTCATAATGGTCGTCACGGCGACGGTGATGTCATAATGGTCGTCATGGCGACGATGATGTCATACTGGTCGTCATGGCGACGGTGTTGCCATAATGGTCGTCATGGCGACGATGATGTCAAAATGGTCGCCATGGCGACGATGATGTCATAATGGTCGTCATGGCGACGATGACGTCATAATGGTCGCCATGGAGAAGATGACGTCATAATGGTCGTCATGGCGACGATGATGTCATAATGGTCGTCATGGCGACGATGTTGTCATACTGGTCGTCATGGCGACGGTGTTGCCATAATGGTCATCATGGCGACGATGATGTCATAATGGTCGTCATGGCGACGGTGATGTCATAATGGTCGTCATGCCGACGATGATGTCAGTATGGTGGTCATGGATTTGGTGATGTCATAATGGTCGTCATGGCGACGATGATGTCATAATGGTCGTCATGGCGACGATGATGTCATAATGGACGTCATGGCGACGATGATGTCATAATGGTCGTCATGGCGACGATGACGTCATAATGGTAGTCATGGCGACGATGATGTCATAATGGTCGTCATAGCGACGATGATGTCATACTGGTCATCATGGCGACGGTGTTGCCATAATGGTCGTCATGGCGACGATGATGTCATAATGGTCGTCATGGCGACGGTGATGTCATAATGGTCGTCATGCCGACGATGATGTCAGTATGGTGGTCATGGCTTTGGTGATGTCATAATGGTCGTCATGGCGACGATGATGTCATAATGGTCGTCATGGCGAAGATGATGTCATAATGGTCGTCATGGCGACGATGATGTCATAATGGTCGTCATGCCGACGATGATGTCATAATGGTCGTCATGGCGAAGATGATGTCATAATGGTCGTCATGTCGACGATGATGTCATAATGGTCGTCATGGCGACGATGACGTCATAATGGTCGTCATGGCGACGATGATGTCATAATGGTCGTCATGGCGACGGTGATGTCAAAATATTCGTCATGGCGACGATGATATCATAATGGTCGTCATGCCGACGATGATGTCATAATGGTCGTCATGGCGACGGTGTTGCCATAATGGTCGTCATGGCGACGATGATGTCATAATGGTCGTCATGGCGACGATGATGTCATAATGATCGTCATGGCGACGATGATGTCAGTATGGTGGTCATGGCTTTGGTGATGTCATAATGGTCGTCATGGCAATGGTGATGTCAGAATGGTCGTCATGGCGACGATGATGTCAGTATGGTGGTCATGGATTTGGTGATGTCATAATGGTCGTCATGGCGACGATGATGTCATTATGGTTGTCATGGCTTTGGTGATGTCATAATGGTCGTCATGGCTTTGGTGATGTCATAATGGTCGTCATGGCGACGGTGATGTCATAATGGTCGTCATAGCGACGATGATGTCATAATGGTCGTCACGGCGACGATGATGTCATAATGGTCGTCATGCCGTCTATGATGTCATAATGGTCATCATGGCGAAGATGATGTCATAATGGTCGTCATGGCGACGATGATGTCATAATGGTCGTCATGGCGACGATGACGTCATAATGGTCGTCATGGCGACGGTGTTGCCATAATGGTCGTCATGGTGACGATGATGTCATAATGGTCGTCATGGCGACGATGATGTCATAATGGTCGTCATGGCGACGATGATGTCAGTATGGTGGTCATGGCTTTGGTGATGTCATAATGGTCGTCAAGGCGACGATGATGTCATAATGGTCGTCATGGCGACGATGATGTCATACTGGTCGTCATGGCGACGGTGTTGCCATAATGGTCGTCATGGCGACGATGATGTCATAATGGTCGTCACGGCGACGATGATGTCATAATGGTCGTCACGGCGACGGTAATGTCATAATGGTCGTCATGGCAATGGTGATGTCAGAATGGTCGTCATGGCGACGATGATGTCAGTATGGTGGTCATGGCTTTGGTGATGTCATAATGGTCGTCATGGCGACGATGATGTCATTATGGTTGTCATGGCTTTGGTGATGTCATAATGGTCGTCATGGCGACGATGATGTCATAATGGTCGTCACGGCGAGGATGATGTCATAATGGTCGTCACGGCGACGGTGATGTCATAATAGTCTTCATGGCGACGATGATGTCATAATGGTCGTCATGGCGACGATGATGCCATAATGGTCGTCATGGCGACGATGACGTCATAATGGTCGTCAAGGCGACGATGATGTCGTAATGGTTGTCATGGGACGATGATGTCATACTGGTCGTCATGGCGACGATGATGTCATAATGGTAGTCATGGCGACGATGATGTCAGTATGGTGGTCATGGCTTTTGTGATGTCATAATGGTCGTCACGGCGACGATGATGTCAAAATGGTCGTCACGGCGACGGTGATGTTATAATGGTCGTCATGGCGACGATGATGTCATACTGGTCGTCATGGCGACGGTGTTGCCATAATGGTTGTCATGGCGACGATGATGTCATAATGGTTGTCATGGCGACGATGATGTCATAATGGTCGTCACGGCGACGGTGATGTCATAATGGTCGTCATGGCGACGATGATGTCATACTGGTCGTCATGGCGCCGGTGTTGCCATAATGGTCGTCATGGCGACGATGATGTCATAATGGTCATCATGGCGACGATGATGTCATAATGGTCGTCATGGCGACGATGATGTCATAATGGTCGTCATGGCGACGATGACGTCATAATGGTCGTCATGGCGACGATGACGTCATAATGGTCGTCATGGCGACGATGATGTCATAATGGTCGTCATGGCGACGATGATGTCATAATGGTCGTCATGGCGACGGTGATGTCATAATGGTCGTCATGCCGACGATGATGTCATAATGGTCGTCATGGCGACGGTGTTGCCATAATGGTCGTCATGGTGACGATGATGTCATAATGGTCGTCATGGCGACGATGATGTCATAATGGTCGTCATGGCGACGATGATGTCAGTATGGTGGTCATGGCTTTGGTGATGTCATAATGGTCGTCATGGCGACGATGATGTCAGTATGGTGGTCATGGCTTTGGTGATGTCATAATGGTCGTCATGGCGACGATGATGTCATAATGGTCGTCATGGCGACGATGATGTCAATATGGTTGTCATGGCTTTGGTGATGTCATAATGGTCGTCATGGCGACGGTGATGTCATAATGGTCGTCATGGCAACGATGATGTCATAATGGTCGTCACGGAGACGATGATGTCATAATGGTCGTCACGGCGACGGTGATGTCATAATGGTCGTCATGGCGACGATGATGTCATACTGGTCGTCATGGCGACGGTGTTGCCATAATGGTCGTCATGGCGACGATGATGTCAAAATGGTCGCCATGGCGACGATGATGTCATAATGGTCGTCATGGCGACGATGATGTCAATATGGTTGTCATGGCTTTGGTGATGTCATAATGGTCGTCATGGCGACGGTGATGTCATAATGGTCGTCATGGCAATGGTGATGTCAGAATGGTCGTCATGGCGACGATGATGTCAGTATGGTGGTCATGGCTTTGGTGATGTCATAATGGTCGTCATGGCGACGATGATGTCATTATGGTTGTCATGGCTTTGGTGATGTCATAATGGTCGTCATGGCGACGATGATGTCATAATGGTCGTCACGGCGAGGATGATGTCATAATGGTCGTCACGGCGACGGTGATGTCATAATGGTCTTCATGGCGACGATGATGTCATAATGGTCGTCATGGCGACGATGATGCCATAATGGTCGTCATGGCGACGATGACGTCATAATGGTCGTCATGGCGACGATGCTGTCATAATGGTCGTCATGGGACGATGATGTCATACTGGTTGTCATGGCGACGGTGTTGCCATAATGGTCGTCATGGCGACGGTGATGTCATAATGGTCGTCATGCCGACGATGATGTCATAACGGTCGTTATGGTGACTATGTTGCCATAGTGGTCGTCATGGCGACGATGATGTCATAATGGTCGTCATGTCGACGGTGATGTCATAATGGTCGTCATGCCGACGATGATGTCGTAATGGTCGTCATGGCGAAGATGATGTCATAATGGTCGTCATGGCGACGATGATGTCATAATGGTCGTCATGGCGACGATGATGTCATAATGGTCGTCATGGCGACGATGATGTCATAATGGTCGTCATGGAGACGATGATGTCATAATGGTCGTCATGGCGACGGTGATGTCATAATAGTCGTCATGGCGACGATGATGTCATAATGGTCGTCATGGCGACGGTGTTGCCATAATGGTCGTCATGGCGACGATGATGTCATAATGGTCGTCATGGCGACGATGATGTCATAATGGTCGTCATGGCGACGATGATGTCAGTATGGTGGTCATGGCTTTGGTGATGTCATAATAGTCGTCATGGCGACGATTATGTCATAATGGTCGTCATGGCGACGATGATGTCATAATGGTCGTCATGGCGACGATGATGTCAGTATGGTTGTCATGGCTTTGGTGATGTCATAATGGTCGTCACGGCGACGATGATGTCAAAATGGTCGTAACGGCGACGGTGATGTTATAATGGTCGTCATGGCGACGATGATGTCATACTGGTCGTCATGGCGACGGTGTTGCCATAATGGTTGTCATGGCGACGATGATGTCATAATGGTTGTCATGGCGACGATGATGTCATAATGGTCGTCACGGCGACGGTGATGTCATAATGGTCGTCATGGCGACGATTATGTCATACTGGTCGTCATGGCGCCGGTGTTGCCATAATGGTCGTCATGGCGACGATGTTGTTATAATGGTCATCATGGCGACGATGATGTCATAATGGTCGTCATGCCGACGATGATGTCATAATGGTCGTCATGGCGACGATGACGTCATAATGGTCGTCATGGCGACGATGACGTCATAATGGTCGTCATGGCGACGATGATGTCATAATGGTCGTCATGGCGACGAAGATGTCATAATGGTCGTCATGGCGACGGTGATGTCATAATGGTCGTCATGCCGACGATGATGTCATAATGGTCGTCATGGCGACGGTGTTGCCATAATGGTCGTCATGGCGACGATGATGTCATAATGGTCGTCATGGCGACGATGATTTCAGTATGGTGGTCATGGCTTTGGTGATGTCATAATGGTCGTCATGGCGACGATGATGTCAGTATGGTGGTCATGGCTTTGGTGATGTCATAATGGTCGTCATGGCGACGATGATGTCATAATGGTCGTCATGGCGACGATGACGTCATAATGGTCGTCATGGCGACGATGATGTCGTAATGGTCGTCATGGCGACGAAGATGTCATACTTGTCGTCACGGCGACGGTGCTGCCATAATGGTCGTCATGGCGACGGTGATGTCATAATGGTCGTCATGGCGACGATGATGTCATACTGGTCGTCATGGCGCCGGTGTTGCGATAATGGTCGTCATGGCGACGATGATGTCATAATGGTCATCATGGCGACGATGATGTCATAATGGTCGTCATGGCGACGATGACGTCATAATGGTCGTCATGGCGACGATGACGTCATAATGGTCGTCATGGCGACGATGACGTCATAATGGTCGTCATGGCGACGATGATGTCATAATGGTCGTCATGGCGACGGTGATGTCATAATGGTCGTCATGCCGACGATGATATCATAATGGTCGTCATGGCGACGGTGTTGCCATAATGGTCGTCATGGTGACGATGATGTCATAATGGTCGTCATGGCGACGATGATGTCATAATGGTCGTCATGGCGACGATGATGTCAGTATGGTGGTCATGGCTTTGGTGATGTCATAATGGTCGTCATGGCGACGATGATGTCAGTATGGTGGTCATGGCTTTGGTGATGTCATAATGGTCGTCATGGCGACGATGATGTCATAATGGTCGTCATGGCGACGATGATGTCAATATGGTTGTCATGGCTTTGGTGATGTCATAATGGTCGTCATGGTGACGGTGATGTCATAATGGTCGTCATGGCGACGGTGATGTCATAATGGTCGTCATGGCGACGATGATGTCATAATGGTCGTCACGGCGACGATGATGTCATAATGGTCGTCACGGCGACGGTGATGTCATAATGGTCGTCACGGCGACGATGATGTCATACTGGTCGTCATGGCGACGGTGTTGCCATAATGGTCGTCATGGCGACGATGATGTCAAAATGGTCGCCATGGCGACGATGATGTCATAATGGTCGTCATGGCGACGATGACGTCATAATGGTCGTCATGGAGAAGATGACGTCATAATGGTCGTCATGGCGACGATGATGTCATAATGGTCGTCATGGCGACGATGTTGTCATACTGGTCGTCATGGCGACGGTGTTGCCATAATGGTCATCATGGCGACGATGATGTCATAATGGTCGTCATGGCGACGGTGATGTCATAATGGTCGTCATGCCGACGATGATGTCAGTATGGTGGTCATGGATTTGGTGATGTCATAATGGTCGTCATGGCGACGATGATGTCATAATGGTCGTCATGGCGACGATGATGTCAGTATGGTGGTCATGGCGACGATGATGTCAATATGGTTGTCATGGCTTTGGTGATGTCATAATGGTAGTCACGGCGACGATGATGTCAAAATGGTCGTCATGGCGACGATGATGTCATAATGGTCGTCATGGCGACGATGATGTCAATATGGTTGTCATGGCTTTGGTGATGTCATAATGGTCGTCATGGCGACGATGATGTCATAATGGTCGTCATGGCGACGATGATGTCATAATGGTCGTCATGGCGACGATGATGTCAATATGGTTGTCATGGCTTTGGTGATGTCATAATGGTCGTCATGGCGACGGTGATGTCATAATGGTCGTCATGGCAATGGTGATGTCAGAATGGTCGTCATGGCGACGATGATGTCAGTATGGCGGTCATGGCTTTGGTGATGTCATAATGGTCGTCATGGCGACGATGATGTCATTATGGTTGTCATGGCTTTGGTGATGTCATAATGGTCGTCATGGCGACGATGATGTCATAATGGTCGTCACGGCGAGGATGATGTCATAATGGTCGTCACGGCGACGGTGATGTCATAATGGTCTTCATGGCGACGATGATGTCATAATGGTCGTCATGGCGACGATGATGCCATAATGGTCGTCATGGCGACGATGACGTCATAATGGTCGTCATGGCGACGATGATGTCATAATGGTCGTCATGGGACGATGATGTCATACTGGTTGTCATGGCGACGGTGTTGCCATAATGGTCGTCATGGCGACGGTGATGTCATAATGGTCGTCATGCCGACGATGATGTCATAATGGTCGTCATGGTGACTATGTTGCCATAGTGGTCGTCATGGCGACGATGATGTCATAATGGTCGTCATGCCGACGATGATGTCATAATGGTCGTCATGGCGAAGATGATGTCATAATGGTCATCATGGCGACGATGATCTCATAATGGTCGTCATGGCGACGATGATGTCATAATGGTCGTCATGGAGACGATGATGTCATAATGGTCGTCATGGCGACGGTGATGTCATAATAGTCGTCATGGCGACGATGATGTCATAATGGTCGTCATGGCGACGGTGTTGCCATAATGGTCGTCATGGCGACGATGATGTCATAATGGTCGTCATGGCGACGATGATGTCATAATGGTCGTCATGGCGACGATGATGTCAGTATGGTGGTCATGGCTTTGGTGATGTCATAATAGTCGTCATGGCGACGATGATGTCATAATGGTCGTCATGGCGACGATGATGTCATAATGGTCGTCATGGCGACGATGATGTCAGTATGGTTGTCATGGCTTTGGTGATGTCATAATGGTCGTCACGGCGACGATGATGTCAAAATGGTCGTCACGGCGACGGTGATGTTATATTGGTCGTCATGGCGACGATGATGTCATACTGGTCGTCATGGCGACGGTGTTGCCATAATGGTTGTCATGGCGACGATGATGTCATAATGGTTGTCATGGCGACGATGACGTCATAATGGTCGTCATGGCGACGGTGATGTCATAATGGTCGTCATGGCGACGAAGATGTCATAATGGTCGTCATGGCGACGGTGATGTCATAATGGTCGTCATGCCGACGATGATGTCATAATGGTCGTCATGGCGACGGTGTTGCCATAATGGTCGTCATGGCGACGATGATGTCATAATGGTCGTCATGGCGACGATGATGTCAGTATGGCGGTCATGGCTTTGGTGATGTCATAATGGTCGTCATGGCGACGATGATTTCAGTATGGTGGTCATGGCTTTGGTGATGTCATAATGGTCGTCATGGCGACGATGATGTCAGTATGGTGGTCATGGCTTTGGTGATGTCATAATGGTCGTCATGGCGACGATGATGTCATAATGGTCGTCATGGCGACGATGACGTCATAATGGTCGTCATGGCGACGATGACGTCATAATGGTCGTCATGGCGACGATGATGTCATAATGGTCGTCATGGCGACGAAGATGTCATACTTGTCGTCCCGGCGACGGTGCTGCCATAATGGTCGTCATGGCGACGGTGATGTCATAATGGTCGTCATGGCGACGATGATGTCATACTGGTCGTCATGGCGCCGGTGTTGCGATAATGGTCGTCATGGCGACGATGATGTCATAATGGTCATCATGGCGACGATGATGTCATAATGGTCGTCATGGCGACGATGACGTCATAATGGTCGTCATGGCGACGATGACGTCATAATGGTCGTCATGGCGACGATGACGTCATAATGGTCGTCATGTCGACGATGATGTCATAATGGTCGTCATGGCAACGATGATGTCATAATGGTCGTCATGGCGACGGTGATGTCATAATGGTCGTCATGCCGACGATGATGTCATAATGGTCGTCATGGCGACGGTGTTGCTATAATGGTCGTCATGGTGACGATGATGTCATAATGGTCGTCATGGCGACGATGATGTCATAATGGTCGTCATGGCGACGATGATGTCAGTATGGTGGTCATGGCTTTGGTGATGTCATAATGGTCGTCATGGCGACGATGATGTCAGTATGGTGGTCATGGCTTTGGTGATGTCATAATGGTCGTCATGGCGACGATGATGTCATAATGGTCGTCATGGCGACGATGATGTCAATATGGTTGTCATGGCTTTGGTGATGTCATAATGGTCGTCATGGCGACGGTGATGTCATAATGGTCGTCATGGCGACGATGATGTCATAATGGTCGTCACGGCGACGATGATGTCATAATGGTCGTCACGGCGACGGTGATGTCATAATGGTCGTCACGGCGACGGTGATGTCATAATGGTCGTCATGGCGACGATGATGTCATACTGGTCGTCATGGCGACGGTGTTGCCATAATGGTCGTCATGGCGACGATGATGTCAAAATGGTCGCCATGGCGACGATGATGTCATAATGGTCGTCATGGCGACGATGACGTCATAATGGTCGTCATGGAGAAGATGACGTCATAATGGTCGTCATGGCGACGATGATGTCATAATGGTCGTCATGGCGACGATGTTGTCATACTGGTCGTCATGGCGACGGTGTTGCCATAATGGTCATCATGGCGACGATGATGTCATAATGGTCGTCATGGCGACGGTGATGTCATAATGGTCGTCATGCCGACAATGATGTCAGTATGGTGGTCATGGATTTGGTGATGTCATAATGGTCGTCATGGCGACGATGATGTCATAATGGTCGTCATGGCGACGATGATGTCAGTATGGTGGTCATGGCGACGATGATGTCAATATGGTTGTCATGGCTTTGGTGATGTCATAATGGTCGTCACGGCGACGATGATGTCAAAATGGTCGTCATGGCGACGATGATGTCATAATGGTCGTCATGGCGGAGATGATGTCAATATGGTTGTCATGGCTTTGGTGATGTCATAATGGTCGTCATGGCGACGATGATGTCATAATGGTCGTCATGGCGACGATGATGTCATAATGGTCGTCATGGTGACGATGATGTCAATATGGTTGTCATGGCTTTGGTGATGTCATAATGGTCGTCATGGCGACGGTGATGTCATAATGGTCGTCATGGCAATGGTGATGTCAGAATGGTCGTCATGGCGACGATGATGTCAGTATGGTGGTCATGGCTTTGGTGATGTCATAATGGTCGTCATGGCGACGGTGATGTCATAATGGTCGTCATGGCAATGGTGATGTCATAATGATCGTCATGGCGACGATGATGTCATTATGGTTGTCATGGCTTTGGTGATGTCATAATGGTCGTCATGGCGACGATGATGTCATAATGGTCGTCACGGCGAGGATGATGTCATAATGGTCGTCACGGCGACGGTGATGTCATAATGGTCTTCATGGCGACGATGATGTCATAATGGTCGTCATGGCGACGATGATGCCATAATGGTCGTCATGGCGACGATGACGTCATAATGGTCGTCATGGCGACGATGATGTCATAATGGTCGTCATGGGACGATGATGTCATACTGGTTGTCATGGCGACGGTGTTGCCATAATGGTCGTCATGGCGACGGTGATGTCATAATGGTCGTCATGCCGACGATGATGTCATAATGGTCGTCATGGTGACTATGTTGCCATAGTGGTCGTCATGGCGACGATGATGTCATAATGGTCGTCATGTCGACGGTGATGTCATAATGGTCGTCATGCCGACGATGATGTCATAATGGTCGTCATGGCGAAGATGATGTCATCATGGTCATCATGGCGACGATGATCTCATAATGGTCGTCATGGCGACGATGATGTCATAATGGTCGTCATGGAGACGATGATGTCATAATGGTCGTCATGGCGACGGTGATGTCATAATAGTCGTCATGGCGACGATGATGTCATAATAGTCGTCATGGCGACGGTGTTGCCATAATGGTCGTCATGGCGACGATGATGTCATAATGGTCGTCATGGCGACGATGATGTCATAATGGTCGTCATGGCGACGATGATGTCAGTATGGTGGTCATGGCTTTGGTGATGTCATAATAGTCGTCATGGCGACGATGATGTCATAATGGTCGTCATGGCGACGATGATGTCATAATGGTCGTCATGGCGACGATGATGTCAGTATGGTTGTCATGGCTTTGGTGATGTCATAATGGTCGTCACGGCGACGATGATGTCAAAATGGTCGTCACGGCGACGGTGATGTTATATTGGTCGTCATGGCGACGATGATGTCATACTGGTCGTCATGGCGACGGTGTTGCCATAATGGTTGTCATGGCGACGATGATGTCATAATGGTTGTCATGGCGACGATGACGTCATAATGGTCGTCATGGCGACGGTGATGTCATAATGGTCGTCATGGCGACGAAGATGTCATAATGGTCGTCATGGCGACGGTGATGTCATAATGGTCGTCATGCCGACGATGATGTCATAATGGTCGTCATGGCGACGGTGTTGCCATAATGGTCGTCATGGCGACGATGATGTCATAATGGTCGTCATGGCGACGATGATTTCAGTATGGTGGTCATGGCTTTGGTGATGTCATAATGGTCGTCATGGCGACGATGATGTCAGTATGGTGGTCATGGCTTTGGTGATGTCATAATGGTCGTCATGGCGACGATGATGTCATAATGGTCGTCATGGCGACGATGATGTCATAATGGTCGTCATGGCGACGATGACGTCATAATGGTCGTCATGGCGACGATGATGTCATAATGGTCGTCATGGCGACGAAGATGTCATACTTGTCGTCTCGGCGACGGTGCTGCCATAATGGTCGTCATGGCGACGGTGATGTCATAATGGTCGTCATGGCGACGATGATGTCATACTGGTCGTCATGGCGCCGGTGTTGCGATAATGGTCGTCATGGCGACGATGATGTCATAATGGTCATCATGGCGACGATGATGTCATAATGGTCGTCATGGCGACGATGACGTCATAATGGTCGTCATGGCGACGATGACGTCATAATGGTCGTCATGGCGACGATGACGTCATAATGGTCGTCATGTCGACGATGATGTCATAATGGTCGTCATGGCAACGATGATGTCATAATGGTCGTCATGGCGACGGTGATGTCATAATGGTCGTCATGCCGACGATGATGTCATAATGGTCGTCATGGCGACGGTGTTGCCATAATGGTCGTCATGGTGACGATGATGTCATAATGGTCGTCATGGCGACGATGATGTCATAATGGTCGTCATGGCGACGATGATGTCAGTATGGTGGTCATGGCTTTGGTGATGTCATAATGGTCGTCATGGCGACGATGATGTCAGTATGGTGGTCATGGCTTTGGTGATGTCATAATGGTCGTCATGGCGACGATGATGTCATAATGGTCGTCATGGCGACGATGATGTCAATATGGTTGTCATGGCTTTGGTGATGTCATAATGGTCGTCATGGCGACGGTGATGTCATAATGGTCGTCATGGCGACGATTATGTCATAATGGTCGTCACGGCGACGATGATGTCATAATGGTCGTCACGGCGACGGTGATGTCATAATGGTCGTCATGGCGACGATGATGTCATACTGGTCGTCATGGCGACGGTGTTGCCATAATGGTCGTCATGGCGACGATGATGTCAAAATGGTCGCCATGGCGACGATGATGTCATAATGGTCGTCATGGCGACGATGACGTCATAATGGTCGTCATGGAGAAGATGACGTCATAATGGTCGTCATGGCGACGATGATGTCATAATGGTCGTCATGGCGACGATGTTGTCATACTGGTCGTCATGGCGACGGTGTTGCCATAATGGTCATCATGGCGACGATGATGTCATAATGGTCGTCATGGCGACGGTGATGTCATAATGGTCGTCATGCCGACAATGATGTCAGTATGGTGGTCATGGATTTGGTGATGTCATAATTGTCGTCATGGCGACGATGATGTCATAATGGTCGTCATGGCGACGATGATGTCAGTATGGTGGTCATGGCGACGATGATGTCAATATGGTTGTCATGGCTTTGGTGATGTCATAATGGTCGTCACGGCGACGATGATGTCAAAATGGTCGTCATGGCGACGATGATGTCATAATGGTCGTCATGGCGGAGATGATGTCAATATGGTTGTCATGGCGTTGGTGATGTCATAATGGTCGTCATGGCGACGATGATGTCATAATGGTCGTCATGGCGACGATGATGTCATAATGGTCGTCATGGCGACGATGATGTCAATATGGTTGTCATGGCTTTGGTGATGTCATAATGGTCGTCATGGCGACGGTGATGTCATAATGGTCGTCATGGCAATGGTGATGTCAGAATGGTCGTCATGGCGACGATGATGTCAGTATGGTGGTCATGGCTTTGGTGATGTCATAATGGTCGTCATGGCGACGATGATGTCATTATGGTTGTCATGGCTTTGGTGATGTCATAATGGTCGTCATGGCGACGATGATGTCATAATGGTCGTCACGGCGAGGATGATGTCATAATGGTCGTCACGGCGACGGTGATGTCATAATGGTCTTCATGGCGACGATGATGTCATAATGGTCGTCATGGCGACGATGATGCCATAATGGTCGTCATGGCGACGATGACGTCATAATGGTCGTCATGGCGACGATGATGTCATAATGGTCGTCATGGGACGATGATGTCATACTGGTTGTCATGGCGACGGTGTTGCCATAATGGTCGTCATGGCGACGGTGATGTCATAATGGTCGTCATGCCGACGATGATGTCATAATGGTCGTCATGGTGACTATGTTGCCATAGTGGTCGTCATGGCGACGATGATGTCATAATGGTCGTCATGTCGACGGTGATGTCATAATGGTCGTCATGCCGACGATGATGTCATAATGGTCGTCATGGCGAAGATGATGTCATAATGGTCATCATGGCGACGATGATCTCATAATGGTCGTCATGGCGACGATGATGTCATAATGGTCGTCATGGAGACGATGATGTCATAATGGTCGTCATGGCGACGGTGATGTCATAATAGTCGTCATGGCGACGATGATGTCATAATAGTCGTCATGGCGACGGTGTTGCCATAATGGTCGTCATGGCGACGATGATGTCATAATGGTCGTCATGGCGACGATGATGTCATAATGGTCGTCATGGCGACGATGATGTCAGTATGGTGGTCATGGCTTTGGTGATGTCATAATAGTCGTCATGGCGACGATGATGTCATAATGGTCGTCATGGCGACGATGATGTCATAATGGTCGTCATGGCGACGATGATGTCATAATGGTCGTCATGGCGACGATGATGTCAATATGGTTGTCATGGCTTTGGTGATGTCATAATGGTCGTCATGGCGACGGTGATGTCATAATGGTCGTCATGGCAATGGTGATGTCAGAATGGTCGTCATGGCGACGATGATGTCAGTATGGCGGTCATGACTTTGGTGATGTCATAATGGTCGTCATGGCGACGATGATGTCATTATGGTTGTCATGGCTTTGGTGATGTCATAATGGTCGTCATGGCGACGATGATGTCATAATGGTCGTCACGGCGAGGATGATGTCATAATGGTCGTCACGGCGACGGTGATGTCATAATGGTCTTCATGGCGACGATGATGTCATAATGGTCGTCATGGCGACGATGATGCCATAATGGTCGTCATGGCGACGATGACGTCATAATGGTCGTCATGGCGACGATGATGTCATAATGGTCGTCATGGGACAATGATGTCATACTGGTTGTCATGGCGACGGTGTTGCCATAATGGTCGTCATGGCGACGGTGATGTCATAATGGTCGTCATGCCGACGATGATGTCATAATGGTCGTCATGGTGACTATGTTGCCATAGTGGTCGTCATGGCGACGATGATGTCATAATGGTCGTCATGTCGACGGTGATGTCATAATGGTCGTCATGCCGACGATGATGTCATAATGGTCGTCATGGCGAAGATGATGTCATAATGGTCATCATGGCGACGATGATCTCATAATGGTCGTCATGGCGACGATGATGTCATAATGGTCGTCATGGAGACGATGATGTCATAATGGTCGTCATGGCGACGGTGATGTCATAATAGTCGTCATGGCGACGATGATGTCATAATGGTCGTCATGGCGACGGTGTTGCCATAATGGTCGTCATGGCGACGATGATGTCATAATGGTCGTCATGGCGACGATGATGTCATAATGGTCGTCATGGCGACGATGATGTCATAATGGTCGTCATGGCGACGATGATGTCAGTATGGTTGTCATGGCTTTGGTGATGTCATAATGGTCGTCACGGCGACGATGATGTCAAAATGGTCGTCACGGCGACGGTGATGTTATATTGGTCGTCATGGCGACGATGATGTCATACTGGTCGTCATGGCGACGGTGTTGCCATAATGGTTGTCATGGCGACGATGATGTCATAATGGTTGTCATGGCGACGATGACGTCATAATGGTCGTCATGGCGACGGTGATGTCATAATGGTCGTCATGGCGACGAAGATGTCATAATGGTCGTCATGGCGACGGTGATGTCATAATGGTCGTCATGCCGACGATGATGTCATAATGGTCGTCATGGCGACGGTGTTGCCATAATGGTCGTCATGGCGACGATGATGTCATAATGGTCGTCATGGCGACGATGATTTCAGTATGGTGGTCATGGCTTTGGTGATGTCATAATGGTCGTCATGGCGACGATGATGTCAGTATGGTGGTCATGGCTTTGGTGATGTCATAATGGTCGTCATGGCGACGATGATGTCATAATGGTCGTCATGGCGACGATGATGTCATAATGGTCGTCATGGCGACGATGACGTCATAATGGTCGTCATGGCGACGATGATGTCATAATGGTCGTCATGGCGACGAAGATGTCATACTTGTCGTCACGGCGACGGTGCTGCCATAATGGTCGTCATGGCGACGGTGATGTCATAATGGTCGTCATGGCGACGATGATGTCATACTGGTCGTCATGGCGCCGGTGTTGCGATAATGGTCGTCATGGCGACGATGATGTCATAATGGTCATCATGGCGACGATGATGTCATAATGGTCGTCATGGCGACGATGACGTCATAATGGTCGTCATGGCGACGATGACGTCATAATGGTCGTCATGGCGACGATGACGTCATAATGGTCGTCATGTCGACGATGATGTCATAATGGTCGTCATGGCAACGATGATGTCATAATGGTCGTCATGGCGACGGTGATGTCATAATGGTCGTCATGCCGACGATGATGTCATAATGGTCGTCATGGCGACGGTGTTGCCATAATGGTCGTCATGGTGACGATGATGTCATAATGGTCGTCACGGCGACGATGATGTCATAATGGTCGTCATGGCGACGATGATGTCAGTATGGTGGTCATGGCTTTGGTGATGTCATAATGGTCGTCATGGCGACGATGATGTCAGTATGGTGGTCATGGCTTTGGTGATGTCATAATGGTCGTCATGGCGACGATGATGTCATAATGGTCGTCATGGCGACGATGATGTCAATATGTTTGTCATGGCTTTGGTGATGTCATAATGGTCGTCATGGCGACGGTGATGTCATAATGGTCGTCATGGCGACGATGATGTCATAATGGTCGTCACGGCGACGATGATGTCATAATGGTCGTCACGGCGACGGTGATGTCATAATGGTCGTCATGGCGACGATGATGTCATACTGGTCGTCATGGCGACGGTGTTGCCATAATGGTCGTCATGGCGACGATGATGTCAAAATGGTCGCCATGGCGACGATGATGTCATAATGGTCGTCATGGCGACGATGACGTCATAATGGTCGTCATGGAGAAGATGACGTCATAATGGTCGTCATGGCAACGATGATGTCATAATGGTCGTCATGGCGACGATGTTGTCATACTGGTCGTCATGGCGACGGTGTTGCCATAATGGTCATCATGGCGACGATGATGTCATAATGGTCGTCATGGCAACGGTGATGTCATAATGGTCGTCATGCCGACAATGATGTCAGTATGGTGGTCATGGATTTGGTGATGTCATAATTGTCGTCATGGCGACGATGATGTCATAATGGTCGTCATGGCGACGATGATGTCAGTATGGTGGTCATGGCGACGATGATGTCAATATGGTTGTCATGGCTTTGGTGATGTCATAATGGTCGTCACGGCGACAATGATGTCAAAATGGTCGTCATGGCGACGATGATGTCATAATGGTCGTCATGGCGGAGATGATGTCAATATGGTTGTCATGGCTTAGGTGATGTCATAATGGTCGTCATGGCGACGATGATGTCATAATGGTCGTCATGGCGACGATGATGTCATAATGGTCGTCATGGCGACGATGATGTCAATATGGTTGTCATGGCTTTGGTGATGTCATAATGGTCGTCATGGCGACGGTGATGTCATAATGGTCGTCATGGCAATGGTGATGTCAGAATGGTCGTCATGGCGACGATGATGTCAGTATGGTGGTCATGGCTTTGGTGATGTCATAATGGTCGTCATGGCGACGATGATGTCATTATGGTTGTCATGGCTTTGGTGATGTCATAATGGTCGTCATGGCGACGATGATGTCATAATGGTCGTCACGGCGAGGATGATGTCATAATGGTCGTCACGGCGACGGTGATGTCATAATGGTCTTCATGGCGACGATGATGTCATAATGGTCGTCATGGCGACGATGATGCCATAATGGTCGTCATGGCGACGATGACGTCATAATGGTCGTCATGGCGACGATGATGTCATAATGGTCGTCATGGGACGATGATGTCATACTGGTTGTCATGGCGACGGTGTTGCCATAATGGTCGTCATGGCGACGGTGATGTCATAATGGTCGTCATGCCGACGATGATGTCATAATGGTCGTCATGGTGACTATGTTGCCATAGTGGTCGTCATGGCGACGATGATGTCATAATGGTCGTCATGTCGACGGTGATGTCATAATGGTCGTCATGCCGACGATGATGTCATAATGGTCGTCATGGCGAAGATGATGTCATAATGGTCATCATGGCGACGATGATCTCATAATGGTCGTCATGGCGACGATGATGTCATAATGGTCGTCATGGAGACGATGATGTCATAATGGTCGTCATGGCGACGGTGATGTCATAATAGTCGTCATGGCGACGATGATGTCATAATAGTCGTCATGGCGACGGTGTTGCCATAATGGTCGTCATGGCGACGATGATGTCATAATGGTCGTCATGGCGACGATGATGTCATAATGGTCGTCATGGCGACGATGATGTCAGTATGGTGGTCATGGCTTTGGTGATGTCATAATAGTCGTCATGGCGACGATGATGTCATAATGGTCGTCATGGCGACGATGATGTCATAATGGTCGTCATGGCGACGATGATGTCATAATGGTCGTCATGGCGACGATGATGTCAGTATGGTCGTCACGGCGACGATGATGTCAAAATGGTCGTCACGGCGACGGTGATGTTATAATGGTCGTCATGGCGACGATGATGTCATACTGGTCGTCATGGCGACGGTGTTGCCATAATGGTTGTCATGGCGACGATGATGTCATAATGGTTGTCATGGCGACGATGATGTCATAATGGTCGTCACGGCGACGGTGATGTCATAATGGTCGTCATGGCGACGATGATGTCATACTGGTCGTCATGGCGCCGGTGTTGCCATAATGGTCGTCATGGCGACGATGTTGTTATAGTGGTCATCATGGCGACGATGATGTCATAATGGTCGTCATGCCGACGATGATGTCATAATGGTCGTCATGGCGACGATGATGTCATAATGGTCGTCATGGCGACGATGACGTCATAATGGTCGTCATGGCGACGATGACGTCATAATGGTCGTCATGGCGACGAAGATGTCATAATGGTCGTCATGGCGACGGTGATGTCATAATGGTCGTCATGCCGACGATGATGTCATAATGGTCGTCATGGCGACGGTGTTGCCATAATGGTCGTCATGGTGACGATGATGTCATAATGGTCGTCATGGCGACGATGATGTCATAATGGTCGTCATGGCGACGATGATTTCAGTATGGTGGTCATGGCTTTGGTGATGTCATAATGGTCGTCTTGGCGACGATGATGTCAGTATGGTGGTCATGGCTTTGGTGATGTCATAATGGTCGTCATGGCGACGATGATGTCATAATGGTCGTCATGGCGACGATGATGTCAATATGGTTGTCATGGCTTTGGTGATGTCATAATGGTCGTCATGGCGACGGTGATGTCATAATGGTCGTCATGGCGACGATGATGTCATAATGGTCGTCACGGCGACGATGATGTCATAATGGTCGTCACGGCGACGGTGATGTCATAATGGTCGTCATGGCGACGATGATGTCATACTGGTCGTCATGGCGACGGTGTTGCCATAATGGTCGTCATGGCGACGATGATGTCAAAATGGTCGCCATGGCGACGATGATGTCATAATGGTCGTCATGGCGACGATGACGTCATAATGGTCGTCATGGCGAAGATGACGTCATAATGGTCGTCATGGCGACGATGATGTCATAATGGTCGTCATGGCGACGATGATGTCATACTGGTCGTCATGGCGACGGTGTTGCCATAATGGTCGTCATGGCGACGATGATGTCATAATGGTCGTCATGGCGACGGTGATGTCATAATGGTCGTCATGCCGACGATGATGTCAGTATGGTGGTCATGGATTTGGTGATGTCATAATGGTCGTCATGGCGACGATGATGTCATAATGGTCGTCATTGCGATGATGATGTCAGTATGGTGGTCATGGCTTTGGTGATGTCATAATGGTCGTCATGGCGACGGTGATGTCATAATGGTCGTCATGGCGACGATGATGTCATAATGGTCGTCATGGCGACGATGATGTCAGTATGGTGGTCATGGCTTTGGTGATGTCATAATGGTCGTCATGGCGACGATGATGTCATAATGGTCGTCATGGCGACGATGATGTCAATATGGTTGTCATGGCTTTGGTGATGTCATAATGGTCGTCATGGCGACGGTGATGTCATAATGGTCGTCATGGCGACGGTGATGTCATAATGGTCATCATGGCAACGATGATGTCATACTGGTCGTCATGGCGACGGTGTTGCCATAATGGTCGTCATGGCGATGATGATGTCATAATGGTCGTCATGGCGACGATGATGTCATAATGGTTGTCATGGTTTTGGTGATGTCATAATGGTCGTCATGGCGACGGTGATGTCATAATGGTCGTCATGGCGACGATGATGTCATAATGGTCGTCACGGCGACGGTGATGTCATAATGGTCGTCATGGCGACGATGATGTCATACTGGTCGACATGGCGACGGTGTTGCCATAATGGTCGTCATGGCGACGATGATGTCATAATGGTCGTCATGCCGACGATGATGTCATAATGGTCGTCATGGCGACGGTGTTGCCATAATGGTCGTCATGGCGACGATGATGTCATAATGGTCGTCATGGCGACGGTGATGTCATAATGGTCGTCATGCCGACGATGATGTCATAATGGTCGTCATGGCGAAGATGATGTCATAATGGTCGTCATGGCGACGATGATGTCATAATGGTCGTCATGGCGACGATGACGTCATAATGGTCGTCATGGCGACGATGATGTCATAATGGTCGTCATTGCGATGATGATGTCAGTATGGTGGTCATGGCTTTGGTGATGTCATAATGGTCGTCATGGCGACGGTGATGTCATAATGGTCGTCATGGCGACGATGATGTCATAATGGTCGTCATGGCGACGATGATGTCAGTATGGTGGTCATGGCTTTGGTGATGTCATAATGGTCGTCATGGCGACGATGATGTCATAATGGTCGTCATGGCGACGATGATGTCAATATGGTTGTCATGGCTTTGGTGATGTCATAATGGTCGTCATGGCGACGGTGATGTCATAATGGTCGTCATGGCGACGGTGATGTCATAATGGTCATCATGGCAACGATGATGTCATACTGGTCGTCATGGCGACGGTGTTGCCATAATGGTCGTCATGGCGATGATGATGTCATAATGGTCGTCATGGCGACGATGATGTCATAATGGTTGTCATGGTTTTGGTGATGTCATAATGGTCGTCATGGCGACGGTGATGTCATAATGGTCGTCATGGCGACGATGATGTCATAATGGTCGTCACGGCGACGGTGATGTCATAATGGTCGTCATGGCGACGATGATGTCATACTGGTCGACATGGCGACGGTGTTGCCATAATGGTCGTCATGGCGACGATGATGTCATAATGGTCGTCATGCCGACGATGATGTCATAATGGTCGTCATGGCGACGGTGTTGCCATAATGGTCGTCATGGCGACGATGATGTCATAATGGTCGTCATGGCGACGGTGATGTCATAATGGTCGTCATGCCGACGATGATGTCATAATGGTCGTCATGGCGAAGATGATGTCATAATGGTCGTCATGGCGACGATGATGTCATAATGGTCGTCATGGCGACGATGACGTCATAATGGTCGTCATGGCGACGATGATGTCATAATGGTCATCATGGCGACGGTGATGTCATAATAGTCGTCATGGCGACGATGATGTCCTAATGGTCGTCATGCCGACGATGATGTCATAATGGTCGTCACGGCGACGGTGTTGCCATAATGGTCGTCATGGCGACGATGTCATAATGGTCGTCATGGCGACGATGATGTTATAATGGTGGTCGTGGCGACGATGATGTCAATATGGTGGTCATGGCTTTGGTGATGTCATAATGTTCGTCATGGCGACGGTGATGTCATAATGGTCGTCATGGCAATGGTGATGTCGGAATGGTCGTCATGGCGACGATGATGTCAGTATGGTGGTCATGGCTTTGGTGATGTCATAATAGTCGTCATGGCGACGATGATGTCAGTATGGTGGTCATGGCTTTGGTGATGTCATAATGGTCGTCATGGCGACGGTGATGTCATAATGGTCATCATGGCAACGATGATGTCATACTGGTCGTCATGGCGACGGTGTTGCCATAATGGTCGTCATGGCGATGATGATGTCATAATGGTCGTCATGGCGACGATGATGTCATAATGGTTGTCATGGTTTTGGTGATGTCATAATGGTCGTCATGGCGACGGTGATGTCATAATGGTCGTCATGGCGACGATGATGTCATAATGGTCGTCACGGCGACGGTGATGTCATAATGGTCGTCATGGCGACGATGATGTCATACTGGTCGACATGGCGACGGTGTTGCCATAATGGTCGTCATGGCGACGATGATGTCATAATGGTCGTCATGCCGACGATGATGTCATAATGGTCGTCATGGCGACGGTGATGTCATAATGGTCGTCACGGCGATGATGATGTCATAATGGTCGTTACGGCGACGGTGATGTCATAATGGTCGTCATGGCGACGATGATGTCATACTGGTCGTCATGGCGACGGTGTTGCCATAATGGTCGTCATGGCGACGATGATGTCATAATGGTCGTCATGCCGACGATGATGTCATAATGGTCGTCATGGCGAAGGTGTTGCCATAATGGTCGTCATGGCGACGATGATGTCATAATGGTCGTCATGGCGACGGTGATGTCATAATGGTCGTCATGCCGACGATGATGTCATAATGTTCGTCATGGCGAAGATGATGTCATAATGGTCGTCATGGCGACGATGATGTCATAATGGTCGTCATGGCGACGATGACGTCATAATGGTCGTCATGGCGACGATGATGTCATAATGGTCATCATGGCTTTGGTGATGTCATAATAGTCGTCATGGCGACGGTGATGTCATAATGGTCGTCATGGCGACGATGATGTCATAATGGTCGTCGCGGCGACGATGATGTCATAATGGTCGTCACGGCGACGGTGATGTCATAATGGTCGTCATGGCGACGATGATGTCATACTGGTCGTCATGGCGACGGTGTTGCCATACTGGTCGTCATGGCGACGGTGTTGCCATAATGGTCGTCATGGCGACGATGATGTCATAATGGTCGTCATGGCGACGATGACGTCATAATGGTCGTCATGGCGACGATAACGTCATAATGGTCGTCATGGCGACGATGATGTCATAATGGTCGTCATGGCGACGATGATGTCATACTGGTCGTCATGGCGACGGTGTTGCCATAATGGTCGTCATGGCGACGATGATGTCATAATGGTCGTCATGGCGACGATGACGTCATAATGGTCGTCATGGCGACGATAACGTCATAATGGTCGTCATGGCGACGATGACGTCATAATGGTCGTCATGGCGACGATGACGTCATACTGGTCGTCATGGCGACGGTGTTGCCATAATGGTCGTCATGGCGACGATGATGTCATAATGGTCTTCATGGCGATGGTGTTGCCATAATGGTCATCACGGCGACGATGATGTCATAATTGTCGTCACGGCAACGGTGATGTCATAATGGTCGTCATGGCGACGATGATGTCATAATGGACGTCATGGCGACGATGATGTCATAATGGTCGTCATGGCGACGATGACGTCATAATGGTAGTCATGGCGACGATGATGTCATAATGGTCGTCATAGCGACGATGATGTCATACTGGTCGTCATGGCGACGGTGTTGCCATAATGGTCGTCATGGCGACGATGATGTCATAATGGTCGTCATGGCGACGATGACATCATAATGGTCGTCATGGCGACGATAACGTCATAATGGTCGTCATGGCGACGATGACGTCATAATGGTCGTCATGGCAACGATGACGTCATACTGGTCGTCATGGCGACGGTGTTGCCATAATGGTCGTCATGGCGACGATGATGTCAGTATGGTGGTCATGGCTTTGGTGATGTCATAATGGTCGTCATGGCGACGATGATGTCATAATGGTCGTCATGGCGAAGATGATGTCATAATGGTCGTCATGGCGACGATGATGTCATAATGGTCGTCATGCCGACGATGACGTCATAATGGTCGTCATGGCGACGATGATGTCATAATGGTCGTCATGGCGACGATGATGTCATAATGGTGGTCATGGCGACGATGATGTCAATATGGTGGTCATGGCTTTGGTGATGTCATAATGTTCGTCATGGCGACGGTGATGTCATAATGGTCGCCATGGCAATGGTGATGTCGGAATGGTCGTCATGGCGACGATGATGTCAGTATGGTGGTCATGGCTTTGGTGATGTCATAATAGTCGTCATGGCGACGATGATGTCATAATGGTCGTCATGGCGACGATGATGTCATAATGGTCGTCATGGCGACGATGATGTCAATATGGTTGTCATGGCTTTGGTGATGTCATAATGGTCGTCATGGCGACGGTGATGTCATAATGGTCGTCATGGCGACGATGATGTCATAATGGTCGTCGCGGCGACGATGATGTCATAATGGTCGTCACGGCGACGGTGATGTCATAATGGTCGTCATGGCGACGATGATGTCATACTGGTCGTCATGGCGACGGTGTTGCCATAATGGTCGTCATGGCGACGATGATGTCATAATGGTCGTCATGGCGACGATGACGTCATAATGGTCGTCATGGCGACGATAACGTCATAATGGTCGTCATGGCGACGATGACGTCATAATGGTCGTCATGGCGACGATGACGTCATAATGGTAGTCATGGCGACGATGATGTCATAATGGTCGTCATAGCGACGATGATGTCATACTGGTCGTCATGGCGACGGTGTTGCTATAATGGTCGTCATGGCGACGATGATGTCATAATGGTCGTCATGGCGACGGTGATGTCATAATGGTCGTCATGCCGACGATGATGTCAGTATGGTGGTCATGGCTTTGGTGATGTCATAATGGTCGTCATGGCGACGATGATGTCATAATGGTCGTCATGGCGAAGATGATGTCATAATGGTCGTCATGGCGACGATGATGTCATAATGGTCGTCATGCCGACGATGACGTCATAATGGTCGTCATGGCGACGATGATGTCATAATGGTCGTCATGGCGACGGTGATGTCGTAATATTCGTCATGGCGACGATGATATCATAATGGTCGTCATGCCGACGATGATGTCATAATGGTCGTCATGGCGACGGTGTTGCCATAATGGTCGTCATTGCGACGATGATGTCATAATGGTCGTCATGGTGACGATGATGTCATAATGATCGTCATGGCGACGATGATGTCAGTATGGTGGTCATGGCTTTGGTGATGTCATAATGGTCGTCATGGCAATGGTGATGTCAGAATGGTCGTCATGGCGACGATGATGTCAGTATGGTGGTCATGGCTTTGGTGATGTCATAATGGTCGTCATGGCGACGATGATGTCATTATGGTTGTCATGGCTTTGGTGATGTCATAATGGTCGTCATGGCGACGGTGATGTCATAATGGTCGTCATGGCGACGATGATGTCATAATGGTCGTCACGGCGACGGTGATGTCATAATGGTCGTCATGGCGACGATGATGTCATATTGGTCGTCATGGCGACGGTGTTGCCATAATGGTCTTCATGGCGACGATGATGTCATAATGGTCGTCATGGCGACGATGATGCCATAATGGTCGTCATGGCGACGATGACGTCATAATGGTCGTCATGGCGACGATGATGTCATAATGGTCGTCATGGGACGATGATGTCATACTGGTTGTCATGGCGACGGTGTTGCCATAATGGTCGTCATGGCGACGGTGATGTCATAATGGTCGTCATGCCGACGATGATGTCATAATGGTCGTCATGGCGACTATGTTGCCATAGTGGTCGTCATGGCGACGATGATGTCATAATGGTCGTCATGTCGACGGTGATGTCATAATGGTCGTCATGCCGACGAAGATGTCATAATGGTCGTCATGGCGAAGATGATGTCATAATGGTCGTCATGGCGACGATTATGTCATAATGGTCGTCATGGCGACGATGATGTCATAATGGTCGTCATGGCGACGGTGATGTCATAATGGTCGTCATGGCGACGGTGATGTCATAATAGTCGTCATGGCGACGATGATGTCATAATGGTCGTCATGGCGACGGTGTTGCCATAATGGTCGTCATGGCGACGATGATGTCATAATGGTCGTCATGGCGACGATGATGTCAGTATGGTGGTCATGGCTTTGGTGATGTCATAATAGTCGTCATGGCGACGATGATGTCATAATGGTTGTCATGGCGACGATGATGTCATAATGGTCGTCATGGCGACGATGATGTCAGTATGGTTGTCATGGCTTTGGTGATGTCATAATGGTCGTCACGGCGACGATGATGTCAAAATGGTCGTCACGGCGACGGTGATGTTATAATGGTCGTCATGGCGACGATGATGTCATACTGGTCGTCATGGCGACGGTGTTGCCATAATGGTTGTCATGGCGACGATGATGTCATAATGGTTGTCATGGCGACGATGATGTCATAATGGTCGTCACGGCGACGGTGATGTCATAATGGTCGTCATGGCGCCGGTGTTGCCATAATGGTCGTCATGGCGACGATGATGTCATAATGGTCATCATGGCGACGATGATGTCATAATGGTCGTCATGCCGACGATGATGTCATAATGGTCGTCATGGCGACGATGATGTCATAATGGTCGTCATGGCGACGATGACGTCATAATGGTCGTCATGGCGACGATGATGTCATAATGGTCGTCATGGCGACGATGACGTCATAATGGTCGTCATGGCGACGATGATGTCATAATGGTCGTCATGGCGACGATGATGTCATAATGGTCGTCATGGCGACGATGATGTCATAATGGTCGTCATGGCGACGGTGATGTCATAATAGTCGTCATGGCGACGATGATGTCATAATGGTCGTCATGGCGACGGTGTTGCCATAATGGTCGTCATGGCGACGATGATGTCATAATGGTCGTCATGGCGACGATGATGTCAGTATGGTGGTCATGGCTTTGGTGATGTCATAATAGTCGTCATGGCGACGATGATGTCATAATGGTCGTCATGGCGACGATGATGTCATAATGGTCGTCATGGCGACGATGATGTCAGTATGGTTGTCATGGCTTTGGTGATGTCATAATGGTCGTCACGGCGACGATGATGTCAAAATGGTCGTCACGGCGACGGTGATGTTATAATGGTCGTCATGGCGACGATGATGTCATACTGGTCGTCATGGCGACGGTGTTGCCATAATGGTTGTCATGGCGACGATGATGTCATAATGGTTGTCATGGCGACGATGATGTCATAATGGTCGTCACGGCGACGGTGATGTCATACTGGTCGTCATGGCGCCGGTGTTGCCATAATGGTCATCATGGCGACGATGATGTCATAATGGTCATCATGGCGACGATGATGTCATAATGGTCGTCATGCCGACGATGATGTCATAATGGTCGTCATGGCGACGATGATGTCATAATGGTCGTCATGGCGACGATGACGTCATAATGGTCGTCATGGCGACGATGATGTCATAATGGTCGTCATGGCGACGATGATGTCATAATGGTCGTCATGGCGACGGTGATGTCATAATGGTCGTCATGCCGACGATGATGTCATAATGGTCGTCATGGCGACGGTGTTGCCATAATGGTCGTCATGGTGACGATGATGTCATAATGGTCGTCATGGCGACGATGATGTCATAATGGTCGTCATGGCGACGATGATGTCAGTATGGTGGTCATGGCTTTGGTGATGTCATAATGGTCGTCATGGCGACGATGATGTCAGTATGGTGGTCATGGCTTTGGTGATGTCATAATGGTCGTCATGGCGACGATGATGTCATAATGGTCGTCATGGCGACGATGATGTCAATATGGTTGTCATGGCTTTGGTGATGTCATAATGGTCGTCATGGCGACGGTAATGTCATAATGGTCGTCATGGCGACGATGATGTCATAATGGTCGTCACGGCGACGATGATGTCATAATGGTCGTCACGGCGACGGTGATGTCATAATGGTCGTCATGGCGACGATGATGTCATACTGGTCGTCATGGCGACGGTGTTGCCATAATGGTCGTCATGGCGACGATGATGTCATAATGGTCGTCATGGCAACGATGATGTCATACTGGTCGTCATGGCGACGGTGTTGCCATAATGGTCGTCATGGCGACGATGATGTCATAATGGTCGTCATGGCGACGGTGATATCATAATGGTCGTCATGCCGACGATGATGTCAGTATGGTGGTCATGGCTTTGGTGATGTCATAATGGTCGTCATGGCGACGATGATGTCATAATGGTCGTCATGGCGACGATGATGTCATAATGGTCGCCATGGCGACGATGATGTCAGTATGGTGGTCATCGCTTTGGTGATGTCATAATGGTGGTCATGGCGACGGTGATGTCATAATGGTCGTCATGGCGACGATGATGTCATAATGGTCGTCATGGCGACGATGATGTCAATATGGTTGTCATGGCTTTGGTGATGTCATAATGGTCGTCATGGCGACGGTGATGTCATAATGGTCGTCATGGCGACGGTGATGTCATAATGGTCGTCATGGCGACGATGATGTCATACTGGTCGTCATGGCGACGGTGTTGCCATAATGGTCGTCATGGCGACGATGATGTCATAATGGTCGTCATGGCGACGGTGATGTCATAATGGTCGTCATGGCGACGATGATGTCATAATGGTCGTCACGGCGATGATGATGTCATAATGGTCGTTACGGCGACGGTGATGTCATAATGGTCGTCATGGCGACGGTGTTGCCATAATGGTTGTCATGGCGACGATGATGTCATAATGGTCGTCATGGCGACGGTGATGTCATACTGGTCATCATGGCGACGGTGTTGCCATAATGGTCGTCATGGCGACGATGATGTCATAATGGTCGTCATGCCGACGATGATGTCATAATGGTCGTCATGGCAACGGTGTTGCCATAATGGTCGTCACGGCGACGATGATGTCATAATGGTCGTCACGGCGACGGTGATGTCATAATGGTCGTCATGGCGACGATGATGTCATACTGGTCGTCATGGCGACGGTGATGTCATAATGGTCGTCATGGCGACTATTATGTCATACTGGTCGTCATGGCGACGGTGTTGCCATAATGGTCGTCATGGCGACGATGATGTCATAATGGTCGTCATGGCGACGATGATAAACTAATGGTCGTCATGGCGAAGATGACTTCATAATGGTCGTCATGGCGACGATGATGTCATAATGGTCGTCATGGCGACGATGATGTCATACTGGTCGTCATGGCGACGGTGTTGCCATAATGGTCGTCATGGCGACGATGATGTCATAATGGTCGTCATGGCGACGGTGATGTCATAATGGTCGTCATGCCGACGATGATGTCAGTATGGTGGTCATGGCTTTGGTGATGTCATAATGGTCGTCATGGCGACGATGATGTCATAATGGTCGTCATGGCGACGATGATGTCATAATGGTCGTCATGGCGACGATGATGTCAGTATGGTGGTCATGGCTTTGGTGATGTCATAATGGTCGTCATGGCGACGGTGATGTCATAATGGTCGTCATGGCAATGGTGATGTCAGAATGGTCGTCATGGCGACGATGATGTCAGTATGGTGGTCATGGCTTTGGTGATGTCATAATGGTCGTCATGGCGACGAAGATGTCATAATGGTCGTCATGGCGACGATGATGTCAATATGGTTGTCATGGCTTTGGTGATGTCATAATGGTCGTCATGGCGACGATGATGTCATAATGGTCGTCATGGCGACGATGATGTCATAATGGTCGTCACGGCGATGATGATGTCATAATGGTCGTTACGGCGACGGTGATGTCATAATGGTCGTCATGGCGACGATGATGTCATACTGGTCGTCATGGCGACGGTATTGCCATAATGGTCGTCATGGCGACGATGATGTCATAATGGTCGTCATGGCGACGATGACATCATAATGGTCGTCATGGCGACGATGATGTCATAATGGTCGTCATGCCGACGATGATGTCATAATGGTCGTCATGGCGACGGTGTTGCCATAATGGTCGTCATGGCGACGATGATGTCATAATGGTCGTCATGGTGACGATGATGCTATAATGGTCGTCATGGCGACGATGATGTCAGTATGGTGGTCATGGCTTTGGTGATGTCAAAATGGTCGTCATGGCGACGGTGATGTCATAATGGTGGTCATGGCGACGGTGTTGCCATAATGGTCGTCATGGCGACGATGATGTCATAATGGTCGTCATGGCGACGATGATGTCATAATGGTCGTCATACCGACGATGTTGTCATAATGGTCGTCATGCCGACGATGATGTCAGTATGGTGGTCATGGATTTGGTGATGTCATAATGGTCGTCATGGCGACGATGATGTCATAATGGTCGTCATTGCGATGATGATGTCAGTATGGTGGTCATGGCTTTGGTGATGTCATAATGGTCGTCATGGCGACGGTGATGTCATAATGGTCGTCATGGCGACGATGATGTCATAATGGTCGTCATGGCGACGATGATGTCAGTATGGTGGTCATGGCTTTGGTGATGTCATAATGGTCGTCATGGCGACGATGATGTCATAATGGTCGTCATGGCGACGATGATGTCAATATGGTTGTCATGGCTTTGGTGATGTCATAATGGTCGTCATGGCGACGGTGATGTCATAATGGTCGTCATGGCGACGGTGATGTCATAATGGTCATCATGGCAACGATGATGTCATACTGGTCGTCATGGCGACGGTGTTGCCATAATGGTCGTCATGGCGATGATGATGTCATAATGGTCGTCATGGCGACGATGATGTCATAATGGTTGTCATGGTTTTGGTGATGTCATAATGGTCGTCATGGCGACGGTGATGTCATAATGGTCGTCATGGCGACGATGATGTCATAATGGTCGTCACGGCGACGGTGATGTCATAATGGTCGTCATGGCGACGATGATGTCATACTGGTCGACATGGCGACGGTGTTGCCATAATGGTCGTCATGGCGACGATGATGTCATAATGGTCGTCATGCCGACGATGATGTCATAATGGTCGTCATGGCGACGGTGTTGCCATAATGGTCGTCATGGCGACGATGATGTCATAATGGTCGTCATGGCGACGGTGATGTCATAATGGTCGTCATGCCGACGATGATGTCATAATGGTCGTCATGGCGAAGATGATGTCATAATGGTCGTCATGGCGACGATGATGTCATAATGGTCGTCATGGCGACGATGACGTCATAATGGTCGTCATGGCGACGATGATGTCATAATGGTCGTCATTGCGATGATGATGTCAGTATGGTGGTCATGGCTTTGGTGATGTCATAATGGTCGTCATGGCGACGGTGATGTCATAATGGTCGTCATGGCGACGATGATGTCATAATGGTCGTCATGGCGACGATGATGTCAGTATGGTGGTCATGGCTTTGGTGATGTCATAATGGTCGTCATGGCGACGATGATGTCATAATGGTCGTCATGGCGACGATGATGTCAATATGGTTGTCATGGCTTTGGTGATGTCATAATGGTCGTCATGGCGACGGTGATGTCATAATGGTCGTCATGGCGACGGTGATGTCATAATGGTCATCATGGCAACGATGATGTCATACTGGTCGTCATGGCGACGGTGTTGCCATAATGGTCGTCATGGCGATGATGATGTCATAATGGTCGTCATGGCGACGATGATGTCATAATGGTTGTCATGGTTTTGGTGATGTCATAATGGTCGTCATGGCGACGGTGATGTCATAATGGTCGTCATGGCGACGATGATGTCATAATGGTCGTCACGGCGACGGTGATGTCATAATGGTCGTCATGGCGACGATGATGTCATACTGGTCGACATGGCGACGGTGTTGCCATAATGGTCGTCATGGCGACGATGATGTCATAATGGTCGTCATGCCGACGATGATGTCATAATGGTCGTCATGGCGACGGTGTTGCCATAATGGTCGTCATGGCGACGATGATGTCATAATGGTCGTCATGGCGACGGTGATGTCATAATGGTCGTCATGCCGACGATGATGTCATAATGGTCGTCATGGCGAAGATGATGTCATAATGGTCGTCATGGCGACGATGATGTCATAATGGTCGTCATGGCGACGATGACGTCATAATGGTCGTCATGGCGACGATGATGTCATAATGGTCATCATGGCGACGGTGATGTCATAATAGTCGTCATGGCGACGATGATGTCCTAATGGTCGTCATGCCGACGATGATGTCATAATGGTCGTCACGGCGACGGTGTTGCCATAATGGTCGTCATGGCGACGATGTCATAATGGTCGTCATGGCGACGATGATGTTATAATGGTGGTCGTGGCGACGATGATGTCAATATGGTGGTCATGGCTTTGGTGATGTCATAATGTTCGTCATGGCGACGGTGATGTCATAATGGTCGTCATGGCAATGGTGATGTCGGAATGGTCGTCATGGCGACGATGATGTCAGTATGGTGGTCATGGCTTTGGTGATGTCATAATAGTCGTCATGGCGACGATGATGTCAGTATGGTGGTCATGGCTTTGGTGATGTCATAATGGTCGTCATGGCGACGGTGATGTCATAATGGTCATCATGGCAACGATGATGTCATACTGGTCGTCATGGCGACGGTGTTGCCATAATGGTCGTCATGGCGATGATGATGTCATAATGGTCGTCATGGCGACGATGATGTCATAATGGTTGTCATGGTTTTGGTGATGTCATAATGGTCGTCATGGCGACGGTGATGTCATAATGGTCGTCATGGCGACGATGATGTCATAATGGTCGTCACGGCGACGGTGATGTCATAATGGTCGTCATGGCGACGATGATGTCATACTGGTCGACATGGCGACGGTGTTGCCATAATGGTCGTCATGGCGACGATGATGTCATAATGGTCGTCATGCCGACGATGATGTCATAATGGTCGTCATGGCGACGGTGATGTCATAATGGTCGTCACGGCGATGATGATGTCATAATGGTCGTTACGGCGACGGTGATGTCATAATGGTCGTCATGGCGACGATGATGTCATACTGGTCGTCATGGCGACGGTGTTGCCATAATGGTCGTCATGGCGACGATGATGTCATAATGGTCGTCATGCCGACGATGATGTCATAATGGTCGTCATGGCGAAGGTGTTGCCATAATGGTCGTCATGGCGACGATGATGTCATAATGGTCGTCATGGCGACGGTGATGTCATAATGGTCGTCATGCCGACGATGATGTCATAATGTTCGTCATGGCGAAGATGATGTCATAATGGTCGTCATGGCGACGATGATGTCATAATGGTCGTCATGGCGACGATGACGTCATAATGGTCGTCATGGCGACGATGATGTCATAATGGTCATCATGGCTTTGGTGATGTCATAATAGTCGTCATGGCGACGGTGATGTCATAATGGTCGTCATGGCGACGATGATGTCATAATGGTCGTCGCGGCGACGATGATGTCATAATGGTCGTCACGGCGACGGTGATGTCATAATGGTCGTCATGGCGACGATGATGTCATACTGGTCGTCATGGCGACGGTGTTGCCATACTGGTCGTCATGGCGACGGTGTTGCCATAATGGTCGTCATGGCGACGATGATGTCATAATGGTCGTCATGGCGACGATGACGTCATAATGGTCGTCATGGCGACGATAACGTCATAATGGTCGTCATGGCGACGATGATGTCATAATGGTCGTCATGGCGACGATGATGTCATACTGGTCGTCATGGCGACGGTGTTGCCATAATGGTCGTCATGGCGACGATGATGTCATAATGGTCGTCATGGCGACGATGACGTCATAATGGTCGTCATGGCGACGATAACGTCATAATGGTCGTCATGGCGACGATGACGTCATAATGGTCGTCATGGCGACGATGACGTCATACTGGTCGTCATGGCGACGGTGTTGCCATAATGGTCGTCATGGCGACGATGATGTCATAATGGTCTTCATGGCGATGGTGTTGCCATAATGGTCATCACGGCGACGATGATGTCATAATTGTCGTCACGGCAACGGTGATGTCATAATGGTCGTCATGGCGACGATGATGTCATAATGGACGTCATGGCGACGATGATGTCATAATGGTCGTCATGGCGACGATGACGTCATAATGGTAGTCATGGCGACGATGATGTCATAATGGTCGTCATAGCGACGATGATGTCATACTGGTCGTCATGGCGACGGTGTTGCCATAATGGTCGTCATGGCGACGATGATGTCATAATGGTCGTCATGGCGACGATGACATCATAATGGTCGTCATGGCGACGATAACGTCATAATGGTCGTCATGGCGACGATGACGTCATAATGGTCGTCATGGCAACGATGACGTCATACTGGTCGTCATGGCGACGGTGTTGCCATAATGGTCGTCATGGCGACGATGATGTCAGTATGGTGGTCATGGCTTTGGTGATGTCATAATGGTCGTCATGGCGACGATGATGTCATAATGGTCGTCATGGCGAAGATGATGTCATAATGGTCGTCATGGCGACGATGATGTCATAATGGTCGTCATGCCGACGATGACGTCATAATGGTCGTCATGGCGACGATGATGTCATAATGGTCGTCATGGCGACGATGATGTCATAATGGTGGTCATGGCGACGATGATGTCAATATGGTGGTCATGGCTTTGGTGATGTCATAATGTTCGTCATGGCGACGGTGATGTCATAATGGTCGCCATGGCAATGGTGATGTCGGAATGGTCGTCATGGCGACGATGATGTCAGTATGGTGGTCATGGCTTTGGTGATGTCATAATAGTCGTCATGGCGACGATGATGTCATAATGGTCGTCATGGCGACGATGATGTCATAATGGTCGTCATGGCGACGATGATGTCAATATGGTTGTCATGGCTTTGGTGATGTCATAATGGTCGTCATGGCGACGGTGATGTCATAATGGTCGTCATGGCGACGATGATGTCATAATGGTCGTCGCGGCGACGATGATGTCATAATGGTCGTCACGGCGACGGTGATGTCATAATGGTCGTCATGGCGACGATGATGTCATACTGGTCGTCATGGCGACGGTGTTGCCATAATGGTCGTCATGGCGACGATGATGTCATAATGGTCGTCATGGCGACGATGACGTCATAATGGTCGTCATGGCGACGATAACGTCATAATGGTCGTCATGGCGACGATGACGTCATAATGGTCGTCATGGCGACGATGACGTCATAATGGTAGTCATGGCGACGATGATGTCATAATGGTCGTCATAGCGACGATGATGTCATACTGGTCGTCATGGCGACGGTGTTGCTATAATGGTCGTCATGGCGACGATGATGTCATAATGGTCGTCATGGCGACGGTGATGTCATAATGGTCGTCATGCCGACGATGATGTCAGTATGGTGGTCATGGCTTTGGTGATGTCATAATGGTCGTCATGGCGACGATGATGTCATAATGGTCGTCATGGCGAAGATGATGTCATAATGGTCGTCATGGCGACGATGATGTCATAATGGTCGTCATGCCGACGATGACGTCATAATGGTCGTCATGGCGACGATGATGTCATAATGGTCGTCATGGCGACGGTGATGTCGTAATATTCGTCATGGCGACGATGATATCATAATGGTCGTCATGCCGACGATGATGTCATAATGGTCGTCATGGCGACGGTGTTGCCATAATGGTCGTCATTGCGACGATGATGTCATAATGGTCGTCATGGTGACGATGATGTCATAATGATCGTCATGGCGACGATGATGTCAGTATGGTGGTCATGGCTTTGGTGATGTCATAATGGTCGTCATGGCAATGGTGATGTCAGAATGGTCGTCATGGCGACGATGATGTCAGTATGGTGGTCATGGCTTTGGTGATGTCATAATGGTCGTCATGGCGACGATGATGTCATTATGGTTGTCATGGCTTTGGTGATGTCATAATGGTCGTCATGGCGACGGTGATGTCATAATGGTCGTCATGGCGACGATGATGTCATAATGGTCGTCACGGCGACGGTGATGTCATAATGGTCGTCATGGCGACGATGATGTCATATTGGTCGTCATGGCGACGGTGTTGCCATAATGGTCTTCATGGCGACGATGATGTCATAATGGTCGTCATGGCGACGATGATGCCATAATGGTCGTCATGGCGACGATGACGTCATAATGGTCGTCATGGCGACGATGATGTCATAATGGTCGTCATGGGACGATGATGTCATACTGGTTGTCATGGCGACGGTGTTGCCATAATGGTCGTCATGGCGACGGTGATGTCATAATGGTCGTCATGCCGACGATGATGTCATAATGGTCGTCATGGCGACTATGTTGCCATAGTGGTCGTCATGGCGACGATGATGTCATAATGGTCGTCATGTCGACGGTGATGTCATAATGGTCGTCATGCCGACGAAGATGTCATAATGGTCGTCATGGCGAAGATGATGTCATAATGGTCGTCATGGCGACGATTATGTCATAATGGTCGTCATGGCGACGATGATGTCATAATGGTCGTCATGGCGACGGTGATGTCATAATGGTCGTCATGGCGACGGTGATGTCATAATAGTCGTCATGGCGACGATGATGTCATAATGGTCGTCATGGCGACGGTGTTGCCATAATGGTCGTCATGGCGACGATGATGTCATAATGGTCGTCATGGCGACGATGATGTCAGTATGGTGGTCATGGCTTTGGTGATGTCATAATAGTCGTCATGGCGACGATGATGTCATAATGGTTGTCATGGCGACGATGATGTCATAATGGTCGTCATGGCGACGATGATGTCAGTATGGTTGTCATGGCTTTGGTGATGTCATAATGGTCGTCACGGCGACGATGATGTCAAAATGGTCGTCACGGCGACGGTGATGTTATAATGGTCGTCATGGCGACGATGATGTCATACTGGTCGTCATGGCGACGGTGTTGCCATAATGGTTGTCATGGCGACGATGATGTCATAATGGTTGTCATGGCGACGATGATGTCATAATGGTCGTCACGGCGACGGTGATGTCATAATGGTCGTCATGGCGCCGGTGTTGCCATAATGGTCGTCATGGCGACGATGATGTCATAATGGTCATCATGGCGACGATGATGTCATAATGGTCGTCATGCCGACGATGATGTCATAATGGTCGTCATGGCGACGATGATGTCATAATGGTCGTCATGGCGACGATGACGTCATAATGGTCGTCATGGCGACGATGATGTCATAATGGTCGTCATGGCGACGATGACGTCATAATGGTCGTCATGGCGACGATGATGTCATAATGGTCGTCATGGCGACGATGATGTCATAATGGTCGTCATGGCGACGATGATGTCATAATGGTCGTCATGGCGACGGTGATGTCATAATAGTCGTCATGGCGACGATGATGTCATAATGGTCGTCATGGCGACGGTGTTGCCATAATGGTCGTCATGGCGACGATGATGTCATAATGGTCGTCATGGCGACGATGATGTCAGTATGGTGGTCATGGCTTTGGTGATGTCATAATAGTCGTCATGGCGACGATGATGTCATAATGGTCGTCATGGCGACGATGATGTCATAATGGTCGTCATGGCGACGATGATGTCAGTATGGTTGTCATGGCTTTGGTGATGTCATAATGGTCGTCACGGCGACGATGATGTCAAAATGGTCGTCACGGCGACGGTGATGTTATAATGGTCGTCATGGCGACGATGATGTCATACTGGTCGTCATGGCGACGGTGTTGCCATAATGGTTGTCATGGCGACGATGATGTCATAATGGTTGTCATGGCGACGATGATGTCATAATGGTCGTCACGGCGACGGTGATGTCATACTGGTCGTCATGGCGCCGGTGTTGCCATAATGGTCATCATGGCGACGATGATGTCATAATGGTCATCATGGCGACGATGATGTCATAATGGTCGTCATGCCGACGATGATGTCATAATGGTCGTCATGGCGACGATGATGTCATAATGGTCGTCATGGCGACGATGACGTCATAATGGTCGTCATGGCGACGATGATGTCATAATGGTCGTCATGGCGACGATGATGTCATAATGGTCGTCATGGCGACGGTGATGTCATAATGGTCGTCATGCCGACGATGATGTCATAATGGTCGTCATGGCGACGGTGTTGCCATAATGGTCGTCATGGTGACGATGATGTCATAATGGTCGTCATGGCGACGATGATGTCATAATGGTCGTCATGGCGACGATGATGTCAGTATGGTGGTCATGGCTTTGGTGATGTCATAATGGTCGTCATGGCGACGATGATGTCAGTATGGTGGTCATGGCTTTGGTGATGTCATAATGGTCGTCATGGCGACGATGATGTCATAATGGTCGTCATGGCGACGATGATGTCAATATGGTTGTCATGGCTTTGGTGATGTCATAATGGTCGTCATGGCGACGGTAATGTCATAATGGTCGTCATGGCGACGATGATGTCATAATGGTCGTCACGGCGACGATGATGTCATAATGGTCGTCACGGCGACGGTGATGTCATAATGGTCGTCATGGCGACGATGATGTCATACTGGTCGTCATGGCGACGGTGTTGCCATAATGGTCGTCATGGCGACGATGATGTCATAATGGTCGTCATGGCAACGATGATGTCATACTGGTCGTCATGGCGACGGTGTTGCCATAATGGTCGTCATGGCGACGATGATGTCATAATGGTCGTCATGGCGACGGTGATATCATAATGGTCGTCATGCCGACGATGATGTCAGTATGGTGGTCATGGCTTTGGTGATGTCATAATGGTCGTCATGGCGACGATGATGTCATAATGGTCGTCATGGCGACGATGATGTCATAATGGTCGCCATGGCGACGATGATGTCAGTATGGTGGTCATCGCTTTGGTGATGTCATAATGGTGGTCATGGCGACGGTGATGTCATAATGGTCGTCATGGCGACGATGATGTCATAATGGTCGTCATGGCGACGATGATGTCAATATGGTTGTCATGGCTTTGGTGATGTCATAATGGTCGTCATGGCGACGGTGATGTCATAATGGTCGTCATGGCGACGGTGATGTCATAATGGTCGTCATGGCGACGATGATGTCATACTGGTCGTCATGGCGACGGTGTTGCCATAATGGTCGTCATGGCGACGATGATGTCATAATGGTCGTCATGGCGACGGTGATGTCATAATGGTCGTCATGGCGACGATGATGTCATAATGGTCGTCACGGCGATGATGATGTCATAATGGTCGTTACGGCGACGGTGATGTCATAATGGTCGTCATGGCGACGGTGTTGCCATAATGGTTGTCATGGCGACGATGATGTCATAATGGTCGTCATGGCGACGGTGATGTCATACTGGTCATCATGGCGACGGTGTTGCCATAATGGTCGTCATGGCGACGATGATGTCATAATGGTCGTCATGCCGACGATGATGTCATAATGGTCGTCATGGCAACGGTGTTGCCATAATGGTCGTCACGGCGACGATGATGTCATAATGGTCGTCACGGCGACGGTGATGTCATAATGGTCGTCATGGCGACGATGATGTCATACTGGTCGTCATGGCGACGGTGATGTCATAATGGTCGTCATGGCGACTATTATGTCATACTGGTCGTCATGGCGACGGTGTTGCCATAATGGTCGTCATGGCGACGATGATGTCATAATGGTCGTCATGGCGACGATGATAAACTAATGGTCGTCATGGCGAAGATGACTTCATAATGGTCGTCATGGCGACGATGATGTCATAATGGTCGTCATGGCGACGATGATGTCATACTGGTCGTCATGGCGACGGTGTTGCCATAATGGTCGTCATGGCGACGATGATGTCATAATGGTCGTCATGGCGACGGTGATGTCATAATGGTCGTCATGCCGACGATGATGTCAGTATGGTGGTCATGGCTTTGGTGATGTCATAATGGTCGTCATGGCGACGATGATGTCATAATGGTCGTCATGGCGACGATGATGTCATAATGGTCGTCATGGCGACGATGATGTCAGTATGGTGGTCATGGCTTTGGTGATGTCATAATGGTCGTCATGGCGACGGTGATGTCATAATGGTCGTCATGGCAATGGTGATGTCAGAATGGTCGTCATGGCGACGATGATGTCAGTATGGTGGTCATGGCTTTGGTGATGTCATAATGGTCGTCATGGCGACGAAGATGTCATAATGGTCGTCATGGCGACGATGATGTCAATATGGTTGTCATGGCTTTGGTGATGTCATAATGGTCGTCATGGCGACGATGATGTCATAATGGTCGTCATGGCGACGATGATGTCATAATGGTCGTCACGGCGATGATGATGTCATAATGGTCGTTACGGCGACGGTGATGTCATAATGGTCGTCATGGCGACGATGATGTCATACTGGTCGTCATGGCGACGGTATTGCCATAATGGTCGTCATGGCGACGATGATGTCATAATGGTCGTCATGGCGACGATGACATCATAATGGTCGTCATGGCGACGATGATGTCATAATGGTCGTCATGCCGACGATGATGTCATAATGGTCGTCATGGCGACGGTGTTGCCATAATGGTCGTCATGGCGACGATGATGTCATAATGGTCGTCATGGTGACGATGATGCTATAATGGTCGTCATGGCGACGATGATGTCAGTATGGTGGTCATGGCTTTGGTGATGTCAAAATGGTCGTCATGGCGACGGTGATGTCATAATGGTCGTCATGGCAATGGTGATGTCAGAATGGTCGTCATGGCGACGATGATGTCAGTATGGTGGTCATGGCTTTGGTGATGTCATAATGGTCGTCATGGCGACGATGATGTCATAATGGTCGTCATGGCGACGATGATGTCAATATGGTTGTCATGGCTTTGGTGATGTCATAATGGTCGTCATGGCGACGGTGATGTCATAATGGTCGTCATGGCGACGGTGATGTCATAATGGTCGTCATGGCGACGGTGATGTCATAATGGTCGTCACGGCGACGATGATGTCATAATGGTCGTCACGGCGACGGTGATGTCATAATGGTCGTCACGGCGACGGTGATGTCATAATGGTCGTCATGGCGACGATGATGTCATACTGGTCGTCATGGCGACGGTGTTGCCATAATGGTCGTCATGGCGACGATGATGTCATAATGGTCGTCATGGCGACGATGATGTCATAATGGTCATCATGGCGACGATGATGTCATACTGGTCTTCATGGCGAAGGTGTTGCCATAATGGTCGTCATGGCGACGATGATGTCATAATGGTCGTCATGGCGACGGTGTTGCCATAATGGTCGTCATGGCGACGGTGTTGCCATAATGGTCGTCATGGCGACGATGATGTCATAATGGTCGTCATGGCGACGATGACGTCATACTGGTCGTCATGGCGACGATGATGTCATAATGGTCGTCATGTCGACGGTGATGTCATAATAGTCGTCATGGCGACGATAATGTCATAATGGTCGTCATGCCGACGATGATGTCATAATGGTCGTCATGGCGACGGTGTTGCCATAATGGTCGTCATGGCGACGATGATGTCAAAATGGTCGTCATGGCCATGACGATGTCATAATGGTCGTCATGGCGACGATGATGTCAGTATGGTGGTCATGGCTTTGGTGATGTAATAATGGTCGTCATGGCGACGGTGATGTCATAATGGTCGTCATGGCAATGGTGATGTCAGAATGGTCGTCATGGCGATGATGATGTCAGTATGGTGGTCATGACTTTGGTGATGTCATAATGGTCGTCATGGCGACGATGATGTCATAATGGTCGTCATGGCAACGATGACGTCATAATGGTCGTCATGGCGACGATGATGTCATAATGGTCGTCATGGCGACGGTGATGTCATAATAGTCGTCATGGCGACGATAATGTCATAATGGTCGTCATGCCGACGATAATGTCATAATGGTCGTCATGGCGACGGTGTTGCCATAATGGCCGTCATGGCGACGATGATGTCAAAATGGTCGTCATGGCCATGACGATGTCATAATGGTCGTCATGGCGACGATGATGTCAGTATGGTGGTCATGGCTTTGGTGATGTCATAATGGTCATCATGGCGACGGTGATGTCATAATGGTCGTCATGGCAATGGTGATGTCAGAATGGTCGTCATGGCGATGATGATGTCAGTATGGTGGTCATGACTTTGGTGATGTCATAATGGTCGTCATGGCGACGATGATGTCATAATGGTCGTCATGGCGACAATGATGTCATACTGGTCGTCATGGCGACGGTGTTGCCATAATGGTCGTCATGGCGACGATGATGTCATAATGGTCGTCATGCCGACGATGATGTCATAATGGTCGTCATGGCGACGGTGTTGCCATAATGGTCGTCATGGCGACGATGATGTCAGTATGGTGGTCATGGCTTTGGTGATGTCATAATGGTCGTCATGGCGACGGTGATGTCATAATGGTCGTCATGGCAATGGTGATGTCAGAATGGTCGTCATGGCGACGATGATGTCAGTATGGTGGTCATGGCTTTGGTGATGTCATAATGGTCGTCATGGCGACGGTGATGTCATAATGGTCGTCATGGCGACGGTGATGTCATAATGGTCGTCATGGCAATGGTGATGTCAGAATGGTCGTCATGGCGACGATGATGTCAGTATGGTGTTCATGGCTTTGGTGATGTCATAATGGTCGTCATGGCGACGTTGATGTCATAATGGTCGTCATGGCGACGATGATGTCAATATGGTTGTCATGGCTTTTTTGATGTCATAATGGTCGTCATGGCGACGGTGATGTCATAATGGTTGTCATGGCGACGATGATGTCATAATGGTCGTCACGGCGACGATGATGTCATAATGGTCATCATGGCGATGGTGTTGCCATAATGGTCGTCATGGCGACGATGATGTCATAATGGTCGTCATGCCGACGATGATGTCATAATGCTCGTCATGGCGACGGTGTTGCCATAATGGTCGTCATGGCGACGATGATGTCATAATGGTCGTCATGGCGACGATGACGTCATAATGGTCGTCATGGCGACGATGACGTCATAATGGTCGTCATGGCGACGGTGATGTCATAATAGTCATGGCGACGATGATGTCATAATGGTCGTCATGCCGACGATGATGTCATAATGGTCGTCATGGCGACAGTGTTGCCATAATAGTCGTCATGGCGACGATGATGTCTTAATGGTCGTCATGGCGACGACGATGTCATAATGGTCGTCATGGCGACGATGATGTCAGTATGGTGGTCATGGCTTTGGTGATGTCATAATGGTCGTCATGGCGACGGTGATGTCATAATGGTCGTCATGGCAATGGTGATGTCAGAATGGTCGTCATGGCGACGATGATGTCAGTATGGTGGTCATGGCTTTGGTGATGTCATAATGGTCGTCATGGCGACGATGATGTCAGTATGGTGGTCATGGCTTTGGTGATGTCATAATGGTCGTCATGGCGACGATGATGTCATAATGGTCGTCATGGCGACGATGATGTCAATATGGTTGTCATGGCTTTGGTGATGTCATAATGGTCGTCATGGCGACGGTGATGTCATAATGGTCGTCATGGCGACGATGATGTCATAATGGTCGTCACGGCGACGATGATGTCATAATGGTCGTCACGGCGACGGTGATGTCATAATGGTCGTCATGGCGACGATGATGTCATACTGGTCGTCATGGCGACGGTGTTGCCATAATGGTCGTCATGGCGACGATGATGTCAAAATGGTCGCCATGGCGACGATGATGTCATAATGGTCGTCATGGCGACGATGACGTCATAATGGTCGTCATGGCGAAGATGACGTCATAATGGTCGTCATGGCGACGATGATGTCATAATGGTCGTCATGGCGACGATGATGTCATACTGGTCGTCATGGCGACGGTGTTGCCATAATGGTCGTCATGGCGACGATGATGTCATAATGGTCGTCATGGCGACGGTGATGTCATAATGGTCGTCATGCCGACGATGATGTCAGTATGGTGGTCATGGCTTTGGTGATGTCATAATGGTCGTCATGGCGACGATGATATCATAATGGTCGTCATGGCGACGATGATGTCATAATGGTCGCCATGGCGATGATGATGTCAGTATGGTGGTCATGGCTTTGGTGATGTCATAATGGTCGTCATGGCGACGGTGATGTCATAATGGTCGTCATGGCGACGATGATGTCATAATGGTCGTCATGGCGACGATGATGTCAGTATGGTGGTCATGGCTTTGGTGATGTCATAATGGTCGTCATGGCGACGATGATGTCATAATGGTCGTCATGGCGACGATGATGTCAATATGGTTGTCATGGCTTTGGTGATGTCATAATGGTCGTCATGGCGACGGTGATGTCATAATGGTCGTCATGGCGACGATGATGTCATAATGGTCGTCACGGCGACGATGATGTCATAATGGTCGTCACGGCGACGGTGATGTCATAATGGTCGTCATGGCGACGATGATGTCATACTGGTCATCATGGCGACGGTGTTGCCATAATGGTCGTCATGGCGACGATGATGTCAAAATGGTCGCCATGGCGACGATGATGTCATAATGGTCATCATGGCGACGATGACGTCATAATGGTCGTCATGGCGACGATGATGTCATAATGGTCGTCATGGCGACGATGATGTCATACTGGTCGTCATGGCGACGGTGTTGCCATAATGGTCGTCATGGCGACGATGATGTCATAATGGTCGTCATGGCGACGGTGATGTCATAATGGTCATCATGCCGACGATGATGTCAGTATGGTGGTCATGGCTTTGGTGATGTCATAATGGTCGTCATGGCGACGATGATATCATAATGGTCGTCATGGCGACGATGATGTCATAATGGTCGCCATGGCGACGATGATGTCAGTATGGTGGTCATGGCTTTGGTGATGTCATAATGGTCGTCATGGCGACGGTGATGTCATAATGGTCGTCATGGCGACGATGATGTCATAATGGTCGTCATGGCGACGATGATGTCAGTATGGTGGTCATGGCTTTGGTGATGTCATAATGGTCGTCATGGCGACGATGATGTCATAATGGTCGTCATGGCGACGATGATGTCAATATGGTTGTCATGGCTTTGGTGATGTCATAATGGTCGTCATGGCGACGGTGATGTCATAATGGTCGTCATGGCGACGGTGATGTCATAATGGTCGTCATGGCGACGATGATGTCATAATGGTCATCATGGCGACGATGACGTCATAATGGTCGTCATGGCGACGATGATGTCATAATGGTCGTCATGGCGACGATGATGTCATACTGGTCGTCATGGCGACGGTGTTGCCATAATGGTCGTCATGGCGACGATGATGTCATAATGGTCGTCATGGCGACGGTGATGTCATAATGGTCATCATGCCGACGATGATGTCAGTATGGTGGTCATGGCTTTGGTGATGTCATAATGGTCGTCATGGCGACGATGATATCATAATGGTCGTCATGGCGACGATGATGTCATAATGGTCGCCATGGCGACGATGATGTCAGTATGGTGGTCATGGCTTTGGTGATGTCATAATGGTCGTCATGGCGACGGTGATGTCATAATGGTCGTCATGGCGACGATGATGTCATAATGGTCGTCATGGCGACGATGATGTCAGTATGGTGGTCATGGCTTTGGTGATGTCATAATGGTCGTCATGGCGACGATGATGTCATAATGGTCGTCATGGCGACGATGATGTCAATATGGTTGTCATGGCTTTGGTGATGTCATAATGGTCGTCATGGCGACGGTGATGTCATAATGGTCGTCATGGCGACGGTGATGTCATAATGGTCGTCATGGCGACGATGATGTCATACTGGTCGTCATGGCGACGGTGTTGCCATAATGGTCGTCATGGCGACGATGATGTCATAATGGTCGTCATGGCGACGATGATGTCAATATGGTTGTCATGGCTTTGGTGATGTCATAATGGTCGTCATGGCGACGGTGATGTCATAATGGTCGTCATGGCGACGATGATGTCATAATGGTCGTCACGGCGATGATGATGTCATAATGGTCGTTACGGCGACGGTGATGTCATAATGGTCGTCATGGCGACGGTGTTGCCATAATGGTTGTCATGGCGACGATGATGTCATAATGGTCGTCATGGCGACGGTGATGTCATACTGGTCATCATGGCGACGGTGTTGCCATAACGGTCGTCATGGCGACGATGATGTCATAATGGTCGTCATGGCGACGGTGTTGCCATAATGGTCGTCACGGCGACGATGATGTCATAATGGTCGTCACGGCGACGGTGATGTCATAATGGTCGTCATGGCGACGATGATGTCATACTGGTCGTCATGGCGACGGTGATGTCATAATGGTCGTCATGGCGACAATTATGTCATACAGGTCCTCATGGCGACGGTGTTGCCATAATGGTCGTCATGGCGACGATGATGTCATAATGGTCGTCATGGCGACGATGATATCATAATGGTCGTCATGGCGAAGATGACGTCATAATGGTCGTCATGGCGACGATGATGTCTTAATGGTCGTCATGGCGACGATGATGTCATACTGGTCGTCATGGCGACGGTGTTGCCATAATGGTCGTCATGGCGACGATGATGTCATAATGGTCGTCATGGCGACGGTGATGTCATAATGGTCGTCATGCCGACGATGATGTCAGTATGGTGGTCATGGCTTTGGTGATGTCATAATGGTCGTCATGGCGACGATGATGTCATAATGGTCGTCATGGCGACGATGATGTCATAATGGTCGTCATGGAGACGATGATGTCAGTATGGTGGTCATGGCTTTGGTGATGTCATAATGGTCGTCATAGCGACGGTGATGTCATAATGGTCGTCATGGCAATGGTGATGTCAGAATGGTCGTCATGGCGACGATTATGTCAGTATGGTGGTCATGGCTTTGGTGATGTCATAATGGTCGTCATGGCGACGAAGATGTCATAATGGTCGTCATGGCGACGATGATGTCAATATGGTTGTCATGGCTTTGGTGATGTCATAATGGTCGTCATGGCGACGATGATGTCATAATGGTCGTCATGGCGACGATGATGTCATAATGGTCGTCACGGCGATGATGATGTCATAATGGTCGTTACGGCTACGGTGATGTCATAATGGTCGTCATGGCGACGATGATGTCATAATGGTCGTCATGGCGACGGTGTTGCCATAATGGTCGTCATGGCGACGATGATGTCATAATGGTCGTCATGGTGACGATGATGTTATAATGGTCGTCATGGCGAGGATGATGTCAGTGTGGTGGTCATGGCTTTGGTGATGTCAAAATGGTCGTCATGGCTTTGGTGATGTCAGAATGGTCGTCATAGCGACGATGATGTCAGTATGGTGGTCATGGCTTTGGTGATGTCATAATGGTCGTCATGGCGACGATGATGTCATAATGGTCGTCATGGCGACGATGATGTCAATATGGTTGTCATGGCTTTGGTGATGTCATAATGGTCGTCATGGCGACGGTGATGTCATAATGGTCGTCATGGCGACGGTGATGTCATAATGGTCGTCATGGCGACGATGATGTCATAATGGTCGTCACGGCGACGATGATGTCATAATGGTCGTCACGGCGACGATGATGTCATAATGGTCGTCATGGCGACGATGATGTCATACTGGTCGTCATGGCGACGGTGTTGCCATAATGGTCGTCATGGCGACGATGATGTCATAATGGTCGTCATGGCGACGATGATGTCATAATGGTCATCATGGCGACGATGACGTCATAATGGTCGTCATGGCGACGATGATGTCATAATGGTCGTCATGGCGACGATGATGTCATACTGGTCGTCATGGCGAAGGTGTTGCCATAATGGTCGTCATGGCGACGATGATGTCATAATGGTCGTCATGCCGACGATGATGTCATAATGGTCGTCATGGCGACGGTGTTGCCATAATGGTCGTCATGGCGACGGTGTTGCCATAATGGTCGTCATGGCGACGATGATGTCATAATGGTCGTCACGGCGACGATGATGTCATAATGGTCGTCACGGCGACGATGATGTCATAATGGTCGTCATGGCGACGATGATGTCATACTGGTCGTCATGGCGACGGTGTAGCCATAATGGTCGTCATGGCGACGATGATGTCATAATGGTCGTCATGGCGACGATGATGTCATAATGGTCATCATGGCGACGATGACGTCATAATGGTCGTCATGGCGACGATGATGTCATAATGGTCGTCATGGCGACGATGATGTCATACTGGTCGTCATGGCGAAGGTGTTGCCATAATGGTCGTCATGGCGACGATGATGTCATAATGGTCGTCATGCCGACGATGATGTCATAATGGTCGTCATGGCGACGGTGTTGCCATAATGGTCGTCATGGCGACGGTGTTGCCATAATGGTCGTCATGGCGACGATGATGTCATAATGGTCGTCATGGCGACGATGACGTCATAATGGTCGTCATGGCGACGATGATGTCATAATGGTCGTCATGGCGACGGTGATGTCATAATAGTCGTCATGGCGACGATAATGTCATAATGGTCGTCATGCCGACGATGATGTCATAATGGTCGTCATGGCGACGGTGTTGCCATAATGGTCGTCATGGCGACGATGATGTCAAAATGGTCGTCATGGCGACGATGATGTCATAATGGTCATCATGGCGACGATGACGTCATAATGGTGGTCATGGCGACGATGATGTCATAATGGTCGTCATGGCGACGATGATGTCATACTGGTCGTCATGGCGAAGGTGTTGCCATAATGGTCGTCATGGCGACGATGATGTCATAATGGTCGTCATGCCGACGATGATGTCATAATGGTCGTCATGGCGACGGTGTTGCCATAATGGTCGTCATGGCGACGGTGTTGCCATAATGGTCGTCATGGCGACGATGATGTCATAATGGTCGTCATGGCGACGATGACGTCATAATGGTCGTCATGGCGACGATGATGTCATAATGGTCGTCATGGCGACGGTGATGTCATAATAGTCGTCATGGCGACGATAATGTCATAATGGTCGTCATGCCGACGATGATGTCATAATGGTCGTCATGGCGACGGTGTTGCCATAATGGCCGTCATGGCGACGATGATTTCAAAATGGTCGTCATGGCCATGACAATGTCATAATGGTCGTCATGGCGACGATGATGTCAGTATGGTGGTCATGGCTTTGGTGATGTCATAATGGTCGTCATGGCGACGGTGATGTCATAATGGTCGTCATGGCAATGGTGATGTCAGAATGGTCGTCATGGCGATGATGATGTCAGTATGGTGGTCATGACTTTGGTGATGTCATAATGGTCGTCATGGCGACGATGATATCATAATGGTCGTCATGGCGACAATGATGTCATAATGGTCGCCATGGCGACGATGATGTCAGTATGGTGGTCATGGCTTTGGTGATGTCATAATGGTCGTCATGGCGACGGTGATGTCATAATGGTCGTCATGGCGACGATGATGTCATAATGGTCGTCATGGCGACGATGATGTCAGTATGGTGGTCATGGCTTTGGTGATGTCATAATGGTCGTCATGGCGACGATGATGTCATAATGGTCGTCATGGCGACGATGATGTCAATATGGTTGTCATGGCTTTGGTGATGTCATAATGGTCGTCATGGCGACGGTGATGTCATAATGGTCGTCATGGCGACGGTGATGTCATAATGGTCGTCATGGCGACGATGATGTCATAATGGTCGTCACGGCGATGATGATGTCATAATGGTCGTTACGGCGACGGTGATGTCATAATGGTCGTCATGGCGACGGTGTTGCCATAATGGTTGTCATGGCGACGATGATGTCATAATGGTCGTCATGGCGACGGTGATGTCATACTGGTCATCATGGCGACGGTGTTGCCATAACGGTCGTCATGGCGACGATGATGTCATAATGGTCGTCACGGCGACGGTGATGTCATAATGGTCGTCATGGCGACGATGATGTCATACTGGTCGTCATGGCGACGGTGATGTCATAATGGTCGTCATGGCGACAATTATGTCATACAGGTCCTCATGGCGACGGTGTTGCCATAATGGTCGTCATGGCGACGATGATGTCATAATGGTCGTCATGGCGACGATGATATCATAATGGTCGTCATGGCGAAGATGACGTCATAATGGTCGTCATGGCGACGATGATGTCATAATGGTCGTCATGGCGACGATGATGTCATACTGGTCGTCATGGCGACGGTGTTGCCATAATGGTCGTCATGGCGACGATGATGTCATAATGGTCGTCATGGCGACGGTGATGTCATAATGGTCGTCATGCCGACGATGATGTCAGTATGGTGGTCATGGCTTTGGTGATGTCATAATGGTCGTCATGGCGACGATGATGTCATAATGGTCGTCATGGCGACGATGATGTCATAATGGTCGTCATGGAGACGATGATGTCAGTATGGTGGTCATGGCTTTGGTGATGTCATAATGGTCGTCATAGCGACGGTGATGTCATAATGGTCGTCATGGCAATGGTGATGTCAGAATGGTCGTCATGGCGACGATTATGTCAGTATGGTGGTCATGGCTTTGGTGATGTCATAATGGTCGTCATGGCGACGAAGATGTCATAATGGTCGTCATGGCGACGATGATGTCAATATGGTTGTCATGGCTTTGGTGATGTCATAATGGTCGTCATGGCGACGATGATGTCATAATGGTCGTCATGGCGACGATGATGTCATAATGGTCGTCACGGCGATGATGATGTCATAATGGTCGTTACGGCTACGGTGATGTCATAATGGTCGTCATGGCGACGATGATGTCATAATGGTCGTCATGGCGACGGTGTTGCCATAATGGTCGTCATGGCGACGATGATGTCATAATGGTCGTCATGGTGACGATGATGTTATAATGGTCGTCATGGCGAGGATGATGTTAGTGTGGTGGTCATGGCTTTGGTGATGTCAAAATGGTCGTCATGGCTTTGGTGATGTCAGAATGGTCGTCATGGCGACGATGATGTCAGTATGGTGGTCATGGCTTTGGTGATGTCATAATGGTCGTCATGGCGACGATGATGTCATAATGGTCGTCATGGCGACGATGATGTCAATATGGTTGTCATGGCTTTGGTGATGTCATAATGGTCGTCATGGCGACGGTGATGTCATAATGGTCGTCATGGCGACGGTGATGTCATAATGGTCGTCATGGCGACGATGATGTCATAATGGTCGTCACGGCGACGATGATGTCATAATGGTCGTCACGGCGACGATGATGTCATAATGGTCGTCATGGCGACGATGATGTCATACTGGTCGTCATGGCGACGGTGTTGCCATAATGGTCGTCATGGCGACGATGATGTCATAATGGTCGTCATGGCGACGATGATGTCATAATGGTCATCATGGCGACGATGACGTCATAATGGTCGTCATGGCGACGATGATGTCATAATGGTCGTCATGGCGACGATGATGTCATACTGGTCGTCATGGCGAAGGTGTTGCCATAATGGTCGTCATGGCGACGATGATGTCATAATGGTCGTCATGCCGACGATGATGTCATAATGGTCGTCATGGCGACGGTGTTGCCATAATGGTCGTCATGGCGACGGTGTTGCCATAATGGTCGTCATGGCGACGATGATGTCATAATGGTCGTCACGGCGACGATGATGTCATAATGGTCGTCACGGCGACGATGATGTCATAATGGTCGTCATGGCGACGATGATGTCATACTGGTCGTCATGGCGACGGTGTTGCCATAATGGTCGTCATGGCGACGATGATGTCATAATGGTCGTCATGGCGACGATGATGTCATAATGGTCATCATGGCGACGATGACGTCATAATGGTCGTCATGGCGACGATGATGTCATAATGGTCGTCATGGCGACGATGATGTCATACTGGTCGTCATGGCGAAGGTGTTGCCATAATGGTCGTCATGGCGACGATGATGTCATAATGGTCGTCATGCCGACGATGATGTCATAATGGTCGTCATGGCGACGGTGTTGCCATAATGGTCGTCATGGCGACGGTGTTGCCATAATGGTCGTCATGGCGACGATGATGTCATAATGGTCGTCATGGCGACGATGACGTCATAATGGTCGTCATGGCGACGATGATGTCATAATGGTCGTCATGGCGACGGTGATGTCATAATAGTCGTCATGGCGACGATAATGTCATAATGGTCGTCATGCCGACGATGATGTCATAAAGGTCGTCATGGCGACGGTGTTGCCATAATGGTCGTCATGGCGACGATGATGTCAAAATGGTCGTCATGGCGACGATGATGTCATAATGGTCATCATGGCGACGATGACGTCATAATGGTCGTCATGGCGACGATGATGTCATAATGGTCGTCATGGCGACGATGATGTCATACTGGTCGTCATGGCGAAGGTGTTGCCATAATGGTCGTCATGGCGACGATGATGTCATAATGGTCGTCATGCCGACGATGATGTCATAATGGTCGTCATGGCGACGGTGTTGCCATAATGGTCGTCATGGCGACTGTGTTGCCATAATGGTCGTCATGGCGACGATGATGTCATAATGGTCGTCATGGCGACGATGACGTCATAATGGTCGTCATGGCGACGATAATGTCATAATGGTCGTCATGGCGACGGTGATGTCATAATAGTCGTCATGGCGACGATAATGTCATAATGGTCGTCATGGCGACGGTGTTGCCATAATGGTCGTCATGGCGACGATGATGTCAAAATGGTCGTCATGGCCATGACGATGTCATAATGGTCGTCATGGCGACGATGATGTCAGTATGGTGGTCATGGCTTTGGTGATGTCATAATGGTCGTCATGGCGACGGTGATGTCATAATGGTCGTCATGGCAATGGTGATGTCAGAATGGTCGTCATGGCGATGATGATGTCAGTATGGTGGTCATGACTTTGGTGATGTCATAATGGTCGTCATGGCGACGATGATGTCATAATGGTCGTCATGGCGACGATGACGTCATAATGGTCGTCATGGCGACGATGATGTCATAATGGTCGTCATGGCGACGGTGATGTCATAATAGTCGTCATGGCGACGATAATGTCATAATGGTCGTCATGCCGACGATGATGTCATAATGGTCGTCATGGCGACGGTGTTGCCATAATGGCCGTCATGGCGACGATGATTTCAAAATGGTCGTCATGGCCATGACAATGTCATAATGGTCGTCATGGCGACGATGATGTCAGTATGGTGGTCATGGCTTTGGTGATGTCATAATGGTCGTCATGGCGACGGTGATGTCATAATGGTCGTCATGGCAATGGTGATGTCAGAATGGTCGTCATGGCGATGATGATGTCAGTATGGTGGTCATGACTTTGGTGATGTCATAATGGTCGTCATGGCGACGATGATATCATAATGGTCGTCATGGCGACGATGATGTCATAATGGTCGCCATGGCGACGATGATGTCAGTATGGTGGTCATGGCTTTGGTGATGTCATAATGGTCGTCATGGCGACGGTGATGTCATAATGGTCGTCATGGCGACGATGATGTCATAATGGTCGTCATGGCGACGATGATGTCAGTATGGTGGTCATGGCTTTGGTGATGTCATAATGGTCGTCATGGCGACGATGATGTCATAATGGTCGTCATGGCGACGATGATGTCAATATGGTTGTCATGGCTTTGGTGATGTCATAATGGTCGTCATGGCGACGGTGATGTCATAATGGTCGTCATGGCGACGGTGATGTCATAATGGTCGTCATGGCGACGATGATGTCATACTGGTCGTCATGGCGACGGTGTGGCCATAATGGTCGTCATGGCGATGATGATGTCATAATGGTCGTCATGGCGACGATGATGTCAATATGGTTGTCATGGCTTTGGTGATGTCATAATGGTCGTCATGGCGACGGTGATGTCATAATGGTCGTCATGGCGACGATGATGTCATAATGGTCGTCACGGCGACGATGATGTCATAATCGTCGTCACGGCGACGGTGATGTCATAATGGTCGTCATGGCGACGATGATGTCATACTGGTCATCATGGCGACGGTGTTTCCATAATAGTCGTCATGGCGACGATGATGTCAAAATGGTCGCCATGGCGACGATGATGTCATAATGGTCGTCATGGCGACGATGACGTCATAATGGTCGTCATGGCGACGATGATGTCATAATGGTCGTCATGGCGACGATGATGTCATACTGGTCGTCATGGCGACGGTGTTGCCATAATGGTCGTCATGGCGACGATGATGTCATAATGGTCGTCATGGCGACGGTGATGTCATAATGGTCATCATGCCGACGATGATGTCAGTATGGTGGTCATGGCTTTGGTGATGTCATAATGGTCGTCATGGCGACGATGATATCATAATGGTCGTCATGGCGACGATGATGTCATAATGGTCGCCATGGCGACGATGATGTCAGTATGGTGGTCATGGCTTTGGTGATGTCATAATGGTCGTCATGGCGACGGTGATGTCATAATGGTCGTCATGGCGACGATGATGTCATAATGGTCGTCATGGCGACGATGATGTCAGTATGGTGGTCATGGCTTTGGTGATGTCATAATGGTCGTCATGGCGACGATGATGTCATAATGGTCGTCATGGCGACGATGATGTCAATATGGTTGTCATGGCTTTGGTGATGTCATAATGGTCGTCATGGCGACGGTGATGTCATAATGGTCGTCATGGCGACGGTGATGTCATAATGGTCGTCATGGCGACGATGATGTCATACTGGTCGTCATGGCGACGGTGTTGCCATAATGGTCGTCATGGCGACGATGATGTCATAATGGTCGTCATGGCGACGATGATGTCAATATGGTTGTCATGGCTTTGGTGATGTCATAATGGTCGTCATGGCGACGATGATGTCATAATGGTCGTCATGGCGACGATGATGTCAATATGGTTGTCATGGCTTTGGTGATGTCATAATGGTCGTCATGGCGACGGTGATGTCATAATGGTCATCATGGCGACGATGATGTCATAATGGTCGTCACGGCGACGATGATGTCATAATGGTCGTCATGGCGACGATGATATCATAATGGTCGTCATGGCGAAGATGACGTCATAATGGTCGTCATGGCGACGATGATGTCATAATGGTCGTCATGGCGACGATGATGTCATACTGGTCGTCATGGCGACGGTGTTGCCATAATGGTCGTCATGGCGACGATGATGTCATAATGGTCGTCATGGCGACGGTGATGTCATAATGGTCGTCATGCCGACGATGATGTCAGTATGGTGGTCATGGCTTTGGTGATGTCATAATGGTCGTCATGGCGACGATGATGTCATAATGGTCGTCATGGCGACGATGATGTCATAATGGTCGTCATGGAGACGATGATGTCAGTATGGTGGTCATGGCTTTGGTGATGTCATAATGGTCGTCATAGCGACGGTGATGTCATAATGGTCGTCATGGCAATGGTGATGTCATAATGGTCGTTACGGCGACGGTGATGTCATAATGGTCGTCATGGCGACGATGATGTCATACTGGTCGTCATGGCGAAGGTGTTGCCATAATGGTCGTCATGGCGACGATGATGTCATAATGGTCGTCATGCCGACGATGATGTCATAATGGTCGTCATGGCGACGGTGTTGCCATAATGGTCGTCATGGCGACGGTGTTGCCATAATGGTCGTCATGGCGACGATGATGTCATAATAGTCGTCATGGCGACGATGACGTCATAATGGTCGTCATGGCGACGATGATGTCATAATGGTCGTCATGGCGACGGTGATGTCATAATAGTCGTCATGGCGACGATAATGTCATAATGGTCGTCATGCCGACGATGATGTCATAATGGTCGTCATGGCGACGGTGTTGCCATAATGGTCGTCATGGCGACGATGATGTCAAAATGGTCGTCATGGCCATGACGATGTCATAATGGTCGTCATGGCGACGATGATGTCAGTATGGTGGTCATGGCTTTGGTGATGTCATAATGGTCGTCATGGCGACGGTGATGTCATAATGGTCGTCATGGCAATGGTGATGTCAGAATGGTCGTCATGGAGACGATGATGTCAGTATGGTGGTCATGGCTTTGGTGATGTCATAATGGTCGTCATAGCGACGGTGATGTCATAATGGTCGTCATGGCAATGGTGATGTCATAATGGTCGTTACGGCGACGGTGATGTCATAATGGTCGTCATGGCGACGATGATGTCATACTGGTCGTCATGGCGAAGGTGTTGCCATAATGGTCGTCATGGCGACGATGATGTCATAATGGTCGTCATGCCGACGATGATGTCATAATGGTCGTCATGGCGACGGTGTTGCCATAATGGTCGTCATGGCGACGGTGTTGCCATAATGGTCGTCATGGCGACGATGATGTCATAATGGTCGTCATGGCGACGATGACGTCATAATGGTCGTCATGGCGACGATGATGTCATAATGGTCGTCATGGCGACGGTGATGTCATAATAGTCGTCATGGCGACGATAATGTCATAATGGTCGTCATGCCGACGATGATGTCATAATGGTCGTCATGGCGACGGTGTTGCCATAATGGTCGTCATGGCGACGATGATGTCAAAATGGTCGTCATGGCCATGACGATGTCATAATGGTCGTCATGGCGACGATGATGTCAGTATGGTGGTCATGGCTTTGGTGATGTCATAATGGTCGTCATGGCGACGGTGATGTCATAATGGTCGTCATGGCAATGGTGATGTCAGAATGGTCGTCATGGCGATGATGATGTCAGTATGGTGGTCATGACTTTGGTGATGTCATAATGGTCGTCATGGCGACGATGATGTCATAATGGTCGTCATGGCGACGATGACGTCATAATGGTCGTCATGGCGACGATGATGTCATAATGGTCGTCATGGCGACGGTGATGTCATAATAGTCGTCATGGCGACGATAATGGCATAATGGTCGTCATGCCGACGATGATGTCATAATGGTCGTCATGGCGACGGTGTTGCCATAATGGCCGTCATGGCGACGATGATTTCAAAATGGTCGTCATGGCCATGACAATGTCATAATGGTCGTCATGGCGACGATGATGTCAGTATGGTGGTCATGGCTTTGGTGATGTCATAATGGTCGTCATGGCGACGGTGATGTCATAATGGTCGTCATGGCAATGGTGATGTCAGAATGGTCGTCATGGCGATGATGATGTCAGTATGGTGGTCATGACTTTGGTGATGTCATAATGGTCGTCATGGCGACGATGATATCATAATGGTCGTCATGGCGACGATGATGTCATAATGGTCGCCATGGCGACGATGATGTCAGTATGGTGGTCATGGCTTTGGTGATGTCATAATGGTCGTCATGGCGACGGTGATGTCATAATGGTCGTCATGGCGACGATGATGTCATAATGGTCGTCATGGCGACGATGATGTCAGTATGGTGGTCATGGCTTTGGTGATGTCATAATGGTCGTCATGGCGACGATGATGTCATAATGGTCGTCATGGCGACGATGATGTCAATATGGTTGTCATGGCTTTGGTGATGTCATAATGGTCGTCATGGCGACGGTGATGTCATAATGGTCGTCATGGCGACGGTGATGTCATAATGGTCGTCATGGCGACGATGATGTCATACTGGTCGTCATGGCGACGGTGTTGCCATAATGGTCGTCATGGCGATGATGATGTCATAATGGTCGTCATGGCGACGATGATGTCAATATGGTTGTCATGGCTTTGGTGATGTCATAATGGTCGTCATGGCGACGGTGATGTCATAATGGTCGTCATGGCGACGATGATGTCATAATGGTCGTCACGGCGACGATGATGTCATAATGGTCGTCACGGCGACGGTGATGTCATAATGGTCGTCATGGCGACGATGATGTCATACTGGTCATCATGGCGACGGTGTTGCCATAATGGTCGTCATGGCGACGATGATGTCAAAATGGTCGCCATGGCGACGATGACGTCATAATGGTCGTCATGGCGACGATGACGTCATAATGGTCGTCATGGCGACGATGACGTCATAATGGTCGTCATGGCGACGATGACGTCATAATGGTCGTCATGGCGACGATGATGTCATAATGGTCGTCATGGCGACGATGATGTCATACTGGTCGTCATGGCGACGGTGTTGCCATAATGGTCGTCATGGCGACGATGATGTCATAATGGTCGTCATGGCGACGGTGATGTCATAATGGTCATCATGCCGACGATGATGTCAGTATGGTGGTCATGGCTTTGGTGATGTCATAATGGTCGTCATGGCGACGATGATATCATAATGGTCGTCATGGCGACGATGATGTCATAATGGTCGCCATGGCGACGATGATGTCAGTATGGTGGTCATGGCTTTGGTGATGTCATAATGGTCGTCATGGCGACGGTGATGTCATAATGGTCGTCATGGCGACGATGATGTCATAATGGTCGTCATGGCGACGATGATGTCAGTATGGTGGTCATGGCTTTGGTGATGTCATAATGGTCGTCATGGCGACGATGATGTCATAATGGTCGTCATGGCGACGATGATGTCAATATGGTTGTCATGGCTTTGGTGATGTCATAATGGTCGTCATGGCGACGGTGATGTCATAATGGTCGTCATGGCGACGGTGATGTCATAATGGTCGTCATGGCGACGATGATGTCATACTGGTCGTCATGGCGACGGTGTTGCCATAATGGTCGTCATGGCGACGATGATGTCATAATGGTCGTCATGGCGACGATGATGTCATACTGGTCGTCATGGCGACGGTGTTGCCATAATGGTCGTCATGGCGACGATGATGTCATAATGGTCGTCATGGCGACGATGATGTCAATATGGTTGTCATGGCTTTGGTGATGTCATAATGGTCGTCATGGCGACGGTGATGTCATAATGGTCATCATGGCGACGATGATGTCATAATGGTCGTCACGGCGATGATGATGTCATAATGGTCGTTACGGCGACGGTGATGTCATAATGGTCGTCATGGCGACGGTGTTGCCATAATGGTTGTCATGGCGACGATGATGTCATAATGGTCGTCATGGCGACGGTGATGTCATACTGGTCATCATGGCGACGGTGTTGCCATAATGGTCGTCATGGCGACGATGATGTCATAATGGTCGTCATGGCGATGGTGTTTCCATAATGGTCGTCACGGCGACGATGATGTCATAATGGTCGTCACGGCGACGGTGATGTCATAATGGTCGTCATGGCGACGATGATGTCATACTGGTCGTCATGGCGACTGTGATGTCATAATGGTCGTCATGGCGACAATTATGTCATACTGGTCGTCATGGCGACGGTGTTGCCATAATGGTCGTCATGGCGACGATGATGTCATAATGGTCGTCATGGCGACGATGATATCATAATGGTCGTCATGGCGAAGATGACGTCATAATGGTCGTCATGGCGACGATGATGTCATAATGGTCGTCATGGCGACGATGATGTCATACTGGTCGTCATGGCGACGGTGTTGCCATAATGGTCGTCATGGCGACGATGATGTCATAATGGTCGTCATGGCGACGGTGATGTCATAATGGTCGTCATGCCGACGATGATGTCAGTATGGTGGTCATGGCTTTGGTGATGTCATAATGGTCGTCATGGCGACGATGATGTCATAATGGTCGTCATGGCGACGATGATGTCATAATGGTCGTCATGGAGACGATGATGTCAGTATGGTGGTCATGGCTTTGGTGATGTCATAATGGTCGTCATAGCGACGGTGATGTCATAATGGTCGTCATGGCAATGGTGATGTCATAATGGTCGTTACGGCGACGGTGATGTCATAATGGTCGTCATGGCGACGATGATGTCATACTGGTCGTCATGGCGAAGGTGTTGCCATAATGGTCGTCATGGCGACGATGATGTCATAATGGTCGTCATGCCGACGATGATGTCATAAAGGTCGTCATGGCGACGGTGTTGCCATAATGGTCGTCATGGCGACGATGATGTCATAATGGTCGTCATGGCGACGATGACGTCATAATGGTCGTCATGGCGACGATGATGTCATAATGGTCGTCATGGCGACGGTGATGTCATAATAGTCGTCATGGCGACGATAATGTCATAATGGTCGTCATGCCGACGATGATGTCATAATGGTCGTCATGGCGACGGTGTTGCCATAATGGTCGTCATGGCGACGATGATGTCAAAATGGTCGTCATGGCCATGACGATGTCATAATGGTCGTCATGGCGACGATGATGTCAGTATGGTGGTCATGGCTTTGGTGATGTCATAATGGTCGTCATGGCGACGGTGATGTCATAATGGTCGTCATGGCAATGGTGATGTCAGAATGGTCGTCATGGCGATGATGATGTCAGTATGGTGGTCATGACTTTGGTGATGTCATAATGGTCGTCATGGCGACGGTGATGTCATAATAGTCGTCATGGCGACGATGATGTCCTAATGGTCGTCATGCCGACGATGATGTCCTAATGGTCGTCATGCCGACGATGATGTCATAATGGTCGTCATGGCGACGGTGCTGCCATAATGGTCGTCATGGCGACGATGTCATAATGGTCGTCATGGCGACGATGATGTTATAATGGTGGTCGTGGCGACGATGATGTCAATATGGTGGTCATGGCTTTGGTGATGTCATAATGTTCGTCATGGCGACGGTGATGTCATAATGGTCGTCATGGCAATGGTGATGTCGGAATGGTCGTCATGGCGACGATGATGTCACTATGGTGGTCATGGCTTTGGTGATGTCATAATAGTCGTCATGGCGTCGATGATGTCATAATGGTCGTCATGGCGACGATGATGTCATAATGGTCGTCATGGCGACGATGATGTCAATATGGTTGTCATGGCTTTGGTGATGTCATAAAGGTCGTCATGGCGACGATGATGTCATAATGGTCGTCGCGGCGACGATGATGTCATAATGGTCATCACGGCGACGGTGATGTCATAATGGTCGTCATGGCGACGATGATGTCATACTGGTCGTCATGGCGACGGTGTTGCCATAATGGTCGTCATGGCGACGATGATGTCATAATGGTCGTCATGGCGACGGTGATGTCATAATGGTCGTCATGCCGACGATGATGTCAGTATGGTGGTCATGGATTTGGTGATGTCATAATGGTCGTCATGGCGACGGACATGTCATAATGGTCGTCATTGCGACGATGATGTCAGTATGGTGGTCATGGCTTTGGTGATGTCATAATGGTCGTCATGGCGACGGTGATGTCATAATGGTCGTCATGGCGACGATGATGTCATAATGGTCGTCATGGCGACGATGATGTCAGTATGGTGGTCATGGCTTTGGTGATGTCATAATGGTCGTCATGGCGACGATGATGTCATAATGGTCGTCATGGCGACGATGATGTCAATATGGTTGTCATGGCTATGGTGATGTCATAATGGTCGTCATGGCGACGGTGATGTCATAATGGTCGTCATGGCGACGGTGATGTCATAATGGTCATCATGGCAACGATGATGTCATACTGGTCGTCATGGCGACGGTGTTGCCATAATGGTCGTCATGGCGACGATCATGTCATAATGGTCGTCATGGCGACGATGATGTCATAATGGTTGTCATGGTTTTGGTGATGTCATAATGGTCGTCATGGCGACGGTGATGTCATAATGGTCGTCATGGCGACGATGATGTCATAATGGTCGTCACGGCGATGATGATGTCATAATGGTCGTTACGGCGACGGTGATGTCATAATGGTCGTCATGGCGACGATGATGTCATACTGGTCGTCATGGCGACGGTGTTGCCATAATGGTCGTCATGGCGACGATGATGTCATAATGGTCGTCATGCCGACGATGATGTCATAATGGTCGTCATGGCGAAGGTGTTGCCATAATGGTCGTCATGGCGACGATGATGTCATAATGGTCGTCATGGCAACGGTGATGTCATAATGGTCGTCATGCCGACGATGATGTCATAATGGTCGTCATGGCGACGATGACGTCATAATGGTCGTCATGGCGACGATGTCATAATGGTCATCATGGCGACGGTGATGTCATAATAGTCGTCATGGCGACGATGATGTCCTAATGGTCGTCATGCCGACGATGATGTCATAATGGTCGTCATGGCGACGGTGTTGCCATAATGGTCGTCATGGCGACGATGATGTCATAATGGTCGTCATGGCGACGATGATGTCATAATGGTGGTCATGGCGACGATGATGTCAATATGGTGCTCATGGCTTTGGTGATGTCATAATGTTCGTCATGGCGACGGTGATGTCATAATGGTCGTCATGGCAATGGTGATGTCGGAATGGTCGTCATGGCGACGATGATGTCAGTATGGTGGTCATGGCTTTGGTGATGTCATAATAGTCGTCATGGCGACGATGATGTCATAATGGTCGTCATGGCGACGATGATGTCATAATGGTCGTCATGGCGACGATGATGTCAATATGGTTGTCATGGCTTTGGTGATGTCATAATAGTCGTCATGGCGACGGTGATGTCATAATGGTCGTCATGGCGACGATGATGTCATACTGGTCGTCATGGCGACGGTGTTGCCATAATGGTCGTCATGGCGACGATGATGTCATAATGGTCGTCATGGCGACGATGACGTCATAATGGTCGTCATGGCGACGATAACGTCATAATGGTCGTCATGGCGACGATGATGTCATAATGGTCGTCATGGCGACGATGATGTCATACTGGTCGTCATGGCGACGGTGTTGCCATAATGGTCGTCATGGCGACGATGATGTCATAATGGTCGTCATGGCGACGATGACGTCATAATGGTCGTCATGGCGACGATAACGTCATAATGGTCGTCATGGCGACGATGACGTCATAATGGTCGTCATGGCAACGATGACGTCATACTGGTCGTCATGGCGACGGTGTTGCCATAATGGTCGTCATGGCGACGATGATGTCATAATGGTCTTCATGGCGATGGTGTTGCCATAATGGTCATCACGGCGACGATGATGTCATAATTGTCGTCACGGCAACGGTGATGTCATAATGGTCGTCATGGCGACGATGATGTCATAATGGACGTCATGGCGACGATGATGTCATAATGGTCGTCATGGCGACGATGACGTCATAATGGTAGTCATGGCGACGATGATGTCATAATGGTCGTCATAGCGACGATGATGTCATACTGGTCGTCATGGCGACGGTGTTGCCATAATGGTCGTCATGGCGACGATGATGTCATAATGGTCGTCATGGCGACGGTGATGTCATAATGGTCGTCATGCCGACGATGATGTCAGTATGGTGGTCATGGCTTTGGTGATGTCATAATGGTCGTCATGGCGACGATGATGTCATAATGGTCGTCATGGCGAAGATGATGTCATAATGGTCGTCATGGCGACGATGATGTCATAATGGTCGTCATGCCGACGATGACGTCATAATGGTCGTCATGGCGACGATGATGTCATAATGGTCGTCATGGCGACGATGATGTCATAATGGTGGTCATGGCGACGATGATGTCAATATGGTGGTCATGGCTTTGTTGATGTCATAATGTTCGTCATGGCGACGGTGATGTCATAATGGTCGTCATGGCAACGGTGATGTCGGAATGGTCGTCATGGCGACGATGATGTCAGTATGGTGGTCATGGCTTTGGTGATGTCATAATAGTCGTCATGGCGACGATGATGTCATAATGGTCGTCATGGCGACGATGATGTCATAATGGTCGTCATGGCGACGATGATGTCAATATGGTTGTCATGGCTTTGGTGATGTCATAATGGTCGTCATGGCGACGGTGATGTCATAATGGTCGGCATGGCGACGATGATGTCATAATGGTCGTCGCGGCGACGATGATGTCATAATGGTCGTCACGGCGACGGTGATGTCATAATGGTCGTCATGGCGACGATGATGTCATACTGGTCGTCATGGCGACGGTGTTGCCATAATGGTCGTCATGGCGACGATGATGTCATAATGGTCGTCATGGCGACGATGACGTCATAATGGTCGTCATGGCGACGATAACGTCATAATGGTCGTCATGGCAACGATGACGTCATAATGGTCGTCATGGCAACGATGACGTCATACTGGTCGTCATGGCGACGGTGTTGCCATAATGGTCGTCATGGCGACGATGATGTCATAATGGTCTTCATGGCGACGATGTTGCCATAATGGTCATCACGGCGACGATAATGTCATAATGGTCGTCACGGCAACGGTGATGTCATAATGGTCGTCATGGCGACGATGATGTCATAATGTACGTCATGGCGACGATTATGTCATAATGGTCGTCATGGCGACGATGACGTCATATTGGTAGTCATGGCGACGATGATGTCATAATGGTCGTCATAGCGACGATGATGTCATACTGGTCGTCATGGCGACGGTGTTGCCATAATGGTCGTCATGGCGACGATGATGTCATAATGGTCGTCATGGCGACGGTGATGTCATAATGGTCGTCATGCCGACGATGATGTCAGTATGGTGGTCATGGCTTTGGTGATGTCATAATGGTCGTCATGGCGACGATGATGTCATAATGGTCGTCATGGCGAAGATGATGTCATAATGGTCGTCATGGCGACGATGATGTCATAATGGTCGTCATGCCGACGATGACGTCATAATGGTCGTCATGGCGACGATGATGTCATAATGGTCGTCATGGCGACGGTGATGTCGTAATATTCGTCATGGCGACGATGATATCATAATGGTCATCATGCCGACGATGATGTCATAATGGTCGTCATGGCGACGGTGTTGCCATAATGGTCGTCATGGCGACGATGATGTCATAATGGTCGTCATGGTGACGATGATGTCATAATGATCGTCATGGCGACGATGATGTCAGTATGGTGGTCATGGCTTTGGTGATGTCATAATGGTCGTCATGGCAATGGTGATGTCAGAATGGTCGTCATGGCGACGATGATGTCAGTATGGTGGTCATGGCTTTGGTGATGTCATAATGGTCGTCATGGCGACGATGATGTCATTATGGTTGTCATGGCTTTGGTGATGTCATAATGGTCGTCATGGCGACGGTGATGTTATAATGGTCGTCATGGCGACGATGATGTCATAATGGTCGTCACGGCGAGGATGATGTCATAATGGTCGTCACGGCGACGGTGATGTCATAATGGTCGTCATGGCGACGATGATGTCATACTGGTCGTCATGGCGACGGTGTTGCCATAATGGTCTTCATGGCGACGATGATGTCATAATGGTCGTCATGGCGACGATGATGCCATAATGGTCGTCATGGCGACGATGATGTCATAATGGTCGTCATGGCGACGATGATGTCATAATGGTCGTCATGGGACGATGATGTCATACTGGTTGTCATGGCGACGGTGTTGCCATAATGGTCGTCATGGCGACGGTGATGTCATAATGGTCGTCATGCCGACGATGATGTCATAATGGTCGTCATGGCGACTATGTTGCCATAGTGGTCGTCATGGCGACGATGATGTCATAATGGTCGTCATGTCGACGGTGATGTCATAATGGTCGTCATGCCGACGATGATGTCATAATGGTCGTCATGGCGAAGATGATGTCATAATGGTCGTCATGGCGACGATGATGTCATAATGGTCGTCATGGGACGATGATGTCATACTGGTTGTCATGGCGACGGTGTTGCCATAATGGTCGTCATGGCGACGGTGATGTCATAATGGTCGTCATGCCGACGATGATGTCATAATGGTCGTCATGGCGACTATGTTGCCATAGTGGTCGTCATGGCGACGATGATGTCATAATGGTCGTCATGTCGACGGTGATGTCATAATGGTCGTCATGCCGACGATGATGTCATAATGGTCGTCATGGCGAAGATGATGTCATAATGGTCGTCATGGCGACGATGATGTCATAATGGTCGTCATGGCGACGATGATGTCATAATGGTCGTCATGGCGACGGTGATGTCATAATAGTCGTCATGGCGACGGTGATGTCATAATAGTCGTCATGGCGACGATGATGTCATAATGGTCGTCATGGCGACGGTGTTGCCATAATGGTCGTCATGGCGACGATGATGTCATAATGGTCGTCATGGCGACGATGATGTCAGTATGGTGGTCATGGCTTTGGTGATGTCATAATAGTCGTCATGGCGACGATGATGTCATAATGGTTGTCATGGCGACGATGATGTCATAATGGTCGTCATGGCGACGATGATGTCAGTATGGTTGTCATGGCTTTGGTGATGTCATAATGGTCGTCACGGCGACGATGATGTCAAAATGGTCGTCACGGCGACGGTGATGTTATAATGGTCGTCATGGCGACGATGATGTCATACTGGTCGTCATGGCGACGGTGTTGCCATAATGGTTGTCATGGCGACGATGATGTCATAATGGTTGTCATGGCGACGATGATGTCATAATGGTCGTCACGGCGACGGTGATGTCATAATGGTCGTCATGGCGCCGGTGTTGCCATAATGGTCGTCATGGCGACGATGATGTCATAATGGTCATCATGGCGACGATGATGTCATAATGGTCGTCATGCCGACGATGATGTCATAATGGTCGTCATGGCGACGATGATGTCATAATGGTCGTCATGGCGACGATGACGTCATAATGGTCGTCATGGCGACGATGATGTCATAATGGTCGTCATGGCGACGATGATGTCATAATGGTCGTCATGGCGACGATGATGTCATAATGGTCGTCATGGCGACGATGATGTCATAATGGTCGTCATGGCGACGATGATGTCATAATGGTCGTCATGGCGACGGTGATGTCATAATAGTCGTCATGGCGACGATGATGTCATAATGGTCGTCATGGCGACGGTGTTGCCATAATGGTCGTCATGGCGACGATGATGTCATAATGGTCGTCATGGCGACGATGATGTCAGTATGGTGGTCATGGCTTTGGTGATGTCATAATAGTCGTCATGGCGACGATGATGTCATAATGGTCGTCATGGCGACGATGATGTCATAATGGTCGTCATGGCGACGATGATGTCAGTATGGTTGTCATGGCTTTGGTGATGTCATAATGGTCGTCACGGCGACGATGATGTCAAAATGGTCGTCACGGCGACGGTGATGTTATAATGGTCGTCATGGCGACGATGATGTCATACTGGTCGTCATGGCGACGGTGTTGCCATAATGGTTGTCATGGCGACGATGATGTCATAATGGTTGTCATGGCGACGATGATGTCATAATGGTCGTCACGGCGACGGTGATGTCATACTGGTCGTCATGGCGCCGGTGTTGCCATAATGGTCATCATGGCGACGATGATGTCATAATGGTCATCATGGCGACGATGATGTCATAATGGTCGTCATGGCGACGATGACGTCATAATGGTCGTCATGGCGACGATGATGTCATAATGGTCGTCATGGCGACGATGACGTCATAATGGTCGTCATGGCGACGATGATGTCATAATGGTCGTCATGGCGACGATGATGTCATAATGGTCGTCATGGCGACGGTGATGTCATAATGGTCGTCATGCCGACGATGATGTCATAATGGTCGTCATGGCGACGGTGTTGCCATAATGGTCGTCATGGTGACGATGATGTCATAATGGTCGTCATGGCGACGATGATGTCATAATGGTCGTCATGGCGACGGTGATGTCAGTATGGTGGTCATGGCTTTGGTGATGTCATAATGGTCGTCATGGCGACGATGATGTCAGTATGGTGGTCATGGCTTTGGTGATGTCATAATGGTCGTCATGGCGACGATGATGTCATAATGGTCGTCATGGCGACGGTGATGTCAATATGGTTGTCATGGCTTTGGTGATGTCATAATGGTCGTCATGGCGACAGTGATGTCATAATGGTCGTCATGGCGACGATGATGTCATAATGGTCGTCACGGCGACGATGATGTCATAATGGTCGTCACGGCGACGGTGATGTCATAATGGTCGTCATGGCGACGATGATGTCATACTGGTCGTCATGGCGACGGTGTTGCCATAATGGTCGTCATGGCGACGATGATGTCAAAATGGTCGCCATGGCGACGATGATGTCATAATGGTCGTCATGGCGACGATGACGTCATAATGGTCGTCATGGCGAAGATGACGTCATAATGGTCGTCATGGCGACGATGATGTCATAATGGTCGTCATGGCGACGATGATGTCATACTGGTCGTCATGGCGACGGTGTTGCCATAATGGTCGTCATGGCGACGATGATGTCATAATGGTCGTCATGGCGACGGTGATGTCATAATGGTCGTCATGCCGACGATGATGTCAGTATGGTGGTCATGGCTTTGGTGATGTCATAATGGTCGTCATGGCGACGATGATGTCATAATGGTCGTCATGGCGACGATGATGTCATAATGGTCGCCATGGCGACGATGATGTCAGTATGGTGGTCATGGCTTTGGTGATGTCATAATGGTCGTCATGGCGACGGTGATGTCATAATGGTCGTCATGGCGACGATGATGTCATAATGGTCGTCATGGCGACGATGATGTCAGTATGGTGGTCATGGCTTTGGTGATGTCATAATGGTCGTCATGGCGACGATGATGTCATAATGGTCGTCATGGCGACGATGATGTCTATATGGTTGTCATGGCTTTGGTGATGTCATAATGGTCGTCATGGCGACGGTGATGTCATAATGGTCGTCATGGCGACGGTGATGTCATAATGGTCGTCATGGCGACGATGATGTCATACTGGTCGTCATGGCGATGGTGTTGCCATAATGGTCGTCATGGCGACGATGATGTCATAATGGTCGTCATGGCGACGGTGATGTCATAATGGTCGTCATGGCGACGGTGATGTCATAATGGTCGTCACGGCGATGATGATGTCATAATGGTCGTTACGGCGACGGTGATGTCATAATGGTCGTCATGGCGACGGTGTTGCCATAATGGTTGTCATGGCGACGATGATGTCATAATGGTCGTCATGGCGACGGTGATGTCATACTGGTCATCATGGCGACGGTGTTGCCATAATGGTCGTCATGGCGACGATGATGTCATAATGGTCGTCATGCCGACGATGATGTCATAATGGTCGTCATGGCAACGGTGTTGCCATAATGGTCGTCACGGCGACGATGATGTCATAATGGTCGTCACGGCGACGGTGATGTCATAATGGTCGTCATGGCGACGATGATGTCATACTGGTCGTCATGGCGACGGTGATGTCATAATGGTCGTCATGGCGACTATTATGTCATACTGGTCGTCATGGCGACGGTGTTGCCATAATGGTCGTCATGGCGACGATGATGTCATAATGGTCGTCATGGCGACGATGATATCATAATGGTCGTCATGGCGAAGATGACTTCATAATGGTCGTCATGGCGACGATGATGTCATAATGGTCGTCATGGCGACGATGATGTCATACTGGTCGTCATGGCGACGGTGTTGCCATAATGGTCGTCATGGCGACGATGATGTCATAATGGTCGTCATGGCGACGGTGATGTCATAATGGTCGTCATGCCGACGATGATGTCAGTATGGTGGTCATGGCTTTGGTGATGTCATAATGGTCGTCATGGCGACGATGATGTCATAATGGTCGTCATGGCGACGATGATGTCATAATGGTCGTCATGGCGACGATGATGTCAGTATGGTGGTCATGGCTTTGGTGATGTCATAATGGTCGTCATGGCGACGGTGATGTCATAATGGTCGTCATGGCAATGGTGATGTCAGAATGGTCGTCATGGCGACGATGATGTCAGTATGGTGGTCATGGCTTTGGTGATGTCATAATGGTCGTCATGGCGACGAAGATGTCATAATGGTCGTCATGGCGACGATGATGTCAATATGGTTGTCATGGCTTTGGTGATGTCATAATGGTCGTCATGGCGACGGTGATGTCATAATGGTCGTCATGGCGACGATGATGTCATAATGGTCGTCACGGCGATGATGATGTCATAATGGTCGTTACGGCGACGGTGATGTCATAATGGTCGTCATGGCGACGATGATGTCATACTGGTCGTCATGGCGACGGTATTGCCATAATGGTCGTCATGGCGACGATGATGTCATAATGGTCGTCATGGCGACGATGACATCATAATGGTCGTCATGGCGACGATGATGTCATAATGGTCGTCATGCCGACGATGATGTCATAATGGTCGTCATGGCGACGGTGTTGCCATAATGGTCGTCATGGCGACGATGATGTCATAATGGTCGTCATGGTGACGATGATGTTATAATGGTCGTCATGGCGACGATGATGTCAGTATGGTGGTCATGGCTTTGGTGATGTCAAAATGGTCGTCATGGCGACGGTGATGTCATAATGGTCGTCATGGCGACGGTGATGTCATACTGGTCGTCATGGCGCCGGTGTTGCCATAATGGTCATCATGGCGACGATGATGTCATAATGGTCATCATGGCGACGATGATGTCATAATGGTCGTCATGCCGACGATGATGTCATAATGGTCGTCATGGCGACGATGATGTCATAATGGTCGTCATGGCGACGATGACGTCATAATGGTCGTCATGGCGACGATGATGTCATAATGGTCGTCATGGCGACGATGATGTCATAATGGTCGTCATGGCGACGGTGATGTCATAATGGTCGTCATGCCGACGATGATGTCATAATGGTCGTCATGGCGACGGTGTTGCCATAATGGTCGTCATGTTGACGATGATGTCATAATGGTCGTCATGGCGACGATGATGTCATAATGGTCGTCATGGCGACGATGATGTCAGTATGGTGGTCATGGCTTTGGTGATGTCATAATGGTCGTCATGGCGACGATGATGTCAGTATGGTGGTCATGGCTTTGGTGATGTCATAATGGTCGTCATGGCGACGATGATGTCATAATGGTCGTCATGGCGACGATGATGTCAATATGGTTGTCATGGCTTTGGTGATGTCATAATGGTCGTCATGGCGACGGTGATGTCATAATGGTCGTCACGGCGACGGTGATGTCATAATGGTCGTCATGGCGACGATGATGTCATACTGGTCGTCATGGCGACGGTGTTGCCATAATGGTCGTCATGGCGACGATGATGTCAAAATGGTCGCCATGGCGACGATGATGTCATAATGGTCGTCATGGCGACGATGACGTCATAATGGTCGTCATGGCGAATATGACGTCATAATGGTCGTCATGGCGACGATGATGTCATAATGGTCGTCATGGCGACGATGATGTCATACTGGTCGTCATGGCGACGGTGTTGCCATAATGGTCGTCATGGCGACGATGATGTCATAATGGTCGTCTTGGCGACGGTGATGTCATAATGGTCGTCATGCCGACGATGATGTCAGTATGGTGGTCATGGCTTTGGTGATGTCATAATGGTCGTCATGGCGACGATGATGTCATAATGGTCGTCATGGCGACGATGATGTCATAATGGTCGCCATGGCGACGATGATGTCAGTATGGTGGTCATGGCTTTGGTGATGTCATAATGGTCGTCATGGCGACGGTGATGTCATAATGGTCGTCATGGCGACGATGATGTCATAATGGTCGTCATGGCGACGATGATGTCAGTATGGTGGTCATGGCTTTGGTGATGTCATAATGGTCGTCATGGCGACGATGATGTCATAATGGTCGTCATGGCGACGATGATGTCTATATGGTTGTCATGGCTTTGGTGATGTCATAATGGTCGTCATGGCGACGGTGATGTCATAATGGTCGTCATGGCGACGGTGATGTCATAATGGTCGTCATGGCGACGATGATGTCATACTGGTCGTCATGGCGACGGTGTTGCCATAATGGTCGTCATGGCGACGATGATGTCATAATGGTCGTCATGGCGACGGTGATGTCATAATGGTCGTCATGGCGACGGTGATGTCATAATGGTCGTCACGGCGATGATGATGTCATAATGGTCGTTACGGCGACGGTGATGTCATAATGGTCGTCATGGCGACGGTGTTGCCATAATGGTTGTCATGGCGACGATGATGTCATAATGGTCGTCATGGCGACGGTGATGTCATACTGGTCATCATGGCGACGGTGTTGCCATAATGGTCGTCATGGCGACGATGATGTCATAATGGTCGTCATGCCGACGATGATGTCATAATGGTCGTCATGGCAACGGTGTTGCCATAATGGTCGTCACGGCGACGATGATGTCATAATGGTCGTCACGGCGACGGTGATGTCATAATGGTCGTCATGGCGACGATGATGTCATACTGGTCGTCATGGCGACGGTGATGTCATAATGGTCGTCATGGCGACTATTATGTCATACTGGTCGTCATGGCGACGGTGTTGCCATAATGGTCGTCATGGCGACGATGATGTCATAATGGTCGTCATGGCGACGATGATATCATAATGGTCGTCATGGCGAAGATGACTTCATAATGGTCGTCATGGCGACGATGATGTCATAATGGTCGTCATGGCGATGATGATGTCATACTGGTCGTCATGGCGACGGTGTTGCCATAATGGTCGTCATGGCGACGATGATGTCATAATGGTCGTCATGGCGACGGTGATGTCATAATGGTCGTCATGCCGACGATGATGTCAGTATGGTGGTCATGGCTTTGGTGATGTCATAATGGTCGTCATGGCGACGATGATGTCATAATGGTCGTCATGGCGACGATGATGTCATAATGGTCGTCATGGCGACGATGATGTCAGTATGGTGGTCATGGCTTTGGTGATGTCATAATGGTCGTCATGGCGACGGTGATGTCATAATGGTCGTCATGGCAATGGTGATGTCAGAATGGTCGTCATGGCGACGATGATGTCAGTATGGTGGTCATGGCTTTGGTGATGTCATAATGGTCGTCATGGCGACGAAGATGTCATAATGGTCGTCATGGCGACGATGATGTCAATATGGTTGTCATGGCTTTGGTGATGTCATAATGGTCGTCATGGCGACGGTGATGTCATAATGGTCGTCATGGCGACGATGATGTCATAATGGTCGTCACGGCGATGATGATGTCATAATGGTCGTTACGGCGACGGTGATGTCATAATGGTCGTCATGGCGACGATGATGTCATACTGGTCGTCATGGCGACGGTATTGCCATAATGGTCGTCATGGCGACGATGATGTCATAATGGTCGTCATGGCGACGATGACATCATAATGGTCGTCATGGCGACGATTATGTCATAATGGTCGTCATGCCGACGATGATGTCATAATGGTCGTCATGGCGACGGTGTTGCCATAATGGTCGTCATGGCGACGATGATGTCATAATGGTCGTCATGGTGACGATGATGTTATAATGGTCGTCATGCCGACGATGATGTCAGTATGGTGGTCATGGCTTTGGTGATGTCAAAATGGTCGTCATGGCGACGGTGATGTCATAATGGTCGTCATGGCAATGGTGATGTCAGAATGGTCGTCATGGCGACGATGATGTCAGTATGGTGGTCATGGCTTTGGTGATGTCATAATGGTCGTCATGGCGACGATGATGTCATAATGGTCGTCATGGCGACGATGATGTCAATATGGTTGTCATGGCTTTGGTGATGTCATAATGGTCGTCATGGCGACGGTGATGTCATAATGGTCGTCATGGCGACGGTGATGTCATAATGGTCGTCATGGCGACGGTGATGTCATAATGGTCGTCACGGCGACGATGATGTCATAATGGTCGTCACGGCGACGGTGATGTCATAATGGTCGTCATGGCGACGATGATGTCATACTGGTCGTCATGGCGACGGTGTTGCCATAATGGTCGTCATGGCGACGATGATGTCAAAATGGTCGTCATGGCGACGATGATGTCATAATGGTCATCATGGCGACGATGATGTCATACTGGTCGTCATGGCGAAGGTGTTGCCATAATGGTCGTCATGGCGACGATGATGTCATAATGGTCGTCATGGCGACGGTGTTGCCATAATGGTCGTCATGGCGACGGTGTTGCCATAATGGTCGTCATGGCGACGATGATGTCATAATGGTCATCATGGCGACGATGACGTCATACTGGTCGTCATGGCGACGATGATGTCATAATGGTCGTCATGTCGACGGTGATGTCATAATAGTCGTCATGGCGACGATAATGTCATAATGGTCGTCATGCCGACGATGATGTCATAATGGTCGTCATGGCGACGGTGTTGCCATAATGGTCGTCATGGCGACGATGATGTCAAAATGGTCGTCATGGCCATGACGATGTCATAATGGTCGTCATGGCGACGATGATGTCAGTATGGTGGTCATGGCTTTGGTGATGTCATAATGGTCGTCATGGCGACGGTGATGTCATAATGGTCGTCATGGCAATGGTGATGTCAGAATGGTCGTCATGGCGATGATGATGTCAGTATGGTGGTCATGACTTTGGTGATGTCATAATGGTCGTCATGGCGACGATGATGTCATAATGGTCGTCATGGCAACGATGACGTCATAATGGTCGTCATGGCGATGATGATGTCATAATGGTCGTCATGGCGACTGTGATGTCATAATAGTCGTCATGGCGACGATAATGTCATAATGGTCGTCATGCCGACGATGATGTCATAATGGTCGTCATGGCGACGGTGTTGCCATAATGGCCGTCATGGCGACGATGATGTCAAAATGGTCGTCATGGCCATGACGATGTCATAATGGTCGTCATGGCGACGATGATGTCAGTATGGTGGTCATGGCTTTGGTGATGTCATAATGGTCATCATGGCGACGGTGATGTCATAATGGTCGTCATGGCAATGGTGATGTCAGAATGGTCGTCATGGCGATGATGATGTCAGTATGGTGGTCATGACTTTGGTGATGTCATAATGGTCGTCATGGCGACGATGATGTCATAATGGTCGTCATGGCGACGATGATGTCATACTGGTCGTCATGGCGACGGTGTTGCCATAATGGTCGTCATGGTGACGATGATGTCATAATGGTCGTCATGCCGACGATGATGTCATAATGGTCGTCATGGCGACGGTGTTGCCATAATGGTCGTCATGGCGACGATGATGTCAGTATGGTGGTCATGGCTTTGGTGATGTCATAATGGTCGTCATGGCGACGGTGATGTCATAATGGTCGTCATGGCAATGGTGATGTCAGAATGGTCGTCATGGCGACGATGATGTCAGTATGGTGGTCATGGCTTTGGTGATGTCATAATGGTCGTCATGGCGACGGTGATGTCATAATGGTCGTCATGGCGACGGTGATGTCATAATGGTCGTCATGGCAACGGTGATGTCATAATGGTCGTCATGGCGACGGTGATGTCATAATGGTCGTCATGGCAATGGTGATGTCAGAATGGTCGTCATGGCGACGATGATGTCAGTATGGTGGTCATGGCTTTGGTGATGTCATAATGGTCGTCATGGCGACGGTGATGTCATAATGGTCGTCATGGCGACGATGATGTCATAATGGTCGTCATGGCGATGATGTCATAATGGTCGTCATGGCGACGATGATGTCAGTATGGTGGTCATGGCTTTGGTGATGTCATAATGGTCGTCATGGCGACGGTGATGTCATAATGGTCGTCATGGCAATGGTGATGTCAGAATGGTCGTCATGGCGACGATGATGTCAGTATGGTGGTCATGGCTTTGGTGATGTCATAATGGTCGTCATGGCGACGAAGATGTCATAATGGTCGTCATGGCGACGATGATGTCAATATGGTTGTCATGGCTTTGGTGATGTCATAATGGTCGTCATGGCGACGGTGATGTCATAATGGTCGTCATGGTGACGGTGATGTCATAATGGTCGTCATGGCGACGATAATGTCATAATGGTCGTCATGCCGACGATGATGTCATAATGGTCGTCATGGCGACGGTGTTGCCATAATGGTCGTCATGGCGACGATGATGTCAAAATGGTCGTCATGGCCATGACGATGTCATAATGGTCGTCATGGCGACGATGATGTCAGTATGGTGGTCATGGCTTTGGTGATGTCATAATGGTCGTCATGGCGACGGTGATGTCATAATGGTCGTCATGGCAATGGTGATGTCAGAATGGTCGTCATGGCGATGATGATGTCAGTATGGTGGTCATGACTTTGGTGATGTCATAATGGTCGTCATGGCGACGATGATGTCATAATGGTCGTCATGGCAACGATGACGTCATAATGGTCGTCATGGCGACGATGATGTCATAATGGTCGTCATGGCGACTGTGATGTCATAATAGTCGTCATGGCGACGATAATGTCATAATGGTCGTCATGCCGACGATGATGTCATAATGGTCGTCATGGCGACGGTGTTGTCATAATGGCCGTCATGGCGACGATGATGTCAAAATGGTCGTCATGGCCATGACGATGTCATAATGGTCGTCATGGCGACGATGATGTCAGTATGGTGGTCATGGCTTTGGTGATGTCATAATGGTCATCATGGCGACGGTGATGTCATAATGGTCGTCATGGCAATGGTGATGTCAGAATGGTCGTCATGGCGATGATGATGTCAGTATGGTGGTCATGACTTTGGTGATGTCATAATGGTCGTCATGGCGACGATGATGTCATAATGGTCGTCATGGCGACGATGATGTCATACTGGTCGTCATGGCGACGGTGTTGCCATAATGGTCGTCATGGTGACGATGATGTCATAATGGTCGTCATGCCGACGATGATGTCATAATGGTCGTCATGGCGACGGTGTTGCCATAATGGTCGTCATGGCGACGATGATGTCAGTATGGTGGTCATGGCTTTGGTGATGTCATAATGGTCGTCATGGCGACGGTGATGTCATAATGGTCGTCATGGCAATGGTGATGTCAGAATGGTCGTCATGGCGACGATGATGTCAGTATGGTGGTCATGGCTTTGGTGATGTCATAATGGTCGTCATGGCGACGGTGATGTCATAATGGTCGTCATGGCGACGGTGATGTCATAATGGTCGTCATGGCAACGGTGATGTCATAATGGTCGTCATGGCGACGGTGATGTCATAATGGTCGTCATGGCAATGGTGATGTCAGAATGGTCGTCATGGCGACGATGATGTCAGTATGGTGGTCATGGCTTTGGTGATGTCATAATGGTGGTCATGGCTGTGGTGATGTCATAATGGTCGTCATGGCGACGATGATGTCATAATGGTCGTCATGGCGACGATGATGTCATAATGGTCGTCATGGCGACGATGATGTCAGTATGGTGGTCATGGCTTTGGTGATGTCATAATGGTCGTCATGGCGACGGTGATGTCATATTGGTCGTCATGGCAATGGTGATGTCAGAATGGTCGTCATGGCGACGATGATGTCAGTATGGTGGTCATGGCTTTGGTGATGTCATAATGGTCGTCATGGCGACGAAGATGTCATAATGGTCGTCATGGCGACGATGATGTCAATATGGTTGTCATGGCTTTGGTGATGTCATAATGGTCGTCATGGCGACGGTGATGTCATAATGGTCGTCATGGCGACGATGATGTCATAATGGTCGTCACGGCGATGATGATGTCATAATGGTCGTTACGGCGACGGTGATGTCATAATGGTCGTCATGGCGACGATGATGTCATACTGGTCGTCATGGCGACGGTATTGCCATAATGGTCGTCATGGCGACGATGATGTCATAATGGTCGTCATGGCGACGATGACATCATAATGGTCGTCATGGCGACGATGATGTCATAATGGTCGTCATGGCAACGATGACGTCATAATGGTCGTCATGGCGACGATGATGTCATAATGGTCGTCATGGCGACTGTGATGTCATAATAGTCGTCATGGCGACGATAATGTCATAATGGTCGTCATGCCGACGATGATGTCATAATGGTCGTCATGGCGACGGTGTTGCCATAATGGCCGTCATGGCGATGATGATGTCAAAATGGTCGTCATGGCCATGACGATGTCATAATGGTCGTCATGGCGACGATGATGTCAGTATGGTGGTCATGGCTTTGGTGATGTCATAATGGTCATCATGGCGACGGTGATGTCATAATGGTCGTCATGGCAATGGTGATGTCAGAATGGTCGTCATGGCGATGATGATGTCAGTATGGTGGTCATGACTTTGGTGATGTCATAATGGTCGTCATGGCGACGATGATGTCATAATGGTCGTCATGGCGACGATGATGTCATACTGGTCGTCATGGCGACGGTGTTGCCATAATCGTCGTCATGGTGACGATGATGTCATAATGGTCGTCATGCCGACGATGATGTCATAATGGTCGTCATGGCGACGGTGTTGCCATAATGGTCGTCATGGCGACGATGATGTCAGTATGGTGGTCATGGCTTTGGTGATGTCATAATGGTCGTCATGGCGACGGTGATGTCATAATGGTCGTCATGGCAATGGTGATGTCAGAATGGTCGTCATGTCGACGATGATGTCAGTATGGTGGTCATGGCTTTGGTGATGTCATAATGGTCGTCATGGCGACGGTGATGTCATAATGGTCGTCATGGCGACGGTGATGTCATAATGGTCGTCATGGCAATGGTGATGTCAGAATGGTCGTCATGGCGACGATGATGTCAGTATGGTGTTCATGGCTTTGGTGATGTCATAATGGTCGTCATGGCGACGTTGATGTCATAATGGTCGTCATGGCGACGATGATGTCAATATGGTTGTCATGGCTTTTTTGATGTCATAATGGTCGTCATGGCGACGGTGATGTCATAATGGTTGTCATGGCGACGATGATGTCATAATGGTCGTCATGCCGACGATGATGTCATAATGCTCGTCATGGCGACGGTGTTGCCATAATGGTCGTCATGGCGACGATGATGTCATAATGGTCGTCATGGCGACGATGACGTCATAATGGTCGTCATGGCGACGATGACGTCATAATGGTCGTCATGGCAACGGTGATGTCATAATAGTCATGGCGACGATGATGTCATAATGGTCGTCATGCCGACGATGATGTCATAATGGTCGTCATGGCGACGGTGTTGCCATAATAGTCGTCATGGCGACGATGATGTCTTAATGGTCGTCATGGCGACGACGATGTCATAATGGTCGCCATGGCGACGATGATGTCAGTATGGTGGTCATGGCTTTGGTGATGTCATAATGGTCGTCATGGCGACGGTGATGTCATAATGGTCGTCATGGCAATGGTGATGTCAGAATGGTCGTCATGGCGACGATGATGTCAATATGGTGGTCATGGCTTTGGTGATGTCATAATGGTCGTCATGGCGACGATGATGTCATAATGGTCGTCATGGCGACGATGATGTCAGTATGGTGGTCATGGCTTTGGTGATGTCATAATGGTCGTCATGGCGACGATGATGTCATAATGGTCGTCATGGCGACGATGATGTCAATATGGTTGTCATGGCTTTGGTGATGTCATAATGGTCGTCTTGGCGACGGTGATGTCATAATGGTCGTCATGGCGACGATGATGTCATAATGGTCGTCACGGCGACGATGATGTCATAATGGTCGTCACGGCGACGGTGATGTCATAATGGTCGTCATGGCGACGATGATGTCATACTGGTCGTCATGGCGACGGTGTTGCCATAATGGTCGTCATGGCGACGATGATGTCAAAATGGTCGCCATGGCGACGATGATGTCATAATGGTCGTCATGGCGACGATGACGTCATAATGGTCGTCATGGCGAAGATGACGTCATAATGGTCGTCATGGCGACGATGATGTCATAATGGTCGTCATGGCGACGATGATGTCATACTGGTCGTCATGGTGACGGTGTTGCCATAATGGTCGTCATGGCGACGATGATGTCATAATGGTCGTCATGGCGACGGTGATGTCATAATGGTCGTCATGCCGACGATGATGTCAGTATGGTGGTCATGGCTTTGGTGATGTCATAATGGTCGTCATGGCGACGATGATATCATAATGGTCGTCATGGCGACGATGATGTCATAATGGTCGCCATGGCGACGATGATGTCAGTATGGTGGTCATGGCTATGGTGATGTCATAATGGTCGTCATGGCGACGGTGATGTCATAATGGTCGTCATGGCGACGATGATGTCATAATGGTCGTCATGGCGACGATGATGTCAGTATGGTGGTCATGGCTTTGGTGATGTCATAATGGTCGTCATGGCGACGATGATGTCATAATGGTCGTCATGGCGACGATGATGTCAATTTGGTTGTCATGGCTTTGGTGATGTCATAATGGTCGTCATGGCGACGGTGATGTCATAATGGTCGTCATGGCGACGGTGATGTCATAATGGTCGTCATGGCGACGATGATGTCATACTGGTCGTCATGGCGACGGTGTTGCCATAATGGTCGTCATGGCGACGATGATGTCATAATGGTCGTCATGGCGACGATGATGTCAATATGGTTGTCATGGCTTTGGTGATGTCATAATGGTCGTCATGGCGACGGTGATGTCATAATGGTCGTCATGGCGACGATGATGTCATAATGGTCGTCACGGCGATGATGATGTCATAATGGTCGTTACGGCGACGGTGATGTCATAATGGTCGTCATGGCGACGGTGTTGCCATAATGGTTGTCATGGCGACGATGATGTCATAATGGTCGTCATGGCGACGGTGATGTCATACTGGTCATCATGGCGACGGTGTTGCCATAACGGTCGTCATGGCGACGATGATGTCATAATGGTCGTCATGGCGACGGTGTTGCCATAATGGTCGTCACGGCGACGATGATGTCATAATGGTCGTCACGGCGACGGTGATGTCATAATGGTCGTCATGGCGACGATGATGTCATACTGGTCGTCATGGCGACGGTGATGTCATAATGGTCGTCATGGCGACAATTATGTCATACAGGTCGTCATGGCGACGGTGTTGCCATAATGGTCGTCATGGCGACGATGATGTCATAATGGTCGTCATGGCGACGATGATATCATAATGGTCGTCATGGCGAAGATGACGTCATAATGGTCGTCATGGCGACGATGATGTCATAATGGTCGTCATGGCGACGATGATGTCATACTGGTCGTCATGGCGACGGTGTTGCCATAATGGTCGTCATGGCGACGATGATGTCATAATGGTCGTCATGGCGACGGTGATGTCATAATGGTCGTCATGCCGACGATGATGTCAGTATGGTGGTCATGGCTTTGGTGATGTCATAATGGTCGTCATGGCGACGATGATGTCATAATGGTCGTCATGGCGACGATGATGTCATAATGGTCATCATGCCGACGATGATGTCAGTATGGTGGTCATGGCTTTGGTGATGTCATAATGGTCGTCATGGCGACGATGATATCATAATGGTCGTCATGGCGACGATGATGTCATAATGGTCGCCATGGCGACGATGATGTCAGTATGGTGGTCATGGCTTTGGTGATGTCATAATGGTCGTCATGGCGACGGTGATGTCATAATGGTCGTCATGGCGACGATGATGTCATAATGGTCGTCATGGCGACGATGATGTCAGTATGGTGGTCATGGCTTTGGTGATGTCATAATGGTCGTCATGGCGACGATGATGTCATAATGGTTGTCATGGCGACGATGATGTCAATATGGTTGTCATGGCTTTGGTGATGTCATAATGGTCGTCATGGCGACGGTGATGTCAAAATGGTCGTCATGGCGACGGTGATGTCATAATGGTCGTCATGGCGACGATGATGTCATAATGGTCGTCATGGCGACGATGATGTCAATATGGTTGTCATGGCTTTGGTGATGTCATAATGGTCGTCATGGCGACGGTGATGTCATAATGGTCGTCATGGCGACGATGATGTCATAATGGTCGTCATGGCGACGATGATGTCATAATGGTCATCATGCCGACGATGATGTCAGTATGGTGGTCATGGCTTTGGTGATGTCATAATGGTCGTCATGGCGACGATGATATCATAATGGTCGTCATGGCGACGATGATGTCATAATGGTCGCCAAGGCGACGATGATGTCAGTATGGTGGTCATGGCTTTGGTGATGTCATAATGGTCGTCATGGCGACGGTGATGTCATAATGGTCGTCATGGCGACGATGATGTCATAATGGTCGTCATGGCGACGATGATGTCAGTATGGTGGTCATGGCTTTGGTGATGTCATAATGGTCGTCATGGCGACGATGATGTCATAATGGTCGTCATGGCGACGATGATGTCAATATGGTTGTCATGGCTTTGGTGATGTCATAATGGTCGTCATGGCGACGGTGATGTCAAAATGGTCGTCATGGCTTTGGTGATGTCATAATGGTCGTCATGGCGACGATGATGTCATAATGGTCGTCATGGCGACGATGATGTCAATATGGTTGTCATGGCTTTGGTGATGTCATAATGGTCGTCATGGCGACGGTGATGTCATAATGGTCGTCATGGCGACGATGATGTCATAATGGTCGTCACGGCGATGATGATGTCATAATGGTCGTTACGGCGACGGTGATGTCATAATGGTCGTCATGGCGACGGTGTTGCCATAATGGTTGTCATGGCGACGATGATGTCATAATGGTCGTCATGGCGACGGTGATGTCATACTGGTCATCATGGCGACGGTGTTGCCATAACGGTCGTCATGGCGACGATGATGTCATAATGGTCGTCATGGCGACGGTGTTGCCATAATGGTCGTCACGGCGACGATGAAGTCATAATGGTCGTCACGGCGACGGTGATGTCATAATGGTCGTCATGGCGACGATGATGTCATACTGGTCGTCATGGCGACGGTGATGTCATAATGGTCGTCATGGCGACAATTATGTCATACAGGTCGTCATGGCGACGGTGTTGCCATAATGGTCGTCATGGCGACGATGATGTCATAATGGTCGTCATGGCGACGATGATATCATAATGGTCGTCATGGCGAAGATGACGTCATAATGGTCGTCATGGCGACGATGATGTCATAATGGTCGTCATGGCGACGATGATGTCATACTGGTCGTCATGGCGACGGTGTTGCCATAATGGTCGTCATGGCGACGATGATGTCATAATGGTCGTCATGGCGACGGTGATGTCATAATGGTCGTCATGCCGACGATGATGTCAGTATGGTGGTCATGGCTTTGGTGATGTCATAATGGTCGTCATGGCGACGATGATGTCATAATGGTCGTCATGGCGACGATGATGTCATAATGGTCGTCATGGAGACGATGATGTCAGTATGGTGGTCATGGCTTTGGTGATGTCATAATGGTCGTCATAGCGACGGTGATGTCATAATGGTCGTCATGGCAATGGTGATGTCAGAATGGTCGTCATGGCGACGATTATGTCAGTATGGTGGTCATGGCTTTGGTGATGTCATAATGGTCGTCATGGCGACGAAGATGTCATAATGGTCGTCATGGCGACGATGATGTCAATATGGTTGTCATGGCTTTGGTGATGTCATAATGGTCGTCATGGCGACGATGATGTCATAATGGTCGTCATGGCGACGATGATGTCATAATGGTCGTCACGGCGATGATGATGTCATAATGGTCGTTACGGCGACGGTGATGTCATAATGGTCGTCATGGCGACGATGATGTCATAATGGTCGTCATGGCGACGGTGTTGCCATAATGGTCGTCATGGCGACGATGATGTCATAATGGTCGTCATGGTGACGATGATGTTATAATGGTCGTCATGGCGAGGATGATGTCAGTGTGGTGGTCATGGCTTTGGTGATGTCATAATGGTCGTCATGGCGACGATGATGTCATAATGGTCGTCATGGCGACGATGATGTCAATATGGTTGTCATGGCTTTGGTGATGTCATAATGGTCGTCATGGCGACGGTGATGTCATAATGGTCGTCATGGCGACGGTGATGTCATAATGGTGGTCATGGCGACGATGATGTCATAATGGTCGTCACGGCGACGATGATGTCATAATGGTCGTCACGGCGACGATGATGTCATAATGGTCGTCATGGCGACGATGATGTCATACTGGTCGTCATGGCGACGGTGTTGCCATAATGGTCGTCATGGCGACGATGATGTCATAATGGTCGTCATGGCGACGATGATGTCATAATGGTCATCATGGCGACGATGACGTCATAATGGTCGTCATGGCGACGATGATGTCATAATGGTCGTCATGGCGACGATGATGTCATACTGGTCGTCATGGCGAAGGTGTTGCCATAATGGTCGTCATGGCGACGATGATGTCATAATGGTCGTCATGCCGACGATGATGTCATAATGGTCGTCATGGCGACGGTGTTGCCATAATGGTCGTCATGGCGACGGTGTTGCCATAATGGTCGTCATGGCGACGATGATGTCATAATGGTCGTCACGGCGACGATGATGTCATAATGGTCGTCACGGCGACGATGATGTCATAATGGTCGTCATGGCGACGATGATGTCATAATGGTCGTCACGGCGACGATGATGTCATAATGGTCGTCACGGCGACGATGATGTCATAATGGTCGTCATGGCGACGATGATGTCATACTGGTCGTCATGGCGACGGTGTTGCCATAATGGTCGTCATGGCGACGATGATGTCATAATGGTCGTCATGGCGACGATGATGTCATAATGGTCATCATGGCGACGATGACTTCATAATGGTCGTCATGGCGACGATGATGTCATAATGGTCGTCATGGCGACGATGATGTCATACTGGTCGTCATGGCGAAGGTGTTGCCATAATGGTCGTCATGGCGACGATGATGTCATAATGGTCGTCATGCCGACGATGATGTCATAATGGTCGTCATGGCGACGGTGTTGCCATAATGGTCGTCATGGCGACGATGATGTCATAATGGTCGTCATGGCGACGATGACGTCATAATGGTCGTCATGGCGACGATGATGTCATAATGGTCGTCATGGCGACGGTGATGTCATAATAGTCGTCATGGCGACGATAATGTCATAATGGTCGTCATGCCGACGATGATGTCATAATGGTCGTCATGGCGACGGTGTTGCCATAATGGTCGTCATGGCGACGATGATGTCAAAATGGTCGTCATGGCCATGACGATGTCATAATGGTCGTCATGGCGACGATGATGTCAGTATGGTGGTCATGGCTTTGGTGATGTCATAATGGTCGTCATGGCGACGGTGATGTCATAATGGTCGTCATGGCAATGGTGATGTCAGAATGGTCGTCATGGCGATGATGATGTCAGTATGGTGGTCATGACTTTGGTGATGTCATAATGGTCGTCATGGCGACGATGATGTCATAATGGTCGTCATGGCGACGATGACGTCATAATGGTCGTCATTGCGACGATGATGTCATAATGGTCGTCATGGCGACGGTGATGTCATAATGGTCGTCATGGCGACGATAATGTCATAATGGTCGTCATGCCGACGATGATGTCATAATGGTCGTCATGGCGACGGTGTTGCCATAATGGCCGTCATGGCGACGATGATTTCAAAATGGTCGTCATGGCCATGACAATGTCATAATGGTCGTCATGGCGACGATGATGTCAGTATGGTGGTCATGGCTTTGGTGATGTCATAATGGTCGTCATGGCGACGGTGATGTCATAATGGTCGTCATCGCAATGGTGATGTCAGAATGGTCGTCATGGCGATGATGATGTCAGTATGGTGGTCATGACTTTGGTGATGTCATAATGGTCGTCATGGCGACGATGATATCATAATGGTCGTCATGGCGACGATGATGTCATAATGGTCGCCATGGCGACGATGATGTCAGTATGGTGGTCATGGCTTTGGTGATGTCATAATGGTCGTCATGGCGACGGTGATGTCATAATGGTCGTCATGGCGACGATGATGTCATAATGGTCGTCATGGCGACGATGATGTCAGTATGGTGGTCATGGCTTTGGTGATGTCATAATGGTCGTCATGGCGACGATGATGTCATAATGGTCGTCATGGCGACGATGATGTCAATATGGTTGTCATGGCTTTGGTGATGTCATAATGGTCGTCATGGCGACGGTGATGTCATAATGGTCGTCATGGCGACGGTGATGTCATAATGGTCGTCATGGCGACGATGATGTCATACTGGTCGTCATGGCGACGGTGTTGCCATAATGGTCGTCATGGCGATGATGATGTCATAATGGTCGTCATGGCGACGATGATGTCAATATGGTTGTCATGGCTTTGGTGATGTCATAATGGTCGTCATGGCGACGGTGATGTCATAATGGTCGTCATGGCGACGATGATGTCATAATGGTCGTCACGGCGACGATGATGTCATAATGGTCGTCACGGCGACGGTGATGTCATAATGGTCGTCATGGCGACGATGATGTCATACTGGTCATCATGGCGACGGTGTTGCCATAATGGTCGTCATGGCGACGATGATGTCAAAATGGTCGCCATGGCGACGATGATGTCATAATGGTCGTCATGGCGACGATGACGTCATAATGGTCGTCATGGCGACGATGACGTCATAATGGTCGTCATGGCGACGATGACGTCATAATGGTCGTCATGGCGACGATGATGTCATACTGGTCGTCATGGCGACGGTGTTGCCATAATGGTCGTCATGGCGACGATGATGTCATAATGGTCGTCATGGCGACGGTGATGTCATAATGGTCATCATGCCGACGATGATGTCAGTATGGTGGTCATGGCTTTGGTGATGTCATAATGGTCGTCATGGCGACGATGATATCATAATGGTCGTCATGGCGACGATGATGTCATAATGGTCGCCATGGCGACGATGATGTCAGTATGGTGGTCATGGCTTTGGTGATGTCATAATGGTCGTCATGGCGACGGTGATGTCATAATGGTCGTCATGGCGACGATGATGTCATAATGGTCGTCATGGCGACGATGATGTCAGTATGGTGGTCATGGCTTTGGTGATGTCATAATGGTCGTCATGGCGACGATGATGTCATAATGGTCGTCATGGCGACGATGATGTCAATATGGTTGTCATGGCTTTGGTGATGTCATAATGGTCGTCATGGCGACGGTGATGTCATAATGGTCGTCATGGCGACGGTGATGTCATAATGGTCGTCATGGCGACGATGATGTCATACTGGTCGTCATGGCGACGGTGTTGCCATAATGGTCGTCATGGCGACGATGATGTCATAATGGTCGTCATGGCGACGATGATGTCAATATGGTTGTCATGGCTTTGGTGATGTCATAATGGTCGTCATGGCGACGGTGATGTCATAATGGTCGTCATGGCGACGATGATGTCATAATGGTCGTCACGGCGATGATGATGTCATAATGGTCGTTACGGCGACGGTGATGTCATAATGGTCGTCATGGCGACGGTGTTGCCATAATGGTTGTCATGGCGACGATGATGTCATAATGGTCGTCATGGCGACGGTGATGTCATACTGGTCATCATGGCGACGGTGTTGCCATAATGGTCGTCATGGCGACGATGATGTCATAATGGTCGTCATGGCGACGGTGTTGCCATAATGGTCGTCACAGCGACGATTATGTCATAATGGTCGTCACGGCGACGGTGATGTCATAATGGTCGTCATGGCGACGATGATGTCATACTGGTCGTCATGGCGACGGTGATGTCATAATGGTCGTCATGGCGACAATTATGTCATACTGGTCGTCATGGCGACGGTGTTGCCATAATGGTCGTCATGGCGACGATGATGTCATAATGGTCGTCATGGCGACGATGATATCATAATGGTCGTCATGGCGAAGATGACGTCATAATGGTCGTCATGGCGACGATGATGTCATAATGGTCGTCATGGCGACGATGATGTCATACTGGTCGTCATGGCGACGGTGTTGCCATAATGGTCGTCATGGCGACGATGATGTCATAATGGTCGTCATGGCGACGGTGATGTCATAATGGTCGTCATGCCGACGATGATGTCAGTATGGTGGTCATGGCTTTGGTGATGTCATAATGGTCGTCATGGCGACGATGATGTCATAATGGTCGTCATGGCGACGATGATGTCATAATGGTCGTCATGGAGACGATGATGTCAGTATGGTGGTCATGGCTTTGGTGATGTCATAATGGTCGTCATAGCGACGGTGATGTCATAATGGTCGTCATGGCAATGGTGATGTCAGAATGGTCGTCATGGCGACGATTATGTCAGTATGGTGGTCATGGCTTTGGTGATGTCATAATGGTCGTCATGGCGACGAAGATGTCATAATGGTCGTCATGGCGACGAAGATGTCATAATGGTCGTCATGGCGACGATGATGTCAATATGGTTGTCATGGCTTTGGTGATGTCATAATGGTCGTCATGGCGACGATGATGTCATAATGGTCGTCATGGCGACGATGATGTCATAATGGTCGTCACGGCGATGATGATGTCATAATGGTCGTTACGGCGACGGTGATGTCATAATGGTCTTCATGGCGACGATGATGTCATACTGGTCGTCATGGCGAAGGTGTTGCCATAATGGTCGTCATGGCGACGATGATGTCATAATGGTCGTCATGCCGACGATGATGTCATAATGGTCGTCATGGCGACGGTGTTGCCATAATGGTCGTCATGGCGACGGTGTTGCCATAATGGTCGTCATGGCGACGATGATGTCATAATGGTCGTCATGGCGACGATGACGTCATAATGGTCGTCATGGCGACGATGATGTCATAATGGTCGTCATGGCGACGGTGATGTCATAATAGTCGTCATGGCGACGATAATGTCATAATGGTCGTCATGCCGACGATGATGTCATAATGGTCGTCATGGCGACGGTGTTGCCATAATGGTCGTCATGGCGACGATGATGTCAAAATGGTCGTCATGGCCATGACGATGTCATAATGGTCGTCATGGCGACGATGATGTCAGTATGGTGGTCATGGCTTTGGTGATGTCATAATGGTCGTCATGGCGACGGTGATGTCATAATGGTCGTCATGGCAATGGTGATGTCAGAATGGTCGTCATGGCGATGATGATGTCAGTATGGTGGTCATGACTTTGGTGATGTCATAATGGTCGTCATGGCGACGATGATGTCATAATGGTCGTCATGGCGACGATGACGTCATAATGGTCGTCATGGCGACGATGATGTCATAATGGTCGTCATGGCGACGGTGATGTCATAATAGTCGTCATGGCGACGATAATGTCATAATGGTCGTCATGCCGACGATGATGTCATAATGGTCGTCATGGCGACGGTGTTGCCATAATGGCCGTCATGGCGACGATGATGTCAAAATGGTCGTCATGGCCATGACAATGTCATCATGTTCGTCATGGCGACGATGATGTCAGTATGGTGGTCATGGCTTTGGTGATGTCATAATGGTCGTCATGGCGACGGTGATGTCATAATGGTCGTCATGGCAATGGTGATGTCAGAATGGTCGTCATGGCGATGATGATGTCAGTATGGTGGTCATGACTTTGGTGATGTCATAATTGTCGTCATGGCGACGATGATATCATAATGGTCGTCATGGCGACGATGATGTCATAATGGTCGCCATGGCGACGATGATGTCAGTATGGTGGTCATGGCTTTGGTGATGTCATAATGGTCGTCATGGCGACGGTGATGTCATAATGGTCGTCATGGCGACGATGATGTCATAATGGTCGTCATGGCGACGATGATGTCAGTATGGTGGTCATGGCTTTGGTGATGTCATAATGGTCGTCATGGCGACGATGATGTCATAATGGTCGTCATGGCGACGATGATGTCAATATGGTTGTCATGGCTTTGGTGATGTCATAATGGTCGTCATGGCGACGGTGATGTCATAATGGTCGTCATGGCGACGGTGATGTCATAATGGTCGTCATGGCGACGATGATGTCATACTGGTCGTCATGGCGACGGTGTTGCCATAATGGTCGTCATGGCGACGATGATGTCATAATGGTCGTCATGGCGACGATGATGTCAATATGGTTGTCATGGCTTTGGTGATGTCATAATGGTCGTCATGGCGACGGTGATGTCATAATGGTCGTCATGGCGACGATGATGTCATAATGGTCGTCACGGCGATGATGATGTCATAATGGTCGTTACGGCGACGGTGATGTCATAATGGTCGTCATGGCGACGGTGTTGCCATAATGGTTGTCATGGCGACGATGATGTCATAATGGTCGTCATGGCGACGGTGATGTCATACTGGTCGTCATGGCGACGGTGTTGCCATAATGGTCGTCATGGCGACGATGATGTCATAATGGTCGTCATGGCGACGGTGTTGCCATAATGGTCGTCACGGCGACGATGATGTCATAATGGTCGTCACGGCGACGGTGATGTCATAATGGTCGTCATGGCGACGATGATGTCATACTGGTCGTCATGGCGACGGTGATGTCATAATGGTCGTCATGGCGACAATTATGTCATACTGGTCGTCATGGCGACGGTGTTGCCATAATGGTCGTCATGGCGACGATGATGTCATAATGGTCGTCATGGCGACGATGATATCATAATGGTCGTCATGGCGAAGATGACGTCATAATGGTCGTCATGGCGACGATGATGTCATAATGGTCGTCATGGCGACGATGATGTCATACTGGTCGTCATGGCGACGGTGTTGCCATAATGGTCGTCATGGCGACGATGATGTCATAATGGTCGTCATGGCGACGGTGATGTCATAATGGTCGTCATGCCGACGATGATGTCAGTATGGTGGTCATGGCTTTGGTGATGTCATAATGGTCGTCATGGCGACGATGATGTCATAATGGTCGTCATGGCGACGATGATGTCATAATGGTCGTCATGGAGACGATGATGTCAGTATGGTGGTCATGGCTTTGGTGATGTCATAATTTTCGTCATAGCGACGGTGATGTCATAATGGTCGTCATGGCAATGGTGATGTCAGAATGGTCGTCATGGCAACGATTATGTCAGTATGGTGGTCATGGCTTTGGTGATGTCATAATGGTCGTCATGGCGACGAAGATGTCATAATGGTCGTCATGGCGACGATGATGTCATAATGGTCGTCACGGCGATGATGATGTCATAATGGTCGTTACGGCGACGGTGATGTCATAATGGTCGTCATGGCGACGATGATGTCATAATGGTCGTCATGGCGACGGTGTTGCCATAATGGTCGTCATGGCGACGATGATGTCATAATGGTCGTCATGGTGACGATGATGTTATAATGGTCGTCATGGCGAGGATGATGTCAGTATGGTGGTCATGGCTTTGGTGATGTCAAAATGGTCGTCATGGCTTTGGTGATGTCAGAATGGTCGTCATGGCGACGATGATGTCAGTATGGTGGTCATGGCTTTGGTGATGTCATAATGGTCGTCATGGCGACGATGATGTCATAATGGTCGTCATGGCGACGATGATGTCAATATGGTTGTCATGGCTTTGGTGATGTCATAATGATCGTCATGGCGACGGTGATGTCATAATGGTCGTCATGGCGACGGTGATGTCATAATGGTCGTCATGGCGACGATGATGTCATAATGGTCGTCACGGCGACGATGATGTCATAATGGTCGTCACGGCGACGATGATGTCATAATGGTCGTCATGGCGACGATGATGTCATACTGGTCGTCATGGCGACGGTGTTGCCATAATGGTCGTCATGGCGACGATGATGTCATAATGGTCGTCATGGCGACGATGATGTCATAATGGTCATCATGGCGACGATGACGTCATAATGGTCGTCATGGCGACGATGATGTCATAATGGTCGTCATGGCGACGATGATGTCATACTGGTCGTCATGGCGAAGGTGTTGCCATAATGGTCGTCATGGCGACGATGATGTCATAATGGTCGTCATGCCGACGATGATGTCATAATGGTCGTTATGGCGACGGTGTTGCCATAATGGTCGTCATGGCGACGGTGTTGCCATAATGGTCGTCATGGCGACGATGATGTCATAATGGTCGTCATGGCGACGATGACGTCATAATGGTCGTCATGCCGACGATGATGTCATAATGGTCGTCATGGCGACGGTGTTGCCATAATGGTCGTCATGGCGACGATGATGTCATAATGGTCGTCATGGCCATGACGATGTCATAATGGTCGTCATGGCGACGGTGTTGCCATAATGGTCGTCATGGCGACGATGATGTCAAAATGGTCGTCATGGCCATGACGATGTCATAATGGTCGTCATGGCGACGATGATGTCAGTATGGTGGTCATGGCTTTGGTGATGTCATAATGGTCGTCATGGCGACGGTGATGTCATAATGGTCGTCATGGCAATGGTGATGTCAGAATGGTCGTCATGGCGATGATGATGTCAGTATGGTGGTCATGACTTTGGTGATGTCATAATGGTCGTCATGGCGACGATGATGTCATAATGGTCGTCATGGCGACGATGACGTCATAATGGTCGTCATGGCGACGATGATGTCATAATGGTCGTCATGGCGACGGTGATGTCATAATAGTCGTCATGGCGACGATAATGTCATAATGGTCGTCATGCCGACGATGATGTCATAATGGTCGTCATGGCGACGGTGTTGCCATAATGGCCGTCATGGCGACGATGATGTCAAAATGGTCGTCATGGCCATGACAATGTCATAATGGTCGTCATGGCGACGATGATGTCAGTATGGTGGTCATGGCTTTGGTGATGTCATAATGGTCGTCATGGCGACGGTGATGTCATGATGGTCGTCATGGCAATGGTGATGTCAGAATGGTCGTCATGGCGATGATGATGTCAGTATGGTGGTCATGACTTTGGTGATGTCATAATGGTCGTCATGGCGACGATGATGTCATAATGGTCGTCATGGCGACGATGATGTCATACTGGTCGTCATGGCGACGGTGTTGCCATAATGGTCGTCATGGCGACGATGATGTCATAATGGTCGTCATGCCGACGATGATGTCATAATGGTCGTCATGGCGACGGTGTTGCCATAATGGTCGTCATGCGACGATGATGTCATAATGGTCGTCATGGCGACGATGATGTCAGTATGGTGGTAATGGCTTTGGTGATGTCATAATGGTCGTCATGGCGACGGTGATGTCATAATGGTCGTCATGGCAATGGTGATGTCAGAATGGTCGTCATGGCGACGATGATGTCAGTATGGTGGTCATGGCTTTGGTGATGTCATAATGGTCGTCATGGCGACGGTGATGTCATAATGGTCGTCATGGCAATGGTGATGTCAGAATGGTCGTCATGGCGACGATGATGTCAGTATGGTGTTCATGGCTTTGGTGATGTCATAATGGTCGTCATGGCGACGTTGATGTCATAATGGTCGTCATGGCGACGATGATGTCAATATGGTTGTCATGGCTTTGGTGATGTCATAATGGTCGTCATGGCGACGGTGATGTCATAATGGTTGTCATGGCGACGATGATGTCATAATGGTCGTCACGGCGACGATGATGTCATAATGGTCGTCATGGCGATGGTGTTGCCATAATGGTCGTCATGGCGACGATGATGTCATAATGGTCGTCATGCCGACGATGATGTCATAATGCTCGTCATGGCGACGGTGTTGCCATAATAGTCGTCATGGCGACGATGATGTCTTAATGGTCGTCATGGCGACGACGATGTCATAATGGTCGTCATGGCGACGATGATGTCAGTATGGTGGTCATGGCTTTGGTGATGTCATAATGGTCGTCATGGCGACGGTGATGTCATAATGGTCGTCATGGCAATGGTGATGTCAGAATGGTCGTCATGGCGACGATGATGTCAGTATGGTGGTCATGGCTTTTGTGATGTCATAATGGTCATCATGGCGACGATGATGTCATAATGGTCGTCATGGCGACGATGATGTCATACTGGTCGTCATGGCGACGGTGTTGCCATAATGGTCGTCATGGCGACGATGATGTCATAATGGTCGTCATGCCGACGATGATGGCATAATGGTCGTCATGGCGACGGTGTTGCCATAATGGTCGTCATGGCGACGATGATGTCATAATGGTCGTCATGGCGACGATGATGTCAGTATGGTGGTCATGGCTTTGGTGATGTCATAATGGTCGTCATGGCGACGGTGATGTCATAATGGTCGTCATGGCAATGATGATGTCAGAATGGTCGTCATGGCGACGATGATGTCAGTATGGTGGTCATGGCTTTGGTGATGTCATAATGGTCGTCATGGCGACGATGATGTCATAATGGTCGTCATGGCGACGATGATGTCAATATGGTTGTCATGGCTTTGTTGATGTCATAATGGTCGTCACGGCGACGGTGATGTCATAATGGTCGTCATGGCGACGATGATGTCAAAATGGTCGTCATGGCCATGACAATGTCATAATGGTCGTCATGGCGACGATGATGTCAGTATGGTGGTCATGGCTTTGGTGATGTCATAATGGTCGTCATGGCGACGGTGATGTCATAATGGTCGTCATGGCAATGGTGATGTCAGAATGGTCGTCATGGCGATGATGATGTCAGTATGGTGGTCATGACTTTGGTGATGTCATAATGGTCGTCATGGCGACGATGATGTCATAATGGTCGTCATGGTGACGATGATGTCATACTGGTCGTCATGGCGACGGTGTTGCCATAATGGTCGTCATGGCGACGATGATGTCATAATGGTCGTCATGCCGACGATGATGTCATAATGGTCGTCATGGCGACGATGATGTCATACTGGTCGTCATGGCGACGGTGTTGCCATAATGGTCGTCATGGCGACGATGATGTCATAATGGTCGTCATGGCGACGATGATGTCAATATGGTTGTCATGGCTTTGGTGATGTCATAATGGTCGTCATGGCGACGGTGATGTCATAATGGTCGTCATGGCGACGATGATGTCATAATGGTCGTCACGGCGATGATGATGTCATAATGGTCGTTACGGCGACGGTGATGTCATAATGGTCGTCATGGCGACGGTGTTGCCATAATGGTTGTCATGGCGACGATGATGTCATAATGGTCGTCATGGCGACGGTGATGTCATACTGGTCGTCATGGCGACGGTGTTGCCATAATGGTCGTCATGGCGACGATGATGTCATAATGGTCGTCATGGCGACGGTGTTGCCATAATGGTCGTCACGGCGACGATGATGTCATAATGGTCGTCACGGCGACGGTGATGTCATAATGGTCGTCATGGCGACGATGATGTCATACTGGTCGTCATGGCGACGGTGATGTCATAATGGTCGTCATGGCGACAATTATGTCATACTGGTCGTCATGGCGACGGTGTTGCCATAATGGTCGTCATGGCGACGATGATGTCATAATGGTCGTCATGGCGACGATGATATCATAATGGTCGTCATGGCGAAGATGACGTCATAATGGTCGTCATGGCGACGATGATGTCATAATGGTCGTCATGGCGACGATGATGTCATACTGGTCGTCATGGCGACGGTGTTGCCATAATGGTCGTCATGGCGACGATGATGTCATAATGGTCGTCATGGCGACGGTGATGTCATAATGGTCGTCATGCCGACGATGATGTCAGTATGGTGGTCATGGCTTTGGTGATGTCATAATGGTCGTCATGGCGACGATGATGTCATAATGGTCGTCATGGCGACGATGATGTCATAATGGTCGTCATGGAGACGATGATGTCAGTATGGTGGTCATGGCTTTGGTGATGTCATAATTTTCGTCATAGCGACGGTGATGTCATAATGGTCGTCATGGCAATGGTGATGTCAGAATGGTCGTCATGGCGACGATTATGTCAGTATGGTGGTCATGGCTTTGGTGATGTCATAATGGTCGTCATGGCGACGAAGATGTCATAATGGTCGTCATGGCGACGATGATGTCAATATGGTTGTCATGGCTTTGGTGATGTCATAATGGTCGTCATGGCGACGATGATGTCATAATGGTCGTCATGGCGACGATGATGTCATAATGGTCGTCACGGCGATGATGATGTCATAATGGTCGTTACGGCGACGGTGATGTCATAATGGTCGTCATGGCGACGATGATGTCATAATGGTCGTCATGGCGACGGTGTTGCCATAATGGTCGTCATGGCGACGATGATGTCATAATGGTCGTCATGGTGACGATGATGTTATAATGGTCGTCATGGCGAGGATGATGTCAGTATGGTGGTCATGGCTTTGGTGATGTCAAAATGGTCGTCATGGCTTTGGTGATGTCAGAATGGTCGTCATGGCGACGATGATGTCAGTATGGTGGTCATGGCTTTGGTGATGTCATAATGGTCGTCATGGCGACGATGATGTCATAATGGTCGTCATGGCGACGATGATGTCAATATGGTTGTCATGGCTTTGGTGATGTCATAATGATCGTCATGGCGACGGTGATGTCATAATGGTCGTCATGGCGACGGTGATGTCATAATGGTCGTCATGGCGACGATGATGTCATAATGGTCGTCACGGCGACGATGATGTCATAATGGTCGTCACGGCGACGATGATGTCATAATGGTCGTCATGGCGACGATGATGTCATACTGGTCGTCATGGCGACGGTGTTGCCATAATGGTCGTCATGGCGACGATGATGTCATAATGGTCGTCATGGCGACGATGATGTCATAATGGTCATCATGGCGACGATGACGTCATAATGGTCGTCATGGCGACGATGATGTCATAATGGTCGTCATGGCGACGATGATGTCATACTGGTCGTCATGGCGAAGGTGTTGCCATAATGGTCGTCATGGCGACGATGATGTCATAATGGTCGTCATGCCGACGATGATGTCATAATGGTCGTCATGGCGACGGTGTTGCCATAATGGTCGTCATGGCGACGGTGTTGCCATAATGGTCGTCATGGCGACGATGATGTCATAATGGTCGTCATGGCGACGATGACGTCATAATGGTCGTCATGCCGACGATGATGTCATAATGGTCGTCATGGCGACGGTGTTGCCATAATGGTCGTCATGGCGACGATGATGTCATAATGGTCGTCATGGCCATGACGATGTCATAATGGTCGTCATGGCGACGGTGTTGCCATAATGGTCGTCATGGCGACGATGATGTCAAAATGGTCGTCATGGCCATGACGATGTCATAATGGTCGTCATGGCGACGATGATGTCAGTATGGTGGTCATGGCTTTGGTGATGTCATAATGGTCGTCATGGCGACGGTGATGTCATAATGGTCGTCATGGCAATGGTGATGTCAGAATGGTCGTCATGGCGATGATGATGTCAGTATGGTGGTCATGACTTTGCTGATGTCATAATGGTCGTCATGGCGACGATGATGTCATAATGGTCGTCATGGCGACGATGACGTCATAATGGTCGTCATGGCGACGATGATGTCATAATGGTCGTCATGGCGACGGTGATGTCATAATAGTCGTCATGGCGACGATAATGTCATAATGGTCGTCATGCCGACGATGATGTCATAATGGTCGTCATGGCGACGGTGTTGCCATAATGGCCGTCATGGCGACGATGATGTCAAAATGGTCGTCATGGCCATGACAATGTCATAATGGTCGTCATGGCGACGATGATGTCAGTATGGTGGTCATGGCTTTGGTGATGTCATAATGGTCGTCATGGCGACGGTGATGTCATGATGGTCGTCATGGCAATGGTGATGTCAGAATGGTCGTCATGGCGATGATGATGTCAGTATGGTGGTCATGACTTTGGTGATGTCATAATGGTCGTCATGGCGACGATGATGTCATAATGGTCGTCATGGCGACGATGATGTCATACTGGTCGTCATGGCGACGGTGTTGCCATAATGGTCGTCATGGCGACGATGATGTCATAATGGTCGTCATGCCGACGATGATGTCATAATGGTCGTCATGGCGACGGTGTTGCCATAATGGTCGTCATGCGACGATGATGTCATAATGGTCGTCATGGCGACGATGATGTCAGTATGGTGGTAATGGCTTTGGTGATGTCATAATGGTCGTCATGGCGACGGTGATGTCATAATGGTCGTCATGGCAATGGTGATGTCAGAATGGTCGTCATGGCGACGATGATGTCAGTATGGTGGTCATGGCTTTGGTGATGTCATAATGGTCGTCATGGCGACGGTGATGTCATAATGGTCGTCATGGCAATGGTGATGTCAGAATGGTCGTCATGGCGACGATGATGTCAGTATGGTGTTCATGGCTTTGGTGATGTCATAATGGTCGTCATGGCGACGTTGATGTCATAATGGTCGTCATGGCGACGATGATGTCAATATGGTTGTAATGGCTTTGGTGATGTCATAATGGTCGTCATGGCGACGGTGATGTCATAATGGTTGTCATGGCGACGATGATGTCATAATGGTCGTCACGGCGACGATGATGTCATAATGGTCGTCATGGCGATGGTGTTGCCATAATGGTCGTCATGGCGACGATGATGTCATAATGGTCGTCATGGCGACGATGATGTCATAATGCTCGTCATGGCGACGGTGTTGCCATAATAGTCGTCATGGCGACGATGATGTCTTAATGGTCGTCATGGCGACGACGATGTCATAATGGTCGTCATGGCGACGATGATGTCAGTATGGTGGTCATGGCTTTGGTGATGTCATAATGGTCGTCATGGCGACGGTGATGTCATAATGGTCGTCATGGCAATGGTGATGTCAGAATGGTCGTCATGGCGACGATGATGTCAGTATGGTGGTCATGGCTTTTGTGATGTCATAATGGTCGTCATGGCGACGATGATGTCATACTGGTCGTCATGGCGACGATGATGTCATACTGGTCGTCATGGCGACGGTGTTGCCATAATGGTCGTCATGGCGACGATGATGTCATAATGGTCGTCATGCCGACGATGATGGCATAATGGTCGTCATGGCGACGGTGTTGCCATAATGGTCGTCATGGCGACGATGATGTCATAATGGTCGTCATGGCGACGATGATGTCAGTATGGTGGTCATGGCTTTGGTGATGTCATAATGGTCGTCATGGCGACGGTGATGTCATAATGGTCGTCATGGCGACGATGATGTCATAATGGTCGTCATGGCGACGATGATGTCAATATGGTTGTCATGGCTTTGTTGATGTCATAATGGTCGTCACGGCGACGGTGATGTCATAATGGTCGTCATGGCGACGATGATGTCAAAATGGTCGTCATGGCCATGACAATGTCATAATGGTCGTCATGGCGACGATGATGTCAGTATGGTGGTCATGGCTTTGGTGATGTCATAATGGTCGTCATGGCGACGGTGATGTCATAATGGTCGTCATGGCAATGGTGATGTCAGAATGGTCGTCATGGCGATGATGATGTCAGTATGGTGGTCATGACTTTGGTGATGTCATAATGGTCGTCATGGCGACGATGATGTCATAATGGTCGTCATGGTGACGATGATGTCATACTGGTCGTCATGGCGACGGTGTTGCCATAATGGTCGTCATGGCGACGATGATGTCATAATGGTCGTCATGCCGACGATGATGTCATAATGGTCGTCATGGCGACGGTGTTGCCATAATGGTCGTCATGCGACGATGATGTCATAATGGTCGTCATGGCGACGGTGTTGCCATAATGGCCGTCATGGCGACGATGATGTCAAAATGGTCGTCATGGCCATGACAATGTCATAATGTTCGTCATGGCGACGATGATGTCAGTATGGTGGTCATGGCTTTGGTGATGTCATAATGGTCGTCATGGCGACGGTGATGTCATAATGGTCGTCATGGCAATGGTGATGTCAGAATGGTCGTCATGGCGACGATGATGTCAGTATGGTGTTCATGGGTTTGGTGATGTCATAATGGTCGTCATGGCGACGTTGATGTCATAATGGTCGTCATGGCGACGATGATGTCAATATGGTTGTCATGGCTTTGGTGATGTCATAATGGTCGTCATGGCGACGGTGATGTCATAATGGTTGTCATGGCGACGATGATGTCATAATGGTCGTCACGGCGATGGTGTTGCCATAATGGTCGTCATGGCGACGATGATGTCATAATGGTCATCATGCCGACGATGATGTCATAATGCTCGTCATGGCGACGGTGTTGCCATAATGGTCGTCATGGCGACGATGATGTCATAATGGTCGTCATGGCGACGATGACGTCATAATGGTCGTCATGGCGACGATGACGTCATAATGGTCGTCATGGCGACGGTGATGTCATAATAGTCATGGCGACGATGATGTCATAATGGTCGTCATGCCGACGATGATGTCATAATGGTCGTCATGGCGACGGTGTTGCCATAATAGTCGTCATGGCGACGATGATGTCTTAATGGTCGTCATGGCGACGACTATGTCATAATGGTCGTCATGGCGACGATGATGTCAGTATGGTGGTCATGGCTTTGGTGATGTCATAATGGTCGTCATGGCAACGGTGATGTCATAATGGTCGTCATGGCAATGGTGATGTCAGAATGGTCGTCATGGCGACGATGATGTCAGTATGGTGGTCATGGCTTTTGTGATGTCATAATGGTCATCATGGCGACGATGATGTCATAATGGTCGTCATGGCGACGATGATGTCATACTGGTCGTCATGGCGACGATGTTGCCATAATGGTCGTCATGGCGACGATGATGTCATAATGGTCGTCATGCCGACGATGATGGCATAATGGTCATCATGGCGACGGTGTTGCCATAATGGTCGTCATGGCGACGATGATGTCATAATGGTCGTCATGGCGACGATGATGTCAGTATGGTGGTCATGGCTTTGGTGATGTCATAATGGTCGTCATGGCGACGGTGATGTCATAATGGTCGTCATGGCAATGGTGATGTCAGAATGGTCGTCATGGCGACGATGATGTCAGTATGGTGGTCATGGCTTTGGTGATGTCATAATGGTCGTCATGGCGACGGTGATGTCATAATGGTCGTCATGGCAATGGTGATGTCAGAATGGTCGTCATGGCGACGATGATGTCAGTATGGTGTTCATGGGTTTGGTGATGTCATAATGGTCGTCATGGCGACGTTGATGTCATAATGGTCGTCATGGCGACGATGATGTCAATATGGTTGTCATGGCTTTGGTGATGTCATAATGGTCGTCATGGCGACGGTGATGTCATAATGGTTGTCATGGCGACGATGATGTCATAATGGTCGTCACGGCGATGGTGTTGCCATAATGGTCGTCATGGCGACGATGATGTCATAATGGTCATCATGCCGACGATGATGTCATAATGCTCGTCATGGCGACGGTGTTGCCATAATGGTCGTCATGGCGACGATGATGTCATAATGGTCGTCATGGCGACGATGACGTCATAATGGTCGTCATGGCGACGATGACGTCATAATGGTCGTCATGGCGACGGTGATGTCATAATAGTCATGGCGACGATGATGTCATAATGGTCGTCATGCCGACGATGATGTCATAATGGTCGTCATGGCGACGGTGTTGCCATAATAGTCGTCATGGCGACGATGATGTCAGTATGGTGGTCATGGCTTTGGTGATGTCATAATGGTCGTCATGGCAACGGTGATGTCATAATGGTCGTCATGGCAATGGTGATGTCAGAATGGTCGTCATGGCGACGATGATGTCAGTATGGTGGTCATGGCTTTTGTGATGTCATAATGGTCATCATGGCGACGATGATGTCATAATGGTCGTCATGGCGACGATGATGTCATACTGGTCGTCATGGCGACGATGTTGCCATAATGGTCGTCATGGCGACGATGATGTCATAATGGTCGTCATGCCGACGATGATGGCATAATGGTCGTCATGGCGACGGTGTTGCCATAATGGTCGTCATGGCGACGATGATGTCATAATGGTCGTCATGGCGACGATGATGTCAGTATGGTGGTCATGGCTTTGGTGATGTCATAATGGTCGTCATGGCGACGGTGATGTCATAATGGTCGTCATGGCAATGATGATGTCAGAATGGTCGTCATGGCGACGATGATGTCAGTATGGTGGTCATGGCTTTGGTGATGTCATAATGGTCGTCATGGCGACGATGATGTCATAATGGTCGTCATGGCGACGATGATGTCAATATGGTTGTCATGGCTTTGTTGATGTCATAATGGTCGTCACGGCGACGGTGATGTCATAATGGTCGTCATGGCGACGATGATGTCATAATGGTCGTCACGGCAACGATGATGTCATAATGGTCGTCACGGCGACGGTGATGTCATAATGGTCGTCATGGCGACGATGATGTCATACTGGTCGTCATAGCGACGGTGTTGCCATAATGGTCGTCATGGCGACGATGATGTCATAATGGTCGTCATGCCGACGATGATGTCACAATGGTCGTCATGGCGACGGTGTTGCTATAATGGTCGTCATGGCGACGGTGATGTCATAATGGTCGTCATGGCGACGATGACGTAATAATGGTCGTCATGGCGACGATGACGTCATAATGGTCGTCATGGCGACAATGATGTCATAATGGTCGTCATGGCGACGGTGATGTCATAATAGTCGTCATGGCGACGATTAAGTCATAATGGTCGTCATGCCGACGATGATGTCATAATGGTCGTCATGGCGACGGTGTTGCCATAATGGTCGTCATGGCGAGGATGATGTCAAAATGGTCGTCATGGCCATGACGATGTCATAATGGTCGTCATGGCGACGATGATGTCAGTATGGTGGTCATGGCTTTGGTGATGTCATAATGGTCGTCATGGCGACGGTGATGTCATAATGGTCGTCATGGCAATGGTGATGTCAGAATGGTCGTCATGGCGATGATGATGTCAGTATGGTGGTCATGACTTTGGTGATGTCATAATGGTCATCATGGCGACGATGATGTCATAATGGTCGTCATGGCGACGATTATGTCATACTGATCGTCATGGCGACGGTGTTGCCATAATGGTCGTCATGGCGACGATGATGTCATAATGGTCGTCATGCCGACGATGATGTCATAATGGTCGTCATGGCGACGGTGTTGCCATAATGGTCGTCATGGCGACGATGATGTCATAATGGTCGTCATGTCGACGATGATGTCAGTATGGTGGTCATGGCTTTGGTGATGTCATAATGGTCGTCATGGCGACGGTGATGTCATAATGGTCGTCATGGCAATGGTGATGTCAGAATGGTCGTCATGGCGACGATGATGTCAGTATGGTGGTCATGGCTTTGGTGATGTCATAATGGTCGTCATGGCGACGGTGATGTCATAATGGTCGTCATGGCAATGGTGATGTCAGAATGGTCGTCATGGCGACGATTATGTCAGTATGGTGTTCATGGCTTTGGTGATGTCATAATGGTCGTCATGGCGACGTTGATGTCATAATGGTCGTTATGGCGACGATGATGTCAATATGGTTGTCATGGCTTTGGTGATGTCATAATGGTCGTCATGGCGACGGTGATGTCATAATGGTTGTCATGGCGACGATGATGTCATAATGGTCGTCACGGCGACGATGATGTCATAATGGTCGTCATGGCGATGGTGTTGCCATAATGGTCGTCATGGCGACGATGATGTCATAATGGTCGTCATGCAAACGATGATGTCATAATGCTCGTCATGGCGACGGTGTTGCCATAATGGTCGTCATGGCGACGATGATGTCATAATGGTCGTCATGCCGACGATGATGTCATAATGGTCGTCATGGCGACGGTGTTGCCATAATAGTCGTCATGGCGACGATGATGTCTTAATGGTCGTCATGGCGACGACGATGTCATAATGGTCGTCATGGCGACGATGATGTCAGTATGGTGGTCATGGCTTTGGTGATGTCATAATGGTCGTCATGGCGACGGTGATGTCATAATGGTCGTCATGGCAATGGTGATGTCAGAATGGTCGTCATGGCGACGATGATGTCAGTATGGTGGTCATGGCTTTTGTGATGTCATAATGGTCATCATGGCGACGATGATGTCATAATGGTCGTCATGGCGACGATGATGTCATACTGGTCGTCATGGCGACGGTGTTGCCATAATGGTCGTCATGGCGACGATGATGTCATAATGGTCGTCATGCCGACGATGATGGCATAATGGTCGTCATGGCGACGGTGTTGCCATAATGGTCGTCATGGCGACGATGATGTCATAATGGTCGTCATGGCGACGATGATGTCAGTATGGTGGTCATGGCTTTGGTGATGTCATAATGGCCGTCATGGCGACGGTGATGTCATAATGGTCGTCATGGCAATGATGATGTCAGAATGGTCGTCATGGCGACGATGATGTCAGTATGGTGGTCATGGCTTTGGTGATGTCATAATGGTCGTCATGGCGACGATGATGTCATAATGGTCGTCATGGCGACGATGATGTCAATATGGTTGTCATGGCTTTGTTGATGTCATAATGGTCGTCACGGCGACGGTGATGTCATAATGGTCGTCATGGCGACGGTGATGTCAAAATGGTCGTCATGGCCATGACAATGTCATAATGGTCGTCATGGCGACGATGATGTCAGTATGGTGGTCATGGCTTTGGTGATGTCATAATGGTCGTCATGGCGACGGTGATGTCATAATGGTCGTCATGGCAATGGTGATGTCAGAATGGTCGTCATGGCGATGATGATGTCAGTATGGTGGTCATGACTTTGGTGATGTCATAATGGTCGTCATGGCGACGATGATGTCATAATGGTCGTCATGGCGACGATGATGTCATACTGGTCGTCATGGCGACGGTGTTGCCATAATGGTCGTCATGGCGACGATGATGTCATAATGGTCGTCATGCCGACGATGATGTCATAATGGTCGTCATGGCGACGGTGTTGCCATAATGGTCGTCATGCGACGATGATGTCATAATGGTCGTCATGGCGACGATGATGTCAGTATGGTGGTCATGGCTTTGGTGATGTCATAATGGTCGTCATGGCGACGGTGATGTCATAATGGTCGTCATGGCAATGGTGATGTCAGAATGGTCGTCATGGCGACGATGATGTCAGTATGGTGGTCATGGCTTTGGTGATGTCATAATGGTCGTCATGGCGACGGTGATGTCATAATGGTCGTCATGGCAATGGTGATGTCAGAATGGTCGTCATGGCGACGATGATGTCAGTATGGTGTTCATGGGTTTGGTGATGTCATAATGGTCGTCATGGCGACGTTGATGTCATAATGGTCGTCATGGCGACGATGATGTCAATATGGTTGTCATGGCTTTGGTGATGTCATAATGGTCGTCATGGCGACGGTGATGTCATAATGGTTGTCATGGCGATGATGATGTCATAATGGTCGTCACGGCGACGATGATGTCATAATGGTCGTCATGGCGATGGTGTTGCCATAATGGTCGTCATGGCGACGATGATGTCATAATGGTCATCATGCCGACGATGATGTCATAATGCTCGTCATGGCGACGGTGTTGCCATAATGGTCGTCATGGCGACGATGATGTCATAATGGTCGTCATGGCGACGATGACGTCATAATGGTCGTCATGGCGACGATGACGTCATAATGGTCGTCATGGCAACGGTGATGTCATAATAGTCATGGCGACGATGATGTCATAATGGTCGTCATGCCGACGATGATGTCATAATGGTCGTCATGGCGACGGTGTTGCCATAATAGTCGTCATGGCGACGATGATGTCTTAATGGTCGTCATGGCGACGACTATGTCATAATGGTCGTCATGGCGACGATGATGTCAGTATGGTGGTCATGGCTTTGGTGATGTCATAATGGTCGTCATGGCAACGGTGATGTCATAATGGTCGTCATGGCAATGGTGATGTCAGAATGGTCGTCATGGCGACGATGATGTCAGTATGGTGGTCATGGCTTTTGTGATGTCATAATGGTCATCATGGCGACGATGATGTCATAATGGTCGTCATGGCGACGATGATGTCATACTGGTCGTCATGGCGACGATGTTGCCATAATGGTCGTCATGGCGACGATGATGTCATAATGGTCGTCATGCCGACGATGATGGCATAATGGTCGTCATGGCGACGGTGTTGCCATAATGGTCGTCATGGCGACGATGATGTCATAATGGTCGTCATGGCGACGATGATGTCAGTATGGTGGTCATGGCTTTGGTGATGTCATAATGGTCGTCATGGCGACGGTGATGTCATAATGGTCGTCATGGCAATGATGATGTCAGAATGGTCGTCATGGCGACGATGATGTCAGTATGGTGGTCATGGCTTTGGTGATGTCATAATGGTCGTCATGGCGACGATGATGTCATAATGGTCGTCATGGCGACGATGATGTCAATATGGTTGTCATGGCTTTGTTGATGTCATAATGGTCGTCACGGCGACGGTGATGTCATAATGGTCGTCATGGCGACGATGATGTCATAATGGTCGTCACGGCAACGATGATGTCATAATGGTCGTCACGGCGACGGTGATGTCATAATGGTCGTCATGGCGACGATGATGTCATACTGGTCGTCATAGCGACGGTGTTGCCATAATGGTCGTCATGGCGACGATGATGTCATAATGGTCGTCATGTCGACGATGATGTCACAATGGTCGTCATGGCGACGGTGTTGCTATAATGGTCGTCATGGCGACGGTGATGTCATAATGGTCGTCATGGCGACGATGACGTAATAATGGTCGTCATGGCGACGATGACGTCATAATGGTCGTCATGGCGACAATGATGTCATAATGGTCGTCATGGCGACGGTGATGTCATAATTGTCGTCATGGCGACGATTAAGTCATAATGGTCGTCATGCCGACGATGATGTCATAATGGTCGTCATGGCGACGGTGTTGCCATAATGGTCGTCATGGCGAGGATGATGTCAAAATGGTCGTCATGGCCATGACGATGTCATAATGGTCGTCATGGCGACGATGATGTCAGTATGGTGGTCATGGCTTTGGTGATGTCATAATGGTCGTCATGGCGACGGTGATGTCATAACGGTCGTCATGGCAATGGTGATGTCAGAATGGTCGTCATGGCGATGATGATGTCAGTATGGTGGTCATGACTTTGGTGATGTCATAATGGTCATCATGGCGACGATGATGTCATAATGGTCGTCATGGCGACGATGATGTCATACTGGTCGTCATGGCGACGGTGTTGCCATAATGGTCGTCATGGCGACGATGATGTCATAATGGTCGTCATGCCGACGATGATGTCATAATGGTCGTCATGGCGACGGTGTTGCCATAATGGTCGTCATGGCGACGATGATGTCATAATGGTCGTCATGTCGACGATGATGTCAGTATGGTGGTCATGGCTTTGGTGATGTCATAATGGTCGTCATGGCGACGGTGATGTCATAATGGTCGTCATGGCAATGGTGATGTCAGAATGGTCGTCATGGCGACGATGATGTCAGTATGGTAGTCATGGCTTTGGTGATGTCATAATGGTCGTCATGGCGACGGTGATGTCATAATGGTCGTCATGGCAATGGTGATGTCAGAATGGTCGTCATGGCGACGATGATGTCAGTATGGTGTTCATGGCTTTGGTGATGTCATAATGGTCGTCATGGCGACGTTGATGTCATAATGGTCGTTATGGCGACGATGATGTCAATATGGTTGTCATGGCTTTGGTGATGTCATAATGGTCGTCATGGCGACGGTGATGTCATAATGGTTGTCATGGCGACGATGATGTCATAATGGTCGTCACGGCGACGATGATGTCATAATGGTCGTCATGCAAACGATGATGTCATAATGCTCGTCATGGCGACGGTGTTGCCATAATTGTCGTCATGGCGACGATGATGTCATAATGGTCGTCATGGCGACGATGACGTCATAATGGTCGTCATGGCGACGATGACGTCATAATGGTCGTCATGGCAACGGTGATGTCATAATAGTCGTCATGGCGACGATGATATCATAATGGTCGTCATGCCGACGATGATGTCATAATGGTCGTCATGGCGTCGGTGTTGCCATAATAGTCGTCATGGCGACGATGATGTCTTAATGGTCGTCATGGCGACGACGATGTCATAATGGTCGTCATGGCGACGATGATGTCAGTATGGTGGTCATGGCTTTGGTGATGTCATAATGGTCGTCATGGCGACGGTGATGTCACAATGGTCGTCATGGCAATGGTGATGTCACAATGGTCGTCATGGCGACGATGATGTCAGTATGGTGGTCATGGCTTTTGTGATGTCATAATGGTCATCATGGCGACGATGATGTCATAATGGTCGTCATGGCGACGATGATGTCATACTGGTCGTCATGGCGACGGTGTTGCCATAATGGTCGTCATGGCGACGATGATGTCATAATGGTCGTCATGCCGACGATGATGGCATAATGGTCGTCATGGCGACGGTGTTGCCATAATGGTCGTCATGGCGACGATGATGTCACAATGGTCGTCATGGCGACGATGATGTCAGTATGGTGGTCATGGCTTTGGTGATGTCATAATGGTCGTCATGGCGACGGTGATGTCATAATGGTCGTCATGGCAATGGTGATGTCAGAATGGTCGTCATGGCGACGATGATGTCAGTATGGTGGTCATGGCTTTGGTGATGTCATAATGGTCGTCATGGCGACGATGATGTCAATATGGTTGTCATATCTTTGTTGATGTCATAATGGTCGTCACGGCGACGGTGAGGTCATAATGATCGTCATGGCGACGATGATGTCAAAATGGTCGTCATGGCCATGACAATGTCATAATGGTCGTCATGGCGACGATGATGTCAGTATGGTGGTCATGGCTTTGGTGATGTCATAATGGTCGTCATGGCGACGGTGATGTCATAATGGTCGTCATGGCAATGGTGATGTCAGAATGGTCGTCATGGCGATGATGATGTCAGTATGGTGGTCATGACTTTGGTGATGTCATAATGGTCGTCATGGCGACGATGATGTCATAATGGTCGTCATGGCGACGATGATGTCATACTGGTCGTCATGGCGACGGTGTTGCCATAATGGTCGTCATGGCGACGATGATGTCATAATGGTCGTCATGCCGACGATGATGTCATAATGGTCGTCATGGCGACGGTGTTGCCATAATGGTCGTCATGCGACGATGATGTCATAATGGTCGTCATGGCGACGATGATGTCAGTATGGTGGTCATGGCTTTGGTGATGTCATAATGGTCGTCATGGCGACGGTGATGTCATAATGGTCGTCATGGCAATGGTGATGTCAGAATGGTCGTCATGGCGACGATGATGTCAGTATGGTGGTCATGGCTTTGGTGATGTCATAATGGTCGTCATGGCGACGGTGATGTCATAATGGTCGTCATGGCAATGGTGATGTCAGAATGGTCGTCATGGCGACGATGATGTCAGTATGGTGTTCATGGGTTTGGTGATGTCATAATGGTCGTCATGGCGACGTTGATGTCATAATGGTCGTCATGGCGACGATGATGTCAATATGGTTGTCATGGCTTTGGTGATGTCATAATGGTCGTCATGGCGACGCTGATGTCATAATGGTTGTCATGGCGACGATGATGTCATAATGGTCGTCACGGCGACGATGATGTCATAGTGGTCGTCATGGCGATGGTGTTGCCGTAATGGTCGTCATGGCGACGATGATGTCATAATGGTCATCATGCCGACGATGATGTCATAATGCTCGTCATGGCGACGGTGTTGCCATAATGGTCGTCATGGCGACGATGATGTCATAATGGTCGTCATGGCGACGATGACGTCATAATGGTCGTCATGGCGACGATGACGTCATAATGGTCGTCATGGCGACGGTGATGTCATAATAGTCATGGCGACGATGATGTCATAATGGTCGTCATGCCGACGATGATGTCATAATGGTCGTCATGGCGACGGTGTTGCCATAATAGTCGTCATGGCGACGATGATGTCTTAATGGTCGTCATGGCGACGACTATGTCATAATGGTCGTCATGGCGACGATGATGTCAGTATGGTGGTCATGGCTTTGGTGATGTCATAATGGTCGTCATGGCAACGGTGATGTCATAATGGTCGTCATGGCAATGGTGATGTCAGAATGGTCGTCATGGCGACGATGATGTCAGTATGGTGGTCATGGCTTTTGTGATGTCATAATGGTCATCATGGCGACGATGATGTCATAATGGTCGTCATGGCGACGATGATGTCATACTGGTCGTCATGGCGACGATGTTGCCATAATGGTCGTCATGGCGACGATGATGTCATAATGGTCGTCATGCCGACGATGATGGCATAATGGTCGTCATGGCGACGGTGTTGCCATAATGGTCGTCATGGCGACGATGATGTCATAATGGTCGTCATGGCGACGATGATGTCAGTATGGTGGTCATGGCTTTGGTGATGTCATAATGGTCGTCATGGCGACGGTGATGTCATAATGGTCGTCATGGCAATGATGATGTCAGAATGGTCGTCATGGCGACGATGATGTCAGTATGGTGGTCATGGCTTTGGTGATGTCATAATGGTCGTCATGGCGACGATGATGTCATAATGGTCGTCATGGCGACGATGATGTCAATATGGTTGTCATGGCTTTGTTGATGTCATAATGGTCGTCATGGCGACGGTGTTGCCATAATAGTCGTCATGGCGACGATGATGTCTTAATGGTCGTCATGGCGACGACGATGTCATAATGGTCGTCATGGCGACGATGATGTCAGTATGGTGGTCATGGCTTTGGTGATGTCATAATGGTCGTCATGGCGACGGTGATGTCATAATGGTCGTCATGGCAATGGTGATGTCAGAATGGTCGTCATGGCGACGATGATGTCAGTATGGTGGTCATGGCTTTTGTGATGTCATAATGGTCATCATGGCGACGATGATGTCATAATGGTCGTCATGGCGACGATGATGTCATACTGGTCGTCATGGCGACGGTGTTGCCATAATGGTCGTCATGGCGACGATGATGTCATAATGGTCGTCATGCTGACGATGATGGCATAATGGTCGTCATGGCGACGGTGTTGCCATAATGGTCGTCATGGCGACGATGATGTCATAATGGTCGTCATGGCGACGATGATGTCAGTATGGTGGTCATGGCTTTGGTGATGTCATAATGGTCGTCATGGCGACGGTGATGTCATAATGGTCGTCATGGCAATGATGATGTCAGAATGGTCGTCATGGCGACGATGATGTCAGTATGGTGGTCATGGCTTTGGTGATGTCATAATGGTCGCATTGGCGACGATGATGTCATAATGGTCGTCATGGCGACGATGATGTCAATATGGTTGTCATGGCTTTGTTGTTGTCATAATGGTCGTCACGGCGACGGTGATGTCATAATGATCGTCATGGCGACGATGATGTCAAAATGGTCGTCATGGCCATGACAATGTCATAATGGTCGTCATGGCGACGATGATGTCAGTATGGTGGTCATGGCTTTGGTGATGTCATAATGGTCGTCATGGCGACGGTGATGTCATAATGGTCGTCATGGCAATGGTGATGTCAGAATGGTCGTCATGGCGATGATGATGTCAGTATGGTGGTCATGACTTTGGTGATGTCATAATGGTCGTCATGGCGACGATGATGTCATAATGGTCGTCATGGCGACGATGATGTCATACTGGTCGTCATGGCGACGGTGTTGCCATAATGGTCGTCATGGCGACGATGATGTCATAATGGTCGTCATGCCGACGATGATGTCATAATGGTCGTCATGGCGACGGTGTTGCCATAATGGTCGTCATGCGACGATGATGTCATAATGGTCGTCATGGCGACGATGATGTCAGTATGGTGGTCATGGCTTTGGTGATGTCATAATGGTCGTCATGGCGACGGTGATGTCATAATGGTCGTCATGGCAATGGTGATGTCAGAATGGTCGTCATGGCGACGATGATGTCAGTATGGTGGTCATGGCTTTGGTGATGTCATAATGGTCGTCATGGCGACGGTGATGTCATAATGGTCGTCATGGCAATGGTGATGTCAGAATGGTCGTCATGGCGACGATGATGTCAGTATGGTGTTCATGGGTTTGGTGATGTCATAATGGTCGTCATGGCGACGTTGATGTCATAATGGTCGTCATGGCGACGATGATGTCAATATGGTTGTCATGGCTTTGGTGATGTCATAATGGTCGTCATGGCGACGCTGATGTCATAATGGTTGTCATGGCGACGATGATGTCATAATGGTCGTCACGGCGACGATGATGTCATAGTGGTCGTCATGGCGATGGTGTTGCCATAATGGTCGTCATGGCGATGATGATGTCAGTATGGTGGTCATGACTTTGGTGATGTCATAATGGTCGTCATGGCGACGATGATGTCATAATGGTCGTCATGGCGACGATGATGTCATACTGGTCGTCATGGCGACGGTGTTGCCATAATGGTCGTCATGGCGACGATGATGTCATAATGGTCGTCATGCCGACGATGATGTCATAATGGTCGTCATGGCGACGGTGTTGCCATAATGGTCGTCATGCGACGATGATGTCATAATGGTCGTCATGGCGACGATGATGTCAGTATGGTGGTCATGGCTTTGGTGATGTCATAATGGTCGTCATGGCGACGGTGATGTCATAATGGTCGTCATGGCAATGGTGATGTCAGAATGGTCGTCATGGCGACGATGATGTCAGTATGGTGGTCATGGCTTTGGTGATGTCATAATGGTCGTCATGGCGACGGTGATGTCATAATGGTCGTCATGGCAATGGTGATGTCAGAATGGTCGTCATGGCGACGATGATGTCAGTATGGTGTTCATGGGTTTGGTGATGTCATAATGGTCGTCATGGCGACGTTGATGTCATAATGGTCGTCATGGCGACGATGATGTCAATATGGTTGTCATGGCTTTGGTGATGTCATAATGGTCGTCATGGCGACGCTGATGTCATAATGGTTGTCATGGCGACGATGATGTCATAATGGTCGTCACGGCGACGATGATGTCATAGTGGTCGTCATGGCGATGGTGTTGCCATAATGGTCGTCATGGCGACGATGATGTCATAATGGTCATCATGCCGACGATGATGTCATAATGCTCGTCATGGCGACGGTGTTGCCATAATGGTCGTCATGGCGACGATGATGTCATAATGGTCGTCATGGCGACGATGACGTCATAATGGTCGTCATGGCGACGATGACGTCATAATGGTCGTCATGGCGACGGTGATGTGATAATAGTCATGGCGACGATGATGTCATAATGGTCGTCATGCCGACGATGATGTCATAATGGTCGTCATGGCGATGGTGTTGCCATAATAGTCGTCATGGCGACGATGATGTCTTAATGGTCGTCATGGCGACGACTATGTCATAATGGTCGTCATGGTGACGATGATGTCAGTATGGTGGTCATGGCTTTGGTGATGTCATAATGGTCGTCATGGCAACGGTGATGTCATAATGGTCGTCATGGCAATGGTGATGTCAGAATGGTCGTCATGGCGACGATGATGTCAGTATGGTGGTCATGGCTTTTGTGATGTCATAATGGTCATCATGGCGACGATGATGTCATAATGGTCGTCATAGCGACGATGATGTCATACTGGTCGTCATGGCGACGATGTTGCCATAATGGTCGTCATGGCGACGATGATGTCATAATGGTCGTCATGCCGACGATGATGGCATAATGGTCGTCATGGCGACGGTGTTGCCATAATGGTCGTCATGGCGACGATGATGTCATAATGGTCGTCATGGCGACGATGATGTCAGTATGGTGGTCATGGCTTTGGTGATGTCATAATGGTCGTCATGGCGACGGTGATGTCATAATGGTCGTCATGGCAATGATGATGTCAGAATGGTCGTCATGGCGACGATGATGTCAGTATGGTGGTCATGGCTTTGGTGATGTCATAATGGTCGTCATGGCGACGATGATGTCATAATGGTCGTCATGGCGACGATGATGTCAATATGGTTGTCATGGCTTTGTTGATGTCATAATGGTCGTCACGGCGACGGTGATGTCATAATGGTCGTCATGGCGACGATGATGTCATAATGGTCGTCACGGCAACGATGATGTCATAATGGTCGTCACGGCGACGGTGATGTCATAATGGTCGTCATGGCGACGATGATGTCATACTGGTCGTCATAGCGACGGTGTTGCCATAATGGTCGTCATGGCGACGATGATGTCATAATGGTCGTCATGCCGACGATGATGTCACAATGGTCGTCATGGCGACGGTGTTGCTATAATGGTCGTCATGGCGACGGTGATGTCATAATGGTCGTCATGGCGACGATGACGTAATAATGGTCGTCATGGCGACGATGACGTCATAATGGTCGTCATGGCGACAATGATGTCATAATGGTCGTCATGGCGACGGTGATGTCATAATAGTCGTCATGGCGACGATTAAGTCATAATGGTCGTCATGCCGACGATGATGTCATAATGGTCGTCATGGCGACGGTGTTGCCATAATGGTCGTCATGGCGACGATGATGTCAAAATGGTCGTCATGGACATGACGATGTCATAATGGTCGTCATGGCGACGATGATGTCAGTATGGTGGTCATGGCTTTGGTGATGTCATAATGGTCGTCATGGCGACGGTGATGTCATAATGGTCGTCATGGCGACGATGACGTAATAATGGTCGTCATGGCGACGATGACGTCATAATGGTCGTCATGGCGACAATGATGTCATAATGGTCGTCATGGCGACGGTGATGTCATAATAGTCGTCATGGCGACGATTAAGTCATAATGGTCGTCATGCCGACGATGATGTCATAATGGTCGTCATGGCGACGGTGTTGCCATAGTGGTCGTCATGGCGACGATGATGTCATAATGGTCGTCATGGCGACGATGATGTCATAATGGTCGTCATGGCGACGATGATGTCATAATGGTCGTCATGTCGACGATGATGTCAGTATGGTGGTCATGGCTTTGGTGATGTCATAATGGTCATCATGGCGACGGTGATGTCATAATGGTCGTCATGGCAATGGTGATGTCAGAATGGTCGTCATGGCGACGATGATGTCAGTATGGTGGTCATGGCTTTGGTGATGTCATAATGGTCGTCATGGCGACGATGATGTCATAATGGTCGTCATGGCGACGATGATGTCAATATGGTCGTCATGGCTTTGGTGATGTCATAATGGTCGTCATGGCTTTGGTGATGTCATAATGGTCGTCATGTCGACGATGATGTCATAATGGTCGTCACGGCGACGATGATGTCATAAAGGTCGTCACGGCGACGGTGATGTCATAATGGTCGTCATGGCGACGATGATGTCATACTGGTCGTCATGGCGACGGTGTTGCCATAATGGTCGTCATGGCGACGATGATGTCATAATGGTCGTCATGCCGACGATGATGGCATAATGGTCGTCATGGCGACGGTGTTGCCATAATGGTCGTCATGGCGACGATGATGTCAAAATGGTCGTCATGGACATGACGATGTCATAATGGTCGTCATGGCGACGATGATGTCAGTATGGTCGTCATGGACATGACGATGTCATAATGGTCGTCATGGCGACGGTGTTGCCATAATGGTCGTCATGGCGACGATGATGTCATAATGGTCGTCATGCCGACGATGATGTCATAATGGTCGTCATGGCGACGGTGTTGCCATAATGGTCGTCATGGCGACGATGATGTCATAATGGTCGTCATGTCGACGATGATGTCAGTATGGTGGTCATGGCTTTGGTGATGTCATAATGGTCGTCATGGCGACGGTGATGTCATAATGGTCGTCATGGCAATGGTGATGTCAGAATGGTCGTCATGGCGACGATGATGTCAGTATGGTGGTCATGGCTTTGGTGATGTCATAATGGTCGTCATGGCGACGGTGATGTCATAATGGTCGTCATGGCAATGGTGATGTCAGAATGGTCATCATGGCGACGATGATGTCAGTATGGTGTTCATGGCTTTGGTGATGTCATAATGGTCGTCATGGCGACGTTGATGTCATAATGGTCGTCATGGCGACGATGATGTCAATATGGTTGTCATGGCTTTGGTGATGTCATAATGGTCGTCATGGCGACGGTGATGTCATAATGGTTGTCATGGCGACGATGATGTCATAATGGTCGTCACGGCGACGATGATGTCATAATGGTCGTCATGCAAACGATGATGTCATAATGCTCGTCATGGCGACGGTGTTGCCATAATGGTCGTCATGGCGACGATGATGTCATAATGGTCGTCATGGCGACGATGACGTCATAATGGTCGTCATGGCGACGATGACGTCATAATGGTCGTCATGGCAACGGTGATGTCATAATAGTCGTCATGGCGACGATGATGTCATAATGGTCGTCATGCCGACGATGATGTCATAATGGTCGTCATGGCGACGGTGTTGCCATAATAGTCGTCATGGCGACGATGATGTCTTAATGGTCGTCATGGCGACGACGATGTCATAATGGTCGTCATGGCGACGATGATGTCAGTATGGTGGTCATGGCTTTGGTGATGTCATAATGGTCGTCATGGCGACGGTGATGTCATAATGGTCGTCATGGCAATGGTGATGTCAGAATGGTCGTCATGGCGACGATGATGTCAGTATGGTGGTCATGGCTTTGGTGATGTCATAATGGTCGTCATGGCGACGGTGATGTCATACTGGTCGTCATGGCGACGGTGTTGCCATAATGGTCGTCATGGCGACGATGATGTCATAATGGTCGTCATGCCGACGATGATGGCATAATGGTCATCATGGCGACGGTGTTGCCATAATGGTCGTCATGGCGACGATGATGTCATAATGGTCGTCATGGCGACGATGATGTCAGTATGGTGGTCATGGCTTTGGTGATGTCATAATGGTCGTCATGGCGACGGTGATGTCATAATGGTCGTCATGGCGACGATGACGTCTTAATGGTCGTCATGGCGACGATGATGTCATAATGGTCGTCATGGCGACGATGATGTCATACTGGTCGTCATGGCGACGGTGTTGCCATAATGGTCGTCATGGCGACGATGATGTCATAATGGTCGTCATGCCGACGATGATGTCACAATGGTCGTCATGGCGACGGTGTTGCTATAATGGACGTCATGGCGACGGTGATGTCATAATGGTCGTCATGGCGACGGTGATGTCATAATGGTCGTCATGGCGACGATGATGTCATAATGGTCGTCATGGCGACGGTGATGTCATAATAGTCGTCATAGTGACGATGATGTCATAATGGTCGTCATGCCGACGATGATGTCATAATGGTCGTCATGGCGACGGTGTTGCCATAATGGTCGTCATGGCGACGATGATGTCATAATGGTCGTCATGGCGACGATGATGTCATAATGGTCGTCATGGCGACGATGATGTCAGTATGGTGGTCATGGCTTTGGTGATGTCATAATGGTCGTCATGGCGACGGTGATGTCATAATGGTCGTCATGGCAATGGTGATGTCAGAATGGTCGTCATGGCGACGATGATGTCAGTATGGTGGTCATGGCTTTGGTGATGTCATAATGGTCGTCATGGCGACGATGATGTCATAATGGTCGTCATGGCGACGATGATGTCAATATGGTCGTCATGGCTTTGGTGATGTCATAATGGTCGTCATGGCGACGGTGATGTCATAATGGTCGTCATGGCGACGATGATGTCATAATGGTCGTCACGGCGACGATGATGTCATAATGGTCGTCACGGCGACGGTGATGTCATAATGGTCGTCATGGCGACGATGATGTCATACTGGTCGTCATGGCGACGGTGTTGCCATAATGGTCGTCATGGCGACGATGATGTCATAATGGTCGTCATGGCGACGATGACGTCATAATGGTCGTCATGGCGACGATGATGTCATACTTGTCGTCATGGCGACGATGATGTCATACTTGTCGTCATGGCGACGGTGCTGCCATAATGGTCGTCATGGCGACGGTGATGTCATAATGGTCGTCATGCCGACGATGATTTCATAATGGTCGTCATGGTGAAGATGATGTCATAATGGTCGTCATGGCGACGATGATGTCATAATGGTCGTCATGGCGACGGTGATGTCATAATGGTCGTCATGGCGACGATGATGTCATAATGGTCGTCATGGCGACGATGACGTCATAATGGTCGTCATGGCGACGATGATGTCATAATGGTCGTCATGGCGACGAAGATGTCATAATGGTCGTCATGGTGACGAAGATGTCATAATGGTCGTCATGCCGACGATGATGTCATAATGGTCGTCATGGCGACGGTGTTGCCATAATGGTCGTCATGGCGACGATGATGTCATAATCGTCGTCATGGCGACGATGATGTCATAATGGTCGTCTTGGCGACGATGATGTCATAATGGTCGTCATGTCGACGATGATGTCAGTATGGTGGTCATGGCTTTGGTGATGTCATAATGGTCGTCATGGCGACGGTGATGTCATAATGGTCGTCATGGCAATGGTGATGTCAGAATGGTCGTCATGGCGACGATGATGTCAGTATGGTGGTCATGGCTTTGGTGATGTCATAATGGTCGTCATGGCGACGATGATGTCATAATGGTCGTCATGGCGACGATGATGTCAATATGGTCGTCATGGCTTTGGTGATGTCATAATGGTCGTCATGGCGACGGTGATGTCATAATGGTCGTCATGTCGACGATGATGTCATAATGGTCGTCACGGCGACGATGATGTCATAAAGGTCGTCACGGCGACGGTGATGTCATAATGGTCGTCATGGCGACGATGATGTCATACTGGTCGTCATGGCGACGGTGTTGCCATAATGGTCGTCATGGCGACGATGATGTCATAATGGTCGTCATGGCGACGATGACGTCATAATGGTCGTCATGGCGACGATGACGTCATAATGTTCGTCATGGCGACGATGATGTCATACTTGTCGTCATGGCGACGGTGCTGCCATAATGGTCGTCATGGCGACGGTGATGTCATAATGGTCGTCATGCCGACGATGATGTCATAATGGTCGTCATGGTGAAGATGATGTCATAATGGTCGTCATGGCGACGATGATGTCATAATGGTCGTCATGGCGACGATGATGTCATAATGGTCATCATAGCGACGATGACGTCATAATGGTCGTCATGGCGACGGTGATGTCATAATGGTCGTCATGTCGACGATGATGTCAGTATGGTGGTCATGGCTTTGGTGATGTCATAATGGTCGTCATGGCGACGGTGATGTCATAATGGTCGTCATGGCAATGGTGATGTCAGAATGGTCGTCATGGCGACGATGATGTCAGTATGGTGGTCATGGCTTTGGTGATGTCATAATGGTCGTCATGGTGACGATGATGTCATAATGGTCGTCATGGCGACGATGATGTCAATATGGTCGTCATGGCTTTGGTGATGTCATAATGGTCGTCATGGCGACGGTGATGTCATAATGGTCGTCATGGCGACGATGATGTCATAATGGTCGTCACGGCGACGATGATGTCATAATGGTCGTCACGACGACGGTGATGTCATAATGGTCGTCATGGCGACGATGATGTCATACTGGTCGTCATGGCGACGGTGTTGCCATAATGGTCGTCATGGCGACGATGATGTCATAATGGTCGTCATGGCGACGATGATGTCATAATGGTCGTCATGGCGACGATGACGTCATAATGGTCGTCATGGCGACGATGACGTCATAATGGTCGTCATGGCGACGATGATGTCATACTGGTCGTCATGGCGTCGGTGTTGCCATAATGGTCGTCATGGCGACGGTGATGTCATAATGGTCGTCATGCCGACGATAATGTCATAATGGTCGTCATGGTGAAGATGATGTCATAATGGTCGTCATGGCGACGAAGATGTCATAATGATCGTCATGGCGACGATGACGTCATAATGGTCGTCATGGCGACGATGATGTCGTAATAGTCGTCGTGGAGACGATGATGTCATAATGGTCGTCATGCCGACAATGATGTCATAATGGTCGTCATGGCGACGGTGTTGCCATAATGGTTGTCATGGCGACGATGACGTCATAATGGTCGTCATGGCGACGATGACGTCATAATGGTCGTCATGGCGACGATGACGTCATAATGGTCGTCATGGCGACGATGACGTCATAATGGTCGTCATGGCGACGATGATGTCGTTATGGTCGTCATGGCGACGATGATGTCATACTGGTCGTCATGGCGACGGTGCTGCCATAATGGTCGTCATGGCGACGGTGATGTCATAATGGTCATCATGCCGACGATGATGTCATAATGGTCGTCATGGTGAAGATGATGTCATAATGGTCGCAATGGCGACGTTGATGTCATAATGGTCGTCATGGCGACGATGACATCATAATGGTCGTCATGGCGACGGTGATGTCATAATGGTCGTCATGGCGATGATGATGTCATAATGGTCGTCATGGCGACGATGACATCATAATGGTCGTCATGGCGACGATGATGTCATAATGGTCGTCATGTCGACGATGATGTCAGTATGGTGGTCATGGCTTTGGTGATGTCATAATGGTCGTCATGGCGACGGTGATGTCATAATGGTCGTCATGGCAATGGTGATGTCAGAATGGTCGTCATGGCGACGATGATGTCAGTATGGTGGTCATGGCTTTGGTGATGTCATAATGGTCGTCATGGCGACGATGATGTCATAATGGTCGTCATGGCGACGATGATGTCAATATGGTCGTCATGGCTTTGGTGATGTCATAATGGTCGTCATGGCGACGGTGATGTCATAATGGTCGTCATGTCGACGATGATGTCATAATGGTCGTCACGGCGACGATGATGTCATAAAGGTCGTCACGGCGACGGTGATGTCATAATGGTCGTCATGGCGACGATGATGTCATACTGGTCGTCATGGCGACGGTGTTGCCATAATGGTCGTCATGGCGACGATGATGTCATAATGGTCGTCATGGCGACGATGACGTCATAATGGTCGTCATGGCGACGATGACGTCATAATGTTCGTCATGGCGACGATGATGTCATACTTGTCGTCATGGCGACGGTGCTGCCATAATGGTCGTCATGGCGACGGTGATGTCATAATGGTCGTCATGCCGACGATGATGTCATAATGGTCGTCATGGTGAAGATGATGTCATAATGGTCGTCATGGCGACGATGATGTCATAATGGTCGTCATGGCGACGATGATGTCATAATGGTCATCATAGCGACGATGACGTCATAATGGTCGTCATGGCGATGGTGATGTCATAATGGTCGTCATGTCGACGATGATGTCAGTATGGTGGTCATGGCTTTGGTGATGTCATAATGGTCGTCATGGCGACGGTGATGTCATAATGGTCGTCATGGCAATGGTGATGTCAGAATGGTCGTCATGGCGACGATGATGTCAGTATGGTGGTCATGGCTTTGGTGATGTCATAATGGTCGTCATGGTGACGATGATGTCATAATGGTCGTCATGGCGACGATGATGTCAATATGGTCGTCATGGCTTTGGTGATGTCATAATGGTCGTCATGGCGACGGTGATGTCATAATGGTCGTCATGGCGACGATGACGTCATAATGGTCGTCATGGCGACGATGACGTCATAATGGTCGTCATGGCGACGATGATGTCATACTGGTCGTCATGGCGTCGGTGTTGCCATAATGGTCGTCATGGCGACGGTGATGTCATAATGGTCGTCATGCCGACGATAATGTCATAATGGTCGTCATGGTGAAGATGATGTCATAATGGTCGTCATGGCGACGAAGATGTCATAATGATCGTCATGGCGACGATGACGTCATAATGGTCGTCATGGCGACGATGATGTCGTAATAGTCGTCATGGAGACGATGATGTCATAATGGTCGTCATGCCGACAATGATGTCATAATGGTCGTCATGGCGACGGTGTTGCCATAATGGTTGTCATGGCGACGATGACGTCATAATGGTCGTCATGGCGACGATGACGTCATAATGGTCGTCATGGCGACGATGACGTCATAATGGTCGTCATGGCGACGATGATGTCGTTATGGTCGTCATGGCGACGATGATGTCATACTGGTCGTCATGGCGACGGTGCTGCCATAATGGTCGTCATGGCGACGGTGATGTCATAATGGTCATCATGCCGACGATGATGTCATAATGGTCGTCATGGTGAAGATGATGTCATAATGGTCGCAATGGCGACGTTGATGTCATAATGGTCGTCATGGCGACGATGACATCATAATGGTCGTCATGGCGACGGTGATGTCATAATGGTCGTCATGGCGATGATGATGTCATAATGGTCGTCATGGCGACGATGACATCATAATGGTCGTCATGGCGACGATGATGTCATAATGGTCGTCATGGCGACGGTGATGTCATAATAGTCGTCATGGTGACGATGATGTCATAATGGTCGTCATGGCGACGATGATGTCATAATGGTCGTCATGGCGACGATGATGTCATACTGGTCGTCATGGCGACGGTGTTGCCATAATGGTCGTCATGGCGACGGTGATGTCATAATGGTCGTCATGCCGACGATGATGTCATAATGGTCGTCATGGTGAAAATGATGTCATAATGGTCGTCATGGCGACGATGATGTCATAATGGTCGTCATGGCGACGATGACGTCATAATGGTCGTCATGGCGACGATGATGTCATAATAGTCGTCATGGCGATGATGATGTCATAATGGTCGTCATGCCGACGATGATGTCATAATGGTCGTCATGGCGACGGTGTTGCCATAATGGTCGTCATGGCGACGATGATGTCATAATGGTCGTCATGGCGACGATGATGTCATAATGGTTGTTATGGCGACGATGATGTCAGTATGGTGGTCATGGCTTTGGTGATGTCATAATGGTCGTCAGGGCGACGGTGATGTCATAATGGTCGTCATGGCAAAGGTGATGTCAGAATGGTCGTCATGGAGACGATGATGTCAGTATGGTGGTCATGGCTTTGGTGATGTCATAATGGTCGTCATGGCGACGATGATGTCATAATGGTCGTCATGGCGACGATGATGTCAATATGGTTGTCATGGCTTTGGTGATGTCATAATGGTCGTCATGGCGACGGTGATGTCATAATGGTCGTCATGGCGACGATGATGTCATAATGGTCGTCACGGCGACGATGATGTCATGATGGTCGTCACGGCGACGGTGATGTAATAATGGTCGTCATGGCGACGATGATGTCATACTGGTCGTCATGGCGACGGTGTTGCCATAATGGTCGTCATGGCGACGGTGTTGCCATAATTTTCGTCATGGCGACGATGATGTCATAATAGTCGTCATGGCGACGATGTTGCCATAATGTTTGTCATGGCGACGATGACGTCGTAATAGTCGTCATGGCGACGATGATGTCATAATGGTCGTCATGGCGACGATGATGTCATACTGGTCGTCATGGCGACGGTGTTGCCATAATGGTCGTCATGGCGACGATGATGTCATAATGGTCGTCATGCCGACGATGATGTCACAATGGTCGTCATGGCGACGGTGTTGCTATAATGGACGTCATGGCGACGGTGATGTCTTAATGGTCGTCATGGCGACGGTGATGTCATAATGGTCGTCATGGCGACGATGATGTCATAATGGTCGTCATGGCGACGGTGATGTCATAATAGTCGTCATAGTGACGATGATGTCATAATGGTCGTCATGCCGACGATGATGTCATAATGGTCGTCATGGCGACGGTGTTGTCATAATGGTCGTCATGGCGACGATGATGTCATAATGGTCGTCATGGCGACGATGATGTCATAATGGTCGTCATGGCGACGATGATGTCAGTATGGTGGTCATGGCTTTGGTGATGTCATAATGGTCGTCATGGCGACGGTGATGTCATAATGGTCGTCATGGCAATGGTGATGTCAGAATGGTCGTCATGGCGACGATGATGTCAGTATGGTGGTCATGGCTTTGGTGATGTCATAATGGTCGTCATGGCGACGATGATGTCATAATGGTCGTCATGGCGACGATGATGTCAATATGGTCGTCATGGCTTTGGTGATGTCATAATGGTCGTCATGGCGACGGTGATGTCATAATGGTCGTCATGGCGACGATGATGTCATAATGGTCGTCACGGCGACGATGATGTCATAATCGTCGTCACGGCGACGGTGATGTCATAATGGTCGTCATGGCGACGATGATGTCATACTGGTCGTCATGGCGACGGTGTTGCCATAATGGTCGTCATGGCGACGATGATGTCATAATGGTCGTCATGGCGACGATGACGTCATAATGGTCGTCATGGCGACGATGACGTCATAATGGTCGTCATGGCGACGATGATGTCATACTTGTCGTCATGGCGACGATGATGTCATACTTGTCGTCATGGCGACGGTGCTGCCATAATGGTCGTCATGGCGACGGTGATGTCATAATGGTCGTCATGCCGACGATGATGTCATAATGGTCGTCATGGTGAAGATGATGTCATAATGGTCGTCATGGCGACGATGATGTCATAAAGTTCGTCATGGCGACGGTGATGTCATAATGGTCGTCATGGCGACGATGATGTCATAATGGTCGTCATGGCGACGATGACGTCATAATGGTCGTCATGGCGACGATGATGTCATAATGGTCGTCATGGCGACGAAGATGTCATAATGGTCGTCATGGTGACGAAGATGTCATAATGGTCGTCATGCCGACGATGATGTCATAATGGTCGTCATGGCGACGGTGTTGCCATAATGGTCGTCATGGCGACGATGATGTCATAATGGTCGTCATGGCGACGATGATGTCATAATGGTCGTCATGGCGACGATGATGTCATAATGGTCGTCATGTCGACGATGATGTCAGTATGGTGGTCATGGCTTTGGTGATGTCATAATGGTCGTCATGGCGACGGTGATGTCATAATGGTCGTCATGGCAATGGTGATGTCAGAATGGTCGTCATGGCGACGATGATGTCAGTATGGTGGTCATGGCTTTGGTGATGTCATAATGGTCGTCATGGCGACGATGATGTCATAATGGTCGTCATGGCGACGATGATGTCAATATGGTCGTCATGGCTTTGGTGATGTCATAATGGTCGTCATGGCGACGGTGATGTCATAATGGTCGTCATGTCGACGATGATGTCATAATGGTCGTCACGGCGACGATGATGTCATAAAGGTCGCCACGGCGACGGTGATGTCATAATGGTCGTCATGGCGACGATGATGTCATACTGGTCGTCATGGCGACGGTGTTGCCATAATGGTCGTCATGGCGACGATGATGTCATAATGGTCGTCATGGCGACGATGACGTCATAATGGTCGTCATGGCGACGATGACGTCATAATGGTCGTCATGGCGACGATGATGTCATACTTGTCGTCATGGCGACGGTGCTGCCATAATGGTCGTCATGGCGACGGTGATGTCATAATGGTCGTCATGCCGACGATGATGTCATAATGGTCGTCATGGTGAAGATGATGACATAATGGTCGTCATGGCGACGATGATGTCATAATGGTCGTCATGGCGACGATGATGTCATAATGGTCATCATAGCGACGATGACGTCATAATGGTCGTCATGGCGACGGTGATGTCATAATGGTCGTCATGTCGACGATGATGTCAGTATGGTGGTCATGGCTTTGGTGATGTCATAATGGTCGTCATGGCGACGGTGATGTCATAATGGTCGTCATGGCAATGGTGATGTCAGAATGGTCGTCATGGCGACGATGATGTCAGTATGGTGGTCATGGCTTTGGTGATGTCATAATGGTCGTCATGGCGACGATGATGTCATAATGGTCGTCATGGCGACGATGATGTCAATATGGTCGTCATGGCTTTGGTGATGTCATAATGGTCGTCATGGCGACGGTGATGTCATAATGGTCGTCATGGCGACGATGATGTCATAATGGTCGTCACGGCGACGATGATGTCATAATGGTCGTCACGACGACGGTGATGTCATAATGGTCGTCATGGCGACGATGATGTCATACTGGTCGTCATGGCGACGGTGTTGCCATAATGGTCGTCATGGCGACGATGATGTCATAATGGTCGTCATGGCGACGATGATGTTATAATGGTCGTCATGGCGACGATGACGTCATAATGGTCGTCATGGCGACGATGACGTCATAATGGTCGTCATGGCGACGATGATGTCATACTGGTCGTCATGGCGTCGGTGTTGCCATAATGGTCGTCATGGCGACGGTGATGTCATAATGGTCGTCATGCCGACGATAATGTCATAATGGTCGTCATGGCGACGATGACGTCATAATGGTCGTCATGGCGACGATGATGTCGTAATAGTCGTCATGGAGACGATGATGTCATAATGGTCGTCATGCCGACGATGATGTCATAATGGTCGTCATGGCGACGGTGTTGCCATAATGGTTGTCATGGCGACGATGACGTCATAATGGTCGTCATGGCGACGATGACGTCATAATGGTCGTCATGGCGACGATGACGTCATAATGGTCGTCATGGCGACGATGATGTCATAATGGTCGTCATGGCGACGATGATGTCATACTGGTCGTCATGGCGACGGTGCTGCCATAATGGTCGTCATGGCGACGGTGATGTCATAATGGTCATCATGCCGACGATGATGTCATAATGGTCGTCATGGTGAAGATGATGTCATAATGGTCGCAATGGCGACGTTGATGTCATAATGGTCGTCATGGCGACGATGACGTCATGATGGTCGTCATGGCGACGGTGATGTCATAATGGTCGTCATGGCGATGATGATGTCATAATGGTCGTCATGGCGACGATGACATCATAATGGTCGTCATGGCGACGATGATGTCATAATGGTCGTCATGGCGACGGTGATGTCATAATAGTCGTCATGGTGACGATGATATCATAATGGTCGTCATGGCGACGATGATGTCATAATGGTCGTCATGGCGACGATGATGTCATACTGGTCGTCATGGCGACGGTGTTGCCATAATGGTCGTCATGGCGACGGTGATGTCATAATGGTCGTCATGCCGACGATGATGTCATAATGGTCGTCATGGTGAAAATGATGTCATAATGGTCGTCATGGCGACGATGATGTCATAATGGTCGTCATGGCGACGATGACGTCATAATGGTCGTCATGGCGACGATGATGTCATAATAGTCGTCATGGCGATGATGATGTCATAATGGTCGTCATGCCGACGATGATGTCATAATGGTCGTCATGGCGACGGTGTTGCCATAATGGTCGTCATGGCGACGATGATGTCATAATGGTCGTCATGGCGACGATGATGTCATAATGGTTGTTATGGCGACGATGATGTCAGTATGGTGGTCATGGCTTTGGTGATGTCATAATGGTCGTCAGGGCGACGGTGATGTCATAATGGTCGTCATGGCAAAGGTGATGTCAGAATGGTCGTCATGGAGACGATGATGTCAGTATGGTGGTCATGGCTTTGGTGATGTCATAATGGTCGTCATGGCGACGATGATGTCATAATGGTCGTCATGGCGACGATGATGTCAATATGGTTGTCATGGCTTTGGTGATGTCATAATGGTCGTCATGGCGACGGTGATGTCATAATGGTCGTCATGGCGACGATGATGTCATAATGGTCGTCACGGCGACGATGATGTCATGATGGTCGTCACGGCGACGGTGATGTAATAATGGTCGTCATGGCGACGATGATGTCATACTGGTCGTCATGGCGACGGTGTTGCCATAATGGTCGTCATGGCGACGGTGTTGCCATAATTTTCGTCATGGCGACGATGATGTCATAATGGTCGTCATGGCGAAGATGTTGCCATAATGTTTGTCATGGCGACGATGACGTCATAATAGTCGTCATGGCGACGATGATGTCATAATCGTCGTCATGGCGACGATGATGTCATACTGGTCGTCATGTTGACGGTGTTGCCATAATGGTCGTCATGGCGACGATCATGTCAATATGGTTGTCATGGCTTTGGTGATGTCATAATGGTCGTCATGGCTTTGGTGATGTCATAATGGTCGTCATAGCGACGGTGATGTCATAATGGTCGTCATCGCGACGATTATGTCATAATGGTCGTCACGGCGACGATGATGTCATAATGGTCGTCACGGCGACGGTGATGTCATAATGGTCGTCATGGCGACGATGATATCATACTGGTCGTCATGGCGACGGTGTTGCCATAATGGTCGTCATGCCGACGATGATGTCATAATGGTCGTCATGGCGACGATGATGTCATAATGGTCGTCATGCCGACGATGATGTCATAATGGTCGTCATGGCGACGATGATGTCATAATAGTCGTCATGAAGACGATGATGTCATAATGGTCGTCATGCCGACGATGATGTCATAATGGTCGTCATGGCGACGGTGTTGCCATAATGGTCGTCATGGCGACGATGACGTCATAATGTTCGTCATGGCGACGATGACGTCATAATGGTCGTCATGGCGACGATGACGTCATAATGGTCGTCATGGCGACGATGATGTCATAATGGTCGTCATGGCGACGATGATGTCATACTGGTCGTCATGGCGACGGTGCTGCCATAATGGTCGTCATGGCGACGGTGATGTCATAATGGTCGTCATGCCGACGATGATGTCATAATGGTCGTCATGGTGAAGATGATGTCATAATGGTCGCCATGGCGACGATGATGTCATAATGGTCGTCATGGCGACGATGACGTCATAATGGTCGTCATGGCGACGGTGATGTCATAATGGTCGTCATGGCGATGGTGATGTCATAATAGTCGTCATGGTGACGATGATGTCATAATGGTCGTCATGGCGACGATGATATCATAATGGTCGTCATGGCGACGATGATGTCATACTGGTCGTCATGGCGACGGTGTTGCCATAATGGTCGTCATGGCGACGGTGATGTCATAATGGTCGTCATGCCGACGATGATGTCATAATGGTCATCATGGTGAAGATGATGTCATAATGGTCGTCATGGCGACGATGATGTCATAATGGTCGTCATGGCGACGATTACGTCATAATGGTCGTCATGGCGACGATGATGTCATAATAGTCGTCATGGCGATGATGATGTCATAATGGTCGTCATGCCGACGATGATGTCATAATGGTCGTCATGGCGACGGTGTTGCCATAATGGTCGTCATGGCGACGATGATGTCATAATGGTCGTCATGGCGACGATGATGTCATAATGGTTGTCATGGCGACGATGATGTCAGTATGGTGGTCATGGCTTTGGTGATGTCATAATGGTCGTCAGGGCGACGGTGATGTCATAATGGTCGTCATGGCAAAGTTGATGTCAGAATGGTCGTCATGGAGACGATGATGTCAGTATGGTGGTCATGGCTTTGGTGATGTCATAATGGTCGTCATGGCGACGATGATGTCATAATGGTCGTCATGGCGACGATGATGTCAATATGGTTGTCATGGCTTTGGTGATGTCATAATGGTCGTCATGGCAACGGTGATGTCATAATGGTCGTCATGGCGACGATGATGTCATAATGGTCGTCACGGCGACGATGATGTCATAATGGTCGTCACGGCGACGGTGATGTCAAAATGGTCGTCATGGCGACGATGATGTCATACTGGTCGTCATGGCGACGGTGTTGCCATAATGGTCGTCATGGCGACGGTGTTGCCATAATGGTCGTCATGGTGACGATGATGTCATAATGGTCGTCATGGCGACGATGTTGCCATAATGTTTGTCATGGCGACGATGACGTCATAATAGTCGTCATGGCGACGATGATGTCATGATCGTCGTCATGGCGACGATGATGTCATACTGGTCGTCATGTTGACGGTGTTGCCATAATGGTCGTCATGGCGACGATCATGTCAATATGGTTGTCATGGCTTTGGTGATGTCATAATGGTCGTCATGGCTTTGGTGATGTCATAATGGTCGTCATAGCGACGGTGATGTCCTAATGGTCGTCATCGCGACGATTATGTCATAATGGTCGTCACGGCGACGATGATGTCATAATGGTCGTCACGGCGACGGTGATGTCATAATGGTCGTCATGGCGACGATGATATCATACTGGTCGTCATGGCGACGGTGTTGCCATAATGGTCGTCATGCCGACGATGATGTCATAATGGTCGTCATGGCGACGATGATGTCATAATTGTCGTCATGCCGACGATGATGTCATAATGGTCGTCATGGCGAAGATGATGTCATAATGGTCGTCATGGCGACAATGACGTCATAATGGTCGTCATGGCGACGATGATGTCATAATGGTCATCATGGCGACGGTGATGTCATAATAGTCGTCATGGCGACGATGATGTCATAATGGTCGTCATGACGACGATGATGTCATAATGGTCGTCATGGCGACGGTGTTGCCATAATGGTCGTCACGGCGACGATGATGTCATAATGGTCGTCATGGCGACGATGATGTCATAATGGTCGTCATGGCGACGATGATGTCAGTATGGTGGTCATGGCTTTGGTGATGTCATAATGGTCGTCATGGCGACGGTGATGTCATAATGGTCGTCATGGCAATGGTGATGTCAGAATGGTCGTCATGGCGACGATGATGTCAGTATGGTGGTCATGGCTTTGGTGATGTCATAATGGTCGTCATGGCGACGGTGATGTCATAATGGTCGTCATGGCAATGGTGATGTCAGAATGGTTGTCATGGCGACGATGATGTCAGTAACGTGGTCATGGCTTTGGTGATGTCATAATGGTCGTCATGGCGACGATGATGTCATAATGGTCGTCATGGCGACGATGATGTCAATATGGTTGTCATGGCTTTGGTGATGTCATAATGGTCGTCATGGCGACGGTGATGTCATAATGGTCGTCATGGCGACGATGATGTCATAATGGTCGTCACGGCGACGATGATGTCATAATGGTCGTCACGGCGACGTTGATGTCATAATGGTCGTCATGGCGACGATGACGTCATAATGTTCGTCATGGCGACGATGATGTCATAATGGTCGTCATGGCGACGGTGATGTCATAATAGTCGTCATGGCGACGGTGATGTCATAATGGTCGTCATGCCAACGGTGTTGCCATAATGGTCGTCATGGCGACGGTGTTGCCATAATGGTCGTCATGGCGACGATGATGTCATAATGGTCGTCATGGCGACGATGATGTCATAATGGTCGTCATGGCGACGATGATGTCAGTATGGTGGTCATGGCTTTAGTGATGTCATAATGGTCGTCATGGCGACGGTGATGTCATAATGGTCGTCATGGCAATGCTGATGTCAGAATGGTCGTCATGGCGACGATGATGTCAGTATGGTGGTCATGGCTTTGGTGATGTCATAATGGTCGTCATGGCGACGATGATGTCATAATGGTCGTCATGGCGACGATGATGTCAATATGGTCGTCATGGCTTTGGTGATGTCATAATGGTCGTCATGGCGACGGTGATGTCATAATGGTCGTCATGGCGACGATGATGTCATAATGGTCGTCACGGCGACGATGATGTCATAATGGTCGTCACGACGACGGTGATGTCATAATGGTCGTCATGGCGACGATGATGTCATACTGGTCGTCATGGCGACGGTGTTGCCATAATGGTCGTCATGGCGACGATGACGTCATAATGGTCGTCATGGCGACGATGATGTCGTAAGAGTTGTCATGGAGACGATGATGTCATAATGGTCGTCATGCCGACGATGATGTCATAATGGTCGTCATGGCGACGGTGTTGCCATAATGGTTGTCATGGCGACGATGACGTCATAATGGTCGTCATGGCGACGATGACGTCATAATGGTCGTCATGGCGACGATGACGTCATAATGGTCGTCATGGCGACGATGACGTCATAATGGTCGACATGGCGACGATGATGTCATAATGGTCGTCATGGCGACGATGATGTCATACTGGTCGTCATGGCGACGGTGCTGCCATAATGGTCGTCATGGCGACGGTGATGTCATAATGGTCGTCATGCCGACGATGATGTCATAATGGTCGTCATGGTGAAGATGATGTCATAATGGTCGCCATGGCGACGTTGATGTCATAATGGTCGTCATGGCGATGATGACGTCATAATGGTCGTCATGGCGACGGTGATGTCATAATGGTCGTCATGGCGATGATGATGTCATAATGGTCGTCATGGCGACGATGACATCATAATGGTCGTCATGGCGACGATGATGTCATAATGGTCGTCATGGCGACGGTGATGTCATAATAGTCGTCATGGTGACGATGATGTCATAATGGTCGTCATGGCGACGATGATGTCATAATGGTCGTCATGGCGACGATGATGTCATACTGGTCGTCATGGCGACGGTGTTGCCATAATGGTCGTCATGGCGACGGTGATGTCATAATGGTCGTCATGCCGACGATGATGTCATAATGGTCGTCATGGCGACGATGATGTCAATATGGTTGTCATGGCTTTGGTGATGTCATAATGGTCGTCATGGCGACGGTGATGTCATAATGGTCGTCATGGCGACGATGATGTCATAATGGTCGTCACGGCGACGATGATGTCATGATGGTCGTCACGGCGACGGTGATGTAATAATGGTCGTCATGGCGACGATGATGTCATACTGGTCGTCATGGCGACGGTGTTGCCATAATGGTCGTCATGGCGACGGTGTTGCCATAATTTTCGTCATGGCGACGATGATGTCATAATGGTCGTCATGGCGAAGATGTTGCCATAATGTTTGTCATGGCGACGATGACGTCATAATAGTCGTCATGGCGACGATGATGTCATAATCGTCGTCATGGCGACGATGATGTCATACTGGTCGTCATGTTGACGGTGTTGCCATAATGGTCGTCATGGCGACGATCATGTCAATATGGTTGTCATGGCTTTGGTGATGTCATAATGGTCGTCATGGCTTTGGTGATGTCATAATGGTCGTCATAGCGACGGTGATGTCATAATGGTCGTCATCGCGACGATTATGTCATAATGGTCGTCACGGCGACGATGATGTCATAATGGTCGTCACGGCGACGGTGATGTCATAATGGTCGTCATGGCGACGATGATATCATACTGGTCGTCATGGCGACGGTGTTGCCATAATGGTCGTCATGCCGACGATGATGTCATAATGGTCGTCATGGCGACGATGATGTCATAATGGTCGTCATGCCGACGATGATGTCATAATGGTCGTCATGGCGACGATGATGTCATAATAGTCGTCATGAAGACGATGATGTCATAATGGTCGTCATGCCGACGATGATGTCATAATGGTCGTCATGGCGACGGTGTTGCCATAATGGTCGTCATGGCGACGATGACGTCATAATGTTCGTCATGGCGACGATGACGTCATAATGGTCGTCATGGCGACGATGACGTCATAATGGTCGTCATGGCGACGATGATGTCATAATGGTCGTCATGGCGACGATGATGTCATACTGGTCGTCATGGCGACGGTGCTGCCATAATGGTCGTCATGGCGACGGTGATGTCATAATGGTCGTCATGCCGACGATGATGTCATAATGGTCGTCATGGTGAAGATGATGTCATAATGGTCGCCATGGCGACGATGATGTCATAATGGTCGTCATGGCGACGATGACGTCATAATGGTCGTCATGGCGACGGTGATGTCATAATGGTCGTCATGGCGATGGTGATGTCATAATAGTCGTCATGGTGACGATGATGTCATAATGGTCGTCATGGCGACGATGATATCATAATGGTCGTCATGGCGACGATGATGTCATACTGGTCGTCATGGCGACGGTGTTGCCATAATGGTCGTCATGGCGACGGTGATGTCATAATGGTCGTCATGCCGACGATGATGTCATAATGGTCATCATGGTGAAGATGATGTCATAATGGTCGTCATGGCGACGATGATGTCATAATGGTCGTCATGGCGACGATTACGTCATAATGGTCGTCATGGCGACGATGATGTCATAATAGTCGTCATGGCGATGATGATGTCATAATGGTCGTCATGCCGACGATGATGTCATAATGGTCGTCATGGCGACGGTGTTGCCATAATGGTCGTCATGGCGACGATGATGTCATAATGGTCGTCATGGCGACGATGATGTCATAATGGTTGTCATGGCGACGATGATGTCAGTATGGTGGTCATGGCTTTGGTGATGTCATAATGGTCGTCAGGGCGACGGTGATGTCATAATGGTCGTCATGGCAAAGTTGATGTCAGAATGGTCGTCATGGAGACGATGATGTCAGTATGGTGGTCATGGCTTTGGTGATGTCATAATGGTCGTCATGGCGACGATGATGTCATAATGGTCGTCATGGCGACGATGATGTCAATATGGTTGTCATGGCTTTGGTGATGTCATAATGGTCGTCATGGCAACGGTGATGTCATAATGGTCGTCATGGCGACGATGATGTCATAATGGTCGTCACGGCGACGATGATGTCATAATGGTCGTCACGGCGACGGTGATGTCAAAATGGTCGTCATGGCGACGATGATGTCATACTGGTCGTCATGGCGACGGTGTTGCCATAATGGTCGTCATGGCGACGGTGTTGCCATAATGGTCGTCATGGTGACGATGATGTCATAATGGTCGTCATGGCGACGATGTTGCCATAATGTTTGTCATGGCGACGATGACGTCATAATAGTCGTCATGGCGACGATGATGTCATGATCGTCGTCATGGCGACGATGATGTCATACTGGTCGTCATGTTGACGGTGTTGCCATAATGGTCGTCATGGCGACGATCATGTCAATATGGTTGTCATGGCTTTGGTGATGTCATAATGGTCGTCATGGCTTTGGTGATGTCATAATGGTCGTCATAGCGACGGTGATGTCCTAATGGTCGTCATCGCGACGATTATGTCATAATGGTCGTCACGGCGACGATGATGTCATAATGGTCGTCACGGCGACGGTGATGTCATAATGGTCGTCATGGCGACGATGATATCATACTGGTCGTCATGGCGACGGTGTTGCCATAATGGTCGTCATGCCGACGATGATGTCATAATGGTCGTCATGGCGACGATGATGTCATAATTGTCGTCATGCCGACGATGATGTCATAATGGTCGTCATGGCGAAGATGATGTCATAATGGTCGTCATGGCGACAATGACGTCATAATGGTCGTCATGGCGACGATGATGTCATAATGGTCATCATGGCGACGGTGATGTCATAATAGTCGTCATGGCGACGATGATGTCATAATGGTCGTCATGACGACGATGATGTCATAATGGTCGTCATGGCGACGGTGTTGCCATAATGGTCGTCACGGCGACGATGATGTCATAATGGTCGTCATGGCGACGATGATGTCATAATGGTCGTCATGGCGACGATGATGTCAGTATGGTGGTCATGGCTTTGGTGATGTCATAATGGTCGTCATGGCGACGGTGATGTCATAATGGTCGTCATGGCAATGGTGATGTCAGAATGGTCGTCATGGCGACGATGATGTCAGTATGGTGGTCATGGCTTTGGTGATGTCATAATGGTCGTCATGGCGACGGTGATGTCATAATGGTCGTCATGGCAATGGTGATGTCAGAATGGTTGTCATGGCGACGATGATGTCAGTAACGTGGTCATGGCTTTGGTGATGTCATAATGGTCGTCATGGCGACGATGATGTCATAATGGTCGTCATGGCGACGATGATGTCAATATGGTTGTCATGGCTTTGGTGATGTCATAATGGTCGTCATGGCGACGGTGATGTCATAATGGTCGTCATGGCGACGATGATGTCATAATGGTCGTCACGGCGACGATGATGTCATAATGGTCGTCACGGCGACGTTGATGTCATAATGGTCGTCATGGCGACGATGACGTCATAATGTTCGTCATGGCGACGATGATGTCATAATGGTCGTCATGGCGACGGTGATGTCATAATAGTCGTCATGGCGACGGTGATGTCATAATGGTCGTCATGCCAACGGTGTTGCCATAATGGTCGTCATGGCGACGGTGTTGCCATAATGGTCGTCATGGCGACGATGATGTCATAATGGTCGTCATGGCGACGATGATGTCATAATGGTCGTCATGGCGACGATGATGTCAGTATGGTGGTCATGGCTTTAGTGATGTCATAATGGTCGTCATGGCGACGGTGATGTCATAATGGTCGTCATGGCAATGCTGATGTCAGAATGGTCGTCATGGCGACGATGATGTCAGTATGGTGGTCATGGCTTTGGTGATGTCATAATGGTCGTCATGGCGACGATGATGTCATAATGGTCGTCATGGCGACGATGATGTCAATATGGTCGTCATGGCTTTGGTGATGTCATAATGGTCGTCATGGCGACGGTGATGTCATAATGGTCGTCATGGCGACGATGATGTCATAATGGTCGTCACGGCGACGATGATGTCATAATGGTCGTCACGACGACGGTGATGTCATAATGGTCGTCATGGCGACGATGATGTCATACTGGTCGTCATGGCGACGGTGTTGCCATAATGGTCGTCATGGCGACGATGACGTCATAATGGTCGTCATGGCGACGATGATGTCGTAAGAGTTGTCATGGAGACGATGATGTCATAATGGTCGTCATGCCGACGATGATGTCATAATGGTCGTCATGGCGACGGTGTTGCCATAATGGTTGTCATGGCGACGATGACGTCATAATGGTCGTCATGGCGACGATGACGTCATAATGGTCGTCATGGCGACGATGACGTCATAATGGTCGTCATGGCGACGATGACGTCATAATGGTCGACATGGCGACGATGATGTCATAATGGTCGTCATGGCGACGATGATGTCATACTGGTCGTCATGGCGACGGTGCTGCCATAATGGTCGTCATGGCGACGGTGATGTCATAATGGTCGTCATGCCGACGATGATGTCATAATGGTCGTCATGGTGAAGATGATGTCATAATGGTCGTCATGGCGACGATGATGTCATAATGGTCGTCATGGCGACGATGACGTCATAATGGTCGTCATGGCGACGATGATGTCATAATAGTCGTCATGGCGATGATGATGTCATAATGGTCGTCATGCCGACGATGATGTCATAATGGTCGTCATGGCGACGATCATGTCAATATGGTTGTCATGGCTTTGGTGATGTCATAATGGTCGTCATGGCTTTGGTGATGTCATAATGGTCGTCATAGCGACGTTGATGTCCTAATGGTCGTCATCGCGACGATTATGTCATAATGGTCGTCACGGCGACGATGATGTCATAATGGTCGTCACGGCGATGGTGATGTCATAATGGTCGTCATGGCGACGATGATATCATACTGGTCGTCATGGCGACGGTGTTGCCATAATGGTCGTCATGCCGACGATGATGTCATAATGGTCGTCATGGCGACGATGATGTCATAATTGTCGTCATGCCGACGATGATGTCATAATGGTCGTCATGGCGAAGATGATGTCATAATGGTCGTCATGGCGACAATGACGTCATAATGGTCGTCATGGCGACGATGATGTCATAATGGTCATCATGGCGACGGTGATGTCATAATAGTCGTCATGGCGACGATGATGTCATAATGGTCGTCATGACGACGATGATGTCATAATGGTCGTCATGGCGACGGTGTTGCCATAATGGTCGTCACGGCGACGATGATGTCATAATGGTCGTCATGGCGACGATGATGTCATAATGGTCGTCATGGCGACGATGATGTCAGTATGGTGGTCATGGCTTTGGTGATGTCATAATGGTCGTCATGGCGACGGTGATGTCATAATGGTCGTCATGGCAATGGTGATGTCAGAATGGTCGTCATGGCGACGATGATGTCAGTATGGTGGTCATGGCTTTGGTGATGTCATAATGGTCGTCATGGCGACGGTGATGTCATAATGGTCGTCATGGCAATGGTGATGTCAGAATGGTTGTCATGGCGACGATGATGTCAGTAACGTGGTCATGGCTTTGGTGATGTCATAATGGTCGTCATGGCGACGATGATGTCATAATGGTCGTCATGGCGACGATGATGTCAATATGGTTGTCATGGCTTTGGTGATGTCATAATGGTCGTCATGGCGACGGTGATGTCATAATGGTCGTCATGGCGACGATGATGTCATAATGGTCGTCACGGCGACGATGATGTCATAATGGTCGTCACGGCGACGTTGATGTCATAATGGTCGTCATGGCGACGATGACGTCATAATGTTCGTCATGGCGACGATGATGTCATAATGGTCGTCATGGCGACGGTGATGTCATAATAGTCGTCATGGCGACGGTGATGTCATAATGGTCGTCATGCCAACGGTGTTGCCATAATGGTCGTCATGGCGACGGTGTTGCCATAATGGTCGTCATGGCGACGATGATGTCATAATGGTCGTCATGGCGACGATGATGTCATAATGGTCGTCATGGCGACGATGATGTCAGTATGGTGGTCATGGCTTTAGTGATGTCATAATGGTCGTCATGGCGACGGTGATGTCATAATGGTCGTCATGGCAATGCTGATGTCAGAATGGTCGTCATGGCGACGATGATGTCAGTATGGTGGTCATGGCTTTGGTGATGTCATAATGGTCGTCATGGCGACGATGATGTCATAATGGTCGTCATGGCGACGATGATGTCAATATGGTCGTCATGGCTTTGGTGATGTCATAATGGTCGTCATGGCGACGGTGATGTCATAATGGTCGTCATGGCGACGATGATGTCATAATGGTCGTCACGGCGACGATGATGTCATAATGGTCGTCACGACGACGGTGATGTCATAATGGTCGTCATGGCGACGATGATGTCATACTGGTCGTCATGGCGACGGTGTTGCCATAATGGTCGTCATGGCGACGATGACGTCATAATGGTCGTCATGGCGACGATGATGTCGTAAGAGTTGTCATGGAGACGATGATGTCATAATGGTCGTCATGCCGACGATGATGTCATAATGGTCGTCATGGCGACGGTGTTGCCATAATGGTTGTCATGGCGACGATGACGTCATAATGGTCGTCATGGCGACGATGACGTCATAATGGTCGTCATGGCGACGATGACGTCATAATGGTCGTCATGGCGACGATGACGTCATAATGGTCGACATGGCGACGATGATGTCATAATGGTCGTCATGGCGACGATGATGTCATACTGGTCGTCATGGCGACGGTGCTGCCATAATGGTCGTCATGGCGACGGTGATGTCATAATGGTCGTCATGCCGACGATGATGTCATAATGGTCGTCATGGTGAAGATGATGTCATAATGGTCGCCATGGCGACGTTGATGTCATAATGGTCGTCATGGCGATGATGACGTCATAATGGTCGTCATGGCGACGGTGATGTCATAATGGTCGTCATGGCGATGATGATGTCATAATGGTCGTCATGGCGACGATGACATCATAATGGTCGTCATGGCGACGATGATGTCATAATGGTCGTCATGGCGACGGTGATGTCATAATAGTCGTCATGGTGACGATGATGTCATAATGGTCGTCATGGCGACGATGATGTCATAATGGTCGTCATGGCGACGATGATGTCATACTGGTCGTCATGGCGACGGTGTTGCCATAATGGTCGTCATGGCGACGGTGATGTCATAATGGTCGTCATGCCGACGATGATGTAATAATGGTCGTCATGGTGAAGATGATGTCATAATGGTCGTCATGGCGACGATGATGTCATAATGGTCGTCATGGCGACGATGACGTCATAATGGTCGTCATGGCGACGATGATGTCATAATAGTCGTCATGGCGATGATGATGTCATAATGGTCGTCATGCCGACGATGATGTCATAATGGTCGTCATGGCGACGGTGTTGACATAATGGTCGTCATGGCGACGATGATGTCATAATGGTCGTCATGGCGACGATGATGTCATAATGGTTGTCATGGCGACGATGATGTCATAATTGTTGTCATGGCGACGATGATGTCAGTATGGTGGTCATGGCTTTGGTGATGTCATAATGGTCGTCAGGGCGACGGTGATGTCATAATGGTCGTCATGGCAAAGGTGATGTCAGAATGGTCGTCATGGAGACGATGATGTCAGTATGGTGGTCATGGCTTTGGTGATGTCATAATGGTCGTCATGGCGACGATGATGTCATAATGGTCGTCATGGCGACGATGATGTCAATATGGTTGTCATGGCTTTGGTGATGTCATAATGGTCGTCATGGCGACGGTGATGTCATAATGGTCGTCATGGCGACGATGATGTCATAATGGTCGTCACGGCGACGATGATGTCATGATGGTCGTCACGGCGACGGTGATGTCATAATGGTCGTCAGGGCGACGATGATGTCATACTGGTCGTCATGGCGACGGTGTTGCCATAATGGTCGTCATGGCGACGGTGTTGCCATAATGGTCGTCATGGCGACGATGATGTCATAATGGTCGTCATGGCGACGATGTTGCCATAATGTTTGTCATGGCGACGATGACGTCATAATAGTCGTCATGGCGACGATGATGTCATAATCGTCGTCATGGCGACGATGATGTCATACTGGTCGTCATGTTGACGGTGTTGCCATAATGGTCGTCATGGCGACGATCATGTCAATATGGTTGTCATGGCTTTGGTGATGTCATAATGGTCGTCATAGCGACGGTGATGTCATAATGGTCGTCATCGCGACGATTATGTCATAATGGTCGTCACGGCGACGATGATGTCATAATGGTCGTCACGGCGACGGTGATGTCATAATGGCCGTCATGGCGACGATGATATCATACTGGTCGTCATGGCGACGGTGTTGCCATAATGGTCGTCATGCCGACGATGATGTCATAATGGTCGTCATGGCGACGATGATGTCATAATGGTCGTCATGCCGACGATGATGTCATAATGGTCGTCATGGCGACGATGATGTCATAATAGTCGTCATGAAGACGATGATGTCATAATGGTCGTCATGCCGACGATGATGTCATAATGGTCGTCATGGCGACGGTGTTGCCATAATGGTTGTCATGGCGACGATGACGTCATAATGATCGTCATGGCGACGATGGCGTCATAATGGTCGTCATGGCGACGATGACGTCATAATGGTCGTCATGGCGACGATGATGTCATAATGGTCGTCATGGCGACGATGATGTCATAATGGTCGTCATGGCGACGATGATGTCAGTATGGTGGTCATGGCTTTGGTGATGTCATAATGGTCGTCATGGCGACGGTGATGTCATAATGGTCGTCATGGCAATGGTGATGTCAGAATGGTCGTCATGGCGACAATGATGTCATAATGGTCGTCATGGCGACGATGACGTCATAATGGTCGTCATGGCGACGGTGATGTCATAATGGTCGTCATGGCGATGGTGATGTCATAATAGTCGTCATGGTGACGATGATGTCATAATGGTCGTCATGGCGACGATGATGTCATAATGGTCGTCATGGCGACGATGATGTCATACTGGTCGTCATGGCGACGGTGTTGCCATAATGGTCGTCATGGCGACGGTGATGTCATAATGGTCGTCATGGCGACGATGATGTCATAATGGTTGTCATGGCGACGATGATGTCAGTATGGTGGTCATGGCTTTGGTGATGTCATAATGGTCGTCAGGGCGACGGTGATGTCATAATGGTCGTCATGGCAAAGGTGATGTCAGAATGGTCGTCATGGAGACGATGATGTCAGTATGGTGGTCATGGCTTTGGTGATGTCATAATGGTCGTCATGGCGACGATGATGTCATAATGGTCGTCATGGCGACGATGATGTCAATATGGTTGTCATGGCTTTGGTGATGTCATAATGGTCGTCATGGCAACGGTGATGTCATAATGGTCGTCATGGCGACGATGATGTCATAATGGTCGTCACGGCGACGATGATGTCATAATGGTCGTCACGGCGACGGTGATGTCATAATGGTCGTCATGGCGACGATGATGTCATACTGGTCGTCATGGCGACGGTGTTGCCATAATGGTCGTCATGGCGACGGTGTTGCCATAATGGTCGTCATGGTGACGATGATGTCATAATGGTCGTCATGGCGACGATGTTGCCATAATGTTTGTCATGGCGACGATGACGTCATAATAGTCGTCATGGCGACGATGATGTCATGATCGTCGTCATGGCGACGATGATGTCATACTGGTCGTCATGTTGACGGTGTTGCCATAATGGTCGTCATGGCGACGATCATGTCAATATGGTTGTCATGGCTTTGGTGATGTCATAATGGTCGTCATGGCTTTGGTGATGTCATAATGGTCGTCATAGCGACGGTGATGTCATAATGGTCGTCATCGCGACGATTATGTCATAATGGTCGTCACGGCGACGATGATGTCATAATGGTCGTCACGGCGACGGTGATATCATAATGGTCGTCATGGCGACGATGATATCATACTGGTCGTCATGGCGACGGTGTTGCCATAATGGTCATCATGCCGACGATGATGTCATAATGGTCGTCATGGCGACGATGATGTCATAATGGTCGTCATGCCGACGATGATGTCATAATGGTCGTCATGGCGAAGATGATGTCATAATGGTCGTCATGGCGACAATGACGTCATAATGGTCGTCATGGCGACGATGATGTCATAATGGTCATCATGACGACGGTGATGTCATAATAGTCGTCATGGCGACGATGATGTCATAATGGTCGTCATGCCGACGATGATGTCATAATGGTCGTCATGGCGACGGTGTTGCCATAATGGTCGTCACGGCGACGATGATGTCATAATGGTCGTCATGGCGACGATGATGTCATAATGGTCGTCATGGCGACGATGATGTCAGTATGGTGGTCATGGCTTTGGTGATGTCATAATGGTCGTCATGGCGACGGTGATGTCATAATGGTCGTCATGGCAATGGTGATGTCAGAATGGTCGTCATGGCGACGATGATGTCAGTATGGTGGTCATGGCTTTGATGATGTCATAATGGTCGTCATGGCGACGGTGATGTCATAATGGTCGTCATGGCAATGGTGATGTCAGAATGGTTGTCATGGCGACGATGATGTCAGTAACGTGGTCATGGCTTTGGTGATGTCATAATGGTCGTCATGGCGACGATGATGTCATAATGGTCGTCATGGCGACGATGATGTCAATATGGTTGTCAATGTCATGGCTTTGGTGATGTCATAATGGTCGTCATGGCGACGGTGATGTCATAATGGTCGTCATGGCGACGATGATGTCATAATGGTCGTCACGGCGACGATGATGTCATAATGGTCGTCACGGCGACGTTGATGTCATAATGTTCGTCATGGCGACGATGACGTCATAATGTTCGTCATGGCGACGATGATGTCATAATGGTCGTCATGGCGACGGTGATGTCATAATAGTCGTCATGGCGACGGTGATGTCATAATGGTCGTCATGCCGACGGTGTTGCCATAATGGTCGTCATGGCGACGGTGTTGCCATAATGGTCGTCATGGCGACGGTGTTGCCATAATGGTCGTCATGGTGACGATGATGTCATAATGGTCGTCATGGCGACGATGATGTCAGTATGGTGGTCATGGCTTTAGTGATGTCATAATGGTCGTCATGGCGACGGTGATGTCAGTATGGTGGTCATGGCTTTGGTGATGTCATAATGGTCGTCATGGCAATGGTGATGTCAGAATGATCGTCATGGCGACGATGACGTCATAATGGTCGTCATGGCGACGATGATGTCATAATGGTCATCATGGCGACGATGATGTCAGTATGGTGGTCATGGCTTTGGTGATGTCATAATGGTCGTCATGGCGACGGTGATGTCATAATGGTCGTCATGGCAATGGTGATGTCAGAATGGTTGTCATGGCGACGATGATGTCAGTATGGTGGTCATGGCTTTGGTGATGTCATAATGGTCGTCATGGCGACGATGTTGCCATAATGTTTGTCATGGCGACGATGACGTCATAATAGTCGTCATGGCGACGATGATGTCATAATCGTCGTCATGGCGACGATGATGTCATAATAGTCGTCATGGAGACGATGATGTCATAATGGTCGTCATGCCGACGATGATGTCATAATGGTCGTCATGGCGACGGTGTTGCCATAATGGTTGTCATGGCGACGATGACGTCATAATGGTCGTCATGGCGACGATGACGTCATAATGGTCGTCATGGCGACGATGACGTCATAATGGTCGTCATGGCGACGATGACGTCATAATGGTCGTCATGGCGACGATGACGTCATAATGGTCGTCATGGCGACGATGACGTCATAATGTTCGTCATGGCGACGATGATGTCATAATGGTCGTCATGGCGACGATGATGTCATACTGGTCGTCATGGCGACGATGACGTCATAATGGTCGTCATGGCGACGGTGATGTCATAATGGTCGTCATGGCGATGATGACGTAATAATGGTCGTCATGGCGACGATGACGTCATAATGGTCGTCATGGCGACGATGACGTCATAATGGTCGTCATGGCGACGATGATGTCATAATGGTCGTCATGGCGACGGTGATGTCATAATAGTCGTCATGGTGACGATGATGTCATAATGGTCGTCATGGCGACGATGATGTCATAATGGTCGTCATGGCGACGATGATGTCATACTGGTCGTCATGGCGACGGTGTTGCCATAATGGTCGTCATGGCGACGGTGATGTCATAATGGTCGTCATGCCGACGATGATGTCATAATGGTCGTCATGGTGAAGATGATGTCATAATGGTCGTCATGGCGACGATGATGTCATAATGGTCGTCATGGCGACGATGACGTCATAATGGTCGTCATGGCGACGATGATGTCATAATAGTCGACATGGCGATGATGATGTCATAATGGTCGTCATGCTGACGATGATGTCATAATGGTCGTCATGGCGACGGTGTTGCCATAATGGTCGTCATGGCGACGATGATGTCATAATGGTCGTCATGGCAACGATGATGTCATAATGGTTGTCATGGCGACGATGATGTCAGTATGGTGGTCATGGCTTTGGTGATGTCATAATGGTCGTCAGGGCGACGGTGATGTCATAATGGTCGTCATGGCAAAGGTGATGTCAGAATGGTCGTCATGGAGACGATGATGTCAGTATGGTGGTCATGGCTTTGGTGATGTCATAATGGTCGTCATGGCGACGATGATGTCATAATGGTCGTCATGGCGACGATGATGTCAATATGGTTGTCATGGCTTTGGTGATGTCATAATGGTCGTCATGGCGACGGTGATGTCATAATGGTCGTCATGGCTTTGGTGATGTCATAATGGTCGTCATAGCGACGGTGATGTCATAATGGTCGTCATCGCGACGATTATGTCATAATGGTCGTCACGGCGACGATGATGTCATAATGGTCGTCACGGCGACGGTGATGTCATAATGGTCGTCATGGCGACGATGATATCATACTGGTCGTCATGGCGACGGTGTTGCCATAATGGTCGTCATGCCGACGATGATGTCATAATGGTCGTCATGGCGACGATGATGTCATAATGGTCGTCATGCCGACGGTGTTGCCATAATGGTCGTCATGGCGACGGTGTTGCCATAATGGTCGTCATGGCGACGATGATGTCATCATGGTCGTCATGGCGACGATGATGTCATAATGGTCGTCATGGCGACGATGATGTCAGTATGGTGGTCATGGCTTTGGTGATGTCATAATGGTCGTCATGGCGACGGTGATGTCATAATGGTCGTCATGGCAATGGTGATGTCAGAATGGTCGTCATGGCGACGATGATGTCATTATGGTGGTCATGGCTTTGGTGATGTCATAATGGTCGTCATGGCGACGGTGATGTCATAATGTTCGTCATGGCAATGTTGATGTCATAATGGTCGTCATGGCGACGATGATGTCAGTATGGTGGTCATGGCTTTGGTGATGTCATAATTGTCGTCATGGCGACGATGATGTCATAATGGTCGTCATGGCGACGATGATGTCAATATGGTTGTCATGGCTTTGGTGATGTCATAATGGTCGTCATGGCGACGATTATGTCATAATGGTCGCCATGTCGACGATGATGTCATAATGGTCGTCATGGCGACGATGACGTCATAATGGTCGTCATGGCGACGGTGTTGCCATAATGGTCGTCATGGCGACGATGATGTCATAATGGTCGTCACGAAGACGATGATGTCATAATGGTCATCACGGCGACGGTAATGTCAAAATGGTCGTCATGGCGACGATGATGTCATACTGGTCGTCATGGCGACGGTGTTGCCATAATGGTCGTCATGGCGACGATGAGGTCATAATGGTCGTCATGGCGACGATGATGTCATAATGGTCGTCATGGCGACGATGATGTCATACTGGTCGTCATGGTGACGGTGTTTCCATAATGGTCGTCATGGCGACAATGATGTCAATATGGTTGTCATGGCTTTGGTGATGTCATTATGGTCGTCATGGCTTTGGTGATGTCATAATGGTCGTCATGGCGACAGGGATGTCATAATGGTCGTCATGGCGACGGTGTTGCCATAATGGTTGTCATAGCGACGATGACGTCATAATGGTCGTCATGGCGACGATGACGTCATAATGGTCGTCATGGCGACGATGACGTCATAATGGTCGTCATGGCGATGATGACGTCATAATGGTCGTCATGGCGACGATGACGTCATACTGGTCGTCATGGCGACGGTGCTGCCATAATGGTCGTCATGGCGACGGTGATGTCATAATGGTCGTCATGCCGACGATGATGTCATAATGGTCGTCATGGTGAAGATGATGTCATAATGGTCGCCATGGCGACGATGATGTCATAATGGTCGTCATGGCGACGATGATGTCATAATGGACGTCATGGTGACGATGACGTCATAATGGTCGTCATGGCGACGGTGATGTCATAATGGTCGTCATGGCGACGATGATGTCGTAATGGTCGTCATGGCAACGATGACGTCATAATGGTCGTCATGGCGACGATGATGTCATAATGATCGTCATGGCGACGGTAATGTCATAATAGTCGTCATGGTGACGATGATGTCATAATGGTCGTCATGCCGACGATGATGTCATAATGGTCGTCATGGCGACGGTGTTGCCATAATGGTCGTCATGGCGACGATGATGTCATAATGGTCGTCATGGCGACGATGATGTCATAATGTTCGTCATGGCGACGATGATGTCAGTATGGTGGTCATGGCTTTGGTGATGTCATAATGGTCGTCATGGCGACTGTGATGTCATAATGGTCGTCATGGCAATGGTGATGTCAGAATGGTCGTCATGGCGACGATGATGTCAGTATGGTGGTCATGGCTTTGGTGATGTCATAATGGTCGTCATGGCGACGATGATGTCATAATGGTCGTCATGGCGATGATGATGTCAATATGGTCGTCATGGCTTTGGTGATGTCATAATGGTCGTCATGGCGACGGTGATGTCATAATGGTCGTCATGGCGACGATGATGTCATAATAGTCGTCACGGCGACGATGATGTCATAATGGTCGTCACGGCGACGGTGATGTCATAATGGTCGTCATGGCGACGATGATGTCATACTGGTCGTCATGGCGACGGTGTTGCCATAATGGTCGTCATGGCGACGATGATGTCATAATGGTCGTCATGGCGACGATGATGTCATAATGGTCGTCATGGCGACGATGACGTCATAATGGTCGTCATGGCGACGATGATGTCATAATGGTCGTCATGGCGACGAAGATGTCATACTTGTCGTCACGGCGACGGTGCTGCCATAATGGTCGTCATAGCGACGGTGATGTCATAATGGTCGTCATGCCGACGATGATGTCATAATGGTCGTCATGGTGAAGATGATGTCATAATGGTCGTCATGGCGACGATGATGTCATAATGGTCGTCGTGGCGACGATGACGTCATAATGGTCGTCATGGCGACGATGATGTCATAATAGTCGTCATGGCGACGATGATGTCATAATGGTCGTCATGCCGACGATGATGTCATAATGGTCGTCATGGCGACGGTGTTGCCATAATGGTTGTCATGGCGACGATGATGTCATAATGGTCGTCATGGCGACGATGATGTCATAATGGTTGTCATGGCAACGATGATGTAAGTATGGTGGTCATGGCTTTGGTGATGTCATAATGGTCGTCAGGGCGACGGTGATGTCATAATGGTCGTCATGGCAAGGGTGATGTCAGAATGGTCGTCATGGAGACGATGATGTCAGTATGGTGGTCATGGCTTTGGTGATGTCATAATGGTCGTCATGGCGACGATGATGTCATAATGGTCATCATGGCGACGATGATGTCAATATGGTTGTCATGGCTTTGGTGATGTCATAATGGTCGTCATGGCTTTGGTGATGTCATAATGGTAGTCACGGCGACGATGATGTCATAATGTTCGTCATGGCGACGATGATGTCATAATGGTCGTCATGGCGACGGTGATGTCATAATAGTCGTCATGGCGACGGTGATGTAATAATGGTCGTCATGCCGACGGTGTTGCCATAATGGTCGTCATGGCGACGGTGTTGCCATAATGGTCGTCATGGCGACGATGATGTCATAATGGTCGTCATGGCGACGATGATGTCATAATGGTCGTCATGGCGATGATGATGTCAGTATGGTGGTCATGGCTTTGGTGATGTCATAATGGTCGTCATGGCGACGGTGATGTCATAATGGTCGTCATGGCAATGGTGATGTCAGAATGGTCGTCATGGCGACGATGACGTCATAATGGTCGTCATGGCGACGATGATGTCATAATGGTCATCATGGCGACGATGATGTCAGTATGGTGGTCATGGCTTTGGTGATGTCATAATGGTCATCATGGCGACGGTGATGTTATAATGGTCGTCATGGCAATGGTGATGTCAGAATGGTTGTCATGGCGACGATGATGTCAGTATGGTGGTCATGGCTTTGGTGATGTCATAATGGTCGTCATGGCGACGATGACGTCATAATAGTCGTCATGGCGACGATGATGTCATAATCGTCGTCATGGCGACGATGATGTCATACTGGTCGTCATGTTGACGGTGTTGCCATAATGGTCGTCATGGCGACGATCATGTCAATATGGTTGTCATGGCTTTGGTGATGTCATAATGGTCGTCATGGCTTTGGTGATGTCATAATGGTCGTCATAGCGACGGTGATGTCATAATGGTCGTCATCGCGACGATTATGTCATAATGGTCGTCACGGCGACGATGATGTCATAATGGTCGTCACGGCGACGGTGATGTCATAATAGTCGTCATGGAGACGATGATGTCATAATGGTCGCCATGCCGACGATGATGTCATAATGGTCGTCATGGCGACGGTGTTGCCATAATGGTTGTCATGGCGACGATGACGTCATAATGGTCGTCATGGCGACGATGACGTCATAATGGTCGTCATGGCGACGATGATGTCATAATGGTCGTCATGGCGACGATGATGTCATACTGGTCGTCATGGCGACGGTGCTGCCATAATGGTCGTCATGGCGACGGTGATGCCATAATGGTCGTCATGCCGACGATGATGTCATAATGGTCGTCATGGTGAAGATGATGTCATAATGGTCGCCATGGCGACGATGAAGTCATAATGGTCGTCATGGCGACGATGACGTCATAATGGTCGTCATGGCGACGGTGATGTCATAATGGTCGTCATGGCGATGGTGATGTCATAATGGTCTTCATGGCGACGATGACGTCATAATGGTCGTCATGGCGACGATGATGTCATAATGGTCGTCATGGCGACGGTGATGTCATAATAGTCGTCATGGTGACGATGATGTCATAATGGTCGTCATGGCGACGATGATGTCATAATGGTCGTCATGGCGACGATGATGTCATACTGGTCGTCATGGCGACGGTGTTGCCATAATGGTCGTCATGGCGACGGTGATGTCATATTGGTCGTCATGGCGACGGTGATGTCATAATGGTCGTCATGCCGACGATGATGTCATAATGGTCGTCATGCCGACGATGATGTCATAATGGTCGTCATGGTGAAGATGATGTCATAATGGTCGTCATGGCGACGATGATGTCATAATGGTCGTCATGGCGACGATGACGTCATAATGGTCGTCATGGCGACGATGATGTCATAATAGTCGTCATGGCGATGATGATGTCATAATGGTCGTCATGCCGACGATGATGTCATAATGGTCGTCATGGCGACGGTGTTGCCATAATGGTCGTCATGGCGACGATGATGTCATAATGGTCGTCATGGCAACGATGATGTCATAATGGTTGTCATGGCGACGATGATGTCAATATGGTGGTCATGGCTTTGGTGATGTCATAATGGTCGTCTGGGCGACGGTGATGTCATAATGGTCGTCATGGCAAAGGTGATGTCAGAATGGTCGTCATGTAGACAATGATGTCAGTATGGTGGTCATGGCTTTGGTGATGTCATAATGGTCGTCATGGCGACGATGATGTCATAATGGTCGTCATGGCGACGATGATGTCAATATGGTTGTCATGGCTTTGGTGATGTCATAATGGTCGTCATGGCGACGGTGATGTCATAATGGTCGTCATGGCGACGATGATGTCATAATGGTCGTCATGGTGAAGATGATGTCATAATGGTCGCCATGGCGACGATGATGTCATAATGGTCGTCATGGCGACGATGACGTCATAATGGTCGTCATGGCGACGGTGTTGCCATAATGGTTGTCATGGCGACGATGACGTCATAATAGTCGTCATGGCGACGATGATGTCATAATCGTCGTCATGGCGACGATGATGTCATACTGGTCGTCATGTTGACGGTGTTGCCATAATGGTCGTCATGGCGACGATCATGTCAATATGGTTGTCATGGCTTTGGTGATGTCATAATGGTCGTCATGGCTTTGGTGATGTCATAATGGTCGTCATAGCGACGGTGATGTCATAATGGTCGTCATCGCGACGATTATGTCATAATGGTCGTCACGGCGACGATGATGTCATAATGGTCGTCACGGCGACGGTGATGTCATAATAGTCGTCATGGAGACGATGATGTCATAATGGTCGCCATGCCGACGATGATGTCATAATGGTCGTCATGGCGACGGTGTTGCCATAATGGTTGTCATGGCGACGATGACGTCATAATGGTCGTCATGGCGACGATGACGTCATAATGGTCGTCATGGCGACGATGATGTCATAATGGTCGTCATGGCGACGATGATGTCATACTGGTCGTCATGGCGACGGTGCTGCCATAATGGTCGTCATGGCGACGGTGATGTCATAATGGTCGTCATGCCGACGATGATGTCATAATGGTCGTCATGGTGAAGATGATGTCATAATGGTCGCCATGGCGACGGTGTTGCCATAATGGTCGTCATGGCGACGGTGTTGCCATAATGGTCGTCATGGCGACGATGATGTCATAATGGTCGTCATGGCGACGATGTTGCCATAATGGTTGCCATGGCGACGATGACGTCATAATAGTCGTCATGGCGACGATGATGTCATAATCGTCGTCATTTCGACGATGATGTCATACTGGTCGTCATGTTGACGGTGTTGCCATAATGGTCGTCATGGCGACGATCATGTCAATATGGTTGTCATGGCTTTGGTGATGTCATAATGGTCGTCATGGCTTTGGTGATGTCATAATGGTCGTCATAGCGACGGTGATGTCATAATGGTCGTCATCGCGACGATTATGTCATAATGGTCGTCACGGCGACGATGATGTCATAATGGTCGTCACGGCGACGATGATGTCATAATAGTCGTCATGGAGACGATGATGTCATAATGGTCGCCATGCCGACGATGATGTCATAATGGTCGTCATGGCGACGGTGTTGCCATAATGGTTGTCATGGCGACGATGACGTCATAATGGTCGTCATGGCGACGATGACGTCATAATGGTCGTCATGGCGACGATGATGTCATAATGGTCGTCATGGCGACGATGATGTCATACTGGTCGTCATGGCGACGGTGCTGCCATAATGGTCGTCATGGCGACGGTGATGTCATAATGGTCGTCATGCCGACGATGATGTCATAATGGTCGTCATGGTGAAGATGATGTCATAATGGTCGCCATGGCGACGATGATGTCATAATGGTCGTCATGGCGACGATGACGTCATAATGGTCGTCATGGCGACGGTGATGTCATAATGGTCGTCATGGCGACGATGATGTCATAATGGTCGTCACGGCGACGGTGATGTCATAATGGTCGTCATGGCGACGATGATGTCATACTGGTCGTCATGGCGACGGTGCTGCCATAATGGTCGTCATGGCGACGGTGATGTCATAATGGTCGTCATGCCGACGATGATGTCATAATGGTCGTCATGGTGAAGATGATGTCATAATGGTCGCCATGGCGACGATGATGTCATAATGGTCGTCATGGCGACGATGATGTCATAATGGTCGTCATGGCGACGGTGTTGCCATAATGGTTGTCATGGCGACGATGACGTCATAATAGTCGTCATGGCGACGATGATGTCATAATCGTCGTCATGGCGACGATGATGTCATACTGGTCGTCATGTTGACGGTGTTGCCATAATGGTCGTCATGGCGACGATCATGTCAATATGGTTGTCATGGCTTTGGTGATGTCATAATGGTCGTCATGGCTTTGGTAATGTCATAATGGTCGTCATAGCGACGGTGATGTCATAATGGTCGTCATCGCGACGATTATGTCATAATGGTCGTCACGGCGACGATGATGTCATAATGGTCGTCACGGCGACGGTGATGTCATAATAGTCGTCATGGAGACGATGATGTCATAATGGTCGCCATGCCGACGATGATGTCATAATGGTCGTCATGGCGACGGTGTTGCCATAATGGTTGTCATGGCGACGATGACGTCATAATGGTCGTCATGGCGACGATGACGTCATAATGGTCGTCATGGCGACGATGACGTCATAATGGTCGTCATGGCGACGATGATGTCATAATGGTCGTCACGGCGACGATGATGTCATAATGGTCGTCACGGCGACGGTGATGTCATAATGGTCGTCATGGCGACGATGATGTCATACTGGTCGTCATGGCAACGGTGTTGCCATAATGGTCGTCATGGCGACGGTGTTGCCATAATGGTCGTCATGGCGACGATGATGTCATAATGGTCGTCATGGCGACGATGTTGCCATAATGTTTGCCATGGCGACGATGACGTCATAATAGTCGTCATGGCGACGATGATGTCATAATCGTCGTCATTTCGACGATGATGTCATACTGGTCGTCATGTTGACGGTGTTACCATAATGGTCGTCATGGCGACGATCATGTCAATATGGTTGTCATGGCTTTGGTGATGTCATAATGGTCGTCATGGCTTTGGTGATGTCATAATGGTCGTCATTACGACGGTGATGTCATAATGGTCGTCATCGCGACGATTATGTCATAATGGTCGTCACGGCGACGATGATGTCATAATGGTCGTCACGGCGACGGTGATGTCATAATGGTCGTCATGGCGACGATGATATCATACTGGTCGTCATGGCGACGGTGTTGCCATAATGGTCGTCATGCCGACGATGATGTCATAATGGTCGTCATGGCGACGATGATGTCATAATGGTCGTCATGCCGACGATGATGTCATAATGGTCGTCATGGCGAAGATGACGTCATAATGGTCGTCATGGCGACGATGACGTCATAATGGTCGTCATGGCGACGATGATGTCATAATGGTCGTCATGGCGACGATGATGTCATAATGGTCATCATGGCGACGGTGATGTCATAATAGTCGTCATGGCTACGATGATGTCATAATGGTCGTCATGCCGACGATGATGTCATAATGGTCGTCATGGCGACGGTGTTGCCATAATGGTCGTCATGGCGACGATGATGTCATAATGGTCGTCATGGCGACGATGATGTCATAATGGTCGTCATGGCGACGATGATGTCATAATGGTCGTCATGGCGACGATGATGTCAGTATGGTGGTCATGGCTTTGGTGATGTCATAATGGTCGTCATGGCGACGGTGATGTCATAATGGTCGTCATGGCAATGGTGATGTCAGAATGGTCGTCATGGCGACGATGATGTCAGTATGGTGGTCATGGCTTTGGTGATGTCATAATGGTCGTCATGGCGACGGTGATGTCATAATGGTCGTCATGGCAATGGTGATGTCAGAATGGTTGTCATGGCGACGATGATGTCAGTATGGTGGTCATGGCTTTGGTGATGTCATAATGGTCGTCATGGCGACCATGATGTCATAATGGTCGTCATGGCGACGATGATGTCAATATGGTTGTCATGGCTTTGGTGATGACATAATGGTCGTCATGGCGACGGTGATGTCATAATGGTCGTCATGGCGACGATGATGTCATAATGGTCGTCACGGCGACGATGATGTCATAATGGTCTTCACGGCGACGGTGATGTCATAATGGTCGTCATGACGACGATGACGTCATAATGTTCGTCATGGCGACGATGATGTCATAATGGTCGTCATGGCGACGGTGATGTCATAATAGTCGTCATGGCGACGGTGATGTCATAATGGTCGTCCTGCCGACGGTGTTGCCATAATGGTCGTCATGGCGACGGTGTTGCCATAATGGTCGTCATGGCGACGATGATGTCATCATGGTCGTCATGGCGACGATGATGTCATAATGGTCGTCATGGCGACGATGATGTCAGTATGGTGGTCATGGCTTTGGTGATGTCATAATGGTCGTCATGGCGACGGTGATGTCATAATGGTCGTTATGGCAATGGTGATGTCAGAATGGTCGTCATGGCGACGATGATGTCATTATGGTGGTCATGGCTTTGGTGATGTCATAATGGTCGTCATGGCGACGGTGATGTCATAATGGTCGTCATGGCAATGTTGATGTCATAATGGTCGTCATGGCGACGATGATGTCAGTATGGTGGTCATGGCTTTGGTGATGTCATAATTGTCGTCATGGCGACGATGATGTCATAATGGTCGTCATGGCGACGATGATGTCAATATGGTTGTCATGGCTTTGGTGATGTCATAATGGTCGTCATGGCGACGATGATGTCATAATGGTCGCCATGGCGACGATGATGTCATAATGGTCGTCATGGCGACGATGACGTCATAATGGTCGTCATGGCGACGATGATGTCATAATGGTCGTCATGGCGACGATGATGTCATAATGGTCGTCATGGCGACGATGATGTCATAATGGTCGTCATGGCGACGATGATGTCAGTATGGTGGTCATGGCTTTGGTGATGTCATAATGGTCGTCATGGCGACTGTGATGTCATAATGGTCGTCATGGCAATGGTGATGTCAGAATGGTCGTCATGGCGACGATGATGTCAGTATGGTGGTCATGGCTTTGGTGATGTCATAATGGTCGTCATGGCGACGATGATGTCATAATGGTCGTCATGGCGATGATGATGTCAATATGGTCGTCATGGCTTTGGTGATGTCATAATGGTCGTCATGGCGACGGTGATGTCATAATGGTCGTCATGGCGACGATGATGTCATAATAGTCGTCACGGCGACGATGATGTCATAATGGTCGTCACGGCGACGGTGATGTCATAATGGTCGTCATGGCGACGATGATGTCATACTGGTCGTCATGGCGACGGTGTTGCCATAATGGTCGTCATGGCGACGATGATGTCATAATGGTCGTCATGGCGACGATGATGTCATAATGGTCGTCATGGCGACGATGACGTCATAATGGTCGTCATGGCGACGATGATGTCATAATGGTCGTCATGGCGACGAAGATGTCATACTTGTCGTCACGGCGACGGTGCTGCCATAATGGTCGTCATGGCGACGGTGATGTCATAATGGTCGTCATGCCGACGATGATGTCATAATGGTCGTCATGGTGAAGATGATGTCATAATGGTCGTCATGGCGACGATGACGTCATAATGGTCGTCGTGGCGACGATGACGTCATAATGGTCGTCATGGCGACGATGATGTCATAATAGTCGTCATGGCGACGATGATGTCATAATGGTCGTCATGCCGACGATGATGTCATAATGGTCGTCATGGCGACGGTGTTGCCATAATGGTTGTCATGGCGACGATGATGTCATAATGGTCGTCATGGCGACGATGATGTCATAATGGTTGTCATGGCAACGATGATGTAAGTATGGTGGTCATGGCTTTGGTGATGTCATAATGGTCGTCAGGGCGACGGTGATTTCATAATGGTCGTCATGGCAAAGGTGATGTCAAAATGGTCGTCATGGAGACGATGATGTCAGTATGGTGGTCATGGCTTTGGTGATGTCATAATGGTCGTCATGGCGACGATGATGTCATAATGGTCATCATGGCGACGATGATGTCAATATGGTTGTCATATTTTTGGTGATGTCATAATGGTCGTCATGGCTTTGGTGATGTCATAATGGTCGTCATGGCGACAGGGATGTCATAATGGTCGTCATGGCGACGGTGTTGCCATAATGGTTGTCATAGCGACGATGACGTCATAATGGTCGTCATGGCGACGATGACGTCATAATGGTCGTCATGGCGACGATGACGTCATAATGGTCGTCATGGCGACGATGACGTCATAATGGTCGTCATGGCGACGATGACGTCATAATGGTCGTCATGGCGACGATGATGTCATACTGGTCGTCATGGCGACGGTGCTGCCATAATGGTCGTCATGGCGACGGTGATGTCATAATGGTCGTCATGCCGACGATGATGTCATAATGGTCGTCATGGTGAAGATGATGTCATAATGGTCGTCATGGCGACGGTGATGTCATAATGGTCGTCATGGCGACGATGATGTCATAATGGTCGTCATGGCGACGATGACGTCATAATGGTCGTCATGGCGACGGTGATGTCATAATGGTCGTCATGGCGACGATGATGTCATAATGGTCGTCATGGCGACGATGACGTCATAATGGTCGTCATGGCGACGATGACGTCATAATGGTCGTCATGGCGACGATGACGTCATAATGGTCGTCATGGCGACGATGACGTCATAATGGTCGTCATGGCGACGATGATGTCATACTGGTCGTCATGGCGACGGTGCTGCCATAATGGTCGTCATGGCGACGGTGATGTCATAATGGTCGTCATGCCGACGATGATGTCATAATGGTCGTCATGGTGAAGATGATGTCATAATGGTCGTCATGGCGACGGTGATGTCATAATGGTCGTCATGGCGACGATGATGTCATAATGGTCGTCATGGCGACGATGACGTCATAATGGTCGTCATGGCGACGGTGATGTCATAATGGTCGTCATGGCGACGATGATGTCATAATGGTCGTCATGGCGACGATGACGTCATAATGGTCGTCATGGCGACGATGATGTCATAATGGTCGTCATGGCGACGGTGATGTCATAATAGTCGTCATGGTGACGATGATGTCATAATGGTCGTCATGCCGACGATGATGTCATAATGGTCGTCATGGCGACGGTGTTGCCATAATGGTCGTCATGGCGACGATGATGTCATAATGGTCGTCATGGCGACGATGATGTCATAATGGTCGTCATGGCGACGATGATGTCAGTATGGTGGTCATGGCTTTGGTGATGTCATAATGGTCGTCATGGCGACGGTGATGTCATAATGGTCGTCATGGCAATGGTGATGTCAGAATGGTCGTCATGGCGACGATGATGTCAGTATGGTGGTCATGGCTTTGGTGATGTCATAATGGTCGTCATGGCGACGATGATGTCATAATGGTCGTCATGGCGACGATGATGTCAATATGGTCGTCATGGCTTTGGTGATGTCATAATGGTCGTCATGGCGACGGTGATGTCATAATGGTCGTCATGGCGACGATGATGTCATAATAGTCGTCACGGCGACGATGATGTCATAATGTTCGTCATGGCGACGATGATGTCATAATGGTCGTCATGGCGACGGTGATGTCATAATAGTCGTCATGGCGACGGTGATGTCATAATGGTCGTCATGCCGACGGTGTTGCCATAATGGTCGTCATGGCGACGGTGTTGCCATAATGGTCGTCATGGCGACGATGATGTCATAATGGTCGTCATGGCGACGATGATGTCATAATGGTCGTTATGGCTTTGGTGATGTCATAATGGTCGTCATTGCGACGGTGATGTCATAATGGTCGTCATCGCGACGATTATGTCATAATGGTCGTCACGGCGACGATGATGTCATAATGGTCGTCACGGCGACGGTGATGTCATAATGGTCGTCATGGCGAAGATGATATCATACTGGTCGTCATGGCGACGGTGTTGCCATAATGGTCGTCATGCCGACGATGATGTCATAATGGTCGTCATGGCGACGATGATGTCATAATGGTCGTCATGCCGACGATGATGTCATAATGGTCGTCATGGCGAAGATGATGTCATAATGGTCGTCATGGCGACGATGACGTCATAATGGTCGTCATGGCGACGATGATGTCATAATGGTCATCATGGCGACGGTGATGTCATAATAGTCGTCATGGCTACGATGATGTCATAATGGTCGTCATGCCGACGATGATGTCATAATGGTCGTCATGGCGACGGTGTTGCCATAATGGTCGTCATGGCGACGATGATGTCATAATGGTCGTCATGGCGACGATGATGTCATAATGGTCGTCATGGCGACGATGATGTCAGTATGATGGTCATGGCTTTGGTGATGTCATAATGGTCGTCATGGCGACGGTGATGTCATAATGGTCGTCATGGCAATGGTGATGTCAGAATGGTCGTCATGGCGACGATGATGTCAGTATGGTGGTCATGGCTTTGGTGATGTCATAATGGTCGTCATGGCGACGGTGATGTCATAATGGTCGTCATGGCAATGGTGATGTCAGAATGGTTGTCATGGCGACGATGATGTCAGTATGGTGGTCATGGCTTTGGTGATGTCATAATGGTCGTCATGGCGACCATGATGTCATAATGGTCGTCATGGCGACGATGATGTCAATATGGTTGTCATGGCTTTGGTGATGACATAATGGTCGTCATGGCGACGGTGATGTCATAATGGTCGTCATGGCGACGATGATGTCATAATGGTCGTCACGGCGACGATGATGTCATAATGGTCGTCACGGCGACGGTGATGTCATAATGGTCGTCATGGCGACGATGACGTCATAATGTTCGTCATGGCGACGATGATGTCATAATGGTCGTCATGGCGACGGTGATGTCATAATAGTCGTCATGGCGACGGTGATGTCATAATGGTCGTCCTGCCGACGGTGTTGCCATAATGGTCGTCATGGCGACGGTGTTGCCATAATGGTCGTCATGGCGACGATGATGTCATCATGGTCGTCATGGCGACGATGATGTCATAATGGTCGTCATGGCGACGATGATGTCAGTATGGTGGTCATGGCTTTGGTGATGTCATAATGGTCGTCATGGCGACGATGATGTCATAATGGTCGTCATGGCGACGGTGTTGCCATAATGGTTGTCATGGCGACGATGATGTCATAATGGTCGTCATGGCGACGATGATGTCATAATGGTTGTCATGGCAACGATGATGTAAGTATGGTGGTCATGGCTTTGGTGATGTCATAATGGTCGTCAGGGCGACGGTGATTTCATAATGGTCGTCATGGCAAAGGTGATGTCAAAATGGTCGTCATGGAGACGATGATGTCAGTATGGTGGTCATGGCTTTGGTGATGTCATAATGGTCGTCATGGCGACGATGATGTCATAATGGTCATCATGGCGACGATGATGTCAATATGGTTGTCATATTTTTGGTGATGTCATAATGGTCGTCATGGCTTTGGTGATGTCATAATGGTCGTCATGGCGACAGGGATGTCATAATGGTCGTCATGGCGACGGTGTTGCCATAATGGTTGTCATAGCGACGATGGCGTCATAATGGTCGTCATGGCGACGATGACGTCATAATGGTCGTCATGGCGACGATGACGTCATAATGGTCGTCATGGCGACGATGACGTCATAATGGTCGTCATGGCGACGATGATGTCATACTGGTCGTCATGGCGACGGTGCTGCCATAATGGTCGTCATGGCGACGGTGATGTCATAATGGTCGTCATGCCGACGATGATGTCATAATGGTCGTCATGGTGAAGATGATGTCATAATGGTCGTCATGGCGACGGTGATGTCATAATGGTCGTCATGGCGACGATGATGTCATAATGGTCGTCATGGCGACGACGACGTCATAATGGTCGTCATGGCGACGGTGATGTCATAATGGTCGTCATGGCGACGATGATGTCATAATGGTCGTCATGGCGACGATGACGTCATAATGGTCGTCATGGCGACGATGACGTCATAATGGTCGTCATGGCGACGATGACGTCATAATGGTCGTCATGGCGACGATGACGTCATAATGGTCGTCATGGCGACGATGACGTCATACTGGTCGTCATGGCGACGGTGCTGCCATAATGGTCGTCATGGCGACGGTGATGTCATAATGGTCGTCATGCCGACGATGATGTCATAATGGTCGTCATGGTGAAGATGATGTCATAATGGTCGTCATGGCGACGGTGATGTCATAATGGTCGTCATGGCGACGATGATGTCATAATGGTCGTCATGGCGACGATGACGTCATAATGGTCGTCATGGCGACGGTGATGTCATAATGGTCGTCATGGCGACGATGATGTCATAATGGTCGTCATGGCGACGATGACGTCATAATGGTCGTCATGGCGACGATGATGTCATAATGGTCGTCATGGCGACGGTGATGTCATAATAGTCGTCATGGTGACGATGATGTCATAATGGTCGTCATGCCGACGATGATGTCATAATGGTCGTCATGGCGACGGTGTTGCCATAATGGTCGTCATGGCGACGATGATGTCATAATGGTCGTCATGGCGACGATGATGTCATAATGGTCGTCATGGCGACGATGATGTCAGTATGGTGGTCATGGCTTTGGTGATGTCATAATGGTCGTCATGGCGACGGTGATGTCATAATGGTCGTCATGGCAATGGTGATGTCAGAATGGTCGTCATGGCGACGATGATGTCAGTATGGTGGTCATGGCTTTGGTGATGTCATAATGGTCGTCATGGCGACGATGATGTCATAATGGTCGTCATGGCGACGATGATGTCAATATGGTCGTCATGGCTTTGGTGATGTCATAATGGTCGTCATGGCGACGGTGATGTCATAATGGTCGTCATGGCGACGATGATGTCATAATAGTCGTCACGGCGACGATGATGTCATAATGTTCGTCATGGCGACGATGATGTCATAATGGTCGTCATGGCGACGGTGATGTCATAATAGTCGTCATGGCGACGGTGATGTCATAATGGTCGTCATGCCGACGGTGTTGCCATAATGGTCGTCATGGCGACGGTGTTGCCATAATGGTCGTCATGGCGACGATGATGTCATAATGGTCGTCATGGCGACGATGATGTCATAATGGTCGTTATGGCTTTGGTGATGTCATAATGGTCGTCATTGCGACGGTGATGTCATAATGGTCGTCATCGCGACGATTATGTCATAATGGTCGTCACGGCGACGATGATGTCATAATGGTCGTCACGGCGACGGTGATGTCATAATGGTCGTCATGGCGACGATGATATCATACTGGTCGTCATGGCGACGGTGTTGCCATAATGGTCGTCATGCCGACGATGATGTCATAATGGTCGTCATGGCGACGATGATGTCATAATGGTCGTCATGCCGACGATGATGTCATAATGGTCGTCATGGCGAAGATGATGTCATAATGGTCGTCATGGCGACGATGACGTCATAATGGTCGTCATGGCGACGATGATGTCATAATGGTCATCATGGCGACGGTGATGTCATAATAGTCGTCATGGCTACGATGATGTCATAATGGTCGTCATGCCGACGATGATGTCATAATGGTCGTCATGGCGACGGTGTTGCCATAATGGTCGTCATGGCGACGATGATGTCATAATGGTCGTCATGGCGACGATGATGTCATAATGGTCGTCATGGCGACGATGATGTCAGTATGATGGTCATGGCTTTGGTGATGTCATAATGGTCGTCATGGCGACGGTGATGTCATAATGGTCGTCATGGCAATGGTGATGTCAGAATGGTCGTCATGGCGACGATGATGTCAGTATGGTGGTCATGGCTTTGGTGATGTCATAATGGTCGTCATGGCGACGGTGATGTCATAATGGTCGTCATGGCAATGGTGATGTCAGAATGGTTGTCATGGCGACGATGATGTCAGTATGGTGGTCATGGCTTTGGTGATGTCATAATGGTCGTCATGGCGACCATGATGTCATAATGGTCGTCATGGCGACGATGATGTCAATATGGTTGTCATGGCTTTGGTGATGACATAATGGTCGTCATGGCGACGGTGATGTCATAATGGTCGTCATGGCGACGATGATGTCATAATGGTCGTCACGGCGACGATGATGTCATAATGGTCGTCACGGCGACGGTGATGTCATAATGGTCGTCATGGCGACGATGACGTCATAATGTTCGTCATGGCGACGATGATGTCATAATGGTCGTCATGGCGACGGTGATGTCATAATAGTCGTCATGGCGACGGTGATGTCATAATGGTCGTCCTGCCGACGGTGTTGCCATAATGGTCGTCATGGCGACGGTGTTGCCATAATGGTCGTCATGGCGACGATGATGTCATCATGGTCGTCATGGCGACGATGATGTCATAATGGTCGTCATGGCGACGATGATGTCAGTATGGTGGTCATGGCTTTGGTGATGTCATAATGGTCGTCATGGCGACGGTGATGTCATAATGGTCGTCATGGCAATGGTGATGTCAGAATGGTCGTCATGGCGACGATGATGTCATTATGGTGGTCATGGCTTTGGTGATGTCATAATGGTCGTCATGGCGACGGTGATGTCATAATGGTCGTCATGGCGATGATGATGTCAATATGGTCGTCATGGCTTTGGTGATGTCATAATGGTCGTCATGGCGACGGTGATGTCATAATGGTCGTCATGGCGACGATGATGTCATAATAGTCGTCACGGCGACGATGATGTCATAATGGTCGTCACGGCGACGGTGATGTCATAATGGTCGTCATGGCGACGATGACGTCATAATGGTCGTCATGCCGACGATGATGTCATAATGGTCGTCATGGTGAAGATGATGTCATAATGGTAGTCATGGCGACGATGATGTCATATTGGTCGTCGTGGCGACGATGACGTCATAATGGTCGTCATGGCGACGATGATGTCATAATAGTCGTCATGGCGACGATGATGTCATAATGGTCGTCATGCCGACGATGATGTCATAATGGTCGTCATGGCGACGGTGTTGCCATAATGGTTGTCATGGCGACGATGATGTCATAATGGTCGTCATGGCGACGATGATGTCATAATGGTTGTCATGGCAACGATGATGTAAGTATGGTGGTCATGGCTTTGGTGATGTCATAATGGTCGTCAGGGCGACGGTGATGTCAGAATGGTTGTCATGGCGACGATGATGTCAGTATGGTGGTCATGGCTTTGGTGATGTCATAATGGTCGTCATGGCGACGGTGATGTCATAATAGTCGTCACGGCGACGATGATGTCATAATGGTCGTCACGGCGACGGTGATGTCATAATGGTCGTCATGGCGACGATGATGTCATACTGGTCGTCATGGCGACGGTGTTGCCATAATGGTCGTCATGGCGACGATGATGTCATAATGGTCGTCATGGCGACGATGATGTCATAATGGTCGTCATGGCGACGATGACGTCATAATGGTCGTCATGGCGACGATGATGTCATAATGGTCGTCATGGCGACGAAGATGTCATACTTGTCGTCACGGCGACGGTGCTGCCATAATGGTCGTCATGGCGACGGTGATGTCATAATGGTCGTCATGCCGACGATGATGTCATAATGGTCGTCATGGTGAAGATGATGTCATAATGGTCGTCATGGCGACGATGATGTCATAATGGTCGTCGTGGCGACGATGACGTCATAATGGTCGTCATGGCGACGATGATGTCATAATAGTCGTCATGGCGACGATGATGTCATAATGGTCGTCATGCCGACGATGATGTCATAATGGTCGTCATGGCGACGGTGTTGCCATAATGGTTGTCATGGCGACGATGATGTCATAATGGTCGTCATGGCGACGATGATGTCATAATGGTTGTCATGGCAACGATGATGTAAGTATGGTGGTCATGGCTTTGGTGATGTCATAATGGTCGTCAGGGCGACGGTGATTTCATAATGGTCGTCATGGCAAAGGTGATGTCAAAATGGTCGTCATGGAGACGATGATGTCAGTATGGTGGTCATGGCTTTGGTGATGTCATAATGGTCGTCATGGCGACGATGATGTCATAATGGTCATCATGGCGACGATGATGTCAATATGGTTGTCATATTTTTGGTGATGTCATAATGGTCGTCATGGCTTTGGTGATGTCATAATGGTCGTCATGGCGACAGGGATGTCATAATGGTCGTCATGGCGACGGTGTTGCCATAATGGTTGTCATAGCGACGATGACGTCATAATGGTCGTCATGGCGACGATGACGTCATAATGGTCGTCATGGCGACGATGACGTCATAATGGTCGTCATGGCGACGATGACGTCATAATGGTCGTCATGGCGACGATGACGTCATAATGGTCGTCATGGCGACGATGATGTCATACTGGTCGTCATGGCGACGGTGCTGCCATAATGGTCGTCATGGCGACGGTGATGTCATAATGGTCGTCATGCCGACGATGATGTCATAATGGTCGTCATGGTGAAGATGATGTCATAATGGTCGTCATGGCGACGGTGATGTCATAATGGTCGTCATGGCGACGATGATGTCATAATGGTCGTCATGGCGACGATGACGTCATAATGGTCGTCATGGCGACGGTGATGTCATAATGGTCGTCATGGCGACGATGATGTCATAATGGTCGTCATGGCGACGATGACGTCATAATGGTCGTCATGGCGACGATGATGTCATAATGGTCGTCATGGCGACGGTGATGTCATAATAGTCGTCATGGTGACGATGATGTCATAATGGTCGTCATGCCGACGATGATGTCATAATGGTCGTCATGGCGACGGTGTTGCCATAATGGTCGTCATGGCGACGATGATGTCATAATGGTCGTCATGGCGACGATGATGTCATAATGGTCGTCATGGCGACGATGATGTCAGTATGGTGGTCATGGCTTTGGTGATGTCATAATGGTCGTCATGGCGACGGTGATGTCATAATGGTCGTCATGGCAATGGTGATGTCAGAATGGTCGTCATGGCGACGATGATGTCAGTATGGTGGTCATGGCGACGATGATGTCATAATGGTCGTCATGGCGACGATGATGTCATAATGGTCGTCATGGCGACGATGATGTCAATATGGTCGTCATGGCTTTGGTGATGTCATAATGGTCGTCATGGCGACGGTGATGTCATAATGGTCGTCATGGCGACGATGATGTCATAATAGTCGTCACGGCGACGATGATGTCATAATGTTCGTCATGGCGACGATGATGTCATAATGGTCGTCATGGCGACGGTGATGTCATAATAGTCGTCATGGCGACGGTGATGTCATAATGGTCGTCATGCCGACGGTGTTGCCATAATGGTCGTCATGGCGACGGTGTTGCCATAATGGTCGTCATGGCGACGATGATGTCATAATGGTCGTCATGGCGACGATGATGTCATAATGGTCGTCATGGCGACGATGATATCATACTGGTCGTCATGGCGACGGTGTTGCCATAATGGTCGTCATGCCGACGATGATGTCATAATGGTCGTCATGGCGACGATGATGTCATAATGGTCGTCATGCCGACGATGATGTCATAATGGTCGTCATGCCGACGATGATGTCATAATGGTCGTCATGGCGAAGATGATGTCATAATGGTCGTCATGGCGACGATGACGTCATAATGGTCGTCATGGCGACGATGATGTCATAATGGTCATCATGGCGACGGTGATGTCATAATAGTCGTCATGGCTACGATGATGTCATAATGGTCGTCATGCCGACGATGATGTCATAATGGTCGTCATGGCGACGGTGTTGCCATAATGGTCGTCATGGCGACGATGATGTCATAATGGTCGTCATGGCGACGATGATGTCATAATGGTCGTCATGGCGACGATGATGTCAGTATGATGGTCATGGCTTTGGTGATGTCATAATGGTCGTCATGGCGACGGTGATGTCATAATGGTCGTCATGGCAATGGTGATGTCAGAATGGTCGTCATGGCGACGATGATGTCAGTATGGTGGTCATGGCTTTGGTGATGTCATAATGGTCGTCATGGCGACGGTGATGTCATAATGGTCGTCATGGCAATGGTGATGTCAGAATGGTTGTCATGGCGACGATTATGTCAGTATGGTGGTCATGGCTTTGGTGATGTCATAATGGTCGTCATGGCGACCATGATGTCATAATGGTCGTCATGGCGACGATGATGTCAATATGGTTGTCATGGCTTTGGTGATGACATAATGGTCGTCATGGCGACGGTGATGTCATAATGGTCGTCATGGCGACGATGATGTCATAATGGTCGTCACGGCGACGATGATGTCATAATGGTCGTCACGGCGACGGTGATGTCATAATGGTCGTCATGGCGACGATGACGTCATAATGTTCGTCATGGCGACGATGATGTCATAATGGTCGTCATGGCGACGGTGATGTCATAATAGTCGTCATGGCGACGGTGATGTCATAATGGTCGTCCTGCCGACGGTGTTGCCATAATGGTCGTCATGGCGACGGTGTTGCCATAATGGTCGTCATGGCGACGATGATGTCATCATGGTCGTCATGGCGACGATGATGTCATAATGGTCGTCATGGCGACGATGATGTCAGTATGGTGGTCATGGCTTTGGTGATGTCATAATGGTCGTCATGGCGACGGTGATGTCATAATGGTCGTCATGGCAATGGTGATGTCAGAATGGTCGTCATGGCGACGATGATGTCATTATGGTGGTCATGGCTTTGGTGATGTCATAATGGTCGTCATGGCGACGGTGATGTCATAATGGTCGTCATGGCGATGATGATGTCAATATGGTCGTCATGGCTTTGGTGATGTCATAATGGTCGTCATGGCGACGGTGATGTCATAATGGTCGTCATGGCGACGATGATGTCATAATAGTCGTCACGGCGACGATGATGTCATAATGGTCGTCACGGCGACGGTGATGTCATAATGGTCGTCATGGCGACGATGACGTCATAATGGTCGTCATGCCAACGATGATGTCATAATGGTCGTCATGGTGAAGATGATGTCATAATGGTCGTCATGGCGACGATGATGTCATAATGGTCGTCGTGGCGACGATGACGTCATAATGGTCGTCATGGCGACGATGATGTCATAATAGTCGTCATGGCGACGATGATGTCATAATGGTCGTCATGCCGACGATGATGTCATAATGGTCGTCATGGCGACGGTGTTGCCATAATGGTTGTCATGGCGACGATGATGTCATAATGGTCGTCATGGCGACGATGATGTCATAATGGTTGTCATGGCAACGATGATGTAAGTATGGTGGTCATGGCTTTGGTGATGTCATAATGGTCGTCAGGGCGACGGTGATGTCATAATGGTCGTCATGGCAAAGGTGATGTCAGAATGGTCGTCATGGAGACGATGATGTCAGTATGGTGGTCATGGCTTTGGTGATGTCATAATGGTCGTCATGGCGACGATGATGTCATAATGGTCGTCATGGCGACGATGATGTCATAATGGTCATCATGGCGACGATGATGTCATAATGGTTGTCATGGCGACAGGGATGTCATAATGGTCGTCATGGCGACGGTGTTGCCATAATGGTTGTCATAGTGACGATGACGTCATAATGGTCGTCATGGCGACGATGACGTCATAATGGTCGTCATGGCGACGATGACGTCATAATGGTCGTCATGGCGACGATGACGTCATAATGGTCGTCATGGCGACGATGATGTCATACTGGTCGTCATGGCGACGGTGCTGCCATAATGGTCGTCGTGGCGACGGTGATGTCATAATGGTCGTCATGCCGACGATGATGTCATAATGGTCGTCATGGTGAAGATGATGTCATAATGGTCGTCATGGCGACGGTGATGTCATAATGGTCGTCATGGCGACGATGATGTCATAATGGTCGTCATGGCGACGATGACGTCATAATGGTCGTCATGGCGACGGTGATGTCATAATGGTCGTCATGGCGACGATGATGTCATAATGGTCGTCATGGCGACGATGACGTCATAATGGTCGTCATGGCGACGATGATGTCATAATGGTCGTCATGGCGACGGTGATGTCATAATAGTCGTCATGGTGACGATGATGTCATAATGGTCGTCATGCCGACGATGATGTCATAATGGTCGTCATGGCGACGGTGTTGCCATAATGGTCGTCATGGCGACGATGATGTCATAATGGTCGTCATGGCGACGATGATGTCAATATGGTCGTCATGGCTTTGGTGATGTCATAATGGTCGTCATGGCGACGGTGATGTCATAATGGTCGTCATGGCGACGATGATGTCATAATAGTCGTCACGGCGACGATGATGTCATAATGTTCGTCATGGCGACGATGATGTCATAATGGTCGTCATGGCGACGGTGATGTCATAATAGTCGTCATGGCGACGGTGATGTCATAATGGTCGTCATGCCGACGGTGTTGCCATAATGGTCGTCATGGCGACGGTGTTGCCATAATGGTCGTCATGGCGACGATGATGTCATAATGGTCGTCATGGCGACGATGATGTCATAATGGTCGTCATGGCGACGATGATGTCAGTATGGTGGTCATGGCTTTGGTGATGTCATAATGGTCGTCATGGCGACGGTGATGTCATAATGGTCGTCATGGCAATGGTGATGTCAGAATGGTCGTCATGGCGACGATGACGTCATAATGGTCGTCATGGCGACGATGATGTCATAATGGTCATCATGGCGACGATGATGTCAGTATGGTGGTCATGGCTTTGGTGATGTCATAATGGTCGTCATGGCGACGGTGATGTCATAATGGTCGTCATGGCAATGGTGATGTCAGAATGGTTGTCATGGCGACGATGATGTCAGTATGGTGGTCATGGCTTTGGTGATGTCATAATGGTCGTCATGGCGACGATGACGTCATAATAGTCGTCATGGCGACGATGATGTCATAATCGTCGTCATGGCGACGATGATGTCATACTGGTCGTCATGTTGACGGTGTTGCCATAATGGTCGTCATGGCGACGATCATGTCAATATGGTTGTCATGGCTTTGGTGATGTCATAATGGTCGTCATGGCTTTGGTGATGTCATAATGGTCGTCATAGCGACGGTGATGTCATAATGGTCGTCATCGCGACGATTATGTCATAATGGTCGTCACGGCGACGATGATGTCATAATGGTCGTCACGGCGACGGTGATGTCATAATGGTCGTCATGGCGACGATGATATCATACTGGTCGTCATGGCGACGGTGTTGCCATAATGGTCGTCATGCCGACGATGATGTCATAATGGTCGTCATGGCGACGATGATGTCATAATGGTCGTCATGCCGACGATGATGTCATAATGGTCGTCATGGCGACGATGTCATAATAGTCGTCATGGAGACGATGATGTCATAATGGTCGCCATGCCGACGATGATGTCATAATGGTCGTCATGGCGACGATGACGTCATAATGGTCGTCATGGCGACGATGACGTCATAATGTTCGTCATGGCGACGATGATGTCATAATGGTCGTCATGGCGACGATGATGTCATACTGGTCGTCATGGCGACGGTGCTGCCATAATGGTCGTCATGGCGACGGTGATGTCATAATGGTCGTCATGCCGACGATGATGTCATAATGGTCGTCATGGTGAAGATGATGTCATAATGGTCGCCATGGCGACGATGATGTCATAATGGTCGTCATGGCGACAATGACGTCATAATGGTCGTCATGGCGACGGTGATGTCATAATGGTCGTCATGGCGATGGTGATGTCATAATGGTCGTCATGGCGACGATGACGTCATAATGGTCGTCATGGCGACGATGATGTCATAATGGTCGTCATGGCGACGGTGATGTCATAATAGTCGTCATGGTGACGATGATGTCATAATGGTCGTCATGGCGACGATGATGTCATAATGGTCGTCATGGCGACGATGATGTCATACTGGTCTTCATGGCGACGGTGTTGCCATAATGGTCGTCATGGCGACGGTGATGTCATAATGGTCGTCATGCCGACGATGATGTCATAATGGTCGTCATGGTGAAGATGATGTCATAATGGTCGTCATGGCGACGATGATGTCATAATGGTCGTCATGGCGACGATGACGTCATAATGGTCGTCATGGTGACGATGATGTCATAATAGTCGTCATGGCGATGATGATGTCATAATGGTCGTCATGCCGACGATGATGTCATAATGGTCGTCATGGCGACGGTGTTGCCATAATGGTCGTCATGGCGACGATGATGTCATAATGGTCGTCATGGCAACGATGATGTCATAATGGTTGTCATGGCGACGATGATGTCAGTATGGTGGTCATGGCTTTGGTGATGTCATAATGGTCGTCAGGGCGACGGTGATGTCATAATGGTCGTCATGGCAAAGGTGATGTCAGAATGGTCGTCATGTAGACGATGATGTCAGTATGGTGGTCATGGCTTTGGTGATGTCATAATGGCCGTCATGGCGACGATGATGTCATAATGGTCGTCATGGCGACGATGATGTCAATATGGTTGTCATGACTTTGGTGATGTCATAATGGTCGTCATGGCGACGGTGATGTCATAATGGTCGTCATGGCGACGTTGATGTCATAATGGTCGTCACGGCGACGATGATGTCATAATGGTCGTCACGGCGACGGTGATGTCATAATGGTCGTCATGGCGACGATGATGTCATAATGGTCGTCATGGCGACGATGACGTCATAATGGTCGTCATGGCGACGATGACGTCATAATGGTCGTCATGGCGACGATGACGTCATAATGGTCGTCATGGCGACGATGACGTCATAATGGTCGTCATGGCGACGATGATGTCATACTGGTCGTCATGGCGACGGTGCTGCCATAATGGTCGTCATGGCGACGGTGATGTCATAATGGTCGTCATGCCGACGATGATGTCATAATGGTCGTCATGGTGAAGATGATGTCATAATGGTCGTCATGGCGACGGTGATGTCATAATGGTCGTCATGGCGACGATGATGTCATAATGGTCGTCATGGCGCCGATGACGTCATAATGGTCGTCATGGCGACGGTGATGTCATAATGGTCGTCATGGCGACGATGATGTCATAATGGTCGTCATGGCGACGATGACGTCATAATGGTCGTCATGGCGACGATGATGTCATAATGGTCGTCATGGCGACGGTGATGTCATAATAGTCGTCATGGTGACGATGATGTCATAATGGTCGTCATGCCGACGATGATGTCATAATGGTCGTCATGGCGACGGTGTTGCCATAATGGTCGTCATGGCGACGATGATGTCATAATGGTCGTCATGGCGACGATGATGTCATAATGGTCGTCATGGCGACGATGATGTCATAATGGTCGTCATGGCGACGATGATGTCAGTATGGTGGTCATGGCTTTGGTGATGTCATAATGGTCGTCATGGCGACGGTGATGTCATAATGGTCGTCATGGCAATGGTGATGTCAGAATGGTCGTCATGGCGACGATGATGTCAGTATGGTGGTCATGGCTTTGGTGATGTCATAATGGTCGTCATGGCGACGATGATGTCATAATGGTCGTCATGGCGACGATGATGTCAATATGGTCGTCATGGCTTTGGTGATGTCATAATGGTCGTCATGGCGACGGTGATGTCATAATGGTCGTCATGGCGACGATGATGTCATAATAGTCGTCACGGCGACGATGATGTCATAATGTTCGTCATGGCGACGATGATGTCATAATGGTCGTCATGGCGACGGTGATGTCATAATAGTCGTCATGGCAACGGTGATGTCATAATGGTCGTCATGCCGACGGTGTTGCCATAATGGTCGTCATGGCGACGGTGTTGCCATAATGGTCGTCATGGCGACGATGATGTCATAATGGTCGTCATGGCGACGATGATGTCATAATGGTCGTCATGGCTTTGGTGATGTCATAATGGTCGTCATTGCGACGGTGATGTCATAATGGTCGTCATCGCGACGATTATGTCATAATGGTCGTCACGGCGACGATGATGTCATAATGGTCGTCACGGCGACGGTGATGTCATAATGGTCGTCATGGCGACGATGATATCATACTGGTCGTCATGGCGACGGTGTTGCCATAATGGTCGTCATGCCGACGATGATGTCATAATGGTCGTCATGGCGACGATGATGTCATAATGGTCGTCATTCCGACGGTGTTGCCATAATGGTCGTCATGCCGACGATGATGTCATAATGGTCGTCATGGCGACGATGATGTCATAATGGTCGTCATGCCGACGATGATGTCATAATGGTCGTCATGGCGAAGATGATGTCATAATGGTCGTAATGGCGACGATGACGTCATAATGGTCGTCATGGCGACGATGATGTCATAATGGTCATCATGGCGACGGTGATGTCATAATAGTCGTCATGGCTACGATGATGTCATAATGGTCGTCATGCCGACGATGATGTCATAATGGTCGTCATGGCGACGGTGTTGCCATAATGGTCGTCATGGCGACGATGATGTCATAATGGTCGTCATGGCGACGATGATGTCATAATGGTCGTCATGGCGACGATGATGTCATAATGGTCGTCATGGCTTTGGTGATGTCATAATGGTCGTCATGGCGACGGTGATGTCATAATGGTCGTCATGGCAATGGTGATGTCAGAATGGTCGTCATGGCGACGATGATGTCAGTATGGTGGTCATGGCTTTGGTGATGTCATAATGGTCGTCATGGCGACGGTGATGTCATAATGGTCGTCATGGCGACGATGATGTCAATATGGTTGTCATGGCTTTGGTGATGACATAATGGTCGTCATGGCGACGGTGATGTCATAATGGTCGTCATGGCGACGATGATGTCATAATGGTCGTCACGGCGACGATGATGTCATAATGGTCGTCACGGCGACGGGGATGTCATAATGGTCGTCATGGCGACGGTGATGTCATAATAGTCGTCATGGCAACGGTGATGTCATAATGGTCGTCATGCCGACGGTGTTGCCATAATGGTCGTCATGGCGACGGTGTTGCCATAATGGTCGTCATGGCGACGATGATGTCATAATGGTCGTCATGGCGACGATGATGTCATAATGGTCGTCATGGCTTTGGTGATGTCATAATGGTCGTCATTGCGACGGTGATGTCATAATGGTCGTCATCGCGACGATTATGTCATAATGGTCGTCACGGCGACGATGATGTCATAATGGTCGTCACGGCGACGGTGATGTCATAATGGTCGTCATGGCGACGATGATATCATACTGGTCGTCATGGCGACGGTGTTGCCATAATGGTCGTCATGCCGACGATGATGTCATAATGGTCGTCATGGCGACGATGATGTCATAATGGTCGTCATTCCGACGGTGTTGCCATAATGGTCGTCATGCCGACGATGATGTCATAATGGTCGTCATGGCGACGATGATGTCATAATGGTCGTCATGCCGACGATGATGTCATAATGGTCGTCATGGCGAAGATGATGTCATAATGGTCGTAATGGCGACGATGACGTCATAATGGTCGTCATGGCGACGATGATGTCATAATGGTCATCATGGCGACGGTGATGTCATAATAGTCGTCATGGCTACGATGATGTCATAATGGTCGTCATGCCGACGATGATGTCATAATGGTCGTCATGGCGACGGTGTTGCCATAATGGTCGTCATGGCGACGATGATGTCATAATGGTCGTCATGGCGACGATGATGTCATAATGGTCGTCATGGCGACGATGATGTCATAATGGTCGTCATGGCTTTGGTGATGTCATAATGGTCGTCATGGCGACGGTGATGTCATAATGGTCGTCATGGCAATGGTGATGTCAGAATGGTCGTCATGGCGACGATGATGTCAGTATGGTGGTCATGGCTTTGGTGATGTCATAATGGTCGTCATGGCGACGGTGATGTCATAATGGTCGTCATGGCGACGATGATGTCAATATGGTTGTCATGGCTTTGGTGATGACATAATGGTCGTCATGGCGACGGTGATGTCATAATGGTCGTCATGGCGACGATGATGTCATAATGGTCGTCACGGCGACGATGATGTCATAATGGTCGTCACGGCGACGGGGATGTCATAATGGTCGTCATGGCGACGATGACGTCATAATGTTCGTCATGGCGACGATGATGTCATAATGGTCGTCCTGCCGACGGTGTTGCCATAATGGTCGTCATGGCGACGGTGTTGCCATAATGGTCGTCATGGCGACGATGATGTCATCATGGTCGTCATGGCGACGATGATGTCATAATGGTCGTCATGGCGACGATGATGTCAGTATGGTGGTCATGGCTTTGGTGATGTCATAATGGTCGTCATGGCGACGGTGATGTCATAATGGTCGTCATGGCAATGGTGATGTCAGAATGGTCGTCATGGCGACGATGATGTCATTATGGTGGTCATGGCTTTGGTGATGTCATAATGGTCGTCATGGCGACGGTGATGTCATAATGGTCGTCATGGCAATGTTGATGTCATAATGGTCGTCATGGCGACGATGATGTCAGTATGGTGGTCATGGCTTTGGGGATGTCATAATTGTCGTCATGGCGACGATGATGTCATAATGGTCGTCATGGCGACGATGATGTCAATATGGTTGTCATGGCTTTGGTGATGTCATAATGGTCGTCATGGCGACGATGATGTCATAATGGTCGTCATGGCGACGATGACGTCATAATGGTCGTCATGGCGACGATGATGTCATAATGGTCGTCATGGCGACGATGATGTCATAATGGTCGTCATGGCGACGATGATGTCAGTATGGTGGTCATGGCTTTGGTGATGTCATAATGGTCGTCATGGCGACTGTGATGTCATAATGGTCGTCATGGCAATGGTGATGTCAGAATGGTTGTCATGGCGACGATGATGTCAGTATGGTGGCCATGGCGTTGGTGATGTCATAATGGTCGTCATGGCGACGATGATGTCATATTGGTCGTCATGGCGATGATGATGTCAATATGGTTGTCATGGCTTTGGTGATGTCATAATGGTCGTCATGGCGACGGTGATGTCATAATGGTCGTCATGGCGACGATGATGTCATAATAGTCGTCACGGCGACGATGATGTCATAATGGTCGTCACGGCGACGGTGATGTCATAATGGTCGTCATGGCGACGATGATGTCATACTGGTCGTCATGGCGACGGTGTTGCCATAATGGTCGTCATGGCGACGATGATGTCATAATGGTCGTCATGGCGACGATGATGTCATAATGGTCGTCATGGCGACGATGACGTCATAATGGTCGTCATGGCGACGATGATGTCATAATGGTCGTCATGGCGACGAAGATGTCATACTTGTCGTCACGGCGAAGGTGCTGCCATAATGGTCGTCATGGCGACGGTGATGTCATAATGGTCGTCATGCCGACGATGATGTCATAATGGTCGTCATGGTGAAGATGATGTCATAATGGTCGTCATGGCGACGATGATGTCATAATGGTCGTCGTGGCGACGATGACGTCATAATGGTCGTCATGGCGACGATGATGTCATAATAGTCGTCATGGCGACGATGATGTCATAATGGTCGTCATGCCGACGATGATGTCATAATGGTCGTCATGGCGACGGTGTTGCCATAATGGTTGTCATGGCGACGATGATGTCATAATGGTCGTCATGGCGACGATGATGTCATAATGGTTGTCATGGCAACGATGATGTAAGTATGGTGGTCATGGCTTTGGTGATGTCATAATGGTCGTCAGGGCGACGGTGATGTCATAATGGTCGTCATGGCAAAGGTGATGTCAGAATGGTCGTCATGGAGACGATGATGTCAGTATGGTGGTCATGGCTTTGGTGATGTCATAATGGTCGTCATGGCGACGATGATGTCATAATGGTCATCATGGCGACGATGATGTCAATATGGTTGTCATGGCTTTGGTGATGTCATAATGGTCGTCATGGCTTTGGTGATGTCATAATGGTCGTCATGGCGACAGGGATGTCATAACGGTCGTCATGGCGACGGTGTTGCCATAATGGTCGTCATAGCGACGATGACGTCATAATGGTCGTCATGGCGACGATGACGTCATAATGGTCGTCATGGCGACGATGACGTCATAATGGTCGTCATGGCGACGATGACGTCATAATGGTCGTCATGGCGACGATGATGTCATACTGGTCGTCATGGCGACGGTGCTGCCATAATGGTCGTCATGGTGACGATGATGTCATAATGGTCGTCATGCCGACGATGATGTCATAATGGTCGTCATGGCGACGGTGTTGCCATAATGGTCGTCATGGCGACGATGATGTCATAATGGTCGTCATGGCGACGATGATGTCATAATGGTCGTCATGGCGACGATGATGTCAGTATGGTGGTCATGGCTTTGGTGATGTCATAATGGTCGTCATGGCGACGGTGATGTCATAATGGTCGTCATGGCAATGGTGATGTCAGAATGGTCGTCATGGCGACGATGATGTCAGTATGGTGGTCATGGCTTTGGTGATGTCATAATGGTCGTCATGGCGACGATGATGTCATAATGGTCGTCATGGCGACGATGATGTCAATATGGTCGTCATGGCTTTGGTGATGTCATAATGGTCGTCATGGCGACGGTGATGTCATAATGGTCGTCATGGCGACGATGATGTCATAATAGTCGTCACGGCGACGATGATGTCATAATGTTCGTCATGGCGACGATGATGTCATAATGGTCGTCATGGCGACGGTGATGTCATAATAGTCGTCATGGCGACGGTGATGTCATAATGGTCGTCATGCCGACGGTGTTGCCATAATGGTCGTCATGGCGACGGTGTTGCCATAATGGTCGTCATGGCGACGATGATGTCATAATGGTCGTCATGGCGACGATGATGTCATAATGGTCGTCATGGCGACGATGATGTCAGTACGGTGGTCATGGCTTTGGTGATGTCATAATGGTCGTCATGGCGACGGTGATGTCATAATGGTCGTCATGGCAATGGTGATGTCAGAATGGTCGTCATGGCGACGATGACGTCATAATGGTCGTCATGGCGACGATTATGTCATAATGGTCATCATGGCGACGATGATGTCAGTATGGTGGTCATGGCTTTGGTGATGTCATAATGGTCGTCATGGCGACGGTGATGTCATAATGGTCGTCATGGCAATGGTGATGTCAGAATGGTTGTCATGGCGACGATGATGTCAGTATGGTGGTCATGGCTTTGGTGATGTCATAATGGTCGTCATGGCGACGATGACGTCATAATAGTCGTCATGGCGACGATGATGTCATAATGGTCGTCATGGCGACGATGATGTCATAATAGTCGTCATGGAGACGATGATGTCATAATGGTCGCCATGCCGACGATGATGTCATAATGGTCTTCATGGCGACGATGACGTCATAATGGTCGTCATGGCGACGATGACGTCATAATGTTCGTCATGGCGACGATGATGTCATAATGGTCGTCATGGCGACGATGATGTCATACTGGTCGTCATGGCGACGGTGCTGCCATAATGGTCGTCATGGCGACGGTGATGTCATAATGGTCGTCATGCCGACGATGATGTCATAATGGTCGTCATGGTGAAGATGATGTCATAATGGTCGCCATGGCGACGATGATGTCATAATGGTCGTCATGGCGACAATGACGTCATAATGGTCGTCATGGCGACGGTGATGTCATAATGGTCGTCATGGCGATGGTGATGTCATAATGGTCGTCATGGCGACGATGACGTCATAATGGTCGTCATGGCGACGATGATGTCATAATGGTCGTCATGGCGACGGTGATGTCATAATAGTCGTCATGGTGACGATGATGTCATAATGGTCGTCATGGCGACGATGATGTCATAATGGTCGTCATGGCGACGATGATGTCATACTGGTCGTCATGGCGACGGTGATGTCATAATGGTCGTCATGGCGACGGTGATGTCATAATGGTCGTCATGCCGACGATGATGTCATAATGGTCGTCATGGTGAAGATGATGTCATAATGGTCGTCATGGCGACGATGATGTCATAATGGTCGTCATGGCGACGATGACGTCATAATGGTCGTCATGGCGACGATGATGTCATAATAGTCGTCATGGCGATGATGATGTCATAATGGTCGTCATGCCGACGATGATGTCATAATGGTCGCCATGGCGACGGTGTTGCCATAATGGTCGTCATGGCGACGATGATGTCATAATGGTCGTCATGGCAACGATGATGTCATAATGGTTGTCATGGCGACGATGATGTCAGTATGGTGGTCATGGCTTTGGTGATGTCATAATGGTCGTCAGGGCGACGGTGATGTCATAATGGTCGTCATGGCAAAGGTGATGTCAGAATGGTCGTCATGTAGACGATGATGTCAGTATGGTGGTCATGGCTTTGGTGATGTCATAATGGTCGTCATGGCGACGATGATGTCATAATGGTCGTCATGGCGACGATGATGTCAATATGGTTGTCATGGCTTTGGTGATGTCATAATGGTCGTCATGGCGACGGTGATGTCATAATGGTCGTCATGGCGACGTTGATGTCATAATGGTCGTCACGGCGACGATGATGTCATAATGGTCGTCACGGCGACGGTGATGTCATAATGGTCGTCATGGCGACGATGATGTCATACTGGTCGTCATGGCAACGGTGTTGCCATAATGGTCGTCATGGCGACGGTGTTGCCATAATGGTCGTCATGGCGACGATGATGTCATAATGGTCGTCATGGCGACGATGTTGCCATAATGTTTGTCATGGCGACGATGACGTCATAATAGTCGTCATGGCGACGATGATGTCATAATCGTCGTCATTTCGACGATGATGTCATACTGGTCGTCATGTTGACGGTGTTGCCATAATGGTCGTCATGGCGACGATCATGTCAATATGGTTGTCATGGCTTTGGTGATGTCATAATGGTCGTCATGGCTTTGGTGATGTCATAATGGTCGTCATTGCGACGGTGATGTCATAATGGTCGTCATCGCGACGATTATGTCATAATGGTCGTCACGGCGACGATGATGTCATAATGGTCGTCACGGCGACGGTGATGTCATAATGGTCGTCATGGCGACGATGATATCATACTGGTCGTCATGGCGACGGTGTTGCCATAATGGTCGTCATGCCGACGTTGATGTCATAATGGTCGTCATGGCGACGATGATGTCATAATGGTCGTCATGCCGACGATGATGTCATAATGGTCGTCATGGCGAAGATGATGTCATAATGGTCGTCATGGCGAAGATGATGTCATAATGGTCGTCATGGCGACGATGACGTCATAATGGTCGTCATGGCGACGATGATGTCATAATGGTCATCATGGCGACGGTGATGTCATAATAGTCGTCATGGCTACGATGATGTCATAATGGTCGTCATGCCGACGATGATGTCATAATGGTCGTCATGGCGACGGTGTTGCCATAATGGTCGTCATGGCGACGATGATGTCATAATGGTCGTCATGGCGACGATGATGTCATAATGGTCGTCATGGCGACGATGATGTCAGTATGGTGGTCATGGCTTTGGTGATGTCATAATGGTCGTCATGGCGACGGTGATGTCATAATGGTCGTCATGGCAATGGTGATGTCAGAATGGTCGTCATGGCGACGATGATGTCAGTATGGTGGTCATGGCTTTGGTGATGTCATAATGGTCGTCATGGCGACGGTGATGTCATAATGGTCGTCATGGCAATGGTGATGTCAGAATGGTTGTCATGGCGACGATGATGTCAGTATGGTGGTCATGGCTTGGGTGATGTCATAATGGTCGTCATGGCGACCATGATGTCATAATGGTCGTCATGGCGACGATGATGTCAATATGGTTGTCATGGCTTTGGTGATGTCATAATGGTCGTCATGGCGACGGTGATGTCATAATGGTCGTCATGGCGACGATGATGTCATAATGGTCGTCACGGCGACGATGATGTCATAATGGTCGTCACGGCGACGGTGATGTCATAATGGTCGTCATGGCGACGATGACGTCATAATGTTCGTCATGGCGACGATGATGTCATAATGGTCGTCATGGCGACGGTGATGTCATAATAGTCGTCATGGCGACGGTGATGTCATAATGGTCGTCCTGCCGACGGTGTTGCCATAATGGTCGTCATGGCGACGGTGTTGCCATAATGGTCGTCATGGCGACGATGATGTCATCATGGTCGTCATGGCGACGATGATGTCATAATGGTCGTCATGGCGACGATGATGTCAGTATGGTGGTCATGGCTTTGGTGATGTCATAATGGTCGTCATGGCGACGGTGATGTCATAATGGTTGTCATGGCAATGGTGATGTCAGAATGGTCGTCATGGCGACGATGATGTCATTATGGTGGTCATGGCTTTGGTGATGTCATAATGGTCGTCATGGCGACGGTGATGTCATAATGGTCGTCATGGCAATGTTGATGTCATAATGGTCGTCATGGCGACGATGATGTCAGTATGGTGGTCATGGCTTTGGTGATGTTATAATTGTCGTCATGGCGACGATGATGTCATAATGGTCGTCATGGCGACGATGATGTCAATATGGTTGTCATGGCTTTGGTGATGTCATAATGGTCGTCATGGCGACGATGATGTCATAATGGTCGCCATGGCGACGATGATGTCATAATGGTCGTCATGGCGACGATGACGTCATAATGGTCGTCATGGCGACGATGATGTCATAATGGTCGTCATGGCGACGATGATGTCATACTGGTCGTCATGGCGACGGTGTTGCCATAATGGTCGTCATGGCGACGTTGATGTCATAATGGTCGTCACGAAGACGATGATGTCATAATGGTCATCACGGCGACGGTAATGTCATAATGGTCGTCATGGCGACGATGATGTCATACTGGTCGTCATGGCGACGGTGTTGCCATAATGGTCGTCATGGCGACGATGACGTCATAATGGTCGTCATGGCGACGATGATGTCATAATGGTCGTCATGGCGACGATGATGTCATACTGGTCGTCATGGTGACGGTGTTTCCATAATGGACGTCATGGCGACAATGATGTCAATATGGTTGTCATGGCTTTGGTGATGTCATTATGGTCGTCATGGCTTTGGTGATGTCATAATGGTCGTCATGGCGACAGGGATGTCATAATGGTCGTCATGGCGACGGTGTTGCCATAATGGTTGTCATAGCGACGATGACGTCATAATGGTTGTCATGGCGACGATGACTTCATAATGGTCGTCATGGCGACGATGACGTCATAATGGTCGTCATGGCGATGATGACGTCATAATGGTCGTCATGGCGACGATGATGTCATACTGGTCGTCATGGCGACGGTGCTGCCATAATGGTCGTCATGGCGACGGTGATGTCATAATGGTCGTCATGCCGACGATGATGTCATAATGGTCGTCATGGTGAAGATGATGTCATAATGGTCGCCATGGCGACGATGATGTCATAATGGTCGTCATGGCGACAATGACGTCATAATGGTCGTCATGGCGACGGTGATGTCATAATGGTCGTCATGGCGATGGTGATGTCATAATGGTCGTCATGGCGACGATGACGTCATAATGGTCGTCATGGCGACGATGATGTCATAATGGTCGTCATGGCGACGGTGATGTCATAATAGTCGTCATGGTGACGATGATGTCATAATGGTCGTCATGGCGACGATGATGTCATAATGGTCGTCATGGCGACGATGATGTCATACTGGTCGTCATGGCGACGGTGTTGCCATAATGGTCGTCATGGCGACGGTGATGTCATAATGGTCGTCATGCCGACGATGATGTCATAATGGTCGTCATGGCGACGATGATGTCATAATGGTCGTCATGGCGACGATGACGTCATAATGGTCGTCATGGCGACGATGATGTCATAATAGTCGTCATGGCGATGATGATGTCATAATGGTCGTCATGCCGACGATGATGTCATAATGGTCGTCATGGCGACGGTGTTGCCATAATGGTCGTCATGGCGACGATGATGTCATAATGGTCGTCATGGCAACGATGATGTCATAATGGTTGTCATGGCGACGATGATGTCAGTATGGTGGTCATGGCTTTGGTGATGTCATAATGGTCGTCAGGGCGACGGTGATGTCATAATGGTCGTCATGGCAAAGGTGATGTCAGAATGGTCGTCATGTAGACGATGATGTCAGTATGGTGGTCATGGCTTTGGTGATGTCATAATGGTCGTCATGGCGACGATGATGTCATAATGGTCGTCATGGCGACGATGATGTCAATATGGTTGTCATGGCTTTGGTGATGTCATAATGGTCGTCATGGCGACGGTGATGTCATAATGGTCGTCATGGCGACGTTGATGTCATAATGGTCGTCACGGCGACGATGATGTCATAATGGTCGTCACGGCGACGGTGATGTCATAATGGTCGTCATGGCGACGATGATGTCATACTGGTCGTCATGGCAACGGTGTTGCCATAATGGTCGTCATGGCGACGGTGTTGCCATAATGGTCGTCATGGCGACGATGATGTCATAATGGTCGTCATGGCGACGATGTTGCCATAATGTTTGTCATGGCGACGATGACGTCATAATAGTCGTCATGGCGACGATGATGTCATAATCGTCGTCATTTCGACGATGATGTCATACTGGTCGTCATGTTGACGGTGTTGCCATAATGGTCGTCATGGCGACGATCATGTCAATATGGTTGTCATGGCTTTGGTGATGTCATAATGGTCGTCATGGCTTTGGTGATGTCATAATGGTCGTCATTGCGACGGTGATGTCATAATGGTCGTCATCGCGACGATTATGTCATAATGGTCGTCACGGCGACGATGATGTCATAATGGTCGTCATGGCGACGATGATATCATACTGGTCGTCATGGCGACGGTGTTGCCATAATGGTCGTCATGCCGACGATGATGTCATAATGGTCGTCATGGCGACGATGATGTCATAATGGTCGTCATGCCGACGATGATGTCATAATGGTCGTCATGGCGAAGATGATGTCATAATGGTCGTCATGGCGACGATGACGTCATAATGGTCGTCATGGCGACGATGATGTCATAATGGTCATCATGGCGACGGTGATGTCATAATAGTCGTCATGGCTACGATGATGTCATAATGGTCGTCATGCCGACGATGATGTCATAATGGTCGTCATGGCGACGGTGTTGCCATAATGGTCGTCATGGCGACGATGATGTCATAATGGTCGTCATGGCGACGATGATGTCATAATGGTCGTCATGGCGACGATGATGTCAGTATGGTGGTCATGGCTTTGGTGATGTCATAATGGTCGTCATGGCGACGGTGATGTCATAATGGTCGTCATGGCAATGGTGATGTCAGAATGGTCGTCATGGCGACGATGATGTCAGTATGGTGGTCATGGCTTTGGTGATGTCATAATGGTCGTCATGGCGACGGTGATGTCATAATGGTCGTCATGGCAATGGTGATGTCAGAATGGTTGTCATGGCGACGATGATGTCAGTATGGTGGTCATGGCTTGGGTGATGTCATAATGGTCGTCATGGCGACCATGATGTCATAATGGTCGTCATGGCGACGATGATGTCAATATGGTTGTCATGGCTTTGGTGATGTCATAATGGTCGTCATGGCGACGGTGATGTCATAATGGTCGTCATGGCGACGATGATGTCATAATGGTCGTCACGGCGACGATGATGTCATAATGGTCGTCACGGCGACGGTGATGTCATAATGGTCGTCATGGCGACGATGACGTCATAATGTTCGTCATGGCGACGATGATGTCATAATGGTCGTCATGGCGACGGTGATGTCATAATAGTCGTCATGGCGACGGTGATGTCATAATGGTCGTCCTGCCGACGGTGTTGCCATAATGGTCGTCATGGCGACGGTGTTGCCATAATGGTCGTCATGGCGACGATGATGTCATCATGGTCGTCATGGCGACGATGATGTCATAATGGTCGTCATGGCGACGATGATGTCAGTATGGTGGTCATGGCTTTGGTGATGTCATAATGGTCGTCATGGCGACGGTGATGTCATAATGGTCGTCATGGCAATGGTGATGTCAGAATGGTCGTCATGGCGACGATGATGTCATTATGGTGGTCATGGCTTTGGTGATGTCATAATGGTCGTCATGGCGACGGTGATGTCATAATGGTCGTCATGGCAATGTTGATGTCATAATGGTCGTCATGGCGACGATGATGTCAGTATGGTGGTCATGGCTTTGGTGATGTCATAATTGTCGTCATGGCGACGATGATGTCATAATGGTCGTCATGGCGACGATGATGTCAATATGGTTGTCATGGCTTTGGTGATGTCATAATGGTCGTCATGGCGACGATGATGTCATAATGGTCGCCATGGCGACGATGATGTCATAATGGTCGTCATGGCGACGATGACGTCATAATGGTCGTCATGGCGACGATGATGTCATAATGGTCGTCATGGCGACGATGATGTCATACTGGTCGTCATGGCGACGGTGTTGCCATAATGGTCGTCATGGCGACGATGATGTCATAATGGTCGTCACGAAGATGATGATGTCATAATGGTCATCACGGCGACGGTAATGTCATAATGGTCGTCATGGCGACGATGATGTCATACTGGTCGTCATGGCGACGGTGTTGCCATAATGGTCGTCATGGCGACGATGACGTCATAATGGTCGTCATGGCGACGATGATGTCATAATGGTCGTCATGGCGACGATGATGTCATACTGGTCGTCATGGTGACGGTGTTTCCATAATGGTCGTCATGGCGACAATGATGTCAATATGGTTGTCATGGCTTTGGTGATGTCATTATGGTCGTCATGGCTTTGGTGATGTCATAATGGTCGTCATGGCGACAGGGATGTCATAATGGTCGTCATGGCGACGGTGTTGCCATAATGGTTGTCATAGCGACGATGACGTCATAATGGTTGTCATGGCGACGATGACTTCATAATGGTCGTCATGGCGACGATGACGTCATAATGGTCGTCATGGCGATGATGACGTCATAATGGTCGTCATGGCGACGATGATGTCATACTGGTCGTCATGGCGACGGTGCTGCCATAATGGTCGTCATGGCGACGGTGATGTCATAATGGTCGTCATGCCGACGATGATGTCATAATGGTCGTCATGGTGAAGATGATGTCATAATGGTCGTCATGGCGACGATGATGTCATAATGGTCGTCATGGCGACGATGATGTCATAATGGTCGTCATGGCGACGATGACGTCATAATGGTCGTCATGGCGACGGTGATGTCATAATGGTCGTCATGGCGACGATGATGTCATAATGGTCGTCATGGCGACGATGACGTCATAATGGTCGTCATGGCGACGATGATGTCATAATGGTCGTCATGGCGACGGTGATGTCATAATAGTCGTCATGGTGACGATGATGTCATAATGGTCGTCATGCCGACGATGATGTCATAATGGTCGTCATGGCGACGGTGTTGCCATAATGGTCGTCATGGCGACGATGATGTCATAATGGTCGTCATGGCGACGATGATGTCATAATGGTCGTCATGGCGACGATGATGTCAGTATGGTGTTCATGGCTTTGGTGATGTCATAATGGTCGTCATGGCGACGGTGATGTCATAATGGTCGTCATGGCAATGGTGATGTCAGAATGGTCGTCATGGCGACGATGATGTCAGTATGGTGGTCATGGCTTTGGTGATGTCATAATGGTCGTCATGGCGACGATGATGTCATAATGGTCGTCATGGCGACGATGATGTCATAATAGTCGTCACGGCGACGATGATGTCATAATGGTCGTCACGGCGACGGTGATGTCATAATGGTCGTCATGGCGATGGTGTTGCCATAATGGTCGTCATGGCGACGGTGTTGCCATAATGGTCGTCATGGCGACGATGATGTCATAATGGTCGTCATGGCGACGATGATGTCATAATGGTCGTCATGGCGACGATGACGTCATAATGGGCGTCATGGCGACGATGATGTCATAATGGTCGTCATGGCGACGATGATGTCATACTTGTCGTCATGGCGACGGTGCTGCCATAATGGTCGTCATGGCGACGGTGATGTCATAATGGTCGTCATGCCGACGATGATGTCATAATGGTCGTCATGGTGAAGATGATGTCATAATGGTCGTCATGGCGACGATGATGTCATAATGGTCGTCATGGCGACGATGACGTCATAATGGTCGTCATGGCGACGATGATGTCATAATAGTCGTCATGGCGACGATGATGTCATAATGGTCGTCATGCCGACGATGATGTCATAATGGTCGTCATGGCGACGGTGTTGCCATAATGGTTGTCATGGCGACGATGATGTCATAATGGTCGTCATGGCGACGATGATGTCATAATGGTTGTCATGGCGACGATGATTTAAGTATGGTGGTCATGGCTTTGGTGATGTCATAATGGTCGTCAGGGCGACGGTGATGTCATAATGGTCGTCATGGCAAAGGTGATGTCAGAATGGTCGTCATGGAGACGATGATGTCAGTATGGTGGTCATGGCTTTGGTGATGTCATAATGGTCGTCATGGCGACGATGATGTCATAATGGTCATCATGGCGACGATGATGTCAATATGGTTGTCATGGCTTTGGTGATGTCATAATGGTCGTCATGGCTTTGGTGATGTCATAATGGTCGTCATGGCGACAGGGATGTCATAATGGTCGTCATGGCGACGGTGTTGCCATAATGGTTGTCATAGCGAAGATGACGTCATAATGGTCGTCATGGCGACGATGACGTCATAATGGTCGTCATGGCGACGATGACGTCATAATGGTCGTCATGGCGACGATGACGTCATAATGGTCGTCATGGCGACGATGATGTCATACTGGTCGTCATGGCGACGGTGCTGCCATAATGGTCGTCATGGCGACGGTGATGTCATAATGGTCGTCATGCCGACGATGATGTCATAATGGTCGTCATGGCGACGGTGATGTCATAATGGTCGACATGGCGACGATGATGTCATAATGGTCGACATGGCGACGATGACGTCATAATGGTCGTCATGGCGACGGTGATGTCATAATGGTCGTCATGGCGACGATGATGTCATAATGGTCGTCATGGCGACGATGACGTCATAATGGTCGTCATGGCGACGATGATGTCATAATGGTCGTCATGGCGACGGTGATGTCATAATAGTCGTCATGGTGACGATGATGTCATAATGGTCGTCATGCCGACGATGATGTCATAATGGTCGTCATGGCGACGGTGTTGCCATAATGGTCGTCATGGCGACGATGATGTCATAATGGTCGTCATGGCGACGATGATGTCATAATGGTCGTCATGGCGACGATGATGTCAGTGTGGTGGTCATGGCTTTGGTGATGTCATAATGGTCGTCATGGCGACGGTGATGTCATAATGGTCGTCATGGCAATGGTGATGTCAGAATGGTCGTCATGGTGACGATGATGTCAGTATGGTGGTCATGGCTTTGGTGATGTCATAATGGTCGTCATGGCGACGATGATGTCATAATGGTCGTCATGGCGACGATGATGTCAATATGGTCGTCATGGCTTTGGTGATGTCATAATGGTCGTCATGGCGACGGTGATGTCATAATAGTCGTCATGGTGACGATGATGTCATAATGGTCGTCATGCCGACGATGATGTCATAATGGTCGTCATGGCGACGGTGTTGCCATAATGGTCGTCATGGCGACGATGATGTCATAATGGTCGTCATGGCGACGATGATGTCATAATGGTCGTCATGGCGACGATGATGTCAGTATGGTGTTCATGGCTTTGGTGATGTCATAATGGTCGTCATGGCGACGGTGATGTCATAATGGTCGTCATGGCAATGGTGATGTCAGAATGGTCGTCATGGCGACGATGATGTCAGTATGGTGGTCATGGCTTTGGTGATGTCATAATGGTCGTCATGGCGACGATGATGTCATAATGGTCGTCATGGCGACGATGATGTCATAATAGTCGTCACGGCGACGATGATGTCATAATGGTCGTCACGGCGACGGTGATGTCATAATGGTCGTCATGGCGATGGTGTTGCCATAATGGTCGTCATGGCGACGGTGTTGCCATAATGGTCGTCATGGCGACGATGATGTCATAATGGTCGTCATGGCGACGATGATGTCATAATGGTCGTCATGGCGACGATGACGTCATAATGGGCGTCATGGCGACGATGATGTCATAATGGTCGTCATGGCGACGATGATGTCATACTTGTCGTCATGGCGACGGTGCTGCCATAATGGTCGTCATGGCGACGGTGATGTCATAATGGTCGTCATGCCGACGATGATGTCATAATGGTCGTCATGGTGAAGATGATGTCATAATGGTCGTCATGGCGACGATGATGTCATAATGGTCGTCATGGCGACGATGACGTCATAATGGTCGTCATGGCGACGATGATGTCATAATAGTCGTCATGGCGACGATGATGTCATAATGGTCGTCATGCCGACGATGATGTCATAATGGTCGTCATGGCGACGGTGTTGCCATAATGGTTGTCATGGCGACGATGATGTCATAATGGTCGTCATGGCGACGATGATGTCATAATGGTTGTCATGGCGACGATGATTTAAGTATGGTGGTCATGGCTTTGGTGATGTCATAATGGTCGTCAGGGCGACGGTGATGTCATAATGGTCGTCATGGCAAAGGTGATGTCAGAATGGTCGTCATGGAGACGATGATGTCAGTATGGTGGTCATGGCTTTGGTGATGTCATAATGGTCGTCATGGCGACGATGATGTCATAATGGTCATCATGGCGACGATGATGTCAATATGGTTGTCATGGCTTTGGTGATGTCATAATGGTCGTCATGGCTTTGGTGATGTCATAATGGTCGTCATGGCGACAGGGATGTCATAATGGTCGTCATGGCGACGGTGTTGCCATAATGGTTGTCATAGCGAAGATGACGTCATAATGGTCGTCATGGCGACGATGACGTCATAATGGTCGTCATGGCGACGATGACGTCATAATGGTCGTCATGGCGACGATGACGTCATAATGGTCGTCATGGCGACGATGATGTCATACTGGTCGTCATGGCGACGGTGCTGCCATAATGGTCGTCATGGCGACGGTGATGTCATAATGGTCGTCATGCCGACGATGATGTCATAATGGTCGTCATGGCGACGGTGATGTCATAATGGTCGACATGGCGACGATGATGTCATAATGGTCGACATGGCGACGATGACGTCATAATGGTCGTCATGGCGACGGTGATGTCATAATGGTCGTCATGGCGACGATGATGTCATAATGGTCGTCATGGCGACGATGACGTCATAATGGTCGTCATGGCGACGATGATGTCATAATGGTCGTCATGGCGACGGTGATGTCATAATAGTCGTCATGGTGACGATGATGTCATAATGGTCGTCATGCCGACGATGATGTCATAATGGTCGTCATGGCGACGGTGTTGCCATAATGGTCGTCATGGCGACGATGATGTCATAATGGTCGTCATGGCGACGATGATGTCATAATGGTCGTCATGGCGACGATGATGTCAGTGTGGTGGTCATGGCTTTGGTGATGTCATAATGGTCGTCATGGCGACGGTGATGTCATAATGGTCGTCATGGCAATGGTGATGTCAGAATGGTCGTCATGGTGACGATGATGTCAGTATGGTGGTCATGGCTTTGGTGATGTCATAATGGTCGTCATGGCGACGATGATGTCATAATGGTCGTCATGGCGACGATGATGTCAATATGGTCGTCATGGCTTTGGTGATGTCATAATGGTCGCCATGGCGACGGTGATGTCATAATGGTCATCATGGCGACGATGATGTCATAATAGTCGTCACGGCGACGATGATGTCATAATGGTCGTCACGGCGACGGTGATGTCATAATGGTCGTCATGGCGACGATGATGTCATAATGGTCGTCATGGCGACGGTGTTGCCATAATGGTCGTCATGGCGACGATGATGTCATAATGGTCGTCATGGCGACGATGATGTCAATATGGTTGTCATGGCTTTGGTGATGTCATAATGGTCGTCATGGCGACGGTGATGTCATAATGGTCGTCATGGCGACGATGATGTCATAATGGTCGTCACGGCGACGATGATGTCATAATGGTCGTCACGGCGACGGTGATGTCATAATGGTCGTCATGGCGACGATGACGTCATAATGTTCGTCATGGTGACGATGATGTCATAATGGTCGTCATGGCGACGGTGATGTCATAATAGTCGTCATGGCGACGGTGATGTCATAATGGTCGTCATGCCGACGGTGTTGCCATAATGGTCGTCATGGCGACGATGATGTCATAATGGTCGTCATGGCGACGATGATGTCAATATGGTTGTCATGGCTTTGGTGATGTCATAATGGTCGTAATGGCAATGGTGATGTCAGAATGGTCGTCATGGCGACGATGACGTCATAATGGTCGCCATGGCGACGGTGATGTCATAATGGTCGTCATGGCGACGATGATGTCATAATGGTCGTCATGGCGGCGATGACGTCATAATGGTCGTCATGGCGACGATGATGTCATAATGGTCGTCATGGCGATGGTGATGTCATAATAGTCGTCATGGTGACGATGATGTCATAATGGTCGTCATGCCGACGATGATGTCATAATGGTCGTCATGGCGACGGTGTTGCCATAATGGTCGTCATGGCGACGATGATGTCATAATGGTCGTCATGGCGACGATGATGTCATAATGGTCGTCATGGCGACGATGATGTCATAATGGTCGTCATGGCGACGATGATGTCAATATGGTCGTCATGGCTTTGGTGATGTCATAATGGTCGCCATGGCGACGGTGATGTCATAATGGTCGTCATGGCGACGATGATGTCATAATAGTCGTCACGGCGACGATGATGTCATAATGGTCGTCACGGCGACGGTGATGTCATAATGGTCGTCATGGCGACGATGATGTCATAATGGTCGTCATGGCGACGGTGTTGCCATAATGGTCGTCATGGCGACGATGATGTCATAATGGTCGTCATGGCGACGATGATGTCAATATGGTTGTCATGGCTTTGGTGATGTCATAATGGTCGTCATGGCGACGGTGATGTCATAATGGTCGTCATGGCGACGATGATGTCATAATGGTCGTCACGGCGACGATGATGTCATAATGGTCGTCACGGCGACGGTGATGTCATAATGGTCGTCATGGCGACGATGACGTCATAATGGTCGTCATGGCGACGATGATGTCATAATGGTCGTCATGGCGACGGTGATGTCATAATAGTCGTCATGGCGACGGTGATGTCATAATGGTCGTCATGCCGACGGTGTTGCCATAATGGTCGTCATGGCGACGGTGTTGCCATAATGGTCGTCATGGCGACGATGATGTCATAATGGTCGTCATGGCGACGATGATGTCAGTATGGTGGTCATGGCTTTGGTGATATCATAATGGTCGTCATGGCGACGGTGATGTCATAATGGTCGTCATGGCAATGGTGATGTCAGAATGGTCGTCATGGCGACGATGACGTCATAATGGTCGCCATGGCGACGGTGATGTCATAATGGTCGTCATGGCGACGATGATGTCATAATGGTCGTCATGGCGACGATGACGTCATAATGGTCGTCATGGCGACAATGATGTCATAATGGTCGTCATGGCGATGGTGATGTCATAATAGTCGTCATGGTGACGATGATGTCATAATGGTCGTCATGCCGACGATGATGTCATAATGGTCGTCATGGCGACGGTGTTGCCATAATGGTCGTCATGGCGACGATGATGTCATAATGGTCGTCATGGCGACGATGATGTCATAATGGTCGTCATGGCGACGATGATGTCATAATGGTCGTCATGGCGACGATGATGTCAGTATGGTGGTCATGGCTTTGGTGATGTCATAATGGTCGTCATGGCGACGGTGATGTCATAATGGTCGTCATGGCAATGGTGATGTCAGAATGGTCGTCATGGTGACGATGATGTCAGTATGGTGGTCATGGCTTTGGTGATGTCATAATGGTCGTCATGGCGACGATGATGTCATAATGGTCGTCATGGCGACGATGATGTCAATATGGTCGTCATGGCTTTGGTGATGTCATAATGGTCGCCATGGCGACGGTGATGTCATAATGGTCGTCATGGCGACGATGATGTCATAATAGTCGTCACGGCGACGATGATGTCATAATGGTCGTCACGGCGACGGTGATGTCATAATGGTCGTCATGGCGACGATGATGTCATAATGGTTGTCATGGCGACGGTGTTGCCATAATGGTCGTCATGGCGACGATGATGTCATAATGGTCGTCATGGCGACGATGATGTCATAATGGTCGTCATGGCGACGATGACGTCATAATGGTCGTCATGGCGACGATGATGTCATAATGGTCGTCATGGCGACGATGATGTCATTCTTGTCGTCATGGCGACGGTGCTGCCATAATGGTCGTCATGGCGACGGTGATGTCATAATGGTCGTCATGCCGACGATGATGTCATAATGGTCGTCATGGTGAAGATGATGTCATAATGGTCGTCATGGCGACGATGATGTCATAATGGTCGTCATGGCGACGATGATGTCATAATGCTCGTCATGGCGACGATGATGTCATAACGGTCGTCATGGCGACGGTGTTGCCATAATGGTTGTCATAGCGACGATGATGTCATAATGGTCGTCATGGCGACGATGATGTCATAATGGTTGACATGGCGACGATGATGTCAGTATGGTGGTCATGGCTTTGGTGATGTCATAATGGTCGTCAGGGCGACGGTGATGTCATAATGGTCGTCATGGCAAAGGTGATGTCAGAATGGTCGTCATGGAGACGATGATGTCAGTATGGTGGTCATGGCTTTGGTGATGTCATAATGGTCGTCATGGCGACGATGATGTCATCATGGTCGTCATGGCGACGATGATGTCAATATGGTTGTCATGGCGACGGTGATGTCATAATGGTCGTCATGGCGACGATGATGTCATAATGGTCGTCATGGCGACGATGATGTCATAATGGTCGTCATGGCGACGATGATGTCATAATGGTCGTCATGGCGACGATGATGTCATAATGGTCGTCATGGCTTTGGTGATGTCATAATGGTCGTCATGGCGACGGTGACGGCATAATGGTCATCATGGCGACGATGATGTCATAATGGTCGTCACGGCGACGATGATGTCATAATGGTCGTCACGGCGACGGTGATGTCATAATGGTCGTCATGGCGACGATGACGTCATAATGTTCGTCATGGCGACGATGATGTCATAATGGTCGTCATGGCGACGGTGATGTCATAATAGTCGTCATGGCGACGGTGATGTCATAATGGTCGTCATGCCGACGGTGTTGCCATAACGGTCGTCATGGCGACGGTGTTGCCATAATGGTCGTCATGGCGACGATGATGTCATAATGGTCGTCATGGCGACGATGATGTCATAATGGTCGTCATGGCGACGATGATGTCAGTATGGTGGTCATGGCTTTGGTGATGTCATAATGGTCGTCATGGCGACGGTGATGTCATAATGGTCGTCATGGCAATGGTGATGTCAGAATGGTCGTCATGGCGACGATGACGTCATAATGGTCGTCATGGCGACGATGATGTCATAATGGTCATCATGGCGACGATGATGTCAGTATGGTGGTCATGGCTTTGGTGATGTCATAATGGTCGTCATGGCGACGGTGATGTCATAATGGTCGTCATGGCAATGGTGATGACAGAATGGTTGTCATGGCGACGATGATGTCAGTATGGTGGTCATGGCTTTGGTGATGTCATAATGGTCGTCATGGCGACGATGATGTCATAATGGTCGTCATGGCGACGATAATGTCAATATGGTTGTCATGGCTTTGGTGATGTCATAATGGTCGTCATGGCGACGGTGATGTCATAATGGTCGTCATGGCGACGATGATGTCATAATGGTCGTCACGGCGACGATGATGTCATAATGGTCGTCACGGCGACGGTGATGTCATAATGGTCGTCATGGCGACGATGACGTCATAATGTTCGTCATGGCGACGATGATGTCATAATGGTCGTCATGGCGACGGTGATGTCATAATAGTCGTCATGGCGACGGTGATGTTATAATGGTCGTCATGCCGACGGTGTTACCATAATTATCGTCATGGCGACGGTGTTGCCATAATGGTCGTCATGGCGACGATGATGTCATAATGGTCGTCATGGCGACGATGATGTCATAATGGTCGTCATGGCGACGATGATGTCAGTATGGTGGTCATGGCTTTGGTGATGTCATAATGGTCGTCATGGTGACGGTGATGTCATAATGGTCGTCATGGCAATGGTGATGTCAGAATGGTCGTCATGGCGACGATGATGTCATTATGGTGGTCATGGCTTTAGTGATGTCATAATGGTCGTCATGGTGACGGTGATATCATAATGGTCGTCATGGCAATGTTGATGTCATAATGGTCGTCATGGCGACGATGATGTCAGTATGGTGGTCATGGCTTTGGTGATGTCATAATTGTCGTCATGGCGACGATGATGTCATAATGGTCGTCATGGCGACGATGATGTCAATATGGTTGTCATGGCTTTGGTGATGTCATAATGGTCGTCATGGGGACGATTATGTCATAATGGTCGCCATGGCGACGATGATGTCATAATGGTCGTCATGGCGACGATGACGTTATAATGGTCGTCATGGCGACAATGATGTCATAATGGTCGTCATGGCGACGATGATGTCATACTGGTCGTCATGGCGACGGTGTTGCCATAATGGTCGTCATGGCGACGATGATGTCATAATGGTCGTCACGAAGACGATGATGTCATAATGGTCATCACGGCGACGGTAATGTCATAATGGTCGTCATGGCGACGGTGTTGCCATAATGGTCGTCATGGCGACGATGATGTCATAATGGTCGTCATGGCGACGATGATGTCATACTGGTCGTCATGGTGACGGTGTTGCCATAATGGTCGTCATGGCGACAATGATGTCAATATGGTTGTCATGGCTTTGGTGATGTCATTATGGTCGTCATGGCTTTGGTGATGTCATAATGGTCGTCATGGCGACAGGGATGTCATAATGGTCGTCATGGCGACACTGTTGCCATAATGGTTGTCATAGCGACGATGACGTCATAATGGTCGTCATGGCGACGATGACGTCATAATGGTCGTCATGGCGACGATGACGTCATAATGGACGTCATGGCGACGATGATGTCATACTGGTCGTCATGGCGACGGTGCTGCCATAATGGTCGTCATGGCGACGGTGATGTCATAATGGTCGTCATGCCGACGATGATGTCATAATGGTCGTCATGGTGAAGATGATGTCATAATGGTCGTCATGGCGACGATGATGTCATAATGGTCATCATGGCGACGATGATGTCATAATGGTCGTCATGGCGACGATGACGTCATAATGGTCGTCATGGCGACGGTATTGTCATAATGGTCGTCATGGCGACGATGATGTCATAATGGTCGTCATGGCGACGATGATGTCATAATGGTCGTCATGGCGACGATGACGTCATAATGGTCGTCATGGCGACGATGATGTCATAATGGTCATCATGGCGACGGTGATGTCATAATAGTCGTCATGGTGACGATGATGTCATAATGGTCGTCATGCCGACGATGATGTCATAATGGTCGTCATGGCGACGGTGTTGCCATAATGGTCGTCATGGCGACGATGATGTCATAATGGTCGTCATGGCGACGATGATGTCATAATGGTCGTCATGGCGACGATGATGTCAGTATGGTGGTCATGGCTTTGGTGATGTCATAATGGTCATCATGGCGACGGTGATGTCATAATGGTCGTCATGGCAATGGTGATGTCAGAATGGTCGTCATGGCGACGATGATGTCAGTATGGTGGTCATGGCTTTGGTGATGTCATAATGGTCGTCATGGCGACGATGATGTCATAATGGTCGTCATGGCGACGATGATGTCAATATGGTCGTCATGGCTTTGGTGATGTCATAATGGTCGTCATGGCGACGGTGATGTCATAATGGTCGTCATGGCGACGATGATGTCATAATAGTCGTCACGATGATGTCATAATGGTCGTCACGGCGACGGTGATGTCATAATGGTCATCATGGCGACGATGATGTCATACTGGTCGTCATGGCGACGGTGTTGCCATAATGGTCGTCATGGCGACGATTATGTCATAATGGTCGTCATGGTGACGATGACGTCATAATGGTCGTCATGGCGACGATAACGTCATAATGGTCGTCATGGCGACGATGATGTCATAATGGTCGTCATGGCGACGATGATGTCATACTTGTCGTCATGGCGACGGTGCTGCCATAATGGTCGTCATGGCGACGGTGATGTCATAATGGTCGTCATGCCGACGATGATGTCATAGTGGTCGTCATGGCGACGATGATGTCATAATGGTCGTCATGGCGACGATGATGTCATAATGGTCGTCATGGCGACGATGATGTCATAATGGTCGTCATGGCGACGATGACGTCATAATGGTCGTCATGGCGACGGTGATGTCATAATGGTCGTCATGGCGACGATGATGTCATAATGGTCGTCATGGCGACGATGATGTCATAATGGTCGTCATGTCGACGATGATGTCAGTACGGTGGTCATGGCTTTGGTGATGTCATAATGGTCGTCATGGCGACGGTGATGTCATAATGGTCGTCATGGCAATGGTGATGTCAGAATGGTCGTCATGGCGACGATGACGTCATAATGGTCGTCATGGCGACGATGATGTCATAATGGTCGTCATGGCGACGGTGATGTCATAATAGTCGTCATGGTGACGATGATGTCATAATGGTCGTCATGCCGATGATGATGTCATAATGGTCGTCATGGCGACGGTGTTGCCATAATGGTCGTCATGGCGACGATGATGTCATAATGGTCGTCATGGCGACGATGATGTCATAATGGTCGTCATGGCGACGATGATGTCAGTATGGTGGTCATGGCTTTGGTGATGTCATAATGGTCGTCATGGCGACGGTGATGTCATAATGGTCGTCATGGCAATGGTGATGTCATAATGGTCGTCATGGCTTTCGTGATGTCATAATGGTCGTCATGGCGACGGTGATGTCATAATGGTCGTCATGGCGACGATGATGTCATAATGGTCGTCACGGCGACAATGATGTCATAATGGTCGTCACGGCGACGGTGATGTCATAATGGTCGTCATGGCGACGATGATGTCATACTGGTCGTCATGGCGACGGTGTTGCCATAATGGTCGTCATGGCGACGATGATAGCATAATGGTCGTCATGGCGACGATGACGTCATAATGGTCGTCATGGCGACGATGATGTCATAATGGTCGTCATGGCGACGATGATGTCATAATGGTCGTCATGGCGACGATGATGTCATACTTGTCGTCATGGCGACGGTGCTGCCATAATGGTCGTCATGGCGACGGTGATGTCATAATGGTCGTCATGCCGACGATGATGTCATAATGGTCGTCATGGTGAAGATGATGTCATAATGGTCGTCATGGCGACGATGATGTCATAATGGTCGTCATGGCGACGATGATGTCATAATGGTCGTCATGGCGACGATGATGTCATAATGGTCGTCATGGCGACGATGATGTAAGTATGGTGGTCATGGCTTTGGTGATGTCATAATGGTCGTCATGGCGACGGTGATGTCATAATGGTCGTCATGGCAATGGTGATGTCAGAATGGTCGTCATGGCGACGATGATGTCAGTATGGTGGTCATGGCTTTGGTGATGTCAGAATGGTCGTCATGGCGACGGTGATGTCATAATGGTCGTCATGGCGACGATGATGTCAATATGGTCGTCATGGCTTTGGTGATGTCATAATGGTCGTCATGGCGACGGTGATGTCATAATGGTCGTCATGGCGACGATGATGTCATAATGGTCGTCACGGCGACGATGATGTCATAATGGTCGTCACGACGACGGTGATGTCATAATGGTCGTCATGGCGACTATGATGTCATACTGGTCGTCATGGCGACGGTGCTGCCATAATGGTCGTCATGGCGACGGTGATGTCATAATGGTCATCATGCCGACGATGATGTCATAATGGTCGTCATGGTGAAGATGATGTCATAATGGTCGTCATGGCGACGATGATGTCATAATGGTCGTCATGGCGACGATGATGTCATAATGGTCGTCATGGCGACGATGATGTCATAATGGTCGTCATGGCGACGATGATGTAAGTATGGTGGTCATGGCTTTGGTGATGTCATAATGGTCGTCATGGCGACGGTGATGTCATAATGGTCGTCATGGCAATGGTGATGTCAGAATGGTCGCGACGATGATGTCAGTATGGTGGTCATGGCTTTGGTGATGTCATAATGGTCGTCATGGCGACGATGATGTCATAATGGTCGTCATGGCGACGATGATGTCAATATGGTCGTCATGGCTTTGGTGATGTCATAATGGTCGTCATGGCGACGGTGATGTCATAATGGTCGTCATGGCGACGATGATGTCATAATGGTCGTCACGGCGACGATGATGTCATAATGGTCGTCACGACGACGGTGATGTCATAATGGTCGTCATGGCGACTATGATGTCATACTGGTCGTCATGGCGACGGTGCTGCCATAATGGTCGTCATGGCGACGGTGATGTCATAATGGTCGTCATGCCGACGATGATGTCATAATGGTCGTCATGGTGAAGATGATGTCATAATGGTCGTCATGGCGACGATGATGTCATAATGGTCGTCTTGGCGACGATGATGTCATAATGGTCGTCATGGCGACGATGATGTCATAATGGTCGTCATGGCGACGATGATGTAAGTATGGTGGTCATGGCTTTGGTGATGTCATAATGGTCGTCATGGCGACGGTGATGTCATAATGGTCGTCATGGCAATGGTGATGTCAGAATGGTCGTCATGGCGACGATGATGTCAGTATGGTGGTCATGGCTTTGGTGATGTCATAATGGTCGTCATGGCGACGATGATGTCATAATGGTCGTCATGGCGACGATGATGTCAATATGGTCGTCATGGCTTTGGTGATGTCATAATGGTCGTCATGGCGACGGTGATGTCATAATGGTCGTCATGGCGACGATGATGTCATAATGGTCGTCACGGCGACGATGATGTCATAATGGTCGTCACGACGACGGTGATGTCATAATGGTCGTCATGGCGACTATGATGTCATACTGGTCGTCATGGCGACGGTGTTGCCATAATGGTCGTCATGGCGACGATGATGTCATAATGGTCGTCATGGCGACGATGACGTCATAATGGTCGTCATGCCGACGATGATGTCATAATGGTCGTCATGGCGACGATGATGTCATACTGGTCGTCATGGCGACGGTGTTGCCATAATGGTCGTCATGGCGACGGTGATGTCATAATGGTCGTCATGCCGACGATGATGTCATAATGGTCGTCATGGTGAAGATGATGTCATAATGGTCGTCATGGCGACGAAGATGTCATTATGGTCGTCATGGCGACGATGACGTCATAATGGTCGTCATGGCGACGATGATGTCATAATAGTCGTCATGGCGACGATGATGTCATAATGGTCGTCATGCCGACGATGATGTCATAATGGTCGTCATGGCGACGGTGTTGCCATAATGGTTGTCATGGCGACGATGATGTCATAATGGTCGTCATGGCGACGATGATGTCAATATGGTCGTCATGGCTTTGGTGATGTCATAATGGTCGTCACGGCGACGGTGATGTCATAATGGTCGTCACGGCGACGATGATGTCATAATGGTCGTCACGGCGACGATGATGTCATAATGGTCGTCACGGCGACCGTGATGTCATAATGGTCGTCACGGCGACGATGATGTCATAATGGTCGTCACGGCGACGATGATGTCATAATGGTCGTCACGGCGACGGTGATGTCATAATGGTCGTCATGGCGACGATGATGTCATACTGGTCGTCATGGCGACGGTGTTGCCATAATGGTCGTCATGGCGACGATGATGTCATAATGGTCGTCATGGCGACGATGACGTCATAATGGTCGTCATGGCGACGATGACGTCATAATGGTCGTCATGGCGACGATGATGTCATAATGGTCGTCATGGCGACGATGATGCCATAATGGTCGTCATGGCGACGGTGATGTCATAATGGTCGTCATGCCGACGATGATGTCATAATGGTCGTCATGGTGAAGATGATGTCATAATGGTCGTCATGGCGACGATGATGTCATAATGGTCGTCATGGCGACGATGATGTCATAATGGTCGTCATGGCGACGATGACGTCATAATGGTCGTCATGTCGACGATGACGTCATAATGGTCGTCATGGCGACGATGACGTCATAATGGTCGTCATGGCGACGGTGATGTCATAATGGTCGTCATGGCGACGATGATGTCATAATGGTCGTCATGGCGACGATGACGTCATAATGGTCGTCATGGCGACGATGATGTCATAATGGTCGTCATGGCGACGGTGATGTCATAATTGTCGTCATGGTGACGAAGATGTCATAATGGTCGTCATGGCGACGGTATTGCCATAATGGTCGTCATGGCGACGATGATGTCATAATGGTCGTCATGGCGACGATGATGTCATAATGGTCGTCATGGCGACGATGATGTCAGTATGGTGGTCATGGCTTTGGTGATGTCATAATGGTCGTCATGGCGACGGTGATGTCATAATGGTCGTCATGGCAATGGTGATGTCAGAATGGTCGTCATGGCGACGATGATGTCAGTATGGTGGACATGGCTTTGGTGATGTCACAATGGTCGTCATGGCGACGATGATGTCATAATGGTCGTCATGGCGACGATGATGTCAATATGGTCGTCATGGCTTTCGTGATGCCATAATGGTCGTCATGGCGACGATGATGTCATAATGGTCGTCACGGCGACGATGATGTCATAATGGTCGTCACAGCGACGGTGATGTCATAATGGTCGTCATGGCGACGATGATGTCATACTGGTCGTCATGGCGACGGTGTTGCCATAATGGTCGTCATGGCGACGATGATGTCATAATGGTCGTCATGGCGACGATGACGTCATAATGGTCGTCATGGCGACGATGACGTCATAATGGTCGTCATGGCGACGATGATGTCATAATGGTCGTCATGGCGACGGTGCTGCCATAATGGTCGTCATGGCGACGGTGATGTCATAATGGTCGTCATGCCGACGGTGATGTCATAATGGTCGTCATGGTGAAGATGATGTCATAATGGTCGTCATGGCGACGATGATGTCATAATGGTCGTCATGGCGACGATGATGTCATAATGGTCGTCATGGCGACGATGATGTCATAATGGTCGTCATGGCGACGATGATGTCATAATGGTCGTCATGGCGACGATGATGTAAGTATGGTGGTCATGGCTTTGGTGATGTCATAATGGTCGTCATGGCGACGGTGATGTCATAATGGTCGTCATGGCAATGGTGATGTCAGAATGGTCGTCATGGCGACGATGATGTCAGTATGGTGGTCATGGCTTTGGTGATGTCATAATGGTCGTCATGGCGACGATGATGTCATAATGGTCGTCATGGCGACGATGATGTCAATATGGTCGTCATGGCTTTGGTGATGTCATAATGGTCGTCATGGCGACGGTGATGTCATAATGGTCGTCATGGCGACGATGATGTCATAATGGTCGTCACGGCGACGATGATGTCATAATGGTCGTCACGACGACGGTGATGTCATAATGGTCGTCATGGCGACTATGATGTCATACTGGTCGTCATGGCGACGGTGCTGCCATAATGGTCGTCATGGCGACGGTGATGTCATAATGGTCGTCATGCCGACGATGATGTCATAATGGTCGTCATGGTGAAGATGATGTCATAATGGTCGTCATGGCGACGATGGTGTCATAATGGTCATCATGGCGACGATGATGTCATAATGGTCGTCATGGCGACGATGATGTCATAATGGTCGTCATGGCGACGATGATGTAAGTATGGTGGTCATGGCTTTGGTGATGTCATAATGGTCGTCATGGCGACGGTGATGTCATAATGGTCGTCATGGCAATGGTGATGTCAGAATGGTCGTCATGGCGACGATGATGTCAGTATGGTGGTCATGGCTTTGGTGATGTCATAATGGTCGTCATGGCGACGATGATGTCATAATGGTCGTCATGGCGACGATGATGTCAATATGGTCGTCATGGCTTTGGTGATGTCATAATGGTCGTCATGGCGACGGTGATGTCATAATGGTCGTCATGGCGACGATGATGTCATAATGGTCGTCACGGCGACGATGATGTCATAATGGTCGTCACGACGACGGTGATGTCATAATGGTCGTCATGGCGACTATGATGGCATACTGGTCATCATGGCGACGGTGTTGCCATAATGGTCGTCATGGCGACGATGATGTCATAATGGTCGTCATGGCGACGATGACATCATAATGGTCGTCATGGCGACGATGATGTCATAATGGTCGTCATGGCGACGGTGTTGCCATAATGGTCGTCATGGCGACGGTGATGTCATAATGGTCGTCATGGCGACGGTGATGTCATAATGGTCGTCATGCCGACGATGATGTCATAATGGTCGTCATGGTGAAGATGATGTCATAATGGTCGTCATGGCGACGAAGATGTCATAATGGTCGTCATGGCGACGATGACGTCATAATGGTCGTCATGGCGACGATGATGTCATAATAGTCGTCATGGCGACGATGATGTCATAATGGTCGTCATGCCGACGACGATGTCATAATGGTCGTCATGGCGACGGTGTTGCCATAATGGTTGTCATGGCGACGATGATGTCATAATGGTCGTCATGGCGACGATGATGTCAATATGGTCGTCATGGCTTTGGTGATGTCATAATGGTCGTCATGGCGACGGTGATGTCATAATGGTCGTCATGGCGACGATGATGTCATAATGGTCGTCACGGCGACAATGATGTCATAATGGTCGTCACGGCGACGGTGATGTCATAATGGTCGTCATGGCGACGATGATGTCATAATGGTCGTCATGGTGAAGATGATGTCATAATGGTCGTCATGGCGACGATGACGTCATAATGGTCGTCATGGCGACGATGACGTCATAATGGTCGTCATGGCGACGATGACGTCATAATGGTCGTCATGGCGACGATGATGTCATAATGGTCGTCATGGCGACGATGATGTCATACTTGTCGTCATGGCGACGGTGCTGCCATAATGGTCGTCATGCCGACGATGATATCATAATGGTCGTCATGGTGAAGATGATGTCATAATGGTCGTCATGGCGACGATGATGTCATAATGGTCGTCATGGCGACGATGATGTCATAATGGTCGTCATGGCGACGATGACGTCATAATGGTCGTCATGGCGACGGTGATGTCATAATGGTCGTCATGGCGACGATGATGTCATAATGGTCGTCATGGCGACGATGACGTCATAATGGTCGTCATGGCGACGATGACGTCATAATGGTCGTCATGGCGACGATGATGTCATAATGGTCGTCATGGCGACGGTGATGTCATAATAGTCGTCATGGTGACGAAGATGTCATAATGGTCGTCATGCCGACGATGATGTCATAATGGTCGTCATGGCGACGGTGTTGCCATAATGGTCGTCATGGCGACGATGATGTCATAATGGTCGTCATGGCGACGATGATGTCATAATGGTCGTCATGGCGACGATGATGTCAGTATGGTGGTCATGGCTTTGGTGATGTCATAATGGTCGTCATGGCGACGGTGATGTCATAATGGTCGTCATGGCAATGGTGATGTCAGAATGGTCGTCATGGCGACGATGATGTCAGTATGGTGGTCATGGCTTTGGTGATGTCAAAATGGTCGTCATGGCGACGATGATGTCATAATGGTCGTCATGGCGACGATGATGTCAATATGGTCGTCATGGCTTTGGTGATGTCATAATGGTCGTCATGGCGACGGTGATGTCATAATGGTCGTCATGGCGACGATGATGTCATAATGGTCGTCACGGCGACGATGATATCATAATGGTCGTCAAGACGACGGTGATGTCATAATGGTCGTCATGGCGACTATGATGTCATACTGGTCGTCATGGCGACGGTGTTGCCATAATGGTCGTCATGGCGACGATGATGTCATAATGGTCGTCATGGCGACGATGATGTCATAATGGTCGTCATGGCGACGATGACGTCATAATGGTCGTCATGGCGACGATGATGTCATAATGGTCGTCATGGCGACGATGATGTCATACTGGTCGTCATGGCGACGGTGATGTCATAATGGTCGTCATGGTGAAGATGATGTCATAATGGTCGTCATGGCGACGATGACGTCATAATGGTCGTCATGGCGACGATGACGTCATAATGGTCGTCATGGCGACGATGACGTCATAATGGTCGTCATGGCGACGATGACGTCATAATGGTCGTCATGGCGACGATGATGTCATACTTGTCGTCATGGCGACGGTGCTGCCATAATGGTCGTCATGCCGACGATGATATCATAATGGTCGTCATGGTGAAGATGATGTCATAATGGTCGTCATGGCGACGATGATGTCATAATGGTCGTCATGGCGACGATGATGTCATAATGGTCGTCATGGCGACGATGACGTCATAATGGTCGTCATGGCGACGATGATGTCATAATGGTCGTCATGGCGACGGTGATGTCATAATAGTCGTCATGGTGACGAAGATGTCATAATGGTCGTCATGCCGACGATGATGTCATAATGGTCGTCATGGCGACGGTGTTGCCATAATGGTCGTCATGGCGACGATGATGTCATAATGGTCGTCATGGCGACGATGATGTCATAATGGTCGTCATGGCGACGATGATGTCAGTATGGTGGTCATGGCTTTGGTGATGTCATAATGGTCGTCATGGCGACGGTGATGTCATAATGGTCGTCATGGCAATGGTGATGTCAGAATGGTCGTCATGGCGACGATGATGTCAGTATGGTGGTCATGGCTTTGGTGATGTCAAAATGGTCGTCATGGCGACGATGATGTCATAATGGTCGTCATGGCGACGATGATGTCAATATGGTCGTCATGGCTTTGGTGATGTCATCATGGTCGTCATGGCGACGGTGATGTCATAATGGTCGTCATGGCGACGATGATGTCATAATGGTCGTCACGGCGACGATGATGTCATAATGGTCGTCAAGACGACGGTGATGTCATAATGGTCGTCATGGCGACTATGATGTCATACTGGTCGTCATGGCGACGGTGTTGCCATAATGGTCGTCATGGCGACGATGATGTCATAATGGTCGTCATGGCGACGATGATGTCATAATGGTCGTCATGGCGACGATGACGTCATAATGGTTGTCATGGCGACGATGATGTCATAATGGTCGTCATGGCGACGATGATGTCATACTGGTCGTCATGGCGACGGTGTTGCCATAATGGTCGTCATGGCGACGGTGATGTCGTACTGGTCGTCATGCCGACGATGATGTCATAATGGTCGTCATGGTGAAGATGATGTCATAATGGTCGTCATGGCGACGAAGATGTCATAATGGTCGTCATGGCGACGATGACGTCATAATGGTCGTCATGGCGACGATGATGTCATAATAGTCGTCATGGCGACGATGATGTCATAATGGTCGTCATGCCGACGATGATGTCATAATGGTCGTCATGGCGACGGTGTTGCCATAATGGTTGTCATGGCGACGATGACGTCATAATGGTCATCATGGCGACGATGACGTCATAATGGTTGTCATGGCGACGATGATGTCAGTATGGTGGTCATGGCTTTGGTGATGTCATAATGGTCGTCAGGGCGACGGTGATGTCATAATGGTCGTCATGGCAAAGGTGATGTCAGAATGGTCGTCATGGAGACGATGATGTCAGTATGGTGGTCATGGCTTTGGTGATGTCATAATGGTCGTCATGGCGACGATGATGTCATAATGGTCGTCATGGCGACGATGATGTCAATATGGTTGTCATGGCTTTGGTGATGTCATAATGGTCGTCATGGCGACGGTGATGTCATAATGGTCGTCATGGCGACGATGATGTCATAATGGTCGTCACGGCGACGATGATGTCATGATGGTCGTCACAGCGACGGTGATGTCATAATGGTCGTCATGGCGACGATGATGTCATTCTGGTCGTCATGGCGACGGTGTTGCCATAATGGTCGTCATGGCGACGGTGTTGCCATAATGGTCGTCATGGCGACGATGATGTCATAATGGTCGTCATGGCGACGATGTTGCCATAATGTTTGTAATGGCGACGATGACGTCATAATAGTCGTCATGGCGACGATGATGTCATAATCGTCGTCATGGCGACGATGATGTCATACTGGTCGTCATGTTGACGGTGTTGCCATAATGGTCGTCAATGCGACGATCATGTCAATATGGTTGTCATGGCTTTGGTGATGTCATAATGGTCGTCATTGCTTTGGTGATGTCATAATGGTCGTCATAGCGACGGTGATGTCATAATGGTCGTCATGGCGACGATTATGTCATAATGGTCGTCACGACGACGATGATGTCATAATGGTCGTCACGGCGACGGTGATGTCATAATGTTCGTCATGGCGACGATGATATCATACTGGTCGTCATGGCGACGGTGTTGCCATAATGGTCGTCATGCCGACGATGATGTCATAATGGTCGTCATGGCGACGATGATGTCATAATGGTCGTCATGCCGACGATGATGTCATAATGGTCGTCATGGCGAAGATGATGTCATAATGGTCGTCATGGCGACGATGATGTCATAATGGTCGTCATGGCAACGATGACGTCATAATGGTCGTCATGGCGACGATGATGTCATAATGGTCATCATGGCGACGGTGATGTCATAATGGTCATCATGGCGACGGTGATGTCATAATAGTCGTCATGGCGACGATGATGTCATAATGGTCGTCATGCCGACGATGATGTCATAATGGTCGTCATGGCGACGGTGTTGCCATAATGGTCGTCATGGCGACGATGATGTCATAATGGTCGTCATGGCGACGATGATGTCATAATGGTCGTCATGGCGACGATGATGTCAGTATGGTGGTCATGGCTTTGGTGATGTCATAATGGTCGTCATGGCGACGGTGATGTCATAATGGTCGTCATGGCTTTGGTGATGTCAGAATGGTCGTCATGGCGACGATGATGTCAGTATGGTGGTCATGGCTTTGGTGATGTCATAATGGTCGTCATGGCGACGGTGATTTCATAATGGTCGTCATGGCAATGGTGATGTCAGAATGGTTGTCATGGCGACGATGATGTCAGTATGGTGGTCATGGCTTTGGTGATGTCATAATGGTCGTCATGGCGACGATGATGTCATAATGGTCGTCATGGCGACGATGATGTCAATATGGTTGTCAAGGCTTTGGTGATGTCATAATGGTCGTCATGGCGACGGTGATGTCATAATGGTCGTCATGGCGACGATGATGTCATAATGGTCGTCACGGCGACGATGATGTCATAATGGTCGTCACGGCGACGGTGATGTCATAATGGTCGTCACGGCGACGGTGATGTCATAATGGTCGTCATGGCGACGATGACGTCATAATGTTCGTCATGGCGACGATGATGTCATAATGGTCGTCATGGCGACGGTGATGTCATAATGGTCGTCATGGCAATGGTGATGTCAGAATGGTCGTCATGGCGACGATGATGTCATTATGGTGGTCATGGCTTTGGTGATGTCATAATGGTCGTCATGGCGACGGTGATGTCATAATGGTCGTCATGGCAATGTTGATGTCATAATGGTCGTCATGGCGACGATGATGTCAGTATGGTGGTCATGGCTTTGGTGATGTCATAATTGTCGTCATGGCGACGATGATGTCATAATGGTCGTCATGGCGACGATGATGGCAATATGGTTGTCATGGCTTTGGTGATGTCATAATGGTCGTCATGGCGACGATGATGTCATAATGGTCGCCATGGCGACGATGATGTCATAATGGTCGCCATGGCGACGATGATGTCATAATGGTCGTCATGGCTACGATGACGTCATAATGGTCGTCATGGCGATGATGATGTCATAATGGTCGTCATGGCGACGATGATGTCATACTGGTCGTCATGGCGACGGTGTTGCCATAATGGTCGTCATTGCGACGATGATGTCATAATGGTCGTCACGAAGACGATGATGTCATAATGGTCATCACGGCGACGGTAATGTCATAATGGTCGTCATGGCGACGATGATGTCATACTGGTCGTCATGGCGACGGTGTTGCCATAATGGTCGTCATGGCGACGATGATGTCATAATGGTCGTCACGGCGACGATGATGTCATAATGGTCGTCACGGCGACGGTGATGTCATAATGGTCGTCATGGCGACGATGACGTTATAATGTTCGTCATGGCGACGATGATGTCATAATGGTCGTCATGGCGACGGTGATGTCATAATAGTCGTCATGGCGACGGTGATGTTATAATGGTCGTCATGCCGACGGTGTTACCATAATTATCGTCATGGCGACGGTGTTGCCATAATGGTCGTCATGGCGACGATGATGTCATAATGGTCGTCATGGCGACGATGATGTCATAATGGTCGTCATGGCGACGATGATGTCAGTATGGTGGTCATGGCTTTGGTGATGTCATAATGGTCGTCATGGTGACGGTGATATCATAATGGTCGTCATGGCAATGTTGATGTCATAATGGTCGTCATGGCGACGATGATGTCAGTATGGTGGTCATGGCTTTGGTGATGTCATAATTGTCGTCATGGCGACGATGATGTCATAATGGTCGTCATGGCGACGATGATGTCAATATGGTTGTCATGGCTTTGGTGATGTCATAATGGTCGTCATGGGGACGATTATGTCATAATGGTCGCCATGGCGACGATGATGTCATAATGGTCGTCATGGCGACGATGACGTTATAATGGTCGTCATGGCGACAATGATGTCATAATGGTCGTCATGGCGACGATGATGTCATACTGGTCGTCATGGCGACGGTGTTGCCATAATGGTCGTCATGGCGACGATGATGTCATAATGGTCGTCACGAAGACGATGATGTCATAATGGTCATCACGGCGACGGTAATGTCATAATGGTCGTCATGGCGACGGTGTTGCCATAATGGTCGTCATGGCGACGATGATGTCATAATGGTCGTCATGGCGACGATGATGTCATACTGGTCGTCATGGTGACGGTGTTGCCATAATGGTCGTCATGGCGACAATGATGTCAATATGGTTGTCATGGCTTTGGTGATGTCATTATGGTCGTCATGGCTTTGGTGATGTCATAATGGTCGTCATGGCGACAGGGATGTCATAATGGTCGTCATGGCGACACTGTTGCCATAATGGTTGTCATAGCGACGATGACGTCATAATGGTCGTCATGGCGACGATGACGTCATAATGGTCGTCATGGCGACGATGACGTCATAATGGTCGTCATGGCGACGATGATGTCATAATGGACGTCATGGCGACGATGATGTCATACTGGTCGTCATGGCGACGGTGCTGCCATAATGGTCGTCATGGCGACGGTGATGTCATAATGGTCGTCATGCCGACGATGATGTCATAATGGTCGTCATGGTGAAGATGATGTCATAATGGTCGTCATGGCGACGATGATGTCATAATGGTCATCATGGCGACGATGATGTCATAATGGTCGTCATGGCGACGATGACGTCATAATGGTCGTCATGGCGACGGTGATGTCATAATGGTCGTCATGGCGACGATGATGTCATAATGGTCGTCATGGCGACGATGATGTCATAATGGTCGTCATGGCGACGATGACGTCATAATGGTCGTCATGGCGACGATTATGTCATAATGGTCATCATGGCGACGGTGATGTCATAATAGTCGTCATGGTGACGATGATGTCATAATGGTCGTCATGCCGACGATGATGTCATAATGGTCGTCATGGCGACGGTGTTGCCATAATGGTCGTCATGGCGACGATGATGTCATAATGGTCGTCATGGCGACGATGATGTCATAATGGTCGTCATGGCGACGATGATGTCAGTATGGTGGTCATGGCTTTGGTGATGTCATAATGGTCATCATGGCGACGGTGATGTCATAATGGTCGTCATGGCAATGGTGATGTCAGAATGGTCGTCATGGCGACGATGATGTCAGTATGGTGGTCATGGCTTTGGTGATGTCATAATGGTCGTCATGGCGACGATGATGTCATAATGGTCGTCATGGCGACGATGATGTCAATATGGTCGTCATGGCTTTGGTGATGTCATAATGGTCGTCATGGCGACGGTGATGTCATAATGGTCGTCATGGCGACGATGATGTCATAATAGTCGTCACGATGATGTCATAATGGTCGTCACGGCGACGGTGATGTCATAATGGTCATCATGGCGACGGTGATGTCATACTGGTCGTCATGGCGACGGTGTTGCCATAATGGTCGTCATGGCGACGATTATGTGATAATGGTCGTCATGGTGACGATGACGTCATAATGGTCGTCATGGCGACGAAAACGTCATAATGGTCGTCATGGCGACGATGATGTCATAATGGTCGTCATGGCGACGATGATGTCATACTTGTCGTCATGGCGACGGTGCTGCCATAATGGTCGTCATGGCGACGGTGATGTCATAATGGTCGTCATGCCGACGATGATGTCATAGTGGTCGTCATGGCGACGATGATGTCATAATGGTCGTCATGGCGACGATGATGTCATAATGGTCGTCATGGCGACGATGATGTCATAATGGTCGTCATGGCGACGATGACGTCATAATGGTCGTCATGGCGACGGTGATGTCATAATGGTCGTCATGGCGACGATGATGTCATAATGGTCGTCATGGCGACGATGATGTCATAATGGTCGTCATGTCGACGATGATGTCAGTACGGTGGTCATGGCTTTGGTGATGTCATAATGGTCGTCATGGCGACGGTGATGTCATAATGGTCGTCATGGCAATGGTGATGTCAGAATGGTCGTCATGGCGACGATGACGTCATAATGGTCGTCATGGCGACGATGATGTCATAATGGTCGTCATGGCGACGGTGATGTCATAATAGTCGTCATGGTGACGATGATGTCATAATGGTCGTCATGCCGATGATGATGTCATAATGGTCGTCATGGCGACGGTGTTGCCATAATGGTCGTCATGGCGACGATGATGTCATAATGGTCGTCATGGCGACGATGATGTCATAATGGTCGTCATGGCGACGATGATGTCAGTATGGTGGTCATGGCTTTGGTGATGTCATAATGGTCGTCATGGCGACGGTGATGTCATAATGGTCGTCATGGCGACGATGATGTCATAATGGTCGTCACGGCGACAATGATGTCATAATGGTCGTCACGGCGACGGTGATGTCATAATGGTCGTCATGGCGACGATGATGTCATACTGGTCGTCATGGCGACGGTGTTGCCATAATGGTCGTCATGGCGACGATGATAGCATAATGGTCGTCATGGCGACGCTGACGTCATAATGGTCGTCATGGCGACGATGATGTCATAATGGTCGTCATGGCGACGATGATGTCATAATGGTCGTCATGGCGACGATGATGTCATACTTGTCGTCATGGCGACGGTGCTGCCATAATGGTCGTCATGGCGACGGTGATGTCATAATGGTCGTCATGCCGACGATGATGTCATAATGGTCGTCATGGTGAAGATGATGTCATAATGGTCGTCATGGCGACGATGATGTCATAATGGTCGTCATGGCGACGATGATGTCATAATGGTCGTCATGGCGACGATGATGTCATAATGGTCGTCATGGCGACGATGATGTAAGTATGGTGGTCATGGCTTTGGTGATGTCATAATGGTCGTCATGGCGACGGTGATGTCATAATGGTCGTCATGGCAATGGTGATGTCAGAATGGTCGTCATGGCGACGATGATGTCAGTATGGTGGTCATGGCTTTGGTGATGTCAGAATGGTCGTCATGGCGACGATGATGTCATAATGGTCGTCATGGCGACGATGATGTCAATATGGTCGTCATGGCTTTGGTGATGTCATAATGGTCGTCATGGCGACGGTGATGTCATAATGGTCGTCATGGCGACGATGATGTCATAATGGTCGTCACGGCGACGATGATGTCATAATGGTCGTCACGACGACGGTGATGTCATAATGGTCGTCATGGCGACTATGATGTCATACTGGTCGTCATGGCGACGGTGCTGCCATAATGGTCGTCATGGCGACGGTGATGTCATAATGGTCATCATGCCGACGATGATGTCATAATGGTCGTCATGGTGAAGATGATGTCATAATGGTCGTCATGGCGACGATGATGTCATAATGGTCGTCATGGCGACGATGATGTCATAATGGTCGTCATGGCGACGATGATGTCATAATGGTCGTCATGGCGACGATGATGTAAGTATGGTGGTCATGGCTTTGGTGATGTCATAATGGTCGTCATGGCGACGGTGATGTCATAATGGTCGTCATGGCAATGGTGATGTCAGAATGGTCGCGACGATGATGTCAGTATGGTGGTCATGGCTTTGGTGATGTCATAATGGTCGTCATGGCGACGATGATGTCATAATGGTCATCATGGCGACGATGATGTCAATATGGTCGTCATGGCTTTGGTGATGTCATAATGGTCGTCATGGCGACGGTGATGTCATAATGGTCGTCATGGCGACGATGATGTCATAATGGTCGTCACGGCGACGATGATGTCATAATGGTCGTCACGACGATGGTGATGTCATAATGGTCGTCATGGCGACTATGATGTCATACTGGTCGTCATGGCGACGGTGCTGCCATAATGGTCGTCATGGCGACGGTGATGTCATAATGGTCGTCATGCCGACGATGATGTCATAATGGTCGTCATGGTGAAGATGATGTCATAATGGTCGTCATGGCGACGATGATGTCATAATGGTCGTCTTGGCGACGATGATGTCATAATGGTCGTCATGGCGACGATGATGTCATAATGGTCGTCATGGCGACGATGATGTAAGTATGGTGGTCATGGCTTTGGTGATGTCATAATGGTCGTCATGGCGACGGTGATGTCATAATGGTCGTCATGGCAATGGTGATGTCAGAATGGTCGTCATGGCGACGATGATGTCAGTATGGTGGTCATGGCTTTGGTGATGTCATAATGGTCGTCATGGCGACGGTGATGTCATAATGGTCGTCATGGCGACGATGATGTCATAATGGTCGTCACGGCGACGATGATGTCATAATGGTCGTCACGACGACGGTGATGTCATAATGGTCGTCATGGCGACTATGATGTCATACTGGTCGTCATGGCGACGGTGTTGCCATAATGGTCGTCATGGCGACGATGATGTCATAATGGTCGTCATGGCGACGATGACGTCATAATGGTCGTCATGCCGACGATGATGTCATAATGGTCGTCATGGCGACGATGATGTCATACTGGTCGTCATGGCGACGGTGTTGCCATAATGGTCGTCATGGCGACGGTGATGTCATAATGGTCGTCATGCCGACGATGATGTCATAATGGTCGTCATGGTGAAGATGATGTCATAATGGTCGTCATGGCGACGAAGATGTCATTATGGTCGTCATGGCGACGATGACGTCATAATGGTCGTCATGGCGACGATGATGTCATAATAGTCGTCATGGCGACGATGATGTCATAATGGTCGTCATGCCGACGATGATGTCATAATGGTCGTCATGGAGACGGTGTTGCCATAATGGTTGTCATGGCGACGATGATGTCATAATGGTCGTCATGGCGACGATGATGTCAATATGGTCGTCATGGCTTTGGTGATGTCATAATGGTCGTCACGGCGACGGTGATGTCATAATGGTCGTCACGGCGACGATGATGTCATAATGGTCGTCACGGCGACGATGATGTCATAATGGTCGTCACGGCGACCGTGATGTCATAATGGTCGTCACGGCGACGATGATGTCATAATGGTCGTCACGGCGACGATGATGTCATAATGGTCGTCACGGCGACGGTGATGTCATAATGGTCGTCATGGCGACGATGATGTCATACTGGTCGTCATGGCGACGATGACGTCATAATGGTCGTCATGGCGACGATGATGTCATAATGGTCGTCATGGCGACGATGATGTCATACTTGTCGTCATGGCGACGGTGCTGCCATAATGGTCGTCATGGCGACGGTGATGTCATAATGGTCGTCATGCCGACGATGATGTCATAATGGTCGTCATGGTGAAGATGATGTCATAATGGTCGTCATGGCGACGATGATGTCATAATGGTCGTCATGGCGACGATGATGTCATAATGGTCGTCATGGCGACGATGACGTCATAATGGTCGTCATGTCGACGATGACGTCATAATGGTCGTCATGGCGACGATGACGTCATAATGGTCGTCATGGCGACGGTGATGTCATAATGGTCGTCATGGCGACGATGATGTCATAATGGTCGTCATGGCGACGATGACGTCATAATGGTCGTCATGGCGACGATGATGTCATAATGGTCGTCATGGCGACGGTGATGTCATAATTGTCGTCATGGTGACGAAGATGTCATAATGGTCGTCATGGCGACGGTATTGCCATAATGGTCGTCATGGCGACGATGATGTCATAATGGTCGTCATGGCGACGATGATGTCATAATGGTCGTCATGGCGACGATGATGTCAGTATGGTGGTCATGGCTTTGGTGATGTCATAATGGTCGTCATGGCGACGGTGATGTCATAATGGTCGTCATGGCAATGGTGATGTCAGAATGGTCGTCATGGCGACGATGATGTCAGTATGGTGGACATGGCTTTGGTGATGTCACAATGGTCGTCATGGCGACGATGATGTCATAATGGTCGTCATGGCGACGATGATGTCAATATGGTCGTCATGGCTTTCGTGATGCCATAATGGTCGTCATGGCGACGATGATGTCATAATGGTCGTCACGGCGACGATGATGTCATAATGGTCGTCACAGCGACGGTGATGTCATAATGGTCGTCATGGCGACGATGATGTCATACTGGTCGTCATGGCGACGGTGTTGCCATAATGGTCGTCATGGCGACGATGATGTCATAATGGTCGTCATGGCGACGATGACGTCATAATGGTCGTCATGGCGACGATGACGTCATAATGGTCGTCATGGCGACGATGATGTCATAATGGTCGTCATGGCGACGGTGCTGCCATAATGGTCGTCATGGCGACGGTGATGTCATAATGGTCGTCATGCCGACGGTGATGTCATAATGGTCGTCATGGTGAAGATGATGTCATAATGGTCGTCATGGCGACGATGATGTCATAATGGTCGTCATGGCGACGATGATGTCATAATGGTCGTCATGGCGACGATGATGTCATAATGGTCGTCATGGCGACGATGATGTCATAATGGTCGTCATGGCGACGATGATGTAAGTATGGTGGTCATGGCTTTGGTGATGTCATAATGGTCGTCATGGCGACGGTGATGTCATAATGGTCGTCATGGCAATGGTGATGTCAGAATGGTCGTCATGGCGACGATGATGTCAGTATGGTGGTCATGGCTTTGGTGATGTCATAATGGTCGTCATGGCGACGATGATGTCATAATGGTCGTCATGGCGACGATGATGTCAATATGGTCGTCATGGCTTTGGTGATGTCATAATGGTCGTCATGGCGACGGTGATGTCATAATGGTCGTCATGGCGACGATGATGTCATAATGGTCGTCACGGCGACGATGATGTCATAATGGTCGTCACGACGACGGTGATGTCATAATGGTCGTCATGGCGACTATGATGTCATACTGGTCGTCATGGCGACGGTGCTGCCATAATGGTCGTCATGGCGACGGTGATGTCATAATGGTCGTCATGCCGACGATGATGTCATAATGGTCGTCATGGTGAAGATGATGTCATAATGGTCGTCATGGCGACGATGATGTCATAATGGTCATCATGGCGACGATGATGTCATAATGGTCGTCATGGCGACGATGATGTCATAATGGTCGTCATGGCGACGATGATGTAAGTATGGTGGTCATGGCTTTGGTGATGTCATAATGGTCGTCATGGCGACGGTGATGTCATAATGGTCATCATGGCAATGGTGATGTCAGAATGGTCGTCATGGCGACGATGATGTCAGTATGGTGGTCATGGCTTTGGTGATGTCATAATGGTCGTCATGGCGACGATGATGTCATAATGGTCGTCATGGCGACGATGATGTCAATATGGTCGTCATGGCTTTGGTGATGTCATAATGGTCGTCATGGCGACGGTGATGTCATAATGGTCGTCATGGCGACGATGATGTCATAATGGTCGTCACGGCGACGATGATGTCATAATGGTCGTCACGACGACGGTGATGTCATAATGGTCGTCATGGCGACTATGATGGCATACTGGTCATCATGGCGACGGTGTTGCCATAATGGTCGTCATGGCGACGATGATGTCATAATGGTCGTCATGGCGACGATGACATCATAATGGTCGTCATGGCGACGATGATGTCATAATGGTCGTCATGGCGACGGTGTTGCCATAATGGTCGTCATGGCGACGGTGATGTCATAATGGTCGTCATGGCGACGGTGATGTCATAATGGTCGTCATGCCGACGATGATGTCATAATGGTCGTCATGGTGAAGATGATGTCATAATGGTCGTCATGGCGACGAAGATGTCATAATGGTCGTCATGGCGACGATGACGTCATAATGGTCGTCATGGCGACGATGATGTCATAATAGTCGTCATGGCGACGATGATGTCATAATGGTCGTCATGCCGACGATGATGTCATAATGGTCGTCATGGCGACGGTGTTGCCATAATGGTTGTCATGGCGACGATGATGTCATAATGGTCGTCATGGCGACGATGATGTCAATATGGTCGTCATGGCTTTGGTGATGTCATAATGGTCGTCATGGCGACGGTGATGTCATAATGGTCGTCATGGCGACGATGATGTCATAATGGTCGTCACGGCGACGATGATGTCATAATGGTCGTCACGGCGACGGTGATGTCATAATGGTCGTCATGGCGACGATGATGTCATAATGGTCGTCATGGTGAAGATGATGTCATAATGGTCGTCATGGCGACGATGATGTCATAATGGTCGTCATGGCGACGATGATGTCAATATGGTCGTCATGGCTTTGGTGATGTCATAATGGTCGTCATGGCGACGATGATGTCATAATGGTCGTCACGGCGACGATGATATCATAATGGTCGTCAAGACGACGGTGATGTCATAATGGTCGTCATGGCGACTATGATGTCATACTGGTCGTCATGGCGACGGTGTTGCCATAATGGTCGTCATGGCGACGATGATGTCATAATGGTCGTCATGGCGACGATGATGTCATAATGGTCGTCATGGCGACGATGACGTCATAATGGTCGTCATGGCGACGATGATGTCATAATGGTCGTCATGGCGACGATGATGTCATACTGGTCGTCATGGCGACGGTGATGTCATAATGGTCGTCATGGTGAAGATGATGTCATAATGGTCGTCATGGCGACGATGACGTCATAATGGTCGTCATGCGACGATGACGTCATAATGGTCGTCATGGCGACGATGACGTCATAATGGTCGTCATGGCGACGATGACGTCATAATGGTCGTCATGGCGACGATGATGTCATACTTGTCGTCATGGCGACGGTGCTGCCATAATGGTCGTCATGCCGACGATGATATCATAATGGTCGTCATGGTGAAGATGATGTCATAATGGTCGTCATGGCGACGATGATGTCATAATGGTCGTCATGGCGACGATGATGTCATAATGGTCGTCATGGCGATGATGACGTCATAATGGTCGTCATGGCGACGGTGATGTCATAATGGTCGTCATGGCGACGATGATGTCATAATGGTCGTCATGGCGACGATGACGTCATAATGGTCGTCATGGCGACGATGATGTCATAATGGTCGTCATGGCGACGGTGATGTCATAATAGTCGTCATGGTGACGAAGATGTCATAATGGTCGTCATGCCGACGATGATGTCATAATGGTCGTCATGGCGACGGTGTTGCCATAATGGTCGTCATGGCGACGATGATGTCATAATGGTCGTCATGGCGACGATGATGTCATAATGGTCGTCATGGCGACGATGATGTCAGTATGGTGGTCATGGCTTTGGTGATGTCATAATGGTCGTCATGGCGACGGTGATGTCATAATGGTCGTCATGGCAATGGTGATGTCAGAATGGTCGTCATGGCGACGATGATGTCAGTATGGTGGTCATGGCTTTGGTGATGTCAAAATGGTCGTCATGGCGACGATGATGTCATAATGGTCGTCATGGCGACGATGATGTCAATATGGTCGTCATGGCTTTGGTGATGTCATAATGGTCGTCATGGCGACGGTGATGTCATAATGGTCGTCATGGCGACGATGATGTCATAATGGTCGTCACGGCGACGATGATGTCATAATGGTCGTCAAGACGACGGTGATGTCATAATGGTCGTCATGGCGACTATGATGTCATACTGGTCGTCATGGCGACGGTGTTGCCATAATGGTCGTCATGGCGACGATGATGTCATAATGGTCGTCATGGCGACGATGATGTCATAATGGTCGTCATGGCGACGATGACGTCATAATGGTTGTCATGGCGACGATGATGTCATAATGGTCGTCATGGCGACGATGATGTCATACTGGTCGTCATGGCGACGGTGTTGCCATAATGGTCGTCATGGCGACGGTGATGTCATACTGGTCGTCATGCCGACGATGATGTCATAATGGTCGTCATGGTGAAGATGATGTCATAATGGTCGTCATGGCGACGAAGATGTCATAATGGTCGTCATGGCGACGATGACGTCATAATGGTCGTCATGGCGACGATGATGTCATAATAGTCGTCATGGCGACGATGATGTCATAATGGTCGTCATGCCGACGATGATGTCATAATGGTCGTCATGGCGACGGTGTTGCCATAATGGTTGTCATGGCGACAATGACGTCATAATGGTCATCATGGCGACGATGACGTCATAATGGTTGTCATGGCGACGATGATGTCAGTATGGTGGTCATGGCTTTGGTGATGTCATAATGGTCGTCAGGGCGACGGTGATGTCATAATGGTCGTCATGGCAAAGGTGATGTCAGAATGGTCGTCATGGAGACGATGATGTCAGTATGGTGGTCATGGCTTTGGTGATGTCATAATGGTCGTCATGGCGACGATGATGTCATAATGGTCGTCATGGCGACGATGATGTCAATATGGTTGTCATGGCTTTGGTGATGTCATAATGGTCGTCATGGCGACGGTGATGTCATAATGGTCGTCATGGCGACGATGATGTCATAATGGTCGTCACGGCGACGATGATGTCATGATGGTCGTCACAGCGACGGTGATGTCATAATGGTCGTCATGGCGACGATGATGTCATTCTGGTCGTCATGGCGACGGTGTTGCCATAATGGTCGTCATGGCGACGGTGTTGCCATAATGGTCGTCATGGCGACGATGATGTCATAATGGTCGTCATGGCGACGATGTTGCCATAATGTTTGTAATGGCGACGATGACGTCATAATAGTCGTCATGGCGACGATGATGTCATAATCGTCGTCATGGCGACGATGATGTCATACTGGTCGTCATGTTGACGGTGTTGCCATAATGGTCGTCAATGCGACGATCATGTCAATATGGTTGTCATGGCTTTGGTGATGTCATAATGGTCGTCATGGCTTTGGTGATGTCATAATGGTCGTCATAGCGACGGTGATGTCATAATGGTCGTCATGGCGACGATTATGTCATAATGGTCGTCACGACGACGATGATGTCATAATGGTCGTCACGGCGACGGTGATGTCATAATGTTCGTCATGGCGACGATGATATCATACTGGTCGTCATGGCGACGGTGTTGCCATAATGGTCGTCATGCCGACGATGATGTCATAATGGTCGTCATGGCGACGATGATGTCATAATGGTCGTCATGCCGACGATGATGTCATAATGGTCGTCATGGCGAAGATGATTTCATAATGGTCGTCATGGCGACGATGATGTCATAATGGTCGTCATGGCAACGATGACGTCATAATGGTCGTCATGGCGACGATGATGTCATAATGGTCATCATGGCGACGGTGATGTCATAATGGTCATCATGGCGACGGTGATGTCATAATAGTCGTCATGGCGACGATGATGTCATAATGGTCGTCATGCCGACGATGATGTCATAATGGTCGTCATGGCGACGGTGTTGCCATAATGGTCGTCATGGCGACGATGATGTCATAATGGTCGTCATGGCGACGATGATGTCATAATGGTCGTCATGGCGACGATGATGTCAGTATGGTGGTCATGGCTTTGGTGATGTCATAATGGTCGTCATGGCGACGGTGATGTCATAATGGTCGTCATGGCTTTGGTGATGTCAGAATGGTCGTCATGGCGACGATGATGTCAGTATGGTGGTCATGGCTTTGGTGATGTCATAATGGTCGTCATGGCGACGGTGATTTCATAATGGTCGTCATGGCAATGGTGATGTCAGAATGGTTGTCATGGCGACGATGATGTCAGTATGGTGGTCATGGCTTTGGTGATGTCATAATGGTAGTCATGGCGACGATGATGTCATAATGGTCGTCATGGCGACGATGATGTCAATATGGTTGTCAAGGCTTTGGTGATGTCATAATGGTCGTCATGGCGACGGTGATGTCATAATGGTCGTCATGGCGACGATGATGTCATAATGGTCGTCACGGCGACGATGATGTCATAATGGTCGTCACGGCGACGGTGATGTCATAATGGTCGTCATGGCGACGATGACGTCATAATGTTCGTCATGGCGACGATGATGTCATAATGGTCGTCATGGCGACGGTGATGTCATAATGGTCGTCATGGCAATGGTGATGTCAGAATGGTCGTCATGGCGACGATGATGTCATTATGGTGGTCATGGCTTTGGTGATGTCATAATGGTCGTCATGGCGACGGTGATGTCATAATGGTCGTCATGGCAATGTTGATGTCATAATGGTCGTCATGGCGACGATGATGTCAGTATGGTGGTCATGGCTTTGGTGATGTCATAATTGTCGTCATGGCGACGATGATGTCATAATGGTCGTCATGGCGACGATGATGTCAATATGGTTGTCATGGCTTTGGTGATGTCATAATGGTCGTCATGGCGACGATGATGTCATAATGGTCGCCATGGCGACGATGATGTCATAATGGTCGCCATGGCGACGATGATGTCATAATGGTCGTCATGGCTACGATGACGTCATAATGGTCGTCATGGCGATGATGATGTCATAATGGTCGTCATGGCGACGATGATGTCATACTGGTCGTCATGGCGACGGTGTTGCCATAATGGTCGTCATTGCGACGATGATGTCATAATGGTCGTCACGAAGACGATGATGTCATAATGGTCATCACGGCGACGGTAATGTCATAATGGTCGTCATGGCGACGATGATGTCATACTGGTCGTCATGGCGACGGTGTTGCCATAATGGTCGTCATGGCGACGATGACGTCATAATGGTCGACATGGCGACGATGATGTCATAATGGTCGTCATGGCGACGATGATGTCATACTGGTCGTCATGGTGACGGTGTTGCCATAATGGTCGTCATGGCGACAATGATGTCAATATGGTTGTCATGGCTTTGGTGATGTCATTATGGTCGTCATGGCTTTGGTGATGTCATAATGGTCGTCATGGCGACGGTGTTGCCATAATGGTTGTCATAGCGACGATGACGTCATAATGGTCGTCATGGTGACGATGACGTCATAATGGTCGTCATGGCGACGATGACGTCATAATCGTCGTCATGGCGACGATGATGTCATAATGGTCGTCATGGCGACGATGATGTCATACTGGTCGTCATGGCGACGGTGCTGCCATAATGGTCGTCATGGCGACGGTGATGTCATAATGGTCGTCATGCCGACGATGATGTCATAATGGTCGTCATGGTGAAGATGATGTCATAATGGTCGTCATGGCGACGATGATGTCATAATGGTCGTCATGGCGACGATGATGTCATAATGGTCGTCATGGCGACGATGACGTCATAATGGTCGTCATGGCGACGGTGATGTCATAATGGTCGTCATGGCGACGATGATGTCATAATGGTCGTCATGGCGACGATGACGTCATAATGGTCGTCATGGCGACGATGATGTCATAATGGTCGTCATGGCGACTGTGATGTCATAATAGTAGTCATGGTGACGATGATGTCATAATGGTCGTCATGCCGACGATGATGTCATAATGGTCGTCATGGCGACGGTGTTGCCATAATGGTCGTCATGGCGACGATGATGTCATAATGGTCGTCATGGCGACGATGATGTCATAATGGTCGTCATGGCGACGATGATGTCAGTATGGTGGTCATGGCTTTGGTGATGTCATAATGGTCGTCATGGCGACGGTGATGTCATAATGGTCGTCATGGCAATGGTGATGTCAGAATGGTCGTCATGGCGACGATGATGTCAGTATGGTGGACATGGCTTTGGTGATGTCACAATGGTCGTCGTGGCGACGATGATGTCATAATGGTCGTCATGGCGACGATGATGTCAATATGGTCGTCATGGCTTTCGTGATGTCATAATGGTCGTCATGGCGACGGTGATGTCATAATGGTCGTCATGGCGACGATGATGTCATAATGGTCGTCACGGCGACGGTGATGTCATAATGGTCGTCATGGCGACGATGATGTGATACTGGTCGTCATGGCGACGGTGTTGCCATAATGGTCGTCATGGCGACGATGATGTCATAATGGTCGTCATGGCGACGATGACGTCATAATGGTCGTCATGGCGACGATGACGTCATAATGGTCGTCATGGCGACGATGATGTCATAATGGTCGTCTTGGTGACGATGATGTCATACTTGTCGTCATGGCGACGGTGCTGCCATAATGGTCGTCATGGCGACGGTGATGTCATAATGGTCGTCATGCCGACGATGATGTCATAATGGTCGTCATGGTGAAGATGATGTCATAATGGTCGTCATGGCGACGATGATGTCATAATGGTCGTCATGGCGACGATGATGTCATAATGGTCGTCATGGCGACGATGATGTCATAATGGTCGTCATGGCGACGATGATGTAAGTATGGTGGCCATGGCTTTGGTGATGTCATAATGGTCGTCATGGCGACGGTGATGTCATAATGGTCGTCATGGCAATGGTGATGTCAGAATGGTCGTCATGGCGACGATGATGTCAGTATGGTGGTCATGGCTTTGGTGATGTCATAATGGTCGTCATGGCGACGATGATGTCATAATGGTCGTCATGGCGACGATGATGTCAATATGGTCGTCATGGCTTTGGTGATGTCATAATGGTCGTCATGGCGACGGTGATGTCATAATGGTCGTCATGGCGACGATGTCATAATGGTCGTCACGGCGACGATGATGTCATAATGGTCGTCACGACGACGGTGATGTCATAATGGTCGTCATGGCGACTATGATGTCATACTGGTCGTCATGGCGACGGTGCTGCCATAATGGTCGTCATGGCGACGGTGATGTCATAATGGTCGTCATGCCGACGATGATGTCATAATGGTCGTCATGGTGAAGATGATGTCATAATGGTCGTCATGGCGACGATGATGTCATAATGGTCGTCATGGCGACGATGATGTCATATTGGTCGTCATGGCGACGATGATGTCATAATGGTCGTCATGGCGACGATGATGTAAGTATGGTGGTCATGGCTTTGGTGATGTCATAATGGTCGTCATGGCGACGGTGATGTCATAATGGTCGTCATGGCAATGGTGATGTCAGAATGGTCGTCATGGCGACGATGATGTCATTATGGTGGTCATGGCTTTGGTGATGTCATAATGGTCGTCATGGCGACGATGATGTCATAATGGTCGTCATGGCGACGATGATGTTAATATGGTCGTCATGGCTTTGGTGATGTCATAATGGTCGTCATGGCGACGGTGATGTCATAATGGTCGTCATGGCGACGATGATGTCATAATGGTCGTCACGGTGACGATGATGTCATAATGGTCGTCACGACGACGGTGATGTCATAATGGTCGTCATGGCGACTATGATGTCATACTGGTCGTCATGGCGACCGTGTTGCCATAATGGTTGTCATGGCGACGATGATGTCATAATGGTCGTCATGGCGGCGATGACGTCATAATGGTCGTCATGGCGACGATGATGTCATAATGGTCGTCATGGCGACGATGATGTCATACTGGTCGTCATGGCGACGGTGTTGCCATAATGGTCGTCATGGCGACGGTGATGTCATAATGGTCGTCATGCCGACGATGATGTCATAATGGTCGTCATGGTGAAGATGATGTCATAATGGTCGTCATGGCGACGAAGATGTCATAATGGTCGTCATGGTGACGATGACGTCATAATGGTCGTCATGGCGACGATGATGTCATAATAGTCGTCATGGCGACGATGATGTCATAATGGTCTTCATGGCGACGGTGTTGCCATAATGGTTGTCATGGCGACGATGATGTCATAATGGTCGTCATGGCGACGATGATGTCAATATGGTCGTCATGGCTTTGGTGATGTCATAATGGTCGTCATGGCGAAGGTGATGTCATAATGGTCGTCATGGCGACGATGATGTCATAATGGTCGTCACGGCGACGATGATGTCATAATGGTCGTCACGGCGACGGTGATGTCATAATGGTCGTCATGGCGACGATGATGTCATACTGGTCGTCATGGCGACGGTGTTGCCATAATGGTCGTCATGGCGACGATGACGTCATAATGGTCGTCATGGCGACGATGACGTCATAATGGTCGTCATGGCGACGATGATGTCATAATGGTCGTCATGGCGACGATGATGTCATACTTGTCGTCATGGCGACGGTGCTGCCATAATGGTCGTCATGCCGACGATGATATCATAATGGTCGTCATGGTGAAGATGATGTCATAATGGTCGTCATGGCGACGATGATGTCATAATGGTCGTCATGGCGACGATGATGTCATAATGGTCGTCATGGCGATGATGACGTCATAATGGTCGTCATGGCGACGGTGATGTCATAATGGTCGTCATGGCGACGATGATGTCATAATGGTCGTCATGGCGACGATGACGTCATAATGGTCGTCATGGCGACGATGATGTCATAATGGTCGTCATGGCGACGGTGATGTCATAATAGTCGTCATGGTGACGAAGATGTCATAATGGTCGTCATGCCGACGATGATGTCATAATGGTCGTCATGGCGACGGTGTTGCCATAATGGTCGTCATGGCGACGATGATGTCATAATGGTCGTCATGGCGACGATGATGTCATAATGGTCGTCATGGCGACGATGATGTCAGTATGGTGGTCATGGCTTTGGTGATGTCATAATGGTCGTCATGGCGACGGTGATGTCATAATGGTCGTCATGGCAATGGTGATGTCAGAATGGTCGTCATGGCGACGATGATGTCAGTATGGTGGTCATGGCTTTGGTGATGTCAAAATGGTCGTCATGGCGACGATGATGTCATAATGGTCGTCATGGCGACGATGATGTCAATATGGTCGTCATGGCTTTGGTGATGTCATAATGGTCGTCATGGCGACGGTGATGTCATATTGGTCGTCATGGCGACGATGATGTCATAATGGTCGTCACGGCGACGATGATATCATAATGGTCGTCAAGACGACGGTGATGTCATAATGGTCGTCATGGCGACTATGATGTCATAATGGTCGTCATGGTGAAGATGATGTCATAATGGTCGTCATGGCGACGATGATGTCATAATGGTCGTCATGGCGACGATGATGTCATAATGGTCGTCATGGCGACGATGACGTCATAATGGTCGTCATGTCGACGATGACGTCATAATGGTCGTCATGGCGACGATGACGTCATAATGGTCGTCATGGCGACGGTGATGTCATAATGGTCGTCATGGCGACGATGATGTCATAATGGTCGTCATGGCGACGATGACGTCATAATGGTCGTCATGGCGACGATGATGTCATAATGGTCGTCATGGCGACGGTGATGTCATAATTGTCGTCATGGTGACGAAGATGTCATAATGGTCGTCATGGCGACGGTATTGCCATAATGGTCGTCATGGCGACGATGATGTCATAATGGTCGTCATGGCGACGATGATGTCATAATGGTCGTCATGGCGACGATGATGTCAGTATGGTGGTCATGGCTTTGGTGATGTCATAATGGTCGTCATGGCGACGGTGATGTCATAATGGTCGTCATGGCAATGGTGATGTCAGAATGGTCGTCATGGCGACGATGATGTCAGTATGGTGGACATGGCTTTGGTGATGTCACAATGGTCGTCATGGCGACGATGATGTCATAATGGTCGTCATGGCGACGATGATGTCAATATGGTCGTCATGGCTTTCGTGATGCCATAATGGTCGTCATGGCGACGATGATGTCATAATGGTCGTCACGGCGACGATGATGTCATAATGGTCGTCACAGCGACGGTGATGTCATAATGGTCGTCATGGCGACGATGATGTCATACTGGTCGTCATGGCGACGGTGTTGCCATAATGGTCGTCATGGCGACGATGATGTCATAATGGTCGTCATGGCGACGATGACGTCATAATGGTCGTCATGGCGACGATGACGTCATAATGGTCGTCATGGCGACGATGATGTCATAATGGTCGTCATGGCGACGGTGCTGCCATAATGGTCGTCATGGCGACGGTGATGTCATAATGGTCGTCATGCCGACGGTGATGTCATAATGGTCGTCATGGTGAAGATGATGTCATAATGGTCGTCATGGCGACGATGATGTCATAATGGTCGTCATGGCGACGATGATGTCATAATGGTCGTCATGGCGACGATGATGTCATAATGGTCGTCATGGCGACGATGATGTCATAATGGTCGTCATGGCGACGATGATGTAAGTATGGTGGTCATGGCTTTGGTGATGTCATAATGGTCGTCATGGCGACGGTGATGTCATAATGGTCGTCATGGCAATGGTGATGTCAGAATGGTCGTCATGGCGACGATGATGTCAGTATGGTGGTCATGGCTTTGGTGATGTCATAATGGTCGTCATGGCGACGATGATGTCATAATGGTCGTCATGGCGACGATGATGTCAATATGGTCGTCATGGCTTTGGTGATGTCATAATGGTCGTCATGGCGACGGTGATGTCATAATGGTCGTCATGGCGACGATGATGTCATAATGGTCGTCACGGCGACGATGATGTCATAATGGTCGTCACGACGACGGTGATGTCATAATGGTCGTCATGGCGACTATGATGTCATACTGGTCGTCATGGCGACGGTGCTGCCATAATGGTCGTCATGGCGACGGTGATGTCATAATGGTCGTCATGCCGACGATGATGTCATAATGGTCGTCATGGTGAAGATGATGTCATAATGGTCGTCATGGCGACGATGATGTCATAATGGTCATCATGGCGACGATGATGTCATAATGGTCGTCATGGCGACGATGATGTCATAATGGTCGTCATGGCGACGATGATGTAAGTATGGTGGTCATGGCTTTGGTGATGTCATAATGGTCGTCATGGCGACGGTGATGTCATAATGGTCGTCATGGCAATGGTGATGTCAGAATGGTCGTCATGGCGACGATGATGTCAGTATGGTGGTCATGGCTTTGGTGATGTCATAATGGTCGTCATGGCGACGATGATGTCATAATGGTCGTCATGGCGACGATGATGTCAATATGGTCGTCATGGCTTTGGTGATGTCATAATGGTCGTCATGGCGACGGTGATGTCATAATGGTCGTCATGGCGACGATGATGTCATAATGGTCGTCACGGCGACGATGATGTCATAATGGTCGTCACGACGACGGTGATGTCATAATGGTCGTCATGGCGACTATGATGGCATACTGGTCATCATGGCGACGGTGTTGCCATAATGGTCGTCATGGCGACGATGATGTCATAATGGTCGTCATGGCGACGATGACATCATAATGGTCGTCATGGCGACGATGATGTCATAATGGTCGTCATGGCGACGGTGTTGCCATAATGGTCGTCATGGCGACGGTGATGTCATAATGGTCGTCATGGCGACGGTGATGTCATAATGGTCGTCATGCCGACGATGATGTCATAATGGTCGTCATGGTGAAGATGATGTCATAATGGTCGTCATGGCGACGAAGATGTCATAATGGTCGTCATGGCGACGATGACGTCATAATGGTCGTCATGGCGACGATGATGTCATAATAGTCGTCATGGCGACGATGATGTCATAATGGTCGTCATGCCGACGATGATGTCATAATGGTCGTCATGGCGACGGTGTTGCCATAATGGTTGTCATGGCGACGATGATGTCATAATGGTCGTCATGGCGACGATGATGTCAATATGGTCGTCATGGCTTTGGTGATGTCATAATGGTCGTCATGGCGACGGTGATGTCATAATGGTCGTCATGGCGACGATGATGTCATAATGGTCGTCACGGCGACGATGATGTCATAATGGTCGTCACGGCGACGGTGATGTCATAATGGTCGTCATGGCGACGATGATGTCATAATGGTCGTCATGGTGAAGATGATGTCATAATGGTCGTCATGGCGACGATGACGTCATAATGGTCGTCATGGCGACGATGACGTCATAATGGTCGTCATGGCGACGATGACGTCATAATGGTCGTCATGGCGACGATGACGTCATAATGGTCGTCATGGCGACGATGATGTCATAATGGTCGTCATGGCGACGATGATGTCATACTTGTCGTCATGGCGACGGTGCTGCCATAATGGTCGTCATGCCGACGATGATATCATAATGGTCGTCATGGTGAAGATGATGTCATAATGGTCGTCATGGCGACGATGATGTCATAATGGTCGTCATGGCGACGATGATGTCATAATGGTCGTCATGGCGATGATGACGTCATAATGGTCGTCATGGCGACGGTGATGTCATAATGGTCGTCATGGCGACGATGATGTCATAATGGTCGTCATGGCGACGATGACGTCATAATGGTCGTCATGGCGACGATGATGTCATAATGGTCGTCATGGCGACGGTGATGTCATAATAGTCGTCATGGTGACGAAGATGTCATAATGGTCGTCATGCCGACGATGATGTCATAATGGTCGTCATGGCGACGGTGTTGCCATAATGGTCGTCATGGCGACGATGATGTCATAATGGTCGTCATGGCGACGATGATGTCATAATGGTCGTCATGGCGACGATGATGTCAGTATGGTGGTCATGGCTTTGGTGATGTCATAATGGTCGTCATGGCGACGGTGATGTCATAATGGTCGTCATGGCAATGGTGATGTCAGAATGGTCGTCATGGCGACGATGATGTCAGTATGGTGGTCATGGCTTTGGTGATGTCAAAATGGTCGTCATGGCGACGATGATGTCATAATGGTCGTCATGGCGACGATGATGTCAATATGGTCGTCATGGCTTTGGTGATGTCATAATGGTCGTCATGGCGACGGTGATGTCATAATGGTCGTCATGGCGACGATGATGTCATAATGGTCGTCACGGCGACGATGATATCATAATGGTCGTCAAGACGACGGTGATGTCATAATGGTCGTCATGGCGACTATGATGTCATACTGGTCGTCATGGCGACGGTGTTGCCATAATGGTCGTCATGGCGACGATGATGTCATAATGGTCGTCATGGCGACGATGATGTCATAATGGTCGTCATGGCGACGATGACGTCATAATGGTCGTCATGGCGACGATGATGTCATAATGGTCGTCATGGCGACGATGATGTCATACTGGTCGTCATGGCGACGGTGATGTCATAATGGTCGTCATGGCGACGATGACGTCATAATGGTCGTCATGGCGACGATGACGTCATAATGGTCGTCATGGCGACGATGACGTCATAATGGTCGTCATGGCGACGATGATGTCATACTTGTCGTCATGGCGACGGTGCTGCCATAATGGTCGTCATGCCGACGATGATATCATAATGGTCGTCATGGTGAAGATGATGTCATAATGGTCGTCATGGCGACGATGATGTCATAATGGTCGTCATGGCGACGATGATGTCATAATGGTCGTCATGGCGATGATGACGTCATAATGGTCGTCATGGCGACGGTGATGTCATAATGGTCGTCATGGCGACGATGATGTCATAATGGTCGTCATGGCGACGATGACGTCATAATGGTCGTCATGGCGACGATGATGTCATAATGGTCGTCATGGCGACGGTGATGTCATAATAGTCGTCATGGTGACGAAGATGTCATAATGGTCGTCATGCCGACGATGATGTCATAATGGTCGTCATGGCGACGGTGTTGCCATAATGGTCGTCATGGCGACGATGATGTCATAATGGTCGTCATGGCGACGATGATGTCATAATGGTCGTCATGGCGACGATGATGTCAGTATGGTGGTCATGGCTTTGGTGATGTCATAATGGTCGTCATGGCGACGGTGATGTCATAATGGTCGTCATGGCAATGGTGATGTCAGAATGGTCGTCATGGCGACGATGATGTCAGTATGGTGGTCATGGCTTTGGTGATGTCAAAATGGTCGTCATGGCGACGATGATGTCATAATGGTCGTCATGGCGACGATGATGTCAATATGGTCGTCATGGCTTTGGTGATGTCATAATGGTCGTCATGGCGACGGTGATGTCATAATGGTCGTCATGGCGACGATGATGTCATAATGGTCGTCACGGCGACGATGATGTCATAATGGTCGTCAAGACGACGGTGATGTCATAATGGTCGTCATGGCGACTATGATGTCATACTGGTCGTCATGGCGACGGTGTTGCCATAATGGTCGTCATGGCGACGATGATGTCATAATGGTCGTCATGGCGACGATGATGTCATAATGGTCGTCATGGCGACGATGACGTCATAATGGTTGTCATGGCGACGATGATGTCATAATGGTCGTCATGGCGACGATGATGTCATACTGGTCGTCATGGCGACGGTGTTGCCATAATGGTCGTCATGGCGACGGTGATGTCGTACTGGTCGTCATGCCGACGATGATGTCATAATGGTCGTCATGGTGAAGATGATGTCATAATGGTCGTCATGGCGACGAAGATGTCATAATGGTCGTCATGGCGACGATGACGTCATAATGGTCGTCATGGCGACGATGATGTCATAATAGTCGTCATGGCGACGATGATGTCATAATGGTCGTCATGCCGACGATGATGTCATAATGGTCGTCATGGCGACGGTGTTGCCATAATGGTTGTCATGGCGACGATGACGTCATAATGGTCATCATGGCGACGATGACGTCATAATGGTTGTCATGGCGACGATGATGTCAGTATGGTGGTCATGGCTTTGGTGATGTCATAATGGTCGTCAGGGCGACGGTGATGTCATAATGGTCGTCATGGCAAAGGTGATGTCAGAATGGTCGTCATGGAGACGATGATGTCAGTATGGTGGTCATGGCTTTGGTGATGTCATAATGGTCGTCATGGCGACGATGATGTCATAATGGTCGTCATGGCGACGATGATGTCAATATGGTTGTCATGGCTTTGGTGATGTCATAATGGTCGTCATGGCGACGGTGATGTCATAATGGTCGTCATGGCGACGATGATGTCATAATGGTCGTCACGGCGACGATGATGTCATGATGGTCGTCACAGCGACGGTGATGTCATAATGGTCGTCATGGCGACGATGATGTCATTCTGGTCGTCATGGCGACGGTGTTGCCATAATGGTCGTCATGGCGACGGTGTTGCCATAATGGTCGTCATGGCGACGATGATGTCATAATGGTCGTCATGGCGACGATGTTGCCATAATGTTTGTAATGGCGACGATGACGTCATAATAGTCGTCATGGCGACGATGATGTCATAATCGTCGTCATGGCGACGATGATGTCATACTGGTCGTCATGTTGACGGTGTTGCCATAATGGTCGTCAATGCGACGATCATGTCAATATGGTTGTCATGGCTTTGGTGATGTCATAATGGTCGTCATTGCTTTGGTGATGTCATAATGGTCGTCATAGCGACGGTGATGTCATAATGGTCGTCATGGCGACGATTATGTCATAATGGTCGTCACGACGACGATGATGTCATAATGGTCGTCACGGCGACGGTGATGTCATAATGTTCGTCATGGCGACGATGATATCATACTGGTCGTCATGGCGACGGTGTTGCCATAATGGTCGTCATGCCGACGATGATGTCATAATGGTCGTCATGGCGACGATGATGTCATAATGGTCGTCATGCCGACGATGATGTCATAATGGTCGTCATGGCGAAGATGATGTCATAATGGTCGTCATGGCGACGATGATGTCATAATGGTCGTCATGGCAACGATGACGTCATAATGGTCGTCATGGCGACGATGATGTCATAATGGTCATCATGGCGACGGTGATGTCATAATGGTCATCATGGCGACGGTGATGTCATAATAGTCGTCATGGCGACGATGATGTCATAATGGTCGTCATGCCGACGATGATGTCATAATGGTCGTCATGGCGACGGTGTTGCCATAATGGTCGTCATGGCGACGATGATGTCATAATGGTCGTCATGGCGACGATGATGTCATAATGGTCGTCATGGCGACGATGATGTCAGTATGGTGGTCATGGCTTTGGTGATGTCATAATGGTCGTCATGGCGACGGTGATGTCATAATGGTCGTCATGGCTTTGGTGATGTCAGAATGGTCGTCATGGCGACGATGATGTCAGTATGGTGGTCATGGCTTTGGTGATGTCATAATGGTCGTCATGGCGACGGTGATTTCATAATGGTCGTCATGGCAATGGTGATGTCAGAATGGTTGTCATGGCGACGATGATGTCAGTATGGTGGTCATGGCTTTGGTGATGTCATAATGGTCGTCATGGCGACGATGATGTCATAATGGTCGTCATGGCGACGATGATGTCAATATGGTTGTCAAGGCTTTGGTGATGTCATAATGGTCGTCATGGCGACGGTGATGTCATAATGGTCGTCATGGCGACGATGATGTCATAATGGTCGTCACGGCGACGATGATGTCATAATGGTCGTCACGGCGACGGTGATGTCATAATGGTCGTCATGGCGACGATGACGTCATAATGTTCGTCATGGCGACGATGATGTCATAATGGTCGTCATGGCGACGGTGATGTCATAATGGTCGTCATGGCAATGGTGATGTCAGAATGGTCGTCATGGCGACGATGATGTCATTATGGTGGTCATGGCTTTGGTGATGTCATAATGGTCGTCATGGCGACGGTGATGTCATAATGGTCGTCATGGCAATGTTGATGTCATAATGGTCGTCATGGCGACGATGATGTCAGTATGGTGGTCATGGCTTTAGTGATGTCATAATTGTCGTCATGGCGACGATGATGTCATAATGGTCGTCATGGCGACGATGATGTCAATATGGTTGTCATGGCTTTGGTGATGTCATAATGGTCGTCATGGCGACGATGATGTCATAATGGTCGCCATGGCGACGATGATGTCATAATGGTCGCCATGGCGACGATGATGTCATAATGGTCGTCATGGCTACGATGACGTCATAATGGTCGTCATGGCGATGATGATGTCATAATGGTCGTCATGGCGACGATGATGTCATACTGGTCGTCATGGCGACGGTGTTGCCATAATGGTCGTCATTGCGACGATGATGTCATAATGGTCGTCACGAAGACGATGATGTCATAATGGTCATCACGGCGACGGTAATGTCATAATGGTCGTCATGGCGACGATGATGTCATACTGGTCGTCATGGCGACGGTGTTGCCATAATGGTCGTCATGGCGACGATGATGTCATAATGGTCGTCACGGCGACGATGATGTCATAATGGTCGTCACGGCGACGGTGATGTCATAATGGTCGTCATAGCGACGATGACGTTATAATGTTCGTCATGGCGACGATGATGTCATAATGGTCGTCATGGCGACGGTGATGTCATAATAGTCGTCATGGCGACGGTGATGTTATAATGGTCGTCATGCCGACGGTGTTACCATAATTATCGTCATGGCGACGGTGTTGCCATAATGGTCGTCATGGCGACGATGATGTCATAATGGTCGTCATGGCGACGATGATGTCATAATGGTCGTCATGGCGACGATGATGTCAGTATGGTGGTCATGGCTTTGGTGATGTCATAATGGTCGTCATGGTGACGGTGATATCATAATGGTCGTCATGGCAATGTTGATGTCATAATGGTCGTCATGGCGACGATGATGTCAGTATGGTGGTCATGGCTTTGGTGATGTCATAATTGTCGTCATGGCGACGATGATGTCATAATGGTCGTCATGGCGACGATGATGTCAATATGGTTGTCATGGCTTTGGTGATGTCATAATGGTCGTCATGGGGACGATTATGTCATAATGGTCGCCATGGCGACGATGATGTCATAATGGTCGTCATGGCGACGATGACGTTATAATGGTCGTCATGGCGACAATGATGTCATAATGGTCGTCATGGCGACGATGATGTCATACTGGTCGTCATGGCGACGGTGTTGCCATAATGGTCGTCATGGCGACGATGATGTCATAATGGTCGTCACGAAGACGATGATGTCATAATGGTCATCACGGCGACGGTAATGTCATAATGGTCGTCATGGCGACGGTGTTGCCATAATGGTCGTCATGGCGACGATGATGTCATAATGGTCGTCATGGCGACGATGATGTCATACTGGTCGTCATGGTGACGGTGTTGCCATAATGGTCGTCATGGCGACAATGATGTCAATATGGTTGTCATGGCTTTGGTGATGTCATTATGGTCGTCATGGCTTTGGTGATGTCATAATGGTCGTCATGGCGACAGGGATGTCATAATGGTCGTCATGGCGACACTGTTGCCATAATGGTTGTCATAGCGACGATGACGTCATAATGGTCGTCATGGCGACGATGACGTCATAATGGTCGTCATGGCGACGATGACGTCATAATGGTCGTCATGGCGACGATGATGTCATAATGGACGTCATGGCGACGATGATGTCATACTGGTCGTCATGGCGACGGTGCTGCCATAATGGTCGTCATGGCGACGGTGATGTCATAATGGTCGTCATGCCGACGATGATGTCATAATGGTCGTCATGGTGAAGATGATGTCATAATGGTCGTCATGGCGACGATGATGTCATAATCGTCATCATGGCGACGATGATGTCATAATGGTCGTCATGGCGACGATGACGTCATAATGGTCGTCATGGCGACGGTGATGTCATAATGGTCGTCATGGCGACGATGATGTCATAATGGTCGTCATGGCAATGGTGATGTCAGAATGGTTGTCATGGCGACGATGATGTCAGTATGGTGGTCATGGCTTTGGTGATGTCATAATGGTCGTCATGGCGACGATGATGTCATAATGGTCGTCATGGCGACGATGATGTCAATATGGTTGTCAAGGCTTTGGTGATGTCATAATGGTCGTCATGGCGACGGTGATGTCATAATGGTCGTCATGGCGACGATGATGTCATAATGGTCGTCACGGCGACGATGATGTCATAATGGTCGTCACGGCGACGGTGATGTCATAATGGTCGTCATGGCGACGATGACGTCATAATGTTCGTCATGGCGACGATGATGTCATAATGGTCGTCATGGCGACGGTGATGTCATAATGGTCGTCATGGCAATGGTGATGTCAGAATGGTCGTCATGGCGACGATGATGTCATTATGGTGGTCATGGCTTTGGTGATGTCATAATGGTCGTCATGGCGACGGTGATGTCATAATGGTCGTCATGGCAATGTTGATGTCATAATGGTCGTCATGGCGACGATGATGTCAGTATGGTGGTCATGGCTTTGGTGATGTCATAATTGTCGTCATGGCGACGATGATGTCATAATGGTCGTCATGGCGACGATGATGTCAATATGGTTGTCATGGCTTTGGTGATGTCATAATGGTCGTCATGGCGACGATGATGTCATAATGGTCGCCATGGCGACGATGATGTCATAATGGTCGCCATGGCGACGATGATGTCATAATGGTCGTCATGGCTACGATGACGTCATAATGGTCGTCATGGCGATGATGATGTCATAATGGTCGTCATGGCGACGATGATGTCATACTGGTCGTCATGGCGACGGTGTTGCCATAATGGTCGTCATTGCGACGATGATGTCATAATGGTCGTCACGAAGACGATGATGTCATAATGGTCATCACGGCGACGGTAATGTCATAATGGTCGTCATGGCGACGATGATGTCATACTGGTCGTCATGGCGACGGTGTTGCCATAATGGTCGTCATGGCGACGATGATGTCATAATGGTCGTCACGGCGACGATGATGTCATAATGGTCGTCACGGCGACGGTGATGTCATAATGGTCGTCATGGCGACGATGACGTTATAATGTTCGTCATGGCGACGATGATGTCATAATGGTCGTCATGGCGACGGTGATGTCATAATAGTCGTCATGGCGACGGTGATGTTATAATGGTCGTCATGCCGACGGTGTTACCATAATTATCGTCATGGCGACGGTGTTGCCATAATGGTCGTCATGGCGACGATGATGTCATAATGGTCGTCATGGCGACGATGATGTCATAATGGTCGTCATGGCGACGATGATGTCAGTATGGTGGTCATGGCTTTGGTGATGTCATAATGGTCGTCATGGTGACGGTGATATCATAATGGTCGTCATGGCAATGTTGATGTCATAATGGTCGTCATGGCGACGATGATGTCAGTATGGTGGTCATGGCTTTGGTGATGTCATAATTGTCGTCATGGCGACGATGATGTCATAATGGTCGTCATGGCGACGATGATGTCAATATGGTTGTCATGGCTTTGGTGATGTCATAATGGTCGTCATGGGGACGATTATGTCATAATGGTCGCCATGGCGACGATGATGTCATAATGGTCGTCATGGCGACGATGACGTTATAATGGTCGTCATGGCGACAATGATGTCATAATGGTCGTCATGGCGACGATGATGTCATACTGGTCGTCATGGCGACGGTGTTGCCATAATGGTCGTCATGGCGACGATGATGTCATAATGGTCGTCACGAAGACGATGATGTCATAATGGTCATCACGGCGACGGTAATGTCATAATGGTCGTCATGGCGACGGTGTTGCCATAATGGTCGTCATGGCGACGATGATGTCATAATGGTCGTCATGGCGACGATGATGTCATACTGGTCGTCATGGTGACGGTGTTGCCATAATGGTCGTCATGGCGACAATGATGTCAATATGGTTGTCATGGCTTTGGTGATGTCATTATGGTCGTCATGGCTTTGGTGATGTCATAATGGTCGTCATGGCGACAGGGATGTCATAATGGTCGTCATGGCGACACTGTTGCCATAATGGTTGTCATAGCGACGATGACGTCATAATGGTCGTCATGGCGACGATGACGTCATAATGGTCGTCATGGCGACGATGACGTCATAATGGTCGTCATGGCGACGATGATGTCATAATGGACGTCATGGCGACGATGATGTCATACTGGTCGTCATGGCGACGGTGCTGCCATAATGGTCGTCATGGCGACGGTGATGTCATAATGGTCGTCATGCCGACGATGATGTCATAATGGTCGTCATGGTGAAGATGATGTCATAATGGTCGTCATGGCGACGATGATGTCATAATGGTCATCATGGCGACGATGATGTCATAATGGTCGTCATGGCGACGATGACGTCATAATGGTCGTCATGGCGACGGTGATGTCATAATGGTCGTCATGGCGACGATGATGTCATAATGGTCGTCATGGCGACGATGATGTCATAATGGTCGTCATGGCGACGATGACGTCATAATGGTCGTCATGGCGACGATGATGTCATAATGGTCATCATGGCGACGGTGATGTCATAATAGTCGTCATGGTGACGATGATGTCATAATGGTCGTCATGCCGACGATGATGTCATAATGGTCGTCATGGCGACGGTGTTGCCATAATGGTCGTCATGGCGACGATGATGTCATAATGGTCGTCATGGCGACGATGATGTCATAATGGTCGTCATGGCGACGATGATGTCAGTATGGTGGTCATGGCTTTGGTGATGTCATAATGGTCATCATGGCGACGGTGATGTCATAATGGTCGTCATGGCAATGGTGATGTCAGAATGGTCGTCATGGCGACGATGATGTCAGTATGGTGGTCATGGCTTTGGTGATGTCATAATGGTCGTCATGGCGACGATGATGTCATAATGGTCGTCATGGCGACGATGATGTCAATATGGTCGTCATGGCTTTGGTGATGTCATAATGGTCGTCATGGCGACGGTGATGTCATAATGGTCGTCATGGCGACGATGATGTCATAATAGTCGTCACGATGATGTCATAATGGTCGTCACGGCGACGGTGATGTCATAATGGTCATCATGGCGACGATGATGTCATACTGGTCGTCATGGCGACGGTGTTGCCATAATGGTCGTCATGGCGACGATTATGTGATAATGGTCGTCATGGTGACGATGACGTCATAATGGTCGTCATGGCGACGAAAACGTCATAATGGTCGTCATGGCGACGATGATGTCATAATGGTCGTCATGGCGACGATGATGTCATACTTGTCGTCATGGCGACGGTGCTGCCATAATGGTCGTCATGGCGACGGTGATGTCATAATGGTCGTCATGCCGACGATGATGTCATAGTGGTCGTCATGGCGACGATGATGTCATAATGGTCGTCATGGCGACGATGATGTCATAATGGTCGTCATGGCGACGATGATGTCATAATGGTCGTCATGGCGACGATGACGTCATAATGGTCGTCATGGCGACGGTGATGTCATAATGGTCGTCATGGCGACGATGATGTCATAATGGTCGTCATGGCGACGATGATGTCATAATGGTCGTCATGTCGACGATGATGTCAGTACGGTGGTCATGGCTTTGGTGATGTCATAATGGTCGTCATGGCGACGGTGATGTCATAATGGTCGTCATGGCAATGGTGATGTCAGAATGGTCGTCATGGCGACGATGACGTCATAATGGTCGTCATGGCGACGATGATGTCATAATGGTCGTCATGGCGACGGTGATGTCATAATAGTCGTCATGGTGACGATGATGTCATAATGGTCGTCATGCCGATGATGATGTCATAATGGTCGTCATGGCGACGGTGTTGCCATAATGGTCGTCATGGCGACGATGATGTCATAATGGTCGTCATGGCGACGATGATGTCATAATGGTCGTCATGGCGACGATGATGTCAGTATGGTGGTCATGGCTTTGGTGATGTCATAATGGTCGTCATGGCGACGGTGATGTCATAATGGTCGTCATGGCGACGATGATGTCATAATGGTCGTCACGGCGACAATGATGTCATAATGGTCGTCACGGCGACGGTGATGTCATAATGGTCGTCATGGCGACGATGATGTCATACTGGTCGTCATGGCGACGGTGTTGCCATAATGGTCGTCATGGCGACGATGATAGCATAATGGTCGTCATGGCGACGATGACGTCATAATGGTCGTCATGGCGACGATGATGTCATAATGGTCGTCATGGCGACGATGATGTCATAATGGTCGTCATGGCGACGATGATGTCATACTTGTCGTCATGGCGACGGTGCTGCCATAATGGTCGTCATGGCGACGGTGATGTCATAATGGTCGTCATGCCGACGATGATGTCATAATGGTCGTCATGGTGAAGATGATGTCATAATGGTCGTCATGGCGACGATGATGTCATAATGGTCGTCATGGCGACGATGATGTCATAATGGTCGTCATGGCGACGATGATGTCATAATGGTCGTCATGGCGACGATGATGTAAGTATGGTGGTCATGGCTTTGGTGATGTCATAATGGTCGTCATGGCGACGGTGATGTCATAATGGTCGTCATGGCAATGGTGATGTCAGAATGGTCGTCATGGCGACGATGATGTCAGTATGGTGGTCATGGCTTTGGTGATGTCAGAATGGTCGTCATGGCGACGATGATGTCATAATGGTCGTCATGGCGACGATGATGTCAATATGGTCGTCATGGCTTTGGTGATGTCATAATGGTCGTCATGGCGACGGTGATGTCATAATGGTCGTCATGGCGACGATGATGTCATAATGGTCGTCACGGCGACGATGATGTCATAATGGTCGTCACGGCGACGATGATGTCATAATGGTCGTCACGATGACGGTGATGTCATAATGGTCGTCATGGCGACTATGATGTCATACTGGTCGTCATGGCGACGGTGCTGCCATAATGGTCGTCATGGCGACGGTGATGTCATAATGGTCATCATGCCGACGATGATGTCATAATGGTCGTCATGGTGAAGATGATGTCATAATGGTCGTCATGGCGACGATGATGTCATAATGGTCGTCATGGCGACGATGATGTCATAATGGTCGTCATGGCGACGATGATGTCATAATGGTCGTCATGGCGACGATGATGTAAGTATGGTGGTCATGGCTTTGGTGATGTCATAATGGTCGTCATGGCGACGGTGATGTCATAATGGTCGTCATGGCAATGGTGATGTCAGAATGGTCGCGACGATGATGTCAGTATGGTGGTCATGGCTTTGGTGATGTCATAATGGTCGTCATGGCGACGATGATGTCATAATGGTCGTCATGGCGACGATGATGTCAATATGGTCGTCATGGCTTTGGTGATGTCATAATGGTCGTCATGGCGACGGTGATGTCATAATGGTCGTCATGGCGACGATGATGTCATAATGGTCGTCACGGCGACGATGATGTCATAATGGTCGTCACGACGATGGTGATGTCATAATGGTCGTCATGGCGACTATGATGTCATACTGGTCGTCATGGCGACGGTGCTGCCATAATGGTCGTCATGGCGACGGTGATGTCATAATGGTCGTCATGCCGACGATGATGTCATAATGGTCGTCATGGTGAAGATGATGTCATAATGGTCGTCATGGCGACGATGATGTCATAATGGTCGTCTTGGCGACGATGATGTCATAATGGTCGTCATGGCGACGATGATGTCATAATGGTCGTCATGGCGACGATGATGTAAGTATGGTGGTCATGGCTTTGGTGATGTCATAATGGTCGTCATGGCGACGGTGATGTCATAATGGTCGTCATGGCAATGGTGATGTCAGAATGGTCGTCATGGCGACGATGATGTCAGTATGGTGGTCATGGCTTTGGTGATGTCATAATGGTCGTCATGGCGACGATGATGTCATAATGGTCGTCATGGCGACGATGATGTCAATATGGTCGTCATGGCTTTGGTGATGTCATAATGGTCGTCATGGCGACGGTGATGTCATAATGGTCGTCATGGCGACGATGATGTCATAATGGTCGTCACGGCGACGATGATGTCATAATGGTCGTCACGACGACGGTGATGTCATAATGGTCGTCATGGCGACTATGATGTCATACTGGTCGTCATGGCGACGGTGTTGCCATAATGGTCGTCATGGCGACGATGATGTCATAATGGTCGTCATGGCGACGATGACGTCATAATGGTCGTCATGCCGACGATGATGTCATAATGGTCGTCATGGCGACGATGATGTCATACTGGTCGTCATGGCGACGGTGTTGCCATAATGGTCGTCATGGCGACGGTGATGTCATAATGGTCGTCATGCCGACGATGATGTCATAATGGTCGTCATGGTGAAGATGATGTCATAATGGTCGTCATGGCGACGAAGATGTCATTATGGTCGTCATGGCGACGATGACGTCATAATGGTCGTCATGGCGACGATGATGTCATAATAGTCGTCATGGCGACGATGATGTCATAATGGTCGTCATGCCGACGATGATGTCATAATGGTCGTCATGGCGACGGTGTTGCCATAATGGTTGTCATGGCGACGATGATGTCATAATGGTCGTCATGGCGACGATGATGTCAATATGGTCGTCATGGCTTTGGTGATGTCATAATGGTCGTCACGGCGACGGTGATGTCATAATGGTCGTCACGGCGACGATGATGTCATAATGGTCGTCACGGCGACGATGATGTCATAATGGTCGTCACGGCGACCGTGATGTCATAATGGTCGTCACGGCGACGATGATGTCATAATGGTCGTCACGGCGACGATGATGTCATAATGGTCGTCACGGCGACGGTGATGTCATAATGGTCGTCATGGCGACGATGATGTCATACTGGTCGTCATGGCGACGGTGTTGCCATAATGGTCGTCATGGCGACGATGATGTCATAATGGTCGTCATGGCGACGATGACGTCATAATGGTCGTCATGGCGACGATGACGTCATAATGGTCGTCATGGCGACGATGATGTCATAATGGTCGTCATGGCGACGATGATGTCATACTTGTCGTCATGGCGACGGTGCTGCCATAATGGTCGTCATGGCGACGGTGATGTCATAATGGTCGTCATGCCGACGATGATGTCATAATGGTCGTCATGGTGAAGATGATGTCATAATGGTCGTCATGGCGACGATGATGTCATAATGGTCGTCATGGCGACGATGATGTCATAATGGTCGTCATGGCGACGATGACGTCATAATGGTCGTCATGGCGACGATGACGTCATAATGGTCGTCATGGCGACGATGACGTCATAATGGTCGTCATGGCGACGGTGATGTCATAATGGTCGTCATGGCGACGATGATGTCATAATGGTCGTCATGGCGACGATGACGTCATAATGGTCGTCATGGCGACGATGATGTCATAATGGTCGTCATGGCGACGGTGATGTCATAATTGTCGTCATGGTGACGAAGATGTCATAATGGTCGTCATGGCGACGGTATTGCCATAATGGTCGTCATGGCGACGATGATGTCATAATGGTCGTCATGGCGACGATGATGTCATAATGGTCGTCATGGCGACGATGATGTCAGTATGGTGGTCATGGCTTTGGTGATGTCATAATGGTCGTCATGGCGACGGTGATGTCATAATGGTCGTCATGGCAATGGTGATGTCAGAATGGTCGTCATGGCGACGATGATGTCAGTATGGTGGACATGGCTTTGGTGATGTCACAATGGTCGTCATGGCGACGATGATGTCATAATGGTCGTCATGGCGACGATGATGTCAATATGGTCGTCATGGCTTTCGTGATGCCATAATGGTCGTCATGGCGACGATGATGTCATAATGGTCGTCACGGCGACGATGATGTCATAATGGTCGTCACAGCGACGGTGATGTCATAATGGTCGTCATGGCGACGATGATGTCATACTGGTCGTCATGGCGACGGTGTTGCCATAATGGTCGTCATGGCGACGATGATGTCATAATGGTCGTCATGGCGACGATGACGTCATAATGGTCGTCATGGCGACGATGACGTCATAATGGTCGTCATGGCGACGATGATGTCATAATGGTCGTCATGGCGACGGTGCTGCCATAATGGTCGTCATGGCGACGGTGATGTCATAATGGTCGTCATGCCGACGGTGATGTCATAATGGTCGTCATGGTGAAGATGATGTCATAATGGTCGTCATGGCGACGATGATGTCATAATGGTCGTCATGGCGACGATGATGTCATAATGGTCGTCATGGCGACGATGATGTCATAATGGTCGTCATGGCGACGATGATGTCATAATGGTCGTCATGGCGACGATGATGTAAGTATGGTGGTCATGGCTTTGGTGATGTCATAATGGTCGTCATGGCGACGGTGATGTCATAATGGTCGTCATGGCAATGGTGATGTCAGAATGGTCGTCATGGCGACGATGATGTCAGTATGGTGGTCATGGCTTTGGTGATGTCATAATGGTCGTCATGGCGACGATGATGTCATAATGGTCGTCATGGCGACGATGATGTCAATATGGTCGTCATGGCTTTGGTGATGTCATAATGGTCGTCATGGCGACGGTGATGTCATAATGGTCGTCATGGCGACGATGATGTCATAATGGTCGTCACGGCGACGATGATGTCATAATGGTCGTCACGACGACGGTGATGTCATAATGGTCGTCATGGCGACTATGATGTCATACTGGTCGTCATGGCGACGGTGCTGCCATAATGGTCGTCATGGCGACGGTGATGTCATAATGGTCGTCATGCCGACGATGATGTCATAATGGTCGTCATGGTGAAGATGATGTCATAATGGTCGTCATGGCGACGATGATGTCATAATGGTCATCATGGCGACGATGATGTCATAATGGTCGTCATGGCGACGATGATGTCATAATGGTCGTCATGGCGACGATGATGTAAGTATGGTGGTCATGGCTTTGGTGATGTCATAATGGTCGTCATGGCGACGGTGATGTCATAATGGTCGTCATGGCAATGGTGATGTCAGAATGGTCGTCATGGCGACGATGATGTCAGTATGGTGGTCATGGCTTTGGTGATGTCATAATGGTCGTCATGGCGACGATGATGTCATAATGGTCGTCATGGCGACGATGATGTCAATATGGTCGTCATGGCTTTGGTGATGTCATAATGGTCGTCATGGCGACGGTGATGTCATAATGGTCGTCATGGCGACGATGATGTCATAATGGTCGTCACGGCGACGATGATGTCATAATGGTCGTCACGACGACGGTGATGTCATAATGGTCGTCATGGCGACTATGATGGCATACTGGTCATCATGGCGACGGTGTTGCCATAATGGTCGTCATGGCGACGATGATGTCATAATGGTCGTCATGGCGACGATGACATCATAATGGTCGTCATGGCGACGATGATGTCATAATGGTCGTCATGGCGACGGTGTTGCCATAATGGTCGTCATGGCGACGGTGATGTCATAATGGTCGTCATGGCGACGGTGATGTCATAATGGTCGTCATGCCGACGATGATGTCATAATGGTCGTCATGGTGAAGATGATGTCATAATGGTCGTCATGGCGACGAAGATGTCATAATGGTCGTCATGGCGACGATGACGTCATAATGGTCGTCATGGCGACGATGATGTCATAATAGTCGTCATGGCGACGATGATGTCATAATGGTCGTCATGCCGACGATGATGTCATAATGGTCGTCATGGCGACGGTGTTGCCATAATGGTTGTCATGGCGACGATGATGTCATAATGGTCGTCATGGCGACGATGATGTCAATATGGTCGTCATGGCTTTGGTGATGTCATAATGGTCGTCATGGCGACGGTGATGTCATAATGGTCGTCATGGCGACGATGATGTCATAATGGTCGTCACGGCGACGATGATGTCATAATGGTCGTCACGGCGACGGTGATGTCATAATGGTCGTCATGGCGACGATGATGTCATAATGGTCGTCATGGTGAAGATGATGTCATAATGGTCGTCATGGCGACGATGACGTCATAATGGTCGTCATGGCGACGATGACGTCATAATGGTCGTCATGGCGACGATGACGTCATAATGGTCGTCATGGCGACGATGACGTCATAATGGTCGTCATGGCGACGATGATGTCATAATGGTCGTCATGGCGACGATGATGTCATACTTGTCGTCATGGCGACGGTGCTGCCATAATGGTCGTCATGCCGACGATGATATCATAATGGTCGTCATGGTGAAGATGATGTCATAATGGTCGTCATGGCGACGATGATGTCATAATGGTCGTCATGGCGACGATGATGTCATAATGGTCGTCATGGCGATGATGACGTCATAATGGTCGGCATGGCGACGGTGATGTCATAATGGTCGTCATGGCGACGATGATGTCATAATGGTCGTCATGGCGACGATGACGTCATAATGGTCGTCATGGCGACGATGATGTCATAATGGTCGTCATGGCGACGGTGATGTCATAATAGTCGTCATGGTGACGAAGATGTCATAATGGTCGTCATGCCGACGATGATGTCATAATGGTCGTCATGGCGACGGTGTTGCCATAATGGTCGTCATGGCGACGATGATGTCATAATGGTCGTCATGGCGACGATGATGTCATAATGGTCGTCATGGCGACGATGATGTCAGTATGGTGGTCATGGCTTTGGTGATGTCATAATGGTCGTCATGGCGACGGTGATGTCATAATGGTCGTCATGGCAATGGTGATGTCAGAATGGTCGTCATGGCGACGATGATGTCAGTATGGTGGTCATGGCTTTGGTGATGTCAAAATGGTCGTCATGGCGACGATGATGTCATAATGGTCGTCATGGCGACGATGATGTCAATATGGTCGTCATGGCTTTGGTGATGTCATAATGGTCGTCATGGCGACGGTGATGTCATAATGGTCGTCATGGCGACGATGATGTCATAATGGTCGTCACGGCGACGATGATATCATAATGGTCGTCAAGACGACGGTGATGTCATAATGGTCGTCATGGCGACTATGATGTCATACTGGTCGTCATGGCGACGGTGTTGCCATAATGGTCGTCATGGCGACGATGATGTCATAATGGTCGGCATGGCGACGATGATGTCATAATGGTCGTCATGGCGACGATGACGTCATAATGGTCGTCATGGCGACGATGATGTCATAATGGTCGTCATGGCGACGATGATGTCATACTGGTCGTCATGGCGACGGTGATGTCATAATGGTCGTCATGGTGAAGATGATGTCATAATGGTCGTCATGGCGACGATGACGTCATAATGGTCGTCATGCGACAATGACGTCATAATGGTCGTCATGGCGACGATGACGTCATAATGGTCGTCATGGCGACGATGACGTCATAATGGTCGTCATGGCGACGATGATGTCATACTTGTCGTCATGGCGACGGTGCTGCCATAATGGTCGTCATGCCGGCGATGATATCATAATGGTCGTCATGGTGAAGATGATGTCATAATGGTCGTCATGGCGACGATGATGTCATAATGGTCGTCATGGCGACGATGATGTCATAATGGTCGTCATGGCGATGATGACGTCATAATGGTCGTCATGGCGACGGTGATGTCATAATGGTCGTCATGGCGACGATGATGTCATAATGGTCGTCATGGCGACGATGACGTCATAATGGTCGTCATGGCGACGATGATGTCATAATGGTCGTCATGGCGACGGTGATGTCATAATAGTCGTCATGGTGACGAAGATGTCATAATGGTCGTCATGCCGACGATGATGTCATAATGGTCGTCATGGCGACGGTGTTGCCATAATGGTCGTCATGGCGACGATGATGTCATAATGGTCGTCATGGCGACGATGATGTCATAATGGTCGTCATGGCGACGATGATGTCAGTATGGTGGTCATGGCTTTGGTGATGTCATAATGGTCGTCATGGCGACGGTGATGTCATAATGGTCGTCATGGCAATGGTGATGTCAGAATGGTCGTCATGGCGACGATGATGTCAGTATGGTGGTCATGGCTTTGGTGATGTCAAAATGGTCGTCATGGCGACGATGATGTCATAATGGTCGTCATGGCGACGATGATGTCAATATGGTCGTCATGGCTTTGGTGATGTCATAATGGTCGTCATGGCGACGGTGATGTCATAATGGTCGTCATGGCGACGATGATGTCATAATGGTCGTCACGGCGACGATGATGTCATAATGGTCGTCAAGACGACGGTGATGTCATAATGGTCGTCATGGCGACTATGATGTCATACTGGTCGTCATGGCGACGGTGTTGCCATAATGGTCGTCATGGCGACGATGATGTCATAATGGTCGTCATGGCGACGATGATGTCATAATGGTCGTCATGGCGACGATGACGTCATAATGGTTGTCATGGCGACGATGATGTCATAATGGTCGTCATGGCGACGATGATGTCATACTGGTCGTCATGGCGACGGTGTTGCCATAATGGTCGTCATGGCGACGGTGATGTCATACTGGTCGTCATGCCGACGATGATGTCATAATGGTCGTCATGGTGAAGATGATGTCATAATGGTCGTCATGGCGACGAAGATGTCATAATGGTCGTCATGGCGACGATGACGTCATAATGGTCGTCATGGCGACGATGATGTCATAATAGTCGTCATGGCGACGATGATGTCATAATGGTCGTCATGCCGACGATGATGTCATAATGGTCGTCATGGCGACGGTGTTGCCATAATGGTTGTCATGGCGACGATGACGTCATAATGGTCATCATGGCGACGATGACGTCATAATGGTTGTCATGGCGACGATGATGTCAGTATGGTGGTCATGGCTTTGGTGATGTCATAATGGTCGTCAGGGCGACGGTGATGTCATAATGGTCGTCATGGCAAAGGTGATGTCAGAATGGTCGTCATGGAGACGATGATGTCAGTATGGTGGTCATGGCTTTGGTGATGTCATAATGGTCGTCATGGCGACGATGATGTCATAATGGTCGTCATGGCGACGATGATGTCAATATGGTTGTCATGGCTTTGGTGATGTCATAATGGTCGTCATGGCGACGGTGATGTCATAATGGTCGTCATGGCGACGATGATGTCATAATGGTCGTCACGGCGACGATGATGTCATGATGGTCGTCACAGCGACGGTGATGTCATAATGGTCGTCATGGCGACGATGATGTCATTCTGGTCGTCATGGCGACGGTGTTGCCATAATGGTCGTCATGGCGACGGTGTTGCCATAATGGTCGTCATGGCGACGATGATGTCATAATGGTCGTCATGGCGACGATGTTGCCATAATGTTTGTAATGGCGACGATGACGTCATAATAGTCGTCATGGCGACGATGATGTCATAATCGTCGTCATGGCGACGATGATGTCATACTGGTCGTCATGTTGACGGTGTTGCCATAATGGTCGTCAATGCGACGATCATGTCAATATGGTTGTCATGGCTTTGGTGATGTCATAATGGTCGTCATGGCTTTGGTGATGTCATAATGGTCGTCATAGCGACGGTGATGTCATAATGGTCGTCATGGCGACGATTATGTCATAATGGTCGTCACGACGACGATGATGTCATAATGGTCGTCACGGCGACGGTGATGTCATAATGTTCGTCATGGCGACGATGATATCATACTGGTCGTCATGGCGACGGTGTTGCCATAATGGTCGTCATGCCGACGATGATGTCATAATGGTCGTCATGGCGACGATGATGTCATAATGGTCGTCATGCCGACGATGATGTCATAATGGTCGTCATGGCGAAGATGATTTCATAATGGTCGTCATGGCGACGATGATGTCATAATGGTCGTCATGGCAACGATGACGTCATAATGGTCGTCATGGCGACGATGATGTCATAATGGTCATCATGGCGACGGTGATGTCATAATGGTCATCATGGCGACGGTGATGTCATAATAGTCGTCATGGCGACGATGATGTCATAATGGTCGTCATGCCGACGATGATGTCATAATGGTCGTCATGGCGACGGTGTTGCCATAATGGTCGTCATGGCGACGATGATGTCATAATGGTCGTCATGGCGACGATGATGTCATAATGGTCGTCATGGCGACGATGATGTCAGTATGGTGGTCATGGCTTTGGTGATGTCATAATGGTCGTCATGGCGACGGTGATGTCATAATGGTCGTCATGGCTTTGGTGATGTCAGAATGGTCGTCATGGCGACGATGATGTCAGTATGGTGGTCATGGCTTTGGTGATGTCATAATGGTCGTCATGGCGACGGTGATTTCATAATGGTCGTCATGGCAATGGTGATGTCAGAATGGTTGTCATGGCGACGATGATGTCAGTATGGTGGTCATGGGTTTGGTGATGTCATAATGGTCGTCATGGCGACGATGATGTCATAATGGTCGTCATGGCGACGATGATGTCAATATGGTTGTCAAGGCTTTGGTGATGTCATAATGGTCGTCATGGCGACGGTGATGTCATAATGGTCGTCATGGCGACGATGATGTCATAATGGTCGTCACGGCGACGATGATGTCATAATGGTCGTCACGGCGACGGTGATGTCATAATGGTCGTCATGGCGACGATGACGTCATAATGTTCGTCATGGCGACGATGATGTCATAATGGTCGTCATGGCGACGGTGATGTCATAATGGTCGTCATGGCAATGGTGATGTCAGAATGGTCGTCATGGCGACGATGATGTCATTATGGTGGTCATGGCTTTGGTGATGTCATAATGGTCGTCATGGCGACGGTGATGTCATAATGGTCGTCATGGCAATGTTGATGTCATAATGGTCGTCATGGCGACGATGATGTCAGTATGGTGGTCATGGCTTTGGTGATGTCATAATTGTCGTCATGGCGACGATGATGTCATAATGGTCGTCATGGCGACGATGATGTCAATATGGTTGTCATGGCTTTGGTGATGTCATAATGGTCGTCATGGCGACGATGATGTCATAATGGTCGCCATGGCGACGATGATGTCATAATGGTCGCCATGGCGACGATGATGTCATAATGGTCGTCATGGCTACGATGACGTCATAATGGTCGTCATGGCGATGATGATGTCATAATGGTCGTCATGGCGACGATGATGTCATACTGGTCGTCATGGCGACGGTGTTGCCATAATGGTCGTCATTGCGACGATGATGTCATAATGGTCGTCACGAAGACGATGATGTCATAATGGTCATCACGGCGACGGTAATGTCATAATGGTCGTCATGGCGACGATGATGTCATACTGGTCGTCATGGCGACGGTGTTGCCATAATGGTCGTCATGGCGACGATGACGTCATAATGGTCGTCATGGCGACGATGATGTCATAATGGTCGTCATGGCGACGATGATGTCATACTGGTCGTCATGGTGACGGTGTTGCCATAATGGTCGTCATGGCGACAATGATGTCAATATGGTTGTCATGGCTTTGGTGATGTCATTATGGTCGTCATGGCTTTGGTGATGTCATAATGGTCGTCATGGCGACGGTGTTGCCATAATGGTTGTCATAGCGACGATGACGTCATAATGGTCGTCATGGTGACGATGACGTCATAATGGTCGTCATGGCGACGATGACGTCATAATCGTCGTCATGGCGACGATGATGTCATAATGGTCGTCATGGCGACGATGATGTCATACTGGTCGTCATGGCGACGGTGCTGCCATAATGGTCGTCATGGCGACGGTGATGTCATAATGGTCGTCATGCCGACGATGATGTCATAATGGTCGTCATGGTGAAGATGATGTCATAATGGTCGTCATGGCGACGATGATGTCATAATGGTCGTCATGGCGACGATGATGTCATAATGGTCGTCATGGCGACGATGACGTCATAATGGTCGTCATGGCGACGGTGATGTCATAATGGTCGTCATGGCGACGATGATGTCATAATGGTCGTCATGGCGACGATGACGTCATAATGGTCGTCATGGCGACGATGATGTCATAATGGTCGTCATGGCGACTGTGATGTCATAATAGTAGTCATGGTGACGATGATGTCATAATGGTCGTCATGCCGACGATGATGTCATAATGGTCGTCATGGCGACGGTGTTGCCATAATGGTCGTCATGGCGACGATGATGTCATAATGGTCGTCATGGCGACGATGATGTCATAATGGTCGTCATGGCGACGATGATGTCAGTATGGTGGTCATGGCTTTGGTGATGTCATAATGGTCGTCATGGCGACGGTGATGTCATAATGGTCGTCATGGCAATGGTGATGTCAGAATGGTCGTCATGGCGACGATGATGTCAGTATGGTGGACATGGCTTTGGTGATGTCACAATGGTCGTCGTGGCGACGATGATGTCATAATGGTCGTCATGGCGACGATGATGTCAATATGGTCGTCATGGCTTTCGTGATGTCATAATGGTCGTCATGGCGACGGTGATGTCATAATGGTCGTCATGGCGACGATGATGTCATAATGGTCGTCACGGCGACGGTGATGTCATAATGGTCGTCATGGCGACGATGATGTGATACTGGTCGTCATGGCGACGGTGTTGCCATAATGGTCGTCATGGCGACGATGATGTCATAATGGTCGTCATGGCGACGATGACGTCATAATGGTCGTCATGGCGACGATGACGTCATAATGGTCGTCATGGCGACGATGATGTCATAATGGTCGTCTTGGTGACGATGATGTCATACTTGTCGTCATGGCGACGGTGCTGCCATAATGGTCGTCATGGCGACGGTGATGTCATAATGGTCGTCATGCCGACGATGATGTCATAATGGTCGTCATGGTGAAGATGATGTCATAATGGTCGTCATGGCGACGATGATGTCATAATGGTCGTCATGGCGACGATGATGTCATAATGGTCGTCATGGCGACGATGATGTCATAATGGTCGTCATGGCGACGATGATGTAAGTATGGTGGTCATGGCTTTGGTGATGTCATAATGGTCGTCATGGCGACGGTGATGTCATAATGGTCGTCATGGCAATGGTGATGTCAGAATGGTCGTCATGGCGACGATGATGTCAGTATGGTGGTCATGGCTTTGGTGATGTCATAATGGTCGTCATGGCGACGATGATGTCATAATGGTCGTCATGGCGACGATGATGTCAATATGGTCGTCATGGCTTTGGTGATGTCATAATGGTCGTCATGGCGACGGTGATGTCATAATGGTCGTCATGGCGACGATGTCATAATGGTCGTCACGGCGACGATGATGTCATAATGGTCGTCACGACGACGGTGATGTCATAATGGTCGTCATGGCGACTATGATGTCATACTGGTCGTCATGGCGACGGTGCTGCCATAATGGTCGTCATGGCGACGGTGATGTCATAATGGTCGTCATGCCGACGATGATGTCATAATGGTCGTCATGGTGAAGATGATGTCATAATGGTCGTCATGGCGACGATGATGTCATAATGGTCGTCATGGCGACGATGATGTCATATTGGTCGTCATGGCGACGATGATGTCATAATGGTCGTCATGGCGACGATGATGTAAGTATGGTGGTCATGGCTTTGGTGATGTCATAATGGTCGTCATGGCGACGGTGATGTCATAATGGTCGTCATGGCAATGGTGATGTCAGAATGGTCGTCATGGCGACGATGATGTCATTATGGTGGTCATGGCTTTGGTGATGTCATAATGGTCGTCATGGCGACGATGATGTCATAATGGTCGTCATGGCGACGATGATGTTAATATGGTCGTCATGGCTTTGGTGATGTCATAATGGTCGTCATGGCGACGGTGATGTCATAATGGTCGTCATGGCGACGATGATGTCATAATGGTCGTCACGGTGACGATGATGTCATAATGGTCGTCACGACGACGGTGATGTCATAATGGTCGTCATGGCGACTATGATGTCATACTGGTCGTCATGGCGACCGTGTTGCCATAATGGTTGTCATGGCGACGATGATGTCATAATGGTCGTCATGGCGGCGATGACGTCATAATGGTCGTCATGGCGACGATGATGTCATAATGGTCGTCATGGCGACGATGATGTCATACTGGTCGTCATGGCGACGGTGTTGCCATAATGGTCGTCATGGCGACGGTGATGTCATAATGGTCGTCATGCCGACGATGATGTCATAATGGTCGTCATGGTGAAGATGATGTCATAATGGTCGTCATGGCGACGAAGATGTCATAATGGTCGTCATGGTGACGATGACGTCATAATGGTCGTCATGGCGACGATGATGTCATAATAGTCGTCATGGCGACGATGATGTCATAATGGTCTTCATGGCGACGGTGTTGCCATAATGGTTGTCATGGCGACGATGATGTCATAATGGTCGTCATGGCGACGATGATGTCAATATGGTCGTCATGGCTTTGGTGATGTCATAATGGTCGTCATGGCGAAGGTGATGTCATAATGGTCGTCATGGCGACGATGATGTCATAATGGTCGTCACGGCGACGATGATGTCATAATGGTCGTCACGGCGACGGTGATGTCATAATGGTCGTCATGGCGACGATGATGTCATACTGGTCGTCATGGCGACGGTGTTGCCATAATGGTCGTCATGGCGACGATGACGTCATAATGGTCGTCATGGCGACGATGACGTCATAATGGTCGTCATGGCGACGATGATGTCATAATGGTCGTCATGGCGACGATGATGTCATACTTGTCGTCATGGCGACGGTGCTGCCATAATGGTCGTCATGCCGACGATGATATCATAATGGTCGTCATGGTGAAGATGATGTCATAATGGTCGTCATGGCGACGATGATGTCATAATGGTCGTCATGGCGACGATGATGTCATAATGGTCGTCATGGCGATGATGACGTCATAATGGTCGTCATGGCGACGGTGATGTCATAATGGTCGTCATGGCGACGATGATGTCATAATGGTCGTCATGGTGACGATGACGTCATAATGGTCGTCATGGCGACGATGATGTCATAATGGTCGTCATGGCGACGGTGATGTCATAATAGTCGTCATGGTGACGAAGATGTCATAATGGTCGTCATGCCGACGATGATGTCATAATGGTCGTCATGGCGACGGTGTTGCCATAATGGTCGTCATGGCGACGATGATGTCATAATGGTCGTCATGGCGACGATGATGTCATAATGGTCGTCATGGCGACGATGATGTCAGTATGGTGGTCATGGCTTTGGTGATGTCATAATGGTCGTCATGGCGACGGTGATGTCATAATGGTCGTCATGGCAATGGTGATGTCAGAATGGTCGTCATGGCGACGATGATGTCAGTATGGTGGTCATGGCTTTGGTGATGTCAAAATGGTCGTCATGGCGACGATGATGTCATAATGGTCGTCATGGCGACGATGATGTCAATATGGTCGTCATGGCTTTGGTGATGTCATAATGGTCGTCATGGCGACGGTGATGTCATAATGGTCGTCATGGCGACGATGATGTCATAATGGTCGTCACGGCGACGATGATATCATAATGGTCGTCAAGACGACGGTGATGTCATAATGGTCGTCATGGCGACTATGATGTCATACTGGTCGTCATGGCGACGGTGTTGCCATAATGGTCGTCATGGCGACGATGATGTCATAATGGTCGTCATGGCGACGATGATGTCATAATGGTCGTCATGGCGACGATGACGTCATAATGGTCGTCATGGCGACGATGATGTCATAATGGTCGTCATGGCGACGATAATGTCATACTGGTCGTCATGGCGACGGTGATGTCATAATGGTCGTCATGGTGAAGATGATGTCATAATGGTCGTCATGGCGACGATGACGTCATAATGGTCGTCATGGCGATGATGACGTCATAATGGTCGTCATGGCGACGATGACGTCATAATGGTCGTCATGGCGACGATGACGTCATAATGGTCGTCATGGCGACGATGATGTCATACTTGTCGTCATGGCGACGGTGCTGCCATAATGGTCGTCATGCCGACGATGATATCATAATGGTCGTCATGGTGAAGATGATGTCATAATGGTCGTCATGGCGACGATGATGTCATAATGGTCGTCATGGCGACGATGATGTCATAATGGTCGTCATGGCGATGATGACGTCATAATGGTCGTCATGGCGACGGTGATGTCATAATGGTCGTCATGGCGACGATGATGTCATAATGGTCGTCATGGCGACGATGACGTCATAATGGTCGTCATGGCGACGATGATGTCATAATGGTCGTCATGGCGACGGTGATGTCATAATAGTCGTCATGGTGACGAAGATGTCATAATGGTCGTCATGCCGACGATGATGTCATAATGGTCGTCATGGCGACGGTGTTGCCATAATGGTCGTCATGGCGACGATGATGTCATAATGGTCGTCATGGCGACGATGATGTCATAATGGTCGTCATGGCGACGATGATGTCAGTATGGTGGTCATGGCTTTGGTGATGTCATAATGGTCGTCATGGCGACGGTGATGTCATAATGGTCGTCATGGCAATGGTGATGTCAGAATGGTCGTCATGGCGACGATGATGTCAGTATGGTGGTCATGGCTTTGGTGATGTCAAAATGGTCGTCATGGCGACGATGATGTCATAATGGTCGTCATGGCGACGATGATGTCAATATGGTCGTCATGGCTTTGGTGATGTCATAATGGTCGTCATGGCGACGGTGATGTCATAATGGTCGTCATGGCGACGATGATGTCATAATGGTCGTCACGGCGACGATGATGTCATAATGGTCGTCAAGACGACGGTGATGTCATAATGGTCGTCATGGCGACTATGATGTCATACTGGTCGTCATGGCGACGGTGTTGCCATAATGGTCGTCATGGCGACGATGATGTCATAATGGTCGTCATGGCGACGATGATGTCATAATGGTCGTCATGGCGACGATGACGTCATAATGGTTGTCATGGCGACGATGATGTCATAATGGTCGTCATGGCGACGATGATGTCATACTGGTCGTCATGGCGACGGTGTTGCCATAATGGTCGTCATGGCGACGGTGATGTCATACTGGTCGTCATGCCGACGATGATGTCATAATGGTCGTCATGGTGAAGATGATGTCATAATGGTCGTCATGGCGACGAAGATGTCATAATGGTCGTCATGGCGACGATGACGTCATAATGGTCGTCATGGCGACGATGATGTCATAATAGTCGTCATGGCGACGATGATGTCATAATGGTCGTCATGCCGACGATGATGTCATAATGGTCGTCATGGCGACGGTGTTGCCATAATGGTTGTCATGGCGACGATGACGTCATAATGGTCATCATGGCGACGATGACGTCATAATGGTTGTCATGGCGACGATGATGTCAGTATGGTGGTCATGGCTTTGGTGATGTCATAATGGTCGTCAGGGCGACGGTGATGTCATAATGGTCGTCATGGCAAAGGTGATGTCAGAATGGTCGTCATGGAGACGATGATGTCAGTATGGTGGTCATGGCTTTGGTGATGTCATAATGGTCGTCATGGCGACGATGATGTCATAATGGTCGTCATGGCGACGATGATGTCAATATGGTTGTCATGGCTTTGGTGATGTCATAATGGTCGTCATGGCGACGGTGATGTCATAATGGTCGTCATGGCGACGATGATGTCATAATGGTCGTCACGGCGACGATGATGTCATGATGGTCGTCACAGCGACGGTGATGTCATAATGGTCGTCATGGCGACGATGATGTCATTCTGGTCGTCATGGCGACGGTGTTGCCATAATGGTCGTCATGGCGACGGTGTTGCCATAATGGTCGTCATGGCGACGATGATGTCATAATGGTCGTCATGGCGACGATGTTGCCATAATGTTTGTAATGGCGACGATGACGTCATAATAGTCGTCATGGCGACGATGATGTCACAATCGTCGTCATGGCGACGATGATGTCATACTGGTCGTCATGTTGACGGTGTTGCCATAATGGTCGTCAATGCGACGATCATGTCAATATGGTTGTCATGGCTTTGGTGATGTCATAATGGTCGTCATGGCTTTGGTGATGTCATAATGGTCGTCATAGCGACGGTGATGTCATAATGGTCGTCATGGCGACGATTATGTCATAATGGTCGTCACGACGACGATGATGTCATAATGGTCGTCACGGCGACGGTGATGTCATAATGTTCGTCATGGCGACGATGATATCATACTGGTCGTCATGGCGACGGTGTTGCCATAATGGTCGTCATGCCGACGATGATGTCATAATGGTCGTCATGGCGACGATGATGTCATAATGGTCGTCATGCCGACGATGATGTCATAATGGTCGTCATGGCGAAGATGATGTCATAATGGTCGTCATGGCGACGATGATGTCATAATGGTCGTCATGGCAACGATGACGTCATAATGGTCGTCATGGCGACGATGATGTCATAATGGTCATCATGGCGACGGTGATGTCATAATGGTCATCATGGCGACGGTGATGTCATAATAGTCGTCATGGCGACGATGATGTCATAATGGTCGTCATGCCGACGATGATGTCATAATGGTCGTCATGGCGACGGTGTTGCCATAATGGTCGTCATGGCGACGATGATGTCATAATGGTCGTCATGGCGACGATGATGTCATAATGGTCGTCATGGCGACGATGATGTCAGTATGGTGGTCATGGCTTTGGTGATGTCATAATGGTCGTCATGGCGACGGTGATGTCATAATGGTCGTCATGGCTTTGGTGATGTCAGAATGGTCGTCATGGCGACGATGATGTCAGTATGGTGGTCATGGCTTTGGTGATGTCATAATGGTCGTCATGGCGACGGTGATTTCATAATGGTCGTCATGGCAATGGTGATGTCAGAATGGTTGTCATGGCGACGATGATGTCAGTATGGTGGTCATGGCTTTGGTGATGTCATAATGGTCGTCATGGCGACGATGATGTCATAATGGTCGTCATGGCGACGATGATGTCAATATGGTTGTCAAGGCTTTGGTGATGTCATAATGGTCGTCATGGCGACGGTGATGTCATAATGGTCGTCATGGCGACGATGATGTCATAATGGTCGTCACGGCGACGATGATGTCATAATGGTCGTCACGGCGACGGTGATGTCATAATGGTCGTCATGGCGACGATGACGTCATAATGTTCGTCATGGCGACGATGATGTCATAATGGTCGTCATGGCGACGGTGATGTCATAATGGTCGTCATGGCAATGGTGATGTCAGAATGGTCGTCATGGCGACGATGATGTCATTATGGTGGTCATGGCTTTGGTGATGTCATAATGGTCGTCATGGCGACGGTGATGTCATAATGGTCGTCATGGCAATGTTGATGTCATAATGGTCGTCATGGCGACGATGATGTCAGTATGGTGGTCATGGCTTTGGTGATGTCATAATTGTCGTCATGGCGACGATGATGTCATAATGGTCGTCATGGCGACGATGATGTCAATATGGTTGTCATGGCTTTGGTGATGTCATAATGGTCGTCATGGCGACGATGATGTCATAATGGTCGCCATGGCGACGATGATGTCATAATGGTCGCCATGGCGACGATGATGTCATAATGGTCGTCATGGCTACGATGACGTCATAATGGTCGTCATGGCGACGATGATGTCATAATGGTCGTCATGGCGACGATGATGTCATACTGGTCGTCATGGCGACGGTGTTGCCATAATGGTCGTCATTGCGACGATGATGTCATAATGGTCGTCACGAAGACGATGATGTCATAATGGTCATCACGGCGACGGTAATGTCATAATGGTCGTCATGGCGACGATGATGTCATACTGGTCGTCATGGCGACGGTGTTGCCATAATGGTCGTCATGGCGACGATGACGTCATAATGGTCGTCATGGCGACGATGATGTCATAATGGTCGTCATGGCGACGATGATGTCATACTGGTCGTCATGGTGACGGTGTTGCCATAATGGTCGTCATGGCGACAATGATGTCAATATGGTTGTCATGGCTTTGGTGATGTCATTATGGTCGTCATGGCTTTGATGATGTCATAATGGTCGTCATGGCGACGGTGTTGCCATAATGGTTGTCATAGCGACGATGACGTCATAATGGTCGTCATGGTGACGATGACGTCATAATGGTCGTCATGGCGACGATGACGTCATAATCGTCGTCATGGCGACGATGATGTCATAATGGTCGTCATGGCGACGATGATGTCATACTGGTCGTCATGGCGACGGTGCTGCCATAATGGTCGTCATGGCGACGGTGATGTCATAATGGTCGTCATGCCGACGATGATGTCATAATGGTCGTCATGGTGAAGATGATGTCATAATGGTCGTCATGGCGACGATGATGTCATAATGGTCGTCATGGCGACGATGATGTCATAATGGTCGTCATGGCGACGATGACGTCATAATGGTCGTCATGGCGACGGTGATGTCATAATGGTCGTCATGGCGACGATGATGTCATAATGGTCGTCATGGCGACGATGACGTCATAATGGTCATCATGGCGACGATGATGTCATAATGGTCGTCATGGCGACTGTGATGTCATAATAGTAGTCATGGTGACGATGATGTCATAATGGTCGTCATGCCGACGATGATGTCATAATGGTCGTCATGGCGACGGTGTTGCCATAATGGTCGTCATGGCGACGATGATGTCATAATGGTCGTCATGGCGACGATGATGTCATAATGGTCGTCATGGCGACGATGATGTCAGTATGGTGGTCATGGCTTTGGTGATGTCATAATGGTCGTCATGGCGACGGTGATGTCATAATGGTCGTCATGGCAATGGTGATGTCAGAATGGTCGTCATGGCGACGATGATGTCAGTATGGTGGACATGGCTTTGGTGATGTCACAATGGTCGTCGTGGCGACGATGATGTCATAATGGTCGTCATGGCGACGATGATGTCAATATGGTCGTCATGGCTTTCGTGATGTCATAATGGTCGTCATGGCGACGGTGATGTCATAATGGTCGTCATGGCGACGATGATGTCATAATGGTCGTCACGGCGACGGTGATGTCATAATGGTCGTCATGGCGACGATGATGTGATACTGGTCGTCATGGCGACGGTGTTGCCATAATGGTCGTCATGGCGACGATGATGTCATAATGGTCGTCATGGCGACGATGACGTCATAATGGTCGTCATGGCGACGATGACGTCATAATGGTCGTCATGGCGACGATGATGTCATAATGGTCGTCTTGGTGACGATGATGTCATACTTGTCGTCATGGCGACGGTGCTGCCATAATGGTCGTCATGGCGACGGTGATGTCATAATGGTCGTCATGCCGACGATGATGTCATAATGGTCGTCATGGTGAAGATGATGTCATAATGGTCGTCATGGCGACGATGATGTCATAATGGTCGTCATGGCGACGATGATGTCATAATGGTCGTCATGGCGACGATGATGTAAGTATGGTGGTCATGGCTTTGGTGATGTCATAATGGTCGTCATGGCGACGGTGATGTCATAATGGTCGTCATGGCAATGGTGATGTCAGAATGGTCGTCATGGCGACGATGATGTCAGTATGGTGGTCATGGCTTTGGTGATGTCATAATGGTCGTCATGGCGACGATGATGTCATAATGGTCGTCATGGCGACGATGATGTCAATATGGTCGTCATGGCTTTGGTGATGTCATAATGGTCGTCATGGCGACGGTGATGTCATAATGGTCGTCATGGCGACGATGTCATAATGGTCGTCACGGCGACGATGATGTCATAATGGTCGTCACGACGACGGTGATGTCATAATGGTCGTCATGGCGACTATGATGTCATACTGGTCGTCATGGCGACGGTGCTGCCATAATGGTCGTCATGGCGACGGTGATGTCATAATGGTCGTCATGCCGACGATGATGTCATAATGGTCGTCATGGTGAAGATGATGTCATAATGGTCGTCATGGCGACGATGATGTCATAATGGTCGTCATGGCGACGATGATGTCATATTGGTCGTCATGGCGACGATGATGTCATAATGGTCGTCATGGCGACGATGATGTAAGTATGGTGGTCATGGCTTTGGTGATGTCATAATGGTCGTCATGGCGACGGTGATGTCATAATGGTCGTCATGGCAATGGTGATGTCAGAATGGTCGTCATGGCGACGATGATGTCATTATGGTGGTCATGGCTTTGGTGATGTCATAATGGTCGTCATGGCGACGATGATGTCATAATGGTCGTCATGGCGACGATGATGTCAATATGGTCGTCATGGCTTTGGTGATGTCATAATGGTCGTCATGGCGACGGTGATGTCATAATGGTCGTCATGGCGACGATGATGTCATAATGGTCGTCACGGTGACGATGATGTCATAATGGTCGTCACGACGACGGTGATGTCATAATGGTCGTCATGGCGACTATGATGTCATACTGGTCGTCATGGCGACCGTGTTGCCATAATGGTTGTCATGGCGACGATGATGTCATAATGGTCGTCATGGCGGCGATGACGTCATAATGGTCGTCATGGCGACGATGATGTCATAATGGTCGTCATGGCGACGATGATGTCATACTGGTCGTCATGGCGACGGTGTTGCCATAATGGTCGTCATGGCGACGGTGATGTCATAATGGTCGTCATGCCGACGATGATGTCATAATGGTCGTCATGGTGAAGATGATGTCATAATGGTCGTCATGGCGACGAAGATGTCATAATGGTCGTCATGGTGACGATGACGTCATAATGGTCGTCATGGCGACGATGATGTCATAATAGTCGTCATGGCGACGATGATGTCATAATGGTCTTCATGGCGACGGTGTTGCCATAATGGTTGTCATGGCGACGATGATGTCATAATGGTCGTCATGGCGACGATGATGTCAATATGGTCGTCATGGCTTTGGTGATGTCATAATGGTCGTCATGGCGAAGGTGATGTCATAATGGTCGTCATGGCGACGATGATGTCATAATGGTCGTCACGGCGACGATGATGTCATAATGGTCGTCACGGCGACGGTGATGTCATAATGGTCGTCATGGCGACGATGATGTCATACTGGTCGTCATGGCGACGGTGTTGCCATAATGGTCGTCATGGCGACGATGACGTCATAATGGTCGTCATGGCGACGATGATGTCATAATGGTCGTCATGGCGGCGATGACGTCATAATGGTCGTCATGGCGACGATGATGTCATAATGGTCGTCATGGCGACGATGATGTCATACTGGTCGTCATGGCGACGGTGTTGCCATAATGGTCGTCATGGCGACGGTGATGTCATAATGGTCGTCATGCCGACGATGATGTCATAATGGTCGTCATGGTGAAGATGATGTCATAATGGTCGTCATGGCGACGAAGATGTCATAATGGTCGTCATGGTGACGATGACGTCATAATGGTCGTCATGGCGACGATGATGTCATAATAGTCGTCATGGCGACGATGATGTCATAATGGTCTTCATGGCGACGGTGTTGCCATAATGGTTGTCATGGCGACGATGATGTCATAATGGTCGTCATGGCGACGATGATGTCAATATGGTCGTCATGGCTTTGGTGATGTCATAATGGTCGTCATGGCGAAGGTGATGTCATAATGGTCGTCATGGCGACGATGATGTCATAATGGTCGTCACGGCGACGATGATGTCATAATGGTCGTCACGGCGACGGTGATGTCATAATGGTCGTCATGGCGACGATGATGTCATACTGGTCGTCATGGCGACGGTGTTGCCATAATGGTCGTCATGGCGACGATGACGTCATAATGGTCGTCATGGCGACGATGACGTCATAATGGTCGTCATGGCGACGATGACGTCATAATGGTCGTCATGGCGACGATGATGTCATAATGGTCGTCATGGCGACGATGATGTCATACTTGTCGTCATGGCGACGGTGCTGCCATAATGGTCATCATGGCGACGGTGATGTCATAATGGTCGTCATGCCGACGATGATGTCATAATGGTCGTCATGGTGAAGATGATGTCATAATGGTCGTCATGGCGACGATGATGTCATAATGGTCGTCATGGCGACGATGATGTCATAATGGTCGTCATGGCGACGATGACGTCATAATGGTCGTCATGGCGACGGTGATGTCATAATGGTCGTCATGGCGACGATGATGTCATAATGGTCGTCATGGCGACGATGATGTCATAATGGTCGTCATGGCGACGATGACGTCATAATGGTCGTCATGGCGACGATGATGTCATAATGGTCGTCATGGCGACGGTGATGTCATAATAGTCGTCATGGTGACGAAGATGTCATAATGGTCGTCATGCCGACGATGATGTCATAATGGTCGTCATGGCGACGGTGTTGCCATAATGGTCGTCATGGCGACGATGATGTCATAATGGTCGTCATGGCGACGATGATGTCATAATGGTCGTCATGGCGACGATGATGTCAGTATGGTGGTCATGGCTTTGGTGATGTCATAATGGTCGTCATGGCGACGGTGATGTCATAATGGTCGTCATGGCAATGGTGATGTCAGAATGGTCGTCATGGCGACGATGATGTCAGTATGGTGGTCATGGCTTTGGTGATGTCAAAATGGTCGTCATGGCGACGATGATGTCATAATGGTCGTCATGGCGACGATGATGTCAATATGGTCGTCATGGCTTTGGTGATGTCATAATGGTCGTCATGGCGACGGTGATGTCATAATGGTCGTCATGGCGACGATGATGTCATAATGGTCGTCACGGCGACGATGATGTCATAATGGTCGTCATGACTACGGTGATGTCATAATGGTCGTCATGGCGACTATGATGTCATACTGGTCGTCATGGCGACGGTGTTGCCATAATCGTCGTCATGGCGACGATGATGTCATAATGGTCGTCATGGCGACGATGACGTCATAATGGTCGTCATGGCGACGATGACGTCATAATGGTCGTCATGGCGACGATGACGTCATAATGGTCGTCATGGTGACGATGATGTCATAATGGTCGTCATGGCGACGGTGTTGCCATAATGGTCGTCATGGCGACGGTGATGTCATACTGGTCGTCATGCCGACGATGATGTCATAATGGTCGTCATGGTGAAGATGATGTCATAATGGTTGTCATGGCGACGAAGATGTCATAATGGTCGTCATGGCGACGATGACGTCATAATGGTCGTCATGGCGACGATGATGTCATAATAGTCGTCATGGCGACGATGATGTCATAATGGTCGTCATGCCGACGATGATGTCATAATGGTCGTCATGGCGACGGTGTTGCCATAATGGTTGTCATGGCGACGATGACGTCATAATGGTCGTCATGGCGACGATGACGTCATAATGGTTGTCATGGCGACGATGATGTCAGTATGGTGGTCATGGCTTTGGTGATGTCATAATGGTCGTCAGGGCGACGGTGATGTCATAATGGTCGTCATGGCAAAGGTGATGTCAGAATGGTCGTCATGGAGACGATGATGTCAGTATGGTGGTCATGGCTTTGGTGATGTCATAATGGTCGTCATGGCGACGATGATGTCATAATGGTCGTCATGGCGACGATGATGTCAATATGGTTGTCATGGCTTTGGTGATGTCATAATGGTCGTCATGGCGACGGTGATGTCATAATGGTCGTCATGGCGACGATGATGTCATAATGGTCGTCACGGCGACGATGATGTCATGATGGTCGTCATGGCGACGGTGTTGCCATAATGGTCGTCATGGCGACGGTGTTGCCATAATGGTCGTCATGGCGACGATGATGTCATAATGGTCGTCATGGCGACGATGTTGCCATAATGTTTGTAATGGCGACGATGACGTCATAATAGTCGTCATGGCGACGATGATGTCATAATCGTCGTCATGGCGACGATGATGTCATACTGGTCGTCATGTTGACGGTGTTGCCATAATGGTCGTCAATGCGACGATCATGTCAATATGGTTGTCATGGCTTTGGTGATGTCATAATGGTCGTCATGGCGACGATTATGTCATAATGGTCGTCACGGCGACGATTATGTCATAATGGTCGTCACGGCGACGATGATGTCATAATGGTCGTCACGGCGACGGTGATGTCATAATGGTCGTCATGGCGACGATGATATCATACTGGTCGTCATGGCGACGGTGTTGCCATAATGGTCGTCATGCCGACGATGATGTCATAATGGTCGTCATGGCGACGATGATGTCATAATGGTCGTCATGCCGACGATGATGTCATAATGGTCGTCATGGCGAAGATGATGTCATAATGGTCGTCATGGCGACGATGATGTCATAATGGTCGTCATGGCGACGATGACGTCATAATGGTCGTCATGGCGACGGTGATGTCATAATGGTCATCATGGCGACGGTGATGTCATAATGGTCATCATGGCGACGGTGATGTCATAATAGTCGTCATGGCGACGATGATGTCATAATGGTCGTCATGCCGACGATGATGTCATAATGGTCGTCATGGCGACGGTGTTGCCATAATGGTCGTCATGGCGACGATGATGTCATAATGGTCGTCATGGCGACGATGATGTCAGTATGGTGGTCATGGCTTTGGTGATGTCATAATGGTCGTCATGGCGACGGTGATGTCATAATGGTCGTCATGGCTTTGTGGCTTTGGTGATGTCAGAATGGTCGTCATGGCGACGATGATGTCAGTATGGTGGTCATGGCTTTGGTGATGTCATAATGGTCGTCATGGCGACGGTGATGTCATAATGGTCGTCATGGCAATGGTGATGTCAGAATGGTTGTCATGGCGACGATGATGTCAGTATGGTGGTCATGGCTTTGGTGATGTCATAATGGTGGTCATGGCGACGATGATGTCATAATGGTCGTCATGGCGACGATGATGTCAATATGGTTGTCAAGGCTTTGGTGATGTCATAATGGTCGTCATGGCGACGGTGATGTCATAATGGTCGTCATGGCGACGATGATGTCATAATGGTCGTCACGGCGACGATGATGTCATAATGGTCGTCACGGCGACGGTGATGTCATAATGGTCGTCATGGCGACGATGACGTCATAATGTTCGTCATGGCGACGATGATGTCATAATGGTCGTCATGGCGACGGTGATGTCATAATAGTCGTCATGGCGACGGTGATGTCATAATGGTCGTCATGCCGACGGTGTTGCCATAATGGTCGTCATGGCGACGGTGTTGCCATAATGGTCGTCATGGCGACGATGATGTCATAATGGTCGTCATGGCGACGATGATGTCATAATGGTCGTCATGGCGACGAGGATGTCAGTATGGTGGTCATGGCTTTGGTGATGTCATAATGGTCGTCATGGCGACGGTGATGTCATAATGGTCGTCATGGCAATGGTGATGTCAGAATGGTCGTCATGGCGACGATGATGTCATTATGGTGGTGATGGCTTTGGTGATGACATAATGGTCGTCATGGCGACGGTGATGTCATAATGGTCGTCATGGCAATGTTGATGTCATAATGGTCGTCATGGCGACGATGATGTCAGTATGGTGGTCATGGCTTTGGTGATGTCATAATTGTCGTCATGGCGACGATGATGTCATAATGGTCGTCATGGCGACGATGATGTCAATATGGTTGTCATGGCTTTGGTGATGTCATAATGGTCGTCATGGCGACGATGATGTCATAATGGTCGCCATGGCGACGATGACGTCATAATGGTCGTCATGGCTACGATGACGTCATAATGGTCGTCATGGCGACGATGATGTCATAATGGTCGTCATGGCGACGATGATGTCATACTGGTCGTCATGGCGACGGTGTTGCCATAATGGTCGTCATTGCGACGATGATGTCATAATGGTCGTCACGAAGACGATGATGTCATAATGGTCATCACGGCGACGGTAATGTCATAATGGTCGTCATGGCGACGATGATGTCAATATGGTCGTCATGGCTTTCGTGATGTCATAATGGTCGTCATGGCGACGGTGATGTCATAATGGTCGTCATGGCGACGATGATGTCATAATGGTCGTCACGGCGACGGTGATGTCATAATGGTCGTCATGGCGACGATGATGTGATACTGGTCGTCATGGCGACGGTGTTGCCATAATGGTCGTCATGGCGACGATGATGTCATAATGGTCGTCATGGCGACGATGACGTCATAATGGTCGTCATGGCGACGATGACGTCATAATGGTCGTCATGGCGACGATGATGTCATAATGGTCGTCATGGTGACGATGATGTCATACTTGTCGTCATGGCGACGGTGCTGCCATAATGGTCGTCATGGCGACGGTGATGTCATAATGGTCGTCATGCCGACGATGATGTCATAATGGTCGTCATGGTGAAGATGATGTCATAATGGTCGTCATGGCGACGATGATGTCATAATGGTCGTCATGGCGACGATGATGTCATAATGGTCGTCATGGCGACGATGATGTCATAATGGTCGTCATGGCGACGATGATGTCATAATGGTCGTCATGGCGACGATGATGTCATAATGGTCGTCATGGCGACGATGATGTAAGTATGGTGGTCATGGCGACGGTGATGTCATAATGGTCGTCATGGCGACGGTGATGTCAGAATGGTCGTCATGGCAATGGTGATGTCAGAATGGTCGTCATGGCGACGATGATGTCAGTATGGTGGTCATGGCTTTGGTGATGTCATAATGGTCGTCATGGCGACGATGATGTCATAATGGTCGTCATGGCGACGATGATGTCAATATGGTCGTCATGGCTTTGGTGATGTCATAATGGTCGTCATGGCGACGGTGATGTCATAATGGTCGTCATGGCGACGATGTCATAATGGTCGTCACGGCGACGATGATGTCATAATGGTCGTCACGACGACGGTGATGTCATAATGGTCGTCATGGCGACTATGATGTCATACTGGTCGTCATGGCGACGGTGCTGCCATAATGGTCGTCATGGCGACGGTGATGTCATAATGGTCGTCATGCCGACGATGATGTCATAATGGTCGTCATGGTGAAGATGATGTCATAATGGTCGTCATGGCGACGATGATGTCATAATGGTCGTCATGGCGACGATGATGTCATATTGGTCGTCATGGCGACGATGATGTCATAATGGTCGTCATGGCGACGATGATGTAAGTATGGTGGTCATGGCTTTGGTGATGTCATAATGGTCGTCATGGCGACGGTGATGTCATAATGGTCGTCATGGCAATGGTGATGTCAGAATGGTCGTCATGGCGACGATGATGTCAGTATGGTGGTCATGGCTTTGGTGATGTCATAATGGTCGTCATGGCGACGATGATGTCATAATGGTCGTCATGGCGACGATGATGTCAATATGGTCGTCATGGCTTTGGTGATGTCATAATGGTCGTCATGGCGACGGTGATGTCATAATGGTCGTCATGGCGACGATGATGTCATAATGGTCGTCACGGTGACGATGATGTCATAATGGTCGTCACGACGACGGTGATGTCATAATGGTCGTCATGGCGACTATGATGTCATACTGGTCGTCATGGCGACGGTGTTGCCATAATGGTCGTCATGGCGACGATGATGTCATAATGGTCGTCATGGCGGCGATGACGTCATAATGGTCGTCATGGCGACGATGATGTCATAATGGTCGTCATGGCGACGATGATGTCATACTGGTCGTCATGGCGACGGTGTTGCCATAATGGTCGTCATGGCGACGGTGATGTCATAATGGTCGTCATGCCGACGATGATGTCATAATGGTCGTCATGGTGAAGATGATGTCATAATGGTCGTCATGGCGACGAAGATGTCATAATGGTCGTCATGGCGACGATGACGTCATAATGGTCGTCATGGCGACGATGATGTCATAATAGTCGTCATGGCGACGGTGATGTCATAATGGTCGTCATGGCGACGGTGTTGCCATAATGGTTGTCATGGCGACGATGATGTCATAATGGTCGTCATGGCGACGATGATGTCAATATGGTCGTCATGGCTTTGGTGATGTCATAATGGTCGTCATGGCGAAGGTGATGTCATAATGGTCGTCATGGCGACGATGATGTCATAATGGTCGTCACGGCGACGATGATGTCATAATGGTCGTCACGGCGACGGTGATGTCATAATGGTCGTCATGGCGACGATGATGTCATACTGGTCGTCATGGCGACGGTGTTGCCATAATGGTCGTCATGGCGACGATGACGTCATAATGGTCGTCATGGCGACGATGACGTCATAATGGTCGTCATGGCGACGATGACGTCATAATGGTCGTCATGGCGACGATGACGTCATAATGGTCGTCATGGCGACGATGATGTCATAATGGTCGTCATGGCGACGATGATGTCATACTTGTCGTCATGGCGACGGTGCTGCCATAATGGTCGTCATGGCGACGGTGATGTCATAATGGTCGTCATGCCGACGATGATGTCATAATGGTCGTCATGGTGAAGATGATGTCATAATGGTCGTCATGGCGACGATGATGTCATAATGGTCGTCATGGCAACGATGATGTCATAATGGTCGTCATGGCGACGATGACGTCATAATGGTCGTCATGGCGACGGTGATGTCATAATGGTCGTCATGGCAACGATGATGTCATAATGGTCGTCATGGCGACGATGACGTCATAATGGTCGTCATGGCGACGATGATGTCATAATGGTCGTCATGGCGACGGTGATGTCATAATAGTCGTCATGGTGACGAAGATGTCATAATGGTCGTCATGCCGACAATGATGTCATAATGGTCGTCATGGCGACGGTGTTGCCATAATGGTCGTCATGGCGACGATGATGTCATAATGGTCGTCATGGCGACGATGATGTCATAATGGTCGTCATGGCGACGATGATGTCAGTATGGTGGTCATGGCTTTGGTGATGTCATAATGGTCGTCATGGCGACGGTGATGTCATAATGGTCGTCATGGCAATGGCGATGTCAGAATGGTCGTCATGGCGACGATGATGTCAGTATGGTGGTCATGGCTTTGGTGATGTCAAAATGGTCGTCATGGCGACGATGATGTCATAATGGTCGTCATGGCGACGATGATGTCAATATGGTCGTCATGGCTTTGGTGATGTCATAATGGTCGTCATGGCGACGGTGATGTCATAATGGTCGTCACGGCGACGATGATGTCATAATGGTCGTCATGACGACGGTGATGTCATAATGGTCGTCATGGCGACTATGATGTCATACTGGTCGTCATGGCGACGGTGTTGCCATAATGGTCGTCATGGCGACGATGATGTCATAATGGTCGTCATGGCGACGATGATGTCATAATGGTCGTCATGGCGACGATGACGTCATAATGGTCGTCATGGCGACGATGACGTCATAATGGTCGTCATGGTGACGATGATGTCATAATGGTCGTCATGGCGACGGTGTTGCCATAATGGTCGTCATGGCGACGGTGATGTCATACTGGTCGTCATGCCGACGATGATGTCATAATGGTCGTCATGGTGAAGATGATGTCATAATGGTCGTCATGGCAACGAAGATGTCATAATGGTCGTCATGGCGATGATGACGTCATATTGGTCGTCATGGCGACGATGATGTCATAATAGTCGTCATGGCGACGATGATGTCATAATGGTCGTCATGCCGACGATGATGTCATAATGGTCGTCATGGCGACGGTGTTGCCATAATGGTTGTCATGGCGACGATGACGTCATAATGGTCGTCATGGCGACGATGACGTCATAATGGTTGTCATGGCGACGATGATGTCAGTATGGTGGTCATGGCTTTGGTGATGTCATAATGGTCGTCAGGGCGACGGTGATGTCATAATGGTCGTCATGGCAAAGGTGATGTCAGAATGGTCGTCATGGAGACGATGATGTCAGTATGGTGGTCATGGCTTTGGTGATGTCATAATGAAGTCATGGCGACGATGATGTCATAATGGTCGTCATGGCGACGATGATGTCAATATGGTTGTCATGGCTTTGGTGATGTCATAATGGTCGTCATGGCGACGGTGATGTCATAATGGTCGTCATGGCGACGATGATGTCATAATGGTCGTCACGGCGACGATGATGTCATGATGGTCGTCACAGCGACGGTGATGTCATAATGGTCGTCATGGCGACGATGATGTCATTCTGGTCGTCATGGCGACGGTGTTGCCATAATGGTCGTCATGGCGACGGTGTTGCCATAATGGTCGTCATGGCGACGATGATGTCATAATGGTCGTCTTGGCGACAATGTTGCCATAATGTTTGTAATGGCGACGATGACGTCATAATAGTCGTCATGGCGACGATGATGTCATAATCGTCGTCATGGCGACGATGATGTCATACTGGTCGTCATGTTGACGGTGTTGCCATAATGGTCGTCAATGCGACGATCATGTCAATATGGTTGTCATGGCTTTGGTGATGTCATAATGGTCGTCATGGCTTTGGTGATGTCATAATGGTCGTCATAGCGACGGTGATGTCATAATGGTCGTCATGGCGACGATTATGTCATAATGGTCGTCACGGCGACGATGATGTCATAATGGTCGTCATGGCGACGGTGATGTCATAATGGTCGTCATGGCGACGATGATATCATACTGGTCGTCATGGCGACGGTGTTGCCATAATGGTCGTCATGCCGACGATGATGTCATAATGGTCGTCATGGCGACGATGATGTCATAATGGTCGTCATGCCGACGATGATGTCATAATGGTCGTCATGGCGAAGATGATGTCATAATGGTCGTCATGGCGACGATGATGTCATAATGGTCGTCATGGCGACGATGATGTCATAATGGTCATCATGGCGACGGTGATGTCATAATGGTCATCATGGCGACGGTGATGTCATAATAGTCGTCATGGCGACGATGATGTCATAATGGTCGTCATGCCGACGATGATGTCAGTATGGTGGTCATGGCTTTGGTGATGTCATAATGGTCGTCATGGCGACGGTGATGTCATAATGGTCGTCATGGCTTTGTGGCTTTGGTGATGTCAGAATGGTCGTCATGGCGACGATGATGTCAGTATGGTGGTCATGGCTTTGGTGATGTCATAATGGTCGTGATGGCGACGGTGATGTCATAATGGTCGTCATGGCAATGGTGATGTCAGAATGGTTGTCATGGCGACGATGATGTCAATATGGTTGTCAAGGCTTTGGTGATGTCATAATGGTCGTCATGGCGACGGTGATGTCATAATGGTCGTCATGGCGACGATGATGTCATAATGGTCGTCACGGCGACGATGATGTCATAATGGTCGTCACGGCGACGGTGATGTCATAATGGTCGTCATGGCGACGATGACGTCATAATGTTCGTCATGGCGACGATGATGTCATAATGGTCGTCATGGCGACGGTGATGTCATAATAGTCGTCATGGCGACGGTGATGTCATAATGGTCGTCATGGCGACGATGACGTCATAATGTTCGTCATGGCGACGATGATGTCATAATGGTCGTCATGGCGACGGTGATGTCATAATAGTCGTCATGGCGACGGTGATGTCATAATGGTCGTCATGCCGACGGTGTTGCCATAATGGTCGTCATGGCGACGGTGTTGCCATAATGGTCGTCATGGCGACGATGATGTCATAATGGTCGTCATGGCGACGATGATGTCATAATGGTCGTCATGGCGACGAGGATGTCAGTATGGTGGTCATGGCTTTGGTGATGTCATAATGGTCGTCATGGCGACGGTGATGTCATAATGGTCGTCATGGCAATGGTGATGTCAGAATGGTCGTCATGGCGACGATGATGTCATTATGGTGGTCATGGCTTTGGTGATGTCATAATGGTCGTCATGGCGACGGTGATGTCATAATGGTCGTCATGGCAATGTTGATGTCATAATGGTCGTCATGGCGACGATGATGTCAGTATGGTGGTCATGGCTTTGGTGATGTCATAATTGTCGTCATGGCGACGATGATGTCATAATGGTCGTCATGGCGACGATGATGTCAATATGGTTGTCATGGCTTTGGTGATGTCATAATGGTCGTCATGGCGACGATGATGTCATAATGGTCGCCATGGCGACGATGATGTCATAATGGTCGTCATGGCTACGATGATGTCAGTGTGGTCGTCATGGCTTTGGTGATGTCATAATGGTCGTCATGGCGAAGGTGATGTCATAATGGTCGTCATGGCGACGATGATGTCATAATGGTCGTCACGGCGACGATGATGTCATAATGGTCGTCACGGCGACGGTGATGTCATAATGGTCGTCATGGCGACGATGACGTCATAATGTTCGTCATGGCGACGATGATGTCATAATGGTCGTCATGGCGACGGTGATGTCATAATGGTCGTCATGGCGACGATGATGTCATAATGGTCGCCATGGCGACGATGATGTCATAATGGTCGTCATGGCGACGATGATGTCAATATGGTCGTCATGGCTTTGGTGATGTCATAATGGTCGTCATGGCGAAGGTGATGTCATAATGGTCGTCATGGCGACGATGATGTCATAATGGTCGTCACGGCGACGATGATGTCATAATGGTCGTCACGGCGACGGTGATGTCATAATGGTCGTCATGGCGACGATGATGTCATTCTGGTCGTCATGGCGACGGTGTTGCCATAATGGTCGTCATGGCGACGATGACGTCATAATGGTCGTCATGGCGACGATGACGTCATAATGTTCGTCATGGCGACGATGACGTCATAATGGTCGTCATGGCGACGATGACGTCATAATGGTCGTCATGGCGACGATGACGTCATAATGGTCGTCATGGCGACGATGATGTCATAATGGTCGTCATGGCGACGATGATGTCATACTTGTCGTCATGGCGACGGTGCTGCCATAATGGTCGTCATGGCGACGGTGATGTCATAATGGTCGTCATGGCGACGATGATGTCATAATGGTCGTCATGGTGAAGATGATGTCAGTATGGTGGTCATGGCTTTGGTGATGTCATAATGGTCGTCATGGCGACGGTGATGTCATAATGGTCGTCATGGCAATGGTGATGTCAGAATGGTCGTCATGGCGACGATGATGTCAGTATGGTGGTCATGGCTTTGGTGATGTCAAAATGGTCGTCATGGCGACGATGATGTCATAATGGTCGTCATGGCGACGATGATGTCAATATGGTCGTCATGGCTTTGGTGATGTCATAATGGTCGTCATGGCGACGGTGATGTCATAATGGTCGTCATGGCGACGATGATGTCATAATGGTCGTCACGGCGACGATGATGTCATAATGGTCGTCATGACGACGGTGATGTCATAATGGTCGTCATGGCGACTATGATGTCATACTGGTCGTCATGGCGACGGTGTTGCCATAATGGTCGTCATGGCGACGATGATGTCATAATGGTCGTCATGGCGACGATGATGTCATAATGGTCGTCATGGCGACGATGACGTCATAATGGTCGTCATGGCGACGATGACGTCATAATGGTCGTCATGGTGACGATGATGTCATAATGGTCGTCATGGCGACGGTGTTGCCATAATGGTCGTCATGGCGACGGTGATGTCATACTGGTCGTCATGCCGACGATGATGTCATAATGGTCGTCATGGTGAAGATGATGTCATAATGGTCGTCATGGCGACGAAGATGTCATAATGGTCGTCATGGCGACGATGACGTCATAATGGTCGTCATGGCGACGATGATGTCATAATAGTCGTCATGGCGACGATGATGTCATAATGGTCGTCATGCCGACGATGATGTCATAATGGTCGTCATGGCGACGGTGTTGCCATAATGGTTGTCATGGCGACGATGACGTCATAATGGTCGTCATGGCGACGATGACGTCATAATGGTTGTCATGGCGACGATGATGTCAGTATGGTGGTCATGGCTTTGGTCATGTCATAATGGTCGTCAGGGCGACGGTGATGTCATAATGGTCGTCATGGCAAAGGTGATGTCAGAATGGTCGTCATGGAGACGATGATGTCAGTATGGTGGTCATGGCTTTGGTGATGTCATAATGGTCGTCATGGCGACGATGATGTCATAATGGTCGTCATGGCGACGATGATGTCAATATGGTTGTCATGGCTTTGGTGATATCATAATGGTCGTCATGGCGACGGTGATGTCATAATGGTCGTCATGGCGACGATGATGTCATAATGGTCGTCACGGCGACGATGATGTCATGATGGTCGTCACAGCGACGGTGATGTCATAATGGTCGTCATGGCGACGATGATGTCATTCTGGTCGTCATGGCGACGGTGTTGCCATAATGGTCGTCATGGCGACGGTGTTGCCATAATGGTCGTCATGGCGACGATGATGTCATAATGGTCGTCATGGCGACGATGTTGCCATAATGTTTGTAATGGCGACGATGACGTCATAATAGTCGTCATGGCGACGATGATGTCATAATCGTCGTCATGGCGACGATGATGTCATACTGGTCGTCATGTTGACGGTGTTGCCATAATGGTCGTCAATGCGACGATCATGTCAATATGGTTGTCATGGCTTTGGTGATGTCATAATGGTCGTCATGGCTTTGGTGATGTCATAATGGTCGTCATAGCGACGGTGATGTCATAATGGTCGTCATGGCGACGATTATGTCATAATGGTCGTCACGGCGACGATGATGTCATAATGGTCGTCACGGCGACGGTGATGTCATAATGGTCGTCATGGCGACGATGATATCATACTGGTCGTCATGGCGACGGTGTTGCCATAATGGTCGTCATGCCGACGATGATGTCATAATGGTCGTCATGGCGACGATGATGTCATAATGGTCGTCATGCCGACGATGATGTCATAATGGTCGTCATGGCGAAGATTATGTCATAATGGTCGTCATGGCGACGATGACGTCATAATGGTCGTCATGGCGACGATGACGTCATAATGGTCGTCATGGCGACGATGATGTCATAATGGTCATCATGGCGACGGTGATGTCATAATGGTCATCATGGCGACGGTGATGTCATAATAGTCGTCATGGCGACGATGATGTCATAATGGTCGTCATGCCGACGATGATGTCATAATGGTCGTCATGGCGACGGTGTTGCCATAATGGTCGTCATGGCGACGATGATGTCATAATGGTCGTCATGGCGACGATGATGTCATAATGGTCGTCATGGCGACGATGATGTCAGTATGGTGGTCATGGCTTTGGTGATGTCATAATGGTCGTCATGGCGACGGTGATGTCATAATGGTCGTCATGGCTTTGTGGCTTTGGTGATGTCAGAATGGTCGTCATGGCGACGATGATGTCAGTATGGTGGTCATGGCTTTGGTGATGTCATAATGGTCGTCATGGCGACGGTGATGTCATAATGGTCGTCATGGCAATGGTGATGTCAGAATGGTTGTCATGGCGACGATGACGTCAGTATGGTGGTCATGGCTTTGGTGATGTCATAATGGTCGTCATGGCGACGATGATGTCATAATGGTCGTCATGGCGACGATGATGTCAATATGGTTGTCAAGGCTTTGGTGATGTCATAATGGTCGTCATGGCGACGGTGATGTCATAATGGTCGTCATGGCGACGATGATGTCATAATGGTCGTCACGGCGACGATGATGTCATAATGGTCGTCACGGCGACGGTGATGTCATAATGGTCGTCATGGCGACGATGACGTCATAATGTTCGTCATGGCGACGATGATGTCATAATGGTCGTCATGGCGACGGTGATGTCATAATAGTCGTCATGGCGACGGTGATGTCATAATGGTCGTCATGCCGACGGTGTTGCCATAATGGTCGTCATGGCGACGGTGTTGCCATAATGGTCGTTATGGCGACGATGATGTCATAATGGTCGTCATGGCGACGATGATGTCATGATGGTCGTCATGGCGGCGAGGATGTCAGTATGGTGGTCATGGCTTTGGTGATGTCATAATGGTCGTCATGGCGACGGTGATGTCATAATGGTCGTCATGGCAATGGTGATGTCAGAATGGTCGTCATGGCGACGATGATGTCATTATGGTGGTCATGGCTTTGGTGATGTCATAATGGTCGTCATGGCGACGGTGATGTCATAATGGTCGTCATGGCAATGTTGATGTCATAATGGTCGTCATGGCGACGATGATGTCAGTATGGTGGTCATGGCTTTGGTGATGTCATAATTGTCGTCATGGCGACGATGATGTCATAATGGTCGTCATGGCGACGATGATGTCAATATGGTTGTCATGGCTTTGGTGATGTCATAATGGTCGTCATGGCGACGATGATGTCATAATGGTCGCCATGGCGACGATGATGTCATAATGGTCGTCATGGCGACGATGATGTCATAATGGTCGTCATGGCGACGATGATGTCATAATGGTCGTCATGGCGACGATGATGTCATACTGGTCGTCATGGCGACGGTGTTGCCATAATGGTCGTCATTGCGACGATGATGTCATAATGGTCGTCACGAAGACGATGATGTCATAATGGTCATCACGGCGACGGTAATGTCATAATGGTCGTCATGGCGACGATGATGTCATACTGGTCGTCATGGCGACGGTGTTGCCATAATGGTGGTCATGGCGACGATGACGTCATAATGGTCGTCATGGCGACGATGATGTCATAATGGTCGTCATGGCGACGATGATGTCATACTGGTCGTCATGGTGACGGTGTTGCCATAATGGTCGTCATGGCGACAATGATGTCAATATGGTTGTCATGGCTTTGGTGATGTCATTATGGTCGTCATGGCTTTGGTGATGTCATAATGGTCGTCATGGCGACGGTGTTGCCATAATGGTTGTCATAGCGACGATGACGTCATAATGGTCGTCATGGCGACGATGACGTCATAATGGTCGTCATGGCGACGATGACGTCATAATCGTCGTCATGGCGACGATGATGTCATAATGGTCGTCATGGCGACGATGATGTCATACTGGTCGTCATGGCGACGGTGCTGCCATAATGGTCGTCATGGCGACGGTGATGTCATAATGGTCGTCATGCCGACGATGATGTCGTAATGGTCGTCATGGTGAAGATGATGTCATAATGGTCGTCATGGCGACGATGATGTCATAATGGTCGTCATGGCGACGATGATGTCATGATGGTCGTCATGGCGACGATGACGTCATAATGGTCGTCATGGCGACGGTGATGTCATAATGGTCGTCATGGCGACGATGATGTCATAATGGTCGTCATGGCGACGATGACGTCATAATGGTCGTCATGGCGACGATGATGTCATAATGGTCGTCATGGCGACTGTGATGTCATAATAGTAGTCATTGTGACGATGATGTCATAATGGTCGTCATGCCGACGATGATGTCATAATGGTCGTCATGGCGACGGTGTTGCCATAATGGTCGTCATGGCGACGATGATGTCATAATGGTCGTCGTGGCGACGATGATGTCATAATGGTCGTCATGGCGACGATGATGTCAGTATGGTGGTCATGGCTTTGGTGATGTCATAATGGTCGTCATGGCGACGGTGATGTCATAATGGTCGTCATGGCAATGGTGATGTCAGAATGGTCGTCATGGCGACGATGATGTCAGTATGGTGGTCATGGCTTTGGTGATGTCATAATGGTCGTCATGGCGACGATGATGTCATAATGGTCGTCATGGCGACGATGATGTCAATATGGTCGTCATGGCTTTGGTGATGTCATAATGGTCGTCATGGCGACGGTGATGTCATAATGGTCGTCATGGCAATGGTGATGTCAGAATGGTCGTCATGGCGACGATGATGTCAGTATGGTGGTCATGGCTTTGGTGATGTCATAATGGTCGTCATGGCGACGATGATGTCATAATGGTCGTCATGGCGACGATGATGTCAATATGGTCGTCATGGCTTTGGTGATGTCATAATGGTCGTCATGGCGACGGTGATGTCATAATGGTCGTCATGGCGACGATGATGTCATAATAGTCGTCACGGCGACGATGATGTCATAATGGTCGTCACGGCGACGGTGATGTCATAATGGTCATCATGGCGACGATGATGTCATACTGGTCGTCATGGCGACGGTGTTGCCATAATGGTCGTCATGGCGACGATGATGTCATAATGGTCGTCATGGCGACGATGATGTCATACTGGTCGACATGGCGACGGTTTTGCCATAATGGTCGTCATGGCGACGGTTTTGCCATAATGGTCGTCATGGCGACGGTGATGTCATAATGGTCGTCATGCCGACGATGATGTCATAATGGTCGTCATGGTGAAGATGATGTCATAATGGTCGTCATGGCGATGATGACGTCATAATGGTCGTCATGGCGACGATGATGTCATAATAGTTGTCATGGCGACGATGATGTCATAATGGTCGTCATGGCGACGATGATGTCATAATGGTGGTCATGGCGACGGTGTTGCCATTATGGTTGTCATGGCGACGATGATGTCATAATGGTCGTCATGGCGACGATGATGTCATAATGGTTGTCATGGCGACGATGATGTCAGTATGGTGGTCATGGCTTTGGTGATGTCATAATGGTCGTCAGGGCGACGGTGATGTCATAATGGTCGTCATGGCAAAGGTGATGTCAGAATGGTCGTCATGGAGACGATGTCAGTATGGTGGTCATGGCTTTGGTGATGTCATAATGGTCGTCATGGCGACGATGATGTCATAATGGTCGTCATGGCGAAGATGATGTCAATATGGTTGTCATGGCTTTGGTGATGTCATAATGGTCGTCATGGCGACGGTGATGTCATAATGGTCGTCATGGCGACGATGATGTCATAATGGTCATCACGGCGACGATGATGTCATGATGGTCGTCACGGCGACGGTGATGTCATAATGGTCGTCATGGCGACGATGATGTCATACTGGTCGTCATGGCGACGGTGTTGCCATAATGGTCGTCATGGCGACGGTGTTGCCATAATGGTCGTCATGGCGACGATGATGTCATAATGGTCGTCATGGCGACGATGTTGCCATAATGTTTGTCATGGCGACGATGACGTCATAATAGTCGTCATGGCGACGATGATGTCATAATCGTCGTCATGGCGACGATGATGTCATACTGGTCGTCATGTTGACGGTGTTGCCATAATGGTCGTCATGGCTACAATCATGTCAATATGGTTGTCATGGCTTTGGTGATGTCATAATGGTCGTCATGGCTTTGGTGATGTCATAATGGTCGTCATGGCGACGATGATGTCATAATGGTCGTCACGGCGACGATGATGTCATAATGGTCGTCACGGCGACGGTGATGTCATAATGGTCGTCATGGCGACGATGACGTCATAATGTTCGTCATGGCGACGATGATGTCATAATGGTCGTCATGGCGACGGTGATGTCATAATAGTCGTCATGGCGACGGTGATGTCATAATGGTCGTCATGCCGACGGTGTTGCCATAATGGTCGTCATGGCGACGGTGTTGCCATAATGGTCGTCATGGCGACGATGATGTCATAATGGTCGTCATGGCGACGATGATGTCATAATGGTCGTCATGGCGACGAGGATGTCAGTATGGTGGTCATGGCTTTGGTGATGTCATAATGGTCGTCATGGCGACGGTGATGTCATAATGGTCGTCATGGCAATGGTGATGTCAGAATGGTCGTCATGGCGACGATGATGTCATTATGGTGGTCATGGCTTTGGTGATGTCATAATGGTCGTCATGGCGACGGTGATGTCATAATCGTCGTCATGGCGACGATGATGTCATACTGGTCGTCATGTTGACGGTGTTGCCATAATGGTCGTCATGGCTACAATCATGTCAATATGGTTGTCATGGCTTTGGTGATGTCATAATGGTCGTCATGGCTTTGGTGATGTCATAATGGTCGTCATGGCGACGATGATGTCATAATGGTCGTCACGGCGACGATGATGTCATAATGGTCGTCACGGCGACGGTGATGTCATAATGGTCGTCATGGCGACGATGACGTCATAATGTTCGTCATGGCGACGATGATGTCATAATGGTCGTCATGGCGACGGTGATGTCATAATAGTCGTCATGGCGACGGTGATGTCATAATGGTCGTCATGCCGACGGTGTTGCCATAATGGTCGTCATGGCGACGGTGTTGCCATAATGGTCGTCATGGCGACGATGATGTCATAATGGTCGTCATGGCGACGATGATGTCATAATGGTCGTCATGGCGACGAGGATGTCAGTATGGTGGTCATGGCTTTGGTGATGTCATAATGGTCGTCATGGCGACGGTGATGTCATAATGGTCGTCATGGCAATGGTGATGTCAGAATGGTCGTCATGGCGACGATGATGTCATTATGGTGGTCATGGCTTTGGTGATGTCATAATGGTCGTCATGGCGACGGTGATGTCATAATGGTCGTCATGGCAATGTTGATGTCATAATGGTCGTCATGGCGACGATGATGTCAGTATGGTGGTCATGGCTTTGGTGATGTCATAATTGTCGTCATGGCGACGATGATGTCATAATGGTCGTCATGGCGACGATGATGTCAATATGGTTGTCATGGCTTTGGTGATGTCATAATGGTCGTCATGGCGACGATGATGTCATAATGGTCGCCATGGCGACGATGATGTCATAATGGTCGTCATGGCTACGATGATGTCAGTATGGTCGTCATGGCTTTGGTGATGTCATAATGGTCGTCATGGCGAAGGTGATGTCATAATGGTCGTCATGGCGACGATGATGTCATAATGGTCGTCACGGCGACGATGATGTCATAATGGTCGTCACGGCGACGGTGATGTCATAATGGTCGTCATGGCGACGATGACGTCATAATGTTCGTCATGGCGACGATGTTGTCATAATGGTCGTCATGGCGACGGTGATGTCATAATGGTCGTCATGGCGACGATGATGTCATAATGGTCGCCATGGCGACGATGATGTCATAATGGTCGTCATGGCGACGATGATGTCAATATGGTCGTCATGGCTTTGGTGATGTCATAATGGTCGTCATGGCGAAGGTGATGTCATAATGGTCGTCATGGCGACGATGATGTCATAATGGTCGTCACGGCGACGATGATGTCATAATGGTCGTCACGGCGACGGTGATGTCATAATGGTCGTCATGGCGACGATGATGTCATTCTGGTCGTCATGGCGACGGTGTTGCCATAATGGTCGTCATGGCGACGATGACGTCATAATGGTCGTCATGGCGACGATTACGTCATAATGGTCGTCATGGCGACGATGACGTCATAATGGTCGTCATGGCGACGATGATGTCATAATGGTCGTCATGGCGACGATGATGTCATACTTGTCGTCATGGCGACGGTGCTGCCATAATGGTCGTCATGGCGACGGTGATGTCATAATGGTCGTCATGCCGACGATGATGTCATAATGGTCGTCATGGTGAAGATGATGTCATAATGGTCGTCATGGCAACGATGATGTCATAATGGTCGTCATGGCGACGATGATGTCATAATGGTCGTCATGGCGAAGATGACGTCATAATGGTCGTCATGGCGACGGTGATGTCATAATGGTCGTCATGGCAACGATGATGTCATAATGGTCGTCATGGCGACGATGACGTCATAATGGTCGTCATGGCGACGATGATGTCATAATGGTCGTCATGGCGATGATGACGTCATAATGGTCGTCATGGCGACGATGATGTCATAATAATTGTCATGGCGACGATGATGTCATAATGGTCGTCATGGCGACGATGATGTCATAATGGTGGTCATGGCGACGGTGTTGCCATTATGGTTGTCATGGCGACGATGATGTCATAATGGTCGTCATGGCGACGATGATGTCATAATGGTTGTCATGGCGACGATGATGTCAGTATGGTGGTCATGGCTTTGGTGATGTCATAATGGTCGTCAGGGCGACGGTGATGTCATAATGGTCGTCATGGCAAAGGTGATGTCAGAATGGTCGTCATGGAGACGATGTCAGTATGGTGGTCATGGCTTTGGTGATGTCATAATGGTCGTCATGGCGACGATGATGTCATAATGGTCGTCATGGCGAAGATGATGTCAATATGGTTGTCATGGCTTTGGTGATGTCATAATGGTCGTCATGGCGACGGTGATGTCATAATGGTCGTCATGGCGACGATGATGTCATAATGGTCATCACGGCGACGATGATGTCATGATGGTCGTCACGGCGACGGTGATGTCATAATGGTCGTCATGGCGACGATGATGTCATACTGGTCGTCATGGCGACGGTGTTGCCATAATGGTCGTCATGGCGACGGTGTTGCCATAATGGTCGTCATGGCGACGATGATGTCATAATGGTCGTCAAGGCGACGATGTTGCCATAATGTTTGTCATGGCGACGATGACGTCATAATAGTCGTCATGGCGACGATGATGTCATAATCGTCGTCATGGCGACGATGATGTCATACTGGTCGTCATGTTGACGGTGTTGCCATAATGGTCGTCATGGCTACAATCATGTCAATATGGTTGTCATGGCTTTGGTGATGTCATAATGGTCGTCATGGCTTTGGTGATGTCATAATGGTCGTCATGGCGACGATGATGTCATAATGGTCGTCACGGCGACGATGATGTCATAATGGTCGTCACGGCGACGGTGATGTCATAATGGTCGTCATGGCGACGATGACGTCATAATGTTCGTCATGGCGACGATGATGTCATAATGGTCGTCATGGCGACGGTGATGTCATAATAGTCGTCATGGCGACGGTGATGTCATAATGGTCGTCATGCCGACGGTGTTGCCATAATGGTCGTCATGGCGACGGTGTTGCCATAATGGTCGTCATGGCGACGATGATGTCATAATGGTCGTCATGGCGACGATGATGTCATAATGGTCGTCATGGCGACGAGGATGTCAGTATGGTGGTCATGGCTTTGGTGATGTCATAATGGTCGTCATGGCGACGGTGATGTCATAATGGTCGTCATGGCAATGGTGATGTCAGAATGGTCGTCATGGCGACGATGATGTCATTATGGTGGTCATGGCTTTGGTGATGTCATAATGGTCGTCATGGCGACGGTGATGTCATAATGGTCGTCATGGCAATGTTGATGTCATAATGGTCGTCATGGCGACGATGATGTCAGTATGGTGGTCATGGCTTTGGTGATGTCATAATTGTCGTCATGGCGACGATGATGTCATAATGGTCGTCATGGCGACGATGATGTCAATATGGTTGTCATGGCTTTGGTGATGTCATAATGGTCGTCATGGCGACGATGATGTCATAAAGGTCGCCATGGCGACGATGATGTCATAATGGTCGTCATGGCTACGATGATGTCAGTATGGTCGTCATGGCTTTGGTGATGTCATAATGGTCGTCATGGCGAAGGTGATGTCATAATGGTCGTCATGGCGACGATGATGTCATAATGGTCGTCACGGCGACGATGATGTCATAATGGTCGTCACGGCGACGGTGATGTCATAATGGTCGTCATGGCGACGATGACGTCATAATGTTCGTCATGGCGACGATGTTGTCATAATGGTCGTCATGGCGACGGTGATGTCATAATGGTCGTCATGGCGACGATGATGTCATAATGGTCGCCATGGCGACGATGATGTCATAATGGTCGTCATGGCGACGATGATGTCAATATGGTCGTCATGGCTTTGGTGATGTCATAATGGTCGTCATGGCGAAGGTGATGTCATAATGGTCGTCATGGCGACGATGATGTCATAATGGTCGTCACGGCGACGATGATGTCATAATGGTCGTCACGGCGACGGTGATGTCATAATGGTCGTCATGGCGACGATGATGTCATTCTGGTCGTCATGGCGACGGTGTTGCCATAATGGTCGTCATGGCGACGATGACGTCATAATGGTCGTCATGGCGACGATGACGTCATAATGGTCGTCATGGCGACGATGACGTCATAATGGTCGTCATGGCGACGATGATGTCATAATGGTCGTCATGGCGACGATGATGTCATACTTGTCGTCATGGCGACGGTGCTGCCATAATGGTCGTCATGGCGACGGTGATGTCATAATGGTCGTCATGCCGACGATGATGTCATAATGGTCGTCATGGTGAAGATGATGTCATAATGGTCGTCATGGCAACGATGATGTCATAATGGTCGTCATGGCGACGATGATGTCATAATGGTCGTCATGGCGAAGATGACGTCATAATGGTCGTCATGGCGACGGTGATGTCATAATGGTCGTCATGGCAACGATGATGTCATAATGGTCGTCATGGCGACGATGACGTCATAATGGTCGTCATGGCGACGATGATGTCATAATGGTCGTCATGGCGACGGTGCTGTCATAATAGTCGTCATGGTGACGAAGATGTCATAATGGTCGTCATGCCGACGATGATGTCATAATGGTCGTCATGGCGACGGTGTTGCCATAATGGTCGTCATGGCGACGATGATGTCATAATGGTCGTCATGGCGACGATGATGTCATAATGGTCGTCATGGCGACGATGATGTCAGTATGGTGGTCATGGCTTTGGTGATGTCATAATGGTCGTCATGGCGACGGTGATGTCATAATGGTCGTCATGGCAATGGTGATGTCAGAATGGTCGTCATGGCGACGATGATGTCAGTATGGTGGTCATGGCTTTGGTGATGTCAAAATGGTCGTCATGGCGACGATGATGTCATAATGGTCGTCATGGCGACGATGATGTCAATATGGTCGTCATGGCTTTGGTGATGTCATAATGGTCGTCATGGCGACGGTGATGTCATAATGGTCGTCATGGCGACGATGATGTCATAATGGTCGTCACGGCGACGATGATGTCATAATGGTCGTCATGACGACGGTGATGTCATAATGGTCGTCATGGCGACTATGATGTCATACTGGTCGTCATGGCGACGGTGTTGCCATAATGGTCGTCATGGCGACGATGATGTCATAATGGTCGTCATGGCGACGATGATGTCATAATGGTCGTCATGGCGACGATGACGTCATAATGGTCGTCATGGCGACGATGACGTCATAATGGTCGTCATGGTGACGATGATGTCATAATGGTCGTCATGGCGACGGTGTTGCCATAATGGTCGTCATGGCGACGGTGATGTCATACTGGTCGTCATGCCGACGATGATGTCATAATGGTCGTCATGGTGAAGATGATGTCATAATGGTCGTCATGGCGACGAAGATGTCATAATGGTCGTCATGGCGACGATGACGTCATAATGGTCGTCATGGCGACGATGATGTCATAATAGTCGTCATGGCGAAGATGATGTCAATATGGTTGTCATGGCTTTGGTGATGTCATAATGGTCGTCATGGCGACGGTGATGTCATAATGGTCGTCATGGCGACGATGATGTCATAATGGTCATCACGGCGACGATGATGTCATGATGGTCGTCACGGCGACGGTGATGTCATAATGGTCGTCATGGCGAAGATGATGTCAATATGGTTGTCATGGCTTTGGTGATGTCATAATGGTCGTCATGGCGACGGTGATGTCATAATGGTCGTCATGGCGACGATGATGTCATAATGGTCATCACGGCGACGATGATGTCATGATGGTCGTCACGGCGACGGTGATGTCATAATGGTCGTCATGGCGACGATGATGTCATACTGGTCGTCATGGCGACGGTGTTGCCATAATGGTCGTCATGGCGACGGTGTTGCCATAATGGTCGTCATGGCGACGATGATGTCATAATGGTCGTCATGGCGACGATGTTGCCATAATGTTTGTCATGGCGACGATGACGTCATAATAGTCGTCATGGCGACGATGATGTCATAATCGTCGTCATGGCGACGATGATGTCATACTGGTCGTCATGTTGACGGTGTTGCCATAATGGTCGTCATGGCTACAATCATGTCAATATGGTTGTCATGGCTTTGGTGATGTCATAATGGTCGTCATGGCTTTGGTGATGTCATAATGGTCGTCATGGCGACGATGATGTCATAATGGTCGTCACGGCGACGATGATGTCATAATGGTCGTCACGGCGACGGTGATGTCATAATGGTCGTCATGGCGACGATGACGTCATAATGTTCGTCATGGCGACGATGATGTCATAATGGTCGTCATGGCGACGGTGATGTCATAATAGTCGTCATGGCGACGGTGATGTCATAATGGTCGTCATGCCGACGGTGTTGCCATAATGGTCGTCATGGCGACGGTGTTGCCATAATGGTCGTCATGGCGACGATGATGTCATAATGGTCGTCATGGCGACGATGATGTCATAATGGTCGTCATGGCGACGAGGATGTCAGTATGGTGGTCATGGCTTTGGTGATGTCATAATGGTCGTCATGGCGACGGTGATGTCATAATGGTCGTCATGGCAATGGTGATGTCAGAATGGTCGTCATGGCGACGATGATGTCATTATGGTGGTCATGGCTTTGGTGATGTCATAATGGTCGTCATGGCGACGGTGATGTCATAATGGTCGTCATGGCAATGTTGATGTCATAATGGTCGTCATGGCGACGATGATGTCAGTATGGTGGTCATGGCTTTGGTGATGTCATAATTGTCGTCATGGCGACGATGATGTCATAATGGTCGCCATGGCGACGATGATGTCATAATGGTCGTCATGGCTACGATGATGTCAGTATGGTCGTCATGGCTTTGGTGATGTCATAATGGTCGTCATGGCGAAGGTGATGTCATAATGGTCGTCATGGCGACGATGATGTCATAATGGTCGTCACGGCGACGATGATGTCATAATGGTCGTCACGGCGACGGTGATGTCATAATGGTCGTCATGGCGACGATGACGTCATAATGTTCGTCATGGCGACGATGATGTCATAATGGTCGTCATGGCGACGGTGATGTCATAATGGTCGTCATGGCGACGATGATGTCATAATGGTCGTCATGGCGACGATGATGTCATAATAGTTGTCATGGCGACGATGATGTCATAATGGTCGTCATGGCGACGATGATGTCATAATGGTGGTCATGGCGACGGTGTTGCCATTATGGTTGTCATGGCGACGATGATGTCATAATGGTCGTCATGGCGACGATGATGTCATAATGGTTGTCATGGCGACGATGATGTCAGTATGGTGGTCATGGCTTTGGTGATGTCATAATGGTCGTCAGGGCGACGGTGATGTCATAATGGTCGTCATGGCAAAGGTGATGTCAGAATGGTCGTCATGGAGACGATGTCAGTATGGTGGTCATGGCTTTGGTGATGTCATAATGGTCGTCATGGCGACGATGATGTCATAATGGTCGTCATGGCGAAGATGATGTCAATATGGTTGTCATGGCTTTGGTGATGTCATAATGGTCGTCATGGCGACGGTGATGTCATAATGGTCGTCATGGCGACGATGATGTCATAATGGTCATCACGGCGACGATGATGTCATGATGGTCGTCACGGCGACGGTGATGTCATAATGGTCGTCATGGCGACGATGATGTCATACTGGTCGTCATGGCGACGGTGTTGCCATAATGGTCGTCATGGCGACGGTGTTGCCATAATGGTCGTCATGGCGACGATGATGTCATAATGGTCGTCATGGCGACGATGTTGCCATAATGTTTGTCATGGCGACGATGACGTCATAATAGTCGTCATGGCGACGATGATGTCATAATCGTCGTCATGGCGACGATGATGTCATACTGGTCGTCATGTTGACGGTGTTGCCATAATGGTCGTCATGGCTACAATCATGTCAATATGGTTGTCATGGCTTTGGTGATGTCATAATGGTCGTCATGGCTTTGGTGATGTCATAATGGTCGTCATGGCGACGATGATGTCATAATGGTCGTCACGGCGACGATGATGTCATAATGGTCGTCACGGCGACGGTGATGTCATAATGGTCGTCATGGCGACGATGACGTCATAATGTTCGTCATGGCGACGATGATGTCATAATGGTCGTCATGGCGACGGTGATGTCATAATAGTCGTCATGGCGACGGTGATGTCATAATGGTCGTCATGCCGACGGTGTTGCCATAATGGTCGTCATGGCGACGGTGTTGCCATAATGGTCGTCATGGCGACGATGATGTCATAATGGTCGTCATGGCGACGATGATGTCATAATGGTCGTCATGGCGACGAGGATGTCAGTATGGTGGTCATGGCTTTGGTGATGTCATAATGGTCGTCATGGCGACGGTGATGTCATAATGGTCGTCATGGCAATGGTGATGTCAGAATGGTCGTCATGGCGACGATGATGTCATTATGGTGGTCATGGCTTTGGTGATGTCATAATGGTCGTCATGGCGACGGTGATGTCATAATCGTCGTCATGGCGACGATGATGTCATACTGGTCGTCATGTTGACGGTGTTGCCATAATGGTCGTCATGGCTACAATCATGTCAATATGGTTGTCATGGCTTTGGTGATGTCATAATGGTCGTCATGGCTTTGGTGATGTCATAATGGTCGTCATGGCGACGATGATGTCATAATGGTCGTCACGGCGACGATGATGTCATAATGGTCGTCACGGCGACGGTGATGTCATAATGGTCGTCATGGCGACGATGACGTCATAATGTTCGTCATGGCGACGATGATGTCATAATGGTCGTCATGGCGACGGTGATGTCATAATGGTCGTCATGGCGACGGTGATGTCATAATGGTCGTCATGCCGACGGTGTTACCATAATGGTCGTCATGGCGACGGTGTTGCCATAATGGTCGTCATGGCGACGATGATGTCATAATGGTCGTCATGGCGACGATGATGTCATAATGGTCGTCATGGCGACGAGGATGTCAGTATGGTGGTCATGGCTTTGGTGATGTCATAATGGTCGTCATGGCGACGGTGATGTCATAATGGTCGTCATGGCAATGGTGATGTCAGAATGGTCGTCATGGCGACGATGATGTCATTATGGTGGTCATGGCTTTGGTGATGTCATAATGGTCGTCATGGTGACGGTGATGTCATAATGGTCGTCATGGCAATGTTGATGTCATAATGGTCGTCATGGCGACGATGATGTCAGTATGGTGGTCATGGCTTTGGTGATGTCATAATTGTCGTCATGGCGACGATGATGTCATAATGGTCGTCATGGCGACGATGATGTCAATATGGTTGTCATGGCTTTGGTGATGTCATAATGGTCGTCATGGCGACGATGATGTCATAATGGTCGCCATGGCGACGATGATGTCATAATGGTCGTCATGGCTACGATGATGTCAGTATGGTCGTCATGGCTTTGGTGATGTCATAATGGTCGTCATGGCGAAGGTGATGTCATAATGGTCGTCATGGCGACGATGATGTCATAATGGTCGTCACGGCGACGATGATGTCATAATGGTCGTCACGGCGACGGTGATGTCATAATGGTCGTCATGGCGACGATGACGTCATAATGTTCGTCATGGCGACGATGTTGTCATAATGGTCGTCATGGCGACGGTGATGTCATAATGGTCGTCATGGCGACGATGATGTCATAATGGTCGCCATGGCGACGATGATGTCATAATGGTCGTCATGGCGACGATGATGTCAATATGGTCGTCATGGCTTTGGTGATGTCATAATGGTCGTCATGGCGAAGGTGATGTCATAATGGTCGTCATGGCGACGATGATGTCATAATGGTCGTCACGGCGACGATGATGTCATAATGGTCGTCACGGCGACGGTGATGTCATAATGGTCGTCATGGCGACGATGATGTCATTCTGGTCGTCATGGCGACGGTGTTGCCATAATGGTCGTCATGGCGACGATGACGTCATAATGGTCGTCATGGCGACGATTACGTCATAATGGTCGTCATGGCGACGATGACGTCATAATGGTCGTCATGGCGACGATGATGTCATAATGGTCGTCATGGCGACGATGATGTCATACTTGTCGTCATGGCGACGGTGCTGCCATAATGGTCGTCATGGCGACGGTGATGTCATAATGGTCGTCATGCCGACGATGATGTCATAATGGTCGTCATGGTGAAGATGATGTCATAATGGTCGTCATGGCAACGATGATGTCATAATGGTCGTCATGGCGACGATGATGTCATAATGGTCGTCATGGCGAAGATGACGTCATAATGGTCGTCATGGCGACGGTGATGTCATAATGGTCGTCATGGCAACGATGATGTCATAATGGTCGTCATGGCGACGATGACGTCATAATGGTCGTCATGGCGACGATGATGTCATAATGGTCGTCATGGCGATGATGACGTCATAATGGTCGTCATGGCGACGATGATGTCATAATAATTGTCATGGCGACGATGATGTCATAATGGTCGTCATGGCGACGATGATGTCATAATGGTGGTCATGGCGACGGTGTTGCCATTATGGTTGTCATGGCGACGATGATGTCATAATGGTCGTCATGGCGACGATGATGTCATAATGGTTGTCATGGCGACGATGATGTCAGTATGGTGGTCATGGCTTTGGTGATGTCATAATGGTCGTCAGGGCGACGGTGATGTCATAATGGTCGTCATGGCAAAGGTGATGTCAGAATGGTCGTCATGGAGACGATGTCAGTATGGTGGTCATGGCTTTGGTGATGTCATAATGGTCGTCATGGCGACGATGATGTCATAATGGTCGTCATGGCGAAGATGATGTCAATATGGTTGTCATGGCTTTGGTGATGTCATAATGGTCGTCATGGCGACGGTGATGTCATAATGGTCGTCATGGCGACGATGATGTCATAATGGTCATCACGGCGACGATGATGTCATGATGGTCGTCACGGCGACGGTGATGTCATAATGGTCGTCATGGCGACGATGATGTCATACTGGTCGTCATGGCGACGGTGTTGCCATAATGGTCGTCATGGCGACGGTGTTGCCATAATGGTCGTCATGGCGACGATGATGTCATAATGGTCGTCATGGCGACGATGTTGCCATAATGTTTGTCATGGCGACGATGACGTCATAATAGTCGTCATGGCGACGATGATGTCATAATCGTCGTCATGGCGACGATGATGTCATACTGGTCGTCATGTTGACGGTGTTGCCATAATGGTCGTCATGGCTACAATCATGTCAATATGGTTGTCATGGCTTTGGTGATGTCATAATGGTCGTCATGGCTTTGGTGATGTCATAATGGTCGTCATGGCGACGATGATGTCATAATGGTCGTCACGGCGACGATGATGTCATAATGGTCGTCACGGCGACGGTGATGTCATAATGGTCGTCATGGCGACGATGACGTCATAATGTTCGTCATGGCGACGATGATGTCATAATGGTCGTCATGGCGACGGTGATGTCATAATAGTCGTCATGGCGACGGTGATGTCATAATGGTCGTCATGCCGACGGTGTTGCCATAATGGTCGTCATGGCGACGGTGTTGCCATAATGGTCGTCATGGCGACGATGATGTCATAATGGTCGTCATGGCGACGATGATGTCATAATGGTCGTCATGGCGACGAGGATGTCAGTATGGTGGTCATGGCTTTGGTGATGTCATAATGGTCGTCATGGCGACGGTGATGTCATAATGGTCGTCATGGCAATGGTGATGTCAGAATGGTCGTCATGGCGACGATGATGTCATTATGGTGGTCATGGCTTTGGTGATGTCATAATGGTCGTCATGGCGACGGTGATGTCATAATGGTCGTCATGGCAATGTTGATGTCATAATGGTCGTCATGGCGACGATGATGTCAGTATGGTGGTCATGGCTTTGGTGATGTCATAATTGTCGTCATGGCGACGATGATGTCATAATGGTCGTCATGGCGACGATGATGTCAATATGGTTGTCATGGCTTTGGTGATGTCATAATGGTCGTCATGGCGACGATGATGTCATAATGGTCGCCATGGCGACGATGATGTCATAATGGTCGTCATGGCTACGATGATGTCAGTATGGTCGTCATGGCTTTGGTGATGTCATAATGGTCGTCATGGCGAAGGTGATGTCATAATGGTCGTCATGGCGACGATGATGTCATAATGGTCGTCACGGCGACGATGATGTCATAATGGTCGTCACGGCGACGGTGATGTCATAATGGTCGTCATGGCGACGATGACGTCATAATGTTCGTCATGGCGACGATGTTGTCATAATGGTCGTCATGGCGACGGTGATGTCATAATGGTCGTCATGGCGACGATGATGTCATAATGGTCGCCATGGCGACGATGATGTCATAATGGTCGTCATGGCGACGATGATGTCAATATGGTCGTCATGGCTTTGGTGATGTCATAATGGTCGTCATGGCGAAGGTGATGTCATAATGGTCGTCATGGCGACGATGATGTCATAATGGTCGTCACGGCGACGATGATGTCATAATGGTCGTCACGGCGACGGTGATGTCATAATGGTCGTCATGGCGACGATGATGTCATTCTGGTCGTCATGGCGACGGTGTTGCCATAATGGTCGTCATGGCGACGATGACGTCATAATGGTCGTCATGGCGACGATGACGTCATAATGGTCGTCATGGCGACGATGACGTCATAATGGTCGTCATGGCGACGATGATGTCATAATGGTCGTCATGGCGACGATGATGTCATACTTGTTGTCATGGCGACGGTGCTGCCATAATGGTCGTCATGGCGACGGTGATGTCATAATGGTCGTCATGCCGACGATGATGTCATAATGGTCGTCATGGTGAAGATGATGTCATAATGGTCGTCATGGCAACGATGATGTCATAATGGTCGTCATGGCGACGATGATGTCATAATGGTCGTCATGGCGAAGATGACGTCATAATGGTCGTCATGGCGACGGTGATGTCATAATGGTCGTCATGGCGACGGTGTTGCCATAATGGTCGTCATGGCGACGATGATGTCATAATGGTCGTCATGGCGACGATGATGTCATAATGGTCGTCATGGCGACGATGACGTCATAATGGTCGTCATGGCGACGATGACGTCATAATGGTCGTCATGGTGACGATGATGTCATAATGGTCGTCATGGAGACGGTGTTGCCATAATGGTCGTCATGGCGACGGTGATGTCATACTGGTCGTCATGCCGACGATGATGTCATAATGGTCGTCATGGTGAAGATGATGTCATAATGGTCGTCATGGCGACGAAGATGTCATAATGGTCGTCATGGCGACGATGACGTCATAATGGTCGTCATGGCGACGATGATGTCATAATAGTCGTCATGGCGAAGATGATGTCAATATGGTTGTCATGGCTTTGGTGATGTCATAATGGTCGTCATGGCGACGGTGATGTCATAATGGTCGTCATGGCGACGATGATGTCATAATGGTCATCACGGCGACGATGATGTCATGATGGTCGTCACGGCGACGGTGATGTCATAATGGTCGTCATGGCGAAGATGATGTCAATATGGTTGTCATGGCTTTGGTGATGTCATAATGGTCGTCATGGCGACGGTGATGTCATAATGGTCGTCATGGCGACGATGATGTCATAATGGTCATCACGGCGACGATGATGTCATGATGGTCGTCACGGCGACGGTGATGTCATAATGGTCGTCATGGCGACGATGATGTCATACTGGTCGTCATGGCGACGGTGTTGCCATAATGGTCGTCATGGCGACGGTGTTGCCATAATGGTCGTCATGGCGACGATGATGTCATAATGGTCGTCATGGCGACGATGTTGCCATAATGTTTGTCATGGCGACGATGACGTCATAATAGTCGTCATGGCGACGATGATGTCATAATCGTCGTCATGGCGACGATGATGTCATACTGGTCGTCATGTTGACGGTGTTGCCATAATGGTCGTCATGGCTACAATCATGTCAATATGGTTGTCATGGCTTTGGTGATGTCATAATGGTCGTCATGGCTTTGGTGATGTCATAATGGTCGTCATGGCGACGATGATGTCATAATGGTCGTCACGGCGACGATGATGTCATAATGGTCGTCACGGCGACGGTGATGTCATAATGGTCGTCATGGCGACGATGACGTCATAATGTTCGTCATGGCGACGATGATGTCATAATGGTCGTCATGGCGACGGTGATGTCATAATAGTCGTCATGGCGACGGTGATGTCATAATGGTCGTCATGCCGACGGTGTTGCCATAATGGTCGTCATGGCGACGGTGTTGCCATAATGGTCGTCATGGCGACGATGATGTCATAATGGTCGTCATGGCGACGATGATGTCATAATGGTCGTCATGGCGACGAGGATGTCAGTATGGTGGTCATGGCTTTGGTGATGTCATAATGGTCGTCATGGCGACGGTGATGTCATAATGGTCGTCATGGCAATGGTGATGTCAGAATGGTCGTCATGGCGACGATGATGTCATTATGGTGGTCATGGCTTTGGTGATGTCATAATGGTCGTCATGGCGACGGTGATGTCATAATGGTCGTCATGGCAATGTTGATGTCATAATGGTCGTCATGGCGACGATGATGTCAGTATGGTGGTCATGGCTTTGGTGATGTCATAATTGTCGTCATGGCGACGATGATGTCATAATGGTCGCCATGGCGACGATGATGTCATAATGGTCGTCATGGCTACGATGATGTCAGTATGGTCGTCATGGCTTTGGTGATGTCATAATGGTCGTCATGGCGAAGGTGATGTCATAATGGTCGTCATGGCGACGATGATGTCATAATGGTCGTCACGGCGACGATGATGTCATAATGGTCGTCACGGCGACGGTGATGTCATAATGGTCGTCATGGCGACGATGACGTCATAATGTTCGTCATGGCGACGATGATGTCATAATGGTCGTCATGGCGACGGTGATGTCATAATGGTCGTCATGGCGACGATGATGTCATAATGGTCGCCATGGCGACGATGATGTCATAATGGTCGTCATGGCGACGATGATGTCAATATGGTCGTCATGGCTTTGGTGATGTCATAATGGTCGTCATGGCGAAGGTGATGTCATAATGGTCGTCATGGCGACGATGATGTCATAATGGTCGTCACGGCGACGATGATGTCATAATGGTCGTCACGGCGACGGTGATGTCATAATGGTCGTCATGGCGACGATGATGTCATTCTGGTCGTCATGGCGACGGTGTTGCCATAATGGTCGTCATGGCGACGATGACGTCATAATGGTCGTCATGGCGACGATGACGTCATAATGGTCGTCATGGCGACGATGACGTCATAATGGTCGTCATGGCGACGATGATTTCATAATGGTCGTCATGGCGACGATGATGTCATACTTGTCGTCATGGCGACGGTGCTGCCATAATGGTCGTCATGGCGACGGTGATGTCATAATGGTCGTCATGCCGACGATGATGTCATAATGGTCGTCATGGTGAAGATGATGTCATAATGGTCGTCATGGCAACGATGATGTCATAATGGTCGTCATGGCGACGATGATGTCATAATGGTCGTCATGGCGAAGATGACGTCATAATGGTCGTCATGGCGACGGTGATGTCATAATGGTCGTCATGGCAACGATGATGTCATAATGGTCGTCATGGCGACGATGACGTCATAATGGTCGTCATGGCGACGATGATGTCATAATGGTCGTCATGGCGACGGTGATGTCATAATAGTCGTCATGGTGACGAAGATGTCATAATGGTCGTCATGCCGACGATGATGTCATAATGGTCGTCATGGCGACGGTGTTGCCATAATGGTCGTCATGGCGACGATGATGTCATAATGGTCGTCATGGCGACGATGATGTCATAATGGTCGTCATGGCGACGATGATGTCAGTATGGTGGTCATGGCTTTGGTGATGTCATAATGGTCGTCATGGCGACGGTGATGTCATAATGGTCGTCATGGCAATGGTGATGTCAGAATGGTCGTCATGGCGACGATGATGTCAGTATGGTGGTCATGGCTTTGGTGATGTCAAAATGGTCGTCATGGCGACGATGATGTCATAATGGTCGTCATGGCGACGATGATGTCAATATGGTCGTCATGGCTTTGGTGATGTCATAATGGTCGTCATGGCGACGGTGATGTCATAATGGTCGTCATGGCGACGATGATGTCATAATGGTCGTCACGGCGACGATGATGTCATAATGGTCGTCATGACGACGGTGATGTCATAATGGTCGTCATGGCGACTATGATGTCATACTGGTCGTCATGGCGACGGTGTTGCCATAATGGTCGTCATGGCGACGATGATGTCATAATGGTCGTCATGGCGACGATGATGTCATAATGGTCGTCATGGCGACGATGACGTCATAATGGTCGTCATGGCGACGATGACGTCATAATGGTCGTCATGGTGACGATGATGTCATAATGGTCGTCATGGCGACGGTGTTGCCATAATGGTCGTCATGGCGACGGTGATGTCATACTGGTCGTCATGCCGACGATGATGTCATAATGGTCGTCATGGTGAAGATGATGTCATAATGGTCGTCATGGCGACGAAGATGTCATAATGGTCGTCATGGCGACGATGACGTCATAATGGTCGTCATGGCGACGATGATGTCATAATAGTCGTCATGGCGACGATGATGTCATAATGGTCGTCATGCCGACGATGATGTCATAATGGTCGTCATGGCGACGGTGTTGCCATAATGGTTGTCATGGCGACGATGACGTCATAATGGTCGTCATGGCGAAGATGATGTCAATATGGTTGTCATGGCTTTGGTGATGTCATAATGGTCGTCATGGCGACGGTGATGTCATAATGGTCGTCATGGCGACGATGATGTCATAATGGTCATCACGGCGACGATGATGTCATGATGGTCGTCACGGCGACGGTGATGTCATAATGGTCGTCATGGCGACGATGATGTCATACTGGTCGTCATGGCGACGGTGTTGCCATAATGGTCGTCATGGCGACGGTGTTGCCATAATGGTCGTCATGGCGACGATGATGTCATAATGGTCGTCATGGCGACGATGTTGCCATAATGTTTGTCATGGCGACGATGACGTCATAATAGTCGTCATGGCGACGATGATGTCATAATCGTCGTCATGGCGACGATGATGTCATACTGGTCGTCATGTTGACGGTGTTGCCATAATGGTCGTCATGGCTACAATCATGTCAATATGGTTGTCATGGCTTTGGTGATGTCATAATGGTCGTCATGGCTTTGGTGATGTCATAATGGTCGTCATGGCGACGATGATGTCATAATGGTCGTCACGGCGACGATGATGTCATAATGGTCGTCACGGCGACGGTGATGTCATAATGGTCGTCATGGCGACGATGACGTCATAATGTTCGTCATGGCGACGATGATGTCATAATGGTCGTCATGGCGACGGTGATGTCATAATAGTCGTCATGGCGACGGTGATGTCATAATGGTCGTCATGCCGACGGTGTTGCCATAATGGTCGTCATGGCGACGGTGTTGCCATAATGGTCGTCATGGCGACGATGATGTCATAATGGTCGTCATGGCGACGATGATGTCATAATGGTCGTCATGGCGACGAGGATGTCAGTATGGTGGTCATGGCTTTGGTGATGTCATAATGGTCGTCATGGCGACGGTGATGTCATAATGGTCGTCATGGCAATGGTGATGTCAGAATGGTCGTCATGGCGACGATGATGTCATTATGGTGGTCATGGCTTTGGTGATGTCATAATGGTCGTCATGGCGACGGTGATGTCATAATGGTCGTCATGGCAATGTTGATGTCATAATGGTCGTCATGGCGACGATGATGTCAGTATGGTGGTCATGGCTTTGGTGATGTCATAATTGTCGTCATGGCGACGATGATGTCATAATGGTCGCCATGGCGACGATGATGTCATAATGGTCGTCATGGCTACGATGATGTCAGTATGGTCGTCATGGCTTTGGTGATGTCATAATGGTCGTCATGGCGAAGGTGATGTCATAATGGTCGTCATGGCGACGATGATGTCATAATGGTCGTCACGGCGACGATGATGTCATAATGGTCGTCACGGCGACGGTGATGTCATAATGGTCGTCATGGCGACGATGACGTCATAATGTTCGTCATGGCGACGATGATGTCATAATGGTCGTCATGGCGACGGTGATGTCATAATGGTCGTCATGGCGACGATGATGTCATAATGGTCGCCATGGCGACGATGATGTCATAATGGTCGTCATGGCGACGATGATGTCAATATGGTCGTCATGGCTTTGGTGATGTCATAATGGTCGTCATGGCGAAGGTGATGTCATAATGGTCGTCATGGCGACGATGATGTCATAATGGTCGTCACGGCGACGATGATGTCATAATGGTCGTCACGGCGACGGTGATGTCATAATGGTCGTCATGGCGACGATGATGTCATTCTGGTCGTCATGGCGACGGTGTTGCCATAATGGTCGTCATGGCGACGATGACGTCATAATGGTCGTCATGGCGACGATGACGTCATAATGGTCGTCATGGCGACGATGACGTCATAATGGTCGTCATGGCGACGATGATTTCATAATGGTCGTCATGGCGACGATGATGTCATACTTGTCGTCATGGCGACGGTGCTGCCATAATGGTCGTCATGGCGACGGTGATGTCATAATGGTCGTCATGCCGACGATGATGTCATAATGGTCGTCATGGTGAAGATGATGTCATAATGGTCGTCATGGCAACGATGATGTCATAATGGTCGTCATGGCGACGATGATGTCATAATGGTCGTCATGGCGAAGATGACGTCATAATGGTCGTCATGGCGACGGTGATGTCATAATGGTCGTCATGGCAACGATGATGTCATAATGGTCGTCATGGCGACGATGACGTCATAATGGTCGTCATGGCGACGATGATGTCATAATGGTCGTCATGGCGACGGTGATGTCATAATAGTCGTCATGGTGACGAAGATGTCATAATGGTCGTCATGCCGACGATGATGTCATAATGGTCGTCATGGCGACGGTGTTGCCATAATGGTCGTCATGGCGACGATGATGTCATAATGGTCGTCATGGCGACGATGATGTCATAATGGTCGTCATGGCGACGATGATGTCAGTATGGTGGTCATGGCTTTGGTGATGTCATAATGGTCGTCATGGCGACGGTGATGTCATAATGGTCGTCATGGCAATGGTGATGTCAGAATGGTCGTCATGGCGACGATGATGTCAGTATGGTGGTCATGGCTTTGGTGATGTCAAAATGGTCGTCATGGCGACGATGATGTCATAATGGTCGTCATGGCGACGATGATGTCAATATGGTCGTCATGGCTTTGGTGATGTCATAATGGTCGTCATGGCGACGGTGATGTCATAATGGTCGTCATGGCGACGATGATGTCATAATGGTCGTCACGGCGACGATGATGTCATAATGGTCGTCATGACGACGGTGATGTCATAATGGTCGTCATGGCGACTATGATGTCATACTGGTCGTCATGGCGACGGTGTTGCCATAATGGTCGTCATGGCGACGATGATGTCATAATGGTCGTCATGGCGACGATGATGTCATAATGGTCGTCATGGCGACGATGACGTCATAATGGTCGTCATGGCGACGATGACGTCATAATGGTCGTCATGGTGACGATGATGTCATAATGGTCGTCATGGCGACGGTGTTGCCATAATGGTCGTCATGGCGACGGTGATGTCATACTGGTCGTCATGCCGACGATGATGTCATAATGGTCGTCATGGTGAAGATGATGTCATAATGGTCGTCATGGCGACGAAGATGTCATAATGGTCGTCATGGCGACGATGACGTCATAATGGTCGTCATGGCGACGATGATGTCATAATAGTCGTCATGGCGACGATGATGTCATAATGGTCGTCATGCCGACGATGATGTCATAATGGTCGTCATGGCGACGGTGTTGCCATAATGGTTGTCATGGCGACGATGACGTCATAATGGTCGTCATGGCGACGATGACGTCATAATGGTTGTCATGGCGACGATGATGTCAGTATGGTGGTCATGGCTTTGGTCATGTCATAATGGTCGTCAGGGCGACGGTGATGTCATAATGGTCGTCATGGCAAAGGTGATGTCAGAATGGTCGTCATGGAGACGATGATGTCAGTATGGTGGTCATGGCTTTGGTGATGTCATAATGGTCGTCATGGCGACGATGATGTCATAATGGTCGTCATGGCGACGATGATGTCAATATGGTTGTCATGGCTTTGGTGATGTCATAATGGTCGTCATGGCGACGGTGATGTCATAATGGTCGTCATGGCGACGATGATGTCATAATGGTCGTCACGGCGACGATGATGTCATGATGTTCGTCACAGCGACGGTGATGTCATAATGGTCGTCATGGCGACGATGATGTCATTCTGGTCGTCATGGCGACGGTGTTGCCATAATGGTCGTCATGGCGACGGTGTTGCCATAATGGTCGTCATGGCGACGATGATGTCATAATGGTCGTCATGGCGACGATGTTGCCATAATGTTTGTAATGGCGACGATGACGTCATAATAGTCGTCATGGCGACGATGATGTCATAATCGTCGTCATGGCGACGATGATGTCATACTGGTCGTCATGTTGACGGTGTTGCCATAATGGTCGTCAATGCGACGATCATGTCAATATGGTTGTCATGGCTTTGGTGATGTCATAATGGTCGTCATGGCTTTGGTGATGTCATAATGGTCGTCATAGCGACGGTGATGTCATAATGGTCGTCATGGCGACGATTATGTCTTAATGGTCGTCACGGCGACGATGATGTCATAATGGTCGTCACGGCGACGGTGATGTCATAATGGTCGTCATGGCGACGATGATATCATACTGGTCGTCATGGCGACGGTGTTGCCATAATGGTCGTCATGCCGACGATGATGTCATAATGGTCGTCATGGCGACGATGATGTCATAATGGTCGTCATGCCGACGATGATGTCATAATGGTCGTCATGGCGAAGATGATGTCATAATGGTCGTCATGGCGACGATGACGTCATAATGGTCGTCATGGCGACGATGACGTCATAATGGTCGTCATGGCGACGATGATGTCATAATGGTCATCATGGCGACGGTGATGTCATAATGGTCGTCATGGCGACGGTGATGTCATAATAGTCGTCATGGCGACGATGATGTCATAATGGTCGTCATGCCGACGATGATGTCATAATGGTCGTCATGGCGACGGTGTTGCCATAATGGTCGTCATGGCGACGATGATGTCATAATGGTCGTCATGGCGACGATGATGTCATAATGGTCGTCATGGCGACGATGATGTCAGTATGGTGGTCATGGCTTTGGTGATGTCATAATGGTCGTCATGGCGACGGTGATGTCATAATGGTCGTCATGGCTTTGTGGCTTTGGTGATGTCAGAATGGTCGTCATGGCGACGATGATGTCAGTATGGTGGTCATGGCTTTGGTGATGTCATAATGGTCGTCATGGCGACGGTGATGTCATAATGGTCGTCATGGCAATGGTGATGTCAGAATGGTTGTCATGGCGACGATGATGTCAGTATGGTGGTCATGGCTTTGGTGATGTCATAATGGTCGTCATGGCGACGATGATGTCATAATGGTCGTCATGGCGACGATGATGTCAATATGGTTGTCAAGGCTTTGGTGATGTCATAATGGTCGTCATGGCGACGGTGATGTCATAATGGTCGTCATGGCGACGATGATGTCATAATGGTCGTCACGGCGACGATGATGTCATAATGGTCGTCACGGCGACGGTGATGTCATAATGGTCGTCATGGCGACGATGACGTCATAATGTTCGTCATGGCGACGATGATGTCATAATGGTCGTCATGGCGACGGTGATGTCATAATAGTCGTCATGGCGACGGTGATGTCATAATGGTCGTCATGCCGACGGTGTTGCCATAATGGTCGTCATGGCGACGGTGTTGCCATAATGGTCGTTATGGCGACGATGATGTCATAATGGTCGTCATGGCGACGATGATGTCATGATGGTCGACATGGCGACGAGGATGTCAGTATGGTGGTCATGGCTTTGGTGATGTCATAATGGTCGTCATGGCGACGGTGATGTCATAATGGTCGTCATGGCAATGGTGATGTCAGAATGGTCGTCATGGCGACGATGATGTCATTATGGTGGTCATGGCTTTGGTGATGTCATAATGGTCGTCATGGCGACGGTGATGTCATAATGGTCGTCATGGCAATGTTGATGTCATAATGGTCGTCATGGCGACGATGATGTCAGTATGGTGGTCATGGCTTTGGTGATGTCATAATTGTCGTCATGGCGACGATGATGTCATAATGGTCGTCATGGCGACGATGATGTCAATATGGTTGTCATGGCTTTGGTGATGTCATAATGGTCGTCATGGCGACGATGATGTCATAATGGTCGCCATGGCGACGATGATGTCATAATGGTCGTCATGGCGACGATGATGTCATAATGGTCGTCATGGCGACGATGATGTCATAATGGTCGTCATGGCGACGATGATGTCATACTGGTCGTCATGGCGACGGTGTTGCCATAATGGTCGTCATTGCGACGATGATGTCATAATGGTCGTCACGAAGACGATGATGTCATAATGGTCATCACGGCGACGGTAATGTCATAATGGTCGTCATGGCGACGATGATGTCATACTGGTCGTCATGGCGACGGTGTTGCCATAATGGTCGTCATGGCGACGATGACGTCATAATGGTCGTCATGGCGACGATGATGTCATAATGGTCGTCATGGCGACGATGATGTCATACTGGTCGTCATGGTGACGGTGTTGCCATAATGGTCGTCATGGCGACAATGATGTCAATATGGTTGTCATGGCTTTGGTGATGTCATTATGGTCGTCATGGCTTTGGTGATGTCATAATGGTCGTCATGGCGACGGTGTTGCCATAATGGTTGTCATAGCGACGATGACGTCATAATGGTCGTCATGGCGACGATGACGTCATAATGGTCGTCATGGCGACGATGACGTCATAATCGTCGTCATGGCGACGGTGCTGCCATAATGGTCGTCATGGCGACGGTGATGTCATAATGGTCGTCATGCCGACGATGATGTCGTAATGGTCGTCATGGTGAAGATGATGTCATAATGGTCGTCATGGCGACGATGATGTCATAATGGTCGTCATGGCGACGATGATGTCATGATGGTCGTCATGGCGACGATGATATCATACTGGTCGTCATGGCGACGGTGTTGCCATAATGGTCGTCATGCCGACGATGATGTCATAATGGTCGTCATGGCGACGATGATGTCATAATGGTCGTCATGCCGACGATGACGTCATAATGGTTGTCATGGCGACGATGATGTCAGTATGGTGGTCATGGCTTTGGTCATGTCATAATGGTCGTCAGGGCGACGGTGATGTCATAATGGTCGTCATGGCAAAGGTGATGTCAGAATGGTCGTCATGGAGACGATGATGTCAGTATGGTGGTCATGGCTTTGGTGATGTCATAATGGTCGTCATGGCGACGATGATGTCATAATGGTCGTCATGGCGACGATGATGTCAATATGGTTGTCATGGCTTTGGTGATGTCATAATGGTCGTCATGGCGACGGTGATGTCATAATGGTCGTCATGGCGACGATGATGTCATAATGGTCGTCACGGCGACGATGATGTCATGATGGTCGTCACAGCGACGGTGATGTCATAATGGTCGTCATGGCGACGATGATGTCATTCTGGTCGTCATGGCGACGGTGTTGCCATAATGGTCGTCAATGCGACGATCATGTCAATATGGTTGTCATGGCTTTGGTGATGTCATAATGGTCGTCATGGCTTTGGTGATGTCATAATGGTCGTCATAGCGACGGTGATGTCATAATGGTCGTCATGGCGACGATTATGTCATAATGGTCGTCACGGCGACGATGATGTCATAATGGTCGTCACGGCGACGGTGATGTCATAATGGTCGTCATGGCGACGATGATATCATACTGGTCGTCATGGCGACGGTGTTGCCATAATGGTCGTCATGCCGACGATGATGTCATAATGGTCGTCATGGCGACGATGATGTCATAATGGTCGTCATGCCGACGATGATGTCATAATGGTCGTCATGGCGAAGATGATGTCATAATGGTCGTCATGGCGACGATGACGTCATAATGGTCGTCATGGCGACGATGACGTCATAATGGTCGTCATGGCGACGATGATGTCATAATGGTCATCATGGCGACGGTGATGTCATAATGGTCGTCATGGCGACGGTGATGTCATAATAGTCGTCATGGCGACGATGATGTCATAATGGTCGTCATGCCGACGATGATGTCATAATGGTCGTCATGGCGACGGTGTTGCCATAATGGTCGTCATGGCGACGATGATGTCATAATGGTCGTCATGGCGACGATGATGTCATAATGGTCGTCATGGCGACGATGATGTCAGTATGGTGGTCATGGCTTTGGTGATGTCATAATGGTCGTCATGGCGACGGTGATGTCATAATGGTCGTCATGGCTTTGTGGCTTTGGTGATGTCAGAATGGTCGTCATGGCGACGATGATGTCAGTATGGTGGTCATGGCTTTGGTGATGTCATAATGGTCGTCATGGCGACGGTGATGTCATAATGGTCGTCATGGCAATGGTGATGTCAGAATGGTTGTCATGGCGACGATGATGTCAGTATGGTGGTCATGGCTTTGGTGATGTCATAATGGTCGTCATGGCGACGATGATGTCATAATGGTCGTCATGGCGACGATGATGTCAATATGGTTGTCAAGGCTTTGGTGATGTCATAATGGTCGTCATGGCGACGGTGATGTCATAATGGTCGTCATGGCGACGATGATGTCATAATGGTCGTCACGGCGACGATGATGTCATAATGGTCGTCACGGCGACGGTGATGTCATAATGGTCGTCATGGCGACGATGACGTCATAATGTTCGTCATGGCGACGATGATGTCATAATGGTCGTCATGGCGACGGTGATGTCATAATAGTCGTCATGGCGACGGTGATGTCATAATGGTCGTCATGCCGACGGTGTTGCCATAATGGTCGTCATGGCGACGGTGTTGCCATAATGGTCGTTATGGCGACGATGATGTCATAATGGTCGTCATGGCGACGATGATGTCATGATGGTCGTCATGGCGACGAGGATGTCAGTATGGTGGTCATGGCTTTGGTGATGTCATAATGGTCGTCATGGCGACGGTGATGTCATAATGGTCGTCATGGCAATGGTGATGTCAGAATGGTCGTCATGGCGACGATGATGTCATTATGGTGGTCATGGCTTTGGTGATGTCATAATGGTCGTCATGGCGACGGTGATGTCATAATGGTCGTCATGGCAATGTTGATGTCATAATGGTCGTCATGGCGACGATGATGTCAGTATGGTGGTCATGGCTTTGGTGATGTCATAATTGTCGTCATGGCGACGATGATGTCATAATGGTCGTCATGGCGACGATGATGTCAATATGGTTGTCATGGCTTTGGTGATGTCATAATGGTCGTCATGGCGACGATGATGTCATAATGGTCGCCATGGCGACGATGATGTCATAATGGTCGTCATGGCGACGATGATGTCATAATGGTCGTCATGGCGACGATAATGTCATAATGGTCGTCATGGCGACGATGATGTCATACTGGTCGTCATGGCGACGGTGTTGCCATAATGGTCGTCATTGCGACGATGATGTCATAATGGTCGTCACGAAGACGATGATGTCATAATGGTCATCACGGCGACGGTAATGTCATAATGGTCGTCATGGCGACGATGATGTCATACTGGTCGTCATGGCGACGGTGTTGCCATAATGGTCGTCATGGCGACGATGACGTCATAATGGTCGTCATGGCGACGATGATGTCATACTGGTCGTCATGGTGACGGTGTTGCCATAATGGTCGTCATGGCGACAATGATGTCAATATGGTTGTCATGGCTTTGGTGATGTCATTATGGTCGTCATGGCTTTGGTGATGTCATAATGGTCGTCATGGCGACGGTGTTGCCATAATGGTTGTCATAGCGACGATGACGTCATAATGGTCGTCATGGCGACGATGACGTCATAATGGTCGTCATGGCGACGATGACGTCATAATCGTCGTCATGGCGACGATGATGTCATAATGGTCGTCATGGCGACGATGATGTCATACTGGTCGTCATGGCGACGGTGCTGCCATAATGGTCGTCATGGCGACGGTGATGTCATAATGGTCGTCATGCCGACGATGATGTCGTAATGGTCGTCATGGTGAAGATGATGTCATAATGGTCGTCATGGCGACGATGATGTCATAATGGTCGTCATGGCGACGATGATGTCATGATGGTCGTCATGGCGACGATGACGTCATAATGGTCGTCATGGCGACGGTGATGTCATAATGGTCGTCATGGCGACGATGATGTCATAATGGTCGTCATGGCGACGATGACGTCATAATGGTCGTCATGGCGACGATGATGTCATAATGGTCGTCATGGCGACTGTGATGTCATAATAGTAGTCATTGTGACGATGATGTCATAATGGTCGTCATGCCGACGATGATGTCATAATGGTCGTCATGGCGACGGTGTTGCCATAATGGTCGTCATGGCGACGATGATGTCATAATGGTCGTCATGGCGACGATGATGTCATAATGGTCGTCATGGCGACGATGATGTCAGTATGGTGGTCATGGCTTTGGTGATGTCATAATGGTCGTCATGGCGACGGTGATGTCATAATGGTCGTCATGGCAATGGTGATGTCAGAATGGTCGTCATGGCGACGATGATGTCAGTATGGTGGTCATGGCTTTGGTGATGTCATAATGGTCGTCATGGCGACGATGATGTCATAATGGTCGTCATGGCGACGATGATGTCAATATGGTCGTCATGGCTTTGGTGATGTCATAATGGTCGTCATGGCGACGGTGATGTCATAATGGTCGTCATTGCGACGATGATGTCATAATAGTCGTCACGGCGACGATGATGTCATAATGGTCGTCACGGCGACGGTGATGTCATAATGGTCATCATGGCGACGATGATGTCATACTGGTCGTCATGGCGACGGTGTTGCCATAATGGTCGTCATGGCGACGATGATGTCATAATGGTCGTCATGGCGACGATGATGTCATACTGGTCGACATGGCGACGGTTTTGCCATAATGGTCGTCATGGCGACGGTTTTGCCATAATGGTCGTCATGGCGACGGTGATGTCATAATGGTCGTCATGCCGACGATGATGTCATAATGGTCGTCATGGTGAAGATGATGTCATAATGGTCGTCATGGCGATGATGACGTCATAATGGTCGTCATGGCGACGATGATGTCATAATAGTTGTCATGGCGACGATGATGTCATAATGGTCGTCATGGCGACGATGATGTCATAATGGTGGTCATGGCGACGGTGTTGCCATTATGGTTGTCATGGCGACGATGATGTCATAATGGTCGTCATGGCGACGATGCTGTCATAATGGTTGTCATGGCGACGATGATGTCAGTATGGTGGTCATGGCTTTGGTGATGTCATAATGGTCGTCAGGGCGACGGTGATGTCATAATGGTCGTCATGGCAAAGGTGATGTCAGAATGGTCATCATGGAGACGATGTCAGTATGGTGGTCATGGCTTTGGTGATGTCATAATGGTCGTCATGGCGATGATGATGTCATAATGGTCGTCATGGCGAAGATGATGTCAATATGGTTGTCATGGCTTTGGTGATGTCATAATGGTCGTCATGGCGACGGTGATGTCATAATGGTCGTCATGGCGACGATGATGTCATAATGGTCATCACGGCGACGATGATGTCATGATGGTCGTCACGGCGACGGTGATGTCATAATGGTCGTCATGGCGACGATGATGTCATACTGGTCGTCATGGCGACGGTGTTGCCATAATGGTCGTCATGGCGACGGTGTTGCCATAATGGTCGTCATGGCGACGATGATGTCATAATGGTCGTCATGGCGACGATGTTGCCATAATGTTTGTCATGGCGACGATGACGTCATAATAGTCGTCATGGCGACGATGATGTCATAATCATCGTCATGGCGACGATGATGTCATACTGGTCGTCATGTTGACGGTGTTGCCATAATGGTCGTCATGGCTACAATCATGTCAATATGGTTGTCATGGCTTTGGTGATGTCATAATGGTCGTCATGGCTTTGGTGATGTCATAATGGTCGTCATAGCGACGGTGATGTCATAATGGTCGTCACGGCGACGATGATGTCATAATGGTCGTCACGGCGACGGTGATGTCATAATGGTCGCCATGGCGACGATGATATCATACTGGTCGTCATGGCGACGGTGTTGTCATAATGGTCGTCATGCCGACGATGATGTCATAATGGTCGTCATGGCGACGATGATGTCATAATGGTCGTCATGCCGACGATGATGTCATAATGGTCGTCATGGCGAAGATGACGTCATAATGGTCGTCATGGCGACGATGATGTCATAATGGTCGTCATGGCGACGGTGACGTCATAATGGTCGTCATGGCGACGATGATGTCATAATGGTCATCATGGCGACGGTGATGTCATAATAGTCGTCATGGCGACGATGATGTCATAATGGTCGTCATGCCGACGATGATGTCATAATGGTCGTCATGGCGACGGTGTTGCCATAATGGTCGTCATGGCGACGATGATGTCATAATGGTCGTCATGGCGACGATGATGTCATAATGGTCGTCATGGCGACGATGATGTCAGTATGGTGGTCATGGCTTTGGTGATGTCATAATGGTTGTCATGGCGACGGTGATGTCATAATGGTCATCATGGCAATGGTGATGTCAGAATGGTCGTCATGGCGACGATGATGTCAGTATGGTGGTCATGGCTTTGGTGATGTCATAATGGTCGTCATGGCGACGGTGATGTCATAATGGTCGTCATGGCAATGGTGATGTCAGAATGGTTGTCATGGCGACGATGATGTCAGTATGGTGGTCATGGCTTTGGTGATGTCATAATGGTCGTCATGGCGACGATGATGTCATAATGGTCGTCATGGCGACGATGATGTCAATATGGTTGTCATGGCTTTAGTGATGTCATAATGGTCGTCATGGCGACGGTGATGTCATAATGGTCGTCATGGCGACGATGATGTCATAATGGTCGTCACGGCGATGATGATGTCATGATGGTCGTGACGGTGATGTCATAATGGTCGTCATGGCGACGATGATGTCATACTGGTCGTCATGGCGACGGTGTTGCCATAATGGTCGTCATGGCGACGGTGTTGCCATAATGGTCGTCATGGCGACGATGATGTCATAATGGTCGTCATGGCGACGATGTTGCCATAATGTTTGTCATGGCGACGATGACGTCATAATAGTCGTCATGGCGACGATGATGTCATAATCGTCTTCATGGCGACGATGATGTCATACTGGTCGTCATGTTGACGGTGTTGCCATAATGGTCGTCATGGCGACGATCATGTCAATATGGTTGTCATGGCTTTCCTGATGTCATAATGGACGTCATGGCTTTGGTGATGTCATAATGGTCGTCATAGCGACGGTGATGTCATAATGGTCGTCATGGCGACGATTATGTCATAATGGTCGTCACGGCGACGATGATGTCATAATGGTCGTCACGGCGACGGTGATGTCATAATGGTCGTCATGGCGACGATGATATCATACTGGTCGTCATGGCGACGGTGTTGCCATAATGGTCGTCATGCCGACGATGATGTCATAATGGTCGTCATGGCGACGATGATGTCATAATGGTCGTCATGCCGACGATGATGTCATAATGGTCGTCATGGCGAAGATGATGTCATAATGGTCGTCATGGCGACAATGACGTCATAATGGTCGTCATGGCGACGGTGACGTCATAATGGTCGTCATGGCGACGGTGACGTCATAATGGTCGTCATGGCGACGATGATGTCATAATGGTCATCATGGCGACGGTGATGTCATAATAGTCGTCATGGCGACGATGATGTCATAATGGTCGTCATGCCGACGATGATGTCATAATGGTCGTCATGGCGACGGTGTTGCCATAATGGTCGTCATGGCGACGATGATGTCATAATGGTTGTCATGGCGACGATGATGTCATAATGGTCGTCATGGCGACGATGATGTCAGTATGGTGGTCATGGCTTTGGTGATGTCATAATGGTCGTCATGGCGACGGTGATGTCATAATGGTCGTCATGGCAATGGTGATGTCAGAATGGTCGTCATGGCGACGATGATGTCAGTATGGTGGTCATGGCTTTGGTGATGTCATAATGGTCGTCATGGCGACGGTGATGTCATAATGGTCGTCATGGCAATGGTGATGTCAGAATGGTTGTCATGGCGACGATGATGTCAGTATGGTGGTCATGGCTTTGGTGATGTCATAATGGTCGTCATGGCGACGATGATGTCATAATGGTCGTCATGGCGACGATGATGTCAATATGGTTGTCATGGCTTTGGTGATGTCATAATGGTCGTCATGGCGACGGTGATGTCATAATGGTCGTCATGGCGACGATGATGTCATTATGGTCGTCACGGCGACGATGATGTCATAATGGTCGTCACGGCGACGGTGATGTCATAATGGTCGTCATGGCGACGATGACGTCATAATGTTCGTCATGGCGACGATGATGTCATAATAGTCGTCATGGCGACGGTGATGTCATAATAGTCGTCATGGCGACGGTGATGTCATAATGGTCGTCATGCCGACGGTGTTGCCATAATGGTCATCATGGCGACGGTGTTGCCATAATGGTCGTCATGGCGACGATGATGTCATAATGGTCATCATGGCGACGATGATGTCATAATGGTCGTCATGGCGACGATGATGTCAGTATGGTGATCATGGCTTTAGTGATGTCATAATGGTCGTCATGGCGACGGTGATGTCATAATGGTCGTCATGGCAATGGTGATGTCAGAATGGTCGTCATGGCGACGATGATGTCATTATGGTGGTCATGGCTTTGGTGATGTCATAATGGTCGTCATGGCGACGGTGATGTCATAATGGTCGTCATGGCAATGGTGATGTCATGATGGTCGTCATGGCGACGATGATGTCAGTATGGTGGTCATGGCTTTGGTGATGTCATAATGGTCGTCATGGCGACGATGATGTCATAATGGTCGTCATGGCGACGATGTCAATATGGTTGTCATGGCTTTGGTGATGTCATAATGGTCGTCATGGCGACGATGATGTCATAATGGTCGCCATGGCGACGATGATGTCATAATGGTCGTCATGGCGACGATGACGTCATAATGGTCGTCATGGCGACGATGATGTCATAATGGTCGTCATGGCGACGATGATGTCATACTGGTCGTCATGGCGACGGTGTTGCCATAATGGTCGTCATGGCGACGATGACGTCATAATGGTCGTCATGGCGACGATGATGTCATACTGGTCGTCATGGTGACGGTGTTGCCATAATGGTCGTCATGGCGACAATGATGTCAATATGGTTGTCATGGCTTTGGTGATGTCATTATAGTCGTCATGGCTTTGGTGATGTGATAATGGTCATCATGGCGACAGGGATGTCATAATGGTCGTCATGGCGACGGTGATGTCATAATGGTCGTCACGGCGACGATGATGTCATAATGGTCGTCACGGCGACGGTGATGTCATAATGGTCGTCATGGCGACGATGATGTCATACTGGTCGTCATGGCGACGGTGTTGCCATAATGGTCGTCATTGCGACGACGATGTCATAATGGTCGTCATGGCGACGATGATGTCATAATGGTCGTCATGGCGACGATGATGTCATAATGGTCGTCATGGCGACGACGATGTCATAATGGTCGTCATGGCGACGATGATGTCATAATGGTCGTCATGGCGACGATGATGTCATAATGGTCGTCATGGCGAAGATGATGTCATAATGGTCGTCATGGCGACGATGATGTCATAATGGTCGTCATGGCGACGATGACGTCATAATGGTCGTCATGGCGACGATGATGTCATAATGGTCGTCATGCCGACGATGATGTCATAATGGTCGTCATGGCGAAGATGATGTCATAATGGTCGTCATGGCGACGATGATGTCATAATGGTCGTCATGGCGACGATGAAGTCATAATGGTCGTCATGGCGACGATGATGTCATAATGGTCGTCATGGCGACGGTGATGTCATAATATTCGTCATGGCGACGGTGATGTCATAATATTCGTCATGGCGACGATGATGTCATAATGGTCGTCATGCCGATGATGATGTCATAATGGTCGTCATGGCGACGATGTTGCCATAATGGTCGTCATGGCGACGATGATGTCATAATGGTCGTCATGGCGACGATGATGTCATAATGGTCGTCATGGCGACGATGATGTCAGTATGGTGGTCATGGCTTTGGTGATGTCATAATGGTCGTCATGGCGACGGTGATGTCAAAATGGTCGTCATGGCAATGGTGATGTCATAATGGTCGTCATGGCGACGATGATGTCATTGTGGTTGTCATGGCTTTGGTGATGTCATAATGGTCGTCATGGCGACGGTGATGTCATAATGGTCGTCATGGCGACGATGATGTCATAATGGACGGCACGGCGACGATGATGTTATAATGGTTGTCACGGCGACGGTGATGTCATAATGGTCGTCATGGCGACGATGATGTCATACTGGTCGTCATGGCGACGGTGTTGCCATAACGGTCGTCATGGCGACGATGATGTCATAATGGTCGTCGTGGCGACGATGATGTCATAATGGTCGTCATGGCGACGATGATGTCATAATGGTCGTCATGCCGACGATGATGTCATAATGGTCGTCATGGCGACGGTGTTGCCATAATGGTCGTCATGGCGACGATGATGTCATAATGGTCGTCATGGCGACGGTGATGTCATAATGGTCGTCATGACGACGATGATGTCATAATGGTCGTCATGGCGAAGATGATGTCATAATGGTCGTCATGGCGACGATAATGTCATCATAGTCATCATGGCGACGATGATGTCATTATGGTCGTCATGCCGACGATGATGTCATAATGGTCGTCATGGCGACGGTGTTGCCATAATGGTCATCATGGCAACGATGATGTCATAATGGTCGTCATGGCGACGATGATGTCATTATGGTTGTCATGGCTTTGTTGATGTCATAATGGTCGTCATGGCGACGGTGATGTCATAATGGTCGTCATGGCGACGATGATGTCATAATGGTCGTCACGGCGATGATGATGTCATAATGGTCGTCACGGCGACGGTGATGTCATAATGGTCGTCATGGCGACGATGATGTCATACTGGTCGTCATGGCGACGGTGTTGTCATAATGGTCGTCATGGCGACGATGATGCCATAATGGTCGTCATGGCGACGATGACGTCATAATGGTCGTCATGGCGACGATGATGTCATAATTGTCGTCATGCCGACGATGATGTCATAATGGTCGTCATGGCGACGGTGTTGCCATAATGGTCGTCATGGCGACGATGATGTCATAATGGTCGTCATGGCGATGGTGATGTCATAATGGTCGTCATGACGACGATGATGTCATAATGGTCGTCATGGCGAAGATGATGTCATAATGGTCGTCATGGCGACGATAATGTCATAATAGTCGTCATGGCGACGATGATGTCATTATGGTCGTCATGCCGACGATGATGTCATAATGGTCGTCATGGTGACGGTGTTGCCATAATGGTCGTCATGGCGACGATGATGTCATAATGGTCGTCATGGCGACGATGATGTCATAATGGTCGTCATGGCGACGATGACGTCATAATGTTCTTCATGGCGACGATGATGTCATAATGGTCATCATGGCGACGGTGATGCCATAATAGTCGTCATGGCGACGATGATGTCATAATGGTCGTCACGGCGATGATGATGTCATAATGGTCGTCACGGCGACGGTGATGTCATAATAGTCGTCATGGCGACGATGATGTCATACTGGTCGTCATGGCGACGGTGTTGCCATAATGGTCGTCATGGCGACGATGATGTCATAATGGTCGTCATGGCGACGATGATGCCATAATGGTCGTCATGGCGACGATGACGTCATAATGGTCGTCATGGCGACGATGATGTCATAATGGTCGTCATGCCGACGATGATGTCATAATGGTCGTCATGGCGACGGTGTTGCCATAATGGTCGTCATGGCGACGATGATGTCATAATGGTCGTCATGGCGACGGTGATGTCATAATGGTCGTCATGACGACGATGATGTCATAATGGTCGTCATGGCGAAGATGATGTCATAATGGTCGTCATGGCGACGATAATGTCATAATAGTCGTCATGGCGACGATGATGTCATTATGGTCGTCATGCCGACGATGATGTCATAATGGTCGTCATGGTGACGGTGTTGCCATAATGGTCGTCATGGCGACGATGATGTCATAATGGTCGTCATGGCGACGATGATGTCATAATGGTCGTCATGGCGACGATGACGTCATAATGTTCTTCATGGCGACGATGATGTCATAATGGTCATCATGGCGACGGTGATGCCATAATAGTCGTCATGGCGACGATGATGTCATAATGGTCGTCATGCCGACGATGATGTCATAATGGTCGTCATGGCGACGGTGTTGCCATAATAGTCGTCATGGTGACGATGATGTCATAATGGTCGTCATGGCGACGATGATGTCATAATGGTCGTCATGGCGACGATGATGTTAGTATGGTGGTCATGGCTTTGGTGATGTCATAATGGTCGTCATGGCGACCGTGATGTCATAATGGTCATCATGGCAATGGTGATGTCAGAATGGTCGTCATGGCGACGATGATGTCAGTATGGTGGTCATGGCTTTGGTGATGTCATAATGGTCGTCATGGCGACGATGATGTCATAATTGTCGTCATGGCGACGATGATGTCAATATGGTTGTCATGGCTTTGGTGATGTCATAATGGTCGTCATGGCGACGGTGATGTCATAATGGTCGTCATGGCGACGATGATGTCATAATGGTCGTCACGGCGACGATGATGTCATAATGGTCGTCACGGTGACGGTGATGTCATAATGGTCGTCATGGCGACGATGATGTCATACTGGTCGTCATGGCGACGGTGTTGCCATAATGGTCGTCATGGCGACGATGATGTCATAATGGTCGCCATGGCGACGATGATGTCATAATGGTCGTCATGGCGACGATGACGTCATAATGGTCATCATGGCGACGATGATGTCATAATGTCATCATGGCGACGATGATGTCATACTGGTCGTCATGGCGACCGTGTTGCCATAATGGTCGTCATGGCGACGATGATGTCATAATGGTCGTCACGGCGACGATGGTGTCATTATGGTTGTCATGGCTTTGTTGATGTCATAATGGTCGTCATGGCGACGGTGATGTCATAATGGTCGTCATGGCGACGATGATGTCATAATGGTCGTCACGGCGATGATGATGTCATAATGGTCGTCACGGCGACGGTGATGTCATAATGGTCGTCATGGCGACGATGATGCCATAATGGTCGTCATGGCGACGATGACGTCATAATGGTCGTCATGGCGACGATGATGTCATAATGGTCGTCATGGCGACGATGATGTCATAATGGTCGTCATGCCGACGATGATGTTATAATGGTCGTCATGGCGACGGTGTTGCCATAATGGTCGTCATGGCGACGATGATGTTATAATGGTCGTCATGGCGACGGTGATGTCATAATGGTCGTCATGACGACGATGATGTCATAATGGTCGTCATGGCGAAGATGATGTCATAATGGTCGTCATGGCGACGATAATGTCATAATAGTCGTCATGGCGACGATGATGTCATAATGGTCGTCATGGCGACGATGACGTCATAATGTTCTTCATGGCGACGATGATGTCATAATGGTCGTCATGGCGACGGTGATGCCATAATAGTCGTCATGGCGACGATGATGTCATAATGGTCGTCATGCCGACGATGATGTCATAATGGTCGTCATGGCGACGATGATGTCATAATGGTCGTCATGGCGACGATGATGTCATAATGGTCGTCATGGCGACGATGATGTCAGTATGGTGGTTATGGCTTTGGTGATGTCATAATGGTCGTCATGGCGACCGTGATGTCATAATGGTCATCATGGCAATGGTGATGTCAGAATGGTCGTCATGGCGACGATGATGTCAGTATGGTGGTCATGGCTTTGGTGATGTCATAATGGTCGTCATGGCGACGATGATGTCAATATGGTTGTCATGGCTTTGGTGATGTCATAATGGTCGTCATGGCGACGGTGATGTCATAATGGTCGTCATGGCGACGATGATGTCATAATGGTCGTCACGGCGACGATGATGTCATAATGGTCGTCACGGCGACGGTGATGTCATAATGGTCGTCATGGCGACGATGATGTCATACTGGTCGTCATGGCGACGGTGTTGCCATAATGGTCGTCATGGCGACGATGATGTCATAATGGTCGCCATGGCGACGATGATGTCATAATGGTCGTCATGGCGACGATGACGTCATAATGGTCATCATGGCGACGATGATGTCATAATGTCATCATGGCGACGATGATGTCATACTGGTCGTCATGGCGACCGTGTTGCCATAATGGTCGTCATGGCGACGATGATGTCATAATGGTCGTCACGGCGGCGATGATGTCATAATGGTCGTCACGGCGACGGTAATGTCATAATGGTCGTCATGGTGACGATGATGTCATACTGGTCGTCATGGCGACGGTGTTGCCATAATGGTCGTCATGGCGACGATGACGTCATAATGGTCGTCATGACGACGATGATGTCATAATGGTCGTCATGGCGACGATGATGTCATACTGGTCGTCATGGTGACGGTGTTGCCATAATGGTCGTCAAGGCGACGATGATGTCAATATGGTTGTCATGGCTTTGGTGATGTCATTATGGTCGTCATGGCTTTGGTGATGTCATAATGGTCGTCATGGCGACGGTGATGTCATAATGGTCGTCATGGCGACGATGATGCCATAATGGTCGTCATGGCGACGATGACGTCATAATGGTCGTCATGGCGACGATGATGTCATAATGGTCGTCATGGCGACGATGATGTCATACTGGTCGTCATGGCGACGGTGTTGCCATAATGGTCGTCATGGCGACGATGATGTCATAATGGTCGTCATGGCGACGATGATGTCAGAATGGTCGTCATGCCGACGATGATGTCATAATGGTCGTCATGGCGAAGATGATGTCATAATGGTCGTCATGGCGACGATGATGTCATAATGGTCGTCATGGCGACAATGACGTCATAATGGTCGTCATGGCGACGATGATGTCATAATGGTCGTCATGGCGACGGTGATGTCATAATATTCATCATGGCGACGATGATGTCATAATGGTCGTCATGCCGACGATGATGTCATAATGGTCGTCATGGCGACGATGATGTCATAATGGTCGTCATGGCGACGATGATGTTATAATGATCGTCATGGCGACGATGATGTCAGTATGGTTGTCATGGCTTTGGTGATGTCATAATGGTCGTCATGGCGACGGTGATGTCATAATGGTCGTCATGGCGACGATGATGTCATTATGGTTGTCATGGCTTCGGTGATGTCATAATGGTCGTCATGGCGACGGTGATGTCATAATGGTCGTCATGGCGACGATGATGTCATAATGGTCGTCACGGCGACGGTGATGTCATAATGGTCGTCATGGCGACGATGATGTCATAATGGTCGTCACGGCGACGGTGATGTCATAATGGTCGTCATGGCGACGATGATGTCATACTGGTCGTCATGGCGATGGTGTTGCCATAATGGTCGTCATGGCGACGATGACGTCATAATGGTCGTCATGGCGACGATGATGTCATAATGGTCGTCATGGCGACGATGATGTCAATATGGTGGTCATGGCTTTGGTGATGTCATAATGGTCGTCATGGCGACGGTGATGTCATAATGGTCGTCATGGCAATGGTGATGTCAGAATGCTCGTCATGGCGACGATGATGTCAGTATGGTGGTCATGGCTTTGGTGATGTCATAATATTCGTCATGGCGACGATGATGTCATAATGGTCGTCACGGCGACGATGATGTCATAATGGTCGTCACGGCGACGATGATGTCATAATGGTCGTCATGGCGACGGTGATGTCATAATGGTCGTCATGGCGACGGTGATGTCATAATGGTCGTCATGGCGACGATGATGTCATAATGGTCGTCACGGCGACGATGATGTCATAATGGTCGTCATGGCGACGGTGATGTCATAATGGTCGTCATGGCGACGATGATGTCATACTGGTCGTCATGGCGACGGTGTTGCCATAATGGTCGTCATGGCGACGATGATGTCATAATGGTCGCCATGGCGACGATGATGTCATAATGGTCGTCATGGCGACGATGACGTCATAATGGTCGTCATGGCGACGATGATGTCATAATGTCATCATGGCGACGATGATGTCATACTGGTCGTCATGGCGACCGTGTTGCCATAATGGTCATCATGGCGACGATGATGTCATACTGGTCGTCATGGCGACCGTGTTGCCATAATGGTCGTCATGGCGACGGTGATGTCATAATGGTCGTCACGGCGGCGATGATGTCATAATGGTCGTCACGGCGACGGTAATGTCATAATGGTCGTCATGGCGACGATGATGTCATACTGGTCGTCATGGCGACGGTGTTGCCATAATGGTCGTCATGGCGACGATGATGTCATAATGGTCGTCATGGCGACGGTGATGTCATAATGGTCGTCATGCCGACGATGATGTCATAATGGTCGTCATGGCGACGATGATGCCATGATGGTCGTCATGGCGACGATGACGTCATAATGGTCTTCATGGCGACGATGATGTCATAATGGTCGTCATGGCGACGGTGATGCCATAATAGTCGTCATGGCGACGATGATGTCATAATGGTCGTCATGGCGACGATGATGTCATAATGGTCGTCATGCCGACGATGATGTCATAATGGTCGTCATGGCGAGGGTGTTGCCATAATGGTCGTCATGGCGACGATGATGTCATAATGGTCGTCATGGCGACGATGATGTCATAATGGTCGTCATGGCGACGATGATGTCAGTATGGTGGTCATGGCTTTGGTGATGTCATAATGGTCGTCATGGCGACGGTGATGTCATAATGGTCGTCATGGCAATGGTGATGTCAGAATGGTCGTCATGGCGACGATGATGTCATTATGGTGGTCATGGCTTTGGTGATGTCATAATGGTCGTCATGGCGACGGTGATGTCATAATGGTCGTCATGGCAATGGTGATGTCATAATGGTCGTCATGGCGACGATGATGTCAGTATGGTGGTCATGGCTTTGGTGATGTCATTATTGTCGTCATGGCGACGATGATGTCATAATGGTCGTCATGGCGACGATGATGTCAATATGGTTGTCATGGCTTTGGTGATGTCATAATGGTCGTCATGGCGACGATGATGTCATAATGGTCGTCATGGCGACGATGATGTCATACTGGTCGTCATGGCGACGGTGTTGCCATAATGGTCGTCATGGCGACGATGATGTCATAATGGTCGTCACGAAGACGATGATGTCATAATGGTCATCACGGCGACGGTAATGTCATAATGGTCGTCATGGCGACGATGATGTCATACTGGTCGTCATGGCGACGGTGTTGCCATAATGGTCGTCATGGCGACGATGACGTCATAATGGTCGTCATGGCGACGATGATGTCATAATGGTCGTCATGGCGACGATGATGTCATACTGGTCGTCATGGTGACGGTGTTGCGATAATGGTCGTCATGGCGACGATGATGTCAATATGGTTGTCATGGCTTTGGTGATGTCATTATGGTCGTCATGGCTTTGGTGATGTCATAATGGTCGTCATGGCGACAGGGATGTCATAATGGTCGTCATGGCGACAGGGATGTCATAATGGTCGTCATGGCGACGGTGTTGCCATAATGGTTGTCATAGCGACGATGACGTCATAATGGTCGTCATGGCGACAATGACGTCATAATGGTCGTCATGGCGACGATGACGTCATGATGGTCGTCATGGCGACGATGATGTCATAATGGTCGTCATGGCGACGATGATGTCATACTGGTCGTCATGGCGACGGTGCTGCCATAATGGTCGTCATGGCGACGGTGATGTCATAATGGTCGTCATGCCGACGAGGATGTCATAATGGTCGTCATGGTGAAGATGATGTCATAATGGTCGTCATGGCGACGATGATGTCATAATGGTCGTCATGGCGACGATGATGTCATAATGGTCGTCATGGCGACGATGACGTCATAATGGTCGTCATGGCGACGGTGATGTCATAATAGTAGTCATGGTGACGATGATGTCATAATGGTCGTCATGCCGACGATGATGTCATAATGGTCGTCATGGCGACGGTGTTGCCATAATGGTCGTCATGGCGACGATGATGTCATAATGGTCGTCATGGCGACGATGATGTCAGTATGGTGGTCATGGCTTTGGTGATGTCATAATGGTCGTCATGGCGACGGTGATGTCATAATGGTCGTCATGGCAATGGTGATGTCAGAATGGTCGTCATGGCGACGATGATGTCAGTATGGTGGTCATGGCTTTGGTGATGTCATAATGGTCGTCATGGCGACGATGATGTCATAATGGTCGTCATGGCGACGATGATGTCAATATGGTCGTCATGGCTTTGGTGATGTCATAATGGTCGTCATGGCGACGATGATGTCATAATGGTCGTCATGGCGACGATGACGTCATAATGGTCATCATGGCGACGATGATGTCATAATGTCATCATGGCGACGATGATGTCATACTGGTCGTCATGGCGACCGTGTTGCCATAATGGTCGTCATGGCGACGATGATGTCATAATGGTCGTCACGGCGGCGATGATGTCATAATGGTCGTCACGGCGACGGTAATGTCATAATGGTCGTCATGGCGACGATGATGTCATACTGGTCGTCATGGCGAAGGTGTTGCCATAATGGTCGTCATGGCGACGATGACGTCATAATGGTCGTCATGACGACGATGATGTCATAATGGTCGTCATGGCGACGATGATGTCATACTGGTCGTCATGGTGACGGTGTTGCCATAATGGTCGTCAAGGCGACGATGATGTCAATATGGTTGTCATGGCTTTGGTGATGTCATTATGGTCGTCATGGCTTTGGTGATGTCATAATGGTCGTCATGGCGACGGTGATGTCATAATGGTCGTCATGGCGACGATGACGCCATAATGGTCGTCATGGCGACGATGACGTCATAATGGTCGTCATGGCGACGATGATGTCATAATGGTCGTCATGGCGACGATGATGTCATACTGGTCGTCATGGCGACGGTGTTGCCATAATGGTCGTCATGGCGACGATGATGTCATAATGGTCGTCATGGCGACGATGATGTCAGAATGGTCGTCATGCCGACGATGATGTCATAATGGTCGTCATGGCGAAGATGATGTCATAATGGTCGTCATGGCGACGATGACGTCATAATGGTCGTCATGGCGACGATGACGTCATAATGGTCGTCATGGCGACGATGATGTCATAATGGTCGTCATGGCGACGGTGATGTCATAATATTCGTCATGGCGACGATGATGTCATAATGGTCGTCATGCCGACGATGATGTCATAATGGTCGTCATGGCGACGATGTTGCCATAATGGTCGTCATGGCGACGATGATGTCATAATGGTCGTCATGGCGACGATGATGTTATAATGATCGTCATGGCGACGATGATGTCAATATGGTGGTCATGGCTTTGGTGATGTCATAATGGTCGTCATGGCGACGGTGATGTCATAATGGTCGTCATGGCGACGATGATGTCATTATGGTTGTCATGGCTTCGGTGATGTCATAATGGTCGTCATGGCGACGGTGATGTCATAATGGTCGTCATGGCGACGATGATGTCATAATGGTCGTCACGGCGACGGTGATGTCATAATGGTCGTCATGGCGACGATGATGTCATAATGGTCGTCACGGCGACGGTGATGTCATAATGGTCGTCATGGCGACGATGATGTCATACTGGTCGTCATGGCGACGGTGTTGCCATAATGGTCGTCATGGCGACGATGACGTCATAATGGTCGTCATGGCGACGATGATGTCATAATGGTCGTCATGGCGACGATGATGTCAATATGGTGGTCATGGCTTTGGTGATGTCATAATGGTCGTCATGGCGACGGTGATGTCATAATGGTCGTCATGGCAATGGTGATGTCAGAATGCTCGTCATGGCGACGATGATGTCAGTATGGTGGTCATGGCTTTGGTGATGTCATAATAGTCGTCATGGCGACGATGATGTCATAATGGTCGTCACGGCGACGATGATGTCATAATGGTCGTCATGGCGACGATGATGTCATAATGGTCGTCATGGCGACGATGATGTCAGTATGGTGGTCATGGCTTTGGTGATGTCATAATGGTCGTCATGGCGACCGTGATGTCATAATGGTCATCATGGCAATGGTGATGTCAGAATGGTCGTCATGGCGACGATGATGTCAGTATGGTGGTCATGGCTTTGGTGATGTCATAATGGTCGTCATGGCGACGATGATGTCATAATGGTCGTCATGGCGACGATGATGTCAATATGGTTGTCATGGCTTTGGTGATGTCATAATGGTCGTCATGGCGACGGTGATGTCATAATGGTCGTCATGGCGACGATGATGTCATAATGGTCGTCACGGCGACGATGATGTCATAATGGTCGTCACGGCGACGGTGATGTCATAATGGTCGTCATGGCGACGATGATGTCATACTGGTCGTCATGGCGACGGTGTTGCCATAATGGTCGTCATGGCGACGATGATGTCATAATGGTCGCCATGGCGACGATGATGTCATAATGGTCGTCATGGCGACGATGACGTCATAATGGTCATCATGGCGACGATGATGTCATAATGTCATCATGGCGACGATGATGTCATACTGGTCGTCATGGCGACCGTGTTGCCATAATGGTCGTCATGGCGACGATGATGTCATAATGGTCGTCACGGCGGCGGTAATGTCATAATGGTCGTCATGGCGACGATGATGTCATACTGGTCGTCATGGCGACGGTGTTGCCATAATGGTCGTCATGGCGACGATGATGTCATAATGGTCGTCATGGCGACGGTGATGTCATAATGGTCGTCATGCCGACGATGATGTCATAATGGTCGTCATGGCGACGATGATGCCATAATGGTCGTCATGGCGACGATGACGTCATAATGGTCTTCATGGCGACGATGATGTCATAATGGTCGTCATGGCGACGGTGATGCCATAATAGTCGTCATGGCGACGATGATGTCATAATGGTCGTCATGCCGACGATGATGTCATAATGGTCGTCATGGCGAGGGTGTTGCCATAATGGTCGTCATGGCGACGATGATGTCATAATGGTCGTCATGGCGACGATGATGTCATAATGGTCGTCATGGCGACGATGATGTCAGTATGGTGGTCATGGCTTTGGTGATGTCATAATGGTCGTCATGGCGACGGTGATGTCATAATGGTCGTCATGGCAATGGTGATGTCAGAATGGTCGTCATGGCGACGATGATGTCATTATGGTGGTCATGGCTTTGGTGATGTCATAATGGTCGTCATGGCGACGGTGATGTCATAATGGTCGTCATGGCAATGGTGATGTCATAATGGTCGTCATGGCGACGATGATGTCAGTATGGTGGTCATGGCTTTGGTGATGTCATTATTGTCGTCATGGCGACGATGATGTCATAATGGTCGTCATGGCGACGATGATGTCAATATGGTTGTCATGGCTTTGGTGATGTCATAATGGTCGTCATGGCGACGATGATGTCATAATGGTCGCTATGGCGACGATGATGTCATAATGGTCGTCATGGCGACGATGACGTCATAATGGTCGTCATGGCGACGATGATGTCATAATGGTCGTCATGGCGACGATGATGTCATACTGGTCGTCATGGCGACGGTGTTGCCATAATGGTCGTCATGGCGACGATGATGTCATAATGGTCGTCACGAAGACGATGATGTCATAATGGTCATCACGGCGACGGTAATGTCATAATGGTCGTCATGGCGACGATGATGTCATACTGGTCGTCATGGCGACGGTGTTGCCATAATGGTCGTCATGGCGACGATGACGTCATAATGGTCGTCATGGCGACGATGATGTCATAATGGTCGTCATGGCGACGATGATGTCATACTGGTCGTCATGGTGACGGTGTTGCGATAATGGTCGTCATGGCGACGATGATGTCAATATGGTTGTCATGGCTTTGGTGATGTCATTATGGTCGTCATGGCTTTGGTGATGTCATAATGGTCGTCATGGCGACAGGGATGTCATAATGGTCGTCATGGCGACAGGGATGTCATAATGGTCGTCATGGCGACGGTGTTGCCATAATGGTTGTCATAGCGACGATGACGTCATAATGGTCGTCATGGCGACAATGACGTCATAATGGTCGTCATGGCGACGATGACGTCATGATGGTCGTCATGGCGACGATGATGTCATAATGGTCGTCATGGCGACGATGATGTCATACTGGTCGTCATGGCGACGGTGCTGCCATAATGGTCGTCATGGCGACGGTGATGTCATAATGGTCGTCATGCCGACGAGGATGTCATAATGGTCGTCATGGTGAAGATGATGTCATAATGGTCGTCATGGCGACGATGATGTCATAATGGTCGTCATGGCGACGATGATGTCATAATGGTCGTCATGGCGACGATGACGTCATAATGGTCGTCATGGCGACGGTGATGTCATAATAGTAGTCATGGTGACGATGATGTCATAATGGTCGTCATGCCGACGATGATGTCATAATGGTCGTCATGGCGACGGTGTTGCCATAATGGTCGTCATGGCGACGATGATGTCATAATGGTCGTCATGGCGACGATGATGTCAGTATGGTGGTCATGGCTTTGGTGATGTCATAATGGTCGTCATGGCGACGGTGATGTCATAATGGTCGTCATGGCAATGGTGATGTCAGAATGGTCGTCATGGCGACGATGATGTCAGTATGGTGGTCATGGCTTTGGTGATGTCATAATGGTCGTCATGGCGACGATGATGTCATAATGGTCGTCATGGCGACGATGATGTCAATATGGTCGTCATGGCTTTGGTGATGTCATAATGGTCGTCATGGCGACGGTGATGTCATAATGGTCGTCATGGCGACGATGATGTCATAATAGTCGTCACGGCGACGATGATGTCATAATGGTCGTCACGGCGACGGTGATGTCATAATGGTCGTCATGCCGACGATGATGTCATAATGGTCGTCATGGCGACGGTGTTGCCATAATGGTCGTCATGGCGACGATGATGTCATAATGGTCGTCATGGCGACGATGATGTCATAATGGTCGTCATGGCGACGATGACGTCATAATGGTCGTCATGGCGACGATGATGTCATAATGGTCGTCATGGCGACGATGATGTCATACTGGTCGTCATGGCGACGGTGTTGCCATAATGGTCGACATGGCGACGGTGATGTCATAATGGTCGTCATGCCGACGATGATGTCATAATGGTCGTCATGGTGAATATGATGTCATAATGGTCGTCATGGCGACGATGATGTCATAATGGTAGTCATGGTGAATATGATGTCATAATGGTCGTCATGGCGACGATGATGTCATAATGGTAGTCATGGCGACGATGACGTCATAATGGTCGTCATGGCGACGATGATGTCATAATAGTCGTCATGGCGACGATGATGTCATAATGGTCGTCATGCCGACGATGATGTCATAATAGTCGTCATGGCAACGGTGTTGCCATAATGGTTGTCATGGCGACGATGATGTCATAATGGTCGTCATGGCGACGATGATGTCATAATGGTCGTCATGGCGACGATGATGTCAATATGGTTGTCATGACTTTGGTGATGTCATAATGGTCGTCATGGCGACGGTGATGTCATAATGGTCGTCATGGCGAAGATGATGTCATAATGGTCGTCACGGTTACGATGATGTCATGATGGTCGTCACGGCGACGGTGATGTCATAATGGTCGTCATGGCGACGATGATGTCATACTGGTCGTCATGGCGACGGTGTTGCCATAATGGTCGTCATGGCGACGGTGTTGCCATAATGGTCGTCATGGCGACGATGATGTCATAATGGTCGTCATGGCGACGATGTTGCCATAATGTTTGTCATGGCGACGATGACGTCATAATAGTCATCATGGCGACGATGATGTCATAATCGTCGTCATGGCGACAATGATGTCATACTGGTCGTCATGTTGACGGTGTTGCCATAATGGTCGTCATGGCGACGATCATGTCAATATGGTTGTCATGGCTTTGGTGATGTCATAATGGTCGTCATGGCTTTGGTGATGTCATAATGGTCGTCATAGCGACGGTGATGTCATAATGGTCATCATGGCGACGATTATGTCATAATGGTCGTCACGGCGACGATGATGTCATAATGGTCGTCACGGCGACGGTGATGTCATAATGGTCGTCATGGCGACGATGATATCATACTGGTCGTCATGGCGACGGTGTTGCCATAATGGTCGTCATGCCGACGATGATGTCATAATGGTCGTCATGGCGACGATGGTGTCATAATGGTCGTCATGCCGACGATGATGTCATAATGGTCGTCATGGCGAAGATGATGTCATAATGGTCGTCATGGCGACGATGATGTCATAATGGTCGTCATGGCGACGATGACGTCATAATGGTCGTCATGGCGACGATGATGTCATAATGGTCATCATGGCGACGGTGATGTCATAATGGTCGTCATGGCGACGATGATGTCATAATGGTCGTCATGGCGACGATGATGTCAGTATGGTGGTCATGGCTTTGGTGATGTCATAATGGTCGTCATGGCGACGGTGATGTCATAATGGTCGTCATGCAATGGTGATGTCAGAATGGTCGTCATGGCGACGATGATGTCAGTATGGTGGTCATGGCTTTGGTGATGTCATAATGGTCGTCATGGCGACGGTGATGTCATAATGGTCGTCATGGCAATGGTGATGTCAGAATGGTTGTTATGGCGACGATGATGTCAGTATGGTGGTCATGGCTTTGGTGATGTCATAATGGTCGTCATGGCGACGATGATGTCATAATGGTCGTCATGGCGACGATGACGTCATAATGTTCGTCATGGCGACGATGATGTCATACTGGTCGTCATGGCGACGGTGCTGCCATAATGGTCGTCATGGCGACGGTGATGTCATAATGGTCGTCATGGCGACGATGACGTCATAATGTTCGTCATGGCGACGATGATGTCATACTGGTCGTCATGGCGACGGTGCTGCCATAATGGTCGTCATGGCGACGGTGATGTCATAATGGTCGTCATGCCGACGAGGATGTCATAATGGTCGTCATGGTGAACATGATGTCATAATGGTCGTCATGGCGACGATGATGTCATAATGGTCGTCATGGCGACGATGATGTCATAATGGTCGTCATGGCGACGATGACGTCATAATGGTCGTCATGGCGACGGTGATGTCATAATAGTAGTCATGGTGACGATGATGTCATAATGGTCGTCATGCCGACGATGATGTCATAATGGTCGTCATGGCGACGGTGTTGCCATAATGGTCGTCATGGCGACGATGATGTCATAATGGTCGTCATGGCGACGATGATGTCAGTATGGTGGTCATGGCTTTGGTGATGTCATAATGGTCGTCATGGCGACGGTGATGTCATAATGGTCGTCATGGCAATGGTGATGTCAGAATGGTCGTCATGGCGACGATGATGTCAGTATGGTGGTCATGGCTTTGGTGATGTCATAATGGTCGTCATGGCGACGATGATGTCATAATGGTCGTCATGGCGACGATGATGTCAATATGGTCGTCATGGCTTTGGTGATGTCATAATGGTCGTCATGGCGACGATGATGTCATAATGGTCGTCATGGCGACGATGACGTCATAATGGTCATCATGGCGACGATGATGTCATAATGTCATCATGGCGACGATGATGTCATACTGGTCGTCATGGCGACCGTGTTGCCATAATGGTCGTCATGGCGACGATGATGTCATAATGGTCGTCACGGCGGCGATGATGTCATAATGGTCGTCACGGCGACGGTAATGTCATAATGGTCGTCATGGCGACGATGATGTCATACTGGTCGTCATGGCGACGGTGTTGCCATAATGGTCGTCATGGCGACGATGACGTCATAATGGTCGTCATGACGACGATGATGTCATAATGGTCGTCATGGCGACGATGATGTCATACTGGTCGTCATGGTGACGGTGTTGCCATAATGGTCGTCAAGGCGACGATGATGTCAATATGGTTGTCATGGCTTTGGTGATGTCATTATGGTCGTCATGGCTTTGGTGATGTCATAATGGTCGTCATGGCGACGGTGATGTCATAATGGTCGTCATGGCGACGATGATGCCATAATGGTCGTCATGGCGACGATGACGTCATAATGGTCGTCATGGCGACGATGATGTCATAATGGTCGTCATGGCGACGATGATGTCATACTGGTCGTCATGGCGACGGTGTTGCCATAATGGTCGTCATGGCGACGATGATGTCATAATGGTCGTCATGGCGACGATGATGTCAGAATGGTCGTCATGCCGACGATGATGTCATAATGGTCGTCATGGCGAAGATGATGTCATAATGGTCGTCATGGCGACGATGATGTCATAATGGTCGTCATGGCGACGATGACGTCATAATGGTCGTCATGGCGACGATGATGTCATAATGGTCGTCATGGCGACGGTGATGTCATAATATTCGTCATGGCGACGATGATGTCATAATGGTCGTCATGCCGACGATGATGTCATAATGGTCGTCATGGCGACGATGTTGCCATAATGGTCGTCATGGCGACGATGATGTCATAATGGTCGTCATGGCGACGATGATGTTATAATGATCGTCATGGCGACGATGATGTCAGTATGGTGGTCATGGCTTTGGTGATGTCATAGTGGTCGTCATGGCGACGGTGATGTCATAATGGTCGTCATGGCGACGATGATGTCATTATGGTTGTCATGGCTTCGGTGATGTCATAATGGTCGTCATGGCGACGGTGATGTCATAATGGTCGTCATGGCGACGATGATGTCATAATGGTCGTCACGGCGACGGTGATGTCATAATGGTCGTCATGGCGACGATGATGTCATAATGGTCGTCACGGCGACGGTGATGTCATAATGGTCGTCATGGCGACGATGATGTCATACTGGTCGTCATGGCGACGGTGTTGCCATAATGGTCGTCATGGCGACGATGACGTCATAATGGTCGTCATGGCGACGATGATGTCATAATGGTCGTCATGGCGACGATGATGTCAATATGGTGGTCATGGCTTTGGTGATGTCATAATGGTCGTCATGGCGACGGTGATGTCATAATGGTCGTCATGGCAATGGTGATGTCAGAATGCTCGTCATGGCGACGATGATGTCAGTATGGTGGTCATGGCTTTGGTGATGTCATAATAGTCGTCATGGCGACGATGATGTCATAATGGTCGTCACGGCGACGATGATGTCATAATGGTCGTCATGGCGACGATGATGTCATAATGGTCGTCATGGCGACGATGATGTCAGTATGGTGGTCATGGCTTTGGTGATGTCATAATGGTCGTCATGGCGACCGTGATGTCATAATGGTCATCATGGCAATGGTGATGTCAGAATGGTCGTCATGGCGACGATGATGTCAGTATGGTGGTCATGGCTTTGGTGATGTCATAATGGTCGTCATGGCGACGATGATGTCATAATGGTCGTCATGGCGACGATGATGTCAATATGGTTGTCATGGCTTTGGTGATGTCATAATGGTCGTCATGGCGACGGTGATGTCATAATGGTCGTCATGGCGACGATGATGTCATAATGGTCGTCACGGCGACGATGATGTCATAATGGTCGTCACGGCGACGGTGATGTCATAATGGTCGTCATGGCGACGATGATGTCATACTGGTCGTCATGGCGACGGTGTTGCCATAATGGTCGTCATGGCGACGATGATGTCATAATGGTCGCCATGGCGACGATGATGTCATAATGGTCGTCATGGCGACGATGACGTCATAATGGTCATCATGGCGACGATGATGTCATAATGTCATCATGGCGACGATGATGTCATACTGGTCGTCATGGCGACCGTGTTGCCATAATGGTCGTCATGGCGACGATGATGTCATAATGGTCGTCACGGCGGCGATGATGTCATAATGGTCGTCACGGCGACGGTAATGTCATAATGGTCGTCATGGCGACGATGATGTCATACTGGTCGTCATGGCGACGGTGTTGCCATAATGGTCGTCATGGCGACGATGATGTCATAATGGTCGTCATGGCGACGGTGATGTCATAATGGTCGTCATGCCGACGATGATGTCATAATGGTCGTCATGGCGACGATGATGCCATAATGGTCGTCATGGCGACGATGACGTCATAATGGTCTTCATGGCGACGATGATGTCATAATGGTCGTCATGGCGACGGTGATGCCATAATAGTCGTCATGGCGACGATGATGTCATAATGGTCGTCATGCCGACGATGATGTCATAATGGTCGTCATGGCGAGGGTGTTGCCATAATGGTCGTCATGGCGACGATGATGTCATAATGGTCGTCATGGCGACGATGATGTCATAATGGTCGTCATGGCGACGATGATGTCAGTATGGTGGTCATGGCTTTGGTGATGTCATAATGGTCGTCATGGCGACGGTGATGTCATAATGGTCGTCATGGCAATGGTGATGTCAGAATGGTCGTCATGGCGACGATGATGTCATTATGGTGGTCATGGCTTTGGTGATGTCATAATGGTCGTCATGGCGACGGTGATGTCATAATGGTCGTCATGGCAATGGTGATGTCATAATGGTCGTCATGGCGACGATGATGTCAGTATGGTGGTCATGGCTTTGGTGATGTCATTATTGTCGTCATGGCGACGATGATGTCATAATGGTCGTCATGGCGACGATGATGTCAATATGGTTGTCATGGCTTTGGTGATGTCATAATGGTCGTCATGGCGACGATGATGTCATAATGGTCGCCATGGCGACGATGATGTCATAATGGTCGTCATGGCGACGATGACGTCATAATGGTCGTCATGGCGACGATGATGTCATAATGGTCGTCATGGCGACGATGATGTCATACTGGTCGTCATGGCGACGGTGTTGCCATAATGGTCGTCATGGCGACGATGATGTCATAATGGTCGTCACGAAGACGATGATGTCATAATGGTCATCACGGCGACGGTAATGTCATAATGGTCGTCATGGCGACGATGATGTCATACTGGTCGTCATGGCGACGGTGTTGCCATAATGGTCGTCATGGCGACGATGACGTCATAATGGTCGTCATGGCGACCATGATGTCATAATGGTCGTCATGGCGACGATGATGTCATACTGGTCGTCATGGTGACGGTGTTGCGATAATGGTCGTCATGGCGACGATGATGTCAATTTGGTTGTCATGGCTTTGGTGATGTCATTATGGTCGTCATGGCTTTGGTGATGTCATAATGGTCGTCATGGCGACAGGGATGTCATAATGGTCGTCATGGCGACAGGGATGTCATAATGGTCGTCATGGCGACGGTGTTGCCATAATGGTTGTCATAGCGACGATGACGTCATAATGGTCGTCATGGCGACAATGACGTCATAATGGTCGTCATGGCGACGATGACGTCATGATGGTCGTCATGGCGACGATGATGTCATAATGGTCGTCATGGCGACGATGATGTCATACTGGTCGTCATGGCGACGGTGCTGCCATAATGGTCGTCATGGCGACGGTGATGTCATAATGGTCGTCATGCCGACGAGGATGTCATAATGGTCGTCATGGTGAAGATGATGTCATAATGGTCGTCATGGCGACGATGATGTCATAATGGTCGTCATGGCGACGATGATGTCATAATGGTCGTCATGGCGACGATGACGTCATAATGGTCGTCATGGCGACGGTGATGTCATAATAGTAGTCATGGTGACGATGATGTCATAATGGTCGTCATGCCGACGATGATGTCATAATGGTCGTCATGGCGACGGTGTTGCCATAATGGTCGTCATGGCGACGATGATGTCATAATGGTCGTCATGGCGACGATGATGTCAGTATGGTGGTCATGGCTTTGGTGATGTCATAATGGTCGTCATGGCGACGGTGATGTCATAATGGTCGTCATGGCAATGGTGATGTCAGAATGGTCGTCATGGCGACGATGATGTCAGTATGGTGGTCATGGCTTTGGTGATGTCATAATGGTCGTCATGGCGACGATGATGTCATAATGGTCGTCATGGCGACGATGATGTCAATATGGTCGTCATGGCTTTGGTGATGTCATAATGGTCGTCATGGCGACGGTGATGTCATAATGGTCGTCATGGCAATGGTGATGTCAGAATGGTCGTCATGGTGACGATGATGTCATTATGGTGGTCATGGCTTTGGTGATGTCATAATGGTCGTCATGGCGACGGTGATGTCATAATGGTCGTCATGGCGACGGTGATGTCATAATGGTTGTCATGGCGACGATGATGTCAGTATGGTGGTCATGGCTTTGGTGATGTCATAATGGTCGTCAAGGCGACGATGATGTCATAATGGTCGTCATGGCGACGGTGATGTCAATATGGTTGTCATGGCTTTGGTGATGTCATAATGGTCGTCATGGCGACGATGATGTCATAATGGTCGCCATGGCGACGATGATGTCATAATGGTCGTCATGGCGACGATGACGTCATACTGGTCGTCATGGCGACGGTGTTGCCATAATGGTCGTCATGGCGACGATGATGTCATAATGGTCGTCACGAAGACGATGATGTCATAATGGTCATCACGGCGACGGTAATGTCATAATGGTCGTCATGGCGACGATGATGTCATACTGGTCGTCATGGCGACGGTGTTGCCATAATGGTCGTCATGGCGACGATGACGTCATAATGGTCGTCATGGCGACGATGATGTCATAATGGTCGTCATGGCGACGATGATGTCATACTGGTCGTCATGGTGACGGTGTTGCCATAATGGTCGTCATGGCGACAATGATGTCAATATGGTTGTCATGGCTTTGGTGATGTCATTATCGTCGTCATGGCTTTGGTGATGTCATAATGGTCGTCACGGCGACAGGGATGTCATAATGGTCGTCTTGGCGACGGTGATGTCATAATGGTCGTCACGGCGATGATGATGTCATAATGGTCGTCACGGCGACGGTGATGTCATAATGGTCGTCATGGCGACGATGATGTCATTCTGTTCGTCATGGCGACGGTGTTGCCATAATGGTCGTCATGGCGACGATGATGTCATAATGGTCGTCATGGCGACGATGATGTCATAATGGTCGTCATGGCGACGATGATGTCATAATGGTCGTCATGGCGACGATGATGTCATAATGGTCGTCATGCCGACGATGATGTCATAATGGTCGTCATGGCGACGGTGTTGCCATAATGGTCGTCATGGCGACGATGATGTCATAATGGTCGTCATGGCGACGGTGATGTCATAATGGTCGTCATGACGACGATGATGTCATAATGGTCGTCATGGCGAAGATGATGTCATAATGGTCGTCATGGCGACGATAATGTCATAATAGTCGTCATGGCGACGATGATGTCATTATGGTCGTCTTGCCGACGATGATGTCATAATGGTCGTCATGGCGACGGTGTTGCCATAATGGTCGTCATGGCGACGATGATGTAATAATGGTCGTCATGGCGATGATGATGTCATAATGGTCGTCATGGCGACGATGACGTCATAATGGTCGTCATGGCGACGATGATGTCATAATGGTCGTCATGGCGACGATGATGTCATACTGGTCGTCATGGCGACGGTGTTGCCATAATGGTCGTCATGGCGACGGTGATGTCATAATGGTCGTCATGCCGACGATGATGTCATAATGGTCGTCATGGCGACGATGATGTCAATATGGTCGTCATGGCTTTGGTGATGTCATAATGGTCGTCATGGCGACGGTGATGTCATAATGGTCGTCATGGCGACGATGATGTCATAATAGTCGTCACGGCGACGATGATGTCATAATGGTCGTCACGGCGACGGTGATGTCATAATGGTCGTCATGCCGACGATGATGTCATAATGGTCGTCATGGCGACGGTGTTGCCATAATGGTCGTCATGGCGACGATGATGTCATAATGGTCGTCATGGCGACGATGACGTCATAATGGTCGTCATGGCGACGATGATGTCATAATGGTCGTCATGGCGACGATGATGTCATACTGGTCGTCATGGCGACGGTGTTGCCATAATGGTCGACATGGCGACGGTGATGTCATAATGGTCGTCATGCCGACGATGATGTCATAATGGTCGTCATGGTGAATATGATGTCATAATGGTCGTCATGGCGACGATGATGTCATAATGGTCGTCATGGCGACGATGACGTCATAATGGTCGTCATGGCGACGATGATGTCATAATAGTCGTCATGGCGACGATGATGTCATAATGGTCGTCATGCCGACGATGATGTCATAATGGTCGTCATGGCAACGGTGTTGCCATAATGGTTGTCATGGCGACGATGATGTCATAATGGTCGTCATGGCGACGATGATGTCATAATGGTCGTCATGGCGACGATGATGTCAATATGGTTGTCATGACTTTGGTGATGTCATAATGGTCGTCATGGCGACGGTGATGTCATAATGGTCGTCATGGCGAAGATGATGTCATAATGGTCGTCACGGTTACGATGATGTCATGATGGTCGTCACGGCGACGGTGATGTCATAATGGTCGTCATGGCGACGATGATGTCATACTGGTCGTCATGGCGACGGTGTTGCCATAATGGTCGTCATGGCGACGGTGTTGCCATAATGGTCGTCATGGCGACGATGATGTCATAATGGTCGTCATGGCGACGATGTTGCCATAATGTTTGTCATGGCGACGATGACGTCATAATAGTCATCATGGCGACGATGATGTCATAATGGTCGTCATGTTGACGGTGTTGCCATAATGGTCGTCATGGCGACGATCATGTCAATATGGTTGTCATGGCTTTGGTGATGTCATAATGGTCGTCATGGCTTTGGTGATGTCATAATGGTCGTCATAGCGACGGTGATGTCATAATGGTCATCATGGCGACGATTATGTCATAATGGTCGTCACGGCGACGATGATGTCATAATGGTCGTCACGGCGACGGTGATGTCATAATGGTCGTCATGGCGACGATGATATCATACTGGTCGTCATGGCGACGGTGTTGCCATAATGGTCGTCATGCCGACGATGATGTCATAATGGTCGTCATGGCGACGATGATGTCATAATGGTCGTCATGCCGACGATGATGTCATAATGGTCGTCATGGCGAAGATGATGTCATAATGGTCGTCATGGCGACGATGATATCATAATGGTCGTCATGGCGACGATGACGTCATAATGGTCGTCATGGCGACGATGATGTCATAATGGTCATCATGGCGACGGTGATGTCATAATGGTCGTCATGGCGACGATGATGTCATAATGGTCGTCATGGCGACGATGATGTCAGTATGGTGGTCATGGCGACGGTGATGTCATAATGGTCGTCATGGCGACGGTGATGTCATAATGGTCGTCATGCAATGGTGATGTCAGAATGGTCGTCATGGCGACGATGATGTCATAATGGTCGTCATGGCGACGGTGATATCATAATGGTCGTCATGGCGACGATGACGTCATAATGTTCGTCATGGCGACGATGATGTCATAATGGTCGTCATGGCGACGGTGATGTCATAATAGTCGTCATGGCGACGGTGATGGCATAATGGTCGTCATGCCGACGTTGTTGCCATAATGGTCGTCATGGCGACGGTGTTGCCATAATGGTCGTCATGGCGACGATGATGTCATAATGGTCGTCATGGCGACGATGATGTCATAATGGTCGTCATGGCGACGATGATGTCAGTATGGTGGTCATGGCTTTGGTGATGTCATAATGGTCGTCATGGCGACGGTGATGTCATAATGGTCGTCATGGCAATGGTGATGTCAGAATGGTCGTCATGGCGACGATGATGTCATTATGGTGGTCATGGCTTTGGTGATGTCATAATGGTCGTCATGGCGACGGTGATGTCAATATGGTCGTCATGGCAATGGTGATGTCATAATTGTCGTCATGGCGACGATGATGTCAGTATGGTGGTCATAGCTTTGGTGATGTCATAATGGTCGTCATGGCGACGATGATGTCATAATGGACGTCATGGCGACGATGATGTCAATATGGTTGTCATGGCTTTGGTGATGTCATAATGGTCGTCATGGCGACGATGATGTCATAATGGTCGCCATGGCGACGATGATGTCATAATGGTCGTCATGGCGACGATGACGTCATAATGGTCGTCATGGCGACGATGATGTCATAATGGTCGTCATGGCGACGATGATGTCATACTGGTCGTCATGGCGACGGTGTTGCCATAATGGTCGTCATGGCGACGATGATGTCATAATGGTCGTCACGAAGACGATGATGTCATAATGGTCATCACGGCGACGGTAATGTCATAATGGTCGTCATGGCGACGATGATGTCATACTTGTCGTCATGGCGACGGTGTTGCCATAATGGTCGTCATGGCGACGATGACGTCATAATGGTCGTCATGGCGACGATGATGTCATAATGGTCGTCATGGCGACGATGATGTCATACTGGTCGTCATGGTGACGGTGTTGCCATAATGGTCGTCATGGCGACAATGATGTCATAATGGTCGTCATGCCGACGATGATGTCATAATGGTCGTCATGGTGAAGATGAAGTCATAATGGTCGTCATGGCGACGATGATGTCATAATGGTCGTCATGGCGACGATGACGTCATAATGGTCATCATGGCGACGATGATGTCATAATAGTCGTCATGGCGATGATGATGTCATAATGGTCGTCATGCCGACGATGATGTCATAATGGTCGTCATGGCAACGGTGCTGCCATAATGGTTGTCATGGCGACGATGATGTCATAATGGTCGTCATGGCGACGATGATGTCATAATGGTTGTCATGGCGACGATGATGTCAGTATGGTGGTCATGGCTTTGGTGATGTCATAATGGTCGTCAGGGCGACGGTGATGTCATAATGGTCGTCATGGCAAAGGTGATGTCAGAATGGTCGTTATGGAGACGATGATGTCAGTATGGTGGTCATGGCTTCGGTGATGTCATAATGGTCGTCATGGCGACGATGATGTCATAATGGTCGTCATGGCGACGATGATGTCAATATGGTTGTCATGGCTTTGGTGATGTCATAATGGTCGTCATGGCGACGGTGATGTCATAATGGTCGTCATGGCGACGATGATGTCATAATGGTCGTCACGGCGACGATGATGTCATGATGGTCGTCACAGCGACGGTGATGTCATAATGGTCGTCATGGCGACGATGATGTCATACTGGTCGTCATGGCGACGGTGTTGCCATAATGGTCGTCATGGCGACGGTGTTGCCATAATGGTCGTCATGGCGACGATGATGTCATAATGGTCGTCATGGCGACGATGTTGCCATAATGTTTGTCATGGCGACGATGACGTCATAATCGTCGTCATGGCGACGATGATGTCATACTGGTCGTCATGTTGACGGTGTTGCCATAATGGTCGTCATGGCGACGATTATGTTATAATGGTCGTCACGGCGACGATGATGTCATAATGGTCGTCACGGCGACGGTGATGTCATAATGGTCGTCATGGCGACGATGATATCATACTGGTCGTCATGGCGACGGTGTTGCCATAATGGTCGTCATGCCGACGATGATGTCATAATGGTCGTCATGGCGACGATGATGTCATAATGGTCGTCATGCCGACGATGATGTCATAATGGTCGTCATGGCGAAGATGATGTCATAATGGTCGTCATGGCGACGATGATGTCATAATGGTCGTCATGGCGACGATGACGTCATAATAGTCGTCATGGCGACGATGATGTCATAATGTTCATCATGGCGACGGTGATGTCATAATAGTCGTCATGGCGACGATGATGTCATAATGGTCGTCATGCCGACGATGATGTCATAATGGTCGTCATGGCGACGGTGTTGCCATAATGGTCGTCATGGCAATGGTGATGTCAGAATGGTTGTCATGGCGACGATGATGTCAGTATGGTGGTCATGGCTTTGGTGATGTCATAATGGTCGTCATGGCGACGATGATGTCATAATGGTCGTCATGGCGACGATGATGTCAATATGGTTGTCATGGCTTTGGTGATGTCATAATGGTCGTCATGGCGACGGTGATGCCATAATGGTCGTCATGGCGACGATGATGTCATAATGGTCGTCACGGCGACGGTGATGTCATAATGGTCGTCATGGCGACGATGACGTCATAATGTTCGTCATGGCGACGATGATGTCATAATGGTCGTCATGGCGACGGTGATGTCATAATAGTCGTCATGGCGACGGTGATGTCATAATGGTCGTCATGCCGACGGTGTTGCCATAATGGTCGTCATGGCGACGGTGTTGCCATAATGGTCGTCATGGCGACGATGATGTCATAATGGTCGTCATGGCGACGATGATGTCATAATGGTCGTCATGGCGACGATGATGTCAGTATGGTGGTCATGGCTTTGGTGATGTCATAATGGTCGTCATGGCGACGGTGATGTCATAATGGTCGTCATGGCAATGGTGATGTCAGAATGGTCGTCATGGTGACGATGATGTCATTATGGTGGTCATGGCTTTGGTGATGTCATAATGGTCGTCATGGCGACGGTGATGTCATAATGGTCGTCATGGCAATGGTGATGTCATAATGGTCGTCATGGCGACGATGATGTCAGTATGGTGGTCATGGCTTTGGTGATGTCATAATGGTCGTCAAGGCGACGATGATGTCATAATGGTCGTCATGGCGACGGTGATGTCAATATGGTTGTCATGGCTTTGGTGATGTCATAATGGTCGTCATGGCGACGATGATGTCATAATGGTCGCCATGGCGACGATGATGTCATAATGGTCGTCATGGCGACGATGACGTCATAATGGTCGTCATGGCGACGATGATGTCATAATGGTCGTCATGGCGACGATGATGTCATACTGGTCGTCATGGCGACGGTGTTGCCATAATGGTCGTCATGGCGACGATGATGTCATAATGGTCATCACGAAGACGATGATGTCATAATGGTCATCACGGCGATGGTAATGTCATAATGGTCGTCATGGCGACGATGATGTCATACTGGTCGTCATGGCGACGGTGTTGCCATAATGGTCGTCATGGCGACGATGACGTCATAATGGTCGTCATGGCGACGATGATGTCATAATGGTCGTCATGGCGACGATGATGTCATACTGGTCGTCATGGTGACGGTGTTGCCATAATGGTCGTCATGGCGACAATGATGTCAATATGGTTGTCATGGCTTTGGTGATGTCATAATGGTCGTCATGGCTTTGGTGATGTCATAATGGTCGTCATAGCGACGGTGATGTCATAATGGTCGTCATGGCGACGATTATGTCATAATGGTCGTCACGGCGACGATGATGTCATAATGGTCGTCACGGCGACGGTGATGTCATAATGGTCGTCATGGCGACGATGATATCATACTGGTCGTCATGGCGACGGTGTTGCCATAATGGTCGTCATGCCGACGATGATGTCATAATGGTCGTCATGGCGACGATGATGTCATAATGGTCGTCATGCCGACGATGATGTCATAATGGTCGTCATGGCGAAGATGATGTCATAATGGTCGTCATGGCGACGATGATGTCATAATGGTCGTCATGGCGACGATGACGTCATAATGGTCGGCATGGCGACGATGATGTCATAATGGTCATCATGGCGACGGTGATGTCATAATAGTCGTCATGGTGACGATGATGTCATAATGGTCGTCATGCCGACGATGATGTCATAATGGTCGTCATGGCGACGGTGTTGCCATAATGGTCGTCATGGCGACGGTGATGTCATAATGGTCGTCATGGCAATGGTGATGTCAGAATGGTCGTCATGGTGACGATGATGTCATTATGGTGGTCATGGCTTTGGTGATGTCATAATGGTCGTCATGGCGACGGTGATGTCATAATGGTCGTCATGGCAATGGTGATGTCATAATGGTCGTCATGGCGACGATGATGTCAGTATGGTGGTCTTGGCTTTGGTGATGTCATAATGGTCGTCAAGGCGACGATGATGTCATAATGGTCGTCATGGCGACGGTGATGTCAATATGGTTGTCATGGCTTTGGTGATGTCATAATGGTCGTCATGGCGACGATGATGTCATAATGGTCGCCATGGCGACGATGATGTCATAATGGTCGTCATGGCGACGATGACGTCATAATGGTCGTCATGGCGACGATGATGTCATAATGGTCGTCATGGCGACGATGATGTCATACTGGTCGTCATGGCGACGGTGTTGCCATAATGGTCGTCATGGCGACGATGATGTCATAATGGTCGTCACGAAGACGATGATGTCATAATGGTCATCACGGCGACGGTAATGTCATAATGGTCGTCATGGCGACGATGATGTCATACTGGTCGTCATGGCGACGGTGTTGCCATAATGGTCGTCATGGCGACGATGACGTCATAATGGTCGTCATGGCGACGATGATGTCATAATGGTCGTCATGGCGACGATGATGTCATACTGGTCGTCATGGTGACGGTGTTGCCATAATGGTCGTCATGGCGACAATGATGTCAATATGGTTGTCATGGCTTTGGTGATGTCATAATGGTCGTCATGGCTTTTGTGATGTCATAATGGTCGTCATAGCGACGGTGATGTCATAATGGTCGTCATGGCGACGATTATGTCATAATGGTCGTCACGGCGACGATGATGTCATAATGGTCGTCACGGCGACGGTGATGTCATAATGGTCGTCATGGCGACGATGATATCATACTGGTCGTCATGGCGACGGTGTTGCCATAATGGTCGTCATGCCGACGATGATGTCATAATGGTCGTCATGGCGACGATGATGTCATAATGGTCGTCATGCCGACGATGATGTCATAATGGTCGTCATGCCGACGATGATGTCATAATGGTCGTCATGGCGAAGATGATGTCATAATGGTCGTCATGGCGACGATGATGTCATAATGGTCGTCATGGCAATGGTGATGTCAGAATGGTTGTCATGGCGACGATGATGTCAGTATGGTGGTCATGGCTTTGGTGATGTCATAATGGTCGTCATGGCGACGATGATGTCATAATGGTCGTCATGGCGACGATGATGTCAATATGGTTGTCATGGCTTTGGTGATGTCATAATGGTCGTCAAGGCGACGGTGATGTCATAATGGTCGTCATGGCGACGATTTTGTCATAATGGTCGTCACGGCGACGATGATGTCATAATGGTCGTCACGGCGACGGTGATGTCATAATGGTCGTCATGGCGACGATGACGTCATAATGTTCGTCATGGCGACGATGATGTCATAATGGTCGTCATGGTGACGGTGATGTCATAATAGTCGTCATGGCGACGGTGATGTCATAATGGTCGTCATGCCGACGGTGTTGCCATAATGGTCGTCATAGCGACGGTGTTGCCATAATGGTCGTCATGGCGACGATGATGTCATAATGGTCGACATGGCGACGATGATGTCATAATGGTCGTCATGGCGACGATGATGTCAGTATGTTGGTCATGGCTTTGGTGATGTCATAATGGTCGTCATGGCGACGGTGATGTCATAATGGTCGTCATGGCAATGGTGATGTCAGAATGGTCGTCATGGTGACGATGATGTCATTATGGTGGTCATGGCTTTGGTGATGTCATAATGGTCGTCATGGCGACGGTGATGTCATAATGGTCGTCATGGCAATGGTGATGTCATAATGGTTGTCATGGCGACGATGATGTCAGTATGGTGGTCATGGCTTTGGTGATGTCATAATGGTCGTCAAGGCGACGATGATGTCATAATGGTCGTCATGGCGACGGTGATGTCAATATGGTTGTCATGGCTTTGGTGATGTCATAATGGTCGTCATGGCGACGATGATGTCATAATGGTCGCCATGGCGACGATGATGTCATAATGGTCGTCATGGCGACGATGACGTCATACTGGTCGTCATGGCGACGGTGTTGCCATAATGGTCGTCATGGCGACGATGATGTCATAATGGTCGTCACGAAGACGATGATGTCATAATGGTCATCACGGCGACGGTAATGTCATAATGGTCGTCATGGCGACGATGATGTCATACTGGTCGTCATGGCGACGGTGTTGCCATAATGGTCGTCATGGCGACGATGACGTCATAATGGTCGTCATGGCGACGATGATGTCATAATGGTCGTCATGGCGACGATGATGTCATACTGGTCGTCATGGTGACGGTGTTGCCATAATGGTCATCATGGCGACAATGATGTCAATATGGTTGTCATGGCTTTGGTGATGTCATTATGGTCGTCATGGCTTTGGTGATGTCATAATGGTCGTCATGGCGACAGGGATGTCATAATGGTCGTCTTGGCGACGGTGATGTCATAATGGTCGTCACGGCGATGATGATGTCATAATGGTCGTCACGGCGACGGTGATGTCATAATGGTCGTCATGGCGACGATGATGTCATTCTGTTCGTCATGGCGACGGTGTTGCCATAATGGTCGTCATGGCGACGATGATGTCATAATGGTCGTCATGGCGACGATGATGTCATAATGGTCGTCATGGCGACGATGATGTCATAATGGTCGTCATGGCGACGATGATGTCATAATGGTCGTCATGCCGACGATGATGTCATAATGGTCGTCATGGCGACGGTGTTGCCATAATGGTCGTCATGGCGACAATGATGTCATAATGGTCGTCATGGCGACGGTGATGTCATAATGGTCGTCATGACGACGATGATGTCATAATGGTCGTCATGGCGAAGATGATGTCATAATGGTCGTCATGGCGACGATAATGTCATAATAGTCGTCATGGCGACGATGATGTCATTATGGTCGTCTTGCCGACGATGATGTCATAATGGTCGTCATGGCGACGGTGTTGCCATAATGGTCGTCATGGCGACGATGATGTCATAATGGTCGTCATGGCGATGATGATGTCATAATGGTCGTCATGGCGACGATGACGTCATAATGGTCGTCATGGCGACGATGATGTCATAATGGTCGTCATGGCGACGATGATGTCATACTGGTCGTCATGGCGACGGTGTTGCCATAATGGTCGTCATGGCGACGGTGATGTCATAATGGTCGTCATGCCGACGATGATGTCATAATGGTCGTCATGGCGACGATGATGTCATAATGGTCGTCATGGCGACGATGATGTCATTATGGTCGTCATGCCGACGATGATGTCATAATGGTCGTCATGGCGACGGTGTTGCCATAATGGTCGTCATGGCGACGATGATGTCATAATGGTCGTCATGGCGACGATGATGTCATAATGGTCGTCATGGCGACGATGACGTCATAATGGTCGTCATGGCGACGATGATGTCATAATAGTCGTCATGGCGACGATGATGTCATAATGGTCGTCATGGCGACGATGATGTCATAATAGTCGTCATGGCGACGATGATGTCATAATGGTCGTCATGCCGACGATGATGTCATAATGGTCGTCATGGCAACGGTGTTGCCATAATGGTTGTCATGGCGACGATGATGTCATAATGGTCGTCATGGCAACGATGATGTCATAATGGTCGTCATGGCGACGATGATGTCAATATGGTTGTCATGGCTTTGGTGATGTCATAATGGTCGTCATGGCGACGGTGATGTCATAATGGTCGTCATGGCGAAGATGATGTCATAATGGTCGTCACGGCGACGATGATGTCATGATGGTCGTCACGGCGACGGTGATGTCATAATGGTCGTCATGGCGACGATGATGTCATACTGGTCGTCATGGCGACGGTGTTGCCATAATGGTCGTCATGGCGACGGTGTTGCCATAATGGTCGTCATGGCGACGATGATGTCATAATGGTCGTCATGGCGACGATGTTGCCATAATGTTTGTCATGGCGACGATGACGTCATAATAGTCGTCATGGCGACGATGATGTCATAATCGTCGTCATGGCGACGATGATGTCATACTGGTCGTCATGTTGACGGTGTTGCCATAATGGTCGTCATGGCTTTGGTGATGTCAATATGGTTGTCATGGCTTTGGTGATGTCATAATGGTCGTCATGGCTTTGGTGATGTCATAATGGTCGTCATAGCGACGCTGATGTCATAATGGTCATCATGGCGACGATTATGTCATAATGGTCGTCACGGCGACGATGATGTCATAATGGTCGTCACGGCGACGGTGATGTCATAATGGTCGTCATGGCGACGATGATATCATACTGGTCGTCATGGCGACGGTGTTGCCATAATGGTCGTCATGCCGACGATGATGTCATAATGGTCGTCATGGCGACGATGATGTCATAATGGTCGTCATGGCGACGATGACGTCATAATGGTCGTCATGGCGACGATGATGTCATAATGGTCATCATGGCGACGGTGATGTCATAATGGTCGTCATGGCGACGATGATGTCATAATGGTCATCATGGCGACGATGATGTCAGTATGGTGGTCATGGCTTTGGTGATGTCATAATGGTCGTCATGGCGACGGTGATGTCATAATGGTCGTCATGGCAATGGTGATGTCAGAATGGTCGTCATGGCGACGATGATGTCAGTATGGTGGTCATGGCTTTGGTGATGTCATAATGGTCGTCATGGCGACGGTGATGTCATAATGGTCGTCATGGCAATGGTGATGTCAGAATGGTTGTCATGGCGACGATGATGTCAGTATGGTGGTCATGGCTTTGGTGATGTCATAATGGTCGTCATGGCGACGATGATGTCATAATGGTCGTCATGGCGACGATGATGTCAATATGGTTGTCATGGCTTTGGTGATGTCATAATGGTCGTCATGGCGACGGTGATGTCATAATGGTCGTCATGGCGACGATGATGGCATAATGGTCGTCACGGCGACGATGATGTCATAATGGTCGTCACGGCGACGGTGATGTCATAATGGTCGTCATGGCGACGATGACGTCATAATGTTCGTCATGGCGACGATGATGTCATAATGGTCGTCATGGCGACGGTGATGTCATAATAGTCGTCATGGCGACGGTGATGTCATAATGGTCGTCATGCCGACGGTGTTGCCATAATGGTCGTCATGGCGACGGTGTTGCCATAATGGTCGTCATGGCGACGATGATGTCATAATGGTCGTCATGGCGACGATGATGTCATAATGGTCGTCATGGCGACGATGATGTCAGTATGGTGGTCATGGCTTTGGTGATGTCATAATGGTCGACATGGCGACGGTGATGTCATAATGGTCGTCATGGCAATGTTGATGTCAGAATGGTCGTCATGGTGACCATGATGTCATTATGGTGGTCATGGCTTTGGTGATGTCATAATGGTCGTCATGGCGACGGTGATGTCATAATGGTCGTCATGGCAATGGTGATGTCATAATGGTCGTCATGGCGACGATGATGTCAGTATGGTGGTCATGGCTTTGGTGATGTCATAATGGTCGTCATGGCGACGATGATGTCATAATGGTCGTCATGGCAACGATGATGTCAATATGGTTGTCATGGCTTTGGTGATGTCATAATGGTCGTCATGGCGACGATGATGTCATAATGGTCGCCATGGCGACGATGATGTCATAATGGTCGTCATGGCGACGATGACGTCATAATGGTCGTCATGGCGACGATGATGTCATAATGGTCGTCATGGCGACGATGATGTCATACTGGTCGTCATGGCGACGGTGTTGCCATAATGGTCGTCATGGCGACGATGATGTCATAATGGTCGTCACGAAGACGATGATGTCATAATGGTCATCACGGCGACGGTAATGTCATAATGGTCGTCATGGCGAAGATGATGTCATACTGGTCGTCATGGCGACGGTGTTGCCATAATGGTCGTCATGGCGACGATGACGTCATAATGGTCGTCATGGCGACGATGATGTCATAATGGTCGTCATGGCGACGATGATGTCATACTGGTCGTCATGGTGACGGTGTTGCCATAATGGTCGTCATGGCGACAATGATGTCAATATGGTTGTCATGGCTTTGGTGATGTCATTATGGTCGTCATGGCTTTGGTGATGTCATAATGGTCGTCATGGCGACAGGGATGTCATAATGGTCGTCATGGCGACGGTGATGTCATAATGGTCGTCACGGCGATGATGATGTCATAATGGTCGTCACGGCGACGGTGATGTCATAATGGTCGTCATGGCGACGATGATGTCATACTGGTCGTCATGGCGACGGTGTTGCCATAATGGTCGTCATGGCGACGATGATGTCATAATGGTCGTCATGGCGACGATGATGTCATAATGGTCGTCATGGCGACGATGATGTCATAATGGTCGTCATGCCGACGATGATGTCATAATGGTCGTCATGGCGACGGTGTTGCCATAATGGTCGTCATGGCGACGATGATGTCATAATGGTCGTCATGGCGACGGTGATGTCATAATGGTCGTCATGACGACGATGATGTCATAATGGTCGTCATGGCGAAGATGATGTCATAATGGTCGTCATGGCGACGATAATGTCATAATAGTCGTCATGGCGACGATGATGTCATTATGGTCGTCATGCCGACGATGATGTCATAATGGTCGTCATGGCGACGGTGTTGCCATAATGGTCGTCATGGCCACGATGATGTCATAATGGTCGTCATGGCGATGATGATGTCATAATGGTCGTCATGGCGACGATGACGTCATAATGGTCGTCATGGCGACGATGATGTCATAATGGTCATCATGGCGACGATGATGTCATACTGGTCGTCATGGCGACGGTGTTGCCATAATGGTCGTCATGGCGACGGTGATGTCATAATGGTCGTCATGCCGACGATGATGTCATAATGGTCGTCATGGTGAAGATGATGTCATAATGGTCTTCATGGCGACGATGATGTCATAATGGTCGTCATGGCGACGATGACGTCATAATGGTCGTCATGGCGACGATGATGTCATACTGGTCGTCATGGCGACGGTGTTGCCATAATGGTCGTCATGGCGACGGTGATGTCATAATGGTCGTCATGCCGACGATGATGTCATAATGGTCGTCATGGTGAAGATGATGTCATAATGGTCGTCATGGCGACGATGTCACAATGGTCGTCATGGCGACGATGACGTCATAATGGTCGTCATGGCGACGATGATGTCATAATAGTCGTCATGGCGACGATGATGTCATAATGGTCGTCATGCCGACGATGATGTCATAATGGTCGTCATGGCAACGGTGTTGCCATAATGGTTGTCATGGCGACGATGATGTCATAATGGTCGTCATGGCGACGATGATGTCATAATGGTTGTCATGGCGACGATGATGTCAGTATGGTGGTCATGGCTTTGGTGATGTCATAATGGTCGTCAGGGCGACGGTGATGTCATAATGGTCGTCATGGCAAAGGTGATGTCAGAATGGTCGTCATGGAGACGATGATGTCAGTATGGTGGTCATGGCTTCGGTGATGTCATAATGGTCGTCATGGCGACGATGATGTCATAATGGTCGTCATGGCGACGATGATGTCAATATGGTTGTCATGGCTTTGGTGATGTCATAATGGTCGTCATGGCGACGGTGATGTCATAATGGTCGTCATGGCGACGATGATGTCATAATGGTCGTCACGGCGACGATGATGTCATGATGGTCGTCACGGCGACGGTGATGTCATAATGGTCGTCATGGCGACGATGATGTCATACTGGTCGTCATGGCGACGGTGTTGCCATAATGGTCGTCATGGCGACGGTGTTGCCATAATGGTCGTCATGGCGACGATGATGTCATAATGGTCGTCATGGCGACGATGATGTCATACTGGTCGTCATGGCGACGGTGTTGCCATAATGGTCGTCATGGCGACGATGACGTCATAATAGTCGTCATGGCGACGATGATGTCATACTGGTCGTCATGGCGACGGTGTTGCCATAATGGTCGTCATGGCGACAGTGTTGCCATAATGGTCGTCATGGCGACGATGATGTCATAATGGTCGTCATGGCGACGATGTTGCCATAATGTTTGTCATGGCGACGATGACGTCATAATAGTCGTCATGGCGACGATGATGTCATAATCGTCGTCATGGCGACGATGATGTCATACTGGTCGTCATGTTGACGGTGTTGCCATAATGATCGTCATGGCTTTGGTGATGTCAATATGGTTGTCATGGCTTTGGTGATGTCATAATGGTCGTCATGGCTTTGGTGATGTCATAATGGTCGTCATAGCGACGGTGATGTCATAATGGTCATCATGGCGACGATTATGTCATAATGGTCGTCACGGCGACGATGATGTCATAATGGTCGTCACGGCGACGGTGATGTCATAATGGTCGTCATGGCGACGATGATATCATACTGGTCGTCATGGCGACGGTGTTGCCATAATGGTCGTCATGCCGACGATGATGTCATAATGGTCGTCATGGCGACGATGATGTCATAATGGTCGTCATGGCGACGATGACGTCATAATGGTCGTCATGGCGACGATGATGTCATAATGGTCATCATGGCGACGGTGATGTCATAATGGTCGTCATGGCGACGATGATGTCATAATGGTCGTCATGGCGTCGATGATGTCAGTATGGTGGTCATGGCTTTGGTGATGTCATAATGTTCGTCATGGCGACGGTGATGTCATAATGGTCGTCATGGCAATGGTGATGTCAGAATGGTCGTCATGGCGACGATGATGTCAGTATGGTGGTCATGGCTTTGGTGATGTCATAATGGTCGTCATGGCGACGGTGATGTCATAATGGTCGTCATGGCAATGGTGATGTCAGAATGGTTGTCATGGCGACGATGATGTCAGTATGGTGGTCATGGCTTTGGTGATGTCATAATGGTCGTCATGGCGACGATGATGTCATAATGGTCGTCATGGCGACGATGATGTCAATATGGTTGTCATGGCTTTAGTGATGTCATAATGGTCGTCATGGCGACGGTGATGTCATAATGGTCGTCATGGCGAAGATGATGTCATAATGGTCGTCACGGCGACGATGATGTCATGATGGTCGTCACGGCGACGGTGATGTCATAATGGTCGTCAGGGCGACGGTGATGTCATAATGGTCGTCATGGCAAAGGTGATGTCAGAATGGTCGTCATGGAGACGATGATGTCAGTATGGTGGTCATGGCTTCGGTGATGTCATAATGGTCGTCATGGCGACGATGATGTCATAATGGTCGTCATGGCGACGATGATGTCAATATGGTTGTCATGGCTTTGGTGATGTCATAATGGTTGTCATGGCTTTGGTGATGTCATAATGGTCGTCATGGCGACGGTGATGTCATAATGGTCGTCATGGCGACGATGATGTCATAATGGTCGTCACGGCGACGATGATGTCATAATGGTCGACATGGCGACGATGATGTCATAATGGTCGTCATGGCGACGATGATGTCAGTATGGTGGTCATGGCTTTGGTGATGTCATAATGGTCGTCATGGCGACGGTGATGTCATAATGGTCGTCATGGCAATGGTGATGTCAGAATGGTCGTCATGGTGACGATGATGTCATTATGGTGGTCATGGCTTTGGTGATGTCATAATGGTCGTCATGGCGACGGTGATGTCATAATGGTCGTCATGGCAATGGTGATGTCATAATGGTCGTCAAGGCGACGATGATGTCATAATGGTCGTCATGGCGACGGTGATGTCAATATGGTTGTCATGGCTTTGGTGATGTCATAATGGTCGTCATGGCGACGATGATGTCATAATGGTCGCCATGGCGACGATGATGTCATAATGGTCGTCATGGCGACGATGACGTCATACTGGTCGTCATGGCGACGGTGTTGCCATAATGGTCGTCATGGCGACGATGATGTCATAATGGTCGTCACGAAGACGATGATGTCATAATGGTCATCACGGCGACGGTAATGTCATAATGGTCGTCATGGCGACGATGATGTCATACTGGTCGTCATGGCGACGGTGTTGCCATAATGGTCGTCATGGCGACGATGACGTCATAATGGTCGTCATGGCGACGATGATGTCATAATGGTCGTCATGGCGACGATGATGTCATACTGGTCGTCATGGTGACGGTGTTGCCATAATGGTCGTCATGGCGACAATGATGTCAATATGGTTGTCATGGCTTTGGTGATGTCATTATGGTCGTCATGGCTTTGGTGATGTCATAATGGTCGTCATGGCGACAGGGATGTCATAATGGTCGTCTTGGCGACGGTGATGTCATAATGGTCGTCACGGCGATGATGATGTCATAATGGTCGTCATGGCGACGGTGTTGCCATAATGGTCGTCATGGCGACGATGATGTCATAATGGTCGTCATGGCGACGATGATGTCATAATGGTCGTCATGGCGACGATGATGTCATAATGGTCGTCATGGCGACGATGATGTCAGTATGGTGGTCATGGCGACGATGATGTCAGTATGGTGGTCATGGCTTTGGTGATGTCATAATGGTCGTCATGGCGACGGTGATGTCATAATGGTCATCATGGCGACGGTGATGTCATAATGGTCGTCATGGCGACGGTGATGTCATAATGGTCGTCATGGCAATGGTGATGTCAGAATGGTTGTCATGGCGACGATGATGTCAGTATGGTGGTCATGGCTTTGATGATGTCATAATGGTCGTCATGGCGACGATGATGTCATAATAGTCGTCATGGCGACGATGATGTCATTATGGTCGTCTTGCCGACGATGATGTCATAATGGTCGTCATGGCGACGGTGATGTCATAATGGTCGTCATGGCGACGATGATGTCATAATGGTCGTCATGGCGATGATGATGTCATAATGGTCGTCATGGCGACGATGACGTCATAATGGTCGTCATGGCGACGATGATGTCATAATGGTCGTCATGGCGACGATGATGTCATACTGGTCGTCATGGCGACGGTGTTGCCATAATGGTCGTCATGGTGACGGTGATGTCATAATGGTCGTCATGCCGACGATGATGTCACAATGGTCGTCATGGCGACGATGATGTCATAATGGTCGTCATGGCGACGATGATGTCATTATGGTCGTCATGCCGACGATGATGTCATAATGGTCGTCATGGCGACGGTGTTGCCATAATGGTCGTCATGGCGACGATGATGTCATAATGGTCGTCATGGCGACGATGATGTCATAATGGTCGTCATGGCGACGATGACGTCATAATGGTCGTCATGGCGACGATGATGTCATAATGGTCGTCATGGCGACGATGATGTCATAATGGTTGTCATGGCGACGATGATGTCATAATAGTCGTCATGGCGACGATGATGTCATAATGGTCGTCATGCCGACGATGATGTCATAATGGTCGTCATGGCAACGGTGTTGCCATAATGGTTGTCATGGCGACGATGATGTCATAATGGTCGTCATGGCGACGATGATGTCATAATGGTCGTCATGGCGACGATGATGTCAATATGGTTGTCATGGCTTTTTTGATGTCATAATGGTCGTCATGGCGACGGTGATGTCATAATGGTCGTCATGGCGAAGATGATGTCATAATGGTCGTCACGGCGACGATGATGTCATGATGGTCGTCACGGCGACGGTGATGTCATAATGGTCGTCATGGCGACGATGATGTCATAATGGTCGTCATGGCGACGATGATGTCATAATGGTCGTCATGGCGACTATGTTGCCATAATGTTTGTCATGGCGACGATGACGTCATAATAGTCGTCATGGCGACGATGATGTCATAATCGTCGTCATGGCGACGATGATGTCATACTGGTCGTCATGTTGACGGTGTTGCCATAATGGTCGTCATGGCTTTGGTGATGTCAATATGGTTGTCATGGCTTTGGTGATGTCATAATGGTCGTCATGGCTTTGGTGATGTCATAATGGTCGTCATAGCGACGGTGATGTCATAATGGTCATCATGGCGACGATTATGTCATAATGGTCGTCACGGCGACGATGATGTCATAATGGTCGTCACGGCGACGGTGATGTCATAATGGTCGTCATGGCGACGATGATATCATACTGGTCGTCATGGCGACGGTGTTGCCATAATGGTCGTCATGCCGACGATGATGTCATAATGGTCGTCATGGCGACGATGACGTCATAATGGTCGTCATGGCGACGATGATGTCATAATGGTCATCATGGCGACGGTGATGTCATAATGGTCGTCATGGCGACGATGATGTCATAATGGTCGTCATGGCGACGATGATGTCATAATGGTCGCCATGGCGACGATGATGTCATAATGGTCGTCATGGCGACGATGACGTCATAATGGTCGTCATGGCGACGATGATGTCATAATGGTCGTCATGGCGACGATGATGTCATACTGGTCGTCATGGCGACGGTGTTGCCATAATGGTCGTCATGGCGACGATGATGTCATAATGGTCGTCACGAAGACGATGATGTCATAATGGTCATCACGGCGACGGTAATGTCATAATGGTCGTCATGGCGAAGATGATGTCATACTGGTCGTCATGGCGACGGTGTTGCCATAATGGTCGTCATGGCGACGATGACGTCATAATGGTCGTCATGGCGACGATGATGTCATAATGGTCGTCATGGCGACGATGATGTCATACTGGTCGTCATGGTGACGGTGTTGCCATAATGGTCGTCATGGCGACAATGATGTCAATATGGTTGTCATGGCTTTGGTGATGTCATTATGGTCGTCATGGCTTTGGTGATGTCATAATGGTCGTCATGGCGACAGGGATGTCATAATGGTCGTCATGGCGACGGTGATGTCATAATGGTCGTCACGGCGATGATGATGTCATAATGGTCGTCACGGCGACGGTGATGTCATAATGGTCGTCATGGCGACGATGATGTCATACTGGTCGTCATGGCGACGGTGTTGCCATAATGGTCGTCATGGCGACGATGATGTCATAATGGTCGTCATGGCGACGATGATGTCATAATGGTCGTCATGGCGACGATGATGTCATAATGGTCGTCATGCCGACGATGATGTCATAATGGTCGTCATGGCGACGGTGTTGCCATAATGGTCGTCATGGCGACGATGATGTCATAATGGTCGTCATGGCGACGGTGATGTCATAATGGTCGTCATGACGACGATGATGTCATAATGGTCGTCATGGCGAAGATGATGTCATAATGGTCGTCATGGCGACGATAATGTCATAATAGTCGTCATGGCGACGATGATGTCATTATGGTCGTCATGCCGACGATGATGTCATAATGGTCGTCATGGCGACGGTGTTGCCATAATGGTCGTCATGGCGACGATGATGTCATAATGGTCGTCATGGCGATGATGATGTCATAATGGTCGTCATGGCGACGATGACGTCATAATGGTCGTCATGGCGACGATGATGTCATAATGGTCGTCATGGCGACGATGATGTCATACTGGTCGTCATGGCGACGGTGTTGCCATAATGGTCGTCATGGCGACGGTGATGTCATAATGGTCGTCATGCCGACGATGATGTCATAATGGTCGTCATGGTGAAGATGATGTCATAATGGTCGTCATGGCGACGATGATGTCATAATGGTCGTCATGGCGACGATGACGTCATAATGGTCGTCATGGCGACGATGATGTCATACTGGTCGTCATGGCGACGGTGTTGCCATAATGGTCGTCATGGCGACGGTGATGTCATAATGGTCGTCATGCCGACGATGATGTCATAATGGTCGTCATGGTGAAGATGATGTCATAATGGTCGTCATGGCGACGATGTCACAATGGTCGTCATGGCGACGATGACGTCATAATGGTCGTCATGGCGACGATGATGTCATAATAGTCGTCATGGCGACGATGATGTCATAATGGTCGTCATGCCGACGATGATGTCATAATGGTCGTCATGGCAACGGTGTTGCCATAATGGTTGTCATGGCGACGATGATGTCATAATGGTCGTCATGGCGACGATGATGTCATAATGGTTGTCATGGCGACGATGATGTCAGTATGGTGGTCATGGCTTTGGTGATGTCATAATAGTCGTCAGGGCGACGGTGATGTCATAATGGTCGTCATGGCAAAGGTGATGTCAGAATGGTCGTCATGGAGACGATGATGTCAGTATGGTGGTCATGGCTTCGGTGATGTCATAATGGTCGTCATGGCGACGATGATGTCATAATGGTCGTCATGGCGACGATGATGTCAATATGGTTGTCATGGCTTTGGTGATGTCATAATGGTCGTCATGGCGACGGTGATGTCATAATGGTCGTCATGGCGACGATGATGTCATAATGGTCGTCACGGCGACGATGATGTCATGATGGTCGTCACGGCGACGGTGATGTCATAATGGTCGTCATGGCGACGATGATGTCATACTGGTCGTCATGGCGACGGTGTTGCCATAATGGTCGTCATGGCGACGGTGTTGCCATAATGGTCGTCATGGCGACGATGATGTCATAATGGTCGTCATGGCGACGATGTTGCCATAATGTTTGTCATGGCGACGATGACGTCATAATAGTCGTCATGGCGACGATGATGTCATACTGGTCGTCATGGCGACGGTGTTGCCATAATGGTCGTCATGGCGACGGTGTTGCCATAATGATCGTCATGGCGACGATGATGTCATAATGGTCGTCATGGCGACGATGTTGCCATAATGTTTGTCATGGCGACGATGACGTCATAATAGTCGTCATGGCGACGATGATGTCATAATCGTCGTCATGGCGACGATGATGTCATACTGGTCGTCATGTTGACGGTGTTGCCATAATGATCGTCATGGCTTTGGTGATGTCAATATGGTTGTCATGGCTTTGGTGATGTCATAATGGTCGTCATGGCTTTGGTGATGTCATAATGGTCGTCATAGCGACGGTGATGTCATAATGGTCATCATGGCGACGATTATGTCATAATGGTCGTCACGGCGACGATGATGTCACAATGGTCGTCACGGCGACGGTGATGTCATAATGGTCGTCATGGCGACGATGATATCATACTGGTCGTCATGGCGACGGTGTTGCCATAATGGTCGTCATGCCGAAGATGATGTCATAATGGTCGTCATGGCGACGATGATGTCATAATGGTCGTCATGGCGACGATGACGTCATAATGGTCGTCATGGCGACGATGATGTCATAATGGTCATCATGGCGACGGTGATGTCATAATGGTCGTCATGGCGACGATGATGTCATAATGGTCGTCATGGCGACGATGATGTCAGTATGGTGGTCATGGCTTTGGTGATGTCATAATGGTCGTCATGGCGACGGTGATGTCATAATGGTCGTCATGGCAATGGTGATGTCAGAATGGTCATCATGGCGACGATGATGTCAGTATGGTGGTCATGGCTTTGGTGATGTCATAATGGTCGTCATGGCGACGGTGATGTCATAATGGTCGTCATGGCAATGGTGATGTCAGAATGGTTGTCATGGCGACGATGATGTCAGTATGGTGGTCATGGCTTTGGTGATGTCATAATGGTCGTCATGGCGACGATGATGTCATAATGATCGTCATGGCGACGATGATGTCAATATGGTTGTCATGGCTTTGGTGATGTCATAATGGTCGTCATGGCGACGGTGATGTCATAATGGTCGTCATGGCGACGGTGATGTCATAATGGTCGTCACGGCGACGATGATGTCATAATGGTCGTCACGGCGACGGTGATGTCATAATGGTCGTCATGGCGACGATGACGTCATAATGTTCGTCATGGCGACGATGATGTCATAATGGTCGTCATGGCGACGGTGATGTCATAATAGTCGTCATGGCGACGGTGATGTCATAATGGTCGTCATGCCGACGGTGTTGCCATAATGGTCGTCATGGCGACGGTGTTGCCATAATGGTCGTCATGGCGACGATGATGTCATAATGGTCGTCATGGTGACGATGATGTCATAATGGTCGTCATGGCGACGATGATGTCAGTATGGTGGTCATGGCTTTGGTGATGTCATAATGGTCGTCATGGCGACGGTGATGTCATAATGGTCGTCATGGCAATGGTGATGTCAGAATGGTCGTCATGGTGACGATGATGTCATTATGGTGGTCATGGCTTTGGTGATGTCATAATGGTCGTCATGGCGACGGTGATGTCATAATGGTCGTCATGGCAATGGTGATGTCATAATGGTCGTCATGGCGACGATGATGTCAGTATGGTGGTCATGGCTTTGGTGATTTCATAATGGTCGTCATGGCGACGATGATGTCATAATGGTCGTCATGGCGACGATGATGTCAATATGGTTGTCATGGCTTTGGTGATGTCATAATGGTCGTCATGGCGACGATGATGTCATAATGGTCGCCATGGCGACGATGATGTCATAATGGTCGTCATGGCGACGATGACGTCATAATGGTCGTCATGGCGACGATGATGTCATAATGGTCGTCATGGCGACGATGATGTCATACTGGTCGTCATGGCGACGGTGTTGCCATAATGGTCGTCATGGCGACGATGATGTCATAATGGTCGTCACGAAGACGATGATGTCATAATGGTCATCACGGCGACGGTAATGTCATAATGGTCGTCATGGCGAAGATGATGTCATACTGGTCGTCATGGCGACGGTGTTGCCATAATGGTCGTCATGGCGACGATGACGTCATAATGGTCGTCATGGCGACGATGATGTCATAATGGTCGTCATGGCGACGATGATGTCATACTGGTCGTCATGGTGACGGTGTTGCCATAATGGTCGTCATGGCGACAATGATGTCAATATGGTTGTCATGGCTTTGGTGATGTCATTATGGTCGTCATGGCTTTGGTGATGTCATAATGGTCGTCATGGCGACAGGGATGTCATAATGGTCGTCATGGCGACGGTGATGTCATAATGGTCGTCACGGCGATGATGATGTCATAATGGTCGTCACGGCGACGGTGATGTCATAATGGTCGTCATGGCGACGATGATGTCATACTGGTCGTCATGGCGACGGTGTTGCCATAATGGTCGTCATGGCGACGATGATGTCATAATGGTCGTCATGGCGACGATGATGTCATAATGGTCGTCATGGCGACGATGATGTCATAATGGTCGTCATGGCGACGATGATGTCATAATGGTCGTCATGGCGACGGTGATGTCATAATGGTCGTCATGACGACGATGATGTCATAATGGTCGTCATGGCGAAGATGATGTCATAATGGTCGTCATGGCGAAGATGATGTCATAATGGTCGTCATGGCGACGATAATGTCATAATAGTCGTCATGGCGACGATGATGTCATTATGGTCGTCATGCCGACGATGATGTCATAATGGTCGTCATGGCGACGGTGTTGCCATAATGGTCGTCATGGCCACGATGATGTCATAATGGTCGTCATGGCGATGATGATGTCATAATGGTCGTCATGGCGACGATGACGTCATAATGGTCGTCATGGCGACGATGATGTCATAATGTTCATCATGGCGACGATGATGTCATACTGGTCGTCATGGCGACGGTGTTGCCATAATGGTCGTCATGGCGACGGTGATGTCATAATGGTCGTCATGCCGACGATGATGTCATAATGGTCGTCATGGTGAAGATGATGTCATAATGGTCTTCATGGCGACGATGATGTCATAATGGTCGTCATGGCGACGATGACGTCATAATGGTCGTCATGGCGACGATGATGTCATACTGGTCGTCATGGCGACGGTGTTGCCATAATGGTCGTCATGGCGACGGTGATGTCATAATGGTCGTCATGCCGACGATGATGTCATAATGGTCGTCATGGTGAAGATGATGTCATAATGGTCGTCATGGCGACGATGTCACAATGGTCGTCATGGCGACGATGACGTCATAATGGTCGTCATGGCGACGATGATGTCATAATAGTCGTCATGGCGACGATGATGTCATAATGGTCGTCATGCCGACGATGATGTCATAATGGTCGTCATGGCAACGGTGTTGCCATAATGGTTGTCATGGCGACGATGATGTCATAATGGTCATCATGGCGACGATGATGTCATAATGGTTGTCATGGCGACGATGATGTCAGTATGGTGGTCATGGCTTTGGTGATGTCATAATGGTCGTCAGGGCGACGGTGATGTCATAATGGTCGTCATGGCAAAGGTGATGTCAGAATGGTCGTCATGGAGACGATGATGTCAGTATGGTGGTCATGGCTTCGGTGATGTCATAATGGTCGTCATGGCGACGATGATGTCATAATGGTCGTCATGGCGACGATGATGTCAATATGGTTGTCATGGCTTTGGTGATGTCATAATGGTCGTCATGGCGACGGTGATGTCATAATGGTCGTCATGGCGACGATGATGTCATAATGGTCGTCACGGCGACGATGATGTCATGATGGTCGTCACGGCGACGGTGATGTCATAATGGTCGTCATGGCGACGATGATGTCATACTGGTCGTCATGGCGACGGTGTTGCCATAATGGTCGTCATGGCGACGGTGTTGCCATAATGGTCGTCATGGCGACGGTGTTGCCATAATGGTCGTCATGGCGACGATGATGTCATAATGGTCGTCATGGCGACGATGTTGCCATAATGTTTGTCATGGCGACGATGACGTCATAATAGTCGTCATGGCGACGATGATGTCATACTGGTCGTCATGGCGACGGTGTTGCCATAATGGTCGTCATGGCGACGGTGTTGCAATAATGGTCGTCATGGCGACGATGATGTCATAATGGTCGTCATGGCGACGATGATGTCATAATGGTCGTCATGGCGACGATGACGTCATAATAGTCGTCATGGCGACGATGATGTCATAATCGTCGTCATGGCGACGATGATGTCATACTGGTCGTCATGTTGACGGTGTTGCCATAATGATCGTCATGGCTTTGGTGATGTCAATATGGTTGTCATGGCTTTGGTGATGTCATAATGGTCGTCATGGCTTTGGTGATGTCATAATGGTCGTCATAGCGACGGTGATGTCATAATGGTCATCATGGCGACGATTATGTCATAATGGTCGTCATGGCGACGATGATGTCATAATGGTCGTCACGGCGACGGTGATGTCATAATGGTCGTCATGGCGACGATGATATCATACTGGTCGTCATGGCGACGGTGTTGCCATAATGGTCGTCATGCCGACGATGATGTCATAATGGTCGTCATGGCGACGATGATGTCATAATGGTCGTCATGGCGACGATGACGTCTTAATGGTCGTCATGGCGACGATGATGTCATAATGGTCATCATGGCGACGGTGATGTCATAATGGTCGTCATGGCGACGATGATGTCAGTATGGTGGTCATGGCTTTGGTGATGTCATAATGGTCGTCATGGCGACGGTGATGTCATAATGGTCGTCATGGCAATGGTGATGTCAGAATGGTCGTCATGGCGACGATGATGTCAGTATGGTGGTCATGGCTTTGGTGATGTCATAATGGTCGTCATGGCGACGGTGATGTCATAATGGTCGTCATGGCAATGGTGATGTCAGAATGGTTGTCATGGCGACGATGATGTCAGTATGGTGGTCATGGCTTTGGTGATGTCATAATGGTCGTCATGGCGACGATGATGTCATAATGGTCGTCATGGCGACGATGATGTCAATATGGTTGTCATGGCTTTGGTGATGTCATAATGGTCATCATGGCGACGGTGATGTCATAATGGTCGTCATGGCGAAGATGATGTCATAATGGTCGTCACGGCGACGATGATGTCATGATGGTCGTCACGGCGACGGTGATGTCATAATGGTCGTCAGGGCGATGGTGATGTCATAATGGTCGTCATGGCAAAGGTGATGTCAGAATGGTCGTCATGGAGACGATGATGTCAGTATGGTGGTCATGGCTTCGGTGATGTCATAATGGTCGTCATGGCGACGATGATGTCATAATGGTCGTCATGGCGACAATGATGTCAATATGGTTGTCATGGCTTTGGTGATGTCATAATGGTCGTCATGGCGACGGTGATGTCATAATGGTCGTCATGGCGACGATGATGTCATAATGGTCGTCACGGCGACGATGATGTCATAATGGTCGACATGGCGACGATGATGTCATAATGGTCGTCATGGCGACGATGATGTCAGTATGGTGGTCATGGCTTTGGTGATGTCATAATGGTCGTCATGGCGACGGTGATGTCATAATGGTCGTCATGGCAATGGTGATGTCAGAATGGTCGTCATGGTGACGATGATGTCATTATGGTGGTCATGGCTTTGGTGATGTCATAATGGTCGTCATGGCGACGGTGATGTCATAATGGTCGTCATGGCAATGGTGATGTCATAATGGTCGTCAAGGCGACGATGATGTCATAATGGTCGTCATGGCGACGGTGATGTCAATATGGTTGTCATGGCTTTGGTGATGTCATAATGGTCGTCATGGCGACGATGATGTCATAATGGTCGCCATGGCGACGATGATGTCATAATGGTCGTCATGGCGACGATGACGTCATACTGGTCGTCATGGCGACGGTGTTGCCATAATGGTCGTCATGGCGACGATGATGTCATAATGGTCGTCACGAAGACGATGATGTCATAATGGTCATCATGGCGACGGTAATGTCATAATGGTCGTCATGGCGACGATGATGTCATACTGGTCGTCATGGCGACGGTGTTGCCATAATGGTCGTCATGGCGACGATGACGTCATAATGGTCGTCATGGCGACGATGATGTCATAATGGTCGTCATGGCGACGATGATGTCATACTGGTCGTCATGGTGACGGTGTTGCCATAATGGTCGTCATGGCGACAATGATGTCAATATGGTTGTCATGGCTTTGGTGATGTCATTATGGTCGTCATGGCTTTGGTGATGTCATAATGGTCGTCATGGCGACAGGGATGTCATAATGGTCGTCTTGGCGACGGTGATGTCATAATGGTCGTCACGGCGATGATGATGTCATAATGGTCGTCACGGCGACGGTGATGTCATAATGGTCGTCATGGCGACGATGATGTCATACTGTTCGTCATGGCGACGGTGTTGCCATAATGGTCGTCATGGCGACGATGATGTCATAATGGTCGTCATGGCGACGATGATTTCATAATGGTCGTCATGGCGACGATGATGTCATAATGGTCGTCATGGCGACGATGATGTCATAATGGTCGTCATGCCGACGATGATGTCATAATGGTCGTCATGGCGACGGTGTTGCCATAATGGTCGTCATGGCGACGATGATGTCATAATGGTCGTCATGGCGACGGTGATGTCATAATGGTCGTCATGACGACGATGATGTCATAATGGTCGTCATGGCGAAGATGATGTCATAATGGTCGTCATGGCGACGATAATGTCATAATAGTCGTCATGGCGACGATGATGTCATTATGGTCGTCTTGCCGACGATGATGTCATAATGGTCGTCATGGCGACGGTGTTGCCATAATGGTCGTCATGGCGACGATGATGTCATAATGGTCGTCATGGCGATGATGATGTCATAATGGTCGTCATGGCGACGATGACGTCATAATGGTCGTCATGGCGACGATGATGTCATAATGGTCGTCATGGCGACGATGATGTCATACTGGTCGTCATGGCGACAGTGTTGCCATAATGGTCGTCATGGCGACGGTGATGTCATAATGGTCGTCATGCCGACGATGATGTCATAATGGTCGTCATGGCGACGATGATGTCATAATGGTCGTCATGGCGACGATGATGTCATTATGGTCGTCATGCCGACGATGATGTCATAATGGTCGTCATGGCGACGGTGTTGCCATAATGGTCGTCATGGCGACGATGACGTCATAATGGTCGTCATGGCGACGATGATGTCATAATGGTCGTCATGGCGACGATGACGTCATAATGGTCGTCATGGCGACGATGATGTCATAATGGTCGTCATGGCGACGATGAGGTCATAATGGTCGTCATGGCGACGATGATGTCATAATAGTCGTCATGGCGACGATGATGTCATAATGGTCGTCATGCCGACGATGATGTCATAATGGTCGTCATGGCAACGGTGTTGCCATAATGGTTGTCATGGCGACGATGATGTCATAATGGTCGTCATGGCGACGATGATGTCAATATGGTTGTCATGGCTTTGGTGATGTCATAATGGTCGTCATGGCGACGGTGATGTCATAATGGTCGTCATGGCGAAGATGATGTCATAATGGTCGTCACGGCGACGATGATGTCATGATGGTCGTCACGGCGACGGTGATGTCATAATGGTCGTCATGGCGACGATGATGTCATACTGGTCGTCATGGCGACGGTGTTGCCATAATGGTCGTCATGGCGACGGTGTTGCCATAATGGTCGTCATGGCGACGATGATGTCATAATGGTCGTCATGGCGACTATGTTGCCATAATGTTTGTCATGGCGACGATGACGTCATAATAGTCGTCATGGCGACGATGATGTCATAATCGTCGTCATGGCGACGATGATGTCATACTGGTCGTCATGTTGACGGTGTTGCCATAATGGTCGTCATGGCTTTGGTGATGTCAATATGGTTGTCATGGCTTTGGTGATGTCATAATGGTCGTCATGGCTTTGGTGATGTCATAATGGTCGTCATAGCGACGGTGATGTCATAATGGTCATCATGGCGACGATTATGTCATAATGGTCGTCACGGCGACGATGATGTCATAATGGTCGTCACGGCGACGGTGATGTCATAATGGTCGTCATGGCGACGATGATATCATACTGGTCGTCATGGCGACGGTGTTGCCATAATGGTCGTCATGCCGACGATGATGTCATAATGGTCGTCATGGCGACGATGATGTCATAATGGTCGTCATGGCGACGATGACGTCATAATGGTCGTCATGGCGACGATGATGTCATAATGGTCATCATGGCGACGGTGATGTCATAATGGTCGTCATGGCGACGATGATGTCAGTATGGTGGTCATGGCTTTGGTGATGTCATAATGGTCGTCATGGCGACGATGATGTCATAATGGTCGTCATGGCGACGATGATGTCAATATGGTTGTCATGGCTTTGGTGATGTCATAATGGTCGTCATGGCGACGGTGATGTCATAATGGTCGTCATGGCGAAGATGATGTCATAATGGTCGTCACGGCGACGATGATGTCATGATGGTCGTCACGGCGACGGTGATGTCATAATGGTCGTCATGGCGACGATGATGTCATACTGGTCGTCATGGCGACGGTGTTGCCATAATGGTCGTCATGGCGACGGTGTTGCCATAATGGTCGTCATGGCGACGGTGTTGCCATAATGGTCGTCATTGCGACGATGTTGCCATAATGTTTGTCATGGCGACGATGACGTCATAATAGTCGTCATGGCGACGATGATGTCATAATCGTCGTCATGGCGACGATGATGTCATACTGGTCGTCATGTTGACGGTGTTGCCATAATGGTCGTCATGGCTTTGGTGATGTCAATATGGTTGTCATGGCTTTGGTGATGTCATAATGGTCGTCATGGCTTTGGTGATGTCATAATGGTCGTCATAGCGACGGTGATGTCATAATGGTCATCATGGCGACGATTATGTCATAATGGTCGTCACGGCGACGATGATGTCATAATGGTCGTCACGGCGACGGTGATGTCATAATGGTCGTCATGGCGACGATGATATCATACCGGTCGTCATGGCGACGGTGTTGCCATAATGGTCGTCATGCCGACGATGATGTCATAATGGTCGTCATGGCGACGATGATGTCATAATGGTCGTCATGGCGACGATGACGTCATAATGTTCGTCATGGCGACGATGATGTCATAATGGTCATCATGGCGACGGTGATGTCATAATGGTCGTCATGGCGACGATGATGTCATAATGGTCGTCATGGCGACGATGATGTCAGTATGGTGGTCATGGCTTTGGTGATGTCATAATGGTCGTCATGGCGACGGTGATGTCATAATGGTCATCATGGCGACGGTGATGTCATAATGGTGGTCATGGCGACGGTGATGTCATAATGGTCGTCATGGCAATGGTGATGTCAGAATGGTTGTCATGGCGACGATGATGTCAGTATGGTGGTCATGGCTTTGGTGATGTCATAATGGTCGTCATGGCGACGATGATGTCATAATGGTCGTCATGGCGACGATGATGTCAATATGGTTGTCATGGCTTTGGTGATGTCATAATGGTCGTCATGGCGACGGTGATGTCATAATGGTCGTCATGGCGACGATGATGTCATAATGGTCGTCACGGCGACGATGATGTCATAATGGTCGTCACGGCGACGGTGATGTCATAATGGTCGTCATGGCGACGATGACGTCATAATGTTCGTCATGGCGACGATGATGTCATAATGGTCGTCATGGCGACGGTGATGTCATAATGGTCGTCATGGCGACGGTGATGTCATAATAGTCGTCATGGCGACGGTGATGTCATAATGGTCGTCATGCCGACGGTGTTGCCATAATGGTCGTCATGGCGACGGTGTTGCCATAATGGTCGTCATGGCGACGATGATGTCATAATGGTCGTCATGGCGACGATGATGTCATAATGGTCGTCATGGCGACGATGATGTCAGTATGGTGGTCATGGCTTTGGTGATGTCATAATGGTCGTCATGGCGACGGTGATGCCATAATGGTCGTCATGGCAATGGTGATGTCAGAATGGTCGTCATGGTGACGATGATGTCATTATGGTGGTCATGGCTTTGGTGATGTCATAATGGTCGACATGGTGACGGTGATGTCATAATGGTCGTCATGGCAATGGTGATGTCATTATGGTCGTCATGGCGACGATGATGTCAGTATGGTGGTCATGGCTTTGGTGATGTCATAATGGTCGTCATGGCGACGATGATGTCATAATGGTCGTCATGGCGACGATGATGTCAATATGGTTGTCATGGCTTTGGTGATGTCATAATGGTCGTCATGGCGACGATGATGTCATAATGGTCGCCATGGCGACGATGATGTCATAATGGTCGTCATGGCGACGATGACGTCATAATGGTCGTCATGGCGACGATGATGTCATAATGGTCGTCATGGCGACGATGATGTCATACTGGTCGTCATGGCGACGGTGTTGCCATAATGGTCGTCATGGCGACGATGATGTCATAATGGTCGTCACGAAGACGATGATGTCATAATGGTCATCACGGCGACGGTAATGTCATAATGGTCGTCATGGCGAAGATGATGTCATACTGGTCGTCATGGCGACGGTGTTGCCATAATGGTCGTCATGGCGACGATGACGTCATAATGGTCGTCATGGCGACGATGATGTCATAATGGTCGTCATGGCGACGATGATGTCATACTGGTCGTCATTGTGACGGTGTTGCCATAATGGTCGTCATGGCGACAATGATGTCAATATGGTTGTCATGGCTTTGGTGATGTCATTATGGTCGTCATGGCTTTGGTGATGTCATAATGGTCGTCATGGCGACAGGGATGTCATAATGGTCGTCATGGCGACGGTGATGTCATAATGGTCGTCACGGCGATGATGATGTCATAATGGTCGTCACGGCGACGGTGATGTCATAATGGTCGTCATGGCGACGATGATGTCATACTGGTCGTCATGGCGACGGTGTTGCCATAATGGTCGTCATGGCGACGATGATGTCATAATGGTCGTCATGGCGACGATGATGTCATAATGGTCGTCATGGCGACGATGATGTCATAATGGTCGTCATGCCGACGATGATGTCATAATGGTCGTCATGGCGACGGTGTTGCCATAATGGTCGTCATGGCGACGATGATGTCATAATGGTCGTCATGGCGACGGTGATGTCATAATGGTCGTCATGACGACGATGATGTCATAATGGTCGTCATGGCGAAGATGATGTCATAATGGTCGTCATGGCGACGATAATGTCATAATAGTCGTCATGGCGACGATGATGTCATTATGGTCGTCATGCCGACGATGATGTCATAATGGTCGTCATGGCGACGGTGTTGCCATAATGGTCGTCATGGCGACGATGATGTCATAATGGTCGTCATGGCGATGATGATGTCATAATGGTCGTCATGGCGACGATGACGTCATAATGGTCGTCATGGCGACGATGATGTCATAATGGTCGTCATGGCGACGATGATGTCATACTGGTCGTCATGGCGACGGTGTTGCCATAATGGTCGTCATGGCGACGGTGATGTCATAATGGTCGTCATGCCGACGATGATGTCATAATGGTCGTCATGGTGAAGATGATGTCATAATGGTCGTCATGGCGACGATGATGTCATAATGGTCGTCATGGCGACGATGACGTCATAATGGTCGTCATGGCGACGATGATGTCATACTGGTCGTCATGGCGACGGTGTTGCCATAATGGTCGTCATGGCGACGGTGATGTCATAATGGTCGTCATGCCGACGATGATGTCATAATGGTCGTCATGGTGAAGATGATGTCATAATGGTCGTCATGGCGACGATGTCACAATGGTCGTCATGGCGACGATGACGTCATAATGGTCGTCATGGCGACGATGATGTCATAATAGTCGTCATGGCGACGATGATGTCATAATGGTCGTCATGCCGACGATGATGTCATAATGGTCGTCATGGCAACGGTGTTGCCATAATGGTTGTCATGGCGACGATGATGTCATAATGGTCGTCATGGCGACGATGATGTCATAATGGTTGTCATGGCGACGATGATGTCAGTATGGTGGTCATGGCTTTGGTGATGTCATAATGGTCGTCAGGGCGACGGTGATGTCATAATGGTCGTCATGGCAAAGGTGATGTCAGAATGGTCGTCATGGAGACGATGATGTCAGTATGGTGGTCATGGCTTCGGTGATGTCATAATGGTCGTCATGGCGACGATGATGTCATAATGGTCGTCATGGCGACGATGATGTCAATATGGTTGTCATGGCTTTGGTGATGTCATAATGGTCGTCATGGCGACGGTGATGTCATAATGGTCGTCATGGCGACGATGATGTCATAATGGTCGTCACGGCGACGATGATGTCATGATGGTCGTCACGGCGACGGTGATGTCATAATGGTCGTCATGGCGACGATGATGTCATACTGGTCGTCATGGCGACGATGATGTCATACTGGTCGTCATGGCGACGGTGTTGCCATAATGGTCGTCATGGCGACGGTGTTGCCATAATGGTCGTCATGGCGACGATGATGTCATAATGGTCGTCATGGCGACGATGTTGCCATAATGTTTGTCATGGCGACGATGACGTCATAATAGTCGTCATGGCGACGATGATGTCATACTGGTCGTCATGGCGACGGTGTTGCCATAATGGTCGTCATGGCGACGGTGTTGCCATAATGATCGTCATGGCGACGATGATGTCATAATGGTCGTCATGGCGACGATGTTGCCATAATGTTTGTCATGGCGACGATGACGTCATAATAGTCGTCATGGCGACGATGATGTCATAATCGTCGTCATGGCGACGATGATGTCATACTGGTCGTCATGTTGACGGTGTTGCCATAATGATCGTCATGGCTTTGGTGATGTCAATATGGTTGTCATGGCTTTGGTGATGTCATAATGGTCGTCATGGCTTTGGTGATGTCATAATGGTCGTCATAGCGACGGTGATGTCATAATGGTCATCATGGCGACGATTATGTCATAATGGTCGTCACGGCGACGATGATGTCACAATGGTCGTCACGGCGACGGTGATGTCATAATGGTCGTCATGGCGACGATGATATCATACTGGTCGTCATGGCGACGGTGTTGCCATAATGGTCGTCATGCCGAAGATGATGTCATAATGGTCGTCATGGCGACGATGATGTCATAATGGTCGTCATGGCGACGATGACGTCATAATGGTCGTCATGACGACGATGATGTCATAATGGTCGTCATGGCGACGGTGATGTCATAATGGTCGTCATGGCGACGATGATGTCATAATGGTCGTCATGGCGACGATGATGTCAGTATGGTGGTCATGGCTTTGGTGATGTCATAATGGTCGTCATGGCGACGGTGATGTCATAATGGTCGTCATGGCAATGGTGATGTCAGAATGGTCGTCATGGCGACGATGATGTCAGTATGGTGGTCATGGCTTTGGTGATGTCATAATGGTCGTCATGGCGACGGTGATGTCATAATGGTCGTCATGGCAATGGTGATGTCAGAATGGTTGTCATGGCGACGATGATGTCAGTATGGTGGTCATGGCTTTGGTGATGTCATAATGGTCGTCATGGCGACGATGATGTCATAATGATCGTCATGGCGACGATGATGTCAATATGGTTGTCATGGCTTTGGTGATGTCATAATGGTCGTCATGGCGACGGTGATGTCATAATGGTCGTCATGGCGACGATGATGTCATAATGGTCGTCACGGCGACGATGATGTCATAATGGTCGTCACGGCGACGGTGATGTCATAATGGTCGTCATGGCGACGATGACGTCATAATGTTCGTCATGGCGACGATGATGTCATAATGGTCGTCATGGCGACGGTGATGTCATAATAGTCGTCATGGCGACGGTGATGTCATAATGGTCGTCATGCCGACGGTGTTGCCATAATGGTCGTCATGGCGACGGTGTTGCCATAATGGTCGTCATGGCGACGATGATGTCATAATGGTCGTCATGGCGACGATGATGTCATAATGGTCGTCATGGCGACGATGATGTCAGTATGGTGGTCATGGCTTTGGTGATGTCATAATGGTCGTCATGGCGACGGTGATGTCATAATGGTCGTCATGGCAATGGTGATGTCAGAATGGTCGTCATGGTGACGATGATGTCATTATGGTGGTCATGGCTTTGGTGATGTCATAATGGTCGTCATGGCGACGGTGATGTCATAATGGTCGTCATGGCAATGGTGATGTCATAATGGTCGTCATGGCGACGATGATGTCAGTATGGTGGTCATGGCTTTGGTGATGTCATAATGGTCGTCATGGCGACGATGATGTCATAATGGTCGTCATGGCGACGATGATGTCATAATGGTTGTCATGGCTTTGGTGATGTCATAATGGTCGTCATGGCGACGATGATGTCATAATGGTCGCCATGGCGACGATGATGTCATAATGGTCGTCATGGCGACGATGACGTCATAATGGTCGTCATGGCGACGATGATGTCATAATGGTCGTCATGGCGACGATGATGTCATACTGGTCGTCATGGCGACGGTGTTGCCATAATGGTCGTCATGGCGACGATGATGTCATAATGGTCGTCACGAAGACGATGATGTCATAATGGTCATCACGGCGACGGTAATGTCATAATGGTCGTCATGGCGAAGATGATGTCATACTGGTCGTCATGGCGACGGTGTTGCCATAATGGTCGTCATGTCGACGATGACGTCATAATGGTCGTCATGGCGACGATGATGTCATAATGGTCGTCATGGCGACGATGATGTCATACTGGTCGTCATGGTGACGGTGTTGCCATAATGGTCGTCATGGCGACAATGATGTCAATATGGTTGTCATGGCTTTGGTGATGTCATTATGGTCGTCATGGCTTTGGTGATGTCATAATGGTCGTCATGGCGACGGTGATGTCATAATGGTCGTCACGGCGACGGTGATGTCATAATGGTCGTCACGGCGATGATGATGTCATAATGGTCGTCACGGCGACGGTGATGTCATAATGGTCGTCATGGCGACGATGATGTCATACTGGTCGTCATGGCGACGGTGTTGCCATAATGGTCGTCATGGCGACGATGATGTCATAATGGTCGTCATGGCGACGATGATGTCATAATGGTCGTCATGGCGACGATGATGTCATAATGGTCGTCATGCCGACGATGATGTCATAATGGTCGTCATGGCGACGGTGTTGCCATAATGGTCGTCATGGCGACGATGATGTCATAATGGTCGTCATGGCGACGGTGATGTCATAATGGTCGTCATGACGACGATGATGTCATAATGGTCGTCATGGCGAAGATGATGTCATAATGGTCGTCATGGCGACGATAATGTCATAATAGTCGTCATGGCGACGATGATGTCATTATGGTCGTCATGCCGACGATGATGTCATAATGGTCGTCATGGCGACGGTGTTGCCATAATGGTCGTCATGGCCACGATGATGTCATAATGGTCGTCATGGCGATGATGATGTCATAATGGTCGTCATGGCGACGATGACGTCATAATGGTCGTCATGGCGACGATGATGTCATAATGGTCATCATGGCGACGATGATGTCATACTGGTCGTCATGGCGACGGTGTTGCCATAATGGTCGTCATGGCGACGGTGATGTCATAATGGTCGTCATGCCGACGATGATGTCATAATGGTCGTCATGGTGAAGATGATGTCATAATGGTCTTCATGGCGACGATGATGTCATAATGGTCTTCATGGCGACGATGATGTCATAATGGTCGTCATGGCGACGATGTTGCCATAATGTTTGTCATGGCGACGATGACGTCATAATAGTCGTCATGGCGACGATGATGTCATACTGGTCGTCATGGCGACGGTGTTGCCATAATGGTCGTCATGGCGACGGTGTTGCCATAATGGTCGTCATGGCGACGATGATGTCATAATGGTCGTCATGGCGACGATGTTGCCATAATGTTTGTCATGGCGACGATGACGTCATAATAGTCGTCATGGCGACGATGATGTCATAATCGTCGTCATGGCGACGATGATGTCATACTGGTCGTCATGTTGACGGTGTTGCCATAATGATCGTCATGGCTTTGGTGATGTCAATATGGTTGTCATGGCTTTGGTGATGTCATAATGGTCGTCATGGCTTTGGTGATGTCATAATGGTCGTCATAGCGACGGTGATGTCATAATGGTCATCATGGCGACGATTATGTCATAATGGTCGTCACGGCGACGATGATATCATACTGGTCGTCATGGCGACGGTGTTGCCATAATGGTCGTCATGCCGACGATGATGTCATAATGGTCGTCATGGCGACGATGATGTCATAATGGTCGTCATGGCGACGATGACGTCATAATGGTCGTCATGGCGACGATGACGTCATAATAGTCGTCATGGCGACGATGATGTCATAATGGTCATCATGGCGACGGTGATGTCATAATGGTCGTCATGGCGACGATGATGTCATAATGGTCGTCATGGCGACGATGATGTCAGTATGGTGGTCATGGCTTTGGTGATGTCATAATGGTCGTCATGGCGACGGTGATGTCATAATGGTCGTCATGGCAATGGTGATGTCAGAATGGTCGTCATGGCGACGATGATGTCAGTATGGTGGTCATGGCTTTGGTGATGTCATAATGGTCGTCATGGCGACGGTGATGTCATAATGGTCGTCATGGCAATGGTGATGTCAGAATGGTTGTCATGGCGACGATGATGTCAGTATGGTGGTCATGGCTTTGGTGATGTCATAATGGTCGTCATGGCGACGATGATGTCATAATGGTCGTCATGGCGACGATGATGTCAATATGGTTGTCATGGCTTTGGTGATGTCATAATGGTCGTCATGGCGACGGTGATGTCATAATGGTCGCCATGGCGAAGATGATGTCATAATGGTCGTCACGGCGACGATGATGTCATGATGGTCGTCACGGCGACGGTGATGTCATAATGGTCGTCACGGCGACGATGATGTCACAATGGTCGTCACGGCGACGGTGATGTCATAATGGTCGTCATGGCGACGATGATATCATACTGGTCGTCATGGCGACGGTGTTGCCATAATGGTCGTCATGCCGAAGATGATGTCATAATGGTCGTCATGGCGACGATGATGTCATAATGGTCGTCATGGCGACGATGACGTCATAATGGTCGTCATGACGACGATGATGTCATAATGGTCGTCATGGCGACGGTGATGTCATAATGGTCGTCATGGCGACGATGATGTCATAATGGTCGTCATGGCGACGATGATGTCAGTATGGTGGTCATGGCTTTGGTGATGTCATAATGGTCGTCATGGCGACGGTGATGTCATAATGGTCGTCATGGCAATGGTGATGTCAGAATGGTCGTCATGGCGACGATGATGTCAGTATGGTGGTCATGGCTTTGGTGATGTCATAATGGTCGTCATGGCGACGGTGATGTCATAATGGTCGTCATGGCAATGGTGATGTCAGAATGGTTGTCATGGCGACGATGATGTCAGTATGGTGGTCATGGCTTTGGTGATGTCATAATGGTCGTCATGGCGACGATGATGTCATAATGATCGTCATGGCGACGATGATGTCAATATGGTTGTCATGGCTTTGGTGATGTCATAATGGTCGTCATGGCGACGGTGATGTCATAATGGTCGTCATGGCGACGATGATGTCATAATGGTCGTCACGGCGACGATGATGTCATAATGGTCGTCACGGCGACGGTGATGTCATAATGGTCGTCATGGCGACGATGACGTCATAATGTTCGTCATGGCGACGATGATGTCATAATGGTCGTCATGGCGACGGTGATGTCATAATAGTCGTCATGGCGACGGTGATGTCATAATGGTCGTCATGCCGACGGTGTTGCCATAATGGTCGTCATGGCGACGGTGTTGCCATAATGGTCGTCATGGCGACGATGATGTCATAATGGTCGTCATGGCGACGATGATGTCATAATGGTCGTCATGGCGACGATGATGTCAGTATGGTGGTCATGGCTTTGGTGATGTCATAATGGTCGTCATGGCGACGGTGATGTCATAATGGTCGTCATGGCAATGGTGATGTCAGAATGGTCGTCATGGTGACGATGATGTCATTATGGTGGTCATGGCTTTGGTGATGTCATAATGGTCGTCATGGCGACGGTGATGTCATAATGGTCGTCATGGCAATGGTGATGTCATAATGGTCGTCATGGCGACGATGATGTCAGTATGGTGGTCATGGCTTTGGTGATGTCATAATGGTCGTCATGGCGACGATGATGTCATAATGGTCGTCATGGCGACGATGATGTCAATATGGTTGTCATGGCTTTGGTGATGTCATAATGGTCGTCATGGCGACGATGATGTCATAATGGTCGCCATGGCGACGATGATGTCATAATGGTCGTCATGGCGACGATGACGTCATAATGGTCGTCATGGCGACGATGATGTCATAATGGTCGTCATGGCGACGATGATGTCATACTGGTCGTCATGGCGACGGTGTTGCCATAATGGTCGTCATGGCGACGATGATGTCATAATGGTCGTCACGAAGACGATGATGTCATAATGGTCATCACGGCGACGGTAATGTCATAATGGTCGTCATGGCGAAGATGATGTCATACTGGTCGTCATGGCGACGGTGTTGCCATAATGGTCGTCATGTCGACGATGACGTCATAATGGTCGTCATGGCGACGATGATGTCATAATGGTCGTCATGGCGACGATGATGTCATACTGGTCGTCATGGTGACGGTGTTGCCATAATGGTCGTCATGGCGACAATGATGTCAATATGGTTGTCATGGCTTTGGTGATGTCATTATGGTCGTCATGGCTTTGGTGATGTCATAATGGTCGTCATGGCGACGGGGATGTCATAATGGTCGTCATGGCGACGGTGATGTCATAATGGTCGTCACGGCGATGATGATGTCATAATGGTCGTCACGGCGACGGTGATGTCATAATGGTCGTCATGGCGACGATGATGTCATACTGGTCGTCATGGCGACGGTGTTGCCATAATGGTCGTCATGGCGACGATGATGTCATAATGGTCGTCATGGCGACGATGATGTCATAATGGTCGTCATGGCGACGATGATGTCATAATGGTCGTCATGCCGACGATGATGTCATAATGGTCGTCATGGCGACGGTGTTGCCATAATGGTCGTCATGGCGACGATGATGTCATAATGGTCGTCATGGCGACGGTGATGTCATAATGGTCGTCATGACGACGATGATGTCATAATGGTCGTCATGGCGAAGATGATGTCATAATGGTCGTCATGGCGACGATAATGTCATAATAGTCGTCATGGCGACGATGATGTCATTATGGTCGTCATGCCGACGATGATGTCATAATGGTCGTCATGGCGACGGTGTTGCCATAATGGTCGTCATGGCCACGATGATGTCATAATGGTCGTCATGGCGATGATGATGTCATAATGGTCGTCATGGCGACGATGACGTCATAATGGTCGTCATGGCGACGATGATGTCATAATGGTCATCATGGCGACGATGATGTCATACTGGTCGTCATGGCGACGGTGTTGCCATAATGGTCGTCATGGCGACGGTGATGTCATAATGGTCGTCATGCCGACGATGATGTCATAATGGTCGTCATGGTGAAGATGATGTCATAATGGTCTTCATGGCGACGATGATGTCATAATGGTCGTCATGGCGACGATGACGTCATAATGGTCGTCATGGCGACGATGATGTCATACTGGTCGTCATGGCGACGGTGTTGCCATAATGGTCGTCATGGCGACGGTGATGTCATAATGGTCGTCATGCCGACGATGATGTCATAATGGTCGTCATGGTGAAGATGATGTCATAATGGTCGTCATGGCGACGATGTCACAATGGTCGTCATGGCGACGATGACGTCATAATGGTCGTCATGGCGACGATGATGTCATAATAGTCGTCATGGCGACGATGATGTCATAATGGTCGTCATGCCGACGATGATGTCATAATGGTCGTCATGGCAACGGTGTTGCCATAATGGTTGTCATGGCGACGATGATGTCATAATGGTCGTCATGGCGACGATGATGTCATAATGGTTGTCATGGCGACGATGATGTCAGTATGGTGGTCATGGCTTTGGTGATGTCATAATGGTCGTCAGGGCGACGGTGATGTCATAATGGTCGTCATGGCAAAGGTGATGTCAGAATGGTCGTCATGGAGACGATGATGTCAGTATGGTGGTCATGGCTTCGGTGATGTCATAATGGTCGTCATGGCGACGATGATGTCATAATGGTCGTCATGGCGACGATGATGTCAATATGGTTGTCATGGCTTTGGTGATGTCATAATGGTCGTCATGGCGACGGTGATGTCATAATGGTCGTCATGGCGACGATGATGTCATAATGGTCGTCACGGCGACGATGATGTCATGATGGTCGTCACGGCGACGGTGATGTCATAATGGTCGTCATGGCGACGATGATGTCATACTGGTCGTCATGGCGACGGTGTTGCCATAATGGTCGTCATGGCGACGGTGTTGCCATAATGGTCGTCATGGCGACGGTGTTGCCATAATGGTCGTCATGGCGACGATGATGTCATAATGGTCGTCATGGCGACGATGTTGCCATAATGTTTGTCATGGCGACGATGACGTCATAATAGTCGTCATGGCGACGATGATGTCATAATCGTCGTCATGGCGACGATGATGTCATACTGGTCGTCATGTTGACGGTGTTGCCATAATGATCGTCATGGCTTTGGTGATGTCAATATGGTTGTCATGGCTTTGGTGATGTCATAATGGTCGTCATGGCTTTGGTGATGTCATAATGGTCGTCATAGCGACGGTGATGTCATAATGGTCATCATGGCGACGATTATGTCATAATGGTCGTCACGGCGACGATGATGTCATAATGGTCGTCACGGCGACGGTGATGTCATAATGGTCGTCATGGCGACGATGATATCATACTGGTCGTCATGGCGACGGTGTTGCCATAATGGTCGTCATGCCGACGATGATGTCATAATGGTCGTCATGGCGACGATGATGTCATAATGGTCGTCATGGCGACGATGACGTCATAATGGTCGTCATGGCGACGATGATGTCATAATGGTCATCATGGCGACGGTGATGTCATAATGGTCGTCATGGCGACGATGATGTCATAATGGTCGTCATGGCGACGGTGATGTCATAATGGTCGTCATGGCAATGGTGATGTCAGAATGGTCGTCATGGCGACGATGATGTCAGTATGGTGGTCATGGCTTTGGTGATGTCATAATGGTCGTCATGGCGACGGTGATGTCATAATGGTCGTCATGGCAATGGTGATGTCAGAATGGTTGTCATGGCGACGATGATGTCAGTATGGTGGTCATGGCTTTGGTGATGTCATAATGGTCGTCATGGCGACGATGATGTCATAATGGTCGTCATGGCGACGATGATGTCAATATGGTTGTCATGGCTTTGGTGATGTCATAATGGTCGTCATGGCGACGGTGATGTCATAATGGTCGTCATGGCGAAGATGATGTCATAATGGTCGTCACGGCGACGATGATGTCATGATGGTCATCACGGCGACGGTGATGTCATAATGGTCGTCAGGGCGACGGTGATGTCATAATGGTCGTCATGGCAAAGGTGATGTCAGAATGGTCGTCATGGAGACGATGATGTCAGTATGGTGGTCATGGCTTCGGTGATGTCATAATGGTCGTCATGGCGACGATGATGTCATAATGGTCGTCATGGCGACGATGATGTCAATATGGTTGTCATGGCTTTGGTGATGTCATAATGGTCGTCATGGCGACGGTGATGTCATAATGGTCGTCATGGCGACGATGATGTCATAATGGTCGTCACGGCGACGATGATGTCATAATGGTCGACATGGCGACGATGATGTCATAATGGTCGTCATGGCGACGATGATGTCAGTATGGTGGTCATGGCTTTGGTGATGTCATAATGGTCGTCATGGCGACGGTGATGTCATAATGGTCGTCATGGCAATGGTGATGTCAGAATGGTCGTCATGGTGACGATGATGTCATTATGGTGGTCATGGCTTTGGTGATGTCATAATGGTCGTCATGGCGACGGTGATGTCATAATGGTCGTCATGGCAACGGTGATGTCATAATGGTCGTCAAGGCGACGATGATGTCATAATGGTCGTCATGGCGACGGTGATGTCAATATGGTTGTCATGGCTTTGGTGATGTCATAATGGTCGTCATGGCGACGATGATGTCATAATGGTCGCCACGGCGACGATGATGTCATAATGGTCGTCATGGCGACGATGACGTCATACTGGTCGTCATGGCGACGATGATGTCATAATGGTCGTCACGAAGACGATGATGTCATAATGGTCATCACGGCGACGGTAATGTCATAATGGTCGTCATGGCGACGATGATGTCATACTGGTCGTCATGGCGACGGTGTTGCCATAATGGTCGTCATGGCGACGATGACGTCATAATGGTCGTCATGGCGACGATGATGTCATAATGGTCGTCATGGCGACGATGATGTCATACTGGTCGTCATGGTGACGGTGTTGCCATAATGGTCGTCATGGCGACAATGATGTCAATATGGTTGTCATGGCTTTGGTGATGTCATTATGGTGGTCATGGCTTTGGTGATGTCATAATGGTCGTCATGGCGACGGTGATGTCATAATGGTCGTCATGGCAACGGTGATGTCATAATGGTCGTCAAGGCGACGATGATGTCATAATGGTCGTCATGGCGACGGTGATGTCAATATGGTTGTCATGGCTTTGGTGATGTCATAATGGTCGTCATGGCGACGATGATGTCATAATGGTCGCCACGGCGACGATGATGTCATAATGGTCGTCATGGCGACGATGACGTCATACTGGTCGTCATGGCGACGGTGTTGCCATAATGGTCGTCATGGCGACGATGATGTCATAATGGTCGTCACGAAGACGATGATGTCATAATGGTCGTCACGAAGACGATGATGTCATAATGGTCATCACGGCGACGGTAATGTCATACTGGTCGTCATGGCGACGGTGTTGCCATAATGGTCGTCATGGCGACGATGACGTCATAATGGTCGTCATGGCGACGATGATGTCATAATGGTCGTCATGGCGACGATGATGTCATACTGGTCGTCATGGTGACGGTGTTGCCATAATGGTCGTCATGGCGACAATGATGTCAATATGGTTGTCATGGCTTTGGTGATGTCATTATGGTCGTCATGGCTTTGGTGATGTCATAATGGTCGTCATGGCGACAGGGATGTCATAATGGTCGTCTTGGCGACGGTGATGTCATAATGGTCGTCACGGCGATGATGATGTCATAATGGTCGTCACGGCGACGGTGATGTCATAATGGTCGTCATGGCGACGATGATGTCATACTGTTCGTCATGGCGACGGTGTTGCCATAATGGTCGTCATGGCGACGATGATGTCATAATGGTCGTCATGGCGACGATGATGTCATAATGGTCGTCATGGCGACGATGATGTCATAATGGTAGTCATGGCGACGATGATGTCATAATGGTCGTCATGCCGACGATGATGTCATAATGGTCGTCATGGCGACGGTGTTGCCATAATGGTCGTCATGGCGACGATGATGTCATAATGGTCGTCATGGCGACGGTGATGTCATAATGGTCGTCATGACGACGATGATGTCATAATGGTCGTCATGGCGAAGATGATGTCATAATGGTCGTCATGGCGACGATAATGTCATAATAGTCGTCATGTCGACGATGATGTCATTATGGTCGTCTTGCCGACGATGATGTCATAATGGTCGTCATGGCGACGGTGTTGCCATAATGGTCGTCATGGCGACGATGATGTCATAATGGTCGTCATGGCGATGATGATGTCATAATGGTCGTCATGGCGACGATGACGTCATAATGGTCGTCATGGCGACGATGATGTCATAATGGTCGTCATGGCGACGATGATGTCATACTGGTCGTCATGGCGACGGTGTTGCCATAATGGTCGTCATGGCGACGGTGATGTCATAATGGTCGTCATGCCGACGATGATGTCATAATGGTCGTCATGGCGACGATGATGTCATAATGGTCGTCATGGCGACGATGATGTCATTATGGTCGTCATGCCGACGATGATGTCATAATGGTCGTCATGGCGACGGTGTTGCCATAATGGTCGTCATGGCGACGATGATGTCATAATGGTCGTCATGGCGACGATGATGTCATAATGGTCGTCATGGCGACGATGACGTCATAATGGTCGTCATGGCGACGATGATGTCATAATGGTCGTCATGGCGACGATGATGTCATAATGGTCGTCATGGCGACGATGATGTCATAATAGTCGTCATGGCGACGATGATGTCATAATGGTCGTCATGCCGACGATGATGTCATAATGGTCGTCATGGCAACGGTGTTGCCATAATGGTTGTCATGGCGACGATGATGTCATAATGGTCGTCATGGCGACGATGATGTCATAATGGTCGTCATGGCGACGATGATGTCAATATGGTTGTCATGGCTTTGGTGATGTCATAATGGTCGTCATGGCGACGGTGATGTCATAATGGTCGTCATGGCGAAGATGATGTCATAATGGTCGTCACGGCGACGATGATGTCATGATGGTCGTCACGGCGACGGTGATGTCATAATGGTCGTCATGGCGACGATGATGTCATACTGGTCGTCATGGCGACGGTGTTGCCATAATGGTCGTCATGGCGACGGTGTTGCCATAATGGTCGTCATGGCGACGATGATGTCATAATGGTCGTCATGGCGACTATGTTGCCATAATGTTTGTCATGGCGACGATGACGTCATAATAGTCGTCATGGCGACGATGATGTCATCATCGTCGTCATGGCGACGATGATGTCATACTGGTCGTCATGTTGACGGTGTTGCCATAATGGTCGTCATGGCTTTGGTGATGTCAATATGGTTGTCATGGCTTTGGTGATGTCATAATGGTCGTCATGGCTTTGGTGATGTCATAATGGTCGTCATAGCGACGGTGATGTCATAATGGTCATCATGGCGACGATTATGTCATAATGGTCGTCACGGCGACGATGATGTCATAATGGTCGTCACGGCGACGGTGATGTCATAATGGTCGTCATGGCGACGATGATATCATACTGGTCGTCATGGCGACGGTGTTGCCATAATGGTCGTCATGCCGACGATGATGTCATAATGGTCGTCATGGCGACGATGATGTCATAATGGTCGTCATGGCGACGATGACGTCATAATGGTCGTCATGGCGACGATGATGTCATAATGGTCATCATGGCGACGGTGATGTCATAATGGTCGTCATGGCGACGGTGATGTCATAATGGTCGTCATGGCGACGATGATGTCATAATGGTCGTCATGGCGACGATGATGTCAGTATGGTGGTCATGGCTTTGGTGATGTCATAATGGTCGTCATGGCGACGGTGATGTCATAATGGTCGTCATGGCAATGGTGATGTCAGAATGGTCGTCATGGCGACGATGATGTCAGTATGGTGGTCATGGCTTTGGTGATGTCATAATGGTCGTCATGGCGACGGTGATGTCATAATGGTCGTCATGGCAATGGTGATGTCAGAATGGTTGTCATGGCGACGATGATGTCAGTATGGTGGTCATGGCTTTGGTGATGTCATAATGGTCGTCATGGCGACGATGATGTCATAATGGTCGTCATGGCAACGATGATGTCAATATGGTTGTCATGGCTTTGGTGATGTCATAATGGTCGTCATGGCGACGGTGATGTCATAATGGTCGTCATGGCGACGATGATGTCATAATGGTCGTCACGGCGACGATGATGTCATAATGGTCGTCACGGCGACGGTGATGTCATAATGGTCGTCATGGCGACGATGACGTCATAATGTTCGTCATGGCGACGATGATGTCATAATGGTCGTCATGGCGACGGTGATGTCATAATAGTCGTCATGGCGACGGTGATGTCATAATGGTCGTCATGCCGACGGTGTTGCCATAATGGTCGTCATGGCGACGGTGTTGCCATAATGGTCGTCATGGCGACGATGATGTCATAATGGTCGTCATGGCGACGATGATGTCATAATGGTCGTCATGGCGACGATGATGTCAGTATGGTGGTCATGGCTTTGGTGATGTCATAATGGTCGTCATGGCGACGGTGATGTCATAATGGTTGTCATGGCAATGGTGATGTCAGAATGGTCGTCATGGTGACGATGATGTCATTATGGTGGTCATGGCTTTGGTGATGTCATAATGGTCGTCATGGCGACGGTGATGTCATAATGGTCGTCATGGCAATGGTGATGTCATAATGGTCGTCATGGCGACGATGATGTCAGTATGGTGGTCATGGCTTTGGTGATGTCATAATGGTCGTCATGGCGACGGTGATGTCATAATGGTCGTCATGGCAATGGTGATGTCAGAATGGTCGTCATGGCGACGATGATGTCAGTATGGTGGTCATGGCTTTGGTGATGTCATAATGGTCGTCATGGCGACGGTGATGTCATAATGGTCGTCATGGCAATGGTGATGTCAGAATGGTTGTCATGGCGACGATGATGTCAGTATGGTGGTCATGGCTTTGGTGATGTCATAATGGTCGTCATGGCGACGATGATGTCATAATGGTCGTCATGGCGACGATGATGTCAATATGGTTGTCATGGCTTTGGTGATGTCATAATGGTCGTCATGGCGACGGTGATGTCATAATGGTCGTCATGGCGAAGATGATGTCATAATGGTCGTCACGGCGACGATGATGTCATGATGGTCGTCACGGCGACGGTGATGTCATAATGGTCGTCAGGGCGACGGTGATGTCATAATGGTCGTCATGGCAAAGGTGATGTCAGAATGGTCGTCATGGAGACGATGATGTCAGTATGGTGGTCATGGCTTCGGTGATGTCATAATGGTCGTCATGGCGACGATGATGTCATAATGGTCGTCATGGCGACGATGATGTCAATATGGTTGTCATGGCTTTGGTGATGTCATAATGGTCGTCATGGCGACGGTGATGTCATAATGGTCGTCATGGCGACGATGATGTCATAATGGTCGTCACGGCGACGATGATGTCATAATGGTCGACATGGCGACGATGATGTCATAATGGTCGTCATGGCGACGATGATGTCAGTATGGTGGTCATGGCTTTGGTGATGTCATAATGGTCGTCATGGCGACGGTGATGTCATAATGGTCGTCATGGCAATGGTGATGTCAGAATGGTCGTCATGGTGACGATGATGTCATTATGGTGGTCATGGCTTTGGTGATGTCATAATGGTCGTCATGGCGACGGTGATGTCATAATGGTCGTCATGGCAATGGTGATGTCATAATGGTCGTCAAGGCGACGATGATGTCATAATGGTCGTCATGGCGACGGTGATGTCAATATGGTTGTCATGGCTTTGGTGATGTCATAATGGTCGTCATGGCGACGATGATGTCATAATGGTCGCCATGGCGACGATGATGTCATAATGGTCGTCATGGCGACGATGACGTCATACTGGTCGTCATGGCGACGGTGTTGCCATAATGGTCGTCATGGCGACGATGATGTCATAATGGTCGTCACGAAGACGATGATGTCATAATGGTCATCACGGCGACGGTAATGTCATAATGGTCGTCATGGCGACGATGATGTCATACTGGTCGTCATGGCGACGGTGTTGCCATAATGGTCGTCATGGCGACGATGACGTCATAATGGTCGTCATGGCGACGATGATGTCATAATGGTCGTCATGGCGACGATGATGTCATACTGGTCGTCATGGTGACGGTGTTGCCATAATGGTCGTCATGGCGACAATGATGTCAATATGGTTGTCATGGCTTTGGTGATGTCATTATGGTCGTCATGGCTTTGGTGATGTCATAATGGTCGTCATGGCGACAGGGATGTCATAATGGTCGTCTTGGCGACGGTGATGTCATAATGGTCGTCACGGCGATGATGATGTCATAATGGTCGTCACGGCGACGGTGATGTCATAATGGTCGTCATGGCGACGATGATGTCATACTGTTCGTCATGGCGACGGTGTTGCCATAATGGTCGTCATGGCGACGATGATGTCATAATGGTCGTCATGGCGACGATGATGTCATAATGGTCGTCATGGCAACGATGATGTCATAATGGTCGTCATGCCGACGATGATGTCATAATGGTCGTCATGGCGACGGTGTTGCCATAATGGTCGTCATGGCGACGATGATGTCATAATGGTCGTCATGGCGACGGTGATGTCATAATGGTCGTCATGACGACGATGATGTCATAATGGTCGTCATGGCGAAGATGATGTCATAATGGTCGTCATGGCGACGATAATGTCATAATAGTCGTCATGGCGACGATGATGTCATTATGGTCGTCTTGCCGACGATGATGTCATAATGGTCGTCATGGCGACGGTGTTGCCATAATGGTCGTCATGGCGACGATGATGTCATAATGGTCGTCATGGCGATGATGATGTCATAATGGTCGTCATGGCGACGATGACGTCATAATGGTCGTCATGGCGACGATGATGTCATAATGGTCGTCATGGCGACGATGATGTCATACTGGTCGTCATGGCGACGGTGTTGCCATAATGGTCGTCATGGCGACGGTGATGTCATAATGGTCGTCATGCCGACGATGATGTCATAATGGTAGTCATGGCGACGATGATGTCATAATGGTCGTCATGGCGACGATGATGTCATTATGGTCGTCATGCCGACGATGATGTCATAATGGTCGTCATGGCGACGGTGTTGCCATAATGGTCGTCATGGCGACGATGATGTCATAATGGTCGTCATGGCGACGATGATGTCATAATGGTCGTCATGGCGACGATGACGTCATAATGGTCGTCATGGCGACGATGATGTCATAATGGTCGTCATGGCGACGATGATGTCATAATGGTCGTCATGGCGACGATGATGTCATAATAGTCGTCATGGCGACGATGATGTCATAATGGTCGTCATGCCGACGATGATGTCATAATGGTCGTCATGGCAACGGTGTTGCCATAATGGTTGTCATGGCGACGATGATGTCATAATGGTCGTCATGGCGACGATGATGTCATAATGGTCGTCATGGCGACGATGATGTCAATATGGTTGTCATGGCTTTGGTGATGTCATAATGGTCGTCATGGCGACGGTGATGTCATAATGGTCGTCATGGCGAAGATGATGTCATAATGGTCGTCACGGCGACGATGATGTCATGATGGTCGTCACGGCGACGGTGATGTCATAATGGTCGTCATGGCGACGATGATGTCATACTGGTCGTCATGGCGACGGTGTTGCCATAATGGTCGTCATGGCGACGGTGTTGCCATAATGGTCGTCATGGCGACGATGATGTCATAATGGTCGTCATGGCGACTATGTTGCCATAATGTTTGTCATGGCGACGATGACGTCATAATAGTCGTCATGGCGACGATGATGTCATAATCGTCGTCATGGCGACGATGATGTCATACTGGTCGTCATGTTGACGGTGTTGCCATAATGGTCGTCATGGCTTTGGTGATGTCAATGTGGTTGTCATGGCTTTGGTGATGTCATAATGGTCGTCATGGCTTTGGTGATGTCATAATGGTCGTCATAGCGACGGTGATGTCATAATGGTCATCATGGCGACGATTATGTCATAATGGTCGTCACGGCGACGATGATGTCATAATGGTCGTCACGGCGACGGTGATGTCATAATGGTCGTCATGGCGACGATGATATCATACTGGTCGTCATGGCGACGGTGTTGCCATAATGGTCGTCATGCCGACGATGATGTCATAATGGTCGTCATGGCGACGATGATGTCATAATGGTCGTCATGGCGACGATGACGTCATAATGGTCGTCATGGCGACGATGATGTCATAATGGTCGTCATGGCGACGGTGATGTCATAATGGTCGTCATGGCGACGATGATGTCATAATGGTCGTCATGGCGACGATGATGTCAGTATGGTGGTCATGGCTTTGGTGATGTCATAATGGTCGTCATGGCGACGGTGATGTCATAATGGTCGTCATGGCAATGGTGATGTCAGAATGGTCGTCATGGCGACGATGATGTCAGTATGGTGGTCATGGCTTTGGTGATGTCATAATGGTCGTCATGGCGACGGTGATGTCATAATGGTCGTCATGGCAATGGTGATGTCAGAATGGTTGTCATGGCGACGATGATGTCAGTATGGTGGTCATGGCTTTGGTGATGTCATAATGGTCGTCATGGCGACGATGATGTCATAATGGTCGTCATGGCGACGATGATGTCAATATGGTTGTCATGGCTTTGGTGATGTCATAATGGTCGTCATGGCGACGGTGATGTCATAATGGTCGTCATGGCGACGATGATGTCATAATGGTCGTCACGGCGACGATGATGTCATAATGGTCGTCACGGCGACGGTGATGTCATAATGGTCGTCATGGCGACGATGACGTCATAATGTTCGTCATGGCGACGATGATGTCATAATGGTCGTCATGGCGACGGTGATGTCATAATAGTCGTCATGGCGACGGTGATGTCATAATGGTCGTCATGCCGACGGTGTTGCCATAATGGTCGTCATGGCGACGGTGTTGCCATAATGGTCGTCATGGCGACGATGATGTCATAATGGTCGTCATGGCGACGATGATGTCATAATGGTCGTCATGGCGACGATGATGTCAGTATGGTGGTCATGGCTTTGGTGATGTCATAATGGTCGTCATGGCGACGGTGATGTCATAATGGTTGTCATGGCAATGGTGATGTCAGAATGGTCGTCATGGTGACGATGATGTCATTATGGTGGTCATGGCTTTGGTGATGTCATAATGGTCGTCATGGCGACGGTGATGTCATAATGGTCGTCATGGCAATGGTGATGTCATAATGGTCGTCATGGCGACGATGATGTCAGTATGGTGGTCATGGCTTTGGTGATGTCATAATGGTCGTCATGGCGACGATGATGTCATAATGGTCGTCATGGCGACGATGATGTCAATATGGTTGTCATGGCTTTGGTGATGTCATAATGGTCGTCATGGCGACGGTGATGTCATAATGGTCGTCATGGCGAAGATGATGTCATAATGGTCGTCACGGCGACGATGATGTCATGATGGTCGTCACGGCGACGGTGATGTCATAATGGTCGTCATGGCGACGATGATGTCATACTGGTCGTCATGGCGACGGTGTTGCCATAATGGTCGTCATGGCGACGGTGTTGCCATAATGGTCGTCATGGCGACGATGACGTCATAATAGTCGTCATGGCGACGATGATGTCATAATCATCGTCATGGCGACGATGATGTCATACTGGTCGTCATGTTGACGGTGTTGCCATAATGGTCGTCATGGCTTTGGTGATGTCAATATGGTTGTCATAGCTTTGGTGATGTCATAATGGTCGTCATGGCTTTGGTGATGTCATAATGGTCGTCATAGCGACGGTGATGTCATAATGGTCATCATGGCGACGATTATGTCATAATGGTCGTCACGGCGACGATGATGTCATAATGGTCGTCACGGCGACGGTGATGTCATAATGGTCGTCATGGCGACGATGATATCATACTGGTCGTCATGGCGACGGTGTTGCCATAATGGTCGTCATGCCGACGATGATGTCATAATGGTCGTCATGGCGACGATGATGTCATAATGGTCGTCATGGCGACGATGACGTCATAATGGTCGTCATGGCGACGATGATGTCATAATGGTCATCATGGCGACGGTGATGTCATAATGGTCGTCATGGCGACGATGATGTCATAATGGTCGTCATGGCGACGATGATGTCAGTATGGTGGTCATGGCTTTGGTGATGTCATAATGGTCGTCATGGCGACGGTGATGTCATAATGGTCATCATGGCGACGGTGATGTCATAATGGTCGTCATGGCGACGGTGATGTCATAATGGTCGTCATGGCAATGGTGATGTCAGAATGGTTGTCATGGCGACGATGATGTCAGTATGGTGGTCATGGCTTTGGTGATGTCATAATGGTCGTCATGGCGACGATGATGTCATAATGGTCGTCATGGCGACGATGATGTCAATATGGTTGTCATGGCTTTGGTGATGTCATAATGGTCGTCATGGCGACGGTGATGTCATAATGGTCGTCATGGCGACGATGATGTCATAATGGTCGTCACGGCGACGATGATGTCATAATGGTCGTCACGGCGACGGTGATGTCATAATGGTCGTCATGGCGACGATGACGTCATAATGTTCGTCATGGCGACGATGATGTCATAATGGTCGTCATGGCGACGGTGATGTCATAATAGTCGTCATGGCGACGGTGATGTCATAATGGTCGTCATGCCGACGGTGTTGCCATAATGGTCGTCATGGCGACGGTGTTGCCATAATGGTCGTCATGGCGACGATGATGTCATAATGGTCGTCATGGCGACGATGATGTCATAATGGTCGTCATGGCGACGATGATGTCAGTATGGTGGTCATGGCTTTGGTGATGTCATAATGGTCGTCATGGCGACGGTGATGCCATAATGGTCGTCATGGCAATGGTGATGTCAGAATGGTCGTCATGGTGACGATGATGTCATTATGGTGGTCATGGCTTTGGTGATGTCATAATGGTCGACATGGCGACGGTGATGTCATAATGGTCGTCATGGCAATGGTGACGTCATAATGGTCGTCATGGCGACGATGATGTCAGTATGGTGGTCATGGCTTTGGTGATGTCATAATGGTCGTCATGGCGACGATGATGTCATAATGGTCGTCATGGCGACGATGATGTCAATATGGTTGTCATGGCTTTGGTGATGTCATAATGGTCGTCATGGCGACGATGATGTCATAATGGTCGCCATGGCGACGATGATGTCATAATGGTCGTCATGGCGACGATGACGTCATAATGGTCGTCATGGCGACGATGACGTCATAATGGTCGTCATGGCGACGATGATGTCATACTGGTCGTCATGGCGACGGTGTTGCCATAATGGTCGTCATGGCGACGATGATGTCATAATGGTCGTCACGAAGACGATGATGTCATAATGGTCATCACGGCGACGGTAATGTCATAATGGTCGTCATGGCGAAGATGATGTCATACTGGTCGTCATGGCGACGGTGTTGCCATAATGGTCGTCATGGCGACGATGACGTCATAATGGTCGTCATGGCGACGATGATGTCATAATGGTCGTCATGGCGACGATGATGTCATACTGGTCGTCATGGTGACGGTGTTGCCATAATGGTCGTCATGGCGACAATGATGTCAATATGGTTGTCATGGCTTTGGTGATGTCATTATGGTCGTCATGGCTTTGGTGATGTCATAATGGTCGTCATGGCGACAGGGATGTCATAATGGTCGTCATGGCGACGGTGATGTCATAATGGTCGTCACGGCGATGATGATGTCATAATGGTCGTCACGGCGACGGTGATGTCATAATGGTCGTCATGGCGACGATGATGTCATACTGGTCGTCATGGCGACGGTGTTGCCATACTGGTCGTCATGGCGACGATGATGTCATAATGGTCGTCATGGCGACGATGATGTCATAATGGTCGTCATGGCGACGATGATGTCATAATGGTCGTCATGCCGACGATGATGTCATAATGGTCGTCATGGCGACGGTGTTGCCATAATGGTCGTCATGGCGACGATGATGTCATAATGGTCGTCATGGCGACGGTGATGTCATAATGGTCGTCATGACGACGATGATGTCATAATGGTCGTCATGGCGAAGATGATGTCATAATGGTCGTCATGGCGACGATAATGTCATAATAGTCGTCATGGCGACGATGATGTCATTATGGTCGTCATGCCGACGATGATGTCATAATGGTCGTCATGGCGACGGTGTTGCCATAATGGTCGTCATGGCGACGATGATGTCATAATGGTCGTTATGGCGATGATGATGTCATAATGGTCGTCATGGCGACGATGACGTCATAATGGTCGTCATGGCGACGATGATGTCATAATGGTCGTCATGGCGACGATGATGTCATACTGGTCGTCATGGCGACGGTGTTGCCATAATGGTCGTCATGGCGACGGTGATGTCATAATGGTCGTCATGCCGACGATGATGTCATAATGGTCGTCATGGTGAAGATGATGTCATAATGGTCGTCATGGCGACGATGATGTCATAATGGTCGTCATGGCGACGATGATGTCATACTGGTCGTCATGGCGACGGTGTTGCCATAATGGTCGTCATGGCGACGGTGATGTCATAATGGTCGTCATGCCGACGATGATGTCATAATGGTCGTCATGGTGAAGATGATGTCATAATGGTCGTCATGGCGACGATGTCACAATGGTCGTCATGGCGACGATGACGTCATAATGGTCGTCATGGCGACAATGATGTCATAATAGTCGTCATGGCGACGATGATGTCATAATGGTCGTCATGCCGACGATGATGTCATAATGGTCGTCATGGCAACGGTGTTGCCATAATGGTTGTCATGGCGACGATGATGTCATAATGGTCGTCATGGCGACGATGATGTCATAATGGTTGTCATGGCGACGATGTCAGTATGGTGGTCATGGCTTTGGTGATGTCATAATGGTCGTCAGGGCGACGGTGATGTCATAATGGTCGTCATGGCAAAGGTGATGTCAGAATGGTCGTCATGGAGACGATGATGTCAGTATGGTGGTCATGGCTTCGGTGATGTCATAATGGTCGTCATGGCGACGATGATGTCATAATGGTCGTCATGGCGATGATGATGTCAATATGGTTGTCATGGCTTTGGTGATGTCATAATGGTCGTCATGGCGACGGTGATGTCATAATGGTCGTCATGGCGACGATGATGTCATAATGGTCGTCACGGCGACGATGATGTCATGATGGTCGTCACGGCGACGGTGATGTCATAATGGTCGTCATGGCGACGGTGTTGCCATAATGGTCGTCATGGCGACGGTGTTGCCATAATGGTCGTCATGGCGACGATGATGTCATAATGGTCGTCATGGCGACGATGTTGCCATAATGTTTGTCATGGCGACGATGACGTCATAATAGTCGTCATGGCGACGATGATGTCATACTGGTCGTCATGGCGACGGTGTTGCCATAATGGTCGTCATGGCGACGGTGTTGCCATAATGATCGTCATGGCGACGATGATGTCATAATGGTCGTCATGGCGACGATGTTGCCATAATGTTTGTCATGGCGACGATGACGTCATAATAGTCGTCATGGCGACGATGACGTCATAATAGTCGTCATGGCGACGATGATGTCATAATCGTCGTCATGGCGACGATGATGTCATACTGGTCGTCATGTTGACGGTGTTGCCATAATGATCGTCATGGCTTTGGTGATGTCAATATGGTTGTCATGGCTTTGGTGATGTCATAATGGTCGTCATGGCTTTGGTGATGTCATAATGGTCGTCATAGCGACGGTGATGTCATAATGGTCATCATGGCGACGATTATGTCATAATGGTCGTCACGGCGACGATGATGTCACAATGGTCGTCACGGCGACGATGATGTCACAATGGTCGTCATGGCGACGATGATATCATACTGGTCGTCATGGCGACGGTGTTGCCATAATGGTCGTCATGCCGAAGATGATGTCATAATGGTCGTCATGGCGACGATGATGTCATAATGGTCGTCATGGCGACGATGACGTCATAATGGTCGTCATGGCGACGATGATGTCATAATGGTCATCATGGCGACGGTGATGTCATAATGGTCGTCATGGCGACGATGATGTCATAATGGTCGTCATGGCGACGATGATGTCAGTATGGTGGTCATGGCTTTGGTGATGTCATAATGGTCGTCATGGCGACGGTGATGTCATAATGGTCGTCATGGCAATGGTGATGTCAGAATGGTCGTCATGGCGACGATGATGTCAGTATGGTGGTCATGGCTTTGGTGATGTCATAATGGTCGTCATGGCGACGGTGATGTCATAATGGTCGTCATGGCAATGGTGATGTCAGAATGGCTGTCATGGCGACGATGATGTCAGTATGGTGGTCATGGCTTTGGTGATGTCATAATGGTCGTCATGGCGACGATGATGTCATAATGATCGTCATGGCGACGATGATGTCAATATGGTTGTCATGGCTTTGGTGATGTCAATATGGTTGTCATGGCTTTGGTGATGTCATAATGGTCGTCATGGCGACGGTGATGTCATAATGGTCGTCATGGCGACGATGATGTCATAATGGTCGTCACGGCGACGATGATGTCATAATGGTCGTCACGGCGACGGTGATGTCATAATGGTCGTCATGGCGACGATGACGTCATAATGTTCGTCATGGCGACGATGATGTCATAATGGTCGTCATGGCGACGGTGATGTCATAATAGTCGTCATGGCGACGGTGATGTCATAATGGTCGTCATGCCGACGGTGTTGCCATAATGGTCGTCATGGCGACGGTGTTGCCATAATGGTCGTCATGGCGACGATGATGTCATAATGGTCGTCATGGCGACGATGATGTCATAATGGTCGTCATGGCGACGATGATGTCAGTATGGTGGTCATGGCGACGGTGATGTCATAATGGTCGTCATGGCGACGGTGATGTCATAATGGTCGTCATGGCAATGGTGATGTCAGAATGGTCGTCATGGTGACGATGATGTCATTATGGTGGTCATGGCTTTGGTGATGTCATAATGGTCGTCATGGCGACGGTGATGTCATAATGGTCGTCATGGCAATGGTGATGTCATAATGGTCGTCATGGCGACGATGATGTCAGTATGGTGGTCATGGCTTTGGTGATGTCATAATGGTCGTCATGGCGACGATGATGTCATAATGGTCGTCATGGCGACGATGATGTCAATATGGTTGTCATGGCTTTGGTGATGTCATAATGGTCGTCATGGCGACGATGATGTCATAATGGTCGCCATGGCGACGATGATGTCATAATGGTCGTCATGGCGACGATGATGTCATAATGGTCGTCATGGCGACGATGATGTCATAATGGTCGTCATGGCGACGATGATGTCATACTGGTCGTCATGGCGACGGTGTTGCCATAATGGTCGTCATGGCGACGATGATGTCATAATGGTCGTCACGAAGACGATGATGTCATAATGGTCATCACGGCGACGGTAATGTCATAATGGTCGTCATGGCGAAGATGATGTCATACTGGTCGTCATGGCGACGGTGTTGCCATAATGGTCGTCATGGCGACGATGACGTCATAATGGTCGTCATGGCGACGATGATGTCATAATGGTCGTCATGGCGACGATGATGTCATACTGGTCGTCATGGTGACGGTGTTGCCATAATGGTCGTCATGGCGACAATGATGTCAATATGGTTGTCATGGCTTTGGTGATGTCATTATGGTCGTCATGGCTTTGGTGATGTCATAATGGTCGTCATGGCGACAGGGATGTCATAATGGTCGTCATGGCGACGGTGATGTCATAATGGTCGTCACGGCGATGATGATGTCATAATGGTCGTCACGGCGACGGTGATGTCATAATGGTCGTCATGGCGACGATGATGTCATACTGGTCGTCATGGCGACGGTGTTGCCATAATGGTCGTCATGGCGACGATGATGTCATAATGGTCGTCATGGCGACGATGATGTCATAATGGTCGTCATGGCGACGATGATGTCATAATGGTCGTCATGCCGACGATGATGTCATAATGGTCGTCATGGCGACGGTGTTGCCATAATGGTCGTCATGGCGACGGTGTTGCCATAATGGTCGTCATGGCGACGATGATGTCATAATGGTCGTCATGGCGACGGTGATGTCATAATGGTCGTCATGACGACGATGATGTCATAATGGTCGTCATGGCGAAGATGATGTCATAATGGTCGTCATGGCGACGATAATGTCATAATAGTCGTCATGGCGACGATGATGTCATTATGGTCGTCATGCCGACGATGATGTCATAATGGTCGTCATGGCGACGGTGTTGCCATAATGGTCGTCATGGCGACGATGATGTCATAATGGTCGTCATGGCGATGATGATGTCATAATGGTCGTCATGGCGACGATGACGTCATAATGGTCGTCATGGCGACGATGATGTCATAATGGTCGTCATGGCGACGATGATGTCATACTGGTCGTCATGGCGACGGTGTTGCCATAATGGTCGTCATGGCGACGGTGATGTCATAATGGTCGTCATGCCGACGATGATGTCATAATGGTCGTCATGGTGAAGATGATGTCATAATGGTCGTCATGGCGACGATGATGTCATAATGGTCGTCATGGCGACGATGACGTCATAATGGTCGTCATGGCGACGATGATGTCATACTGGTCGTCATGGCGACGGTGTTGCCAAAATGGTCGTCATGGCGACGGTGATGTCATAATGGTCGTCATGCCGACGATGATGTCATAATGGTCGTCATGGTGAAGATGATGTCACAATGGTCGTCATGGCGACGATGTCACAATGGTCGTCATGGCGACGATGACGTCATAATGGTCGTCATGGCGACGATGATGTCATAATAGTCGTCATGGCGACGATGATGTCATAATGGTCGTCATGCCGACGATGATGTCATAATGGTCGTCATGGCAACGGTGTTGCCATAATGGTTGTCATGGCGACGATGATGTCATAATGGTCGTCATGGCGACGATGATGTCATAATGGTTGTCATGGCGACGATGATGTCAGTATGGTGGTCATGGCTTTGGTGATGTCATAATGGTCGTCAGGGCGACGGTGATGTCATAATGGTCGTCATGGCAAAGGTGATGTCAGAATGGTCGTCATGGAGACGATGATGTCAGTATGGTGGTCATGGCTTCGGTGATGTCATAATGGTCGTCATGGCGACGATGATGTCATAATGGTCGTCATGGCGACGATGATGTCAATATGGTTGTCATGGCTTTGGTGATGTCATAATGGTCGTCATGGCGACGGTGATGTCATAATGGTCGTCATGGCGACGATGATGTCATAATGGTCGTCACGGCGACGATGATGTCATGATGGTCGTCACGGCGACGGTGATGTCATAATGGTCGTCATGGCGACGATGATGTCATACTGGTCGTCATGGCGACGGTGTTGCCATAATGGTCGTCATGGCGACGGTGTTGCCATAATGGTCGTCATGGCGACGATGATGTCATAATGGTCGTCATGGCGACGATGTTGCCATAATGTTTGTCATGGCGACGATGACGTCATAATAGTCGTCATGGCGACGATGATGTCATAATCGTCGTCATGGCGATGATGATGTCATACTGGTCGTCATGTTGACGGTGTTGTCATAATGGTCGTCATGGCGACGATCATGTCAATATGGTTGTCATGGCTTTGGTGATGTCATAATGGTCGTCATGGCTTTGGTGATGTCATAATGGTCGTCATAGCGACGGTGATGTCATAATGGTCGTCATGGCAACGATTATGTCATAATGGTCGTCACGGCGACGATGATGTCATAATGGTCGTCACGGCGACGGTGATGTCATAATGGTCGTCATGGCGACGATGATATCATACTGGTCGTCATGGCGACGGTGTTGCCATAATGGTCGTCATGCCGACGATGATGTCATAATGGTCGTCATGGCGACGATGATGTCATAATGGTCGTCATGCCGACGATGATGTCATAATGGTCGTCATGGCGAAGATGATGTCATAATGGTCGTCATGGCGACGATGATGTCATACTGGTCGTCATGGCGACGGTGTTGCCATAATGGTCGTCATGGCGACGATGATGTCATAATGGTCGTCACGAAGACGATGATGTCATAATGGTCATCACGGCGACGGTAATGTCATAATGGTCGTCATGGCGAAGATGATGTCATACTGGTCGTCATGGCGACGGTGTTGCCATAATGGTCGTCATAGCGACGATGACGTCATAATGGTCGTCATGGCGACGATGATGTCATAATGGTCGTCATGGCGACGATGATGTCATACTGGTCGTCATGGTGACGGTGTTGCCATAATGGTCGTCATGGCGACAATGATGTCAATATGGTTGTCATGGCTTTGGTGATGTCATTATGGTCGTCATGGCTTTGGTGATGTCATAATGGTCGTCATGGCGACAGGGATGTCATAATGGTCGTCATGGCGACGGTGATGTCATAATGGTCGTCACGGCGATGATGATGTCATAATGGTCGTCACGGCGACGGTGATGTCATAATGGTCGTCATGGCGACGATGATGTCATACTGGTCGTCATGGCGACGGTGTTGCCATAATGGTCGTCATGGCGACGATGATGTCATAATGGTCGTCATGGCGACGATGATGTCATAATGGTCGTCATGGCGACGATGATGTCATAATGGTCGTCATGCCGACGATGATGTCATAATGGTCGTCATGGCGACGGTGTTGCCATAATGGTCGTCATGGCGACGATGATGTCATAATGGTCGTCATGGCGACGGTGATGTCATAATGGTCGTCATGGCGACGATGATGTCATAATAGTCGTCATGGCGACGATGATGTCATAATGGTCGTCATGCCGACGATGATGTCATAATGGTCGTCATGGCGACGATAATGTCATAATAGTCGTCATGGCGACGATGATGTCATTATGGTCGTCATGCCGACGATGATGTCATAATGGTCGTCATGGCGACGGTGTTGCCATAATGGTCGTCATGGCGACGATGATGTCATAATGGTCGTCATGGCGATGATGATATCATAATGGTCGTCATGGCGACGATGACGTCATAATGGTCGTCATGGCGACGATGATGTCATAATGGTCGTCATGGCGACGATGTGTCATACTGGTCGTCATGGCGACGGTGTTGCCATAATGGTCGTCATGGCGACGGTGATGTCATAATGGTCGTCATGCCGACGATGATGTCATAATGGTCGTCATGGTGAAGATGATGTCATAATGGTCGTCATGGCGACGATGATGTCATAATGGTCGTCATGGCGACGATGACGTCATAATGGTCGTCATGGCGACGATGATGTCATACTGGTCGTCATGGTGACGGTGTTGCCATAATGGTCGTCATGCCGACGATGATGTCATAATGGTCGTCATGGCAACGGTGTTGCCATAATGGTTGTCATGGCGACGATGATGTCATAATGGTCGTCATGGCGACGATGATGTCATAATGGTGGTCATGGCGACGATGATGTCAGTATGGTGGTCATGGCTTTGGTGATGTCATAATGGTCGTCAGGGCGACGGTGATGTCATAATGGTCGTCATGGAAAAGGTGATGTCAGAATGGTCGTCATGGAGACGATGATGTCAGTATGGTGGTCATGGCTTCGGTGATGTCATAATGGTCGTCATGGCGACGATGATGTCATAATGGTCGTCATGGCGACGATGATGTCAATATGGTTGTCATGGCTTTGGTGATGTCATAATGGTCGTCATGGCGACGGTGATGTCATAATGGTCGTCATGGCGACGATGATGTCATAATGGTCGTCACGGCGACGATGATGTCATGATGGTCGTCACGGCGACGGTGATGTCATAATGGTCGTCATGGCGACGATGATGTCATACTGGTCGTCATGGCGACGGTGTTGCCATAATGGTCGTCATGGCGACGGTGTTGCCATAATGGTCGTCATGGCGACGATGATGTCATAATGGTCGTCATGGCGACGATGTTGCCATAATGTTTGTCATGGCGACGATGACGTCATAATAGTCGTCATGGCGACGATGATGTCATAATCGTCGTCATGGCGACGATGATGTCATACTGGTCGTCATGTTGACGGTGTTGCCATAATGGTCGTCATGGCGACGATCATGTCAATATGGTTGTCATGGCTTTGGTGATGTCATAATGGTCGTCATGGCTTTGGTGATGTCATAATGGTCGTCATAGCGACGGTGATGTCATAATGGTCGTCATGGCGACGATTATGTCATAATGGTCGTCACGGCGACGATGATGTCATAATGGTCTTCACGGCGACGGTGATGTCATAATGGTCGTCATGGCGACGATGATATCATACTGGTCGTCATGGCGACGGTGTTGCCATAATGGTCGTCATGCCGACGATGATGTCATCATGGTCGTCATGGCGACGATGATGTCATAATGGTCGTCATGCCGACGATGATGTCATAATGGTCGTCATGGCGAAGATGATGTCATAATGGTCGTCATGGCGACGATGATGTCATAATGGTCGTCATGGCGACGATGGCGTCATAATGGTCGTCATGGCGACGATGATGTCATAATGGTCATCATGGCGACGGTGATGTCATAATAGTCGTCATGGCGACGATGATGTCATAATGGTCGTCATGCCGACGATGATGTCATAATGGTCGTCATGGCGACGGTGTTGCCATAATGGTCGTCATGGCGACGATGATGTCATAATGGTCGTCATGGCGACGATGATGTCATAATGGTCGTCATGGCGACGATGATGTCAGTATGGTGGTCATGGCTTTGGTGATGTCATAATGGTCGTCATGGCGACGGTGATGTCATAATGGTCGTCATGGCAATGGTGAGGTCAGAATGGTCGTCATGGCGACGATGATGTCAGTATGGTGGTCCTGGCTTTGGTGATGTCATAATGGTCGTCATGGCGACGGTGATGTCATAATGGTCGTCATGGCAATGGTGATGTCAGAATGATTGTCATGGCGACGATGATGTCAGTATGGTGGTCATGGCTTTGGTGATGTCATAATGGTCGTCATGGCGACGATGATGTCATAATGGTCGTCATGGCGACGATGATGTCAATATGGTTGTCATGGCTTTGGTGATGTCATAATGGTCGTCATGGCGATGGTGATGTCATAATGGTCGTCATGGCGACGATGATGTCATAATGGTCGTCACGGCGACGATGATGTCATAATGGTCGTCACGGCGACGGTGATGTCATAATGGTCGTCATGGCGACGATGATGTCATAATGGTCGTCATGGCGACGATGATGTCATAATGGTCGTCATGGCGACGGTGATGTCATAATGGTCGTCATGGCGACGGTGATGTCATAATGGTCGTCATGCCGACGGTGTTGCCATAATGGTCGTCATGCCGACGGTGTTGCCATAATGGTCGTCATGGCGACGGTGTTGCCATAATGGTCGTCATGGCGACGGTGTTGCCATAATGGTCGTCATGGCGACGATGATGTCATAATGGTCGTCATGGCGACGATGATGTCATAATGGTCGTCATGGCGACGATGATGTCATAATGGTCGTCATGGCGACGATGATGTCAGTATGGTGGTCATGGCTTTGGTGATGTCATAATGGTCGTCATGGCGACGGTGATGTCATAATGGTCGTCATGGCAATGGTGATGTCAGAATGGTCGTCATGGCGACGATGATGTCATTATGGTGGTCATGGCTTTGGTGATGTCATAATGGTCGTCATGGCGACGGTGATGTCATAATGGTCGTCATGGCGACGATGATGTCATAATGGTCGTCATGGCGACGATGACGTCATAATGGTTGTCATGGCGACGATGATGTCATAATGGTTGTCATGGCGACGATGATGTCATACTGGTCGTCATGGCGACGGTGTTGCCATAATGGTCGTCATGGCGACGATGATGTCATAATGGTCGTCACGAAGACGATGATGTCATAATGGTCATCACGGCGACGGTAATGTCATAATGGTCGTCATGGCGACGATGATGTCATACTGGTCGTCATGGCGACGGTGTTGCCATAATGGTCGTCATGGCGACGATGACGTCATAATGGTCGTCATGGCGACGATGATGTCATAATGGTCGTCATGGCGACGATGATGTCATACTGGTTGTCATGGTGACGGTGTTGCCATAATGGTCGTCATGGCGACAATGATGTCATAATGGTCGTCATGCCAACGATGATGTCATAATGGTCGTCATGGTGAAGATGATGTCATAATGGTCGTCATGGCGACGATGATGTCATAATGGTCGTCATGGCGACGATGATGTCATAATGGTCGTCATGGCGACGATGACATCATAATGGTCATCATGGCGACGATGATGTCATAATAGTCGTCATGGCGACGATGATGTCATAATGGTCGTCATGCCGACGATGATGTCATAATGGTCGTCATGGCAACGGTGTTGCCATAATGGTTGTCATGGCGACGATGATGTCATAATGGTCGCCATGGCGACGATGATGTCAGTATGGTGGTCATGGCTTTGGTGATGTCATAATGGTCGTCAGGGCGACGGTGATGTCATAATGGTCGTCATGGCAAAGGTGATGTCAGAATGGTCGTCATGGAGACGATGATGTCAGTATGGTGGTCATGGCTTCGGTGATGTCATAATGGTCGTCATTTCGACGATGATGTCATAATGGTCGTCATGGCGACGATGATGTCAATATGGTTGTCATGGCTTTGGTGATGTCATAATGGTCGTCATGGCGACGGTGATGTCATAATGGTCGTCATGGCGACGATGATGTCATAATGGTCGTCACGGCGACGATGATGTCATTATGGTCGTCACGGCGACGGTGATGTCATAATGGTCGTCATGGCGACGATGATGTCATACTGGTCGTCATGGCGACGGTGTTGCCATAATGGTCGTCATGGCGACGGTGTTGCCATAATGGTCGTCATGGCAACGATGATGTCATAATGGTCGTCATGGCGACGATGTTGCCATAATGTTTGTCATGGCGACGATGACGTCATAATAGTCGTCATGGCGACGATGATGTCATACTGGTCGTCATGTTGACGGTGTTGCCATAATGGTCGTCATGGCGACGATCATGTCAATATGGTTGTCATGGCTTTGGTGATGTCATAATGGTCGTCATGGCTTTGGTGATGTCATAATGGTCGTCATAGCGACGGTGATGTCATAATGGTCGTCATGGCGACGATTATGTCATAATGGTCGTCACGGCGACGATGATGTCATAATGGTCGTCATGGCGAAGATGATGTCATAATGGTCGTCATGGCGACGATGATGTCATAATGGTCGTCATGGCGACGATGACGTCATAATGGTCGTCATGGCGACGATGATGTCATAATGGTCATCATGGCGACGGTGATGTCATAATAGTCGTCATGGCGACGATGATGTCATAATGGTCGTCATGCCGACGATGATGTCATAATGGTCGTCATGGCGACGGTGTTGCCATAATGGTCGTCATGGCGACGATGATGTCATAATGGTCGTCATGGCGACGATGATGTCAGTATGGTGGTCATGGCTTTGGTGATGTCATAATGGTCGTCATGGCGACGGTGATGTCATAATGGTCGTCATGGCAATGGTGATGTCAGAATGGTCGTCATGGCGACGATGATGTCAGTATGGTGGTCATGACTTTGGTGATGTCATAATGGTCGTCATGGCGACGGTGATGTCATAATGGTCGTCATGGCAATGGTGATGTCAGAATGGTTGTCATGGCGACGATGATGTCAGTATGGTGGTCATGGCTTTGGTGATGTCATAATGGTCGTCATGGCGACGATGATGTTATAATGATCGTCATGGCGACGATGATGTCATAATGGTCGTCATGGCGAAGATGATGTCATAATGGTCGTCATGGCGACGATGATGTCATAATGGTCGTCATGGCGACGATGGCGTCATAATGGTCGTCATGGCGACGATGATGTCATAATGGTCATCATGGCGACGGTGATGTCATAATAGTCGTCATGGCGACGATGATGTCATAATGGTCGTCATGCCGACGATGATGTCATAATGGTCGTCATGGCGACGGTGTTGCCATAATGGTCGTCATGGCGACGATGATGTCATAATGGTCGTCATGGCGACGATGATGTCATAATGGTCGTCATGGCGACGATGATGTCAGTATGGTGGTCATGGCTTTGGTGATGTCATAATGGTCGTCATGGCGACGGTGATGTCATAATGGTCGTCATGGCAATGGTGAGGTCAGAATGGTCGTCATGGCGACGATGATGTCAGTATGGTGGTCCTGGCTTTGGTGATGTCATAATGGTCGTCATGGCGACGGTGATGTCATAATGGTCGTCATGGCAATGGTGATGTCAGAATGATTGTCATGGCGACGATGATGTCAGTATGGTGGTCATGGCTTTGGTGATGTCATAATGGTCGTCATGGCGACGATGATGTCATAATGGTCGTCATGGCGACGATGATGTCAATATGGTTGTCATGGCTTTGGTGATGTCATAATGGTCGTCATGGCGATGGTGATGTCATAATGGTCGTCATGGCGACGATGATGTCATAATGGTCGTCACGGCGACGATGATGTCATAATGGTCGTCACGGCGACGGTGATGTCATAATGGTCGTCATGGCGACGATGACGTCATAATGTTCGTCATGCCGACGGTGTTGCCATAATGGTCGTCATGCCGACGGTGTTGCCATAATGGTCGTCATGGCGACGGTGTTGCCATAATGGTCGTCATGGCGACGATGATGTCATAATGGTCGTCATGGCGACGATGATGTCATACTGGTCGTCATGGCGACGGTGTTGCCATAATGGTCGTCATGGCGACGATGACGTCATAATGGTCGTCATGGCGACGATGATGTCATAATGGTCGTCATGGCGACGATGATGTCATACTGGTTGTCATGGTGACGGTGTTGCCATAATGGTCGTCATGGCGACAATGATGTCATAATGGTCGTCATGCCAACGATGATGTCATAATGGTCGTCATGGTGAAGATGATGTCATAATGGTCGTCATGGCGACGATGATGTCATAATGGTCGTCATGGCGACGATGACATCATAATGGTCATCATGGCGACGATGATGTCATAATAGTCGTCATGGCGACGATGATGTCATAATGGTCGTCATGCCGACGATGATGTCATAATGGTCGTCATGGCAACGGTGTTGCCATAATGGTTGTCATGGCGACGATGATGTCATAATGGTCGCCATGGCGACGATGATGTCAGTATGGTGGTCATGGCTTTGGTGATGTCATAATGGTCGTCAGGGCGACGGTGATGTCATAATGGTCGTCATGGCAAAGGTGATGTCAGAATGGTCGTCATGGAGACGATGATGTCAGTATGGTGGTCATGGCTTCGGTGATGTCATAATGGTCGTCATTTCGACGATGATGTCATAATGGTCGTCATGGCGACGATGATGTCAATATGGTTGTCATGGCTTTGGTGATGTCATAATGGTCGTCATGGCGACGGTGATGTCATAATGGTCGTCATGGCGACGATGATGTCATAATGGTCGTCACGGCGACGATGATGTCATTATGGTCGTCACGGCGACGGTGATGTCATAATGGTCGTCATGGCGACGATGATGTCATACTGGTCGTCATGGCGACGGTGTTGCCATAATGGTCGTCATGGCGACGGTGTTGCCATAATGGTCGTCATGGCGACGATGATGTCATAATGGTCGTCATGGCGACGATGTTGCCATAATGTTTGTCATGGCGACGATGACGTCATAATAGTCGTCATGGCGACGATGATGTCATACTGGTCGTCATGTTGACGGTGTTGCCATAATGGTCGTCATGGCGACGATCATGTCAATATGGTTGTCATGGCTTTGGTGATGTCATAATGGTCGTCATGGCTTTGGTGATGTCATAATGGTCGTCATAGCGACGGTGATGTCATAATGGTCGTCATGGCGACGATTATGTCATAATGGTCGTCACGGCGACGATGATGTCATAATGGTCGTCATGGCGAAGATGATGTCATAATGGTCGTCATGGCGACGATGATGTCATAATGGTCGTCATGGCGACGATGACGTCATAATGGTCGTCATGGCGACGATGATGTCATAATGGTCATCATGGCGACGGTGATGTCATAATAGTCGTCATGGCGACGATGATGTCATAATGGTCGTCATGCCGACGATGATGTCATAATGGTCGTCATGGCGACGGTGTTGCCATAATGGTCGTCATGGCGACGATGATGTCATAATGGTCGTCATGGCGACGATGATGTCAGTATGGTGGTCAAGGCTTTGGTGATGTCATAATGGTCGTCATGGCGACGGTGATGTCATAATGGTCGTCATGGCAATGGTGATGTCAGAATGGTCGTCATGGCGACGATGATGTCAGTATGGTGGTCATGACTTTGGTGATGTCATAATGGTCGTCATGGCGACGGTGATGTCATAATGGTCGTCATGGCAATGGTGATGTCAGAATGGTTGTCATGGCGACGATGATGTCAGTATGGTGGTCATGGCTTTGGTGATGTCATAATGGTCGTCATGGCGACGATGATGTTATAATGATCGTCATGGCGACGATGATGTCAGTATGGTGGTCATGGCTTTGATGATGTCATAATGGTCGTCATGGCGACGGTGATGTCATAATGGTCGTCATGGCAATGGTGATGTCAGAATGGTCGTCATGGCGACGATGATGTCAGTATGGTGGTCATGGCTTTGGTGATGTCATAATGGTCGTCATGGCGACGATGATGTCATTATGGTTGTCATGGCTTCGGTGATGTCATAATGGTCGTCATGGCGACGGTGATGTCATAATGGTCGTCATGGCGACGATGATGTCATAATGGTCGTCACGGCGACGGTGATGTCATAATGGTCGTCATGGCGATGATGATGTCATAATGGTCGTCACGGCGACGGTGATGTCATAATGGTCGTCATGGCGACGATGATGTCATACTGGTCGTCATGGCGACGCTGTTGCCATAATGGTCGTCATGGCGACAATGACGTCATAATGGTCGTCATGGCGACGATGATGTCATAATGGTCGTCATGGCGACGATGATGTCAATATGGTGGTCATGGCTTTGGTGATGTCATAATGGTCGTCAAGGCGACGGTGATGTCATAATGGTCGTCATGGCAACGGTGATGTCAGAATGCTCGTCATGGCGACGATGATGTCATAATGGTCGTCACGGCGACGATGCTGTCATAATGGTCGTCACAGCGACGGTGATGTCATAATGGTCGTCATGGCGACGATGATGTCATACTGGTCGTCATGGCGACGGTGTTGCCATAATGGTCGTCATGGCGACGATGATGTCATAATGGTCGTCATGGCGACGAAGATGCCATAATGGTCGTCATGGCGACGATGACGTCATAATGGTCTTCATGGCGACGATGACGTCATAATGGTCGTCATGGCGACGGTGATGCCATAATAGTCGTCATGGTGACGATAATGTCATAATGGTCGTCATGCCGACGATGATGTCATAATGGTCGTCATGGCGACGATGATGTCATAATGGTCGTCATGGCGACGATGATGTCAGTATGGTGGTCATGGCTTTGGTGATGTCATAATGGTCGTCATGGCGACGGTGATGTCATAATGGTCGTCATGGCAATGGTGATGTCAGAATGGTCGTCATGGCGACGATGATGTCATTATGGTGGTCATGGCTTTGGTGATGTCATAATGGTCGTCATGGCGACGGTGATGTCATAATGGTCGTCATGGCAATGGTGATGTCATAATGGTCGTCATGGCGACGATTATGTCAGTATGGTGGTCATGTCTTTGGTGATGTCATAATTGTCGTCATGGCGACGATGATGTCATAATGGTCGTCATGGCGACGATGATGTCAATATGGTTGTCATGGCTTTGGTGATGTCATAATGGTCGTCATGGCGACGATGATGTCATAATGGTCGCCATGGCGACGATGATGTCATACTGGTCGTCATGGCGACGATGACGTCATAATGGTCGTCATGGCGACGATGATGTCATAATGGTCGTCATGGCGACGATGATGTCATACTGGTCGTCATGGCGACGGTGTTGCCATAATGGTCGTCATGGCGACGATGATGTCATAATGGTCATCACGGCGACGGTAATGTCATAATGGTCGTCATGGCGACGATGATGTCATACTGGTCGTCATGGCGACGGTGTTGCCATAATGGTCGTCATGGCGACGATGACGTCATAATGGTCGTCATGGCGACGAAGATGTCATAATGGTCGTCATGGCGACGATGATGTCATACTGTTCGTCATGGTGACGGTGTTGCCATAATGGTCGTCATGGCGACGATGATGTCAATATGGTTGTCATGGCTTTGGTGATGTCATTATGGTCGTCATGGCTTTGGTGATGTCATAATGGTCGTCATGGCGACAGGGATGTCATAATGGTCGTCATGGCGACAGGGATGTCATAATGGTCGTCATGGCGACGGTGTTGCCATAATGGTCGTCATGGCGACGATGATGTCAGTATGGTGGTCATGGCTTTGGTGATGTCATAATGGTCGTCATGGCGACGATGATGTCATAATGGTCGTCATGGCGACGATGATGTCATAATGGTCGTCATGGCGACGATGACGTCATAATGGTCGTCATGGCGACGATGACGTCATAATGGTCGTCATGGCGACGATGATGTCATAATGGTCGTCATGGCGACGATGATGTCATACTGGTCGTCATGGCGACGGTGTTGCCATAATGGTCGACATGGCGACGGTGATGTCATAATGGTCGTCATGCCGACGATGATGTCATAATGGTCGTCATGGTGAAGATGATGTCATAATGGTCGTCATGGCGACGATGATGTCATAATGGTCGTCATGGCGACGATGACGTCATAATGGTCGTCATGGCGACGATGATGTCATAATAGTCGTCATGGTGACGATGATGTCATAATGGTCGTCATGCCGACGATGATGTCATAATGGTCATCATGGCAACGGTGTTGCCATAATGGTTGTCATGGCGACGATGATGTCATAATGGTCGTCATGGCGACGATGATGTCATAATGGTTGTCATGGCGACGATGATGTCAGTATGGTGGTCATGGCTTTGGTGATGTCATAATGGTCGTCAGGGCGACGGTGATGTCATAATGGTCGTCAGGGCGACGGTGATGTCATAATGGTCGTCATGGCGACGATGATGTCATAATGGTCGTCATGGCGACGATGATGTCAATATGGTTGTCATGGCTTTGGTGATGTCATAATGGTCGTCATGGCGACGGTGATGTCATAATGGTCGTCATGGCGACGATGATGTCATAATGGTCGTCACGGCGACGATGATGTCATGATGGTCGTCACGGTGACGGTGATGTCATAATGGTCGTCATGGCGACGATGATGTCATACTGGTCGTCATGGCGACGGTGTTGCCATAATGGTCGTCATGGCGACGGTGTTGCCATAATGGTCGTCATGGCGACGATGATGTCATAATGGTCGTCATGGCGACGATGTTGCCATAATGTTTGTCGTGGCGACGATGACGTCATAATAGTCGTCATGGCGACGATGATGTCATAATCGTCGTCATGGCGACGATGATGTCATACTGGTCGTCATGTTGACGGTGTTGCCATAATGGTCGTCATGGCGACGATCATGTCAATATGGTTGTCATGGCTTTGGTGATGTCATAATGGTCGTCATGGCTTTGGTGATGTCATAATGGTCGTCATAGCGACGGTGATGTCATAATGGTCATCACGGCGACGATGATGTCATAATGGTCGTCACGGCGACGATGATGTCATAATGGTCGTCACGGCGACGGTGATGTCATAATGGTCGTCATGGCGACGATTATATCATACTGGTCGTCATGGCGACGGTGTTGCCATAATGGTCGTCATGCCGACGATGATGTCATAATGGTCGTCATGGCGACGATGATGTCATAATGGTCGTCATGCCGACGATGATGTCATAATGGTCGTCATGGCGAAGATGATGTCATAATGGTCGTCATGGCGACGATGATGTCATAATGGTCGTCATGGCGACGATGACGTCATAATGGTCGTCATGGCGACGATGATGTCATAATGGTCGTCATGGCGACGATGATGTCAAAATGGTTGTCATGGCTTTGGTGATGTCATAATGGTCGTCATGGCGACGGTGATGTCATAATGGTCGTCATGGCGACGATGATGTCATAATGGTCGTCACGGCGACGATGATGTCATAATGGTCGTCACGGCGACGGTGATGTCATAATGGTCGTCATGGCGACGATGACGTCATAATGTTCGTCATGGCGACGATGATGTCATAATGGTCGTCATGGCGACGGTGATGTCATAATAGTCGTCATGGCGACGGTGATGTCATAATGGTCGTCATGCCAACGGTGTTGCCATAATGGTCGTCATGGCGACGGTGTTGCCATAATGGTCGTCATGGCGACGGTGTTGCCATAATGGTCGTCATGGCGACGATGATGTCATAATGGTCGTCATGGCGACGATGATGTCATAATGGTCGTCATGGCGACGATGATGTCAGTATGGTGGTCATGGCGACGATGATGTCAGTATGGTGGTCATGGCTTTGGTGATGTCATAATGGTCGTCATGGCGACGGTGATGTCATAATGGTCGTCATGGCAATGGTGATGTCATAATGGTCGTCATGGCGACGATGACGTCATAATGGTCGTCATGGCGACGATGATGTCATAATGGTCGTCATGGCGACGATGATGTCATACTGGTCGTCATGGCGACGGTGTTGCCATAATGGTCGTCATGGCGACGATGATGTCATAATGGTCGTCACGAAGACGATGATGTCATAATGGTCATCACGGCGACGGTAATGTCATAATGGTCGTCATGGCGACGATGATATCATACTGGTCGTCATGGCAACGGTGTTGCCATAATGGTCGTCATGGCGACGATGACGTCATAATGGTCGTCATGGCGACGATGATGTCATAATGGACGTCATGGCGACGATGATGTCATACTGGTCGTCATGGTGGCGGTGTTGCCATAATGGTCGTTATGGCGACAATGATGTCAATATGGTTGTCATGGCTTTGGTGATGTCATTATGGTCGTCATGGCTTTGGTGATGTCATAATGGTCGTCATGGCGACAGGGATGTCATAATGGTCGTCATGGCGACGGTGATGTCATAATGGTCGTCACGGCGATGATGATGTCATAATGGTCGTCACGGCGACGGTGATGTCATAATGGTCGTCATGGCGACGATGATGTCATACTGGTCGTCATGGCGACGGTGTTGCCATAATGGTCGTCATGGCGACGATGATGTCATACTGGTCGTCATGGCGACGGTGTTGCCATAATGGTCGTCATGGCGACGATGATGTCATAATGGTCGTCATGGCGACGAAGATGTCATAATGGTCGTCATGGCGACGATGATGTCATAATGGTCGTCATGCCGACGATGATGTCATAATGGTCGTCATGGCGACGGTGTTGCCATAATGGTCGTCATGGCGACGATGATGTCATAATGGTCGTCATGGCGACGGTGATGTCATAATGGTCGTCATGACGACGGTGATGTCATAATGGTCGTCATGACGACGATGATGTCATAATGGTCGTCATGGCGAAGATGATGTCATAATGGTCGTCATGGCGACGATAATGTCATAATAGTCGTCATGGCGACGATGATGTCATTATGGTCGTCATGCCGACGATGATGTCATAATGGTCGTCATGGCGACGGTGTTGCCATAATGGTCGTCATGGCGACGATGATGTCATAATGGTCGTCATGGCGACGATGACGTCATAATGGTCGTCATGGCGACGATGATGTCATAATGGTCGTCATGGCGACGATGATGTCATACTGGTCGTCATGGCGACGGTGTTGCCATAATGGTCGTCATGGCGACGATGATGTCATAATGGTCATCATGGCGACGATGTTGCAATAATGTTTGTCATGGCGACGATGATGTCAAAATGGTCGTCATGGCGACGATGATGTCAGTATGGTGGTCATGGCTTTGGTGATGTCATAATGGTCGTCATGGCGACGGTGATGTCATAATGGTCGTCATGGCAATGGTGATGTCAGAATGGTTGTCATGGCGACGATGATGTCAGTATGGTGGTCATGGCTTTGGTGATGTCATAATGGTCGTCATGGCGACGATGATGTCATAATGGTCGTCGTGGCGACGATGATGTCAATATGGTTGTCATGGCTTTGGTGATGTCATAATGGTCGTCATGGCGACGGTGATGTCATAATGGTCGTCATGGCGACGATGATGTCATAATGGTCGTCACGGCGACGATGATGTCATAATGGTCGTCACGGCGACGGTGATGTCAGAATGGTCGTCATGGCGACGATGATGTCATACTGGTCGTCATGGCGACGGTGTTGCCATAATGGTCGTCATGGCGACGATGATGTCATAATGGTCGTCACGAAGACGATGATGTCATAATGGTCATCACGGCGACGGTAATGTCATAATGGTCGTCATGGCGACGATGATATCATACTGGTCGTCATGGCGACGGTGTTGCCATAATGGTCGTCATGGCGACGATGACGTCATAATGGTCGTCATGGCGACGATGATGTCATAATGGACGTCATGGCGACGATGATGTCATACTGGTCGTCATGGTGGCGGTGTTGCCATAATGGTCGTTATGGCGACAATGATGTCAATATGGTTGTCATGGCTTTGGTGATGTCATTATGGTCGTCATGGCTTTGGTGATGTCATAATGGTCGTCATGGCGACAGGGATGTCATAATGGTCGTCATGGCGACGGTGATGTCATAATGGTCGTCACGGCGATGATGATGTCATAATGGTCGTCACGGCGACGGTGATGTCATAATGGTCGTCATGGCGACGATGATGTCATACTGGTCGTCATGGCGACGGTGTTGCCATAATGGTCGTCATGGCGACGATGATGTCATAATGGTCGTCATGGCGAGGATGATGTCATAATGGTCGTCATGGCGACGATGACGTCATAATGGTCGTCATGGCGACGATGACGTCATAATGGTCGTCATGGCGGCGATGATGTCATAATGGTCGTCATGGCGACGATGATGTCATACTGGTCGTCATGGCGACGGTGTTGCCATAATGGTCGTCATGGCGACGATGATGTCATAATGGTCGTCATGGCGACGATGTTGCAATAATGTTTGTCATGGCGACGATGACGTCATAATAGTCGTCATGGCGACGATGATGTCATAATCGTCGTCATGGCGACGATGATGTCATACTGGTCGTCATGTTGACGGTGTTGCCATAATGGTCGTCATGGCGACGATCATGTCAATATGGTTGTCATGGCTTTGGTGATGTCATAATGGTCATCATGGCTTTGGTGATGTCATAATGGTCGTCATAGCGACGGTGATGTCATAATGGTCATCATGGCGACGATTATGTCATAATGGTCGTCACGGCGACGATGATGTCATAATGGTCTTCACGGCGACGGTGATGTCATAATGGTCGTCACGGCGACGGTGATATCATACTGGTCGTCATGGCGACGGTGTTGCCATAATGGTCGTCATGCCGACGATGATGTCATAATGGTCGTCATGGCGACGATGATGTCATAATGGTCGTCATGCCGACGATGATGTCATAATGGTCGTCATGGCGAAGATGATGTCATAATGGTCGTCATGGCGACGATGATGTCATAATGGTCGTCATGGCGACGATGACGTCATAATGGTCGTCATGGCGACGATGATGTCATAATGGTCATCATGGCGACGGTGATGTCATAATGGTCGTCATGGCAATGGTGATGTCAAAATGGTCGTCATGGCGACGATGACGTCATAATGGTCGTCATGGCGACGATGATGTCATAATGGTCGTCATGGCGACGATGATGTCATACTGGTCGTCATGGCGACGGTGTTGCCATAATGGTCGTCATGGCGACGATGATGTCATAATGGTCGTCACGAAGACGATGATGTCATAATGGTCATCACGGCGACGGTAATGTCATAATGGTCGTCATGGCGACGATGATGTCATACTGGTCGTCATGGCGACGGTGTTGCCATAATGGTCGTCATGGCGACGATGACGTCATAATGGTCGTCATGGCGACGATGATGTCATAATGGACGTCATGGCGACGATTATGTCATACTGGTCGTCATGGTGACGGTGTTGCCATAATGGTCGTTATGGCGACAATGATGTCAATATGGTTGTCATGGCTTTGGTGATGTCATTATGGTCGTCATGGCTTTGGTGATGTCATAATGGTCGTCATGGCGACAGGGATGTCATAATGGTCGTCATGGCGACTGTGATGTCATAATGGTCGTCACGACGATGATGATGTCATAATGGTCGTCACGGCGACGGTGATGTCATAATGTTCGTCATGGCGACGATGATGTCAGTATGGTGGTCATGGCTTTGGTGATGTCATAATGGTCGTCATGGCGACGGTGATGTCATAATGGTCGTCATGGCAATGGTGATGTCAGAATGGTCGTCATGGCGACGATGATGTCATTATGGTGGTCATGGCTTTGGTGATGTCATAATGGTCGTCATGGCGACGGTGATGTCATAATGGTCGTCATGGCAATGGTGATGTCATAATGGTCGTCATGGCGACGATGACGTCATAATGGTCGTCATGGCGACGATGATGTCATAATGGTCGTCATGGCGACGATGATGTCATACTGGTCGTCATGGCGACGGTGTTGCCATAATGGTCGTCATGGCGACGATGATGTCATAATGGTCGTCACGAAGACGATGATGTCATAATGGTCATCACGGCGACGGTAATGTCATAATGGTCGTCATGGCGACGATGATATCATACTGGTCGTCATGGCGACGGTGTTGCCATAATGGTCGTCATGGCGACGATGACGTCATAATGGTCGTCATGGCGACGATGATGTCATAATGGACGTCATGGCGACGATGATGTCATACTGGTCGTCATGGTGGCGGTGTTGCCATAATGGTCGTTATGGCGACAATGATGTCAATATGGTTGTCATGGCTTTGGTGATGTCATTATGGTCGTCATGGCTTTGGTGATGTCATAATGGTCGTCATGGCGACAGGGATGTCATAATGGTCGTCATGGCGACGGTGATGTCATAATGGTCGTCACGGCGATGATGATGTCATAATGGTCGTCACGGCGACGGTGATGTCATAATGGTCGTCATGGCGACGATGATGTCATACTGGTCGTCATGGCGACGGTGTTGCCATAATGGTCGTCATGGCGACGATGATGTCATACTGGTCGTCATGGCGACGGTGTTGCCATAATGGTCGTCATGGCGACGATGATGTCATAATGGTCGTCATGGCGACGATGATGTCATAATGGTCGTCATGGCGACGATGATGTCATAATGGTCGTCATGGCGACGATGATGTCATAATGGTCGTCATGCCGACGATGATGTCATAATGGTCGTCATGGCGACGGTGTTGCCATAATGGTCGTCATGGCGACGATGATGTCATAATGGTCGTCATGGCGACGGTGATGTCATAATGGTCGTCATGGCGACGGTGATGTCATAATGGTCGTCATGACGACGATGATGTCATAATGGTCGTCATGGCGAAGATGATGTCATAATGGTCGTCATGGCGACGATAATGTCATAATAGTCGTCATGGCGACGATGATGTCATTATGGTCGTCATGCCGACGATGATGTCATAATGGTCGTCATGGCGACGGTGTTGCCATAATGGTCGTCATGGCGACGATGATGTCATAATGGTCGTCATGGCGAGGATGATGTCATAATGGTCGTCATGGCGACGATGACGTCATAATGGTCGTCATGGCGACGATGATGTCATAATGGTCGTCATGGCGACGATGATGTCATACTGGTCGTCATGGCGACGGTGTTGCCATAATGGTCGTCATGGCGACGGTGATGTCATAATGGTCGTCATGCCGACGATGATGTCATAATGGTCGTCATGGTGAAGATGATGTCATAATGGTCGTCATGGCAACGATGATGTCATAATGGTCGTCATGGCGACGATGATGTCATTATGGTCGTCATGCCGACGATGATGTCATAATGGTCGTCATGGCGACGGTGTTGCCATAATGGTCGTCATGGCGACGATGATGTCATAATTGTCGTCATGGCGACGATGATGTCATAATGGTCGTCATGGCGACGATGACGTCATAATGGTCGTCATGGCGACGATGATGTCATAATGGTCGTCATGGCGACGATGATGTCATAATGGTCGTCATGGCGACGGTGTTGCCATAATGGTCGTCATGGCGACGGTGATGTCATAATGGTCGTCATGCCGACGATGATGTCATAATGGTCGTCATGGTGAAGATGATGTCATAATGGTCGTCATGGCGACGATGATGTCATAATGGTCGTCATGGTGACGATGACGTCATAATGGTCGTCATGGCGACGATGATGTCATAATAGTCGTCATGGCGACGATGATGTCATAATGGTCGTCATGGCAACGGTGTTGCCATAATGGTTGTCATGGCGACGATGATGTCATAATGGTCGTCATGGCGACGATGATGTCATAATGGTTGTCATGGCGACGATGATGTCAGTATGGTGGTCATGGCTTTGGTGATGTCATAATGGTCGTCAGGGCGACGGTGATGTCATAATGGTCGTCATGGCAAAGGTGATGTCAGAATGGTAGTCATGGAGACGATGATGTCAGTATGGTGGTCATGGCTTCGGTGATGTCATAATGGTCGTCATGGCGACGATGATGTCATAATGGTCGTCATGGCGACTATGATGTCAATATGGTTGTCATGGCTTTGGTGATGTCATAATGGTCGTCATGGCGACGATGATGTCATAATGGTCGCCACGGCGACGATGATGTCATGATGGTCGTCACGGCGACGGTGATGTCATAATGGTCGTCATGGCGACGATGATGTCATACTGGTCGTCATGGCGACGGTGTTGCCATAATGGTCGTCATGGCGACGGTGTTGCCATAATGGTCGTCATGGCGACAATGTTGCCATAATGTTTGTCATGGCGACGATGACGTCATAATAGTCGTCATGGCGACGATGATGTCATAATCGTCGTCATGGCGACGATGATGTCATACTGGTCGTCATGTTGACGGTGTTGCCATAATGGTCGTCATGGCGACGATCATGTCAATATGGTTGTCATGGCTTTGGTGATGTCATAATGGTCGTCATGGCTTTGGTGATGTCATAATGGTCGTCATAGCGACGGTGATGTCATAATGGTCGTCATGGCGACGATGATGTCATAATGGTCGTCTCGGCGACGATGATGTCATAATGGTCGTCACGGCGACGGTGATGTCATAATGGTCGTCATGGCGACGATGATATCATACTGGTCGTCATGGCGACGATGATGTCATAATGGTCGTCATGGCGACGATGACGTCATAATGGTCGTCATGGCGACGATGATGTCATAATGGTCATCATGGCGACGGTGATGTCATAATAGTCGTCATGGCGACGATGATGTCAGTATGGTGGTCATGGCTTTGGTGATGTCATAATGGTCATCATGGCGACGGTGATGTCATAATGGTCGTCATGGCAATGGTGATGTCAGAATGGTCGTCACGGCGACGATGTTGCCATAATGGTCGTCATGGCGACGATGATGTCATACTGGTCGTCATGGCGACGGTGTTGCCATAATGGTCGTCATGGCGACGATGACGTCATAATGGTCGTCATGGCGACGATGATGTCATAATGGTCGTCATGGCGACGATGACGTCATACTGGTCGTCATGGCGACGGTGTTGTCATAATGGTCGTCATGGCGACGATGATGTCATAATGGTCGTCATGCCGACGATGATGTCATAATGGTCGTCATGGCGACGGTGATGTCATAATGGTCGTCATGGCAATGGTGATGTCAGAATGGTCGTCATGGCGACGATGATGTCAGTATGGTGGTCATGGCTTTGGTGATGTCATAATGGTCGTCATGGCGACGATGATGTCATTATGGTTGTCATGGCTTTGGTGATGTCATAATGGCCGTCATGGCGACGGTGATGTCATAATGGTCGTCATGGCGACGATGATGTCATAATGGTCGTCACGGCGATGATGATGTCATAATGGTCGTCACGGCGACGGTGATGTCATAATGGTCGTCATGCCGACGATGATGTCATAATGGTCGTCATGGCGACGGTGTTGCCATAATGGTCGTCATGGCGACGATGATGTCATTATGGTCGTCATGCCGACGATGATGTCATAATGGTCGTCATGGCGACGGTGTTGCCATAATGGTCGTCATGGCGACGATGATGTCATAATGGTCGTCATGGCGACGATGATGTCATAATGGTCGTCATGGCGACGATGATGTCAGTATGGTGGTCATGGCTTTGGTGATGTCATAATGGTCGTCATGGCGACCGTGATGTCATAATGGTCGTCATGGCTATGGTGATGTCAGAATGGTCGTCATGGCGACGATGATGTCAGTATGGTGGTCATGGCTTTGGTGATGTCATAATGGTCGTCATGGCGACGATGATGTCATTATGTTTGTCATGGCTTTGGTGATGTCATAATGGTCGTCATGGCGACGGTGATGTCATAATGGTCGTCATGGCGACGATGATGTCAGTATGGTGGTCATGGCTTTGGTGATGTCATAATGGTCGTCATGGCGACGATGATGTCATAATGGTCGTCATGGCGACGATGATGTCAATATGGTTGTCATGGCTTTGGTGATGTCATAATGGTCTTCATGGCGACGGTGATGTCATAATGGTCTTCATGGCGACGGTGATGTCATAATGGTCTTCATGGCGACGGTGATGTCATAATGGTCGTCACGGCGACGATGATGTCATAATGGTCGTCACGGCGACGATGATGTCATAATGGTCGTCACGGCGACGGTGATGTCATAATGGTCATCATGGCGACGATGATGTCATACTGGTCGTCATGGCGACGGTGTTGCCATAATGGTCGTCATGGCTTTGGTGATGTCAAAATGGTCGTCATGGCGACGGTGATGTCATAATGGTCGTCATGGCGACGATGATGTCATAATGGTCGTCATGGCGATGATGATGTCATTATGGTTATCATGGCTTTGGTGATGTCATAATGGTCGTCATGACGACGATGATGTCATAATGGACGGCACGGCGACGATGATGTCATAATGGTTGTCACGGCGACGGTGATGTCATAATGGTCGTCATGGCGACGATGATGTCATAATAGTCGTCATGGCGACGATGATGTCATAATAGTCGTCATGGCGACGATGATGTCATTATGGTTGTCATGGCTTTGGTGATGTCATAATGGTCGTCATGGCGATGGTGATGTTATAATGGTCGTCAAGGCGACGATGATGTCATAATGGTCGTCACGGCGATGATGATGTCATAATGGTCGTCACGGCGACGGTGTTGCCATAATGGTCGTCATGGCGACGATGATGTCATAATGGTCGTCATGGCGACGGTGATGTCATAATGGTCGTCATGACGACGATGATGTCATAATGGTCGTCATGGCGAAGATGATGTCATATTGGTCGTCATGGCGACGATAATGTCATAATAGTCGTCATGGCGACGATGATGTCATTATGGTCGTCATGCCGACGATGATGTCATAATGGTCGTCATGGCGACGGTGTTGCAATAATGGTCGTCATGGCGACGATGATGTCAATATGGTGGTCATGGCTTTGGTGATGTCATAATGGTCGTCATGGCGACGGTGATGTCATAATGGTCGTCATGGCAATGGTGATGTCAGAATGCTCGTCATGGCGACGATGATGTCAGTATGGTGGTCATGGCTTTGGTGATGTCATAATAGTCGTCATGGCGACGATGATGTCATAATGGTCGTCACGGCGACGATGATGTCATAATGGTCGTCACGGCGACGATGATGTCATAATGGTCGTCACGGCGATGATGATGTCATAATGGTCGTCACGGCGACGGTGATGTCATAATGGTCGTCATGGCGACGATGATGTCATACTGGTCGTCATGGCGACGGTGTTGCCATAATGGTCGTCATGGCGACGATGATGTCATACTGGTCGTCATGGCGACGGTGTTGCCATAATGGTCGTCATGGCGACGATGACGTCATAATGGTCGTCATGGCGACGATGATGTCATAATGGTCGTCATGGCGACGATGATGTTATAATGGTCGTCATGGCGACGGTGATGTCATAATAGTCGTCATGGCGACGATGATGTCATTATGGTTGTCATGGCTTTGGTGATGTCATAATGGTCGTCATGGCGACGGTGATGTCATAATGGTCGTCATGCCGACGATGATGTCATAATGGTCGTCATGGCGACGGTGTTGCCATAATGGTCGTCATGGCGAAGATGATGTCATAATGGTCGTCATGGCGACGGTGATGTCATAATGGTCGTCATGACGACGATGATGTCATAATGGTCGTCACGGCGATGATGATGTCATAATGGTCGTCACGGCGACGGTGATGTCATAATGGTCGTCATGACGAAGATGATGCCATAATGGTCGTCATGGCGACCTTGTTGCCATAATGGTCGTCATGGCGAAGATGATGTCATAATGGTCGTCATGGCGACGGTGATGTCATAATGGTCGTCATGACGACGATGATGTCATAATGGTCGTCATGGCGAAGATGATGTCATAATGTCGTCATGGCGACGATAATGTCATAATAGTCGTCATGGCGACGATGATGTCATTATGGTCGTCATGCCGACGATGATGTCATAATGGTCGTCATGGCGACGGTGTTGCCATAATGGTCGTCATGGCGACGATGATGTCATAATGGTCGTCATGGCGACGATGATGTCATAATGGTCGTCATGGCGACGATGATGTCAATATGGTGGTCATGGCTTTGGTGATGTCATAATGGTCGTCATGGCAATGGTGATGTCAGAATGGTCGTCATGGCGACGATGATGTCAGTATGGTGGTCATGGCTTTGGTGATGTCATAATAGTCGTCATGGCGACGATGATGTCATAATGGTCGTCACGGCGACGATGATGTCATAATGGTCGTCACGGCGACGATGATGTCATACTGGTCGTCATGGCGACGGTGTTGCCATAATGGTCGTCATGGTGACGATGATGTCATAATGGTCGTCATGGCGACGGTGTTGCCATAATGGTCGTCATGGTGACGATGATGTCATAATGGTCGTCATGGCGACGGTGATGTCATAATGGTCGTCATGGCGACGGTGATGTCATAATGGTCGTCATGGCGACGATGACGTCATCATGGTCTTCATGGCGACGATGACGTCATAATGGTCGTCATGGCGACGGTGATGCCATAATAGTCGTCATGGCGACGATGATGTCATAATGGTCGTCACGGCGACGATGATGTCATAATGGTCGTCACGGCGACGATGATGTCATACTGGTCGTCATGGCGACGGTGTTGCCATAATGGTCGTCATGGCGACGGTGTTGCCATAATGGTCGTCATGGCGACGATGATGTCATAATGGTCGTCATGGCGACGATGATGTCATAATGGTCGTCATGGCGACGATGATGTCAATATGGTGGTCATGGCTTTGGTGATGTCATAATGGTCGTCATGGCGACGGTGATGTCATAATGGTCGACATGGCAATGGTGATGTCAGAATGCTCGTCATGGCGACGATGATGTCAGTATGGTGGTCATGGCTTTGGTGATGTCATAATGGTCGTCACGGCGACGATGATGTCATAATGGTCGTCACGGCGACGATGATGTCATAATGGTCGTAACGGCGACGATGATGTCATAATGGTCGTCACGGCGACGATGATGTCATACTGGTCGTCATGGCGACGGTGTTGCCATAATGGTCGTCATGGCGACGATGATGTCATAATGGTCGTCATGCCGACGATGATGTCGTAATGGTCGTCATGGCGACGGTGTTGCCATAATGGTCGTCATGGCGACGATGATGTCATAATGGTCGTCATGGTGACGGTGATGTCATAATGGTCGTCATGCCGACGATGATGTCATAATGGTCGTCATGGCGAAGATGATGTCATAATGGTCGTCATGGCGACGATGATGTCATAATGGTCGTCTTGGCGACGATGACGTCATAATGGTCGTCATGGCGACGATGATGTTATAATGGTCGTCATGGCGACGGTGATGTCATAATAGTCGTCATGGCGACGATGATGTAATTATGGTTGTCATGGCTTTGGTGATGTCATAATGGTCGTCATGGCGACGGTGATGTCATAATGGTCGTCATGGCGACGATGATGTCATAATGGTCGTCACGGCGATGATGATGTCATAATGGTCGTCACGTCGACGGTGATGTCATAATGGTCGTCATGCCGACGATGATGTCATAATGGTCATCATGGCGACGGTGTTGCCATAATGGTCGTCATGGCGACGATGATGTCATAATGGTCGTCATGGCGACGGTGATGTCATAATGGTCGTCATGACGACGATGATGTCATAATGGTCGTCATGGCAATGGTGATGTCAGAATGGTCGTCATGGCGACGATGATGTCAGTATGGTGGTCATGGCTTTGGTGATGTCATAATAGTCGTCATGGCGACGATGATGTCATAATGATCGTCATGGCGACGATGATGTCAGTATGGTGGTCATGGCTTTGGTGATGTCATAATGGTTGTCATGGCTTTGGTGATGTCATAATGGTCGTCATGGCGACGGTGACGTCATAATGGTCGTCATGGCGACGATGACGTCATAATGGTCGTCATGGCGACGATGACGTCATAATGGTCGTCATGGCGACGATGATGTCATAATGGTCGTCATGGCGACGGTGATGTCATAATATTCGTCATGGCGACGATGATGTCATAATGGTCGTCATGCCGACGATGATGTCATAATGGTCGTCATGGCGACGGTGTTGCCATAATGGTCGTCATGGCGACGATGATGTCATAATGGTCGTCATGGCGACGATGATGTCATAATGGTCGTCATGGCGACGATGATGTCAGTATGGTGGTCATGGCTTTGGTGATGTCATAATGGTCGTCATGGCGACGGTGATGTCATAATGGTCGTCATGGCAATGGTGATGTCAGAATGGTCGTCATGGCGACGATGATGTCAGTATTGTGGTCATGGCTTTGGTGATGTCATAATGGTCGCCATGGCGACGATGATGTCATTATGGTTGTCATGGCTTTGGTGATGTCATAATGGTCGTCATGGCGACGGTGATGTCATAATGGTCGTCATGGCGACGATGATGTCATAATGGTCGTCATGGCGATGATGATGTCATTATGGTTATCATGGCTTTGGTGATGTCATAATGGTCGTCATGACGACGATGATGTCATAATGGACGTCACGGCGACGATGATGTCATAATGGTTGTCACGGCGACGGTGATGTCATAATGGTCGTCATGGCGACGATGATGTCATAATAGTCGTCATGGCGACGATGATGTCATAATAGTCGTCATGGCGACGATGATGTCATTATGGTTGTCATGGCTTTGGTGATGTTATAATGGTCGTCATGGCGACGGTGATGTTATAATGGTCGTCAAGGCGACGATGATGTCATAATGGTCGTCACGGCGATGATGATGTCATAATGGTCGTCACGGCGACGGTGTTGCCATAATGGTCGTCATGGCGACGATGATGTCATAATGGTCGTCATGGCGACGATGATGTCATAATGGTCGTCATGACGACGATGATGTCATAATGGTCGTCATGGCGAAGATGATGTCATATTGGTCGTCATGGCGACGATAATGTCATAATAGTCGTCATGGCGACGATGATGTCATTATGGTCGTCATGCCGACGATGATGTCATAATGGTCGTCATGGCGACGGTGTTGCAATAATGGTCGTCATGGCGACGATGATGTCATAATGGTCGTCATGGCGACGATGAGGTCAATATGGTGGTCATGGCTTTGGTGATGTCATAATGGTCGTCATTACGACGGTGATGTCATAATGGTCGTCATGGCAATGGTGATGTCAGAATGCTCGTCATGGCGACGATGATGTCAGTATGGTGGTCATGGCTTTGGTGATGTCATAATAGTCGTCATGGCGACGATGATGTCATAATGGTCTTCACGGCGACGATGATGTCATAATGGTCGTCACGGCGACGATGATGTCATAATGGTCGTCACGGCGATGATGATGTCATAATGGTCGTCACGGCGATGATGATGTCATAATGGTCGTCACGGCGACGGTGATGTCATAATGGTTGTCATGGCGACGATGATGTCATAATGGTCGTCATGGCGACGGTGTTGCCATAATGGTCGTCATGGCGACGATGATGTCATAATGGTCGTCATGGTGACGGTGATGTCATAATGGTCGTCATGCCGACGATGATGTCATAATGGTCGTCATGGCGAAGAAGACGTCATAATGGTCGTCATGGCGACGATGATGTCATAATGGTCGTCATGGCGACGATGACGTCATAATGGTCGTCATGGCGACGATGATGTTATAATGGTCGTCATAGCGACGGTGATGTCATAATAGTCGTCATGGCGACGATGATGTCATTATGGTTGTCATGGCTTTGGTGATGTCATAATGGTCGTCATGGCGACAGTGATGTCATAATGGTCGTCATGCCGACGATGATGTCATAATGGTCGTCATGGCGACGGTGTTGCCATAATGGTCGTCATGGCGAAGATGATGTCATAATGGTCGTCATGGCGACGGTGATGTCATAATGGTCGTCATGACGACGATGATGTCATAATGGTCGTCATGACGACGATGATGTCATAATGGTCGTCACGGCGATGATGATGTCATAATGGTCGTCACGGCGACGGTGATGTCATAATGGTCGTCATGACGACGATGATGTCATAATGGTCGTCATGGCGACGGTGTTGCCATAATGGTCGTCATGGCGAAGATGATGTCATAATGGTCGTCATGGCGACGGTGATGTCATAATGGTCGTCATGACGACGGTGATGTCATAATGGTCGTCATGGCGAAGATGATGTCATAATGTCGTCATGGCGACGATAATGTCATAATAGTCGTCATGGCGACGATGATGTCATTATGGTCGTCATGCCGACGATGATGTCATAATGGTCGTCATGGCGACGGTGTTGCCATAATGGTCGTCATGGCGACGATGATGTCATAATGGTCGTCATGGCGACGATGATGTCATAATGGTCGTCATGGCGACGATGATGTCATAATGGTCGTCATGGCGACGATGATGTCAATATGGTGGTCATGGCTTTGGTGATGTCATAATGGTCGTCATGGCAATGGTGATGTCAGAATGGTCGTCATGGCGACGATGATGTCAGTATGGTGGTCATGGCTTTGGTGATGTCATAATAGTCGTCATGGCGACGATGATGTCATAATGGTCGTCACGGCGACGATGATGTCATAATGGTCGTCACGGCGACGATGATGTCATACTGGTCGTCATGGCGACGGTGTTGCCATAATGGTCGTCATGGCGACGGTGTTGCCATAATGGTCGTCATGGCGACGATGATGTCATAATGGTCGTCATGGCGACGGTGATGTCATAATGGTCGTCATGGCGAAGATGATGTCATAATGGTCGTCATGGCGACGATGATGTCATAATGGTCGTCATGGCGACGGTGATGTCATAATGGTCGTCATGGTGAAGATGATGTCATAATGGTCGTCATGGCGACGATGACGTCATCATGGTCTTCATGGCGACGATGACGTCATAATGGTCGTCATGGCGACGGTGATGCCATAATAGTCGTCATGGCGACGATGATGTCATAATGGTCGTCACGGCGACGATGATGTCATAATGGTCGTCACGGCGACGATGATGTCATAATGGTCGTCACGGCGACGGTGATGTCATAATGGTCGTCATGGCGACGATGATGTCATACTGGTCGTCATGGCGACGGTGTTGCCATAATGGTCGTCATGGCGACGATGATGTCATAATGGTCGTCATGGCGACTATGATGTCATAATGGTCGTCATGGCGAAGATGATGTCATAATGGTCGTCATGGCGACGATGATGTCATAATGGTCGTCATGGCGACGATGACGTCATAATGGTCGTCATGGCGACGATGATGTCATAATGGTCGTCATGGCGACGGTGATGTCATAATATTCGTCATGGCGACGATGATATCATAATGGTCGTCATGCCGACGATGATGTCATAATGGTCGTCATGGCGACGGTGTTGCCATAATGGTCGTCATGGCGACGATGATGTCATAATGGTCGTCATGGCGACGATGATGTCATAATGGTCGTCATGGCGACGATGATGTCAGTATGGTGGTCATGGCTTTGGTGATGTCATAATGGTCGTCATGGCGACGGTGATGTCATAATGGTCGTCATGGCAATGGTGATGTCAGAATGGTCGTCATGGCGACGATGATGTCAGTATGGTGGTCATGGCTTTGGTGATGTCATAATGGTCGTCATGGCGACGGTGATGTCATAATGGTCGTCATGGCAATGGTGATGTCAGAATGGTCGTCATGGCGACGATGATGTCAGTATTGTGGTCATGGCTTTGGTGATGTCATAATGGTCGCCATGGCGACGATGATGTCATTATGGTTGTCATGGCTTTGGTGATGTCATAATGGTCGTCATGGCGACGGTGATGTCATAATGGTCGTCATGGCGACGATGATGTCATAATGGTCGTCATGGCGATGATGATGTCATTATGGTTATCATGGCTTTGGTGATGTCATAATGGTCGTCATGACGACGATGATGTCATAATGGACGTCACGGCGACGATGATGTCATAATGGTTGTCACGGCGACGGTGATGTCATAATCGTCGTCATGGCGACGATGATGTCATAATAGTCGTCATGGCGACGATGATGTCATAATAGTCGTCATGGCGACGATGATGTCATTATGGTTGTCATGGCTTTGGTGATGTCATAATGGTCGTCATGGCGACGGTGATGTTATAATGGTCGTCAAGGCGACGATGATGTCATAATGGTCGTCACGGCGATGATGATGTCATAATGGTCGTCACGGCGACGGTGTTGCCATAATGGTCGTCACGGCGACGGTGTTGCCATAATGGTCGTCATGGCGACGATGATGTCATAATGGTCGTCATGGCGACGATGATGTCATAATGGTCGTCATGACGACGATGATGTCATAATGGTCGTCATGGCGAAGATGATGTCATATTGGTCGTCATGGCGATGATGATGTCATTATGGTCGTCATGCCGACGATGATGTCATAATGGTCGTCATGGCGACGGTGTTGCCATAATGGTCGTCATGGCGACAATGATGTCATAATAGTCGTCATGGCGACGATGATGTCATTATGGTCGTCATGCCGACGATGATGTCATAATGGTCGTCATGGCGACGGTGTTGCCATAATGGTCGTCATGGCGACAATGATGTCATAATGGTCGTCATGGCGACGATGATGTCATAATGGTCGTCATGGCGACGATGATGTCAATATGGTGGTCATGGCTTTGGTGATGTCATAATGGTCGTCATGGCAATGGTGATGTCAGAATGGTCGTCATGGCGACGATGATGTCAGTATGGTGGTCATGGCTTTGGTGATGTCATAATAGTCGTCATGGCGACGATGATGTCACAATGGTCGTCACGGCGACGATGATGTCATAATGGTCGTCACGGCGACGATGATGTCATACTGGTCGTCATGGCGACGGTGTTGCCATAATGGTCGTCATGGCGACGGTGTTGCCATAATGGTCGTCATGGCGACGATGATGTCATAATGGTCGTCATGGCGACGGTGATGTCATAATGGTCGTCATGGCGAAGATGATGTCATAATGGTCGTCATGGCGACGATGATGTCATAATGGTCGTCATGGCGACGGTGATGTCATAATGGTCGTCATGGCGAAGATGATGTCATAATGGTCGTCATGGCGACGATGACGTCATCATGGTCTTCATGGCGACGATGACGTCATAATGGTCGTCATGGCGACGGTGATGCCATAATAGTCGTCATGGCGACGATGATGTCATAATGGTCGTCACGGCGACGATGATGTCATAATGGTCATCACGGCGACGATGATGTCATAATGGTCGTCACGGCGACGGTGATGTCATAATGGTCTTCATGGCGACGATGATGTCATACTGGTCGTCATGGCGACGGTGTTGCCATAATGGTCGTCATGGCGACGATGATGTCATAATGGTCGTCATGGCGAAGATGATGTCATAATGGTCGTCATGGCGACGATGATGTCATAATGGTCGTCATGGCGACGATGACGTCATAATGGTCGTCATGGCGACGATGATGTCATAATGGTCGTCATGGCGACGGTGATGTCATAATATTCGTCATGGCGACGATGATATCATAATGGTCGTCATGCCGACGATGATGTCATAATGGTCGTCATGGCGACGGTGTTGCCATAATGGTCGTCATGGCGACGATGATGTCATAATGGTCGTCATGGCGACGATGATATTATAATGATCGTCATGGCGACGATGATGTCAGTATGGTGGTCATGGCTTTGGTGATGTCATAATGGTCGTCATGGCGACGATGATGTCATTATGGTTGTCATGGCTTTGGTGATGTCATAATGGTCGTCATGGCGACGGTGATGTCATAATGGTCGTCATGGCGACGATGATGTCATAATGGTCGTCACGGCGACGGTGATGTCATAATGGTCGTCATGCCGACGATGATGTCATAATGGTCGTCATGGCGACGGTGTTGCCATAATGGTCGTCATGGCGACGATGATGTCATAATGGTCGTCATGGCGACGGTGATGTCATAATGGTCGTCATGACGACGATGATGTCATAATGGTCGTCATGGCAAAGATGATGTCATAATGGTCGTCATGGCGACGATAATGTCATAATAGTTGTCATGGCGACGATGATGTCATTATGGTCGTCATGCCGACGATGATGTCATAATGGTCGTCATGGCGACGGTGTTGCCATAATGGTCGTCATGGCGACGATGATGTCATAATGGTCGTCATGGCAACGATGATGTCATAATGGTCGTCATGGCGACGATGATGTCAGTATGGTGGTCATGGCTTTGGTGATGTCATAATGGTCGTCATGGCGACCGTGATGTCATAATGGTCGTCATGGCAATGGTGATGTCAGAATGGTCGTCATGGCGACGATGATGTCAGTATGGTGGTCATGGCTTTGGTGATGTCATAATGGTCGTCATGGCGACGATGACGTCATCATGGTCTTCATGGCGACGATGACGTCATAATGGTCGTCATGGCGACGGTGATGCCATAATAGTCGTCATGGCGACGATGATGTCATAATGGTCGTCACGGCGACGATGATGTCATAATGGTCGTCACGGCGACGATGATGTCATAATGGTCGTCACGGCGACGGTGATGTCATAATGGTCGTCATGGCGACGATGATGTCATACTGGTCGTCATGGCGACGGTGTTGCCATAATGGTCGTCATGGCGACGATGATGTCATAATGGTCGTCATGGTGAAGATGATGTCATAATGGTCGTCATGGCGACGATGATGTCATAATGGTCGTCATGGCGACGGTGTTGCCATAATGGTCGTCATGGCGACGATGATGTCATTATGTTTGTCATGGCTTTGGTGATGTCATAATGGTCGTCATGGCGACGGTGATGTCATAATGGTCGTCATGGCGACGATGATGTCAGTATGGTGGTCATGGCTTTGGTGATGTCATAATGGTCGTCATGGCGACGATGATGTCATAATGGTCGTCATGGCGACGATGATGTCATAATGGTTGTCATGGCGACGATGATGTCAGTATGGTGGTCATGGCTTTGGTGATGTCATAATGGTCGTCAGGGCGACGGTGATGTCATAATGGTCGTCATGGCAAAGGTGATGTCAGAATGGTAGTCATGGAGACGATGATGTCAGTATGGTGGTCATGGCTTCGGTGATGTCATAATGGTCGTCATGGCGACGATGATGTCATAATGGTCGTCATGGCGACTATGATGTCAATATGGTTGTCATGGCTTTGGTGATGTCATAATGGTCGTCATGGCGACGATGATGTCATAATGGTCGCCACGGCGACGATGATGTCATGATGGTCGTCACGGCGACGGTGATGTCATAATGGTCGTCATGGCGACGATGATGTCATACTGGTCGTCATGGCGACGGTGTTGCCATAATGGTCGTCATGGCGACGGTGTTGCCATAATGGTCGTCATGGCGACAATGTTGCCATAATGTTTGTCATGGCGACGATGACGTCATAATAGTCGTCATGGCGACGATGATGTCATAATCGTCGTCATGGCGACGATGATGTCATACTGGTCGTCATGTTGACGGTGTTGCCATAATGGTCGTCATGGCGACGATCATGTCAATATGGTTGTCATGGCTTTGGTGATGTCATAATGGTCGTCATGGCTTTGGTGATGTCATAATGGTCGTCATAGCGACGGTGATGTCATAATGGTCGTCATGGCGACGATGATGTCATAATGGTCGTCTCGGCGACGATGATGTCATAATGGTCGTCACGGCGACGGTGATGTCATAATGGTCGTCATGGCGACGATGATATCATACTGGTCGTCATGGCGACGATGATGTCATAATGGTCGTCATGGCGACGATGACGTCATAATGGTCGTCATGGCGACGATGATGTCATAATGGTCATCATGGCGACGGTGATGTCATAATAGTCGTCATGGCGACGATGATGTCAGTATGGTGGTCATGGCTTTGGTGATGTCATAATGGTCATCATGGCGACGGTGATGTCATAATGGTCGTCATGGCAATGGTGATGTCAGAATGGTCGTCACGGCGACGATGTTGCCATAATGGTCGTCATGGCGACGATGATGTCATACTGGTCGTCATGGCGACGGTGTTGCCATAATGGTCGTCATGGCGACGATGACGTCATAATGGTCGTCATGGCGACGATGATGTCATAATGGTCGTCATGGCGACGATGACGTCATACTGGTCGTCATGGCGACGGTGTTGCCATAATGGTCGTCATGGCGACGATGATGTCATAATGGTCGTCATGCCGACGATGATGTCATAATGGTCGTCATGGCGACGGTGTTGCCATAATGGTCGTCATGGCGACGATGATATTATAATGATCGTCATGGCGACGATGATGTCAGTATGGTGGTCATGGCTTTGGTGATGTCATAATGGTCGTCATGGCGACGGTGATGTCATAATGGTCGTCATGGCAATGGTGATGTCAGAATGGTCGTCATGGCGACGATGATGTCAGTATGGTGGTCATGGCTTTGGTGATGTCATAATGGTCGTCATGGCGACGATGATGTCATTATGGTTGTCATGGCTTTGGTGATGTCATAATGGTCGTCATGGCGACGGTGATGTCATAATGGTCGTCATGGCGACGATGATGTCATAATGGTCGTCACGGCGATGATGATGTCATAATGGTCGTCACGGCGACGGTGATGTCATAATGGTCGTCATGCCGACGATGATGTCATAATGGTCGTCATGGCGACGGTGTTGCCATAATGGTCGTCATGGCGACGATGATGTCATTATGGTCGTCATGCCGACGATGATGTCATAATGGTCGTCATGGCGACGGTGTTGCCATAATGGTCGTCATGGCGACGATGATGTCATAATGGTCGTCATGGCGACGATGATGTCATAATGGTCGTCATGGCGACGATGATGTCAGTATGGTGGTCATGGCTTTGGTGATGTCATAATGGTCGTCATGGCGACCGTGATGTCATAATGGTCGTCATGGCTATGGTGATGTCAGAATGGTCGTCATGGCGACGATGATGTCAGTATGGTGGTCATGGCTTTGGTGATGTCATAATGGTCGTCATGGCGACGATGATGTCATTATGTTTGTCATGGCTTTGGTGATGTCATAATGGTCGTCATGGCGACGGTGATGTCATAATGGTCGTCATGGCGACGATGATGTCAGTATGGTGGTCATGGCTTTGGTGATGTCATAATGGTCGTCATGGCGACGATGATGTCATAATGGTCGTCATGGCGACGATGATGTCAATATGGTTGTCATGGCTTTGGTGATGTCATAATGGTCTTCATGGCGACGGTGATGTCATAATGGTCTTCATGGCGACGGTGATGTCATAATGGTCTTCATGGCGACGGTGATGTCATAATGGTCGTCACGGCGACGATGATGTCATAATGGTCGTCACGGCGACGATGATGTCATAATGGTCGTCACGGCGACGGTGATGTCATAATGGTCATCATGGCGACGATGATGTCATACTGGTCGTCATGGCGACGGTGTTGCCATAATGGTCGTCATGGCTTTGGTGATGTCATAATGGTCGTCATGGCGACGGTGATGTCATAATGGTCGTCATGGCGACGATGATGTCATAATGGTCGTCATGGCGATGATGATGTCATTATGGTTATCATGGCTTTGGTGATGTCATAATGGTCGTCATGACGACGATGATGTCATAATGGACGGCACGGCGACGATGATGTCATAATGGTTGTCACGGCGACGGTGATGTCATAATGGTCGTCATGGCGACGATGATGTCATAATAGTCGTCATGGCGACGATGATGTCATAATAGTCGTCATGGCGACGATGATGTCATTATGGTTGTCATGGCTTTGGTGATGTCATAATGGTCGTCATGGCGACGGTGATGTTATAATGGTCGTCAAGGCGACGATGATGTCATAATGGTCGTCACGGCGATGATGATGTCATAATGGTCGTCACGGCGACGGTGTTGCCATAATGGTCGTCATGGCGACGATGATGTCATAATGGTCGTCATGGCGACGGTGATGTCATAATGGTCGTCATGACGACGATGATGTCATAATGGTCGTCATGGCGAAGATGATGTCATATTGGTCGTCATGGCGACGATAATGTCATAATAGTCGTCATGGCGACGATGATGTCATTATGGTCGTCATGCCGACGATGATGTCATAATGGTCGTCATGGCGACGATGATGTCAATATGGTGGTCATGGCTTTGGTGATGTCATAATGGTCGTCATGGCGACGGTGATGTCATAATGGTCGTCATGGCAATGGTGATGTCAGAATGCTCGTCATGGCGACGATGATGTCAGTATGGTGGTCATGGCTTTGGTGATGTCATAATAGTCGTCATGGCGACGATGATGTCATAATGGTCGTCACGGCGACGATGATGTCATAATGGTCGTCACGGCGACGATGATGTCATAATGGTCGTCACGGCGATGATGATGTCATAATGGTCGTCACGGCGACGGTGATGTCATAATGGTCGTCATGGCGACGATGATGTCATACTGGTCGTCATGGCGACGGTGTTGCCATAATGGTCGTCATGGCGACGATGATGTCATACTGGTCGTCATGGCGACGGTGTTGCCATAATGGTCGTCATGGCGACGATGACGTCATAATGGTCGTCATGGCGACGATGATGTCATAATGGTCGTCATGGCGACGATGATGTTATAATGGTCGTCATGGCGACGGTGATGTCATAATAGTCGTCATGGCGACGATGATGTCATTATGGTTGTCATGGCTTTGGTGATGTCATAATGGTCGTCATGGCGACGGTGATGTCATAATGGTCGTCATGCCGACGATGATGTCATAATGGTCGTCATGGCGACGGTGTTGCCATAATGGTCGTCATGGCGAAGATGATGTCATAATGGTCGTCATGGCGACGGTGATGTCATAATGGTCGTCATGACGACGATGATGTCATAATGGTCGTCACGGCGATGATGATGTCATAATGGTCGTCACGGCGACGGTGATGTCATAATGGTCGTCATGACGAAGATGATGCCATAATGGTCGTCATGGCGACCTTGTTGCCATAATGGTCGTCATGGCGAAGATGATGTCATAATGGTCGTCATGGCGACGGTGATGTCATAATGGTCGTCATGACGACGATGATGTCATAATGGTCGTCATGGCGAAGATGATGTCATAATGTCGTCATGGCGACGATAATGTCATAATAGTCGTCATGGCGACGATGATGTCATTATGGTCGTCATGCCGACGATGATGTCATAATGGTCGTCATGGCGACGGTGTTGCCATAATGGTCGTCATGGCGACGATGATGTCATAATGGTCGTCATGGCGACGATGATGTCATAATGGTCGTCATGGCGACGATGATGTCAATATGGTGGTCATGGCTTTGGTGATGTCATAATGGTCGTCATGGCAATGGTGATGTCAGAATGGTCGTCATGGCGACGATGATGTCAGTATGGTGGTCATGGCTTTGGTGATGTCATAATAGTCGTCATGGCGACGATGATGTCATAATGGTCGTCACGGCGACGATGATGTCATAATGGTCGTCACGGCGACGATGATGTCATACTGGTCGTCATGGCGACGGTGTTGCCATAATGGTCGTCATGGTGACGATGATGTCATAATGGTCGTCATGGCGACGGTGTTGCCATAATGGTCGTCATGGTGACGATGATGTCATAATGGTCGTCATGGCGACGGTGATGTCATAATGGTCGTCATGGCGACGGTGATGTCATAATGGTCGTCATGGCGACGATGACGTCATCATGGTCTTCATGGCGACGATGACGTCATAATGGTCGTCATGACGACGGTGATGCCATAATAGTCGTCATGGCGACGATGATGTCATAATGGTCGTCACGGCGACGATGATGTCATAATGGTCGTCACGGCGACGATGATGTCATACTGGTCGTCATGGCGACGGTGTTGCCATAATGGTCGTCATGGCGACGGTGTTGCCATAATGGTCGTCATGGCGACGATGATGTCATAATGGTCGTCATGGCGACGATGATGTCATAATGGTCGTCATGGCGACGATGATGTCAATATGGTGGTCATGGCTTTGGTGATGTCATAATGGTCGTCATGGCGACGGTGATGTCATAATGGTCGTCATGGCAATGGTGATGTCAGAATGCTCGTCATGGCGACGATGATGTCAGTATGGTGGTCATGGCTTTGGTGATGTCATAATGGTCGTCACGGCGACGATGATGTCATAATGGTCGTCACGGCGACGATGATGTCATAATGGTCGTAACGGCGACGATGATGTCATAATGGTCGTCACGGCGACGATGATGTCATACTGGTCGTCATGGCGACGGTGTTGCCATAATGGTCGTCATGGCGACGATGATGTCATAATGGTCGTCATGCCGACGATGATGTCGTAATGGTCGTCATGGCGACGGTGTTGCCATAATGGTCGTCATGGCGACGATGATGTCATAATGGTCGTCATGGTGACGGTGATGTCATAATGGTCGTCATGCCGACGATGATGTCATAATGGTCGTCATGGCGAAGATGATGTCATAATGGTCGTCATGGCGACGATGATGTCATAATGGTCGTCTTGGCGACGATGACGTCATAATGGTCGTCATGGCGACGATGATGTTATAATGGTCGTCATGGCGACGGTGATGTCATAATAGTCGTCATGGCGACGATGATGTAATTATGGTTGTCATGGCTTTGGTGATGTCATAATGGTCGTCATGGCGACGGTGATGTCATAATGGTCGTCATGGCGACGATGATGTCATAATGGTCGTCACGGCGATGATGATGTCATAATGGTCGTCACGTCGACGGTGATGTCATAATGGTCGTCATGCCGACGATGATGTCATAATGGTCGTCATGGCGACGGTGTTGCCATAATGGTCGTCATGGCGACGATGATGTCATAATGGTCGTCATGGCGACGGTGATGTCATAATGGTCGTCATGACGACGATGATGTCATAATGGTCGTCATGGCAATGGTGATGTCAGAATGGTCGTCATGGCGACGATGATGTCAATATGGTGGTCATGGCTTTGGTGATGTCATAATAGTCGTCATGGCGACGATGATGTCATAATGATCGTCATGGCGACGATGATGTCAGTATGGTGGTCATGGCTTTGGTGATGTCATAATGGTTGTCATGGCTTTGGTGATGTCATAATGGTCGTCATGGCGACGGTGACGTCATAATGGTCGTCATGGCGACGATGACGTCATAATGGTCGTCATGGCGACGATGACGTCATAATGGTCGTCATGGCGACGATGATGTCATAATGGTCGTCATGGCGACGGTGATGTCATAATATTCGTCATGGCGACGATGATGTCATAATGGTCGTCATGCCGACGATGATGTCATAATGGTCGTCATGGCGACGGTGTTGCCATAATGGTCGTCATGGCGACGATGATGTCATAATGGTCGTCATGGCGACGATGATGTCATAATGGTCGTCATGGCGACGATGATGTCAGTATGGTGGTCATGGCTTTGGTGATGTCATAATGGTCGTCATGGCGACGGTGATGTCATAATGGTCGTCATGGCAATGGTGATGTCAGAATGGTCGTCATGGCGACGATGATGTCAGTATTGTGGTCATGGCTTTGGTGATGTCATAATGGTCGCCATGGCGACGATGATGTCATTATGGTTGTCATGGCTTTGGTGATGTCATAATGGTCGTCATGGCGACGGTGATGTCATAATGGTCGTCATGGCGACGATGATGTCATAATGGTCGTCATGGCGATGATGATGTCATTATGGTTATCATGGCTTTGGTGATGTCATAATGGTCGTCATGACGACGATGATGTCATAATGGACGTCACGGCGACGATGATGTCATAATGGTTGTCACGGCGACGGTGATGTCATAATGGTCGTCATGGCGACGATGATGTCATAATAGTCGTCATGGCGACGATGATGTCATAATAGTCGTCATGGCGACGATGATGTCATTATGGTTGTCATGGCTTTGGTGATGTTATAATGGTCGTCATGGCGACGGTGATGTTATAATGGTCGTCAAGGCGACGATGATGTCATAATGGTCGTCACGGCGATGATGATGTCATAATGGTCGTCACGGCGACGGTGTTGCCATAATGGTCGTCATGGCGACGATGATGTCATAATGGTCGTCATGGCGACGATGATGTCATAATGGTCGTCATGACGACGATGATGTCATAATGGTCGTCATGGCGAAGATGATGTCATATTGGTCGTCATGGCGACGATAATGTCATAATAGTCGTCATGGCGACGATGATGTCATTATGGTCGTCATGCCGACGATGATGTCATAATGGTCGTCATGGCGACGGTGTTGCAATAATGGTCGTCATGGCGACGATGATGTCATAATGGTCGTCATGGCGACGATGAGGTCAATATGGTGGTCATGGCTTTGGTGATGTCATAATGGTCGTCATTACGACGGTGATGTCATAATGGTCGTCATGGCAATGGTGATGTCAGAATGCTCGTCATGGCGACGATGATGTCAGTATGGTGGTCATGGCTTTGGTGATGTCATAATAGTCGTCATGGCGACGATGATGTCATAATGGTCTTCACGGCGACGATGATGTCATAATGGTCGTCACGGCGACGATGATGTCATAATGGTCGTCACGGCGATGATGATGTCATAATGGTCGTCACGGCGATGATGATGTCATAATGGTCGTCACGGCGACGGTGATGTCATAATGGTTGTCATGGCGACGATGATGTCATAATGGTCGTCATGGCGACGGTGTTGCCATAATGGTCGTCATGGCGACGATGATGTCATAATGGTCGTCATGGTGACGGTGATGTCATAATGGTCGTCATGCCGACGATGATGTCATAATGGTCGTCATGGCGAAGAAGACGTCATAATGGTCGTCATGGCGACGATGATGTCATAATGGTCGTCATGGCGACGATGACGTCATAATGGTCGTCATGGCGACGATGATGTTATAATGGTCGTCATAGCGACGGTGATGTCATAATAGTCGTCATGGCGACGATGATGTCATTATGGTTGTCATGGCTTTGGTGATGTCATAATGGTCGTCATGGCGACAGTGATGTCATAATGGTCGTCATGCCGACGATGATGTCATAATGGTCGTCATGGCGACGGTGTTGCCATAATGGTCGTCATGGCGAAGATGATGTCATAATGGTCGTCATGGCGACGGTGATGTCATAATGGTCGTCATGATGACGATGATGTCATAATGGTCGTCATGACGACGATGATGTCATAATGGTCGTCACGGCGATGATGATGTCATAATGGTCGTCACGGCGACGGTGATGTCATAATGGTCGTCATGACGACGATGATGTCATAATGGTCGTCATGGCGACGGTGTTGCCATAATGGTCGTCATGGCGAAGATGATGTCATAATGGTCGTCATGGCGACGGTGATGTCATAATGGTCGTCATGACGACGGTGATGTCATAATGGTCGTCATGGCGAAGATGATGTCATAATGTCGTCATGGCGACGATAATGTCATAATAGTCGTCATGGCGACGATGATGTCATTATGGTCGTCATGCCGACGATGATGTCATAATGGTCGTCATGGCGACGGTGTTGCCATAATGGTCGTCATGGCGACGATGATGTCATAATGGTCGTCATGGCGACGATGATGTCATAATGGTCGTCATGGCGACGATGATGTCATAATGGTCGTCATGGCGACGATGATGTCAATATGGTGGTCATGGCTTTGGTGATGTCATAATGGTCGTCATGGCAATGGTGATGTCAGAATGGTCGTCATGGCGACGATGATGTCAGTATGGTGGTCATGGCTTTGGTGATGTCATAATAGTCGTCATGGCGACGATGATGTCATAATGGTCGTCACGGCGACGATGATGTCATAATGGTCGTCACGGCGACGATGATGTCATACTGGTCGTCATGGCGACGGTGTTGCCATAATGGTCGTCATGGCGACGGTGTTGCCATAATGGTCGTCATGGCGACGATGATGTCATAATGGTCGTCATGGCGACGGTGATGTCATAATGGTCGTCATGGCGAAGATGATGTCATAATGGTCGTCATGGCGACGATGATGTCATAATGGTCGTCATGGCGACGGTGATGTCATAATGGTCGTCATGGTGAAGATGATGTCATAATGGTCGTCATGGCGACGATGACGTCATCATGGTCTTCATGGCGACGATGACGTCATAATGGTCGTCATGGCGACGGTGATGCCATAATAGTCGTCATGGCGACGATGATGTCATAATGGTCGTCACGGCGACGATGATGTCATAATGGTCGTCACGGCGACGATGATGTCATAATGGTCGTCACGGCGACGGTGATGTCATAATGGTCGTCATGGCGACGATGATGTCATAATGGTCGTCATGGCGAAGATGATGTCATAATGGTCGTCATGGCGACGATGATGTCATAATGGTCGTCATGGCGACGATGACGTCATAATGGTCGTCATGGCGACGATGATGTCATAATGGTCGTCATGGCGACGGTGATGTCATAATATTCGTCATGGCGACGATGATATCATAATGGTCGTCATGCCGACGATGATGTCATAATGGTCGTCATGGCGACGGTGTTGCCATAATGGTCGTCATGGCGACGATGATGTCATAATGGTCGTCATGGCGACGATGATATTATAATGATCGTCATGGCGACGATGATGTCAGTATGGTGGTCATGGCTTTGGTGATGTCATAATGGTCGTCATGGCGACGATGATGTCATTATGGTTGTCATGGCTTTGGTGATGTCATAATGGTCGTCATGGCGACGGTGATGTCATAATGGTCGTCATGGCGACGATGATGTCATAATGGTCGTCACGGCGACGGTGATGTCATAATGGTCGTCATGCCGACGATGATGTCATAATGGTCGTCATGGCGACGGTGTTGCCATAATGGTCGTCATGGCGACGATGATGTCATAATGGTCGTCATGGCGACGGTGATGTCATAATGGTCGTCATGACGACGATGATGTCATAATGGTCGTCATGGCAAAGATGATGTCATAATGGTCGTCATGGCGACGATAATGTCATAATAGTTGTCATGGCGACGATGATGTCATTATGGTCGTCATGCCGACGATGATGTCATAATGGTCGTCATGGCGACGGTGTTGCCATAATGGTCGTCATGGCGACGATGATGTCATAATGGTCGTCATGGCAACGATGATGTCATAATGGTCGTCATGGCGACGATGATGTCAGTATGGTGGTCATGGCTTTGGTGATGTCATAATGGTCGTCATGGCGACCGTGATGTCATAATGGTCGTCATGGCAATGGTGATGTCAGAATGGTCGTCATGGCGACGATGATGTCAGTATGGTGGTCATGGCTTTGGTGATGTCATAATGGTCGTCATGGCGACGATGACGTCATCATGGTCTTCATGGCGACGATGACGTCATAATGGTCGTCATGGCGACGGTGATGCCATAATAGTCGTCATGGCGACGATGATGTCATAATGGTCGTCACGGCGACGATGATGTCATAATGGTCGTCACGGCGACGATGATGTCATAATGGTCGTCACGGCGACGGTGATGTCATAATGGTCGTCATGGCGACGATGATGTCATACTGGTCGTCATGGCGACGGTGTTGCCATAATGGTCGTCATGGCGACGATGATGTCATAATGGTCGTCATGGTGAAGATGATGTCATAATGGTCGTCATGGCGACGATGATGTCATAATGGTCGTCATGGCGACGGTGTTGCCATAATGGTCGTCATGGCGACGATGATGTCATTATGTTTGTCATGGCTTTGGTGATGTCATAATGGTCGTCATGGCGACGGTGATGTCATAATGGTCGTCATGGCGACGATGATGTCAGTATGGTGGTCATGGCTTTGGTGATGTCATAATGGTCGTCATGGCGACGATGATGTCATAATGGTCGTCATGGCGACGATGATGTCATAATGGTTGTCATGGCGACGATGATGTCAGTATGGTGGTCATGGCTTTGGTGATGTCATAATGGTCGTCAGGGCGACGGTGATGTCATAATGGTCGTCATGGCAAAGGTGATGTCAGAATGGTAGTCATGGAGACGATGATGTCAGTATGGTGGTCATGGCTTCGGTGATGTCATAATGGTCGTCATGGCGACGATGATGTCATAATGGTCGTCATGGCGACTATGATGTCAATATGGTTGTCATGGCTTTGGTGATGTCATAATGGTCGTCATGGCGACGATGATGTCATAATGGTCGCCACGGCGACGATGATGTCATGATGGTCGTCACGGCGACGGTGATGTCATAATGGTCGTCATGGCGACGATGATGTCATACTGGTCGTCATGGCGACGGTGTTGCCATAATGGTCGTCATGGCGACGGTGTTGCCATAATGGTCGTCATGGCGACAATGTTGCCATAATGTTTGTCATGGCGACGATGACGTCATAATAGTCGTCATGGCGACGATGATGTCATAATCGTCGTCATGGCGACGATGATGTCATACTGGTCGTCATGTTGACGGTGTTGCCATAATGGTCGTCATGGCGACGATCATGTCAATATGGTTGTCATGGCTTTGGTGATGTCATAATGGTCGTCATGGCTTTGGTGATGTCATAATGGTCGTCATAGCGACGGTGATGTCATAATGGTCGTCATGGCGACGATGATGTCATAATGGTCGTCTCGGCGACGATGATGTCATAATGGTCGTCACGGCGACGGTGATGTCATAATGGTCGTCATGGCGACGATGATATCATACTGGTCGTCATGGCGACGATGATGTCATAATGGTCGTCATGGCGACGATGACGTCATAATGGTCGTCATAGCGACGATGATGTCATAATGGTCATCATGGCGACGGTGATGTCATAATAGTCGTCATGGCGACGATGATGTCAGTATGGTGGTCATGGCTTTGGTGATGTCATAATGGTCATCATGGCGACGGTGATGTCATAATGGTCGTCATGGCAATGGTGATGTCAGAATGGTCGTCACGGCGACGATGTTGCCATAATGGTCGTCATGGCGACGATGATGTCATACTGGTCGTCATGGCGACGGTGTTGCCATAATGGTCGTCATGGCGACGATGACGTCATAATGGTCGTCATGGCGACGATGATGTCATAATGGTCGTCATGGCGACGATGACGTCATACTGGTCGTCATGGCGACGGTGTTGCCATAATGGTCGTCATGGCGACGATGATGTCATAATGGTCGTCATGCCGACGATGATGTCATAATGGTCGTCATGGCGACGGTGTTGCCATAATGGTCGTCATGGCGACGATGATATTATAATGATCGTCATGGCGACGATGATGTCAGTATGGTGGTCATGGCTTTGGTGATGTCATAATGGTCGTCATGGCGACGGTGATGTCATAATGGTCGTCATGGCAATGGTGATGTCAGAATGGTCGTCATGGCGACGATGATGTCAGTATGGTGGTCATGGCTTTGGTGATGTCATAATGGTCGTCATGGCGACGATGATGTCATTATGGTTGTCATGGCTTTGGTGATGTCATAATGGTCGTCATGGCGACGGTGATGTCATAATGGTCGTCATGGCGACGATGATGTCATAATGGTCGTCACGGCGATGATGATGTCATAATGGTCGTCACGGCGACGGTGATGTCATAATGGTCGTCATGCCGACGATGATGTCATAATGGTCGTCATGGCGACGGTGTTGCCATAATGGTCGTCATGGCGACGATGATGTCATTATGGTCGTCATGCCGACGATGATGTCATAATGGTCGTCATGGCGACGGTGTTGCCATAATGGTCGTCATGGCGACGATGATGTCATAATGGTCGTCATGGCGACGATGATGTCATAATGGTCGTCATGGCGACGATGATGTCAGTATGGTGGTCATGGCTTTGGTGATGTCATAATGGTCGTCATGGCGACCGTGATGTCATAATGGTCGTCATGGCTATGGTGATGTCAGAATGGTCGTCATGGCGACGATGATGTCAGTATGGTGGTCATGGCTTTGGTGATGTCATAATGGTCGTCATGGCGACGATGATGTCATTATGTTTGTCATGGCTTTGGTGATGTCATAATGGTCGTCATGGCGACGGTGATGTCATAATGGTCGTCATGGCGACGATGATGTCAGTATGGTGGTCATGGCTTTGGTGATGTCATAATGGTCGTCATGGCGACGATGATGTCATAATGGTCGTCATGGCGACGATGATGTCAATATGGTTGTCATGGCTTTGGTGATGTCATAATGGTCTTCATGGCGACGGTGATGTCATAATGGTCTTCATGGCGACGGTGATGTCATAATGGTCTTCATGGCGACGGTGATGTCATAATGGTCGTCACGGCGACGATGATGTCATAATGGTCGTCACGGCGACGATGATGTCATAATGGTCGTCACGGCGACGGTGATGTCATAATGGTCATCATGGCGACGATGATGTCATACTGGTCGTCATGGCGACGGTGTTGCCATAATGGTCGTCATGGCTTTGGTGATGTCATAATGGTCGTCATGGCGACGGTGATGTCATAATGGTCGTCATGGCGACGATGATGTCATAATGGTCGTCATGGCGATGATGATGTCATTATGGTTATCATGGCTTTGGTGATGTCATAATGGTCGTCATGACGACGATGATGTCATAATGGACGGCACGGCGACGATGATGTCATAATGGTTGTCACGGCGACGGTGATGTCATAATGGTCGTCATGGCGACGATGATGTCATAATAGTCGTCATGGCGACGATGATGTCATAATAGTCGTCATGGCGACGATGATGTCATTATGGTTGTCATGGCTTTGGTGATGTCATAATGGTCGTCATGGCGACGGTGATGTTATAATGGTCGTCAAGGCGACGATGATGTCATAATGGTCGTCACGGCGATGATGATGTCATAATGGTCGTCACGGCGACGGTGTTGCCATAATGGTCGTCATGGCGACGATGATGTCATAATGGTCGTCATGGCGACGGTGATGTCATAATGGTCGTCATGACGACGATGATGTCATAATGGTCGTCATGGCGAAGATGATGTCATATTGGTCGTCATGGCGACGATAATGTCATAATAGTCGTCATGGCGACGATGATGTCATTATGGTCGTCATGCCGACGATGATGTCATAATGGTCGTCATGGCGACGATGATGTCAATATGGTGGTCATGGCTTTGGTGATGTCATAATGGTCGTCATGGCGACGGTGATGTCATAATGGTCGTCATGGCAATGGTGATGTCAGAATGCTCGTCATGGCGACGATGATGTCAGTATGGTGGTCATGGCTTTGGTGATGTCATAATAGTCGTCATGGCGACGATGATGTCATAATGGTCGTCACGGCGACGATGATGTCATAATGGTCGTCACGGCGACGATGATGTCATAATGGTCGTCACGGCGATGATGATGTCATAATGGTCGTCACGGCGACGGTGATGTCATAATGGTCGTCATGGCGACGATGATGTCATACTGGTCGTCATGGCGACGGTGTTGCCATAATGGTCGTCATGGCGACGATGATGTCATACTGGTCGTCATGGCGACGGTGTTGCCATAATGGTCGTCATGGCGACGATGACGTCATAATGGTCGTCATGGCGACGATGATGTCATAATGGTCGTCATGGCGACGATGATGTTATAATGGTCGTCATGGCGACGGTGATGTCATAATAGTCGTCATGGCGACGATGATGTCATTATGGTTGTCATGGCTTTGGTGATGTCATAATGGTCGTCATGGCGACGGTGATGTCATAATGGTCGTCATGCCGACGATGATGTCATAATGGTCGTCATGGCGACGGTGTTGCCATAATGGTCGTCATGGCGAAGATGATGTCATAATGGTCGTCATGGCGACGGTGATGTCATAATGGTCGTCATGACGACGATGATGTCATAATGGTCGTCACGGCGATGATGATGTCATAATGGTCGTCACGGCGACGGTGATGTCATAATGGTCGTCATGACGAAGATGATGCCATAATGGTCGTCATGGCGACCTTGTTGCCATAATGGTCGTCATGGCGAAGATGATGTCATAATGGTCGTCATGGCGACGGTGATGTCATAATGGTCGTCATGACGACGATGATGTCATAATGGTCGTCATGGCGAAGATGATGTCATAATGTCGTCATGGCGACGATAATGTCATAATAGTCGTCATGGCGACGATGATGTCATTATGGTCGTCATGCCGACGATGATGTCATAATGGTCGTCATGGCGACGGTGTTGCCATAATGGTCGTCATGGCGACGATGATGTCATAATGGTCGTCATGGCGACGATGATGTCATAATGGTCGTCATGGCGACGATGATGTCAATATGGTGGTCATGGCTTTGGTGATGTCATAATGGTCGTCATGGCAATGGTGATGTCAGAATGGTCGTCATGGCGACGATGATGTCAGTATGGTGGTCATGGCTTTGGTGATGTCATAATAGTCGTCATGGCGACGATGATGTCATAATGGTCGTCACGGCGACGATGATGTCATAATGGTCGTCACGGCGACGATGATGTCATACTGGTCGTCATGGCGACGGTGTTGCCATAATGGTCGTCATGGTGACGATGATGTCATAATGGTCGTCATGGCGACGGTGTTGCCATAATGGTCGTCATGGTGACGATGATGTCATAATGGTCGTCATGGCGACGGTGATGTCATAATGGTCGTCATGGCGACGGTGATGTCATAATGGTCGTCATGGCGACGATGACGTCATCATGGTCTTCATGGCGACGATGACGTCATAATGGTCGTCATGACGACGGTGATGCCATAATAGTCGTCATGGCGACGATGATGTCATAATGGTCGTCACGGCGACGATGATGTCATAATGGTCGTCACGGCGACGATGATGTCATACTGGTCGTCATGGCGACGGTGTTGCCATAATGGTCGTCATGGCGACGGTGTTGCCATAATGGTCGTCATGGCGACGATGATGTCATAATGGTCGTCATGGCGACGATGATGTCATAATGGTCGTCATGGCGACGATGATGTCAATATGGTGGTCATGGCTTTGGTGATGTCATAATGGTCGTCATGGCGACGGTGATGTCATAATGGTCGTCATGGCAATGGTGATGTCAGAATGCTCGTCATGGCGACGATGATGTCAGTATGGTGGTCATGGCTTTGGTGATGTCATAATGGTCGTCACGGCGACGATGATGTCATAATGGTCGTCACGGCGACGATGATGTCATAATGGTCGTAACGGCGACGATGATGTCATAATGGTCGTCACGGCGACGATGATGTCATACTGGTCGTCATGGCGACGGTGTTGCCATAATGGTCGTCATGGCGACGATGATGTCATAATGGTCGTCATGCCGACGATGATGTCGTAATGGTCGTCATGGCGACGGTGTTGCCATAATGGTCGTCATGGCGACGATGATGTCATAATGGTCGTCATGGTGACGGTGATGTCATAATGGTCGTCATGCCGACGATGATGTCATAATGGTCGTCATGGCGAAGATGATGTCATAATGGTCGTCATGGCGACGATGATGTCATAATGGTCGTCTTGGCGACGATGACGTCATAATGGTCGTCATGGCGACGATGATGTTATAATGGTCGTCATGGCGACGGTGATGTCATAATAGTCGTCATGGCGACGATGATGTAATTATGGTTGTCATGGCTTTGGTGATGTCATAATGGTCGTCATGGCGACGGTGATGTCATAATGGTCGTCATGGCGACGATGATGTCATAATGGTCGTCACGGCGATGATGATGTCATAATGGTCGTCACGTCGACGGTGATGTCATAATGGTCGTCATGCCGACGATGATGTCATAATGGTCGTCATGGCGACGGTGTTGCCATAATGGTCGTCATGGCGACGATGATGTCATAATGGTCGTCATGGCGACGGTGATGTCATAATGGTCGTCATGACGACGATGATGTCATAATGGTCGTCATGGCAATGGTGATGTCAGAATGGTCGTCATGGCGACGATGATGTCAGTATGGTGGTCATGGCTTTGGTGATGTCATAATAGTCGTCATGGCGACGATGATGTCATAATGATCGTCATGGCGACGATGATGTCAGTATGGTGGTCATGGCTTTGGTGATGTCATAATGGTTGTCATGGCTTTGGTGATGTCATAATTGTCGTCATGGCGACGGTGACGTCATAATGGTCGTCATGGCGACGATGACGTCATAATGGTCGTCATGGCGACGATGACGTCATAATGGTCGTCATGGCGACGATGATGTCATAATGGTCGTCATGGCGACGGTGATGTCATAATATTCGTCATGGCGACGATGATGTCATAATGGTCGTCATGCCGACGATGATGTCATAATGGTCGTCATGGCGACGGTGTTGCCATAATGGTCGTCATGGCGACGATGATGTCATAATGGTCGTCATGGCGACGATGATGTCATAATGGTCGTCATGGCGACGATGATGTCAGTATGGTGGTCATGGCTTTGGTGATGTCATAATGGTCGTCATGGCGACGGTGATGTCATAATGGTCGTCATGGCAATGGTGATGTCAGAATGGTCGTCATGGCGACGATGATGTCAGTATTGTGGTCATGGCTTTGGTGATGTCATAATGGTCGCCATGGCGACGATGATGTCATTATGGTTGTCATGGCTTTGGTGATGTCATAATGGTCGTCATGGCGACGGTGATGTCATAATGGTCGTCATGGCGACGATGATGTCATAATGGTCGTCATGGCGATGATGATGTCATTATGGTTATCATGGCTTTGGTGATGTCATAATGGTCGTCATGACGACGATGATGTCATAATGGACGTCACGGCGACGATGATGTCATAATGGTTGTCACGGCGACGGTGATGTCATAATGGTCGTCATGGCGACGATGATGTCATAATAGTCGTCATGGCGACGATGATGTCATAATAGTCGTCATGGCGACGATGATGTCATTATGGTTGTCATGGCTTTGGTGATGTTATAATGGTCGTCATGGCGACGGTGATGTTATAATGGTCGTCAAGGCGACGATGATGTCATAATGGTCGTCACGGCGATGATGATGTCATAATGGTCGTCACGGCGACGGTGTTGCCATAATGGTCGTCATGGCGACGATGATGTCATAATGGTCGTCATGGCGACGATGATGTCATAATGGTCGTCATGACGACGATGATGTCATAATGGTCGTCATGGCGAAGATGATGTCATATTGGTCGTCATGGCGACGATAATGTCATAATAGTCGTCATGGCGACGATGATGTCATTATGGTCGTCATGCCGACGATGATGTCATAATGGTCGTCATGGCGACGGTGTTGCAATAATGGTCGTCATGGCGACGATGATGTCATAATGGTCGTCATGGCGACGATGAGGTCAATATGGTGGTCATGGCTTTGGTGATGTCATAATGGTCGTCATTACGACGGTGATGTCATAATGGTCGTCATGGCAATGGTGATGTCAGAATGCTCGTCATGGCGACGATGATGTCAGTATGGTGGTCATGGCTTTGGTGATGTCATAATAGTCGTCATGGCGACGATGATGTCATAATGGTCTTCACGGCGACGATGATGTCATAATGGTCGTCACGGCGACGATGATGTCATAATGGTCGTCACGGCGATGATGATGTCATAATGGTCGTCACGGCGATGATGATGTCATAATGGTCGTCACGGCGACGGTGATGTCATAATGGTTGTCATGGCGACGATGATGTCATAATGGTCGTCATGGCGACGGTGTTGCCATAATGGTCGTCATGGCGACGATGATGTCATAATGGTCGTCATGGTGACGGTGATGTCATAATGGTCGTCATGCCGACGATGATGTCATAATGGTCGTCATGGCGAAGAAGACGTCATAATGGTCGTCATGGCGACGATGATGTCATAATGGTCGTCATGGCGACGATGACGTCATAATGGTCGTCATGGCGACGATGATGTTATAATGGTCGTCATAGCGACGGTGATGTCATAATAGTCGTCATGGCGACGATGATGTCATTATGGTTGTCATGGCTTTGGTGATGTCATAATGGTCGTCATGGCGACAGTGATGTCATAATGGTCGTCATGCCGACGATGATGTCATAATGGTCGTCATGGCGACGGTGTTGCCATAATGGTCGTCATGGCGAAGATGATGTCATAATGGTCGTCATGGCGACGGTGATGTCATAATGGTCGTCATGACGACGATGATGTCATAATGGTCGTCATGACGACGATGATGTCATAATGGTCGTCACGGCGATGATGATGTCATAATGGTCGTCACGGCGACGGTGATGTCATAATGGTCGTCATGACGACGATGATGTCATAATGGTCGTCATGGCGACGGTGTTGCCATAATGGTCGTCATGGCGAAGATGATGTCATAATGGTCGTCATGGCGACGGTGATGTCATAATGGTCGTCATGACGACGGTGATGTCATAATGGTCGTCATGGCGAAGATGATGTCATAATGTCGTCATGGCGACGATAATGTCATAATAGTCGTCATGGCGACGATGATGTCATTATGGTCGTCATGCCGACGATGATGTCATAATGGTCGTCATGGCGACGGTGTTGCCATAATGGTCGTCATGGCGACGATGATGTCATAATGGTCGTCATGGCGACGATGATGTCATAATGGTCGTCATGGCGACGATGATGTCATAATGGTCGTCATGGCGACGATGATGTCAATATGGTGGTCATGGCTTTGGTGATGTCATAATGGTCGTCATGGCAATGGTGATGTCAGAATGGTCGTCATGGCGACGATGATGTCAGTATGGTGGTCATGGCTTTGGTGATGTCATAATAGTCGTCATGGCGACGATGATGTCATAATGGTCGTCACGGCGACGATGATGTCATAATGGTCGTCACGGCGACGATGATGTCATACTGGTCGTCATGGCGACGGTGTTGCCATAATGGTCGTCATGGCGACGGTGTTGCCATAATGGTCGTCATGGCGACGATGATGTCATAATGGTCGTCATGGCGACGGTGATGTCATAATGGTCGTCATGGCGAAGATGATGTCATAATGGTCGTCATGGCGACGATGATGTCATAATGGTCGTCATGGCGACGGTGATGTCATAATGGTCGTCATGGTGAAGATGATGTCATAATGGTCGTCATGGCGACGATGACGTCATCATGGTCTTCATGGCGACGATGACGTCATAATGGTCGTCATGGCGACGGTGATGCCATAATAGTCGTCATGGCGACGATGATGTCATAATGGTCGTCACGGCGACGATGATGTCATAATGGTCGTCACGGCGACGATGATGTCATAATGGTCGTCACGGCGACGGTGATGTCATAATGGTCGTCATGGCGACGATGATGTCATACTGGTCGTCATGGCGACGGTGTTGCCATAATGGTCGTCATGGCGACGATGATGTCATAATGGTCGTCATGGCGACGATGATGTCATAATGGTCGTCATGGCGAAGATGATGTCATAATGGTCGTCATGGCGACGATGATGTCATAATGGTCGTCATGGCGACGATGACGTCATAATGGTCGTCATGGCGACGATGATGTCATAATGGTCGTCATGGCGACGGTGATGTCATAATATTCGTCATGGCGACGATGATATCATAATGGTCGTCATGCCGACGATGATGTCATAATGGTCGTCATGGCGACGGTGTTGCCATAATGGTCGTCATGGCGACGATGATGTCATAATGGTCGTCATGGCGACGATGATGTCATAATGGTCGTCATGGCGACGATGATGTCAGTATGGTGGTCATGGCTTTGGTGATGTCATAATGGTCGTCATGGCGACGGTGATGTCATAATGGTCGTCATGGCAATGGTGATGTCAGAATGGTCGTCATGGCGACGATGATGTCAGTATGGTGGTCATGGCTTTGGTGATGTCATAATGGTCGTCATGGCGACGGTGATGTCATAATGGTCGTCATGGCAATGGTGATGTCAGAATGGTCGTCATGGCGACGATGATGTCAGTATTGTGGTCATGGCTTTGGTGATGTCATAATGGTCGCCATGGCGACGATGATGTCATTATGGTTGTCATGGCTTTGGTGATGTCATAATGGTCGTCATGGCGACGGTGATGTCATAATGGTCGTCATGGCGACGATGATGTCATAATGGTCGTCATGGCGATGATGATGTCATTATGGTTATCATGGCTTTGGTGATGTCATAATGGTCGTCATGACGACGATGATGTCATAATGGACGTCACGGCGACGATGATGTCATAATGGTTGTCACGGCGACGGTGATGTCATAATCGTCGTCATGGCGACGATGATGTCATAATAGTCGTCATGGCGACGATGATGTCATAATAGTCGTCATGGCGACGATGATGTCATTATGGTTGTCATGGCTTTGGTGATGTCATAATGGTCGTCATGGCGACGGTGATGTTATAATGGTCGTCAAGGCGACGATGATGTCATAATGGTCGTCACGGCGATGATGATGTCATAATGGTCGTCACGGCGACGGTGTTGCCATAATGGTCGTCACGGCGACGGTGTTGCCATAATGGTCGTCATGGCGACGATGATGTCATAATGGTCGTCATGGCGACGATGATGTCATAATGGTCGTCATGACGACGATGATGTCATAATGGTCGTCATGGCGAAGATGATGTCATATTGGTCGTCATGGCGACGATGATGTCATTATGGTCGTCATGCCGACGATGATGTCATAATGGTCGTCATGGCGACGGTGTTGCCATAATGGTCGTCATGGCGACAATGATGTCATAATAGTCGTCATGGCGACGATGATGTCATTATGGTCGTCATGCCGACGATGATGTCATAATGGTCGTCATGGCGACGGTGTTGCCATAATGGTCGTCATGGCGACAATGATGTCATAATGGTCGTCATGGCGACGATGATGTCATAATGGTCGTCATGGCGACGATGATGTCAATATGGTGGTCATGGCTTTGGTGATGTCATAATGGTCGTCATGGCAATGGTGATGTCAGAATGGTCGTCATGGCGACGATGATGTCAGTATGGTGGTCATGGCTTTGGTGATGTCATAATAGTCGTCATGGCGACGATGATGTCACAATGGTCGTCACGGCGACGATGATGTCATAATGGTCGTCACGGCGACGATGATGTCATACTGGTCGTCATGGCGACGGTGTTGCCATAATGGTCGTCATGGCGACGGTGTTGCCATAATGGTCGTCATGGCGACGATGATGTCATAATGGTCGTCATGGCGACGGTGATGTCATAATGGTCGTCATGGCGAAGATGATGTCATAATGGTCGTCATGGCGACGATGATGTCATAATGGTCGTCATGGCGACGGTGATGTCATAATGGTCGTCATGGCGAAGATGATGTCATAATGGTCGTCATGGCGACGATGACGTCATCATGGTCTTCATGGCGACGATGACGTCATAATGGTCGTCATGGCGACGGTGATGCCATAATAGTCGTCATGGCGACGATGATGTCATAATGGTCGTCACGGCGACGATGATGTCATAATGGTCATCACGGCGACGATGATGTCATAATGGTCGTCACGGCGACGGTGATGTCATAATGGTCGTCATGGCGACGATGATGTCATACTGGTCGTCATGGCGACGGTGTTGCCATAATGGTCGTCATGGCGACGATGATGTCATAATGGTCGTCATGGCGAAGATGATGTCATAATGGTCGTCATGGCGACGATGATGTCATAATGGTCGTCATGGCGACGATGACGTCATAATGGTCGTCATGGCGACGATGATGTCATAATGGTCGTCATGGCGACGGTGATGTCATAATATTCGTCATGGCGACGATGATATCATAATGGTCGTCATGCCGACGATGATGTCATAATGGTCGTCATGGCGACGGTGTTGCCATAATGGTCGTCATGGCGACGATGATGTCATAATGGTCGTCATGGCGACGATGATATTATAATGATCGTCATGGCGACGATGATGTCAGTATGGTGGTCATGGCTTTGGTGATGTCATAATGGTCGTCATGGCGACGATGATGTCATTATGGTTGTCATGGCTTTGGTGATGTCATAATGGTCGTCATGGCGACGGTGATGTCATAATGGTCGTCATGGCGACGATGATGTCATAATGGTCGTCACGGCGACGGTGATGTCATAATGGTCGTCATGCCGACGATGATGTCATAATGGTCGTCATGGCGACGGTGTTGCCATAATGGTCGTCATGGCGACGATGATGTCATAATGGTCGTCATGGCGACGGTGATGTCATAATGGTCGTCATGACGACGATGATGTCATAATGGTCGTCATGGCAAAGATGATGTCATAATGGTCGTCATGGCGACGATAACGTCATAATAGTTGTCATGGCGACGATGATGTCATTATGGTCGTCATGCCGACGATGATGTCATAATGGTCGTCATGGCGACGGTGTTGCCATAATGGTCGTCATGGCGACGATGATGTCATAATGGTCGTCATGGCAACGATGATGTCATAATGGTCGTCATGGCGACGATGATGTCAGTATGGTGGTCATGGCTTTGGTGATGTCATAATGGTCGTCATGGCGACCGTGATGTCATAATGGTCGTCATGGCAATGGTGATGTCAGAATGGTCGTCATGGCGACGATGATGTCAGTATGGTGGTCATGGCTTTGGTGATGTCATAATGGTCGTCATGGCGACGATGACGTCATCATGGTCTTCATGGCGACGATGACGTCATAATGGTCGTCATGGCGACGGTGATGCCATAATAGTCGTCATGGCGACGATGATGTCATAATGGTCGTCACGGCGACGATGATGTCATAATGGTCGTCACGGCGACGATGATGTCATAATGGTCGTCACGGCGACGGTGATGTCATAATGGTCGTCATGGCGACGATGATGTCATACTGGTCGTCATGGCGACGGTGTTGCCATAATGGTCGTCATGGCGACGATGATGTCATAATGGTCGTCATGGTGAAGATGATGTCATAATGGTCGTCATGGCGACGATGATGTCATAATGGTCGTCATGGCGACGGTGTTGCCATAATGGTCGTCATGGCGACGATGATGTCATTATGTTTGTCATGGCTTTGGTGATGTCATAATGGTCGTCATGGCGACGGTGATGTCATAATGGTCGTCATGGCGACGATGATGTCAGTATGGTGGTCATGGCTTTGGTGATGTCATAATGGTCGTCATGGCGACGGTGATGTCATAATGGTCGTCATGGCGACGATGATGTCATAATGGTCGTCACGGCGACGGTGATGTCATAATGGTCGTCACGGCGACGGTGATGTCATAATGGTCGTCATGGCGACGATGATGTCATACTGGTCGTCATGGCGACGGTGTTGCCATAATGGTCGTCATGGCGACGATGATGTCATAATGGTCGCCATGGCGACGATGATGTCATAATGGTCGTCATGGCGACGATGACGTCATAATGGTCATCATGGCGACGATGATGTCATAATGTCGTCATGGCGACGATGATGTCATAATGGTCGTCATGGTGACGATGATGTCATAGTGGTCGTCATGGCGACGGTGTTGCCATAATGGTCGTCATGGCGACGATGACGTCATAATGGTCGTCATGACGACGATGATGTCATAATGGTCGTCATGGCGACGATGATGTCATACTGGTCGTCATGGTGACGGTGTTGCCATAATGGTCGTCATGGCGACGATGATGTCAATATGGTTGTCATGGCTTTGGTGATGTCATTATGGTCGTCATGGCTTTGGTGATGTCATAATGGTCGTCATGGCGACGGTGATGTCATAATGGTCGTCATGGCGACGATGATGTCATAATGGTCGTCACGGCGACGATGATGTCATAATGGTCGTCACGGCGACGGTGATGTCATAATGGTCGTCATGGCGACGATGATGTCATACTGGTCGTCATGGCGACGGTGTTGCCATAATGGTCGTCATGGCGACGATGATATCATAATGGTCGTCATGGCGACGATGATGTCATAATGATCGTCATGCCGACGATGATGTCATAATGGTCGTCATGGCGAAGATGATGTCATAATGGTCGTCATGGCGACGATGATGTCATAATGGTCGTCATGGCGACGATGACGTCATAATGGTCGTCATGGCGACGATGATGTCATAATGGTCGTCATGGCGACGGTGATGTCATAATATTCGTCATGGCGACGATGATATCATAATGGTCGTCATGCCGACGATGATGTCATAATGGTCGTCATGGCGACGGTGTTGCCATAATGGTCGTCATGGCGACGATGATGTCATAATGGTCGTCATGGCGACGATGATGTTATAATGATCGTCATGGCGACGATGATGTCAGTATGGTGGTCATGGCTTTGGTGATGTCATAATGGTCATCATGGCGACGGTGATGTCATAATGGTCGTCATGGCAATGGTGATGTCAGAATGGTCGTCACGGCGACGATGTTGCCATAATGGTCGTCATGGCGACGATGATGTCATACTGGTCGTCATGGCGACGGTGTTGCCATAATGGTCGTCATGGCGACGATGACGTCATAATGGTCGTCATGGCGACGGTGATGTCATAATGGTCGTCATGGCGACAATGACGTCATACTGGTCGTCATGGCGACGGTGTTGCCATAATGGTCGTCATGGCGACGATGATGTCATAATGGTCGTCATGCCGACGATGATGTCATAATGGTCGTCATGGCGACGGTGTTGCCATAATGGTCGTCATGGCGACGATGATGTCATTATGGTTGTCATGGCTTTGGTGATGTCATAATGGTCGTCATGGCGACGGTGATGTCATAATGGTCGTCATGCCGACGATGATGTCATAATGGTCGTCATGGCGACGGTGTTGCCATAATGGTCGTCATGGCGAAGATGATGTCATAATGGTCGTCACGGCGACGATGATGTCATAATGGTCGTCACGGCGACGATGATGTCATAATGGTCGTCACGGCGACGGTGATGTCATAATGGTCGTCATGGCGACGATGATGTCATACTGGTCGTCATGGCGACGGTGTTGCCATAATGGTCGTCATGGCGACGATGATGTCATAATGGTCGTCATGGCGAAGATGATGTCATAATGGTCGTCATGGCGACGATGATGTCATAATGGTCGTCATGGCGACGATGACGTCATAATGGTCGTCATGGCGACGATGATGTCATAATGGTCGTCATGGCGACGGTGATGTCATAATATTCGTCATGGCGACGATGATATCATAATGGTCGTCATGCCGACGATGATGTCATAATGGTCGTCATGGCGACGGTGTTGCCATAATGGTCGTCATGGCGACGATGATGTCATAATGGTCGTCATGGCGACGATGATATTATAATGATCGTCATGGCGACGATGATGTCAGTATGGTGGTCATGGCTTTGGTGATGTCATAATGGTCGTCATGGCGACGGTGATGTCATAATGGTCGTCATGGCAATGGTGATGTCAGAATGGTCGTCATGGCGACGATGATGTCAGTATGGTGGTCATGGCTTTGTTGATGTCATAATGGTCGTCATGGCGACGATGATGTCATTATGGTTGTCATGGCTTTGGTGATGTCATAATGGTCGTCATGGCGACGGTGATGTCATAATGGTCGTCATGGCGACGATGATGTCATAATGGTCGTCACGGCGATGATGATGTCATAATGGTCGTCACGGCGACGGTGATGTCATAATGGTCGTCATGCCGACGATGATGTCATAATGGTCGTCATGGCGACGGTGTTGCCATAATGGTCGTCATGGCGACGATGATGTCATTATGGTCGTCATGCCGACGATGATGTCATAATGGTCGTCATGGCGACGGTGTTGCCATAATGGTCGTCATGGCGACGATGATGTCATAATGGTCGTCATGGCGACGATGATGTCATAATGGTCGTCATGGCGACGATGATGTCAGTATGGTGGTCATGGCTTTGGTGATGTCATAATGGTCGTCATGGCGACCGTGATGTCATAATGGTCGTCATGGCAATGGTGATGTCAGAATGGTCGTCATGGCGACGATGATGTCAGTATGGTGGTCATGGCTTTGGTGATGTCATAATGGTCGTCATGGCGACGATGATGTCATTATGTTTGTCATGGCTTTGGTGATGTCATAATGGTCGTCATGGCGACGGTGATGTCATAATGGTCGTCATGGCGACGATGATGTCAGTATGGTGGTCATGGCTTTGGTGATGTCATAATGGTCGTCATGGCGACGATGATGTCATAATGGTCGTCATGGCGACGATGATGTCATACTGGTCGTCATGGCGACGGTGTTGCCATAATGGTCGTCATGGCTTTGGTGATGTCATAATGGTCGTCATGGCGACGGTGATGTCATAATGGTCGTCATGGCGACGATGATGTCATAATGGTCGTCATGGCGATGATGATGTCATTATGGTTATCATGGCTTTGGTGATGTCATAATGGTCGTCATGGCGACGGTGATGTTATAATGGTCGTCAAGGCGACGATGATGTCATAATGGTCGTCACGGCGACGGTGTTGCCATAATGGTCGTCATGGCGACGATGATGTCATAATGGTCGTCATGGCGACGGTGATGTCATAATGGTCGTCATGACTACGATGATGTCATAATGGTCGTCATGGCGACGATAATGTCATAATAGTCGTCATGGCGACGATGATGTCATTATGGTCGTCATGCCGACGATGATGTCATAATGGTCGTCATGGCGACGGTGTTGCAATAATGGTCGTCATGGCGACGATGATGTCAATATGGTGGTCATGGCTTTGGTGATGTCATAATGGTCGTCATGGCGACGGTGATGTCATAATGGTCGTCATGGCAATGGTGATGTCAGAATGCTCGTCATGGCGACGATGATGTCAGTATGGTGGTCATGGCTTTGGTGATGTCATAATAGTCGTCATGGCGACGATGATGTCATAATGGTCGTCACGGCGACGATGATGTCATAATGGTCGTCACGGCGACGATGATGTCATAATGGTCGTCACGGCGATGATGATGTCATAATGGTCGTCACGGCGACGGTGATGTCATAATGGTCGTCATGGCGACGATGATGTCATACTGGTCGTCATGGCGACGATGATGTCATAATGGTCGTCATGGCGACGGTGTTGCCATAATGGTCGTCATGGCGACGATGATGTCATTATGGTCGTCATGCCGACGATGATGTCATAATGGTCGTCATGGCGACGGTGTTGCCATAATGGTCGTCATGGCGACGATGATGTCATAATGGTCGTCATGGCGACGATGATGTCATAATGGTCGTCATGCCGACGATGATGTCATAATGGTCGTCATGGCGAAGAAGATGTCATAATGGTCGTCATGGCGACGATGATGTCATAATGGTCGTCATGGCGACGATGACGTCATAATGGTCGTCATGGCGACGATGATGTTATAATGGTCGTCATAGCGACGGTGATGTCATAATAGTCGTCATGGCGACGATGATGTCATTATGGTTGTCATGGCTTTGGTGATGTCATAATGGTCGTCATGGCGACGGTGATGTCATAATGGTCGTCATGCCGACGATGATGTCATAATGGTCGTCATGGCGACGGTGTTGCCATAATGGTCGTCATGGCGAAGATGATGTCATAATGGTCGTCATGGCGACGGTGATGTCATAATGGTCGTCATGACGACGATGATGTCATAATGGTCGTCACGGCGATGATGATGTCATAATGGTCGTCACGGCGACGGTGATGTCATAATGGTCGTCATGACGACGATGATGTCATAATGGTCGTCATGGCGACGGTGTTGCCATAATGGTCGTCATGGCGAAGATGATGTCATAATGGTCGTCATGGCGACGGTGATGTCATAATGGTCGTCATGACGACGATGATGTCATAATGGTCGTCATGGCGAAGATGATGTCATAATGTCGTCATGGCGACGATAATGTCATAATAGTCGTCATGGCGACGATGATGTCATTATGGTCGTCATGCCGACGATGATGTCATAATGGTCGTCATGGCGACGGTGTTGCCATAATGGTCGTCATGGCGACGATGATGTCATAATGGTCGTCATGGCGACGATGATGTCATAATGGTCGTCATGGCGACGATGATGTCAATATGGTGGTCATGGCTTTGGTGATGTCATAATGGTCGTCATGGCAATGGTGATGTCAGAATGGTCGTCATGGCGACGATGATGTCAGTATGGTGGTCATGGCTTTGGTGATGTCATAATAGTCGTCATGGCGACGATGATGTCATAATGGTCGTCACGGCGACGATGATGTCATAATGGTCGTCACGGCGACGATGATGTCATACTGGTCGTCATGGCGACGGTGTTGCCATAATGGTCGTCATGGCGACGGTGTTGCCATAATGGTCGTCATGGCGACGATGATGTCATAATGGTCGTCATGGCGACGGTGATGTCATAATGGTCGTCATGGCGACGGTGATGTCATAATGGTCGTCATGGCGACGATGACGTCATCATGGTCTTCATGGCGACGATGACGTCATAATGGTCGTCATGGCGACGGTGATGCCATAATAGTCGTCATGGCGACGATGATGTCATAATGGTCGTCACGGCGACGATGATGTCATAATGGTCGTCACGGCGACGATGATGTCATAATGGTCGTCACGGCGACGGTGATGTCATAATGGTCGTCATGGCGACGATGATGTCATACTGGTCGTCATGGCGACGGTGTTGCCATAATGGTCGTCATGGCGACGATGATGTCATAATGGTCGTCATGGCGAAGATGATGTCATAATGGTCGTCATGGCGACGATGATGTCATAATGGTCGTCATGGCGACGATGACGTCATAATGGTCGTCATGGCGACGATGATGTCATAATGGTCGTCATGGCGACGGTGATGTCATAATATTCGTCATGGCGACGATGATATCATAATGGTCGTCATGCCGACGATGATGTCATAATGGTCGTCATGGCGACGGTGTTGCCATAATGGTCGTCATGGCGACGATGATGTCATAATGGTCGTCATGGCGACGATGATATTATAATGATCGTCATGGCGACGATGATGTCAGTATGGTGGTCATGGCTTTGGTGATGTCATAATGGTCGTCATGGCGACGGTGATGTCATAATGGTCGTCATGGCAATGGTGATGTCAGAATGGTCGTCATGGCGACGATGATGTCAGTATGGTGGTCATGGCTTTGGTGATGTCATAATGGTCGTCATGGCGACGATGATGTCATTATGGTTGTCATGGCTTTGGTGATGTCATAATGGTCGTCATGGCGACGGTGATGTCATAATGGTCGTCATGGCGACGATGATGTCATAATGGTCGTCACGGCGATGATGATGTCATAATGGTCGTCACGGCGACGGTGATGTCATAATGGTCGTCATGCCGACGATGATGTCATAATGGTCGTCATGGCGACGGTGTTGCCATAATGGTCGTCATGGCGACGATGATGTCATTATGGTCGTCATGGCGACGGTGATGTCATAATGGTCGTCATGACGACGATGATGTCATAATGGTCGTCATGGCGAAGATGATGTCATAATGGTCGTCATGGCGACGATAATGTCATAATAGTTGTCATGGCGACGATGATGTCATTATGGTCGTCATGCCGACGATGATATCATAATGGTCGTCATGGCGACGGTGTTGCCATAATGGTCGTCATGGCGACGATGATGTCATAATGGTCGTCATGGCGACGATGATGTCATAATGGTCGTCATGGCGACGATGATGTCAGTATGGTGGTCATGGCTTTGGTGATGTCATAATGGTCGTCATGGCGACCGTGATGTCATAATGGTCGTCATGGCAATGGTGATGTCAGAATGGTCGTCATGGCGACGATGATGTCAGTATGGTGGTCATGGCTTTGGTGATGTCATAATGGTCGTCATGGCGACGATGATGTCATTATGTTTGTCATGGCTTTGGTGATGTCATAATGGTCGTCATGGCGACGGTGATGTCATAATGGTCGTCATGGCGACGATGATGTCAGTATGGTGGTCATGGCTTTGGTGATGTCATAATGGTCGTCATGGCGACGATGATGTCATAATGGTCGTCATGGCGACGATGATGTCAATATGGTTGTCATGGCTTTGGTGATGTCATAATGGTCTTCATGGCGACGGTGATGTCATAATGGTCGTCATGGCGACGATGATGTCATAATGGTCGTCACGGCGACGATGATGTCATAATGGTCGTCACGGCGACGGTGATGTCATAATGGTCGTCATGGCGACGATGATGTCATACTGGTCGTCATGGCGACGGTGTTGCCATAATGGTCGTCATGGCGACGATGATGTCATAATGGTAGCCATGGCGACGATGATGTCATAATGGTCGTCATGGCGACGATGACGTCATAATGGTCATCATGGCGACGATGATGTCATAATGTCGTCATGGCGACGATGATGTCATACTGGTCGTCATGGCGACGGTGTTGCCATAATGGTCGTCATGGCGACGATGATGTCATAATGGTCGTCACGGCGACGATGATGTCATAATGGTCGTCACGGCGACGGTAATCTCATAATGGTCGTCATGGTGACGATGATGTCATAGTGGTCGTCATGGCGACGGTGTTGCCATAATGGTCGTCATGGCGACGATGACGTAATAATGGTCGTCATGACGACGATGATGTCATAATGGTCGTCATGGCGACGATGATGTCATACTGTTCGTCATGGTGACGGTGTTGCCATAATGGTCGTCATGGCGACGATGATGTCAATATGGTTGTCATGGCTTTGGTGATGTCATTATGGTCGTCATGGCTTTGGTGATGTCATAATGGTCGTCATGGCGACGGTGATGTCATAATGGTCGTCATGGCGACGATGATGTCATAATGGTCGTCACGGCGACGATTATGTCATAATGGTCGTCACGGCGACGGTGATGTCATAATGGTCGTCACGGCGACGATGATGTAATACTGGTCGTCATGGCGACGGTGTTGCCATAATGGTCGTCATGGCGACGATGATATCATAATGGTCGTCATGGCGACGATGATATCATAATGGTCGTCATGGCGACGATGATGTCATAATGGTCGTCATGCCGACGATGATGTCATAATGGTCGTCATGGCGAAGATGATGTCATAATGGTCGTCATGACGACGATGATGTCATAATGGTCATCATGGCGACGATGATATCATAATGGTCGTCATGCCGACGATGATGTCATAATGGTCGTCATGGCGACGGCGTTGCCATAATGGTCGTCATGGCGACGATGATGTAATAATGGTCGTCATGGCGACGATGATGTTATAATGATCGTCATGGCGACGATGATGTCAGTATGGTGGTCATGGCTTTGGTGATGTCATAATGGTCATCATGGCGACGGTGATGTCATAATGGTCGTCATGGCAATGGTGATGTCAGAATGGTCGTCACTGCGACGATGATGTCAATATGGTGGTCATGGCTTTGGTGATGTCATAATGGTCGTCATGGCGACGATGATGTCATTATGGTTGTCATGGCTTTGGTGATGTCATAATGGTCGTCATGGCGACGGTGATGTCATAATGGTCGTCATGGCGACGATGATGTCATAATGGTCGTCATGGCGACGGTGTTGCCATAATGGTCGTCATGGCGACGGTGTTGCCATAATGGTCGTCATGGCGACGGTGATGTCATAATGGACGTCATGGCGAAGATGATGTCATAATGGTCGTCATGGCGACGATGACGTCATCATGGTCTTCATGGCGACGATGACGTCATAATGGTCGTCATGGCGACGGTGATGCCATAATAGTCGTCACGGCGACGATGATGTCATAATGGTCGTCACGGCGACGATGATGTCATAATGGTCGTCACGGCGACGATGATGTCATAATGGTCGTCACGGCGACGGTGATGTCATAATGGTCGTCATGGCGACGATGATGTCATACTGGTCGTCATGGCGACGGTGTTGCCATAATGGTCGTCATGGCGACGATGATGTCATAATGGTCGTCATGGCGAAGATGATGTCATAATGGTCGTCATGGCGACGATGATGTCATAATGGTCGTCATGGCGACGATGACGTCATAATGGTCGTCATGGCGACGATGACGTCATAATGGTCATCATGGCGACGATGATGTCATAATGGTCGTCATGGCGACGGTGATGTCATAATATTCGTCATGGCGACGATGATATCATAATGGTCGTCATGCCGACGATGATGTCATAATGGTCGTCATGGCGACGGTGTTGCCATAATGGTCGTCATGGCGACGATGATGTCATAATGGTCGTCATGGCGACGATGATATTATAATGATCGTCATGGCTTTGGTGATGTCAGTATGGTGGTCATGGCTTTGGTGATGTCATAATGGTCGTCATGACGACGGTGATGTCATAATGGTCGTCATGGCAATGGTGATGTCAGAATGGTCGTCATGGCGACGATGATGTCAGTATGGTGGTCATGGCTTTGGTGATGTCATAATGGTCGTCATGGCGACGATGATGTCATTATGGTTGTCATGGCTTTGGTGATGTCATAATGGTCGTCATGGCGACGGTGATGTCATAATGGTCGTCATGGCGACGATGATGTCATAATGGTCGTCACGGCGAAGATGATGTCATAATGGTCGTCACGGCGACGGTGATGTCATAATGGTCGTCATGCCGACGATGATGTCATAATGGTCGTCATGGCGACGGTGTTGCCATAATGGTCGTCATGGCGACGATGATGTCATAATGGTCGTCATGGCGACGGTGATGTCATAATGGTCGTCATGACGACGATGATGTCATAATGGTCGTCATGGCGAAGATGATGTCATAATGGTCGTCATAGCGACGATAATGTCATAATAGTTGTCATGGCGACGATGATGTCATTATGGTCGTCATGCCGACGATGATGTCATAATGGTCGTCATGGCGACGGTGTTGCCATAATGGTCGTCATGGCGACGATGATGTCATAATGGTCGTCATGGCGACGATGATGTCATAATGGTCGTCATGGCGACGATGATGTCAGTATGGTGGTCATGGCTTTGGTGATGTCATAATGGTCGTCATGGCGACCGTGATGTCATAATGGTCGTCATGGCAATGGTGATGTCAGAATGGTCGTCATGGCGACGATGATATCAGTATGGTGGTCATGGCTTTGGTGATGTCATAATGGTCGTCATGGCGACGATGATGTCATTATGTTTGTCATGGCTTTGGTGATGTCATAATGGTCGTCATGGCGACGGTGATGTCATAATGGTCGTCATGGCGACGATGATGTCAGTATGGTGGTCATGGCTTTGGTGATGTCATAATGGTCGTCATGGCGACGATGATGTCATAATGGTCGTCATGGCGACGATGATGTCAATATGGTTGTCATGGCTTTGGTGATGTCATAATGGTCTTCATGGCGACGGTGATGTCATAATGGTCGTCATGGCGACGATGATGTCATAATGGTCGTCACGGCGACGATGATGTCATAATGGTCGTCACGGCGACGGTGATGTCATAATGGTCGTCATGGCGACGATGATGTCATACTGGTCGTCATGGCGACGGTGTTGCCATAATGGTCGTCATGGCGACGATGATGTCATAATGGTCGTCACGGCGACGATGATGTCATAATGGTTGTCACGGCGACGGTAATGTCATAATGGTCGTCATGGTGACGATGATGTCATAGTGGTCGTCATGGCGACGGTGTTGCCATAATGGTCGTCATGGCGACGATGACGTCATAATGGTCGTCATGACGACGATGATGTCATAATGGTCGTCATGGCGACGATGATGTCATACTGGTCGTCATGGTGACGGTGTTGCCATAATGGTCGTCATGGCGACGATGATGTCAATATGGTTGTCATGGCTTTGGTGATGTCATTATGGTCGTCATGGCTTTGGTGATGTCATAATGGTCGTCATGGCGACGGTAATGTCATAATATTCGTCATGGCGACGATGATATCATAATGGTCGTCATGCCGACGATGATGTCATAATGGTCGTCATGGCGACGGTGTTGCCATAATGGTCGTCATGGCGACGATGATGTCATAATGGTCGTCATGGCGACGATGATATTATAATGATCGTCATGGCGACGATGATGTCAGTATGGTGGTCATGGCTTTGGTGATGTCATAATGGTCGTCATGGCGACGGTGATGTCATAATGGTCGTCATGGCAATGGTGATGTCAGAATGGTCGTCATGGCGACGATGATGTCAGTATGGTGGTCATGGCTTTGGTGATGTCATAATGGTCGTCATGGCGACGATGATGTCATTATGGTTGTCATGGCTTTGGTGATGTCATAATGGTCGTCATGGCGACGGTGATGTCATAATGGTCGTCATGGCGACGATGATGTCATAATGGTCGTCACGGCGAAGATGATGTCATAATGGTCGTCACGGCGACGGTGATGTCATAATGGTCGTCATGCCGACGATGATGTCATAATGGTCGTCATGGCGACGGTGTTGCCATAATGGTCGTCATGGCGACGATGATGTCATAATGGTCGTCATGGCGACGGTGATGTCATAATGGTCGTCATGACGACGATGATGTCATAATGGTCGTCATGGCGAAGATGATGTCATAATGGTCGTCATAGCGACGATAATGTCATAATAGTTGTCATGGCGACGATGATGTCATTATGGTCGTCATGCCGACGATGATGTCATAATGGTCGTCATGGCGACGGTGTTGCCATAATGGTCGTCATGGCGACGATGATGTCATAATGGTCGTCATGGCGACGATGATGTCATAATGGTCGTCATGGCGACGATGATGTCAGTATGGTGGTCATGGCTTTGGTGATGTCATAATGGTCGTCATGGCGACCGTGATGTCATAATGGTCGTCATGGCAATGGTGATGTCAGAATGGTCGTCATGGCGACGATGATGTCAGTATGGTGGTCATGGCTTTGGTGATGTCATAATGGTCGTCATGGCGACGATGATGTCATTATGTTTGTCATGGCTTTGGTGATGTCATAATGGTCGTCATGGCGACGGTGATGTCATAATGGTCGTCATGGCGACGATGATGTCAGTATGGTGGTCATGGCTTTGGTGATGTCATAATGGTCGTCATGGCGACGATGATGTCATAATGGTCGTCATGGCGACGATGATGTCAATATGGTTGTCATGGCTTTGGTGATGTCATAATGGTCTTCATGGCGACGGTGATGTCATAATGGTCGTCATGGCGACGATGATGTCATAATGGTCGTCACGGCGACGATGATGTCATAATGGTCGTCACGGCGACGGTGATGTCATAATGGTCGTCATGGCGACGATGATGTCATACTGGTCGTCATGGCGACGGTGTTGCCATAATGGTCGTCATGGCGACGATGATGTCATAATGGTCGTCACGGCGACGATGATGTCATAATGGTTGTCACGGCGACGGTAATGTCATAATGGTCGTCATGGTGACGATGATGTCATAGTGGTCGTCATGGCGACGGTGTTGCCATAATGGTCGTCATGGCGACGATGACGTCATAATGGTCGTCATGACGACGATGATGTCATAATGGTCGTCATGGCGACGATGATGTCATACTGGTCGTCATGGTGACGGTGTTGCCATAATGGTCGTCATGGCGACGATGATGTCAATATGGTTGTCATGGCTTTGGTGATGTCATTATGGTCGTCATGGCTTTGGTGATGTCATAATGGTCGTCATGGCGACGGTAATGTCATAATATTCGTCATGGCGACGATGATATCATAATGGTCGTCATGCCGACGATGATGTCATAATGGTCGTCATGGCGACGGTGTTGCCATAATGGTCGTCATGGCGACGATGATGTCATAATGGTCGTCATGGCGACGATGATATTATAATGATCGTCATGGCGACGATGATGTCAGTATGGTGGTCATGGCTTTGGTGATGTCATAATGGTCGTCATGGCGACGGTGATGTCATAATGGTCGTCATGGCAATGGTGATGTCAGAATGGTCGTCATGGCGACGATGATGTCAGTATGGTGGTCATGGCTTTGGTGATGTCATAATGGTCGTCATGGCGACGATGATGTCATTATGGTTGTCATGGCTTTGGTGATGTCATAATGGTCGTCATGGCGACGGTGATGTCATAATGGTCGTCATGGCGACGATGATGTCATAATGGTCGTCACGGCGACGGTGATGTCATAATGGTCGTCATGCCGACGATGATGTCATAATGGTCGTCATGGCGACGGTGTTGCCATAATGGTCGTCATGGCGACGATGATGTCATAATGGTCGTCATGGCGACGGTGATGTCATAATGGTCGTCATGACGACGATGATGTCATAATGGTCGTCATGGCAAAGATGATGTCATAATGGTCGTCATGGCGACGATAATGTCATAATAGTTGTCATGGCGACGATGATGTCATTATGGTCGTCATGCCGACGATGATGTCATAATGGTCGTCATGGCGACGGTGTTGCCATAATGGTCGTCATGGCGACGATGATGTCATAATGGTCGTCATGGCAACGATGATGTCATAATGGTCGTCATGGCGACGATGATGTCAGTATGGTGGTCATGGCTTTGGTGATGTCATAATGGTCGTCATGGCGACGATGACGTCATCATGGTCTTCATGGCGACGATGACGTCATAATGGTCGTCATGGCGACGGTGATGCCATAATAGTCGTCATGGCGACGATGATGTCATAATGGTCGTCACGGCGACGATGATGTCATAATGGTCGTCACGGCGACGATGATGTCATAATGGTCGTCACGGCGACGGTGATGTCATAATGGTCGTCATGGCGACGATGATGTCATACTGGTCGTCATGGCGACGGTGTTGCCATAATGGTCGTCATGGCGACGATGATGTCATAATGGTCGTCATGGCGAAGATGATGTCATAATGGTCGTCATGGCGACGATGATGTCATAATGGTCGTCATGGCGACGGTGTTGCCATAATGGTCGTCATGGCGACGATGATGTCATTATGTTTGTCATGGCTTTGGTGATGTCATAATGGTCGTCATGGCGACGGTGATGTCATAATGGTCGTCATGGCGACGATGATGTCAGTATGGTGGTCATGGCTTTGGTGATGTCATAATGGTCGTCATGGCGACGATGATGTCATAATGGTCGTCATGGCGACGATGATGTCAATATGGTTGTCATGGCTTTGGTGATGTCATAATGGTCTTCATGGCGACGGTGATGTCATAATGGTCGTCATGGCGACGATGATGTCATAATGGTCGTCACGGCGACGGTGATGTCATAATGGTCGTCACGGCGACGGTGATGTCATAATGGTCGTCATGGCGACGATGATGTCATACTGGTCGTCATGGCGACGGTGTTGCCATAATGGTCGTCATGGCGACGATGATGTCATAATGGTCGCCATGGCGACGATGATGTCATAATGGTCGTCATGGCGACGATGACGTCATAATGGTCATCATGGCGACGATGATGTCATAATGTCGTCATGGCGACGATGATGTCATAATGGTCGTCATGGTGACGATGATGTCATAGTGGTCGTCATGGCGACGGTGTTGCCATAATGGTCGTCATGGCGACGATGACGTCATAATGGTCGTCATGACGACGATGATGTCATAATGGTCGTCATGGCGACGATGATGTCATACTGGTCGTCATGGTGACGGTGTTGCCATAATGGTCGTCATGGCGAAGATGATGTCAATATGGTTGTCATGGCTTTGGTGATGTCATTATGGTCGTCATGGCTTTGGTGATGTCATAATGGTCGTCATGGCGACGGTGATGTCATAATGGTCGTCATGGCGACGATGATGTCATAATGGTCGTCACGGCGACGATGATGTCATAATGGTCGTCACGGCGACGGTGATGTCATAATGGTCGTCATGGCGACGATGATGTCATACTGGTCGTCATGGCGACGGTGTTGCCATAATGGTCGTCATGGCGACGATGATATCATAATGGTCGTCATGGCGACGATGATGTCATAATGATCGTCATGCCGACGATGATGTCATAATGGTCGTCATGGCGAAGATGATGTCATAATGGTCGTCATGGCGACGATGATGTCATAATGGTCGTCATGGCGACGATGACGTCATAATGGTCGTCATGGCGACGATGATGTCATAATGGTCGTCATGGCGACGGTGATGTCATAATATTCGTCATGGCGACGATGATATCATAATGGTCGTCATGCCGACGATGATGTCATAATGGTCGTCATGGCGACGGTGTTGCCATAATGGTCGTCATGGCGACGATGATGTCATAATGGTCGTCATGGCGACGATGATGTTATAATGATCGTCATGGCGACGATGATGTCAGTATGGTGGTCATGGCTTTGGTGATGTCATAATGGTCATCATGGCGACGGTGATGTCATAATGGTCGTCATGGCAATGGTGATGTCAGAATGGTCGTCACGGCGACGATGTTGCCATAATGGTCGTCATGGCGACGATGATGTCATACTGGTCGTCATGGCGACGGTGTTGCCATAATGGTCGTCATGGCGACGATGACGTCATAATGGTCGTCATGGCAACGGTGATGTCATAATGGTCGTCATGGCGACAATGACGTCATACTGGTCGTCATGGCGACGGTGTTGCCATAATGGTCGTCATGGCGACGATGATGTCATAATGGTCGTCATGCCGACGATGATGTCATAATGGTCGTCATGGCGACGGTGTTGCCATAATGGTCGTCATGGCGACGATGATGTCATTATGGTTGTCATGGCTTTGGTGATGTCATAATGGTCGTCATGGCGACGGTGATGTCATAATGGTCGTCATGGCGACGATGATGTCATAATGGTCGTCATGGCGACGGTGATGTCATAATATTCGTCATGGCGACGATGATATCATAATGGTCGTCATGCCGACGATGATGTCATAATGGTCGTCATGGCGACGGTGTTGCCATAATGGTCGTCATGGCGACGATGATGTCATAATGGTCGTCATGGCGACGATGATATTATAATGATCGTCATGGCGACGATGATGTCAGTATGGTGGTCATGGCTTTGGTGATGTCATAATGGTCGTCATGGCGACGGTGATGTCATAATGGTCGTCATGGCAATGGTGATGTCAGAATGGTCGTCATGGCGACGATGATGTCAGTATGGTGGTCATGGCTTTGTTGATGTCATAATGGTCGTCATGGCGACGATGATGTCATTATGGTTGTCATGGCTTTGGTGATGTCATAATGGTCGTCATGGCGACGGTGATGTCATAATGGTCGTCATGGCGACGATGATGTCATAATGGTCGTCACGGCGATGATGATGTCATAATGGTCGTCATGGCGACGGTGATGTCATAATGGTCGTCATGCCGACGATGATGTCATAATGGTCGTCATGGCGACGGTGTTGCCATAATGGTCGTCATGGCGACGATGATGTCATTATGGTCGTCATGCCGACGATGATGTCATAATGGTCGTCATGGCGACGGTGTTGCCATAATGGTCGTCATGGCGACGATGATGTCATAATGGTCGTCATGGCGACGATGATGTCATAATGGTCGTCATGGCGACGATGATGTCAGTATGGTGGTCATGGCTTTGGTGATGTCATAATGGTCGTCATGGCGACCGTGATGTCATAATGGTCGTCATGGCAATGGTGATGTCAGAATGGTCGTCATGGCGACGATGATGTCAGTATGGTGGTCATGGCTTTGGTGATGTCATAATGGTCGTCATGGCGACGATGATGTCATTATGTTTGTCATGGCTTTGGTGATGTCATAATGGTCGTCATGGCGACGGTGATGTCATAATGGTCGTCATGGCGACGATGATGTCAGTATGGTGGTCATGGCTTTGGTGATGTCATAATGGTCGTCATGGCGACGATGATGTCATAATGGTCGTCATGGCGACGATGATGTCATACTGGTCGTCATGGCGACGGTGTTGCCATAATGGTCGTCATGGCTTTGGTGATGTCATAATGGTCGTCATGGCGACGGTGATGTCATAATGGTCGTCATGGCGACGATGATGTCATAATGGTCGTCATGGCGATGATGATGTCATTATGGTTATCATGGCTTTGGTGATGTCATAATGGTCGTCATGACGACGATGATGTCATAATGGACGGCACGGCGACGATGATGTCATAATGGTTGTCACGGCGACGGTGATGTCATAATGGTCGTCATGGCGACGATGATGTCATAATAGTCGTCATGGCGACGATGATGTCATAATAGTCGTCATGGCGACTATGATGTCATTATGGTTGTCATGGCTTTGGTGATGTCATAATGGTCGTCATGGCGACGGTGATGTTATAATGGTCGTCAAGGCGACGATGATGTCATAATGGTCGTCACGGCGATGATGATGTCATAATGGTCGTCACGGCGACGGTGTTGCCATAATGGTCGTCATGGCGACGATGATGTCATAATGGTCGTCATGGCGACGGTGATGTCATAATGGTCGTCATGACTACGATGATGTCATAATGGTCGTCATGGCGAAGATGATGTCATATTGGTCGTCATGGCGACGATAATGTCATAATAGTCGTCATGGCGACGATGATGTCATTATGGTCGTCATGCCGACGATGATGTCATAATGGTCGTCATGGCGACGGTGTTGCAATAATGGTCGTCATGGCGACGATGATGTCAATATGGTGGTCATGGCTTTGGTGATGTCATAATGGTCGTCATGGCGACGGTGATGTCATAATGGTCGTCATGGCAATGGTGATGTCAGAATGCTCGTCATGGCGACGATGATGTCAGTATGGTGGTCATGGCTTTGGTGATGTCATAATAGTCGTCATGGCGACGATGATGTCATAATGGTCGTCACGGCGACGATGATGTCATAATGGTCGTCACGGCGACGATGATGTCATAATGGTCGTCACGGCGATGATGATGTCATAATGGTCGTCACGGCGACGGTGATGTCATAATGGTCGTCATGGCGACGATGATGTCATACTGGTCGTCATGGCGACGGTGTTGCCATAATGGTCGTCATGGCGACGATGATGTCATACTGGTCGTCATGGCGACGGTGTTGCCATAATGGTCGTCATGGCGACGATGACGTCATAATGGTCGTCATGGCGACGATGATGTCATAATGGTCGTCATGGCGACGATGATGTCATACTGGTCGTCATGGCGACGGTGTTGCCATAATGGTCGTCATGGCGACGATGATGTCATAATGGTCGTCATGCCGACGATGATGTCATAATGGTCGTCATGGCGACGGTGTTGCCATAATGGTCGTCATGGCGACGATGATGTCATAATGGTCGTCATGGTGACGGTGATGTCATAATGGTCGTCATGCCGACGATGATGTCATAATGGTCGTCATGGCGAAGAAGATGTCATAATGGTCGTCATGGCGACGATGATGTCAGAATGGTCGTCATGGCGACGATGACGTCATAATGGTCGTCATGGCGACGATGATGTTATAATGGTCGTCATAGCGACGGTGATGTCATAATAGTCGTCATGGCGACGATGATGTCATTATGGTTGTCATGGCTTTGGTGATGTCATAATGGTCGTCATGGCGACGGTGATGTCATAATGGTCGTCATGCCGACGATGATGTCATAATGGTCGTCATGGCGACGGTGTTGCCATAATGGTCGTCATGGCGAAGATGATGTCATAATGGTCGTCATGGCGACGGTGATGTCATAATGGTCGTCATGACGACGATGATGTCATAATGGTCGTCACGGCGATGATGATGTCATAATGGTCGTCACGGCGACGGTGATGTCATAATGGTCGTCATGACGACGATGATGTCATAATGGTCGTCATGGCGACGGTGTTGCCATAATGGTCGTCATGGCGAAGATGATGTCATAATGGTCGTCATGGCGACGGTGATGTCATAATGGTCGTCATGACGACGATGATGTCATAATGGTCGTCATGGCGAAGATGATGTCATAATGTCGTCATGGCGACGATAATGTCATAATAGTCGTCATGGCGACGATGATGTCATTATGGTCGTCATGCCGACGATGATGTCATAATGGTCGTCATGGCGACGGTGTTGCCATAATGGTCGTCATGGCGACGATGATGTCATAATGGTCGTCATGGCGACGATGATGTCATAATGGTCGTCATGGCGACGATGATGTCAATATGGTGGTCATGGCTTTGGTGATGTCATAATGGTCGTCATGGCAATGGTGATGTCAGAATGGTCGTCATGGCGACGATGATGTCAGTATGGTGGTCATGGCTTTGGTGATGTCATAATAGTCGTCATGGCGACGATGATGTCATAATGGTCGTCACGGCGACGATGATGTCATAATGGTCGTCACGGCGACGATGATGTCATACTGGTCGTCATGGCGACGGTGTTGCCATAATGGTCGTCATGGCGACGGTGTTGCCATAATGGTCGTCATGGCGACGATGATGTCATAATGGTCGTCATGGCGACGGTGATGTCATAATGGTCGTCATGGCGACGGTGATGTCATAATGGTCGTCATGGCGACGATGACGTCATCATGGTCTTCATGGCGACGATGACGTCATAATGGTCGTCATGGCGACGGTGATGCCATAATAGTCGTCATGGCGACGATGATGTCATAATGGTCGTCACGGCGACGATGATGTCATAATGGTCGTCACGGCGACGATGATGTCATAATGGTCGTCACGGCGACGGTGATGTCATAATGGTCGTCATGGCGACGATGATGTCATACTGGTCGTCATGGCGACGGTGTTGCCATAATGGTCGTCATGGCGACGATGATGTCATAATGGTCGTCATGGCGAAGATGATGTCATAATGGTCGTCATGGCGACGATGATGTCATAATGGTCGTCATGGCGACGATGACGTCATAATGGTCGTCATGGCGACGATGATGTCATAATGGTCGTTATGGCGACGGTGATGTCATAATATTCGTCATGGCGACGATGATATCATAATGGTCGTCATGCCGACGATGATGTCATAATGGTCGTCATGGCGACGGTGTTGCCATAATGGTCGTCATGGCGACGATGATGTCATAATGGTCGTCATGGCGACGATGATATTATAATGATCGTCATGGCGACGATGATGTCAGTATGGTGGTCATGGCTTTGGTGATGTCATAATGGTCGTCATGGCGACGGTGATGTCATAATGGTCGTCATGGCAATGGTGATGTCAGAATGGTCGTCATGGCGACGATGATGTCAGTATGGTGGTCATGGCTTTGGTGATGTCATAATGGTCGTCATGGCGACGATGATGTCATTATGGTTGTCATGGCTTTGGTGATGTCATAATGGTCGTCATGGCGACGGTGATGTCATAATGGTCGTCATGGCGACGATGATGTCATAATGGTCGTCACGGCGATGATGATGTCATAATGGTCGTCACGGCGACGGTGATGTCATAATGGTCGTCATGCCGACGATGATGTCATAATGGTCGTCATGGCGACGGTGTTGCCATAATGGTCGTCATGGCGACGATGATGTCATTATGGTCGTCATGGCGACGGTGATGTCATAATGGTCGTCATGACGACGATGATGTCATAATGGTCGTCATGGCGAAGATGATGTCATAATGGTCGTCATGGCGACGATAATGTCATAATAGTTGTCATGGCGACGATGATGTCATTATGGTCGTCATGCCGACGATGATATCATAATGGTCGTCATGGCGACGGTGTTGCCATAATGGTCGTCATGGCGACGATGATGTCATAATGGTCGTCATGGCGACGATGATGTCATAATGGTCGTCATGGCGACGATGATGTCAGTATGGTGGTCATGGCTTTGGTGATGTCATAATGGTCGTCATGGCGACCGTGATGTCATAATGGTCGTCATGGCAATGGTGATGTCAGAATGGTCGTCATGGCGACGATGATGTCAGTATGGTGGTCATGGCTTTGGTGATGTCATAATGGTCGTCATGGCGACGATGATGTCATTATGTTTGTCATGGCTTTGGTGATGTCATAATGGTCGTCATGGCGACGGTGATGTCATAATGGTCGTCATGGCGACGATGATGTCAGTATGGTGGTCATGGCTTTGGTGATGTCATAATGGTCGTCATGGCGACGATGATGTCATAATGGTCGTCATGGCGACGATGATGTCAATATGGTTGTCATGGCTTTGGTGATGTCATAATGGTCTTCATGGCGACGGTGATGTCATAATGGTCGTCATGGCGACGATGATGTCATAATGGTCGTCACGGCGACGATGATGTCATAATGGTCGTCACGGCGTCGGTGATGTCATAATGGTCGTCATGGCGACGATGATGTCATACTGGTCGTCATGGCGACGGTGTTGCCATAATGGTCGTCATGGCGACGATGATGTCATAATGGTAGCCATGGCGACGATGATGTCATAATGGTCGTCATGGCGACGATGACGTCATAATGGTCATCATGGCGACGATGATGTCATAATGTCGTCATGGCGACGATGATGTCATACTGGTCGTCATGGCGACGGTGTTGCCATAATGGTCGTCATGGCGACGATGATGTCATAATGGTCGTCACGGCGACGATGATGTCATAATGGTCGTCACGGCGACGGTAATCTCATAATGGTCGTCATGGTGACGATGATGTCATAGTGGTCGTCATGGCGACGGTGTTGCCATAATGGTCGTCATGGCGACGATGACGTAATAATGGTCGTCATGACGACGATGATGTCATAATGGTCGTCATGGCGACGATGATGTCATACTGTTCGTCATGGTGACGGTGTTGCCATAATGGTCGTCATGGCGACGATGATGTCAATATGGTTGTCATGGCTTTGGTGATGTCATTATGGTCGTCATGGCTTTGGTGATGTCATAATGGTCGTCATGGCGACGGTGATGTCATAATGGTCGTCATGGCGACGATGATGTCATAATGGTCGTCACGGCGACGATTATGTCATAATGGTCGTCACGGCGACGGTGATGTCATAATGGTCGTCACGGCGACGATGATGTCATACTGGTCGTCATGGCGACGGTGTTGCCATAATGGTCGTCATGGCGACGATGATATCATAATGGTCGTCATGGCGACGATGATATCATAATGGTCGTCATGGCGACGATGATGTCATAATGGTCGTCATGCCGACGATGATGTCATAATGGTCGTCATGGCGAAGATGATGTCATAATGGTCGTCATGACGACGATGATGTCATAATGGTCATCATGGCGACGATGATATCATAATGGTCGTCATGCCGACGATGATGTCATAATGGTCGTCATGGCGACGGCGTTGCCATAATGGTCGTCATGGCGACGATGATGTAATAATGGTCGTCATGGCGACGATGATGTTATAATGATCGTCATGGCGACGATGATGTCAGTATGGTGGTCATGGCTTTGGTGATGTCATAATGGTCATCATGGCGACGGTGATGTCATAATGGTCGTCATGGCAATGGTGATGTCAGAATGGTCGTCACTGCGACGATGATGTCAATATGGTGGTCATGGCTTTGGTGATGTCATAATGGTCGTCATGGCGACGATGATGTCATTATGGTTGTCATGGCTTTGGTGATGTCATAATGGTCGTCATGGCGACGGTGATGTCATAATGGTCGTCATGGCGACGATGATGTCATAATGGTCGTCATGGCGACGGTGTTGCCATAATGGTCGTCATGGCGACGGTGTTGCCATAATGGTCGTCATGGCGACGGTGATGTCATAATGGACGTCATGGCGAAGATGATGTCATAATGGTCGTCATGGCGACGATGACGTCATCATGGTCTTCATGGCGACGATGACGTCATAATGGTCGTCATGGCGACGGTGATGCCATAATAGTCGTCATGGCGACGATGATGTCATAATGGTCGTCACGGCGACGATGATGTCATAATGGTCGTCACGGCGACGATGATGTCATAATGGTCGTCACGGCGACGGTGATGTCATAATGGTCGTCATGGCGACGATGATGTCATACTGGTCGTCATGGCGACGGTGTTGCCATAATGGTCGTCATGGCGACGATGATGTCATAATGGTCGTCATGGCGAAGATGATGTCATAATGGTCGTCATGGCGACGATGATGTCATAATGGTCGTCATGGCGACGATGACGTCATAATGGTCGTCATGGCGACGATGACGTCATAATGGTCATCATGGCGACGATGATGTCATAATGGTCGTCATGGCGACGGTGATGTCATAATATTCGTCATGGCGACGATGATATCATAATGGTCGTCATGCCGACGATGATGTCATAATGGTCGTCATGGCGACGGTGTTGCCATAATGGTCGTCATGGCGACGATGATGTCATAATGGTCGTCATGGCGACGATGATATTATAATGATCGTCATGGCTTTGGTGATGTCAGTATGGTGGTCATGGCTTTGGTGATGTCATAATGGTCGTCATGACGACGGTGATGTCATAATGGTCGTCATGGCGACGATGATGTCAGTATGGTGGTCATGGCTTTGGTGATGTCATAATGGTCGTCATGGCGACGATGATGTCATTATGGTTGTCATGGCTTTGGTGATGTCATAATGGTCGTCATGGCGACGGTGATGTCATAATGGTCGTCATGGCGACGATGATGTCATAATGGTCGTCACGGCGAAGATGATGTCATAATGGTCGTCACGGCGACGGTGATGTCATAATGGTCGTCATGCCGACGATGATGTCATAATGGTCGTCATGGCGACGGTGTTGCCATAATGGTCGTCATGGCGACGATGATGTCATAATGGTCGTCATGGCGACGGTGATGTCATAATGGTCGTCATGACGACGATGATGTCATAATGGTCGTCATGGCGAAGATGATGTCATAATGGTCGTCATAGCGACGATAATGTCATAATAGTTGTCATGGCGACGATGATGTCATTATGGTCGTCATGCCGACGATGATGTCATAATGGTCGTCATGGCGACGGTGTTGCCATAATGGTCGTCATGGCGACGATGATGTCATAATGGTCGTCATGGCGACGATGATGTCATAATGGTCGTCATGGCGACGATGATGTCAGTATGGTGGTCATGGCTTTGGTGATGTCATAATGGTCGTCATGGCGACCGTGATGTCATAATGGTCGTCATGGCAATGGTGATGTCAGAATGGTCGTCATGGCGACGATGATGTCAGTATGGTGGTCATGGCTTTGGTGATGTCATAATGGTCGTCATGGCGACGATGATGTCATTATGTTTGTCATGGCTTTGGTGATGTCATAATGGTCGTCATGGCGACGGTGATGTCATAATGGTCGTCATGGCGACGATGATGTCAGTATGGTGGTCATGGCTTTGGTGATGTCATAATGGTCGTCATGGCGACGATGATGTCATAATGGTCGTCATGGCGACGATGATGTCAATATGGTTGTCATGGCTTTGGTGATGTCATAATGGTCTTCATGGCGACGGTGATGTCATAATGGTCGTCATGGCGACGATGATGTCATAATGGTCGTCACGGCGACGATGATGTCATAATGGTCGTCACGGCGACGGTGATGTCATAATGGTCGTCATGGCGACGATGATGTCATACTGGTCGTCATGGCGACGGTGTTGCCATAATGGTCGTCATGGCGACGATGATGTCATAATGGTCGTCACGGCGACGATGATGTCATAATGGTTGTCACGGCGACGGTAATGTCATAATGGTCGTCATGGTGACGATGATGTCATAGTGGTCGTCATGGCGACGGTGTTGCCATAATGGTCGTCATGGCGACGATGACGTCATAATGGTCGTCATGACGACGATGATGTCATAATGGTCGTCATGGCGACGATGATGTCATACTGGTCGTCATGGTGACGGTGTTGCCATAATGGTCGTCATGGCGACGATGATGTCAATATGGTTGTCATGGCTTTGGTGATGTCATTATGGTCGTCATGGCTTTGGTGATGTCATAATGGTCGTCATGGCGACGGTAATGTCATAATATTCGTCATGGCGACGATGATATCATAATGGTCGTCATGCCGATGATGATGTCATAATGGTCGTCATGGCGACGGTGTTGCCATAATGGTCGTCATGGCGACGATGATGTCATAATGGTCGTCATGGCGACGATGATATTATAATGATCGTCATGGCGACGATGATGTCAGCATGGTGGTCATGGCTTTGGTGATGTCATAATGGTCGTCATGGCGACGGTGATGTCATAATGGTCGTCATGGCAATGGTGATGTCAGAATGGTCGTCATGGCGACGATGATGTCAGTATGGTGGTCATGGCTTTGGTGATGTCATAATGGTCGTCATGGCGACGATGATGTCATTATGGTTGTCATGGCTTTGGTGATGTCATAATGGTCGTCATGGCGACGGTGATGTCATAATGGTCGTCATGGCGACGATGATGTCATAATGGTCGTCACGGCGATGACGATGTCATAATGGTCGTCACGGCGACGGTGATGTCATAATGGTTGTCATGCCGACGATGATGTCATAATGGTCGTCATGGCGACGGTGTTGCCATAATGGTCGTCATGGCGACGATGATGTCATAATGGTCGTCATGGCGACGGTGATGTCATAATGGTCGTCATGACGACGATGATGTCATAATGGTCGTCATGGCGAAGATGATGTCATAATGGTCGTCATGGCGACGATAATGTCATAATAGTTGTCATGGCGACGATGATGTCATTATGGTCGTCATGCCGACGATGATGTCATAATGGTCGTCATGGCGACGGTGTTGCCATAATGGTCGTCATGGCGACGATGATGTCATAATGGTCGTCATGGCAACGATGATGTCATAATGGTCGTCATGGCGACGATGATGTCAGTATGGTGGTCATGGCTTTGGTGATGTCATAATGGTCGTCATGGCGACCGTGATGTCATAATGGTCGTCATGGCAATGGTGATGTCAGAATGGTCGTCATGGCGACGATGATGTCAGTATGGTGGTCATGGCTTTGGTGATGTCATAATGGTCGTCATGGCGACGATGATGTCATTATGTTTGTCATGGCTTTGGTGATGTCACAATGGTCGTCATGGCGACGGTGATGTCATAATGGTCGTCATGGCGACGATGATGTCAGTATGGTGGTCATGGCTTTGGTGATGTCATAATGGTCGTCATGGCGACGATGATGTCAATATGGTTGTCATGGCTTTGGTGATGTCATAATGGTCTTCATGGCGACGGTGATGTCATAATGGTCGTCATGGCGACGATGATGTCATAATGGTCGTCACGGCGACGATGATGTCATAATGGTCGTCACGGCGACGGTGATGTCATAATGGTCGTCATGGCGACGATGATGTCATACTGGTCGTCATGGCGACGGTGTTGCCATAATGGTCGTCATTTCGACGATGATGTCATAATGGTCGCCATGGCGACGATGATGTCATAATGGTCGTCATGGCGACGATGACGTCATAATGGTCATCATGGCGACGATGATGTCATAATGTCGTCATGGCGACGATGATGTCATACTGGTCGTCATGGCGACGGTGTTGCCATAATGGTCGTCATGGCGACGATGATGTCATAATGGTCGTCACGGCGACGATGATGTCATAATGGTCGTCACGGCGACGGTAATGTCATAATGGTCGTCATGGTGACGATGATGTCATAGTGGTCGTCATGGCGACGGTGTTGCCATAATGGTCGTCATGGCGACGATGACGTCATAATGGTCGTCATTACGACGATGATGTCATAATGGTCGTCATGGCGACGATGATGTCATACTGGTCGTCATGGTGACGGTGTTGCCATAATGGTCGTCATGGCGACGATGATGTCAATATGGTTGTCATGGCTTTGGTGATGTCATTATGGTCGTCATGGCTTTGGTGATGTCATAATGGTCGTCATGGCGACGGTGATGTCATAATGGTCGTCATGGCGACGGTGATGTCATAATGGTCGTCATGGCGACGATGATGTCATAATGGTCATCACGGCGACGATGATGTCATAATGGTCGTCACGGCGACGGTGATGTCATAATGGTCGTCATGGCGACGATGATGTCATACTGGTCGTCATGGCGACGGTGTTGCCATAATGGTCGTCATGGCGACGATGATATCATAATGGTCGTCATGGCGACGATGATGTCATAATGGTAGTCATGCCGACGATGATGTCATAATGGTCGCCATGGCGAAGATGATGTCATAATGGTCGTCATGGCGACGATGATGTCATAATGGTCGTCATGGCGACGATGACGTCATAATGGTCGTCATGGCGACGATGATGTCATAATGGTCGTCATGGCGACGGTGATGTCATAATATTCGTCATGGCGACGATGATATCATAATGGTCGTCATGCCGACGATGATGTCATAATGGTCGTCATGGCGACGGTGTTGCCATAATGGTCGTCATGGCGACGATGATGTCATAATGGTCGTCATGGCGACGATGATGTTATAATGATCGTCATGGCGACGATGATGTCAGTATGTGGTCATGGCTTTGGTGATGTCATAATGGTCATCATGGCGACGGTGATGTCATAATGGTCGTCATGGCAATGGTGATGTCAGAATGGTCGTCACGGCGACGATGTTGCCATAATGGTCGTCATGGCGACGATGATGTCATACTGGTCGTCATGGCGACGGTGTTGCCATAATGGTCGTCATGGCGACGATGACGTCATAATGGTCGTCATGGCGACGATGATGTCATAATGGTCGTCATGGCGACGATGATGTCATACTGGTCGTCATGGCGACGGTGTTGCCATAATGGTCGTCATGGCGACGATGATGTCATAATGGTCGTCATGCCGACGATGATGTCATAATGGTCGTCATGGCGACGGTGTTGCCATAATGGTCGTCATGGCGACGATGATGTCATAATGGTCGTCACGGCGATGATGATGTCATAATGGTCGTCACGGCGACGGTGATGTCATAATGGTCGTCATGACGACGATGATGTCATAATGGTCGTCATGGCGACGGTGTTGCCATAATGTTCGTCATGGCAAAGATGATGTCATAATGGTCGTCATGGCGACGATGATGTCATAATGGTCGTCATGGCGACGGTGATTCCATAATGGTCGTCATGACGACGATGATGTCATAATGGTCGTCATGGCGACGGTGTTGCCATAATGGTCGTCATGGCGACGATGATGTCATAATGGTCGTCATGGCGACGATGATGTTATAATGATCGTCATGGCGACGATGATGTCAGTATGGTGGTCATGGCTTTGGTGATGTCATAATGGTCATCATGGCGACGGTGATGTCATAATGGTCGTCATGGCAATGGTGATGTCAGAATGGTCGTCACGGCGACGATGTTGCCATAATGGTCGTCATGGCGACGATGATGTCATACTGGTCGTCATGGCGACGGTGTTGCCATAATGGTCGTCATGGCGACGATGACGTCATAATTGTCGTCATGGCGACGATGACGTCATAATGGTCGTCATGGCGACGATGATGTCATAATGGTCGTCATGGCGACGATGATGTCATACTGGTCGTCATGGCGACGGTGTTGCCATAATGGTCGTCATGGCGACGATGACGTCATAATGGTCGTCATGGCGACGATGATGTCATAATGGTCGTCATGGCGACGGTGATGTCATAATATTCGTCATGGCGACGATGATATCATAATGGTCGTCATGCCGACGATGATGTCATAATGGTCGTCATGGCGACGGTGTTGCCATAATGGTCGTCATGCCGACGATGATGTCATAATGGTCGTCATGGCGACGGTGTTGCCATAATGGTCGTCATGGCGACGATGATGTCATTATGGTCGTCATGCCGACGATGATGTCATAATGGTCGTCATGGCGACGGTGTTGCCATAATGGTCGTCATGGCGACGATGATGTCATTATGGTCGTCATGCCGACGATGATGTCAATATGGTGGTCATGGCTTTGGTGATGTCATAATGGTCGTCATGGCAATGGTGATGTCAGAATGGTCGTCATGGCGACGATGATGTCAGTATGGTGGTCATGGCTTTGGTGATGTCATAATAGTCGTCATGGCAACGATGATGTCATAATGGTCGTCACGGCGACGATGATGTCATACTGGTCGTCATGGCGACGGTGTTGCCATTATGGTCGTCATGGCGACGGTGTTGCCATAATGGTCGTCATGGCGACGATGATGTCATAATGGTCGTCATGGCGACGGTGATGTCATAATGGTCGTCATGGCGACGGTGATGTCATAATGGTCGTCATGGCGACGATGACGTCATCATGGTCTTCATGGCGACGATGACGTCATAATGGTCGTCATGGCGACGGTGATGCCATAATAGTCGTCATGGCGACGATGATGTCATAATGGTCGTCACGGCGACGATGATGTCATAATGGTCGTCACGGCGACGATGATGTCATAATGGTCGTCACGGCGACGGTGATGTCATAATGGTCGTCATGGCGACGATGATGTCATACTGGTCGTCATGGCGACGGTGTTGCCATAATGGTCGTCATGGCGACGATGATGTCATAATGGTCGTCATGGCGAAGATGATGTCATAATGGTCGTCATGGCGACGATGATGTCATAATGGTCGTCATGGCGACGATGATGTCATAATGGTCGTCATGGCGACGATGACGTCATAATGGTCGTCATGGCGACGATGATGTCATAATGGTCGTCATGGCGACGGTGATGTCATAATATTCGTCATGGCGACGATGATATCATAATGGTCGTCATGCCGACGATGATGTCATAATGGTCGTCATGGCGACGGTGTTGCCATAATGGTCGTCATGGCGACGATGATGTCATAATGGTCGTCATGGCGACGATGATGTCAGTATGGTGGTCATGGCTTTGGTGATGTCATAATGGTCGTCATGGCGACCGTGATGTCATAATGGTCGTCATGGCAATGGTGATGTCAGAATGGTCGTCATGGCGACGATGATGTCAGTATGGTGGTCATGGCTTTGGTGATGTCATAATGGTCGTCATGGCGACGATGATGTCATTATGTTTGTCATGGCTTTGGTGATGTCATAATGGTCGTCATGGCGACGGTGATGTCATAATGGTCGTCATGGCGACGATGATGTCAGTATGGTGGTCATGGCTTTGGTGATGTCATAATGGTCGTCACGGCGACGATGATGTCATAATGGTCGTCACGGCGACGATGATGTCATAATGGTCGTCACGGCGACGGTGATGTCATAATGGTCGTCATGCCGACGATGATGTCATAATGGTCGTCATGGCGACGGTGTTGCCATAATGGTCGTCATGGCGACGATGATGTCATTATGGTCGTCATGGCGACGGTGATGTCATAATGGTCGTCATGACGACGATGATGTCATAATGGTCGTCATGGCGAAGATGATGTCATAATGGTCGTCATGGCGACGATAATGTCATAATAGTTGTCATGGCGACGATGATGTCATTATGGTCGTCATGCCGACGATGATATCATAATGGTCGTCATGGCGACGGTGTTGCCATAATGGTCGTCATGGCGACGATGATGTCATAATGGTCGTCATGGCGACGATGATGTCATAATGGTCGTCATGGCGACGATGATGTCAGTATGGTGGTCATGGCTTTGGTGATGTCATAATGGTCGTCATGGCGACCGTGATGTCATAATGGTCGTCATGGCAATGGTGATGTCAGAATGGTCGTCATGGCGACGATGATGTCAGTATGGTGGTCATGGCTTTGGTGATGTCATAATGGTCGTCATGGCGACGATGATGTCATTATGTTTGTCATGGCTTTGGTGATGTCATAATGGTCGTCATGGCGACGGTGATGTCATAATGGTCGTCATGGCGACGATGATGTCAGTATGGTGGTCATGGCTTTGGTGATGTCATAATGGTCGTCACGGCGACGATGATGTCATAATGGTCGTCACGGCGACGATGATGTCATAATGGTCGTCACGGCGACGGTGATGTCATAATGGTCGTCATGCCGACGATGATGTCATAATGGTCGTCATGGCGACGGTGTTGCCATAATGGTCGTCATGGCGACGATGATGTCATTATGGTCGTCATGGCGACGGTGATGTCATAATGGTCGTCATGACGACGATGATGTCATAATGGTCGTCATGGCGAAGATGATGTCATAATGGTCGTCATGGCGACGATAATGTCATAATAGTTGTCATGGCGACGATGATGTCATTATGGTCGTCATGCCGACGATGATATCATAATGGTCGTCATGGCGACGGTGTTGCCATAATGGTCGTCATGGCGACGATGATGTCATAATGGTCGTCATGGCGACGATGATGTCAGTATGGTGGTCATGGCGACGATGATGTCATAATGGTCGTCATGGCGACCGTGATGTCATAATGGTCGTCATGGCAATGGTGATGTCAGAATGGTCGTCATGGCGACGATGATGTCAGTATGGTGGTCATGGCTTTGGTGATGTCATAATGGTCGTCATGGCGACGATGATGTCATTATGTTTGTCATGGCTTTGGTGATGTCATAATGGTCGTCATGGCGACGGTGATGTCATAATGGTCGTCATGGCGACGATGATGTCAGTATGGTGGTCATGGCTTTGGTGATGTCATAATGGTCGTCATGGCGACGATGATGTCATAATGGTCGTCATGGCGACGATGATGTCAATATGGTTGTCATGGCTTTGGTGATGTCATAATGGTCTTCATGGCGACGGTGATGTCATAATGGTCGTCATGGCGACGATGATGTCATAATGGTCGTCACGGCGACGATGATGTCATAATGGTCGTCACGGCGACGGTGATGTCATAATGGTCGTCATGGCGACGATGATGTCATACTGGTCGTCATGGCGACGGTGTTGCCATAATGGTCGTCATGGCGACGATGATGTCATAATGGTAGCCATGGCGACGATGATGTCATAATGGTCGTCATGGCGACGATGACGTCATAATGGTCATCATGGCGACGATGATGTCATAATGTCGTCATGGCGACGATGATGTCATACTGGTCGTCATGGCGACGGTGTTGCCATAATGGTCGTCATGGCGACGATGATGTCATAATGGTCGTCACGGCGACGATGATGTCATAATGGTCGTCACGGCGACGGTAATCTCATAATGGTCGTCATGGTGACGATGATGTCATAGTGGTCGTCATGGCGACGGTGTTGCCATAATGGTCGTCATGGCGACGATGACGTAATAATGGTCGTCATGACGACGATGATGTCATAATGGTCGTCATGGCGACGATGATGTCATACTGTTCGTCATGGTGACGGTGTTGCCATAATGGTCGTCATGGCGACGATGATGTCAATATGGTTGTCATGGCTTTGGTGATGTCATTATGGTCGTCATGGCTTTGGTGATGTCATAATGGTCGTCATGGCGACGGTGATGTCATAATGGTCGTCATGGCGACGATGATGTCATAATGGTCGTCACGGCGACGATTATGTCATAATGGTCGTCACGGCGACGGTGATGTCATACTGGTCGTCATGGCGACGGTGTTGCCATAATGGTCGTCATGGCGACGATGATATCATAATGGTCGTCATGGCGACGATGATATCATAATGGTCGTCATGGCGACGATGATGTCATAATGGTCGTCATGCCGACGATGATGTCATAATGGTCGTCATGGCGAAGATGATGTCATAATGGTCGTCATGACGACGATGATGTCATAATGGTCATCATGGCGACGATGATATCATAATGGTCGTCATGCCGACGATGATGTCATAATGGTCGTCATGGCGACGGCGTTGCCATAATGGTCGTCATGGCGACGATGATGTAATAATGGTCGTCATGGCGACGATGATGTTATAATGATCGTCATGGCGACGATGATGTCAGTATGGTGGTCATGGCTTTGGTGATGTCATAATGGTCATCATGGCGACGGTGATGTCATAATGGTCGTCATGGCAATGGTGATGTCAGAATGGTCGTCACGGCGACGATGATGTCAATATGGTGGTCATGACTTTGGTGATGTCATAATGGTCGTCATGGCGACGATGATGTCATTATGGTTGTCATGGCTTTGGTGATGTCATAATGGTCGTCATGGCGACGGTGATGTCATAATGGTCGTCATGGCGACGATGATGTCATAATGGTCGTCATGGCGACGGTGTTGCCATAATGGTCGTCATGGCGACGGTGTTGCCATAATGGTCGTCATGGCGACGGTGATGTCATAATGGACGTCATGGCGAAGATGATGTCATAATGGTCGTCATGGCGACGATGACGTCATCATGGTCTTCATGGCGACGATGACGTCATAATGGTCGTCATGGCGACGGTGATGCCATAATAGTCGTCATGGCGACGATGATGTCATAATGGTCGTCACGGCGACGATGATGTCATAATGGTCGTCACGGCGACGGTGATGTCATAATGGTCGTCATGGCGACGATGATGTCATACTGGTCGTCATGGCGACGGTGTTGCCATAATGGTCGTCATGGCGACGATGATGTCATAATGGTCGTCATGGCGAAGATGATGTCATAATGGTCGTCATGGCGAAGATGATGTCATAATGGTCGTCATGGCGACGATGATGTCATAATGGTCGTCATGGCGACGGTGTTGCCATAATGGTCGTCATGGCGACGATGATGTCATAATGGTCGTCATGGCGACGATGATGTCATAATGGTCGTCATGGCGACGATGATGTCAGTATGGTGGTCATGGCTTTGGTGATGTCATAATGGTCGTCATGGCGACCGTGATGTCATAATGGTCGTCATGGCAATGGTGATGTCAGAATGGTCGTCATGGCGACGATGATGTCAGTATGGTGGTCATGGCTTTGGTGATGTCATTATGGTCGTCATGGCGACGATGATGTCATTATGTTTGTCATGGCTTTGGTGATGTCATAATGGTCGTCATGGCGACGGTGATGTCATAATGGTCGTCATGGCGACGATGATGTCAGTATGGTGGTCATGGCTTTGGTGATGTCATAATGGTCGTCATGGCGACGATGATGTCATAATGGTCGTCATGGCGACGATGATGTCAATATGGTTGTCATGGCTTTGGTGATGTCATAATGGTCTTCATGGCGACGGTGATGTCATAATGGTCGTCATGGCGACGATGATGTCATAATGGTCGTCACGGCGATGATGATGTCATAATGGTCGTCACGGCGACGGTGATGTCATAATGGTCATCATGGCGACGATGATGTCATACTGGTCGTCATGGCGACGGTGTTGCCATAATGGTCGTCATGGCGACGATGATGTCATAATGGTCGCCATGGCGACGATGATGTCATAATGGTCGTCATGGCGACGATGACGTCATAATGGTCGTCATGGCGACGATGATGTCATAATGTCGTCATGGCGACGATGATGTCATACTGGTCGTCATGGCGACGGTGTTGCCATAATGGTCGTCATGGCGACGATGATGTCATAATGGTCGTCACGGCGACGATGATGTCATAATGGTCGTCACGGCGACGGTGATGTCAGTATGGTGGTCATGGCTTTGGTGATGTCATAATGGTCGTCATGGCGACGGTGATGTCATAATGGTCGTCATGGCAATGGTGATGTCAGAATGGTCGTCATGGCGACGATGATGTCAGTATGGTGGTCATGGCTTTGGTGATGTCATAATGGTCGTCATGGCGACGATGATGTCATTATGGTTGTCATGGCTTTGGTGATGTCATAATGGTCGTCATGGCGACGGTGATGTCATAATGGTCGTCATGGCGACGATGATGTCATAATGGTCGTCACGGCGATGACGATGTCATAATGGTCGTCACGGCGACGGTGATGTCATAATGGTTGTCATGCCGACGATGATGTCATAATGGTCGTCATGGCGACGGTGTTGCCATAATGGTCGTCATGGCGACGATGATGTCATAATGGTCGTCATGGCGACGGTGATGTCATAATGGTCGTCATGACGACGATGATGTCATAATGGTCGTCATGGCGAAGATGATGTCATAATGGTCGTCATGGCGACGATAATGTCATAATAGTTGTCATGGCGACGATGATGTCATTATGGTCGTCATGCCGACGATGATGTCATAATGGTCGTCATGGCGACGGTGTTGCCATAATGGTCGTCATGGCGACGATGATGTCATAATGGTCGTCATGGCAACGATGATGTCATAATGGTCGTCATGGCGACGATGATGTCAGTATGGTGGTCATGGCTTTGGTGATGTCATAATGGTCGTCATGGCGACCGTGATGTCATAATGGTCGTCATGGCAATGGTGATGTCAGAATGGTCGTCATGGCGACGATGATGTCAGTATGGTGGTCATGGCTTTGGTGATGTCATAATGGTCGTCATGGCGACGATGATGTCATTATGTTTGTCATGGCTTTGGTGATGTCACAATGGTCGTCATGGCGACGGTGATGTCATAATGGTCGTCATGGCGACGATGATGTCAGTATGGTGGTCATGGCTTTGGTGATGTCATAATGGTCGTCATGGCGACGATGATGTCAATATGGTTGTCATGGCTTTGGTGATGTCATAATGGTCTTCATGGCGACGGTGATGTCATAATGGTCGTCATGGCGACGATGATGTCATAATGGTCGTCACGGCGACGATGATGTCATAATGGTCGTCACGGCGACGGTGATGTCATAATGGTCGTCATGGCGACGATGATGTCATACTGGTCGTCATGGCGACGGTGTTGCCATAATGGTCGTCATGGCGACGATGATGTCATAATGGTCGCCATGGCGACGATGATGTCATAATGGTCGTCATGGCGACGATGACGTCATAATGGTCATCATGGCGACGATGATGTCATAATGTCGTCATGGCGACGATGATGTCATACTGGTCGTCATGGCGACGGTGTTGCCATAATGGTCGTCATGGCGACGATGATGTCATAATGGTCGTCACGGCGACGATGATGTCATAATGGTCGTCACGGCGACGGTAATGTCATAATGGTCGTCATGGTGACGATGATGTCATAGTGGTCGTCATGGCGACGGTGTTGCCATAATGGTCGTCATGGCGACGATGACGTCATAATGGTCGTCATGACGACGATGATGTCATAATGGTCGTCATGGCGACGATGATGTCATACTGGTCGTCATGGTGACGGTGTTGCCATAATGGTCGTCATGGCGACGATGATGTCAATATGGTTGTCATGGCTTTGGTGATGTCATTATGGTCGTCATGGCTTTGGTGATGTCATAATGGTCGTCATGGCGACGGTGATGTCATAATGGTCGTCATGGCGACGATGATGTCATAATGGTCGTCACGGCGACGATGATGTCATAATGGTCGTCACGGCGACGGTGATGTCATAATGGTCGTCATGGCGACGATGATGTCATAATGGTCGTCATGGCGACGATGATGTCATACTGGTCGTCATGGCGACGGTGTTGCCATAATGGTCGTCATGGCGACGATGATATCATAATGGTCGTCATGGCAACGATGATGTCATAATGGTAGTCATGCCAACGATGATGTCATAATGGTCGCCATGGCGAAGATGATGTCATAATGGTCGTCATGGCGACGATGATGTCATAATGGTCGTCATGGCGACGATGACGTCATAATGGTCGTCATGGCGACGATGATGTCATAATGGTCGTCATGGCGACGGTGATGTCATAATATTCGTCATGGCGACGATGATATCATAATGGTCGTCATGCCGACGATGATGTCATAATGGTCGTCATGGCGACGGTGTTGCCATAATGGTCGTCATGGCGACGATGATGTCATAATGGTCGTCATGGTGACGATGATGTTATAATGATCGTCATGGCGACGATGATGTCAGTATGTGGTCATGGCTTTGGTGATGTCATAATGGTCATCATGGCGACGGTGATGTCATAATGGTCGTCATGGCAATGGTGATGTCAGAATGGTCGTCACGGCGACGATGTTGCCATAATGGTCATCATGGCGACGATGATGTCATACTGGTCGTCATGGCGACGGTGTTGCCATAATGGTCGTCATGGCGACGATGACGTCATAATGGTCGTCATGGCGACGATGATGTCATAATGGTCGTCATGGCGACGATGATGTCATACTGGTCGTCATGGCGACGGTGTTGCCATAATGGTCGTCATGGCGACGATGATGTCATAATGGTCGTCATGCCGACGATGATGTCATAATGGTCGTCATGGCGACGGTGTTGCCATAATGGTCGTCATGGCGACGATGATGTCATAATGGTCGTCACGGCGATGATGATGTCATAATGGTCGTCACGGCGACGGTGATGTCATAATGGTCGTCATGACGACGATGATGTCATAATGGTCGTCATGGCGACGGTGTTGCCATAATGGTCGTCATGGCAAAGATGATGTCATAATGGTCGTCATGGCGACGATGATGTCATAATGGTCATCATGGCGACGGTGATGTCATAATGGTCGTCATGACGACGATGATGTCATAATGGTCGTCATGGCGACGGTGTTGCCATAATGGTCGTCATGGCGACGATGATGTCATAATGGTCGTCATGGCGACGATGATGTTATAATGATCGTCATGGCGACGATGATGTCAGTATGGTGGTCATGGCTTTGGTGATGTCATAATGGTCATCATGGCGACGGTGATGTCATAATGGTCGTCATGGCGACGGTGTTGCCATAATGGTCGTCATGGCGACGATGATGTCATTATGGTCGTCATGGCGACGGTGATGTCATAATGGTCGTCATGACGACGATGATGTCATAATGGTCGTCATGGCGAAGATGATGTCATAATGGTCGTCATGGCGACGATAATGTCATAATAGTTGTCATGGCGACGATGATGTCATTATGGTCGTCATGCCGACGATGATATCATAATGGTCGTCATGGCGACGGTGTTGCCATAATGGTCGTCATGGCGACGATGATGTCATAATGGTCGTCATGGCGACGATGATGTCATAATGGTCGTCATGGCGACGATGATGTCAGTATGGTGGTCATGGCTTTGGTGATGTCATAATGGTCGTCATGGCGACCGTGATGTCATAATGGTCGTCATGGCAATGGTGATGTCAGAATGGTCGTCATGGCGACGATGATGTCAGTATGGTGGTCATGGCTTTGGTGATGTCATAATGGTCGTCATGGCGACGATGATGTCATTATGTTTGTCATGGCTTTGGTGATGTCATAATGGTCGTCATGGCGACGGTGATGTCATAATGGTCGTCATGGCGACGATGATGTCAGTATGGTGGTCATGGCTTTGGTGATGTCATAATGGTCGTCACGGCGACGATGATGTCATAATGGTCGTCACGGCGACGATGATGTCATAATGGTCGTCACGGCGACGGTGATGTCATAATGGTCGTCATGCCGACGATGATGTCATAATGGTCGTCATGGCGACGGTGTTGCCATAATGGTCGTCATGGCGACGATGATGTCATTATGGTCGTCATGGCGACGGTGATGTCATAATGGTCGTCATGACGACGATGATGTCATAATGGTCGTCATGGCGAAGATGATGTCATAATGGTCGTCATGGCGACGATAATGTCATAATAGTTGTCATGGCGACGATGATGTCATTATGGTCGTCATGCCGACGATGATATCATAATGGTCGTCATGGCGACGGTGTTGCCATAATGGTCGTCATGGCGACGATGATGTCATAATGGTCGTCATGGCGACGATGATGTCAGTATGGTGGTCATGGCGACGATGATGTCATAATGGTCGTCATGGCGACCGTGATGTCATAATGGTCGTCATGGCAATGGTGATGTCAGAATGGTCGTCATGGCGACGATGATGTCAGTATGGTGGTCATGGCTTTGGTGATGTCATAATGGTCGTCATGGCGACGATGATGTAATTATGTTTGTCATGGCTTTGGTGATGTCATAATGGTCGTCATGGCGACGGTGATGTCATAATGGTCGTCATGGCGACGATGATGTCAGTATGGTGGTCATGGCTTTGGTGATGTCATAATGGTCGTCATGGCGACGATGATGTCATAATGGTCGTCATGGCGACGATGATGTCAATATGGTTGTCATGGCTTTGGTGATGTCATAATGGTCGTCATGGCGACGATGATGTCATAATGGTCGTCATGGCGACGATGATGTCATAATGGTCGTCACGGCGACGATGATGTCATAATGGTCGTCACGGCGACGGTGATGTCATAATGGTCGTCATGGCGACGATGATGTCATACTGGTCGTCATGGCGACGGTGTTGCCATAATGGTCGTCATGGCGACGATGATGTCATAATGGTAGCCATGGCGACGATGATGTCATAATGGTCGTCATGGCGACGATGACGTCATAATGGTCATCATGGCGACGATGATGTCATAATGTCGTCATGGCGACGATGATGTCATACTGGTCGTCATGGCGACGGTGTTGCCATAATGGTCGTCATGGCGACGATGATGTCATAATGGTCGTCACGGCGACGATGATGTCATAATGGTCGTCACGGCGACGGTAATCTCATAATGGTCGTCATGGTGACGATGATGTCATAGTGGTCGTCATGGCGACGGTGTTGCCATAATGGTCGTCATGGCGACGATGACGTAATAATGGTCGTCATGACGACGATGATGTCATAATGGTCGTCATGGCGACGATGATGTCATACTGTTCGTCATGGTGACGGTGTTGCCATAATGGTCGTCATGGCGACGATGATGTCAATATGGTTGTCATGGCTTTGGTGATGTCATTATGGTCGTCATGGCTTTGGTGATGTCATAATGGTCGTCATGGCAACGGTGATGTCATAATGGTCGTCATGGCGACGATGATGTCATAATGGTCGTCACGGCGACGATTATGTCATAATGGTCGTCACGGCGACGGTGATGTCATACTGGTCGTCATGGCGACGGTGTTGCCATAATGGTCGTCATGGCGACGATGATATCATAATGGTCGTCATGGCGACGATGATATCATAATGGTCGTCATGGCGACGATGATGTCATAATGGTCGTCATGCCGACGATGATGTCATAATGGTCGTCATGGCGAAGATGATGTCATAATGGTCGTCATGACGACGATGATGTCATAATGGTCATCATGGCGACGATGATATCATAATGGTCGTCATGCCGACGATGATGTCATAATGGTCGTCATGGCGACGGCGTTGCCATAATGGTCGTCATGGCGACGATGATGTAATAATGGTCGTCATGGCGACGATGATGTTATAATGATCGTCATGGCGACGATGATGTCAGTATGGTGGTCATGGCTTTGGTGATGTCATAATGGTCATCATGGCGACGGTGATGTCATAATGGTCGTCATGGCAATGGTGATGTCAGAATGGTCGTCACGGCGACGATGATGTCAATATGGTGGTCATGGCTTTGGTGATGTCATAATGGTCGTCATGGCGACGATGATGTCATTATGGTTGTCATGGCTTTGGTGATGTCATAATGGTCGTCATGGCGACGGTGATGTCATAATGGTCGTCATGGCGACGATGATGTCATAATGGTCGTCATGGCGACGGTGTTGCCATAATGGTCGTCATGGCGACGGTGTTGCCATAATGGTCGTCATGGCGACGGTGATGTCATAATGGACGTCATGGCGAAGATGATGTCATAATGGTCGTCATGGCGACGATGACGTCATCATGGTCTTCATGGCGACGATGACGTCATAATGGTCGTCATGGCGACGGTGATGCCATAATAGTCGTCATGGCGACGATGATGTCATAATGGTCGTCACGGCGACGATGATGTCATAATGGTCGTCACGGCGACGATGATGTCATAATGGTCGTCACGGCGACGGTGATGTCATAATGGTCGTCATGGCGACGATGATGTCATACTGGTCGTCATGGCGACGGTGTTGCCATAATGGTCGTCATGGCGACGATGATGTCATAATGGTCGTCATGGCGAAGATGATGTCATAATGGTCGTCATGGCGACGATGATGTCATAATGGTCGTCATGGCGACGATGACGTCATAATGGTCGTCATGGCGACGATGATGTCATAATGGTCGTCATGGCGACGGTGATGTCATAATATTCGTCATGGCGACGATGATATCATAATGGTCGTCATGCCGACGATGATGTCATAATGGTCGTCATGGCGACGGTGTTGCCATAATGGTCGTCATGGCGACGATGATGTCATAATGGTCGTCATGGCGACGATGATGTCATAATGGTCGTCATGGCGACGGTGATGTCATAATATTCGTCATGGCGACGATGATATCATAATGGTCGTCATGCCGACGATGATGTCATAATGGTCGTCATGGCGACGGTGTTGCCATAATGGTCGTCATGGCGACGATGATGTCATAATGGTCGCCATGGCGACGATGATGTCATAATGGTCGTCATGGCGACGATGACGTCATAATGGTCGTCATGGCGACGATGATGTCATAATGTCGTCATGGCGACGATGATGTCATACTGGTCGTCATGGCGACGGTGTTGCCATAATGGTCGTCATGGCGACGATGATGTCATAATGGTCGTCACGGCGACGATGATGTCATAATGGTCGTCACGGCGACGGTAATGTCATAATGGTCGTCATGGTGACGATGATGTCATAGTGGTCGTCATGGCGACGGTGTTGCCATAATGGTCGTCATGGCGACGATGACGTCATAATGGTCGTCATGACGACGATGATGTCATAATGGTCGTCATGGCGACGATGATGTCATACTGGTCGTCATGGTGACGGTGTTGCCATAATGGTCGTCATGGCGACGATGATGTCAATATGGTTGTCATGGCTTTGGTGATGTCATTATGGTCGTCATGGCTTTGGTGATGTCATAATGGTCGTCATGGCGACGGTGATGTCATAATATTCGTCATGGCGACGATGATATCATAATGGTCGTCATGCCGACGATGATGTCATAATGGTCGTCATGGCGACGGTGTTGCCATAATGGTCGTCATGGCGACGATGATGTCATAATGGTCGTCATGGCGACGATGATATTATAATGATCGTCATGGCGACGATGATGTCAGTATGGTGGTCATGGCTTTGGTGATGTCATAATGGTCGTCATGGCGACGGTGATGTCATAATGGTCGTCATGGCAATGGTGATGTCAGAATGGTCGTCATGGCGACGATGATGTCAGTATGGTGGTCATGGCTTTGGTGATGTCATAATGGTCGTCATGGCGACGATGATGTCATTATGGTTGTCATGGCTTTGGTGATGTCATAATGGTCGTCATGGCGACGGTGATGTCATAATGGTCGTCATGGCGACGATGATGTCATAATGGTCGTCACGGCGATGACGATGTCATAATGGTCGTCACGGCGACGGTGATGTCATAATGGTTGTCATGCCGACGATGATGTCATAATGGTCGTCATGGCGACGGTGTTGCCATAATGGTCGTCATGGCGACGATGATGTCATAATGGTCGTCATGGCGACGGTGATGTCATAATGGTCGTCATGACGACGATGATGTCATAATGGTCGTCATGGCGAAGATGATGTCATAATGGTCGTCATGGCGACGATAATGTCATAATAGTTGTCATGGCGACGATGATGTCATTATGGTCGTCATGCCGACGATGATGTCATAATGGTCGTCATGGCGACGGTGTTGCCATAATGGTCGTCATGGCGACGATGATGTCATAATGGTCGTCATGGCAACGATGATGTCATAATGGTCGTCATGGCGACGATGATGTCAGTATGGTGGTCATGGCTTTGGTGATGTCATAATGGTCGTCATGGCGACCGTGATGTCATAATGGTCGTCATGGCAATGGTGATGTCAGAATGGTCGTCATGGCGACGATGATGTCAGTATGGTGGTCATGGCTTTGGTGATGTCATAATGGTCGTCATGGCGACGATGATGTCATTATGTTTGTCATGGCTTTGGTGATGTCACAATGGTCGTCATGGCGACGGTGATGTCATAATGGTCGTCATGGCGACGATGATGTCAGTATGGTGGTCATGGCTTTGGTGATGTCATAATGGTCGTCATGGCGACGATGATGTCAATATGGTTGTCATGGCTTTGGTGATGTCATAATGGTCTTCATGGCGACGGTGATGTCATAATGGTCGTCATGGCGACGATGATGTCATAATGGTCGTCACGGCGACGATGATGTCATAATGGTCGTCACGGCGACGGTGATGTCATAATGGTCGTCATGGCGACGATGATGTCATACTGGTCGTCATGGCGACGGTGTTGCCATAATGGTCGTCATGGCGACGATGATGTCATAATGGTCGCCATGGCGACGATGATGTCATAATGGTCGTCATGGCGACGATGACGTCATAATGGTCATCATGGCGACGATGATGTCATAATGTCGTCATGGCGACGATGATGTCATACTGGTCGTCATGGCGACGGTGTTGCCATAATGGTCGTCATGGCGACGATGATGTCATAATGGTCGTCACGGCGACGATGATGTCATAATGGTCGTCACGGCGACGGTAATGTCATAATGGTCGTCATGGTGACGATGATGTCATAGTGGTCGTCATGGCGACGGTGTTGCCATAATGGTCGTCATGGCGACGATGACGTCATAATGGTCGTCATGGCGACGATGATGTCATACTGGTCGTCATGGTGACGGTGTTGCCATAATGGTCGTCATGGCGACGATGATGTCAATATGGTTGTCATGGCTTTGGTGATGTCATTATGGTCGTCATGGCTTTGGTGATGTCATAATGGTCGTCATGGCGACGGTGATGTCATAATGGTCGTCATGGCGACGATGATGTCATAATGGTCGTCACGGCGACGATGATGTCATAATGGTCGTCACGGCGACGGTGATGTCATAATGGTCGTCATGGCGACGATGATGTCATACTGGTCGTCATGGCGACGGTGTTGCCATAATGGTCGTCATGGCGACGATGATATCATAATGGTCGTCATGGCAACGATGATGTCATAATGGTAGTCATGCCGACGATGATGTCATAATGGTCGCCATGGCGAAGATGATGTCATAATGGTCGCCATGGCGACGATGATGTCATAATGGTCGTCATGGCGACGATGACGTCATAATGGTCGTCATGGCGACGATGATGTCATAATGGTCGTCATGGCGACGGTGATGTCATAATATTCGTCATGGCGACGATGATATCATAATGGTCGTCATGCCGACGATGATGTCATACTGGTCGTCATGGCGACGGTGTTGCCATAATGGTCGTCATGGCGACGATGATGTCATAATGGTCGTCATGGCGACGATGATGTCATACTGGTCGTCATGGCGACGGTGTTGCCATAATGGTCGTCATGGCGACGATGATGTCATAATGGTCGTCATGCCGACGATGATGTCATAATGGTCGTCATGGCGACGGTGTTGCCATAATGGTCGTCATGGCGACGATGATGTCATAATGGTCGTCACGGCGATGATGATGTCATAATGGTCGTCACGGCGACGGTGATGTCATAATGGTCGTCATGACGACGATGATGTCATAATGGTCGTCATGGCGACGGTGTTGCCATAATGGTCGTCATGGCAAAGATGATGTCATAATGGTCGTCATGGCGACGATGATGTCATAATGGTCATCATGGCGACGGTGATGTCATAATGGTCGTCATGACGACGATGATGTCATAATGGTCGTCATGGCGACGGTGTTGCCATAATGGTCGTCATGGCGACGATGATGTCATAATGGTCGTCATGGCGACGATGATGTTATAATGATCGTCATGGCGACGATGATGTCAGTATGGTGGTCATGGCTTTGGTGATGTCATAATGGTCATCATGGCGACGGTGATGTCATAATGGTCGTCATGGCAATGGTGATGTCAGAATGGTCGTCACGGCGACGATGTTGCCATAATGGTCGTCATGGCGACGATGATGTCATACTGGTCGTCATGGCGACGGTGTTGCCATAATGGTCGTCATGGCGACGATGACGTCATAATGGTCGTCATGGCGACGATGACGTCATAATGGTCGTCATGGCGACGATGATGTCATAATGGTCGTCATGGCGACGATGATGTCATACTGGTCGTCATGGCGACGGTGTTGCCATAATGGTCGTCATGGCGACGATGACGTCATAATGGTCGTCATGGCGACGATGATGTCATAATGGTCGTCATGGCGACGGTGATGTCATAATATTCGTCATGGCGACGATGATATCATAATGGTCGTCATGCCGATGATGATGTCATAATGGTCGTCATGGCGACGGTGTTGCCATAATGGTCGTCATGCCGACGATGATGTCATAATGGTCGTCATGGCGACGGTGTTGCCATAATGGTCGTCATGGCGACGATGATGTCATAATGGTCGTCATGGCGACGGTGATGTTATAATGATCGTCATGGCGACGATGATGTCATACTGGTCGTCATGGCGACGGTGTTGCCATAATGGTCGTCATGGCGACGATGACGTCATAATGGTCGTCATGGCGACGATGATGTCATAATGGTCGTCATGGCGACGGTGATGTCATAATATTCGTCATGGCGACGATGATATCATAATGGTCGTCATGCCGACGATGATGTCATAATGGTCGTCATGGCGACGGTGTTGCCATAATGGTCGTCATGGCGACGATGATGTCATAATGGTCGTCATGGCGACGATGATGTTATAATGATCGTCATGGCGACGATGATGTCAGTATGGTGGTCATGGCTTTGGTGATGTCATAATGGTCATCATGGCGACGGTGATGTCATAATGGTCGTCATGGCGAAGATGATGTCATAATGGTCGTCATGGCGACGATGATGTCATAATGGTCGTCATGGCGACGATGACGTCATAATGGTCGTCATGGCGACGATGATGTCATAATGGTCGTCATGGCGACGGTGATGTCATAATATTCGTCATGGCGACGATGATATCATAATGGTCGTCATGCTGACGATGATGTCATAATGGTCGTCATGGCGACGGTGTTGCCATAATGGTCGTCATGGCGACGATGATGTCATAATGGTCGTCATGGCGACGATGATGTTATAATGATCGTCATGGCGACGATGATGTCAGTATGGTGGTCATGGCTTTGGTGATGTCATAATGGTCATCATGGCGACGGTGATGTCATAATGGTCGTCATGGCAATGGTGATGTCAGAATGGTCGTCACGGCGACGATGTTGCCATAATGGTCGTCATGGCGACGATGATGTCATACTGGTCGTCATGGCGACGGTGTTGCCATAATGGTCGTCATGGCGACGATGACGTCATAATGGTCGTCATGGCGACGATGATGTCATAATGGTCGTCATGGCGACGGTGATGTCATAATATTCGTCATGGCGACGATGATATCATAATGGTCGTCATGCCGACGATGATGTCATAATGGTCGTCATGGCGACGGTGTTGCCATAATGGTCGTCATGGCGACGATGATGTCATAATGGTCGTCATGGCGACGATGATGTTATAATGATCGTCATGGCGACGATGATGTCAGTATGGTGGTCATGGCTTTGGTGATGTCATAATGGTCATCATGGCGACGGTGATGTCATAATGGTCGTCATGGCAATGGTGATGTCAGAATGGTCGTCACGGCGACGATGTTGCCATAATGGTCGTCATGGCGACGATGATGTCATACTGGTCGTCATGGCGACGGTGTTGCCATAATGGTCGTCATGGCGACGATGATGTCATAATGGTCGTCATGGCGACGATGATGTCATAATGGTCGTCATGGCGACGATGATGTCATACTGGTCGTCATGGCGACGGTGTTGCCATAATGGTCGTCATGGCGACGATGATGTCATAATGGTCGTCATGCCGACGATGATGTCATAATGGTCCTCATGGCGACGGTGTTGCCATAATGGTCGTCATGGCGACGATGATGTCATAATGGTCGTCATGGTGACGGTGATGTCATAATGGTCGTCATGCCGACGATGATGTCATAATGGTCGTCATGGCGAAGAAGATGTCATAATGGTCGTCATGGCGACGATGATGTCATAATGGTCGTCATGGCGACGATGACGTCATAATGGTCGTCATGGCGACGATGATGTTATAATGGTCGTCATAGCGACGGTGATGTCATAATAGTCGTCATGGCGACGATGATGTCATTATGGTTGTCATGGCTTTGGTGATGTCATAATGGTCGTCATGGCGACGGTGATGTCATAATGGTCGTCATGCCGACGATGATGTCATAATGGTCTTCATGGCGACGGTGTTGCCATAATGGTCGTCATGGCGAAGATGATGTCATAATGGTCGTCATGGCGACGGTGATGTCATAATGGTCGTCATGACGACGATGATGTCATAATGGTCGTCACGGCGATGATGATGTCATAATGGTCGTCACGGCGACGGTGATGTCATAATGGTCGTCATGACGACGATGATGTCATAATGGTCGTCATGGCGACGGTGTTGCCATAATGGTCGTCATGGCGAAGATGATGTCATAATGGTCGTCATGGCGACGGTGATGTCATAATGGTCGTCATGACGACGATGATGTCATAATGGTCGTCATGGCGAAGATGATGTCATAATGTCGTCATGGCGACGATAATGTCATAATAGTCGTCATGGCGACGATGATGTCATTATGGTCGTCATGCCGACGATGATGTCATAATGGTCGTCATGGCGACGGTGTTGCCATAATGGTCGTCATGGCGACGATGATGTCATAATGGTCGTCATGGCGACGATGATGTCATAATGGTCGTCATGGCGACGATGATGTCAATATGGTGGTCATGGCTTTGGTGAAGTCATAATGGTCGTCATGGCAATGGTGATGTCAGAATGGTCGTCATGGCGACGATGATGTCAGTATGGTGGTCATGGCTTTGGTGATGTCATAATAGTCGTCATGGCGACGATGATGTCATAATGGTCGTCACGGCGATGATGATGTCATAATGGTCGTCACGGCGACGATGATGTCATACTGGTCGTCATGGCGACGGTGTTGCCATAATGGTCGTCATGGCGACGGTGTTGCCATAATGGTCGTCATGGCGACGATGATGTCATAATGGTCGTCATGGCGACGGTGATGTCATAATGGTCGTCATGGCAAAGATGATGCCATAATGGTCGTCATGGCGACGATGACGTCACCATGGTCTTCATGGCGACGATGACGTCATAATGGTCGTCATGGCGACGGTGATGCCATAATAGTCGTCATGGCGACGATGATGTCATAATGGTCGTCACGGCGACGGTAATGTCATAATGGTCGTCATGGTGACGATGATGTCACAGTGGTCGTCATGGCGACGGTGTTGCCATAATGGTCGTCATGGCGACGATGACGTCATAATGGTCGTCATGACGACGATGATGTCATAATGGTCGTCATGGCGACGATGATGTCATACTGGTCGTCATGGTGACGGTGTTGCCATAATGGTCGTCATGGCGACGATGATGTCAATATGGTTGTCATGGCTTTGGTGATGTCATTATGGTCGTCATGGCTTTGGTGATGTCATAATGGTCGTCATGGCGACGGTGATGTCATAATGGTCGTCATGGCGACGATGATGTCATAATGGTCGTCACGGCGACGATGATGTCATAATGGTCGTCACGGCGACGGTGATGTCATAATGGTCGTCATGGCGACGATGATGTCATACTGGTCGTCATGGCGACGGTGTTGCCATAATGGTCGTCATGGCGACGATGATATAATAATGGTCGTCATGGCGACGATGATGTCATAATGGTCGTCATGGCGACGATGATGTCATAATGGTCGTCATGGCGACGGTGATGTCATAATATTCGTCATGGCGACGATGATATCATAATGGTCGTCATGCCGACGATGATGTCATAATGGTCGTCATGGCGACGGTGTTGCCATAATGGTCGTCATGGCGACGATGATGTCATAATGGTCGTCATGGCGACGATGATGTTATAATGATCGTCATGGCGACGATGATGTCAGTATGGTGGTCATGGCTTTGGTGATGTCATAATGGTCATCATGGCGACGGTGATGTCATAATGGTCGTCATGGCGAAGATGATGTCATAATGGTCGTCATGGCGACGATGATGTCATAATGGTCGTCATGGCGACGATGACGTCATAATGGTCGTCATGGCGACGATGATGTCATAATGGTCGTCATGGCGACGGTGATGTCATAATATTCGTCATGGCGACGATGATATCATAATGGTCGTCATGCTGACGATGATGTCATAATGGTCGTCATGGCGACGGTGTTGCCATAATGGTCGTCATGGCGACGATGATGTCATAATGGTCGTCATGGCGACGATGATGTTATAATGATCGTCATGGCGACGATGATGTCAGTATGGTGGTCATGGCTTTGGTGATGTCATAATGGTCATCATGGCGACGGTGATGTCATAATGGTCGTCATGGCAATGGTGATGTCAGAATGGTCGTCACGGCGACGATGTTGCCATAATGGTCGTCATGGCGACGATGATGTCATACTGGTCGTCATGGCGACGGTGTTGCCATAATGGTCGTCATGGCGACGATGACGTCATAATGGTCGTCATGGCGACGATGATGTCATAATGGTCGTCATGGCGACGGTGATGTCATAATATTCGTCATGGCGACGATGATATCATAATGGTCGTCATGCCGACGATGATGTCATAATGGTCGTCATGGCGACGGTGTTGCCATAATGGTCGTCATGGCGACGATGATGTCATAATGGTCGTCATGGCGACGATGATGTTATAATGATCGTCATGGCGACGATGATGTCAGTATGGTGGTCATGGCTTTGGTGATGTCATAATGGTCATCATGGCGACGGTGATGTCATAATGGTCGTCATGGCAATGGTGATGTCAGAATGGTCGTCACGGCGACGATGTTGCCATAATGGTCGTCATGGCGACGATGATGTCATACTGGTCGTCATGGCGACGGTGTTGCCATAATGGTCGTCATGGCGACGATGACGTCATAATGGTCGTCATGGCGACGATGATGTCATAATGGTCGTCATGGCGACGATGATGTCATACTGGTCGTCATGGCGACGGTGTTGCCATAATGGTCGTCATGGCGACGATGATGTCATAATGGTCGTCATGCCGACGATGATGTCATAATGGTCGTCATGGCGACGGTGTTGCCATAATGGTCGTCATGGCGACGATGATGTCATAATGGTCGTCATGGTGACGGTGATGTCATAATGGTCGTCATGCCGACGATGATGTCATAATGGTCGTCATGGCGAAGAAGATGTCATAATGGTCGTCATGGCGACGATGATGTCATAATGGTCGTCATGGCGACGATGACGTCATAATGGTCGTCATGGCGACGATGATGTTATAATGGTCGTCATAGCGACGGTGATGTCATAATAGTCGTCATGGCGACGATGATGTCATTATGGTTGTCATGGCTTTGGTGATGTCATAATGGTCGTCATGGCGACGGTGATGTCATAATGGTCGTCATGCCGACGATGATGTCATAATGGTCTTCATGGCGACGGTGTTGCCATAATGGTCGTCATGGCGAAGATGATGTCATAATGGTCGTCATGGCGACGGTGATGTCATAATGGTCGTCATGACGACGATGATGTCATAATGGTCGTCACGGCGATGATGATGTCATAATGGTCGTCACGGCGACGGTGATGTCATAATGGTCGTCATGACGACGATGATGTCATAATGGTCGTCATGGCGACGGTGTTGCCATAATGGTCGTCATGGCGAAGATGATGTCATAATGGTCGTCATGGCGACGGTGATGTCATAATGGTCGTCATGACGACGATGATGTCATAATGGTCGTCATGGCGAAGATGATGTCATAATGTCGTCATGGCGACGATAATGTCATAATAGTCGTCATGGCGACGATGATGTCATTATGGTCGTCATGCCGACGATGATGTCATAATGGTCGTCATGGCGACGGTGTTGCCATAATGGTCGTCATGGCGACGATGATGTCATAATGGTCGTCATGGCGACGATGATGTCATAATGGTCGTCATGGCGACGATGATGTCAATATGGTGGTCATGGCTTTGGTGAAGTCATAATGGTCGTCATGGCAATGGTGATGTCAGAATGGTCGTCATGGCGACGATGATGTCAGTATGGTGGTCATGGCTTTGGTGATGTCATAATAGTCGTCATGGCGACGATGATGTCATAATGGTCGTCACGGCGACGATGATGTCATAATGGTCGTCACGGCGACGATGATGTCATACTGGTCGTCATGGCGACGGTGTTGCCATAATGGTCGTCATGGCGACGGTGTTGCCATAATGGTCGTCATGGCGACGATGATGTCATAATGGTCGTCATGGCGACGGTGATGTCATAATGGTCGTCATGGCAAAGATGATGCCATAATGGTCGTCATGGCGACGATGACGTCACCATGGTCTTCATGGCGACGATGACGTCATAATGGTCGTCATGGCGACGGTGATGCCATAATAGTCGTCATGGCGACGATGATGTCATAATGGTCGTCACGGCGACGGTAATGTCATAATGGTCGTCATGGTGACGATGATGTCACAGTGGTCGTCATGGCGACGGTGTTGCCATAATGGTCGTCATGGCGACGATGACGTCATAATGGTCGTCATGACGACGATGATGTCATAATGGTCGTCATGGCGACGATGATGTCATACTGGTCGTCATGGTGACGGTGTTGCCATAATGGTCGTCATGGCGACGATGATGTCAATATGGTTGTCATGGCTTTGGTGATGTCATTATGGTCGTCATGGCTTTGGTGATGTCATAATGGTCGTCATGGCGACGGTGATGTCATAATGGTCGTCATGGCGACGATGATGTCATAATGGTCGTCACGGCGACGATGATGTCATAATGGTCGTCACGGCGACGGTGATGTCATAATGGTCGTCATGGCGACGATGATGTCATACTGGTCGTCATGGCGACGGTGTTGCCATAATGGTCGTCATGGCGACGATGATATAATAATGGTCGTCATGGCGACGATGATGTCATAATGGTCGTCATGGCGACGATGATGTCATAATGGTCGTCATGGCGACGGTGATGTCATAATATTCGTCATGGCGACGATGATATCATAATGGTCGTCATGCCGACGATGATGTCATAATGGTCGTCATGGCGACGGTGTTGCCATAATGGTCGTCATGGCGACGATGATGTCATAATGGTCGTCATGGCGACGATGATGTTATAATGATCGTCATGGCGACGATGATGTCAGTATGGTGGTCATGGCTTTGGTGATGTCATAATGGTCGTCATGGCGACGGTGATGTCATAATGGTCGTCATGGCAATGGTGATGTCAGAATGGTCGTCATGGCGACGATGATGTCAATATGGTGGTCATGGCTTTGGTGATGTCATAATGGTCGTCATGGCGACGATGATGTCATTATGGTTGTCATGGCTTTGGTGATGTCATAATGGTCGTCATGGCGACGGTGATGTCATAATGGTCGTCATGGCGACGATGATGTCATAATGGTCGTCACGGCGATGATGATGTCATAATGGTCGTCACGGCGACGGTGATGTCATAATGGTCGTCATGGCGACGATGATGTCATACTGGTCGTCATGGCGACGGTGTTGCCATAATGGTCGTCATGGCGACGATGATGTCATAATGGTCGTCATGGCGACGATGATGCCATAATGGTCGTCATGGCGACGGTGATGCCATAATGGTCGTCATGGCGACGATGACGTCATAATGGTCGTCATGGCGACGATGATGTCATAATGGTCGTCATGGCGACGATGATGTCATACTGGTCGTCATGGCGACGGTGTTGCCATAATGGTCGTCATGGCGACGATGATGTCATAATGGTCGTCATGCCGACGATGATGTCATAATGGTCGTCATGGCGACGGTGTTGCCATAATGGTCGTCATGGCGACGATGATGTCATAATGGTCGTCATGGCGACGGTGATGTCATAATGGTCGTCATGCCGACGATGATGTCATAATGGTCGTCATGGCGACGGTGATGTCATAATAGTCGTCATGGCGACGATGATGTCATAATGGTCGTCATGCCGACGATGATGTCATAATGGTCGTCATGGCGACGGTGTTGCCATAATGGTCGTCATGGCGACGATGATGTCATAATGGTCGTCATGGCGATGATGATGTCATAATGGTCGTCATGGCGACGATGATGTCAATATGGTGGTCATGGCTTTGGTGATGTCATAATGGTCTTCATGGCGACGGTGATGTCATAATGGTCGTCATGGCAATGGTGATGTCAGAATGGTCGTCATGGCGACGATGATGTTAGTATGGTGGTCATGGCTTTGGTGATGTCAGAATGGTCGTCATGGCGACGATGATGTCAGTATGGTGGTCATGGCTTTGGTGATGTCATAATGGTCGTCATGGCGACGATGATGTCATTATGGTTGTCATGGCTTTGGTGATGTCATAATGGTCGTCATGGCGACGGTGATGTCATAATGGTCGTCATGGCGACGATGATGTCATTATGGTTGTCATGGCTTTGGTGATGTCATAATGGTCGTCATGGCGACGGTGATGTCATAATGGTCGTCATGGCGACGATGATGTCATAATGGTCGTCACGGCGATGATGATGTCATAATGGTCGTCACGGCGACGGTGATGTCATAATGGTCGTCATGGCGACGATGATGTCATACTGGTCGTCATGGCGACGGTGTTGCCATAATGGTCGTCATGGCGACGATGATGTCATAATGGTCGTCATGGCGACGATGATGCCATAATGGTCGTCATGGCGACGGTGACGCCATAATGGTCGTCATGGCGACGATGACGTCATAATGGTCGTCATGGCGACGATGATGTCATAATGGTCGTCATGGCGACGATGATGTCATACTGGTCGTCATGGCGACGGTGTTGCCATAATGGTCGTCATGGCGACGATGATGTCATAATGGTCGTCATGCCGACGATGATGTCATAATGGTCGTCATGGCGACGGTGTTGCCATAATGGTCGTCATGGCGACGATGATGTCATAATGGTCGTCATGGCGACGGTGATGTAATAATGGTCGTCATGCCGACGATGATGTCATAATGGTCGTCATGGCGACGGTGATGTCATAATAGTCGTCATGGCGACGATGATGTCATAATGGTCGTCATGCCGACGATGATGTCATAATGGTCGTCATGGCGACGGTGTTGCCATAATGGTCGTCATGGCGACGATGATGTCATAATGGTCGTCATGGCGATGATGATGTCATAATGGTCGTCATGGCGACGATGATGTCAATATGGTGGTCATGGCTTTGGTGATGTCATAATGGTCTTCATGGCGACGGTGATGTCATAATGGTCGTCATGGCAATGGTGATGTCAGAATGGTCGTCATGGCGACGATGATGTTAGTATGGTGGTCATGGCTTTGGTGATGTCAGAATGGTCGTCATGGCGACGATGATGTCATAATGGTCGTCATGGCGACGGTGATGTCATAATGGTCGTCATGCCGACGATGATGTCATAATGGTCGCCATGGCGACGGTGATGTCATAATAGTCGTCATGGCGACGATGATGTCATAATGGTCGTCATGCCGACGATGATGTCATAATGGTCGTCATGGCGACGGTGTTGCCATAATGGTAGTCATGGCGACGATGATGTCATAATGGTCGTCATGGCGATGATGATGTCATAATGGTCGTCATGGCGACGATGATGTCAATATGGTGGTCATGGCTTTGGTGATGTCATAATGGTCTTCATGGCGACGGTGATGTCATAATGGTCGTCATGGCAATGGTGATGTCAGAATGGTCGTCATGGCGACGATGATGTTAGTATGGTGGTCATGGCTTTGGTGATGTCAGAATGGTCGTCATGGCGACGATGATGTCAGTATGGTGGTCATGGCTTTGGTGATGTCATAATGGTCGTCATGGCGACGATGATGTCATTATGGTTGTCATGGCTTTGGTGATGTCATAATGGTCGTCATGGCGACGGTGATGTCATAATGGTCGTCATGGCGACGATGATGTCATAATGGTCGTCACGGCGATGATGATGTCATAATGGTCGTCATGGCGACGATAATGTCATAATAGTCGTCATGGCGACGATGATGTCATTATGGTCGTCATGCCGACGATGATGTCATAATGGTCGTCATGGCGACGGTGTTGCCATAATGGTCGTCATGGCGATGATGATGTCATAATGGTCGTCATGGCGACGATGATGTCATAATGGTCGTCATGGCGACGATGATGTCAATATGATGGTCATGGCTTTGGTGATGTCATAATGGTCGTCATGGCGACGGTGATGTCATAATGGTCGTCATGGCGACGATGATGTCATAATGGTCGTCACGGCGACGGTGATGTCATAATGGTCGTCATGGCGCCGATGAGGTCATACTGGTCGTCATGGCGACGGTGTTGCCATAATGGTCGTCATGGCGACGATGATGTCATAATGGTCGTCATGGCGACGATGATGTCATAATGGTCGTCATGCCGACGATGATGTCATAATGGTCGTCACGGCGACGATGATGTCATACTGGTCGTCATGGCGACGGTGATGTCATAATAGTCGTCATGGCGACGATGATGTCATAATGGTCGTCATGCCGACGATGATGTCATAATGGTCGTCATGGCGACGGTGTTGCCATAATGGTCGTCATGGCGACGATGATGTCATAATGGTCGTCATGGCGATGATGATGTCATAATGGTCGTCATGGCGACGATGATGTCAATATGGTGGTCATGGCTTTGGTGATGTCATAATGGTCTTCATGGCGACGGTGATGTCATAATGGTCGTCATGGCAATGGTGATGTCAGAATGGTCGTCATGGCGACGATGATGTTAGTATGGTGGTCATGGCTTTGGTGATGTCAGAATGGTCGTCATGGCGACGATGATGTCAGTATGGTGGTCATGGCTTTGGTGATGTCATAATGGTCGTCATGGCGACGATGATGTCATTATGGTTGTCATGGCTTTGGTGATGTCATAATGGTCGTCATGGCGACGGTGATGTCATAATGGTCGTCATGGCGACGATGATGTCATTATGGTTGTCATGGCTTTGGTGATGTCATAATGGTCGTCATGGCGACGGTGATGTCATAATGGTCGTCATGGCGACGATGATGTCATAATGGTCGTCACGGCGATGATGATGTCATAATGGTCGTCACGGCGACGGTGATGTCATAATGGTCGTCATGGCGACGATGATGTCATACTGGTCGTCATGGCGACGGTGTTGCCATAATGGTCGTCATGGCGACGATGATGTCATAATGGTCGTCATGGCGACGATGATGCCATAATGGTCGTCATGGCGACGGTGACGCCATAATGGTCGTCATGGCGACGATGACGTCATAATGGTCGTCATGGCGACGATGATGTCATAATGGTCGTCATGGCGACGATGATGTCATACTGGTCGTCATGGCGACGGTGTTGCCATAATGGTCGTCATGGCGACGATGATGTCATAATGGTCGTCATGCCGACGATGATGTCATAATGGTCGTCATGGCGACGGTGTTGCCATAATGGTCGTCATGGCGACGATGATGTCATAATGGTCGTCATGGCGACGGTGATGTCATAATGGTCGTCATGCCGACGATGATGTCATAATGGTCGTCATGGCGACGGTGATGTCATAATAGTCGTCATGGCGACGATGATGTCATAATGGTCGTCATGCCGACGATGATGTCATAATGGTCGTCATGGCGACGGTGTTGCCATAATGGTCGTCATGGCGACGATGATGTCATAATGGTCGTCATGGCGATGATGATGTCATAATGGTCGTCATGGCGACGATGATGTCAATATGGTGGTCATGGCTTTGGTGATGTCATAATGGTCTTCATGGCGACGGTGATGTCATAATGGTCGTCATGGCAATGGTGATGTCAGAATGGTCGTCATGGCGACGATGATGTTAGTATGGTGGTCATGGCTTTGGTGATGTCAGAATGGTCGTCATGGCGACGATGATGTCATAATGGTCGTCATGGCGACGGTGATGTCATAATGGTCGTCATGCCGACGATGATGTCATAATGGTCGCCATGGCGACGGTGATGTCATAATAGTCGTCATGGCGACGATGATGTCATAATGGTCGTCATGCCGACGATGATGTCATAATGGTCGTCATGGCGACGGTGTTGCCATAATGGTAGTCATGGCGACGATGATGTCATAATGGTCGTCATGGCGATGATGATGTCATAATGGTCGTCATGGCGACGATGATGTCAATATGGTGGTCATGGCTTTGGTGATGTCATAATGGTCTTCATGGCGACGGTGATGTCATAATGGTCGTCATGGCAATGGTGATGTCAGAATGGTCGTCATGGCGACGATGATGTTAGTATGGTGGTCATGGCTTTGATGATGTCAGAATGGTCGTCATGGCGACGATGATGTCAGTATGGTGGTCATGGCTTTGGTGATGTCATAATGGTCGTCATGGCGACGATGATGTCATTATGGTTGTCATGGCTTTGGTGATGTCATAATGGTCGTCATGGCGACGGTGATGTCATAATGGTCGTCATGGCGACGATGATGTCATAATGGTCGTCACGGCGATGATGATGTCATAATGGTCGTCACGGCGACGGTGATGTCATAATGGTCGTCATGCCGACGATGATGTCATAATGGTCGTCATGGCGACGGTGTTGCCATAATGGTCGTCATGGCGACGATGATGTCATAATGGTCGTCATGGCGACGGTGATGTCATAATGGTCGTCATGACGATGATGATGTCATAATGGTCGTCATGGCGAAGATGATGTCATAATGGTCGTCATGGCGACGATAATGTCATAATAGTCGTCATGGCGACGATGATGTCATTATGGTCGTCATGCCGACGATGATGTCATAATGGTCGTCATGGCGACGGTGTTGCCATAATGGTCGTCATGGCGATGATGATGTCATAATGGTCGTCATGGCGACGATGATGTCATAATGGTCGTCATGGCGACGATGATGTCAATATGATGGTCATGGCTTTGGTGATGTCATAATGGTCGTCATGGCGACGGTGATGTCATAATGGTCGTCATGGCGACGATGATGTCATAATGGTCGTCACGGCGACGGTGATGTCATAATGGTCGTCATGGCGCCGATGAGGTCATACTGGTCGTCATGGCGACGGTGTTGCCATAATGGTCGTCATGGCGACGATGATGTCATAATGGTCGTCATGGCGACGATGATGTCATAATGGTCGTCATGCCGACGGTGATGTCATAATGGTCGTCATGGCAAAGATGATGTCATAATGGTCGTCATGGCGACGATGACGTCACCATGGTCTTCATGGCGACGATGACGTCATAATGGTCGTCATGGCGACGGTGATGCCATAACAGTCGTCATGGCGACGATGATGTCATAATGGTCGTCACGGCGACGGTAATGTCATAATGGTCGTCATGGTGACGATGATGATACAGTGGTCGTCATGGCGACGGTGTTGCCATAATGGTCGTCATGGCGACGATGACGTCATAATGGTCGTCATGACGACGATGATGTCATAATGGTCGTCATGGCGACGATGATGTCATACTGGTCGTCATGGTGACGGTGTTGCCATAATGGTCGTCATGGCGACGATGATGTCAATATGGTTGTCATGGCTTTGGTGATGTCATTATGGTCGTCATGGCTTTGGTGATGTCATAATGGTCGTCATGGCGACGGTGATGTCATAATGGTCGTCATGGCGACGATGATGTCATAATGGTCGTCACGGCGACGATGATGTCATAATGGTCGTCACGGCGACGGTGATGTCATAATGGTCGTCATGGCGACGATGATGTCATACTGGTCGTCATGGCGACGGTGTTGCCATAATGGTCGTCATGGCGACGATGATATCATAATGGTCGTCATGGCGACGATGATGTCATAATGGTCGTCATGGCGACGATGATGTCATAATGGTCGTCATGGCGACGGTGATGTCATAATATTCGTCATGGCGACGATGATATCATAATGGTCGTCATGCCGACGATGATGTCATAATGGTCGTCATGGCGACGGTGTTGCCATAATGGTCGTCATGGCGACGATGATGTCATAATGGTCGTCATGGCGACGATGATGTTATAATGATCGTCATGGCGACGATGATGTCAGTATGGTGGTCATGGCTTTGGTGATGTCATAATGGTCGTCATGGCGACGGTGATGTCATAATGGTCGTCATGGCAATGGTGATGTCAGAATGGTCGTCATGGCGACGATGATGTCAATATGGTGGTCATGGCTTTGGTGATGTCATAATGGTCGTCATGGCGACGATGATGTCATTATGGTTGTCATGGCTTTGGTGATGTCATAATGGTCGTCATGGCGACGGTGATGTCATAATGGTCGTCATGGCGACGATGATGTCATAATGGTCGTCACGGCGATGATGATGTCATAATGGTCGTCACGGCGACGGTGATGTCATAATGGTCGTCATGGCGACGATGATGTCATACTGGTCGTCATGGCGACGGTGTTGCCATAATGGTCGTCATGGCGACGATGATGTCATAATGGTCGTCATGGCGACGATGATGCCATAATGGTCGTCATGGCGACGGTGATGCCATAATGGTCGTCATGGCGACGATGACGTCAAAATGGTCGTCATGGCGACGATGATGTCATAATGGTCGTCATGGCGACGATGATGTCATACTGGTCGTCATGGCGACGGTGTTGCCATAATGGTCGTCATGGCGACGATGATGTCATAATGGTCGTCATGCCGACGATGATGTCATAATGGTCGTCATGGCGACGGTGTTGCCATAATGGTCGTCATGGCGACGATGATGTCATAATGGTCGTCATGGCGACGGTGATGTCATAATGGTCGTCATGCCGACGATGATGTCATAATGGTCGTCATGGCGACGGTGATGTCATAATAGTCGTCATGGCGACGATGATGTCATAATGGTCGTCATGCCGACGATGATGTCATAATGGTCGTCATGGCGACGGTGTTGCCATAATGGTCGTCATGGCGACGATGATGTCATAATGGTCGTCATGGCGATGATGATGTCATAATGGTCGTCATGGCGACGATGATGTCAATATGGTGGTCATGGCTTTGGTGATGTCATAATGGTCTTCATGGCGACGGTGATGTCATAATGGTCGTCATGGCAATGGTGATGTCAGAATGGTCGTCATGGCGACGATGATGTTAGTATGGTGGTCATGGCTTTGGTGATGTCAGAATGGTCGTCATGGCGACGATGATGTCAGTATGGTGGTCATGGCTTTGGTGATGTCATAATGGTCGTCATGGCGACGATGATGTCATTATGGTTGTCATGGCTTTGGTGATGTCATAATGGTCGTCATGGCGACGGTGATGTCATAATGGTCGTCATGGCGACGATGATGTCATTATGGTTGTCATGGCTTTGGTGATGTCATAATGGTCGTCATGGCGACGGTGATGTCATAATGGTCGTCATGGCGACGATGATGTCATAATGGTCGTCACGGCGATGATGATGTCATAATGGTCGTCACGGCGATGTCATAATGGTCGTCATGGCGACGATGATGTCATACTGGTCGTCATGGCGACGGTGTTGCCATAATGGTCGTCATGGCGACGATGATGTCATAATGGTCGTCATGGCGACGATGATGCCATAATGGTCGTCATGGCGACGGTGACGCCATAATGGTCGTCATGGCGACGATGACGTCATAATGGTCGTCATGGCGACGATGATGTCATAATGGTCGTCATGGCGACGATGATGTCATACTGGTCGTCATGGCGACGGTGTTGCCATAATGGTCGTCATGGCGACGATGATGTCATAATGGTCGTCATGCCGACGATGATGTCATAATGGTCGTCATGGCGACGGTGTTGCCATAATGGTCGTCATGCCGACGATGATGTCATAATGGTCGTCATGGCGACGGTGATGTCATAATAGTCGTCATGGCGACGGTGATGTCATAATGGTCGTCATGCCGACGATGATGTCATAATGGTCGTCATGGCGACGGTGTTGCCATAATGGTCGTCATGGCGACGATGATGTCATAATGGTCGTCATGGCGATGATGATGTCATAATGGTCGTCATGGCGACGACGATGTCAATATGGTGGTCATGGCTTTGGTGATGTCATAATGGTCTTCATGGCGACGGTGATGTCATAATGGTCGTCATGGCAATGGTGATGTCAGAATGGTCGTCATGGCGACGATGATGTTAGTATGGTGGTCATGGCTTTGGTGATGTCAGAATGGTCGTCATGGCGACGATGATGTCATAATGGTCGTCATGGCGACGGTGATGTCATAATGGTCGTCATGCCGACGATGATGTCATAATGGTCGCCATGGCGACGGTGATGTCATAATAGTCGTCATGGCGACGATGATGTCATAATGGTCGTCATGCCGACGATGATGTCATAATGGTCGTCATGGCGACGGTGTTGCCATAATGGTAGTCATGGCGACGATGATGTCATAATGGTCGTCATGGCGATGATGATGTCATAATGGTCGTCATGGCGACGATGATGTCAATATGGTGGTCATGGCTTTGGTGATGTCATAATGGTCTTCATGGCGACGGTGATGTCATAATGGTCGTCATGGCAATGGTGATGTCAGAATGGTCGTCATGGCGACGATGATGTTAGTATGGTGGTCATGGCTTTGGTGATGTCAGAATGGTCGTCATGGCGACGATGATGTCAGTATGGTGGTCATGGCTTTGGTGATGTCATAATGGTCGTCATGGCGACGATGATGTCATTATGGTTGTCATGGCTTTGGTGATGTCATAATGGTCGTCATGGCGACGGTGATGTCATAATGGTCGTCATGGCGACGATGATGTCATAATGGTCGTCACGGCGATGATGATGTCATAATGGTCGTCACGGCGACGGTGATGTCATAATGGTCGTCATGCCGACGATGATGTCATAATGGTCGTCATGGCGACGGTGTTGCCATAATGGTCGTCATGGCGACGATGATGTGATAATGGTCGTCATGGCGACGGTGATGTCATAATGGTCGTCATGACGATGATGATGTCATAATGGTCGTCATGGCGAAGATGATGTCATAATGGTCGTCATGGCGACGATAATGTCATAATAGTCGTCATGGCGACGATGATGTCATTATGGTCGTCATGCCGACGATGATGTCATAATGGTCGTCATGGCGACGGTGTTGCCATAATGGTCGTCATGGCGATGATGATGTCATAATGGTCGTCATGGCGACGATGATGTCATAATGGTCGTCATGGCGACGATGATGTCAATATGATGGTCATGGCTTTGGTGATGTCATAATGGTCGTCATGGCGACGGTGATGTCATAATGGTCGTCATGGCGACGATGATGTCATAATGGTCGTCACGGCGACGGTGATGTCATAATGGTCGTCATGGCGCCGATGAGGTCATACTGGTCGTCATGGCGACGGTGTTGCCATAATGGTCGTCATGGCGACGATGATGTCATAATGGTCGTCATGGCGACGATGATGTCATAATGGTCGTCATGCCGACGATGATGTCATAATGGTCGTCATGGCGACGATGATGTCATAATGGTCGTCATGGCGACGATGACGTCATAATGGTCTTCATGGCGACGATGATGTCATAATGGTCGTCATAGCGACGGTGATGCCATAATAGTCGTCATGGCGACGATGATGTCATAATGGTCGTCATGCCGACGATGATGTCATAATGGTCGTCATGGCGACGGTGTTGCCATAATGGTCGTCATGGTGACGATGATGTCATAATGGTCGTCATGGCGACGATGATGTCATAATGGTCGTCATGGCGACGATGATGTCAGTATGGTGGTCATGGCTTTGGTGATGTCATAATGGTCGTCATGGCGACCGTGATGTCATAATGGTCGTCATGGCAATGGTGATGTCAGAATGGTCGTCATGGCGACGATGATGTCAGTATGGTGGTCATGGCTTTGGTGATGTCATAATGGTCGTCATGGCGACGATGATGTCATAATGGTCGTCATGGCGACGATGATGTCAATATGGTTGTCATGGCTTTGGTGATGTCATAATAGTCGTCATGGCGACGGTGATGTCATAATGGTCGTCATGGCGACGATGATGTCATAATGGTCGTCATGGCGAAGATGATGTCATAATGGTCGTCATGGCGACGATGATGTCATAATGGTCGTCATGGCGACGATGATGTCATTATGGTTGTCATGGCTTTGGTGATGTCATAATGGTCGTCATGGCGACGGTGATGTCATAATGGTCGTCATGGCGACGATGATGTCATAATGGTCGTCACGGCTATGATGATGTCATAATGGTCGTCACGGCGACGGTGATGTCATAATGGTCGTCACGGCGACGGTGATGTCATAATGGTCGTCATGGCGACGATGATGTCATACTGGTCGTCATGGCGACGGTGTTGCCATAATGGTCGTCATGGCGACGATGATGTCATAATGGTCGTCATGGCGACGATGATGCCATAATGGTCGTCATGGCGACGATGACGTCATAATGGTGGTCATGGCGACGATGATGTCATAATGGTCGTCATGGCGACGATGATGTCATACTGGTCGTCATGGCGACGGTGTTGCCATAATGGTCGTCATGGCGACGATGATGTCATAATGGTCGTCATGCCGACGATGATGTCATAATGGTCGCCATGGCGACGATGATGTCATAATGGTCGTCATGGCGACGGTGATGTCATAATGGTCGTCATGCCGACGATGATGTCATAATGGTCGTCATGGCGAAGATGATATCATAATGGTCGTCATGGCGACGATGATGTCATAATGGTCGTCATGGCGACGATGACGTCATAACGGTCGCCATGGCGACGATGATGTCATAATGGTCGTCATGGCGACGATGACGTCATAATGGTCGTCATGGCGACGATGATGTTATAATGGTCGTCATGGCGACGGTGATGTCATAATAGTCGTCATGGCGACGATGATGTCATAATGGTCGTCATGCCGACGATGATGTCATAATGGTCGTCATGGCGACGATGATGCCATAATGGTCGTCATGGCGACGATGATGTCATAATGGTCGTCATGGCGATGATGATGTCATAATGGTCGTCATGGCGACGATGATGTCAATATGGTGGTCACGGCTTTGGTGATGTCATAATGGTCTTCATGGCGAAGGTGATGTCATAATGGTCGTCATGGCAATGGTGATGTCAGAATTGTCGTCATGGCGACGATGATGTCAGTATGGTGGTCATGGCTTTGGTGATGTCATAATGGTCGTCACGGCGACGATGATGTCATAATGGTCGTCACGGCGACGGTGATGTCATAATGGTCGTCACGGCGAAGATGATGTCATAATGGTCGTCACGGCGACGATGATGTCATACTGGTCGTCATGGTGACGGTGTTGCCATAATGGTCGTCATGGAGACGATGATGTCATAATGGTCGTCATGGCGAAGATGATGTCATAATGGTCGTCATGGCGACGATGATGTCATAATGGTCGTCATGGCGACGATGACGTCATAATGGTCGTCATGGCGACGATGATGTCATAATGGTCGTCATGGCGACGGTGATGTCATAATATTCGTCATGGCGACGATGATATCATAATGGTCGTCATGCCGACGATGATGTCATAATGGTCGTCATGGCGACGGTGTTGCCATAATGGTCGTCATGGTGACGATGATGTCATAATGGTCGTCATGGCGACGATGATATTATAAAGATCGTCATGGCGACGATGATGTCAGTATGGTGGTCTTGGCTTTGGTGATGTCATAATGGTCGTCATGGAGACGGTGATGTCATAATGGTCGTCATGGCAATGGTGATGTCAGAATGGTCGTCATGGCGGCGATGATGTCAGTATGGTGGTCATGGCTTTGGTGATGTCATAATGGTCGTCATGGCGACGATGATGTCATTATGGTTGTCATGGCTTTGGTGATGTCATAATGGTTGTCATGGCGACGGTGATGTCATAATGGTCGTCATGGCGACGATGATGTCATAATGGTCGTCACGACGATGATGATGTCATAATGGTCGTCATGGCGACGGTGATGTCATAATATTCGTCATGGCGACGATGATATCATAATGGTCGTCATGCCGACGATAATGTCATAATGGTCGTCATGGCGACGGTGTTGCCATAATGGTCGTCATGGTGACGATGATGTCATAATGGTCGTCATGGCGACGATGATATTATAAAGATCGTCATGGCGACGATGATGTCAGTATGATGGTCATGGCTTTGGTGATGTCATAATGGTCGTCATGGCGACAGTGATGTCATAATGGCCGTCATGGCAATGGTGATGTCAGAATGGTCGTCATGGCGACGATGATGTCAGTATGGTGGTCATGGCTTTGGTGATGTCATAATGGTCGTCATGGCGACGATGATGTCATTATGGTTGTCATGGCTTTGGTGATGTCATAATGGTTGTCATGGCGACGGTGATGTCATAATGGTCGTCATGGCGACGATGATGTCATAATGGTCGTCACGACGATGATGATGTCATAATGGTCGTCACGGCGACGGTGATGTCATAATGGTCGTCATGCCGACGATGATGTCATAATGGTCGTCATGGCGACGGTGTTGCCATAATGGTCGTCATGGCGACGATGATGTCATAATGGTCGTCATGACGACGATGATGTCATAATGGTCGTCATGGCGAAGATGATGTCATAATGGTCGTCATGGCGACCATAATGTCATAATAGTCGTCATGGCGACGATGATGTCATTATGGTCGTCATGCCGACGATGATGTCATAATGGTCGTCATGGCGACGGTGTTGCCATAATGGTCGTCATGGCGACGATGATGTCATAATGGTCGTCACGGCGACGATGATGTCATAATTGTCGTCATGGCGACGATGATGTCCATATGATGGTCATGGCTTTGGTGATGTCATAATGGTCGTCATGGCGACGGTGATGTCATAATGGTCGTCATGGCAATGGTGATGTCAGAATGCTCGTCATGGCGACGATGATGTCAGTATGGTGGTCATGGCTTTGGTGATGTCATAATAGTCGTCATGGGGACGATGATGTCATAATGGTCGTCATGGCGACGATGATGTCATAATGGTCGTCATGGCGACGATGATGTCATAATGGTCGTCATGGCGACGATGATGTCAATATGGTTGTCATGGCTTTGGTGATGTCATAATAGTCGTCATGGCGACGGTGATGTCATAATGGTCGTCATGGCGACGATGATGTCATAATGGTCGTCATGGCGAAGATGACGTCATAATGGTCGTCATGGCGACGATGATGTCATAATGGTCGTCATGGCGACGATGATGTCAGTATGGTGGTCATGGCTTTGGTGATGTCATAATGGTCGTCATGGCGACGGTGATGTCATAATGGTCGTCATGGCAATGGTGATGTCAGAATGGTCGTCATGGCGACGATGATGTCATTATGGTTGTCATGGCTTTGGTGATGTCATAATGGTCGTCATGGCGACGGTGATGTCATAATGGTCGTCATGGCGACGATGATGTCATAATGGTCGTCACGGCTATGATGATGTCATAATGGTCGTCACGGCGACGGTGATGTCATAATGGTCGTCATGGCGACGATGATGTCATACTGGTCGTCATGGCGACGGTGTTGCCATAATGGTCGTCATGGCAACGATGATGTCATAATGGTCGTCATGCCGACGATGATGTCATAATGGTCGTCATGGCGACGGTGTTGCCATAATGGTCGTCATGGTGACGATGATGTCATAATGGTCATCATGGCGACGATGATATTATAAAGATCGTCATGGCGACGATGATGTCAGTATGGTGGTCATGGCTTTGGTGATGTCATAATGGTCGTCATGGCGACGGTGATGTCATAATGGTCGTCATGGCAATGGTGATGTCAGAATGGTCGTCATGGCGACGATGATGTCAGTATGGTGGTCATGGCTTTGGTGATGTCATAATGGTCGTCATGGCGACGATGATGTCATTATGGTTGTCATGGCTTTGGTGATGTCATAATGGTTGTCATGGCGACGGTGATGTCATAATGGTCGTCATGGCGACGGTGATGTCATAATGGTCGTCACGACGATGATGATGTCATAATGGTCGTCATGGCGACGGTGATGTCATAATATTCGTCATGGCGACGATGATATCATAATGGTCGTCATGCCGACGATAATGTCATAATGGTCGTCATGGCGACGGTGTTGCCATAATGGTCGTCATGGTGACAATGATGTCATAATGGTCGTCATGGCGACGATGATATTATAAAGATCGTCATGACGACGATGATGTCAGTATGGTGGTCATGGCTTTGGTGATGTCATAATGGTCGTCATGGCGACGGTGATGTCATAATGGTCGTCATGGCAATGGTGATGTCAGAATGGTCGTCATGGCGACGATGATGTCAGTATGGTGGTCATGGCTTTGGTGATGTCATAATGGTCGTCATGGCGACGATGATGTCATTATGGTTGTCATGGCTTTGGTGATGTCATAATGGTTGTCATGGCGACGGTGATGTCATAATGGTCGTCATGGCGACGATGATGTCATAATGGTCGTCACGACGATGATGATGTCATAATGGTCGTCACGGCGACGGTGATGTCATAATGGTCGTCATGCCGACGATGATGTCATAATGGTCGTCATGGCGACGGTGTTGCCATAATGGTCGTCATGGCGACGATGATGTCATAATGGTCGTCATGACGACGATGATGTCATAATGGTCGTCATGGCGAAGATGATGTCATAATGGTCGCCATGGCGACCATAATGTCATAATAGTCGTCATGGCGACGATGATGTCATTATGGTCGTCATGCCGACGATGATGTCATAATGGTCGTCATGGCGACGGTGTTGCCATAATGGTCGTCATGGCGACGATGATGTCATAATGGTCGTCACGGCGACGATGATGTCATAATGGTCGTCATGGCGACGATGATGTCAATATGATGGTCATGGCTTTGGTGATGTCATAATGGTCGTCATGGCGACGGTGATGTCATAATGGTCGTCATGGCAATGGTGATGTCAGAATGCTCGTCATGGCGACGATGATGTCAGTATGGTGGTCATGGCTTTGGTGATGTCATAATAGTCGTCATGGCGACGATGATGTCATAATGGTCGTCATGGCGACGATGATGTCATAATGGTCGTCATGGCGACGATGATGTCATAATGGTCATCATGGCGACGATGATGTCAATATGGTTGTCATGGCTTTGGTGATGTCATAATAGTCGTCATGGCGACGGTGATGTCATAATGGTCGTCATGGCGACGATGATGTCATAATAGTCGTCATGGCGAAGATGATGTCATAATGGTCGTCATGGCGACGATGATGTCATAATGGTCGTCATGGCGACGATGATGTCAGTATGGTGGTCATGGCTTTGGTGATGTCATAATGGTCGTCATGGCGACGGTGATGTCATAATGGTCGTCATGGCAATGGTGATGTCAGAATGGTCGTCATGGCGACGATGATGTCATTATGGTTGTCATGGCTTTGGTGATGTCATAATGGTCGTCATGGCGACGGTGATGTCATAATGGTCGTCATGGCGACGATGATGTCATAATGGTCGTCACGGCTATGATGATATCATAATGGTCGTCACGGCGACGGTGATGTCATACTGGTCGTCATGGCAACGATGATGTCATACTGGTCGTCATGGCGACGGTGTTGCCATAATGGTCGTCATGGCGACGATGATGTCATAATGGTCGTCATGGCGACGATGATGCCATAATGGTCGTCATGGCGACGATGACGTCATAATGGTGGTCATGGCGACGATGATGTCATAATGGTCGTCATGGCGACGATGATGTCATACTCGTCGTCATGGCGACGGTGTTGCCATAATGGTCGTCATGGCGACGATGATGTCATAATGGTCGTCATGCCGACGATGATGTCATAATGGTCGTCATGGCGACGGTGTTGCCATAATGGTCGTCATGGCGACGATGATGTCATAATGGTCGTCATGGCGACGGTGATGTCATAATGGTCGTCATGCCGACGATGATGTCATAATGGTCGTCATGGCGATGATTATATCATAATGGTCGTCATGGCGACGATGATGTCATAATGGTCGTCATGGCGACGATGACGTCATAATGGTCGTCATGGCGACGATGATGTCATAATGGTCGTCATGGCGACGATGACGTCATAATGGTCGTCATGGCGACGATGATGTTAGAATGGTCGTCATGGCGACGGTGATGTCATAATAGTCGTCATGGCGACGATGATGTCATAATGGTCGTCATGCCGACGATGATGTCATAATGGTCGTCATGGCGACGTTGTTGCCATAATGGTCGTCATGGCGACGATGATGTCATAATGGTTGTCATGGCGATGATGATGTCAATATGGTGGTCATGGCTTTGGTGATGTCATAATGGTCTTCATGGCGACGGTGATGTCATAATGGTCGTCATGGCAATGGTGATGTCAGAATTGTCGTCATGGCGACGATGATGTCAGTATGGTGGTCATGGCTTTGGTGATGTCATAATGGTCGTCACGGCGACGATGATGTCATAATGGTCGTCACGGCGACGGTGATGTCATAATGGTCGTCACGGCGACGATGATGTCATAATGGTCGTCACGGCGACGGTGATGTCATAATGGTCGTCATGGCGACGATGATGTCATACTGGTCGTCATGGTGACGGTGTTGCCATAATGGTCGTCATGGAGACGATGATGTCATAATGGTCGTCATGGCGAAGATGATGTCATAATGGTCGTCATGGCGACGATGATGTCATAATGGTCGTCATGGCGACGATGATGTCATAATGGTCGTCATGGCGACGATGATGTCATAATGGTCGTCATGGCGACGGTGATGTCATAATATTCGTCATGGCGACGATGATATCATAACGGTCGTCATACCGACGATGATGTCATAATGGTCGTCATGGCGACGGTGTTGCCATAATGGTCGTCATGGTGACGATGATGTCATAATGGTCGTCATGGCGACGATGATATTATAAAGATCGTCATGGCGACGATGATGTCAGTATGGTGGTCATGGCTTTGGTGATGTCATAATGGTCGTCATGGCGACGGTGATGTCATAATGGTCGTCATGGCAACGGTGATGTCAGAATGGTCGTCATGGCGACGATGATGTCAGTATGGTGGCCATGGCTTTGGTGATGTCATAATGGTCGTCATGGCGACGATGATGTCATTATGGTTGTCATGGCTTTGGTGATGTCATAATGGTTGTCATGGCGACGGTGATGTCATAATGGTCGTCATGGCGACGATGATGTCATAATGGTCGTCACGACGATGATGATGTCATAATGGTCGTCACGGCGACGGTGATGTCATAATGGTCGTCATGCCGACGATGATGTCATAATGGTCGTCATGGCGACGGTGTTGCCATAATGGTCGTCATGGCGACGATGATGTCATAATGGTCGTCATGACGACGATGATGTCATAATGGTCGTCATGGCGAAGATGATGTCATAATGGTCGCCATGGCGACCATAATGTCATAATAGTCGTCATGGCGACGATGATGTCATTATGGTCGTCATGCCGACGATGATGTCATAATGGTCGTCATGGCGACGGTGTTGCCATAATGGTCGTCATGGCGACGATGATGTCATAATGGTCGTCACGGCGACGATGATGTCATAATGGTCGTCATGGCGACGATGATGTCAATATGATGGTCATGGCTTTGGTGATGTCATAATGGTCGTCATGGCGACGGTGATGTCATAATGGTCGTCATGGCAATGGTGATGTCAGAATGCTCGTCATGGCGACGATGATGTCAGTATGGTGGTCATGGCTTTGGTGATGTCATAATAGTCGTCATGGCGACGATGATGTCATAATGGTCGTCATGGCGACGATGATGTCATAATGGTCGTCATGGCGACGATGATGTCATAATGGTCATCATGGCGACGATGATGTCAATATGGTTGTCATGGCTTTGGTGATGTCATAATAGTCGTCATGGCGACGGTGATGTCATAATGGTCGTCATGGCGACGATGATGTCATAATAGTCGTCATGGCGAAGATGATGTCATAATGGTCGTCATGGCGACGATGATGTCATAATGGTCGTCATGGCGACGATGATGTCAGTATGGTGGTCATGGCTTTGGTGATGTCATAATGGTCGTCATGGCGACGGTGATGTCATAATGGTCGTCATGGCAATGGTGATGTCAGAATGGTCGTCATGGCGACGATGATGTCATTATGGTTGTCATGGCTTTGGTGATGTCATAATGGTCGTCATGGCGACGGTGATGTCATAATGGTCGTCATGGCGACGATGATGTCATAATGGTCGTCACGGCTATGATGATATCATAATGGTCGTCACGGCGACGGTGATGTCATACTGGTCGTCATGGCAACGATGATGTCATACTGGTCGTCATGGCGACGGTGTTGCCATAATGGTCGTCATGGCGACGATGATGTCATAATGGTCGTCATGGCGACGATGATGCCATAATGGTCGTCATGGCGACGATGACGTCATAATGGTGGTCATGGCGACGATGATGTCATAATGGTCGTCATGGCGACGATGATGTCATACTCGTCGTCATGGCGACGGTGTTGCCATAATGGTCGTCATGGCGACGATGATGTCATAATGGTCGTCATGCCGACGATGATGTCATAATGGTCGTCATGGCGACGGTGTTGCCATAATGGTCGTCATGGCGACGATGATGTCATAATGGTCGTCATGGCGACGGTGATGTCATAATGGTCGTCATGCCGACGATGATGTCATAATGGTCGTCATGGCGATGATTATATCATAATGGTCGTCATGGCGACGATGATGTCATAATGGTCGTCATGGCGACGATGACGTCATAATGGTCGTCATGGCGACGATGATGTCATAATGGTCGTCATGGCGACGATGACGTCATAATGGTCGTCATGGCGACGATGATGTTAGAATGGTCGTCATGGCGACGGTGATGTCATAATAGTCGTCATGGCGACGATGATGTCATAATGGTCGTCATGCCGACGATGATGTCATAATGGTCGTCATGGCGACGTTGTTGCCATAATGGTCTTCATGGCGACGATGATGTCATAATGGTTGTCATGGCGATGATGATGTCAATATGGTGGTCATGGCTTTGGTGATGTCATAATGGTCTTCATGGCGACGGTGATGTCATAATGGTCGTCATGGCAATGGTGATGTCAGAATTGTCGTCATGGCGACGATGATGTCAGTATGGTGGTCATGGCTTTGGTGATGTCATAATGGTCGTCACGGCGACGATGATGTCATAATGGTCGTCACGGCGACGGTGATGTCATAATGGTCGTCACGGCGACGATGATGTCATAATGGTCGTCACGGCGACGGTGATGTCATAATGGTCGTCATGGCGACGATGATGTCATACTGGTCGTCATGGTGACGGTGTTGCCATAATGGTCGTCATGGAGACGATGATGTCATAATGGTCGTCATGGCGAAGATGATGTCATAATGGTCGTCATGGCGACGATGATGTCATAATGGTCGTCATGGCGACGATGATGTCATAATGGTCGTCATGGCGACGATGATGTCATAATGGTCGTCATGGCGACGGTGATGTCATAATATTCGTCATGGCGACGATGATATCATAACGGTCGTCATACCGACGATGATGTCATAATGGTCGTCATGGCGACGGTGTTGCCATAATGGTCGTCATGGTGACGATGATGTCATAATGGTCGTCATGGCGACGATGATATTATAAAGATCGTCATGGCGACGATGATGTCAGTATGGTGGTCATGGCTTTGGTGATGTCATAATGGTCGTCATGGCGACGGTGATGTCATAATGGTCGTCATGGCAACGGTGATGTCAGAATGGTCGTCATGGCGACGATGATGTCAGTATGGTGGTCATGGCTTTGGTGATGTCATAATGGTCGTCATGGCGACGATGATGTCATTATGGTTGTCATGGCTTTGGTGATGTCATAATGGTTGTCATGGCGACGGTGATGTCATAATGGTCGTCATGGCGACGATGATGTCATAATGGTCGTCAGACGATGATGATGTCATAATGGTCGTCATGCCGACGATAATGTCATAATGGTAGTCATGGCGACGGTGTTGCCATAATGGTCGTCATGGTGACGATGATGTCATAATGGTCGTCATGGCGACGATGATATTATAAAGATCGTCATGGCGACGATGATGTCAGTATGGTGGTCATGGCTTTGGTGATGTCATAATGGTCGTCATGGCGACGGTGATGTCATAATGGTCGTCATGGCAATGGTGATGTCAGAGTGGTCGTCATGGCGACGATGATGTCAGTATGGTGGTCATGGCTTTGGTGATGTCATAATGGTCGTCATGGCGACGATGATGTCATTATGGTTGTCATGGCTTTGGTGATGTCATAATGGTTGTCATGGCGACGGTGATGTCATAATGGTCGTCATGGCGACGATGATGTCATAATGGTCGTCACGACGATGATGATGTCATAATGGTCGTCACGGCGACGGTGATGTCATAATGGTCGTCATGCCGACGATGATGTCATAATGGTCGTCATGGCGACGGTGTTGCCATAATGGTCGTCATGGCGACGATGATGTCATAATGGTCGTCATGACGACGATGATGTCATAATGGTCGTCATGGCGATGATGATGTCATAATGGTCGTCATGGCGACCATAATGTCATAATAGTCGTCATGGCGATGATGATGTCATTATGGTCGTCATGCCGACGATGATGTCATAATGGTCGTCATGGCGACGGTGTTGCCATAATGGTCGTCATGGCGACGATGATGTCATAATGGTCGTCATGGCGACGATGATGTCATAATGGTCGTCATGGCGACGATGATGTCAATATGATGGTCATGGCTTTGGTGATGTCATAATGGTCGTCATGGCGACGGTGATGTCATAATGGTCGTCATGGCAATGGTGATGTCAGAATGCTCGTCATGGCGACGATGATGTCAGTATGGTGGTCATGGCTTTGGTGATGTCATAATAGTCGTCATGGCGACGATGATGTCATAATGGTCGTCATGGCGACGATGAGGTCATACTGGTCGTCATGGCGACGGTGTTGCCATAATGGTCGTCATGGCGACGATGATGTCATAATGGTCGTCATGGCGACGATGATGTCATAATGGTCGTCATGCCGACGATGATGTCATAATGGTCGTCATGGCGACGATGATGTCATAATGGTCGTCATGGCGACGATGACGTCATAATGGTCTTCATGGCGACGATGATGTCATAATGGTCGTCATGGCGACGGTGATGCCATAATAGTCGTCATGGCGACGATGATGTCATAATGGTCGTCATGCCGACGATGATGTCATAATGGTCGTCATGGCGACGGTGTTGCCATAATGGTCGTCATGGTGACGATGATGTCATAATGGTCGTCATGGCGACGATGATGTCATAATGGTCGTCATGGCGACGATGATGTCAGTATGGTGGTCATGGCTTTGGTGATGTCATAATGGTCGTCATGGCGACGATGATGTCATAATGGTCATCATGGCGACGATGATGTCATAATGTCGTCATGGCGACGATGATGTCATACTGGTCGTCATGGCGACGGTATTGCCATAATGGTCGTCATGGCGACGATGATGTCATAATGGTCGTCACGGCGATGATGATGTCATAATGGTCGTCACGGCGACGGTAATGTCATAATGGTCGTCATGGCGACGATGATGTCATACTGGTCGTCATGGCGACGGTGTTGCCATAATGGTCGTCATGGCGACGATGATTTCTATATGGTTGTCATGGCTTTGGTGATGTCATAATGGTCGTCATGGCTTTGGTGATGTCATAATGGTCGTCATGGCGACGGTGATGTCATAATGGTCGTCATGGCGACGATGATGTCATAATGGTCGTCACGGCGACGATGATGTCATAATGGTCGTCACGGCGATGATGATGTTATAATGATCGTCATGGCGACGATGATGTCAGTATGGTGGTCATGGCTTTGGTGATGTCATAATGGTCGTCATGGCGACGGTGATGTCATAATGGTCGTCATGGCGACGGTGATGTCATAATGGTCGTCATGTCAATGGTGATGTCAGAATGGTCGTCATGGCGACGATGATGTCAGTATGGTGGTCATGGCTTTGGTGATGTCATAATGGTCGTCATGGCGACGATGATGTCATTATGGTTGTCATGGCTTTGGTGATGTCATAATGGTCGTCATGGCAACGGTGATGTCATAATGGTCGTCATGGCGACGATGTCATAATGGTCGTCACGGCGATGATGATGTCATAATGGTCGTCACGGCGACGGTGATGTCATAATGGTCGTCATGGCGACGATGATGACATACTGGTCGTCATGGCGACGGTGTTGCCATAATGGTCGTCATGGCGACGATGATGTCATAATGGTCGTCATGGCGACGATGATGCCATAATGGTCGTCATGGCGACGATGACGTCATAATGGTCGTCATGGCGACGATGATGTCATAATGGTCGTCATGGCGACGATGATGTCATACTGGTCGTCATAGCGACGGTGTTGCCATAATTGTCGTCATGGCGACGATGATGTCATAATGGTCGTCATGCCGACGATGATGTCATAATGGTCGTCATGGCGACGGTGTTGCCATAATGGTCGTCATGGCGACGATGATGTCATAATGGTCGTCATGGCGACGGTGATGTCATAATGGTCGTCATGCCGACGATGATGTCATAATGGTCGTCATGGCGAAGATGATGTCATAATGGTCGTCATGGCGACGATGATGTCATAATGGTCGTCATGGCGACAATGACGTCATAATGGTCGTCATGGCGACGATGATGTTATAATGGTCGTCATGGCGACGATGATGTTATAATGGTCGTCATGGCGACGGTGATGTCATAATAGTCGTCATGGCGACGATGATGTCATAATGGTCGTCATGCCGACGATGATGTCATAATGGTCGTCATGGCGACGTTGTTACCATAATCGTCGTCATGGCGACGATGATGTCATAATGGTCGTCATGGCGATGATGATGTCATAATGGTCGTCATGGCGACGATGATGTCAATATGGTGGTCATGGCTTTGGTGATGTCTTAATGGTCTTCATGGCGACGGTGATGTCATAATGGTCGTCATGGCAATGGTGATGTCAGAATGGTCGTCATGGCGACGATGATGTCAGTATGGTGGTCATGGCTTTGGTGATGTCATAATAGTCGTCATGGCGACGATGATGTCATAATGGTCGTCATGGCGACGATGATGTCAGTATGGTTGTCATGGCTTTGGTGATGTCATAATGGTCGTCATGGCGACGGTGATGTCATAATGGTCGTCATGGCAATGGTGATGTCAGAATGGTCGTCATGGCGACGATGATGTCAGTATGGTGGTCATGGCTTTGGTGATGTCATAATAGTCGTCATGGCGACGATGATGTCATAATGGTCGTCATGGCGACGATGATGTCATAATGGTCGTCATGGCGACGATGATGTCAGTATGGTTGTCATGGCTTTGGTGATGTCATAATGGTCGTCATGGCGAAGGTGATGTCATAATGGTCGTCATGGCGACGATGATGTCATAATGGTCGTCACGGTGACGATGATGTCATAATGGTCGTCACGGCGACGGTGATGTCATAATGGTCGTCATGGCGACGATGATGTCATACTGGTCGTCATGGCGACGGTGTTGCCATAATGGTCGTCATGGCGACGATGATGTCATAATGGTCATCATGGCGACGATGATGTCATAATGGTCGTCACGGCGACGGTGATGTCATAATGGTCGTCATGGCGACTATGATATCTTACTGGTCGTCATGGCGACGATGATGTCATAATAGTCGTCATGCCGACGATGATGTCATAACGGTCGTCATGGCGACGATGATGTCATAATGGTCGTCATGGCGACGATGACGTCATAATGGTCGTCATGGCGACGATGATGTCATAATGGTCGTCATGGCGACGGTGATGCCATAATAGTCGTCATGGCGACGATGATGTCATAATAGTCGTCATGCCGACGATGATGTCATAATGGTCGTCATGGCGACGGTGTTGCCATAATGGTCGTCATGGTGACGATGATATCATAATGGTCGTCATGGCGACGATGTCATAATGGTCGTCATGGCGACGATGATGTCAGTATGGTGGTCATGGCTTTGGTGATGTCATAATGGTCGTTATGGCGACGGTGATGTCATAATGGTCGTCATGGCAATGGTGATGTCAGAATGGTCGTCATGGCGACGATGATGTCAGTATGGTGGTCATGGCTTTGGTGATGTCATAATGGTCGTCATGGCGACGATGATGTCATAATGATCGTCATGGCGACGATGATGTCAATATGGTTGTCATGGCTTTGGTGATGTCATAATGGTCGTCATGGCGACGGTGATGTCATAATGGTCGTCATGGCGACGATGATGTCATAATGGTCGTCATGGCGACGATGATGTCAATATGGTTGTCATGGCTTTGGTGATGTCATAATGGTCGTCATGGCGACGGTGATGTCATAATGGTCGTCATGCCGACGATGATGTCATAATGGTCGTCATGGCGACGTTGTTGCCATAATGGTCGTCATGGCGACGATGATGTCATAATGGTCGTCATGGCGATGATGATGTCATAATGGTCGTCATGGCGACGATGATGTCAATATGGTGGTCATGGCTTTGGTGATGTCATAATGGTCGTCATGGCGACGGTGATGTCATAATGGTCGTCATGGCAATGGTGATGTCAGAATGGTCGTCATGGCGACGATGATGTCAGTATGGTGGTCATGGCTTTGGTGATGTCATAATAGTCGTCATGGCGACGATGATGTCATAATGGTCGTCATGGCGACGATGATGTCATAATGGTCGTCATGGCGACGATGATGTCAGTATGGTTGTCATGGCTTTAGTGATGTCATAATGGTCGTCATGGCGACGGTGATGTCATAATGGTCGTCATGGCGACGATGATGTCATAATGGTCGTCACGGCGATGATAATGTCATTATGGTCGTCACGTCGACGGTGATGTCATAATGGTCGTCATGGCGACGATGATGTCATACTGGTCGTCATGGCGACGGTGTTGCCATAATGGTCGTCATGGAGACGATGATGTCATAATGGTCGTCATGGCGACGATGATGCCATAATGGTCGTCATGGCGACGATGACGTCATAATGGTCGTCATGGTGACGATGATGTCATAATGGTCGTCATGGCGACGATGATGTCATACTGGTCGTCATGGCGACGGTGTTGCCATAATGGTCGTCATGGCGACGATGATGTCATAATGGTCGTCATGCCGACGATGATGTCATAATGGTCGTCATGGCGACGGTGTTGCCATAATGGTCGTCATGGCGACGATGATGTCATAATGGTCGTCATGGCGACGGTGATGTCATAATGGTCGTCATGCCGACGATGATGTCATAATGGTCGCCATGCCGATGATGATGTCATAATGGTCGTCATGGCGACGATGATGTCATAATGGTCGTCATGGCGACGATGACGTCATAATGGTCGCCATGGCGACGATGATGTTATAATGGTCGTCATGGCGACGGTGATGTCATAATAGTCGTCATGGCGACGATGATGTCATAATGGTCGTCATGCCGACGATGATGTCATAATGGTCGTCATGGCGACGTTGTTGCCATAATGGCCGTCATGGCGACGATGATGTCATAATGGTCGTCATGGCGATGATGATGTCATAATTGTCGTCATGGCGACGATGATGTCAATATGGTGGTCATGGCTTTGGTGATGTCATAATGGTCTTCATGGCGACGGTGATGTCATAATGGTCGTCATGGCAATGGTGATGTCAGAATGGTCGTCATGGCGACGATGATGTCAGTATGGTGGTCATGGCTTTGGTGATGTCATAATGGTCGTCATGGCGACGATGATGTCATAATGGTCGTCACGGCGACGGTGATGTCATAATGGTCGTCATGGCGACTATGATGTCATACTGGTCGTCATGGCGACGGTGTTGCCATAATGGTCGTCATGGCGACGATGATGTCATAATAGTCGTCATGCCGACGATGATGTCATAACGGTCGTCATGGCGACGATGATGTCATAATGGTCGTCATGGCGACGATGACGTCATAATGGTCGTCATGGCGACAATGATGTCATAATGGTCGTCATGGCGACGGTGATGCCATAATGGTCGTCATGCCGACGATGATGTCATAATAGTCGTCATGCCGACGATGATGTCATAATGGTCGTCATGGCGACGGTGTTGCCATAATGGTCGTCATGGCGACGGTGTTGCCATAATGGTCGTCATGGTGACGATGATATCATAATGGTCGTCATGGCGACGATGATGTCATAATGGTTATCATGGCGACGATGATGTCAGTATGGTGGTCATGGCTTTGGTGATGTCATAATGGTCGTCATGGCGACGGTGATGTCATAATGGTCGTCATGGCAATGGTGATGTCAGAATGGTCGTCATGGCGACGATGATGTCAGTATGGTGGTCATGGCTTTGGTGATGTCATAATGGTCGTCATGGCGACGATGATGTCATAATGATCGTCATGGCAACGATGATGTCAATATGGTTGTCATGGCTTTGGTGATGTCATAATGGTCGTCATGGCGACGGTGATGTCATAATGGTCGTCATGGCGACGATGATGTCATAATGGTCGTCATGGCGACGATGATGTCAATATGGTTGTCATGGCTTTGGTGATGTCATAATGGTCGTCATGGCGACGATGATGTCAATATGGTTGTCATGGCTTTGGTGATGTCATAATGGTCGTCATGGCGACGGTGATGTCATAATGGTCGTCATGGCAATGGTGATGTCAGAATGGTCGTCATGGCGACGATGATGTCAGTATGGTGGTCATGGCTTTGGTGATGTCATAATGGTCGTCATGGCGACGATGATGTCATAATGATCGTCATGGCAACGATGATGTCAATATGGTTGTCATGGCTTTGGTGATGTCATAATGGTCGTCATGGCGACGGTGATGTCATAATGGTCGTCATGGCGACGATGATGTCATAATGGTCGTCATGGCGACGATGATGTCAATATGGTTGTCATGGCTTTGGTGATGTCATAATGGTCGTCATGGCGACGGTGATGTCATAATGGTCGTCATGGCGACGGTGATGTCATAATGGTCGTCATGGCGACGATGATGTCATAATGGTCGTCATGGCGACGTTGTTGCCATAATGGTCGTCATGGCGACGATGAAGTCATAATGGTCGTCATGGCGATGATGATGTCATAATGATCGTCATGGCGACGATGATGTCAATATGGTGGTCATGGCTTTGGTGATGTCATAATGGTCGTCATGGCGACGGTGATGTCATAATGGTCGTCATGGCAATGGTGATGTCAGAATGGTCGTCATGGCGACGATGATGTCAGTATGGTGGTCATGGCTTTGGTGATGTCATAATAGTCGTCATGGCGACAATGATGTCATAATGGTCGTCATGGCGACGATGATGTCATAATGGTCGTCATGGCGACGATGTCAGTATGGTTGTCATGGCTTTGGTGATGTCATAATGGTCGTCATGGCGACGGTGATGTCATAATGGTCGTCATGGCGACGAAGATGTCATAATGGTCGTCACGGCGATGATAATGTCACAATGGTCGTCACGGCGACGGTGATGTCATAATGGTCGTCATGGCGACGATGATGTCATACTGGTCGTCATGGCGACGGTGCTGCCATAATGGTCGTCATGGCGACGATGATGTCATAATGGTCGTCATGGCGACGATGATGCCATAATGGTCGTCATGGCGACGATGACATCATAATGGCCGTCATGGCGACGATGATGTCATAATGGTCGTCATGGCGACGATGATGTCATACTGGTCGTCATGGCGACGGTGTTGCCATAATGGTCGTCATGGCGACGATGATGTCATAATGGTCGTCATGCCGACGATGATGTCATAATGGTCGTCATGGCGACGGTGTTGCCATAATGGTCGTCATGGCGACGATGATTTCAATATGGTTGTCATGGCTTTGGTGATGTCATTATGGTCGTCATGGCTTTGGTGATGTCATAATGGTCGTCATGGCGACGGTGATGTCATAATGGTCGTCATGGCGACGATGATGTCATAATGGTCGTCACGGCGACGATGATGTTATAATGATCGTCATGGCGACGATGATGTCAGTATGGTGGTCATGGCTTTGGTGATGTCATAATGGTCGTCATGGCGACGGTGATGTCATAATGGTCGTCATGGCGAAGATGATGTCATACTGGTCGTCATGGCGACGGTGTTGCCATAATGGTCGTCATGGCGACGATGATGTCATAATGGTCGTCATAGCGACGATGATGCCATAATGGTCGTCATGGCGACGATGACGTCATAATGGTCGTCATGGCGACAATGATGTCATAATGGTCGTCATGGCGACGATGATGTCATACTGGTCGTCATGGCGACGGTGTTGCCATAATGGTCGTCATGGCGACGATGATGTCATAATGGTCGTCATGCCGACGATGATGTCATAATGGTCGTCATGGCGACGGTGTTGCCATAATGGTCGTCATGGCGACGATGATGTCATAATGGTCGTCATGGCGAAGGTGATGTCATAATGGTCGTCATGCCGACGATGATGTCATAATGGTCGTCATGCCGACGATGATGTCATAATGGTCGTCATGGCGACGATGATGTTATAATGGTCGTCATGGCGACGGTGATGTCATAATAGTCGTCATGGCGACGATGATGTCATAATGGTCGTCATGCCGACGATGATGTCATAATGGTCGTCATGGCGACGTTGTTACCATAATGGTCGTCATGGCGACGATGATGTCATAATGGTCGTCATGGCGATGATGATGTCATAATGGTCGTCATGGCGACGATGATGTCAATATGGTGGTCATGGCTTTGGTGATGTCTTAATGGTCTTCATGGCGACGGTGATGTCATAATGGTCGTCATGGCAATGGTGATGTCAGAATGGTCGTCATGGCGACGATGATGTCAGTATGGTGGTCATGGCTTTGGTGATGTCATAGTAGTCGTCATGGCGACGATGATGTCATAATGGTCGTCATGGCGACGATGATGTCAGTATGGTTGTAATGGCTTTGATGATGTCATAATGGTCGTCATGGCGACGGTGATGTCATAATGGTCGTCATGGCAATGGTGATGTCAGAATGGTCATCATGGCGACGATGATGTCAGTATGGTGGTCATGGCTTTGGTGATGTCATAATAGTCGTCATGGCGACGATGATGTCATAATGGTCGTCATGGCGACGATGATGTCATAATGGTCGTCATGGCGACGATGATGTCAGTATGGTTGTCATGGCTTTGGTGATGTCATAATGGTCGTCATGGCGAAGGTGATGTCATAATGGTCGTCATGGCGACGATGATGTCATAATGGTCGTCATGGCGACGATGATGTCAGTATGGTTGTCATGGCTTTGGTGATGTCATAATGGTCGTTATGGCGACGATGATGTCATACTGGTCGTCATGGCGACGGTGTTGCCATAATGGTCGTCATGGCGACGATGATGTCATAATGGTCGTCATGGCGACGATGATGTCATAATGGTCGTCACGGCGACGGTGATGTCATAATGGTCGTCATGGCGACTATGATGTCATACTGGTCGTCATGGCGACGGTGTTGCCATAATGGTCGTCATGGCGACGATGATGTCATAATGGTCGTCATGGCGACGATGATGTCATTATAGTCGTCATGCCGACGATGATGTCATAACGGTCGTCATGGCGACGATGATGTCATAATGGTCGTCATGGCGACGATGACGTCATAATGGTCGTCATGGCGACGATGATGTCATAATGGTCGTCATGGCGACGGTGATGCCATAATAGTCGTCATGGCGACGATGATGTCATAATAGTCGTCATGCCGACGATGATGTCATAATGGTCGTCATGGCGACGGTGTTGCCATAATGGTCGTCATGGTGACGATGATATCATAATGGTCGTCATGGCGACGATGATGTCATAATGGTCGTCATGGCGACGATGATGTCAGTATGGTGGTCATGGCTTTGGTGATGTCATAATGGTCGTCATGGCGACGGTGATGTCATAATGGTCGTCATGGCAATGGTGATGTCAGAATGGTCGTCATGGCGACGATGATGTCAGTATGGTGGTCATGGCTTTGGTGATGTCATAATGGTCGTCATGGCGACGATGATGTCATAATGATCGTCATGGCGACGATGATGTCAATATGGTTGTCATGGCTTTGGTGATGTCATAATGGTCGTCATGGCGACGGTGATGTCATAATGGTCGTCATGGCGACGATGATGTCATAATGGTCGTCATGGCGACGATGATGTCAATATGGTTGTCATGGCTTTGGTGATGTCATAATGGTCGTCATGGCGACGGTGATGTCATAATGGTCGTCATGGCGACGATGATGTCATAATGGTCGTCATGGCGACGTTGTTGCCATAATGGTCGTCATGGCGACGATGATGTCATAATGGTCGTCATGGCGATGATGATGTCATAATGATCGTCATGGCGACGATGATGTCAATATGGTGGTCATGGCTTTGGTGATGTCATAATGGTCGTCATGGCGACTGTGATGTCATAATGGTCGTCATGGCAATGGTGATGTCAGAATGGTCGTCATGGCGACGATGATGTCAGTATGGTGGTCATGGCTTTGGTGATGTCATAATAGTCGTCATGGCGACAATGATGTCATAATGGTCGTCATGGCGACGATGATGTCATAATGGTCGTCATGGCGACGATGTCAGTATGGTTGTCATGGCTTTGGTGATGTCATAATGGTCGTCATGGCGACGGTGATGTCATAATGGTCGTCATGGCGACGAAGATGTCATAATGGTCGTCACGGCGATGATAATGTCACAATGGTCGTCACGGCGACGGTGATGTCATAATGGTCGTCATGGCGACGATGATGTCATACTGGTCGTCATGGCGACGGTGTTGCCATAATGGTCGTCATGGCGACGATGATGTCATAATGGTCGTCATGGCGACGATGATGCCATAATGGTCGTCATGGCGACGATGACATCATAATGGCCGTCATGGCGACGATGATGTCATAATGGTCGTCATGGCGACGATGATGTCATACTGGTCGTCATGGCGACGGTGTTGCCATAATGGTCGTCATGGCGACGATGATGTCATAATGGTCGTCATGCCGACGATGATGTCATAATGGTCGTCATGGCGACGGTGTTGCCATAATGGTCGTCATGGCGACGATGATTTCAATATGGTTGTCATGGCTTTGGTGATGTCATTATGGTCGTCATGGCTTTGGTGATGTCATAATGGTCGTCATGGAGACGGTGATGTCATAATGGTCGTCACGGCGACGATGATGTTATAATGATCGTCATGGCGACGATGATGTCAGTATGGTGGTCATGGCTTTGGTGATGTCATAATGGTCGTCATGGCGACGGTGATGTCATAATGGTCGTCATGGCGAAGATGATGTCATACTGGTCGTCATGGCGACGGTGTTGCCATAATGGTCGTCATGGCGACGATGATGTCATAATGGTCGTCATAGCGACGATGATGCCATAATGGTCGTCATGGCGACGATGACGTCATAATGGTCGTCATGGCGACGATGATGTCATAATGGTCGTCATGGCGACGATGATGTCATACTGGTCGTCATGGCGACGGTGTTGCCATAATGGTCGTCATGGCGACGATGATGTCATAATGGTCGTCATGCCGACGATGATGTCATAATGGTCGTCATGGCGACGGTGTTGCCATAATGTTCGTCATGGCGACGATGATGTCATAATGGTCGTCATGGCGAAGGTGATGTCATAATGGTCGTCATGCCGACGATGATGTCATAATGGTCGTCATGGCGACGATGATGTCATAATGGTCGTCATGGCGACGATGATGTCATAATGGTCGTCATGGCGACGATGACGTCATAATGGTCGTCATGGCGACGATGATGTTATAATGGTCGTCATGGCGACGATGATGTTATAATGGTCGTCATGGCGACGGTGATGTCATAATAGTCGTCATGGCGACGATGATGTCATAATGGTCGTCATGCCGACGATGATGTCATAATGGTCGTCATGGCGACGTTGTTACCATAATGGTCGTCATGGCGACGATGATGTCATAATGGTCGTCATGGCGATGATGATGTCATAATGGTCGTCATGGCGACGATGATGTCAATATGGTGGTCATGGCTTTGGTGATGTCTTAATGGTCTTCATGGCGACGGTGATGTCATAATGGTCGTCATGGCAATGGTGATGTCAGAATGGTCGTCATGGCGACGATGATGTCAGTATGGTGGTCATGGCTTTGGTGATGTCATAGTAGTCGTCATGGCGACGATGATGTCATAATGGTCGTCATGGCGACGATGATGTCAGTATGGTTGTAATGGCTTTGATGATGTCATAATGGTCGTCATGGCGACGGTGATGTCATAATGGTTGTCATGGCAATGGTGATGTCAGAATGGTCATCATGGCGACGATGATGTCAGTATGGTGGTCATGGCTTTGGTGATGTCATAATAGTCGTCATGGCGACGATGATGTCATAATGGTCGTCATGGCGACGATGATGTCATAATGGTCGTCATGGCGACGATGATGTCAGTATGGTTGTCATGGCTTTGGTGATGTCATAATGGTCGTCATGGCGAAGGTGATGTCATAATGGTCGTCATGGCGACGATGATGTCATAATGGTCGTCACGGCGACGATGATGTCATAATGGTCGTCACGGCGACGGTGATGTCATAATGGTCGTCATGGCGACGATGATGTCATACTGGTCGTCATGGCGACGGTGTTGCCATAATGGTCGTCATGGCGACGATGATGTCATAATGGTCGTCATGGCGACGATGATGTCATAATGGTCGTCACGGCGACGGTGATGTCATAATGGTCGTCATGGCGACTATGATGTCATACTGGTCGTCATGGCGACGGTGTTGCCATAATGGTTGTCATGGCGACGATGATGTCATAATGGTCGTCATGGCGACGATGATGTCATAATAGTCGTCATGCCGAAGATGATGTCATAACGGTCGTCATGGCGACGATGATGTCATAATGGTCGTCATGGCGACGATGACGTCATAATGGTCGTCATGGCGACGATGATGTCATAATAGTCGTCATGGCGACGGTGATGCCATAATAGTCGTCATGGCGACGATGATGTCATAATAGTCGTCATGCCGACGATGATGTCATAATAGTCGTCATGGCGACGGTGTTGCCATAATGGTCGTCATGGTGACGATGATATCATAATGGTCGTCATGGCGACGATGATGTCATAATGGTCGTCATGGCGACGATGATGTCAGTATGGTGGTCATGGCTTTTGTGATGTCATAATGGTCGTCATGGCGACGGTGATGTCATAATGGTCGTCATGGCAATGGTGATGTCAGAATGGTCGTCATGGCAACGATGATGTCAGTATGGTGGTCATGGCTTTGGTGATGTCATAATGGTCGTCATGGCGACGATGATGTCATAATGATCGTCATGGCGACGATGATGTCAATATGGTTGTCATGGCTTTGGTGATGTCATAATGGTCGTCATGGCGACGGTGATGTCATAATGGTCGTCATGGCGACGATGATGTCATAATGGTCGTCATGGCGACGATGATGTCAATATGGTTGTCATGGCTTTGGTGATGTCATAATGGTCGTCATGGCGACGGTGATGTCATAATGGTCATCATGGCGACGATGATGTCATAATGGTCATCATGGCGACGATGATGTCATAATGGTCGTCATGGCGACGTTGTTGCCATAATGGTCGTCATGGCGACGATGATGTCATAATGGTCGTCATGGCGATGATGATGTCATAATGGTCGTCATGGCGACGATGATGTCAATATGGTGGTCATGGCTTTGGTGATGTCATAATGGTCGTCATAGCGACGGTGATGTCATAATGGTCGTCATGGCAATGGTGATGTCAGAATGGTCGTCATGGCGACGATGATGTCAGTATGGTGGTCATGGCTTTGGTGATGTCATAATAGTCGTCATGGCGACGATGATGTCATAATGGTCGTCATGGCGACGATGATGTCATGATGGTCGTCATGGCGACGATGATGTCATAATGGTCGTCATGGCGACGATGATGTCATAATGGTTGTCATGGCGATGATGATGTCATAATGGTCGTCATGGCGACGATGATGTCAATATGGTGGTCATGGCTTTGGTGATGTCATAATGGTCTTCATGGCGACGGTGATGTCATAATGGTCGTCATGGCAATGGTGATGTCAGAATTGTCGTCATGGCGACGATGATGTCAGTATGGTGGTCATGGCTTTGGTGATGTCATAATGGTCATCACGGCGACGATGATGTCATAATGGTCGTCACGGCGACGGTGATGTCATAATGGTCGTCACGGCGACGATGATGTCATAATGGTCGTCACGGCGACGGTGATGTCATAATGGTCGTCATGGCGACGATGATGTCATACTGGTCGTCATGGTGACGGTGTTGCCATAATGGTCGTCATGGAGACGATGATGTCATAATGGTCGTCATGGCGAAGATGATGTCATAATGGTCGTCATGGCGACGATGATGTCATAATGGTCGTCATGGCGACGATGACGTCATAATGGTCGTCATGGCGACGATGATGTCATAATGGTCGTCATGGCGACGGTGATGTCATAATATTCGTCATGGCGACGATGATATCATAATGGTCGTCATGCCGACGATGATGTCATAATGGTCGTCATGGCGACGGTGTTGCCATAATGGTCGTCATGGTGACGATGATGTCATAATGGTCGTCATGGCGACGATGATATTATAAAGATCGTCATGGCGACGATGATGTCAGTATGGTGGTCATGGCTTTGGTGATGTCATAATGGTCGTCATGGCGACGGTGATGTCATAATGGTCGTCATGGCAATGGTGATGTCAGAATGGTCGTCATGGCGACGATGATGTCAGTATGGTGGTCATGGCTTTGGTGATGTCATAATGGTCGTCATGGCGACGATGATGTCATTATGGTTGTCATGGCTTTGGTGATGTCATAATGGTTGTCATGGCGACGGTGATGTCATAATGGTCGTCATGGCGACGATGATGTCATAATGGCCGTCACGACGATGATGATGTCATAATGGTCGTCATGCCGACGATAATGTCATAATGGTCGTCATGGCGACGGTGTTGCCATAATGGTCGTCATGGTGACGATGATGTCATAATGGTCGTCATGGCGACGATGATATTATAAAGATCGTCATGGCGACGATGATGTCAGTATGGTGGTCATGGCTTTGGTGATGTCATAATGGTCGTCATGGCGACGGTGATGTCATAATGGTCGTCATGGCAATGGTGATGTCAGAATGGTCGTCATGGCGACGATGATGTCAGTATGGTGGTCATGGCTTTGGTGATGTCATAATGGTCGTCATGGCGACGATGATGTCATAATGATCGTCATGGCGACGATGATGTCAATATGGTTGTCATGGCTTTGGTGATGTCATAATGGTCGTCATGGCGACGGTGATGTCATAATGGTCGTCATGGCGACGATGATGTCATAATGGTCGTCATGCCGACGATGATGTCAATATGGTTGTCATGGCTTTGGTGATGTCATAATGGTCGTCATGGCGACGGTGATGTCATAATGGTCGTCATGGCGACGATGATGTCATAATGGTCGTCATGCCGACGATGATGTCATAATGGTCGTCATGGCGACGTTGTTGCCATAATGGTCGCCATGGCGACGATGATGTCATAATGGTCGTCATGGCGATGATGATGTCATAATGGTCGTCATGGCGACGATGATGTCAATATGGTGGTCATGGCTTTGGTGATGTCATAATGGTCGTCATGGCGACGGTGATGTCATAATGGTCGTCATGGCAATGGTGATGTCAGAATGGTCGTCATGGCGACGATGATGTCAGTATGGTGGTCATGGCTTTGGTGATGTCATAATAGTCGTCATGGCGACGATGATGTCATAATGGTCGTCATGGCGACGATGATGTCATAATGGTCGTCATGGCGACGATGATGTCAGTATGGTTGTCATGGCTTTGGTGATGTCATAATGGTCGTCATGGCGACGGTGATGTCATAATGGTCGTCATGGCGACGATGATGTCATAATGGTCGTCACGGCGATGATAATGTCATAATGGTCGTCACGGCGACGGTGATGTCATAATGGTCGTCATGGCGACGATGATGTCATACTGGTTGTCATGGCGACGGTGTTGCCATAATGGTCGTCATGGCGACGATGATGTCATAATGGTCGTCATGGCAACGATGATGCCATAATGGTCGTCAGGGCGACGATGACGTCATAATGGTCGTCATGGTGACGATGATGTCATAATGGTCGTCATGGCGACGATGATGTCATACTGGTCGTCATGGCGACGGTGTTGCCATAATGGTCGTCATGGCGACGATGATGTCATAATGGTCGTCATGCCGACGATGATGTCATAATGGTCGTCATGGCGACGGTGTTGCCATAATGGTCGTCATGGCGACGATGATGTCATAATGGTCGTCATGGCGACGGTGATGTCATAATGGTCGTCATGCCGACGATGATGTCATAATGGTCGCCATGGCGAAGATGATGTCATAATGGTCGTCATGGCGACGATGATGTCATAATGGTCGTCATGGCGACGATGATGTCATAATGGTCGTCACGGCGATGATAATGTCATAATGGTCGTCACGGCGACGGTGATGTCATAATGGTCGTCATGGCGACGATGATGTCATACTGGTCGTCATGGCGACGGTGTTGCCATAATGGTCGTCATGGCGACGATGATGTCATAATGGTCGTCATGGCGACGATGATGCCATAATGGTCGTCAGGGCGACGATGACGTCATAATGGTCGTCATGGCGACGAAGATGTCATAATGGTCGTCACGGCGACGATGATGTCATAATGGTCGTCACGGCGACGGTGATGTCATAATGGTCGTCATGGCGACGATGATGTCATACTGGTCGTCATGGCGACGGTGTTGCCATAATGGTCGTCATGGAGACGATGATGTCATAATGGTCGTCATGGCGACGATGATGTCATAATGGTCGTCACGGCGACGGTGATGTCATAATGGTCATCATGGCGACTATGATGTCATACTGGTCGTCATGGCGACGGTGTTGCCATAATGGTCGTCATGGCGACGATGATGTCATAATGGTCGTCATGGCGACGATGATGCCATAATGGTCGTCATGGCGACGATGACGTCATAATGGTCGTCATGGCGACGATGATGTCATACTGGTCGTCATGGCGACGGTGTTGCCATGATGGTCGTCATGGCGACGATGATGTCATAATGGTCGTCATGCCGACGATGATGTCATAATGGTCGTCATGGCGACGGTGTTGCCATAATGGTCGTCATGGCGACGATGATGTCATAATGGTCGTCATGGCGACGGTGATGTCATAATGGTCGTCATGCCGACGATGATGTCATAATGGTCGCCATGGCGAAGATGATGTCATAATGGTCGTCATGGTGACGATGATGTCAAAATGGTCGTCATGGCGACGATGACGTCATAATGGTCGTCATGGCGACGATGATGTTATAATGGTCGTCATGGCGACGGTGATGTCATAATAGTCGTCATGGCGACGATGATGTCATAATGGTCGTCATGCCGACGATGATGTCATAATGGTCGTCATGGCGACGTTGTTGCCATAATGGCCGTCATGGCGACGATGATGTCATAATGGTCGTCATGGCGATGATGATGTCATAATTGTCGTCATGGCGACGATGATGTCAATATGGTGGTCATGGCTTTGGTGATGTCATAATGGTCTTCATGGCGACGGTGATGTCATAATGGTCGTCATGGCAATGGTGATGTCAGAATGGTCGTCATGGCGACGATGATGTCAGTATGGTGGTCATGGCTTTGGTGATGTCATAATAGTCGTCATGGCGACGATGATGTCATAATGGTCGTCATGGCGATGATGATGTCATAATGGTCGTCATGGCGACGATGATGTCAGTATGATTGTCATGGCTTTGGTGATGTCATAATGGTCGTCATGGCAACGGTGATGTCATAATGGTCGTCATGGCGACGATGATGTCATAATGGTCGTCACGGCGACGATGATGTCATAATGGTCGTCACGGCGACGGTGATGTCATAATGGTCGTCATGGCGACGGTGATGCCATAATAGTCGTCATGGCGACGATGATGTCATAATGGTCGTCATGCCGACGATGATGTCATAATGGTCGTCATGGCGACGGTGTTGCCATAATGGTCGTCATGGTGACGATGATGTCATAATGGTCGTCATGGCGACGATGATGTCATAATGGTCGTCATGGCGACGATGATGTCAGTATGGTGGTCATGGCTTTGGTGATGTCATAATGGTCGTCATGGCGACGATGATGTCATAATGGTCATCATGGCGACGATGATGTCATAATGTCGTCATGGCGACGATGATGTCATACTGGTCGTCATGGCGACGATGTTGCCATAATGGTCGTCATGGCGACGATGATGTCATAATGGTCGTCACGGCGATGATGATGTAATAATGGTCGTCACGGCGACGGTAATGTCATAATGGTCGTCATGGCGACGATGATGTCATACTGGTCGTCATGGCGACGGTGTTGCCATAATGGTCGTCATGGCGACGATGATTTCTATATGGTTGTCATGGCTTTGGTGATGTCATTATGGTCGTCATGGCTTTGGTGATGTCATAATGGTCGTCATGGCGACGGTGATGTCATAATGGTCGTCATGGCGACGATGATGTCATAATGGTCGTCACGGCGACGATGATGTCATAATGGTCGTCACGGCGACGATGATGTTATAATGATCGTCATGGCGACGATGATGTCAGTATGGTGGTCATGGCTTTGGTGATGTCATAATGGTCGTCATGGCGACGGTGATGTCATAATGGTCGTCATGTCAATGGTGATGTCAGAATGGTCGTCATGGCGACGATGATGTCAGTATGGTGGTCATGGCTTTGGTGATGTCATAATGGTCGTCATGGCGACGATGATGTCATTATGGTTGTCATGGCTTTGGTGATGTCATAATGGTCGTCATGGCGACGGTGATGTCATACTGGTCGTCATGGCGACGATGATGTCATAATGGTCGTCACGGCGATGATGATGTCATAATGGTCGTCACGGCGACGGTGATGTCATAATGGTCGTCATAGCGACGATGATGACATACTGGTCCTCATGGCGACGGTGTTGCCATAATGGTCGTCATGGCGACGATGATGTCATAATGGTCGTCATGGCGACGATGATGCCATAATGGTCGTCATGGCGACGATGACGTCATAATGGTCGTCATGGCGACGATGATGTCATAATGGTCGTCATGGCGACGATGATGTCATACTGGTCGTCATGGCGACGGTGTTGCCATAATGGTCGTCATGGCGACGATGATGTCATAATGGTCGTCATGCCGACGATGATGTCATAATGGTCGTCATGGCGACGGTGTTGCCATAATGGTCGTCATGGCGACGATGATGTCATAATGGTCGTCATGGCGACGGTGATGTCATAATGGTCGTCATGCCGACGATGATGTCATAATGGTCGTCATGGCGAAGATGATGTCATAATGGTCGTCATGGTGACGATGATGTCAAAATGGTCGTCATGGCGACGATGACGTCATAATGGTCGTCATGGCGACGATGATGTTATAATGGTCGTCATGGCGACGGTGATGTCATAATAGTCGTCATGGCGACGATGATGTCATAATGGTCGTCATGCCGACGATGATGTCATAATGGTCGTCATGGCGACGTTGTTGCCATAATGGCCGTCATGGCGACGATGATGTCATAATGGTCGTCATGCCGACGATGATGTCATAATGGTCGTCATGGCGACGGTGTTGCCATAATGGTCGTCATGGTGACGATGATGTCATAATGGTCGTCATGGCGACGATGATGTCATAATGGTCGTCATGGCGACGATGATGTCAGTATGGTGGTCATGGCTTTGGTGATGTCATAATGGTCGTCATGGCGACGATGATGTCATAATGGTCATCATGGCGACGATGATGTCATAATGTCGTCATGGCGACGATGATGTCATACTGGTCGTCATGGCGACGATGTTGCCATAATGGTCGTCATGGCGACGATGATGTCATAATGGTCGTCACGGCGATGATGATGTAATAATGGTCGTCACGGCGACGGTAATGTCATAATGGTCGTCATGGCGACGATGATGTCATACTGGTCGTCATGGCGACGGTGTTGCCATAATGGTCGTCATGGCGACGATGATTTCTATATGGTTGTCATGGCTTTGGTGATGTCATTATGGTCGTCATGGCTTTGGTGATGTCATAATGGTCGTCATGGCGACGGTGATGTCATAATGGTCGTCATGGCGACGATGATGTCATAATGGTCGTCACGGCGACGATGATGTCATAATGGTCGTCACGGCGACGATGATGTTATAATGATCGTCATGGCGACGATGATGTCAGTATGGTGGTCATGGCTTTGGTGATGTCATAATGGTCGTCATGGCGACGGTGATGTCATAATGGTCGTCATGTCAATGGTGATGTCAGAATGGTCGTCATGGCGACGATGATGTCAGTATGGTGGTCATGGCTTTGGTGATGTCATAATGGTCGTCATGGCGACGATGATGTCATTATGGTTGTCATGGCTTTGGTGATGTCATAATGGTCGTCATGGCGACGGTGATGTCATAATGGTCGTCATGGCGACGATGATGTCATAATGGTCGTCACGGCGATGATGATGTCATAATGGTCGTCACGGCGACGGTGATGTCATAATGGTCGTCATAGCGACGATGATGACATACTGGTCCTCATGGCGACGGTGTTGCCATAATGGTCGTCATGGCGACGATGATGTCATAATGGTCGTCATGGCGACGATGATGCCATAATGGTCGTCATGGCGACGATGACGTCATAATGGTCGTCATGGCGACGATGATGTCATAATGGTCGTCATGGCGACGATGATGTCATACTGGTCGTCATGGCGACGGTGTTGCCATAATGGTCGTCATGGCGACGATGATGTCATAATGGTCGTCATGCCGACGATGATGTCATAATGGTCGTCATGGCGACGGTGTTGCCATAATGGTCGTCATGGCGACGATGATGTCATAATGGTCGTCATGGCGACGGTGATGTCATAATGGTCGTCATGCCGACGATGATGTCATAATGGTCGTCATGGCGAAGATGATGTCATAATGGTCGTCATGGCGACGATGATGTCATAATGGTCGTCATGGCGACGATGACGTCATGATGGTCGTCATGGCGACGATGATGTTATAATGGTCGTCATGGCGACGATGATGTTATAATGGTCGTCATGGCGACGGTGATGTCATAATAGTCGTCATGGCGACGATGATGTCATAATGGTCGTCATGCCGACGATGATGTCATAATGGTCGTCATGGCGACGTTGTTACCATAATGGTCGTCATGGCGACGATGATGTCATAATGGTCGTCATGGCGATGATGATGTCATAATGGTCGTCATGGCGACGATGATGTCAATATGGTGGTCATGGCTTTGGTGATGTCTTAATGGTCTTCATGGCGACGGTGATGTCATAATGGTCGTCATGGCAATGGTGATGTCAGAATGGTCGTCATGGCGACGATGATGTCAGTATGGTGGTCATGGCTTTGGTGATGTCATAATAGTCGTCATGGCGACGATGATGTCATAATGGTCGTCATGGCGACGATGATGTCAGTATGGTTGTCATGGCTTTGGTGATGTCATAATGGTCGTCATGGCGACGGTGATGTCATAATGGTCGTCATGGCAATGGTGATGTCAGAATGGTCGTCATGGCGACGATGATGTCAGTATGGTGGTCATGGCTTTGGTGATGTCATAATAGTCGTCATGGCGACGATGATGTCATAATGGTCGTCATGGCGACGATGATGTCATAATGGTCGTCATGGCGACGATGATGTCAGTATGGTTGTCATGGCTTTGGTGATGTCATAATGGTCGTCATGGCGAAGGTGATGTCATAATGGTCGTCATGGCGACGATGATGTCATAATGGTCGTCACGGTGACGATGATGTCATAATGGTCGTCACGGCGACGGTGATGTCATAATGGTCGTCATGGCGACGATGATGTCATACTGGTCGTCATGGCGACGGTGTTGCCATAATGGTCGTCATGGCGACGATGATGTCATAATGGTCATCATGGCGACGATGATGTCATAATGGTCGTCACGGCGACGGTGATGTCATAATGGTCGTCATGGCGACTATGATGTCATACTGGTCGTCATGGCGACGGTGTTGCCATAATGGTCGTCATGGCGACGATGATGTCATAATGGTCGTCATGGCGACGATGATGTCATAATAGTCGTCATGCCGACGATGATGTCATAACGGTCGTCATGGCGACGATGATGTCATAATGGTCGTCATGGCGACGATGACGTCATAATGGTCGTCATGGCGATGATGATGTCATAATGGTCGTCATGGCGACGGTGATGCCATAATAGTCGTCATGGCGACGATGATGTCATAATAGTCGTCATGCCGACGATGATGTCATAATGGTCGTCATGGCGACGGTGTTGCCATAATGGTCGTCATGGTGACGATGATATCATAATGGTCGTCATGGCGACGATGATGTCATAATGGTCGTCATGGCGACGATGATGTCAGTATGGTGGTCATGGCTTTGGTGATGTCATAATGGTCGTCATGGCGACGGTGATGTCATAATGGTCGTCATGGCAATGGTGATGTCAGAATGGTCGTCATGGCGACGATGATGTCAGTATGGTGGTCATGGCTTTGGTGATGTCATAATGGTTGTCATGGCGACGATGATGTCATAATGATCGTCATGGCGACGATGATGTCAATATGGTTGTCATGGCTTTGGTGATGTCATAATGGTCGTCATGGCGACGGTGATGTCATAATGGTCGTCATGGCGACGATGATGTCATAATGGTCGTCATGGCGACGATGATGTCAATATGGTTGTCATGGCTTTGGTGATGTCATAATGGTCGTCATGGCGACGGTGATGTCATAATGGTCGTCATGGCGACGATGATGTCATAATGGTCGTCATGCCGACGATGATGTCATAATGGTCGTCATGGCGACGTTGTTGCCATAATGGTCGTCATGGCGACGATGATGTCATAATGGTCGTCATGGCGATGATGATGTCATAATGGTCGTCATGGCGACGATGATGTCAATATGGTGGTCATGGCTTTGGTGATGTCATAATGGTCGTCATGGCGACGGTGATGTCATAATGGTCGTCATGGCAATGGTGATGTCAGAATGGTCGTCATGGCGACGATGATGTAATAATGGTCGTCATGGCGACGATGATGTCATAATGGTCGTCATGGCGACGATGATGTCAGTATGGTTGTCATGGCTTTAGTGATGTCATAATGGTCGTCATGGCGACGGTGATGTCATAATGGTCGTCATGGCGACGATGATGTCATAATGGTCGTCACGGCGATGATAATGTCATTATGGTCGTCACGGCGACGGTGATGTCATAATGGTCGTCATGGCGACGATGATGTCATACTGGTCGTCATGGCGACGGTGTTGCCATAATGGTCGTCATGGCGACGATGATGTCATAATGGTCGTCATGGCGACGATGATGCCATAATGGTCGTCATGGCGACGATGACGTCATAATGGTCGTCATGGTGACGATGATGTCATACTGGTCGTCATGGCGACGGTGTTGCCATAATGGTCGTCATGGCGACGATGATGTCATAATGGTCGTCATGCCGACGATGATGTCATAATGGTCGTCATGGCGACGGTGTTGCCATAATGGTCGTCATGGCGACGATGATGTCATAATGGTCGTCATGGCGACGGTGATGTCATAATGGTCGTCATGCCGACGATGATGTCATAATGGTCGCCATGGCGAAGATGATGTCATAATGGTCGTCATGGCGACGATGATGTCATAATGGTCGTCATGGCGACGATGACGTCATAATGGTCGTCATGGCGACGATGATGTTATAATGGTCGTCATGGCGACGGTGATGTCATAATAGTCGTCATGGCGACGATGATGTCATAATGGTCGTCATGCCGACGATGATGTCATAATGGTCGTCATGGCGACGATGATGTCAATATGGTGGTCATGGCTTTGGTGATGTCATAATGGTCTTCATGGCGACGGTGATGTCATAATGGTCGTCATGGCAATGGTGATGTCAGAATGGTCGTCATGGCGACGATGATGTCAGTATGGTGGTCATGGCTTTGGTGATGTCATAATGGTCGTCATGGCAACGGTGATGTCATAATGGTCGTCATGGCGACGATGATGTCATAATGGTCGTCACGGCGACGATGATGTCATAATGGTCGTCACGGCGACGGTGATGTCATAATGGTCGTCATGGCGACGATGATGTCATACTGGTCGTCATGGCGACGGTGTTGCCATAATGGTCGTCATGGCGACGATGATGTCATAATGGTCGTCATGGCGACGATGATGTCATAATGGTCGTCACGGCGACGGTGATGTCATAATGGTCGTCATGGCGACTATGATGTCATACTGGTCGTCATGGCGACGGTGTTGCCATAATGGTCGTCATGGCGACGATGATGTCATAATGGTCGTCATGGCGACGATGATGTCATTATAGTCGTCATGCCGACGATGATGTCATAACGGTCGTCATGGCGACGATGATGTCATAATGGTCGTCATGGCGACGATGACGTCATAATGGTCGTCATGGCGACGATGATGTCATAATGGTCGTCATGGCGACGGTGATGCCATAATAGTCGTCATGGCGACGATGATGTCATAATAGTCGTCATGCCGACGATGATGTCATAATGGTCGTCATGGCGACGGTGTTGCCATAATGGTCGTCATGGTGACGATGATATCATAATGGTCGTCATGGCGACGATGTCATAATGGTCGTCATGGCGACGATGATGTCAGTATGGTGGTCATGGCTTTGGTGATGTCATAATGGTCGTCATGGCGACGGTGATGTCATAATGGTCGTTATGGCAATGGTGATGTCAGAATGGTCGTCATGGCGACGATGATGTCAGTATGGTGGTCATGGCTTTGGTGATGTCATAATGGTCGTCATGGCGACGATGATGTCATAATGATCGTCATGGCGACGATGATGTCAATATGGTTGTCATGGCTTTGGTGATGTCATAATGGTCGTCATGGCGACGTGATGTCATAATGGTCATCATGGCGACGATGATGTCATAATGGTCGTCATGGCGACGATGATGTCAATATGGTTGTCATGGCTTTGGTGATGTCATAATGGTCGTCATGGCGACGGTGATGTCATAATGGTCGTCATGGCGACGATGATGTCATAATGGTCGTCATGGCGACGTTGTTGCCATAATGGTCGTCATGGCGACGATGATGTCATAATGGTCGTCATGGCGATGATGATGTCATAATGGTCGTCATGGCGACGATGATGTCAATATGGTGGTCATGGCTTTGGTGATGTCATAATGGTGGTCATGGCGACGGTGATGTCATAATGGTCGTCATGGCAATGGTGATGTCAGAATGGTCGTCATGGCGACGATGATGTCAGTATGGTGGTCATGGCTTTGGTGATGTCATAATAGTCGTCATGGCGACAATGATGTCATAATGGTCGTCATGGCGACGATGATGTCATAATGGTCGTCATGGCGACGATGTCAGTATGGTTGTCATGGTTTTGTTGATGTCATAATGGTCGTCATGGCGACGGTGATGTCATAATGGTCGTCATGGCGACGAAGATGTCATAATGGTCGTCACGGCGATGATAATGTCATAATGGTCGTCACGGCGACGGTGATGTCATAATGGTCGTCATGGCGACGGTGATGTCATAATGGTCGTCATGGCGACGATGATGTCATAATGGTCGTCATGCCGACGATGATGTCATAATGGTCGTCATGGCGACGTTGTTGCCATAATGGTCGTCATGGCGACGATGATGTCATAATGGTCGTCATGGCGATGATGATGTCATAATGGTCGTCATGGCGACGATGATGTCAATATGGTGGTCATGGCTTTGGTGATGTCATAATGGTCGTCATGGCGACGGTGATTTCATAATGGTCGTCATGGCAATGGTGATGTCAGAATGGTCGTCATGGCGACGATGATGTCAGTATGGTGGTCATGGCTTTGGTGATGTCATAATAGTCGTCATGGCGACGATGACGTCATAATGGTCGTCATGGCGACGATGATGTCATAATGGTCGTCATGGCGACGATGATGTCAGTATGGTTGTCATGGCTTTGGTGATGTCATAATGGTCGTCATGGCGACGGTGATGTCATAATGGTCGTCATGGCGACGATGATGTCATAATGGTCGTCACGGCGATGATAATGTCATAATGGTCGTCACGGCGACGGTGATGTCATAATGGTCGTCATGGCGACGATGATGTCATACTGGTCGTCATGGCGACGGTGTTGCCATAATGGTCGTCATGGCGACGATGATGTCATAATGGTCGTCATGGCGACGATGATGCCATAATGGTCGTCAGGGCGACGATGACGTCATAATGGTCGTCATGGTGACGATGATGTCATAATGGTCGTCATGGCGACGATGATGTCATACTGGTCGTCATGGCGACGGTGTTGCCATAATGGTCGTCATGGTGACGATGATGTCATAATGGTCGTCATGGCGACGATGATGTCATACTGGTCGTCATGGCGACGGTGTTGCCATAATGGTCGTCATGGCGACGATGATGTCATAATGGTCGTCATGCCGACGATGATGTCATAATGGTCGTCATGGCGACGGTGTTGCCATAATGGTCGTCATGGCGACGATGATGTCATAATGGTCGTCATGGCGACGATGATGTCATAATGGTCGTCATGGCGACGATGATGTCATAATGGTCGTCACGGCGACGATGATGTCATAATGGTCGTCACGGCGACGATGATGTTATAATGATCGTCATGGCGACGATGATGTCAGTATGGTGGTCATGGCTTTGGTGATGTCATAATGGTCGTCATGGCGACGGTGATGTCATAATGGTCGTCATGTCAATGGTGATGTCAGAATGCTCGTCATGGCGACGATGATGTCAGTATGGTGGTCATGGCTTTGGTGATGTCATAATGGTCGTCATGGCGACGATGATGTCATTATGGTTGTCATGGCTTTGGTGATGTCATAATGGTCGTCATGGCGACGGTGATGTCATAATGGTCGTCATGGCGACGATGATGTCATAATGGTCGTCACGGCGATGATGATGTCATAATGGTCGTCACGGCGACGGTGATGTCATAATGGTCGTCATGGCGAAGATGATGTCATACTGGTCGTCATGGCGACGGTGTTGCCATAATGGTCGTCATGGCGACGATGATGTCATAATGATCGTCATGGCGACGATGATGCCATAATGGTCGTCATGGCGACGATGACGTCATAATGGTCGTCATGGCGACGATGATGTCATAATGGTCGTCATGGCGACGGTGTTGCCATAATGGTCGTCATGGCGACGATGATGTCATAATGGTCGTCATGGCGACGGTGTTGCCATAATGGTCGTCATGGCGACGATGATGTCATAATGGTCGTCATGGCGAAGGTGATGTCATAATGGTCGTCATGCCGACGATGATGTCATAATGGTCGTCATGGCGAAGATGATGTCATAATGGTCGTCATGGCGACGATGATGTCATAATGGTCGTCATGGCGACGATGACGTCATAATGGTCGTCATGGCGACGATGATGTTATAATGGTCGTCATGGCGACGATGATGTTATAATGGTCGTCATGGCGACGGTGATGTCATAATAGTCGTCATGGCGACGATGATGTCATAATGGTCGTCATGCCGACGATGATGTCATAATGGTCGTCATGGCGACGTTGTTACCATAATGGTCGTCATGGCGACGATGATGTCATAATGGTCGTCATTGCGATGATGATGTCATAATGGTCGTCATGGCGACGATGATGTCAATATGGTGGTCATGGCTTTGGTGATGTCTTAATGGTCTTCATGGCGACGGTGATGTCATAATGGTCGTCATGGCAATGGTGATGTCAGAATGGTCGTCATGGCGACGATGATGTCAGTATGGTGGTCATGGCTTTGGTGATGTCATAATAGTCGTCATGGCGACGATGATGTCATAATGGTCGTCATGGCGACGATGATGTCAGTATGGTTGTCATGGCTTTGGTGATGTCATAATGTTCGTCATGGCGACGGTGATGTCATAATGGTCGTCATGTCAATGGTGATGTCAGAATGCTCGTCATGGCGACGATGATGTCAGTATGGTGGTCATGGCTTTGGTGATGTCATAATGGTCGTCATGGCGACGATGATGTCATTATGGTTGTCATGGCTTTGGTGATGTCATAATGGTCGTCATGGCGACGGTGATGTCATAATGGTCGTCATGGCGACGATGATGTCATAATGGTCGTCACGGCGATGATGACGTCATAATGGTCGTCACGGCGACGGTGATGTCATAATGGTCGTCATGGCGAAGATGATGTCATACTGGTCGTCATGGCGACGGTGTTGCCATAATGTTCGTCATGGCGACGATGATGTCATAATGGTCGTCACGGCGACGGTGATGTCATAATGGTCGTCATGGCGAAGATGATGTCATACTGGTCGTCATGGCTTTGGTGATGTCATAATGGTCGTCATGGCGACGATGATGTCATAATGATCGTCATGGCGACGATGATGTCAATATGGTTGTCATGGCTTTGGTGATGTCATAATGGTCGTCATGTTGACGGTGATGTCATAATGGTCGTCATGGCGACGATGATGTCATAATGGTCGTCATGGCGACGATGATGTCAATATGGTTGTCATGGCTTTGGTGATGTCATAATGGTCGTCATGGCGACGGTGATGTCATAATGGTCGTCATGGCGACGATGATGTCATAATGGTCGTCATGCCGACGATGATGTCATAATGGTCGTCATGGCGACGTTGTTGCCATAATGGTCGTCATGGCGACGATGATGTCATAATGGTCGTCATGGCGATGATGATGTCATAATGGTCGTCATGGCGACGATGATGTCAATATGGTGGTCATGGCTTTGGTGATGTCATAATGGTCGTCATGGCGACGGTGATGTCATAATGGTCGTCATGGCAATGGTGATGTCAGAATGGTCGTCATGGCGACGATGATGTCAGTATGGTGGTCATGGCTTTGGTGATGTCATAATAGTCATCATGGCGACGATGATGTCATAATGGTCGTCATGGCGACGATGATGTCATAATGGTCGTCATGGCGACGATGATGTCAGTATGGTTGTCATGGCTTTGGTGATGTCATAATGGTCGTCATGGCGACGGGATGTCATAATGGTCGTCATGGCGACGATGATGTCATAATGGTCGTCACGGCGATGATAATGTCATAATGGTCGTCACGGCGACGGTGATGTCATAATGGTCGTCATGGCGACGATGATGTCATACTGGTCGTCATGGCGACGGTGTTGCCATAATGGTCGTCATGGCGACGATGATGTCATAATGGTCGTCATGGCGACGATGATGCCATAATGGTCGTCATGGCGACGATGACGTCATAATGGTCGTCATGGTGACGATGATGTCATAATGGTCGTCATGGCGACGATGATGTCATACTGGTCGTCATGGCGACGGTGTTGCCATAATGGTCGTCATGGCGACGATGATGTCATAATGGTCGTCATGCCGACGATGATGTCAATATGGTCGTCATGGCGACGGTGTTGCCATAATGGTCGTCATGGCGACGATGATGTCATAATGGTCGTCATGGCGACGGTGATGTCATAATGGTCGTCATGCCGACGATGATGTCATAATGGTCGCCATGGCGAAGATGATGTCATAATGGTCGTCATGGCGACGATGATGTCATAATGGTCGTCATGGCGACGATGACGTCATAATGGTCGTCATGGCGACGATGATGTTATAATGGTCGTCATGGCGACGGTGATGTCATAATAGTCGTCATGGCGACGATGATGTCATAATGGTCGTCATGCCGACGATGATGTCATAATGGTCGTCATGGCGACGTTGTTGCCATAATGGCCGTCATGGCGACGATGATGTCATAATGGTCGTCATGGCGATGATGATGTCATAATTGTCGTCATGGCGACGATGATGTCAATATGGTGGTCATGGCTTTGGTGATGTCATAATGGTCTTCATGGCGACGGTGATGTCATAATGGTCGTCATGGCAATGGTGATGTCAGAATGGTCGTCATGGCGACGATGATGTCAGTATGGTGGTCATGGCTTTGGTGATGTCATAATAGTCGTCATGGCGACGATGATGTCATAATGGTCGTCATGGCGACGATGATGTCATAATGGTCATCATGGCGACGATGATGTCAGTATGGTTGTCATGGCTTTGGTGATGTCATAATGGTCGTCATGGCGACGATGATGTCATAATGGTCGTCACGGCGACGATGATGTCATAATGGTCGTCACGGCGACGGTGATGTCATAATGGTCGTCACGGCGACGATGATGTCATAATGGTCGTCATGGCGACGATGATGTCATAATGGTCGTCATGGCGACTATGATGTCATACTGGTCGTCATGGCGACGGTGTTGCCATAATGGTCGTCATGGCGACGATGATGTCATAATGGTCGTCATGGCGACGATGATGTCATAATAGTCGTCATGCCGACGATGATGTCATAACGGTCGTCATGGCGACGATGATGTCATAATGGTCGTCATGGCGACGATGACGTCATAATGGTCGTCATGGCGACGATGATGTCATAATGGTCGTCATGGCGACGGTGATGCCATAATAGTCGTCATGGCGACGATGATGTCATAATAGTCGTCATGCCGACGATGATGTCATAATGGTCGTCATGGCGACGATGATGTCATAATGGTCGTCATGGCGACGATGATGTCAGTATGTTGGTCATGGCTTTGGTGATGTCATAATGGTCGTCATGGTGACGGTGATGTCATAATGGTCGTCATGGCAATGGTGATGTCAGAATGGTCGTCATGGCGACGATGATGTCAGTATGGTGGTCATGGCTTTGGTGATGTCATAATGGTCGTCATGGCGACGATGATGTCATAATGATCGTCATGGCGACGATGATGTCAATATGGTTGTCATGGCTTTGGTGATGTCATAATGGTCGTCATGGCGACGGTGATGTCATAATGGTCGTCATGGCGACGATGATCTCATAATGGTCGTCATGGCGACGGTGATGTCAATATGGTTGTCATGGCTTTGGTGATGTCATAATGGTCGTCATGGCGACGTTGATGTCATAATGGTCGTCATGGCGACGATGATGTCATAATGGTCGTCATTCCGACGATGATGTCATAATGGTCGTCATGGCGACGTTGTTGCCATAATGGTCGTCATGGCGACGATGATGTCATAATGGTCGTCATGGCGATGATGATGTCATAATGGTCGTCATGGCGACGATGATGTCAGTATGGTGGTCATGGCTTTGGTGATGTCATAATAGTCGTCATGGCGACGATGATGTCATAATGGTCGTCATGGCGACGATGATGTCATAATGGTCGTCATGGCGACGATGATGTCAGTATGGTTGTCATGGCTTTGGTGATGTCATAATGGTCGTCATGGCGACGGTGATGTCATAATGGTCGTCATGGCGACGATGATGTTATAATGGTCGTCACGGCGATGATAATGTCATAATGGTCGTCACGGCGACGGTGATGTCATAATGGTCGTCATGGCGACGATGATGTCATACTGGTCGTCACGGCGACGATGATGTCATAATGGTCGTCATGGCGACGATGATGTCATAATGGTCGTCACGGCGACGGTGATGTCATAATGGTCGTCATGGCGACTATGATGTCATACTGGTCGTCATGGCGACGGTGTTGCCATAATGGTCGTCATGGCGACGATGATGTCATACTGGTCGTCATGGCGACGGTGTTGCCATAATGGTCGTCATGGCGACGATGATGTCATAATGGTCGTCATGCCGACGATGATGTCATAATGGTCGTCATGGCGACGTTGTTGCCATAATGGCCGTCATGGAGACGATGATGTCATAATGGTCGTCATGGCGATGATGATGTCATAATTGTCGTCATGGCGACGATGATGTCAATATGGTGGTCATGGCTTTGGTGATGTCATAATGGTCGTCATGGCGACGATGATGTCATAATGGTCGTCATTCCGACGATGATGTCATAATGGTCGTCATGGCGACGGTGATGTCATAATGGTCGTCATGGCGACGATGATGTCATAATGGTCGTCATGCCGACGATGATGTCATAATGGTCGTCATGGCGACGTTGTTGCCATAATGGCCGTCATGGAGACGATGATGTCATAATGGTCGTCATGGCGATGATGATGTCATAATTGTCGTCATGGCGACGATGATGTCAATATGGTGGTCATGGCTTTGGTGATGTCATAATGGTCTTCATGGCGACGGTGATGTCATAATGGTCGTCATGGCAATGGTGATGTCAGAATGGTCGTCATGGCGACGATGATGTCAGTATGGTGGTCATGGCTTTGGTGATGTCATAATGGTCGTCATGGCGACGATGATGTCATAATGGTCGTCATGGCGACGATGAGGTCATAATGGTCGTCATGGCGACGATGATGTCAGTATGGTTGTCATGGCTTTGGTGATGTCATAATGGTCGTCATGGCGATGATGATGTCATAATGGTCGTCATGGCGACGATGATGTCATAACGGTCGTCATGGCGACGATGATGTCATAATGGTCGTCATGGCGACGGTGTTGCCATAATGGTCGTCATGGCGACGATGATGTCATAATGGTCGTCATGCCGACGATGATGTCATAATGGTCGTCATGGCGACGTTGTTGCCATAATGGTCGTCATGGCGACGATGATGCCATAATGGTCGTCATGGCGACGGTGATGTCATAATGGTCGTCATGGCGACGGTGATGTCATAATGGTCGTCATGCCGACGATGATGTCATAATGGTCGCCATGGCGAAGATGATGTCATAATGGTCGTCATGGCGACGATGATGTCATAATGGTCGTCATGGCGACGATGACGTCATAATGGTCGTCATGGCGACGATGATGTTATAATGGTCGTCATGGCGACGGTGATGTCATAATAGTCGTCATGGCGACGATGATGTCATAATGGTCGTCATGCCGACGATGATGTCATAATGGTCGTCATGGCGACGTTGTTGCCATAATGGCCGTCATGGAGACGATGATGTCATAATGGTCGTCATGGCGATGATGATGTCATAATTGTCGTCATGGCGACGATGATGTCAATATGGTGGTCATGGCTTTGGTGATGTTATAATGGTCTTCATGGCGACGGTGATGTCATAATGGTCGTCATGGCAATGGTGATGTCAGAATGGTCGTCATGGCGACGATGATGTCAGTATGGTGGTCATGGCTTTGGTGATGTCATAATGGTCGTCATGGCGACGATGATGTCATAATGGTCGTCATGGCGACGATGATGTCATAATGGTCGTCATGGCGACGATGATGTCAGTATGGTTGTCATGGCTTTGGTGATGTCATAATGGTCGTCATGGCAACGGTGATGTCATAATGGTTGTCATGGCGACGATGATGTCATAATGGTCGTCACGGCGACGATGATGTCATAATGGTCGTCACGGCGACGGTGATGTCATAATGGTCGTCATGGCGACGATGATGTCATACTGGTCGTCATGGCGACGGTGTTGCCATAATGGTCGTCATGGCGACGATGATGTCATAATGGTCGTCATGGCGACGATGATGTCATAATGGTCGTCACGGCGACGGTGATGTCATAATGGTCGTCATGGCGACTATGATGTCATACTGGTCGTCATGGCGACGGTGTTGCCATAATGGTCGTCATGGCGACGATGATGTCATAATGGTCGTCATGGCGACGATGATGTCATAATAGTCGTCATGCCGACGATGATGTCATAACGGTCGTCATGGCGACGATGATGTCATAATGGTTGTCACGGCGATGGTGATGTCATAATGGTCGTCATGGCGACGATGATGTCATAATGGTCGTCATGGCGACGATGATGTCATAATGGTCGTCATGGCGACGATGATGTCAGTATGGTTGTCATGGCTTTGGTGATGTCATAATGGTCGTCATGGCAACGGTGATGTCATAATGGTTGTCATGGCGACGATGATGTCATAATGGTCGTCACGGCGACGATGATGTCATAATGGTCGTCACGGCGACGGTGATGTCATAATGGTCGTCATGGCGACGATGATGTCATACTGGTCGTCATGGCGACGGTGTTGCCATAATGGTCGTCATGGCGACGATGATGTCATAATGGTCGTCATGGCGACGATGATGTCATAATGGTCGTCACGGCGACGGTGATGTCATAATGGTCGTCATGGCGACTATGATGTCATACTGGTCGTCATGGCGACGGTGTTGCCATAATGGTCGTCATGGCGACGATGATGTCATAATGGTCGTCATGGCGACGATGATGTCATAATAGTCGTCATGCCGACGATGATGTCATAACGGTCGTCATGGCGACGATGATGTCATAATGGTCGTCATGGCGACGATGACGTCATAATGGTCGTCATGGCGACGATGATGTCATAATGGTCGTCATGGCGACGGTGATGCCATAATAGTCGTCATGGCGACGATGATGTCATAATAGTCGTCATGCCGACGATGATGTCATAACGGTCGTCATGGCGACGGTGTTGCCATAATGGTCGTCATGGTGACGATGATATCATAATGGTCGTCATGGCGACGATGATGTCATAATGGTCGTCATGGCGACGATGATGTCAGTATGGTGGTCATGGCTTTGGTGATGTCATAATGGTCGTCATGGCGACGGTGATGTCATAATGGTCGTCATGGCAATGGTGATGTCAGAATGGTCGTCATGGCGACGATGATGTCAGTATGGTGGTCATGGCTTTGGTGATGTCATAATGGTCGTCATGGCGACGATGATGTCATAATGATCGTCATGGCGACGATGATGTCAATATGGTTGTCATGGCTTTGGTGATGTCATAATGGTCGTCATGGCGACGGTGATGTCATAATGGTCGTCATGGCGACGATGATGTCATAATGGTCGTCATGGCGACGATGATGTCAATATGGTTGTCATGGCTTTGGTGATGTCATAATGGTCGTCATGGCGACGGTGATGTCATAATGGTCGTCATGGCGACGATGATGTCATAATGGTCGTCATGGCGACGATGATGTCATAATGGTCGTCATGGCGACGTTGTTGCCATAATGGTCGTCATGGCGACGATGATGTCATAATGGTCGTCATGGCGATGATGATGTCATAATGGTCGTCATGGTAACGATGATGTCAATATGGTGGTCATGGCTTTGGTGATGTCATAATGGTCGTCATGGCGACGGTGATGTCATAATGGTCGTCATGGCAATGGTGATGTCAGAATGGTCGTCATGGCGACGATGATGTCAGTATGGTGGTCATGGCTTTGGTGATGTCATAATAGTCGTCATGGCGACGATGATGTCATAATGGTCGTCATGGCGACGGTGTTGCCATAATGGTCGTCATGGCGACGATGATGTCATAATGGTCGTCATGGCGACGATGATGCCATAATGGTCGTCATGGCGACGATGACGTCATAATGGTCGTCATGGCGACGATGATGTCATAATGGTCGTCATGGCGACGATGATGTCATACTGGTCGTCATGGCGACGGTGTTGCCATAATGGTCGTCATGGCGACGATGATGTCATAATGGTCGTCATGCCGACGATGATGTCATAATGGTCGTCATGGCGACGGTGTTGCCATAATGGTCGTCATGGCGACGATGATGTCATAATGGTCGTCATGGCGACGGTGATGTCATAATGGTCGTCATGCCGACGATGATGTCATAATGGTCGTCATGGCGACGATGATGTCATAATGGTCGTCATGGCGACGATGACGTCATAATGGTCGTCATGGCGACGATGATGTTATAATGGTCGTCATGGCGACGGTGATGTCATAATGGTCTTCATGGTGACGGTGATGTCATAATGGTCGTCATGGCAATGGTGATGTCAGAATGGTTGTCATGGCGACGATGATGTCAGTATGGTGGTCATGGCTTTGGTGATGTCATAATAGTCGTCATGGCGACGATGATGTCATAATGGTCGTCATGGCGACGATGATGTCATAATGGTCTTCATGGCGACGATGATGTCAGTATGGTTGTCATGGCTTTGGTGATGTCACAATGGTCGTCATGGCGACGGTGATGTCATAATGGTCGTCATGGCGACGATGATGTCATAATGGTCGTCACGGCGACGATGATGTCATAATGGTCGTCACGGCGACGGTGATGTCATAATGGTCGTCATGGCGACGATGATGTCATACTGGTCGTCATGGCGACGGTGTTGCCATAAAGGTCGTCATGGCGACGATGATGTCATAATGGTTGTCACGGCGACGGTGATGTCATGATGGTCGTCATGGCGACGATGATGTCATACTGGTCGTCATGGCGACGGTGTTGCCATAATGGTCGTCATGGCGACGATGATTTCATAATTGTCGTCATGGCGAAGATGATGTCATAATGGTCGTCATGGCGACGATGATGTCATAATGGTCGTCATGGCGACGATGACGTCATAATGGTCGTCATGGCGACGATGATGTTATAATGGTCGTCATGGCGACGGTGATGTCATAATAGTCGTCATGGCGACGATGATGTCATAATGGTCGTCATGCCGACGATGATGTCATAATGGTCGTCATGGCGACGTTGTTGCCATAATGGTCGTCATGGCGACAATGATGTCATAATGGTCGTCATGGCGATGATGATGTCATAATGGTCGTCATGGCGACGATAATGTCAATATGGTGGTCATGGCTTTGGTGATGTCATAATGGTCGTCATGGCGACGGTGATGTCATAATGGTCGTCATGGCAATGGTGATGTCAGAATGGTCGTCATGGCGACAATGATGTCATAATAGTCGTCATGGCGACGATGATGTCATAATGGTCGTCATGGCGACGATGATGTCATAATGGTCGTCATGGCGACGATGATGTCAGTATGGTTGTCATGGCTTTGGTGATGTCATAATGGTCGTCATGGCGACGGTGTTGCCATAATGGTCGTCATGGTGACGATGATATCATAATGGTCGTCATGGCGACGATGATGTCATAATGGTCGTCATGGCGACGATGATGTCAGTATGGTGGTCATGGCTTTGGTGATGTCATAATGGTCGTCATGACGACGGTGATGTCATAATGGTCGTCATGGCAATGGTGATGTCAGAATGGTCGTCATGGCGACGATGATGTCAGTATGGTGGTCATGGCTTTGGTGATGTCATAATGGTCGTCATGGCGACGGTGATGTCATAATGGTCGTCATGGCGACGATGATGTCATAATGGTCGTCACGGCGACGATGATGTCATAATGGTCGTCACGGCGACGGTGATGTCATAATGGTCGTCATGGCGACGATGATGTCATATTGGTCGTCATGGCGACGGTGTTGCCATAATGGTCGTCATGGCGACGATGACGTCATGATGGTCGCCATGGCGACGATGATGTCATAATGGTCGTCATGGCGACGATGACGTCATAATGGTCGTCATGGCGACGATTATGTCATAATGGTCGTCATGGCGACGATGATGTCATACTGGTCGTCATGGCGACGGTGTTGCCATAATGGTCATCATGGCGACGATGATGTCATAATGGTCGTCACGGCGACGATGATGTCATAATGGTCGTCACGGCGACGGTAATGTCATAATGGTCGTCACGGCGACGATGATGTCATACTGGTCGTCATGGCGACGGTGTTGCCATAATGGTCGACATGGCGACGATGTCGTCATAATGGTCGTCATGGCGACAATGATGTCATAATGGTCGTCATGGCGACGATGAAGTCATACTAGTCGTCATGGTGACGGTGTTGCCATAATGGTCGTCATGGCGACGATGATGTCAATATGGTTGTCATGGCTTTGGTGATGTCATAATGGTCGTCATGGCTTTGGTGATGTCATAATGGTCGTCATGTCGACAGTGATGTCATAATGGTCGTCATGGCGATGATGTCATAATGGTCGTCACGGCGACGGTGATGTCATAATGGTCGTCATGGCGACGATGATGTCATACTGGTCGTCATGGCGACGGTGTTGCCATAATGGTCGTCATGGCGACGATGATGTCATAATGGTCGTCATGGCGACGATGATGTCATAATGGTCGTCATGGCGACGATGATGCCATAATGGTCGTCATGGCGACGATGACGTCATAACGGTCGTCATGGTGACGATGATGTCATAATGGTCGTCATGGCGACGATGATGTCATACTGGTCGTCATGGCGACGGTGTTGCCATAATGGTCGTCATGGCGACGATGATGTCATAATGGTCGTCATGCCGACGATGATGTCATAATGGTCGCCATGGCGAAGATGATGTCATAATGGTCGTCATGGCGACGATGATGTCATAATGGTCGTCATGGCGACGATGACGTCATAATGGTCGTCATGGCGACGATGATGTTATAATGGTCGTCATGGCGACGGTGATGTCATAATAGTCGTCATGGCGACGATGATGTCATAATGGTCGTCATGCCGACGATGATGTCATAATGGTCGTCATGGCGACGTTGTTGCCATAATGGCCGTCATGGCGACGATGATGTCATAATGGTCGTCATGGCGATGATGATGTCATAATTGTCGTCATGGCGACGATGATGTCAATATGGTGGTCATGGCTTGGTGATGTCATAATGGTCTTCATGGCGACGGTGATGTCATAATGGTCGTCATGGCAATGGTGATGTCAGAATGGTCGTCATGGCGACGATGATGTCAGTATGGTGGTCATGGCTTTGGTGATGTCATAATAGTCGTCATGGCGACGATGATGTCATAATGGTCGTCATGGCGACGATGATGTCAGTATGGTTGTCATGGCTTTGGTGATGTCATAATGGTCGTCATGGCAACGGTGATGTCATAATGGTCGTCATGGCGACGATGATGTCATTATGGTCGTCACGACGACGATGATGTCATAATGGTCGTCACGGCGACGGTGATGTCATAATGGTCGTCATGGCGACGATGATGTCATACTGGTCGTCATGGCGACGGTGTTGCCATAATGGTCGTCATGGCGACGATGATGTCATAATGGTCGTCATGGCGACGATGATGTCATAATGGTCGTCACGGCGACGGTGATGTCATAATGGTCATCATGGCGACTATGATGTCATACTGGTCGTCATGGCGACGGTGTTGCCATAATGGTCGTCATAGCGACGATGATGTCATAATGGTCGTCATGGCGACGATGATGCCATAATGGTCGTCATGGCGACGATGATGTCATAATAGTCGTCATGCCGACGATGATGTCATAACGGTCGTCATGGCGACGATGATGTCATAATGGTCGTCATGGCGACGATGACGTCATAATGGTCGTCATGGCGACGATGATGTCATAATGGTCGTCATGGCGACGGTGATGCCATAATAGTCGTCATGGCGACGATGATGTCATAATAGTCGTCATGCCGACGATGATGTCATAACGGTCGTCATGGCGACGGTGTTGCCATAATGGTCGTCATGGTGACGATGATATCATAATGGTCGTCATGGCGACGATGATGTCATAATGGTCGTCATGGCGACGATGATGTCAGTATGGTGGTCATGGCTTTGGTGATGTCATAATGGTCGTCATGGCGACGGTGATGTCATAATGGTCGTCATGGCAATGGTGATGTCAGAATGGTCGTCATGGCGACGATGATGTCAGTATGGTGGTCATGGCTTTGGTGATGTCATAATGGTCGTCATGGCGACGATGATGTCATAATGATCGTCATGGCGACGATGATGTCAATATGGTTGTCATGGCTTTGGTGATGTCATAATGGTCGTCATGGCGACGGTGATGTCATAATGGTCGTCATGGCGACGATGATGTCATAATGGTCGTCATGGCGACGATGATGTCAATATGGTTGTCATGGCTTTGGTGATGTCATAATGGTCGCCATGGCGACGGTGATGTCATAATGGTCGTCATGGCGACGATGATGTCATAATGGTCGTCATGGCGACGTTGTTGCCATAATGGTCGTCATGGCGACGATGATGTCATAATGGTCGTCATGGCGATGATGATGTCATAATGGTCGTCATGGTAACGATGATGTCAATATGGTGGTCATGGCTTTGGAGATGTCATAATGGTCGTCATGGCGACGGTGATGTCATAATGGTCGTCATGGCAATGGTGATGTCAGAATGGTCGTCATGGCGACGATGATGTCAGTATGGTGGTCATGGCTTTGGTGATGTCATAATAGTCGTCATGGCGACGATGATGTCATAATGGTCGTCATGGCGACGGTGTTGCCATAATGGTCGTCATGGCGACGATGATGTCATAATGGTCGTCATGGCGACGATGATGCCATAATGGTCGTCATGGCGACGATGACGTCATAATGGTCGTCATGGCGACGATGATGTCATAATGGTCGTCATGGCGACGATGATGTCATACTGGTCGTCATGGCGACGGTGTTGCCATAATGGTCGTCATGGCGACGATGATGTCATAATGGTCGTCATGCCGACGATGATGTCATAATGGTCGTCATGGCGACGGTGTTGCCATAATGGTCGTCATGGCGACGATGATGTCATAATGGTCGTCATGGCGACGGTGATGTCATAATGGTCGTCATGCCGACGATGATGTCACAATGGTCGTCATGGCGACGATGATGTCATAATGGTCGTCATGGCGACGATGACGTCATAATGGTCGTCATGGCGACGATGATGTTATAATGGTCGTCATGGCGACGGTGATGTCATAATGGTCTTCATGGCGACGGTGATGTCATAATGGTCGTCATGGCAATGGTGATGTCAGAATGGTTGTCATGGCGACGATGATGTCAGTATGGTGGTCATGGCTTTGGTGATGTCATAATAGTCGTCATGGCGACGATGATGTCATAATGGTCGTCATGGCGACGATGATGTCATAATGGTCTTCATGGCGACGATGATGTCAGTATGGTTGTCATGGCTTTGGTGATGTCACAATGGTCGTCATGGCGACGGTGATGTCATAATGGTCGTCATGGCGACGATGATGTCATAATGGTCGTCACGGCGACGATGATGTCATAATGGTCGTCACGGCGACGGTGATGTCATAATGGTCGTCATGGCGACGATGATGTCATACTGGTCGTCATGGCGACGGTGTTGCCATAAAGGTCGTCATGGCGACGATGATGTCATAATGGTTGTCACGGCGACGGTGATGTCATGATGGTCGTCATGGCGACGATGATGTCATACTGGTCGTCATGGCGACGGTGTTGCCATAATGGTCGTCATGGCGACGATGATTTCATAATTGTCGTCATGGCGAAGATGATGTCATAATGGTCGTCATGGCGACGATGATGTCATAATGGTCGTCATGGCGACGATGACGTCATAATGGTCGTCATGGCGACGATGATGTTATAATGGTCGTCATGGCGACGGTGATGTCATAATAGTCGTCATGGCGACGATGATGTCATAATGGTCGTCATGCCGACGATGATGTCATAATGGTCGTCATGGCGATGATGATGTCATAATGGTCGTCATGGCGACGATAATGTCAATATGGTGGTCATGGCTTTGGTGATGTCATAATGGTCGTCATGGCGACGGTGATGTCATAATGGTCGTCATGGCAATGGTGATGTCAGAATGGTCGTCATGGCGACGATGATGTCAGTATGGTGGTCATGGCTTTGGTGATGTCATAATGGTCGTCATGGCGACGGTGATGTCATAATGGTCGTCATGGCGACGATGATGTCATAATGGTCGTCACGGCGACGATGATGTCATAATGGTCGTCACGGCGACGGTGATGTCATAATGGTCGTCACGGCGACGATGATGTCATATTGGTCGTCATGGCGACGGTGTTGCCATAATGGTCGTCATGGCGACGATGACGTCATGATGGTCGCCATGGCGACGATGATGTCATAATGGTCGTCATGGCGACGATGACGTCATAATGGTCGTCATGGCGACGATTATGTCATAATGGTCGTCATGGCGACGATGATGTCATACTGGTCGTCATGGCGACGGTGTTGCCATAATGGTCACCATGGCGACGATGATGTCATAATGGTCGTCACGGCGACGATGATGTCATAATGGTCGTCACGGCGACGGTAATGTCATAATGGTCGTCACGGCGACGATGATGTCATACTGGTCGTCATGGCGACGGTGTTGCCATAATGGTCGACATGGCGACGATGTCGTCATAATGGTCGTCATGGCGACAATGATGTCATAATGGTCGTCATGGCGACGATGAAGTCATACTAGTCGTCATGGTGACGGTGTTGCCATAATGGTCGTCATGGCGACGATGATGTCAATATGGTTGTCATGGCTTTGGTGATGTCATAATGGTCGTCATGGCTTTGGTGATGTCATAATGGTCGTCATGTCGACAGTGATGTCATAATGGTCGTCATGGCGATGATGTCATAATGGTCGTCACGGCGACGGTGATGTCATAATGGTCGTCATGGCGACGATGATGTCATACTGGTCGTCATGGCGACGGTGTTGCCATAATGGTCGTCATGGCGACGATGATGTCATAATGGTCGTCATGGCGACGATGATGCCATAATGGTCGTCATGGCGACGATGACGTCATAATGGTCGTCATGGTGACGATGATGTCATAATGGTCGTCATGGCGACGATGATGTCATACTGGTCGTCATGGCGACGGTGTTGCCATAATGGTCGTCATGGCGACGATGATGTCATAATGGTCGTCATGCCGACGATGATGTCATAATGGTCGTCATGGCGACGGTGTTGCCATAATGGTCGTCATGGCGACGATGATGTCATAATGGTCGTCATGGCGACGGTGATGTCATAATGGTCGTCATGCCGACGTTGATGTCATAATGGTCGCCATGGCGAAGATGATGTCATAATGGTCGTCATGGCGACGATGATGTCATAATGGTCGTCATGGCGACGATGACGTCATAATGGTCGTCATGGCGACGATGATGTTATAATGGTCGTCATGGCGACGGTGATGTCATAATAGTCGTCATGGCGACGATGATGTCATAATGGTCGTCATGCCGACGATGATGTCATAATGGTCGTCATGGCGACGTTGTTGCCATAATGGCCGTCATGGCGACGATGATGTCATAATGGTCGTCATGGCGATGATGATGTCATAATTGTCGTCATGGCGACGATGATGTCAATATGGTGGTCATGGCTTGGTGATGTCATAATGGTCTTCATGGCGACGGTGATGTCATAATGGTCGTCATGGCAATGGTGATGTCAGAATGGTCGTCATGGCGACGATGATGTCAGTATGGTGGTCATGGCTTTGGTGATGTCATAATAGTCGTCATGGCGACGATGATGTCATAATGGTCGTCATGGCGACGATGATGTCATAATGGTCGTCATGGCGACGATGATGTCAGTATGGTTGTCATGGCTTTGGTGATGTCATAATGGTCGTCATGGCAACGGTGATGTCATAATGGTCGTCATGGCGACGATGATGTCATTATGGTCGTCACGACGACGATGATGTCATAATGGTCGTCACGGCGACGGTGATGTCATAATGGTCGTCATGGCGACGATGATGTCATACTGGTCGTCATGGCGACGGTGTTGCCATAATGGTCGTCATGGCGACGATGATGTCATAATGGTCGTCATGGCGACGATGATGTCATAATGGTCGTCACGGCGACGATGATGTCATAATGGTCATCATGGCGACTATGATGTCATACTGGTCGTCATGGCGACGGTGTTGCCATAATGGTCGTCATAGCGACGATGATGTCATAATGGTCGTCATGGCGACGATGATGCCATAATGGTCGTCATGGCGACGATGATGTCATAATAGTCGTCATGCCGACGATGATGTCATAACGGTCGTCATGGCGACGATGATTTCATAATGGTCGTCATGGCGACGATGACGTCATAATGGTCGTCATGGCGACGATGATGTCATAATGGTCGTCATGGCGACGGTGATGCCATAATAGTCGTCATGGCGACGATGATGTCATAATAGTCGTCATGCCGACGATGATGTCATAACGGTCGTCATGGCGACGGTGTTGCCATAATGGTCGTCATGGTGACGATGATATCATAATGGTCGTCATGGCGACGATGATGTCATAATGGTCGTCATGGCGACGATGATGTCAGTATGGTGGTCATGGCTTTGGTGATGTCATAATGGTCGTCATGGCGACGGTGATGTCATAATGGTCGTCATGGCAATGGTGATGTCAGAATGGTCGTCATGGCGACGATGATGTCAGTATGGTGGTCATGGCTTTGGTGATGTCATAATGGTCGTCATGGCGACGATGATGTCATAATGATCGTCATGGCGACGATGATGTCAATATGGTTGTCATGGCTTTGGTGATGTCATAATGGTCGTCATGGCGACGGTGATGTCATAATGGTCGTCATGGCGACGATGATGTCATAATGGTCGTCATGGCGACGATGATGTCAATATGGTTGTCATGGCTTTGGTGATGTCATAATGGTCGCCATGGCGACGGTGATGTCATAATGGTCGTCATGGCGACGATGATGTCATAATGGTCGTCATGGCGACGTTGTTGCCATAATGGTCGTCATGGCGACGATGATGTCATAATGGTCGTCATGGCGATGATGATGTCATAATGGTCGTCATGGTAACGATGATGTCAATATGGTGGTCATGGCTTTGGTGATGTCATAATGGTCGTCATGGCGACGGTGATGTCATAATGGTCGTCATGGCAATGGTGATGTCAGAATGGTCGTCATGGCGACGATGATGTCAGTATGGTGGTCATGGCTTTGGTGATGTCATAATAGTCGTCATGGCGACGATGATGTCATAATGGTCGTCATGGCGACGGTGTTGCCATAATGGTCGTCATGGCGACGATGATGTCATAATGGTCGTCATGGCGACGATGATGCCATAATGGTCGTCATGGCGACGATGACGTCATAATGGTCGTCATGGCGACGATGATGTCATAATGGTCGTCATGGCGACGATGATGTCATACTGGTCGTCATGGCGACGGTGTTGCCATAATGGTCGTCATGGCGACGATGATGTCATAATGGTCGTCATGCCGACGATGATGTCATAATGGTCGTCATGGCGACGATGACGTCATAATGGTCGTCATGGCGACGATGATGTTATAATGGTCGTCATGGCGACGGTGATGTCATAATGGTCTTCATGGCGACGGTGATGTCATAATGGTCGTCATGGCAATGGTGATGTCAGAATGGTTGTCATGGCGACGATGATGTCAGTATGGTGGTCATGGCTTTGGTGATGTCATAATAGTCGTCATGGCGACGATGATGTCATAATGGTCGTCATGGCGACGATGATGTCATAATGGTCTTCATGGCGACGATGATGTCAGTATGGTTGTCATGGCTTTGGTGATGTCACAATGGTCGTCATGGCGACGGTGATGTCATAATGGTCGTCATGGCGACGATGATGTCATAATGGTCGTCACGGCGACGATGTCATAATGGTCGTCACGGCGACGGTGATGTCATAATGGTCGTCATGGTGACGATGATGTCATACTGGTCGTCATGGCGACGGTGTTGCCATAAAGGTCGTCATGGCGACGATGATGTCATACTGGTTGTCACGGCGACGGTGATGTCATGATGGTCGTCATGGCGACGATGATGTCATACTGGTCGTCATGGCGACGGTGTTGCCATAATGGTCGTCATGGCGACGATGATTTCATAATTGTCGTCATGGCGAAGATGATGTCATAATGGTCGTCATGGCGACGATGATGTCATAATGGTCGTCATGGCGACGATGACGTCATAATGGTCGTCATGGCGACGATGATGTTATAATGGTCGTCATGGCGACGGTGATGTCATAATAGTCGTCATGGCGACGATGATGTCATAATGGTCGTCATGCCGACGATGATGTCATAATGGTCGTCATGGCGACGTTGTTGCCATAATGGTCGTCATGGCGACAATTATGTCATAATGGTCGTCATGGCGACGATGATGTCATAATGGTCGTCATGGCGATGATGATGTCATAATGGTCGTCATGGCGACGATAATGTCAATATGGTGGTCATGGCTTTGGTGATGTCATAATGGTCGTCATGGCGACGGTGATGTCATAATGGTCGTCATGGCAATGGTGATGTCAGAATGGTCGTCATGGCGACAATGATGTCATAATAGTCGTCATGGCGACGATGATGTCATAATGGTCGTCATGGCGACGATGATGTCATAATGGTCGTCATGGCGACGATGATGTCATAATGGTCGTCATGGCGACGCTGATGTCAGTATGGTTGTCATGGCTTTGGTGATGTCATAATGGTCGTCATGGCGACGGTGTTGCCATAATGGTCGTCATGGTGACGATGATATCATAATGGTCGTCATGGCGACGATGATGTCATAATGGTCGTCATGGCGACGATGATGTCAGTATGGTGGTCATGGCTTTGGTGATGTCATAATGGTCGTCATGACGACGGTGATGTCATAATGGTCGTCATGGCAATGGTGATGTCAGAATGGTCGTCATGGCGACGATGATGTCAGTATGGTGGTCATGGCTTTGGTGATGTCATAATGGTCGTCATGGCGACGGTGATGTCATAATGGTCGTCATGGCGACGATGATGTCATAATGGTCGTCATGGCGACGATGACGTCATAATGGTCGTCATGGCGACGATTATGTCATAATGGTCGTCATGGCGACGATGATGTCATACTGGTCGTCATGGCGACGGTGTTGCCATAATGGTCATCATGGCGACGATGATGTCATAATGGTCGTCACGGCGACGATGATGTCATAATGGTCGTCACGGCGACGGTAATGTCATAATGGTCGTCACGGCGACGATGATGTCATACTGGTCGTCATGGCGACGGTGTTGCCATAATGGTCGACATGGCGACGATGTCGTCATAATGGTCGTCATGGCGACAATGATGTCATAATGGTCGTCATGGCGACGATGAAGTCATACTAGTCGTCATGGTGACGGTGTTGCCATAATGGTCGTCATGGCGACGATGATGTCAATATGGTTGTCATGGCTTTGGTGATGTCATAATGGTCGTCATGGCTTTGGTGATGTCATAATGGTCGTCATGTCGACAGTGATGTCATAATGGTCGTCATGGCGATGATGTCATAATGGTCGTCACGGCGACGGTGATGTCATAATGGTCGTCATGGCGACGATGATGTCATACTGGTCGTCATGGCGACGGTGTTGCCATAATGGTCGTCATGGCGACGATGATGTCATAATGGTCGTCATGGCGACGATGATGCCATAATGGTCGTCATGGCGACGATGACGTCATAATGGTCGTCATGGTGACGATGATGTCATAATGGTCGTCATGGCGACGATGATGTCATACTGGTCGTCATGGCGACGGTGTTGCCATAATGGTCGTCATGGCGACGATGATGTCATAATGGTCGTCATGCCGACGATGATGTCATAATGGTCGTCATGGCGACGGTGTTGCCATAATGGTCGTCATGGCGACGATGATGTCATAATGGTCGTCATGGCGACGGTGATGTCATAATGGTCGTCATGCCGACGATGATGTCATAATGGTCGTCATGGCGAAGATGATGTCATAATGGTCGTCATGGCGACGATGATGTCATAATGGTCGTCATGGCGACGATGACGTCATAATGGTCGTCATGGCGACGATGATGTTATAATGGTCGTCATGGCGACGGTGATGTCATAATAGTCGTCATGGCGACGATGATGTCATAATGGTCGTCATGCCGACGATGATGTCATAATGGTCGTCATGGCGACGTTGTTGCCATAATGGCCGTCATGGCGACGATGATGTCATAATGGTCGTCATGGCGATGATGATGTCATAATTGTCGTCATGGCGACGATGATGTCAATATGGTGGTCATGGCTTGGTGATGTCATAATGGTCTTCATGGCGACGGTGATGTCATAATGGTCGTCATGGCAATGGTGATGTCAGAATGGTCGTCATGGCGACGATGATGTCAGTATGGTGGTCATGGCTTTGGTGATGTCATAATAGTCGTCATGGCGACGATGATGTCATAATGGTCGTCATGGCGACGATGATGTCATAATGGTCGTCATGGCGACGATGATGTCAGTATGGTTGTCATGGCTTTGGTGATGTCATAATGGTCGTCATGGCAACGGTGATGTCATAATGGTCGTCATGGCGACGATGATGTCATTATGGTCGTCACGACGACGATGATGTCATAATGGTCGTCACGGCGACGGTGATGTCATAATGGTCGTCATGGCGACGATGATGTCATACTGGTCGTCATGGCGACGGTGTTGCCATAATGGTCGTCATGGCGACGATGATGTCATAATGGTCGTCATGGCGACGATGATGTCATAATGGTCGTCACGGCGACGGTGATGTCATAATGGTCATCATGGCGACTATGATGTCATACTGGTCGTCATGGCGACGGTGTTGCCATAATGGTCGTCATAGCGACGATGATGTCATAATGGTCGTCATGGCGACGATGATGCCATAATGGTCGTCATGGCGACGATGACGTCATAATGGTCGTCATGGCGACGATGATGTCATACTGGTCGTCATGGCGACAGTGTTGCCATAATGGTCGTCATGGCGACGATGATGTCATAATGGTCGTCATGCCGACGATGATGTCATAATGGTCGTCATGGCGACGGTGTTGCCATAATGGTCGTCATGGCGACGATGATGTCATAATGGTCATCATGGCGACGGTGATGTCATAATGGTCGTCATGCCGACGATGATGTCATAATGGTCGCCATGGCGAAGATGATGTCATAATGGTCGCCATGGCGAAGATGATGTCATAATGGTCGTCATGGCGACGATGATGTCATAATGGTCGTCATGGCGACGATGACGTCATAATGGTCGTCATGGCGACGATGATGTTATAATGGTCGTCATGGCGACGGTGATGTCATAATAGTCGTCATGGCGACGATGATGTCATAATGGTCGTCATGCCGACGATGATGTCATAATGGTCGTCATGGCGACGTTGTTGCCATAATGGCCGTCATGGCGACGATGATGTCATAATGGTCGTCATGGCGATGATGATGTCATAATTGTCGTCATGGCGACGATGATGTCAATATGGTGGTCATGGCTTTGGTGATGTCATAATGGTCTTCATGGCGACGGTGATGTCATAATGGTCGTCATGGCAATGGTGATGTCAGAATGGTCGTCATGGCGACGATGATGTCAGTATGGTGGTCATGGCTTTGGTGATGTCATAATAGTCGTCATGGCGACGATGATGTCATAATGGTCGTCATGGCGACGATGATGTCATAATGGTCGTCATGGCGACGATGATGTCAGTATGGTTGTCATGGCTTTGGTGATGTCATAATGGTCGTCATGGCAATGGTGATGTCATAATGGTCGTCATGGCGACGATGATGTCATAATGTTCGTCACGGCGACGATGATGTCATAATGGTCGTCACAGCGACGGTGATGTCATAATGGTCGTCATGGCGACGATGATGTCATACTGGTCGTCATGGCGACGGTGTTGCCATAATGGTCGTCATGGCGACGATGATGTCATAATGGTCGTCATGGCGACGATGATGTCATAATGGTCGTCACGGCGACGGTGATGTCATAATGGTCATCATGGCGACTATGATGTCATACTGGTCGTCATGGCGACGGTGTTGCCATAATGGTCGTCATGGCGACGATGATGTCATAATGGTCGTCATTGCGACGATGATGTCATAATAGTCGTCATGCCGATGATGATGTCATAACGGTCGTCATGGCGACGATGATGTCATAATGGTCGTCATGGCGACGATGATGTCATAATGGTCGTCACGGCGACGGTGATGTCATAATGGTCGTCATGGCGACGATGATGTCATATTGGTCGTCATGGCGACGGTGTTGCCATAATGGTCGTCATGGCGACGATGACGTCATGATGGTCGCCATGGCGACGATGATGTCATAATGGTCGTCATGGCGACGATGACGTCATAATGGTCGTCATGGCGACGATTGTGTCATAATGGTCGTCATGGCGACGATGATGTCATACTGGTCGTCATGGCGACGGTGTTGCCATAATGGTCACCATGGCGACGATGATGTCATAATGGTCGTCACGGCGACGATGATGTCATAATGGTCGTCACGGCGACGGTAATGTCATAATGGTCGTCACGGCGACGATGATGTCATACTGGTCGTCATGGCGACGGTGTTGCCATAATGGTCGACATGGCGACGATGTCGTCATAATGGTCGTCATGGCGACAATGATGTCATAATGGTCGTCATGGCGACGATGAAGTCATACTAGTCGTCATGGTGACGGTGTTGCCATAATGGTCGTCATGGCGACGATGATGTCAATATGGTTGTCATGGCTTTGGTGATGTCATAATGGTCGTCATGGCTTTGGTGATGTCATAATGGTCGTCATGTCGACAGTGATGTCATAATGGTCGTCATGGCGATGATGTCATAATGGTCGTCACGGCGACGGTGATGTCATAATGGTCGTCATGGCGACGATGATGTCATACTGGTCGTCATGGCGACGGTGTTGCCATAATGGTCGTCATGGCGACGATGATGCCATAATGGTCGTCATGGCGACGATGACGCCATAATGGTCGTCATGGTGACGATGATGTCATAATGGTCGTCATGGCGACGATGATGTCATAATGGTCGTCATGGCGACGATGATGCCATAATGGTCGTCATGGCGACGATGACGTCATAATGGTCGTCATGGTGACGATGATGTCATAATGGTCGTCATGGCGACGATGATGTCATACTGGTCGTCATGGCGACGGTGTTGCCATAATGGTCGTCATGGCGACGATGATGTCATAATGGTCGTCATGCCGACGATGATGTCATAATGGTCGTCATGGCGACGGTGTTGTCATAATGGTCGTCATGGCGACGATGATGTCATAATGGTCGTCATGGCGACGGTGATGTCATAATGGTCGTCATGCCGACGTTGATGTCATAATGGTCGCCATGGCGAAGATGATGTCATAATGGTCGTCATGGCGACGATGATGTCATAATGGTCGTCATGGCGACGATGACGTCATAATGGTCGTCATGGCGACGATGATGTTATAATGGTCGTCATGGCGACGGTGATGTCATAATAGTCGTCATGGCGACGATGATGTCATAATGGTCGTCATGCCGACGATGATGTCATAATGGTCGTCATGGCGACGTTGTTGCCATAATGGCCGTCATGGCGACGATGATGTCATAATGGTCGTCATGGCGATGATGATGTCATAATTGTCGTCATGGCGACGATGATGTCAATATGGTGGTCATGGCTTGGTGATGTCATAATGGTCTTCATGGCGACGGTGATGTCATAATGGTCGTCATGGCAATGGTGATGTCAGAATGGTCGTCATGGCGACGATGATGTCAGTATGGTGGTCATGGCTTTGGTGATGTCATAATAGTCGTCATGGCGACGATGATGTCATAATGGTCGTCATGGCGACGATGATGTCATAATGGTCGTCATGGCGACGATGATGTCAGTATGGTTGTCATGGCTTTGGTGATGTCATAATGGTCGTCATGGCAACGGTGATGTCATAATGGTCGTCATGGCGACGATGATGTCATTATGGTCGTCACGACGACGATGATGTCATAATGGTCGTCACGGCGACGGTGATGTCATAATGGTCGTCATGGCGACGATGATGTCATACTGGTCGTCATGGCGACGGTGTTGCCATAATGGTCGTCACGGCGACGATGATGTCATAATGGTCATCATGGCGACTATGATGTCATACTGGTCGTCATGGCGACGGTGTTGCCATAATGGTCGTCATAGCGACGATGATGTCATAATGGTCGTCATGGCGACGATGATGCCATAATGGTCGTCATGGCGACGATGATGTCATAATAGTCGTCATGCCGACGATGATGTCATAACGGTCGTCATGGCGACGATGATTTCATAATGGTCGTCATGGCGACGATGACGTCATAATGGTCGTCATGGCGACGATGATGTCATAATGGTCGTCATGGCGACGGTGATGCCATAATAGTCGTCATGGCGACGATGATGTCATAATAGTCGTCATGCCGACGATGATGTCATAACGGTCGTCATGGCGACGGTGTTGCCATAATGGTCGTCATGGTGACGATGATATCATAATGGTCGTCATGGCGACGATGATGTCATAATGGTCGTCATGGCGACGATGATGTCAGTATGGTGGTCATGGCTTTGGTGATGTCATAATGGTCGTCATGGCGACGGTGATGTCATAATGGTCGTCATGGCAATGGTGATGTCAGAATGGTCGTCATGGCGACGATGATGTCAGTATGGTGGTCATGGCTTTGGTGATGTCATAATGGTCGTCATGGCGACGATGATGTCATAATGATCGTCATGGCGACGATGATGTCAATATGGTTGTCATGGCTTTGGTGATGTCATAATGGTCGTCATGGCGACGGTGATGTCATAATGGTCGTCATGGCGACGATGATGTCATAATGGTCGTCATGGCGACGATGATGTCAATATGGTTGTCATGGCTTTGGTGATGTCATAATGGTCGCCATGGCGACGGTGATGTCATAATGGTCGTCATGGCGACGATGATGTCATAATGGTCGTCATGGCGACATTGTTGCCATAATGGTCGTCATGGCGACGATGATGTCATAATGGTCGTCATGGCGATGATGATGTCATAATGGTCGTCATGGTAACGATGATGTCAATATGGTGGTCATGGCTTTGGTGATGTCATAATGGTCGTCATGGCGACGGTGATGTCATAATGGTCGTCATGGCAATGGTGATGTCAGAATGGTCGTCATGGCGACGATGATGTCAGTATGGTGGTCATGGCTTTGGTGATGTCATAATAGTCGTCATGGCGACGATGATGTCATAATGGTCGTCATGGCGACGGTGTTGCCATAATGGTCGTCATGGCGACGATGATGTCATAATGGTCGTCATGGCGACGATGATGCCATAATGGTCGTCATGGCGACGATGACGTCATAATGGTCGTCATGGCGACGATGATGTCATAATGGTCGTCATGGCGACGATGATGTCATACTGGTCGTCATGGCGACGGTGTTGCCATAATGGTCGTCATGGCGACGATGATGTCATAATGGTCGTCATGCCGACGATGATGTCATAATGGTCGTCATGGCGACGATGACGTCATAATGGTCGTCATGGCGACGATGATGTTATAATGGTCGTCATGGCGACGGTGATGTCATAATGGTCTTCATGGCGACGGTGATGTCATAATGGTCGTCATGGCAATGGTGATGTCAGAATGGTTGTCATGGCGACGATGATGTCAGTATGGTGGTCATGGCTTTGGTGATGTCATAATAGTCGTCATGGCGACGATGATGTCATAATGGTCGTCATGGCGACGATGATGTCATAATGGTCTTCATGGCGACGATGATGTCAGTATGGTTGTCATGGCTTTGGTGATGTCACAATGGTCGTCATGGCGACGGTGATGTCATAATGGTCGTCATGGCGACGATGATGTCATAATGGTCGTCACGGCGACGATGTCATAATGGTCGTCACGGCGACGGTGATGTCATAATGGTCGTCATGGCGACGATGATGTCATACTGGTCGTCATGGCGACGGTGTTGCCATAAAGGTCGTCATGGCGACGATGATGTCATACTGGTTGTCACGGCGACGGTGATGTCATGATGGTCGTCATGGCGACGATGATGTCATACTGGTCGTCATGGCGACGGTGTTGCCATAATGGTCGTCATGGCGACGATGATTTCATAATTGTCGTCATGGCGAAGATGATGTCATAATGGTCGTCATGGCGACGATGATGTCATAATGGTCGTCATGGCGACGATGACGTCATAATGGTCGTCATGGCGACGATGATGTTATAATGGTCGTCATGGCGACGGTGATGTCATAATAGTCGTCATGGCGACGATGATGTCATAATGGTCGTCATGCCGACGATGATGTCATAATGGTCGTCATGGCGACGTTGTTGCCATAATGGTCGTCATGGCGACAATTATGTCATAATGGTCGTCATGGCGACGATGATGTCATAATGGTCGTCATGGCGATGATGATGTCATAATGGTCGTCATGGCGACGATAATGTCAATATGGTGGTCATGGCTTTGGTGATGTCATAATGGTCGTCATGGCGACGGTGATGTCATAATGGTCGTCATGGCAATGGTGATGTCAGAATGGTCGTCATGGCGACAATGATGTCATAATAGTCGTCATGGCGACGATGATGTCATAATGGTCGTCATGGCGACGATGATGTCATAATGGTCGTCATGGCGACGATGATGTCATAATGGTCGTCATGGCGACGCTGATGTCAGTATGGTTGTCATGGCTTTGGTGATGTCATAATGGTCGTCATGGCGACGGTGTTGCCATAATGGTCGTCATGGTGACGATGATATCATAATGGTCGTCATGGCGACGATGATGTCATAATGGTCGTCATGGCGACGATGATGTCAGTATGGTGGTCATGGCTTTGGTGATGTCATAATGGTCGTCATGACGACGGTGATGTCATAATGGTCGTCATGGCAATGGTGATGTCAGAATGGTCGTCATGGCGACGATGATGTCAGTATGGTGGTCATGGCTTTGGTGATGTCATAATGGTCGTCATGGCGACGGTGATGTCATAATGGTCGTCATGGCGACGATGATGTCATAATGGTCGTCATGGCGACGATGACGTCATAATGGTCGTCATGGCGACGATTATGTCATAATGGTCGTCATGGCGACGATGATGTCATACTGGTCGTCATGGCGACGGTGTTGCCATAATGGTCATCATGGCGACGATGATGTCATAATGGTCGTCACGGCGACGATGATGTCATAATGGTCGTCACGGCGACGGTAATGTCATAATGGTCGTCACGGCGACGATGATGTCATACTGGTCGTCATGGCGACGGTGTTGCCATAATGGTCGACATGGCGACGATGTCGTCATAATGGTCGTCATGGCGACAATGATGTCATAATGGTCGTCATGGCGACGATGAAGTCATACTAGTCGTCATGGTGACGGTGTTGCCATAATGGTCGTCATGGCGACGATGATGTCAATATGGTTGTCATGGCTTTGGTGATGTCATAATGGTCGTCATGGCTTTGGTGATGTCATAATGGTCGTCATGTCGACAGTGATGTCATAATGGTCGTCATGGCGATGATGTCATAATGGTCGTCACGGCGACGGTGATGTCATAATGGTCGTCATGGCGACGATGATGTCATACTGGTCGTCATGGCGACGGTGTTGCCATAATGGTCGTCATGGCGACGATGATGTCATAATGGTCGTCATGGCGACGATGATGCCATAATGGTCGTCATGGCGACGATGACGTCATAATGGTCGTCATGGTGACGATGATGTCATAATGGTCGTCATGGCGACGATGATGTCATACTGGTCGTCATGGCGACGGTGTTGCCATAATGGTCGTCATGGCGACGATGATGTCATAATGGTCGTCATGCCGACGATGATGTCATAATGGTCGTCATGGCGACGGTGTTGCCATAATGGTCGTCATGGCGACGATGATGTCATAATGGTCGTCATGGCGACGGTGATGTCATAATGGTCGTCATGCCGACGATGATGTCATAATGGTCGTCATGGCGAAGATGATGTCATAATGGTCGTCATGGCGACGATGATGTCATAATGGTCGTCATGGCGACGATGACGTCATAATGGTCGTCATGGCGACGATGATGTTATAATGGTCGTCATGGCGACGGTGATGTCATAATAGTCGTCATGGCGACGATGATGTCATAATGGTCGTCATGCCGACGATGATGTCATAATGGTCGTCATGGCGACGTTGTTGCCATAATGGCCGTCATGGCGACGATGATGTCATAATGGTCGTCATGGCGATGATGATGTCATAATTGTCGTCATGGCGACGATGATGTCAATATGGTGGTCATGGCTTGGTGATGTCATAATGGTCTTCATGGCGACGGTGATGTCATAATGGTCGTCATGGCAATGGTGATGTCAGAATGGTCGTCATGGCGACGATGATGTCAGTATGGTGGTCATGGCTTTGGTGATGTCATAATAGTCGTCATGGCGACGATGATGTCATAATGGTCGTCATGGCGACGATGATGTCATAATGGTCGTCATGGCGACGATGATGTCAGTATGGTTGTCATGGCTTTGGTGATGTCATAATGGTCGTCATGGCAACGGTGATGTCATAATGGTCGTCATGGCGACGATGATGTCATTATGGTCGTCACGACGACGATGATGTCATAATGGTCGTCACGGCGACGGTGATGTCATAATGGTCGTCATGGCGACGATGATGTCATACTGGTCGTCATGGCGACGGTGTTGCCATAATGGTCGTCATGGCGACGATGATGTCATAATGGTCGTCATGGCGACGATGATGTCATAATGGTCGTCACGGCGACGGTGATGTCATAATGGTCATCATGGCGACTATGATGTCATACTGGTCGTCATGGCGACGGTGTTGCCATAATGGTCGTCATAGCGACGATGATGTCATAATGGTCGTCATGGCGACGATGATGCCATAATGGTCGTCATGGCGACGATGACGTCATAATGGTCGTCATGGCGACGATGATGTCATACTGGTCGTCATGGCGACAGTGTTGCCATAATGGTCGTCATGGCGACGATGATGTCATAATGGTCGTCATGCCGACGATGATGTCATAATGGTCGTCATGGCGACGGTGTTGCCATAATGGTCGTCATGGCGACGATGATGTCATAATGGTCATCATGGCGACGGTGATGTCATAATGGTCGTCATGCCGACGATGATGTCATAATGGTCGCCATGGCGAAGATGATGTCATAATGGTCGCCATGGCGAAGATGATGTCATAATGGTCGTCATGGCGACGATGATGTCATAATGGTCGTCATGGCGACGATGACGTCATAATGGTCGTCATGGCGACGATGATGTTATAATGGTCGTCATGGCGACGGTGATGTCATAATAGTCGTCATGGCGACGATGATGTCATAATGGTCGTCATGCCGACGATGATGTCATAATGGTCGTCATGGCGACGTTGTTGCCATAATGGCCGTCATGGCGACGATGATGTCATAATGGTCGTCATGGCGATGATGATGTCATAATTGTCGTCATGGCGACGATGATGTCAATATGGTGGTCATGGCTTTGGTGATGTCATAATGGTCTTCATGGCGACGGTGATGTCATAATGGTCGTCATGGCAATGGTGATGTCAGAATGGTCGTCATGGCGACGATGATGTCAGTATGGTGGTCATGGCTTTGGTGATGTCATAATAGTCGTCATGGCGACGATGATGTCATAATGGTCGTCATGGCGACGATGATGTCATAATGGTCGTCATGGCGACGATGATGTCAGTATGGTTGTCATGGCTTTGGTGATGTCATAATGGTCGTCATGGCAATGGTGATGTCATAATGGTCGTCATGGCGACGATGATGTCATAATGTTCGTCACGGCGACGATGATGTCATAATGGTCGTCACAGCGACGGTGATGTCATAATGGTCGTCATGGCGACGATGATGTCATACTGGTCGTCATGGCGACGGTGTTGCCATAATGGTCGTCATGGCGACGATGATGTCATAATGGTCGTCATGGCGACGATGATGTCATAATGGTCGTCACGGCGACGGTGATGTCATAATGGTCATCATGGCGACTATGATGTCATACTGGTCGTCATGGCGACGGTGTTGCCATAATGGTCGTCATGGCGACGATGATGTCATAATGGTCGTCATTGCGACGATGATGTCATAATAGTCGTCATGCCGATGATGATGTCATAACGGTCGTCATGGCGACGATGATGTCATAATGGTCGTCATGGCGACGATGATGTCATAATGGTCGTCACGGCGACGGTGATGTCATAATGGTCGTCATGGCGACGATGATGTCATATTGGTCGTCATGGCGACGGTGTTGCCATAATGGTCGTCATGGCGACGATGACGTCATGATGGTCGCCATGGCGACGATGATGTCATAATGGTCGTCATGGCGACGATGACGTCATAATGGTCGTCATGGCGACGATTGTGTCATAATGGTCGTCATGGCGACGATGATGTCATACTGGTCGTCATGGCGACGGTGTTGCCATAATGGTCACCATGGCGACGATGATGTCATAATGGTCGTCACGGCGACGATGATGTCATAATGGTCGTCACGGCGACGGTAATGTCATAATGGTCGTCACGGCGACGATGATGTCATACTGGTCGTCATGGCGACGGTGTTGCCATAATGGTCGACATGGCGACGATGTCGTCATAATGGTCGTCATGGCGACAATGATGTCATAATGGTCGTCATGGCGACGATGAAGTCATACTAGTCGTCATGGTGACGGTGTTGCCATAATGGTCGTCATGGCGACGATGATGTCAATATGGTTGTCATGGCTTTGGTGATGTCATAATGGTCGTCATGGCTTTGGTGATGTCATAATGGTCGTCATGTCGACAGTGATGTCATAATGGTCGTCATGGCGATGATGTCATAATGGTCGTCACGGCGACGGTGATGTCATAATGGTCGTCATGGCGACGATGATGTCATACTGGTCGTCATGGCGACGGTGTTGCCATAATGGTCGTCATGGCGACGATGATGCCATAATGGTCGTCATGGCGACGATGACGCCATAATGGTCGTCATGGTGACGATGATGTCATAATGGTCGTCATGGCGACGATGATGTCATACTGGTCGTCATGGCGACGGTGTTGCCATAATGGTCGTCATGGCGACGATGATGTCATAATGGTCGTCATGCCGACGATGATGTCATAATGGTCGTCATGGCGACGGTGTTGCCATAATGGTCGTCATGGCGACGATGATGTCATAATGGTCGTCATGGCGACGGTGATGTCATAATGGTCGTCATGCCGACGATGATGTCATAATGGTCGCCATGGCGAAGATGATGTCATAATGGTCGTCATGGCGACGATGATGTCATAATGGTCGTCATGGCGACGATGACGTCATAATGGTCGTCATGGCGACGATGATGTTATAATGGTCGTCATGGCGACGGTGATGTCATAATAGTCGTCATGGCGACGATGATGTCATAATGGTCGTCATGCCGACGATGATGTCATAATGGTCGTCATGGCGACGTTGTTGCCATAATGGCCGTCATGGCGACGATGATGTCATAATGGTCGTCATGGCGACGATGATGTCATAATTGTCGTCATGGCGACGATGATGTCAATATGGTGGTCATGGCTTGGTGATGTCATAATGGTCTTCATGGCGACGGTGATGTCATAATGGTCGTCATGGCAATGGTGATGTCAGAATGGTCGTCATGGCGACGATGATGTCAGTATGGTGGTCATGGCTTTGGTGATGTCATAATAGTCGTCATGGCGACGATGATGTCATAATGGTCGTCATGGCGACGATGATGTCATAATGGTCGTCATGGCGACGATGATGTCAGTATGGTTGTCATGGCTTTGGTGATGTCATAATGGTCGTCATGGCAACGGTGATGTCATAATGGTCGTCATGGCGACGATGATGTCATTATGGTCGTCACGACGACGATGATGTCATAATGGTCGTCACGGCGACGGTGATGTCATAATGGTCGTCATGGCGACGATGATGTCATACTGGTCGTCATGGCGACGGTGTTGCCATAATGGTCGTCATGGCGACGATGATGTCATAATGGTCGTCATGGCGACGATGATGTCATAATGGTCGTCACGGCGACGATGATGTCATAATGGTCATCATGGCGACTATGATGTCATACTGGTCGTCATGGCGACGGTGTTGCCATAATGGTCGTCATAGCGACGATGATGTCATAATGGTCGTCATGGCGACGATGATGCCATAATGGTCGTCATGCCGACGATGATGTCATAACGGTCGTCATGGCGACGATGATTTCATAATGGTCGTCATGGCGACGATGACGTCATAATGGTCGTCATGGCGACGATGATGTCATAATGGTCGTCATGGCGACGGTGATGCCATAATAGTCGTCATGGCGACGATGATGTCATAATAGTCGTCATGCCGACGATGATGTCATAACGGTCGTCATGGCGACGGTGTTGCCATAATGGTCGTCATGGTGACGATGATATCATAATGGTCGTCATGGCGACGATGATGTCATAATGGTCGTCATGGCGACGATGATGTCAGTATGGTGGTCATGGCTTTGGTGATGTCATAATGGTCGTCATGGCGACGGTGATGTCATAATGGTCGTCATGGCAATGGTGATGTCAGAATGGTCGTCATGGCGACGATGATGTCAGTATGGTGGTCATGGCTTTGGTGATGTCATAATGGTCGTCATGGCGACGATGATGTCATAATGATCGTCATGGCGACGATGATGTCAATATGGTTGTCATGGCTTTGGTGATGTCATAATGGTCGTCATGGCGACGGTGATGTCATAATGGTCGTCATGGCGACGATGATGTCATAATGGTCGTCATGGCGACGATGATGTCAATATGGTTGTCATGGCTTTGGTGATGTCATAATGGTCGCCATGGCGACGGTGATGTCATAATGGTCGTCATGGCGACGATGATGTCATAATGGTCGTCATGGCGACGTTGTTGCCATAATGGTCGTCATGGCGACGATGATGTCATAATGGTCGTCATGGCGATGATGATGTCATAATGGTCGTCATGGTAACGATGATGTCAATATGGTGGTCATGGCTTTGGTGATGTCATAATGGTCGTCATGGCGACGGTGATGTCATAATGGTCGTCATGGCAATGGTGATGTCAGAATGGTCGTCATGGCGACGATGATGTCAGTATGGTGGTCATGGCTTTGGTGATGTCATAATAGTCGTCATGGCGACGATGATGTCATAATGGTCGTCATGGCGACGGTGTTGCCATAATGGTCGTCATGGCGACGATGATGTCATAATGGTCGTCATGGCGACGATGATGCCATAATGGTCGTCATGGCGACGATGACGTCATAATGGTCGTCATGGCGACGATGATGTCATAATGGTCGTCATGGCGACGATGATGTCATACTGGTCGTCATGGCGACGGTGTTGCCATAATGGTCGTCATGGCGACGATGATGTCATAATGGTCGTCATGCCGACGATGATGTCATAATGGTCGTCATGGCGACGGTGTTGCCATAATGGTCGTCATGGCGACGATGATGTCATAATGGTCGTCATGGCGACGGTGATGTCATAATGGTCGTCATGCCGACGATGATGTCATAATGGTCGTCATGGCGACGATGATGTCATAATGGTCGTCATGGCGACGATGACGTCATAATGGTCGTCATGGCGACGATGATGTTATAATGGTCGTCATGGCGACGGTGATGTCATAATGGTCTTCATGGCGACGGTGATGTCATAATGGTCGTCATGGCAATGGTGATGTCAGAATGGTTGTCATGGCGACGATGATGTCAGTATGGTGGTCATGGCTTTGGTGATGTCATAATAGTCGTCATGGCGACGATGATGTCATAATGGTCGTCATTGCGACGATGATGTCATAATGGTCTTCATGGCGACGATGATGTCAGTATGGTTGTCATGGCTTTGGTGATGTCACAATGGTCGTCATGGCGACGGTGATGTCATAATGGTCGTCATGGCGACGATGATGTCATAATGGTCGTCACGGCGACGATGATGTCATAATGGTCGTCACGGCGACGGTGATGTCATAATGGTCGTCATGGCGACGAAGATGTCATACTGGTCGTCATGGCGACGGTGTTGCCATAAAGGTCGTCATGGCGACGATGATGTCATAATGGTTGTCACGGCGACGGTGATGTCATGATGGTCGTCATGGCGACGATGATGTCATACTGGTCGTCATGGCGACGGTGTTGCCATAATGGTCGTCATGGCGACGATGATTTCATAATTGTCGTCATGGCGAAGATGATGTCATAATGGTCGTCATGGCGACGATGATGTCATAATGGTCGTCATGGCGACGATGACGTCATAATGGTCGTCATGGCGACGATGATGTTATAATGGTCTTCATGGCGACGGTGATGTCATAATAGTCGTCATGGCGACGATGATGTCATAATGGTCGTCATGCCGACGATGATGTCATAATGGTCGTCATGGCGACGTTGTTGCCATAATGGTCGTCATGGCGACAATGATGTCATAATGGTCGTCATGGCGATGATGATGTCATAATGGTCGTCATGGCGACGATAATGTCAATATGGTGGTCATGGCTTTGGTGATGTCATAATGGTCGTCATGGCGACGGTGATGTCATAATGGTCGTCATGGCAATGGTGATGTCAGAATGGTCGTCATGGCGACAATGATGTCATAATAGTCGTCATGGCGACGATGATGTCATAATGGTCGTCATGGCGACGATGATGTCATAATGGTCGTCATGGCGACGATGATGTCATAATGGTCGTCATGGCGACGCTGATGTCAGTATGGTTGTCATGGCTTTGGTGATGTCATAATGGTCGTCATGGCGACGGTGTTGCCATAATGGTCGTCATGGTGACGATGATATCATAATGGTCGTCATGGCGACGATGATGTCATAATGGTCGTCATGGCGACGATGATGTCAGTATGGTGGTCATGGCTTTGGTGATGTCATAATGGTCGTCATGACGACGGTGATGTCATAATGGTCGTCATGGCAATGGTGATGTCAGAATGGTCGTCATGGCGACGATGATGTCAGTATGGTGGTCATGGCTTTGGTGATGTCATAATGGTCGTCATGGCGACGGTGATGTCATAATGGTCGTCATGGCGACGATGATGTCATAATGGTCGTCACGGCGACGATGATGTCATAATGGTCGTCACGGCGACGGTGATGTCATAATGGTCGTCATGGTGACGATGATGTCATATTGGTCGTCATGGCGACGGTGTTGCCATAATGGTCGTCATGGCGACGATGACGTCATGATGGTCGCCATGGCGACGATTATGTCATAATGGTCGTCATGGCGACGATGATGTCATATTGGTCGTCATGGCGACGGTGTTGCCATAATGGTCATCATGGCGACGATGATGTCATAATGGTCGTCACGGCGACGATGATGTCATAATGGTCGTCACGGCGACGGTAATGTCATAATGGTCGTCACGGCGACGATGATGTCATACTGGTCGTCATGGCGACGGTGTTGCCATAATGGTCGACATGGCGACGATGTCGTCATAATGGTCGTCATGGCGACAATGATGTCATAATGGTCGTCATGGCGACGATGAAGTCATACTAGTCGTCATGGTGACGGTGTTGCCATAATGGTCGTCATGGCGACGATGATGTCAATATGGTTGTCATGGCTTTGGTGATGTCATAATGGTCGTCATGGCTTTGGTGATGTCATAATGGTCGTCATGTCGACAGTGATGTCATAATGGTCGTCATGGCGATGATGTCATAATGGTCGTCACGGCGACGGTGATGTCATAATGGTCGTCATGGCGACGATGATGTCATACTGGTCGTCATGGCGACGGTGTTGCCATAATGGTCGTCATGGCGACGATGATGTCATAATGGTCGTCACGGCGACGATGATGTCATAATGGTCGTCACGGCGACGGTAATGTCATAATGGTCGTCACGGCGACGATGATGTCATACTGGTCGTCATGGCGACGGTGTTGCCATAATGGTCGACATGGCGACGATGTCGTCATAATGGTCGTCATGGCGACAATGATGTCATAATGGTCGTCATGGCGACGATGAAGTCATACTAGTCGTCATGGTGACGGTGTTGCCATAATGGTCGTCATGGCGACGATGATGTCAATATGGTTGTCATGGCTTTGGTGATGTCATAATGGTCGTCATGGCTTTGGTGATGTCATAATGGTCGTCATGTCGACAGTGATGTCATAATGGTCGTCATGGCGATGATGTCATAATGGTCGTCACGGCGACGGTGATGTCATAATGGTCGTCATGGCGACGATGATGTCATACTGGTCGTCATGGCGACGGTGTTGCCATAATGGTCGTCATGGCGACGATGATGTCATAATGGTCGTCATGGCGACGATGATGCCATAATCGTCGTCATGGCGACGATGACGTCATAATGGTCGTCATGGTGACGATGATGTCATAATGGTCGTCATGGCGACGATTATGTCATAATGGTCGTCATGGCGACGATGATGTCATACTGGTCGTCATGGCGACGGTGTTGCCATAATGGTCATCATGGCGACGATGATGTCATAATGGTCGTCACGGCGACGATGATGTCATAATGGTCGTCACGGCGACGGTAATGTCATAATGGTCGTCACGGCGACGATTATGTCATACTGGTCGTCATGGCGACGGTGTTGCCATAATGGTCGACATGGCGACGATGTCGTCATAATGGTCGTCATGGCGACAATGATGTCATAATGGTCGTCATGGCGACGATGAAGTCATACTAGTCGTCATGGTGACGGTGTTGCCATAATGGTCGTCATGGCGACGATGATGTCAATATGGTTGTCATGGCTTTGGTGATGTCATAATGGTCGTCATGGCTTTGGTGATGTCATAATGGTCGTCATGTCGACAGTGATGTCATAATGGTCGTCATGGCGATGATGTCATAATGGTCGTCACGGCGACGGTGATGTCATAATGGTCGTCATGGCGACGATGATGTCATACTGGTCGTCATGGCGACGGTGTTGCCATAATGGTCGTCATGGCGACGATGATGTCATAATGGTCGTCATGGCGACGATGATGCCATAATGGTCGTCATGGCGACGATGACGTCATAATGGTCGTCATGGTGACGATGATGTCATAATGGTCGTCATGGCGACGATGATGTCATACTGGTCGTCATGGCGACGGTGTTGCCATAATGGTCGTCATGGCGACGATGATGTCATAATGGTCGTCATGCCGACGATGATGTCATAATGGTCGTCATGGCGACGGTGATGTCATAATGGTCGTCATGCCGACGATGATGTCATAATGGCCGCCATGGCGAAGATGATGTCATAATGGTCGTCATGGCGACGATGATGTCATAATGGTCGTCATGGCGACGATGACGTCATAATGGTCGTCATGGCGACGATGATGTTATAATGGTCGTCATGGCGACGGTGATGTCATAATAGTCGTCATGGCGACGATGATGTCATAATGGTCGTCATGCCGACGATGATGTCATAATGGTCGTCATGGCGACGTTGTTGCCATAATGGCCGTCATGGCGACGATGATGTCATAATGGTCGTCATGGCGATGATGATGTCATAATTGTCGTCATGGCGACGATGATGTCAATATGGTGGTCATGGCTTGGTGATGTCATAATGGTCTTCATGGCGACGGTGATGTCATAATGGTCGTCATGGCAATGGTGATGTCAGAATGGTCGTCATGGCGACGATGATGTCAGTATGGTGGTCATGGCTTTGGTGATGTCATAATAGTCGTCATGGCGACGATGATGTCATAATGGTCGTCATGGCGACGATGATGTCATAATGGTCGTCATGGCGACGATGATGTCAGTATGGTTGTCATGGCTTTGGTGATGTCATAATGGTCGTCATGGCAACGGTGATGTCATAATGGTCGTCATGGCGACGATGATGTCATTATGGTCGTCACGACGACGATGATGTCATAATGGTCGTCACGGCGACGGTGATGTCATAATGGTCGTCATGGCGACGATGATGTCATACTGGTCGTCATGGCGACGGTGTTGCCATAATGGTCGTCATGGCGACGATGATGTCATAATGGTCGTCATGGCGACGATGATGTCATAATGGTCGTCACGGCGACGGTGATGTCATAATGGTCATCATGGCGACTATGATGTCATACTGGTCGTCATGGCGACGGTGTTGCCATAATGGTCGTCATAGCGACGATGATGTCATAATGGTCGTCATGGCGACGATGATGCCATAATGGTCGTCATGGCGACGATGACGTCATAATGGTCGTCATGGCGACGATGATGTCATACTGGTCGTCATGGCGACGGTGTTGCCATAATGGTCGTCATGGCGACGATGATGTCATAATGGTCGTCATGCCGACGATGATGTCATAATGGTCGTCATGGCGACGGTGTTGCCATAATGGTCGTCATGGCGACGATGATGTCATAATGGTCATCATGGCGACGGTGATGTCATAATGGTCGTCATGCCGACGATGATGTCATAATGGTCGCCATGGCGAAGATGATGTCATAATGGTCGCCATGGCGAAGATGATGTCATAATGGTCGTCATGGCGACGATGATGTCATAATGGTCGTCATGGCGACGATGACGTCATAATGGTCGTCATGGCGACGATGATGTTATAATGGTCGTCATGGCGACGGTGATGTCATAATAGTCGTCATGGCGACGATGATGTCATAATGGTCGTCATGCCGACGATGATGTCATAATGGTCGTCATGGCGACGTTGTTGCCATAATGGCCGTCATGGCGACGATGATGTCATAATGGTCGTCATGGCGATGATGATGTCATAATTGTCGTCATGGCGACGATGATGTCAATATGGTGGTCATGGCTTTGGTGATGTCATAATGGTCTTCATGGCGACGGTGATGTCATAATGGTCGTCATGGCAATGGTGATGTCAGAATGGTCGTCATGGCGACGATGATGTCAGTATGGTGGTCATGGCTTTGGTGATGTCATAATAGTCGTCATGGCGACGATGATGTCATAATGGTCGTCATGGCGACGATGATGTCATAATGGTCGTCATGGCGACGATGATGTCAGTATGGTTGTCATGGCTTTGGTGATGTCATAATGGTCGTCATGGCAATGGTGATGTCATAATGGTCGTCATGGCGACGATGATGTCATAATGTTCGTCACGGCGACGATGATGTCATAATGGTCGTCACAGCGACGGTGATGTCATAATGGTCGTCATGGCGACGATGATGTCATACTGGTCGTCATGGCGACGGTGTTGCCATAATGGTCGTCATGGCGACGATGATGTCATAATGGTCGTCATGGCGACGATGATGTCATAATGGTCGTCACGGCGACGGTGATGTCATAATGGTCATCATGGCGACTATGATGTCATACTGGTCGTCATGGCGACGGTGTTGCCATAATGGTCGTCATGGCGACGATGATGTCATAATGGTCGTCATTGCGACGATGATGTCATAATAGTCGTCATGCCGATGATGATGTCATAACGGTCGTCATGGCGACGATGATGTCATAATGGTCGTCATGGCGACGATGATGTCATAATGGTCGTCACGGCGACGGTGATGTCATAATGGTCGTCATGGCGACTATGATGTCATACTGGTCGTCATGGCGACGATGATGTCATAATGGTCGTCATGGCGACGGTGTTGCCATAATGGTCGTCATGGTGACGATGATATCATAATGGTCGTCATGGCAATGGTGATGTCAGAATGGTCGTCATGGCGACGATGATGTCAGTATGGTGGTCATGGCTTTGGTGATGTCATAATGGTCGTCATGGCGACGATGATGTCATAATGATCGTCATGGCGACGATGATGTCAATATGGTTGTCTTGGCTTTGGTGATGTCATAATGGTCGTCATGGCGACGGTGATGTCATAATGGTCGTCATGGTGACGATGATGTCATAATGGTCGTCATGGCGACGATGATGTCAATATGGTTGTCATGGCTTTGGTGATGTCATAATGGTCGTCATGGCGACGGTGATGTCATAATGGTCGTCATGGCGACGATGATGTCATAATGGTCGTCATGCCGACGATGATGTCATAATGGTCGTCATGGCGACGATGATGTCAATATGGTGGTCATGGCTTTGGTGATGTCATAATGGTCGTCATGGCAATGGTGATGTCAGAATGGTCGTCATGGCGACGATGATGTCAGTATGGTGGTCATGGCTTTGGTGATGTCATAATAGTCGTCATGGCGACGATGATGTCATAATGGTCGTCATGGCGACGATGATGTCATAATGGTCGTCATGGCGACGATGATGTCAGTATGGTTGTCATGGCTTTGGTGATGTCATAATGGTCGTCATGGCGACGGTGATGTCATAATGGTCGTCATGGCGACGATGATGTCATAATGGTCGTCACGGCGATGATAATGTCATAATGGTCGTCACGGCGACGGTGATGTCATAATGGTCGTCATGGCGACGATGATGTCATACTGGTCGTCATGGCGACGGTGTTGCCATAATGGTCGTCATGGCGACGATGATGTCATAATGGTCGTCATGGCGACGATGATGCCATAATGGTCGTCATGGCGACGATGATGTCAATATGGTGGTCATGGCGACGATGATGTCATAATGGTCGTCATGGCGACGATGATGTCATACTGGTCGTCATGGCGACGGTGTTGCCATAATGGTCGTCATGGCGACGATGACGTCATAATGGTCGTCATGCCGACGATGATGTCATAATGGTCGTCATGGCGACGGTGTTGCCATAATGGTCGTCATGGCGACGATGATGTCATAATGGTCGTCATGGCGACGGTGATGTCATAATGGTCGTCATGCCGACGATGATGTCATAATGGTCGCCATGGCGAAGATGATGTCATAATGGTCGTCATGGCGACGATGATGTCATAATGGTCGTCATGGCGACGATGACGTCATAATGGTCGTCATGGCGACGATGATGTTATAATGGTCGTCATGGCGACGGTGATGTCATAATAGTCGTCATGGCGACGATAATGTCATAATGGTCGTCATGCCGACGATGATGTCATAATGGTCGTCATGGCGACGTTGTTGCCATAATGGCCGTCATGGCGACGATGATGTCATAATGGTCGTCATGGCGATGATGATGTCATAATTGTCGTCATGGCGACGATGATGTCAATATGGTGGTCATGGCTTTGGTGATGTCATAATGGTCTTCATGGCGACGGTGATGTCATAATGGTCGTCATGGCAATGGTGATGTCAGAATGGTCGTCATGGCGACGATGATGTCAGTATGGTGGTCATGGCTTTGGTGATGTCATAATGGTCGTCATGGCGACGATGATGTCATAATGGTCGTCATGGCGACGATGATGTCAGTATGGTTGTCATGGCTTTGGTGATGTCATAATGGTCGTCATGGCAACGGTGATGTCATAATGGTTGTCATGGCGACGATGATGTCATAATGGTCGTCACGGCGACGGTGATGTCATAATGGTCGTCATGGCGACGATGATGTCATACTGGTCGTCATGGCGACGGTGTTGCCATAATGGTCGTCATGGCGACGATGATGTCATAATGGTCGTCATGGCGACGATGATGTCATAATGGTCGTCACGGCGACGGTGATGTCATAATGGACGTCATGGCGACTATGATGTCATACTGGTCGTCATGGCGACGGTGTTGCCATAATGGTCGTCATGGCGACGATGATGTCATAATGGTCGTCATGGCGACGATGATGTCATAATAGTCGTCATGCCGACGATGATATCATAACGGTCGTCATGGCGACGATGATGTCATAATGGTCGTCATGGCGATGATGACGTCATAATGGTCGTCATGGCGACGATGATGTCATAATGGTCGTCATGGCGACGGTGATGCCATAATAGTCGTCATGGCGACGATGATGTCATAATAGTCGTCATGCCGACGATGATGTCATAACGGTCGTCATGGCGACGGTGTTGCCATAATGGTCGTCATGGTGACGATGATATCATAATGGTCATCATGGCGACGATGATGTCATAATGGTCGTCATGGCGACTATGATGTCAGTATGGTGGTCATGGCTTTGGTGATGTCATAATGGTCGTCATGGCGACGGTGATGTCATAATGGTCGTCATGGCGACGATGATGTCATAATGGTCGTCATGCCGACGATAATGTCATAATGGTCGTCATGGCGACGTTGTTGCCATAATGGCCGTCATGGCGACGATGATGTCATAATGGTCGTCATGGCGATGATGATGTCATAATTGTCGTCATGGCGACGATGATGTCAATATGGTGGTCATGGCTTTGGTGATGTCATAATGGTCTTCATGGCGACGGTGATGTCATAATGGTCGTCATGGCAATGGTGATGTCAGAATGGTCGTCATGGCGACGATGATGTCAGTATGGTGGTCATGGCTTTGGTGATGTCATAATAGTCGTCATGGCGACGATGATGTCATAATGGTCGTCATGGCGACGATGATGTCATAATGGTCATCATGGCGACGATGATGTCAGTATGGTTGTCATGGCTTTGGTGATGTCATAATGGTCGTCATGGCGACGGTGATGTCATAATGGTCGTCATGGCGACGATGATGTCATAATGGTCGTCACGGCGACGATGATGTCATAATGGTCGTCACGGCGACGGTGATGTCATAATGGTCGTCATGGCGACGATGATGTCATACTGGTCGTCATGGCGACGGTGTTGCCATAATGGTCGTCATGGCGACGATGATGTCATAATGGTCGTCATGGCGACGATGATGTCATAATGGTCGTCACGGCGACGGTGATGTCATAATGGTCGTCATGGCGACTATGATGTCATACTGGTCGTCATGGCGACGGTGTTGCCATAATGGTCGTCATGGCGACGATGATGTCATAATAGTCGTCATGCCGACGATGATGTCATAACGGTCGTCATGGCGACGATGATGTCATAATGGTCGTCATGGCGACGATGACGTCATAATGGTCGTCATGGCGACGATGAAGTCATAATGGTCGTCATGGCGACGGTGATGCCATAATAGTCGTCATGGCGACGATGATGTCATAATAGTCGTCATGCCGACGATGATGTCATAATGGTCGTCATGGCGACGATGATGTCATAATGGTCGTCATGGTGACGATGATATCATAATGGTCGTCATGGCGACGATGATGTCATAATGGTCGTCATGGCGACGATGATGTCAGTATGTTGGTCATGGCTTTGGTGATGTCATAATGGTCGTCATGGTGACGGTGATGTCATAATGGTCGTCATGGCAATGGTGATGTCAGAATGGTCGTCATGGCGACGATGATGTCAGTATGGTGGTCATGGCTTTGGTGATGTCATAATGGTCGTCATGGCGACGATGATGTCATAATGATCGTCATGGCGACGATGATGTCAATATGGTTGTCATGGCTTTGGTGATGTCATAATGGTCGTCATGGCGACGGTGATGTCATAATGGTCGTCATGGCGACGATGATGTCATAATGGTCGTCATGGCGACGGTGATGTCAATATGGTTGTCATGGCTTTGGTGATGTCATAATGGTCGTCATGGCGACGTTGATGTCATAATGGTCGTCATGGCGACGATGATGTCATAATGGTCGTCATGCCGACGATGATGTCATAATGGTCGTCATGGCGACGTTGTTGCCATAATGGTCGTCATGGCGACGATGATGTCATAATGGTCGTCATGGCGATGATGATGTCATAATGGTCGTCATGGCGACGATGATGTCAGTATGGTGGTCATGGCTTTGGTGATGTCATAATAGTCGTCATGGCGACGATGATGTCATAATGGTCGTCATGGCGACGATGATGTCATAATGGTCGTCATGGCGACGATGATGTCAGTATGGTTGTCATGGCTTTGGTGATGTCATAATGGTCGTCATGGCGACGGTGATGTCATAATGGTCGTCATGGCGACGATGATGTTATAATGGTCGTCACGGCGATGATAATGTCATAATGGTCGTCACGGCGACGGTGATGTCATAATGGTCGTCATGGCGACGATGATGTCATACTGGTCGTCACGGCGACGATGATGTCATAATGGTCGTCATGGCGACGATGATGTCATAATGGTCGTCACGGCGACGGTGATGTCATAATGGTCGTCATGGCGACTATGATGTCATACTGGTCGTCATGGCGACGGTGTTGCCATAATGGTCGTCATGGCGACGATGATGTCATACTGGTCGTCATGGCGACGGTGTTGCCATAATGGTCGTCATGGCGACGATGATGTCATAATGGTCGTCATGCCGACGATGATGTCATAATGGTCGTCATGGCGACGTTGTTGCCATAATGGCCGTCATGGAGACGATGATGTCATAATGGTCGTCATGGCGATGATGATGTCATAATTGTCGTCATGGCGACGATGATGTCAATATGGTGGTCATGGCTTTGGTGATGTCATAATGGTCGTCATGGCGACGATGATGTCATAATGGTCGTCATTCCGACGATGATGTCATAATGGTCGTCATGGCGACGGTGATGTCATAATGGTCGTCATGGCGACGATGATGTCATAATGGTCGTCATGCCGACGATGATGTCATAATGGTCGTCATGGCGACGTTGTTGCCATAATGGCCGTCATGGAGACGATGATGTCATAATGGTCGTCATGGCGATGATGATGTCATAATTGTCGTCATGGCGACGATGATGTCAATATGGTGGTCATGGCTTTGGTGATGTCATAATGGTCTTCATGGCGACGGTGATGTCATAATGGTCGTCATGGCAATGGTGATGTCAGAATGGTCGTCATGGCGACGATGATGTCAGTATGGTGGTCATGGCTTTGGTGATGTCATAAGGGTCGTCATGGCGACGATGATGTCATAATGGTCGTCATGGCGACGATGAGGTCATAATGGTCGTCATGGCGACGATGATGTCAGTATGGTTGTCATGGCTTTGGTGATGTCATAATGGTCGTCATGGCGATGATGATGTCATAATGGTCGTCATGGCGACGATGATGTCATAACGGTCGTCATGGCGACGATGATGTCATAATGGTCGTCATGGCGACGGTGTTGCCATAATGGTCGTCATGGCGACGATGATGTCATAATGGTCGTCATGCCGACGATGATGTCATAATGGTCGTCATGGCGACGGTGTTGCCATAATGGTCGTCATGGCGACGATGATGCCATAATGGTCGTCATGGCGACGGTGATGTCATAATGTTCGTCATGGCGACGGTGATGTCATAATGGTCGTCATGCCGACGATGATGTCATAATGGTCGCCATGGCGAAGATGATGTCATAATGGTCGTCATGGCGACGATGATGTCATAATGGTCGTCATGGCGACGATGACGTCATAATGGTCGTCATGGCGACGATGATGTTATAATGGTCGTCATGGCGACGGTGATGTCATAATAGTCGTCATGGCGACGATGATGTCATAATGGTCGTCATGCCGACGATGATGTCATAATGGTCGTCATGGCGACGTTGTTGCCATAATGGCCGTCATGGAGACGATGATGTCATAATGGTCGTCATGGCGATGATGATGTCATAATTGTCGTCATGGCGACGATGATGTCAATATGGTGGTCATGGCTTTGGTGATGTTATAATGGTCTTCATGGCGACGGTGATGTCATAATGGTCGTCATGGCAATGGTGATGTCAGAATGGTCGTCATGGCGACGATGATGTCAGTATGGTGGTCATGGCTTTGGTGATGTCATAATGGTCGTCATGGCGACGATGATGTCATAATGGTCGTCATGGCGACGATGATGTCATAATGGTCGTCATGGCGACGATGATGTCAGTATGGTTGTCATGGCTTTGGTGATGTCATAATGGTCGTCATGGCAACGGTGATGTCATAATGGTTGTCATGGCGACGATGATGTCATAATGGTCGTCACGGCGACGATGATGTCATAATGGTCGTCACGGCGACGGTGATGTCATAATGGTCGTCATGGCGACGATGATGTCATACTGGTCGTCATGGCGACGGTGTTGCCATAATGGTCGTCATGGGGACGATGATGTCATAATGGTCGTCATGGCGACGATGATGTCATAATGGTCGTCACGGCGACGGTGATGTCATAATGGTCGTCATGGCGACTATGATGTCATACTGGTCGTCATGGCGACGGTGTTGCCATAATGGTCGTCATGGCGACGATGATGTCATAATGGTCGTCATGGCGACGATGATGTCATAATAGTCGTCATGCCGACGATGATGTCATAACGGTCGTCATGGCGACGATGATGTCATAATGGTTGTCACGGCGACGGTGATGTCATAATGGTCGTCATGGCGACGATGATGTCATAATGGTCGTCATGGCGACGATGATGTCATAATGGTCGTCATGGCGACGATGATGTCAGTATGGTTGTCATGGGTTTGGTGATGTCATAATGGTCGTCATGGCAACGGTGATGTCATAATGGTTGTCATGGCGACGATGATGTCATAATGGTCGTCACGGCGACGATGATGTCATAATGGTCGTCACGGCGACGGTGATGTCATAATGGTCGTCATGGCGACGATGATGTCATACTGGTCGTCATGGCGACGGTGTTGCCATAATGGTCGTCATGGCGACGATGATGTCATAATGGTCGTCATGGCGACGATGATGTCATAATGGTCGTCACGGCGACGGTGATGTCATAATGGTCGTCATGGCGACTATGATGTCATACTGGTCGTCATGGCGACGGTGTTGCCATAATGGTCGTCATGGCGACGATGATGTCATAATGGTCGTCATGGCGACGATGATGTCATAATAGTCGTCATGCCGACGATGATGTCATAACGGTCGTCATGGCGACGATGATGTCATAATGGTCGTCATGGCGACGATGACGTCATAATGGTCGTCATGGCGACGATGATGTCATAATGGTCGTCATGGCGACGGTGATGCCATAATAGTCGTCATGGCGACGATGATGTCATAATAGTCGTCATGCCGACGATGATGTCATAACGGTCGTCATGGCGACGGTGTTGCCATAATGGTCGTCATGGTGACGATGATATCATAATGGTCGTCATGGCGACGATGATGTCATAATGGTCGTCATGGCGACGATGATGTCAGTATGGTGGTCATGGCTTTGGTGATGTCATAATGGTCGTCATGGCGACGGTGATGTCATAATGGTCGTCATGGCGACGATGATGTCAGAATGGTCGTCATGGCGACGATGATGTCAATATGGTTGTCATGGCTTTGGTGATGTCATAATGGTCGTCATGGCGACGGTGATGTCATAATGGTCGTCATGGCGACGATGATGTCATAATGGTCGTCATGCCGATGATGATGTCATAATGGTCGTCATGGCGACGTTGTTGCCATAATGGTCGTCATGGCGATGATGATGTCATAATGGTCGTCATGGCGATGATGATGTCATAATGGTCGTCATGGTAACGATGATGTCAATATGGTGGTCATGGCTTTGGTGATGTCATAATGGTCGTCATGGCGACGGTGATGTCATAATGGTCGTCATGGCAATGGTGATGTCAGAATGGTCGTCATGGCGACGATGATGTCAGTATGGTGGTCATGGCTTTGGTGATGTCATAATAGTCGTCATGGCGACGATGATGTCATAATGGTCGTCATGGCGACGATGATGTCATAATGGTCGTCATGGCGACGATGATGTCAGTATGGTTGTCATGGCTTTGGTGATGTCATAATGGTCGTCATGGCGACGGTGATGTCATAATGGTCGTCATGGCGACGATGATGTCATAATGGTCGTCACGGCGATGATGATGTCAGAATGGTCGTCACGGCGACGGTGATGTCATAATGGTTGTCATGGCGACGATGATGTCATACTGGTCGTCATGGCGACGGTGTTGCCATAATGGTCGTCATGGCGACGATGATGTCATAATGGTCGTCATGGCGACGATGATGCCATAATGGTCGTCATGGCGACGATGACGTCATAATGGTCGTCATGGCGACGATGATGTCATAATGGTCGTCATGGCGACGATGATGTCATACTGGTCGTCATGGCGACGGTGTTGCCATAATGGTCGTCATGGCGACGATGATGTCATAATGGTCGTCATGCCGACGATGATGTCATAATGGTCGTCATGGCGACGGTGTTGCCATAATGGTCGTCATGGCGACGATGATGTCATAATGGTCGTCATGGCGACGGTGATGTCATAATGGTCGTCATGCCGACGATGATGTCATAATGGTCGTCATGGCGACGATGATGTCATAATGGTCGTCATGGCGACGATGACGTCATAATGGTCGTCATGGCGACGATGATGTTATAATGGTCGTCATGGCGACGGTGATGTCATAATAGTCGTCATGGCGACGATGATGTCATAATGGTCGTCATGCCGGCGATGATGTCATAATGGTCGTCATGGCGACGGTGTTGCCATAATGGTCGTCATGGCGACGATGATGTCATAATGGTCGTCATGGCGATGATGATGTCATAATTGTCGTCATGGCGACGATGATGTCAATATGGTGGTCATGGCTTTGGTGATGTCATAATGGTCTTCATGGCGACGGTGATGTCATAATGGTCGTCATGGCAATGGTGATGTCAGAATGGTTGTCATGGCGACGATGATGTCAGTATGGTGGTCATGGCTTTGGTGATGTCATAATAGTCGTCATGGCGACGATGATGTCATAATGGTCGTCATGGCGACGATGATGTCATAATGGTCTTCATGGCGACGATGATGTCAGTATGGTTGTCATGGCTTTGGTGATGTCACAATGGTCGTCATGGCGACGGTGATGTCATAATGGTCGTCATGGCGACGATGATGTCATAATGGTCGTCACGGCGACGATGATGTCATAATGGTCGTCACGGCGACGGTGATGTCATAATGGTCGTCATGGCGACGATGATGTCATACTGGTCGTCATGGCGACGGTGTTGCCATAAAGGTCGTCATGGCGACGATGATGTCATAATGGTTGTCACGGCGACGGTGATGTCATGATGGTCGTCATGGTGACGATGATGTCATACTGGTCGTCATGGCGACGGTGTTGCCATAATGGTCGTCATGGCGACGATGATTTCATAATTGTCGTCATGGCGAAGATGATGTCATAATGGTCGTCATGGCGACGATGATGTCATAATGGTCGTCATGGCGACGATGACGTCATAATGGTCGTCATGGCGACGATGATGTTATAATGGTCGTCATGGCGACGGTGATGTCATAATAGTCGTCATGGCGACGATGATGTCATAATGGTCGTCATGCCGACGATGATGTCATAATGGTCGTCATGGCGACGTTGTTGCCATAATGGTCGTCATGGCGACAATGATGTCATAATGGTCGTCATGGCGATGATGATGTCATAATGGTCGTCATGGCGACGATAATGTCAATATGGTGGTCATGGCTTTGGTGATGTCATAATGGTCGTCATGGCGACGGTGATGTCATAATGGTCGTCATGGCAATGGTGATGTCAGAATGGTCGTCATGGCGACAATGATGTCATAATAGTCGTCATGGCGACGATGATGTCATAATGGTCGTCATGGCGACGATGATGTCATAATGGTCGTCATGGCGACGATGATGTCATAATGGTCGTCATGGCGACGCTGATGTCAGTATGGTTGTCATGGCTTTGGTGATGTCATAATGGTCGTCATGGCGACGGTGTTGCCATAATGGTCGTCATGGTGACGATGATATCATAATGGTCGTCATGGCGACGATGATGTCATAATGGTCGTCATGGCGACGATGATGTCAGTATGGTGGTCATGGCTTTGGTGATGTCATAATGGTCGTCATGGCGACGGTGATGTCATAATGGTCGTCATGGCAATGGTGATGTCAGAATGGTCGTCATGGCGACGATGATGTCAGTATGGTGGTCATGGCTTTGGTGATGTCATAATGGTCGTCATGGCGACGGTGATGTCATAATGGTCGTCATGGCGACGATGATGTCATAATGGTCGTCACGGCGACGATGATGTCATAATGGTCGTCACGGCGACGGTGATGTCATAATGGTCGTCATGGCGACGATGATGTCATATTGGTCGTCATGGCGACGGTGTTGCCATAATGGTCGTCATGGCGACGATGACGTCATGATGGTCGCCATGGCGACGATGATGTCATAATGGTCGTCATGGCGACGATGACGTCATAATGGTCGTCATGGCGACGATTATGTCATAATGGTCGTCATGGCGACGATGATGTCATACTGGTCGTCATGGCGACGGTGTTGCCATAATGGTCATCATGGCGACGATGATGTCATAATGGTCGTCACGGCGACGATGATGTCATAATGGTCGTCACGGCGACGGTAATGTCATAATGGTCGTCACGGCGACGATGATGTCATACTGGTCGTCATGGCGACGGTGTTGCCATAATGGTCGACATGGCGACGATGTCGTCATAATGGTCGTCATGGCGACAATGATGTCATAATGGTCGTCATGGCGACGATGAAGTCATACTAGTCGTCATGGTGACGGTGTTGCCATAATGGTCGTCATGGCGACGATGATGTCAATATGGTTGTCATGGCTTTGGTGATGTCATTATGGTCGTCATGGCTTTGGTGATGTCATAATGGTCGTCATGGCGACGGTGATGTCATAATGGTCGTCATGGCGACGATGATGTCATAATGGTCGTCACGGCGACGATGATGTCATAATGGTCGTCACGGCGACGGTGATGTCATAATGGTCGTCATGGCGACGATGATGTCATACTGGTCGTCATGCCGACGATGATGTCATAATGGTCGTCATGGCGACGTTGTTGCCATAATGGTCGTCACGGCGACGATGATGTCATACTGGTCGTCATGGCGACGGTGTTGCCATAATGGTCGACATGGCGACGATGTCGTCATAATGGTCGTCATGGCGACGATGATGTCATAATGGTCGTCATGGCGACGATGAAGTCATACTGGTCGTCATGGTGACGGTGTTGCCATAATGGTCGTCATGGTGACGATGATGTCAATATGGTTGTCATGGCTTTGGTGATGTCATTATGGTCGTCATGGCTTTGGTGATGTCATAATGGTCGTCATGGCGACGGTGATGTCATAATGGTCGTCATGGCGACGGTGATGTCATAATGGTCGTCACGGCGACGATGATGTCATAATGGTCGTCACGGCGACGGTGATGTCATAATGGTCGTCATGGCGACGATGATGTCATACTGGCCGTCATGCCGACGATGATGTCATAATGGTCGTCATGGCGACGTTGTTGCCATAATGGTCGTCATGGCGACGATGATGTCATAATGGTCGTCATGGCGACGATGATGTCATAATGGTCGTCATGCCGACGATGATGTCATAATGGTCGTCATGCCGACGATGATGTCATAATGGTCGTCATGGCGACGATGATGTCGTAATGGTCGTCATGGCGACAGTGATGCCATAATAGTCGTCATGGCGACGATGTTGTCATAATGGTCGTCATGCCGACGATGATGTCATATTGGTCGTCATGGCGACGGTGTTGCCATAATGGTCGTCATGGTGACGATGATGTCATAATGGTCGTCATGGCGACGATGATGTCATAATGGTCGTCATGGCGACGATGATGTCAGTATGGTGGTCATGGCTTTGGTGATGTCATAATGGTCGTCATGGCGACCGTGATGTCATAATGGTCGTCATGGTGACGATGATGTCAGTATGGTGGTCATGGCTTTGGTGATGTCATAATGGTCGTCATGGCGACGATGATGTCATAATGGTCGTCATGGCGACGATGATGTCAATATGGTTGTCATGTCTTTGGTGATGTCATAATGGTCGTCATGGCGACTGTGATGTCATAATGGTCGTCATGGCGACGATGATGTCATAATGGTCGTCACGGCGACGATGATGTCATAATGGTCGTCACGGCGACGATGATGTCATAATGGTCGTCACGGCGACGGTAATGTCATAATGGTCGTCACGGCGACGATGATGTCATACTGGTCGTCATGGCGACGGTGTTGCCATAATGGTCGACATGGCGACGATGTCGTCATAATGGTCGTCATGGCGACGATGATGTCATAATGGTCGTCATGGCGACGATGAAGTCATACTGGTCGTCATGGTGACGGTGTTGCCATAATGGTCGTCATGGCGACGATGATGTCAATATGGTTTTCATGGCTTTGGTGATGTCATTATGGTCGTCATGGCTTTGGTGATGTCATAATGGTCGTCATGGCGACGGTGATGTCATAATGGTCGTCATGGCGACGATGATGTCATAATGGTCGTCACGGCGACGATGATGTCATAATGGTCGTCACGGCGACGGTGATGTCATAATGGTCGTCATGGCGACGATGATGTCATACTGGTCGTCATGCCGACGATGATGTCATAATGGTCGTCATGGCGACGTTGTTGCCATAATGGTCGTCACGGCGACGATGATGTCATACTGGTCGTCATGGCGACGGTGTTGCCATAATGGTCGACATGGCGACGATGTCGTCATAATGGTCGTCATGGCGACGATGATGTCATAATGGTCGTCATGGCGACGATGAAGTCATACTGGTCGTCATGGTGACGGTGTTGCCATAATGGTCGTCATGGCGACGATGATGTCAATATGGTTGTCATGGCTTTGGTGATGTCATTATGGTCGTCATGGCTTTGGTGATGTCATAATGGTCGTCATGGCGACGGTGATGTCATAATGGTCGTCATGGCGACGGTGATGTCATAATGGTCGTCACGGCGACGATGATGTCATAATGGTCGTCACGGCGACGGTGATGTCATAATGGTCGTCATGGCGACGATGATGTCATACTGGCCGTCATGCCGACGATGATGTCATAATGGTCGTCATGGCGACGTTGTTGCCATAATGGTCGTCATGGCGACGATGATGTCATAATGGTCGTCATGGCGACGATGATGTCATAATGGTCGTCATGCCGACGATGATGTCATAATGGTCGTCCTGCCGACGATGATGTCATAATGGTCGTCATGGCGACGATGATGTCATAATGGTCGTCATGGCGACGTTGATGCCATAATAGTCGTCATGGCGACGATGATGTCATAATGGTCGTCATGCCGACGATGATGTCATAATGGTCGTCATGGCGACGGTGTTGCCATAATGGTCGTCATGGTGACGATGATGTCATAATGGTCGTCATGGCGACGATGATGTCATAATGGTCGTCATGGCGACGATGATGTCAGTATGGTGGTCATGGCTTTGGTGATGTCATAATGGTCGTCATGGCGACCGTGATGTCATAATGGTCGTCATGGCGACGATGATGTCAATATGGTTGTCATGTCTTTGGTGATGTCATAATGGTCGTCATGGCGACGGTGATGTCATAATGGTCGTCATGGCGACGATGATGTCATAATGGTCGTCACGGCGACGATGATGTCATAATGGTCGTCACGGCGACGGTGATGTCATAATGGTCGTCATGGCGACGATGATGTCATACTGGTCGCCATGGCGACGGTGTTGCCATAATGGTCGTCATGGCGACGATGATGTCATAATGGTCGCCATGGCGACGATGATGTCATAATGGTCGCCATGGCGACGATGATGTCATAATGGTCGTCATGGCGATGATGACGTCATAATGGTCATCATGGCGACGATGATGTCATAATGTCGTCATGGCGACGATGATGTCATACTGGTCGTCATGGCGACGGTGTTGCCATAATGGTCGTCATGGCGACGATGATGTCATAATGGTCGTCACGGCGACGATGATGTCATAATGGTCGTCCCGGCGACGGTAATGTCATAATGGTCGTCATGGCGACGATGATGTCATACTGGTCGTCATGGCGACGGTGTTGCCATAATGGTCGTCATGGCGACGATGACGTCATAATGGTCGTCATGACGACGATGATGTCATAATGGTCGTCATGGCGACGATGATGTCATACTGGTCGTCATGGTGACGGTGTTGCCATAATGGTCGTCATGGCGACGATGATGTCAATATGGTTGTCATGGCTTTGGTGATGTCATTATGGTCGTCATGGCTTTGGTGATGTCATAATGGTCGTCATGGCGACGATGATGTCATAATGGTCGTCACGGCGACGATGATGTCATAATGGTCGTCACGGCGACGATGATGTCATAATGGTCGTCACGGCGACGGTGATGTCATAATGGTCGTCATGGCGACGATGATGTCATACTGGTCGTCATGGCGACGGTGTTGCCATAATGGTCGTCATGGCGACGATGATGTCATAATGGTCGTCATGGCGACGATGATGTCATAATGGTCGTCATGCCGACGATGATGTCATAATGCTTGTCATGGCGAAGATGATGTCATAATGGTCGTCATGGTGACGATGATGTCATAATGGTCGTCATGGCGACGATGACGTCATAATGGTCGTCATGGCGACGATGATGTCATAATGGTCGTCATGGCGACGGTGATGTCATAATATTCGTCATGGCGACGATGATATCATAATGGTCGTCATGCCGACAATGATGTCATAATGGTCGTCATGGCGACGGTGTTGCCATAATGGTCGTCATGGCGACGATGATGTCATAATGGTCGTCATGGCGACGATGATGTTATAATGATCGTCATGGCGACGATGATGTCAGTATGGTGGTCATGGCTTTGGTGATGTCATAATGGTCGTCATGGCGACGATGATGTCATACTGGTCGTCATGGCGACGGTGTTGCCATAATGGTCGTCATGGCGACGATGATTTCATAATTGTCGTCATGGCGAAGATGATGTCATAATGGTCGTCATGGCGACGATGATGTCATAATGGTCGTCATGGCGACGATGATGTCATAATGGTCGTCATGGCGACGATGACGTCATAATGGTCGTCATGGCGACGATGATGTCATAATGGTCGTCATGGCGACGATGATGTTATAATGATCGTCATGGCGACGATGATGTCAGTATGGTGGTCATGGCTTTGGTGATGTCATAATGGTCGTCATGGCGACGATGATGTCATACTGGTCGTCATGGCGACGGTGTTGCCATAATGGTCGTCATGGCGACGATGATTTCATAATTGTCGTCATGGCGAAGATGATGTCATAATGGTCGTCATGGCGACGATGATGTCATAATGGTCGTCATGGCGACGATGATGTCATAATGGTCGTCATGGCGACGATGACGTCATAATGGTCGTCATGGCGACGATGATGTTATAATGGTCGTCATGGCGACGGTGTTGCCATAATGGTCGTCATGGCGACGGTGTTGCCATAATGGTCGTCATGGCGAAGATGATGTCATAATGGTCGTCATGGCGACGATGATGTCATAATGGTCGTCATGGCGACGATGATGTCATAATGGTCGTCATGGCGACGATGATGTTATAATGATCGTCATGGCGACGATGATGTCAGTATGGTGGTCATGGCTTTGGTGATGTCATAATGGTCGTCATGGCGACGATGATGTCATACTGGTCGTCATGGCGACGGTGTTGCCATAATGGTCGTCATGGCGACGATGATTTCATAATTGTCGTCATGGCGAAGATGATGTCATAATGGTCGTCATGGCGACGATGATGTCATAATGGTCGTCATGGCGACGATGATGTCATAATGGTCGTCATGGCGACGATGACGTCATAATGGTCGTCATGGCGACGATGATGTTATAATGGTCGTCATGGCGACGGTGTTGCCATAATGGTCGTCATGGCGACGATGATGTCATAATGGTCGTCATGGCGACGATGATGTTGTAATGATCGTCATGGCGACGATGATGTCAGTATGGTGGTCATGGCTTTGGTGATGTCATAATGGTCGTCATGGCGACGATGATGTCATACTGGTCGTCATGGCGACGGTGTTGCCATAATGGTCGTCATGGCGACGATGATTTCATAATTGTCGTCATGGCGAAGATGATGTCATAATGGTCGTCATGGCGACGATGATGTCATAATGGTCGTCATGGCGACGATGACGTCATAATGGTCGTCATGGCGACGGTGATGTCATAATAGTCGTCATGGCGACGATGATGTCATAATGGTCGTCATGCCGACGATGATGTCATAATCGTCGTCATGGCGACGTTGTTGCCATAATGGTCGTCATGGCGACGATGATGTCATAATGGTCGTCATGGCGATGATGATGTCATAATGGTCGTCATGGCGACGATAATGTCAATATGGTGGTCATGGCTTTGGTGATGTCATAATGGTCGTCATGGCGACGGTGATGTCATAATGGTCGTCATGGCAATGGTGATGTCAGAATGGTCGTCATGGCGACAATGATGTCATAATAGTCGTCATGGCGACGATGATGTCATAATGGTCGTCATGGCGACGATGATGTCATAATGGTCGTCATGGCGACGATGATGTCATAATGGTCGTCATGGCGACGCTGATGTCAGTATGGTTGTCATGGCTTTGGTGATGTCATAATGGTCGTCATGGCGACGATGATGTCATAATGGTCGTCATGGCGACGGTGTTGCCATAATGGTCGTCACGGCGACGGTGATGTCATAATGGTCGTCATGGCGACTATGATGTCATACTGGTCGTCATGGCGACGGTGTTGCCATAATGGTCGTCATGGCGATGATGATGTCATAATGGTCGTCATGGCGACGATGATGTCATAATGGTCGTCATGCCGACGATGATGTCATAACGGTCGTCATGGCGACGATGATGTCATAATGGTCGTCATGGCGACGGTGATGCCATAATAGTCGTCATGGCGACGATGATGTCATAATGGTCGTCATGGCGACGATGATGTCATAATGGTCGTCATGGCGACGGTGATGCCATAATAGTCGTCATTGCGACGATGATGTCATAATGGTCGTCATGGCAATGGTGATGTCAGAATGGTCGTCATGGCGACGATGATGTCAGTATGGTGGTCATGGCTTTGGTGATGTCATAATGGTCGTCATGGCGACGGTGATGTCATAATGGTCGTCATGGCAATGATGATGTCAGAATGGTCGTCATGGCGACGATGATGTCAGTATGGTGGTCATGGCTTTGGTGATGTCATAATGGTCGTCATGGCGACGATGATGTCATTATGGTTGTCATGGCTTTGGTGATGTCATAATGGTCGTCATGGCGACGGTGATGTCATAATGGTCGTCATGGCGACGGTGTTGCCATAATGGTCGTCATGGCGACGATGATGTCATAATGGTCGTCATGGCGACGATGATGCCATAATGGTCGTCATGGCGACGATGACGTCATAATGGTCGTCATGGCGACGTTGATGTCATAATGGTCGTCATGGCGACGATGATGTCATACTGGTCGTCATGGCGACGGTGTTGCCATAATGGTCGTCATGGCGACGATGATGTCATAATGGTCATCATGGCGACGGTGTTGCCATAATGGTCGTCATGACGACGATGATGTCATAATGGTCGTCATGGCGACGGTGTTGCCATAATGGTCGTCATGGCGACGATGATGTCATAATGGTCGCCATGGTTACGGTGATGTCATAATGGTCGTCATGCCGACGATGATGTCATAATGGTCGTCATGGCGACGATGATGTCATAATGGTCGTCATGGCGACGATGACGTCATAATGGTCGTCATGGCGACGATGATGTCATAATGGTCGTCATGGCGACGATGATGTCATACTGGTCGTCATGGCGACGGTGTTGCCATAATGGTCGTCATGGCGACGATGATGTCATAATGGTCGTCATGGCGACGGTGTTGCCATAATGGTCGTCATGACGACGATGATGTCATAATGGTCGTCATGGCGACGGTGTTGCCATAATGGTCGTCATGGCGACGATGATGTCATAATGGTCGCCATGGTTACGGTGATGTCATAATGGTCGTCATGCCGACGATGATGTCATAATGGTCGTCATGGCGACGATGATGTCATAATGGTCGTCATGGCGACGATGACGTCATAATGGTCGTCATGGCGACGATGATGTTATAATGGTCGTCATGGCGACGGTGATGTCATAATAGTCGTCATGGCGACGATGATGTCATTATGGTTGTCATGGCTTTGGTGATGTCATAATGGTCGTCATGGCGACGGTGATGTCATAATGGTCGTCATGGCGACGATGATGTCATAATGGTCGTCACGGCGATGATGATGTCATAATGGTCGTCACGGCGACGGTGATGTCATAATGGTCGTCATGCCGAGGATGATGTCATAATGGTCGTCATGGCGACGGTGATGTCATAATGGTCGTCATGACGACGATGATGTCATAATGGTCGTCATGGCGAAGATGATGTCATAATAGTCGTCATGGCGACGATGATGTCATAATGGTCGTCACGGCGACGGTGATGTCATAATGGTCGTCATGCCGAGGATGATGTCATAATGGTCGTCATGGCGACGGTGATGTCATAATGGTCGTCATGCCGAGGATGATGTCATAATGGTCGTCATGGTGACGGTGATGTCATAATGGTCGTTATGACGACGATGATGTCATAATGGTCGTCATGGCGAAGATGATGTCATAATAGTCGTCACGGCGATGATGATGTCATAATGGTCGTCACGGCGACGGTGATGTCATAATGGTCGTCATGCCGAGGATGATGTCATAATGGTCGTCATGGCGACGGTGATGTCATAATGGTCGTCATGACGACGATGATGTCATAATGGTCGTCATGGCGACGATAATGTCATAATTGTCGTCATGGCGACGATGATGTCATTATGGTCGTCATGCCGACGATGATGTCATAATGGTCGTCATGGCGACAATGATGTCATAATGGTCGTCATGGTGACGATGATGTCAATATGATGGTCATGGCTTTGGTGATGTCATAATGGTCGTCATGGCGACGGTGATGTCATAATGGTCATCATGGCAATGGTGATGTCAGAATGCTCGTCATGGCGACGATGATGTCAGTATGGTGGTCATGGCTTTGGTGATGTCATAATAGTCGTCATGGCGACGATGATGTCATAATGGTCGTCACGGCGACGATGATGTCATAATGGTCGTCACGGCGACGGTGATGTCATAATGGTCGTCATGGCGACGATGATGTCATACTGGTCGTCATGGCGACGGTGTTGCCATAATGGTCGTCATGGCGACGATGATGTCATAATGGTCGTCATGGCGACGGTGATGTTATAATGGTCGTCATGCCGACGATGATGTCATAATGTTCGTCATGCCGACGATGATGTCATAATGGTCGTCATGGCGACGGTGTTGTCATAATGTTCGTCATGCCGACGATGATGTCATAATGGTCGTCATGGCGACGATGATGTCATAATGGTCGTCATGGTGACGATGATGTCAATATGATGGTCATGGCTTTGGTGATGTCATAATGGTCGTCATGGCTTTGGTGATGTCATAATGGTCGTCATGGCGACGGTGATGTCATAATGGTCGTCATGGCAATGGTGATGTCAGAATGCTCGTCATGGCGACGATGATGTCAGTATGGTGGTCATGGCTTTGGTGATGTCATAATAGTCGTCATGGCGACGATGATGTCATAATGGTCGTCACGGCGACGATGATGTCATAATGGTCGTCATGGCGACGGTGATGTCATAATGGTCGTCATGGCGACGATGATGTCATACTGGTCGTCATGGCGACGGTGTTGCCATAATGGTCGTCATGGCGACGATGATGTCATAATGGTCGTCATGGCGACGGTGATGTCATAATGGTCGTCATGGCAATGGTGATGTCAGAATGGTCGTCATGGCGACGATGATGTCAGTATGGTGGTCATGGCTTTGGTGATGTCATAATGGTCGTCATGGCGACGGTGATGTCATAATGGTCGTCATGGCAATGGTGATGTCAGAATGGTCGTCATGGCGACGATGATGTCAGTATGGTGGTCATGGCTTTGGTGATGTCATAATGGTCGTCATGGCGACGATGATGTCATTATGGTTGTCATGGCTTTGGTGATGTCATAATGGTCGTTATGGCGACGGTGATGTCATAATGGTCATCAAGGCGACGGTGTTGCCATAATGGTCGTCATGGCGACGATGATGTCATAATGGTCGTCATGGCGACGATGATGCCATAATGGTCGTCATGGCGACGATGACGTCATAATGGTCGTCATGGCGACGATGATGTCATAATGGTCGTCATGGCGGCGATGATGTCATACTGGTCGTCATGGCGACGGTGTTGCCATAATGGTCGTCATGGCGACGATGATGTCATAATGGTCGTCATGGCGACGGTGTTGCCATAATGGTCGTCATGGCGACGATGATGTCATAATGGTCGTCATGGCGACGGTGTTGCCATAATGGTCGTCATGGCGACGATGATGTCATAATGGTCGCCATGGTGACGGTGATGTCATAATGGTCGTCATGCCGACGATGATGTCATAATGGTCGTCATGGCGAAGATGATGTCATAATGGTCGTCATGGCGACGATGATGTCATAATGGTCGTCATGGCGACGATGACGTCATAATGGTCGTCATGGCGACGATGATGTTATAATGGTCGTCATGGCAACGGTGATGTCATAATAGTCGTCATGCGACGATGATGTCATTATGGTTGTCATGGCTTTGGTGATGTCATAATGGTCGTCATGGCGACGGTGATGACATAATGGTCGTCATGGCGACGATGATGTCATAATGGTCGTCACGGCGATGATGATGTCATAATGGTCGTCACGGCGACGGTGATGTCATAATGGTCGTCATGCCGAGGATGATGTCATAATGGTCGTCATGGCGACGGTGATGTCATAATGGTCGTCATGACGACGATGATGTCATAATGGTCGTCATGGCGAAGATGATGTCATAATAGTCGTCATGGCGACGATGATGTCATAATGGTCGTCACGGCGACGGTGATGTCATAATGGTCGTCATGCCGAGGATGATGTCATAATGGTCGTCATGGCGACGGTGATGTCATAATGGTCGTCATGCCGAGGATGATGTCATAATGGTCGTCATGGCGATGGTGATGTCATAATGGTCGTTATGACGACGATGATGTCATAATGGTCGTCATGGCGAAGATGATGTCATAATAGTCGTCACGGCGATGATGATGTCATAATGGTCGTCACGGCGACGGTGATGTCATAATGGTCGTCATGGCGACGGTGATGTCATAATAGTCGTCATGGCGACGATGATGTCATAATGGTCGTCATGCCGACGATGATGTCATAATGGTCGTCATGGCGACGGTGTTGCCATAATGGTCGTCATGGCGACGATGATGTCATAATGGTCGTCATGGCGACGATGATGTCATAATGGTCGTCATGGCGACGATGATGTAAGTATGGTGGTCATGGCTTTGGTGATGTCATAATGGTCGTCATGGCGACGGTGATGTCATAATGGTCGTCATGGCAATGGTGATGTCAGAATGGTCGTCATGGCGACGATGATGTCAGTATGGTGGTCATGGCTTTGGTAATGTCATAATGGTCGTCATGGCGACGGTGATGTCATAATGGTCGTCATGGCAATGGTGATGTCAGAATGGCCGTCATGGCGACGATGATGTCAGTATGGTGGTCATGGCTTTGGTGATGTCATAATGGTCGTCATGGCGACAATGATGTCAATATGGTTGTCATGGCTTTGGTGATGTCATAATGGTCGTCATGGCGACGGTGATGTCATAATGGTCGTCATGGCGACGATGATGTCATAATGGTCGTCACGGCGACGATGATGTCATAATGGTCGTCACGGCGACGGTGATGTCATAATGGTCGTCATGGCGACGATGACGTCATAATGGTAGTCATGGCGACGATGATGTCATAATGGTCGTCATGGCAACGGTGATGTCATAATAGTCGTCATGGCGACGATGATGTCATAATGGTCGTCATGCCGACTATGATGTCATAATGGTCGTCATGGCGACGGTGTTGCCATAATGGTCGTCATGGCGACGATGATGTCATAATGGTCGTCATGGCGACGATGATGTCAGTATGGTGGTCATGGCTTTGGTGATATCATAATGGTCGTCATGGCGACGGTGATGTCATAATGGTCGCCATGGCAATGGTGATGTCAGAATGGTCGTCATGGCGACGATGATGTCAGTATGGTGGTCATGGCTTTGGTGATGTCATAATGGTCGTCATGGCGACGATGATGTCATAATGGTCGTCATGGCGACGATGATGTCAATATGTTTGTCATGGCTTTGGTGATGTCATAATGGTCGTCATGGCGACGATGATGTCATAATGGTCACATTGGTGACGATGATGTCATAATGGTCGTCATGGCGACGATGACGTCATAATGGTCGTCATGGCGACGATGATGTCGTAATGGTCATCATGGCGACGATGATGTCATACTGGTCGTCATGGCGATGGTGTTGCCATAATGGTCGTCATGGCGACGATGATGTCATAATGGTCGTCACGAAGACGATGATGTCATAATGGTCGTCACGGCGACGGTAATGTCATAATGGTCGTCATGGCGACGATGATGTCATACTGGTCGTCATGGCGACGGTGTTGCCATAATGGTCGTCATGGCGACGATGACGTCATAATGGTCGTCATGGCGACGATGACGTCATAATGGTCGTCATGGCGACGATGATGTCATACTGGTCGTCATGGTGACGGTGTTGCCATAATGGTCGTCATGGCGACAATGATGTCAATATGGTTGTCATGGCTTTGGTGATGTCATAATGGTCGTCATGGCGACAGGGATGTCATAATGGTCGTCATGGCGACGGTGATGTCATAATGGTCGTCACGGCGACGGTGATGTCATAATGGGCGTCACGGCGACGGTGATGTCATAATGGTCGTCATGGCGACGATGATGTCATACTGGTCGTCATGGCGACGGTGTTGCCATAATGGTCGTCATGGCGACGATGATGTCATAATGGTCGTCATGCCGACGATGATGTCATAATGGTCGTCATGGCGAAGATGATGTCATAATGGTCGTCATGGCGACGATGATGTCATAATGGTCGTCATGGCGACGATGACGTCATAATGGTCGTCATGGCGACGATGACGTCATAATGGTCGTCATGGCGACGGTGATGTCATAATATTCGTCATGGCGACGATGATGTCATAATGGTCGTCATGGCGACGGTGTTGCCATAATGGTCGTCATGGCGACGATGATGTCATAATGGTCGTCATGGCGACGATGATGTCATAATGGTCGTCATGGCGACGATGATGTCAGTATGGTGGTCATGGCTTTGGTGATGTCATAATGGTCGTCATGGCGACGGTGATGTCATAATGGTCGTCATGGCAATGGTGATGTCATAATGGTCGTCATGGCGACGATGATGTCATACTGGTCGTCATGGCGACGGTGTTGCCATAATGGTCGTCATGGCGACGATGATGTCATAATGGTCGTCATGCCGACGATGATGTCATAATGGTCGTCATGGCGAAGATGATGTCATAATGGTCGTCATGGCGACGATGATGTCATAATGGTCGTCATGGCGACGATGACGTCATAATGGTCGTCATGGCGACGATGACGTCATAATGGTCGTCATGGCGACGGTGATGTCATAATATTCGTCATGGCGACGATGATGTCATAATGGTCGTCATGGCGACGGTGTTGCCATAATGGTCGTCATGGCGACGATGATGTCATAATGGTCGTCATGGCGACGATGATGTCATAATGGTCGTCATGGCGACGATGATGTCAGTATGGTGGTCATGGCTTTGGTGATGTCATAATGGTCGTCATGGCGACGGTGATGTCATAATGGTCGTCATGGCAATGGTGATGTCAGAATGGTCGTCATGGCGACGATGATGTCAGTATGTTGGTTATGGCTGTTATGCACACGCCCGGGCTAAGCGGCGTGTGCGTGTGATTGGTAGTGATTCCACTGGACCGTGCCGGAGAGTGAATGCCTGGAGGGGCGTGACTAAGTATTCACCCGATCCGACCAGGGTCGCACGACGGCATACGACGCCAGTGCACCAAGGAGGAACCGAGCAGAGGGACCAGGTGCTACTCCAGGACAGACCCCGGACACGGCTGTTGACCCACACAGGGGAATACAGGAACAGGCTGGTAGGCTGGCACACAGACTGGAGGGTATAGGCAGGCACGACTGGTATGCAGGCAGGCGGGTATGCAGGCAGGGGGGTAAAGGCAAGCACAGCTAGAGTGCAGACAGGGAGGCACTAGCAGGTAGGAACACAGGCGGGATAGGACCCAGTACACACCGGGACTCAGGAACAATACAGGCAGAGGGTTACAGGCAAGCACAGCTAGAGTGCAGACAAGGCTGAGCAGGGAGGACAGGGCTCTGTTCACACGGAACAGACAGGAAGGGAAAGACAGAGCCAGATACTCACACAGTACTTGCAGAGACAACAAGCAGGAGTTAGGTACGAGTTCAGACTCTGCAGAAAAAGGAAGGGAACGGACATAGAGGCAAAACAGGTAAAGGACAGGAGAGAGTTCAGACTGGAACTGAGTGTACGGAGGAGACCGACACTGCAGAGGGATAAAGGAGCGGGTCTGGGAATACGGCCCCCAGAGAGGCGGAACGAACAGGCAAGGAGCGTGTTCAGACAGGACAGACCAGACGCAGGAGCGGGTCTAGGAAATCGGCCACTAGAAGGCGGAACGAACAGGCAAGGAGCGTGTTCAGACAGGACAGACCAGACACAGGAGCGGGTCTAGGAAATCGGCCACTAGAAGGCGAGAGGAACAGGCTAGGAGCGTGTTCAGACAGGACAGACAAGAGAACACAGAAAGGAGTCAGTTCAGACACGGGAGCTGATACCGCAAAGCAGGAGACATACAGGACTCAGTTCAGACACGGGAGCTGATACCGCAAAGCAGGAGACATACAGGACACAGTTCAGACACGGGAGCTGATACCGCAAAGCAGGAGACATACAGGACTCAGTTCAGACACGGGAACTGATACAAAAAGCAGGAGACAAGAGACGGGACCTGGCACCTTCAGAGTGCAAACACACACTGAAGGAAACACTATGCTCAGGCAGGGATAGAAGGGAGCTGCTGAGCTATATACCAAGTGACAGACAGCAATAGGCTGAGGACGCACAAGGGGTGTGACCCACAGCAGGTACAAAAGGCAGGAAGTGATCGGGCGCCGCCCTTAAGCAGCAGAAACAGACACAAACAGACAGCATGGAGGGAAGCCAGAGAGACATTCTGGACAGGAGATCAAGTGCGCCCTCTTGCACAGTGGGAGATGGACCACCATGCAAGGACGCCGCCAGGTATGTTACAATGGCTTTGGTGATGTCATAATGGTCGTCATGGCGACGATGATGTCATTATGGTTATCATGGCTTTGGTGATGTCATAATGGTCGTCATGGCGACGGTGATGTCATAATGGTCGTCATGGCGACGATGATGTCATAATGGACGGCACGGCGACGATGATGTCATAATGGTTGTCACGGCGACGGTGATGTCATAATGGTCGTCATGGCGACGATGATGTCATACTGGTCGTCATGGCGACAGTGTTGCCATAACGGTCGTCATGGCGACGATAATGTCATAATGGTCGTCGTGGCGACGATGATGTCATAATGGTCGTCATGGCGACGATGATGTCATAATGGTCGTCATGCCGACGATGATGTCATAATGGTCGTCATGGCGACGGTGTTGCCATAATGGTCGTCATGGCGACGATGTCATAATGGTCGTCATGGCGACGGTGATGTCATAATGGTCGTCATGACGACGATGATGTCATAATGGTCGTCATGGCGAAGATGATGTCATAATGTTCGTCATGGCGACGATAATGTCATAATAGTCGTCATGGCGACGATGATGTCATTATGGTCGTCATGCCGACGATGATATCATAATGGTCGTCATGGCGACGGTGTTGCCATAATGGTCGTCATGGCGACGATGATGTCATAATGGTCGTCATGGCGACGATGATGTCATAATGGTCGTCATGGCGACGATGATGTCAATATGGTGGTCATGGCTTTGGTGATGTCATAATGGTCGTCATGGCGACGGTGATGTCATAATGGTCGTCATGGCAATGGTGATGTCAGAATGCTCGTCATGGCGACGATGATGTCAGTATGGTGGTCATGGCTTTGGTGATGTCATAATAGTCGTCATGACGACGATGATGTCATAATGGTCGTCATGGCGAAGATGATGTCATAATGTTCGTCATGGCGACGATAATGTCATAATAGTCGTCATGGCGACGATGATGTCATTATGGTCGTCATGCCGACGATGATATCATAATGGTCGTCATGGCGACGGTGTTGCCATAATGGTCGTCATGGCGACGATGATGTCATACTGGTCGTCATGGCGACGGTGTTGCCATAATGGTCGTCATGGCGATGATGATGTCATAATGGTCGTCATGGCGACGGTGATGTCATAATGGTCGTCATGCCGACGATGATGTCATAATGGTCGTCATGCCGACGATGATGTCAAAATGGTCGTCATGGCGACGGTGTTGCCATAATGGTCGTCATGGTGACGATGATGTCATAATGGTCGTCATGGCGACGATGATGTCATAATGGTCGTCATGGCGACGATGATGTCAGTATGGTGGTCATGGCTTTGGTGTTGTCATAATGGTCGTCATGGCAATGGTGATGTCAGAATGGTCGTCATGGCGACGATGATGTCAGTATGGTGGTCATGGCTTTGGTAATGTCATAATGGTCGTCATGGCGACGATGATGTCATAATGGTCGTCATGGCGACGATGATGTCAATATGGTTGTCATGGCTTTGGTGATGTCATAATGGTCGTCATGGCGACGGTGATGTCATAATGGTCGTCATGGCGACGATGATGTCATAATGGTCGTCACGGCGACGATGATGTCATAATGGTCGTCACGGCGACGGTGATGTCATAATGGTCGTCATGGCGATGATGATGTCATACTGGTCGTCATGGCGACGGTGATGTCATAATATTCGTCATGGCGACGATGATGTCATAATGGTCGTCATGCCGACGATGATGTCATAATGGTCGTCATGGCGACGATGACGTCATAATGGACGTCATGGCGACGATGATGTCATAATGGTCGTCATGGCGACGGTGATGTCATAATATTCGTCATGGCGACGATGATGTCATAATGGTCGTCATGCCGACGATGATGTCATAATGGTCGTCATGGCGACGGTGTTGCCATAATGGTCGTCATGGCGACGATGATGTCATAATGGTCGTCATGGCGACGATGATGTCATAATGGTCGTCATGGCGACGATGATGTCATAATGGTCGTCACGGCGATGATGATGTCATAATGGTCGTCACGGCGACGGTGATGTCATAATGGTCGTCATGCCGACGATGATGTCATAATGGTCGTCATGGCGACGGTGTTGCCATAATGGTCGTCATGGCGACGGTGTTGCCATAATGGTTGTCATGGCGATGATGATGTCATAATGGTCGTCATGGCGACGGTGATGTCATAATGGTCGTCATGACGACGATGATGTCATAATGGTCGTCATGGCGAAGATTATGTCATAATGGTCGTCATGGCGACGATAATGTCATTATGGTCGTCATGCCGACGATGATGTCATAATGGTCGTCATGGCGACGGTGTTGCCATAATGGTCGTCATGGCGACGATGATGTCATAATGGTCGTCATGGCGACGATGATGTCAATATGGTGGTCATGGCTTTGGTGATGTCATAATGGTCGTCATGGCGACGGTGATGTCATAATGGTCGTCATGGCAATGGTGATGTCAGAATGCTCGTCATGGCGACGATGATGTCAGTATGGTGGTCATGGCTTTGGTGATGTCATAATAGTCGTCATGACGACGATGATGTCATAATGGTCGTCACGGCAACGATGATGTCATAATGGTCGTGACGGTGATGTCATAATGGTCGTCATGGCGACGATGATGTCATACTAGTCGTCATGGCGACGGTGTTGCCATAATGGTCGTCATGGCGACGATGATGTCATAATGGTCGTCATGGCGACGATGATGTCATAATGGTCGTCATGCCGACAATGATGTCATAATGGTCGTCATGGCGAAGATGATGTCATAATGGTCGTCATGGCGACGATGTTGTCATAATGGTCGTCATGGCGACGATGACGTCATAATGGTCGTCATGGCGACGATGATGTCATAATGGTCGTCATGGCAACGGTGATGTCATAATATTCGTCATGGCGACGATGATATCATAATGGTCGTCATGCCGACGATGATGTCATAATGGTCGTCATGGCGACGGTGTTGCCATAATGGTCGTCATGGCGACGATGATGTCATAATGGTCGTCATGGCGACGATGATGTTATAATGATCGTCATGGCGACGATGATGTCAGTATGGTGGTCATGGCTTTGGTGATGTCATAATGGTCGTCATGGCGACGGTGATGTCATAATGGTCGTCATGGCAATGGTGATGTCAGAATGGTCGTCATGGCGACGATGATGTCAGTATGGTGGTCATGGCTTTGGTGATGTCATAATGGTCGTCATGGCGACGGTGATGTCATAATGGTCGTCATGGCAATGGTGATGTCAGAATGGTCGTCATGGCGACGATGATGTCAGTATGGTGGTCATGGCTTTGGTGATGTCATAATGGTCGTCATGGCGACGATGATGTCATTATGGTTGTCATGGCTTTGGTGATGTCATAATGGTCGTCATGGCGACGGTGATGTCATAATGGTCGTCATGGCGACGGTGTTGCCATAATGGTCGTCATGGCGACGATGATGTCATAATGGTCGTCATGGCGACGGTGATGTCATAATGGTCGTCATGGCGACGATGACGTCATAATGGTCGTCATGGCGACGATGACGTCATAATGGTCGTCATGGCGACGATGATGTCATACTGGTCGTCATGGTGACGGTGTTGCCATAATGGTCGTCATGGCGACAATGATGTCAATATGGTTGTCATGGCTTTGGTGATGTCATAATGGTCGTCATGGCGACAGGGATGTCATAATGGTCGTCATGGCGACGGTGATGTCATAATGGTCGTCACGGCGACGGTGATGTCATAATGGGCGTCACGGCGACGGTGATGTCATAATGGTCGTCATGGCGACGATGATGTCATACTGGTCGTCATGGCGACGGTGTTGCCATAATGGTCGTCATGGCGACGATGATGTCATAATGGTCGTCATGGCGACGATGATGTCATAATGGTCGTCATGCCGACGATGATGTCATAATGGTCGTCATGGCGAAGATGATGTCATAATGGTCGTCATGGCGACGATGATGTCATAATGGTCGTCATGGCGACGATGACGTAATAATGGTCGTCATGGCGACGATGATGTCATAATGGTTGTCATGGCGACGGTGATGTCATAATATTCGTCATGGCGACGATGATGTCATAATGGTCGTCATGGCGACGGTGTTGCCATAATGGTCGTCATGGCGACGATGATGTCATAATGGTCGTCATGGCGACGATGATGTCATAATGGTCGTCATGGCGACGATGATGTCAGTATGGTGGTCATGGCTTTGGTGATGTCATAATGGTCGTCATGGCGACGGTGATGTCATAATGGTCGTCATGGCAATGGTGATGTCAGAATGGTCGTCATGGCGACGATGATGTCAGTATGTTGGTCATGGCTGTTATGCACACGCCCGGGCTAAGCGGCGTGTGCGTGTGATTGGTAGTGATTCCACTGGACCGTGCCGGAGAGTGAATGCCTGGAGGGGCGTGACTAAGTATTCACCCGATCCGACCAGGGTCGCACGACGGCATACGACGCCAGTGCACCAAGGAGGAACCGAGCAGAGGGACCAGGTGCTACTCCAGGACAGACCCCGGACACGGCTGTTGACCCACACAGGGGAATACAGGAACAGGCTGGTAGGCTGGCACACAGACTGGAGGGTATAGGCAGGCACGACTGGTATGCAGGCAGGCGGGTATGCAGGCAGGGGGGTAAAGGCAAGCACAGCTAGAGTGCAGACAGGGAGGCACTAGCAGGTAGGAACACAGGCGGGATAGGACCCAGTACACACCGGGACTCAGGAACAATACAGGCAGAGGGTTACAGGCAAGCACAGCTAGAGTGCAGACAAGGCTGAGCAGGGAGGACAGGGCTCTGTTCACACGGAACAGACAGGAAGGGAAAGACAGAGCCAGATACTCACACAGTACTTGCAGAGACAACAAGCAGGAGTTAGGTACGAGTTCAGACTCTGCAGAAAAAGGAAGGGAACGGACATAGAGGCAAAACAGGTAAAGGACAGGAGAGAGTTCAGACTGGAACTGAGTGTACGGAGGAGACCGACACTGCAGAGGGATAAAGGAGCGGGTCTGGGAATACGGCCCCCAGAGAGGCGGAACGAACAGGCAAGGAGCGTGTTCAGACAGGACAGACCAGACGCAGGAGCGGGTCTAGGAAATCGGCCACTAGAAGGCGGAACGAACAGGCAAGGAGCGTGTTCAGACAGGACAGACCAGACACAGGAGCGGGTCTAGGAAATCGGCCACTAGAAGGCGAGAGGAACAGGCTAGGAGCGTGTTCAGACAGGACAGACAAGAGAACACAGAAAGGAGTCAGTTCAGACACGGGAGCTGATACCGCAAAGCAGGAGACATACAGGACTCAGTTCAGACACGGGAGCTGATACCGCAAAGCAGGAGGCATACAGGACTCAGTTCAGACACGGGAGCTGATACCGCAAAGCAGGAGAAATACAGGACACAGTTCAGACACGGGAGCTGATACCGCAAAGCAGGAGACATACAGGACTCAGTTCAGACACGGGAACTGATACAAAAAGCAGGAGACAAGAGACGGGACCTGGCACCTTCAGAGTGCAAACACACACTGAAGGAAACACTATGCTCAGGCAGGGATAGAAGGGAGCTGCTGAGCTATATACCAAGTGACAGACAGCAATAGGCTGAGGACGCACAAGGGGTGTGACCCACAGCAGGTACAAAAGGCAGGAAGTGATCGGGCGCCGCCCTTAAGCAGCAGAAACAGACACAAACAGACAGCATGGAGGGAAGCCAGAGAGACATTCTGGACAGGAGATCAAGTGCGCCCTCTTGCACAGTGGGAGATGGACCACCATGCAAGGACGCCGCCAGGTATGTTACAATGGCTTTGGTGATGTCATAATGGTCGTCATGGCGACGATGATGTCATTATGGTTATCATGGCTTTGGTGATGTCATAATGGTCGTCATGGCGACGGTGATGTCATAATGGTCGTCATGGCGACGATGATGTCATAATGGACGGCACGGCGACGATGATGTCATAATGGTTGTCACGGCGACGGTGATGTCATAATGGTCGTCATGGCGACGATGATGTCATACTGGTCGTCATGGCGACAGTGTTGCCATAACGGTCGTCATGGCGACGATGATGTCATAATGGTCGTCGTGGCGACGATGATGTCATAATGGTCGTCATGGCGACGATGATGTCATAATGGTCGTCATGCCGACGATGATGTCATAATGGTCGTCATGGCGACGGTGTTGCCATAATGGTCGTCATGGCGACGATGATGTCATAATGGTCGTCATGGCGACGGTGATGTCATAATGGTCGTCATGACGACGATGATGTCATAATGGTCGTCATGGCGAAGATGATGTCATAATGTTCGTCATGGCGACGATAATGTCATAATAGTCGTCATGGCGACGATGATGTCATTATGGTCGTCATGCCGACGATGATATCATAATGGTCGTCATGGCGACGGTGTTGCCATAATGGTCGTCATGGCGACGATGATGTCATAATGGTCGTCATGGCGACGATGATGTCATAATGGTCGTCATGGCGACGATGATGTCAATATGGTGGTCATGGCTTTGGTGATGTCATAATGGTCGTCATGGCGACGGTGATGTCATAATGGTCGTCATGGCAATGGTGATGTCAGAATGCTCGTCATGGCGACGATGATGTCAGTATGGTGGTCATGGCTTTGGTGATGTCATAATAGTCGTCATGACGACGATGATGTCATAATGGTCGTCATGGCGAAGACGATGTCATAATGTTCGTCATGGCGACGATAATGTCATAATAGTCGTCATGGCGACGATGATGTCATTATGGTCGTCATGCCGACGATGATATCATAATGGTCGTCATGGCGACGGTGTTGCCATAATGGTCGTCATGGCGACGATGATGTCATACTGGTCGTCATGGCGACGGTGTTGCCATAATGGTCGTCATGGCGATGATGATGTCATAATGGTCGTCATGGCGACGGTGATGTCATAATGGTCGTCATGCCGACGATGATGTCATAATGGTCGTCATGCCGACGATGATGTCAAAATGGTCGTCATGGCGACGGTGTTGCCATAATGGTCGTCATGGTGACGATGATGTCATAATGGTCGTCATGGCGACGATGATGTCATAATGGTCGTCATGGCGACGATGATGTCAGTATGGTGGTCATGGCTTTGGTGTTGTCATAATGGTCGTCATGGCAATGGTGATGTCAGAATGGTCGTCATGGCGACGATGATGTCAGTATGGTGGTCATGGCTTTGGTAATGTCATAATGGTCGTCATGGCGACGATGATGTCATAATGGTCGTCATGGCGACGATGATGTCAATATGGTTGTCATGGCTTTGGTGATGTCATAATGGTCGTCATGGCGACGGTGATGTCATAATGGTCGTCATGGCGACGATGATGTCATAATGGTCGTCACGGCGACGATGATGTCATAATGGTCGTCACGGCGACGGTGATGTCATAATGGTCGTCATGGCGATGATGATGTCATACTGGTCGTCATGGCGACGGTGTTGCCATAATGGTCGTCATGGCGACGATGATGTCATAATGGTCGTCATGGCGACGATGATGTCATAATGGTCGTCATGCCGACGATGATGTCATAATGGTCGTCATGGCGAAGATGATGTCATAATGGTCGTCATGCCGACGATGATGTCATAATGGTCGTCATGGCGACGATGACGTCATAATGGACGTCATGGCGACGATGATGTCATAATTGTCGTCATGGCGACGGTGATGTCATAATATTCGTCATGGCGACGATGATGTCATAATGGTCGTCATGCCGACGATGATGTCATAATGGTCGTCATGGCGACGGTGTTGCCATAATGGTCGTCATGGCGACGATGATGTCATAATGGTCGTCATGGCGACGATGATGTCATAATGGTCGTCATGGCGACGATGATGTCATAATGGTCGTCACGGCGATGATGATGTCATAATGGTCGTCACGGCGACGGTGATGTCATAATGGTCGTCATGCCGACGATGATGTCATAATGGTCGTCATGGCGACGGTGTTGCCATAATGGTCGTCATGGCGACGGTGTTGCCATAATGGTTGTCATGGCGATGATGATGTCATAATGGTCGTCATGGCGACGGTGATGTCATAATGGTCGTCATGACGACGATGATGTCATAATGGTCGTCATGGCGAAGATTATGTCATAATGGTCGTCATGGCGACGATAATGTCATTATGGTCGTCATGCCGACGATGATGTCATAATGGTCGTCATGGCGACGGTGTTGCCATAATGGTCGTCATGGCGACGATGATGTCATAATGGTCGTCATGGCGACGATGATGTCAATATGGTGGTCATGGCTTTGGTGATGTCATAATGGTCGTCATGGCGACGGTGATGTCATAATGGTCGTCATGGCAATGGTGATGTCAGAATGCTCGTCATGGCGACGATGATGTCAGTATGGTGGTCATGGCTTTGGTGATGTCATAATAGTCGTCATGACGACGATGATGTCATAATGGTCGTCACGGCAACGATGATGTCATAATGGTCGTGACGGTGATGTCATAATGGTCGTCATGGCGACGATGATGTCATACTGGTCGTCATGGCGACGGTGTTGCCATAATGGTCGTCATGGCGACGATGATGTCATAATGGTCGTCATGGCGACGATGATGTCATAATGGTCGTCATGGCGACGATGATGTCATAATGGTCGTCATGCCGACGATGATGTCATAATGGTCGTCATGGCGAAGATGATGTCATAATGGTCGTCATGGCGACGATGTTGTCATAATGGTCGTCATGGCGACGATGACGTCATAATGGTCGTCATGGCGACGATGATGTCATAATGGTCGTCATGGCGACGGTGATGTCATAATATTCGTCATGGCGACGATGATATCATAATGGTCGTCATGCCGACGATGATGTCATAATGGTCGTCATGGCGACGGTGTTGCCATAATGGTCGTCATGGCGACGATGATGTCATAATGGTCGTCATGGCGACGATGATGTTATAATGATCGTCATGGCGACGATGATGTCAGTATGGTGGTCATGGCTTTGGTGATGTCATAATGGTCGTCATGGCGACGGTGATGTCATAATGGTCGTCATGGCAATGGTGATGTCAGAATGGTCGTCATGGCGACGATGATGTCAGTATGGTGGTCATGGCTTTGGTGATGTCATAATGGTCGTCATGGCGACGGTGATGTCATAATGGTCGTCATGGTAATGGTGATGTCAGAATGGTCGTCATGGCGACGATGATGTCAGTATGGTGGTCATGGCTTTGGTGATGTCATAATGGTCGTCATGGCGACGATGATGTCATTATGGTTGTCATGGCTTTGGTGATGTCATAATGGTCGTCATGGCGACGGTGATGTCATAATGGTCGTCATGGCGACGGTGTTGCCATAATGGTCGTCATGGCGACGATGATGTCATAATGGTCGTCATGGCGACGATGATGCCATAATGGTCGTCATGGCGACGATGACGTCATAATGGTCGTCATGGCGACGATGATGTCATAATGGTCGTCATGGCGACGATGATGTCATACTGGTCGTCATGGCGACGGTGTTGCCATAGTGGTCGTCATGGCGACGATGATGTCATAATGGTCGTCATGGCGACGGTGTTGCCATAATGGTCGTCATGGCGACGATGATGTCATAATGGTCGTCATGGCGACGGTGTTGCCATAATGGTCGTCATGGCGACGATGATGTCATAATGGTCGCCATGGTTACGGTGATGTCATAATGGTCGTCATGCCGACGATGATGTCATAATGGTCGTCATGGCGACGATGATGTCATAATGGTCGTCATGGCGACGATGACGTCATAATGGTCGTCATGGCGACGATGATGTTATAATGGTCGTCATGGCGACGATGATGTCATAATGGTCGTCACGGCGACGGTGATGTCATAATGGTCGTCATGCCGAGGATGATGTCATAATGGTCGTCATGGCGACGGTGATGTCATAATGGTCGTCATGCCGAGGATGATGTCATAATGGTCGTCATGGCGACGGTGATGTCATAATGGTCGTTATGACGACGATGATGTCATAATCGTCGTCATGGCGAAGATGATGTCATAATAGTCGTCACGGCGATGATGATGTCATAATGGTCGTCACGGCGACGGTGATGTCATAATGGTCGTCATGCCGAGGATGATGTCATAATGGTCGTCATGGCGACGGTGATGTCATAATGGTCGTCATGACGACGATGATGTCATAATGGTCGTCATGGCGACGATAATGTCATAATAGTCGTCATGGCGACGATGATGTCATTATGGTCGTCATGCCGACGATGATGTCATAATGGTCGTCATGGCGACGATGATGTCATAATGGTCGTCATGGTGACGATGATGTCAATATGATGGTCATGGCTTTGGTGATGTCATAATGGTCGTCATGGCGACGGTGATGTCATAATGGTCATCATGGCAATGGTGATGTCAGAATGCTCGTCATGGCGACGATGATGTCAGTATGGTGGTCATGGCTTTGGTGATGTCATAATAGTCGTCATGGCGACGATGATGTCATAATGGTCGTCACGGCGACGATGATGTCATAATGGTCGTCACGGCGACGGTGATGTCATAATGGTCGTCATGGCGACGATGATGTCATACTGGTCGTCATGGCGACGGTGTTGCCATAATGGTCGTCATGGCGACGATGATGTCATAATGGTCGTCATGGCGACGGTGATGTCATAATGGTCGTCATGCCGACGATGATGTCATAATGGTCGTCATGCCGACGATGATGTCATAATGGTCGTCATGGCGACGGTGTTGCCATAATGGTCGTCATGGCGACGATGATGTCATAATGGTCGTCATGGTGACGATGATGTCAATATGATGGTCATGGCTTTGGTGATGTCATAATGGTCGTCATGGCTTTGGTGACGTCATAATGGTCGTCATGGCGACGATGATGTTATAATGGTCGTCATGGCGACGATGATGTCATAATGGTCGTCACGGCGACGGTGATGTCATAATGGTCGTCATGCCGAGGATGATGTCATAATGGTCGTCATGGCGACGGTGATGTCATAATGGTCGTCATGCCGAGGATGATGTCATAATGGTCGTCATGGCGACGGTGATGTCATAATGGTCGTTATGACGACGATGATGTCATAATCGTCGTCATGGCGAAGATGATGTCATAATAGTCGTCACGGCGATGATGATGTCATAATGGTCGTCACGGCGACGGTGATGTCATAATGGTCGTCATGCCGAGGATGATGTCATAATGGTCGTCATGGCGACGGTGATGTCATAATGGTCGTCATGACGACGATGATGTCATAATGGTCGTCATGGCGACGATAATGTCATAATAGTCGTCATGGCGACGATGATGTCATTATGGTCGTCATGCCGACGATGATGTCATAATGGTCGTCATGGCGACGATGATGTCATAATGGTCGTCATGGTGACGATGATGTCAATATGATGGTCATGGCTTTGGTGATATCATAATGGTCGTCATGGCGACGGTGATGTCATAATGGTCATCATGGCAATGGTGATGTCAGAATGCTCGTCATGGCGACGATGATGTCAGTATGGTGGTCATGGCTTTGGTGATGTCATAATAGTCGTCATGGCGACGATGATGTCATAATGGTCGTCACGGCGACGATGATGTCATAATGGTCGTCACGGCGACGGTGATGTCATAATGGTCGTCATGGCGACGATGATGTCATACTGGTCGTCATGGCGACGGTGTTGCCATAATGGTCGTCATGGCGACGATGATGTCATAATGGTCGTCATGGCGACGGTGATGTCATAATGGTCGTCATGCCGACGATGATGTCATAATGGTCGTCATGCCGACGATGATGTCATAATGGTCGTCATGCCGACGATGATGTCATAATGGTCGTCATGGCGACGGTGTTGCCATAATGGTCGTCATGGCGACGATGATGTCATAATGGTCGTCATGGTGACGATGATGTCAATATGATGGTCATGGCTTTGGTGATGTCATAATGGTCGTCATGGCTTTGGTGATGTCATAATGGTCGTCATGGCGACGGTGATGTCATAATGGTCGTCATGGCAATGGTGATGTCAGAATGCTCGTCATGGCGACGATGATGTCAGTATGGTGGTCATGGCTTTGGTGATGTCATAATAGTCGTCATGGCGACGATGATGTCATAATGGTCGTCACGGCGACGATGATGTCATAATGGTCGTCACGGCGACGGTGATGTCATAATGGTCGTCATGGCGACGATGATGTCATACTGGTCGTCATGGCGATGGTGTTGCCATAATGGTCGTCATGGCGACGATGATGTCATAATGGTCGTCATGGCGACGGTGATGTCATAATGGTCGTCATGGCAATGGTGATGTCAGAATGGTCGTCATGGCGACGATGATGTCAGTATGGTGGTCATGGCTTTGGTGATGTCATAATGGTCGTCATGGCGACGGTGATGTCATAATGGTCGTCATGGCAATGGTGATGTCAGAATGGTCGTCATGGCGACGATGATGTCAGTATGGTGGTCATGGCTTTGGTGATGTCATAATGGTCGTCATGGCGACGATGATGTCATTATGGTTGTCATGGCTTTGGTGATGTCATAATGGTCGTTATGGCGACGGTGATGTCATAATGGTCGTCATGGCGACGGTGTTGCCATAATGGTCGTCATGGCGACGATGACGTCATAATGGTCGTCATGGCGACGATGATGCCATAATGGTCGTAATGGCGACGATGACGTCATAATGGTCGTCATGGCGACGATGACGTCATAATGGTCGTCATGGCGACGATGATGTCATAATGGTCGTCATGGCGACGATGATGTCATACTGGTCGTCATGGCGACGGTGTTGCCATAATGGTCGTCATGGCGACGATGATGTCATAATGGTCGTCATGGCGACGGTGTTGCCATAATGGTCGTCATGGCGACGGTGATGTCATAATGGTCGTCATGGCGATGATGATGTCATACTGGTCGTCATGGCGACGGTGTTGCCATAATGGTCGTCATGGCGACGATGATGTCATAATGGTCGTCATGGCGACGATGATGTCAATATGGTTGTCATGGCTTTGGTGATGTCATAATGGTCGTCATGGCGACGGTGATGTCATAATGGTCGTCATGGCGACGATGATGTCATAATGGTCGTCACGGCGACGATGATGTCATAATGGTCGTCACGGCGACGGTGATGTCATAATGGTCGTCATGGCGATGATGATGTCATACTGGTCGTCATGGCGACGGTGTTGCCATAATGGTCGTCATGGCGACGATGATGTCATAATGGTCGTCATGGCGACGATGATGTCATAATGGTCGTCATGCCGACGATGATGTCATAATGGTCGTCATGGCGAAGATGATGTCATAATGGTCGTCATGCCGACGATGATGTCATAATGGTCGTCATGGCGACGATGACGTCATAATGGACGTCATGGCGACGATGATGTCATAATGGTCGTCATGGCGACGGTGATGTCATAATATTCGTCATGGCGACGATGATGTCATAATGGTCGTCATGCCGACGATGATGTCATAATGGTCGTCATGGCGACGGTGTTGCCATAATGGTCGTCATGGCGACGATGATGTCATAATGGTCGTCATGGCGACGATGATGTCATAATGGTCGTCATGGCGACGATGATGTCATAATGGTCGTCACAGCGATGATGATGTCATAATGGTCGTCACGGCGACGGTGATGTCATAATGGTCGTCATGCCGACGATGATGTCATAATGGTCGTCATGGCGACGGTGTTGCCATAATGGTCGTCATGGCGACGGTGTTGTCATAATGGTCGTCATGGCGACGGTGATGTCATAATGGTCGTCATGACGACGATGATGTCATAATGGTCGTCATGGCGAAGATTATGTCATAATGGTCGTCATGGCGACGATAATGTCATTATGGTCGTCATGCCGACGATGATGTCATAATGGTCGTCATGGCGACGGTGTTGCCATAATGGTCGTCATGGCGACGATGATGTCATAATGGTCGTCATGGCGACGATGATGTCAATATGGTGGTCATGGCTTTGGTGATGTCATAATGGTCGTCATGGCGACGGTGATGTCATAATGGTCGTCATGGCAATGGTGATGTCAGAATGCTCGTCATGGCGACGATGATGTCAGTATGGTGGTCATGGCTTTGGTGATGTCATAATAGTCGTCATGACGACGATGATGTCATAATGGTCGTCACGGCAACGATGATGTCATAATGGTCGTGACGGTGATGTCATAATGGTCGTCATGGCGACGATGATGTCATACTGGTCGTCATGGCGACGGTGTTGCCATAATGGTCGTCATGGCGACGATGATGTCATAATGGTCGTCATGGCGACGATGATGTCATAATGGTCGTCATGCCGACGATGATGTCATAATGGTCGTCATGGCGAAGATGATGTCATAATGGTCGTCATGGCGACGATGTTGTCATAATGGTCGTCATGGCGACGATGACGTCATAATGGTCGTCATGGCGACGATGATGTCATAATGGTCGTCATGGCGACGGTGATGTCATAATATTCGTCATGGCGACGATGATATCATAATGGTCGTCATGCCGACGATGATGTCATAATGGTCGTCATGGCGACGGTGTTGCCATAATGGTCGTCATGGCGACGATGATGTCATAATGGTCGTCATGGCGACGATGATGTTATAATGATCGTCATGGCGACGATGATGTCAGTATGGTGGTCATGGCTTTGGTGATGTCATAATGGTCGTCATGGCGACGGTGATGTCATAATGGTCGTCATGGCAATGGTGATGTCAGAATGGTCGTCATGGCGACGATGATGTCAGTATGGTGGTCATGGCTTTGGTGATGTCATAATGGTCGTCATGGCGACGGTGATGTCATAATGGTCGTCATGGCAATGGTGATGTCAGAATGGTCGTCATGGCGACGATGATGTCAGTATGGTGGTCATGGCTTTGGTGATGTCATAATGGTCGTCATGGCGACGATGATGTCATTATGGTTGTCATGGCTTTGGTGATGTCATAATGGTCGTCATGGCGACGGTGATGTCATAATGGTCGTCATGGCGACGGTGTTGCCATAATGGTCGTCATGGCGACGATGATGTCATAATGGTCGTCATGGCGACGATGATGCCATAATGGTCGTCATGGCGACGATGACGTCATAATGGTCGTCATGGCGACGATGATGTCATAATGGTCGTCATGGCGACGATGATGTCATACTGGTCGTCATGGCGCCGGTGTTGCCATAATGGTCGTCATGGCGACGATGATGTCATAATGGTCGTCATGGCGACGGTGTTGCCATAATGGTCGTCATGGCGACGATGATGTCATAATGGTCGTCATGGCGACGGTGTTGCCATAATGGTCGTCATGGCAGCGATGATGTCATAATGGTCGCCATGGTTACGGTGATGTCATAATGGTCGTCATGCCGACGATGATGTCATAATGGTCGTCATGGCGACGATGATGTCATAATGGTCGTCATGGCGACGATGACGTCATAATGGTCGTCATGGCGACGATGATGTTATAATGGTCGTCATGGCGACGGTGATGTCATAATAGTCGTCATGGCGACGATGATGTCATTATGGTTGTCATGGCTTTGGTGATGTCATAATGGTCGTCATGGCGACGGTGATGTCATAATGGTCGTCATGGCGACGATGATGTCATAATGGTCGTCACGGCGATGATGATGTCATAATGGTCGTCACGGCGACGGTGATGTCATAATGGTCGTCATGCCGAGGATGATGTCATAATGGTCGTCATGGCGACGGTGATGTCATAATGGTCGTCATGACGACGATGATGTCATAATGGTCGTCATGGCGAAGATGATGTCATAATAGTCGTCATGGCGACGATGATGTCATAATGGTCGTCACGGCGACGGTGATGTCATAATGGTCGTCATGCCGAGGATGATGTCATAATGGTCGTCATGGCGACGGTGATGTCATAATGGTCGTCATGCCGAGGATGATGTCATAATGGTCGTCATGGCGACGGTGATGTCATAATGGTCGTTATGACGACGATGATGTCATAATGGTCGTCATGGCGAAGATGATGTCATAATAGTCGTCACGGCGATGATGATGTCATAATGGTCGTCACGGCGACGGTGATGTCATAATGGTCGTCATGCCGAGGATGATGTCATAATGGTCGTCATGGCGACGGTGATGTCATAATGGTCGTCATGACGACGATGATGTCATAATGGTCGTCATGGCGACGATAATGTCATAATAGTCGTCATGGCGACGATGATGTCATTATGGTCGTCATGCCGACGATGATGTCATAATGGTCGTCATGGCGACGATGATGTCATAATGGTCGTCATGGTGACGATGATGTCAATATGATGGTCATGGCTTTGTTGATGTTATAATGGTCGTCATGGCGACGGTGATGTCATAATGGTCATCATGGCAATGGTGATGTCAGAATGCTCGTCATGGCGACGATGTCAGTATGGTGGTCATGGCTTTGGTGATGTCATAATAGTCGTCATGGCGACGATGATGTCATAATGGTCGTCACGGCGACGATGATGTCATAATGGTCGTCACGGCGACGGTGATGTCATAATGGTCGTCATGGCGACGATGATGTCATACTGGTCGTCATGGCGACGGTGTTGCCATAATGGTCGTCATGGCGACGATGATGTCATAATGGTCGTCATGGCGACGGTGATGTCATAATGGTCGTCATGCCGACGATGATGTCATAATGGTCGTCATGCCGACGATGATGTCATAATGGTCGTCATGGCGACGGTGTTGCCATAATGGTCGTCATGGCGACGATGATGTCATAATGGTCGTCATGGTGACGATGATGTCAATATGATGGTCATGGCTTTGGTGATGTCATAATGGTCGTCATGGCTTTGGTGATGTCATAATGGTCGTCATGGCGACGGTGATGTCATAATGGTCGTCATGGCAATGGTGATGTCAGAATGCTCGTCATGGCGACGATGATGTCAGTATGGTGGTCATGGCTTTGGTGATGTCATAATAGTCGTCATGGCGACGATGATGTCATAATGGTCGTCACGGCGACGATGATGTCATAATGGTCGTCACGGCGACGGTGATGTCATAATGGTCGTCATGGCGACGATGATGTCATACTGGTCGTCATGGCGATGGTGTTGCCATAATGGTCGTCATGGCGACGGTGATGTCATAATGGTCGTCATGGCAATGGTGATGTCAGAATGGTCGTCATGGCGACGATGATGTCAGTATGGTGGTCATGGCTTTGGTGATGTCATAATGGTCGTCATGGCGACGGTGATGTCATAATGGTCGTCATGGCAATGGTGATGTCAGAATGGTCGTCATGGCGACGATGATGTCAGTATGGTGGTCATGGCTTTGGTGATGTCATAATGGTCGTCATGGCGACGATGATGTCATTATGGTTGTCATGGCTTTGGTGATGTCATAATGGTCGTTATGGCGACGGTGATGTCATAATGGTCGTCATGGCGACGGTGTTGCCATAATGGTCGTCATGGCGACGATGACGTCATAATGGTCGTCATGGCGACGATGATGCCATAATGGTCGTAATGGCGACGATGACGTCATAATGGTCGTCATGGCGACGATGACGTCATAATGGTCGTCATGGCGACGATGATGTCATAATGGTCGTCATGGCGACGATGATGTCATACTGGTCGTCATGGCGACGGTGTTGCCATAATGGTCGTCATGGCGACGATGATGTCATAATGGTCGTCATGGCGACGGTGTTGCCATAATGGTCGTCATGGCGACGATGATGTCATAATGGTCGTCATGGCGACGGTGTTGCCATAATGGTCGTCATGGCGACGATGATGTCATAATGGTCGCCATGGTGACGGTGATGTCATAATGGTCGTCATGCCGACGATGATGTCATAATGGTCGTCATGGCGAAGATGATGTCATAATGGTCGTCATGGCGACGATGATGTCATAATGGTCGTCATGGCGACGATGACGTCATAATGGTCGTCATGGCGACGATGATGTTATAATGGTCGTCATGGCGACGGTGATGTCATAATAGTCGTCATGGCGACGGTGATGTCATAATAGTCGTCATGGCGACGATGATGTCATTATGGTTGTCATGGCTTTGGTGATGTCATAATGGTCGTCATGGCGACGGTGATGTCATAATGGTCGTCACGGCGATGATGATGTCATAATGGTCGTCACGGCGACGGTGATGTCATAATGGTCGTCATGCCGAGGATGATGTCATAATGGTCGTCATGGCGACGGTGATGTCATAATGGTCGTCATGACGACGATGATGTCATAATGGTCGTCATGGCGAAGATGATGTCATAATAGTCGTCATGGCGACGATGATGTCATAATGGTCGTCACGGCGACGGTGATGTCATAATGGTCGTCATGCCGAGGATGATGTCATAATGGTCGTCATGGCGACGGTGATGTCATAATGGTCGTCATGCCGAGGATGATGTTATAATGGTCGTCATGGCGGCGGTGATGTCATAATGGTCGTTATGACGACGATGATGTCATAATGGTCGTCATGGCGAAGATGATGTCATAATAGTCGTCACGGCGATGATGATGTCATAATGGTCGTCACGGCGACGGTGATGTCATAATGGTCGTCATGCCGAGGATGATGTCATAATGGTCGTCATGGCGACGGTGATGTCATAATGGTCGTCATGACGACGATGATGTCATAATGGTCGTCATGGCGACGATAATGTCATAATAGTCGTCATGGCGACGATGATGTCATTATGGTCGTCATGCCGACGATGATGTCATAATGGTCGTCATGGCGACGATGATGTCATAATGGTCGTCATGGTGACGATGATGTCAATATGATGGTCATGGCTTTGGTGATGTCATAATGGTCGTCATGGCGACGGTGATGTCATAATGGTCATCATGGCAATGGTGATGTCAGAATGCTCGTCATGGCGACGATGATGTCAGTATGGTGGTCATGGCTTTGGTGATGTCATAATAGTCGTCATGGCGACGATGATGTCATAATGGTCGTCACGGCGACGATGATGTCATAATGGTCGTCACGGCGACGGTGATGTCATAATGGTCGTCATGGCGACGGTGTTGCCATAATGGTCGTCATGGCGACGGTGATGTCATAATAGTCGTCATGGCGACGATGATGTCATAATGGTCGTCATGCCGACGATGATGTCATAATGGTCGTCATGGCGACGGTGTTGCCATAATGGTCGTCATGGCGACGATGCTGTCATAATGGTCGTCATGGCGACGATGATGTCATAATGGTCGTCATGGCGACGGTGTTGCCATAATGGTCGTCATGGTGACGATGACGTCGTAATGGTCGTCATGGCGACGATGATGTCATAATGGCCGTCAAGGCGACGATGACGTCATAATGGTCGTCATGGCGACGATGACGTCATAATGGTCGTCATGGCGACGATGACGTCATAATGGTCGTCATGGCGACGATGATGTCATACTGGTCGTCCTGGCGACCGTGTTGCCATAATGGTCGTCATGGCAACGATGATGTCATAATGGTCGTCATGGCGACGGTGTTGCCATAATGGTCGTCATGGCGACGATGATGTCATAATGGTCGTCATGGCGATGATGATGTCATAATGGTCGTCATGGCGACGATGATGTCAGTATGGTGGTCATGGCTTTGGTGATGTCATAATGGTCGTCATGGCGACGGTGATGTCATAATGGTCGTCATGGCAATGGTGATGTCAGAATGGTCGTTATGGCGACGATGATGTCAGTATGGTGGTCATGGCTTTGGTGATGTCATAATGGTCGTCATGGCGACGGTGATGTCATAATGGTCGTCATGGCAATGGTGATGTCATAATGGTCGTCATGGAGACGATGATGTCATAATGGTCGTCATGGCGACGGTGATGTCATAATAGTCGTCATGGCGACGATGATGTCATAATGGTCGTCATGCCGACGATGATGTCATAATGGTCGTCATGGCGACGGTGTTGCCATAATGGTCGTCATGGCGACGATGATGTCATAATGGTCGTCATGGCGACGATGATGTCAGTATGGTCGTCATGGCGACGATGATGTCAGTATGGTGGTCATGGCTTTGGTGATGTCATGATGGTCGTCATGGCGACGGTGATGTCATAATGGTCGTCATGGCAATGGTGATGTCAGAATGGTCGTCATGGCGACTATGATGTCAGTATGGTGGTCATGGCTTTGGTGATGTCATAATGGTCGTCATGGCGACGATGATGTCATAATGGTTGTCATGGCTTTGGTGTTGCCATAATGGTCGTCATGGCGACGATGATGTCATAATGGTCGTCATGGCGACGATGATGTCATAATGGTCGTCATGGCGACGGTGTTGCCATAATGGTCGTCATGGCGACGATGATGTCATAATGGTCGTCATGGCGACGATGATGTCATAATGGTCATCATGGCGACGATGATGTCAGTATGGTGGTCATGGCTTTGGTGATGTCATAATGGTCGTCATGGCGACGATGATGTCAATATGGTTGTCATGGATTTGGTGATGTCATAATGGTCGTCATGGCGACGGTGATGTCATAATGGTCGTCATGGCAATGGTGATGTCATAATGGTCGTCATGGCGACGATGATGTCATAATGGTCGTCATGGCGACGATGATGTCATAATGGTCGTCATGGCGACGATGATGTCAGTATGGTGGTCATGGCTTTGGTGATGTCATAATGGTCGTCATGGCGACGGTGATGTCATAATGGTCGTCATGGCAATGGTGATGTCAGAATGGTCGTCATGGCGACGATGATGTCAGTATGGTGGTCATGGCTTTGGTGATGTCATAATGGTCGTCATGGCGACGATGATGTCATAATGGTTGTCATGGCTTTGGTGTTGCCATAATGGTCGTCATGGCGACGATGATGTCATAATGGTCGTCATGGCGACGATGACGTCATAATGGTCGTCATGGCGACGATGACGTCATAATGGTCATCATGGCGACGATGACGTCATACTGGTCGTTATGGCGACGGTGTTGCCATAATGGTTGTCATGGTGACGATGACGTCATAATAGTCGTCATGGCGACGATGATGTCATAATGGTCGTCACGGCGACGATGATGTCATAATGGTCGTCACGGCGACGGTGATGTCATAATGGTCGTCATGGCGACGATGATGTCATACTGATCGTCATGGCGACGGTGTTGCCATAATGGTCGTCATGGCGACGATGATGTCATAATGGTCGTCATGGCGACGGTGATGTCATAATGGTCGTCATGGCAATGGTGATGTCAGAATGGTCGTCATGGCGACGATGATGTCAGTATGGTGGTCATGGCTTTGGTGATGTCATAATGGTCGTCATGGCGACGGTGATGTCATAATGGTCGTCATGGCAATGGTGATGTCAGAATGGTCGTCATGGCGACGATGATGTCAGTATGGTGGTCATGGCTTTGGTGATGTCATAATGGTCGTCATGGCGACGGTGATGTCATAATGGTCGTCATGGCAATGGTGATGTCAGAATGGTCGTCATGGCGACGATGATGTCAGTATGGTTGTCATGGCTTTGGTGATGTCATAATGGTCGTCATGGCGACGGTGATGTCATAATAGTCGTCATGGCGACGGTGTTGCCATAATGGTCGTCATGGCGACGATGATGTCATAATGGTCGTCATGGCGACGATGATGCCATAATGGTCGTCATGGCGACGATGACGTCATAATGGTCGTCATGGCGACGATGATGTCATAATGGTCGTCATGGCGACGATGATGTCATACTGGTCGTCATGGCGACGGTGTTGCCATAATGGTCGTCATGGCGACGATGATGTCATAATGGTCGTCATGGCGACGGTGTTGCCATAATGGTCGTCATGGCGACGATGATGTCATAATGGTCGTCATGGCGACGGTGTTGCCATAATGGTCGTCATGGCGACGATGATGTCATAATGGTCGCCATGGTTACGGTGATGTCATAATGGTCGTCATGCCGACGATGATGTCATAATGGTCGTCATGCCGACGATGATGTCATAATGGTCGTCATGGCGACGATGACGTCATAATGGTCTTCATGGCGACGATGACGTCATAATGGTCGTCATGGCGACGATGATGTCATAATGGTCGTCATGGCGACGGTGATGTCATAATAGTCGTCATGGCGACGATGATGTCATTATGGTTGTCATGGCTTTGGTGATGTCATAATGGTCGTCATGGCGACGGTGATGTCATAATGGTCGTCACGGCGACGATGATGTCATAATGGTCGTCACGGCGATGATGATGTCATAATGGTCGTCACGGCGACGGTGATGTCATAATGGTCGTCATGCCGAGGATGATGTCATAATGGTCGTCATGGCGACGGTGATGTCATAATGGTCGTCATGACGACGATGATGTCATAATGGTCGTCATGGCGAAGATGATGTCATAATAGTCGTCATGGCGACGATGATGTCATAATGGTCGTCACGGCGACGGTGATGTCATAATGGTCGTCATGCCGAGGATGATGTCATAATGGTCGTCATGGCGACGGTGATGTCATAATGGTCGTCATGCCGAGGATGATGTCATAATGGTCGTCATGGCGACGGTGATGTCATAATGGTCGTTATGACGACGATGATGTCATAATCGTCGTCATGGCGAAGATGATGTCATAATAGTCGTCACGGCGATGGTGATGTCATAATGGTCGTCACGGCGACGGTGATGTCATAATGGTCGTCATGCCGAGGATGATGTCATAATGGTCGTCATGGCGACGGTGATGTCATAATGGTCGTCATGACGACGATGATGTCATAATGGTCGTCATGGCGACGATAATGTCATAATGGTCGTCATGGTGACGATGATGTCAATATGATGGTCATGGCTTTGGTGATGTCATAATGGTCGTCATGGCGACGGTGATGTCATAATGGTCATCATGGCAATGGTGATGTCAGAATGCTCGTCATGGCGACGATGATGTCAGTATGGTGGTCATGGCTTTGGTGATGTCATAATAGTCGTCATGGCGACGATGATGTCATAATGGTCGTCACGGCGACGATGATGTCATAATGGTCGTCACGGCGACGGTGATGTCATAATGGTCGTCATGGCGACGATGATGTCATACTGGTCGTCATGGCGACGGTGTTGCCATAATGGTCGTCATGGCGACGATGATGTCATAATGGTCGTCATGGCGACGGTGATGTCATAATGGTCGTCATGCCGACGATGATGTCATAATGGTCGTCATGCCGACGATGATGTCATAATGGTCGTCATGGCGACGGTGTTGCCATAATGGTCGTCATGGCGACGATGATGTCATAATGGTCGTCATGGAGACGATGATGTCAATATGATGGTCATGGCTTTGGTGATGTCATAATGGTCGTCATGGCTTTGGTGATGTCATAATGGTCGTCATGGCGACGGTGATGTCATAATGGTCGTCATGGCAATGGTGATGTCAGAATGCTCGTCATGGCGACGATGATGTCAGTATGGTGGTCATGGCTTTGGTGATGTCATAATAGTCGTCATGGCGACGATGATGCCATAATGGTCGTCACGGCGACGATGATGTCATAATGGTCGTCACGGCGACGGTGATGTCATAATGGTCGTCATGGCGACGATGATGTCATACTGGTCGTCATGGCGATGGTGTTGCCATAATGGTCGTCATGGCGACGATGATGTCAGTATGGTGGTCATGGCTTTGGTGATGTCATAATGGTCGTCATGGCGACGGTGATGTCATAATGGTCGTCATGGCAATGGTGATGTCAGAATGGTCGTCATGGCGACGATGATGTCAGTATGGTGGTCATGGCTTTGGTGATGTCATATTGGTCGTCATGGCGACGATGATGTCATTATGGTTGTCATGGCTTTGGTGATGTCATAATGGTCGTTATGGCGACGGTGATGTCATAATGGTCGTCATGGCGACGGTGTTGCCATAATGGTCGTCATGGCGACGATGACGTCATAATGGTCGTCATGGCGACGATGATGCCATAATGGTCGTAATGGCGACGATGACGTCATAATGGTCGTCATGGCGACGATGACGTCATAATGGTCGTCATGGCGACGATGATGTCATACTGGTCGTCATGGCGACGGTGTTGCCATAATGGTCGTCATGGCGACGATGATGTCATAATGGTCGTCATGGCGACGGTGTTGCCATAATGGTCGTCATGGCGACGGTGATGTCATAATGGTCGTCATGGCGATGATGATGTCATACTGGTCGTCATGGCGACGGTGTTGCCATAATGGTCGTCATGGCGACGATGATGTCATAATGGTCGTCATGGCGACGATGATGTCAATATGGTTGTCATGGCTTTGGTGATGTCATAATGGTCGTCATGGCGACGATGATGTCATAATGGTCGTCACAGCGACGATGATGTCATAATGGTCGTCACGGCGACGGTGATGTCATAATGGTCGTCATGGCGACGATGATGTCATACTGGTCGTCATGGCGACGGTGTTGCCATAATGGTCGTCATGGCGACGATGATGTCATAATTGTCGTCATGGCGACGATGATGTCATAATGGTCGTCATGCCGACGATGATGTCATAATGGTCGTCATGGCGAAGATGATGTCATAATGGTCGTCATGCCGACGATGATGTCATAATGGTCGTCATGGCGACGATGACGTCATAATGGACGTCATGGCGACGATGACGTCATAATGGTCGTCATGGCGACGGTGATGTCATAATATTCGTCATGGCGACGATGATGTCATAATGGTCGTCATGCCGACGATGATGTCATAATGGTCGTCATGGCGACGGTGTTGCCATAATGGTCGTCATGGCGACGATGATGTCATAATGGTCGTCATGGCGACGATGATGTCATAATGGTCGTCATGGCGACGATGATGTCATAATGGTCGTCACGGCGATGATGATGTCATAATGGTCGTCACGGCGACGGTGATGTCATAATGGTCGTCATGCCGACGATGATGTCATAATGGTCGTCATGGCGACGGTGTTGCCATAATGGTCGTCATGGCGACGGTGTTGCCATAATGGTTGTCATGGCGATGATGATGTCATAATGGTCGTCATGGCGACGGTGATGTCATAATGGTCGTCATGACGACGATGATGTCATAATGGTCGTCATGGCGAAGATTATGTCATAATGGTCGTCATGGCGACGATAATGTCATTATGGTCGTCATGCCGACGATGATGTCATAATGGTCGTCATGGCGACGGTGTTGCCATAATGGTCGTCATGGCGACGATGATGTCATAATGGTCGTCATGGCGACGATGATGTCAATATGGTGGTCATGGCTTTGGTGATGTCATAATGGTCGTCATGGCGACGGTAATGTCATAATGGTCGTCATGGCAATGGTGATGTCAGAATGCTCGTCATGGCGACGATGATGTCAGTATGGTGGTCATGGCTTTGGTGATGTCATAATAGTCGTCATGACGACGATGATGTCATAATGGTCGTCACGGCAACGATGATGTCATAATGGTCGTGACGGTGATGTCATAATGGTCGTCATGGCGACGATGATGTCATACTGGTCGTCATGGCGACGGTGTTGCCATAATGGTCGTCATGGCGACGATGATGTCATAATGGTCGTCATGGCGACGATGATGTCATAATGGTCGTCATGCCGACGATGATGTCATAATGGTCGTCATGGCGAAGATGATGTCATAATGGTCGTCATGGCGACGATGTTGTCATAATGGTCGTCATGGCGACGATGACGTCATAATGGTCGTCATGGCGACGATGATGTCATAATGGTCGTCATGGCGACGGTGATGTCATAATATTCGTCATGGCGACGATGATATCATAATGGTCGTCATGCCGACGATGATGTCATAATGGTCGTCATGGCGACGGTGTTGCCATAATGGTCGTCATGGCGACGATGATGTCATAATGGTCGTCATGGCGACGATGATGTTATAATGATCGTCATGGCGACGATGATGTCAGTATGGTGGTCATGGCTTTGGTGATGTCATAATGGTCGTCATGGCGACGGTGATGTCATAATGGTCGTCATGGCAATGGTGATGTCAGAATGGTCGTCATGGCGACGATGATGTCAGTATGGTGGTCATGGCTTTGGTGATGTCATAATGGTCGTCATGGCGACGGTGATGTCATAATGGTCGTCATGGCAATGGTGATGTCAGAATGGTCGTCATGGCGACGATGATGTCAGTATGGTGGTCATGGCTTTGGTGATGTCATAATGGTCGTCATGGCGACGATGATGTCATTATGGTTGTCATGGCTTTGGTGATGTCATAATGGTCGTCATGGCGACGATGATGTCATAATGGTCGTCATGGCGACGATGATGCCATAATGGTCGTCATGGCGACGATGACGTCATAATGGTCGTCATGGCGACGATGATGTCATAATGGTCGTCATGGCGACGATGATGTCATACTGGTCGTCATGGCGCCGGTGTTGCCATAATGGTCGTCATGGCGACGATGATGTCATAATGGTCGTCATGGCGACGGTGTTGCCATAATGGTCGTCATGGCGACGATGATGTCATAATGGTCGTCATGGCGACGGTGTTGCCATAATGGTCGTCATGGCGACGATGATGTCATAATGGTCGCCATGGTTACGGTGATGTCATAATGGTCGTCATGCCGACGATGATGTCATAATGGTCGTCATGGCGACGATGATGTCATAATGGTCGTCATGGCGACGATGACGTCATAATGGTCGTCATGGCGACGATGATGTTATAATGGTCGTCATGGCGACGGTGATGTCATAATAGTCGTCATGGCGACGATGATGTCATTATGGTTGTCATGGCTTTGGTGATGTCATAATGGTCGTCATGGCGACGGTGATGTCATAATGGTCGTCATGGCGACGATGATGTCATAATGGTCATCACGGCGATGATGATGTCATAATGGTCGTCATGGCGACGGTGATGTCATAATGGTCGTCATGCCGAGGATGATGTCATAATGGTCGTCATGGCGACGGTGATGTCATAATGGTCGTCATGACGACGATGATGTCATAATGGTCGTCATGGCGAAGATGATGTCATAATAGTCGTCATGGCGACGATGATGTCATAATGGTCGTCACGGCGACGGTGATGTCATAATGGTCGTCATGCCGAGGATGATGTCATAATGGTCGTCATGGCGACGGTGATGTCATAATGGTCGTCATGCCGAGGATGATGTCATAATGGTCGTCATGGCGACTGTGATGTCATAATGGTCGTTATGACGACGATGATGTCATAATCGTCGTCATGGCGAAGATGATGTCATAATAGTCGTCACGGCGATGATGATGTCATAATGGTCGTCACGGCGACGGTGATGTCATAATGGTCGTCATGCAGAGGATGATGTCATAATGGTCGTCATGGCGACGGTGATGTCATAATGGTCGTCATGACGACGATGATGTCATAATGGTCGTCATGGCGACGATAATGTCATAATAGTCGTCATGGCGACGATGATGTCATTATGGTCGTCATGCCGACGATGATGTCATAATGGTCGTCATGGCGACGATGATGTCATAATGGTCGTCATGGTGACGATGATGTCAATATGATGGTCATGGCTTTGGTGATGTCATAATGGTCGTCATGGCGACGGTGATGTCATAATGGTCATCATGGCAATGGTGATGTCAGAATGCTCGTCATGGCGACGATGATGTCAGTATGGTGGTCATGGCTTTGGTGATGTCATAATAGTCGTCATGGCGACGATGATGTCATAATGGTCGTCACGGCGACGATGATGTCATAATGGTCGTCACGGCGACGGTGATGTCATAATGGTCGTCATGGCGACGATGATGTCATACTGGTCGTCATGGCGACGGTGTTGCCATAATGGTCGTCATGGCGACGATGATGTCATAATGGTCGTCATGGCGACGGTGATGTCATAATGGTCGTCATGCCGACGATGATGTCATAATGGTCGTCATGCCGACGATGATGTCATAATGGTCGTCATGGCGACGGTGTTGCCATAATGGTCGTCATGGCGACGATGATGTCATAATGGTCGTCATGGTGACGATGATGTCAATATGATGGTCATGGCTTTGGTGATGTCATAATGGTCGTCATGGCTTTGGTGATGTCATAATGGTCGTCATGGCGACGGTGATGTCATAATGGTCGTCATGGCAATGGTGATGTCAGAATGCTCGTCATAGCGACGATGATGTCAGTATGGTGGTCATGGCTTTGGTGATGTCATAATAGTCGTCATGGCGACGATGATGTCATAATGGTCGTCACGGCGACGATGATGTCATAATGGTCGTCACGGCGACGGTGATGTCATAATGGTCGTCATGGCGACGATGATGTCATACTGGTCGTCATGGCGATGGTGTTGCCATAATGGTCGTCATGGCGACGATGATGTCATAATGGTCGTCATGGCGACGGTGATGTCATAATGGTCGTCATGGCAATGGTGATGTCAGAATGGTCGTCATGGCGACGATGATGTCAGTATGGTGGTCATGGCTTTGGTGATGTCATAATGGTCGTCATGGCGACGGTGATGTCATAATGGTCGTCATGGCAATGGTGATGTCAGAATGGTCGTCATGGCGACGATGATGTCAGTATGGTGGTCATGGCTTTGGTGATGTCATAATGGTCGTCATGGCGACGATGATGTCATTATGGTTGTCATGGCTTTGGTGATGTCATAATGGTCGTTATGGCGACGGTGATGTCATAATGGTCGTCATGGCGACGGTGTTGCCATAATGGTCGTCATGGCGACGATGACGTCATAATGGTCGTCATGGCGACGATGATGCCATAATGGTCGTAATGGCGACGATGACGTCATAATGGTCGTCATGGCGACGATGACGTCATAATGGTCGTCATGGCGACGATGATGTCATAATGGTCGTCATGGCGACGATGATGTCATACTGGTAGTCATGGCGACGGTGTTGCCATAATGGTCGTCATGGCGACGATGATGTCATAATGGTCGTCATGGCGACGGTGTTGCCATAATGGTCGTCATGGCGACGATGATGTCATAATGGTCGTCATGGCGACGGTGTTGCCATAATGGTCGTCATGGCGACGATGATGTCACAATGGTCGCCATGGTGATGGTGATGTCATAATGGTCGTCATGCCGACGATGATGTCATAATGGTCGTCATGGCGAAGATGATGTCATAATGGTCGTCATGGCGACGATGATGTCATAATGGTCGTCATGGCGACGATGACGTCATAATGGTCGTCATGGCGACGATGATGTTATAATGGTCGTCATGGCGACGGTGATGTCATAATAGTCGTCATGGCGACGATGATGTCATTATGGTTGTCAAGGCTTTGGTGATGTCATAATGGTCGTCATGGCGACGGTGATGTCATAATGGTCGTCACGGCGATGATGATGTCATAATGGTCGTCACGGCGACGGTGATGTCATAATGGTCGTCATACCGAGGATGATGTCATAATGGTCGTCATGGCGACGGTGATGTCATAATGGTCGTCATGACGACGATGATGTCATAATGGTCGTCATGGCGAAGATGATGTCATAATAGTCGTCATGGCGACGATGATGTCATAATGGTCGTCACGGCGACGGTGATGTCATAATGGTCGTCATGCCGAGGATGATGTCATAATGGTCGTCATGGCGACGGTGATGTCATAATGGTCGTCATGCCGAGGATGATGTCATAATGGTCGTCATGGCGACGGTGATGTCATAATGGTCGTTATGACGACGATGATGTCATAATGGTCGTCATGGCGAAGATGATGTCATAATAGTCGTCACGGCGATGATGATGTCATAATGGTCGTCACGGCGACGGTGATGTCATAATGGTCGTCATGCCGAGGATGATGTCATAATGGTCGTCATGGCGACGGTGATGTCATAATGGTTGTCATGACGACGATGATGTCATAATGGTCGTCATGGCGACGATAATGTCATAATAGTCGTCATGGCGACGATGATGTCATTATGGTCGTCATGCCGACGATGATGTCATAATGGTCGTCATGGCGACGATGATGTCATAATGGTCGTCATGGTGACGATGATGTCAATATGATGGTCATGGCTTTGGTGATGTCATAATGGTCGTCATGGCGACGGTGATGTCATAATGGTCATCATGGCAATGGTGATGTCAGAATGCTCGTCATGGCGACGATGATGTCAGTATGGTGGTCATGGCTTTGGTGATGTCATAATAGTCGTCATGGCGACGATGATGTCATAATGGTCGTCACGGCGACGATGATGTCATAATGGTCGTCACGGCGACGGTGATGTCATAATGGTCGTCATGGCGACGGTGTTGCCATAATGGTCGTCATGGCGACGGTGATGTCATAATAGTCGTCATGGCGACGATGATGTCATAATGGTCGTCATGCCGACGATGATGTCATAATGGTCGTCATGGCGACGGTGTTGCCATAATGGTCGTCATGGCGACGATGCTGTCATAATGGTCGTCATGGCGACGATGATGTCATAATGGTCGTCATGGCGACGGTGTTGCCATAATGGTCGTCATGGTGACGATGACGTCGTAATGGTCGTCATGGCGACGATGACGTCATAATGGTCGTCATGGCGACGATGACGTCATAATGGTCGTCATGGCGACGATGACGTCATAATGGTCGTCATGGCGACGATGATGTCATACTGGTCGTCATGGCGACCGTGTTGCCATAATGGTCGTCATGGCAACGATGATGTCATAATGGTCGTCATGGCGACGATGATGTCATAATGGTCGTCATGGCGACGGTGTTGCCATAATGGTCGTCATGGCGACGATGATGTCATAATGGTCGTCATGGCGACGATGATGTCATAATGGTCGTCATGGCGACGATGATGTCAGTATGGTGGTCATGGCTTTGGTGATGTCATAATGGTCGTCATGGCGACGGTGATGTCATAATGGTCGTCATGGCAATGGTGATGTCAGAATGGTCGTTATGGCGACGATGATGTCAGTATGGTGGTCATGGCTTTGGTGATGTCATAATGGTCGTCATGGCGACGGTGATGTCATAATGGTCGTCATGGCAATGGTGATGTCATAATGGTCGTCATGGAGACGATGATGTCATAATGGTCGTCATGGCGACGGTGTTGCCATAATGGTCGTCATGGCGACGGTGATGTCATAATAGTCGTCATGGCGACGATGATGTCATAATGGTCGTCATGCCGACGATGATGTCATAATGGTCGTCATGGCGACGGTGTTGCCATAATGGTCGTCATGGCGACGATGATGTCATAATGGTCGTCATGGCGACGATGATGTTAGTATGGTCGTCATGGCGACGATGATGTCAGTATGGTGGTCATGGCTTTGGTGATGTCATAATGGTCGTCATGGCGACGGTGATGTCATAATGGTCGTCATGGCAATGGTGATGTCAGAATGGTCGTCATGGCGACTATGATGTCAGTATGGTGGTCATGGCTTTGGTGATGTCATAATGGTCGTCATGGCGACGATGATGTCATAATGGTTGTCATGGCTTTGGTGTTGCCATAATGGTCGTCATGGCGACGATGATGTCATAATGGTCGTCATGGCGACGATGATGTCATAATGGTCGTCATGGCGACGGTGTTGCCATAATGGTCGTCATGGCGACGATGATGTCATAATGGTCGTCATGGCGACGATGATGTCATAATGGTCATCATGGCGACGATGATGTCAGTATGGTGGTCATGGCTTTGGTGATGTCATAATGGTCGTCATGGCGACGATGATGTCAATATGGTTGTCATGGATTTGGTGATGTCATAATGGTCGTCATGGCGACGGTGATGTCATAATGGTCGTCATGGCAATGGTGATGTCATAATGGTCGTCATGGCGACGATGATGTCATAATGGTCGTCATGGCGACGGTGTTGCCATAATGGTCGTCATGGCGACGGTGATGTCATAATAGTCGTCATGGCGACGATGATGTCATAATGGTCGTCATGCCGACGATGATGTCATAATGGTCGTCATGGCGACGGTGTTGCCATAATGGTCGTCATGGCGACGATGATGTCATAATGGTCGTCATGGCGACGATGATGTCATAATGGTCGTCATGGCGACGATGATGTCAGTATGGTGGTCATGGCTTTGGTGATGTCATAATGGTCGTCATGGCGACGGTGATGTCATAATGGTCGTCATGGCAATGGTGATGTCAGAATGGTCGTCATGGCGACGATGATGTCAGTATGGTGGTCATGGCTTTGGTGATGTCATAATGGTCGTCATGGCGACGATGATGTCATAATGGTTGTCATGGCTTTGGTGTTGCCATAATGGTCGTCATGGCGACGATGATGTCATAATGGTCGTCATGGCGACGATGACGTCATAATGGTCGTCATGGCGACGATGACGTCATAATGGTCATCATGGCGACGATGACGTCATACTGGTCGTTATGGCGACGGTGTTGCCATAATGGTTGTCATGGTGACGATGACGTCATAATAGTCGTCATGGCGACGATGATGTCATAATGGTCGTCACGGCGACGATGATGTCATAATGGTCGTCACGGCGACGGTGATGTCATAATGGTCGTCATGGCGACGATGATGTCATACTGATCGTCATGGCGACGGTGTTGCCATAATGGTCGTCATGGCGACGATGATGTCATAATGGTCGTCATGGCGACGGTGATGTCATAATGGTCGTCATGGCAATGGTGATGTCAGAATGGTCGTCATGGCGACGATGATGTCAGTATGGTGGTCATGGCTTTGGTGATGTCATAATGGTCGTCATGGCGACGGTGATGTCATAATGGTCGTCATGGCAATGGTGATGTCAGAATGGTCGTCATGGCGACGATGATGTCAGTATGGTGGTCATGGCTTTGGTGATGTCATAATGGTCGTCATGGCGACGATGATGTCATTATGGTTGGCATGGCTTTGGTGATGTCATAATGGTCGTTATGGCGACGGTGATGTCATAATGGTCGTCATGGCGACGGTGTTGCCATAATGGTCGTCATGGCGACGATGATGTCATAATGGTCGTCATGGCGACGATGATGCCATAATGGTCGTCATGGCGACGATGACGTCATAATGGTCGTCATGGCGACGATGATGTCATAATGGTCGTCATGGCGACGATGATGTCATACTGGTCGTCATGGCGACGGTGTTGCCATAATGGTCGTCATGGCGACGATGATGTCATAATGGTCGTCATGGCGACGGTGTTGCCATAATGGTCGTCATGGCGACGATGACGTCATAATAGTCGTCATGGCGACGATGATGTCATAATGGTCGTCACGGCGACGATGATGTCATAATGGTCGTCACGGCGACGGTGATGTCATAATGGTCGTCATGGCGACGATGATGTCATACTGATCGTCATGGCGACGGTGTTGCCATAATGGTCGTCATGGCGACGATGATGTCATAATGGTCGTCATGGCGACGGTGATGTCATAATGGTCGTCATGGCAATGGTGATGTCAGAATGGTCGTCATGGCGACGATGATGTCAGTATGGTGGTCATGGCTTTGGTGATGTCATAATGGTCGTCATGGCGACGGTGATGTCATAATGGTCGTCATGGCAATGGTGATGTCAGAATGGTCGTCATGGCGACGATGATGTCAGTATGGTGGTCATGGCTTTGGTGATGTCATAATGGTCGTCATGGCGACGATGATGTCATTATGGTTGGCATGGCTTTGGTGATGTCATAATGGTCGTTATGGCGACGGTGATGTCATAATGGTCGTCATGGCGACGGTGTTGCCATAATGGTCGTCATGGCGACGATGATGTCATAATGGTCGTCATGGCGACGATGATGCCATAATGGTCGTCATGGCGACGATGACGTCATAATGGTCGTCATGGCGACGATGATGTCATAATGGTCGTCATGGCGACGATGATGTCATACTGGTCGTCATGGCGACGGTGTTGCCATAATGGTCGTCATGGCGACGATGATGTCATAATGGTCGTCATGGCGACGGTGTTGCCATAATGGTCGTCATGGCGACGATGATGTCATAATGGTCGTCATGGCGACGGTGATGACATAATGGTCGTCATGGCGACGATGATGTCATAATGGTCGTCACGGCGATGATGATGTCATAATGGTCGTCACGGCGACGGTGATGTCATAATGGTCGTCATGCCGAGGATGATGTCATAATGGTCGTCATGGCGACGGTGATGTCATAATGGTCGTCATGACGACGATGATGTCATAATGGTCGTCATGGCGAAGATGATGTCATAATAGTCGTCATGGCGACGATGATGTCATAATGGTCGTCACGGCGACGGTGATGTCATAATGGTCGTCATGCCGAGGATGATGTCATAATGGTCGTCATGGCGACGGTGATGTCATAATGGTCGTCATGCCGAGGATGATGTCATAATGGTCGTCATGGCGACGGTGATGTCATAATGGTCGTTATGACGACGATGATGTCATAATGGTCGTCATGGCGAAAATGATGTCATAATAGTCGTCACGGCGATGATGATGTCATAATGGTCGTCACGGCGACGGTGATGTCATAATGGTCGTCATGCCGAGGATGATGTCATAATGGTCGTCATGGCGACGGTGATGTCATAATGGTCGTCATGACGACGATGATGTCATAATGGTCGTCATGGCGACGATAATGTCATAATAGTTGTCATGGCGACGATGATGTCATTATGGTCGTCATGCCGACGATGATGTCATAATGGTCGTCATGGCGACGATGATGTCATAATGGTCGTCATGGTGACGATGATGTCAATATGATGGTCATGGCTTTGGTGATGTCATAATGGTCGTCATGGCGACGGTGATGTCATAATGGTCATCATAGCAATGGTGATGTCAGAATGCTCGTCATGGCGACGATGATGTCAGTATGGTGGTCATGGCTTTGGTGATGTCATAATAGTCGTCATGGCGACGATGATGTCATAATGGTCGTCACGGCGACGGTGATGTCATAATGGTCGTCATGGCGACGATGATGTCATACTGGTCGTCATGGCGACGGTGTTGCCATAATGGTCGTCATGGCGACGATGATGTCATAATGGTCGTCATGGCGACGGTGATGTCATAATGGTCGTCATGCCGACGATGATGTCATAATGGTCGTCATGCCGACGATGATGTCATAATGGTCGTCATGGCGACGGTGTTGCCATAATGGTCGTCATGGCGACGATGATGTCATAATGGTCGTCATGGTGACGATGATGTCAATATGATGGTCATGGCTTTGGTGATGTCATAATGGTCGTCATGGCTTTGGTGATGTCATAATGGTCGTCATGGCGACGATGATGTCATAATGGTCGTCATGGCAATGGTGATATCAGAATGCTCGTCATGGCGACGATGATGTCAGTATGGTGGTCATGGCTTTGGAGATGTCATAATAGTCGTCATGGCGACGATGATCTCATAATGGTCGTCACGGCGACGATGATGTCATAATGGTCGTCACGGCGACGGTGATGTCATAATGGTCGTCATGGCGACGATGATGTCATACTGGTCGTCATGGCGACGGTGTTGCCATAATGGTCGTCATGGCGACGATGATGTCATAATGGTCGTCATGGCGACGGTGATGTCATAATGGTCGTCATGCCGACGATGATGTCATAATGGTCGTCATGCCGACGATGATGTCATAATGGTCGTCATGGCGACGGTGTTGCCATAATGGTCGTCATGGCGACGATGATGTCATAATGGTCGTCATGGCGACGATGATGTCAGTATGGTGGTCATGGCTTTGGTGATGTCATAATGGTCGTCATGGCGACGGTGATGTCATAATGGTCGTCATGGCAATGGTGATGTCAGAATGGTCGTCATGGCGACGATGATGTCAGTATGGTGGTCATGGCTTTGGTGATGTCATAATGGTCGTCATGGCGACGATGATGTCATAATGGTCGTCATGGCGACGATGATGTCAATATGGTCGTCATGGCTTTGGTGATGTCATAATGGTCGTCATGGCGACGGTGATGTCATAATGGTCGTCATGGCGACGATTATGTCATAATGGTCGTCAAGGCGACGAAGATGTCATAATGGTCGTCACGGCGACGGTGATGTCATAATGGTCGTCATGGCGACGATGATGTCATACTGGTCGTCATGGCGACGGTGTTGCCATAATGGTCGTCATGGCGACGATTATGTCATAATGGTCGCTATGGCGACGATGATGTCATAATGGTCGTCATGGCGACGATGACCTCATAATGGTCGTCATGGCGACGATGATGTCATTATGGTCGTCATGGCGACGATGATGTCATACTGGTCGTCATGGCGACGGTGTTGCCATAATGGTCGTCACGGCGACGATGATGTCATAATGGTCGTCACGGCGACGGTAATGTCATAATGGTCGTCATGGCGACGATGATGTCATACTGGTCGTCATGGCGACGGTGTTGCCATAATGGTCGTCATGGCGACGATGACGTCATAATGGTCGTCATGGCGACGATGATGTCATAATGGTCGTCATGGCGACGATGATGTCATACTGGTCGTCATGGTGACGGTGTTGCCATAATGGTCGTCATGGCGACGATGATGTCAATATGGTTGTCATGGCTTTGGAGATGTCATTATGGTCGTCATGGCTTTGGTGATGTCATAATGGTCGTCATGGCGACGGTGATGTCATAATGGTCGTCACGGCGACGATGATGTCATAATGGTCGTCACGGCGACGATGATGTCATAATGGTCGTCACGGCGACGGTGATGTCATAATGGTCGTCATGGCGACGATGATGTCATACTGGTCGTCATGGCGACGGTGTTGCCATAATGGTCGTCATGGCGACGATGATGTCATAATGGTCGTCATGGCGAAGATGATGTCATAATGGTCGTCATGGCGACGATGATGTCATAATGGTCGTCATGGCGACGATGACGTCATAATGGTCGTCATGGCGACGATGATGTCATAATTGTCGTCATGGCGACGGTGATGTCATAATATTCGTCATGGCGACGATGATGTCATAATGGTCGTCATGGCGACGATGACGTCATAATGGTCGTCATGGCGACGATGATGTCATAATTGATGTCATGGCGACGGTGATGTCATAATATTCGTCATGGCGACGATGATATCATAATGGTCGTCATGCCGACGATGATGTCATAAAGGTCGTCATGGCGACGGTGTTGCCATAATGGTCGTCATGGCGACGATGATGTCATAATGGTCGTCATGGCGACGATGATATTATAATGATCGTCATGGCGACGATGATGTCAGTATGGTGGTCATGGCTTTGGTGATGTCATAATGGTCGTCATGGCGACGTTGATGTCATAATGGTCGTCATGGCAATTTTGATGTCAGAATGGTCGTCATTGCGACGATGATGTCAGTATGGTGGTCATGGCTTTGGTGATGTCATAATGGTCGTCATGGCGACGATGATGTCATTATGGTTGTCATGGCTTTGGTGATGTCATAATGGTCGTCATGGCGACGGTGATGTCATAATGGTCGTCATGGCGACGATGATGTCATAATGGTCGTCACGGCGATGATGATGTCATAATGGTCGTCACGGCGATGGTGATGTCATAATGGTCGTCATGCCGACGATGATGTCATAATGGTCGTCATGGCGACGGTGTTGCCATAATGGTCGTCATGGCGACGATGATGTCATAATGGTCGTCATGGCGACGGTGATGTCATAATGGTCGTCATGACGACGATGATGTCATAATGGTCGTCATGGCGAAGATGATGTCATAATGGTCGTCATGGCGACGATAATGTCATAATAGTCGTCATGGCGACGATCATGTCATTATGGTCGTCATGCCGACGATTATGTCATAATGGTCGTCATGGCGACGGTGTTGTCATAATGGTCGTCATGGCGACGATGATGTCATAATGGTCGTCATGGCGACGATGATGTCATAATGGTCGTCATGGCGACGATGATGTCAATATGATGGTCATGGCTTTGGTGATGTCATAATGGTCGTCATGGCGACGGTGATGTCATAATGGTCGTCATGGCAATGGTGATGTCAGAATGCTCGTCATGGCGACGATGATGTCAGTATGGTGGTCATGGCTTTGGTGATGTCATAATAGTCGTCATGGCGACGATGATGTCATAATGGTCGTCATGGCGACGATGATGTCATAATGGTCGTCACGGCGACGGTGATGTCATAATGGTCGTCATGGCGACGATGAGGTCATACTGGTCGTCATGGCGACGGTGTTGCCATAATGGTCGTCATGGCGACGATGATGTCATAATGGTCGTCATGGCGACGATGATGTCATTATGGTCGTCATGCCGACGATGATGTCATAATGGTCGTCATGGCGACGGTGTTGCCATAATGGTCGTCATGGTGACGATGATGTCATAATGGTCGTCATGGTGACGATGATGTCATAATGGTCGTCATGGCGACGATGATGTCAGTATGGTGGTCATGGCTTTGGTGATGTCATAATGGTCGTCATGGCGACCGTGATGTCATAATGGTCGTCATGGCAATGGTGATGTCAGAATGGTCGTCATGGCGACGATGATGTCAGTATGGTGTTCATGGCTTTGGTGATGTCATAATGGTCGTCATGGCGACGATGATGTCATACTGGTCGTCATGGCGACGGTGTTGCCATAATGGTCGTCATGGCGACGATGACGTCATAATGGTCGTCATGACGACGATGATGTCATAATGGTCGTCATGACGACGATGATGTCATAATGGTCGTCATGGCGACGATGATGTCATACTTGTCGTCATGGTGACGGTGTTGCCATAATGGTCGTCATGGCGACGATGATGTCATAATGGTCGTCATGGCGACGATGATGTCATAATGGTCGTCATGCCGACGATGATGTCATAATGGTTGTCATGGCTACGATGATGTCATAATGGTCGTCATGGCGATAATGATGTCATAATGGTCGTCATGGCGACGGTGATGTCATAATATTCGTCATGGCGACGATGATATCATAATGGTCGTCATGCCGACGATGATGTCATAATGGTCGTCATGGCGACGGTGTTGCCATAATGGTCGTCATGGCGACGATGATGTCATAATGGTCGTCATGGCGACGATGATGTTATAATGATCGTCATGGCGACGATGATGTCAGTATGGTGGTCATGGCTTTGGTGATGTCATAATGGTCGTCATGGCGACGGTGATGTAATAATGGTCGTCATGGCAATGGTGATGTCAGAATGGTCGTCATGGCGACGATGATGTCATAATGGTCGTCATGGCGACGATGATGTCATAATGGTCGTCACGGCGATGATGATGTTATAATGGTCGTCACGGCGACGGTGATGTCATAATGGTCGTCATGGCGACGATGACATCATAATGGTCGTCATGGCGACGATGATGTTATAATGGTCGTCATGGCGAAGATGATGTCATAATGGTCGTCATGGCGACGATGACGTCATAATGGTCGTCATGGCGACGATGATGTTATAATGGTCGTCATGGCGACGGTGATGTCATAATAGTCGTCATGGCGACGATGATGTCATAATGGTCGTCATGCCGACGATGATGTCATAATGGTCGTCATGGCGACGTTGTTGCCATAATGGTCGTCATGGCGACGATGATGTCATAATGGTCGTCATGGCGATGATGATGTCAAAATGGTCGTCATGGCGACGATGATGTCAATATGGTGGTCATGGCTTTGGTGATGTCATAATGGTCTTCATGGCGACGGTGATGTCATAATGGTCGTCATGGCAATGGTGATGTCAGAATGGTCGTCATGGCGACGATGATGTCAGTATGGTGGTCATGGCTTTGGTGATGTCATAATAGTCGTCATGGCGACGATGATGTCATAATGGTCGTCATGGCGACGATGATGTCATAATGGTCGTCATGGCGACGATGATGTCAGTATGGTTGTCATGGCTTTGGTGATGTCATAATGGTCGTCATGGCGACGGTGATGTCATAATGGTCATCATGGCGACGATGATGTCATAATGGTCGTCACGGCGACGATGATGTCATAATGGTCGTCACGGCGACGGTGATGTCATAATGGTCGTCATGGCGACGATGATGTCATACTGGTCGTCATGGCGACGGTGTTGCCATAATGGTCGTCATGGCGACGATGATGTCATAATGGTCGTCATGGCGACGATGATGTCATAATGGTCGTCACGGCGACGGTGATGTCATAATGGTCGTCATGGCGACGATGATGTCATTCTGGTTGTCATGGCGACGGTGTTGCCATAATGGTCGTCATGGCAACGATGATGTCATAATGGTCGTCATGGCGAAGATGATGTCATAATGGTCGTCATGGCGACGATGATGTCATAATGGTCGTCATGGCGACGATGACGTCATAATGGTCGTCATGGCGACGATGATGTTATAATGGTCGTCATGGCGACGGTGATGTCATAATAGTCGTCATGGCGACGATGATGTCAATATTGTGGTCATGGCTTTGGTGATGTCATAATGGTCTTCATGGCGACGGTGATGTCATAATGGTCGTCATGGCAATGGTGATGTCAGAATGGTCGTCATGGCGACGATGATGTCAGTATGGTGGTCATGGCTTTGGTGATGTCATAATAGTCGTCATGGCGATGATGATGTCATAATGGTCGTCATGGCGACGATGATGTCATAATGGTCGTCATGGCGACGATGATGTCAGTATGGTTGTCATGGCTTCGGTGATGTCATAATGGTCATCATGGCGACGGTGATGTCATAATGGTCGTCATGGCGACGATGATGTCATAATGGTCGTCACGGCGACGATGATGTCATAATGGTCGTCACGGCGACGGTGATGTCATAATGGTCGTCATGGCGACGGTGTTGCCATAATGGTCGTCATGGCGACGATGATGTCATAATGGTCGTCATGGCGACGGTGTTGCCATAATGGTCGTCATGGCGACGATGATGTCATAATGGTCGTCATGGCGAAGATGATGTCATAATGGTCGTCATGGCGACGATGATGTCATAATGGTCGTCATGGCGACGATGACGTCATAATGGTCGTCATGGCGACGATGATGTTATAATGGTCGTCATGGCGACGGTGATGTCATAATAGTCTTCATGGCGACGATGATGTCATAATGGTCGTCATGCCGACGATGATGTCATAATGGTCGTCATGGCGAAGATGATGTCATAATGGTCGTCATGGCGACGATGATGTCATAATGGTCGTCATGGCGACGATGATGTCATAATAGTCTTCATGGCGACGTTGTTGCCATAATGGTCGTCATGGCGACGATGATGTCATAATGGTCGTCATGGCGATGATGATGTCATAATGGTCGTCATGGCGACGATGATGTCATAATGGTCGTCATGGCGACGATGATGTCATAATGGTCGTCATGGCGACGGTGATGTCATAATGGTCGTCATGGCAATGGTGATGTCATAATGGTCGTCATGGCGACGATGATGTCAGTATGGTGGTCATGGCTTTGGTGATGTCATAATGGTCGTCATGGCGACGATGATGTCATAATGGTCGTCACGGCGACGGTGATGTCATAAAGGTCGTCATGGCGACGATGATGTCAGTATGGTGGTCATGGCTTTGGTGATGTCATAATGGTCGTCATGGCGACGGTGATGTCATAATGGTCGTCATGGCAATGGTGATGTCAGAATGGTCGTCATGGCGACGATGATGTCAGTATGGTGGTCATGGCTTTGGTGATGTCATAATGGTCGTCATGGCGACGATGATGTCATAATGATCGTCATGGCGACGATGATGTCAATATGGTTGTCATGGCTTTGGTGATGTCATAATGGTCGTCATGGCGACGGTGATGTCATAATGGTCGGCATGGCGACGATGATGTCATAAAGGTCGTCATGGCGACGATGATGTCAATATGGTTGTCATGGCTTTGGTGATGTCATAATGGTCGTCATGGCGACGGTGATGTCATAATGGTCGTCATGGCGACGATGATGTCATAATGGTCGTCATGCCGACGATGATGTCATAATGGTCGTCATGGCGACGTTGTTGCCATAATCGTCGTCATGGCGACGATGATGTCATAATGGTCGTCATGGCGATGATTATGTCATAATGGTCGTCATGGCGACGATGATGTCAATATGGTGGCCATGGCTTTGGTGATGTCATAATGGTCGTCATGGCGACGGTGATGTCATAATGGTCGTCATGGCGACAATGATGTCATAATGGTCGTCATGGCGACGGTGATGTAATAATGGTCGTCATGGCAATGGTGATGTCAGAATGGTCGTCATGGCGACGGTGATGTCATAATGGTCGTCATGGCGACGATGATGTCATAATGGTCGTCACGGCGATGATGATGTCATAATGGTCGTCACGGCGACGGTGATGTCATAATGGTCGTCATGGCGACGATGATGTCATACTGGTCGTCATGGCGACGATGACATCATAATGGTCGTCATGGCGACGATGATGTTATAATGGTCGTCATGGCGAAGATGATGTCATAATGGTCGTCATGGCGACGATGACGTCATAATGGTCGTCATGGCGACGATGATGTTATAATGGTCGTCATGGCGACGGTAATGTCATAATAGTCGTCATGGCGACGATGATGTCATAATGGTCGTCATGCCGACGATGATGTCATAATGGTCGTCATGGCGACGTTGTTGCCATAATGGTCGTCATGGCGACGATGATGTCATAATGGTCGTCATGGCGATGATGATGTCAAAATGGTCGTCATGGCGACGATGATGTCAATATGGTGGTCATGGCTTTGGTGATGTCATAATGGTCTTCATGGCGACGGTGATGCCATAATGGTCGTCATGGCAATGGTGATGTCAGAATGGTCGTCATGGCGACGATGATGTCAGTATGGTGGTCATGGCTTTGGTGATGTCATAATAGTCGTCATGGCGACGATGATGTCATAATGGTCGTCATGGCGACGATGATGTCATAATGGTCGTCATGGCGACGATGATGTCAGTATGGTTGTCATGGCTTTGGTGATGTCTTAATGGTCGTCATGGCGACGGTGATGTCATAATGGTCATCATGGCGACGATGATGTCATAATGGTCGTCACGGCGACGATGATGTCATAATGGTCGTCACGGCGACGGTGATGTCATAATGGTCGTCATGGCGACGATGATGTCATACTGGTCGTCATGGCGACGGTGTTGCCATAATGGTCGTCATGGCGACGATGATGTCATAATGGTCGTCATGGCGACGATGATGTCATAATGGTCGTCACGGCGACGGTGATGTCATAATGGTCGTCATGGCGACGATGATGTCATTCTGGTTGTCATGGCGACGGTGTTGCCATAATGGTCGTCATGGCAACGATGATGTCATAAAGGTCGTCATGGCGAAGATGATGTCATAATGGTCGTCATGGCGACGATGATGTCATAATGGTCGTCATGGCGACGATGACGTCATAATGGTCGTCATGGCGACGATGATGTCAGTATGGTGGTCATGGCTTTGGTGATGTCATAATAGTCGTCATGGCGACGATGATGTCATAATGGTCGTCATGGCGACGATGATGTCATAATGGTCGTCATGGCGACGATGATGTCAGTATGGTTGTCATGGCTTCGGTGATGTCATAATGGTCGTCATGGCGACGGTGATGTCATAATGGTCGTCATGGCGACGATGATGTCATAATGGTCGTCACGGCGACGATGATGTCATAATGGTCGTCACGGCGACGGTGATGTCATAATGGTCGTCATGGCGACGGTGTTGCCATAATGGTCGTCATGGCGACGATGATGTCATAATGGTCATCATGGCGACGGTGTTGCCATAATGGTCGTCATGGCGACGATGATGTCATAATGGTCGTCATGGCGAAGATGATGTCATAATGGTCGTCATGGCGACGATGATGTCATAATGGTCGTCATGGCGACGATGACGTCATAATGGTCGTCATGGCGACGATGATGTTATAATGGTCGTCATGGCGACGGTGATGTCATAATAGTCTTCATGGCGACGATGATGTCATAATGGTCGTCATGCCGACGATGATGTCATAATGGTCGTCATGGCGAAGATGATGTCATAATGGTCGTCATGGCGACGATGATGTCATAATGGTCGTCATGGCGACGATGATGTCATAATAGTCTTCATGGCGACGTTGTTGCCATAATGGTCGTCATGGCGACGATGATGTCATAATGGTCGTCATGGCGATGATGATGTCATAATGGTCGTCATGGCGATGATGATGTCATAATGGTCGTCATGGCGACGATGATGTCATAATGGTCGTCATGGCGACGGTGATGTCATAATGGTCGTCATGGCAATGGTGATGTCATAATGGTCGTCATGGCGACGATGATGTCAGTATGGTGGTCATGGCTTTGGTGATGTCATAATGGTCGTCATGGCGACGATGATGTCATAATGGTCGTCACGGCGACGGTGATGTCATAAAGGTCGTCATGGCGACGATGATGTCAGTATGGTGGTCATGGCTTTGGTGATGTCATAATGGTCGTCATGGCGACGGTGATGTCATAATGGTCGTCATGGCAATGGTGATGTCAGAATGGTCGTCATGGCGACGATGATGTCAGTATGGTGGTCATGGCTTTGGTGATGTCATAATGGTCGTCATGGCGACGATGATGTCATAATGATCGTCATGGCGACGATGATGTCAATATGGTTGTCATGGCTTTGGTGATGTCATAATGGTCGTCATGGCGACGGTGATGTCATAATGGTCGGCATGGCGACGATGATGTCATAAAGGTCGTCATGGCGACGATGATGTCAATATGGTTGTCATGGCTTTGGTGATGTCATAATGGTCGTCATGGCGACGGTGATGTCATAATGGTCGTCATGGCGACGATGATGTCATAATGGTCGTCATGCCGACGATGATGTCATAATGGTCGTCATGGCGACGTTGTTGCCATAATGGTCGTCATGGCGACGATGATGTCATAATGGTCGTCATGGCGATGATTATGTCATAATGGTCGTCATGGCGACGATGATGTCAATATGGTGGTCATGGCTTTGGTGATGTCATAATGGTCGTCATGGCGACGGTGATGTCATAATGGTCGTCATGGCAATGGTGATGTCAGAATGGTCGTCATGGCGACGATGATGTCAGTATGGTGGTCATGGCTTTGGTGATGTCATAATAGTCGTCATGGCGACGATGATGTCATAATGGTCGTCATGGCGATGATGATGTCATAATGGTCGTCATGGCGACGATGATGTCAGTATGGTTGTCATGGCTTTGGTGATGTCATAATGGTCGTCATGGCGACGGTGATGTCATAATGGTTGTCATGGCGACGATGATGGCATAATGGTCGTCACGGCGACGATGATGTCATAATGGTCGTCACGGCGACGGTGATGTCATAATGGTCGTCACGGCGACGGTGATGTCATAATGGTCGTCATGGCGACGATGATGTCATACTGGTCGTCATGGCGACGGTGTTGCTATAATGGTCGTCATGGCGACGATGATGTCATAATGGTCGTCATGGCGACGATGATGTCATAATGGTCGTCACGGCGACGGTGATGTCATAATGGTCGTCATGGCGACGATGATGTCATTCTGGTTGTCATGGCGACGGTGTTGCCATAATGGTCGTCATGGCAACGATGATGTCATAAAGGTCGTCATGGCGAAGATGATGTCATAATGGTCGTCATGGCGACGATGATGTCATAATGGTCGTCATGGCGACGATGACGTCATAATGGTCGTCATGGCGACGATGATGTTATAATGGTCGTCATGGCGACGGTGATGTCATAATAGTCGTCATGGCGACGATGATGTCAATATGGTGGTCATGGCTTTGGTGATGTCATAATGGTCTTCATGGCGACGGTGATGTCATAATGGTCGTCATGGCAATGGTGATGTCAGAATCGTCGTCATGGCGACGATGATGTCAGTATGGTGGTCATGGCTTTGGTGATGTCATAATAGTCGTCATGGCGACGATGATGTCATAATGGTCGTCATGGCGACGATGATGTCATAATGGTCGTCATGGCGACGATGATGTCAGTATGGTTGTCATGGCTTCGGTGATGTCATAATGGTCGTCATGGCGACGGTGATGTCATAATGGTCGTCATGGCGACGATGATGTCATAATGGTCGTCACGGCGACGATGATGTCATAATGGTCGTCACGGCGACGGTGATGTCATAATGGTCGTCATGGCGACGGTGTTGCCATAATGGTCGTCATGGCGACGATGATGTCATAATGGTCGTCATGGCGACGGTGTTGCCATAATGGTCGTCATGGCGACGATGATGTCATAATGGTCGTCATGGCGAAGATGATGTCATAATGGTCGTCATGGCGACGGTGATGTCATAATAGTCTTCATGGCGACGATGATGTCATAATGGTCGTCATGCCGACGATGATGTCATAATGGTCGTCATGGCGAAGATGATGTCATAATGGTCGTCATGGCGACGATGATGTCATAATGGTCGTCATGGCGACGATGATGTCATAATAGTCTTCATGGCGACGTTGTTGCCATAATGGTCGTCATGGCGACGATGATGTCATAATGGTCGTCATGGCGATGATGATGTCATAATGGTCGTCATGGCGATGATGATGTCATAATGGTCGTCATGGCGACGATGATGTCATAATGGTCGTCATGGCGACGGTGATGTCATAATGGTCGTCATGGCAATGGTGATGTCATAATGGTCGTCATGGCGACGATGATGTCAGTATGGTGGTCATGGCTTTGGTGATGTCATAATGGTCGTCATGGCGACGATGATGTCATAATGGTCGTCACGGCGACGGTGATGTCATAAAGGTCGTCATGGCGACGATGATGTCAGTATGGTGGTCATGGCTTTGGTGATGTCATAATGGTCGTCATGGCGACGGTGATGTCATAATGGTCGTCATGGCAATGGTGATGTCAGAATGGTCGTCATGGCGACGATGATGTCAGTATGGTGGTCATGGCTTTGGTGATGTCATAATGGTCGTCATGGCGACGATGATGTCATAATGATCGTCATGGCGACGATGATGTCAATATGGTTGTCATGGCTTTGGTGATGTCATAATGGTCGTCATGGCGACGGTGATGTCATAATGGTCGGCATGGCGACGATGATGTCATAAAGGTCGTCATGGCGACGATGATGTCAATATGGTTGTCATGGCTTTGGTGATGTCATAATGGTCGTCATGGCGACGGTGATGTCATAATGGTCGTCATGGCGACGATGATGTCATAATGGTCGTCATGCCGACGATGATGTCATAATGGTCGTCATGGCGACGTTGTTGCCATAATGGTCGTCATGGCGACGATGATGTCATAATGGTCGTCATGGCGATGATTATGTCATAATGGTCGTCATGGCGACGATGATGTCAATATGGTGGTCATGGCTTTGGTGATGTCATAATGGTCGTCATGGCGACGGTGATGTCATAATGGTCGTCATGGCAATGGTGATGTCATAATGGTCGTCATGGCGACGATGATGTCAGTATGGTGGTCATGGCTTTGGTGATGTCATAATAGTCGTCATGGCGACGATGATGTCATAATGGTCGTCATGGCGATGATGATGTCATAATGGTCGTCATGGCGACGATGATGTCAGTATGGTTGTCATGGCTTTGGTGATGTCATAATGGTCGTCATGGCGACGGTGATGTCATAATGGTTGTCATGGCGACGATGATGGCATAATGGTCGTCACGGCGACGATGATGTCATAATGGTCGTCACGGCGACGGTGATGTCATAATGGTCGTCATGGCGACGATGATGTCATACTGGTCGTCATGGCGACGGTGTTGCCATAATGGTCGTCATGGCGACGATGATGTCATAATGGTCGTCATGGCGACGATGATGTCATAATGGTCGTCACGGCGACGGTGATGTCATAATGGTCGTCATGGCGACGATGATGTCATAATGGTCGTCATGGCGACGATGATGTCATAATGGTCGTCATGCCGACGATGATGTCATAACGGTCGTCATGGCGACGATGATGTCATAATGGTCGTCATGGCGACGATGACGTCATAATGGTCGTCATGGCGACGATGATGTCATAATGGTCGTCATGGCGACGGTGATGCCATAATAGTCGTCATGGCGACGATTATGTCATAATGGTCGTCATGCCGACGATGATGTCATAATGGTCGTCATGGCGACGGTGTTGCTATAATGGTCGTCATGGTGACGATGATATCATAATGGTCGTCATGGCGACGATGATGTCATAATGGTCGTCATGGCGACGATGATGTCAGTATGGTGGTCATGGCTTGGGTGATGTCATAATGGTCGTCATGGCGACGGTGATGTCATAATGGTCGTCATGGCAATGGTGATGTCAGAATGGTCGTCATGGCGACGATGATGTCAGTATGGTGGTCATGGCTTTGGTGATGTCATAATGGTCGTCATGGCGACGATGATGTCATAATGATCGTCATGGCGACGATGATGTCAATATGGTTGTCATGGCTTTGGTGATGTCATAATGGTCGTCATGGCGACGATGATGTCATAATGGTCGTCATGGCGACGATGATGTCAATATGGTTGTCATGGCTTTGGTGATGTCATAATGGTGGTCATGGCGACGGTGATGTCATAATGGTCGTCATGGCGACGATGATGTCATAATGGTCGTCACGGCGACGATGATGTCATAATGGTCGTCACGGCGATGGTGATGTCATAATGGTCGTCATGGCGACGATGATGTCATATTGGTCGTCATGGCGACGGTGTTGCCATAATGGTCGTCATGGCGACGATGACGTCATAATGGTCACCATGGCGACGATGATGTCAATATGGTTGTCATGGCTTTGGTGATGTCATTATGGTCGTCATGGCTTTGGTAATGTCATAATGGTCGTCATGGCGACGGTGATGTCATAATGGTCATCATGGCGAGGATGATGTCATAATGGTCGTCACGGCGACGATGATGTCATAATGGTCGTCATGGCGACGGTGATGTCATAATATTCGTCATGGCGACGATGATATCATAATGGTCGTCATGCCGACAATGATGTCATAATGGTCGTCATGGCGACGGTGTTGCCATAATGGTCGTCATGGCGACGATGATGTCATAATGGTCGTCATGGCGACGATGATGTCATAATGATCGTCATGGCGACGATGATGTCAGTATGGTGGTCATGGCTTTGGTGATGTCATAATGGTCGTCATGGCGACGGTGATGTCATAATGGTCGTCATGGCAATGGTGATGTCAGAATGGTCGTCATGGCGACGATGATGTCAGTATGGTGGTCATGGCTTTGGTGATGTCATAATGGTCGTCATGGCGACGATGATGTCAATATGGTTGTCATGGCTTTGGTGATGTCATTATGGTCGTCATGGCTTTGGTGATGTCATAAAGGTCGTCATGGCGACGGTGATGTCATAATGGTCGTCATGGCGACGATGATGTCATAATGATCGTCATGGCGACGATGATGTCAATATGGTTGTCATGGCTTTGGTGATGTCATAATGGTCGTCATGGCGACGGTGATGTCATAATGGTCGTCATGGCGACGATGATGTCATAATGGTCGTCATGCCGACGATGATGTCATAATGGTCGTCATGGCGACGTTGTTGCCATAATGGTCGTCATGGCGACGATGATGTCATAATGGTCGTCATGGCGATGATTATGTCATAATGGTCGTCATGGCGACGATGATGTCAATATGGTGGTCATGGCTTTGGTGATGTCATAATGGTCGTCATGGCGACGGTGATGTCATAATGGTCGTCATGGCAATGGTGATGTCAGAATGGTCGTCATGGCGACGATGATGTCAGTATGGTGGTCATGGCTTTGGTGATGTCATAATAGTCGTCATGGCGACGATGATGTCATAATGGTCGTCATGGCGATGATGATGTCATAATGGTCGTCATGGCGACGATGATGTCAGTATGGTTGTCATGGCTTTGGTGATGTCATAATGGTCGTCATGGCGACGGTGATGTCATAATGGTTGTCATGGCGACGATGATGGCATAATGGTCGTCACGGCGACGATGATGTCATAATGGTCGTCACGGCGACGGTGATGTCATAATGGTCGTCATGGCGACGGTGTTGCCATAATGGTCGTCATGGCGACGATGATGTCATAATGGTCGTCATGGCGACGATGATGTCATAATGGTCGTCACGGCGACGGTGATGTCATAATGGTCGTCATGGCGACGATGATGTCATACTGGTCGTCATGGCGACGATGATGTCATAATGGTCGTCATGGCGACGATGATGTCATAATGGTCGTCATGCCGACGATGATGTCATAACGGTCGTCATGGCGACGATGATGTCATAATGGTCGTCATGGCGACGATGACGTCATAATGGTCGTCATGGCGACGATGATGTCATAATGGTTGTCATGGCGACGGTGATGCCATAATAGTCGTCATGGCGACGATTATGTCATAATGGTCGTCATGCCGACGATGATGTCATAATGGTCGTCATGGCGACGGTGTTGCTATAATGGTCGTCATGGTGACGATGATATCATAATGGTCGTCATGGCGACGATGATGTCATAATGGTCGTCATGGCGACGATGATGTCAGTATGGTGGTCATGGCTTGGGTGATGTCATAATGGTCGTCATGGCGACGGTGATGTCATAATGGTCGTCATGGCAATGGTGATGTCAGAATGGTCGTCATGGCGACGATGATGTCAGTATGGTGGTCATGGCTTTGGTGATGTCATAATGGTCGTCATGGCGACGATGATGTCATAATGATCGTCATGGCGACGATGATGTCAATATGGTTGTCATGGCTTTGGTGATGTCATAATGGTCGTCATGGCGACGATGATGTCATAATGGTCGTCATGGCGACGATGATGTCAATATGGTTGTCATGGCTTTGGTGATGTCATAATGGTGGTCATGGCGACGGTGATGTCATAATGGTCGTCATGGCGACGATGATGTCATAATGGTCGTCACGGCGATGATGATGTCATAATGGTCGTCACGGCGACGGTGATGTCATAATGGTCGTCATGGCGACGATGATGTCATATTGGTCGTCATGGCGACGGTGTTGCCATAATGGTCGTCATGGCGACGATGACGTCATAATGGTCACCATGGCGACGATGATGTCAATATGGTTGTCATGGCTTTGGTGATGTCATTATGGTCGTCATGGCTTTGGTGATGTCATAATGGTCGTCATGGCGACGGTGATGTCATAATGGTCATCATGGCGAGGATGATGTCATAATGGTCGTCACGGCGACGATGATGTCATAATGGTCGTCATGGCGACGGTGATGTCATAATATTCGTCATGGCGACGATGATATCATAATGGTCGTCATGCCGACGATGATGTCATAATGGTCGTCATGGCGACGGTGTTGCCATAATGGTCGTCATGGCGACGATGATGTCATAATGGTCGTCATGGCGACGATGATGTCATAATGATCGTCATGGCGACGATGATGTCAGTATGGTGGTCATGGCTTTGGTGATGTCATAATGGTCGTCATGGCGACGGTGATGTCATAATGGTCGTCATGGCAATGGTGATGTCAGAATGGTCGTCATGGCGACGATGATGTCAGTATGGTGGTCATGGCTTTGGTGATGTCATAATGGTCGTCATGGCGACGATGATGTCAATATGGTTGTCATGGCTTTGGTGATGTCATTATGGTCGTCATGGCTTTGGTGATGTCATAAAGGTCGTCATGGCGACGGTGATGTCATAATGGTCGTCATGGCGACGATGATGTCATAATGATCGTCATGGCGACGATGATGTCAATATGGTTGTCATGGCTTTGGTGATGTCATAATGGTCGTCATGGCGACGGTGATGTCATAATGGTCGTCATGGCGACGATGATGTCATAATGGTCGTCACGGCGACGATGATGTCATAATGGTCGTCATGGCGACGGTGTTGCCATAATGGTCGTCATGGCGACGATGATGTCATAATGGTCGCCATGGCGACGATGATGTCATACTGGTCGTCATGGCGACGATGATGTCATAATGGTCGTCATGGCGCCGATGATGTTATACTGGTCGTCATGGCGACGGTGTTGCCATAATGGTCGTCATGGCGACGATGATGTCATAATGGTCGTCACGGCGACGATGATGTCATAATAGTCGTCATGGCGATGATGATGTCATACTGGTCGTCATGGCGACGGTGTTGCCATAATGGTCGACATGGCGACGATGACGTCATAATGGTCGTCATGGCGACGATGATGTCATAATGGTCGTCATGGCGACGATGATGTCATACTGGTCGTCATGGTGACTGTGTTGCCATAATGGTCGTCATGGCGACGATGATGTCAATATGGTTGTCATGGCTTTGGTGATGTCATTATGGTCGTCATGGCGACGGTGATGTCATAATGGTCGTCATGGCGACGGTGATGTCATAATGGTCGTCATGGCGACGATGATGTCATAATGGTCGTCACGGCGACGATGATGTCATAATGGTCGTCATGGCGACGATGATGTCAGTATGGTTGTCATGGCTTTGGTGATGTCATAATGGTCGTCATGGCGACGGTGATGTCATAATGGTCATCATGGCGACGATGATGTCATAATGGTCGTCACAGCGACGATGATGTCATAATGGTCGTCACGGCGACGGTGATGTCATAATGGTCGTCATGGCGACGATGATGTCATACTGGTCGTCATGGCGACGGTGTTGCCATAATGGTCGTCATGGCGACGATGATGTCATAATGGTCGTCATGGCGACGATGATGTCATAATGGTCGTCACGGCGACGGTGATGTCATAATGGTCGTCATGGCGACGATGATGTCATTCTGGTTGTCATGGCGACGGTGTTGCCATAATGGTCGTCATGGCAGCGATGATGTCATAAAGGTCGTCATGGCGAAGATGATGTCATAATGGTCGTCATGGCGACGATGATGTCATAATGGTCGTCATGGCGACGATGACGTCATAATTGTCGTCATGGCGACGATGATGTTATAATGGTCGTCATGGCGACGGTGATGTCATAATAGTCGTCATGGCGACGATGATGTCAATATGGTGGTCATGGCTTTGGTGATGTCATAATGGTCTTCATGGCGACGGTGATGTCATAATGGTCGTCATGGCAATGGTGATGTCAGAATGGTCGTCATGGTGACGATGATGTCAGTATGGTGGTCATGGCTTTGGTGATGTCATAATAGTCGTCATGGCGACGATGATGTCATAATGGTCGTCATGGCGACGATGATGTCATAATGGTAGTCATGGCGACGATGATGTCAGTATGGTTGTCATGGCTTCGGTGATGTCATAATGGTCGTCATGGCGACGGTGATGTCATAATGGTCGTCATGGCGACGATGATGTCATAATGGTCGTCACGGCGACGATGATGTCATAATGGTCGTCACGGCGACGGTGATGTCATAATGGTCGTCATGGCGACGGTGTTGCCATAATGGTCGTCATGGCGACGATGATGTCATAATGGTCGTCATGGCGACGGTGTTGCCATAATGGTCGTCATGGCGACGATGATGTCATAATGGTCGTCATGGCGAAGATGATGTCATAATGGTCGTCATGGCGACGATGACGTCATAATGGTCGTCATGGCGACGATGACGTCATAATGGTCGTCATGGCGACGATGATGTTATAATGGTCGTCATGGCGACGTTGATGTCATAATAGTCTTCATGGCGACGATGATGTCATAATGGTCGTCATGCCGACGATGATGTCATAATGGTCGTCATGGCGAAGATGATGTCATAATGGTCGTCATGGCGACGATGATGTCATAATGGTCGTCATGGCGACGATGATGTCATAATAGTCTTCATGGCGACGTTGTTGCCATAATGGTCGTCATGGCGACGATGATGTCATAATGGTCGTCATGGCGATGATGATGTCATAATGGTCGTCATGGCGATGATGATGTCATAATGGTCGTCATGGCGACGATGATGTCATAATGGTCGTCATGGCGACGGTGATGTCATAATGGTCGTCATGGCAATGGTGATGTCATAATGGTCGTCATGGCGACGATGATGTCAGTATGGTGGTCATGGCTTTGGTGATGTCATAATGGTCGTCATGGCGACGATGATGTCATAATGGTCGTCACGGCGACGGTGATGTCATAAAGGTCGTCATGGCGACGATGATGTCAGTATGGTGGTCATGGCTTTGGTGATGTCATAATGGTCGTCATGGCGACGGTGATGTCATAATGGTTGTCATGGCAATGGTGATGTCAGAATGGTCGTCATGGCGACGATGATGTCAGTATGGTGGTCATGGCTTTGGTGATGTCATAATGGTCGTCATGGCGACGATGATGTCATAATGATCGTCATGGCGACGATGATGTCAATATGGTTGTCATGGCTTTGGTGATGTCATAATGGTCGTCATGGCGACGGTGATGTCATAATGGTCGGCATGGCGACGATGATGTCATAAAGGTCGTCATGGCGACGATGATGTCAATATGGTTGTCATGGCTTTGGTGATGTCATAATGGTCGTCATGGCGACGGTGATGTCATAATGGTCGTCATGGCGACGATGATGTCATAATGGTCGTCATGCCGACGATGATGTCATAATGGTCGTCATGGCGACGTTGTTGCCATAATGGTCGTCATGGCGACGATGATGTCATAATGGTCGTCATGGCGATGATTATGTCATAATGGTCGTCATGGCGACGATGATGTCAATATGGTGGTCATGGCTTTGGTGATGTCATAATGGTCGTCATGGCGACGGTGATGTCATAATGGTCGTCATGGCAATGGTGATGTCAGAATGGTCGTCATGGCGACGATGATGTCAGTATGGTGGTCATGGCTTTGGTGATGTCATAATAGTCGTCATGGCGACGATGATGTCATAATGGTCATCATGGCGACGATGATGTCATAATGGTCGTTATGGCGACGATGATATCAGTATGGTTGTCATGGCTTTGGTGATGTCATAATGGTCGTCATGGCGACGGTGATGTCATAATGGTTGTCATGGCGACGATGATGGCATAATGGTCGTCACGGCGACGATGATGTCATAATGGTCGTCACGGCGACGGTGATGTCATAATGGTCGTCATGGCGACGATGATGTCATACTGGTCGTCATGGCGACGGTGTTGCCATAATGGTCGTCATGGCGACGATGATGTCATAATGGTCGTCATGGCGACGATGATGTCATAATGGTCGTCACGGCGACGGTGATGTCATAATGGTCGTCATGGCGACGATGATGTCATACTGGTCGTCATGGCGACGATGATGTCATAATGGTCGTCATGGCGACGATGATGTCATAACGGTCGTCATGCCGACGATGATGTCATAACGGTCGTCATGGCGACGATGATGTCATAATGGTCGTCATGGCGACGATGACGTCATAATGGTCGTCATGGCGACGATGATGTCATAATGGTCGTCATGGCGACGGTGATGCCATAATAGTCGTCATGGCGACGATTATGTCATAATGGTCGTCATGCCGACGATGATGTCATAATGGTCGTCATGGCGACGGTGTTGCTATAATGGTCGTCATGGTGACGATGATATCATAATGGTCGTCATGGCGACGATGATGTCATAATGGTCGTCATGGCGACGATGATGTCAGTATGGTGGTCATGGCTTGGGTGATGTCATAATGGTCGTCATGGCGACGGTGATGTCATAATGGTCGTCATGGCAATGGTGATGTCAGAATGGTCGTCATGGCGACGATGATGTCAGTATGGTGGTCATGGCTTTGGTGATGTCATAATGGTCGTCATGGCGACGATGATGTCATAATGATCGTCATGGCGACGATGATGTCAATATGGTTGTCATGGCTTTGGTGATGTCATAATGGTCGTCATGGCGACGATGATGTCATAATGGTCGTCATGGCGACGATGATGTCAATATGGTTGTCATGGCTTTGGTGATGTCATAATGGTGGTCATGGCGACGGTGATGTCATAATGGTCGTCATGGCGACGATGATGTCATAATGGTCGTCACGGCGATGATGATGTCATAATGGTCGTCACGGCGACGGTGATGTCATAATGGTCGTCATGGCGACGATGATGTCATATTGGTCGTCATGGCGACGGTGTTGCCATAATGGTCGTCATGGCGACGATGACGTCATAATGGTCACCATGGCGACGATGATGTCAATATGGTTGTTATGGCTTTGGTGATGTCATTATGGTCGTCATGGCTTTGGTGATGTCATAATGGTCGTCATGGCGACGGTGATGTCATAATGGTCATCATGGCGAGGATGATGTCATAATGGTCGTCACGGCGACGATGATGTCATAATGGTCGTCATGGCGACGGTGATGTCATAATATTCGTCATGGCGACGATGATATCATAATGGTCGTCATGCCGACGATGATGTCATAATGGTCGTCATGGCGACGGTGTTGCCATAATGGTCGTCATGGCGACGATGATGTCATAATGGTCGTCATGGCGACGATGATGTCATAATGATCGTCATGGCGACGATGATGTCAGTATGGTGGTCATGGCTTTGGTGATGTCATAATGGTCGTCATGGCGACGGTGATGTCATAATGGTCGTCATGGCAATGGTGATGTCAGAATGGTCGTCATGGCGACGATGATGTCAGTATGGTGGTCATGGCTTTGGTGATGTCATAATGGTCGTCATGGCGACGATGATGTCAATATGGTTGTCATGGCTTTGGTGATGTCATTATGGTCGTCATGGCTTTGGTGATGTCATAAAGGTCGTCATGGCGACGGTGATGTCATAATGGTCGTCATGGCGACGATGATGTCATAATGATCGTCATGGCGACGATGATGTCAATATGGTTGTCATGGCTTTGGTGATGTCATAATGGTCGTCATGGCGACGGTGATGTCATAATGGTCGTCATGGCGACGATGATGTCATAATGGTCGTCACGGCGACGATGATGTCATAATGGTCGTCATGGCGACGGTGTTGCCATAATGGTCGTCATGGCGACGATGATGTCATAATGGTCGCCATGGCGACGATGATGTCATACTGGTCGTCATGGCGACGATGATGTCATAATGGTCGTCATGGCGCCGATGATGTTATACTGGTCGTCATGGCGACGGTGTTGCCATAATGGTCGTCATGGCGACGATGATGTCATAATGGTCGTCACGGCGACGATGATGTCATAATAGTCGTCATGGCGATGATGATGTCATACTGGTCGTCATGGCGACGGTGTTGCCATAATGGTCGACATGGCGACGATGACGTCATAATGGTCGTCATGGCGACGATGATGTCATAATGGTCGTCATGGCGACGATGATGTCATACTGGTCGTCATGGTGACTGTGTTGCCATAATGGTCGTCATGGCGACGATGATGTCAATATGGTTGTCATGGCTTTGGTGATGTCATTATGGTCGTCATGGCGACGGTGATGTCATAATGGTCGTCATGGCGACGGTGATGTCATAATGGTCGTCATGGCGACGATGATGTCATAATGGTCGTCACGGCGACGATGATGTCATAATGGTCGTCATGGCGACGATGATGTCAGTATGGTTGTCATGGCTTTGGTGATGTCATAATGGTCGTCATGGCGACGGTGATGTCATAATGGTCATCATGGCGACGATGATGTCATAATGGTCGTCACAGCGACGATGATGTCATAATGGTCGTCACGGCGACGGTGATGTCATAATGGTCGTCATGGCGACGATGATGTCATACTGGTCGTCATGGCGACGGTGTTGCCATAATGGTCGTCATGGCGACGATGATGTCATAATGGTCGTCATGGCGACGATGATGTCATAATGGTCGTCACGGCGACGGTGATGTCATAATGGTCGTCATGGCGACGATGATGTCATTCTGGTTGTCATGGCGACGGTGTTGCCATAATGGTCGTCATGGCAGCGATGATGTCATAAAGGTCGTCATGGCGAAGATGATGTCATAATGGTCGTCATGGCGACGATGATGTCATAATGGTCGTCATGGCGACGATGACGTCATAATTGTCGTCATGGCGACGATGATGTTATAATGGTCGTCATGGCGACGGTGATGTCATAATAGTCGTCATGGCGACGATGATGTCAATATGGTGGTCATGGCTTTGGTGATGTCATAATGGTCTTCATGGCGACGGTGATGTCATAATGGTCGTCATGGCAATGGTGATGTCAGAATGGTCGTCATGGTGACGATGATGTCAGTATGGTGGTCATGGCTTTGGTGATGTCATAATAGTCGTCATGGCGACGATGATGTCATAATGGTCGTCATGGCGACGATGATGTCATAATGGTAGTCATGGCGACGATGATGTCAGTATGGTTGTCATGGCTTCGGTGATGTCATAATGGTCGTCATGGCGACGGTGATGTCATAATGGTCGTCATGGCGACGATGATGTCATAATGGTCGTCACGGCGACGATGATGTCATAATGGTCGTCACGGCGACGGTGATGTCATAATGGTCGTCATGGCGACGGTGTTGCCATAATGGTCGTCATGGCGACGATGATGTCATAATGGTCGTCATGGCGACGGTGTTGCCATAATGGTCGTCATGGCGACGATGATGTCATAATGGTCGTCATGGCGAAGATGATGTCATAATGGTCGTCATGGCGACGATGATGTCATAATGGTCGTCATGGCGACGATGACGTCATAATGGTCGTCATGGCGACGATGATGTTATAATGGTCGTCATGGCGACGTTGATGTCATAATAGTCTTCATGGCGACGATGATGTCATAATGGTCGTCATGCCGACGATGATGTCATAATGGTCGTCATGGCGAAGATGATGTCATAATGGTCGTCATGGCGACGATGATGTCATAATGGTCGTCATGGCGACGATGATGTCATAATAGTCTTCATGGCGACGTTGTTGCCATAATGGTCGTCATGGCGACGATGATGTCATAATGGTCGTCATGGCGATGATGATGTCATAATGGTCGTCATGGCGATGATGATGTCATAATGGTCGTCATGGCGACGATGATGTCATAATGGTCGTCATGGCGACGGTGATGTCATAATGGTCGTCATGGCAATGGTGATGTCATAATGGTCGTCATGGCGACGATGATGTCAGTATGGTGGTCATGGCTTTGGTGATGTCATAATGGTCGTCATGGCGACGATGATGTCATAATGGTCGTCACGGCGACGGTGATGTCATAAAGGTCGTCATGGCGACGATGATGTCAGTATGGTGGTCATGGCTTTGGTGATGTCATAATGGTCGTCATGGCGACGGTGATGTCATAATGGTCGTCATGGCAATGGTGATGTCAGAATGGTCGTCATGGCGACGATGATGTCAGTATGGTGGTCATGGCTTTGGTGATGTCATAATGGTCGTCATGGCGACGATGATGTCATAATGATCGTCATGGCGACGATGATGTCAATATGGTTGTCATGGCTTTGGTGATGTCATAATGGTCGTCATGGCGACGGTGATGTCATAATGGTCGGCATGGCGACGATGATGTCATAAAGGTCGTCATGGCGACGATGATGTCAATATGGTTGTCATGGCTTTGGTGATGTCATAATGGTCGTCATGGCGACGGTGATGTCATAATGGTCGTCATGGCGACGATGATGTCATAATGGTCGTCATGCCGACGATGATGTCATAATGGTCGTCATGGCGACGTTGTTGCCATAATGGTCGTCATGGCGACGATGATGTCATAATGGTCTTCATGGCGATGATTATGTCATAATGGTCGTCATGGCGACGATGATGTCAATATGGTGGTCATGGCTTTGGTGATGTCATAATGGTCGTCATGGCGACGGTGATGTCATAATGGTCGTCATGGCAATGGTGATGTCAGAATGGTCGTCATGGCGACGATGATGTCAGTATGGTGGTCATGGCTTTGGTGATGTCATAATAGTCGTCATGGCGACGATGATGTCATAATGGTCATCATGGCGACGATGATGTCATAATGGTCGTCATGGCGACGATGATGTCAGTATGGTTGTCATGGCTTTGGTGATGTCATAATGGTCGTCATGGCGACGGTGATGTCATAATTGTTGTCATGGCGACGATGATGGCATAATGGTCGTCACGGCGACGATGATGTCATAATGGTCGTCACGGCGACGGTGATGTCATAATGGTCGTCATGGCGACGATGATGTCATACTGGTCGTCATGGCGACGGTGTTGCCATAATGGTCGTCATGGCGACGATGATGTCATAATGGTCGTCATGGCGACGATGATGTCATAATGGTCGTCACGGCGACGGTGATGTCATAATGGTCGTCATGGCGACGATGATGTCATACTGGTCGTCATGGCGACGATGATGTCATAATGGTCGTCATGGCGACGATGACGTCATAATGGTCGTCATGGCGACGATGATGTCATAATGGTCGTCATGGCGACGGTGATGCCATAATAGTCGTCATGGCGATGATGATGTCATAATGGTCGTCACGGCGACGATGATGTCATAATGGTCGTCATGGCGACGGTGTTGCCATAATGGTCGTCATGGCGACGATGATGTCATAATGGTCGCCATGGCGACGATGATGTCATACTGGTCGTCATGGCGACGATGATGTCATAATGGTCGTCATGGCGCCGATGATGTTATACTGGTCGTCATGGCGACGGTGTTGCCATAATGGTCGTCATGGCGACGATGATGTCATAATGGTCGTCACGGCGACGATGATGTCATAATAGTCGTCATGGCGATGATGATGTCATACTGGTCGTCATGGCGACGGTGTTGCCATAATGGTCGACATGGCGACGATGACGTCATAATGGTCGTCATGGCGACGATGATGTCATAATGGTCGTCATGGCGACGATGATGTCATACTGGTCGTCATGGTGACTGTGTTGCCATAATGGTCGTCATGGCGACGATGATGTCAATATGGTTGTCATGGCTTTGGTGATGTCATTATGGTCGTCATGGCGACGGTGATGTCATAATGGTCGTCATGGCGACGGTGATGTCATAATGGTCGTCACGGCGACGATGATGTCATAATGGTCGTCATGGCGACGATGATGTCAGTATGGTTGTCATGGCTTTGGTGATGTCATAATGGTCGTCATGGCGACGGTGATGTCATAATGGTCATCATGGCGACGATGATGTCATAATGGTCGTCACAGCGACGATGATGTCATAATGGTCGTCACGGCGACGGTGATGTCATAATGGTCGTCATGGCGACGATGATGTCATACTGGTCGTCATGGCGACGGTGTTGCCATAATGGTCGTCATGGCGACGATGATGTCATAATGGTCGTCATGGCGACGATGATGTCATAATGGTCGTCACGGCGACGGTGATGTCATAATGGTCGTCATGGCGACGATGATGTCATTCTGGTTGTCATGGCGACGGTGTTGCCATAATGGTCGTCATGGCAACGATGATGTCATAAAGGTCGTCATGGCGAAGATGATGTCATAATGGTCGTCATGGCGACGATGATGTCATAATGGTCGTCATGGCGACGATGACGTCATAATGGTCGTCATGGCGACGATGATGTTATAATGGTCGTCATGGCGACGGTGATGTCATAATAGTCGTCATGGCGACGATGATGTCAATATGGTGGTCATGGCTTTGGTGATGTCATAATGGTCTTCATGGCGACGGTGATGTCATAATGGTCGTCATGGCAATGGTGATGTCAGAATGGTCGTCATGGTGACGATGATGTCAGTATGGTGGTCATGGCTTTGGTGATGTCATAATAGTCGTCATGGCGACGATGATGTCATAATAGTCGTCATGGCGACGATGATGTCATAATGGTCGTCATGGCGACGATGATGTCAGTATGGTTGTCATGGCTTCGGTGATGTCATAATGGTCGTCATGGCGACGGTGATGTCATAATGGTCGTCATGGCGACGATGATGTCATAATGGTCGTCACGGCGACGATGATGTCATAATGGTCGTCACGGCGACGGTGATGTCATAATGGTCGTCATGGCGACGGTGTTGCCATAATGGTCGTCATGGCGACGATGATGTCATAATGGTCGTCATGGCGACGGTGTTGCCATAATGGTCGTCATGGCGACGATGATGTCATAATGGTCGTCATGGCGAAGATGATGTCATAATGGTCGTCATGGCGACGATGATGTCATAATGGTCGTCATGGCGACGATGACGTCATAATGGTCGTCATGGCGACGATGATGTTATAATGGTCGTCATGGCGACGGTGATGTCATAATAGTCTTCATGGCGACGATGATGTCATAATGGTCGTCATGCCGACGATGATGTCATAATGGTCGTCATGGCGAAGATGATGTCATAATGGTCGTCATGGCGACGATGATGTCATAATGGTCGTCATGGCGACGATGATGTCATAATAGTCTTCATGGCGACGTTGTTGCCATAATGGTCGTCATGGCGACGATGATGTCATAATGGTCGTCATGGCGATGATGATGTCATAATGGTCGTCATGGCGATGATGATGTCATAATGGTCGTCATGGCGACGATGATGTCATAATGGTCGTCATGGCGACGGTGATGTCATAATGGTCGTCATGGCAATGGTGATGTCATAATGGTCGTCATGGCGACGATGATGTCAGTATGGTGGTCATGGCTTTGGTGATGTCATAATGGTCGTCATGGCGACGATGATGTCATAATGGTCGTCACGGCGACGGTGATGTCATAAAGGTCGTCATGGCGACGATGATGTCAGTATGGTGGTCATGGCTTTGGTGATGTCATAATGGTCGTCATGGCGACGGTGATGTCATAATGGTCGTCATGGCAATGGTGATGTCAGAATGGTCGTCATGGCGACGATGATGTCAGTATGGTGGTCATGGCTTTGTTGATGTCATAATGGTCGTCATGGCGACGATGATGTCATAATGATCGTCATGGCGACGATGATGTCAATATGGTTGTCATGGCTTTGGTGATGTCATAATGGTCGTCATGGCGACGGTGATGTCATAATGGTCGGCATGGCGACGATGATGTCATAAAGGTCGTCATGGCGACGATGATGTCAATATGGTTGTCATGGCTTTGGTGATGTCATAATGGTCGTCATGGCGACGGTGATGTCATAATGGTCGTCATGGCGACGATGATGTCATAATGGTCGTCATGCCGACGATGATGTCATAATGGTCGTCATGGCGACGTTGTTGCCATAATGGTCGTCATGGCGACGATGATGTCATAATGGTCGTCATGGCGATGATTATGTCATAATGGTCGTCATGGCGACGATGATGTCAATATGGTGGTCATGGCTTTGGTGATGTCATAATGGTCGTCATGGCGACGGTGATGTCATAATGGTCGTCATGGCAATGGTGATGTCAGAATGGTCGTCATGGCGACGATGATGTCAGTATGGTGGTCATGGCTTTGGTGATGTCATAATAGTCGTCATGGCGACGATGATGTCATAATGGTCATCATGGCGACGATGATGTCATAATGGTCGTCATGGCGACGATGATGTCAGTATGGTTGTCATGGCTTTGGTGATGTCATAATGGTCGTCATGGCGACGGTGATGTCATAATTGTTGTCATGGCGACGATGATGGCATAATGGTCGTCACGGCGACGATGATGTCATAATGGTCGTCACGGCGACGGTGATGTCATAATGGTCGTCATGGCGACGATGATGTCATACTGGTCGTCATGGCGACGGTGTTGCCATAATGGTCGTCATGGCGACGATGATGTCATAATGGTCGTCATGGCGACGATGATGTCATAATGGTCGTCACGGCGACGGTGATGTCATAATGGTCGTCATGGCGACGATGATGTCATACTGGTCGTCATGGCGACGATGATGTCATAATGGTCGTCATGGCGACGATGATGTCATAATGGTCGTCATGCCGACGATGATGTCATAACGGTCGTCATGGCGACGATGATGTCATAATGGTCGTCATGGCGACGATGACGTCATAATGGTCGTCATGGCGACGATGATGTCATAATGGTCGTCATGGCGACGGTGATGCCATAATAGTCGTCATGGCGACGATGATGTCATAATGGTCGTCATGCCGAAGATGATGTCATAATGGTCGTCATGGCGACGGTGTTGCTATAATGGTCGTCATGGTGACGATGATATCATAATGGTCGTCATGGCGACGATGATGTCATAATGGTCGTCATGGCGACGATGATGTCAGTATGGTGGTCATGGCTTTGGTGATGTCATAATGGTCGTCATGGCGACGGTGATGTCATAATGGTCGTCATGGCAATGGTGATGTCAGAATGGTCGTCATGGCGACGATGATGTCAGTATGGTGGTCATGGCTTTGGTGATGTCATAATGGTCGTCATAGCGACGATGATGTCATAATGATCGTCATGGCGACGATGATGTCAATATGGTTGTCATGGCTTTGGTGATGTCATAATGGTCGTCATGGCGACGGTGATGTCATAATGGTCATCATGGCGACGATGATGTCATAATGGTCGTCACAGCGACGATGATGTCATAATGGTCGTCACGGCGACGGTGATGTCATAATGGTCGTCATGGCGACGATGATGTCATACTGGTCGTCATGGCGACGGTGTTGCCATAATGGTCGTCATGGCGACGATGATGTCATAATGGTCGTCATGGCGACGATGATGTCATAATGGTCGTCACGGCGACGGTGATGTCATAATGGTCGTCATGGCGACGATGATGTCATTCTGGTTGTCATGGCGACGGTGTTGCCATAATGGTCGTCAAGGCAGCGATGATGTCATAAAGGTCGTCATGGCGAAGATGATGTCATAATGGTCGTCATGGCGACGATGATGTCATAATGGTCGTCATGGCGACGATGACGTCATAATTGTCGTCATGGCGACGATGATGTTATAATGGTCGTCATGGCGACGGTGATGTCATAATAGTCGTCATGGCGACGATGATGTCAATATGGTGGTCATGGCTTTGGTGATGTCATAATGGTCTTCATGGCGACGGTGATGTCATAATGGTCGTCATGGCAATGGTGATGTCAGAATGGTCGTCATGGTGACGATGATGTCAGTATGGTGGTCATGGCTTTGGTGATGTCATAATAGTCGTCATGGCGACGATGATGTCATAATGGTCGTCATGGCGACGATGATGTCATAATGGTAGTCATGGCGACGATGATGTCAGTATGGTTGTCATGGCTTCGGTGATGTCATAATGGTCGTCATGGCGACGGTGATGTCATAATGGTCGTCATGGCGACGATGATGTCATAATGGTCGTCACGGCGACGATGATGTCATAATGGTCGTCACGGCGACGGTGATGTCATAATGGTCGTCATGGCGACGGTGTTGCCATAATGGTCGTCATGGCGACGATGATGTCATAATGGTCGTCATGGCGACGGTGTTGCCATAATGGTCGTCATGGCGACGATGATGTCATAATGGTCGTCATGGCGAAGATGACGTCATAATGGTCGTCATGGCGACGATGATGTCATAATGGTCGTCATGGCGACGATGACGTCATAATGGTCGTCATGGCGACGACGATGTTATAATGGTCGTCATGGCGACGTTGATGTCATAATAGTCTTCATGGCGACGATGATGTCATAATGGTCGTCATGCCGACGATGATGTCATAATGGTCGTCATGGCGAAGATGATGTCATAATGGTCGTCATGGCGACGATGATGTCATAATGGTCGTCATGGCGACGATGATGTCATAATAGTCTTCATGGCGACGTTGTTGCCATAATGGTCGTCATGGCGACGATGATGTCATAATGGTCGTCATGGCGATGATGATGTCATAATGGTCGTCATGGCGATGATGATGTCATAATGGTCGTCATGGCGACGATGATGTCATAATGGTCGTCATGGCGACGATGATGTCATAATGGTCGTCATGGCGACGGTGATGTCATAATGGTCGTCATGGCAATGGTGATGTCATAATGGTCGTCATGGCGACGATGATGTCAGTATGGTGGTCATGGCTTTGGTGATGTCATAATGGTCGTCATGGCGACGATGATGTCATAATGGTCGTCACGGCGACGGTGATGTCATAAAGGTCGTCATGGCGACGATGATGTCAGTATGGTGGTCATGGCTTTGGTGATGTCATAATGGTCGTCATGGCGACGGTGATGTCATAATGGTCGTCATGGCAATGGTGATGTCAGAATGGTCGTCATGGCGACGATGATGTCAGTATGGTGGTCATGGCTTTGGTGATGTCATAATGGTCGTCATGGCGACGATGATGTCATAATGATCGTCATGGCGACGATGATGTCAATATGGTTGTCATGGCTTTGGTGATGTCATAATGGTCGTCATGGCGACGGTGATGTCATAATGGTCGGCATGGCGACGATGATGTCATAAAGGTCGTCATGGCGACGATGATGTCAATATGGTTGTCATGGCTTTGGTGATGTCATAATGGTCGTCATGGCGACGGTGATGTCATAATGGTCGTCATGGCGACGATGATGTCATAATGGTCGTCATGCCGACGATGATGTCATAATGGTCGTCATGGCGTCGTTGTTGCCATAATGGTCGTCATGGCGACGATGATGTCATAATGGTCGTCATGGCGATGATTATGTCATAATGGTCGTCATGGCGACGATGATGTCAATATGGTGGTCATGGCTTTGGTGATGTCATAATGGTCGTCATGGCGACGGTGATGTCATAATGGTCGTCATGGCAATGGTGATGTCAGAATGGTCGTCATGGCGACGATGATGTCAGTATGGTGGTCATGGCTTTGGTGATGTCATAATAGTCGTCATGGCGACGATGATGTCATAATGGTCATCATGGCGACGATGATGTCATAATGGTCGTCATGGCGACGATGATGTCAGTATGGTTGTCATGGCTTTGGTGATGTCATAATGGTCGTCATGGCGACGGTGATGTCATAATTGTTGTCATGGCGACGATGATGGCATAATGGTCGTCACGGCGACGATGATGTCATAATGGTCGTCACGGCGACGGTGATGTCATAATGGTCGTCATGGCGACGATGATGTCATACTGGTCGTCATGGCGACGGTGTTGCCATAATGGTCGTCATGGCGACGATGATGTCATAATGGTCGTCATGGCGACGATGATGTCATAATGGTCGTCACGGCGACGGTGATGTCATAATGGTCGTCATGGCGACGATGATGTCATACTGGTCGTCATGGCGACGATGATGTCATAATGGTCGTCATGGCGACGATGACGTCATAATGGTCGTCATGGCGACGATGATGTCATAATGGTCGTCATGGCGACGGTGATGCCATAATAGTCGTCATGGCGACGATGATGTCATAATGGTCGTCACGGCGACGATGATGTCATAATGGTCGTCATGGCGACGGTGTTGCCATAATGGTCGTCATGGCGACGATGATGTCATAATGGTCGCCATGGCGACGATGATGTCATACTGGTCGTCATGGCGACGATGATGTCATAATGGTCGTCATGGCGCCGATGATGTTATACTGGTCGTCATGGCGACGGTGTTGCCATAATGGTCGTCATGGCGACGATGATGTCATAATGGTCGTCACGGCGACGATGATGTCATAATAGTCGTCATGGCGATGATGATGTCATACTGGTCGTCATGGCGACGGTGTTGCCATAATGGTCGACATGGCGACGATGACGTCATAATGGTCGTCATGGCGACGATGATGTCATAATGGTCGTCATGGCGACGATGATGTCATACTGGTCGTCATGGTGACTGTGTTGCCATAATGGTCTTCATGGCGACGATGATGTCAATATGGTTGTCATGGCTTTGGTGATGTCATTATGGTCGTCATGGCGACGGTGATGTCATAATGGTCGTCATGGCGACGGTGATGTCATAATGGTCGTCACGGCGACGATGATGTCATAATGGTCGTCATGGCGACGATGATGTCAGTATGGTTGTCATGGCTTTGGTGATGTCATAATGGTCGTCATGGCGACGGTGATGTCATAATGGTCATCATGGCGACGATGATGTCATAATGGTCGTCACAGCGACGATGATGTCATAATGGTCGTCACGGCGACGGTGATGTCATAATGGTCGTCATGGCGACGATGATGTCATACTGGTCGTCATGGCGACGGTGTTGCCATAATGGTCGTCATGGCGACGATGATGTCATAATGGTCGTCATGGCGACGATGATGTCATAATGGTCGTCACGGCGACGGTGATGTCATAATGGTCGTCATGGCGACGATGATGTCATTCTGGTTGTCATGGCGACGGTGTTGGCATAATGGTCGTCATGGCAACGATGATGTCATAAAGGTCGTCATGGCGAAGATGATGTCATAATGGTCGTCATGGCGACGATGATGTCATAATGGTCGTCATGGCGACGATGACGTCATAATGGTCGTCATGGCGACGATGATGTTATAATGGTCGTCATGGCGACGGTGATGTCATAATAGTCGTCATGGCGACGATGATGTCAATATGGTGGTCATGGCTTTGGTGATGTCATAATGGTCTTCATGGCGACGGTGATGTCATAATGGTCGTCATGGCAATGGTGATGTCAGAATGGTCGTCATGGTGACGATGATGTCAGTATGGTGGTCATGGCTTTGGTGATGTCATAATAGTCGTCATGGCGACGATGATGTCATAATAGTCGTCATGGCGACGATGATGTCATAATGGTCGTCATGGCGACGATGATGTCAGTATGGTTGTCATGGCTTCTGTGATGTCATAATGGTCGTCATGGCGACGGTGATGTCATAATGGTCGTCATGGCGACGATGATGTCATAATGGTCGTCACGGCGACGATGATGTCATAATGGTCGTCACGGCGACGGTGATGTCATAATGGTCGTCATGGCGACGGTGTTGCCATAATGGTCGTCATGGCGACGATGATGTCATAATGGTCGTCATGGCGACGGTGTTGCCATAATGGTCGTCATGGCGACGATGATGTCATAATGGTCGTCATGGCGAAGATGATGTCATAATGGTCGTCATGGCGACGATGATGTCATAATGGTCGTCATGGCGACGATGACGTCATAATGGTCGTCATGGCGACGATGATGTTATAATGGTCGTCATGGCGACGGTGATGTCATAATAGTCTTCATGGCGACGATGATGTCATAATGGTCGTCATGCCGACGATGATGTCATAGTGGTCGTCATGGCGAAGATGATGTCATAATGGTCGTCATGGCGACGATGATGTCATAATGGTCGTCATGGCGACGATGATGTCATAATAGTCTTCATGGCGACGTTGTTGCCATAATGGTCGTCATGGCGACGATGATGTCATAATGGTCGTCATGGCGATGATGATGTCATAATGGTCGTCATGGCGATGATGATGTCATAATGGTCGTCATGGCGACGATGATGTCATAATGGTCGTCATGGCGACGGTGATGTCATAATGGTCGTCATGGCAATGGTGATGTCATAATGGTCGTCATGGCGACGATGATGTCAGTATGGTGGTCATGGCTTTGGTGATGTCATAATGGTCGTCATGGCGACGATGATGTCATAATGGTCGTCACGGCGACGGTGATGTCATAAAGGTCGTCATGGCGACGATGATGTCAGTATGGTGGTCATGGCTTTGGTGATGTCATAATGGTCGTCATGGCGACGGTGATGTCATAATGGTCGTCATGGCAATGGTGATGTCAGAATGGTCGTCATGGCGACGATGATGTCAGTATGGTGGTCATGGCTTTGGTGATGTCATAATGGTCGTCATGGCGACGATGATGTCATAATGATCGTCATGGCGACGATGATGTCAATATGGTTGTCATGGCTTTGGTGATGTCATAATGGTCGTCATGGCGACGGTGATGTCATAATGGTCGGCATGGCGACGATGATGTCATAAAGGTCGTCATGGCGACGATGATGTCAATATGGTTGTCATGGCTTTGGTGATGTCATAATGGTCGTCATGGCGACGGTGATGTCATAATGGTCGTCATGGCGACGATGATGTCATAATGGTCGTCATGCCGACGATGATGTCATAATGGTCGTCATGGCGACGTTGTTGCCATAATGGTCGTCATGGCGACGATGATGTCATAATGGTCGTCATGGCGATGATTATGTCATAATGGTCGTCATGGCGACGATGATGTCAATATGGTGGTCATGGCTTTGGTGATGTCATAATGGTCGTCATGGCGACGGTGATGTCATAATGGTCGTCATGGCAATGGTGATGTCAGAATGGTCGTCATGGCGACGATGATGTCAGTATGGTGGTCATGGCTTTGGTGATGTCATAATAGTCGTCATGGCGACGATGATGTCATAATGGTCATCATGGCGACGATGATGTCATAATGGTCGTCATGGCGACGATGATGTCAGTATGGTTGTCATGGCTTTGGTGATGTCATAATGGTCGTCATGGCGACGGTGATGTCATAATTGTTGTCATGGCGACGATGATGGCATAATGGTCGTCACGGCGACGATGATGTCATAATGGTCGTCACGGCGACGATGATGTCATAATGGTCGTCACGGCGACGGTGATGTCATAATGGTCGTCATGGCGACGATGATGTCATACTGGTCGTCATGGCGACGGTGTTGCCATAATGGTCGTCATGGCGACGATGATGTCATAATGGTCGTCATGGCGACGATGATGTCATAATGGTCGTCACGGCGACGGTGATGTCATAATGGTCGTCATGGCGACGATGATGTCATACTGGTCGTCATGGCGACGATGATGTCATAATGGTCGTCATGGCGACGATGATGTCATAATGGTCGTCATGCCGACGATGATGTCATAACGGTCGTCATGGCGACGATGATGTCATAATGGTCGTCATGGCGACGATGACGTCATAATGGTCGTCATGGCGACGATGATGTCATAATGGTCGTCATGGCGACGGTGATGCCATAATAGTCGTCATGGCAACGATGATGTCATAATGGTCGTCATGCCGACGATGATGTCATAATGGTCGTCATGGCGACGGTGTTGCTATAATGGTCGTCATGGTGACGATGATATCATAATGGTCGTCATGGCGACGATGATGTCATAATGGTCGTCATGGCGACGATGATGTCAGTATGGTGGTCATGGCTTTGGTGATGTCATAATGGTCGTCATGGCGACGGTGATGTCATAATGGTCGTCATGGCAATGGTGATGTCAGAATGGTCGTCATGGCGACGATGATGTCAGTATGGTGGTCATGGCTTTGGTGATGTCATAATGGTCGTCATAGCGACGATGATGTCATAATGATCGTCATGGCGACGATGATGTCAATATGGTTGTCATGGCTTTGGTGATGTCATAATGGTCGTCATGGCGACGATGATGTCATAATGGTCGTCATGGCGACGATGATGTCAATATGGTTGTCATGGCTTTGGTGATGTCATAATGGTGGTCATGGCGACGGTGATGTCATAATGGTCGTCATGGCGACGATGATGTCATAATGGTCATCACGGCGACGATGATGTCATAATGGTCGTCACGGCGACGGTGATGCCATAATGGTCGTCATGGCGACGATGACGTCATAATGGTCACCATGGCGACGATGATGTCAATATGGTTGTCATGGCTTTGGTGATGTCATAATGGTCGTCATGGCGACGGTGATGTCATAATGGTCATCATGGCGAGGATGATGTCATAATGGTCGTCACGGCGACGATGATGTCATAATGGTCGTCATGGCGACGGTGATGTCATAATATTCGTCATGGCGACGATGATATCATAATGGTCGTCATGCCGACGATGATGTCATAATGGTCGTCATGGCGACGGTGTTGCCATAATGGTCGTCATGGCGACGATGATGTCATAATGATCGTCATGGCGACGATGATGTCAGTATGGTGGTCATGGCTTTGGTGATGTCATAATGGTCGTCATGGCGACGGTGATGTCATAATGGTCGTCATGGCAATGGTGATGTCAGAATGGTCGTCATGGCGACGATGATGTCAGTATGGTGGTCATGGCTTTGGTGATGTCATAATGGTCGTCATGGCGACGATGATGTCAATATGGTTGTCATGGCTTTGGTGATGTCATTATGGTCGTCATGGCTTTGGTGATGTCATAAAGGTCGTCATGGCGACGGTGATGTCATAATGGTCGTCATGGCGACGATGATGTCATAATGATCGTCATGGCGACGATGATGTCAATATGGTTGTCATGGCTTTGGTGATGTCATAATGGTCGTCATGGCGACGGTGATGTCATAATGGTCGTCATGGCGACGATGATGTCATAATGGTCGTCACGGCGACGATGATGTCATAATGGTCGTCATGGCGACGGTGTTGCCATAATGGTCGTCATGGCGACGATGATGTCATAATGGTCGCCATGGCGACGATGATGTCATACTGGTCGTCATGGCGACGATGATGTCATAATGGTCGTCATGGCGCCGATGATGTCATACTGGTCGTCATGGCGACGGTGTTGCCATAATGGTCGTCATGGCGACGATGATGTCATAATGGTCGTCACGGCGACGATGATGTCATAATGGTCGTCATGGCGATGATGATGTCATACTGGTCGTCATGGCGACGGTGTTGCCATAATGGTCGACATGGCGACGATGACGTCATAATGGTCGTCATGGCGACGATGATGTCATAATGGTCGTCATGGCGACGATGATGTCATACTGGTCGTCATGGTGACTGTGTTGCCATAATGGTCGTCATGGCGACGATGATGTCAATATGGTTGTCATGGCTTTGGTGATGTCATTATGGTCGTCATGGCGACGGTGATGTCATAATGGTCGTCATGGCGACGGTGATGTCATAATGGTCGTCATGGCGACGATGATGTCATAATGGTCGTCACGGCGACGATGATGTCATAATGGTCGTCACGGCGACGGTGATGTCATAATGGTCGTCATGGCGACGATGATGTCATACTGGTCGTCATGGCGACGGTGCTGCCATAATGGTCGTCATGGCGACGATGATGTCATAATGGTCGTCATGGCGACGATGATGTCATAATGGTCGTCATGCCGACGATGATGTCATAATGGTCGTCATGGCGAAGATGATGTCATAATGGTCGTCATGGCGACGATGACGTCATAATGGTCGTCATGGCGACGATGATGTCATAATGGTCGTCATGGCGACGGTGATGTCATAATATTCGTCATGGCGACGATGATATCATAATGGTCGTCCTGCCGACGATGATGTCATAATGGTCGTCATGGCGACGGTGTTGCCATAATGGTCGTCATGGCGACGATGATGTCATAATGATCGTCATGGCGACGATGATGTCAGTATGGTGGTCATGGCTTTGGTGATGTCATAATGGTCGTCATGACGACGGTGATGTCATAATGGTCGTCATGGCAACGGTGATGTCAGAATGGTCGTCATGGCGACGATGATGTCAGTATGGTAGTCATGGCTTTGGTGATGTCATAATGGTCGTCATGGCGACGATGATGTCATTATGGTTGTCATGGCTTTGGTGATGTCATAATGGTCGTCATGGCGACGGTGATGTCATAATGGTCGTCATGGCGACGATGATGTCATAATGGTCGTCACGGCGACGATGATGTCATAATGGTCGTCATGCCGTCGATGATGTCATAATGGTCGTCATGGCGACGGTGTTGCCACAATGGTCGTCATGGCGACGATGATGTCATAATGGTCGTCATGGCGACGGTGATGTCATAATGGTCGTCATGCCGACGATGATGTCATAATGGTCGTCATGGCGAAGATGATGTCATAATGGTCGTCATGGCGACGATGATGTCATAATGGTCGTCATGGCGACGATGACGTCATAATGGTCGTCATGGCGACGATGATGTCATAATGGTCGTCATGGCGACGGTGATGTCATAATATTCGTCATGGCGACAATGATGTCATAATGGTCGTCATGCCGACGATGATGTCATAATGGTCGTCATGCCGACGATGATGTCATAATGGTCGTCATGGCGACGGTGTTGCCATAATGGTCGTCATGGCGACGATGATGTCATTATGGTCGTCATGGCGACGGTGTTGCCATAATGGTCGTCATGGCGACGATGATGTCATAATGGTCGTCATGGCGACGATGATGTCATAATGGTCATCATGGCGACGGTGATGTCATAATGTTCGTCATGGCAATGGTGATGTCAGAATGGTCGTCATGGCGACGATGATGTCAGTATGGTGGTCATGGCTTTGGTGATGTCATAATGGTCGTCATGGCGACGATGATGTCATTATGGTTATCATGGCTTTGGTGATGTCATAATGGTCGTCATGACGACGATGATGTCATAATGGATGGCACAGCGACGATGATGTCATAATGGTTGTCACGGCGACGGTGATGTCATAATGGTCGCCATGGCGACGATGATGTCATAATAGTCGTCATGGCGACGATGATGTCATAATGGTCGTCATGGCGACGATGATGTCATTATGGTTGTCATGGCTTTGGTGATGTCATAATGGTCGTCATGGCGACGGTGATGTTATAATGGTCGTCATGGCGACGATGATGTCATAATGGTCGTCACGGCGATGATGATGTCATAATGGTCGTCACGGCGACGGTGATGTCATAATGGTCGTCATGCCGACGATGATGTCATAATGGTCGTCATGGCGACGGTGTTGCCATAATGGTCGTCATGGCGACGATGATGTCATAATAGTCGTCATGGCGACGGTGATGTCATAATGGTCGTCATGACGACGATGATGTCATAATGGTCGTCATGGCGAAGATGATGTCATAATGGTCGTCATGGCGACGATAATGTCATAATAGTCGTCATGGCGACGATGATGTCATTATGGTCGTCATGCCGACGATGATGTCATAATGGCCGTCATGGCGACGGTGTTGCCATAATGGTCGTCTTGGCGACGATGATGTCATAATGGTCGTCATGGCGACGATGATGTCATTATGGTCGTCATGGCGACGATGATGTCAATATGGTGGTCATGGCTTTGGTGATGTCATAATGGTCGTCATGGCGACGGTGATGTCATAATGGTCGTCATGGCAATGGTGATGTCAGAATGCTCGTCATGGCGACGATGATGTCAGTATGGTGGTCAAGGCTTTGGTGATGTCATAATAGTCGTCATGGCGACGATGATGTCATAATGGTCGTCACGGCGACGATGATGTCATAATGGTCGTAACGGCGACGATGATGTCATAATGGTCGTCACGGCGATGATGATGTCATACTGGTCGTCATGGCGACGGTGTTGCCATAATGGTCGTCATGGCGACGATGATGTCATAATGGTCGTCATGCCGACGATGATGTCATAATGGTCGTCATGGCGACGGTGTTGCCATAATGGTCGTCATGGCGACGATGATGTCATAATGGTCGTCATGGTGACGGTGATGTCATAATGGTCGTCATGCCGACGATGATGTCATAATGGTCGTCATGGCGACGATGATGTCATAATGGTCGTCTTGGCGATGATGACGTCATAATGGTCGTCATGGCGACGATGATGTTATAATGGTCGTCATGGCGACGGTGATGTCATAATAGTCATCATGGCGACGATGATGTAATTATGGTTGTCATGGCTTTGGTGATGTCATAATGGTCGTCATGGCGACGGTGATGTCATAATGGTCGTCATGGCGACGATGATGTCTTAATGGTCGTCACGGCGATGATGATGTCATAATGGTCGTCACGGCGACGGTGATGTCATAATGGTCGTCATGCCGACGATGATGTCATAATGGTCGTCATGGCGACGGTGTTGCCATAATGGTCGTCATGGCAACGATGATGTCAGTATGGTGGTCATGGCTTTGGTGATGTCATAATGGTCGTCATGACGACGGTGATGTCATAATGGTCGTCATGGCAATGGTGATGTCAGAATGGTCGTCATGGCGACGATGATGTCAGTATGGTGGTCATGGCTTTGGTGATGTCATAATAGTCGTCATGGCGACGATGATGTCATAATGATCGTCATGGCGACGATGATGTCAGTATGGTGGTCATGGCTTTGGTGATGTCATAATGGTTGTCATGGCTTTGGTGATGTCATAATGGTCGTCATGGCGACGGTGATGTCATAATGGTCGTCATGGCGACGGTGATGTCATAATGGTCGTCATGGCGACGATGATGTCATAATGGTCGTCACGGCGACGATGATGTCATAATGGTCGTCATGCCGACGATGATGTCATAATGGTCGTCATGGCGACGATGACGTCATAATGGTCGTCATGGCGACGATGATGTCATAATGGTCGTCATGGCGACGGTGATGTCATAATATTCGTCATGGCGACGATGATGTCATAATGGTCGTCATGCCGACGATGATGTCATAATGGTCGTCATGGCGACGGTGTTGCCATAATGGTCGTCATGGCGACGATGATGTCATAATGGTTGTCATGGTGACGATGATGTCATAATGGTCGTCATGGCGACGATGATGTCAGTATGGTGGTCATGGCTTTGGTGATGTCATAATGGTCGTCATGGCGACGGTGATGTCATAATGGTCGTCATGGCAATGGTGATGTCAGAATGGTCGTCATGGCGACGATGATGTCAGTATGGTGGTCATGGCTTTGGTGATGTCATAATGGTCGCCATGGCGACGATGATGTCATTATGGTTGTCATGGCTTTGGTGATGTCATAATGGTCGTCATGGCGACGGTGATGTCATAATGGTCGTCATGGCGACGATGATGTCATTATGGTTATCATGGCTTTGGTGATGTCATAATGGTCGTCATGACGACGATGATGTCATAATGGACGGCACGGCGACAATGATGTCATAATGGTTGTCACGGCGACGGTGATGTCATAATGGTCGTCATGGCGACGATGATGTCATAATAGTCGTCATGGCGACGATGATGTCATAATAGTCGTCAAGGCGACGATGATGTCATTTTTTTGTCATGGCTTTGGTGATGTCATAATGGTCGTCATGGCGACGGTGATGTTATAATGGTCGTCAAGGCGACGATGATGTCATAATGGTCGTCACGGCGATGATGATGTCACAATGGTCGTCACGGCGACGGTGTTGCCATAATGGTCGTCATGGCGACGATGATGTCATAATGGTCGTCATGGCGACCATGATGTCAATATGGTGGTCATGGCTTTGGTGATGTCATAATGGTCGTCATGGCGACGGTGATGTCATAATGGTCGTCATGGCAATGGTGATGTCAGAATGCTCGTCATGGCGACGATGATGTCAGTATGGTGGTCATGGCTTTGGTGATGTCATAATAGTCGTCATGGCGACGATGATGTCATAATGGTCGTCACGGCGACGATGATGTCATAATGGTCGTCACGGCGACGATGATGTCATAATGGTCGTCACGGCGATGATGATGTCATAATGGTCGTCACGGCGACGGTGATGTCATAATGGTCGTCATGGCGACGATGATGTCATACTGGTCGTCATGGCGACGGTGTTGCCATAATGGTCGTCATGGCGACGATGATGTCATACTGGTCGTCATGGCGACGGTGTTGCCATAATGGTCGTCATGGCGACGATGACGTCATAATGGTCGTCATGGCGACGATGATGTCATAATGGTCGTCATGGCGACGATGATGTCATACTGGTCGTCATGGCGACGGTGTTGCCATAATGGTCGTCATGGCGACGATGATGTCATAATGGTCGTCATGCCGACGATGATGTCATAATGGTCGTCATGGCGACGGTGTTGCCATAATGGTCGTCATGGCGACGATGATGTCATAATGGTCGTCATGGTGACGGTGATGTCATAATGGTCGTCATGCCGACGATGATGTCATAATGGTCGTCATGGCGAAGATGATGTCATAATGGTCGTCATGGCGACGATGACGTCATAATGGTCGTCATGGCGACGATGATGTTATAATGGTCGTCATGGCGACGGTGATGTCATAATAGTCGTCATGGCGACGATGATGTCATTATGGTTGTCATGGCTTTGGTGATGTCATAATGGTCGTCATGGCGACGGTGATGTCATAATGGTCGTCACGGCGACGGTGATGTCATAATGGTCGTCATGCCGACGATGATGTCATAATGGTCGTCATGGCGACGGTGTTGCCATAATGGTCGTCATGGCGACGATGATGTCATAATGGTCGTCATGCCGACGATGATGTCATAATGGTCGTCATGGCGACGGTGTTGCCATAATGGTCGTCATGGTGACGGTGATGTCATAATGGTCGTCATGCCGACGATGATGTCATAATGGTCGTCATGGCGAAGATGATGTCATAATGGTCGTCATGGCGACGATGATGTCATAATGGTCGTCATGGCGACGATGACGTCATAATGGTCGTCATGGCGACGATGACGTCATAATGGTCGTCATGGCGACGATGATGTTATAATGGTCGTCATGGCGACGGTGATGTCATAATAGTCGTCATGGCGACGATGATGTCATTATGGTTGTCATGGCTTTGGTGATGTCATAATGGTCGTCATGGCGACGGTGATGTCATAATGGTCGTCACGGCGACGGTGATGTCATAATGGTCGTCATGCCGACGATGATGTCATAATGGTCGTCATGGCGACGGTGTTGCCATAATGGTCGTCATGGCGACGATGATGTCATAATGGTCGTCATGCCGACGATGATGTCATAATGGTCGTCATGGCGACGGTGTTGCCATAATGGTCGTCATGGCGACGATGATGTCATAATGGTCGTCATGGTGACGGTGATGTCATAATGGTCGTCATGCCGACGATGATGTCATAATGGTCGTCATGGCGAAGATGATGTCATAATGGTCGTCATGGCGACGATGATGTCATAATGGTCGTCATGGCGACGATGACGTCATAATGGTCGTCATGGCGACGATGATGTTATAATGGTCGTCATGGCGACGGTGATGTCATAATAGTCGTCATGGCGACGATGATGTCATTATGGTTGTCATGGCTTTGGTGATGTCATAATGGTCGTCATGGCGACGGTGATGTCATAATGGTCGTCACGGCGACGGTGATGTCATAATGGTCGTCATGCCGACGATGATGTCATAATGGTCGTCATGGCGACGGTGTTGCCATAATGGTCGTCATGGCGAAGATGATGTCATAATGGTCGTCATGGCGACGGTGATGTCATAATGGTCGTCACGGCGATGATGATGTCATAATGGTCGTCACGGCGACGGTGATGTCATAATGGTTGTCATGCCGACGATGATGTCATAATGGTCGTCATGGCGACGGTGTTGCCATAATGGTCGTCATGGCGAAGATGATGTCATAATGGTCGTCATGGCGACGGTGTTGCCATAATGGTCGTAATGGCGAAGATGATGTCATAATGGTCGTCACGGCGACGATGATGTCATAATGGTCATCATGCCCTCGATGATGTCATAATGGTCGTCATGGCGACGGTGTTGCCACAATGGTCGTCATGGCGACGATGATGTCATAATGGTCGTCATGGCGACGGTGATGTCATAATGGTCGTCATGCCGACGATGATGTCATAATGGTCGTCATGGCGAAGATGACGTCATAATGGTCGTCATGGCGACGATGATGTCATAATGGTCGTCATGGCGACGATGACGTCATAATGGTCGTCATGGCGACGATGATGTCATAATGGTCGTCATGGCGACGGTGTTGCCATAATGGTCGTCATGGCGACGATGATGTCATAATGGTCGTCATGGCGACGATGATGTCATAATGGTCGTCATGGCGACGATGATGTCAGTATGGTGGTCATGGCTTTGGTGATGTCATAATGGTCGTCATGGCGACGGTGATGTCATAATGGTCGTCATGGCAATGGTGATGTCAGAATGGTCGTCATGGCGACGATGATGTCAGTATGGTGGTCATGGCTTTGGTGATGTCATAATGGTCGCCATGGCGACGATGATGTCATTATGGTTGTCATGGCTTTGGTGATGTCATAATGGTCGTCATGGCGACGGTGATGTCATAATGGTCGTCATGGCGACGATGATGTCATAATGGTCGTCATGGCGATGATGATGTCATTATGGTTATCATGGCTTTGGTGATGTCATAATGGTCGTCATGACGACGATGATGTCATAATGGACGGCACGGCGACGATGATGTCATAATAGTCGTCATGGCGACGATGATGTCATAATAGTCGTCATGGCGACGATGATGTCATTATGGTTGTCATGGCTTTGGTGATGTCATAATGGTCGTCATGGCGACGGTGATGTTATAATGGTCGTCAAGGCGACGATGATGTCATAATGGTCGTCACGGCGACGGTGTTGCCATAATGGTCGTCATGGCGACGATGATGTCATAATGGTCGTCATGGCGACGATGATGTCATAATGGTCGTCATGGCGACCGTGATGTCATAATCGTCGTCATGACGACGATGATGTCATAATGGTCGTCATGGCGAAGATGATGTCATATTGGTCGTCATGGCGACGATAATGTCATAATAGTCGTCATGGCGACGATAATGTCATTATGGTCGTCATGCCGACGATGATGTCATAATGGTCGTCATGGCGACGGTGTTGCAATAATGGTCGTCATGGCGACGATGATGTCATAATGGTCGTCATGGCGACGATGATGTCATAATGGTCGTCATGGCGACGATGATGTCAATATGGTGGTCATGGCTTTGGTGATGTCATAATGGTCGTCATGGCGACGGTGATGTCATAATGGTCGTCATGGCAATGGTGATGTCAGAATGCTCGTCATGGCGACGATGATGTCAGTATGGTGGTCATGGCTTTGGTGATGTCATAATAGTCGTCATGGCGACGATGATGTCATAATGGTCGTCACGGCGACGATGATGTCATAATGATCGTCACGGCGACGATGATGTCATAATGGTCGTCATGGCGACGGTGTTGCAATAATGGTCGTCATGCCGACGATGATGTCATAATGGTCGTCATGGCGACGGTGTTGCCATAATGGTCGTCATGGCGACGATGATGTCATAATGGTCGTCATGGTGACGGTGATGTCATAATGGTCGTCATGCCGACGATGATGTCATAATGGTCGTCATGGCGAAGATGATGTCATAATGGTCGTCATGGCGACGATGATGTCATTATGGTCGTCATGGCGACGATGACGTCATAATGGTCGTCATGGCGACGATGATGTTATAATGGTCGTCATGGCGACGGTGATGTCATAATAGTCGTCATGGCGACGATGATGTCATTATGGTTGTCATGGCTTTGGTGATGTCATAATGGTCGTCATGGCGACGGTGATGTCATAATGGTCGTCACGGCGACGGTGATGTCATAATGGTCGTCATGCCGACGATGATGTCATAATGGTCGTCATGGCGACGGTGTTGCCATAATGGTCGTCATGGCGAAGATGATGTCATAATGGTCGTCATGGCGACGGTGATGTCATAATGGTCGTCATGACGACGATGATGTCATAATGGTCGTCACGGCGATGATGATGTCATAATGCTCGTCACGGTGACGGTGATGTCATAATGGTCGTCATGCCGACGATGATGTCATAATGGTCGTCATGGCGACGGTGTTGCCATAATGGTCGTCATGGCGAAGATGATGTCATAATGGTCGTCATGGCGACGGTGATGTCATAATGGTCGTCATGACGACGATGATGTCATAATGGTCGTCATGGCGAAGATGATGTCATAATGTCGTCATGGCGACGATAATGTCATAATACTCGTCATGGCGACGATGATGTCATTATGGTCGTCATGGCGACGATGATGTCATAATGGTCGTCATGGCGACGATGATGTCATAATGGTCGTCATGGCGACGATGATGTCATAATGGTCGTCATGGCGACGATGATGTCAATATGGTGGTCATGGCTTTGGTGATGTCATAATGGTCGTCATGGCAATGGTGATGTCAGAATGGTCGTCATGGCGACGATGATGTCAGTATGGTGGTCATGGCTTTGGTGATGTCATAATAGTCGTCATGGCGACGATGATGTCATAATGGTCGTCACGGCGACGATGATGTCATAATGGTCGTCATGCCGACGATGATGTCATAATGGTCGTCATGGCGACGGTGTTGCCATAATGGTCGTCATGGCGACGATGATGTCATAATGGTCGTCATGGCGACGATGATGTCAGTATGGTGGTCATGGCTTTGGTGATGTCATAATGGTCGTCATGGCGACGGTGATGTCATAATGGTCGTCATGGCAATGGTGATGTCAGAATGGTCGTCATGGCGACGATGATGTCAGTATGGTGGTCATGGCTTTGGTGATGTCATAATGGTCGCCATGGCGACGATGATGTCATTATGGTTGTCATGGCTTTGGTGATGTCATAATGGTCGTCATGGCGACGATGATGTCATAATGGTCGTCATGGCGATGATGATGTCATTATGGTTATCATGGCTTTGGTGATGTCATAATGGTCGTCATGACGACGATGATGTCATAATGGACGGCACGGCGACGATGATGTCATAATGGTTGTCACGGCGACGGTGATGTCATAATGGTCGTCATGGCGACGATGATGTCATAATAGTCGTCATGGCGACGATGTTGTCATAATAGTCGTCATGGCGACGATGATGTCATTATGGTTGTCATGGCTTTGGTGATGTCATAATGGTCGTCATGGCGACGGTGATGTTATAATGGTCGTCAAGGCGACGATGATGTCATAATGGTCGTCACGGCGATGATGATGTCACAATGGTCGTCACGGCGACGGTGTTGCCATAATGGTCGTCATGGCGACGATGATGTCATAATGGTCGTCATGGCGACCGTGATGTCATAATGGTCGTCATGACGACGATGATGTCATAATGGTCGTCATGGCGAAGATGATGTCATATTGGTCGTCATGGCGACGATAATGTCATAATAGTCGTCATGGCGACGATGATGTCATTATGGTCGTCATGCCGACGATGACGTCATAATGGTCGTCATGGCGACGGTGTTGCAATAATGGTCGTCATGGCGACGATGATGTCATAATGGTCGTCATGGCGACGATGATGTCATAATGGTCGTCATGGCGACGATGATGTCAATATGGTGGTCATAGCTTTGGTGATGTCATAATGGTCGTCATGGCGACGGTGATGTCATAATGGTCGTCATGGCAATGGTGATGTCAGAATGCTCGTCATGGCGAGGATGATGTCAGTATGGTGGTCATGGCTTTGGTGATGTCATAATAGTCGTCATGGCGACGATGATGTCATAATGGTCGTCACGGCGACGATGATGTCATAATGGTCGTCACGGCGACGATGATGTCATAATGGTCGTCACGGCGATGATGATGTCATAATGGTCGTCACGGCGACGGTGATGTCATAATGGTCGTCATGGCGACGATGATGTCATACTGGTCGTCATGGCGACGGTGTTGCCATAATTGTCGTCATGGCGACGATGATGTCATACTGGTCGTCATGGCGACGGTGTTGCCATAATGGTCGCCATGGCGACGATGACGTCATAATGGTCGTCATGGCGACGATGATGTCATAATGGTCGTCATGGCGACGATGATGTCATACTGGTCGTCATGGCGACGGTGTTGCCATAATGGTCGTCATGGCGACGATGATGTCATAATGATCGTCATGCCGACGATGATGTCATAATGGTCGTCATGGCGACGGTGTTGCCATAATGGTCGTCATGGCGACGATGATGTCATAATATTCGTCATGGTGACGGTGATGTCATAATGGTCGTCATGCCGACGATGATGTCATAATGGTCGTCATGGCGACGATGATGTCATAATGGTCGTCATGGCGACGATGATGTTATAATGGTCGTCATGGCGACGGTGATGTCATAATAGTCGTCATGGCGACGATGATGTCATTATGGTTGTCATGGCTTTGGTGATGTCATAATGGTCGTCATGGCGACGGTGATGTCATAATGGTCGTCACGGCGACGGTGATGTCATAATGGTCGTCATGCCGACGATGATGTCATAATGGTCGTCATGGCGACGGTGTTGCCATAATGGTCGTCATGGCGAAGATGATGTCATAATGGTCGTCATGGCGACGGTGATGTCATAATGGTCGTCATGACGACGATGATGTCATAATGGTCGTCACGGCGATGATGATGTCATAATGGTCGTCACGGCGACGGTGATGTCATAATGGTCTTCATGCCGACGATGATGTCATAATGGTCGTCATGGCGACGGTGTTGCCATAATGGTCGTCATGGCGAAGATGATGTCATAATGGTCGTCATGGCGACGGTGATGTCATAATGGTCGTCATGCCGACGATGATGTCATAATGGTCGTCATGGCGACGGTGTTGCCATAATGGTCGTCATGGCGAAGATGATGTCATAATGGTCGTCACGGCGAGGATGATGTCATAATAGTCGTCATGCCGTCGATGATGTCATAATGGTCGTCATGGCGACGGTGTTGCCACAATGGTCGTCATGGCGACGATGATGTCATAATGGTCGTCATGGCGACGGTGATGTCATAATGGTCGTCATGCCGACGATGATGTCATAATGGTCGTCATGGCGAAGATGACGTCATAATGGTCGTCATGGCGACGATGATGCCATAATGGTCGTCATGGCGACGATGATGTCATAATGGTCGTCATGGCGACGATGATGTCAGTATGGTGGTCATGGCTTTGGTGATGTCATAATGGTCGTCATGGCGACGGTGATGTCATAATGGTCGTCATGGCAATGGTGATGTCAGAATGGTCGTCATGGCGACGATGATGTCAGTATGGTGGTCATGGCTTTGGTGATGTCATAATGGTCGCCATGGCGACGATGATGTCATTATGGTTGTCATGGCTTTGGTGATGTCATAATGGTCGTCATTACGACGATGATGTCATAATGGTCGTCATGGCGATGATGATGTCATTATGGTTATCATGGCTTTGGTGATGTCATAATGGTCGTCATGACGACGATGATGTCATAATGGACGGCACGGCGACGATGATGTCATAATGGTTGTCACGGCGACGGTGATGTCATAATGGTCGTCATGGCGACGATGATGTCATAATAGTCGTCATGGCGACGATGATGTCATAATAGTCGTCATGGCGACGATGATGTCATTATGGTTGTCATGGCTTTGGTGATGTCATAATGGTCGTCATGGCGACGGTGATGTTATAATGGTCGTCAAGGCGACGATGATGTCATAATGGTCGTAACGGCGATGATGATGTCACAATGGTCGTCACGGCGACGGTGTTGCCATAATGGTCGTCATGGCGACGATGATGTCATAATGGTCGTCATGGCGACCGTGATGTTATAATGGTCGTCATGACGACGATGATGTTATAATGGTCGTCATGGCGAAGATGATGTCATATTGGTCGTCATGGCGACGATAATGTCATAATAGTCGTCATGGCGGCGATGATGTCATTATGGTCGTCATGCCGACGATGATGTCATAATGGTCGTCATGGCGACGGTGTTGCAATAATGGTCGTCATGGCGACGATGATGTCATAATGGTCGTCATGGCGACGATGATGTCATAATGGTCGTCATGGCGACGATGATGTCAATATGGTGGTCATGGCTTTGGTGATGTCATAATGGTCGTCATGGCGACGGTGATGTCATAATGGTCGTCACGGCGACGATGATGTCATAATGGTCGTCACGGCGACGATGATGTCATAATGGTCGTCACGGCGACGATGATGTCATAATGGTCGTCACGGCGATGATGATGTCATAATGGTCGTCACGGCGACGGTGATGTCATAATGGTCGTCATGGCGACGATGATGTCATACTGGTCGTCATGGCGACGGTGTTGCCATAATGGTCGTCATGGCGACGATGATGTCATACTGGTCGTCATGGCGACGGTGTTGCCATAATGGTCGTCATGGCGACGATGATGTTATAATGGTCGTCATGACGACGATGATGTTATAATGGTCGTCATGGCGAAGATGATGTCATATTGGTCGTCATGGCGACGATAATGTCATAATAGTCGTCATGGCGACGATGATGTCATTATGGTCGTCATGCCGACGATGATGTCATAATGGTCGTCATGGCGACGGTGTTGCAATAATGGTCGTCATGGCGACGATGATGTCATAATGGTCGTCATGGCGACGATGATGTCATAATGGTCGTCATGGCGACGATGATGTCAATATGGTGGTCATGGCTTTGGTGATGTCATAATGGTCGTCATGGCGACGGTGATGTCATAATGGTCGTCACGGCGACGATGATGTCATAATGGTCGTCACGGCGACGATGATGTCATAATGGTCGTCACGGCGACGATGATGTCATAATGGTCGTCACGGCGATGATGATGTCATAATGGTCGTCACGGCGACGGTGATGTCATAATGGTCGTCATGGCGACGATGATGTCATACTGGTCGTCATGGCGACGGTGTTGCCATAATGGTCGTCATGGCGACGATGATGTCATACTGGTCGTCATGGCGACGGTGTTGCCATAATGGTTGTCATGGCGACGATGACGTCATAATGGTCGTCATGGCGACGATGATGTCATAATGGTCGTCATGGCGACGATGATGTCATACTGGTCGTCATGGCGACGGTGTTGCCATAATGGTCGTCATGGCGACGATGATGTCATAATGGTCGTCATGCCGACGATGATGTCATAATGGTCGTCATGGCGACGGTGTTACCATAATGGTCGTCATGGCGACGATGATGTCATAATGGTCGTCATGGTGACGGTGATGTCATAATGGTCGTCATGCCGACGATGATGTCATAATGGTCGTCATGGCGAAGATGATGTCATAATGGTCGTCATGGCGACGATGATGTCATAATGGTCGTCATGGCGACGATGACGTCATAATGGTCGTCATGGCGACGATGGTGTTATAATGGTCGTCATGGCGACGGTGATGTCATAATAGTCGTCATGGCGACGATGATGTCATTATGGTTGTCATGGCTTTGGTGATGTCATAATGGTCGTCATGGCGACGGTGATGTCATAATGGTCGTCACGGCGACGGTGATGTCATAATGGTCGTCATGCCGACGATGATGTCATAATGGTCGTCATGGCGACGGTGTTGCCATAATGGTCGTCATGGCGAAGATGATGTCATAATGGTCGTCATGGCGACGGTGATGTCATGATGGTCGTCATGACGACGATGATGTCATAATGGTCGTCACGGCGATGATGATGTCATAATGGTCGTCACGGCGACGGTGATGTCATAATGGTCGTCATGGTGACGGTGATGTCATAATGGTCGTCATGCCGACGATGATGTCATAATGGTCGTCATGGCGAAGATGATGTCATAATGGTCGTCATGGCGACGATGACGTCATAATGGTCGTCATGGCGACGATGATGTTATAATGGTCGTCATGGCGACGGTGATGTCATAATAGTCGTCATGGCGACGATGATGTCATTATGGTTGTCATGGCTTTGGTGATGTCATAATGGTCGTCATGGCGACGGTGATGTCATAATGGTCGTCACGGCGACGGTGATGTCATAATGGTCGTCATGCCGACGATGATGTCATAATGGTCGTCATGGCGACGGTGTTGCCATAATGGTCGTCATGGCGAAGATGATGTCATAATGGTCGTCATGGCGACGGTGATGTCATAATGGTCGTCATGACGACGATGATGTCATAATGGTCGTCACGGCGACGATGATGTCATAATGGTCGTCACGGCGACGGTGATGTCATAATGGTCGTCATGCCGACGATGATGTCATAATGGTCGTCATGGCGACGGTGTTGCCATAATGGTCGTCATGGCGAAGATGATGTCATAATGGTCGTCATGGCGACGGTGATGTCATAATGGTCGTCATGCCGACGATGATGTCATAATGGTCGTCATGGCGACGGTGTTGCCATAATGGTCGTCATGGCGAAGATGATGTCATAATGGTCGTCACGGCGACGATGATGTCATAATAGTCGTCATGCCGTCGATGATGTCATAATGGTCGTCATGGCGATGGTGTTGCCACAATGGTCGTCATGGCGACGATGATGTCATAATGGTCGTCATGGCGACGGTGATGTCATAATGGTCGTCATGCCGACGATGATGTCATAATGGTCGTCATGGCGAAGATGACGTCATAATGGTCGTCATGGCGACGATGATGTCATAATGGTCGTCATGGCGACGATGACGTCATAATGGTCGTCATGGCGACGATGATGTCATAATGGTCGTCATGGCGAAGGTGATGTCATAATATTCGTCATGGCGACGATGATGTCATAATGGTCGTCATGCCGACGATGATGTCATAATGGTCGTCATGGCGACGGTGTTGCCATAATGGTCGTCATGGCGACGATGATGCCATAATGGTCGTCATGGCGACGATGATGTCATAATGGTCGTCATGGCGACGATGATGTCAGTATGGTGGTCATGGCTTTGGTGATGTCATAATGGTCGTCATGGCGACGGTGATGTCATAATGGTCGTCATGGCAATGGTGATGTCAGAATGGTCGTCATGGCGACGATGATGTCAGTATGGTGGTCATGGCTTTGGTGATGTCATAATGGCCGTCATGGCGACGATGATGTCATTATGGTTGTCATGGCTTTGGTGATGTCATAATGGTTGTCATGGCGACGGTGATGTCATAATGGTCGTCATGGCGACGATGATGTCATAATGGTCGTCACGACGATGATGATGTCATAATGGTCGTCATGGCGACGGTGATGTCATAATATTCGTCATGGCGACGATGATATCATAATGGTCGTCATGCCGACGATGATGTCATAATGGTCGTCATGGCGACGGTGTTGCCATAATGGTCGTCATGGTGACGATGATGTCATAATGGTCGTCATGGCGACGATGATATTATAAAGATCGTCATGGCGACGATGATGTCAGTATGGTGGTCATGGCTTTGGTGATGTCATAATGGTCGTCATGGCGACGGTGATGTCATAATGGTCGTCATGGCAATGGTGATGTCAGAATGGTCGTCATGGCGACGATGATGTCAGTATGGTGGTCATGGCTTTGGTGATGTCATAATGGTCGTCATGGCGACGATGATGTCATTATGGTTGTCATGGCTTTGGTGATGTCATAATGGTTGTCATGGCGACGGTGATGTCATAATGGTCGTCATGGCGACGATGATGTCATAATGGTCGTCACGACGATGATGATGTCATAATGGTCGTCACGGCGACGGTGATGTCATAATGGTCGTCATGCCGACGATGATGTCATAATGGTCGTCATGGCGACGGTGTTGCCATAATGGTCGTCATGGCGACGATGATGTCATAATGGTCGTCATGACGACGATGATGTCATAATGGTCGTCATGGCGAAGATGATGTCATAATGGTCGTCATGGCGACCATAATGTCATAATAGTCGTCATGGTGACGATGATGTCATTATGGTCGTCATGCCGACGATGATGTCATAATGGTCGTCATGGCGACGGTGTTGCCATAATGGTCGTCATGGCGACGATGATGTCATAATGGTCGTCATGGCGACGATGATGTCAATATGATGGTCATGGCTTTGGTGATGTCATAATGGTCGTCATGGCGACGATGATGTCATAATGGTCGTCATGGCGACGATGACGTCATAATGGTCATCATGGCGACGATGATGTCATAATGTCGTCATGGCGACGATGATGTCATACTGGTCGTCATGGCGACGGTGTTGCCATAATGGTCGTCATGGCGACGATGATGTCATAATGGTCGTCACGGCGACGATGATGTCATAATGGTCGTCACGGCGACGGTGATGTCATAATGGTCGTCATGGCGACGATGATGTCATACTGGTCGTCATGGCGACGGTGTTGCCATAATGGTCGTCATGGCGACGATGATATCATAATGGTCGTCATGGCGACGATGATGTCATAATGGTCGTCATGCCGACGATGATGTCATAATGGTCGTCATGGCGAAGATGACGTCATAATGGTCGTCATGGCGACGATGATGTCATAATGGTCGTCATGGCGACGGTGATGTCATAATATTCGTCATGGCGACGATGGTATCATAATGGTCGTCATGCCGACGATGATGTCATAATGGTCGTCATGGCGACGGTGTTGCCATAATGGTCGTCATGGCGACGATGATGTCATAATGGTCGTCATGGCGACGATGATGTTATAATGATCGTCATGGCGACGATGATGTCAGTATGGTGGTCATGGCTTTGGTGATGTCATAATGGTCGTCATGGCGACGGTGATGTCATAATGGTCGTCATGGCAATGGTGATGTCAGAATGGTCGTCATGGCGACGATGATGTCAATATGGTGGTCATGGCTTTGGTGATGTCATAATGGTCGTCATGGCGACGATGATGTCATTATGGTTGTCATGGCTTTGGTGATGTCATAATGGTCGTCATGCCGACGATGATGTCATAATGGTCGTCATTGCGAAGATGATGTCATAATGGTCGTCATGGCGACGATGATGTCATAATGGTCGTCATGGCGACGATGATGCCATAATGGTCGTCATGGCGACGATGACGTCATAATGGTCGTCATGGCGACGATGATGTCATAATAGTCGTCACGGCGGTGATGATGTCATAATGGTCGTCACGGCGACGGTGATGTCATAATGGTCGTCATGGCGACGATGATGTCATAATGGTCGTCATGGCGACGATGATGTCATACTGGTCGTCATGGCGACGGTGTTGCCATAATGGTCGTGATGGCGACGGTGTTGCCATAATGGTCGTCATGGCGACGATGATGTCATAATGGTCGTCATGGCGACGGTGATGTCATAATGGTCGTCATGCCGACGATGATGTCATAATGGTCGTCATGGCGAAGATGATGTCATAATGGTCGTCATGGCGACGATGATGTCAGTATGGTGGTCATGGCTTTGGTGATGTCATAATGGTCGTCATGGCGACGATGATGTCATTATGGTTGTCATGGCTTTGGTGATGTCATAATGGTCGTCATGGCGACGGTGATGTCATAATGGTCGTCACGGCGACGGTGATGTCATAATGGTCGTCATGGCGACGATGATGTCATACTGGTCGTCATGGCGACGGTGTTGCCATAATGGTCGTCATGGCGACGATGATGTCATAATGGTCGTCATGGCGACGATGATGCCATAATGGTCGTCATGGCGACGATGATGTCATACTGGTCGTCATGGCGACGGTGTTGCCATAATGGTCGTCATGCCGACGATGATGTCATAATGGTCGTCATGGCGACGTTGTTGCCATAATGGTCGTCATGGCGACGATGATGTCATAATGGTCGTCATGGCGATGATGATGTCATAATGGTCGTCATGGCGACGATGATGTCAATATGGTGGTCATGGCTTTGGTGATGTCATAATGGTCTTCATGGCGACGGTGATGTCATAATGGTCGTCATGGCAACGGTGATGTCAGAATGGTCGTCATGGCGACGATGATGTCAGTATGGTGGTCATGGCTTTGGTGATGTCATAATAGTCGTCATGGCGACGATGATGTCATAATGGTCGTCATGTCGACGATGATGTCATAATGGTCGTCATGGCGACGATGATGTCATAATGGTCGTCATGGCGACGATGATGTCAGTATGGTGGTCATGGCTTTGGTGATGTCAGAATGGTCGTCATGGCGACGATGATGTCAGTATGGTGGTCATGGCTTTGGTGATGTCATAATGGTCGTCATGGCGACGATGATGTCATTATGGTTGTCATGGCTTTGGTGATGTCATAATGGTCGTCATGGCGACGGTGATGTCATAATGGTCGTCATGGCGACGATGATGTCATAATGGTCGTCACGGCGATGATGATGTCATAATGGTCGTCACGGCGACGGTGATGTCATAATGGTCGTCATGCCGACGATGATGTCATAATGGTCGTCATGGCGACGGTGTTGCCATAATGGTCGTCATGGCGACGATGATGTCATAATGGTCGTCATGGCGACGGTGATGTCATAATGGTCGTCATGACGATGATGATGTCATAATGGTCGTCATGGCGAAGATGATGTCATAATGGTCGTCATGGCGACGATAATGTCATAATAGTCGTCATGGCGACGATGATGTCATTATGGTCGTCATGCCGACGATGATGTCATAATGGTCGTCATGGCGACGGTGTTCCCATAATGGTCGTCATGGCGATGATGATGTCAATATGATGGTCATGGCTTTGGTGATGTCATAATGGTCGTCATGGCGACGGTGATGTCATAATGGTCGTCATGGCAATGGTGATGTCAGAATGCTCGTCATGGCGACGATGATGTCAGTATGGTGTTCATGGCTTTGGTGATGTCATAATAGTCGTCATGGCGACGATGATGTCAGAATGGTCGTCATGGCGACGATGATGTCATTATGGTTGTCATGGCTTTGGTGATGTCACAATGGTCGTCATGGCGACGGTGATGTCATAATGGTCGTCATGGCGACGATGATGTCATAATGGTCGTCACGGCGATGATGATGTCATAATGGTCGTCACGGCGACGGTGATGTCATAATGGTCGTCATGGCGACGATGATGTCATACTGGTCGTCATGGCGACGGTGTTGCCATAATGGTCGTCATGGCGACGATGATGTCATAATGGTCGTCATGGCGACGATGATGCCATAATGGTCGTCATGGCGACGATGATGCCATAATGGTCGTCATGCCGACGATGATGTCATAATGGTCGTCATGGCGACGTTGTTGCCATAATGGTCGTCATGGCGACGATGATGTCATAATGGTCGTCATGGCGATGATGATGTCATAATGGTCGTCATGGCAACGATGATGTCAATATGGTGGTCATGGCTTTGGTGATGTCATAATGGTCTTCATGGCGACGGTGATGTCATAATGGTCGTCATGGCAATGGTGATGTCAGAATGGTCGTCATGGCGACGATGATGTCAGTATGGTGGTCATGGCTTTGGTGATGTCATAATAGTCGTCATGGCGACGATGATGTCATAATGGTCGTCATGTCGACGATGATGTCATAATGGTCGTCATGGCGACGATGATGTCATAATGGTCGTCATGGCGACGATGATGTCAGTATGGTGGTCATGGCTTTGGTGATGTCAGAATGGTCGTCATGGCGACGATGATGTCAGTATGGTGGTCATGGCTTTGGTGATGTCATAATGGTCGTCATGGCGACGATGATGTCATTATGGTTGTCATGGCTTTGGTGATGTCAGAATGGTCGTCATGGCGACGATGATGTCATAATGGTCGTCATGGCGACGATGATGTCATAATGGTCGTCACGGCGATGATGATGTCATAATGGTCGTCACGGCGATGATGATGTCATAATGGTCGTCACGGCGACGGTGATGTCATAATGGTCGTCATGCCGACTATGATGTCATAATGGTCGTCATGGCGACGGTGTTGCCATAATGGTCGTCATGGCGACGATGATGTCATAATGGTCGTCATGGCGACGATGATGCCATAATGGTCGTCATGGCGACGATGATGCCATAATGGTCGTCATGCCGACGATGATGTCATAATGGTCGTCATGGCGACGTTGTTGCCATAATGGTCGTCATGGCAACGATGATGTCATAATGGTCGTCATGGCGATGATGATGTCATAATGGTCGTCATGGCGACGATGATGTCAATATGGTGGTCATGGCTTTGGTGATGTCATAATGGTCTTCATGGCGACGGTGATGTCATAATGGTCGTCATGGCAATGGTGATGTCAGAATGGTCGTCATGGCGACGATGATGTCAGTATGGTGGTCATGGCTTTGGTGATGTCATAATAGTCGTCATGGCGACGATGATGTCATAATGGTCGTCATGTCGACGATGATGTCATAATGGTCGTCATGGCGACGATGATGTCATAATGGTCGTCATGGCGACGATGATGTCAGTATGGTGGTCATGGCTTTGGTGATGTCAGAATGGTCGTCATGGCGACGATGATGTCAGTATGGTGGTCATGGCTTTGGTGATGTCATAATGGTCGTCATGGCGACGATGATGTCATTATGGTTGTCATGGCTTTGGTGATGTCATAATGGTCATCATGGCGACGGTGATGTCATAATGGTCGTCATGGCGACGATGATGTCATAATGGTCGTCACGGCGATGATGATGTCATAATGGTCGTCACGGCGACGGTGATGTCATAATGGTCGTCATGGCGACGATGATGTCATACTGGTCGTCATGGCGACGGTGTTGCCATAATGGTCGTCATGGCGACGATGATGTCATAATGGTCGTCATGGCGACGATGATACCATAATGGTCGTCATGGCGACGATGATGCCATAATGGTCGTCATGGCGACGATGACGTCATAATGGTCGTCATGGCGACGATGATGTCATAATGGTCGTCATGGCGACGATGATGTCATAATGGTCGTCATGGTGACGATGATGTCATAATGGTCGTCATGGCGACGGTGTTGCCATAATGGTCGTCATGGCGACGATGATGTCATAATGGTCGTCATGGCGACGGTGATGTCATAATGGTCGTCATGGCGACGGTGATGTCATAATGGTCGTCATGGCGACGATGATGTGATAATGGTCGTCACGGCGACGATGATGTCATAATGGTCGTCACGGCGACGGTGATGTCATAATGGTCGTCATGGCGACGATGATGTCATACTGGTCGTCATGGCGACGGTGTTGCCATAATGGTCGTCATGGCGACGATGATGTCATAATGGTCGTCATGGCGACGATGACGTCATAATGGTCGTCATGGCGACGATGATTTCATAATGTCGTCATGGCGACGATGATGTCATACTGGTCGTCATGGCAACGGTGTTGCCATAATGGTCGTCATGGCGACGATGATGTCATAATGGTCGTCACGGCGACGATGATGTCATAATGGTCGTCACGGCGACGGTGATGTCATAATGGTCGTCATGGCGACGATGATGTCATACTGGTCGTCATGGCGACGGTGTTGCCATAATGGTCGTCATGGCGATGATGATGTCATAATGGTCGTCATGGCGACGATGATGTCATAATGGTCGTCATGCCGACGATGATGTCATAATGGTCGTCATGGCGAAGATGATGTCATAATGGTCGTCATGGCGACGATGATGTCATAATGGTCGTCATGGCGACGATGACGTCATAATGGTCGTCATGGCGACGGTGATGTCATAATGGTCGTCATGGCGACGGTGATGTCATAATATTCGTCATGGCGACGATGATATCATAATGGTCGTCATGCCGACGATGATGTCATAATGGTCGTCATGGCGACGGTGTTGCCATAATGGTCGTCATGGCGACGATGATGTCATAATGGTCGTCATGGCGACGATGATGTTATAATGATCGTCATGGCGACGATGATGTCAGTATGGTGGTCATGGCTTTGGTGATGTCATAATGGTCGTCATGGCGACGGTGATGTCATAATGGTCGTCATGGCAATGGTGATGTCAGAATGGTCGTCATGGCGACGATGATGTCAATATGGTGGTCATGGCTTTGGTGATGTCATAATGGTCGTCATGGCGACGATGATGTCATAATGGTCGTCACGGCGACGGTGATGTCATAATGGTCGTCATGGCGACGATGAGGTCATACTGGTCGTCATGGCGACGGTGTTGCCATAATGGTCGTCATGGTGACGATGATGTCATAATGGTCGTCATGGCGACGATGATGTCATAATGGTCATCATGCCGACGATGATGTCATAATGGTCGTCATGGCGACGATGATGTCATAATGGTCGTCATGGCGACGATGACGTCATAATGGTCTTCATGGCGACGATGATGTCATAATGGTCGTCATGGCGACGGTGATGCCATAATAGTCGTCATGGCGACGATGATGTCATAATGGTCGTCATGCCGACGATGATGTCATAATGGTCGTCATGGCGACGGTGTTGCCATAATGGTCGTCATGGTGACGATGATGTCATAATGGTCGTCATGGCGACGATGATGTCATAATGGTCGTCATGGCGACGATGATGTCAGTATGGTGGTCATGGCTTTGGTGATGTCATAATGGTCGTCATGGCGACCGTGATGTCATAATGGTCGTCATGGCAATGGTGATGTCAGAATGGTCGTCATGGCGACGATGATGTCAGTATGGTGGTCATGGCTTTGGTGATGTCATAATGGTCGTCATGGCGACGATGATGTCATAATGGTCGTCATGGCGACGATGATGTCAATATGGTTGTCATGGCTTTGGTGATGTCATAATAGTCGTCATGGCGACGGTGATGTCATAATGGTCGTCATGGCGACGATGATGTCATAATGGTCGTCATGGCGAAGATGATGTCATAATGGTCGTCATGGCGACGATGATGTCATAATGGTCGTCATGGCGACGATGATGTCAGTATGGTGGTCATGGCTTTGGTGATGTCATAATGGTCGTCATGGCGACGGTGATGTCATAATGGTCGTCATGGCAATGGTGATGTCAGAATGGTCGTCATGGCGACGATGATGTCATTATGGTTGTCATGGCTTTGGTGATGTCATAATGGTCGTCATGGCGACGGTGATGTCATAATGGTCGTCATGGCGACGATGATGTCATAATGGTCGTCACGGCGATGATGATGTCATAATGGTCGTCACGGCGACGGTGATGTCATAATGGTCGTCATGGCGACGATGATGTCATACTGGTCGTCATGGCGACGGTGTTGCCATAATGGTCGTCATGGCGACGATGATGTCATAATGGTCGTCATGGCGACGATGATGCCATAATGGTCGTCATGGCGACGATGATGCCATAATGGTCGTCATGGCGACGATGATGTCATACTGGTCGTCATGGCGACGGTGTTGCCATAATGGTCGTCATGCCGACGATGATGTCATAATGGTCGTCATGGCGACGTTGTTGCCATAATGGTCGTCATGGCGACGATGATGTCATAATGGTCGTCATGGCGATGATGATGTCATAATGGTCGTCATGGCGACGATGATGTCAATATGGTGGTCATGGCTTTGGTGATGTCATAATGGTCTTCATGGCGACGGTGATGTCATAATGGTCGTCATGGCAACGGTGATGTCAGAATGGTCGTCATGGCGACGATGATGTCAGTATGGTGGTCATGGCTTTGGTGATGTCATAATAGTCGTCATGGCGACGATGATGTCATAATGGTCGTCATGTCGACGATGATGTCATAATGGTCGTCATGGCGACGATGATGTCATAATGGTCGTCATGGCGACGATGATGTCAGTATGGTGGTCATGGCTTTGGTGATGTCAGAATGGTCGTCATGGCGACGATGATGTCAGTATGGTGGTCATGGCTTTGGTGATGTCATAATGGTCGTCATGGCGACGATGATGTCATTATGGTTGTCATGGCTTTGGTGATGTCATAATGGTCGTCATGGCGACGGTGATGTCATAATGGTCGTCATGGCGACGATGATGTCATAATGGTCGTCACGGCGATGATGATGTCATAATGGTCGTCATGGCGACGGTGTTGCCATAATGGTCGTCATGGCGACGATGATGTCATAATGGTCGTCATGGCGACGGTGATGTCATAATGGTCGTCATGACGATGATGATGTCATAATGGTCGTCATGGCGAAGATGATGTCATAATGGTCGTCATGGCGACGATAATGTCATAATAGTCGTCATGGCGACGATGATGTCATTATGGTCGTCATGCCGACGATGATGTCATAATGGTCGTCATGGCGACGGTGTTCCCATAATGGTCGTCATGGCGATGATGATGTCAATATGATGGTCATGGCTTTGGTGATGTCATAATGGTCGTCATGGCGACGGTGATGTCATAATGGTCGTCATGGCAATGGTGATGTCAGAATGCTCGTCATGGCGACGATGATGTCAGTATGGTGTTCATGGCTTTGGTGATGTCATAATAGTCGTCATGGCGACGATGATGTCAGAATGGTCGTCATGGCGACGATGATGTCATTATGGTTGTCATGGCTTTGGTGATGTCACAATGGTCGTCATGGCGACGGTGATGTCATAATGGTCGTCATGGCGACGATGATGTCATAATGGTCGTCACGGCGATGATGATGTCATAATGGTCGTCACGGCGACGGTGATGTCATAATGGTCGTCATGGCGACGATGATGTCATACTGGTCGTCATGGCGACGGTGTTGCCATAATGGTCGTCATGGCGACGATGATGTCATAATGGTCGTCATGGCGACGATGATGCCATAATGGTCGTCATGGCGACGATGATGCCATAATGGTCGTCATGCCGACGATGATGTCATAATGGTCGTCATGGCGACGTTGTTGCCATAATGGTCGTCATGGCGACGATGATGTCATAATGGTCGTCATGGCGATGATGATGTCATAATGGTCGTCATGGCAACGATGATGTCAATATGGTGGTCATGGCTTTGGTGATGTCATAATGGTCTTCATGGCGACGGTGATGTCATAATGGTCGTCATGGCAATGGTGATGTCAGAATGGTCGTCATGGCGACGATGATGTCAGTATGGTGGTCATGGCTTTGGTGATGTCATAATAGTCGTCATGGCGACGATGATGTCATAATGGTCGTCATGTCGACGATGATGTCATAATGGTCGTCATGGCGACGATGATGTCATAATGGTCGTCATGGCGACGATGATGTCAGTATGGTGGTCATGGCTTTGGTGATGTCAGAATGGTCGTCATGGCGACGATGATGTCAGTATGGTGGTCATGGCTTTGGTGATGTCATAATGGTCGTCATGGCGACGATGATGTCATTATGGTTGTCATGGCTTTGGTGATGTCAGAATGGTCGTCATGGCGACGATGATGTCATAATGGTCGTCATGGCGACGATGATGTCATAATGGTCGTCACGGCGATGATGATGTCATAATGGTCGTCACGGCGACGGTGATGTCATAATGGTCGTCATGCCGACTATGATGTCATAATGGTCGTCATGGCGACGGTGTTGCCATAATGGTCGTCATGGCGACGATGATGTCATAATGGTCGTCATGGCGACGATGATGCCATAATGGTCGTCATGGCGACGATGATGCCATAATGGTCGTCATGCCGACGATGATGTCATAATGGTCGTCATGGCGACGTTGTTGCCATAATGGTCGTCATGGCAACGATGATGTCATAATGGTCGTCATGGCGATGATGATGTCATAATGGTCGTCATGGCGACGATGATGTCAATATGGTGGTCATGGCTTTGGTGATGTCATAATGGTCTTCATGGCGACGGTGATGTCATAATGGTCGTCATGGCAATGGTGATGTCAGAATGGTCGTCATGGCGACGATGATGTCAGTATGGTGGTCATGGCTTTGGTGATGTCATAATAGTCGTCATGGCGACGATGATGTCATAATGGTCGTCATGTCGACGATGATGTCATAATGGTCGTCATGGCGACGATGATGTCATAATGGTCGTCATGGCGACGATGATGTCAGTATGGTGGTCATGGCTTTGGTGATGTCAGAATGGTCGTCATGGCGACGATGATGTCAGTATGGTGGTCATGGCTTTGGTGATGTCATAATGGTCGTCATGGCGACGATGATGTCATTATGGTTGTCATGGCTTTGGTGATGTCATAATGGTCATCATGGCGACGGTGATGTCATAATGGTCGTCATGGCGACGATGATGTCATAATGGTCGTCACGGCGATGATGATGTCATAATGGTCGTCACGGCGACGGTGATGTCATAATGGTCGTCATGGCGACGATGATGTCATACTGGTCGTCATGGCGACGGTGTTGCCATAATGGTCGTCATGGCGACGATGATGTCATAATGGTCGTCATGGCGACGATGATACCATAATGGTCGTCATGGCGACGATGATGCCATAATGGTCGTCATGGCGACGATGACGTCATAATGGTCGTCATGGCGACGATGATGTCATAATGGTCGTCATGGCGACGATGATGTCATAATGGTCGTCATGGTGACGATGATGTCATAATGGTCGTCATGGCGACGGTGTTGCCATAATGGTCGTCATGGCGACGATGATGTCATAATGGTCGTCATGGCGACGGTGATGTCATAATGGTCGTCATGGCGACGGTGATGTCATAATGGTCGTCATGGCGACGATGATGTGATAATGGTCGTCACGGCGACGATGATGTCATAATGGTCGTCACGGCGACGGTGATGTCATAATGGTCGTCATGGCGACGATGATGTCATACTGGTCGTCATGGCGACGGTGTTGCCATAATGGTCGTCATGGCGACGATGATGTCATAATGGTCGTCATGGCGACGATGACGTCATAATGGTCGTCATGGCGACGATGATTTCATAATGTCGTCATGGCGACGATGATGTCATACTGGTCGTCATGGCAACGGTGTTGCCATAATGGTCGTCATGGCGACGATGATGTCATAATGGTCGTCACGGCGACGATGATGTCATAATGGTCGTCACGGCGACGGTGATGTCATAATGGTCGTCATGGCGACGATGATGTCATACTGGTCGTCATGGCGACGATGATGTCATACTGGTCGTCATGGCGACGGTGTTGCCATAATGGTCGTCATGGCGATGATGATGTCATAATGGTCGTCATGGCGACGATGATGTCATAATGGTCGTCATGCCGACGATGATGTCATAATGGTCGTCATGGCGAAGATGATGTCATAATGGTCGTCATGGCGACGATGACGTCATAATGGTCGTCATGGCGACGGTGATGTCATAATGGTCGTCATGGCGACGGTGATGTCATAATATTCGTCATGGCGACGATGATATCATAATGGTCGTCATGCCGACGATGATGTCATAATGGTCGTCATGGCGACGGTGTTGCCATAATGGTCGTCATGGCGACGATGATGTCATAATGGTCGTCATGGCGACGATGATGTTATAATGATCGTCATGGCGACGATGATGTCAGTATGGTGGTCATGGCTTTGGTGATGTCATAATGGTCGTCATGGCGACGGTGATGTCATAATGGTCGTCATGGCAATGGTGATGTCAGAATGGTCGTCATGGCGACGATGATGTCAATATGGTGGTCATGGCTTTGGTGATGTCATAATGGTCGTCATGGCGACGATGATGTCATTATGGTTGTCATGGCTTTGGTGATGTCATAATGGTCGTCATGCCGACGATGATGTCATAATGGTCGTCATGGCGAAGATGATGTCATAATGGTCGTCATGGCGACGATGATGTCATAATGGTCGTCATGGCGACGATGACGTCATAATGGTCGTCATGCCGACGATGATGTCATAATGGTCGTCACGGCGATGATGATGTCATAATGGTCGTCACGGCGACGGTGATGTCATAATGGTCGTCATGGCGACGATGATGTCATACTGGTCGTCATGGCGACGGTGTTGCCATAATGGTCGTCATGGCGACGATGATGTCATAATGGTCGTCATGGCGACGATGATGCCATAATGGTCGTCATGGCGACGATGATGCCATAATGGTCGTCATGGCGACGATGATGTCATAATGGTCGTCATGGCGACGATGATGTCATACTGGTCGTCATGGCGACGGTGTTGCCATAATGGTCGTCATGGCGACGATGATGTCATAATGGTCGTCATGCCGACGATGATGTCATAATGGTCGTCATGGCGACGGTGTTGCCATAATGGTCGTCATGGCGACGATGATGTCATAATGGTCGTCATGGCGACGGTGATGTCATAATGGTCGTCATGCCGACGATGATGCCATAATGGTCGTCATGCCGACGATGATGTCATAATGGTCGTCACGGCGATGATGATGTCATAATGATCGTCACGGCGACGGTGATGTCATAATGGTCGTCATGGCGACGATGATGTCATACTGGTCGTCATGGCGACGGTGTTGCCATAATGGTCGTCATGGCGACGATGATGTCATAATGGTCGTCATGGCGACGATGATGCCATAATGGTCGTCACGGCGATGATGATGTCATAATGGTCGTCATGGCGAAGATGACGTCATAATGGTCGTCATGGCGACGATGATGTCATAATGGTCGTCATGGCGACGATGACGTCATAATGGTCGTCATGGCGACGATGATGTTATAATGGTCGTCATGGCGACGGTGATGTCATAATAGTCGTCATGGCGACGATGATGTCATAATGGTCGTCATGCCGACGATGATGTCATAATGGTCGTCATGGCGACGTTGTTGCCATAATGGTCGTCATGGCGACGATGATGTCATAATGGTCGTCATGGCGATGATGATGTCATAATGGTCGTCATGGCGACGATGATGTCAATATGGTGGTCATGGCTTTGGTGATGTCATAATGGTCTTCATGGCGACGGTGATGTCATAATGGTCGTCATGGCAATGGTGATGTCAGAATGGTCGTCATGGCGACGATGATGTCATTATGGTTGTCATGGCTTTGGTGATGTCATAATGGTCGTCATGGCGACGATGATGTCATAATGGTCGTCATGGCGACGATGATGTCAGTATGGTGGTCATGGCTTTGGTGATGTCAGAATGGTCGTCATGGCGACGATGATGTCAGTATGGTGGTCATGGCTTTGGTGATGTCATAATGGTCGTCATGGCGACGATGATGTCGTTATGGTTGTCATGGCTTTGGTGATGTCATAATGATCGTCATGGTGACGGTGATGTCATAATGGTCGTCATGGCGACGATGATGTCATAATGGTCGTCACGGCGATGATGATGTCATAATGGTCGTCACGGCGATGATGATGTCATAATGGTCGTCACGGCGACGGTGATGTCATAATGGTCGTCATGCCGACGATGATGTCATAATGGTCGTCATGGCGACGGTGTTGCCATAATGGTCGTCATGGCGACGATGATGTCATAATGGTCGTCATGGCGACGGTGATGTCATAATGGTCGTCATGGCGACGGTGATGTCATAATGGTCGTCATGACGATGATGATGTCATAATGGTCGTCATGGCGAAGATGATGTCATAATGGTCGTCATGGCGACGATAATGTCATTATGGTCGTCATGCCGACGATGATGTCATAATGGTCGTCATGGCGACGGTGTTCCCATAATGGTCGTCATGGCGATGATGATGTCATAATGGTCGTCATGGCGACGATGATGTCATAATGGTCGTCATGGCGACGATGATGTCAATATGATGGTCATGGCTTTGGTGATGTCATAATGGTCGTCATGGCGACGGTGATGTCATAATGGTCGTCATGGCAATGGTGATGTCAGAATGCTCGTCATGGCGACGATGATGTCAGTATGGTGGTCATGGCTTTGGTGATGTCATAATAGTCGTCATGGCGACGATGATGTCATAATGGTCGTCATGGCGACGATGATGTCATAATGGTCGTCACGGCGACGGTGATGTCATAATGGTCGTCATGGCGACGATGAGGTCATACTGGTCGTCATGGCGACGGTGTTGCCATAATGGTCGTCATGGCGACGATGATGTCATAATGGTCGTCATGGCGACGATGATGTCATAATGGTCGTCATGGCGACGATGATGTCATAATGGTCGTCATGGCGACGATGACGTCATAATGGTCTTCATGGCGACGATGATGTCATAATGGTCGTCATGGCGACGGTGATGCCATAATAGTCGTCATGGCGACGATGATGTCATAATGGTCGTCATGCCGACGATGATGTCATAATGGTCGTCATGGCGATGGTGTTGCCATAATGGTCGTCATGGTGACGATGATGTCATAATGGTCGTCATGGCGACGATGATGTCATCATGGTCGTCATGGCGACGATGATGTCAGTATGGTGGTCATGGCTTTGGTGATGTCATAATGGTCGTCATGGCGACCGTGATGTCATAATGGTCGTCATGGCAATGGTGATGTCAGAATGGTCGTCATGGCGACGATGATGTCAGTATGGTGGTCATGGCGACGATGATGTCATAATGGTCGTCATGGCGACGATGATGTCATAATGGTCGTCATGGTGACGATGATGTCAATATGGTTGTCATGGCTTTGGTGATGTCATAATAGTCGTCATGGCGACGGTGATGTCATAATGGTCGTCATGGCGACGATGATGTCATAATGGTCGTCATGGCGACGATGATGTCATAATGGTCGTCATGGCGACGATGATGTCATAATGGTCGTCACGGCGACGATGATGTCATAATGGTCGTCACGGCGATGATGATGTCATAATGGTCGTCACGGCGACGGTGATGTCATAATGGTCGTCATGGCGACGATGATGTCATACTGGTCGTCATGGCGACGGTGTTGCCATAATGGTCGTCATGGCGACGATGATGTCATAATGGTCGTCATGGCGACGATGATGCCATAATGGTCGTCATGGCGACGATGACGTCATAATGGTGGTCATGGCGACGATGATGTCATAATGGTCGTCATGGCGACGATGATGTCATACTGGTCGTCATGGCGACGGTGTTGCCATAATGGTCGTCATGGCGACGATGATGTCATAATGGTCGTCATGCCGACGATGATGTCATAATGGTCGTCATGGCGACGGTGTTGCCATAATGGTCGTCATGGCGACGATGATGTCATAATGGTCGTCATGGCGACGGTGATGTCATAATGGTCGTCATGCCGACGATGATGTCATAATGGTCGTCATGGCGAAGATGATATCATAATGGTCGTCATGGCGACGATGACGTCATAATGGTCGTCATGGCGACGATGATGTCATAATGGTCGTCATGGCGACGATGACGTCATAATGGTCGTCATGGCGACGATGATGTTATAATGGTCGTCATGGCGACGGTGATGTCATAATAGTCGTCATGGCGACGATGATGTCATAATGGTCGTCATGCCGACGATGATGTCATAATGGTCGTCATGGCGACGTTGTTGCCATAATGGTCGTCATGGCGACGATGATGTCATAATGGTCGTAATGGCGATGATGATGTCATAATGGTCGTCATGGCGACGATGATGTCAATATGGTGGTCATGGCTTTGGTGATGTCATAATGGTCTTCATGGCTTTGGTGATGTCATAATGGTCGTCATGGCAATGGTGATGTCAGAATTGTCGTCATGGCGACGATGATGTCAGTATGGTGGTCATGGCTTTGGTGATGTCATAATGGTCGTCACGGCGACGATGATGTCATAATGGTCGTTATGGTGACGGTGTTGCCATAATGGTCGTCATGGAGACGATGATGTCATAATGGTCGTCATGGCGAAGATGATGTCATAATGGTCGTCATGGCGACGATGATGTCATAATGGTCGTCATGGCGACGATGACGTCATCATGGTCGTCATGGCGACGATGATGTCATAATGGTCGTCATGGCGACGGTGATGTCATAATATTCGTCATGGCGACGATGATATCATAATGGTCGTCATGCCGACGATGATGTCACAATGGTCGTCATGGCGACGGTGTTGCCATAATGGTCGTCATGGTGACGATGATGTCATAATGGTCGTCATGGCGACGATGATATTATAAAGATCGTCATGGCGACGATGATGTCAGTATGGTGGTCATGGCTTTGGTGATGTCATAATGGTCGTCATGGCGACGGTGATGTCATAATGGTCGTCATGGCAATGGTGATGTCAGAATGGTCGTCATGGCGACGATGATGTCAGTATGGTGGTCATGGCTTTGGTGATGTCATAATGGCCGTCATGGCGACGATGATGTCATTATGGTTGTCATGGCTTTGGTGATGTCATAATGGTTGTCATGGCGACGGTGATGTCATAATGGTCGTCATGGCGACGATGATGTCATAATGGTCGTCACGACGATGATGATGTCATAATGGTCGTCATGGCGACGGTGATGTCATAATATTCGTCATGGCGACGATGATATCATAATGGTCGTCATGCCGACGATGATGTCATAATGGTCGTCATGGCGACGGTGTTGCCATAATGGTCGTCATGGTGACGATGATGTCATAATGGTCGTCATGGCGACGATGATATTATAAAGATCGTCATGGCGACGATGATGTCAGTATGGTGGTCATGGCTTTGGTGATGTCATAATGGTCGTCATGGCGACGGTGATGTCATAATGGTCGTCATGGCAATGGTGATGTCAGAATGGTCGTCATGGCGACGATGATGTCAGTATGGTGGTCATGGCTTTGGTGATGTCATAATGGTCGTCATGGCGACGATGATGTCATTATGGTTGTCATGGCTTTGGTGATGTCATAATGGTTGTCATGGCGACGGTGATGTCATAATGGTCGTCATGGCGACGATGATGTCATAATGGTCGTCACGACGATGATGATGTCATAATGGTCGTCACGGCGACGGTGATGTCATAATGGTCGTCATGCCGACGATGATGTCATAATGGTCGTCATGGCGACGGTGTTGCCATAATGGTCGTCATGGCGACGATGATGTCATAATGGTCGTCATGACGACGATGATGTCATAATGGTCGTCATGGCGAAGATGATGTCATAATGGTCGTCATGGCGACCATAATGTCATAATAGTCGTCATGGTGACGATGATGTCATTATGGTCGTCATGCCGACGATGATGTCATAATGGTCGTCATGGCGACGGTGTTGCCATAATGGTCGTCATGGCGACGATGATGTGATAATGGTCGTCATGGCGACGATGATGTCATAATGGTCGTCATGGCGACGATGATGTCAATATGATGGTCATGGCTTTGGTGATGTCATAATGGTCGTCATGGCGACGATGATGTCATAATGGTCGTCATGGCAATGGTGATGTCAGAATGCTCGTCATGGCGACGATGATGTCAGTATGGTGGTCATGGCTTTGGTGATGTCATAATAGTCGTCATGGCGACGATGATGTCATAATGGTCGTCATGGCGACGATGATGTCATAATGGTCGTCACGGCGACGGTGATGTCATAATGGTCGTCATGGCGACGATGAGGTCATACTGGTCGTCATGGCGACGGTGTTGCCATAATGGTCGTCATGGCGACGATGATGTCATAATGGTCTTCATGGCGACGATGATGTCATAATGGTCGTCATGCCGACGATGATGTCATAATGGTCGTCATGGCGACGATGATGTCATAATGGTCGTCATGGCGACGATGACGTCATAATGGTCTTCATGGCGACGATGATGTCATAATGGTCGTCATGGCGACGGTGATGCCATAATAGTCGTCATGGCGACGATGATGTCATAATGGTCGTCATGCCGACGATGATGTCATTATGGTCGTCATGGCGACGGTGTTGCCATTATGGTCGTCATGGTGACGATGATGTCATAATGGTCGTCATGGCGACGATGATGTCATAATGGTCGTCATGGCGACGATGATGTCAGTATGGTGGTCATGGCTTTGGTGATGTCATAATGGTCGTCATGGCGACCGTGATGTCAGAATGGTCGTCATGGCAATGGTGATGTCAGAATGGTCGTCATGGCGACGATGATGTCAGTATGGTGGTCATGGCTTTGGTGATGTCATAATGGTCGTCATGGCGACGATGATGCCATAATGGTCGCCATGGCGACGATGATGTCATAATGGTCGTCATGGCGACGATGACGTCATAATGGTCATCATGGCGACGATGATGTCATAATGTCGTCATGGCGACGATGATGTCATACTGGTCGTCATGGCGAGGGTGTTGCCATAATGGTCGTCATGGTGACGATGATGTCATAATGGTCGTCACGGCGATGATGATGTCATAATGGTCGTCACGGCGACGGTAATGTCATAATGGTCGTCATGGCGACGATGATGTCATACTGGTCGTCATGGCGACGGTGTTGCTTTAATGGTCGTCATGGCGACGATGCTTTCAATATGGTCGTCATGGCGACGATGATTTCAATATGGTTGTCATGGCTTTGGTGATGTCATAATGGTCGTCATGGCGACGGTGATGTCATAATGGTCGTCATGGCGACGATGATGTCATAATGGTCGTCACGGCGACGATGATGTCATAATGGTCGTCACGGCGACGATGATGTTATAATGATCGTCATGGCGACGATGATGTCAGTATGGTGGTCATGGCTTTGGTGATGTCATAATGGTCGTCATGGCGACGGTGATGTCATAATGGTCGTCATGGCGACGGTGATGTCATAATGGTCGTCATGGCGACGATGATGTCATAATGGTCGTCACGGCGATGATGATGTCATAATGGTCGTCACGGCGACGGTGATGTCATAATGGTCGTCATGGCGACGATGATGTCATACTGGTCGTCATGGCGACGATGTTGCCATAATGGTCGTCATGGCGACGATGATGTCATAATGGTCGTCATGGCGACGATGATGCCATAATGGTCGTCATGGCGACGATGACGTCATAATGGTCGTCATGGCGAGGATGATGTCATAATGGTCGTCATGGCGACGATGATGTCATACTGGTCGTCATGGCGACGGTGTTGCCATAATGGTCGTCATGGCGACGATGATGTCATAATGGTCGTCATGGCGACGGTGTTGCCTTAATGGTCGTCATGGCGACGGTGATGTCATAATGGTCGTCATGCCGACGATGATGTCATAATGGTCGTCATGGCGAAGATGATGTCATAATGGTCGTCATGGCGACGATGACGTCATAATGGTCGTCATGGCGACGATGACGTCATAATGGTCGTCATGGCGACGATGATGTTATAATGGTCGTCATGGCGACGATGATGTTATAATGGTCGTCATGGCGACGGTGATGTCATAATAGTCGTCATGGCGACGATGATGTCATAATGGTCGTCATGCCGACGATGATGTCATAATGGTCGTCATGGCGACGTTGTTACCATAATGGTCATCATGGCGACGATGATGTCATAATGGTCGTCATGGCTATGATGATGTCATAATGGTCGTCATGGCGACGATGATGTCAATATGGTGGTCATGGCTTTGGTGATGTCTTAATGGTCTTCATGGCGACGGTGATGTCATAATGGTCGTCATGGCAATGGTGATGTCAGAATGGTCGTCATGGCGACGATGATGTCAGTATGGTGGTCATGGCTTTGGTGATGTCATAATATTCGTCATGGCGACGATGATGTCATAATGGTCATCATGGCGACGATGATGTCAGTATGGTTGTCATGGCTTTGGTGATGTCATAATGGTCGTCATGGCGACGGTGATGTCATAATGGTCGTCATGGCAATGGTGATGTCAGAATGGTCGTCATGGCGACGATGATGTCAGTATGGTGGTCATGGCTTTGGTGATGTCATAATAGTCGTCATGGCGACGATGATGTCATAATGGTCGTCATGGCGACGATGATGTCATAATGGTCGTCATGGCGACGATGATGTCAGTATGGTTGTCATGGCTTTGGTGATGTCATAATGGTCGTCATGGCGAAGGTGATGTCATAATGGTCGTCATGGCGACGATGATGTCATAATGGTCGTCACGGCGATGATGATGTCATAATGGTCGTCATGGCGACGATGATGTCATAATGGTCGTCACGGCGACGGTGATGTCATAATGGTCGTCATGGCGACTATGATGTCATACTGGTCGTCATGGCGACGGTGTTGCCATAATGGTCGTCATGGCGACGATGATGTCATAATGGTCGTCATGGCGACGATGATGTCATAATAGTCGTCATGCCGACGATGATGTCATAACGGTCGTCATGGCGACGATGATGTCATAATGGTCGTCATGGCGACGATGACGTCATAATGGTCGTCATGGCGACGATGATGTCATAATGGTCGTCATGGCGACGGTGATGCCATAATAGTCGTCATGGCGACGATGATGTCATAATAGTCGTCATGCCGACGATGATGTCATAATGGTCGTCATGGCGACGGTGTTGCCATAATGGTCGTCATGGTGACGATGATATCATAATGGTCGTCATGGCGACGATGATGTCATAATGGTCGTCATGGCGACGATGATGTCAGTATGGTGGTCATGGCTTTGGTGATGTCATAATGGTCGTCATGGCGACGGTGATGTCATAATGGTCGTCATGGCAATGGTGATGTCAGAATGGTCGTCATGGCGACGATGATGTCAGTATGGTGGTCAAGGCTTTGGTGATGTCATAATGGTCGTCATGCCGACGATGATGTCATAATGGTCGTCATGGCGAAGATGATGTCATAATGGTCGTCATGGCGACGATGATGTCATAATGGTCGTCATGGCGACGATGACGTCATAATGGTCGTCATGGCGACGATGATGTCATAATGGTCGTCATGGCGACGGTGATGTCATAATATTCGTCATGGCGACAATTATGTCATAATGGTCGTCATGCCGACGATGATGTCATAATGGTCGTCATGCCGACGATGATGTCATAATGGTCGTCATGGCGACGGTGTTGCCATAATGGTCGTCATGGCGACGATGATGTCATAATGGTCGTCATGGCGACGGTGTTGCCATAATGGTCGTCATGGCGACGATGATGTCATAATGGTCGTCATGGCGACGATGATGTCATAATGGTCATCATGACGACGATGATGTCATAATGGATGGCACAGCGACGATGATGTCATAATGGTTGTCACGGCGACGGTGATGTAATAATGGTCGCCATGGCGACGAGGATGTCATAATAGTCGTCATGGCGACGATGATGTCATAATAGTCGTCATGGCGACGATGATGTCATTATGGTTGTCATGGCTTTGGTGATGTCATAATGGTCGTCATGGCTACGGTGATGTTATAATGGTCGTCATGGCGACGATGATGTCATAATGGTCGTCACGGCGATGATGATGTCATAATGGTCGTCACGGCGACGGTGATGTCATAATGGTCGTCATGCCGACGATGATGTCATAATGGTCGTCATGGCGACGGTGTTGCCATAATGGTCGTCATGGCGACGATGATGTCATAATAGTCGTCATGGCGACGGTGATGTCATAATGGTCGTCATGACGACGATGATGTCATAATGGTCGTCATGGCGAAGATGATGTCATAATGGTCGTCATGGCGACGATAATGTCATAATAGTCGTCATGGCGACGATGATGTCATTATGGTCGTCATGCCGACGATGATGTCATAATGGCCGTCATGGCGACGGTGTTGCCATAATGGTCGTCTTGGCGACGATGATGTCATAATGGTCGTCATGGCGACGATGATGTCATTATGGTCGTCATGGCGACGATGATGTCAATATGGTGGTCATGGCTTTGGTGATGTCATAATGGTCGTCATGGCGACGGTGATGTCATAATGGTCGTCATGGCAATGGTGATGTCAGAATGCTCGTCATGGCGACGATGATGTCAGTATGGTGGTCATGGCTTTGGTGATGTCATAATAGTCGTCATGGCGACGATGATGTCATAATGGTCGTCACGGCGACGATGATGTCATAATGGTCGTAACGGCGACGATGATGTCATAATGGTCGTCACGGCGATGATGATGTCATACTGGTCGTCATGGCGACGGTGTTGCCATAATGGTCGTCATGGCGACGATGATGTCATAATGGTCGTCATGCCGACGATGATGTCATAATGGTCGTCATGGCGACGGTGTTGCCATAATGGTCGTCATGGCGACGATGATGTCATAATGGTCGTCATGGTGACGGTGATGTCATAATGGTCGTCATGCCGACGATGATGTCATAATGGTCGTCATGGCGACGATGATGTCATAATGGTCGTCTTGGCGATGATGACGTCATAATGGTCGTCATGGCGACGATGATGTTATAATGGTCGTCATGGCGACGGTGATGTCATAATAGTCATCATGGCGACGATGATGTAATTATGGTTGTCATGGCTTTGGTGATGTCATAATGGTCGTCATGGCGACGGTGATGTCATAATGGTCGTCATGGCGACGATGATGTCATAATGGTCGTCACGGCGATGATGATGTCATAATGGTCGTCACGGCGACGGTGATGTCATAATGGTCGTCATGCCGATGATGATGTCATAATGGTCGTCATGGCGACGGTGTTGCCATAATGGTCGTCATGGCAACGATGATGTCAGTATGGTGGTCATGGCTTTGGTTATGTCATAATGGTCATCATGACGACGGTGATGTCATAATGGTCGTCATGGCAATGGTGATGTCAGAATGGTCGTCATGGCGACGATGATGTCAGTATGGTGGTCATGGCTTTGGTGATGTCATAATAGTCGTCATGGCGACGATGATGTCATAATGATCGTCATGGCGACGATGATGTCAGTATGGTGGTCATGGCTTTGGTGATGTCATAATGGTTGTCATGGCTTTGGTGATGTCATAATGGTCGTCATGGCGACGGTGATGTCATAATGGTCGTCATGGCGACGATGATGTCATAATGGTCGTCACGGCGACGATGATGTCATAATGGTCGTCATGCCGACGATGATGTCATAATGGTCGTCATGGCGAAGATGACGTCATAATGGTCGTCATGGCGACGATGATGTCATAATGGTCGTCATGGCGACGATTACGTCATAATGGTCGTCATGGCGACGATGATGTCATAATGGTCGTCATGGCGACGGTGATGTCATAATATTCGTCATGGCGACGATGATGTCATAATGGTCGTCATGCCGACGATGATGTCATAATGGTCGTCATGGCGACGGTGTTGCCATAATGGTCGTCATGGCGACGATGATGTCATAATGGTCGTCATGGCGACGATGATGTCATAATGGTCGTCATGGCGACGATGATGTCAGTATGGTGGTCATGGCTTTGGTGATGTCATAATGGTCGTCATGGCGACGGTGATGTCATAATGGTCGTCATGGCAATGGTGATGTCAGAATGGTCGTCATGGCGACGATGATGTCAGTATGGTGGTCATGGCTTTGGTGATGTCATAATGGTCGCCATGGCGACGATGATGTCATTATGGTTGTCATGGCTTTGGTGATGTCATAATGGTCGTCATGGCGACGGTGATGTCATAATGGTCGTCATGGCGACGATGATGTCATAATGGTCGTCATGGCGATGATGATGTCATTATGGTTATCATGGCTTTGGTGATGTCATAATGGTCGTCATGACGACGATGATGTCATAATGGACGGCACGGCGACAATGATGTCATAATGGTTGTCACGGCGACGGTGATGTCATAATGGTCGTCATGGCGACGATGATGTCATAATAGTCGTCATGGCGACGATGATGTCATAATAGTCGTCATGGCGACGATGATGTCATTATGGTTGTCATGGCTTTGGTGATGTCATAATGGTCGTCATGGCGACGGTGATGTTATAATGGTCGTCAAGGCGACGATGATGTCATAATGGTCGTCACGGCGATGATGATGTCACAATGGTCGTCACGGCGACGGTGTTGCCATAATGGTCGTCATGGCGACGATGATGTCATAATGGTCGTCATGGCGACCGTGATGTCATAATGGTCGTCATGACGACGATGATGTCATAATGGTCATCATGGCGAAGATGATGTCATATTGGTCGTCATGGCGACGATAATGTCATAATAGTCGTCATGGCGACGATGATGTCATTATGGTCGTCATGCCGACGATGATGTCATAATGGTCGTCATGGCGACGGTGTTGCAATAATGGTCGTCATGGCGACGATGATGTCATAATGGTCGTCATGGCGACGATGATGTCATAATGGTCGTCATGGCGACGATGATGTCAATATGGTGGTCATGGCTTTGGTGATGTCATAATGGTCGTCATGGCGACGGTGATGTCATAATGGTCGTCATGGCAATGGTGATGTCAGAATGCTCGTCATGGCGACGATGATGTCAGTATGGTGGTCATGGCTTTGGTGATGTCATAATAGTCGTCATGGCGACGATGATGTCATAATGGTCGTCACGGCGACGATGATGTCATAATGGTCGTCACGGCGACGATGATGTCATAATGGTCGTCACGGCGATGATGATGTCATAATGGTCGTCACGGCGACGGTGATGTCATAATGGTCGTCATGGCGACGATGATGTCATACTGGTCGTCATGGCGACGATGTTGCCATAATGGTCGTCATGGCGACGATGATGTCATACTGGTCGTCATGGCGACGGTGTTGCCATAATGGTCGTCATGGCGACGATGACATCATAATGGTCGTCATGGCGACGATGATGTCATAATGGTCGTCATGGCGACGATGATGTCATACTGGTCGTCATGGCGACGGTGTTGCCATAATGGTCGTCATGGCGACGATGATGTCATAATGGTCGTCATGCCGACGATGATGTCATAATGGTCGTCATGGCGACGGTGTTGCCATAATGGTCGTCATGGCGACGATGATGTCATAATGGTCGTCATGGTTACGGTGATGTCATAATGGTCGTCATGCCGACGATGATGTCATAATGGTCGTCATGGCGAAGATGATGTCATAATGGTCGTCATGGCGACGATGATGTCATAATGGTCGTCATGGCGACGATGACGTCATAATGGTCGTCATGGCGACGATGATGTTATAATGGTCGTCATGGCGACGGTGATGTCATAATAGTCGTCATGGCGACGATGATGTCATTATGGTTGTCATGGCTTTGGTGATGTCATAATGGTCGTCATGGCGACGGTGATGTCATAATGCTCGTCACGGCGACGGTGATGTCATAATGGTCGTCATGCCGACGATGATGTCATAATGGTCGTCATGGCGACGGTGTTGCCATAATGGTCGTCATGGCGACGATGATGTCATAATGGTCGTCATGCCGACGATGATGTCATAATGGTCGTCATGGCGACGGTGTTGCCATAATGGTCGTCATGGCGACGATGATGTCATAATGGTCGTCATGGTGACGGTGATGTCATAATGGTCGTCATGCCGACGATGATGTCATAATGGTCGTCATGGCGAAGATGATGTCATAATGGTCGTCATGGCGACGATGATGTCATAATGGTCGTCATGGCGACGATGACGTCATAATGGTCGTCATAGCGACGATGATGTTATAATGGTCGTCATGGCGACGGTGATGTCATAATAGTCGTCATGGCGACGATGATGTCATTATGGTTGTCATGGCTTTGGTGATGTCATAATGGTCGTCATGGCGACGGTGATGTCATAATGGTCGTCACGGCGACGGTGATGTCATAATGGTCGTCATGCCGACGATGATGTCATAATGGTCGTCATGGCGACGGTGTTGCCATAATGGTCGTCATGGCGACGATGACGTCATAATGGTTGTCATGCCGACGATGATGTCATAATGGTCGTCATGGCGACGGTGTTGCCATAATGGTCGTCATGGCGAAGATGATGTCATAATGGTCGTCATGGCGACGGTGATGTCATAATGGTCGTCATGCCGACGATGATGTCATAATGGTCGTCATGGCGACGGTGTTGCCATAATGGTCGTAATGGCGAAGATGATGTCATAATGGTCGTCACGGCGACGATGATGTCATAATGGTCGTCATGCCGTCGATGATGTCATAATGGTCGTCATGGCGACGGTGTTGCCACAATGGTCGTCATGGCGACGATGATGTCATAATGGTCGTCATGGCGACGGTGATGTCATAATGGTCGTCATGCCGACGATGATGTCATAATGGTCGTCATGGCGAAGATGACGTCATAATGGTCGTCATGGCGACGATGATGTCATAATGGTCGTCATGCCGACGATGATGTCATAATGGTCGTCATGGCGAAGATGACGTCATAATGGTCGTCATGGCGACGATGATGTCATAATGGTCGTCATGGCGACGATGACGTCATAATGGTCGTCATGGCGACGATGATGTCATAATGGTCGTCATGGCGACGGTGATGTCATAATATTCGTCATGGCGACGATGATGTCATAATGGTCGTCATGCCGACGATGATGTCATAATGGTCGTCATGGCGACGGTGTTGCCATAATGGTCGTCATGGCGACGATGATGTCATAATGGTCGTCATGGCGACGATGATGTCATAATGGTCGTCATGGCGACGATGATGTCAGTATGGTGGTCATGGCTTTGGTGATGTCATAATGGTCGTCATGGCGACGGTGATGTCATAATGGTCGTCATGGCAATGGTGATGTCAGAATGGTCGTCATGGCGACGATGATGTCAGTATGGTGGTCATGGCTTTGGTGATGTCATAATGGTCGCCATGGCGACGATGATGTCATTATGGTTGTCATGGCTTTGGTGATGTCATAATGGTCGTCATGGCGACGGTGATGTCATAATGGTCGTCATGGCGACGATGATGTCATAATGGTCGTCATGGCGATGATGATGTCATTATGGTTATCATGGCTTTGGTGATGTCATAATGGTCGTCATGACGACGATGATGTCATAATGGACGGCACGGCGACAATGATGTCATAATGGTTGTCACGGCGACGGTGATGTCATAATGGTCGTCATGGCGACGATGATGTCATAATAGTCGTCATGGCGACGATGATGTCATAATAGTCGTCATGGCGACGATGATGTCATTATGGTTGTCATGGCTTTGGTGATGTCATAATGGTCGTCATGGCGACGATGATGTCATAATAGTCGTCATGGCGACGATGATGTCATTATGGTTGTCATGGCTTTGGTGATGTCATAATGGTCGTCATGGCGACGGTGATGTTATAATGGTCGTCAAGGCGACGATGATGTCATAATGGTCGTCACGGCGATGATGATGTCACAATGGTCGTCACGGCGACGGTGTTGCCATAATGGTCGTCATGGCGACGATGATGTCATAATGGTCGTCATGGCGACCGTGATGTCATAATGGTCGTCATGACGACGATGATGTCATAATGGTCGTCATGGCGAAGATGATGTCATATTGGTCGTCATGGCGACGATAATGTCATAATAGTCGTCATGGCGACGATGATGTCATTATGGTCGTCATGCCGACGATGATGTCATAATGGTCGTCATGGCGACGGTGTTGCAATAATGGTCGTCATGGCGACGATGATGTCATAATGGTCGTCATGGCGACGATGATGTCATAATGGTCGTCATGGCGACGATGATGTCAATATGGTGGTCATGGCTTTGGTGATGTCATAATGGTCGTCATGGCGACGGTGATGTCATAATGGTCGTCATGGCAATGGTGATGTCAGAATGCTCGTCATGGCGACGATGATGTCAGTATGGTGGTCATGGCGACGATGATGTCATAATGGTCGTCACGGCGACGATGATGTCATAATGGTCGTCACGGCGACGATGATGTCATAATGGTCGTCACGGCGATGATGATGTCATAATGGTCGTCACGGCGACGGTGATGTCATAATGGTCGTCATGGCGACGATGATGTCATACTGGTCGTCATGGCGACGGTGTTGCCATAATGGTCGTCATGGCGACGATGATGTCATACTGGTCGTCATGGCGACGGTGTTGCCATAATGGTCGTCATGGCGACGATGACATCATAATGGTCGTCATGGCGACGATGATGTCATAATGGTCGTCATGGCGACGATGATGTCATACTGGTCGTCATGGCGACGGTGTTGCCATAATGGTCGTCATGGCGACGATGATGTCATAATGGTCGTCATGCCGACGATGATGTCATAATGGTCGTCATGGCGACGGTGTTGCCATAATGGTCGTCATGGCGACGATGATGTCATAATGGTCGTCATGGTGACGGTGATGTCATAATGGTCGTCATGCCGACGATGATGTCATAATGGTCGTCATGGCGAAGATGATGTCATAATGGTCGTCATGGCGACGATGATGTCATAATGGTCGTCATGGCGACGATGACGTCATAATGGTCGTCATGGCGACGATGATGTTATAATGGTCGTCATGGCGACGGTGATGTCATAATAGTCGTCATGGCGACGATGATGTCATTATGGTTGTCATGGCTTTGGTGATGTCATAATGGTCGTCATGGCGACGGTGATGTCATAATGGTCGTCACGGCGACGGTGATGTCATAATGGTCGTCATGCCGACGATGATGTCATAATGGTCGTCATGGCGACGGTGTTGCCATAATGGTCGTCATAGCGACGATGATGTCATAATGGTCGTCATGCCGACGATGATGTCATAATGGTCGTCATGGCGACGGTGTTGCCATAATGGTCGTCATGGCGACGATGATGTCATAATGGTCGTCATGGTGACGGTGATGTCATAATGGTCGTCATGCCGACGATGATGTCATAATGGTCGTCATGGCGAAGATGATGTCATAATGGTCGTCATGGCGACGATGATGTCATAATGGTCGTCATGGCGACGATGACATCATAATGGTCGTCATGGCGACGATGATGTTATAATGGTCGTCATGGCGACGGTGATGTCATAATAGTCGTCATGGCGACGATGATGTCATTATGGTTGTCATGGCTTTGGTGATGTCATAATGGTCGTCATGGCGACGGTGATGTCATAATGGTCGTCACGGCGACGGTGATGTCATAATGGTCGTCATGCCGACGATGATGTCATAATGGTCGTCATGGCGACGGTGTTGCCATAATGGTCGTCATGGCGAAGATGATGTCATAATGGTCGTCATGGCGACGGTGATGTCATAATGGTCGTCACGGCGATGATGATGTCATAATGGTCGTCACGGCGATGATGATGTCATAATGGTCGTCACGGCGACGGTGATGTCATAATGGTTGTCATGCCGACGATGATGTCATAATGGTCGTCATGGCGACGGTGTTGCCATAATGGTCGTCATGGCGAAGATGATGTCATAATGGTCGTCATGGCGACGGTGATGTCATAATGGTCATCATGCCGACGATGATGTCATAATGGTCGTCATGGCGACGGTGTTGCCATAATGGTCGTAATGGCGAAGATGATGTCATAATGGTCGTCACGGCGACGATGATGTCATAATGGTCGTCATGCCGTCGATGATGTCATAATGGTCGTCATGGCGACGGTGTTGCCACAATGGTCGTCATGGCGACGATGATGTCATAATGGTCGTCATGGCGACGGTGATGTCATAATGGTCGTCATGCCGACGATGATGTCATAATGGTCGTCATGGCGAAGATGACGTCATAATGGTCGTCATGGCGACGATGATGTCATAATGGTCGTCATGGCGACGATGACGTCATAATGGTCTTCATGGCGACGATGATGTCATAATGGTCGTCATGGCGACGGTGTTGCCATAATGGTCGTCATGGCGACGATGATGTCATAATGGTCGTCATGGCGACGATGATGTCATAATGGTCGTCATGGCGACGATGATGTCAGTATGGTGGTCATGGCTTTGGTGATGTCATAATGGTCGTCATGGCGACGGTGATGTCATAATGGTCATCATGGCAATGGTGATGTCAGAATGGTCGTCATGGCGACGATGATGTCAGTATGGTGGTCATGGCTTTGGTGATGTCATAATGGTCGCCATGGCGACGATGGTGTCATTATGGTTGTCATGGCTTTGGTGATGTCATAATGGTCGTCATGGCGACGGTGATGTCATTATGGTTATCATGGCTTTGGTGATGTCATAATGGTCGTCATGACGACGATGATGTCATAATGGACGGCACGGCGACGATGATGTCATAATGTTTGTCACGGCGACGGTGATGTCATAATGGTCGTCATGGCGACGATGATGTCATAATAGTCGTCATGGCGATGATGATGTCATTATGGTTGTCATGGCTTTGGTGATGTCATAATGGTCGTCATGGCGACGGTGATGTTATAATGGTCGTCAAGGCGACGATGATGTCATAATGGTCGTAACGGCGATGATGATGTCACAATGGTCGTCACGGCGACGGTGTTGCCATAATGGTCGTCATGGCGACGATGATGTCATAATGGTCGTCATGGCGACCGTGATGTCATAATGGTCGTCATGACGACGATGATGTCATATTGGTCGTCATGGCGACGATAATGTCATAATAGTCGTCATGGCGACGATGATGTCATTATGGTCGTCATGCCGACGATTATGTCATAATGGTCGTCATGGCGACGGTGTTGCAATAATGGTCGTCATGGCGACGATGATGTCATAATGGTCGTCATGGCGACGATGATGTCATAATGGTCGTCATGGCGACGATGATGTCAATATGGTGGTCATGGCTTTGGTGATGTCATAATGGTCGTCATGGCGACGGTGATGTCATAATGGTCGTCATGGCAATGGTGATGTCAGAATGCTCGTCATGGCGACGATGATGTCAGTATGGTGGTCATGGCTTTGGTGATGTCATAATAGTCGTCATGGCGACGATGATGTCATAATGGTCGTCACGGCGACGATGATGTCATAATGGTCGTCACGGCGACGATGATGTCATAATGGTCGTCACGGCGATGATGATGTCATAATGGTCGTCACGGCGACGGTGATGTCATAATGGTCGTCATGGCGACGATGATGTCATACTGGTCGTCATGGCGACGGTGTTGCCATAATGGTCGTCATGGCGACGATGATGTCATACTGGTCGTCATGGCGACGGTGTTGCCATAATGGTCGTCATGGCGACGATGACGTCATAATGGTCGTCATGGCGACGATGATGTCATAATGGTCGTCATGGCGACGGTGTTGCCATAATGGTCGTCATGGCGACGATGATGTCATAATGGTCGTCATGCCGACGATGATGTCATAATGGTCGTCATGGCGACGGTGTTGCCATAATGGTCGTCATGGCGACGATGATGTCATAATGGTCGTCATGGTGACGGTGATGTCATAATGGTCGTCATGCCGACGATGATGTCATAATGGTCGTCATGGCGAAGATGATGTCATAATGGTCGTCATGGCGACGATGATGTCATTATGGTCGTCATGGCGACGATGACGTCATAATGGTCGTCATGGCGACGATGATGTTATAATGGTCGTCATGGCGACGGGGATGTCATAATAGTCGTCATGGCGACGATGATGTCATTATGGTTGTCATGGCTTTGGTGATGTCATAATGGTCGTCATGGCGACGGTGATGTCATAATGGTCGTCACGGCGACGGTGATGTCATAATGGTCGTCATGCCGACGATGATGTCATAATGGTCGTCATGGCGACGGTGTTGCCATAATGGTCGTCATGGCGAAGATGATGTCATAATGGTCGTCATGGCGACGGTGATGTCATAATGGTCGTCATGACGACGATGATGTCATAATGGTCGTCACGGCGATGATGATGTCATAATGGTCGTCACGGCGACGGTGATGTCATAATGGTCGTCATGCCGACGATGATGTCATAATGGTCGTCATGGCGACGGTGTTGCCATAATGGTCGTCATGGCGAAGATGATGTCATAATGGTCGTCATGGCGACGGTGATGTCATAATGGTCGTCATGACGACGATGATGTCATAATGTCGTCATGGCGACGATAATGTCATAATAGTCGTCATGGCGACGATGATGTCATTATGGTCGTCATGGCGACGATGATGTCATAATGGTCGTCATGGCGACGATGATGTCATAATGGTCGTCATGGTGACGATGATGTCATAATGGTCGTCATGGCGACGATGATGTCAATATGGTGGTCATGGCTTTGGTGATGTCATAATGGTCGTCATGGCAATGGTGATGTCAGAATGGTCGTCATGGCGACGATGATGTCAGTATGGTGGTCATGGCTTTGGTGATGTCATAATAGTCGTCATGGCGACGATGATGTCATAATGGTCGTCACGGTGACGATGATGTCATAATGGTCGTCATGCCGACGATGATGTCATAATGGTCGTCATGGCGACGGTGTTGCCATAATGGTCGTCATGGCGACGATGATGTCATAATGGTCGTCATGGCGACGATGATGTCATAATGGTCGTCATGGCGACGATGATGTCAGTATAGTGGTCATGGCTTTGGTGATGTCATAATGGTCGTCATGGCGACGGTGATGTCATAATGGTCATCATGGCAATGGTGATGTCAGAATGGTCGTCATGGCGACGATGATGTCAGTATGGTGGTCATGGCTTTGGTGATGTCATAATGGTCGCCATGGCGACGATGATGTCATTATGGTTGTCATGGCTTTGGTGATGTCATAATGGTCGTCATGACGACGGTGATGTCATAATGGTCGTCATGGCGACGATGATGTCATAATGGTCGTCATGGCGATGATGATGTCATTATGGTTATCATGGCTTTGGTGATGTCATAATGGTCGTCATGACGACGATGATGTCATAATGGACGGCACGGCGACGATGATGTCATAATGGTTGTCACGGCGACGGTGATGTCATAATGGTCGTCATGGCGACGATGATGTCATAATAGTCGTCATGGCGACGATGATGTCATAATAGTCGTCATGGCGACGATGATGTCATTATGGTTGTCATGGCTTTGGTGATGTCATAATGGTCGTCATGGCGACGGTGATGTTATAATGGTCGTCAAGGCGACGATGATGTCATAATGGTCGTCACGGCGATGATGATGTCACAATGGTCGTCACGGCGACGGTGTTGCCATAATGGTCGTCATGGCGACGATGATGTCATAATGGTCGTCATGGCGACCGTGATGTCATAATGGTCGTCATGACGACGATGATGTCATAATGGTCGTCATGGCGAAGATGATGTCATATTGGTCGTCATGGCGACGATAATGTCATAATAGTCGTCATGGCGACGATGATGTCATAATGGTCGTCATGGCGACGATGATGTCATAATGGTCGTCATGGCGACGATGATGTCAATATGGTGGTCATAGCTTTGGTGATGTCATAATGGTCGTCATGGCGACGGTGATGTCATAATGGTCGTCATGGCAATGGTGATGTCAGAATGCTCGTCATGGCGAGGATGATGTCAGTATGGTGGTCATGGCTTTGGTGATGTCATAATAGTCGTCATGGCGACGATGATGTCATAATGGTCGTCACGGCGACGATGATGTCATAATGGTCGTCACGGCGACGATGATGTCATAATGGTCGTCACGGCGATGATGATGTCATAATGGTCGTCATGGCGACGGTGTTGCCATAATTGTCGTCATGGCGACGATGATGTCATACTGGTCGTCATGGCGACGGTGTTGCCATAATGGTCGTCATGGCGACGATGACGTCATAATGGTCGTCATGGCGACGATGATGTCATAATGGTCGTCATGGCGACAATGATGTCATACTGGTCGTCATGGCGACGGTGTTGCCATAATGGTCGTCATGGCGACGATGATGTCATAATGATCGTCATGCCGACGATGATGTCATAATGGTCGTCATGGCGACGGTGTTGCCATAATGGTCGTCATGGCGACGATGATGTCATAATGGTCGTCATGGTGACGGTGATGTCATAATGGTCGTCATGCCGACGATGATGTCATAATGGTCGTCATGGCGAAGATGATGTCATAATGGTCGTCATGGCGACGATGATGTCATAATGGTCGTCATGGCGACGATGACGTCATAATGGTCGTCATGGCGACGATGATGTTATAATGGTCGTCATGGCGACGGTGATGTCATAATAGTCGTCATGGCGACGATGATGTCATTATGGTTGTCATGGCTTTGGTGATGTCATAATGGTCGCCATGGCGACGGTGATGTCATAATGGTCGTCATGCCGACGATGATGTCATAATGGTCGTCATGGCGACGGTGTTGCCATAATGGTCGTCATGGCGAAGATGATGTCATAATGGTCGTCATGGCGACGGTGATGTCATAATGGTCGTCATGACGACGATGATGTCATAATGTTCGTCACGGCGATGATGATGTCATAATGGTCGTCACGGCGACGGTGATGTCATAATGGTCGTCATGCCGACGATGATGTCATAATGGTCGTCATGGCGACGGTGTTGCCATAATGGTCGTCATGGCGAAGATGATGTCATAATGGTCGTCATGGCGACGGTGATGTCATAATGGTCGTCATGCCGACGATGATGTCATAATGGTCGTCATGGCGACGGTGTTGCCATAATGGTCGTCATGGCGAAGATGATGTCATAATGGTCGTCACGGCGACGATGATGTCATAATAGTCGTCATGCCGTCGATGATGTCATAATGGTCGTCATGGCGACGGTGTTGCCACAATGGTCGTCATGGCGACGATGATGTCATAATGGTCGTCATGGCGACGGTGATGTCATAATGGTCGTCATGCCGACGATGATGTCATAATGGTCGTCATGGCGAAGATGACGTCATAATGGTCGTCATGGCGACGATGATGTCATAATGGTCGTCATGGCGACGATGACGTCATAATGGTCGTCATGGCGACGATGATGTCATAATGGTCGTCATGGCGACGGTGATGTCATAATATTCGTCATGGCGACGATGATGTCATAATGGTCGTCATGCCGACGATGATGTCATAATGGTCGTCACGGCGATGATGATGTCATAATGGTCGTCACGGCGATGATGATGTCATAATGGTCGTCACGGCGACGGTGATGTCATAATGGTTGTCATGCCGACGATGATGTCATAATGGTCGTCATGGCGACGGTGTTGCCATAATGGTCGTCATGGCGAAGATGATGTCATAATGGTCGTCATGGCGACGGTGATGTCATAATGGTCGTCATGCCGACGATGATGTCATAATGGTCGTCATGGCGACGGTGTTGCCATAATGGTCGTAATGGCGAAGATGATGTCATAATGGTCGTCACGGCGACGATGATGTCATAATGGTCGTCATGCCGTCGATGATGTCATAATGGTCGTCATGGCGACGGTGTTGCCACAATGGTCGTCATGGCGACGATGATGTCATAATGGTCGTCATGGCGACGGTGATGTCATAATGGTCGTCATGCCGACGATGATGTCATAATGGTCGTCATGGCGAAGATGACGTCATAATGGTCGTCATGGCGACGATGATGTCATAATGGTCGTCATGGCGACGATGACGTCATAATGGTCGTCATGGCGACGATGATGTCATAATGGTCGTCATGGCGACGGTGTTGCCATAATGGTCGTCATGGCGACGATGATGTCATAATGGTCGTCATGGCGACGATGATGTCATAATGGTCGTCATGGCGACGATGATGTCAGTATGGTGGTCATGGCTTTGGTGATGTCATAATGGTCGTCATGGCGACGGTGATGTCATAATGGTCGTCGTGGCAATGGTGATGTCAGAATGGTCGTCATGGCGACGATGATGTCAGTATGGTGGTCATGGCTTTGGTGATGTCATAATGGTCGCCATGGCGACGATGATGTCATTATGGTTGTCATGGCTTTGGTGATGTCATAATGGTCGTCATGGCGACGGTGATGTCATAATGGTCGTCATGGCGACGATGATGTCATAATGGTCGTCATGGCGATGATGATGTCATTATGGTTATCATGGCTTTGGTGATGTCATAATGGTCGTCATGACGACGATGATGTCATAATGGACGTCACGGCGACGATGATGTCATAATGGTTGTCACGGCGACGGTGATGTCATAATGGTCGTCATGGCGACGATGATGTCATAATAGTCGTCATGGCGACGAAGATGTCATAATAGTCGTCATGGCGACGATGATGTCATTATGGTTGTCATGGCTTTGGTGATGTCATAATGGTCGTCATGGCGACGGTGATGTTATAATGGTCGTCAAGGCGACGATGATGTCATAATGGTCGTAACGGCGATGATGATGTCACAATGGTCGTCACGGCGACGGTGTTGCCATAATGGTCGTCATGGCGACGATGATGTCATAATGGTCGTCATGGCGACCGTGATGTCATAATGGTCGTCATGACGACGATGATGTCATAATGGTCGTCATGGCGAAGATGATGTCATATTGGTCGTCATGGCGACGATAATGTCATAATAGTCGTCATGGCGACGATGATGTCATTATGGTCGTCATGCCGACGATGATGTCATTATGGTCGTCATGCCGACGATTATGTCATAATGGTCGTCATGGCGACGGTGTTGCAATAATGGTCGTCATGGCGACGATGATGTCATAATGGTCGTCATGGCGACGATGATGTCATAATGGTCGTCATGGCGACGATGATGTCAATATGGTGGTCATGGCTTTGGTGATGTCATAATGGTCGTCATGGCGACGGTGATGTCATAATGGTCGTCATGGCAATGGTGATGTCAGAATGCTCGTCATGGCGACGATGATGTCAGTATGGTGGTCATGGCTTTGGTGATGTCATAACAGTCGTCATGGCGACGATGATGTCATAATGGTCGTCACGGCGACGATGATGTCATAATGGTCGTCACGGCGACGATGATGTCATAATGGTCGTCACGGCGATGATGATGTCATAATGGTCGTCACGGCGACGGTGATGTCATTATGGTCGTCATGGCGACGATGATGTCATACTGGTCGTCATGGCGACGATGATGTCATACTGGTCGTCATGGCGACGGTGTTGCCATAATGGTCGTCATGGCGACGATGACGTCATAATGGTCGTCATGGCGACGATGATGTCATAATGGTCGTCATGGCGACGATGATGTCATACTGGTCGTCATGGCGACGGTGTTGCCATAATGGTCGTCATGGCGACGATGATGTCATAATGGTCGTCATGCCGACGATGATGTCATAATGGTCGTCATGGCGACGGTGTTGCCATAATGGTCGTCATGGCGACGATGATGTCATAATGGTCGTCATGGCGACGGTGATGTCATAATGGTCGTCATGCCGACGATGATGTCATAATGGTCGTCATGGCGAAGATGATGTCATAATGGTCGTCATGGCGACGATGATGTCATTATGGTCGTCATGGCGACGATGACGTCATAATGGTCGTCATGGCGACGATGATGTTATAATGGTCGTCATGGCGACGGTGATGTCATAATAGTCGTCATGGCGACGATGATGTCATTATGGTTGTCATGGCTTTGGTGATGTCATAATGGTCGTCATGGCGACGGTGATGTCATAATGGTCGTCACGGCGACGGTGATGTCATAATGGTCGTCATGCCGACGATGATGTCATAATGGTCGTCATGGCGACGGTGTTGCCATAATGGTCGTCATGGCGAAGATGATGTCATACTGGTCGTCATGGCGACGATGATGTCATACTGGTCGTCATGGCGACGGTGTTGCCATAATGGTCGTCATGGCGACGATGACGTCATAATGGTCGTCATGGCGACGATGATGTCATAATGGTCGTCATGGCAACGATGATGTCATACTGGTCGTCATGGCGACGGTGTTGCCATAATGGTCGTCATGGCGACGATGATGTCATAATGGTCGTCATGCCGACGATGATGTCATAATGGTCGTCATGGCGACGGTGTTGCCATAATGGTCGTCATGGCGACGATGATGTCATAATGGTCGTCATGGTGACGGTGATGTCATAATGGTCGTCATGCCGACGATGATGTCATAATGGTCGTCATGGCGAAGATGATGTCATAATGGTCGTCATGGCGACGATGATGTCATTATGGTCGTCATGGCGACGATGACGTCATAATGGTCGTCATGGCGACGATGATGTTATAATGGTCGTCATGGCGACGGTGATGTCATAATAGTTGTCATGGCGACGATGATGTCATTATGGTTGTCATGGCTTTGGTGATGTCATAATGGTCGTCATGGCGACGGTGATGTCATAATGGTCGTCACGGCGACGGTGATGTCATAATGGTCGTCATGCCGACGATGATGTCATAATGGTCGTCATGGCGACGGTGTTGCCATAATGGTCGTCATGGCGAAGATGATGTCATAATGGTCGTCATGGCGACGGTGATGTCATAATGGTCGTCATGACGACGATGATGTCATAATGGTCGTCACGGCGATGATGATGTCATAATGGTCGTCACGGCGACGGTGATGTCATAATGGTCGTCATGGCGACGGTGATGTCATAATGGTCGTCATGGCGACGATGATGTCATAATGGTCGTCATGGCGACGGTGTTGCCATAATGGTCGTCATGGCGACGATGATGTCAATATGGTGGTCATGGCTTTGGTGATGTCATAATGGTCGTCATGGCGACGGTGATGTCATAATGGTCGTCATGGCAATGGTGATGTCAGAATGCTCGTCATGGCGACGATGATGTCAGTATGGTGGTCATGGCTTTGGTGATGTCATAATAGTCGTCATGGCGACGATGATGTCATAATGGTCGTCACGGCGACGATGATGTCATAATGGTCGTCACGGCGACGATGATGTCATAATGGTCGTCACGGCGATGATGATGTCATAATGGTCGTCACGGCGACGGTGATGTCATAATGGTCGTCATGGCGACGATGATGTCATACTGGTCGTCATGGCGACGATGATGTCATACTGGTCGTCATGGCGACGGTGTTGCCATAATGGTCGTCATGGCGACGATGACGTCATAATGGTCGTCATGGCGACGATGATGTCATAATGGTCGTCATGGCGACGATGATGTCATACTGGTCGTCATGGCGACGGTGTTGCCATAATGGTCGTCATGGCGACGATGATGTCATAATGGTCGTCATGCCGACGATGATGTCATAATGGTCGTCATGGCGACGGTGTTGCCATAATGGTCGTCATGGCGACGATGATGTCATAATGGTCGTCATGGTGACGGTGATGTCATAATGGTCGTCATGCCGACGATGATGTCATAATGGTCGTCATGGCGAAGATGATGTCATAATGGTCGTCATGGCGACGATGATGTCATTATGGTCGTCATGGCGACGATGACGTCATAATGGTCGTCATGGCGACGATGATGTTATAATGGTCGTCATGGCGACGGTGATGTCATAATAGTCGTCATGGCGACGATGATGTCATTATGGTTGTCATGGCTTTGGTGATGTCATAATGGTCGTCATGGCGACGGTGATGTCATAATGGTCGTCACGGCGACGGTGATGTCATAATGGTCGTCATGCCGACGATGATGTCATAATGGTCGTCATGGCGACGGTGTTGCCATAATGGTCGTCATGGCGAAGATGATGTCATAATGGTCGTCATGGCGACGGTGATGTCATAATGGTCGTCATGACGACGATGATGTCATAATGGTCGTCACGGCGATGATGATGTCATAATGGTCGTCACGGCGACGGTGATGTCATAATGGTCGTCATGCCGACGATGATGTCATAATGGTCGTCATGGCGACGGTGTTGCCATAATGGTCGTCATGGCGAAGATGATGTCATAATGGTCGTCATGGCGACGGTGATGTCATAATGGTCGTCATGACGACGATGATGTCATAATGGTCGTCATGGCGAAGATGATGTCATAATAGTCGTCATGGCGACGATGATGTCATTATGGTCGTCATGGCGACGATGATGTCATAATGGTCGTCATGGCGACGATGATGTCATAATGGTCGTCATGGCGACGATGATGTCATAATGGTCGTCATGGCGACGATGATGTCAATATGGTGGTCATGGCTTTGGTGATGTCATAATGGTCGTCATGGCAATGGTGATGTCAGAATGGTCGTCATGGCGACGATGATGTCAGTATGGTGGTCATGGCTTTGGTGATGTCATAATAGTCGTCATGGCGACGATGATGTCATAATGGTCGTCACGGCGACGATGATGTCATAATGGTCGTCATGCCGACGATGATGTCATAATGGTCGTCATGGCGACGGTGTTGCCATAATGGTCGTCATGGCGACGATGATGTCATAATGGTCGTCATGGCGACGATGATGTCATAATGGTCGTCATGGCGACGATGATGTCAGTATGGTGGTCATGGCTTTGGTGATGTCATAATGGTCGTCATGGCGACGGTGATGTCATAATGGTCGTCATGGCAATGGTGATGTCAGAATGGTCGTCATGGCGACGATGATGTCAGTAGGGTGGTCATGGCTTTGGTGATGTCATAATGGTCGCCATGGCGACGATGATGTCATTATGGTTGTCATGGCTTTGGTGATGTCATAATGGTCGTCATGACGACGGTGATGTCATAATGGTCGTCATGGCGACGATGATGTCATAATGGTCGTCATGGCGATGATGATGTCATTATGGTTATCATGGCTTTGGTGATGTCATAATGGTCGTCATGACGACGATGATGTCATAATGGACGGAACGGCGACGATGATGTCATAATGGTTGTCACGGCGACGGTGATGTCATAATGGTCGTCATGGCGACGATGATGTCATAATAGTCGTCATGGCGACGATGATGTCATAATAGTCGTCATGGCGACGATGATGTCATTATGGTTGTCATGGCTTTCTTGATGTCATAATGGTCGTCATGGCGACGGTGATGTTATAATGGTCGCCAAGGCGACGATGATGTCATAATGGTCGTCACGGCGATGATGATGTCACAATGGTCGTCACGGCGACGGTGTTGCCATAATGGTCGTCATGGCGACGATGATGTCATAATGGTCGTCATGGCGACCGTGATGTCATAATGGTCGTCATGACGACGATGATGTCATAATGGTCGTCATGGCGAAGATGATGTCATATTGGTCGTCATGGCGACGATAATGTCATAATAGTCGTCATGGCGACGATGATGTCATTATGGTCGTCATGCCGACGATGACGTCATAATGGTCGTCATGGCGACGGTGTTGCAATAATGGTCGTCATGGCGACGATGATGTCATAATGGTCGTCATGGCGACGAAGATGTCATAATGGTCGTCATGGCGACGATGATGTCAATATGGTGGTCATAGCTTTGGTGATGTCATAATGGTCGTCATGGCGACGGTGATGTCATAATGGTCGTCATGGCAATGGTGATGTCAGAATGCTCGTCATGGCGAGGATGATGTCAGTATGGTGGTCATGGCTTTGGTGATGTCATAATAGTCGTCATGGCGACGATGATGTCATAATGGTCGTCACGGCGACGATGATGTCATAATGGTCGTCACGGCGACGATGATGTCATAATGGTCGTCACGGCGATGATGATGTCATAATGGTCGTCACGGCGACGGTGATGTCATAATGGTCGTCATGGCGACGATGATGTCATACTGGTCGTCATGGCGACGGTGTTGCCATAATTGTCGTCATGGCGACGATGATGTCATACTGGTCGTCATGGCGACGGTGTTGCCATAATGGTCGTCATGGCGACGATGACGTCATAATGGTCGTCATGGCGACGATGACGTCATAATGGTCGTCATGGCGACGATGATGTCATAATGGTCGTCATGGCGACGATGATGTCATACTGGTCGTCATGACGACGGTGTTGCCATAATGGTCGTCATGGCGACGATGATGTCATAATGATCGTCATGCCGACGATGATGTCATAATGGTCGTCATGGCGACGGTGTTGCCATAATGGTCGTCATGGCGACGATGATGTCATAATGGTCGTCATGGTGACGGTGATGTCATAATGGTCGTCATGCCGACGATGATGTCATAATGGTCGTCATGGCGAAGATGATGTCATAATGGTCGTCATGGCGACGATGATGTCATAATGGTCGTCATGGCGACGATGACGTCATAATGGTCGTCATGGCGACGGTGATGTTATAATGGTCGTCATGGCAACGATGATGTCATTATGGTTGTCATGGCTTTGGTGATGTCATAATGGTCGTCATGGCGACGGTGATGTCATAATGGTCGTCACGGCGACGGTGATGTCATAATGGTCGTCATGCCGACGATGATGTCATAATGGTCGTCATGGCGACGGTGTTGCCATAATGGTCGTCATGGCGAAGATGATGTCATAATGGTCGTCATGGCGACGGTGATGTCATAATGGTCGTCATGACGACGATGATGTCATAATGGTCGTCACGGCGATGATGATGTCATAATGGTCGTCACGGCGATGATGATGTCATAATGGTCGTCACGGCGACGGTGATGTCATAATGGTCGTCATGGCGACGGTGTTGCCACAATGGTCGTCATGGCGACGATGATGTCATAATGGTCGTCATGGCGACGGTGATGTCATAATGGTCGTCATGCCGACGATGATGTCATAATGGTCGTCATGGCGAAGATGACGTCATAATGGTCGTCATGGCGACGATGATGTCATAATGGTCGTCATGGCGACGATGACGTCATAATGGTCGTCATGGCGACGATGATGTCATAATGGTCGTCATGGCGACGGTGATGTCATAATATTCGTCATGGCGACGATGATGTCATAATGGTCGTCATGCCGACGATGATGTCATAATGGTCGTCATGGCGACGGTGTTGCCATAATGGTCGTCATGGCGACGATGATGCCATAATGGTCGTCATGGCGACGATGATGTCATAATGGTCGTCATGGCGACGATGATGTCAGTATGGTGGTCATGGCTTTGGTGATGTCATAATGGTCGTCATGGCGACGGTGATGTCATAATGGTCGTCATGGCAATGGTGATGTCAGAATGGTCGTCATGGCGACGATGATGTCAGTATGGTGGTCATGGCTTTGGTGATGTCATAATGGTCGCCATGGCGACGATGATGTCATTATGGTTGTCATGGCTTTGGTGATGTCATAATGGTCGTCATGGCGACGGTGATGTCATAATGGTCGTCATGGCGACGATGATGTCATAATGGTCGTCATGGCGATGATGATGTCATTATGGTTATCATGGCTTTGGTGATGTCATAATGGTCGTCATGACGACGATGATGTCATAATGGACGGCACGGCGACGATGATGTCATAATGGTTGTCACGGCGACGGTGATGTCATAATGGTCGTCATGGCGACGATGATGTCATAATAGTCGTCATGGCGACGATGATGTCATAATAGTCGTCATGGCGACGATGATGTCATTATGGATGTCATGGCTTTGGTGATGTCATAATGGTCGTCATGGCGACGGTGATGTTATAATGGTCGTCAAGGCGACGATGATGTCATAATGGTCGTAACGGCGATGATGATGTCACAATGGTCGTCACGGCGACGGTGTTGCCATAATGGTCGTCATGGCGACGATGATGTCATAATGGTCGTCATGGCAACCGTGATGTCATAATGGTCGTCATGACGACGATGATGTCATAATGGTCGTCATGGCGAAGATGATGTCATATTGGTCGTCATGGCGACGATAATGTCATAATAGTCGTCATGGCGACGATGATGTCATTATGGTCGTCATGCCGACGATGATGTCATAATAGTCGTCATGGCGACGGTGTTGCAATAATGGTCGTCATGGCGACGATGATGTCATAATGGTCGTCATGGCGACGATGATGTCATAATGGTCGTCATGGCGACGATGATGTCAATATGGTGGTCATGGCTTTGGTGATGTCATAATGGTCGTCATGGCGACGGTGATGTCATAATGGTCGTCACGGCGACGATGATGTCATAATGGTCGTCACGGCGACGGTGATGTCATAATGGTCGTCATGGCGACGATGATGTCATACTGGTCGTCATGGCGACGGTGTTGCCATAATGGTCGTCATGGCGACGATGACGTCATAATGGTCGTCATGGCGACGATGATGTCATAATGGTCGTCATGGCGACGATGAAGTCATACTGGTCGTCATGGCGACGATGACGTCATAATGGTCGTCATGGCGACGATGATGTCATTATGGTCGTCATGGCGACGATGATGTCATACTGGTCGTCATGGCGACGGTGTTGCCATAATGGTCGTCATGGCGACGATGATGTCATAATGGTCGTCATGCCGACGATGATGTCATAATGGTCGTCATGGCGACGGTGATGTCATAATGGTCGTCATGGCGAAGATGATGTCATAATGGTCGTCATGGCGACGATGATGTCATAATGGTCGTCATGGCGACGATGACGTCATAATGGTCATCATGGCGACGATGGTGTTATAATGGTCGTCATGGCGACGGTGATGTCATAATAGTCGTCATGGCGACGATGATGTCATTATGGTTGTCATGACTTTGGTGATGTCATAATGGTCGTCATGGCGACGGTGATGTCATAATGGTCGTCACGGCGACGGTGATGTCATAATGGTCGTCATGCCGACGATGATGTCATAATGGTCGTCATGGCGACGGTGTTGCCATAATGGTCGTCATGGCGAAGATGATGTCATAATGGTCGTCATGGCGACGGTGATGTCATAATGGTCGTCATGGCGAAGATGATGTCATAATGGTCGTCATGGCGACGGTGATGTCATAATGGTCGTCATGACGACGATGATGTCATAATGGTCGTCATGGCGAAGATGATGTCATAATGTCGTCATGGCGACGATAATGTCATAATAGTCGTCATGGCGACGATGATGTCATTATGGTCGTCATGCCGACGATGATGTCATAATGGTCGTCATGGCGACGATGATGTCATAATGGTCGTCATGGCGACGATGATGTCATAATGGTCGTCATGGCTACGATGATGTCAATATGGTGGTCATGGCTTTGGTGATGTCATAATGGTCATCATGGCAATGGTGATGTCAGAATGGTCGTCATGGCGACGATGATGTCAGTATGGTGGTCATTGCTTTGGTGATGTCATAATAGTCGTCATGGCGACGATGATGTCATAATGGTCGTCACGGTGACGATGATGTCATAATGGTCGTCACGGCGACGGTGATGTCATAATGGTCGTCATGGCGACGACGATGTCATACTGGTCGTCATGGCGACGGTGTTGCCATAATGGTCGTCATGGCGACGGTGTTGCCATAATGGTCGTCATGGCGACGATGATGTCATAATGGTCGTCATGGCGACGGTGATGTCATAATGGTCGTCATGGCGAAGATGATGTCATAATGGTCGTCATGGCGACGATGACGTCATCATGGTCTTCATGGCGACGATGACGTCATAATAGTCGTCATGGCGACGGTGATGCCATAATAGTCGTCATGGCGACGATGATGTCATAATGGTCGTCATACCGACGATGATGTCATAATGGTCGTCACGGCGACGATGATGTCATAATGGTCGTCACGGCGACGGTGATGTCATAATGGTCGTCACGGCGACGGTGATGTCATAATGGTCGTCATGGCGACGATGATGTCATACTGGTCGTCATGGCGACGGTGTTGCCATAATGGTCATCATGGCGACGATGATGTCATAATGGTCGTCATGGCGAAGATGATGTCATAATGGTCGTCATGGCGACGATGATGTCATAATGGTCGTCATGGCGACGATGACGTCATAATGGTCGTCATGGCGACGATGATGTCATAATGGTCGTCATGGCGACGGTGATGTCATAATATTCGTCATGGCGACGATGATATCATAATGGTCGTCATGCCGACGATGATGTCATAATGGTCGTCATGGCGACGGTGTTGCCATAATGGTCGTCATGGCGACGATGATGTCATAATGGTCGTCATGGCGACGATGATATTATAATGATCGTCATGGCGACGATGATGTCAGTATGGTGGTCATGGCTTTGGTGATGTCATAATGGTCGTCATGGCGACGGTGATGTCATAATGGTCGTCATGGCAATGGTGATGTCAGAATGGTCGTCATGGCGACGATGATGTCAGTATGGTGGTCATGGCTTTGGTGATGTCATAATGGTCGTCATGGCGACGATGATGTCATTATGGTTGTCATGGCTTTGGTGATGTCATAATGGTCGTCATGGCGACGGTGATGTCATAATGGTCGTCATGGCGACGATGATGTCATAATGGTCGTCACGGCGATGATGATGTCATAATGGTCGTCACGGCGACAGTGATGTCATAATGGTCGTCATGCCGACGATGATGTCATAATGGTCGTCATGGCGACGGTGTTGCCATAATGGTCGTCATGGTGACGATGATGTCATAATGGTCGTCATGGCGACGGTGATGTCATAATGGTCGTCATGACGACGATGATGTCATAATGGTCGTCATGGCGAAGATGATGTCATAATGGTCGTCATGGCGACGATAATGTCATAATAGTTGTCATGGCGACGATGATGTCATTATGGTCGTCATGCCGACGATGATGTCATAATGGTCGTCATGGCGACGGTGTTGCCATAATGGTCGTCATGGCGACGATGATGTCATAATGGTCGTCATGGCGACGATGATGTCATAATGGTCGTCATGGCGACGATGATGTCAATATGATGGTCATGGCTTTGGTGATGTCATAATGGTCGTCATGGCGACGGTGATGTCATAATGGTCGTCATGGCAATGGTGATGTCATAATGGTCGTCATGGCGACGATGATGTCATAATGGTCGTCATGGCGACGATGATGTCAATATGATGGTCATGGCTTTGGTGATGTCATAATGGTCGTCATGGCGACGGTGATGTCATAATGGTCGTCATGGCAATGGTGATGTCAGAATGCTCGTCATGGCGACGATGATGTCAGTATGGTGGTCATGGCTTTGGTGATGTCATAATAGTCGTCATGGCGACGATGATGTCATAATGGTCGTCATGGCGACGATGATGTCATAATGGTCGTCACGGCGACGGTGATGTCATAATGGTCGTCATGGCGACGATGAGGTCATACTGGTCGTCATGGCGACGGTGTTGCCATAATGGTCGTCATGGCGACGTTGATGTCATAATGGTCGTCATGGCGACGATGATGTCATAATGATCGTCATGCCGACGATGATGTCATAATGGTCGTCATGGCGACGATGATGTCATAATGGTCGTCATGGCGACGATGACGTAATAATGGTCTTCATGGCGACGATGATGTCATAATGGTCGTCATGGCGACGGTGATGCCATAATAGTCGTCATGGCGACGATGATGTCATAATGGTCGTCATGCCGACGATGATGTCATAATGGTCGTCATGGCGACGGTGTTGCCATAATGGTCGTCATGGTGACGATGATGTCATAATGGTCGTCATGGCGACGATGATGTCATAATGGTCGTCATGGCGACGATGATGTCAGTATGGTGGTCATGGCTTTGGTGATGTCATAATGGTCGTCATGGCGACCGTGATGTCATAATGGTCGTCATGGCAATGGTGATGTCAGAATGGTCGTCATGGCGACGATGATGTCAGTATGGTGGTCATGGCTTTGGTGATGTCATAATGGTCGTCATGGCGACAATGATGTCATTATGGTTGTCATGGCTTTGGTGATGTCATAATGGTCGTCATGGCGACGGTGATGTCATAATGGTCGTCATGGCGACGATGATGTCAGTATGGTGGTCATGGCTTTGGTGATGTCATAATGGTCGTCATGGCGACGATGATGTCAGTATGGTGGTCATGGCTTTGGTGATGTCATAATGGTCGTCATGGCGACGATGATGTCATAATGGTCGTCATGGCGACGATGATGTCAATATGGTTGTCATGGCTTTGGTGATGTCATAATGGTCGTCATGGCGACGGTGATGTCATAATGGTCGTCATGGCGGCGATGATGTCATAATGGTCGTCACGGCGACGATGATGTCATAATGGTCGTCACGGCGACGGTGATGTCATAATGGTCGCCATGGCGACGATGATGTCATACTGGTCGTCATGGCGACGGTGTTGCCATAATGGTCGTCATGGCGACGATGATGTCATAATGGTCGCCATGGCGACGATGATGTCATAATGGTCGTCATGGCGACGATGACGTCATAATGGTCATCATGGCGACGATGATGTCATAATGTCGTCATGGCGACGATGATGTCATACTGGTCGTCATGGCGACGGTGTTGTCATAATGGTCGTCATGGCGACGATGATGTCATAATGGTCGTCACGGCGACGGTAATGTCATAATGGTCGTCATGGTGACGATGATGTCATAGTGGTCGTCATGGCGACGGTGTTGCCATAATGGTCGTCATGGCGACGATGACGTCATAATGGTCGTCATGACGACGATGATGTCATAATGGTCGTCATGGCGACGATGATGTCATACTGGTCGTCATGGTGACGGTGTTGCCATAATGGTCGTCATGGAGACGATGATGTCAATATGGTTGTCATGGCTTTGGTGATGTCATTATGGTCGTCATGGCTTTGGTGATGTCATAATGGTCGTCATGGCGACGGTGATGTCATAATAGTCGTCATGGCGACGATGATGTCATACTGGTCGTCATGGCGACGGTGTTGCCATAATGGTCGTCATGGCGACGATGATATCATAATGGTCGTCATGGCGACGATGATGTCATAATGGTCGTCATGCCGACGATGATGTCATAATGGTCGTCATGGCGAAGATGATGTCATAATGGTCGTCATGGCGACGATGATGTCATAATGGTCGTCATGGCGACGATGACGTCATAATGGTCGTCATGGCGACGATGATGTCATAATGGTCGTCATGGCGACGGTGATGTCATTATGGTGGTCATGGCTTTGGTGATGTCATAATGGTCGTCATGGCGACGGTGATGTCATAATGGTCGTCATAGCAATGGTGATGTCAGAATGGTCGTCACGGCGACGATGATGTCAATATGGTGGTCATGGCTTTGGTGATGTCATAATGGTCGTCATGGCGACGATGATGTCATTATGGTTGTCATGTCTTTGGTGATGTCATAATGGTCGTCATGGCGACGGTGATGTCATAATGGTCGTCATGGCGACGATGATGTCATAATGGTCGTCACGGCGATGATGATGTCATAATGGTCGTCACGGCGACGGTGATGTCATAATGGTCGTCACGGCGACGGTGATGTCATAATGGTCGTCATGGCGACGATGATGTCATACTGGTCGTCATGGCGACGGTGTTGCCATAATGGTCGTCATGGCGACGATGATATCATAATGGTCGTCATGGCGACGATGATGTCATAATGGTCGTCATGGCGACGATGATGTCATAATGGTCGCCATGGCGACGATGATGTCATAATGGTCGTCATGGCGACGATGACGTCATAATGGTCATCATGGCGACGATGATGTCATAATGTCGTCATGGCGACGATGATGTCATACTGGTCGTCATGGCGACGGTGTTGCCATAATGGTCGTCATGGCGACGATGATGTCATAATGGTCGTCACGGCGACGATGATGTCATAATGGTCGTCACGGCGACGGTGATGTCATAATGGTCGTCATGGCGACGATGATGTCATACTGGTCGTCATGGCGACGGTGTTGCCATAATGGTCATCATGGCGACGATGATATCATAATGGTCGTCATGGCGACGATGATGTCATAATGGTCGTCATGCCGACGATGATGTCATAATGGTCGTCATGGCGACGGTGATGTCATAATATTCGTCATGGCGACGATGATATCATAATGGTCGTCATGCCGACGATGATGTCATAATGGTCGTCATGGCGACGGTGTTGCCATAATGGTCGTCATGGCGACGATGATGTCATAATGGTCGTCATGGCGACGATGATGTTATAATGATCGTCATGGCGACGATGATGTCAGTATGGTGGTCATGTCTTTGGTGATGTCATAATGGTCGTCATGGCGACGGTGATGTCATAATGGTCGTCATGGCAATGGTGATGTCAGAATGGTCGTCATGGCGACGATGATGTCAATATGGTGGTCATGGCTTTGGTGATGTCATAATGGTCGTCATGGCGACGATGATGTCATTATGGTTGTCATGGCTTTGGTGATGTCATAATGGTCGTCATGCCGACGATGATGTCATAATGGTCGTCATGGCGAAGATGATGTCATAATGGTCGTCATGGCGACGATGATGTCATAATGGTCGTCATGGCGACGATGATGCCATAATGGTCGTCATGGCGACGATGACGTCATAATGGTCGTCACGGCGACGATGATGTCATAATGGTCGTCACGGCGATGATGATGTCATAATGGTCGTCACGGCGACGGTGATGTCATAATGGTCGTCATGGCGACGATGATGTCATAATGGTCGTCATGGCGACGATGATGCCATAATGGTCGTCATGGCGACGATGATGCCATAATGGTCGTCATGGCGACGATGACGTCATAATGGTCGTCATGGCGACGATGATGTCATAATGGTTGTCATGGAGACGATGATGTCATACTGGTCGTCATGGCGACGGTGTTGCCATAATGGTCGTCATGGCGACGATGATGTCATAATGGTCGTCATGCCGACGATGATGTCATAATGGTCGTCATGGCGACGGTGTTGCCATAATGGTCGTCATGGCGACGATGATGTCATAATGGTCGTCATGGCGACGGTGATGTCATAATGGTCGTCATGCCGACGATGATGTCATAATGGTCGTCATGGCGAAGATGATGTCATAATGGTCGTCATGGCGACGATGATGTCATAATGGTCGTCATGGCGACGATGACGTCATAATGGTCGTCATGGCGACGATGATGTTATAATGGTCGTCATGGCGACGGTGATGTCATAATAGTCGTCATGGCGACGATGATGTCATAATGGTCGTCATGCCGACGATGATGTCATAATGGTCGTCATGGCGACGTTGTTGCCATAATGGTCGTCATGGCGACGATGATGTCATAATGGTCGTCATGGCGATGATGATGTCATAATGGTCGTCATGGCGACGATGATGTCATAATGGTCGTCATGGCGACGATGATGTCAGTATGGTGGTCATGGCTTTGGTGATGTCAGAATGGTCGTCATGGCGACGATGATGTCAGTATGGTGGTCATGGCTTTGGTGATGTCATAATGGTCGTCATGGCGACGATGATGTCATTATGGTTGTCATGGCTTTGGTGATGTCATAATGGTCGTCATGGCGACGGTGATGTCATAATGGTCGTCATGGCGACGATGATGTCATAATGGTCGTCACGGCGATGATGATGTCATAATGGTCGTCACGGCGACGGTGATGTCATAATGGTCGTCATGCCGACGATGATGTCATAATGGTCGTCATGGCGACGGTGTTGCCATAATGGTCGTCATGGCGACGATGATGTCATAATGGTCGTCATGGCGACGGTGATGTCATAATGGTCGTCATGACGATGATGATGTCATAATGGTCGTCATGGCGAAGATGATGTCATAATGGTCGTCATGGCGACGATAATGTCATAATAGTCGTCATGGCGACGATGATGTCATTATGGTCGTCATGCCGACGATGATGTCATAATGGTCGTCATGGCGACGGTGTTCCCATAATGGTCGTCATGGCGACGATGATGTCATAATGGTCGTCATGGCGACGATGATGTCAATATGATGGTCATGGCTTTGGTGATGTCATAATGGTCGTCATGGCGACGGTGATGTCATAATGGTCGTCATGGCAATGGTGATGTCAGAATGCTCGTCATGGCGACGATGATGTCAGTATGGTGGTCATGGCTTTGGTGATGTCATAATAGTCGTCATGGCGACGATGATGTCATAATGGTCGTCATGGCGACGATGATGTCATAATGGTCGTCACTGCGATGGTGATGTCATTATGGTCGTCATGGCGACGATGATGTCATAATGGTCGTCATGGCGACGATGATGTCATAATGGTCGTCATGGCGACGATGATGTCATAATGGTCGTCATGGCGACGATGATGTCATAATGGTCGTCATGGCGACGATGACGTCATAATGGTCTTCATGGCGACGATGATGTCATAATGGTCGTCTTGGCGACGGTGATGCCATAATAGTCGTCATGGCGACGATGATGTCATAATGGTCGTCATGCCGACGATGATGTCATAATGGTCGTCATGGCGACGGTGTTGCCATAATGGTCGTCATGGTGACGATGATGTCATAATGGTCGTCATGGCGACGATGATGTCATAATGGTCGTCATGGCGACGGTGATGTCATAATGGTCGTCATGGCGACGGTGATGTCATAATGGTCGTCATGGCGACGATGATGTCATAATGGTCGTCACGGCGACGATGATGTCATAATGGTCGTCACGGCGACGGTGATGTCATAATGGTCGTCATGGCGACGATGATGTCATACTGGTCGTCATGGCGACGGTGTTGCCATAATGGTCGTCATGGCGACGATGATGTCATAATGGTCGCCATGGCGACGATGATGTCATAATGGTCGTCATGGCGACGATGACGTCATAATGGTCATCATGGCGACGATGATGTCATAATGTCGTCATGGCGACGATGATGTCATACTGGTCGTCATGGCGACGGTGTTGCCATAATGGTCGTCATGGCGACGATGATGTCATAATGGTCGTCACGGCGACTATGATGTCATAATGGTCGTCACGGCGACGGTGATGTCATAATGGTCGTCATGGCGACGATGATGTCATACTGGTCGTCATGGCGACGGTGTTGCCATAATGGTCGTCATGGCGACGATGATATCATAATGGTCGTCATGGCGACGATGATGTCATAATGGTCGTCATGCCGACGATGATGTCATAATGGTCGTCATGGCGAAGATGATGTCATAATGGTCGTCATGGCGACGATGATGTCATAATGGTCGTCATGGCGACGATGACGTCATAATGGTCGTCATGGCGACGATGATGTCATAATGGTCGTCATGGCGACGGTGATGTCATAATATTCGTCATGGCGACGATGATATCATAATGGTCGTCATGCCGACGATGATGTCATAATGGTCGTCATGGCGACGGTGTTGCCATAATGGTCGTCATGGCGACGATGATGTCATAATGGTCGTCATGGCGACAATGATGTTATAATGATCGTCATGGCGACGATGATGTCAGTATGGTAGTCATGGCTTTGGTGATGTCATAATGGTCGTCATAGCGACGGTGATGTCATAATGGTCGTCATGGCAATGGTGATGTCAGAATGGTCGTCATGGCGACGATGATGTCAATATGGTGGTCATGGCTTTGGTGATGTCATAATGGTCGTCATGGCGACGATGATGTCGTTATGGTTGTCATGGCTTTGGTGATGTCATAATGGTCGTCATGCCGACGATGATGTCATAATGGTCGTCATGGCGACGATGATGTCATACTGGTCGTCATGGCGACGGTGTTGCCATAATGGTCGTCATGGCGACGATGATGTCATAATGGTCGTCATGGCGACGATGATGCCATAATGGTCGTCATGGCGACGATGATGCCATAATGGTCGTCATGGCGACGATGACGTCATAATGGTCGTCATGGCGACGATGATGTCATAATGGTCGTCATGGCGACGATGATGTCATAATGGTCGTCATGGCGACGGTGTTGCCATAATGGTCGTCATGGCGACGATGATGTCATAATGGTCGTCATGCAGACGATGATGTCATAATGGTCGTCATGGCGACGGTGTTGCCATAATGGTCGTCATGGCGACGATGATGTCATAATGGTCGTCATGGCGACGGTGATGTCATAATGGTCGTCATGCCGACGATGATGTCATAATGGTCGTCATGGCGAAGATGATGTCATAATGGTCGTCATGGCGACGATGATGTCATAATGGTCGTCATGGCGACGATGACGTCATAATGGTCGTCATGGCGACGATGATGTTATAATGGTCGTCATGGCGACGGTGATGTCATAATAGTCGTCATGGCGACGATGATGTCATAATGGTCGTCATGCCGACGATGATGTCATAATGGTCGTCATGGCGACGTTGTTGCCATAATGGTCGTCATGGCGACGATGATGTCATAATGGTCGTCATGGCGATGATGATGTCATAATGGTCGTCATGGCGACGATGATGTCAATATGGTGGTCATGGCTTTGGTGATGTCATAATGGTCTTCATGGCGACGGTGATGTCATAATGGTCGTCATGGCAATGGTGATGTCAGAATGGTCGTCATGGCGACGATGATGTCAGTATGGTGGTCATGGCTTTGGTGATGTCATAATAGTCGTCATGGCGACGATGATGTCATAATGGTCGTCATGTCGACGATGATGTCATAATGGTCGTCATGGCGACGATGATGTCATAATGGTCGTCATGGCGACGGTGATGTCAGAATGGTCGTCATGGCGACGATGATGTCAGTATGGTGGTCATGGCTTTGGTGATGTCATAATGGTCGTCATGGCGACGATGATGTCATTATGGTTGTCATGGCTTTGGTGATGTCATAATGGTCGTCATGGCGACGGTGATGTCATAATGGTCGTCATGGCGACGATGATGTCATAATGGTCGTCACGGCGATGATGATGTCATAATGGTCGTCACGGCGACGGTGATGTCATAATTGTCGTCATGCCGACGATGATGTCATAATGGTCGTCATGCCGACGATGATGTCATAATGGTCGTCATGGCGACGGTGTTGCCATAATGGTCGTCATGGCGACGATGATGTCATAAAGGTCGTCATGGCGACGGTGATGTCATAATGGTCGTCATGACGATGATGATGTCATAATGGTCGTCATGGCGAAGATGATGTCATAATGGTCGTCATGGCGACGATAATGTCATTATGGTCGTCATGCCGACGATGATGTCATAATGGTCGTCATGGCGACGGTGTTCCCATAATGGTCGTCATGGCGATGATGATGTCAATATGATGGTCATGGCTTTGGTGATGTCATAATGGTCGTCATGGCGACGGTGATGTCATAATGGTCGTCATGGCAATGGTGATGTCAGAATGCTCGTCATGGCGACGATGATGTCAGTATGGTGGTCATGGCTTTGGTGATGTCATAATAGTTGTCATGGTGACGATGATGTCATAATGGTCGTCATGGCGACGATGATGTCATAATGGTCGTCACGGCGACGGTGATGTCATAATGGTCGTCATGGCGACGATGAGGTCATACTGGTCGTCATGGCGACGGTGTTGCCATAATGGTCGTCATGGCGACGATGATGTCATAATGGTCGTCATGGCGACGATGATGTCATAATGGTCATCATGCCGACGATGATGTCATAATGGTCGTCATGGCGACGATGATGTCATAATGGTCGTCATGGCGACGATGACGTCATAATGGTCTTCATGGCGACGATGATGTCATAATGGTCGTCATGGCGACGGTGATGCCATAATAGTCGTCATGGCGACGATGATGTCATAATGGTCGTCATGCCGACGATGATGTCATAATGGTCGTCATGGCGACGGTGTTGCCATAATGGTCGTCATGGTGACGATGATGTCATAATGGTCGTCATGGCGACGATGATGTCATAATGGTCGTCATGGCGACGATGATGTCAGTATGGTGGTCATGGCTTTGGTGATGTCATAATGGTCGTCATGGCGACCGTGATGTCATAATGGTCGTCATGGCAATGGTGATGTCAGAATGGTCGTCATGGCGACGATGATGTCAGTATGGTGGTCATGGCTTTGGTGATGTCATAATGGTCGTCATGGCGACGATGATGTCATAATGGTCGTCATGGCGACGATGATGTCATAATGGTCGTCATGGCGAAGATGATGTCATAATGGTCGTCATGGCGACGATGATGTCATAATGGTCGTCATGGCGACGATGATGTCAGTATGGTGGTCATGGCTTTGGTGATGTCATAATGGTCGTCATGGCGACGATGATGTCATAATGGTCGTCACGGCGATGATGATGTCATAATGGTAGTCACGGCGACGGTGATGTCATAATGGTCGTCATGGCGACGATGATGTCATACTGGTCGTCATGGCGACGGTGTTGCCATAATGGTCGTCATGGCGACGATGATGTCATAATGGTCGTCATGGCGACGATGATGCCATAATGGTCGTCATGGCGACGATGATGCCATAATGGTCGTCATGGCGACGATGACGTCATAATGGTCGTCATGGCGACGATGATGTCATAATGGTCGTCATGGCGACGATGATGTCATAATGGTCGTCATGGCGACGATGATGTCATACTGGTCGTCATGGCGACGGTGTTGCCATAATGGTCGTCATGGCGACGATGATGTCATAATGGTCGTCATGCCGACGATGATGTCATAATGGTCGTCATGGCGACGGTGTTGCCATAATGGTCGTCATGGCGACGATGATGTCATAATGGTCGTCATGGCGACGGTGATGTCATAATGGTCGTCATGGCGACGGTGATGTCATAATGGTCGTCATGGCGACGATGATGTCATAATGGTCGTCACGGCGACGATGATGTCATAATGGTCGTCACGGCGACGGTGATGTCATAATGGTCGTCATGGCGACGATGATGTCATACTGGTCGTCATGGCGACGGTGTTGCCATAATGGTCGTCATGGCGACGATGATGTCATAATGGTCGCCATGGCGACGATGATGTCATAATGGTCGTCATGGCGACGATGACGTCATAATGGTCATCATGGCGACGATGATTTCATAATGTCGTCATGGCGACGATGATGTCATACTGGTCGTCATGGCGACGGTGTTGCCATAATGGTCGTCATGGCGACGATGATGTCATAATGGTCGTCACGGCGACGATGATGTCATAATGGTCGTCACGGCGACGGTGATGTCATAATGGTCGTCATGGCGACGATGATGTCATACTGGTCGTCATGGCGACGGTGTTGCCATAATGGTCGTCATGGCGATGATGATATCATAATGGTCGTCATGGCGACGATGATGTCATAATGGTCGTCATGCCGACGATGATGTCATAATGGTCGTCATGGCGAAGATGATGTCATACTGGTCGTCATGGCGACGATGATGTCATAATGGTCGTCATGGCGACGATGATGTCATAATGGTCGTCATGGCGACGGTGTTGCCATAATGGTCGTCATGGCGACGATGATGTCATAATGGTCGTCATGGCGACGATGATGTTATAATGATCGTCATGGCGACGATGATGTCAGTATGGTGGTCATGGCTTTGGTGATGTCATAATGGTCGTCATGGCGACGGTGATGTCATAATGGTCGTCATGGCAATGGTGATGTCAGAATGGTCGTCATGGCGACGATGATGTCAATATGGTGGTCATGGCTTTGGTGATGTCATAATGGTCGTCATGGCGACGATGATGTCATTATGGTTGTCATGGCTTTGGTGATGTCATAATGGTCGTCATGCCGACGATGATGTCATAATGGTCGTCATGGCGAAGATGATGTCATAATGGTCGTCATGGCGACGATGATGTCATAATGGTCGTCATGGCGACGATGACGTCATAATGGTCGTCATGGCGACGATGATGTCATAATGGTCGTCACGGCGATGATGATGTCATAATGGTCGTCATGGCGACGGTGATGTCATAATGGTCGTCATGGCGACGATGATGTCATACTGGTCGTCATGGCGACGGTGTTGCCATAATGGTCGTCATGGCGACGATGATGTCATAATGGTCGTCATGGCGACGATGATGCCATAATGGTCGTCATGGCGACGATGATGCCATAATGGTCGTCATGGCGACGATGACGTCATAATGGTCGTCATGGCGACGATGATGTCATAATGGTCGTCATGGCGACGATGATGTCATACTGGTCGTCATGGCGACGGTGTTGCCATAATGGTCGTCATGGCGACGATGATGTCATAATGGTCGTCATGCCGACGATGATGTCATAATGGTCGTCATGGCGACAGTGTTGCCATAATGGTCGTCATGGCGACGATGATGTCATAATGGTCGTCATGGCGACGGTGATGTCATAATGGTCGTCATGCCGACGATGATGTCATAATGGTCGTCATGGCGAAGATGATGTCATAATGGTCGTCATGGCGACGATGATGTCATAATGGTCGTCATGGCGACGATGACGTCATAATGGTCGTCATGGCGACGATGATGTTATAATGGTCGTCATGGCGACGGTGATGTCATAATAGTCGTCATGGCGACGATGATGTCATAATGGTCGTCATGCCGACGATGATGTCATAATGGTCGTCATGGCGACGTTGTTGCCATAATGGTCGTCATGGCGACGATGATGTCATAATGGTCGTCATGGCGATGATGATGTCATAATGGTCGTCATGGCGACGATGATGTCAATATGGTGGTCATGGCTTTGGTGATGTCATTATGGTCTTCATGGCGACGGTGATGTCATAATGGTCGTCATGGCAATGGTGATGTCAGAATGGTCGTCATGGCGACGATGATGTCATTATGGTTGTCATGGCTTTGGTGATGTCATAATAGTCGTCATGGCGACGATGATGTCATAATGGTCGTCATGGCGACGATGATGTCAGTATGGTGGTCATGGCTTTGGTGATGTCAGAATGGTCGTCATGGCGACGATGATGTCAGTATGGTGGTCATGACTTTGGTGATGTCATAATGGTCGTCATGGCGACGATGATGTCATTATGGTTGTCATGGCTTTGGTGATGTCATAATGGTCGTCATGGTGACGGTGATGTCATAATGGTCGTCATGGCGACGATGATGTCATAATGGTCGTCACGGCGATGATGATGTCATAATGGTCGTCACGGCGACGGTGATGTCATAATGGTCGTCATGCCGACGATGATGTCATAATGGTCGTCATGGCGACGGTGTTGCCATAATGGTCGTCATGGCGACGATGATGTCATAATGGTCGTCATGGCGACGGTGATGTCATAATGGTCGTCATGACGATGATGATGTCATAATGGTCGTCATGGCGAAGATGATGTCATAATGGTCGTCATGGCGACGATAATGTCATAATAGTCGTCATGGCGACGATGATGTCATTATGGTCGTCATGCCGACGATGATGTCATAATGGTCGTCATGGCGACGGTGTTCCCATAATGGTCGTCATGGCGATGATGATGTCATAATGGTCGTCATGGCGACGATGATGTCATAATGGTCGTCATGGCGACGATGATGTCAATATGATGGTCATGGCTTTGGTGATGTCATAATGGTCGTCATGGCGACGGTGATGTCATAATGGTCGTCATGGCAATGGTGATGTCAGAATGCTCGTCATGGCGACGATGATGTCAGTATGGTGGTCATGGCTTTGGTGATGTCATAATAGTCGTCATGGCGACGATGATGTCATAATGGTCGTCATGGCGACGATGATGTTATAATGGTCGTCACGGCGACGGTGATGTCATAATGGTCGACATGGCGACGATGAGGTCATACTGGTCGTCATGGCGACGGTGTTGCCATAATGGTCGTCATGGCGACGATGATGTCATAATGGTCGTCATGGCGACGATGATGTCATAATGGTCGTCATGGCGACGATGATGTCATAATGGTCGTCATGGCGACGATGACGTCATAATGGTCTTCATGGCGACGATGATGTCATAATGGTCGTCATGGCGACGGTGATGCCATAATAGTCGTCATGGCGACGATGATGTCATAATGGTCGTCATGCCGACGATGATGTCATAATGGTCGTCATGGCGACGGTGTTGCCATAATGGTCGTCATGGTGACGATGATGTCTTAATGGTCGTCATGGCGACGATGATGTCATAATGGTCGTCATGGCGACGATGATGTCAGTATGGTGGTCATGGCTTTGGTGATGTCATAATGGTCGTCATGGCGACCGTGATGTCATAATGGTCGTCATGGCAATGGTGATGTCAGAATGGTCGTCATGGCGACGATGATGTCAGTATGGTGGTCATGGCTTTGGTGATGTCATAATGGTCGTCATGGCGACGATGATGTCATAATGGTCGTCATGGCGACGATGATGTCAATATGGTTGTCATGGCTTTGGTGATGTCATAATAGTCGTCATGGCGACGGTGATGTCATAATGGTCGTCATGGCGACGATGATGTCATAATGGTCGTCATGGCGAAGATGATGTCATAATGGTCGTCATGGCGACGATGATGTCATAATGGTCGTCACGGCGACGATGATGTCATAATGGTCGTCACGGCGACGGTGATGTCATAATGGTCGTCACGGCGACGATGATGTCATACTGGTCGTCATGGCGACGGTGTTGCCATAATGGTCGTCATGGCGACGATGATGTCATAATGGTCGTCATGGCGACGATGATGCCATAATGGTCGTCATGGCGACGATGACGTCATAATGGTGGTCATGGCGACGATGATGTCATAATGGTCGTCATGGCGACGATGATGTCATACTGGTCGTCATGGCGACGGTGTTGCCATAATGGTCGTCATGGCGACGATGATGTCATAATGGTCGTCATGCCGACGATGATGTCATAATGGTCGTCATGGCGACGGTGTTGCCATAATGGTCGTCATGGCGACGATGATGTCATAATGGTCGTCATGGCGACGGTGATGTCATAATGGTCGTCATGCCGACGATGATGTCATAATGGTCGTCATGGCGAAGATGATATCATAATGGTCGTCATGGCGACGATGACGTCATAATGGTCGTCATGGCGACGATGACGTCATAATGGTCGTCATGGCGACGATGACGTCATAATGGTCATCATGGCGACAATGACGTCATAATGGTCGTCATGGCGACGATGATGTTATAATGGTCGTCATGGCGACGGTGATGTCATAATAGTCGTCATGGCGACGATGATGTCATAATGGTCGCCATGCCGACAATGATGTCATAATGGTCGTCATGGCGACGTTGTTGCCATAATGGTCGTCATGGCGACGATGATGTCATAATGGTCGTCATGGCGATGATGATGTCATAATGGTCGTCATGGCGACGATGATGTCAATATGGTGGTCATGGCTTTGGTGATGTCATAATGGTCTTCATGGCTTTGGTGATGTCATAATCGGCGTCATGGCAATGGTGATGTCAGAATTGTCGTCATGGCGACGATGATGTCAGTATGGTGGTCATGGCTTTGGTGATGTCATAATGGTCGTCACGGCGACGATGATGTCATAATGGTCGTCATGGTGACGGTGTTGCCATAATGGTCGTCATGGAGACGATGATGTCATAATGGTCGTCATGGCGAAGATGATGTCATAATGGTCGTCATGGCGACGATGATGTCATAATGGTCGTCATGGCGACGATGACGTCATCATGGTCGTCATGGCGACGATGATGTCATAATGGTCGTCATGGCGACGGTGATGTCATAATATTCGTCATGGCGACGATGATATCATAATGGTCGTCATGCCGACGATGATGTCACAATGGTCGTCATGGCGACGGTGTTGCCATAATGGTCGTCATGGTGACGATGATGTCATAATGGTCGTCATGGCGACGATGATATTATAAATATCGTCATGGCGACGATGATGTCAGTATGGTGGTCATGGCTTTGGTGATGTCATAATGGTCGTCATGGCGACGGTGATGTCATAATGGTCGTCATGGCAATAGTGATGTCAGAATGGTCGTCATGGCGACGATGATGTCAGTATGGTGGTCATGGCTTTGGTGATGTCATAATGGCCGTCATGGCGACGATGATGTCATTATGGTTGTCATGGCTTTGGTGATGTCATAATGGTTGTCATGGCGACGGTGATGTCATAATGGTCGTCATGGCGACGATGATGTCATAATGGTCGTCACGACGATGATGATGTCATAATGGTCGTCATGGCGACGGTGATGTCATAATATTCGTCATGGCGACGATGATATCATAATGGTCGTCATGCCGACGATGATGTCATAATGGTCGTCATGGCGACGGTGTTGCCATAATGGTCGTCATGGTGACGATGATGTCATAATGGTCGTCATGGCGACGATGATATTATAAAGATCGTCAAGGCGACGATGATGTCAGTATGGTGGTCATGGCTTTGGTGATGTCATAATGGTCGTCATGGCGACGGTGATGTCATAATGGTCGTCATGGCAATGGTGATGTCAGAATGGTCGTCATGGCGACGATGATGTCAGTATGGTGGTCATGGCTTTGGTGATGTCATAATGGTCGTCATGGCGACGATGATGTCATTATGGTTGTCATGGCTTTGGTGATGTCATAATGGTTGTCATGGCGACGGTGATGTCATAATGGTCGTCATGGCGACGATGATGTCATAATGGTCGTCACGACGATGATGATGTCATAATGGTCGTCACGGCGACGGTGATGTCATAATGGTCGTCATGCCGACGATGATGTCATAATGGTCGTCATGGCGACGGTGTTGCCATAATGGTCGTCATGGCGACGATGATGTCATAATGGTCGTCATGACGACGATGATGTCATAATGGTCGTCATGGCGAAGATGATGTCATAATGGTCGTCATGGCGACCATAATGTCATAATAGTCGTCATGGTGACGATGATGTCATTATGGTCGTCATGCCGACGATGATGTCATAATGGTCGTCATGGCGACGGTGTTGCCATAATGGTCGTCATGGCGACGATGATGTCATAATGGTCGTCATGGCGACGATGATGTCATAATGGTCGTCATGGCGACGATGATGTCAATATGATGGTCATGGCTTTGGTGATGTCATAATGGTCGTCATGGCGACGGTGATGTCATAATGGTCGTCATGGCAATGGTGATGTCAGAATGCTCGTCATGGCGACGATGATGTCAGTATGGTGGTCATGGCTTTGGTGATGTCATAATAGTCGTCATGGCGACGATGATGTCATAATGGTCGTCATGGCGACGATGATGTCATAATGGTCGTCACGGCGACGGTGATGTCATAATGGTCGTCATGGCGACGATGAGGTCATACTGGTCGTCATGGCGACGGTGTTGCCATAATGGTCGTCATGGCGACGATGATGTCATAATGGTCGTCATGGCGACGATGATGTCATAATGGTCGTCATGGCGACGATGATGTCATAATGGTCGTCATGGCGACGATGATGTCAGTATGGTGGTCATGGCTTTGGTGATGTCATAATGGTCGTCATGGCGACCGTGATGTCATAATGGTCGTCATGGCAATGGTGATGTCAGAATGGTCGTCATGGCGACGATGATGTCAGTATGGTGGTCATGGCTTTGGTGATGTCATAATGGTCGTCATGGCGACGATGATGTCATAATGGTCGTCATGGCGACGATGATGTCAATATGGTTGTCATGGCTTTGGTGATGTCATAATAGTCGTCATGGCGACGGTGATGTCATAATGGTCGTCATGGCGACGATGATGTCATAATGGTCGTCATGGCGAAGATGATGTCATAATGGTCGTCATGGCGACGATGATGTCATAATGGTCGTCACGGCGACGATGATGTCATAATGGTCGTCACGGCGACGGTGATGTCATAATGGTCGTCACGGCGACGATGATGTCATACTGGTCGTCATGGCGACGGTGTTGCCATAATGGTCGTCATGGCGACGATGATGTCATAATGGTCGTCATGGCGACGATGATGCCATAATGGTCGTCATGGCGACGATGACGTCATAATGGTGGTCATGGCGACGATGATGTCATAATGGTCGTCATGGCGACGATGATGTCATACTGGTCGTCATGGCGACGGTGTTGCCATAATGGTCGTCATGGCGACGATGATGTCATAATGGTCGTCATGCCGACGATGATGTCATAATGGTCGTCATGGCGACGGTGTTGCCATAATGGTCGTCATGGCGACGATGATGTCATAATGGTCGTCATGGCGACGGTGATGTCATAATGGTCGTCATGCCGACGATGATGTCATAATGGTCGTCATGGCGAAGATGATATCATAATGGTCGTCATGGCGACGATGACGTCATAATGGTCGTCATGGCGACGATGACGTCATAATGGTCGTCATGGCGACGATGACGTCATAATGGTCGTCATGGCGACAATGACGTCATAATGGTCGTCATGGCGACGATGATGTTATAATGGTCGTCATGGCGACGGTGATGTCATAATAGTCGTCATGGCGACGATGATGTCATAATGGTCGCCATGCCGACAATGATGTCATAATGGTCGTCATGGCGACGTTGTTGCCATAATGGTCGTCATGGCGACGATGATGTCATAATGGTCGTCATGGCGATGATGATGTCATAATGGTCGTCATGGCGACGATGATGTCAATATGGTGGTCATGGCTTTGGTGATGTCATAATGGTCTTCATGGCTTTGGTGATGTCATAATGGTCGTCATGGCAATGGTGATGTCAGAATTGTCGTCATGGCGACGATGATGTCAGTATGGTGGTCATGGCTTTGGTGATGTCATAATGGTCGTCACGGCGACGATGATGTCATAATGGTCGTCATGGTGACGGTGTTGCCATAATGGTCGTCATGGAGACGATGATGTCATAATGGTCGTCATGGCGAAGATGATGTCATAATGGTCGTCATGGCGACGATGATGTCATAATGGTCGTCATGGCGACGATGACGTCATCATGGTCGTCATGGCGACGATGATGTCATAATGGTCGTCATGGCGACGGTGATGTCATAATATTCGTCATGGCGACGATGATATCATAATGGTCGTCATGCCGACGATGATGTCACAATGGTCGTCATGGCGACGGTGTTGCCATAATGGTCGTCATGGTGACGATGATGTCATAATGGTCGTCATGGCGACGATGATATTATAAATATCGTCATGGCGACGATGATGTCAGTATGGTGGTCATGGCTTTGGTGATGTCATAATGGTCGTCATGGCGACGGTGATGTCATAATGGTCGTCATGGCAATAGTGATGTCAGAATGGTCGTCATGGCGACGATGATGTCAGTATGGTGGTCATGGCTTTGGTGATGTCATAATGGCCGTCATGGCGACGATGATGTCATTATGGTTGTCATGGCTTTGGTGATGTCATAATGGTTGTCATGGCGACGGTGATGTCATAATGGTCGTCATGGCGACGATGATGTCATAATGGTCGTCACGACGATGATGATGTCATAATGGTCGTCATGGCGACGGTGATGTCATAATATTCGTCATGGCGACGATGATATCATAATGGTCGTCATGCCGACGATGATGTCATAATGGTCGTCATGGCGACGGTGTTGCCATAATGGTCGTCATGGTGACGATGATGTCATAATGGTCGTCATGGCGACGATGATATTATAAAGATCGTCAAGGCGACGATGATGTCAGTATGGTGGTCATGGCTTTGGTGATGTCATAATGGTCGTCATGGCGACGGTGATGTCATAATGGTCGTCATGGCAATGGTGATGTCAGAATGGTCGTCATGGCGACGATGATGTCAGTATGGTGGTCATGGCTTTGGTGATGTCATAATGGTCGTCATGGCGACGATGATGTCATTATGGTTGTCATGGCTTTGGTGATGTCATAATGGTTGTCATGGCGACGGTGATGTCATAATGGTCGTCATGGCGACGATGATGTCATAATGGTCGTCACGACGATGATGATGTCATAATGGTCGTCACGGCGACGGTGATGTCATAATGGTCGTCATGCCGACGATGATGTCATAATGGTCGTCATGGCGACGGTGTTGCCATAATGGTCGTCATGGCGACGATGATGTCATAATGGTCGTCATGACGACGATGATGTCATAATGGTCGTCATGGCGAAGATGATGTCATAATGGTCGTCATGGCGACCATAATGTCATAATAGTCGTCATGGTGACGATGATGTCATTATGGTCGTCATGCCGACGATGATGTCATAATGGTCGTCATGGCGACGGTGTTGCCATAATGGTCGTCATGGCGACGATGATGTCATAATGGTCGTCATGGCGACGATGATGTCATAATGGTCGTCATGGCGACGATGATGTCAATATGATGGTCATGGCTTTGGTGATGTCATAATGGTCGTCATGGCGACGGTGATGTCATAATGGTCGTCATGGCAATGGTGATGTCAGAATGCTCGTCATGGCGACGATGATGTCAGTATGGTGGTCATGGCTTTGGTGATGTCATAATAGTCGTCATGGCGACGATGATGTCATAATGGTCGTCATGGCGACGATGATGTCATAATGGTCGTCACGGCGACGGTGATGTCATAATGGTCGTCATGGCGACGATGAGGTCATACTGGTCGTCATGGCGACGGTGTTGCCATAATGGTCGTCATGGCGACGATGATGTCATAATGGTCGTCATGGCGACGATGATGTCATAATGGTCGTCATGCCGACGATGATGTCATAATGGTCGTCATGGCGACGATGATGTCATAATGGTCGTCATGGCGACGATGACGTCATAATGGTCTTCATGGCGACGATGATGTCATAATGGTCGTCATGGCGACGGTGATGCCATAATAGTCGTCATGGCGACGATGATGTCATAATGGTCGTCATGCCGACGATGATGTCATAATGGTCGTCATGGCGACGGTGTTGCCATTATGGTCGTCATGGTGACGATGATGTCATAATGGTCGTCATGGCGACGATGATGTCATAATGGTCGTCATGGCGACGATGATGTCAGTATGGTGGTCATGGCTTTGGTGATGTCATAATGGTCGTCATGGCGACCGTGATGTCATAATGGTCGTCATGGCAATGGTGATGTCAGAATGGTCGTCATGGCGACGATGATGTCAGTATGGTGGTCATGGCTTTGGTGATGTCATAATGGTCGTCATGGCGACGATGATGCCATAATGGTCGCCATGGCGACGATGATGTCATAATGGTCGTCATGGCGACGATGACGTCATAATGGTCATCATGGCGACGATGATGTCATAATGTCGTCATGGCGACGATGATGTCATACTGGTCGTCATGGCGAGGGTGTTGCCATAATGGTCGTCATGGCGACGATGATGTCATAATGGTCGTCACGGCGATGATGATGTCATAATGGTCGTCACGGCGACGGTAATGTCATAATGGTCGTCATGGCGACGGTGTTGCTATAATGGTCGTCATGGCGACGATGATTTCAATATGGTTGTCATGGCTTTGGTGATGTCATTATGGTCGTCATGGCTTTGGTGATGTCATAATGGTCGTCATGGCGACGGTGATGTCATAATGGTCGTCATGGCGACGATGATGTCATAATGGTCGTCACGGCGACGATGATGTCATAATGGTCGTCACGGCGACGATGATGTTATAATGATCGTCATGGCGACGATGATGTCAGTATGGTGGTCATGGCTTTGGTGATGTCATAATGGTCGTCATGGCGACGGTGATGTCATAATGGTCGTCATGTCAATGGTGATGTCAGAATGGTCGTCATGGCGACGATGATGTCAGTATGGTGGTCATGGCTTTGGTGATGTCATAATGGTCGTCATGGCGACGATGATGTCATTATGGTTGTCATGGCTTTGGTGATGTCATAATGGTCGTCATGGCGACGGTGATGTCATAATGGTCGTCATGGCGACGATGATGTCATAATGGTCGTCACGGCGATGATGATGTCATAATGGTCGTCACGGCGACGGTGATGTCATAATGGTCGTCATGGCGACGATGATGTCATACTGGTCGTCATGGCGACGATGTTGCCATAATGGTCGTCATGGCGACGATGATGTCATAATGGTCGTCATGGCGACGATGATGCCATAATGGTCGTCATGGCGACGATGACGTCATAATGGTCGTCATGGCGACGATGATGTCATAATGGTCGTCATGGCGACGATGATGTCATTCTGGTCGTCATGGCGACGATGATGTTATAATGGTCGTCATGGCGACGATGATGTTATAATGGTCGTCATGGCGACGGTGATGTCATAATAGTCGTCATGGCGACGATGATGTCATAATGGTCGTCATGCCGACGATGATGTCATAATGGTCGTCATGGCGACGTTGTTACCATAATGGTCGTCATGGCGACGATGATGTCATAATGGTCGTCATGGCTATGATGATGTCATAATGGTCGTCATGGCGACGATGATGTCAATATGGTGGTCATGGCTTTGGTGATGTCTTAATGGTCTTCATGGCGACGGTGATGTCATAATGGTCGTCATGGCAATGGTGATGTCAGAATGGTCGTCATGGCGACGATGATGTCAGTATGGTGGTCATGGCTTTGGTGATGTCATAATAGTCGTCATGGCAACGATGATGTCATAATGGTCATCATGGCGACGATGATGTCAGTATGGTTGTCATGGCTTTGGTGATGTCATAATGGTCGTCATGGCGACGGTGATGTCATAATGGTCGTCATGGCAATGGTGATGTCAGAATGGTCGTCATGGCGACGATGATGTCAGTATGGTGGTCATGGCTTTGGTGATGTCATAATAGTCGTCATGGCGACGATGATGTCATAATGATCGTCATGGCGACGATGATGTCATAATGGTCGTCATGGCGACGATGATGTCAGTATGGTTGTCATGGCTTTGGTGATGTCATAATGGTCGTCATGGCGAAGGTGATGTCATAATGGTCGTCATGGCGACGATGATGTCATAATGGTCGTCACGGCGACGATGATGTCATAATGGTCGTCATGGCGACGATGATGTCATAATGGTCGTCACGGCGACGGTGATGTCATAATGGTCGTCATGGCGACTATGATGTCATACTGGTCGTCATGGCGACGGTGTTGCCATAATGGTCGTCATGGCGACGATGATGTCATAATGGTCGTCATGGCGACGATGATGTCATAATAGTCGTCATGCCGACGATGATGTCATAACGGTCGTCATGGCGACGATGATGTCATAATGGTCGTCATGGCGACGATGACATCATAATGGTCGTCATGGCGACGATGATGTCATAATGGTCGTCATGGCGACGGTGATGCCATAATAGTCGTCATGGCGACGATGATGTCATAATAGTCGTCATGCCGACGATGATGTCATAATGGTCGTCATGGCGACGGTGTTGCCATAATGGTCGTCATGGTGACGATGATATCATAATGGTCGTCATGGCGACGATGATGTCATAATGGTCGTCATGGCGACGATGATGTCAGTATGGTGGTCATGGCTTTGGTGATGTCATAATGGTCGTCATGGCGACGGTGATGTCATAATGGTCGTCATGGCAATGGTGATGTCAGAATGGTCGTCATGGCGACGATGATGTCAGTATGGTGGTCATGGCTTTGGTGATGTCATAATGGTCGTCATGGCGACGATGATGTCATAATGATCGTCATGGCGACGATGATGTCAATATGGTTGTCATGGCTTTGGTGATGTCATAATGGTCGTCATGGCGACAGTGATGTCATAATGGTCGTCATGGCGACGATGATGTCATAATGGTCGTCATGGCGACGATGATGTCAATATGGTTGTCATGGCTTTGGTGATGTCATAATGGTCGTCATGGCGACGGTGATGTCATAATGGTCGTCATGGCGACGATGATGTCATAATGGTCGTCATGCCGACGATGATGTCATAATGGTCGTCATGGCGACGTTGTTGCCATAATGGTCGTCATGGCGACGATGATGTCATAATGGTCGTCATGGCGATGATGATGTCATAATGGTCGTCATGGCGACGATGATGTCAATATGGTGGTCATGGCTTTGGTGATGTCATAATGGTCGTCATGGCGACGGTGATGTCATAATGGTCGTCATGGCAATGGTGATGTCAGAATGGTCGTCATGGCGACGATGATGTCAGTATGGTGGTCATGGCTTTGGTGATGTCATAATAGTCGTCATGGCGACTATGATGTCATAATGGTCGTCATGGCGACGATGATGTCATAATGGTCGTCATGGCGACGATGATGTCAGTATGGTTGTCATGGCGACGGTGATGTCATAATGGTCGTCATGGCGACGGTGATGTCATAATGGTCGTCATGGCGACGATGATGTCATAATGGTCGTCACGGCGATGATAATGTCATAATGGTCGTCACGGCGACGGTGATGTCATAATGGTCGTCATGGCGACTATGATGTCATACTGGTCGTCATGGCGACGGTGTTGCCATAATGGTCGTCATGGCGACGATGATGTCATAATGGTCGTCATGGCGACGATGATGCCATAATGGTCGTCATGGCGACGATAACGTCATAATGGTCGTCATGGTGACGATGATGTCATAATGGTCGTCATGGCGACGATGATGTCATACTGGTCGTCATGGCGACGGTGTTGCCATAATGGTCGTCATGGCGACGATGATGTCATAATGGTCGTCATGCCGACGATGATGTCATAATGGTCGTCATGGCGACGGTGTTGCCATAATGGTCGTCATGGCGACGATGATGTCATAATGGTCGTCATGGCGACGGTGATGTCATAATGGTCGTCATGCCGACGATGATGTCATAATTGTCGCCATGGCGAAGATGATGTCATAATGGTCGTCATGGCGACGATGATGTCATAATGGTCGTCATGGCGACGATGACGTCATAATGGTCGTCATGGCGACGATGATGTTATAATGGTCGTCATGGCGACGGTGATGTCATAATAGTCGTCATGGCGACGATGATGTCATAATGGTCGTCATGCCGACGATGATGTCATAATGGTCGTCATGGCGACGTTGTTGCCATAATGGCCGTCATGGCGACGATGATGTCATAATGGTCGTCATGGCGACGATGATGTCATAATTGTCGTCATGGCGACGATGATGTCAATATGGTGGTCATGGCTTTGGTGATGTCATAATGGTCTTCATGGCGACGGTGATGTCATAATGGTCGTCATGGCAATGGTGATGTCAGAATGGTCATCATGGCGACGATGATGTCAGTATGGTGGTCATGGCGACGATGATGTCATAATGGTCGTCACGGCGACGATGATGTCATAATGGTCGTCACGGCTACGATGATGTCATAATGGTCGTCACGGCGACGGTGATGTCATAATGGTCGTCGTGGCGACGATGATGTCATACTGGTCATCATGGCCACGGTGTTGCCATAATGGTCGTCATGGCGACGATGATGTCATAATGGTCGTCATGGCGACGATGATGTCATAATGGTCGTCACGGCGACGGTGATGTCATAATGGTCGTCATGGCGACTATGATGTCATACTGGTCGTCATGGCGACGGTGTTGCCATAATGGTCGTCATGGCGACGATGATGTCATAATGGTCGTCATGGCGACGATGATGTCATAATAGTCGTCATGCCGACGATGATGTCATAACGGTCGTCATGGCGACGATGATGTCATAACGGTCGTCATGGCGACGATGACGTCATAATGGTCGTCATGGCGACGATGATGTCATAATGGTCGTCATGGCGACGGTGATGCCATAATAGTCGTCATGGCGACGATGATGTCATAATAGTCGTCATGCCGACGATGATGTCATAATGGTCGTCATGGCGACGGTGTTGCCATAATGGTCGTCATGGTGACGATGATATCATAATGGTCGTCATGGCGACGATGATGTCATAATGGTCGTCATGGCGACGATGATGTCAGTATGGTGGTCATGGCTTTGGTGATGTCATAATGGTCGTCATGGCGACGGTGATGTCATAATGGTCGTCATGGCAATGGTGATGTCAGAATGGTCGTCATGGCGACGATGATGTCAGTATGGTGGTCATGGCTTTGGTGATGTCATAATGGTCGTCATGGCGACGGTGATGTCATAATGATCGTCATGGCGACGATGATGTCAATATGGTTGTCATGGCTTTGGTGATGTCATAATGGTCGTCATGGCGACGGTGATGTCATAATGGTCGTCATGGCGACGATGATGTCATAATGGTCGTCATGGCGACGATGATGTCAATATGGTTGTCATTGCTTTGGTGATGTCATAATGGTCGTCATGGCGACGGTGATGTCATAATGGTCGTCATGGCGACGATGATGTCATAATGGTCGTCATGCCGACGATGATGTCATAATGGTCGTCATGGCGACGATGATGTCATAATGGTCGTCATGGCGATGATGATGTCATAATGGTCGTCATGGCGACGATGATGTCAATATGGTGGTCATGGCTTTGATGATGTCATAATGGTCGTCATGGCGACGGTGATGTCATAATGGTCGTCATGGCAATGGTGATGTCAGAATGGTCGTCATGGCGACGATGATGTCAGTATGGTGGTCATGGCTTTGGTGATGTCATAATAGTCGTCATGGCGACGATGATGTCATAATGGTCGTCATGGCGACGATGATGTCATAATGGTCGTCATGGCGACGATGATGTCACTATGGTTGTCATGGCTTTGGTGATGTCATAATGGTCGTCATGGCGACGGTGATGTCATAATGGTTGTCATGGCGACGATGATGTCATAATGGTCGTCACGGCGATGATAATGTCATAATGGTCGTCACGGCGACGGTGATGTCATAATGGTCGTCATGGCGACGATGATGTCATACTGGTCGTCATGGCGACGGTGTTGCCATAATGGTCGTCATGGCGACGATGATGTCATAATGGTCGTCATGGCGACGATGATGCCATAATGGTCGTCGTGGCGACGATGACATCATAATGGTCGTCATGGCGACGATGATGTCATAATGGTCGTCATGGCGACGATGATGTCATACTGGTCGTCATGGCGACGGTGTTGCCATAATGGTCATCATGGCGACGATGATGTCATAATGGTCGTCATGCCGACGATGATGTCATAATGGTCGTCATGGCGACGGTGTTGCCATAATGGTCGTCATGGCGACGATGATTTCAATATGGTTGTCATGGCTTTGGTGATGTCATTATGGTCGTCATGGCTTTGGTGATGTCATAATGGTCGTCATGGCGACGGTGATGTCATAATGGTCGTCATGGCGACGATGATGTCATAATGGTCGTCACGGCGACGATGATGTCATAATGGTCGTCACGGCGACGATGATGTTATAATGATTGTCATGGCGACGATGATGTCAGTATGGTGGTCATGGCTTTGGTGATGTCATAATGGTCGTCATGGCGACGATGATGTCATAATGGTCGTCACGACGATGATGATGTCATAATGGTCGTCATGGCGACGGTGATGTCATAATATTCGTCATGGCGACGATGATATCATAATGGTCGTCATGCCGACGATGATGTCATAATGGTCGTCATGGCGACGGTGTTGCCATAATGGTCGTCATGGTGACGATGATGTCATAATGGTCGTCATGGCGACGATGATATTATAAAGATCGTCATGGCGACGATGATGTCAGTATGGTGGTCATGGCTTTGGTGATGTCATAATGGTCGTCATGGCGACGGTGATGTCATAATGGTCGTCATGGCAATGGTGATGTCAGAATGGTCGTCATGGCGACGATGATGTCAGTATGGTGGTCATGGCTTTGGTGATGTCATAATGGTCGTCATGGCGACGATGATGTCATTATGGTTGTCATGGCGACGATGATGTCATAATGGTCGTCACGACGATGATGATGTCATAATGGTCGTCACGGCGACGGTGATGTCATAATGGTCGTCATGCCGACGATGATGTCATAATGGTCGTCATGGCGACGGTGTTGCCATAATGGTCGTCATGGCGACGATGATGTCATAATGGTCGTCATGACGACGATGATGTCATAATGGTCGTCATCGCGAAGATGATGTCATAATGTTCGTCATGGCGACCATAATGTCATAATAGTCGTCATGGTGACGATGATGTCATTATGGTCGTCATGCCGACGATGATGTCATAATGGTCGTCATGGCGACGGTGTTGCCATAATGGTCGTCATGGCGACGATGATGTCATAATGGTCGTCATGGCGACGATGATGTCATACTGGTCGTCATGGCGACGATGATGTCAATATGATGGTCATGGCTTTGGTGATGTCATAATGGTCGTCATGGCGACGGTGATGTCATAATGGTCGTCATGGCAATGGTGATGTCAGAATGCTCGTCATGGCGACGATGATGTCAGTATGGTGGTCATGGCTTTGGTGATGTCATAATAGTCGTCATGGCGACGATGATGTCATAATGGTCGTCATGGCGACGATGATGTCATAATGGTCGTCATGGCGACGATGACGTCATAATGGTCTTCATGGCGACGATGATGTCATAATGGTCGTCATGGCGACGGTGATGCCATAATAGTCGTCATGGCGACGATGATGTCATAATGGTCGTCATGCCGACGATGATGTCATAATGGTCGTCATGGCGACGGTGTTGCCATTATGGTCGTCATGGTGACGATGATGTCATAATGGTCGTCATGGCGACGATGATGTCATAATGGTCGTCATGGCGACGATGATGTCAGTATGGTGGTCATGGCTTTGGTGATGTCATAATGGTCGTCATGGCGACCGTGATGTCATAATGGTCGTCATGGCAATGGTGATGTCAGAATGGTCGTCATGGCGACGATGATGTCAGTATGGTGGTCATGGCTTTGGTGATGTCATAATGGTCGTCATGGCGACGATGATGCCATAATGGTCGCCATGGCGACGATGATGTCATAATGGTCGTCAGGGCGACGATGACGTCATAATGGTCATCATGGCGACGATGATGTCATAATGTCGTCATGGCGACGATGATGTCATACTGGTCGTCATGGCGAGGGTGTTGCCATAATGGTCGTCATGGCGACGATGATGTCATAATGGTCGTCACGGCGATGATGATGTCATAATGGTCGTCACGGCGACGGTAATGTCATAATGGTCATCATGGCGACGATGATGTCATACTGGTCGTCATGGCGACGGTGTTGCTATAATGGTCGTCATGGCGACGATGATTTCAATATGGTTGTCATGGCTTTGGTGATGTCATTATGGTCGTCATGGCTTTGGTGATGTCATAATGGTCGTCATGGCGACGGTGATGTCATAATGGTCGTCATGGCGACGATGATGTCATAATGGTCGTCACGGCGACGATGATGTCATAATGGTCGTCACGGCGACGATGATGTTATAATGATCGTCATGGCGACGATGATGTCAGTATGGTGGTCATGGCTTTGGTGATGTCATAATGGTCGTCATGGCGACGGTGATGTCATAATATTCGTCATGGCGACGATGATATCATAATGGTCGTCATGCCGACGATGATGTCATAATGGTCGTCATGGCGACGGTGTTGCCATAATGGTCGTCATGGTGACGATGATGTCATAATGGTCGTCATGGCGACGATGATATTATAAAGATCGTCATGGCGACGATGATGTCAGTATGGTGGTCATGGCTTTGGTGATGTCATAATGGTCGTCATGGCGACGGTGATGTCATAATGGTCGTCATGGCAATGGTGATGTCAGAATGGTCGTCATGGCGACGATGATGTCAGTATGGTGGTCATGGCTTTGGTGATGTCATAATGGTCGTCATGGCGACGATGATGTCATTATGGTTGTCATGGCGACGATGATGTCATAATGGTCGTCACGACGATGATGATGTCATAATGGTCGTCACGGCGACGGTGATGTCATAATGGTCGTCATGCCGACGATGATGTCATAATGGTCGTCATGGCGACGGTGTTGCCATAATGGTCGTCATGGCGACGATGATGTCATAATGGTCGTCATGACGACGATGATGTCATAATGGTCGTCATGGCGAAGATGATGTCATAATGTTCGTCATGGCGACCATAATGTCATAATAGTCGTCATGGTGACGATGATGTCATTATGGTCGTCATGCCGACGATGATGTCATAATGGTCGTCATGGCGACGGTGTTGCCATAATGGTCGTCATGGCGACGATGATGTCATAATGGTCGTCATGGCGACGATGATGTCATAATGGTCGTCATGGCGACGATGATGTCAATATGATGGTCATGGCTTTGGTGATGTCATAATGGTCGTCATGGCGACGGTGATGTCATAATGGTCGTCATGGCAATGGTGATGTCAGAATGCTCGTCATGGCGACGATGATGTCAGTATGGTGGTCATGGCTTTGGTGATGTCATAATAGTCGTCATGGCGACGATGATGTCATAATGGTCGTCATGGCGACGATGATGTCATAATGGTCGTCATGGCGACGATGACGTCATAATGGTCTTCATGGCGACGATGATGTCATAATGGTCGTCATGGCGACGGTGATGCCATAATAGTCGTCATGGCGACGATGATGTCATAATGGTCGTCATGCCGACGATGATGTCATAATGGTCGTCATGGCGACGGTGTTGCCATTATGGTCGTCATGGTGACGATGATGTCATAATGGTCGTCATGGCGACGATGATGTCATAATGGTCGTCATGGCGACGATGATGTCAGTATGGTGGTCATGGCTTTGGTGATGTCATAATGGTCGTCATGGCGACCGTGATGTCATAATGGTCGTCATGGCAATGGTGATGTCAGAATGGTCGTCATGGCGACGATGATGTCAGTATGGTGGTCATGGCTTTGGTGATGTCATAATGGTCGTCATGGCGACGATGATGCCATAATGGTCGCCATGGCGACGATGATGTCATAATGGTCGTCAGGGCGACGATGACGTCATAATGGTCATCATGGCGACGATGATGTCATAATGTCGTCATGGCGACGATGATGTCATACTGGTCGTCATGGCGAGGGTGTTGCCATAATGGTCGTCATGGCGACGATGATGTCATAATGGTCGTCACGGCGATGATGATGTCATAATGGTCGTCACGGCGACGGTAATGTCATAATGGTCATCATGGCGACGATGATGTCATACTGGTCGTCATGGCGACGGTGTTGCTATAATGGTCGTCATGGCGACGATGATTTCAATATGGTTGTCATGGCTTTGGTGATGTCATTATGGTCGTCATGGCTTTGGTGATGTCATAATGGTCGTCATGGCGACGGTGATGTCATAATGGTCGTCATGGCGACGATGATGTCATAATGGTCGTCACGGCGACGATGATGTCATAATGGTCGTCACGGCGACGATGATGTTATAATGATCGTCATGGCGACGATGATGTCAGTATGGTGGTCATGGCTTTGGTGATGTCATAATGGTCGTCATGGCGACGGTGATGTCATAATGGTCGTCATGTCAATGGTGATGTCAGAATGGTCGTCATGGCGACGATGATGTCAGTATGGTGGTCATGGCTTTGGTGATGTCATAATGGTCGTCATGGCGACGATGATGTCATTATGGTTGTCATGGCTTTGGTGATGTCATAATGGTCGTCATGCCGACGATGATGTCATAATGGTCGTCATGGCGAAGATGATGTCATAATGGTCGTCATGGCGACGATGATGTCATAATGGTCGTCATGGCGACGATGACGTCATAATGGTCGTCATGGCGACGATGATGTCATACTGGTCGTCATGGCGACGGTGTTGCCATAATGGTCGTCATGGCGACGATGATGTCATAATGGTCGTCACGGCGACGATGATGTCATAATGGTCGTCACGGCGACGGTGATGTCATAATGGTCGTCATGGCGACGATGATGTCATACTGGTCGTCATGGCGACGGTGTTGCCATAATGGTCGTCATGGCGATGATGATATCATAATGGTCGTCATGGCGACGATGATGTCATAATGGTCGTCATGCCGACGATGATGTCATAATGGTCGTCATGGCGAAGATGATGTCATACTGGTCGTCATGGCGACGATGATGTCATAATGGTCGTCATGGCGACGATGATGTCATAATGGTCGTCATGGCGACGGTGTTGCCATAATGGTCGTCATGGCGACGATGATGTCATAATGGTCGTCATGGCGACGATGATGTTATAATGATCGTCATGGCGACGATGATGTCAGTATGGTGGTCATGGCTTTGGTGATGTCATAATGGTCGTCATGGCGACGGTGATGTCATAATGGTCGTCATGGCAATGGTGATGTCAGAATGGTCGTCATGGCGACGATGATGTCAATATGGTGGTCATGGCTTTGGTGATGTCATAATGGTCGTCATGGCGACGATGATGTCATTATGGTTGTCATGGCTTTGGTGATGTCATAATGGTCGTCATGGCGAAGATGATGTCATAATGGTCGTCATGGCGACGATGATGTCATAATGGTCGTCATGGCGACGATGACGTCATAATGGTCGTCATGTCGACGATGATGTCATAATGGTCGTCACGGCGATGATGATGTCATAATGGTCGTCATGGCGACGGTGATGTCATAATGGTCGTCATGGCGACGATGATGTCATAATGGTCGTCACGGCGATGATGATGTCATAATGGTCGTCATGGCGACGGTGATGTCATAATGGTCGTCATGGCGACGATGATGTCATACTGGTCGTCATGGCGACGGTGTTGCCATAATGGTCGTCATGGCGACGATGATGTCATAATGGTCGTCATGGCGACGATGATGCCATAATGGTCGTCATGGCGACGATTATGCCATAATGGTCGTCATGGCGACGATGACGTCATAATGGTCGTCATGGCGACGATGATGTCATAATGGTCGTCATGGCAATGGTGATGTCAGAATGCTCGTCATGGCGACGATGATGTCAGTATGGTGGTCATGGCTTTGGTGATGTCATAATAGTCGTCATGGCGACGATGATGTCATAATGGTCGTCATGGCGACGATGATGTCATAATGGTCGTCATGGCGACGATGACGTCATAATGGTCTTCATGGCGACGATGATGTCATAATGGTCGTCATGGCGACGGTGATGCCATAATAGTCGTCATGGCGACGATGATGTCATAATGGTCGTCATGCCGACGATGATGTCATAATGGTCGTCATGGCGACGATGATTTCATAATGGTCGTCATGGCGACGATGATGTCAATATGATGGTCATGGCTTTGGTGATGTCATAATGGTCGTCATGGCGACGGTGATGTCATAATGGTCGTCATGGCAATGGTGATGTCAGAATGCTCGTCATGGCGACGATGATGTCAGTATGGTGGTCATGGCTTTGGTGATGTCATAATAGTCGTCATGGCGACGATGATGTCATAATGGTCGTCATGGCGACGATGATGTCATAATGGTCGTCATGGCGACGATGACGTCATAATGGTCTTCATGGCGACGATGATGTCATAATGGTCGTCATGGCGACGGTGATGCCATAATAGTCGTCATGGCGACGATGATGTCATAATGGTCGTCATGCCGACGATGATGTCATAATGGTCGTCATGGCGACGGTGTTGCCATTATGGTCGTCATGGTGACGATGATGTCATAATGGTCGTCATGGCGACGATGATGTCATAATGGTCGTCATGGCGACGATGATGTCAGTATGGTGGTCATGGCTTTGGTGATGTCATAATGGTCGTCATGGCGACCGTGATGTCATAATGGTCGTCATGGCAATGGTGATGTCAGAATGGTCGTCATGGCGACGATGATGTCAGTATGGTGGTCATGGCTTTGGTGATGTCATAATGGTCGTCATGGCGACGATGATGCCATAATGGTCGCCATGGCGACGATGATGTCATAATGGTCGTCAGGGCGACGATGACGTCATAATGGTCATCATGGCGACGATGATGTCATAATGTCGTCATGGCGACGATGATGTCATACTGGTCGTCATGGCGAGGGTGTTGCCATAATGGTCGTCATGGCGACGATGATGTCATAATGGTCGTCACGGCGATGATGATGTCATAATGGTCGTCACGGCGACGGTAATGTCATAATGGTCATCATGGCGACGATGATGTCATACTGGTCGTCATGGCGACGGTGTTGCTATAATGGTCGTCATGGCGACGATGATTTCAATATGGTTGTCATGGCTTTGGTGATGTCATTATGGTCGTCATGGCTTTGGTGATGTCATAATGGTCGTCATGGCGACGGTGATGTCATAATGGTCGTCATGGCGACGATGATGTCATAATGGTCGTCACGGCGACGATGATGTCATAATGGTCGTCACGGCGACGATGATGTTATAATGATCGTCATGGCGACGATGATGTCAGTATGGTGGTCATGGCTTTGGTGATGTCATAATGGTCGTCATGGCGACGGTGATGTCATAATGGTCGTCATGTCAATGGTGATGTCAGAATGGTCGTCATGGCGACGATGATGTCAGTATGGTGGTCATGGCTTTGGTGATGTCATAATGGTCGTCATGGCGACGATGATGTCATTATGGTTGTCATGGCTTTGGTGATGTCATAATGGTCGTCATGCCGACGATGATGTCATAATGGTCGTCATGGCGAAGATGATGTCATAATGGTCGTCATGGCGACGATGATGTCATAATGGTCGTCATGGCGACGATGACGTCATAATGGTCGTCATGGCGACGATGATGTCATACTGGTCGTCATGGCGACGGTGTTGCCATAATGGTCGTCATGGCGACGATGATGTCATAATGGTCGTCACGGCGACGATGATGTCATAATGGTCGTCACGGCGACGGTGATGTCATAATGGTCGTCATGGCGACGATGATGTCATACTGGTCGTCATGGCGACGGTGTTGCCATAATGGTCGTCATGGCGATGATGATATCATAATGGTCGTCATGGCGACGATGATGTCATAATGGTCGTCATGCCGACGATGATGTCATAATGGTCGTCATGGCGAAGATGATGTCATACTGGTCGTCATGGCGACGATGATGTCATAATGGTCGTCATGGCGACGATGATGTCATAATGGTCGTCATGGCGACGGTGTTACCATAATGGTCGTCATGGCGACGATGATGTCATAATGGTCGTCATGGCGACGATGATGTTATAATGATCGTCATGGCGACGATGATGTCAGTATGGTGGTCATGGCTTTGGTGATGTCATAATGGTCGTCATGGCGACGGTGATGTCATAATGGTCGTCATGGCAATGGTGATGTCAGAATGGTCGTCATGGCGACGATGATGTCAATATGGTGGTCATGGCTTTGGTGATGTCATAATGGTCGTCATGGCGACGATGATGTCATTATGGTTGTCATGGCTTTGGTGATGTCATAATGGTCGTCATGGCGAAGATGATGTCATAATGGTCGTCATGGCGACGATGATGTCATAATGGTCGTCATGGCGACGATGACGTCATAATGGTCGTCATGTCGATGATGATGTCATAATGGTCGTCACGGCGATGATGATGTCATAATGGTCGTCATGGCGACGGTGATGTCATAATGGTCGTCATGGCGACGATGATGTCATAATGGTCGTCACGGCGATGATGATGTCATAATGGTCGTCATGGCGACGGTGATGTCATAATGGTCGTCATGGCGACGATGATGTCATACTGGTCGTCATGGCGACGGTGTTGCCATAATGGTCGTCATGGCGACGATGATGTCATAATGGTCGTCATGGCGACGATGATGCCATAATGGTCGTCATGGCGACGATGATGCCATAATGGTCGTCATGGCGACGATGACGTCATAATGGTCGTCATGGCGACGATGATGTCATAATGGTCGTCATGGCGACGATGATGTCATACTGGTCGTCATGGCGACGGTGTTGCCATAATGGTCGTCATGGCGACGATGATGTCATAATGGTCGTCATGCCGACGATGATGTCATAATGGTCGTCATGGCGACAGTGTTGCCATAATGGTCGTCATGGCGACGATGATGTCATAATGGTCGTCATGGCGACGGTGATGTCATAATGGTCGTCATGCCGACGATGATGTCATAATGGTCGTCATGGCGAAGATGATGTCATAATGGTCGTCATGGCGACGATGATGTCATAATGGTCGTCATGGCGACGATGACGTCATAATGGTCGTCATGGCGACGATGATGTTATAATGGTCGTCATGGCGACGGTGATGTCATAATAGTCGTCATGGCGACGATGATGTCATAATGGTCGTCATGCCGACGATGATGTCATAATGGTCGTCATGGCGACGTTGTTGCCATAATGGTCGTCATGGCGACGATGATGTCATAATGGTCGTCATGGCGATGATGATGTCATAATGGTCGTCATGGCGACGATGATGTCAATATGGTGGTCATGGATTTGGTGATGTCATAATGGTCTTCATGGCGACGGTGATGTCATAATGGTCGTCATGGCAATGGTGATGTCAGAATGGTCGTCATGGCGACGATGATGTCATTATGGTTGTCATGGCTTTGGTGATGTCATAATAGTCGTCATGGCGACGATGATGTCATAATGGTCGTCATGGCGACGATGATGTCAGTATGGTGGTCATGGCTTTGGTGATGTCAGAATGGTCGTCATGGCGACGATGATGTCAGTATGGTGGTCATGACTTTGGTGATGTCATAATGGTCGTCATGGCGACGATGATGTCATTATGGTTGTCATGGCTTTGGTGATGTCATAATGGTCGTCATGGTGACGGTGATGTCATAATGGTCGTCATGGCGACGATGATGTCATAATGGTCGTCATGGCGACGATGATGTCAATATGGTGGTCATGGCTTTGGTGATGTCATAATGGTCTTCATGGCGACGGTGATGTCATAATGGTCGTCATGGCAATGGTGATGTCAGAATGGTCGTCATGGCGACGATGATGTCATTATGGTTGTCATGGCTTTGGTGATGTCATAATAGTCGTCATGGCGACGATGATGTCATAATGGTCGTCATGGCGACGATGATGTCAGTATGGTGGTCATGGCTTTGGTGATGTCAGAATGGTCGTCATGGCGACGATGATGTCAGTATGGTGGTCATGACTTTGGTGATGTCATAATGGTCGTCATGGCGACGATGATGTCATTATGGTTGTCATGGCTTTGGTGATGTCATAATGGTCGTCATGGTGACGGTGATGTCATAATGGTCGTCATGGCGACGATGATGTCATAATGGTCGTCACGGCGATGATGATGTCATAATGGTCGTCACGGCGACGGTGATGTCATAATGGTCGTCATGCCGACGATGATGTCATAATGGTCGTCATGGCGACGGTGTTGCCATAATGGTCGTCATGGCGACGATGATGTCATAATGGTCGTCATGGCGACGGTGATGTCATAATGGTCGTCATGACGATGATGATGTCATAATGGTCGTCATGGCGACGATGATGTCATACTGGTCGTCATGGCGACGGTGTTGCCATAATGGTCGTCATGGCGACGATGATGTCATAATGGTCGTCATGCCGACGATGATGTCATAATGGTCGTCATGGCGACGGTGTTGCCATAATGGTCGTCATGGCGACGATGATGTCATAATGGTCGTCATGGCGACGGTGATGTCATAATGGTCGTCATGGCGAAGATGATATCATAATGGTCGTCATGGCGACGATGACGTCATAATGGTCGTCATGGCGACGATGACGTCATAATGGTCGTCATGGCGACGATGACGTCATAATGGTCGTCATGGCGACAATGACGTCATAATGGTCGTCATGGCGACGATGATGTTATAATGGTCGTCATGGCGACGGTGATGTCATAATAGTCGTCATGGCGACGATGATGTCATAATGGTCGCCATGCCGACAATGATGTCATAATGGTCGTCATGGCGACGTTGTTGCCATAATGGTCGTCATGGCGACGATGATGTCATAATGGTCGTCATGGCGATGATGATGTCATAATGGTCGTCATGGCGACGATGATGTCAATATGGTGGTCATGGCTTTGGTGATGTCATAATGGTCTTCATGGCTTTGGTGATGTCATAATGGTCGTCATGGCAATGGTGATGTCAGAATTGTCGTCATGGCGACGATGATGTCAGTATGGTGGTCATGGCTTTGGTGATGTCATAATGGTCGTCATGGCGACGATGATGTCATAATGGTCGTCATGGCGACGATGACGTCATCATGGTCGTCATGGCGACGATGATGTCATAATGGTCGTCATGGCGACGGTGATGTCATAATATTCGTCATGGCGACGATGATATCATAATGGTCGTCATGCCGACGATGATGTCACAATGGTCGTCATGGCGACGGTGTTGCCATTATGGTCGTCATGGTGACGATGATGTCATAATGGTCGTCATGGCGACGATGATATTATAAATATCGTCATGGCGACGATGATGTCAGTATGGTGGTCATGGCTTTGGTGATGTCATAATGGTCGTCATGGCGACGGTGATGTCATAATGGTCGTCATGGCAATAGTGATGTCAGAATGGTCGTCATGGCGACGATGATGTCAGTATGGTGGTCATGGCTTTGGTGATGTCATAATGGCCGTCATGGCGACGATGATGTCATTATGGTTGTCATGGCTTTGGTGATGTCATAATGGTTGTCATGGCGACGGTGATGTCATAATGGTCGTCATGGCGACGATGATGTCATAATGGTCGTCACGACGATGATGATGTCATAATGGTCGTCATGGCGACGGTGATGTCATAATATTCGTCATGGCGACGATGATATCATAATGGTCGTCATGCCGACGATGATGTCATAATGGTCGTCATGGCGACGGTGTTGCCATAATGGTCGTCATGGTGACGATGATGTCATAATGGTCGTCATGGCGACGATGATATTATAAAGATCGTCATGGCGACGATGATGTCAGTATGGTGGTCATGGCTTTGGTGATGTCATAATGGTCGTCATGGTGACGGTGATGTCATAATGGTCGTCATGGCAATGGTGATGTCAGAATGGTCGTCATGGCGACGATGATGTCAGTATGGTGGTCATGGCTTTGGTGATGTCATAATGGTCGTCATGGCGACGATGATGTCATTATGGTTGTCATGGCTTTGGTGATGTCATAATGGTTGTCATGGCGACGGTGATGTCATAATGGTCGTCATGGCGACGATGATGTCATAATGGTCGTCACGACGATGATGATGTCATAATGGTCGTCACGGCGACGGTGATGTCATAATGGTCGTCATGCCGACGATGATGTCATAATGGTCGTCATGGCGACGGTGTTGCCATAATGGTCGTCATGGCGACGATGATGTCATAATGGTCGTCATGACGACGATGATGTCATAATGGTCGTCATGGCGAAGATGATGTCATAATGGTCGTCATGGCGACCATAATGTCATAATAGTCGTCATGGTGACGATGATGTCATTATGGTCGTCATGCCGACGATGATGTCATAATGGTCGTCATGGCGACGGTGTTGCCATAATGGTCGTCATGGCGACGATGATGTCATAATGGTCGTCATGGCGACGGTGTTGCCATAATGGTCGTCATGGCGACGATGATGTCATAATGGTCGTCATGGCGACGATGATGTCATAATGGTCGTCATGGCGACGATGATGTCAATATGATGGTCATGGCTTTGGTGATGTCATAATGGTCGTCATGGCGACGGTGATGTCATAATGGTCGTCATGGCAATGGTGATGTCAGAATGCTCGTCATGGCGACGATGATGTCAGTATGGTGGTCATGGCTTTGGTGATGTCATAATAGTCGTCATGGCGACGATGATGTCATAATGGTCGTCATGGCGACGATGATGTCATAATGGTCGTCACGGCGACGGTGATGTCATAATGGTCGTCATGGCGACGATGAGGTCATACTGGTCGTCATGGCGACGGTGTTGCCATAATGGTCGTCATGGCGACGATGATGTCATAATGGTCGTCATGGCGACGATGATGTCATAATGGTCGTCATGCCGACGATGATGTCATAATGGTCGTCATGGCGACGATGATGTCATAATGGTCGTCATGGCGACGATGACGTCATAATGGTCTTCATGGCGACGATGATGTCATAATGGTCGTCATGGCGACGGTGATGCCATAATAGTCGTCATGGCGACGATGATGTCATAATGGTCGTCATGCCGACGATGATGTCATAATGGTCGTCATGGCGACGGTGTTGCCATTATGGTCGTCATGGTGACGATGATGTCATAATGGTCGTCATGGCGACGATGATGTCATAATGGTCGTCATGGCGACGATGATGTCAGTATGGTGGTCATGGCTTTGGTGATGTCATAATGGTCGTCATGGCGACCGTGATGTCATAATGGTCGTCATGGCAATGGTGATGTCAGAATGGTCGTCATGGCGACGATGATGTCAGTATGGTGGTCATGGCTTTGGTGATGTCATAATGGTCGTCATGGCGACGATGATGCCATAATGGTCGCCATGGCGACGATGATGTCATAATGGTCGTCATGGCGACGATGACGTCATAATGGTCATCATGGCGACGATGATGTCATAATGTCGTCATGGCGACGATGATGTCATACTGGTCGTCATGGCGAGGGTGTTGCCATAATGGTCGTCATGGCGACGATGATGTCATAATGGTCGTCACGGCGTCGATGATGTCATAATGGTCGTCACGGCGACGGTAATGTCATAATGGTCGTCATGGCGACGGTGTTGCTATAATGGTCGTCATGGCGACGATGATTTCAATATGGTTGTCATGGCTTTGGTGATGTCATTATGGTCGTCATGGCTTTGGTGATGTCATAATGGTCGTCATGGCGACGGTGATGTCATAATGGTCGTCATGGCGACGATGATGTCATAATGGTCGTCACGGCGACGATGATGTCATAATGGTCGTCACGGCGACGATGATGTTATAATGATCGTCATGGCGACGATGATGTCAGTATGGTGGTCATGGCTTTGGTGATGTCATAATGGTCGTCATGGCGACGGTGATGTCATAATGGTCGTCATGTCAATGGTGATGTCAGAATGGTCGTCATGGCGACGATGATGTCAGTATGGTGGTCATGGCTTTGGTGATGTCATAATGGTCGTCATGGCGACGATGATGTCATTATGGTTGTCATGGCTTTGGTGATGTCATAATGGTCGTCATGGCGACGGTGATGTCATAATGGTCGTCATGGCGACGATGATGTCATAATGGTCGTCACGGCGATGATGATGTCATAATGGTCGTCACGGCGACGGTGATGTCATAATGGTCGTCATGGCGACAATGATGTCATACTGGTCGTCATGGCGACGATGTTGCCATAATGGTCGTCATGGCGACGATGATGTCATAATGGTCGTCATGGCGACGATGATGCCATAATGGTCGTCATGGCGACGATGACGTCATAATGGTCGTCATGGCGACGATGGTGTCATAATGGTCGTCATGGCGACGATGATGTCATTCTGGTCGTCATGGCGACGGTGTTGCCATAATGGTCGTCATGGCGACGATGATGTCATAATGGTCGTCATGGCTACGGTGTTGCCATAATAGTCGTCATGGCGACGGTGATGTCATAATGGTCGTCATGCCGATGATGATGTCATAATGGTCGTCATGGCGAAGATGATGTCATAATGGTCGTCATGGCGACGATGACGTCATAATGGTCGTCATGGCGACGATGACGTCATAATGGTCGTCATGGCGACGATGATGTTATAATGGTCGTCATGGCGACGATGATGTTATAATGGTCGTCATGGCGACGGTGATGTCATAATAGTCGTCATGGCGACGATGATGTCATAATGGTCGTCATGCCGACGATGATGTCATAATGGTCGTCATGGCGACGTTGTTACCATAATGTTCGTCATGGCGACGATGATGTCATAATGGTCGTCATGGCTATGATGATGTCATAATGGTCGTCATGGCGACGATGATGTCAATATGGTGGTCATGGCTTTGGTGATGTCTTAATGGTCTTCATGGCGACGGTGATGTCATAATGGTCGTCATGGCAATGGTGATGTCAGAATGGTCGTCATGGCGACGATGATGTCAGTATGGTGGTCATGGCTTTGGTGATGTCATAATAGTCGTCATGGCGACGATGATGTCATAATGGTCATCATGGCGACGATGATGTCAGTATGGTTGTCATGGCTTTGGTGATGTCATAATGGTCGTCATGGCGACGGTGATGTCATAATGGTCGTCATGGCAATGGTGATGTCAGAATGGTCGTCATGGCGACGATGATGTCAGTATGGTGGTCATGGCTTTGGTGATGTCATAATAGTCGTCATGGCGACGATGATGTCATAATGGTCGTCATGGCGACGATGATGTCATAATGGTCGTCATGGCGACGATGATGTCAGTATGGTTGTCATGGCTTTGGTGATGTCATAATGGTCGTCATGGCGAAGGTGATGTCATAATAGTCGTCATGGCGACGATGATGTCATAATGGTCGTCACGGCGACGATGATGTCATAATGGTCGTCATGGCGACGATGATGTCATAATGGTCGTCACGGCGTCGATGATGTCATAATGGTCGTCACGGCGACGGTAATGTCATAATGGTCGTCATGGCGACGGTGTTGCTATAATGGTCGTCATGGCGACGATGATTTCAATATGGTTGTCATGGCTTTGGTGATGTCATTATGGTCGTCATGGCTTTGGTGATGTCATAATGGTCGTCATGGCGACGGTGATGTCATAATGGTCGTCATGGCGACGATGATGTCATAATGGTCGTCACGGCGACGATGATGTCATAATGGTCGTCACGGCGACGATGATGTTATAATGATCGTCATGGCGACGATGATGTCAGTATGGTGGTCATGGCTTTGGTGATGTCATAATGGTCGTCATGGCGACGGTGATGTCATAATGGTCGTCATGTCAATGGTGATGTCAGAATGGTCGTCATGGCGACGATGATGTCAGTATGGTGGTCATGGCTTTGGTGATGTCATAATGGTCGTCATGGCGACGATGATGTCATTATGGTTGTCATGGCTTTGGTGATGTCATAATGGTCGTCATGGCGACGGTGATGTCATAATGGTCGTCATGGCGACGATGATGTCATAATGGTCGTCACGGCGATGATGATGTCATAATGGTCGTCACGGCGACGGTGATGTCATAATGGTCGTCATGGCGACAATGATGTCATACTGGTCGTCATGGCGACGATGTTGCCATAATGGTCGTCATGGCGACGATGATGTCATAATGGTCGTCATGGCGACGATGATGCCATAATGGTCGTCATGGCGACGATGACGTCATAATGGTCGTCATGGCGACGATGGTGTCATAATGGTCGTCATGGCGACGATGATGTCATTCTGGTCGTCATGGCGACGGTGTTGCCATAATGGTCGTCATGGCGACGATGATGTCATAATGGTCGTCATGGCTACGGTGTTGCCATAATAGTCGTCATGGCGACGGTGATGTCATAATGGTCGTCATGCCGATGATGTCATAATGGTCGTCATGGCGAAGATGATGTCATAATGGTCGTCATGGCGACGATGACGTCATAATGGTCGTCATGGCGACGATGACGTCATAATGGTCGTCATGGCGACGATGATGTTATAATGGTCGTCATGGCGACGATGATGTTATAATGGTCGTCATGGCGACGGTGATGTCATAATAGTCGTCATGGCGACGATGATGTCATAATGGTCGTCATGCCGACGATGATGTCATAATGGTCGTCATGGCGACGTTGTTACCATAATGGTCGTCATGGCGACGATGATGTCATAATGGTCGTCATGGCTATGATGATGTCATAATGGTCGTCATGGCGACGATGATGTCAATATGGTGGTCATGGCTTTGGTGATGTCTTAATGGTCTTCATGGCGACGGTGATGTCATAATGGTCGTCATGGCAATGGTGATGTCAGAATGGTCGTCATGGCGACGATGATGTCAGTATGGTGGTCATGGCTTTGGTGATGTCATAATAGTCGTCATGGCGACGATGATGTCATAATGGTCATCATGGCGACGATGATGTCAGTATGGTTGTCATGGCTTTGGTGATGTCATAATGGTCGTCATGGCGACGGTGATGTCATAATGGTCGTCATGGCAATGGTGATGTCAGAATGGTCGTCATGGCGACGATGATGTCAGTATGGTGGTCATGGCTTTGGTGATGTCATAATAGTCGTCATGGCGACGATGATGTCATAATGGTCGTCATGGCGACGATGATGTCATAATGGTCGTCATGGCGACGATGATGTCAGTATGGTTGTCATGGCTTTGGTGATGTCATAATGGTCGTCATGGCGAAGGTGATGTCATAATGGTCGTCATGGCGACGATGATGTCATAATGGTCGTCACGGCGACGATGATGTCATAATGGTCGTCATGGCGACGATGATGTCATAATGGTCGTCACGGCGACGGTGATGTCATAATGGTCGTCATGGCGACTATGATGTCATACTGGTCGTCATGGCGACGGTGTTGCCATAATGGTCGTCATGGCGACGATGATGTCATAATGGTCGTCATGGCGACGATGATGTCATAATAGTCGTCATGCCGACGATGATGTCATAACGGTCGTCATGGCGACGATGATGTCATAATGGTCGTCATGGCGACGATGACGTCATAATGGTCGTCATGGCGACGATGATGTCATAATGGTCGTCATGGTGACGGTGATGCCATAATAGTCGTCATGGCGACGATGATGTCATAATAGTCGTCATGCCGACGATGATGTCATAATGGTCGTCATGGCGACGGTGTTGCCATAATGGTCGTCATGGTGACGATGATATCATAATGGTCGTCATGGCGACGATGATGTCATAATGGTCGTCATGGCGACGATGATGTCAGTATGGTGGTCATGGCTTTGGTGATGTCATAATGGTCGTCATGGCGACGGTGATGTCATAATGGTCGTCATGGCAATGGTGATGTCAGAATGGTCGTCATGGCGACGATGATGTCAGTATGGTGGTCATGGCTTTGGTGATGTCATAATGGTCGTCATGGCGACGATGATGTCATAATGATCGTCATGGCGACGATGATGTCAATATGGTTGTCATGGCTTTGGTGATGTCATAATGGTCGTCATGGCGACGGTGATGTCATAATGGTCGTCATGGCGACGATGATGTCATAATGGTCGTCATGGCGACGATGATGTCAATATGGTTGTCATGGCTTTGGTGATGTCATAATGGTCGTCATGGCGACGGTGATGTCATAATGGTCGTCATGGCGACGATGATGTCATAATGGTCGTCATGCCGACGATGATGTCATAATGGTCGTCATGGCGACGTTGTTGCCATAATGGTCGTCATGGCGACGATGATGTCATAATGGTCGTCATGGCGATGATGATGTCATAATGGTCGTCATGGCGACGATGATGTCAATATGGTGGTCATGGCTTTGGTGATGTCATAATGGTCGTCATGGCGACGGTGATGTCATAATGGTCGTCATGGCAATGGTGATGTCAGAATGGTCGTCATGGCGACGATGATGTCAGTATGGTGGTCATGGCTTTGGTGATGTCATAATAGTCGTCATGGCGACTATGATGTCATAATGGTCGTCATGGCGACGATGATGTCATAATGGTCGTCATGGCGACGATGATGTCAGTATGGTTGTCATGGCGACGGTGATGTCATAATGGTCGTCATGGCGACGGTGATGTCATAATGGTCGTCATGGCGACGATGATGTCATAATGGTCGTCACGGCGATGATAATGTCATAATGGTCGTCACGGCGACGGTGATGTCATAATGGTCGTCATGGCGACTATGATGTCATACTGGTCGTCATGGCGAAGGTGTTGCCATAATGGTCGTCATGGCGACGATGATGTCATAATGGTCGTCATGGCGACGATGATGCCATAATGGTCGTCATGGCGACGATAACGTCATAATGGTCGTCATGGTGACGATGATGTCATAATGGTCGTCATGGCGACGATGATGTCATACTGGTCGTCATGGCGACGGTGTTGCCATAATGGTCGTCATGGCGACGATGATGTCATAATGGTCGTCATGCCGACGATGATGTCATAATGGTCGTCATGGCGACGGTGTTGCCATAATGGTCGTCATGGCGACGATGATGTCATAATGGTCGTCATGGCGACGGTGATGTCATAATGGTCGTCATGCCGACGATGATGTCATAATTGTCGCCATGGCGAAGATGATGTCATAATGGTCGTCATGGCGACGATGACGTCATAATGGTCGTCATGGCGACGATGACGTCATAATGGTCGTCATGGCGACGATGATGTTATAATGGTCGTCATGGCGACGGTGATGTCATAATAGTCGTCATGGCGACGATGATGTCATAATGGTCGTCATGCCGACGATGATGTCATAATGGTCGTCATGGCGACGTTGTTGCCATAATGGCCGTCATGGCGACGATGATGTCATAATGGTCGTCATGGCGATGATGATGTCATAATTGTCGTCATGGCGACGATGATGTCAATATGGTGGTCATGGCTTTGGTGATGTCATAATGGTCTTCATGGCGACGGTGATGTCATAATGGTCGTCATGGCAATGGTGATGTCAGAATGGTCGTCATGGCGACGATGATGTCAGTATGGTGGTCACGGCGACGATGATGTCATAATGGTCGTCACGGCGACGATGATGTCATAATGGTCGTCACGGCGACGATGATGTCATAATGGTCGTCACGGCGACGGTGATGTCATAATGGTCGTCATGGCGACGATGATGTCATACTGGTCATCATGGCGACGGTGTTGCCATAATGGTCGTCATGGCGACGATGATGTCATAATGGTCGTCATGGCGACGATGATGTCATAATGGTCGTCACGGCGACGGTGATGTCATAATGGTCGTCATGGCGACTATGATGTCATACTGGTCGTCATGGCGACGGTGTTGCCATAATGGTCGTCATGGCGACGATGATGTCATAATGGTCGTCATGGCGACGATGATGTCATAATAGTCGTCATGCCGACGATGATGTCATAACGGTCGTCATGGCGACGATGATGTCATAATGGTCGTCATGGCGACGATGACGTCATAATGGTCGTCATGGCGACGATGATGTCATAATGGTCGTCATGGCGACGGTGATGCCATAATAGTCGTCATGGCGACGATGATGTCATAATAGTCGTCATGCCGACGATGATGTCATAATGGTCGTCATGGCGACGGTGTTGCCATAATGGTCGTCATGGTGACGATGATATCATAATGGTCGTCATGGCGACGATGATGTCATAATGGTCGTCATGGCGACGATGATGTCAGTATGGTGGTCATGGCTTTGGTGATGTCATAATGGTCGTCATGGCGACGGTGATGTCATAATGGTCGTCATGGCAATGGTGATGTCAGAATGGTCGTCATGGCGACGATGATGTCAGTATGGTGGTCATGGCTTTGGTGATGTCATAATGGTCGTCATGGCGACGGTGATGTCATAATGATCGTCATGGCGACGATGATGTCAATATGGTTGTCATGGCTTTGGTGATGTCATAATGAGCGTCATGGCGACGGTGATGTCATAATGGTCGTCATGGCGACGATGATGTCATAATGGTCGTCATGGCGACGATGATGTCAATATGGTTGTCACTGCTTTGGTGATGTCATAATGGTCGTCATGGCGACGGTGATGTCATAATGGTCGTCATGGCGACGATGATGTCATAATGGTCGTCATGCCGACGATGATGTCATAATGGTCGTCATGGCGACGATGATGTCATAATGGTCGTCATGGCGACGATGATGTCAATATGGTGGTCATGGCTTTGATGATGTCATAATGGTCGTCATGGCGACGGTGATGTCATAATGGTCGTCATGGCAATGGTGATGTCAGAATGGTCGTCATGGCGACGATGATGTCAGTATGGTGGTCATGGCTTTGGTGATGTCATAATAGTCGTCATGGCGACGATGATATCATAATGGTCGTCATGGCGACGATGATGTCATAATGGTCGTCATGGCGACGATGATGTCAGTATGGTTGTCATGGCTTTGGTGATGTCATAATGGTCGTCATGGCGACGGTGATGTCATAATGGTTGTCATGGCGACGATGATGTCATAATGGTCGTCACGGCGATGATAATGTCATAATGGTCGTCACGGCGACGGTGATGTCATAATGGTCGTCATGGCGACGATGATGTCATACTGGTCGTCATGGCGACGGTGTTGCCATAATGGTCGTCATGGCGACGATGATGTCATAATGGTCGTCATGGCGACGATGATGCCATAATGGTCGTCGTGGCGACGATGACATCATAATGGTCGTCATGGCGACGATGATGTCATAATGGTCGTCATGGCGACGATGATGTCATACTGGTCGTCATGGCGACGGTGTTGCCATAATGGTCATCATGGCGACGATGATGTCATAATGGTCGTCATGCCGACGATGATGTCATAATGGTCGTCATGGCGACGGTGTTGCCATAATGGTCGTCATGGCGACGATGATTTCAATATGGTTGTCATGGCTTTGGTGATGTCATTATGGTCGTTATGGCTTTGGTGATGTCATAATGGTCGTCATGGCGACGGTGATGTCATAATGGTCGTCATGGCGACGATGATGTCATAATGGTCGTCACGGCGACGATGATGTCATAATGGTCGTCACGGCGACGATGATGTTATAATGATCGTCATGGCGACGATGATGTCAGTATGGTGGTCATGGCTTTGGTGATGTCATAATGGTCGTCATGGCGACGATGATGTCATAATGGTCGTCACGACGATGATGATGTCATAATGGTCGTCATGGCGACGGTGATGTCATAATATTCGTCATGGCGACGATGATATCATAATGGTCGTCATGCCGACGATGATGTCATAATGGTCGTCATGGCGACGGTGTTGCCATAATGGTCGTCATGGTGACGATGATGTCATAATGGTCGTCATGGCGACGATGATATTATAAAGATCGTCATGGCGACGATGATGTCAGTATGGTGGTCATGGCTTTGGTGATGTCATAATGGTCGTCATGGCGACGGTGATGTCATAATGGTCGTCATGGCAATGGTGATGTCAGAATGGTCGTCATGGCGACGATGATGTCAGTATGGTGGTCATGGCTTTGGTGATGTCATAATGGTCGTCATGGCGACGGTGATGTCATAATGGTCGTCATGGCAATGGTGATGTCAGAATGGTCGTCATGGCGACGATGATGTCAGTATGGTGGTCATGGCTTTGGTGATGTCATAATAGTCGTCATGGCGACTATGATGTCATAATGGTCGTCATGGCGACGATGATGTCATAATGGTCGTCATGGCGACGATGATGTCAGTATGGTTGTCATGGCGACGGTGATGTCATAATGGTCGTCATGGCGACGGTGATGTCATAATGGTCGTCATGGCGACGATGATGTCATAATGGTCGTCACGGCGATGATAATGTCATAATGGTCGTCACGGCGACGGTGATGTCATAATGGTCGTCATGGCGACTATGATGTCATACTGGTCGTCATGGCGAAGGTGTTGCCATAATGGTCGTCATGGCGACGATGATGTCATAATGGTCGTCATGGCGACGATGATGCCATAATGGTCGTCATGGCGACGATAACGTCATAATGGTCGTCATGGTGACGATGATGTCATAATGGTCGTCATGGCGACGATGATGTCATACTGGTCGTCATGGCGACGGTGTTGCCATAATGGTCGTCATGGCGACGATGATGTCATAATGGTCGTCATGCCGACGATGATGTCATAATGGTCGTCATGGCGACGGTGTTGCCATAATGGTCGTCATGGCGACGATGATGTCATAATGGTCGTCATGGCGACGGTGATGTCATAATGGTCGTCATGCCGACGATGATGTCATAATTGTCGCCATGGCGAAGATGATGTCATAATGGTCGTCATGGCGACGATGATGTCATAATGGTCGTCATGGCGACGATGACGTCATAATGGTCGTCATGGCGACGATGATGTTATAATGGTCGTCATGGCGACGGTGATGTCATAATAGTCGTCATGGCGACGATGATGTCATAATGGTCGTCATGCCGACGATGATGTCATAATGGTCGTCATGGCGACGTTGTTGCCATAATGGCCGTCATGGCGACGATGATGTCATAATGGTCGTCATGGCGATGATGATGTCATAATTGTCGTCATGGCGACGATGATGTCAATATGGTGGTCATGGCTTTGGTGATGTCATAATGGTCTTCATGGCGACGGTGATGTCATAATGGTCGTCATGGCAATGGTGATGTCAGAATGGTCGTCATGGCGACGATGATGTCAGTATGGTGGTCACGGCGACGATGATGTCATAATGGTCGTCACGGCGACGATGATGTCATAATGGTCGTCACGGCGACGATGATGTCATAATGGTCGTCACGGCGACGGTGATGTCATAATGGTCGTCATGGCGACGATGATGTCATACTGGTCATCATGGCGACGGTGTTGCCATAATGGTCGTCATGGCGACGATGATGTCATAATGGTCGTCATGGCGACGATGATGTCATAATGGTCGTCACGGCGACGGTGATGTCATAATGGTCGTCATGGCGACTATGATGTCATACTGGTCGTCATGGCGACGGTGTTGCCATAATGGTCGTCATGGCGACGATGATGTCATAATGGTCGTCATGGCGACGATGATGTCATAATAGTCGTCATGCCGACGATGATGTCATAACGGTCGTCATGGCGACGATGATGTCATAATGGTCGTCATGGCGACGATGACGTCATAATGGTCGTCATGGCGACGATGATGTCATAATGGTCGTCATGGCGACGGTGATGCCATAATAGTCGTCATGGCGACGATGATGTCATAATAGTCGTCATGCCGACGATGATGTCATAATGGTCGTCATGGCGACGGTGTTGCCATAATGGTCGTCATGGTGACGATGATATCATAATGGTCGTCATGGCGACGATGATGTCATAATGGTCGTCATGGCGACGATGATGTCAGTATGGTGGTCATGGCTTTGGTGATGTCATAATGGTCGTCATGGCGACGGTGATGTCATAATGGTCGTCATGGCAATGGTGATGTCAGAATGGTCGTCATGGCGACGATGATGTCAGTATGGTGGTCATGGCTTTGGTGATGTCATAATGGTCGTCATGGCGACGGTGATGTCATAATGATCGTCATGGCGACGATGATGTCAATATGGTTGTCATGGCTTTGGTGATGTCATAATGAGCGTCATGGCGACGGTGATGTCATAATGGTCGTCATGGCGACGATGATGTCATAATGGTCGTCATGGCGACGATGATGTCAATATGGTTGTCACTGCTTTGGTGATGTCATAATGGTCGTCATGGCGACGGTGATGTCATAATGGTCGTCATGGCGACGATGATGTCATAATGGTCGTCATGCCGACGATGATGTCATAATGGTCGTCATGGCGACGATGATGTCATAATGGTCGTCATGGCGACGATGATGTCAATATGGTGGTCATGGCTTTGATGATGTCATAATGGTCGTCATGGCGACGGTGATGTCATAATGGTCGTCATGGCAATGGTGATGTCAGAATGGTCGTCATGGCGACGATGATGTCAGTATGGTGGTCATGGCTTTGGTGATGTCATAATAGTCGTCATGGCGACGATGATATCATAATGGTCGTCATGGCGACGATGATGTCATAATGGTCGTCATGGCGACGATGATGTCAGTATGGTTGTCATGGCTTTGGTGATGTCATAATGGTCGTCATGGCGACGGTGATGTCATAATGGTTGTCATGGCGACGATGATGTCATAATGGTCGTCACGGCGATGATAATGTCATAATGGTCGTCACGGCGACGGTGATGTCATAATGGTCGTCATGGCGACGATGATGTCATACTGGTCGTCATGGCGACGGTGTTGCCATAATGGTCGTCATGGCGACGATGATGTCATAATGGTCGTCATGGCGACGATGATGCCATAATGGTCGTCGTGGCGACGATGACATCATAATGGTCGTCATGGCGACGATGATGTCATAATGGTCGTCATGGCGACGATGATGTCATACTGGTCGTCATGGCGACGGTGTTGCCATAATGGTCATCATGGCGACGATGATGTCATAATGGTCGTCATGCCGACGATGATGTCATAATGGTCGTCATGGCGACGGTGTTGCCATAATGGTCGTCATGGCGACGATGATTTCAATATGGTTGTCATGGCTTTGGTGATGTCATTATGGTCGTTATGGCTTTGGTGATGTCATAATGGTCGTCATGGCGACGGTGATGTCATAATGGTCGTCATGGCGACGATGATGTCATAATGGTCGTCACGGCGACGATGATGTCATAATGGTCGTCACGGCGACGATGATGTTATAATGATCGTCATGGCGACGATGATGTCAGTATGGTGGTCATGGCTTTGGTGATGTCATAATGGTCGTCATGGCGACGATGATGTCATAATGGTCGTCACGACGATGATGATGTCATAATGGTCGTCATGGCGACGGTGATGTCATAATATTCGTCATGGCGACGATGATATCATAATGGTCGTCATGCCGACGATGATGTCATAATGGTCGTCATGGCGACGGTGTTGCCATAATGGTCGTCATGGTGACGATGATGTCATAATGGTCGTCATGGCGACGATGATATTATAAAGATCGTCATGGCGACGATGATGTCAGTATGGTGGTCATGGCTTTGGTGATGTCATAATGGTCGTCATGGCGACGGTGATGTCATAATGGTCGTCATGGCAACGGTGATGTCAGAATGGTCGTCATGGCGACGATGATGTCAGTATGGTGGTCATGGCTTTGGTGATGTCATAATGGTCGTCATGGCGACGATGATGTCATTATGGTTGTCATGGCTTTGGTGATGTCATAATGGTTGTCATGGCGACGGTGATGTCATAATGGTCGTCATGGCGACGATGATGTCATAATGGTCGTCACGACGATGATGATGTCATAATGGTCGTCACGGCGACGGTGATGTCATAATGGTCGTCATGCCGAAGATGATGTCATAATGGTCGTCATGGCGACGGTGTTGCCATAATGGTCGTCATGGCGACGATGATGTCATAATGGTCGCCATGACGACGATGATGTCATAATGGTCGTCATGGCGAAGATGATGTCATAATGTTCGTCATGGCGACCATAATGTCATAATAGTCGTCATGGTGACGATGATGTCATTATGGTCGTCATGCCGACGATGATGTCATAATGGTCGTCATGGCGACGGTGTTGCCATAATGGTCGTCATGGCGACGATGATGTCATAATGGTCGTCATGGCGACGATGATGTCATAATGGTCGTCATGGCGACGATGATGTCAATATGATGGTCATGGCTTTGGTGATGTCATAATGGTCGTCATGGCGACGGTGATGTCATAATGGTCGTCATGGCAATGGTGATGTCAGAATGGTCGTCATGGCGACGATGATGTCAGTATGGTGGTCATGGCTTTGGTGATGTCATAATAGTCGTCATGGCGACGATGATGTCATAATGGTCGTCATGGCGACGATGATGTCATAATGGTCGTCATGGCGACGATGATGTCAGTATGGTTGTCATGGCTTTGGTGATGTCATAATGGTCGTCATGGCGACGGTGATGTCATAATGGTTGTCATGGCGACGATGATGTCATACTGGTCGTCATGGCGACGGTGTTGCTATAATGGTCGTCATGGCGACGATGATTTCAATATGGTTGTCATGGCTTTGGTGATGTCATTATGGTCGTCATGGCATTGGTGATGTCATAATGGTCGTCACGGCGACGATGATGTTATAATGATCGTCATGGCGACGATGATGTCAGTATGGTGGTCATGGCTTTGGTGATGTCATAATGGTCGTCATGGCGACGGTGATGTCATAATGGTCGTCATGGCGACGATGATGTCATAATGGTCGTCATGGCGACGATGATGTCAATATGGTGGTCATGGCTTTGATGATGTCATAATGGTCGTCATGGCGACGGTGATGTCATAATGGTCGTCATGGCAATGGTGATGTCAGAATGGTCGTCATGGCGACGATGATGTCAGTATGGTGGTCATGGCTTTGGTGATGTCATAATAGTCGTCATGGCGACGATGATGTCATAATGGTCGTCATGGCGACGATGATGTCATAATGGTCGTCATGGCGACGATGATGTCAGTATGGTTGTCATGGCTTTGGTGATGTCATAATGGTCGTCATGGCGACGGTGATGTCATAATGGTTGTCATGGCGACGATGATGTCATACTGGTCGTCATGGCGAGGGTGTTGCTATAATGGTCGTCATGGCGACGATGATTTCAATATGGTTGTCATGGCTTTGGTGATGTCATTATGGTCGTCATGGCTTTGGTGATGTCATAATGGTCGTCATGGCGACGGTGATGTCATAATGGTCGTCATGGCGACGATGATGTCATAATGGTCGTCACGGCGACGATGATGTCATAATGGTCGTCACGGCGACGATGATGTTATAATGGTTGTCATGGCGACGATGATGTCATACTGGTCGTCATGGCGACGGTGTTGCTATAATGGTCGTCATGGCGACGATGATTTCAATATGGTTGTCATGGCTTTGGTGATGTCATTATGGTCGTCATGGCTTTGGTGATGTCATAATGGTCGTCATGGCGACGGTGATGTCATAATGGTCGTCATGGCGACGATGATGTCATAATGGTCGTCACGGCGACGATGATGTCATAATGGTCGTCACGGCGACGATGATGTTATAATGATCGTCATGGCGACGATGATGTCAGTATGGTGGTCATGGCTTTGGTGATGTCATAATGGTCGTCATGGCGACGGTGATGTCATAATGGTCGTCATGGCGACGATGATGTCATAATGGTCGTCATGGCGACGATGATGTCAATATGGTGGTCATGGCTTTGATGATGTCATAATGGTCGTCATGGCGACGGTGATGTCATAATGGTCGTCATGGCAATGGTGATGTCAGAATGGTCGTCATGGCGACGATGATGTCAGTATGGTGGTCATGGCTTTGGTGATGTCATAATAGTCGTCATGGCGACGATGATGTCATAATGGTCGTCATGGCGACGATGATGTCAGTATGGTTGTCATGGCTTTGGTGATGTCATAATGGTCGTCATGGCGACGGTGATGTCATAATGGTTGTCATGGCGACGATGATGTCATACTGGTCGTCATGGCGACGGTGTTGCTATAATGGTCGTCATGGCGACGATGATTTCAATATGGTTGTCATGGCTTTGGTGATGTCATTATGGTCGTCATGGCTTTGGTGATGTCATAATGGTCGTCATGGCGACGGTGATGTCATAATGGTCGTCATGGCGACGATGATGTCATAATGGTCGTCACGGCGACGATGATGTCATAATGGTCGTCACGGCGACGATGATGTTATAATGATCGTCATGGCGACGATGATGTCAGTATGGTGGTCATGGCTTTGGTGATGTCATAATAGTCGTCATGGCGACGATGATGTCATAATGGTCGTCATGGCGACGATGATGTCATAATGGTCGTCATGGCGACGATGATGTCATAATGGTCGTCATGGCGACGATGATGTCAGTATGGTTGTCATGGCTTTGGTGATGTCATAATGGTCGTCATGGCGACGGTGATGTCATAATGGTCGTCATGGCGACGATGATGTCATAATGGTCGTCATGGCGACGATGATGTCAATATGGTTGTCATGGCTTTGGTGATGTCATAATGGTCGTCATGGCGACGGTGATGTCATAATGGTTGTCATGGCGACGATGATGTCATACTGGTCGTCATGGCGACGGTGTTGCTATAATGGTCGTCATGGCGACGATGATTTCAATATGGTTGTCATGGCTTTGGTGATGTCATTATGGTCGTCATGGCTTTGGTGATGTCATAATGGTCGTCATGGCGACGGTGATGTCATAATGGTCGTCATGGCGACGATGATGTCATAATGGTCGTCACGGCGACGATGATGTCATAATGGTCGTCACGGCGACGATGATGTTATAATGATCGTCATGGCGACGATGATGTCAGTATGGTGGTCATGGCTTTGGTGATGTCATAATGGTCGTCATGGCGACGGTGATGTCATAATGGTCGTCATGGCGACGATGATGTCATAATGGTCGTCATGGCGACGATGATGTCAATATGGTTGTCATGGCTTTGGTGATGTCATAATGGTCGTCATGGCGACGGTGATGTCATAATGGTCGTCATGGCGACGATGATGTCATAATGGTCGTCATGCCGACGATGATGTCATAATGGTCGTCATGGCGACGTTGTTGCCATAATGGTCGTCATGGCGACGATGATGTCATAATGGTCGTCATGGCGATGATGATGTCATAATGGTCGTCATGGCGAAGATGATGTCATAATGGTCGTCATGGCGACGATGACGTCATAATGGTCGTCATGGCGATGATGATGTCATAATGGTCGTCATGGCGACGATGATGTCAATATGGTGGTCATGGCTTTGATGATGTCATAATGGTCGTCATGGCGACGGTGATGTCATAATGGTCGTGATGGCAATGGTGATGTCATAATGGTCGTCATGGCGACGGTGATGTCATAATGGTTGTCATGGCGATGATAATGTCATAATGGTCGTCACGGCGATGATAATGTCATAATGGTCGTCACGGCGACGGTGTTGCCATAATGGTCGTCATGGCGACGATGATGTCATAATGGTCGTCATGGCGACGATGATGTCAGTATGGTTGTCATGGCTTTGGTGATGTCATAATAGTCGTCATGGCGACGATGATGTCATAATGGTCATCATGGCGACGATGATGTCATAATGGTCGTCACGGCGACGATGATGTTATAATGATCGTCATGGCGACGATGATGTCAGTATGGTGGTCATGGCTTTGGTGATGTCATAATGGTCGTCATGGCGACGGTGATGTCATAATGGTCGTCATGGCGACGATGATGTCATAATGGTCGTCATGGCGACGATGATGTCAATATGGTTGTCATGGCTTTGGTGATGTCATAATGGTCGTCATGGCGACGGTGATGTCATAATGGTCGTCATGGCGACGATGATGTCATAATGGTCGTCATGCCGACGATGATGTCATAATGGTCGTCATGGCGACGTTGTTGCCATAATGGTCGTCATGGCGACGTTGTTGCCATAATGGTCGTCATGGCGACGATGATGTCATAATGGTCGTCATGGCGATGATGATGTCATAATGGTCGTCATGGCGAAGATGATGTCATAATGGTCGTCATGGCGACGATGACGTCATAATGGTCGTCATGGCGATGATGATGTCATATTGGTCGTCATGGCGACGATGATGTCAATATGGTGGTCATGGCTTTGATGATGTCATAATGGTCGTCATGGCGACGGTGATGTCATAATGGTCGTCATGGCAATGGTGATGTCAGAATGGTCGTCATGGCGACGATGATGTCAGTATGGTGGTCATGGCTTTGGTGATGTCATAATAGTCGTCATGGCGACGATGATGTCATAATGGTCGTCATGGCGACGATGATGTCATAATGGTCGTCATGGCGACGATGATGTCAGTATGGTTGTCATGGCTTTGGTGATGTCATAATGGTCGTCATGGCGACGGTGATGTCATAATGGTTGTCATGGCGACGATGATGTCATACTGGTCGTCATGGCGACGGTGTTGCTATAATGGTCGTCATGGCGACGATGATTTCAATATGGTTGTCATGGCTTTGGTGATGTCATTATGGTCGTCATGGCTTTGGTGATGTCATAATGGTCGTCATGGCGACGGTGATGTCATAATGGTCGTCATGGCGACGATGATGTCATAATGGTCGTCACGGCGACGATGATGTCATAATGGTCGTCACGGCGACGATGATGTTATAATGATCGTCATGGCGACGATGATGTCAGTATGGTGGTCATGGCTTTGGTGATGTCATAATGGTCGTCATGGCGACGGTGATGTCATAATGGTCGTCATGGCGACGATGATGTCATAATGGTCGTCATGGCGACGATGATGTCAATATGGTTGTCATGGCTTTGGTGATGTCATAATGGTCGTCATGGCGACGGTGATGTCATAATGGTCGTCATGGCGACGATGATGTCATAATGGTCGTCATGCCGACGATGATGTCATAATGGTCGTCATGGCGACGTTGTTGCCATAATGGTCGTCATGGCGACGATGATGTCATAATGGTCGTCATGGCGATGATGATGTCATAATGGTCGTCATGGCGAAGATGATGTCATAATGGTCGTCATGGCGACGATGACGTCATAATGGTCGTCATGGCGATGATGATGTCATAATGGTCGTCATGGCGACGATGATGTCAATATGGTGGTCATGGCTTTGATGATGTCATAATGGTCGTCATGGCGACGGTGATGTCATAATGGTCGTGATGGCAATGGTGATGTCATAATGGTCGTCATGGCGACGGTGATGTCATAATGGTTGTCATGGCGATGATAATGTCATAATGGTCGTCACGGCGATGATAATGTCATAATGGTCGTCACGGCGACGGTGTTGCCATAATGGTCGTCATGGCGACGATGATGTCATAATGGTCGTCATGGCGACGATGATGTCAGTATGGTTGTCATGGCTTTGGTGATGTCATAATAGTCGTCATGGCGACGATGATGTCATAATGGTCATCATGGCGACGATGATGTCATAATGGTCGTCACGGCGACGATGATGTTATAATGATCGTCATGGCGACGATGATGTCAGTATGGTGGTCATGGCTTTGGTGATGTCATAATGGTCGTCATGGCGACGGTGATGTCATAATGGTCGTCATGGCGACGATGATGTCATAATGGTCGTCATGGCGACGATGATGTCAATATGGTTGTCATGGCTTTGGTGATGTCATAATGGTCGTCATGGCGACGGTGATGTCATAATGGTCGTCATGGCGACGATGATGTCATAATGGTCGTCATGCCGACGATGATGTCATAATGGTCGTCATGGCGACGTTGTTGCCATAATGGTCGTCATGGCGACGATGATGTCATAATGGTCGTCATGGCGATGATGATGTCATAATGGTCGTCATGGCGAAGATGATGTCATAATGGTCGTCATGGCGACGATGACGTCATAATGGTCGTCATGGCGACGATGATGTCAGTATGGTTGTCATGGCTTTGGTGATGTCATAATAGTCGTCATGGCGACGATGATGTCATAATGGTCGTCATGGCGACGATGATGTCATAATGGTCGTCATGGCGACGATGATGTCAGTATGGTTGTCATGGCTTTGGTGATGTCATAATAGTCGTCATGGCGACGATGATGTCATAATGGTCATCATGGCGACGATGATGTCATAATGGTCGTCACGGCGACGATGATGTTATAATGATCGTCATGGCGACGATGATGTCAGTATGGTGGTCATGGCTTTGGTGATGTCATAATGGTCGTCATGGCGACGGTGATGTCATAATGGTCGTCATGGCGACGATGATGTCATAATGGTCGTCATGGCGACGATGATGTCAATATGGTTGTCATGGCTTTGGTGATGTCATAATGGTCGTCATGGCGACGGTGATGTCATAATGGTCGTCATGGCGACGATGATGTCATAATGGTCGTCATGCCGACGATGATGTCATAATGGTCGTCATGGCGACGTTGTTGCCATAATGGTCGTCATGGCGACGTTGTTGCCATAATGGTCGTCATGGCGACGATGATGTCATAATGGTCGTCATGGCGATGATGATGTCATAATGGTCGTCATGGCGAAGATGATGTCATAATGGTCGTCATGGCGACGATGACGTCATAATGGTCGTCATGGCGATGATGATGTCATATTGGTCGTCATGGCGACGATGATGTCAATATGGTGGTCATGGCTTTGATGATGTCATAATGGTCGTCATGGCGACGGTGATGTCATAATGGTCGTCATGGCAATGGTGATGTCAGAATGGTCGTCATGGCGACGATGATGTCAGTATGGTGGTCATGGCTTTGGTGATGTCATAATAGTCGTCATGGCGACGATGATGTCATAATGGTCGTCATGGCGACGATGATGTCATAATGGTCGTCATGGCGACGATGATGTCAGTATGGTTGTCATGGCTTTGGTGATGTCATAATGGTCGTCATGGCGACGGTGATGTCATAATGGTTGTCATGGCGACGATGATGTCATACTGGTCGTCATGGCGACGGTGTTGCTATAATGGTCGTCATGGCGACGATGATTTCAATATGGTTGTCATGGCTTTGGTGATGTCATTATGGTCGTCATGGCTTTGGTGATGTCATAATGGTCGTCATGGCGACGGTGATGTCATAATGGTCGTCATGGCGACGATGATGTCATAATGGTCGTCACGGCGACGATGATGTCATAATGGTCGTCACGGCGACGATGATGTTATAATGATCGTCATGGCGACGATGATGTCAGTATGGTGGTCATGGCTTTGGTGATGTCATAATGGTCGTCATGGCGACGGTGATGTCATAATGGTCGTCATGGCGACGATGATGTCATAATGGTCGTCATGGCGACGATGATGTCAATATGGTTGTCATGGCTTTGGTGATGTCATAATGGTCGTCATGGCGACGGTGTTGTCATAATGGTCGTCATGGCGACGATGATGTCATAATGGTCGTCATGCCGACGATGATGTCATAATGGTCGTCATGGCGACGTTGTTGCCATAATGGTCGTCATGGCGACGATGATGTCATAATGGTCGTCATGGCGATGATGATGTCATAATGGTCGTCATGGCGAAGATGATGTCATAATGGTCGTCATGGCGACGATGACGTCATAATGGTCGTCATGGCGACGATGATGTCAGTATGGTTGTCATGGCTTTGGTGATGTCATAATAGTCGTCATGGCGACGATGATGTCATAATGGTCGTCATGGCGACGATGATGTCATAATGGTCGTCATGGCGACGATGATGTCAGTATGGTTGTCATGGCTTTGGTGATGTCATAATAGTCGTCATGGCGACGATGATGTCATAATGGTCATCATGGCGACGATGATGTCATAATGGTCGTCACGGCGACGATGATGTTATAATGATCGTCATGGCGACGATGATGTCAGTATGGTGGTCATGGCTTTGGTGATGTCATAATGGTCGTCATGGCGACGGTGATGTCATAATGGTCGTCATGGCGACGATGATGTCATAATGGTCGTCATGGCGACGATGATGTCAATATGGTTGTCATGGCTTTTTATTGATGTCATAATGGTCGTCATGGCGACGGTGATGTCATAATGGTCGTCATGGCGACGATGATGTCATAATGGTCGTCATGCCGACGATGATGTCATAATGGTCGTCATGGCGACGTTGTTGCCATAATGGTCGTCATGGCGACGATGATGTCATAATGGTCGTCATGGCGATGATGATGTCATAATGGTCGTCATGGCGAAGATGATGTCATAATGGTCGTCATGGCGACGATGACGTCATAATGGTCGTCATGGCGATGATGATGTCATAATGGTCGTCATGGCTACGATGATGTCAATATGGTGGTCATGACTTTGATGATGTCATAATGGTCGTCATGGCGACGGTGATGTCATAATGGTCGTCATGGCAATGGTGATGTCAGAATGGTCGTCATGGCGACGATGATGTCAGTATGGTGGTCATGGCTTTGGTGATGTCATAATAGTCGTCATGGCGACGATGATGTCATAATGGTCGTCATGGCGACGATGATGTCATAATGGTCGTCATGGCGACGATGATGTCAGTATGGTTGTCATGGCTTTGGTGATGTCATAATGGTCGTCATGGCGACGGTGATGTCATAATGGTTGTCATGGCGACGATGATGTCATAATGGTCGTCACGGCGATGATAATGTCATAATGGTCGTCACGGCGACGGTGTTGCCATAATGGTCGTCATGGCGACGATGATGTCATAATGGTCGTCATGGCGACGATGATGTCATAATGGTCGTCATGCCGACGATGATGTCATAATGGTCGTCATGGCGACGATGATGTCATAATGGTCGTCATGGCGACGATGACGTCATAATGGTCTTCATGGCGACGATGATGTCATAATGGTCGTCATGGCGACGGTGATGCCATAATAGTCGTCATGGCGACGATGATGTCATAATGGTCGTCATGCCGACGATGATGTCATAATGGTCGTCATGGCGACGGTGTCGCCATTATGGTCGTCATGGTGACGATGATGTCATAATGGTCGTCATGGCGACGATGATGTCATAATGGTCGTCATGGCGACGATGATGTCAGTATGGTGGTCATGGCTTTGGTGATGTCATAATGGTCGTCATGGCGACCGTGATGTCATAATGGTCGTCATGGCAATGGTGATGTCAGAATGGTCGTCATGGCGACGATGATGTCAGTATGGTGGTCATGGCTTTGGTGATGTCATAATGGTCGTCATGGCGACGATGATGCCATAATGGTCGCCATGGCGACGATGATGTCATAATGGTCGTCATGGCGACGATGACGTCATAATGGTCATCATGGCGACGATGATGTCATAATGTCGTCATGGCGACGATGATGTCATACTGGTCGTCATGGCGAGGGTGTTGCCATAATGGTCGTCATGGCGACGATGATGTCATAATGGTCGTCACGGCGATGATGATGTCATAATGGTCGTCACGGCGACGGTAATGTCATAATGGTCGTCATGGCGACGATGATGTCATACTGGTCGTCATGGCGACGGTGTTGCTATAATGGTCGTCATGGCGACGATGATTTCAATATGGTTGTCATGGCTTTGGTGATGTCATTATGGTCGTCATGGCTTTGGTGATGTCATAATGGTCGTCATGGCGACGGTGATGTCATAATGGTCGTCATGGCGACGATGATGTCATAATGGTCGTCACGGCGACGATGATGTCATAATGGTCGTCACGGCGACGATGATGTTATAATGATCGTCATGGCGACGATGATGTCAGTATGGTGGTCATGGCTTTGGTGATGTCATAATGGTCGTCATGGCGACGGTGATGTCATAATGGTCGTCATGGCGACGATGATGTCATAATGGTCGTCATGGCGACGATGATGTCAATATGGTTGTCATGGCTTTGGTGATGTCATAATGGTCGTCATGGCGACGGTGATGTCATAATGGTCGTCATGGCGACGATGATGTCATAATGGTCGTCATGCCGACGATGATGTCATAATGGTCGTCATGGCGACGTTGTTGCCATAATGGTCGTCATGGCGACGATGATGTCATAATGGTCGTCATGGCGATGATGATGTCATAATGGTCGTCATGGCGACGATGATGTCAATATGGTGGTCATGGCTTTGGTGATGTCATAATGGTCGTCATGGCGACGGTGATGTCATAATGGTCGTCATGGCAATGGTGATGTCAGAATGGTCGTCATGGCGACGATGATGTCAGTATGGTGGTCATGGCTTTGGTGATGTCATAATAGTCGTCATGGCGACTATGATGTCATAATGGTCGTCATGGCGACGATGATGTCATAATGGTCGTCATGGCGACGATGATGTCAGTATGGTTGTCATGGCGACGGTGATGTCATAATGGTCGTCATGGCGACGGTGATGTCATAATGGTCGTCATGGCGACGATGATGTCATAATGGTCGTCACGGCGATGATAATGTCATAATGGTCGTCACGGCGACGGTGATGTCATAATGGTCGTCATGGCGACTATGATGTCATACTGGTCGTCATGGCGACGGTGTTGCCATAATGGTCGTCATGGCGACGATGATGTCATAATGGTCGTCATGGCGACGATGATGCCATAATGGTCGTCATGGCGACGATAACGTCATAATGGTCGTCATGGTGACGATGATGTCATAATGGTCATCATGGCGACGATGATGTCATACTGGTCGTCATGGCGACGGTGTTGCCATAATGGTCGTCATGGCGACGATGATGTCATAATGGTCGTCATGCCGACGATGATGTCATAATGGTCGTCATGGCGACGGTGTTGCCATAATGGTCGTCATGGCGACGATGATGTCATAATGGTCGTCATGGCGACGGTGATGTCATAATGGTCGTCATGCCGACGATGATGTCATAATGGTCGCCATGGCGAAGATGATGTCATAATGGTTGTCATGGCGACGATGATGTCATAATGGTCGTCATGGCGACGATGACGTCATAATGGTCGTCATGGCGACGGTGATGTTATAATGGTCGTCATGGCGACGGTGATGTCATAATAGTCGTCATGGCGACGATGATGTCATAATGGTCGTCATGCCGACGATGATGTCATAATGGTCGTCATGGCGACGTTGTTGCCATAATGGCCGTCATGGCGACGATGATGTCATAATGGTCGTCATGGCGATGATGATGTCATAATTGTCGTCATGGCGACGATGATGTCAATATGGTGGTCATGGCTTTGGTGATGTCATAATGGTCTTCATGGCGACGGTGATGTCATAATGGTCGTCATGGCAATGGTGATGTCAGAATGGTCGTCATGGCGACGATGATGTCAGTATGGTGGTCATGCCGACGATGATGTCATAATGGTCGTCATGGCGACGGTGTTGCCATAATGGTCGTCATGGCGACGATGATGTCATAATGGTCGTCATGGCGACGGTGATGTCATAATGGTCGTCATGCCGACGATGATGTCATAATGGTCGCCATGGCGAAGATGATGTCATAATGGTCGTCATGGCGACGATGATGTCATAATGGTCGTCATGGCGACGATGACGTCATAATGGTCGTCATGGCGACGATGATGTTATAATGGTCGTCATGGCGACGGTGATGTCATAATAGTCGTCATGGCGACGATGATGTCATAATGGTCGTCATGCCGACGATGATGTCATAATGGTCGTCATGGCGACGATGATGTCATAATGGTCGTCATGGCTTTGGTGATGTCATAATGGTCGTCATGGCAACGGTGATGTCATAATGGTCGTCATGGCGACGATGATGTCATAATGGTCGTCACGGCGACGATGATGTCATAATGGTCGTCACGGCGACGGTGATGTCATAATGGTCGTCATGGCGACGATGATGTCATACTGGTCGTCATGGCGACGGTGTTGCCATAATGGTCGTCATGGCGACGATGATGTCATAATGGTCGTCATGGCGACGATGATGTTATAATAGTCGTCATGCCGATGATGATGTCATAATGGTCGTCATGGCGAAGATGATGTCATAATGGTCGTCATGGCGACGATGACGTCATAATGGTCGTCATGGCGACGATGACGTCATAATGGTCGTCATGGCGACGATGATGTTATAATGGTCGTCATGGCGACGATGATGTTATAATGGTCGTCATGGCGACGGTGATGTCATAATAGTCGTCATGGCGACGATGATGTCATAATGGTCGTCATGCCGACGATGATGTCATAATGGTCGTCATGGCGACGTTGTTACCATAATGGTCGTCATGGCGACGATGATGTCATAATGGTCGTCATGGCTATGATGATGTCATAATGGTCGTCATGGCGACGATGATGTCAATATGGTGGTCATGGCTTTGGTGATGTCTTAATGGTCTTCATGGCGACGGTGATGTCATAATGGTCGTCATGGCAATGGTGATGTCAGAATGGTCGTCATGGCGACGATGATGTCAGTATGGTGGTCATGGCTTTGGTGATGTCATAATAGTCGTCATGGCGACGATGATGTCATAATGGTCATCATGGCGACGATGATGTCAGTATGGTTGTCATGGCTTTGGTGATGTCATAATGGTCGTCATGGCGACGGTGATGTCATAATGGTCGTCATGGCAATGGTGATGTCAGAATGGTCGTCATGGCGACGATGATGTCAGTATGGTGGTCATGGCTTTGGTGATGTCATAATAGTCGTCATGGCGACGATGATGTCATAATGGTCGTCATGGCGACGATGATGTCATAATGGTCGTCATGGCGACGATGATGTCAGTATGGTTGTCATGGCTTTGGTGATGTCATAATGGTCGTCATGGCGAAGGTGATGTCATAATGGTCGTCATGGCGACGATGATGTCATAATGGTCGTCACGGCGACGATGATGTCATAATGGTCGTCATGGCGACGATGATGTCATAATGGTCGTCACGGCGACGGTGATGTCATAATGGTCGTCATGGCGACTATGATGTCATACTGGTCGTCATGGCGACGGTGTTGCCATAATGGTCGTCATGGCGACGATGATGTCATAATGGTCGTCATGGCGACGATGATGTCATAATAGTCGTCATGCCGACGATGATGTCATAACGGTCGTCATGGCGACGATGATGTCATAATGGTCGTCATGGCGACGATGACGTCATAATGGTCGTCATGGCGACGATGATGTCATAATGGTCGTCATGGCGACGGTGATGCCATAATAGTCGTCATGGCGACGATGATGTCATAATAGTCGTCATGCCGACGATGATGTCATAATGGTCGTCATGGCGACGGTGTTGCCATAATGGTCGTCATGGTGACGATGATATCATAATGGTCGTCATGGCGACGATGATGTCATAATGGTCGTCATGGCGACGATGATGTCAGTATGGTGGTCATGGCTTTGGTGATGTCATAATGGTCGTCATGGCGACGGTGATGTCATAATGGTCGTCATGGCAATGGTGATGTCAGAATGGTCGTCATGGCGACGATGATGTCAGTATGGTGGTCATGGCTTTGGTGATGTCATAATGATCGTCATGGCGACGATGATGTCAATATGGTTGTCATGGCTTTGGTGATGTCATAATGGTCGTCATGGCGACGGTGATGTCATAATGGTCGTCATGGCGACGATGATGTCATAATGGTCGTCATGGCGACGATGATGTCAATATGGTTGTCATGGCTTTGGTGATGTCATAATGGTCGTCATGGCGACGGTGATGTCATAATGGTCGTCATGGCGACGATGATGTCATAATGGTCGTCATGCCGACGATGATGTCATAATGGTCGTCATGGCGACGTTGTTGCCATAATGGTCGTCATGGCGACGATGATGTCATAATGGTCGTCATGGCGATGATGATGTCATAATGGTCGTCATGGCGACGATGATGTCAATATGGTGGTCATGGCTTTGGTGATGTCATAATGGTCGTCATGGCGACGGTGATGTCATAATGGTCGTCATGGCAATGGTGATGTCAGAATGGTCGTCATGGCGACGATGATGTCAGTATGGTGGTCATGGCTTTGGTGATGTCATAATAGTCGTCATGGCGACTATGATGTCATAATGGTCGTCATGGCGACGATGATGTCATAATGGTCGTCATGGCGACGATGATGTCAGTATGGTTGTCATGGCGACGGTGATGTCATAATGGTCGTCATGGCGACGGTGATGTCATAATGGTCGTCATGGCGACGATGATGTCATAATGGTCGTCACGGCGATGATAATGTCATAATGGTCGTCACGGCGACGGTGATGTCATAATGGTCGTCATGGCGACTATGATGTCATACTGGTCGTCATGGCGACGGTGTTGCCATAATGGTCGTCATGGAGACGATGATGTCATAATGGTTGTCATGGCGACGATGATGCCATAATGGTCGTCATGGCGACGATAACGTCATAATGGTCGTCATGGTGACGATGATGTCATAATGGTCATCATGGCGACGATGATGTCATACTGGTCGTCATGGCGACGGTGTTGCCATAATGGTCGTCATGGCGACGATGATGTCATAATGGTCGTCATGCCGACGATGATGTCATAATGGTCGTCATGGCGACGGTGTTGCCATAATGGTCGTCATGGCGACGATGATGTCATAATGGTCGTCATGGCGACGGTGATGTCATAATGGTCGTCATGCCGACGATGATGTCATAATGGTCGCCATGGCGAAGATGATGTCATAATGGTCGTCATGGCGATGATGATGTCATAATGGTCGTCATGGCGACGATGACGTCATAATGGTCGTCATGGCGACGATGATGTTATAATGGTCGTCATGGCGACGGTGATGTCATAATAGTCGTCATGGCGACGATGATGTCATAATGGTCGTCATGCCGACGATGATGTCATAATGGTCGTCATGGCGACGTTGTTGCCATAATGGCCGTCATGGCGACGATGATGTCATAATGGTCGTCATGGCGATGATGATGTCATAATTGTCGTCATGGCGACGATGATGTCAATATGGTGGTCATGGCTTTGGTGATGTCATAATGGTCTTCATGGCGACGGTGATGTCATAATGGTCGTCATGGCAATGGTGATGTCAGAATGGTCGTCATCGCGACGATGATGTCAGTATGGTGGTCATGGCTTTGGTGATGTCATAATGGTCGTCATGGCAACGGTGATGTCATAATGGTCGTCATGGCGACGATGATGTCATAATGGTCGTCACGGCGACGATGATGTCATAATGGTCGTCACGGCGACGGTGATGTCATAATGGTCGTCATGGCGACGATGATGTCATACTGGTCGTCATGGCGACCGTGTTGCCATAATGGTCGTCATGGCGACGATGATGTCATAATGGTCGTCATGGCGACGATGATGTCATAATGGTCGTCACGGCGACGGTGATGTCATAATGGTCGTCATGGCGACTATGATGTCATACTGGTCGTCATGGCGACGGTGTTGCCATAATGGTCGTCATGGCGACGATGATGTCATAATGGTCGTCATGGCGACGATGATGTCATAATAGTCGTCATGCCGACGATGATGTCATAACGGTCGTCATGGCGACGATGATGTCATAATGGTCGTCATGGCGACGATGACGTCATAATGGTCGTCATGGCGACGATGATGTCATAATGGTCGTCATGGCGACGGTGATGCCATAATAGTCGTCATGGCGACGATGATGTCATAATAGTCGTCATGCCGACGATGATGTCATAATGGTCGTCATGGCGACGGTGTTGCCATAATGGTCGTCATGGTGACGATGATATCATAATGGTCGTCATGGCGACGATGATGTCATAATAATCGTCATGGCGACGATGATGTCAGTATGGTGGTCATGGCTTTGGTGATGTCATAATGGTCGTCATGGCGACGGTGATGTCATAATGGTCGTCATGGCAATGGTGATGTCAGAATGGTCGTCATGGCGACGATGATGTCAGTATGGTGGTCATGGCTTTGGTGATGTCATAATGGTCGTCATGGCGACGATGATGTCATAATGATCGTCATGGCGACGATGATGTCAATATGGTTGTCATGGCTTTGGTGATGTCATAATGGTCGTCATGGCGACGGTGATGTCATAATGGTCGTCATGGCGACGATGATGTCAATATGGTTGTCATTGCTTTGGTGATGTCATAATGGTCGTCATGGCGACGGTGATGTCATAATGGTCGTCATGGCGACGATGATGTCATAATGGTCGTCATGCCGACGATGATGTCATAATGGTCGTCATGGCGACGTTGTTGCCATAATGGTCGTCATGGCGACGATGATGTCATAATGGTCGTCATGGCGATGATGATGTCATAATGGTCGTCATGGCGACGATGATGTCAATATGGTGGTCATGGCTTTGGTGATGTCATAATGGTCGTCATGGCGACGGTGATGTCATAATGGTCGTCATGGCAATGGTGATGTCAGAATGGTCGTCATGGCGACGATGATGTCAGTATGGTGGTCATGGCTTTGGTGATGTCATAATAGTCGTCATGGCGACGATGATGTCATAATGGTCGTCATGGCGACGATGATGTCATAATGGTCGTCATGGCGACGATGATGTCAGTATGGTTGTCATGGCTTTGGTGATGTCATAATGGTCGTCATGGCTTTGGTGATGTCATAATGGTTGTCATGGCGACGATGATGTCATAATGGTCGTCACGGCGATGATAATGTCATAATGGTCGTCACGGCGACGGTGATGTCATAATGGTCGTCATGGCGACGATGATGTCATACTGGTCGTCATGGCGACGGTGTTGCCATAATGGTCGTCATGGCGACGATGATGTCATAATGGTCGTCATGGCGACGATGATGCCATAATGGTCGTCATGGCGACGATGACATCATAATGGTCGTCATGGCAACGATGATGTCATAATGGTCGTCATGGCGACGATGATGTCATACTGGTCGTCATGGCGACGGTGTTGCCATAATGGTCATCATGGCGACGATGATGTCATAATGGTCGTCATGCCGACGATGATGTCATAATGGTCGTCATGGCGACGATGTTGCCATAATGGTCGTCATGGCGACGATGATTTCAATATGGTTGTCATGGCTTTGGTGATGTCATTATGGTCGTCATGGCTTTGGTGATGTCATAATGGTCGTCATGGCGACGATGATGTCATAATGGTCGTCACGGCGACGATGATGTCATAATGGTCGTCACGGCGACGATGATGTTATAATGATCGTCATGGCGACGATGATGTCAGTATGGTGGTCATGGCTTTGGTGATGTCATAATGGTCGTCATGGCGACGGTGATGTCATAATGGTCGTCATGGCGACGATGATGTCAGTATGGTGGTCATGGCTTTGGTGATGTCATAATGGTCGTCATGGCGACGATGATGTCATAATTGTCGTCATGGCGACGATGATGTCATACTGGTCGTCATGGCGACGGTGTTGCCATAATGGTCGTCATGGCGACGATGATGTCATAATGGTCGTCATGCCGACGATGATGTCATAATGGTCGTCATGGCGACGGTGTTGCCATAATGTTCGTCATGGCGACGATGATGTCATAATGGTCGTCATGGCGACGGTGATGTCATAATGGTCGTCATGCCGACGATGATGTCATAATGGTCGTCATGGCGAAGATGATGTCATAATGGTTGTCATGGCGACGATGATGTCATAATGGTCGTCATGGCGACGATGACGTCATAATGGTCGTCATGGCGACGATGATGTTATAATGGTCGTCATGGCGACGATGATGTTATAATGGTCGTCATGGCGACGGTGATGTCATAATAGTCGTCATGGCGACGATGATGTCATAATGGTCGTCATGCCGACGATGATGTCATAGTGGTCGTCATGGCGACGTTGTTACCATAATGGTCGTCATGGCGACGATGATGTCATAATGGTCGTCATGGCGATGATGATGTCATAATGGTCGTCATGGCGACGATGATGTCAATATGGTGGTCATGGCTTTGGTGATGTCTTAATGGTCTTCATGGCGACGGTGATGTCATAATGGTCGTCATGGCAATGGTGATGTCAGAATGGTCGTCATGGCGACGATGATGTCAGTATGGTGGTCATGGCTTTGGTGATGTCATAATAGTCGTCATGGCGACGATGATGTCATAATGGTCGTCATGGCGACGATGATGTCAGTATGGTTGTCATGGCTTTGGTGATGTCATAATGGTCGTCATGGCGACGGTGATGTCAGAATGGTCGTCATGGCAATGGTGATGTCAGAATGGTCGTCATGGCGACGATGATGTCAGTATGGTGGTCATGGCTTTGGTGATGTCATAATAGTCGTCATGGCGACGATGATGTCATAATGGTCGTCATGGCGACGATGATGTCATAATGGTCGTCATGGCGACGATGATGTCAGTATGGTTGTCATGGCTTTGGTGATGTCATAATGGTCGTCATGGCGAAGGTGATGTCATAATGGTCGTCATGGCGACGATGATGTCATAATGGTCGTCACGGCGACGATGATGTCATAATGTTCGTCACGGCGACGGTGATGTCATAATGGTCGTCATGGCGACGATGATGTCATACTGGTCGTCATGGCGACGGTGTTGCCATAATGGTCGTCATGGCGACGATGATGTCATAATGGTCGTCACGGCGACGGTGATGTCAGAATGGTCGTCACGGCGACGGTAATGTCATAATGGTCGTCATGGCGACTATGATGTCATACTGGTCGTCATGGCGACGATGATGTCATAACGGTCGTCATGGCGACGACGATGTCATAATAGTCGTCATGCCGACGATGATGTCATAACGGTCGTCATGGCGACGATGATGTCATAATGGTCGTCATGGCGACGATGACGTCATAATGGTCGTCATGGCGACGATGATGTCATAATGGTCGTCATGGCGACGGTGATGCCATAATAGTCGTCATGGCGACGATGATGTCATAATAGTCGTCATGCCGACGATGATGTCATAATGGTCGTCATGGCGACGGTGTTGCCATAATGGTCGTCATTGTGACGATGATATCATAATGGTCGTCATGGCGACGATGATGTCATAATGGTCGTCATGGCGACGATGATGTCAGCATGGTGGTCATGGCTTTGGTGATGTCATAATGGTCGTCATGGCGACGGTGATGTCATAATGGTCGTCATGGCAATGGTGATGTCAGAATGGTCGTCATGGCGACGATGATGTCAGTATGGTGGTCATGGCTTTGGTGATGTCATAATGGTCGTCATGGCGACGATGATGTCATAATGATCGTCATGGCGACGATGATGTCAATATGGTTGTCATGGCTTTGGTGATGTCATAATGGTCGTCATGGCGACGGTGATGTCATAATGGTCGTCATGGCGACGATGATGTCATAATGGTCGTCATGGCGACGATGATGTCAATATGGTTGTCATGGCTTTGGTGATGTCATAATGGTCGTCATGGCGACGGTGATGTCATAATGGTCGTCATGGCGACGATGATGTCATAATGGTCGTCATGCCGACGATGATGTCATAATGGTCGTCATGGCGACGTTGTTGCCATAATGGTCGTCATGGCGACGATGATGTCATAATGGTCGTCATGGCGATGATGATGTCATAATGGTCGTCATGGCGACGATGATGTCAATATGGTGGTCATGGCTTTGGTGATGTCATAATGGTCGTCATGGCGACGGTGATGTCATAATGGTCGTCATGGCAATGGTGATGTCAGAATGGTCGTCATGGCGACGATGATGTCAGTATGGTGGTCATGGCTTTGGTGATGTCATAATAGTCGTCATGGCGACGATGATGTCATAATGCTCGTCATGGCGACGATGATGTCATAATGGTCGTCATGGCGACGATGATGTCAGTATGGTTGTCATGGCTTTGGTGATGTCATAATTGTCGTCATGGCGACGGTTATTTCATAATGGTCGTCATGGCGACGATGATGTCATAATGGTCGTCACGGCGATGATAATGTCATAATGGTCGTCACGGCGACGGTGATGTCATAATGGTCGTCATGGCGACGATGATGTCATACTGGTCGTCATGGCGACGGTGTTGCCATAATGGTCGTCATGGCGACGATGATGTCATAATGGTCGTCATGCCAACGATGATGTCATAATGGTCGTCATGGCGACGGTGTTGCCATAATGGTCGTCATGGCGACGATGATGTCATAATGGTCGTCATGGCGACGGTGATGTCATAATGGTCGTCATGCCGACGATGATGTCATAATGGTCGCCATGGCGAAGATGATGTCATAATGGTCGTCATGGCGACGATGATGTCATAATGGTCGTCATGGCGACGATGACGTCATAATGGTCGTCATGGCGACGATGATGTTATAATGGTCGTCATGGCGACGGTGATGTCATAATAGTCGTCATGGCGACTATGATGTCATAATGGTCGTCATGCCGACGATGATGTCATAATGGTCGTCATTGTTGCCATAATGGCCGTCATGGCGACGATGATGTCATAATGGTCGTCATGGCGATGATGATGTCATAATTGTCGTCATGGCGACGATGATGTCAATATGGTGGTCATGGCTTTGGTGATGTCATAATGGTCTTCATGGCGACGGTGATGTCATAATGGTCGTCATGGCAATGGTGATGTCAGAATGGTCGTCATGGCGACGATGATGTCAGTATGGTGGTCATGGCTTTGGTGATGTCATAATGGTCGTCATGGCAACGGTGATGTCATAATGGTCGTCACGGCGACGATGATGTCATAATGGTCGTCACGGCGACGATGATGTCATAATGGTCGTCACGGCGACGGTGATGTCATAATGGTCGTCATGGCGACTATGATGTCATACTGGTCGTCATGGCGACGGTGTTGCCATAATGGTCGTCATGGCGACGATGATGTCATAATGGTCGTCATGGCGACGATGATGTCATAATAGTCGTCATGCCGACGATGATGTCATAACGGTCGTCATGGCGACGATGATGTCATAATGGTCGTCATGGCGACGATGACGTCATAATGGTCGTCATGGCGACGATGATGTCATAATGGTCGTCATGGCGACGGTGATGCCATAATAGTCGTCATGGCGACGATGATGTCATAATAGTCGTCATGCCGACGATGATGTCATAATGGTCGTCATGGCGACGGTGTTGCCATAATGGTCGTCATGGTGACGATGATATCATAATGGTCGTCATGGCGACGATGATGTCATAATGGTCGTCATGGCGACGATGATGTCAGTATGGTGGTCATGGCTTTGGTGATGTCATAATGGTCGTCATGGCGACGGTGATGTCATAATGGTCGTCATGGCAATGGTGATGTCAGAATGGTCGTCATGGCGACGATGATGTCAGTATGGTGGTCATGGCTTTGGTGATGTCATAATGATCGTCATGGCGACGATGATGTCAATATGGTTGTCATGGCTTTGGTGATGTCATAATGGTCGTCATGGCGACGGTGATGTCATAATGGTCGTCATGGCGACGATGATGTCATAATGGTCGTCATGGCGACGATGATGTCAATATGGTTGTCATGGCTTTGGTGATGTCATAATGGTCGTCATGGCGACGGTGATGTCATAATGGTCGTCATGGCGACGATGATGTCATAATGGTCGTCATGCCGACGATGATGTCATAATGGTCGTCATGGCGACGTTGTTGCCATAATGGTCGTCATGGCGACGATGATGTCATAATGGTCGTCATGGCGATGATGATGTCATAATGGTCGTCATGGCGACGATGATGTCAATATGGTGGTCATGGCTTTGGTGATGTCATAATGGTCGTCATGGCGACGGTGATGTCATAATGGTCGTCATGGCAATGGTGATGTCAGAATGGTCGTCATGGCGACGATGATGTCAGTATGGTGGTCATGGCTTTGGTGATGTCATAATAGTCGTCATGGCGACTATGATGTCATAATGGTCGTCATGGCGACGATGATGTCATAATGGTCGTCATGGCGACGATGATGTCAGTATGGTTGTCATGGCGACGGTGATGTCATAATGGTCGTCATGGCGACGGTGATGTCATAATGGTCGTCATGGCGACGATGATGTCATAATGGTCGTCACGGCGATGATAATGTCATAATGGTCGTCACGGCGACGGTGATGTCATAATGGTCGTCATGGCGACTATGATGTCATACTGGTCGTCATGGCGACGGTGTTGCCATAATGGTCGTCATGGCGACGATGATGTCATAATGGTTGTCATGGCGACGATGATGCCATAATGGTCGTCATGGCGACGATAACGTCATAATGGTCGTCATGGTGACGATGATGTCATAATGGTCATCATGGCGACGATGATGTCATACTGGTCGTCATGGCGACGGTGTTGCCATAATGGTCGTCATGGCGACGATGATGTCATAATGGTCGTCATGCCGACGATGATGTCATAATGGTCGTCATGGCGACGGTGTTGCCATAATGGTCGTCATGGCGACGATGATGTCATAATGGTCGTCATGGCGACGGTGATGTCATAATGGTCGTCATGCCGACGATGATGTCATAATGGTCGCCATGGCGAAGATGATGTCATAATGGTCGTCATGGCGATGATGATGTCATAATGGTCGTCATGCCGACGATGATGTCATAATGGTCGTCATGGCGACGTTGTTGCCATAATGGCCGTCATGGCGACGATGATGTCATAATGGTCGTCATGGCGATGATGATGTCATAATTGTCGTCATGGCGACGATGATGTCAATATGGTGGTCATGGCTTTGGTGATGTCATAATGGTCTTCATGGCGACGGTGATGTCATAATGGTCGTCATGGCAATGGTGATGTCAGAATGGTCGTCATGGCGACGATGATGTCAGTATGGTGGTCATGGCTTTGGTGATGTCATAATGGTCGTCATGGCAACGGTGATGTCATAATGGTCGTCATGGCGACGATGATGTCATAATGGTCGTCACGGCGACGATGATGTCATAATGGTCGTCACGGCGACGGTGATGTCATAATGGTCGTCATGGCGACGATGATGTCATACTGGTCGTCATGGCGACCGTGTTGCCATAATGGTCGTCATGGCGACGATGATGTCATAATGGTCGTCATGGCGACGATGATGTCATAATGGTCGTCACGGCGACGGTGATGTCATAATGGTCGTCATGGCGACTATGATGTCATACTGGTCGTCATGGCGACGGTGTTGCCATAATGGTCGTCATGGCGACGATGATGTCATAATGGTCGTCATGGCGACGATGATGTCATAATAGTCGTCATGCCGACGATGATGTCATAACGGTCGTCATGGCGACGATGATGTCATAATGGTCGTCATGGCGACGATGACGTCATAATGGTCGTCATGGCGACGATGATGTCATAATGGTCGTCATGGCGACGGTGATGCCATAATAGTCGTCATGGCGACGATGATGTCATAATAGTCGTCATGCCGACGATGATGTCATAATGGTCGTCATGGCGACGGTGTTGCCATAATGGTCGTCATGGTGATGATGATATCATAATGGTCGTCATGGCGACGATGATGTCATAATGGTCGTCATGGCGACGATGATGTCAGTATGGTGGTCATGGCTTTGGTGATGTCATAATGGTCGTCATGGCGACGGTGATGTCATAATGGTCGTCATGGCAATGGTGATGTCAGAATGGTCGTCATGGCGACGATGATGTCAGTATGGTGGTCATGGCTTTGGTGATGTCATAATGGTCGTCATGGCGACGATGATGTCATAATGATCGTCATGGCGACGATGATGTCAATATGGTTGTCATGGCTTTGGTGATGTCATAATGGTCGTCATGGCGACGGTGATGTCATAATGGTCGTCATGGCGACGATGATGTCAATATGGTTGTCATTGCTTTGGTGATGTCATAATGGTCGTCATGGCGACGGTGATGTCATAATGGTCGTCATGGCGACGATGATGTCATAATGGTCGTCATGCCGACGATGATGTCATAATGGTCGTCATGGCGACGTTGTTGCCATAATGGTCGTCATGGCGACGATGATGTCATAATGGTCGTCATGGCGATGATGATGTCATAATGGTCGTCATGGCGACGATGATGTCAATATGGTGGTCATGGCTTTGGTGATGTCATAATGGTCGTCATGGCGACGGTGATGTCATAATGGTCGTCATGGCAATGGTGATGTCAGAATGGTCGTCATGGCGACGATGATGTCAGTATGGTGGTCATGGCTTTGGTGATGTCATAATAGTCGTCATGGCGACGATGATGTCATAATGGTCGTCATGGCGACGATGATGTCATAATGGTCGTCATGGCGACGATGATGTCAGTATGGTTGTCATGGCTTTGGTGATGTCATAATGGTCGTCATGGCTTTGGTGATGTCATAATGGTTGTCATGGCGACGATGATGTCATAATGGTCGTCACGGCGATGATAATGTCATAATGGTCGTCACGGCGACGGTGATGTCATAATGGTCGTCATGGCGACGATGATGTCATACTGGTCGTCATGGCGACGGTGTTGCCATAATGGTCGTCATGGCGACGATGATGTCATAATGGTCGTCATGGCGACGATGATGCCATAATGGTCGTCATGGCGACGATGACATCATAATGGTCGTCATGGCAACGATGATGTCATAATGGTCGTCATGGCGACGATGATGTCATACTGGTCGTCATGGCGACGGTGTTGCCATAATGGTCATCATGGCGACGATGATGTCATAATGGTCGTCATGCCGACGATGATGTCATAATGGTCGTCATGGCGACGGTGTTGCCATAATGGTCGTCATGGCGACGATGATTTCAATATGGTTGTCATGGCTTTGGTGATGTCATTATGGTCGTCATGGCTTTGGTGATGTCATAATGGTCGTCATGGCGACGATGATGTCATAATGGTCGTCACGGCGACGATGATGTCATAATGGTCGTCACGGCGACGATGATGTTATAATGATCGTCATGGCGACGATGATGTCAGTATGGTGGTCATGGCTTTGGTGATGTCATAATGGTCGTCATGGCGACGGTGATGTCATAATGGTCGTCATGGCGACGATGATGTCAGTATGGTGGTCATGGCTTTGGTGATGTCATAATGGTCGTCATGGCGACGATGATGTCATAATTGTCGTCATGGCGACGATGATGTCATACTGGTCGTCATGGCGACGGTGTTGCCATAATGGTCGTCATGGCGACGATGATGTCATAATGGTCGTCATGCCGACGATGATGTCATAATGGTCGTCATGGCGACGGTGTTGCCATAATGTTCGTCATGGCGACGATGATGTCATAATGGTCGTCATGGCGACGGTGATGTCATAATGGTCGTCATGCCGACGATGATGTCATAATGGTCGTCTTGGCGAAGATGATGTCATAATGGTTGTCATGGCGACGATGATGTCATAATGGTCGTCATGGCGACGATGACGTCATAATGGTCGTCATGGCGACGATGATGTTATAATGGTCGTCATGGCGACGATGATGTTATAATGGTCGTCATGGCGACGGTGATGTCATAATAGTCGTCATGGCGACGATGATGTCATAATGGTCGTCATGCCGACGATGATGTCATAGTGGTCGTCATGGCGACGTTGTTACCATAATGGTCGTCATGGCGACGATGATGTCATAATGGTCGTCATGGCGATGATGATGTCATAATGGTCGTCATGGCGACGATGATGTCAATATGGTGGTCATGGCTTTGGTGATGTCTTAATGGTCTTCATGGCGACGGTGATGTCATAATGGTCGTCATGGCAATGGTGATGTCAGAATGGTCGTCATGGCGACGATGATGTCAGTATGGTGGTCATGGCTTTGGTGATGTCATAATAGTCGTCATGGCGACGATGATGTCATAATGGTCGTCATGGCGACGATGATGTCAGTATGGTTGTCATGGCTTTGGTGATGTCATAATGGTCGTCATGGCGACGGTGATGTCAGAATGGTCGTCATGGCAATGGTGATGTCAGAATGGTCGTCATGGCGACGATGATGTCAGTATGGTGGTCATGGCTTTGGTGATGTCATAATAGTCGTCATGGCGACGATGATGTCATAATGGTCGTCATGGCGACGATGATGTCATAATGGTCGTCATGGCGACGATGATGTCAGTATGGTTGTCATGGCTTTGGTGATGTCATAATGGTCGTCATGGCGAAGGTGATGTCATAATGGTCGTCATGGCGACGATGATGTCATAATGGTCGTCACGGCGACGATGATGTCATAATGTTCGTCACGGCGACGGTGATGTCATAATGGTCGTCATGGCGACGATGATGTCATACTGGTCGTCATGGCGACGGTGTTGCCATAATGGTCGTCATGGCGACGATGATGTCATAATGGTCGTCATGGCGACGATGATGTCATAATGGTCGTCACGGCGACGGTGATGTCAGAATGGTCGTCACGGCGACGGTAATGTCATAATGGTCGTCATGGCGACTATGATGTCATACTGGTCGTCATGGCGACGATGATGTCATAACGGTCGTCATGGCGACGACGATGTCATAATAGTCGTCATGCCGACGATGATGTCATAACGGTCGTCATGGCGACGATGATGTCATAATGGTCGTCATGGCGACGATGACGTCATAATGGTCGTCATGGCGACGATGATGTCATAATGGTCGTCATGGCGACGGTGATGCCATAATAGTCGTCATGGCGACGATGATGTCATAATAGTCGTCATGCCGACGATGATGTCATAATGGTCGTCATGGCGACGGTGTTGCCATAATGGTCGTCATTGTGACGATGATATCATAATGGTCGTCATGGCGACGATGATGTCATAATGGTCGTCATGGCGACGATGATGTCAGCATGGTGGTCATGGCTTTGGTGATGTCATAATGGTCGTCATGGCGACGGTGATGTCATAATGGTCGTCATGGCAATGGTGATGTCAGAATGGTCGTCATGGCGACGATGATGTCAGTATGGTGGTCATGGCTTTGGTGATGTCATAATGGTCGTCATGGCGACGATGATGTCATAATGATCGTCATGGCGACGATGATGTCAATATGGTTGTCATGGCTTTGGTGATGTCATAATGGTCGTCATGGCGACGGTGATGTCATAATGGTCGTCATGGCGACGATGATGTCATAATGGTCGTCATGGCGACGATGATGTCAATATGGTTGTCATGGCTTTGGTGATGTCATAATGGTCGTCATGGCGACGGTGATGTCATAATGGTCGTCATGGCGACGATGATGTCATACTGGTCGTCATGGCGACGGTGTTGCCATAATGGTCGTCATGGCGACGATGATGTCATAATGGTCGTCATGCCAACGATGATGTCATAATGGTCGTCATGGCGACGGTGTTGCCATAATGGTCGTCATGGCGACGATGATGTCATAATGGTCGTCATGGCGACGATGATGTCATAATGGTCGTCATGGCGACGATGACGTCATAATGGTCGTCATGGCGACGATGATGTTATAATGGTCGTCATGGCGACGGTGATGTCATAATAGTCGTCATGGCGACTATGATGTCATAATGGTCGTCATGCCGACGATGATGTCATAATGGTCGTCATTGTTGCCATAATGGCCGTCATGGCGACGATGATGTCATAATGGTCGTCATGGCGATGATGATGTCATAATTGTCGTCATGGCGACGATGATGTCAATATGGTGGTCATGGCTTTGGTGATGTCATAATGGTCTTCATGGCGACGGTGATGTCATAATGGTCGTCATGGCAATGGTGATGTCAGAATGGTCGTCATGGCGACGATGATGTCAGTATGGTGGTCATGGCTTTGGTGATGTCATAATGGTCGTCATGGCAACGGTGATGTCATAATGGTCGTCACGGCGACGATGATGTCATAATGGTCGTCACGGCGACGATGATGTCATAATGGTCGTCACGGCGACGGTGATGTCATAATGGTCGTCATGGCGACTATGATGTCATACTGGTCGTCATGGCGACGGTGTTGCCATAATGGTCGTCATGGCGACGATGATGTCATAATGGTCGTCATGGCGACGATGATGTCATAATAGTCGTCATGCCGACGATGATGTCATAACGGTCGTCATGGCGACGATGATGTCATAATGGTCGTCATGGCGACGATGACGTCATAATGGTCGTCATGGCGACGATGATGTCATAATGGTCGTCATGGCGACGGTGATGCCATAATAGTCGTCATGGCGACGATGATGTCATAATAGTCGTCATGCCGACGATGATGTCATAATGGTCGTCATGGCAGCGATGACGTCATAATGGTCGTCATGGCGACGATGATGTCATAATGGTCGTCACGGCGACGATGATGTCATAATGTTCGTCACGGCGACGGTGATGTCATAATGGTCGTCATGGCGACGATGATGTCATACTGGTCGTCATGGCGACGGTGTTGCCATAATGGTCGTCATGGCGACGATGATGTCATAATGGTCGTCATGGCGACGATGATGTCATAATGGTCGTCACGGCGACGGTGATGTCAGAATGGTCGTCACGGCGACGGTAATGTCATAATGGTCGTCATGGCGACTATGATGTCATACTGGTCGTCATGGCGACGATGATGTCATAACGGTCGTCATGGCGACGACGATGTCATAATAGTCGTCATGCCGACGATGATGTCATAACGGTCGTCATGGCGACGATGATGTCATAATGGTCGTCATGGCGACGATGACGTCATAATGGTCGTCATGGCGACGATGATGTCATAATGGTCGTCATGGCGACGGTGATGCCATAATAGTCGTCATGGCGACGATGATGTCATAATAGTCGTCATGCCAACGATGATGTCATAATGGTCGTCATGGCGACGGTGTTGCCATAATGGTCGTCATGGCGACGATGATGTCATAATGGTCGTCATGCCAACGATGATGTCATAATGGTCGTCATGGCGACGGTGTTGCCATAATGGTCGTCATGGCGACGATGATGTCATAATGGTCGTCATGGCGACGGTGATGTCATAATGGTCGTCATGCCGACGATGATGTCATAATGGTCGCCATGGCGAAGATGATGTCATAATGGTCGTCATGGCGACGATGATGTCATAATGGTCGTCATGGCGACGATGACGTCATAATGGTCGTCATGGCGACGATGATGTTATAATGGTCGTCATGGCGACGGTGATGTCATAATAGTCGTCATGGCGACTATGATGTCATAATGGTCGTCATGCCGACGATGATGTCATAATGGTCGTCATTGTTGCCATAATGGCCGTCATGGCGACGATGATGTCATAATGGTCGTCATGGCGATGATGATGTCATAATTGTCGTCATGGCGACGATGATGTCAATATGGTGGTCATGGCTTTGGTGATGTCATAATGGTCTTCATGGCGACGGTGATGTCATAATGGTCGTCATGGCAATGGTGATGTCAGAATGGTCGTCATGGCGACGATGATGTCAGTATGGTGGTCATGGCTTTGGTGATGTCATAATGGTCGTCATGGCAACGGTGATGTCATAATGGTCGTCACGGCGACGATGATGTCATAATGGTCGTCACGGCGACGATGATGTCATAATGGTCGTCACGGCGACGGTGATGTCATAATGGTCGTCATGGCGACTATGATGTCATACTGGTCGTCATGGCGACGGTGTTGCCATAATGGTCGTCATGGCGACGATGATGTCATAATGGTCGTCATGGCGACGATGATGTCATAATAGTCGTCATGCCGACGATGATGTCATAACGGTCGTCATGGCGACGATGATGTCATAATGGTCGTCATGGCGACGATGACGTCATAATGGTCGTCATGGCGACGATGATGTCATAATGGTCGTCATGGCGACGGTGATGCCATAATAGTCGTCATGGCGACGATGATGTCATAATAGTCGTCATGCCGACGATGATGTCATAATGGTCGTCATGGCAGCGATGACGTCATAATGGTCGTCATGGCGACGATGATGTCATAATGGTCGTCACGGCGACGATGATGTCATAATGTTCGTCACGGCGACGGTGATGTCATAATGGTCGTCATGGCGACGATGATGTCATACTGGTCGTCATGGCGACGGTGTTGCCATAATGGTCGTCATGGCGACGATGATGTCATAATGGTCGTCATGGCGACGATGATGTCATAATGGTCGTCACGGCGACGGTGATGTCAGAATGGTCGTCACGGCGACGGTAATGTCATAATGGTCGTCATGGCGACTATGATGTCATACTGGTCGTCATGGCGACGATGATGTCATAACGGTCGTCATGGCGACGACGATGTCATAATAGTCGTCATGCCGACGATGATGTCATAACGGTCGTCATGGCGACGATGATGTCATAATGGTCGTCATGGCGACGATGACGTCATAATGGTCGTCATGGCGACGATGATGTCATAATGGTCGTCATGGCGACGGTGATGCCATAATAGTCGTCATGGCGACGATGATGTCATAACGGTCGTCATGCCGACGATGATGTCATAATGGTCGTCATGGCGACGGTGTTGCCATAATGGTCGTCATTGTGACGATGATATCATAATGGTCGTCATGGCGACGATGATGTCATAATGGTCGTCATGGCGACGATGATGTCAGCATGGTGGTCATGGCTTTGGTGATGTCATAATGGTCGTCATGGCGACGGTGATGTCATAATGGTCGTCATGGCAATGGTGATGTCAGAATGGTCGTCATGGCGACGATGATGTCAGTATGGTGGTCATGGCTTTGGTGATGTCATAATGGTCGTCATGGCGACGATGATGTCATAATGATCGTCATGGCGACGATGATGTCAATATGGTTGTCATGGCTTTGGTGATGTCATAATGGTCGTCATGGCGACGGTGATGTCATAATGGTCGTCATGGCGACGATGATGTCATAATGGTCGTCATGGCGACGATGATGTCAATATGGTTGTCATGGCTTTGGTGATGTCATAATGGTCGTCATGGCGACGGTGATGTCATAATGGTCGTCATGGCGACGATGATGTCATACTGGTCGTCATGGCGACGGTGTTGCCATAATGGTCGTCATGGCGACGATGATGTCATAATGGTCGTCATGCCAACGATGATGTCATAATGGTCGTCATGGCGACGGTGTTGCCATAATGGTCGTCATGGCGACGATGATGTCATAATGGTCGTCATGGCGACGGTGATGTCATAATGGTCGTCATGCCGACGATGATGTCATAATGGTCGCCATGGCGAAGATGATGTCATAATGGTCGTCATGGCGACGATGATGTCATAATGGTCGTCATGGCGACGATGACGTCATAATGGTCGTCATGGCGACGATGATGTTATAATGGTCGTCATGGCGACGGTGATGTCATAATAGTCGTCATGGCGACTATGATGTCATAATGGTCGTCATGCCGACGATGATGTCATAATGGTCGTCATTGTTGCCATAATGGCCGTCATGGCGACGATGATGTCATAATGGTCGTCATGGCGATGATGATGTCATAATTGTCGTCATGGCGACGATGATGTCAATATGGTGGTCATGGCTTTGGTGATGTCATAATGGTCTTCATGGCGACGGTGATGTCATAATGGTCGTCATGGCAATGGTGATGTCAGAATGGTCGTCATGGCGACGATGATGTCAGTATGGTGGTCATGGCTTTGGTGATGTCATAATGGTCGTCATGGCAACGGTGATGTCATAATGGTCGTCACGGCGACGATGATGTCATAATGGTCGTCACGGCGACGATGATGTCATAATGGTCGTCACGGCGACGGTGATGTCATAATGGTCGTCATGGCGACTATGATGTCATACTGGTCGTCATGGCGACGGTGTTGCCATAATGGTCGTCATGGCGACGATGATGTCATAATGGTCGTCATGGCGACGATGATGTCATAATAGTCGTCATGCCGACGATGATGTCATAACGGTCGTCATGGCGACGATGATGTCATAATGGTCGTCATGGCGACGATGACGTCATAATGGTCGTCATGGCGACGATGATGTCATAATGGTCGTCATGGCGACGGTGATGCCATAATAGTCGTCATGGCGACGATGATGTCATAATAGTCGTCATGGCGACGGTGTTGCCATAATGGTCGTCATGGTGACGATGATATCATAATGGTCGTCATGGCGACGATGATGTCATAATGGTCGTCATGGCGACGATGATGTCAGTATGGTGGTCATGGCTTTGGTGATGTCATAATGGTCGTCATGGCGACGGTGATGTCATAATGGTCGTCATGGCAATGGTGATGTCAGAATGGTCGTCATGGCGACGATGATGTCAGTATGGTGGTCATGGCTTTGGTGATGTCATAATGGTCGTCATGGCGACGATGATGTCATAATGATCGTCATGGCGACGATGATGTCAATATGGTTGTCATGGCTTTGGTTATGTCATAATGGTCGTCATGGCGACGGTGATGTCATAATGGTCGTCATGGCGACGATGATGTCATAATGGTCGTCATGGCGACGATGATGTCAATATGGTTGTCATTGCTTTGGTGATGTCATAATGGTCGTCATGGCGACGGTGATGTCATAATGGTCGTCATGGCGACGATGATGTCATAATGGTCGTCATGCCGACGATGATGTCATAATGGTCGTCATGGCGACGTTGTTGCCATAATGGTCGTCATGGCGACGATGATGTCATAATGGTCGTCATGGCGATGATGATGTCATAATGGTCGTCATGGCGACGATGATGTCAATATGGTGGTCATGGCTTTGGTGATGTCATAATGGTCGTCATGGCGACGGTGATGTCATAATGGTCGTCATGGCAATGGTGATGTCAGAATGGTCGTCATGGCGACGATGATGTCAGTATGGTGGTCATGGCTTTGGTGATGTCATAATAGTCGTCATGGCGACGATGATGTCATAATGGTCGTCATGGCGACGATGATGTCATAATGGTCGTCATGGCGACGATGATGTCAGTATGGTTGTCATGGCTTTGGTGATGTCATAATGGTCGTCATGGCGACGGTGATGTCATAATGGTTGTCATGGCGACGATGATGTCATAATGGTCGTCACGGCGATGATAATGTCATAATGGTCGTCACGGCGACGGTGATGTCATAATGGTCGTCATGGCGACGATGATGTCATACTGGTCGTCATGGCGACGGTGTTGCCATAATGGTCGTCATGGCGACGATGATGTCATAATGGTCGTCATGGCGACGATGATGCCATAATGGTCGTCATGGCGACGATGACATCATAATGGTCGTCATGGCGACGATGATGTCATAATGGTCGTCATGGCGACGATGATGTCATACTGGTCGTCATGGCGACGGTGTTGCCATAATGGTCATCATGGCGACGATGATGTCATAATGGTCGTCATGCCGACGATGATGTCATAATGGTCGTCATGGCGACGGTGTTGCCATAATGGTCGTCATGGCGACGATGATTTCAATATGGTTGTCATGGCTTTGGTGATGTCATTATGGTCGTCATGGCTTTGGTGATGTCATAATGGTCGTCATGGCGACGGTGATGTCATAATGGTCGTCATGGCGACGATGATGTCATAATGGTCGTCACGGCGACGATGATGTCATAATGGTCGTCACGGCGACGATGATGTTATAATGATCGTCATGGCTAAGATGATGTCAGTATGGTGGTCATGGCTTTGGTGATGTCATAATGGTCGCCATGGCGACGGTGATGTCATAATGGTCGTCATGTCAATGGTGATGTCAGAATGCTCGTCATGGCGACGATGATGTCAGTATGGTGGTCATGGCTTTGGTGATGTCATAATGGTCGTCATGGCGACGATGATGTCATTATGGTTGTCATGGCTTTGGTGATGTCATAATGGTCGTCATGGCGACGGTGATGTCATAATGTTCATCATGGCGACGATGATGTCATAATGGTCGTCACGGCGATGATGATGTCATCATGGTCGTCACGGCGACGGTGATGTCATAATGGTCGTCATGGCGACGATGATGTCATACTGGTCGTCATGGCGACGGTGTTGCCATAATGGTCGTCATGGCTTTGGTGATGTCATAATGGTCGTCATGGCGACGATGATGTCATAATGATCGTCATGGCGACGATGATGTCAATATGGTTGTCATGGCTTTGGTGATGTCATAATGGTCGTCATGGCGACGGTGATGTCATAATGGTCGTCATGGCGACGATGATGTCATAATGGTCGTCATGGCGACGATGATGTCAATATGGTTGTCATGGCTTTGGTGATGTCATAATGGTCGTCATGGCGACGGTGATGTCATAATGGTCGTCATGGCGACAATGATGTCATAATGGTCGTCATGCCGACGATGATGTCATAATGGTCGTCATGGCGACGTTGTTGCCATAATGGTCGTCATGGCGACGATGATGTCATAATGGTCGTCATGGCGATGATGATGTCATAATGGTCGTCATGACGACGATGATGTCAATATGGTGGTCATGGCTTTGGTGATGTCATAATGGTCGTCATGGCGACGGTGATGTCATAATGGTCGTCATGGCAATGGTGATGTCAGAATGGTCGCCATGGCGACGATGATGTCAGTATGGTGGTCATGGCTTTGGTGATGTCATAATAGTCGTCATGGCGACGATGATGTCATAATGGTCGTCATGGCGACGATGATGTCATAATGGTCGTCATGGCGACGATGATGTCAGTATGGTTGTCATGGCTTTGGTGATGTCATAATGGTCGTCATGGCGACGATGATGTCATAATGGTCGTCACGGCGATGATAATGTCATAATGGTCGTCACGGCGATGATAATGTCATAATGGTCGTCACGGCGACGGTGATGTCATAATGGTCGTCATGGCGACGATGATGTCATACTGGTCGTCATGGCGACGGTGTTGCCATAATGGTCGTCATGGCGACGATGATGTCATAATGGTCGTCATGGCGACGATGATGCCATAATGGTCGTCATGGCGACGATGACATCATAATGGTCGTCATGGCGACGATGGTGTCATAATGGTCGTCATGGCGACGATGATGTCATAATGGTCGTCATGCCGACGATGATGTCATAATGGTCGTCATGGCGACGGTGTTGCCATAATGGTCGTCATGGCGACGATGATTTCAATATGGTTGTCATGGCTTTGGTGATGTCATTATGGTCGTCATGGCTTTGGTGATGTCATAATGGTCGTCATGGCGACGGTGATGTCATAATGGTCGTCATGGCGACGATGATGTCATAATGGTCGTCACGGCGACGATGATGTCATAATGGTCGTCACGGCGACGATGATGTTATAATGATCGTCATGGCGATGATGATGTCAGTATGGTGGTCATGGCTTTGGTGATGTCATAATGGTCGTCATGGCGACGGTGATGTCATAATGGTCGTCATGTCAATGGTGATGTCAGAATGCTCGTCATGGCGACGATGATGTCAGTATGGTGGTCATGGCTTTGGTGATGTCATAATGGTCGTCATGGCGACGGTGTTGCCATAATGGTCGTCATGGCGACGATGATGTCATAATGGTCGTCATGGCGACGATGATGTCATAATGGTCGTCACGGCGACGGTGATGTCATAATGGTCGTCATGGCGACTATGATGTCATACTGGTCGTCATGGCGACGGTGTTGCCATAATGGTCGTCATGGCGACGATGATGTCATAATGGTCGTCATGGCGACGATGATGTCATAATAGTCGTCATGCCGACGATGATGTCATAACGGTCGTCATGGCGACGATGATGTCATAATGGTCGTCATGGCGACGATGACGTCATAATGGTCGTCATGGCGACGATGATGTCATAATGGTCGTCATGGCGACGGTGATGCCATAATAGTCGTCATGGCGACGATGATGTCATAATAGTCGTCATGCCGACGATGATGTCATAATGGTCGTCATGGCGACGGTGTTGCCATAATGGTCGTCATGGTGACGATGATATCATAATGGTCGTCATGGCGACGATGATGTCATAATGGTCGTCATGGCGACGATGATGTCAGTATGGTGGTCATGGCTTTGGTGATGTCATAATGGTCGTCATGGCGACGGTGATGTCATAATGGTCGTCATGGCAATGGTGATGTCAGAATGGTCGTCATGGCGACGATGATGTCAGTATGGTGGTCATGGCTTTGGTGATGTCATAATGGTCGTCATGGCGACGATGATGTCATAATGATCGTCATGGCGACGATGATGTCAATATGGTTGTCATGGCTTTCGTGATGTCATAATGGTCGTCATGGCGACGGTGATGTCATAATGGTCGTCATGGCGACGATGATGTCATAATGGTCGTCATGGCGACGATGATGTCAATATGGTTGTCATTGCTTTGGTGATGTCATAATGGTCGTCATGGCGACGGTGATGTCATAATGGTCGTCATGGCGACGATGATGTCATAATGGTCGTCATGCCGACGATGATGTCATAATGGTCGTCATGGCGACGTTGTTGCCATAATGGTCGTCATGGCGACGATGATGTCATAATGGTCGTCATGGCGATGATGATGTCATAATGGTCGTCATGGCGACGATGATGTCAATATGGTGGTCATGGCTTTGGTGATGTCATAATGGTCGTCATGGCGACGGTGATGTCATAATGGTCGTCATGGCAATGGTGATGTCAGAATGGTCGTCATGGCGACGATGATGTCAGTATGGTTTCATGGCTTTGGTGATGTCATAATGGTCGTCATGGCGACGGTGATGTCATAATGGTTGTCATGGCGACGATGATGTCATAATGGTCGTCACGGCGATGATAATGTCATAATGGTCGTCACGGCGATGGTGATGTCATAATGGTCGTCATGGCGACGATGATGTCATACTGGTCGTCATGGCGACGGTGTTGCCATAATGGTCGTCATGGCGACGATGATGTCATAATGGTCGTCATGGCGACGATGATGCCATAATGGTCGTCATGGCGACGATGACATCATAATGGTCGTCATGGCGACGATGATGTCATAATGGTCGTCATGGCGACGATGATGTCATACTGGTCGTCATGGCGACGGTGTTGCCATAATGGTCATCATGGCGACGATGATGTCATAATGGTCGTCATGCCGACGATGATGTCATAATGGTCGTCATGGCGACGGTGTTGCCATAATGGTCGTCATGGCGACGATGATTTCAATATGGTTGTCATGGCTTTGGTGATGTCATTATGGTCGTCATGGCTTTGGTGATGTCATAATGGTCGTCATGGCGACGGTGATGTCATAATGGTCGTCATGGCGACGATGATGTCATAATGGTCGTCACGGCGACGATGATGTCATAATGGTCGTCACGGCGACGATGATGTTATAATGATCGTCATGGTGACGATGATGTCAGTATGGTGGTCATGGCTTTGGTGATGTCATAATGGTCGCCATGGCGACGGTGATGTCATAATGGTCGTCATGTCAATGGTGATGTCAGAATGCTCGTCATGGCGACGATGATGTCAGTATGGTGGTCATGGCTTTGGTGATGTCATAATGGTCGTCATGGCGACGATGATGTCATTATGGTTGTCATGGCTTTGGTGATGTCATAATGGTCGTCATGGCGACGGTGATGTCATAATGTTCGTCATGGCGACGATGATGTCATAATGGTCGTCACGGCGATGATGATGTCATAATGGTCGTCACGGCGACGGTGATGTCATAATGGTCGTCATGGCGACGATGATGTCATACTGGTCGTCATGGCGACGGTGTTGCCATAATGGTCGTCATGGCTTTGGTGATGTCATAATGGTCGTCATGGCGACGATGATGTCATAATGATCGTCATGGCGACGATGATGTCAATATGGTTGTCATGGCTTTGGTGATGTCATAATGGTCGTCATGGCGACGGTGATGTCATAATGGTCGTCATGGCGACGATGATGTCATAATGGTCGTCATGGCGACGATGATGTCAATATGGTTGTCATGGCTTTGGTGATGTCATAATGGTCGTCATGGCGACGGTGATGTCATAATGGTCGTCATGGCGACAATGATGTCATAATGGTCGTCATGCCGACGATGATGTCATAATGGTCGTCATGGCGACGTTGTTGCCATAATGGTCGTCATGGCGACGATGATGTCATAATGGTCGTCATGCCGATGATGATGTCATAATGGTCGTCATGGCGACGATGATGTCAATATGGTGGTCATGGCTTTGGTGATGTCATAATGGTCATCATGGCGACGGTGATGTCATAATGGTCGTCATGGCAATGGTGATGTCAGAATGGTCGCCATGGCGACGATTATGTCAGTATGGTGGTCATGGCTTTGGTGATGTCATAATAGTCGTCATGGCGACGATGATGTCATAATGGTCGTCATGGCGACGATGATGTCATAATGGTCGTCATGGCGATGATAATGTCATAATGGTCGTCACGGCGACGGTGATGTCATAATGGTCGTCATGGCGACGATGATGTCATACTGGTCGTCATGGCGACGGTGTTGCCATAATGGTCGTCATGGCGACGATGATGTCATAATGGTCGTCATGGCGACGATGATGCCATAATGGTCGTCATGGCGACGATGACATCATAATGGTCGTCATGGCGACGATGATGTCATAATGGTCGTCATGGCGACGATGATGTCATAATGGTCGTCATGCCGACGATGATGTCATAATGGTCGTCATGGCGACGGTGTTGCCATAATTGTCGTCATGGCGACGATGATTTCAATATGGTTGTCATGGCTTTGGTGATGTCATTATGGTCGTCATGGCTTTGGTGATGTCATAATGGTCGTCATGGCGACGGTGATGTCATAATGGTCGTCATGGCGACGATGATGTCATAATGGTCGTCACGGCGACGATGATGTCATAATGGTCGTCACGGTGACGATGATGTTATAATGATCGTCATGGCGACGATGATGTCAGTATGGTGGTCATGGCTTTGGTGATGTCATAATGGTCGTCATGGCGACGGTGATGTCATAATGGTCGTCATGTCAATGGTGATGTCAGAATGCTCGTCATGGCGACGATGATGTCAGTATGGTGGTCATGGCTTTGGTGATGTCATAATGGTCGTCATGGCGACGATGATATCATTATGGTTGTCATGGCTTTGGTGATGTCATAATGGTCGTCATGGCGACGGTGATGTCATAATGGTCGTCATGGCGACGATGATGTCATAATGGTCGTCACGGCGATGATGATGTCATAATGGTCGTCACGGCGACGGTGATGTCATAATGGTCGTCATGGCGTCGATGATGTCATACTGCTCGTCATGGCGACGGTGTTGCCATAATGGTCGTCATGGCGACGATGATGTCATAATGGTCGTCATGGCGACGATGATGCCATAATGGTCGTCATGGCGACGATGACGTCATAATGGTCGTCATGGCGACGATGATGTCATAATTGTCGTCATGGCGACGATGATGTCATACTGGTCGTCATGGCGACGGTGTTGCCATAATGGTCGTCATGGCGACGATGATGTCATAATGGTCGTCATGCCGACGATGATGTCATAATGGTCGTCATGGCGACGATAATGTCATAATGGTCGTCATGCCGACGATGATGTCATAATGTTCGTCATGGCGACGATGATGTCATAATGGTCGTCATGGCGACGGTGATGTCATAATGGTCGTCATGCCGACGATGATGTCATAATGGTCGTCATGGCGAAGATGATGTCATAATGGTTGTCATGGCGACGATGATGTCATAATGGTCGTCATGGCGACGATGACGTCATAATGGTCGTCATGGCGACGATGATGTTATAATGGTCGTCATGGCGACGGTGATGTTATAATGGTCGTCATGGCGACGGTGATGTCATAATAGTCGTCATGGCGACGATGATGTCATAATGGTCGTCATGCCGACGATGATGTCATAGTGGTCGTCATGGCGACGTTGTTACCATAATGGTCGTCATGGCGACGATGATGTCATAATGGTCGTCATGGCGATGATGATGTCATAATGGTCGTCATGGCGACGATGATGTCAATATGGTGGTCATGGCTTTGGTGATGTCTTAATGGTCTTCATGGCGACGGTGATGTCATAATGGTCGTCATGGCAATGGTGATGTCAGAATGGTCGTCATGGCGACGATGATGTCAGTATGGTGGTCATGGCTTTGGTGATGTCATAATAGTCGTCATGGCGACGATGATGTCATAATGGTCGTCATGGCGACGATGATGTCAGTATGGTTGTCATGGCTTTGGTGATGTCATAATGGTCGTCATGGCGACGGTGATGTCATAATGGTCGTCATGGCAATGGTGATGTCAGAATGGTCGTCATGGCGACGATGATGTCAGTATGGTGGTCATGGCTTTGGTGATGTCATAATAGTCGTCATGGCGACGATGATGTCATAATGGTCGTCATGGCGACGATGATGTCATAATGGTCGTCATGGCGACGATGATGTCAGTATGGTTGTCATGGCTTTGGTGATGTCATAATGGTCGTCATGGCGACGGTGATGTCATAATGGTCATCATGCCGACGATGATGTCATAATGGTCGTCATGGCGAAGATGATGTCATAATGGTTGTCATGGCGACGATGATGTCATAATGGTCGTCATGGCGACGATGACGTCATAATGGTCGTCATGGCGACGATTATGTTATAATGGTCGTCATGGCGACGGTGATGTTATAATGGTCGTCATGGCGACGGTGATGTCATAATAGTCGTCATGGCGACGATGATGTCATAATGGTCGTCATGCCGACGATGATGTCATAGTGGTCGTCATGGCGACGTTGTTACCATAATGGTCGTCATGGCGACGATGATGTCATAATGGTCGTCATGGCGATGATGATGTCATAATGGTCGTCATGGCGACGATGATGTCAATATGGTGGTCATGGCTTTGGTGATGTCTTAATGGTCTTCATGGCGACGGTGATGTCATAATGGTCGTCATGGCAATGGTGATGTCAGAATGGTCGTCATGGCGACGATGATGTCAGTATGGTGGTCATGGCTTTGGTGATGTCATAATAGTCGACATGGCGACGATGATGTCATAATGGTCGTCATGGCGACGATGATGTCAGTATGGTTGTCATGGCTTTGGTGATGTCATAATGGTCGTCATGGCGACGGTGATGTCATAATGGTCGTCATGGCGACGATGATGTCAGTATGGTGGTCATGGCTTTGGTGATGTCATAATAGTCGTCATGGCGACGATGATGTCATAATGGTCGTCATGGCGACGATGATGTCATAATGGTCGTCATGGCGACGATGATGTCAGTATGGTTGTCATGGCTTTGGTGATGTCATAATGGTCGTCATGGCGAAGGTGATGTCATAATGGTCGTCATGGCGACGATGATGTCATAATGGTCGTCACGGCGACGATGATGTCATAATGGTCGTCACGGCGACGGTGATGTCATAATGGTCGTCATGGCGACGATGATGTCATACTGGTCGTCATGGCGACGGTGTTGCCATAATGGTCGTCATGGCGACGATGATGTCATAATGGTCGTCATGACGACGATGATGTCATATTGGTCGTCACGGCGACGGTGATGTCATAATGGTCGTCACGGCGACGGTGATGTCATAATGGTCGTCATGGCGACTATGATGTCATACTGGTCGTCATGGCGACGGTGTTGCCATAATGGTCGTCATGGCGACGATGATGTCATAATGGTCGTCATGGCGACGACGATGTCATAATGGTCGTCATGCCGACGATGATGTCATAACGGTCGTCATGGCGACGATGATGTCATAATGGTCGTCATGGCGACGATGACGTCATAATGGTCGTCATGGCGACGGTGATGCCATAATGGTCGTCATGGCGACGGTGATGCCATAATAGTCGTCATGGCGACGATGACGTAATAATGGTCGTCATGGCGACGATGATGTCATAATGGTCGTCATGGCGACGGTGATGCCATAATAGTCGTCATGGCGACGATGATGTCATAATAGTCGTCATGCCGACGATGATGTCATAATGGTCGTCATGGCGACGGTGTTGCCATAATGGTCGTCATGGCGACGATGATGTCATAATGGTCGTCATGGCGATGATGATGTCATAATGGTCGTCATGGCGACGATGATGTCAATATGGTGGTCATGGCTTTGGTGATGTCATAATGGTCGTCATGGCGACGGTGATGTCATAATGGTCGTCATGGCAATGGTGATGTCAGAATGGTCGCCATGGCGACGATGATGTCAGTATGGTGGTCATGGCTTTGGTGATGTCATAATAGTCGTCATGGCGACGATGATGTCATAATGGTCGTCATGGCGACGATGATGTCATAATGGTCGTCATGGCGACGATGATGTCAGTATGGTTGTCATGGCTTTGGTGATGTCATAATGGTCGTCATGGCGACGATGATGTCATAATGGTCGTCACGGCGACGATGATGTCATAATGGTCGTCACGGCGACGATAATGTCATAATGGTCGTCACGGCGACGGTGATGTCATAATGGTCGTCATGGCGACGATGATGTCATACTGGTCGTCATGGCGACGGTGTTGCCATAATGGTCGTCATGGCGACGATGATGTCATAATGGTCGTCATGGCGACGATGATGCCATAATGGTCGTCATGGCGACGATGACATCATAATGGTCGTCATGGCGACGATGATGTCATAATGGTCGTCATGGCGACGATGATGTCATAATGGTCGTCATGCCGACGATGATGTCATAATGGTCGTCATGGCGACGGTGTTGCCATAATGGTCGTCATGGCGACGATGATTTCAATATGGTTGTCATGGCTTTGGTGATGTCATTATGGTCGTCATGGCTTTGGTGATGTCATAATGGTCGTCATGGCGACGGTGATGTCATAATGGTCGTCATGGCGACGATGATGTCATAATGGTCGTCACGGCGACGATGATGTCATAATGGTCGTCACGGCGACGATGATGTTATAATGATCGTCATGGCGACGATGATGTCAGTATGGTGGTCATGGCTTTGGTGATGTCATAATGGTCGTCATGGCGACGGTGATGTCATAATGGTCGTCATGTCAATGGTGATGTCAGAATGCTCGTCATGGCGACGATGATGTCAGTATGGTGGTCATGGCTTTGGTGATGTCATAATGGTCGTCATGGCGACGGTGTTGCCATAATGATCGTCATGGCGACGATGATGTCATAATTGTCGTCATGGCGACGATGATGTCATAATGGTCGTCACGGCGACGGTGATGTCATAATGGTCGTCATGGCGACTATGATGTCATACTGGTCGTCATGGCGACGGTGTTGCCATAATGGTCGTCATGGCGACGATGATGTCATAATGGTCGTCATGGCGACGATGATGTCATAATAGTCGTCATGCCGACGATGATGTCATAACGGTCGACATGGCGACGATGATGTCATAATGGTCGTCATGGCAACGATGACGTCATAATGGTCGTCATGGCGACGATGATGTCATAATGGTCGTCATGGCGACGATGATGTCATAATAGTCGTCATGCCGACGATGATGTCATAATGGTCGTCATGGCGACGGTGTTGCCATAATGGTCGTCATGGTGACGATGATATCATAATGGTCGTCATGGCGACGATGATGTCATAATGGTCGTCATGGCGACGATGATGTCAGTATGGTGGTCATGGCTTTGGTGATGTCATAATGGTCGTCATGGCGACGGTGATGTCATAATGGTCGTCATGGCAATGGTGATGTCAGAATGGTCGTCATGGCGACGATGATGTCAGTATGGTGGTCATGGCTTTGGTGATGTCATAATGGTCGTCATGGCGACGATGATGTCATAATGATCGTCATGGCGACGATGATGTCAATATGGTTGTCATGGCTTTGGTGATGTCATAATGGTCGTCATGGCGACGGTGATGTCATAATGGTCGTCATGGCGACGATGATGTCATAATGGTCGTCATGGCGACGATGATGTCAATATGGTTGTCATTGCTTTGGTGATGTCATAATGGTCGTCATGGCGACGGTGATGTCATAATGGTCGTCATGGCGACGATGATGTCATAATGGTCGTCATGGCGACGATGATGTCATAATGGTCGTCATGGCGACGTTGTTGCCATAATGGTCGTCATGGCGACGATGATGTCATAATGGTCGTCATGGCGATGATGATGTCATAATGGTCGTCATGGCGACGATGATGTCAATATGGTGGTCATGGCTTTGGTGATGTCATAATGGTCGTCATGGCGACGGTGATGTCATAATGGTCGTCATGGCAATGGTGATGTCAGAATGGTCGTCATGGCGACGATGATGTCAGTATGGTGGTCATGGCTTTGGTGATGTCATAATAGTCGTCATGGCGACGATGATGTCATAATGGTCGTCATGGCGACGATGATGTCATAATGGTCGTCATGGCGACGATGATGTCAGTATGGTTGTCATGGCTTTGGTGATGTCATAATGGTCGTCATGGCGACGGTGATGTCATAATGGTTGTCATGGCGACGATGATGTCATAATGGTCGTCACGGCGATGATAATGTCATAATGGTCGTCACGGCGACGGTGATGTCATAATGGTCGTCATGGCGACGATGATGTCATACTGGTCGTCATGGCGACGGTGTTGCCATAATGGTCGTCATGGCGACGATGATGTCATAATGGTCGTCATGGCGACGATGATGCCATAATGGTCGTCATGGCGACGATGACATCATAATGGTCGTCATGGCGACGATGATGTCATACTGGTCGTCATGGCGACGGTGTTGCCATAATGGTCATCATGGCGACGATGATGTCATAATGGTCGTCATGCCGACGATGATGTCATAATGGTCGTCATGGCGACGGTGTTGCCATAATGGTCGTCATGGCGACGATGATTTCAATATGGTTGTCATGGCTTTGGTGATGTCATAATGGTCGTCATGGCGACGGTGATGTCATAATGGTCGTCATGGCGACGGTGATGTCATAATGGTCGTCATGGCGACGATGATGTCATAATGGTCGTCACGGCGACGATGATGTCATAATGGTCGTCACGGCGACGATGATGTTATAATGATCGTCATGGCGACGATGATGTCAGTATGGTGGTCATGGCTTTGGTGATGTCATAATGGTCGCCATGGCGACGGTGATGTCATAATGGTCGTCATGTCAATGGTGATGTCAGAATGCTCGTCATGGCGACGATGATGTCAGTATGGTGGTCATGGCTTTGGTGATGTCATAATGGTCGTCATGGCGACGATGATGTCATTATGGTTGTCATGGCTTTGGTGATGTCATAATGGTCGTCATGGCGACGGTGATGTCATAATGTTCGTCATGGCGACGATGATGTCATAATGGTCGTCACGGCGATGATGATGTCATAATGGTCGTCACGGCGACGGTGATGTCATAATGGTCGTCATGGCGACGATGATGTCATACTGGTCGTCATGGCGACGGTGTTGCCATAATGGTCGTCATGGCTTTGGTGATGTCATAATGGTCGTCATGGCGACGATGATGTCATAATGATCGTCATGGCGACGATGATGTCATAATGATCGTCATGGCGACGATGATGTCAATATGGTTGTCATGGCTTTGGTGATGTCAATATGGTCGTCATGGCGACGGTGATGTCATAATGGTCGTCATGGCGACGATGATGTCATAATGGTCGTCATGGCGACGATGATGTCAATATGGTTGTCATGGCTTTGGTGATGTCATAATGGTCGTCATGGCGACGGTGATGTCATAATGGTCGTCATGGCGACAATGATGTCATAATGGTCGTCATGCCGACGATGATGTCATAATGGTCGTCATGGCGACGTTGTTGCCATAATGGTCGTCATGGCGACGTTGTTGCCATAATGGTCGTCATGGCGATGATGATGTCATAATGGTCGTCATGGCGACGATGATGTCAATATGGTGGTCATGGCGACGATGATGTCAATATGGTGGTCATGGCTTTGGTGATGTCATAATGGTCGTCATGGCGACGGTGATGTCATAATGGTCGTCATGGCAATGGTGATGTCAGAATGGTCGCCATGGCGACGATGATGTCAGTATGGTGGTCATGGCTTTGGTGATGTCATAATAGTCGTCATGGCGACGATGATGTCATAATGGTCGTCATGGCGACGATGATGTCATAATGGTCGTCATGGCGACGATGATGTCAGTATGGTTGTCATGGCTTTGGTGATGTCATAATGGTCGTCATGGCGACGATGATGTCATAATGGTCGTCACGGCGATGATAATGTCATAATGGTCGTCACGGCGACGGTGATGTCATAATGGTCGTCATGGCGACGATGATGTCATACTGGTCGTCATGGCGACGGTGTTGCCATAATGGTCGTCATGGCGACGATGATGTCATAATGGTGGTCATGGCGACGATGATGCCATAATGGTCGTCATGGCGACGATGACATCATAATGGTCGTCATGGCGACGATGATGTCATAATGGTCGTCATGGCGACGATGATGTCATAATGGTCGTCATGCCGACGATGATGTCATAATGGTCGTCATGGCGACGGTGTTGCCATAATGGTCGTCATGGCGACGATGATGTCATAATGGTCGTCATGGCGAAGATGATGTCATAATGGTTGTCATGGCGACGATGATGTCATAATGGTCGTCATGGCGACGATGACGTCATAATGGTCGTCATGGCGACGATGATGTTATAATGGTCGTCATGGCGACGGTGATGTTATAATGGTCGTCATGGCGACGGTGATGTCATAATAGTCGTCATGGCGACGATGATGTCATAATGGTCGTCATGCCGACGATGATGTCATAGTGGTCGTCATGGCGACGTTGTTACCATAATGGTCGTCATGGCGACGATGATGTCATAATGGTCGTCATGGCGATGATGATGTCATAATGGTCGTCATGGCGACGATGATGTCAATATGGTGGTCATGGCTTTGGTGATGTCTTAATGGTCTTCATGGCGACGGTGATGTCATAATGGTCGTCATGGCAATGGTGATGTCAGAATGGTCGTCATGGCGACGATGATGTCAGTATGGTGGTCATGGCTTTGGTGATGTCATAATAGTCGTCATGGCGACGATGATGTCATAATGGTCGTCATGGCGACGATGATGTCAGTATGGTTGTCATGGCTTTGGTGATGTCATAATGGTCGTCATGGCGACGGTGATGTCATAATGGTCGTCATGTCAATGGTGATGTCAGAATGCTCGTCATGGCCACGATGATGTCAGTATGGTGGTCATGGCTTTGGTGATGTCATAATGGTCGTCATGGCGACGATGATGTCATTATGGTTGTCATGGCTTTGGTGATGTCATAATGGTCGTCATGGCGACGGTGATGTCATAATGGTCGTCATGGCGACGATGATGTCATAATGGTCGTCACGGCGATGATGATGTCATAATGGTCGTCACGGCGACGGTGATGTCATAATGGTCGTCATGGCGACGATGATGTCTTACTGCTCGTCATGGCGACGGTGTTGCCATAATGGTCGTCATGGCGACGATGATGTCATAATGGTCGTCATGGCGACGATGATGCCATAATGGTCGTCATGGCGACGATGACGTCATAATGGTCGTCATGGCGACGATGATGTCATAATTGTCGTCATGGCGACGATGATGTCATACTGGTCGTCATGGCGACGGTGTTGCCATAATGGTCGTCATGGCGACGATGATGTCATAATGGTCGTCATGCCGACGATGATGTCATAATGGTCGTCATGGCGACGGTGTTGCCATAATGTTCGTCATGGCGACGATGATGTCATAATGGTCGTCATGGCGACGGTGATGTCATAATGGTCGTCATGCCGACGATGATGTCATAATGGTCGTCATGGCGAAGATGATGTCATAATGGTTGTCATGGCGACGATGATGTCATAATGGTCGTCATGGCGACGATGACGTCATAATGGTCGTCATGGCGACGATGATGTTATAATGGTCGTCATGGCGACGGTGATGTTATAATGGTCGTCATGGCGACGGTGATGTCATAATAGTCGTCATGGCGACGATGATGTCATAATGGTCGTCATGCCGACGATGATGTCATAGTGGTCGTCATGGCGACGTTGTTACCATAATGGTCGTCATGGCGACGATGATGTCATAATGGTCGTCATGGTGATGATGATGTCATAATGGTCGTCATGGCGACGATGATGTCAATATGGTGGTCATGGCTTTGGTGATGTCTTAATGGTCTTCATGGCGACGGTGATGTCATAATGGTCGTCATGGCAATGGTGATGTCAGAATGGTCGTCATGGCGACGATGATGTCAGTATGGTGGTCATGGCTTTGGTGATGTCATAATAGTCGTCATGGCGACGATGATGTCATAATGGTCGTCATGGCGACGATGATGTCAGTATGGTTGTCATGGCTTTGGTGATGTCATAATGGTCGTCATGGCGACGGTGATGTCATAATGGTCGTCATGGCAATGGTGATGTCAGAATGGTCGTCATGGCGACGATGATGTCAGTATGGTGGTCATCGCTTTGGTGATGTCATAATAGTCGTCATGGCGACGATGATGTCATAATGGTCGTCATGGCGACGATGATGTCATAATGGTCGTCATGGCGACGATGATGTCAGTATGGTTGTCATGTCTTTGGTGATGTCATAATGGTCGTCATGGCGACGGTGATGTCATAATGGTCGTCATGCCGACGATGATGTCATAATGGTCGTCATGGCGAAGATGATGTCATAATGGTTGTCATGGCGACGATGATGTCATAATGGTCGTCATGGCGACGATGACGTCATAATGGTCGTCATGGCGACGATGATGTTATAATGGTCGTCATGGCGACGGTGATGTTATAATGGTCGTCATGGCGACGGTGATGTCATAATAGTCGTCATGGCGACGATGATGTCATAATGGTCGTCATGCCGACGATGATGTCATAGTGGTCGTCATGGCGACGTTGTTACCATAATGGTCGTCATGGCGACGATGATGTCATAATGGTCGTCATGGCGATGATGATGTCATAATGGTCGTCATGGCGACGATGATGTCAATATGGTGGTCATGGCTTTGGTGATGTCTTAATGGTCTTCATGGCGACGGTGATGTCATAATGGTCGTCATGGCAATGGTGATGTCAGAATGGTCGTCATGGCGACGATGATGTCAGTATGGTGGTCATGGCTTTGGTGATGTCATAATAGTCGACATGGCGACGATGATGTCATAATGGTCGTCATGGCGACGATGATGTCAGTATGGTTGTCATGGCTTTGGTGATGTCATAATGGTCGTCATGGCGACGGTGATGTCATAATGGTCGTCATGGCGACGGTGATGTCAGTATGGTGGTCATGGCTTTGGTGATGTCATAATAGTCGTCATGGCGACGATGATGTCATAATGGTCGTCATGGCGACGATGATGTCATAATGGTCGTCATGGCGACGATGATGTCAGTATGGTTGTCATGGCTTTGGTGATGTCATAATGGTCGTCATGGCGAAGGTGATGTCATAATGGTCGTCATGGCGACGATGATGTCATAATGGTCGTCACGGCGTCGATGATGTCATAATGGTCGTCACGGCGACGGTGATGTCATAATGGTCGTCATGGCGACGATGATGTCATACTGGTCGTCATGGCGACGGTGTTGCCATAATGGTCGTCATGGCGACGATGATGTCATAATGGTCGTCATGACGACGATGATGTCATATTGGTCGTCACGGCGACGGTGATGTCATAATGGTCGTCACGGCGACGGTGATGTCATAATGGTCGTCATGGCGACTATGATGTCATACTGGTCGTCATGGCGACGGTGTTGCCATAATGGTCGTCATGGCGACGATGATGTCATAATGGTCGTCATGGCGACGACGATGTCATAATAGTCGTCATGCCGACGATGATGTCATAACGGTCGTCATGGCGACGATGATGTCATAATGGTCGTCATGGCGACGATGACGTCATAATGGTCGTCATGGCGACGGTGATGCCATAATGGTCGTCATGGCGACGGTGATGCCATAATAGTCGTCATGGCGACGATGACGTCATAATGGTCGTCATGGCGACGATGATGTCATAATGGTCGTCATGGCGACGGTGATGCCATAATAGTCGTCATGGCGACGATGATGTCATAATAGTCGTCATGCCGACGATGATGTCATAATGGTCGTCATGGCGACGGTGTTGCCATAATGGTCGTCATGGCGACGATGATGTCATAATGGTCGTCATGGCGATGATGATGTCATAATGGTCGTCATGGCGACGATGATGTCAATATGGTGGTCATGGCTTTGGTGATGTCATAATGGTCGTCATGGCGACGGTGATGTCATAATGGTCGTCATGGCAATGGTGATGTCAGAATGGTCGCCATGGCGACGATGATGTCAGTATGGTGGTCATGGCTTTGGTGATGTCATAATAGTCGTCATGGCGACGATGATGTCATAATGGTCGTCATGGCGACGATGATGTCATAATGGTCGTCATGGCGACGATGATGTCAGTATGGTTGTCATGGCTTTGGTGATGTCATAATGGTCGTCATGGCGACGATGATGTCATAATGGTCGTCACGGCGACGATGATGTCATAATGGTCGTCACGGCGACGATAATGTCATAATGGTCGTCACGGCGACGGTGATGTCATAATGGTCGTCATGGCGACGATGATGTCATACTGGTCGTCATGGCGACGGTGTTGCCATAATGGTCGTCATGGCGACGATGATGTCATAATGGTCGTCATGGCGACGATGATGCCATAATGGTCGTCATGGCGACGATGACATCATAATGGTCGTCATGGCGACGATGATGTCATAATGGTCGTCATGGCGACGATGATGTCATAATGGTCGTCATGCCGACGATGATGTCATAATGGTCGTCATGGCGACGGTGTTGCCATAATGGTCGTCATGGCGACGATGATTTCAATATGGTTGTCATGGCTTTGGTGATGTCATTATGGTCGTCATGGCTTTGGTGATGTCATAATGGTCGTCATGGCGACGGTGATGTCATAATGGTCGTCATGGCGACGATGATGTCATAATGGTCGTCACGGCGACGATGATGTCATAATGGTCGTCACGGCGACGATGATGTTATAATGATCGTCATGGCGACGATGATGTCAGTATGGTGGTCATGGCTTTGGTGATGTCATAATGGTCGTCATGGCGACGGTGATGTCATAATGGTCGTCATGTCAATGGTGATGTCAGAATGCTCGTCATGGCGACGATGATGTCAGTATGGTGGTCATGGCTTTGGTGATGTCATAATGGTCGTCATGGCGACGGTGTTGCCATAATGATCGTCATGGCGACGATGATGTCATAATTGTCGTCATGGCGACGATGATGTCATAATGGTCGTCACGGCGACGGTGATGTCATAATGGTCGTCATGGCGACTATGATGTCATACTGGTCGTCATGGCGACGGTGTTGCCATAATGGTCGTCATGGCGACGATGATGTCATAATGGTCGTCATGGCGACGATGATGTCATAATAGTCGTCATGCCGACGATGATGTCATAACGGTCGACATGGCGACGATGATGTCATAATGGTCGTCATGGCAACGATGACGTCATAATGGTCGTCATGGCGACGATGATGTCATAATGGTCGTCATGGCGACGATGATGTCATAATAGTCGTCATGCCGACGATGATGTCATAATGGTCGTCATGGCGACGGTGTTGCCATAATGGTCGTCATGGTGACGATGATATCATAATGGTCGTCATGGCGACGATGATGTCATAATGGTCGTCATGGCGACGATGATGTCAGTATGGTGGTCATGGCTTTGGTGATGTCATAATGGTCGTCATGGCGACGGTGATGTCATAATGGTCGTCATGGCAATGGTGATGTCAGAATGGTCGTCATGGCGACGATGATGTCAGTATGGTGGTCATGGCTTTGGTGATGTCATAATGGTCGTCATGGCGACGATGATGTCATAATGATCGTCATGGCGACGATGATGTCAATATGGTTGTCATGGCTTTGGTGATGTCATAATGGTCGTCATGGCGACGGTGATGTCATAATGGTCGTCATGGCGACGATGATGTCATAATGGTCGTCATGGCGACGATGATGTCAATATGGTTGTCATTGCTTTGGTGATGTCATAATGGTCGTCATGGCGACGGTGATGTCATAATGGTCGTCATGGCGACGATGATGTCATAATGGTCGTCATGGCGACGATGATGTCATAATGGTCGTCATGGCGACGTTGTTGCCATAATGGTCGTCATGGCGACGTTGTTGCCATAATGGTCGTCATGGCGACGATGATGTCATAATGGTCGTCATGGCGATGATGATGTCATAATGGTCGTCATGGCGACGATGATGTCAATATGGTGGTCATGGCTTTGGTGATGTCATAATGGTCGTCATGGCGACGGTGATGTCATAATGGTCGTCATGGCAATGGTGATGTCAGAATGGTCGTCATGGCGACGATGATGTCAGTATGGTGGTCATGGCTTTGGTGATGTCATAATAGTCGTCATGGCGACGATGATGTCATAATGGTCGTCATGGCGACGATGATGTCATAATGGTCGTCATGGCGACGATGATGTCAGTATGGTTGTCATGGCTTTGGTGATGTCATAATGGTCGTCATGGCGACGGTGATGTCATAATGGTTGTCATGGCGACGATGATGTCATAATGGTCGTCACGGCGATGATAATGTCATAATGGTCGTCACGGCGACGGTGATGTCATAATGGTCGTCATGGCGACGATGATGTCATACTGGTCGTCATGGCGACGGTGTTGCCATAATGGTCGTCATGGCGACGATGATGTCATAATGGTCGTCATGGCGACGATGATGCCATAATGGTCGTCATGGCGACGATGACATCATAATGGTCGTCATGGCGACGATGATGTCATAATGGTCGTCATGGCGACGATGATGTCATACTGGTCGTCATGGCGACGGTGTTGCCATAATGGTCATCATGGCGACGATGATGTCATAATGGTCGTCATGCCGACGATGATGTCATAATGGTCGTCATGGCGACGGTGTTGCCATAATGGTCGTCATGGCGACGATGATTTCAATATGGTTGTCATGGCTTTGGTGATGTCATTATGGTCGTCATGGCTTTGGTGATGTCATAATGGTCGTCATGGCGACGGTGATGTCATAATGGTCGTCATGGCGACGATGATGTCATAATGGTCGTCACGGCGACGATGATGTCATAATGGTCGTCACGGCGACGATGATGTTATAATGATCGTCATGGCGACGATGATGTCAGTATGGTGGTCATGGCTTTGGTGATGTCATAATGGTCGCCATGGCGACGGTGATGTCATAATGGTCGTCATGTCAATGGTGATGTCAGAATGCTCGTCATGGCGACGATCATGTCAGTATGGTGGTCATGGCTTTGGTGATGTCATAATGGTCGTCATGGCGACGATGATGTCATTATGGTTGTCATGGCTTTGGTGATGTCATAATGGTCGTCATGGCGACGGTGATGTCATAATGTTCGTCATGGCGACGATGATGTCATAATGGTCGTCACGGCGATGATGATGTCATAATGGTCGTCACGGCGACGGTGATGTCATAATGGTCGTCATGGCGACGATGATGTCATACTGGTCGTCATGGCGACGGTGTTGCCATAATGGTCGTCATGGCTTTGGTGATGTCATAATGGTCGTCATGGCGACGATGATGTCATAATGATCGTCATGGCGATGATGATGTCATAATGGTCGTCATGGCGACGATGATGTCAATATGGTGGTCATGGCTTTGGTGATGTCATAATGGTCGTCATGGCGACGGTGATGTCATAATGGTCGTCATGGCAATGGTGATGTCAGAATGGTCGCCATGGCGACGATGATGTCAGTATGGTGGTCATGGCTTTGGTGATGTCATAATAGTCGTCATGGCGACGATGATGTCATAATGGTCGTCATGGCGACGATGATGTCATAATGGTCGTCATGGCGACGATGATGTCAGTATGGTTGTCATGGCTTTGGTGATGTCATAATGGTCGTCATGGCGACGATGATGTCATAATGGTCGTCACGGCGATGATAATGTCATAATGGTCGTCACGGCGACGGTGATGTCATAATGGTCGTCATGGCGACGATGATGTCATACTGGTCGTCATGGCGACGGTGTTGCCATAATGGTCGTCATGGCGACGATGATGTCATAATGGTGGTCATGGCGACGATGATGCCATAATGGTCGTCATGGCGACGATGACATCATAATGGTCGTCATGGCGACGATGATGTCATAATGGTCGTCATGGCGACGATGATGTCATAATGGTCGTCATGCCGACGATGATGTCATAATGGTCGTCATGGCGACGGTGTTGCCATAATGGTCGTCATGGCGACGATGATGTCATAATGGTCGTCATGGCGAAGATGATGTCATAATGGTTGTCATGGCGACGATGATGTCATAATGGTCGTCATGGCGACGATGACGTCATAATGGTCGTCATGGCGACGATGATGTTATAATGGTCGTCATGGCGACGGTGATGTTATAATGGTCGTCATGGCGACGGTGATGTCATAATAGTCGTCATGGCGACGATGATGTCATAATGGTCGTCATGCCGACGATGATGTCATAGTGGTCGTCATGGCGACGTTGTTACCATAATGGTCGTCATGGCGACGATGATGTCATAATGGTCGTCATGGCGATGATGATGTCATAATGGTCGTCATGGCGACGATGATGTCAATATGGTGGTCATGGCTTTGGTGATGTCTTAATGGTCTTCATGGCGACGGTGATGTCATAATGGTCGTCATGGCAATGGTGATGTCAGAATGGTCGTCATGGCGACGATGATGTCAGTATGGTGGTCATGGCTTTGGTGATGTCATAATAGTCGTCATGGCGACGATGATGTCATAATGGTCGTCATGGCGACGATGATGTCAGTATGGTTGTCATGGCTTTGGTGATGTCATAATGGTCGTCATGGCGACGGTGATGTCATAATGGTCGTCATGTCAATGGTGATGTCAGAATGCTCGTCATGGCCACGATGATGTCAGTATGGTGGTCATGGCTTTGGTGATGTCATAATGGTCGTCATGGCGACGATGATGTCATTATGGTTGTCATGGCTTTGGTGATGTCATAATGGTCGTCATGGCGACGGTGATGTCATAATGGTCGTCATGGCGACGATGATGTCATAATGGTCGTCACGGCGATGATGATGTCATAATGGTCGTCACGGCGACGGTGATGTCATAATGGTCGTCATGGCGACGATGATGTCATACTGCTCGTCATGGCGACGGTGTTGCCATAATGGTCGTCATGGCGACGATGATGTCATAATGGTCGTCATGGCGACGATGATGCCATAATGGTCGTCATGGCGACGATGACGTCATAATGGTCGTCATGGCGACGATGATGTCATAATGGTCGTCATGGCGACGATGATGTCATAATGGTCGTCATGGCGACGATGATGTCAGTATGGTTGTCATGGCTTTGGTGATGTCATAATGGTCGTCATGGCGAAGGTGATGTCATAATGGTCGTCATGGCGACGATGATGTCATAATGGTAGTCACGGCGACGATGATGTCATAATGGTCGTCACGGCGACGGTGATGTCATAATGGTCGTCATGGCGACGATGATGTCATACTGGTCGTCATGGCGACGGTGTTGCCATAATGGTCGTCATGGCGACGATGATGTCATAATGGTCGTCATGACGACGATGATGTCATATTGGTCGTCACGGCGACGGTGATGTCATAATGGTCGTCACGGCGACGGTGATGTCATAATGGTCGTCATGGCGACTATGATGTCATACTGGTCGTCATGGCGACGGTGTTGCCATAATGGTCGTCATGGCGACGATGATGTCATAATGGTCGTCATGGCGACGACGATGTCATAATAGTCGTCATGCCGACGATGATGTCATAACGGTCGTCATGGCGACGATGATGTCATAATGGTCGTCATGGCGACGATGACGTCATAATGGTCGTCATGGCGACGGTGATGCCATAATGGTCGTCATGGCGACGGTGATGCCATAATAGTCGTCATGGCGACGATGACGTCATAATGGTCGTCATGGCGACGATGATGTCATAATGGTCGTCATGGCGACGGTGATGCCATAATAGTCGTCATGGCGACGATGATGTCATAATAGTCGTCATGCCGACGATGATGTCATAATGGTCGTCATGGCGACGGTGTTGCCATAATGGTCGTCATGGCGACGATGATGTCATAATGGTCGTCATGGCGACGATGATGTCATAATGGTCGTCATGGCGATGATGATGTCATAATGGTCGTCATGGCGACGATGATGTCAATATGGTGGTCATGGCTTTGGTGATGTCATAATGGTCGTCATGGCGACGGTGATGTCATAATGGTCGTCATGGCAATGGTGATGTCAGAATGGTCGCCATGGCGACGATGATGTCAGTATGGTGGTCATGGCTTTGGTGATGTCATAATAGTCGTCATGGCGACGATGATGTCATAATGGTCGTCATGGCGACGATGATGTCATAATGGTCGTCATGGCGACGATGATGTCAGTATGGTTGTCATGGCTTTGGTGATGTCATAATGGTCGTCATGGCGACGATGATGTCATAATGGTCGTCACGGCGACGATGATGTCATAATGGTCGTCACGGCGACGATAATGTCATAATGGTCGTCACGGCGACGGTGATGTCATAATGGTCGTCATGGCGACGATGATGTCATACTGGTCGTCATGGCGACGGTGTTGCCATAATGGTCGTCATGGCGACGATGATGTCATAATGGTCGTCATGGCGACGATGATGCCATAATGGTCGTCATGGCGACGATGACATCATAATGGTCGTCATGGCGACGATGATGTCATAATGGTCGTCATGGCGACGATGATGTCATAATGGTCGTCATGCCGACGATGATGTCATAATGGTCGTCATGGCGACGGTGTTGCCATAATGGTCGTCATGGCGACGATGATTTCAATATGGTTGTCATGGCTTTGGTGATGTCATTATGGTCGTCATGGCTTTGGTGATGTCATAATGGTCGTCATGGCGACGGTGATGTCATAATGGTCGTCATGGCGACGATGATGTCATAATGGTCGTCACGGCGACGATGATGTCATAATGGTCGTCACGGCGACGATGATGTTATAATGATCGTCATGGCGACGATGATGTCAGTATGGTGGTCATGGCTTTGGTGATGTCATAATGGTCGTCATGGCGACGGTGATGTCATAATGGTCGTCATGTCAATGGTGATGTCAGAATGCTCGTCATGGCGACGATGATGTCAGTATGGTGGTCATGGCTTTGGTGATGTCATAATGGTCGTCATGGCGACGGTGTTGCCATAATGATCGTCATGGCGACGATGATGTCATAATTGTCGTCATGGCGACGATGATGTCATAATGGTCGTCACGGCGACGGTGATGTCATAATGGTCGTCATGGCGACTATGATGTCATAATGGTCGTCATGGCGACGATGATGTCATAATAGTCGTCATGCCGACGATGATGTCATAACGGTCGACATGGCGACGATGATGTCATAATGGTCGTCATGGCAACGATGACGTCATAATGGTCGTCATGGCGACGATGATGTCATAATGGTCGTCATGGCGACGATGATGTCATAATAGTCGTCATGCCGACGATGATGTCATAATGGTCGTCATGGCGACGGTGTTGCCATAATGGTCGTCATGGTGACGATGATATCATAATGGTCGTCATGGCGACGATGATGTCATAATGGTCGTCATGGCGACGATGATGTCAGTATGGTGGTCATGGCTTTGGTGATGTCATAATGGTCGTCATGGCGACGGTGATGTCATAATGGTCGTCATGGCAATGGTGATGTCAGAATGGTCGTCATGGCGACGATGATGTCAGTATGGTGGTCATGGCTTTGGTGATGTCATAATGGTCGTCATGGCGACGATGATGTCATAATGATCGTCATGGCGACGATGATGTCAATATGGTTGTCATGGCTTTGGTGATGTCATAATGGTCGTCATGGCGACGGTGATGTCATAATGGTCGTCATGGCGACGATGATGTCATAATGGTCGTCATGGCGACGATGATGTCAATATGGTTGTCATTGCTTTGGTGATGTCATAATGGTCGTCATGGCGACGGTGATGTCATAATGGTCGTCATGGCGACGATGATGTCATAATGGTCGTCATGGCGACGATGATGTCATAATGGTCGTCATGGCGACGTTGTTGCCATAATGGTCGTCATGGCGACGATGATGTCATAATGGTCGTCATGGCGATGATGATGTCATAATGGTCGTCATGGCGACGATGATGTCAATATGGTGGTCATGGCTTTGGTGATGTCATAATGGTCGTCATGGCGACGGTGATGTCATAATGGTCGTCATGGCAATGGTGATGTCAGAATGGACGTCATGGCGACGATGATGTCAGTATGGTGGTCATGGCTTTGGTGATGTCATAATAGTCGTCATGGCGACGATGATGTCATAATGGTCGTCATGGCGACGATGATGTCATAATGGTCGTCATGGCGACGATGATGTCAGTATGGTTGTCATGGCTTTGGTGATGTCATAATGGTCGTCATGGCGACGGTGATGTCATAATGGTTGTCATGGCGACGATGATGTCATAATGGTCGTCACGGCGATGATAATGTCATAATGGTCGTCACGGCGACGGTGATGTCATAATGGTCGTCATGGCGACGATGATGTCATACTGGTCGTCATGGCGACGGTGTTGCCATAATGGTCGTCATGGCGACGATGATGTCATAATGGTCGTCATGGCGACGATGATGCCATAATGGTCGTCATGGCGACGATGACATCATAATGGTCGTCATGGCGACGATGATGTCATAATGGTCGTCATGGCGACGATGATGTCATACTGGTCGTCATGGCGACGGTGTTGCCATAATGGTCATCATGGCGACGATGATGTCATAATGGTCGTCATGCCGACGATGATGTCATAATGGTCGTCATGGCGACGGTGTTGCCATAATGGTCGTCATGGCGACGATGATTTCAATATGGTTGTCATGGCTTTGGTGATGTCATTATGGTCGTCATGGCTTTGGTGATGTCATAATGGTCGTCATGGCGACGGTGATGTCATAATGGTCGTCATGGCGACGATGATGTCATAATGGTCGTCACGGCGACGATGATGTCATAATGGTCGTCACGGCGACGATGATGTTATAATGATCGTCATGGCGACGATGATGTCAGTATGGTGGTCATGGCTTTGGTGATGTCATAATGGTCGCCATGGCGACGGTGATGTCATAATGGTCGTCATGTCAATGGTGATGTCAGAATGCTCGTCATGGCGACGATCATGTCAGTATGGTGGTCATGGCTTTGGTGATGTCATAATGGTCGTCATGGCGACGATGATGTCATTATGGTTGTCATGGCTTTGGTGATGTCATAATGGTCGTCATGGCGACGGTGATGTCATAATGTTCGTCATGGCGACGATGATGTCATAATGGTCGTCACGGCGATGATGATGTCATAATGGTCGTCACGGCGACGGTGATGTCATAATGGTCGTCATGGCGACGATGATGTCATACTGGTCGTCATGGCGACGGTGTTGCCATAATGGTCGTCATGGCTTTGGTGATGTCATAATGGTCGTCATGGCGACGATGATGTCATAATGATCGTCATGGCGATGATGATGTCATAATGGTCGTCATGGCGACGATGATGTCAATATGGTGGTCATGGCTTTGGTGATGTCATAATGGTCGTCATGGCGACGGTGATGTCATAATGGTCGTCATGGCAATGGTGATGTCAGAATGGTCGCCATGGCGACGATGATGTCAGTATGGTGGTCATGGCTTTGGTGATGTCATAATAGTCGTCATGGCGACGATGATGTCATAATGGTCGTCATGGCGACGATGATGTCATAATGGTCGTCATGGCGACGATGATGTCAGTATGGTTGTCATGGCTTTGGTGATGTCATAATGGTCGTCATGGCGACGATGATGTCATAATGGTCGTCACGGCGATGATAATGTCATAATGGTCGTCACGGCGACGGTGATGTCATAATGGTCGTCATGGCGACGATGATGTCATACTGGTCGTCATGGCGACGGTGTTGCCATAATGGTCGTCATGGCGACGATGATGTCATAATGGTGGTCATGGCGACGATGATGCCATAATGGTCGTCATGGCGACGATGACATCATAATGGTCGTCATGGCGACGATGATGTCATAATGGTCGTCATGGCGACGATGATGTCATAATGGTCGTCATGCCGACGATGATGTCATAATGGTCGTCATGGCGACGGTGTTGCCATAATGGTCGTCATGGCGACGATGATGTCATAATGGTCGTCATGGCGAAGATGATGTCATAATGGTTGTCATGGCGACGATGATGTCATAATGGTCGTCATGGCGACGATGACGTCATAATGGTCGTCATGGCGACGATGATGTTATAATGGTCGTCATGGCGACGGTGATGTTATAATGGTCGTCATGGCGACGGTGATGTCATAATAGTCGTCATGGCGACGATGATGTCATAATGGTCGTCATGCCGACGATGATGTCATAGTGGTCGTCATGGCGACGTTGTTACCATAATGGTCGTCATGGCGACGATGATGTCATAATGGTCGTCATGGCGATGATGATGTCATAATGGTCGTCATGGCGACGATGATGTCAATATGGTGGTCATGGCTTTGGTGATGTCTTAATGGTCTTCATGGCGACGGTGATGTCATAATGGTCGTCATGGCAATGGTGATGTCAGAATGGTCGTCATGGCGACGATGATGTCAGTATGGTGGTCATGGCTTTGGTGATGTCATAATAGTCGTCATGGCGACGATGATGTCATAATGGTCGTCATGGCGACGATGATGTCAGTATGGTTGTCATGGCTTTGGTGATGTCATAATGGTCGTCATGGCGACGGTGATGTCATAATGGTCGTCATGTCAATGGTGATGTCAGAATGCTCGTCATGGCCACGATGATGTCAGTATGGTGGTCATGGCTTTGGTGATGTCATAATGGTCGTCATGGCGACGATGATGTCATTATGGTTGTCATGGCTTTGGTGATGTCATAATGGTCGTCATGGCGACGGTGATGTCATAATGGTCGTCACGGCGACGGTGATGTCATAATGGTCGTCATGGCGACGATGATGTCATACTGCTCGTCATGGCGACGGTGTTGCCATAATGGTCGTCATGGCGACGATGATGTCATAATGGTCGTCATGGCGACGATGATGCCATAATGGTCGTCATGGCGACGATGACGTCATAATGGTCGTCATGGCGACGATGATGTCATAATTGTCGTCATGGCGACGATGATGTCATACTGGTCGTCATGGCGACGGTGTTGCCATAATGGTCGTCATGGCGACGATGATGTCATAATGGTCGTCATGCCGACGATGATGTCATAATGGTCGTCATGGCGACGGTGTTGCCATAATGTTCGTCATGGCGACGATGATGTCATAATGGTCGTCATGGCGACGGTGATGTCATAATGGTCGTCATGCCGACGATGATGTCATAATGGTCGTCATGGCGAAGATGATGTCATAATGGTTGTCATGGCGACGATGATGTCATAATGGTCGTCATGGCGACGATGACGTCATAATGGTCGTCATGGCGACGATGATGTTATAATGGTCGTCATGGCGACGGTGATGTTATAATGGTCGTCATGGCGACGGTGATGTCATAATAGTCGTCATGGCGACGATGATGTCATAATGGTCGTCATGCCGACGATGATGTCATAGTGGTCGTCATGGCGACGTTGTTACCATAATGGTCGTCATGGCGACGATGATGTCATAATGGTCGTCATGGTGATGATGATGTCATAATGGTCGTCATGGCGACGATGATGTCAATATGGTGGTCATGGCTTTGGTGATGTCTTAATGGTCTTCATGGCGACGGTGATGTCATAATGGTCGTCATGGCAATGGTGATGTCAGAATGGTCGTCATGGCGACGATGATGTCAGTATGGTGGTCATGGCTTTGGTGATGTCATAATAGTCGTCATGGCGACGATGATGTCATAATGGTCGTCATGGCGACGATGATGTCAGTATGGTTGTCATGGCTTTGGTGATGTCATAATGGTCGTCATGGCGACGGTGATGTCATAATGGTCGTCATGGCAATGGTGATGTCAGAATGGTCGTCATGGCGACGATGATGTCAGTATGGTGGTCATCGCTTTGGTGATGTCATAATAGTCGTCATGGCGACGATGATGTCATAATGGTCGTCATGGCGACGATGATGTCATAATGGTCGTCATGGCGACGATGATGTCAGTATGGTTGTCATGTCTTTGGTGATGTCATAATGGTCGTCATGGCGACGGTGATGTCATAATGGTCGTCATGCCGACGATGATGTCATAATGGTCGTCATGGCGAAGATGATGTCATAATGGTTGTCATGGCGACGATGATGTCATAATGGTCGTCATGGCGACGATGACGTCATAATGGTCGTCATGGCGACGATGATGTTATAATGGTCGTCATGGCGACGGTGATGTTATAATGGTCGTCATGGCGACGGTGATGTCATAATAGTCGTCATGGCGACGATGATGTCATAATGGTCGTCATGCCGACGATGATGTCATAGTGGTCGTCATGGCGACGTTGTTACCATAATGGTCGTCATGGCGACGATGATGTCATAATGGTCGTCATGGCGATGATGATGTCATAATGGTCGTCATGGCGACGATGATGTCAATATGGTGGTCATGGCTTTGGTGATGTCTTAATGGTCTTCATGGCGACGGTGATGTCATAATGGTCGTCATGGCAATGGTGATGTCAGAATGGTCGTCATGGCGACGATGATGTCAGTATGGTGGTCATGGCTTTGGTGATGTCATAATAGTCGACATGGCGACGATGATGTCATAATGGTCGTCATGGCGACGATGATGTCAGTATGGTTGTCATGGCTTTGGTGATGTCATAATGGTCGTCATGGCGACGGTGATGTCATAATGGTCGTCATGGCGACGATGATGTCAGTATGGTGGTCATGGCTTTGGTGATGTCATAATAGTCGTCATGGCGACGATGATGTCATAATGGTCGTCATGGCGACGATGATGTCATAATGGTCGTCATGGCGACGATGATGTCAGTATGGTTGTCATGGCTTTGGTGATGTCATAATGGTCGTCATGGCGAAGGTGATGTCATAATGGTCGTCATGGCGACGATGATGTCATAATGGTCGTCACGGCGACGATGATGTCATAATGGTCGTCACGGCGACGGTGATGTCATAATGGTCGTCATGGCGACGATGATGTCATACTGGTCGTCATGGCGACGGTGTTGCCATAATGGTCGTCATGGCGACGATGATGTCATAATGGTCGTCATGACGACGATGATGTCATATTGGTCGTCACGGCGACGGTGATGTCATAATGGTCGTCACGGCGACGGTGATGTCATAATGGTCGTCATGGCGACTATGATGTCATACTGGTCGTCATGGCGACGGTGTTGCCATAATGGTCGTCATGGCGACGATGATGTCATAATGGTCGTCATGGCGACGACGATGTCATAATAGTCGTCATGCCGACGATGATGTCATAACGGTCGTCATGGCGACGATGATGTCATAATGGTCGTCATGGCGACGATGACGTCATAATGGTCGTCATGGCGACGGTGATGCCATAATGGTCGTCATGGCGACGGTGATGCCATAATAGTCGTCATGGCGACGATGACGTCATAATGGTCGTCATGGCGACGATGATGTCATAATGGTCGTCATGGCGACGGTGATGCCATAATAGTCGTCATGGCGACGATGATGTCATAATAGTCGTCATGCCGACGATGATGTCATAATGGTCGTCATGGCGACGGTGTTGCCATAATGGTCGTCATGGCGACGATGATGTCATAATGGTCGTCATGGCGATGATGATGTCATAATGGTCGTCATGGCGACGATGATGTCAATATGGTGGTCATGGCTTTGGTGATGTCATAATGGTCGTCATGGCGACGGTGATGTCATAATGGTCGTCATGGCAATGGTGATGTCAGAATGGTCGCCATGGCGACGATGATGTCAGTATGGTGGTCATGGCTTTGGTGATGTCATAATAGTCGTCATGGCGACGATGATGTCATAATGGTCGTCATGGCGACGATGATGTCATAATGGTCGTCATGGCGACGATGATGTCAGTATGGTTGTCATGGCTTTGGTGATGTCATAATGGTCGTCATGGCGACGATGATGTCATAATGGTCGTCACGGCGACGATGATGTCATAATGGTCGTCACGGCGACGATAATGTCATAATGGTCGTCACGGCGACGGTGATGTCATAATGGTCGTCATGGCGACGATGATGTCATACTGGTCGTCATGGCGACGGTGTTGCCATAATGGTCGTCATGGCGACGATGATGTCATAATGGTCGTCATGGCGACGATGATGCCATAATGGTCGTCATGGCGACGATGACATCATAATGGTCGTCATGGCGACGATGATGTCATAATGGTCGTCATGGCGACGATGATGTCATAATGGTCGTCATGCCGACGATGATGTCATAATGGTCGTCATGGCGACGGTGTTGCCATAATGGTCGTCATGGCGACGATGATTTCAATATGGTTGTCATGGCTTTGGTGATGTCATTATGGTCGTCATGGCTTTGGTGATGTCATAATGGTCGTCATGGCGACGGTGATGTCATAATGGTCGTCATGGCGACGATGATGTCATAATGGTCGTCACGGCGACGATGATGTCATAATGGTCGTCACGGCGACGATGATGTTATAATGATCGTCATGGCGACGATGATGTCAGTATGGTGGTCATGGCTTTGGTGATGTCATAATGGTCGTCATGGCGACGGTGATGTCATAATGGTCGTCATGTCAATGGTGATGTCAGAATGCTCGTCATGGCGACGATGATGTCAGTATGGTGGTCATGGCTTTGGTGATGTCATAATGGTCGTCATGGCGACGGTGTTGCCATAATGATCGTCATGGCGACGATGATGTCATAATTGTCGTCATGGCGACGATGATGTCATAATGGTCGTCACGGCGACGGTGATGTCATAATGGTCGTCATGGCGACTATGATGTCATACTGGTCGTCATGGCGACGGTGTTGCCATAATGGTCGTCATGGCGACGATGATGTCATAATGGTCGTCATGGCGACGATGATGTCATAATAGTCGTCATGCCGACGATGATGTCATAACGGTCGACATGGCGACGATGATGTCATAATGGTCGTCATGGCAACGATGACGTCATAATGGTCGTCATGGCGACGATGATGTCATAATGGTCGTCATGGCGACGATGATGTCATAATAGTCGTCATGCCGACGATGATGTCATAATGGTCGTCATGGCGACGGTGTTGCCATAATGGTCGTCATGGTGACGATGATATCATAATGGTCGTCATGGCGACGATGATGTCATAATGGTCGTCATGGCGACGATGATGTCAGTATGGTGGTCATGGCTTTGGTGATGTCATAATGGTCGTCATGGCGACGGTGATGTCATAATGGTCGTCATGGCAATGGTGATGTCAGAATGGTCGTCATGGCGACGATGATGTCAGTATGGTGGTCATGGCTTTGGTGATGTCATAATGGTCGTCATGGCGACGATGATGTCATAATGATCGTCATGGCGACGATGATGTCAATATGGTTGTCATGGCTTTGGTGATGTCATAATGGTCGTCATGGCGACGGTGATGTCATAATGGTCGTCATGGCGACGATGATGTCATAATGGTCGTCATGGCGACGATGATGTCAATATGGTTGTCATTGCTTTGGTGATGTCATAATGGTCGTCATGGCGACGGTGATGTCATAATGGTCGTCATGGCGACGATGATGTCATAATGGTCGTCATGGCGACGATGATGTCATAATGGTCGTCATGGCGACGTTGTTGCCATAATGGTCGTCATGGCGACGATGATGTCATAATGGTCGTCATGGCGATGATGATGTCATAATGGTCGTCATGGCGACGATGATGTCAATATGGTGGTCATGGCTTTGGTGATGTCATAATGGTCGTCATGGCGACGGTGATGTCATAATGGTCGTCATGGCAATGGTGATGTCAGAATGGTCGTCATGGCGACGATGATGTCAGTATGGTGGTCATGGCTTTGGTGATGTCATAATAGTCGTCATGGCGACGATGATGTCATAATGGTCGTCATGGCGACGATGATGTCATAATGGTCGTCATGGCGACGATGATGTCACTATGGTTGTCATGGCTTTGGTGATGTCATAATGGTCGTCATGGCGACGGTGATGTCATAATGGTTGTCATGGCGACGATGATGTCATAATGGTCGTCACGGCGATGATAATGTCATAATGGTCGTCACGGCGACGGTGATGTCATAATGGTCGTCATGGCGACGATGATGTCATACTGGTCGTCATGGCGACGGTGTTGCCATAATGGTCGTCATGGCGACGATGATGTCATAATGGTCGTCATGGCGACGATGATGCCATAATGGTCGTCATGGCGACGATGACATCATAATGGTCGTCATGGCGACGATGATGTCATAATGGTCGTCATGGCGACGATGATGTCATACTGGTCGTCTTGGCGACGGTGTTGCCATAATGGTCATCATGGCGACGATCATGTCATAATGGTCGTCATGCCGACGATGATGTCATAATGGTCGTCATGGCGACGGTGTTGCCATAATGGTCGTCATGGCGACGATGATTTCAATATGGTTGTCATGGCTTTGGTGATGTCATTATGGTCGTCATGGCTTTGGTGATGTCATAATGGTCGTCATGGCGACGGTGATGTCATAATGGTCGTCATGGCGACGATGATGTCATAATGGTCGTCACGGCGACGATGATGTCATAATGGTCGTCACGGCGACGATGATGTTATAATGATCGTCATGGCGACGATGATGTCAGTATGGTGGTCATGGCTTTGGTGATGTCATAATGGTCGCCATGGCGACGGTGATGTCATAATGGTCGTCATGTCAATGGTGATGTCAGAATGCTCGTCATGGCGACGATCATGTCAGTATGGTGGTCATGGCTTTGGTGATGTCATAATGGTCGTCATGGCGACGATGATGTCATTATGGTTGTCATGGCTTTGGTGATGTCATAATGGTCGTCATGGCGACGGTGATGTCATAATGTTCGTCATGGCGACGATGATGTCATAATGGTCGTCACGGCGATGATGATGTCATAATGGTCGTCACGGCGACGGTGATGTCATAATGGTCGTCATGGCGACGATGATGTCATACTGGTCGTCATGGCGACGGTGTTGCCATAATGGTCGTCATGGCTTTGGTGATGTCATAATGGTCGTCATGGCGACGATGATGTCATAATGATCGTCATGGCGACGATGATGTCATAATGATCATCATGGCGACGATGATGTCAATATGGTTGTCATGGCTTTGGTGATGTCATAATGGTCGTCATGGCGACGGTGATGTCATAATGGTCGTCATGGCGACGATGATGTCATAATGGTCGTCATGGCGACGATGATGTCAATATGGTTGTCATGGCTTTGGTGATGTCATAATGGTCGTCATGGCGACGGTGATGTCATAATGGTCGTCATGGCGACAATGATGTCATAATGGTCGTCATGCCGACGATGATGTCATAATGGTCGTCATGGCGACGTTGTTGCCATAATGGTCGTCATGGCGACGATGATGTCATAATGGTCGTCATGGCGATGATGATGTCATAATGGTCGTCATGGCGACGATGATGTCAATATGGTGGTCATGGCTTTGGTGATGTCATAATGGTCGTCATGGCGACGGTGATGTGATAATGGTCGTCATGGCAATGGTGATGTCAGAATGGTCGCCATGGCGACGATGATGTCAGTATGGTGGTCATGGCTTTGGTGATGTCATAATAGTCGTCATGGCGACGATGATGTCATAATGGTCGTCATGGCGACGATGATGTCATAATGGTCGTCATGGAGACGATGATGTCAGTATGGTTGTCATGGCTTTGGTGATGTCATAATGGTCGTCATGGCGACGATGATGTCATAATGGTCGTCACGGCGATGATAATGTCATAATGGTCGTCACGGCGACGGTGATGTCATAATGGTCGTCATGGCGACGGTGTTGCCATAATGGTCGTCATGGCGACGATGATGTCATAATGGTGGTCATGGCGACGATGATGCCATAATGGTCGTCATGGCGACGATGACATCATAATGGTCGTCATGGCGACGATGATGTCATAATGGTCGTCATGGCGACGATGATGTCATAATGGTCGTCATGCCGACGATGATGTTATAATGGTCGTCATGGCGACGGTGTTGCCATAATGGTCGTCATGGCGACGATGATTTCAATATGGTCGTCATGGCGACGATGATGTCATAATGGTCGTCACGGCGACGATGATGTCATAATGGTCGTCACGGCGACGATGATGTTATAATGATCGTCATGGCGACGATGATGTCAGTATGGTGGTCATGGCTTTGGTGATGTCATAATGGTCGTCATGGCGACGGTGATGTCATAATGGTCGTCATGTCAATGGTGATGTCAGAATGCTCGTCATGGCGACGATGATGTCAGTATGGTGGTCATGGCTTTGGTGATGTCATAATGGTCGTCATGGCGACGATGATATCATTATGGTTGTCATGGCGACGATGATATCATTATGGTTGTCATGGCTTTGGTGATGTCATAATGGTCGTCATGGCGACGGTGATGTCATAATGGTCGTCATGGCGACGATGATGTCATAATGGTCGTCACGGCGATGATGATGTCATAATGGTCGTCACGGCGACGGTGATGTCATAATGGTCGTCATGGCGACGATGATGTCATAATGGTCGTCATGGCGACGATGATGTCATACTGCTCGTCATGGCGACGGTGTTGCCATAATGGTCGTCATGGCGACGATGATGTCATAATGGTCGTCATGGCGACGATGACGTCATAATGGTCGTCATGGCGACGGTGATGTCATAATTGTCGTCATGGCGACGATGATGTCATACTGGTCGTCATGGCGACGGTGTTGCCATAATGGTCGTCATGGCGACGATGATGTCATAATGGTCGTCATGCCGACGATGATGTCATAATGGTCGTCATGGCGACGATGATGTCATAATGGTCGTCATGCCGACGATGATGTCATAATGTTCGTCATGGCGACGATGATGTCATAATGGTCGTCATGGCGACGGTGATGTCATAATGGTCGTCATGCCGACGATGATGTCATAATGGTCGTCATGGCGAAGATGATGTCATAATGGTTGTCATGGCGACGATGATGTCATAATGGTCGTCATGGCGACGATGACGTCATAATGGTCGTCATGGCGACGATGATGTTATAATGGTCGTCATGGCGACGGTGATGTTATAATGGTCGTCATGGCGACGGTGATGTCATAATAGTCGTCATGGCGACGATGATGTCATAATGGTCGTCATGCCGACGATGATGTCATAGTGGTCGTCATTGCGACGTTGTTACCATAATGGTCGTCATGGCGACGATGATGTCATAATGGTCGTCATGGCGATGATGATGTCATAATGGTCGTCATGGCGACGATGATGTCAATATGGTGGTCATGGCTTTGGTGATGTCTTAATGGTCTTCATGGCGACGGTGATGTCATAATGGTCGTCATGGCAATGGTGATGTCAGAATGGTCGTCATGGCGACGATGATGTCAGTATGGTGGTCATGGCTTTGGTGATGTCATAATAGTCGTCATGGCGACGATGATGTCATAATGGTCGTCATGGCGACGATGATGTCAGTATGGTTGTCATGGCTTTGGTGATGTCATAATGGTCGTCATGGCAACGGTGATGTTATAATGGTCGTCATGGCAATGGTGATGTCAGAATGGTCGTCATGGCGACGATGATGTCAGTATGGTGGTCATGGCTTTGGTGATGTCATAATAGTCGTCATGGCGACGATGATGTCATAATGGTCGTCATGGCGACGATGATGTCATAATGGTCGTCATGGCGACGATGATGTCAGTATGGTTGTCATGGCTTTGGTGATGTCATAATGGTCGTCATGGCGACGGTGATGTCATAATGGTCGTCATGCCGACGATGATGTCATAATGGTCGTCATGGCGAAGATGATGTCATAATGGTTGTCATGGCGACGATGATGTCAATATGGTTGTCATGGCTTTGGTGATGTCATAATGGTCGTCATGGCGACGGTGATGTCATAATGGTCGTCATGGCGACGATGATGTCATAATGGTCGTCATGGCGACGATGATGTCAATATGGTCGTCATGGCTTTGGTGATGTCATAATGGTCGTCATGGCGACGGTGATGTCATAATGGTCGTCATGGCGACGATGATGTCATAATGGTCGTCACGGCGACGATGATGTCATAATGGTCGTCACGGCGACGGTGATGTCATAATGGTCGTCACGGCGACGGTGATGTCATAATGGTCGTCACGGCGACGATGATGTCATATTGGTCGTCATGGCGACGGTGTTGCCATAATGGTCGTCATGGCGACGATGACGTCATGATGGTCGCCATGGCGACGATGATGTCATAATGGTCGTCATGGCGACGGTGACGTCATAATGGTCGTCATGGCGACGATTATGTCATAATGGTCGTCATGGCGACGATGATGTCATACTGGTCGTCATGGCGACGGTGTTGCCATAATGGTCGTCATGGCGACGATGATGTCATAATGGTCGTCACGGCGACGATGATGTCATAATGGTCGTCACGGCGACGGTAATGTCATAATGGTCGTCACGGCGACGATGATGTCATACTGGTCGTCATGGCGACGGTGTTGCCATAATGGTCGACATGGCGACGATGATGTCATAATGGTCGTCATGGCGACGATGATGTCATAATGGTCGTCATGCCGACGATGATGTCATAACGGTCGTCATGACGACGATGATGTCATAATGGTCGTCATGGCGACGGTGTTGCCATAATGGTCGTCATGGTGACGATGATATCATAATGGTCGTCATGGCGACGATGATGTCATAATGGTCGTCATGGCAATGGTGATGTCAGAATGGTCGTCATGGCGACGATGATGTCAGTATGGTGGTCATGGCTTTGGTGATGTCATAATGGTCGTCATGGCGACGGTGATGTCATAATGGTCGTCATGGCAATGGTGATGTCAGAATGGTCGTCATGGCGACGATGATGTCAGTATGGTGGTCATGGCAATGGTGATGTCAGAATGGTCGTCATGGCGACGATGATGTCAGTATGGTGGTCATGGCTTTGGTGATGTCATAATGGTCGTCATGGCGACGATGATGTCATAATGATCGTCATGGCGACGATGATGTCAATATGGTTGTCATGGCTTTGGTGATGTCATAATGGTCGTCATGGCGACGGTGATGTCATAATGGTCGTCATGGCGACGATGATGTCATAATGGTCGTCATGGCGACGATGATGTCATAATGGTCATCATGGCGACGATGATGTCATAATGTCGTCATGGCGACGATGATGTCATACTGGTCGTAATGGCGACGGTGTTGCCATAATGGTCGTCATGGCGACGATGATGTCATAATGGTCGTCACAGCGACGATGATGTCATAATGGTCGTCACGGCGACGGTAATGTCATAATGGTCGTCATAGCGACGATGATGTCATACTGGTCGTCATGGCGACGGTGTTGCCATAATGGTCGTCATGGCGACGATGACGTCATAATGGTCGTCATGACGAAGATGATGTCATAATGGTCGTCATGGCGACGATGATGTCATACTGGTCGTCATGGTGACAGTGTTGCCATAATGGTCGTCATGGCGACGATGATGTCAATATGGTTGTCATGGCTTTGGTGATGTCATTATGGTCGTCATGGCTTTGGTGATGTCATAATGGTCGTCATGGCGACGGTGATGTCATAATGGTCGTCATGGCGACGATGATGTCATAATGGTCGTCACGGCGACGATGATGTCATAATGGTCGTCACGGCGACGGTGATGTCATAATGGTCATCATGGCGACGGTGATGTCATAATATTCGTCATGGCGACGATGATATCATAATGGTCGTCATGCCGACGATGATGTCATAATGGTCGTCATGGCGACGGTGTTGCCATAATGGTCGTCATGGCGACGATGATGTCATAATGGTCGTCATGGCGATGATGATGTTATAATGATCGTCATGGCGACGATGATGTCAGTATGGTGGTCATGGCTTTGGTGATGTCATAATGGTCGTCATGGCGACGGTGATGTCATAATGGTCGTCATGGCAATGGTGATGTCAGAATGGTCGTCATGGCGACGATGATGTCAGTATGGTGGTCATGGCTTTGGTGATGTCATAATGGTCGTCATGGCGACGATGATGTCATTATGGTTGTCATGGCTTTGGTGATGTCATAATGGTCGTCATGGCGACGGTGATGTCATAATGGTCGTCATGGCGACGATGATGTCATAATGGTCGTCACGGCGATGATGATGTCATAATGGTCGTCACGGCGACGGTGATGTCATAATGGTCGTCATGGCGACGATGATGTCATACTGGTCGTCATGGCGACGGTGTTGCCATAATGGTCGTCATGGCGACGATGATGTCATAATGGTCGTCATGGCGACGATGATGCCATAATGGTCGTCATGGCGACGATGACGTCATAATGGTCGTCATGGCGACGATGATGTCATAATGGTCGTCATGGCGACGATGATGTCATACTGGTCGTCATGGCGACGGTGTTGCCATAATGGTCGTCATGGCGACGATGATGTCATGATGGTCGTCATGGCGACGGTGATGTCATAATGGTCGTCATGCCGACGATGATGTCATAATGGTCGTCATGGCGACGGTGATGCCATAATAGTCGTCATGGCGACGATGATGTCATAATTGTCGTCATGCCGACGATGATGTCATAATGGTCGTCATGGCGACGGTGTTGCCATAATGGTCGTCATGGTGACGATGATATCATAATGGTCGTCATGGCGACGATGATGTCATAATGGTCGTCATGGCGACGATGATGTCAGTATGGTGGTCACGGCTTTGGTGATGTCATAATGGTCGTCATGGCGACGGTGATGTCATAATGGTCGTCATGGCAATGGTGATGTCAGAATGGTCGTCATGGCGACGATGATGTCAGTATGGTGGTCATGGCTTTGGTGATGTCATAATGGTCGTCATGGCGACGATGATGTCATAATGATCGTCATGGCGACGATGATGTCAATATGGTTGTCATGGCTTTGGTGATGTCATAATGGTCGTCATGGTGACGGTGATGTCATAATGGTCGTCATGGCGACGATGATGTCATAATGGTCGTCATGGCGACGATGATGTCAATATGGTCGTCATGGCTTTGGTGATGTCATAATGGTCGTCATGGCGACGGTGATGTCATAATGGTCGTCATGGCGACGATGATGTCATAATGGTCGTCACGGCGACGATGATGTCATAATGGTCGTCACGGCGACGGTGATGTCATAATGGTCGTCACGGCGACGGTGATGTCATAATGGTCGTCACGGCGACGATGATGTCATATTGGTCGTCATGGCGACGGTGTTGCCATAATGGTCGTCATGGCGACGATGACGTCATGATGGTCGCCATGGCGACGATGATGTCATAATGGTCGTCATGGCGACGATGACGTCATAATGGTCGTCATGGCGACGATTATGTCATAATGGTCGTCATGGCGACGATGATGTCATACTGGTCGTCATGGCGACGGTGTTGCCATAATGGTCGTCATGGCGACGATGATGTCATAATGGTCGTCACGGCGACGATGATGTCATAATGGTCGTCACGGCGACGATGATGTCATACTGGTCGTCATGGCGACGGTGTTGCCATAATGGTCGACATGGCGACGATGTCGTCATAATGGTCGTCATGGCGACGATGATGTCATAATGGTCGTCATGGCGACGATGAAGTCATACTGGTCGTCATGGTGACGGTGTTGCCATAATGGTCGTCATGGCGACGATGATGTCAATATGGTTGTCATGGCTTTGGTGATGTCATTATGGTCGTCATGGCTTTGGTGATGTCATAATGGTCGTCACGGCGACGGTGATGTCATAATGGTCGTCACGGCGACAATGATGTCATAATGGTCGTCACGGCAACGGTGATGTCATAATGGTCGTCATGGCGACGGTGATGTCATAATGGTCGTCATGGCGACGATGATGTCATAATGGTCGTCATGGCGACGATGATGTCATAATGGTCGTCATGGCGACGATGATGTCATAATGGTCGTCATGGCGACGATGATGTCATAATGGTCGTCATGCCGACGATGATGGCATAATGATTGCCATGGCGACGATGATGTCATAATGGTCGTCATGGCGACGATGACGTCATAATGGTCTTCATGGCGACGATGATGTCATAATGGTCGTCATGGCGACGGTGATGCCATACTAGTCGTCATGGCGACGATGATGTCATAATGGTCGTCATGCCGACGATGATGTCATAATGGTCGTCATGGCGACGGTGTTGCCATAATGGTCGTCATGGTGACGATGATGTCATAATGGTCGTCATGGCGACGATGATGTCATAATGGTCGTGATGGCGACGATGATGTCAGTATGGTGGTCATGGCTTTGGTGATGTCATAATGGTCGTCATGGCGACCGTGATGTCATAATGGTCGTCATGGCAATGGTGATGTCAGAATGGTCGTCATGGCGACGATGATGTCAGTATGGTGGTCATGGCTTTGGTGATGTCATAATGGTCGTCATGGCGACGATGATGTCAATATGGTCGTCATGGCGACGATGATGTCAATATGGTTGTCATGTCTTTGGTGATGTCATAATGGTCGTCATGGCGACGGTGATGTCATAATGGTCGTCACGGCGACGATGATGTCATAATGGTCGTCACGGCGACGGTGATGTCATAATGGTCGTCATGGCGACGATGATGTCATACTGGTCGCCATGGCGACGGTGTTGCCATAATGGTCGTCATGGCGACGATGATGTCATAATGGTCGCCATGGCGACGATGATGTCATAATGGTCGTCATGGCGATGATGACGTCATAATGGTCATCATGGCGACGATGATGTCATAATGTCGTCATGGCGACGATGTTGTCATACTGGTTGTCATGGCGACGGTGTTGCCATAATGGTCGTCATGGCGACGATGATGTCATAATGGTCGTCATGGCGACGGTGATGTCATAATGGTCGTCATGGCAATGGTGATGTCAGAATGGTCGTCATGGCGACAATGATGTCAGTATGGTGGTCATGGCTTTGGTGATGTCATAATAGTCGTCATGGCGACGATGATGTCATAATGGTCGTCATGGCGACGATGATGTCATAATGGTCGTCATGGCGACGATGATGTCAGTATGGTTGTCATGGCTTTGGTGATGTCATAATGGTCGTCATGGCGACGGTGATGTCATAATGGTCGTCATGGCGACGATGATGTCATAATGGTCGTCACGGGGACGATGATGTCATAATGGTCGTCACGGCGACGGTGATGTCATAATGGTCGTCATGGCGACGATGATGTCATACTGGTCGTCATGGCGACGGTGTTGCCATAATGGTCGTCATGGCGATGATGATGTCATAATGGTCGTCATGGCGACGATGATGTCATAATGGTCGTCATGCCGACGATGATGTCATAACGGTCGTCATGGCGACGATGATGTCATAATGGTCGTCATGGCGACGGTGATGCCATAATAGTCGTCATGGCGACGATGATGTCATAATGGTCGTCATGGCGACGATGATGTCATAATGGTCGTCATGGCGACGATGATGTCATAATGGTCGTCATGGCGACGATGATGTCAATATGGTTGTCATGGCTTTGGTGATGCCATAATGCTCGTCATGGCGACGGTGATGTCATAATGGTCGTCATGCCGACGATGATGTCATAATGGTCGTCATGGCGACGTTGTTGCCATAATGGTCGTCATGGCGACGATGATGTCATAATGGTCGTCATGGCGATGAAGATGTCATAATGGTCGTCATGGCGACGATGATGTCAATATGGTGGTCATGGCTTTGGTGATGTCATAATGGTCGTCATGGCGACGATGATGTCATAATGGTCGTCATGGCGACGATGATGTCATAATGGTCGTCACGACGACGGTGATGTCATAATGGTCGTCATGGCGACGATGATGTCATACTGGTCGTCATGGCGACGGTGTTGCCATAATGGTCGTCATGGCGACGATGATGTCATAATGGTCGTCATGGCGACGATGATGTCATAATGGTCGTCATGCCGACGATGATGTCATAACGGTCGTCATGGCGACGATGATGTCATAATGGTCGTCATGGCGACGGTGTTGCCATAATGGTCGTCATGGTGACGATGATATCATAATGGTCGTCATGGCGACGATGATGTCATAATGGTCGTCATGGCAATGGTGATGTCAGAATGGTCGTCATGGCGACGATGATGTCAGTATGGTGGTCATGGCTTTGGTGATGTCATAATGGTCGTCATGGCGACGGTGATGTCATAATGGTCGTCATGGCAATGGTGATGTCAGAATGGTCGTCATGGCGACGATGATGTCAGTATGGTGGTCATGGCTTTGGTGATGTCATAATGGTCGTCATGGCGACGATGATGTCATAATGATCGTCATGGCGACGATGATGTCAATATGGTTGTCATAGCTTTGGTGATGTCATAATGGTCGTCATGGCTTTGGTGATGTCATAATGGTCGTCATGGCGACGATGATGTCATAATGTCGTCATGGCGACGATGATGTCATACTGGTCGTCATGGCGACGGTGTTGCCATAATGGTCGTCATGGCGACGATGATGTCATAATGGTCGTCACAGCGACGATGATGTCATAATGGTCGTCACGGCGACGGTAATGTCATAATGGTCGTCATAGCGACGATGATGTCATACTGGTCGTCATGGCGACGGTGTTGCCATAATGGTCGTCATGGCGACAATGACGTCATAATGGTCGTCATGACGACGATGATGTCATAATGGTCGTCATGGCGACGATGATGTCATACTGGTCGTCATGGTGACGGTGTTGCCATAATGGTCGTCATGGCGACGATGATGTCAATATGGTTGTCATGGCTTTGGTGATGTCATTATGGTCGTCATGGCTTTGGTGATGTCATAATGGTCGTCATGGCGACGGTGATGTCATAATGGTCGTCATGGCGACGATGATGTCATAATGGTCGTCACGGCGACGATGATGTCATAATGGTCGTCACGGCGACGGTGATGTCATAATGGTCATCATGGCGACGGTGAAGTCATAATATTCGTCATGGCGACGATGATATCATAATGGTCGTCATGCCGACGATGATGTCATAATGGTCGTCATGGCGACGGTGTTGCCATAATGGTCGTCATGGCGACGATGATGTCATAATGGTCGTCATGGCGATGATGATGTCATAATGGTCGTCATGGCGACGATGATGTCAATATGGTTGTCATGGCTTTGGTGATGTCATAATGGTCGTCATGGCTTTGGTGATGTCATAATGGTCGTCATGGCGACGATGATGTCATAATGTCGTCATGGCGACGATGATGTCATACTGGTCGTCATGGCGACGGTGTTGCCATAATGGTCGTCATGGCGACGATGATGTCATAATGGTCGTCACAGCGACGATGATGTCATAATGGTCGTCACGGCGACGGTAATGTCATAATGGCCGTCATAGCGACGATGATGTCATACTGGTCGTCATGGCGACGGTGTTGCCACAATGGTCGTCATGGCGACGATGACGTCATAATGGTCGTCATGACGACGATGATGTCATAATGGTCGTCATGGCGACGATGATGTCATACTGGTCGTCATGGTGACGGTGTTGCCATAATGGTCGTCATGGCGACGATGATGTCAATATGGTTGTCATGGCTTTGGTGATGTCATTATGGTCGTCATGGCTTTGGTGATGTCATAATGGTCGTCATGGCGACGGTGATGTCATAATGGTCGTCATGGCGACGATGATGTCATAATGGTCGTCACGGCGACGATGATGTCATAATGGTCGTCACGGCGACGGTGATGTCATAATGGTCATCATGGGGACGGTGATGTCATAATATTCGTCATGGCGACGATGATATCATAATGGTCGTCATGCCGACGATGATGTCATAATGGTCGTCATGGCGACGGTGTTGCCATAATGGTCGTCATGGCGACGATGATGTCATAATGGTCGTCATGGCGATGATGATGTTATAATGATCGTCATGGCGACGATGATGTCAGTATGGTGGTCATGGCTTTGGTGATGTCATAATGGTCGTCATGGCGACGGTGATGTCATAATGGTCGTCATGGCAATGGTGATGTCAGAATGGTCGTCATGGCGACGATGATGTCAGTATGGTGGTCATGGCTTTGGTGATGTCATAATGGTCGTCATGGCGACGATGATGTCATTATGGTTGTCATGGCTTTGGTGATGTCATAATGGTCGTCATGGCGACGGTGATGTCATAATGGTTGTCATGGCGACGATGATGTCATAATGGTCGTCACGGTGATGATGATGTCATAATGGTCGTCACGGCGACGGTGATGTCATAATGGTCGTCATGGCGACGATGATGTCATACTGGTCGTCATGGCGACGGTGTTGCCATAATGGTCGTCATGGCGACGATGATGCCATAATGGTCGTCATGGCGACGATGACGTCATAATGGTCGTCATGGCGACGATGATGTCATAATGGTCGTCATGGCGACGATTATGTCATACTGGTCGTCATGGCGACGGTGTTGTCATAATGGTCGTCATGGCGACGATGATGTCATAATGGTCGTCATGCCGACGATGATGTCATAATGGTCGTCATGGCGACGGTGTTGCCATAATAGTCGTCATGGCGACGATGATGTCATAATGGTCGTCATGGCGACGGTGATGTCATAATGGTCGTCATGCCGACGATGATGTCATAATGGTCGTCATGGCGACGGTGATGCCATAATAGTCGTCATGGCGACGATGATGTCATAATTGTCGTCATGCCGACGATGATGTCATAATGGTCGTCATGGCGACGGTGTTGCCATAATGGTCGCCATGGTGACGATGATATCATAATGGTCGTCATGGCGACGATGATGTCATAATGGTCGTCATGGCAACGATGATGTCAATATGGTTGTCATGGCTTTGGTGATGTCATAATGGTCGTCATGGCGACGGTGATGTCATAATGGTCGTCATGGCGACGAAGATGTCATAATGGTCGTCATGCCGACGATGATGTCATAATGGTCGTCATGGCGACGTTGTTGCCATAATGGTCGTCATGGCGACGATGATGTCATAATGGTCGTCATGGCGATGATGATGTCATAATGGTCGTCATGGCGACGATGATATCAATATGGTGGTCATGGCTTTGGTGATGTCATAATGGTCGTCATGGCGACGATGATGTCATAATGGTCGTCATGGCGACGATGATGTCATAATGGTCGTCACGACGACGGTGATGTCATAATGGTCGTCATGGCGACGATGATGTCATACTGGTCGTCATGGCGACGGTGTTGCCATAATGGTCGTCATGGCGACGATGATGTCATAATGGTCGTCATGGCGACGATGATGTCATAATGGTCGTCATGCCGACGATGATGTCATAACGGTCGTCATGACGACGATGATGTCATAATGGTCGTCATGGCGACGGTGTTGCCATAATGGTCGTCATGGTGACGATGATATCATAATGGTCGTCATGGCGACGATGATGTCATAATGGTCGTCATGGCAATGGTGATGTCAGAATGGTCGTCATGGCGACGATGATGTCAGTATGGTGGTCATGGCAATGGTGATGTCAGAATGGTCGTCATGGCGACGATGATGTCAGTATGGTGGTCATGGCTTTGGTGATGTCATAATGGTCGTCATGGCGACGATGATGTCATAATGATCGTCATGGCGACGATGATGTCAATATGGTTGTCATGGCTTTGGTGATGTCATAATGGTCGTCATGACGACGGTGATGTCATAATGGTCGTCATGGCGACGATGATGTCATAATGGTCGTCATGGCGACGATGATGTCAATATGGTTGTCATGGCTTTGGTGATGTCATAATGGTCGTCATGGCTTTGGTGATGTCATAATGGTCGTCATGGCGACGATGATGTCATAATGTCGTCATGGCGACGATGATGTCATACTGGTCGTCATGGCGACGGTGTTGCCATAATGGTCGTCATGGCGACGATGATGTCATAATGGTCGTCACAGCGACGATGATGTCGTAATGGTCGTCACGGCGACGGTAATGTCATAATGGTCGTCATAGCGACGATGATGTCATATTGGTCGTCATGGCGACGGTGTTGCCATAATGGTCGTCATGGCGACGATGACGTCATAATGGTCGTCATGACGACGATGATGTCATAATGGTCGTCATGGCGACGATGATGTCATACTGGTCGTCATGGTGACGGTGTTGCCATAATGGTCGTCATGGCGACGATGATGTCAATATGGTTGTCATGGCTTTGGTGATGTCATTATGGTCGTCATGGCTTTGGTGATGTCATAATGGTCGTCATGGCGATGGTGATGTCATAATGGTCGTCATGGCGACGATGATGTCATAATGGTCGTCACGGCGACGATGATGTCATAATGGTCGTCACGGCGACGGTGATGTCATAATGGTCATCATGGCGACGGTGATGTCATAATATTCGTCATGGCGACGATGATATCATAATGGTCGTCATGCCGACGATGATGTCATAATGGTCGTCATGGCGACGGTGTTGCCATAATGGTCGTCATGGCGACGATGATGTCATAATGGTCGTCATGGCGATGATGATGTTATAATGATCGTCATGGCGACGATGATGTCAGTATGGTGGTCATGGCTTTGGTGATGTCATAATGGTCGTCATGGCGACGGTGATGTCATAATGGTCGTCATGGCAATGGTGATGTCAGAATGGTCGTCATGGCGACGATGATGTCAGTATGGTGGTCATGGCTTTGGTGATGTCATAATGGTCGTCATGGCGACGATGATGTCATTATGGTCGTCATGGCGACGGTGATGTCATAATGGTCGTCATGGCAATGGTGATGTCATAATGGTCGTCATGGCGACGATGATGTCATTATGGTTGTCATGGCTTTGGTGATGTCATAATGGTCGTCATGGCGACGATGATGTCATAATGGTCGTCATGCCGACGATGATGTCATAATGGTCGTCATGGCGACGTTGTTGCCATAATGGTCGTCATGGCGACGATGATGTCATAATGGTCGTCATGGCGATGATGATGTCATAATGGTCGTCATGGCGACGATGATGTCAATATGGTGGTCATGGCTTTGGTGATGTCATAATGGTCGTCATGGCGACGATGATGTCATAATGGTCGTCATGGCGACGATGATGTCATAATGGTCGTCACGACGACGGTGATGTCATAATGGTCGTCATGGCGACGATGATGTCATACTGGTCGTCATGGCGACGGTGTTGCCATAATGGTCGTCATGGCGACGATGATGTCATAATGGTCGTCATGGCGACGATGATGTCATAATGGTCGTCATGCCGACGATGATGTCATAACGGTCGTCATGGCGACGATGATGTCATAATGGTCGTCATGGCGACGGTGTTGCCATAATGGTCGTCATGGTGACGATGATATCATAATGGTCGTCATGGCGACGATGATGTCATAATGGTCGTCATGGCAATGGTGATGTCAGAATGGTCGTCATGGCGACGATGATGTCAGTATGGTGGTCATGGCTTTGGTGATGTCATAATGGTCGTCATGGCGACGGTGATGTCATAATGGTCGTCATGGCAATGGTGATGTCAGAATGGTCGTCATGGCGACGATGATGTCAGTATGGTGGTCATGGCTTTGGTGATGTCATAATGGTCGTCATGGCGACGATGATGTCATAATGATCGTCATGGCGACGGTGATGTCAATATGGTTGTCATGGCTTTGGTGATGTCATAATGGTCGTCATGGCTTTGGTGATGTCATAATGGTCGTCATGGCGACGATGATGTCATAATGTCGTCATGGCGACGATGATGTCATACTGGTCGTCATGGCGACGGTGTTGCCATAATGGTCGTCATGGCGACGATGATGTCATAATGGTCGTCACAGCGACGATGATGTCATAATGGTCGTCACGGCGACGGTAATGTCATAATGGTCGTCATAGCGACGATGATGTCATACTGGTCGTCATGGCGACGGTGTTGCCATAATTGTCGTCATGGCGACGATGACGTCATAATGGTCGTCATGACGACGATGATGTCATAATGGTCGTCATGGCGACGATGATGTCATACTGGTCGTCATGGTGACGGTGTTGCCATAATGGTCGTCATGGCGACGATGATGTCAATATGGTTGTCATGGCTTTGGTGATGTCATTATGGTCGTCATGGCTTTGGTGATGTCATAATGGTCGTCATGGCGACGGTGATGTCATAATGGTCGTCATGGCGACGATGATGTCATAATGGTCGTCACGGCGACGATGATGTCATAATGGTCGTCACGGCGACGGTGATGTCATAATGGTCATCATGGCGACGGTGATGTCATAATATTCGTCATGGCGACGATGATATCATAATGGTCGTCATGCCGACGATGATGTCATAATGGTCGTCATGGCGACGGTGTTGCCATAATGGTCGTCATGGCGACGATGATGTCATAATGGTCGTCATGGCGATGATGATGTCATAATGGTCGTCATGGCGACGATGATGTCAATATGGTTGTCATGGCTTTGGTGATGTCATAATGGTCGTCATGGCTTTGGTGATGTCATAATGGTCGTCATGGCGACGATGATGTCATAATGTCGTCATGGCGACGATGATGTCATACTGGTCGTCATGGCGACGGTGTTGCCATAATGGTCGTCATGGCGACGATGATGTCATAATGGTCGTCACAGCGACGATGATGTCATAATGGTCGTCACGGCGACGGTAATGTCATAATGGTCGTCATAGCGACGATGATGTCATACTGGTCGTCATGGCGACGGTGTTGCCATAATGGTCGTCATGGCGACGATGACGTCATAATGGTCGTCATGACGACGATGATGTCATAATGGTCGTCATGGCGACGATGATGTCATACTGGTCGTCATGGTGACGGTGTTGCCATAATGGTCGTCATGGCGACGATGATGTCAATATGGTTGTCATGGCTTTGGTGATGTCATTATGGTCGTCATGGCTTTGGTGATGTCATAATGGTCGTCATGGCGACGGTGATGTCATAATGGTCGTCACGGCGACGATGATGTCATAATGGTCGTCACGGCGACGATGATGTCATAATGGTCGTCACGGCGACGGTGATGTCATAATGGTCATCACGGCGACGGTGATGTCATAATATTCGTCATGGCGACGATGATATCATAATGGTCGTCATGCCGACGATGATGTCATAATGGTCGTCATGGCGACGGTGTTGCCATAATGGTCGTCATGGCGACGATGATGTCATAATGGTCGTCATGGCGATGATGATGTTATAATGATCGTCATGGCGACGATGATGTCAGTATGGTGGTCATGGCTTTGGTGATGTCATAATGGTCGTCATGGCGACGGTGATGTCATAATGGTCGTCATGGCAATGGTGATGTCAGAATGGTCGTCATGGCGACGATGATGTCAGTATGGTGGTCATGGCTTTGGTGATGTCATAATGGTCGTCATGGCGACGATGATGTCATTATGGTTGTCATGGCTTTGGTGATGTCATAATGGTCGTCATGGCGACGGTGATGTCATAATGGTCGTCATGGCGACGATGTCATAATGGTCGTCACGGTGATGATGATGTCATAATGGTCGTCACGGCGACGGTGATGTCATAATGGTCGTCATGGCGACGATGATGTCATACTGGTCGTCATGGCGACGGTGTTGCCATAATGGTCGTCATGGCGACGATGATGCCATAATGGTCGTCATGGCGACGATGACGTCATAATGGTCGTCATGGCGACGATGATGTCATAATGGTCGTCATGGCGACGATGATGTCATACTGGTCGTCATGGCGACGGTGTTGCCATAATGGTCGTCATGGCGACGATGATGTCATAATGGTCGTCATGCCGACGATGATGTCATAATGGTCGTCATGGCGACGATGTTGCCATAATGGTCGTCATGGCGACGATGATGTCATAATGGTCGTCATGGCGACGGTGATGTCATAATGGTCGTCATGCCGACGATGATGTCATAATGGTCGTCATGGCGACGGTGATGCCATAATAGTCGTCATGGCGACGATGATGTCATAATTGTCGTCATGCCGACGATGATGTCATAATGGTCGTCATGGCGACGGTGTTGCCATAATGGTCGTCATGGTGACGATGATATCATAATGGTCGTCATGGCGACGGTGATGCCATAATAGTCGTCATGGCGACGATGATGTCATAATGGTCGTCATGGCGACGATGATGTCATAATGGTCGTCATGGCGACGATGATGTCATAATGGTCGTCATGGCGACGATGATGTCAATATGGTTGTCATGGCTTTGGTGATGTCATAATGGTCGTCATGGCGACGGTGATGTCATAATGGTCGTCATGGCGACGATGATGTCATAATGGTCGTCATGCCGACGATGATGTCATAATGGTCGTCATGGCGACGTTGTTGCCATAATGGTCGTCATGGCGACGATGATGTCATAATGGTCGTCATGGCGATGATGATGTCATAATGGTCGTCATGGCGACGATGATGTCAATATGGTGGTCATGGCTTTGGTGATGTCATAATGGTCGTCATGGCGACGATGATGTCATAATGGTCGTCATGGCGACGATGATGTCATAATGGTCGTCACGACGACGGTGATGTCATAATGGTCGTCATGGCGACGATGATGTCATACTGGTCGTCATGGCGACGGTGTTGCCATAATGGTCGTCATGGCGACGATGATGTCATAATGGTCGTCATGGCGACGATGATGTCATAATGGTCGTCATGCCGACGATGATGTCATAACGGTCGTCATGGCGACGATGATGTCATAATGGTCGTCATGGCGACGGTGTTGCCATAATGGTCGTCATGGTGACGATGATATCATAATGGTCGTCATGGCGACGATGATGTCATAATGGTCGTCATGGCAATGGTGATGTCAGAATGGTCGTCATGGCGACGATGATGTCAGTATGGTGGTCATGGCTTTGGTGATGTCATAATGGTCGTCATGGCGACGGTGATGTCATAATGGTCGTCATGGCAATGGTGATGTCAGAATGGTCGTCATGGCGACGATGATGTCAGTATGGTGGTCATAGCAATGGTGATGTCAGAATGGTCGTCATGGCGACGATGATGTCAGTATGGTGGTCATGGCTTTGGTGATGTCATAATGGTCGTCATGGCGACGATGATGTCATAATGATCGTCATGGCGACGATGATGTCAATATGGTTGTCATGGCTTTGGTGATGTCATAATGGTCGTCATGGCGACGGTGATGTCATAATGGTCGTCATGGCGACGATGATGTCATAATGGTCGTCATAGCGACGATGATGTCCATATGGTTGTCATGGCTTTGGTGATGTCATAATGGTCGTCATGGCGACGATGATGTCATAATGTCGTCATGGCGACGATGATGTCATAATGTCGTCATGGCGACGATGATGTCATAATGGTCGTCATGGTGACGGTGTTGCCATAATGGTCGTCACGGCGACGGTAATGTCATAATGGTCGTCATAGCGACGATGATGTCATATTGGTCGTCATGGCGACGGTGTTGCCATAATGGTCGTCATGGCGACGATGACGTCATAATGGTCGTCATGACGACGATGATGTCATAATGGTCGTCATGGCGACGATGATGTCATACTGGTCGTCATGGTGACGGTGTTGCCATAATGGTCGTCATGGCGACGATGATGTCAATATGGTTGTCATGGCTTTGGTGATGTCATTATGGTCGTCATGGCTTTGGTGATGTCATAATGGTCGTCATGGCGACGGTGATGTCATAATGGTCGTCATGGCGACGATGATGTCATAATGGTCGTCACGGCGACGATGATGTCATAATGGTCGTCACGGCGACGGTGATGTCATAATGGTCATCATGGCGACGGTGATGTCATAATATTCGTCATGGCGACGATGATATCATAATGGTCGTCATGCCGACGATGATGTCATAATGGTCGTCATGGCGACGGTGTTGCCATAATGGTCGTCATGGCGACGATGATGTCATAATGGTCGTCATGGCGATGATGATGTTATAATGATCGTCATGGCGACGATGATGTCAGTATGGTGGTCATGGCTTTGGTGATGTCATAATGGTCGTCATGGCGACGGTGATGTCATAATGGTCGTCATGGCAATGGTGATGTCAGAATGGTCGTCATGGCGACGATGATGTCAGTATGGTGGTCATGGCTTTGGTGATGTCATAATGGTCGTCATGGCGACGATGATGTCATTATGGTTGTCATGGCTTTGGTGATGTCATAATGGTCGTCATGGCGACGGTGATGTCATAATGGTCGTCATGGCGACGATGATGTCATAATGGTCGTCACGGCGATGATGATGTCATAATGGTCGTCACGGCGACGGTGATGTCATAATGGTCGTCATGGCGACGATGATGTCATACTGGTCGTCATGGCGACGATGATGCCATAATAGCCGTCATGGCGACGATGACGTCATAATGGTCGTCATGGCGACGATGATGTCATAATGGTCGTCATGGCGACGATGTTGTCATACTGGTCGTCATGGCGACGGTGTTGCCTTAATGGTCGTCATGGCGACGATGATGTCATAATGGTCGTCATGCCGACGATGATGTCATAATGGTCGTCATGGCGACGGTGTTGCCATAATGGTCGTCATGGCGACGGTGATGTCATAATGGTCGTCATGGCGACGGTGATGTCATAATGGTCGTCATGCCGACGATGATGTCATAATGGTCGTCATGGCGACGGTGATGCCATAATAGTCGTCATGGCGACGATGATGTCATAATTGTCGTCATGCCGACGATGATGTCATAATGGTCGTCATGGCGACGATGATGTCAGTATGGTGGTCATGGCTTTGGTGATGTCATAATGGTCGTCATGGCGACGGTGATGTCATAATGGTCGTCATGGCAATGGTGATGTCAGAATGGTCGTCATGGCGACGATGATGTCAGTATGGTGGTCATGGCTTTGGTGATGTCATAATGGTCGTCATGGCAACGATGATGTCATAATGATCGACATGGCGACGATGATGTCAATATGGTTGTCATGGCTTTGGTGATGTCATAATGGTCGTCATGGCGACGGTGATGTCATAATGGTCGTCATGGCGACGATGATGTCATAATGGTCGTCATGGCGACGATGATGTCAATATGGTTGTCATGGCTTTGGTGATGTCATAATGGTCGTCATGGCGACAGTGATGTCATAATGGTCGTCATGGCGACGATGATGTCATAATGGTCGTCACGGCGACGATGATGTCATAATGGTCGTCACGGCGACGGTGATGTCATAATGGTCGTCACGGCGACGGTGATGTCATAATGGTCGTCATGGCGACGATGATGTCATACTGGTCGTCATGGCGACGATGATGTCATAATTGTCGTCATGCCGACGATGATGTCATAATGGTCGTCATGGCGACGATGATGTCAGTATGGTGGTCATGGCTTTGGTGATGTCATAATGGTCGTCATGGCGACGGTGATGTCATAATGGTCGTCATGGCAATGGTGATGTCAGAATGGTCGTCATGGCGACGATGATGTCAGTATGGTGGTCATGGCTTTGGTGATGTCATAATGGTCGTCATGGCAACGATGATGTCATAATGATCGACATGGCGACGATGATGTCAATATGGTTGTCATGGCTTTGGTGATGTCATAATGGTCGTCATGGCGACGGTGATGTCATAATGGTCGTCATGGCGACGATGATGTCATAATGGTCGTCATGGCGACGATGATGTCAATATGGTTGTCATGGCTTTGGTGATGTCATAATGGTCGTCATGGCGACAGTGATGTCATAATGGTCGTCATGGCGACGATGATGTCATAATGGTCGTCACGGCGACGATGATGTCATAATGGTCGTCACGGCGACGGTGATGTCATAATGGTCGTCACGGCGACGGTGATGTCATAATGGTCGTCATGGCGACGATGATGTCATACTGGTCGTCATGGCGACGGTGTTGCCATAATGGTCGTCATGGCGACGATGATGTCATAATGGTCGTCACAGCGACGATGATGTCATAATGGTCGTCACGGCGACGGTAATGTCATAATGGTCGTCATAGCGACGATGATGTCATACTGGTCGTCATGGCGACGGTGTTGCCATAATTGTCGTCATGGCGACGATGACGTCATAATGGTCGTCATGACGACGATGATGTCATAATGGTCGTCATGGCGACGATGATGTCATACTGGTCGTCATGGTGACGGTGTTGCCATAATGGTCGTCATGGCGACGATGATGTCAATATGGTTGTCATGGCTTTGGTGATGTCATTATGGTCGTCATGGCTTTGGTGATGTCATAATGGTCGTCATGGCGACGGTGATGTCATAATGGTCGTCATGGCGACGATGATGTCATAATGGTCGTCACGGCGACGATGATGTCATAATGGTCGTCACGGCGACGGTGATGTCATAATGGTCATCATGGCGACGGTGATGTCATAATATTCGTCATGGCGACGATGATATCATAATGGTCGTCATGCCGACGATGATGTCATAATGGTCGTCATGGCGACGGTGTTGCCATAATGGTCGTCATGGCGACGATGATGTCATAATGGTCGTCATGGCGATGATGATGTCATAATGGTCGTCATGGCGACGATGATGTCAATATGGTTGTCATGGCTTTGGTGATGTCATAATGGTCGTCATGGCTTTGGTGATGTCATAATGGTCGTCATGGCGACGATGATGTCATAATGTCGTCATGGCGACGATGATGTCATACTGGTCGTCATGGCGACGGTGTTGCCATAATGGTCGTCATGGCGACGATGATGTCATAATGGTCGTCATGACGACGATGATGTCATAATGGTCGTCATGGCGACGATGATGTCATACTGGTCGTCATGGTGACGGTGTTGCCATAATGGTCGTCATGGCGACGATGATGTCAATATGGTTGTCATGGCTTTGGTGATGTCATTATGGTCGTCATGGCTTTGGTGATGTCATAATGGTCGTCATGGCGACGGTGATGTCATAATGGTCGTCATGGCGACGATGATGTCATAAAGGTCGTCACGGCGACGATGATGTCATAATGGTCGTCACGGCGACGGTGATGTCATAATGGTCATCACGGCGACGGTGATGTCATAATATTCGTCATGGCGACGATGATATCATAATGGTCGTCATGCCGACGATGATGTCATAATGGTCGTCATGGCGACGGTGTTGCCATAATGGTCGTCATGGCGACGATGATGTCATAATGGTCGTCATGGCGATGATGATGTTATAATGATCGTCATGGCGACGATGATGTCAGTATGGTGGTCATGGCTTTGGTGATGTCATAATGGTCGTCATGGCGACGGTGATGTCATAATGGTCGTCATGGCAATGGTGATGTCAGAATGGTCGTCATGGCGACGATGATGTCAGTATGGTGGTCATGGCTTTGGTGATGTCATAATGGTCGTCATGGCGACGATGATGTCATTATGGTTGTCATGGCTTTGGTGATGTCATAATGGTCGTCATGGCGACGGTGATGTCATAATGGTCGTCATGGCGACGATGTCATAATGGTCGTCACGGTGATGATGATGTCATAATGGTCGTCACGGCGACGGTGATGTCATAATGGTCGTCATGGCGACGATGATGTCATACTGGTCGTCATGGCGACGGTGTTGCCATAATGGTCGTCATGGCGACGATGATGCCATAATGGTCGTCATGGCGACGATGACGTCATAATGGTCGTCATGGCGACGATGATGTCATAATGGTCGTCATGGCGACGATGATGTCATACTGGTCGTCATGGCGACGGTGTTGCCATAATGGTCGTCATGGCGACGATGATGTCATAATGGTCGTCATGCCGACGATGATGTCATAATGGTCGTCATGGCGACGGTGTTGCCATAATGGTCGTCATGGCGACGATGACGTCATAATGGTCGTCATGGCGACGGTGATGTCATAATGGTCGTCATGCCGACGATGATGTCATAATGGTCGTCATGGCGACGGTGATGCCATAATAGTCGTCATGGCGACGATGATGTCATAATTGTCGTCATGCCGACGATGATGTCATAATGGTCGTCATGGCGACGGTGTTGCCATAATGGTCGTCATGGTGACGATGATATCATAATGGTCGTCATGGCGACGGTGATGCCATAATAGTCGTCAAGGCGACGATGATGTCATAATGGTCGTCATGGCGACGATGATGTCATAATGGTCGTCATGGCGACGATGATGTCATAATGGTCGTCATGGCGACGATGATGTCAATATGGTTGTCATGGCTTTGGTGATGTCATAATGGTCGTCATGGCGACGGTGATGTCATAATGGTCGTCATGGCGACGATGATGTCATAATGGTCGTCATGCCGACGATGATGTCATAATGGTCGTCATGGCGACGTTGTTGCCATAATGGTCGTCATGGCGACGATGATGTCATAATGGTCGTCATGGCGATGATGATGTCATAATGGTCGTCATGGCGACGATGATGTCAATATGGTGGTCATGGCTTTGGTGATGTCATAATGGTCGTCATGGCGACGATGATGTCATAATGGTCGTCATGGCGACGATGATGTCATAATGGTCGTCACGACGACGGTGATGTCATAATGGTCGTCATGGCGACGATGATGTCATACTGGTCGTCATGGCGACGGTGTTGCCATAATGGTCGTCATGGCGACGATGATGTCATAATGGTCGTCATGGCGACGATGATGTCATAATGGTCGTCATGCCGACGATGATGTCATAACGGTCGTCATGGCGACGATGATGTCATAATGGTCGTCATGGCGACGGTGTTGCCATAATGGTCGTCATGGTGACGATGATATCATAATGGTCGTCATGGCGACGATGATGTCATAATGGTCGTCATGGCAATGGTGATGTCAGAATGGTCGTCATGGCGACGATGATGTCAGTATGGTGGTCATGGCTTTGGTGATGTCATAATGGTCGTCATGGCGACGGTGATGTCATAATGGTCGTCATGGCAATGGTGATGTCAGAATGGTCGTCATGGCGACGATGATGTCAGTATGGTGGTCATAGCAATGGTGATGTCAGAATGGTCGTCATGGCGACGATGATGTCAGTATGGTGGTCATGGCTTTGGTGATGTCATAATGGTCGTCATGGCGACGATGATGTCATAATGATCGTCATGGCGACGATGATGTCAATATGGTTGTCATGGCTTTGGTGATGTCATAATGGTCGTCATGGCGACGGTGATGTCATAATGGTCGTCATGGCGACGATGATGTCATAATGGTCGTCATGGCGACGATGATGTCCATATGGTTGTCATGGCTTTGGTGATGTCATAATGGTCGTCATGGCTTTGGTGATGTCATAATGGTCGTCATGGCGACGATGATGTCATAATGTCGTCATGGCGACGATGATGTCATACTGGTCGTCATGGCGACGGTGTTGCCATAATGGTCGTCATGGCGACGATGATGTCATAATGGTCGTCACAGCGACGATGATGTCATAATGGTCGTCACGGCGACGGTAATGTCATAATGGTCGTCATAGCGACGATGATGTCATATTGGTCGTCATGGCGACGGTGTTGCCATAATGGTCGTCATGGCGACGATGACGTCATAATGGTCGTCATGACGACGATGATGTCATAATGGTCGTCATGGCGACGATGATGTCATACTGGTCGTCATGGTGACGGTGTTGCCATAATGGTCGTCATGGCGACGATGATGTCAATATGGTTGTCATGGCTTTGGTGATGTCATTATGGTCGTCATGGCTTTGGTGATGTCATAATGGTCGTCATGGCGACGGTGATGTCATAATGGTCGTCATGGCGACGATGATGTCATAATGGTCGTCACGGCGACGATGATGTCATAATGGTCGTCACGGCGACGGTGATGTCATAATGGTCATCATGGCGACGGTGATGTCATAATATTCGTCATGGCGACGATGATATCATAATGGTCGTCATGCCGACGATGATGTCATAATGGTCGTCATGGCGACGGTGTTGCCATAATGGTCGTCATGGCGACGATGATGTCATAATGGTCGTCATGGCGATGATGATGTTATAATGATCGTCATGGCGACGATGATGTCAGTATGGTGGTCATGGCTTTGGTGATGTCATAATGGTCGTCATGGCGACGGTGATGTCATAATGGTCGTCATGGCAATGGTGATGTCAGAATGGTCGTCATGGCGACGATGATGTCAGTATGGTGGTCATGGCTTTGGTGATGTCATAATGGTCGTCATGGCGACGATGATGTCATTATGGTTGTCATGGCTTTGGTGATGTCATAATGGTCGTCATGGCGACGGTGATGTCATAATGGTCGTCATGGCGAAGATGATGTCATAATGGTCGTCATGGCGACGATAATGTCAATATGGTGGTCATGGCTTTGGTGATGTCATAATTGTCGTCATGGCGACGGTGATGTCATAATGGTCGTCATGGCAATGGTGATGTCAGAATGGTCGTCATGGCGACAATGATGTCAGTATGGTGGTCATGGCTTTGGTGATGTCATAATAGACGTCATGGCGACGATGATGTCATAATGGTCGTCATGGCGACGATGATGTCATAATGGTCGTCATGGCGACGATGATGTCAGTATGGTTGTCATGGCTTTGGTGATGTCATAATGGTCGTCATGGCGACGGTGATGTCATAATGGTCGTCATGGCGACGATGAATTCATAATGGTCGTCACGGGGACGATGATGTCATAATGGTCGTCACGGCGACGGTGATGTCATAATGGTCGTCATGGCGACGATGATGTCATACTGGTCGTCATGGCGACGGTGTTGCCATAATGGTCGTCATGGCGACGGTGATGTCATAATGGTCGTCATGGCGACGATGATGTCATAATGGTCGTCACGGCGACGGTGATGTCATAATGGTCGTCATGGCGACTATGATGTCATACTGGTCGTCATGGCGACGGTGTTGCCATAATGGTCGTCATGGCGATGATGATGTCATAATGGTCGTCATGGCGACGATGATGTCATAATGGTCGTCATGCCGACGATGATGTCATAACGGTCGTCATGGCGACGATGATGTCATAATGGTCGTCATGGCGACGGTGATGACATAACGGTCGTCATGGCGACGATGATGTCATAATGGTCGTCATGGCGACGGTGATGCCATAATAGTCGTCATGGCGACGGTGATGTCATAATGGTCGTCATGGCGACGATGATGTCATAACGGTCGTCATGGCGACGATGATGTCATAATGGTCGTCATGGCGACGGTGATGACATAACGGTCGTCATGGCGACGATGATGTCATAATGGTCGTCATGGCGACGGTGATGCCATAATAGTCGTCATGGCGACGATGATGTCATACTGGTCGTCATGGCGACGGTGTTGCCATAATGGTCGTCATGGCGACGATGATGTCATAATGGTCGTCACAGCGACGATGATGTCATAATGGTCGTCACGGCGACGGTAATGTCATAATGGTCGTCATAGCGACGATGATGTCATACTGGTCGTCATGGCGACGGTGTTGCCATAATTGTCGTCATGGCGACGATGACGTCATAATGGTCGTCATGACGACGATGATGTCATAATGGTCGTCATGGCGACGATGATGTCATACTGGTCGTCATGGTGACGGTGTTGCCATAATGGTCGTCATGGCGACGATGATGTCAATATGGTTGTCATGGCTTTGGTGATGTCATTATGGTCGTCATGGCTTTGGTGATGTCATAATGGTCGTCATGGCGACGGTGATGTCATAATGGTCGTCATGGCGACGATGATGTCATAATGGTCGTCACGGCGACGATGATGTCATAATGGTCGTCACGACGACGGTGATGTCATAATGGTCGTCATGGCGACGATGATGTCATACTGGTCGTCATGGCGACGGTGTTGCCATAATGGTCGTCATGGCGACGATGATGTCATAATGGTCGTCATGGCGACGATGATGTCATAATGGTCGTCATGCCGACGATGATGTCATAACGGTCGTCATGGCGACGATGATGTCATAATGGTCGTCATGGCGACGGTGTTGCCATAATGGTCGTCATGGTGACGATGATATCATAATGGTCGTCATGGCGACGATGATGTCATAATGGTCGTCATGGCAATGGTGATGTCAGAATGGTCGTCATGGCGACGATGATGTCAGTATGGTGGTCATGGCTTTGGTGATGTCATAATGGTCGTCATGGCGACGGTGATGTCATAATGGTCGTCATGGCAATGGTGATGTCAGAATGGTCGTCATGGCGACGATGATGTCAGTATGGTGGTCATAGCAATGGTGATGTCAGAATGGTCGTCATGGCGACGATGATGTCAGTATGGTGGTCATGGCTTTGGTGATGTCATAATGGTCGTCATGGCGACGATGATGTCATAATGATCGTCATGGCGACGATGATGTCAATATGGTTGTCATGGCTTTGGTGATGTCATAATGGTCGTCATGGCGACGGTGATGTCATAATGGTCGTCATGGCGACGATGATGTCATAATGGTCGTCATGGCGACGATGATGTCCATATGGTTGTCATGGCTTTGGTGATGTCATAATGGTCGTCATGGCTTTGGTGATGTCATAATGGTCGTCATGGCGACGATGATGTCATAATGTCGTCATGGCGACGATGATGTCATACTGGTCGTCATGGCGACGGTGTTGCCATAATGGTCGTCATGGCGACGATGATGTCATAATGGTCGTCACAGCGACGATGATGTCATAATGGTCGTCACGGCGACGGTAATGTCATAATGGTCGTCATAGCGACGATGATGTCATATTGGTCGTCATGGCGACGGTGTTGCCATAATGGTCGTCATGGCGACGATGACGTCATAATGGTCGTCATGACGACGATGATGTCATAATGGTCGTCATGGCGACGATGATGTCATACTGGTCGTCATGGTGACGGTGTTGCCATAATGGTCGTCATGGCGACGATGATGTCAATATGGTTGTCATGGCTTTGGTGATGTCATTATGGTCGTCATGGCTTTGGTGATGTCATAATGGTCGTCATGGCGACGGTGATGTCATAATGGTCGTCATGGCGACGATGATGTCATAATGGTCGTCACGGCGACGATGATGTCATAATGGTCGTCACGGCGACGGTGATGTCATAATGGTCATCATGGCGACGGTGATGTCATAATATTCGTCATGGCGACGATGATATCATAATGGTCGTCATGCCGACGATGATGTCATAATGGTCGTCATGGCGACGGTGTTGCCATAATGGTCGTCATGGCGACGATGATGTCATAATGGTCGTCATGGCGATGATGATGTTATAATGATCGTCATGGCGACGATGATGTCAGTATGGTGGTCATGGCTTTGGTGATGTCATAATGGTCGTCATGGCGACGGTGATGTCATAATGGTCGTCATGGCAATGGTGATGTCAGAATGGTCGTCATGGCGACGATGATGTCAGTATGGTGGTCATGGCTTTGGTGATGTCATAATGGTCGTCATGGCGACGATGATGTCATTATGGTTGTCATGGCTTTGGTGATGTCATAATGGTCGTCATGGCGACGGTGATGTCATAATGGTCGTCATGGCGAAGATGATGTCATAATGGTCGTCATGGCGACGATAATGTCAATATGGTGGTCATGGCTTTGGTGATGTCATAATTGTCGTCATGGCGACGGTGATGTCATAATGGTCGTCATGGCAATGGTGATGTCAGAATGGTCGTCATGGCGACAATGATGTCAGTATGGTGGTCATGGCTTTGGTGATGTCATAATAGACGTCATGGCGACGATGATGTCATAATGGTCGTCATGGCGACGATGATGTCATAATGGTCGTCATGGCGACGATGATGTCAGTATGGTTGTCATGGCTTTGGTGATGTCATAATGGTCGTCATGGCGACGGTGATGTCATAATGGTCGTCATGGCGACGATGAATTCATAATGGTCGTCACGGGGACGATGATGTCATAATGGTCGTCACGGCGACGGTGATGTCATAATGGTCGTCATGGCGACGATGATGTCATACTGGTCGTCATGGCGACGGTGTTGCCATAATGGTCGTCATGGCGACGGTGATGTCATAATGGTCGTCATGGCGACGATGATGTCATAATGGTCGTCACGGCGACGGTGATGTCATAATGGTCGTCATGGCGACTATGATGTCATACTGGTCGTCATGGCGACGGTGTTGCCATAATGGTCGTCATGGCGATGATGATGTCATAATGGTCGTCATGGCGACGATGATGTCATAATGGTCGTCATGCCGACGATGATGTCATAACGGTCGTCATGGCGACGATGATGTCATAATGGTCGTCATGGCGACGGTGATGACATAACGGTCGTCATGGCGACGATGATGTCATAATGGTCGTCATGGCGACGGTGATGCCATAATAGTCGTCATGGCGACGATGATGTCATAATGGTCGTCATGGCGACAATGATGTCATAATGGTCGTCACGGCGACGGTGATGTCATAATGGTCGTCATGGCGACGATGATGTCATACTGGTCGTCATGGCGACGGTGTTGCCATAATGGTCGTCATGGCGACGTTGTTGCCATAATGGTCGTCATGGCGACGATGATGTCATAATGGTCGTCATGGCGATGATGTCATAATGGTCGTCATGGCGACGATGATGTCAATATGGTGGTCATGGCTTTGGTGATGTCATAAGGGTCGTCATGGCGACGATGATGTCATAATGGTCGTCATGGCGACGATGATGTCATAATGGTCGTCACGACGACGGTGATGTCATAATGGTCGTCATGGCGACGATGATGTCATACTGGTCGTCATGGCGACGGTGTTGCCATAATGGTCGTCATGGCGACGATGATGTCATAATGGTCGTCATGGCGACGATGATGTCATAATGGTCGTCATGCCGACGATGATGTCATAACGGTCGTCATGGCGACGATGATGTCATAATGGTCGTCATGGCGACGGTGTTGCCATAATGGTCGTCATGGTGACGATGATATCATAATGGTCGTCATGGCGACGATGATGTCATAATGGTCGTCATGGCGACGATGATGTCAGTATGGTGGTCATGGCTTTGGTGATGTCATAATGGTCGTCATGGCGACGGTGATGTCATAATGGTCGTCATGGCAATGGTGATGTCAGAATGGTCGTCATGGCGACGATGATGTCACTATGGTGGTCATGGCTTTGGTGATGTCATAATGGTCGTCATGGCGACGATGATGTCATAATGATCGTCATGGCGACGATGATGTCAATATGGTTGTCATGGCTTTGGTGATGTCATAATGGTCGTCATGGCGACGGTGATGTCATAATGGTCGTCATGGCGACGATGATGTCATAATGGTCGTCATGGCGACGATGATGTCAATATGGTTGTCATGGCTTTGGTGATGTCATAATGGTCGTCATGGCGACGATGTTGTCATAATGGTCGTCACGGCGACGATGATGTCATAATGGTCGTCACGGCGACGGTGATGTCATAATGGTCGTCATGGCGACGATGATGTCATATTGGTCGTCATGGCGACGGTGTTGCCATAATGGTCGTCATGGCGACGATGACGTCATAATGGTCGCCATGGCGACGATGATGTCATAATGATCGTCATGGCGACGATGATGTCATAATGGTCGTCATGGCGACGATGATGTCATAATGGTCGTCATGGCGACGATGATGTCATACTGGTCGTCATGGCGACGGTGTTGCCATAATGGTCGTCATGGCGACGATGATGTCATAATGGTCGTCACGGCGACGATGATGTCATAATGGTCGTCACGGCGACGGTAATGTCATAATGGTCGTCACGGCGACGATGATGTCATACTGGTCGTCATGGCGACGGTGTTGCCATAATGGTCGACATGGCGACGATGACGTCATAATGGTCTTCATGGCGACGATGATGTCATAATGGTCGTCATGGCGACGATGATGTCATACTGGTCGTCATGGTGACGGTGTTGCCATAATGGTCGTCATGGCGACGATGATGTCAATATGGTTGTCATGGTTTTGGTGATGTCATTATGGTCGTCATGGCTTTGGTGATGTCATAATGGTCGTCATGGCGACGGTGATGTCATAATGGTCGTCATGGCGACGATGATGTCATAATGGTCGTCACGGCGACGATGATGTCATAATGGTCGTCACGGCGACGGTGATGTCATAATGGTCGTCATGGCGACGATTATGTCATACTGGTCGTCATGCCGACGATGATGTCATAATGGTCGTCATGGCGACGTTGTTGCCATAATGGTCGTCATGGCGACGATGATGTCATAATGGTCGTCATGGCGACGATGATGTCATAATGGTCGTCATGCCTACGATGATGTCATAATGGTCGTCATGGCGACGATGATGTCATAATGGTCGTCATGGCGACGATGACGTCATAATGGTCTTCATGGCGACGATGATGTCATAATGGTCGTCATGGCGACGGTGATGTCATAATAGTCGTCATGGCGACGATGATGTCACAATGGTCGTCATGGCGACGGTGTTGCCATAATGGTCGTCATGGTGACGATGATGTCATAATGGTCGTCATGGCGACGATGATGTCATAATGGTCGTCATGGTGACGATGATGTCAGTATGGTGGTCATGGCTTTGGTGATGTCATAATGGTCGTCATGGCGACCGTGATGTCATAATGGTCGTCATGGCAATGGTGATGTCAGAATGGTCGTCATGGCGACGAAGATGTCAGTATGGTGGTCATGTCTTTGGTGATGTCATAATGGTCGTCATGGCGACGATGATGTCATAATGGTCGTCACGGCGACGATGATGTCATAATGGTCGTCACGGCGACGGTGATGTCATAATGGTCGTCAAGGCGACGATGATGTCATACTGGTCGTCATGGCGACGGTGTTGCCATAATGGTCGTCATGGCGACGATGATGTCATAATGGTCGCCATGGCGACGATGATGTCATAATGGTCGTCATGGCGACGATGACGTCATAATGGTCATCATGGCGACGATGATGTCATAATGTCGTCATGGCGACGATGATGTCATACTGGTCGTCATGGCGACGGTGTTGCCATAATGGTCGTCACGGCGACGATGATGTCATAATGGTCGTCATGGCGACGGTAATGTCATAATGGTCGTCATGGCGACGATGATGTCATACTGGTCGTCATGGCGACGGTGTTGCCATAATGGTCGTCATGGCGACGATGACGTCATAATGGTCGTCATGACGACGATGATGTCATAATGGTCGTCATGACAACGATGATGTCATAATGGTCGTCATGGAGACGATGATGTCATACTGGTCGTCATGGTGACGGTGTTGCCATAATGGTCGCCATGGCGACGATGATGTCAATATGGTTGTCATGGCTTTGGTGATGTCATTATGGTCGTCATGGCTTTGGTGATGTCATAATGGTCGTCATGGCGACGGTGATGTCATAATGGTCGTCATGGCGACGATGATGTCATAATGGTCGTCACGGCGACGATGATGTCATAATGGTCGTCACGGCGACGGTGATGTCATAATGGTCATCATGGCGACGGTGATGTCATAATATTCGTCATGGCGACGATGATATCATAATGGTCGTCATGCCGACGATGATGTCATAATGGTCGTCATGGCGACGGTGTTGCCATAATGGTCGTCATGGCGACGATGATGTCATAATAGTCGTCATGGCGACGGTGATGTCATAATGGTCGTCATGCCGACGATGATGTCATAATGGTCGTCATGGCGACGGTGATGCCATAATAGTCGTCATGGCGACGATGATGTCATAATTGTCGTCATGCCGACGATGATGTCATAATGGTCGTCATGGCGACGTTGTTGCCATAATGGTCGTCATGGTGACGATGATATCATAATGGTCGTCATGGCGACGATGATGTCATAATGGTCGTCATGGCGACGATGATGTCAGTATGGTGGTCATGGCTTTGGTGATGTCATAATGGTCGTCATGGCGACGGTGATGTCATAATGGTCGTCATGGCAATGGTGATGTCAGAATGGTCGTCATGGCGACGATGATGTCAGTATGGTGGTCATGGCTTTGGTGATGTCATAATGGTCGTCATGGCGACGATGATGTCATAATGATCGTCATGGCGACGATGATGTCAATATGGTTGTCATGGCTTTGGTGATGTCATAATGGTCGTCATGGCGACGGTGATGTCATAATGGTCGTCATGGCGACGATGATGTCAATATGGTTGTCATGGCTTTGGTGATGTCATAATGGTCGTCATGGCGACGGTGATGTCATAATGGTCGTCATGGCGACGATGACGTCATAATGGTCATCATGGCGACGATGATGTCATAATGTCGTCATGGCGACGATGATGTCATACTGGTCGTCATGGCGACGGTGTTGCCATAATGGTCGTCACGGCGACGATGATGTCATAATGGTCGTCATGGCGACGGTAATGTCATAATGGTCGTCATGGCGACGATGATGTCATACTGGTCGTCATGGCGACGGTGTTGCCATAATGGTCGTCATGGCGACGATGACGTCATAATGGTCGTCATGACGACGATGATGTCATAATGGTCGTCATGACGACGATGATGTCATAATGGTCGTCATGGAGACGATGATGTCATACTGGTCGTCATGGTGACGGTGTTGCCATAATGGTCGTCATGGCGACGATGATGTCAATATGGTTGTCAAGGCTTTGGTGATGTCATTATGGTCGTCATGGCTTTGGTGATGTCATAATGGTCGTCATGGCGACGGTGATGTCATAATGGTCGTCATGGCGACGATGATGTCATAATGGTCGTCACGGCGACGATGATGTCATAATGGTCGTCACGGCGACGGTGATGTCATAATGGTCATCATGGCGACGGTGATGTCATAATATTCGTCATGGCGACGATGATATCATAATGGTCGTCATGCCGACGATGATGTCATAATGGTCGTCATGGCGACGGTGTTGCCATAATGGTCGTCATGGCGACGATGATGTCATAATGGTCATCATGGCGACGATGATGTTATAATGATCGTCATGGCGACGATGATGTCAATATGGTGGTCATGGCTTTGGTGATGTCATAATGGTCGTCATGGCGACGGTGATGTCATAATGGTCGTCATGGCAATGGTGATGTCAGAATGGTCGTCATGGCGACGATGATGTCAGTATGGTGGTCATGGCTTTGGTGATGTCATAATGGTCGTCATGGCGACGATGATGTCATTATGGTTGTCATGGCTTTGGTGATGTCATAATGGTCGTCATGGCGACGGTGATGTCATAATGGTCGTCATGGCGACGATGATGTCATAATGGTCGTCACGGCGACGATGATGTCATAATGGTCGTCACGGCGACGGTGATGTCATAATGGTCGTCATGGCGACGATGATGTCATACTGGTCGTCATGGCGACGGTGTTGCCATAATGGTCGTCATGGCGACGATGATGTCATAATGGTCGTCATGGCGACGATGATGCCATAATGGTCGTCATGGCGACGATGACGTCATAATGGTCGTCAATGCGACGATGATGTCATAATGGTCGTCATGGCGACGATGATGTCATACTGGTCGTCATGGCGACGGTGTTGCCATAATGGTCGTCATGGCGACGATGATGTCATAATAGTCGTCATGCCGACGATGATGTCATAATGGTGGTCATGGCGACGGTGTTGCCATAATGGTCGTCATGGCGACGATGATGTCATAATAGTCGTCATGGCGACGGTGATGTCATAATGGTCGTCATGCCGACGATGATGTCATAATGGTCGTCATGGCGACGGTGATGCCATAATAGTCGTCATGGCAATGGTGATGTCAGAATGGTCGTCATGGCGACGGTGATGTCATAATGGTCGTCATGGCAATGGTGATGTCAGAATGGTCGTCATGGCGACGATGATGTCAGTATGGTGGTCATGGCTTTGGTGATGTCATAATGGTCGTCATGGCGACGGTGATGTCATAATGGTCGTCATGGCAATGGTGATGTCAGAATGGTCGTCATGGCGACGATTATGTCAGTATGGTGGTCATGGCTTTGGTGATGTCATAATGGTCGTCATGGCGACGATGATGTCATAATGATCGTCATGGCGACGATGATGTCAATATGGTTGTCATGGCTTTGGTGATGTCATAATGGTCGTCATGGCGACGGTGATGTCATAATGGTCGTCATGGCGACGATGATGTCAATATGGTTGTCATGGCTTTGGTGATGTCATAATGGTCGTCATGGCGACGGTGATGTCATAATGGTCGTCATGGCGACGATGATGTCATAATGGTCGTCACGGCGACGGTGATGTCATAATGGTCGTCATGGCGACGGTGATGTCATATTGGTCGTCATGGCGACGGTGTTGCCATAATGGTCGTCATGGCGACGATGACGTCATGATGGTCGCCATGGCGACGATGATGTCATAATGGTCGTCATGGCGACGATGACGTCATAATGGTCGTCATGGCGACGATTATGTCATAATGGTCGTCATGGCGACGATGATGTCATACTGGTCGTCATGGCGACGGTGTTGCCATAATGGTCGTCATGGCGACGATGATGTCATAATGGTCGTCACGGCGACGATGATGTCATAATGGTCGTCACGGCGACGGTAATGTCATAATGGTCGTCACGGCGACGATGATGTCATACTGGTCGTCATGGCGACGGTGTTGCCATAATGGTCGACATGGCGACGATGACGTCATAATGGTCGTCATGGCGACGATGATGTCATAATGGTCGTCATGGCGACGATGAAGTCATACTGGTCGTCATGGTGACGGTGTTGCCATAATGGTCGTCATGGCGACGATGATGTCATAATGGTCGTCATGGCGACGATGACGTCATAATGGTCGTCATGGCGACGATGATGTCAATATGGTCGTCATGGCTTTGGTGATGTCATAATGGTCGTCATGGCGACGGTGATGTCATAATGGTCGTCATGGCGACGATGATGTCATAATGGTCGTCATGGCGACGATGATGTCATAATGGTCGTCATGCCGACGATGATGTCATAATGGTCGTCATGGCGACGATGATGTCATAATGGTCATCATGGCGACGATGATGTCATAATGGTCGTCATGGCGACAGTGATGCCATAATAGTCGTCATGGCGACGATGATGTCATAATGGTCGTCATGGCGACGATGATGTCAATATGGTTGTCATGGCTTTGGTGATGTCATAATGGTCGTCATGGCGACGGTGATGTCATAATGGTCGTCATGGCGACGATGATGTCATAATGGTCGTCATGGCGACGATGATGTCATAATGGTCGTCATGCCGACGATGATGTCATAATGGTCGTCATGGCGACGATGATGTCATAATGGTCGTCATGGCGACGATGATGTCATAATGGTCGTCATGCCGACGATGATGTCATAATGGTCGTCATGGCGACGATGATGTCATAATGGTCATCATGGCGACGATGATGTCATAATGGTCGTCATGGCGACAGTGATGCCATAATAGTCGTCATGGCGACGATGATGTCATAATGGTCGTCATGCCGACGATGATGTCATAATGGTCGTCATGGCGACGGTGTTGCCATAATGGTCGTCATGGTGACGATGATGTCATAATGGTCGTCATGGCGATGATGATGTCATAATGGTCGTCATGGCGACGATGATGTCAGTATGGTGGTCATGGCTTTGGTGATGTCATAATGGTCGTCATGGCGACCGTGATGTCATAATGGTCGTCATGGCAATGGTGATGTCAGAATGGTCATCATGGCGACGATGATGTCAGTATGGTGGTCATGGCTTTGGTGATGTCATAATGGTCGTCATGGCGACGATGATGTCATAATGGTCGTCATGGCGACGATGATGTCAATATGGTTGTCATGTCTTTGGTGATGTCATAATGGTCGTCATGGCGACGGTGATGTCATAATGGTCGTCATGGCGACGATGATGTCATAATGGTCGTCATGGCGACGGTGATGCCATAATAGTCGTCATGGCGACGATGATGTCATAATGGTCGTCATGCCGACGATGATGTCATAATGGTCGTCATGGCGACGGTGTTGCCATAATGGTCGTCATGGTGACGATGATGTCATAATGGTCGTCATGGCGATGATGATGTCATAATGGTCGTCATGGCGACGATGATGTCAGTATGGTGGTCATGGCTTTGGTGATGTCATAATGGTCGTCATGGCGACCGTGATGTCATAATGGTCGTCATGGCAATGGTGATGTCAGAATGGTCATCATGGCGACGATGATGTCAGTATGGTGGTCATGGCTTTGGTGATGTCATAATGGTCGTCATGGCGACGATGATGTCATAATGGTCGTCATGGCGACGATGATGTCAATATGGTCGTCATGTCTTTGGTGATGTCATAATGGTCGTCATGGCGACGGTGATGTCATAATGGTCGTCATGGCGACGATGATGTCATAATGGTCGTCACGGCGACGATGATGTCATAATGGTCGTCACTCCGACGGTGATGTCATAATGGTCGTCATGGCGACGATGATGTCATAATGGTCGTCATGGCGACGATGATGTCAATATGGTTGTCATGTCTTTGGTGATGTCATAATGGTCGTCATGGCGACGGTGATGTCATAATGGTCGTCATGGCGACGATGATGTCATAATGGTCGTCATGGCGACGGTGATGCCATAATAGTCGTCATGGCGACGATGATGTCATAATGGTCGTCATGCCGACGATGATGTCATAATGGTCGTCATGGCGACGGTGTTGCCATAATGGTCGTCATGGTGACGATGATGTCATAATGGTCGTCATGGCGATGATGATGTCATAATGGTCGTCATGGCGACGATGATGTCAGTATGGTGGTCATGGCTTTGGTGATGTCATAATGGTCGTCATGGCGACCGTGATGTCATAATGGTCGTCATGGCAATGGTGATGTCAGAATGGTCATCATGGCGACGATGATGTCAGTATGGTGGTCATGGCTTTGGTGATGTCATAATGGTCGTCATGGCGACGATGATGTCATAATGGTCGTCATGGCGACGATGATGTCAATATGGTTGTCATGTCTTTGGTGATGTCATAATGGTCGTCATGGCGACGGTGATGTCATAATGGTCGTCATGGCGACGATGATGTCATAATGGTCGTCACGGCGACGATGATGTCATAATGGTCGTCACTCCGACGGTGATGTCATAATGGTCGTCATGGCGACTATGATGTCATACTGGTCGCCATGGCGACGGTGTTGCCATAATGGTCGTCATGGCGACGATGATGTCATAATGGTCGCCATGGCGACGATGATGTCATAATGGTCGTCATGGCGATGATGACGTCATAATGGTCATCATGGCGACGATGATGTCATAATGTCGTCATGGCGACGATGATGTCATACTGGTCGTCATGGCGACGGTGTTGCCATAATGGTCGTCATGGCGACGATGATGTCATAATGGTCGTCACAGCGACGATGATGTCATAATGGTCGTCCCGGCGACGGTAATGTCATAATGGTCGTCATGGCGACGATGATGTCATACTGGTCGTCATGGCGACGGTGTTGCCATAATGGTCGTCATGGCGACGATGATGTCATAATGGTCGTCATGACGACGATGATGTCATACTGGTCGTCATGGTGACGGTGTTGCCATAATGGTCGTCATGGCGACGATGATGTCAATATGGTTGTCATGGCTTTGGTGATGTCATTATGGTCGTCATGGCTTTGGTGATGTCATAATGGTCGTCATGGCGACGGTGATGTCATAATGGTCGTCATGGCGACGATGATGTCATAATGGTCGTCACGGCGACGATGATGTCATAATGGTCGTCACGGCGACGGTGATGTCATAATGGTCGTCATGGCGACGATGATGTCATACTGTTCGTCATGGCGACGGTGTTGCCATAATGGTCGTCATGGCGACGATGATGTCATAATGGTCGTCATGGCGACGATGATGTCATAATGGTCGTCATGCCGACGATGATGTCATAATGGTCGTCATGGCGAAGATGATGTCATAATGGTCGTCATGGTGACGATGATGTCATAATGGTCGTCATGGCGACGATGATGTCATAATGGTCGTCATGCCGACGATGATGTCATAATGGTCGTCATGGCGAAGATGATGTCATAATGGTCGTCATGGTGACGATGATGTCATATTGGTCGTCATGGCGACGATGACGTCATAATGGTCGTCATGGCGACGATGATGTCATAATGGTCGTCATGGCGACGGTGATGTCATAATATTCGTCATGGCGACGATGATATCATAATGGTCGTCATGCCGACGATGATGTCATAATGGTCGTCATGGCGACGGTGTTGCCATAATGGTCGTCATGGCGACGATGATGTCATAATGGTCGTCATGGCGACGATGATGTTATAATGATCGTCATGGCGACGATGATGTCAGTATGGTGGTCATGGCTTTGGTGATGTCATAATGGTCGTCATGGCGACGGTGATGTCATAATGGTCGTCATGGCAATGGTGATGTCAGAATGGTCGTCATGGCGACGATGATGTCAGTATGGTGGTCATGGCTTTGGTGATGTCATAATGGTCGTCATGGCGACGATGATGTCATTAGGGTTGTCATGGCTTTGGTGATGTCATAATGGTCGTCATGGCGACGATGATGTCATAATGGTCGTCATGGCGACGATGATGTCATAATGGTCGTCACGGCGATGATGATGTCATAATGGTCGTCACGGCGACGGCGATGTCATAATGGTCGTCATGGCGACAATGATGTCATACTGGTCGTCATGGCGACGGTGTTGCCATAATGGTCGTCATGGCGACGATGATGCCATAATGGTCGTCATGGCGACGATGACGTCATAATGGTCGTCATGGCGACGATGATGTCATAATGGTCGTCATGGCGACGATGATGTCATACTGGTCGTCATGGCGACGGTGTTGCCATAATGGTCGTCATGGCGACGATGATGTCATAATGGTCGTCATGCCGACGATGATGTCATAATGGTCGTCATGGCGACGGTGTTGCCATAATGGTCGTCATGGCGACGATGATGTCATAATGGTCGTCATGGCGACGGTGATGTCATAATGGTCGTCATGCCGACGATGATGTCATAATGGTCGTCATGGCGACGGTGTTGCCATAATGGTCGTCATGGTGACGATGATGTCATAATGGTCGTCATGGCGACGATGATGTCATAATGGTCGTCATGGTGACGATGATGTCAGTATGGTGGTCATGGCTTTGGTGATGTCATAATGGTCGTCATGGCGACCGTGATGTCATAATGGTCGTCATGGCAATGGTGATGTCAGAATGGTCGTCATGGCGACGATGATGTCAGTATGGTGGTCATGGCTTTGGTGATGTCATAATGGTCGTCATGGCGACGATGATGTCATAATGGTCGTCATGGCGACGATGATGTCAATATGGTTGTCATGGCTTTGGTGATGTCATAATGGTCGTCATGGCGACGGTGATGTCATAATGGTCGTCATGGCGACGATGATGTCATAATGGTCGTCACGGCGACGATGATGTCATAATGGTCGTCACGGCGACGGTGATGTCATAATGGTCGTCATGGCGACGATGATGTCATACTGGTCGTCATGGCGACGGTGTTGCCATAATGGTCGTCATGGCGACGATGATATCATAATGATCGCCATGGCGACGATGATGTCATAATGGTCGTCATGGCGACGATGGCGTCATAATGGTCATCATGGCGACGATGATATCATAATGATCGCCATGGCGACGATGATGTCATAATGGTCGTCACGGCGACAGTAATGTCATAATGGTCGTCATGGCGACGATGATGTCATAATGATCGTCATGGCGACGATGATGTCATACAGGTCGTCATGGTGACGGTGTTGCCATAATGGTCGTCATGGCGACGATGATGTCAATATGGTTGTCATGGCTTTGGTGATGTCATTATGGTCGTCATGGCTTTGGTGATGTCATAATGGTCGTCATGGCGACGGTGATGTCATAATGGTCGTCATGGCGACGATGATGTCATAATGGTCGTCACGGCGACGATGATGTCATAATGGTCGTCATGGCGACGGTGATGTCATAATGGTCATCATGGCGACGGTGATGTCATAATATTCGTCATGGCGACGATGATATCATAATGGTCGTCATGCCGACGATGATGTCATAATGGTCGTCATGGCGACGGTGTTGCCATAATGGTCGTCATGGCGACGATGATGTCATAATGGTCGTCATGGCGACGATGATGTTATAATGATCGTCATGGCGACGATGATGTCAGTATGGTGGTCATGGCTTTGGTGATTTCATAATGGTCGTCATGGCGACGGTGATGTCATAATGGTCGTCATGGCAATGGTGATGTCAGAATGGTCGTCATGGCGACGATGATGTCAGTATGGTGGTCATGGCTTTGGTGATGTCATAATGGTCGTCATGGCGACGATGATGTCATTATGGTTGTCATGGCTTTGGTGATGTCATAATGGTCGTCATGGCGACGGTGATGTCATAATGATCGTCATGGCGACGATGATGTCATAATGGTCGTCACGGCGATGATGATGTCATAATGGTCGTCACGGCGACGGTGATGTCATAATGGTCGTCATGGCGACGGTGATGTCATAATGGTCGTCATGGCGACGATGACGTCATAATGGTCGTCATGGCGACGATGACGTCATAATGGTCGTCATGGCGACGATGATGTTATAATGGTCGTCATGGCGACGGTGATGTCATAATAGTCGTCATGGCGACGATGATGTCATAATGGTCGTCATGCCGACGATGATGTCATAATGGTCGTCATGGCAACGTTGTTGCCATAATGGTCGTCATGGCGACGATGATGTCATAATGGTCGTCACGGCGACGGTGATGTCATAATGGTCGTCATGGCGACGATGATGTCATACTGGTCGTCATGGCGACGGTGTTGCCATAATGGTCGTCATGGCGACGATGATGTCATAATGGTCGTCATGGCGACGATGATGTCATAATGGTCGTCATGCCGACGATGATGTCATAACGGTCGTCATGGCGACGATGATGTCATAATGGTCGTCATGGCGACGATGACATCATAATGGTCGTCATGGCGACGATGATGTCATAATGGTCGTTATGGCGACGGTGATGCCATAATGGTCGTCATGGCGACGGTGATGTCATAATGGTCGTCATGGCAATGGTGATGTCAGAATGGTCGTCATGGCGACGATGATGTCAGTATGGTGGTCATGGCTTTGGTGATGTCATAATGGTCGTCATGGCGACGATGATATCATAATGATCGTCATGGCGACGATGATGTCAATATGGTTGTCATGGCTTTGGTGATGTCATAACGGTCGTCATGGCTTTAGTGATGTCATATTGGTCGTCATGGCGACGATGATGTCATAATGGTCGTCATGGCGACGATGATGTCAATATGGTTGTCATGGCTTTGGTGATGTCATAATGGTCGTCATGGCGACGATGATGTCATAATGGTCGTCACGGCGACGGTGATGTCATAATGGTCGTCATGGCGACGATGATGTCATACTGGTCGTCATGGCGACGGTGTTGCCATAATGGTCGTCATGGCGACGATGATGTCATAATGGTCGTCATGGCGACGATGATGTCATAATGGTCGTCATGCCGACGATGATGTCATAATGGTCGTCATGGCGAAGATGATGTCATAATGGTCGTCATGGTGACGATGATGTCATAATGGTCGTCATGGCGACGATGACGTCATAATGGTCGTCATGGCGACGACGATGTCATAATGGTCGTCATGGCGACGGTGATGTCATAATATTCGTCATGGCGACGATGATGTCATAATGGTCGTCATGCCGACGATGATGTCATAATGGTCGTCATGGCGACGGTGTTGCCATAATGGTCGTCATGGCGACGATGATGTCATAATGGTCGTCATGGCGACGATGATGTCATAATGGTCGTCATGGCGACGGTGATGTCATAATGGTCGTCATGGCTTTGGTGATGTCATAATGGTCGTCATGGCGACGATGATGTCATTAGGGTCGTCATGGCGACGATGATGTCATAATGGTCGTCATGGCGACGATGATGTCATAATGGTCGTCATGGCGACGATGATGTCATAATGGTCGTCACGGCGATGATGATGTCATAATGGTCGTCACGGCGACGGCGATGTCATAATGGTCGTCACGGCGACGGTGATGTCAATATGGTTGTCATGGCTTTGGTGATGTCATAATGGTCGTCATGGCTTTGGTGATGTCATAATGGTCGTCATGGCGACGATGATGTCATAATGGTCGTCACGGCGACGATGATGTCATAATGGTCGTCACGGCGACGGTGATGTCAATATGGTTGTCATGGCTTTGGTGATGTCATAATGGTCGTCATGGCTTTGGTGATGTCATAATGGTCGTCATGGCGACGATGATGTCATAATGGTCGTCACGGCGACGATGATGTCATAATGGTCGTCACGGCGACGGTGATGTCATAATGGTCGTCATGGCGACGATGATGTCATATTGGTCGTCATGGCGACGGTGTTGCCATAATGGTCGTCATGGCGACGATGACGTCATAATGGTCGCCATGGCGACGATGATGTCATAATGATCGTCATGGCGACGATGACGTCATAATGGTCGTCATGGCGACGATGATGTCATAATGGTCGTCATGGCGACGATGATGTCATACTGGTCGTCATGGCGACGGTGTTGCCATAATGGTCGTCATGTCGACGATGATGTCATAATGGTCGTCACGGCGACGATGATGTCATAATGGTCGTCACGGCGACGGTAATGTCATAATGGTCGTCACGGCGACGATGATGTCATACTGGTCGTCATGGCGACGGTGTTGCCATAATGGTCGACATGGCGACGATGACGTCATAATTGTCGTCATGGCGACGATGATGTCATAATGGTCGTCATGGCGACGATGATGTCATACTGGTCGTCATGGCGACGGTGTTGCCATAATGGTCGTCATGGCGACGATGATGTCATAATGGTCGTCATGCCGACGATGATGTCATAATGGTCGTCATGGCGACGGTGTTGCCATAATGGTCGTCATGGCGACGATGATGTCATAATGGTCGTCATGGCGAAGATGATGTCATAATGGTCGTCATGGCGACGATGACGTCATAATGGTCGTCATGGCGACGATGACTTCATAATGGTCGTCATGGCTTTGGTGATGTCATAATGGTCGTCATGGCGACGATGATGTCATAATGATCGTCATGGCGACGATGATGTCAATATGGTTGTCATGGCTTTGGTGATGTCATAACGGTCGTCATGGCGACGGTGATGTCATAATGGTCGTCATGGCGACGATGATGTCATACTGGTCGTCATGGCGACGGTGTTGCCATAATGGTCGTCATGTCGACGATGATGTCATAATGGTCGTCACGGCGACGATGATGTCATAATGGTCGTCACGGCGACGGTAATGTCATAATGGTCGTCACGGCGACGATGATGTCATACTGGTCGTCATGGCGACGGTGTTGCCATAATGGTCGACATGGCGACGATGACGTCATAATTGTCGTCATGGCGACGATGATGTCATAATGGTCGTCATGGCGACGATGATGTCATACTGGTCGTCATGGCGACGGTGTTGCCATAATGGTCGTCATGGCGACGATGATGTCATAATGGTCGTCATGCCGACGATGATGTCATAATGGTCGTCATGGCGACGGTGTTGCCATAATGGTCGTCATGGCGACGATGATGTCATAATGGTCGTCATGGCGAAGATGATGTCATAATGGTCGTCATGGCGACGATGACGTCATAATGGTCGTCATGGCGACGATGACGTCATAATGGTCGTCATGCCGACGATGATGTCATAATGGTCGACATGACGACGGTGTTGCCATAATGGTCGTCATGGTGACGATGATATCATAATGGTTGTCATGGCGACGATGATGTCATAATGGTCGTCATGGCGACGATGATGTCAGTATGGTGGTCATGGCTTTGGTGATGTCATAATGGTCGTCATGGCGACGGTGATGTCATAATGGTCGTCATGGCAATGGTGATGTCAGAATGGTCGTCATGGCGACGATGATGTCAGTATGGTGGTCATGGCTTTGGTGATGTCATAATGGTCGTCATGGCGACGATGATGTCATAATGATCGTCATGGCGACGATGATGTCAATATGGTTGTCATGGCTTTGGTGATGTCATAACGGTCGTCATGGCGACGGTGATGTCATAATGGTCGTCATGGCGACGATGATGTCATAATGGTCGTCATGGCGACGATGATGTCAATATGGTTGTCATGGCTTTGGTGATGTCATAATGGTCGTCATGGCTTTGGTGATGTCATAATGGTCGTCATGGCGACGATGATGTCATAATGGTCGTCACGGCGACGATGATGTCATAATGGTCGTCACGGCGACGGTGATGTCAATATGGTTGTCATGGCTTTGGTGATGTCATAATGGTCGTCATGGCTTTGGTGATGTCATAATGGTCGTCATGGCGACGATGATGTCATAATGGTCGTCACGGCGACGATGATGTCATAATGGTCGTCACGGCGACGGTGATGTCATAATGGTCGTCATGGCGACGATGATGTCATATTGGTCGTCATGGCGACGGTGTTGCCATAATGGTCGTCATGGCGACGATGACGTCATAATGGTCGCCATGGCGACGATGATGTAATAATGATCGTCATGGCGACGATGACGTCATAATGGTCGTCATGGCGACGATGATGTCATAATGGTCGTCATGGCGACGATGATGTCATACTGGTCGTCATGGCGACGGTGTTGCCATAATGGTCGTCATGTCGACGATGATGTCATAATGGTCGTCACGGCGACGATGATGTCATAATGGTCGTCACGGCGACGGTAATGTCATAATGGTCGTCACGGCGACGATGATGTCATACTGGTCGTCATGGCGACGGTGTTGCCATAATGGTCGACATGGCGACGATGACGTCATAATTGTCGTCATGGCGACGATGATGTCATAATGGTCGTCATGGCGACGATGATGTCATACTGGTCGTCATGGCGACGGTGTTGCCATAATGGTCGTCATGGCGACGATGATGTCATAATGGTCGTCATGCCGACGATGATGTCATAATGGTCGTCATGGCGACGGTGTTGCCATAATGGTCGTCATGGCGACGATGATGTCATAATGGTCGTCATGGCGAAGATGATGTCATAATGGTCGTCATGGCGACGATGACGTCATAATGGTCGTCATGGCGACGATGACGTCATAATGGTCGTCATGCCGACGATGATGTCATAATGGTCGACATGGCGACGGTGTTGCCATAATGGTCGTCATGGTGACGATGATATCATAATGGTCGTCATGGCGACGATGATGTCATAATGGTCGTCATGGCGACGATGATGTCAGTATGGTGGTCATGGCTTTGGTGATGTCATAATGGTCGTCATGGCGACGGTGATGTCATAATGGTCGTCATGGCAATGGTGATGTCAGAATGGTCGTCATGGCGACGATGATGTCAGTATGGTGGTCATGGCTTTGGTGATGTCATAATGGTCGTCATGGCGACGATGATGTCATAATGATCGTCATGGCGACGATGATGTCAATATGGTTGTAATGGCTTTGGTGATGTCATAACGGTCGTCATGGCGACGGTGATGTCATAATGGTCGTCATGGCGACGATGATGTCATAATGGTCGTCATGGCGACGATGATGTCAATATGGTTGTCATGGCTTTGGTGATGTCATAATGGTCGTCATGGCTTTGGTGATGTCATAATGGTCGTCATGGCGACGATGATGTCATAATGGTCGTCACGGCGACGATGATGTCATAATGGTCGTCACGGCGACGGTGATGTCATAATGGTCGTCATGGCGACGATGACGTCATATTGGTCGTCATGGCGACGGTGTTGCCATAATGGTCGTCATGGCGACGATGACGTCATAATGGTCGCCATGGCGACGATGATGTCATAATGATCGTCATGGCGACGATGACGTCATAATGGTCGTCATGGCGACGATGATGTCATAATGGTCGTCATGGCGACGATGATGTCATACTGGTCGTCATGGCGACGGTGTTGCCATAATGGTCGTCATGTCGACGATGATGTCATAATGGTCGTCACGGCGACGATGATGTCATAATGGTCGTCACGGCGACGGTAATGTCATAATGGTCGTCACGGCGACGATGATGTCATACTGGTCGTCATGGCGACGGTGTTGCCATAATGGTCGACATGGCGACGATGACGTCATAATTGTCGTCATGGCGACGATGATGTCATAATGTTCGTCATGGCGACGATGATGTCATACTGGTCGTCATGGTGACGGTGTTGCCATAATGGTCGTCATGGCGACGATGATGTCAATATGGTTGTCATGGCTTTGGTGATGTCATTATGGTCGTCATGGCTTTGGTGATGTCATAATGGTCGTCATGGCGACGGTGATGTCATAATGGTCGTCATGGCGACGATGATGTCATAATGGTCGTCACGGCGACGATGAAGTCATAATGGTCGTCACGGCGACGGTGATGTCATAAATGGTCGTCATGGCGACGATGATGTCATACTGGTCGTCATGCCGACGATGATGTCATAATGGTCGTCATGGCGACGTTGTTGCCATAATGGTCGTCATGGCGACGATGATGTCATAATGGTCGTCATGGCGACGATGATGTCATAATGGTCGTCATGGCGACGATGATGTCATAATGGTCGTCATGCCGACGATGATGTCATAATGGTCATCATGGCGACGATGATGTCATAATGGTCGTCATGGCGACGATGACGTCATAATGGTCTTCATGGCGACGATGACGTCATAATGGTCCTCATGGCGACGGTGATGTCATAATAGTCGTCATGGCGACGATGATGTCATAATGGTCGTCATGCCGACGATGATGTCATACTGGTCGTCATGGCGACGGTGTTGCCATAATGGTCGACATGGCGACGATGACGTCATAATTGTCGTCATGGCGACGATGATGTCATAATGGTCGTCATGGCGACGATGATGTCATACTGGTCGTCATGGCGACGGTGTTGCCATAATGGTCGTCATGGCGACGATGATGTCATAATGGTCGTCATGCCGACGATGATGTCATAATGGTCGTCATGGCGACGGTGTTGCCATAATGGTCGTCATGGCGACGATGATGTCATAATGGTCGTCATGGCGAAGATGATGTCATAATGGTCGTCATGGCGACGATGACGTCATAATGGTCGTCATGGCGACGGTGACGTCATAATGGTCGTCATGCCGACGATGATGTCATAATGGTCGACATGACGACGGTGTTGCCATAATGGTCGTCACGGCGACGGTGATGTCATAATGGTCGTCATGGCGACGATGATGTCATACTGGTCGTCATGGCGACGGTGTTGCCATAATGGTCGTCATGGCGACGATGATGTCATAATGGTCGTCATGGCGACGATGATGTCATAATGGTCGTCATGCCGACGATGATGTCATAATGGTCGTCATGGCGAAGATGATGTCATAATGGTCGTCATGGTGACGATGATGTCATAATGGTCGTCATGGCGACGATGACGTCATAATGGTCGTCATGGCGACGACGATGTCATAATGGTCGTCATGGCGACGGTGATGTCATAATATTCGTCATGGCGACGATGATGTCATAATGGTCGTCATGCCGACGATGATGTCATAATGGTCGTCATGGCGACGGTGTTGCCATAATGGTCGTCATGGCGACGATGATGTCATAATGGTCGTCATGGCGACGATGATGTCATAATGGTCGTCATGGCGACGGTGATGTCATAATGGTCGTCATGGCTTTGGTGATGTCATAATGGTCGTCATGGCGACGATGATGTCATTAGGGTCGTCATGGCGACGATGATGTCATAATGGTCGTCATGGCGACGATGATGTCATAATGGTCGTCATGGCGACGATGATGTCATAATGGTCGTCACGGCGATGATGATGTCATAATGGTCGTCACGGCGACGGCGATGTCATAATGGTCGTCACGGCGACGGTGATGTCAATATGGTTGTCATGGCTTTGGTGATGTCATAATGGTCGTCATGGCTTTGGTGATGTCATAATGGTCGTCATGGCGACGATGATGTCATAATGGTCGTCACGGCGACGATGATGTCATAATGGTCGTCACGGCGACGGTGATGTCAATATGGTTGTCATGGCTTTGGTGATGTCATAATGGTCGTCATGGCTTTGGTGATGTCATAATGGTCGTCATGGCGACGATGATGTCATAATGGTCGTCACGGCGACGATGATGTCATAATGGTCGTCACGGCGACGGTGATGTCATAATGGTCGTCATGGCGACGATGATGTCATATTGGTCGTCATGGCGACGGTGTTGCCATAATGGTCGTCATGGCGACGATGACGTCATAATGGTCGCCATGGCGACGATGATGTCATAATGATCGTCATGGCGACGATGACGTCATAATGGTCGTCATGGCGACGATGATGTCATAATGGTCGTCATGGCGACGATGATGTCATACTGGTCGTCATGGCGACGGTGTTGCCATAATGGTCGTCATGTCGACGATGATGTCATAATGGTCGTCACGGCGACGATGATGTCATAATGGTCGTCACGGCGACGGTAATGTCATAATGGTCGTCACGGCGACGATGATGTCATACTGGTCGTCATGGCGACGGTGTTGCCATAATGGTCGACATGGCGACGATGACGTCATAATTGTCGTCATGGCGACGATGATGTCATAATGGTCGTCATGGCGACGATGATGTCATACTGGTCGTCATGGCGACGGTGTTGCCATAATGGTCGTCATGGCGACGATGATGTCATAATGGTCGTCATGCCGACGATGATGTCATAATGGTCGTCATGGCGACGGTGTTGCCATAATGGTCGTCATGGCGACGATGATGTCATAATGGTCGTCATGGCGAAGATGATGTCATAATGGTCGTCATGGCGACGATGACGTCATAATGGTCGTCATGGCGACGATGACGTCATAATGGTCGTCATGGCTTTGGTGATGTCATAATGGTCGTCATGGCGACGATGATGTCATAATGATCGTCATGGCGACGATGATGTCAATATGGTTGTCATGGCTTTGGTGATGTCATAACGGTCGTCATGGCGACGGTGATGTCATAATGGTCGTCATGGCGACGATGATGTCATACTGGTCGTCATGGCGACGGTGTTGCCATAATGGTCGTCATGTCGACGATGATGTCATAATGGTCGTCACGGCGACGATGATGTCATAATGGTCGTCACGGCGACGGTAATGTCATAATGGTCGTCACGGCGACGATGATGTCATACTGGTCGTCATGGCGACGGTGTTGCCATAATGGTCGACATGGCGACGATGACGTCATAATTGTCGTCATGGCGACGATGATGTCATAATGGTCGTCATGGCGACGATGATGTCATACTGGTCGTCATGGCGACGGTGTTGCCATAATGGTCGTCATGGCGACGATGATGTCATAATGGTCGTCATGCCGACGATGATGTCATAATGGTCGTCATGGCGACGGTGTTGCCATAATGGTCGTCATGGCGACGATGATGTCATAATGGTCGTCATGGCGAAGATGATGTCATAATGGTCGTCATGGCGACGATGACGTCATAATGGTCGTCATGGCGACGATGACGTCATAATGGTCGTCATGCCGACGATGATGTCATAATGGTCGACATGACGACGGTGTTGCCATAATGGTCGTCATGGTGACGATGATATCATAATGGTTGTCATGGCGACGATGATGTCATAATGGTCGTCATGGCGACGATGATGTCAGTATGGTGGTCATGGCTTTGGTGATGTCATAATGGTCGTCATGGCGACGGTGATGTCATAATGGTCGTCATGGCAATGGTGATGTCAGAATGGTCGTCATGGCGACGATGATGTCAGTATGGTGGTCATGGCTTTGGTGATGTCATAATGGTCGTCATGGCGACGATGATGTCATAATGATCGTCATGGCGACGATGATGTCAATATGGTTGTCATGGCTTTGGTGATGTCATAACGGTCGTCATGGCGACGGTGATGTCATAATGGTCGTCATGGCGACGATGATGTCATAATGGTCGTCATGGCGACGATGATGTCAATATGGTTGTCATGGCTTTGGTGATGTCATAATGGTCGTCATGGCTTTGGTGATGTCATAATGGTCGTCATGGCGACGATGATGTCATAATGGTCGTCACGGCGACGATGATGTCATAATGGTCGTCACGGCGACGGTGATGTCAATATGGTTGTCATGGCTTTGGTGATGTCATAATGGTCGTCATGGCTTTGGTGATGTCATAATGGTCGTCATGGCGACGATGATGTCATAATGGTCGTCACGGCGACGATGATGTCATAATGGTCGTCACGGCGACGGTGATGTCATAATGGTCGTCATGGCGACGATGATGTCATATTGGTCGTCATGGCGACGGTGTTGCCATAATGGTCGTCATGGCGACGATGACGTCATAATGGTCGCCATGGCGACGATGATGTAATAATGATCGTCATGGCGACGATGACGTCATAATGGTCGTCATGGCGACGATGATGTCATAATGGTCGTCATGGCGACGATGATGTCATACTGGTCGTCATGGCGACGGTGTTGCCATAATGGTCGTCATGTCGACGATGATGTCATAATGGTCGTCACGGCGACGATGATGTCATAATGGTCGTCACGGCGACGGTAATGTCATAATGGTCGTCACGGCGACGATGATGTCATACTGGTCGTCATGGCGACGGTGTTGCCATAATGGTCGACATGGCGACGATGACGTCATAATTGTCGTCATGGCGACGATGATGTCATAATGGTCGTCATGGCGACGATGATGTCATACTGGTCGTCATGGCGACGGTGTTGCCATAATGGTCGTCATGGCGACGATGATGTCATAATGGTCGTCATGCCGACGATGATGTCATAATGGTCGTCATGGCGACGGTGTTGCCATAATGGTCGTCATGGCGACGATGATGTCATAATGGTCGTCATGGCGAAGATGATGTCATAATGGTCGTCATGGCGACGATGACGTCATAATGGTCGTCATGGCGACGATGACGTCATAATGGTCGTCATGCCGACGATGATGTCATAATGGTCGACATGGCGACGGTGTTGCCATAATGGTCGTCATGGTGACGATGATATCATAATGGTCGTCATGGCGACGATGATGTCATAATGGTCGTCATGGCGACGATGATGTCAGTATGGTGGTCATGGCTTTGGTGATGTCATAATGGTCGTCATGGCGACGGTGATGTCATAATGGTCGTCATGGCAATGGTGATGTCAGAATGGTCGTCATGGCGACGATGATGTCAGTATGGTGGTCATGGCTTTGGTGATGTCATAATGGTCGTCATGGCGACGATGATGTCATAATGATCGTCATGGCGACGATGATGTCAATATGGTTGTAATGGCTTTGGTGATGTCATAACGGTCGTCATGGCGACGGTGATGTCATAATGGTCGTCATGGCGACGATGATGTCATAATGGTCGTCATGGCGACGATGATGTCAATATGGTTGTCATGGCTTTGGTGATGTCATAATGGTCGTCATGGCTTTGGTGATGTCATAATGGTCGTCATGGCGACGATGATGTCATAATGGTCGTCACGGCGACGATGATGTCATAATGGTCGTCACGGCGACGGTGATGTCATAATGGTCGTCATGGCGACGATGATGTCATATTGGTCGTCATGGCGACGGTGTTGCCATAATGGTCGTCATGGCGACGATGACGTCATAATGGTCGCCATGGCGACGATGATGTCATAATGATCGTCATGGCGACGATGACGTCATAATGGTCGTCATGGCGACGATGATGTCATAATGGTCGTCATGGCGACGATGATGTCATACTGGTCGTCATGGCGACGGTGTTGCCATAATGGTCGTCATGTCGACGATGATGTCATAATGGTCGTCACGGCGACGATGATGTCATAATGGTCGTCACGGCGACGGTAATGTCATAATGGTCGTCACGGCGACGATGATGTCATACTGGTCGTCATGGCGACGGTGTTGCCATAATGGTCGACATGGCGACGATGACGTCATAATTGTCGTCATGGCGACGATGATGTCATAATGTTCGTCATGGCGACGATGATGTCATACTGGTCGTCATGGTGACGGTGTTGCCATAATGGTCGTCATGGCGACGATGATGTCAATATGGTTGTCATGGCTTTGGTGATGTCATTATGGTCGTCATGGCTTTGGTGATGTCATAATGGTCGTCATGGCGACGGTGATGTCATAATGGTCGTCATGGCGACGATGATGTCATAATGGTCGTCACGGCGACGATGAAGTCATAATGGTCGTCACGGCGACGGTGATGTCATAAATGGTCGTCATGGCGACGATGATGTCATACTGGTCGTCATGCCGACGATGATGTCATAATGGTCGTCATGGCGACGTTGTTGCCATAATGGTCGTCATGGCGACGATGATGTCATAATGGTCGTCATGGCGACGATGATGTCATAATGGTCGTCATGGCGACGATGATGTCATAATGGTCGTCATGCCGACGATGATGTCATAATGGTCATCATGGCGACGATGATGTCATAATGGTCGTCATGGCGACGATGACGTCATAATGGTCTTCATGGCGACGATGACGTCATAATGGTCCTCATGGCGACGGTGATGTCATAATAGTCGTCATGGCGACGATGATGTCATAATGGTCGTCATGCCGACGATGATGTCATACTGGTCGTCATGGCGACGGTGTTGCCATAATGGTCGACATGGCGACGATGACGTCATAATTGTCGTCATGGCGACGATGATGTCATAATGGTCGTCATGGCGACGATGATGTCATACTGGTCGTCATGGCGACGGTGTTGCCATAATGGTCGTCATGGCGACGATGATGTCATAATGGTCGTCATGCCGACGATGATGTCATAATGGTCGTCATGGCGACGGTGTTGCCATAATGGTCGTCATGGCGACGATGATGTCATAATGGTCGTCATGGCGAAGATGATGTCATAATGGTCGTCATGGCGACGATGACGTCATAATGGTCGTCATGGCGACGGTGACGTCATAATGGTCGTCATGCCGACGATGATGTCATAATGGTCGACATGACGACGGTGTTGCCATAATGGTCGTCATGGTGACGATGATATCATAATGGTCGTCATGGCGACGATGATGTCATAATGGTCGTCATGGCGACGATGATGTCAGTATGGTGGTCATGGCTTTGGTGATGTCATAATGGTCGTCATGGCGACGGTGATGTCATAATGGTCGTCATGGCAATGGTGATGTCAGAATGGTCGTCATGGCGACGATGATGTCAGTATGGTGGTCATGGCTTTGGTGATGTCATAATGGTCGTCATGGCGACGATGATGTCATAATGATCGTCATGGCGACGATGATGTCAATATGGTTGTCATGGCTTTGGTGATGTCATAACGGTCGTCATGGCGACGGTGATGTCATAATGGTCGTCATGGCGACGATGATGTCATAATGGTCGTCATGGCGACGATGATGTCAATATGGTTGTCATGGCTTTGGTGATGTCATAATGGTCGTCATGGCTTTGGTGATGTCATAATGGTCGTCATGGCGACGATGATGTCATAATGGTCGTCACGGCGACGATGATGTCATAATGGTCGTCACGGCGACGGTGATGTCAATATGGTTGTCATGGCTTTGGTGATGTCATAATGGTCGTCATGGCTTTGGTGATGTCATAATGGTCGTCATGGCGACGATGATGTCATAATGGTCGTCACGGCGACGATGATGTCATAATGGTCGTCACGGCGACGGTGATGTCATAATGGTCGTCATGGCGACGATGATGTCATATTGGTCGTCATGGCGACGGTGTTGCCATAATGGTCGTCATGGCGACGATGACGTCATAATGGTCGTCATGGCGACGATGATGTCATAATGGTCGTCATGGCGACGATGATGTCATACTGGTCGTCATGGCGACGGTGTTGCCATAATGGTCGACATGGCGACGATGACGTCATAATTGTCGTCATGGCGACGATGATGTCATAATGGTCGTCACGGCGACGATGATGTCATACTGGTCGTCATGGCGACGGTGTTGCCATAATGGTCGACATGGCGACGATGACGTCATAATTGTCGTCATGGCGACGATGATGTCATAATGGTCGTCATGGCGACGATGATGTCATACTGGTCGTCATGGCGACGGTGTTGCCATAATGGTCGTCATGGCGACGATGATGTCATAATGGTCGTCATGCCGACGATGATGTCATAATGGTCGTCATGGCGACGGTGTTGCCATAATGGTCGTCATGGCGACAATGATGTCATAATGGTCGTCATGGCGAAGATGATGTCATAATGGTCGTCATGGCGACGATGACGTCATAATGGTCGTCATGGCGACGATGACGTCATAATGGTCGTCATGCCGACGATGATGTCATAATGGTCGACATGGCGACGGTGTTGCCATAATGGTCGTCATGGTGACGATGATATCATAATGGTCGTCATGGCGACGATGATGTCATAATGGTCGTCATGGCGACGATGATGTCAGTATGGTGGTCATGGCTTTGGTGATGTCATAATGGTCGTCATGGCGACGGTGATGTCATAATGGTCGTCATGGCAATGGTGATGTCAGAATGGTCGTCATGGCGACGATGATGTCAGTATGGTGGTCATGGCTTTGGTGATGTCATAATGGTCGTCATGGCGACGATGATGTCATAATGATCGTCATGGCGACGATGATGTCAATATGGTTGTCATGGCTTTGGTGATGTCATAACGGTCGTCATGGCGACGGTGATGTCATAATGGTCGTCATGGCGACGATGATGTCATAATGGTCGTCATGGCGACGATGATGTCAATATGGTTGTCATGGCTTTGGTGATGTCATAATGGTCGTCATGGCTTTGGTGATGTCATAATGGTCGTCATGGCGACGATGATGTCATAATGGTCGTCACGGCGACGATGATGTCATAATGGTCGTCACGGCGACGGTGATGTCATAATGGTCGTCATGGCGACGATGATGTCATATTGGTCGTCATGGCGACGGTGTTGCCATAATGGTCGTCATGGCGACGATGACGTCATAATGGTCGCCATGGCGACGATGATGTCATAATGATCGTCATGGCGACGATGACGTCATAATGGTCGTCATGGCGACGATGATGTCATAATGGTCGTCATGGCGACGATGATGTCATACTGGTCGTCATGGCGACGGTGTTGCCATAATGGTCGTCATGTCGACGATGATGTCATAATGGTCGTCACGGCGACGATGATGTCATAATGGTCGTCACGGCGACGGTAATGTCATAATGGTCGTCACGGCGACGATGATGTCATACTGGTCGTCATGGCGACGGTGTTGCCATAATGGTCGACATGGCGACGATGACGTCATAATTGTCGTCATGGCGACGATGATGTCATAATGGTCGTCATGGCGACGATGATGTCATACTGGTCGTCATGGTGACGGTGTTGCCATAATGGTCGTCATGGCGACGATGATGTCAATATGGTTGTCATGGCTTTGGTGATGTCATTATGGTCGTCATGGCTTTGGTGATGTCATAATGGTCGTCATGGCGACGGTGATGTCATAATGGTCGTCATGGCGACGATGATGTCATAATGGTCGTCACGGCGACGATGAAGCCATAATGGTCGTCTGGTCGTCACGGCGACGGTGATGTCATAATGGTCGTCATGGCGACGATGATGTCATACTGGTCGTCATGCCGACGATGATGTCATAATGGTCGTCATGGCGACGTTGTTGCCATAATGGTCGTCATGGCGACGATGATGTCATAATGGTCGTCATGGCGACGATGATGTCATAATGGTCGTCATGGTGACGATGATGTCATAATGGTCATCATGGTGACGATGATGTCATAATGGTCGTCATGGCGACGATGACGTCATAATGGTCTTCATGGCGACGATGACGTCATAATGGTCCTCATGGCGACGGTGATGTCATAATAGTCGTCATGGCGACGATGATGTCATAATGGTCGTCATGCCGACGATGATGTCATAATGGTCGTCATGGCGACGGTGTTGCCATAATGGTCGTCATGGTGACGATGATGTCATAATGGTCGTCATGGCGACGATGATGTCATAATGGTCGTCATGGTGACGATGATGTCAGTATGGTGGTCATGGCTTTGGTGATGTCATAATGGTCGTCATGGCGACCGTGATGTCATAATGGTCGTCATGGCAATGGTGATGTCAGAATGGTCGTCATGGCGACGATGATGTCAGTATGGTGGTCATGGCTTTGGTGATGTCATAATGGTCGTCATGGCGACGATGATGTCATAATGGTCGTCATGGCGACGATGATGTCAATATGGTTGTCATGGCTTTGGTGATGTCATAATGGTCGTCATGGCGACGGTGATGTCATAATGGTCGTCATGGCGACGATGATGTCATAATGGTCGTCACGGCGACGATGATGTCATAATGGTCGTCACGGCGACGGTGATGTCATAATGGTCGTCATGGCGACGATGATGTCATACTGGTCGTCATGGCGACGGTGTTGCCATAATGGTCGTCATGGCTACGATGATGTCATAATGATCGCCATGGCGACGATGATGTCATAATGGTCGTCATGGCGACGATGACGTCATAATGGTCATCATGGCGACGATGATGTCATAATGTCGTCATGGCGACGATGATGTCATACTGGTCGTCATGGCGACGGTGTTGCCATAATGGTCGTCATGGCGACGATGATGTCATAATGGTCGTCACAGCGACGATGATGTCATAATGGTCGTCACGGCGACAGTAATGTCATAATGGTCGTCATGGCGACGATGATGTCATACTGGTCGTCATGGCGACGGTGTTGCCATAATGGTCGTCATGGCGACGATGACGTCATAATGATCGTCATGGCGACGATGATGTCATACAGGTCGTCATGGTGACGGTGTTGCCATAATGGTCGTCATGGCGACGATGATGTCAATATGGTTGTCATGGCTTTGGTGATGTCATTATGGTCGTCATGGCTTTGGTGATGTCATAATGGTCGTCATGGCGACGGTGATGTCATAATGGTCGTCATGGCGACGATGATGTCATAATGGTCGTCACGGCGACGATGATGTCATAATGGTCGTCACGGCGACGGTGATGTCATAATGGTCATCATGGCGACGGTGATGTCATATTATTCGTCATGGCGACGATGATATCATAATGGTCGTCATGCCGACGATGATGTCATAATGGTCGTCATGGCGACGGTGTTGCCATAATGGTCGTCATGGCGACGATGATGTCATAATGGTCGTCATGGCGACGATGATGTTATAATGATCGTCATGGCGACGATGTCAGTATGGTGGTCATGGCTTTGGTGATGTCATAATGGTCGTCATGGCGACGGTGATGTCATAATGGTCGTCATGGCAATGGTGATGTCAGAATGGTCGTCATGGCGACGATGATGTCAGTATGGTGGTCATGGCTTTGGTGATGTCATAATGTTCGTCATGGCGACGATGATGTCATTATGGTTGTCATGGCTTTGGTGATGTCATAATGGTCGTCATGGCGACGGTGATGTCATAATGATCGTCATGGCGACAATGATGTCATAATGGTCGTCACGGCGATGATGATGTCATAATGGTCGTCACGGCGACGGTGATGTCATAATGGTCGTCATGGCGACGATGACGTCATAATGGTCGTCATGGCGACGATGACGTCATAATGGTCGTCATGGCGACGATGATGTTATAATGGTCGTCATGGCGACGGTGATGTCATAATAGTCGTCATGGCGACGATGATGTCATAATGGTCGTCATGCCGACGATGATGTCATAATGGTCGTCATGGCAACGTTGTTGCCATAATGGTCGTCATGGCGACGATGATGTCATAATGGTCGTCACGGCGACGATGATGTCATAATGGTCGTCATGGCGACGATGATGTCATACTGGTCGTCATGGCGACGGTGTTGCCATAATGGTCGTCATGGCGACGATGATGTCATAATGGTTGTCATGGCGACGATGATGTCATAATGGTCGTCATGCCGACGATGATGTCATAACGGTCGTCATGGCGACGATGATGTCATAATGGTCGTCATGGCGACGATGACGTCATAATGGTCGTCATGGCGACGATGATGTCATAATGGTCGTCATGGCGACGGTGATGCCATAATAGTCGTCATGGCGACGATGATGTCATAATGGTCGTCATGCCGACGATGATGTCATAATGGTCGTCATGGCGACGGTGTTGCCATAATGGTCGTCATGGTGACGATGATATCATAATGGTCGTCATGGCGACGATGATGTCATAATGGTCGTCATGGCGACGATGATGTCAGTATGGTGGTCATGGCTTTGGTGATGTCATAATGGTCGTCATGGCGACGGTGATGTCATAATGGTCGTCATGGCAATGGTGATGTCAGAATGGTCGTCATGGCGACGATGATGTCAGTATGGTGGTCATGGCTTTGGTGATGTCATAATGGTCGTCATGGCGACGATGATGTCATAATGATCGTCATGGCGACGATGATGTCAATATGGTTGTCATGGCTTTGGTGATGTCATAACGGTCGTCATGGCGACGGTGATGTCATAATGGTCGTCATGGCGACGATGATGTCATAATGGTCGTCATGGCGACGATGATGTCAATATGGTTGTCATGGCTTTGGTGATGTCATAATGGTCGTCATGGCTTTGGTGATGTCATAATGGTCGTCATGGCGACGATGATGTCATAATGGTCGTCACGGCGACGATGATGTCATAATGGTCGTCACGGCGACGGTGATGTCATAATGGTCGTCATGGCGACGATGATGTCATATTGGTCGTCATGGCGACGGTTTTGCCATAATGGTCGTCATGGCGACGATGACGTCATAATGGTCGCCATGGCGACGATGATGTCATAATGATCGTCATGGCGACGATGACGTCATAATGGTCGTCATGGCGACGATGATGTCATAATGGTCGTTATGGCGACGATGATGTCATACTGGTCGTCATGGCGACGGTGTTGCCATAATGGTCGTCATGGCGACGATGATGTCATAATGGTCGTCACGGCGACGATGATGTCATAATGGTCGTCACGGCGACGGTAATGTCATAATGGTCGTCACGGCGACGATGATGTCATACTGGTCTTCATGGCGACGGTGTTGCCATAATGGTAGACATGGCGACGATGACGTCATAATGGTCGTCATGGCGACGATGATGTCATAATGGTCGTCATGGCGACGATGATGTCATACTGGTCGTCATGGTGACGGTGTTGCCATAATGGTCGTCATGGCGACGATGATGTCAATATGGTTGTCATGGCTTTGGTGATGTCATTATGGTCGTCATGGCTTTGGTGATGTCATAATGGTCGCCATGGCGACGGTGATGTCATAATGGTCGTCATGGCGACGATGATGTCATAATGGTCGTCACGGCGACGGTGATGTCATAATGGTCGTCATGGCGACGATGATGTCATACTGGTCGTCATGCCGACGATGATGTCATAATGGTCGTCATGGCGACGTTGTTGCCATAATGGTCGTCATGGCGACGATGATGTCATAATGGTCGTCATGGCGACGATGATGTCATAATGGTCGTCATGCCGACGATGATGTCATAATGGTCGTCATGGCGACGATGATGTCATAATGGTCGTCATGGCGACGATGACGTCATAATGGTCTTCATGGCGACGATGATGTCATAATGGTCGTCATGGCGACGGTGATGTCATAATAGTCGTCAGGGCGACGATGATGTCAGAATGGTCGTCATGCCGACGATGATGTCATAATGGTCGTCATGGCGACGGTGTTGCCATAATGGTCGTCATGGTGACGATGATGTCATAATGGTCGTCATGGCGACGATGATGTCATAATGGTCGTCATGGTGACGATGATGTCAGTATGGTGGTCATGGCTTTGGTGATGTCATAATGGTCGTCATGGCGACCGTGATGTCATAATGGTCGTCATGGCAAAGGTGATGTCAGAATGGTCGTCATGGCGACGATGATGTCAGTATGGTGGTCATGGCTTTGGTGATGTCATAATGGTCGTCATGGCGACGATGATGTCATAATGGTCGTCATGGCGACGATGATGTCAATATGGTTGTCATGGCTTTGGTGATGTCATAATGGTCGTCATGGCGACGGTGATGTCATAATGGTCGTCATGGCGACGATGATGTCATAATGGTCGTCACGGCGACGATGATGTCATAATGGTCGTCACGGCGACGGTGATGTCATAATGGTCGTCATGGCGACGATGATGTCATACTGGTCGTCATGGCGACGGTGTTGCCATAATGGTCGTCATGGCGACGATGATGTCATAATGGTCGCCATGGCGACGATGATGTCATAATGGTCGTCATGGCGACGATGACGTCATAATGGTCATCATGGCGACGATGATGTCATAATGTCGTCATGGCGACGATGATGTCATACTGGTCGTCATGGCGACGGTGTTGCCATAATGGTCGTCATGGCGACGATGATGTCATAATGGTCGTCACAGCGACGATGATGTCATAATGGTCGTCACGGCGACGGTAATGTCATAATGGTCGTCATGGCGACGATGATGTCATACTGGTCGTCATGGCGACGGTGTTGCCATAATGGTCGTCATGGCGACGATGACGTCATAATGGTCGTCATGACGACGATGATGTCATAATGGTCGTCATGGCGACGATGATGTCATACTGGTCGTCATGGTGACGGTGTTGCCATAATGGTCGTCATGGCGACGATGATGTCAATATGGTTGTCATGGCTTTGGTGATGTCATTATGGTCGTCATGGCTTTGGTGATGTCATAATGGTCGTCATGGCGACGGTGATGTCATAATGGTCGTCACGGCGACGATGATGTCATAATGGTCGTCACGGCGACGGTGATGTCATAATGGTCATCATGGCGACGGTGATGTCATAATATTCGTCATGGCGACGATGATATCATAATGGTCGTCATGCCGACGATGATGTCATAATGGTCGTCATGGCGACGGTGTTGCCATAATGGTCGTCATGGCGACGATGATGTCATAATGGTCGTCATGGCGACGATGATGTTATAATGATCGTCATGGCGACGATGATGTCAGTATGGTGGTCATGGCTTTGGTGATGTCATAATGGTCGTCATGGCGACGGTGATGTCATAATGGTCGTCATGGGAATGGTGATGTCAGAATGGTCGTCATGGCGACGATGATGTCAGTATGGTGGTCATGGCTTTGGTGATGTCATAATGGTCGTCATGGCGACGATGATGTCATTATGGTTGTCATGGCTTTGGTGATGTCATAATGGTCGTCATGGCGACGGTGATGTCATAATGATCGTCATGGCGACGATGATGTCATAATGGTCGTCACGGCGATGATGATGTCATAATGGTCGTCACGGCGACGGTGATGTCATAATGGTCGTCATGGCGACGGTGATGTCATAATGGTCGTCATGGCGACGATGATGTCATACTGGTCGTCATGGCGACGGTGTTGCCATAATGGTCGTCATGGCGATGATGATGTCATAATGGTCGTCATGGCGACGATGATGCCATAATGGTCGTCATGGCGACGATGACGTCATAATGGTCGTCATGGCGACGATGATGTCATAATGGTCGTCATGGCGACGATGATGTCATACTGGTCGTCATGGCGACGGTGTTGATATAATGGTCGTCATGGCGACGATGATGTCATAATGGTCGTCATGGCGACGATGATGTCATACTAGTCGTCATGGCGACGGTGTTGCCATAATGGTCGTCATGGCGACGATAATGTCATAATGGTCGTCATGGCGACGGTGATGTCATAATGGTCGTCATGCCGACGATGATGTCATAATGGTCGTCATGGCGACGGTGATGCCATAATAGTCGTCATGGCGACGATGATGTCATAATTGTCGTCATGCCGACGATGATGTCATAATGGTCGTCATGGCGACGGTGTTGCCATAATGGTCGTCATGGTGACGATGATATCATAATGGTCGTCATGGCGACGATGATGTCATAATGGTCGTCATGGCGACGATGATGTCAGTATGGTGGTCATGGCTTTGGTGATGTCATAATGGTCGTCATGGCGACGGTGATGTCATAATGGTCGTCATGGCAATGGTGATGTCAGAATGGTCGTCATGGCGACGATGATGTCAGTATGGTGGTCATGGCTTTGGTGATGTCATAATGGTCGTCATGGCGACGATGATGTCATAATGATCGTCATGGCGACGATGATGTCAATATGGTTGTCATGGCTTTGGTGATGTCATAATGGTCGTCATGGCGACGGTGATGTCATTATGGTCGTCATGGCGACGATGATGTCATAATGGTCGTCATGGCGACGATGATGTCAATATGGTTGTCATGGCTTTGGTGATGTCATAATGGTCGTCATGGCGACGATGATGTCATAATGGTCGTCACGGCGACGATGATGTCATAATGGTGGTCACAGCGACGGTGATGTCATAATGGTCGTCATGGCGACGATGATGTCATATTGGTCGTCATGGCGACGGTGTTGCCATAATGGTCGTCATGGCGACGATGACGTCATGATGGTCGCCATGGCGACGATTATGTCATAATGGTCGTCATGGCGACGATGACGTCATAATGGTCGTCATGGCGACGATTATGTCATAATGGTCGTCATGGCGACGATGATGTCATACCGGTCGTCATGGCGACGGTGTTGCCATAATGGTCGTCATGGCGACGATGATGTCATAATGGTCGTCACGGCGACGATGATGTCATAATGGTCGTCACGGCGACGGTAATGTCATAATGGTCGTCACGGCGACGATGATGTCATATTGGTCGTCATGGCGACGATGACGTCATGATGGTCGCCATGGCGACGATTATGTCATAATGGTCGTCATGGCGACGATGACGTCATAATGGTCGTCATGGCGACGATTATGTCATAATGGTCGTCATGGCGACGATGATGTCATACTGGTCGTCATGGCGACGGTGTTGCCATAATGGTCGTCATGGCGACGATGATGTCATAATGGTCGTCACGGCGACGATGATGTCATAATGGTCGTCACGGCGACGGTAATGTCATAATGGTCGTCACGGCGACGATGATGTCATACTGGTCGTCATGGCGACGGTGTTGCCATAATGGTCGACATGGCGACGATGACGTCATAATGGTCGTCATGGCGACGATGATGTCATAATGGTCGTCATGGCGACGATGAAGTCATACTGGTCGTCATGGTGACGGTGTTGCCATAATGGTCGTCATGGCGACGATGATGTCAATATGGTTGTCATGGCTTTGGTGATGTCATTATGGTCGTCATGGCTTTGGTGATGTCATAATGGTCGTCATGGCGACCGTGATGTCATAATGGTCGTCATGGCAATGGTGATGTCAGAATGGTCGTCATGGCGACGATGATGTCAGTATGGTGGTCATGGCTTTGGTGATGTCATAATGGTCGTCATGGCGACGGTGATGTCATAATGGTCGTCATGGCGACGATGATGTCATAATGGTCGTCACGGCGACGATGATGTCATAATGGTCGTCACGGCGATGGTGATGTCATAATGGTCGTCATGGCGACGATGATGTCATACTGGTCGTCATGGCGACGGTATTGCCATAATGGTCGTCATGGCGACGATGATGTCATAATGGTCGCCATGGCGACGATGATGTCATAATGGTCGTCATGGCGATGATGACGTCATAATGGTCATCATGGCGACGATGATGTCATACTGGTCGTCATGGCGACGGTGTTGCCATAATGGTCGTCAAGGCGACGATGATGTCATAATGGTCGTCACGGCGACGATGATGTCATAATGGTTGTCATGGCGACGGTGTTGCCATAATGGTCGTCATGGCGACGATGACGTCATAATGGTCGTCATGGCGACGATGATGTCATACTGGTCGTCATGGCGACGGTGTTGCCATAATGGTCGTCATGGCGACGATGACGTCATAATGGTCGTCATGACGACGATGATGTCATAATGGTCGTCATGGCGACGATGATGTCATACTGGTCATCATGGTGACGGTGTTGCCATAATGGTCGTCATGGCGACGATGATGTCAATATGGTTGTCATGGCTTTGGTGATGTCATTATGGTCGTCATGGCTTTGGTGATGTCATAATGGTCGTCATGGCGACGGTGATGTCATAATGGTCGTCACGGCGACGATGATGTCATAATGGTCGTCACGGCGACGGTGATGTCATAATGGTTGTCATGGCGACGATGATGTCATACTGGTCGTCATGGCGACGGTGTTGCCATAATGGTCGTCATGGCGACGATGATGTCATAATGGTCGTCATGGCGACGATGATGTCATAATGGTCGTCATGGCGACGATGATGTCATAATGGTCGTCATGGCGAAGATGATGTCATAATGGTCGTCATGGTGACGATGATGTCATAATGGTCGTCATGGCGACGATGACGTCATAATGGTCGTCATGGCGACGATGATGTCATAATGGTCATCATGGCGACGGTGATGTCATAATATTCGTCATGGCGACGATGATATCATAATGGTCGTCATGCCGACGATGATGTCATAATGGTCGTCATGGCGACGGTGTTGCCATAATGGTCGTCATGGCGACGATGATGTCATAATGGTCGTCATGGCGACGATGATGTTATAATGATCGTCATGGCGACGATGATGTCAGTATGGTGGTCATGGCTTTGGTGATGTCATAATGGTCGTCATGGCGACGGTGATGTCATAATGGTCGTCATGGCAATGGTGATGTCAGAATGGTCGTCATGGCGACGATGATGTCAGTATGGTGGTCATGGCTTTGGTGATGTCATAATGGTCGTCATGGCGACGATGATGTCATTAGGGTTGTCATGGCTTTGGTGATGTCATAATGGTCGTCATGGCGACGATGATGTCATAATGGTCGTCATGGCGACGATGATGTCATAATGGTCGTCACGGCGATGATGATGTCATAATGGTCGTCACGGCGACGGTGATGTCATAATGGTCGTCATGGCGACAATGATGTCATACTGGTCGTCATGGCGACGGTGTTGCCATAATGGTCGTCATGGCGACGATGATGCCATAATGGTCGTCATGGCGACGATGACGTCATAATGGTCGTCATGGCGACGATGACGTCATAATGGTCGTCATGGCGACGATGATGTCATAATGGTCGTCATGGCGACGGTGTTGCCATAATGGTCGTCATGGCGACGATGATGTCATAATGGTCGTCATGGCGACGGTGTTGCCATAATGGTCGTCATGGCGACGATGATGTCATAATGGTCGTCATGGCGACGGTGATGTCATAATGGTCGTCATGCCGACGATGATGTCATAATGGTCGTCATGGCGAAGATGATGTCATAATGGTCGTCATGGCGACGATGACGTCATAATGGTCGTCATGGCGACGATGACGTCATAATGGTCGTCATGGCGACGATGATGTTATAATGGTCGTCATGGCGACGGTGATGTCATAATAGTCGTCATGGCGACGATGATGTCATAATGGTCGTCATGCCGACGATGATGTCATAATGGTCGTCATGGCGACGTTGTTGCCATAATGGTCGTCATGGCGACGATGATGTCATAATGGTCGTCATGGCGATGATGATGTCATAATGGTCGTCATGGCGACGATGATGTCAATATGGTGGTCATGGCTTTGGTGATGTCATAATGGTCTTCATGGCGACGGTGATGTCATAATGGTCGTCATGGCAATGGTGATGTCAGAATGGTCGTCATTTCGACGATGATGTCAGTATGGTGGTCATGGCTTTGGTGATGTCATAAAAGTCGTCATGGCGACGATGATGTCATAATGGTCGTCATGGCGACGATGATGTCAGTATGGTTGTCATGGCTTTGGTGATGTCATAATGGTCGTCATGGCGACGGTGATGTCATAATGGTCGTCAGGGCGACGATGATGTCATAATGGTCGTCACGGCGACGATGATGTCATAATGGTCGTCACGGCGACGGTGATGTCATAATGGTCGTCATGGCGACGATGATGTCATACTGGTCTTCATGGCGACGGTGTTGCCATAATGGTCGTCATGGCGACGATGATGTCATAATGGTCGACATGGCGACGATGATGTCATAATGGTCGTCATGGCAACGATGATGTCATACTGGTCGTCATGGCGACGGTGTTGCCATAATGGTCGTCATGGCGACGATGATGTCATAATGGTCGTCATGGCGACGATGATGTCATAATGGTCGTCATGGCGACGATGATGTCATAATGGTCGTCATGGCGACGATGATGTCATAATGGTCGTCATGCCGACGATGATGTCATAACGGTCGTCATGGCGACGATGATGTCATAATGGTCGTCATGGCGACAATGATGTCATAATGGTCGTCATGGCGACGGTGATGTCATAATGGTCGTCAGGGCGACGATGATGTCATAATGGTCGTCACGGCGACGATGATGTCATAATGGTCGTCACGGCGACGGTGATGTCATAATGGTCGTCATGGCGACGATGATGTCATACTGGTCTTCATGGCGACGGTGTTGCCATAATGGTCGTCATGGCGACGATGATGTCATAATGGTCGACATGGCGACGATGATGTCATAATGGTCGTCATGGCAACGATGATGTCATACTGGTCGTCATGGCGACGGTGTTGCCATAATGGTCGTCATGGCGACGATGATGTCATAATGGTCGTCATGGCGACGATGATGTCATAATGGTCGTCATGGCGACGATGATGTCATAACGGTCGTCATGGCGACGATGATGTCATAATGGTCGTCATGGCGACAATGATGTCATAACGGTCGTCATGGCGACGATGATGTCATAATGGTCGTCATGGCGACAATGATGTCATAATGGTCGTCATGCCGACGATGATGTCATAATGGTCGTCATGGCGACGGTGTTGCCATAATGGTCGTCATGGTGACGATGATATCATAATGGTCGTCATGGCGACGATGATGTCATAATGGTCGTCATGGCGACGATGATGTCAGTATGGTGGTCATGGCTTTGGTGATGTCATAATGGTCGTCATGGCGACGGTGATGTCATAATGGTCGTCATGGCAATGGTGATGTCAGAATGGTCGTCATGGCGACGATGATGTCAGTATGGTGGTCATGGCTTTGGTGATGTCATAATGGTCGTCATGGCGACGATGATGTCATAATGATCGTCATGGCGACGATGATGTCAATATGGTTGTCATGGCTTTGGTGATGTCATAATGGTCGTCATGGCGACGGTGATGTCATAATGGTCGTCATGGCGACGATGATGTCATATTGGTCGTCATGGCGACGATGATGTCAATATGGTTGTCATGGCTTTGGTGATGTCATAATGGTCGTCATGGCGACGGTGTTGCCATAATGGTCGTCATGGCGACGATGATGTCATAATGGTCGTCATGGCGACGGTGTTGCCATAATGGTCGTCATGGCGACGATGATGTCATAATGGTCGTCATGGCGACGGTGATGTCATAATGGTCGTCATGCCGACGATGATGTCATAATGGTCGTCATGGCGAAGATGATGTCATAATGGTCGTCATGCCGACGATGATGTCATAATGGTCGTCATGGCGACGGTGTTGCCATAATGGTCGTCATGGTGACGATGATATCATAATGGTCGTCATGGCGACGATGATGTCATAATGGTCGTCATGGCGACGATGATGTCAGTATGGTGGTCATGGCTTTGGTGATGTCATAATGGTCGTCATGGCGACGGTGATGTCATAATGGTCGTCATGGCAATGGTGATGTCAGAATGGTCGTCATGGCGACGATGATGTCAGTATGGTGGTCATGGCTTTGGTGATGTCATAATGGTCGTCATGGCGACGATGATGTCATAATGATCGTCATGGCGACGATGATGTCAATATGGTTGTCATGGCTTTGGTGATGTCATAATGGTCGTCATGGCGACGGTGATGTCATAATGGTCGTCATGGCGACGATGATGTCATAATGGTCGTCATGGCGACGATGATGTCAATATGGTTGTCATGGCTTTGGTGATGTCATAATGGTCGTCATGGCGACGATGATGTCATAATGGTCGTCATGCCGACGATGATGTCATAATTGTCGTCATGGCGACGTTGTTGCCATAATGGTCGTCATGGCGACGATGATGTCATAATGGTCGTCATGGCGATGATGATGATGTCATAATGGTCGTCATGGCGACGATGATGTCAATATGGTGGTCATGGCTTTGGTGATGTCATAATGGTCGTCATGGCGACGGTGATGTCATAATGGTCGTCATGGCAATGGTGATGTCAGAATGGTCGTCATGGCGACGATGATGTCAGTATGGTGGTCATGGCTTTGGTGATGTCATAATGGTCGTCATGGCGACGATGATGTCATAATGATCGTCATGGCGACGATGATGTCAATATGGTTGTCATGGCTTTGGTGATGTCATAATGGTCGTCATGGCGACGGTGATGTCATAATGGTCGTCATGGCGACGATGATGTCATAATGGTCGTCATGGCGACGATGATGTCAATATGGTTGTCATGGCTTTGGTGATGTCATAATGGTCGTCATGGCGACGATGATGTCATAATGGTCGTCATGCCGACGATGATGTCATAATTGTCGTCATGGCGACGTTGTTGCCATAATGGTCGTCATGGCGACGATGATGTCATAATGGTCGTCATGGCGATGATGATGATGTCATAATGGTCGTCATGGCGACGATGATGTCAATATGGTGGTCATGGCTTTGGTGATGTCATAATGGTCGTCATGGCGACGGTGATGTCATAATGGTCGTCATGGCAATGGTGATGTCAGAATGGTCGTCATGGCGACGATGATGTCAGTATGGTGGTCATGGCTTTGGTGATGTCATAATAGTCTTCATGGCGACGATGATGTCATAATGGTCGTCATGGCGACGATGATGTCATAATGGTCGTCATGGCGACGATGATGTCAGTATGGTTGTCATGGCTTTGGTGATGTCATAATGGTCGTCATGGCGACGGTGATGTCATAATGGTTGTCATGGCGACGATGATGTCATAATGGTCGTCACGGCGACGATGATGTCATAATGGTCGTCACGGCGACGGTGATGTCATAATGGTCGTCATGGCGACGATGATGTCATACTGGTCGTCATGGCGACGGTGTTGCCATAATGGTCGTCATGGCGACGATGATGTCATAATGGTCGTCATAGCGACGATGATGTCATAATGGTCGTCACGGCGAAGGTGATGTCATAATGGTCGTCATGGCGACGATGATGTCATACTGGTCGTCATGGCGACGGTGTTGCCATAATGGTCGTCATGGCGACGATGATGTCAATATGGTTGTCATGGCTTTGGTGATGTCATAATGGTCGTCATGGCGACGGTGATGTCATAATGGTCGTCATGGCGACGATGATGTCATAATGGTCGTCATCGCGACGATGATGTCAATATGGTTGTCATGGCTTTGGTGATGTCATAATGGTCGTCATGGCGACGGTGATGTCATAATGGTCGTCATGGCGACGATGATGTCATAATGGTCGTCACGGCGACGATGATGTCATAATGGTCGCCACGGCGACAGTGATGTCATAATGGTCGTCATGGCGACGATGATGTCATATTGGTCGTCATGGCGACGGTGTTGCCATAATGGTCGTCATGGCGACGATGACGTCATAATGGTCGCCATGGCGACGATGATGTCATAATGGTCGTCATGGCGACGATGACGTCATAATGGTCGTCATGGCGACGATGATGTCATAATGGTCGTCATGGCGACGATGATGTCATACTGGTCGTCATGGCGACGGTGTTGCCATAATGGTCGTCACGGCGACGATGATGTCATAATGGTCGTCACGGCGACGATGATGTCATAATGGTCGTCACGGCGACGGTAATGTCATAATGGTCGTCACGGCGACGATGATGTCAATATGGTTGTCATGGCTTTGGTGATGTCATTATGGTCGTCATGGCTTTGGTGATGTCATATTGGTCGTCATGGCGACGGTGATGTCATAATGGTCGTCATGGCGACGGTGATGTCATAATGGTCGTCATGGCGACGATGATGTCATAATGGTCGTCATGGCGACGATGATGTCATACTGGTCGTCATGGCGACGGTGTTGCCATAATGGTCGTCATGGCGACGATGATGTCAGAATGGTCGTCATGGCGACGATGATGTCATAATGGTCGTCATGCCGACGATGATGTCATAATGGTCTTCATGGCGAAGATGATGTCATAATGGTCGTCATGGCGACGATGATGTCATAATGGTCGTCATGGCGACGATGATGTCATACTGGTCGTCATGGCGACGGTGATGTCATAATATTCGTCATGGCGACGATGATATCATAATGGTCGTCATGCCGACGATGATGTCATAATGGTCGTCATGGCGACGGTGTTGCCATAATGGTCATCATGGCGACGATGATGTCATAATGGTCGTCATGGCGACGATGATGTCATAATGCTCGTCATGGCGACGATGATGTCAGTATGGTGGTCATGGCTTTGGTGATGTCATAATGGTCGTCATGGCGACGGTGATGTCATAATGGTCGTCATGGCAATGGTGATGTCAGAATGGTCGTCATGGCGACGATGATGTCAGTATGGTGGTCATGGCTTTGGTGATCTCATAATGGTCGTCATGGCGACGATGATGTCATTATGGTCGTTATGGCTTTGGTGATGTCATAATGGTCGTCATGGCGACGGTGATGTCATAATGGTCGTCATGGCGACGATGATGTCATAATGGTCGTCACGGCGACGATGATGTCATAATGGTCGTCATGGCGACGGTGATGTCATAATGGTCGTCATGGCGACGGTGATGTCATAATGGTCGTCATGGCAATGGTGATGTCAGAATGGTCGTCATGGCGACGATGATGTCAGTATGGTGGTCATGGCTTTGGTGATGTCATAATGGTCGTCATGGCGACGATGATGTCATAATGATCGTCATGGCGACGATGATGTCAATATGGTTGTCATGGCTTTGGTGATGTCATAACGGTCGTCATGGCGACGGTGATGTCATAATGGTCGTCATGGCGACGATGATGTCATAATGGTCGTCATGGCGACGATGATGTCAATATGGTTGTCATGGCTTTGGTGATGTCATAATGGTCGTCATGGCTTTGGTGATGTCATAATGGTCGTCATGGCGACGATGATGTCATAATGGTCGTCACGGCGACGATGATGTCATAATGGTCGTCACGGCGACGGTGATGTCAATATGGTTGTCATGGCTTTGGTGATGTCATAATGGTCGTCATGGCTTTGGTGATGTCATAATGGTCGTCATGGCGACGATGATGTCATAATGGTCGTCACGGCGACGATGATGTCATAATGGTCGTCACGGCGACGGTGATGTCATAATGGTCGTCATGGCGACGATGATGTCATATTGGTCGTCATGGCGACGGTGTTGCCATAATGGTCGTCATGGCGACGATGACGTCATAATGGTCGCCATGGCGACGATGATGTAATAATGATCGTCATGGCGACGATGACGTCATAATGGTCGTCACGGCGACGGTAATGTCATAATGGTCGTCACGGCGACGATGATGTCATACTGGTCGTCATGGCGACGGTGTTGCCATAATGGTCGACATGGCGACGATGACGTCATAATTGTCGTCATGGCGACGATGATGTCATAATGGTCGTCATGGCGACGATGATGTCATACTGGTCGTCATGGCGACGGTGTTGCCATAATGGTCGTCATGGCGACGATGATGTCATAATGGTCGTCATGCCGACGATGATGTCATAATGGTCGTCATGGCGACGGTGTTGCCATAATGGTCGTCATGGCGACGATGATGTCATAATGGTCGTCATGGCGAAGATGATGTCATAATGGTCGTCATGGCGACGATGACGTCATAATGGTCGTCATGGCGACGATGACGTCATAATGGTCGTCATGCCGACGATGATGTCATAATGGTCGACATGGCGACGGTGTTGCCATAATGGTCGTCATGGTGACGATGATATCATAATGGTCGTCATGGCGACGATGATGTCATAATGGTCGTCATGGCGACGATGATGTCAGTATGGTGGTCATGGCTTTGTTGATGTCATAATGGTCGTCATGGCGACGGTGATGTCATAATGGTCGTCATGGCAATGGTGATGTCAGAATGGTCGTCATGGCGACGATGATGTCAGTATGGTGGTCATGGCTTTGGTGATGTCATAATGGTCGTCATGGCGACGATGATGTCATAATGATCGTCATGGCGACGATGATGTCAATATGGTTGTCATGGCTTTGGTGATGTCATAACGGTCGTCATGGCGACGGTGATGTCATAATGGTCGTCATGGCGACGATGATGTCATAATGGTCGTCATGGCGACGATGATGTCAATATGGTTGTCATGGCTTTGGTGATGTCATAATGGTCGTCATGGCTTTGGTGATGTCATAATGGTCGTCATGGCGACGATGATGTCATAATGGTCGTCACGGCGACGATGATGTCATAATGGTCGTCACGGCGACGGTGATGTCATAATGGTCGTCATGGCGACGATGATGTCATATTGGTCGTCATGGCGACGGTGTTGCCATAATGGTCGTCATGGCGACGATGACGTCATAATGGTCGCCATGGCGACGATGATGTCATAATGATCGTCATGGCGACGATGACGTCATAATGGTCGTCATGGCGACGATGATGTCATAATGGTCGTCATGGCGACGATGATGTCATACTGGTCGTCATGGCGACGGTGTTGCCATAATGGTCGTCATGTCGACGATGATGTCATAATGGTCGTCACGGCGACGATGATGTCATAATGGTCGTCACGGCGACGGTAATGTCATAATGGTCGTCACGGCGACGATGATGTCATACTGGTCGTCATGGCGACGGTGTTGCCATAATGGTCGACATGGCGACGATGACGTCATAATTGTCGTCATGGCGACGATGATGTCATAATGTTCGTCATGGCGACGATGATGTCATACTGGTCGTCATGGTGACGGTGTTGCCATAATGGTCGTCATGGCGACGATGATGTCAATATGGTTGTCATGGCTTTGGTGATGTCATTATGGTCGTCATGGCTTTGGTGATGTCATAATGGTCGTCATGGCGACGGTGATGTCATAATGGTCGTCATGGCGACGATGATGTCATAATGGTCGTCACGGCGACGATGAAGTCATAATGGTCGTCACGGCGACGGTGATGTCATAATGGTCGTCATGGCGACGATGATGTCATACTGGTCGTCATGCCGACGATGATGTCATAATGGTCGTCATGGCGACGTTGTTGCCATAATGGTCGTCATGGCGACGATGATGTCATAATGGTCGTCATGGCGACGATGATGTCATAATGGTCGTCATGCCGACGATGATGTCATAATGGTCATCATGGTGACGATGATGTCATAATGGTCGTCATGGCGACGATGACGTCATAATGGTCTTCATGGCGACGAAGACGTCATAATGGTCCTCATGGCGACGGTGATGTCATAATAGTCGTCATGGCGACGATGATGTCATAATGGTCGTCATGCCGACGATGATGTCATACTGGTCGTCATGGCGACGGTGTTGCCATAATGGTCGACATGGCGACGATGACGTCATAATTGTCGTCATGGCGACGATGATGTCATAATGGTCGTCATGGCGACGATGATGTCATACTGGTCGTCATGGCGACGGTGTTGCCATAATGGTCGTCATGGCGACGATGATGTCATAATGGTCGTCATGCCGACGATGATGTCATAATGGTCGTCATGGCGACGGTGTTGCCATAATGGTCGTCATGGCGACGATGATGTCATAATGGTCGTCATGGCGAAGATGATGTCATAATGGTCGTCATGGCGACGATGACGTCATAATGGTCGTCATGGCGACGGTGACGTCATAATGGTCGTCATGCCGACGATGATGTCATAATGGTCGACATGACGACGGTGTTGCCATAATGGTCGTCATGGTGACGATGATATCATAATGGTCGTCATGGCGACGATGATGTCATAATGGTCGTCATGGCGACGATGATGTCAGTATGGTGGTCATGGCTTTGGTGATGTCATAATGGTCGTCATGGCGACGGTGATGTCATAATGGTCGTCATGGCAATGGTGATGTCAGAATGGTCGTCATGGCGACGATGATGTCAGTATGGTGGTCATGGCTTTGGTGATGTCATAATGGTCGTCATGGCGACGATGATGTCATAATGATCGTCATGGCGACGATGATGTCAATATGGTTGTCATGGCTTTGGTGATGTCATAACGGTCGTCATGGCGACGGTGATGTCATAATGGTCGTCATGGCGACGATGATGTCATAATGGTCGTCATGGCGACGATGATGTCAATATGGTTGTCATGGCTTTGGTGATGTCATAATGGTCGTCATGGCTTTGGTGATGTCATAATGGTCGTCATGGCGACGATGATGTCATAATGGTCGTCACGGCGACGATGATGTCATAATGGTCGTCACGGCGACGGTGATGTCAATATGGTTGTCATGGCTTTGGTGATGTCATAATGGTCGTCATGGCTTTGGTGATGTCATAATGGTCGTCATGGCGACGATGATGTCATAATGGTCGTCACGGCGACGATGATGTCATAATGGTCGTCACGGCGACGGTGATGTCATAATGGTCGTCATGGCGACGATGATGTCATATTGGTCGTCATGGCGACGGTGTTGCCATAATGGTCGTCATGGCGACGATGACGTCATAATGGTCGCCATGGCGACGATGATGTAATAATGATCGTCATGGCGACGATGACGTCATAATGGTCGTCATGGCGACGATGATGTCATAATGGTCGTCATGGCGACGATGATGTCATACTGGTCGTCATGGCGACGGTGTTGCCATAATGGTCGTCATGTCGACGATGATGTCATAATGGTCGTCACGGCGACGATGATGTCATAATGGTCGTCACGGCGACGGTAATGTCATAATGGTCGTCACGGCGACGATGATGTCATACTGGTCGTCATGGCGACGGTGTTGCCATAATGGTCGACATGGCGACGATGACGTCATAATTGTCGTCATGGCGACGATGATGTCATAATGGTCGTCATGGCGACGATGATGTCATACTGGTCGTCATGGCGACGGTGTTGCCATAATGGTCGTCATGGCGACGATGATGTCATAATGGTCGTCATGCCGACGATGATGTCATAATGGTCGTCATGGCGACGGTGTTGCCATAATGGTCGTCATGGCGACGATGATGTCATAATGGTCGTCATGGCGAAGATGATGTCATAATGGTCGTCATGGCGACGATGACGTCATAATGGTCGTCATGGCGACGATGACGTCATAATGGTCGTCATGCCGACGATGATGTCATAATGGTCGACATGGCGACGGTGTTGCCATAATGGTCGTCATGGTGACGATGATATCATAATGGTCGTCATGGCGACGATGATGTCATAATGGTCGTCATGGCGACGATGATGTCAGTATGGTGGTCATGGCTTTGGTGATGTCATAATGGTCGTCATGGCGACGGTGATGTCATAATGGTCGTCATGGCAATGGTGATGTCAGAATGGTCGTCATGGCGACGATGATGTCAGTATGGTGGTCATGGCTTTGGTGATGTCATAATGGTCGTCATGGCGACGATGATGTCATAATGATCGTCATGGCGACGATGATGTCAATATGGTTGTCATGGCTTTGGTGATGTCATAACGGTCGTCATGGCGACGGTGATGTCATAATGGTCGTCATGGCGACGATGATGTCATAATGGTCGTCATGGCGACGATGATGTCAATATGGTTGTCATGGCTTTGGTGATGTCATAATGGTCGTCATGGCTTTGGTGATGTCATAATGGTCGTCATGGCGACGATGATGTCATAATGGTCGTCACGGCGACGATGATGTCATAATGGTCGTCACGGCGACGGTGATGTCATAATGGTCGTCATGGCGACGATGATGTCATATTGGTCGTCATGGCGACGGTGTTGCCATAATGGTCGTCATGGCGACGATGACGTCATAATGGTCGCCATGGCGACGATGATGTCATAATGATCGTCATGGCGACGATGACGTCATAATGGTCGTCATGGCGACGATGATGTCATAATGGTCGTCATGGCGACGATGATGTCATACTGGTCGTCATGGCGACGGTGTTGCCATAATGGTCGTCATGTCGACGATGATGTCATAATGGTCGTCACGGCGACGATGATGTCATAATGGTCGTCACGGCGACGGTAATGTCATAATGGTCGTCACGGCGACGATGATGTCATACTGGTCGTCATGGCGACGGTGTTGCCATGATGGTCGACATGGCGACGATGACGTCATAATTGTCGTCATGGCGACGATGATGTCATAATGGTCGTCATGGCGACGATGATGTCATACTGGTCGTCATGGTGACGGTGTTGCCATAATGGTCGTCATGGCGACGATGATGTCAATATGGTTGTCATGGCTTTGGTGATGTCATTATGGTCGTCATGGCTTTGGTGATGTCATAATGGTCGTCATGGCGACGGTGATGTCATAATGGTCGTCATGGCGACGATGATGTCATAATGGTCGTCACGGCGACGATGAAGTCATAATGGTCGTCACGGCGACGGTGATGTCATAATGGTCGTCATGGCGACGATGATGTCATACTGGTCGTCATGCCGACGATGATGTCATAATGGTCGTCATGGCGACGTTGTTGCCATAATGGTCGTCATGGCGACGATGATGTCATAATGGTCGTCATGGCGACGATGATGTCATAATGGTCGTCATGCCGACGATGATGTCATAATGGTCATCATGGTGACGATGATGTCATAATGGTCGTCATGGCGACGATGACGTCATAATGGTCTTCATGGCGACGATGACGTCATAATGGTCCTCATGGCGACGGTGATGTCATAATAGTCGTCATGGCGACGATGATGTCATAATGGTCGTCATGCCGACGATGATGTCATAATGGTCGTCATGGCGACGGTGTTGCCATAATGGTCGTCATGGTGACGATGATGTCATAATGGTCGTCATGGCGACGATGATGTCATAATGGTCGTCATGGTGACGATGATGTCAGTATGGTGGTCATGGCTTTGGTGATGTCATAATGGTCGTCATGGCGACCGTGATGTCATAATGGTCGTCATGGCAATGGTGATGTCAGAATGGTCGTCATGGCGACGATGATGTCAGTATGGTGGTCATGGCTTTGGTGATGTCATAATGGTCGTCATGGCGACGATGATGTCATAATGGTCGTCATGGCGACGATGATGTCAATATGGTTGTCATGGCTTTGGTGATGTCATAATGGTCGTCATGGCGACGGTGATGTCATAATGGTCGTCATGGCGACGATGATGTCATAATGGTCGTCACGGCGACGATGATGTCATAATGGTCGTCACGGCGACGGTGATGTCATAATGGTCGTCATGGCGACGATGATGTCATACTGGTCGTCATGGCGACGGTGTTGCCATAATGGTCGTCATGGCTACGATGATGTCATAATGATCGCCATGGCGACGATGATGTCATAATGGTCGTCATGGCGACGATGACGTCATAATGGTCATCATGGCGACGATGATGTCATAATGTCGTCATGGCGACGATGATGTCATACTGGTCGTCATGGCGACGGTGTTGCCATAATGGTCGTCATGGCGACGATGATGTCATAATGGTCGTCACAGCGACGATGATGTCATAATGGTCGTCACGGCGACAGTAATGTCATAATGGTCGTCATGGCGACGATGATGTCATACTGGTCGTCATGGCGACGGTGTTGCCATAATGGTCGTCATGGCGACGATGACGTCATAATGATCGTCATGGCGACGATGATGTCATACAGGTCGTCATGGTGACGGTGTTGCCATAATGGTCGTCATGGCGACGATGATGTCAATATGGTTGTCATGGCTTTGGTGATGTCATTATGGTCGTCATGGCTTTGGTGATGTCATAATGGTCGTCATGGCGACGGTGATGTCATAATGGTCGTCATGGCGACGATGATGTCATAATGGTCGTCACGGCGACGATGATGTCATAATGGTCGTCACGGCGACGGTGATGTCATAATGGTCATCATGGCGACGGTGATGTCATATTATTCGTCATGGCGACGATGATATCATAATGGTCGTCATGCCGACGATGATGTCATAATGGTCGTCATGGCGACGGTGTTGCCATAATGGTCGTCATGGCGACGATGATGTCATAATGGTCGTCATGGCGACGATGATGTTATAATGATCGTCATGGCGACGATGTCAGTATGGTGGTCATGGCTTTGGTGATGTCATAATGGTCGTCATGGCGACGGTGATGTCATAATGGTAGTCATGGCAATGGTGATGTCAGAATGGTCGTCATGGCGACGATGATGTCAATATGGTGGTCATCGCTTTGGTGATGTCATAATGGTCGTCATGGCGACGATGATGTCATTATGGTTGTCATGGCTTTGGTGATGTCATAATGGTCGTCATGGCGACGGTGATGTCATAATGATCGTCATGGCGACGATGATGTCATAATGGTCGTCACGGCGATGATGATGTCATAATGGTCGTCACGGCGACGGTGATGTCATAATGGTCGTCATGGCGACGATGACGTCATAATGGTCGTCATGGCGACGATGACGTCATAATGGTCGTCATGGCGACGATGATGTTATAATGGTCGTCATGGCGACGGTGATGTCATAATAGTCGTCATGGCGACGATGATGTCATAATGGTCGTCATGCCGACGATGATGTCATAATGGTCGTCATGGCAACGTTGTTGCCATAATGGTCGTCATGGCGACGATGATGTCATAATGGTCGTCACGGCGACGGTGATGTCATAATGGTCGTCATGGCGACGATGATGTCATACTGGTCGTCATGGCGACGGTGTTGCCATAATGGTCGTCATGGCGACGATGATGTCATAATGGTTGTCATGGCGACGATGATGTCATAATGGTCGTCATGCCGACGATGATGTCATAACGGTCGTCATGGCGACGATGATGTCATAATGGTCGTCATGGCGACGATGACGTCATAATGGTCGTCATGGCGACGATGATGTCATAATGGTCGTCATGGCGACGGTGATGCCATAATAGTCGTCATGGCGACGATGATGTCATAATGGTCGTCATGCCGACGATGATGTCATAATGGTCGTCATGGCGACGGTGTTGCCATAATGGTCGTCATGGTGACGATGATATCATAATGGTCGTCATGGCGACGATGATGTCATAATGGTCGTCATGGCGACGATGATGTCAGTATGGTGGTCATGGCTTTGGTGATGTCATAATGGTCGTCATGGCGACGGTGATGTCATAATGGTCGTCATGGCAATGGTGATGTCAGAATGGTCGTCATGGCGACGATGATGTCAGTATGGTGGTCATGGCTTTGGTGATGTCATAATGGTCGTCATGGCGACGATGATGTCATAATGATCGTCATGGCGACGATGATGTCAATATGGTTGTCATGGCTTTGGTGATGTCATAACGGTCGTCATGGCGACGGTGATGTCATAATGGTCGTCATGGCGACGATGATGTCATAATGGTCGTCATGGCGACGATGATGTCAATATGGTTGTCATGGCTTTGGTGATGTCATAATGGTCGTCATGGCTTTGGTGATGTCATAATGGTCGTCATGGCGACGATGATGTCATAATGGTCGTCACGGCGACGATGATGTCATAATGGTCGTCACGGCGACGGTGATGTCATAATGGTCGTCATGGCGACGATGATGTCATATTGGTCGTCATGGCGACGGTTTTGCCATAATGGTCGTCATGGCGACGATGACGTCATAATGGTCGCCATGGCGACGATGATGTCATAATGATCGTCATGGCGACGATGACATCATAATGGTCGTCATGGCGACGATGATGTCATAATGGTCGTTATGGCGACGATGATGTCATACTGGTCGTCATGGCGACGGTGTTGCCATAATGGTCGTCATGGCGACGATGATGTCATAATGGTCGTCACGGCGACGATGATGTCATAATGGTCGTCACGGCGACGGTAATGTCATAATGGTCGTCACGGCGACGATGATGTCATACTGGTCTTCATGGCGACGGTGTTGCCATAATGGTAGACATGGCGACGATGACGTCATAATGGTCGTCATGGCGACGATGATGTCATAATGGTCGTCATGGCGACGATGATGTCATACTGGTCGTCATGGTGACGGTGTTGCCATAATGGTCGTCATGGCGACGATGATGTCAATATGGTTGTCATGGCTTTGGTGATGTCATTATGGTCGTCATGGCTTTGGTGATGTCATAATGGTCGTCATGGCGACGGTGATGTCATAATGGTCGTCATGGCGACGATGATGTCATAATGGTCGTCACGGCGACGGTGATGTCATAATGGTCGTCATGGCGACGATGATGTCATACTGGTCGTCATGCCGACGATGATGTCATAATGGTCGTCATGGCGACGTTGTTGCCATAATGGTCGTCATGGCGACGATGATGTCATAATGGTCGTCATGGCGACGATGATGTCATAATGGTCGTCATGCCGACGATGATGTCATAATGGTCGTCATGGCGACGATGATGTCATAATGGTCGTCATGGCGACGATGACGTCATAATGGTCTTCATGGCGACGATGATGTCATAATGGTCGTCATGCCGACGATGATGTCATAATGGTCGTCATGGCGACGGTGTTGCCATAATGGTCGTCATGGTGACGATGATGTCATAATGGTCGTCATGGCGACGATGATGTCATAATGGTCGTCATGGTGACGATGATGTCAGTATGGTGGTCATGGCTTTGGTGATGTCATAATGGTCGTCATGGCGACCGTGATGTCATAATGGTCGTCATGGCAAAGGTGATGTCAGAATGGTCGTCATGGCGACGATGATGTCAGTATGGTGGTCATGGCTTTGGTGATGTCATAATGGTCGTCATGGCGACGATGATGTCATAATGGTCGTCATGGCGACGATGATGTCAATATGGTTGTCATGGCTTTGGTGATGTCATAATGGTCGTCATGGCGACGGTGATGTCAAAATGGTCGTCATGGCGACGATGATGTCATAATGGTCGTCACGGCGACGATGATGTCATAATGGTCGTCACGGCGACGGTGATGTCATAATGGTCGTCATGGCGACGATGATGTCATACTGGTCGTCATGGCGACGGTGTTGCCATAATGGTCGTCATGGCGACGATGATGTCATAATGGTCGCCATGGCGACGATGATGTCATAATGGTCGTCATGGCGACGATGACGTCATAATGGTCATCATGGCGACGATGATGTCATAATGTCGTCATGGCGACGATGATGTCATACTGGTCGTCATGGCGACGGTGTTGCCATAATGGTCGTCATGGCGACGATGATGTCATAATGGTCGTCACAGCGACGATGATGTCATAATGGTCGTCACGGCGACGGTAATGTCATAATGGTCGTCATGGCGACGATGATGTCATACTGGTCGTCATGGCGACGGTGTTGCCATAATGGTCGTCATGGCGACGATGACGTCATAATGGTCGTCATGACGACGATGATGTCATAATGGTCGTCATGGCGACGATGATGTCATACTGGTCGTCATGGTGACGGTGTTGCCATAATGGTCGTCATGGCGACGATGATGTCAATATGGTTGTCATGGCTTTGGTGATGTCATTATGGTCGTCATGGCTTTGGTGATGTCATAATGGTCGTCATGGCGACGGTGATGTCATAATGGTCGTCACGGCGACGATGATGTCATAATGGTCGTCACGGCGACGGTGATGTCATAATGGTCATCATGGCGACGGTGATGTCATAATATTCGTCATGGCGACGATGATATCATAATGGTCGTCATGCCGACGATGATGTCATAATGGTCGTCATGGCGACGGTGTTGCCATAATGGTCGTCATGGCGACGATGATGTCATAATGGTCGTCATGGCGACGATGATGTTATAATGATCGTCATGGCGACGATGATGTCAGTATGGTGGTCATGGCTTTGGTGATGTCATAATGGTCGTCATGGCGACGGTGATGTCATAATGGTCGTCATGGGAATGGTGATGTCAGAATGGTCGTCATGGCGACGATGATGTCAGTATGGTGGTCATGGCTTTGGTGATGTCATAATGGTCGTCATGGCGACGATGATGTCATTATGGTTGTCATGGCTTTGGTGATGTCATAATGGTCGTCATGGCGACGGTGATGTCATAATGATCGTCATGGCGACGATGATGTCATAATGGTCGTCACGGCGATGATGATGTCATAATAATCGTCACGGCGACGGTGATGTCATAATGGTCGTCATGGCGACGGTGATGTCATAATGGTCGTCATGGCGACGATGATGTCATACTGGTCGTCATGGCGACGGTGTTGCCATAATGGTCGTCATGGCGATGATGATGTCATAATGGTCGTCATGGCGACGATGATGCCATAATGGTCGTCATGGCGACGATGACGTCATAATGGTCGTCATGGCGACGATGATGTCATAATGGTCGTCATGGCGACGATGATGTCATACTGGTCGTCATGGCGACGGTGTTGATATAATGGTCGTCATGGCGACGATGATGTCATAATGGTCGTCATGGCGACGATGATGTCATACTGGTCGTCATGGCGACGGTGTTGCCATAATGGTCGTCATGGCGACGATGATGTCATAATGGTCGTCATGGCGACGGTGATGTCATAATGGTCGTCATGCCGACGATGATGTCATAATGGTCGTCATGGCGACGGTGATGCCATAATAGTCGTCATGGCGACGATGATGTCATAATTGTCGTCATGCCGACGATGATGTCATAATGGTCGTCATGGCGACGGTGTTGCCATAATGGTCGTCATGGTGACGATGATATCATAATGGTCGTCATGGCGACGATGATGTCATAATGGTCGTCATGGCGACGATGATGTCAGTATGGTGGTCATGGCTTTGGTGATGTCATAATGGTCGTCATGGCGACGGTGATGTCATAATGGTCGTCATGGCAATGGTGATGTCAGAATGGTCGTCATGGCGACGATGATGTCAGTATGGTGGTCATGGCTTTGGTGATGTCATAATGGTCGTCATGGCGACGATGATGTCATAATGATCGTCATGGCGACGATGATGTCAATATGGTTGTCATGGCTTTGGTGATGTCATAATGGTCGTCATGGCGACGGTGATGTCATTATGGTCGTCATGGCGACGATGATGTCATAATGGTCGTCATGGCGACGATGATGTCAATATGGTTGTCATGGCTTTGGTGATGTCATAATGGTCGTCATGGCGACGATGATGTCATAATGGTCGTCACGGCGACGATGATGTCATAATGGTGGTCACGGCGACGGTGATGTCATAATGGTCGTCATGGCGACGATGATGTCATATTGGTCGTCATGGCGACGGTGTTGCCATAATGGTCGTCATGGCGACGATGACGTCATGATGGTCGCCATGGCGACGATTATGTCATAATGGTCGTCATGGCGACGATGACGTCATAATGATCGTCATGGCGACGATTATGTCATAATGGTCGTCATGGCGACGATGATGTCATACTGGTCGTCATGGCGACGGTGTTGCCATAATGGTCGTCATGGCGACGATGATGTCATAATGGTCGTCACGGCGACGATGATGTCATAATGGTCGTCACGGCGACGGTAATGTCATAATGGTCGTCACGGCGACGGTAATGTCATAATGGTCGTCACGGCGACGATGATGTCATATTGGTCGTCATGGCGACGATGACGTCATGATGGTCGCCATGGCGACGATTATGTCATAATGGTCGTCATGGCGACGATGATGTCATAATGGTCGTCATGGCGACGATTATGTCATAATGGTCGTCATGGCGACGATGATGTCATACTGGTCGTCATGGCGACGGTGTTGCCATAATGGTCGTCATGGCGACGATGATGTCATAATGGTCGTCACGGCGACGATGATGTCATAATGGTCGTCACGGCGACGGTAATGTCATAATGGTCGTCACGGCGACGATGATGTCATACTGGTCGTCATGGCGACGGTGTTGCCATAATGGTCGACATGGCGACGATGACGTCATAATGGTCGTCATGGCGACGATGATGTCATAATGGTCGTCATGGCGACGATGAAGTCATACTGGTCGTCATGGTGACGGTGTTGCCATAATGGTCGTCATGGCGACGATGATGTCAATATGGTTGTCATGGCTTTGGTGATGTCATTATGGTCGTCATGGCTTTGGTGATGTCATAATGGTCGTCATGACGACGGTGATGTCATAATGGTCGTCATGGCGATGATGATGTCATAATGGTCGTCACGGCGATGATGATGTCATAATGGTCGTCACGGCGACGGTGATGTCATAATGGTCGTCATGGCGACGATGATGTCATACTGGTCGTCATGCCGACGATGATGTCATAATGGTCGTCATGGCGACGTTGTTGCCATAATGGTCGTCATGGCGACGATGTCATAATGGTCGTCATGGCGACGATGATGTCATAATGGTCGTCATGCCGACGATGATGTCATAATGGTCGTCATGGCGACGATGAAGTCATACTGGTCGTCATGGTGACGGTGTTGCCATAATGGTCGTCATGGCGACGATGATGTCAATATGGTTGTCATGGCTTTGGTGATGTCATTATGGTCGTCATGGCTTTGGTGATGTCATAATGGTCGTCATGGCGACCGTGATGTCATAATGGTCGTCATGGCAATGGTGATGTCAGAATGGTCGTCATGGCGACGATGATGTCAGTATGGTGGTCATGGCTTTGGTGATGTCATAATGGTCGTCATGGCGACGGTGATGTCATAATGGTCGTCATGGCGACGATGATGTCATAATGGTCGTCACGGCGACGATGATGTCATAATGGTCGTCACGGCGATGGTGATGTCATAATGGTCGTCATGGCGACGATGATGTCATACTGGTCGTCATGGCGACGGTATTGCCATAATGGTCGTCATGGCGACGATGATGTCATAATGGTCGCCATGGCGACGATGATGTCATAATGGTCGTCATGGCGATGATGACGTCATAATGGTCATCATGGCGACGATGATGTCATACTGGTCGTCATGGCGACGGTGTTGCCATAATGGTCGTCAAGGCGACGATGATGTCATAATGTTCGTCACGGCGACGATGATGTCATAATGGTTGTCATGGCGACGGTGTTGCCATAATGGTCGTCATGGCGACGATGACGTCATAATGGTCGTCATGGCGACGATGATGTCATACTGGTCGTCATGGCGACGGTGTTGCCATAATGGTCGTCATGGCGACGATGACGTCATAATGGTCGTCATGACGACGATGATGTCATAATGGTCGTCATGGCGACGATGATGTCATACTGGTCGTCATGGTGAAGGTGTTGCCATAATGGTCGTCATGGCGACGATGATGTCAATATGGTTGTCATGGCTTTGGTGATGTCATTATGGTCGTCATGGCTTTGGTGATGTCATAATGGTCGTCATGGCGACGGTGATGTCATAATGGTCGTCACGGCGACGATGATGTCATAATGGTCGTCACGGCGACGGTGATGTCATAATGGTTGTCATGGCGACGATGATGTCATACTGGTCGTCATGGCGACGGTGTTGCCATAATGGTCGTCATGGTGACGATGATGTCATAATGGTCGTCATGGCGACGATGATGTCATAATGGTCGTCACGGCGACGGTGATGTCATAATGGTCATCATGGCGACGGTGATGTCATAATATTCGTCATGGCGACGATGATATCATAATGGTCGTCATGCCGACGATGATGTCATAATGGTCGTCATGGCGACGGTGTTGCCATAATGGTCGTCATGGCGACGATGATGTCATAATGGTCGTCATGGCGACGATGATGTTATAATGATCGTCATGGCGACGATGATGTCAGTATGGTGGTCATGGCTTTGGTGATGTCATAATGGTCGTCATGGCGACGGTGATGTCATAATGGTCGTCATGGGAATGGTGATGTCAGAATGGTCGTCATGGCGACGATGATGTCAGTATGGTGGTCATGGCTTTGGTGATGTCATAATGGTCGTCATGGCGACGATGATGTCATTATGGTTGTCATGGCTTTGGTGATGTCATAATGGTCGTCATGGCGACGGTGATGTCATAATGATCGTCATGGCGACGATGATGTCATAATGGTCGTCACGGCGATGATGATGTCATAATAATCGTCACGGCGACGGTGATGTCATAATGGTCGTCATGGCGACGGTGATGTCATAATGGTCGTCATGGCGACGATGATGTCATACTGGTCGTCATGGCGACGGTGTTGCCATAATGGTCGTCATGGCGATGATGATGTCATAATGGTCGTCATGGCGACGATGATGCCATAATGGTCGTCATGGCGACGATGACGTCATAATGGTCGTCATGGCGACGATGATGTCATAATGGTCGTCATGGCGACGATGATGTCATACTGGTCGTCATGGCGACGGTGTTGATATAATGGTCGTCATGGCGACGATGATGTCATAATGGTCGTCATGGCGACGATGATGTCATACTGGTCGTCATGGCGACGGTGTTGCCATAATGGTCGTCATGGCGACGATGATGTCATAATGGTCGTCATGGCGACGGTGATGTCATAATGGTCGTCATGCCGACGATGATGTCATAATGGTCGTCATGGCGACGGTGATGCCATAATAGTCGTCATGGCGACGATGATGTCATAATTGTCGTCATGCCGACGATGATGTTATAATGGTCGTCATGGCGACGGTGTTGCCATAATGGTCGTCATGGTGACGATGATATCATAATGGTCGTCATGGCGACGATGATGTCATAATGGTCGTCATGGCGACGATGATGTCAGTATGGTGGTCATGGCTTTGGTGATGTCATAATGGTCGTCATGGCGACGGTGATGTCATAATGGTCGTCATGGCAATGGTGATGTCAGAATGGTCGTCATGGCGACGATGATGTCAGTATGGTGGTCATGGCTTTGGTGATGTCATAATGGTCGTCATGGCGACGATGATGTCATAATGATCGTCATGGCGACGATGATGTCAATATGGTTGTCATGGCTTTGGTGATGTCATAATGGTCGTCATGGCGACGGTGATGTCATTATGGTCGTCATGGCGACGATGATGTCATAATGGTCGTCATGGCGACGATGATGTCAATATGGTTGTCATGGCTTTGGTGATGTCATAATGGTCGTCATGGCGACGATGATGTCATAATGGTCGTCACGGCGACGATGATGTCATAATGGTGGTCACGGCGACGGTGATGTCATAATGGTCGTCATGGCGACGATGATGTCATATTGGTCGTCATGGCGACGGTGTTGCCATAATGGTCGTCATGGCGACGATGACGTCATGATGGTCGCCATGGCGACGATTATGTCATAATGGTCGTCATGGCGACGATGACGTCATAATGATCGTCATGGCGACGATTATGTCATAATGGTCGTCATGGCGACGATGATGTCATACTGGTCGTCATGGCGACGGTGTTGCCATAATGGTCGTCATGGCGACGATGATGTCATAATGGTCGTCACGGCGACGATGATGTCATAATGGTCGTCACGGCGACGGTAATGTCATAATGGTCGTCACGGCGACGGTAATGTCATAATGGTCGTCACGGCGACGATGATGTCATATTGGTCGTCATGGCGACGATGACGTCATGATGGTCGCCATGGCGACGATTATGTCATAATGGTCGTCATGGCGACGATGATGTCATAATGGTCGTCATGGCGACGATTATGTCATAATGGTCGTCATGGCGACGATGATGTCATACTGGTCGTCATGGCGACGGTGTTGCCATAATGGTCGTCATGGCGACGATGATGTCATAATGGTCGTCACGGCGACGATGATGTCATAATGGTCGTCACGGCGACGGTAATGTCATAATGGTCGTCACGGCGACGATGATGTCATACTGGTCGTCATGGCGACGGTGTTGCCATAATGGTCGACATGGCGACGATGACGTCATAATGGTCGTCATGGCGACGATGATGTCATAATGGTCGTCATGGCGACGATGAAGTCATACTGGTCGTCATGGTGACGGTGTTGCCATAATGGTCGTCATGGCGACGATGATGTCAATATGGTTGTCATGGCTTTGGTGATGTCATTATGGTCGTCATGGCTTTGGTGATGTCATAATGGTCGTCATGACGACGGTGATGTCATAATGGTCGTCATGGCGATGATGATGTCATAATGGTCGTCACGGCGACGATGATGTCATAATGGTCGTCACGGCGACGGTGATGTCATAATGGTCGTCATGGCGACGATGATGTCATACTGGTCGTCATGCCGACGATGATGTCATAATGGTCGTCATGGCGACGTTGTTGCCATAATGGTCGTCATGGCGACGATGTCATAATGGTCGTCATGGCGACGATGATGTCATAATGGTCGTCATGCCGACGATGATGTCATAATGGTCGTCATGGCGACGATGAAGTCATACTGGTCGTCATGGTGACGGTGTTGCCATAATGGTCGTCATGGCGACGATGATGTCAATATGGTTGTCATGGCTTTGGTGATGTCATTATGGTCGTCATGGCTTTGGTGATGTCATAATGGTCGTCATGGCGACCGTGATGTCATAATGGTCGTCATGGCAATGGTGATGTCAGAATGGTCGTCATGGCGACGATGATGTCAGTATGGTGGTCATGGCTTTGGTGATGTCATAATGGTCGTCATGGCGACGGTGATGTCATAATGGTCGTCATGGCGACGATGATGTCATAATGGTCGTCACGGCGACGATGATGTCATAATGGTCGTCACGGCGATGGTGATGTCATAATGGTCGTCATGGCGACGATGATGTCATACTGGTCGTCATGGCGACGGTATTGCCATAATGGTCGTCATGGCGACGATGATGTCATAATGGTCGCCATGGCGACGATGATGTCATAATGGTCGTCATGGCGATGATGACGTCATAATGGTCATCATGGCGACGATGATGTCATACTGGTCGTCATGGCGACGGTGTTGCCATAATGGTCGTCAAGGCGACGATGATGTCATAATGTTCGTCACGGCGACGATGATGTCATAATGGTTGTCATGGCGACGGTGTTGCCATAATGGTCGTCATGGCGACGATGACGTCATAATGGTCGTCATGGCGACGATGATGTCATACTGGTCGTCATGGCGACGGTGTTGCCATAATGGTCGTCATGGCGACGATGACGTCATAATGGTCGTCATGACGACGATGATGTCATAATGGTCGTCATGGCGACGATGATGTCATACTGGTCGTCATGGTGAAGGTGTTGCCATAATGGTCGTCATGGCGACGATGATGTCAATATGGTTGTCATGGCTTTGGTGATGTCATTATGGTCGTCATGGCTTTGGTGATGTCATAATGGTCGTCATGGCGACGGTGATGTCATAATGGTCGTCACGGCGACGATGATGTCATAATGGTCGTCACGGCGACGGTGATGTCATAATGGTTGTCATGGCGACGATGATGTCATACTGGTCGTCATGGCGACGGTGTTGCCATAATGGTCGTCATGGTGACGATGATGTCATAATGGTCGTCATGGCGACGATGATGTCATAATGGTCGTCATGGCGACGATGATGTCATAATGGTCGTCATGGCGAAGATGATGTCATAATGGTCGTCATGGTGACGATGATGTCATAATGGTCGTCATGGCGACGATGATGTCATAATGGTCATCATGGCGACGGTGATGTCATAATATTCGTCATGGCGACGATGATATCATAATGGTCGTCATGCCGACGATGATGTCATAATGGTCGTCATGGCGACGGTGTTGCCATAATGGTCGTCATGGCGACGATGATGTCATAATGGTCGTCATGGCGACGATGATGTTATAATGATCGTCATGGCGACGATGATGTCAGTATGGTGGTCATGGCTTTGGTGATGTCATAATGGTCGTCATGGCGACGGTGATGTCATAATGGTCGTCATGGCAATGGTGATGTCAGAATGGTCGTCATGGCGACGATGATGTCAGTATGGTGGTCATGGCTTTGGTGATGTCATAATGGTCGTCATGGCGACGATGATGTCATTAGGGTTGTCATGGCTTTGGTGATGTCATAATGGTCGTCATGGCGACGATGATGTCATAATGGTCGTCATGGCGACGATGATGTCATAATGGTCGTCACGGCGATGATGATGTCATAATGGTCGTCACGGCGACGGTGATGTCATAATGGTCGTCATGGCGACAATGACGTCATACTGGTCGTCATGGCGACGGTGTTGCCATAATGGTCGTCATGTCGACGATGATGCCATAATGGTCGTCATGGCGACGATGACGTCATAATGGTCGTCATGGCGACGATGACGTCATAATGGTCGTCATGGCGACGATGATGTCATAATGGTCGTCATGGCGACGGTGTTGCCATAATGGTCGTCATGGCGACGATGATGTCATAATGGTCGTCATGCCGACGATGATGTCATAATGGTCGTCATGGCGACGGTGTTGCCATAATGGTCGTCATGGCGACGATGATGTCATAATGGTCGTCATGGCGACGGTGATGTCATAATGGTCGTCATGCCGACGATGATGTCATAATGGTCGTCATGGCGAAGATGATGTCATAATGGTCGTCATGGCGACGATGACGTCATAATGGTCGTCATGGCGACGATGACGTCATAATGGTCGTCATGGCGACGATGATGTTATAATGGTCGTCATGGCGACGGTGATGTCATAATAGTCGTCATGGCGACGATGATGTCATAATGGTCGTCATGCCGACGATGATGTCATAATGGTCGTCATGGCGACGTTGTTGCCATAATGGTCGTCATGGCGACGATGATGTCATAATGGTCGTCATGGCGATGATGATGTCATAATGGTCGTCATGGCGACGATGATGTCAATATGGTGGTCATGGCTTTGGTGATGTCATAATGGTCTTCATGGCGACGGTGATGTCATAATGGTCGTCATGGCAATGGTGATGTCAGAATGGTCGTCATTTCGACGATGATGTCAGTATGGTGGTCATGGCTTTGGTGATGTCATAAAAGTCGTCATGGCGACGATGATGTCATAATGGTCGTCATGGCGACGATGATGTCAGTATGGTTGTCATGGCTTTGGTGATGTCATAATGGTCGTCATGGCGACGGTGATGTCATAATGGTCGTCAGGGCGACGATGATGTCATAATGGTCGTCACGGCGACGATGATGTCATAATGGTCGTCACGGCGACGGTGATGTCATAATGGTCGTCATGGCGACGATGATGTCATACTGGTCTTCATGGCGACGGTGTTGCCATAATGGTCGTCATGGCGACGATGATGTCATAATGGTCGACATGGCGACGATGATGTCATAATGGTCGTCATGGCAACGATGATGTCATACTGGTCGTCATGGCGACGGTGTTGCCATAATGGTCGTCATGGCGACGATGATGTCATAATGGTCGTCATGGCGACGATGATGTCATAATGGTCGTCATGCCGACGATGATGTCATAACGGTCGTCATGGCGACGATGATGTCATAATGGTCGTCATGGCGACAATGATGTCATAATGGTCGTCATGCCGACGATGATGTCATAATGGTCGTCATGGCGACGGTGTTGCCATAATGGTCGTCATGGTGACGATGATATCATAATGGTCGTCATGGCGACGATGATGTCATAATGGTCGTCATGGCGACGATGATGTCAGTATGGTGGTCATGGCTTTGGTGATGTCATAATGGTCGTCATGGCGACGGTGATGTCATAATGGTCGTCATGGCAATGGTGATGTCAGAATGGTCGTCATGGCGACGATGATGTCAGTATGGTGGTCATGGCTTTGGTGATGTCATAATGGTCGTCATGGCGACGATGATGTCATAATGATCGTCATGGCGACGATGATGTCAATATGGTTGTCATGGCTTTGGTGATGTCATAATGGTCGTCATGGCGACGGTGATGTCATAATGGTCGTCATGGCGACGATGATGTCATAATGGTCGTCATGGCGACGATGATGTCAATATGGTTGTCATGGCTTTGGTGATGTCATAATGGTCGTCATGGCGACGATGATGTCATAATGGTCGTCATGCCGACGATGATGTCATAATTGTCGTCATGGCGACGTTGTTGCCATAATGGTCGTCATGGCGACGATGATGTCATAATGGTCGTCATGGCGATGATGATGATGTCATAATGGTCGTCATGGCGACGATGATGTCAATATGGTGGTCATGGCTTTGGTGATGTCATAATGGTCGTCATGGCGACGGTGATGTCATAATGGTCGTCATGGCAATGGTGATGTCAGAATGGTCGTCATGGCGACGATGATGTCAGTATGGTGGTCATGGCTTTGGTGATGTCATAATGGTCGTCATGGCGACGATGATGTCATAATGATCGTCATGGCGACGATGATGTCAATATGGTTGTCATGGCTTTGGTGATGTCATAATGGTCGTCATGGCGACGGTGATGTCATAATGGTCATCATGGCGACGATGATGTCATAATGGTCGTCATGGCGACGATGATGTCAATATGGTTGTCATGGCTTTGGTGATGTCATAATGGTCGTCATGGCGACGATGATGTCAATATGGTTGTCATGGCGACGATGATGTCATAATGGTCGTCATGGCGACGATGATGTCATAATGGTCGTCATGGCGACGATTATGTCATAATAGTCGTCATGGCGACGATGATGTCATAAAGGTCGTCATGCCGACGATGATTTCATAATGGTCGTCATGGCGACGGTGTTGCCATAATGGTCGTCATGGCGACGGTGTTGCCATAATGGTCGTCATGGCGACGATGATGTCATAATGGTCGTCATGGCGACGATGATGTCAGTATGGTGGTCATGGCTTTGGTGATGTCATAATGGTCGTCATGGTGATGGTGATGTCATAATGGTCGTCATGGCAATGGTGATGTCAGAATGGTCATCATGGCGACGATGATGTCAGTATGGTGGTCATGGCTTTGGTGATGTCATAATGGTCGTCATGGCGACGATGATGTCATAATGGTCGTCATGGCGACGATGATGTCAATATGGTTGTCATGGCTTTGGTGATGTCATAATGGTCGTCATGGCGACGGTGATGTCATAATGGTCGTCATGGCGACGATGATGTCATAATGGTCGTCACGGCGACGATGATGTCATAATGGTCGTCACGGCGACGGTGATGTCATAATGGTCCTCATGGCGACGATGATGTCATACTGGTCGTCATGGCGACGGTGTTGCCATAATGGTCGTCATGGCGACGGTGTTGCCATAATGGTCGTCATGGCGACGATGATGTCATAATGATCGTTATGGCGACGATGACGTCATAATGGTCGTCATGGTGACGATGATGTCATAATGGTCGTCACGGCGACGATGATGTCATAATGGTCGTCACGGCGACGGTGATGTCATAATGGTCGTCATGGCGACGATGATGTCATACTGGTCGTCATGGTGACGGTGTTGCCATAATGGTCGTCGTGGCGACGATGATGTCAATATGGTTGTCATGGCTTTTGTGATGTCATAATGGTCGTCATGGCTTTGGTGATGTCATAATGGTCGTCATGGTGACGGTGATGTCATAATGATCGTCATGGCGACGATGATGTCATAATGGTCGTCACGGCAACGATGATGTCATAATGGTCGTCACGGCGACGGTGATGTCATAATTGTCGTCATGGCGACGATGATGTCATACTGGTCGTCATGGCGACGGTGTTGCCGTAATGGTCGTCATGGCGACGATGATGTCGTAATGGTCGTCATGGCGACGATGATGTCGTAATGGTCGTCATGCCGACGATGTTGTCGTAATGGTCGTCATGGCGAAGATGATGTCATAATGGTCGTCATGGCGACGATGACGTCATAATGGTCGTCATGGCGACGATGATGTCATAATGGTCGTCATGGCGACGGTGATGTCATAATAGTCGTCATGGCGACGATGATGTCATAATGGTCGTCATGCCGACGATGATGTCATAATGGTCGTCATGGCGACTGTGTTGCCATAATGGTCGTCATGGCGACGATGATGTCATAATGGTCGTCATGGCGACGATGATGTCTTAATGGTCGTCATGGCGACGATGATGTCAGTATGGTGGTCATGGCTTTGGTGATGTCATAATGGTCGTCATGGCAATGGTGATGTCAGAATGGTCGTCATGGCGACGATGATGTCAGTATGGTGGTCATGGCTTTGGTGATGTCATAATGGTCATCATGGCGACGGTGATGTCATAATGGTCGTCATGTCGACGATGATGTCATAATGGTCGTCACAGCGACGATGATGTCATAATGGTCGTCATGGTGACGATGTTGTCATACTGGTCGTCATGGCGACTGTGTTGCCATAATGGTTGTCATTGCGACGATTATGTCATAATGGTCGTCATGGCGACGATGATGTCATAATGGTCGTCATGGCGACGATGATGTCATACTGGTCGTCATGGTGACGGTGTTGCCATAATGGTCGTCATGGCGACGATGATGTCAATATGGTTGTCATGGCGACGGTGATGTCATAATGGTCGTCACGGCGACGATGATGTCATAATGGTCGTCACGGCGACGATGATGTCATAATGGTCGTCACGGCGACGGTGATGTCATAATGGTCGTCATGGCGACGATGATGTCTTAATAGTCGTCATGGCGACGATGATGTCATAATGGTCGTCATGCCGACGATGATGTCATAATGGTCGTCATGGCGACGGTGTTGCCATAATGTTCGTCATGGCGACGATGATGTCATAATGGTCGTCATGGCGACGATGATATCATAATGGTCGTCATGGCGACGATGATGTCAGTATGGTGGTCATGGCTTCGGTGATGTCATAATGGTCGTCATGGCGACGGTGATGTCATAATGTTCGTCATGGCGACGATGATGTCATAATGGTCGTCACGGCGACGGTGATGTCATAATGGTCGTCATGGCGACGATGATGTCTTAATAGTCGTCATGGCGACGATGATGTCATAATGGTCGTCATGCCGACGGTGATGTCATAATGGTCGTCATGGCGACGATGATGTCATAATGGTCGTCATGGCGACGATGAAGTCATAATGGTCGTCATGGCGACGATGATGTCATAATGGTCGTCATGGCGACGATGATGTCATAATGGTCGTCATGGCGACGATGATGTCATAATGGTCGTCATGGCGACGATTATGTCATAATAGTCGTCATGGCGACGATGATGTCATAAAGGTCGTCATGCCGACGATGATGTCATAATGGTCGTGATGGCGACGGTGTTGCCATAATGGTCGTCATGGCGACGATGATGTCATAATGGTCGTCATGGCGACGATGATGTCAGTATGGTGGTCACGGCTTTGGTGATGTCATAATGGTCGTCATGGTGATGGTGATGTCATAATGGTCGTCATGGCAATGGTGATGTCAGAATGGTCGTCATGGCGACGATGATGTCAGTATGGTGGTCATGGCTTTGGTGATGTCATAATGGTCGTCGTGGCGACGATGATGTCATAATGGTCGTCATGGCGACGATGATGTCAATATGGTTGTCATGGCGACGATGATGTCATAATGGTCGTCATGGCGACGATGATGTCATAATGGTCGTCATGGCGACGATTATGTCATAATAGTCGTCATGGCGACGATGATGTCATAAAGGTCGTCATGCCGACGATGATTTCATAATGGTCGTCATGGCGACGGTGTTGCCATAATGGTCGTCATGGCGACGGTGTTGCCATAATGGTCGTCATGGCGACGATGATGTCATAATGGTCGTCATGGCGACGATGATGTCAGTATGGTGGTCATGGCTTTGGTGATGTCATAATGGTCGTCATGGTGATGGTGATGTCATAATGGTCGTCATGGCAATGGTGATGTCAGAATGGTCGTCATGGCGACGATGATGTCAGTATGGTGGTCATGGCTTTGGTGATGTCATAATGGTCGTCATGGTGACGATGATGTCATAATGGTCGTCATGGCGACGATTATGTCAATATGGTTGTCATGGCTTTGGTGATGTCATAATGGTCGTCATGGCGACGGTGATGTCATAATGGTCGTCATGGCGACGATGATGTCATAATGGTCGTCACGGCGACGATGATGTCATAATGGTCGTCACGGCGACGGTGATGTCATAATGGTCCTCATGGCGACGATGATGTCATACTGGTCGTCATGGCGACGGTGTTGCCATAATGGTCGTCATGGCGACGGTGTTGCCATAATGGTCGTCATGGCGACGATGATGTCATAATGATCGTTATGGCGACGATGACGTCATAATGGTCGTCATGGTGACGATGATGTCATAATGGTCGTCACGGCGACGATGATGTCATAATGGTCGTCACGGCGACGGTGATGTCATAATGGTCGTCATGGCGACGATGATGTCATACTGGTCGTCATGGTGACGGTGTTGCCATAATGGTCGTCGTGGCGACGATGATGTCAATATGGTTGTCATGGCTTTGGTGATGTCATAATGGTCGTCATGGCTTTGGTGATGTCATAATGGTCGTCATGGTGACGGTGATGTCATAATGATCGTCATGGCGACGATGATGTCATAATGGTCGTCACGGCAACGATGATGTCATAATGGTCGTCACGGCGACGGTGATGTCATAATTGTCGTCATGGCGACGATGATGTCATACTGGTCGTCATGGCGACGGTGTTGCCGTAATGGTCGTCATGGCGACGATGATGTCGTAATGGTCGTCATGGCGACGATGATGTCGTAATGGTCGTCATGCCGACGATGTTGTCGTAATGGTCGTCATGGCGAAGATGATGTCATAATGGTCGTCATGGCGACGATGACGTCATAATGGTCGTCATGGCGACGATGATGTCATAATGGTCGTCATGGCGACGGTGATGTCATAATAGTCGTCATGGCGACGATGATGTCATAATGGTCGTCATGCCGACGATGATGTCATAATGGTCGTCATGGCGACTGTGTTGCCATAATGGTCGTCATGGCGACGATGATGTCATAATGGTCGTCATGGCGACGATGATGTCTTAATGGTCGTCATGGCGACGATGATGTCAGTATGGTGGTCATGGCTTTGGTGATGTCATAATGGTCGTCATGGCAATGGTGATGTCAGAATGGTCGTCATGGCGACGATGATGTCAGTATGGTGGTCATGGCTTTGGTGATGTCATAATGGTCATCATGGCGACGGTGATGTCATAATGGTCGTCATGTCGACGATGATGTCATAATGGTCGTCACGGCGACGATGATGTCATAATGGTCGTCATGGTGACGATGTTGTCATACTGGTCGTCATGGCGACTGTGTTGCCATAATGGTTGTCATTGCGACGATTATGTCATAATGGTCGTCATGGCGACGATGATGTCATAATGGTCGTCATGGCGACGATGATGTCATACTGGTCGTCATGGTGACGGTGTTGCCATAATGGTCGTCATGGCGACGATGATGTCAATATGGTTGTCATGGCGACGGTGATGTCATAATGGTCGTCACGGCGACGATGATGTCATAATGGTCGTCACGGCGACGATGATGTCATAATGGTCGTCACGGCGACGGTGATGTCATAATGGTCGTCATGGCGACGATGATGTCTTAATAGTCGTCATGGCGACGATGATGTCATCATGGTCGTCATGCCGACGATGATGTCATAATGGTCGTCATGGCGACGGTGTTGCCATAATGTTCGTCATGGCGACGATGATGTCATAATGGTCGTCATGGCGACGATGATATCATAATGGTCGTCATGGCGACGATGATGTCAGTATGGTGGTCATGGCTTTGGTGATGTCATAATGGTCGTCATGGCGACGGTGATGTCATAATGTTCGTCATGGCAATGGTGATGTCAGAATGGTCGTCATGGCGACGATGATGTCACAATGGTCGTCATGGCGACGATGATGTCATAATGGTCGTCACGGCGACGATGATGTCATAATGGTCGTCACGGCGGCGGTGATGTCATAATGGTCGTCATGGCGACGATGATGTCATACTGTCGACATGGTGACGGTGTTGCCATAATGGTCGTCATGGCAACGATGATGTCATAATGGTCGTCATGCCGACGATGATGTCATACTGGTCGTCATGGCGACGGTGTTGCCATAATGGTCGTCATGGCGACGATGATGTCATAATGGTCGTCATGCCGACGGTGTTGCCATAATAGTCATTATGGCGACGATGATGTCATAATGGTCGTCATGGCGACGATGATGTCATAATGGTCGTCATGGCGACGATGATGTCAGTATGGTGGTCATGGCTTTGGTGATGTCATAATGGTCGTCATGGCGACGGTGATGTCATAATGGTCGTCATGGCAATGGTGATGTCAGAATGGTCGTCATGGCGACGATGATGTCAGTATGGTGGTCATGGCTTTGGTGATGTCATAATGGTCGTCATGGCGACGGTGATGTCATAATGGTCATCATGGCGATGATGATGTCATAATGGTCTTCACGGCGACGATGATGTCATACTGGTCGTCATGGCGACGGTGTTGCCATAATGATCGTCATGGCGACGATGATGTCATAATGGTCGTCATGGCGACGATGACGTCATAATGGTCGTCATGCCGACGATGATGTCATAATGGTCGTCATGGCGACGGTGTTGCCATAATGGTCATCATGGCGACGATGATGTCATAATGGTCGTCATGGCGACGGTGTTGCCATAATGGTTGTCATGGCGACGATGATGTCATAATGGTCGTCATGGCGACGATGATGTCATAATGGTCGTCACGGCGACGGTGATGTCATAATGGTCGTCATGGCGACGATGATGTCATACTGGTCGTCATGGCGACGATGACGTCATAATGGTCGTCATGGCGACGATGATGTCATAATGGTCGTCATGCCGACGATGACGTCATAATGGTCGTCATGGCGACGATGATGTCATAATGGTCGTCATGGCGAAGATGATGTCATAATGGTCGTCATGGCGACGATGACGTCATAATGGTCGTCATGGCGACGATGATGTCATAATGGTCGTCATGGCGACGGTGATGTCATAATAGTCGTCATGGCGACCATGATGTCATAATGGTCGTCATGCCGACGATGATGTCATAATGGTCGTCATGGCGACTGTGTTGCCATAATGGTCGTCATGGCGACGATGATGTCATAATGGTCGTCATGGCGACGATGATGTCATAATGGTCGTCATGGCGACGATGATGTCAGTATGGTGGTCATGGCTTTGGTGATGTCATAATGGTCGTCATGGCGACGGTGATGTCATAATGGTCGTCATGGCAATGGTGATGTCAGAATGGTCGTCATGGCGACGATGATGTCAGTATGGTGGTCATGGCTTTGGTGATGTCATAATGGTCGTCATGGCGACGATGTTGTCATACTGGTCGTCATGGCGACTGTGTTGCCATAATGGTTGTCATGGCGACGATTATGTCATAATGGTCGTCATGGCGACAATGATGTCATAAAGGTCGTCATGGCGACGATGATGTCATACTGGTCGTCATGGTGACGGTGTTGCCATAATGGTCATCATGGCGACGATGATGTCAATATGGTTGTCATGGCGACGGTGATGTCATAATGGTCATCACGGCGACGATGATGTCATAATGGTCGTCACGGCGACGATGATGTCATAATGGTCGTCACGGCGACGATGATGTCATAATGGTCGTCACGGCGACGGTGATGACATAATGGTCGTCATGGCGACGATGATGTCATAATAGTCGTCATGGCGAGGATGATGTCATAATGGTCGTCATGCCGACGATGATGTCATAATGGTCGTCATGGCGACGGTGTTGCCATAATGGTCGTCATGGCGACGATGATGTCATAATGGTCGTCATGGCGACGATGATGTCATAATGGACGTCATGGCGACGATGATGTCAGTATGGTGGTCATGGCTTTGGTGATGTCATAATGGTCGTCATGGCGACGGTGATGTCAGAATGGTCGTCATGGCGACGATGATGTCAGTATGGTGGTCATGGCTTTGGTGATGTCATAATGGTCGTCATGGTGACGATGATGTCATAATGGTCGTCATGGCGACGATGATGTCAATATGGTTGTCATGGCTTTGGTGATGTCATAATGGTCGTCATGGCGACGGTGATGTCATAATGGTCGTCATGGCGACGATGATGTCATAATGGTCATCACGGCGACGGTGATGTCATAATCTTCGTCATGGCGACGATGATGTCATACTGGTCGTAATGGCGACCGTGTTGCCATAATGGTCGTCATGGCGACGGTGATGTCATAATGGTCGTCACGGCGACGATGATGTCATAATGGTCGTCACGGCGACGGTGATGTCATAATGGTCGTCATGGCGACGATGATGTCATACTGATCGTCATGGCGACGGTGTTGCCATAATGGTCGTCATGGCGACGATGACGTCATAATGGTCGTCATGGCGACGATTATGTCATACTGGTCGTCATGGTGACGGTGTTGCCATAATGGTCGTCATGGCGACGATGATGTCAATATGGTTGTCACGGCTTTGGTGATGTCATAATGGTCGTCATGGCGACGGTGATGTCATAATGGTCGTCACGGCGACGATGATGTCATAATGGTCGTCACGGCGACGATGATGTCATAATGGTCGTCACGGCGACGGTGATGTCATAATGGTCGTCATGGCGACGATGATGTCATAATAGTCGTCATGGCGACGATGATGTCATAATGGTCGTCATGCCGACGATGATGTCATAATGGTCGTCATGGCGACGGTGTTGCCATAATGGTCGTCATGGCGACGATGATGTCATAATGGTCGTCATGGCGACGATGATGTCATAATGGACGTCATGGCGACGATGATGTCAGTATGCTGGTCATGGCTTGGTGATGTCATAATGGTCGTCATGGCGACGGTGATGTCAGAATGGTCGTCATGGCGACGATGATGTCAGTATGGTGGTCATGGCTTTGGTGATGTCATAATGGTCGTCATGGCGACGATGATGTCATAATTGTCGTCATGGCGACGATGATGTCAATATGGTTGTCATGGCTTTGGTGATGTCATAACGGTCGTCATGGCGACGGTGATGTCATAATGGTCGTCACGGCGACGATGATGTCATACTGGTCGTCATGGCGACGGTGTTGCCATAATGGTCGTCATGGCGACGGTGTTGCCATAATGGTCGTCATGGCGACGATGACGTCATAATGGTCGTCATGGCGACGATGATGTCATAATGGTCGTCATGGCGACGATGATGTCAATATGGTTGTCATGGCTTTGGTGATGTCATAATGGTCGTCATGGCGACGGTGATGTCATAATGGTCGTCATGGTGACGGTGTTGCCATAATGGTCGTCGTGGCGACGATGATGTCAATATGGTTGTCATGGCTTTGGTGATGTCATAATGGTCGTCATGGCTTTGGTGATGTCATAATAGTCGTCATGGTGACGGTGATGTCATAATGATCGTCATGGCGACGATGATGTCATAATGGTCGTCACGGCGACGATGATGTCATAATGGTCGTCACGGCGACGGTGATGTCATAATGGTCGTCATGGCGACGATGATGTCATAATGGTCGTCATGGCGACGGTGTTGACGTAATGGTCGTCATGGCGACGATGATGTCATAATGGTCGTCATGGCGACGATGATGTCATAATGGTCGTCATGCCGACGATGTTGTCATAATGGTCGTCATGGCGAAGATGATGTCATAATGGTCGTCATGGCGACGATGACGTCATAATGGTCGTCATGGCGACGATGATGTCATAATGGTCGTCATGGCGACGGTGATGTCATAATAGTCATCATGGCGACGATGATGTCATAATGGTCGTCATGGCGACTGTGTTGCCATAATGGTCGTCATGGCGACTGTGTTGCCATAATGGTCGTCATGGCGACGATGATGTCATAATGGTCGTCATGGCGACGATGATGTCATAATGGTCGTCATGGCGACGATGATGTCAGTATGGTGGTCATGGCTTTGGTGATGTCATAATGGTCGTCATGGCGACGGTGATGTCATAATGGTCGTCATGGCAATGGTGATGTCAGAATGGTCGTCATGGCGACGATGATGTCAGTATGGTGGTCATGGCTTTGGTGATGTCATAATGGTCGTCATGGCGACGGTGATGTCATAATGGTCGTCATGGCAATGGTGATGTCAGAATGGTCGTCATGGCGACGATGATGTCAGTATGGTGGTCATGGCATTGGTGATGTCATAATGGTCGTAATGGCGACGATGATGTCATAATGGTCGTCATGGCGATGATGATGTCAATATGGTTGTCATGGCTTTGGTGATGTCGTAATGGTCGTCATGGCGACGGTGATGTCATAATGGTCGTCATGGCGACGATGATGTCATAATGGTCGTCACGTCGACGATGATGTCATAATGGTCGTCACGGCGACGGTGATGTCATAATGGTCGTCATGGCGACGATGATGTCATACTGGTCGTCATGGCGACGGTGTTGCCATAATGGTCGTCATGGCGACGATCATGTCATAATGGTCGTCATGGCGATGATGATGTCATAATGGTCGTCACGGCGACGATGATGTCATACTGGTCGTCATGGCGACGGTGTTGTCATAATGGTCGTCATGGCGACGATGACGTCATAATGGTCGTCATGGCGACGATGATGTCATAATGGTCGTCATGGCGACGATGATGTCATACTTGTCGTCATGGTGACGGTGTTGCCATAATGGTCGTCATGGCGACGATGATGTCAATATGGTTGTCATGGCGACAATGATGTCAGTATGGTGGTCATGGCTTTTGTGATGTCATAATGGTCGTCATGGCGACGGTGATGTCATAATGGTCGTCATGGCGACGATGATGTCAATATGGTCGTCATGGCGACGGTGATGTCATAATGGTCTTCATGGCGACGGTGATGTCATAATGGTCGTCATGGCGACGATGATGTCATAATGGTCGTCAATGCGACGGTGATGTCATAATGGTCGTCATGGCGACCATGATGTCATACTGGTCGTCATGGCGACGGTGTTGCCATAATGGTCGTCATGGCGACGATGATGTCATTATGGTCGTCATGGCGACGATGATGTCATAATGGTCGTCATGGCGACGATGACGTCATAATGGTCGTCATGGCGACGATGGTGTCATAATGGTCGTCATGGCGACGGTGTTGCCATAATGGTTGTCATGGCGACGGTGATGTCAATATCGTTGTCATGGCTTTGGTGATGTCATAATGGTCGTCATGGCTTTGGTGATGTCATAATGGTCGTCATGGCGACGGTGATGTCATAATGGTCGCTATGGCGACGATGATGTCATAATGGTCGTCACGGCGACGATGATGTCATAATGGTCGTCACGGCGACGGTGATGTCATAATGGTCGTCATGGCAATGGTGATGTCAGAATCGTCGTCATGGCAACGATGATGTCAGTATGGTGGTCATGGCTTTGGTGATGTCATAATGGTCGTCATGGCGACGATGATGTCATAATGGTTGTCATGGCGACGGTGATGTCATAATGGTCGTCATGGCGACGATGATGTCATAATGGTCGTCACAGCGACGATGATGTCATAATGTTCGTCACGGCGACGGTGATGTCATAATGGTCGTCATAGCGACGATGATGTCATACTGGTCGTCATGGCGACGGTGTTGCCATAATGGTCGTCATGGCGACGATGATGTCATAATGGTCGTCATGGCGACGGTGACGTCATACTGGTCGTCATGGCGACGGTGTTGTCATAATGGTCGTCATGGCGACGATGCTGTCATAATGTTCGTCATCGCGACGATGACGTCATAATGGTCGTCATGGCGACGGTGACGTCATAATGGTCGTCATGGCGACCATGATGTCATAATGGTCGTCATGGCGACGATGATGTCATACTCGTCGTTATGGCGACGGTGTTGCCATAATGGTCGTCATGGCGACGATGATGTCAAACTGGTCGTCATGGAGACGGTGTTGCCATAATGGTCGTCATGGCGACGATGATGTCATAATGGTCGTCATGGCGACGGTGACGTCATAATGGTCGTCATGGCGACGATGATGTCATTATGGTCGCCATGGCGACGATTATGTCATATTCGTCGTCATGGCGACGGTGTTGCCATAATGGTCGTCATGGCGACGATGATGTCATACTGGTCGTCATGGCGACGGTGTTGCCATAATGGTCGCCATGGCGACGATGATGTCATGCTGGTCGTCATGGCGACGGTGTTGCCATAATGGTCGTCATGGCGATGATGATGTCATAATGGTCGTCATGGCGACGGTGACGTCATAATGGTCGTCATGGCGACGATGATGTCATTATGGTCGTCATGGCGACGATGATGTCATTATGGTCGTCATGGCGACGGTGTTGTCATAATGGTCGTCATGGCGACGATGATGTCATAATGGTCGTCATTGCGACGATGATGTCATACTGGTCGTCATGGCGACGGTGTTGCCATAATGATCGTCATGGCGACGATGATGTCATAATGGTCGTCATGGCGACGGTGACGTCATAATGGTCGTCATGGCGACGGTGACGTCATAATGGTCGTCATGGCGACGATAATGTCATAATGGTCGTCATGGCGACGATGATGTCATACTGGTCGTCATGGCGACGGTGTTGCCATAATGGTCGTCATGGCGACGATGATGTCATAATGGTCGTCATGGCGACGATGATGTCATAATGGTCGTCATGGCGACGATGATGTCATACTGGTCTTCATGGCGACGGTGTTGCCATAATGGTCGTCATGGCGACGATGATGTCATAATGGTCGTCACGGCGACGATGATGTCATAATGGTCGTCACGGCGACGGTGATGTCATAATGGTCGTCATGGCGACGATGATGTCATACTGGTCGTCATGGCGACGGTGTTGCCATAATGGTTGTCATGGCGACGATGACGTCATAATGGTCGTCATGGCGACGATGATGTCATAATGGTCGTCATGGCGACGATGATGTCATACTGGTCGTCATGGCGACGGTGTTGCCATAATGGTCGTCATGGCGACGATAACGTCATAATGGTCGTCATGGCGACGATGATGTCATAATGGTCGTCATGGCGACGATGATGTCAGTATGGTGGTCATGGCTTTGGTGATGTCATAATGGTCGTCATGGCGACGGTGATGTCATAATGGTCGTCATGGCGATGGTGATTTCAGAATGGTCGTCATGGCGACGATGATGTCAGTATGGTGGTCATGGCTTTGGTGATGTCATAATTGTCGTCATGGCGACGATGATGTCATAATGGTCGTCATGGCGACGATGATGTCAATATGGTTGTCATGGCTTTGGTGATGTCATACTGGTCGTCATGGCGACGGTGTTGCCATAATGGTCGTCATGGCGACGATGACGTCATAATGGTCGTCATGGCGACGATGATGTCATAATGGTCGTCATGGCGACGATGATGTCATACTGGTCGTCATGGCGACGGTGTTGCCATAATGGTCGTCATGGCGACGATGATGTCATAATGGTCGTCATGGCGACGATGATGTCAGTATGGTGGTCATTGCTTTGGTGATGTCATAATGGTCGTCATGGCGACGGTGATGTCATAATGGTCGTCATGGCAATGGTGATGTCATACTGGTCGTCATGGCGACGATGATGTCAGTATGGTGGTCATGGCTTTGGTGATGTCATAATATTCGTCATGGTGACGATGATGTCATGATGGTCGTCATGGCGACAATGATGTCAATATGGTTGTCATGGCTTTGGTGATGTCATAATGGTCGTCATGGCGACGGTGATGTCATAATGGTCGTCATGGCGACGGTGTTGCCATAATGGTCGTCATGGCGACGATGACGTCATAATGGTCGTCATGGCGACGATGATGTCATAATGGTCGTCATGGCGACGATGATGTCATACTGGTCGTCATGGCGACGGTGTTGCCATAATGGTCGTCATGGCGACGATGATGTCATAATGGTCGTCATGGCGACAATGATGTCAGTATGGTGGTCATTGCTTTGGTGATGTCATAATGGTCGTCATGGCGACGGTGATGTCATAATGGTCGTCATGGCAATGGTGATGTCATACTGGTCGTCATGGCGACGATGATGTCAGTATGGTGGTCATGGCTTTGGTGATGTCATAATAGTCGTCATGGTGACGATGATGTCATGATGGTCGTCATGGCGACAATGATGTCAATATGGTTGTCATGGCTTTGGTGATGTCATAATGGTCGTCATGGCGACGGTGTTGCCATAATGGTCGTAATGGCGACGATGATGTCATAATGGTCGTCACGGCGACGATGATGTCATAATGGTCGTCACGGCGACGATGAAGTCATAATGGTCGTCACGGCGACGGTGATGTCATAATGGTCGTCATGGCGACGAAGATGTCATAATGGTCGTCATGGCGACGATGATGTCATACTGGTCGTCATGGTGACGGTGTTGCCATAATGGTCGTCATGGCGACGATGATGTCAATATGGTTGTCAAGGCTTTGGTGATGTCATAATGGTCGTCCTGGCTTTGGTGATGTCATAATGGTCGTCATGTCGACGGTGATGTCATAATGGTCGTCATGGCGACGATGAGGTCATAATGGTCGTCACGGCGACGATGATGTCATAATGATCGTCACGGCGACGGTGATGTCATAATGGTCGTCATGGCGAGGATGATGTCATAATAGTCGTCATGGCGACGATGATGTCATAATGGTCGTCATGCCGACGATGATGTCATAATGGTCGTCATGGCGACGGTGTTGCCATAATGGTCGTCATGGCGACGATGATGTCATAATGGTCGTCATGGCGACGATGATGTCATAATGGTCGTCATGGCGACGATGATGTCAGTATGGTGGTCATGGCTTTGGTGATGTCATAATGGTCGTCATGGCGACGGTGATGTCATAATGGTCGTCATGGCTATGGTGATGTCAGAATGGTCGTCATGGCGACGATGATGTCAGTATGGTGGTCATGGCTTTGGTGATGTCATAATGGTCGTCATGGCGATGATGATGTCATAATGGTCGTCATGGCGACGATGATGTCATAATGGTCGTCATGGCGACGATGATGTCATAATGGTCGTCATGGCGAAGATGATGTCATACTGGTCGTCATGGCGACGGTGTTGCCATAATGGTCGTCATGGCGACGATGATGTCATACTGGTCGTCATGGCGACGGTGTTGCCATAATGGTCGTCATGGCGACGATGATGTCATAATGGTCGTCATGGCGACGGTGACATCATAATGGTCGTCATGGCGATGATGATGTCATAATGGTCGTCATGGCGACGATGATGTCATACTGGTCGTCATGGCGACGGTGTTGTCATAATGGTCGTCATGGCGACGATGATGTCATAATGGTCGTCATGGCGACGATGATGTCATAATGGTCGTCATGGCGACGATGATGTCATACTGGTCGTCATGGTGACGGTGTTGCCATAATGGTCGTCATGGCGACGATGATGTCAATATGGTTGTCATGGCTTTGGTGATGTCATAATGGTCGTCATGGCTTTGGTGATGGCATAATGGTCGTCATGTCGACGGTGATGTCATAATGGTCGTCATGGCGACGATGATCTCATAATGGTCGTCACGGCGACGATGATGTCATGATGATCGTCACGGCGACGGTGGTGTCATAATGGTCGTCATGGCGAGGATGATGTCATAATAGTCGTCATGGTGACGATGATGTCATAATGGTCGTCATGCCGACGATGATGTCATAATGGTCGTCATGGCGACGGTGTTGCCATAATGGTCGTCATGGCGACGATGATGTCATAATGGTCGTCATGGCGACGATGATGTCATAATGGTCGTCATGGCGACGATGATGTCAGTATGGTGGTCATGGCTTTGGTGATGTCATAATGGTCGTCATGGCGACGGTGATGTCATAATGGTCGTCATGGCGACGATGATGTCAGTATAGTGGTCATGGCTTTGGTGATGTCATAATGGTCGTCATGGCGACGATGATGTCATAATGGTCGTCATGGCGACGATTATGTCATAATGGTCATCATGGCGACGATGATGTCATACTGGTCGTCATGGCGACGGTGTTGCCATAATGGTCGTCATGGCGACGATGATGTCATACTGGTCGTCATGGCGACGGTGTTGCCATAATGGTGGTTATGGCGACGATGATGTCATAATGGTCGTCATGGCGACGGTGACGTCATAATGGTCGTCATGGCGACGATGATGTCATAATGGTCGTCATGGCAACGATGATGTCATACTGGTCGTCATGGCGACGGTGTTGTCATAATGGTCGTCATGGCGACGATGATGTCATAATGATCGTCACGGCGACGATGATGTCATAATGTTCGTCACGGCGACGGTGATGTCATAATGGTCGTCATGGCGACGATGATGTCATACTGGTCGTCATGGCGACGGTGATGTCATAATTGTCGTCATGGCGACAATGATGTCATACTGGTCGTCATGGCGACGATGATGTCATACTGGTCGTCATGGCGACGGTGTTGCCATAATGGTCGTCATGGCGACGATGATGTCATAATGGTCGTCATGGCGACGGTGACGTCATAATGGTCGTCATGGCGACGATGATGTCATAATGGTCGTCATGGCGACGATGATGTCATACTCGTCGTCATGGCGACGGTGTTGCCATAATGGTCGTCATGGCGACGATGATGTCATACTGGTCGTCATGGCGACGGTGTTGCCATAATGGTCGTCATGGCGACGATAACGTCATAATGGTCGTCATGGCGACGATGATGTCATAATGGTCGTCATGGCGACGATGATGTCAGTATGGTGGTCATGGCTTTGGTGATGTCATAATGGTCGTCATGGCGACGGTGATATCATAATGGTCGTCATGGCAATGGTGATGTCAGAATGGTCGTCATGGCGACGATGATGTCAGTATGGTGGTCATGGCTTTGGTGATGTCATAATAGTCGTCATGGCGACGATGATGTCATAATGGTCGTCATGGCGACGATGATGTCAATATGGTTGTCATGGCTTTGGTGATGTCATACTGGTCGTCATGGCGACGGTGTTGCCATAATGGTCGTCATGGCGACGATGACGTCATAATGGTCGTCATGGCGATGATGATGTCATAATGGTCGTCATGGCGACGATGATGTCATACTGGTCGTCATGGCGACGGTGTTGCCATAATGGTCGTCATGGCGACGATGATGTCATAATGGTCGTCATGGCGACGATGATGTCAGTATGGTGGTCATTGCTTTGGTGATGTCATAATGGTCGTCATGGCGACGGTGATGTCATAATGGTCGTCATGGCAATGGTGATGTCATACTGGTCGTCATGGCGACGATGATGTCAGTATGGTGGTCATGGCTTTGGTGATGTCATAATAGTCGTCATGGTGACGATGATGTCATGATGGTCGTCATGGCGACAATGATGTCAATATGGTTGTCATGGCTTTGGAGATGTCATAATGGTCGTCATGGCGACGGTGATGTCATAATGGTCGTCATGGCGACGATGATGTCATAATGGTCGTCATGGCGACGATGATGTCATAATGGTCGTCATGGCGACGGTGTTGCCATAATGGTCGTAATGGCGACGATGATGTCATAATGGTCGTCACGGCGACGATGATGTCATAATGGTCGTCACGGCGACGATGAAGTCATAATGGTCGTCACGGCGACGGTGATGTCATAATGGTCGTCATGGCGACGAAGATGTCATAATGGTCGTCATGGCGACGATGATGTCATACTGGTCGTCATGGTGACAGTGTTGCCATAATGGTCGTCATGGCGACGATGATGTCAATATGGTTGTCAAGGCTTTGGTGATGTCATAATGGTCGTCATGGCTTTGGTGATGTCATAATGGTCGTCATGTCGACGGTGATGTCATAATGGTCGTCATGGCGACGATAATGTCATAATGGTCGTCATGGCGACGATGATGTCATACTGGTCGTCATGGCGACGGTGTTGCCATAATGGTCGTCATGGCGACGATGATGTCATAATGGTCGTCATGGCGACGATGATGTCATAATGGTCGTCATGGCGACGATAATGTCATACTGGTCTTCATGGCGACGGTGTTGCCATAATGGTCGTCATGGCGACGATGATGTCATAATGGTCGTCACGGCGACGATGATGTCATAATGGTCGTCACGGCGACGGTGATGTCATAATGGTCGTCATGGCGACGATGATGTCATACTGGTCGTCATGGCGACGGTGTTGCCATAATGGTCGTCATGGCGACGATGACGTCATTTTGTCGTCATGGCGACGATGATGTCATAATGGTCGTCATGGCGACGATGATGTCATACTGGTCGTCATGGCGACGGTGTTGCCATAATGGTCGTCATGGCGACGATAACGTCATAATGGTCGTCATGGCGACGATGATGTCATAATGGTCGTCATGGCGACGATGATGTCAGTATGGTGGTCATGGCTTTGGTGATGTCATAATGGTCGTCATGGCGACGGTGATGTCATAATGGTCGTCATGGCGATGGTGATGTCAGAATGGTCGTCATGGCGACGATGATGTCAGTATGGTGGTCATGGCTTTGGTGATGTCATAATAGTCGTCATGGCGACGATGATGTCATAATGGTCGTCATGGCGACGATGATGTCAATATGGTTGTCATGGCTTTGGTGATGTCATACTGGTCGTCATGGCGACGGTGTTGCCATAATGGTCGTCATGGCGACGATGACGTCATAATGGTCGTCATGGCGACGATGATGTCATAATGGTCGTCATGGCGACGATGATGTCATACTGGTCGTCATGGCGACGATGATGTCAGTATGGTGGTCATTGCTTTGGTGATGTCATAATGGTCGTCATGGCGACGGTGATGTCATAATGGTCGTCATGGCAATGGTGATGTCATACTGGTCGTCATGGCGACGATGATGTCAGTATGGTGGTCATGGCTTTGGTGATGTCATAATATTCGTCATGGTGACGATGATGTCATGATGGTCGTCATGGCGACAATGATGTCAATATGGTTGTCATGGCTTTGGTGATGTCATAATGGTCGTCACGGCGACGGTGATGTCATAATGGTCGTCACGGCGACGATGAAGTCATAATGGTCGTCACGGCGACGGTGATGTCATAATGGTCGTCATGGCGACGATGATGTCATACTGGTCGTCATGGTGACGGTGTTGCCATAATGGTCGTCATGGCGACGATGATGTCAATATGGTTGTCAAGGCTTTGGTGATGTCATAATGGTCGTCATGGCTTTGGTGATGTCATAATGGTCGTCATGTCGACGGTGATGTCATAATGGTCGTCATGGCGACGATGATGTCATAATGGTCGTCACGGCGACGATGATGTCATAATGATCGTCACGGCGACGGTGATGTCATAATGGTCGTCATGGCGAGGATGATGTCATAATAGTCGTCATGGCGACGAAAAGGTCATAATGGTCGTCATGCCGACGATGATGTCATAATGGTCGTCATGGCGACGGTGTTGCCATAATGGTCGTCATGGCGACGATGATGTCATAATGGTCGTCATGGCGACGATGATGTCATAATGGTCGTCATGGCGACGATGATGTCAGTATGGTGGTCATGGCTTTGGTGATGTCATAATGGTCGTCATGGCGACGGTGATGTCATAATGGTCGTCATGGCAATGGTGATGTCAGAATGGTCGTCATGGCGACGATGATGTCAGTATGGTGGTCATGGCTTTGGTGATGTCATAATGGTCGTCATGGCGACGAAGATGTCATAATGGTCGTCATGGCGACGATGATGTCATACTGGTCGTCATGGTGACGGTGTTGCCATAATGGTCGTCATGGCGACGATGATGTCAATATGGTTGTCAAGGCTTTGGTGATGTCATAATGGTCGTCATGGCTTTGGTGATGTCATAATGGTCGTCATGTCGACGGTGATGTCATAATGGTCGTCATGGCGACGATGATGTCATAATGGTCGTCACGGCGACGATGATGTCATAATGATCGTCACGGCGACGGTGATGTCATAATGGTCGTCATGGCGAGGATGATGTCATAATAGTCGTCATGGCGACGAAAAGGTCATAATGGTCGTCATGCCGACGATGATGTCATAATGGTCGTCATGGCGACGGTGTTGCCATAATGGTCGTCATGGCGACGATGATGTCATAATGGTCGTCATGGCGACGATGATGTCATAATGGTCGTCATGGCGACGATGATGTCAATATGGTGGTCATGGGTTTGGTGATGTCATAATGGTCGTCATGGCGACGGTGATGTCATAATGGTCGTCATGGCAATGGTGATGTCAGAATGGTCGTCATGGCGACGATGATGTCAGTATGGTGGTCATGGCTTTGGTGATGTCATAATGGTCGTTATGGCGACGATGATGTCATAATGGTCGTCATGGCGACGATGATGTCATAATGGTCGTCATGGCGACGATGATGTCATACTGGTCGTCATGGCGACGGTGTTGCCATAATGGTCGTCATGGTGACGATGAAGTCATAATGGTCGTCACGGCGACGGTGATGTCATAATGGTCGTCATGGCGACGAAGATGTCATAATGGTCGTCATGGCGACGATGATGTCATACTGGTCGTCATGGTGACGGTGTTGCCATAATGGTCGTCATGGCGACGATGATGTCAATATGGTTGTCAAGGCTTTGGTGATGTCATAATGGTCGTCATGGCTTTGGTGATGTCATAATGGTCGTAATGTCGACGGTGATGTCATAATGGTCGTCATGGCGACGATGATGTCATAATGGTCGTCACGGCGACGATGATGTCATAATGATCGTCACGGCGACGGTGATGTCATAATGGTCGTCATGGCGAGGATGATGTCATAATAGTCGTCATGGTGACGATGATGTCATAATGGTCGTCATGCCGACGATGATGTCATAATGGTCGTCATGGCGACGGTGTTGCCATAATGGTCGTCATGGCGACGATGATGTCATAATGGTCGTCATGGCGACGATGATGTCATAATGGTCGTCATGGCGACGATGATGTCATAATGGTCGTCATGGCGACGATGATGTCAGTATGGTGGTCATGGCTTTGGTGATGTCATAATGGTCGTCATGGCGACGGTGATGTCATAATGGTCGTCATGGCAATGGTGATGTCAGAATGGTCGTCATGGCGACGATGATGTCAGTATGGTGGTCATGGCTTTGGTGATGTCATAATGGTCGTTATGGCGACGATGATGTCATAATGGTCGTCATGGCGACGATGATGACATAATGGTCGTCATGGCGACGATGATGTCATACTGGTCGTCATGGCGACGGTGTTGCCATAATGGTCGTCATGGCGACGATGATGTCATACTGGTCGTCATGGCGACGGTGTTGCCATAATGGTCGTCATGGCGACGATGATGTCATAATGGTCGTCATGGCGACGGTGACGTCATAATGGTCGTCATGGCGATGATGATGTCATAATGGTCGTCATGGCAACGATGATGTCATACTGGTCGTCATGGCGACGGTGTTGTCATAATGGTCGTCATGGCGACGATGATGTCATAATGGTCGTCATGGCGACGATGATGTCATAATGGTCGTCATGGCGACGATGATGTCATACTGGTCGTCATGGTGACGGTGTTGCCATAATGGTCGTCATGGCGACGATGATGTCAATATGGTTGTCATGGCTTTGGTGATGTCATAATGGTCGTCATGGCTTTGGTGATGTCATAATGGTCGTCATGTCGACGGTGATGTCATATTGGTCGTCATGGCGACGGTGATGTCATAATGGTCGTCACGGCGACGATGATGTCATAATGATCGTCACGGCGACGGTGATGTCATAATGGTCGTCATGGCGAGGATGATGTCATAATAGTCGTCATGGTGACGATGATGTCATAATGGTCGTCATGCCGACGATGATGTCATAATGGTCGTCATGGCGACGGTGTTGCCATAATGGTCGTCATGGCGACGATGATGTCATAATGGTCGTCATGGCGACGATGATGTCAGTATGGTGGTCATGGCTTTGGTGATGTCATAATGGTCGTCATGGCGACGGTGATGTCATAATGGTCGTCATGGCGACGATGATGTCAGTATAGTGGTCATGGCTTTGGTGATGTCATAATGGTCGTCATGGCGACGATGATGTCATAATGGTCGTCATGGCGACGATGATGTCATAATGGTCGTCATGGCGACGATGATGTCATACTGGTCGTCATGGCGACGGTGTTGCCATAATGGTCGTCATGGCGACGATGATGTCATAATGTTCGTCATCGCGACGATGACGTCATAATGGTCGTCATGGCGACGGTGACGTCATAATGGTCGTCATGGCGACGATGATGTCATAATGGTCGTCATGGCGACGATGATGTCATATTCGTCGTCATGGCGACGGTGTTGCCATAATGGTCGTCATGGCGACGATGATGTCATACTGGTCGTCATGGCGATGGTGTTGCCATAATGGTCGTCATGGCGACGATGATGTCATAATGGTCATCATGGCGACGGTGACGTCATAATGGTCGTCATGGCGACGATGATGTCATAATGGTCGTCATGGCGACGATGATGTCATATTCGTCGTCATGGCGACGGTGTTGCCATAATGGTCGTCATGGCGACGATGATGTCATACTGGTCGTCATGGCGACGGTGTTGCCATAATGGTCGTCATGGCGACGATGATGTCATAATGGTCGTCATGGCGACGGTGACGTCATAATGGTCGTCATGGCGACGATGATGTCATAATGGTCGTCATGGCGACGATGATGTCATACTGGTCGTCATGGCGACGGTGTTGCCATAATGGTCGTCATGGTGACGATGAAGTCATAATGGTCGTCACGGCGACGGTGATGTCATAATGGTCGTCATGGCGACGAAGATGTCATAATGGTCGTCATGGCGACGATGATGTCATACTGGTCGTCATGGTGACGGTGTTGCCATAATGGTCGTCATGGCGACGATGATGTCAATATGGTTGTCAAGGCTTTGGTGATGTCATAATGGTCGTCATGGCTTTGGTGATGTCATAATGGTCGTAATGTCGACGGTGATGTCATAATGGTCGTCATGGCGACGATGATGTCATAATGGTCGTCACGGCGACGATGATGTCATAATGATCGTCACGGCGACGGTGATGTCATAATGGTCGTCATGGCGAGGATGATGTCATAATAGTCGTCATGGCGACGATGATGTCATAATGGTCGTCATGCCGACGATGATGTCATAATGGTCGTCATGGCGACGGTGTTGCCATAATGGTCGTCATGGCGACGATGATGTCATAATGGTCGTCATGGCGACGATGATGTCATAATGGTCGTCATGGCGACGATGATGTCAGTATGGTGGTCATGGCTTTGGTGATGTCATAATGGTCGTCATGGCGACGGTGATGTCAAAATGGTCGTCATGGCAATGGTGATGTCAGAATGGTCGTCATGGCGACGATGATGTCAGTATGGTGGTCATGGCTTTGGTGATGTCATAATGGTCGTTATGGCGACGATGATGTCATAATGGTCGTCATGGCGACGATGATGACATAATGGTCGTCATGGCGACGATGATGTCATACTGGTCGTCATGGCGACGGTGTTGCCATAATGGTCGTCATGGCGACGATGATGTCATACTGGTCGTCATGGCGACGGTGTTGCCATAATGGTCGTCATGGCGACGATGATGTCATAATGGTCGTCATGGCGACGGTGACGTCATAATGGTCGTCATGGCGATGATGATGTCATAATGGTCGTCATGGCAACGATGATGTCATACTGGTCGTCATGGCGACGGTGTTGTCATAATGGTCGTCATGGCGACGATGATGTCATAATGGTCGTCATGGCGACGATGATGTCATAATGGTCGTCATGGCGACGATGATGTCATACTGGTCGTCATGGTGACGGTGTTGCCATATTGGTCGTCATGGCGACGATGATGTCAATATGGTTGTCATGGCTTTGGTGATGTCATAATGGTCGTCATGGCTTTGGTGATGTCATAATGGTCGTCATGTCGACGGTGATGTCATAATGGTCGTCATGGCGACGGTGATGTCATAATGGTCGTCACGGCGACGATGATGTCATAATGATCGTCACGGCGACGGTGATGTCATAATGGTCGTCATGGCGAGGATGATGTCATAATAGTCGTCATGGTGACGATGATGTCATAATGGTCGTCATGCCGACGATGATGTCATAATGGTCGTCATGGCGACGGTGTTGCCATAATGGTCGTCATGGCGACGATGATGTCATAATGGTCGTCATGGCGACGATGATGTCAGTATGGTGGTCATGGCTTTGGTGATGTCATAATGGTCGTCATGGCGACGGTGATGTCATAATGGTCGTCATGGCGACGATGATGTCAGTATAGTGGTCATGGCTTTGGTGATGTCATAATGGTCGTCATGGCGACGATGATGTCATAATGGTCGTCATGGCGACGATGATGTCATAATGGTCGTCATGGCGACGATGATGTCATACTGGTCGTCATGGCGACGGTGTTGCCATAATGGTCGTCATGGCGACGATGATGTCATAATGTTCGTAATCGCGACGATGACGTCATAATGGTCGTCATGGCGACGGTGACGTCATAATGGTCGTCATGGCGACGATGATGTCATACTGGTCGTCATGGCGATGGTGTTGCCATAATGGTCGTCATGGCGACGATGATGTCATAATGGTCATCATGGCGACGGTGACGTCATAATGGTCGTCATGGCGACGATGATGTCATAATGGTCGTCATGGCGACGATGATGTCATATTCGTCGTCATGGCGACGGTGTTGTCATAATGGTCGTCATGGCGACGATGATGTCATATTCGTCGTCATGGCGACGGTATTGCCATAATGGTCGTCATGGCGACGATGATGTCATACTGGTCGTCATGGCGACGGTGTTGCCATAATGGTCGTCATGGCGACGATGATGTCATAATGGTCGTCATGGCGACGGTGACGTCATAATGGTCGTCATGGCGACGATGATGTCATAATGGTCATCATGGCGACGATGATGTCATACTGGTCGTCATGGCGACGGTGTTGTCATAATGGTCGTCATGGCGACGATGATGTCATAATGGTCGTCATGGCGACGATGATGTCATACTGGTCGTCATGGCGACGGTGTTGCCATAATGGTCGTCATGACGACGATGATGTCATAATGGTCGTCATGGCGATGGTGATGTCATAATGGTCGTCATGGCGACGGTGTTGCCATAATGGTTGTCATGGCGACTATGACGTCATAATGGTCGTCATGGCGACGATGATGTCATAATGGTCTTCATGGTGACGATGATGTCATATTGGTCGTCATGTTGACGGTGTTGCCATAATGGTCGTCATTGCGACGATAATGTCAATATGGTTGTCATGGCTTTGGTGATGTCATAATGGTCGTCATGGCTTTGGTGATGTCATAATGGTCGTCATGGCGACGGTGATGTCATAATGGTCGTCATGGCGACGATGATGTCATAATGGTCGTCATGGCGACGATGATGTCATAATGGTCGTCATGGCGACGATTATGTCATAATAGTCGTCATGGCGACGATTATGTCATAATAGTCGTCATGGCGACGATGATGTCATAATGGTCGTCATGCCGACGATGATGTCATAATGGTTGTCATGGCGACGGTGTTGCCATAATGGTCGTCATGGCGACGATGATGTCATAATGGTCGTCATGGCGACGATGATGTCATAATGGTCGTCATGGCGACGATGATGTCAGTATGGTGGTCATGGCTTTGGTGATGTCATAATGGTCGTCATGGTGACGGTGATTTCATAATGGTCGTCATGGCAATGGTGATGTCAGAATGGTCGTCATGGCGACGATGATGTCAGTATGGTGGTCATGGCTTTGGTGATGTCATAATGGTCGTCATGGCGACGATGATGTCATAATGGTCGTCATGGCGACGATGATGTCAATATGGTTGTCATGGCTTTGGTGATGTCATAATGGTCGTCATGGCGACGGTGATGTCATAATGGTCGTCATGGCGACGATGATGTCATAATGGTCGTCACGGCGACGATGATGTCATAATGGTCGTCACGGCGACGGTGATGTCATAATGGTCCTCATGGCGACGATGATGTCATACTGGTCGTCATGGCGACGGTGTTGCCATAATGGTCGTCATGGCGACGATGATGTCATAATGGTCGTCATGGCGACGATGACGTCATAATGGTCGTCATGGCGACGATGACGTCATAATGGTCGTCATGGTGACGATGATGTCATAATGGTCGTCATGGCGACGATGATGTCATACTGGTCGTCATGGCGACGGTGTTGCCATAATGGTCGTCATGGCGACGATGATGTCATAATGGTCGTCACGGCGACGATGATGTCATAATGGTCGTCACGGCGACGGTGATGTCATAATGGTCGTCATGGCGACGATGATGTCATACTGGTCGTCATGGTGACGGTGTTGCCATAATGGTCGTCATGGCGACGATGATGTCAATATGGTTGTCATGGCGACGATGATGTCATAATGGTCATCATGGCGACGGTGACGTCATAATGGTCGTCATGGCGACGGTGTTGCCGTAATGGTCGTCATGGCGACGATGATGTCATAATGGTCGTCATGGCGACGATGATGTCATAATGGTCGTCATGCCGACGATGTTGTCATAATGGTCGTCATGGCGAATATGATGTCATAATGGTCGTCATGGCGACGATGACGTCATAATGGTCGTCAGGGCGACGATGATGTCATAATGGTCGTCATGGCGACGGTGATGTCATAATAGTCCTCATGGCGACGATGATGTCATAATGGTCATCATGGCGACGATGATGTCATACTGGTCGTCATGGCGACGGTGTTGCCGTAATGGTCGTCATGGCGACGATGATGTCATAATGGTCGTCATGCCGACGATGCTGTCATAATGGTCGTCATGGCGAATATGATGTCATAATGGTCGTCATGGCGACGATGACGTCATAATGGTCGTCAGGGCGACGATGATGTCATAATGGTCGTCATGGCGACGGTGATGTCATAATAGTCCTCATGGCGACGATGATGTCATAATGGTCGTCATGCCGACGATGATGTCATAATGGTCGTCATGGCGACTGTGTTGCCATAATGGTCGTCATGGCGACGATGATGTCATAATGGTCGTCATGGCGACGATGATGTCAGTATGGTGGTCATGGCTTTGGTGATGTCATAATGGTCGTCATGGCGACGGTGATGACATAATGGTCGTCATGGCAATGGTGATGTCAGAATGGTCGTCATGGCGACGATGATGTCAGTATGGTTGTCATGGCTTTGGTGATGTCATAATGGTCGTCATGGCGACGATGATGTCATAATGGTTGTCATGGCTTGGTGATGTCATAATGGTCGTCATGGCGACGGTGATGTCATAATGGTCGTCACGTCGACGATGATGTCATAATGGTCGTCACGGCGACGATGATGTCATAATGGTCGTCACGGCGACGATGATGTCATAATGGTCGTCATGGCGACGATGTTGTCATACTGGTCGTCATGGCGACTGTGTTGCCATAATGGTTGTCATGGCGACAATGATGTCATAATGGTCGTCATGGCGACGATGATGTCATAATGGTCGTCATGGCGACGATGATGTCATACTGGTCGTCATGGTGACGGTGTTGCCATAATGGTCGTCATGGCGACGATGATGTCAATATGGTTGTCATGGCTTTTTATGATGTCATAATGGTCGTCATGGCGACGGTGATGTCATAATGGTCGTCACGGCGACGATTATGTCATAATGGTCGTCACGGCGACGATGATGTCATAATGGTCGTCACGGCGACGGTGATGTCATAATGGTCGTCATGGCGACGATGATGTCATAATGGTCGTCATGGCGACGATGATGTCATAATAGTCGTCATGGCGACGATGATGTCATAATGGTCGTCATGCCGACGATGATGTCATAATGGTCGTCATGGCGACGGTGTTGCCATAATGTTCGTCATGGCGACGATGATGTCATAATGGTCGTCATGGCGACGATGATATCATAATGGTCGTCATGGCGACGATGATGTCAGTATGGTGGTCATGGCTTTGGTGATGTCATAATGGTCGTCATGGCGACGGTGATGTCATAATGGTCGTCATGGCAATGGTGATGTCAGAATGGTCGTCATGGCGACGATGATGTCATAATGGTCGTCATGGCGACGATGAAGTCATAATGGTCGTCATGGCGACGATGATGTCATAATGGTCGTCACGGCGACGATGATGTCATAATGGTCGTCACGGCGGCGGTGATGTCATAATGGTCGTCATGGCGACGATGATGTCATAATGGTCGTCATGGCGACGATGATGTCAGTATGGTGGTCATGGCTTTGGTGATGTCATAATGGTCGTCATGGCGACGGTGATGTCATAATGGTCGTCATGGCAATGGTAATGTTAGAATGGTTGTCATGGCGACGATGATGTCAGTATGGTGGTCATGGCTTTGGTGATGTCATAATAGTCGTCATGGCGACGATGATGTCATAATGGTCGTCATGGCGACGATGATGTCAATATGGTTGTCATGGCTTTGGTGATGTCATAATAGTCGTCATGGCGACGATGATGTCATAATGGTCGTCATGGCGACGATGATGTCATAATGGTCGTCATGGCGACGATGATATCATACTGGTCGTCATGGCGACGGTGTTGCCATAATGGTCGTCATGGCGACGATGATGTCATAATGGTCGTCATGGCGACGATGATGTCAATATGGTGGTCATTGCTTTGGTGATGTCATAATGTTCGTCATGGCGACGGTGATGTCATAATGGTCGTCATGGCAATGGTGATGTCATACTGGTCGTCATGGCGACGATGATGTCAGTATGGTGGTGATGGCTTTGGTGATGTCATAATAGTCGTCATGGTGACGATGATGTCATGATGGTCGTCATGGCGACAATGATGTCAATATGGTTGTCATGGCTTTGGTGATGTCATAATGGTCGTCATGGCGACGGTGATGTCATAATGGTCGTCATGGCGACGATGATGTCATAATGGTCGTCATGGCGACGATGATGTCATAATGGTCGTCATGGCGACGGTGTTGCCATAATGGTCGTAATGGCGACGATGATGTCATAATGGTCGTCACGGCGACGATGATGTCATAATGGTCGTCACGGCGACGATGAAGTCATAATGGTCGTCACGGCGACGGTGATGTCATAATGGTCGTCATGGCGACGAAGATGTCATAATGGTCGTCATGGCGACGATGATGTCATACTGGTCGTCATGGTGACGGTGTTGCCATAATGGTCGTCATGGCGACGATGATGTCAATATGGTTGTCAAGGCTTTGGTGATGTCATAATGGTCGTCATGGCTTTGGTGATGTCATAATGGTCGTCATGTCGACGGTGATGTCATAATGGTCGTCATGGCGACGATGATGTCATAATGGTCGTCACGGCGACGATGATGTCATAATGATCGTCACGGCGACGGTGATGTCATAATGGTCGTCATGGCGAGGATGATGTCATAATAGTCGTCATGGCGACGATGATGTCATAATGGTCGTCATGCCGACGATGATGTCATAATGGTCGTCATGGCGACGGTGTTGCCATAATGGTCGTCATGGCGACGATGATATCATAATGGTCGTCATGGCGACGATGATGTCATAATGGTCGTCATGGCGACGATGATGTCAGTATGGTGGTCATGGCTTTGGTGATGTCATAATGGTCGTCATGGCGACGGTGATGTCATAATGGTCGTCATGGCAATGGTGATGTCAGAATGGTCGTCATGGCGACGATGATGTCAGTATGGTGGTCATGGCTTTGGTGATGTCATAATGGTCGTCATGGCGACGATGATGTCATAATGGTCGTCATGGCGACGATGATGTCATAATGGTCGTCATGGCGACGATGATGTCATACTGGTCGTCATGGCGACGGTGTTGCCATAATGGTCGTCATGGCGACGATGATGTCATACTGGTCGTCATGGCGACGGTGTTGCCATAATGGTCGTCATGGCGACGATGATGTCATTATGGTCGTCATGGCGACGGTGACGTCATAATGGTCGTCATGGCGACGATGATGTCATAATGGTCGTCATGGCGACGATGAAGTCATAATGGTCGTCATGGCGACGATGATGTCATAATGGTCGTCACGGCGACGATGATGTCATAATGGTCGTCACGGCGGCGGTGATGTCATAATGGTCGTCATGGCGACGATGATGTCATAATGGTCGTCATGGCGACGATGATGTCAGTATGGTGGTCATGGCTTTGGTGATGTCATAATGGTCGTCATGGCGACGGTGATGTCATAATGGTCGTCATGGCAATGGTAATGTTAGAATGGTTGTCATGGCGACGATGATGTCAGTATGGTGGTCATGGCTTTGGTGATGTCATAATAGTCGTCATGGCGACGATGATGTCATAATGGTCGTCATGGCGACGATGATGTCAATATGGTTGTCATGGCTTTGGTGATGTCATAATAGTCGTCATGGCGACGATGATGTCATAATGGTCGTCATGGCGACGATGATGTCATAATGGTCGTCATGGCGACGATGATATCATACTGGTCGTCATGGCGACGGTGTTGCCATAATGGTCGTCATGGCGACGATGATGTCATAATGGTCGTCATGGCGACGATGATGTCAATATGGTGGTCATTGCTTTGGTGATGTCATAATGTTCGTCATGGCGACGGTGATGTCATAATGGTCGTCATGGCAATGGTGATGTCATACTGGTCGTCATGGCGACGATGATGTCAGTATGGTGGTGATGGCTTTGGTGATGTCATAATAGTCGTCATGGTGACGATGATGTCATGATGGTCGTCATGGCGACAATGATGTCAATATGGTTGTCATGGCTTTGGTGATGTCATAATGGTCGTCATGGCGACGGTGATGTCATAATGGTCGTCATGGCGACGATGATGTCATAATGGTCGTCATGGCGACGATGATGTCATAATGGTCGTCATGGCGACGGTGTTGCCATAATGGTCGTAATGGCGACGATGATGTCATAATGGTCGTCACGGCGACGATGATGTCATAATGGTCGTCACGGCGACGATGAAGTCATAATGGTCGTCACGGCGACGGTGATGTCATAATGGTCGTCATGGCGACGAAGATGTCATAATGGTCGTCATGGCGACGATGATGTCATACTGGTCGTCATGGTGACGGTGTTGCCATAATGGTCGTCATGGCGACGATGATGTCAATATGGTTGTCAAGGCTTTGGTGATGTCATAATGGTCGTCATGGCTTTGGTGATGTCATAATGGTCGTCATGTCGACGGTGATGTCATAATGGTCGTCATGGCGACGATGATGTCATAATGGTCGTCACGGCGACGATGATGTCATAATGATCGTCACGGCGACGGTGATGTCATAATGGTCGTCATGGCGAGGATGATGTCATAATAGTCGTCATGGCGACGATGATGTCATAATGGTCGTCATGCCGACGATGATGTCATAATGGTCGTCATGGCGACGGTGTTGCCATAATGGTCGTCATGGCGACGATGATATCATAATGGTCGTCATGGCGACGATGATGTCATAATGGTCGTCATGGCGACGATGATGTCAGTATGGTGGTCATGGCTTTGGTGATGTCATAATGGTCGTCATGGCGACGGTGATGTCATAATGGTCGTCATGGCAATGGTGATGTCAGAATGGTCGTCATGGCGACGATGATGTCAGTATGGTGGTCATGGCTTTGGTGATGTCATAATGGTCGTCATGGCGACGATGATGTCATAATGGTCGTCATGGCGACGATGATGTCATAATGGTCGTCATGGCGACGATGATGTCATACTGGTCGTCATGGCGACGGTGTTGCCATAATGGTCGTCATGGCGACGATGATGTCATACTGGTCGTCATGGCGACGGTGTTGCCATAATGGTCGTCATGGCGACGATGATGTCATTATGGTCGTCATGGCGACGGTGACGTCATAATGGTCGTCATGGCGATGATGATGTCATAATGGTCGTCATGGCAACGATGATGTCATACTGGTCGTCATGGCGACGGTGTTATCATAATGGTCGTCATGGCGACGATGATGTCATAATGGTCGTCATGGCGACGATGATGTCATAATGGTCGTCATGGCGACGATGATGTCATACTGGTCGTCATGGTGACGGTGTTGCCATAATGGTCGTCATGGCGACGATGATGTCAATATGGTTGTCATGGCTTTGGTGATGTCATAATGGTCGTCATGGCTTTGGTGATGTCATAATGGTCGTCATGTCGACGGTGATGTCATAATGGTCGTCATGGCGACGATGATGTCATAATGGTCGTCACGGCGACGATGATGTCATAATGATCGTCACGGCGACGGTGATGTCATAATGGTCGTCATGGCGAGGATGATGTCATAATAGTCGTCATGGTGACGATGATGTCATAATGGTCGTCATGCCGACGATGATGTCATAATGGTCGTCATGGCGACGGTGTTGCCATAATGGTCGTCATGGCGACGATGATGTCATAATGGTCGTCATGGCGACGATGATGTCATAATGGTCGTCATGGCGACGATGGTGTCAGTATGGTGGTCATGGCTTTGGTGATGTCATAATGGTCGTCATGGCGACGGTGATGTCATAATGGTCGTCATGGCGACGATGATGTCAGTATAGTGGTCATGGCTTTGGTGATGTCATAATGGTCGTCATGGCGACGATGATGTCATAATGGTCGTCATGGCGACGATGATGTCATAATGGTCGTCATGGCGACGATGATGTCATACTGGTCGTCATGGCGACGGTGTTGCCATAATGGTCGTCATGGCGACGATGATGTCATACTGGTCGTCATGGCGACGGTGTTGCCATAATGGTGGTCATGGCGACGATGACGTCATAATGGTCGTCATGGCGACGGTGACGTCATAATGGTCGTCATGGCGACGATGATGTCATAATGGTCGTCATGGCGACGAGGATGTCATACCGGTCGTCATGGCGACGGTGTTGTCATAATGGTCGTCATGGCGACGATGATGTCATAATGGTCGTCACGGCGACGATGATGTCATAATGTTCGTCACGGCGACGGTGATGTCATAATGGTCGTCATGGCGACGATGATGTCATACTGGTCGTCATGGCGACGGTGATGTCATAATTGTCGTCATGGCGACGATGATGTCATACTGGTCGTCATGGCGACGATGATGTCATACTGGTCGTCATGGCGACGGTGATGTCATAATTGTCGTCATGGCGACGATGATGTCATACTGGTCGTCATGGCGACGATGATGTCATACTGGTCGTCATGGCGACGGTGTTGCCATAATGGTCGTCATGGCGACGATGATGTCATAATGTTCGTCATCGCGACGATGACGTCATAATGGTCGTCATGGCGACGGTGACGTCATAATGGTCGTCATGGCGACGATGATGTCATAATGGTCGTCATGGCGACGATGATGTCATACTCGTCGTCATGGCGACGGTGTTGCCATAATGGTCGTCATGGCGACGATGATGTCATACTGGTCGTCATGGCGACGGTGTTGCCATAATGGTCGTCATGGCGACGATGATGTCATAATGGTCATCATGGCGACGGTGACGTCATAATGATCGTCATGGCGACGATGATGTCATAATGGTCGTCATGGCGACGATGATGTCATATTCGTCGTCATGGCGACGGTGTTGCCATAATGGTCGTCATGGCGACGATGATGTCATACTGGTCGTCATGGCGACAGTGTTGCCATAATGGTCGTCATGGCGACGATGATGTCATAATGGTCGTCATGGCGACGGTGACGTCATAATGGTCGTCATGGCGACGATGATGTCATAATGGTCGTCATGGCGACGATGATGTCATACTGGTCGTCATGGCGACGGTGTTGCCATAATGGTCGTCATGACGACGATGATGTCATAATGGTCGTCATGGCGATGGTGATGTCATAATGGTCGTCATGGCGACGGTGTTGCCATAATGGTTGTCATGGCGACTATGACGTCATAATGGTCGTCATGGCGACGATGATGTCATAATGGTCTTCATGGTGACGATGATGTCATATTGGTCGTCATGTTGACGGTGTTGCCATAATGGTCGTCATTGCGACGATGATGTCAATATGGTTGTCATGGCTTTGGTGATGTCATAATGGTCGTCATGGCTTTGGTGATGTCATAATGGTCGTCATGGCGACGGTGATGTCATAATGGTCGTCATGGCGACGATGATGTCATAATGGTCGTCATGGCGACGATGATGTCATAATGGTCGTCATGGCGACGATTATGTCATAATAGTCGTCATGGCGACGATGATGTCATAATGGTCGTCATGCCGACGATGATGTCATAATGGTCGTCATGGCGACGGTGTTGCCATAATGGTCGTCATGGCGACGATGATGTCATAATGGTCGTCATGGCGACGATGATGTCATAATGGTCGTCATGGCGACGATGATGTCAGTATGGTGGTCATGGCTTTGGTGATGTCATAATGGTCGTCATGGTGACGGTGATTTCATAATGGTCGTCATGGCAATGGTGATGTCAGAATGGTCGTCATGGCGACGATGATGTCAGTATGGTGGTCATGGCTTTGGTGATGTCATAATGGTCGTCATGGCGACGATGATGTCATAATGGTCGTCATGGCGACGATGATGTCAATATGGTTGTCATGGCTTTGGTGATGTCATAATGGTCGTCATGGCGACGGTGATGTCATAATGGTCGTCATGGCGACGATGATGTCATAATGGTCGTCACGGCGACGATGATGTCATAATGGTCGTCACGGCGACGGTGATGTCATAATGGTCCTCATGGCGACGATGATGTCATACTGGTCGTCATGGCGACGGTGTTGCCATAATGGTCGTCATGGCGACGATGATGTCATAATGGTCGTCATGGCGATGGTGATGTCATAATGGTCGTCATGGCGACGGTGTTGCCATAATGGTTGTCATGGCGACTATGACGTCATAATGGTCGTCATGGCGACGATGATGTCATAATGGTCTTCATGGTGACGATGATGTCATATTGGTCGTCATGTTGACGGTGTTGCCATAATGGTCGTCATTGCGACGATGATGTCAATATGGTTGTCATGGCTTTGGTGATGTCATAATGGTCGTCATGGCTTTGGTGATGTCATAATGGTCGTCATGGCGACGGTGATGTCATAATGGTCGTCATGGCGACGATGATGTCATAATAGTCGTCATGGCGACGATGATGTCATAATGGTCTTCATGGTGACGATGATGTCATATTGGTCGTCATGTTGACGGTGTTGCCATAATGGTCGTCATTGCGACGATGATGTCAATATGGTTGTCATGGCTTTGGTGATGTCATAATGGTCGTCATGGCTTTGGTGATGTCATAATGGTCGTCATGGCGACGGTGATGTCATAATGGTCGTCATGGCGACGATGATGTCATAATGGTCGTCATGGCGACGATGATGTCATAATGGTCGTCATGGCGACGATTATGTCATAATAGTTGTCATGGCGACGATGATGTCATAATGGTCGTCATGCCGACGATGATGTCATAATGGTCGTCATGGCGACGGTGTTGCCATAATGGTCGTCATGGCGACGATGATGTCATAATGGACGTCATGGCGACGATGATGTCATAATGGACGTCATGGCGACGATGATGTCATAATGGTCGTCATGGCGACGATGATGTCAGTATAGTGGTCATGGCTTTGGTGATGTCATAATGGTCGTCATGGTGACGGTGATTTCATAATGGTCGTCATGGCAATGGTGATGTCAGAATGGTCGTCATGGCGACGATGATGTCAGTATGGTGGTCATGGCTTTGGTGATGTCATAATGGTCGTCATGGCGACGATGATGTCATAATGGTCGTCATGGCGACGATGATGTCAATATGGTTGTCATGGCTTTGGTGATGTCATAATGGTCGTCATGGCGACGGTGATGTCATAATGGTCGTCATGGCGACGATGATGTCATAATGGTCGTCATGGCGACGATGATGTCATAATGGTCGTCACGGCGACGGTGATGTCATAATGGTCCTCATGGCGACGATGATGTCATACTGGTCGTCATGGCGACGGTGTTGCCATAATAGTCGTCATGGCGACGATGATGTCATAATGGTCGTCATGGCGATGGTGATGTCATACTGGTCGTCATGGCGACGGTGTTGCCATAATGGTCGTCATGGCGACGATGATGTCATACTGGTCGTCATGGCGACGGTGTTGCCATAATGGTGGTCATGGCGACGATGACGTCATAATGGTCGTCATGGCGACGGTGACGTCATAATGGTCGTCATGGCGACGATGATGTCATAATGGTCGTCATGGCGACGAGGATGTCATACCGGTCGTCATGGCGACGGTGTTGTCATAATGGTCGTCATGGCGACGATGATGTCATAATGGTCGTCACGGCGACGATGATGTCATAATGTTCGTCACGGCGACGGTGATGTCATAATGGTCGTCATGGCGACGATGATGTCATACTGGTCGTCATGGCGACGGTGATGTCATAATTGTCGTCATGGCGACGATGATGTCATACTGGTCGTCATGGCGACGATGATGTCATACTGGTCGTCATGGCGACGGTGATGTCATAATTGTCGTCATGGCGACGATGATGTCATACTGGTCGTCATGGCGACGATGATGTCATACTGGTCGTCATGGCGACGGTGTTGCCATAATGGTCGTCATGGCGACGATGATGTCATAATGTTCGTCATCGCGACGATGACGTCATAATGGTCGTCATGGCGACGGTGACGTCATAATGGTCGTCATGGCGACGATGATGTCATAATGGTCGTCATGGCGACGATGATGTCATACTCGTCGTCATGGCGACGGTGTTGCCATAATGGTCGTCATGGCGACGATGATGTCATACTGGTCGTCATGGCGACGGTGTTGCCATAATGGTCGTCATGGCGACGATGATGTCATAATGGTCATCATGGCGACGGTGACGTCATAATGATCGTCATGGCGACGATGATGTCATAATGGTCGTCATGGCGACGATGATGTCATATTCGTCGTCATGGCGACGGTGTTGCCATAATGGTCGTCATGGCGACGATGATGTCATACTGGTCGTCATGGCGACAGTGTTGCCATAATGGTCGTCATGGCGACGATGATGTCATAATGGTCGTCATGGCGACGGTGACGTCATAATGGTCGTCATGGCGACGATGATGTCATAATGGTCGTCATGGCGACGATGATGTCATACTGGTCGTCATGGCGACGGTGTTGCCATAATGGTCGTCATGACGACGATGATGTCATAATGGTCGTCATGGCGATGGTGATGTCATAATGGTCGTCATGGCGACGGTGTTGCCATAATGGTTGTCATGGCGACTATGACGTCATAATGGTCGTCATGGCGACGATGATGTCATAATGGTCTTCATGGTGACGATGATGTCATATTGGTCGTCATGTTGACGGTGTTGCCATAATGGTCGTCATTGCGACGATGATGTCAATATGGTTGTCATGGCTTTGGTGATGTCATAATGGTCGTCATGGCTTTGGTGATGTCATAATGGTCGTCATGGCGACGGTGATGTCATAATGGTCGTCATGGCGACGATGATGTCATAATGGTCGTCATGGCGACGATGATGTCATAATGGTCGTCATGGCGACGATTATGTCATAATAGTCGTCATGGCGACGATGATGTCATAATGGTCGTCATGCCGACGATGATGTCATAATGGTCGTCATGGCGACGGTGTTGCCATAATGGTCGTCATGGCGACGATGATGTCATAATGGTCGTCATGGCGACGATGATGTCATAATGGTCGTCATGGCGACGATGATGTCAGTATGGTGGTCATGGCTTTGGTGATGTCATAATGGTCGTCATGGTGACGGTGATTTCATAATGGTCGTCATGGCAATGGTGATGTCAGAATGGTCGTCATGGCGACGATGATGTCAGTATGGTGGTCATGGCTTTGGTGATGTCATAATGGTCGTCATGGCGACGATGATGTCATAATGGTCGTCATGGCGACGATGATGTCAATATGGTTGTCATGGCTTTGGTGATGTCATAATGGTCGTCATGGCGACGGTGATGTCATAATGGTCGTCATGGCGACGATGATGTCATAATGGTCGTCACGGCGACGATGATGTCATAATGGTCGTCACGGCGACGGTGATGTCATAATGGTCCTCATGGCGACGATGATGTCATACTGGTCGTCATGGCGACGGTGTTGCCATAATGGTCGTCATGGCGACGATGATGTCATAATGGTCGTCATGGCGATGGTGATGTCATAATGGTCGTCATGGCGACGGTGTTGCCATAATGGTTGTCATGGCGACTATGACGTCATAATGGTCGTCATGGCGACGATGATGTCATAATGGTCTTCATGGTGACGATGATGTCATATTGGTCGTCATGTTGACGGTGTTGCCATAATGGTCGTCATTGCGACGATGATGTCAATATGGTTGTCATGGCTTTGGTGATGTCATAATGGTCGTCATGGCTTTGGTGATGTCATAATGGTCGTCATGGCGACGGTGATGTCATAATGGTCGTCATGGCGACGATGATGTCATAATGGTCGTCATGGCGACGATGATGTCATAATGGTCTTCATGGTGACGATGATGTCATATTGGTCGTCATGTTGACGGTGTTGCCATAATGGTCGTCATTGCGACGATGATGTCAATATGGTTGTCATGGCTTTGGTGATGTCATAATGGTCGTCATGGCTTTGGTGATGTCATAATGGTCGTCATGGCGACGGTGATGTCATAATGGTCGTCATGGCGACGATGATGTCATAATGGTCGTCATGGCGACGATGATGTCATAATGGTCGTCATGGCGACGATTATGTCATAATAGTTGTCATGGCGACGATGATGTCATAATGGTCGTCATGCCGACGATGATGTCATAATGGTCGTCATGGCGACGGTGTTGCCATAATGGTCGTCATGGCGACGATGATGTCATAATGGACGTCATGGCGACGATGATGTCATAATGGACGTCATGGCGACGATGATGTCATAATGGTCGTCATGGCGACGATGATGTCAGTATAGTGGTCATGGCTTTGGTGATGTCATAATGGTCGTCATGGTGACGGTGATTTCATAATGGTCGTCATGGCAATGGTGATGTCAGAATGGTCGTCATGGCGACGATGATGTCAGTATGGTGGTCATGGCTTTGGTGATGTCATAATGGTCGTCATGGCGACGATGATGTCATAATGGTCGTCATGGCGACGATGATGTCAATATGGTTGTCATGGCTTTGGTGATGTCATAATGGTCGTCATGGCGACGGTGATGTCATAATGGTCGTCATGGCGACGATGATGTCATAATGGTCGTCATGGCGACGATGATGTCATAATGGTCGTCACGGCGACGGTGATGTCATAATGGTCCTCATGGCGACGATGATGTCATACTGGTCGTCATGGCGACGGTGTTGCCATAATAGTCGTCATGGCGACGATGATGTCATAATGGTCGTCATGGCGATGGTGATGTCATAATGGTCGTCATGGCGACGGTGTTGCCATAATGGTTGTCATGGCGACTATGACGTCATAATGGTCGTCATGGCGACGATGATGTCATAATGGTCTGAATGGTGACGATGATGTCATATTGGTCGTCATGTTGACGGTGTTGCCATAATGGTCGTCATTGCGACGATGATGTCAATATGGTTGTCATGGCTTTGGTGATGTCATAATGGTCGTCATGGCTTTGGTGATGTCATAATGGTCGTCATGGCGACGGTGATGTCATAATGGTCGTCATGGCGACGATGATGTCATAATGGTCGTCATGGCGACGATGATGTCATAATGGTCGTCATGGCGACGATTATGTCATAATAGTCGTCATGGCGACGATGATGTCATAATGGTCGTCATGCCGACGATGATGTCATAATGGTCGTCATGGCGACGGTGTTGCCATAATGGTCGTCATGGCGACGATGATGTCATAATGGTCGTCATGGCGACGATGATGTCATAATGGTCGTCATGGCGACGATGATGTCAGTATGGTGGTCATGGCTTTGGTGATGTCAGTATGGTCGTCATGGTGACGATGATGTCATAATGGTCGTCATGGCGACGATGATGTCATAATGGTCGTCACGGCGACGATGATGTCATAATGGTCGTCACGGCGACGGTGATGTCATAATGGTCCTCATGGCGACGATGATGTCATACTGGTCGTCATGGCGACGGTGTTGCCATAATGGTCGTCATGGCGACGATGATGTCATAATGGTCGTCATGGCGACGATGACGTCATAATGGTCGTCATGGCGACGATGACGTCATAATGGTCGTCATGGTGACGATGACGTCATAATGGTCGTCATGGCGACGATGACGTCATAATGGTCGTCATGGTGACGATGATGTCATAATGGTCGTCATGGCGACGATGATGTCATACTGGTCGTCATGGCGACGGTGTTGCCATAATGGTCGTCATGGCGACGATGATGTCATAATGGTCGTCACGGCGACGATGATGTCATAATGGTCGTCACGGCGACGGTGATGTCATAATGGTCGTCATGGCGACGATGATGTCATACTGGTCATCATGGTGACGGTGTTGCCATAATGGTCGTCGTGGCGACGATGATGTCAATATGGTTGTCATGGCTTTGGTGATGTCATAATGGTCGTCATGGCTTTGGTGATGTCATAATGGTCGTCATGGTGACGGTGATGTCATAATGATCGTCATGGCGACGATGATGTCATAATGGTCGTCACGGTGACGATGATGTCATAATGGTCGTCACGGCGACGGTGATGTCATAATGGTCATCATGGCGATGATGATGTCATACTGGTCGTCATGGCGACGGTGTTGCCATAATGGTCGTCATGGCGACGATGATGTCATAATGGTCGTCATGGCGACGATGATGTCATAATGGTCGTCATGCCGACGATGTTGTCATAATGGTCGTCATGGCGAAGATGATGTCATAATGGTCGTCATGGCGACGATGACGTCATAATGGTCGTCATGGCGACGGTGATGTCATAATAGTCGTCATGGCGACGATGATGTCATAATGGTCGTCATGCCGACGATGATGTCATAATGGTCGTCATGGCGACTGTGTTGCCATAATGGTCGTCATGGCGACGATGATGTCATAATGGTCGTCATGGCGACGATGATGTCATAATGGTCGTCATGGCGACGATGTCAGTATGGTGGTCATGGCTTTGGTGATGTCATAATGGTCGTCATGGCAATGGTGATGTCAGAATGGTCGTCATGGCGACGATGATGTCAGTATGGTGGTCATGGCTTTGGTGATGTCATAATGGTCGTCATGGCTTTGGTGATGTCATAATGGTCGTCATGGCGACGGTGATGTCATAATGGTCGTCATGGTGACGATGATGTCATAATGGTCGTCATGGCGACGATGATGTCATAATGGTCGTCATGTCGACGATTATGTCATAATAGTCGTCATGGCGACGATGATGTCATAATGGTCGTCATGCCGACGATGATGTCATAATGGTCGTCATGGCGACGGTGTTGCCATAATGGTCGTCATGGCGACGGTGTTGGCATAATGGTCGTCACGGCGACGATGATGTCATAATGGTCGTCATGGCGACGATGATGTCAGTATGGTGGTCATGGCTTTGGTGATGTCATAATGGTCGTCATGGTGACGGTGATGTCATAATGGTCGTCATGGCAATGGTGATGTCAGAATGGTCGTCATGGCGACGATGATGTCAGTATGGTGGTCATGGCTTTGGTGATGTCATAATGGTCGTCATGGCGACGATGATGTCAATATGGTTGTCATGGCGACGCTGATGTCATAATGGTCGTCATGGCGACGGTGATGTCATAATGGTCGTCATGGCGACGATGATGTCATAATGGTCGTCACGGCGACGATGATGTCATAATGGTCGTCACGGCGACGGTGATGTCATAATGGTCCTCATGGCGACGATGATGTCATACTGGTCGTCATGGCGACGGTGTTGCCATAATGGTCGTCATGGCGACGATGATGTCATAATGGTCGTCATGGCGACGATGACGTCATAATGGTCGTCATGGCGACGATGACGTCATAATGGTCGTCATGGCGACGATGACGTCATAATGGTCGTCATGGTGACGATGATGTCATAATGGTCGTCATGGCGACGATGATGTCATACTGGTCGTCATGGCGACGGTGTTGCCATAATGGTCGTCATGGCGACGATGATGTCATAATGGTCGTCACGGCGACGATGATGTCATAATGGTCATCACGGCGACGGTGATGTCATAATGGTCGTCATGGCGACGATGATGTCATACTGGTCGTCATGTTGACGGTGTTGCCATAATGGACGTCGTGGCGACGATGATGTCAATATGGTTGTCATGGCTTTGGTGATGTCATAATGGTCGTCATGGCTTTGGTGATGTCATAATGGTCGTCATGGCGACGATGATGTCATAATGGTCGTCATGGCGACGGTGATGTCATAATAGTCGTCATGGCGACGATGATGTCATAATGGTCGTCATGCCGACGATGATGTCATAATGGTCGTCATGGCGACGATGATGTCCGTATGGTGGTCATGGCTTTGGTGATGTCATAATGGTCGTCATGGCGACGATGATGTCATAATGGTTGTCATGGCTTTGGTGATGTCATAATGGTCGTCATGGCGACGGTGATGTCATAATGGTCGTCATGTCGACGATGATGTCATAATGGTCGTCACTGCGACGATGATGTCATAATGGTCGTCACAGCGACGATGATGTCATAATGGTTGTCATGGCGACGATGTTGTCATACTGGTCGTCATGGCAACTGTGTTGCCATAATGGTTGTCATGGCGACGATGATGTCATAATGGTCGTCATGGCGACGATGATGTCATAATGGTCGTCATGGCGACGATGATGTCATACTGGTCGTCATGGTGACGGTGTTGCCATAATGGTCGTCATGGCGACGATGATCTCAATATGGTTGTCATGGCTTTGGTGATGTCATAATGGTCGTCATGGCGACGGTGATGTCATAATGGTCGTCACGGCGACGATGATGTCATAATGGTCGTCACGGCGACGATGATGTCATAATGGTCGTCATGGCGACGATGATGTCTTAATAGTCGTCATGGCGACGATGATGTCATAATGGTCGTCATGCCGACGATGATGTCATAATGGTCGTCATGGCGACGGTGTTGCCATAATGGTCGTCATGGCGACGATGATGTCATAATGGTCGTCATGGCGACGATGATATCATAATGGTCGTCATGGCGACGATGATGTCAGTATGGTGGTCATGGCTTTGGTGATGTCATTATGGTCGTCATGGCGACGGTGATGTCATAATGGTCGTCATGGCAATGGTGATGTCAGAATGGTCGTCATGGCGACGATGATGTCAGAATGGTCGTCATGGCGACGATGATGTCATAATGGTCGTCATGGCGACGATGATGTCATATTGGTCGTCACGGCGACGATGATGTCATAATGGTCGTCACGGCGGCGGTGATGTCAGAATGGTCGTCATGGCGACGATGATGTCATACTGTCGACATGGCGACGGTGTTGCCATAATGGTCGTCATGGCAACGATGATGTCATAATGGTCGTCATGGCGACGATGACGTCATAATGGTCGTCATGGCGACGATGATGTCATACTGTCGACATGGCGACGGTGTTGCCATAATGGTCGTCATGGCAACGATGATGTCATAATGGTCGTCATGGCGACGATGACGTCATAATGGTCGTCATGGCGACGATGACGTCATAATGGTCGTCATGGCGATGATGATGTCACAATGGTCGTCATGGCGACGATGATGTCATACTGGTCGTCATGGCGACGGTGTTGCCATAATGGTCGTCATGGCGACGGTGTTGCCATAATGGTCGTCATGGCGACGATGATGTCATAATGGTCGTCATGCCGACGATGATGGCATACTGGTCGTCATGGCGACGGTGTTGCCATAATGGTCGTCATGGCGACGATGATGCCATAATGGTCGTCATGGCGACGATGATGCCATAATGGTCGTCATGCCGACGGTGTTGCCATAATGGTCATTATGGCGACGATGATGTCATAATGGTCGTCATTGCGACGATGATGTCATAATGGTCGTCATGGCGACGATGATGTCAGTATGGTGGTCATGGCTTTGGTGATGTCATAATGGTCGTCATGGCGACGGTGATGTCATAATGGTCGTCATGGCAATGGTGATGTCAGAATGGTCGTCATGGCGACGATGATGTCAGTATGGTGGTCATGGCTTTGGTGATGTCATAATGGTCGTCATGGCGACGATGATGTCATAATGGTCGTCATGGCGACGATGATGTCAATATGGTTGTCATGGCTTTGGTGATGTCATAATGGTCGTCACGGCCGCGTTATGTCATAATGGTCGTCATGGCGACGATGATGTCATACTGTCGACATGGCGACGGTGTTGCCATAATGGTCGTCATGGCAACGATGATGTCATAATGGTCGTCATGGCGACGATGACGTCATAATGGTCGTCATGGCGACGATGATGTCATACTGTCGACATGGCGACGGTGTTGCCATAATGGTCGTCATGGCAACGATGATGTCATAATGGTCGTCATGGCGACGATGACGTCATAATTGTCGTCATGGCGACGATGACGTCATAATGGTCGTCATGGCGATGATGATGTCACAATGGTCGTTATGGCGACGATGATGTCATACTGGTCGTCATGGCGACGGTGTTGCCATAATGGTCGTCATGGCGACGGTGTTGCCATAATGGTCGTCATGGCGACGATGATGTCATAATGGTCGTCATGCCGACGATGATGTCATACTGGTCGTCATGGCGACGGTGTTGCCATAATGGTCGTCGTGGCGACGATGATGCCATAATGGTCGTCATGCCGACGGTGTTGCCATAATGGTCATTATGGCGACGATGATGTCATAATGGTCGTCATGGCGACGATGATGTCATAATGGTCGTCATGGCGACGATGATGTCAGTATGGTGGTCATGGCTTTGGTGATGTCATAATGGTCATCATGGCGACGGTGATGTCATAATGGTCGTCATGGCAATGGTGATGTCAGAATGGTCGTCATGGCGACGATGATGTCAGTATGGTGGTCATGGCTTTGGTGATGTCATAATGGTCGTCATGGCGACGATGATGTCATAATGGTCGTCATGGCGACGATGATGTCATAATGGTCGTCATGGCGACGATGATGTCAATATGGTTGTCATGGCTTTGGTGATGTCATAATGGTCGTCATGGCGACGGTGATGTCATAATGGTCATCATGGCGACGATGATGTCATAATGGTCTTCACAGCGACGATGATGTCATAATGGTCTTCACGGCGACGATGATGTCATAATGGTCGTCATGGCAATGGTGATGTCAGAATGGTCGTCATAGCGACGATGATGTCAGTATGGTGGTCATGGCTTTGGTGATGTAATCATGGTCGTCATGGCGACGGTGATGTCATAATGGTCGTCATGTCGACGATGATGTCATAATGGTCGTCACGGCGACGATGATGTCTTAATGGTCGTCACGGCGACGATGATGTCATAATGGTTGTCATGGCGACGATGTTGTCATACTGGTCGTCATGGCGACTGTGTTGCCATAATGGTTGTCATGGCGACGATGATGTCATAATGGTCGTCATGGCGACGATGATGTCATACTGGTCGTCATGGTGACGGTGTTGCCATAATGGTCGTCATGGCGACGATGATGTCAATATGGTTGTCATGGCTTTGGTGATGTCATAATGGTCGTCATGGCGACGATGATGTCATAATGGTCGTCACGGCGACGATGATGTCATAATGGTCGTCACGGCGACGATGATGTCATAATGGTCGTCATGCCGACGATGATGTCATAATGGTCGTCATGGCGACGGTGTTGCCATAATGGTCGTCATGGCGACGATGATGTCATAATGGTCGTCATGCCGACGATGATGTCATACTGGTCGTCATGGCGACGGTGTTGCCATAATGGTCGTCGTGGCGACGATGATGCCATAATGGTCGTCATGCCGACGGTGTTGCCATAATGGTCATTATGGCGACGATGATGTCATAATGGTCGTCATGGCGACGATGATGTCATAATGGTCGTCATGGCGACGATGATGTCAGTATGGTGGTCATGGCTTTGGTGATGTCATAATGGTCATCATGGCGACGGTGATGTCATAATGGTCGTCATGGCAATGGTGATGTCAGAATGGTCGTCATGGCGACGATGATGTCAGTATGGTGGTCATGGCTTTGGTGATGTCATAATGGTCGTCATGGCGACGATGATGTCATAATGGTCGTCATGGCGACGATGATGTCATAATGGTCGTCATGGCGACGATGATGTCAGTATGGTGGTCATGGCTTTGGTGATGTAATAATGGTCGTCATGGCGACGGTGATGTCATAATGGTCGTCATGTCGACGATGATGTCATAATGGTCGTCACGGCGACGATGATGTCTTAATGGTCGTCACGGCGACGATGATGTCATAATGGTTGTCATGGCGACGATGTTGTCATACTGGTCGTCATGGCGACTGTGTTGCCATAATGGTTGTCATGGCGACGATGATGTCATAATGGTCGTCATGGCGACGATGATGTCATACTGGTCGTCATGGTGACGGTGTTGCCATAATGGTCGTCATGGCGACGATGATGTCAATATGGTTGTCATGGCTTTGGTGATGTCATAATGGTCGTCATGGCGACGATGATGTCATAATGGTCGTCACGGCGACGATGATGTCATAATGGTCGTCACGGCGACGATGATGTCATAATGGTCGTCATGCCGACGATGATGTCATAATGGTCGTCATGGCGACGGTGTTGCCATAATGGTCGTCATGGCGACGATGATGTCATAATGGTCGTCATGCCGACGATGATGTCATACTGGTCGTCATGGCGACGGTGTTGCCATAATGGTCGTCGTGGCGACGATGATGCCATAATGGTCGTCATGCCGACGGTGTTGCCATAATGGTCATTATGGCGACGATGATGTCATAATGGTCGTCATGGCGACGATGATGTCATAATGGTCGTCATGGCGACGATGATGTCAGTATGGTGGTCATGGCTTTGGTGATGTCATAATGGTCATCATGGCGACGGTGATGTCATAATGGTCGTCATGGCAATGGTGATGTCAGAATGGTCGTCATGGCGACGATGATGTCAGTATGGTGGTCATGGCTTTGGTGATGTCATAATGGTCGTCATGGCGACGATGATGTCATAATGGTCGTCATGGCGACGATGATGTCATAATGGTCGTCATGGCGACGATGATGTCAATATGGTTGTCATGGCTTTGGTGATGTCATAATGGTCGTCATGGCGACGGTGATGTCATAATGGTCATCATGGCGACGATGATGTCATAATGGTCTTCACAGCGACGATGATGTCATAATGGTCTTCACGGCGACGATGATGTCATAATGGTCGTCATGGCAATGGTGATGTCAGAATGGTCGTCATAGCGACGATGATGTCAGTATGGTGGTCATGGCTTTGGTGATGTAATAATGGTCGTCATGGCGACGGTGATGTCATAATGGTCGTCATGTCGACGATGATGTCATAATGGTCGTCACGGCGACGATGATGTCTTAATGGTCGTCACGGCGACGATGATGTCATAATGGTTGTCATGGCGACGATGTTGTCATACTGGTCGTCATGGCGACTGTGTTGCCATAATGGTTGTCATGGCGACGATGATGTCATAATGGTCGTCATGGCGACGATGATGTCATACTGGTCGTCATGGTGACGGTGTTGCCATAATGGTCGTCATGGCGACGATGATGTCAATATGGTTGTCATGGCTTTGGTGATGTCATAATGGTCGTCATGGCGACGATGATGTCATAATGGTCGTCACGGCGACGATGATGTCATAATGGTCGTCACGGCGACGATGATGTCATAATGGTCGTCATGCCGACGATGATGTCATAATGGTCGTCATGGCGACGGTGTTGCCATAATGGTCGTCATGGCGACGATGATGTCATAATGGTCGTCATGGCGACGATGATATCATAATGGTCGTCATGGCGACGATGATGTCAGTATGGTGGTCATGGCTTTGGTGATGTCATAATGGTCGTCATGGCGACGGTGATGTCATAATGGTCGTCATGGCAATGGTGATGTCAGAATGGTCGTCATGGCGACGATGATGTCAGAATGATCGTCATGGCGACGATGATGTCATAGTGGTCGTCATGGCGACGATGATGTCATAATGGTCGTCACGGCGACGATGATGTCATAATGGTCGTCACGGCGACGGTGATGTCATAATGGTCGTCACGGCGGCGGTGATGTCATAATGGTCGTCATGGCGACGATGATGTCATACTGGTCGTCATGGCAACGACGATGTCATACTGGTCATCATGGCGACGGTGTTGCCATAATGGTCGTCATGGCGACGATGATGTCATCATGGTCGTCATGGCGACGATGATGTCATAATGGTCGTCATGGCGACGATGACGTCATAATGGTAGTCATGGCGACGATGATGTCATAATGGTCGTCATGGCGACGATGATGTTATACTGGTCGTCATGGCGACGGTGTTGCTTAATGGTCGTCATGGCGACGGTGATGTCATAATGGTCGTCATGCCGACGATGATGTCATAATGGTCGTCATGCCGACGATGATGTCATAATGGTCGTCATGGCGACGGTGTTGCCATAATGGTCGTCATGGCGACGATGATGTCATAATGGTCGTCATGGCGACGATGATGTCATAATGGTCGTCATGGCGACGATGATGTCAATATGGTGGTCATGGCTTTGGTGATGTCATAATTGTCGTCATGGTGACGGTGATGTCATAATGGTCGTCATGGCAATGGTGATGTCAGAATGGTCGTCATGGCGACGATGATGTCAGTATGGTGGTCATGGCTTTAGTGATGTCATAATGGTCGTCATGGCGACGATGATGTCATAATGGTCGTCATGGCGACGATGATGTCATAATGGTCGTCATGGCTTTGGTGATGTCATAATGGTCGTCATGGCGACGGTGATGTCATAATGGTCGTCATGGCGACGATGATGTCATAATGGTCGTCACGGCGACGATGATTTCATAATGGTCGTCACAGCGACGGTGATGTCATAATGGTCCTCATGGCGACGATGATGTCATACTGGTCGTCATGGCGACGGTGTTGCCATAATGGTCGTCATGGCGACGATGATGTCATAATGGTCGTCATGGCGACGATGACGTCATAATGGTCGTCATGGTGACGATGATGTCATAATGGTCGTCATGGCGACGATGATGTCATACTGGTCGTCATGGCGACGGTGTTGCCATAATGGTCGTCACGGCGACGATGATGTCATAATGGTCGTCACGGCGACGATGATGTCATAATGGTCGTCACGGCGACGGTGATGTCATAATGGTCGTCATGGCGACGATGATGTCATACTGGTCGTCATGGTGACGGTGTTGCCATAATGGTCGTCGTGGCGACGATGATGTCAATATGGTTGTCATGGCTTTGGTGATGTCATAATGGTCGTCATGGCTTTGGTGATGTCATAATGGTCGTCATGGTGACGGTGATGTCATAATGATCGTCATGGCGACGATGATGTCATAATGGTCGTCACGGCGACGATGATGTCATAATGGTCGTCACGGCGACGGTGATGTCATAATGGTCATCATGGCGATGATGATGTCATACTGGTCGTCATGGCGACGGTGTTGCCATAATGGTCGTCATGGCGACGATGATGTCATAATGGTCGTCATGGCGACGATGATGTCATAATGGTCGTCATGCCGACGATTTTGTCATAATGGTCGTCATGGCGAAGATGATGTCATAATGGTCGTCATGGCGACGATGACGTCATAATGGTCGTCATGGCGACGATGATGTCATAATGGTCGTCATGGCGACGGTGATGTCATAATAGTCGTCATGGCGACGATGATGTCATAATGGTCGTCATGCCGACGATGATGTCATAATGGTCGTCATGGCGACTGTGTTGCCATAATGGTCGTCATGGCGACGATGATGTCATAATGGTCGTCATGGCGACGATGATGTCATAATGGTCGTCATGGCGACGATGATGTCAGTATGGTGGTCATGGCGACGGTGTTGCCATAATGGTCGTCATGGCGACGATGATGTCATAATGGTCGTCATGCCGACGATGATGTCATAATGGTCGTCATGGCGACGGTGTTGCCATAATGGTCGTCATGGCGACGATGATGTCATAATGGTCGTCATGGCGACGATGATATCATAATGGTCGTCATGGCGACGATGATGTCAGTATGGTGGTCATGGCTTTGGTGATGTCATAATGGTCGTCATGGCGACGGTGATGTCATAATGGTCGTCATGGCAATGGTGATGTCAGAATGGTCGTCATGGCGACGATGATGTCAGAATGATCGTCATGGCGACGATGATGTCATAATGGTCGTCACGGCGACGATGATGTCATAATGGTCGTCACGGCGACGATGATGTCATAATGGTCGTCACGGCGGCGGTGATGTCATAATGGTCGTCATGGCGACGATGATGTCATACTGGTCGTCATGGCGACGATGATGTCATACTGGTCATCATGGCGACGGTGTTGCCATAATGGTCGTCATGGCGATGATGATGTCATCATGGTCGTCATGGCGATGATGTCATCATGGTCGTCATGGCGACGATGATGTCATAATGGTCGTCATGGCGACGATGACGTCATAATGGTAGACATGGCGACGATGATGTCATAATGGTCGTCATGGCGACGATGATGTCATAATGGTCGTCATGGCGACGGTGTTGCTTAATGGTCGTCATGGCGACGGTGATGTCATAATGGTCGTCATGCCGACGATGATGTCATAATGGTCGTCATGCCGACGATGATGTCATAATGGTCGTCATGGCGACGGTGTTGCCATAATGGTCGTCATGGCGACGATGATGTCATAATGGTCGTCATGGCGACGATGATGTCATAATGGTCGTCATGGCGACGATGATGTCATAATGGTCGTCATGCCGACGATGATGTCATAATGGTCGTCATGGCGACGGTGTTGCCATAATGGTCGTCATGGCGACGATGATGTCATAATGGTCGTCATGGCGACGATGATATCATAATGGTCGTCATGGCGACGATGATGTCAGTATGGTGGTCATGGCTTTGGTGATGTCATTATGGTCGTCATGGCGACGGTGATGTCATAATGGTCGTCATGGCAATGGTGATGTCAGAATGGTCGTCATGGCGACGATGATGTCAGAATGGTCGTCATGGCGACGATGATGTCATATTGGTCGTCACGGCGACGATGATGTCATAATGGTCGTCACGGCGGCGGTGATGTCAGAATGGTCGTCATGGCGACGATGATGTCATACTGTCGACATGGCGACGGTGTTGCCATAATGGTCGTCATGGCAACGATGATGTCATAATGGTCGTCATGGCGACGATGACGTCATAATGGTTGTCATGGCGACGATGATGTCATACTGTCGACATGGCGACGGTGTTGCCATAATGGTCGTCATGGCAACGATGATGTCATAATGGTCGTCATGGCGACGATGACGTCATAATGGTCGTCATGGCGACGATGACGTCATAATGGTCGTCATGGCGATGATGATGTCACAATGGTCGTCATGGCGACGATGATGTCATACTGGTCGTCATGGCGACGGTGTTGCCATAATGGTCGTCATGGCGACGGTGTTGCCATAATGGTCGTCATGGCGACGATGATGTCATAATGGTCGTCATGCCGACGATGATGGCATACTGGTCGTCATGGCGACGGTGTTGCCATAATGGTCGTCATGGCGACGATGATGCCATAATGGTCGTCATGCCGACGGTGTTGCCATAATGGTCATTATGGCGACGATGATGTCATAATGGTCGTCATTGCGACGATGATGTCATAATGGTCGTCATGGCGACGATGATGTCAGTATGGTGGTCATGGCTTTGGTGATGTCATAATGGTCGTCATGGCGACGGTGATGTCATAATGGTCGTCATGGCAATGGTGATGTCAGAATGGTCGTCATGGCGACGATGATGTCAGTATGGTGGTCATGGCTTTGGTGATGTCATAATGGTCGTCATGGCGACGATGATGTCATAATGGTCGTCATGGCGACGATGATGTCAATATGGTTGTCATGGCTTTGGTGATGTCATAATGGTCGTCACGGCCGCGGTGATGTCATAATGGTCGTCATGGCGACGATGATGTCATACTGTCGACATGGCGACGGTGTTGCCATAATGGTCGTCATGGCAACGATGATGTCATAATGGTCGTCATGGCGACGATGACGTCATAATGGTCGTCATGGCGACGATGATGTCATACTGTCGACATGGCGACGGTGTTGCCATAATGGTCGTCATGGCAACGATGATGTCATAATGGTCGTCATGGCGACGATGACGTCATAATTGTCGTCATGGCGACGATGACGTCATAATGGTCGTCATGGCGATGATGATGTCACAATGGTCGTTATGGCGACGATGATGTCATACTGGTCGTCATGGCGACGGTGTTGCCATAATGGTCGTCATGGCGACGGTGTTGCCATAATGGTCGTCATGGCGACGATGATGTCATAATGGTCGTCATGCCGACGATGATGTCATACTGGTCGTCATGGCGACGGTGTTGCCATAATGGTCGTCGTGGCGACGATGATGCCATAATGGTCGTCATGCCGACGGTGTTGCCATAATGGTCATTATGGCGACGATGATGTCATAATGGTCGTCATGGCGACGATGATGTCATAATGGTCGTCATGGCGACGATGATGTCAGTATGGTGGTCATGGCTTTGGTGATGTCATAATGGTCATCATGGCGACGGTGATGTCATAATGGTCGTCATGGCAATGGTGATGTCAGAATGGTCGTCATGGCGACGATGATGTCAGTATGGTGGTCATGGCTTTGGTGATGTCATAATGGTCGTCATGGCGACGATGATGTCATAATGGTCGTCATGGCGACGATGATGTCATAATGGTCGTCATGGCGACGATGATGTCAATATGGTTGTCATGGCTTTGGTGATGTCATAATGGTCGTCATGGCGACGGTGATGTCATAATGGTCATCATGGCGACGATGATGTCATAATGGTCTTCACAGCGACGATGATGTCATAATGGTCTTCACGGCGACGATGATGTCATAATGGTCGTCATGGCAATGGTGATGTCAGAATGGTCGTCATAGCGACGATGATGTCAGTATGGTGGTCATGGCTTTGGTGATGTAATAATGGTCGTCATGGCGACGGTGATGTCATAATGGTCGTCATGTCGACGATGATGTCATAATGGTCGTCACGGCGACGATGATGTCTTAATGGTCGTCACGGCGACGATGATGTCATAATGGTTGTCATGGCGACGATGTTGTCATACTGGTCGTCATGGCGACTGTGTTGCCATAATGGTTGTCATGGCGACGATGATGTCATAATGGTCGTCATGGCGACGATGATGTCATACTGGTCGTCATGGTGACGGTGTTGCCATAATGGTCGTCATGGCGACGATGATGTCAATATGGTTGTCATGGCTTTGGTGATGTCATAATGGTCGTCATGGCGACGATGATGTCATAATGGTCGTCACGGCGACGATGATGTCATAATGGTCGTCACGGCGACGATGATGTCATAATGGTCGTCATGCCGACGATGATGTCATAATGGTCGTCATGGCGACGGTGTTGCCATAATGGTCGTCATGGCGACGATGATGTCATAATGGTCGTCATGGCGACGATGATATCATAATGGCCGTCATGGCGACGATGATGTCAGTATGGTGGTCATGGCTTTGGTGATGTCATAATGGTCGTCATGGCGACGGTGATGTCATAATGGTCGTCATGGCAATGGTGATGTCAGAATGGTCGTCATGGCGACGATGATGTCAGAATGATCGTCATGGCGACGATGATGTCATAGTGGTCGTCATGGCGACGATGATGTCATAATGGTCGTCACGGCGACGATGATGTCATAATGGTCGTCACGGCGACGGTGATGTCATAATGGTCGTCACGGCGGCGGTGATGTCATAATGGTCGTCATGGCGACGATGATGTCATACTGGTCGTCATGGCAACGACGATGTCATACTGGTCATCATGGCGACGGTGTTGCCATAATGGTCGTCATGGCGACGATGATGTCATCATGGTCGTCATGGCGACGATGATGTCATAATGGTCGTCATGGCGACGATGACGTCATAATGGTAGTCATGGCGACGATGATGTCATAATGGTCGTCATGGCGACGATGATGTTATACTGGTCGTCATGGCGACGGTGTTGCTTAATGGTCGTCATGGCGACGGTGATGTCATAATGGTCGTCATGCCGACGATGATGTCATAATGGTCGTCATGCCGACGATGATGTCATAATGGTCGTCATGGCGACGGTGTTGCCATAATGGTCGTCATGGCGACGATGATGTCATAATGGTCGTCATGGCGACGATGATGTCATAATGGTCGTCATGGCGACGATGATGTCAATATGGTGGTCATGGCTTTGGTGATGTCATAATTGTCGTCATGGTGACTGTGATGTCATAATGGTCGTCATGGCAATGGTGATGTCAGAATGGTCGTCATGGCGACGATGATGTCAGTATGGTGGTCATGGCTTTAGTGATGTCATAATGGTCGTCATGGCGACGATGATGTCATAATGGTCGTCATGGCGACGATGATGTCAATATGGTTGTCATGGCTTTGGTGATGTCATAATGGTCGTCATGGCGACGGTGATGTCATAATGGTCGTCATGGCGACGATGATGTCATAATGGTCGTCACGGCGACGATGATTTCATAATGGTCGTCACAGCGACGGTGATGTCATAATGGTCCTCATGGCGACGATGATGTCATACTGGTCGTCATGGCGACGGTGTTGCCATAATGGTCGTCATGGCGACGATGATGTCATAATGGTCGTCATGGCGACGATGACGTCATAATGGTCGTCATGGTGACGATGATGTCATAATGGTCGTCATGGCGACGATGATGTCATACTGGTCGTCATGGCGACGGTGTTGCCATAATGGTCGTCACGGCGACGATGATGTCATAATGGTCGTCACGGCGACGATGATGTCATAATGGTCGTCACGGCGACGGTGATGTCATAATGGTCGTCATGGCGACGATGATGTCATACTGGTCGTCATGGTGACGGTGTTGCCATAATGGTCGTCGTGGCGACGATGATGTCAATATGGTTGTCATGGCTTTGGTGATGTCATAATGGTCGTCATGGCTTTGGTGATGTCATAATGGTCGTCATGGTGACGGTGATGTCATAATGATCGTCATGGCGACGATGATGTCATAATGGTCGTCACGGCGACGATGATGTCATAATGGTCGTCACGGCGACGGTGATGTCATAATGGTCATCATGGCGATGATGATGTCATACTGGTCGTCATGGCGACGGTGTTGCCATAATGGTCGTCATGGCGACGATGATGTCATAATGGTCGTCATGGCGACGATGATGTCATAATGGTCGTCATGCCGACGATTTTGTCATAATGGTCGTCATGGCGAAGATGATGTCATAATGGTCGTCATGGCGACGATGACGTCATAATGGTCGTCATGGCGACGATGATGTCATAATGGTCGTCATGGCGACGGTGATGTCATAATAGTCGTCATGGCGACGATGATGTCATAATGGTCGTCATGCCGACGATGATGTCATAATGGTCGTCATGGCGACTGTGTTGCCATAATGGTCGTCATGGCGACGATGATGTCATAATGGTCGTCATGGCGACGATGATGTCATAATGGTCGTCATGGCGACGATGATGTCAGTATGGTGGTCATGGCGACGGTGTTGCCATAATGGTCGTCATGGCGACGATGATGTCATAATGGTCGTCATGCCGACGATGATGTCATAATGGTCGTCATGGCGACGGTGTTGCCATAATGGTCGTCATGGCGACGATGATGTCATAATGGTCGTCATGGCGACGATGATATCATAATGGTCGTCATGGCGACGATGATGTCAGTATGGTGGTCATGGCTTTGGTGATGTCATAATGGTCGTCATGGCGACGGTGATGTCATAATGGTCGTCATGGCAATGGTGATGTCAGAATGGTCGTCATGGCGACGATGATGTCAGAATGATCGTCATGGCGACGATGATGTCATAATGGTCGTCACGGCGACGATGATGTCATAATGGTCGTCACGGCGACGATGATGTCATAATGGTCGTCACGGCGGCGGTGATGTCATAATGGTCGTCATGGCGACGATGATGTCATACTGGTCGTCATGGCGACGATGATGTCATACTGGTCATCATGGCGACGGTGTTGCCATAATGGTCGTCATGGCGATGATGATGTCATCATGGTCGTCATGGCGATGATGTCATCATGGTCGTCATGGCGACGATGATGTCATAATGGTCGTCATGGCGACGATGACGTCATAATGGTAGACATGGCGACGATGATGTCATAATGGTCGTCATGGCGACGATGATGTCATAATGGTCGTCATGGCGACGGTGTTGCTTAATGGTCGTCATGGCGACGGTGATGTCATAATGGTCGTCATGCCGACGATGATGTCATAATGGTCGTCATGCCGACGATGATGTCATAATGGTCGTCATGGCGACGGTGTTGCCATAATGGTCGTCATGGCGACGATGATGTCATAATGGTCGTCATGGCGACGATGATGTCATAATGGTCGTCATGGCGACGATGATGTCAGTATGGTGGTCATGGCTTTGGTGATGTCATAATTGTCGTCATGGTGACGGTGATGTCATAATGGTCGTCATGGCAATGGTGATGTCAGAATGGTCGTCATGGCGACGATGATGTCAGTATGGTGGTCATGGCTTTAGTGATGTCATAATGGTCGTCATGGCGACGATGATGTCATAATGGTCGTCATGGCGACGATGATGTCAATATGGTTGTCATGGCTTTGGTGATGTCATAATGGTCGTCATGGCGACGGTGATGTCATAATGGTCGTCATGGCGACGATGATGTCATAATGGTCGTCACGGCGACGATGATGTCATAATGGTCGTCACAGCGACGGTGATGTCATAATGGTCCTCATGGCGACGATGATGTCATACTGGTCGTCATGGCGACGGTGTTGCCATAATGGTCGTCATGGCGACGATGATGTCATAATGGTCGTCATGGCGACGATGACGTCATAATGGTCGTCATGGTGACGATGATGTCATAATGGTCGTCATGGCGACGATGATGTCATACTGGTCGTCATGGCGACGGTGTTGCCATAATGGTCGTCACGGCGACGATGATGTCATAATGGTCGTCACGGCGACGATGATGTCATAATGGTCGTCACGGCGACGGTGATGTCATAATGGTCGTCATGGCGACGATGATGTCATACTGGTCGTCATGGTGACGGTGTTGCCATAATGGTCGTCGTGGCGACGATGATGTCAATATGGTTGTCATGGCTTTGGTGATGTCATAATGGTCGTCATGGCTTTGGTGATGTCATAATGGTCGTCATGGTGACGGTGATGTCATAATGATCGTCATGGCGACGATGATGTCATAATGGTCGTCACGGCGACGGTGATGTCATAATGGTCGTCACGGCGACGGTGATGTCATAATGGTCATCATGGCGATGATGATGTCATACTGGTCGTCATGGCGACTGTGTTGCCATAATGGTTGTCATGGCGACCATGATGTCATAATGGTCGTCATGGCGACGATGATGTCATAATGGTCGTCATGGCGACGATGATGTCATACTGGTCGTCATGGTGACGGTGTTGCCATAATGGTCGTCATGGCGACGATGATCTCAATATGGTTGTCATGGCTTTGGTGATGTCATAATGGTCGTCATGGCGACGGTGATGTCATAATGGTCGTCACGGCGACGATGATGTCATAATGGTCGTCACGGCGACGATGATGTCATAATGGTCGTCATGGCGACGATGATGTCTTAATAGTCGTCATGGCGACGATGATGTCATAATGGTCGTCATGCCGACGATGATGTCATAATGGTCGTCATGGCGACGGTGTTGCCATAATGGTCGTCATGGCGACGATGATGTCATAATGGTCGTCATGGCGACGATGATATCATAATGGTCGTCATGGCGACGATGATGTCAGTATGGTGGTCATGGCTTTGGTGATGTCATTATGGTCGTCATGGCGACGGTGATGTCATAATGGTCGTCATGGCAATGGTGATGTCAGAATGGTCGTCATGGCGACGATGATGTCAGAATGGTCGTCATGGCGACGATGATGTCATATTGGTCGTCATGGCGACGATGATGTCATATTGGTCGTCACGGCGACGATGATGTCATAATGGTCGTCACGGCGGCGGTGATGTCAGAATGGTCGTCATGGCGACGATGATGTCATACTGTCGACATGGCGACGGTGTTGCCATAATGGTCGTCATGGCAACGATGATGTCATAATGGTCGTCATGGCGACGATGACGTCATAATGGTCGTCATGGCGACGATGATGTCATACTGTCGACATGGCGACGGTGTTGCCATAATGGTCGTCATGGCAACGATGATGTCATAATGGTCGTCATGGCGACGATGACGTCATAATGGTCGTCATGGCGACGATGACGTCATAATGGTCGTCATGGCGATGATGATGTCACAATGGTCGTCATGGCGACGATGATGTCATACTGGTCGTCATGGCGACGGTGTTGCCATAATGGTCGTCATGGCGACGGTGTTACCATAATGGTCGTCATGGCGACGATGATGTCATAATGGTCGTCATGCCGACGATGATGGCATACTGGTCGTCATGGCGACGGTGTTGCCATAATGGTCGTCATGGCGACGATGATGCCATAATGGTCGTCATGCCGACGGTGTTGCCATAATGGTCATTATGGCGACGATGATGTCATAATGGTCGTCATTGCGACGATGATGTCATAATGGTCGTCATGGCGACGATGATGTCAGTATGGTGGTCATGGCTTTGGTGATGTCATAATGGTCGTCATGGCGACGGTGATGTCATAATGGTCGTCATGGCAATGGTGATGTCAGAATGGTCGTCATGGCGACGATGATGTCAGTATGGTGGTCATGGCTTTGGTGATGTCATAATGGTCGTCATGGCGACGATGATGTCATAATGGTCGTCATGGCGACGATGATGTCAATATGGTTGTCATGGCTTTGGTGATGTCATAATGGTCGTCACGGCCGCGGTGATGTCATAATGGTCGTCATGGCGACGATGATGTCATACTGTCGACATGGCGACGGTGTTGCCATAATGGTCGTCATGGCAACGATGATGTCATAATGGTCGTCATGGCGACGATGACGTCATAATGGTCGTCATGGCGACGATGATGTCATACTGTCGACATGGCGACGGTGTTGCCATAATGGTCGTCATGGCAACGATGATGTCATAATGGTCGTCATGGCGACGATGACGTCATAATTGTCGTCATGGCGACGATGACGTCATAATGGTCGTCATGGCGATGATGATGTCACAATGGTCGTTATGGCGACGATGATGTCATACTGGTCGTCATGGCGACGGTGTTGCCATAATGGTCGTCATGGCGACGGTGTTGCCATAATGGTCGTCATGGCGACGATGATGTCATAATGGTCGTCATGCCGACGATGATGTCATACTGGTCGTCATGGCGACGGTGTTGCCATAATGGTCGTCGTGGCGACGATGATGCCATAATGGTCGTCATGCCGACGGTGTTGCCATAATGGTCATTATGGCGACGATGATGTCATAATGGTCGTCATGGCGACGATGATGTCATAATGGTCGTCATGGCGACGATGATGTCAGTATGGTGGTCATGGCTTTGGTGATGTCATAATGGTCATCATGGCGACGGTGATGTCATAATGGTCGTCATGGCAATGGTGATGTCAGAATGGTCGTCATGGCGACGATGATGTCAGTATGGTGGTCATGGCTTTGGTGATGTCATAATGGTCGTCATGGCGACGATGATGTCATAATGGTCGTCATGGCGACGATGATGTCAATATGGTTGTCATGGCTTTGGTGATGTCATAATGGTCGTCATGGCGACGGTGATGTCATAATGGTCATCATGGCGACGATGATGTCATAATGGTCTTCACAGCGACGATGATGTCATAATGGTCTTCACGGCGACGATGATGTCATAATGGTCGTCATGGCAATGGTGATGTCAGAATGGTCGTCATAGCGACGATGATGTCAGTATGGTGGTCATGGCTTTGGTGATGTAATAATGGTCGTCATGGCGACGATGATGTCATAATGGTTGTCATGGCTTTGGTGATGTCATAATGGTCGTCATGGCGACGGTGATGTCATAATGGTCGTCATGTCGACGATGATGTCATAATGGTCGTCACGGCGACGATGATGTCTTAATGGTCGTCACGGCGACGATGATGTCATAATGGTTGTCATGGCGACGATGTTGTCATACTGGTCGTCATGGCGACTGTGTTGCCATAATGGTTGTCATGGCGACGATGATGTCATAATGGTCGTCATGGCGACGATGATGTCATACTGGTCGTCATGGTGACGGTGTTGCCATAATGGTCGTCATGGCGACGATGATGTCAATATGGTTGTCATGGCTTTGGTGATGTCATAATGGTCGTCATGGCGACGATGATGTCATAATGGTCGTCACGGCGACGATGATGTCATAATGGTCGTCACGGCGACGATGATGTCATAATGGTCGTCATGCCGACGATGATGTCATAATGGTCGTCATGGCGACGGTGTTGCCATAATGGTCGTCATGGCGACGATGATGTCATAATGGTCGTCATGGCGACGATGATATCATAATGGTCGTCATGGCGACGATGATGTCAGTATGGTGGTCATGGCTTTGGTGATGTCATAATGGTCGTCATGGCGACGGTGATGTCATAATGGTCGTCATGGCAATGGTGATGTCAGAATGGTCGTCATGGCGACGATGATGTCAGAATGGTCGTCATGGCGACGATGATGTCAGAATGATCGTCATGGCGACGATGATGTCATAATGGTCGTCATGGCGACGATGATGTCATAATGGTCGTCACGGCGACGATGATGTCATAATGGTCGTCACGGCGACGATGATGTCATAATGGTCGTCACGGCGACGATGATGTCATAATGGTCGTCACGGCGGCGGTGATGTCATAATGGTCGTCATGGCGACGATGATGTCATACTGGTCGTCATGGCAACGACGATGTCATACTGGTCATCATGGCGACGGTGTTGCCATAATGGTCGTCATGGCGACGATGATGTCATCATGGTCGTCATGGCGACGATGACGTCATAATGGTCGTCATGGCGACGATGACGTCATAATGGTAGTCATGGCGACGATGATGTCATAATGGTCGTCATGGCGACGATGATGTTATACTGGTCGTCATGGCGACGGTGTTGCTTAATGGTCGTCATGGCGACGGTGATGTCATAATGGTCGTCATGCCGACGATGATGTCATAATGGTCGTCATGCCGACGATGATGTCATAATGGTCGTCATGGCGACGGTGTTGCCATAATGGTCGTCATGGCGACGATGATGTCATAATGGTCGTCATGGCGACGATGATGTCATAATGGTCGTCATGGCGACGATGATGTCAGTATGGTGGTCATGGCTTTGGTGATGTCATAATTGTCGTCATGGTGACGGTGATGTCATAATGGTCGTCATGGCAATGGTGATGTCAGAATGGTCGTCATGGCGACGATGATGTCAGTATGGTGGTCATGGCTTTAGTGATGTCATAATGGTCGTCATGGCGACGATGATGTCATAATGGTCGTCATGGCGACGATGATGTCAATATGGTTGTCATGGCTTTAGTGATGTCATAATGGTCGTCATGGCGACGATGATGTCATAATGGTCGTCATGGCGACGATGATGTCAATATGGTTGTCATGGCTTTGGTGATGTCATAATGGTCGTCATGGCGACGGTGATGTCATAATGGTCGTCATGGCGACGATGATGTCATAATGGTCGTCACGGCGACGATGATTTCATAATGGTCGTCACAGCGACGGTGATGTCATAATGGTCCTCATGGCGACGATGATGTCATACTGGTCGTCATGGCGACGGTGTTGCCATAATGGTCGTCATGGCGACGATGATGTCATAATGGTCGTCATGGCGACGATGACGTCATAATGGTCGTCATGGTGACGATGATGTCATAATGGTCGTCATGGCGACGATGATGTCATACTGGTCGTCATGGCGACGGTGTTGCCATAATGGTCGTCACGGCGACGATGATGTCATAATGGTCGTCACGGCGACGATGATGTCATAATGGTCGTCACGGCGACGGTGATGTCATAATGGTCGTCATGGCGACGATGATGTCATACTGGTCGTCATGGTGACGGTGTTGCCATAATGGTCGTCGTGGCGACGATGATGTCAATATGGTTGTCATGGCTTTGGTGATGTCATAATGGTCGTCATGGCTTTGGTGATGTCATAATGGTCGTCATGGTGACGGTGATGTCATAATGATCGTCATGGCGACGATGATGTCATAATGGTCGTCACGGCGACGGTGATGTCATAATGGTCGTCACGGCGACGGTGATGTCATAATGGTCATCATGGCGATGATGATGTCATACTGGTCGTCATGGCGACGGTGTTGCCATAATGGTCGTCATGGCGACGATGACGTCATAATGGTCGTCATGGCGACGATGATGTCATAATGGTCGTCATGGCGACGGTGATGTCATAATAGTCGTCATGGCGACGATGATGTCATAATGGTCGTCATGCCGACGATGATGTCATAATGGTCGTCATGGCGACTGTGTTGCCATAATGGTCGTCATGGCGACGATGATGTCATAATGGTCGTCATGGCGACGATGATGTCATAATGGTCGTCATGGCGACGATGATGTCAGTATGGTGGTCATGGCTTTGGTTATGTCATAATGGTCGTCATGGCGACGGTGATGTCATAATGGTCGTCATGGCAATGGTGATGTCAGAATGGTCGTCATGGCGACGATGATGTCAGTATGGTGGTCATGGCTTTGGTGATGTCATAATGGTCGTCATGGCGACGATGATGTCATAATGGTTGTCATGGCTTTGGTGATGTCATAATGGTCGTCATGGCGACGGTGATGTCATAATGGTCGTCATGGCGACGGTGATGTCATAATGGTCGTCATGGCGACGGTGATGTCATAATGGTCGTCACGGCGAAGATGATGTCATAATGGTCGTCACGGCGACGATGATGTCATAATGGTCGTCACGGCGACGATGATGTCATAATGGTCGTCATGGCGACGATGATGTCATAATGGTCGTCATGGCGACTATGACGTCATAATGGTCGTCATGGCGACGATGATGTCATAATGGTCTTCATGGTGACGATGATGCCATACTGGTCGTCATGTTGACGGTGTTGCCATAATGGTCGTCATTGCGACGATGATGTCAATATGGTTGTCATGGCTTTGGTGATGTCATAATGGTCGTCATGGCTTTGGTGATGTCATAATGGTCGTCATGGCGACGGTGATGTCATAATGGTCGTCATGGCGACGATGATGTCATAATGGTCGTCATGGCGACGATGATGTCATAATGGTCGTCATGGCGACGATGATGTCATAATGGTCGTCATGGCGACGATTATGTCATAATAGTCGTCATGGCGACGATGATGTCATAATGGTCGTCATGCCGACGATGATGTCATAATGGTCGTCATGGCGACGGTGTTGCCATAATGGTCGTCATGGCGACGGTGTTGCCATAATGGTCGTCATGGCGACGGTGTTGCCATAATGGTCGTCATGGCGACGATGATGTCATAATGGTCGTCATGGCGACGATGATGTCATAATGGTCGTCATGGCGACGATGATGTCAGTATGGTGGTCATGGCTTTGGTGATGTCATAATGGTCGTCATGGTGACGGTGATGTCATAATGGTCGTCATGGCAATGGTGATGTCAGAATGGTCGTCATGGCGACGATGATGTCAGTATGGTGGTCATGGCTTTGGTGATGTCATAATGGTCGTCATGGCGACGATGATGTCATAATGGTCGTCATGGCGACGATGATGTCAATATGGTTGTCATGGCGACGGTGATGTCATAATGGTCGTCATGGCGACGGTGATGTCATAATGGTCGTCATGGCGACGATGATGTCATAATGGTCGTCACGGCGACGATGATGTCATAATGGTCGTCATGGCGACGGTGATGTCATAATGGTCCTCATGGCGACGATGATGTCATACTGGTCGTCATGGCGACGGTGTTGCCATAATGGTCGTCATGGTGACGATGATGTCATGATGGTCGTCATGGCGACGATGACGTCATAATGGTCATCATGGCGACGATGACGTCATAATGGTCGTCATGGTGACGATGATGTCATAATGGTCGTCATGGCGACGATGATGTCATACTGCTCGTCATGGCGACGGTGTTGCCATAATGGTCGTCATGGCGATGATGATGTCATAATGGTCGTCACGGCGACGATGATGTCATAATGGTCGTCACGGCGACGGTGATGTCATAATGGTCATCATGGCGACGATGATGTCATACTGGTCGTCATGGCGACGGTGTTGCCGTAATGGTCGTCATGGCGACGATGATGTCATAATGGTCGTCATGGCGACGATGATGTCATAATGGTCGTCATGCCGACGATGTTGTCATAATGGTCGTCATGGCGAAGATGATGTCATAATGGTCGTCATGGCGACGATGATGTCAGTATGGTGGTCATGGCTTTGGTGATGTCATAATGGTCGTCATGGCGACGGTGATGTCATAATGGTCGTCATGGCAATGGTGATGTCATAATGGTCGTCATGGCGACGGTGATGTCATAATGGTCGTCATGTCGACGATGATGTCACAATGGTCGTCACGGCGACGATGATGTCATAATGGTCGTCACGGCGACGATGATGTCATAATGGTTGTCATGGCGACGATGTTGTCATACTGGTCGTCATGGCGACTGTGTTGCCATAATGGTTGTCATGGCGACGATGATGTCATAATGGTCGTCATGGCGACGCTGATGTCATAATGGTCGTCATGGCGACGATGATGTCATACTGGTCGTCATGGTGACGGTGTTGCCATAATGGTCGTCATGGCGACGATGATGTCAATATGGTTGTCATGGCTTTGGTGATGTCATAATGGTCGTCATGGCGACGGTGATGTCATAATGGTCGTCACGGCGACGATGATGTCATTATGGTCATCACGGCGACGATGATGTCATAATGGTCGTCATGGCGACGATGATGTCTTAATAGTCGTCATGGCGACGATGATGTCATAATGGTCGTCATGCCGACGATGATGTCATAATGGTCGTCATGGCGACGATGATGTCATAATGGTCGTCATGGCGACGATGATATCATAATGGTCGTCATGGCGACGATGATGTCAGTATGGTGGTCATGGCTTTGGTGATGTCATAATGGTCGTCATGGCGACGGTGATGTCATAATGGTCGTCATGGCAATGGTGATGTCAGAATGGTCGTCATGGCGACGATGATGTCATACTGTTGACATGGCGACGGTGTTGCCATAATGGTCGTCATGACAACGATGATGTCATAATGGTCGTCATGGCGACGATGACGTCATAATGGTCGTCATGGCGACGATGACGTCATAATGGTCGTCATGGCGATGATGATGTCACAATGGTCGTCATGGCGACGATGATGTCATACTGGTCGTCATGGCGACGGTGTTGCCATAATGGTCGTCATGGCGACGGTGTTGCCATAATGGTCGTCATGGCGACGATGATGTCATAATGGTCGTCATGCCGACGATGATGTCATACTGGTCGTCATGGCGACGGTGTTGCCATAATGGTCGTCATGGCGACGGTGATGCCATAATGGTCGTCATGCCGACGGTGTTGCCATAATGGTCATTATGGCGACGATGATGTCATAATGGTCGTCATTGCGACGATGATGTCATAATGGTCGTCATGGCGACGATGATGTCAGTATGGTGGTCATGGCTTTGGTGATGTCATAATGGTCGTCATGGCGACGGTGATGTCATAATGGTCGTCATGGCTTTGGTGATGTCATAATGGTCGTCATGGCGACGATGATGTCATAATGGTCGTCATGGCGACGATGATGTCAATATGGTTGTCATGGCTTTGGTGATGTCATAATGGTCGTCATGGCGACGGTGATGTCATAATGGTCATCATGGCGACGATGATGTCATAATGGTCTTCACGGCGACGATGATGTCATAATGGTCGTCACAGCGACGGTGATGTCATAATGGTCATCATGGCGACGATGATGCCATACTGGTCGTCATGGCGACGGTGTTGCCATAATGGTCGTCATGGCGACGATGATGTCATAATGGTCGTCATGGCGAAGATGACGTCATAATGGTCGTCATGCCGACGATGATGTCATAATGGTCGTCATGGCGAAGATGATGTCATAATGGTCGTCATGGCGACGATGACGTCATAATGGTCGTCATGGCGACGATGATGTCATAATGGTCGTCATGGCGATGGTGATGTCATAATGGTCGTCATGCCGACGATGATGTCATAATGGTCGTCATGGCGACGGTGTTGCCATAATGGTCCTCATGGCGACGATGATGTCATAATGATCGTCATGGCGACGATGATGTCAGTATGGTGGTCATGGCTTTGGTGATGTCATAATGGTCGTCATGGCGACGGTGATGTCATAATGGTCGTCATGGCAATCGTGGTGTCAGAATGGTCGTCATGGCGACGATGATGTCAGTATGGTGGTCATGGCTTTGGTGATGTCATAATGGTCGTCATGGCGACGGTGATGTCATAATGGTCGTCATGCCGACGATGATGTCATAATGGTCGTCACGGCGACGATGATGTCATAATGGTCGTCATGCCGACGATGATGTCATAATGGTTGTCATGGCGACGGTGTTGCCATAATGGTCGTCATGGCGACGATGATGTCATAATGGTCGTCATGGCGACGGTGATGTCATAATGGTCGTCATGCCGACGATGATGTCATAATGGTCGTCATGGCGAAGATGATGTAATAATGGTCGTCATGGCGACGATGATGTCATAATGGTCGTCATGGCGACGATGATGTCATAATGGTCGTCATGGCGACGATGATGTCAATATGGTGGTCATGGCTTTGGTGATGTCATAATGGTCGTCATGGCGACGATGATGTCATAATGGTCGTCATGGCGACGATGATGTCATACTGGTCGTCACGGCGACGGTGTTGCCATAATGGTCGTCATGGCGACGATGATGTCATAATGGTCGTCACGGCGAAGATGATGTCATAATGGTCGTCATGGCGACGATGACGTCATAATGGTCGTCATGGCGACGATGATGTCATAATGGTCGTCATGGCGACGATGATGTCATAATGATCGTCATGGCGACGATGATGTCAGTATGGTGGTCATGGCTTTGGTGATGTCATAATGGTCGTCATGGCGACGGTGATGTCATAATGGTCGTCATGGCAATGGTGGTGTCAGAATGGTCGTCATGGCGACGATGATGTCAGTATGGTGGTCATGGCTTTGGTGATGTCATAATGGTCGTCATGGCGACGGTGATGTCATAATGGTCGTCATGCCGACGATGATGTCATAATGGTCGTCACGGCGACGATGATGTCATAATGGTCGTCATGCCGACGATGATGTCATAATGGTTGTCATGGCGACGGTGTTGCCATAATGGTCGTCATGGCGACGATGATGTCATAATGGTCGTCATGGCGACGGTGATGTCATAATGGTCGTCATGCCGACGATGATGTCATAATGGTCGTCATGGCGAAGATGATATAATAATGGTCGTCATGGCGACGATGATGTCATAATGGTCGTCATGGCGACGATGATGTCATAATGGTCGTCATGGCGACGATGATGTCAATATGGTGGTCATGGCTTTGGTGATGTCATAATGGTCGTCATGGCGACGATGATGTCATAATGGTCGTCATGGCGACGATGATGTCATACTGGTCGTCACGGCGACGGTGTTGCCATAATGGTCGTCATGGCGACGATGATGTCATAATGGTCGTCACGGCGACGATGATGTCATAATGGTCGTCACGGCGACGGTAATGTCATAATGGTCGTCATGGCGAAGATGATGTCATAATGGTCGTCATGGCGACGATGACGTCATAATGGTCGTCATGGCGACGATGACGTCATAATGGTCGTCATGGCGACGGTGATGTCATAATGGTCGTCATGCCGACGATTATATCATAATGGTCGTCATGGCGACGGTGTTGCCATAATGGTCGTCATGGCGACGATGATGTCATAATGATCATCATGGCGACGATGATGTCAGTATGGTGGTCATGGCTTTGGTGATGTCATAATGGTCGTCATGGCGACGGTGATGTCATAATGGTCGTCATGGCAATGGTGATGTCAGAATGGTCGTCATGGCGACGATGATGTCATAATGGTCGTCACGGCGACGATGATGTCATAATGGTTGTCATGGCGACGATGTTGTCATACTGGTCGTCATGGCGACTGTGTTGCCATAATGGTTGTCATGGCGACGATGATGTCATAATGGTCGTCATGGCGACGCTGATGTCATAATGGTCGTCATGGCGACGATGATGTCATACTGGTCGTCATGGTGACGGTGTTGCCATAATGGTCGTCATGGCGACGATGATGTCAATATGGTTGTCATGGCTTTGGTGATGTCATAATGGTCGTCATGGCGACGGTGATGTCATAATGGTCGTCACGGCGACGATGATGTCATAATGGTCATCACGGCGACGATGATGTCATAATGGTCGTCATGGCGACGATGATGTCTTAATAGTCGTCATGGCGACGATGATGTCATAATGGTCGTCATGCCGACGATGATGTCATAATGGTCGTCATGGCGACGATGATGTCATAATGGTCGTCATGGCGACGATGATATCATAATGGTCGTCATGGCGACGATGATGTCAGTATGGTGGTCATGGCTTTGGTGATGTCATAATGGTCGTCATGGCGACGGTGATGTCATAATGGTCGTCATGGCAATGGTGATGTCAGAATGGTCGTCATGGCGACGATGATGTCATACTGTCGACATGGCGACGGTGTTGCCATAATGGTCGTCATTACAACGATGATGTCATAATGGTCGTCATGGCGACGATGACGTCATAATGGTCGTCATGGCGACGATGACGTCATAATGGTCGTCATGGCGATGATGATGTCACAATGGTCGTCATGGCGACGATGATGTCATACTGGTCGTCATGGCGACGGTGTTGCCATAATGGTCGTCATGGCGACGGTGTTGCCATAATGGTCGTCATGGCGACGATGATGTCATAATGGTCGTCATGCCGACGATGATGTCATACTGGTCGTCATGGCGACGGTGTTGCCATAATGGTCGTCATGGCGACGATGATGCCATAATGGTCGTCATGCCGACGGTGTTGCCATAATGGTCATTATGGCGACGATGATGTCATAATGGTCGTCATTGCGACGATGATGTCATAATGGTCGTCATGGCGACGATGATGTCAGTATGGTGGTCATGGCTTTGGTGATGTCATAATGGTCGTCATGGCGACGGTGATGTCATAATGGTCGTCATGGCAATGGTGATGTCAGAATGGTCGTCATGGCGACGATGATGTCAGTATGGTGGTCATGGCTTTGGTGATGTCATAATGGTCGTCATGGCGACGATGATGCCATAATGGTCGTCATGGCGACGATGATGTCAATATGGTTGTCATGGCTTTGGTGATGTCATAATGGTCGTCATGGCGACGGTGATGTCATAATGGTCATCATGGCGACGATGATGTCATAATGGTCTTCACGGCGACGATGATGTCATAATGGTCGTCACAGCGACGGTGATGTCATAATGGTCATCATGGCGACGATGATGCCATACTGGTCGTCATGGCGACGGTGTTGCCATAATGGTCGTCATGGCGACGATGATGTCATAATGGTCGTCATGGCGACGATGACGTCATAATGGTCGTCATGCCGACGATGATGTCATAATGGTCGTCATGGCGAAGATGATGTCATAATGGTCGTCATGGCGACGATGACGTCATAATGGTCGTCATGGCGACGATGATGTCATAATGGTCGTCATGGCGATGGTGATGTCATAATGGTCGTCATGCCGACGATGATGTCATAATGGTCGTCATGGCGACGGTGTTGCCATAATGGTCGTCATGGCGACGATGATGTCATAATGATCGTCATGGCGACGATGATGTCAGTATGGTGGTCATGGCTTTGGTGATGTCATAATGGTCGTCATGGCGACGGTGATGTCATAATGGTCGTCATGGCAATGGTGATGTCAGAATGGTCGTCATGGCGACGATGATGTCAGTATGGTGGTCATGGCTTTGGTGATGTCATAATGGTCGTCATGGCGACGGTGATGTCATAATGGTCGTCATGCCGACGATGATGTCATAATGGTCGTCACGGCGACGATGATGTCATAATGGTCGTCATGCCGACGATGATGTCATAATGGTTGTCATGGCTACGGTGTTGCCATAATGGTCGTCATGGCGACGATGATGTCATAATGGTCGTCATGGCGACGGTGATGTCATAATGGTCGTCATGCCGACGATGATGTCATAATGGTCGTCATGGCGAAGATGATGTAACAATGGTCGTCATGGCGACGATGATGTCATAATGGTCGTCATGGCGACGATGATGTCATAATGGTCGTCATGGCGACGATGATGTCAATATGGTGGTCATGGCTTTGGTGATGTCATAATGGTCGTCATGGCGACGATGATGTCATAATGGTCGTCATGGCGACGATGATGTCATACTGGTCGTCACGGCGACGGTGTTGCCATAATGGTCGTCATGGCGACGATGATGTCATAATGGTCGTCACGGCGACGATGATGTCATAATGGTCGTCACGGCGACGGTAATGTCATAATGGTCGTCATGGCGAAGATGATGTCATAATGGTCGTCATGGCGACGATGACGTCATAATGGTCGTCATGGCGACGATGATGTCATAATGGTCGTCATGGCGACGGTGATGTCATAATGGTCGTCATGCCGACGATGATATCATAATGGTCGTCATGGCGACGGTGTTGCCATAATGGTCGTCATGGCGACGATGATGTCATAATGATCATCATGGCGACGATGATGTCAGTATGGTGGTCATGGCTTTGGTGATGTCATAATGGTCGTCATGGCGACGGTGATGTCATAATGGTCGTCATGGCAATGGTGATGTCAGAATGGTCGTCATGGCGACGATGATGTCAGTATGGTGGTCATGGCTTTGGTGATGTCATAATGATCGTCATGGCGACGATGATGTCATTATGGTTGTCATGGCTTTGGTGATGTCATAATGGTCGTCATGGCGACGGTGATGTCATAATGGTCGTCATGGCGACGATGATGTCATAATGGTCGTCACGGCGACGATGATGTCATAATGGTCGTCATGCCGACGATGATGTCATAATGGTCGTCATGGCGCCGGTGATGTCATAATGGTCGTCATGCCGACGATGATGTAATAATGGTCGTCACGGCGACGATGATGTCATAATGGTCGTCATGCCGACGATGATGTCATAATGGTCGTCATGGCGACGGTGTTGCCATAATGGTCGTCATGGTGACGATGATGTCATAATGGTTGTCATGGCGACGATGATGTCAAAATGGTCGTCATGGCGACGATGATGTCATAATGGTCGTCATGCCGACGATGATGTCATAATGGTCGTCATGGCGAAGATGATGTCATAATGGTCGTCATGGCGACGATGACGTCATAATGGTCGTCATGGCGACGATGATGTCATAATGGTCGTCATGGCGACGATGATGTCAGTATGGTGGTCATGGCTTTGGTGATGTCATAATGGTCGTCATGGCGACGGTGATGTCATAATGGTCGTCATGGCAATGGTGATGTCAGAATGGTCGTCATGGCGACGATGATGTCAGTATGGTGGTCATGGCTTTGGTGATGTCATAATGGTCGTCATGGCGACGATGATGTCATTATGGTTGTCATGGCTTTGGTGATGTCATAATGGTCGTCATGGCGACGGTGATGTCATAATGGTCGTCATGGCGACGATGATGTCATAATGGTCGTCATGCCGACGATGATGTCATAATGGTCGTCATGGCGACGGTGTTGCCATAATGGTCGTCATGGCGACGATGATGTCATAATGGTCGTCATGGCGACGGTGATGTCATAATGGTCGTCATGCCGACGATGATGTCATAATGGTCGTCACGGCGACGATGATGTCATAATGGTCGTCATGCCGACGATGATGTCATAATGGTCGTCATGGCGACGGTGTTGCCATAATGGTCGTCATGGCGACGATGATGTCATAATGGTCGTCATGGCAATGGTGATGTCAGAATGGTCGTCATGGCGACGATGATGTCAGTATGGTGGTCATGGCTTTGGTGATGTCATAATGGTCGTCATGGCGACGATGATGTCATTATGGTTGTCATGGCTTTGGTGATGTCATAATGGTCGTCATGGCGACGGTGATGTCATAATGGTCGTCATGGCGACGATGATGTCATAATGGTCGTCACGGCGACGATGATGTCATAATGGTCGTCATGCCGACGATGATGTCATAATGGTCGTCATGGCGACGGTGATGTCATAATGGTCGTCATGCCGACGATGATGTCATAATGGTCGTCACGGCGACGATGATGTCATAATGGTCGTCATGCCGACGATGATGTCATAATGGTCGTCATGGCGACGGTGTTGCCATAATGGTCGTCATGGTGACGATGATGTCATAATGGTCGTCATGGCGACGATGATGTCATAATGGTCGTCATGCCGACGATGATGTCATAATGGTCGTCATGGCGACGGTGTTGCCATAATGGTCGTCATGGTGACGATGATGTCATAATGGTCGTCATGGCGACGATGATGTCATAATGGTCGTCATGGCGACGATGATGTCATAATGGTCGTCATGCCGACGATGATGTCATAATGGTCGTCATGGCGAAGATGATGTCATAATGGTCGTCATGGCGACGATGACGTCATAATGGTCGTCATGGCGACGATGATGTCATAATGGTCGTCATGGCGACGATGATGTCAGTATGGTGGTCATGGCTTTGGTGATGTCATAATGGTCGTCATGGCGACGGTGATGTCATAATGGTCGTCATGGCAATGGTGATGTCAGAATGGTCGTCATGGCGACGATGATGTCAGTATGGTGGTCATGGCTTTGGTGATGTCATAATGGTCGTCATGGCGACGATGATGTCATTATGGTTGTCATGGCTTTGGTGATGTCATAATGGTCGTCATGGCGACGGTGATGTCATAATGGTCGTCATGGCGACGATGATGTCATAATGGTCGTCACGGCGACAATGATGTCATAATGGTCGTCATGCCGACGATGATGTCATAATGGTCGTCATGGCGACGGTGTTGCCATAATGGTCGTCATGGCGACGATGATGTCATAATGGTCGTCATGGCGACGGTGATGTCATAATGGTCGTCACGGCGACGATGATGTCATAATGGTCGTCACGGCGACGATGATGTCATAATGGTCGTCACGGCGACTATGATGTCATAATGGTCGTCATGCCGACGATGATGTCATAATGGTCGTCATGGCGACGGTGTTGCCATAATGGTCGTCATGGCGACGATGATGTCATAATGGTCGTCATGGCGACGGTGATGTCATAATGGTCGTCACGGCGACGATGATGTCATAATGGTCGTCACGGCGACGATGATGTCATAATGGTCGTCACGGCGACGATGATGTCATAATGGTCGTCATGCCGACGATGATGTCATAATGGTCGTCATGGCGACGGTGTTGCCATAATGGTCGTCATGGCGACGATGATGTCATAATGGTCGTCATGGCGACGGTGATGTCATAATGGTCGTCATGGCGAAGATGATGTCATAATGGTCGTCATGGCGACGATGATGCCATAATGGTCGTCATGGTGACGATGATGTCATAATGGTCGTCATGGCGACGATGATGTCATAATGGTCGTCATGGCGACGATGATGTCAATATGGTGGTCATGGCTTTGGTGATGTCATAATGGTCGTCATGGCGACGATGATGTCATAATGGTCGTCATGGCGACGATGATGTCATACTGGTCGTCATGGCGACGGTGTTGCCATAATGGTCGTCATGGCGACGATGATGTCATAATGGTCGTCACGGCGACAATGATGTCATAATGGTCGTCACGGCGACGGTAATGTCATAATGGTCGTCATGGCGACGATGATGTCATACTGGTCGTCATGGCGACGTTGTTGCCATAATGGTCGACATGGCGACGATGACGTCATAATGGTCGTCATGGCGACGATGATGTCATAATGGTCGTCACGGCGACGGTTATGTCATAATGGTCGTCATGGCGACGATGATGTCATACTGATCGTCATGGCGACGGTGCTGCCATAATGGTCGTCATGGCGACGATGATGTCATAATGGTCGTCATGGCGACGATGATGTCATAGTGGTCGTCATGGCGACGATGATGTCATAATGGTCGTCATGCCGACGATGATGTCATAATGGTCATCACGGCGACGATGATGTCATAATGGTCGTCACGGCGACGGTTATGTCATAATGGTCGTCATGGCGACGATGATGTCATAATGGTCATCATGGCGACGATGATGTCATAATGGTCGTCATGCCGACGATGATGTCGTAATGGTCGTCATGGCGAAGATGATGTCATAATGGTCGTCATGGTGACGATGATGTCATAATGGTCGTCATGGCGACGATGATGTCATAATGGTCGTCATGGCGACGATGATGTCATAATGGTCGTCATGGCGACGATGATGTCATACTGGTCGTCATGGCGACGGTGTTGCCATAATGGTCGTCATGGCGACGATGATGTCATAATGGTCGTCATGGCGACGATGATGTCATAATGGTCGTCATGGCGACGATGATGTCATAATGGTCGTCATGCCGACGATGATGTCATAATGGTCATCACGGCGACGATGATGTCATAATGGTCGTCACGGCGACGGTTATGTCATAATGGTCGTCATGGCGACGATGATGTCATAATGGTCGTCATGGCGACGATGATGTCATAATGGTCGTCATGCCGACGATGATGTCATAATGGTCGTCATGGCGAAGATGATGTCATAATGGTCGTCATGGCGACGATGATGTCATAATGGTCGTCATGGCGACGATGACGTCATAATGGTCGTCATGGCGACGATGATGTCATAATGGTCGTCATGGCGACGGTGATGTCATAATATTCGTCATGGCGACGATGATATCATAATGGTCGTCATGCCGACGATGATGTCATAATGGTCGTCATGGCGACGGTGTTGCCATAATGGTCGTCATGGCGACGATGATGTCATAATGGTCGTCATGGCGACGATGATGTCATAATGATCGTCATGGCGACGATGATGTCAGTATGGTGGTCATGGCTTTGGTGATGTCATAATGGTCATCATGGCGACGGTGATGTCATAATGGCCGTCATGGCAATGGTGATGTCAGAATGGTCGTCATGGCGACGATGATGTCAGTATGGTGGTCATGGCTTTGGTGATGTCATAATGGTCGTCATGGCGACGATGATGTCATTATGGTTGTCATGGCTTTGGTGATGTCATAATGGTCGTCATGGCGACGGTGATGTCATAATGGTCGTCATGGCGACGGTGATGTCATAATGGTCGTCATGGCGACGATGATGTCATAATGGTCGTCACGGCGACGATGATGTCATAATGGTCGTCATGCCGACGATGATGTCATAATGGTCGTCATGGCGACGGTGTTGCCATAATGGTCGTCATGGCGACGATGATGTCATAATGGTCGTCATGGCGACGGTGATGTCATAATGGTCATCATGCCGACGATGATGTCATAATGGTCGTCACGGCGACGATGATGTCATAATGGTCGTCATGCCGACGATGATGTCATAATGGTCGTCATGGCGACGGTGTTGCCATAATGGTTGTCATGGCGACGATGATGTCATAATGGTCGTCATGGCGACGGTGATGTCATAATGGTCGTCATGCCGATGATGATGTCATAATGGTCGTCATGGCGACGATGATGTCATAATGGTCGTCATGGTGACGATGATGTCATAATGGTCGTCATGGCGACGATGATGTCATAATGGTCGTCATGGCGACGATGATGTCATAATGGTCGTCATGGCGACGATGATGTCAATATGGTGGTCATGGCTTTGGTGATGTCATAATGGTCGTCATGGCGACGATGATGTCATAATGGTCGTCATGGCGACGATGATGTCATACTGGTCGTCATGGCGACGGTGTTGCCATAATGGTCGTCATGGCGACGATGATGTCATAATGGTCGTCACGGCGACAATTATGTCATAATGGTTGTCACGGCGACGGTAATGTCATAATGGTCGTCATGGCGACGATGATGTCATACTGGTCGTCATGCCGACGATGATGTCATAATGGTCATCACGGCGACGATGATGTCATAATGGTCGTCACGGCGACGGTTATGTCATAATGGTCGTCATGGCGACGATGATGTCATAATGGTCGTCATGGCGACGATGATGTCATAATGGTCGTCATGCCGACGATGATGTCATAATGGTCGTCATGGCGAAGATGATGTCATAATGGTCGTCATGGCGACGATGATGTCATAATGGTCGTCATGGTGACGATGATGTCATAATGGTCGTCATGGCGACGATGATGTCAATATGGTGGTCATGGCTTTGGTGATGTCATAATGGTCGTCATGGCGACGATGATGTCATAATGGTCGTCATGGCGACGATGATGTCATACTGGTCGTCATGGCGCCGGTGTTGCCATAATGGTCGTCATGGCGACGATGATGTCATAATGGTCGTCACGGCGACAATGATGTCATAATGGTCGTCACGGCGACGGTAATGTCATAATGGTCGTCATGGCGACGATGATGTCATACTGGTCGTCATGGCGACGGTGTTGCCATAATGGTCGACATGACGACGATGACGTCATAATGGTCGTCATGGCGACGATGATGTCATAATGGTCGTCACGGCGACGATGATGTCATAATGGTCGTCATGCCGACGATGATGTCATAATGGTCGTCACGGCGACGGTAATGTCATAATGGTCGTCATGGCGACGATGATGTCATACTGATCGTCATGGCGACGGTGTTGCCATAATGGTCGTCATGGCGACGATGATGTCATAATGGTCGTCATGGCGACGATGATGTCATAATGGTCGTCATGGCGACGATGATGTCATAATGGTCGTCATGCCGACGATGATGTCATAATGGTCATCACGGCGACGATGATGTCATAATGGTCGTCACGGCGACGGTTATGTCATAATGGTCGTCATGGCGACGATGATGTCATAATGGTCGTCATGGCGACGATGATGTCATAATGGTCGTCATGCCGACGATGATGTCATAATGGTCGTCATGGCGAAGATGATGTCATAATGGTCGTCATGGCGAAGATGATGTCATAATGGTCGTCATGGCGACGATGATGCCATAATGGTCGTCATGGTGACGATGATGTCATAATGGTCGTCATGGCGACGATGATGTCATAATGGTCGTCATGGCGACGATGATGTCAATATGGTGGTCATGGCTTTGGTGATGTCATAATGGTCGTCATGGCGACGATGATGTCATAATGGTCGTCATGGCGACGATGATGTCATACTGGTCGTCATGGCGACGGTGTTGCCATAATGGTCGTCATGGCGACGATGATGTCATAATGGTCGTCACGGCGACAATGATGTCATAATGGTCGTCACGGCGACGGTAATGTCATAATGGTCGTCATGGCGACGATGATGTCATACTGGTCGTCACGGCGACATTGTTGCCATAATGGTCGACATGGCGACGATGACGTCATAATGGTCATCATGGCGACGATGATGTCATAATGGTCGTCACGGCGACGGTTATGTCATAATGGTCGTCATGGCGACGATGATGTCATACTGATCGTTATGGCGACGGTGCTGCCATAATGGTCGTCATGGCGACGATAATGTCATAATGGTCGTCATGGCGACGATGATGTCATAATGGTCGTCATGGCGACGATGATGTCATAATGGTCGTCATGCCGACGATGATGTCATAATGGTCAACACGGCGACGATGATGTCATAATGGTCGTCACGGCGACGGTTATGTCATAATGGTCGTCATGGCGACGATGATGTCATAATGGTCGTCATGGCGACGATGATGTCATAATGGTCGTCATGCCGACGATGATGTCATAATGGTCGTCATGGCGAAGATGATGTCATAATGGTCGTCATGGCGACGATGATGTCATAATGGTCGTCATGGTGACGATGTTGTCATAATGGTCGTCATGGCGACGATGATGTCATAATGGTCGTCATGGCGACGATGATGTCATAATGGTCGTCATGGCGACGATGATGTCATACTGGTCGTCATGGCGACGGTGTTGCCATAATGGTCGTCATGGCGACGATGATGTCATAATGGTCGTCACGGCGACAATGATGTCATAATGGTCGTCACGGCGACGGTAATGTCATAATGGTCGTCATGGCGACGATGATGTCATACTGGTCGTCATGGCGACGGTGTTGCCATAATGGTCGACATGGCGACGATGACGTCATAATGGTCGTCATGGCGACGATGATGTCATAATGGTCGTCACGGCGACGGTTATGTCATAATGGTCGTCATGGCGACGATGATGTCATACTGATCGTCATGGCGACGGTGTTGCCATAATGGTCGTCATGGCGACGATGATGTCATAATGGTCGTCATGGCGACGATGATGTCATAATGGTCGTCATGGCGACGATGATGTCATAATGGTCGTCATGCCGACGATGATGTCATAATGGTCATCACGGCGACGATGATGTCATAATGGTCGTCACGGCGACGGTTATGTCATAATGGTCGTCATGGCGACGATGATGTCATAATGGTCGTCATGGCGACGATGATGTCATAATGGTCGTCATGCCGACGATGATGTCATAATGGTCGTCATGGCGAAGATGATGTCATAATGGTCGTCATGGCGACGATGATGTCATAATGGTCGTCATGGCGACGATGACGTCATAATGGTCGTCATGGCGACGATGATGTCATAATGGTCGTCATGGCGACGGTGATGTCATAATATTCGTCATGGCGACGATGATATCATAATGGTCGTCATGCCGACGATGATGTCATAATGGTCGTCATGGCGACGGTGTTGCCATAATGGTCGTCATGGCGAAGATGATGTCATAATGGTCGTCATGGCGACGATGATGTCATAATGATCGTCATGGCGACGATGATGTCAGTATGGTGGTCATGGCTTTGGTGATGTCATAATGGTCATCATGGCGACGGTGATGTCATAATGGCCGTCATGGCAATGGTGATGTCAGAATGGTCGTCATGGCGACGATGATGTCAGTATGGTGGTCATGGCTTTGGTGATGTCATAATGGTCGTCATGGCGACGATGATGTCATTATGGTTGTCATGGCTTTGGTGATGTCATAATGGTCGTCATGGCGACTGTGATGTCATAATGGTCGTCATGGCGACGATGATGTCATAATGGTCGTCACGGCGACGATGATGTCATAATGGTCGTCATGCCGACGATGATGTCATAATGGTCGTCATGGCGACGGTGTTGCCATAATGGTCGTCATGGCGACGATGATGTCATAATGGTCGTCATGGCGACGGTGATGTCATAATGGTCATCATGCCGACGATGATGTCATAATGGTCGTCACGGCGACGATGATGTCATAATGGTCGTCATGCCGACGATGATGTCATAATGGTCGTCATGGCGACGGTGTTGCCATAATGGTCGTCATGGCGACGATGATGTCATAATGGTCGTCATGGCGACGGTGATGTCATAATGGTCGTCATGCCGACGATGATGTCATAATGGTCGTCATGGCGAAGATGATGTCATAATGGTCGTCATGGCGACGATGATGTCATAATGGTCGTCATGGTGACGATGATGTCATAATGGTCGTCATGGCGACGATGATGTCATAATGGTCGTCATGGCGACGATGATGTCATAATGGTCGTCATGGCGACGATGATGTCAATATGGTGGTCATGGCTTTGGTGATGTCATAATGGTCGTCATGGCGACGATGATGTCATAATGGTCGTCATGGCGACGATGATGTCATACTGGTCGTCATGGCGACGGTGTTGCCATAATGGTCGTCATGGCGACGATGATGTCATAATGGTCGTCACGGCGACAATGATGTCATAATGGTTGTCACGGCGACGGTAATGTCATAATGGTCGTCATGGCGACGATGATGTCATACTGATCGTCATGGCGACGGTGCTGCCATAATGGTCGTCATGGCGACGATGATGTCATAATGGTCGTCATGGCGACGATGATGTCATAGTGGTCGTCATGGCGACGATGATGTCATAATGGTCGTCATGCCGACGATGATGTCATAATGGTCATCACGGCGACGATGATGTCATAATGGTCGTCACGGCGACGGTTATGTCATAATGGTCGTCATGGCGACGATGATGTCATAATGGTCATCATGGCGACGATGATGTCATAATGGTCGTCATGCCGACGATGATGTCATAATGGTCGTCATGGCGAAGATGATGTCATAATGGTCGTCATGGTGACGATGATGTCATAATGGTCGTCATGGCGACGATGATGTCATAATGGTCGTCATGGCGACGATGATGTCATAATGGTCGTCATGGCGACGATGATGTCATACTGGTCGTCATGGCGACGGTGTTGCCATAATGGTCGTCATGGCGACGATGATGTCATAATGGTCGTCATGGCGACGATGATGTCATAATGGTCGTCATGGCGACGATGATGTCATAATGGTCGTCATGCCGACGATGATGTCATAATGGTCATCACGGCGACGATGATGTCATAATGGTCGTCACGGCGACGGTTATGTCATAATGGTCGTCATGGCGACGATGATGTCATAATGGTCGTCATGGCGACGATGATGTCATAATGGTCGTCATGCCGACGATGATGTCATAATGGTCGTCATGGCGAAGATGATGTCATAATGGTCGTCATGGCGACGATGATGTCATAATGGTCGTCATGGCGACGATGACGTCATAATGGTCGTCATGGCGACGATGATGTCATAATGGTCGTCATGGCGACGGTGATGTCATAATATTCGTCATGGCGACGATGATATCATAATGGTCGTCATGCCGACGATGATGTCATAATGGTCGTCATGGCGACGGTGTTGCCATAATGGTCGTCATGGCGACGATGATGTCATAATGGTCGTCATGGCGACGATGATGTCATAATGATCGTCATGGCGACGATGATGTCAGTATGGTGGTCATGGCTTTGGTGATGTCATAATGGTCATCATGGCGACGGTGATGTCATAATGGCCGTCATGGCAATGGTGATGTCAGAATGGTCGTCATGGCGACGATGATGTCAGTATGGTGGTCATGGCTTTGGTGATGTCATAATGGTCGTCATGGCGACGATGATGTCATTATGGTTGTCATGGCTTTGGTGATGTCATAATGGTCGTCATGGCGACGGTGATGTCATAATGGTCGTCATGGCGACGATGATGTCATAATGGTCGTCACGGCGACGATGATGTCATAATGGTCGTCATGCCGACGATGATGTCATAATGGTCGTCATGGCGACGGTGTTGCCATAATGGTCGTCATGGCGACGATGATGTCATAATGGTCGTCATGGCGACGGTGATGTCATAATGGTCATCATGCCGACGATGATGTCATAATGGTCGTCACGGCGACGATGATGTCATAATGGTCGTCATGCCGACGATGATGTCATAATGGTCGTCATGGCGACGGTGTTGCCATAATGGTTGTCATGGCGACGATGATGTCATAATGGTCGTCATGGCGACGGTGATGTCATAATGGTCGTCATGCCGATGATGATGTCATAATGGTCGTCATGGCGACGATGATGTCATAATGGTCGTCATGGTGACGATGATGTCATAATGGTCGTCATGGCGACGATGATGTCATAATGGTCGTCATGGCGACGATGATGTCATAATGGTCGTCATGGCGACGATGATGTCAATATGGTGGTCATGGCTTTGGTGATGTCATAATGGTCGTCATGGCGACGATGATGTCATAATGGTCGTCATGGCGACGATGATGTCATACTGGTCGTCATGGCGACGGTGTTGCCATAATGGTCGTCATGGCGACGATGATGTCATAATGGTCGTCACGGCGACAATTATGTCATAATGGTTGTCACGGCGACGGTAATGTCATAATGGTCGTCATGGCGACGATGATGTCATACTGGTCGTCATGCCGACGATGATGTCATAATGGTCATCACGGCGACGATGATGTCATAATGGTCGTCACGGCGACGGTTATGTCATAATGGTCGTCATGGCGACGATGATGTCATAATGGTCGTCATGGCGACGATGATGTCATAATGGTCGTCATGCCGACGATGATGTCATAATGGTCGTCATGGCGAAGATGATGTCATAATGGTCGTCATGGCGACGATGATGTCATAATGGTCGTCATGGTGACGATGATGTCATAATGGTCGTCATGGCGACGATGATGTCAATATGGTGGTCATGGCTTTGGTGATGTCATAATGGTCGTCATGGCGACGATGATGTCATAATGGTCGTCATGGCGACGATGATGTCATACTGGTCGTCATGGCGCCGGTGTTGCCATAATGGTCGTCATGGCGACGATGATGTCATAATGGTCGTCACGGCGACAATGATGTCATAATGGTCGTCACGGCGACGGTAATGTCATAATGGTCGTCATGGCGACGATGATGTCATACTGGTCGTCATGGCGACGGTGTTGCCATAATGGTCGACATGACGACGATGACGTCATAATGGTCGTCATGGCGACGATGATGTCATAATGGTCGTCACGGCGACGATGATGTCATAATGGTCGTCATGCCGACGATGATGTCATAATGGTCGTCACGGCGACGGTAATGTCATAATGGTCGTCATGGCGACGATGATGTCATACTGATCGTCATGGCGACGGTGTTGCCATAATGGTCGTCATGGCGACGATGATGTCATAATGGTCGTCATGGCGACGATGATGTCATAATGGTCGTCATGGCGACGATGATGTCATAATGGTCGTCATGCCGACGATGATGTCATAATGGTCATCACGGCGACGATGATGTCATAATGGTCGTCACGGCGACGGTTATGTCATAATGGTCGTCATGGCGACGATGATGTCATAATGGTCGTCATGGCGACGATGATGTCATAATGGTCGTCATGCCGACGATGATGTCATAATGGTCGTCATGGCGAAGATGATGTCATAATGGTCGTCATGGCGAAGATGATGTCATAATGGTCGTCATGGCGACGATGATGCCATAATGGTCGTCATGGTGACGATGATGTCATAATGGTCGTCATGGCGACGATGATGTCATAATGGTCGTCATGGCGACGATGATGTCAATATGGTGGTCATGGCTTTGGTGATGTCATAATGGTCGTCATGGCGACGATGATGTCATAATGGTCGTCATGGCGACGATGATGTCATACTGGTCGTCATGGCGACGGTGTTGCCATAATGGTCGTCATGGCGACGATGATGTCATAATGGTCGTCACGGCGACAATGATGTCATAATGGTCGTCACGGCGACGGTAATGTCATAATGGTCGTCATGGCGACGATGATGTCATACTGGTCGTCATGGCGACATTGTTGCCATAATGGTCGACATGGCGACGATGACGTCATAATGGTCATCATGGCGACGATGATGTCATAATGGTCGTCACGGCGACGGTTATGTCATAATGGTCGTCATGGCGACGATGATGTCATACTGATCGTTATGGCGACGGTGCTGCCATAATGGTCGTCATGGCGACGATAATGTCATAATGGTCGTCATGGCGACGATGATGTCATAATGGTCGTCATGGCGACGATGATGTCATAATGGTCGTCATGCCGACGATGATGTCATAATGGTCAACACGGCGACGATGATGTCATAATGGTCGTCACGGCGACGGTTATGTCATAATGGTCGTCATGGCGACGATGATGTCATAATGGTCGTCATGGCGACGATGATGTCATAATGGTCGTCATGCCGACGATGATGTCATAATGGTCGTCATGGCGAAGATGATGTCATAATGGTCGTCATGGCGACGATGATGTCATAATGGTCGTCATGGTGACGATGTTGTCATAATGGTCGTCATGGCGACGATGATGTCATAATGGTCGTCATGGCGACGATGATGTCATAATGGTCGTCATGGCGACGATGATGTCATACTGGTCGTCATGGCGACGGTGTTGCCATAATGGTCTTCATGGCGACGATGATGTCATAATGGTCGTCACGGCGACAATGATGTCATAATGGTCGTCACGGCGACGGTAATGTCATAATGGTCGTCATGGCGACGATGATGTCATACTGGTCGTCATGGCGACGGTGTTGCCATAATGGTCGACATGGCGACGATGACGTCATAATGGTCGTCATGGCGACGATGATGTCATAATGGTCGTCACGGCGACGGTTATGTCATAATGGTCGTCATGGCGACGATGATGTCATACTGATCGTCATGGCGACGGTGTTGCCATAATGGTCGTCATGGCGACGATGATGTCATAATGGTCGTCATGGCGACGATGATGTCATAATGGTCGTCATGGCGACGATGATGTCATAATGGTCGTCATGCCGACGATGATGTCATAATGGTCATCACGGCGACGATGATGTCATAATGGTCGTCACGGCGACGGTTATGTCATAATGGTCGTCATGGCGACGATGATGTCATAATGGTCGTCATGGCGACGATGATGTCATAATGGTCGTCATGCCGACGATGATGTCATAATGGTCGTCATGGCGAAGATGATGTCATAATGGTCGTCATGGCGACGATGATGTCATAATGGTCGTCATGGCGACGATGACGTCATAATGGTCGTCATGGCGACGATGATGTCATAATGGTCGTCATGGCGACGGTGATGTCATAATATTCGTCATGGCGACGATGATATCATAATGGTCGTCATGCCGACGATGATGTCATAATGGTCGTCATGGCGACGGTGTTGCCATAATGGTCGTCATGGCGAAGATGATGTCATAATGGTCGTCATGGCGACGATGATGTCATAATGATCGTCATGGCGACGATGATGTCAGTATGGTGGTCATGGCTTTGGTGATGTCATAATGGTCATCATGGCGACGGTGATGTCATAATGGCCGTCATGGCAATGGTGATGTCAGAATGGTCGTCATGGCGACGATGATGTCAGTATGGTGGTCATGGCTTTGGTGATGTCATAATGGTCGTCATGGCGACGATGATGTCATTATGGTTGTCATGGCTTTGGTGATGTCATAATGGTCGTCATGGCGACTGTGATGTCATAATGGTCGTCATGGCGACGATGATGTCATAATGGTCGTCACGGCGACGATGATGTCATAATGGTCGTCATGCCGACGATGATGTCATAATGGTCGTCATGGCGACGGTGTTGCCATAATGGTCGTCATGGCGACGATGATGTCATAATGGTCGTCATGGCGACGGTGATGTCATAATGGTCATCATGCCGACGATGATGTCATAATGGTCGTCACGGCGACGATGATGTCATAATGGTCGTCATGCCGACGATGATGTCATAATGGTCGTCATGGCGACGGTGTTGCCATAATGGTCGTCATGGCGACGATGATGTCATAATGGTCGTCATGGCGACGGTGATGTCATAATGGTCGTCATGCCGACGATGATGTCATAATGGTCGTCATGGCGAAGATGATGTCATAATGGTCGTCATGGCGACGATGATGTCATAATGGTCGTCATGGTGACGATGATGTCATAATGGTCGTCATGGCGACGATGATGTCATAATGGTCGTCATGGCGACGATGATGTCATAATGGTCGTCATGGCGACGATGATGTCAATATGGTGGTCATGGCTTTGGTGATGTCATAATGGTCGTCATGGCGACGATGATGTCATAATGGTCGTCATGGCGACGATGATGTCATACTGGTCGTCATGGCGACGGTGTTGCCATAATGGTCGTCATGGCGACGATGATGTCATAATGGTCGTCACGGCGACAATGATGTCATAATGGTTGTCACGGCGACGGTAATGTCATAATGGTCGTCATGGCGACGATGATGTCATACTGGTCGTCATGCCGACGATGATGTCATAATGGTCATCACGGCGACGATGATGTCATAATGGTCGTCACGGCGACGGTTATGTCATAATGGTCGTCATGGCGACGATGATGTCATAATGGTCGTCATGGCGACGATGATGTCATAATGGTCGTCATGCCGACGATGATGTCATAATGGTCGTCATGGCGAAGATGATGTCATAATGGTCGTCATGGCGACGATGATGTCATAATGGTCGTCATGGTGACGATGATGTCATAATGGTCGTCATGGCGACGATGATGTCATAATGGTCGTCATGGCGACGATGATGTCAATATGGTGGTCATGGCTTTGGTGATGTCATAATGGTCGTCATGGCGACGATGATGTCATAATGGTCGTCATGGCGACGATGATGTCATACTGGTCGTCATGGCGACGGTGTTGCCATAATGGTCGTCATGGCGACGATGATGTCATAATGGTCGTCACGGCGACAATGATGTCATAATGGTCGTCACGGCGACGGTAATGTCATAATGGTCGTCATGGCGACGATGATGTCATACTGGTCGTCATGGCGACGGTGTTGCCATAATGGTCGACATGGCGACGATGACGTCATAATGGTCGTCATGGCGACGATGATGTCATAATGGTCGTCACGGCGACGGTTATGTCATAATGGTCGTCATGGCGACGATGATGTCATACTGATCGTCATGGCGACGGTGTTGCCATAATGGTCGTCATGGCGACGATGATGTCATAATGGTCGTCATGGCGACGGTGTTGCCATAATGGTCGTCATGGCGACGATGATGTCATAATGGTCGTCATGGCGACGGTGATGTCATAATGGTCGTCATGCCGACGATGATGTCATAATGGTCGTCATGGCGAAGATGATGTCATAATGGTCGTCATGGCGACGATGATGTCATAATGGTCGTCATGGTGACGATGATGTCATAATGGTCGTCATGGCGACGATGATGTCATAATGGTCGTCATGGCGAAGATGATGTCATAATGGTCGTCATGGCGACGATGATGTCATAATGGTCGTCATGGTGACGATGATGTCATAATGGTCGTCATGGCGACGATGATGTCATAATGGTCGTCACGGCGACGGTAATGTCATAATGGTCGTCATGGCGACGATGATGTCATACTGGTCGTCATGCCGACGATGATGTCATAATGGTCGTCACGGCGACGGTTATGTCATAATGGTCGTCACGGCGACGATGATGTCATAATGGTCGTCATGGCGACGATGATGTCATAATGGTCGTCATGGCGACGATGATGTCATAATGGTCGTCATGCCGACGATGATGTCATAATGGTCGTCATGGCGAAGATGATGTCATAATGGTCGTCATGGCGACGATGATGCCATAATGGTCGTCATGGTGACGATGATGTCATAATGGTCGTCATGGCGACGATGATGTCATAATGGTCGTCATGGCGACGATGATGTCAATATGGTGGTCATGGCGACGATGATGTCATAATGGTCGTCATGGCGACGATGATGTCATAATGGTCGTCATGGCGACGATGATGTCATAATGGTCGTCATGGCGACGATGATGTCATAATGGTCGTCATGCCGACGATGATGTCATAATGGTCATCACGGCGACGATGATGTCATAATGGTCGTCACGGCGACGGTTATGTCATAATGGTCGTCATGGCGACGATGATGTCATAATGGTCGTCATGGCGACGATGATGTCATAATGGTCGTCATGCCGACGATGATGTCATAATGGTCGTCATGGCGAAGATGATGTCATAATGGTCGTCATGGCGACGATGATGTCATAATGGTCGTCATGGCGACGATGATGTCATAATGGTCGTCATGGCGACGATGATGTCATACTGGTCGTCATGGCGACGGTGTTGCCATAATGGTCGTCATGGCGACGATGATGTCATAATGGTCGTCACGGCGACAATGATGTCATAATGGTCGTCACGGCGACGGTAATGTCATAATGGTCGTCATGGCGACGATGATGTCATACTGGTCGTCATGGCGACGGTGTTGCCATAATGGTCGACATGGCGACGATGACGTCATAATGGTCGTCACGGCGACGGTTATGTCATAATGGTCGTCATGGCGACGATGATGTCATACTGATCGTCATGGCGACGGTGTTGCCATAATGGTCGTCATGGCGACGATGATGTCATAATGGTCGTCATGGCGACGATGATGTCATAATGGTCGTCATGGCGACGATGATGTCATAATGGTCGTCATGCCGACGATGATGTCATAATGGTCATCACGGCGACGATGATGTCATAATGGTCGTCACTGCGACGGTTATGTCATAATGGTCGTCATGGCGACGATGATGTCATAATGGTCGTCATGGCGACGATGATGTCATAATGGTCGTCATGCCGACGATGATGTCATAATGGTCGTCATGGCGAAGATGATGTCATAATGGTCGTCATGGCGACGATGATGTCATAATGGTCGTCATGGCGACGATGACGTCATAATGGTCGTCATGGCGACGATGATGTCATAATGGTCGTCATGGCGACGGTGAGGTCATAATATTCCTCATGGCGACGATGATATCATAATGGTCGTCATGCCGACGATGATGTCATAATGTTCGTCATGGCGACGGTGTTGCCATAATGGTCGTCATGGCGACGATGATGTCATAATGGTCGTCATGGCGACGATGATGTCATAATGATCGTCATGGCGACGATGATGTCAGTATGGTGGTCATGGCTTTGGTGATGTCATAATGGTCATCATGGCGACGGTGATGTCATAATGGCCGTCATGGCAATGGTGATGTCAGAATGGTCGTCATGGCGACGATGATGTCAGTATGGTGGTCATGGCTTTGGTGATGTCATAATGGTCGTCATGGCGACGATGATGTCATTATGGTTGTCATGGCTTTGGTGATGTCATAATGGTCGTCATGGCGACGGTGATGTCATAATGGTCGTCATGGCGACGATGATGTCATAATGGTCGTCACGGCGACGATGATGTCATAATGGTCGTCATGCCGACGATGATGTCATAATGGTCGTCATGGCGACGGTGTTGCCATAATGGTCGTCATGGCGACGATGATGTCATAATGGTCGTTATGGCGAAGATGATGTCATAATGGTCGTCATGGCGACGATGATGTCATAATGGTCGTCATGGTGACGATGATGTCATAATGGTCGTCATGGCGACGATGATGTCATAATGGTCGTCATGGCGACGGTGTTGCCATAATGGTCGTCATGGCGACGATGATGTCATAATGGTCGTCATGGCGACGATGATGTCATAATGATCGTCATGGCGACGATGATGTCAGTATGGTGGTCATGGCTTTGGTGATGTCATAATGGTCATCATGGCGACGGTGATGTCATAATGGCCGTCATGGCAATGGTGATGTCAGAATGGTCGTCATGGCGACGATAATGTCAGTATGGTGGTCATGGCTTTGGTGATGTCATAATGGTCGTCATGGCGACGATGATGTCATTATGGTTGTCATGGCTTTGGTGATGTCATAATGGTCGTCATGGCGACGGTGATGTCATAATGGTCGTCATGGCGACGATGATGTCATAATGGTCGTCACGGCGACGATGATGTCATAATGGTCGTCATGCCGACGATGATGTCATAATGGTCGTCATGGCGACGGTGTTGCCATAATGGTCGTCATGGCGACGATGATGTCATAATGGTCGTCATGGCGACGGTGATGTCATAATGGTCATCATGCCGACGATGATGTCATAATGGTCGTCACGGCGACGATGATGTCATAATGGTCGTCATGCCGACGATGATGTCATAATGGTCGTCATGGCGACGGTGTTGCCATAATGGTTGTCATGGCGACGATGATGTCATAATGGTCGTCATGGCGACGGTGATGTCATAATGGTCGTCATGCCGATGATGATGTCATAATGGTCGTCATGGCGACGATGATGTCATAATGGTCGTCATGGTGACGATGATGTCATAATGGTCGTCATGGCGACGATGATGTCATAATGGTCGTCATGGCGACGATGATGTCATAATGGTCGTCATAGCGACGATGATGTCAATATGGTGGTCATGGCTTTGGTGATGTCATAATGGTCGTCATGGCGACGATGATGTCATAATGGTCGTCATGGCGACGATGATGTCATACTGGTCGTCATGGCGACGGTGTTGCCATAATGGTCATCATGGCGACGATGATGTCATAATGGTCGTCACGGCGACAATGATGTCATAATGGTTGTCACGGCGACGGTAATGTCATAATGGTCGTCATGGCGACGATGATGTCATACTGGTCGTCATGCCGACGATGATGTCATAATGGTCATCACGGCGACGATGATGTCATAATGGTCGTCACGGCGACGGTTATGTCATAATGGTCGTCATGGCGACGATGATGTCATAATGGTCGTCATGGCGACGATGATGTCATAATGGTCGTCATGCCGACGATGATGTCATAATGGTCGTCATGGCGAAGATGATGTCATAATGGTCGTCATGGCGACGATGATGTCATAATGGTCGTCATGGTGACGATGATGTCATAATGGTCGTCATGGCGACGATGATGTCAATATGGTGGTCATGGCTTTGGTGATGTCATAATGGTCGTCATGGCGAAGATGATGTCATAATGGTCGTCATGGCGACGATGATGTCATACTGGTCGTCATGGCGACGGTGTTGCCATAATGGTCGTCATGGCGACGATGATGTCATAATGGTCGTCACGGCGACAATGATGTCATAATGGTCGTCACGGCGACGGTAATGTCATAATGGTCGTCATGGCGACGATGATGTCATACTGGTCGTCATGGCGACGGTGTTGCCATAATGGTCGACATGACGACGATGACGTCATAATGGTCGTCATGGCGACGATGATGTCATAATGGTCGTCACGGCGACGATGATGTCATAATGGTCGTCATGCCGACGATGATGTCATAATGGTCGTCACGGCGACGGTAATGTCATAATGGTCGTCATGGCGACGATGATGTCATACTGATCGTCATGGCGACGGTGTTGCCATAATGGTCGTCATGGCGACGATGATGTCATAATGGTCGTCATGGCGACGATGATGTCATAATGGTCGTCATGGCGACGATGATGTCATAATGGTCGTCATGCCGACGATGATGTCATAATGGTCATCACGGCGACGATGATGTCATAATGGTCGTCACGGCGACGGTTATGTCATAATGGTCGTCATGGCGACGATGATGTCATAATGGTCGTCATGGCGACGATGATGTCATAATGGTCGTCATGCCGACGATGATGTCATAATGGTCGTCATGGCGAAGATGATGTCATAATGGTCGTCATGGCGAAGATGATGTCATAATGGTCGTCATGGCGACGATGATGCCATAATGGTCGTCATGGTGACGATGATGTCATAATGGTCGTCATGGCGACGATGATGTCATAATGGTCGTCATGGCGACGATGATGTCAATATGGTGGTCATGGCTTTGGTGATGTCATAATGGTCGTCATGGCGACGATGATGTCATAATGGTCGTCATGGCGACGATGATGTCATACTGGTCGTCATGGCGACGGTGTTGCCATAATGGTCGTCATGGCGACGATGATGTCATAATGGTCGTCACGGCGACAATGATGTCATAATGGTCGTCACGGCGACGGTAATGTCATAATGGTCGTCATGGCGACGATGATGTCATACTGGTCGTCATGGCGACATTGTTGCCATAATGGTCGACATGGCGACGATGACGTCATAATGGTCATCATGGCGACGATGATGTCATAATGGTCGTCACGGCGACGGTTATGTCATAATGGTCGTCATGGCGACGATGATGTCATACTGATCGTTATGGCGACGGTGCTGCCATAATGGTCGTCATGGCGACGATAATGTCATAATGGTCGTCATGGCGACGATGATGTCATAATGGTCGTCATGGCGACGATGATGTCATAATGGTCGTCATGCCGACGATGATGTCATAATGGTCAACACGGCGACGATGATGTCATAATGGTCGTCACGGCGACGGTTATGTCATAATGGTCGTCATGGCGACGATGATGTCATAATGGTCGTCATGGCGACGATGATGTCATAATGGTCGTCATGCCGACGATGATGTCATAATGGTCGTCATGGCGAAGATGATGTCATAATGGTCGTCATGGCGACGATGATGTCATAATGGTCGTCATGGTGACGATGTTGTCATAATGGTCGTCATGGCGACGATGATGTCATAATGGTCGTCATGGCGACGATGATGTCATAATGGTCGTCATGGCGACGATGATGTCATACTGGTCGTCATGGCGACGGTGTTGCCATAATGGTCGTCATGGCGACGATGATGTCATAATGGTCGTCACGGCGACAATGATGTCATAATGGTCGTCACGGCGACGGTAATGTCATAATGGTCGTCATGGCGACGATGATGTCATACTGGTCGTCATGGCGACGGTGTTGCCATAATGGTCGACATGGCGACGATGACGTCATAATGGTCGTCATGGCGACGATGATGTCATAATGGTCGTCACGGCGACGGTTATGTCATAATGGTCGTCATGGCGACGATGATGTCATACTGATCGTCATGGCGACGGTGTTGCCATAATGGTCGTCATGGCGACGATGATGTCATAATGGTCGTCATGGCGACGATGATGTCATAATGGTCGTCATGGCGACGATGATGTCATAATGGTCGTCATGCCGACGATGATGTCATAATGGTCATCACGGCGACGATGATGTCATAATGGTCGTCACGGCGACGGTTATGTCATAATGGTCGTCATGGCGACGATGATGTCATAATGGTCGTCATGGCGACGATGATGTCATAATGGTCGTCATGCCGACGATGATGTCATAATGGTCGTCATGGCGAAGATGATGTCATAATGGTCGTCATGGCGACGATGATGTCATAATGGTCGTCATGGCGACGATGACGTCATAATGGTCGTCATGGCGACGATGATGTCATAATGGTCGTCATGGCGACGGTGATGTCATAATATTCGTCATGGCGACGATGATATCATAATGGTCGTCATGCCGACGATGATGTCATAATGGTCGTCATGGCGACGGTGTTGCCATAATGGTCGTCATGGCGAAGATGATGTCATAATGGTCGTCATGGCGACGATGATGTCATAATGATCGTCATGGCGACGATGATGTCAGTATGGTGGTCATGGCTTTGGTGATGTCATAATGGTCATCATGGCGACGGTGATGTCATAATGGCCGTCATGGCAATGGTGATGTCAGAATGGTCGTCATGGCGACGATGATGTCAGTATGGTGGTCATGGCTTTGGTGATGTCATAATGGTCGTCATGGCGACGATGATGTCATTATGGTTGTCATGGCTTTGGTGATGTCATAATGGTCGTCATGGCGACTGTGATGTCATAATGGTCGTCATGGCGACGATGATGTCATAATGGTCGTCACGGCGACGATGATGTCATAATGGTCGTCATGCCGACGATGATGTCATAATGGTCGTCATGGCGACGGTGTTGCCATAATGGTCGTCATGGCGACGATGATGTCATAATGGTCGTCATGGCGACGGTGATGTCATAATGGTCATCATGCCGACGATGATGTCATAATGGTCGTCACGGCGACGATGATGTCATAATGGTCGTCATGCCGACGATGATGTCATAATGGTCGTCATGGCGACGGTGTTGCCATAATGGTCGTCATGGCGACGATGATGTCATAATGGTCGTCATGGCGACGGTGATGTCATAATGGTCGTCATGCCGACGATGATGTCATAATGGTCGTCATGGCGAAGATGATGTCATAATGGTCGTCATGGCGACGATGATGTCATAATGGTCGTCATGGTGACGATGATGTCATAATGGTCGTCATGGCGACGATGATGTCATAATGGTCGTCATGGCGACGATGATGTCATAATGGTCGTCATGGCGACGATGATGTCAATATGGTGGTCATGGCTTTGGTGATGTCATAATGGTCGTCATGGCGACGATGATGTCATAATGGTCGTCATGGCGACGATGATGTCATACTGGTCGTCATGGCGACGGTGTTGCCATAATGGTCGTCATGGCGACGATGATGTCATAATGGTCGTCACGGCGACAATGATGTCATAATGGTTGTCACGGCGACGGTAATGTCATAATGGTCGTCATGGCGACGATGATGTCATACTGATCGTCATGGCGACGGTGCTGCCATAATGGTCGTCATGGCGACGATGATGTCATAATGGTCGTCATGGCGACGATGATGTCATAGTGGTCGTCATGGCGACGATGATGTCATAATGGTCGTCATGCCGACGATGATGTCATAATGGTCATCACGGCGACGATGATGTCATAATGGTCGTCACGGCGACGGTTATGTCATAATGGTCGTCATGGCGACGATGATGTCATAATGGTCATCATGGCGACGATGATGTCATAATGGTCGTCATGCCGACGATGATGTCATAATGGTCGTCATGGCGAAGATGATGTCATAATGGTCGTCATGGTGACGATGATGTCATAATGGTCGTCATGGCGACGATGATGTCATAATGGTCGTCATGGCGACGATGATGTCATAATGGTCGTCATGGCGACGATGATGTCATACTGGTCGTCATGGCGACGGTGTTGCCATAATGGTCGTCATGGCGACGATGATGTCATAATGGTCGTCATGGCGACGATGATGTCATAATGGTCGTCATGGCGACGATGATGTCATAATGGTCGTCATGCCGACGATGATGTCATAATGGTCATCACGGCGACGATGATGTCATAATGGTCGTCACGGCGACGGTTATGTCATAATGGTCGTCATGGCGACGATGATGTCATAATGGTCGTCATGGCGACGATGATGTCATAATGGTCGTCATGCCGACGATGATGTCATAATGGTCGTCATGGCGAAGATGATGTCATAATGGTCGTCATGGCGACGATGATGTCATAATGGTCGTCATGGCGACGATGACGTCATAATGGTCGTCATGGCGACGATGATGTCATAATGGTCGTCATGGCGACGGTGATGTCATAATATTCGTCATGGCGACGATGATATCATAATGGTCGTCATGCCGACGATGATGTCATAATGGTCGTCATGGCGACGGTGTTGCCATAATGGTCGTCATGGCGACGATGATGTCATAATGGTCGTCATGGCGACGATGATGTCATAATGATCGTCATGGCGACGATGATGTCAGTATGGTGGTCATGGCTTTGGTGATGTCATAATGGTCATCATGGCGACGGTGATGTCATAATGGCCGTCATGGCAATGGTGATGTCAGAATGGTCGTCATGGCGACGATGATGTCAGTATGGTGGTCATGGCTTTGGTGATGTCATAATGGTCGTCATGGCGACGATGATGTCATTATGGTTGTCATGGCTTTGGTGATGTCATAATGGTCGTCATGGCGACGGTGATGTCATAATGGTCGTCATGGCGACGATGATGTCATAATGGTCGTCACGGCGACGATGATGTCATAATGGTCGTCATGCCGACGATGATGTCATAATGGTCGTCATGGCGACGGTGTTGCCATAATGGTCGTCATGGCGACGATGATGTCATAATGGTCGTCATGGCGACGGTGATGTCATAATGGTCATCATGCCGACGATGATGTCATAATGGTCGTCACGGCGACGATGATGTCATAATGGTCGTCATGCCGACGATGATGTCATAATGGTCGTCATGGCGACGGTGTTGCCATAATGGTTGTCATGGCGACGATGATGTCATAATGGTCGTCATGGCGACGGTGATGTCATAATGGTCGTCATGCCGATGATGATGTCATAATGGTCGTCATGGCGACGATGATGTCATAATGGTCGTCATGGTGACGATGATGTCATAATGGTCGTCATGGCGACGATGATGTCATAATGGTCGTCATGGCGACGATGATGTCATAATGGTCGTCATGGCGACGATGATGTCAATATGGTGGTCATGGCTTTGGTGATGTCATAATGGTCGTCATGGCGACGATGATGTCATAATGGTCGTCATGGCGACGATGATGTCATACTGGTCGTCATGGCGACGGTGTTGCCATAATGGTCGTCATGGCGACGATGATGTCATAATGGTCGTCACGGCGACAATTATGTCATAATGGTTGTCACGGCGACGGTAATGTCATAATGGTCGTCATGGCGACGATGATGTCATACTGGTCGTCATGCCGACGATGATGTCATAATGGTCATCACGGCGACGATGATGTCATAATGGTCGTCACGGCGACGGTTATGTCATAATGGTCGTCATGGCGACGATGATGTCATAATGGTCGTCATGGCGACGATGATGTCATAATGGTCGTCATGCCGACGATGATGTCATAATGGTCGTCATGGCGAAGATGATGTCATAATGGTCGTCATGGCGACGATGATGTCATAATGGTCGTCATGGTGACGATGATGTCATAATGGTCGTCATGGCGACGATGATGTCAATATGGTGGTCATGGCTTTGGTGATGTCATAATGGTCGTCATGGCGACGATGATGTCATAATGGTCGTCATGGCGACGATGATGTCATACTGGTCGTCATGGCGCCGGTGTTGCCATAATGGTCGTCATGGCGACGATGATGTCATAATGGTCGTCACGGCGACAATGATGTCATAATGGTCGTCACGGCGACGGTAATGTCATAATGGTCGTCATGGCGACGATGATGTCATACTGGTCGTCATGGCGACGGTGTTGCCATAATGGTCGACATGACGACGATGACGTCATAATGGTCGTCATGGCGACGATGATGTCATAATGGTCGTCACGGCGACGATGATGTCATAATGGTCGTCATGCCGACGATGATGTCATAATGGTCGTCACGGCGACGGTAATGTCATAATGGTCGTCATGGCGACGATGATGTCATACTGATCGTCATGGCGACGGTGTTGCCATAATGGTCGTCATGGCGACGATGATGTCATAATGGTCGTCATGGCGACGATGATGTCATAATGGTCGTCATGGCGACGATGATGTCATAATGGTCGTCATGCCGACGATGATGTCATAATGGTCATCACGGCGACGATGATGTCATAATAGTCGTCACGGCGACGGTTATGTCATAATGGTCGTCATGGCGACGATGATGTCATAATGGTCGTCATGGCGACGATGATGTCATAATGGTCGTCATGCCGACGATGATGTCATAATGGTCGTCATGGCGAAGATGATGTCATAATGGTCGTCATGGCGAAGATGATGTCATAATGGTCGTCATGGCGACGATGATGCCATAATGGTCGTCATGGTGACGATGATGTCATAATGGTCGTCATGGCGACGATGATGTCATAATGGTCGTCATGGCGACGATGATGTCAATATGGTGGTCATGGCTTTGGTGATGTCATAATGGTCGTCATGGCGACGATGATGTCATAATGGTCGTCATGGCGACGATGATGTCATACTGGTCGTCATGGCGACGGTGTTGCCATAATGGTCGTCATGGCGACGATGATGTCATAATGGTCGTCACGGCGACAATGATGTCATAATGGTCGTCACGGCGACGGTAATGTCATAATGGTCGTCATGGCGACGATGATGTCATACTGGTCGTCATGGCGACATTGTTGCCATAATGGTCGACATGGCGACGATGACGTCATAATGGTCATCATGGCGACGATGATGTCATAATGGTCGTCACGGCGACGGTTATGTCATAATGGTCGTCATGGCGACGATGATGTCATACTGATCGTTATGGCGACGGTGCTGCCATAATGGTCGTCATGGCGACGATAATGTCATAATGGTCGTCATGGCGACGATGATGTCATAATGGTCGTCATGGCGACGATGATGTCATAATGGTCGTCATGCCGACGATGATGTCATAATGGTCAACACGGCGACGATGATGTCATAATGGTCGTCACGGCGACGGTTATGTCATAATGGTCGTCATGGCGACGATGATGTCATAATGGTCGTCATGGCGACGATGATGTCATAATGGTCGTCATGCCGACGATGATGTCATAATGGTCGTCATGGCGAAGATGATGTCATAATGGTCGTCATGGCGACGATGATGTCATAATGGTCGTCATGGTGACGATGTTGTCATAATGGTCGTCATGGCGACGATGATGTCATAATGGTCGTCATGGCGACGATGATGTCATAATGGTCGTCATGGCGACGATGATGTCATACTGGTCGTCATGGCGACGGTGTTGCCATAATGGTCTTCATGGCGACGATGATGTCATAATGGTCGTCACGGCGACAATGATGTCATAATGGTCGTCACGGCGACGGTAATGTCATAATGGTCGTCATGGCGACGATGATGTCATACTGGTCGTCATGGCGACGGTGTTGCCATAATGGTCGACATGGCGACGATGACGTCATAATGGTCGTCATGGCGACGATGATGTCATAATGGTCGTCACGGCGACGGTTATGTCATAATGGTCGTCATGGCGACGATGATGTCATACTGATCGTCATGGCGACGGTGTTGCCATAATGGTCGTCATGGCGACGATGATGTCATAATGGTCGTCATGGCGACGATGATGTCATAATGGTCGTCATGGCGACGATGATGTCATAATGGTCGTCATGCCGACGATGATGTCATAATGGTCATCACGGCGACGATGATGTCATAATGGTCGTCACGGCGACGGTTATGTCATAATGGTCGTCATGGCGACGATGATGTCATAATGGTCGTCATGGCGACGATGATGTCATAATGGTCGTCATGCCGACGATGATGTCATAATGGTCGTCATGGCGAAGATGATGTCATAATGGTCGTCATGGCGACGATGATGTCATAATGGTCGTCATGGCGACGGTGATGTCATAATATTCGTCATGGCGACGATGATATCATAATGGTCGTCATGCCGACGATGATGTCATAATGGTCGTCATGGCGACGGTGTTGCCATAATGGTCGTCATGGCGAAGATGATGTCATAATGGTCGTCATGGCGACGATGATGTCATAATGATCGTCATGGCGACGATGATGTCAGTATGGTGGTCATGGCTTTGGTGATGTCATAATGGTCATCATGGCGACGGTGATGTCATAATGGCCGTCATGGCAATGGTGATGTCAGAATGGTCGTCATGGCGACGATGATGTCAGTATGGTGGTCATGGCTTTGGTGATGTCATAATGGTCGTCATGGCGACGATGATGTCATTATGGTTGTCATGGCTTTGGTGATGTCATAATGGTCGTCATGGCGACTGTGATGTCATAATGGTCGTCATGGCGACGATGATGTCATAATGGTCGTCACGGCGACGATGATGTCATAATGGTCGTCATGCCGACGATGATGTCATAATGGTCGTCATGGCGACGGTGTTGCCATAATGGTCGTCATGGCGACGATGATGTCATAATGGTCGTCATGGCGACGGTGATGTCATAATGGTCATCATGCCGACGATGATGTCATAATGGTCGTCACGGCGACGATGATGTCATAATGGTCGTCATGCCGACGATGATGTCATAATGGTCGTCATGGCGACGGTGTTGCCATAATGGTCGTCATGGCGACGATGATGTCATAATGGTCGTCATGGCGACGGTGATGTCATAATGGTCGTCATGCCGACGATGATGTCATAATGGTCGTCATGGCGAAGATGATGTCATAATGGTCGTCATGGCGACGATGATGTCATAATGGTCGTCATGGTGACGATGATGTCATAATGGTCGTCATGGCGACGATGATGTCATAATGGTCGTCATGGCGACGATGATGTCATAATGGTCGTCATGGCGACGATGATGTCAATATGGTGGTCATGGCTTTGGTGATGTCATAATGGTCGTCATGGCGACGATGATGTCATAATGGTCGTCATGGCGACGATGATGTCATACTGGTCGTCATGGCGACGGTGTTGCCATAATGGTCGTCATGGCGACGATGATGTCATAATGGTCGTCACGGCGACAATGATGTCATAATGGTTGTCACGGCGACGGTAATGTCATAATGGTCGTCATGGCGACGATGATGTCATACTGGTCGTCATGCCGACGATGATGTCATAATGGTCATCACGGCGACGATGATGTCATAATGGTCGTCACGGCGACGGTTATGTCATAATGGTCGTCATGGCGACGATGATGTCATAATGGTCGTCATGGCGACGATGATGTCATAATGGTCGTCATGCCGACGATGATGTCATAATGGTCGTCATGGCGAAGATGATGTCATAATGGTCGTCATGGCGACGATGATGTCATAATGGTCGTCATGGTGACGATGATGTCATAATGGTCGTCATGGCGACGATGATGTCATAATGGTCGTCATGGCGACGATGATGTCAATATGGTGGTCATGGCTTTGGTGATGTCATAATGGTCGTCATGGCGACGATGATGTCATAATGGTCGTCATGGCGACGATGATGTCATACTGGTCGTCATGGCGACGGTGTTGCCATAATGGTCGTCACGGCGACGATGATGTCATAATGGTCGTCACGGCGACAATGATGTCATAATGGTCGTCACGGCGACGGTAATGTCATAATGGTCGTCATGGCGACGATGATGTCATACTGGTCGTCATGGCGACGGTGTTGCCATAATGGTCGACATGGCGACGATGACGTCATAATGGTCGTCATGGCGACGATGATGTCATAATGGTCGTCACGGCGACGGTTATGTCATAATGGTCGTCATGGCGACGATGATGTCATACTGATCGTCATGGCGACGGTGTTGCCATAATGGTCGTCATGGCGACGATGATGTCATAATGGTCGTCATGGCGACGGTGTTGCCATAATGGTCGTCATGGCGACGATGATGTCATAATGGTCGTCATGGCGACGGTGATGTCATAATGGTCGTCATGCCGACGATGATGTCATAATGGTCGTCATGGCGAAGATGATGTCATAATGGTCGTCATGGCGACGATGATGTCATAATGGTCGTCATGGTGACGATGATGTCATAATGGTCGTCATGGCGACGATGATGTCATAATGGTCGTCATGGCGAAGATGATGTCATAATGGTCGTCATGGCGACGATGATGTCATAATGGTCGTCATGGTGACGATGATGTCATAATGGTCGTCATGGCGACGATGATGTCATAATGGTCGTCACGGCGACGGTAATGTCATAATGGTCGTCATGGCGACGATGATGTCATACTGGTCGTCATGCCGACGATGATGTCATAATGGTCGTCACGGCGACGGTTATGTCATAATGGTCGTCACGGCGACGATGATGTCATAATGGTCGTCATGGCGACGATGATGTCATAATGGTCGTCATGGCGACGATGATGTCATAATGGTCGTCATGCCGACGATGATGTCATAATGGTCGTCATGGCGAAGATGATGTCATAATGGTCGTCATGGCGACGATGATGCCATAATGGTCGTCATGGTGACGATGATGTCATAATGGTCGTCATGGCGACGATGATGTCATAATGGTCGTCATGGCGACGATGATGTCAATATGGTGGTCATGGCGACGATGATGTCATAATGGTCGTCATGGCGACGATGATGTCATAATGGTCGTCATGGCGACGATGATGTCATAATGGTCGTCATGGCGACGATGATGTCATAATGGTCGTCATGCCGACGATGATGTCATAATGGTCATCACGGCGACGATGATGTCATAATGGTCGTCACGGCGACGGTTATGTCATAATGGTCGTCATGGCGACGATGATGTCATAATGGTCGTCATGGCGACGATGATGTCATAATGGTCGTCATGCCGACGATGATGTCATAATGGTCGTCATGGCGAAGATGATGTCATAATGGTCGTCATGGCGACGATGATGTCATAATGGTCGTCATGGCGACGATGATGTCATAATGGTCGTCATGGCGACGATGATGTCATACTGGTCGTCATGGCGACGGTGTTGCCATAATGGTCGTCATGGCGACGATGATGTCATAATGGTCGTCACGGCGACAATGATGTCATAATGGTCGTCACGGCGACGGTAATGTCATAATGGTCGTCATGGCGACGATGATGTCATACTGGTCGTCATGGCGACGGTGTTGCCATAATGGTCGACATGGCGACGATGACGTCATAATGGTCGTCACGGCGACGGTTATGTCATAATGGTCGTCATGGCGACGATGATGTCATACTGATCGTCATGGCGACGGTGTTGCCATAATGGTCGTCATGGCGACGATGATGTCATAATGGTCGTCATGGCGACGATGATGTCATAATGGTCGTCATGGCGACGATGATGTCATAATGGTCGTCATGCCGACGATGATGTCATAATGGTCATCACGGCGACGATGATGTCATAATGGTCGTCACTGCGACGGTTATGTCATAATGGTCGTCATGGCGACGATGATGTCATAATGGTCGTCATGGCGACGATGATGTCATAATGGTCGTCATGCCGACGATGATGTCATAATGGTCGTCATGGCGAAGATGATGTCATAATGGTCGTCATGGCGACGATGATGTCATAATGGTCGTCATGGCGACGATGACGTCATAATGGTCGTCATGGCGACGATGATGTCATAATGGTCGTCATGGCGACGGTGAGGTCATAATATTCCTCATGGCGACGATGATATCATAATGGTCGTCATGCCGACGATGATGTCATAATGTTCGTCATGGCGACGGTGTTGCCATAATGGTCGTCATGGCGACGATGATGTCATAATGGTCGTCATGGCGACGATGATGTCATAATGATCGTCATGGCGACGATGATGTCAGTATGGTGGTCATGGCTTTGGTGATGTCATAATGGTCATCATGGCGACGGTGATGTCATAATGGCCGTCATGGCAATGGTGATGTCAGAATGGTCGTCATGGCGACGATGATGTCAGTATGGTGGTCATGGCTTTGGTGATGTCATAATGGTCGTCATGGCGACGATGATGTCATTATGGTTGTCATGGCTTTGGTGATGTCATAATGGTCGTCATGGCGACGGTGATGTCATAATGGTCGTCATGGCGACGATGATGTCATAATGGTCGTCACGGCGACGATGATGTCATAATGGTCGTCATGCCGACGATGATGTCATAATGGTCGTCATGGCGACGGTGTTGCCATAATGGTCGTCATGGCGACGATGATGTCATAATGGTCGTTATGGCGAAGATGATGTCATAATGGTCGTCATGGCGACGATGATGTCATAATGGTCGTCATGGTGACGATGATGTCATAATGGTCGTCATGGCGACGATGATGTCATAATGGTCGTCATGGCGACGGTGTTGCCATAATGGTCGTCATGGCGACGATGATGTCATAATGGTCGTCATGGCGACGATGATGTCATAATGATCGTCATGGCGACGATGATGTCAGTATGGTGGTCATGGCTTTGGTGATGTCATAATGGTCATCATGGCGACGGTGATGTCATAATGGCCGTCATGGCAATGGTGATGTCAGAATGGTCGTCATGGCGACGATAATGTCAGTATGGTGGTCATGGCTTTGGTGATGTCATAATGGTCGTCATGGCGACGATGATGTCATTATGGTTGTCATGGCTTTGGTGATGTCATAATGGTCGTCATGGCGACGGTGATGTCATAATGGTCGTCATGGCGACGATGATGTCATAATGGTCGTCACGGCGACGATGATGTCATAATGGTCGTCATGCCGACGATGATGTCATAATGGTCGTCATGGCGACGGTGTTGCCATAATGGTCGTCATGGCGACGATGATGTCATAATGGTCGTCATGGCGACGGTGATGTCATAATGGTCATCATGCCGACGATGATGTCATAATGGTCGTCACGGCGACGATGATGTCATAATGGTCGTCATGCCGACGATGATGTCATAATGGTCGTCATGGCGACGGTGTTGCCATAATGGTTGTCATGGCGACGATGATGTCATAATGGTCGTCATGGCGACGGTGATGTCATAATGGTCGTCATGCCGATGATGATGTCATAATGGTCGTCATGGCGACGATGATGTCATAATGGTCGTCATGGTGACGATGATGTCATAATGGTCGTCATGGCGACGATGATGTCATAATGGTCGTCATGGCGACGATGATGTCATAATGGTCGTCATGGCGACGATGATGTCAATATGGTGGTCATGGCTTTGGTGATGTCATAATGGTCGTCATGGCGACGATGATGTCATAATGGTCGTCATGGCGACGATGATGTCATACTGGTCGTCATGGCGACGGTGTTGCCATAATGGTCATCATGGCGACGATGATGTCATAATGGTCGTCACGGCGACAATGATGTCATAATGGTTGTCACGGCGACGGTAATGTCATAATGGTCGTCATGGCGACGATGATGTCATACTGGTCGTCATGCCGACGATGATGTCATAATGGTCATCACGGCGACGATGATGTCATAATGGTCGTCACGGCGACGGTTATGTCATAATGGTCGTCATGGCGACGATGATGTCATAATGGTCGTCATGGCGACGATGATGTCATAATGGTCGTCATGCCGACGATGATGTCATAATGGTCGTCATGGCGAAGATGATGTCATAATGGTCGTCATGGCGACGATGATGTCATAATGGTCGTCATGGTGACCATGATGTCATAATGGTCGTCATGGCGACGATGATGTCAATATGGTGGTCATGGCTTTGGTGATGTCATAATGGTCGTCATGGCGAAGATGATGTCATAATGGTCGTCATGGCGACGATGATGTCATACTGGTCGTCATGGCGACGGTGTTGCCATAATGGTCGTCATGGCGACGATGATGTCATAATGGTCGTCACGGCGACAATGATGTCATAATGGTCGTCACGGCGACGGTAATGTCATAATGGTCGTCATGGCGACGATGATGTCATACTGGTCGTCATGGCGACGGTGTTGCCATAATGGTCGACAGGACGACGATGACGTCATAATGGTCGTCATGGCGACGATGATGTCATAATGGTCGTCACGGCGACGATGATGTCATAATGGTCGTCATGCCGACGATGATGTCATAATGGTCGTCACGGCGACGGTAATGTCATAATGGTCGTCATGGCGACGATGATGTCATACTGATCGTCATGGCGACGGTGTTGCCATAATGGTCGTCATGGCGACGATGATGTCATAATGGTCGTCATGGCGACGATGATGTCATAATGGTCGTCATGGCGACGATGATGTCATAATGGTCGTCATGCCGACGATGATGTCATAATGGTCATCACGGCGACGATGATGTCATAATGGTCGTCACGGCGACGGTTATGTCATAATGGTCGTCATGGCGACGATGATGTCATAATGGTCGTCATGGCGACGATGATGTCATAATGGTCGTCATGCCGACGATGATGTCATAATGGTCGTCATGGCGAAGATGATGTCATAATGGTCGTCATGGCGAAGATGATGTCATAATGGTCGTCATGGCGACGATGATGCCATAATGGTCGTCATGGTGACGATGATGTCATAATGGTCGTCATGGCGACGATGATGTCATAATGGTCGTCATGGCGACGATGATGTCAATATGGTGGTCATGGCTTTGGTGATGTCATAATGGTCGTCATGGCGACGATGATGTCATAATGGTCGTCATGGCGACGATGATGTCATACTGGTCGTCATGGCGACGGTGTTGCCATAATGGTCGTCATGGCGACGATGATGTCATAATGGTCGTCACGGCGACAATGATGTCATAATGGTCGTCACGGCGACGGTAATGTCATAATGGTCGTCATGGCGACGATGATGTCATACTGGTCGTCATGGCGACATTGTTGCCATAATGGTCGACATGGCGACGATGACGTCATAATGGTCATCATGGCGACGATGATGTCATAATGGTCGTCACGGCGACGGTTATGTCATAATGGTCGTCATGGCGACGATGATGTCATACTGATCGTTATGGCGACGGTGCTGCCATAATGGTCGTCATGGCGACGATAATGTCATAATGGTCGTCATGGCGACGATGATGTCATAATGGTCGTCATGGCGACGATGATGTCATAATGGTCGTCATGCCGACGATGATGTCATAATGGTCAACACGGCGACGATGATGTCATAATGGTCGCCACGGCGACGGTTATGTCATAATGGTCGTCATGGCGACGATGATGTCATAATGGTCGTCATGGCGACGATGATGTCATAATGGTCGTCATGCCGACGATGATGTCATAATGGTCGTCATGGCGAAGATGATGTCATAATGGTCGTCATGGCGACGATGATGTCATAATGGTCGTCATGGTGACGATGTTGTCATAATGGTCGTCATGGCGACGATGATGTCATAATGGTCGTCATGGCGACGATGATGTCATAATGGTCGTCATGGCGACGATGATGTCATACTGGTCGTCATGGCGACGGTGTTGCCATAATGGTCGTCATGGCGACGATGATGTCATAATGGTCGTCACGGCGACAATGATGTCATAATGGTCGTCACGGCGACGGTAATGTCATAATGGTCGTCATGGCGACGATGATGTCATACTGGTCGTCATGGCGACGGTGTTGCCATAATGGTCGACATGGCGACGATGACGTCATAATGGTCGTCATGGCGACGATGATGTCATAATGGTCGTCACGGCGACGGTTATGTCATAATGGTCGTCATGGCGACGATGATGTCATACTGATCGTCATGGCGACGGTGTTGCCATAATGGTCGTCATGGCGACGATGATGTCATAATGGTCGTCATGGCGACGATGATGTCATAATGGTCGTCATGGCGACGATGATGTCATAATGGTCGTCATGCCGACGATGATGTCATAATGGTCATCACGGCGACGATGATGTCATAATGGTCGTCACGGCGACGGTTATGTCATAATGGTCGTCATGGCGACGATGATGTCATAATGGTCGTCATGGCGACGATGATGTCATAATGGTCGTCATGCCGACGATGATGTCATAATGGTCGTCATGGCGAAGATGATGTCATAATGGTCGTCATGGCGACGATGATGTCATAATGGTCGTCATGGCGACGATGACGTCATAATGGTCGTCATGGCGACGATGATGTCATAATGGTCGTCATGGCGACGGTGATGTCATAATATTCGTCATGGCGACGATGATATCATAATGGTCGTCATGCCGACGATGATGTCATAATGGTCGTCATGGCGACGGTGTTGCCATAATGGTCGTCATGGCGACGATGATGTCATAATGGTCGTCATGGCGACGATGATGTCATAATGATCGTCATGGCGACGATGATGTCAGTATGGTGGTCATGGCTTTGGTGATGTCATAATGGTCATCATGGCGACGGTGATGTCATAATGGCCGTCATGGCAATGGTGATGTCAGAATGGTCGTCATGGCGACGATGATGTCAGTATGGTGGTCATGGCTTTGGTGATGTCATAATGGTCGTCATGGCGACGATGATGTCATTATGGTTGTCATGGCTTTGGTGATGTCATAATGGTCGTCATGGCGACGGTGATGTCATAATGGTCGTCATGGCGACGATGATGTCATAATGGTCGTCACGGCGACGATGATGTCATAATGGTCGTCATGCCGACGATGATGTCATAATGGTCGTCATGGCGACGGTGTTGCCATAATGGTCGTCATGGCGACGATGATGTCATAATGGTCGTCATGGCGACGGTGATGTCATAATGGTCATCATGCCGACAATGATGTCATAATGGTCGTCACGGCGACGATGATGTCATAATGGTCGTCATGCCGACGATGATGTCATAATGGTCGTCATGGCGACGGTGTTGCCATAATGGTCGTCATGGCGACGATGATGTCATAATGGTCGTCATGGCGACGGTGATGTCATAATGGTCGTCATGCCGACGATGATGTCATAATGGTCGTCATGGCGAAGATGATGTCATAATGGTCGTCATGGCGACGATGATGTCATAATGGTCGTCATGGTGACGATGATGTCATAATGGTCGTCATGGCGACGATGATGTCATAATGGTCGTCATGGCGACGATGATGTCATAATGGTCGTCATGGCGACGATGATGTCAATATGGTGGTCATGGCTTTGGTGATGTCATAATGGTCGTCATGGCGACGATGATGTCATAATGGTCGTCATGGCGACGATGATGTCATACTGGTCGTCATGGCGACGGTGTTGCCATAATGGTCGTCATGGCGACGATGATGTCATAATGGTCGTCACGGCGACAATGATGTCATAATGGTTGTCACGGCGACGGTAATGTCATAATGGTCGTCATGGCGACGATGATGTCATACTGGTCGTCATGCCGACGATGATGTCATAATGGTCATCACGGCGACGATGATGTCATAATGGTCGTCACGGCGACGGTTATGTCATAATGGTCGTCATGGCGACGATGATGTCATAATGGTCGTCATGGCGACGATGATGTCATAATGGTCGTCATGCCGACGATGATGTCATAATGGTCGTCATGGCGAAGATGATGTCATAATGGTCGTCATGGCGACGATGATGTCATAATGGTCGTCATGGTGACGATGATGTCATAATGGTCGTCATGGCGACGATGATGTCATAATGGTCGTCATGGCGACGATGATGTCAATATGGTGGTCATGGCTTTGGTGATGTCATAATGGTCGTCATGGCGACGATGATGTCATAATGGTCGTCATGGCGACGATGATGTCATACTGGTCGTCATGGCGACGGTGTTGCCATAATGGTCGTCATGGCGACGATGATGTCATAATGGTCGTCACGGCGACAATGATGTCATAATGGTCGTCACGGCGACGGTAATGTCATAATGGTCGTCATGGCGACGATGATGTCATACTGGTCGTCATGGCGACGGTGTTGCCATAATGGTCGACATGGCGACGATGACGTCATAATGGTCGTCATGGCGACGATGATGTCATAATGGTCGTCACGGCGACGGTTATGTCATAATGGTCGTCATGGCGACGATGATGTCATACTGATCGTCATGGCGACGGTGTTGCCATAATGGTCGTCATGGCGACGATGATGTCATAATGGTCGTCATGGCGACGGTGTTGCCATAATGTTCGTCATGGCGACGATGATGTCATAATGGTCGTCATGGCGACGGTGATGTCATAATGGTCGTCATGCCGACGATGATGTCATAATGGTCGTCATGGCGAAGATGATGTCATAATGGTCGTCATGGCGACGATGATGTCATAATGGTCGTCATGGTGACGATGATGTCATAATGGTCGTCATGGCGACGATGATGTCATAATGGTCGTCATGGCGAAGATGATGTCATAATGGTCGTCATGGCGACGATGATGTCATAATGGTCGTCATGGTGACGATGATGTCATAATGGTCGTCATGGCGACGATGATGTCATAATGGTCGTCACGGCGACGGTAATGTCATAATGGTCGTCATGGCGACGATGATGTCATACTGGTCGTCATGCCGACGATGATGTCATAATGGTCGTCACGGCGACGGTTATGTCATAATGGTCGTCACGGCGACGATGATGTCATAATGGTCGTCATGGCGACGATGATGTCATAATGGTCGTCATGGCGACGATGATGTCATAATGGTCGTCATGCCGACGATGATGTCATAATGGTCGTCATGGCGAAGATGATGTCATAATGGTCGTCATGGCGACGATGATGCCATAATGGTCGTCATGGTGACGATGATGTCATAATGGTCGTCATGGCGACGATGATGTCATAATGGTCGTCATGGCGACGATGATGTCAATATGGTGGTCATGGCGACGATGATGTCATAATGGTCGTCATGGCGACGATGATGTCATAATGGTCGTCATGGCGACGATGATGTCATAATGGTCGTCATGGCGACGATGATGTCATAATGGTCGTCATGCCGACGATGATGTCATAATGGTCATCACGGCGACGATGATGTCATAATGGTCGTCACGGCGACGGTTATGTCATAATGGTCGTCATGGCGACGATGATGTCATAATGGTCGTCATGGCGACGATGATGTCATAATGGTCGTCATGCCGACGATGATGTCATAATGGTCGTCATGGCGAAGATGATGTCATAATGGTCGTCATGGCGACGATGATGTCATAATGGTCGTCATGGCGACGATGATGTCATAATGGTCGTCATGGCGACGATGATGTCATAATGGTCGTCACGGCGACGATGATGTCATACTGGTCGTCATGGCGACGGTGTTGCCATAATGGTCGTCATGGCGACGATGATGTCATAATGGTCGTCACGGCGACAATGATGTCATAATGGTCGTCACGGCGACGGTAATGTCATAATGGTCGTCATGGCGACGATGATGTCATACTGGTCGTCATGGCGACGGTGTTGCCATAATGGTCGACATGGCGACGATGACGTCATAATGGTCGTCACGGCGACGGTTATGTCATAATGGTCGTCATGGCGACGATGATGTCATACTGATCGTCATGGCGACGGTGTTGCCATAATGGTCGTCATGGCGACGATGATGTCATAATGGTCGTCATGGCGACGATGATGTCATAATGGTCGTCATGGCGACGATGATGTCATAATGGTCGTCATGCCGACGATGATGTCATAATGGTCATCACGGCGACGATGATGTCATAATGGTCGTCACTGCGACGGTTATGTCATAATGGTCGTCATGGCGACGATGATGTCATAATGGTCGTCATGGCGACGATGATGTCATAATGGTCGTCATGCCGACGATGATGTCATAATGGTCGTCATGGCGAAGATGATGTCATAATGGTCGTCATGGCGACGATGATGTCATAATGGTCGTCATGGCGACGATGACGTCATAATGGTCGTCATGGCGACGATGATGTCATAATGGTCGTCATGGCGACGGTGAGGTCATAATATTCCTCATGGCGACGATGATATCATAATGGTCGTCATGCCGACGATGATGTCATAATGTTCGTCATGGCGACGGTGTTGCCATAATGGTCGTCATGGCGACGATGATGTCATAATGGTCGTCATGGCGACGATGATGTCATAATGATCGTCATGGCGACGATGATGTCAGTATGGTGGTCATGGCTTTGGTGATGTCATAATGGTCATCATGGCGACGGTGATGTCATAATGGCCGTCATGGCAATGGTGATGTCAGAATGGTCGTCATGGCGACGATGATGTCAGTATGGTGGTCATGGCTTTGGTGATGTCATAATGGTCGTCATGGCGACGATGATGTCATTATGGTTGTCATGGCTTTGGTGATGTCATAATGGTCGTCATGGCGACGGTGATGTCATAATGGTCGTCATGGCGACGATGATGTCATAATGGTCGTCACGGCGACGATGATGTCATAATGGTCGTCATGCCGACGATGATGTCATAATGGTCGTCATGGCGACGGTGTTGCCATAATGGTCGTCATGGCGACGATGATGTCATAATGGTCGTTATGGCGAAGATGATGTCATAATGGTCGTCATGGCGACGATGATGTCATAATGGTCGTCATGGTGACGATGATGTCATAATGGTCGTCATGGCGACGATGATGTCATAATGGTCGTCATGGCGACGATGATGTCATAATGGTCGTCATGGCGACGATGATGTCAATATGGTGGTCATGGCTTTGGTGATGTCATAATGGTCGTCATGGCGACGATGATGTCATAATGGTCGTCATGGCGACGATGATGTCATACTGGTCGTCATGGCGACGGTGTTGCCATAATGGTCGTCATGGCGACGATGATGTCATAATGGTCGTCACGGCGACAATGATGTCATAATGGTTGTCACGGCGACGGTAATGTCATAATGGTCGTCATGGCGACGATGATGTCATACTGGTCGTCATGCCGACGATGATGTCATAATGGTCATCACGGCGACGATGATGTCATAATGGTCATCACGGCGACGGTTATGTCATAATGGTCGTCATGGCGACGATGATGTCATAATGGTCGTCATGGCGACGATGATGTCATAATGGTCGTCATGCCGACGGTGATGTCATAATGGTCGTCATGGCGAAGATGATGTCATAATGGTCGTCATGGCGACGATGATGTCATAATGGTCGTCATGGTGACGATGATGTCATAATGGTCGTCATGGCGACGATGATGTCATAATGGTCGTCATGGCGACGATGATGTCAATATGGTGGTCATGGCTTTGGTGATGTCATAATGGTCGTCATGGCGACGATGATGTCATAATGGTCGTCATGGCGACGATGATGTCATTCTGGTCGTCATGGCGACGGTGTTGCCATAATGGTCGTCATGGCGACGATGATGTCATAATGGTCGTCACGGCGACAATGATGTCATAATGGTCGTCATGGCGACGATGATGTCATACTGGTCGTCATGGCGACGGTGTTGCCATAATGGTCGACATGGCGACGATGACGTCATAATGGTCGTCATGGCGACGATGATGTCATAATGGTCGTCACGGCGACGGTTATGTCATAATGGTCGTCATGGCGACGATGATGTCATACTGATCGTCATGGCGACGGTGTTGCCATAATGGTCGTCATGGCGACGATGATGTCATAATGGTCGTCATGGCGACGATGATGTCATAATGGTCGTCATGGCGACGATGATGTCATAATGGTCGTCATGCCGACGATGATGTCATAATGGTCATCACGGCGACGATGATGTCATAATGGTCGTCACGGCGACGGTTATGTCATAATGGTCGTCATGGCGACGATGATGTCATAATGGTCGTCATGGCGACGATGATGTCATAATGGTCGTCATGCCGACGATGATGTCATAATGGTCGTCATGGCGAAGATGATGTCATAATGGTCGTCATGGCGAAGATGATGTCATAATGGTCGTCATGGCGACGATGATGCCATAATGGTCGTCATGGTGACGATGATGTCATAATGGTCGTCATGGCGACGATGATGTCATAATGGTCGTCATGGCGACGATGATGTCAATATGGTGGTCATGGCTTTGGTGATGTCATAATGGTCGTCATGGCGACGATGATGTCATAATGGTCGTCATGGCGACGATGATGTCATACTGGTCGTCATGGCGACGGTGTTGCCATAATGGTCGTCATGGCGACGATGATGTCATAATGGTCGTCACGGCGACAATGATGTCATAATGGTCGTCACGGCGACGGTAATGTCATAATGGTCGTCATGGCGACGATGATGTCATACTGGTCGTCATGGCGACATTGTTGCCATAATGGTCGACATGGCGACGATGACGTCATAATGGTCGTCATGGCGCCGATGATGTCATAATGGTCGTCACGGCGACGGTTATGTCATAATGGTCGTCATGGCGACGATGATGTCATACTGATCGTCATGGCGACGGTGCTGCCATAATGGTCGTCATGGCGACGATGATGTCATAATGGTCGTCATGGCGACGATGATGTCATAATGGTCGTCATGGCGACGATGATGTCATAATGGTCGTCATGCCGACGATGATGTCATAATGGTCATCACGGCGACGATGATGTCATAATGGTCGTCACGGCGACGGTTATGTCATAATGGTCGTCATGGCGACGATGATGTCATAATGGTCGTCATGGCGACGATGATGTCATAATGGTCGTCATGCCGACGATGATGTCATAATGGTCGTCATGGCGAAGATGATGTCATAATGGTCGTCATGGCGACGATGATGTCATAATGGTCGTCATGGTGACGATGATGTCATAATGGTCGTCATGGCGACGATGATGTCATAATGGTCGTCATGGCGACGATGATGTCATAATGGTCGTCATGGCGACGATGATGTCATACTGGTCGTCATGGCGACGGTGTTGCCATAATGGTCGTCATGGCGACGATGATGTCATAATGGTCGTCACGGCGACAATGATGTCATAATGGTCGTCACGGCGACGGTAATGTCATAATGGTCGTCATGGCGACGATGATGTCATACTGGTCGTCATGGCGACGGTGTTGCCATAATGGTCGACATGGCGACGATGACGTCATAATGGTCGTCATGGCGACGATGATGTCATAATGGTCGTCACGGCGACGTTTATGTCATAATGGTCGTCATGGCGACGATGATGTCATACTGATCGTCATGGCGACGGTGTTGCCATAATGGTCGTCATGGCGACGATGATGTCATAATGGTCGTCATGGCGACGATGATGTCATAATGGTCGTCATGGCGACGATGATGTCATAATGGTCGTCATGCCGACGATGATGTCATAATGGTCATCACGGCGACGATGATGTCATAATGGTCGTCACTGCGACGGTTATGTCATAATGGTCGTCATGGCGACGATGATGTCATAATGGTCGTCATGGCGACGATGATGTCATAATGGTCGTCATGCCGACGATGATGTCATAATGGTCGTCATGGCGAAGATGATGTCATAATGGTCGTCATGCCGACGATGATGTCATAATGGTCGTCATGGCGAAGATGATGTCATAATGGTCGTCATGGCGACGATGATGTCATAATGGTCGTCATGGTGACGATGATGTCATAATGGTCGTCATGGCGACGATGATGTCATAATGGTCGTCATGGCGACGATGATGTCAATATGGTGGTCATGGCTTTGGTGATGTCATAATGGTCGTCATGGCGACGATGATGTCATAATGGTCGTCATGGCGACGATGATGTCATACTGGTCGTCATGGCGACGGTGTTGCCATAATGGTCGTCACGGCGACGATGATGTCATAATGGTCGTCACGGCGACAATGATGTCATAATGGTCGTCACGGCGACGGTAATGTCATAATGGTCGTCATGGCGACGATGATGTCATACTGGTCGTCATGGCGACGGTGTCGCCATAATGGTCGACATGGCGACGATGACGTCATAATGGTCGTCATGGCGACGATGATGTCATAATGGTCGTCACGGCGACGGTTATGTCATAATGGTCGTCATGGCGACGATGATGTCATACTGATCGTCATGGCGACGGTGTTGCCATAATGGTCGTCATGGCGACGATGATGTCATAATGGTCGTCATGGCGATGATGATGTCATAATGGTCGTCATGGCGACGATGATGTCATAATGGTCGTCATGCCGACGATGATGTCATAATGGTCGTCATGCCGACGATGATGTCATAATGGTCATCACGGCGACGATGATGTCATAATGGTCGTCACGGCGACGGTTATGTCATAATGGTCGTCATGGCGACGATGATGTCATAATGGTCGTCATGGCGACGATGATGTCATAATGGTCGTCATGCCGACGATGATGTCATAATGGTCGTCATGGCGAAGATGATGTCATAATGGTCGTCATGGCGAAGATGATGTCATAATGGTCGTCATGGCGAAGATGATGTCATAATGGTCGTCATGGCGACGATGATGCCATAATGGTCGTCATGGTGACGATGATGTCATAATGGTCGTCATGGCGACGATGATGTCATAATGGTCGTCATGGCGACGATGATGTCAATATGGTGGTCATGGCTTTGGTGATGTCATAATGGTCGTCATGGCGACGATGATGTCATAATGGTCGTCATGGCGACGATGATGTCATACTGGTCGTCATGGCGACGGTGTTGCCATAATGGTCGTCATGGCGACGATGATGTCATAATGGTCGTCACGGCGACAATGATGTCATAATGGTCGTCACGGCGACGGTAATGTCATAATGGTCGTCATGGCGACGATGATGTCATACTGGTCGTCATGGCGACGTTGTTGCCATAATGGTCGACATGGCGACGATGACGTCATAATGGTCGTCATGGCGACGATGATGTCAGAATGGTCGTCACGGCGACGGTTATGTCATAATGGTCGTCATGGCGACGATGATGTCATACTGATCGTCATGGCGACGGTGCTGCCATAATGGTCGTCATAGCGACGATGATGTCATAATGGTCGTCATGGCGACGATGATGTCATAATGGTCGTCATGGCGACGATGATGTCATAATGGTCGTCATGCCGACGATGATGTCATAATGGTCGTCACGGCGACGATGATGTCATAATGGTCGTCACGGCGACGGTTATGTCATAATGGTCGTCATGGCGACGATGATGTCATAATGGTCGTCATGGCGACGATGATGTCATAATGGTCGTCATGCCGACGATGATGTCATAATGGTCGTCATGGCGAAGATGATGTCATAATGGTCGTCATGGCGACGATGATGTCATAATGGTCGTCATGGTGACGATGATGTCATAATGGTCGTCATGGCGACGATGATGTCATAATGGTCGTCATGGCGACGATGATGTCATAATGGTCGTCATGGCGACGATGATGTCATACTGGTCGTCATGGCGACGGTGTTGCCATAATGGTCGTCATGGCGACGATGATGTCATAATGGTCGTCACGGCGACAATGATGTCATAATGGTCGTCACGGCGACGGTAATGTCATAATGGTCGTCATGGCGACGATGATGTCATACTGGTCGTCATGGCGACGGTGTTGCCATAATGGTCGACATGGCGACGATGACGTCATAATGGTCGTCATGGCGACGATGATGTCATAATGGTCGTCACGGCGACGGTTATGTCATAATGGTCGTCATGGCGACGATGATGTCATACTGATCGTCATGGCGACGGTGTTGCCATAATGGTCGTCATGGCGACGATGATGTCATAATGGTCGTCATGGCGACGATGATGTCATAATGGTCGTCATGCCGACGATGATGTCATAATGGTCATCACGGCGACGATGATGTCATAATGGTCGTCACTGCGACGGTTATGTCATAATGGTCGTCATGGCGACGATGATGTCATAATGGTCGTCATGGCGACGATGATGTCATAATGGTCGTCATGCCGACGATGATGTCATAATGGTCGTCATGGCGAAGATGATGTCATAATGGTCGTCATGGCGACGATGATGTCATAATGGTCGTCATGGCGACGATGACGTCATAATGGTCGTCATGGCGACGATGATGTCATAATGGTCGTCATGGCGACGGTGATGTCATAATATTCCTCATGGCGACGGTGATGTCATAATATTCCTCATGGCGACGATGATATAATGGTCGTCATGCCGACGATGATGTCATAATGGTCGTCATGGCGACGGTGTTGCCATAATGGTCGTCATGGCGACGATGATGTCATAATGGTCGTCATGGCGACGATGATGTCATAATGATCGTCATGGCGACGATGATGTCAGTATGGTGGTCATGGCTTTGGTGATGTCATAATGGTCATCATGGCGACGGTGATGTCATAATGGCCGTCATGGCAATGGTGATGTCAGAATGGTCGTCATGGCGACGATGATGTCAGTATGGTGGTCATGGCTTTGGTGATGTCATAATGGTCGTCATGGCGACGATGATGTCATTATGGTTGTCATGGCTTTGGTGATGTCATAATGGTCGTCATGGCGACGGTGATGTCATAATGGTCGTCATGGCGACGATGATGTCATAATGGTCGTCACGGCGACGATGATGTCATAATGGTCGTCATGCCGACGATGATGTCATAATGGTCGTCATGGCGACGGTGTTGCCATAATGGTCGTCATGGCGACGATGATGTCATAATGGTCGTCATGGCGAAGATGATGTCATAATGGTCATCATGGCGACGATGATGTCATAATGGTCGTCATGGTGACGATGATGTCATAATGGTCGTCATGGCGACGATGATGTCATAATGGTCGTCATGGCGACGATGATGTCATAATGGTCGTCATGGCGACGATGATGTCAATATGGTGGTCATGGCTTTGGTGATGTCATAATGGTCGTCATGGCGACGATGATGTCATAATGGTCGTCATGGCGACGATGATGTCATACTGGTCGTCATGGCGACGGTGTTGCCATAATGGTCGTCATGGCGACGATGATGTCATAATGGTCGTCACGGCGACAATGATGTCATAATGGTCATCACGGCGACGGTAATGTCATAATGGTCGTCATAGCGACGATGATGTCATACTGGTCGTCATGGCGACGGTGTTGCCATAATGGTCGACATGGCGACGATGACGTCATAATGGTCGTCATGGCGACGATGATGTCATAATGGTCGTCACGGCGACGGTTATGTCATAATGGTCGTCATGGCGACGATGATGTCATACTGATCGTCATGGCGACGGTGTTGCCATAATGGTCGTCATGGCGACGATGATGTCATAATGGTCGTCATGGCGACGATGATGTCATAATGGTCGTCATGGCGACGATGATGTCATAATGGTCGTCATGCCGACGATGATGTCATAATGGTCATCACGGCGACGATGATGTCATAATGGTCGTCACGGCGACGGTTATGTCATAATGGTCGTCATGGCGACGATGATGTCATAATGGTCGTCATGGCGACGATGATGTCATAATGGTCGTCATGCCGACGATGATGTCATAATGGTCGTCATGGCGAAGATGATGTCATAATGGTCGTCATGGCGAAGATGATGTCATAATGGTCGTCATGGCGACGATGATGCCATAATGGTCGTCATGGTGACGATGATGTCATAATGGTCGTCATGGCGACGATGATGTCATAATGGTCGTCATGGCGACGATGATCTCAATATGGTGGTCATGGCTTTGGTGACGTCATAATGGTCGTCATGGCGACGATGATGTCATAATGGTCGTCATGGCGACGTTGTTGCCATAATGGTCGACATGGCGACGATGACGTCATAATGGTCGTCATGGCGACGATGATGTCAGAATGGTCGTCACGGCGACGGTTATGTCATAATGGTCGTCATGGCGACGATGATGTCATACTGATCGTCATGGCGACGGTGCTGCCATAATGGTCGTCATGGCGACGATGATGTCATAATGGTCGTCATGGCGACGATGATGTCATAATGGTCGTCATGGCGACGATGATGTCATAATGGTCGTCATGCCGACGATGATGTCATAATGGTCGTCACGGCGACGATGATGTCATAATGGTCGTCACGGCGACGGTTATGTCATAATGGTCGTCATGGCGACGATGATGTCATAATGGTCGCCATGGCGACGATGATGTCATAATGGTCGTCATGCCGACGATGATGTCATAATGGTCGTCATGGCGAAGATGATGTCATAATGGTCGTCATGGCGACGATGATGTCATAATGGTCGTCATGGCGACGATGATGTCATAATGGTCGTCATGGCGACGATGATGTCATAATGGTCGTCATGGCGACGATGATGTCATACTGGTCGTCATGGCGACGGTGTTGCCATAATGGTCGTCATGACGACGATGATGTCATAATGGTCGTCACGGCGACAATGATGTCATAATGGTCGTCACGGCGACGGTAATGTCATAATGGTCGTCATGGCGACGATGATGTCATACTGGTCGTCATGGCGACGGTGTTGCCATAATGGTCGACATGGCGACGATGACGTCATAATGGTCGTCATGGCGACGATGATGTCATAATGGTCGTCACGGCGACGGTTATGTCATAATGGTCGTCATGGCGACGATGATGTCATACTGATCGTCATGGCGACGGTGTTGCCATAATGGTCGTCATGGCGACGATGATGTCATAATGGTCGTCATGGCGACGATGATGTCATAATGGTCATCATGCCGACGATGATGTCATAATGGTCGTCACGGCGAAGATGATGTCATAATGGTCGTCACTGCGACGGTTATGTCATAATGGTCGTCATGGCGACGATGATGTCATAATGGTCGTCATGGCGACGATGATGTCATAATGGTCGTCATGCCGACGATGATGTCATAATGGTCGTCATGGCGAAGATGATGTCATAATGGTCGTCATGGCGACGATGATGTCATAATGGTCGTCATGGCGACGATGACGTCATAATGGTCGTCATGGCGACGATGATGTCATAATGGTCGTCATGGCGACGGTGATGTCATAATATTCCTCATGGCGACGGTGATGTCATAATATTCCTCATGGCGACGATGATATAATGGTCGTCATGCCGACGATGATGTCATAATGGTCGTCATGGCGACGGTGTTGCCATAATGGTCGTCATGGCGACGATGATGTCATAATGGTCGTCATGGCGACGATGATGTCATAATGATCGTCATGGCGACGATGATGTCAGTATGGTGGTCATGGCTTTGGTGATGTCATAATGGTCATCATGGCGACGGTGATGTCATAATGGCCGTCATGGCAATGGTGATGTCAGAATGGTCGTCATGGCGACGATGATGTCAGTATGGTGGTCATGGCTTTGGTGATGTCATAATGGTCGTCATGGCGACGATGATGTCATTATGGTTGTCATGGCTTTGGTGATGTCATAATGGTCGTCATGGCGACGGTGATGTCATAATGGTCGTCATGGCGACGATGATGTCATAATGGTCGTCACGGCGACGATGATGTCATAATGGTCGTCATGCCGACGATGATGTCATAATGGTCGTCATGGCGACGGTGTTGCCATAATGGTCGTCATGGCGACGATGATGTCATAATGGTCGTCATGGCGAAGATGATGTCATAATGGTCATCATGGCGACGATGATGTCATAATGGTCGTCATGGTGACGATGATGTCATAATGGTCGTCATGGCGACGATGATGTCATAATGGTCGTCATGGCGACGATGATGTCATAATGGTCGTCATGGCGACGATGATGTCAATATGGTGGTCATGGCTTTGGTGATGTCATAATGGTCGTCATGGCGAAGATGATGTCATAATGGTCGTCATGGCGACGATGATGTCATACTGGTCGTCATGGCGACGGTGTTGCCATAATGGTCGTCATGGCGACGATGATGTCATAATGGTCGTCACGGCGACAATGATGTCATAATGGTCATCACGGCGACGGTAATGTCATAATGGTCGTCATAGCGACGATGATGTCATACTGGTCGTCATGGCGACGGTGTTGCCATAATGGTCGACATGGCGACGATGACGTCATAATGGTCGTCATGGCGACGATGATGTCATAATGGTCGTCACGGCGACGGTTATGTCATAATGGTCGTCATGGCGACGATGATGTCATACTGATCGTCATGGCGACGGTGTTGCCATAATGGTCGTCATGGCGACGATGATGTCATAATGGTCGTCATGGCGACGATGATGTCATAATGGTCGTCATGGCGACGATGATGTCATAATGGTCGTCATGCCGACGATGATGTCATAATGGTCATCACGGCGACGATGATGTCATAATGGTCGTCACGGCGACGGTTATGTCATAATGGTCGTCATGGCGACGATGATGTCATAATGGTCGTCATGGCGACGATGATGTCATAATGGTCGTCATGCCGACGATGATGTCATAATGGTCGTCATGGCGAAGATGATGTCATAATGGTCGTCATGGCGAAGATGATGTCATAATGGTCGTCATGGCGACGATGATGCCATAATGGTCGTCATGGCGACGATGATGCCATAATGGTCGTCATGGCGACGATGATGTCATAATGGTCGTCATGGCGACGATGATGTCAATATGGTGGTCATGGCTTTGGTGACGTCATAATGGTCGTCATGGCGACGATGATGTCATAATGGTCGTCATGGCGACGATGATGTCATACTGGTCGTCATGGCGACGGTGTTGCCATAATGGTCGTCATGGCGACGATGATGTCATAATGGTCGTCACGGCGACAATGATGTCATAATGGTCGTCACGGCGACGGTAATGTCATAATGGTCGTCATGGCGACGATGATGTCATACTGGTCGTCATGGCGACATTGTTGCCATAATGGTCGACATGGCGACGATGACGTCATAATGGTCGTCATGGCGACGATGATGTCATAATGGTCGTCACGGCGACGGTTATGTCATAATGGTCGTCATGGCGACGATGATGTCATACTGATCGTCATGGCGACGGTGCTGCCATAATGGTCGTCATGGCGACGATGATGTCATAATGGTCGTCATGGCGACGATGATGTCATAATGGTCGTCATGGCGACGATGATGTCATAATGGTCGTCATGCCGACGATGATGTCATAATGGTCATCACGGCGACGATGATGTCATAATGGTCGTCACGGCGACGGTTATGTCATAATGGTCGTCATGGCGACGATGATGTCATAATGGTCGTCATGGCGACGATGATGTCATAATGGTCGTCATGCCCACGATGATGTCATAATGGTCGTCATGGCGAAGATGATGTCATAATGGTCGTCATGGCGACGATGATGTCATAATGGTCGTCATGGTGACGATGATGTCATAATGGTCGTCATGGCGACGATGATGTCATAATGGTCGTCATGGCGACGATGATGTCATAATGGTCGTCATGGCGACGATGATGTCATACTGGTCGTCATGGCGACGGTGTTGCCATAATGGTCGTCATGGCGACGATGATGTCATAATGGTCGTCACGGCGACAATGATGTCATAATGGTCGTCACGGCGACGGTAATGTCATAATGGTCGTCATGGCGACGATGATGTCATAATGGTCGTCACGGCGACGGTTATGTCATAATGGTCGTCATGGCGACGATGATGTCATACTGATCATCATGGCGACGGTGTTGCCATAATGGTCGTCATGGCGACGATGATGTCATAATGGTCGTCATGGCGACGATGATGTCATAATGGTCGTCATGGCGACGATGATGTCATAATGGTTGTCATGCCGACGATGATGTCATAATGGTCATCACGGCGACGATGATGTCATAATGGTCGTCACGGCGACGGTTATGTCATAATGGTCGTCATGGCGACGATGATGTCATAATGGTCGTCATGGCGACGATGATGTCATAATGGTCGTCATGCCGACGATGATGTCATAATGGTCGTCATGGCGAAGATGATGTCATAATGGTCGTCATGGCGACGATGATGCCATAATGGTCGTCATGGCGACGATGATGTCATAATGGTCGTCATGGCGACGATGATGTCATAATGGTCGTCATGGCGACGATGATGTCATAATGGTCGTCATGGCGACGATGATGTCAATATGGTGGTCATGGCTTTGGTGATGTCATAATGGTCGTCATGGCGACGATGATGTCATAATGGTCGTCATGGCGACGATGATGTCATACTGGTCGTCATGGCGACGGTGTTGCCATAATGGTCGTCATGGCGACGATGATGTCATAATGGTCGTCACGGCGACAATGATGTCATAATGGTCGTCACGGCGACGGTAATGTCATAATGGTCGTCATGGCGACGATGATGTCATACTGGTCGTCATGGCGACATTGTTGCCATAATGGTCGACATGGCGACGATGACGTCATAATGGTCGTCATGGCGCCGATGATGTCATAATGGTCGTCACGGCGACGGTTATGTCATAATGGTCGTCATGGCGACGATGATGTCATACTGATCGTCATGGCGACGGTGCTGCCATAATGGTCGTCATGGCGACGATGATGTCATAATGGTCGTCATGGCGACGATGATGTCATAATGGTCGTCATGGCGACGATGATGTCATAATGGTCGTCATGCCGACGATGATGTCATAATGGTCATCACGGCGACGATGATGTCATAATGGTCGTCATGGCGACGATGATGTCATAATGGTCGTCATGCCGACGATGATGTCATAATGGTCATCACGGCGACGATGATGTCATAATGGTCGTCACGGCGACGGTTATGTCATAATGGTCGTCATGGCGACGATGATGTCATAATGGTCGTCATGGCGACGATGATGTCATAATGGTCGTCATGCCGACGATGATGTCATAATGGTCGTCATGGCGAAGATGATGTCATAATGGTCGTCATGGCGACGATGATGTCATAATGGTCGTCATGGTGACGATGATGTCATAATGGTCGTCATGGCGACGATGATGTCATAATGGTCGTCATGGCGACGATGATGTCATAATGGTCGTCATGGCGACGATGATGTCATACTGGTCGTCATGGCGACGGTGTTGCCATAATGGTCGTCATGGCGACGATGATGTCATAATGGTCGTCACGGCGACAATGATGTCATAATGGTCGTCACGGCGACGGTAATGTCATAATGGTCGTCATGGCGACGATGATGTCATACTGGTCGTCATGGCGACGGTGTTGCCATAATGGTCGACATGGCGACGATGACGTCATAATGGTCGTCATGGTGACGATGATGTCATAATGGTCGTCATGGCGACGATGATGTCATAATGGTCGTCATGGCGACGATGATGTCATAATGGTCGTCATGGCGACGATGATGTCATACTGGTCGTCATGGCGACGGTGTTGCCATAATGGTCGTCATGGCGACGATGATGTCATAATGGTCGTCACGGCGACAATGATGTCATAATGGTCGTCACGGCGACGGTAATGTCATAATGGTCGTCATGGCGACGATGATGTCATACTGGTCGTCATGGCGACGGTGTTGCCATAATGGTCGACATGGCGACGATGACGTCATAATGGTCGTCATGGCGACGATGATGTCATAATGGTCGTCACGGCGACGGTTATGTCATAATGGTCGTCATGGCGACGATGATGTCATACTGATCGTCATGGCGACGGTGTTGCCATAATCGTCGTCATGGCGACGATGATGTCATAATGGTCGTCATGGCGACGATGATGTCATAATGGTCGTCATGGCGACGATGATGTCATAATGGTCGTCATGCCGACGATGATGTCATAATGGTCATCACGGCGACGATGATGTCATAATGGTCGTCACTGCGACGGTTATGTCATAATGGTCGTCATGGCGACGATGATGTCATAATGGTCGTCATGGCGACGATGATGTCATAATGGTCGTTATGCCGACGATGATGTCATAATGGTCGTCATGGCGAAGATGATGTCATAATGGTCGTCATGCCGACGATGATGTCATAATGGTCGTCATGGCGAAGATGATGTCATAATGGTCGTCATGGCGACGATGATGTCATAATGGTCGTCATGGTGACGATGATGTCATAATGGTCGTCATGGCGACGATGATGTCATAATGGTCGTCATGGCGACGATGATGTCAATATGGTGGTCATGGCTTTGGTGATGTCATAATGGTCGTCATGGCGACGATGATGTCATAATGGTCGTCATGGCGACGATGATGTCATAATGGTCGTCATGGCGACGATGATGTCATACTGGTCGTCATGGCGACGGTGTTGCCATAATGGTCGACATGGCGACGATGACGTCATAATGGTCGTCATGGCGACGATGATGTCATAATGGTCGTCACGGCGACGGTTATGTCATAATGGTCGTCATGGCGACGATGATGTCATACTGATCGTCATGGCGACGATGATGTCATAATGGTCGTCATGGCGACGATGATGTCATAATGGTCGTCATGGCGACGATGATGTCATAATGGTCGTCATGCCGACGATGATGTCATAATGGTCATCACGGCGACGATGATGTCATAATGGTCGTCACGGCGACGGTTATGTCATAATGGTCGTCATGGCGACGATGATGTCATAATGGTCGTCATGGCGACGATGATGTCATAATGGTCGTCATGCCGACGATGATGTCATAATGGTCGTCATGGCGAAGATGATGTCATAATGGTCGTCATGGCGAAGATGATGTCATAATGGTCGTCATGGCGACGATGATGCCATAATGGTCGTCATGGTGACGATGATGTCATAATGGTCGTCATGGCGACGATGATGTCATAATGGTCGTCATGGCGACGATGATGTCAATATGGTGGTCATGGCTTTGGTGATGACATAATGGTCGTCATGGCGACGATGATGTCATAATGGTCGTCATGGCGACGATGATGTCATACTGGTCGTCATGGCGACGGTGTTGCCATAATGGTCGACATGGCGACGATGACGTCATAATGGTCGTCATGGCGACGATGATGTCATAATGGTCGTCACGGCGACGGTTATGTCATAATGGTCGTCATGGCGACGATGATGTCATACTGATCGTCATGGCGACGGTGTTGCCATAATCGTCGTCATGGCGACGATGATGTCATAATGGTCGTCATGGCGACGATGATGTCATAATGGTCGTCATGGCGACGATGATGTCATAATGGTCGTCATGCCGACGATGATGTCATAATGGTCATCACGGCGACGATGATGTCATAATGGTCGTCACTGCGACGGTTATGTCATAATGGTCGTCATGGCGACGATGATGTCATAATGGTCGTCATGGCGACGATGATGTCATAATGGTCGTCATGCCGACGATGATGTCATAATGGTCGTCATGGCGAAGATGATGTCATAATGGTCGTCATGCCGACGATGATGTCATAATGGTCGTCATGGCGAAGATGATGTCATAATGGTCGTCATGGCGACGATGATGTCATAATGGTCGTCATGGTGACGATGATGTCATAATGGTCGTCATGGCGACGATGATGTCATAATGGTCGTCATGGCGACGATGATGTCAATATGGTGGTCATGGCTTTGGTGATGTCATAATGGTCGTCATGGCGACGATGATGTCATAATGGTCGTCATGGCGACGATGATGTCATAATGGTCGTCATGGCGACGATGATGTCATACTGGTCGTCATGGCGACGGTGTTGCCATAATGGTCGACATGGCGACGATGACGTCATAATGGTCGTCATGGCGACGATGATGTCATAATGGTCGTCACGGCGACGGTTATGTCATAATGGTCGTCATGGCGACGATGATGTCATACTGATCGTCATGGCGACGATGATGTCATAATGGTCGTCATGGCGACGATGATGTCATAATGGTCGTCATGGCGACGATGATGTCATAATGGTCGTCATGCCGACGATGATGTCATAATGGTCATCACGGCGACGATGATGTCATAATGGTCGTCACGGCGACGGTTATGTCATAATGGTCGTCATGGCGACGATGATGTCATAATGGTCGTCATGGCGACGATGATGTCATAATGGTCGTCATGCCGACGATGATGTCATAATGGTCGTCATGGCGAAGATGATGTCATAATGGTCGTCATGGCGAAGATGATGTCATAATGGTCGTCATGGCGACGATGATGCCATAATGGTCGTCATGGTGACGATGATGTCATAATGGTCGTCATGGCGACGATGATGTCATAATGGTCGTCATGGCGACGATGATGTCAATATGGTGGTCATGGCTTTGGTGATGACATAATGGTCGTCATGGCGACGATGATGTCATAATGGTCGTCATGGCGACGATGATGTCATACTGGTCGTCATGGCGACGGTGTTGCCATAATGGTCGTCATGGCGACGATGATGTCATAATGGTCGTCACGGCGACAATGATGTCATAATGGTCGTCACGGCGACGGTAATGTCATAATGGTCGTCATGGCGACGATGATGTCATACTGGTCGTCATGGCGACGTTGTTGCCATAATGGTCGACATGGCGACGATGACGTCATAATGGTCGTCATGGCGACGATGATGTCCTAATGGTCGTCACGGCGACGATGATGTCATAATGGTCGTCACGGCGACAATGATGTCATACTGATCGTCATGGCGACGGTGCTGCCATAATGGTCGTCATGGCGACGATGATGTCATAATGGTCGTCATGGCGACGATGATGTCATAATGGTCGTCATGGCGACGATGATGTCATAATGGTCGTAATGCCGACGATGATGTCATAATGGTCATCACGGCGACGATGATGTCATAATGGTCGTCACGGCGACGGTTATGTCATAATGGTCGTCATGGCGACGATGATGTCATAATGGTCGTCATGGCGATGATGATGTCATAATGGTCGTCATGCCGACGATGATGTCATAATGGTCGTCATGGCGAAGATGATGTCATAATGGTCGTCATGGCGACGATGATGTCATAATGGTCGTCATGCCGACGATGATGTCATACTGGTCGTCATGGCGACGGTGTTGCCATAATGGTCGTCATGGCGACGATGATGTCATAATGGTCGTCACGGCGACAATGATGTCATAATGGTCGTCACGGCGACAATGATGTCATAATGGTCGTCACGGCGACGGTAATGTCATAATGGTCGTCATGGCGACGATGATGTCATACTGGTCGTCATGGCGACGGTGTTGCCATAATGGTCGACATGGCGACGATGACGTCATAATGGTCGTCATGGCGACGATGATGTCATAATGGTCGTCACGGCGACAATGATGTCATAATGGTCGTCACGGCGACGGTAATGTCATAATGGTCGTCATGGCGACGATGATGTCATACTGGTCGTCATGGCGACGGTGTTGCCATAATGGTCGACATGGCGACGATGACGTCATAATGGTCGTCATGGCGACGATGATGTCATAATGGTCGTCACGGCGACGGTTATGTCATAATGGTCATCTTGGCGACGATGATGTCATACTGATCGTCATGGCGACGGTGTTGCCATAATGGTCGTCATGGCGACGATGATGTCATAATGGTCGTCATGGCGACGATGATGTCATAATGGTCGTCATGGCGACGATGATGTCATAATGGTCGTCATGCCGACGATGATGTCATAATGGTCATCACGGCGACGATGATGTCATAATGGTCGTCACTGCGACGGTTATGTCATAATGGTCGTCATGGCGACGATGATGTCATAATGGTCGTCATGGCGACGATGATGTCATAATGGTCGTCATGCCGACAATGATGTCATAATGGTCGTCATGGCGAAGATGATGTCATAATGGTCGTCATGGCGACGATGATGTCATAATGGTCGTCATGGCGACGATGACGTCATAATGGTCGTCATGGCGACGATGATGTCATAATGGTCGTCATGGCGACGGTGATGTCATAATATTCCTCTTGGCGACGATGATATCATAATGGTCGTCATGCCGACGATGATGTCATAATGGTCGTCATGGCGACGGTGTTGCCATAATGGTCGTCATGGCGACGATGATGTCATAATGGTCGTCATGGCGACGATGATGTCATAATGATCGTCATGGCGACGATGATGTCATTATGGTGGTCATGGCTTTGGTGATGTCATAATGGTCATCATGGCGACGGTGATGTCATAATGGCCGTCATGGCAATGGTGATGTCAGAATGGTCGTCATGGCGACGATGATGTCAGTATGGTGGTCATGGCTTTGGTGATGTCATAATGGTCGTCATGGCGACGATGATGTCATTATGGTTGTCATGGCTTTGGTGATGTCATAATGGTCGTCATGGCGACGATGATGTCATACTGGTCGTCATGGCGACGGTGTTGCCATAATGGTCGACATGGCGACGATGACGTCATAATGGTCGTCATGGCGACGATGATGTCATAATGGTCGTCACGGCGACGGTTATGTCATAATGGTCGTCATGGCGACGATGATGTCATACTGATCGTCATGGCGACGGTGTTGCCATAATGGTCGTCATGGCGACGATGATGTCATAATGGTCGTCATGGCGACGATGATGTCATAATGGTCGTCATGGCGACGATGATGTCATAATGGTCGTCATGCCGACGATGATGTCATAATGGTCATCACGGCGACGATGATGTCATAATGGTCGTCACTGCGACGGTTATGTCATAATGGTCGTCATGGCGACGATGATGTCATAATGGTCGTCATGGCGACGATGATGTCATAATGGTCGTCATGCCGACGATGATGTCATAATGGTCGTCATGGCGAAGATGATGTCATAATGGTCGTCATGGCGACGATGATGTCATAATGGTCGTCATGGCGACGGTGTTGCCATAATGGTCGTCATGGCGACGATGATGTCATAATGGTCGTCATGGCGACGGTGATGTCATAATGGTCATCATGCCGACGATGATGTCATAATGGTCGTCACGGCGACGATGATGTCATAATGGTCGTCATGCCGACGATGATGTCATAATGGTCGTCATGGCGACGGTGTTGCCATAATGGTCGTCATGGCGACGATGATGTCATAATGGTCGTCATGGCGACGGTGATGTCATAATGGTCGTCATGCCGACGATGATGTCATAATGGTCGTCATGGCGAAGATGATGTCATAATGGTCGTCATGGCGACGATGATGTCATAATGGTCGTCATGGTGACGATGATGTCATAATGGTCGTCATGGCGACGATGATGTCATAATGGTCGTCATGGCGACGATGATGTCATAATGGTCGTCATGGCGACGATGATGTCAATATGGTGGTCATGGCTTTGGTGATGTCATAATGGTCGTCATGGCGACGATGATGTCATAATGGTCGTCATGGCGACGATGATGTCATACTGGTCGTCATGGCGACGGTGTTGCCATAATGGTCGTCATGGCGACGATGATGTCATAATGGTCGTCACGGCGACAATGATGTCATAATGGTTGTCACGGCGACGGTAATGTCATAATGGTCGTCATGGCGACGATGATGTCATACTGGTCGTCATGCCGACGATGATGTCATAATGGTCATCACGGCGACGATGATGTCATAATGGTCGTCACGGCGACGGTTATGTCATAATGGTCGTCATGGCGACGATGATGTCATAATGGTCGTCATGACGACGATGATGTCATAATGGTCGTCATGCCGACGATGATGTCATAATGGTCGTCATGGCGAAGATGATGTCATAATGGTCGTCATGGCGACGATGATGTCATAATGGTCGTCATGGTGACGATGATGTCATAATGGTCGTCATGGCGACGATGATGTCATAATGGTCGTCATGGCGACGATGATGTCAATATGGTGGTCATGGCTTTGGTGATGTCATAATGGTCGTCATGGCGACGATGATGTCATAATGGTCGTCATGGCGACGATGATGTCATACTGGTCGTCATGGCGACGATGATGTCATAATGGTCGTCACGGCGACGATGATGTCATAATGGTCGTCACGGCGACGGTAATGTCATAATGGTCGTCATGGCGACGATGATGTCATACTGGTCGTCATGGCGACGATGATGTCAATATGGTGGTCATGGCTTTGGTGATGTCATAATGGTCGTCATGGCGACGATGATGTCATAATTGTCGTCATGGCGACGATGATGTCATAATGGTCGTCATGGCGACGATGATGTCATACTGGTCGTCATGGCGACGGTGTTGCCATAATGGTCGACATGGCGACGATGACGTCATAATGGTCGTCATGGCGACGATGATGTCATAATGGTCGTCACGGCGACGGTTATGTCATAATGGTCGTCATGGCGACGATGATGTCATACTGATCGTCATGGCGACGATGATGTCATAATGGTCGTCATGGCGACGATGATGTCATAATGGTCGTCATGGCGACGATGATGTCATAATGGTCGTCATGCCGACGATGATGTCATAATGGTCATCACGGCGACGATGATGTCATAATGGTCGTCACGGCGACGGTTATGTCATAATGGTCGTCATGGCGACGATGATGTCATAATGGTCGTCATGGCGACGATGATGTCATAATGGTCGTCATGCCGACGATGATGTCATAATGGTCGTCATGGCGAAGATGATGTCATAATGGTCGTCATGGCGAAGATGATGTCATAATGGTCGTCATGGCGACGATGATGCCATAATGGTCGTCATGGTGACGATGATGTCATAATGGTCGTCATTGCGACGATGATGTCATAATGGTCGTCATGGCGACGATGATGTCAATATGGTGGTCATGGCTTTGGTGATGACATAATGGTCGTCATGGCGACGATGATGTCATAATGGTCGTCATGGCGACGATGATGTCATACTGGTCGTCATGGCGACGGTGTTGCCATAATGGTCGACATGGCGACGATGACGTCATAATGGTCGTCATGGCGACGATGATGTCATAATGGTCGTCACGGCGACGGTTATGTCATAATGGTCGTCATGGCGACGATGATGTCATACTGATCGTCATGGCGACGGTGTTGCCATAATCGTCGTCATGGCGACGATGATGTCATAATGGTCGTCATGGCGACGATGATGTCATAATGGTCGTCATGGCGACGATGATGTCATAATGGTCGTCATGCCGACGATGATGTCATAATGGTCATCACGGCGACGATGATGTCATAATGGTCGTCACTGCGACGGTTATGTCATAATGGTCGTCATGGCGACGATGATGTCATAATGGTCGTCATGGCGACGATGATGTCATAATGGTCGTTATGCCGACGATGATGTCATAATGGTCGTCATGGCGAAGATGATGTCATAATGGTCGTCATGCCGACGATGATGTCATAATGGTCGTCATGGCGAAGATGATGTCATAATGGTCGTCATGGCGACGATGATGTCATAATGGTCGTCATGGTGACGATGATGTCATAATGGTCGTCATGGCGACGATGATGTCATAATGGTCGTCATGGCGACGATGATGTCAATATGGTGGTCATGGCTTTGGTGATGTCATAATGGTCGTCATGGCGACGATGATGTCATAATGGTCGTCATGGCGACGATGATGTCATAATGGTCGTCATGGCGACGATGATGTCATACTGGTCGTCATGGCGACGGTGTTGCCATAATGGTCGTCATGGCGACGATGATGTCATAATGGTCGTCACGGCGACAATGATGTCATAATGGTCGTCACGGCGACGGTAATGTCATAATGGTCGTCATGGCGACGATGATGTCATACTGGTCGTCATGGCGACGGTGTTGCCATAATGGTCGACATGGCGACGATGACGTCATAATGGTCGTCATGGCGACGATGATGTCATAATGGTCGTCACGGCGACGGTTATGTCATAATGGTCATCTTGGCGACGATGATGTCATACTGATCGTCATGGCGACGGTGTTGCCATAATGGTCGTCATGGCGACGATGATGTCATAATGGTCGTCATGGCGACGATGATGTCATAATGGTCGTCATGGCGACGATGATGTCATAATGGTCGTCATGCCGACGATGATGTCATAATGGTCATCACGGCGACGATGATGTCATAATGGTCGTCACTGCGACGGTTATGTCATAATGGTCGTCATGGCGACGATGATGTCATAATGGTCGTCATGGCGACGATGATGTCATAATGGTCGTCATGCCGACAATGATGTCATAATGGTCGTCATGGCGAAGATGATGTCATAATGGTCGTCATGGCGACGATGATGTCATAATGGTCGTCATGGCGACGATGACGTCATAATGGTCGTCATGGCGACGATGATGTCATAATGGTCGTCATGGCGACGGTGATGTCATAATATTCCTCTTGGCGACGATGATATCATAATGGTCGTCATGCCGACGATGATGTCATAATGGTCGTCATGGCGACGGTGTTGCCATAATGGTCGTCATGGCGACGATGATGTCATAATGGTCGTCATGGCGACGATGATGTCATAATGATCGTCATGGCGACGATGATGTCATTATGGTGGTCATGGCTTTGGTGATGTCATAATGGTCATCATGGCGACGGTGATGTCATAATGGCCGTCATGGCAATGGTGATGTCAGAATGGTCGTCATGGCGACGATGATGTCAGTATGGTGGTCATGGCTTTGGTGATGTCATAATGGTCGTCATGGCGACGATGATGTCATTATGGTTGTCATGGCTTTGGTGATGTCATAATGGTCGTCATGGCGACGGTGATGTCATAATGGTCGTCATGGCGACGATGATGTCATAATGGTCGTCACGGCGACGATGATGTCATAATGGTCGTCATGCCGACGATGATGTCATAATGGTCGTCATGGCGACGGTGTTGCCATAATGGTCGTCATGGCGACGATGATGTCATAATGGTCGTCATGGCGAAGATGATGTCATAATGGTCGTCATGGCGACGATGATGTCATAATGGTCGTCATGGCGACGATGATGTCATAATGGTCGTCATGGCGACGATGATGTCATAATGGTCGTCATGGCGACGATGATGTCATAATGGTCGTCATGGCGACGATGATGTCATAATGGTCGTCATGGCGACGATGATGTCATAATGGTCGTCATGGCGACGATGATGTCATAATGGTCGTCATGCCGACGATGATGTCATAATGGTCGTCATGGCGAAGATGATGTCATAATGGTCGTCATGGCGACGATGATGTCATAATGGTCGTCATGGTGACGATGATGTCATAATGGTCGTCATGGCGACGATGATGTCATAATGGTCGTCATGGCGACGATGATGTCATAATGGTCGTCATGGCGACGATGATGTCATAATGGTCGTCATGGCGACGATGATGTCATACTGGTCGTCATGGCGACGGTGTTGCCATAATGGTCGTCATGGCGACGATGATGTCATAATGGTCGTCACGGCGACAATGATGTCATAATGGTCGTCACGGCGACGGTAATGTCATAATGGTCGTCATGGCGACGATGATGTCATACTGGTCGTCATGGCGACGGTGTTGCCATAATGGTCGACATGGCGACGATGACGTCATAATGGTCGTCATGGCGACGATGATGTCATAATGGTCGTCACGGCGACGGTTATGTCATAATGGTCGTCATGGCGACGATGATGTCATACTGATCGTCATGGCGACGGTGTTGCCATAATGGTCGTCATGGCGACGATGATGTCATAATGGTCGTCATGGCGACGATGATGTCATAATGGTCGTCATGGCGACGATGATGTCATAATGGTCGTCATGCCGACGATGATGTCATAATGGTCATCACGGCGACGATGATGTCATAATGGTCGTCACTGCGACGGTTATGTCATAATGGTCGTCATGGCGACGATGATGTCATAATGGTCGTCATGGCGACGATGATGTCATAATGGTCGTCATGCCGACGATGATGTCATAATGGTCGTCATGGCGAAGATGATGTCATAATGGTCGTCATGGCGACGATGATGTCATAATGGTCGTCATGGCGACGGTGTTGCCATAATGGTCGTCATGGCGACGATGATGTCATAATGGTCGTCATGGCGACGGTGATGTCATAATGGTCATCATGCCGACGATGATGTCATAATGGTCGTCACGGCGACGATGATGTCATAATGGTCGTCATGCCGACGATGATGTCATAATGGTCGTCATGGCGACGGTGTTGCCATAATGGTCGTCATGGCGACGATGATGTCATAATGGTCGTCATGGCGACGGTGATGTCATAATGGTCGTCATGCCGACGATGATGTCATAATGGTCGTCATGGCGAAGATGATGTCATAATGGTCGTCATGGCGACGATGATGTCATAATGGTCGTCATGGTGACGATGATGTCATAATGGTCGTCATGGCGACGATGATGTCATAATGGTCGTCATGGCGACGATGATGTCATAATGGTCGTCATGGCGACGATGATGTCAATATGGTGGTCATGGCTTTGGTGATGTCATAATGGTCGTCATGGCGACGATGATGTCATAATGGTCGTCATGGCGACGATGATGTCATACTGGTCGTCATGGCGACGGTGTTGCCATAATGGTCGTCATGGCGACGATGATGTCATAATGGTCGTCACGGCGACAATGATGTCATAATGGTTGTCACGGCGACGGTAATGTCATAATGGTCGTCATGGCGACGATGATGTCATACTGGTCGTCATGCCGACGATGATGTCATAATGGTCATCACGGCGACGATGATGTCATAATGGTCGTCACGGCGACGGTTATGTCATAATGGTCGTCATGGCGACGATGATGTCATAATGGTCGTCATGACGACGATGATGTCATAATGGTCGTCATGCCGACGATGATGTCATAATGGTCGTCATGGCGAAGATGATGTCATAATGGTCGTCATGGCGACGATGATGTCATAATGGTCGTCATGGTGACGATGATGTCATAATGGTCGTCATGGCGACGATGATGTCATAATGGTCGTCATGGCGACGATGATGTCAATATGGTGGTCATGGCTTTGGTGATGTCATAATGGTCGTCATGGCGACGATGATGTCATAATGGTCGTCATGGCGACGATGATGTCATACTGGTCGTCATGGCGACGGTGTTGCCATAATGGTCGTCATGGCGACGATGATGTCATAATGGTCGTCACGGCGACAATGATGTCATAATGGTCGTCACGGCGACGGTAATGTCATAATGGTCGTCATGGCGACGATGATGTCATACTGGTCGTCATGGCGACGGTGTTGCCATAATGGTCGACATGGCGACGATGACGTCATAATGGTCGTCATGGCGACGATGATGTCATAATGGTCGTCACGGCGATGGTTATGTCATAATGGTCGTCATGGCGACGATGATGTCATACTGATCGTCATGGCGACGGTGTTGCCATAATGGTCGTCATGGCGACGATGATGTCATAATGGTCGTCATGGCGATGATGATGTCATAATGGTCGTCATGCCGACGATGATGTCATAATGGTCGTCACGGCGACGATGATGTCATAATGGTCGTCATGCCGACGATGATGTCATAATGGTCGTCATGGCGACGGTGTTGCCATAATGGTCGTCATGGCGACGATGATGTCATAATGGTCGTCATGGCGACGGTGATGTCATAATGGTCGTCATGCCGACGATGATGTCATAATGGTCGTCATGGCGAAGATGATGTCATAATGGTCGTCATGGCGACGATGATGTCATAATGGTCGTCATGGTGACGATGATGTCATAATGGTCGTCATGGCGACGATGATGTCATAATGGTCGTCATGGCGAAGATGATGTCATAATGGTCGTCATGGCGACGATGATGTCATAATGGTCGTCATGGTGACGATGATGTCATAATGGTCGTCATGGCGACGATGATGTCATAATGGTCGTCACGGCGACGGTAATGTCATAATGGTCGTCATGGCGACGATGATGTCATACTGGTCGTCATGCCGACGATGATGTCATAATGGTCGTCACGGCGACGGTTATGTCATAATGGTCGTCATGGCGACGATGATGTCATAATGGTCGTCACGGCGACGATGATGTCATAATGGTCGTCATGCCGACGATGATGTCATAATGGTCGTCATGGCGACGGTGTTGCCATAATGGTCGTCATGGCGACGATGATGTCATAATGGTCGTCATGGCGAAGATGATGTCATAATGGTCGTCATGGCGACGATGATGTCATAATGGTCGTCATGGTGACGATGATGTCATAATGGTCGTCATGGCGACGATGATGTCATAATGGTCGTCATGGCGACGATGATGTCATAATGGTCGTCATGGCGACGATGATGTCATAATGGTCGTCATGGCGACGATGATGTCATAATGGTCGTCATGGCGACGATGATGTCATAATGGTCGTCATGCCGACGATGATGTCATAATGGTCGTCATGGCGAAGATGATGTCATAATGGTCGTCATGGCGACGATGATGTCATAATGGTCGTCATGGTGACGATGATGTCATAATGGTCGTCATGGCGACGATGATGTCATAATGGTCGTCATGGCGACGATGATGTCATAATGGTCGTCATGGCGACGATGATGTCATAATGGTCGTCATGGCGACGGTGTTGCCATAATGGTCGTCATGGCGACGATGATGTCATAATGGTCGTCACGGCGACAATGATGTCATAATGGTCGTCACGGCGACGGTAATGTCATAATGGTCGTCATGGCGACGATGATGTCATACTGGTCGTCATGGCGACGGTGTTGCCATAATGGTCGACATGGCGACGATGACGTCATAATGGTCGTCATGGCGACGATGATGTCATAATGGTCGTCACGGCGACGGTTATGTCATAATGGTCGTCATGGCGACGATGATGTCATACTGATCGTCATGGCGACGGTGTTGCCATAATGGTCGTCATGGCGACGATGATGTCATAATGGTCGTCATGGCCACGATGATGTCATAATGGTCGTCATGGCGACGATGATGTCATAATGGTCGTCATGCCGACGATGATGTCATAATGGTCATCACGGCGACGATGATGTCATAATGGTCGTCACTGCGACGGTTATGTCATAATGGTCGTCATGGCGACGATGATGTCATAATGGTCGTCATGGCGACGATGATGTCATAATGGTCGTCATGCCGACGATGATGTCATAATGGTCGTCATGGCGAAGATGATGTCATAATGGTCGTCATGGCGACGATGATGTCATAATGGTCGTCATGGCGACGGTGTTGCCATAATGGTCGTCATGGCGACGATGATGTCATAATGGTCGTCATGGCGACGGTGATGTCATAATGGTCATCATGCCGACGATGATGTCATAATGGTCGTCACGGCGACGATGATGTCATAATGGTCGTCATGCCGACGATGATGTCATAATGGTCGTCATGGCGACGGTGTTGCCATAATGGTCGTCATGGCGACGATGATGTCATAATGGTCGTCATGGCGACGGTGATGTCATAATGGTCGTCATGCCGACGATGATGTCATAATGGTCGTCATGGCGAAGATGATGTCATAATGGTCGTCATGGCGACGATGATGTCATAATGGTCGTCATGGTGACGATGATGTCATAATGGTCGTCATGGCGACGATGATGTCATAATGGTCGTCATGGCGACGATGATGTCATAATGGTCGTCATGGCGACGATGATGTCAATATGGTGGTCATGGCTTTGGTGATGTCATAATGGTCGTCATGGCGACGATGATGTCATAATGGTCGTCATGGCGACGATGATGTCATACTGGTCGTCATGGCGACGGTGTTGCCATAATGGTCGTCATGGCGACGATGATGTCATAATGGTCGTCACGGCGACAATGATGTCATAATGGTTGTCACGGCGACGGTAATGTCATAATGGTCGTCATGGCGACGATGATGTCATACTGGTCGTCATGCCGACGATGATGTCATAATGGTCATCACGGCGACGATGATGTCATAATGGTCGTCACGGCGACGGTTATGTCATAATGGTCGTCATGGCGACGATGATGTCATAATGGTCGTCATGACGACGATGATGTCATAATGGTCGTCATGCCGACGATGATGTCATAATGGTCGTCATGGCGAAGATGATGTCATAATGGTCGTCATGGCGACGATGATGTCATAATGGTCGTCATGGTGACGATGATGTCATAATGGTCGTCATGGCGACGATGATGTCATAATGGTCGTCATGGCGACGATGATGTCAATATGGTGGTCATGGCTTTGGTGATGTCATAATGGTCGTCATGGCGACGATGATGTCATAATGGTCGTCATGGCGACGATGATGTCATACTGGTCGTCATGGCGACGGTGTTGCCATAATGGTCGTCATGGCGACGATGATGTCATAATGGTCGTCACGGCGACAATGATGTCATAATGGTCGTCACGGCGACGGTAATGTCATAATGGTCGTCATGGCGACGATGATGTCATACTGGTCGTCATGGCGACGGTGTTGCCATAATGGTCGACATGGCGACGATGACGTCATAATGTTCGTCATGGCGACGATGATGTCATAATGGTCGTCACGGCGATGGTTATGTCATAATGGTCGTCATGGCGACGATGATGTCATACTGATCGTCATGGCGACGGTGTTGCCATAATGGTCGTCATGGCGACGATGATGTCATAATGGTCGTCATGGCGATGATGATGTCATAATGGTCGTCATGCCGACGATGATGTCATAATGGTCGTCACGGCGACGATGATGTCATAATGGTCGTCATGCCGACGATGATGTCATAATGGTCGTCATGGCGACGGTGTTGCCATAATGGTCGTCATGGCGACGATGATGTCATAATGGTCGTCATGGCGACGGTGATGTCATAATGGTCGTCATGCCGACGATGATGTCATAATGGTCGTCATGGCGAAGATGATGTCATAATGGTCGTCATGGCGACGATGATGTCATAATGGTCGTCATGGTGACGATGATGTCATAATGGTCGTCATGGCGACGATGATGTCATAATGGTCGTCATGGCGAAGATGATGTCATAATGGTCGTCATGGCGACGATGATGTCATAATGGTCGTCATGGTGACGATGATGTCATAATGGTCGTCATGGCGACGATGATGTCATAATGGTCGTCACGGCGACGGTAATGTCATAATGGTCGTCATGGCGACGATGATGTCATACTGATCGTCATGGCGACGGTGTTGCCATAATGGTCGTCATGGCGACGATGATGTCATAATGGTCGTCATGGCGACGATGATGTCATAATGGTCGTCATGGCGACGATGATGTCATAATGGTCGTCATGCCGACGATGATGTCATAATGGTCATCACGGCGACGATGATGTCATAATGGTCGTCACTGCGACGGTTATGTCATAATGGTCGTCATGGCGACGATGATGTCATAATGGTCGTCATGGCGACGATGATGTCATAATGGTCGTCATGCCGACGATGATGTCATAATGGTCGTCATGGCGAAGATGATGTCATAATGGTCGTCATGGCGACGATGATGTCATAATGGTCGTCATGGCGACGGTGTTGCCATAATGGTCGTCATGGCGACGATGATGTCATAATGGTCGTCATGGCGACGGTGATGTCATAATGGTCATCATGCCGACGATGATGTCATAATGGTCGTCACGGCGACGATGATGTCATAATGGTCGTCATGCCGACGATGATGTCATAATGGTCGTCATGGCGACGGTGTTGCCATAATGGTCGTCATGGCGACGATGATGTCATAATGGTCGTCATGGCGACGGTGATGTCATAATGGTCGTCATGCCGACGATGATGTCATAATGGTCGTCATGGCGAAGATGATGTCATAATGGTCGTCATGGCGACGATGATGTCATAATGGTCGTCATGGTGACGATGATGTCATAATGGTCGTCATGGCGACGATGATGTCATAATGGTCGTCATGGCGACGATGATGTCATAATGGTCGTCATGGCGACGATGATGTCAATATGGTGGTCATGGCTTTGGTGATGTCATAATGGTCGTCATGGCGACGATGATGTCATAATGGTCGTCATGGCGACGATGATGTCATACTGGTCGTCATGGCGACGGTGTTGCCATAATGGTCGTCATGGCGACGATGATGTCATAATGGTCGTCACGGCGACAATGATGTCATAATGGTTGTCACGGCGACGGTAATGTCATAATGGTCGTCATGGCGACGATGATGTCATACTGGTCGTCATGCCGACGATGATGTCATAATGGTCATCACGGCGACGATGATGTCATAATGGTCGTCACGGCGACGGTTATGTCATAATGGTCGTCATGGCGACGATGATGTCATAATGGTCGTCATGACGACGATGATGTCATAATGGTCGTCATGCCGACGATGATGTCATAATGGTCGTCATGGCGAAGATGATGTCATAATGGTCGTCATGGCGACGATGATGTCATAATGGTCGTCATGGTGACGATGATGTCATAATGGTCGTCATGGCGACGATGATGTCATAATGGTCGTCATGGCGACGATGATGTCAATATGGTGGTCATGGCTTTGGTGATGTCATAATGGTCGTCATGGCGACGATGATGTCATAATGGTCGTCATGGCGACGATGATGTCATACTGGTCGTCATGGCGACGGTGTTGCCATAATGGTCGTCATGGCGACGATGATGTCATAATGGTCGTCACGGCGACAATGATGTCATAATGGTCGTCACGGCGACGGTAATGTCATAATGGTCGTCATGGCGACGATGATGTCATACTGGTCGTCATGGCGACGGTGTTGCCATAATGGTCGACATGGCGACGATGACGTCATAATGTTCGTCATGGCGACGATGATGTCATAATGGTCGTCACGGCGATGGTTATGTCATAATGGTCGTCATGGCGACGATGATGTCATACTGATCGTCATGGCGACGGTGTTGCCATAATGGTCGTCATGGCGACGATGATGTCATAATGGTCGTCATGGCGATGATGATGTCATAATGGTCGTCATGCCGACGATGATGTCATAATGGTCGTCACGGCGACGATGATGTCATAATGGTCGTCATGCCGACGATGATGTCATAATGGTCGTCATGGCGACGGTGTTGCCATAATGGTCGTCATGGCGACGATGATGTCATAATGGTCGTCATGGCGACGGTGATGTCATAATGGTCGTCATGCCGACGATGATGTCATAATGGTCGTCATGGCGAAGATGATGTCATAATGGTCGTCATGGCGACGATGATGTCATAATGGTCGTCATGGTGACGATGATGTCATAATGGTCGTCATGGCGACGATGATGTCATAATGGTCGTCATGGCGAAGATGATGTCATAATGGTCGTCATGGCGACGATGATGTCATAATGGTCGTCATGGTGATGATGATGTCATAATGGTCGTCATGGCGACGATGATGTCATAATGGTCGTCACGGCGACGGTAATGTCATAATGGTCGTCATGGCGACGATGATGTCATACTGGTCGTCATGCCGACGATGATGTCATAATGGTCGTCACGGCGACGGTTATGTCATAATGGTCGTCACGGCGACGATGATGTCATAATGGTCGTCATGGCGACGATGATGTCATAATGGTCGTCATGGCGACGATGATGTCATAATGGTCGTCATGGCGACGATGATGCCATAATGGTCGTCATGGCGAAGATGATGTCATAATGGTCGTCATGGCGACGATGATGTCATAATGGTCGTCATGCCGACGATGATGTCATAATGGTCGTCATGGCGAAGATGATGTCATAATGGTCGTCATGGCGACGATGATGCCATAATGGTCGTCATGGTGACGATGATGTCATAATGGTCGTCATGGCGACGATGATGTCATAATGGTCGTCATGGCGACGATGATGTCAATATGGTGGTCATGGCGACGATGATGTCATAATGGTCGTCATGGCGACGATGATGTCATAATGGTCGTCATGGCGACGATGATGTCATAATGGTCGTCATGGCGACGATGATGTCATAATGGTCGTCATGCCGACGATGATGTCATAATGGTCATCACGGCGACGATGATGTCATAATGGTCGTCACGGCGACGGTTATGTCATAATGGTCGTCATGGCGACGATGATGTCATAATGGTCGTCATGGCGACGATGATGTCATAATGGTCGTCATGCCGACGATGATGTCATAATGGTCGTCATGGCGAAGATGATGTCATAATGGTCGTCATGGCGACGATGATGTCATAATGGTCGTCATGGCGACGATGATGTCATAATGGTCGTCATGGCGACGATGATGTCATAATGGTCGTCATGGCGACGATGATGTCATACTGGTCGTCATGGCGACGGTATTGCCATAATGGTCGTCATGGCGACGATGATGTCATAATGGTCGTCACGGCGACAATGATGTCATAATGGTCGTCACGGCGACGGTAATGTCATAATGGTCGTCATGGCGACGATGATGTCATACTGGTCGTCATGGCGACGGTGTTGCCATAATGGTCGACATGGCGACGATGACGTCATAATGGTCGTCACGGCGACGGTTATGTCATAATGGTCGTCATGGCGACGATGATGTCATACTGATCGTCATGGCGACGGTGTTGCCATAATGGTCGTCATGGCGACGATGATGTCATAATGGTCGTCATGGCGACGATGATGTCATAATGGTCGTCATGGCGACGATGATGTCATAATGGTCGTCATGCCGACGATGATGTCATAATGGTCATCACGGCGACGATGATGTCATAATGGTCGTCACTGCGACGGTTATGTCATAATGGTCGTCATGGCGACGATGATGTCATAATGGTCGTCATGGCGACGATGATGTCATAATGGTCGTCATGCCGACGATGATGTCATAATGGTCGTCATGGCGAAGATGATGTCATAATGGTCGTCATGGCGACGATGATGTCATAATGGTCGTCATGGCGACGATGACGTCATAATGGTCGTCATGGCGACGATGATGTCATAATGGTCGTCATGGCGACGGTGAGGTCATAATATTCCTCATGGCGACGATGATATCATAATGGTCGTCATGCCGACGATGATGTCATAATGTTCGTCATGGCGACGGTGTTGCCATAATGGTCGTCATGGCGACGATGATGTCATAATGGTCGTCATGGCGACGATGATGTCATAATGATCGTCATGGCGACGATGATGTCAGTATGGTGGTCATGGCTTTGGTGATGTCATAATGGTCATCATGGCGACGGTGATGTCATAATGGCCGTCATGGCAATGGTGATGTCAGAATGGTCGTCATGGCGACGATGATGTCAGTATGGTGGTCATGGCTTTGGTGATGTCATAATGGTCGTCATGGCGACGATGATGTCATTATGGTTGTCATGGCTTTGGTGATGTCATAATGGTCGTCATGGCGACGGTGATGTCATAATGGTCGTCATGGCGACGATGATGTCATAATGGTCGTCACGGCGACGATGATGTCATAATGGTCGTCATGCCGACGATGATGTCATAATGGTCGTCATGGCGACGGTGTTGCCATAATGGTCGTCATGGCGACGATGATGTCATAATGGTCGTTATGGCGAAGATGATGTCATAATGGTCGTCATGGCGACGATGATGTCATAATGGTCGTCATGGTGACGATGATGTCATAATGGTCGTCATGGCGACGATGATGTCATAATGGTCGTCATGGCGACGATGATGTCATAATGGTCGTCATGGCGACGATGATGTCAATATGGTGGTCATGGCTTTGGTGATGTCATAATGGTCGTCATGGCGACGATGATGTCATAATGGTCGTCATGGCGACGATGATGTCATACTGGTCGTCATGGCGACGGTGTTGCCATAATGGTCGTCATGGCGACGATGATGTCATAATGGTCGTCACGGCGACAATGATGTCATAATGGTTGTCACGGCGACGGTAATGTCATAATGGTCGTCATGGCGACGATGATGTCATACTGGTCGTCATGCCGACGATGATGTCATAATGGTCATCACGGCGACGATGATGTCATAATGGTCGTCACGGCGACGGTTATGTCATAATGGTCGTCATGGCGACGATGATGTCATAATGGTCGTTATGGCGACGATGATGTCATAATGGTCGTCATGCCGACGATGATGTCATAATGGTCGTCATGGCGAAGATGATGTCATAATGGTCGTCATGGCGACGATGATGTCATAATGGTCGTCATGGTGACGATGATGTCATAATGGTCGTCATGGCGACGATGATGTCATAATGGTCGTCATGGCGACGATGATGTCATACTGGTCGTCATGGCGACGGTGTTGCCATAATGGTCGTCATGGCGACGATGATGTCATAATGGTCGTCACGGCGACAATGATGTCATAATGGTCGTCACGGCGACGGTAATGTCATAATGGTCGTCATGGCGACGATGATGTCATACTGGTCGTCATGGCGACGGTGTTGCCATAATGGTCGACATGGCGACGATGACGTCATAATGGTCGTCACGGCGACGGTTATGTCATAATGGTCGTCATGGCGACGATGATGTCATACTGATCGTCATGGCGACGGTGTTGCCATAATGGTCGTCATGGCGACGATGATGTCATAATGGTCGTCACGGCGACGATGATGTCATAATGGTCGTCACTGCGACGGTTATGTCATAATGGTCGTCATGGCGACGATGATGTCATATTGGTCGTCATGGCGACGATGATGTCATAATGGTCGTCATGCCGACGATGATGTCATAATGGTCGTCATGGCGAAGATGATGTCATAATGGTCGTCATGGCGACGATGATGTCATAATGGTCGTCATGGCGACGATGACGTCATAATGGTCGTCATGGCGACGATGATGTCATAATGGTCGTCATGGCGACGGTGAGGTCATAATATTCCTCATGGCGACGATGATATCATAATGGTCGTCATGCCGACGATGATGTCATAATGTTCGTCATGGCGACGGTGTTGCCATAATGGTCGTCATGGCGACGATGATGTCATAATGGTCGTCATGGCGACGATGATGTCATAATGATCGTCATGGCGACGATGATGTCAGTATGGTGGTCATGGCTTTGGTGATGTCATAATGGTCATCATGGCGACGGTGATGTCATAATGGCCGTCATGGCAATGGTGATGTCAGAATGGTCGTCATGGCGACGATGATGTCAGTATGGTGGTCATGGCTTTGGTGATGTCATAATGGTCGTCATGGCGACGATGATGTCATTATGGTTGTCATGGCTTTGGTGATGTCATAATGGTCGTCATGGCGACGGTGATGTCATAATGGTCGTCATGGCGACGATGATGTCATAATGGTCGTCACGGCGACGATGATGTCATAATGGTCGTCATGCCGACGATGATGTCATAATGGTCGTCATGGCGACGGTGTTGCCATAATGGTCGTCATGGCGACGATGATGTCATAATGGTCGTTATGGCGAAGATGATGTCATAATGGTCGTCATGGCGACGATGATGTCATAATGGTCGTCATGGTGACGATGATGTCATAATGGTCGTCATGGCGACGATGATGTCATAATGGTCGTCATGGCGACGATGATGTCATAATGGTCGTCATGGCGACGATGATGTCAATATGGTGGTCATGGCTTTGGTGATGTCATAATGGTCGTCATGGCGACGATGATGTCATAATGGTCGTCATGGCGACGATGATGTCATACTGGTCGTCATGGCGACGGTGTTGCCATAATGGTCGTCATGGCGACGATGATGTCATAATGGTCGTCACGGCGACAATGATGTCATAATGGTTGTCACGGCGACGGTAATGTCATAATGGTCGTCATGGCGACGATGATGTCATACTGGTCGTCATGCCGACGATGATGTCATAATGGTCATCACGGCGACGATGATGTCATAATGGTCGTCACGGCGACGGTTATGTCATAATGGTCGTCATGGCGACGATGATGTCATAATGGTCGTTATGGCGACGATGATGTCATAATGGTCGTCATGCCGACGATGATGTCATAATGGTCGTCATGGCGAAGATGATGTCATAATGGTCGTCATGGCGACGATGATGTCATAATGGTCGTCATGGTGACGATGATGTCATAATGGTCGTCATGGCGACGATGATGTCATAATGGTCGTCATGGCGACGATGATGTCAATATGGTGGTCATGGCTTTGGTGATGTCATAATGGTCGTCATGGCGACGATGATGTCATAATGGTCGTCATGGCGACGATGATGTCATTCTGGTCGTCATGGCGACGGTGTTGCCATAATGGTCGTCATGGCGACGATGATGTCATAATGGTCGTCACGGCGACAATGATGTCATAATGGTCGTCATGGCGACGATGATGTCATACTGGTCTTCATGGCGACGGTGTTGCCATAATGGTCGACATGGCGACGATGACGTCATAATGGTCGTCATGGCGACGATGATGTCATAATGGTCGTCACGGCGACGGTTATGTCATAATGGTCGTCATGGCGACGATGATGTCATACTGATCGTCATGGCGACGGTGTTGCCATAATGGTCGTCATGGCGACGATGATGTCATAATGGTCGTCATGGCGACGATGATGTCATAATGGTCGTCATGGCGACGATGATGTCATAATGGTCATCACGGCGACGATGATGTCATAATGGTCGTCACGGCGACGGTTATGTCATAATGGTCGTCATGGCGACGATGATGTCATAATGGTCGTCATGGCGACGATGATGTCATAATGGTCGTCATGCCGACGATGATGTCATAATGGTCGTCATGGCGAAGATGATGTCATAATGGTCGTCATGGCGAAGATGATGTCATAATGGTCGTCATGGTGACGATGATGTCATAATGGTCGTCATGGCGACGATGATGTCATAATGGTCGTCATGGCGACGATGATGTCAATATGGTGGTCATGGCTTTGGTGATGTCATAATGGTCGTCATGGCGACGATGATGTCATAATGGTCGTCATGGCGACGATGATGTCATACTGGTCGTCATGGCGACGGTGTTGCCATAATGGTCGTCATGGCGACGATGATGTCATAATGGTCGTCACGGCGACAATGATGTCATAATGGTCGTCACGGCGACGGTAATGTCATAATGGTCGTCATGGCGACGATGATGTCATACTGGTCGTCATGGCGACATTGTTGCCATAATGGTCGACATGGCGACGATGACGTCATAATGGTCGTCATGGCGCCGATGATGTCATAATGGTCGTCACGGCGACGGTTATGTCATAATGGTCGTCATGGCGACGATGATGTCATACTGATCGTCATGGCGACGGTGCTGCCATAATGGTCGTCATGGCGACGATGATGTCATAATGGTCGTCATGGCGACGATGATGTCATAATGGTCGTCATGGCGACGATGATGTCATAATGGTCGTCATGCCGACGATGATGTCATAATGGTCATCACGGCGACGATGATGTCATAATGGTCGTCACGGCGACGGTTATGTCATAATGGTCGTCATGGCGACGATGATGTCATAATGGTCGTCATGGCGACGATGATGTCATAATGGTCGTCATGCCGACGATGATGTCATAATGGTCGTCATGGCGAAGATGATGTCATAATGGTCGTCATGGCGACGATGATGTCATAATGGTCGTCATGGTGACGATGATGTCATAATGGTCGTCATGGCGACGATGATGTCATAATGGTCGTCATGGCGACGATGATGTCATAATGGTCGTCATGGCGACGATGATGTCATACTGGTCGTCATGGCGACGGTGTTGCCATAATGGTCGTCATGGCGACGATGATGTCATAATGGTCGTCACGGCGACAATGATGTCATAATGGTCGTCACGGCGACGGTAATGTCATAATGGTCGTCATGGCGACGATGATGTCATACTGGTCGTCATGGCGACGGTGTTGCCATAATGGTCGACATTGCGACGATGACGTCATAATGGTCGTCATGGCGACGATGATGTCATAATGGTCGTCACGGCGACGGTTATGTCATAATGGTCGTCATGGCGACGATGATGTCATACTGATCGTCATGGCGACGGTGTTGCCATAATGGTCGTCATGGCGACGATGATGTCATAATGGTCGTCATGGCGACGATGATGTCATAATGGTCGTCATGGCGACGATGATGTCATAATGGTCGTCATGCCGACGATGATGTCATAATGGTCATCACGGCGACGATGATGTCATAATGGTCGTCACTGCGACGGTTATGTCATAATGGTCGTCATGGCGACGATGATGTCATAATGGTCGTCATGGCGACGATGATGTCATAATGGTCGTCATGCCGACGATGATGTCATAATGGTCGTCATGGCGAAGATGATGTCATAATGGTCGTCATGCCGACGATGATGTCATAATGGTCGTCATGGCGAAGATGATGTCATAATGGTCGTCATGGCGACGATGATGTCATAATGGTCGTCATGGTGACGATGATGTCATAATGGTCGTCATGGCGACGATGATGTCATAATGGTCGTCATGGCGACGATGATGTCAATATGGTGGTCATGGCTTTGGTGATGTCATAATGGTCGTCATGGCGACGATGATGTCATAATGGTCGTCATGGCGACGATGATGTCATACTGGTCGTCATGGCGACGGTGTTGCCATAATGGTCGTCACGGCGACGATGATGTCATAATGGTCGTCACGGCGACAATGATGTCATAATGGTCGTCACGGCGACGGTAATGTCATAATGGTCGTCATGGCGACGATGATGTCATACTGGTCGTCATGGCGACGGTGTTGCCATAATGGTCGACATGGCGACGATGACGTCATAATGGTCGTCATGGCGACGATGATGTCATAATGGTCGTCACGGCGACGGTTATGTCATAATGGTCGTCATGGCGACGATGATGTCATACTGATCGTCATGGCGACGGTGTTGCCATAATGGTCGTCATGGCGACGATGATGTCATAATGGTCGTCATGGCGATGATGATGTCATAATGGTCGTCATGGCGACGATGATGTCATAATGGTCGTCATGCCGACGATGATGTCATAATGGTCGTCATGCCGACGATGATGTCATAATGGTCATCACGGCGACGATGATGTCATAATGGTCGTCACGGCGACGGTTATGTCATAATGGTCGTCATGGCGACGATGATGTCATAATGGTCGTCATGGCGACGATGATGTCATAATGGTCGTCATGCCGACGATGATGTCATAATGGTCGTCATGGCGAAGATGATGTCATAATGGTCGTCATGGCGAAGATGATGTCATAATGGTCGTCATGGCGACGATGATGCCATAATGGTCGTCATGGTGATGATGATGTCATAATGGTCGTCATGGCGACGATGATGTCATAATGGTCGTCATGGCGACGATGATGTCAATATGGTGGTCATGGCTTTGGTGATGTCATAATGGTCGTCATGGCGACGATGATGTCAATATGGTCGTCATGGCGACGATGATGTCATACTGGTCGTCATGGCGACGGTGTTGCCATAATGGTCGTCATGGCGACGATGATGTCATAATGGTCGTCACGGCGACAATGATGTCATAATGGTCGTCACGGCGACGGTAATGTCATAATGGTCGTCATGGCGACGATGATGTCATACTGGTCGTCATGGCGACGTTGTTGCCATAATGGTCGACATGGCGACGATGACGTCATAATGGTCGTCATGGCGACGATGATGTCATAATGGTCGTCACGGCGACGGTTATGTCATAATGGTCGTCATGGCGACGATGATGTCATACTGATCGTCATGGCGACGGTGCTGCCATAATGGTCGTCATGGCGACGATGATGTCATAATGGTCGTCATGGCGACGATGATGTCATAATGGTCGTCATGGCGACGATGATGTCATAATGGTCGTCATGCCGACGATGATGTCATAATGGTCGTCACGGCGACGATGATGTCATAATGGTCGTCACGGCGACGGTTATGTCATAATGGTCGTCATGGCGACGATGATGTCATAATGGTCGTCATGGCGACGATGATGTCATAATGGTCGTCATGCCGACGATGATGTCATAATGGTCGTCATGGCGAAGATGATGTCATAATGGTCGTCATGGCGACGATGATGTCATAATGGTCGTCATGGTGACGATGATGTCATAATGGTCGTCATGGCGACGATGATGTCATAATGGTCGTCATGGCGACGATGATGTCATAATGGTCGTCATGGCGACGATGATGTCATACTGGTCGTCATGGCGACGGTGTTGCCATAATGGTCGTCATGGCGACGATGATGTCATAATGGTCGTCACGGCGACAATGATGTCATAATGGTCGTCACGGCGACGGTAATGTCATAATGGTCGTCATGGCGACGATGATGTCATACTGGTCGTCATGGCGACGGTGTTGCCATAATGGTCGACATGGCGACGATGACGTCATAATGGTCGTCATGGCGACGATGATGTCATAATGGTCGTCACGGCGACGGTTATGTCATAATGGTCGTCATGGCGACGATGATGTCATACTGATCGTCATGGCGACGGTGTTGCCATAATGGTCGTCATGGCGACGATGATGTCATAATGGTCGTCATGGCGACGATGATGTCATAATGGTCGTCATGGCGACGATGATGTCATAATGGTCGTCATGCCGACGATGATGTCATAATGGTCATCACGGCGACGATGATGTCATACTGGTCGTCATGGCGACGGTGTTGCCATAATGGTCGACATGGCGACGATGACGTCATAATGGTCGTCATGGCGACGATGATGTCATAATGGTCGTCACGGCGACGGTTATGTCATAATGGTCGTCATGGCGACGATGATGTCATACTGATCGTCATGGCGACGGTGTTGCCATAATGGTCGTCATGGCGACGATGATGTCATAATGGTCGTCATGGCGATGATGATGTCATAATGGTCGTCATGGCGACGATGATGTCATAATGGTCGTCATGCCGACGATGATGTCATAATGGTCGTCATGCCGACGATGATGTCATAATGGTCATCACGGCGACGATGATGTCATAATGGTCGTCACGGCGACGGTTATGTCATAATGGTCGTCATGGCGACGATGATGTCATAATGGTCGTCATGGCGACGATGATGTCATAATGGTCGTCATGCCGACGATGATGTCATAATGGTCGTCATGGCGAAGATGATGTCATAATGGTCGTCATGGCGAAGATGATGTCATAATGGTCGTCATGGCGACGATGATGCCATAATGGTCGTCATGGTGATGATGATGTCATAATGGTCGTCATGGCGACGATGATGTCATAATGGTCGTCATGGCGACGATGATGTCAATATGGTGGTCATGGCTTTGGTGATGTCATAATGGTCGTCATGGCGACGATGATGTCAATATGGTCGTCATGGCGACGATGATGTCATACTGGTCGTCATGGCGACGGTGTTGCCATAATGGTCGTCATGGCGACGATGATGTCATAATGGTCGTCACGGCGACAATGATGTCATAATGGTCGTCACGGCGACGGTAATGTCATAATGGTCGTCATGGCGACGATGATGTCATACTGGTCGTCATGGCGACGTTGTTGCCATAATGGTCGACATGGCGACGATGACGTCATAATGGTCGTCATGGCGACGATGATGTCATAATGGTCGTCACGGCGACGGTTATGTCATAATGGTCGTCATGGCGACGATGATGTCATACTGATCGTCATGGCGACGGTGCTGCCATAATGGTCGTCATGGCGACGATGATGTCATAATGGTCGTCTTGGCGACGATGATGTCATAATGGTCGTCATGGCGACGATGATGTCATAATGGTCGTCATGCCGACGATGATGTCATAATGGTCGTCACGGCGACGATGATGTCATAATGGTCGTCACGGCGACGGTTATGTCATAATGGTCGTCATGGCGACGATGATGTCATAATGGTCGTCATGGCGACGATGATGTCATAATGGTCGTCATGCCGACGATGATGTCATAATGGTCGTCATGGCGAAGATGATGTCATAATGGTCGTCATGGCGACGATGATGTCATAATGGTCGTCATGGTGACGATGATGTCATAATGGTCGTCATGGCGACGATGATGTCATAATGGTCGTCATGGCGACGATGATGTCATAATGGTCGTCATGGCGACGATGATGTCATACTGGTCGTCATGGCGACGGTGTTGCCATAATGGTCGTCATGGCGACGATGATGTCATAATGGTCGTCACGGCGACAATGATGTCATAATGGTCGTCACGGCGACGGTAATGTCATAATGGTCGTCATGGCGACGATGATGTCATACTGGTCGTCATGGCGACGGTGTTGCCATAATGGTCGACATGGCGACGATGACGTCATAATGGTCGTCATGGCGACGATGATGTCATAATGGTCGTCACGGCGATGGTTATGTCATAATGGTCGTCATGGCGACGATGATGTCATACTGATCGTCATGGCGACGGTGTTGCCATAATGGTCGTCATGGCGACGATGATGTCATAATGGTCGTCATGGCGACGATGATGTCATTATGGTCGTCATGGCGACGATGATGTCATAATGGTCGTCATGCCGACGATGATGTCATAATGGTCATCACGGCGACGATGATGTCATAATGGTCGTCACTGCGACGGTTATGTCATAATGGTCGTCATGGCGACGATGATGTCATAATGGTCGTCATGGCGACGATGATGTCATAATGGTCGTCATGGCGAAGATGATGTCATAATGGTCGTCATGGCGACGATGATGTTATAATGGTCGTCATGGCGACGATGACGTCATAATGGTCGTCATGGCGACGATGATGTCATAATGGTCGTCATGGCGACGGTGATATCATAATATTCCTCATGGCGACGATGATATAATGGTCGTCATGCCGACGATGATGTCATAATGGTCGTCATGGCGACGGTGTTGCCATAATGGTCGTCATGGCGACGATGATGCCATAATGGTCGTCATGGCGACGATGATGTCATAATGATCGTCATGGCGACGATGATGTCAGTATGGTGGTCATGGCTTTGGTGATGTCATAATGGTCATCATGGCGACGGTGATGTCATAATGGCCGTCATGGCAATGGTGATGTCAGAATGGTCGTCATGGCGACGATGATGTCAGTATGGTGGTCATGGCTTTGGTGATGTCATAATGGTCGTCATGGCGACGATGATGTCATTATGGTTGTCATGGCTTTGGTGATGTCATAATGGTCGTCATGGCGACGGTGATGTCATAATGGTCGTCATGGCGACGATGATGTCATAATGGTCGTCACGGCGACGATGATGTCATAATGGTCGTCATGCCGACGATGATGTCATAATGGTCGTCATGGCGACGGTGTTGCCATAATGGTCGTCATGGCGACGGTGTTGCCATAATGGTCGTCATGGCGACGATGATGTCATAATGGTCGTCATGGCGAAGATGATGTCATAATGGTCGTCATGGCGACGATGATGTCATAATGGTCGTCATGGCGACGATGATGTCATAATGGTCGTCATGGCGACGATGATGTCAATATGGTGGTCATGGCTTTGGTGATGTCATAATGGTCGTCATGGCGACGATGATGTCATAATGGTCGTCATGGCGACGATGATGTCATACTGGTCGTCATGGCGACGGTGTTGCCATAATGGTCGTCATGGCGACGATGATGTCATAATGGTCGTCACGGCGACAATGATGTCATAATGGTCATCACGGCGACGGTAATGTCATAATGGTCGTCATGGCGACGATGATGTCATACTGGTCGTCATGGCGACGGTGTTGCCATAATGGTCGACATGGCGACGATGACGTCATAATGGTCGTCATGGCGACGATGATGTCATAATGGTCGTCACGGCGACGGTTATGTCATAATGGTCGTCATGGCGACGATGATGTCATACTGATCGTCATGGCGACGGTGTTGCCATAATGGTCGTCATGGCGACGATGATGTCATAATGGTCGTCATGGCGACGATGATGTCATAATGGTCGTCATGGCGACGATGATGTCATAATGGTCGTCATGCCGACGATGATGTCATAATGGTCATCACGGCGACGATGATGTCATAATGGTCGTCACGGCGACGGTTATGTCATAATGGTCGTCATGGCGACGATGATGTCATAATGGTCGTCATGGCGACGATGATGTCATAATGGTCGTCATGCCGACGATGATGTCATAATGGTCGTCATGGCGAAGATGATGTCATAATGGTCGTCATGGCGAAGATGATGTCATAATGGTCGTCATGGCGACGATGATGCCATAATGGTCGTCATGGTGACGATGATGTCATAATGGTCGTCATGGCGACGATGATGTCATAATGGTCGTCATGGCGACGATGATGTCAATATGGTGGTCATGGCTTTGGTGACGTCATAATGGTCGTCATGGCGACGATGATGTCATAATGGTCGTCATGGCGACGATGATGTCATACTGGTCGTCATGGCGACGGTGTTGCCATAATGGTCGTCATGGCGACGATGATGTCATAATGGTCGTCACGGCGACAATGATGTCATAATGGTCGTCACGGCGACGGTAATGTCATAATGGTCGTCATGGCGACGATGATGTCATACTGGTCGTCATGGCGACATTGTTGCCATAATGGTCGACATGGCGACGATGACGTCATAATGGTCGTCATGGCGACGATGATGTCATAATGGTCGTCATGGCGACGATGATGTCATACTGATCGTCATGGCGACGGTGCTGCCATACTGATCGTCATGGCGACGGTGCTGCCATAATGGTCGTCATGGCGACGATGATGTCATAATGGTCGTCATGGCGACGATGATGTCATAATGGTCGTCATGGCGACGATGATGTCATAATGGTCGTCATGCCGACGATGATGTCATAATGGTCATCACGGCGACGATGATGTCATAATGGTCGTCACGGCGACGGTTATGTCATAATGGTCGTCATGGCGACGATGATGTCATAATGGTCGTCATGGCGACGATGATGTCATAATGGTCGTCATGCCCACGATGATGTCATAATGGTCGTCATGGCGAAGATGATGTCATAATGGTCGTCATGGCGACGATGATGTCATAATGGTCGTCATGGTGACGATGATGTCATAATGGTCGTCATGGCGACGATGATGTCATAATGGTCGTCATGGCGACGATGATGTCATAATGGTCGTCATGGCGACGATGATGTCATACTGGTCGTCATGGCGACGGTGTTGCCATAATGGTCGTCATGGCGACGATGATGTCATAATGGTCGTCACGGCGACAATGATGTCATAATGGTCGTCACGGCGACGGTAATGTCATAATGGTCATCATGGCGACGATGATGTCATAATGGTCGTCACGGCGACGGTTATGTCATAATGGTCGTCATGGCGACGATGATGTCATACTGATCGTCATGGCGACGGTGTTGCCATAATGGTCGTCATGGCGACGATGATGTCATAATGGTCGTCATGGCGACGATGATGTCATAATGGTCGTCATGGCGACGATGATGTCATAATGGTCGTCATGCGACGATGATGTCATAATGGTCATCACGGCGACGATGATGTCATAATGGTCGTCACGGCGACGGTTATGTCATAATGGTCGTCATGGCGACGATGATGTCATAATGGTCGTCATGGCGACGATGATGTCATAATGGTCGTCATGCCGACGATGATGTCATAATGGTCGTCATGGCGAAGATGATGTCATAATGGTCGTCATGGCGAAGATGATGTCATAATGGTCGTCATGGCGACGATGATGCCATAATGGTCGTCATGGTGACGATGATGTCATAATGGTCGTCATGGCGACGATGATGTCATAATGGTCGTCATGGCGACGATGATGTCAATATGGTGGTCATGGCTTTGGTGATGTCATAATGGTCGTCATGGCGACGATGATGTCATAATGGTCGTCATGGCGACGATGATGTCATACTGGTCGTCATGGCGACGGTGTTGCCATAATGGTCGTCATGGCGACGATGATGTCATAATGGTCGTCACGGCGACAATGATGTCATAATGGTCATCACGGCGACGATGATGTCATAATGGTCGTCATGGCGACGATGATGTCATAATGGTCGTCATGCCGACGATGATGTCATAATGGTCATCACGGCGACGATGATGTCATAATGGTCGTCACGGCGACGGTTATGTCATAATGGTCGTCATGGCGACGATGATGTCATAATGGTCGCCATGGCGACGATGATGTCATAATGGTCGTCATGCCGACGATGATGTCATAATGGTCGTCATGGCGAAGATGATGTCATAATGGTCGTTATGGCGACGATGATGTCATAATGGTCGTCATGGTGACGATGATGTCATAATGGTCGTCATGGCGACGATGATGTCATAATGGTCGTCATGGCGACGATGATGTCATAATGGTCGTCATGGCGACGATGATGTCATACTGGTCGTCATGGCGACGGTGTTGCCATAATGGTCGTCATGGCGACGATGATGTCATAATGGTCGTCACGGCGACAATGATGTCATAATGGTCGTCACGGCGACGGTAATGTCATAATGGTCGTCATGGCGACGATGATGTCATACTGGTCGTCATGGCGACGGTGTTGCCATAATGGTCGACATGGCGACGATGACGTCATAATGGTCGTCATGGCGACGATGATGTCATAATGGTCGTCACGGCGACGGTTATGTCATAATGGTCGTCATGGCGACGATGATGTCATACTGATCGTCATGGCGACGGTGTTGCCATAATGGTCGTCATGGCGACGATGATGTCATAATGGTCGTCATGGCGACGATGATGTCATAATGGTCGTCACGGCGACGATGATGTCATAATGGTCGTCATGCCGACGATGATGTCATAATGGTCATCACGGCGACGATGATGTCATAATGGTCGTCACTGCGACGGTTATGTCATAATGGTCGTCATGGCGACGATGATGTCATAATGGTCGTCATGGCGACGATGATGTCATAATGGTAGTTATGCCGACGATGATGTCATAATGGTCGTCATGGCGAAGATGATGTCATAATGGTCGTCATGCCGACGATGATGTCATAATGGTCGTCATGGCGAAGATGATGTCATAATGGTCGTCATGGCGACGATGATGTCATAATGGTCGTCATGGTGACGATGATGTCATAATGGTCGTCATGGCGACGATTATGTCATAATGGTCGTCATGGCGACGATGATGTCAATATGGTGGTCATGGCTTTGGTGATGTCATAATGGTCGTCATGGCGACGATGATGTCATAATGGTCGTCATGGCGACGATGATGTCATACTGGTCGTCATGGCGACGGTGTTGCCATAATGGTCGTCATGGCGACGATGATGTCATAATGGTCGTCACGGCGACAATGATGTCATAATGGTCGTCACGGCGACGGTAATGTCATAATGGTCGTCATGGCGACGATGATGTCATACTGGTCGTCATGGCGACGGTGTTGCCATAATGGTCGACATGGCGACGATGACGTCATAATGGTCGTCATGGCGACGATGATGTCATAATGGTCGTCACGGCGACGGTTATGTCATAATGGTCGTCATGGCGACGATGATGTCATAATGGTCGTCATGGCGAAGATGATGTCATAATGGTCGTCATGGCGACGATGATGTCATAATGGTCGTCATGGTGACGATGATGTCATAATGGTCGTCATGGCGACGATGATGTCATAATGGTCGTCATGGCGACGATGATGTCATAATGGTCGTCATGGCGACGATGATGTCATACTGGTCGTCATGGCGACGGTGTTGCCATAATGGTCGTCATGGCGACGATGATGTCATAATGGTCGTCACGGCGACAATGATGTCATAATGGTCGTCACGGCGACGGTAATGTCATAATGGTCGTCATGGCGACGATGATGTCATACTGGTCGTCATGGCGACGGTGTTGCCATAATGGTCGACATGGCGACGATGACGTCATAATGGTCGTCATGGCGACGATGATGTCATAATGGTCGTCACGGCGACGGTTATGTCATAATGGTCGTCATGGCGACGATGATGTCATACTGATCGTCATGGCGACGGTGTTGCCATAATGGTCGTCATGGCGACGATGATGTCATAATGGTCGTCATGGCGACGATGATGTCATAATGGTCGTCATGGCGACGATGATGTCATAATGGTCGTCATGCCGACGATGATGTCATAATGGTCATCACGGCGACGATGATGTCATACTGGTCGTCATGGCGACGGTGTTGCCATAATGGTCGACATGGCGACGATGACGTCATAATGGTCGTCATGGCGACGATGATGTCATAATGGTCGTCACGGCGACGGTTATGTCATAATGGTCGTCATGGCGACGATGATGTCATACTGATCGTCATGGCGACGGTGTTGCCATAATGGTCGTCATGGCGACGATGATGTCATAATGGTCGTCATGGCGATGATGATGTCATAATGGTCGTCATGGCGACGATGATGTCATAATGGTCGTCATGCCGACGATGATGTCATAATGGTCGTCATGCCGACGATGATGTCATAATGGTCATCACGGCGACGATGATGTCATAATGGTCGTCACGGCGACGGTTATGTCATAATGGTCGTCATGGCGACGATGATGTCATAATGGTCGTCATGGCGACGATGATGTCATAATGGTCGTCATGCCGACGATGATGTCATAATGGTCGTCATGGCGAAGATGATGTCATAATGGTCGTCATGGCGAAGATGATGTCATAATGGTCGTCATGGCGACGATGATGCCATAATGGTCGTCATGGTGATGATGATGTCATAATGGTCGTCATGGCGACGATGATGTCATAATGGTCGTCATGGCGACGATGATGTCAATATGGTGGTCATGGCTTTGGTGATGTCATAATGGTCGTCATGGCGACGATGATGTCAATATGGTCGTCATGGCGACGATGATGTCATACTGGTCGTCATGGCGACGGTGTTGCCATAATGGTCGTCATGGCGACGATGATGTCATAATGGTCGTCACGGCGACAATGATGTCATAATGGTCGTCACGGCGACGGTAATGTCATAATGGTCGTCATGGCGACGATGATGTCATACTGGTCGTCATGGCGACGTTGTTGCCATAATGGTCGACATGGCGACGATGACGTCATAATGGTCGTCATGGCGACGATGATGTCATAATGGTCGTCACGGCGACGGTTATGTCATAATGGTCGTCATGGCGACGATGATGTCATACTGATCGTCATGGCGACGGTGCTGCCATAATGGTCGTCATGGCGACGATGATGTCATAATGGTCGTCTTGGCGACGATGATGTCATAATGGTCGTCATGGCGACGATGATGTCATAATGGTCGTCATGCCGACGATGATGTCATAATGGTCGTCACGGCGACGATGATGTCATAATGGTCGTCACGGCGACGGTTATGTCATAATGGTCGTCATGGCGACGATGATGTCATAATGGTCGTCATGGCGACGATGATGTCATAATGGTCGTCATGCCGACGATGATGTCATAATGGTCGTCATGGCGAAGATGATGTCATAATGGTCGTCATGGCGACGATGATGTCATAATGGTCGTCATGGTGACGATGATGTCATAATGGTCGTCATGGCGACGATGATGTCATAATGGTCGTCATGGCGACGATGATGTCATAATGGTCGTCATGGCGACGATGATGTCATACTGGTCGTCATGGCGACGGTGTTGCCATAATGGTCGTCATGGCGACGATGATGTCATAATGGTCGTCACGGCGACAATGATGTCATAATGGTCGTCACGGCGACGGTAATGTCATAATGGTCGTCATGGCGACGATGATGTCATACTGGTCGTCATGGCGACGGTGTTGCCATAATGGTCGACATGGCGACGATGACGTCATAATGGTCGTCATGGCGACGATGATGTCATAATGGTCGTCACGGCGATGGTTATGTCATAATGGTCGTCATGGCGACGATGATGTCATACTGATCGTCATGGCGACGGTGTTGCCATAATGGTCGTCATGGCGACGATGATGTCATAATGGTCGTCATGGCGACGATGATGTCATTATGGTCGTCATGGCGACGATGATGTCATAATGGTCGTCATGCCGACGATGATGTCATAATGGTCATCACGGCGACGATGATGTCATAATGGTCGTCACTGCGACGGTTATGTCATAATGGTCGTCATGGCGACGATGATGTCATAATGGTCGTCATGGCGACGATGATGTCATAATGGTCGTCATGGCGAAGATGATGTCATAATGGTCGTCATGGCGACGATGATGTTATAATGGTCGTCATGGCGACGATGACGTCATAATGGTCGTCATGGCGACGATGATGTCATAATGGTCGTCATGGCGACGGTGATATCATAATATTCCTCATGGCGACGATGATATAATGGTCGTCATGCCGACGATGATGTCATAATGGTCGTCATGGCGACGGTGTTGCCATAATGGTCGTCATGGCGACGATGATGCCATAATGGTCGTCATGGCGACGATGATGTCATAATGATCGTCATGGCGACGATGATGTCAGTATGGTGGTCATGGCTTTGGTGATGTCATAATGGTCATCATGGCGACGGTGATGTCATAATGGCCGTCATGGCAATGGTGATGTCAGAATGGTCGTCATGGCGACGATGATGTCAGTATGGTGGTCATGGCTTTGGTGATGTCATAATGGTCGTCATGGCGACGATGATGTCATTATGGTTGTCATGGCTTTGGTGATGTCATAATGGTCGTCATGGCGACGGTGATGTCATAATGGTCGTCATGGCGACGATGATGTCATAATGGTCGTCACGGCGACGATGATGTCATAATGGTCGTCATGCCGACGATGATGTCATAATGGTCGTCATGGCGACGGTGTTGCCATAATGGTCGTCATGGCGACGGTGTTGCCATAATGGTCGTCATGGCGACGATGATGTCATAATGGTCGTCATGGCGAAGATGATGTCATAATGGTCGTCATGGCGACGATGATGTCATAATGGTCGTCATGGCGACGATGATGTCATAATGGTCGTCATGGCGACGATGATGTCAATATGGTGGTCATGGCTTTGGTGATGTCATAATGGTCGTCATGGCGACGATGATGTCATAATGGTCGTCATGGCGACGATGATGTCATACTGGTCGTCATGGCGACGGTGTTGCCATAATGGTCGTCATGGCGACGATGATGTCATAATGGTCGTCACGGCGACAATGATGTCATAATGGTCATCACGGCGACGGTAATGTCATAATGGTCGTCATGGCGACGATGATGTCATACTGGTCGTCATGGCGACGGTGTTGCCATAATGGTCGACATGGCGACGATGACGTCATAATGGTCGTCATGGCGACGATGATGTCATAATGGTCGTCACGGCGACGGTTATGTCATAATGGTCGTCATGGCGACGATGATGTCATACTGATCGTCATGGCGACGGTGTTGCCATAATGGTCGTCATGGCGACGATGATGTCATAATGGTCGTCATGGCGACGATGATGTCATAATGGTCGTCATGGCGACGATGATGTCATAATGGTCGTCATGCCGACGATGATGTCATAATGGTCATCACGGCGACGATGATGTCATAATGGTCGTCACGGCGACGGTTATGTCATAATGGTCGTCATGGCGACGATGATGTCATAATGGTCGTCATGGCGACGATGATGTCATAATGGTCGTCATGCCGACGATGATGTCATAATGGTCGTCATGGCGAAGATGATGTCATAATGGTCGTCATGGCGAAGATGATGTCATAATGGTCGTCATGGCGACGATGATGCCATAATGGTCGTCATGGTGACGATGATGTCATAATGGTCGTCATGGCGACGATGATGTCATAATGGTCGTCATGGCGACGATGATGTCAATATGGTGGTCATGGCTTTGGTGACGTCATAATGGTCGTCATGGCGACGATGATGTCATAATGGTCGTCATGGCGACGATGATGTCATACTGGTCGTCATGGCGACGGTGTTGCCATAATGGTCGTCATGGCGACGATGATGTCATAATGGTCGTCACGGCGACAATGATGTCATAATGGTCGTCACGGCGACGGTAATGTCATAATGGTCGTCATGGCGACGATGATGTCATACTGGTCGTCATGGCGACATTGTTGCCATAATGGTCGACATGGCGACGATGACGTCATAATGGTCGTCATGGCGACGATGATGTCATAATGGTCGTCATGGCGACGATGATGTCATACTGATCGTCATGGCGACGGTGCTGCCATACTGATCGTCATGGCGACGGTGCTGCCATAATGGTCGTCATGGCGACGATGATGTCATAATGGTCGTCATGGCGACGATGATGTCATAATGGTCGTCATGGCGACGATGATGTCATAATGGTCGTCATGCCGACGATGATGTCATAATGGTCATCACGGCGACGATGATGTCATAATGGTCGTCACGGCGACGGTTATGTCATAATGGTCGTCATGGCGACGATGATGTCATAATGGTCGTCATGGCGACGATGATGTCATAATGGTCGTCATGCCCACGATGATGTCATAATGGTCGTCATGGCGAAGATGATGTCATAATGGTCGTCATGGCGACGATGATGTCATAATGGTCGTCATGGTGACGATGATGTCATAATGGTCGTCATGGCGACGATGATGTCATAATGGTCGTCATGGCGACGATGATGTCATAATGGTCGTCATGGCGACGATGATGTCATACTGGTCGTCATGGCGACGGTGTTGCCATAATGGTCGTCATGGCGACGATGATGTCATAATGGTCGTCACGGCGACAATGATGTCATAATGGTCGTCACGGCGACGGTAATGTCATAATGGTCATCATGGCGACGATGATGTCATAATGGTCGTCACGGCGACGGTTATGTCATAATGGTCGTCATGGCGACGATGATGTCATACTGATCGTCATGGCGACGGTGTTGCCATAATGGTCGTCATGGCGACGATGATGTCATAATGGTCGTCATGGCGACGATGATGTCATAATGGTCGTCATGGCGACGATGATGTCATAATGGTCGTCATGCGACGATGATGTCATAATGGTCATCACGGCGACGATGATGTCATAATGGTCGTCACGGCGACGGTTATGTCATAATGGTCGTCATGGCGACGATGATGTCATAATGGTCGTCATGGCGACGATGATGTCATAATGGTCGTCATGCCGACGATGATGTCATAATGGTCGTCATGGCGAAGATGATGTCATAATGGTCGTCATGGCGAAGATGATGTCATAATGGTCGTCATGGCGACGATGATGCCATAATGGTCGTCATGGTGACGATGATGTCATAATGGTCGTCATGGCGACGATGATGTCATAATGGTCGTCATGGCGACGATGATGTCAATATGGTGGTCATGGCTTTGGTGATGTCATAATGGTCGTCATGGCGACGATGATGTCATAATGGTCGTCATGGCGACGATGATGTCATACTGGTCGTCATGGCGACGGTGTTGCCATAATGGTCGTCATGGCGACGATGATGTCATAATGGTCGTCACGGCGACAATGATGTCATAATGGTCATCACGGCGACGATGATGTCATAATGGTCGTCATGGCGACGATGATGTCATAATGGTCGTCATGCCGACGATGATGTCATAATGGTCATCACGGCGACGATGATGTCATAATGGTCGTCACGGCGACGGTTATGTCATAATGGTCGTCATGGCGACGATGATGTCATAATGGTCGCCATGGCGACGATGATGTCATAATGGTCGTCATGCCGACGATGATGTCATAATGGTCGTCATGGCGAAGATGATGTCATAATGGTCGTTATGGCGACGATGATGTCATAATGGTCGTCATGGTGACGATGATGTCATAATGGTCGTCATGGCGACGATGATGTCATAATGGTCGTCATGGCGACGATGATGTCATAATGGTCGTCATGGCGACGATGATGTCATACTGGTCGTCATGGCGACGGTGTTGCCATAATGGTCGTCATGGCGACGATGATGTCATAATGGTCGTCACGGCGACAATGATGTCATAATGGTCGTCACGGCGACGGTAATGTCATAATGGTCGTCATGGCGACGATGATGTCATACTGGTCGTCATGGCGACGGTGTTGCCATAATGGTCGACATGGCGACGATGACGTCATAATGGTCGTCATGGCGACGATGATGTCATAATGGTCGTCACGGCGACGGTTATGTCATAATGGTCGTCATGGCGACGATGATGTCATACTGATCGTCATGGCGACGGTGTTGCCATAATGGTCGTCATGGCGACGATGATGTCATAATGGTCGTCATGGCGACGATGATGTCATAATGGTCGTCACGGCGACGATGATGTCATAATGGTCGTCATGCCGACGATGATGTCATAATGGTCATCACGGCGACGATGATGTCATAATGGTCGTCACTGCGACGGTTATGTCATAATGGTCGTCATGGCGACGATGATGTCATAATGGTCGTCATGGCGACGATGATGTCATAATGGTAGTTATGCCGACGATGATGTCATAATGGTCGTCATGGCGAAGATGATGTCATAATGGTCGTCATGCCGACGATGATGTCATAATGGTCGTCATGGCGAAGATGATGTCATAATGGTCGTCATGGCGACGATGATGTCATAATGGTCGTCATGGTGACGATGATGTCATAATGGTCGTCATGGCGACGATTATGTCATAATGGTCGTCATGGCGACGATGATGTCAATATGGTGGTCATGGCTTTGGTGATGTCATAATGGTCGTCATGGCGACGATGATGTCATAATGGTCGTCATGGCGACGATGATGTCATACTGGTCGTCATGGCGACGGTGTTGCCATAATGGTCGTCATGGCGACGATGATGTCATAATGGTCGTCACGGCGACAATGATGTCATAATGGTCGTCACGGCGACGGTAATGTCATAATGGTCGTCATGGCGACGATGATGTCATACTGGTCGTCATGGCGACGGTGTTGCCATAATGGTCGACATGGCGACGATGACGTCATAATGGTCGTCATGGCGACGATGATGTCATAATGGTCGTCACGGCGACGGTTATGTCATAATGGTCGTCATGGCGACGATGATGTCATACTGATCGTCATGGCGACGATGATGTCATAATGGTCGTCATGGCGACGATGATGTCATAATGGTCGTCATGGCGACGATGATGTCATAATGGTCGTCATGCCGACGATGATGTCATAATGGTCATCACGGCGACGATGATGTCATAATGGTCGTCACGGCGACGGTTATGTCATAATGGTCGTCATGGCGACGATGATGTCATAATGGTCGTCATGGCGACGATGATGTCATAATGGTCGTCATGCCGACGATGATGTCATAATGGTCGTCATGGCGAAGATGATGTCATAATGGTCGTCATGGCGAAGATGATGTCATAATGGTCGTCATGGCGACGATGATGCCATAATGGTCGTCATGGTGACGATGATGTCATAATGGTCGTCATGGCGACGATGATGTCATAATGGTCGTCATGGCGACGATGATGTCAATATGGTGGTCATGGCTTTGGTGATGACATAATGGTCGTCATGGCGACGATGATGTCATAATGGTCGTCATGGCGACGATGATGTCATACTGGTCGTCATGGCGACGGTGTTGCCATAATGGTCGTCATGGCGACGATGATGTCATAATGGTCGTCACGGCGACAATGATGTCATAATGGTCGTCACGGCGACGGTAATGTCATAATGGTCGTCATGGCGACGATGATGTCATACTGGTCGTCATGGCGACGTTGTTGCCATAATGGTCGACATGGCGACGATGACGTCATAATGGTCGTCATGGCGACGATGATGTCATAATGGTCGTCACGGCGACGGTTATGTCATAATGGTCGTCATGGCGACGATGATGTCATACTGATCGTCATGGCGACGGTGCTGCCATAATGGTCGTCATGGCGACGATGATGTCATAATGGTCGTCATGGCGACGATGATGTCATAATGGTCGTCATGGCGACGATGATGTCATAATGGTCGTCATGCCGACGATGATGTCATAATGGTCATCACGGCGACGATGATGTCATAATGGTCGTCACGGCGACGGTTATGTCATAATGGTCGTCATGGCGACGATGATGTCATAATGGTCGTCATGGCGACGATGATGTCATAATGGTCGTCATGCCGACGATGATGTCATAATGGTCGTCATGGCGAAGATGATGTCATAATGGTCGTCATGGCGACGATGATGTCATAATGGTCGTCATGGTGACGATGATGTCATAATGGTCGTCATGGCGACGATGATGTCATAATGGTCGTCATGGCGACGATGATGTCATAATGGTCGTCATGGCGACGATGATGTCATACTGGTCGTCATGGCGACGGTGTTGCCATAATGGTTGACATGGCGACGATGACGTCATAATGGTCGTCATGGCGACGATGATGTCATAATGGTCGTCACGGCGACGGTTATGTCATAATGGTCATCTTGGCGACGATGATGTCATACTGATCGTCATGGCGACGGTGTTGCCATAATGGTCGTCATGGCGACGATGATGTCATAATGGTCGTCATGGCGACGATGATGTCATAATGGTCGTCATGGCGACGATGATGTCATAATGGTCGTCATGCCGACGATGATGTCATAATGGTCATCATGGCGACGATGATGTCATAATGGTCGTCACTGCGACGGTTATGTCATAATGGTCGTCATGGCGACGATGATGTCATAATGGTCGTCATGGCGACGATGATGTCATAATGGTCGTCATGCCGACGATGATGTCATAATGGTCGTCATGGCGAAGATGATGTCATAATGGTCGTCATGGCGACGATGATGTCATAATGGTCGTCATGGCGACGATGACGTCATAATGGTTGTCATGGCGACGATGATGTCATAATGGTCGTCATGGCGACGGTGATGTCATAATATTCCTCATGGCGACGATGATATCATAATGGTCGTCATGCCGACGATGATGTCATAATGGTCGTCATGGCGACGGTGTTGCCATAATGGTCGTCATGGCGACGATGATGTCATAATGGTCGTCATGGCGACGATGATGTCATAATGATCGTCATGGCGACGATGATGTCATTATGGTGGTCATGGCTTTGGTGATGTCATAATGGTCATCATGGCGACGGTGATGTCATAATGGCCGTCATGGCAATGGTGATGTCAGAATGGTCGTCATGGCGACGATGATGTCAGTATGGTGGTCATGGCTTTGGTGATGTCATAATGGTCGTCATGGCGACGATGATGTCATTATGGTTGTCATGGCTTTGGTGATGTCATAATGGTCGTCATGGCGACGGTGATGTCATAATGGTCGTCATGGCGACGATGATGTCATAATGGTCGTCACGGCGACGATGATGTCATAATGGTCGTCATGCCGACGATGATGTCATAATGGTCGTCATGGCGACGGTGTTGCCATAATGGTCGTCATGGCGACGATGATGTCATAATGGTCGTCATGGCGAAGATGATGTCATAATGGTCGTCATGGCGACGATGATGTCATAATGGTCTTCATGGTGACGATGATGTCATAATGGTCGTCATGGCGACGATGATGTCATAATGGTCGTCATGGCGACGATGATGTCATAATGGTCGTCATGGCGACGATGATGTCATAATGGTCGTCATGGCGACGATGATGTCAATATGGTGGTCATGGTTTTGGTGATGTCATAATGGTCGTCATGGCGACGATGATGTCATAATGGTCGTCATGGCGACGATGATGTCATACTGGTCGTCATGGCGACGGTGTTGCCATAATGGTCGTCATGGCGACGATGATGTCATAATGGTCGTCACGGCGACAATGATGTCATAATGGTTGTCACGGCGACGGTAATGTCATAATGGTCGTCATGGCGACGATGATGTCATACTGGTCGTCATGCCGACGATTATGTCATAATGGTCATCACGGCGACGATGATGTCATAATGGTCGTCACGGCGACGGTTATGTCATAATGGTCGTCATGGCGACGATGATGTCATAATGGTCGTCATGGCGACGATGATGTCATAATGGTCGTCATGCCGACGATGATGTCATAATGGTCGTCATGGCGAAGATGATGTCATAATGGTCGTCATGGCGACGATGATGTCATAAATGTCGTCATGGTGACGATGATGTCATAATGGTCGTCATGGCGACGATGATGTCATAATGGTCGTCATGGCGACGACGATGTCAATATGGTGGTCATGGCTTTGGTGATGTCATAATGGTCGTCATGGCGACGATGATGTCATAATGGTCGTCATGGCGACGATGATGTCATACTGGTCGTCATGGCGACGGTGTTGCCATAATGGTCGTCATGGCGACGATGATGTCATAATGGTCGTCACGGCGACAATGATGTCATAATGGTCGTCACGGCGACGGTAATGTCATAATGGTCGTCATGGCGACGATGATGTCATACTGGTCGTCATGGCGACGGTGTTGCCATAATGGTCGACATGGCGACGATGACGTCATAATGGTCGTCATGGCGACGATGATGTCATAATGGTCGTCACGGCGACGGTTATGTCATAATGGTCGTCATGGCGACGATGATGTCATACTGATCGTCATGGCGACGGTGTTGCCATAATGGTCGTCATGGCGACGATGATGTCATAATGGTCGTCATGGCGACGATGATGTCATAATGGTCGTCATGGCGACGATGATGTCATAATGGTCGTCATGCCGACGATGATGTCATAATGGACATCACGGCGACGATGATGTCATAATGGTCGTCACGGCGACGGTTATGTCATAATGGTCGTCATGGCGACGATGATGTCATAATGGTCGTCATGGCGACGATGATGACATAATGGTCGTCATGCCGACGATGATGTCATAATGGTCGTCATGGCGAAGATGATGTCATAATGGTCGTCATGGCGAAGATGATGTCATAATGGTCGTCATGGCGACGATGATGCCATAATGGTCGTCATGGTGACGATGATGTCATAATGGTCGTCATGGCGACGATGATGTCATAATGGTCGTCATGGCGGCGATGATGTCAATATGGTGGTCATGGCTTTGGTGATGTCATAATGGTCGTCATGGCGACGATGATGTCATACTGGTCGTCATGGCGACGGTGTTGCCATAATGGTCGTCATGGCGACGATGATGTCATAATGGTCGTCACGGCGACAATGATGTCATAATGGTCGTCACGGCGACGGTAATGTCATAATGGTCGTCATGGCGACGATAATGTCATACTGGTCGTCATGGCGACATTGTTGCCATAATGATCGACATGGCGACGATGACGTCATAATGGTCGTCATGGCGACGATGATGTCATAACGGTCGTCACGGCGACGGTTATGTCATAACGGTCGTCATGGCGACGATGATGTCATACTGATCGTCATGGCGACGGTGCTGCCATAATGGTCGTCATGGCGACGATGATGTCATAATGGTCGTCATGGCGACGATGATGTCATAATGGTCGTCATGGCGACGATGATGTCATAATGGTCGTCATGCCGACGATGATGTCATAATGGTCATCACGGCGACGATGATGTCATAATGGTCGTCACGGCGACGGTTATGTCATAATGGTCGTCATGGCGACGATGATGTCATAATGGTCGTCATGGCGACGATGATGTCATAATGGTCGTCATGCCGACGATGATGTCATAATGGTCGTCATGGCGAAGATGATGTCATAATGGTCGTCATGGCGACGATGATGTCATAATGGTCGTCATGGTGACGATGATGTCATAATGGTCGTCATGGCGACGATGATGTCATAATGGTCGTCATGGCGACGATGATGTCATAATGGTCGTCATGGCGACGATGATGTCATACTGGTCGTCATGGCGACGGTGTTGCCATAATGGTCGTCATGGCGACGATGATGTCATAATGGTCGTCACGGCGACAATGATGTCATAATGGTCGTCACGGCGACGGTAATGTCATAATGGTCGTCACGGCGACGATGATGTCATACTGGTCGTCATGGCGACGGTGTTGCCATAATGGTCGACATGGCGACGATGACGTCATAATGGTCGTCATGGCGACGATGATGTCATAATGGTCGTCACGGCGACGGTTATGTCATAATGGTCGTCATGGCGACGATGATGTCATACTCATCGTCATGGCGACGGTGTTGCCATAATGGTCGTCATGGCGACGATGATGTCATAATGGTCGTCATGGCGACGATGATGTCATAATGGTCGTCATGGCGACGATGATGTCATAATGGTCGTCATGCCGACGATGATGTCATAATGGTCATCACGGCGACGATGATGTCATAATGGTCGTCACTGCGACGGTTATGTCATAATGGTCGTCATGGCGACGATGATGTCATAATGGTCGTCATGGCGATGATGATGTCATAATGGTCGTCATGCCGACGATGATGTCATAATGGTCGTCATGGCGAAGATGATGTCATAATGGTCGTCATGGCGACGATGATGTCATAATGGTCGTCATGGCGACGATGACGTCATAATGGTCGTCATGGCGACGATGATGTCATAATGGTCGTCATGGCGACGGTGATGTCATAATATTCGTCATGGCGACGATGATATCATAATGGTCGTCATGCCGACGATGATGTCATAATGGTCGTCATGGCGACGGTGTTGCCATAATGGTCGTCATGGCGACGATGATGTCATAATGGTCGTCATGGCGACGATGATGTCATAATGATCGTCATGGCGACGATGATGTCAGTATGGTGGTCATGGCTTTGGTGATGTCATAATGGTCATCATGGCGACGGTGATGTCATAATGGCCGTCATGGCAATGGTGATGTCAGAATGGTCGTCATGGCGACGATGATGTCAGTATGGTGGTCATGGCTTTGGTGATGTCATAATGGTCGTCATGGCGACGATGATGTCATTATGGTTGTCATGGCTTTGGTGATGTCATAATGGTCGTCATGGCGACGGTGATGTCATAATGGTCGTCATGGCGACGATGATGTCATAATGGTCGTCACGGCGACGATGATGTCATAATGGTCGTCATGGCGACGGTGTTGCCATAATGGTCGTCATGGCGACGATGATGTCATAATGGTCGTCATGGCGACGGTGATGTCATAATGGTCATCATGCCGACGATGATGTCATAATGGTCGTCACGGCGACGATGATGTCATAATGGTCGTCATGGCGACGATGATGTCATTATGGTTGTCATGGCTTTGGTGATGTCATAATGGTCGTCATGGCGACGGTGATGTCATAATGGTCGTCATGGCGACGATGATGTCATAATGGTCGTCACGGCGACGATGATGTCATAATGGTCGTCATGCCGACGATGATGTCATAATGGTCGTCATGGCGACGGTGTTGCCATAATGGTCGTCATGGCGACGATGATGTCATAATGGTCGTCATGGCGACGGTGATGTCATAATGGTCATCATGCCGACGATGATGTCATAATGGTCGTCACGGCGACGATGATGTCATAATGGTCGTCATGCCGACGATGATGTCATAATGGTCGTCATGGCGACGGTGTTGCCATAATGGTCGTCATGGCGACGATGATGTCATAATGGTCGTCATGGCGACGGTGATGTCATAATGGTCGTCATGCCGACGATGATGTCATAATGGTCGTCATGGCGACGATGATGTCAGTATGGTGGTCATGGCTTTGGTGATGTCATAATGGTCGTCATGGCGACGGTGATGTCATAATGGTCGTCATGCCGACGATGATGTCATAATGGTCGTCATGGCGACGATGATGTCAGTATGGTGGTCATGGCTTTGGTGATGTCATAATGGTCGTCATGGCGACGATGATGTCATTATGGTTGTCATGGCTTTGGTGATGTCATAATGGTCGTCATGGCGACGGTGTTGTCATAATGGTCGTCATGGCGACGATGATGTCATAATGGTCGTCACGGCGACGATGATGTCATAATGGTCGTCATGCCGACGATGATGTCATAATGGTCGTCATGGCGACGGTGTTGCCATAATGGTCGTCATGGCGACGATGATGTCATAATGGTCGTCATGGCGACGGTGATGTCATAATGGTCGTCATGCCGACGATGATGTCATAATGGTCGTCACGGCGACGATGATGTCATAATGGTCGTCATGCCGACGATGATGTCATAATGGTCGTCACGGCGACGATGATGTCATAATGGTCGTCATGCCGACGATGATGTCATAATGGTCGTCATGGCGACGGTGTTGCCATAATGGTCGTCATGGCGACGATGATGTCATAATGGTCGTCATGGCGACGGTGATGTCATAATGGTCGTCATGCCGACGATGATGTCATAATGGTCGTCATGGCGACGATGATGTCAGTATGGTGGTCATGGCTTTGGTGATATCATAATGGTCGTCATGGCGACGGTGATGTCATAATGGTCGTCATGCCGACGATGATGTCATAATGGTCGTCATGGCGACGATGATGTCAGTATGGTGGTCATGGCTTTGGTGATGTCATAATGGTCGTCATGGCGACGATGATGTCATTATGGTTGTCATGGCTTTGGTGATGTCATAATGGTCGTCATGGCGACGGTGTTGTCATAATGGTCGTCATGGCGACGATGATGTCATAATGGTCGTCACGGCGACGATGATGTCATAATGGTCGTCATGCCGACGATGATGTCATAATGCTCGTCATGGCGACGGTGTTGCCATAATGGTCGTCATGGCGACGATGATGTCATAATGGTCGTCATGGCGACGGTGATGTCATAATGGTCGTCATGCCGACGATGATGTCATAATGGTCGTCACGGCGACGATGATGTCATAATGGTCGTCATGCCGACGATGATGTCATAATGGTCGTCATGGCGACGGTGTTGCCATAATGGTCGTCATGGCGACGATGATGTCATAATGGTCGTCATGGCGACGGTGATGTCATAATGGTCGTCATGCCGACGATGATGTCATAATAATCGTCATGGCGAAGATGATGTCATAATGGTCGTCATGGCGACGATGATGTCATAATGGTCGTCATGGTGACGATGATGTCATAATGGTCGTCATGGCGACGATGATGTCATAATGGTCGTCATGGCGACGATGATGTCAATATGGTGGTCATGGCTTTGGTGATGTCATAATGGTCGTCATGGCGACGATGATGTCATAATGGTCGTCATGGCGACGATGATGTCATACTGGTCGTCATGGCGACGGTGTTGCCATAATGGTCGTCATGGCGACGATGATGTCATAATGGTCGTCACGGCGACAATGATGTCATAATGGTCGTCACGGCGACGGTAATGTCATAATGGTCGTCATGGCGACGATGATGTCATACTGGTCGTCATGCCGACGATGATGTCATAATGGTCATCACGGCGACGATGATGTCATAATGGTCGTCACGGCGACGGTTATGTCATAATGGTCGTCATGGCGACGATGTTGTCATAATGGTTGTCATGGCGACGATGATGTCATAATGGTCGTCATGCCGACGATGATGTCATAATGGTCGTCATGGCGAAGATGATGTCATAATGGTCGTCATGGCGACGATGATGCCATAATGGTCGTCATGGTGACGATGATGTCATAATGGTCGTCATGGCGACGATGATGTCATAATGGTCGTCATGGCGACGATGATGTCAATATGGTGGTCATGGCTTTGGTGATGTCATAATGGTCGTCATGGCGACGATGATGTCATAATGGTCGTCATGGCGACGATGATGTCATACTGGTCGTCATGGCGACGGTGTTGCCATAATGGTCGTCATGGCGACGATGATGTCATAATGGTCGTCACGGCGACAATGATGTCATAATGGTCGTCACGGCGACGGTAATGTCATAATGGTCGTCATGGCGACGATGATGTCATACTGGTCGTCATGGCGACGGTGTTGCCATAATGGTCGACATGGCGACGATGACGTCATAATGGTCGTCATGGCGACGATGATGTCATAATGGTCGTCACGGCGACGGTTATGTCATAATGGTCGTCATGGCGACGATGATGTCATACTGATCGTCATGGCGACGGTGCTGCCATAATGGTCGTCATGGCGACGATGATGTCATAATGGTCGTCATGGCGACGATGATGTTATAATGGTCGTCATGGCGACGATGATGTCATAATGGTCGTCATGGCGACGATGATGTCATAATGGTCGTCATGCCGACGATGATGTCATAATGGTCATCACGGCGACGATGATGTCATAATGGTCGTCATGGCGACGGTTATGTCATAATGGTCGTCATGGCGACGATGATGTCATAATGGTCGTCACGCCGACGATGATGTCATAATGGTCATCACGGCGACGATGATGTCATAATGGTCGTCACGGCGACGGTTATGTCATAATGGTCGTCATGGCGACGATGATGTCATAATGGTCGTCATGGCGACGATGATGTCATAATGGTCGTCATGCCGACGATGATGTCATAATGGTCGTCATGGCGAAGATGATGTCATAATGGTCGTCATGGCGACGATGATGTCATAATGGTCGTCATGGCGACGATGACGTCATAATGGTCGTCATGGCGACGATGATGTCATAATGGTCGTCATGGCGACGGTGATGTCATAATATTCGTCATGGCGACGATGATATCATAATGGTCGTCATGCCGACGATGATGTCATAATGGTCGTCATGGCGACGGTGTTGCCATAATGGTCGTCATGGCGACGATGATGTCATAATGGTCGTCATGGCGACGATGATGTCATAATGATCGTCATGGCGACGATGATGTCAGTATGGTGGTCATGGCTTTGGTGATGTCATAATGGTCATCATGGCGACGGTGATGTCATAATGGCCGTCATGGCAATGGTGATGTCAGAATGGTCGTCATGGCGACGATGATGTCAGTATGGTGGTCATGGCTTTGGTGATGTCATAATGGTCGTCATGGCGACGATGATGTCATTATGGTTGTCATGGCTTTGGTGATGTCATAATGGTCGTCATGGCGACGGTGATGTCATAATGGTCGTCATGGCGACGATGATGTCATAATGGTCGTCACGGCGACGATGATGTCATAATGGTCGTCATGCCGACGATGATGTCATAATGGTCGTCATGGCGACGGTGTTGCCATAATGATCGTCATGGCGACGATGATGTCATAATGGTCGTCATGGCGACGGTGATGTCATACTGGTCGTCATGGCGACGGTGTTGCCATAATGGTCGTCATGGCGACGATGATGTCATAATGGTCGTCACGGCGACAATGATGTCATAATGGTCGTCATGGCGACGATGATGTCATACTGGTCGTCATGGCGACGGTGTTGCCATAATGGTCGTCATGGCGACGATGATGTCATAATGGTCGTCACGGCGACAATGATGTCATAATGGTCGTCACGGCGACGGTAATGTCATAATGGTCGTCATGGCGACGATGATGTCATACTGGTCGTCATGGCGACGGTGTTGCCATAATGGTCGACATGGCGACGATGACGTCATAATGGTCGTCATGGCGACGATGATGTCATAATGGTCGTCACGGCGACGGTTATGTCATAATGGTCGTCATGGCGACGATGATGTCATACTGATCGTCATGGCGACGGTGTTGCCATAATGGTCGTCATGGCGACGATGATGTCATAATGGTCGTCATGGCGACGATGATGTCATAATGGTCGTCATGGCGACGATGATGTCATAATGGTAGTCACGCCGACGATGATGTCATAATGGTCATCACGGCGACGATGATGTCATAATGGTCGTCACGGCGACGGTTATGTCATAATGGTCGTCATGGCGACGATGATGTCATAATGGTCGTCATGGCGACGATGATGTCATAATGGTCGTCATGCCGACGATGATGTCATAATGGTCGTCATGGCGAAGATGATGTCATAATGGTCGTCATGGCGACGATGATGTCATAATGGTCGTCATGGCGACGATGACGTCATAATGGTCGTCATGGCGACGATGATGTCATAATGGTCGTCATGGCGACGGTGATGTCATAATATTCGTCATGGCGACGATGATATCATAATGGTCGTCATGCCGACGATGATGTCATAATGGTCGTCATGGCGACGGTGTTGCCATAATGGTCGTCATGGCGACGATGATGTCATAATGGTCGTCATGGCGACGATGATGTCATAATGATCGTCATGGCGACGATGATGTCAGTATGGTGGTCATGGCTTTGGTGATGTCATAATGGTCATCATGGCGACGGTGATGTCATAATGGCCGTCATGGCAATGGTGATGTCAGAATGGTCGTCATGGCGACGATGATGTCAGTATGGTGGTCATGGCTTTGGTGATGTCATAATGGTCGTCATGGCGACGATGATGTCATTATGGTTGTCATGGCTTTGGTGATGTCATAATGGTCGTCATGGCGACGGTGATGTCATAATGGTCGTCATGGCGACGATGATGTCATAATGGTCGTCACGGCGACGATGATGTCATAATGGTCGTCATGCCGACGATGATGGCATAATGGTCGTCATGGCGACGGTGTTGCCATAATGGTCGTCATGGCGACGATGATGTCATAATGGTCGTCATGGCGACGGTGATGTCATAATGGTCATCATGCCGACGATGATGTCATAATGGTCGTCACGGCGACGATGATGTCATAATGGTCGTCATGCCGACGATGATGTCATAATGGTCGTCATGGCGACGGTGTTGCCATAATGGTCGTCATGGCGACGATGATGTCATAATGGTCGTCATGGCGACGGTGATGTCATAATGGTCGTCATGCCGACGATGATGTCATAATGGTCGTCATGGCGACGATGATGTCAGTATGGTGGTCATGGCTTCGGTGATGTCATAATGGTCGTCATGGCGACGGTGATGTCATAATGGTCGTCATGCCGACGATGATGTCATAATGGTCGTCATGGCGACGATGATGTCAGTATGGTGGTCATGGCTTTGGTGATGTCATAATGGTCGTCATGGCGACGATGATGTCATTATGGTTGTCATGGCTTTGGTGATGTCATAATGGTCGTCATGGCGACGGTGTTGTCATAATGGTCGTCACGGCGACGATGATGTCATAATGGTCGTCACGCCGACGATGATGTCATAATGGTCGTCATGGCGACGGTGTTGCCATAATGGTCGTCATGGCGACGATGATGTCATAATGGTCGTCATGGCGACGGTGATGTCATAATGGTCGTCATGCCGACGATGATGTCATAATGGTCGTCACGGCGTCGATGATGTCATAATGGTCGTCATGCCGACGATGATGTCATAATGGTCGTCATGGCGACGGTGTTGCCATAATGGTCGTCATGGCGACGATGATGTCATAATGGTCGTCATGGCGACGGTGATGTCATAATGGTCGTCATGCCGACGATGATGTCATAATGGTCGTCATGGCGAAGATGATGTCATAATGGTCGTCATGGCGACGATGATGTCATAATGTTCGTCATGGTGACGATGATGTCATAATGGTCGTCATGGCGACGATGATGTCATAATGGTCGTCATGGCGACGATGATGTCAATATGGTGGTCATGGCTTTGGTGATGTCATAATGGTCGTCATGGCGACGATGATGTCATAATGGTCGTCATGGCGACGATGATGTCATACTGGTCGTCATGGCGACGGTGTTGCCATAATGGTCGTCATGGCGACGATGATGTCATAATGGTCGTCACGGCGACAATGATGTCATAATGGTCGTCACGGCGACGGTAATGTCATAATGGTCGTCATGGCGACGATGATGTCATACTGGTCGTCATGCCGACGATGATGTCATAATGGTCATCACGGCGACGATGATGTCATAATGGTCGTCACGGCGACGGTTATGTCATAATGGTCGTCATGGCGACGATGATGTCATAATGGTCGTCATGGCGACGATGATGTCATAATGGTCGTCATGCCGACGATGATGTCATAATGGTCGTCATGGCGAAGATGATGTCATAATGGTCGTCATGGCGACGATGATGCCATAATGGTCGTCATGGTGACGATGATGTCATAATGGTCGTCATGGCGACGATGATGTCATAATGGTCGTCATGGCGACGATGATGTCAATATGGTGGTCATGGCTTTGGTGATGTCATAATGGTCGTCATGGCGACGATGATGTCATAATGGTCGTCATGGCGACGATGATGTCATACTGGTCGTCATGGCGACGGTGTTGCCATAATGGTCGTCATGGCGACGGTTATGTCATAATGGTCGTCATGGCGACGATGATGTCATACTGATCGTCATGGCGACGGTGTTGCCATAATGGTCGTCATGGCGACGATGATGTCATACTGGTCGTCATGGCGACGGTGTTGCCATAATGGTCGACATGGCGACGATGACGTCATAATGGTCGTCATGGCGACGATGATGTCATAATGGTCGTCACGGCGACGGTTATGTCATAATGGTCGTCATGGCGACGATGATGTCATACTGATCGTCATGGCGACGGTGCTGCCATAATGGTCGTCATGGCGACGATGATGTCATAATGGTCGTCATGGCGACGATGATGTCATAATGGTCGTCATGGCGACGATGATGTCATAATGGTCGTCATGGCGACGATGATGTCATAATGGTCGTCATGCCGACGATGATGTCATAATGGTCGTCACGGCGACGGTTATGTCATAATGGTCGTCATGGCGACGATGATGTCATAATGGTCGTCATGGCGACGATGATGTCATAATGGTCGTCATGCCGACGATGATGTCATAATGGTCGTCATGGCGAAGATGATGTCATAATGGTCGTCATGGTGACGATGATGTCATAATGGTCGTCATGGTGACGATGATGTCATAATGGTCGTCATGGCGACGATGATGTCATAATGGTCGTCATGGCGACGATGATGTCATAATGGTCGTCATGGCGACGATGATGTCATACTGGTCGTCATGGCGACGGTGTTGCCATAATGGTCGTCATGGCGACGATGATGTCATAATGGTCGTCACGGCGACAATGATGTCATAATGGTCGTCACGGCGACGGTAATGTCATAATGGTCGTCATGGCGACGATGATGTCATACTGGTCGTCATGGCGACGGTGTTGCCATAATGGTCGACATGGCGACGATGACGTCATAATGGTCGTCATGGCGACGATGATGTCATAATGGTCGTCACGGCGACGGTTATGTCATAATGGTCGTCATGGCGACGATGATGTCATACTGATCGTCATGGCGACGGTGTTGCCATAATGGTCGTCATGGCGACGATGATGTCATAATGGTCGTCATGGCGACGATGATGTCATAATGGTCGTCATGCCGACGATGATGTCATAATGGTCGTCATGGCGAAGATGATGTCATAATGGTCGTCATGGCGACGATGATGTCATAATGGTCGTCATGGCGACGATGACGTCATAATGGTCGTCATGGCGACAATGATGTCATAATGGTCGTCATGGCGACGGTGATGTCATAATATTCGTCATGGCGACGGTGATATCATAATGGTCGTCATGCCGACGATGATGTCATAATGGTCGTCATGGCGACGGTGTTGCCATAATGGTCGTCATGGCGACGATGATGTCATAATGGTCGTCATGGCGACGATGATGTCATAATGATCGTCATGGCGACGATGATGTCAGTATGGTGGTCATGGCTTTGGTGATGTCATAATGGTCATCATGGCGACGGTGATGTCATAATGGTCGTCATGGCGACGATGATGTCATAATGGTCGTCATGGCGACGATGATGTCATAATGGTCGTCATGGCGACGATGATGTCATAATGGTCGTCATGGCGACGATGATGTCATAATGGTCGTCATGGCGACGATGATGTCATAATGGTCGTCATGCCGACGATGATGTCATAATGGTCGTCACGGCGACAATGATGTCATAATGGTCGTCACGGCGACGGTAATGTCATAATGGTCGTCATGGCGACGATGATGTCATACTGGTCGTCATGGCGACGGTGTTGCCATAATGGTCGACATGGCGACGATGACGTCATAATGGTCGTCATGGCGACGATGATGTCATAATGGTCGTCACGGCGACGGTTATGTCATAATGGTCGTCATGGCGACGATGATGTCATACTGATCGTCATGGCGACGGTGTTGCCATAATGGTCGTCATGGCGACGATGATGTCATAATGGTCGTCATGGCGACGATGATGTCATAATGGTCGTCATGGCGACGATGATGTCATAATGGTCGTCATGCCGACGATGATGTCATAATGGTCATCACGGCGACGATGATGTCATAATGGTCGTCACTGCGACGGTTATGTCATAATGGTCGTCATGGCGACGATGATGTCATAATGGTCGTCATGGCGACGATGATGTCATAATGGTCGTCATGCCGACGATGATGTCAGTATGGTGGTCATGGCTTTGGTGATGTCATAATGGTCATCATGGCGACGGTGATGTCATAATGGCCGTCATGGCAATGGTGATGTCAGAATGGTCGTCATGGCGACGATGATGTCAGTATGGTGGTCATGGCTTTGGTGATGTCATAATGGTCGTCATGGCGACGATGATGTCATTATGGTCGTCATGGCTTTGGTGATGTCATAATGGTCGTCATGGCGACGGTGATGTCATAATGGTCGTCATGGCGACGATGATGTCATAATGGTCGTCACGGCGACGATGATGTCATACTGGTCGTCATGCCGACGATGATGTCATAATGGTCATCACGGCGACGATGATGTCATAATGGTCGTCACGGCGACGGTTATGTCATAATGGTCGTCATGGCGACGATGATGTCATAATGGTCGTCATGGCGACGATGATGTCATAATGGTCGTCATGCCGACGATGATGTCATAATGGTCGTCATGGCGAAGATGATGTCATAATGGTCGTCATGGCGACGATGAGGTCAATATGGTGGTCATGGCTTTGGTGATGTCATAATGGTCGTCATGGCGACGATGATGTCATAATGGTCGTCACGGCGACGGTTATGTCATAATGGTCGTCATGGCGACGATGATGTCATAATGGTCGTCATGGCGACGATGATGTCATAATGGTCGTCATGGCGAAGATGATGTCATAATGGTCGTCATGGCGACGATGATGCCATAATGGTCGTCATGGTGACGATGATGTCATAATGGTCGTCATGGCGACGATGATGTCATAATGGTCGTCATGGCGACGATGATGTCAATATGGTGGTCATGGCTTTGGTGATGTCATAATGGTCGTCATGGCGACGATGATGTCATAATGGTCGTCATGGCGACGATGATGTCATACTGGTCGTCATGGCGACGGTGTTGCCATAATGGTCGTCATGGCGACGATGATGTCATAATGGTCGTCACGGCGACAATGATGTCATAATGGTCGTCACGGCGACGGTAATGTCATAATGGTCGTCATGGCGACGTTGTTGCCATAATGGTCGACATGGCGACGATGACGTCATAATGGTCTTCATGGCGACGATGATGTCATAATGGTCGTCACGGCGACGGTTATGTCATAATGGTCGTCATGGCGACGATGATGTCATACTGATCGTCATGGCGACGGTGCTGCCATAATGGTCGTCATGGCGACGATGATGTCATAATGGTCGTCATGGCGACGATGATGTCATAATGGTCGTCATGGCGACGATGATGTCATAATGGTCGTCATGGCGACGATGATGTCATAATGGTCGTCATGCCGACGATGATGTCATAATGGTCGTCACGGCGACAATGATGTCATAATGGTCGTCACGGCGACGGTAATGTCATAATGGTCGTCATGGCGACGATGATGTCATACTGGTCGTCATGGCGACGGTGTTGCCATAATGGTCGACATGGCGACGATGACGTCATAATGGTCGTCATGGCGACGATGATGTCATAATGGTCGTCACGGCGACGGTTATGTCATAATGGTCGTCATGGCGACGATGATGTCATACTGATCGTCATGGCGACGGTGTTGCCATAATGGTCGTCATGGCGACGATGATGTCATAATGGTCGTCATGGCGACGATGATGTCATAATGGTCGTCATGGCGACGATGATGTCATAATGGTCGTCACTGCGACGGTTATGTCATAATGGTCGTCATGGCGACGATGATGTCATAATGGTCGTCATGGCGACGATGATGTCATAATGGTCGTCATGCCGACGATGATGTCAGTATGGTGGTCATGGCTTTGGTGATGTCATAATGGTCATCATGGCGACGGTGATGTCATAATGGCCGTCATGGCAATGGTGATGTCAGAATGGTCGTCATGGCGACGATGATGTCAGTATGGTGGTCATGGCTTTGGTGATGTCATAATGGTCGTCATGGCGACGATGATGTCATTATGGTCGTCATGGCTTTGGTGATGTCATAATGGTCGTCATGGCGACGGTGATGTCATAATGGTCGTCATGGCGACGATGATGTCATAATGGTCGTCACGGCGACGATGATGTCATACTGGTCGTCATGCCGACGATGATGTCATAATGGTCATCACGGCGACGATGATGTCATAATGGTCGTCACGGCGACGGTTATGTCATAATGGTCGTCATGGCGACGATGATGTCATAATGGTCGTCATGGCGACGATGATGTCATAATGGTCGTCATGCCGACGATGATGTCATAATGGTCGTCATGGCGAAGATGATGTCATAATGGTCGTCATGGCGACGATGAGGTCAATATGGTGGTCATGGCTTTGGTGATGTCATAATGGTCGTCATGGCGACGATGATGTCATAATGGTCGTCACGGCGACGGTTATGTCATAATGGTCGTCATGGCGACGATGATGTCATAATGGTCGTCATGGCGACGATGATGTCATAATGGTCGTCATGGCGAAGATGATGTCATAATGGTCGTCATGGCGACGATGATGCCATAATGGTCGTCATGGTGACGATGATGTCATAATGGTCGTCATGGCGACGATGATGTCATAATGGTCGTCATGGCGACGATGATGTCAATATGGTGGTCATGGCTTTGGTGATGTCATAATGGTCGTCATGGCGACGATGATGTCATAATGGTCGTCATGGCGACGATGATGTCATACTGGTCGTCATGGCGACGGTGTTGCCATAATGGTCGTCATGGCGACGATGATGTCATAATGGTCGTCACGGCGACAATGATGTCATAATGGTCGTCACGGCGACGGTAATGTCATAATGGTCGTCATGGCGACGTTGTTGCCATAATGGTCGACATGGCGACGATGACGTCATAATGGTCTTCATGGCGACGATGATGTCATAATGGTCGTCACGGCGACGGTTATGTCATAATGGTCGTCATGGCGACGATGATGTCATACTGATCGTCATGGCGACGGTGCTGCCATAATGGTCGTCATGGCGACGATGATGTCATAATGGTCGTCATGGCGACGATGATGTCATAATGGTCGTCATGGCGACGATGATGTCATAATGGTCGTCATGGCGACGATGATGTCATAATGGTCGTCATGCCGACGATGATGTCATAATGGTCGTCACGGCGACAATGATGTCATAATGGTCGTCACGGCGACGGTAATGTCATAATGGTCGTCATGGCGACGATGATGTCATACTGGTCGTCATGGCGACGGTGTTGCCATAATGGTCGACATGGCGACGATGACGTCATAATGGTCGTCATGGCGACGATGATGTCATAATGGTCGTCACGGCGACGGTTATGTCATAATGGTCGTCATGGCGACGATGATGTCATACTGATCGTCATGGCGACGGTGTTGCCATAATGGTCGTCATGGCGACGATGATGTCATAATGGTCGTCATGGCGACGATGATGTCATAATGGTCGTCATGCCGACGATGATGTCATAATGGTCGTCATGCCGACGATGATGTCATAATGGTCATCACGGCGACGATGATGTCATAATGGTCGTCACTGCGACGGTTATGTCATAATGGTCGTCATGGCGACGATGATGTCATAATGGTCGTCATGGCGACGATGATGTCATAATGGTCGTCATGCCGACGATGATGTCATTATGGTGGTCATGGCTTTGGTGATGTCATAATGGTCATCATGGCGACGGTGATGTCATAATGGCCGTCATGGCAATGGTGATGTCAGAATGGTCGTCATGGCGACGATGATGTCAGTATGGTGGTCATGGCTTTGGTGATGTCATAATGGTCGTCATGGCGACGATGATGTCATTATGGTCGTCATGGCTTTGGTGATGTCATAATGGTCGTCATGGCGACGGTGATGTCATAATGGTCGTCATGGCGACGATGATGTCATAATGGTCGTCACGGCGACGATGATGTCATACTGGTCGTCATGCCGACGATGATGTCATAATGGTCATCACGGCGACGATGATGTCATAATGGTCGTCACGGCGACGGTTATGTCATAATGGTCGTCATGGCGACGATGATGTCATAATGGTCGTCATGGCGACGATGATGTCATAATGGTCGTCATGCCGACGATGATGTCATAATGGTCGTCATGGCGAAGATGATGTCATAATGGTCGTCATGGCGACGATGAGGTCAATATGGTGGTCATGGCTTTGGTGATGTCATAATGGTCGTCATGGCGACGATGATGTCATAATGGTCGTCATGGCGACGATGATGTCATACTGGTCGTCATGGCGACGGTGTTGCCATAATGGTCGACATGGCGACGATGACGTCATAATGGTCGTCATGGCGACGATGATGTCATAATGGTCGTCACGGCGACGGTTATGTCATAATGGTCGTCATGGCGACGATGATGTCATACTGATCGTCATGGCGACGGTGTTGCCATAATGGTCGTCATGGCGACGATGATGTCATAATGGTCGTCATGGCGACGATGATGTCATAATGGTCGTCATGGCGACGATGATGTCATAATGGTCGTCACGCCGACGATGATGTCATAATGGTCATCACGGCGACGATGATGTCATAATGGTCGTCACGGCGACGGTTATGTCATAATGGTCGTCATGGCGACGATGATGTCATAATGGTCGTCATGGCGACGATGATGTCATAATGGTCGTCATGGCGAAGATGATGTCATAATGGTCGTCATGGCGACGATGATGCCATAATGGTCGTCATGGTGACGATGATGTCATAATGGTCGTCATGGCGACGATGATGTCATAATGGTCGTCATGGCGACGATGATGTCAATATGGTGGTCATGGCTTTGGTGATGTCATAATGGTCGTCATGGCGACGATGATGTCATAATGGTCGTCATGGCGACGATGATGTCATACTGGTCGTCATGGCGACGGTGTTGCCATAATGGTCGTCATGGCGACGATGATGTCATAATGGTCGTCACGGCGACAATGATGTCATAATGGTCGTCACGGCGACGGTAATGTCATAATGGTCGTCATGGCGACGTTGTTGCCATAATGGTCGACATGGCGACGATGACGTCATAATGGTCTTCATGGCGACGATGATGTCATAATGGTCGTCACGGCGACGGTTATGTCATAATGGTCGTCATGGCGACGATGATGTCATACTGATCGTCATGGCGACGGTGCTGCCATAATGGTCGTCATGGCGACGATGATGTCATAATGGTCGTCATGGCGACGATGATGTCATAATGGTCGTCATGGCGACGATGATGTCATAATGGTCGTCATGGCGACGATGATGTCATAATGGTCGTCATGCCGACGATGATGTCAAAATGGTCGTCACGGCGACGATGATGTCATAATGGACGTCACGGCGACGGTTATGTCATAATGGTCGTCATGGCGACGATGATGTCATAATGGTCGTCATGGCGACGATGATGTCATAATGGTCGTCATGCCGACGATGATGTCATAATGGTCGTCATGGCGAAGATGATGTCATAATGGTCGTCATGGCGACGATGATGTCATAATGGTCGTCATGGCGACGATGATGTCATAATGGTCGTCATGGCGACGATGATGTCATAATGGTCGTCATGGCGACGATGATGTCATAATGGTCGTCATGGCGACGATGATGTCATACTGGTCGTCATGGCGACGGTGTTGCCATAATGGTCGTCATGGCGACGATGATGTCATAATGGTCGTCACGGCGACAATGATGTCATAATGGTCGTCACGGCGACGGTAATGTCATAATGGTCGTCATGGCGACGATGATGTCATACTGGTCGTCATGGCGACGGTGTTGCCATAATGGTCGACATGGCGACGATGACGTCATAATGGTCGTCATGGCGACGATGATGTCATAATGGTCGTCACGGCGACGTTTATGTCATAATGGTCGTCATGGCGACGATGATGTCATACTGATCGTCATGGCGACGGTGTTGCCATAATGGTCGTCATGGCGACGATGATGTCATAATGGTCGTCATGGCGACGATGATGTCATAATGGTCGTCATGGCGACGATGATGTCATAATGGTCGTCATGCCGACGATGATGTCATAATGGTCATCACGGCGACGATGATGTCATAATGGTCGTCACTGCGACGGTTATGTCATAATGGTCGTCATGGCGACGATGATGTCATAATGGTCGTCATGGCGACGATGATGTCATAATGGTCGTCATGCCGACGATGATGTCATAATGGTCGTCATGGCGAAGATGATGTCATAATGGTCGTCATGGCGACGATGATGTCATAATGGTCGTCATGGCGACGATGACGTCATAATGGTCGTCATGGCGACGATGATGTCATAATGGTCGTCATGGCGACGGTGATGTCATAATATTCCTCATGGCGACGATGATATCATAATGGTCGTCATGCCGACGATGATGTCATAATGGTCGTCATGGCGACGGTGTTGCCATAATGGTCGTCATGGCGACGATGATGTCATAATGGTCGTCATGGCGACGATGATGTCATAATGATCGTCATGGCGACGATGATGTCAGTATGGTGGTCATGGCTTTGGTGATGTCATAATGGTCATCATGGCGACGGTGATGTCATAATGGCCGTCATGGCAATGGTGATGTCAGAATGGTCGTCATGGCGACGATGATGTCAGTATGGTGGTCATGGCTTTGGTGATGTCATAATGGTCGTCATGGCGACGATGATGTCATTATGGTTGTCATGGCTTTGGTGATGTCATAATGGTCGTCATGGCGACGGTGATGTCATAATGGTCGTCATGGCGACGATGATGTCATAATGGTCGTCACGGCGACGATGATGTCATAATGGTCGTCATGCCGACGATGATGTCATAATGGTCGTCATGGCGACGGTGTTGCCATAATGGTCGTCATGGCGACGATGATGTCATAATGGTCGTCATGGCGACGGTGATGTCATAATGGTCATCATGCCGACGATGATGTCATAATGGTCGTCACGGCGACGATGATGTCATAATGGTCGTCATGCCGACGATGATGTCATAATGGTCGTCATGGCGACGGTGTTGCCATAATGGTCGTCATGGCGACGATGATGTCATAATGGTCGTCATGGCGTCGGTGATGTCATAATGGTCGTCATGCCGACGATGATGTCATAATGGTCGTCATGGCGACGATGATGTCAGTATGGTGGTCATGGCTTTGGTGATGTCATAATGGTCATCATGGCGACGGTGATGTCATAATGGCCGTCATGGCAATGGTGATGTCAGAATGGTCGTCATGGCGACGATGATGTCAGTATGGTGGTCATGGCTTTGGTGATGTCATAATGGTCGTCATGGCGACGATGATGTCATTATGGTTGTCATGGCTTTGGTGATGTCATAATGGTCGTCATGGCGACGGTGATGTCATAATGGTCGTCATGGCGACGATGATGTCATAATGGTCGTCACGGCGACGATGATGTCATAATGGTCGTCATGCCGACGATGATGTCATAATGGTCGTCATGGCGACGGTGTTGCCATAATGGTCGTCATGGCGACGATGATGTCATAATGGTCGTCATGGCGACGGTGATGTCATAATGGTCGTCATGCCGACGATGATGTCATAATGGTCGTCACGGCGACGATGATGTCATAATGGTCGTCATGCCGACGATGATGTCATAATGGTCGTCATGGCGACGGTGTTGCCATAATGGTCGTCATGGCGACGGTGTTGCCATAATGGTCGTCATGGCGACGATGATGTCATAATGGTCGTCATGGCGACGGTGATGTCATAATGGTCGTCATGCCGACGATGATGTCATAATGGTCGTCATGGCGAAGATGATGTCATAATGGTCGTCATGGCGACGATGATGTCATAATGGTCGTCATGGTGACGATGATGTCATAATGGTCGTCATGGCGACGATGATGTCATAATGGTCGTCATGGCGACGATGATGTCAATATGGTGGTCATGGCTTTGGTGATGTCATCATGGTCGTCATGGCGACGATGATGTCATAATGGTCGTCATGGCGACGATGATGTCATACTGGTCGTCATGGCGACGGTGTTGCCATAATGGTCGTCATGGCGACGATGATGTCATAATGGTCGTCACGGCGACAATGATGTTATAATGGTCGTCACGGCGACGGTAATGTCATAATGGTCGTCATGGCGACGATGATGTCATACTGGTCGTCATGCCGACGATGATGTCATAATGGTCGTCACGGCGACGGTTATGTCATAATGGTCGTCATGGCGACGATGATGTCATACTGATCGTCATGGCGACGGTGCTGCCATAATGGTCGTCATGGCGACGATGATGTCATAATGGTCGTCATGGCGACGATGATGTCATAATGGTCGTCATGGCGACGATGATGTCATAATGGTCGTCATGCCGACGATGATGTCATAATGGTCATCACGGCGACGATGATGTCATAATGGTCGTCACGGCGACGGTTATGTCATAATGGTCGTCATGGCGACGATGATGTCATAATGGTCGTCATGGCGACGATGATGTCATAATGGTCGTCATGCCGACGATGATGTCATAATGGTCGTCATGGCGAAGATGATGTCATAATGGTCGTCATGGCGACGATGATGTCATAATGGTCGTCATGGCGACGATGATGTCATAATGGTCGTCATGGCGACGATGATGTCATAATGGTCGTCATGGCGACGATGATGTCATAATGGTCGTCATGGCGACGATGATGTCATACTGGTCGTCATGGCGACGGTGTTGCCATAATGGTCGTCACGGCGACGATGATGTCATAATGGTCGTCACGGCGACAATGATGTCATAATGGTCGTCACGGCGACGGTAATGTCATAATGGTCGTCATGGCGACGATGATGTCATACTGGTCGTCATGGCGACGGTGTTGCCATAATGGTCGACATGGCGACGATGACGTCATAATGGTCGTCATGGCGACGATGATGTCATACTGATCGTCATGGCGACGGTGTTGCCATAATGGTCGTCATGGCGACGATGATGTCATAATGGTCGTCATGGCGACGATGATGTCATAATGGTCGTCATGGCGACGATGATGTCATAATGGTCGTCATGCCGACGATGATGTCATAATGGTCGTCATGGCGAAGATGATGTCATAATGGTCGTCATGGCGACGATGATGTCATAATGGTCGTCATGGCGACGATGACGTCATAATGGTCGTCATGGCGACGATGATGTCATAATGGTCGTCATGGCGACGGTGATGTCATAATATTCCTCATGGCGACGATGATATCATAATGGTCGTCATGCCGACGATGATGTCATAATGGTCGTCATGGCGACGGTGTTGCCATAATGGTCGTCATGGCGACGATGATGTCATAATGGTCGTCATGGCGACGATGATGTCATAATGATCGTCATGGCGACGATGATGTCAGTATGGTGGTCATGGCTTTGGTGATGTCATAATGGTCATCATGGCGACGGTGATGTCATAATGGCCGTCATGGCAATGGTGATGTCAGAATGGTCGTCATGGCGACGATGATGTCAGTATGGTGGTCATGGCTTTGGTGATGTCATAATGGTCGTCATGGCGACGATGATGTCATTATGGTTGTCATGGCTTTGGTGATATCATAATGGTCGTCATGGCGACGGTGATGTCATAATGGTCGTCATGGCGACGATGATGTCATAATGGTCGTCACGGCGACGATGATGTCATAATGGTCGTCATGCCGACGATGATGTCATAATGGTCGTCATGGCGACGGTGTTGCCATAATGGTCGTCATGGCGACGATGATGTCATAATGGTCGTCATGGCGACGGTGATGTCATAATGGTCATCATGCCGACGATGATGTCATAATGGTCGTCACGGCGACGATGATGTCATAATGGTCGTCATGCCGACGATGATGTCATAATGGTCGTCATGGCGACGGTGTTGCCATAATGGTCGTCATGGCGACGATGATGTCATAATGGTCGTCATGGCGTCGGTGATGTCATAATGGTCGTCATGCCGACGATGATGTCATAATGGTCGTCATGGCGACGATGATGTCAGTATGGTGGTCATGGCTTTGGTGATGTCATAATGGTCATCATGGCGACGGTGATGTCATAATGGCCGTCATGGCAATGGTGATGTCAGAATGGTCGTCATGGCGACGATGATGTCAGTATGGTGGTCATGGCTTTGGTGATGTCATAATGGTCGTCATGGCGACGATGATGTCATTATGGTTGTCATGGCTTTGGTGATGTCATAATGGTCGTCATGGCGACGGTGATGTCATAATGGTCGTCATGGCGACGATGATGTCATAATGGTCGTCACGGCGACGATGATGTCATAATGGTCGTCATGCCGACGATGATGTCATAATGGTCGTCATGGCGACGGTGTTGCCATAATGGTCGTCATGGCGACGATGATGTCATAATGGTCGTCATGGCGACGGTGATGTCATAATGGTCGTCATGCCGACGATGATGTCATAATGGTCGTCACGGCGACGATGATGTCATAATGGTCGTCATGCCGACGATGATGTCATAATGGTCGTCATGGCGACGGTGCTGCCATAATGGTCGTCATGGCGACGATGATGTCATAATGGTCGTCATGGCGACGGTGATGTCATAATGGTCGTCATGCCGACGATGATGTCATAATGGTCGTCATGGCGAAGATGATGTCATAATGGTCGTCATGGCGACGATGATGTCATAATGGTCGTCATGGTGACGATGATGTCATAATGGTCGTCATGGCGATGATGATGTCATAATGGTCGTCATGGCGACGATGATGTCAATATGGTGGTCATGGCTTTGGTGATGTCATAATGGTCGTCATGGCGACGATGATGTCATACTGGTCGTCATGGCGACGATGATGTCATACTGGTCGTCATGGCGACGGTGTTGCCATAATGGTCGTCATGGCGACGATGATGTCATAATGGTCGTCACGGCGACAATGATGTCATAATGGTCGTCACGGCGACGGTAATGTCATAATGGTCGTCATGGCGACGATTATGTCATACTGGTCGTCATGCCGACGATGATGTCATAATGGTCATCACGGCGACGATGATGTCATAATGGTCGTCACGGCGACGGTTATGTCATAATGGTCGTCATGGCGACGATGATGTCATAATGGTCGTCATGGCGACGATGATGTCATAATGGTCGTCATGCCGACGATGATGTCATAATGGTCGTCATGGCGAAGATGATGTCATAATGGTCGTCATGGCGACGATGATGTCATAATGGTCGTCATGGTGACGATGATGTCATAATGGTCGTCATGGCGACGATGATGTCATAATGGTCGTCATGGCGACGATGATGTCAATATGGTGGTCATGGCTTTGGTGATGTCATAATGGTCGTCATGGCGACGATGATGTCATAATGATCGTCATGGCGACGATGATGTCATACTGGTCGTCATGGAGACGGTGTTGCCATAATGGTCGTCATGGCGACGATGATGTCATAATGGTCGTCACGGCGACAATGATGTCATAATGGTCGTCACGGCGACGGTAATGTCATAATGGTCGTCATGGCGACGATGATGTCATACTGGTCGTCATGGCGACGGTGTTGCCATAATGGTCGACATGGCGACGATGACGTCATAATGGTCGTCATGGCGACGATGACGTCATAATGGTCGTCACGGCGACGGTTATGTCATAATGGTCGTCATGGCGACGATGATGTCATACTGATCGTCATGGCGACGGTGTTGCCATAATGGTCGTCATGGCGACGATGATGTCATAATGGTCGTCATGGCGACGATGATGTCATAATGGTCGTCATGGCGACGATGATGTCATAATGGTCGTCATGCCGACGATGATGTCATAATGGTCATCACGGCGACGATGATGTCATAATGGTCGTCACGGCGACGGTTATGTCATAATGGTCGTCATGGCGACGATGATGTCATAATGGTCGTCATGGCGACGATGATGTCATAATGGTCGTCATGCCGACGATGATGTCATAATGGTCGTCATGGCGAAGATGATGTCATAATGGTCGTCATGGCGACGATGATGTCATAATGGTCGTCATGGCGACGATGACGTCATAATGGTCGTCATGGCGACGATGATGTCATAATGGTCGTCATGGCGACGGTGATGTCATAATATTCGTCTTGGCGACGATGATATCATAATGGTCGTCATGCCGACGATGATGTCATAATGGTCGTCATGGTGACGGTGTTGCCATAATGGTCGTCATGGCGACGATGATGTCATAATGGTCGTCATGGCGACGATGATGTCATAATGATCGTCATGGCGACGATGATGTCATAATGGTCGTCATGGCGACGATGATGTCATAATGATCGTCATGGCGACGATGATGTCAGTATGGTGGTCATGGCTTTGGTGATGTCATAATGGTCATCATGGCGACGGTGATGTCATAATGGCCGTCATGGCAATGGTGATGTCAGAATGGTCGTCATGGCGACGATGATGTCAGTATGGTGGTCATGGCTTTGGTGATGTCATAATGGTCGTCATGGCGACGATGATGTCATTATGGTTGTCATGGCTTTGGTGATGTCATAATGGTCGTCATGGCGACGGTGATGTCATAATGGTCGTCATGGCGACGGTGATGTCATAATGGTCGTCATGGCGACGATGATGTCATAATGGTCGTCATGGCGACGATGATGTCATAATGGTCGTCATGCCGACGATGATGTCATAATGGTCGTCATGGCGAAGATGATGTCATAATGGTCGTCATGGCGACGATGACGTCATAATGGTCGTCATGGCGACGATGATGTCATAATGGTCGTCATGGCGACGATGATGTCATAATGGTCGTTATGCCGACGATGATGTCATAATGGTCGTCATGGCGACGGTGTTGCCATAATGGTCGTCATGGCGACGATGATGTCATAATGATAGTCATGGCGACGATGATGTCAGTATGGTGGTCATGGCTTTGGTGATGTCATAATGGTCGTCATGGCGACGGTGATGTCATAATGGTCGTCATGGCAATGGTGATGTCAGATTGGTCGTCATGGCGACGATGATGTCAGTATGGTGGTCATGGCTTTGGTGATGTCATAATGGTCGTCATGGCGACGATGATGTCATTATGGTTGTCATGGCTTTGGTGATGTCATAATGGTCGTCATGGCGACGGTGATGTCATAATGGTCGTCATGGCGACGGTGATGTCATAATGGTCGTCATGGCGACGATGATGACATAATAGTCGTCACGGCGACGATGATGTCATAATGGTCGTCATGCCGACGATGATGTCATAATGGTCGTCATGGCGACGGTGTTGCCATAATGGTCGTCATGGCGACGATGATGTCATAATGGTCGTCATGGCGACGGTGATGTCATAATGGTCGTCATGCCGACGATGATGTCATAATGGTCGTCATGCCGACGATGATGTCATAATGGTCGTCACGGCGACGATGATGTCATAGTGGTCGTCATGCCGACGATGATGTCATAATGGTCGTCATGGCGACGGTGTTGCCATAATGGTCGTCATGGCGACGATGATGTCATAATGGTCGTCATGCCGACGATGATGTCATAATGGTCGTCATGGCGACGATGATGTCATAATGGTCGTCATGGCGACGATGATGTCATAATGGTCGTCATGGCGACGATGATGTCAATATGGTGGTCATGGCTTTGGTGATGTCATAATGGTCGTCATGGCGACGATGATGTCATAATGGTCGTCATGGCGACGATGATGTCATAATGGTCGTCATGCCGACGATGATGTCATAATGGTCATCACGGCGACGATGATGTCATAATGGTCGTCACGGCGACGGTTATGTCATAATGGTCGTCATGGCGACGATGATGTCATAATGGTCGTCATGGCGACGATGATGTCATAATGGTCGTCATGCCGACGATGATGTCATAATGGTCGTCATGGCGAAGATGATGTCATAATGGTCGTCATGGCGACGATGATGTCATAATGGTCGTCATGGCGACGATGATGTCATAATGGTCGTCATGGCGACGATGATGTCATAATGGTCGTCATGGCGACGATGATGTCATAATGGTCGTCATGGCGACGATGATGTCATAATGGTCGTCATGGCGACGATGATGTCATACTGGTCGTCATGGCGACGGTGTTGCCATAATGGTCGTCACGGCGACGATGATGTCATAATGGTCGTCACGGCGACAATGATGTCATAATGGTCGTCACGGCGACGGTAATGTCATAATGGTCGTCATGGCGACGATGATGTCATACTGGTCGTCATGGCGACGGTGTTGCCATAATGGTCGACATGGCGACGATGACGTCATAATGGTCGTCATGGCGACGATGATGTCATACTGATCGTCATGGCGACGGTGTTGCCATAATGGTCGTCATGGCGACGATGATGTCATAATGGTCGTCATGGCGACGATGATGTCATAATGGTCGTCATGGCGACGATGATGTCATAATGGTCGTCATGCCGACGATGATGTCATAATGGTCGTCATGGCGAAGATGATGTCATAATGGTCGTCATGGCGACGATGATGTCATAATGGTCGTCATGGCGACGATGACGTCATAATGGTCGTCATGGCGACGATGATGTCATAATGGTCGTCATGGCGACGGTGATGTCATAATATTCCTCATGGCGACGATGATATCATAATGGTCGTCATGCCGACGATGATGTCATAATGGTCGTCATGGCGACGGTGTTGCCATAATGGTCGTCATGGCGACGATGATGTCATAATGGTCGTCATGGCGACGATGATGTCATAATGATCGTCATGGCGACGATGATGTCAGTATGGTGGTCATGGCTTTGGTGATGTCATAATGGTCATCATGGCGACGGTGATGTCATAATGGCCGTCATGGCAATGGTGATGTCAGAATGGTCGTCATGGCGACGATGATGTCAGTATGGTGGTCATGGCTTTGGTGATGTCATAATGGTCGTCATGGCGACGATGATGTCATTATGGTTGTCATGGCTTTGGTGATATCATAATGGTCGTCATGGCGACGGTGATGTCATAATGGTCGTCATGGCGACGATGATGTCATAATGGTCGTCACGGCGACGATGATGTCATAATGGTCGTCATGCCGACGATGATGTCATAATGGTCGTCATGGCGACGGTGTTGCCATAATGGTCGTCATGGCGACGATGATGTCATAATGGTCGTCATGGCGACGGTGATGTCATAATGGTCATCATGCCGACGATGATGTCATAATGGTCGTCACGGCGACGATGATGTCATAATGGTCGTCATGCCGACGATGATGTCATAATGGTCGTCATGGCGACGGTGTTGCCATAATGGTCGTCATGGCGACGATGATGTCATAATGGTCGTCATGGCGTCGGTGATGTCATAATGGTCGTCATGCCGACGATGATGTCATAATGGTCGTCATGGCGACGATGATGTCAGTATGGTGGTCATGGCTTTGGTGATGTCATAATGGTCATCATGGCGACGGTGATGTCATAATGGCCGTCATGGCAATGGTGATGTCAGAATGGTCGTCATGGCGACGATGATGTCAGTATGGTGGTCATGGCTTTGGTGATGTCATAATGGTCGTCATGGCGACGATGATGTCATTATGGTTGTCATGGCTTTGGTGATGTCATAATGGTCGTCATGGCGACGGTGATGTCATAATGGTCGTCATGGCGACGATGATGTCATAATGGTCGTCACGGCGACGATGATGTCATAATGGTCGTCATGCCGACGATGATGTCATAATGGTCGTCATGGCGACGGTGTTGCCATAATGGTCGTCATGGCGACGATGATGTCATAATGGTCGTCATGGCGACGGTGATGTCATAATGGTCGTCATGCCGACGATGATGTCATAATGGTCGTCACGGCGACGATGATGTCATAATGGTCGTCATGCCGACGATGATGTCATAATGGTCGTCATGGCGACGGTGCTGCCATAATGGTCGTCATGGCGACGATGATGTCATAATGGTCGTCATGGCGACGGTGATGTCATAATGGTCGTCATGCCGACGATGATGTCATAATGGTCGTCATGGCGAAGATGATGTCATAATGGTCGTCATGGCGACGATGATGTCATAATGGTCGTCATGGTGACGATGATGTCATAATGGTCGTCATGGCGATGATGATGTCATAATGGTCGTCATGGCGACGATGATGTCAATATGGTGGTCATGGCTTTGGTGATGTCATAATGGTCGTCATGGCGACGATGATGTCATACTGGTCGTCATGGCGACGATGATGTCATACTGGTCGTCATGGCGACGGTGTTGCCATAATGGTCGTCATGGCGACGATGATGTCATAATGGTCGTCACGGCGACAATGATGTCATAATGGTCGTCACGGCGACGGTAATGTCATAATGGTCGTCATGGCGACGATTATGTCATACTGGTCGTCATGCCGACGATGATGTCATAATGGTCATCACGGCGACGATGATGTCATAATGGTCGTCACGGCGACGGTTATGTCATAATGGTCGTCATGGCGACGATGATGTCATAATGGTCGTCATGGCGACGATGATGTCATAATGGTCGTCATGCCGACGATGATGTCATAATGGTCGTCATGGCGAAGATGATGTCATAATGGTCGTCATGGCGACGATGATGTCATAATGGTCGTCATGGTGACGATGATGTCATAATGGTCGTCATGGCGACGATGATGTCATAATGGTCGTCATGGCGACGATGATGTCAATATGGTGGTCATGGCTTTGGTGATGTCATAATGGTCGTCATGGCGACGATGATGTCATAATGATCGTCATGGCGACGATGATGTCATACTGGTCGTCATGGAGACGGTGTTGCCATAATGGTCGTCATGGCGACGATGATGTCATAATGGTCGTCACGGCGACAATGATGTCATAATGGTCGTCACGGCGACGGTAATGTCATAATGGTCGTCATGGCGACGATGATGTCATACTGGTCGTCATGGCGACGGTGTTGCCATAATGGTCGACATGGCGACGATGACGTCATAATGGTCGTCATGGCGACGATGACGTCATAATGGTCGTCACGGCGACGGTTATGTCATAATGGTCGTCATGGCGACGATGATGTCATACTGATCGTCATGGCGACGGTGTTGCCATAATGGTCGTCATGGCGACGATGATGTCATAATGGTCGTCATGGCGACGATGATGTCATAATGGTCGTCATGGCGACGATGATGTCATAATGGTCGTCATGCCGACGATGATGTCATAATGGTCATCACGGCGACGATGATGTCATAATGGTCGTCACGGCGACGGTTATGTCATAATGGTCGTCATGGCGACGATGATGTCATAATGGTCGTCATGGCGACGATGATGTCATAATGGTCGTCATGCCGACGATGATGTCATAATGGTCGTCATGGCGAAGATGATGTCATAATGGTCGTCATGGCGACGATGATGTCATAATGGTCGTCATGGCGACGATGACGTCATAATGGTCGTCATGGCGACGATGATGTCATAATGGTCGTCATGGCGACGGTGATGTCATAATATTCGTCTTGGCGACGATGATATCATAATGGTCGTCATGCCGACGATGATGTCATAATGGTCGTCATGGTGACGGTGTTGCCATAATGGTCGTCATGGCGACGATGATGTCATAATGGTCGTCATGGCGACGATGATGTCATAATGATCGTCATGGCGACGATGATGTCATAATGGTCGTCATGGCGACGATGATGTCATAATGATCGTCATGGCGACGATGATGTCAGTATGGTGGTCATGGCTTTGGTGATGTCATAATGGTCATCATGGCGACGGTGATGTCATAATGGCCGTCATGGCAATGGTGATGTCAGAATGGTCGTCATGGCGACGATGATGTCAGTATGGTGGTCATGGCTTTGGTGATGTCATAATGGTCGTCATGGCGACGATGATGTCATTATGGTTGTCATGGCTTTGGTGATGTCATAATGGTCGTCATGGCGACGGTGATGTCATAATGGTCGTCATGGCGACGGTGATGTCATAATGGTCGTCATGGCGACGATGATGTCATAATGGTCGTCATGGCGACGATGATGTCATAATGGTCGTCATGCCGACGATGATGTCATAATGGTCGTCATGGCGAAGATGATGTCATAATGGTCGTCATGGCGACGATGACGTCATAATGGTCGTCATGGCGACGATGATGTCATAATGGTCGTCATGGCGACGATGATGTCATAATGGTCGTTATGCCGACGATGATGTCATAATGGTCGTCATGGCGACGGTGTTGCCATAATGGTCGTCATGGCGACGATGATGTCATAATGATAGTCATGGCGACGATGATGTCAGTATGGTGGTCATGGCTTTGGTGATGTCATAATGGTCGTCATGGCGACGGTGATGTCATAATGGTCGTCATGGCAATGGTGATGTCAGATTGGTCGTCATGGCGACGATGATGTCAGTATGGTGGTCATGGCTTTGGTGATGTCATAATGGTCGTCATGGCGACGATGATGTCATTATGGTTGTCATGGCTTTGGTGATGTCATAATGGTCGTCATGGCGACGGTGATGTCATAATGGTCGTCATGGCGACGGTGATGTCATAATGGTCGTCATGGCGACGATGATGACATAATAGTCGTCACGGCGACGATGATGTCATAATGGTCGTCATGCCGACGATGATGTCATAATGGTCGTCATGGCGACGGTGTTGCCATAATGGTCGTCATGGCGACGATGATGTCATAATGGTCGTCATGGCGACGGTGATGTCATAATGGTCGTCATGCCGACGATGATGTCATAATGGTCGTCATGCCGACGATGATGTCATAATGGTCGTCACGGCGACGATGATGTCATAGTGGTCGTCATGCCGACGATGATGTCATAATGGTCGTCATGGCGACGGTGTTGCCATAATGGTCGTCATGGCGACGATGATGTCATAATGGTCGTCATGCCGACGATGATGTCATAATGGTCGTCATGGCGACGATGATGTCATAATGGTCGTCATGGCGACGATGATGTCATAATGGTCGTCATGGCGACGATGATGTCAATATGGTGGTCATGGCTTTGGTGATGTCATAATGGTCGTCATGGCGACGATGATGTCATAATGGTCGTCATGGCGACGATGATGTCATACTGGTCGTCATGGCGACGGTGTTGCCATAATGGTCGTCATGGCGACGATGATGTCATAATGGTCGTCACGGCGACAATGATGTCATAATGGTCGTCACGGCGACGGTAATGTCATAATGGTCGTCATGGCGACGATGATGTCATACTGGTCGTCATGGCGACGGTGTTGCCATAATGGTCGACATGGCGACGATGACGTCATAATGGTCATCATGGCGACGATGATGTCATAATGGTCGTCATGCCGACGATGATGTCATAATGGTCATCACGGCGACGATGATGTCATAATGGTCGTCACGGCGACGGTTATGTCATAATGGTCGTCATGGCGACGATGATGTCATAATGGTCGTCATGGCGACGATGATGTCATAATGGTCGTCATGCCGACGATGATGTCATAATGGTCGTCATGGCGAAGATGATGTCATAATGGTCGTCATGGCGACGATGATGTCATAATGGTCGTCATGGTGACGATGATGTCATAATGGTCGTCATGGCGACGATGATGTCATAATGGTCGTCATGGCGACGATGATGTCATAATGGTCGTCATGGCGACGATGATGTCATACTGGTCGTCATGGCGACGGTGTTGCCATAATGGTCGTCATGGCGACGATGATGTCATAATGGTCGTCACGGCGACGATGATGTCATAATGGTCGTCACGGCGACGGTAATGTCATAATGGTCGTCATGGCGACGATGATGTCATACTGGTCGTCATGGCGACGGTGTTGCCATAATGGTCGTCATGGCGACGATGATGTCATAATGGTCGTCATGGCGACGATGATGTCATAATGGTCGTCATGCCGACGATGATGTCATAATGGTCGTCATGGCGAAGATGATGTCATAATGGTCGTCATGGCGACGATGATGTCATAATGGTCGTCATGGCGACGATGACGTCATAATGGTCGTCATGGCGACGATTATGTCATAATGGTCGTCATGGCGACGGTGATGTCATAATATTCGTCATGGCGACGATGATATCATAATGGTCGTCATGCCGACGATGATGTCATAATGGTCGTCATGGCGACGGTGTTGCCATAATGGTCGTCATGGCGACGATGATGTCATAATGGTCGTCATGGCGACGATGATGTCATAATGATCGTCATGGCGACGATGATGTCAGTATGGTGGTCATGGCTTTGGTGATGTCATAATGGTCATCATGGCGATGGTGATGTCATAATGGCCGTCATGGCAATGGTGATGTCAGAATGGTCGTCATGGCGACGATGATGTCAGTATGGTGGTCATGGCTTTGGTGATGTCATAATGGTCGTCATGGCGACGATGATGTCATTATGGTTGTCATGGCTTTGGTGATGTCATAATGGTCGTCATGGCGACGGTGATGTCATAATGGTCGTCACGGCGACGATGATGTCATAATGGTCGTCACGGCGACGATGATGTCATAATGGTCGTCACGGCGACGATGATGTCATAATGGTCGTCATGCCGACGATGATGTCATAATGGTCGTCATGGCGACGGTGTTGCCATAATGGTCGTCATGGCGACGATGATGTCATAATGGTCGTCATGGCGACGGTGATGTCATAATGGTCATCATGCCGACGATGATGTCATAATGGTCGTCACGGCGACGATGATGTCATAATGGTCGTCATGCCGACGATGATGTCATAATGGTCGTCATGGCGACGGTGTTGCCATAATGGTCGTCATGGCGACGATGATGTCATAATGGTCGTCATGGCGACGGTGATGTCATAATGGTCGTCATGCCGACGATGATGTCATAATGGTCGTCATGGCGAAGATGATGTCATAATGGTCGTCATGGCGACGATGATGTCATAATGGTCGTCATGGTGACGATGATGTCATAATGGTCGTCATGGCGACGATGATGTCATAATGGTCGTCATGGCGACGATGATGTCAATATGGTGGTCATGGCTTTGGTGATGTCATAATGGTCGTCATGGCGACGATGATGTCATAATGGTCGTCATGGTGACGATGATGTCATACTGGTCGTCATGGCGACGGTGTTGCCATAATGGTCGTCATGGCGACGATGATGTCATAATGGTCGTCACGGCGACAATGATGTCATAATGGTCGTCACGGCGACGGTAATGTCATAATGGTCGTCATGGCGACGATGATGTCATACTGGTCGTCATGGCGACGTTGTTGCCATAATGGTCGACATGGCGACGATGACGTCATAATGGTCGTCATGGCGACGATGATGTCATAATGGTCGTCACGGCGACGGTTATGTCATAATGGTCGTCATGGCGACCATGATGTCATACTGATCGTCATGGCGACGGTGCTGCCATAATGGTCGTCATGGCGACGATGATGTCATAATGGTCGTCATGGCGACGATGATGTCATAATGGTCGTCATGGCGACGATGATGTCATAATGGTCGTCATGCCGACGATGATGTTATAATGGTCATCACGGCGACGATGATGTCATAATGGTCGTCACGGCGACGGTTATGTCATAATGGTCGTCATGGCGACGATGATGTCATAATGGTCGTCATGGCGACGATGATGTCATAATGGTCGTCATGCCGACGATGATGTCATAATGGTCGTCATGGCGAAGATGATGTCATAATGGTCGTCATGGCGACGATGATGTCATAATGGTCGTCATGGTGACGATGATGTCATAATGGTCGTCATGGCGACGATGATGTCATAATGGTCGTCATGGCGACGATGATGTCAATATGGTGGTCATGGCTTTGGTGATGTCATAATGGTCGTCATGGCGACGATGATGTCATAATGGTCGTCATGGCGACGATGATGTCATACTGGTCGTCATGGCGACGGTGTTGCCATAATGGTCGTCATGGCGACGATGATGTCATAATGGTCGTCACGGCGACAATGATGTCATAATGGTCGTCACGGCGACGGTAATGTCATAATGGTCGTCATGGCGACGATGATGTCATACTGGTCGTCATGGCGACGGTGTTGCCATAATGGTCGACATGGCGACGATGACGTCATAATGGTCGTCATGGCGACGATGATGTCATAATGGTCGTCACGGCGACGGTTATGTCATAATGGTCGTCATGGCGACGATGATGTCATACTGATCGTCATGGCGACGGTGTTGCCATAATGGTCGTCATGGCGACGATGATGTCATAATGGTCGTCATGGCGACGATGATGTCATAATGGTCGTCATGGCGACGATGATGTCATAATGGTCGTCATGCCGACGATGATGTCATAATGGTCATCACGGCGACGATGATGTCATAATGGTCGTCACGGCGACGGTTATGTCATAATGGTCGTCATGGCGACGATGATGTCATAATGGTCGTCATGGCGACGATGATGTCATAATGGTCGTCATGCCGACGATGATGTCATACTGGTCGTCATGGCGAAGATGATGTCATAATGGTCGTCATGGCGACGATGATGTCATAATGGTCGTCATGGCGACGATGACGTCATAATGGTCGTCATGGCGACGATGATGTCATAATGGTCGTCATGGCGACGGTGATGTCATAATATTCGTCATGGCGACGATGATATCATAATGGTCGTCATGCCGACGATGATGTCATAATGGTCGTCATGGCGACGATGACGTCATAATGGTCGTCATGGCGACGATGATATCATAATGGTCGTCATGGCGACGATGATATCATAATGGTCGTCATGCCGACGATGATGTCATAATGGTCGTCATGGCGACGGTGTTGCCATAATGGTCGTCATGGCGACGGTGTTGCCATAATGGTCGTCATGGCGACGATGATGTCATAATGGTCGTCATGGCGACGATGATGTCATAATGATCGTCATGGCGACGATGATGTCAGTATGGTGGTCATGGCTTTGGTGATGTCATAATGGTCATCATGGCGACGGTGATGTCATAATGGCCGTCATGGCAATGGTGATGTCAGAATGGTCGTCATGGCGACGATGATGTCAGTATGGTGGTCATGGCTTTGGTGATGTCATAATGGTCGTCATGGCGACGATGATGTCATTATGGTTGTCATGGCTTTGGTGATGTCATAATGGTCGTCATGGCGACGGTGATGTCATAATGGTCGTCATGGCGACGATGATGTCATAATGGTCGTCACGGCGAGGATGATGTCATAATGGTCGTCACGGCAGCGGTGATGTCATAATGGTCGTCATGGCGACGATGATGTCATACTGGTCGTCATGGCGACGGTGTTGCCATAATGTCTTCATGGCGACGATGATGCCATAATGGTCGTCATGGCGACGATGATGCCATAATGGTCGTCATGGCGACGATGACGTCTTAATGGTCGTCATGGCGACGATGATGTCATAATGGTCGTCATGGCGACGATGATGTCATACTGGTCGTCATGGCGACGGTGTTGCCATAATGGTCGTCATGGCGACGGTGATGTCATAATGGTCGTCATGCCGACGATGATGTCATAATGGTCGTCAAGGCGACTATGTTGCCATAGTGGTCGTCATGGCGATGATGATGTCATAATGGTCGTCATGTCGACGGTGATGTCATACTGGTCGTCATGGCGACGGTGTTGCCATAATGGTCGTCATGGCGACGGTGATGTCATAATGGTCGTCATGCCGACGATGATGTCATAATGGTCGTCATGGCGACTATGTTGCCATAGTGGTCGTCATGGCGACGATGATGTCATAATGGTCGTCATGTCGACGGTGATGTCATAATGGTCTTCATGCCGACGATGATGTCATAATGGTCGTCATGGCGAAGATGATGTCATAATGGTCGCCATGGCGACGATGATGTCATAATGGTCGTCATGGCGACGATGATGTCATAATGATCGTCATGGCGACGATGATGTCATAATGGTCGTCATGGCGACGATGATGTCAATATGGTGGTCATGGCTTTGGTGATGTCATAATGGCCGTCATGGCGACGGTGATATCATAATGGTCGTCATGGCTATGGTGATGTCAGAATGTTCGTCATGGCGACGATGATGTCAGTATGGTGGTCATGGCTTTGGTGATGTCATAATAGTCGTCATGGCGACGATGATGTCATAATGGTCGTCATGGCGACGATGATGTCATAATGGTCGTCATGGCGACGATGATGTCAGTATGGTTGTCATGGCTTTGGTGATGTCATAATGGTCGTCACGGCGACGATGATGTCAAAATGGTCGTCACGGCGACGGTGTTGTTATAATGGTCGTCATGGCGACGATGATGTCATACTGGTCGTCATGGCGATGGTGTTGCCATAATGGTTGTCATGGCGACGATTATGTCATAATGGTTGTCATGGCGACGATGATGTCATAATGGTCGTCACGGCGACGGTGATGTCATAATGGTCGTCATGGCGACGATGATGTCATACTGGTCGTCATGGCGACGATGACGTCATAATGGTCGTCATGGCGACGATTATGTCATACTGGTCGTCATGGCGACGATGACGTCATAATGGTCGTCATGGCGACGATGATGTCATAATGGTCGTCATGCCGACGATGACGTCATAATGGTCGTCATGGCGACGATGATGTCATAATGGTCGTCATGGCGACGATGACGTCATAATGGTCGTCATGGCGACGATGATGTCATAATGGTCGTCATGGCGACGGTGATGTCATAATATTCGTCATGGCGACGATGATATCATAATGGTCGTCATGCCGACGATGATGTCATAATGGTCGTCATGGCGACGGTGTTGCCATAATGGTCGTCATGGCGACGATGGTGTCATAATGGTCGTCATGGCGACGATGATGTCATAATGATCGTCATGGCGACGATGATGTCAGTATGGTGGTCATGGCTTTGGTGATGTCATAATGGTCATCATGGCGACGGTGATGTCATAATGGCCGTCATGGCAATGGTGATGTCAGAATGGTCGTCATGGCGACGATGATGTCAGTATGGTGGTCATGGCTTTGGTGATGTCATAATGGTCGTCATGGCGACGATGATGTCATTATGGTTGTCATGGCTTTGGTGATGTCATAATGGTCGTCATGGCGACGGTGATGTCATAATGGTCGTCATGGCGACGATGATGTCATACTGGTCGTCATGGCGACGGTGTTGCCATAATGTCTTCATGGCGACGATGATGCCATAATGGTCGTCATGGCGACGATGATGCCATAATGGTCGTCATGGCGACGATGACGTCTTAATGGTCGTCATGGCGACGATGATGTCATAATGGTCGTCATGGCGACGATGATGTCATACTGGTCGTCATGGCGACGGTGTTGCCATAATGGTCGTCAGGGCGACGGTGATGTCATAATGGTCGTCATGCCGACGATGATGTCATAATGGTCGTCATGGCGACTATGTTGCCATAGTGGTCGTCATGGCGACGATGATGTCATAATGGTCGTCATGTCGACGGTGATGTCATAATGGTCGTCATGCCGACGATGATGTCATAATGGTCGTCATGGCGAAGATGATGTCATAATGGTCGTCATGGCGACGATGATGTCATAATGGTCGTCATGGCGACGATGATGTCATAATAGTCGTCATGGCGACGGTGATGTCATAATAGTCGTCATGGCGACGATGATGTCATAATGGTCGTCATGGCGACGGTGTTGCCATAATGGTCGTCATGGCGACGATGATGTCATAATGGTCGTCATGGCGACGATGATGTCATAATGATCGTCATGGCGACGATGATGTCAGTATGGTGGTCATGGCTTTGGTGATGTCATAATGGTCATCATGGCGACGATGATGTCATTATGGTTGTCATGGCTTTGGTGATGTCATAATGGTCGTCATGGCGACGGTGATGTCATAATGGTCGTCATGGCGACGATGATGTCATACTGGTCGTCATGGCGACGATGTTGCCATAATGTCTTCATGGCGACGATGATGCCATAATGGTCGTCATGGCGACGATGATGCCATAATGGTCGTCATGGCGACGATGACGTCTTAATGGTCGTCATGGCGACGATGATGTCATAATGGTCGTCATGGCGACGATGATGTCATACTGGTCGTCATGGCGACGGTGTTGCCATAATGGTCGTCAGGGCGACGGTGATGTCATAATGGTCGTCATGCCGACGATGATGTCATAATGGTCGTCATGGCGACTATGTTGCCATAGTGGTCGTCATGGCGACGATGATGTCATACTGGTCGTCATGGCGACGGTGTTGCCATAATGGTCGACATGGCGACGATGACGTCATAATGGTCGTCATGGCGACGATGATGTCATAATGGTCGTCATGGCGACGATAATGTCATACTGGTCGTCATGGCGACGGTGTTGCCATAATGGTCGTCATGGCGACGGTGATGTCATAATGGTCGTCATGGCGACTATGTTGCCATAATGGTCGTCATGGCGACGATGATGTCATAATGGTCGTCATGTCGACGGTGATGTCATACTGGTCGTCATGGCGACAGTGTTGCCATAATGGTCGTCATGGCGACGGTGATGTCATAATGGTCGTCATGCCGACGATGATGTCATAATGGTCGTCATGGCGACTATGTTGCCATAGTGGTCGTCATGGCGACGATGATGTCATAATGGTCGTCATGTCGACGGTGATGTCATAATGGTCGTCATGCCGACGATGATGTCATAATGGTCGTCATGGCGAAGATGATGTCATAATGGTCGTCATGGCGACGATGATGTCATAATGGTTGTCATGGCGACGATGATGTCATAATGGTCGTCATGGCGACGATGATGTCATAATGGTCGTCATGGCGACGGTGATGTCATAATAGTCGTCACGGCGACGATGATGTCATAATGGTCGTCATGGCGACGGTGTTGCCATAATGGTCGTCATGGCGACGATGATGTCATAATGGTCGTCATGGCGACGATGATGTCATAATGGTCGTCATGGCGACGATGATGTCAATATGGTGGTCATGGCTTTGGTGATGTCATAATGGTCGTCATGGCGACGGTGATATCATAATGGTCGTCATGGCAATGGTGATGTCAGAATGTTCGTCATGGCGACGATGATGTCAGTATGGTGGTCATGGGTTTGGTGATGTCATAATAGTCGTCATGGCGACGATGATGTCATAATGGTCGTCATGGCGACGATGATATCATAATGGTCGTCATGGCGACGATGATGTCAGTATGGTTGTCATGGCTTTGGTGATGTCATAATGGTCGTCACGGCGACGATGATGTCAAAATGGTCGTCACGGCGACGGTGTTGTTATAATGGTCGTCATGGCGACGATGATGTCATACTGGTCGTCATGGCGATGGTGTTGCCATAATAGTTGTCATGGCGATGGTGTTGCCATAATAGTTGTCATGGCGACGATGATGTCATAATGGTTGTCATGGCGACGATGATGTCATAATGGTCGTCACGGCGACGGTGATGTCATAATGGTCGTCATGGCGACGATGATGTCATACTGGTCGTCATGCCGACGTTGACGTCATAATGGTCGTCATGGCGACGATGATGTCATACTGGTCGTCATGGCGACGATGACGTCATAATGGTCGTCATGGCGACGATGATGTCATAATGGTCGTCATGCCGACGATGACGTCATAATGGTCGTCATGGCGACGATGATGTCATAATGGTCGTCATGGCGACGATGACGTTATAATGGTCGTCATGGCGACGATGATGTCATAATGGTCGTCATGGCGACGATGATGTCATAATGGTCGTCATGGCGACGGTGATGTCATAATGGTCGTCATGCCGACGATGATGTCATAATGGTCGTCATGGCGACGGTGTTGCCATAATGGTCGTCATGGTGACGATGATGTCATAATGGTCGTCATGGCGACGATGATGTCAGTATGGTGGTCATGGCTTTGGTGATGTCATAATGGTCGTCATGGCGACGATGATGTCAGTATGGTGGTCATGGCTTTGGTGATGTCATAATGGTCGTCATGGCGACGATGATGTCATAATGGTCGTCATGGCGACGATGATGTCAATATGGTTGTCATAGCTTTGGTGATGTCATAATGGTCGTCATGGCGACGGTGATGTCATAATGGTCGTCATGGCGACGATGATGTCATAATGGTCGTCATGGCGACGATGATGTCATAATGGTCGTCACGGCGACGGTGATGTCATAATGGTCGTCATGGCGACGATGATGTCATAATGGTCGTCATGGTGACGGTGTTGCCATAATGGTCATCATGGCGACGATGATGTCATAATGGTCGACATGGCGACGATGATGTCATAATGGTCGTCATGGCGACGATGATGTCATAATGGTCGTCATGGCGACGATGATGTCATAATGGTCGTCATGGCGACGATGATGTCATAATGGTCGTCATGGCGACGATGATGTCATACTGGTCGTCATGGCGACGGTGTTGCCATAATGGTCGTCATGGCGATGATGATGTCATAATGGCCGTCACGGCGACGATGATGTCATAATGGTCGTCATGGCGACGATGATGTCATACTGGTCGTCATGGCGACGGTGTTGCCATAATGGTCGACATGGCGACGATGACGTCATAATGGTCGTCATGGCGACGATGATGTCATAATGGTCGTCATGGCGACGATGATGTCATACTGGTCGTCATGGCGACGGTGTTGCCATAATGGTCGTCATGGCGACGATGACGTCATAATGGTCGTCATGGCGACGATGATGTCATAATGGTCGTCATGGCGACGATAATGTCATACTGGTCGTCATGGCGACGGTGTTGCCATAATGGTCGTCATGGCGACGGTGATGTCATAATGGTCGTCATGGCGACTATGTTGCCATAATGGTCGTCATGGCGACGATGATGTCATAATGGTCGTCATGTCGACGGTGATGTCATACTGGTCGTCATGGCGACGGTGTTGCCATAATGGTCGTCATGGCGACGGTGATGTCATAATGGTCGTCATGCCGACGATGATGTCATAATGGTCGTCATGGCGACTATGTTGCCATAGTGGTCGTCATGGCGACGATGATGTCATAATGGTCGTCATGTCGACGGTGATGTCATAATGGTCGTCATGCCGACGATGATGTCATAATGGTCGTCATGGCGAAGATGATGTCATAATGGTCGTCATGGCGACGATGATGTCATAATGGTTGTCATGGCGACGATGATGTCATAATGGTCGTCATGGCGACGATGATGTCATAATGGTCGTCATGGCGACGGTGATGTCATAATAGTCGTCACGGCGACGCTGATGTCATAATGGTCGTCATGGCGACGGTGTTGCCATAATGGTCGTCATGGCGACGATGATGTCATAATGGTCGTCATGGCGACGATGATGTCATAATGGTCGTCATGGCGACGATGATGTCATAATGGTCGTCATGGCGACGATGATGTCAATATGGTGGTCATGGCTTTGGTGATGTCATAATGGTCGTCATGGCGACGGTGATATCATAATGGTCGTCATGGCAATGGTGATGTCAGAATGTTCGTCATGGCGACGATGATGTCAGTATGGTGGTCATGGCTTTGGTGATGTCATAATAGTCGTGATGGCGACGATGATGTCATAATGGTCGTCATGGCGACGATGATGTCATAATGGTCGTCATGGCGACGATGATGTCAGTATGGTTGTCATGGCTTTGGTGATGTCATAATGGTCGTCACGGCGACGATGATGTCAAAATGGTCGTCACGGCGACGGTGTTGTTATAATGGTCGTCATGGCGACGATGATGTCATACTGGTCGTCATGGCGATGGTGTTGCCATAATGGTTGTCATGGCGACGATGATGTCATAATGGTTGTCATGGCGACGATGATGTCATAATGGTCGTCACGGCGACGGTGATGTCATAATGGTCGTCATGGCGACGATGATGTCATACTGGTCGTCATGGCGACGATGACGTCACAATGGTCGTCATGGCGACGATGACGTCATACTGGTCGTCATGCCGACGATGACGTCATAATGGTCGTCATTGCGACGATGATGTCATAATGGTCGTCATGGCGACGATGACGTCATAATGGTCGTCATGGCGAAGATGATGTCATAATGGTCGTCATGGCGACGATGATGTCATAATGGTCGTCATGGTGACGATGATGTCATAATGGTCGTCATGGCGACGATGATGTCATAATGGTCGTCATGGCGACGATGATGTCATAATGGTCGTCATGGCGACGATGATGTCATACTGGTCGTCATGGCGACGGTGTTGCCATAATGGTCGTCATGGCGACGATGATGTCATAATGGTCGTCACGGCGACAATGATGTCATAATGGTCGTCACGGCGACGGTAATGTCATAATGGTCGTCATGGCGACGATGATGTCATACTGGTCGTCATGGCGACGGTGTTGCCATAATGGTCGACATGGCGACGATGACGTCATAATGGTCGTCATGGCGACGATGATGTCATAATGGTCGTCACGGCGACGGTTATGTCATAATGGTCGTCATGGCGACGATGATGTCATACTGATCGTCATGGCGACGGTGTTGCCATAATGGTCGTCATGGCGACGATGTCATAATGGTCGTCATGGCGACGATGATGTCATAATGGTCGTCATGGCGACGATGATGTCATAATGGTCGTCACGCCGACGATGATGTCATAATGGTCATCACGGCGACGATGATGTCATAATGGTCGTCACGGCGACGGTTATGTCATAATGGTCGTCATGGCGACGATGATGTCATAATGGTCGTCATGGCGACGATGATGTCATAATGGTCGTCATGCCGACGATGATGTCATAATGGTCGTCATGGCGAAGATGATGTCAGTATGGTTGTCATGGCTTTGGTGATGTCATAATGGTCGTCATGGCGACGGTGTTGTTATAATGGTCGTCATGGCGACGATGATGTCATACTGGTCGTCATGGCGATGGTGTTGCCATAATGGTTGTCATGGCGACGATGATGTCATAATGGTTGTCAGGGCGACGATGATGTCATAATGGTCGTCACGGCGACGGTGATGTCATAATGGTCGTCATGGCGACGATGATGTCATACTGGTCGTCATGGCGACGATGACGTCATAATGGTCGTCATGGCGACGATGACGTCATACTGGTCGTCATGGCGACGATGACATCATAATGGTCGTCATGGCGACGATGATGTCATAATGGTCGTCATGCCGACGATGACGTCATAATGGTCGTCATGGCGACGATGATGTCATAATGGTCGTCATGGCGACGATGACGTCATAATGGTCGTCATGGCGAAGATGATGTCATAATGGTCGTCATGGCGACGATGATGTCATAATGGTCGTCATGGTGACGATGATGTCATAATGGTCGTCATGGCGACGATGATGTCATAATGGTCGTCATGGCGACGATGATGTCATAATGGTCGTCATGGCGACGATGATGTCATACTGGTCGTCATGGCGACGGTGTTGCCATAATGGTCGTCATGGCGACGATGATGTCATAATGGTCGTCACGGCGACAATGATGTCATAATGGTCGTCACGGCGACGGTAATGTCATAATGGTCGTCATGGCGACGATTATGTCATACTGGTCGTCATGGCGACGGTGTTGCCATAATGGTCGACATGGCGACGATGACGTCATAATGGTCGTCATGGCGACGATGATGTCATAATGGTCGTCACGGCGACGGTTATGTCATAATGGTCGTCATGGCGACGATGATGTCATACTGATCGTCATGGCGACGGTGTTGCCATAATGGTCGTCATGGCGACGATGATGTCATAATGGTCGTCATGGCGACGATGATGTCATAATGGTCGTCATGGCGACGATGATGTCATAATGGTCGTCACGCCGACGATGATGTCATAATGGTCATCACGGCGACGATGATGTCATAATGGTCGTCACGGCGACGGTTATGTCATAATGGTCGTCATGGCGACGATGATGTCATAATGGTCGTCATGGCGACGATGATGTCATAATGGTCGTCATGCCGACGATGATGTCATAATGGTCGTCATGGCGAAGATGATGTCATAATGGTCGTCATGGCGACGAAGACGTCATAATGGTCGTCATGGCGACGATGACGTCATAATGGTCGTCATGGCGACGATGATGTCATAATGGTCGTCATGGCGACGATGACGTCATAATGGTCGTCATGGCGACGATGATGTCATAATGGTCGTCATGGCGACGGTGATGTCATAATATTCGTCATGGCGACGATGATATCATAATGGTCGTCATGCCGACGATGATGTCATAATGGTCGTCATGGCGACGGTGTTGCCATAATGGTCGTCATGGCGACGATGATGTCATAATGGTCGTCATGGCGACGATGATGTCATAATGATCGTCATGGCGACGATGATGTCAGTATGGTGGTCATGGCTTTGGTGATGTCATAATGGCCGTCATGGCAATGGTGATGTCAGAATGGTCGTCATGGCGACGATGATGTCAGTATGGTGGTCATGGCTTTGGTGATGTCATAATGGTCGTCATGGCGACGATGATGTCATTATGGTTGTCATGGCTTTGGTGATGTCATAATGGTCGTCATGGCGACGGTGATGTCATAATGGTCGTCATGGCGACGATGATGTCATAATGGTCGTCACGGCGACGATGATGTCATAATGGTCGTCATGCCGACAATGATGTCATAATGGTCGTCATGGCGACGGTGTTGCCATAATGGTCGTCATGGCGACGATGATGTCATAATGGTCGTCATGGCGACTGTGATGTCATAATGGTCATCATGCCGACGATGATGTCATAATGGTCGTCACGGCGACGATGATGTCATAATGGTCGTCATGCCGACGATGATGTCATAATGGTCGTCATGGCGACGGTGTTGCCATAATGGTCGTCATGGCGACGATGATGTCATAATGGTCGTCATGGCGACGGTGATGTCATAATGGTCGTCATGCCGACGATGATGTCATAATGGTCGTCATGGCGAAGATGATGTCATAATGGTCGTCATGGCGACGATGATGTCATAATGGTCGTCATGGTGACGATGATGTCATAATGGTCGTCATGGCGACGATGATGTCATAATGGTCGTCATGGCGACGATGATGTCATAATGGTCGTCATGGCGACGATGATGTCAATATGGTGGTCATGGCTTTGGTGATGTCATAATGGTCGTCATGGCGACGATGATGTCATAATGGTCGTCATGGCGACGATGATGTCATACTGGTCGTCATGGCGACGGTGTTGCCATAATGGTCGTCATGGCGACGATGATGTCTTAATGGTCGTCACGGCGACAATGATGTCATAATGGTTGTCACGGCGACGGTAATGTCATAATGGTCGTCATGGCGACGATGATGTCATACTGGTCGTCATGCCGACGATGATGTCATAATGGTCATCACGGCGACGATGATGTCATAATGGTCGTCATGGCGACGATGATGTCATAATGGTCGTCATGGCGACGATGATGTCATAATGGTCGTCATGCCGACGATGATGTCAATATGGTGGTCATGGCTTTGGTGATGTCATAATGGTCGTCATGGCGACGATGATGTCATAATGGTCGTCATGGCGACGATGATGTCATACTGGTCGTCATGCCGACGGTGTTGCCATAATGGTCGTCATGGCGACGATGATGTCATAATGGTCGTCACGGCGACAATGATGTCATAATGGTCGTCACGGCGACGGTAATGTCATAATGGTCGTCATGGCGACGATGATGTCATACTGGTCGTCATGGCGACGGTGTTGCCATAATGGTCGACATGGCGACGATGACGTCATAATGGTCGTCATGGCGACGATGATGTCATAATGGTCGTCACGGCGACGGTTATGTCATAATGGTCGTCATGGCGACGATGATGTCATACTGATCGTCATGGCGACGGTGTTGCCATAATGGTCGTCATGGCGACCATGATGTCATAATGGTCGTCATGGCGACGATGATGTCATAATGGTCGTCATGGCGACGATGATGTCATAATGGTCGTCACGCCGACGATGATGTCATAATGGTCATCACGGCGACGATGATGTCATAATGGTCGTCACGGCGACGGTTATGTCATAATGGTCGTCATGGCGACGATGATGTCATAATGGTCGTCATGGCGACGATGATGTCATAATGGTCGTCATGGCGACGATGATGTCATAATGGTCGTCATGCCGACGATGATGTCATAATGGTCGTCATGGCGAAGATGATGTCATAATGGTCGTCATGGCGAAGATGATGTCATAATGGTCGTCATGGCGACGATGATGCCATAATGGTCGTCATGGTGACGATGATGTCATAATGGTCGTCATGGCGACGATGATGTCATAATGGTCGTCATGGCGACGATGATGTCAATATGGTGGTCATGGCTTTGGTGATGTCATAATGGTCGTCATGGCGACGATGATGTCATAATGGTCGTCATGGCGACGATGATGTCATACTGGTCGTCATGGCGACGGTGTTGCCATAATGGTCGTCATGGCGACGATGATGTCATAATGGTCGTCACGGCGACAATGATGTCATAATGGTCGTCACGGCGACGGTAATGTCATAATGGTCGTCATGGCGACGATGATGTCATACTGGTCGTCATGGCGACGTTGTTGCCATAATGGTCGACATGGCGACGATGACGTCATAATGGTCGTCATGGCGACGATGATGTCATAATGGTCGTCACGGCGACGGTTATGTCATAATGGTCGTCATGGCGACGATGATGTCATACTGATCGTCATGGCGACGGTGCTGCCATAATGGTCGTCATGGCGACGATGATGTCATAATGGTCGTCATGGCGACGATGATGTCATAATGGTCGTCATGGCGACGATGATGTCATAATGGTCGTCATGCCGACGATGATGTCATAATGGTCATCACGGCGACGATGATGTCATAATGGTCGTCACGGCGACGGTTATGTCATAATGGTCGTCATGGCGACGATGATGTCATAATGGTCGTCATGGCGACGATGATGTCATAATGGTCGTCATGCCGACGATGATGTCATAATGGTCGTCATGGCGAAGATGATGTCAAAATGGTCGTCATGGCGACGATGATGTCATAATGGTCGTCATGGCGACGATGATGTCATAATGGTCGTCATGGCGACGATGATGTCATAATGGTCGTCATGGCGACGATGATGTCATAATGGTCGTCATGGCGACGATGATGTCATACTGGTCGTCATGGCGACGGTGTTGCCATAATGGTCGTCATGGCGACGATGATGTCATAATGGTCGTCACGGCGACAATGATGTCATAATGGTCGTCACGGCGACGGTAATGTCATAATGGTCGTCATGGCGACGATGATGTCATACTGGTCGTCATGGCGACGGTGTTGCCATAATGGTCGACATGGCGACGATGACGTCATAATGGTCGTCATGGCGACGATGATGTCATAATGGTCGTCACGGCGACGGTTATGTCATAATGGTCGTCATGGCGACGATGATGTCATACTGATCGTCATGGCGACGTTGTTGCTATAATGGTCGTCATGGCGACGATGATGTCATAATGGTCGTCATGGCGACGATGATGTCATAATGGTCGTCATGGCGACGATGATGTCATAATGGTCGTCATGCCGACGATGATGTCATAATGGTCATCACGGCGACGATGATGTCATAATGGTCGTCACTGCGACGGTTATGTCATAATGGTCGTCATGGCGACGATGATGTCATAATGGTCGTCATGGCGACGATGATGTCATAATGGTCGTCATGCCGACGATGATGTCATAATGGTCGTCATGGCGAAGATGATGTCATAATGGTCGTCATGGCGACGATGATGTCATAATGGTCGTCATGGCGACGATGACGTCATAATGGTCGTCATGGCGACGATGATGTCATACTGGTCGTCATGGCGACGGTGATGTCATAATATTCCTCATGGCGACTATGATATCATAATGGTCGTCATGCCGACGATGATGTCATAATGGTCGTCATGGCGACGGTGTTGCCATAATGGTCGTCATGGCGACGATGATGTCATAATGGTCGTCATGGCGACGATGATGTCATAATGATCGTCATGGCGACGATGATGTCAGTATGGTGGTCATGGCTTTGGTGATGTCATAATGGTCATCATGGCGACGGTGATGTCATAATGGCCGTCATGGCAATGGTGATGTCAGAATGGTCGTCATGGCGACGATGATGTCAGTATGGTGGTCATGGCTTTGGTGATGTCATAATGGTCGTCATGGCGACGATGATGTCATTATGGTTGTCATGGCTTTGGTGATGTCATAATGGTCGTCATGGCGACGGTGATGTCATAATGGTCGTCATGGCGACGATGATGTCATAATGGTCGTCACGGCGACGATGATGTCATAATGGTCGTCATGCCGACGATGATGTCATAATGGTCGTCATGGCGACGGTGTTGCCATAATGGTCGTCATGGCGACGATGATGTCATAATGGTCGTCATGGCGACGGTGATGTCATAATGGTCATCATGCCGACGATGATGTCATAATGGTCGTCATGGCGACGATGATGTCATAATGGTCGTCATGCCGACGATGATGTCATAATGGTCGTCATGGCGACGGTGTTGCCATAATGGTCGTCATGGCGACGATGATGTCATAATGGTCGTCATGGCGTCGGTGATGTCATAATGGTCGTCATGCCGACGATGATGTCATAATGGTCGTCATGGCGACGATGATGTCAGTATGGTGGTCATGGCTTTGGTGATGTCATAATGGTCATCATGGCGACGGTGATGTCATAATGGCCGTCATGGCAATGGTGATGTCAGAATGGTCGTCATGGCGACGGTGATGTCATAATGGCCGTCATGGCAATGGTGATGTCAGAATGGTCGTCATGGCGACGATGATGTCAGTATGGTGGTCATGGCTTTGGTGATGTCATAATGGTCGTCATGGCGACGATGATGTCATTATGGTTGTCATGGCTTTGGTGATGTCATAATGGTCGTCATGGCGACGGTGATGTCATAATGGTCGTCATGGCGACGATGATGTCATAATGGTCGTCACGGCGACGATGATGTCATAATGGTCGTCATGCCGACGATGATGTCATAATGGTCGTCATGGCGACGGTGTTGCCATAATGGTCGTCATGGCGACGATGATGTCATAATGGTCGTCATGGCGACGGTGATGTCATAATGGTCGTCATGCCGACGATGATGTCATAATGGTCGTCACGGCGACGATGATGTCATAATGGTCGTCATGCCGACGATGATGTCATAATGGTCGTCATGCCGACGATGATGTCATAATGGTCGTCATGGCGACGGTGTTGCCATAATGGTCGTCATGGCGACGATGATGTCATAATTGTCGTCATGGCGACGATGATGTCATAATGGTCGTCATGCCGACGATGATGTCATAATGGTCGTCATGCCGACGATGATGTCATAATGGTCATCACGGCGACGATGATGTCATAATGGTCGTCACGGCGACGGTTATGTCATAATGGTCGTCATGGCGACGATGATGTCATAATGGTCGTCATGGCGACGATGATGTCATAATGGTCGTCATGCCGACGATGATGTCATAATGGTCGTCATGGCGAAGATGATGTCATAATGGTCGTCATGGCGACGATGATGTCATAATGGTCGTCATGGCGACGATGACGTCATAATGGTCGTCATGGCGACGATGATGTCATAATGGTCGTCATGGCGACGGTTATGTCATAATATTCGTCATGGCGACGATGATATCATAATGGTCGTCATGCCGACGATGATGTCATAATGGTCGTCATGGTGACGGTGTTGCCATAATGGTCGTCATGGCGACGATGATGTCATAATGGTCGTCATGGCGACGATGATGTCATAATGATCGTCATGGCGACGATGATGTCATAATGGTCGTCATGGCGACGATGATGTCATAATGATCGTCATGGCGACGATGATGTCAGTATGGTGGTCATGGCTTTGGTGATGTCATAATGGTCATCATGGCGACGGTGATGTCATAATGGCCGTCATGGCAATGGTGATGTCAGAATGGTCGTCATGGCGACGATGATGTCAGTATGGTGGTCATGGCTTTGGTGATGTCATAATGGTCGTCATGGCGACGATGATGTCATTATGGTTGTCATGGCTTTGGTGATGTCATAATGGTCGTCATGGCGACGGTGATGTCATAATGGTCGTCATGGCGACGATGATGTCATAAAGGTCGTCATGGCGACGATGATGTCATAATGGTCGTCATGGCGACGATGATGTCATAATGGTCGTCATGCCGACGATGATGTCATAATGGTCGTCATGGCGAAGATGATGTCATAATGGTCGTCATGGCGACGATGACGTCATAATGGTCGTCATGGCGACGATGATGTCATAATGGTCGTCATGGCGACGATGATGTCATAATGGTCGTCATGCCGACGATGATGTCATAATGGTCGTCATGGCGACGGTGTTGCCATAATGGTCGTCATGGCGACGATGATGTCATAATGATCGTCATGGCGACGATGATGTCAGTATGGTGGTCATGGCTTTGGTGATGTCATAATGGTCGTCATGGCGACGGTGATGTCATAATGGTCGTCATGGCAATGGTGATGTCAGAATGGTCGTCATGGCGACGATGATGTCAGTATGGTGGTCATGGCTTTGGTGATGTCATAATGGTCGTCATGGCGACGATGATGTCATTATGGTTGTCATGGCTTTGGTGATGTCATAATGGTCGTCATGGCGACGGTGATGTCATAATGGTCGTCATGGCGACGATGATGACATAATAGTCGTCACGGCGACGATGATGTCATAATGGTCGTCATGCCGACGATGATGTCATAATGGTCGTCATGGCTTTGGTGATGTCATAATGGTCGTCATGGCGACGGTGATGTCATAATGGTCGTCATGGCGACGATGATGTCATAATGGTCGTCACGGCGACGATGATGTCATAATGGTCGTCATGCCGACGATGATGTCATAATGGTCGTCATGGCGACGGTGTTGCCATAATGGTCGTCATGGCGACGATGATGTCATAATGGTCGTCATGGCGACGGTGATGTCATAATGGTCATCATGCCGACGATGATGTCATAATGGTCGTCATGGCGACGATGATGTCATAATGGTCGTCATGCCGACGATGATGTCATAATGGTCGTCATGGCGACGGTGTTGCCATAATGGTCGTCATGGCGACGATGATGTCATAATGGTCGTCATGGCGTCGGTGATGTCATAATGGTCGTCATGCCGACGATGATGTCATAATGGTCGTCATGGCGACGATGATGTCAGTATGGTGGTCATGGCTTTGGTGATGTCATAATGGTCATCATGGCGACGGTGATGTCATAATGGCCGTCATGGCAATGGTGATGTCAGAATGGTCGTCATGGCGACGATGATGTCAGTATGGTGGTCATGGCTTTGGTGATGTCATAATGGTCGTCATGGCGACGATGATGTCATTATGGTTGTCATGGCTTTGGTGATGTCATAATGGTCGTCATGGCGACGGTGATGTCATAATGGTCGTCATGGCGACGATGATGTCATAATGGTCGTCACGGCGACGATGATGTCATAATGGTCGTCATGCCGACGATGATGTCATAATGGTCGTCATGGCGACGGTGTTGCCATAATGGTCGTCATGGCGACGATGATGTCATAATGGTCGTCATGGCGACGGTGATGTCATAATGGTCGTCATGCCGACGATGATGTCATAATGGTCGTCACGGCGACGATGATGTCATAATGGTCGTCATGCCGACGATGATGTCATAATGGTCGTCATGCCGACGATGATGTCATAATGGTCGTCATGGCGACGGTGTTGCCATAATGGTCGTCATGGCGACGATGATGTCATAATTGTCGTCATGGCGACGATGATGTCATAATGGTCGTCATGCCGACGATGATGTCATAATGGTCGTCATGCCGACGATGATGTCATAATGGTCATCACGGCGACGATGATGTCATAATGGTCGTCACGGCGACGGTTATGTCATAATGGTCGTCATGGCGACGATGATGTCATAATGGTCGTCATGGCGACGATGATGTCATAATGGTCGTCATGCCGACGATGATGTCATAATGGTCGTCATGGCGAAGATGATGTCATAATGGTCGTCATGGCGACGATGATGTCATAATGGTCGTCATGGCGACGATGACGTCATAATGGTCGTCATGGCGACGATGATGTCATAATGGTCGTCATGGCGACGGTTATGTCATAATATTCGTCATGGCGACGATGATATCATAATGGTCGTCATGCCGACGATGATGTCATAATGGTCGTCATGGTGACGGTGTTGCCATAATGGTCGTCATGGCGACGATGATGTCATAATGGTCGTCATGGCGACGATGATGTCATAATGATCGTCATGGCGACGATGATGTCATAATGGTCGTCATGGCGACGATGATGTCATAATGATCGTCATGGCGACGATGATGTCAGTATGGTGGTCATGGCTTTGGTGATGTCATAATGGTCATCATGGCGACGGTGATGTCATAATGGCCGTCATGGCAATGGTGATGTCAGAATGGTCGTCATGGCGACGATGATGTCAGTATGGTGGTCATGGCTTTGGTGATGTCATAATGGTCGTCATGGCGACGATGATGTCATTATGGTTGTCATGGCTTTGGTGATGTCATAATGGTCGTCATGGCGACGGTGATGTCATAATGGTCGTCATGGCGACGATGATGTCATAAAGGTCGTCATGGCGACGATGATGTCATAATGGTCGTCATGGCGACGATGATGTCATAATGGTCGTCATGCCGACGATGATGTCATAATGGTCGTCATGGCGAAGATGATGTCATAATGGTCGTCATGGCGACGATGACGTCATAATGGTCGTCATGGCGACGATGATGTCATAATGGTCGTCATGGCGACGATGATGTCATAATGGTCGTCATGCCGACGATGATGTCATAATGGTCGTCATGGCGACGGTGTTGCCATAATGGTCGTCATGGCGACGATGATGTCATAATGATCGTCATGGCGACGATGATGTCAGTATGGTGGTCATGGCTTTGGTGATGTCATAATGGTCGTCATGGCGACGGTGATGTCATAATGGTCGTCATGGCAATGGTGATGTCAGAATGGTCGTCATGGCGACGATGATGTCAGTATGGTGGTCATGGCTTTGGTGATGTCATAATGGTCGTCATGGCGACGATGATGTCATTATGGTTGTCATGGCTTTGGTGATGTCATAATGGTCGTCATGGCGACGGTGATGTCATAATGGTCGTCATGGCGACGATGATGACATAATAGTCGTCACGGCGACGATGATGTCATAATGGTCGTCATGCCGACGATGATGTCATAATGGTCGTCATGGCGACGGTGTTGCCATAATGGTCGTCATGGCGACGATGATGTCATAATGGTCGTCATGGCGACGGTGATGTCATAATGGTCGTCATGCCGACGATGATGTCATAATGGTCGTCATGCCGACGATGATGTCATAATGGTCGTCACGGCGACGATGATGTCATAGTGGTCGTCATGCCGACGATGATGTCATAATGGTCGTCATGCCGACGGTGTTGCCATAATGGTCGTCATGGCGACGATGATGTCATAATGGTCGTCATGCCGACGATGATGTCATAATGGTCGTCATGGCGACGATGATGTCATAATGGTCGTCATGGCGACGATGATGTCATAATGGTCGTCATGGCGACGATTATGTCAATATGGTGGTCATGGCTTTGGTGATGTCATAATGGTCGTCATGGCGACGATGATGTCATAATGGTCGTCATGGCGACGATGATGTCATACTGGTCGTCATGGCGACGGTGTTGCCATAATGGTCGTCATGGCGACGATGATGTCATAATGGTCGTCACGGCGACAATGATGTCATAATGGTCGTCACGGCGACGGTAATGTCATAATGGTCGTCATGGCGACGATGATGTCATACTGGTCGTCATGGCGACGGTGTTGCCATAATGGTCGACATGGCGACGATGACGTCATAATGGTCGTCATGGCGACGATGATGTCATAATGGTCGTCATGCCGACGATGATGTCATAATGGTCGTCATGGCGACGGTGTTGCCATAATGGTCGTCATGGCGACGATGATGTCATAATGGTCGTCATGCCGACGATGATGTCATAATGGTCGTCATGCCGACGATGATGTCATAATGGTCGTCATGGCGAAGATGATGTCATAATGGTCGTCATGGCGACGATGATGTCATAATGGTCGTCATGGCGACGATGATGTCATAATGGTCGTCATGCTGACGATGATGTCATAATGGTCGTCATGGCGAAGATGATGTCAAAATGGTCGTCATGGCGACGATGATGTCATAATGGTCGTCATGGCGACGATGATGTCATAATGGTCGTCATGGCGACGATGATGTCATAATGGTCGTCATGGCGACGATGATGTCATAATGGTCGTCATGGCGACGATGATGTCATACTGGTCGTCATGGCGACGGTGTTGCCATAATGGTCGTCATGGCGACGATGATGTCATAATGGTCGTCACGGCGACAATGATGTCATAATGGTCGTCACGGCGACGGTAATGTCATAATGGTCGTCATGGCGACGATGATGTCATACTGGTCGTCATGGCGACGGTGTTGCCATAATGGTCGACATGGCGACGATGACGTCATAATGGTCGTCATGGCGACGATGATGTCATAATGGTCGTCACGGCGACGGTTATGTCATAATGGTCGTCATGGCGACGATGATGTCATACTGATCGTCATGGCGACGTTGTTGCTATAATGGTCGTCATGGCGACGATGATGTCATAATGGTCGTCATGGCGACGATGATGTCATAATGGTCGTCATGGCGACGATGATGTCATAATGGTCGTCATGCCGACGATGATGTCATAATGGTCATCACGGCGACGATGATGTCATAATGGTCGTCACTGCGACGGTTATGTCATAATGGTCGTCATGGCGACGATGATGTCATAATGGTCGTCATGGCGACGATGATGTCATAATGGTCGTCATGCCGACGATGATGTCATAATGGTCGTCATGGCGAAGATGATGTCATAATGGTCGTCATGGCGACGATGATGTCATAATGGTCGTCATGGCGACGATGACGTCATAATGGTCGTCATGGCGACGATGATGTCATAATGGTCGTCATGGCGACGGTGATGTCATAATATTCCTCATGGCGACTATGATATCATAATGGTCGTCATGCCGACGATGATGTCATAATGGTCGTCATGGCGACGGTGTTGCCATAATGGTCGTCATGGCGACGATGATGTCATAATGGTCGTCATGGCGACGATGATGTCATAATGATCGTCATGGCGACGATGATGTCAGTATGGTGGTCATGGCTTTGGTGATGTCATAATGGTCATCATGGCGACGGTGATGTCATAATGGCCGTCATGGCAATGGTGATGTCAGAATGGTCGTCATGGCGACGATGATGTCAGTATGGTGGTCATGGCTTTGGTGATGTCATAATGGTCGTCATGGCGACGATGATGTCATTATGGTTGTCATGGCTTTGGTGATGTCATAATGGTCGTCATGGCGACGGTGATGTCATAATGGTCGTCATGGCGACGATGATGTCATAATGGTCGTCACGGCGACGATGATGTCATAATGGTCGTCATGCCGACGATGATGTCATAATGGTCGTCATGGCGACGGTGTTGCCATAATGGTCGTCATGGCGACGATGATGTCATAATGGTCGTCATGGCGACGGTGATGTCATAATGGTCATCATGCCGACGATGATGTCATAATGGTCGTCATGGCGACGATGATGTCATAATGGTCGTCATGGCGACGATGATGTCATAATGGTCGTCATGCCGACGATGATGTCATAATGGTCGTCATGGCGAAGATGATGTCATAATGGTCGTCATGGCGACGATGATGTCATAATGGTCGTCATGGCGACGATGACGTCATAATGGTCGTCATGGCGACGATGATGTCATAATGGTCGTCATGGCGACGGTGATGTCATAATATTCCTCATGGCGACTATGATATCATAATGGTCGTCATGCCGACGATGATGTCATAATGGTCGTCATGGCGACGGTGTTGCCATAATGGTCGTCATGGCGACGATGATGTCATAATGGTCGTCATGGCGACGATGATGTCATAATGATCGTCATGGCGACGATGATGTCAGTATGGTGGTCATGGCTTTGGTGATGTCATAATGGTCATCATGGCGACGGTGATGTCATAATGGCCGTCATGGCAATGGTGATGTCAGAATGGTCGTCATGGCGACGATGATGTCAGTATGGTGGTCATGGCTTTGGTGATGTCATAATGGTCGTCATGGCGACGATGATGTCATTATGGTTGTCATGGCTTTGGTGATGTCATAATGGTCGTCATGGCGACGGTGATGTCATAATGGTCGTCATGGCGACGATGATGTCATAATGGTCGTCACGGCGACGATGATGTCATAATGGTCGTCATGCCGACGATGATGTCATAATGGTCGTCATGGCGACGGTGTTGCCATAATGGTCGTCATGGCGACGATGATGTCATAATGGTCGTCATGGCGACGGTGATGTCATAATGGTCATCATGCCGACGATGATGTCATAATGGTCGTCATGGCGACGATGATGTCATAATGGTCGTCATGCCGACGATGATGTCATAATGGTCGTCATGGCGACGGTGTTGCCATAATGGTCGTCATGGCGACGATGATGTCATAATGGTCGTCATGGCGTCGGTGATGTCATAATGGTCGTCATGCCGACGATGATGTCATAATGGTCGTCATGGCGACGATGATGTCAGTATGGTGGTCATGGCTTTGGTGATGTCATAATGGTCATCATGGCGACGGTGATGTCATAATGGCCGTCATGGCAATGGTGATGTCAGAATGGTCGTCATGGCGACGATGATGTCAGTATGGTGGTCATGGCTTTGGTGATGTCATAATGGTCGTCATGGCGACGATGATGTCATTATGGTTGTCATGGCTTTGGTGATGTCATAATGGTCGTCATGGCGACGGTGATGTCATAATGGTCGTCATGGCGACGATGATGTCATAATGGTCGTCACGGCGACGATGATGTCATAATGGTCGTCATGCCGACGATGATGTCATAATGGTCGTCATGGCGACGGTGTTGCCATAATGGTCGTCATGGCGACGATGATGTCATAATGGTCGTCATGGCGACGGTGATGTCATAATGTTCGTCATGCCGACGATGATGTCATAATGGTCGTCACGGCGACGATGATGTCATAATGGTCGTCATGCCGACGATGATGTCATAATGGTCGTCATGCCGACGATGATGTCATAATGGTCGTCATGGCGACGGTGTTGCCATAATGGTCGTCATGGCGACGATGATGTCATAATTGTCGTCATGGCGACGATGATGTCATAATGGTCGTCATGCCGACGATGATGTCATAATGGTCGTCATGCCGACGATGATGTCATAATGGTCATCACGGCGACGATGATGTCATAATGGTCGTCACGGCGACGGTTATGTCATAATGGTCGTCATGGCGACGATGATGTCATAATGGTCGTCATGGCGACGATGATGTCATAATGGTCGTCATGCCGACGATGATGTCATAATGGTCGTCATGGCGAAGATGATGTCATAATGGTCGTCATGGCGACGATGATGTCATAATGGTCGTCATGGCGACGATGACGTCATAATGGTCATCATGGCGACGATGATGTCATAATGGTCGTCATGGCGACGGTTATGTCATAATATTCGTCATGGCGACGATGATATCATAATGGTCGTCATGCCGACGATGATGTCATAATGGTCGTCATGGTGACGGTGTTGCCATAATGGTCGTCATGGCGACGATGATGTCATAATGGTCGTCATGGCGACGATGATGTCATAATGATCGTCATGGCGACGATGATGTCATAATGGTCGTCATGGCGACGATGATGTCATAATGATCGTCATGGCGACGATGATGTCAGTATGGTGGTCATGGCTTTGGTGATGTCATAATGGTCATCATGGCGACGGTGATGTCATAATGGCCGTCATGGCAATGGTGATGTCAGAATGGTCGTCATGGCGACGATGATGTCAGTATGGTGGTCATGGCTTTGGTGATGTCATAATGGTCGTCATGGCGACGATGATGTCATTATGGTTGTCATGGCTTTGGTGATGTCATAATGGTCGTCATGGCGACGGTGATGTCATAATGGTCGTCATGGCGACGATGATGTCATAATGGTCGTCATGGCGACGATGATGTCATAATGGTCGTCATGGCGACGATGATGTCATAATGGTCGTCATGCCGACGATGATGTCATAATGGTCGTCATGGCGAAGATGATGTCATAATGGTCGTCATGGCGACGATGACGTCATAATGGTCGTCATGGCGACGATGATGTCATAATGGTCGTCATGGCGACGATGATGTCATAATGGTCGTCATGCCGACGATGATGTCATAATGGTCGTCATGGCGACGGTGTTGCCATAATGGTCGTCATGGCGACGATGATGTCATAATGATCGTCATGGCGACGATGATGTCAGTATGGTGGTCATGGCTTTGGTGATGTCATAATGGTCGTCATGGCGACGGTGATGTCATAATGGTCGTCATGGCAATGGTGATGTCAGAATGGTCGTCATGGCGACGATGATGTCAGTATGGTGGTCATGGCTTTGGTGATGTCATAATGGTCGTCATGGCGACGATGATGTCATTATGGTTGTCATGGCTTTGGTGATGTCATAATGGTCGTCATGGCGACGGTGATGTCATAATGGTCGTCATGGCGACGATGATGACATAATAGTCGTCACGGCGACGATGATGTCATAATGGTTGTCATGGCGACGGTGTTGCCATAATGGTCGTCATGGCGACGATGATGTCATAATGGTCGTCATGGCGACGGTGATGTCATAATGGTCGTCATGCCGACGATGATGTCATAATGGTCGTCATGCCGACGATGATGTCATAATGGTCGTCACGGCGACGATGATGTCATAGTGGTCGTCATGCCGACGATGATGTCATAATGGTCGTCATGGCGACGGTGTTGCCATAATGGTCGTCATGGCGACGATGATGTCATAATGGTCGTCATGCCGACGATGATGTCATAATGGTCGTCATGGCGACGATGATGTCATAATGGTCGTCATGGCGACGATGATGTCATAATGGTCGTCATGGCGACGATGATGTCAATATGGTGGTCATGGCTTTGGTGATGTCATAATGGTCGTCATGGCGACGATGATGTCATAATGGTCGTCATGGCGACGATGATGTCATACTGGTCGTCATGGCGACGGTGTTGCCATAATGGTCGTCATGGCGACGATGATGTCATAATGGTCGTCACGGCGACAATGATGTCATAATGGTCGTCACGGCGACGGTAATGTCATAATGGTCGTCATGGCGACGATGATGTCATACTGGTCGTCATGGCGACGGTGTTGCCATAATGGTCGACATGGCGACGATGACGTCATAATGGTCGTCATGGCGACGATGATGTCATAATGGTCGTCATGCCGACGATGATGTCATAATGGTCGTCACGGCGACGATGATGTCATAGTGGTCGTCATGCCGACGATGATGTCATAATGGTCGTCATGGCGACGGTGATGTCATAATGGTCGTCATGCCGACGATGATGTCATAATGGTCGTCATGCCGACGATGATGTCATAATGGTCGTCACGGCGACGATGATGTCATAGTGGTCGTCATGCCGACGATGATGTCATAATGGTCGTCATGGCGACGGTGTTGCCATAATGGTCGTCATGGCGACGATGATGTCATAATGGTCGTCATGCCGACGATGATGTCATAATGGTCGTCATGCCGACGATGATGTCATAATGGTCGTCATGGCGAAGATGATGTCATAATGGTCGTCATGGCGACGATGATGTCATAATGGTCGTCATGGCGACGGTGATGTCATAATGGTCGTCATGCCGACGATGATGTCATAATGGTCGTCATGCCGACGATGATGTCATAATGGTCGTCACGGCGACGATGATGTCATAGTGGTCGTCATGCCGACGATGATGTCATAATGGTCGTCATGGCGACGGTGTTGCCATAATGGTCGTCATGGCGACGATGATGTCATAATGGTCGTCATGCCGACGATGATGTCATAATGGTCGTCATGGCGACGATGATGTCATAATGGTCGTCATGGCGACGATGATGTCATAATGGTCGTCATGGCGACGATGATGTCAATATGGTGGTCATGGCTTTGGTGATGTCATAATGGTCGTCATGGCGACGATGATGTCATAATGGTCGTCATGGCGACGATGATGTCATACTGGTCGTCATGGCGACGGTGTTGCCATAATGGTCGTCATGGCGACGATGATGTCATAATGGTCGTCACGGCGACAATGATGTCATAATGGTCGTCACGGCGACGGTAATGTCATAATGGTCGTCATGGCGACGATGATGTCATACTGGTCGTCATGGCGACGGTGTTGCCATAATGGTCGACATGGCGACGATGACGTCATAATGGTCGTCATGGCGACGATGATGTCATAATGGTCGTCATGCCGACGATGATGTCATAATGGTCATCACGGCGACGATGATGTCATAATGGTCGTCACGGCGACGGTTATGTCATAATGGTCGTCATGGCGACGATGATGTCATAATGGTCGTCATGGCGACGGTGTTGCCATAATGGTCGTCATGGCGACGATGATGTCATAATGGTCGTCACGGCAACGATGATGTCATAATGGTCGTCACGGCGACGGTAATGTCATAATGGTCGTCATGGCGACGATGATGTCATACTGGTCGTCATGGCGACGGTGTTGCCATAATGGTCGTCATGGCGACGATGATGTCATAATGGTCGTCATGGCGACGATGATGTCATAATGGTCGTCATGCCGACGATGATGTCATAATGGTCTTCATGGCGAAGATGATGTCATAATGGTCGTCATGGCGACGATGATGTCATAATGGTCGTCATGGCGACGATGACGTCATAATGGTCGTCATGGCGACGATGATGTCATAATGGTCGTCATGGCGACGGTGATGTCATAATATTCGTCATGGCGACGATGATATCATAATGGCTGTCATGCCGAAGATGATGTCATAATGGTCGTCATGGCGACGGTGTTGCCATAATGGTCGTCATGGCGACGATGATGTCATAATGGTCGTCATGGCGACGATGATGTCATAATGATCGTCATGGCGACGATGATGTCAGTATGGTGGTCATGGCTTTGGTGATGTCATAATGGTCATCATGGCGATGGTGATGTCATAATGGCCGTCATGGCAATGGTGATGTCAGAATGGTCGTCATGGCGACGATGATGTCAGTATGGTGGTCATGGCTTTGGTGATGTCATAATGGTCGTCATGGCGACGATGATGTCATTATGGTTGTCATGGCTTTGGTGATGTCATAATGGTCGTCACGGCGACGATGATGTCATAATGGTCGTCACGGCGACGATGATGTCATAATGGTCGTCACGGCGACGATGATGTCATAATGGTCGTCACGGCGACGATGATGTCATAATGGTCGTCATGCCGACGATGATGTCAATATGGTGGTCATGGCTTTGGTGATGTCATAATGGTCGTCATGGCGACGATGATGTCATAATGGTCGTCATGGCGACGATGATGTCATACTGGTCGTCATGGCGACGGTGTTGCCATAATGGTCGTCATGGCGACGATGATGTCATAATGGTCGTCACGGCGACAATGATGTCATAATGGTCGTCACGGCGACGGTAATGTCATAATGGTCGTCATGGCGACGATGATGTCATACTGGTCGTCATGGCGACGGTGTTGCCATAATGGTCGACATGGCGACGATGACGTCATAATGGTCGTCATGGCGACGATGATGTCATAATGGTCGTCATGCCGACGATGATGTCATAATGGTCATCACGGCGACGATGATGTCATAATGGTCGTCACGGCGACGGTTATGTCATAATGGTCGTCATGGCGACGATGATGTCATAATGGTCGTCATGGCGACGATGATGTCATAATGGTCGTCATGCCGACGATGATGTCATAATGGTCGTCATGGCGACGATGATGTCATAATGGTCGTCATGGCGACGATGATGTCATAATGGTCGTCATGGCGACGATGATGTCAATATGGTGGTCATGGCTTTGGTGATGTCATAATGGTCGTCATGGCGACGATGATGTCATAATGGTCGTCATGGCGACGATGATGTCATACTGGTCGTCATGGCGACGGTGTTGCCATAATGGTCGTCATGGCGACGATGATGTCATAATGGTCGTCACGGCGACAATGATGTCATAATGGTCGTCACGGCGACGGTAATGTCATAATGGTCGTCATGGCGACGATGATGTCATACTGGTCGTCATGGCGACGGTGTTGCCATAATGGTCGACATGGCGACGATGACGTCATAATGGTCGTCATGGCGACGATGATGTCATAATGGTCGTCATGCCGACGATGATGTCATAATGGTCGTCACGGCGACGATGATGTCATAGTGGTCGTCATGCCGACGATGATGTCATAATGGTCGTCATGGCGACGGTGATGTCATAATGGTCGTCATGCCGACGATGATGTCATAATGGTCGTCATGCCGACGATGATGTCATAATGGTCGTCACGGCGACGATGATGTCATAGTGGTCGTCATGCCGACGATGATGTCATAATGGTCGTCATGGCGACGGTGTTGCCATAATGGTCGTCAAGGCGACGATGATGTCATAATGGTCGTCATGCCGACGATGATGTCATAATGGTCGTCATGGCGACGATGATGTCATAATGGTCGTCATGGCGACGATGATGTCATAATGGTCGTCATGCCGACGATGATGTCATAATGGTCGTCATGGCGAAGATGATGTCAAAATGGTCGTCATGGCGACGATGATGTCATAATGGTCGTCATGGCGACGATGATGTCATAATGGTCGTCATGGCGACGATGATGTCATAATGGTCGTCATGGCGACGATGATGTCATAATGGTCGTCATGGCGACGATGATGTCATACTGGTCGTCATGGCGACGGTGTTGCCATAATGGTCGTCATGGCGACGATGATGTCATAATGGTCGTCACGGCGACAATGATGTCATAATGGTCGTCACGGCGACGGTAATGTCATAATGGTCGTCATGGCGACGATGATGTCATACTGGTCGTCATGGCGACGGTGTTGCCATAATGGTCGACATGGCGACGATGACGTCATAATGGTCGTCATGGCGACGATGATGTCATAATGGTCGTCACGGCGACGGTTATGTCATAATGGTCGTCATGGCGACGATGATGTCATACTGATCGTCATGGCGACGTTGTTGCTATAATGGTCGTCATGGCGACGATGATGTCATAATGGTCGTCATGGCGACGATGATGTCATAATGGTCGTCATGCCGACGATGATGTCATAATGGTCATCACGGCGACGATGATGTCATAATGGTCGTCACTGCGACGGTTATGTCATAATGGTCGTCATGGCGACGATGATGTCATAATGGTCGTCATGGCGACGATGATGTCATAATGGTCGTCATGCCGACGATGATGTCATAATGGTCGTCATGGCGAAGATGATGTCATAATGGTCGTCATGGCGACGATGATGTCATAATGGTCGTCATGGCGACGATGACGTCATAATGGTCGTCATGGCGACGATGATGTCATAATGGTCGTCATGGCGACGGTGATGTCATAATATTCCTCATGGCGACTATGATATCATAATGGTCGTCATGCCGACGATGATGTCATAATGGTCGTCATGGCGACGGTGTTGCCATAATGGTCGTCATGGCGACGATGATGTCATAATGGTCGTCATGGCGACGATGATGTCATAATGATCGTCATGGCGACGATGATGTCAGTATGGTGGTCATGGCTTTGGTGATGTCATAATGGTCATCATGGCGACGGTGATGTCATAATGGCCGTCATGGCAATGGTGATGTCAGAATGGTCGTCATGGCGACGATGATGTCAGTATGGTGGTCATGGCTTTGGTGATGTCATAATGGTTGTCATGGCGACGATGATGTCATTATGGTTGTCATGGCTTTGGTGATGTCATAATGGTCGTCATGGCGACGGTGATGTCATAATGGTCGTCATGGCGACGATGATGTCATAATGGTCGTCACGGCGACGATGATGTCATAATGGTCGTCATGCCGACGATGATGTCATAATGGTCGTCATGGCGACGGTGTTGCCATAATGGTCGTCATGGCGACGATGATGTCATAATGGTCGTCATGGCGACGGTGATGTCATAATGGTCATCATGCCGACGATGATGTCATAATGGTCGTCATGGCGACGATGATGTCATAATGGTCGTCATGCCGACGATGATGTCATAATGGTCGTCATGGCGACGGTGTTGCCATAATGGTCGTCATGGCGACGATGATGTCATAATGGTCGTCATGGCGTCGGTGATGTCATAATGGTCGTCATGCCGACGATGATGTCATAATGGTCGTCATGGCGACGATGATGTCAGTATGGTGGTCATGGCTTTGGTGATGTCATAATGGTCATCATGGCGACGGTGATGTCATAATGGCCGTCATGGCAATGGTGATGTCAGAATGGTCGTCATGGCGACGATGATGTCAGTATGGTGGTCATGGCTTTGGTGATGTCATAATGGTCGTCATGGCGACGATGATGTCATTATGGTTGTCATGGCTTTGGTGATGTCATAATGGTCGTCATGGCGACGGTGATGTCATAATGGTCGTCATGGCGACGATGATGTCATAATGGTCGTCACGGCGACGATGATGTCATAATGGTCGTCATGCCGACGATGATGTCATAATGGTCGTCATGGCGACGGTGTTGCCATAATGGTCGTCATGGCGACGATGATGTCATAATGGTCGTCATGGCGACGGTGATGTCATAATGGTCGTCATGCCGACGATGATGTCATAATGGTCGTCACGGCGACGATGATGTCATAATGGTCGTCATGCCGACGATGATGTCATAATGGTCGTCATGCCGACGATGATGTCATAATGGTCGTCATGGCGACGGTGTTGCCATAATGGTCGTCATGGCGACGATGATGTCATAATTGTCGTCATGGCGACGATGATGTCATAATGGTCGTCATGCCGACGATGATGTCATAATGGTCGTCATGCCGACGATGATGTCATAATGGTCATCACGGCGACGATGATGTCATAATGGTCGTCACGGCGACGGTTATGTCATAATGGTCGTCATGGCGACGATGATGTCATAATGGTCGTCATGGCGACGATGATGTCATAATGGTCGTCATGCCGACGATGATGTCATAATGGTCGTCATGGCGAAGATGATGTCATAATGGTCGTCATGGCGACGATGATGTCATAATGGTCGTCATGGCGACGATGACGTCATAATGGTCGTCATGGCGACGATGATGTCATAATGGTCGTCATGGCGACGGTTATGTCATAATATTCGTCATGGCGACGATGATATCATAATGGTCGTCATGCCGACGATGATGTCATAATGGTCGTCATGGTGACGGTGTTGCCATAATGGTCGTCATGGCGACGATGATGTCATAATGGTCGTCATGGCGACGATGATGTCATAATGATCGTCATGGCGACGATGATGTCATAATGGTCGTCATGGCGACGATGATGTCATAATGATCGTCATGGCGACGATGATGTCAGTATGGTGGTCATGGCTTTGGTGATGTCATAATGGTCATCATGGCGACGGTGATGTCATAATGGCCGTCATGGCAATGGTGATGTCAGAATGGTCGTCATGGCGACGATGATGTCAGTATGGTGGTCATGGCTTTGGTGATGTCATAATGGTCGTCATGGCGACGATGATGTCATTATGGTTGTCATGGCTTTGGTGATGTCATAATGGTCGTCATGGCGACGGTGATGTCATAATGGTCGTCATGGCGACGATGATGTCATAATGGTCGTCATGGCGACGATGATGTCATAATGGTCGTCATGGCGACGATGATGTCATAATGGTCGTCATGCCGACGATGATGTCATAATGGTCGTCATGGCGAAGATGATGTCATAATGGTCGTCATGGCGACGATGACGTCATAATGGTCGTCATGGCGACGATGATGTCATAATGGTCGTCATGGCGACGATGATGTCATAATGGTCGTCATGCCGACGATGATGTCATAATGGTCGTCATGGCGACGGTGTTGCCATAATGGTCGTCATGGCGACGATGATGTCATAATGATCGTCATGGCGACGATGATGTCAGTATGGTGGTCATGGCTTTGGTGATGTCATAATGGTCGTCATGGCGACGGTGATGTCATAATGGTCGTCATGGCAATGGTGATGTCAGAATGGTCGTCATGGCGACGATGATGTCAGTATGGTGGTCATGGCTTTGGTGATGTCATAATGGTCGTCATGGCGACGATGATGTCATTATGGTTGTCATGGCTTTGGTGATGTCATAATGGTCGTCATGGCGACGGTGATGTCATAATGGTCGTCATGGCGACGATGATGACATAATAGTCGTCACGGCGACGATGATGTCATAATGGTCGTCATGCCGACGATGATGTCATAATGGTTGTCATGGCGACGGTGTTGCCATAATGGTCGTCATGGCGACGATGATGTCATAATGGTCGTCATGGCGACGGTGATGTCATAATGGTCGTCATGCCGACGATGATGTCATAATGGTCGTCATGCCGACGATGATGTCATAATGGTCGTCACGGCGACGATGATGTCATAGTGGTCGTCATGCCGACGATGATGTCATAATGGTCGTCATGGCGACGGTGTTGCCATAATGGTCGTCATGGCGACGATGATGTCATAATGGTCGTCATGCCGACGATGATGTCATAATGGTCGTCATGGCGACGATGATGTCATAATGGTCGTCATGGCGACGATGATGTCATAATGGTCGTCATGGCGACGATGATGTCAATATGGTGGTCATGGCTTTGGTGATGTCATAATGGTCGTCATGGCGACGATGATGTCATAATGGTCGTCATGGCGACGATGATGTCATACTGGTCGTCATGGCGACGGTGTTGCCATAATGGTCGTCATGGCGACGATGATGTCATAATGGTCGTCACGGCGACAATGATGTCATAATGGTCGTCACGGCGACGGTAATGTCATAATGGTCGTCATGGCGACGATGATGTCATACTGGTCGTCATGGCGACGGTGTTGCCATAATGGTCGACATGGCGACGATGACGTCATAATGGTCGTCATGGCGACGATGATGTCATAATGGTCGTCATGCCGACGATGATGTCATAATGGTCGTCACGGCGACGATGATGTCATAGTGGTCGTCATGCCGACGATGATGTCATAATGGTCGTCATGGCGACGGTGATGTCATAATGGTCGTCATGCCGACGATGATGTCATAATGGTCGTCATGCCGACGATGATGTCATAATGGTCGTCATGCCGACGATGATGTCATAATGGTCGTCACGGCGACGATGATGTCATAGTGGTCGTCATGCCGACGGTGATGTCATAATGGTCGTCATGGCGACGGTGTTGCCATAATGGTCGTCATGGCGACGATGATGTCATAATGGTCGTCATGCCGACGATGATGTCATAATGGTCGTCATGCCGACGATGATGTCATAATGGTCGTCATGGCGAAGATGATGTCATAATGGTCGTCATGGCGACGATGATGTCATAATGGTCGTCATGGCGACGGTGATGTCATAATGGTCGTCATGCCGACGATGATGTCATAATGGTCGTCATGCCGACGATGATGTCATAATGGTCGTCACGGCGACGATGATGTCATAGTGGTCGTCATGCCGACGATGATGTCATAATGGTCGTCATGGCGACGGTGTTGCCATAATGGTCGTCATGGCGACGATGATGTCATAATGGTCGTCATGCCGACGATGATGTCATAATGGTCGTCATGGCGACGATGATGTCATAATGGTCGTCATGGCGACGATGATGTCATAATGGTCGTCATGGCGACGATGATGTCAATATGGTGGTCATGGCTTTGGTGATGTCATAATGGTCGTCATGGCGACGATGATGTCATAATGGTCGTCATGGCGACGATGATGTCATACTGGTCGTCATGGCGACGGTGTTGCCATAATGGTCGTCATGGCGACGATGATGTCATAATGGTCGTCACGGCGACAATGATGTCATAATGGTCGTCACGGCGACGGTAATGTCATAATGGTCGTCATGGCGACGATGATGTCATACTGGTCGTCATGGCGACGGTGTTGCCATAATGGTCGACATGGCGACGATGACGTCATAATGGTCGTCATGGCGACGATGATGTCATAATGGTCGTCATGCCGACGATGATGTCATAATGGTCATCACGGCGACGATGATGTCATAATGGTCGTCACGGCGACGGTTATGTCATAATGGTCGTCATGGCGACGATGATGTCATAATGGTCGTCATGGCGACGGTGTTGCCATAATGGTCGTCATGGCGACGATGATGTCATAATGGTCGTCACGGCAACGATGATGTCATAATGGTCGTCACGGCGACGGTAATGTCATAATGGTCGTCATGGCGACGATGATGTCATACTGGTCGTCATGGCGACGGTGTTGCCATAATGGTCGTCATGGCGACGATGATGTCATAATGGTCGTCATGGCGACGATGATGTCATAATGGTCGTCATGCCGACGATGATGTCATAATGGTCTTCATGGCGAAGATGATGTCATAATGGTCGTCATGGCGACGATGATGTCATAATGGTCGTCATGGCGACGATGACGTCATAATGGTCGTCATGGCGACGATGATGTCATAATGGTCGTCATGGCGACGGTGATGTCATAATATTCGTCATGGCGACGATGATATCATAATGGTTGTCATGCCGAAGATGATGTCATAATGGTCGTCATGGCGACGGTGTTGCCATAATGGTCGTCATGGCGACGATGATGTCATAATGGTCGTCATGGCGACGATGATGTCATAATGATCGTCATGGCGACGATGATGTCAGTATGGTGGTCATGGCTTTGGTGATGTCATAATGGTCATCATGGCGATGGTGATGTCATAATGGCCGTCATGGCAATGGTGATGTCAGAATGGTCGTCATGGCGACGATGATGTCAGTATGGTGGTCATGGCTTTGGTGATGTCATAATGGTCGTCATGGCGACGATGATGTCATTATGGTTGTCATGGCTTTGGTGATGTCATAATGGTCGTCACGGCGACGATGATGTCATAATGGTCGTCACGGCGACGATGATGTCATAATGGTCGTCACGGCGACGATGATGTCATAATGGTCGTCACGGCGACGATGATGTCATAATGGTCGTCATGCCGACGATGATGTCAATATGGTGGTCATGGCTTTGGTGATGTCATAATGGTCGTCATGGCGACGATGATGTCATAATGGTCGTCATGGCGACGATGATGTCATACTGGTCGTCATGGCGACGGTGTTGCCATAATGGTCGTCATGGCGACGATGATGTCATAATGGTCGTCACGGCGACAATGATGTCATAATGGTCGTCACGGCGACGGTAATGTCATAATGGTCGTCATGGCGACGATGATGTCATACTGGTCGTCATCGCGACGGTGTTGCCATAATGGTCGACATGGCGACGATGACGTCATAATGGTCGTCATGGCGACGATGATGTCATAATGGTCGTCATGCCGACGATGATGTCATAATGGTCATCACGGCGACGATGATGTCATAATGGTCGTCACGGCGACGGTTATGTCATAATGGTCGTCATGGCGACGATGATGTCATAATGGTCGTCATGGCGACGATGATGTCATAATGGTCGTCATGCCGACGATGATGTCATAATGGTCGTCATGGCGAAGATGATGTCATAATGGTCGTCATGGCGACGATGATGTCATAATGGTCGTCATGGCGACGGTGATGTCATAATGGTCGTCATGCCGACGATGATGTCATAATGGTCGTCATGCCGACGATGATGTCATAATGGTCGTCACGGCGACGATGATGTCATAGTGGTCGTCATGCCGACGATGATGTCATAATGGTCGTCATGGCGACGGTGTTGCCATAATGGTCGTCATGGCGACGATGATGTCATAATGGTCGTCATGCCGACGATGATGTCATAATGGTCGTCATGGCGACGATGATGTCATAATGGTCGTCATGGCGACGATGATGTCATAATGGTCGTCATGGCGACGATGATGTCAATATGGTGGTCATGGCTTTGGTGATGTCATAATGGTCGTCATGGCGACGATGATGTCATAATGGTCGTCATGGCGACGATGATGTCATACTGGTCGTCATGGCGACGGTGTTGCCATAATGGTCGTCATGGCGACGATGATGTCATAATGGTCGTCACGGCGACAATGATGTCATAATGGTCGTCACGGCGACGGTAATGTCATAATGGTCGTCATGGCGACGATGATGTCATACTGGTCGTCATGGCGACGGTGTTGCCATAATGGTCGACATGGCGACGATGACGTCATAATGGTCGTCATGGCGACGATGATGTCATAATGGTCGTCATGCCGACGATGATGTCATAATGGTCATCACGGCGACGATGATGTCATAATGGTCGTCACGGCGACGGTTATGTCATAATGGTCGTCATGGCGACGATGATGTCATAATGGTCGTCATGGCGACGATGATGTCATAATGGTCGTCATGCCGACGATGATGTCATAATGGTCGTCATGGCGAAGATGATGTCATAATGGTCGTCATGGCGACGATGATGTCATAATGGTCGTCATGGTGACGATGATGTCATAATGGTCGTCATGGCGACGATGATGTCATAATGGTCGTCATGCCGACGATGATGTCATAATGGTCTTCATGGCGAAGATGATGTCATAATGGTCGTCATGGCGACGATGATGTCATAATGGTCGTCATGGCGACGATGACGTCATAATGGTCGTCATGGCGACGATGATGTCATAATGGTCGTCATGGCGACGGTGATGTCATAATATTCGTCATGGCGACGATGATATCATAATGGTTGTCATGCCGAAGATGATGTCATAATGGTCGTCATGGCGACGGTGTTGCCATAATGGTCGTCATGGCGACGATGATGTCATAATGGTCGTCATGGCGACGATGATGTCATAATGATCGTCATGGCGACGATGATGTCAGTATGGTGGTCATGGCTTTGGTGATGTCATAATGGTCATCATGGCGATGGTGATGTCATAATGGCCGTCATGGCAATGGTGATGTCAGAATGGTCGTCATGGCGACGATGATGTCAGTATGGTGGTCATGGCTTTGGTGATGTCATAATGGTCGTCATGGCGACGATGATGTCATTATGGTTGTCATGGCTTTGGTGATGTCATAATGGTCGTCATGGCGACGATGATGTCATAATGGTCGTCACGGCGACGATGATGTCATAATGGTCGTCACGGCGACGATGATGTCATAATGGTCGTCACGGCGACGATGATGTCATAATGGTCGTCATGCCGACGATGATGTCATAATGGTCGTCATGGCGACGGTGTTGCCATAATGGTCGTCATGGCGACGATGATGTCATAATGGTCGTCATGGCGACGGTGATGTCATAATGGTCGTCATGCCGACGATGATGTCATAATGGTCGTCACGGCGACGATGATGTCATAATGGTCGTCATGCCGACGATGATGTCATAATGGTCGTCATGGCGACGGTGTTGCCATAATGGTCGTCATGGCGACGATGATGTCATAATGGTCGTCATGGCGACGGTGATGTCATAATGGTCGTCATGCCGACGATGATGTCATAATGGTCGTCATGGCGAAGATGATGTCATAATGGTCGTCATGGCGACGATGATGTCATAATGGTCGTCATGGTGACGATGATGTCATAATGGTCGTCATGGCGACGATGATGTCATAATGGTCGTCATGGCGACGATGATGTCAATATGGTGGTCATGGCTTTGGTGATGTCATAATGGTCGTCATGGCGACGATGATGTCATAATGGTCGTCATGGCGACGATGATGTCATACTGGTCGTCATGGCGACGGTGTTGCCATAATGGTCGTCATGGCGACGATGATGTCATAATGGTCGTCACGGCGACAATGATGTCATAATGGTCGTCACGGCGACGGTAATGTCATAATGGTCGTCATGGCGACGATGATGTCATACTGGTCGTCATGGCGACGTTGTTGCCATAATGGTCGACATGGCGACGATGACGTCATAATGGTCGTCATGGCGACTATGATGTCATAATGGTCGTCACGGCGACGGTTATGTCATAATGGTCGTCATGGCGACGATGATGTCATACTGATCGTCATGGCGACGGTGTTGCCATAATGGTCGTCATGGCGACGATGATGTCATAATGGTCGTCATGGCGACGATGATGTCATAATGGTCGTCATGGCGACGATGATGTCATAATGGTCGTCATGCCGACGATGATGTTATAATGGTCATCACGGCGACGATGATGTCATAATGGTCGTCACGGCGACGGTTACGTCATAATGGTCGTCATGGCGACGATGATGTCATAATGGTCGTCATGGCGACGATGATGTCATAATGGTCGTCATGCCGACGATGATGTCATAATGGTCGTCATGCCGACGATGATGTCATAATGGTCGTCATGGCGAAGATGATGTCATAATGGTCATCATGGCGACGATGATGTCATAATGGTCGTCATGGTGACGATGATGTCATAATGGTCGTCATGGCGACGATGATGTCATAATGGTCGTCATGGCGACGATGATGTCAATATGGTGGTCATGGCTTTGGTGATGTCATAATGGTCGTCATGGCGACGATGATGTCATAATGGTCGTCATGGCGACGATGATGTCATACTGGTCGTCATGGCGACGGTGTTGCCATAATGGTCGTCATGGCGACGATGATGTCATAATGGTCGTCACGGCGACAATGATGTCATAATGGTCGTCACGGCGACGGTAATGTCATAATGGTCGTCATGGCGACGATGATGTCATACTGGTCGTCATGGCGACGGTGTTGCCATAATGGTCGACATGGCGACGATGACGTCATAATGGTCGTCATGGCGACGATGATGTCATAATGGTCGTCACGGCGACGGTTATGTCATAATGGTCGTCATGGCGACGATGATGTCATACTGATCGTCATGGCGACGGTGTTGCCATAATGGTCGTCATGGCGACGATGATGTCATAATGGTCGTCATGGCGACGATGATGTCATAATGGTCGTCATGGCGACGATGATGTCATAATGGTCGTCACGCCGACGATGATGTCATAATGGTCATCACGGCGACGATGATGTCATAATGGTCGTCACGGCGACGGTTATGTCATAATGGTCGTCATGGCGACGATGATGTCATAATGGTCGTCATGGCGACGATGATGTCATAATGGTCGTCATGGCGACGATGATGTCATAATGGTCGTCATGCCGACGATGATGTCATAATGGTCGTCATGGCGAAGATGATGTCATAATGGTCGTCATGGCGACGATGATGTCATAATGGTCGTCATGGCGACGATGACGTCATAATGGTCGTCATGGCGACGATGATGTCATAATGGTCGTCATGGCGACGGTGATGTCATAATATTCGTCATGGCGACGATGATATAATGGTCGTCATGCCGACTATGATGTCATAATGGTCGTCATGGCGACGATGACGTCATAATGGTCGTCATGGCGACGATGATATCATAATGGTCGTCATGGCGACGATGATATCATAATGGTCGTCATGCCGACGATGATGTCATAATGGTCGTCATGGCGACGGTGTTGCCATAATGGTCGTCATGGCGACGATGATGTCATAATGGTCGTCATGGCGACGATGATGTCATAATGATCGTCATGGCGACGATGATGTCAGTATGGTGGTCATGGCTTTGGTGATGTCATAATGGTCATCATGGCGACGGTGATGTCATAATGGCCGTCATGGCAATGGTGATGTCAGAATGGTCGTCATGGCGACGATGATGTCAGTATGGTGGTCATGGCTTTGGTGATGTCATAATGGTCGTCATGGCGACGATGATGTCATTATGGTTGTCATGGCTTTGGTGATGTCATAATGGTCGTCATGGCGACGGTGATGTCATAATGGTCGTCATGGCGACGATGATGTCATAATGGTCGTCACGGCGAGGATGATGTCATAATGGTCGTCACGGCAGCGGTGATGTCATAATGGTCGTCATGGCGACGATGATGTCATACTGGTCGTCATGGCGACGGTGTTGCCATAATGTCTTCATGGCGACGATGATGCCATAATGGTCGTCATGGCGACGATGATGCCATAATGGTCGTCATGGCGACTATGTTGCCATAGTGGTCGTCATGGCGACGATGATGTCATAATGGTCGTCATGTCGACGGTGATGTCATACTGGTCGTCATGGCGACGGTGTTGCCATAATGGTCGTCATGGCGACGGTGATGTCATAATGGTCGTCATGCCGACGATGATGTCATAATGGTCGTCATGGCGACTATGTTGCCATAGTGGTCGTCATGGCGACGATGATGTCATAATGGTCGTCATGTCGACGGTGATATCATAATGGTCTTCATGCCGACGATGATGTCATAATGGTCGTCATGGCGAAGATGATGTCATAATGGTCGTCATGGCGACGATGATGTCATAATGGTCGTCATGGCGACGATGATGTCATAATGGTCGTCATGGCGACGGTGATTTCATAATGGTCGTCATGGCGACGGTGATGTCATAATAGTCGTCATGGCGACGATGATGTCATAATGGTCGTCATGGCGACGGTGTTGCCATAATGGTCGTCATGGCGACGATGATGTCATAATGGTCGTCATGGCGACGATGATGTCATAATGATCGTCATGGCGACGATAATGTCATAATGATCGTCATGGCGACGATGATGTCAATATGGTGGTCATGGCTTTGGTAATGTCATAATGGTCGTCATGGCGACGGTGATATCATAATGGTCGTCATGGCAATGGTGATGTCAGAATGTTCGTCATGGCGACGATGATGTCAGTATGGTGGTCATGGCTTTGGTGATGTCATAATAGTCGTCATAGCGACGATGATGTCATAATGGTCGTCATGGCGACGATGATGTCATAATGGTCGTCATGGCGACGATGATGTCAGTATGGTTGTCATGGCTTTGGTGATGTCATAATGGTCGTCACGGCGACGATGATGTCAAAATGGTCGTCACGGCGACGGTGTTGTTATAATGGTCGTCATGGCGACGATGATGTCATACTGGTCGTCATGGCGATGGTGTTGCCATAATGGTTGTCATGGCGACGATGATGTCATAATGGTTGTCATGGCGACGATGATGTCATAATGGTTGTCACGGCGACGGTGATGTCATAATGGTCGTCATGGCGACGATGATGTCATACTGGTCGTCATGGCGACGATGACGTCATAATGGTCGTCATGGCGACGATGATGTCATACTTTTCGTCATGGCGACGATGACGTCATAATGGTCGTCATGGCGACGATGATGTCATAATGGTCGTCATGCCGACGATGACGTCATAATGGTCGTCATGGCGACGATGATGTCATAATGGTCGTCATGGCGACGATGACGTCATAATGGTCGTCATGGCGACGATGATGTCATAATGGTCGTCATGGCGACGGTGATGTCATAATATTCGTCATGGCGACGATGATATCATAATGGTCGTCATGCCGACGATGATGTCATAATGGTCGTCATGGCGACGGTGTTGCCATAATGGTCGTCATGGCGACGATGATGTCATAATGGTCGTCATGGCGACGATGATGTCATAATGATCGTCATGGCGACGATGATGTCAGTATGGTGGTCATGGCTTTGGTGATGTCATAATGGTCATCATGGCGACGGTGATGTCATAATGGCCGTCATGGCAATGGTGATGTCAGAATGGTCGTCATGGCGACGATGATGTCAGTATGGTGGTCATGGCTTTGGTGATGTCATAATGGTCGTCATGGCGACGATGATGTCATTATGGTTGTCATGGCTTTGGTGATGTCATAATGGTCGTCATGGCGACGGTGATGTCATAATGGTCGTCATGGCGACGATGATGTCATACTGGTCGTCATGGCGACGGTGTTGCCATAATGTCTTCATGGCGACGATGATGCCATAATGGTCGTCATGGCGACGACGATGCCATAATGGTCGTCATGGCGACGATGACGTCTTAATGGTCGTCATGGCGACGATGATGTCATAATGGTCGTCATGGCGACGATGATGTCATACTGGTCGTCATGGCGACGGTGTTGCCATAATGGTCGTCAGGGCGACGGTGATGTCATAATGGTCGTCATTCCGACGATGATGTCATAATGGTCGTCATGGCGACTATGTTGCCATAGTGGTCGTCATGGCGACGATGATGTCATAATGGTCGTCATGTCGACGGTGATGTCATAATGGTCGTCATGCCGACGATGATGTCATAATGGTCGTCATGGCGAAGATGATGTCATAATGGTCGTCATGGCGACTATGATGTCATAATGGTCGTCATGGCGACGATGATGTCATAATGGTCGTCATGGCGACGGTGATGTCATAATAGTCGTCATGGCGACGATGATGTCATAATGGTCGTCATGGCGACGGTGTTGCCATAATGGTCGTCATGGCGACGATGATGTCATAATGGTCGTCATGGCGACGATGATGTCATAATGGTCGTCATGGCGACGATGATGTCATAATGGTCGTCATGGTGACGATGATGTCATAATGGTCGTCATGGCGACGATGATGTCATAATGGTCGTCATGGCGACGATGATGTCAATATGGTGGTCATGGCTTTGGTGATGTCATAATGGTCGTCATGGCGACGATGATGTCATAATGGTCGTCATGGCGACGATGATGTCATACTGGTCGTCATGGCGACGGTGTTGCCATAATGGTCGTCATGGCGACGATGATGTCATAATGGTCGTCACGGCGACAATGATGTCATAATGGTCGTCACGGCGACGGTAATGTCATAATGGTCGTCATGGCGACGATGATGTCATACTGGTCGTCATGGCGACCGTGTTGCCATAATGGTCGACATGGCGACGATGACGTCATAATGGTCGTCATGGCGACGATGATGTCATAATGGTCGTCACGGCGACGGTTATGTCATAATGGTCGTCATGGCGACGATGATGTCATACTGATCGTCATGGCGACGGTGTTGCCATAATGGTCGTCATGGCGACGATGATGTCATAATGGTCGTCATGGCGACGATGATGTCATAATGGTCGTCATGGCGACGATGATGTCATAATGGTCGTCATGCCGACGATGATGTCATAATGGTCATCACGGCGACGATGATGTCATAATGGTCGTCACGGCGACGGTTATGTCATAATGGTCGTCATGGCGACGATGATGTCATAATGGTCGTCATGGCGACGATGATGTCATAATGGTCGTCATGCCGACGATGATGTCATAATGGTCGTCATGGCGAAGATGATGTCATAATGGTCGTCATGGCGACGATGATGTCATAATGGTCGTCATGGCGACGATGACGTCATAATGGTCGTCATGGCGACGATGATGTCATAATGGTCGTCATGGCGACGGTGATGTCATAATATTCATCATGGCGACGATGATATAATGGTCGTCATGCCGACGATGATGTCATAATGGTCGTCATGGCGACGATGACGTCATAATGGTCGTCATGGCGACGATGATATCATAATGGTCGTCATGGCGACGATGATATCATAATGGTCGTCATGCCGACGATGATGTCATAATGGTCGTCATGGCGACGATGACGTCATAATGGTCGTCATGGCGACGATGATGTCATAATGGTCGTCATGCCGACGATGACGTCATAATGGTCGTCATGGCGACGATGATGTCATAATGGTCGTCATGGCGACGATGACGTCATAATGGTCGTCATGGCGACGATGATGTCATAATGGTCGTCATGGCGACGGTGATGTCATAATATTCGTCATGGCGACGATGATATCATAATGGTCGTCATGCCGACGATGATGTCATAATGGTCGTCATGGTGACGGTGTTGCCATAATGGTCGTCATGGCGACGATGATGTCATAATGGTCGTCATGGCGACGATGATGTCATAATGATCGTCATGGCGACGATGATGTCAGTATGGTGGTCATGGCTTTGGTGATGTCATAATGGTCATCATGGCGACGGTGATGTCATAATGGCCGTCATGGCAATGGTGATGTCAGAATGGTCGTCATGGCGACGATGATGTCAGTATGGTGGTCATGGCTTTGGTGATGTCATAATGGTCGTCATGGCGACGATGATGTCATTATGGTTGTCATGGCTTTGGTGATGTCATAATGGTCGTCATGGCGACGGTGATGTCATAATGGTCGTCATGGCGACGATGATGTCATACTGGTCGTCATGGCGACGGTGTTGCCATAATGTCTTCATGGCGACGATGATGCCATAATGGTCGTCATGGCGACGATGATGCCATAATGGTCGTCATGGCGACGATGACGTCTTAATGGTCGTCATGGCGACGATGATGTCATAATGGTCGTCATGGCGACGATGATGTCATACTGGTCGTCATGGCGACGGTGTTGCCATAATGGTCGTCAGGGCGACGGTGATGTCATAATGGTCGTCATTCCGACGATGATGTCATAATGGTCGTCATGGCGACTATGTTGCCATAGTGGTCGTCATGGCGACGATGATGTCATAATGGTCGTCATGTCGACGGTGATGTCATAATCGTCGTCATGCCGACGATGATGTCATAATGGTCGTCATGGCGAAGATGATGTCATAATGGTCGTCATGGCGACGATGATGTCATAATGGTCGTCATGGCGACGATGATGTCATAATGGTCGTCATGGCGACGGTGATGTCATAATAGTCGTCATGGCGACGATGATGTCATAATGGTCGTCATGGCGACGGTGTTGCCATAATGGTCGTCATGGCGACGATGATGTCATAATGGTCGTCATGGCGACGATGATGTCATAATGGTCGTCATGGCGACGATGATGTCATAATGGTCGTCATGGTGACGATGATGTCATAATGGTCTTCATGGCGACGATGATGTCATAATGGTCGTCATGGCGACGATGATGTCAATATGGTGGTCATGGCTTTGGTGATGTCATAATGGTCGTCATGGCGACGATGATGTCATAATGGTCGTCATGGCGACGATGATGTCATACTGGTCGTCATGGCGACGGTGTTGCCATAATGGTCGTCATGGCGACGATGATGTCATAATGGTCGTCACGGCGACGGTTATGTCATAATGGTCGTCATGGCGACGATGATGTCATACTGATCGTCATGGCGACGGTGTTGCCATAATGGTCGTCATGGCGACGATGATGTCATAATGGTCGTCATGGCGACGATGATGTCATAATGGTCGTCATGGCGACGATGATGTCATAATGGTCGTCATGCCGACGATGATGTCATAATGGTCATCACGGCGACGATGATGTCATAATGGTCGTCACGGCGACGGTTATGTCATAATGGTCGTCATGGCGACGATGATGTCATAATGGTCGTCATGGCGACGATGATGTCATAATGGTCGTCATGCCGACGATGATGTCATAATGGTCGTCATGGCGAAGATGATGTCATAATGGTCGTCATGGCGACGATGATGTCATAATGGTCGTCATGGCGACGATGACGTCATAATGGTCGTCATGGCGACGATGATATCATAATGGTCGTCATGGCGACGATGATATCATAATGGTCGTCATGCCGACGATGATGTCATAATGGTCGTCATGGCGACGATGACATCATAATGGTCGTCATGGCGACGATGATGTCATAATGGTCGTCATGCCGACGATGACGTCATAATGGTCGTCATGGCGACGATGATGTCATAATGGTCGTCATGGCGACGATGACGTCATAATGGTCGTCATGGCGACGATGATGTCATAATGGTCGTCATGGCGACGGTGATGTCATAATATTCGTCATGGCGACGATGATATCATAATGGTCGTCATGCCGACGATGATGTCATAATGGTCGTCATGGCGACGGTGTTGCCATAATGGTCGTCATGGCGACGATGATGTCATAATGGTCGTCATGGCGACGATGATGTCATAATGATCGTCATGGCGACGATGATGTCAGTATGGTGGTCATGGCTTTGGTGATGTCATAATGGTCATCATGGCGACGGTGATGTCATAATGGCCGTCATGGCAATGGTGATGTCAGAATGGTCGTCATGGCGACGATGATGTCAGTATGGTGGTCATGGCTTTGGTGATGTCATAATGGTCGTCATGGCGACGATGATGTCATTATGGTTGTCATGGCTTTGGTGATGTCATAATGGTCGTCATGGCGACGGTGATGTCATAATGGTCGTCATGGCGACGATGATGTCATACTGGTCGTCATGGCGACGGTGTTGCCATAATGTCTTCATGGCGACGATGATGCCATAATGGTCGTCATGGCGACGATGATGCCATAATGGTCGTCATGGCGACGATGACGTCTTAATGGTCGTCATGGCGACGATGATGTCATAATGGTCGTCATGGCGACGATGATGTCATACTGGTCGTCATGGCGACGGTGTTGCCATAATGGTCGTCAGGGCGACGGTGATGTCATAATGGTCGTCATTCCGACGATGATGTCATAATGGTCGTCATGGCGACTATGTTGCCATAGTGGTCGTCATGGCGACGATGATGTCATAATGGTCGTCATGTCGACGGTGATGTCATAATGGTCGTCATGCCGACGATGATGTCATAATGGTCGTCATGGCGAAGATGATGTCATAATGGTCGTCATGGCGACGATGATGTCATAATGGTCGTCATGGCGACGATGATGTCATAATGGTCGTCATGGCGACGATGATGTCATAATGGTCGTCATGGCGACGGTGTTGCCATAATGGTCGTCATGGCGACGATGATGTCATAATGGTCGTCATGGCGACGATGATGTCATAATGGTCGTCATGGCGACGATGATGTCATAATGGTCGTCATGGTGACGATGATGTCATAATGGTCGTCATGGCGACGATGATGTCATAATGGTCGTCATGGCGACGATGATGTCAATATGGTGGTCATGGCTTTGGTGATGTCATAATGGTCGTCATGGCGACGATGATGTCATAATGGTCGTCATGGCGACGATGATGTCATACTGGTCGTCATGGCGACGGTGTTGCCATAATGGTCGTCATGGCGACGATGATGTCATAATGGTCGTCACGGCGACGATGATGTCATAATGGTCGTCACGGCGACAATGATGTCATAATGGTAGTCACGGCGACGGTAATGTCATAATGGTCGTCATGGCGACGATGATGTCATACTGGTCGTCATGGCGACGGTGTTGCCATAATGGTCGACATGGCGACGATGACGTCATAATGGTCGTCATGGCGACGATGATGTCATAATGGTCGTCACGGCGACGGTTATGTCATAATGGTCGTCATGGCGACGATGATGTCATACTGATCGTCATGGCGACGGTGTTGCCATAATGGTCGTCATGGCGACGATGATGTCATAATGGTCGTCATGGCGACGATGATGTCATAATGGTCGTCATGGCGACGATGATGTCATAATGGTCGTCATGCCGACGATGATGTCATAATGGTCATCACGGCGACGATGATGTCATAATGGTCGTCACGGCGACGGTTATGTCATAATGGTCGTCATGGCGACGATGATGTCATAATGGTCGTCATGGCGACGATGATGTCATAATGGTCGTCATGCCGACGATGATGTCATAATGGTCGTCATGGCGAAGATGATGTCAGTATGGTGGTCATGGCTTTGGTGATGTCATAATAGTCGTCATGGCGACGATGATGTCATAATGGTCGTCATGGCGACGATGATGTCATAATGGTCGTCATGGCGACGATGATGTCAGTATGGTTGTCATGGCTTTGGTGATGTCATAATGGTCGTCACGGCGACGATGATGTCAAAATGGTCGTCACGGCGACGGTGTTGTTATAATGGTCGTCATGGCGACGATGATGTCATACTGGTCGTCATGGCGACGGTGTTGCCATAATAGTTGTCATGGCGACGATGATGTCATAATGGTTGTCATGGCGACGATGATGTCATAATGGTCGTCACGGCGACGGTGATGTCATAATGGTCGTCATGGCGACGATGATGTCATACTGGTCGTCATGCCGACGTTGACGTCATAATGGTCGTCATGGCGACGATGATGTCATACTGGTCGTCATGGCGACGATGACGTCATAATGGTCGTCATGGCGACGATGATGTCATAATGGTCGTCATGCCGACGATGACGTCATAATGGTCGTCATGGCGACGATGATGTCATAATGATCGTCATGGCGACGATGATGTCATAATGGTCGTCATGGCTTTGGTGATGTCATAATGGTCGTCATGGCGACGGTGATATCATAATGGTCGTCATGGCAATGGTGATGTCAGAATGTTCGTCATGGCGACGATGATGTCAGTATGGTGGTCATGGCTTTGGTGATGTCATAATAGTCGTCATGGCGACGATGATGTCATAATGGTCGTCATGGCGACGATGATGTCATAATGGTCGTCATGGCGACGATGATGTCAGTATGGTTGTCATGGCTTTGGTGATGTCATAATGGTCGTCACGGCGACGATGATGTCAAAATGGTCGTCACGGCGACGGTGTTGTTATAATGGTCGTCATGGCGACGATGATGTCATACTGGTCGTCATGGCGATGGTGTTGCCATAATGGTTGTCATGGCGACGATGATGTCATAATGGTTGTCATGGCGACGATGATGTCATAATGGTCGTCACGGCGACGGTGATGTCATAATGGTCGTCATGGCGACGATGATGTCATACTGGTCGTCATGGCGACGATGACGTCATAATGGTCGTCATGGCGACGATGATGTCATACTGGTCGTCATGGCGACGATGACGTCATAATGGTCGTCATGGCGACGATGATGTCATAATGGTCGTCATGCCGACGATGACGTCATAATGGTCGTCATGGCGACGATGATGTCATAATGGTCGTCATGGCGACGATGACGTCATAATGGTCGTCATGGCGACGATGATGTCATAATGGTCGTCATGGCGACGGTGATGTCATAATATTCGTCATGGCGACGATGATATCATAATGGTCGTCATGCCGACGATGATGTCATAATGGTCGTCATGGCGACGGTGTTGCCATAATGGTCGTCATGGCGACGATGATGTCATAATGGTCGTCATGGCGACGATGATGTCATAATGATCGTCATGGCGACGATGATGTCAGTATGGTGGTCATGGCTTTGGTGATGTCATAATGGTCATCATGGCGACGGTGATGTCATAATGGCCGTCATGGCAATGGTGATGTCAGAATGGTCGTCATGGCGACGATGATGTCAGTATGGTGGTCATGGCTTTGGTGATGTCATAATGGTCGTCATGGCGACGATGATGTCATTATGGTTGTCATGGCTTTGGTGATGTCATAATGGTCGTCATGGCGACGGTGATGTCATAATGGTCGTCATGGCGACGATGATGTCATACTGGTCGTCATGGCGACGGTGTTGACATAATGTCTTCATGGCGACGATGATGCCATAATGGTCGTCATGGCGACGATGATGCCATAATGGTCGTCATGGCGACGATGACGTCTTAATGGTCGTCATGGCGACGATGATGTCATAATGGTCGTCATGGCGACGATGATGTCATACTGGTCGTCATGGCGACTATGTTGCCATAGTGGTCGTCATGGCGACGATGATGTCATAATGGTCGTCATGTCGACGGTGATGTCATAATGGTCGTCATGCCGACGATGATGTCATAATGGTCGTCATGGCGAAGATGATGTCATAATGGTCGTCATGGCGACGATGATGTTATAATGGTCGTCATGGCGACGATGATGTCATAATGGTCGTCATGGCGACGGTGTTGCCATAATGGTCGTCATGGCGACGATGATGTCATAATGGTCGTCATGGCGACGATGATGTCATAATGGTCGTCATGGCGACGATGATGTCAATATGGTGGTCATGGCTTTGGTGATGTCATAATGGTCGTCATGGCGACGGTGATATCATAATGGTCGTCATGGCAATGGTGATGTCAGAATGTTCGTCATGGCGACGATGATGTCAGTATGGTGGTCATGGCTTTGGTGATGTCATAATAGTCGTCATGGCGACGATGATGTCATAATGGTCGTCATGGCGACGATGATGTCATAATGGTCGTCATGGCGACGATGATGTCAGTATGGTTGTCATGGCTTTGGTGATGTCATAATGGTCGTCACGGCGACGATGATGTCAAAATGGTCGTCACGGCGACGGTGTTGTTATAATGGTCGTCATGGCGACGATGATGTCATACTGGTCGTCATGGCGATGGTGTTGCCATAATAGTTGTCATGGCGACGATGATGTCATAATGGTTGTCATGGCGACGATGATGTCATAATGGTCGTCACGGCGACGGTGATGTCATAATGGTCGTCATGGCGACGATGATGTCATACTGGTCGTCATGCCGACGTTGACGTCATAATGGTCGTCATGGCGACGATGATGTCATACTGGTCGTCATGGCGACGATGACGTCATAATGGTCGTCATGGCGACGATGATGTCATAATGGTCGTCATGCCGACGATGACGTCATAATGGTCGTCATGGCGACGATGATGTCATAATGGTCGTCATGGCGACGATGACGTTATAATGGTCGTCATGGCGACGATGATGTCATAATGGTCGTCATGGCGACGATGATGTCATAATGGTCGTCATGGCGACGGTGATGTCATAATGGTCGTCATGCCGACGATGATGTCATAATGGTCGTCATGGCGACGGTGTTGCCATAATGGTCGTCATGGTGACGATGATGTCATAATGGTCGTCACGGCGACGGTTATGTCATAATGGTCGTCATGGCGACGATGATGTCATAATGGTCGTCATGGCGACGATGATGTCATAATGGTCGTCATGCCGACGATGATGTCATAATGGTCGTCATGGCGAAGATGATGTCATAATGGTCGTCATGGCGACGATGATGTCATAATGGTCGTCATGGCGACGATGACGTCATAATGGTCGTCATGGCGACGATGATGTCATAATGGTCGTCATGGCGACGGTGATGTCATAATATTCGTCATGGCGACGATGATATAATGGTCGTCATGCCGACGATGATGTCATAATGGTCGTCATGGCGACGATGACGTCATAATGGTCGTCATGGCGACGATGATATCATAATGGTCGTCATGGCGACGATGATATCATAATGGTCGTCATGCCGACGATGATGTCATAATGGTCGTCATGGCGACGATGACGTCATAATGGTCGTCATGGCGACGATGATGTCATAATGGTCGTCATGCCGACGATGACGTCATAATGGTCGTCATGGCGACGATGATGTCATAATGGTCGTCATGGCGACGATGACGTCATAATGGTCGTCATGGCGACGATGATGTCATAATGGTCGTCATGGCGACGGTGATGTCATAATATTCGTCATGGCGACGATGATATCATAATGGTCGTCATGCCGACGATGATGTCATAATGGTCGTCATGGCGACGGTGTTGCCATAATGGTCGTCATGGCGACGATGATGTCATAATGGTCGTCATGGCGACGATGATCTCATAATGATCGTCATGGCGACGATGATGTCAGTATGGTGGTCATGGCTTTGGTGATGTCATAATGGTCATCATGGCGACGGTGATGTCATAATGGCCGTCATGGCAATGGTGATGTCAGAATGGTCGTCATGGCGACGATGATGTCAGTATGGTGGTCATGGCTTTGGTGATGTCATAATGGTCGTCATGGCGACGATGATGTCATTATGGTTGTCATGGCTTTGGTGATGTCATAATGGTCGTCATGGCGACGGTGATGTCATAATGGTCGTCATGGCGACGATGATGTCATACTGGTCGTCATGGCGACGGTGTTGCCATAATGTCTTCATGGCGACGATGATGCCATAATGGTCGTCATGGCGACGATGATGCCATAATGGTCGTCATGGCGACGATGACGTCTTAATGGTCGTCATGGCGACGATGATGTCATAATGGTCGTCATGGCGACGATGATGTCATAATGGTCGTCAGGGCGACGGTGATGTCATAATGGTCGTCATTCCGACGATGATGTCATAATGGTCGTCATGGCGACTATGTTGCCATAGTGGTCGTCATGGCGACGATGATGTCATAATGGTCGTCATGTCGACGGTGATGTCATAATGGTCGTCATGCCGACGATGATGTCATAATGGTCGTCATGGCGAAGATGATGTCATAATGGTCGTCATGGCGACGATGATGTCATAATGGTCGTCATGGCGACGATGATGTCATAATGGTCGTCATGGCGACGGTGATGTCATAATAGTCGTCATGGCGACGATGATGTCATAATGGTCGTCATGGCGACGGTGTTGCCATAATGGTCGTCATGGCGACGATGATGTCATAATGGTCGTCATGGCGACGATGATGTCATAATGGTCGTCATGGCGACGATGATGTCATAATGGTCGTCATGGTGACGATGATGTCATAATGGTCGTCATGGCGACGATGATGTCATACTGATCGTCATGGCGACGGTGTTGCCATAATGGTCGTCATGGCGACGATGATGTCATAATGGTCGTCATGGCGACGATGATGTCATAATGGTCGTCATGGCGACGATGATGTCATAATGGTCGTCATGCCGACGATGATGTCATAATGGTCATCACGGCGACGATGATGTCATAATGGTCGTCACGGCGACGGTTATGTCATAATGGTCGTCATGGCGACGATGATGTCATAATGGTCGTCATGGCGACGATGATGTCATAATGGTCGTCATGCCGACGATGATGTCATAATGGTCGTCATGGCGAAGATGATGTCATAATGGTCGTCATGGCGACGATGATGTCATAATGGTCGTCATGGCGACGATGACGTCATAATGGTCGTCATGGCGACGATGATGTCATAATGGTCGTCATGGCGACGATGATGTCATAATGGTCGTCATGGCGACGATGATGTCAATATGGTGGTCATGGCTTTGGTGATGTCATAATGGTCGTCATGGCGACGGTGATATCATAATGGTCGTCATGGCAATGGTGATGTCAGAATGTTCGTCATGGCGACGATGATGTCAGTATGGTGGTCATGGCTTTGGTGATGTCATAATGGTCGTCACGGCGACGATGATGTCAAAATGGTCGTCACGGCGACGGTGTTGTTATAATGGTCGTCATGGCGACGATGATGTCATACTGGTCGTCATGGCGATGGTGTTGCCATAATAGTTGTCATGGCGACGATGATGTCATAATGGTTGTCATGGCGACGATGATGTCATAATGGTCGTCACGGCGACGGTGATGTCATAATGGTCGTCATGGCGACGATGATGTCATACTGGTCGTCATGCCGACGTTGACGTCATAATGGTCGTCATGGCGACGATGATGTCATACTGGTCGTCATGGCGACGATGACGTCATAATGGTCGTCATGGCGACGATGATGTCATAATGGTCGTCATGCCGACGATGACGTCATAATGGTCGTCATGGCGACGATGATGTCATAATGGTCGTCATGGCGACGATGACGTTATAATGGTCGTCATGGCGACGGTGATGTCATAATGGTCGTCATGGCGACGGTGATGTCATAATGGTCGTCATGCCGACGATGATGTCATAATGGTCGTCATGGCGACGGTGTTGCCATAATGGTCGTCATGGCGACGGTGTTGCCATAATGGTCGTCATGGTGACGATGATGTCATAATGGTCGTCACGGCGACGATGATGTCATAATGGTCGTCATGGCGACGATGATGTCATACAGGTCGTCATGGCGACGGTGTTGCCATAATGGTCGTCATGGCGACGATGATGTCATAATGGTCGTCACGGCGACGGTTATGTCATAATGGTCGTCATGGCGACGATGATGTCATACTGATCGTCATGGCGACGGTGTTGCCATAATGGTCGTCATGGCGACGATGATGTCATAATGGTCGTCATGGCGACGATAATGTCATAATGGTCGTCATGGCGACGATGATGTCATAATGGTCGTCATGCCGACGATGATGTCATAATGGTCATCACGGCGACGATGATGTCATAATGGTCGTCACGGCGACGGTTATGTCATAATGGTCGTCACGGCGACGATGATGTCATAATGGTCGTCATGGCAACGATGATGTCATAATGGTCGTCATGCCGACGATGATGTCATAATGGTCGTCATGGCGAAGATGATGTCATAATGGTCGTCATGGCGACGATGATGTCATAATGGTCGTCATGGCGACGATGACGTCATAATGGTCGTCATGGCGACGATGATGTCATAATGGTCGTCATGGCGACGGTGATGTCATAATATTCGTCATGGCGACGATGATATAATGGTCGTCATGCCGACGATGATGTCATAATGGTCGTCATGGCGACGATGACGTCATAATGGTCGTCATGGCGACGATGATATCATAATGGTCGTCATGGCGACGATGATATCATAATGGTCGTCATGCCGACGATGATGTCATAATGGTCGTCATGGCGACGATGACGTCATAATGGTCGTCATGGCGACGATGATGTCATAATGGTCGTCATGCCGACGATGACGTCATAATGGTCGTCATGGCGACGATGATGTCATAATGGTCGTCATGGCGACGATGACGTCATAATGGTCGTCATGGCGACGATGATGTCATAATGGTCGTCATGGCGACGGTGATGTCATAATATTCGTCATGGCGACGATGATATCATAATGGTCGTCATGCCGACGATGATGTCATAATGGTCGTCATGGCGACGGTGTTGCCATAATGGTCGTCATGGCGACGATGATGTCATAATGGTCGTCATGGCGACGATGATGTCATAATGATCGTCATGGCGACGATGATGTCAGTATGGTGGTCATGGCTTTGGTGATGTCATAATGGTCATCATGGCGACGGTGATGTCATAATGGCCGTCATGGCAATGGTGATGTCAGAATGGTCGTCATGGCGACGATGATGTCAGTATGGTGGTCATGGCTTTGGTGATGTCATAATGGTCGTCATGGCGACGATGATGTCATTATGGTTGTCATGGCTTTGGTGATGTCATACTGGTCGTCATGGCGACGGTGATGTCATAATGGTCGTCATGGCGACGATGATGTCATACTGGTCGTCATGGCGACGGTGTTGCCATAATGTCTTCATGGCGACGATGATGCCATAATGGTCGTCATGGCGACGATGATGCCATAATGGTCGTCATGGCGACGATGACGTCTTAATGGTCGTCATGGCGACGATGATGTCATAATGGTCGTCATGGCGACGATGATGTCATACTGGTCGTCATGGCGACGGTGTTGCCATAATGGTCGTCAGGGCGACGGTGATGTCATAATGGTCGTCATTCCGACGATGATGTCATAATGGTCGTCATGGCGACTATGTTGCCATAGTGGTCGTCATGGCGACGATGATGTCATAATGGTCGTCATGTCGACGGTGATGTCATAATGGTCGTCATGCCGACGATGATGTCATAATGGTCGTCATGGCGAAGATGATGTCATAATGGTCGTCATGGCGACGATGATGTCATAATGGTCGTCATGGCGACGATGATGTCATAATGGTCGTCATGGCGACGGTGATGTCATAATAGTCGTCATGGCGACGATGATGTCATAATGGTCGTCATGGCGACGGTGTTGCCATAATGGTCGTCATGGCGACGATGATGTCATAATGGTCGTCATGGCGACGATGATGTCATAATGGTCGTCATGGCGACGATGATGTCATAATGGTCGTCATGGTGACGATGATGTCATAATGGTCGTCATGGCGACGATGATGTCATAATGGTCGTCATGGCGACGATGATGTCAATATGGTGGTCATGGCTTTGGTGATGGCATAATGGTCGTCATGGCGACGATGATGTCATAATGGTCGTCATGGCGACGATGATGTCATACTGGTCGTCATGGCGACGGTGTTGCCATAATGGTCGTCATGGCGACGATGATGTCATAATGGTCGTCATGGCGACGATGATGTCATACTGGTCGTCATGGCGACGGTGTTGCCATAATGGTCGACATGGCGACGATGACGTCATAATGGTCGTCATGGCGACGATGATGTCATAATGGTCGTCACGGCGACGGTTATGTCATAATGGTCGTCATGGCGACGATGATGTCATACTGATCGTCATGGCGACGGTGTTGCCATAATGGTCGTCATGGCGACGATGATGTCATAATGGTCGTCATGGCGACGATGATGTCATAATGGTCGTCATGGCGACGATGATGTCATAATGGTCGTCATGCCGACGATGATGTCATAATGGTCATCACGGCGACGATGATGTCATAATGGTCGTCACGGCGACGGTTATGTCATAATGGTCGTCATGGCGACGATGATGTCATAATGGTCGTCACGGCGACGGTGATGTCATAATGGTCGTCATGGCGACGATGATGTCATACTGGTCGTCATGGCGACGATGACGTCATAATGGTCGTCATGGCGACGATGATGTCATACTGGTCGTCATGGCGACGATGACGTCATAATGGTCGTCATGGCGACGATGATGTCATAATGGTCGTCATGCCGACGATGACGTCATAATGGTCGTCATGGCGACGATGATGTCATAATGGTCGTCATGGCGACGATGACGTCATAATGGTCGTCATGGCGACGATGATGTCATAATGGTCGTCATGGCGACGGTGATGTCATAATATTCGTCATGGCGACGATGATATCATAATGGTCGTCATGCCGACGATGATGTCATAATGGTCGTCATGGCGACGGTGTTGCCATAATGGTCGTCATGGCGACGATGATGTCATAATGGTCGTCATGGCGACGATGATGTCATAATGATCGTCATGGCGACGATGATGTCAGTATGGTGGTCATGGCTTTGGTGATGTCATAATGGTCATCATGGCGACGGTGATGTCATAATGGCCGTCATGGCAATGGTGATGTCAGAATGGTCGTCATGGCGACGATGATGTCAGTATGGTGGTCATGGCTTTGGTGATGTCATAATGGTCGTCATGGCGACGATGATGTCATTATGGTTGTCATGGCTTTGGTGATGTCATAATGGTCGTCATGGCGACGGTGATGTCATAATGGTCGTCATGGCGACGATGATGTCATACTGGTCGTCATGGCGACGGTGTTGACATAATGTCTTCATGGCGACGATGATGCCATAATGGTCGTCATGGCGACGATGATGCCATAATGGTCGTCATGGCGACGATGACGTCTTAATGGTCGTCATGGCGACGATGATGTCATAATGGTCGTCATGGCGACGATGATGTCATACTGGTCGTCATGGCGACTATGTTGCCATAGTGGTCGTCATGGCGACGATGATGTCATAATGGTCGTCATGTCGACGGTGATGTCATAATGGTCGTCATGCCGACGATGATGTCATAATGGTCGTCATGGCGAAGATGATGTCATAATGGTCGTCATGGCGACGATGATGTCATAATGGTCGTCATGGCGACGATGATGTCATAATGGTCGTCATGGCGACGGTGATGTCATAATAGTCGTCATGGCGACGATGATGTCATAATGGTCGTCATGGCGACGGTGTTGCCATAATGGTCGTCATGGCGACGATGATGTCATAATGGTCGTCATGGCGACGATGATGTCATAATGGTCGTCATGGCGACGATGATGTCAATATGGTGGTCATGGCTTTGGTGATGTCATAATGGTCGTCATGGCGACGGTGATATCATAATGGTCGTCATGGCAATGGTGATGTCAGAATGTTCGTCATGGCGACGATGATGTCAGTATGGTGGTCATGGCTTTGGTGATGTCATAATAGTCGTCATGGCGACGATGATGTCATAATGGTCGTCATGGCGACGATGATGTCATAATGGTCGTCATGGCGACGATGATGTCAGTATGGTTGTCATGGCTTTGGTGATGTCATAATGGTCGTCACGGCGACGATGATGTCAAAATGGTCGTCACGGCGACGGTGTTGTTATAATGGTCGTCATGGCGACGATGATGTCATACTGGTCGTCATGGCGATGGTGTTGCCATAATAGTTGTCATGGCGACGATGATGTCATAATGGTTGTCATGGCGACGATGATGTCATAATGGTCGTCACGGCGACGGTGATGTCATAATGGTCGTCATGGCGACGATGATGTCATACTGGTCGTCATGCCGACGTTGACGTCATAATGGTCGTCATGGCGACGATGATGTCATACTGGTCGTCATGGCGACGATGACGTCATAATGGTCGTCATGGCGACGATGATGTCATAATGGTCGTCATGCCGACGATGACGTCATAATGGTCGTCATGGCGACGATGATGTCATAATGGTCGTCATGGCGACGATGACGTTATAATGGTCGTCATGGCGACGATGATGTCATAATGGTCGTCATGGCGACGATGATGTCATAATGGTCGTCATGGCGACGGTGATGTCATAATGGTCGTCATGCCGACGATGATGTCATAATGGTCGTCATGGCGACGGTGTTGCCATAATGGTCGTCATGGTGACGATGATGTCATAATTGTCGTCACGGCGACGGTTATGTCATAATGGTCGTCATGGCGACGATGATGTCATAATGGTCGTCATGGCGACGATGATGTCATAATGGTCGTCATGCCGACGATGATGTCATAATGGTCGTCATGGCGAAGATGATGTCATAATGGTCGTCATGGCGACGATGATGTCATAATGGTCGTCATGGCGACGATGACGTCATAATGGTCGTCATGGCGACGATGATGTCATAATGGTCGTCATGGCGACGGTGATGTCATAATATTCGTCATGGCGACGATGATATAATGGTCGTCATGCCGACGATGATGTCATAATGGTCGTCATGGCGACGATGACGTCATAATGGTCGTCATGGCGACGATGATATCATAATGGTCGTCATGGCGACGATGATATCATAATGGTCGTCATGCCGACGATGATGTCATAATGGTCGTCATGGCGACGATGACGTCATAATGGTCGTCATGGCGACGATGATGTCATAATGGTCGTCATGCCGACGATGACGTCATAATGGTCGTCATGGCGACGATGATGTCATAATGGTCGTCATGGCGACGATGACGTCATAATGGTCGTCATGGCGACGATGATGTCATAATGGTCGTCATGGCGACGGTGATGTCATAATATTCGTCATGGCGACGATGATATCATAATGGTCGTCATGCCGACGATGATGTCATAATGGTCGTCATGGCGACGGTGTTGCCATAATGGTCGTCATGGCGACGATGATGTCATAATGGTCGTCATGGCGACGATGATGTCATAATGATCGTCATGGCGACGATGATGTCAGTATGGTGGTCATGGCTTTGGTGATGTCATAATGGTCATCATGGCGACGGTGATGTCATAATGGCCGTCATGGCAATGGTGATGTCAGAATGGTCGTCATGGCGACGATGATGTCAGTATGGTGGTCATGGCTTTGGTGATGTCATAATGGTCGTCATGGCGACGATGATGTCATTATGGTTGTCATGGCTTTGGTGATGTCATAATGGTCGTCATGGCGACGGTGATGTCATAATGGTCGTCATGGCGACGATGATGTCATACTGGTCGTCATGGCGACGGTGTTGCCATAATGTCTTCATGGCGACGATGATGCCATAATGGTCGTCATGGCGACGATGATGCCATAATGGTCGTCATGGCGACGATGACGTCTTAATGGTCGTCATGGCGACGATGATGTCATAATGGTCGTCATGGCGACGATGATGTCATAATGGTCGTCAGGGCGACGGTGATGTCATAATGGTCGTCATTCCGACGATGATGTCATAATGGTCGTCATGGCGACTATGTTGCCATAGTGGTCGTCATGGCGACGATGATGTCATAATGGTCGTCATGTTGACGGTGATGTCATAATGGTCGTCATGCCGACGATGATGTCATAATGGTCGTCATGGCGAAGATGATGTCATAATGGTCGTCATGGCGACGATGATGTCATAATGGTCGTCATGGCGACGATGATGTCATAATGGTCGTCATGGCGACGGTGATGTCATAATAGTCGTCATGGCGACGATGATGTCATAATGGTCGTCATGGCGACGGTGTTGCCATAATGGTCGTCATGGCGACGATGATGTCATAATGGTCGTCATGGCGACGATGATGTCATAATGGTCGTCATGGCGACGATGATGTCATAATGGTCGTCATGGTGACGATGATGTCATAATGGTCGTCATGGCGACGATGATGTCATACTGATCGTCATGGCGACGGTGTTGCCATAATGGTCGTCATGGCGACGATGATGTCATAATGGTCGTCATGGCGACGATGATGTCATAATGGTCGTCATGGCGACGATGATGTCATAATGGTCGTCATGCCGACGATGATGTCATAATGGTCATCACGGCGACGATGATGTCATAATGGTCGTCACGGCGACGGTTATGTCATAATGGTCGTCATGGCGACGATGATGTCATAATGGTCGTCATGGCGACGATGATGTCATAATGGTCGTCATGCCGACGATGATGTCATAATGGTCGTCATGGCGAAGATGATGTCATAATGGTCGTCATGGCGACGATGATGTCATAATGGTCGTCATGGCGACGATGACGTCATAATGGTCGTCATGGCGACGATGATGTCATAATGGTCGTCATGGCGACGATGATGTCATAATGGTCGTCATGGCGACGATGATGTCAATATGGTGGTCATGGCTTTGGTGATGTCATAATGGTCGTCATGGCGACGGTGATATCATAATGGTCGTCATGGCAATGGTGATGTCAGAATGTTCGTCATGGCGACGATGATGTCAGTATGGTGGTCATGGCTTTGGTGATGTCATAATAGTCGTCATGGCGACGATGATGTCATAATGGTCGTCATGGCGACGATGATGTCATAATGGTCGTCATGGCGACGATGATGTCAGTATGGTTGTCATGGCTTTGGTGATGTCATAATGGTCGTCACGGCGACGATGATGTCAAAATGGTCGTCACGGCGACGGTGTTGTTATAATGGTCGTCATGGCGACGATGATGTCATACTGGTCGTCATGGCGATGGTGTTGCCATAATAGTTGTCATGGCGACGATGATGTCATAATGGTTGTCATGGCGACGATTATGTCATAATGGTCGTCACGGCGACGGTGATGTCATAATGGTCGTCATGGCGACGATGATGTCATACTGGTCGTCATGCCGACGTTGACGTCATAATGGTCGTCATGGCGACGATGATGTCATACTGGTCGTCATGGCGACGATGACGTCATAATGGTCGTCATGGCGACGATGATGTCATAATGGTCGTCATGCCGACGATGACGTCATAATGGTCGTCATGGCGACGATGATGTCATAATGGTCGTCATGGCGACGATGACGTTATAATGGTCGTCATGGCGACGATGATGTCATAATGGTCGTCATGGCGACGATGATGTCATAATGGTCGTCATGGCGACGGTGATGTCATAATGGTCGTCATGCCGACGATGATGTCATAATGGTCGTCATGGCGACGGTGTTGCCATAATGGTCGTCATGGTGACGATGATGTCATAATGGTCGTCACGGCGACGGTTATGTCATAATGGTCGTCATGGCGACGATGATGTCATAATGGTCGTCATGGCGACGATGATGTCATACAGGTCGTCATGGCGACGGTGTTGCCATAATGGTCGTCATGGCGACGATGATGTCATAATGGTCGTCACGGCGACGGTTATGTCATAATGGTCGTCATGGCGACGATGATGTCATACTGATCGTCATGGCGACGGTGTTGCCATAATGGTCGTCATGGCGACGATGATGTCATAATGGTCGTCATGGCGACGATGATGTCATAATGGTCGTCATGCCGACGATGATGTCATAATGGTCATCACGGCGACGATGATGTCATAATGGTCGTCACGGCGACGGTTATGTCATAATGGTCGTCACGGCGACGATGATGTCATAATGGTCGTCATGGCGACGATGATGTCATAATGGTCGTCATGCCGACGATGATGTCATAATGGTCGTCATGGCGAAGATGATGTCATAATGGTCGTCATGGCGACGAAGATGTCATAATGGTCGTCATGGCGACGATGACGTCATAATGGTCGTCATGGCGACGATGATGTCATAATGGTCGTCATGGCGACGGTGATGTCATAATATTCGTCATGGCGACGATGATATAATGGTCGTCATGCCGACGATGATGTCATAATGGTCGTCATGGCGACGATGACGTCATAATGGTCGTCATGGCGACGATGATATCATAATGGTCGTCATGGCGACGATGATATCATAATGGTCGTCATGCCGACGATGATGTCATAATGGTCGTCATGGCGACGATGACGTCATAATGGTCGTCATGGCGACGATGATGTCATAATGGTCGTCATGCCGACGATGACGTCATAATGGTCGTCATGGCGACGATGATGTCATAATGGTCGTCATGGCGACGATGACGTCATAATGGTCGTCATGGCGACGATGATGTCATAATGGTCGTCATGGCGACGGTGATGTCATAATATTCGTCATGGCGACGATGATATCATAATGGTCGTCATGCCGACGATGATGTCATAATGGTCGTCATGGCGACGGTGTTGCCATAATGGTCGTCATGGCGACGATGATGTCATAATGGTCGTCATGGCGACGATGATGTCATAATGATCGTCATGGCGACGATGATGTCAGTATGGTGGTCATGGCTTTGGTGATGTCATAATGGTCATCATGGCGACGGTGATGTCATAATGGCCGTCATGGCAATGGTGATGTCAGAATGGTCGTCATGGCGACGATGATGTCAGTATGGTGGTCATGGCTTTGGTGATGTCATAATGGTCGTCATGGCGACGATGATGTCATTATGGTTGTCATGGCTTTGGTGATGTCATAATGGTCGTCATGGCGACGGTGATGTCATAATGGTCGTCATGGCGACGATGATGTCATACTGGTCGTCATGGCGACGGTGTTGCCATAATGTCTTCATGGCGACGATGATGCCATAATGGTCGTCATGGCGACGATGATGCCATAATGGTCGTCATGGCGACGATGACGTCTTAATGGTCGTCATGGCGACGATGATGTCATAATGGTCGTCATGGCGACGATGATGTCATACTGGTCGTCATGGCGACGGTGTTGCCATAATGGTCGTCAGGGCGACGGTGATGTCATAATGGTCGTCATTCCGACGATGATGTCATAATGGTCGTCATGGCGACTATGTTGCCATAGTGGTCGTCATGGCGACGATGATGTCATAATGGTCGTCATGTCGACGGTGATGTCATAATGGTCGTCATGCCGACGATGATGTCATAATGGTCGTCATGGCGAAGATGATGTCATAATGGTCGTCATGGCGACGATGATGTCATAATGGTCGTCATGGCGACGATGATGTCATAATGGTCGTCATGGCGACGGTGATGTCATAATAGTCGTCATGGCGACGATGATGTCATAATGGTCGTCATGGCGACGGTGTTGCCATAATGGTCGTCATGGCGACGATGATGTCATAATGGTCGTCATGGCGACGATGATGTCATAATGGTCGTCATGGCGACGATGATGTCATAATGGTCGTCATGGTGACGATGATGTCATAATGGTCGTCATGGCGACGATGATGTCATAATGGTCGTCATGGCGACGATGATGTCAATATGGTGGTCATGGCTTTGGTGATGTCATAATGGTCGTCATGGCGACGATGATGTCATAATGGTCGTCATGGCGACGATGATGTCATACTGGTCGTCATGGCGACGGTGTTGCCATAATGGTCGTCATGGCGACGATGATGTCATAATGGTCGTCATGGCGACGATGATGTCATAATGGTCGTCATGGCGACGATGATGTCATACTGGTCGTCATGGCGACGGTGTTGCCATAATGGTCGACATGGCGACGATGACGTCATAATGGTCGTCATGGCGACGATGATGTCATAATGGTCGTCATGGCGACGGTGTTGCCATAATGGTCGTCATGGCGACGATGATGTCATAATGGTCGTCATGGCGACGATGATGTCATAATGGTCGTCATGGCGACGATGATGTCATAATGGTCGTCATGGTGACGATGATGTCATAATGGTCGTCATGGCGACGATGATGTCATAATGGTCGTCATGGCGACGATGATGTCAATATGGTGGTCATGGCTTTGGTGATGTCATAATGGTCGTCATGGCGACGATGATGTCATAATGGTCGTCATGGCGACGATGATGTCATACTGGTCGTCATGGCGACGGTGTTGCCATAATGGTCGTCATGGCGACGATGATGTCATAATGGTCGTCATGGCGACGATGATGTCATACTGGTCGTCATGGCGACGGTGTTGCCATAATGGTCGACATGGCGACGATGACGTCATAATGGTCGTCATGGCGACGATGATGTCATAATGGTCGTCACGGCGACGGTTATGTCATAATGGTCGTCATGGCGACGATGATGTCATACTGATCGTCATGGCGACGGTGTTGCCATAATGGTCGTCATGGCGACGATGATGTCATAATGGTCGTCATGGCGACGATGATGTCATAATGGTCGTCATGCCGACGATGATGTCATAATGGTCATCACGGCGACGATGATGTCATAATGGTCGTCACGGCGACGGTTATGTCATAATGGTCGTCATGGCGACGATGATGTCATAATGGTCGTCATGGCGACGATGATGTCATAATGGTCGTCATGCCGACGATGATGTCATAATGGTCGTCATGGCGAAGATGATGTCATAATGGTCGTCATGGCGACGATGATGTCATAATGGTCGTCATGGCGACGATGACGTCATAATGGTCGTCATGGCGACGATGATGTCATAATGGTCGTCATGGCGACGGTGATGTCATAATATTCGTCATGGCGACGATGATATAATGGTCGTCATGCCGACGATGATGTCATAATGGTCGTCATGGCGACGATGACGTCATAATGGTCGTCATGGCGACGATGATGTCATAATGGTCGTCATGCCGACGATGATGTCATAATGGTCGTCATGCCGACGATGACGTCATAATGGTCGTCATGGCGACGGTTATGTCATAATGGTCGTCATGGCGACGATGATGTCATACTGATCGTCATGGCGACGGTGTTGCCATAATGGTCGTCATGGCGACGATGATGTCATAATGGTCGTCATGGCGACGATGATGTCATAATGGTCGTCATGGCGACGATGATGTCATAATGGTCGTCATGCCGACGATGATGTCATAATGGTCATCACGGCGACGATGATGTCATAATGGTCGTCACGGCGACGGTTATGTCATAATGGTCGTCATGGCGACGATGATGTCATAATGGTCGTCATGGCGACGATGATGTCATAATGGTCGTCATGCCGACGATGATGTCATAATGGTCGTCATGGCGAAGATGATGTCAGTATGGTGGTCATGGCTTTGGTGATGTCATAATAGTCGTCATGGCGACGATGATGTCATAATGGTCGTCATGGCGACGATGATGTCATAATGGTCGTCTTGGCGACGATGATGTCAGTATGGTTGTCATGGCTTTGGTGATGTCATAATGGTCGTCACGGCGACGATGATGTCAAAATGGTCGTCACGGCGACGGTGTTGTTATAATGGTCGTCATGGCGACGATGATGTCATACTGGTCGTCATGGCGACGGTGTTGCCATAATAGTTGTCATGGCGACGATGATGTCATAATGGTTGTCATGGCGACGATGATGTCATAATGGTCGTCACGGCGACGGTGATGTCATAATGGTCGTCATGGCGACGATGATGTCATACTGGTCGTCATGCCGACGTTGACGTCATAATGGTCGTCATGGCGACGATGATGTCATACTGGTCGTCATGGCGACGATGACGTCATACTGGTCGTCATGGCGACGATGACGTCATAATGGTCGTCATGGCGACGATGATGTCATAATGGTCGTCATGCCGACGATGACGTCATAATGGTCGTCATGGCGACGATGATGTCATAATGGTCGTCATGGCGACGATGATGTCATAATGGTCGTCATGGCGACGATGATGTCAATATGGTGGTCATGGCTTTGGTGATGTCATAATGGTCGTCATGGCGACGGTGATATCATAATGGTCGTCATGGCAATGGTGATGTCAGAATAAGCGTCATGGCGACGATGATGTCAGTATGGTGGTCATGGCTTTGGTGATGTCATAATAGTCGTCATGGCGACGATGATGTCATAATGGTCGTCATGGCGACGATGATGTCATAATGGTCGTCATGGCGACGATGATGTCAGTATGGTTGTCATGGCTTTGGTGATGTCATAATGGTCGTCACGGCGACGATGATGTCAAAATGGTCGTCACGGCGACGGTGTTGTTATAATGGTCGTCATGGCGACGATGATGTCATACTGGTCGTCATGGCGATGGTGTTGCCATAATGGTTGTCATGGCGACGATGATGTCATAATGGTTGTCATGGCGACGATGATGTCATAATGGTCGTCACGGCGACGGTGATGTCATAATGGTCGTCATGGCGACGATGATGTCATACTGGTCGTCATGGCGACGATGACGTCATAATGGTCGTCATGGCGACGATGATGTCATACTGGTCGTCATGGCGACGATGACGTCATAATGGTCGTCATGGCGACGATGATGTCATAATGGTCGTCATGCCGACGATGACGTCATAATGGTCGTCATAGCGACGATGATGTCATAATGGTCGTCATGGCGACGATGACGTCATAATGGTCGTCATGGCGACGATGATGTCATAATGGTCGTCATGGCGACGGTGATGTCATAATATTCGTCATGGCGACGATGATATCATAATGGTCGTCATGCCGACGATGATGTCATAATGGTCGTCATGGCGACGGTGTTGCCATAATGGTCGTCATGGCGACGATGATGTCATAATGGTCGTCATGGCGACGATGATGTCATAATGATCGTCATGGCGACGATGATGTCAGTATGGTGGTCATGGCTTTGGTGATGTCATAATGGTCATCATGGCGACGGTGATGTCATAATGGCCGTCATGGCAATGGTGATGTCAGAATGGTCGTCATGGCGACGATGATGTCAGTATGGTGGTCATGGCTTTGGTGATGTCATAATGGTCGTCATGGCGACGATGATGTCATTATGGTTGTCATGGCTTTGGTGATGTCATAATGGTCGTCATGGCGACGGTGATGTCATAATGGTCGTCATGGCGACGATGATGTCATACTGGTCGTCATGGCGACGGTGTTGCCATAATGTCTTCATGGCGACGATGATGCCATAATGGTCGTCATGGCGACGATGATGCCATAATGGTCGTCATGGCGACGATGACGTCTTAATGGTCGTCATGGCGACGATGATGTCATAATGGTCGTCATGGCGACGATGATGTCATACTGGTCGTCATGGCGACGGTGTTGCCATAATGGTCGTCAGGGCGACGGTGATGTCATAATGGTCGTCATGCCGACGATGATGTCATAATGGTCGTCATGGCGACTATGTTGCCATAGTGGTCGTCATGGCGACGATGATGTCATAATGGTCGTCATGTCGACGGTGATGTCATAATGGTCGTCATGCCGACGATGATGTCATAATGGTCGTCATGGCGAAGATGATGTCATAATGGTCGTCATGGCGACGATGATGTCATAATGGTCGTCATGGCGACGATGATGTCATAATGGTCGTCATGGCGACGGTGATGTCATAATAGTCGTCATGGCGACGATGATGTCATAATGGTCGTCATGGCGACGGTGTTGCCATAATGGTCGTCATGGCGACGATGATGTCATAATGGTCGTCATGGCGACGATGATGTCATAATGGTCGTCATGGCGACGATGATGTCAATATGGTGGTCATGGCTTTGGTGATGTCATAATGGTCGTCATGGCGACGGTGATATCATAATGGTCGTCATGGCAATGGTGATGTCAGAATGTTCGTCATGGCGACGATGATGTCAGTATGGTGGTCATGGCTTTGGTGATGTCATAATAGTCGTCATGGCGACGATGATGTCATAATGGTCGTCATGGCGACGATGATGTCATAATGGTCGTCATGGCGACGATGATGTCAGTATGGTTGTCATGGCTTTGGTGATGTCATAATGGTCGTCACGGCGACGATGATGTCAAAATGGTCGTCACGGCGACGGTGTTGTTATAATGGTCGTCATGGCGACGATGATGTCATACTGGTCGTCATGGCGATGGTGTTGCCATAATAGTTGTCATGGCGACGATGATGTCATAATGGTTGTCATGGCGACGATGATGTCATAATGGTCGTCACGGCGACGGTGATGTCATAATGGTCGTCATGGCGACGATGATGTCATACTGGTCGTCATGCCGACGTTGACGTCATAATGGTCGTCATGGCGACGATGATGTCATACTGGTCGTCATGGCGACGATGACGTCATAATGGTCGTCATGGCGACGATGATGTCATAATGGTCGTCATGCCGACGATGACGTCATAATGGTCGTCATGGCGACGATGATGTCATAATGGTCGTCATGGCGACGATGACGTTATAATGGTCGTCATGGCGACGATGATGTCATAATGGTCGTCATGGCGACGATGATGTCATAATGGTCGTCATGGCGACGGTGATGTCATAATGGTCGTCATGCCGACGATGATGTCAGTATGGTGGTCATGGCTTTGGTGATGTCATAATGGTCGTCATGGCGACGATGATGTCAGTATGGTGGTCATGGCTTTGGTGATGTCATAATGGTCGTCATGGCGAAGATGATGTCATAATGGTCGTCATGGCGACGATGATGTCATAATGGTCGTCATGGCGACGATGATGTCATAATGGTCGTCATGGCGACGGTGATGTCATAATAGTCGTCATGGCGACGATGATGTCATAATGGTCGTCATGGCGACGGTGTTGCCATAATGGTCGTCATGGCGACGATGATGTCATAATGGTCGTCATGGCGACGATGATGTCATAATGGTCGTCATGGCGACGATGATGTCATAATGGTCGTCATGGTGACGATGATGTCATAATGGTCGTCATGGCGACGATGATGTCATAATGGTCGTCATGGCGACGATGATGTCAATATGGTGGTCATGGCTTTGGTGATGTCATAATGGTCGTCATGGCGACGATGATGTCATAATGGTCGTCATGGCGACGATGATGTCATACTGGTCGTCATGGCGACGGTGTTGCCATAATGGTCGTCATGGCGACGATGATGTCATAATGGTCGTCACGGCGACAATGATGTCATAATGGTCGTCACGGCGACGGTAATGTCATAATGGTCGTCATGGCGACGATGATGTCATACTGGTCGTCATGGCGACGGTGTTGCCATAATGGTCGACATGGCGACGATGACGTCATAATGGTCGTCATGGCGACGATGATGTCATAATGGTCGTCACGGCGACGGTTATGTCATAATGGTCGTCATGGCGACGATGATGTCATACTGATCGTCATGGCGACGGTGTTGCCATAATGGTCGTCATGGCGACGATGATGTCATAATGGTCGTCATGGCGACGATGATGTCATAATGGTCGTCATGGCGACGATGATGTCATAATGGTCGTCATGGCGACGATGATGTCATACTGGTCGTCATGGCGACGGTGTTGCCATAATGGTCGTCATGGCGACGATGATGTCATAATGGTCGTCACGGCGACGGTTATGTCATAATGGTCGTCATGGCGACGATGATGTCATACTGATCGTCATGGCGACGGTGTTGCCATAATGGTCGTCATGGCGACGATGATGTCATAATGGTCGTCATGGCGACGATGATGTCATAATGGTCGTCATGGCGACGATGATGTCATAATGGTCGTCATGCCGACGATGATGTCATAATGGTCATCACGGCGACGATGATGTCATAATGGTCGTCACGGCGACGGTTATGTCATAATGGTCGTCACGGCGACGATGATGTCATAATGGTCGTCATGGCGACGATGATGTCATAATGGTCGTCATGCCGACGATGATGTCATAATGGTCGTCATGGCGAAGATGATGTCATAATGGTCGTCATGGCGACGATGATGTCATAATGGTCGTCATGGCGACGATGACGTCATAATGGTCGTCATGGCGACGATGATGTCATAATGGTCGTCATGGCGACGGTGATGTCATAATATTCGTCATGGCGACGATGATATAATGGTCGTCATGCCGACGATGATGTCATAATGGTCGTCATGGCGACGATGACGTCATAATGGTCGTCATGGCGACGATGATATCATAATGGTCGTCATGGCGACGATGATATCATAATGGTCGTCATGCCGACGATGATGTCATAATGGTCGTCATGGCGACGATGACGTCATAATGGTCGTCATGGCGACGATGATGTCATAATGGTCGTCATGCCGACGATGACGTCATAATGGTCGTCATGGCGACGATGATGTCATAATGGTCGTCATGGCGACGATGACGTCATAATGGTCGTCATGGCGACGATGATGTCATAATGGTCGTCATGGCGACGGTGATGTCATAATATTCGTCATGGCGACGATGATATCATAATGGTCGTCATGCCGACGATGATGTCATAATGGTCGTCATGGCGACGGTGTTGCCATAATGGTCGTCATGGCGACGATGATGTCATAATGGTCGTCATGGCGACGATGATGTCATAATGATCGTCATGGCGAAGATGATGTCAGTATGGTGGTCATGGCTTTGGTGATGTCATAATGGTCATCATGGCGACGGTGATGTCATAATGGCCGTCATGGCAATGGTGATGTCAGAATGGTCGTCATGGCGACGATGATGTCAGTATGGTGGTCATGGCTTTGGTGATGTCATAATGGTCGTCATGGCGACGATGATGTCATTATGGTTGTCATGGCTTTGGTGATGTCATAATGGTCGTCATGGCGACGGTGATGTCATAATGGTCGTCATGGCGACGATGATGTCATACTGGTCGTCATGGCGACGGTGTTGCCATAATGTCTTCATGGCGACGATGATGCCATAATGGTCGTCATGGCGACGATGATGCCATAATGGTCGTCATGGCGACGATGACGTCTTAATGGTCGTCATGGCGACGATGATGTCATAATGGTCGTCATGGCGACGATGATGTCATACTGGTCGTCATGGCGACGGTGTTGCCATAATGGTCGTCAGGGCGACGGTGATGTCATAATGGTCGTCATGGCGACTATGTTGCCATAGTGGTCGTCATGGCGACGATGATGTCATAATGGTCGTCATGTCGACGGTGATGTCATAATGGTCGTCATGCCGACGATGATGTCATAATGGTCGTCATGGCGAAGATGATGTCATAATGGTCGTCATGGCGACGATGATGTCATAATGGTCGTCATGGCGACGATGATGTCATAATGGTCGTCATGGCGACGGTGATGTCATAATAGTCGTCATGGCGACGATGATGTCATAATGGTCGTCATGGCGACGGTGTTGCCATAATGGTCGTCATGGCGACGATGATGTCATAATGGTCGTCATGGCGACGATGATGTCATAATGGTCGTCATGGCGACGATGATGTCATAATGGTCGTCATGGTGACGATGATGTCATAATGGTCGTCATGGCGACGATGATGACATAATGGTCGTCATGGCGACGATGATGTCAATATGGTGGTCATGGCTTTGGTGATGTCATAATGGTCGTCATGGCGACGATGATGTCATAATGGTCGTCATGGCGACGATGATGTCATACTGGTCGTCATGGCGACGGTGTTGCCATAATGGTCGTCATGGCGACGATGATGTCATAATGGTCGTCATGGCGACGATGATGTCATACTGGTCGTCATGGCGACGGTGTTGCCATAATGGTCGACATGGCGACGATGACGTCATAATGGTCGTCATGGCGACGATGATGTCATAATGGTCGTCACGGCGACGGTTATGTCATAATGGTCGTCATGGCGACGATGATGTCATACTGATCGTCATGGCGACGGTGTTGCCATAATGGTCGTCATGGCGACGATGATGTCATAATGGTCGTCATGGCGACGATGATGTCATAATGGTCGTCATGGCGACGATGATGTCATAATGGTCGTCATGCCGACGATGATGTCATAATGGTCATCACGGCGACGATGATGTCATAATGGTCGTCACGGCGACGGTTATGTCATAATGGTCGTCATGGCGACGATGATGTCATAATGGTCGTCATGGCGACGATGATGTCATAATGGTCGTCATGCCGACGATGATGTCATAATGGTCGTCATGGCGAAGATGATGTCATAATGGTCGTCATGGCGACGATGATGTCATAATGGTCGTCATGGCGACGATGACGTCATAATGGTCGTCATGGCGACGATGATGTCATAATGGTCGTCATGGCGACGGTGATGTCATAATATTCGTCATGGCGACGATGATATAATGGTCGTCATGCCGACGATGATGTCATAATGGTCGTCATGGCGACGATGACGTCATAATGGTCGTCATGGCGACGATGATGTCATAATGGTCGTCATGCCGACGATGATGTCATAATGGTCGTCATGCCGACGATGACGTCATAATGGTCGTCATGGCGACGGTTATGTCATAATGGTCGTCATGGCGACGATGATGTCATACTGATCGTCATGGCGACGGTGTTGCCATAATGGTCGTCATGGCGACGATGATGTCATAATGGTCGTCATGGCGACGATGATGTCATAATGGTCGTCATGGCGACGATGATGTCATAATGGTCGTCATGCCGACGATGATGTCATAATGGTCATCACGGCGACGATGATGTCATAATGGTCGTCACGGCGACGGTTATGTCATAATGGTCGTCATGGCGACGATGATGTCATAATGGTCGTCATGGCGACGATGATGTCATAATGGTCGTCATGCCGACGATGATGTCATAATGGTCGTCATGGCGAAGATGATGTCAGTATGGTGGTCATGGCTTTGGTGATGTCATAATAGTCGTCATGGCGACGATGATGTCATAATGGTCGTCATGGCGACGATGATGTCATAATGGTCGTCATGGCGACGATGATGTCAGTATGGTTGTCATGGCTTTGGTGATGTCATAATGGTCGTCACGGCGATGATGATGTCAAAATGGTCGTCACGGCGACGGTGTTGTTATAATGGTCGTCATGGCGACGATGATGTCATACTGGTCGTCATGGCAACGGTGTTGCCATAATAGTTGTCATGGCGACGATGATGTCATAATGGTTGTCATGGCGACGATGATGTCATAATGGTCGTCACGGCGACGGTGATGTCATAATGGTCGTCATGGCGACGATGATGTCATACTGGTCGTCATGCCGACGTTGACGTCATAATGGTCGTCATGGCGACGATGATGTCATACTGGTCGTCATGGCGACGATGACGTCATAATGGTCGTCATGGCGACGATGATGTCATAATGGTCGTCATGCCGACGATGACGTCATAATGGTCGTCATGGCGACGATGATGTCATAATGATCGTCATGGCGACGATGATGTCATAATGGTCGTCATGGCGACGATGATGTCAATATGGTGGTCATGGCTTTGGTGATGTCATAATGGTCGTCATGGCGACGGTGATATCATAATGGTCGTCATGGCAATGGTGATGTCAGAATAAGCGTCATGGCGACGATGATGTCAGTATGGTGGTCATGGCTTTGGTGATGTCATAATAGTCGTCATGGCGACGATGATGTCATAATGGTCGTCATGGCGACGATGATGTCATAATGGTCGTCATGGCGACGATGATGTCAGTATGGTTGTCATGGCTTTGGTGATGTCATAATGGTCGTCACGGCGACGATGATGTCAAAATGGTCGTCACGGCGACGGTGTTGTTATAATGGTCGTCATGGCGACGATGATGTCATACTGGTCGTCATGGCGATGGTGTTGTCATAATGGTTGTCATGGCGACGATGATGTCATAATGGTTGTCATGGCGACGATGATGTCATAATGGTCGTCACGGCGACGGTGATGTCATAATGGTCGTCATGGCGACGATGATGTCATACTGGTCGTCATGCCGACGTTGACGTCATAATGGTCGTCATGGCGACGATGATGTCATACTGGTCGTCATGGCGACGATGACGTCATAATGGTCGTCATGGCGACGATGATGTCATAATGGTCGTCATGCCGACGATGACGTCATAATGGTCGTCATGGCGACGATGATGTCATAATGATCGTCATGGCGACGATGATGTCATAATGGTCGTCATGGCGACGATGATGTCAATATGGTGGTCATGGCTTTGGTGATGTCATAATGGTCGTCATGGCGACGGTGATATCATAATGGTCGTCATGGCAATGGTGATGTCAGAATGTTCGTCATGGCGACGATGATGTCAGTATGGTGGTCATGGCTTTGGTGATGTCATAATAGTCGTCATGGCGACGATGATGTCATAATGGTCGTCATGGCGACGATGATGTCATAATGGTCGCCATGGCGACGATGATGTCAGTATGGTTGTCATGGCTTTGGTGATGTCATAATGGTCGTCACGGCGACGATGATGTCAAAATGGTCGTCACGGCGACGGTGTTGTTATAATGGTCGTCATGGCGACGATGTTGTTATAATGGTCGTCATGGCGACGATGATGTCATACTGGTCGTCATGGTGATGGTGTTGCCATAATGGTTGTCATGGCGACGATGATGTCATAATGGTTGTCATGGCGACGATGATGTCATAATGGTCGTCACGGCGACGGTGATGTCATAATGGTCGTCATGGCGACGATGATGTCATACTGGTCGTCATGGCGACGATGACGTCATAATGGTCGTCATGGCGACGATGATGTCATACTGGTCGTCATGGCGACGATGACGTCATAATGGTCGTCATGGCGACGATGATGTCATAATGGTCGTCATGGCGACGATGACGTCATAATGGTCGTCATGGCGACGATGATGTCATAATGGTCGTCATGGCGACGATGACGTCATAATGGTCGTCATGGCGACGATGATGTCATAATGGTCGTCATGGCGACGGTGATGTCATAATATTCGTCATGGCGACGATGATATCATAATGGTCGTCATGCCGACGATGATGTCATAATGGTCGTCATGGCGACGGTGTTGCCATAATGGTCGTCATGGCGACGATGATGTCATAATGGTCGTCATGGCGACGATGATGTCATAATGATCGTCATGGCGACGATGATGTCAGTATGGTGGTCATGGCTTTGGTGATGTCATAATGGTCATCATGGCGACGGTGATGTCATAATGGCCGTCATGGCAATGGTGATGTCAGAATGGTCGTCATGGCGACGATGATGTCAGTATGGTGGTCATGGCTTTGGTGATGTCATAATGGTCGTCATGGCGACGATGATGTCATTATGGTTGTCATGGCTTTGGTGATGTCATAATGGTCGTCATGGCGACGGTGATGTCATAATGGTCGTCATGGCGAAGATGATGTCATACTGGTCGTCATGGCGACGGTGTTGCCATAATGTCTTCATGGCGACGATGATGCCATAATGGTCGTCATGGCGACGATGATGCCATAATGGTCGTCATGGCGACGATGACGTCTTAATGGTCGTCATGGCGACGATGATGTCATAATGGTCGTCATGGCGACGATGATGTCATACTGGTCGTCATGGCGACGGTGTTGCCATAATGGTCGTCAGGGCGACGGTGATGTCATAATGGTCGTCATGCCGACGATGATGTCATAATGGTCGTCATGGCGACTATGTTGCCATAGTGGTCGTCATGGCGACGATGATGTCATAATGGTCGTCATGTCGACGGTGATGTCATAATGGTCGTCATGCCGACGATGATGTCATAATGGTCGTCATGGCGAAGATGATGTCATAATGGTCGTCATGGCGACGATGATGTCATAATGGTCGTCATGGCGACGATGATGTCATAATGGTCGTCATGGCGACGGTGATGTCATAATAGTCGTCATGGCGACGATGATGTCATAATGGTCGTCATGGCGACGGTGTTGCCATAATGGTCGTCATGGCGACGATGATGTCATAATGGTCGTCATGGCGACGATGATGTCATAATGGTCGTCATGGCGACGATGATGTCAATATGGTGGTCATGGCTTTGGTGATGTCATAATGGTCGTCATGGCGACGGTGATATCATAATGGTCGTCATGGCAATGGTGATGTCAGAATGTTCGTCATGGCGACGATGATGTCAGTATGGTGGTCATGGCTTTGGTGATGTCATAATAGTCGTCATGGCGACGATGATGTCATAATGGTCGTCATGGCGACGATGATGTCATAATGGTCGTCATGGCGACGATGATGTCAGTATGGTTGTCATGGCTTTGGTGATGTCATAATGGTCGTCACGGCGACGATGATGTCAAAATGGTCGTCACGGCGACGGTGTTGTTATAATGGTCGTCATGGCGACGATGATGTCATACTGGTCGTCATGGCGATGGTGTTGCCATAATAGTTGTCATGGCGACGATGATGTCATAATGGTTGTCATGGCGACGATGATGTCATAATGGTCGTCACGGCGACGGTGATGTCATAATGGTCGTCATGGCGACGATGATGTCATACTGGTCGTCATGCCGACGTTGACGTCATAATGGTCGTCATGGCGACGATGATGTCATACTGGTCGTCATGGCGACGATGACGTCATAATGGTCGTCATGGCGACGATGATGTCATAATGGTCGTCATGCCGACGATGACGTCATAATGGTCGTCATGGCGACGATGATGTCATAATGGTCGTCATGGCGACGATGACGTTATAATGGTCGTCATGGCGACGATGATGTCATAATGGTCGTCATGGCGACGATGATGTCATAATGGTCGTCATGGCGACGGTGATGTCATAATGGTCGTCATGCCGACGATGATGTCATAATGGTCGTCATGGCGACGGTGTTGCCATAATGGTCGTCATGGTGACGATGATGTCATAATGGTCGTCATGGCGACGATGATGTCAGTATGGTGGTCATGGCTTTGGTGATGTCATAATGGTCGTCATGGCGACGATGATGTCAGTATGGTGGTCATGGCTTTGGTGATGTCATAATGGTCGTCATGGCGACGATGATGTCATAATGGTCGTCATGGCGACGATGATGTCAATATGGTTGTCATAGCTTTGGTGATGTCATAATGGTCGTCATGGCGACGGTGATGTCATAATGGTCGTCATGGCGACGATGATGTCATAATGGTCGTCACGGCGACGATGATGTCATAATGGTCGTCACGGCGACGGTGATGTCATAATGGTCGTCATGGCGACGATGATGTCATACTGGTCGTCATGGTGACGGTGTTGCCATAATGGTCATCATGGCGACGATGATGTCATAATGGTCAACATGGCGACGATGATGTCATAATGGTCGTCATGGCGACGATGACGTCATAATGGTCGTCATGGCGACGATGATGTCATAATGGTCGTCATGGCGACGATGATGTCATAATGGTCGTCATGGCGACGATGATGTCATACTGGTCGTCATGGCGACGGTGTTGCCATAATGGTCGTCATGGCGATGATGATGTCATAATGGTCGTCACGGCGACGATGATGTCATAATGGTCGTCATGGCGACGATGATGTCATACTGGTCGTCATGGCGACGGTGTTGCCATAATGGTCGACATGGCGACGATAACGTCATAATGGTCGTCATGGCGACGATGATGTCATAATGGTCGTCATGGCGACGATAATGTCATACTGGTCGTCATGGCGACGGTGTTGCCATAATGGTCGTCATGGCGACGGTGATGTCATAATGGTCGTCATGGCGACTATGTTGCCATAATGGTCGTCATGGCGACGATGATGTCATAATGGTCGTCATGTCGACGGTGATGTCATACTGGTCGTCATGGCGACGGTGTTGCCATAATGGTCGTCATGGCGACGGTGATGTCATAATGGTCGTCATGCCGACGATGATGTCATAATGGTCGTCATGGCGACTATGTTGCCATAGTGGTCGTCATGGCGACGATGATGTCATAATGGTCGTCATGTCGACGGTGATGTCATAATGGTCGTCATGCCGACGATGATGTCATAATGGTCGTCATGGCGAAGATGATGTCATAATGGTCGTCATGGCGACGATGATGTCATAATGGTCGTCATGGCGACGATGATGTCATAATGGTCGTCATGGCGACGGTCATGTCATAATAGTCGTCACGGCGACGATGATGTCATAATGGTCGTCATGGCGACGGTGTTGCCATAATGGTCGTCATGGCGACGATGATGTCATAATGGTCGTCATGGCGACGATGATGTCATAATGGTCGTCATGGCGACGATGATGTCAATATGGTGGTCATGGCTTTGGTGATGTCATAATGGTCATCATGGCGACGGTGATATCATAATGGTCGTCATGGCAATGGTGATGTCAGAATGTTCGTCATGGCGACGATGATGTCAGTATGGTGGTCATGGCTTTGGTGATGTCATAATAGTCGTCATGGCGACGATGATGTCATAATGGTCGTCATGGCGACGATGATGTCATAATGGTCGTCATGGCGACGATGATGTCAGTATGGTTGTCATGGCTTTGGTGATGTCATAATGGTCGTCACGGCGACGATGATGTCAAAATGGTCGTCATGGCGACGATGATGTCATACTGGTCGTCATGGCGACGATGATGTCATACTGGTCGTCATGGCGATGGTGTTGCCATAATGGTTGTCATGGCGACGATGATGTCATAATGGTTGTCATGGCGACGATGATGTCATAATGGTCGTCACGGCGACGGTGATGTCATAATGGTCGTCATGGCGACGATGATGTCATACTGGTCGTCATGGCGACGATGACGTCATAATGGTCGTCATGGCGACGATGACGTCATAATGGTCGTCATGGCGACGATGATGTCATACTGGTCGTCATGGCGACGATGACATCATAATGGTCGTCATGGCGACGATGATGTCATAATGGTCGTCATGCCGACGATGACGTCATAATGGTCGTCATGGCGACGATGATGTCATAATGGTCGTCATGGCGACGATGACGTCATAATGGTCGTCATGGCGACGATGATGTCATAATGGTCGTCATGGCGACGGTGATGTCATAATATTCGTCATGGCGACGATGATATCATAATGTTCGTCATGCCGACGATGATGTCATAATGGTCGTCATGGCGACGGTGTTGCCATAATGGTCGTCATGGCGACGATGATGTCATAATGGTCGTCATGGCGACGATGATGTCATAATGGTCGTCATGGCGACGATGATGTCAGTATGGTGGTCATGGCTTTGGTGATGTCATAATGGTCATCATGGCGACGGTGATGTCATAATGGCCGTCATGGCAATGGTGATGTCAGAATGGTCGTCATGGCGACGATGATGTCAGTATGGTGGTCATGGCTTTGGTGATGTCATAATGGTCGTCATGGCGACGATGATGTCATTATGGTTGTCATGGCTTTGGTGATGTCATAATGGTCGTCATGGCGACGGTGATGTCATAATGGTCGTCATGGCGACGATGATGTCATAATGGTCGTCACGGCGAGGATGATGTCATAATGGTCGTCACGGCAGCGGTGATGTCATAATGGTCGTCATGGCGACGATGATGTCATACTGGTCGTCATGGCGACGGTGTTGCCATAATGTCTTCATGGCGACGATGATGCCATAATGGTCGTCATGGCGACGATGATGCCATAATGGTCGTCATGGCGACGATGACGTCTTAATGGTCGTCATGGCGACGATGATGTCATAATGGTCGTCATGGCGACGATGATGTCATACTGGTCGTCATGGCGACGGTGTTGCCATAATGTCTTCATGGCGACGATGATGCCATAATGGTCGTCATGGCGACGATGATGCCATAATGGTCGTCATGGCGACGATGACGTCTTAATGGTCGTCATTGCGACGATGATGTCATAATGGTCGTCATGGCGACGATGATGTCATACTGGTCGTCATGGCGACGGTGTTGCCATAATGGTCGTCAGGGCGACGGTGATGTCATAATGGTCGTCATGCCGACGATGATGTCATAATGGTCGTCATGGCGACTATGTTGCCATAGTGGTCGTCATGGCGACGATGATGTCATAATGGTCGTCATGTCGACGGTGATGTCATAATGGTCGTCATGCCGACGATGATGTCATAATGGTCGTCATGGCGAAGATGATGTCATAATGGTCGTCATGGCGACGATGATGTCATAATGGTCGTCATGGCGACGATGATGTCATAATGGTCGTCATGGCGACGGTGATGTCATAATAGTCGTCATGGCGACGATGATGTCATAATGGTCGTCATGGCGACGGTGTTGCCATAATGGTCGTCATGGCGACGATGATGTCATAATGGTCGTCATGGCGACGATGATGTCATAATGGTCGTCATGGCGACGATGATGTCAATATGGTGGTCATGGCTTTGGTGATGTCATAATGGTCGTCATGGCGACGGTGATATCATAATGGTCGTCATGGCAATGGTGATGTCAGAATGTTCGTCATGGCGACGATGATGTCAGTATGGTGGTCATGGCTTTGGTGATGTCATAATAGTCGTCATGGCGACGATGATGTCATAATGGTCGTCATGGCGACGATGATGTCATAATGGTCGTCATGGCGACGATGATGTCAGTATGGTTGTCATGGCTTTGGTGATGTCATAATGGTCGTCACGGCGACGATGATGTCAAAATGGTCGTCACGGCGACGGTGTTGTTATAATGGTCGTCATGGCGACGATGATGTCATACTGGTCGTCATGGCGATGGTGTTGCCATAATAGTTGTCATGGCGACGATGATGTCATAATGGTTGTCATGGCGACGATGATGTCATAAAGGTCGTCACGGCGACGGTGATGTCATAATGGTCGTCATGGCGACGATGATGTCATACTGGTCGTCATGCCGACGTTGACGTCATAATGGTCGTCATGGCGACGATGATGTCATACTGGTCGTCATGGCGACGATGACGTCATAATGGTCGTCATGGCGACGATGATGTCATAATGGTCGTCATGCCGACGATGACGTCATAATGGTCGTCATGGCGACGATGATGTCATAATGGTCGTCATGGCGACGATGACGTTATAATGGTCGTCATGGCGACGATGATGTCATAATGGTCGTCATGGCGACGATGATGTCATAATGGTCGTCATGGCGACGGTGATGTCATAATGGTCGTCATGGCGACGGTGATGTCATAATGGTCGTCATGCCGACGATGATGTCATAATGGTCGTCATGGCGACGGTGTTGCCATAATGGTCGTCATGGTGACGATGATGTCATAATGGTCGTCATGGCGACGATGATGTCAGTATGGTGGTCATGGCTTTGGTGATGTCATAATGGTCGTCATGGCGACGATGATGTCAGTATGGTGGTCATGGCTTTGGTGATGTCATAATGGTCGTCATGGCGACGATGATGTCATAATGGTCGTCATGGCGACGATGATGTCAATATGGTTGTCATAGCTTTGGTGATGTCATAATGGTCGTCATGGCGACGGTGATGTCATAATGGTCGTCATGGCGACGATGATGTCATAATGGTCGTCACGGCGACGATGATGTCATAATGGTCGTCACGGCGACGGTGATGTCATAATGGTCGTCATGGCGACGATGATGTCATACTGGTCGTCATGGTGACGGTGTTGCCATAATGGTCATCATGGCGACGATGATGTCATAATGGTCAACATGGCGACGATGATGTCATAATGGTCGTCATGGCGACGATGACGTCATAATGGTCGTCATGGCGACGATGATGTCATAATGGTCGTCATGGCGACGATGATGTCATAATGGTCGTCATGGCGACGATGATGTCATACTGGTCGTCATGGCGACGGTGTTGCCATAATGGTCGTCATGGCGATGATGATGTCATAATGGTCGTCACGGCGACGATGATGTCATAATGGTCGTCATGGCGACGATGATGTCATACTGGTCGTCATGGCGACGGTGTTGCCATAATGGTCGACATGGCGACGATAACGTCATAATGGTCGTCATGGCGACGATGATGTCATAATGGTCGTCATGGCGACGATAATGTCATACTGGTCGTCATGGCGACGGTGTTGCCATAATGGTCGTCATGGCGACGGTGATGTCATAATGGTCGTCATGGCGACTATGTTGCCATAATGGTCGTCATGGCGACGATGATGTCATAATGGTCGTCATGTCGACGGTGATGTCATACTGGTCGTCATGGCGACGGTGTTGCCATAATGGTCGTCATGGCGACGGTGATGTCATAATGGTCGTCATGCCGACGATGATGTCATAATGGTCGTCATGGCGACTATGTTGCCATAGTGGTCGTCATGGCGACGATGATGTCATAATGGTCGTCATGTCGACGGTGATGTCATAATGGTCGTCATGCCGACGATGATGTCATAATGGTCGTCATGGCGAAGATGATGTCATAATGGTCGTCATGGCGACGATGATGTCATAATGGTCGTCATGGCGACGATGATGTCATAATGGTCGTCATGGCGACGATGATGTCATACTGGTCGTCATGGCGACGGTGTTGCCATAATGTCTTCATGGCGACGATGATGACATAATGGTCGTCATGGCGACGATGATGCCATAATGGTCGTCATGGCGACGATGACGTCTTAATGGTCGTCATTGCGACGATGATGTCATAATGGTCGTCATGGCGACGATGATGTCATACTGGTCGTCATGGCGACGGTGTTGCCATAATGGTCGTCAGGGCGACGGTGATGTCATAATGGTCGTCATGCCGACGATGATGTCATAATGGTCGTCATGGCGACTATGTTGCCATAGTGGTCGTCATGGCGACGATGATGTCATAATGGTCGTCATGTCGACGGTGATGTCATAATGGTCGTCATGCCGACGATGATGTCATAATGGTCGTCATGGCGAAGATGATGTCATAATGGTCGTCATGGCGACGATGATGTCATAATGGTCGTCATGGCGACGATGATGTCATAATGGTCGTCATGGCGACGGTGATGTCATAATAGTCGTCATGGCGACGATGATGTCATAATGGTCGTCATGGCGACGGTGTTGCCATAATGGTCGTCATGGCGACGATGATGTCATAATGGTCGTCATGGCGACGATGATGTCATAATGGTCGTCATGGCGACGATGATGTCAATATGGTGGTCATGGCTTTGGTGATGTCATAATGGTCGTCATGGCGACGGTGATATCATAATGGTCGTCATGGCAATGGTGATGTCAGAATGTTCGTCATGGCGACGATGATGTCAGTATGGTGGTCATGGCTTTGGTGATGTCATAATAGTCGTCATGGCGACGATGATGTCATAATGGTCGTCATGGCGACGATGATGTCATAATGGTCGTCATGGCGACGATGATGTCAGTATGGTTGTCATGGCTTTGGTGATGTCATAATGGTCGTCACGGCGACGATGATGTCAAAATGGTCGTCACGGCGACGGTGTTGTTATAATGGTCGTCATGGCGACGATGATGTCATACTGGTCGTCATGGCGATGGTGTTGCCATAATAGTTGTCATGGCGACGATGATGTCATAATGGTTGTCATGGCGACGATGATGTCATAAAGGTCGTCACGGCGACGGTGATGTCATAATGGTCGTCATGGCGACGATGATGTCATACTGGTCGTCATGCCGACGTTGACGTCATAATGGTCGTCATGGCGACGATGATGTCATACTGGTCGTCATGGCGACGATGACGTCATAATGGTCGTCATGGCGACGATGATGTCATAATGGTCGTCATGCCGACGATGACGTCATAATGGTCGTCATGGCGACGATGATGTCATAATGGTCGTCATGGCGACGATGACGTTATAATGGTCGTCATGGCGACGATGATGTCATAATGGTCGTCATGGCGACGATGATGTCATAATGGTCGTCATGGCGACGGTGATGTCATAATGGTCGTCATGCCGACGATGATGTCATAATGGTCGTCATGGCGACGGTGTTGCCATAATGGTCGTCATGGTGACGATGATGTCATAATGGTCGTCATGGCGACGATGATGTCAGTATGGTGGTCATGGCTTTGGTGATGTCATAATGGTCGTCATGGCGACGATGATGTCAGTATGGTGGTCATGGCTTTGGTGATGTCATAATGGTCGTCATGGCGACGATGATGTCATAATGGTCGTCATGGCGACGATGATGTCAATATGGTTGTCATAGCTTTGGTGATGTCATAATGGTCGTCATGGCGACGGTGATGTCATAATGGTCGTCATGGCGACGATGATGTCATAATGGTCGTCACGGCGACGATGATGTCATAATGGTCGTCACGGCGACGGTGATGTCATAATGGTCGTCATGGCGACGATGATGTCATACTGGTCGTCATGGTGACGGTGTTGCCATAATGGTCATCATGGCGACGATGATGTCATAATGGTCAACATGGCGACGATGATGTCATAATGGTCGTCATGGCGACGATGACGTCATAATGGTCGTCATGGCGACGATGATGTCATAATGGTCGTCATGGCGACGATGATGTCATAATGGTCGTCATGGCGACGATGATGTCATACTGGTCGTCATGGCGACGGTGTTGCCATAATGGTCGTCATGGCGATGATGATGTCATAATGGTCGTCACGGCGACGATGATGTCATAATGGTCGTCATGGCGACGATGATGTCATACTGGTCGTCATGGCGACGGTGTTGCCATAATGGTCGACATGGCGACGATAACGTCATAATGGTCGTCATGGCGACGATGATGTCATAATGGTCGTCATGGCGACGATAATGTCATACTGGTCGTCATGGCGACGGTGTTGCCATAATGGTCGTCATGGCGACGGTGATGTCATAATGGTCGTCATGGCGACTATGTTGCCATAATGGTCGTCATGGCGACGATGATGTCATAATGGTCGTCATGTCGACGGTGATGTCATACTGGTCGTCATGGCGACGGTGTTGCCATAATGGTCGTCATGGCGACGGTGATGTCATAATGGTCGTCATGCCGACGATGATGTCATAATGGTCGTCATGGCGACTATGTTGCCATAGTGGTCGTCATGGCGACGATGATGTCATAATGGTCGTCATGTCGACGGTGATGTCATAATGGTCGTCATGCCGACGATGATGTCATAATGGTCGTCATGGCGAAGATGATGTCATAATGGTCGTCATGGCGACGATGATGTCATAATGGTCGTCATGGCGACGATGATGTCATAATGGTCGTCATGGCGACGATGATGTCATAATGGTCGTCATGGCGACGGTCATGTCATAATAGTCGTCACGGCGACGATGATGTCATAATGGTCGTCATGGCGACGGTGTTGCCATAATGGTCGTCATGGCGACGATGATGTCATAATGGTCGTCATGGCGACGATGATGTCATAATGGTCGTCATGGCGACGATGATGTCAATATGGTGGTCATGGCTTTGGTGATGTCATAATGGTCGTCATGGCGACGGTGATATCATAATGGTCGTCATGGCAATGGTGATGTCACAATGTTCGTCATGGCGACGATGATGTCAGTATGGTGGTCATGGCTTTGGTGATGTCATAATAGTCGTCATGGCGACGATGATGTCATAATGGTCGTCATGGCGACGATGATGTCATAATGGTCGTCATGGCGACGATGATGTCAGTATGGTTGTCATGGCTTTGGTGATGTCATAATGGTCGTCACGGCGACGATGATGTCAAAATGGTCGTCATGGCGACGATGATGTCATACTGGTCGTCATGGCGACGATGATGTCATACTGGTCGTCATGGCGATGGTGTTGCCATAATGGTTGTCATGGCGACGATGATGTCATAATGGTTGTCATGGCGACGATGATGTCATAATGGTCGTCACGGCGACGGTGATGTCATAATGGTCGTCATGGCGACGATGATGTCATACTGGTCGTCATGGCGACGATGACGTCATAATGGTCGTCATGGCGACGATGACGTCATAATGGTCGTCATGGCGACGATGATGTCATACTGGTCGTCATGGCGACGATGACATCATAATGGTCGTCATGGCGACGATGATGTCATAATGGTCGTCATGCCGACGATGACGTCATAATGGTCGTCATGGCGACGATGATGTCATAATGGTCGTCATGGCGACGATGACGTCATAATGGTCGTCATGGCGACGATGATGTCATAATGGTCGTCATGGCGACGGTGATGTCATAATATTCGTCATGGCGACGATGATATCATAATGGTCGTCATGCCGACGATGATGTCATAATGGTCGTCATGGCGACGGTGTTGCCATAATGGTCGTCATGGCGACGATGATGTCATAATGGTCGTCATGGCGACGATGATGTCATAATGGTCGTCATGGCGACGATGATGTCAGTATGGTGGTCATGGCTTTGGTGATGTCATAATGGTCATCATGGCGACGGTGATGTCATAATGGCCGTCATGGCAATGGTGATGTCAGAATGGTCGTCATGGCGACGATGATGTCAGTATGGTGGTCATGGCTTTGGTGATGTCATAATGGTCGTCATGGCGACGATGATGTCATTATGGTTGTCATGGCTTTGGTGATGTCATAATGGTCGTCATGGCGACGGTGATGTCATAATGGTCGTCATGGCGACGATGATGTCATAATGGTCGTCACGGCGAGGATGATGTCATAATGGTCGTCACGGCAGCGGTGATGTCATAATGGTCGTCATGGCGACGATGATGTCATACTGGTCGTCATGGCGACGGTGTTGCCATAATGTCTTCATGGCGACGATGATGCCATAATGGTCGTCATGGCGACGATGACGCCATAATGGTCGTCATGGCGACGATGACGTCTTAATGGTCGTCATGGCGACGATGATGTCATAATGGTCGTCATGGCGACGATGATGTCATACTGGTCGTCATGGCGACGGTGTTGCCATAATGGTCGTCATGCCGACGATGATGTCATAATGGTCGTCATGGCGACTATGTTGCCATAGTGGTCGTCATGGCGACGATGATGTCATAATGGTCGTCATGTCGACGGTGATGTCATAATGGTCGTCATGCCGACGATGATGTCATAATGGTCGTCATGGCGAAGATGATGTCATAATGGTCGTCATGGCGACGATGATGTCATAATGGTCGTCATGGCGACGATGATGTCATAATGGTCGTCATGGCGACGATGATGTCATAATGGTCGTCATGGCGACGGTGATGTCATAATAGTCGTCATGGCGACGATGATGTCATAATGGTCGTCATGGCGACGGTGTTGCCATAATGGTCGTCATGGCGACGATGATGTCATAATGGTCGTCATGGCGACGATGATGTCATAATGGTCGTCATGGCGACGATGATGTCAATATGGTGGTCATGGCTTTGGTGATGTCATAATGGTCGTCATGGCGACGGTGATATCATAATGGTCGTCATGGCAATGGTGATGTCAGAATGTTCGTCATGGCGACGATGATGTCAGTATGGTGGTCATGGCTTTGGTGATGTCATAATAGTCGTCATGGCGACGATGATGTCATAATGGTCGTCATGGCGACGATGATGTCATAATGGTCGTCATGGCGACGATGATGTCAGTATGGTTGTCATGGCTTTGGTGATGTCATAATGGTCGTCACGGTGACGATGATGTCAAAATTATCGTCACGGCGATGGTGTTGTTATAATGGTCGTCATGGCGACGATGATGTCATACTGGTCGTCATGGCGATGGTGTTGCCATAATGGTTGTCATGGCGACGATGATGTCATAATGGTTGTCATGGCGACGATGATGTCATAATGGTCGTCACGGCGACGGTGATGTCATAATGGTCGTCATGGCGACGATGATGTCATACTGGTCGTCATGGCGACGTTGACGTCATAATGGTCGTCATGGCGACGATGATGTCATACTGGTCGTCATGGCGACGATGACGTCATAATGGTCGTCATGGCGACGATTATGTCATAATGGTCGTCATGCCGACGATGACGTCATAATGGTCGTCATGGCGACGATGATGTCATAATGGTCGTCATGGCGACGATGACATCATAATGGTCGTCATGGTGACGATGATGTCATAATGGTCGTCATGCCGACGATGATGTCATAATGGTCGTCATGGCGACGGTGTTGCCATAATGGTCGTCATGGTGACGATGATGTCATAATGGTCGTCATGGCGACGATGATGTCAGTATGGTGGTCATGGCTTTAGTGATGTCATAATGGTCGTCATGGCGACGATGATGTCAGTATGGTGGTCATGGCTTTGGTGATGTCATAATGGTCGTCATGGCGACGATGATGTCATAATGGTCGTCATGGCGACGATGATGTCAATATGGTTGTCATGGCTTTGGTGATGTCATAATGGTCGTCATGGCGACGGTGATGTCATAATGGTCGTCATGGCGACGATGATGTCATAATGGTCGTCACGGCGACGATGATGTCATAATGGTCGTCACGGCGACGGTGATGTCATAATGGTCGTCATGGCGACGATAATGTCATACTGGTCGTCATGGTGACGGTGTTGCCATAATGGTCGTCGTGGCGACGATGATGTCATACTGGTCGTCATGGTGACGGTGTTGCCATAATGGTCGTCGTGGCGACGATGATGTCATAATGGTCGACATGGCGACGATGATTTCATAATGGTCGTCATGGCGACGATGACGTCATAATGGTCGTCATGGCGACGATGATGTCATAATGGTCGTCATGGCGACGATGATGTCATAATGGTCGTCATGGCGACGGTGATGTCATAATGGTCGTCATGGCGACGATGATGTCATAATGGTCATCACGGCGACAATGATGTCATAATGGTCGTCACGGCGACGGTGATGTCATAATGGTCGTCATGGCGACGATGATGTCATACTGGTCGTCATGGCGACGGTGTTGCCATAATGGTCGTCATGGCGACGATGACGTCATAAAGGTCGTCATGGCGACGATGATGCCATAATGGTAGTCATGGCGACGGTGATGTCATAATATTCGTCATGGCGACGATGATATCATAATGGTCGTCATGCCGACGATGATGTCATAATGGTCGTCATGGCGACGATGATATCATAATGGTCGTCATGGCGACAATGATGTCATAATGGTCGTCATTGCGACGGTGATTTCATAATAGTCGTCATGGCGACGATGATTTCATAATGGTCGTCATGCCGACGATGATGTCATAATGGTCGTCATGCCGACGATGATGTCATAATGGCCGTCATGGCGACGGTGTTGCCATAATGGTCGTCATGGCGACGATGATGTCATAATGGTCGTCATGGCGACGATGATATCATAATGGTCGTCATGGCGACGATGATGTCTGTATGGTGGTCATGGCTTTGGTGATGTCATAATGGTCATCATGGCGACGGTGATGTTATAATGGTCGTCATGGCAATGGTGATGTCAGAATGGTCGTCATGGCGACGATGATGTCAGTATGGTGGTCATGGCTTTGGTGATGTCATAATGGTCGCCATGGCGACGGTGATGTCATAATGGTCGTCATGGCGACGATGATGTCATACTGTCGTCATGGCGACGGTGTTGCCATAATGGTCGTCATGGCAACGATGTTGTCATAATGGTCGTCATGGCAACAATGACGTCATAATGGTCGTCATGGCGACGATGATGTCATAATGGTCGTCATGGCGACGATGATGTCATACTGGTCGTCATGGCGACGGTGTTGCCATAATGGTCGTCATGGCGACAATGATGTCATAATGGTCGTCATGCCGACGATGATGTCATACTGGTCGTCATGGCGACGGTGTTGCCATAATGGTCGTTATGGCGACGATGATGTCATAATGGTCGTCATGGCGACGATGATGTCATAATGGTCGACATGGCGACGAAGATGTCAGTATGGTGGTCATGGCTTTGGTGATGTCATAATGGTCGTCATGGCGACGGTGATGTCATAATGGTCGTCATGGCAATGGTGATGTCAGAATGGTCGTCATGGCGACGATGATGTCAGTATGGTGGTCATGGCTTTGGTGATGTCATAATGGTCGTCATGGCGACGATGATGTCATAATGGTCGTCATGGCGACGATGATGTCAATATGGTTGTCATGGCTTTGGTGATGTCATAATGGACATCATGGCGACGGTGATGTCATAATGGTCGTCATGGCGACGATGATGTCAGTATGGTGGTCATGGCTTTGGTGATGTCATAATGGTCGCCATGGCGACGGTGATGTCATAATGGTCGTCATGGCGACGATGATGTCATACTGTCGTCATGGCGACGGTGTTGCCATAATGGTCGTCATGGCAACGATGTTGTCATAATGGTCGTCATGGCGACGATGACGTCATAATGGTCGTCATGGCAACGATGACGTCATAATGGTCGTCATGGCGATGATGATGTCATAATGGTCGTCATGGCGACGATGATGTCATACTGGTCGTCATGGCGACGGTGTTGCCATAATGGTCGTCATGGCGACGATGATGTCATAATTGCCGTCATGCCGACGATGATGTCATACTGGTCGTCATGGCGACGGTGTTGCCATAATGGTCGTTATGGCGACGATGATGTCATAATGGTCGTCATGGCGACGAAGATGTCAGTATGGTGGTCATGGCTTTGGTGATGTCATAATGGTCGTCATGGCGACGGTGATGTCATAATGGTCGTCATGGCAATGGTGATGTCAGAATGGTCGTCATGGCGACGATGATGTCAGTATGGTGGTCATGGCTTTGGTGATGTCATAATGGTCGTCATGGCGACGATGATGTCATAATTGTCGTCATGGCGACGATGATGTCAATATGGTTGTCATGGCTTTGGTGATGTCATAATGGTCATCATGGCGACGGTGATGTCATAATAGTCATCATGGCGACGATGATGTCATAATGGTCTTCACGGCGACGATGATGTCATAATGGTCGTCACGGCGACGGTGATGTCATAATGGTCGTCATGGCGACGATGATGTCATACTGGTCGTCATGGCGACGGTGTTGCCATAATGGTCGTCATGGCGACGATGATGTCATAATGGTCGTCATGCCGACGATGATGTCATAATGGTCGTCATGGCGACGGTGTTGCCATAATGGTCGTCATGGCGACGATGATGTCATAATGGTCGTCATGGCGACAATGATGTCATAATGGTCGTCATGGCGACGATGATGTCAGTATGGTGGTCATGGCTTTGGTGATGTCATAATAGTCGTCATGGCGACGATGATGTCATAATGGTCGTCATGGCGATGGTGCTGCCATAATGGTCGTCATGGCGACGATGATGTCATAATGGTCGTCATGGCGACGATGATGTCATAATGGTCGTCATGGCGACGATGATGTCATAATGGTCGTCATGCCGACGATGATGTCATAATGGTCGTCATGGCGACGGTGTTGCCATAATGGTCGTCATGGCGACGATGATGTCATAATGGTCGTCATGGCGACGATGATGTCATACTGGTCGTCATGGCGACGGTGTTGCCATAATGGTCGTCATGGCGACGGTGATGTCATAATGGTCGTCATGCCGACGATGATGTCATAATGGTCGTCATGGCGACTATGTTGCCATAGTGGTCGTCATGGCGACGATGATGTCATAATGGTCGTCATGTCGACGGTGATGTCATAATGGTCGTCATGTCGACGGTGATGTCATAATGGTCGTCATGCCGACGATGATGTCATAATGGTCGTCATGGCGAAGATGATGTCATAATGGTCGTCATGGCGACGATGATGTCATAATGGTCGTCATGGCGACGATGATGTCATAATGGTCGTCATGGCGACGGTGATGTCATAATAGTCGTCATGGCGACGATGATGTCATAATGGTCGTCATGGCGACGGTGTTGCCATAATGGTCGTCATGGCGACGATGATGTCATAATGGTCGTCATGGCGACGATGATGTCATAATGGTCGTCATGGCGACGATGATGTCAATATGGTGGTCATGGCTTTGGTGATGTCATAATGGTCGTCATGGCGACGGTGATATCATAATGGTCGTCATGGCAATGGTGATGTCAGAATGTTCGTCATGGCGACGATGATGTCAGTATGGTGGTCATGGCTTTGGTGATGTCATAATAGTCGTCATGGCGACGATGATGTCATAATGGTCGTCATGGCGACGATGATGTCATAATGGTCGTCATGGCGACGATGATGTCAGTATGGTTGTCATGGCTTTGGTGATGTCATAATGGTCGTCACGGCGACGATGATGTCAAAATGGTCGTCACGGCGACGGTGTTGTTATAATGGTCGTCATGGCGACGATGATGTCATACTGGTCGTCATGGCGATGGTGTTGCCATAATAGTTGTCATGGCGACGATGATGTCATAATGGTTGTCATGGCGACGATGATGTCATAAAGGTCGTCACGGCGACGGTGATGTCATAATGGTCGTCATGGCGACGATGATGTCATACTGGTCGTCATGCCGACGTTGACGTCATAATGGTCGTCATGGCGACGATGATGTCATACTGGTCGTCATGGCGACGATGACGTCATAATGGTCGTCATGGCGACGATGATGTCATAATGGTCGTCATGCCGACGATGACGTCATAATGGTCGTCATGGCGACGATGATGTCATAATGGTCGTCATGGCGACGATGACGTTATAATGGTCGTCATGGCGACGATGATGTCATAATGGTCGTCATGGCGACGATGATGTCATAATGGTCGTCATGGCGACGGTGATGTCATAATGGTCGTCATGCCGACGATGATGTCATAATGGTCGTCATGGCGACGGTGTTGCCATAATGGTCGTCATGGTGACGATGATGTCATAATGGTCGTCATGGCGACGATGATGTCAGTATGGTGGTCATGGCTTTGGTGATGTCATAATGGTCGTCATGGCGACGATGATGTCAGTATGGTGGTCATGGCTTTGGTGATGTCATAATGGTCGTCATGGCGACGATGATGTCATAATGGTCGTCATGGCGACGATGATGTCAATATGGTTGTCATAGCTTTGGTGATGTCATAATGGTCGTCATGGCGACGGTGATGTCATAATGGTCGTCATGGCGACGATGATGTCATAATGGTCGTCACGGCGACGATGATGTCATAATGGTCGTCACGGCGACGGTGATGTCATAATGGTCGTCATGGCGACGATGATGTCATACTGGTCGTCATGGTGACGGTGTTGCCATAATGGTCATCATGGCGACGATGATGTCATAATGGTCAACATGGCGACGATGATGTCATAATGGTCGTCATGGCGACGATGACGTCATAATGGTCGTCATGGCGACGATGATGTCATAATGGTCGTCATGGCGACGATGATGTCATAATGGTCGTCATGGCGACGATGATGTCATACTGGTCGTCATGGCGACGGTGTTGCCATAATGGTCGTCATGGCGATGATGATGTCATAATGGTCGTCACGGCGACGATGATGTCATAATGGTCGTCATGGCGACGATGATGTCATACTGGTCGTCATGGCGACGGTGTTGCCATAATGGTCGACATGGCGACGATAACGTCATAATGGTCGTCATGGCGACGATGATGTCATAATGGTCGTCATGGCGACGATAATGTCATACTGGTCGTCATGGCGACGGTGTTGCCATAATGGTCGTCATGGCGACGGTGATGTCATAATGGTCGTCATGGCGACTATGTTGCCATAATGGTCGTCATGGCGACGATGATGTCATAATGGTCGTCATGTCGACGGTGATGTCATACTGGTCGTCATGGCGACGGTGTTGCCATAATGGTCGTCATGGCGACGGTGATGTCATAATGGTCGTCATGCCGACGATGATGTCATAATGGTCGTCATGGCGACTATGTTGCCATAGTGGTCGTCATGGCGACGATGATGTCATAATGGTCGTCATGTCGACGGTGATGTCATAATGGTCGTCATGCCGACGATGATGTCATAATGGTCGTCATGGCGAAGATGATGTCATAATGGTCGTCATGGCGACGATGATGTCATAATGGTCGTCATGGCGACGATGATGTCATAATGGTCGTCATGGCGACGATGATGTCATAATGGTCGTCATGGCGACGGTCATGTCATAATAGTCGTCACGGCGACGATGATGTCATAATGGTCGTCATGGCGACGGTGTTGCCATAATGGTCGTCATGGCGACGATGATGTCATAATGGTCGTCATGGCGACGATGATGTCATAATGGTCGTCATGGCGACGATGATGTCAATATGGTGGTCATGGCTTTGGTGATGTCATAATGGTCGTCATGGCGACGGTGATATCATAATGGTCGTCATGGCAATGGTGATGTCAGAATGTTCGTCATGGCGACGATGATGTCAGTATGGTGGTCATGGCTTTGGTGATGTCATAATAGTCGTCATGGCGACGATGATGTCATAATGGTCGTCATGGCGACGATGATGTCATAATGGTCGTCATGGCGACGATGATGTCAGTATGGTTGTCATGGCTTTGGTGATGTCATAATGGTCGTCACGGCGACGATGATGTCAAAATGGTCGTCATGGCGACGATGATGTCATACTGGTCGTCATGGCGACGATGATGTCATACTGGTCGTCATGGCGATGGTGTTGCCATAATGGTTGTCATGGCGACGATGATGTCATAATGGTTGTCATGGCGACGATGATGTCATAATGGTCGTCACGGCGACGGTGATGTCATAATGGTCGTCATGGCGACGATGATGTCATACTGGTCGTCATGGCGACGATGACGTCATAATGGTCGTCATGGCGACGATGACGTCATAATGGTCGTCATGGCGACGATGATGTCATACTGGTCGTCATGGCGACGATGACATCATAATGGTCGTCATGGCGACGATGATGTCATAATGGTCGTCATGCCGACGATGACGTCATAATGGTCGTCATGGCGACGATGATGTCATAATGGTCGTCATGGCGACGATGACGTCATAATGGTCGTCATGGCGACGATGATGTCATAATGGTCGTCATGGCGACGGTGATGTCATAATATTCGTCATGGCGACGATGATATCATAATGGTCGTCATGCCGACGATGATGTCATAATGGTCGTCATGGCGACGGTGTTGCCATAATGGTCGTCATGGCGACGATGATGTCATAATGGTCGTCATGGCGACGATGATGTCATAATGGTCGTCATGGCGACGATGATGTCAGTATGGTGGTCATGGCTTTGGTGATGTCATAATGGTCATCATGGCGACGGTGATGTCATAATGGCCGTCATGGCAATGGTGATGTCAGAATGGTCGTCATGGCGACGATGATGTCAGTATGGTGGTCATGGCTTTGGTGATGTCATAATGGTCGTCATGGCGACGATGATGTCATTATGGTTGTCATGGCTTTGGTGATGTCATAATGGTCGTCATGGCGACGGTGATGTCATAATGGTCGTCATGGCGACGATGATGTCATAATGGTCGTCACGGCGAGGATGATGTCATAATGGTCGTCACGGCAGCGGTGATGTCATAATGGTCGTCATGGCGACGATGATGTCATACTGGTCGTCATGGCGACGGTGTTGCCATAATGTCTTCATGGCGACGATGATGCCATAATGGTCGTCATGGCGACGATGACGCCATAATGGTCGTCATGGCGACGATGACGTCTTAATGGTCGTCATGGCGACGATGATGTCATAATGGTCGTCATGGCGACGATGATGTCATACTGGTCGTCATGGCGACGGTGTTGCCATAATGGTCGTCATGCCGACGATGATGTCATAATGGTCGTCATGGCGACTATGTTGCCATAGTGGTCGTCATGGCGACGATGATGTCATAATGGTCGTCATGTCGACGGTGATGTCATAATGGTCGTCATGCCGACGATGATGTCATAATGGTCGTCATGGCGAAGATGATGTCATAATGGTCGTCATGGCGACGATGATGTCATAATGGTCGTCATGGCGACGATGATGTCATAATGGTCGTCATGGCGACGATGATGTCATAATGGTCGTCATGGCGACGGTGATGTCATAATAGTCGTCATGGCGACGATGATGTCATAATGGTCGTCATGGCGACGGTGTTGCCATAATGGTCGTCATGGCGACGATGATGTCATAATGGTCGTCATGGCGACGATGATGTCATAATGGTCGTCATGGCGACGATGATGTCAATATGGTGGTCATGGCTTTGGTGATGTCATAATGGTCGTCATGGCGACGGTGATATCATAATGGTCGTCATGGCAATGGTGATGTCAGAATGTTCGTCATGGCGACGATGATGTCAGTATGGTGGTCATGGCTTTGGTGATGTCATAATAGTCGTCATGGCGACGATGATGTCATAATGGTCGTCATGGCGACGATGATGTCATAATGGTCGTCATGGCGACGATGATGTCAGTATGGTTGTCATGGCTTTGGTGATGTCATAATGGTCGTCACGGTGACGATGATGTCAAAATTATCGTCACGGCGATGGTGTTGTTATAATGGTCGTCATGGCGACGATGATGTCATACTGGTCGTCATGGCGATGGTGTTGCCATAATGGTTGTCATGGCGACGATGATGTCATAATGGTTGTCATGGCGACGATGATGTCATAATGGTCGTCACGGCGACGGTGATGTCATAATGGTCGTCATGGCGACGATGATGTCATACTGGTCGTCATGGCGACGTTGACGTCATAATGGTCGTCATGGCGACGATGATGTCATACTGGTCGTCATGGCGACGATGACGTCATAATGGTCGTCATGGCGACGATTATGTCATAATGGTCGTCATGCCGACGATGACGTCATAATGGTCGTCATGGCGACGATGATGTCATAATGGTCGTCATGGCGACGATGACATCATAATGGTCGTCATGGTGACGATGATGTCATAATGGTCGTCATGCCGACGATGATGTCATAATGGTCGTCATGGCGACGGTGTTGCCATAATGGTCGTCATGGTGACGATGATGTCATAATGGTCGTCATGGCGACGATGATGTCAGTATGGTGGTCATGGCTTTAGTGATGTCATAATGGTCGTCATGGCGACGATGATGTCAGTATGGTGGTCATGGCTTTGGTGATGTCATAATGGTCGTCATGGCGACGATGATGTCATAATGGTCGTCATGGCGACGATGATGTCAATATGGTTGTCATGGCTTTGGTGATGTCATAATGGTCGTCATGGCGACGGTGATGTCATAATGGTCGTCATGGCGACGATGATGTCATAATGGTCGTCACGGCGACGATGATGTCATAATGGTCGTCACGGCGACGGTGATGTCATAATGGTCGTCATGGCGACGATAATGTCATACTGGTCGTCATGGTGACGGTGTTGCCATAATGGTCGTCGTGGCGACGATGATGTCATACTGGTCGTCATGGTGACGGTGTTGCCATAATGGTCGTCGTGGCGACGATGATGTCATAATGGTCGACATGGCGACGATGATTTCATAATGGTCGTCATGGCGACGATGACGTCATAATGGTCGTCATGGCGACGATGATGTCATAATGGTCGTCATGGCGACGATGATGTCATAATGGTCGTCATGGCGACGGTGATGTCATAATGGTCGTCATGGCGACGATGATGTCATAATGGTCATCACGGCGACAATGATGTCATAATGGTCGTCACGGCGACGGTGATGTCATAATGGTCGTCATGGCGACGATGATGTCATACTGGTCGTCATGGCGACGGTGTTGCCATAATGGTCGTCATGGCGACGATGACGTCATAAAGGTCGTCATGGCGACGATGATGCCATAATGGTAGTCATGGCGACGGTGATGTCATAATATTCGTCATGGCGACGATGATATCATAATGGTCGTCATGCCGACGATGATGTCATAATGGTCGTCATGGCGACGATGATATCATAATGGTCGTCATGGCGACAATGATGTCATAATGGTCGTCATTGCGACGGTGATTTCATAATAGTCGTCATGGCGACGATGATTTCATAATGGTCGTCATGCCGACGATGATGTCATAATGGTCGTCATGCCGACGATGATGTCATAATGGCCGTCATGGCGACGGTGTTGCCATAATGGTCGTCATGGCGACGATGATGTCATAATGGTCGTCATGGCGACGATGATATCATAATGGTCGTCATGGCGACGATGATGTCTGTATGGTGGTCATGGCTTTGGTGATGTCATAATGGTCATCATGGCGACGGTGATGTTATAATGGTCGTCATGGCAATGGTGATGTCAGAATGGTCGTCATGGCGACGATGATGTCAGTATGGTGGTCATGGCTTTGGTGATGTCATAATGGTCGCCATGGCGACGGTGATGTCATAATGGTCGTCATGGCGACGATGATGTCATACTGTCGTCATGGCGACGGTGTTGCCATAATGGTCGTCATGGCAACGATGTTGTCATAATGGTCGTCATGGCAACAATGACGTCATAATGGTCGTCATGGCGACGATGATGTCATAATGGTCGTCATGGCGACGATGATGTCATACTGGTCGTCATGGCGACGGTGTTGCCATAATGGTCGTCATGGCGACAATGATGTCATAATGGTCGTCATGCCGACGATGATGTCATACTGGTCGTCATGGCGACGGTGTTGCCATAATGGTCGTTATGGCGACGATGATGTCATAATGGTCGTCATGGCGACGATGATGTCATAATGGTCGACATGGCGACGAAGATGTCAGTATGGTGGTCATGGCTTTGGTGATGTCATAATGGTCGTCATGGCGACGGTGATGTCATAATGGTCGTCATGGCAATGGTGATGTCAGAATGGTCGTCATGGCGACGATGATGTCAGTATGGTGGTCATGGCTTTGGTGATGTCATAATGGTCGTCATGGCGACGATGATGTCATAATGGTCGTCATGGCGACGATGATGTCAATATGGTTGTCATGGCTTTGGTGATGTCATAATGGACATCATGGCGACGGTGATGTCATAATGGTCGTCATGGCGACGATGATGTCAGTATGGTGGTCATGGCTTTGGTGATGTCATAATGGTCGCCATGGCGACGGTGATGTCATAATGGTCGTCATGGCGACGATGATGTCATACTGTCGTCATGGCGACGGTGTTGCCATAATGGTCGTCATGGCAACGATGTTGTCATAATGGTCGTCATGGCGACGATGACGTCATAATGGTCGTCATGGCAACGATGACGTCATAATGGTCGTCATGGCGATGATGATGTCATAATGGTCGTCATGGCGACGATGATGTCATACTGGTCGTCATGGCGACGGTGTTGCCATAATGGTCGTCATGGCGACGATGATGTCATAATTGCCGTCATGCCGACGATGATGTCATACTGGTCGTCATGGCGACGGTGTTGCCATAATGGTCGTTATGGCGACGATGATGTCATAATGGTCGTCATGGCGACGAAGATGTCAGTATGGTGGTCATGGCTTTGGTGATGTCATAATGGTCGTCATGGCGACGGTGATGTCATAATGGTCGTCATGGCAATGGTGATGTCAGAATGGTCGTCATGGCGACGATGATGTCAGTATGGTGGTCATGGCTTTGGTGATGTCATAATGGTCGTCATGGCGACGATGATGTCATAATTGTCGTCATGGCGACGATGATGTCAATATGGTTGTCATGGCTTTGGTGATGTCATAATGGTCATCATGGCGACGGTGATGTCATAATAGTCATCATGGCGACGATGATGTCATAATGGTCTTCACGGCGACGATGATGTCATAATGGTCGTCACGGCGACGGTGATGTCATAATGGTCGTCATGGCGACGATGATGTCATACTGGTCGTCATGGCGACGGTGTTGCCATAATGGTCGTCATGGCGACGATGATGTCATAATGGTCGTCATGCCGACGATGATGTCATAATGGTCGTCATGGCGACGGTGTTGCCATAATGGTCGTCATGGCGACGATGATGTCATAATGGTCGTCATGGCGACAATGATGTCATAATGGTCGTCATGGCGACGATGATGTCAGTATGGTGGTCATGGCTTTGGTGATGTCATAATGGTCGTCATGGCGATGGTGCTGCCATAATGGTCGTCATGGCGACGATGATGTCATAATGGTCGTCATGGCGACGATGATGTCATAATGGTCGTCATGGCGACGATGATGTCATAATGGTCGTCATGCCGACGATGATGTCATAATGGTCGTCATGGCGACGGTGTTGCCATAATGGTCGTCATGGCGACGATGATGTCATAATGGTCGTCATGGCGACGATGATGTCATACTGGTCGTCATGGCGACGGTGTTGCCATAATGGTCGTCATGGCGACGGTGATGTCATAATGGTCGTCATGCCGACGATGATGTCATAATGGTCGTCATGGCGACTATGTTGCCATAGTGGTCGTCATGGCGACGATGATGTCATAATGGTCGTCATGTCGACGGTGATGTCATAATGGTCGTCATGTCGACGGTGATGTCATAATGGTCGTCATGCCGACGATGATGTCATAATGGTCGTCATGGCGAAGATGATGTCATAATGGTCGTCATGGCGACGATGATGTCATAATGGTCGTCATGGCGACGATGATGTCATAATGGTCGTCATGGCGACGGTGATGTCATAATAGTCGTCATGGCGACGATGATGTCATAATGGTCGTCATGGCGACGGTGTTGCCATAATGGTCGTCATGGCGACGATGATGTCATAATGGTCGTCATGGCGACGATGATGTCATAATGGTCGTCATGGCGACGATGATGTCAATATGGTGGTCATGGCTTTGGTGATGTCATAATGGTCGTCATGGCGACGGTGATATCATAATGGTCGTCATGGCAATGGTGATGTCAGAATGTTCGTCATGGCGACGATGATGTCAGTATGGTGGTCATGGCTTTGGTGATGTCATAACAGTCGTCATGGCGACGATGATGTCATAATGGTCGTCATGGCGACGATGATGTCATAATGGTCGTCATGGCGACGATGATGTCAGTATGGTTGTCATGGCTTTGGTGATGTCATAATGGTCGTCACGGCGACGATGATGTCAAAATGGTCGTCACGGCGACGGTGTTGTTATAATGGTCGTCATGGCGACGATGATGTCATACTAGTCGTCATGGCGACGGTGTTGCCATAATGGTTGTCATGGCGACGATGATGTCATAATGGTTGTCATGGCGACGATGATGTCATAATGGTCGTCACGGCGACGGTGATGTCATAATGGTCGTCATGGCGACGATGATGTCATACTGGTCGTCATGGCGACGATGACGTCATAATGGTCGTCATGGCGACGATGATGTCATAATGGTCGTCATGGCGACGATGATGTCATAATGGTCGTCATCGCGAAGGTGTTGTCATAATGGTCGTCATGCCGACGATGATGTCATAATGGTCGTCATGGCGACGGTGTTGCCATAATGGTCGTCATGGTGACGATGATGTCATAATGGTCGTCATGGCGACGATGATGTCATAATGGTCGTCATGGCGACGATGATGTCAGTATGGTGGTCATGGCTTTGGTGATGTCATAATGGTCGTCATGGCGACGATGATGTCAGTATGGTGGTCATGGCTTTGGTGATGTCATAATGGTCGTCATGGCGACGATGATGTCATAATGGTCGTCATGGCGACGATGATGTCAATATGGTTGTCATGGCTTTGGTGATGTCATAATGGTCGTCATGGCGACGGTGATGTCATAATGGTCGTCATGGCGACGATGATGTCATAATGGTCGTCACGGCGACGATGATGTCATAATGGTCGTCACGGCGACGGTGATGTCATAATGGTCGTCATGGCGACGATGATGTCATACTGGTCGTCATGGCGACGGTGTTGCCATAATGGTCGTCATGGCGACGATGATGTCATAATGGTCGTCATGGCGACGATGACGTCATAATGGTCGTCATGGCGACGATGATGTCATAATGGTCGTCATGACGACGATGATGTCATAATGGTCGTCATGGCGACGATGATGTCATACTGGTCGTCATGGCGACGGTGTTGCCATAATGGTCGTCATGGCGATGATGATGTCATAATGGTCGTCACGGCGACGATGATGTCATAATGGTCGTCACGGCGACGGTAATGTCATAATGGTCGTCATGGCGACGATGATGTCATACTGGTCGTCATGGCGACGGTGTTGCCATAATGGTCGACATGGCGACGATGACGTCATAATGGTTGTCATGGCGACGATAATGTCATACTGGTCGTCATGGTGACGGTGTTGCCATAATGGTCGTCATGGCGACGATGATGTCAATATGGTTGTCATGGCTTTGGTGATGTCATTATGGTCGTCATGGCTTTGGTGATGTCATAATGGTTGTCATGGCGACGGTGATGTCATAATGGTCGTCATGGCGACGATGATGTCATAATGGTCATCACGGCGACGATGATGTCATAATGGTCGTCACGGCGACAGTGATGTCATAATGGTCGTCATGGCGACGATGATGTCATACTGGTCGTCATGGCGACGTTGTTGCCATAATGGTCGTCATGGCGACGGTGTTGCCATAATGGTCGTCATGGCGACGATGTTGTCATAATGGTCGTCATGGCGACGATGACGTCATAATGGTCGTCATGGCGACGATGATGCCATAATGGTAGTCATGGCGACGGTGATGTCATAATATTCGTCATGGCGACGATGATATCATAATGGTCGTCATGCCGACGATGATGTCATAATGGTCGTCATGGCGACGGTGTTGCCATAATGGTCGTCATGGCGACGATGATGTCATAATGGTCGTCATGGCGACGATGATGTCATAATGGTCGTCATGGCGACGATGATGTCATAATGGTCGCCATGGCGACGATGATGTCATAATGGTCATCATGGCGACGATGATGTCATAATGGTCGTCTTGGCGACGATGATATCATAATGGTCATCATGGCGACGATGATGTCATAATGGTCGTCATGGCGACGATGATGTCATAATGGTCGTCATGGCGACGATGATGTCAGTATGGTGGTCATGGCTTTGGTGATGTCATAATGGTCGTCATGGCGACGGTGATGTCATAATGGTCGTCATGGCAATGGTGATGTCAGAATGGTCGTCATGGCGACGATGATGTCAGTATGGTGGTCATGGCTTTGGTGATGTCATAATGGTCGCCATGGCGACGGTGATGTCATAATGGTCGTCATGGCGACGATGATGTCATACTGTCGTCATGGCGACGGTGTTGCCATAATGGTCGTCATGGCAACGATGTTGTCATAATGGTCGTCATGGCGACGATGACGTCATAATGGTCGTCATGGAACAATGACGTCATAATGGTCGTCATGGCGACGATGATGTCATAATGGTCGTCATGGCGACGGTGATGTCATACTGGTCGTCATGGCGACGGTGTTGTCATAATGGTCGTCATGGCGACGATGATGTCATAATGGTCGTCATGCCGACGATGATGTCATACTGGTCGTCATGGCGACGGTGTTGCCATAATGGTCGTTATGGCGACGATGATGTCATAATGGTCGTCATGGCGACGATGATGTCATAATGGTCGTCATGGCGACGAAGATGTCAGTATGGTGGTTATGGCTTTGGTGATGTCATAATGGTCGTCATGGCGACGGTGATGTCATAATGGTCGTCATGGCAATGGTGATGTCAGAATGGTCGTCATGGCGACGATGATGTCAGTATGGTGGTCATGGCTTTGATGATGTCATAATGGTCGTCATGGCGACGATGATGTCATAATGGTCGTCATGGCGACGATGATGTCAATATGGTTGTCATGGCTTTGGTGATGTCATAATGGACATCATGGCGACGGTGATGTCATAATGGTCGTCATGGCGACGATGATGTCAGTATTCTGGTCATGGCTTTGGTGATGTCATAATGGTCGCCATGGCGACGATGATGTCATAATGGTCGTCATGGCGACGATGACGTCATAATGGTCGTCATGGCAACGATGACGTCATAATGGTCGTCATGGCGACGATGACGTCATAATGGTCGTCATGGCGACGATGATGTCATAATGGTCGTCATGGCGACGATGATGTCATACTGGTCGTCATGGCGACGGTGTTGCCATAATGGTCGTCATGGCGACGATGATGTCATAATGGTCGTCATGCCGACGATGATGTCATACTGGTCGTCATGGCGACGGTGTTGCCATAATGGTCGTTATGGCGACGATGATGTCATAATGGTCGTCACGGCGACGGTAATGTCATAATGGTCGTCATGGCGACGATGATGTCATACTGGTCGTCATGGCGACGGTGTTGCCATAATGGTCGACATGGCGACGATGACGTCATAATGGTCGACATGGCGACGATGACGTCATACTGGTCGTCATGGTGACGGTGTTGCCATAATGGTCGTCATGGCGACGATGATGTCAATATGGTTGTCATGGCTTTGGTGATGTCATTATGGTCGTCATGGCGACGGTGATGTCATAATGGTCGTCATGGCGACGATGATGTCATAATGGTCGTCATGGCGACGGTGATGTCATATTGGTCGTCATGGCGACGATGATGTCATAATGGTCATCACGGCGACGATGATGTCATAATGGTCGTCACGGCGACGGTGATGTCATAATGGTCGTCATGGCGACGATGATGTCATACTGGTCGTCATGGCGACGGTGTTGCCATAATGGTCGTCATGGCGACGATGACGTCATAATGGTCGTCATGGCGACGATGATGCCATAATGGTAGTCATGGCGACGGTGATGTCATAATATTCGTCATGGCGACGATGATATCATAATGGTCGTCATGCCGACGATGATGTCATAATGGTCGTCATGGCGACGGTGTTGCCATAATGGTCGTCATGGCGACGATGATGTCATAATGGTCGTCATGGCGACGATGATGTCATAATGGTCGCCATGGCGACGATGATGTCATAATGGTCATCATGGCGACGATGATGTCATAATGGTCGTCATGGCGACGATGATGTCATAATGGTCATCATGGCGACGATGATGTCATAATGGTCGTCATGGCGACGATGATGTCATAATGGTCGTCATTGCGACGGTGATTTCATAATAGTCGTCATGGCGACGATGATGTCATAATGGTCGTCATGCCGACGATGATGTCATAATGGTCGTCATGCCGACGATGATGTCATAATGGCCGTCATGGCGACGGTGTTGCCATAATGGTCGTCATGGCGACGATGATGTCATAATGGTCGTCATGGCGACGATGATATCATAATGGTCGTCATGGCGACGATGATGTCAGTATGGTGGTCATGGCTTTGGTGATGTCATAATGGTCGTCATGGCGACGGTGATGTTATAATGGTCGTCATGGCAATGGTGATGTCAGAATGGTCGTCATGGCGACGATGATGTCAGTATGGTGGTCATGGCTTTGGTGATGTCATAATGGTCGCCATGGCGACGGTGATGTCATAATGGTCGTCATGGCGACGATGATGTCATACTGTCGTCATGGCGACGGTGTTGCCATAATGGTCGTCATGGCAACGATGTTGTCATAATGGTCGTCATGGCGACGATGACGTCATAATGGTCGTCATGGCAACAATGACGTCATAATGTTCGTCATGGCGACGATGATGTCATAATGGTCGTCATGGCGACGATGATGTCATACTGGTCGTCATGGCGACGGTATTGCCATAATGGTCGTCATGGCGACGATGATGTCATAATGGTCGTCATGCCGACGATGATGTCATACTGGTCGTCATGGCGACGGTGTTGCCATAATGGTCGTTATGGCGACGATGATGTCATAATGGTCGTCATGGCGACGATGATGTCATAATGGTCGTCATGGCGACGAAAATGTCAGTATGGTGGTCATGGCTTTGTTGATGTCATAATGGTCGTCATGGCGACGGTGATGTCATAATGGTCGTCATGGCAATGGTGATGTCAGAATGGTCGTCATGGCGACGATGATGTCAGTATGGTGGTCATGGCTTTGGTGATGTCATAATGGTCGTCATGGCGACGATGATGTCATAATGGCCGTCATGGCGACGATGATGTCAATATGGTTGTCATGGCTTTGGTGATGTCATAATGGACATCATGGCGACGGTGATGTCATAATGGTCGTCATGGCGACGATGATGTCAGTATGGTGGTCATGGCTTTGGTGATGTCATAATGGTCGCCATGGCGACGGTGATGTCATAATGGTCGTCATGGCGACGATGATGTCATTCTGTCGTCATGGCGACGGTGTTGCCATAATGGTCGTCATGGCAACGATGTTGTCATAATGGTCGTCATGGCGACGATGACGTCATAATGGTCGTCATGGCAACGATGACGTCATAATGGTCGTCATGGCGACGATGATGTCATAATGGTCGTCATGGCGACGATGATGTCATACTGGTCGTCATGGCGACGGTGTTGCCATAATGGTCGTCATGGCGACGATGATGTCATAATTGCCGTCATGCCGACGATGATGTCATACTGGTCGTCATGGCGACGGTGTTGCCATAATGGTCGTTATGGCGACGATGATGTCATAATGGTCGTCATGGCGACGAAGATGTCAGTATGGTGGTCATGGCTTTGGTGATGTCATAATGGTCGTCATGGCGACGGTGATGTCATAATGGTCGTCATGGCAATGGTGATGTCAGAATGGTCGTCATGGCGACGATGATGTCAGTATGGTGGTCATGGCTTTGGTGATGTCATAATGGTCGTCATGGCGACGATGATGTCATAATGGTCGTCATGGCGACGATGATGTCAATATGGTTGTCATGGCTTTGGTGATGTCATAATGGTCATCATGGCGACGGTGATGTCATAATAGTCATCATGGCGACGATGATGTCATAATGGTCTTCACGGCGACGATGATGTCATAATGGTCGTCACGGCGACGGTGATGTCATAATGGTCGTCATGGCGACGATGATGTCATACTGGTCATCATGGCGACGGTGTTGCCATAATGGTCGTCATGGCGACGATGATGTCATAATGGTCGTCATGCCGACGATGATGTCATAATGGTCGTCATGGCGGCGGTGTTGCCATAATGGTCGTCATGGCGACGATGATGTCATAATGGTCGTCATGGCGACGATGATGTCATAATGGTCGTCATGGCGACGATGACGTCATAATGGTCGTCATGGCGACGATGATGTCATAATGGTCGTCATGGCGACGATGACGTCATAATGGTCGTCATGGCGACGATGATGCCATAATGGTAGTCATGGCGACGGTGATGTCATAATATTCGTCATGGCGACGATGATATCATAATGGTCGTCATGCCGACGATGATGTCATAATGGTCGTCATGGCGACGGTGTTGCCATAATGGTCGTCATGGCGACGATGATGTCATAATGGTCGTCATGGCGACGATGACGTCATAATGGTCGTCATGGCGACGATGATGTCATAATGGTCGTCATGGCGACGATGATGTCATAATGGTCGTCATCGCGACGGTGTTGTCATAATGGTCGTCATGCCGACGATGATATCATAATGGTCGTCATGGCGACGGTGTTGCCATAATGGTCGTCATGGTGACGATAATGTCATAATGGTCGTCAAGGCGACGATGATGTCATAATGGTCGTCATGGCGACGATGATGTCAGTATGGTGGTCATGGCTTTGGTGATGTCATAATGGTCGTCATGGCGACGATGATGTCAGTATGGTGGTCATGGCTTTGGTGATGTCATAATGGTCGTCATGGCGACGATGATGTCATAATGGTCGTCATGGCGACGATGATGTCAATATGGTTGTCATGGCTTTGGTGATGTCATAATGGTCGTCATGGCGACGGTGATGTCATAATGGTCGTCATGGCGACGATGATGTCATAATGGTCGTCACGGCGACAATGATGTCATAATGGTCGTCATGGCGACGATAATGTCATACTGGTCGTCATGGTGACGGTGTTGCCATAATGGTCGTCATGGCTTCGATGATGTCAATATGGTTGTCATGGCTTTGGTGATGTCATTATGGTCGTCATGGCTTTGGTGATGTCATAATGGTCGTCATGGCGACGGTGATGTCATAATGGTCGTCATGGCGACGATGATGTCATAATGGTCGTCATGGCGACGATGACGTCATAATGGTCGTCATGGCGACGATGATGCCATAATGGTAGTCATGGCGACGGTGATGTCATAATATTCGTCATGGCGACGATGATATCATAATGGTCGTCATGCCGACGATGATGTCATAATGGTCGTCATGGCGACGGTGTTGCCATAATGGTCGTCATGGCGACGATGATGTCATACTGGTCGTCATGGCGACGGTGTTGCCATAATGGTCGTCATGGCGACGGTGTTGCCATAATGGTCGTCATGGCGACGATGATGTCATAGTGGTCGTCATGGCGACGATGACGTCATAATGGTCGTCATGGCGACGATGATGCCATAATGGTAGTCATGGCGACGGTGATGTCATAATATTCGTCATGGCGACGATGATATCATAATGGTCGTCATGCCGACGATGATGTCATAATGGTCGTCATGGCGACGGTGTTGCCATAATGGTCGTCATGGCGACGATGATGTCATAATGGTCGTCATGGCGACGATTATGTCATAATGGTCGTCATGGCGACGATGATGTCATAATGGTCGCCATGGCAACGATGATGTCATAATGGTCATCATGGCGACGATGATGTCATAATGGTCGTCATGGCGACGATGATATCATAATGGTCATCATGGCGACGATGATGTCATAATGGTCGTCATGGCGACGATGATGTCATAATGGTCGTCATGGCGACGATGACATCATAATGGTCGTCATGGCGACGATGATGTCATAATGGTCGTCATGGCGACGATGATGTCATAATGGTCGTCATCGCGACGGTGTTGTCATAATGGTCGTCATGCCGACGATGATGTGATAATGGTCGTCATGGCGACGGTGTTGCCATAATGGTCGTCATGGTGACGATGATGTCATAATGGTCGTCATGGCGACGATGATGTCATAATGGTCGTCATGGCAATGGTGATGTCAGAATGTTCGTCATGGCGACGATGATGTCAGTATGGTGGTCATGGCTTTGGTGATGTCATAATAGTCGTCATGGCGACGATGATGTCATAATGGTCGTCATGGCGACGATGATGTCATAATGGTCGTCATGGCGACGATGATGTCAGTATGGTTGTCATGGCTTTGGTGATGTCATAATGGTCGTCACGGCGACGATGATGTCAAAATGGTCGTCACGGCGACGGTGTTGTTATAATGGTCGTCATGGCGACGATGATGTCATACTAGTCGTCATGGCGACGGTGTTGCCATAATGGTTGTCATGGCGATGATGATGTCATAATGGCCGTCATGGCGACGGTGTTGCCATAATGGTCGTCATGGCGACGATGATGTCATAATGGTCGTCATGGCGACGATGATATCATAATGGTCGTCATGGCGACGATGATGTCAGTATGGTGGTCATGGCTTTGGTGATGTCATAATGGTCGTCATGGCGACGGTGATGTTATAATGGTCGTCATGGCAATGGTGATGTCAGAATGGTCGTCATGGCGACGATGATGTCAGTATGGTGGTCATGGCTTTGGTGATGTCATAATGGTCGCCATGGCGACGGTGATGTCATAATGGTCGTCATGGCGACGATGATGTCATACTGTCGTCATGGCGACGGTGTTGCCATAATGGTCGTCATGGCAACGATGTTGTCATAATGGTCGTCATGGCGACGATGACGTCATAATGGTCGTCATGGCAACAATGACGTCATAATGTTCGTCATGGCGACGATGATGTCATAATGGTCGTCATGGCGACGATGATGTCATACTGGTCGTCATGGCGACGGTGTTGCCATAATGGTCGTCATGGCGACGATGATGTCATAATGGTCGTCATGCCGACGATGATGTCATACTGGTCGTCATGGCGACGGTGTTGCCATAATGGTCGTTATGGCGACGATGATGTCATAATGGTCGTCATGGCGACGATGATGTCATAATGGTCGTCATGGCGACGAAGATGTCAGTATGGTGGTCATGGCTTTGTTGATGTCATAATGGTCGTCATGGCGACGGTGATGTCATAATGGTCGTCATGGCAATGGTGATGTCAGAATGGTCGTCATGGCGACGATGATGTCAGTATGGTGGTCATGGCTTTGGTGATGTCATAATGGTCGTCATGGCGACGATGATGTCATAATGGCCGTCATGGCGACGATGATGTCAATATGGTTGTCATGGCTTTGGTGATGTCATAATGGACATCATGGCGACGGTGATGTCATAATGGTCGTCATGGCGACGATGATGTCATAATGGTCGTCATGGCGACGATGATGTCATACTGTCGTCATGGCGACGGTGTTGCCATAATGGTCGTCATGGCAACGATGTTGTCATAATGGTCGTCATGGCGACGATGACGTCATAATGGTCGTCATGGCAACGATGACGTCATAATGGTCGTCATGGCGACGATGATGTCATAATGGTCGTCATGGCGACGATGATGTCATACTGGTCGTCATGGCGACGGTGTTGCCATAATGGTCGTCATGGCGACGATGATGTCATAATTGCCGTCATGGCGACGATTATGTCATACTGGTCGTCATGGTGACGGTGTTGCCATAATGGTCGTCATGGCGACGAAGATGTCAGTATGGTGGTCATGGCTTTGGTGATGTCATAATGGTCGTCATGGCGACGGTGATGTCATAATGGTCGTCATGGCAATGGTGATGTCAGAATGGTCGTCATGGCGACGATGATGTCAGTATGGTGGTCATGGCTTTGGTGATGTCATAATGGTCGTCATGGCGACGATGATGTCATAATGGTCGTCATGGCGACGATGATGTCAATATGGTTGTCATGGCTTTGGTGATGTCATAATGGTCATCATGGCGACGGTGATGTCATAATAGTCATCATGGCGACGATGATGTCATAATGGTCTTCACGGCGACGATGATGTCATAATGGTCGTCACGGCGACGGTGATGTCATAATGGTCGTCATGGCGACGATGATGTCATACTGGTCGTCATGGCGACGGTGTTGCCATAATGGTCGTCATGGCGACGATGATGTCATAATGGTCGTCATGCCGACGCTGATGTCATAATGGTCGTCATGGCGGCGGTGTTGCCATAATGGTCGTCATGGCGACGATGATGTCATAATGGTCGTCATGGCGACGATGATGTCATAATGGTCGTCATGGCGACGATGATGTCAGTATGGTGGTCATGGCTTTGGTGATGTCATAATGGTCGTCATGGCGACGGTGTTGCCATAATGGTCGTCATGGCGACGATGATGTCATAATGGTCGTCATGGCGACGATGATGTCATAATGGTCGTCATGCCGACGATGATGTCATAATGGTCGTCATGGCGACGGTGTTGCCATAATGGTCGTCATGGCGACGATGATGTCATAATGGTCGTCATGGCGATGATGATGTCATACTGGTCGTCATGGCGACGGTGTTGCCATAATGGTCGTCATGGCGACGGTGATGTCATAATGGTCGTCATGCCGACGATGATGTCATAATGGTCGTCATGGCGACTATGTTGCCATAGTGGTCGTCATGGCGACGATGATGTCATAATGGTCGTCATGTCGACGGTGATGTCATAATGGTCGTCATGTCGACGATGATGTCATAATGGTCGTCATGCCGACGATGATGTCATAATGGTCGTCATGGCGAAGATGATGTCATAAAGGTCGTCATAGCGACGATGATGTCATAATGGTCGTCATGGCGACGATGATGTCATAATGGTCGTCATGGCGACGGTGATGTCATAATAGTCGTCATGGCGACGATGATGTCATAATGGTCGTCATGGCGACGGTGTTGCCATAATGGTCGTCATGGCGACGATGATGCCATAATGGTCGTCATGGCGACGATGATGTCATAATGGTCGTCATGGCGACGATGATGTCATAATGGTCGTCATGGCGACGATGATGTCATAATGGTCGTCATGGCTTTGGTGATGTCATAATGGTCGTCATGGCGACGGTGATATCATAATGGTCGTCATGGCAATGGTGATGTCAGAATGTTCGTCATGGCGACGATGATGTCAGTATGGTGGTCATGGCTTTGGTGATGTCATAATAGTCGTCATGGCGACGATGATGTCATAATGGTCGTCATGGCGACGATGATGTCATAATGGTCGTCATGGCGACGATGATGTCAGTATGGTTGTCATGGCTTTGGTGATGTCATAATGGTCGTCACGGCGACGATGATGTCAAAATGGTCGTCACGGCGACGGTGTTGTTATAATGGTCGTCATGGCGACGATGATGTCATACTAGTCGTCATGGCGACGGTGTTGCCATAATGGTTGTCATGGCGACGATGATGTCATAATGGTTGTCATGGCGACGATGATGACATAATGGTCGTCACGGCGACGGTGATGTCATAATGGTCGTCATGGCGACGATGATGTCATACTGGTCGTCATGGCGACGATGACGTCATAATGGTCGTCATGGCGACGATGATGTCATAATGGTCGTCATGCCGACGATGACATCATAATGGTCGTCATGGCGACGATGATGTCATAATGGTCGTCATGGCGACGATGACGTCATAATGGTCGTCATGGCGACGATGATGTCATAATGGTCGTCATGGCGACGATGATGTCATAATGGTCGTCATCGCGACGGTGTTGTCATAATGGTCGTCATGCCGACGATGATGTCATAATGGTCGTCATGGCGACGGTGTTGCCATAATGGTCGTCATGGTGACGATGATGTCATAATGGTCGTCATGGCGACGATGATGTCATAATGGTCGTCATGGCGACGATGATGTCAGTATGGTGGTCATGGCTTTGGTGATGTCATAATGGTCGTCATGGCGACGATGATGTCAGTATGGTGGTCATGGCTTTGGTGATGTCATAATGGTCGTCATGGCGACGATGATGTCATAATGGTCGTCATGGCGACGATGATGTCAATATGGTTGTCATGGCTTTGGTGATGTCATAATGGTCGTCATGGCGACGGTGATGTCATAATGGTCGTCACGGCGACGATGATGTCATAATGGTCGTCACGGCGACGATGATGTCATAATGGTCGTCACGGCGACGGTGATGTCATAATGGTCGTCATGGCGACGATGATGTCATACTGGTCGTCATGGCGACGGTGTTGCCATAATGGTCGTCATGGCGACGATGATGTCATACTGGTCGTCATGGCGACGGTGTTGCCATAATGGTCGACATGGCGACGATGACGTCATAATGGTCGTCATGGCGACGATGACGTCATAATGGTCGTCATGGCGACGATGATGTCATAATGGTCGTCATGGCTACGATAATGTCATACTGGTCGTCATGGTGACGGTGTTGCCATAATGGTCGTCATGGCGACGATGATGTCAATATGGTTGTCATGGCTTTGGTGATGTCATTATGGTCGTCATGGCTTTGGTGATGTCATAATGGTCGTCATGGCGACGGTGATGTCATAATGGTCGTCATGGCGACGATGATGTCATAATGGTCATCACGGCGACGATGATGTCATAATGGTCGTCATGGCGACGATGATGTCATACTGGTCGTCATGGCGACGGTGTTGCCATAATGGTCGTCATGGCGACGGTGTTGCCATAATGGTCGTCATGGCGACGATGATGTCATAATGGTCGTCATGGCGACGATGACGTCATAATGGTCGTCATGGCGACGATGATGCCATAATGGTAGTCATGGCGACGGTGATGTCATAATATTCGTCATGGCGACGATGATATCATAATGGTCGTCATGCCGACGATGATGTCATAATGGTCGTCATGGCAACGGTGTTGCCATAATGGTCGTCATGGCGACGATGATGTCATAATGGTCGTCATGGCGACGATGACGTCATAATGGTCGTCATGGCGACGATGATGTCATAATGGTCGTCATGGCGACGATGATGTCATAATGGTCGTCATCGCGACGGTGTTGTCATAATGGTCGTCATGCCGACGATGATATCATAATGGTCGTCATGGCGACGGTGTTGCCATAATGGTCGTCATGGTGACGATAATGTCATAATGGTCGTCAAGGCGACGATGATGTCATAATGGTCGTCATGGCGACGATGATGTCAGTATGGTGGTCATGGCTTTGGTGATGTCATAATGGTCGTCATGGCGACGATGATGTCAGTATGGTGGTCATGGCTTTGGTGATGTCATAATGGTCGTCATGGCGACGATGATGTCATAATGGTCGTCATGGCGACGATGATGTCAATATGGTTGTCATGGCTTTGGTGATGTCATAATGGTCGTCATGGCGACGGTGATGTCATAATGGTCGTCATGGCGATGATGATGTCATAATGGTCGTCACGGCGACAATGATGTCATAATGGTCGTCATGGCGACGATAATGTCATACTGGTCGTCATGGTGACGGTGTTGCCATAATGGTCGTCATGGCTTCGATGATGTCAATATGGTTGTCATGGCTTTGGTGATGTCATTATGGTCGTCATGGCTTTGGTGATGTCATAATGGTCGTCATGGCGACGGTGATGTCATAATGGTCGTCATGGCGACGATGATGTCATAATGGTCGTCATGGCGACGATGACGTCATAATGGTCGTCATGGCGACGATGATGCCATAATGGTAGTCATGGCGACGGTGATGTCATAATATTCGTCATGGCGACGATGATATCATAATGGTCGTCATGCCGACGATGATGTCATAATGGTCGTCATGGCGACGATGATGTCATACTGGTCGTCATGGCGACGGTGTTGCCATAATGGTCGTCATGGCGACGGTGTTGCCATAATGGTCGTCATGGCGACGATGATGTCATAGTGGTCGTCATGGCGACGATGACGTCATAATGGTCGTCATGGCGACGATGATGCCATAATGGTAGTCATGGCGACGGTGATGTCATAATATTCGTCATGGCGACGATGATATCATAATGGTCGTCATGCCGACGATGATGTCATAATGGTCGTCATGGCGACGGTGTTGCCATAATGGTCGTCATGGCGACGATGATGTCATAATGGTCGTCATGGCGACGATTATGTCATAATGGTCGTCATGGCGACGATGATGTCATAATGGTCGCCATGGCAACGATGATGTCATAATGGTCATCATGGCGACGATGATGTCATAATGGTCGTCATGGCGACGATGATATCATAATGGTCATCATGGCGACGATGATGTCATAATGGTCGTCATGGCGACGATGATGTCATAATGGTCGTCATGGCGACGATGACGTCATAATGGTCGTCATGGCGACGATGATGTCATAATGGTCGTCATGGCGACGATGATGTCATAATGGTCGTCATCGCGACGGTGTTGTCATAATGGTCGTCATGCCGACGATGATGTGATAATGGTCGTCATGGCGACGGTGTTGCCATAATGGTCGTCATGGTGACGATGATGTCATAATGGTCGTCATGGCGACGATGATGTCATAATGGTCGTCATGGCAATGGTGATGTCAGAATGTTCGTCATGGCGACGATGATGTCAGTATGGTGGTCATGGCTTTGGTGATGTCATAATAGTCGTCATGGCGACGATGATGTCATAATGGTCGTCATGGCGACGATGATGTCATAATGGTCGTCATGGCGACGATGATGTCAGTATGGTTGTCATGGCTTTGGTGATGTCATAATGGTCGTCACGGCGACGATGATGTCAAAATGGTCGTCACGGCGACGGTGTTGTTATAATGGTCGTCATGGCGACGATGATGTCATACTAGTCGTCATGGCGACGGTGTTGCCATAATGGTTGTCATGGCGACGATGATGTCATAATGGTTGTCATGGCGACGATGATGTCATAATGGTCGTCACGGCGACGGTGATGTCATAATGGTCGTCATGGCGACGATGATGTCATACTGGTCGTCACGGCGACGATGACGTCATAATGGTCGTCATGGCGACGATGATGTCATAATGGTCGTCATGCCGACGATGACATCATAATGGTCGTCATGGCGACTATGATGTCATAATGGTCGTCATGGCGACGATGACGTCATAATGGTCGTCATGGCGACGATGATGTCATAATGGTCGTCATGGCGACGATGATGTCATAATGGTCGTCATCGCGACGGTGTTGTCATAATGGTCGTCATGCCGACGATGATGTCATAATGGTCGTCATGGCGACGGTGTTGCCATAATGGTCGTCATGGTGACGATGATGTCATAATGGTCGTCATGGCGACGATGATGTCATAATGGTCGTCATGGCGACGATGATGTCAGTATGGTGGTCATGGCTTTGGTGATGTCATAATGGTCGTCATGGCGACGATGATGTCAGTATGGTGGTCATGGCTTTGGTGATGTCATAATGGTCGTCATGGCGACGATGATGTCATAATGGTCGTCATGGCGACGATGATGTCATAATGGTCGTCATGGCGACGATGACGTCATAATGGTCGTCATGGCGACGATGATGTCATAATGGTCGTCATGGCGACGATGATGTCATAATGGTCGTCATCGCGACGGTGTTGTCATAATGGTCGTCATGCCGACGATGATGTCATAATGGTCGTCATGGCGACGGTGTTGCCATAATGGTCGTCATGGTGACGATGATGTCATAATGGTCGTCATGGCGACGATGATGTCATAATGGTCGTCATGGCGACGATGATGTCAGTATGGTGGTCATGGCTTTGGTGATGTCATAATGGTCGTCATGGCGACGATGATGTCAGTATGGTGGTCATGGCTTTGGTGATGTCATAATGGTCGTCATGGCGACGATGATGTCATAATGGTCGTCATGGCGACGATGATGTCATAATGGTCGTCATGGCGACGATGACGTCATAATGGTCGTCATGGCGACGATGATGTCATAATGGTCGTCATGGCGACGATGATGTCATAATGGTCGTCATCGCGACGGTGTTGTCATAATGGTCGTCATGCCGACGATGATGTGATAATGGTCGTCATGGCGACGGTGTTGCCATAATGGTCGTCATGGTGACGATGATGTCATAATGGTCGTCATGGCGACGATGATGTCATAATGGTCGTCATGGCAATGGTGATGTCAGAATGTTCGTCATGGCGACGATGATGTCAGTATGGTGGTCATGGCTTTGGTGATGTCATAATAGTCGTCATGGCGACGATGATGTCATAATGGTCGTCATGGCGACGATGATGTCATAATGGTCGTCATGGCGACGATGATGTCAGTATGGTTGTCATGGCTTTGGTGATGTCATAATGGTCGTCACGGCGACGATGATGTCAAAATGGTCGTCACGGCGACGGTGTTGTTATAATGGTCGTCATGGCGACGATGATGTCATACTAGTCGTCATGGCGACGGTGTTGCCATAATGGTTGTCATGGCGACGATGATGTCATAATGGTTGTCATGGCGACGATGATGTCATAATGGTCGTCACGGCGACGGTGATGTCATAATGGTCGTCATGGCGACGATGATGTCATACTGGTCGTCATGGCGACGATGACGTCATAATGGTCGTCATGGCGACGATGATGTCATAATGGTCGTCATGCCGACGATGACATCATAATGGTCGTCATGGCGACGATGATGTCATAATGGTCGTCATGGCGACGATGACGTCATAATGGTCGTCATGGCGACGATGATGTCATAATGGTCGTCATGGCGACGATGATGTCATAATGGTCGTCATCGCGACGGTGTTGTCATAATGGTCGTCATGCCGACGATGATGTCATAATGGTCGTCATGGCGACGGTGTTGCCATAATGGTCGTCATGGTGACGATGATGTCATAATGGTCGTCATGGCGACGATGATGTCATAATGGTCGTCATGGCGACGATGATGTCAGTATGGTGGTCATGGCTTTGGTGATGTCATAATGGTCGTCATGGCGACGATGATGTCAGTATGGTGGTCATGGCTTTGGTGATGTCATAATGGTCGTCATGGCGACGATGATGTCATAATGGTCGTCATGGCGACGATGATGTCAATATGGTTGTCATGGCTTTGGTGATGTCATAATGGTCGTCATGGCGACGGTGATGTCATAATGGTCGTCATGGCGACGATGATGTCATAATGGTCGTCACGGCGACGATGATGTCATAATGGTCGTCACGGCGACGGTGATGTCATAATGGTCGTCATGGCGACGATGATGTCATACTGGTCGTCATGGCGACGGTGTTGCCATAATGGTCGTCATGGCGACGATGATGTCATACTGGTCGTCATGGCGACGGTGTTGCCATAATGGTCGACATGGCGACGATGACGTCATAATGGTCGTCATGGCGACGATGATGTCATAATGGTCGTCATGGCGACGATAATGTCATACTGGTCGTCATGGTGACGGTGTTGCCATAATGGTCGTCATGGCGACGATGATGTCAATATGGTTGTCATGGCTTTGGTGATGTCATTATGGTCGTCATGGCTTTGGTGATGTCATAATGGTCGTCATGGCGACGGTGATGTCATAATGGTCGTCATGGCGACGATGATGTCATAATGGTCATCACGGCGACGATGATGTCATAATGGTCGTCATGGCGACGATGATGTCATACTGGTCGTCATGGCGACGGTGTTGCCATAATGGTCGTCATGGCGACGGTGTTGCCATAATGGTCGTCATGGCGACGATGATGTCATAATGGTCGTCATGGCGACGATGACGTCATAATGGTCGTCATGGCGACGATGATGCCATAATGGTAGTCATGGCGACGGTGATGTCATAATATTCGTCATGGCGACGATGATATCATAATGGTCGTCATGCCGACGATGATGTCATAATGGTCGTCATGGCGACGGTGTTGCCATAATGGTCGTCATGGCGACGATGATGTCATAATGGTCGTCATGGCGACGATGATGTCATAATGGTCGTCATGGCGACGATGATGTCATAATGGTCGCCATGGCAACGATGATGTCATAATGGTCATCATGGCGACGATGATGTCATAATGGTCGTCATGGCGACGATGATATCATAATGGTCATCATGGCGACGATGATGTCATAATGGTCGTCATGGCGACGATGATGTCATAATGGTCGTCATTGCGACGGTGATTTCATAATAGTCGTCATGGCGACGATGATGTCATAATGGTCGTCATCGCGACGGTGTTGTCATAATGGTCGTCATGCCGACGATGATGTCATAATGGTCGTCATGGCGACGGTGTTGCCATAATGGTCGTCATGGTGACGATGATGTCATAATGGTCGTCATGGCGACGATGATGTCATAATGGTCGTCATGGCGACGATGATGTCAGTATGGTGGTCATGGCTTTGGTGATGTCATAATGGTCGTCATGGCGACGATGATGTCAGTATGGTGGTCATGGCTTTGGTGATGTCATAATGGTCGTCATGGCGACGATGATGTCATAATGGTCGTCATGGCGACGATGATGTCAATATGGTTGTCATGGCTTTGGTGATGTCATAATGGTCGTCATGGCGACGGTGATGTCATAATGGTCGTCATGGCGACGATGATGTCATAATGGTCGTCACGGCGACGATGATGTCATAATGGTCGTCACGGCGACGGTGATGTCATAATGGTCGTCATGGCGACGATGATGTCATACTGGTCGTCATGGCGACGGTGTTGCCATAATGGTCGTCATGGCGACGATGATGTCATACTGGTCGTCATGGCGACTGTGTTGCCATAATGGTCGTCATGGCGACGATGATGTCAATATGGTTGTCATGGCTTTGGTGATGTCATAATGGTCGTCATGGCGACGATGATGTCATAATGGTCATCACGGCGACGATGATGTCATAATGGTCGTCACGGCGACGGTGATGTCATAATGGTCGTCATGGCGACGATGATGTCATACTGGTCGTCATGGCGACGGTGTTGCCATAATGGTCGTCATGGCGACGATGACGTCATAATGGTCGTCATGGCGACGATGATGCCATAATGGTAGTCATGGCGACGGTGATGTCATAATATTCGTCATGGCGACGATGATATCATAATGGTCGTCATGCCGACGATGATGTCATAATGGTCGTCATGGCGACGGTGTTGCCATAATGGTCGTCATGGCGACGATGATGTCATAATGGTCGTCATGGCGACGATGATGTCATAATGGTCGCCATGGCGACGATGATGTCATAATGGTCATCATGGCGACGATGATGTCATAATGGTCGTCATGGCGACGATGATGTCATAATGGTCATCATGGCGACGATGATGTCATAATGGTCGTCATGGCGACGATGATGTCATAATGGTCGTCATTGCGACGGTGATTTCATAATAGTCGTCATGGCGACGATGATGTCATAATGGTCGTCATGCCGACGATGATGTCATAATGGTCGTCATGCCGACGATGATGTCATAATGGCCGTCATGGCGACGGTGTTGCCATAATGGTCGTCATGGCGACGATGATGTCATAATGGTCGTCATGGCGACGATGATATCATAATGGTCGTCATGGCGACGATGATGTCAGTATGGTGGTCATGGCTTTGGTGATGTCATAATGGTCGTCATGTCGACGGTGATGTTATTATGGTCGTCATGGCAATGGTGATGTCAGAATGGTCGTCATGGCGACGATGATGTCAGTATGGTGGTCATGGCTTTGGTGATGTCATAATGGTCGCCATGGCGACGGTGATGTCATAATGGTCGTCATGGCGACGATGATGTCATACTGTCGTCATGGCGACGGTGTTGCCATAATGGTCGTCATGGCAACGATGTTGTCATAATGGTCGTCATGGCGACGATGACGTCATAATGGTCGTCATGGCAACAATGACGTCATAATGTTCATCATGGCGACGATGATGTCATAATGGTCGTCATGGCGACGATGATGTCATACTGGTCGTCATGGCGACGGTGTTGCCATAATGGTCGTCATGGCGACGATGATGTCATAATGGTCGTCATGCCGACGATGATGTCATACTGGTCGTCATGGCGACGGTGTTGCCATAATGGTCGTTATGGCGACGATGATGTCATAATGGTCGTCATGGCGACGATGATGTCATAATGGTCGTCATGGCGACGAAGATGTCAGTATGGTGGTCATGGCTTTGTTGATGTCATAATGGTCGTCATGGCGACGGTGATGTCATAATGGTCGTCATGGCAATGGTGATGTCAGAATGGTCGTCATGGCGACGATGATGTCAGTATGGTGGTCATGGCTTTGGTGATGTCATAATGGTCTTCATGGCGACGATGATGTCATAATGGCCGTCATGGCGACGATGATGTCAATATGGTTGTCATGGCTTTGGTGATGTCATAATGGACATCATGGCGACGGTGATGTCATAATGGTCGTCATGGCGACGATGATGTCAGTATGGTGGTCATGGCTTTGGTGATGTCATAATGGTCGCCATGGCGACGGTGATGTCATAATGGTCGTCATGGCGACGATGATGTCATACTGTCGTCATGGCGACGGTGTTGCCATAATGGTCGTCATGGCAACGATGTTGTCATAATGGTCGTCATGGCGACGATGACGTCATAATGGTCGTCATGGCAACGATGACGTCATAATGGTCGTCATGGCGACGATGATGTCATAATGGTCGTCATGGCGACGATGATGTCATACTGGTCGTCATGGCGACGGTGTTGCCATAATGGTCGTCATGGCGACGATGATGTCATAATTGCCGTCATGCCGACGATGATGTCATACTGGTCGTCATGGCGACGGTGTTGCCATAATGGTCGTTATGGCGACGATGATGTCATAATGGTCGTCATGGCGACGAAGATGTCAGTATGGTGGTCATGGCTTTGGTGATGTCATAATGGTCGTCATGGCGACGGTGATGTCATAATGGTCGTCATGGCAATGGTGATGTCAGAATGGTCGTCATGGCGACGATGATGTCAGTATGGTGGTCATGGCTTTGGTGATGTCATAATGGTCGTCATGGCGACGATGATGTCATAATGGTCGTCATGGCGACGATGATGTCAATATGGTTGTCATGGCTTTGGTGATGTCATAATGGTCATCATGGCGACGGTGATGTCATAATAGTCATCATGGCGACGATGATGTCATAATGGTCTTCACGGCGACGATGATGTCATAATGGTCGTCACGGCGACGGTGATGTCATAATGGTCGTCATGGCGACGATGATGTCATACTGGTCGTCATGGCGACGGTGTTGCCATAATGGTCGTCATGGCGACGATGATGTCATAATGGTCGTCATGCCGACGATGATGTCATAATGGTCGTCATGGCGGCGGTGTTGCCATAATGGTCGTCATGGCGACGATGATGTCATAATGGTCGTCATGGCGACGATGATGTCATAATGGTCGTCATGGCGACGATGATGTCAGTATGGTGGTCATGGCTTTGGTGATGTCATAATGGTCGTCATGGCGACGGTGTTGTCATAATGGTCGTCATGGCGACGATGATGTCATAATGGTCGTCATGGCGACGATGATGTCATAATGGTCGTCATGGCGACGATGATGTCATAATGGTCGTCATGCCGACGATGATGTCATAATGGTCGTCATGGCGACGGTGTTGCCATAATGGTCGTCATGGCGACGATGATGTCATAATGGTCGTCATGGCGACGATGATGTCATACTGGTCGTCATGGCGACGGTGTTGCCATAATGGTCGTCATGGCGACGGTGATGTCATAATGGTCGTCATGCCGACGATGATGTCATAATGGTCGTCATGGCGACTATGTTGCCATAGTGGTCGTCATGGCGACGATGATGTCATAATGGTCGTCATGTCGACGGTGATGTCATAATGGTCGTCATGTCGACGGTGATGTCATAATGGTCGTCATGCCGACGATGATGTCATAATGGTCGTCATGGCGAAGATGATGTCATAATGGTCGTCATAGCGACGATGATGTCATAATGGTCGTCATGGCGACGATGATGTCATAATGGTCGTCATGGCGACGGTGATGTCATAATAGTCGTCATGGCGACGATGATGTCATAATGGTCATCATGGCGACGGTGTTGCCATAATGGTCGTCATGGCGACGATGATGTCATAATGGTCGTCATGGCGACGATGATGTCATAATGGTCGTCATGGCGACGATGATGTCATAATGGTGGTCATGGCTTTGGTGATGTCATAATGGTCGTCATGGCGACGGTGATATCATAATGGTCGTCATGGCAACGGTGATGTCAGAATGTTCGTCATGGCGACGATGATGTCAGTATGGTGGTCATGGCTTTGGTGATGTCATAATAGTTGTCATGGCGACGATGATGTCATAATGGTCGTCATGGCGACGATGATGTCATAATGGTCGTCATGGCGACGATGATGTCAGTATGGTTGTCATGGCTTTGGTGATGTCATAATGGTCGTCACGGCGACGATGATGTCAAAATGGTCGTCACGGCGACGGTGTTGTTATAATGGTCATCATGGCGACGATGATGTCATACTAGTCGTCATGGCGACGGTGTTGCCATAATGGTTGTCATGGCGACGATGATGTCATAATGGTTGTCATGGCGACGATGATGACATAATGGTCGTCACGGCGACGGTGATGTCATAATGGTCGTCATGGCGACAATGATGTCATACTGGTCGTCATGGCGACGATGACGTCATAATGGTCGTCATGGCGACGATGATGTCATAATGGTCGTCATGCCGACGATGACATCATAATGGTCGTCATGGCGACGATGATGTCATAATGGTCGTCATGGCGACGATGACGTCATAATGGTCGTCATGGCGACGATGATGTCATAATGGTCGTCATGGCGACGATGATGTCATAATGGTCGTCATGGCGACGATGATGTCAGTATGGTGGTCATGGCTTTGGTGATGTCATAATGGTCGTCATGGCGACGGTGTTGTCATAATGGTCGTCATGGCGACGATGATGTCATAATGGTCGTCATGGCGACGATGATGTCATAATGGTCGTCATGGCGACGATGATGTCATAATGGTCGTCATGCCGACGATGATGTCATAATGGTCGTCATGGCGACGGTGTTGCCATAATGGTCGTCATGGCGACGATGATGTCATAATGGTCGTCATGGCGACGATGATGTCATACTGGTCGTCATGGCGACGGTGTTGCCATAATGGTCGTCATGGCGACGGTGATGTCATAATGGTCGTCATGCCGACGATGATGTCATAATGGTCGTCATGGCGACTATGTTGCCATAGTGGTCGTCATGGCGACGATGATGTCATAATGGTCGTCATGTCGACGGTGATGTCATAATGGTCGTCATGTCGACGGTGATGTCATAATGGTCGTCATGCCGACGATGATGTCATAATGGTCGTCATGGCGAAGATGATGTCATAATGGTCGTCATAGCGACGATGATGTCATAATGGTCGTCATGGCGACGATGATGTCATAATGGTCGTCATGGCGACGGTGATGTCATAATAGTCGTCATGGCGACGATGATGTCATAATGGTCGTCATGGCGACGGTGTTGCCATAATGGTCGTCATGGCGACGATGATGTCATAATGGTCGTCATGGCGACGATGATGTCATAATGGTCGTCATGGCGACGATGATGTCATAATGGTGGTCATGGCTTTGGTGATGTCATAATGGTCGTCATGGCGACGGTGATATCATAATGGTCGTCATGGCAACGGTGATGTCAGAATGTTCGTCATGGCGACGATGATGTCAGTATGGTGGTCATGGCTTTGGTGATGTCATAATAGTTGTCATGGCGACGATGATGTCATAATGGTCGTCATGGCGACGATGATGTCATAATGGTCGTCATGGCGACGATGATGTCAGTATGGTTGTCATGGCTTTGGTGATGTCATAATGGTCGTCACGGCGACGATGATGTCAAAATGGTCGTCACGGCGACGGTGTTGTTATAATGGTCATCATGGCGACGATGATGTCATACTAGTCGTCATGGCGACGGTGTTGCCATAATGGTTGTCATGGCGACGATGATGTCATAATGGTTGTCATGGCGACGATGATGACATAATGGTCGTCACGGCGACGGTGATGTCATAATGGTCGTCATGGCGACGATGATGTCATACTGGTCGTCATGGCGACGATGACGTCATAATGGTCGTCATGGCGACGATGATGTCATAATGGTCGTCATGCCGACGATGACATCATAATGGTCGTCATGGCGACGATGATGTCATAATGGTCGTCATGGCGACGATGACGTCATAATGGTCGTCATGGCGACGATGATGTCATAATGGTCGTCATGGCGACGATGATGTCATAATGGTCGTCATCGCGACGGTGTTGTCATAATGGTCGTCATGCCGACGATGATGTCATAATGGTCGTCATGGCGACGGTGTTGCCATAATGGTCGTCATGGTGACGATGATGTCATAATGGTCGTCATGGCGACGATGATGTCATAATGGTCGTCATGGCGACGATGATGTCAGTATGGTGGTCATGGCTTTGGTGATGTCATAATGGTCGTCATGGCGACGATGATGTCAGTATGGTGGTCATGGCTTTGGTGATGTCATAATGGTCGTCATGGCGACGATGATGTCATAATGGTCGTCATGGCGACGATGATGTCAATATGGTTGTCATGGCTTTGGTGATGTCATAATGGTCGTCATGGCGACGGTGATGTCATAATGGTCGTCACGGCGACGATGATGTCATAATGGTCGTCACGGCGACTATGATGTCATAATGGTCGTCACGGCGACGGTGATGTCATAATGGTCGTCATGGCGACGATGATGTCATACTGGTCGTCATGGCGACGGTGTTGCCATAATGGTCGTCATGGCGACGATGATGTCATACTGGTCGTCATGGCGACGGTGTTGCCATATTGGTCGACATGGCGACGATGACGTCATAATGGTCGTCATGGCGACGATGATGTCATAATGGTCGTCATGGCGACGATAATGTCATACTGGTCGTCATGGTGACGGTGTTGCCATAATGGTCGTCATGGCGACGATGATGTCAATATGGTTGTCATGGCTTTGGTGATGTCATTATGGTCGTCATGGCTTTGGTGATGTCATAATGGTCGTCATGGCGACGGTGATGTCATAATGGTCGTCATGGCGACGATGATGTCATAATGGTCATCACGGCGACGATGATGTCATAATGGTCGTCATGGCGACGATGATGTCATACTGGTCGTCATGGCGACGATGACGTCATAATGGTCGTCATGGCGACGATGATGCCATAATGGTAGTCATGGCGACGGTGATGTCATAATATTCGTCATGGCGACGATGATATCATAATGGTCGTCATGCCGACGATGATGTCATAATGGTCGTCATGGCGACGGTGTTGCCATAATGGTCGTCATGGTGACGATGATGTCATAATGGTCGTCATGGCGACGATGACGTCATAATGGTCGTCATGGCGACGATGATGTCATAATGGTCGTCATGGCGACGATGATGTCATAATGGTCGTCATCGCGACGGTGTTGTCATAATGGTCGTCATCGCGACGGTGTTGTCATAATGGTCGTCATGCCGACGATGATGTCATAATGGTCGTCATGGCGACGGTGTTGCCATAATGGTCGTCATGGTGACGATGATGTCATAATGGTCGTCATGGCGACGATGATGTCATAATGGTCGTCATGGCGACGATGATGTCAGTATGGTGGTCATGGCTTTGGTGATGTCATAATGGTCGTCATGGCGACGATGATGTCAGTATGGTGGTCATGGCTTTGGTGATGTCATAATGGTCGTCATGGCGACGATGATGTCATAATGGTCGTCATGGCGACGATGATGTCAATATGGTTGTCATGGCTTTGGTGATGTCATAATGGTCGTCATGGCGACGGTGATGTCATAATGGTCGTCATGGCGACGATGATGTCATAATGGTCGTCACGGCGACAATGATGTCATAATGGTCGTCACGGCGACGGTGATGTCATAATGGTCGTCATGGCGACGATGATGTCATACTGGTCGTCATGGCGACGGTGTTGCCATAATGGTCGTCATGGCGACGATGATGTCATACTGGTCGTCATGGCGACGGTGTTGCCATAATGGTCGACATGGCGACGATGACGTCATAATGGTCGTCATGGCGACGATGATGTCATAATGGTCGTCATGGCGACGATAATGTCATACTGGTCGTCATGGTGACGGTGTTGCCATAATGGTCGTCATGGCGACGATGATGTCAATATGGTTGTCATGGCTTTGGTGATGTCATTATGGTCGTCATGGCTTTGGTGATGTCATAATGGTCGTCATGGCGACGGTGATGTCATAATGGTCGTCATGGCGACGATGATGTCATAATTGCCGTCATGCCGACGATGATGTCATACTGGTCGTCATGGCGGCGGTGTTGCCATAATGGTCGTTATGGCGACGATGATGTCATAATGGTCGTCATGGCGACGAAGATGTCAGTATGGTGGTCATGGCTTTGGTGATGTCATAATGGTCGTCATGGCGACGGTGATGTCATAATGGTCGTCATGGCAATGGTGATGTCAGAATGGTCGTCATGGCGACGATGATGTCAGTATGGTGGTCATGGCTTTGGTGATGTCATAATGGTCGTCATGGCGACGATGATGTCATAATGGTCGTCATGGCGACGATGATGTCAATATGGTTGTCATGGCTTTGGTGATGTCATAATGGTCATCATGGCGACGGTGATGTCATAATAGTCATCATGGCGACGATGATGTCATAATGGTCTTCACGGCGACGATGATGTCATAATGGTCGTCACGGCGACAGTGATGTCATAATGGTCGTCATGGCGACGATGATGTCATACTGGTCGTCATGGCGACGGTGTTGCCATAATGGTCGTCATGGCGACGATGATGTCATAATGGTCGTCATGCCGACGATGATGTCATAATGGTCGTCATGGCGGCGGTGTTGCCATAATGGTCGTCATGGCGACGATGATGTCATAATGGTCGTCATGGCGACGATGATGTCATAATGGTCGTCATGGCGACGATGATGTCAGTATGGTGGTCATGGCTTTGGTGATGTCATAATGGTCGTCATGGCGACGGTGTTGCCATAATGGTCGTCATGGCGACGATGATGTCATAATGGTCGTCATGGCGACGATGATGTCATAATGGTCGTCATGGCGACGATGATGTCATAATGGTCGTCATGCCGACGATGATGTCATAATGGTCGTCATGGCGACGGTGTTGCCATAATGGTCGTCATGGCGACGATGATGTCATATTGGTCGTCATGGCGACGATGATGTCATACTGGTCGTCATGGCGACGGTGTTGCCATAATGGTCGTCATGGCGACGGTGATGTCATAATGGTCGTCATGCCGACGATGATGTCATAATGGTCGTCATGGCGACTATGTTGCCATAGTGGTCGTCATGGCGACGATGATGTCATAATGGTCGTCATGTCGACGGTGATGTCATAATGGTCATCATGTCGACGGTGATGTCATAATGGTCGTCATGCCGACGATGATGTCATAATGGTCGTCATGGCGAAGATGATGTCATAATGGTCGTCATAGCGACGATGATGTCATAATGGTCGTCATGGCGACGATGATGTCATAATGGTCGTCATGGCGACGGTGATGTCATAATAGTCGTCATGGCGACGATGATGTCATAATGGTCGTCATGGCGACGGTGTTGCCATAATGGTCGTCATGGCGACGATGATGTCATAATGGTCGTCATGGCAACGATGATGTCATAATGGTCGTCATGGCGACGATGATGTCATAATGGTGGTCATGGCTTTGGTGATGTCATAATGGTCGTCATGGCGACGGTGATATCATAATGGTCGTCATGGCAATGGTGATGTCAGAATGTTCGTCATGGCGACGATGATGTCAGTATGGTGGTCATGGCTTTGGTGATGTCATAATAGTCGTCATGGCGACGATGATGTCATAATGGTCGTCATGGCGACGATGATGTCATAATGGTCGTCATGGCGACGATGATGTCAGTATGGTTGTCATGGCTTTGGTGATGTCATAATGGTCGTCACGGCGACGATGATGTCAAAATGGTCGTCACGGCGACGGTGTTGTTATAATGGTCATCATGGCGACGATGATGTCATACTAGTCGTCATGGCGACGGTGTTGCCATAATGGTTGTCATGGCGACGATGATGTCATAATGGTTGTCATGGCGACGATGATGACATAATGGTCGTCACGGCGACGGTGATGTCATAATGGTCGTCATGGCGACGATGATGTCATACTGGTCGTCATGGCGACGATGACGTCATAATGGTCGTCATGGCGACGATGATGTCATAATGGTCGTCATGCCGACGATGACATCATAATGGTCGTCATGGCGACGATGATGTCATAATGGTCGTCATGGCGACGATGACGTCATAATGGTCGTCATGGCGACGATGATGTCATAATGGTCGTCATGGCGACGATGATGTCATAATGGTCGTCATCGCGACGGTGTTGTCATAATGGTCGTCATGCCGACGATGATGTCATAATGGTCGTCATGGCGACGGTGTTGCCATAATGGTCGTCATGGTGACGATGATGTCATAATGGTCGTCATGGCGACGATGATGTCATAATGGTCGTCATGGCGACGATGATGTCAGTATGGTGGTCATGGCTTTGGTGATGTCATAATGGTCGTCATGGCGACGATGATGTCAGTATGGTGGTCATGGCTTTGGTGATGTCATAATGGTCGTCATGGCGACGATGATGTCATAATGGTCGTCATGGCGACGATGATGTCAATATGGTTGTCATGGCTTTGGTGATGTCATAATGGTCGTCATGGCGACGGTGATGTCATAATGGTCGTCACGGCGACGATGATGTCATAATGGTCGTCACGGCGACTATGATGTCATAATGGTCGTCACGGCGACGGTGATGTCATAATGGTCGTCATGGCGACGATGATGTCATACTGGTCGTCATGGCGACGGTGTTGCCATAATGGTCGTCATGGCGACGATGATGTCATACTGGTCGTCATGGCGACGGTGTTGCCATATTGGTCGACATGGCGACGATGACGTCATAATGGTCGTCATGGCGACGATGATGTCATAATGGTCGTCATGGCGAAGATAATGTCATACTGGTCGTCATGGTGACGGTGTTGCCATAATGGTCGTCATGGCGACGATGATGTCAATATGGTTGTCATGGCTTTGGTGATGTCATTATGGTCGTCATGGCTTTGGTGATGTCATAATGGTCGTCATGGCGACGGTGATGTCATAATGGTCGTCATGGCGACGATGATGTCATAATGGTCATCACGGCGACGATGATGTCATAATGGTCGTCATGGCGACGATGATGTCATACTGGTCGTCATGGCGACGGTGTTGCCATAATGGTCGTCATGGCGACGGTGTTGCCATAATGGTCGTCATGGCGACGATGATGTCATAATGGTCGTCATGGCGACGATGACGTCATAATGGTCGTCATGGCGACGATGATGCCATAATGGTAGTCATGGCGACGGTGATGTCATAATATTCGTCATGGCGACTATGATATCATAATGGTCGTCATGCCGACGATGATGTCATAATGGTCGTCATGGCGACGGTGTTGCCATAATGGTCGTCATGGCGACGATGATGTCATAATGGTCGTCATGGCGACGATGACGTCATAATGGTCGTCATGGCGACGATGATGTCATAATGGTCGTCATGGCGACGATGATTTCATAATGGTCGTCATCGCGACGGTGTTGTCATAATGGTCGTCATCGCGACGGTGTTGTCATAATGGTCGTCATGCCGACGATTATGTCATAATGGTCGTCATGGCGACGGTGTTGCCATAATGGTCGTCATGGTGACGATGATGTCATAATGGTCGTCATGGCGACGATGATGTCATAATGGTCGTCATGGCGACGATGATGTCAGTATGGTGGTCATGGCTTTGGTGATGTCATAATGGTCGTCATGGCGACGATGATGTCAGTATGGTGGTCATGGCTTTGGTGATGTCATAATGGTCGTCATGGCGACGATGATGTCATAATGGTCGTCATGGCGACGATGATGTCAATATGGTTGTCATGGCTTTGGTGATGTCATAATGGTCGTCATGGCGACGGTGATGTCATAATGGTCGTCATGGCGACGATGATGTCATAATGGTCGTCACGGCGACAATGATGTCATAATGGTCGTCACGGCGACGGTGATGTCATAATGGTCGTCATGGCGACGATGATGTCATACTGGTCGTCATGGCGACGGTGTTGCCATAATGGTCGTCATGGCGACGATGATGTCATACTGGTCGTCATGGCGACGGTGTTGCCATAATGGTCGACATGGCGACGATGACGTCATAATGGTCGTCATGGCGACGATGATGTCATAATGGTCGTCATGGCGACGATAATGTCATACTGGTCGTCATGGTGACGGTGTTGCCATAATGGTCGTCATGGCGACGATGATGTCAATATGGTTGTCATGGCTTTGGTGATGTCATTATGGTCGTCATGGCTTTGGTGATGTCATAATGGTCGTCATGGCGACGGTGATGTCATAATGGTCGTCATGGCGACGATGATGTCATAATGGTCATCACGGCGACGATGATGTCATAATGGTCGTCATGGCGACGATGATGTCATACTGGTCGTCATGGCGACGGTGTTGCCATAATGGTCGTCATGGCGACGGTGTTGCCATAATGGTCGTCATGGCGGCGATGATGTCATAATGGTCGTCATGGCGACGATGACGTCATAATGGTCGTCATGGCGACGATGATGCCATAATGGTAGTCATGGCGACGGTGATGTCATAATATTCGTCATGGCGACGATGATATCATAATGGTCGTCATGCCGACGATGATGTCATAATGGTCGTCATGGCGACGGTGTTGCCATAATGGTCGTCATGGCGACGATGATGTCATAATGGTCGTCATGGCGACGATTATGTCATAATGGTCGTCATGGCGACGATGATGTCATAATGGTCGCCATGGCAACGATGATGTCATAATGGTCATCATGGCGACGATGATGTCATAATGGTCGTCATGGCGACGATGATATCATAATGGTCATCATGGCGACGATGATGTCATAATGGTCGTCATGGCGACGATGATGTCATAATGGTCGTCATGGCGACGATGACGTCATAATGGTCGTCATGGCGACGATGATGTCATAATGGTCGTCATGGCGACGATGATGTCATAATGGTCGTCATCGCGACGGTGTTGACATAATGGTCGTCATGCCGACGATGATGTGATAATGGTCGTCATGGCGACGGTGTTGCCATAATGGTCGTCATGGTGACGATGATGTCATAATGGTTGTCATGGCGACGATGATGTCATAATGGTCGTCATGGCAATGGTGATGTCAGAATGTTCGTCATGGCGACGATGATGTCAGTATGGTGGTCATGGCTTTGGTGATGTCATAATAGTCGTCATGGCGACGATGATGTCATAATGGTCGTCATGGCGACGATGATGTCATAATGGTCGTCATGGCGACGATGATGTCAGTATGGTTGTCATGGCTTTGGTGATGTCATAATGGTCGTCACGGCGACGATGATGTCAAAATGGTCGTCACGGCGACGGTGTTGTTATAATGGTCGTCATGGCGACGATGATGTCATACTAGTCGTCATGGCGACGGTGTTGACATAATGGTTGTCATGGCGACGATGATGTCATAATGGTTGTCATGGCGACGATGATGTCATAATGGTCGTCACGGCGACGGTGATGTCATAATGGTCGTCATGGCGACGATGATGTCATAATGGTCGTCATGGCGACGATGATGTCATAATGGTCGTCATCGCGACGGTGTTGTCATAATGGTCGTCATGCCGACGATGATGTCATAATGGTCGTCATGGCGACGGTGTTGCCATAATGGTCGTCATGGTGACGATGATGTCATAATGGTCGTCATGGCGACGATGATGTCATAATGGTCGTCATGGCGACGATGATGTCAGTATGGTGGTCATGGCTTTGGTGATGTCATAATGGTCGTCATGGCGACGATGATGTCAGTATGGTGGTCATGGCTTTGGTGATGTCATAATGGTCGTCATGGCGACGATGATGTCATAATGGTCGTCATGGCGACGATGATGTCAATATGGTTGTCATGGCTTTGGTGATGTCATAATGGTCGTCATGGCGACGGTGATGTCATAATGGTCGTCATGGCGACGATGATGTCATAATGGTCGTCACGGCGACAATGATGTCATAATGGTCGTCACGGCGACGGTGATGTCATAATGGTCGTCATGGCGACGATGATGTCATACTGGTCGTCATGGCGACGGTGTTGCCATAATGGTCGTCATGGCGACGATGATGTCATACTGGTCGTCATGGCGACGGTGTTGCCATAATGGTCGACATGGCGACGATGACGTCATAATGGTCGTCATGGCGACGATGATGTCATAATGGTCGTCATGGCGACGATAATGTCATACTGGTCGTCATGGTGACGGTGTTGCCATAATGGTCGTCATGGCGACGATGATGTCAATATGGTTGTCATGGCTTTGGTGATGTCATTATGGTCGTCATGGCTTTGGTGATGTCATAATGGTCGTCATGGCGACGGTGATGTCATAATGGTCGTCATGGCGACGGTGATGTCATAATATTCGTCATGGCGACGATGATATCATAATGGTCGTCATGCCGACGATGATGTCATAATGGTCGTCATGGCGACGGTGTTGCCATAATGGTCGTCATGGCGACGATGATGTCATAATGGTCGTCATGGCGACGATTATGTCATAATGGTCGTCATGGCGACGATGATGTCATAATGGTCGCCATGGCAACGATGATGTCATAATGGTCATCATGGCGACAATGATGTCATAATGGTCGTCATGGCGACGATGATGTCATAATGGTCGTCATGCCGACGATGACGTCATAATGGTCGTCATGGCGACGATGATGTCATAATGGTCGTCATGGCGACGATGACGTCATAATGGTCGTCATGGCGACGATGATGTCATAATGGTCGTCATGGCGACGATGATGTCATAATGGTCGTCATCGCGACGGTGTTGTCATAATGGTCGTCATGCCGACGATGATGTCATAATGGTCGTTATGGCGACGGTGTTGCCATAATGGTCGTCATGGTGACGATGATGCCATAATGGTCGTCATGGCGACGATGATGTCATAATGGTCGTCATGGCGACGATGATGTCATAATGGTCGTCATGGCGACGATGATGTCAGTATGGTTGTCATGGCTTTGGTGATGTCATAATGGTCGTCACGGCGACGATGATGTCAAAATGGTCGTCACGGCGACGGTGTTGTTATAATGGTCGTCATGGCGACGATGATGTCATACTAGTCATCATGGCGACGGTGTTGCCATAATGGTTGTCATGGCGACGATGATGTCATAATGGTTGTCATGGCGACGATGATGTCATAATGGTCGTCACGGCGACGGTGATGTCATAATGGTCGTCATGGCGACGATGATGTCATACTGGTCGTCATGGCGACGATGACGTCATAATGGTCGTCATGGCGACGATGATGTCATAATGGTCGTCATGCCGACGATGACATCATAATGGTCGTCATGGCGACGATGATGTCATAATGGTCGTCATGGCGACGATGACGTCATAATGGTCGTCATGGCGACGATGATGTCATAATGGTCGTCATGGCGACGATGATGTCATAATGGTCGTCATCGCGACGGTGTTGTCATAATGGTCGTCATGCCGACGATGATGTCATAATGGTCGTCATGGCGACGGTGTTGCCATAATGGTCGTCATGGTGACGATGATGTCATAATGGTCGTCATGGCGACGATGATGTCATAATGGTCGTCATGGCGACGATGATGTCAGTATGGTGGTCATGGCTTTGGTGATGTCATAATGGTCGTCATGGCGACGATGATGTCAGTATGGTGGTCATGGCTTTGGTGATGTCATAATGGTCGTCATGGCGACGATGATGTCATAATGGTCGTCATGGCGACGATGATGTCAATATGGTTGTCATGGCTTTGGTGATGTCATAATGGTCCTCATGGCGACGGTGATGTCATAATGGTCGTCATGGCGACGATGATGTCATAATGGTCGTCACGGCGACGATGATGTCATACTGGTCGTCATGGCGACGGTGTTGCCATAATGGTCGACATGGCGACGATGACGTCATAATGGTCGTCATGGCGACGATGATGTCATAATGATCGTCATGGCGACGATAATGTCATACTGGTCGTCATGGTGACGGTGTTGCCATAATGGTCGTCATGGCGACGATGATGTCAATATGGTTGTCATGGCTTTGGTGATGTCATTATGGTCGTCATGGCTTTGGTGATGTCATAATGGTCGTCATGGCGACGGTGATGTCATAATGGTCGTCATGGCGACGATGATGTCATAATGGTCATCACGGCGACGATGATGTCATAATGGTCGTCATGGCGACGATGATGTCATACTGGTCGTCATGTCGACGGTGTTGCCATAATGGTCGTCATGGCGACGGTGTTGCCATAATGGTCGTCATGGCGACGATGATGTCATAATGGTCGTCATGGCGACGATGACGTCATAATGGTCGTCATGGCGACGATGATGCCATAATGGTAGTCATGGCGACGGTGATGTCATAATATTCGTCATGGTGACGATGATATCATAATGGTCGTCATGCCGACGATGATGTCATAATGGTCGTCATGGCGACGGTGTTGCCATAATGGTCGTCATGGCGACGATGATGTCATAATGGTCGTCATGGCGACGATGATGTCATAATGGTCGTCATGGCGACGATGATGTCATAATGGTCGCCATGGCGACGATGATGTCATAATGGTCATCATGGCGACGATGATGTCATAATGGTCGTCATGGCGACGATGATATCATAATGGTCATCATGGCGACGATGATGTCATAATGGTCGTCATGGCGACGATGATGTCATAATGGTCGTCATTGCGACGGTGATTTCATAATAGTCGTCATGGCGACGATGATGTCATAATGGTCGTCATCGCGACGGTGTTGTCATAATGGTCGTCATGCCGACGATGATGTCATAATGGTCGTCATGGCGACGGTGTTGCCATAATGGTCGTCATGGTGACGATGATGTCATAATGGTCGTCATGGCGACGATGATGTCATAATGGTCGTCATGGCGACGATGATGTCAGTATGGTGGTCATGGCTTTGGTGATGTCATAATGGTCGTCATGGCGACGATGATGTCAGTATGGTGGTCATGGCTTTAGTGATGTCATAATGGTCGTCATGGCGACGATGATGTCATAATGGTCGTCATGGCGACGATGATGTAAATATGGTTGTCATGGCTTTGGTGATGTCATAATGGTCGTCATGGCGACGGTGATGTCATAATGGTCGTCATGGCGACGATGATGTCATAATGGTCGTCACGGCGACGATGATGTCATAATGGTCGTCACGGCGACGGTGATGTCATAATGGTCGTCATGGCGACGATGATGTCATACTGGTCGTCATGGCGACGGTGTTGCCATAATGGTCGTCATGGCGACGATGATGTCATACTGGTCGTCATGGCGACGGTGTTGCCATAATGGTCGACATGGCGACGATGACGTCATAATGGTCGTCATGGCGACGATGATGTCATAATGGTCGTCATGGCGACGATAATGTCATACTGGTCGTCATGGTGACGGTGTTGCCATAATGGTCGTCATGGCGACGATGATGTCAATATGGTTGTCATGGCTTTGGTGATGTCATTATGGTCGTCATGGCTTTGGTGATGTCATAATGGTCGTCATGGCGACGGTGATGTCATAATGGTCGTCATGGCGACGATGATGTCATAATGGTCATCACGGCGACGATGATGTCATAATGGTCGTCATGGCGACGATGATGTCATACTGGTCGTCATGGCGACGGTGTTGCCATAATGGTCGTCATGGCGACGGTGTTGCCATAATGGTCGTCATGGCGACGATGATGTCATAATGGTCGTCATGGCGACGATGACGTCATAATGGTCGTCATGGCGACGATGATGCCATAATGGTAGTCATGGCGACGGTGATGTCATAATATTCGTCATGGCGACGATGATATCATAATGGTCGTCATGCCGACGATGATGTCATAATGGTCGTCATGGCGACGGTGTTGCCATAATGGTCGTCATGGCGACGATGATGTCATAATGGTCGTCATGGCGACGATGATGTCATAATGGTCGTCATGGCGACGATGATGTCATAATGGTCGCCATGGCAACGATGATGTCATAATGGTCATCATGGCGACGATGATGTCATAATGGTCGTCATGGCGACGATGATATCATAATGGTCATCATGGCGACGATGATGTCATAATGGTCGTCATGGCGACGATGATGTCATAATGGTCGTCATTGCGACGTTGATTTCATAATAGTCGTCATGGCGACGATGATGTCATAATGGTCGTCATGCCGACGATGATGTCATAATGGCCGTCATGGCGACGGTGTTGCCATAATGGTCGTCATGGCGATGATGATGTCATAATGGTCGTCATGGCGACGATGATATCATAATGGTCGTCATGGCGACGATGATGTCATAATGGTCGTCATGCCGACGATGATGTCATAATGGCCGTCATGGCGACGGTGTTGCCATAATGGTCGTCATGGTGATGATGATGTCATAATGGTCGTCATGGCGACGATGATATCATAATGGTCGTCATGGCGACGATGATGTCAGTATGGTGGTCATGGCTTTGGTGATGTCATAATGGTCGTCATGGCGACGGTGATGTCATAATGGTCGTCATGGCAATGGTGATGTCAGAATGGTCGTCATGGCGACGATGATGTCAGTATGGTGGTCATGGCTTTGGTGATGTCATATTGGTCGCCATGGCGACGGTGATGTCATAATGGTCGTCATGGCGACGATGATGTCATACTGTCGTCATGGCGACGGTGTTGCCATAATGGTCGTCATGGCAACGATGTTGTCATAATGGTCGTCATGGCGACGATGATGTCATAATGGTCGTCATGGCGACGGTGATGTCATACTGGTCGTCATGGCGACGGTGTTGCCATAATGGTCGTCATGGCGACGATGATGTCATAATGGTCGTCATGCCGACGATGATGTCATACTGGTCGTCATGGCGACGGTGTTGCCATAATGGTCGTTATGGCGACGATGATGTCATAATGGTCGTCATGGCGACGATGATGTCATAATGGTCGTCATGGCGACGAAGATGTCAGTATGGTGGTTATGGCTTTGGTGATGTCATAATGGTCGTCATGGCGACGGTGATGTCATAATGGTCGTCATGGCAATGGTGATGTCAGAATGGTCGTCATGGCGACGATGATGTCAGTATGGTGGTCATGGCTTTGGTGATGTCATAATGGTCGTCATGGCGACGATGATGTCATAATGGTCGTCATGGCGACGATGATGTCATAATGGTCGTCATGGCGACGATGATGTCATAATGGTCGCCATGGCAACGATGATGTCATAATGGTCATCATGGCGACGATGATGTCATAATGGTCGTCATGGCGACGATGATATCATAATGGTCATCATGGCGACGATGATGTCATAATGGTCGTCATGGCGACGATGATGTCATAATGGTCGTCATTGCGACGGTGATTTCATAATAGTCGTCATGGCGACGATGATGTCATAATGGTCGTCATGAAGACGATGATGTCATAATGGCCGTCATGGCGACGGTGTTGCCATAATGGTCGTCATGGTTATGATGATGTCATAATGGTCGTCATGGCGACGATGATATCATAATGGTCGTCATGGCGACGATGATGTCAGTATGGTGGTCATGGCTTTGGTGATGTCATAATGGTCGTCATGGCGACGGTGATGTCATAATGGTCGTCATGGCAATGGTGATGTCAGAATGGTCGTCATGGCGACGATGATGTCAGTATTGTGGTCATGGCTTTGGTGATGTCATAATGGTCGCCATGGCGACGGTGATGTCATAATGGTCGTCATGGCGACGATGATGTCATACTGTCGTCATGGCGACGGTGTTGCCATAATGGTCGTCATGGCAACGATGTTGTCATAATGGTCGTCATGGCGACGATGATGTCATAATGGTCGTCATGGCGACGGTGATGTCATACTGGTCGTCATGGCGACGGTGTTGCCATAATGGTCGTCATGGCGACGATGATGTCATAATGGTCGTCATGCCGACGATGATGTCATACTGGTCGTCATGGCGACGGTGTTGCCATAATGGTCGTTATGGCGACGATGATGTCATAATGGTCGTCATGGCGACGATGATGTCATAATGGTCGTCATGGCGACGAAGATGTCAGTATGGTGGTTATGGCTTTGGTGATGTCATAATGGTCGTCATGGCGACGGTGATGTCATAATGGTCGTCATGGCAATGGTGATGTCAGAATGGTCGTCATGGCGACGATGATGTCAGTATGGTGGTCATGGCTTTGGTGATGTCATAATGGTCGTCATGGCGACGATGATGTCATAATGGTCGTCATGGCGACGATGATGTCAATATGGTTGTCATGGCTTTGGTGATGTCATAATGGACATCATGGCGACGGTGATGTCATAATGGTCGTCATGGCGACGATGATGTCAGTATGGTGGTCATGGCTTTGGTGATGTCATAATGGTCACCATGGCGACGGTGATGTCATAATGGTCATCATGGCGACGATGATGTCATACTGTCGTCATGGCGACGGTGTTGCCATAATGGTCGTCATGGCTTTGGTGATGTCATTATGGTCGTCATGGCTTTGGTGATGTCATAAAGGTCGTCATGGCGACAGTGATGTCATAATGGTCGTCATGGCGACGATGATGTCATAATGGTCATCACGGCGACGATGATGTCATAATGGTCGTCACGGCGACGGTTATGTCATAATGGTCGTCATGGCGACGATGATGTCATACTGATCGTCATGGCGACGGTGTTGCCATAATGGTCGTCATGGCGACGATGATGTCATAATGGTCGTCATGGCGACGATGATGTCATAATGGTCGTCATGCCGACGATGATGTCATAATGGTCGTCATGGCGAAGATGATGTCATAATGGTCGTCATGGCGACGATGATGTCATTATGGTCGTCATGGCGACGATGACGTCATAATGGTCGTCATGGCGACGATGATGTCATAATGGTCGTCATGGCGACGGTGATGTCATAATATTCGTCATGGCGACGATGATATCATAATGGTCGTCATGCCGACGATGATGTCATAATGGTCGTCATGGCGACGGTGTTGCCATAATGGTCGTCATGGCGACGATGATGTCATAATGGTCGTCATGGCGACGATTATGTCATAATGATCGTCATGGCGACGATGATGTCAGTATGGTGGTCATGGCTTTGGTGATGTCATAATGGTCATCATGGCGACGGTGATGTCATAATGGCCGTCATGGCAATGGTGATGTCAGAATGGTCGTCATGGCGACGATGATGTCAGTATGGTGGTCATGGCTTTGGTGATGTCATAATGGTCGTCACGGCGACGATGATGTCAAAATGGTCGTCACGGCGACGGTGTTGTTATAATGGTCGTCATGGCGACGATGATGTCATACTAGTCGTCATGGCGACGGTGTTGCCATAATGGTTGTCATGGCGACGATGATGTCATAATGGTTGTCATGGCGACGATGATGTCATAATGGTCGTCACGGCGACGGTGATGTCATAATGGTCGTCATGGCGACGATGATGTCATACTGGTCGTCATGGCGACGATGACGTCATAATGGTCGTCATGGCGACGATGATGTCATAATGGTCGTCATGCCGACGATGACATCATAATGGTAGTCATGGCGACGATGACGTCATAATGGTCGTCATGGCGACGATGACGTCATAATGGTCGTCATGGCGACGATGATGTCATAATGGTCGTCATGGCGACGATGATGTCATAATGGTCGTCATCGCGACGGTGTTGTCATAATGGTCGTCATGCCGACGATGATGTCATAATGGTCGTCATGGCGACGGTGTTGCCATAATGGTCGTCATGGTGACGATGATGTCATAATGGTCGTCATGGCGACGATGATGTCATAATGGTCGTCATGGCGACGATGATGTCAGTATGGTGGTCATGTCTTTTGTGATGTCATAATGGTCGTCATGGCGACGATGATGTCAGTATGGTGGTCATGGCTTTGGTGATGTCATAATGGTCGTCATGGCGACGATGATGTCATAATGGTCGTCATGGCGACGATGATGTCAATATGGTTGTCATGGCTTTGGTGATGTCATAATGGTCGTCATGGCGACGGTGATGTCATAATGGTCGTCATGGCGACGATGATGTCATAATGGTCGTCACGGCGACGATGATGTCATAATGGTCGTCACGGCGACGGTGATGTCATAATGGTCGTCATGGCGACGATGATGTCATACTGGTCGTCATGGCGACGGTGTTGCCATAATGGTCGTCATGGCGACGATGATGTCATACTGGTCGTCATGGCGAAGGTGTTGCCATAATGGTCGACATGGCGACGATGACGTCATAATGGTCGTCATGGCGACGATGATGTCATAATGATCGTCATGGCGGCGATAATGTCATACTGGTCGTCATGGTGACGGTGTTGCCATAATGGTCGTCATGGCGACGATGATGTCAATATGGTTGTCATGGCTTTGGTGATGTCATTATGGTCGTCATGGCTTTGGTGATGTCATAATGGTCGTCATGGCGACGGTGATGTCATAATGGTCGTCATGGCGACGATGATGTCATAATGGTCATCACGGCGACGATGATGTCATAATGGTCGTCATGGCGACGATGATGTCATACTGGTCGTCATGGCGACGGTGTTGCCATAATGGTCGTCATGGCGACGGTGTTGCCATAATGGTCGTCATGGCGACGATGATGTCATAATGGTCGTCATGGCGACGATGACGTCATAATGGTCGTCATGGCGACGATGATGCCATAATGGTAGTCATGGCGACGGTGATGTCATAATATTCGTCATGGCGACGATGATATCATAATGGTCGTCATGCCGACGATGATGTCATAATGGTCGTCATGGCGACGGTGTTGCCATAATGGTCGTCATGGCGACGATGATGTCATAATGGTCGTCATGGCGACGATGATGTCATAATGGTCGTCATGGCGACGATGATGTCATAATGGTCGCCATGGCAACGATGATGTCATAATGGTCATCATGGCGACGATGATGTCATAATGGTCGTCATGGCGACGATGATATCATAATGGTCATCATGGCGACGATGATGTCATAATGGTCGTCATGGCGACGATGATGTCATAATGGTCGTCATTGCGACGGTGATTTCATAATAGTCGTCATGGCGACGATGATGTCATAATGGTCGTCATCGCGACGGTGTTGTCATAATGGTCGTCATGCCGACGATGATGTCATAATGGTCGTCATGGCGACGATGATGTCATACTGGTCGTCATGGCGACGGTGTTGCCATAATGGTCGACATGGCGACGATGACGTCATAATGGTCGTCATGGCGACGATGATGTCATAATGGTCGTCATGGCGACGATAATGTCATACTGGTCGTCATGGTGACGGTGTTGCCATAATGGTCGTCATGGTGACGATGATGTCAATATGGTTGTCATGGCTTTGGTGATGTCATTATGGTCGTCATGGCTTTGGTGATGTCATAATGGTCGTCATGGCGACGGTGATGTCATAATGGTCGTCATGGCGACGATGATGTCATAATGGTCATCACGGCGACGATGATGTCATAATGGTCGTCATGGCGACGATGATGTCATACTGGTCGTCATGGCGACGGTGTTGCCATAATGGTCGTCATGGCGACGGTGTTGCCATAATGGTCGTCATGGCGACGATGATGTCATAATGGTCGTCATGGCGACGATGACGTCATAATGGTCGTCATGGCGACGATGATGCCATAATGGTAGTCATGGCGACGGTGATGTCATAATATTCGTCATGGCGACGATGATATCATAATGGTCGTCATGCCGACGATGATGTCATAATGGTCGTCATGGCGACGGTGTTGCCATAATGGTCGTCATGGCGACGATGATGTAATAATGGTCGTCATGGCGACGATGATGTCATAATGGTCGTCATGGCGACGATGATGTCATAATGGTCGCCATGGCGACGATGATGTCATAATGGTCGCCATGGCAACGATGATGTCATAATGGTCATCATGGCGACGATGATGTCATAATGGTCGTCATGGCGACAATGATATCATAATGGTCATCATGGCGACGATGATGTCATAATGGTCGTCATGGCGACGATGATGTCATAATGGTCGTCATTGCGACGTTGATTTCATAATAGTCGTCATGGCGACGATGATGTCATAATGGTCGTCATGCCGACGATGATGTCATAACGCCGGCATGGCGACGGTGTTGCCATAATGGTCGTCATGGCGATGATGATGTCATAATGGTCGTCATGGCGACGATGATATCATAATGGTCGTCATGGCGACGATGATGTCATAATGGTCGTCATGCCGACGATGATGTCATAATGGCCGTCATGGCGACGGTGTTGCCATAATGGTCGTCATGGTGATGATGATGTCATAATGGTCGTCATGGCGACGATGATATCATAATGGTCGTCATGGCGACGATGATGTCAGTATGGTGGTCATGGCTTTGGTGATGTCATAATGGTCGTCATGGCGACGGTGATGTCATAATGGTCGTCATGGCAATGGTGATGTCAGAATGGTCGTCATGGCGACGATGATGTCATACTGTCGTCATGGCGACGGTGTTGCCATAATGGTCGTCATGGCAACGATGTTGTCATAATGGTCGTCATGGCGACGATGATGTCATAATGGTCGTCATGGCGACGGTGATGTCATACTGGTCGTCATGGCGACGGTGTTGCCATAATGGTCGTCATGGCGACGATGATGTCATAATGGTCGTCATGCCGACGATGATGTCATACTGGTCGTCATGGCGACGGTGTTGCCATAATGGTCGTTATGGCGACGATGATGTCATAATGGTCGTCATGGCGACGATGATGTCATAATGGTCGTCATGGCGACGAAGATGTCAGTATGGTGGTTATGGCTTTGGTGATGTCATAATGGTCGTCATGGCGACGGTGATGTCATAATGGTCGTCATGGCAATGGTGATGTCAGAATGGTCGTCATGGCGACGATGATGTCAGTATGGTGGTCATGGCTTTGGTGATGTCATAATGGTCGTCATGGCGACGATGATGTCATAATGGTCGTCATGGCGACGATGATGTCATAATGGTCGTCATGGCGACGATGATGTCATAATGGTCGCCATGGCAACGATGATGTCATAATGGTCATCATGGCGACGATGATGTCATAATGGTCGTCATGGCGACGATGATATCATAATGGTCATCATGGCGACGATGATGTCATAATGGTCGTCATGGCGACGATGATGTCATAATGGTCGTCATTGCGACGGTGATTTCATAATAGTCGTCATGGCGACGATGATGTCATAATGGTCGTCATGCCGACGATGATGTTATAATGGCCGTCATGGCGACGGTGTTGCCATAATGGTCGTCATGGTTATGATGATGTCATAATGGTCGTCATGGCGACGATGATATCATAATGGTCGTCATGGCGACGATGATGTCAGTATGGTGGTCATGGCTTTGGTGATGTCATAATGGTCGTCATGGCGACGGTGATGTCATAATGGTCGTCATGGCAATGGTGATGTCAGAATGGTCGTCATGGCGACGATGATGTCAGTATGGTGGTCATGGCTTTGGTGATGTCATAATGGTCGCCATGGCGACGGTGATGTCATAATGGTCGTCATGGCGACGATGATGTCATACTGTCGTCATGGCGACGGTGTTGCCATAATGGTCGTCATGGCAACGATGTTGTCATAATGGTCGTCATGGCGACCATGATGTCATAATGCTCGTCATGGCGACGGTGATGTCATACTGGTCGTCATGGCGACGGTGTTGCCATAATGGTCGTCATGGCGACGATGATGTCATAATGGTCGTCATGCCGACGATGATGTCATACTGGTCGTCATGGCGACGGTGTTGCCATAATGGTCGTTATGGCGACGATGATGTCATAATGGTCGTCATGGCGACGATGATGTCATAATGGTCGTCATGGCGACGAAGATGTCAGTATGGTGGTTATGGCTTTGGTGATGTCATAATGGTCGTCATGGCGACGGTGATGTCATAATGGTCGTCATGGCAATGGTGATGTCAGAATGGTCGTCATGGCGACGATGATGTCAGTATGGTGGTCATGGCTTTGGTGATGTCATAATGGTCGTCATGGCGACGATGATGTCATAATGGTCGTCATGGCGACGATGATGTCAATATGGTTGTCATGGCTTTGGTGATGTCATAATGGACATCATGGCGACGGTGATGTCATAATGGTCGTCATGGCGACGATGATGTCAGTATGGTGGTCATGGCTTTGGTGATGTCATAATGGTCGCCATGGCGACGGTGATGTCATAATGGTCATCATGGCGACGATGATGTCATACTGTCGTCATGGCGACGGTGTTGCCATAATGGTCGTCATGGCAACGATGTTGTCATAATGGTCGTCATGGCGACGATGACGTCATAATGGTCGTCATGGCAACGATGACGTCATAATGGACGTCATGGCGGCGATGATGTCATAATGGTCGTCATGGCGACGATGATGTCATACTGGTCGTCATGGCGACGGTGTTGCAATAATGGTCGACATGGCGACGATGACGTCATAATGGTCGTCATGGCGACGATGATGTCATAATGGTCATCATGGCTTTGGTGATGTCATAATGGTCGTCATGGCGACGGTGATGTCATAATGGTCGTCATGGCAATGGTTATGTCAGAATGGTCGTCATGGCGACGATGATGTCAGTATGGTGGTCATGGCTTTGGTGATGTCATAATGGTCGTCATGGCGACGATGATGTCATACTGTCGTCATGGCGACGGTGTTGCCATAATGGTCGTCATGGCGACGATGTTGTCATAATGGTCGTCATGGCGACGATGATGTCATAATGGTCGTCATGGCGACGGTGATGTCATACTGGTCGTCATGGCGACGGTGTTGCCATAATGGTCGTCATGGCGACGATGATGTCATAATGGTCGTCATGCCGACGATGATGTCATACTGGTCGTCATGGCGACGGTGTTGCCATAATGGTCGTTATGGCGACGATGATGTCATAATGGTCGTCATGGCGACGATGATGTCATAATGGTCGTCATGGCGACGAAGATGTCAGTATGGTGGTTATGGCTTTGGTGATGTCATAATGGTCGTCATGGCGACGGTGATGTCATAATGGTCGTCATGGCAATGGTGATGTCAGAATGGTCGTCATGGCGACGATGATGTCAGTATGGTGGTCATGGCTTTGGTGATGTCATAATGGTCGTCATGGCGACAATGATGTCATAATGGTCGTCATGGCGACGATGATGTCAATATGGTTGTCATGGCTTTGGTGATGTCATAATGGACATCATGGCGACGGTGATGTCATAATGGTCGTCATGGCGACGATGATGTCAGTATGGTGGTCATGGCTTTGGTGATGTCATAATGGTCGCCATGGCGACGGTGATGTCATAATGGTCATCATGGCGACGATGATGTCATACTGTCGTCATGGCGACGGTGTTGCCATAATGGTCGTCATGGCAACGATGTTGTCATAATGGTCGTCATGGCGACGATGACGTCATAATGGTCGTCATGGCAACGATGACGTCATAATGGACGTCATGGCGGCGATGATGTCATAATGGTCGTCATGGCGACGATGATGTCATACTGGTCGTCATGGCGACGGTGTTGCCATAATGGTCGACATGGCGACGATGACGTCATAATGGTCGTCATGGCGACGATGATGTCATAATGGTCATCATGGCGACGATGATGTCATACTGGTCGTCATGGTGACGGTGTTGCCATAATGGTCGTCATGGCGACGATGATGTCAATATGGTTGTCATGGCTTTGGTGATGTCATTATGGTCGTCATGGCTTTGGTGATGTCATAAAGGTCGTCATGGCGACAGTGATGTCATAATGGTCGTCATGGCGACGATGATGTCATAATGGTCATCACGGCGACGATGATGTCATAATGGTCGTCACGGCGACGGTTATGTCATAATGGTCGTCATGGCGACGATGATGTCATACTGATCGTCATGGCGACGGTGTTGCCATAATGGTCGTCATGGCGACGATGATGTCATAATGGTCGTCATGGCGACGATGATGTCATAATGGTCGTCATGCCGACGATGATGTCATAATGGTCGTCATGGCGAAGATGATGTCATAATGGTCGTCATGGCGACGATGATGTCATTATGGTCGTCATGGCGACGATGACGTCATAATGGTCGTCATGGCGACGATGATGTCATAATGGTCGTCATGGCGACGGTGATGTCATAATATTCGTCATGGCGACGATGATATCATAATGGTCGTCATGCCGACGATGATGTCATAATGGTCTTCATGGCGACGGTGATGTCATAATGGCCGTCATGGCAATGGTGATGTCAGAATGGTCGTCATGGCGACGATGATGTCAGTATGGTGGTCATGGCTTTGGTGATGTCATAATGGTCGTCATGGCGACGATGATGTCATTATGGTTGTCATGGCTTTGGTGATGTCATAATGGTCGTCATGGCGACGGTGATGTCATAATGGTCGTCATGGCGACGATGATGTCATAATGGTCGTCACGGCGAGGATGATGTCATAATGGTCGTCACGGCAGCGGTGATGTCATAATGGTCGTCATGGCGACGATGATGTCATTATGGTTGTCATGGCTTTGGTGATGTCATAATGGTCGTCATGGCGACGGTGATGTCATAATGGTCGTCATGGCGACGATGATGTCATAATGGTCGTCACGGCGAGGATGATGTCATAATGGTCGTCACGGCAGCGGTGATGTCATAATGGTCGTCATGGCGACGATGATGTCATACTGGTCGTCATGGCGACGGTGTTGCCATAATGTCTTCATGGCGACGATGATGCCATAATGGTCGTCATGGCGACGATGATGCCATAATGGTCGTCATGGCGACGATGACGTCTTAATGGTCGTCATGGCGACGATGATGTCATAATGGTCGTCATGGCGACGATGATGTCATACTGGTCGTCATGGCGACGGTGTTGCCATAATGGTCGTCATGGCGACGGTGATGTCATAATGGTCGTCATGCCGACGATGATGTCATAATGGTCGTCATGGCGACTATGTTGCCATAGTGGTCGTCATGGCGACGATGATGTCATAATGGTCGTCATGTCGACAGTGATGTCATAATGGTCGTCATGCCGACGATGATGTCATAATGGTCGTCATGGCGAAGATGATGTCATAATGGTCGTCATGGCGACGATGATGTCATAATGGTCGTCATGGCGACGATGATGTCATAATGGTCGTCATGGCGACGATGATGTCATAATGGTCGTCATGGCGACGGTGATGTCATAATAGTCGTCATGGCGACGATGATGTCATAATGGTCGTCATGGCGACGGTGTTGCCATAATGGTCGTCATGGCGACGATGAAGTCATAATGGTCGCCATGGCGACGATGATGTCAATATGGTGGTCATGGCTTTGGTGATGTCATAATGGTCGTCATGGCGACGGTGATATCATAATGGTCGTCATGGCAATGGTGATGTCAGAATGTTCATCATGGCGACGATGATGTCAGTATGGTTGTCATGGCTTTGGTGATGTCATAATGGTCGTCACGGCGACGATGATGTCAAAATGGTCGTCACGGCGACGGTGTTGTTATAATGGTCGTCATGGCGACGATGATGTCATTATGGTTGTCATGGCGACGATGATGTCATTATGGTCGTCATGGCGACGATGACGTCATAATGGTCGTCATGGCGACGATGATGTCATAATGGTCGTCATGGCGACGGTGATGTCATAATATTCGTCATGGCGACGATGATATCATAATGGTCGTCATGCCGACGATGATGTCATAATGGTCGTCATGGCGACGGTGTTGCCATAATGGTCGTCATGGCGACGATGATGTCATAATGGTCGTCATGGCGACGATGATGTCATAATGATCGTCATGGCGACGATGATGTCAGTATGGTGGTCATGGCTTTGGTGATGTCATAATGGTCATCATGGCGACGGTGATGTCATAATGGCCGTCATGGCAATGGTGATGTCAGAATGGTCGTCATGGCGACGATGATGTCAGTATGGTGGTCATGGCTTTGGTGATGTCATAATGGTCGTCATGGCGACGATGATGTCATTATGGTTGTCATGGCTTTGGTGATGTCATAATGGTCGTCATGGCGACGGTGATGTCATAATGGTCGTCATGGCGACGATGATGTCATAATGGTCGTCACGGCGAGGATGATGTCATAATGGTCGTCACGGCAGCGGTGATGTCATAATGGTCGTCATGGCGACGATGATGTCATTATGGTTGTCATGGCTTTGGTGATGTCATAATGGTCGTCATGGCGACGGTGATGTCATAATGGTCGTCATGGCGACGATGATGTCATAATGGTCGTCACGGCGAGGATGATGTCATAATGGTCGTCACGGCAGCGGTGATGTCATAATGGTCGTCATGGCGACGATGATGTCATACTGGTCGTCATGGCGACGGTGTTGCCATAATGTCTTCATGGCGACGATGATGCCATAATGGTCGTCATGGCGACGATGATGCCATAATGGTCGTCATGGCGACGATGACGTCTTAATGGTCGTCATGGCGACGATGATGTCATAATGGTCGTCATGGCGACGATGATGTCATACTGGTCGTCATGGCGACGGTGTTGCCATAATGGTCGTCATGGCGACGGTGATGTCATAATGGTCGTCATGCCGACGATGATGTCATAATGGTCGTCATGGAGACTATGTTGCCATAGTGGTCGTCATGGCGACGATGATGTCATAATGGTCGTCATGTCGACAGTGATGTCATAATGGTCGTCATGCCGACGATGATGTCATAATGGTCGTCATGGCGAAGATGATGTCATAATGGTCGTCATGGCGACGATGATGTCATAATGGTCGTCATGGCGACGATGATGTCATAATGGTCATCATGGCGACGATGATGTCATAATGGTCGTCATGGCGACGGTGATGTCATAATAGTCGTCATGGCGACGATGATGTCATAATGGTCGTCATGGCGACGGTGTTGCCATAATGGTCGTCATGGCGACGATGAAGTCATAATGGTCGCCATGGCGACGATGATGTCATAATGGTCGTCATGGCGACGATGATGTCAATATGGTGGTCATGGCTTTGGTGATGTCATAATGGTCGTCATGGCGACGATGATGTCATTATGGTTGTCATGGCTTTGGTGATGTCATAATGGTCGTCATGGCGACGGTGATGTCATAATGGTCGTCATGGCGACGATGATGTCATAATGGTCGTCACGGCGAGGATGATGTCATAATGGTCGTCACGGCAGCGGTGATGTCATAATGGTCGTCATGGCGACGATGATGTCATTATGGTTGTCATGGCTTTGGTGATGTCATAATGGTCGTCATGGCGACGGTGATGTCATAATGGTCGTCATGGCGACGATGATGTCATAATGGTCGTCACGGCGAGGATGATGTCATAATGGTCGTCACGGCAGCGGTGATGTCATAATGGTCGTCATGGCGACGATGATGTCATTATGGTTGTCATGGCTTTGGTGATGTCATAATGGTCGTCATGGCGACGGTGATGTCATAATGGTCGTCATGGCGACGATGATGTCATAATGGTCGTCACGGCGAGGATGATGTCATAATGGTCGTCACGGCAGCGGTGATGTCATAATGGTCGTCATGGCGACGATGATGTCATACTGGTCGTCATGGCGACGGTGTTGCCATAATGTCTTCATGGCGACGATGATGCCATAATGGTCGTCATGGCGACGATGATGCCATAATGGTCGTCATGGCGACGATGACGTCTTAATGGTCGTCATGGCGACGATGATGTCATAATGGTCGTCATGGCGACGATGATGTCATACTGGTCGTCATGGCGACGGTGTTGCCATAATGGTCGTCATGGCGACGGTGATGTCATAATGGTCGTCATGCCGACGATGATGTCATAATGGTCGTCATGGCGACTATGTTGCCATAGTGGTCGTCATGGCGACGATGATGTCATAATGGTCGTCATGCCGACGGTGATGTCATAATGGTCGTCATGGCGAAGATGATGTCATAATGGTCGTCATGGCGACGATGATGTCATAATGGTCGTCATGGCGACGATGATGTCATAATGGTCGTCATGGCGACGATGATGTCATAATGGTCGTCATGGCGACGGTGATGTCATAATAGTCGTCATGGCGACGATGATGTCATAATGGTCGTCATGGCGACGGTGTTGCCATAATGGTCGTCATGGCGACGATGAAGTCATAATGGTCGCCATGGCGACGATGATGTCAATATGGTGGTCATGGCTTTGGTGATGTCATAATGGTCGTCATGGCGACGGTGATATCATAATGGTCGTCATGGCAATGGTGATGTCAGAATGTTCATCATGGCGACGATGATGTCAGTATGGTTGTCATGGCTTTGGTGATGTCATAATGGTCGTCACGGCGACGATGATGTCAAAATGGTCGTCACGGCGACGGTGTTGTTATAATGGTCGTCATGGCGACGATGATGTCATTATGGTTGTCATGGCGACGATGATGTCATTATGGTCGTCATGGCGACGATGACGTCATAATGGCCGTCATGGCGACGATGATGTCATAATGGTCGTCATGGCGACGGTGATGTCATAATATTCGTCATGGCGACGATGATATCATAATGGTCGTCATGCCGACGATGATGTCATAATGGTCGTCATGGCGACGGTGATGCCATAATGGTCGTCATGGCGACGATGATGTCATAATGGTCGTCATGGCGACGATGATGTCATAATGATCGTCATGGCGACGATGATGTCAGTATGGTGGTCATGGCTTTGGTGATGTCATAATGGTCATCATGGCGACGGTGATGTCATAATGGCCGTCATGGCAATGGTGATGTCAGAATGGTCGTCATGGCGACGATGATGTCAGTATGGTGGTCATGGCTTTGGTGATGTCATAATGGTCGTCATGGCGACGATGATGTCATTATGGTTGTCATGGCTTTGGTGATGTCATAATGGTCGTCATGGCGACGGTGATGTCATAATGGTCGTCATGGCGACGATGATGTCATAATGGTCGTCACGGCGAGGATGATGTCATAATGGTCGTCACGGCAGCGGTGATGTCATAATGGTCGTCATGGCGACGATGATGTCATTATGGTTGTCATGGCTTTGGTGATGTCATAATGGTCGTCATGGCGACGGTGATGTCATAATGGTCGTCATGGCGACGATGATGTCATAATGGTCGTCACGGCGAGGATGATGTCATAATGGTCGTCACGGCGAGGATGATGTCATAATGGTCGTCACGGCAGCGGTGATGTCATAATGGTCGTCATGGCGACGATGATGTCATACTGGTCGTCATGGCGACGGTGTTGCCATAATGTCTTCATGGCGACGATGATGCCATAATGGTCGTCATGGCGACGATGATGCCATAATGGTCGTCATGGCGACGATGACGTCTTAATGGTCGTCATGGCGACGATGATGTCATAATGGTCGTCATGGCGACGATGATGTCATACTGGTCGTCATGGCGACGGTGTTGCCATAATGGTCGTCATGGCGACGGTGATGTCATAATGGTCGTCATGCCGACGATGATGTCATAATGGTCGTCATGGAGACTATGTTGCCATAGTGGTCGTCATGGCGACGATGATGTCATAATGGTCGTCATGTCGACAGTGATGTCATAATGGTCGTCATGCCGACGATGATGTCATAATGGTCGTCATGGCGAAGATGATGTCATAATGGTCGTCATGGCGACGATGATGTCATAATGGTCGTCATGGCGACGATGATGTCATAATGGTCATCATGGCGACGATGATGTCATAATGGTCGTCATGGCGACGGTGATGTCATAATAGTCGTCATGGCGACGATGATGTCATAATGGTCGTCATGGCGACGGTGTTGCCATAATGGTCGTCATGGCGACGATGAAGTCATAATGGTCGCCATGGCGACGATGATGTCATAATGGTCGTCAAGGCGACGATGATGTCAATATGGTGGTCATGGCTTTGGTGATGTCATAATGGTCGTCATGGCGACGGTGATATCATAATGGTCGTCATGGCAATGGTGATGTCAGAATGTTCGTCATGGCGACGATGATGTCAGTATGGTTGTCATGGATTTGGTGATGTCATAATGGTCGTCACGGCGACGATGATGTCAAAATGGTCGTCACGGCGACGGTGTTGTTATAATGGTCGTCATGGCGACGATGATGTCATTATGGTTGTCATGGCTTTGGTGATGTCATAATGGTCGTCATGGCGACGGTGATGTCATAATGGTCGTCATGGCGACGATGATGTCATAATGGTCGTCACGGCGAGGACGATGTCATAATGGTCGTCACGGCAGCGGTGATGTCATAATGGTCGTCATGGCAATGGTGATGTCAGAATGTTCATCATGGCGACGATGATGTCAGTATGGTTGTCATGGCTTTGGTGATGTCATAATGGTCGTCACGGCGACGATGATGTCAAAATGGTCGTCACGGCGACGGTGTTGTTATAATGGTCGTCATGGCGACGATGATGTCATTATGGTTGTCATGGCGACGATGATGTCATTATGGTCGTCATGGCGACGATGACGTCATAATGGCCGTCATGGCGACGATGATGTCATAATGGTCGTCATGGCGACGGTGATGTCATAATATTCGTCATGGCGACGATGATATCATAATGGTCGTCATGCCGACGATGATGTCATAATGGTCGTCATGGCGACGGTGTTGCCATAATGGTCGTCATGGCGACGATGATGTCATAATGGTCGTCATGGCGACGATGATGTCATAATGATCGTCATGGCGACGATGATGTCAGTATGGTGGTCATGGCTTTGGTGATGTCATAATGGTCATCATGGCGACGGTGATGTCATAATGGCCGTCATGGCAATGGTGATGTCAGAATGGTCGTCATGGCGACGATGATGTCAGTATGGTGGTCATGGCTTTGGTGATGTCATAATGGTCGTCATGGCGACGATGATGTCATTATGGTTGTCATGGCTTTGGTGATGTCATAATGGTCGTCATGGCGACGGTGATGTCATAATGGTCGTCATGGCGACGATGATGTCATAATGGTCGTCACGGCGAGGATGATGTCATAATGGTCGTCACGGCAGCGGTGATGTCATAATGGTCGTCATGGCGACGATGATGTCATTATGGTTGTCATGGCTTTGGTGATGTCATAATGGTCGTCATGGCGACGGTGATGTCATAATGGTCGTCATGGCGACGATGATGTCATAATGGTCGTCACGGCGAGGATGATGTCATAATGGTCGTCACGGCAGCGGTGATGTCATAATGGTCGTCATGGCGACGATGATGTCATACTGGTCGTCATGGCGACGGTGTTGCCATAATGTCTTCATGGCGACGATGATGCCATAATGGTCGTCATGGCGACGATGATGCCATAATGGTCGTCATGGCGACGATGACGTCTTAATGGTCGTCATGGCGACGATGATGTCATAATGGTCGTCATGGCGACGATGATGTCATACTGGTCGTCATGGCGACGGTGTTGCCATAATGGTCGTCATGGCGACGGTGATGTCATAATGGTCGTCATGCCGACGATGATGTCATAATGGTCGTCATGGAGACTATGTTGCCATAGTGGTCGTCATGGCGACGATGATGTCATAATGGTCGTCATGTCGACAGTGATGTCATAATGGTCGTCATGCCGACGATGATGTCATAATGGTCGTCATGGCGAAGATGATGTCATAATGGTCGTCATGGCGACGATGATGTCATAATGGTCGTCATGGCGACGATGATGTCATAATGGTCATCATGGCGACGATGATGTCATAATGGTCGTCATGGCGACGGTGATGTCATAATAGTCGTCATGGCGACGATGATGTCATAATGGTCGTCATGGCGACGGTGTTGCCATAATGGTCGTCATGGCGACGATGAAGTCATAATGGTCGCCATGGCGACGATGATGTCATAATGGTCGTCATGGCGACGATGATGTCAATATGGTGGTCATGGCTTTGGTGATGTCATAATGGTCGTCATGGCGACGGTGATATCATAATGGTCGTCATGGCAATGGTGATGTCAGAATGTTCGTCATGGCGACGATGATGTCAGTATGGTTGTCATGGCTTTGGTGATGTCATAATGGTCGTCACGGCGACGATGATGTCAAAATGGTCGTCACGGCGACGGTGTTGTTATAATGGTCGTCATGGCGACGATGATGTCATTATGGTTGTCATGGCTTTGGTGATGTCATAATGGTCGTCATGGCGACGGTGATGTCATAATGGTCGTCATGGCGACGATGATGTCATAATGGTCGTCACGGCGAGGACGATGTCATAATGGTCGTCACGGCAGCGGTGATGTCATAATGGTCGTCATGGCGACGATGATGTCATACTGGTCGTCATGGCGACGGTGTTGCCATAATGTCTTCATGGCGACGATGATGCCATAATGGTCGTCATGGCGACGATGATGCCATAATGGTCGTCATGGCGACGATGACGTCTTAATGGTCGTCATGGCGACGATAATGTCATAATGGTCGTCATGGCGACGATGATGTCATACTGGTCGTCATGGCGACGGTGTTGCCATAATGGTCGTCATGGCGACGGTGATGTCATAATGGTCGTCATGCCGACGATGATGTCATAATGGTCGTCATGGCGACTATGTTGCCATAGTGGTCGTCATGGCGACGATGATGTCATAATGGTCGTCATGTCGACGGTGATGTCATAATGGTCGTCATGGCGAAGATGATGTCATAATGGTCGTCATGGCGACGATGATGTCATAATGGTCGTCATGGCGACGATGATGTCATAATGGTCGTCATGGCGACGATGATGTCATAATGGTCGTCATGGCGACGGTGTTGCCATAATGGTCGTCATGGCGACGATGATGTCATAATGGTCGTTATGGCGACGATGATGTCATAATGGTCGTCATGGCGACGATGATGTCAATATGGTGGTCATGGCTTTGGTGATGTCATAATGGTCGTCATGGCGACGGTGATATCATAATGGTCGTCATGGCAATGGTGATGTCAGAATGTTCGTCATGGCGACAATGATGTCAGTATGGTGGTCATGGCTTTGGTGATGTCATAATAGTCGTCATGGCGACGATGATGTCATAATGGTCATCATGGCGACGATGATGTCATAATGGTCGTCATGGCGACGATGATGTCAGTATGGTTGTCATGGCTTTGGTGATGTCATAATGGTCGTCACGGCGACGATGATGTCAAAATGGTCGTCACGGCGACGGTGTTGTTATAATGGTCGTCACGGCGACGGTGTTGTTATAATGGTCGTCATGGCGACGATGATGTCATACTGGTCGTCATGGCGATGGTGTTGCCATAATGGTTGTCATGGCGACGATGATGTCATAATGGTTGTCATGGCGACGATGATGTCATAATGGTCGTCACGGCGACGATGATGTCATACTGGTCGTCATGGCGACGATGACGTCATAATGGTCGTCATGGCGACGATGATGTCATACTGGTCGTCATGGCGACGATGACGTCATAATGGTCGTCATGGCGACGATGATGTCATAATGGTCGTCATGCCGACGATGACGTCATAATGGTCGTCATGGCGACGATGATGTCATAATGGTCGGCATGGCGACGATGACGTCATAATGGTCGTCATGGCGACGATGATGTCATAATGGTCGTCATGGCGACGATGATGTCATAATGGTCGTCATGGCGACGGTGATGTCATAATAGTCGTCATGCCGACGATGATGTCATAATGGTCGTCATGGCGACGGTGTTGCCATAATGGTCGTCATGGTGACGATGATGTCATAATGGTCGTCATGGCGACGATGATGTCAGTATGGTAGTCATGGCTTTGGTGATGTCATAATGGTCGTCATGGCGACGATGATGTCAGTATGGTGGTCATGGCTTTGGTGATGTCATAATTGTCGTCATGTCGACGATGATGTCATAATGGTCGTCATGGCGACGATGATGTCAATATGGTTGTCATGGCTTTGGTGATGTCATAATGGTCGTCATGGCGACGGTGATGTCATAATGGTCGTCATGGCGACGATGATGTCATAATGGTCGTCACGGCGACGATGATGTCATAATGGTCGTCACGGCGACGGTGATGTCATAATGGTCGTCATGGCGACGATGATGTCATACTGGTCGTCATGGCGACGGTGTTGCCATAATGGTCGTCATGGCGACGATGATGTCATAATGGTCGACATGGCGACGATGACGTCATAATGGTCGTCATTGCGACGATGACGTCATAATGGTCGTCATGGCGACGATGATGTCATAATGGTCGTCATGGCGACGATGATGTCATAATGGTCGTCATGGCGACGATGATGTCATACTGGTCGTCATGGCGACGGTGTTGCCATAATGGTCGTTATGGCGATGATGATGTCATAATGGTCGTCACGGCGACGATGATGTCATAATGGTCGTCACGGCGACGGTAATGTCATAATGGTCGTCATGGCGACGATGATGTCATACTGGTCGTCATGGCGACGGTGTTGCCATAATGGTCGACATGGCGACGATGACGTCATAATGGTCGTCATGGCAACGATAATGTCATACTGGTCGTCATGGTGACGGTGTTGCCATAATGGTCGTCATGGCGACGATGATGTCAATATGGTTGTCATGGCTTTGGTGATGTCATTATGGTCGTCATGGCTTTGGTGATGTCATAATGGTCGTCATGGTGACGGTGATGTCATAATGGTCGTCATGGCGACAATGATGTCATAATGGTCATCACGGCGACGATGATGTCATAATGGTCGTCACGGCGACGGTGATGTCATAATGGTCGTCATGGCGACGATGATGTCATACTGGTCGTCATGGCGACGGTGTTGCCATAATGGTCGTCATGGCGACGATGATGTCATAATGGTCGTCATGGCGACGATGACGTCATAATGGTCGTCATGGTGACGGTGTTGCCATAATGGTCGTCATGGCGACGATGATGTCAATATGGTTGTCATGGCTTTGGTGATGTCATTATGGTCGTCATGGCTTTGGTGATGTCATAATGGTCGTCACGGCGACGGTGATGTCATAATGGTCGTCATGGCGACGATGATGTCATAATGGTCATCACGGCGACGATGATGTCATAATGGTCGTCACGGCGACGGTGATGTCATAATGGTCGTCATGGCGACGATGATGTCATACTGGTCGTCATGGCGACGGTGTTGCCATAATGGTCGTCATGGCGACGATGATGTCATAATGGTCGTCATGGCGACGATGACGTCATAATGGTCGTCATGGCGACGATGATGCCATAATGGTAGTCATGGTGACGTTGATGTCATAATATTCGTCATGGCGACGATGATATCATAATGGTCGTCATGCCGACGATGATGTCATAATGGTCGTCATGGCGACGGTGTTGCCATAATGGTCGTCATGGCGACGATGATGTCATAATGGTCGTCATGGCGACGATGATGTCATAATGGTCGCCATGGCGACGATGATGTCATAATGGTCATCATGGCGACGATGATGTCATAATGGTCGTCATGGCGACGATGATATCATAATGGTCATCATGGCGACGATGATGTCATAATGGTCGTCATGGCGACGATGATGTCATAATGGTCGTCATTGCGACGGTGATTTCATAATAGTCGTCATGGCGACGATGATGTCATAATGGTCGTCATGCCGACGATGATGTCATAATGGCCGTCATGGCGACGGTGTTGCCATAATGGTCGTCATGGCGACGATGATGTCATAATGGTCGTCATGGCGACGATGATATCATAATGGTCGTCATGGCGACGATGATGTCAGTATGGTGGTCATGGCTTTGGTGATGTCATAATGGTCGTCATGGCGACGGTGATGTCATAATGGTCGTCATGGCAATGGTGATGTCAGAATGGTCGTCATGGCGAGGATGATGTCAGTATGGTGGTCATGGCTTTGGTGATGTCATAATGGTCGCCATGGCGACGGTGATGTCATAATGGTCGTCATGGCGACGATGATGTCATACTGTCGTCATGGCGACGGTGTTGCCATAATGGTCGTCATGGCAACGATGTTGTCATAATGGTCGTCATGGCGACGATGACGTCATAATGGTCGTCATGGCAACAATGACGTCATAATGGTCGTCATGGCGACGATGATGTCATAATGGTCGTCATGGCGACGATGATGTCATACTGGTCGTCATGGCGACGGTGTTGCCATAATGGTCGTCATGGCGACGATGATGTCATAATGGTCGTCATGCCGACGATGATGTCATACTGGTCGTCATGGCGACGGTGTTGCCATAATGGTCGTTATGGCGACGATGATGTCATAATGGTCGTCATGGCGACGATGATGTCATAATGGTCGTCATGGCGACGAAGATGTCAGTATGGTGGTCATGGCTTTGATGATGTCATAATGGTCGTCATGGCGACGGTGATGTCATAATGGTCGTCATGGCAATGGTGATGTCAGAATGGTCGTCATGGCGACGATGATGTCAGTATGGTGGTCATGGCTTTGGTGATGTCATAATGGTCGTCATGGCGACGATGATGTCATAATGGTCGTCATGGCGACGATGATGTCAATATGGTTGTCATGGCTTTGGTGATGTCATAATGGACATCATGGCGACGGTGATGTCATAATGGTCGTCATGGCGACGATGATGTCAGTATGGGGGTCATGGCTTTGGTGATGTCATAATGGTCGCCATGGCGACGGTGATGTCATAATGGTCGTCATGGCGACGATGATGTCATACTGTCGTCATGGCGACGGTGTTGCCATAATGGTCGTCATGGCAACGATGTTGTCATAATGGTCGTCATGGCGACGATGACGTCATAATGGTCGTCATGGCAACGATGACGTCATAATGGTCGTCATGGCGACGATGATGTCATAATGGTCGTCATGGCGACGATGATGTCATAATGGTCGTCATGGCGACGATGATGTCATACTGGTCGTCATGGCGACGGTGTTGCCATAATGGTCGTCATGGCGACGATGATGTCATAATGGTCGTCATGCCGACGATGATGTCATACTGGTCGTCATGGCGACGATGATGTCATAATAGTCATCATGGCGACGATGATGTCATAATGGTCTTCACGGCGACGATGATGTCATAATGGTCGTCACGGCGACGGTGATGTCATAATGGTCGTCATGGCGACGATGATGTCATACTGGTCGTCATGGCGACGGTGTTGCCATAATGGTCGTCATGGCGACGATGATGTCATAATGGTCGTCATGCCGACGATGATGTCATAATGGTCGTCATGGCGACGGTGTTGCCATAATGGTCGTCATGGCGACGATGATGTCATAATGGTCGTCATGGCGACGATGATGTCATAATGGTCGTCATGGCGACGATGATGTCAGTATGGTGGTCATGGCTTTGGAGATGTCATAATGGTCGTCATGGCGATGGTGTTGCCATAATGGTCATCATGGCGACGATGATGTCATAATGGTCGTCATGGCGACGATGATGTCATAATGGTCGTCATGGCGACGATGATGTCATAATGGTCGTCATGCCGACGATGATGTCATAATGGTCGTCATGGCGACGGTGTTGCCATAATGGTCGTCATGGCGACGATGATGTCATAATGGTCGTCATGGCGACGATGATGTCATACTGGTCGTCATGGCGACGGTGTTGCCATAATGGTCGTCATGGCGACGGTGATGTCATAATGGTCGTCATGCCGACGATGATGTCATAATGGTCGTCATGGCGACTATGTTGCCATAGTGGTCGTCATGGCGACGATGATGTCATAATGGTCGTCATGTCGACGGTGATGTCATAATGGTCGTCATGCCGACGATGATGTCATAATGGTCGTCATGGCGAAGATGATGTCATAATGGTCGTCATGGCGACGATGATGTCATAATGGTCGTCATGGCGACGATGATGTCATAATGGTCGTCATGGCGACGATGATGTCATAATGGTCGTCATGACGACGGTGATGTCATAATAGTCGTCATGGCGACGATGATGTCATAATGGTCGTCATGGCGACGGTGTTGCCATAATGGTCGTCATGGCGACGATGATGTCATAATGGTCGTCATGGCGAAGATGATGTCATAATGGTCGTCATGGCGACGATGATTTCAATATGGTGGTCATGGCTTTGGTGATGTCATAATGGTCGTCATGGCGACGGTGATATCATAATGGTCGTCATGGCAATGGTGATGTCAGAATGTTCGTCATGGCGACGATGATGTCAGTATGGTGGTCATGGCTTTGGTGATGTGATAATAGTCGTCATGGCGACGATGATGTCATAATGGTCGTCATGGCGACGATGATGTCATAATGGTCGTCATGGCGACGATGATGTCAGTATGGTTGTCATGGCTTTCGTGATGTCATAATGGTCGTAACGGCGACGATGATGTCAAAATGGTCGTCACGGCGACGGTGTTGTTATAATGGTCGTCATGGCGACGATGATGTCATACTGGTCGTCATGGCGACGGTGTTGCCATAATGGTTGTCATGGCGACGATGATGTCATAATGGTCGTCATGGCGAAGATGATGTCATAATGGTCGTCATGGCGACGATGATTTCAATATGGTGGTCATGGCTTTGGTGATGTCATAATGGTCGTCATGGCGACGGTGATATCATAATGGTCGTCATGGCAATGGTGATGTCAGAATGTTCGTCATGGCGACGATGATGTCAGTATGGTGGTCATGGCTTTGGTGATGTGATAATAGTCGTCATGGCGACGATGATGTCATAATGGTCGTCATGGCGACGATGATGTCATAATGGTCGTCATGGCGACGATGATGTCAGTATGGTTGTCATGGCTTTCGTGATGTCATAATGGTCGTAACGGCGACGATGATGTCAAAATGGTCGTCACGGCGACGGTGTTGTTATAATGGTCGTCATGGCGACGATGATGTCATACTGGTCGTCATGGCGACGGTGTTGCCATAATGGTTGTCATGGCGACGATGATGTCATAATGGTCGTCACGGCGACGGTGATGTCATAATGGTCGTCATGGCGACGATGATGTCATACTGGTCGTCATGGCGACGATGACGTCATAATGGTCGTCATGGCGACGATGATGTCATAATGGTCGTCATGCCGACGATGACGTCATAATGGTCGTCATGGCGACGATGACGTCATAATGGTCGTCATGGCGACGATGATGTCATAATGGTCGTCATGGCGACGATGATGTCATAATGGTCGTCATGGCGACGGTGATGTCATAATGGTCGTCATGCCGACGATGATGTCATAATGGTCGTCATGGCGACGATGTTGCCATAATGGTCGTCATGGTGACGATGATGTCATAATGGTCGTCATGGCGACGATGATGTCATAATGGTCGTCATGGCGACGATGATGTCAGCATGGTGGTCATGGCTTTGGTGATGTCATAATGGTCGTCATGGCGACGATGATGTCAGTATGGTGGTCATGGCTTTGGTGATATCATAATGGTCGTCATGGCGACGATGATGTCATAATGGTCGTCATGGCGACGATGATGTCAATATGGTTGTCATGGCTTTGGTGATGTCATAATGGTCGTCATGGCGACGGTGATGTCATAATGGTCGTCATGGCGACGATGATGTCATAATGGTCGTCACGGCGACGATGATGTCATAATGGTCGTCACGGCGACGGTGATGTCATAATGGTCGTCATGGCGACGATGATGTCATAATGGTCGTCTTGGCGACGATGACGTCATAATGGTCGTCATGGCGACGATGATGTCATAATGGTCGTCATGGCGACGGTGATGTCATAATATTCGTCATGGCGACGATGATGTCATAATGGTCGTCATGGCGACGATGATGTCATAATGGTCGTCATGGCGACGATGATGTCATACTGGTCGTCATGGCGACGGTGTTGCCATAATGGTCGTCATGGCGATGATGATGTCATAATGGTCGTCACGGCGACGATGATGTCATAATGGTCGTCACGGCGACGGTAATGTCATAATGGTCGTCATGGCGACGATGATGTCATACTGGTCGTCATGGCGACGGTGTTGCCACAATGGTCGACATGGCGACGATGACGTCATAATGGTCGTCATGGCGACGATGATGTCATAATGGTCGTCATGGCGACGATAATGTCATACTGGTCGTCATGGTGACGGTGTTGCCATAATGGTCGTCATGGCGACGATGATATCAATATGGTTGTCATGGCTTTGGTGATGTCATTATGGTCGTCATGGCTTTGGTGATGTCATAATGGTCGTCATGGCGACGGTGATGTCATAATGGTCGTCACGGCGACGATGATGTCATAATGGTCGTCACGGCGACGATGATGTCATAATGGTCGTCACGGCGACGGTGATGTCATAATGGTCGTCATGGCGACGATGATGTCATACTGGTCGTCATGGCGACGGTGTTGCCATAATGGTCGTCATGGCGACGGTGTTGCCATAATGGTCGTCATGGCGACGATGATGTCATAATGGTCGTCATGGCGACGATGACGTCATAATGGTCGTCATGGCGACGATGATGCCATAATGGTAGTCATGGCGACGGTGATGTCATAATATTCGTCATGGCGATGATGATATCATAATGGTCGTCATGCCGACGATGATGTCATAATGGTCGTCATGGCGACGGTGTTGCCATAATGGTCGTCATGGCGACGATGATGTTATAATGGTCGTCATGGCGACGATGATGTCATAATGGTCGCCATGGCAACGATGATGTCATAATGGTCATCATGGCGACGATGATGTCATAATGGTCGTCATGGCGACGATGATATCATAATGGTCATCATGGCGACGATGATGTCATAATGGTCGTCATGGCGACGATGATGTCATAATGGTTGTCATTGCGACGGTGATTTCATAATAGTCGTCATGGCGACGATGATGTCATAATGGTCGTCATGCCGACGATGATGTCATAATGGCCGTCATGGCGACGGTGTTGCCATAATGGTTGTCATGGTGACGATGATGTCATAATGGTCGTCATGGCGACGATGATATCATAATGGTCGTCATGGCGACGATGATGTCAGTATGGTGGTCATGGCTTTGGTGATGTCATAATGGTCGTCATGGCGACGGTGATGTCATAATGGTCGTCATGGCAATGGTGATGTCAGAATGGTCGTCATGGCGACGATAATGTCAGTATGGTGGTCATGGCTTTGGTGATGTCATAATGGTCGCCATGGCGACGGTGATGTCATAATGGTCGTCATGGCGACGATGATGTCATACTGTCGTCATGGCGATGGTGTTGCCATAATGGTCGTCATGGCGACGATGATGTCATAATGGTCGTCATGGCGACGATGATGTCATACTGGTCGTCATGGCGACGGTGTTGCCATAATGGTCGTTATGGCGACGATGATGTCATAATGGTCGTCATGGCGACGATGATGTCATAATGCTCGTCATGGCGACGAAGATGTCAGTATGGTGGTCATGGCTTTGGTGATGTCATAATGGTCGTCATGGCGACGGTGATGTCATAATGGTCGTCATGGCAATGATGATGTCAGAATGGTCGTCATGGCGACGATGATGTCAGTATGGTTGTCATGGCTTTGGTGATGTCATAATGGTCGCCATGGCGACGGTGATGTCATAATGGTCGTCATGGCGACGATGATGTCATACTGTCGTCATGGCGACGGTGTTGCCATAATGGTCGTCATGGCAACGATGTTGTCATAATGGTCGTCATGGCGACGATGACGTCATAATGGTCGTCATGGCAACGATGACGTCATAATGGTCGTCATGGCGACGATGATGTCATAATGGTCGTCATGGCGACGATGATGTCATAATGGTCGTCATGGCGACGATGATGTCATACTGGTCGTCATGGCGACGGTGTTGACATAATGGTCGTCATGGCGACGATGATGTCATAATGGTCGTCATGCCGACGATGATGTCATACTGGTCGTCATGGCGACGATGATGTCAATATGGTTGTCATGGCTTTGGTGATGTCATTATGGTCGTCATGGCTTTGGTGATGTCATAAAGGTCGTCATGGCGACGGTGATGTCATAATGGTCGTCATGGCGACGATGATGTCATAATGGTCATCACGGCGACGATGATGTCATAATGGTCGTAATGGCGACGATGATGTCATAGTGGTCATCACGGCGACGGTTATGTCATAATGGTCGTCATGGCGACGATGATGTCATACTGATCGTCATGGCGACGGTGTTGCCATAATGGTCGTCATGGCGACGATGATGTCATAATGGTCGTCATGGCGACGATGATGTCATAATGGTCGTCACGGCGACGGTAATGTCATAATGGTCGTCATGGCGACGATGATGTCATACTGGTCTTCATGGCGACGGTGTTGCCATAATGGTTGACATGGCGACGATGACGTCATAATGGTCGTCATGGCGACGATGATGTCATAATTGTCGTCATGGCGACGATGATGTCATACTGGTCGTCATGGTGACGGTGTTGCCATAATGGTCGTCATGGCGACGATGATGTCAATATGGTTGTCATGGCTTTGGTGATGTCATTATGGTCGTCATGGCTTTGGTGATGTCATAAAGGTCGTCATGGCGACGGTGATGTCATAATGGTCGTCATGGCGACGATGATGTCATAATGGTCATCACGGCGACGATGATGTCATAATGGTCGTCATGGCGACGATGATGTCATAGTGGTCATCACGGCGACGGTTATGTCATAATGGTCGTCATGGCGACGATGATGTCATACTGATCGTCATGGCGACGGTGTTGCCATAATGGTCGTCATGGCGACGATGATGTCATAATGGTCGTCATGGCGACGATGATGTCATAATGGTCGTCATGCCGACGATGATGTCATAATGGTCGTCATGGCGACGATGATGTCATAATGGTCGTCATGGCGACGATGACGTCATAATGGTCGTCATGGCGACGGTGATGTCATAATATTCGTCATGGCGACGATGATATCATAATCGTCGTCATGCCGACGATGATGTCATAATGGTCGTCATGGCGACGGTGTTGCCATAATGGTCGTCATGGCGACGATGATGTCATAATGGTCGTCATGGCGACGATGATGTCATAATGATCGTCATGGCGACGATGATGTCAGTATGGTGGTCATGGCTTTGGTGATGTCATAATGGTCATCATGGCGACGGTGATGTCATAATGGCCGTCATGGCAATGGTGATGTCAGAATGGTCGTCATGGCGACGATGATGTCAGTATGGTGGTCATGGCTTTGGTGATGTCATAATGGTCGTCATGGCGACGATGATGTCATTATGGTTGTCATGGCTTTGGTGATGTCATAATGGTCGTCATGGCGACGGTGATGTCATAATGGTCGTCATGGCGACGATGATGTCATAATGGTCGTCACGGCGAGGATGATGTCATAATGGTCGTCACGGCAGCGGTGATGTCATAATGGTCGTCATGGCGACGATGATGTCATACTGGTCTTCATGGCGACGATGATGCCATAATGGTCGTCATGGCGACGATGATGCCATAATGGTCGTCATGGCGACGATGACGTCTTAATGGTCATCATGGCGACGATGATGTCATAATGGTCGTCATGGCGACGATGATGTTATACTGGTCGTCATGGCGACGGTGTTGCCATAATGGTCGTCATGGCGACGGTGATGTCATAATGGTCGTCATGGCGACGATGATGTCATAATGGTCGTCATGGCGACGGTGATGTCATAATGGTCGTCATGCCGACGATGATGTCATAATGGTCGTCATGGCGAAGATGATGTCATAATGGTCGTCATGGCGACGATGATGTCATAATGGTCGTCATGGCGACGATGATGTCATAATGGTCGTCATGGCGACGATGATGTCATAATGGTCGTCATGGCGACGGTGTTGCCATAATGGTCGTCATGGCGACGATGATGTCATAATGGTCGTCATATCGACGATGATGTCATAATGGTCGTCATGGCGACGATGATGTCAATATGGTGGTCATGGCTTTGGTGATGTCATAATGGTCGTCATGGCGACGGTGATATCATAATGGTCGTCATGGCAATGGTGATGTCAGAATGTTCGTCATGTCGACGATGATGTCAGTATGGTGGTCATGGCTTTGGTGATGTCATAATAGTCGTCATGGCGACGATGATGTCATAATGGTCGTCATGGCGACGATGATGTCATAATGGTCGTCATGGCGACGATGATGTCAGTATGGTTGTCATGGCTTTGGTGATGTCATAATGGTCGTCACGGCGACGATGATGTCAAAATGGTCGTCACGGCGACGGTGTTGTTATAATGGTCATCATGGCGACGATGATGTCATACTGGTCGTCATGGCGACGGTGTTGCCATAATGGTTGTCATGGCGACGATGATGTCATAATGGTTGTCATGGCGACGATGATGTCATAATGGTCGTCACGGCGACGGTGATGTCATAATGGTCGTCATGGCGACGATGACGTCATACTGGTCATCATGGCGACGGTGATGTCATAATGGCCGTCATGGCAATGGTGATGTCAGAATGGTCGTCATGGCGACGATGATGTCAGTATGGTGGTCATGGCTTTGGTGATGTCATAATGGTCGTCATGGCGACGATGATGTCATTATGGTTGTTATGGCTTTGGTGATGTCATAATGGTCGTCATGGCGACGGTGATGTCATAATGGTCGTCATGGCGACGATGATGTCATAATGGTCGTCACGGCGAGGATGATGTCATAATGGTCGTCACGGCAGCGGTGATGTCATAATGGTCGTCATGGAGACGATGATGTCATACTGGTCGTCATGGCGACGGTGTTGCCATAATGTCTTCATGGCGACGATGATGTCATAATGGTCGTCATGGCGACGATGATGTCAATATGGTGGTCATGGCTTTGGTGATGTCATAATGGTCGTCATGGCGACGGTGATATCATAATGGTCGTCATGGCAATGGTGATGTCAGAATGTTCGTCATGGCGACGATGATGTCAGTATGGTGGTCATGGCTTTGGTGATGTCATAATAGTCGTCATGGCGACGATGATGTCATAATGGTCGTCATGGCGACGATGATGTCATAATGGTCGTCATGGCGACGATGATGTCAGTATGGTTGTCATGGCTTTGGTGATGTCATAATGGTCGTCACGGCGACGATGATGTCAAAATGGTCGTCACGGCGACGGTGTTGTTATAATGGTCGTCATGGCGACGATGATGTCATACTGGTCGTCATGGCGACGGTGTTGCCATAATGGTTGTCATGGCGACGATGATGTCATAATGGTTGTCATGGCGACGATGATGTCATAATGGTCGTCACGGCGACGGTGATGTCATAATGGTCGTCATGGCGACGATGACGTCATACTGGTCATCATGGCGACGGTGATGTCATAATGGCCGTCATGGCAATGGTGATGTCAGAATGGTCGTCATGGCGACGATGATGTCAGTATGGTGGTCATGGCTTTGGTGATGTCATAATGGTCGTCATGGCGACGATGATGTCATTATGGTTGTTATGGCTTTGGTGATGTCATAATGGTCGTCATGGCGACGGTGATGTCATAATGGTCGTCATGGCGACGATGATGTCATAATGGTCGTCACGGCGAGGATGATGTCATAATGGTCGTCACGGCAGCGGTGATGTCATAATGGTCGTCATGGAGACGATGATGTCATACTGGTCGTCATGGCGACGGTGTTGCCATAATGTCTTCATGGCGACGATGATGCCATAATGGTCGTCATGGCGACGATGATGCCATAATGGTCGTCATGGCGACGATGACGTCTTAATGGTCGTCATGGCGACGATGATGTCATAATGGTCGTCATGGCGACGATGATGTCATACTGGTCGTCATGGCGACGGTGTTGCCATAATGGTCGTCATGGCGACGGTGATGTCATAATGGTCGTCATGCCGATGATGATGTCATAATGGTCGTCATGGCGAAGATGATGTCATAATGGTCGTCATGGCGACGATGATGTCATAATGGTCGTCATGGCGACGATGATGTCATAATGGTCGTCATGGCGACGATGATGTCATAATGGTCGTCATGGCGACGGTGATGTCATAATAGTCGTCATGGCGACGATGATGTCATAATGGTCGTCATGGCGACGGTGTTGCCATAATGGTCGTCATGGCGACGATGATGTCATAATGGTCGTCATGGCGACGATGATGTCATAATGGTCGTCATGGCGACGATGATGTCAATATGGTGGTCATGGCTTTGGTGATGTCATAATGGTCGTCATGGCGATGGTGATATCATAATAGTCGTCATGGCAATGGTGATGTCAGAATGTTCGTCATGGCGACGATGATGTCAGTATGGTGGTCATGGCTTTGGTGATGTCATAATAGTCGTCATGGCGACGATGATGTCATAATGGTCGTCATGGCGACGATGATGTCATAATGGTCGTCATGGCGACGATGATGTCAGTATGGTTGTCATGGCTTTGGTGATGTCATAATGGTCGTCATGGCGACGATGATGTCATAATGGTCGTCATGGCGACGATGATGTCATACTGGTCGTCATGGCGACGGTGTTGCCATAATGGTCGTCATGGCGACGGTGATGTCATAATGGTCGTCATGCCGACGATGATGTCATACTGGTCGTCATGGCGACGGTGATGTCATAATGGTCGTCATGCCGACGATGATGTCATAATGGTCGTCATGGCGAAGATGATGTCATAATGGTCGTCATGGCGACGATGATGTCATAATGGTCGTCATGGCGACGATGATGTCATAATGGTCGTCATGGCGACGATGATGTCATAATGGTCGTCATGGCAATGGTGATGTCAGAATGTTCGTCATGGCGACGATGATGTCAATATGGTGGTCATGGCTTTGGTGATGTCATAATGGTCGTCATGGCGACGATGATGTCATAATGGTCGTCATGGCGACGATGATGTCATAATGGTCGTCATGGCAATGGTGATGTCATAATGGTCGTCATGGCGACGATGATGTCAATATGGTGGTCATGGCTTTGGTGATGTCATAATGGTCGTCATGGCGACGGTGATATCATAATGGTCGTCATGGCAATGGTGATGTCAGAATGTTCGTCATGGCGACGATGATGTCAGTATGGTGGCTATGGCTTTGGTGATGTCATAATAGTCGTCATGGCGACGATGATGTCATAATGGTCGTCATGGCGACGATGATGTCATAATGGTCGTCATGGCGACGATGATGTCAGTATGGTTGTCATGGCTTTGGTTATGTCATAATGGTCGTCACGGCGACGATGATGTCAAAATGGTCGTCACGGCGACGGTGTTGTTATAATGGTCGTCATGGCGACGATGATGTCATACTGGTCGTCATGGCGACGGTGTTGCCATAATGGTTGTCATGGCGACGATGATGTCATAATGGTTGTCATGGCGACGATGATGTCATAATGGTCGTCACGGCGACGGTGATGTCATAATGGTCGTCACGGCGACGATGACGTCATACTGGTCGTCATGGCGACGATGACGTCATAATGGTCGTCATGCCGACGATGACGTCATAATGGTCGTCATGGCGACGATGATGTCATAATGGTCGTCATGGCGACGATGACGTCATAATGGTCGTCATGGTGACGATGATGTCATAATGATCGTCATGGCGACGATGATGTCATAATGGTCGTCATGGCGACGGTGATGTCATAATGGCCGTCATGGCGACGGTGTTGCCATAATGGTCGTCATGGTGACGATGATGTCATAATGGTCGTCATGGCGACGATGATATCATAATGGTCGTCATGGCGACGATGATGTCAGTATGGTGGTCATGGCTTTGGTGATGTCATAATGGTCGTCATGGCGTCGGTGATGTCATAATGGTCGTCATGGCAATGGTGATGTCAGAATGGTCGTCATGGCGACGATAATGTCAGTATGGTGGTCATGGCTTTGGTGATGTCATAATGGTCGCCATGGCGACGGTGATGTCATAATGGTCGTCATGGCGACGATGATGTCATACTGTCGTCATGGCGACGGTGTTGCCATAATGGTCGTCATGGCGACGATGATGTCATAATGGTCGTCATGGCGAAGATGATGTCATACTGGTCGTCATGGCGACGGTGTTGCCATAATGGTCGTCATGGCGACGATGATGTCATAATGGTCGTCATGCGGACGATGATGTCATACTGGTCGTCATGGCGACGGTGTTGCCATAATGGTCGTTATGGCGACGATGATGTCATAATAGTCGTCATGGCGACGATGATGTCATAATGGTCGTCATGGCGACGAAGATGTCAGTATGGTGGTCATGGCTTTGGTGATGTCATAATGGTCGTCATGGCGACGGTGATGTCATAATGGTCGTCATGGCAATGGTGATGTCAGAATGGTCGTCATGGCGACGATGATGTCAATATGGTTGTCATGGCTTTGGTGATGTCATAATGGACATCATGGCGACGGTGATGTCATAATGGTCGTCATGGCGACGATGATGTCAGTATGGTGGTCATGGCTTTGGTGATGTCATAATGGTCGCCATGGCGACGGTGATGTCATAATGGTCGTCATGGCGATGATGATGTCATACTGTCGTCATGGCGACGGTGTTGCCATAATGGTCGTCATGGCAACGATGACGTCATAATGGTCGTCATGGCGACGATGATGTCATAATGGTCGTCATGGCGACGATGATGTCATACTGGTCGTCATGGCGACGGTGTTGACATAATGGTCGTCATGGCGACGATGATGTCATAATGGTCGTCATGCCGACGATGATGTCATACTGGTCGTCATGGCGACGGTGTTGCCATAATGGTCGTTATGGCGACGATGATGTCATAATGGTCGTCACGGCGACGGTAATGTCATAATGGTCGTCATGGCGACGATGATGTCATACTGGTCGTCATGGCGACGGTGTTGCCATAATGGTCGACATGGCGACGATGACGTCATAATGGTCGTCATGGCGACGATGATGTCATAATTGTCGTCATGGCGACGATGATGTCATACTGGTCGTCATGGTGACGGTGTTGCCATAATGGTCGTCATGGCGACGATGATGTCAATATGGTTGTCATGGCTTTGGTGATGTCATTATGGTCGTCATGGCTTTGGTGATGTCATAAAGGTCGTCAAGGCGACGGTGATGTCATAATGGTCGTCATGGCGACGATGATGTCATAATGGTCATCACGGCGACGATGATGTCATAATGGTCGTCATGGCGACGATGATGTCATAGTGGTCATCACGGCGACGGTTATGTCATAATGGTCGTCATGGCGACGATGATGTCATACTGATCGTCATGGCGACGGTGTTGCCATAATGGTCGTCATGGCGACGATGATGTCATAATGGTCGTCATGGCGACGATGATGTCATAATGGTCGTCATGGCGACGGTGATGTCATAATGGCCGTCATGGCGACGGTGTTGCCATAATGGTCGTCATGGTGACGATGATGTCATAATGGTCGTCATGGCGACGATGATATCATAATGGTCGTCATGGCGACGATGATGTCAGTATGGTGGTCATGGCTTTGGTGATGTCATAATGGTCGTCATGGCGTCGGTGATGTCATAATGGTCGTCATGGCAATGGTGATGTCAGAATGGTCGTCATGGCGACGATAATGTCAGTATGGTGGTCATGGCTTTGGTGATGTCATAATGGTCGCCATGGCGACGGTGATGTCATAATGGTCGTCATGGCGACGATGATGTCATACTGTCGTCATGGCGACGGTGTTGCCATAATGGTCGTCATGGCGACGATGATGTCATAATGGTCGTCATGGCGACGATGATGTCATACTGGTCGTCATGGCGACGGTGTTGCCATAATGGTCGTCATGGCGACGATGATGTCATAATGGTCGTCATGCGGACGATGATGTCATACTGGTCGTCATGGCGACGGTGTTGCCATAATGGTCGTTATGGCGACGATGATGTCATAATGGTCGTCATGGCGACGATGATGTCATAATGGTCGTCATGGCGACGAAGATGTCAGTATGGTGGTCATGGCTTTGGTGATGTCATAATGGTCGTCATGGCGACGGTGATGTCATAATGGTCGTCATGGCAATGGTGATGTCAGAATGGTCGTCATGGCGACGATGATGTCAATATGGTTGTCATGGCTTTGGTGATGTCATAATGGACATCATGGCGACGGTGATGTCATAATGGTCGTCATGGCGACGATGATGTCAGTATGGTGGTCATGGCTTTGGTGATGTCATAATGGTCGCCATGGCGACGGTGATGTCATAATGGTCGTCATGGCGATGATGATGTCATACTGTCGTCATGGCGACGGTGTTGCCATAATGGTCGTCATGGCAACGATGACGTCATAATGGTCGTCATGGCGACGATGATGTCATAATGGTCGTCATGGCGACGATGATGTCATACTGGTCGTCATGGCGACGGTGTTGACATAATGGTCGTCATGGCGACGATGATGTCATAATGGTCGTCATGCCGACGATGATGTCATACTGGTCGTCATGGCGACGGTGTTGCCATAATGGTCGTTATGGCGACGATGATGTCATAATGGTCGTCACGGCGACGGTAATGTCATAATGGTCGTCATGGCGACGATGATGTCATACTGGTCGTCATGGCGACGGTGTTGCCATAATGGTCGACATGGCGACGATGACGTCATAATGGTCGTCATGGCGACGATGATGTCATAATTGTCGTCATGGCGACGATGATGTCATACTGGTCGTCATGGTGACGGTGTTGCCATAATGGTCGTCATGGCGACGATGATGTCAATATGGTTGTCATGGCTTTGGTGATGTCATTATGGTCGTCATGGCTTTGGTGATGTCATAAAGGTCGTCAAGGCGACGGTGATGTCATAATGGTCGTCATGGCGACGATGATGTCATAATGGTCATCACGGCGACGATGATGTCATAATGGTCGTCATGGCGACGATGATGTCATAGTGGTCATCACGGCGACGGTTATGTCATAATGGTCGTCATGGCGACGATGATGTCATACTGATCGTCATGGCGACGGTGTTGCCATAATGGTCGTCATGGCGAAGATGATGTCATAATGGTCGTCATGGCGACGATGACGTCATAATGGTCGTCATGGCGACGATGATGTCATAATGGTCGTCATGGCGACGGTGATGTCATAATATTCGTCATGGCGACGATGATATCATAATGGTCGTCATGCCGACGATGATGTCATAATGGTCGTCATGGCGACGGTGTTGCCATAATGGTCGTCATGGCGACGATGATGTCATAATGGTCGTCATGGCGACGATGATGTCATAATGATCGTCATGGCGACGATGATGTCAGTATGGTGGTCATGGCTTTGGTGATGTCATAATGGTCATCATGGCGACGGTGATGTCATAATGGCCGTCATGGCAATGGTGATGTCAGAATGGTCGTCATGGCTTTGGTGATGTCATAATCGTCGTCATGGCGACGATGATGTCATTATGGTTGTCATGGCTTTGGTGATGTCATAATGGTCGTCATGGCGACGGTGATGTCATAATGGTCGTCATGGCGACGATGATGTCATAATGGTCGTCACGGCGAGGATGATGTCATAATGGTCGTCACGGCAGCGGTGATGTCATAATGGTCGTCATGGCGACGATGATGTCATACTGGTCGTCATGGCGACGCTGTTGCCATAATGTCTTCATGGCGACGATGATGCCATAATGGTCGTCATGGCGACGATGATGCCATAATGGTCGTCATGGCGACGATGATGTCATACTGGTCGTCATGGCGACGGTGTTGCCATAATGGTCGTCATGGCGACGGTGATGTCATAATGGTCGTCATGGCGACGGTGATGTCATAATGGTCGTCATGCCGACGATGATGTCATACTGGTCGTCATGGCGACGGTGATGTCATAATGGTCGTCATGCCGACGATGATGTCATAATGGTCGTCATGGCGAAGATGATGTCATAATGGTCGTCATGGCGACGATGATGTCATAATGGTCGTCATGGCGACGATGATGTCATAATGGTCGTCATGGCGACGGTGATGTCATAATAGTCGTCATGGCGACGTTGATGTCATAATGGTCGTCATGGCGACGGTGTTGCCATAATGGTCGTCATGGCGACGATGATGTCATAATGGTCGTCATGGCGACGATGATGTCATAATGGTCGTCATGGCGACGATGATGTAAATATGGTGGTCATGGCTTTGGTGATGTCATAATGGTCGTCATGGCGACGGTGATATCATAATGGTCGTCATGGCAATGGTGATGTCAGAATGTTCGTCATGGCGACGATGATGTCAGTATGGTGGTCATGGCTTTGGTGATGTCATAATAGTCGTCATGGCGACGATGATGTCATAATGGTCGTCATGGCGACGATGATGTCATAATGGTCGTCATGGCGACGATGATGTCAGTATGGTTGTCATGGCTTTGGTGATGTCATAATGGTCGTCACGGCGACGATGATGTCAAAATGGTCGTCACGGCGACGGTGTTGTTATAATGGTCGTCATGGCGATGATGATGTCATACTGGTCGTCATGGCGACGGTGTTGCCATAATGGTTGTCATGGCGACGATGATGTCATAATGGTTGTCATGGCGACGATGATGTCATAATGGTCGTCACGGCGACGGTGAGGTCATAATGGTCGTCACGGCGACGATGACGTCATACTGGTCGTCATGGCGACGATGACGTCATAATGGTCGTCATGCCGACGATGACGTCATAATGGTCGTCATGGCGACGATGATGTCATAATGATCGTCATGGCGACGATGACGTCATAATGGTCGTCATGGCGACGATGATGTCATAATGATCGTCATGGCGACGATGATGTCATAATGGTCGTCATGGCGACGGTGATGTCATAATGGTCGTCATGCCGACGATGATGTCATAATGGTCGTCATGGCGACGGTGTTGCCATAATGGTCGTCATGGTGACGATGATGTCATAATGGTCGTCATGGCGACGATGATGTCAGTATGGTGGTCATGGCTTTGGTGATGTCATAATGGTCGTCATGGCGACGATGATGTCAGTATGGTGGTCAAGGCATTGGTGATGTCATAAAGGTCGTCATGGCGACGATGATGTCATACTGGTCGTCATGGCGACGGTGTTGCCATAATGGTCGTCACGGCGATGATGATGTCATAATGGTCGTCACGGCGACGATGATGTCATAATGGTCGTCACGGCGACGGTAATGTCATAATGGTCGTCATGGCGACGATGATGTCATACTGATCGTCATGCCGACGATGATGTCATACTGGTCGTCATGGCGACGGTGTTGCCATAATGGTCGTTATGGCGACGATGATGTCATAATGATCGTCACGGCGACGGTAATGTCATAATGGTCGTCATGGCGACGATGATGTCATACTGGTCGTCATGGCGACGGTGTTGCCATAATGGTCGACATGGCGACAATGACGTCATAATGGTCGTCATGGCGACGATGATGTCATAATGGTCGTCATGGCGACGATGATGTCATACTGGTCGGCATGGTGACGGTGTTGCCATAATGGTCGTCATGGCGACGATGATGTCAAAATGGTTGTCATGGCTTTGGTGATGTCATTATGGTCGTCATGGCTTTGGTGATGTCATAAAGGTCGTCATGGCGACGGTGATGTCATAATAGTCGTCATGGCGACGATGATGTCATAATGGTCATCACGGCGACGATGATGTCATAATGGTCGTCATGGCGACGATGATGTCATAGTGGTCATCACGGCGACGGTTATGTCATAATGGTCGTCATGGCGACGATGATGTCATACTGATCGTCATGGCGACTGTGTTGCCATAATGGTCGTCATGGCGACGATGATGTCATAATGGTCGTCATGGCGACGGTGATGTCATAATGGTCGTCATGCCGACGATGATGTCATAATGGTCGTCATGGCGAAGATGATGTCATAATTGTCGTCATGGCGACGATGATGTCATAATGGTCGTCATGGCGACGATGACGTCATAATGGTCATCATGGCGACGATGATGTCATAATGTTCGTCATGGCGACGATGACGTCATAATGGTCGTCATGGCGACGATGATGTCATAATGGTCGTCATGGCGACGGTGATGTCATAATATTCGTCATGGCGACGATGATATCATAATGGTCGTCATGCCGACGATGATGTCATAATGGTCGTCATGGCGACGGTGTTGCCATAATGGTCGTCATGGCGACGATGATGTCATAATGGTCGTCATGGCGACGATGATGTCATAATGATCGTCATGGCGACGATGATGTCAGTATGGTGGTCATGGCTTTGGTGATGTCATAATGGTCATCATGGCGACGGTGATGTCATAATGGCCGTCATGGCAATGGTGATGTCAGAATGGTCGTCATGGCGACGATGATGTCAGTATGGTGGTCATGGCTTTGGTGATGTCATAATGGTCGTCACGGCGACGATGATGTCATTATGGTTGTCATGGCTTTGGTGATGTCATAATGGTCGTCATGGCGACGGTGATGTCATAATGGTCGTCATGGCGACGATGATGTCATAATGGTCGTCACGGCGAGGATGATGTCATAATGGTCGTCAAGGCAGCGGTGATGTCATAATGGTCGTCATGGCGACGATGATGTCATACTGGTCGTCATGGCGACGGTGTTGCCATAATGTCTTCATGGCGACGATGATGCCATAATGGTCGTCATGGCGACGATGATGCCATAATGGTCGTCATGGCGACGATGACGTCTTAATGGTCGTCATGGCGACGATGATGTCATAATGGTCGTCATGGCGACGATGATGTCATACTGGTCGTCATGGCGACGGTGTTGCCATAATGGTCGTCATGGCGACGGTGATGTCATAATGGTCGTCATGCCGACGATGATGTCATAATGGTCGTCATGCCGACGATGATGTCATAATGGTCGTCATGCCGACGATGATGTCATAATGGTCGTCATGGCGAAGATGATGTCATAATGGTCGTCATGGCGACGATGATGTCATAATGGTCGTCATGGCGACGATGATGTCATAATGGTCGTCATGGCGACGATGATGTCATAATGGTCGTCATGGCGACGGTGCTGTCATAATAGTCGTCATGGCGACGATAATGTCATAATGGTCGTCATGGCGACGGTGTTGCCATAATGGTCGTCATGGCGACGATGATGTCATAACGGTCGTCATGGCGACGATGATGTCATAATGGTCGTCATGGCGACGATGATGTCAATATGGTGGTCATGGCTTTGGTGATGTCATAATGGTCGTCATGGCGACGGTGATATCATAATGGTCGTCATGGCTTTGGTGATGTCATAATGGTCGTCACGGCGACGATGATGTCAAAATGGTCGTCACGGCGACGGTGTTGTTATAATGGTCGTCATGGCGACGATGATGTCATACTGGTCGTCATGGCGACGGTGTTGCCATAATGGTTGTCATGGCGACGATGATGTCATAATGGTTGTCATGGCGACGATGATGTCATAATGGTCGTCACGGCGACGGTGATGTCATAATGGTCGTCATGGCGACGATGACGTCATACTGGTCGTCATGGCGACGATGACGTCATAATGGTCGTCATGCCGACGATGACGTCATAATGGTCGTCATGGCGACGATGGTGTCATAATGGTCGTCATGGCGACGATGACGTCATAATGGTCGTCATGGCGACGATGATGTCATAATGATCGTCATGGCGACGATGATGTCATAATGGTCGTCATGGCGACGGTGATGTCATAATGGTCGTCATGCCGACGATGATGTCATGATGGTCGTCATGGCGACGATGATGTCATAATGGTCGTCATGGCGAAGATGATGTCATAATGGTCGTCATGGCGACGATGATGTCATAATGGTCGTCATGGCGACGATGACGTCATAATGGTCGTCATGGCGACGATGATGTCATAATGGTCGTCATGGCGACGATGACGTCATAATGGTCGTCATGGCGACGATGACGTCATAATGGTCGTCATGGCGACGATGATGTCATAATGGCCGTCATGGCGATGGTGATGTCATAATATTCGTCATGGCGACGATGATATCATAATGGTCGTCATGCCGACGATGATGTCATAATGGTCGTCATGGCGACGGTGTTGCCATAATGGTCGTCATGGCGACGATGATGTCATAATGGTCGTCATGGCGACGATGATGTCATAATGATCGTCATGGCGACGATGATGTCAGTATGGTGGTCATGGCTTTGGTGATGTCATAATGGTCATCATGGCGACGGTGATGTCATAATGGCCGTCATGGCAATGGTGATGTCAGAATGGTCGTCATGGCGACGATGATGTCAGTATGGTGGTCATGGCTTTTGTGATGTCATAATGGTCGTCATGGCGACGATGATGTCATTATGGTTGTCATGGCTTTGGTGATGTCATAATGGTCGTCATGGCGACGGTGATGTCATAATGGTCGTCATGGCGACGATGATGTCATAATGGTCGTCACGGCGAGGATGATGTCATAATGGTCGTCACGGCAGCGGTGATGTCATAATGGTCGTCATGGCGACGATGATGTCATACTGGTCGTCATGGCGACGGTGTTGCCATAATGTCTTCATGGCGACGATGATGCCATAATGGTCGTCATGGCGACGATGATGCCATAATGGTCGTCATGGCGACGATGACGTCTTAATGGTCGTCATGGCGACGATGATGTCATAATGGTTGTCATGGCGACGATGATGTCATACTGGTCGTCATGGCGACGGTGTTGCCATAATGGTCGTCATGGCGACGGTGATGTCATAATGGTCGTCATGCCGACGATAATGTCATACTGGTCTTCATGGCGACGGTGATGTCATAATGGTCGTCATGGCGACGGTGATGTCATAATATTCGTCATGGCGACGATGATATCATAATGGTCGTCATGCCGATGATGATGTCATAATGGTCGTCATGGCGACGGTGTTGCCATAATGGTCGTCATGGCGACGATGATGTCATAATGGTCGTCATGGCGACGATGATGTCATAATGATCGTCATGGCGACGATGATGTCAGTATGGTGGTCATGGCTTTGGTGATGTCATAATGGTCATCATGGCGACGGTGATGTCATAATGGCCGTCATGGCAATGGTGATGTCAGAATGGTCGTCATGGCGACGATGATGTCAGTATGGTGGTCATGGCTTTGGTGATGTCATAATGGTCGTCATGGCGACGATGATGTCATTATGGTTGTCATGGTTTGGTGATGTCATAGTGGTCGTCATGGCGACGGTGATGTCATAATGGTCGTCATGGCGACGATGATGTCATAATGGTCGTCACGGCGAGGATGATGTCATAATGGTCGTCACGGCAGCGGTGATGTCATAAAGGTCGTCATGGCGACGATAATGTCATACTGGTCGTCATGGCGACGGTGTTGCCATAATGTCTTCATGGCGACGATGATGCCATAATGGTCGTCATGGCGACGATGACGTCTTAATGGTCGTCATGGCGACGATGATGTCATAATGGTCGTCATGGCGACGGTGATGTCATAATAGTCGTCATGGCGACGATGATGTCATTATGGTCGTCATGGCGACGGTGTTGCCATAATGGTCGTCATGGCGACGATGATGTCATAATGGTCGTCATGGCGACGATGATGTCATAATGGTCGTCATGGCGACGATGATGTAAATATGGTGGTCATGGCTTTGGTGATGTCATAATGGTCGTCATGGCGACGGTGATATCATAATGGTCGTCATGGCAATGGTGATGTCAGAATGTTCGTCATGGCGACGATGATGTCAGTATGGTGGTCATGGCTTTGGTGATGTCATAATAGTCGTCATGGCGACGATGATGTCATAATGGTCGTCATGGCGACGATGATGTCATAATGGTCGTCATGGCGACGATGATGTCAGTATGGTTGTCATGGCTTTGGTGATGTCATAATGGTCGTCACGGCGACGATGATGTCAAAATGGTCGTCACGGCGACGGTGTTGTTATAATGGTCGTCATGGCGATGATGATGATGTCATACTGGTCGTCATGGCGACGGTGTTGCCATAATGGTTGTCATGGCGACGATGATGTCATAATGGTTGTCATGGCGACGATGATGTCATAATGGTCGTCACGGCGACGGTGATGTCATAATGGTCGTCACGGCGACGATGACGTCATACTGGTCGTCATGGCGACGATGACGTCATAATGGTCGTCATGCCGACGATGACGTCATAATGGTCGTCATGGCGACGATGATGTCATAATGATCGTCATGGCGACGATGACGTCATAATGGTCGTCATGGCGACGATGATGTCATAATGATCGTCATGGCGACGATGATGTCATAATGGTCGTCATGGCGACGGTGATGTCATAATGGTCGTCATGCCGACGATGATGTCATAATGGTCGTCATGGCGACGGTGTTGCCATAATGGTCGTCATGGTGACGATGATGTCATAATGGTCGTCATGGCGACGATGATGTCAGTATGGTGGTCATGGCTTTGGTGATGTCATAATGGTCGTCATGGCGACGATGATGTCAGTATGGTGGTCAAGGCATTGGTGATGTCATAAAGGTCGTCATGGCGACGATGATGTCATACTGGTCGTCATGGCGACGGTGTTGCCATAATGGTCGTCACGGCGATGATGATGTCATAATGGTCGTCACGGCGACGATGATGTCATAATGGTCGTCACGGCGACGGTAATGTCATAATGGTCGTCATGGCGACGATGATGTCATACTGATCGTCATGCCGACGATGATGTCATACTGGTCGTCATGGCGACGGTGTTGCCATAATGGTCGTTATGGCGACGATGATGTCATAATGATCGTCACGGCGACGGTAATGTCATAATGGTCGTCATGGCGACGATGATGTCATACTGGTCGTCATGGCGACGGTGTTGCCATAATGGTCGACATGGCGACAATGACGTCATAATGGTCGTCATGGCGACGATGATGTCATAATGGTCGTCATGGCGACGATGATGTCATACTGGTCGGCATGGTGACGGTGTTGCCATAATGGTCGTCATGGCGACGATGATGTCAAAATGGTTGTCATGGCTTTGGTGATGTCATTATGGTCGTCATGGCTTTGGTGATGTCATAAAGGTCGTCATGGCGACGGTGATGTCATAATAGTCGTCATGGCGACGATGATGTCATAATGGTCATCACGGCGACGATGATGTCATAATGGTCGTCATGGCGACGATGATGTCATAGTGGTCATCACAGCGACGGTTATGTCATAATGGTCGTCATGGCGACGATGATGTCATACTGATCGTCATGGCGACTGTGTTGCCATAATGGTCGTCATGGCGACGATGATGTCATAATGGTCGTCATGGCGACGGTGATGTCATAATGGTCGTCATGCCGACGATGATGTCATAATGGTCGTCATGGCGAAGATGATGTCATAATTGTCGTCATGGCGACGATGATGTCATAATGGTCGTCATGGCGACGATGACGTCATAATGGTCGTCATGGCGACGATGATGTCATAATGTTCGTCATGGCGACGATGACGTCATAATGGTCGTCATGGCGACGATGATGTCATAATGGTCGTCATGGCGACGGTGATGTCATAATATTCGTCATGGCGACGATGATATCATAATGGTCGTCATGCCGACGATGATGTCATAATGGTCGTCATGGCGACGGTGTTGCCATAATGGTCGTCATGGCGACGATGATGTCATAATGGTCGTCATGGCGACGATGATGTCATAATGATCGTCATGGCGACGATGATGTCAGTATGGTGGTCATGGCTTTGGTGATGTCATAATGGTCATCATGGCGACGGTGATGTCATAATGGCCGTCATGGCAATGGTGATGTCAGAATGGTCGTCATGGCGACGATGATGTCAGTATGGTGGTCATGGCTTTGGTGATGTCATAATGGTCGTCACGGCGACGATGATGTCATTATGGTTGTCATGGCTTTGGTGATGTCATAATGGTCGTCATGGCGACGGTGATGTCATAATGGTCGTCATGGCGACGATGATGTCATAATGGTCGTCACGGCGAGGATGATGTCATAATGGTCGTCAAGGCAGCGGTGATGTCATAATGGTCGTCATGGCGACGATGATGTCATACTGGTCGTCATGGCGACGATGATGTCATACTGGTCGTCATGGCGACGATGATGCCATAATGGTCGTCATGGCGACGATGATGCCATAATGGTCGTCATGGCGACGATGACGTCTTAATGGTCGTCATGGCGACGATGATGTCATAATGGTCGTCATGGCGACGATGATGTCATACTGGTCGTCATGGCGACGGTGTTGCCATAATGGTCGTCATGGCGACGGTGATGTCATAATGGTCGTCATGCCGACGATGATGTCATAATGGTCGTCATGGCGACGGTGATGTCATAATGGTCGTCATGCCGACGATGATGTCATAATGGTCGTCATGGCGAAGATGATGTCATAATGGTCGTCATGGCGACGATGATGTCATAATGGTCGTCATGGCGACGATGATGTCATAATGGTCGTCATGGCGACGATGATGTCATAATGGTCGTCATGGCGACGGTGATGTCATAATAGTCGTCATGGCGACGATGATGTCATAATGGTCGTCATGGCGACGGTGTTGCCATAATGGTCGTCATGGCGACGATGATGTCATAACGGTCGTCATGGCGACGATGATGTCATAATGGTCGTCATGGCGACGATGATGTCAATATGGTGGTCATGGCTTTGGTGATGTCATAATGGTCGTCATGGCGACGGTGATATCATAATGGTCGTCATGGCAATGGTGATGTCAGAATGTTCGTCATGGCGACGATGATGTCAGTATGGTGGTCATGGCTTTGGTGATGTCATAATAGTCGTCATGGCGACGATGATGTTATAATGGTCGTCATGGCGACGATGATGTCATAATGGTCGTCATGGCGACGATGATGTCAGTATGGTTGTCATGGCTTTGGTGATGTCATAATGGTCGTCACGGCGACGATGATGTCAAAATGGTCGTCACGGCGACGGTGTTGTTATAATGGTCGTCATGGCGACGATGATGTCATACTGGTCGTCATGGCGACGGTGTTGCCATAATGGTTGTCATGGCGACGATGATGTCATAATGGTTGTCATGGCGACGATGATGTCATGATGGTCGTCACGGCGACGGTGATGTCATAATGGTCGTCATGGCGACGATGACGTCATACTGGTCGTCATGGCGACGATGACGTCATAATGGTCGTCATGCCGACGATGACGTCATAATGGTCGTCATGGCGACGATGGTGTCATAATGGTCGTCATGGCGACGATGACGTCATAATGGTCGTCATGGCGACGATGATGTCATAATGATCGTCATGGCGACGATGATGTCATAATGGTCGTCATGGCGACGGTGATGTCATAATGGTCGTCATGCCGACGATGATGTCATGATGGTCGTCATGGCGACGATGATGTCATAATGGTCGTCATGGCGAAGATGATGTCATAATGGTCGTCATGGCGACGATGATGTCATAATGGTCGTCATGGCGACGATGACGTCATAATGGTCGTCATGGCGACGATGATGTCATAATGGTCGTCATGGCGACGATGACGTCATAATGGTCGTCATGGCGACGATGACGTCATAATGGTCGTCATGGCGACGATGATGTCATAATGGCCGTCATGGCGATGGTGATGTCATAATATTCGTCATGGCGACGATGATATCATAATGGTCGTCATGCCGACGATGATGTCATAATGGTCGTCATGGCGACGGTGTTGCCATAATGGTCGTCATGGCGACGATGATGTCATAATGGTCGTCATGGCGACGATGATGTCATAATGATCGTCATGGCGACGATGATGTCAGTATGGTGGTCATGGCTTTGGTGATGTCATAATGGTCATCATGGCGACGGTGATGTCATAATGGCCGTCATGGCAATGGTGATGTCAGAATGGTCGTCATGGCGACGATGATGTCAGTATGGTGGTCATGGCTTTTGTGATGTCATAATGGTCGTCATGGCGACGATGATGTCATTATGGTTGTCATGGCTTTGGTGATGTCATAATGGTCGTCATGGCGACGGTGATGTCATAATGGTCGTCATGGCGACGATGATGTCATAATGGTCGTCACGGCGAGGATGATGTCATAATGGTCGTCACGGCAGCGGTGATGTCATAATGGTCGTCATGGCGACGATGATGTCATACTGGTCGTCATGGCGACGGTGTTGCCATAATGTCTTCATGGCGACGATGATGCCATAATGGTCGTCATGGCGACGATGATGCCATAATGGTCGTCATGGCGACGATGACGTCTTAATGGTCGTCATGGCGACGATGATGTCATAATGGTTGTCATGGCGACGATGATGTTATACTGGTCGTCATGGCGACGGTGTTGCCATAATGGTCGTCATGGCGACGGTGATGTCATAATGGTCGTCATGCCGACGATAATGTCATACTGGTCTTCATGGCGACGGTGATGTCATAATGGTCGTCATGCCGACGATGATGTCATAATGGTCGTCATGGCGAAGATGATGTCATAATGGTCGTCATGGCGACGATGATGTCATAATGGTCGTCATGGCGACGATGATGTCATAATGGTCGTCATGGCGACGATGATGTCATAATGGTCGTCATGGCGACGATGATGTCATAATGGTCGTCATGGCGACGGTGATGTCATAATAGTCGTCATGGCGACGATGATGTCATAATGGTCGTCATGGCGACGGTGTTGCCATAATGGTCGTCATGGCGACGATGATGTCATAATGGTCGTCATGGCGACGATGATGTCATAATGGTCGTCATGGCGACGATGATGTCAATATGGTGGTCATGGCTTTGGTGATGTCATAATAGTCGTCATGGCGACGGTGATATCATAATGGTCGTCATGGCAATGGTGATGTCAGAATGTTCGTCATGGCGACGATGATGTCAGTATGGTGGTCATGGCTTTGGTGATGTCATAATAGTCGTCATGGCGACGATGATGTCATAATGGTCGTCATGGCGACGATGATGTCATAATGGTCGTCATGGTGACGATGATGTCAGTATGGTTGTCATGGCTTTGGTGATGTCATAATGGTCATCACGGCGACGATGATGTCAAAATGGTCGTCACGGCGACGGTGTTGTTATAATGGTCGTTTGGCGACGATGATGTCATACTGGTCGTCATGGCGACGGTGTTGCCATAATGGTTGTCATGGCGACGATGATGTCATAATGGTTGTCATGGCGACGATGATGTCATAATGGTCGTCACGGCGACGGTGATGTCATAATGGTCGTCACGGCGACGATGACGTCATACTGGTCGTCACGGCGACGATGACGTCATAATGGTCGTCATGCCGACGATGACGTCATAATGGTCGTCATGGCGACGATGACGTCATAATGGTCGTCATGGCGACGATGACGTCATAATGGTCGTCATGGCGACGATGACGTCATAATGATCGTCATGGCGACGATGATGTCATAATGGTCGTCATGGCGACGATGATGTCATAATGGTCGTCATGGCGACGATGATGTCATAATGGTCGTCATGGCGACGGTGATGTCATAATGTTCGTCATGCCGACGATGATGTCATAATGGTCGTCATGGCGACGGTGTTGCCATAATGGTCGTCATGGTGACGATGATGTCATAATGGTCGTCATGGCGACGATGATGTCAGTATGGTGGTCATGGCTTTGGTGATGTCATAATGGTCGTCATGGCGACGATGATGTCAGTATGGTGGTCATGGCATTGGTGATGTCATAATGGTCGTCATGGCGACGATGATGTCAATATGATTGTCATGGCTTTGGTGATGTCATAATGGTCGTCATGGCGACGGTGATGTCATAATGGTCGTCACGGCGACGATGATGTCATAATGGTCGTCACGGCGACGATGATGTCATAATGGTCGTCACGGCGACGGTGATGTCATAATGGTCGTCATGGCGACGATGATGTCATACTGGTCGTCATGTCGACGGTGTTGCCATAATGGTCATCATGTCGACGGTGTTGCCATAATGGTCGTCATGGCGACGATGATGTCATAATGGTCGACATGGCGACGATGATGTCATAATGGTCGTCATGGCGACGATGACGTCATAATGGTCGTCATGGCGACGATTATGTCATAATGGTCGTCATGGCGACGATGATGTCATAATGGTCGTCATGGCGACGATGATGTCATACTGGTCGTCATGGCGACGGTGTTGCCATAATGGTCGTCATGGCGATGATGATGTCATAATGGTCGTCACGGCGACGATGATGTCATAATGGTCGTCACGGCGACGGTAAAGTCATAATGGTCGTCATGGCGACGATGATGTCATACTGATCGTCATGGCGACGGTGTTGCCATAATGGTCGACATGGCGACGATGACGTCATAATGGTCGTCATGGCGACGATGATGTCATAATGGTCGTCATGGCGACGATGATGTCATAATGGTCGTCATGGCGACGATAATGTCATACTGGTCGTCATGGTGACGGTGTTGCCATAATGGTCGTCATGGCGACGATGATGTCAATATGGTTGTCATGGCTTTGGTGATGTCATTATGGTCGTCATGGCTTTGGTGATGTCATAATGGTCGTCATGGCGACGGTGATGTCATAATGGTCGTCATGGCGACGATGATGTCATAATGGTCATCACGGCGACGATGATGTCATAATGGTCGTCACGGCGACGGTGATGTCATAATGGTCGTCATGGCGACGATGATGTCATACTGGTCGTCATGGCGACGGTGTTGCCATAATGGTCGTCATGGCGACGATGATGTCATAATGGTCGTCATGGCGACGATGATGTCATAATGGTCGCCATGGCGACGATGATGTCATAATGGTCATCATGGCGACGATGAAGTCATAATGGTCGTCATGGCGACGATGATATCATAATGGTCATCATGGCGACGATGATGTCATAATGGTCGTCATGGCGACGATGATGTCATAATGGTCGTCATTGCGACGGTGATTTCATAATAGTCGTCATGGCAACGATGATGTCATAATGGTCGTCATGCCGACGATGATGTCATAATGGCCGTCATGGCGACGGTGTTGCCATAATGGTCGTCATGGCGACGATGATGTCATAATGGTCGTCATGGCGACGATGATATCATAATGGTCGTCATGGCGACGATGATGTCAGTATGGTGGTCATGGCTTTGGTGATGTCATAATGGTCGTCATGGCGACGATGATGTCAGTATGGTGGTCATGGCATTGGTGATGTCATAATGGTCGTCATAGCGACGATGATGTCATAATGGTCGTCATGGCGACGATGATGTCAATATGGTTGTCATGGCTTTGGTGATGTCATAATGGTCGTCATGGCGACGGTGATGTCATAATGGTCGTCATGGCGACGATGATGTCATAATGGTCGTCACGGCGACGATGATGTCATAATGGTCGTCACAGCGACGGTGATGTCATAATGGTCGTCACGGCGACGATGATGTCATACTGGTCGTCATGTCGACGGTGTTGCCATAATGGTCGTCATGTCGACGGTGTTGCCATAATGGTCGTCATGGCGACGATGATGTCATAATGGTCGACATGGCGACGATGATGTCATAATGGTCGTCATGGCGACAATGACGTCATAATGGTCGTCATGGCGACGATGATGTCATAATGGTCGTCATGGTGACGATGATGTCATACTGGTCGTCATGGCGACGGTGTTGCCATAATGGTCGTCATGGCGATGATGATGTCATAATGGTCGTCACGGCGACGATGATGTCATAATGGTCGTCACGGCGACGGTAATGTCATAATGGTCGTCATGGCGACGATGATGTCATACTGATCGTCATGGCGACGGTGTTGCCATAATGGTCGACATGGCGACGATGACGTCATAATGGTCGTCATGGCGACGATGATGTCATAATGGTCGTCATGGCGAAGATAATGTCATACTGGTCGTCATGGTGACGGTGTTGCCATAATGGTCGTCATGGCGACGATGATGTCAATATGGTTGTCATGGCTTTGGTGATGTCATTATGGTCGTCATGGCTTTGGTGATGTCATAATGGTCGTCATGGCGACGGTGATGTCATAATGGTCGTCATGGCGACGATGATGTCATAATGGTCATCACGGCGACGATGATGTCATAATGGTCGTCACGGCGACGGTGATGTCATAATGGTCGTCATGGCGACGATGATGTCATACTGGTCGTCATGGCGACGGTGTTGCCATAATGGTCGTCATGGCGACGATGATGTCATAATGTTCGTCATGGCGACGATGATGTCATAATGGTCGCCATGGCGACGATGATGTCATAATGGTCATCATGGCGACGATGATGTCATAATGGTCGTCATGGCGACGATGATATCATAATGGTCATCATGGCGACGATGATGTCATAATGGTCGTCATGGTGACGATGATGTCATAATGGTCGTCATTGCGACGGTGATTTCATAATAGTCGTCATGGCAACGATGATGTCATAATGGTCGTCATGCCGACGATGATGTCATAATGGCCGTCATGGCGACGGTGTTGCCATAATGGTCGTCATGGCGACGATGATGTCATAATGGTCGTCATGGCGACGATGATATCATAATGGTCGTCATGGCGACGATGATGTCAGTATGGTGGTCATGGCTTTGGTGATGTCATAATGGTCGTCATGGCGACGGTAATGTCATAATGGTCGTCATGGCGACGATGATGTCATACTGATCGTCATGGCGACGGTGTTGCCATAATGGTCGACATGGCGACGATGACGTCATAATGGTCGTCATGGCGACGATGATGTCATAATGGTCGTCATGGCGACGATAATGTCATACTGGTCGTCATGGTGACGGTATTGCCATAATGGTCGTCATGGCGACGATGATGTCAATATGGTCGTCATGGCTTTGGTGATGTCATTATGGTCGTCATGGCTTTGGTGATGTCATAATGGTCGTCATGGCGACGGTGATGTCATAATGGTCGTCATGGCGACGGTGATGTCATAATGGTCGTCACGGCGACGATGATGTCATAATGGTCGTCACGGCGACGGTGATGTCATAATGGTCGTCATGGCGACGATGATGTCATACTGGTCGTCATGGCGACGGTGTTGCCATAATGGTCGTCATGGCGACGATGATGTCATAATGGTCGTCATGGCGACGATGATGTCATAATGGTCGCCATGGCGACGATGATGTCATAATGGTCATCATGGCGACGATGATGTCATAATGGTCGTCATGGCGACGATGATATCATAATGGTCATCATGGCGACGATGATGTCATAATGGTCGTCATGGCGACGATGATGTCATAATGGTCGTCATTGCGACGGTGATTTCATAATAGTCGTCATGGCAACGATGATGTCAAAATGGTCGTCATGCCGACGATGATGTCATAATGGCCGTCATGGCGACGGTGTTGCCATAATGGTCGTCATGGCGACGATGATGTCATAATGGTCGTCATGGCGACGATGATATCATAATGGTCGTCATGGCGACGATGATGTCAGTATGGTGGTCATGTCTTTGGTGATGTCATAATGGTCGTCATGGCGACGGTGATGTCATAATGGTCATCATGGCAATGGTGATGTCAGAATGGTCGTCATGGCGACGATGATGTCAGTATGGTGGTCATGGCTTTGGTGATGTCATAATGGTCGCCATGGCGACGGTGATGTCATAATGGTCGTCATGGCGACGATGACGTCATAATGGTCATCATGGCGACAATGACGTCATAATGGTCGTCATGGCGACGATGATGTCATAATGGTCGTCATGGCGACGATGATGTCATACTGGTCGTCATGGCGACGGTGTTGCCATAATGGTCGTCATGGTGACGATGATGTCATAATGGTCGTCATGCCGACGATAATGTCATAATGGTCGTCATGGCTTTGGTGATGTCATAATGGTCGTCATGGCGACGGTGATGTCATAATGGTCGTCATGGCAATGGTGATGTCAGAATGGTCGTCATGGCGACGATGATGTCAGTATGGTGGTCATGGCTTTGGTGATGTCATAATCGTCGTCATGGTGACGATGATGTCATAATGGTCGTCATGGCGACGATGATGTCAATATGGTTGTCATGGCTTTGGTGATGTCATAATGGTCATCATGGCGACGGTGATGTCATAATAGTCATCATGGCGACGATGATGTCATAATGGTCTTCACGGCGACGATGATGTCATAATGGTCGTCACGGCGACGGTGATGTCATAATGGTCGTCATGGCGACGATGATGTCATACTGGTCGTCATGGCGACGGTGTTGCCATAATGGTCGTCATGGCGACGATGATGTCATAATGGTCGTCATGCCGACGATAATGTCATAATGGTTGTCATGGCGACGGTGTTGCCATAATGGTCGTCATGGCGACGATGATGTCATAATGGTCGTCATGGCGACGATGATGTCATAATGGTCGTCATGGCGACGATGATGTCAGTATGGTGGTCATGGCTTTGGTGATGTCATAATGGTCGTCATGGCGATGGTGTTGCCATAATGGTCGTCATGGCGACGATGATGTCATAATGGTCGTCATGGCGACGATGATGTCATACTGGTCGTCATGGCGACGGTGTTGCCATAATGGTCGTCATGGCGACGGTGATGTCATAATGGTCGTCATGCCGACGATGATGTCATAATGGTCGTCATGGCGATTATGTTGCCATAGTGGTCGTCATGGCGACGATGATGTCATAATGGTCGTCATGTCGACGGTGATGTCATAATGGTTGTCATGCCGACGATGATGTCATAATGGTCGTCATGGCGAAGATGATGTCATAAAGGTCGTCATGGCGACGATGATGTCATAATGGTCGTCATGGCGACGATGATGTCATAATGGTCGTCATGGCGACGATGATGTCATAATGGTCGTCATGGCGACGGTGATGTCATAATAGTCGTCATGGCGACGATGACGTCATAATGGTCGTCATGGCAACGATGACGTCATAATGGTCGTCATGGCGACGATGATGTCATCATGGTCGTCATGGCGACGATGATGTCATACTGGTCGTCATGGCGACGGTGTTGCCATAATGGTCGTCATGGCGACGATGATGTCATAATGGTCGTCATGCCGACGATGATGTCATACTGGTCGTCATGGCGACGGTGTTGCCATAATGGTCGTTATGGCGACGATGATGTCATAATGGTCGTCATGGCGACGATGATGTTATAATGGTCGTCATGGCGATGAAGATGTCAGTATGGTGGTCATGGCTTTGGTGATGTCATAATGGTCGTCATGGCGACGGTGATGTCATAATGGTCGTCATGGCAATGGTGATGTCAGAATGGTCGTCATGACGACGATGATGTCAGTATGGTGGTCATGGCTTTGGTGATGTCATAATGGTCGTCATGGCGACGATGATGTCATAATGGTCGTCATGGCGATGATGATGTCAATATGGTTGTCATGGCTTTGGTGATGTCATAATGGTCATCATGGCGACGGTGATGTCATAATAGTCATCATGGCGACGATGATGTCATAATGGTCTTCACGGCGACGATGATGTCATATTGGTCGTCACGGCGACGGTGATGTCATAATGGTCGTCATGGCGACGATGATGTCATACTGGTCGTCATGGCGACGGTGTTGCCATAATGGTCGTCATGGCGACGATGATGTCATAATGGTCGTCATGCCGACGATGATGTCATAATGGTCGTCATGGCGACGGTGTTGCCATAATGGTCGTCATGGCGACGATGATGTCATAATGGTCGTCATGGCGACGATGATGTCATAATGGTCGTCATGGCGACGATGATGTCAGTATGGTGGTCATGGCTTTGGTGATGTCATAATGGTCGTCATGGCGATGGTGTTGCCATAATGGTCGTCATGGCGACGATGATGTCATAATGGTCGTCATGGCGACGATGATGTCATAATGGTCGTCATGGCGACGATGATGTCATAATGGTCGTCATGCCGACGATGATGTTATAATGGTCGTCATGGCGACGGTGTTGCCATAATGGTCGTCATGGCGACGATGATGTCATAATGGTCGTCATGGCGACGATGATGTCATACTGGTCGTCATGGCGACGGTGTTGCCATAATGGTCGTCATGGCGACGGTGATGTCATAATAGTCGTCATGGCGACGGTGATGTCATAATGGTCGTCATAGCGACGGTGTTGCCATAATGGTCGTCATGGCGACGATGATGTCATAATGGTCGTCATGGCGACGATGATGTCATAATGGTCGTCATGGCGACGATGATGTCAATATGGTGGTCATGGCTTTGGTGATGTCATAATGGTCGTCATGGCGACGGTGATATCATAATGGTCGTCATGGCAATGGTGATGTCAGAATGTTCGTCATGGCGACGATGATGTCAGTATGGTGGTCATGGCTTTGGTGATGTCATAATAGTCGTCATGGCGACGATGATGTCATAATGGTCGTCATGGCGACGATGATGTCATAATGGTCGTCATGGCGACGATGATGTCAGTATGGTTGTCATGGCTTTGGTGATGTCATAATGGTCGTCACGGCGACGATGATGTCAAAATGGTCGTCACGGCGAAGGTGTTGTTATAATGGTCGTCATGGCGACAATGATGTCATACTGGTCGTCATGGCGACGGTGTTGCCATAATGGTTGTCATGGCGACGATGATGTCATAATGGTTGTCATGGCGACGATGATGTCATAATGGTCGTCACGGCGACAGTGATGTCATAATGGTCGTCATGGCGACGATGATGTCATACTGGTCGTCATGGCGACGGTGATGTCATAATAGTCATCATGGCGACGATGATGTCATAATGGTCTTCACGGCGACGATGATGTCATATTGGTCGTCACGGCGACGGTGATGTCATAATGGTCTTCATGGCGACGATGATGTCATACTGGTCGTCATGGCGACAGTGTTGCCATAATGGTCGTCATGGCGACGATGATGTCATAATGGTCGTCATGCCGACGATGATGTCATAATGGTCGTCATGGCGACGGTGTTGCCATAATGGTCGTCATGGCGACGATGATGTCATAATGGTCGTCATGGCGACGATGATGTCATAATGGTCGTCATGGCGACGATGATGTCAGTATGTTGGTCATGGCTTTGGTGATGTCATAATGGTCGTCATGGCGATGGTGTTGCCATAATGGTCGTCATGGCGACGATGATGTCATAATGCTCGTCATGGCGACGATGATGTCATAATGGTCATCATGGCGACGATGATGTCATAATGGTCGTCATGCCGACAATGATGTTATAATGGTCGTCATGGCGACGGTGTTGCCATAATGGTCGTCATGGCGACGGTGTTGCCATAATGGTCGTCATGGCGACGATGATGTCATAATGGTCGTCATGGCGACGATGATGTCATACTGGTCGTCATGGCGACGGTGTTGCCATAATGCTCGTCATGGCGACGGTGATGTCATAATGGTCGTCATGCCGACGATGATGTCATAATGGTCGTCATGGCGATTATGTTGCCATAGTGGTCGTCATGGCGACGATGATGTCATAATGGTCGTCATGTCGACGGTGATGTCATAATGGTCGTCATGCCGACGATGATGTCATAATGGTCGTCATGGCGAAGATGATGTCATAATGGTCGTCATGGCGACGATGATGTCATAATGGTCGTCATGGCGACGATGATGTCATAATGGTCGTCATGACGACGATGATGTCATAATGGTCGTCATGGCGACGGTGATGTCATAATAGTCGTCATGGCGACGATGATGTCATAATGGTCGTCATGGCGACGGTGTTGCCATAATGGTCGTCATGGCGACGATGATGTCATAATGGTTGTCATGGCGACGATGATGTCATAATGGTCGTCATGGCGACGATGATGTCAATATGGTGGTCATGGCTTTGGTGATGTCATAATGGTCGTCATGGCGACGGTGATATCATAATGGTCGTCATGGCAATGGTGATGTCAGAATGTTCGTCATGGCGACGATGATGTCAGTATGGTGGTCATGGCTTTGGTGATGTCATAATAGTCGTCATGGCGACGATGATGTCATAATGGTCGTCATGGCGACGATGGTGTCATAATGGTCGTCATGGCGACGATGATGTCAGTATGTTTGTCATGGCTTTAGTGATGTCATAATGGTCGTCACGGCGACGATGATGTCAAAATGGTCGTCACGGCGAAGGTGTTGTTATAATGGTCGTCATGGCGACGATGACGTCATAATGGTCGTCATGGCGACGATGATGTCATAATGGTCGTCATGCAGACGATGACGTCATAATGGTCGTCATTGCGACGATGATGTCATAATGGTCGTCATGGCGACGATGACGTCATAATGGTCGTCATGGCGACGATGATGTCATAATGGTCGTCATGGCGACGGTGTTGCCATAATGGTCGTCATGGCGACGATGATGTCATAATGGTCGTCATGCCGACGATGATGTCATACTGGTCGTCATGGCGACGGTGTTGCCATAATGGTCGTTATGGCGACGATGATGTCATAATGGTCGTCATGGCAACGATGATGTTATAATGGTCGTCATGGCGACGAAGATGTCAGTATGGTGGTCATGGCTTTGGTGATGTCATAATGGTCGTCATGGCGACGGTGATGTCATAATGGTCGTCATGGCAATGGTGATGTCAGAATGGTCGTCATCGCGACGATGATGTCAGTATGGTGGTCATGGCTTTGGTGATGTCATAATGGTCGTCATGGCGACGATGATGTCATAATGGTCGTCATGGCGACGATGATGTCAATATGGTTGTCATGGCTTTGGTGATGTCATAATGGTCATCATGGCGACGGTGATGTCATAATAGTCATCATGGCGACGATGATGTCATAATGGTCTTCACGGCGACGATGATGTCATAATGGTCGTCACGGCGACGGTGATGTCATAATGGTTGTCATGGCGACGATGATGTCATACTGGTCGTCATGGCGACGGTGTTGCCATAATGGTCGTCATGCCGACGATGATGTCATAATGGTCGTCATGGCGACGGTGTTGCCATAATGGTCGTCATGGCGACGATGATGTCATAATGGTCGTCATGGCGACGATGATGTCATAATGGTCGTCATGGCGACGATGATGTCAGTATGGTGGTCATGGCTTTGGTGATGTCATAATGGTCGTCATGGCGATGGTGTTGCCATAATGGTCGTCATGGCGACGATGATGTCATAATGGTCGTCATGGCGACGATGATGTCATAATGGTCGTCATGGCGACGATGATGTCATAATGGTCGTCATGCCGACGATTATGTCATAATGGTCGTCATGGCGACGGTGTTGCCATAATGGTCGTCATGGCGACGATGATGTCATAATGGTCGTCATGGCGACGGTGATGTCATAATAGCCGTCATGGCGACGATGATGTCATAATGGTCGTCATGGCGACGGTGTTGCCATAATGGTCGTCATGGCGACGATGATGTCATAATGGTCGTCATGGCGACGATGATGTCATAATGGTCGTCATGGAGACGATGATGTCAATATGGTGGTCATGGCTTTGGTGATGTCATAATGGTCGTCATGGCGACGGTGATATCGTAATGGTCGTCATGGCAATGGTGATGTCAGAATGTTCGTCATGGCGACGATGATGTCAGTATGGTGGTCATGGCTTTGGTGATGTCATAATAGTCGTCATGGCGACGATGATGTCATAATGGTCGTCATGGCGACGATGATGTCATATTGGTCGTCATGGCGACGAAGATGTCAGTATGGTTGTCATGGCTTTGGTGATGTCATAATGGTCGTCACGGCGACGATGATGTCAAAATGGTCGTCACGGCGACGGTGTTGTTATAATGGTCGTCATGGCGACGATGATGTCATACTGGTCGTCATGGCGACGGTGTTGCCATAATGGTTGTCATGTCGACGATGATGTCATAATGGTTGTCATGGCGACGATGATGTCATAATGGTCGTCACGGCGACGGTGATGTCATAATGGTCGTCATGGCGACAATGATGTCACACTGGTCGTCATGGCGACGATGACGTCATAATGGTCGTCATGGCGACGATGATGTCATAATGGTCGTCATGCCGACGATGACGTCATAATGGTCGTCATGGCGACGATGATGTCATAATGGTCGTCATGGCGACGATGACGTCATAATGGTCGTCATGGCGACGATGATGTCATAATGGTCGTCATGGCGACGATGATGTCATAATGGTCGTCATGGCGACGGTGATGTCATAATGGTCGTCATGCCGACGATGATGTCATAATGGTCGTCATGGCGACGATGATGTTATAATGGTCGTCATGGCGACGAAGATGTCAGTATGGTGGTCATGGCTTTGGTGATGTCATAATGGTCGTCATGGCAATGGTGATGTCAGAATGGTCGTCATGGCGACGATGATGTCAGTATGGTGGTCATGGCTTTGGTGATGTCATAATGGTCGTCATGGCGACGATGATGTCATAATGGTCGTCATGGCGACGATGATGTCAATATGGTTGTCATGGCTTTGGTGATGTCATAATGGTCATCATGGCGACGGTGATGTCATAATAGTCATCATGGCGACGATGATGTCATAATGGTCTTCACGGCGACGATGATGTCATAATGGTCGTCACGGCGACGGTGATGTCATAATGGTCGTCATGGCGACGATGATGTCATACTGGTCGTCATGGCGACGATGATGTCATAATGGTCGTCATGCCGACGATGATGTCATAATGGTCGTCATGGCGACGGTGTTGCCATAATGGTCGTCATGGCGACGATGATGTCATAATGGTCGTCATGGCGACGATGATGTCATAATGGTCGTCATGGCGACGATGATGTCAGTATGGTGGTCATGGCTTTGGTGATGTCATAATGGTCGTCATGGCGATGGTGTTGCCATAATGGTTGTCATGGCGACGATGATGTCATAATGGTCGTCATGGCGACGATGATGTCATAATGGTCGTCATGGCGACGATGATGTCATAATGGTCGTCATGCCGACGATGATGTCATAATGGTCGTCATGGCGACGGTGTTGCCATAATGGTCGTCATGGCGACGATGATGTCATAATGGTCGTCATGGCGACGATGATGTCATACTGGTCGTCATGGCGACGGTGTTGCCATAATGGTCGTCATGGCGACTGTGATGTCATAATGGTCGTCATGCCGACGATGATGTCATAATGGTCGTCATGGCGATTATGTTGCCATAGTGGTCGTCATGGCGACGATGATGTCATAATGGTCGTCATGTCGACGGTGATGTCATAATGGTCGTCATGCCGACGATGATGTCATAATGGTCGTCATGGCGAAGATGATGTCATAATGGTCGTCATGGCGACGATGATGTCATAATGGTCGTCATGGCGACGATGATGTCATAATGGTCGTCATGGCGACGATGATGTCATAATGGTCGTCATGGCGACGGTGATGTCATAATAGTCGTCATGGCGACGATGATGTCATAATGGTCGTCATGGCGACGGTGTTGCCATAATGGTCGTCATGGCGACGATGATGTCATAATGGTCGTCATGGCGACGATGATGTCATAATGGTCGTCATGGCGACGATGATGTCAATATGGTGGTCATGGCTTTGGTGATGTCATAATGGTCGTCATGGCGACGGTGATATCATAATGGTCGTCATGGCAATGGTGATGTCAGAATGTTCGTCATGGCGACGATGATGTCAGTATGGTGGTCATGGCTTTGGTGATGTCAGAATGTTCGTCATGGCGACGATGATGTCAGTATGGTGGTCATGGCTTTGGTGATGTCATAATAGTCGTCATGGCGACGATGATGTCATAATGGTCGTCATGGCGACGATGATGTCATAATGGTCGTCATGGCGACGATGATGTCAGTATGGTTGTCATGGCTTTGGTGATGTCATAATGGTCGTCACGGCGACGATGATGTCAAAATGATTGTCACGGCGACGGTGTTGTTATAATGGTCGTCATGGCGACGATGATGTCATACTGGTCGTCATGGCGACGATGATGTCATACTGGTCGTCATGGCGACGATGATGTCATACTGGTCGTCATGGCGACGGTGATGTCATAATGGTTGTCATGGCGACGATGATGTCATAATGGTCGTCACGGCGACGGTGATGTCATAATGGTCGTCATGGCGACGATGATGTCATAATGGTCGTCATGGCGACGATGATGTCATAATGGTCGTCATGCGGACGATGACGTCATAATGGTCGTCATGGCGACGATGACGTCATAATGGTCGTCATGGCGACGATGATGTCATAATGGTCGTCATGGCGACGATGATGTCATAATGGTCGTCATGGCGACGGTGATGTCATAATGGTCGTCATGCCGACGATGATGTCATAATGGTCGTCATGGCGACGATGATGTTATAATGGTCGTCATGGCGACGAAGATGTCTGTATGGTGGTCATGGCTTTGGTGATGTCATAATGGTCGTCATGGCAATGGTGATGTCAGAATGGTCGTCATGGCGACGATGATGTCAGTATGGTGGCCATGGCTTTGGTGATGTCATAATGGTCATCATGGCGACGATGATGTCATAATGGTCGTCATGGCGACGATGATGTCAATATGGTTGTCATGGCTTTGGTGATGTCATAATGGTCATCATGGCGACGGTGATGTCATAATAGTCATCATGGCGACGATAATGTCATAATGGTCTTCACGGCGACGATGATGTCATAATGGTCGTCACGGCGACGGTGATGTCATAATGGTCGTCATGGCGACGATGATGTCATACTGGTCGTCATGGCGACGGTGTTGCCATTATGGTCGTCATGGCGACGATGATGTCATAATGGTAGTCATGCCGACGATGATGTCATAATGGTCGTCATGGCGACGGTGTTGCCATAATGGTCGTCATGGCGACGATGATGTCATAATGGTCGTCATGGCGACGATGATGTCATAATGGTCGTCATGGCGACGGTGTTGCCATAATGGTCGTCATGGCGACGGTGATGTCATAATGGTCGTCATGCCGACGATGATGTCATAATGGTCGTCATGGCGATTATGTTGCCATAGTGGTCGTCATGGCGACGATGATGTCATAATGGTCGTCATGTCGACGGTGATGTCATAATGGTCGTCATGCCGACGATGATGTCATAATGGTCGTCATGGCGACGATGATGTCATAATGGTCGTCATGGCGACGATGATGTCATAATGGTCGTCATGGCGACGATGATGTCATAATGGTCGTCATGGCGACGGTGATGTCATAATAGTCGTCATGGCGACGATGATGTCATAATGGTCGTCATGGCAATGGGGATGTCAGAATGTTCGTCATGGCGACGATGATGTCAGTATGGTGGTCATGGCTTTGGTGATGTCATAATAGTCGTCATGGCGACGATGATGTCATAATGGTCGTCATGGCGACGATGATGTCATAATGGTCGTCATGGCGACGATGATGTCAGTATGGTTGTCATGGCTTTGGTGATGTCATAATGGTCGTCACGGCGACGATGATGTCAAAATGGTCGTCACGGCGACGGTGTTGTTATAATGGTCGTCATGGCGACGATGATGTCATACTGGTCGTCATGGCGACGGTGTTGCCATAATGGTTGTCATGGCGACGATGATGTCATAATGGTTGTCATGGCGACGATGATGTCATAATGGTCGTCACGGCGACGGTGATGTCATAATGGTCGTCATGGCGACGATGATGTCATACTGGTCGTCATGGCGACGATGACGTCATAATGGTCGTCATGGCGACGATGATGTCATAATGGTCGTCATGCCGACGATGACGTCATAATGGTCGTCATGGCGACGATGATGTCATAATGGTCGTCATGGCGACGATGACGTCATAATGGTCGTCATGGCGATGATGATGTCATAATGGTCGTCATGGCGACGATGATCTCATAATGGTCGTCATGGCGACGGTGATGTTATAATGGTCGTCATGGCGACGGTGTTGCCATAATGGTCGTCATGGTGACGATGATGTCATAATGGTCGTCATGGCGACGATGATGTCAGTATGGTGGTCATGGCTTTGGTGATGTCATAATGGTCGTCATGGCGACGATGATGTCATAATGGTCGTCATGGCGACGATGATGTCAGTATGGTTGTCATGGCTTTGGTGATGTCATAATGGTCGTCACGGCGACGATGATGTCAAAATGGTCGTCACGGCGAAGGTGTTGTTATAATGGTCGTCATGGCGACGATGACGTCATAATGGTCGTCATGGCGACGATGATGTCATAATGGTCGTCATGCCGACGATGACGTCATAATGGTCGTCATTGCGACGATGATGTCATAATGGTCGTCATGGCGACGATGATCTCATAATGGTCGTCATGGCGACGGTGATGTTATAATGGTCGTCATGCCGACGATGATGTCATAATGGTCATCATGGCGACGGTGTTGCCATAATGGTCGTCATGGTGACGATGATGTCATAATGGTCGTCATGGCGACGATGATGTCAGTATGGTGGTCATGGCTTTGGTGATGTCATAATGGTCGTCATGGCGACGATGATGTCATAATGGTCATCATGGCGACGATGATGTCAGTATGGTTGTCATGGCTTTGGTGATGTCATAATGGTCGTCACGGCGACGATGATGTCAAAATGGTCGTCACGGCGAAGGTGTTGTTATAATGGTCGTCATGGCGACGATGACGTCATAATGGTCGTCATGGCGACGATGATGTCATAATGGTCGTCATGCCGACGATGACGTCATAATGGTCGTCATTGCGACGATGATGTCATAATGGTCGTCATGGCGACGATGACGTCATAATGGTCGTCATGGCGACGATGATGTCATAATGGTCGTCATGGCGACGGTGTTGCCATAATGGTCGTCATGGCGACGATGATGTCATAATGGTCGTCATGCCGACGATGATGTCATACTGGTCGTCATGGCGATGGTGTTGCCATAATGGTCGTTATGGCGACGATGATGTCATAATGGTCGTCATGGCAACGATGATGTTATAATGGTCGTCATGGCGACGAAGATGTCAGTATGGTGGTCATGGCTTTGGTGATGTCATAATGGTCGTCATGGCGACGGTGATGTCATAATGGTCGTCATGGCAATGGTGATGTCAGAATGGTCGTCATCGCGACGATGATGTCAGTATGGTGGTCATGGCTTTGGTGATGTCATAATGGTCGTCATGGCGACGATGATGTCATACTGGTCGTCATGGCGACGGTGTTGCCATAATGGTCGTTATGGCGACGATGATGTCATAATGGTCGTCATGGCAACGATGATGTTATAATGGTCGTCATGGCGACGAAGATGTCAGTATGGTGGTCATGGCTTTGGTGATGTCATAATGGTCGTCATGGCGACGGTGATGTCATAATGGTCGTCATGGCAATGGTGATGTCAGAATGGTCGTCATCGCGACGATGATGTCAGTATGGTGGTCATGGCTTTGGTGATGTCATAATGGTCGTCATGGCGACGATGATGTCATAATGGTCGTCATGGCGACGATGATGTCAATATGGTTGTCATGGCTTTGGTGATGTCATAATGGTCATCATGGCGACGGTGATGTCATAATAGTCATCATGGCGACGATGATGTCATAATGGTCTTCACGGCGACGATGATGTCATAATGGTCGTCACGGCGACGGTGATGTCATAATGGTCGTCATGGCGACGATGATGTCATACTGGTCGTCATGGCGACGGTGTTGCCATAATGGTCGTCATGGCGACGATGATGTCATAATGGTCGTCATGCCGACGATGATGTCATAATGGTCGTCATGGCGACGGTGTTGCCATAATGGTCGTCATGGCGACGATGATGTCATAATGGTCGTCATGGCGACGATGATGTCATAATGGTCGTCATGGCGACGATGATGTCAGTATGGTGGTCATGGCTTTGGTGATGTCATAATGGTCGTCATGGCGATGGTGTTGCCATAATGGTCGTCATGGCGACGATGATGTCATAATGGTCGTCATGGCGACGAAGATGTCATAATGGTCGTCATGGCGACGATGATGTCATAATGGTCGTCATGCCGACGATGATGTCATAATGGTCGTCATGGCGACGGTGTTGCCATAATGGTCGTCATGGCGACGATGATGTCATAATGGTCGTCATGGCGACGGTGATGTCATAATAGTCGTCATGGCGACGATGATGTCATAATGGTCGTCATGGCGACGGTGTTGCCATAATGGTCGTCATGGCGACGATGATGTCATAATGGTCGTCATGGCGACGATGATGTCATAATGGTCGTCATGGCGACGATGATGTCAATATGGTGGTCATGGCTTTGGTGATGTCATAATGGTCGTCATGGCGACGGTGATATCGTAATGGTCGTCATGGCAATGGTGATGTCAGAATGTTCGTCATGGCGACGATGATGTCAGTATGGTGGTCATGGCTTTGGTGATGTCATAATAGTCGTCATGGCGACGATGATGTCATAATGGTCGTCATGGCGACGATGATGTCATATTGGTCGTCATGGCGACGAAGATGTCAGTATGGTTGTCATGGCTTTGGTGATGTCATAATGGTCGTCACGGCGACGATGATGTCAAAATGGTCGTCACGGCGACGGTGTTGTTATAATGGTCGTCATGGCGACGATGATGTCATACTGGTCGTCATGGCGACGGTGTTGCCATAATGGTTGTCATGTCGACGATGGTGTCATAATGGTTGTCATGGCGACGATGATGTCATAATGGTCGTCACGGCGACGGTGATGTCATAATGGTCGTCATGGCGACAATGATGTCACACTGGTCGTCATGGCGACGATGACGTCATAATGGTCGTCATGGCGACGATGATGTCATAATGGTCGTCATGCCGACGATGACGTCATAATGGTCGTCATGGCGACGATGATGTCATAATGGTCGTCATGGCGACGATGACGTCATAATGGTCGTCATGGCGACGATGATGTCATAATGGTCGTCATGGCGACGATGATGTCATAATGGTCGTCATGGCGACGGTGATGTCATAATGGTCGTCATGCCGACGATGATGTCATAATGGTCGTCATGGCGACGATGATGTTATAATGGTCGTCATGGCGACGAAGATGTCAGTATGGTGGTCATGGCTTTGGTGATGTCATAATGGTCGTCATGGCAATGGTGATGTCAGAATGGTCGTCATGGCGACGATGATGTCAGTATGGTGGTCATGGCTTTGGTGATGTCATAATGGTCGTCATGGCGACGATGATGTCATAATGGTCGTCATGGCGACGATGATGTCAATATGGTTGTCATGGCTTTGGTGATGTCATAATGGTCATCATGGCGACGGTGATGTCATAATAGTCATCATGGCGACGATGATGTCATAATGGTCTTCACGGCGACGATGATGTCATAATGGTCGTCACGGCGAAAGTTATGTCATAATGGTCGTCATGGCGACGATGATGTCATACTGGTCGTCATGGCGACGGTGTTGCCATAATGGTCGTCATGGCGACGATGATGTCATAATGGTCGTCATGCCGACGATGATGTCATAATGGTCGTCATGGCGACGGTGTTGCCATAATGGTCGTCATGGCGACGATGATGTCATAATGGTCGTCATAGCGACGATGATGTCATAATGGTCGTCATGGCGACGATGATGTCAGTATGGTGGTCATGGCTTTGGTGATGTCATAATGGTCGTCATTACGATGGTGTTGCCATAATGGTCGTCATGGCGACGATGATGTCATAATGGTCGTCATGGCGACGATGATGTCATAATGGTCGTCATGGCGACGATGATGTCATAATGGTCGTCATGCCGACGATGATGTCATAATGGTCGTCATGGCGACGGTGTTGCCATAATGGTCGTCATGGCGACGATGATGTCATAATGGTCGTCATGGCGACGATGATGTCATACTGGTCGTCATGGCGACGGTGTTGCCATAATGGTCGTCATGGCGATGGTGATGTCATAATGGTCGTCATGCCGACGATGATGTCATAATGGTCGTCATGGCGATTATGTTGCCATAGTGGTCGTCATGGCGACGATGATGTCATAATGGTCGTCATGTCGACGGTGATGTCATAATGGTCGTCATGCCGACGATGATGTCATAATGGTCGTCATGGCGAAGATGATGTCATAATGGTCGTCATGGCGACGATGATGTCATAATGGTCGTCATGGCGACGATGATGTCATAATGGTCGTCATGGCGACGATGATGTCATAATGGTCGTCATGGCGACGGTGATGTCATAATAGTCGTCATGGCGACGATGATGTCATAATGGTCGTCATGGCGACGGTGTTGCCATAATGGTCGTCATGGCGACGATGATGTCATAATGGTCGTCATGGCGACGATGATGTCATAATGGTCGTCATGGCGACGATGATGTCAATATGGTGGTCATGGCTTTGGTGATGTCATAATGGTCGTCATGGCGACGGTGATATCATAATGGTCGTCATGGCGACGGTGATGTTATAATGGTCGTCATGCCGACGATGATGTCATAATGGTCGTCATGGCGACGGTGTTGCCATAATGGTCGTCATGGTGACGATGATGTCATAATGGTCGTCATGGCGACGATGATGTCAGTATGGTGGTCATGGCTTTGGTGATGTCATAATGGTCGTCATGGCGACGATGATGTCATAATGGTCGTCATGGCGACGATGATGTCAGTATGGTTGTCATGGCTTTGGTGATGTCATAATGGTCGTCACGGCGACGATGATGTCAAAATGGTCGTCACGGCGAAGGTGTTGTTATAATGGTCGTCATGGCGACGATGACGTCATAATGGTCGTCATGGCGACGATGATGTCATAATGGTCGTCATGGCGACGATGATGTCATAATGGTCGTCATGGCGACGATGACGTCATAATGGTCGTCATGGCGATGATGATGTCATAATGGTCGTCATGGCGACGATGATCTCATAATGGTCGTCATGGCGACGGTGATGTTATAATGGTCGTCATGGCGACGGTGTTGCCATAATGGTCGTCATGGTGACGATGATGTCATAATGGTCGTCATGGCGACGATGATGTCAGTATGGTGGTCATGGCTTTGGTGATGTCATAATGGTCGTCATGGCGACGATGATGTCATAATGGTCGTCATGGCGACGATGATGTCAGTATGGTTGTCATGGCTTTGGTGATGTCATAATGGTCGTCACGGCGACGATGATGTCAAAATGGTCGTCACGGCGAAGGTGTTGTTATAATGGTCGTCATGGCGACGATGACGTCATAATGGTCGTCATGGCGACGATGATGTCATAATGGTCGTCATGCCGACGATGACGTCATAATGGTCGTCATTGCGACGATGATGTCATAATGGTCGTCATGGCGACGATGATCTCATAATGGTCGTCATGGCGACGGTGATGTTATAATGGTCGTCATGCCGACGATGATGTCATAATGGTCATCATGGCGACGGTGTTGCCATAATGGTCGTCATGGTGACGATGATGTCATAATGGTCGTCATGGCGACGATGATGTCAGTATGGTGGTCATGGCTTTGGTGATGTCATAATGGTCGTCATGGCGACGATGATGTCATAATGGTCATCATGGCGACGATGATGTCAGTATGGTTGTCATGGCTTTGGTGATGTCATAATGGTCGTCACGGCGACGATGATGTCAAAATGGTCGTCACGGCGAAGGTGTTGTTATAATGGTCGTCATGGCGACGATGACGTCATAATGGTCGTCATGGCGACGATGATGTCATAATGGTCGTCATGCCGACGATGACGTCATAATGGTCGTCATTGCGACGATGATGTCATAATGGTCGTCATGGCGACGATGACGTCATAATGGTCGTCATGGCGACGATGATGTCATAATGGTCGTCATGGCGACGGTGTTGCCATAATGGTCGTCATGGCGACGATGATGTCATAATGGTCGTCATGCCGACGATGATGTCATACTGGTCGTCATGGCGATGGTGTTGCCATAATGGTCGTTATGGCGACGATGATGTCATAATGGTCGTCATGGCAACGATGATGTTATAATGGTCGTCATGGCGACGAAGATGTCAGTATGGTGGTCATGGCTTTGGTGATGTCATAATGGTCGTCATGGCGACGGTGATGTCATAATGGTCGTCATGGCAATGGTGATGTCAGAATGGTCGTCATCGCGACGATGATGTCAGTATGGTGGTCATGGCTTTGGTGATGTCATAATGGTCGTCATGGCGACGATGATGTCATACTGGTCGTCATGGCGACGGTGTTGCCATAATGGTCGTTATGGCGACGATGATGTCATAATGGTCGTCATGGCAACGATGATGTTATAATGGTCGTCATGGCGACGAAGATGTCAGTATGGTGGTCATGGCTTTGGTGATGTCATAATGGTCGTCATGGCGACGGTGATGTCATAATGGTCGTCATGGCAATGGTGATGTCAGAATGGTCGTCATCGCGACGATGATGTCAGTATGGTGGTCATGGCTTTGGTGATGTCATAATGGTCGTCATGGCGACGATGATGTCATAATGGTCGTCATGGCGACGATGATGTCAATATGGTTGTCATGGCTTTGGTGATGTCATAATGGTCATCATGGCGACGGTGATGTCATAATAGTCATCATGGCGACGATGATGTCATAATGGTCTTCACGGCGACGATGATGTCATAATGGTCGTCACGGCGACGGTGATGTCATAATGGTCGTCATGGCGACGATGATGTCATACTGGTCGTCATGGCGACGGTGTTGCCATAATGGTCGTCATGGCGACGATGATGTCATAATGGTCGTCATGCCGACGATGATGTCATAATGGTCGTCATGGCGACGGTGTTGCCATAATGGTCGTCATGGCGACGATGATGTCATAATGGTCGTCATGGCGACGATGATGTCATAATGGTCGTCATGGCGACGATGATGTCAGTATGGTGGTCATGGCTTTGGTGATGTCATAATGGTCGTCATGGCGATGGTGTTGCCATAATGGTCGTCATGGCGACGATGATGTCATAATGGTCGTCATGGCGACGAAGATGTCATAATGGTCGTCATGGCGACGATGATGTCATAATGGTCGTCATGCCGACGATGATGTCATAATGGTCGTCATGGCGACGGTGTTGCCATAATGGTCGTCATGGCGACGATGATGTCATAATGGTCGTCATGGCGACGGTGATGTCATAATAGTCGTCATGGCGACGATGATGTCATAATGGTCGTCATGGCGACGGTGTTGCCATAATGGTCGTCATGGCGACGATGATGTCATAATGGTCGTCATGGCGACGATGATGTCATAATGGTCGTCATGGCGACGATGATGTCAATATGGTGGTCATGGCTTTGGTGATGTCATAATGGTCGTCATGGCGACGGTGATATCGTAATGGTCGTCATGGCAATGGTGATGTCAGAATGTTCGTCATGGCGACGATGATGTCAGTATGGTGGTCATGGCTTTGGTGATGTCATAATAGTCGTCATGGCGACGATGATGTCATAATGGTCGTCATGGCGACGATGATGTCATATTGGTCGTCATGGCGACGAAGATGTCAGTATGGTTGTCATGGCTTTGGTGATGTCATAATGGTCGTCACGGCGACGATGATGTCAAAATGGTCGTCACGGCGACGGTGTTGTTATAATGGTCGTCATGGCGACGATGATGTCATACTGGTCGTCATGGCGACGGTGTTGCCATAATGGTTGTCATGTCGACGATGGTGTCATAATGGTTGTCATGGCGACGATGATGTCATAATGGTCGTCACGGCGACGGTGATGTCATAATGGTCGTCATGGCGACAATGATGTCACACTGGTCGTCATGGCGACGATGACGTCATAATGGTCGTCATGGCGACGATGATGTCATAATGGTCGTCATGCCGACGATGACGTCATAATGGTCGTCATGGCGACGATGATGTCATAATGGTCGTCATGGCGACGATGACGTCATAATGGTCGTCATGGCGACGATGATGTCATAATGGTCGTCATGGCGACGATGATGTCATAATGGTCGTCATGGCGACGGTGATGTCATAATGGTCGTCATGCCGACGATGATGTCATAATGGTCGTCATGGCGACGATGATGTTATAATGGTCGTCATGGCGACGAAGATGTCAGTATGGTGGTCATGGCTTTGGTGATGTCATAATGGTCGTCATGGCAATGGTGATGTCAGAATGGTCGTCATGGCGACGATGATGTCAGTATGGTGGTCATGGCTTTGGTGATGTCATAATGGTCGTCATGGCGACGATGATGTCATAATGGTCGTCATGGCGACGATGATGTCAATATGGTTGTCATGGCTTTGGTGATGTCATAATGGTCATCATGGCGACGGTGATGTCATAATAGTCATCATGGCGACGATGATGTCATAATGGTCTTCACGGCGACGATGATGTCATAATGGTCGTCACGGCGAAAGTTATGTCATAATGGTCGTCATGGCGACGATGATGTCATACTGGTCGTCATGGCGACGGTGTTGCCATAATGGTCGTCATGGCGACGATGATGTCATAATGGTCGTCATGCCGACGATGATGTCATAATGGTCGTCATGGCGACGGTGTTGCCATAATGGTCGTCATGGCGACGATGATGTCATAATGGTCGTCATAGCGATGATGATGTCATAATGGTCGTCATGGCGACGATGATGTCAGTATGGTGGTCATGGCTTTGGTGATGTCATAATGGTCGTCATTACGATGGTGTTGCCATAATGGTCGTCATGGCGACGATGATGTCATAATGGTCGTCATGGCGACGATGATGTCATAATGGTCGTCATGGCGACGATGATGTCATAATGGTCGTCATGCCGACGATGATGTCATAATGGTCGTCATGGCGACGGTGTTGCCATAATGGTCGTCATGGCGACGATGATGTCATAATGGTCGTCATGGCGACGATGATGTCATACTGGTCGTCATGGCGACGGTGTTGCCATAATGGTCGTCATGGCGATGGTGATGTCATAATGGTCGTCATGCCGACGATGATGTCATAATGGTCGTCATGGCGATTATGTTGCCATAGTGGTCGTCATGGCGACGATGATGTCATAATGGTCGTCATGTCGACGGTGATGTCATAATGGTCGTCATGCCGACGATGATGTCATAATGGTCGTCATGGCGAAGATGATGTCATAATGGTCGTCATGGCGACGATGATGTCATAATGGTCGTCATGGCGACGATGATGTCATAATGGTCGTCATGGCGACGATGATGTCATAATGGTCGTCATGGCGACGGTGATGTCATAATAGTCGTCATGGCGACGATGATGTCATAATGGTCGTCATGGCGACGGTGTTGCCATAATGGTCGTCATGGCGACGATGATGTCATAATGGTCGTCATGGCGACGATGATGTCATAATGGTCGTCATGGCGACGATGATGTCAATATGGTGGTCATGGCTTTGGTGATGTCATAATGGTCGTCATGGCGACGGTGATATCATAATGGTCGTCATGGCGACGGTGATGTTATAATGGTCGTCATGCCGACGATGATGTCATAATGGTCGTCATGGCGACGGTGTTGCCATAATGGTCGTCATGGTGACGATGATGTCATAATGGTCGTCATGGCGACGATGATGTCAGTATGGTGGTCATGGCTTTGGTGATGTCATAATGGTCGTCATGGCGACGATGATGTCATAATGGTCGTCATGGCGACGATGATGTCAGTATGGTTGTCATGGCTTTGGTGATGTCATAATGGTCGTCACGGCGACGATGATGTCAAAATGGTCGTCACGGCGAAGGTGTTGTTATAATGGTCGTCATGGCGACGATGACGTCATAATGGTCGTCATGGCGACGATGATGTCATAATGGTCGTCATGCCGACGATGACGTCATAATGGTCGTCATTGCGACGATGATGTCATAATGGTCGTCATGGCGACGATGACGTCATAATGGTCGTCATGGCGACGATGATGTCATAATGGTCGTCATGGCGACGGTGTTGCCATAATGGTCGTCATGGCGACGATGATGTCATAATGGTCGTCATGCCGACGATGATGTCATACTGGTCGTCATGGCGACGGTGTTGCCATAATGGTCGTTATGGCGACGATGATGTCATAATGGTCGTCATGGCAACGATGATGTTATAATGGTCGTCATGGCGACGATGACGTCATAATGGTCGTCATGGCGACGATGATGTCATAATGGTCGTCATGGCGACGGTGTTGCCATAATGGTCGTCATGGCGACGATGATGTCATAATGGTCGTCATGCCGACGATGATGTCATACTGGTCGTCATGGCGATGGTGTTGCCATAATGGTCGTTATGGCGACGATGATGTCATAATGGTCGTCATGGCAACGATGATGTTATAATGGTCGTCATGGCGACGAAGATGTCAGTATGGTGGTCATGGCTTTGGTGATGTCATAATGGTCGTCATGGCGACGGTGATGTCATAATGGTCGTCATGGCAATGGTGATGTCAGAATGGTCGTCATCGCGACGATGATGTCAGTATGGTGGTCATGGCTTTGGTGATGTCATAATGGTCGTCATGGCGACGATGATGTCATACTGGTCGTCATGGCGACGGTGTTGCCATAATGGTCGTTATGGCGACGATGATGTCATAATGGTCGTCATGGCAACGATGATGTTATAATGGTCGTCATGGCGACGAAGATGTCAGTATGGTGGTCATGGCTTTGGTGATGTCATAATGGTCGTCATGGCGACGGTGATGTCATAATGGTCGTCATGGCAATGGTGATGTCAGAATGGTCGTCATCGCGACGATGATGTCAGTATGGTGGTCATGGCTTTGGTGATGTCATAATGGTCGTCATGGCGACGATGATGTCATAATGGTCGTCATGGCGACGATGATGTCAATATGGTTGTCATGGCTTTGGTGATGTCATAATGGTCATCATGGCGACGGTGATGTCATAATAGTCATCATGGCGACGATGATGTCATAATGGTCTTCACGGCGACGATGATGTCATAATGGTCGTCACGGCGACGGTGATGTCATAATGGTCGTCATGGCGACGATGATGTCATACTGGTCGTCATGGCGACGGTGTTGCCATAATGGTCGTCATGGCGACGATGATGTCATAATGGTCGTCATGCCGACGATGATGTCATAATGGTCGTCATGGCGACGGTGTTGCCATAATGGTCGTCATGGCGACGATGATGTCATAATGGTCGTCATGGCGACGATGATGTCATAATGGTCGTCATGGCGACGATGATGTCAGTATGGTGGTCATGGCTTTGGTGATGTCATAATGGTCGTCATGGCGATGGTGTTGCCATAATGGTCGTCATGGCGACGATGATGTCATAATGGTCGTCATGGCGACGAAGATGTCATAATGGTCGTCATGGCGACGATGATGTCATAATGGTCGTCATGCCGACGATGATGTCATAATGGTCGTCATGGCGACGGTGTTGCCATAATGGTCGTCATGGCGACGATGATGTCATAATGGTCGTCATGGCGACGGTGATGTCATAATAGTCGTCATGGCGACGATGATGTCATAATGGTCGTCATGGCGACGGTGTTGCCATAATGGTCGTCATGGCGACGATGATGTCATAATGGTCGTCATGGCGACGATGATGTCATAATGGTCGTCATGGCGACGATGATGTCAATATGGTGGTCATGGCTTTGGTGATGTCATAATGGTCGTCATGGCGACGGTGATATCGTAATGGTCGTCATGGCAATGGTGATGTCAGAATGTTCGTCATGGCGACGATGATGTCAGTATGGTGGTCATGGCTTTGGTGATGTCATAATAGTCGTCATGGCGACGATGATGTCATAATGGTCGTCATGGCGACGATGATGTCATATTGGTCGTCATGGCGACGAAGATGTCAGTATGGTTGTCATGGCTTTGGTGATGTCATAATGGTCGTCACGGCGACGATGATGTCAAAATGGTCGTCACGGCGACGGTGTTGTTATAATGGTCGTCATGGCGACGATGATGTCATACTGGTCGTCATGGCGACGGTGTTGCCATAATGGTTGTCATGTCGACGATGGTGTCATAATGGTTGTCATGGCGACGATGATGTCATAATGGTCGTCACGGCGACGGTGATGTCATAATGGTCGTCATGGCGACAATGATGTCACACTGGTCGTCATGGCGACGATGACGTCATAATGGTCGTCATGGCGACGATGATGTCATAATGGTCGTCATGCCGACGATGACGTCATAATGGTCGTCATGGCGACGATGATGTCATAATGGTCGTCATGGCGACGATGACGTCATAATGGTCGTCATGGCGACGATGATGTCATAATGGTCGTCATGGCGACGATGATGTCATAATGGTCGTCATGGCGACGGTGATGTCATAATGGTCGTCATGCCGACGATGATGTCATAATGGTCGTCATGGCGACGATGATGTTATAATGGTCGTCATGGCGACGAAGATGTCAGTATGGTGGTCATGGCTTTGGTGATGTCATAATGGTCGTCATGGCAATGGTGATGTCAGAATGGTCGTCATGGCGACGATGATGTCAGTATGGTGGTCATGGCTTTGGTGATGTCATAATGGTCGTCATGGCGACGATGATGTCATAATGGTCGTCATGGCGACGATGATGTCAATATGGTTGTCATGGCTTTGGTGATGTCATAATGGTCATCATGGCGACGGTGATGTCATAATAGTCATCATGGCGACGATGATGTCATAATGGTCTTCACGGCGACGATGATGTCATAATGGTCGTCACGGCGAAAGTTATGTCATAATGGTCGTCATGGCGACGATGATGTCATACTGGTCGTCATGGCGACGGTGTTGCCATAATGGTCGTCATGGCGACGATGATGTCATAATGGTCGTCATGCCGACGATGATGTCATAATGGTCGTCATGGCGACGGTGTTGCCATAATGGTCGTCATGGCGACGATGATGTCATAATGGTCGTCATAGCGATGATGATGTCATAATGGTCGTCATGGCGACGATGATGTCAGTATGGTGGTCATGGCTTTGGTGATGTCATAATGGTCGTCATTACGATGGTGTTGCCATAATGGTCGTCATGGCGACGATGATGTCATAATGGTCGTCATGGCGACGATGATGTCATAATGGTCGTCATGGCGACGATGATGTCATAATGGTCGTCATGCCGACGATGATGTCATAATGGTCGTCATGGCGACGGTGTTGCCATAATGGTCGTCATGGCGACGATGATGTCATAATGGTCGTCATGGCGACGATGATGTCATACTGGTCGTCATGGCGACGGTGTTGCCATAATGGTCGTCATGGCGATGGTGATGTCATAATGGTCGTCATGCCGACGATGATGTCATAATGGTCGTCATGGCGATTATGTTGCCATAGTGGTCGTCATGGCGACGATGATGTCATAATGGTCGTCATGTCGACGGTGATGTCATAATGGTCGTCATGCCGACGATGATGTCATAATGGTCGTCATGGCGAAGATGATGTCATAATGGTCGTCATGGCGACGATGATGTCATAATGGTCGTCATGGCGACGATGATGTCATAATGGTCGTCATGGCGACGATGATGTCATAATGGTCGTCATGGCGACGGTGATGTCATAATAGTCGTCATGGCGACGATGATGTCATAATGGTCGTCATGGCGACGGTGTTGCCATAATGGTCGTCATGGCGACGATGATGTCATAATGGTCGTCATGGCGACGATGATGTCATAATGGTCGTCATGGCGACGATGATGTCAATATGGTGGTCATGGCTTTGGTGATGTCATAATGGTCGTCATGGCGACGGTGATATCATAATGGTCGTCATGGCGACGGTGATGTTATAATGGTCGTCATGCCGACGATGATGTCATAATGGTCGTCATGGCGACGGTGTTGCCATAATGGTCGTCATGGTGACGATGATGTCATAATGGTCGTCATGGCGACGATGATGTCAGTATGGTGGTCATGGCTTTGGTGATGTCATAATGGTCGTCATGGCGACGATGATGTCATAATGGTCGTCATGGCGACGATGATGTCAGTATGGTTGTCATGGCTTTGGTGATGTCATAATGGTCGTCACGGCGACGATGATGTCAAAATGGTCGTCACGGCGAAGGTGTTGTTATAATGGTCGTCATGGCGACGATGACGTCATAATGGTCGTCATGGCGACGATGATGTCATAATGGTCGTCATGCCGACGATGACGTCATAATGGTCGTCATTGCGACGATGATGTCATAATGGTCGTCATGGCGACGATGACGTCATAATGGTCGTCATGGCGACGATGATGTCATAATGGTCGTCATGGCGACGGTGTTGCCATAATGGTCGTCATGGCGACGATGATGTCATAATGGTCGTCATGCCGACGATGATGTCATACTGGTCGTCATGGCGACGGTGTTGCCATAATGGTCGTTATGGCGACGATGATGTCATAATGGTCGTCATGGCAACGATGATGTTATAATGGTCGTCATGGCGACGAAGATGTCAGTATGGTGGTCATGGCTTTGGTGATGTCATAATGGTCGTCATGGCGACGGTGATGTCATAATGGTCGTCATGGCAATGGTGATGTCAGAATGGTCGTCATCGCGACGATGATGTCAGTATGGTGGTCATGGCTTTGGTGATGTCATAATGGTCGTCATGGCGACGATGATGTCATACTGGTCGTCATGGCGACGGTGTTGCCATAATGGTCGTTATGGCGACGATGATGTCATAATGGTCATCATGGCAACGATGATGTTATAATGGTCGTCATGGCGACGAAGATGTCAGTATGGTGGTCATGGCTTTGGTGATGTCATAATGGTCGTCATGGCGACGGTGATGTCATAATGGTCGTCATGGCAATGGTGATGTCAGAATGGTCGTCATCGCGACGATGATGTCAGTATGGTGGTCATGGCTTTGGTGATGTCATAATGGTCGTCATGGCGACGATGATGTCATAATGGTCGTCATGGCGACGATGATGTCAATATGGTTGTCATGGCTTTGGTGATGTCATAATGGTCATCATGGCGACGGTGATGTCATAATAGTCATCATGGCGACGATGATGTCATAATGGTCTTCACGGCGACGATGATGTCATAATGGTCGTCACGGCGACGGTGATGTCATAATGGTCGTCATGGCGACGATGATGTCATACTGGTCGTCATGGCGACGGTGTTGCCATAATGGTCGTCATGGCGACGATGATGTCATAATGGTCGTCATGCCGACGATGATGTCATAATGGTCGTCATGGCGACGGTGTTGCCATAATGGTCGTCATGGCGACGATGATGTCATAATGGTCGTCATGGCGACGATGATGTCATAATGGTCGTCATGGCGACGATGATGTCAGTATGGTGGTCATGGCTTTGGTGATGTCATAATGGTCGTCATGGCGATGGTGTTGCCATAATGGTCGTCATGGCGACGATGATGTCATAATGGTCGTCATGGCGACGATGATGTCATAATGGTCGTCATGGCGACGATGATGTCATAATGGTCGTCATGCCGACGATGATGTCATAATGGTCGTCATGGCGACGGTGTTGCCATAATGGTCGTCATGGCGACGATGATGTCATAATGGTCGTCATGGCGACGGTGATGTCATAATAGTCGTCATGGCGACGATGATGTCATAATGGTCGTCATGGCGACGGTGTTGCCAAAATGGTCGTCATGGCGACGATGATGTCATAATGGTCGTCATGGCGACGATGATGTCATAATGGTCGTCATGGCGACGATGATGTCAATATGGTGGTCATGGCTTTGGTGATGTCATAATGGTCGTCATGGCGACGGTGATATCGTAATGGTCGTCATGGCAATGGTGATGTCAGAATGTTCGTCATGGCGACGATGATGTCAGTATGGTGGTCATGGCTTTGGTGATGTCATAATAGTCGTCATGGCGACGATGATGTCATAATGGTCGTCATGGCGACGATGATGTCATATTGGTCGTCATGGCGACGAAGATGTCAGTAAGTTTGTCATGGCTTTGGTGATGTCATAATGGTCGTCACGGCGACGATGATGTCAAAATGGTCGTCACGGCGACGGTGTTGTTATAATGGTCGTCATGGCGACGATGATGTCATACTGGTCGTCATGGCGACGGTGTTGCCATAATGGTTGTCATGTCGACGATGATGTCATAATGGTTGTCATGGCGACGATGATGTCATAATGGTCGTCACGGCGACGGTGATGTCATAATGGTCGTCATGGCGACAATGATGTCACACTGGTCGTCATGGCGACGATGACGTCATAATGGTCGTCATGGCGACGATGATGTCATAATGGTCGTCATGCCGACGATGACGTCATAATGGTCGTCATGGCGACGATGATGTCATAATGGTCGTCATGGCGACGATGACGTCATAATGGTCGTCATGGCGACGATGATGTCATAATGGTCGTCATGGCGACGATGATGTCATAATGGTCGTCATGGCGACGGTGATGTCATAATGGTCGTCATGCCGACGATGATGTCATAATGGTCGTCATGGCGACGATGATGTTATAATGGTCGTCATGGCGACGAAGATGTCAGTATGGTGGTCATGGCTTTGGTGATGTCATAATGGTCGTCATGGCAATGGTGATGTCAGAATGGTCGTCATGGCGACGATGATGTCAGTATGGTGGTCATGGCTTTGGTGATGTCATAATGGTCGTCATGGCGACGATGATGTCATAATGGTCGTCATGGCGACGATGATGTCAATATGGTTGTCATGGCTTTGGTGATGTCATAATGGTCATCATGGCGACGGTGATGTCATAATAGTCATCATGGCGACGATGATGTCATAATGGTCTTCACGGCGACGATGATGTCATAATGGTCGTCACGGCGACGGTTATGTCATAATGGTCGTCATGGCGACGATGATGTCATACTGGTCGTCATGGCGACGGTGTTGCCATAATGGTCGTCATGGCGACGATGATGTCATAATGGTCGTCATGCCGACGATTATGTCATAATGGTCGTCATGGCGACGGTGTTGCCATAATGGTCGTCATGGCGACGATGATGTCATAATGGTCGTCATGGCGACGATGATGTCATAATGGTCGTCATGGCGACGATGATGTCAGTATGGTGGTCATGGCTTTGGTGATGTCATAATGGTCGTCATGGCGATGGTGTTGCCATAATGGTCGTCATGGCGACGATGATGTCATAATGGTCGTCATGGCGACGATGATGTCATAATGGTCGTCATGGCGACGATGATGTCATAATGGTCGTCATGCCGACGATGATGTCATAATGGTCGTCATGGCGACGGTGTTGCCATAATGGTCGTCATGGCGACGATGATGTCATAATGGTCGTCATGGCGACGATGATGTCATACTGGTCGTCATGGCGACGGTGTTGCCATAATGGTCGTCATGGCGACGGTGATGTCATAATGGTCGTCATGCCGACGATGATGTCATAATGGTCGTCATGGCGATTATGTTGCCATAGTGGTCGTCATGGCGACGATGATGTCATAATGGTCGTCATGTCGACGGTGATGTCATAATGGTCGTCATGCCGACGATGATGTCATAATGGTCGTCATGGCGAAGATGATGTCATAATGGTCGTCATGGCGACGATGATGTCATAATGGTCGTCATGGCGACGATGATGTCATAATGGTCGTCATGGCGACGATGATGTCATAATGGTCGTCATGGCGACGGTGATGTCATAATAGTCGTCATGGCGACGATGATGTCATAATGGTCGTCATGGCGACGGTGTTGCCATAATGGTCGTCATGGCGACGATGATGTCATAATGGTCGTCATGGCGACGATGATGTCATAATGGTCGTCATGGCGACGATGATGTCAATATGGTGGTCATGGCTTTGGTGATGTCATAATGGTCGTCATGGCGACGGTGATATCATAATGGTCGTCATGGCAATGGTGATGTCAGAATGTTCGTCATGGCGACGATGATGTCAGTATGGTGGTCATGGCTTTGGTGATGTCAGAATGTTCGTCATGGCGACGATGATGTCAGTATGGTGGTCATGGCTTTGGTGATGTCATAATAGTCGTCATGGCGACGATGATGTCATAATGGTCGTCATGGCGACGATGATGTCATAATGGTCGTCATGGCGACGATGATGTCAGTATGGTTGTCATGGCTTTGGTGATGTCATAATGGTCGTCACGGCGACGATGATGTCAAAATGGTCGTCACGGCGACGGTGTTGTTATAATGGTCGTCATGGCGACGATGATGTCATACTGGTCGTCATGGCGACGATGATGTCATACTGGTCGTCATGGCGACGATGATGTCATACTGGTCGTCATGGCGACGGTGATGTCATAATGGTTGTCATGGCGACGATGATGTCATAATGGTCGTCACGGCGACGGTGATGTCATAATGATCGTCATGGCGACGATGATGTCATACTGGTCGTCATGGCGACGATGACGTCATAATGGTCGTCATGGCAACGATGATGTCATAATGGTCGTCATGCGGACGATGACGTCATAATGGTCGTCATGGCGACGATGATGTCATAATGGTCGTCATGGCGACGATGACGTCATAATGGTCGTCATGGCGACGATGATGTCATAATGGTCGTCATGGCGACGATGATGTCATAATGGTCGTCATGGCGACGGTGATGTCATAATGGTCGTCATGGCGACGGTGATGTCATAATGGTCGTCATGCCGACGATGATGTCATAATGGTCGTCATGGCGACGATGATGTTATAATGGTCGTCATGGCGACGAAGATGTCTGTATAGTGGTCATGGCTTTGGTGATGTCATAATGGTCGTCATGGCAATGGTGATGTCAGAATGGTCGTCATGGCGACGATGATGTCAGTATGGTGGTCATGGCTTTGGTGATGTCATAATGGTCATCATGGCGACGATGATGTCATAATGGTCGTCATGGCGACGATGATGTCAATATGGTTGTCATGGCTTTGGTGATGTCATAATGGTCATCATGGCGACGGTGATGTCATAATAGTCATCATGGCGACGATGATGTCATAATGGTCTTCACGGCGACGATGATGTCATAATGGTCGTCACGGCGACGGTGATGTCATAATGGTCGTCATGGCGACGATGATGTCATACTGGTCGTCATGGCGACGGTGTTGCCATTATGGTCGTCATGGCGACGATGATGTCATAATGGTCGTCATGCCGACGATGATGTCATAATGGTCGTCATGGCGACGGTGTTGCCATAATGGTCGTCATGGCGACGATGATGTCATAATGTTCGTCATGGCGACGGTGTTGCCATAATGGTCGTCATGGCGACGGTGATGTCATAATGGTCGTCATGCCGACGATGATGTCATAATGGTCGTCATGGCGATTATGTTGCCATAGTGGTCGTCATGGCGACGATGATGTCATAATGGTCGTCATGTCGACGGTGATGTCATAATGGTCGTCATGCCGACGATGATGTCATAATGGTCGTCATGGCGACGATGATGTCATAATGGTCGTCATGGCGACGATGATGTCATAATGGTCGTCATGGCGACGATGATGTCATAATGGTCGTCATGGCGACGGTGATGTCATAATAGTCGTCATGGCGACGATGATGTCATAATGGTCGTCATGGCGACGGTGTTGCCATAATGGTCGTCATGGCGACGATGATGTCATAATGGTCGTCATGGCGACGATGATGTCATAATGGTCGTCATGGCGACGATGATGTCAATATGGTGATCATGGCTTTGGTGATGTCATAATGGTCGTCATGGCGACGGTGATATCATAATGGTCGTCATGGCAATGGGGATGTCAGAATGTTCGTCATGGCGACGATGATGTCAGTATGGTGGTCATGGCTTTGGTGATGTCATAATAGTCGTCATGGCGACGATGATGTCATAATGGTCGTCATGGCGACGATGATGTCATAATGGACGTCATGGCGACGATGATGTCAGTATGGTTGTCATGGCTTTGGTGATGTCATAATGGTCGTCACGGCGACGATGATGTCAAAATGGTCGTCACGGCGACGGTGTTGTTATAATGGTCGTCATGGCGACGATGATGTCATACTGGTCGTCATGGCGACGGTGTTGCCATAATGGTTGTCATGGCGACGATGATGTCATAATGGTTGTCATGGCGACGATGATGTCATAATGGTCGTCACGGCGACGGTGATGTCATAATGGTCGTCATGGCGACGATGATGTCATAATGGTCGTCATGGCGACGATGATGTCATAATGGTCGTCATGGCGACGATGATGTCAATATGGTGATCATGGCTTTGGTGATGTCATAATGGTCGTCATGGCGACGGTGATATCATAATGGTCGTCATGGCAATGGGGATGTCAGAATGTTCGTCATGGCGACGATAATGTCAGTATGGTGGTCATGGCTTTGGTGATGTCATAATAGTCGTCATGGCGACGATGATGTCATAATGGTCGTCATGGCGACGATGATGTCATAATGGTCGTCATGGCGACGATGATGTCAGTATGGTTGTCATGGCTTTGGTGATGTCATAATGGTCGTCACGGCGACGATGATGTCAAAATGGTCGTCACGGCGACGGTGTTGTTATAATGGTCGTCATGGCGACGATGATGTCATACTGGTCGTCATGGCGACGGTGTTGCCATAATGGTTGTCATGGCGACGATGATGTCATAATGGTTGTCATGGCGACGATGATGTCATAATGGTCGTCACGGCGACGGTGATGTCATAATGGTCGTCATGGCGACGATGATGTCATACTGGTCGTCATGGCGACGATGACGTCATAATGGTCGTCATGGCGACGATGATGTCATAATGGTCGTCATGCCGACGATGACGTCATAATGGTCGTCATGGCGACGATGATGTCATAATGGTCGTCATGGCGACGATGACGTCATAATGGTCGTCATGGCGATGATGATGTCATAATGGTCGTCATGGCGACGATGATCTCATAATGGTCGTCATGGCGACGGTGATGTTATAATGGTCGTCATGGCGACGGTGTTGCCATAATGGTCGTCATGGTGACGATGATGTCATAATGGTCGTCATGGCGACGATGATGTCAGTATGGTGGTCATGGCTTTGGTGATGTCATAATGGTCGTCATGGCGACGATGATGTCATAATGGTCGTCATGGCGACGATGATGTCAGTATGGTTGTCATGGCTTTGGTGATGTCATAATGGTCGTCACGGCGACGATGATGTCAAAATGGTCGTCACGGCGAAGGTGTTGTTATAATGGTCGTCATGGCGACGATGACGTCATAATGGTCGTCATGGCGACGATGATGTCATAATGGTCGTCATGCCGACGATGACGTCATAATGGTCGTCATTGCGACGATGATGTCATAATGGTCGTCCTGGCGACGATGATCTCATAATGGTCGTCATGGCGACGGTGATGTTATAATGGTCGTCATGCCGACGATGATGTCATAATGGTCGTCATGGCGACGGTGTTGCCATAATGGTCGTCATGGTGACGATGATGTCATAATGGTCGTCATGGCGACGATGATGTCAGTATGGTGGTCATGGCTTTGGTGATGTCATAATGGTCGTCATGGCGACGATGATGTCATAATGGTCGTCATGGCGACGATGATGTCAGTATGGTTGTCATGGCTTTGGTGATGTCATAATGGTCGTCACGGCGACGATGATGTCAAAATGGTCGTCACGGCGAAGGTGTTGTTATAATGGTCGTCATGGCGACGATGACGTCATAATGGTCGTCATGGCGACGATGATGTCATAATGGTCGTCATGCCGACGATGACGTCATAATGGTCGTCATTGCGACGATGATGTCATAATGGTCGTCATGGCGACGATGATGTCATAATGGTCGTCATGGCGACGGTGTTGCCATAATGGTCGTCATGGCGACGATGATGTCATAATGGTCGTCATGCCGACGATGATGTCATACTGGTCGTCATGGCGACGGTGTTGCCATAATGGTCGTTATGGCGACGATGATGTCATAATGGTCGTCATGGCGACGATGATGTTATAATGGTCGTCATGGCGACGAAGATGTCAGTATGGTGGTCATGGCTTTGGTGATGTCATAATGGTCGTCATGGCGACGGTGATGTCATAATGGTCGTCATGGCAATGGTGATGTCAGAATGGTCGTCATCGCGACGATGATGTCAGTATGGTGGTCATGGCTTTGGTGATGTCATAATGGTCGTCATGGCGACGATGATGTCATACTGGTCGTCATGGCGACGGTGTTGCCATAATGGTCGTTATGGCGACGATGATGTCATAATGGTCGTCATGGCAACGATGATGTTATAATGGTCGTCATGGCGACGAAGATGTCAGTATGGTGGTCATGGCTTTGGTGATGTCATAATGGTCGTCATGGCGACGGTGATGTCATAATGGTCGTCATGGCAACGGTGATGTCAGAATGGTCGTCATCGCGACGATGATGTCAGTATGGTGGTCATGGCTTTGGTGATGTCATAATGGTCGTCATGGCGACGATGATGTCATAATGGTCGTCATGGCGACGATGATGTCAATATGGTTGTCATGGCTTTGGTGATGTCATAATGGTCATCATGGCGACGGTGATGTCATAATAGTCATCATGGCGACGATGATGTCATAATGGTCTTCACGGCGACGATGATGTCATAATGGTCGTCACGGCGACGGTGATGTCATAATGGTCGTCATGGCGACGATGATGTCATACTGGTCGTCATGGCGACGGTGTTGCCATAATGGTCGTCATGGCGACGATGATGTCATAATGGTCGTCATGCCGACGATGATGTCATAATGGTCGTCATGGCGACGGTGTTGCCATAATGGTCGTCATGGCGACGATGATGTCATAATGGTCGTCATGGCGACGATGATGTCAGTATGGTGGTCATGGCTTTGGTGATGTCATAATGGTCGTCATGGCGATGGTGTTGCCATAATGGTCGTCATGGCGACGATGATGTCATAATGGTCGTCATGGCGACGATGATGTCATAATGGTCGTCATGGCGACGATGATGTCATAATGGTCGTCATGCCGACGATGATGTCATAATGGTCGTCATGGCGACGGTGTTGCCATAATGGTCGTCATGGCGACGATGATGTCATAATGGTCGTCATGGCGACGGTGATGTCATAATAGTCGTCATGGCGACGATGATGTCATAATGGTCGTCATGGCGAAGGTGTTGCCATAATGGTCGTCATGGCGACGATGATGTCATAATGGTCGTCATGGCGACGATGATGTCATAATGGTCGTCATGGCGACGATGATGTCAATATGGTGATCATGGCTTTGGTGATGTCATAATGGTCGTCATGGCGACGGTGATATCGTAATGGTCGTCATGGCAATGGTGATGTCAGAATGTTCGTCATGGCGACGATGATGTCAGTATGGTGGTCATGGCTTTGGTGATGTCATAATAGTCGTCATGGCGACGATGATGTCATAATGGTCGTCATGGCGACGATGATGTCATATTGGTCGTCATGGCGACGAAGATGTCAGTATGGTTGTCATGGCTTTGGTGATGTCATAATGGTCGTCACGGCGACGATGATGTCAAAATGGTCGTCACGGCGACGGTGTTGTTATAATGGTCGTCATGGCGACGATGATGTCATACTGGTCGTCATGGCGACGGTGTTGCCATAATGGTTGTCATGTCGACGATGATGTCATAATGGTTGTCATGGCGACGATGATGTCATAATGGTCGTCACGGCGACGGTGATGTCATAATGGTCGGCATGGCGACAATGATGTCACACTGGTCGTCATGGCGACGATGACGTCATAATGGTCGTCATGGCGACGATGATGTCATAATGGTCGTCATGCCGACGATGACGTCATAATGGTCGTCATGGCGACGATGATGTCATAATGGTCGTCATGGCGACGATGACGTCATAATGGTCGTCATGGCGACGATGATGTCATAATGGTCGTCATGGCGACGATGATGTCATAATGGTCGTCATGGCGACGGTGATGTCATAATGGTCGTCATGCCGACGATGATGTCATAATGGTCGTCATGGCGACGATGATGTTATAATGGTCGTCATGGCGACGAAGATGTCAGTATGGTGGTCATGGCTTTGGTGATGTCATAATGGTCGTCATGGCAATGGTGATGTCAGAATGGTCGTCATGGCGACGATGATGTCAGTATGGTGGTCATGGCTTTGGTGATGTCATAATGGTCGTCATGGCGACGATGATGTCATAATGGTCGTCATGGCGACGATGATGTCAATATGGTTGTCATGGCTTTGGTGATGTCATAATGGTCATCATGGCGACGGTGATGTCATAATAGTCATCATGGCGACGATGATGTCATAATGGTCTTCACGGCGACGATGATGTCATAATGGTCGTCACGGCGACGGTTATGTCATAATGGTCGTCATGGCGACGATGATGTCATACTGGTCGTCATGGCGACGGTGTTGCCATAATGGTCGTCATGGCGACGATGATGTCATAATGGTCGTCATGCCGACGATGATGTCATAATGGTCGTCATGGCGACGGTGTTGCCATAATGGTCGTCATGGCGACGATGATGTCATAATGGTCGTCATGGCGACGATGATGTCATAATGGTCGTCATGGCGACGATGATGTCAGTATGGTGGTCATGGCTTTGGTGATGTCATAATGGTCGTCATGGCGATGGTGTTGCCATAATGGTCGTCATGGCGACGATGATGTCATAATGGTCGTCATGGCGACGATGATGTCATAATGGTCGTCATGCCGACGATGATGTCATAATGGTCGTCATGGCGACGGTGTTGCCATAATGGTCGTCATGGCGACGATGATGTCATAATGGTCGTCATGGCGACGATGATGTCATACTGGTCGTCATGGCGACGGTGTTGCCATAATGGTCGTCATGGCGACGGTGATGTCATAATGGTCGTCATGCCGACGATGATGTCATAATGGTCGTCATGGCGATTATGTTGCCATAGTGGTCGTCATGGCGACGATGATGTCATAATGGTCGTCATGTCGACGGTGATGTCATAATGGTCGTCATGCCGACGATGATGTCATAATGGTCGTCATGGCGAAGATGATGTCATAATGGTCGTCATGGCGACGATGATGTCATAATGGTCGTCATGGCGACGATGATGTCATAATGGTCGTCATGGCGACGATGATGTCATAATGGTCGTCATGGCGACGGTGATGTCATAATAGTCGTCATGGCGACGATGATGTCATAATGGTCGTCATGGCGACGGTGTTGCCATAATGGTCGTCATGGCGACGATGATGTCATAATGGTCGTCATGGCGACGATGATGTCATAATGGTCGTCATGGCGACGATGATGTCAATATGGTGGTCATGGCTTTGGTGATGTCATAATGGTCGTCATGGCGACGGTGATATCATAATGGTCGTCATGGCGACGGTGATGTTATAATGGTCGTCATGCCGACGATGATGTCATAATGGTCGTCATGGCGACGGTGTTGCCATAATGGTCGTCATGGTGACGATGATGTCATAATGGTCATCATGGCGACGATGATGTCAGTATGGTGGTCATGGCTTTGGTGATGTCATAATGGTCGTCATGGCGACGATGATGTCATAATGGTCGTCATGGCGACGATGATGTCAGTATGGTTGTCATGGCTTTGGTGATGTCATAATGGTCGTCACGGCGACGATGATGTCAAAATGGTCGTCACGGCGAAGGTGTTGTTATAATGGTCGTCATGGCGACGATGACGTCATAATGGTCGTCATGGCGACGATGATGTCATAATGGTCGTCATGCCGACGATGACGTCATAATGGTCGTCATTGCGACGATGATGTCATAATGGTCGTCATGGCGACGATGACGTCATAATGGTCGTCATGGCGACGATGATGTCATAATGGTCGTCATGGCGACGGTGTTGCCATAATGGTCGTCATGGCGACGAGGATGTCATAATGGTCGTCATGCCGACGATGATGTCATACTGGTCGTCATGGCGACGGTGTTACCATAATGGTCGTTATGGCGACGATGATGTCATAATGGTCGTCATGGCAACGATGATGTTATAATGGTCGTCATGGCGACGAAGATGTCAGTATGGTGGTCATGGCTTTGGTGATGTCATAATGGTCGTCATTTCGACGGTGATGTCATAATGGTCGTCATGGCAATGGTGATGTCAGAATGGTCGTCATCGCGACGATGATGTCAGTATGGTGGTCATGGCTTTGGTGATGTCATAATGGTCGTCATGGCGACGATGATGTCATACTGGTCGTCATGGCGACGGTGTTGCCATAATGGTCGTTATGGCGACGATGATGTCATAATGGTCGTCATGGCAACGATGATGTTATAATGGTCGTCATGGCGACGAAGATGTCAGTATGGTGGTCATGGGTTTGGTGATGTCATAATGGTCGTCATGGCGACGGTGATGTCATAATGGTCGTCATGGCAATGGTGATGTCAGAATGGTCGTCATCGCGACGATGATGTCAGTATGGTGGTCATGGCTTTGGTGATGTCATAATGGTCGTCATGGCGACGATGATGTCATAATGGTCGTCATGGCGACGATGATGTCAATATGGTTGTCATGGCTTTGGTGATGTCATAATGGTCATCATGGCGACGGTGATGTCATAATAGTCATCATGGCGACGATGATGTCATAATGGTCTTCACGGCGACGATGATGTCATAATGGTCGTCACGGCGACGGTGATGTCATAATGGTCGTCATGGCGACGATGATGTCATACTGGTCGTCATGGCGACGGTGTTGCCATAATGGTCGTCATGGCGACGATGATGTCATAATGGTCGTCATGCCGACGATGATGTCATAATGGTCGTCATGGCGACGGTGTTGCCATAATGGTCGTCATGGCGACGATGATGTCATAATGGTCGTCATGGCGACGATGATGTCATAATGGTCGTCATGGCGACGATGATGTCAGTATGGTGGTCATGGCTTTGGTGATGTCATAATGGTCGTCATGGCGATGGTGTTGCCATAATGGTCGTCATGGCGACGATGATGTCATAATGGTCGTCATGGCGACGATGATGTCATAATGGTCGTCATGGCGACGATGATGTCATAATGGTCGTCATGCCGACGATGATGTCATAATGGTCGTCATGGCGACGGTGTTGCCATAATGGTCGTCATGGCGACGATGATGTCATAATGGTCGTCATGGCGACGGTGATGTCATAATAGTCGTCATGGCGACGATGATGTCATAATGGTCGTCATGGCGACGGTGTTGCCATAATGGTCGTCATGGCGACGATGATGTCATAATGGTCGTCATGGCGACGATGATGTCATAATGGTCGTCATGGCGACGATGATGTCAATATGGTGGTCATGGCTTTGGTGATGTCATAATGGTCGTCATGGCGACGGTGATATCGTAATGGTCGTCATGGCAATGGTGATGTCAGAATGTTCGTCATGGCGACGATGATGTCAGTATGGTGGTCATGGCTTTGGTGATGTCATAATAGTCGTCATGGCGACGATGATGTCATAATGGTCGTCATGGCGACGATGATGTCATATTGGTCGTCATGGCGACGAAGATGTCAGTATGGTTGTCATGGCTTTGGTGATGTCATAATGGTCGTCACGGCGACGATGATGTCAAAATGGTCGTCACGGCGACGGTGTTGTTATAATGGTCGTCATGGCGACGATGATGTCATACTGGTCGTCATGGCGACGGTGTTGCCATAATGGTTGTCATGTCGACGATGATGTCATAATGGTTGTCATGGCGACGATGATGTCATAATGGTCGTCACGGCGACGGTGATGTCATAATGGTCGTCATGGCGACAATGATGTCACACTGGTCGTCATGGCGACGATGGCGTCATAATGGTCGTCATGGCGACGATGATGTCATAATGGTCGTCATGCCGACGATGACGTCATAATGGTCGTCATGGCGACGATGATGTCATAATGGTCGTCATGGCGACGATGACGTCATAATGGTCGTCATGGCGACGATGACGTCATAATGGTCGTCATGGCGACGATGATGTCATAATGGTCGTCATGGCGACGGTGATGTCATAATGGTCGTCATGCCGACGATGATGTCATAATGGTCGTCATGGCGACGATGATGTTATAATGGTCGTCATGGCGACGAAGATGTCAGTATGGTGGTCATGGCTTTGGTGATGTCATAATGGTCGTCATGGCAATGGTGATGTCAGAATGGTCGTCATGGCGACGATGATGTCAGTATGGTGGTCATGGCTTTGGTGATGTCATAATGGTCGTCATGGCGACGATGATGTCATAATGGTCGTCATGGCGACGATGATGTCAATATGGTTGTCATGGCTTTGGTGATGTCATAATGGTCATCATGGCGACGGTGATGTCATAATAGTCATCATGGCGACGATGATGTCATAATGGTCTTCACGGCGACGATGATGTCATAATGGTCGTCACGGCGACGGTTATGTCATAATGGTCGTCATGGCGACGATGATGTCATACTGGTCGTCATGGCGACGGTGTTGCCATAATCGTCGTCATGGCGACGATGATGTCATAATGGTCGTCATGCCGACGATTATGTCATAATGGTCGTCATGGCGACGGTGTTGCCATAATGGTCGTCATGGCGACGATGATGTCATAATGGTCGTCATGGCGACGATGATGTCATAATGGTCGTCATGGCGACGATGATGTCAGTATGGTGGTCATGGCTTTGGTGATGTCATAATGGTCGTCATGGCGATGGTGTTGCCATAATGGTCGTCATGGCGACGATGATGTCATAATGGTCGTCATGGCGACGATGATGTCATAATGGTCGTCATGGCGACGATGATGTCATAATGGTCGTCATGCCGACGATGATGTCATAATGGTCGTCATGGCGACGGTGTTGCCATAATGGTCGTCATGGCGACGATGATGTCATAATGGTCGTCATGGCGACGATGATGTCATACTGGTCGTCATGGCGACGGTGTTGCCATAATGGTCGTCATGGCGACGGTGATGTCATAATGGTCGTCATGCCGACGATGATGTCATAATGGTCGTCATGGCGATTATGTTGCCATAGTGGCCGTCATGGCGACGATGATGTCATAATGGTCGTCATGTCGACGGTGATGTCATAATGGTCGTCATGCCGACGATGATGTCATAATGGTCGTCATGGCGAAGATGATGTCATAATGGTCGTCATGGCGACGATGATGTCATAATGGTCGTCATGGCGACGATGATGTCATAATGGTCGTCATGGCGACGATGATGTCATAATGGTCGTCATGGCGACGGTGATGTCATAATAGTCGTCATGGCGACGATGATGTCATAATGGTCGTCATGGCGACGGTGTTGCCATAATGGTCGTCATGGCGACGATGATGTCATAATGGTCGTCATGGCGACGATGATGTCATAATGGTCGTCATGGCGACGATGATGTCAATATGGTGGTCATGGCTTTGGTGATGTCATAATGGTCGTCATGGCGACGGTGATATCATAATGGTCGTCATGGCAATGGTGATGTCAGAATGTTCGTCATGGCGACGATGATGTCAGTATGGTGGTCATGGCTTTGGTGATGTCAGAATGTTCGTCATGGCGACGATGATGTCAGTATGGTGGTCATGGCTTTGATGATGTCATAATAGTCGTCATGGCGACGATGATGTCATAATGGTCGTCATGGCGACGATGATGTCATAATGGTCGTCATGGCGACGATGATGTCAGTATGGTTGTCATGGCTTTGGTGATGTCATAATGGTCGTCACGGCGACGATGATGTCAAAATGGTCGTCACGGCGACGGTGTTGTTATAATGGTCGTCATGGCGACGATGATGTCATACTGGTCGTCATGGCGACGATGATGTCATTCTGGTCGTCATGGCGACGATGATGTCATACTGGTCGTCATGGCGACGGTGATGTCATAATGGTTGTCATGGCGACGATGATGTCATAATGGTCGTCACGGCGACGGTGATGTCATAATGGTCGTCATGGCGACGATGATGTCATACTGGTCGTCATGGCGACGATGACGTCATAATGGTCGTCATGGCAACGATGATGTCATAATGGTCGTCATGCGGACGATGACGTCATAATGGTCGTCATGGCGACGATGATGTCATAATGGTCGTCATGGCGACGATGACGTCATAATGGTCGTCATGGCGACGATGATGTCATAATGGTCGTCATGGCGACGATGATGTCATAATGGTCGTCATGGCGACGGTGATGTCATAATGGTCGTCATGCCGACGGTGATGTCATAATGGTCGTCATGGCGACGATGATGTTATAATGGTCGTCATGGCGACGAAGATGTCTGTATGGTGGTCATGGCTTTGGTGATGTCATAATGGTCGTCATGGCAATGGTGATGTCAGAATGGTCGTCATGGCGACGATGATGTCAGTATGGTGGTCATGGCTTTGGTGATGTCATAATGGTCATCATGGCGACGATGATGTCATAATGGTCGTCATGGCGACGATGATGTCAATATGGTTGTCATGGCTTTGGTGATGTCATAATGGTCATCATGGCGACGGTGATGTCATAATAGTCATCATGGCGACGATGATGTCATAATGGTCTTCACGGCGACGATGATGTCATAATGGTCGTCACGGCGACGGTGATGTCATAATGGTCGTCATGGCGACGATGATGTCATACTGGTCGTCATGGCGACGGTGTTGCCATTATGGTCGTCATGGCGGCGATGATGTCATAATGGTCGTCATGCCGACGATGATGTCATAATGGTCGTCATGGCGACGGTGTTGCCATAATGGTCGTCATGGCGACGATGATGTCATAATGGTCGTCATGGCGACGGTGTTGCCATAATGGTCGTCATGGCGACGGTGATGTCATAATGGTCGTCATGCCGACGATGATGTCATAATGGTCGTCATGGCGATTATGTTGCCATAGTGGTCGTCATGGCGACGATGATGTCATAATGGTCGTCTTGTCGACGGTGATGTCATAATGGTCGTCATGCCGACGATGATGTCATAATGGTCGTCATGGCGACGATGATGTCATAATGGTCGTCATGGCGACGATGATGTCATAATGGTCGTCATGGCGACGATGATGTCATAATGGTCGTCATGGCGACGGTGATGTCATAATAGTCGTCATGGCGACGATGATGTCATAATGGTCGTCATGGCGACGGTGTTGCCATAATGGTCGTCATGGCGACGATGATGTCATAATGGTCGTCATGGCGACGATGATGTCATAATGGTCGTCATGGCGACGATGATGTCAATATGGTGATCATGGCTTTGGTGATGTCATAATGGTCGTCATGGCGACGGTGATATCATAATGGTCGTCATGGCAATGGGGATGTCAGAATGTTCGTCATGGCGACGATGATGTCAGTATGGTGGTCATGGCTTTGGTGATGTCATAATAGTCGTCATGGCGACGATGATGTCATAATGGTCGTCATGGCGACGATGATGTCATAATGGACGTCATGGCGACGATGATGTCAGTATGGTTGTCATGGCTTTGGTGATGTCATAATGGTCGTCACGGCGACGATGATGTCAAAATGGTCGTCACGGCGACGGTGTTGTTATAATGGTCGTCATGGCGACGATGATGTCATACTGGTCGTCATGGCGACGGTGTTGCCATAATGGTTGTCATGGCGACGATGATGTCATAATGGTTGTCATGGCGACGATGATGTCATAATGGTCGTCACGGCGACGGTGATGTCATAATGGTCGTCATGGCGACGATGATGTCATACTGGTCGTCATGGCGACGATGACGTCATAATGGTCGTCATGGCGACGATGATGTCATAAGGGTCGTCATGCCGACGATGACGTCATAATGGTCGTCATGGCGACGATGACGTCATAATGGTCGTCATGGCGACGATGACGTCATAATGGTCGTCATGGCGACGATGACGTCATAATGGTCGTCATGGCGATGATGATGTCATAATGGTCGTCATGGCGACGATGATCTCATAATGGTCGTCATGGCGACGGTGATGTTATAATGGTCGTCATGCCGACGATGATGTCATAATGGTCGTCATGGCGACGGTGTTGCCATAATGGTCGTCATGGTGACGATGATGTCATAATGGTCGTCATGGCGACGATGATGTCAGTATGGTGGTCATGGCTTTGGTGATGTCATAATGGTCGTCATGGCGACGATGATGTCAGTATGGTGGTCATGGCTTTGGTGATGTCATAATGGTCGTCATGGCGACGATGATGTCATAATGGTCGTCATGGCGACGATGATGTCAATATGGTTGTCATGGCTTTGGTGATGTCATAATGGTCGTCATGGCGACGGTGATGTCATAATGGTCGTCATGGCGACGATGATGTCATAATGGTCGTCACGGTGACGATGATGTCATAATGGTCGTCACGGCGACGGTGATGTCATAATGGTCGTCATGGCGACGATGATGTCATACTGGTCGTCATGGCGACGATGATGTCATAATGGTCGTCATGGCGACGATGATGTCATACTGGTCGTCATGGCGACGGTGATGTCATAATGGTCGTCATGGCGACGATGATGTCATAATGGTCGTCACGGCGACGATGATGTCATAATGGTCGTCACGGCGACGGTGATGTCATAATGGTCGTCATGGCGACGATGATGTCATACTGGTCGTCATGGCGACGGAGTTGCCATAATGGTCGTCATGGCGACGATGATGTCATAATGGTCGACATGGCGACGATGATGTCATAATGGTCGTCATGGCGACGATGACGTCATAATGGTCGTCATGGCGACGATGATGTCATAATGGTCGTCATGGCGACGATGATGTCATACTGGTCGTCACGGCGACGGTGTTGCCATAATGGTCGTCATGGCGACGATGATGTCATAATGGTCGTCATGCCGACGATGATGTCATACTGGTCGTCATGGCGACGGTGCTGCCATAATGGTCGTTATGGCGACGATGATGTCATAATGGTCGTCATGGCGACGATGATGTTATAATGGTCGTCATGGCGACGAAGATGTCAGTATGGTGGTCATGTCTTTGGTGATGTCATAATGGTCGTCATGGCGACGGTGATGTCATAATGGTCGTCATGGCAATGGTGATGTCAGAATGGTCGTCATGGCGACGATGATGTCAGTATGGTGGTCATGGCTTTGGTGATGTCATAATGGTCGTCATGGCGACGATGATGTCATAATGGTCGTCATGGCGACGATGATGTCAATATGGTTGTCATGGCTTTGGTGATGTCATAATGGTCATCATGGCGACGGTGATGTCATAATAGTCATCATGGCGACGATGATGTCATAATGGTCTTCACGGCGACGATGATGTCATAATGGTCGTCATGGCGACGGTGATGTCATAATGGTCGTCATGGCGACGATGATGTCATACTGGTCGTCATGGCGACGGTGTTGCCATAATGGTCGTCATGGCGACGATGATGTCATAATGGTCGTCATGCCGACGATGATGTCATAATGGTCGTCATGGCGACGGTGTTGCCATAATGGTCGTCATGGCGACGATGATGTCATAATGGTCGTCATGGCGACGATGATGTCATAATGGTCGTCATGGCGACGATGATGTCAGTATGGTGGTCATGGCTTTGGTGATGTCATAATGGTCGTCATGGCGACGGTGTTGCCATAATGGTCGTCATGGCGACGATGATGTCATAATGGTCGTCATGGCGACGATGATGTCATACTGGTCGTCATGGCGACGGTGTTGCCATAATGGTCGTCATGGCGACGGTGATGTCATAATGGTCGTCATGCCGACGATGATGTCATAATGGTCGTCATGGCGATTATGTTGCCATAGTGGTCGTCATGGCGACGATGATGTCATAATGGTCGTCATGCCGACGATGATGTCATAATGGTCGTCATGGCGAAGATGATGTCATAATGGTCGTCATGGCGACGATGATGTCATAATGGTCGTCATGGCGACGATGATGTCATAATGGTCGTCAGGGCGACGGTGATGTCATAATAGTCGTCATGGCGACGATGACGTCATAATGGTCGTCATGGCAACGATGACGTCATAATGGTCGTCATGGCGACGATGATGTCATAATGGTCGTCATGGCGACGATGATGTCATACTGGTCGTCATGGCGATGGTGTTGCCATAATGGTCGTCATGGCGACGATGATGTCATAATGGTCGTCATGCCGACGATGATGTCATACTGGTCGTCATGGCGACGGTGTTGCCATAATGGTCGTTATGGCGACGATGATGTCATAATGGTCGTCATGGCGACGATGATGTTATAATGGTCGTCATGGCGACGAAGATGTCAGTATGGTGGTCATGGCTTTGGTGATGTCATAATGGTCGTCATGGCGACGGTGATGTCATAATGGTCGTCATGGCAATGGTGATGTCAGAATGGTCGTCATGGCGACGATGATGTCAGTATGGTGGTCATGGCTTTGGTGATGTCATAATGGTCGTCATGGCGACGATGATGTCATAATGGTCGTCATGGCGACGATGATGTCAATATGGTTGTCATGGCTTTGGTGATGTCATAATGGTCATCATGGCGACGGTGATGTCATAATAGTCATCATGGCGACGATGATGTCATAATGGTCTTCACGGCGACGATGATGTCATAATGGTCGTCACGGCGACGGTGATGTCATAATGGTCGTCATGGCGACGATGATGTCATACTGGTCGTCATGGCGACGGTGTTGCCATAATGGTCGTCATGGCGACGATGATGTCATAATGGTCGTCATGGCGACGATGATGTCATAATGGTCGTCATGGCGACGGTGTTGCCATAATGGTCGTCATGGCGACGATGATGTCATAATGGTCGTCATGGCGACGATGATGTCATAATGGTCGTCATGGCGACGATGATGTCAGTATGGTGGTCATGGCTTTGGTGATGTCATAATGGTCGTCATGGCGATGCTGTTGCCATAATGGTCGTCATGGCGACGATGATGTCATAATGGTCGTCATGGCGACGATGACGTCATAATGGTCGTCATGGCGACGATGATGTCATAATGGTCGTCATGGCGACGATGATGTCATAATGGTCGTCATGGCGACGGTGATGTTATAATGGTCGTCATGCCGACGATGATGTCATAATGGTCGTCATGGCGACGGTGTTGCCATAATGGTCGTCATGGTGACGATGATGTCATAATGGTCGTCATGGCGACGATGATGTCAGTATGGTGGTCATGGCTTTGGTGATGTCATAATGGTCGTCATGGCGACGATGATGTCAGTATGGTGGTCATGGCTTTGGTGATGTCATAATGGTCGTCATGGCGACGATGATGTCATAATGGTCGTCATGGCGACGATGATGTCAATATGGTTGTCATGGCTTTGGTGATGTCATAATGGTCGTCATGGCGACGGTGATGTCATAATGGTCGTCATGGCGACGATGATGTCATAATGGTCGTCACGGCGACGATGATGTCATAATGGTCGTCACGGCGACGGTGATGTCATAATGGTTGTCATGGCGACGATGATGTCATACTGGTCGTCATGGCAACGGTGTTGCCATAATGGTCGTCATGGCGACGATGATGTTATAATGGTCGACATGGCGACGATGATGTCATAATGGTCGTCATGGCGACGATGACGTCATAATGGTCGTCCTGGCGACGATGATGTCATAATGGTCGTCATGGCGACGATGATGTCATAATGGTCGTCATGGCGACGATGATGTCATACTGGTCGTCATGGCGACGGTGTTGCCATAATGGTCGTCATGGCGACGATGATGTCATAATGGTCGTCATGCCGACGATGATGTCATACTGGTCATCATGGCGACGGTGCTGCCATAATGGTCGTTATGGCGACGATGATGTCATAATGGTCGTCATGGCGACGATGATGTTATAATGGTCGTCATGGCGACGAAGATGTCAGTATGGTGGTCATGTCTTTGGTGATGTCATAATGGTCGTCATGGCGACGGTGATGTCATAATGGTCGTCATGGCAATGGTGATGTCAGAATGGTCGTCATGGCGACGATGATGTCAGTATGGTGGTCATGGCTTTGGTGATGTCATAATGGTCGTCATGGCGACGATGATGTCATAATGGTCGTCATGGCGACGATGATGTCAATATGGTTGTCATGGCTTTGGTGATGTCATAATGGTCATCATGGCGACGGTGATGTCATAATAGTCATCATGGCGACGATGATGTCATAATGGTCTTCACGGTGACGATGATGTCATAATGGTCGTCACGGCGACGGTGATGTCATAATGGTCGTCATGGCGACGATGATGTCATACTGGTCGTCATGGCGACGGTGTTGCCATAATGGTCGTCATGGCGACGATGATGTCATAATGGTCGTCATGCCGACGATGATGTCATAATGGTCGTCATGGCGACGGTGTTGCCATAATGGTCGTCATGGCGACGATGATGTCATAATGGTCGTCATGGCGACGATGATATCATAATGGTCGTCATGGCGACGATGATGTCAGTATGGTGGTCATGGCTTTGGTGATGTCATAATGGTCGTCATGGCGACGGTGTTGCCATAATGGTCGTCATGGCGACGATGATGTCATAATGGTCGTCATGGCGACGATGATGTCATACTGGTCGTCATGGCGACGGTGTTGCCATAATGGTCGTCATGGCGACGGTGATGTCATAATGGTCGTCATGCCGACGATGATGTCATAATGGTCGTCATGGCGATTATGTTGCCATAGTGGTCGTCATGGCGACGATGATGTCATAATGGTCGTCATGTCGACGGTGATGTCATAATGGTCGTCATGCCGACGATGATGTCATAATGGTCGTCATGGCGAAGATGATGTCATAATGGTCGTCATGGCGACGATGATGTCATAATGGTCGTCATGGCGACGATGATGTCATAATGGTCGTCATGGCGACGATGATGTCATAATGGTCGTCATGGCGACGGTGATGTCATAATAGTCGTCATGGCGACGATGACGTCATAATGGTCGTCATGGCAAAGATGACGTCATAATGGTCGTCATGGCGACGATGATGTCATAATGGTCGTCATGGCGACGATGATGTCATACTGGTCGTCATGGCGATGGTGTTGCCATAATGGTCGTCATGGCGACGATGATGTCATAATGGTCGTCATGCCGACGATGATGTCATACTGGTCGTCATGGCGACGGTGTTGCCATAATGGTCGTTATGGCGACGATGATGTCATAATGGTCGTCATGGCGACAATGATGTTATAATGGTCGTCATGGCGACGAAGATGTCAGTATGGTGGTCATGGCTTTGGTGATGTCATAATGGTCGTCATGGCGACGGTGATGTCATAATGGTCGTCATGGCAATGGTGATGTCAGAATGGTCGTCATGGCGACGATGATGTCAGTATGGTGGTCATGGCTTTGGTGATGTCATAATGGTCGTCATGGCGACGATGATGTCATAATGGTCGTCATGGCGACGATGATGTCAATATGGTTGTCATGGCTTTGGTGATGTCATAATGGTCATCATGGCGACGGTGATGTCATAATAGTCATCATGGCGACGATGATGTCATAATGGTCTTCACGGCGACGATGATGTCATAATGGTCGTCACGGCGACGGTGATGTCATAATGGTCGTCATGGCGACGATGATGTCATACTGGTCGTCATGGCGACGGTGTTGCCATAATGGTCGTCATGGCGACGATGATGTCATAATGGTCGTCATGGCGACGATGATGTCATAATGGTCGTCATGGCGACGGTGTTGCCATAATGGTCGTCATGGCGACGATGATGTCATAATGGTCGTCATGGCGACGATGATGTCATAATGGTCGTCATGGCGACGATGATGTCAGTATGGTGGTCATGGCTTTGGTGATGTCATAATGGTCGTCATGGCGATGCTGTTGCCATAATGGTCGTCATGGCGACGGTGATGTCATAATAGTCATCATGGCGACGATGATGTCATAATGGTCTTCACGGCGACGATGATGTCATAATGGTCGTCACGGCGACGGTGATGTCATAATGGTCGTCATGGCGACGATGATGTCATACTGGTCGTCATGGCGACGGTGTTGCCATAATGGTCGTCATGGCGACGATGATGTCATAATGGTCGTCATGGCGACGATGATGTCATAATGGTCGTCATGGCGACGGTGTTGCCATAATGGTCGTCATGGCGACGATGATGTCATAATGGTCGTCATGGCGACGATGATGTCATAATGGTCGTCATGGCGACGATGATGTCAGTATGGTGGTCATGGCTTTGGTGATGTCATAATGGTCGTCATGGCGATGCTGTTGCCATAATGGTCGTCATGGCGACGATGATGTCATAATGGTCGTCATGGCGACGATGATGTCATAATGGTCGTCATGGCGACGATGATGTCATAATGGTCGTCATGCCGAAGATGATGTCATAATGGTCGTCATGGCGACGGTGTTGCCATAATGGTCGTCATGGCGACGATGATGTCATAATGGTCGTCATGGCGACGATGATGTCATACTGGTCTTCATGGCGACGGTGTTGCCATAATGGTCGTCATGGCGACGGTGATGTCATAATGGTCGTCATGCCGACGATGATGTCATAATGGTCGTCATGGCGATTATGTTGCCATAGTGGTCGTCATGGCGACGATGATGTCTTAATGGTCGTCATGTCGACAGTGATGTCATAATGGTCGTCATGCCGACGATGATGTCATAATGGTCGTCATGGCGAAGATGATGTCATAATGGTCGTCATGGCGACGATGATGTCATAATGGTCGTCATGGCGACGATGATGTCATAATGGTCGTCATGGCGACGATGATGTCATAATGGTCGTCATGGCGACGGTGATGTCATAATAGTCGTCATGGCGACGATGATGTCATAATGGTCGTCATGGCGACGGTGTTGCCATAATGGTCGTCATGGCGACGATGATGTCATAATGGTCGTCATGGCGACGATGATGTCATAATGGTCGTCATGGCGACGATGATGTCAATATGGTGGTCATGGCTTTGGTGATGTCATAATGGTCGTCATGGCGACGGTGATATCATAATGGTCGTCATGGCAATGGTGATGTCATAATGGTCGTCATGGCGACGATGATGTCAGTATGGTTGTTATGGCTTTGGTGATGTCATAATGGTCGTCACGGCGACGATGATGTCAAAATGGTCGTCACGGCGACGGTGTTGTTATAATGGTCGTCATGGCGACAATGATGTCATACTGGTCGTCATGGCGACGGTGTTGCCATAATGGTTGTCATGTCGACGATGATGTCATAATGGTTGTCATGGCGACGATGATGTCATAATGGTCGTCACGGCGACGGTGATGTCATAATGGTCGTCATGGCGACGATGATGTCATACTGGTCGTCATGGCGACGATGATGTCATACTGGTCGTCATGGCGACGATGACGTCATAATGGTCGTCATGGCGACGATGATGTCATAATGGTCGTCATGCCGACGATGACGTCATAATGGTCGTCATGGCGACGATGACGTCATAATGGTCGTCATGGCGACGATGACGTCATAATGGTCGTCATGGCGACGATGATGTCATAATGGTCATCATGGCGACGATGATGTCATAATGGTCGTCATGGCGACGGTGATGTCATAATGGTCGTCATGCCGACGATGATGTCATAATGGTCGTCATGGCGACGATGATGTCATAATGGTCGTCATGGCGACGATGATGTCAGTATGGTGGTCATGGCTTTGGTGATGTCATAATGGTCGTCATGGCGACGATGATGTCAGTATGGTGGTCATGGCTTTGGTGATGTCATAATGGTGGTCATGGCTTTGGTGATGTCATAATGGTCGTCATGGCGACGATGATGTCATAATAGTCATCATGGCGACGATGATGTCATAATGGTCTTCACGGCGACGATGATGTCATAATGGTCGTCACGGCGACGGTGATGTCATAATGGTCGTCATGGCGACGATGATGTCATACTGGTCGTCATGGCGACGGTGTTGCCATAATGGTCGTCATGGCGACGATGATGTCATAATGGTCGTCATGGCGACGATGATGTCATAATGGTCGTCATGGCGACGGTGTTGCCATAATGGTCGTCATGGCGACGATGATGTCATAATGGTCGTCATGGCGACGATGATGTCATAATGGTCGTCATGGCGACGATGATGTCAGTATGGTGGTCATGGCTTTGGTGATGTCATAATGGTCGTCATGGCGATGCTGTTGCCATAATGGTCGTCATGGCGACGATGATGTCATAATGGTCGTCATGGCGACGATGATGTCATAATGGTCGTCATGGCGACGATGATGTCATACTGGTCGTCATGGCGACGATGACGTCATAATGGTCGTCATGGCGACGATGATGTCATAATGGTCGTCATGCCGACGATGACGTCATAATGGTCGTCATGGCGACGATGATGTCATAATGGTCGTCATGGCGACGATGACGTCATAATGGTCGTCATGGCGACGATGATGTCATAATGGTCGTCATGGCGACGATGATGTCATAATGGTCGTCATGGCGACGGTGATGTTATAATGGTCGTCATGCCGACGATGATGTCATAATGGTCGTCATGGCGACGGTGTTGCCATAATGGTCGTCATGGTGACGATGATGTCATAATGGTGGTCATTGCGACGATGATGTCAGTATGGTGGTCATGGCTTTGGTGATGTCATAATGGTCGTCATGGCGACGATGATGTCAGTATGGTGGTCATGGCTTTGGTGATGTCATAATGGTCGTCATGGCGACGATGATGTCATAATGGTCGTCATGGCGACGATGATGTCAATATGGTTGTCATGGCTTTGGTGATGTCATAATGGTCGTCATGGCGACGGTGATGTCATAATGGTCGTCATGGCGACGATGATGTCATAATGGTCGTCACGGCGACGATGATGTCATAATGGTCGTCACGGCGACGGTGATGTCATAATGGTTGTCATGGCGACGATGATGTCATACTGGTCGTCATGGCAACGGTGTTGCCATAATGGTCGTCATGGCGACGATGATGTTATAATGGTCGACATGGCGACGATGATGTCATAATGGTCGTCATGGCGACGATGACGTCATAATGGTCGTCCTGGCGACGATGATGTCATAATGGTCGTCATGGCGACGATGATGTCATAATGGTCGTCATGGCGACGATGATGTCATACTGGTCGTCATGGCGACGGTGTTGCCATAATGGTCGTCATGGCGACGATGATGTCATAATGGTCGTCATGCCGACGATGATGTCATACTGGTCGTCATGGCGACGGTGCTGCCATAATGGTCGTTATGGCGACGATGATGTCATAATGGTCGTCATGGCGACGATGATGTTATAATGGTCGTCATGGCGACGAAGATGTCAGTATGGTGGTCATGTCTTTGGTGATGTCATAATGGTCGTCATGGCGACGGTGATGTCATAATGGTCGTCATGGCAATGGTGATGTCAGAATGGTCGTCATGGCGACGATGATGTCAGTATGGTGGTCATGGCTTTGGTGATGTCATAATGGTCGTCATGGCGACGATGATGTCATAATGGTCGTCATGGCGACGATGATGTCAATATGGTTGTCATGGCTTTGGTGATGTCATAATGGTCATCATGGCGACGGTGATGTCATAATAGTCATCATGGCGACGATGATGTCATAATGGTCTTCACGGTGACGATGATGTCATAATGGTCGTCACGGCGACGATGATGTCATAATGGTCGTCATGGCGACGATGATGTCATACTGGTCGTCATGGCGACGGTGTTGCCATAATGGTCGTCATGGCGACGATGATGTCATAATGGTCGTCATGCCGACGATGATGTCATAATGGTCGTCATGGCGACGGTGTTGCCATAATGGTCGTCATGGCGACGATGATGTCATAATGGTCGTCATGGCGACGATGATATCATAATGGTCGTCATGGCGACGATGATGTCAGTATGGTGGTCATGGCTTTGGTGATGTCATAATGGTCGTCATGGCGACGGTGTTGCCATAATGGTCGTCATGGCGACGATGATGTCATAATGGTCGTCATGGCGACGATGATGTCATACTGGTCGTCATGGCGACGGTGTTGCCATAATGGTCGTCATGGCGACGGTGATGTCATAATGGTCGTCATGCCGACGATGATGTCATAATGGTCGTCATGGCGAAGATGATGTCATAATGGTCGTCATGGCGACGATGATGTCATAATGGTCGTCATGGCGACGATGATGTCATAATGGTCGTCATGGCGACGATGATGTCATAATGGTCGTCATGGCGACGGTGATGTCATAATAGTCGTCATGGCGACGATGACGTCATAATGGTCGTCATGGCAAAGATGACGTCATAATGGTCGTCATGGCGACGATGATGTCATAATGGTCATCATGGCGACGATGATGTCATACTGGTCGTCATGGCGATGGTGTTGCCATAATGGTCGTCATAGCGACGATGATGTCATAATGGTCGTCATGCCGACGATGATGTCATACTGGTCGTCATGGCGACGGTGTTGCCATAATGGTCGTTATGGCGACGATGATGTCATAATGGTCGTCATGGCGACGATGATGTTATAATGGTCGTCATGGCGACGAAGATGTCAGTATGGTGGTCATGGCTTTGGTGATGTCATAATGGTCGTCATGGCGACGGTGATGTCATAATGGTCGTCATGGCAATGGTGATGTCAGAATGGTCGTCATGGCGACGATGATGTCAGTATGGTGGTCATGGCTTTGGTGATGTCATAATGGTCGTCATGGCGACGATGATGTCATAATGGTCGTCATGGCGACGATGATGTCAATGTGGTTGTCATGGCTTTGGTGATGTCATAATGGTCATCATGGCGACGGTGATGTCATAATGGTCATCATGGCGACGGTGATGTCATAATAGTCATCACGGCGACGATGATGTCATAATGGTCGTCACGGCGATGGTGATGTCATAATGGTCGTCATGGCGACGATGATGTCATACTGGTCGTCATGGCGACGGTGTTGCCATAATGGTCGTCATGGCGACGGTGTTGCCATAATGGTCGTCATGGCGACGATGATGTCATAATGGTCGTCATGGCGACGGTGTTGCCATAATGGTCGTCATGGCGACGATGATGTCAGTATGGTGGTCATGGCTTTGGTGATGTCATAATGGTCGTCATGGCGATGCTGTTGCCATAATGGTCGTCATGGCGACGATGATGTCATAATGGTCGTCATGGCGACGATGATGTCATAATGGTCGTCATGGCGACGATGATGTCATAATGGTCGTCATGCCGAAGATGATGTCATAATGGTCGTCATGGCGACGGTGTTGCCATAATGGTCGTCATGGCGACGATGATGTCATAATGGTCGTCATGGCGACGATGATGTCATACTGGTCTTCATGGCGACGGTGTTGCCATAATGGTCGTCATGGCGACGGTGATGTCATAATGGTCGTCATGCCGACGATGATGTCATAATGGTCGTCATGGCGATTATGTTGCCATAGTGGTCGTCATGGCGACGATGATGTCTTAATGGTCGTCATGTCGACAGTGATGTCATAATGGTCGTCATGCCGACGATGATGTCATAATGGTCGTCTTGGCGAAGATGATGTCATCATGGTCGTCATGGCGACGATGATGTCATAATGGTCGTCATGGCGACGATGATGTCATAATGGTCGTCATGGCGACGATGATGTCATAATGGTCGTCATGGCGACGGTGATGTCATAATAGTCATCATGGCGACGATGATGTCATAATGGTCGTCATGGCGACGGTGTTGCCATAATGGTCGTCATGGCGACGATGATGTCATAATGGTCGTCATGGCGACGATGATGTCATAATGGTCGTCATGGCGACGATGATGTCAATATGGTGGTCATGGCTTTGGTGATGTCATAATGGTCGTCATGGCGACGGTGATATCATAATGGTCGTCATGGCAATGGTGATGTCATAATGGTCGTCATGGCGACGATGATGTCATAATGGTCGTCATGGCGACGATGATGTCAGTATGGTTGTTATGGCTTTGGTGATGTCATAATGGTCGTCACGGCGACGATGATGTCAAAATGGTCGTCACGGCGACGGTGTTGTTATAATGGTCGTCATGGCGACGATGATGTCATACTGGTCGTCATGGCGACGGTGTTGCCATAATGGTTGTCATGGCGACGATGATGTCATAATGGTTGTCATGGCGACGATGATGTCATAATGGTCGTCACGGCGACGGTGATGTCATAATGGTCGTCATGGCGACGATGATGTCATACTGGTCGTCATGGCGACGATGACGTCATAATGGTCGTCATGGCGACGATGATGTCATAATGGTCGTCATGCCGACGATGACGTCATAATGGTCGTCATGGCGACGATGACGTCATAATGGTCGTCATGGCGACGATGACGTCATAATGGTCGTCATGGCGACGATGATGTCATAATGGTCATCATGGTGACGATGATGTCATAATGGTCGTCATGGCGACGGTGATGTCATAATGGTCGTCATGCCGACGATGATGTCATAATGGTCGTCATGGCGACGGTGTTGCCATAATGGTCGTCATGGTGACGATGATGTCATAATGGTCGTCATGGCGACGATGATGTCAGTATGGTGGTCATGGCTCTGGTGATGTCATAATGGTCGTCATGGCGACGATGATGTCAGTATGGTGGTCATGGCTTTGGTGATGTCATAATGGTCGTCATGGCGACGATGATGTCATAATGGTCGTCATGGCGACGATGATGTCAATATGGTTGTCATGGCTTTGGTGATGTCATAATGGTCGTCATGGCGACGGTGATGTCATAATGGTCGTCATGGCGATGATGATGTCATAATGGTCGTCACGGTGACGATGATGTCATAATGGTCGTCACGGCGACGATGATGTCATAATGGTCGTCACGGCGACGGTGATGTCATAATGGTCGTCATGGCGACGATGATGTCATACTGGTCGTCATGGCGACGGTGTTGCCATAATGGTCGTCATGGCGACGATGATGTCATAATGGTCGACATGGCGACGATGATGTCATAATGGTCGTCATGGCGACGATGACGTCATAATGGTCGTCATGGCGACGATGATGTCATAATGGTCGTCATGGCGACGATGATGTCATAATGGTCGTCATGGCGACGGTGATGTCATACTGGTCGTCATGGCGACGATGATGTCATACTGGTCGTCATGGCGACGGTGTTGCCATAATGGTCGTCATGGCGATGATGATGTCATAATGGTCGTCACGGCGACGGCAATGTCATAATGGTCGTCATGGCGACGATGATGTCATACTGGTCGTCATGGCGACGGTGTTGCCATAATGGTCGACATGGCGACGATGACGTCATAATGGTCGTCATGGCGACGATGATGTCATAATGGTCGTCATGGCGACGATAATGTCATACTGGTCGTCATGGTGACGGTGTTGCCATAATGGTCGTCATGGCGACGATGATGTCAATATGGTTGTCATGGCTTTGGTGATGTCATTATGGTCGTCATGGCTTTGGTGATGTCATAATGGTCGACATGGCGACGGTGATGTCAGAATGGTCGTCATGGCGACGATGATGTCATAATGGTCATCACGGCGACGATGATGTCATAATGGTCGTCACGGCGACGGTGATGTCATAATGGTCGTCACGGCGACGGTGATGTCATAATGGTCGTCATGGCGACGATGATGTCATACTGGTCGTCATGGCGACAGTGTTGCCATAATGGTCGTCATGGCGAGGATGATGTCATAATGGTCGTCATGGCGACGATGACGTCATAATGGTCGTCATGGCGACGATGATGCCATAATGGTAGTCATGGCGACGGTGATGTCAAAATATTCGTCATGGCGACGATGATATCATAATGGTCGTCATGCCGACGATGATGTCATAATGGTCGTCATGGCGACGGTGTTGCCATAATGGTCGTCATGGCGACGATGATGTCATAATGGTCGTCATGGCGACGATGATGTCATAATGGTCGCCATGGCAACGATGATGTCATAATGGTCATCATGGCGACGATGATGTCATAATGGTCGTCATGGCGACGATGACGTCATAATGGTCGTCATGGCGACGATGATGCCATAATGGTAGTCATGGCGACGGTGATGTCAAAATATTCGTCATGGCGACGATGATATCATAATGGTCGTCATGCCGACGATGATGTCATAATGGTCGTCATGGCGACGGTGTTGCCATAATGGTCGTCATGGCGACGATGATGTCATAATGGTCGTCATGGCGACGATGATGTCATAATGGTCGTCATTGCGACGGTGATTTCATAATAGTCGTCATGGCGACGATGATGTCATAATGGTCGTCATGCCGACTATGATGTCATAATGGCCGTCATGGCGACGGTGTTGCCATAATGGTCGTCATGGTGACGATGATGTCATAATGGTCGTCATGGCGACGATGATATCATAATGGTCGTCATGGCGACGATGATGTCAGTATGGTGGTCATGGCTTTGGTGATGTCATAATGGTCGTCATGGCGACGGTGATGTCATAATGGTCGTCATGGCAATGGTGATGTCAGAATGGTCGTCATGGCGACGATGATGTCAGTATGGTGGTCATGGCTTTGTTGATGTCATAATGGTCGCCATGGCGACGGTGATGTCATAATGGTCGTCATGGCGACGATGATGTCATACTGTCGTCATGGCGACGGTGTTGCCATAATGGTCGTCATGGCAACGATGTTGTCATAATGGTCGTCATGGCGACGATGACGTCATAGTGGTCGTCATGGCAACAATGACGTCATAATGGTCGTCATGGCGACGATGATGTCATAATGGTCGTCATGGCGACGATGATGTCATACTGTTCGTCATGGCGACGGTGTTGCCATAATGGTCGTCAAGGCGACGATGATGTCATAATGGTCGTCATGCTGACGATGATGTCATACTGGTCGTCATGGCGACGGTGTTGCCATAATGGTCGTTATGGCGACGATGATGTCATAATGGTCGTCATGGCGACGATGATGTCATAATGGTCGTCATGGCAATGGTGATGTCAGAATGGTCGTCATGGCGACGGTGATGTCATAATGGTCGTCATGGCGACGGTGATGTCATAATGGTCGTCATGGCAATGGTGATGTCAGAATGGTCGTCATGGCGACGATGATGTCAGTATGGTGGTCATGGCTTTGGTGATGTCATAATGGTCGTCATGGCGACGATGATGTCATAATGGTCGTCATGGCGACGATGATGTCAATATGGTTGTCATGGCTTTGGTGATGTCATAATGGACATCATGGCGACGGTGATGTCATAATGGTCGTCATGGCGACGATGATGTCAGTATGGTGGTCATGGCTTTGGTGATGTCATAATGGTCGTCATGGCGACGATGATGTCATAATGGTCGTCTTGGCGACGATGATGTCATACTGTCGTCATGGCGACGGTGTTGCCATAATGGTCGTCATGGCAACGATGTTGTCATAATGGTCGTCATGGCGACGATGACGTCATAATGGTCGTCATGGCAACGATGATGTCAGTATGGTGGTCATGGCTTTGGTGATGTCATAATGGTCGTCATGGCGATGGTGTTGCCATAATGGTCGTCATGGCGACGATGATGTCATAATGGTCGTCATGGCGACGATGATGTCATAATGGTCGTCATGGCAACGATGATGTCATAATGGTCGTCATGCCGACGATGATGTCATAATGGTCGTCATGGCGACGGTGTTGCCATAATGGTCGTCATGGCAATGGTGATGTCATAATGGTCGTCATGGCGACGATGATGTCATAATGGTCGTCATGGCGACGATGATGTCAATATGGTGGTCATGGCTTTGGTGATGTCATAATGGTCGTCATGGCGACGGTGATATCATAATGGTCGTCATGGCAATGGTGATGTCATAATGGTCGTCATGGCGACGATGATGTCATAATGGTCGTCATGGCGACGATGATGTCAGTATGGTTGTTATGGCTTTGGTGATGTCATAATGGTCGTCACGGCGACGATGATGTCAAAATGGTCGTCACGGCGACGGTGTTGTTATAATGGTCGTCATGGCGACGATGATGTCATACTGGTCGTCATGGCGACGGTGTTGCCATAATGGTTGTCATGGCGACGATGATGTCATACTGGTCGTCATGGCGACGATGACGTCATAATGGTCGTCATGGCGACGATGATGTCATAATGGTCGTCATGCCGACGATGACGTCATAATGGTCGTCATGGCGACGATGACGTCATAATGGTCGTCATGGCGACGATGACGTCATAATGGTCGTCATGGCGACGATGATGTCATAATGGTCATCATGGCGACGATGATGTCATAATGGTCGTCATGGCGACGGTGATGTCATAATGGTCGTCATGCCGACGATGATGTCATAATGGTCGTCATGGCGACGGTGTTGCCATAATGGTCGTCATGGTGACGATGATGTCATAATGGTCGTCATGGCGACGATGATGTCAGTATGGTGGTCATGGCTTTGGTGATGTCATAATGGTCGTCATGGCGACGATGATGTCAGTATGGTGGTCATGGCTTTGGTGATGTCATAATGGTCGTCATGGCGACGATGATGTCATAATGGTCGTCATGGCGACGATGATGTCAATATGGTCGTCATGGCGACGGTGATGTCATAATGGTCGTCATGGCGATGATGATGTCATAATGGTCGTCACGGTGACGATGATGTCATAAGGGTCGTCACGGCGACGGTGATGTCATAATGGTCGTCACGGCGACGGTGATGTCATAATGGTCGTCATGGCGACGATGATGTCATACTGGTCGTCATGGCGACGGTGTTGCCATAATAGTCGTCATGGCGACGATGATGTCATAATGGTCGTCATGGCGACGATGATGTCATAATGGTCGTCATGGCGACGATGACGTCATAATGGTCGTCATGGCGACGATGATGTCATAATGGTCGTCATGGCGACGGTGTTGCCATAATGGTCGTCATGGCGACGATGACGTCATAATGGTCGTCATGGCGACGATGATGCCATAATGGTAGTCATGGCGACGGTGATGTCAAAATATTCGTCATGGCGACGATGATATCATAATGGTCGTCATGCCGACGATGATGTCATAATGGTCGTCATGGCGACGGTGTTGCCATAATGGTCGTCATGGCGACGATGATGTCATAATGGTCGTCATGGCGACGATGATGTCATAATGGTCGTCATTGCGACGGTGATTTCATAATAGTCGTCATGGCGACGATGATGTCATAATGGTCGTCATGCCGACGATGATGTCATAATGGCCGTCATGGCGACGGTGTTGCCATAATGGTCGTCATGGTGACGATGATGTCATAATGGTCGTCATGGCGACGATGATATCATAATGGTCGTCATGGCGACGATGATGTCAGTATGGTGGTCATGGCTTTGGTGATGTCATAATGGTCGTCATGGCGACGGTGATGTCATAATGGTCGTCATGGCAATGGTGATGTCAGAATGGTCGTCATGGCGACGATGATGTCAGTATGGTGGTCATGGCTTTGTTGATGTCATAATGGTCGCCATGGCGACGGTGATGTCATAATGGTCGTCATGGCGACGATGATGTCATACTGTCGTCATGGCGACGGTGTTGCCATAATGGTCGTCATGGCAACGATGTTGTCATAATGGTCGTCATGGCGACGATGACGTCATAGTGGTCGTCATGGCAACAATGACGTCATAATGGTCGTCATGGCGACGATGATGTCATAATGGTCGTCATGGCGACGATGATGTCATACTGTTCGTCATGGCGACGGTGTTGCCATAATGGTCGTCATGGCGACGATGATGTCATAATGGTCGTCATGCTGACGATGATGTCATACTGGTCGTCATGGCGACGGTGTTGCCATAATGGTCGTTATGGCGACGATGATGTCATAATGGTCGTCATGGCGACGATGATGTCATAATGGTCGTCATGGCGACGAAGATGTCAGTATGGTGGTCATGGCTTTGGTGATGTCATAATGGTCGTCATGGCGACGGTGATGTCATAATGGTCGTCATGGCAATGGTGATGTCAGAATGGTCGTCATGGCGACGATGATGTCAGTATGGTGGTCATGGCTTTGGTGATGTCATAATGGTCGTCATGGCGACGATGATGTCATAATGGTCGTCATGGCGACGATGATGTCAATATGGTTGTCATGGCTTTGGTGATGTCATAATGGACATCATGGCGACGGTGATGTCATAATGGTCGTCATGGCGACGATGATGTCAGTATGGTGGTCATGGCTTTGGTGATGTCATAATGGTCGTCATGGCGACGATGATGTCATAATGGTCGTCTTGGCGACGATGATGTCATACTGTCGTCATGGCGACGGTGTTGCCATAATGGTCGTCATGGCAACGATGTTGTCATAATGGTCGTCATGGCGACGATGACGTCATAATGGTCGTCATGGCAACGATGATGTCAGTATGGTGGTCATGGCTTTGGTGATGTCATAATGGTCGTCATGGCGATGGTGTTGCCATAATGGTCGTCATGGCGACGATGATGTCATAATGGTCGTCATGGCGACGATGATGTCATAATGGTCGTCATGGCGACGATGATGTCATAATGGTCGTCATGCCGACGATGATGTCATAATGGTCGTCATGGCGACGGTTTTGCCATAATGGTCGTCATGGCAATGGTGATGTCATAATGGTCGTCATGGCGACGATGATGTCATAATGGTCGTCATGGCGACGATGATGTCAATATGGTGGTCATGGCTTTGGTGATGTCATAATGGTCGTCATGGCGACGGTGATATCATAATGGTCGTCATGGCAATGGTGATGTCATAATGGTCGTCATGGCGACGATGATGTCATAATGGTCGTCATGGCGACGATGATGTCAGTATGGTTGTTATGGCTTTGGTGATGTCATAATGGTCGTCACGGCGACGATGATGTCAAAATGGTCGTCACGGCGACGGTGTTGTTATAATGGTCGTCATGGCGACGATGATGTCATACTGGTCGTCATGGCGACGGTGTCGCCATAATGGTTGTCATGGCGACGATGATGTCATACTGGTCGTCATGGCGACGATGACGTCATAATGGTCGTCATGGCGACGATGATGTCATAATGGTCGTCATGCCGACGATGACGTCATAATGGTCGTCATGGCGACGATGACGTCATAATGGTCGTCATGGCGACGATGACGTCATAATGGTCGTCATGGCGACGATGATGTCATAATGGTCATCATGGCGACGATGATGTCATAATGGTCGTCATGGCGACGGTGATGTCATAATGGTCGTCATGCCGACGATGATGTCATAATGGTCGTCATGGCGACGGTGTTGCCATAATGGTCGTCATGGTGATGATGATGTCATAATGGTCGTCATGGCGACGATGATGTCAGTATGGTGGTCATGGCTTTGGTGATGTCATAATGGTCGTCATGGCGACGATGATGTCAGTATGGTGGTCATGGCTTTGGTGATGTCATAATGGTCGTCATGGCGACGATGATGTCATAATGGTCGTCATGGCGACGATGATGTCAATATGGTTGTCATGGCTTTGGTGATGTCATAATGGTCGTCATGGCGACGGTGATGTCATAATGGTCGTCATGGCGATGATGATGTCATAATGGTCGTCACGGTGACGATGATGTCATAATGGTCGTCACGGCGACGATGATGTCATAATGGTCGTCACGGCGACGATGATGTCATAATGGTCGTCACGGCGACGGTGATGTCATAATGGTCGTCATGGCGACGATGATGTCATACTGGTCGTCATGGCGACGGTGTTGCCATAATGGTCGTCATGGCGACGATGATGTCATAATGGTCGACATGGCGACGATGATGTCATAATGGTCGTCATGGCGACGATGACGTCATAATGGTCGTCATGGCGACGATGATGTCATAATGGTCGTCATGGCGACGATGATGTCATAATGGTCGTCATGGCGACGATGATGTCATACTGGTCGTCATGGCGACGGTGTTGCCATAATGGTCGTCATGGCGATGATGATGTCATAATGGTCGTCACGGCGACGGTAATGTCATAATGGTCGTCATGGCGACGATGATGTCATACTGGTCGTCATGGCGACGGTGTTGCCATAATGGTCGACATGGCGACGATGACGTCATAATGGTCGTCATGGCGACGATGATGTCATAATGGTCGTCATGGCGACGATAATGTCATACTGGTCGTCATGGTGACGGTGTTGCCATAATGGTCGTCATGGCGACGATGATGTCAATATGGTTGTCATGGCTTTGGTGATGTCATTATGGTCGTCATGGCTTTGGTGATGTCATAATGGTCGACATGGCGACGGTGATGTCAGAATGGTCGTCATGGCGACGATGATGTCATAATGGTCATCACGGCGACGATGATGTCATAATGGTCGTCACGGCGACGGTGATGTCATAATGGTCGTCATGGCGACGATGATGTCATACTGGTCGTCATGGCGACAGTGTTGCCATAATGGTCGTCATGGCGATGATGATGTCATAATGGTCGTCATGGCGACGATGACGTCATAATGGTCGTCATGGCGACGATGATGCCATAATGGTAGTCATGGCGACGGTGATGTCAAAATATTCGTCATGGCGACGATGATATCATAATGGTCGTCATGCCGACGATGATGTCATAATGGTCGTCATGGCGACGGTGTTGCCATAATGGTCGTCATGGCGACGATGATGTCATAATGGTCGTCATGGCGACGATGATGTCATAATGGTCGCCATGGCAACGATGATGTCATAATGGTCATCATGGCGACGATGATGTCATAATGGTCGTCATGGCGACGATGACGTCATAATGGTCGTCATGGCGACGATGATGCCATAATGGTAGTCATGGCGACGGTGATGTCAAAATATTCGTCATGGCGACGATGATATCATAATGGTCGTCATGCCGACGATGATGTCATAATGGTCGTCATGGCGACGGTGTTGCCATAATGGTCGTCATGGCGACGATGATGTCATAATGGTCGTCATGGCGACGATGATGTCATAATGGTCGTCATTGCGACGGTGATTTCATAATAGTCGTCATGGCGACGATGATGTCATAATGGTCGTCATGCCGACGATGATGTCATAATGGCCGTCATGGCGACGGTGTTGCCATAATGGTCGTCATGGTGACGATGATGTCATAATGGTCGTCATGGCGACGATGATATCATAATGGTCGTCATGGCGACGATGATGTCAGTATGGTGGTCATGGCTTTGGTGATGTCATAATGGTCGTCATGGCGACGGTGATGTCATAATGATCGTCATGGCAATGGTGATGTCAGAATGGTCGTCATGGCGACGATGATGTCAGTATGGTGGTCATGGCTTTGGTGATGTCATAATGGTCGCCATGGCGACGGTGATGTCATAATGGTCGTCATGGCGACGATGATGTCATACTGTCGTCATGGCGACGGTGTTGCCATAATGGTCGTCATGGCAACGATGTTGTCATAATGGTCGTCATGGCGACGATGACGTCATAGTGGTCGTCATGGCAACAATGACGTCATAATGGTCGTCATGGCGACGATGATGTCATAATGGTCGTCATGGCGACGATGATGTCATACTGTTCGTCATGGCGACGGTGTTGCCATAATGGTCGTCATGGCGACGATGATGTCATAATGGTCGTCATGCTGACGATGATGTCATACTGGTCGTCATGGCGACGGTGTTGCCATAATGGTCGTTACGGCGACGATGATGTCATAATGGTCGTCATGGCGACGATGATGTCATAATGGTCGTCATGGCGACGAAGATGTCAGTATGGTGGTCATGGCTTTGGTGATGTCATAATGGTCGTCATGGCGACGGTGATGTCATAATGGTCGTCATGGCAATGGTGATGTCAGAATGGTCGTCATGGCGACGATGATGTCAGTATGGTGGTCATGGCTTTGGTGATGTCATAATGGTCGTCATGGCGACGATGATGTCAATATGGTTGTCATGGCTTTGGTGATGTCATAATGGACATCATGGCGACGGTGATGTCATAATGGTCGTCATGGCGACGATGATGTCAGTATGGTGGTCATGGCTTTGGTGATGTCATAATGGTCGTCTTGGCGACGATGATGTCATATTGTCGTCATGGCGACGGTGTTGCCATAATGGTCGTCATGGCAACGATGTTGTCATAATGGTCGTCATGGCGACGATGACGTCATAATGGTCGTCATGGCAACGATGATGTCAGTATGGTGGTCATGGCTTTGGTGTTGCCATAATGGTCGTCATGGCGACGATGATGTCATAATGGTCGTCATGGCGACGATGATGTCATAATGGTCGTCATGGCGACGATGATGTCATAATGGTCGTCATGCCGACGATGATGTCATAATGGTCGTCATGGCGACGGTGTTGCCATAATGGTCGTCATGGCGACGATGATGTCATAATGGTCGTCATGGCGACGATGATGTCAGTATGGTGGTCATGGCTTTGGTGATGTCATAATGGTCGTCATGGCGACGGTGATGTCATAATGGTCGTCATGGCAATGGTGATGTCAGAATGGTCGTCATGGCGACGATGATGTCAGTATGGTGGTCATGGCTTTGGTGATGTCATAATGGTCGTCATGGCGACGATGATGTCATAATGGTCGTCATGGCGACGATGATGTCAATATGGTTGTCATGGCTTTGGTGATGTCATAATGGACATCATGGCGACGGTGATGTCATAATGGTCGTCATGGCGACGATGATGTCAGTATGGTGGTCATGGCTTTGGTGATGTCATAATGGTCGTCTTGGCGACGATGATGTCATATTGTCGTCATGGCGACGGTGTTGCCATAATGGTCGTCATGGCAACGATGTTGTCATAATGGTCGTCATGGCGACGATGACGTCATAATGGTCGTCATGGCAACGATGATGTCAGTATGGTGGTCATGGCTTTGGTGATGTCATAATGGTCGTCATGGCGATGGTGTTGCCATAATGGTCGTCATGGCGACGATGATGTCATAATGGTCGTCATGGCGACGATGATGTCATAATGGTCGTCATGGCGACGATGATGTCATAATGGTCGTCATGCCGACGATGATGTCATAATGGTCGTCATGGCGACGGTGTTGCCATAATGGTCGTCATGGCGACGATGATGTCATAATGGTCGTCATGGCGACGATGATGTCAGTATGGTGGTCATGGCTTTGGTGATGTCATAATGGTCGTCATGGCGACGGTGATGTCATAATGGTCGTCATGGCAATGGTGATGTCAGAATGGTCGTCATGGCGACGATGATGTCAGTATGGTGGTCATGGCTTTGGTGATGTCATAATGGTCGTCATGGCGACGATGATGTCATAATGGTCGTCATGGCGACGATGATGTCAATATGGTCGTCATGGCTTTGGTGATGTCATAATGGTCGTCATCGCGACGGTGATGTCATAATGGTCGTCACGGCGACGATGATGTCATAATGGTCGTCACGGCGACGATGATGTCATAATGGTCGTCACGGCGACGATGATGTCATAATGGTCGTCACGGCTACGGTGATGTCATAATGGTCGTCACGGCGACGATGATGTCATAATGGTCGTCACGGCGACGGTGATGTCATAATGGTCGTCATGGCGACGATGATGTCATACTGGTCGTCATGGCGACGGTGTTGCCATAATGGTCGTCATGGCGACGATGATGTCATCATGGTCGTCATGGCGACAAAGACGTCATAGTGGTCGTCATGGCGACGATGATGTCATCATGGTCGTCATGGCGACAATGACGTCATAGTGGTCGTCATGGCGACGATGATGTCATATTGGTCGTCATGGCGACGGTGATGTCATAATGGTCGTCATGGTGAAGATGATGTCATAATGGTCGTCATGGCGACAATGATGTCATAATGGTCGTCATGGCGACGATGACGTCATAATGGTCGTCATGGCGACGATGATGTCATAATAGTCGTCATGGCGACGATGATGTCATAATGGTCGTCATGCCGACGATGATGTCATAATGGTCGTCATGGCGATGGTGTTGCCATAATGGTCGTCATGGCGACGATGATGTCATAATGGTCATCATGGCGACGATGATGTCATAATGGTCGTCATGGCGAAGATGATGTCAGTATGGTGGTCATGGCTTTGGTGATGTCATAATGGTCGTCATGTCGACGGTGATGTCATAATGGTCGTCATGGCGATGGTGATGTCATAATGGTCGTCATGGCGACGATGATGTCATACTGGTCGTCATGGTGACGGTGTTGCCATAATGGTCGTCATGGCGACGATGATGTCATACTGGCCGTCAGGGCGACGGTGTTGCCATAATGGTCGTCATGGCGACGATGATGTCATAATGGTCGTCACGGCGACGGTGATGTCATAATGGTCGTCATGGCGACGATGATGTCATACTGGTCGTCATGGCGACGGTGTTGCCATAATGGTCGTCATGGCGACTATGACGTCATAATGGTCGTCATGGCGACGATGATGTCATAATGGTCTTCATGGTGACGATGATGTCATACTGGTCGTCATGTTGACGGTGTTGCCATAATGGTCGTCATTGCGACGATGATGTCAATATGGTTGTCATGGCTTTGGTGATGTCATAATGGTCGTCATGGCTTTGGTGATGTCATAACGGTCGTCATGGCGACGGTGATGTCTTAATGGTCGTCATGGCGACGATGATGTCATAATGGTCGTCATGGCGACGATGATGTCATAATGGTCATCATGGCGACGATTATGTCATAATAGTCGTCATGGCGACGATGATGTCATAATGGTCGTCATGCCGACGATGATGTCATAATGGTCGTCACGGCGACGGTGATGTCATAATGGTCCTCATGGCGACGATGATGTCATACTGGTCGTCATGGCGACGGTGTTGCCATAATGGTCTTCATGGCGATGATGATGTCATAATGGTCGTCATGGCGACGATGACGTCATAATGGTCGTCATGGTGACGATGATGTCATAATGGTCGTCATGGCGACGATGATGTCATACTGGTCGTCATGGCGACGGTGTTGCCATAATGGTCGTCATGGCGACGATGATGTCATAATGGTCGTCACGGCGACGATGATGTCATAATGGTCGTCACGGCGACGGTGATGTCATAATGGTCGTCATGGCGACGATGATGTCATACTGGTCGTCATGGTGACGGTGTTGCCATAATGGTCGTCGTGGCGACGATGATGTCAATATGGTTGTCATGGCTTTGGTGATGTCATAATGGTCGTCATGGCTTTGGTGATGTCATAATGGTCGTCATGGTGACGGTGATGTCATAATGATCGTCATGGCGACGATGATGTCATAATGGTCGTCACGGCGACGATGATGTCATAATGGTCGTCACGGCGACGGTGATGTCATAATGGTCGTCATGGCGACGATGATGTCATACTGGTCGTCATGGCGACGGTGTTGCCATAATGGTCGTCATGGCGACTATGACGTCATAATGGTCGTCATGGCGACGATGATGTCATAATGGTCTTCATGGTGACGATGATGTCATACTGGTCGTCATGTTGACGGTGTTGCCATAATGGTCGTCATTGCGACGATGATGTCAATATGGTTGTCATGGCTTTGGTGATGTCATAATGGTCGTCATGGCTTTGGTGATGTCATAACGGTCGTCATGGCGACGGTGATGTCTTAATGGTCGTCATGGCGACGATGATGTCATAATGGTCGTCATGGCGACGATGATGTCATAATGGTCATCATGGCGACGATTATGTCATAATAGTCGTCATGGCGACGATGATGTCATAATGGTCGTCATGCCGACGATGATGTCATAATGGTCGTCACGGCGACGGTGATGTCATAATGGTCCTCATGGCGACGATGATGTCATACTGGTCGTCATGGCGACGGTGTTGCCATAATGGTCTTCATGGCGATGATGATGTCATAATGGTCGTCATGGCGACGATGACGTCATAATGGTCGTCATGGTGACGATGATGTCATAATGGTCGTCATGGCGACGATGATGTCATACTGGTCGTCATGGCGACGGTGTTGCCATAATGGTCGTCATGGCGACGATGATGTCATAATGGTCGTCACGGCGACGATGATGTCATAATGGTCGTCACGGCGACGGTGATGTCATAATGGTCGTCATGGCGACGATGATGTCATACTGGTCGTCATGGTGACGGTGTTGCCATAATGGTCGTCGTGGCGACGATGATGTCAATATGGTTGTCATGGCTTTGGTGATGTCATAATGGTCGTCATGGCTTTGGTGATGTCATAATGGTCGTCATGGTGACGGTGATGTCATAATGATCGTCATGGCGACGATGATGTCATAATGGTCGTCACGGCGACGATGATGTCATAATGGTCGTCACGGCGACGGTGATGTCATAATGGTCGTCATGGCGATGATGATGTCATACTGGTCGTCATGGCGACGGTGTTGCCATAATGGTCGTCATGGCGACGATGATGTCATAATGGTCGTCATGGCGACGATGATGTCATAATGGTCGTCATGGCGACGATGTTGTCATAATGGTCGTCATGGCGAAGATGATGTCATAATGGTCGTCATGGCGACGATGATGTCATAATGGTCGTCATGGCGACGATGACGTCATAATGGTCATCATGGCGACGATGATGTCATAATGGTCGTCATGGCGACGGTGATGTCATAATAGTCGTCATGGCGAAGATGATGTCATAATGGTCGTCATGCCGACGATGATGTCATAATGGTCGTCATGGCGACGATGATGTCATAATGGTCGGCATGGCGACGATGATGTCATAATGGTCGTCATGGCGACGATGATGTCAGTATGGTGGTCATGGCTTTGGTGATGTCATAATGGTCGTCATGGCGACGGTGATGTCATAATGGTCGTCATGGCAATGGTGATGTCAGAATGGTCGTCATGGCGACGATGATGTCAGTATGGTGGTCATGGCTTTGGTGATGTCATAATGGTCGTCATGGCGACGATGATGTCATAATGGTTGTCATGGCTTTGGTGATGTCATAATGGTCGTCATGGCGACGGTGATGTCATAATGGTCGTCATGGCGACGGTGATGTCATAATGGTCGTCATGTCGACGATGATGTCATAATGGTCGTCACGGCGACGATGATGTCATAATGGTCGTCACGGCGACGATGATGTCATAATGGTCGTCATGGCGACGATGATGTCATAATGGTCGTCATGGCGACGATGATGTCATACTGGTCGTCATGGCGACGGTGTTGCCATAATGGTCGTCATGGCGACTATGACGTCATAATGGTCGTCATGGCGACGATGATGTCATAATGGTCTTCATGGTGACGATGATGTCATACTGGTCGTCATGTTGACGGTGTTGCCATAATGGTCGTCATTGCGACGATGATGTCAATATGGTTGTCATGGCTTTGGTGATGTCATAATGGTCGTCATGGCTTCGGTGATGTCATAATGGTCGTCATGGCGACGGTGATGTCATAATGGTCGTCATGGCGACGATGATGTCATAATGGTCGTCATGGCGACGATGATGTCATAATGGTCGTCATGGCGACGATTATGTCATAATAGTCGTCATGGCGACGATGATGTCATAAAGGTCGTCATGCCGACGATGATGTCATAATGGTCGTCATGGCGACGGTGTTGCCATAATGGTCGTCATGGCGACGGTGTTGCCATAATGGTCGTCATGGCGACGATGATGTCATAATGGTCGTCATGGCGACGATGATGTCAGTATGGTGGTCATGGCTTTGGTGATGTCATAATGGTCGTCATGGTGATGGTGATGTCATAATGGTCGTCATGGCAATGGTGATGTCAGAATGGTCGTCATGGCGACGATGATGTCAGTATGGTGGTCATGGCTTTGGTGATGTCATAATGGTCGTCATGGCGACGATGATGTCATAATGGTCGTCATGGCGACGATGATGTCAATATGGTTGTCATGGCTTTGGTGATGTCATAATGGTCGTCATGGCGACGGTGATGTCATAATGGTCGTCATGGCGACGATGATGTCATAATGGTCATCACGGCGACGATGATGTCATAATGGTCGTCACGGCGACGGTGATGTCATAATGGTCCTCATGGCGACGATGATGTCATACTGGTCATCATGGCGACGGTGTTGCCATAATGGTCGTCATGGCGACGGTGTTGCCATAATGGTCGTCATGGCGACGATGATGTCATAATGATCGTCATGGCGACGATGACGTCATAATGGTCGTCATGGCGACGATGACGTCATAATGGTCGTCATGGTGACGATGATGTCATAATGGTCGTCATGGCGACGATGATGTCATACTGGTCATCACGGCGACGATGATGTCATAATGGTCGTCACGGCGACGGTGATGTCATAATGGTCCTCATGGCGACGATGATGTCATACTGGTCGTCATGGCGACGATGATGTCATACTGGTCGTCATGGCGACAGTGTTGCCATAATGGTCGTCATGGCGATGATGATGTCATAATTATCGTCATGGCGACGATGACGTCATAATGGTCGTCATGGCGACGATGATGCCATAATGGTAGTCATGGCGACGGTGATGTCAAAATATTCGTCATGGCGACGATGATATCATAATGGTCATCATGCCGACGATGATGTCATAATGGTCGTCATGGCGACGGTGTTGCCATAATGGTCGTCATGGCGACGATGATGTCATAATGGTCGTCATGGCGACGATGATGTCATAATGGTCGCCATGGCAACGATGATGTCATAATGGTCATCATGGCGACGATGATGTCATAATGGTCGTCATGGCGACGATGACGTCATAATGGTCGTCATGGCGACGATGATGCCATAATGGTAGTCATGGCGACGGTGATGTCAAAATATTCGTCATGGCGACGATGATATCATAATGGTCGTCATGCCGACGTTGATGTCATAATGGTCGTCATGGCGACGGTGTTGCCATAATGGTCGTCATGGCGACGATGATGTCATAATGGTCGTCATGGCGACGATGATGTCATAATGGTCGTCATTGCGACGGTGATTTCATAATAGTCGTCATGGCGACGATGATGTCATAATGGTCGTCATGCCGACGATGATGTCATAATGGCCGTCATGGCGACGGTGTTGCCATAATGGTCGTCATGGTGACGATGATGTCATAATGGTCGTCATGGCGACGATGATATCATAATGGTCGTCATGGCGACGATGATGTCAGTATGGTGGTCATGGCTTTGGTGATGTCATAATGGTCGTCATGGCGACGGTGATGTCATAATGGTCGTCATGGCAATGGTGATGTCAGAATGGTCGTCATGGCGACGATGATGTCAGTATGGTGGTCATGGCTTTGGTGATGTCATAATGGTCGCCATGGCGACGGTGATGTCATAATGGTCGTCATGGCGACGATGATGTCATACTGTCGTCATGGCGACGGTGTTGCCATAATGGTCGTCATGGCAACGATGTTGTCATAATGGTCGTCATGGCGACGATGACGTCATAGTGGTCGTCATGGCAACAATGACGTCATAATGGTCGTCATGGCGACGATGATGTCATAATGGTCGTCATGGCGACGATGATGTCATACTGTTCGTCATGGCGACGGTGTTGCCATAATGGTCGTCATGGCGACGATGATGTCATAATGGTCGTCATGCTGACGATGATGTCATACTGGTCGTCATGGCGACGGTGTTGCCATAATGGTCGTTATGGCGACGATGATGTCATAATGGTCGTCATGGCGACGATGATGTCATAATGGTCGTCATGGCGACGAAGATGTCAGTATGGTGGTCATGGCTTTGGTGATGTCATAATGGTCGTCATGGCGACGGTGATGTCATAATGGTCGTCATGGCAATGGTGATGTCAGAATGGTCGTCATGGCGACGATGATGTCAGTATGGTGGTCATGGCTTTGGTGATGTCATAATGGTCGTCATGGCGACGATGATGTCATAATGGTCGTCATGGCGACGATGACGTCAATATGGTTGTCATGGCTTTGGTGATGTCATAATGGACATCATGGCGACCGTGATGTCATAATGGTCGTCATGGCGACGATGATGTCAGTATGGTGGTCATGGCTTTGGTGATGTCATAATGGTCGTCATGGCGACGATGATGTCATAATGGTCGTCTTGGCGACGATGATGTCATACTGTCGTCATGGCGACGGTGTTGCCATAATGGTCGTCATGGCAACGATGTTGTCATAATGGTCGTCATGGCGACGATGACGTCATAATGGTCGTCATGGCAACGATGATGTCAGTATGGTGGTCATGGCTTTGGTGATGTCATAATGGTCGTCATGGCGATGGTGTTGCCATAATGGTCGTCATGGCGACGATGATGTCATAATGGTCGTCATGGCGACGATGATGTCATAATGGTCGTCATGGCGACGATGATGTCATAATGGTCGTCATGCCGACGATGATGTCATAATGGTCGTCATGGCGACGGTGTTGCCATAATGGTCGTCATGGCAATGGTGATGTCATAATGGTCGTCATGGCGACGATGATGTCATAATGGTCGTCATGGCGACGATGATGTCAATATGGTGGTCATGGCTTTGGTGATGTCATAATGGTCGTCATGGCGACGGTGATATCATAATGGTCGTCATGGCAATGGTGATGTCATAATGGTCGTCATGGCGACGATGATGTCATAATGGTCGTCATGGCGACGATGATGTCAGTATGGTTGTTATGGCTTTGGTGATGTCATAATGGTCGTCACGGCGACGATGATGTCAAAATGGTCGTCACGGCGACGGTGTTGTTATAATGGTCGTCATGGCGACGATGATGTCATACTGGTCGTCATGGCGACGGTGTTGCCATAATGGTTGTCATGGCGACGATGATGTCATACTGGTCGTCATGGCGACGATGACGTCATAATGGTCGTCATGGCGACGATGATGTCATAATGGTCGTCATGCCGACGATGACGTCATAATGGTCGTCATGGCGACGATGACGTCATAATGGTCGTCATGGCGACGATGATGTCATAATAGTCGTCATGGCGAAGATGATGTCATAATGGTCGTCATGCCGACGATGATGTCATAATGGTCGTCATGGCGACGATGATGTCATAATGGTCGGCATGGCGACGATGATGTCATAATGGTCGTCATGGCGACGATGATGTCAGTATGGTGGTCATGGCTTTGGTGATGTCATAATGGTCGTCATGGCGACGGTGATGTCATAATGGTCGTCATGGCAATGGTGATGTCAGAATGGTCGTCATGGCGACGATGATGTCAGTATGGTGGTCATGGCTTTGGTGATGTCATAATGGTCGTCATGGCGACGATGATGTCATAATGGTTGTCATGGCTTTGGTGATGTCATAATGGTCGTCATGGCGACGGTGATGTCATAATGGTCGTCATGGCGACGGTGATGTCATAATGGTCGTCATGTCGACGATGATGTCATAATGGTCGTCACGGCGACGATGATGTCATAATGGTCGTCACGGCGACGATGATGTCATAATGGTCGTCATGGCGACGATGATGTCATAATGGTCGTCATGGCGACGATGATGTCATACTGGTCGTCATGGCGACGGTGTTGCCATAATGGTCGTCATGGCGACTATGACGTCATAATGGTCGTCATGGCGACGATGATGTCATAATGGTCTTCATGGTGACGATGATGTCATACTGGTCGTCATGTTGACGGTGTTGCCATAATGGTCGTCATTGCGACGATGATGTCAATATGGTTGTCATGGCTTTGGTGATGTCATAATGGTCGTCATGGCTTCGGTGATGTCATAATGGTCGTCATGGCGACGGTGATGTCATAATGGTCGTCATGGCGACGATGATGTCATAATGGTCGTCATGGCGACGATGATGTCATAATGGTCGTCATGGCGACGATTATGTCATAATAGTCGTCATGGCGACGATGATGTCATAAAGGTCGTCATGCCGACGATGATGTCATAATGGTCGTCATGGCGACGGTGTTGCCATAATGGTCGTCATGGCGACGGTGTTGCCATAATGGTCGTCATGGCGACGATGATGTCATAATGGTCGTCATGGCGACGATGATGTCAGTATGGTGGTCATGGCTTTGGTGATGTCATAATGGTCGTCATGGTGATGGTGATGTCATAATGGTCGTCATGGCAATGGTGATGTCAGAATGGTCGTCATGGCGACGATGATGTCAGTATGGTGGTCATGGCTTTGGTGATGTCATAATGGTCGTCATGGCGACGATGATGTCATAATGGTCGTCATGGCGACGATGATGTCAATATGGTTGTCATGGCTTTGGTGATGTCATAATGGTCGTCATGGCGACGGTGATGTCATAATGGTCGTCATGGCGACGATGATGTCATAATGGTCATCACGGTGACGATGATGTCATAATGGTCGTCACGGCGACGGTGATGTCATAATGGTCCTCATGGCGACGATGATGTCATACTGGTCATCATGGCGACGGTGTTGCCATAATGGTCGTCATGGCGACGGTGTTGCCATAATGGTCGTCATGGCGACGATGATGTCATAATGATCGTCATGGCGACGATGACGTCATAATGGTCGTCATGGCGACGATGACGTCATAATGGTCGTCATGGTGACGATGATGTCATAATGGTCGTCATGGCGACGATGATGTCATACTGGTCATCACGGCGACGATGATGTCATAATGGTCGTCACGGCGACGGTGATGTCATAATGGTCCTCATGGCGACGATGATGTCATACTGGTCGTCATGGCGACGATGATGTCATACTGGTCGTCATGGCGACAGTGTTGCCATAATGGTCGTCATGGCGATGATGATGTCATAATTATCGTCATGGCGACGATGACGTCATAATGGTCGTCATGGCGACGATGATGCCATAATGGTAGTCATGGCGACGGTGATGTCAAAATATTCGTCATGGCGACGATGATATCATAATGGTCGTCATGCCGACGATGATGTCATAATGGTCGTCATGGCGACGGTGTTGCCATAATGGTCGTCATGGCGACGATGATGTCATAATGGTCGTCATGGCGACGATGATGTCATAATGGTCGCCATGGCAACGATGATGTCATAATGGTCATCATGGCGACGATGATGTCATAATGGTCGTCATGGCGACGATGACGTCATAATGGTCGTCATGGCGACGATGATGCCATAATGGTAGTCATGGCGACGGTGATGTCAAAATATTCGTCATGGCGACGATGATATCATAATGGTCGTCATGCCGACGTTGATGTCATAATGGTCGTCATGGCGACGGTGTTGCCATAATGGTCGTCATGGCGACGATGATGTCATAATGGTCGTCATGGCGACGATGATGTCATAATGGTCGTCATTGCGACGGTGATTTCATAATAGTCGTCATGGCGACGATGATGTCATAATGGTCGTCATGCCGACGATGATGTCATAATGGCCGTCATGGCGACGGTGTTGCCATAATGGTCGTCATGGTGACGATGATGTCATAATGGTCGTCATGGCGACGATGATATCATAATGGTCGTCATGGCGACGATGATGTCAGTATGGTGGTCATGGCTTTGGTGATGTCATAATGGTCGTCATGGCGACGGTGATGTCATAATGGTCGTCATGGCAATGGTGATGTCAGAATGGTCGTCATGGCGACGATGATGTCAGTATGGTGGTCATGGCTTTGGTGATGTCATAATGGTCGCCATGGCGACGGTGATGTCATAATGGTCGTCATGGCGACGATGATGTCATACTGTCGTCATGGCGACGGTGTTGCCATAATGGTCGTCATGGCAACGATGTTGTCATAATGGTCGTCATGGCGACGATGACGTCATAGTGGTCGTCATGGCAACAATGACGTCATAATGGTCGTCATGGCGACGATGATGTCATAATGGTCGTCATGGCGACGATGATGTCATACTGTTCGTCATGGCGACGGTGTTGCCATAATGGTCGTCATGGCGACGATGATGTCATAATGGTCGTCATGCTGACGATGATGTCATACTGGTCGTCATGGCGACGGTGTTGCCATAATGGTCGTTATGGCGACGATGATGTCATAATGGTCGTCATGGCGACGATGATGTCATAATGGTCGTCATGGCGAGGAAGATGTCAGTATGGTGGTCATGGCTTTGGTGATGTCATAATGGTCGTCATGGCGACGGTGATGTCATAATGGTCGTCATGGCAATGGTGATGTCAGAATGGTCGTCATGGCGACGATGATGTCAGTATGGTGGTCATGGCTTTGGTGATGTCATAATGGTCGTCATGGCGACGATGATGTCATAATGGTCGTCATGGCGACGATGATGTCAATATGGTTGTCATGGCTTTGGTGATGTCATAATGGACATCATGGCGACCGTGATGTCATAATGGTCGTCATGGCGACGATGATGTCAGTATGGTGGTCATGGCTTTGGTGATGTCATAATGGTCGTCATGGCGACGATGATGTCATAATGGTCGTCTTGGCGACGATGATGTCATACTGTCGTCATGGCGACGGTGTTGCCATAATGGTCGTCATGGCAACGATGTTGTCATAATGGTCGTCATGGCGACGATGACGTCATAATGGTCGTCATGGCAACGATGATGTCAGTATGGTGGTCATGGCTTTGGTGATGTCATAATGGTCGTCATGGCGATGGTGTTGCCATAATGGTCGTCATGGCGACGATGATGTCATAATGGTCGTCATGGCGACGATGATGTCATAATGGTCGTCATGGCGACGATGATGTCATAATGGTCGTCATGCCGACGATGATGTCATAATGGTCGTCATGGCGACGGTGTTGCCATAATGGTCGTCATGGCAATGGTGATGTCATAATGGTCGTCATGGCGACGATGATGTCATAATGGTCGTCATGGCGACGATGATGTCAATATGGTGGTCATGGCTTTGGTGATGTCATAATGGTCGTCATGGCGACGGTGATATCATAATGGTCGTCATGGCAATGGTGATGTCATAATGGTCGTCATGGCGACGATGATGTCATAATGGTCGTCATGGCGACGATGATGTCAGTATGGTTGTTATGGCTTTGGTGATGTCATAATGGTCGTCACGGCGACGATGATGTCAAAATGGTCGTCACGGCGACGGTGTTGTTATAATGGTCGTCATGGCGACGATGATGTCATACTGGTCGTCATGGCGACGGTGTTGCCATAATGGTTGTCATGGCGACGATGATGTCATACTGGTCGTCATGGCGACGATGACGTCATAATGGTCGTCATGGCGACGATGATGTCATAATGGTCGTCATGCCGACGATGACGTCATAATGGTCGTCATGGCGACGATGACGTCATAATGGTCGTCATGGCGACGATGATGTCATAATGGTCGTCATGGCGACGGTGATGTCATAATGGTCGTCATGCCGACGATGATGTCATAATGGTCGTCATGGCGACGGTGTTGCCATAATGGTCGTCATGGTGACGATGATGTCATAATGGTCGTCATGGCGACGATGATGTCAGTATGGTGGTCATGGCTTTGGTGATGTCATAATGGTCGTCATGGCGACGATGATGTCAGTATGGTGGTCATGGCTTTGGTGATGTCATAATGGTCGTCATGGCGACGATGATGTCATAATGGTCGTCATGGCGACGATGATGTCAATATGGTTGTCATGGCTTTGGTGATGTCATAATGGTCGTCATGGCGACGGTGATGTCATAATGGTCGTCATGGCGATGATGATGTCATAATGGTCGTCACGGTGACGATGATGTCATAATGGTCGTCACGGCGACGATGATGTCATAATGGTCGTCACGGCGACGGTGATGTCATAATGGTCGTCATGGCGACGATGATGTCATACTGGTCGTCATGGCGACGGTGTTGCCATAATGGTCGTCATGGCGACGATGATGTCATAATGGTCGTCATGGCGACGATGACGTCATAATGGTCGTCATGGCGACGATGATGCCATAACGGTAGTCATGGCGACGGTGATGTCAAAATATTCGTCATGGCGACGATGATATCATAATGGTCGTCATGCCGACGATGATGTCATAATGGTCGTCATGGCGACGGTGTTGCCATAATGGTCGTCATGGCGACGATGATGTCATGATGGTCGTCATGGCGACGATGATGTCATAATGGTCGTCATTGCGACGGTGATTTCATAATAGTCGTCATGGCGACGATGATGTCATAATGGTCGTCATGCCGACGATGATGTCATAATGGCCGTCATGGCGACGGTGTTGCCATAATGGTCGTCATGGTGACGATGATGTCATAATGGTCGTCATGGCGACGATGATATCATAATGGTCGTCATGGCGACGATGATGTCAGTATGGTGGTCATGGCTTTGGTGATGTCATAATGGTCGTCATGGCGACGGTGATGTCATAATGGTCGTCATGGCAATGGTGATGTCAGAATGGTCGTCATGGCGACGATGATGTCAGTATGGTGGTCATGGTTTGGTGATGTCATAATGGTCGCCATGGCGACGGTGATGTCATAATGGTCGTCATGGCGACGATGATGTCATACTGTCGTCATGGCGACGGTGTTGCCATAATGGTCGTCATGGCAACGATGTTGTCATAATGGTCGTCATGGCGACGATGACGTCATAGTGGTCGTCATGGCAACAATGACGTCATAATGGTCGTCATGGCGACGATGATGTCATAATGGTCGTCATGGCGACGATGATGTCATACTGTTCGTCATGGCGACGGTGTTGCCATAATGGTCGTCATGGCGACGATGATGTCATAATGGTCGTCATGCTGACGATGATGTCATACTGGTCGTCATGGCGACGGTGTTGCCATAATGGTCGTTATGGCGACGATGATGTCATTATGGTCGTCATGGCGACGATGATGTCATAATGGTCGTCATGGCGACGAAGATGTCAGTATGGTGGTCATGGCTTTGGTGATGTCATAATGGTCGTCATGGCGACGGTGATGTCATAATGGTCGTCATGGCAATGGTGATGTCAGAATGGTCGTCATGGCGACGATGATGTCAGTATGGTGGTCATGGCTTTGGTGATGTCATAATGGTCGTCATGGCGACGATGATGTCATAATGGTCGTCATGGCGACGATGATGTCAATATGGTTGTCATGGCTTTGGTGATGTCATAATGGACATCATGGCGACCGTGATGTCATAATGGTCGTCATGGCGACGATGATGTCAGTATGGTGGTCATGGCTTTGGTGATGTCATAATGGTCGTCATGGCGACGATGATGTCATAATGGTCGTCTTGGCGACGATGATGTCACACTGTCGTCATGGCGACGGTGTTGCCATAATGGTCGTCATGGCAACGATGTTGTCATAATGGTCGTCATGGCGACGATGACGTCATAATGGTCGTCATGGCAACGATGATGTCAGTATGGTGGTCATGGCTTTGGTGATGTCATAATGGTCGTCATGGCGATGGTGTTGCCATAATGGTCGTCATGGCGACGATGATGTCATAATGGTCGTCATGGCGACGATGATGTCATAATGGTCGTCATGGCGACGATGATGTCATAATGGTCGTCATGCCGACGATGATGTCATAATGGTCGTCATGGCGACGGTGTTGCCATAATGGTCGTCATGGCAATGGTGATGTCATAATGGTCGTCATGGCGACGATGATGTCATAATGGTCGTCATGGCGACGATGATGTCAATATGGTGGTCATGGCTTTGGTGATGTCATAATGGTCGTCATGGCGACGGTGATATCATAATGGTCGTCATGGCAATGGTGATGTCATAATGGTCGTCATGGCGACGATGATGTCATAATGGTCGTCATGGCGACGATGATGTCAGTATGGTTGTTATGGCTTTGGTGATGTCATAATGGTCGTCACGGCGACGATGATGTCAAAATGGTCGTCACGGCGACGGTGTTGTTATAATGGTCGTCATGGCGACGATGATGTCATACTGGTCGTCATGGCGACGGTGTTGCCATAATGGTTGTCATGGCGACGATGATGTCATACTGGTCGTCATGGCGACGATGACGTCATAATGGTCGTCATGGCGACGATGATGTCATAATGGTCGTCATGCCGACGATGACGTCATAATGGTCGTCATGGCGACGATGACGTCATAATGGTCGTCATGGCGACGATGACGTCATAATGGTCGTCATGGCGACGATGACGTCATAATGGTCGTCATGGCGACGATGATGTCATAATGGTCATCATGGCGACGATGATGTCATAATGGTCGTCATGGCGACGGTGATGTCATAATGGTCGTCATAACGACGATGATGTCATAATGGTAGTCATGGCGACGGTGTTGCCATAATGGTCGTCATGGTGACGATGATGTCATAATGGTCGTCATGGCGACGATGATGTCAGTATGGTGGTCATGGCTTTGGTGATGTCATAATGGTCGTCATGGCGACGATGATGTCAGTATGGTGGTCATGGCTTTGGTGATGTCATAATGGTCGTCATGGCGACGATGATGTCATAATGGTCGTCATGGCGACGATGATGTCAATATGGTTGTCATGGCTTTGGTGATGTCATAATGGTCGTCACGGCGACGGTGATGTCATAATGGTCGTCATGGCGATGATGATGTCATAATGGTCGTCACGGTGACGATGATGTCATAATGGTCGTCACGGCGACGATGATGTCATAATGGTCGTCACGGCGACGGTGATGTCATAATGGTCGTCATGGCGACGATGATGTCATACTGGTCGTCATGGCGACGGTGTTGCCATAATGGTCGTCATGGCGACGATGATGTCATAATGGTCGACATGGCGACGATGATGTCATAATGGTCGTCATGGCGACGATGACGTCATAATGGTCGTCATGGCGACGATGATGTCATAATGGTCGTCATGGCGACGATGATGTCATAATGGTCGTCATGGCGACGATGATGTCATACTGGTCGTCATGGCGACGGTGTTGCCATAATGGTCGTCATGGCGATGATGATGTCATAATGGTCGTCACGGCGACGGTAATGTCATAATGGTCGTCATGGCGACGATGATGTCATACTGGTCGTCATGGCGACGGTGTTGCCATAATGGTCGACATGGCGACGATGACGTCATAATGGTCGTCATGGCGACGATGATGTCATAATGGTCGTCATGGCGACGATAATGTCATACTGGTCGTCATGGTGACGGTGTTGCCATAATGGTCGTCATGGCGACGATGATGTCAATATGGTTGTCATGGCTTTGGTGATGTCATTATGGTCGTCATGGCTTTGGTGATGTCATAATGGTCGACATGGCGACGGTGATGTCAGAATGGTCGTCATGGCGACGATGATGTCATAATGGTCATCACGGCGACGATGATGTCATAATGGTCGTCACGGCGACGGTGATGTCATAATGGTCGTCATGGCGACGATGATGTCATACTGGTCGTCATGGCGACAGTGTTGCCATAATGGTCGTCATGGCGATGATGATGTCATAATGGTCGTCATGGCGACGATGACGTCATAATGGTCGTCATGGCGACGATGATGCCATAATGGTAGTCATGGCGACGGTGATGTCAAAATATTCGTCATGGCGACGATGATATCATAATGGTCGTCATGCCGACGATGATGTCATAATGGTCGTCATGGCGACGGTGTTGCCATAATGGTCGTCATGGCGACGATGATGTCATAATGGTCGTCATGGCGACGATGATGTCATAATGGTCGCCATGGCAACGATGATGTCATAATGGTCATCATGGCGACGATGATGTCATAATGGTCGTCATGGCGACGATGACGTCATAATGGTCGTCATGGCGACGATGATGCCATAATGGTAGTCATGGCGACGGTGATGTCAAAATATTCGTCATGGCGACGATGATATCATAATGGTCGTCATGCCGACGATGATGTCATAATGGTCGTCATGGCGACGGTGTTGCCATAATGGTCGTCATGGCGACGATGATGTCATAATGGTCGTCATGGCGACGATGATGTCATAATGGTCGTCATTGCGACGGTGATTTCATAATAGTCGTCATGGCGACGATGATGTCATAATGGTCGTCATGCCGACGATGATGTCATAATGGCCGTCATGGCGACGGTGTTGCCATAATGGTCGTCATGGTGACGATGATGTCATAATGGTCGTCATGGCGACGATGATATCATAATGGTCGTCATGGCGACGATGATGTCAGTATGGTGGTCATGGCTTTGGTGATGTCATAATGGTCGTCATGGCGACGGTGATGTCATAATGGTCGTCATGGCAATGGTGATGTCAGAATGGTCGTCATGGCGACGATGATGTCAGTATGGTGGTCATGGCTTTGGTGATGTCATAATGGTCGCCATGGCGACGGTGATGTCATAATGGTCGTCATGGCGACGATGATGTCATACTGTCGTCATGGCGACGGTGTTGCCATAATGGTCGTCATGGCAACGATGTTGTCATAATGGTCGTCATGGCGACGATGACGTCATAGTGGTCGTCATGGCAACAATGACGTCATAATGGTCGTCATGGCGACGATGATGTCATAATGGTCGTCATGGCGACGATGATGTCATACTGTTCGTCATGGCGACGGTGTTGCCATAATGGTCGTCATGGCGACGATGATGTCATAATGGTCGTCATGCTGACGATGATGTCATACTGGTCGTCATGGCGACGGTGTTGCCATAATGGTCGTTATGGCGACGATGATGTCATAATGGTCGTCATGGCGACGATGATGTCATAATGGTCGTCATGGCGACGAAGATGTCAGTATGGTGGTCATGGCTTTGGTGATGTCATAATGGTCGTCATGGCGACGGTGATGTCATAATGGTCGTCATGGCAATGGTGATGTCAGAATGGTCGTCATGGCGACGATGATGTCAGTATGGTGGTCATGGCTTTGGTGATGTCATAATGGTCGTCATGGCGACGATGATGTCATAATGGTCGTCATGGCGACGATGATGTCAATATGGTTGTCATGGCTTTGGTGATGTCATAATGGACATCATGGCGACGGTGATGTCATAATGGTCGTCATGGCGACGATGATGTCAGTATGGTGGTCATGGCTTTGGTGATGTCATAATGGTCTTCTTGGCGACGATGATGTCATATTGTCGTCATGGCGACGGTGTTGCCATAATGGTCGTCATGGCAACGATGTTGTCATAATGGTCGTCATGGCGACGATGACGTCATAATGGTCGTCATGGCAACGATGATGTCAGTATGGTGGTCATGGCTTTGGTGATGTCATAATGGTCGTCATGGCGATGGTGTTGCCATAATGGTCGTCATGGCGACGATGATGTCATAATGGTCGTCATGGCGACGATGATGTCATAATGGTCGTCATGGCGACGATGATGTCATAATGGTCGTCATGCCGACGATGATGTCATAATGGTCGTCATGGCGACGGTGTTGCCATAATGGTCGTCATGGCGACGATGACGTCATAATGGTCGTCATGGCGACGATGATGTCAGTATGGTGGTCATGGCTTTGGTGATGTCATAATGGTCGTCATGGCGACGGTGATGTCATAATGGTCGTCATGGCAATGGTGATGTCAGAATGGTCGTCATGGCGACGATGATGTCAGTATGGTGGTCATGGCTTTGGTGATGTCATAATGGTCGTCATGGCGACGATGATGTCATAATGGTCGTCATGGCGACGATGATGTCAATATGGTCGTCATGGCTTTGGTGATGTCATAATGGTCGTCATCGCGACGGTGATGTCATAATGGTCGTCACGGCGACGATGATGTCATAATGGTCGTCACGGCGACGATGATGTCATAATGGTCGTCACGGCTACGGTGATGTCATAATGGTCGTCACGGCGACGATGATGTCATAATGGTCGTCACGGCGACGGTGATGTCATAATGGTCGTCATGGCGACGATGATGTCATACTGGTCGTCATGGCGACGGTGTTGCCATAATGGTCGTCATGGCGACGATGATGTCATCATGGTCGTCATGGCGACAATGACGTCATAGTGGTCGTCATGGCGACGATGATGTCATCATGGTCGTCATGGCGACAATGACGTCATAGTGGTCGTCATGGCGACGATGATGTCATATTGGTCGTCATGGCGACGGTGATGTCATAATGGTCGTCATGCCGACGATGATGTCATAATGGTCGTCATGGTGAAGATGATGTCATAATGGTCGTCATGGCGACAATGATGTCATAATGGTCGTCATGGCGACGATGACGTCATAATGGTCGTCATGGCGACGATGATGTCATAATAGTCGTCATGGCGACGATGATGTCATAATGGTCGTCATGCCGACGATGATGTCATAATGGTCGTCATGGCGATGGTGTTGCCATAATGGTCGTCATGGCGACGATGATGTCATAATGGTCATCATGGCGACGATGATGTCATAATGGTCGTCATGGCGAAGATGATGTCAGTATGGTGGTCATGGCTTTGGTGATGTCATAATGGTCGTCATGTCGACGGTGATGTCATAATGGTCGTCATGGCGATGGTGATGTCATAATGGTCGTCATGGCGACGATGATGTCATACTGGTCGTCATGGTGACGGTGTTGCCATAATGGTCGTCATGGCGACGATGATGTCATACTGGCCGTCAGGGCGACGGTGTTGCCATAATGGTCGTCATGGCGACGATGATGTCATAATGGTCGTCACGGCGACGGTGATGTCATAATGGTCGTCATGGCGACGATGATGTCATACTGGTCGTCATGGCGACGGTGTTGCCATAATGGTCGTCATGGCGACTATGACGTCATAATGGTCGTCATGGCGACGATGATGTCATAATGGTCTTCATGGTGACGATGATGTCATACTGGTCGTCATGTTGACGGTGTTGCCATAATGGTCGTCATTGCGACGATGATGTCAATATGGTTGTCATGGCTTTGGTGATGTCATAATGGTCGTCATGGCTTTGGTGATGTCATAACGGTCGTCATGGCGACGGTGATGTCTTAATGGTCGTCATGGCGACGATGATGTCATAATGGTCGTCATGGCGACGATGATGTCATAATGGTCATCATGGCGACGATTATGTCATAATAGTCGTCATGGCGACGATGATGTCATAATGGTCGTCATGCCGACGATGATGTCATAATGGTCGTCATGGCGACGGTGTTGCCATAATGGTCGTCATGGCGACGATGATGTCATAATGGTCGTCATGGCGACGATGATGTCATAATGGTCGTCATGGCGACGATGATGTCAGTATGGTGGTCATGGCTTTGGTGATGTCATAATGGTCGTCATGGCGACGATGATGTCATAATGGTCGTCATGGCGACGATGATGTCAATATGGTTGTCATGGCTTTGGTGATGTCATACTGGTCGTCATGGCGACGATGATGTCATAATGGTCGTCACGGCGACGATGATGTCATAATGGTCGTCACGGCGACGGTGATGTCATAATGGTCCTCATGGCGACGATGATGTCATACTGGTCGTCATGGCGACGGTGTTGCCATAATGGTCTTCATGGCGACGATGATGTCATAATGGTCGTCATGGCGACGATGACGTCATAATGGTCGTCATGGTGACGATGATGTCATAATGGTCGTCATGGCGACGATGATGTCATACTGGTCGTCATGGCGACGATGATGTCATAATGGTCGTCACGGCGACGATGATGTCATAATGGTCGTCACGGCGACGGTGATGTCATAATGGTCGTCATGGCGACGATGATGTCATACTGGTCGTCATGGTGACGGTGTTGCCATAATGGTCGTCGTGGCGACGATGATGTCAATATGGTTGTCATGGCTTTGGTGATGTCATAATGGTCGTCATGGCTTTGGTGATGTCATAATGGTCGTCATGGTGACGGTGATGTCATAATGATCGTCATGGCGACGATGATGTCATAATGGTCGTCACGGCGACGATGATGTCATAATGGTCGTCACGGCGACGGTGATGTCATAATGGTCGTCATGGCGATGATGATGTCATACTGGTCGTCATGGCGACGGTGTTGCCATAATGGTCATCATGGCGACGATGATGTCATAATGGTCGTCATGGCGACGATGATGTCATAATGGTCGTCATGGCGACGATGTTGTCATAATGGTCGTCATGGCGAAGATGATGTCATAATGGTCGTCATGGCGACGATGATGTCATAATGGTCGTCATGGCGACGATGACGTCATAATGGTCATCATGGCGACGATGATGTCATAATGGTCGTCATGGCGACGGTGATGTCATAATAGTCGTCATGGCGAAGATGATGTCATAATGGTCGTCATGCCGACGATGATGTCATAATGGTCGTCATGGCGACTGTGTTGCCATAATGGTCGTCATGGCGACGATGATGTCATAATGGTCGGCATGGCAACGATGATGTCATAATGGTCGTCATGGCGACGATGATGTCAGTATGGTGGTCATGGCTTTGGTGATGTCATAATGGTCGTCATGGCGACGGTGATGTCATAATGGTCGTCATGGCAATGGTGATGTCAGAATGGTCGTCATGGCGACGATGATGTCAGTATGGTGGTCATGGCTTTGGTGATGTCATAATGGTCGTCATGGCGACGATGATGTCATAATGGTTGTCATGGCTTTGGTGATGTCATAATGGTCGTCATGGCGACGGTGATGTCATAATGGTCGTCATGGCGACGGTGATGTCATAATGGTCGTCATGTCGACGATGATGTCATAATGGTCGTCACGGCGACGATGATGTCATAATGGTCGTCACGGCGACGATGATGTCATAATGGTCGTCATGGCGACGATGATGTCATAATGGTCGTCATGGCGACGATGATGTCATACTGGTCGTCATGGCGACGGTGTTGCCATAATGGTCGTCATGGCGACTATGACGTCATAATGGTCGTCATGGCGACGATGATGTCATAATGGTCTTCATGGTGACGATGATGTCATACTGGTCGTCATGTTGACGGTGTTGCCATAATGGTCGTCATTGCGACGATGATGTCAATATGGTTGTCATGGCTTTGGTGATGTCATAATGGTCGTCATGGCTTCGGTGATGTCATAATGGTCGTCATGGCGACGGTGATGTCATAATGGTCGTCATGGCGACGATGATGTCATAATGGTCGTCATGGCGACGATGATGTCATAATGGTCGTCATGGCGACGATTATGTCATAATAGTCGTCATGGCGACGATGATGTCATAAAGGTCGTCATGCCGACGATGATGTCATAATGGTCGTCATGGCGACGGTGTTGCCATAATGGTCGTCATGGCGACGGTGTTGCCATAATGGTCGTCATGGCGACGATGATGTCATAATGGTCGTCATGGCGACGATGATGTCAATATGGTTGTCATGGCTTTGGTGATGTCATAATGGTCGTCATGGCGACGGTGATGTCATAATGGTCGTCATGGCGACGATGATGTCATAATGGTCATCACGGCGACGATGATGTCATAATGGTCGTCACGGCGACGGTGATGTCATAATGGTCCTCATGGCGACGATGATGTCATACTGGTCGTCATGGCGACGGTGTTGCCATAATGGTCGTCATGGCGACGGTGTTGCCATAATGGTCGTCATGGCGACGATGATGTCATAATGATCGTCATGGCGACGATGACGTCATAATGGTCGTCATGGCGACGATGACGTCATAATGGTCGTCATGGTGACGATGATGTCATAATGGTCGTCATGGCGACGATGATGTCATACTGATCGTCATGGCGACGGTGTTGCCATAATGGTCGTCATGGCGACGATGATGTCATAATGGTCGTCACGGCGACGATGATGTCATAATGGTCGTCACGGCGACGGTGATGTCATAATGGTCGTCATGGCGACGATGATGTCATACTGGTCGTCATGGTGACGGTGTTGCCATAATGGTCGTCGTGGCGACGATGATGTCAATATGGTTGTCATGGCTTTGGTGATGTCATAATGGTCGTCATGGCTTTGGTGATGTCATAATGGTCGTCATGGTGACGGTGATGTCATAATGATCGTCATGGCGACGATGATGTCATAATGGTCGTCACGGCAACGATGATGTCATAATGGTCGTCACGGCGACGGTGATGTCATAATTGTCGTCATGGCGACGATGATGTCATACTGGTCGTCATGGCGACGGTGTTGCCGTAATGGTCGTCATGGCGACGATGATGTCATAATGGTCGTCATGGCGACGATGATGTCGTAATGGTCGTCATGCCGACGATGTTGTCATAATGGTCGTCATGGCGAAGATGATGTCATAATGGTCATCATGGCGACGATGACGTCATAATGGTCGTCATGGCGACGATGTCATAATGGTCGTCATGGCGACGGTGATGTCATAATAGTCGTCATGGCGACGATGATGTCATAATGGTCGTCATGCCGACGATGATGTCATAATGGTCGTCATGGCGACTGTGTTGCCATAATGGTCGTCATGGCGACGATGATGTCATAATGGTCGTCATGGCGACGATGATGTCAGTATGGTGGTCATGGCTTTGGTGATGTCATAATGGTCGTCATCGCGACGGTGATGTCATAATGGTCGTCATGGCTTTGGTGATGTCATAATGGTCGTCACGGCGACGATGATGTCATAATGGTCGTCACGGCGACGATGATGTCATAATGGTCGTCACGGCTACGGTGATGTCATAATGGTCGTCACGGCGACGATGATGTCATAATGGTCGTCACGGCGACGGTGATGTCATAATGGTCGTCATGGCGACGATGATGTCATACTGGTCGTCATGGCAACGGTGTTGCCATAATGGTCGTCATGGCGACGATGATGTCATCATGGTCGTCATGGCGACAATGACGTCATAGTGGTCGTCATGGCGACGATGATGTCATCATGGTCGTCATGGCGACAATGACGTCATAGTGGTCGTCATGGCGACGATGATGTCATATTGGTCGTCATGGCGACGGTGATGTCATAATGGTCGTCATGCCGACGATGATGTCATAATGGTCGTCATGGTGAAGATGATGTCATAATGGTCGTCATGGCGACAATGATGTCATAATGGTCGTCATGGCGACGATGACGTCATAATGGTCGTCATGGCGACGATGATGTCATAATAGTCGTCATGGCGACGATGATGTCATAATGGTCGTCATGCCGACGATGATGTCATAATGGTCGTCATGGCGATGGTGTTGCCATAATGGTCGTCATGGCGACGATGATGTCATAATGGTCATCATGGCGACGATGATGTCATAATGGTCGTCATGGCGAAGATGATGTCAGTATGGTGGTCATGGCTTTGGTGATGTCATAATGGTCGTCATGTCGACGGTGATGTCATAATGGTCGTCATGGCGATGGTGATGTCATAATGGTCGTCATGGCGACGATGATGTCATACTGGTCGTCATGGTGACGGTGTTGCCATAATGGTCGTCATGGCGACGATGATGTCATACTGGCCGTCAGGGCGACGGTGTTGCCATAATGGTCGTCATGGCGACGATGATGTCATAATGGTCGTCACGGCGACGGTGATGTCATAATGGTCGTCATGGCGACGATGATGTCATACTGGTCGTCATGGCGACGGTGTTGCCATAATGGTCGTCATGGCGACTATGACGTCATAATGGTCGTCATGGCGACGATGATGTCATAATGGTCTTCATGGTGACGATGATGTCATACTGGTCGTCATGTTGACGGTGTTGCCATAATGGTCGTCATTGCGACGATGATGTCAATATGGTTGTCATGGCTTTGGTGATGTCATAATGGTCGTCATGGCTTTGGTGATGTCATAACGGTCGTCATGGCGACGGTGATGTCTTAATGGTCGTCATGGCGACGATGATGTCATAATGGTTGTCATGGCGACGATGATGTCATAATGGTCATCATGGCGACGATTATGTCATAATAGTCGTCATGGCGACGATGATGTCATAATGGTCGTCATGCCGACGATGATGTCATAATGGTCGTCATGGCGACGGTGTTGCCATAATGGTCGTCATGGCGACGATGATGTCATAATGGTCGTCATGGCGACGATGATGTCATAATGGTCGTCATGGCGACGATGATGTCAGTATGGTGGTCATGGCTTTGGTGATGTCATAATGGTCGTCATGGTGACGGTGATGTCATAATGATTGTCATGGCAATGGTGATGTCAAAATGGTCGTCATGGCGACGATGATGTCAGTATGGTGGTCATGGCTTTGGTGATGTCATAATGGTCGTCATGGCGACGATGATGTCATAATGGTCGTCATGGCGACGATGATGTCAATATGGTTGTCATGGCTTTGGTGATGTCATACTGGTCGTCATGGCGACGATGATGTCATAATGGTCGTCACGGCGACGATGATGTCATAATGGTCGTCACGGCGACGGTGATGTCATAATGGTCCTCATGGCGACGATGATGTCATACTGGTCGTCATGGCGACGGTGTTGCCATAATGGTCTTCATGGCGACGATGATGTCATAATGGTCGTCATGGCGACGATGACGTCATAATGGTCGTCATGGTGACGATGATGTCATAATGGTCGTCATGGCGACGATGATGTCATACTGGTCGTCATGGCGACGATGATGTCATAATGGTCGTCACGGCGACGATGATGTCATAATGGTCGTCACGGCGACGGTGATGTCATAATGGTCGTCATGGCGACGATGATGTCATACTGGTCGTCATGGTGACGGTGTTGCCATAATGGTCGTCGTGGCGACGATGATGTCAATATGGTTGTCATGGCTTTGGTGATGTCATAATGGTCGTCATGGCTTTGGTGATGTCATAATGGTCGTCATGGTGACGGTGATGTCATAATGATCGTCATGGCGACGATGATGTCATAATGGTCGTCACGGCGACGATGATGTCATAATGGTCGTCACGGCGACGGTGATGTCATAATGGTCGTCATGGCGATGATGATGTCATACTGGTCGTCATGGCGACGGTGTTGCCATAATGGTCATCATGGCGACGATGATGTCATAATGGTCGTCATGGCGACGATGATGTCATAATGGTCGTCATGGCGACGATGTTGTCATAATGGTCGTCATGGCGAAGATGATGTCATAATGGTCGTCATGGCGACGATGATGTCATAATGGTCGTCATGGCGACGATGACGTCATAATGGTCATCATGGCGACGATGATGTCATAATGGTCGTCATGGCGACGGTGATGTCATAATAGTCGTCATGGCGAAGATGATGTCATAATGGTCGTCATGCCGACGATGATGTCATAATGGTCGTCATGGCGACTGTGTTGCCATAATGGTCGTCATGGCGACGATGATGTCATAATGGTCGGCATGGCGACGATGATGTCATAATGGTCGTCATGGCGACGATGATGTCAGTATGGTGGTCATGGCTTTGGTGATGTCATAATGGTCGTCATGGCGACGGTGATGTCATAATGGTCGTCATGGCAATGGTGATGTCAGAATGGTCGTCATGGCGACGATGATGTCAGTATGGTGGTCATGGCTTTGGTGATGTCATAATGGTCGTCATGGCGACGATGATGTCATAATGGTTGTCATGGCTTTGGTGATGTCATAATGGTCGTCATGGCGACGGTGATGTCATAATGGTCGTCATGGTGACGGTGATGTCATAATGGTCGTCATGTCGACGATGATGTCATAATGGTCGTCACGGCGACGATGATGTCATAATGGTCGTCACGGCGACGATGATGTCATATTGGTCGTCATGGCGACGATGATGTCATAATGGTCGTCATGGCGACGATGATGTCATACTGGTCGTCATGGCGACGGTGTTGCCATAATGGTCGTCATTTCGACTATGACGTCATAATGGTCGTCATGGCGACGATGATGTCATAATGGTCTTCATGGTGACGATGATGTCATACTGGTCGTCATGTTGACGGTGTTGCCATAATGGTCGTCATTGCGACGATGATGTCAATATGGTTGTCATGGCTTTGGTGATGTCATAATGGTCGTCATGGCTTCGGTGATGTCATAATGGTCGTCATGGCGACGGTGATGTCATAATGGTCGTCATGGCGACGATGATGTCATAATGGTCGTCATGGCGACGATGATGTCATAATGGTCGTCATGGCGACGATTATGTCATAATAGTCGTCATGGCGACGATGATGTCATAAAGGTCGTCATGCCGACGATGATGTCATAATGGTCGTCATGGCGACGGTGTTGCCATAATGGTCGTCATGGCGACGGTGTTGCCATAATGGTCGTCATGGCGACGATGATGTCATAATGGTCGTCATGGCGACGATGATGTCAATATGGTTGTCATGGCTTTGGTGATGTCATAATGGTCGTCATGGCGACGGTGATGTCATAATGGTCGTCATGGCGACGATGATGTCATAATGGTCATCACGGCGACGATGATGTCATAATGGTCGTCACGGCGACGGTGATGTCATAATGGTCCTCATGGCGACGATGATGTCATACTGGTCGTCATGGCGACGGTGTTGCCATAATGGTCGTCATGGCGACGGTGTTGCCATAATGGTCGTCATGGCGACGATGATGTCATAATGATCGTCATGGCGACGATGACGTCATAATGGTCGTCATGGCGACGATGACGTCATAATGGTCGTCATGGTGACGATGATGTCATAATGGTCGTCATGGCGACGATGATGTCATACTGGTCGTCATGGCGACGGTGTTGCCATAATGGTCGTCATGGCGACGATGATGTCATAATGGTCGTCACGGCGACGATGATGTCATAATGGTCGTCACGGCGACGGTGATGTCATAATGGTCGTCATGGCGACGATGATGTCATACTGGTCGTCATGGTGACGGTGTTGCCATAATGGTCGTCGTGGCGACGATGATGTCAATATGGTTGTCATGGCTTTGGTGATGTCATAATGGTCGTCATGGCTTTGGTGATGTCATAATGGTCGTCATGGTGACGGTGATGTCATAATGATCGTCATGGCGACGATGATGTCATAATGGTCGTCACGGCAACGATGATGTCATAATGGTCGTCACGGCGACGGTGATGTCATAATTGTCGTCATGGCGACGATGATGTCATACTGGTCGTCATGGCGACGGTGTTGCCGTAATGGTCGTCATGGCGACGATGATGTCATAATGGTCGTCATGGCGACGATGATGTCGTAATGGTCGTCATGCCGACGATGTTGTCATAATGGTCGTCATGGCGAAGATGATGTCATAATGGTCATCATGGCGACGATGACGTCATAATGGTCGTCATGGCGACGATGTCATAATGGTCGTCATGGCGACGGTGATGTCATAATAGTCGTCATGGCGACGATGATGTCATAATGGTCGTCATGCCGACGATGATGTCATAATGGTCGTCATGGCGACTGTGTTGCCATAATGGTCGTCATGGCGACGATGATGTCATAATGGTCGTCATGGCGACGATGATGTCAGTATGGTGGTCATGGCTTTGGTGATGTCATAATGGTCGTCATGGCAATGGTGATGTCAGAATGGTCGTCATGGCGACGATGATGTCAGTATGGTGGTCAAGGCTTTGGTGATGTCATAATGGTCGTCATGGCGACGGTGATGTCATAATGGTCGTCATGTCGACGATGATGTCATAATGGTCGTTACGGCGACGATGATGTCATAATGGTCGTCATGGTGACGATGTTGTCATACTGGTCGTCATGGCGACTGTGTTGCCATAATGGTTGTCATTGCGACGATTATGTCATAATGGTCGTCATGGCGACGATGATGTCATAATGGTCGTCATGGCGACGATGATGTCATACTGGTCGTCATGGTGACGGTGTTGCCATAATGGTCGTCATGGCGACGATGATGTCAATATGGTTGTCATGGCGACGGTGATGTCATAATGGTCGTCACGGCGACGATGATGTCATAATGGTCGTCACGGCGACGATGATGTCATAATGGTCGTCACGGCGACGATGATGTCATAATGGTCGTCACGGCGACGGTGATGTCATAATGGTCGTCATGGCGACGATGATATCTTAATAGTCGTCATGGCGACGATGATGTCATAATGGTCGTCATGCCGACGATGATGTCATAATGGTCGTCATGGCGACGGTGTTGCCATAATGTTCGTCATGGCGACGATGATGTCATAATGGTCGTCATGGCGACGATGATATCATAATGGTCGTCATGGCGACGATGATGTCAGTATGGTGGTCATGGCTTTGGTGATGTCATAATGGTCGTCATGGCGACGGTGATGTCATAATGTTCGTCATGGCAATGGTGATGTCAGAATGGTCGTCATGGCGACGATGATGTCACAATGGTCGTCATGGCGACGATGATGTCATAATGGTCGTCACGGCGACGATGATGTCATAATGGTCGTCACGGCGGCGGTGATGCCATAATAGTCATTATGGCGACGATGATGTCATAATGGTCGTCATGGCGACGATGATGTCATAATGGTCGTCATGGCGACGATGATGTCAGTATGGTGTTCATGGCTTTGGTGATGTCATAATGGTCGTCATGGCGACGGTGATGTCATAATGGTCGTCATGGCAATGGTGATGTCAGAATGGTCGTCATGGCTACGATGATGTCAGTATGGTGGTCATGGCTTTGGTGATGTCATAATGGTCGTCATGGCGACGATGATGTCATAATGGTCGTCATGGCGACAATGATGTCAATATGGTTGTCATGGCTTTGGTGATGTCATAATGGTCGTCATGGCGACGGTGATGTCATAATGGTCATCATGGCGACGATGATGTCATAATGGTCTTCACGGCGACGATGATGTCATACTGGTCGTCATGGCGACGGTGTTGCCATAATGGTCGTCATGGCGACGATGATGTCATAATGGTCGTCATGGCGACGATGACGTCATAATGGTCGTCATGCCGACGATGATGTCATAATGGTCGTCATGGCGACGGTGTTGCCATAATGGTCATCATGGCGACGATGATGTCATAATGGTCGTCATGGCGACGGTGTTGCCATAATGGTTGTCATGGCGACGATGATGTCATAATGGTCGTCATGGCGACGATGATGTCATAATGGTCGTCATGGCGACGGTGATGTCATAATAGTCGTCATGGCGACGATGATGTCATAATGGTCGTCATGCCGACGATGATGTCATAATGGTCGTCATGGCGACTGTGTTGCCATAATGGTCGTCATGGCGACGATGATGTCATAATGGTCGTCATGGCGACGATGATGTCATAATGGTCGTCATGGCGACGATGATGTCAGTATGGTGGTCATGGCTTTGGTGATGTCATAATGGTCGTCATGGCTTTGGTGATGTCAGAATGGTCGTCATGGCGACGATGATGTCAGAATGGTGGTCATGGCTTTGGTGATGTCATAATGGTCGTCATGGCGACGGTGATGTCATAATGGTCGTCATGTCGACGATGATGTCATAATTGTCGTCACGGCGACGATGATGTCATAATGGTCGTCATGGTGACGATGTTGTCATACTGGTCGTCATGGCGACTGTGTTGCCATAATGGTTGTCATTGCGACGATTATGTCATAATGGTCGTCATGGCGACGATGATGTCATAATGGTCGTCATGGCGACGATGATGTCATACTGGTCGTCATGGTGACGGTGTTGCCATACTGGTCGTCATGGCGACGATGATGTCAATATGGTCGTCATGGCGACGGTGATGTCATAATGGTCGTCACGGCGACGATGATGTCATAATGGTCGTCACGGCGACGATGATGTCATAATGGTCGTCACGGCGACGATGATGTCATAATGGTCGTCACGGCGACGATGATGTCATAATGGTCGTCACGGCGACGGTGATGTCATAATGGTCGTCATGGCGACGATGATGTCTTAATAGTCGTCATGGCGACGATGATGTCATAATGGTCGTCATGCCGACGATGATGTCATAATGGTCGTCATGTCGACGGTGTTGCCATAATGTTCGTCATGGCGACGATGATGTCATAATGGTCGTCATGGCGACGATGATATCATAATGGTCGTCATGGCGACGATGATGTCAGTATGGTGGTCATGGCTTTGGTGATGTCATAATGGTCGTCATGGCGACGATGATGTCATAATGGTCGTCATGGCAATGGTGATGTCAGAATGGTCGTCATGGCGACGATGATGTCACAATGGTCGTCATGGCGACGATGATGTCACAATGGTCGTCATGGCGACGATGATGTCATAATGGTCGTCACGGCGACGATGATGTCATAATGGTCGTCACGGCGGCGGTGATGTCATAATGGTCGTCATGGCGACGATGATGTCATACTGTCGACATGGTGACGGTGTTGCCATAATGGTCGTCATGGCAACGATGATGTCATAATGGTCGTCATGCCGACGATGATGTCATACTGGTCGTCATGGCGACGGTGTTGCCATAATGGTCGTCATGGCGACGATGATGTCATAATGGTCGTCATGCCGACGGTGTTGCCATAATAGTCATTATGGCGACGATGATATCATAATGGTCGTCATGGCGACGATGATGTCATAATGGTCGTCATGGCGACGATGATGTCAGTATGGTGGTCATGGCTTTGGTGATGTCATAATGGTCGTCATGGCGACGGTGATGTCATAATGGTCGTCATGGCGACTGTGTTGCCATAATGGTCGTCATGGCGACGATGATGTCATAATGGTCGTCATGGCGACGATGATGTCATAATGGTCGTCATGGCGACGATGATGTCAGTATGGTGGTCATGGCTTTGGTGATGTCATAATGGTCGTCATGGCGACGGTGATGTCATAATGGTCGTCATGGCAATGGTGATGTCAGAATGGTCGTCATGGCGACGATGATGTCAGTATGGTGGTCATGGCTTTGGTGATGTCATAATGGTCGTCATGGCGACGATGATGTCATAATGGTTGTCATGGCTTTGGTGATGTCATAATGGTCGTCACGGCGACGATGATGTCATAATGGTCGTCATGGCGACGATGTTGTCATACTGGTCGTCATGGCGACTGTGTTGCCATAATGGTTGTCATGGCGACGATTATGTCATAATGGTCGTCATGGCGACGATGATGTCATAATGGTCGTCATGGCAACGATGACGTCATACTGGTCGTCATGGTGACGGTGTTGCCATAATGGTCGTCATGGCGACGATGATGTCAATATGGTTGTCATGGCGACGGTGATGTCATAATGGTCGTCACGGCGACGATGATGTCATAATGGTCGTCACGGCGACGATAATGTCATAATGGTCGTCACGGCGACGATGATGTCATAATGGTCGTCACGGCGACGGTGATGTCATAATGGTCGTCATGGCGACGATGATGTCATAATAGTCGTCATGGCGACGATGATGTCATAATGGTCGTCATGCCGACGATGATGTCATAATGGTCGTCATGGCGACGGTCTTGCCATAATGGTCGTCATGGCGACGATGATGTCATAATGGTCGTCATGGCGACGATGATGTCATAATGGACGTCATGGCGACGATGATGTCAGTATGGTGGTCATGGCTTTGGTGATGTCATAATGGTCGTCATGGCGACGGTGATGTCAGAATGGTCGTCATGGCGACGATGATGTCAGTATGGTGGTCATGGCTTTGGTGATGTCATAATGGTCGTCATGGCGACGATGATGTCATAATGGTCGTCATGGCGACGATGATGTCAATATGGTTGTCATGGCTTTGGTGATGTCATAATGGTCGTCATGGCGACGGTGATGTCATAATGGTCATCATGGCGACGATGATGTCATAATGGTCGTCACGGCGACGGTGATGTCATAATCTTCGTCATGGCGACGATGATGTCATACTGGTCGTAATGGCGACCGTGTTGCCATAATGGTCGTCATGGCGACGGTGATGTCATAATGGTCGTCACGGCGACGATGATGTCATACTGGTCGTCATGCCGACGGTGTTGCCATAATGGTCGTCATGGCGACGATGATGTCATAATGGTCGTCACGGCGACGATGATGTCATAATGGTCGTCACGGCGACGGTGATGTCATAATGGTCGTCATGGCGACGATGATGTCATACTGATCGTCATGGCGACGGTGTTGCCATAATGGTCGTCATGGCGACGATGACGTCATAATGGTCGTCATGGCGACGATTATGTCATACTGGTCGTCATGGTGACGGTGTTGCCATAATGGTCGTCATGGCGACGATGATGTCAATATGGTTGTCATGGCTTTGGTGATGTCATAATGGTCGTCATGGCGACGGTGATGTCATAATGGTCGTCACGGCGACGATGATGTCATAATGGTCGTCACGGCGACGGTGATGTCATAATGGTCGTCATGGCGACGATGATGTCATAATAGTCGTCATGGCGACGATGATGTCATAATGGTCGTCATGCCGACGATGATGTCATAATGGTCGTCATGGCGACGGTGTTGCCATAATGGTCGTCATGGCGACGATGATGTCATAATGGTCGTCATGGCGACGATGATGTCATAATGGACGTCATGGCGACGATGATGTCAGTATGCTGGTCATGGCTTTGGTGATGTCATAATGGTCGTCATGGCGACGGTGATGTCAGAATGGTCGTCATGGCGACGATGATGTCAGTATGGTGGTCATGGCTTTGGTGATGTCATAATGGTCGTCATGGCGACGATGATGTCATAATTGTCGTCATGGCGACGATGATGTCAATATGGTTGTCATGGCTTTGGTGATGTCATAACGGTCGTCATGGCGACGGTGATGTCTTAATGGTCGTCACGGCGACGGTGATGTCATAATCGTCGTCATGGCGACGATGATGTCATACTGGTCGTAATGGCGACCGTGTTGCCATAATGGTCGTCATGGCGACGGTGATGTCATAATGGTCGTCACGGCGACGATGATGTCATACTGGTCGTCATGGCGACGGTGTTGCCATAATGGTCGTCATGGCGACGGTGTTGCCATAATGGTCGTCATGGCGACGATGACGTCATAATGGTCGTCATGGCGACGATTATGTCATACTGGTCGTCATGGTGACGGTGTTGCCATAATGGTCGTCATGGCGACGATGATGTCAATATGGTTGTCATGGCTTTGGTGATGTCATAATGGTCGTCATGGCGACGGTGATGTCATAATTGTCGTCATGCCAATGGTGATGTCAGAATGGTCGTCATGGCGACGATGATGTCATAATGGTCGTCATGGCGACGATGATGTCAATATGGTTGTCATGGCTTTGGTGATGTCATAATGGTCGTCATGGCGACGGTGATGTCATAATGGTCGTCATGGTGACGGTGTTGCCATAATGGTCGTCGTGGCGACGATGATGTCAATATGGTTGTCATGGCTTTGGTGATGTCATAATGGTCGTCATGGCTTTGGTGATGTCATAATGGTCGTCATGGTGACGGTGATGTCATAATGATCGTCATGGCGACGATGATGTCATAATGGTCGTCACGGCGACGATGATGTCATAATGGTCGTCACGGAGACGGTGATGTCATAATGGTCGTCATGGCGACGATGATGTCATAATGGTCGTCATGGCGACGGTGTTGCCGTAATGTTCGTCATGGCGACGATGATGTCATAATGGTCGTCATGGCGACGATGATGTCATAATGGTCGTCATGCCGACGATGTTGTCATAATGGTCGTCATGGCGAAGATGATGTCATAATGGTCGTCATGGCGACGATGACGTCATAATGGTCGTCATGGCGACGATGATGTCATAATGGTCGTCATGGCGACGGTGATGTCATAATAGTCGTCATGGCGACGATGATGTCATAATGGTCGTCATGGCGACTGTGTTGCCATAATGGTCGTCATGGCGACTGTGTTGCCATAATGGTCGTCATGGCGACGATGATGTCATAATGGTCGTCATGGCGACGATGATGTCAGTATGGTGGTCATGGCTTTGGTGATGTCATAATGGTCGTCATGGCGACGGTGATGTCATAATGGTCGTCATGGCAATGGTGATGTCAGAATGGTCGTCATGGCGACGATGATGTCAGTATGGTGGTCATGGCTTTGGTGATGTCATAATGGTCGTCATGGCGACGATGATGTCATAATGGTTGTCATGGCTTTGGTGATGTCATAATGGTCGTCATGGTGACGGTGATGTCATAATGGTCGTCATGTCGACGATGATGTCATAATGGTCGTCACGGCGACGATGATGTCATAATGGTCGTCATGGCGACGATGTTGTCATACTGGTCGTCATGGCGACTGTGTTGCCATAATGGTTGTCATGGCGACGATTATGTCATAATGGTCGTCATGGCGACGATGATGTCATAATGGTCGTCATGGCGACGATGATGTCATAATGGTCGTCATGGTGACGGTGTTGCCATAATGGTCGTCATGGCGACGATGATGTCAATATGGTTGTCATGGCGACGGTGATGTCATAATGGTCGTCACGGCGACGATGATGTCATAATGGTCGTCACGGCAACGGTGATGTCATAATGGTCGTCACGGCGACGATGATGTCATAATGGTCGTCACGGCGACGGTGATGTCATAATGGTCGTCATGGCGACGATGATGTCATAATAGTCGTCATGGCGACGATGATGTCATAATGGTCGTCATGCCGACGATGATGTCATAATGGTCGTCATGGTGACGGTGTTGCCATAATGGTCGTCATGGCGACGATGATGTCATAATGGTCGTCATGGCGACGATGATGTCATAATGGACGTCATGGCGACGATGATGTCAGTATGGTGGTCATGGCTTTGGTGATGTCATAATGGTCGTCATGGCGACGGTGATGTCAGAATGGTCGTCATGGCGACGATGATGTCAGTATGGTCGTCATGGCGACGATGATGTCAGTATGGTCGTCATGGCGACGGTGATGTCATAATGGTCGTCATGGCGACGATGATGTCATAATGGTCGTCACGGCGACGGTGATGTCATAATCGTCGTCATGGCGACGATGATGACATAATGGTCGTCATGGCGACGATGATGTCATACTGGTCGTCATGGCGACGGTGTTGCCATAATGGTCGTCATGGCGGTGATGATGTCATAATGGTCGTCATGGCGACGGTGATGTCATAATGGTCGTCATGGCGACGATGATGTCATACTGGTCGTCATGGCGACGGTGTTGCCATAATGGTCGTCATGGCGACGATGATGTCATAATGGTCGTCATGGCGACGGTGATGTCATAATGGTCGTCATGGCGACGGTGATGTCATAATGGTCGTCATGGCAAAGGTGATGTCAGAATGGTCGTCATGGCGACGATGATGTCAGTATGGTGGTCATGGCTTTGGTGATGTCATAATGGTCGCAATGGCGACGATGATGTCATAATGGTCGTCATGGCGATGATGATGTCAATATGGTTGTCATGGCTTTGGTTATGTCGTAATGGTCGTCATGGCGACGGTGATGTCATAACGGTCGTCATGGCGACGATGATGTCATAATGGTCGTCACGTCGACGATGATGTCATAATGGTCGTCACGGCGACGGTGATGTCATAATGGTCGTCATAGTGACGATGATGTCATACTGGTCGTCATGGCGACGGTGTTGCCATAATGGTCGTCATGGCGACGATCATGTCATAATGGTCGTCATGGCGATGATGATGTCATAATGGTCGTCATGGCGACGATGGTGTCATAATGGTCGTCATGGCGACGGTGATGTCATAATGGTCGTCACGGCGACGATGATGTCATAATGGTCGTCACGGCGACGATGATGTCATAATGGTCGTCACGGCGACGATGATGTCATAATGGTCGTCACGGCGACGGTGATGTCATAATGGTCGTCATGGCGACGATGATGTCATAATAGTCGTCATGGCGACGATGATGTCATAATGGTCGTCATGCCGACGATGATGTCATAATGGTCGTCATGGCGACGGTGTTGCCATAATGGTCGTCATGGCGACGATGATGTCATAATGGTCGTCATGGCGACGATGATGTCATAATGGACGTCATGGCGACGATGATGTCAGTATGGTGGTCATGGCTTTGGTGATGTCATAATGGTCGTCATGGCGACGGTGATGTCAGAATGGTCGTCATGGCGACGATGATGTCAGTATGGTGGTCATGGCTTTGGTGATGTCATAATGGTCGTCATGGCGACGGTGATGTCATAATGGACGTCATGGCGACGATGATGTCATAATGGTCGTCACGGCGACGGTGATGTCATAATCGTCGTCATGGCGACGATGATGTCATAATGGTCGTCATGGCGACGATGATGTCATACTGGTCGTCATGGCGACGGTGTTGCCATAATGGTCGTCATGGCGGTGATGATGTCATAATGGTCGTCATGGCGACGGTGATGTCATAATGGTCGTCATGGCGACGATGATGTCATACTGGTCGTCATGGCGACGGTGTTGCCATAATGGTCGTCATGGCGACTCTGATGTCATAATGGTCGTCATGGCGACGGTGATGTCATAATGGTCGTCATGCCGACGATGATGTCATAATGGTCGTCATGGCGACGATGATGTCATAATGGTCGTCATGGCGACGATGATGTCAGTATGGTGGTCATGGCTTTGGTGATGTCATAATGGTCGTCATGGCGACGGTGATGTCATAATGGTCGTCATGGCAAAGGTGATGTCAGAATGGTCGTCATGGCGACGATGATGTCAGTATGGTGGTCATGGCTTTGGTGATGTCATAATGGTCGTAATGGCGACGATGATGTCATAATGGTCGTCATGGCGATGATGATGTCAATATGGTTGTCATGGCTTTGGTGATGTCATAATGGTCGTCATGGCGACGGTGATGTCATAATGGTCGTCATGGCGACGATGATGTCATAATGGTCGTCACGTCGACGATGATGTCATAATGGTCGTCACGGCGACGGTGATGTCATAATGGTCGTCATGGTGACGATGATGTCATACTGGTCGTCATAGCGACGGTGTTGCCATAATGGTCGTCATGGCGACGATCATGTCATAATGGTCGTCATGGCGATAATGATGTCATAATGGTCGTCATGGCGACGATGGTGTCATAATGGTCGTCACGGCGACGATGATGTCATACTGGTCGTCATGGCGACGGTGTTGTCATAATGGTCGTCATGGCGACGATGACGTCATAATGGTCGTCATGGCGACGATGATGTCATAATGGTCGTCATGGCGACGATGATGTCATACTGGTCGTCATGGTGACGGTGTTGCCATAATGGTCGTCATGGCGACGATGATGTCAATATGGTTGTCATGGCTTTGGTGATGTCATAATGGTCGTCATGGCTTTGGTGATGTCATAATGGTCGTCATGGCGACGATGATGTCATAATGGTCGTCATGGCGACGATGATGTCATAATGGTTGTCATGGCGACAATGATGTCAGTATGTTGGTCATGGCTTTGGTGATGTCATAATGGTCGTCATGGCGACGGTGATGTCATAATGGTCGTCATGGCGACGATGATGTCAATATGGTTGTCATGGCTTTGGTGATGTCATAATGGTCGTCATGGCGACGATGATGTCATAATGGTCGTCACGGCGACGATGATGTCATAATGGTCGTCAAGGCGACGGTGATGTCATAATGGTCGTCATGGCGACGATGATGTCATACTGGTCGTCATGGCGACGGTGTTGCCATAATGGTCGTCATGGCGACGATGATGTCATTATGGTCGTCATGGCGACGATGATGTCATAATGGTCGTCATGGCGACGATGATGTCATAATGGTTGTCATGGCGACAATGACGTCATAATGGTGGTCATGGCGACGATGGTGTCATAATGGTCGTCATGGCGACGGTGGTGCCATAATGGTTGTCATGGCGACGGTGATGTCAATATCGTTGTCATGGCTTTGGTGATGTCATAATGGTCGTCATGGCTTTGGTGATGTCATAATGGTCGTCATGGCGACGGTGATGTCATAATGGTCGCTATGGCGACGATGATGTCATAATGGTCGTCACGGCGACGATGATGTCATAATGGTCGTCATGGCAATGGTGATGTCAGAATCGTCGTCATGGCGACGATGATGTCAGTATGGTGGTCATGGCTTTGGTGATGTCATAATGGTCGTCATGGCGACGATGATGTCATAATGGTTGTCATGGCGACGGTGATGTCATAATGGTCGTCATGGCGACGATGATGTCATAATGGTCGTCACAGCGACGATGATGTCATAATGTTCGTCACGGCGACGGTGATGTCATAATGGTCGTCATAGCGACGATGATGTCATACTGGTCGTCATGGTGACGGTGTTGCCATAATGGTCGTCATGGCGACGATGATGTCATAATGGTCGTCATGGCGACGGTGACGTCATACTGGTCGTCATGGCGACGGTGTTGTCATAATGGTCGTCATGGCGACCATGCTGTCATAATGTTCGTCATCGCGACGATGACGTCATAATGGTCGTCATGGCGACGGTGACGTCATAATGGTCGTCATGGCGACGATGATGTCATAATGGTCGTCATGGCGACGATGATGTCATACTCGTCGTTATGGCGACGGTGTTGCCATAATGGTCGTCATGGCGACAATGAGGTCAAACTGGTCGTCATGGCGACGGTGTTGCCATAATGGTCGTCATGGCGACGATGATGTCATAATGGTCGTCATGGCGACGGTGACGTCATAATGGTCGTCATGGCGACGATGATGTCATAATGGTCGTCATGGCGACGATGATGTCATATTCGTCGTCATGGCGGCGGTGTTGCCATAATGGTCGTCATGGCGACGATGATGTCATACTGGTCGTCATGGCGACGGTGTTGCCATAATGGTCGTCATGGCGATGATGATGTCATAATGGTCGTCATGGCGACGGTGACGTCATAATGGTCGTCATGGCGACGATGATGTCATTATGGTCGTCATGGCGACGGTGATGTCATACTGGTCGTCATGGCGACGGTGTTGTCATAATGGTCGTCATGGCGACGATGATGTCATAATGGTCGTCATGGCGACGATGATGTCATACTGGTCGTCATGGCGACGGTGTTGCCATAATGGTCGTCATGGCGACGATGATGTCATAATGGTCGTCATGGCGACGGTGATGTCATAATGGTCGTCATGGCGACGGTGACGTCATAATGGTCGTCATGGCGACGATGATGTCATAATGGTCGTCATGGCGACGATGATGTCATACTGGTCGTCATGGCGACGGTGTTGCCATAATGGTCGTCATGGCGACGATGATGTCATAATGGTCGTCATGGCGACGATGATGTCATAATGGTCGTCATGGCGACGATGATGTCATACTGGTCTTCATGGCGACGGTGTTGCCATAATGGTCTTCATGGCGACGATGATGTCATAATGGTCGTCACGGCGACGATGGTGTCATAATGGTCGTCACGGCGACGGTGATGTCATAATGGTCGTCATGGTGACGATGATGTCATACTGGTCGTCATGGCGACGGTGTTGCCATAATGGTCGTCATGGCGACGATGACGTCATAATGGTCGTCATGGCGACGATGATGTCATAATGGTCGTCATGGCGACGATGATGTCATACTGGTCGTCATGGCGACGGTGTTGCCATAATGGTCGTCATGGCGACGATAACGTAATAATGGTCGTCATGGCGACGATGATGTCATAATGGTCGTCATGGCGACGATGATGTCAGTATGGTGGTCATGGCTTTGGTGATGTCATAATGGTCGTCATGGCGACGGTGATGTCATAATGGTCGTCATGGCAATGGTGATGTCAGAATGGTCGTCATGGCGACGATGATGTCAGTATGGTGGTCATGGCTTTGGTGATGTCATAATAGTCGTCATGGCGACGATGATGTCATAATGGTCGTCATGGCGACGATGATGTCAATATGGTTGTCATGGCTTTGGTGATGTCATACTGGTCGTCATGGCGACGGTGTTGCCATAATGGTCGTCATGGCGACGATGACGTCATAATGGTCGTCATGGCGACGATGATGTCATAATGGTCGTCATGGCGACGATGATGTCATACTGGTCGTCATGGCGACGGTGTTGCCATAATGGTCGTCATGGCGACGATGATGTCATAATGGTCGTCATGGCGACGATGATGTCAGTATGGTGGTCATTGCTTTGGTGATGTCATAATGGTCGTCATGGCGACGGTGATGTCATAATGGTCGTCATGGCAATGGTGATGTCATACTGGTCGTCATGGCGACGATGATGTCAGTATGGTGGTCATGGCTTTGGTGATGTCATAATAGTCGTCATGGTGACGATGATGTCATGATGGTCGTCATGGCGACAATGATGTCAATATGGTTGTCATGGCTTTGGTGATGTCATAATGGTCGTCATGGCGACGGTGATGTCATAATGGTCGTCATGGCGACGATTATGTCATAATGGTCGTCATGGCGACGATGATGTCATAATGGTCGTCATGGCGACGGTGTTGCCATAATGGTCGTAATGGCGACGATGATGTCATAATGGTCGTCACGGCGACGATGATGTCATAATGGTCGTCACGGCGACGATGAAGTCATAATGGTCGTCAAGGCGACGGTGATGTCATAATGGTCGTCATGGCGACGAAGATGTCATAATGGTCGTCATGGCGACGATGATGTCATACTGGTCGTCATGGTGACGGTGTTGCCATAATGGTCGTCATGGCGACGATGATGTCAATATGGTTGTCAAGGCTTTGGTGATGTCATAATGGTCGTCCTGGCTTTGGTGATGTCATAATGGTCGTCATGTCGACGGTGATGTCATAATGGTCGTCATGGCGACGATGATGTCATAATGGTCGTCACGGCGACGATGATGTCATAATGATCGTCACGGCGACGGTGATGTCATAATGGTCGTCATGGCGAGGATGATGTCATAATAGTCGTCATGGCGACGATGATGTCATAATGGTCGTCATGCCGACGATGATGTCATAATGGTCGTCATGGCGACGGTGTTGCCATAATGGTCGTCATGGCGACGATGATGTCATAATGGTCGTCATGGCGACGATGATGTCATAATGGTCGTCATGGTGACGATGATGTCAGTATGGTGGTCATGGCTTTGGTGATGTCATAATGGTCGTCATGGCGACGGTGATGTCATAATGGTCGTCATGGCAATGGTGATGTCAGAATGGTCGTCATGGCGACGATGATGTCAGTATGGTGGTCATGGCTTTGGTGATGTCATAATGGTCGTCATGGCGACGATGATGTCATAATGGTCGTCATGGCGACGATGATGTCATAATGGTCGTCATGGCGACGATGATGTCAGTATGGTGGTCATGGCTTTGGTGATGTCATAATGGTCGTCATGGCGACGGTGATGTCATAATGGTCGTCATGGCAAAGGTGATGTCAGAATGGTCGTCATGGCGACGATGATGTCAGTATGGTGGTCATGGCTTTGGTGATGTCATAATGGTCGTAATGGCGACGATGATGTCATAATGGTCGTCATGGCGATGATGATGTCAATATGGTTGTCATGGCTTTGGTGATGTCATAATGGTCGTCATGGCGACGGTGATGTCATAATGGTCGTCATGGCGACGATGATGTCATAATGGTCGTCACGTCGACGATGATGTCATAATGGTCGTCACGGCGACGGTGATGTCATAATGGTCGTCATGGTGACGATGATGTCATACTGGTCGTCATAGCGACGGTGTTGCCATAATGGTCGTCATGGCGACGATCATGTCATAATGGTCGTCATGGCGATAATGATGTCATAATGGTCGTCATGGCGACGATGGTGTCATAATGGTCGTCACGGCGACGATGATGTCATACTGGTCGTCATGGCGACGGTGTTGTCATAATGGTCGTCATGGCGACGATGACGTCATAATGGTCGTCATGGCGACGATGATGTCATAATGGTCGTCATGGCGACGATGATGTCATACTGGTCGTCATGGTGACGGTGTTGCCATAATGGTCGTCATGGCGACGATGATGTCAATATGGTTGTCATGGCTTTGGTGATGTCATAATGGTCGTCATGGCTTTGGTGATGTCATAATGGTCGTCATGGCGACGATGATGTCATAATGGTCGTCATGGCGACGATGATGTCATAATGGTTGTCATGGCGACAATGATGTCAGTATGGTGGTCATGGCTTTGGTGATGTCATAATGGTCGTCATGGCGACGGTGATGTCATAATGGTCGTCATGGCGACGATGATGTCAATATGGTTGTCATGGCTTTGGTGATGTCATAATGGTCGTCATGGCGACGATGATGTCATAATGGTCGTCACGGCGACGATGATGTCATAATGGTCGTCAAGGCGACGGTGATGTCATAATGGTCGTCATGGCGACGATGATGTCATACTGGTCGTCATGGCGACGGTGTTGCCATAATGGTCGTCATGGCGACGATGATGTCATTATGGTCGTCATGGCGACGATGATGTCATAATGGTCGTCATGGCGACGATGATGTCATAATGGTTGTCATGGCGACAATGACGTCATAATGGTGGTCATGGCGACGATGGTGTCATAATGGTCGTCATGGCGACGGTGGTGCCATAATGGTTGTCATGGCGACGGTGATGTCAATATCGTTGTCATGGCTTTGGTGATGTCATAATGGTCGTCATGGCTTTGGTGATGTCATAATGGTCGTCATGGCGACGGTGATGTCATAATGGTCGCTATGGCGACGATGATGTCATAATGGTCGTCACGGCGACGATGATGTCATAATGGTCGTCATGGCAATGGTGATGTCAGAATCGTCGTCATGGCGACGATGATGTCAGTATGGTGGTCATGGCTTTGGTGATGTCATAATGGTCGTCATGGCGACGATGATGTCATAATGGTTGTCATGGCGACGGTGATGTCATAATGGTCGTCATGGCGACGATGATGTCATAATGGTCGTCACAGCGACGATGATGTCATAATGTTCGTCACGGCGACGGTGATGTCATAATGGTCGTCATAGCGACGATGATGTCATACTGGTCGTCATGGTGACGGTGTTGCCATAATGGTCGTCATGGCGACGATGATGTCATAATGGTCGTCATGGCGACGGTGACGTCATACTGGTCGTCATGGCGACGGTGTTGTCATAATGGTCGTCATGGCGACCATGCTGTCATAATGTTCGTCATCGCGACGATGACGTCATAATGGTCGTCATGGCGACGGTGACGTCATAATGGTCGTCATGGCGACGATGATGTCATAATGGTCGTCATGGCGACGATGATGTCATACTCGTCGTTATGGCGACGGTGTTGCCATAATGGTCGTCATGGCGACAATGAGGTCAAACTGGTCGTCATGGCGACGGTGTTGCCATAATGGTCGTCATGGCGACGATGATGTCATAATGGTCGTCATGGCGACGGTGACGTCATAATGGTCGTCATGGCGACGATGATGTCATAATGGTCGTCATGGCGACGATGATGTCATATTCGTCGTCATGGCGGCGGTGTTGCCATAATGGTCGTCATGGCGACGATGATGTCATACTGGTCGTCATGGCGACGGTGTTGCCATAATGGTCGTCATGGCGATGATGATGTCATAATGGTCGTCATGGCGACGGTGACGTCATAATGGTCGTCATGGCGACGATGATGTCATTATGGTCGTCATGGCGACGGTGATGTCATACTGGTCGTCATGGCGACGGTGTTGTCATAATGGTCGTCATGGCGACGATGATGTCATAATGGTCGTCATGGCGACGATGATGTCATACTGGTCGTCATGGCGACGGTGTTGCCATAATGGTCGTCATGGCGACGATGATGTCATAATGGTCGTCATGGCGACGGTGATGTCATAATGGTCGTCATGGCGACGGTGACGTCATAATGGTCGTCATGGCGACGATGATGTCATAATGGTCGTCATGGCGACGATGATGTCATACTGGTCGTCATGGCGACGGTGTTGCCATAATGGTCGTCATGGCGACGATGATGTCATAATGGTCGTCATGGCGACGATGATGTCATAATGGTCGTCATGGCGACGATGATGTCATACTGGTCTTCATGGCGACGGTGTTGCCATAATGGTCGTCATGGCGACGATGATGTCATAATGGTCGTCACGGCGACGATGATGTCATAATGGTCGTCACGGCGACGGTGATGTCATAATGGTCGTCATGGTGACGATGATGTCATACTGGTCGTCATGGCGACGGTGTTGCCATAATGGTCGTCATGGCGACGATGACGTCATAATGGTCGTCATGGCGACGATGATGTCATAATGGTCGTCATGGCGACGATGATGTCATACTGGTCGTCATGGCGACGGTGTTGCCATAATGGTCGTCATGGCGACGATAACATAATAATGGTCGTCATGGCGACGATGATGTCATAATGGTCGTCATGGCGACGATGATGTCAGTATGGTGGTCATGGCTTTGGTGATGTCATAATGGTCGTCATGGCGACGGTGATGTCATAATGGTCGTCATGGCAATGGTGATGTCAGAATGGTCGTCATGGCGACGATGATGTCAGTATGGTGGTCATGGCTTTGGTGATGTCATAATAGTCGTCATGGCGACGATGATGTCATAATGGTCGTCATGGCGACGATGATGTCAATATGGTTGTCATGGCTTTGGTGATGTCATACTGGTCGTCATGGCGACGGTGTTGCCATAATGGTCGTCATGGCGACGATGACGTCATAATGGTCGTCATGGCGACGATGATGTCATAATGGTCGTCATGGCGACGATGATGTCATACTGGTCGTCATGGCGACGGTGTTGCCATAATGGTCGTCATGGCGACGATGATGTCATAATGGTCGTCATGGCGACGATGATGTCAGTATGGTGGTCATTGCTTTGGTGATGTCATAATGGTCGTCATGGCGACGGTGATGTCATAATGGTCGTCATGGCAATGGTGATGTCATACTGGTCGTCATGGCGACGATGATGTCAGTATGGTGGTCATGGCTTTGGTGATGTCATAATAGTCGTCATGGTGACGATGATGTCATGATGGTCGTCATGGCGACAATGATGTCAATATGGTTGTCATGGCTTTGGTGATGTCATAATGGTCGTCATGGCGACGGTGATGTCATAATGGTCGTCATGGCGACGATTATGTCATAATGGTCGTCATGGCGACGATGATGTCATAATGGTCGTCATGGCGACGGTGTTGCCATAATGGTCGTAATGGCGACGATGATGTCATAATGGTCGTCACGGCGACGATGATGTCATAATGGTCGTCACGGCGACGATGAAGTCATAATGGTCGTCAAGGCGACGGTGATGTCATAATGGTCGTCATGGCGACGAAGATGTCATAATGGTCGTCATGGCGACGATGATGTCATACTGGTCGTCATGGTGACGGTGTTGCCATAATGGTCGTCATGGCGACGATGATGTCAATATGGTTGTCAAGGCTTTGGTGATGTCATAATGGTCGTCCTGGCTTTGGTGATGTCATAATGGTCGTCATGTCGACGGTGATGTCATAATGGTCGTCATGGCGACGATGATGTCATAATGGTCGTCACGGCGACGATGATGTCATAATGATCGTCACGGCGACGGTGATGTCATAATGGTCGTCATGGCGAGGATGATGTCATAATAGTCGTCATGGCGACGATGATGTCATAATGGTCGTCATGCCGACGATGATGTCATAATGGTCGTCATGGCGACGGTGTTGCCATAATGGTCGTCATGGCGACGATGATGTCATAATGGTCGTCATGGCGACGATGATGTCATAATGGTCGTCATGGTGACGATGATGTCAGTATGGTGGTCATGGCTTTGGTGATGTCATAATGGTCGTCATGGCGACGGTGATGTCATAATGGTCGTCATGGCAATGGTGATGTCAGAATGGTCGTCATGGCGACGATGATGTCAGTATGGTGGTCATGGCTTTGGTGATGTCATAATGGTCGTCATGGCGACGATGATGTCATAATGGTCGTCATGGCGACGATGATGTCATAATGGTCGTCATGGCGACGATGATGTCATAATGGTCGTCATGGCGACGATGATGTCATACTGGTCGTCATGGCGACGGTGTTGCCATAATGGTCGTCATGGCGACGGTGTTGCCATAATGGTCGTCATGGCGACGATGATGTCATAATGGTCGTCATGGCGACGGTGTTGCCATAATGGTCGTCATGGCGACGGTGATGTCATAATGGTCGTCATGGCGACGGTGACGTCATAATGGTCGTCATGGCGATGATGATGTCATAATGGTCGTCATGGCAACGATGATGTCATACTGGTCGTCATGGCGACGGTGTTGTCATAATGGTCGTCATGGCGACGATGATGTCATAATGGTCGTCATGGCGACGATGATGTCATAATGGTCGTCATGGCGACGATGATGTCATACTGGTCGTCATGGTGACGGTGTTGCCATAATGGTCGTCATGGCGACGATGATGTCAATATGGTTGTCATGGCTTTGGTGATGTCATAATGGTCGTCATGGCTTTGGTGATGTCATAATGGTCGTCATGTCGACGGTGATGTCATAATGGTCGTCATGGCGACGATGATCTCATAATGGTCGTCACGGCGACGATGATGTCATGATGATCGTCACGGCGACGGTGATGTCATAATGGTCGTCATGGCGAGGATGATGTCATAATAGTCGTCATGGTGACGATGATGTCATAATGGTCGTCATGCCGACGATGATGTCATAATGGTCGTCATGGCGACGGTGTTGCCATAATGGTCGTCATGGCGACGAAGATGTCATAATGGTCGTCATGGCGACGATGATGTCATACTGGTCGTCATGGCGACGGTGTTGTCATAATGGTCGTCATGGCGACGATGATGTCATAATGGTCGTCATGGCGACGATGATGTCATAATGGTCGTCATGGCGACGATGATGTCATACTGGTCGTCATGGTGACGGTGTTGCCATAATGGTCGTCATGGCGACGATGATGTCAATATGGTTGTCATGGCTTTGGTGATGTCATAATGGTCGACATGGCTTTGGTGATGTCATAATGGTCGTCATGTCGACGGTGATGTCATAATGGTCGTCATGGCGACGATGATCTCATAATGGTCGTCACGGCGACGATGATGTCATGATGATCGTCACGGCGACGGTGATGTCATAATGGTCGTCATGGCGAGGATGATGTCATAATAGTCGTCATGGTGACGATGATGTCATAATGGTCGTCATGCCGACGATGATGTCATAATGGTCGTCATGGCGACGGTGTTGCCATAATGGTCGTCATGGCGACGAAGATGTCATAATGGTCGTCATGGCGACGATGATGTCATACTGGTCGTCATGGTGACGGTGTTGCCATAATGGTCGTCATGGCGACGATGATGTCAATATGGTTGTCAAGGCTTTGGTGATGTCATAATGGTCGTCCTGGCTTTGGTGAAGTCATAATGGTCGTCATGTCGACGGTGATGTCATAATGGTCGTCATGGCGACGGTGTTGCCATAATGGTCGTCATGGCGACGATGATGTCATAATGGTCGTCATGGTGACGATGATGTCAGTATGGTGGTCATTGCTTTGGTGATGTCATAATGGTCGTCATGGCGACGGTGATGTCATAATGGTCGTCATGGCAATGGTGATGTCATACTGGTCGTCATGGCGACGATGATGTCAGTATGGTGGTCATGGCTTTGGTGATGTCATAATAGTCGTCATGGTGACGATGATGTCATGATGGTCGTCATGGCGACAATGATGTCAATATGGTTGTCATGGCTTTGGTGATGTCATAATGGTAGTCATGGCGACGGTGATGTCATAATGGTCGTCATGGCGACGATTATGTCATAATGGTCGTCATGGCGACGATGATGTCATAATGGTCGTCATGGCGACGGTGTTGCCATAATGGTCGTCACGGCGACGATGATGTCATAATGGTCGTCACGGCGACGATGATGTCATAATGGTCGTCACGGCGACGATGAAGTCATAATGGTCGTCACGGCGACGGTGATGTCATAATGGTCGTCATGGCGACGAAGATGTCATAATGGTCGTCATGGCGACGATGATGTCATACTGGTCGTCATGGTGACGGTGTTGCCATAATGGTCGTCATGGCGACGATGATGTCAATATGGTTGTCAAGGCTTTGGTGATGTCATAATGGTCGTCCTGGCTTTGGTGATGTCATAATGGTCGTCATGTCGACGGTGATGTCATAATGGTCGTCATGGCGACGATGATGTCATAATGGTCGTCACGGCGACGATGATGTCATAATGATCGTCACGGCGACGGTGATGTCATAATGGTCGTCATGGCGAGGATGATGTCATAATAGTCGTCATGGCGACGATGATGTCATAATGGTGGTCATGCCGACGATGATGTCATAATGGTCGTCATGGCGACGGTGTTGCCATAATGGTCGTCATGGCGACGATGATGTCATAATGGTCGTCATGGCGACGATGATGTCATAATGGTCGTCATGGCGACGATGATGTCAGTATGGTGGTCATGGCTTTGGTGATGTCATAATGGTCGTCATGGCGACGGTGATGTCATAATGGTCGTCATGGCAATGGTGATGTCAGAATGGTCGTCATGGCGACGATGATGTCAGTATGGTGGTCATGGCTTTGGTGATGTCATAATGGTCGTCATGGCGACGATGATGTCATAATGGTCGTCATGGCGACGATGATGTCATAATGGTCGTCATGGCGACGATGATGTCATAATGGTCGTCATGGCGACGATGATGTCATAATGGTCGTCATGGCGACGATGATGTCATACTGGTCGTCATGGCGACGGTGTTGCCATAATGGTCGTCATGGCGACGATGATGTCATACTGGTCGTCATGGCGACGGTGTTGCCATAATGGTCGTCATGGCGACGATGATGTCATAATGGTCGTCATGGCGACGATGATGTCATAATGGTCGTCATGGCGACGATGATGTCATACTGGTCGTCATGGTGACGGTGTTGCCATAATGGTCGTCATGGCGACGATGATGTCAATATGGTTGTCATGGCTTTGGTGATGTCATAATGGTCGTCATGGCTTTGGTGATGTCATAATGGTCGTCATGTCGACGGTGATGTTATAATGGTCGTCATGGCGACGATGATCTCATAATGGTCGTCACGGCGACGATGATGTCATGATGATCGTCACGGCGACGGTGATGTCATAATGGTCGTCATGGCGAGGATGATGTCATAATAGTCGTCATGGTGACGATGATGTCATAATGGTCGTCATGCCGACGATGATGTCATAATGGTCGTCATGTCGACGGTGTTGCCATAATGGTCGTCATGGCGACGAAGATGTCATAATGGTCGTCATGGCGACGATGATGTCATACTGGTCGTCATGGTGACGGTGTTGCCATAATGGTCGTCATGGCGACGATGATGTCAATATGGTTGTCAAGGCTTTGGTGATGTCATAATGGTCGTCCTGGCTTTGGTGAAGTCATAATGGTCGTCATGTCGACCGTGATGTCATAATGGTCGTCATGGCGACGATGATGTCATAATGGTCGTCACGGCGACGATGATGTCATAATGATCGTCACGGCGACGGTGATGTCATAATGGTCGTCATGGCGAGGATGATGTCATAATAGTCGTCATGGCGACGATGATGTCATAATGGTCGTCATGCCGACGATGATGTCATAATGGTCGTCATGGCGACGGTGTTGCCATAATGGTCGTCATGGCGACGATGATGTCATAATGGTCGTCATGGCGACGATGATGTCATAATGGTCGTCATGGCGACCATGATGTCAGTATGGTGGTCATGGCTTTGGTGATGTCATAATGGTCGTCATGGCGACGGTGATGTCATAATGGTCGTCATGGCAATGGTGATGTCAGAATGGTCGTCATGGCGACGATAATGTCAGTATGGTGGTCATGGCTTTGGTGATGTCATAATGGTCGTCATGGCGACGATGATGTCAATATGGTTGTCATGGCTTTGGTGATGTCATAATGGTCGTCATGGCTTTGGTGATGTCATAATGGTCGTCATGTCGACGGTGATGTCATAATGGTCGTCATGGCGACGATGATCTCATAATGGTCGTCACGGCGACGATGATGTCATGATGATCGTCACGGCGACGGTGATGTCATAATGGTCGTCATGGCGAGGATGATGTCATAATAGTCGTCATGGTGACGATGATGTCATAATGGTCGTCATGCCGACGATGATGTCATAATGGTCGTCATGGCGACGGTGTTGCCATAATGGTCGTCATGGCGACGATGATGTCATAATGGTCGTCATGGCGACGATGATGTCATAATGGTCGTCATGGCGACGATGATGTCAGTATGGTGGTCATGGCTTTGGTGATGTCATAATGGTCGTCATGGCGACGGTGATGTCATAATGGTCGTCATGGCGACGATGATGTCAGTATAGTGGTCATGGCTTTGGTGATGTCATAATGGTCGTCATGGCGACGATGATGTCATAATGGTCGTCATGGCGACGATGATGTCATAATGGTCGTCATGGCGACGATGATGTCATACTGGTCGTCATGGCGACGGTGTTGCCATAATGGTCGTCATGGCGACGATGATGTCATACTGGTCGTCATGGCGACGGTGTTGCCATAATGGTGGTCATGGCGACGATGATGTCATAATGGTCGTCATGGCGACGGTGACGTCATAATGGTCGTCATGGCGACGATGATGTCATAATGGTCGTCATGGCAACGATGATGTCATACTGGTCGTCATGGCGACGGTGTTGTCATAATGGTCGTCATGGCGACGATGATGTCATAATGGTCGTCACGGCGACGATGATGTCATAATGGTCGTCACGGCGACGATGATGTCATAATGTTCGTCACGGCGACGGTGATGTCATAATGGTCGTCATGGCGACGATGATGTCATACTGGTCGTCATGGCGACGGTGATGTCATAATTGTCGTCATGGCGACAATGATGTCATACTGGTCGTCATGGCGACGATGATGTCATACTGGTCGTCATGGCGACGGTGTTGCCATAATGGTCGTCATGGCGACGATGATGTCATAATGTTCGTCATCGCGACGATGACGTCATAATGGTCGTCATGGCGACGGTGACGTCATAATGGTCGTCATGGCGACGATGATGTCATAATGGTCGTCATGGCGACGATGATGTCATACTCGTCGTCATGGCGACGGTGTTGCCATAATGGTCGTCATGGCGACGATGATGTCATACTGGTCGTCATGGCGACGGTGTTGCCATAATGGTCGTCATGGCGACGATAACGTCATAATGGTCGTCATGGCGACGATGATGTCATAATGGTCGTCATGGCGACGATGATGTCAGTATGGTGGTCATGGCTTTGGTGATGTCATAATGGTCGTCATGGCGACGGTGATGTCATAATGGTCGTCATGGCAATGGTGATGTCAGAATGGTCGTCATGGCGACGATGATGTCAGTATGGTGGTCATGGCTTTGGTGATGTCATAATAGTCGTCATGGCGACGATGATGTCATAATGGTCGTCATGGCGACGATGATGTCAATATGGTTGTCATGGCTTTGGTGATGTCATACTGGTCGTCATGGCGACGGTGTTGCCATAATGGTCGTCATGGCGACGATGACGTCATAATGGTCGTCATGGCGACGATGATGTCATAATGGTCGTCATGGCGACGATGATGTCATACTGGTCGTCATGGCGACGGTGTTGCCATAATGGTCGTCATGGCGACGATGATGTCATAATGGTCGTCATGGCGACGATGATGTCAGTATGGTGGTCATTGCTTTGGTGATGTCATAATGGTCGTCATGGCGACGGTGATGTCATAATGGTCGTCATGGCAATGGTGATGTCATACTGGTCGTCATGGCGACGATGATGTCAGTATGGTGGTCATGGCTTTGGTGATGTCATAATAGTCGTCATGGTGACGATGATGTCATGATGGTCGTCATGGCGACAATGATGTCAATATGGTCGTCATGGCGACGGTGATGTCATAATGGTCGTCATGGCGACGGTGATGTCATAATGGTCGTCATGGCGACGATGATGTCATAATGGTCGTCATGGCGACGATGATGTCATAATGGTCGTCATGGCGACGGTGTTGCCATAATGGTCGTAATGGCGACGGTGATGTCATAATGGTCGTCATGGCGACGAAGATGTCATAATGGTCGTCATGGCGACGATGATGTCATAATGGTCGTCACGGCGACGGTGATGTCATAATGGTCGTCATGGCGACGAAGATGTCATAATGGTCGTCATGGCGACGATGATGTCATATTGGTCGTCATGGTGACGGTGTTGCCATAATGGTCGTCATGGCGACGATGATGTCAATATGGTTGTCAAGGCTTTGGTGATGTCATAATGGTCGTCATGGCTTTGGTGATGTCATAATGGTCGTCATGTCGACGGTGATGTCATAATGGTCGTCATGGCGACGATGATGTCATAATGGTCGTCACGGCGACGATGATGTCATAATGATCGTCACGGCGACGGTGATGTCATAATGGTCGTCATGGCGAGGATGATGTCATAATAGTCGTCATGGCGATGATGATGTCATAATGGTCGTCATGCCGACGATGATGTCATAATGGTCGTCATGGCGACGGTGTTGCCATAATGGTCGTCATGGCGACGATGATGTCATAATGGTCGTCATGGCGACGATGATGTCATAATGGTCGTCATGGCGACGATGATGTCAGTATGGTGGTCATGGCTTTGGTGATGTCATAATGGTCGTCATGGCGACGGTGATGTCATAATGGTCGTCATGGCGACGATGATGTCATAATGGTCGTCATGGCGACGATGATGTCATACTGGTCGTCATGGCGACGGTGTTGCCATAATGGTCGTCATGGCGACGATGATGTCATAATGGTCGTCATGGCGACGATGATGTCAGTATGGTGGTCATTGCTTTGGTGATGTCATAATGGTCGTCATGGCGACGGTGATGTCATAATGGTCGTCATGGCAATGGTGATGTCATACTGGTCGTCATGGCGACGATGATGTCAGTATGGTGGTCATGGCTTTGGTGATGTCATAATAGTCGTCATGGTGTCGATGATGTCATGATGGTCGTCATGGCGACAATGATGTCAATATGGTTGTCATGGCTTTGGTGATGTCATAATGGTCGTCATGGCGACGGTGATGTCATAATGGTCGTCAATGGCGACGATGATGTCATAATGGTCGTCATGGCGACGATGATGTCATAATGGTCATCATGGCGACGGTGTTGCCATAATGGTCGTAATGGCGACGATGATGTCATAATGGTCATCACGGCGACGATGATGTCATAATGGTCGTCACGGCGACGATGAAGTCATAATGGTCGTCACGGCGACGGTGATGTCATAATGGTCGTCATGGCGACGAAGATGTCATAATGGTCGTCATGGCGACGATGATGTCATACTGGTCGTCATGGTGACGGTGTTGCCATAATGGTCGTCATGGCGACGATGATGTCAATATGGTTGTCAAGGCTTTGGTGATGTCATAATGGTCGTCCTGGCTTTGGTGATGTCATAATGGTCGTCATGTCGACGGTGATGTCATAATGGTCGTCATGGCGACGATGATGTCATAATGGTCGTCACGGCGACGATGATGTCATAATGATCGTCACGGCGACGGTGATGTCATAATGGTCGTCATGGCGAGGATGATGTCATAATAGTCGTCATGGCGACGATGATGTCATAATGGTCGTCATGCCGACGATGATGTCATAATGGTCGTCATGGCGACGGTGTTGCCATAATGGTCGTCATGGCGACGATGATGTCATAATGGTCGTCATGGCGACGATGATGTCATAATGGTCGTCATGGTGACGATGATGTCAGTATGGTGGTCATGGCTTTGGTGATGTCATAATGGTCGTCATGGCGACGGTGATGTCATAATGGTCGTCATGGCAATGGTGATGTCAGAATGGTCGTCATGGCGACGATGATGTCAGTATGGTGGTCATGGCTTTGGTGATGTCATAATGGTCGTCATGGCGACGATGATGTCATAATGGTCGTCATGGCGACGATGATGTCATAATGGTCGTCATGGCGACGATGATGTCATAATGGTCGTCATGGCGACGATGATGTCATACTGGTCGTCATGGCGACGGTGTTGCCATAATGGTCGTCATGGCGACGATGATGTCATAATGGTCGTCATGGCGACGGTGTTGCCATAATGGTCGTCATGGCGACGGTGATGTCATAATGGTCGTCATGGCGACGGTGACGTCATAATGGTCGTCATGGCGATGATGATGTCATAATGGTCGTCATGGCAACGATGATGTCATACTGGTCGTCATGGCGACGGTGTTGTCATAATGGTCGTCATGGCGACGATGATGTCATAATGGTCGTCATGGCGACGATGATGTCATAATGGTCGTCATGGCGACGATGATGTCATACTGGTCGTCATGGTGACGGTGTTGCCATAATGGTCGTCATGGCGACGATGATGTCAATATGGTTGTCATGGCTTTGGTGATGTCATAATGGTCGTCATGGCTTTGGTGATGTCATAATGGTCGTCATGTCGACGGTGATGTCATAATGGTCGTCATGGCGACGATGATCTCATAATGGTCGTCACGGCGACGATGATGTCATGATGATCGTCACGGCGACGGTGATGTCATAATGGTCGTCATGGCGAGGATGATGTCATAATAGTCGTCATGGTGACGATGATGTCATAATGGTCGTCATGCCGACGATGATGTCATAATGGTCGTCATGGCGACGGTGTTGCCATAATGGTCGTCATGGCGACGAAGATGTCATAATGGTCGTCATGGCGACGATGATGTCATACTGGTCGTCATGGCGACGGTGTTGTCATAATGGTCGTCATGGCGACGATGATGTCATAATGGTCGTCATGGCGACGATGATGTCATAATGGTCGTCATGGTGACGGTGTTGCCATAATGGTCGTCATGGCGACGATGATGTCAATATGGTTGTCATGGCTTTGGTGATGTCATAATGGTCGACATGGCTTTGGTGATGTCATAATGGTCGTCATGTCGACGGTGATGTCATAATGGTCGTCATGGCGACGATGATCTCATAATGGTCGTCACGGCGACGATGATGTCATGATGATCGTCACGGCGACGGTGATGTCATAATGGTCGTCATGGCGAGGATGATGTCATAATAGTCGTCATGGTGACGATGATGTCATAATGGTCGTCATGCCGACGATGATGTCATAATGGTCGTCATGGCGACGGTGTTGCCATAATGGTCGTCATGGCGACGAAGATGTCATAATGGTCGTCATGGCGACGATGATGTCATACTGGTCGTCATGGTGACGGTGTTGCCATAATGGTCGTCATGGCGACGATGATGTCAATATGGTTGTCAAGGCTTTGGTGATGTCATAATGGTCGTCCTGGCTTTGGTGAAGTCATAATGGTCGTCATGTCGACGGTGATGTCATAATGGTCGTCATGGCGACGGTGTTGCCATAATGGTCGTCATGGCGACGATGATGTCATAATGGTCGTCATGGCGACGATGATGTCAGTATGGTGGTCATTGCTTTGGTGATGTCATAATGGTCGTCATGGCGACGGTGATGTCATAATGGTCGTCATGGCAATGGTGATGTCATACTGGTCGTCATGGCGACGATGATGTCAGTATGGTGGTCATGGCTTTGGTGATGTCATAATAGTCGTCATGGTGACGATGATGTCATGATGGTCGTCATGGCGACAATGATGTCAATATGGTTGTCATGGCTTTGGTGATGTCATAATGGTAGTCATGGCGACGGTGATGTCATAATGGTCGTCATGGCGACGATTATGTCATAATGGTCGTCATGGCGACGATGATGTCATAATGGTCGTCATGGCGACGGTGTTGCCATAATGGTCGTCACGGCGACGATGATGTCATAATGGTCGTCACGGCGACGATGATGTCATAATGGTCGTCACGGCGACGATGAAGTCATAATGGTCGTCACGGCGACGGTGATGTCATAATGGTCGTCATGGCGACGAAGATGTCATAATGGTCGTCATGGCGACGATGATGTCATACTGGTCGTCATGGTGACGGTGTTGCCATAATGGTCGTCATGGCGACGATGATGTCAATATGGTTGTCAAGGCTTTGGTGATGTCATAATGGTCGTCCTGGCTTTGGTGATGTCATAATGGTCGTCATGTCGACGGTGATGTCATAATGGTCGTCATGGCGACGATGATGTCATAATGGTCGTCACGGCGACGATGATGTCATAATGATCGTCACGGCGACGGTGATGTCATAATGGTCGTCATGGCGAGGATGATGTCATAATAGTCGTCATGGCGACGATGATGTCATAATGGTCGTCATGCCGACGATGATGTCATAATGGTCGTCATGGCGACGGTGTTGCCATAATGGTCGTCATGGCGACGATGATGTCATAATGGTCGTCATGGCGACGATGATGTCATAATGGTCGTCATGGCGACGATGATGTCAGTATGGTGGTCATGGCTTTGGTGATGTCATAATGGTCGTCATGGCGACGGTGATGTCATAATGGTCGTCATGGCAATGGTGATGTCAGAATGGTCGTCATGGCGACGATGATGTCAGTATGGTGGTCATGGCTTTGGTGATGTCATAATGGTCGTCATGGCGACGATGATGTCATAATGGTCGTCATGGCGACGATGATGTCATAATGGTCGTCATGGCGACGATGATGTCATAATGGTCGTCATGGCGACGATGATGTCATACTGGTCGTCATGGCGACGGTGTTGCCATAATGGTCGTCATGGCGACGATGATGTCATACTGGTCGTCATGGCGACGGTGTTGCCATAATGGTCGTCATGGCGACGATGATGTCATAATGGTCGTCATGGCGACGGTGACGTCATAATGGTCGTCATGGCGATGATGATGTCATAATGGTCGTCATGGCGACGATGATGTCATACTGGTCGTCATGGCGACGGTGTTGTCATAATGGTCGTCATGGCGACGATGATGTCATAATGGTCGTCATGGCGACGATGATGTCATAATGGTCGTCATGGCGACGATGATGTCATACTGGTCGTCATGGTGACGGTGTTGCCATAATGGTCGTCATGGCGACGATGATGTCAATATGGTTGTCATGGCTTTGGTGATGTCATAATGGTCGTCATGGCTTTGGTGATGTCATAATGGTCGTCATGTCGACGGTGATGTTATAATGGTCGTCATGGCGACGATGATCTCATAATGGTCGTCACGGCGACGATGATGTCATGATGATCGTCACGGCGACGGTGATGTCATAATGGTCGTCATGGCGAGGATGATGTCATAATAGTCGTCATGGTGACGATGATGTCATAATGGTCGTCATGCCGACGATGAAGTCATAATGGTCGTCATGTCGACGGTGTTGCCATAATGGTCGTCATGGCGACGAAGATGTCATAATGGTCGTCATGGCGACGATGATGTCATACTGGTCGTCATGGTGACGGTGTTGCCATAATGGTCGTCATGGCGACGATGATGTCAATATGGTTGTCAAGGCTTTGGTGATGTCATAATGGTCGTCCTGGCTTTGGTGAAGTCATAATGGTCGTCATGTCGACGGTGATGTCATAATGGTCGTCATGGCGACGATGATGTCATAATGGTCGTCACGGCGACGATGATGTCATAATGATCGTCACGGCGACGGTGATGTCATAATGGTCGTCATGGCGAGGATGATGTCATAATAGTCGTCATGGCGACGATGATGTCATAATGGTCGTCATGCCGACGATGATGTCATAATGGTCGTCATGGCGACGGTGTTGCCATAATGGTCGTCATGGCGACGATGATGTCATAATGGTCGTCATGGCGACGATGATGTCATAATGGTCGTCATGGCGACCATGATGTCAGTATGGTGGTCATGGCTTTGGTGATGTCATAATGGTCGTCATGGCGACGGTGATGTCATAATGGTCGTCATGGCAATGGTGATGTCAGAATGGTCGTCATGGCGACGATGATGTCAGTATGGTGGTCATGGCTTTGGTGATGTCATAATGGTCGTCATGGCGACGATGATGTCAATATGGTTGTCATGGCTTTGGTGATGTCATAATGGTCGTCATGGCTTTGGTGATGTCATAATGGTCGTCATGTCGACGGTGATGTCATAATGGTCGTCATGGCGACGATGATCTCATAATGGTCGTCACGGCGACGATGATGTCATGATGATCGTCACGGCGACGGTGATGTCATAATGGTCGTCATGGCGAGGATGATGTCATAATAGTCGTCATGGTGACGATGATGTCATAATGGTCGTCATGCCGACGATGATGTCATAATGGTCGTCATGGCGACGGTGTTGCCATAATGGTCGTCATGGCGACGATGATGTCATAATGGTCGTCATGGCGACGATGATGTCATAATGGTCGTCATGGCGACGATGATGTCAGTATGGTGGTCATGGCTTTGGTGATGTCATAATGGTCGTCATGGCGACGGTGATGTCATAATGGTCGTCATGGCGACGATGATGTCAGTATAGTGGTCATGGCTTTGGTGATGTCATAATGGTCGTCATGGCGACGATGATGTCATAATGGTCGTCATGGCGACGATGATGTCATAATGGTCGTCATGGCGACGATGATGTCATACTGGTCGTCATGGCGACGGTGTTGCCATAATGGACGTCATGGCGACGATGATGTCATACTGGTCGTCATGGCGACGGTGTTGCCATAATGGTGGTCATGGCGACGATGATGTCATAATGGTCGTCATGGCGACGGTGACGTCATAATGGTCGTCATGGCGACGATGATGTCATAATGGTCGTCATGGCAACGATGATGTCATACTGGTCGTCATGGCGACGGTGTTGTCATAATGGTCGTCATGGCGACGATGATGTCATAATGGTCGTCACGGCGACGATGATGTCATAATGGTCGTCACGGCGACGATGATGTCATAATGTTCGTCACGGCGACGGTGATGTCATAATGGTCGTCATGGCGACGATGATGTCATACTGGTCGTCATGGCGACGGTGATGTCATAATTGTCGTCATGGCGACAATGATGTCATACTGGTCGTCATGGCGACGATGATGTCATACTGGTCGTCATGGCGACGGTGTTGCCATAATGGTCGTCATGGCGACGATGATGTCATAATGTTCGTCATCGCGACGATGACGTCATAATGGTCGTCATGGCGACGGTGACGTCATAATGGTCGTCATGGCGACGATGATGTCATAATGGTCGTCATGGCGACGGTGTTGCCATAATGGTCGTCATGGCGACGGTGTTGCCATAATGGTCGTCATGGCGACGATAACGTCATAATGGTCGTCATGGCGACGATGATGTCATAATGGTCGTCATGGCGACGATGATGTCAGTATGGTGGTCATGGCTTTGGTGATGTCATAATGGTCGTCATGGCGACGGTGATGTCATAATGGTCGTCATGGCAATGGTGATGTCAGAATGGTCGTCATGGCGACGATGATGTCAGTATGGTGGTCATGGCTTTGGTGATGTCATAATAGTCGTCATGGCGACGATGATGTCATAATGGTCGTCATGGCGACGATGATGTCAATATGGTTGTCATGGCTTTGGTGATGTCATACTGGTCGTCATGGCGACGGTGTTGCCATAATGGTCGTCATGGCGACGATGACGTCATAATGGTCGTCATGGCGACGATGATGTCATAATGGTCGTCATGGCGACGATGATGTCATACTGGTCGTCATGGCGACGGTGTTGCCATAATGGTCGTCATGGCGACGATGATGTCATAATGGTCGTCATGGCGACGATGATGTCAGTATGGTGGTCATTGCTTTGGTGATGTCATAATGGTCGTCATGGCGACGGTGATGTCATAATGGTCGTCATGGCAATGGTGATGTCATACTGGTCGTCATGGCGACGATGATGTCAGTATGGTGGTCATGGCTTTGGTGATGTCATAATAGTCGTCATGGTGACGATGATGTCATGATGGTCGTCATGGCGACAATGATGTCAATATGGTCGTCATGGCGACGGTGATGTCATAATGGTCGTCATGGCGACGGTGATGTCATAATGGTCGTCATGGCGACGATGATGTCATAATGGTCGTCATGGCGACGATGATGTCATAATGGTCGTCATGGCGACGGTGTTGCCATAATGGTCGTAATGGCGACGGTGATGTCATAATGGTCGTCATGGCGACGAAGATGTCATAATGGTCGTCATGGCGACGATGATGTCATAATGGTCGTCACGGCGACGGTGATGTCATAATGGTCGTCATGGCGACGAAGATGTCATAATGGTCGTCATGGCGACGATGATGTCATATTGGTCGTCATGGTGACGGTGTTGCCATAATGGTCGTCATGGCGACGATGATGTCAATATGGTTGTCAAGGCTTTGGTGATGTCATAATGGTCGTCATGGCTTTGGTGATGTCATAATGGTCGTCATGTCGACGGTGATGTCATAATGGTCGTCATGGCGACGATGATGTCATAATGGTCGTCACGGCGACGATGATGTCATAATGATCGTCACGGCGACGGTGATGTCATAATGGTCGTCATGGCGAGGATGATGTCATAATAGTCGTCATGGCGATGATGATGTCATAATGGTCGTCATGCCGACGATGATGTCATAATGGTCGTCATGGCGACGGTGTTGCCATAATGGTCGTCATGGCGACGATGATGTCATAATGGTCGTCATGGCGACGATGATGTCATAATGGTCGTCATGGCGACGATGATGTCAGTATGGTGGTCATGGCTTTGGTGATGTCATAATGGTCGTCATGGCGACGGTGATGTCATAATGGTCGTCATGGCGACGATGATGTCATAATGGTCGTCATGGCGACGATGATGTCATACTGGTCGTCATGGCGACGGTGTTGCCATAATGGTCGTCATGGCGACGATGATGTCATAATGGTCGTCATGGCGACGATGATGTCAGTATGGTGGTCATTGCTTTGGTGATGTCATAATGGTCGTCATGGCGACGGTGATGTCATAATGGTCGTCATGGCAATGGTGATGTCATACTGGTCGTCATGGCGACGATGATGTCAGTATGGTGGTCATGGCTTTGGTGATGTCATAATAGTCGTCATGGTGACGATGATGTCATGATGGTCGTCATGGCGACAATGATGTCAATATGGTTGTCATGGCTTTGGTGATGTCATAATGGTCGTCATGGCGACGGTGATGTCATAATGGTCGTCAATGGCGACGATGATGTCATAATGGTCGTCATGGCGACGATGATGTCATAATGGTCATCATGGCGACGGTGTTGCCATAATGGTCGTAATGGCGACGATGATGTCATAATGGTCATCACGGCGACGATGATGTCATAATGGTCGTCACGGCGACGATGAAGTCATAATGGTCGTCACGGCGACGGTGATGTCATAATGGTCGTCATGGCGACGAAGATGTCATAATGGTCATCATGGCGACGATGATGTCATACTGGTCGTCATGGTGACGGTGTTGCCATAATGGTCGTCATGGCGACGATGATGTCAATATGGTTGTCAAGGCTTTGGTGATGTCATAATGGTCGTCATGGCTTTGGTGATTTCATAATGGTCGTCATGTCGACGGTGATGTCATAATGGTCGTCATGGCGACGATGATGTCATAATGGTCGTCACGGCGACGATGATGTCATAATGATCGTCACGGCGACGGTGATGTCATAATGGTCGTCATGGCGAGGATGATGTCATAATAGTCGTCATGGCGACGATGATGTCATAATGGTCGTCATGCCGACGATGATGTCATAATGGTCGTCATGGCGACGGTGTTGCCATAATGGTCGTCATGGCGACGATGATGTCATAATGGTCGTCATGGCGACGATGATGTCAGTATGGTGGTCATGGCTTTGGTGATGTCATAATGGTCGTCATGGCGACGGTGATGTCATAATGGTCGTCATGGCAATGGTGATGTCAGAATGGTCGTCATGGCGACGATGATGTCAGTATGGTGGTCATGGCTTTGGTGATGTCATAATGGTCGTCATGGCGACGATGATGTCATAATGGTCGTCATGGCGACGATGATGTCATAATGGTCGTCATGGCGACGATGATGTCATACTGGTCGTCATGGCGACGGTGTTGCCATAATGGTCGTCATGGTGACGATGAAGTCATAATGGTCGTCACGGCGACGGTGATGTCATAATGGTCGTCATGGCGACGAAGATGTCATAATGGTCGTCATGGCGACGATGATGTCATACTGGTCGTCATGGTGACGGTGTTGCCATAATGGTCGTCATGGCGACGATGATGTCAATATGGTTGTCAAGGCTTTGGTGATGTCATAATGGTCGTCATGGCTTTGGTGATGTCATAATGGTCGTAATGTCGACGGTGATGTCATAATGGTCGTCATGGCGACGATGATGTCATCATGGTCGTCACGGCGACGATGATGTCATAATGATCGTCACGGCGACGGTGATGTCATAATGGTCGTCATGGCGAGGATGATGTCATAATAGTCGTCATGGCGACGATGATGTCATAATGGTCGTCATGCCAACGATGATGTCATAATGGTCGTCATGGCGACGGTGTTGCCATAATGGTCGTCATGGCGACGATGATGTCATAATGGTCGTCATGGCGACGATGATGTCATAATGGTCGTCATGGCGACGATGATGTCAGTATGGTGGTCATGGCTTTGGTGATGTCATAATGGTCGTCATGGCGACGGTGATGTCATAATGGTCGTCATGGCAATGGTGATGTCAGAATGGTCGTCATGGCGACGATGATGTCAGTATGGTGGTCATGGCTTTGGTGATGTCATAATGGTCGTCATGGCGACGATGATGTCATAATGGTCGTCATGGCGACGATGATGTCATAATGGTCGTCATGGCGACGATGATGTCATACTGGTCGTCATGGCGACGGTGTTGCCATAATGGTCGTCATGGCGACGATGATGTCATACTGGTCGTCATGGCGACGGTGTTGCCATAATGGTCGTCATGGCGACGATGATGTCATAATGGTCGTCATGGCGACGGTGACGTCATAATGGTCGTCATGGCGATGATGATGTCATAATGGTCGTCATGGCAACGATGATGTCATACTGGTCGTCATGGCGACGGTGTTGTCATAATGGTCGTCATGGCGACGATGATGTCATAATGGTCGTCATGGCGACGATGATGTCATAATGGTCGTCATGGCGACGATGATGTCATACTGGTCGTCATGGTGACGGTGTTGCCATAATGGTCGTCATGGCGACGATGATGTCAATATGGTTGTCATGGCTTTGGTGATGTCATAATGGTCGTCATGGCTTTGGTGATGTCATAATGGTCGTCATGTCGACGGTGATGTCATAATGGTCGTCATGGCGACGGTGATGTCATAATGGTCGTCACGGCGACGATGATGTCATAATGATCGTCACGGCGACGGTGATGTCATAATGGTCGTCATGGCGAGGATGATGTCATAATAGTCGTCATGGTGACGATGATGTCATAATGGTCGTCATGCCGACGATGATGTCATAATGGTCGTCATGGCGACGGTGTTGCCATAATGGTCGTCATGGCGACGATGATGTCATAAAGATCGTCATGGCGACGATGATGTCATAATGGTCGTCATGGCGACGATGATGTCATAATGGTCGTCATGGCGACGATGATGTCATACTGGTCGTCATGGCGACGGTGTTGCCATAATGGTCGTCATGACGACGATGATGTCATACTGGTCGTCATGGCGACGGTGTTGCCATAATGGTGGTCATGGCGACGATGATGTCATAATGGTCGTCATGGCGACGGTGACGTCATAATGGTCGTCATGGCGACGATGATGTCATAATGGTCGTCATGGCAACGATGATGTCATACTGGTCGTCATGGCGACGGTGTTGTCATAATGGTCGTCATGGCGACGATGATGTCATAATGGTCGTCACGGCGACGATGATGTCATAATGTTCGTCACGGCGACGGTGATGTCATAATGGTCGTCATGGCGACGATGATGTCATACTGGTCGTCATGGCGACGGTGATGTCATAATTGTCGTCATGGCGACGATGATGTCATACTGGTCATCATGGCGACGATGATGTCATACTGGTCGTCATGGCGACGGTGTTGCCATAATGGTCGTCATGGCGACGATGATGTCATAATGTTCGTCATCGCGACGATGACGTCATAATGGTCGTCATGGCGACGGTGACGTCATAATGGTCGTCATGGCGACGATGATGTCATAATGGTCGTCATGGCGACGATGATGTCATACTCGTCGTCATGGCGACGGTGTTGCCATAATGGTCGTCATGGCGACGATGATGTCATACTGGTCGTCATGGCGACGGTGTTGCCATAATAGTCGTCATGGCGACGATGATGTCATAATGGTCATCATGGCGACGGTGACGTCATAATGGTCGTCATGGCGACGATGATGTCATAATGGTCGTCATGGCGACGATGATGTCATATTCGTCGTCATGGCGACGGTGTTGCCATAACGGTCGTCATGGCGACGATGATGTCATACTGGTCGTCATGGCGACGGTGTTGTCATAATGGTCGTCATGGCGACGATGATGTCATAATGGTCATCATGGCGACGATGATGTCATACTGGTCGTCATGGCGACGGTGTTGTCATAATGGTCGTCATGGCGACGATGATGTCATAATGGTCGTCATGGCGACGATGATGTCATACTGGTCGTCATGGCGACAGTGTTGCCATAATGGTCGTCATGACGACGATGATGTCATAATGGTCGTCATGGCGATGGTGATGTCATAATGGTCGTCATGGCGACGGTGTTGCCATAATGGTTGTCATGGCGACTATGACGTCATAATGGTCGTCATGGCGACGATGATGTCATAATGGTATTCATGGTGACGATGATGTCATATTGGTCGTCATGTTGACGGTGTTGCCATAATGGTCGTCATTGCGACGATGATGTCAATATGGTTGTCATGGCTTTGGTGATGTCATAATGGTCGTCATGGCTTTGGTGATGTCATAATGGTCGTCATGGCGACGGTGATGTCATAATGGTCGTCATGGCGACGATGATGTCATAATGGTCGTCATGGCGACGATGATGTCATAATGGTCGTCATGGCGACGATTATGTCATAATAGTCGTCATGGCGACGATTATGTCATAATAGTCGTCATGGCGACGATGATGTCATAATGGTCGTCATGCCGACGATGATGTCATAATGGTTGTCATGGCGACGGTGTTGCCATAATGGTCGTCATGGCGACGATGATGTCATAATGGTCGTCATGGCGACGATGATGTCATAATGGTCGTCATGGCGACGATGATGTCAGTATGGTGGTCATGGCTTTGGTGATGTCATAATGGTCGTCATGGTGACGGTGATTTCATAATGGTCGTCATGGCAATGGTGATGTCAGAATGGTCGTCATGGCGTCGATGATGTCAGTATAATGGTCATGGCTTTGGTGATGTCATACTGGTCGTCATGGCGACGGTGTTGCCATAATGGTCGTCATGGCGACGATGACGTCATAATGGTCGTCATGGCGACGGTGTTGCCATAATGGTCGTCATGGCGACGATGATGTCATAATGGTCGTCATGGCGACGATGATGTCATAATGGTCGTCATGGCGACGATGATGTCAGTATGGTGGTCATGGCTTTGGTGATGTCATAATGGTCGTCATGGCGACGGTGATGTCATAATGGTCGTCATGGCGACGATGATGTCAGTATAGTGGTAATGGCTTTGGTGATGTCATAATGGTCGTCATGGCGACGATGATGTCATAATGGTCGTCATGGCGACGATGATGTCATAATGGTCGTCATGGCGACGATGATGTCATACTGGTCGTCATGGCGACGGTGTTGCCATAATGGTCGTCATGGCGACGATGATGTCATACTGGTCGTCATGGCGACGGTGTTGCCATAATGGTGGTCATGGCGACGATGATGTCATAATGGTCGTCATGGCGACGGTGACGTCATAATGGTCGTCATGGCGACGATGATGTCATAATGGTCGTCATGGCAACGATGATGTCATACTGGTCGTCATGGCGACGGTGTTGTCATAATGGTCGTCATGGCGACGATGATGTCATAATGGTCGTCACGGCGACGATGATGTCATAATGGTCGTCACGGCGACGATGATGTCATAATGTTCGTCACGGCGACGGTGATGTCATAATGGTCGTCATGGCGACGATGATGTCATACTGGTCGTCATGGCGACGGTGATGTCATAATTGTCGTCATGGCGACAATGATGTCATACTGGTCGTCATGGCGACGATGATGTCATACTGGTCGTCATGGCGACGGTGTTGCCATAATGGTCGTCATGGCGACGATGATGTCATAATGTTCGTCATCGCGACGATGACGTCATAATGGTCGTCATGGCGACGGTGACGTCATAATGGTCGTCATGGCGACGATGATGTCATAATGGTCGTCATGGCGACGATGATGTCATACTCGTCGTCATGGCGACGGTGTTGCCATAATGGTCGTCATGGCGACGATGATGTCATACTGGTCGTCATAGCGACGGTGTTGCCATAATGGTCGTCATGGCGACGATAACGTCATAATGGTCGTCATGGCGACGATGATGTCATAATGGTCGTCATGGCGACGATGATGTCAGTATGGTGGTCATGGCTTTGGTGATGTCATAATGGTCGTCATGGCGACGGTGATGTCATAATGGTCGTCATGGCAATGGTGATGTCAGAATGGTCGTCATGGCGACGATGATGTCAGTATGGTGGTCATGGCTTTGGTGATGTCATAATAGTCGTCATGGCGACGATGATGTCATAATGGTCGTCATGGCGACGATGATGTCAATATGGTTGTCATGGCTTTGGTGATGTCATACTGGTCGTCATGGCGACGGTGTTGCCATAATGGTCGTCATGGCGACGATGACGTCATAATGGTCGTCATGGCGACGATGATGTCATAATGGTCGTCATGGCGACGATGATGTCATACTGGTCGTCATGGCGACGGTGTTGCCATAATGGTCGTCATGGCGACGATGATGTCATAATGGTCGTCATGGCGACGATGATGTCAGTATGGTGGTCATTGCTTTGGTGATGTCATAATGGTCGTCATGGCGACGGTGATGTCATAATGGTCGTCATGGCAATGGTGATGTCATACTGGTCGTCATGGCGACGATGATGTCAGTATGGTGGTCATGGCTTTGGTGATGTCATAATAGTCGTCATGGTGACGATGATGTCATGATGGTCGTCATGGCGACAATGATGTCAATATGGTTGTCATGGCTTTGGTGATGTCATAATGGTCGTCATGGCGACGGTGATGTCATAATGGTCGTCATGGCGACGATGATGTCATAATGGTCGTCATGGCGACGATGATGTCATAATGGTCGTCATGGCGACGGTGTTGCCATAATGGTCGTAATGGCGACGATGATGTCATAATGGTCGTCACGGCGACGATGATGTCATAATGGTCGTCACGGCGACGATGAAGTCATAATGGTCGTCACGGCGACGGTGATGTCATAATGGTCGTCATGGCGACGAAGATGTCATAATGGTCGTCATGGCGACGATGATGTCATATTGGTCGTCATGGTGACGGTGTTGCCATAATGGTCGTCATGGCGACGATGATGTCAATATGGTTGTCAAGGCTTTGTTGATGTCATAATGGTCGTCATGGCTTTGGTGATGTCATAATGGTCGTCATGTCGACGGTGATGTCATAATGGTCGTCATGGCGACGATGATGTCATAATGGTCGTCACGGCGACGATGATGTCATAATGATCGTCACGGCGACGGTGATGTCATAATGGTCGTCATGGCGAGGATGATGTCATAATAGTCGTCATGGCGATGATGATGTCATAATGGTCGTCATGCCGACGATGATGTCATAATGGTCGTCATGGCGACGGTGTTGCCATAATGGTCGTCATGGCGACGATGATGTCATAATGGTCGTCATGGCGACGATGATGTCATAATGGTCGTCATGGCGACGATGATGTCAGTATGGTGGTCATGGCTTTGGTGATGTCATAATGGTCGTCATGGCGACGGTGATGTCATAATGGTCGTCATGGCGACGATGATGTCATAATGGTCGTCATGGCGACGATGATGTCATACTGGTCGTCATGGCGACGGTGTTGCCATAATGGTCGTCATGGCGACGATGATGTCATAATGGTCGTCATGGCGACGATGATGTCAGTATGGTGGTCATTGCTTTGGTGATGTCATAATGGTCGTCATGGCGACGGTGATGTCATAATGGTCGTCATGGCAATGGTGATGTCATACTGGTCGTCATGGCGACGATGATGTCAGTATGGTGGTCATGGCTTTGGTGATGTCATAATAGTCGTCATGGTGACGATGATGTCATGATGGTCGTCATGGCGACAATGATGTCAATATGGTTGTCATGGCTTTGGTGATGTCATAATGGTCGTCATGGCGACGATGATGTCATACTGGTCGTCATGGCGACGGTGTTGCCATAATGGTCGTCATGGTGACGATGAAGTCATAATGGTCGTCACGGCGACGGTGATGTCATAATGGTCGTCATGGCGACGAAGATGTCATAATGGTCGTCATGGCGACGATGATGTCATACTGGTCGTCATGGTGACGGTGTTGCCATAATGGTCGTCATGGCGACGATGATGTCAATATGGTTGTCAAGGCTTTGGTGATGTCATAATGGTCGTCATGGCTTTGGTGATGTCATAATGGTCGTAATGTCGACGGTGATGTCATAAGGGTCGTCATGGCGACGATGATGTCATCATGGTCGTCACGGCGACGATGATGTCATAATGATCGTCACGGCGACGGTGATGTCATAATGGTCGTCATGGCGAGGATGATGTCATAATAGTCGTCATGGCGACGATGATGTCATAATGGTCGTCATGCCGACGATGATGTCATAATGGTCGTCATGGCGACGGTGTTGCCATAATGGTCGTCATGGCGATGATGATGTCATAATGGTCGTCATGGCGACGATGATGTCATAATGGTCGTCATGGCGACGATGATGTCAGTATGGTGGTCATGGCTTTGGTGATGTCATAATGGTCGTCATGGCGACGGTGATGTCATAATGGTCGTCATGGCAATGGTGATGTCAGAATGGTCGTCATGGCGACGATGATGTCAGTATGGTGGTCATGGCTTTGGTGATGTCATAATGGTCGTCATGGCGACGATGATGTCATAATGGTCGTCATGGCGACGATGATGTCATAATGGTCGTCATGGCGACGATGATGTCATACTGGTCGTCATGGCGACGGTGTTGCCATAATGGTCGTCATGGCGACGATGATGTCACACTGGTCGTCATGGCGACGGTGTTGCCATAATGGTCGTCATGGCGACGATGATGTCATAATGGTCGTCATGGCGACGGTGACGTCATAATGGTCGTCATGGCGATGATGATGTCATAATGGTCGTCATGGCAACGATGATGTCATACTGGTCGTCATGGCGACGGTGTTGTCATAATGGTCGTCATGGCGACGATGATGTCATAATGGTCGTCATGGCGACGATGATGTCATAATTGTCGTCATGGCGACGATGATGTCATACTGGTCGTCATGGTGACGGTGTTGCCATAATGGTCGTCATGGCGACGATGATGTCAATATGGTTGTCATGGCTTTGGTGATGTCATAATGGTCGTCATGGCTTTGGTGATGTCATAATGTTCGTCATGTCGACGGTGATGTCATAATGGTCGTCATGGCGACGGTGATGTCATAATGGTCGTCACGGCGACGATGATGTCATAATGATCGTCACGGCGACGGTGATGTCATAATGGTCGTCATGGCGAGGATGATGTCATAATAGTCGTCATGGTGACGATGATGTCATAATGGTCGTCATGCCGACGATGATGTCATAATGGTCGTCATGGCGACGGTGTTGCCATAATGGTCGTCATGGCGACGATGATGTCATAAAGATCGTCATGGCGACGATGATGTCATAATGGTCGTCATGGCGACGATGATGTCAGTATGGTGGTCATGGCTTTGGTGATGTCATAATGGTCGTCATGGCGACGGTGATGTCATAATGGTCGTCATGGCGACGATGATGTCAGTATAGTGGTCATGGCTTTGGTGATGTCATAATGGTCGTCATGGCGACGATGATGTCATAATGGTCGTCATGGCGACGATGATGTCATAATGGTCGTCATGGCGACGATGATGTCATACTGGTCGTCATGGCGACGGTGTTGCCATAATGGTCGTCATGACGACGATGATGTCATACTGGTCGTCATGGCGACGGTGTTGCCATAATGGTGGTCATGGCGACGATGATGTCATAATGGTCGTCATGGCGACGGTGACGTCATAATGGTCGTCATGGCGACGATGATGTCATAATGGTCGTCATGGCAACGATGATGTCATACTGGTCGTCATGGCGACGGTGTTGTCATAATGGTCGTCATGGCGACGATGATGTCATAATGGTCGTCACGGCGACGATGATGTCATAATGTTCGTCACGGCGACGGTGATGTCATAATGGTCGTCATGGCGACGATGATGTCATACTGGTCGTCATGGCGACGGTGATGTCATAATTGTCGTCATGGCGACGATGATGTCATACTGGTCGTCATGGCGACGATGATGTCATACTGGTCGTCATGGCGACGGTGTTGCCATAATGGTCGTCATGACGACGATGATGTCATAATGTTCGTCATCTCGACGATGACGTCATAATGGTCGTCATGGCGACGGTGACGTCATAATGGTCGTCATGGCGACGATGATGTCATAATGGTCGTCATGGCGACGATGATGTCATACTCGTCGTCATGGCGACGGTGTTGCCATAATGGTCGTCATGGCGACGATGATGTCATACTGGTCGTCATGGCGACGGTGTTGCCATAATAGTCGTCATGGCGACGATGATGTCATAATGGTCATCATGGCGACGGTGACGTCATAATGGTCGTCATGGCGACGATGATGTCATAATGGTCGTCATGGCGACGATGATGTCATATTCGTCGTCATGGCGACGGTGTTGCCATAATGGTCGTCATGGCGACGATGATGTCATACTGGTCGTCATGGCGACGGTGTTGCCATAATGGTCGTCATGGCGATGATGATGTCATAATGGTCGTCATGGCGACAGTGACGTCATAATGGTCGTCATGGCGACGATGATGTCATAATGGTCATCATGGCGACGATGATGTCATACTGGTCGTCATGGCGACGGTGTTGTCATAATGGTCGTCATGGCGACGATGATGTCATAATGGTCGTCATGGCGACGATGATGTCATACTGGTCGTCATGGCGACGGTGTTGCCATAATGGTCGTCATGACGACGATGATGTCATAATGGTCGTCATGGCGATGGTGATGTCATAATGGTCGTCATGGCGACGGTGTTGCCATAATGGTTGTCATGGCGACTATGACGTCATAATGGTCGTCATGGCGACGATGATGTCATAATGGTCTTCATGGTGACGATGATGTCATATTGGTCGTCATGTTGACGGTGTTGCCATAATGGTCGTCATTGCGACGATGATGTCAATATGGTTGTCATGGCTTTGGTGATGTCATAATGGTCGTCATGGCTTTGGTGATGTCATAATGGTCGTCATGGCGACGGTGATGTCATAATGGTCGTCATGGCGACGATGATGTCATAATGGTCGTCATGGCGACGATGATGTCATAATGGTCGTCATGGCGACGATTATGTCATAATTGTCGTCATGGCGACGATTATGTCATAATAGTCGTCATGGCGACGATGATGTCATAATGGTCGTCATGCCGACGATGATGTCATAATGGTTGTCATGGCGACGGTGTTGCCATAATGGTCGTCATGGCGACGATGATGTCATAATGGTCGTCATGGCGACGATGATGTCATAATGGTCGTCATGGCGACGATGATGTCAGTATGGTGGTCATGGCTTTGGTGATGTCATAATGGTCGTCATGGTGATGGTGATTTCATAATGGTCGTCATGGCAATGGTGATGTCAGAATGGTCGTCATGGCGTCGATGATGTCAGTATGGTGGTCATGGCTTTGGTGATGTCAGAATGGTCGTCATGGCGACGATGATGTCATAATGGTCGTCATGGCGACGATGATGTCAATATGGTTGTCATGGCTTTGGTGATGTCATAATGGTCGTCATGGCGACGGTGATGTCATAATGGTCGTCACGGCGACGATGATGTCATAATGGTCGTCACGGCGACGATGATGTCATAATGGTCGTCACGGCGACGGTGATGTCATAATGGTCCTCATGGCGACGATGATGTCATACTGGCCGTCATGGCGACGGTGTTGCCATAATGGTCGTCATGGCGACGATGATGTCATAATGGTCGTCATGGCGATGATGACGTCATAATGGTCGTCATGGCGACGATGACGTCATAATGGTCGTCATGGTGACGATGATGTCATAATGGTCGTCATGGCGACGATGATGTCATACTGGTCGTCATGGCGACGGTGTTGCCATAATGGTCGTCATGGCGACGATGATGTCATAATGGTCGTCACGGCGACGATGATGTCATAATGGTCGTCACGGCGACGGTGATGTCATAATGGTCGTCATGGCGACGATGATGTCATACTGGTCGTCATGGTGACGGTGTTGCCATAATGGTCGTCGTGGCGACGATGATGTCAATATGGTTGTCATGGCTTTGGTGATGTCATAATGGTCGTCATGGCTTTGGTGATGTCATAATAGTCGTCATGGTGACGGTGATGTCATAATGATCGTCATGGCGACGATGATGTCATAATGGTCGTCACGGCGACGATGATGTCATAATGGTCGTCACGGCGACGGTGATGTCATAATGGTCGTCATGGCGACGATGATGTCATACTGGTCGTCATGGCGACGGTGTTAACGTAATGGTCGTCATGGCGACGATGATGTCATAATGGTCGTCATGGCGACGATGATGTCATAATGGTCGTCATGCCGACGATGTTGTCATAATGGTCGTCATGGCGAATATGATGTCATAATGGTCGTCATGGCGACGATGACGTCATAATGGTCGTCATGGCGACGATGATGTCATAAGGGTCGTCATGGCGACGGTGATGTCATAATAGTCCTCATGGCGACGATGATGTCATAATGGTCGTCATGCTGACGATGATGTCATAATGGTCGTCATGGCGACTGTGTTGCCATAATGGTCGTCATGGCGACGATGATGTCATAATGGTCGTCATGGCGACGATGATGTCAGTATGGTGGTCATGGCTTTGGTGATGTCATAATGGTCGTCATGGCGACGGTGATGACATAATGGTCGTCATGGCAATGGTGATGTCAGAATGGTCGTCATGGCGACGATGATGTCAGTATGGTTGTCATGGCTTTGGTGATGTCATAATGGTCGTCATGGCGACGATGATGTCATAATGGTTGTCATGGCTTGGTGATGTCATAATGGTCGTCATGGCGACGGTGATGTCATAATGCTCGTCATGTCGACGATGATGTCATAATGGTCGTCACGGCGACGATGATGTCATAATGGTCGTCACGGCGACGATGATGTCATAATGGTCGTCATGGCGACGATGTTGTCATACTGGTCGTCATGGCGACTGTGTTGCCATAATGGTTGTCATGGCGACAATGATGTCATAATGGTCGTCATGGCGACGATGATGTCATAATGGTCGTCATGGCGACGATGATGTCATACTGGTCGTCATGGTGACGGTGTTGCCATAATGGTCGTCATGGCGACGATGATGTCAATATGGTTGTCATGGCTTTGGTGATGTCATAATGGTCGTCATGGCGACGGTGATGTCATAATGGTTGTCATGGCGACGATTATGTCATAATGGTCGTCACGGCGACGATGATGTCATAATGGTCGTCACGGCGACGGTGATGTCATAATGGTCGTCATGGCGACGATGATGTCATAATGGTCGTCATGGCGACGATGATGTCATAATAGTCGTCATGGCGACGATAATGTCATAATGGTCGTCATGCCGACGATGATGTCATAATGGTCGTCATGGCGACGGTGTTGCCATAATGTTCGTCATGGCGACGATGATGTCATAATGGTCGTCATGGCGACGATGATATCATAATGGTCGTCATGGCGACGATGATGTCAGTATGGTGGTGATGGCTTTGGTGATGTCATAATGGTCGTCATGGCGACGGTGATGTCATAATGGTCGTCATGGCAATGGTGATGTCAGAATGGTCGTCATGGCGACGATTATGTCATAATGGTCGTCATGGCGACGATGATGTCATAATGGTCGTCATGGCGACGATGATGTCATAATGGTCGTCATGGCGACGGTGTTGCCATAATGGTCGTCATGGCGACGATGATGTCATAATGGTCGTCATGGCGACGATGATGTCATAATGGTCGTCATGGCGACGATGATGTCAGTATGGTGGTCATGGCTTTGGTGATGTCATAATGGTCGTCATGGCGACGGTGATGTCATAATGGTCGTCATGGCGACGATGATGTCAGTATAGTGGTCATGGCTTTGGTGATGTCATAATGGTCGTCATGGCGACGATGATGTCATAATGGTCGTCATGGCGACGATGATGTCATAATGGTCGTCATGGCGACGATGATGTCATACTGGTCGTCATGGCGACGGTGTTGCCATAATGGTCGTCATGACGACGATGATGTCATACTGGTCGTCATGGCGACGGTGTTGCCATAATGGTGGTCATGGCGACGATGATGTCATAATGGTCGTCATGGCGACGGTGACGTCATAATGGTCGTCATGGCGACGATGATGTCATAATGGTCGTCACAGCGACGATGATGTCATAATGGTCGTCACGGCGACGATGATGTCATAATGTTCGTCACGGCGACGGTGATGTCATAATGGTCGTCATGGCGACGATGATGTCATACTGGTCGTCATGGCGACGGTGATGTCATAATTGTCGTCATGGCGACGATGATGTCATACTGGTCGTCATGGCGACGATGATGTCATACTGGTCGTCATGGCGACGGTGTTGCCATAATGGTCGTCATGGCGACGATGATGTCATAATGTTCGTCATCGCGACGATGACGTCATAATGGTCGTCATGGCGACGGTGACGTCATAATGGTCGTCATGGCGACAATGATGTCATAATGGTCGTCATGGCGACGATGATGTCATACTCGTCGTCATGGCGACGGTGTTGCCATAATGGTCGTCATGGCGACGATGATGTCATACTGGTCGTCATGGCGACGGTGTTGCCATAATGGTCGTCATGGCGACGATGATGTCATAATGGTCATCATGGCGACGGTGACGTCATAATGGTCGTCATGGCGACGATGATGTCATAATGGTCGTCATGGCGACGATGATGTCATATTCGTCGTCATGGCGACGGTGTTGCCATAATGGTCGTCATGGCGACGATGATGTCATACTGGTCGTCATGGCGACGGTGTTGCCATAATGGTCGTCATGGCGACGATGTCATAATGGTCGTCATGGCGACAGTGACGTCATAATGGTCGTCATGGCGACGATGATGTCATAATGGTCATCATGGCGACGATGATGTCATACTGGTCGTCATGGCGACGGTGTTGTCATAATGGTCGTCATGGCGACGATGATGTCATAATGGTCGTCATGGAGACGATGATGTCATACTGGTCGTCATGGCGACGGTGTTGCCATAATGGTCGTCATGACGACGATGATGTCATAATGGTCGTCATGGCGATGGTGATGTCATAATGGTCGTCATGGCGACGGTGTTGCCATAATGGTTGTCATGGCGACTATGACGTCATAATGGTCGTCATGGCGACGATGATGTCATAATGGTCTTCATGGTGACAATGATGTCATATTGGTCGTCATGTTGACGGTGTTGCCATAATGGTCGTCATTGCGAAGATGATGTCAATATGGTTGTCATGGCTTTGGTGATGTCATAATGGTCGTCATGGCTTTGGTGATGTCATAATGGTCGTCATGGCGACGGTGATGTCATAATGGTCGTCATGGCGACGATGATGTCATAATGGTCGTCATGGCGACGATGATGTCATAATGGTCGTCATGGCGACGATTATGTCATAATAGTCGTCATGGCGACGATTATGTCATAATAGTCGTCATGGCGACGATGATGTCATAATGGTCGTCATGCCGACGATGATGTCATAATGGTTGTCATGGCGACGATGATGTCATAATGGTCGTCATGGCGACGATGATGTCATAATGGTCGTCATGGCGACGATGATGTCAGTATGGTGGTCATGGCTTTGGTGATGTCATAATGGTCGTCATGGTGACGGTGATTTCATAATGGTCGTCATGGCAATGGTGATGTCAGAATGGTCGTCATGGCGACGATGATGTCAGTATGGTGGTCATGGCTTTGGTGATGTCATAATGGTCGTCATGGCGACGATGATGTCATAATGGTCGTCATGGCGACGATGATGTCAATATGGTTGTCATGGCTTTGGTGATGTCATAATGGTCGTCATGGCGACGGTGATGTCATAATGGTCGTCATGGCGACGATGATGTCATAATGGTCGTCACGGCGACGATGATGTCATAATGGTCGTCACGGCGACGGTGATGTCATAATGGTCCTCATGGCGACGATTATGTCATACTGGTCGTCATGGCGACGGTGTTGCCATAATGGTCGTCATGGCGACGATGATGTCATAATGGTCGTCATGGCGATGATGACGTCATAATGGTCGTCATGGCGACGATGACGTCATAATGGTCGTCATGGTGACGATGATGTCATAATGGTCGTCATGGCGACGATGATGTCATACTGGTCGTCATGGCGACGGTGTTGCCATAATGGTCGTCATGGCGACGATGATGTCATAATGGTCGTCACGGCGACGATGATGTCATAATGGTCGTCACGGCGACGGTGATGTCATAATGGTCGTCATGGCGACGATGATGTCATACTGGTCGTCATGGTGACGGTGTTGCCATAATGGTCGTCGTGGCGACGATGATGTCAATATGGTTGTCATGGCTTTGGTGATGTCATAATGGTCGTCATGGCTTTGGTGATGTCATAATAGTCGTCATGGTGACGGTGATGTCATAATGATCGTCATGGCGACGATGATGTCATAATGGTCGTCACGGCGACGATGATGTCATAATGGTCGTCACGGCGACGGTGATGTCATAATGGTCGTCATGGCGACGATGATGTCATACTGGTCGTCATGGCGACGGTGTTGCCGTAATGGTCGTCATGGCGACGATGATGTCGTAATGGTCGTCATGGCGACGATGATGTCGTAATGGTCGTCATGGCGACGATGATGTCATAATGGTCGTCATGCCGACGATGTTGTCATAATGGTCGTCATGGCGAATATGATGTCATAATGGTCGTCATGGCGACGATGACGTCATAATGGTCGTCATGGCGACGATGATGTCATAATGGTCGTCATGGCGACGGTGATGTCATAATAGTCCTCATGGCGACGATGATGTCATAATGGTCGTCATGCCGACGATGATGTCATAATGGTCGTCATGGCGACTGTGTTGCCATAATGGTCGTCATGGCGACGATGATGTCATAATGGTCGTCATGGCGACGATGATGTCATTATGGTGGTCATGGCTTTGGTGATGTCATAATGGTCGTCATGGCGACGGTGATGACATAATGGTCGTCATGGCAATGGTGATGTCAGAATGGTCGTCATGGCGACGATGATGTCAGTATGGTTGTCATGGCTTTGGTGATGTCATAATGGTCGTCATGGCGACGATGATGTCATAATGGTCGTCACGGCGACGATTATGTCATAATGGTCGTCACGGCGACGATGATGTCATAATGGTCGTCACGGCGACGGTGATGTCATAATGGTCGTCATGGCGACGATGATGTCATAATGGTCGTCATGGCGACGATGATGTCATAATAGTCGTCATGGCGACGATAATGTCATAATGGTCGTCATGCCGACGATGATGTCATAATGGTCGTCATGGCGACGGTGTTGCCATAATGTTCGTCATGGCGACGATGATGTCATAATGGTCGTCATGGCGACGATGATATCATAATGGTCGTCATGGCGACGATGATGTCAGTATGGTGGTGATGGCTTTGGTGATGTCATAATGGTCGTCATGGCGACGGTGATGTCATAATGGTCGTCATGGCGACGGTGATGTCATAATGGTCGTCATGGCAACGATGATGTCAGAATGGTCGTCATGGCGACGATGATGTCATAATGGTCGTCATGGCGACGATGATGTCATTATGGTCGTCATGGCGACGGTGTTGCCATAATGGTCGTCATGGCGACGATGATGTCATAATGGTCGTCATGGCGACGATGATGTCATAATGGTCGTCATGGCGACGATGATGTCAGTATGGTGGTCATGGCTTTGGTGATGTCATAATGGTCGTCATGGCGACGGTGATGTCATAATGGTCGTCATGGCGACGATGATGTCAGTATAGTGGTCATGGCTTTGGTGATGTCATAATGGTCGTCATGGCGACGATGATGTCATAATGGTCGTCATGGCGACGATGATGTCATAATGGTCGTCATGGCGACGATGATGTCATACTGGTCGTCATGGCGACGGTGTTGCCATAATGGTCGTCATGACGACGATGATGTCATACTGGTCGTCATGGCGACGGTGTTGCCATAATGGTGGTCATGGCGACGATGATGTCATAATGGTCGTCATGGCGACGGTGACGTCATAATGGTCGTCATGGCGACGATGATGTCATAATGGTCGTCATGGCGACGATGATGTCATAATGGTCGTCACGGCGACGATGATGTCATAATGTTCGTCACGGCGACGGTGATGTCATAATGGTCGTCATGGCGACGATGATGTCATACTGGTCGTCATGGCGACGGTGATGTCATAATTGTCGTCATGGCGACGATGATGTCATACTGGTCGTCATGGCGACGATGATGTCATACTGGTCGTCATGGCGACGGTGTTGCCATAATGGTCGTCATGGCGACGATGATGTCATACTGGTCGTCATGGCGACGATGATGTCATACTGGTCGTCATGGCGACGGTGTTGCCATAATGGTCGTCATGGCGACGATGATGTCATAATGTTCGTCATCGCGACGATGACGTCATAATGGTCGTCATGGCGACGGTGACGTCATAATGGTCGTCATGGCGACGGTGACGTCATAATGGTCGTCATGGCGACGATGATGTCATAATGGTCGTCATGGCGACGATGATGTCATACTCGTCGTCATGGCGACGGTGTTGCCATAATGGTCGTCATGGCGACGGTGTTGCCATAATGGTCGTCATGGCGACGATGATGTCATACTGGTCGTCATGGCGACGGTGTTGCCATAATGGTCGTCATGGCGACGATGATGTCATAATGGTCATCATGGCGACGGTGACGTCATAATGGTCGTCATGGCGACGATGATGTCATAATGGTCGTCATGGCGACGATGATGTCATATTCGTCGTCATGGCGACGGTGTTGCCATAATGGTCGTCATGGCGACGATGATGTCATACTGGTCGTCATGGCGACGGTGTTGCCATAATGGTCGTCATGGCGACGATGTCATAATGGTCGTCATGGCGACAGTGACGTCATAATGGTCGTCATGGCGACGATGATGTCATAATGGTCATCATGGCGACGATGATGTCATACTGGTCGTCATGGCGACGGTGTTGTCATAATGGTCGTCATGGCGACGATGATGTCATAATGGTCGTCATGGAGACGATGATGTCATACTGGTCGTCATGGCGACGGTGTTGCCATAATGGTTGTCATGACGACGATGATGTCATAATGGTCGTCATGGCGATGGTGATGTCATAATGGTCGTCATGGCGACTGTGTTGCCATAATGGTTGTCATGGCGACTATGACGTCATAATGGTCGTCATGGCGACGATGATGTCATAATGGTCTTCATGGTGACGATGATGTCATATTGGTCGTCATGTTGACGGTGTTGCCATAATGGTCGTCATTGCGAAGATGATGTCAATATGGTTGTCATGGCTTTGGTGATGTCATAATGGTCGTCATGGCTTTGGTGATGTCATAATGGTCGTCATGGCGACGGTGATGTCATAATGGTCGTCATGGCGACGATTATGTCATAATGGTCGTCATGGCGACGATGATGTCATAATGGTCGTCATGGCAACGATTATGTCATAATTGTCGTCATGGCGACGATTATGTCATAATAGTCGTCATGGCGACGATGATGTCATAATGGTCGTCATGCCGACGATGATGTCATAATGGTTGTCATGGCGACGGTGTTGCCATAATGGTCGTCATGGCGACGATGATGTCATAATGGTCGTCATGGCGACGATGATGTCATAATGGTCGTCATGGCGACGATGATGTCAGTATGGTGGTCATGGCTTTGGTGATGTCATAATGGTCGTCATGGTGACGGTGATTTCATAATGGTCGTCATGGCAATGGTGATGTCAGAATGGTCGTCATGGCGACGATGATGTCAGTATGGTGGTCATGGCTTTGGTGATGTCATAATGGTCGTCATGGCGACGATGATGTCATAATGGTCGTCATGGCGACGATGATGTCAATATGGTTGTCATGGCTTTGGTGATGTCATAATGGTCGTCATGGCGACGGTGATGTCATAATGGTCGTCATGGCGACGATGATGTCATAATGGTCGTCACGGCGACGATGATGTCATAATGGTCGTCACGGCGACGGTGATGTCATAATGGTCCTCATGGCGACGATTATGTCATACTGGTCGTCATGGCGACGGTGTTGCCATAATGGTCGTCATGGCGACGATGATGTCATAATGGTCGTCATGGCGATGATGACGTCATAATGGTCGTCATGGCGACGATGACGTCATAATGGTCGTCATGGTGACGATGATGTCATAATGGTCGTCATGGCGACGATGATGTCATACTGGTCGTCATGGCGACGGTGTTGCCATAATGGTCGTCATGGCGACGATGATGTCATAGTGGTCGTCACGGCGACGATGATGTCATAATGGTCGTCACGGCGACGGTGATGTCATAATGGTCGTCATGGCGACGATGATGTCATACTGGTCGTCATGGTGACGGTGTTGCCATAATGGTCGTCGTGGCGACGATGATGTCAATATGGTTGTCATGGCTTTGGTGATGTCATAATGGTCGTCATGGCTTTGGTGATGTCATAATAGTCGTCATGGTGACGGTGATGTCATAATGATCGTCATGGCGACGATGATGTCATAATGGTCGTCACGGCGACGATGATGTCATAATGGTCGTCACGGCGACGGTGATGTCATAATGGTCGTCATGGCGACGATGATGTCATACTGGTCGTCATGGCGACGGTGTTGCCGTAATGGTCGTCATGGCGACGATGATGTCGTAATGGTCGTCATGGCGACGATGATGTCGTAATGGTCGTCATGCCGACGATGTTGTCATAATGGTCGTCATGGCGAATATGATGTCATAATGGTCGTCATGGCGACGATGACGTCATAATGGTCGTCATGGCGACGATGATGTCATAATGGTCATCATGGCGACGGTGATGTCATAATAGTCCTCATGGCGACGATGATGTCATAATGGTCGTCATGCCGACGATGATGTCATAATGGTCGTCATGGCGACTGTGTTGCCATAATGGTCGTCATGGCGACGATGATGTCATAATGGTCGTCATGGCGACGATGATGTCAGTATGGTGGTCATGGCTTTGGTGATGTCATAATGGTCGTCATGGCGACGGTGATGACATAATGGTCGTCATGGCAATGGTGATGTCAGAATGGTCGTCATGGCGACGATGATGTCAGTATGGTTGTCATGGCTTTGGTGATGTCATAATGGTCGTCATGGCGACGATGATGTCATAATGGTTGTCATGGCTTGGTGATGTCATAATGGTCGTCATGGCGACGGTGATGTCATAATGGTCGTCATGTCGACGATGATGTCATAATGGTCGTCACGGCGACGATGATGTCATAATGGTCGTCACGGCGACGATGATGTCATAATGGTCGTCATAACGACGATGTTGTCATACTGGTCGTCATGGCGACTGTGTTGCCATAATGGTTGTCATGGCGACAATGATGTCATAATGGTCGTCATGGCGACGATGATGTCATAATGGACGTCATGGCGACGATGATGTCATACTGGTCGTCATGGTGACGGTGTTGCCATAATGGTCGTCATGGCGACGATGATGTCAATATGGTTGTCATGGCTTTGGTGATGTCATAATGGTCGTCATGGCGACGGTGATGTCATAATGGTCGTCACGGCGACGATTATGTCATAATGGTCGTCACGGCGACGATGATGTCATAATGGTCGTCACGGCGACGGTGATGCCATAATGGTCGTCATGGCGACGATGATGTCATAATGGTCGTCATGGCGACGATGATGTCATAATAGTCGTCATGGCGACGATAATGTCATAATGGTCGTCATGCCGACGATGATGTCATAATGGTCGTCATGGCGACGGTGTTGCCATAATGTTCGTCATGGCGACGATGATGTCATAATGGTCGTCATGGCGACGATGATATCGTAATGGTCGTCATGGCGACGATGATGTCAGTATGGTGGTGATGGCTTTGGTGATGTCATAATGGTCGTCATGGCGACGGTGATGTCATAATGGTCGTCATGGCAATGGTGATGTCAGAATGGTCGTCATGGCGACGATGATGTCATAATGGTCGTCATGGCGACGATGATGTCATAATGGTCGTCATGGCGACGATGATGTCATAATGGTCGTCACGGCGACGATGATGTCATAATGGTCGTCACGGCGGCGGTGATGTCATAATGGTCGTCATGGCGACGATGATGTCATAATGGTCGTCATGGCGACGATGATGTCAGTATGGTGGTCATGGCTTTGGTGATGTCATAATGGTCGTCATGGCGACGGTGATGTCATAATGGTCGTCATGGCAATGGTGATGTCAGAATGGTCGTCATGGCGACGATGATGTCAGTATGGTGGTCATGGCTTTGGTGATGTCATAATAGTCGTCATGGCGACGATGATGTCATAATGGTCGTAATGGCGACGATGATGTCAAAATGGTTGTCATGGCTTTGGTGATGTCATACTGGTCGTCATGGCGACGGTGTTGCCATAATGGTCGTCATGGCGACGATGACGTCATAATGGTCGTCATGGCGACGATGATGTCATAATGGTCGTCATGGCGACGATGATATCATACTGGTCGTCATGGCGACGGTGTTGCCATAATGGTCGTCATGGCGACGATGATGTCATAATGGTCGTCATGGCGACGATGATGTCAGTATGGTGGTCATTGCTTTGGTGATGTCATAATGGTCGTCATGGCGACGGTGATGTCATAATGGTCGTCATGGCAATGGTGATGTCATACTGGTCGTCATGGCGACGATGATGTCAGTATGGTGGTCATGGCTTTGGTGATGTCATAATAGTCGTCATGGTGACGATGATGTCATGATGGTCGTCATGGCGACAATGATGTCAATATGGTTGTCATGGCTTTGGTGATGTCATAATGGTCGTCATGGCGACGGTGATGTCATAATGGTCGTCATGGCGACGATGATGTCATAATGGTCGTCATGGCGACGATGATGTCATAATGGTCGTCATGGCGACGGTGTTGCCATAATGGTCGTAATGGCGACGATGATGTCATAATGGTCGTCACGGCGACGATGATGTCATAATTGTCGTCACGGCGACGATGAAGTCATAATGGTCGTCACGGCGACGGTGATGTCATAATGGTCGTCATGGCGACGAAGATGTCATAATGGTCGTCATGGCGACGATGATGTCATACTGGTCGTCATGGTGACGGTGTTGCCATAATGGTCGTCATGGCGACGATGATGTCAATATGGTTTTCAAGGCTTTGGTGATGTCATAATGGTCGTCATGGCTTTGGTGATGTCATAATGGTCGTCATGTCGACGGTGATGTCATAATGGTCGTCATGGCGACGATGATGTCATAATGGTCGTCACGGCGACGATGATGTCATAATGATCGTCACGGCGACGGTGATGTCATAATGGTCGTCATGGCGAGGATGATGTCATAATAGTCGTCATGGCGACGATGATGTCATAATGGTCGTCATGCCGACGATGATGTCATAATGGTCGTCATGGCGACGGTGTTGCCATAATGGTCATCATGGCGACGATGATGTCATAATGGTCGTCATTGCGACGATGATGTCATAATGGTCGTCATGGCGACGATGATGTCAGTATGGTGGTCATGGCTTTGGTGATGTCATAATGGTCGTCATGGCGACGGTGATGTCATAATGGTCGTCATGGCAATGGTGATGTCAGAATGGTCGTCATGGCGACGATGATGTCAGTATGGTGGTCATGGCTTTGGTGATGTCATAATGGGCGTCATGGCGACGATGATGTCATAATGGTCGTCATGGCGACGATGATGTCATAATGGTCGTCATGGCGACGATGATGTCATACTGGTCGTCATGGCGACGGTGTTGCCATAATGGTCGTCATGGCGACGATGATGTCATACTGGTCGTCATGGCGACGGTGTCTCCATAATGGTCGTCATGGCGACGATGATGTCATTATGGTCGTCATGGCGACGGTGACGTCATAATGGTTGTCATGGCGATGATGTCATAATGGTCGTCATGGCAACGATGATGTCATACTGGTCGTCATGGCGACGATGATGTCATAATGGTCGTCATGGCGACGATGATGTCATAATGGTCGTCATGGCGACGATGATGTCATACTGGTCGTCATGGTGACGGTGTTGCCATAATGGTCGTCATGGCGACGATGATGTCAATATGGTTGTCATGGCTTTGGTGATGTCATAATGGTCGTCATGGCTTTGGTGATGTCATAATGGTCGTCATGTCGACGGTGATGTCATAATGGTCGTCATGGCGACGATGATGTCATAATGGTCGTCACGGCGACGATGATGTCATAATGATCGTCACGGCGACGGTGATGTCATAATGGTCGTCATGGCGAGGATGATGTCATAATAGTCGTCATGGTGACGATGATGTCATAATGGTCGTCATGCCGACGATGATGTCATAATGGTCGTCATGGCGATGGTGTTGCCATAATGGTCGTCATGGCGACGATGATGTCATAATGGTCGTCATGGCGACGATGATGTCATAATGGTCGTCATGGCGACGATGATGTCAGTATGGTGGTCATGGCTTTGGTGATGTCATAATGGTCGTCATGGCGACGGTGATGTCATAATGGTCGTCATGGCGACGATGATGTCAGTATAGTGGTCATGGCTTTGGTGATGTCATAATGGTCGTCATGGCGACGATGATGTCATAATGGTCGTCATGGCGACGATGATGTCATAATGGTCGTCATGGCGACGGTGATGTCATACTGGTCGTCATGGCGACGGTGTTGCCATAATGGTCGTCATGGCGACGATGATGTCATACTGGTCGTCATGGCGACGGTGTTGCCATAATGGTGGTCATGGCGACGATGATGTCATAATGGTCGTCATGGCGACGGTGACGTCATAATGGTCGTCATGGCGACGATGATGTCATAATGGTCGTCATGGCGACGATGATGTCATACTGGTCGTCATGGCGACGGTGTTGTCATAATGGTCGTCATGGCGACGATGATGTCATAATGGTCGTCACGGCGACGATGATGTCATAATGGTCGTCACGGCGACGATGATGTCATAATGTTCGTCACGGCGACGGTGATGTCATAATGGTCGTCATGGCGACGATGATGTCATACTGGTCGTCATGGCGACGGTGATGTCATAATTGTCGTCATGGCGACGATGATGTCATACTGGTCGTCATGGCGATGATGATGTCATAATGGTCGTCATGGCGACGGTGATGTCATAATGGTCGTCATGGCGACGATGATGTCATACTGGTCGTCATGGCGACGGTGATGTCATAATTGTCGTCATGGCGACGATGATGTCATACTGGTCGTCATGGCGACGGTGATGTCATAATTGTCGTCATGGCGACGATGATGTCATACTGGTCGTCATGGCGATGATGATGTCATACTGGTCGTCATGGCGACGATTACGTCATAATGGTCGTCATGGTGACGATGATGTCATAATGGTCGTCATGGCGACGATGATGTCATACTGGTCGTCATGGCGACGGTGTTGCCATAATGGTCGTCATGGCGACGATGATGTCATAATGGTCGTCACGGCGACGATGATGTCATAATGGTCGTCACGGCGACGGTGATGTCATAATGGTCGTCATGGCGACGATGATGTCATACTGGTCGTCATGGTGACGGTGTTGCCATAATGGTCGTCGTGGCGACGATGATGTCAATATGGTTGTCATGGCTTTGGTGATGTCATAATGGTCGTCATGGCTTTGGTGATGTCATAATGGTCGTCATGGTGACGGTGATGTCATAATGATCGTCATGGCGACGATGATGTCATAATGGTCGTCACGGCGACGATGATGTCATAATGGTCGTCACGTCGACGGTGATGTCACAATGGTCATCATGGCGATGATGATGTCATACTGGTCGCCATGGCGACGGTGTTGCCATAATGGTCGTCATGGCGACGATGATGTCATAATGGTCGTCATGGCGACGATGATGTCATAATGGTCGTCATGCCGACGATGTTGTCATAATGGTCGTCATGGCGAAGATGATGTCATAATGGTCGTCATGGCGACGATGACGTCATAATGGTCGTCATGGCGACGGTGATGTCATAATAGTCGTCATGGCGACGATGATGTCATAATGGTCGTCATGCCGACGATGATGTCATAATGGTCGTCATGGCGACTGTGTTGCCATAATGGTCGTCATGGCGACGATGATGTCATAATGGTCGTCATGGCGACGATGATGTCATAATGGTCGTCATGGCGACGATGATGTCAGTATGGTGGTCATGGCTTTGGTGATGTCATAATGGTCGTCATGGCGACGATGATGTCATACTGGTCGTCATGGTGACGGTGTTGCCATAATGGTCGTCGTGGCGACGATGATGTCAATATGGTTGTCATGGCTTTGGTGATGTCATAATGGTCGTCATGGCTTTGGTGATGTCATAATGGTCGTCATGGTGACGGTGATGTCATAATGATCGTCATGGCGACGATGATGTCATAATGGTCGTCACGGCGACGATGATGTCATAATGGTCGTCACGGCGACGGTGATGTCACAATGGTCATCATGGCGATGATGATGTCATACTGGTCGCCATGGCGACGGTGTTGCCATAATGGTCGTCATGGCGACGATGATGTCATAATGGTCGTCATGGCGACGATGATGTCATAATGGTCGTCATGCCGACGATGTTGTCATAATGGTCGTCATGGCGAAGATGATGTCATAATGGTCGTCATGGCGACGATGACGTCATAATGGTCGTCATGGCGACGGTGATGTCATAATAGTCGTCATGGCGACGATGATGTCATAATGGTCGTCATGCCGACGATGATGTCATAATGGTCGTCATGGCGACTGTGTTGCCATAATGGTCGTCATGGCGACGATGATGTCATAATGGTCGTCATGGCGACGATGATGTCATAATGGTCGTCATGGCGACGATGATGTCAGTATGGTGGTCATGGCTTTGGTGATGTCATAATGGTCGTCATGGCGACGGTGATGTCATAATGGTCGTCATGGCAATGGTGATGTCAGAATGGTCGTCATGGCGACGATGATGTCATAATGGTCGTCATGGCGACGATGATGTCATATTCGTCGTCATGGCGACGGTGTTGCCATAATGGTCGTCATGGCGACGATGATGTCATACTGGTCGTCATGGCGACGGTGTTGCCATAATGGTCGTCATGGCGACGATGATGTCATAATGGTCGTCATGGCGACGGTGACGTCATAATGGTCGTCATGGCGACGATGATGTCATAATGGTCGTCATGGCGACGATGATGTCATACTGGTCGTCATGGCGACGGTGTTGTCATAATGGTCGTCATGGCGACGATGATGTCATAATGGTCGTCATGGCGACGATGATGTCATACTGGTCGTCATGGCGACGGTGTTGCCATAATGGTCGTCATGACGACGATGATGTCATAATGGTCGTCATGGCGATGGTGATGTCATAATGGTCGTCATGGCGACGGTGTTGCCATAATGGTTGTCATGGCGACTATGACGTCATAATGGTCGTCATGGCGACGATGATGTCATAATGGTCTTCATGGTGACGATGATGTCACATTGGTCGTCATGTTGACGGTGTTGCCATAATGGTCGTCATTGCGACGATGATGTCAATATGGTTGAAATGGCTTTGGTGATGTCATAATGGTCGTCATGGCTTTGGTGATGTCATAATGGTCGTCATGGCGACGGTGATGTCATAATGGTCGTCATGGCGACGATGATGTCATAATGGTCGTCATGGCGACGATGATGTCATAATGGTCGTCATGGCGACGATTATGTCATAATAGTCGTCATGGCGACGATGATGTCATAATGGTCGTCATGCCGACGATGATGTCATAATGGTCGTCATGGCGACGGTGTTGCCATAATGGTCGTCATGGCGACGATGATGTCATAATGGTCGTCATGGCGACGATGATGTCATAATGGTCGTCATGGCGACGATGATGTCAGTATGGTGGTCATGGCTTTGGTGATGTCATAATGGTCGTCATGGCGACGATGATGTCATAATGGTCGTCATGGCGACGATGATGTCAATATGGTTGTCATGGCTTTGGTGATGTCATAATGGTCGTCATGGCGACGGTGATGTCATAATGGTCGTCATGGCGACGATGATGTCATAATGGTCGTCACGGCGACGATGATGTCATAATGGTCGTCACGGCGACGGTGATGTCATAATGGTCCTCATGGCGACGATGATGTCATACTGGTCGTCATGGCGACGGTGTGGCCATAATGGTCGTCATGGCGACGATGATGTCATAATGGTCGTCATGGCGATGGTGATGTCATAATGGTCGTCATGGCGACGGTGTTGCCATAATGGTTGTCATGGCGACTATGACGTCATAATGGTCGTCATGGCGACGATGATGTCATAATGGTCTTCATGGTGACGATGATGTCATATTGGTCGTCATGTTGACGGTGTTGCCATAATGGTCGTCATTGCGACGATGATGTCAATATGGTTGTCATGGCTTTGGTGATGTCATAATGGTCGTCATGGCTTTGGTGATGTCATAATGGTCGTCATGGCGACGGTGATGTCATAATGGTCGTCATGGCGACGATGATGTCATAATGGTCGTCATGGCGACGATGATGTCATAATGGTCGTCATGGCGACGATGATGTCATAATGGTCGTCATGGCGACGATTATGTCTTAATCGTCGTCATGGCGACGATGATGTCATAATGGTCGTCATGCCGACGACGATGTCATAATGGTCGTCATGGCGACGGTGTTGCCATAATGGTCGTCATGGCGACGATGATGTCATAATGGTCGTCATGGCGACGATGATGTCATAATGGTCGTCATGGCGACGATGATGTCAGTATGGTGGTCATGGCTTTGGTGATGTCATAATGGTCGTCATGGTGACGGTGATTTCATAATGGTCGTCATGGCAATGGTGATGTCAGAATGGTCGTCATGGCGACGATGATGTCAGTATGGTGGTCATGGCTTTGGTGATGTCATAATGGTCGTCATGGCGACGATGATGTCATAATGGTCGTCATGGCGACGATGATGTCAATATGGTTGTCATGGCTTTGGTGATGTCATAATGGTCGTCATGGCGACGATGATGTCATAATGGTCGTCATGGCGACGATGATGTCAATATGGTTGTCATGGCTTTGGTGATGTCATAATGGTCGTCATGGCTTTGGTGATGTCATAATGGTCGTCATGTCGACGGTGATGTCATAATGGTCGTCATGGCGACGATGATGTCATAATGGTCGTCACGGCGACGATGATGTCATAATGATCGTCACGGCGACGGTGATGTCATAATGGTCGTCATGGCGAGGATGATGTCATAATAGTCGTCATGGTGACGATGATGTCATAATGGTCGTCATGCCGACGATGATGTCATAATGGTCGTCATGGCGATGGTGTTGCCATAATGGTCGTCATGGCGACGATGATGTCATAATGGTCGTCATGGCGACGATGATGTCATAATGGTCGTCATGGCGACGATGATGTCAGTATGGTGGTCATGGCTTTGGTGATGTCATAATGGTCGTCATGGCGACGGTGATGTCATAATGGTCGTCATGGCGACGATGATGTCAGTATAGTGGTCATGGCTTTGGTGATGTCATAATGGTCGTCATGGCGACGATGATGTCATAATGGTCGTCATGGCGACGATGATGTCATAATGGTCGTCATGGCGACGATGATGTCATACTGGTCGTCATGGCGACGGTGTTGCCATAATGGTCGTCATGGCGACGATGATGTCATACTGGTCGTCATGGCGACGGTGTTGCCATAATGGTGGTCATGGCGACGATGATGTCATAATGGTCGTCATGGCGACGGTGACGTCATAATGGTCGTCATGGCGACGATGATGTCATAATGGTCGTCATGGCGACGATGATGTCATACTGGTCGTCATGGCGACGGTGTTGTCATAATGGTCGTCACGGCGACGATGATGTCATAATGGTCGTCACGGCGACGATGATGTCATAATGGTCGTCACGGCGACGATGATGTCATAATGTTCGTCACGGCGACGGTGATGTCATAATGGTCGTCATGGCGACGATGATGTCATACTGGTCGTCATGGCGACGGTGATGTCATAATTGTCGTCATGGCGACGATGATGTCATACTGGTCGTCATGGCGATGATGATGTCATAATGGTCGTCATGGCGACGGTGATGTCATAATGGTCGTCATGGCGACGATGATGTCATACTGGTCGTCATGGCGACGGTGATGTCATAATTGTCGTCATGGCGACGATGATGTCATACTGGTCGTCATGGCGACGGTGATGTCATAATTGTCGTCATGGCGACGATGATGTCATACTGGTCGTCATGGCGATGATGATGTCATACTGGTCGTCATGGCGACGATGACGTCATAATGGTCGTCATGGTGACGATGATGTCATAATGGTCGTCATGGCGACGATGATGTCATACTGGTCGTCATGGCGACGGTGTTGCCATAATGGTCGTCATGGCGACGATGATGTCATAATGGTCGTCACGGCGACGATGATGTCATAATGGTCGTCACGGCGACGGTGATGTCATAATGGTCGTCATGGCGACGATGATGTCATACTGGTCGTCATGGTGACGGTGTTGCCATAATGGTCGTCGTGGCGACGATGATGTCAATATGGTTGTCATGGCTTTGGTGATGTCATAATGGTCGTCATGGCTTTTGTGATGTCATAATGGTCGTCATGGTGACGGTGATGTCATAATGATCGTCATGGCGACGATGATGTCATAATGGTCGTCACGGCGACGATGATGTCATAATGGTCGTCACGGCGACGGTGATGTCATAATGGTCATCATGGCGATGATGATGTCATGCTGGTCGCCATGGCGACGGTGTTGCCATAATGGTCGTCATGGCGACGATGATGTCATAATGGTCGTCATGGCGACGATGATGTCATAATGGTCGTCATGCCGACGATGTTGTCATAATGGTCGTCATGGCGAAGATGATGTCATAATGGTCGTCATGGCGACGATGACGTCATAATGGTCGTCATGGCGACGGTGATGTCATAATAGTCGTCATGGCGACGATGATGTCATAATGGTCGTCATGCCGACGATGATGTCATAATGGTCGTCATGGCGACTGTGTTGCCATAATGGTCGTCATGGCGACGATGATGTCATAATGGTCGTCATGGCGACGATGATGTCATAATGGTCGTCATGGCGACGATGATGTCAGTATGGTGGTCATGGCTTTGGTGATGTCATAATGGTCGTCATGGCGACGGTGATGTCATAATGGTCGTCATGGCAATGGTGATGTCAGAATGGTCGTCATGGCGACGATGATGTCATAATGGTCGTCATGGCGACGATGATGTCATATTCGTCGTCATGGCGACGGTGTTGCCATAATGGTCGTCATGGCGACGATGATGTCATACTGGTCGTCATGGCGACGGTGTTGCCATAATGGTCGTCATGGCGACGATGATGTCATAATGGTCGTCATGGCGACGGTGACGTCATAATGGTCGTCATGGCGACGATGATGTCATAATGGTCGTCATGGCGACGATGATGTCATACTGGTCGTCATGGCGACGGTGTTGTCATAATGGTCGTCATGGCGACGATGATGTCATAATGGTCGTCATGGCGACGATGATGTCATACTGGTCGTCATGGCGACGGTGTTGCCATAATGGTCGTCATGACGACGATGATGTCATAATGGTCGTCATGGCGATGGTGATGTCATAATGGTCGTCATGGCGACGGTGTTGCCATAATGGTTGTCATGGCGACTATGACGTCATAATGGTCGTCATGGCGACGATGATGTCATAATGGTCTTCATGGTGACGATGATGTCACATTGGTCGTCATGTTGACGGTGTTGCCATAATGGTCGTCATTGCGACGATGATGTCAATATGGTTGTCATGGCTTTGGTGATGTCATAATGGTCGTCATGGCTTTGGTGATGTCATAATGGTCGTCATGGCGACGGTGATGTCATAATGGTCGTCATGGCGACGATGATGTCATAATGGTCGTCATGGCGACGATGATGTCATAATGGTCGTCATGGCGACGATTATGTCATAATAGTCGTCATGGCGACGATGATGTCATAATGGTCGTCATGCCGACGATGATGTCATAATGGTCGTCATGGCGACGGTGTTGCCATAATGGTCGTCATGGCGACGATGATGTCATAATGGTCGTCATGGCGACGATGATGTCATAATGGTCGTCATGGCGACGATGATGTCAGTATGGTGGTCATGGCTTTGGTGATGTCATAATGGTCGTCATGGTGACGGTGATTTCATAATGGTCGTCATGGCAATGGTGATGTCAGAATGGTCGTCATGGCGACGATGATGTCAGTATGGTGGTCATGGCTTTGGTGATGTCATAATGGTCGTCATGGCGACGATGATGTCATAATGGTCGTCATGGCGACGATGATGTCAATATGGTTGTCATGGCTTTGGTGATGTCATAATGGTCGTCATGGCGACGGTGATGTCATAATGGTCGTCATGGCGACGGTGATGTCATAATGGTCGTCATGGCGACAATGATGTCATAATGGTCGTCATGGCGACGATGATGTCATAATGGTCGTCATGGCGACGATTATGTCATAATAGTCGTCATGGCGACGATGATGTCATAATGGTCGTCATGCCGACGATGATGTCATAATGGTCGTCATGGCGACGGTGTTGCCATAATGGTCGTCATGGCGACGATGATGTCATAATGGTCGTCATGGCGACGATGATGTCATAATGGTCGTCATGGCGACGATGATGTCAGTATGGTGGTCATGGCTTTGGTGATGTCATAATGGTCGTCATGGTGACGGTGATTTCAAAATGGTCGTCATGGCAATGGTGATGTCAGAATGGTCGTCATGGCGACGATGATGTCAGTATGGTGGTCATGGCTTTGGTGATGTCATAATGGTCGTCATGGCGACGATGATGTCATAATGGTCGTCATGGCGACGATGATGTCATAATGGTCGTCATGGCGACGATGATGTCAATATGGTTGTCATGGCTTTGGTGATGTCATAATGGTCGTCATGGCGACGGTGATGTCATAATGGTCGTCATGGCGACGATGATGTCATAATGGTCGTCACGGCGACGATGATGTCATAATGGTCGTCACGGCGACGGTGATGTCATAATGGTCCTCATGGCGACGATGATGTCATACTGGTCGTCATGGCGACGGTGTGGCCATAATGGTCGTCATGGCGACGATGATGTCATAATGGTCGTCATGGCGATGGTGATGTCATAATGGTCGTCATGGCGACGGTGTTGCCATAATGGTTGTCATGGCGACTATGACGTCATAATGGTCGTCATGGCGACGATGATGTCATAATGGTCTTCATGGTGACGATGATGTCATATTGGTCGTCATGTTGACGGTGTTGCCATAATGGTCGTCATTGCGACGATGATGTCAATATGGTTGTCATGGCTTTGGTGATGTCATAATGGTCGTCATGGCTTTGGTGATGTCATAATGGTCGTCATGGCGACGGTGATGTCATAATGGTCGTCATGGCGACGATGATGTCATAATGGTCGTCATGGCGACGATGATGTCATAATGGTCGTCATGGCGACGATGATGTCATAATGGTCGTCATGGCGACGATTATGTCATAATCGTCGTCATGGCGACGATGATGTCATAATGGTCGTCATGACGACGACGATGTCATAATGGTCGTCATGGCGACGGTGTTGCCATAATGGTCGTCATGGCGACGATGATGTCATAATGGTCGTCATGGCGACGATGATGTCATAATGGTCGTCATGGCGACGATGATGTCAGTATGGTGGTCATGGCTTTGGTGATGTCATAATGGTCGTCATGGTGACGGTGATTTCATAATGGTCGTCATGGCAATGGTGATGTCAGAATGGTCGTCATGGCGACGATGATGTCAGTATGGTGGTCATGGCTTTGGTGATGTCATAATGGTCGTCATGGCGACGATGATGTCATAATGGTCGTCATGGCGACGATGATGTCAATATGGTTGTCATGGCTTTGGTGATGTCATAATGGTCGTCATGGCGACGATGATGTCATAATGGTCGTCATGGCGACGATGATGTCAATATGGTTGTCATGGCTTTGGTGATGTCATAATGGTCGTCATGGCTTTGGTGATGTCATAATGGTCGTCATGTCGACGGTGATGTCATAATGGTCGTCATGGCGACGATGATGTCATAATGGTCGTCACGGCGACGATGATGTCATAATGATCGTCACGGCGACGGTGATGTCATAATGGTCGTCATGGCGAGGATGATGTCATAATAGTCGTCATGGTGACGATGATGTCATAATGGTCGTCATGCCGACGATGATGTCATAATGGTCGTCATGGCGATGGTGTTGCCATAATGGTCGTCATGGCGACGATGATGTCATAATGGTCGTCATGGCGACGATGATGTCATAATGGTCGTCATGGCGACGATGATGTCAGTATGGTGGTCATGGCTTTGGTGATGTCATAATGGTCGTCATGGCGACGGTGATGTCATAATGGTCGTCATGGCGACGATGATGTCAGTATAGTGGTCATGGCTTTGGTGATGTCATAATGGTCGTCATGGCGACGATGATGTCATAATGGTCGTCATGGCGACGATGATGTCATAATGGTCGTCATGGCGACGATGATGTCATACTGGTCGTCATGGCGACGGTGTTGCCATAATGGTCGTCATGGCGACGATGATGTCATACTGGTCGTCATGGCGACGGTGTTGCCATAATGGTGGTCATGGCGACGATGATGTCATAATGGTCGTCATGGCGACGGTGACGTCATAATGGTCGTCATGGCGACGATGATGTCATAATGGTCGTCATGGCGACGATGATGTCATACTGGTCGTCATGGCGACGGTGTTGTCATAATGGTCGTCATGGCGACGATGATGTCATAATGGTCGTCACGGCGACGATGATGTCATAATGGTCGTCACGGCGACGATGATGTCATAATGTTCGTCACGGCGACGGTGATGTCATAATGGTCGTCATGGCGACGATGATGTCATACTGGTCGTCATGGCGACGGTGATGTCATAATTGTCGTCATGGCGACGATGATGTCATACTGGTCGTCATGGCGATGATGATGTCATAATGGTCGTCATGGCGACGGTGATGTCATAATGGTCGTCATGGCGACGATGATGTCATACTGGTCGTCATGGCGACGGTGATGTCATAATTGTCGTCATGGCGACGATGATGTCATACTGGTCGTCATGGCGACGGTGATGTCATAATTGTCGTCATGGCGACGATGATGTCATACTGGTCGTCATGGCGATGATGATGTCATACTGGTCGTCATGGCGACGATGACGTCATAATGGTCGTCATGGTGACGATGATGTCATAATGGTCGTCATGGCGACGATGATGTCATACTGGTCGTCATGGCGACGGTGTTGCCATAATGGTCGTCATGGCGACGATGATGTCATAATGGTCGTCACGGCGACGATGATGTCATAATGGTCGTCACGGCGACGGTGATGTCATAATGGTCGTCATGGCGACGATGATGTCATACTGGTCGTCATGGTGACGGTGTTGCCATAATGGTCGTCGTGGCGACGATGATATCAATATGGTTGTCATGGCTTTGGTGATGTCATAATGGTCGTCATGGCTTTGGTGATGTCATAATGGTCGTCATGGTGACGGTGATGTCATAATGATCGTCATGGCGACGATGATGTCATAATGGTCGTCACGGCGACGATGATGTCATAATGGTCGTCACGGCGACGGTGATGTCATAATGGTCATCATGGCGATGATGATGTCATACTGGTCGCCATGGCGACGGTGTTGCCATAATGGTCGTCATGGCGACGATGATGTCATAATGGTCGTCATGGCGACGATGATGTCATAATGGTCGTCATGCCGACGATGTTGTCATAATGGTCGTCATGGCGAAGATGATGTCATAATGGTCGTCATGGCGACGATGACGTCATAATGGTCGTCATGGCGACGGTGATGTCATAATAGTCGTCATGGCGACGATGATGTCATAATGGTCGTCATGCCGACGATGATGTCATAATGGTCGTCATGGCGACTGTGTTGCCATAATGGTCGTCATGGCGACGATGATGTCATAATGGTCGTCATGGCGACGATGATGTCATAATGGTCGTCATGGCGACGATGATGTCAGTATGGTGGTCATGGCTTTGGTGATGTCATAATGGTCGTCATGGCGACGGTGATGTCATAATGGTCGTCATGGCAATGGTGATGTCAGAATGGTCGTCATGGCGACGATGATGTCATAATGGTCGTCATGGCGACGATGATGTCATATTCGTCGTCATGGCGACGGTGTTGCCATAATGGTCGTCATGGCGACGATGATGTCATACTGGTCGTCATGGCGACGGTGTTGCCATAATGGTCGTCATGGCGACGATGATGTCATAATGGTCGTCATGGCGACGGTGACGTCATAATGGTCGTCATGGCGACGATGATGTCATAATGGTCGTCATGGCGACGATGATGTCATACTGGTCGTCATGGCGACGGTGTTGTCATAATGGTCGTCATGGCGACGATGATGTCATAATGGTCGTCATGGCGACGATGATGTCATACTGGTCGTCATGGCGACGGTGTTGCCATAATGGTCGTCATGACGACGATGATGTCATAATGGTCGTCATGGCGATGGTGATGTCATAATGGTCGTCATGGCGACGGTGTTGCCATAATGGTTGTCATGGCGACTATGACGTCATAATGGTCGTCATGGCGACGATGATGTCATAATGGTCTTCATGGTGACGATGATGTCACATTGGTCGTCATGTTGACGGTGTTGCCATAATGGTCGTCATTGCGACGATGATGTCAATATGGTTGTCATGGCTTTGGTGATGTCATAATGGTCGTCATGGCTTTGGTGATGTCATAATGGTCGTCATGGCGACGGTGATGTCATAATGGTCGTCATGGCGACGATGATGTGATAATGGTCGTCATGGCGACGATGATGTCATAATGGTCGTCATGGCGACGATTATGTCATAATAGTCGTCATGGCGACGATGATGTCATAATGGTCGTCATGCCGACGATGATGTCATAATGGTCGTCATGGCGACGGTGTTGCCATAATGGTCGTCATGGCGACGATGATGTCATAATGGTCGTCATGGCGACGATGATGTCATAATGGTCGTCATGGCGACGATGATGTCAGTATGGTGGTCATGGCTTTGGTGATGTCATAATGGTCGTCATGGTGACGGTGATTTCATAATGGTCGTCATGGCAATGGTGATGTCAGAATGGTCGTCATGGCGACGATGATGTCAGTATGGTGGTCATGGCTTTGGTGATGTCATAATGGTCGTCATGGCGACGATGATGTCATAATGGTCGTCATGGCGACGATGATGTCAATATGGTTGTCATGGCTTTGGTGATGTCATAATGGTCGTCATGGCGACGATGATGTCATAATGGTCGTCATGGCGACGATGATGTCAATATGGTTGTCATGGCTTTGGTGATGTCATAATGGTCGTCATGGCGACGGTAATGTCATAATGGTCGTCATGGCGACGATGATGTCATAATGGTCGTCACGGCGACGATGATGTCATAATGGTCGTCACGGCGACGGTGATGTCATAATGGTCCTCATGGCGACGATGATGTCATACTGGTCGTCATGGTGACGGTGTTGCCATAATGGTCGTCATGGCGACGATGATGTCATAATGGTCGTCATGGCGACGATGACGTCATAATGGTCGTCATGGTGACGATGACGTCATAATGGTCGTCATGGCGACGATGACGTCATAATGGTCGTCATGGTGACGATGATGTCATAATGGTCGTCATGGCGACGATGATGTCATACTGGTCGTCATGGCGACGGTGTTGCCATAATGGTCGTCATGGCGACGATGATGTCATAATGGTCGTCACGGCGACGATGATGTCATAATGGTCGTCACGGCGACGGTGATGTCATAATGGTCGTCATGGCGACGATGATGTCATACTGGTCGTCATGGTGACGGTGTTGCCATAATGGTCGTCGTGGCGACGATGATGTCAATATGGTTGTCATGGCTTTGGTGATGTCATAATGGTCGTCATGGTGACGGTGATGTCATAATGATCGTCATGGCGACGATGATGTCATAATGGTCGTCACGGCGACGATGATGTCATAATGGTCGTCACGGCGACGGTGATGTCATAATGGTCATCATGGCGATGATGATGTCATACTGGTCGTCATGGCGACGGTGTTGCCATAATGGTCGTCATGGCGACGATGATGTCATAATGGTCGTCATGGCGACGATGATGTCATAATGGTCGTCATGCCGACGATTTTGTCATAATGGTCGTCATGGCGAAGATGATGTCATAATGGTCGTCATGCCGACGATGATGTCATAATGGTCGTCATGGCGACTGTGTTGCCATAATGGTCGTCATGGCGACGATGATGTCATAATGGTCGTCATGGCGACGATGATGTCATAATGGTCGTTATGGCGACGATGATGTCAGTATGGTGGTCATGGCTTTGGTGATGTCATAATGGTCGTCATGGCGACGGTGATGTCATAATGGTCGTCATGGCAATGGTGATGTCAGAATGGTCGTCATGGCGACGATGATGTCAGTATGGTGGTCATGGCTTTGGTGATGTCATAATGGTCGTCATGGCTTTGGTGATGTCATAATGGTCGTCATGGCGACGGTGATGTCATAATGGTCGTCATGGTGACGATGATGTCATAATGGTCGTCATGGCGACGATGATGTCATAATGGTCGTCATGGCGACGATTATGTCATAATAGTCGTTATGGCGACGATGATGTCATAATGGTCGTCATGGCGACGATGATGTCATAATGGTCGCCATGGCGACGGTGTTGCCATAATGGTCGTCATGGCGACGGTGTTGCCATAATGGTCGTCATGGCGACGATGATGTCATAATGGTCGTCATGGCGACGATGATGTCATAATGGTCGTCATGGCGACGATGATGTCAGTATGGTGGTCATGGCTTTGGTGATGTCATAATGGTCGTCATGGTGACGGTGATGTCATAATGGTCGTCATGGCAATGGTGATGTCAGAATGGTCGTCATGGCGACGATGATGTCAGTATGGTGGTCATGGCTTTGGTGATGTCATAATGGTCGTCATGGCGACGATGATGTCAATATGGTTGTCATGGCGACGCTGATGTCATAATGGTCGTCATGGCGACGGTGATGTCATAATGGTCGTCATGGCGACGATGATGTCATAATGGTCGTCACGGCGACGATGATGTCATAATGGTCGTCACGGCGACGGTGATGTCATAATGGTCCTCATGGCGACGATGATGTCATACTGGTCGTCATGGCGACGGTGTTGCCATAATGGTCGTCATGGCGACGATGATGTCATAATGGTCGTCATGGCGACGATGACGTCATAATGGTCGTCATGGCGACGATGACGTCATAATGGTCGTCATGGCGACGATGACGTCATAATGGTCGTCATGGTGACGATGATGTCATAATGGTCGTCATGGCGACGGTGATGTCATACTGGTCGTCATGGCGACGGTGTTGCCATAATGGTCGTCATGGCGACGATGATGTCATAATGGTCGTCACGGCGACGATGATGTCATAATGGTCATCACGGCGACGGTGATGCCATAATGGTCGTCATGGCGACGATGATGTCATACTGGTCGTCATGTTGACGGTGTTGCCAAAATGGTCGTCGTGGCGACGATGATGTCAATATGGTTGTCATGGCTTTGGTGATGTCATAATGGTCGTCATGGCTTTGGTGATGTCTTAATGGTCGTCATGGTGACGGTGATGTCATAATGATCGTCATGGCGACGATGATGTCATAATGGTCGTCACGGCGACGATTATGTCATAATGGTCGTCACGGCGACGGTGATGTCATAATGGTCGTCATGGCGACGATGATGTCATACTGGTCGTCATGGCGACGGTGTTTCCGTAATGGTCGTCATGGCGACGATGATGTCATAATGGTCGTCATGGCGAAGATGATGTCATAATGGTCGTCATGGCGACGATGACGTCATAATGGTCGTCATGGCGACGATGATGTCATAATGGTCGTCATGGCGACGGTGATGTCATAATAGTCGTCATGGCGACGATGATGTCATAATGGTCGTCATGCCGACGATGATGTCATAATGGTCGTCATGGCGACTGTGTTGCCATAATGGTCGTCATGGCGACGATGATGTCATAATGGTCGTCATGGCGACGATGATGTCATAATGGTCGTCATGGCGACGATGATGTCCGTATGGTGGTCATGGCTTTGGTGATGTCATAATGGTCGTCATGGCGACGATGATGTCATAATGGTTGTCATGGCTTTGGTGATGTCATAATGGTCGTCATGGCGACGGTGATGTCATAATGGTCGTCATGTCGACGATGATGTCATAATGGTCGTCACGGCGACGATGATGTCATAATGGTCGTCACGGCGACGATGATGTCATAATGGTTGTCATGGTGACGATGTTGTCATACTGGTCGTCATGGCGACTGTGTTGCCATAATGGTTGTCATGGCGACGATGATGTCATAATGGTCGTCATGGCGACGATGATGTCATAATGGTCGTCATGGCGACGATGATGTCATACTGGTCGTCATGGTGACGGTGTTGCCATAATGGTCGTCATGGCGACGATGATGTCAATATGGTTGTCATGGCTTTGGTGATGTCATACTGGTCGTCATGGCGACGGTGATGTCATAATGGTCGTCACGGCGACGATGATGTCATAATGGTCGTCACGGCGACGATGATGTCTTAATAGTCGTCATGGCGACGATGATGTCATAATGGTCGTCATGCCGACGATGATGTCATAATGGTCGTCATGGCGACGGTGTTGCCATAATGGTCGTCATGGCGACGATGATGTCATAATGGTCATCATGGCGACGATGATGTCATAATGGTCGTCATGGCGACGATGATGTCAGTATGGTGGTCATGGCTTTGGTGATATCATTATGGTCGTCATGGCGACGATGATGTCATACTGTCGACATGGCGACGGTGTTGCCATAATGGTCGTCATGGCAACGATGATGTCATAATGGTCGTCATGGCGACGATGACGTCATAATGGTCGTCATGGCGACGATGACGTCATAATGGTCGTCATGGCGATGATGATGTCACAATGGTCGTCATGGCGACGATGATGTCATACTGGTCGTCATTGCGACGGTGTTGCCATAATGGTCGTCATGGCGACGGTGTTGCCATAATGGTCGTCATGGCGACGATGATGTCATAATGGTCGTCATGCCGACGATGATGTCATACTGGTCGTCATGGCGACGGTGTTGCCATAATGGTCGTCATGGCGACGATGATGCCATAATGGTCGTCATGCCGACGGTGTTGCCATAATGGTCATTATGGTGACGATGATGTCATAATGGTCGTCATTGCGACGATGATGTCATAATGGTCGTCATGGCGACGATGATGTCAGTATGGTGGTCATGGCTTTGGTGATGTCATAATGGTCGTCATGGCGACGGTGATGTCATAATGGTCGTCATGGCAATGGTGATGTCAGAATGGTCGTCATGGCGACGATGATGTCAGTATGGTGGTCATGGCTTTGGTGATGTCATAATGGTCGTCATGGCGACGATGATGTCATAATGGTCGTCATGGCGACGATGATGTCAATATGGTTGTCATGGCTTTGGTGATGTCATAATGGTCGTCACGGCGGCGGTGATGTCATAATGGTCGTCATGGCGACGATGATGTCATACTGTCGACATGGCGACGGTGTTGCCATAATGGTCGTCATGGCAACGATGATGTCATAATGGTCGTCATGGCGACGATGACGTCATAATGGTCGTCATGGCGACGATGATGTCATACTGTCGACATGGCGACGGTGTTGCCATAATGGTCGTCATGGCAACGATGATGTCATAATGGTCGTCATGGCGACGATGACGTCATAATGGTCGTCATGGCGACGATGACGTCATAATGGTCGTCATGGCGATGATGATGTCACAATGGTCGTTATGGCGACGATGATGTCATACTGGTCGTCATGGCGACGGTGTTGCCATAATGGTCGTCATGGCGACGGTGTTGCCATAATGGTCGTCATGGCGACGATGATGTCATAATGGTCGTCATGCCGACGATGATGTCATACTTGTCGTCATGGCGACGGTGTTGCCATAATGGTCGTCGTGGCGACGATGATGCCATAATGGTCGTCATGCCGACGGTGTTGCCATAATGGTCATTATGGCGACGATGATGTCATAATGGTCGTCATTGCGACGATGATGTCATAATGGTCGTCATGGCGACGATGATGTCAGTATGGTGGTCATGGCTTTGGTGATGTCATAATGGTCGTCATGGCGACGGTGATGTCATAATGGTCGTCATGGCGACGGTGATGTCATAATGGTCGTCATGGCAATGGTGATGTCAGAATGGTCGTCATGGCGACGATGATGTCAGTATGGTGGTCATGGCTTTGGTGATGTCATAATGGTCGTCATGGCGACGATGATGTCATAATGGTCGTCATGGCGACGATGATGTCAATATGGTTGTCATGGCTTTGGTGATGTCATAATGGTCGTCATGGCGACGGTGATGTCATGATGGTCATCATGGCGACGATGATGTCATAATGGTCTTCACAGCGACGATGATGTCATAATGGTCTTCACGGCGACGATGATGTCATAATGGTCGTCATGGCAATGGTGATGTCAGAATGGTCGTCATAGCGACGATGATGTCAGTATGGTGGTCATGGCTTTGGTGATGTCATAATGGTCGTCATGGCGACGATGATGTCATAATGGTTGTCATGGCTTTGGTGATGTCATAATGGTCGTCATGGCGACGGTGATGTCACAATGGTCGTCATGTCGACGATGATGTCATAATGGTCGTCACGGCGACGATGATGTTATAATGGTTGTCATGGCGACGATGTTGTCATACTGGTCGTCATGGCGACTGTGTTGCCATAATGGTTGTCATGGCGACGATGATGTCATAATGGTCGTCATGGCGACGATGATGTCATAATGGTCGTCATGGCGACGATGATGTCATACTGGTCGTCATGGTGACGGTGTTGCCATAATGGTCGTCATGGCGACGATGATGTCAATATGGTTGTCATGGCTTTGGTGATGTCATAATGGTCGTCATGGCGACGGTGATGTCATAATGGTCGTCACGGCGACGATGATGTCATAATGGTCGTCACGGCGACGATGATGTCATAATGGTCGTCATGGCGACGATGATGTCTTAATAGTCGTCATGGCGACGATGATGTCATAATGGTCGTCATGCCGACGATGATGTCATAATGGTCGTCATGGCGACGGTGTTGCCATAATGGTCGTCATGGCGACGATGATGTCATAATGGTCGTCATGGCGACGATGATATCATAATGGTCGTCATGGTGACGATGATGTCAGTATGGTGGTCATGGCTTTGGTGATGTCATAATGGTCGTCATGGCGACGGTGATGTCATAATGGTCGTCATGGCAATGGTGATGTCAGAATGGTCGTCATGGCGAGATGATGTCAGAATGGTCGTCATGGCGACGATGATGTCATAATGGTCGTCACGGCGACGATGATGTCATAATGGTCGTCACGGCGACGATGATGTCATAATGGTCGTCACGGCGGCGGTGATGTCATAATGGTCGTCACGGCGACGATGATGTCATACTGGTCGTCATGGCGACGATGATGTCATACTGGTCATCATGGCGACGGTGTTGCCATAATGGTCGTCATGGCGACGATGATGTCATCATGGTCGTCATGGCGACGATGATGTCATAATGGTCGTCATGGCGACGATGACGTCATAATGGTCGTCATGGCGACGATGATGTCATAATGGTCGTCATGGCGACGATGATGTTATACTGGTCGTCATGGCGACGGTGTTGCTTAATGGTCGTCATGGCGACGGTGATGTCATAATGGTCGTCATGCCGACGATGATGTCATAATGGTCGTCATGCCGACGATGATGTCATAATGGTCGTCATGGCGACGGTGTTGCCATAATGGTCGTCATGGCGACGATGATGTCATAATGGTCGTCATGGCGACGATGATGTCATAATGGTCGTCATGGCGACGATGATGTCAGTATGGTGGTCATGGCTTTGGTGATGTCATAATTGTCGTCATGGTGACGGTGATGTCATAATGGTCGTCATGGCAATGGTGATGTCAGAATGGTCGTCATGGCGACGATGATGTCAGTATGGTGGTCATGGCTTTAGTGATGTCATAATGGTCGTCATGGCGACGATGATGTCATAATGGTCGTCATGGCGACGATGATGTCAATATGGTTGTCATGGCTTTGGTGATGTCATAATGGTCGTCATGGCGACGGTGATGTCATAATGGTCCTCATGGCGACGATGATGTCATACTGGTCGTCATGGCGACGGTGTTGCCATAATGGTCGTCATGGCGACGATGATGTCATAATGGTCTTCATGGCGACGATGACGTCATAATGGTCGTCATGGTGACGATGATGTCATAATGGTCGTCATGGCGACGATGATGTCATACTGGTCGTCATGGCGACGGTGTTGCCATAATGGTCGTCACGGCGACGATGATGTCATAATGGTCGTCACGGCGACGATGATGTCATAATGGTCGTCATGGCGACGATGATGTCATACTGGTCGTCATGGTGACGGTGTTGCCATAATGGTCGTCGTGGCGACGATGATGTCAATATGGTTGTCATGGCTTTGGTGATGTCATAATGGTCGTCATGGCTTTGGTGATGTCATAATGGTCGTCATGGTGACGGTGATGTCATAATGATCGTCATGGCGACGATGATGTCATAATGGTCGTCACGGCGACGATGATGTCATAATGGTCGTCACGGCGACGGTGATGTCATAATGGTCATCATGGCGATGATGATGTCATACTGGTCGTCATGGCGACGGTGTTGCCATAATGGTCGTCACGGCGACGGTGATGTCATAATGGTCATCATGGCGATGATGATGTCATACTGGTCGTCATGGCGACGGTGTTGCCATAATGGTCGTCATGGCGACGATGATGTCATAATGGTCGTCATGGCGACGATGATGTCATAATGGTCGTCATGCCGACGATGTTGTCATAATGGTCGTCATGGCGAAGATGATGTCGTAATGGTCGTCATGGCGACGATGACGTCATAATGGTCGTCATGGCGACGATGATGTCATAATGGTCGTCATGGCGACGGTGATGTCATAATAGTCGTCATGGCGACGATGATGTCATAATGGTCGTCATGCCGACGATGATGTCATAATGGTCGTCATGGCGACTGTGTTGCCATAATGGTCGTCATGGCGACGATGATGTCATAATGGTCGTCATGGCGACGATGATGTCATAATGGTCGTCATGGCGACGATGATGTCAGTATGGTGGTCATGGCTTTGGTGATGTCATAATGGTCGTCATGGCGACGGTGATGTCATAATGGTCGTCATGGCAATGGTGATGTCAGAATGGTCGTCATGGCGACGATGATGTCAGTATGGTGGTCATGGCTTTGGTGATGTCATAATGGTCGTCATGGCGACTATGATGTCATAATGGTTGTCATGGCTTTGGTGATGTCATAATGGTCGTCATGGCGACGGTGATGTCATAATGGTCGTCATGGCGACGGTGATGTCATAATGGTCGTCATGGCGACGGTGATGTCATAATGGTCGTCACGGCGACGATGATGTCATAATGTTCGTCACGGCGACGATGATGTCATAATGGTCGTCACGGCGACGATGATGTCATAATGGTCGTCATGGCGACGATGATGTCATAATGGTCGTCATGGCGACTATGACGTCATAATGGTCGTCATGGCGATGATGATGTCATAATGGTCTTCATGGTGACGATGATGTCATACTGGTCGTCATGTTGACGGTGTTGCCATAATGGTCGTCATTGCGACGATGATGTCAATATGGTTGTCATGGCTTTGGTGATGTCATAATGGTCGTCATGGCGACGGTGATGTCATAATGGTCGTCATGGCGACGATGATGTCATAATGGTCGTTATGGCGACGATGATGTCATAATGGTCGTCATGGCGACGATTATGTCATAATAGTCGTCATGGCGACGATGATGTCATAATGGTCGTCATGCCGACGATGATGTCATAATGGTCGTCATGGCGACGGTGTTGCCATAATGGTCGTCATGGAGACGGTGTTGCCATAATGGTCGTCATGGCGACGGTGTTGCCATAATGGTCGTCATGGCGACGATGATGTCATAATGGTCGTCATGGCGACGATGATGTCATAATGGTCGTCATGGCGACGATGATGTCAGTATGGTGGTCATGGCTTTGGTGATGTCATAATGGTCGTCATGGTGACGGTGATGTCATAATGGTCGTCATGGCAATGGTGATGTCAGAATGGTCGTCATGGCGACGATGATGTCAGTATGGTGGTCATGGCTTTGGTGATGTCATAATGGTCGTCATGGCGACGATGATGTCATAATGGTCGTCATGGCGACGATGATGTCAATATGGTTGTCATGGCGACGGTGATGTCATAATGGTCGTCATGGCGACGGTGATGTCATAATGGTCGTCATGGCGACGATGATGTCATAATGGTCCTCATGGCGACGATGATGTCATACTGGTCGTCATGGCGACGGTGTTGCCATAATGGTCGTCATGGTGACGATGATGTCATGATGGTCGTCATGGCGACGATGACGTCATAATGGTCGTCATGGCGACGATGACGTCATAATGGTCGTCATGGTGACGATGATGTCATAATGGTCGTCATGGCGACGATGATGTCATACTGCTCGTCATGGCGACGGTGTTGCCATAATGGTCGTCATGGCGATGATGATGTCATAATGGTCGTCACGGCGACGATGATGTCATAATGGTCGTCACGGCGACGGTGATGTCATAATGGTCATCATGGCGACGATGATGTCATACTGGTCGTCATGGCGACGGTGTTGCCGTAATGGTCGTCATGGCGACGATGATGTCATAATGGTCGTCATGGCGACGATGATGTCATAATGGTCATCATGCCGACGATGTTGTCATAATGGTCGTCATGGCGAAGATGATGTCATAATGGTCGTCATGGCGACGATGACGTCATAATGGTCATCATGGCGACGATGATGTCATAATGGTCGTCATGGCGACGGTGATGTCATAATAGTCGTCATGGCGACGATGATGTCATAATGGTCGTCATGCCGACGATGATGTCATAATGGTCGTCATGGCGACTGTGTTGCCATAATGGTCGTCATGGCGACGATGATGTCATAATGGTCGTCATGGCGACGATGATGTCATAATGGTCGTCATGGCGACGATGATGTCAGTATGGTGGTCATGGCTTTGGTGATGTCATAATGGTCGTCATGGCGACGGTGATGTCATTATGGTCGTCATGGCAATGGTGATGTCAGAATGGTCGTCATGGCGACGATGATGTCAGTATGGTGGTCATGGCTTTGGTGATGTCATAATGGTCGTCATGGCGACGATGATGTCATAATGGTTGTCATGGCTTTGGTGATGTCATAATCGTCGTCATGGCGACGGTGATGTCATAATGGTCGTCATGTCGACGATGATGTCATAATGGTCGTCACGGCGACGATGATGTCATAATGGTCGTCACGGCGACGATGATGTCATAATGGTTGTCATGGCGACGATGTTGTCATACTGGTCGTCATGGCAACTGTGTTGCCATAATGGTTGTCATGGCGACGATGATGTCATAATGGTCGTCATGGCGACGATGATGTCATAATGGTCGTCATGGCGCCGATGATGTCATACTGGTCGTCATGGTGACGGTGTTGCCATAATGGTCGTCATGGCGACGATGATGTCAATATGGTTGTCATGGCTTTGGTGATGTCATAATGGTCGCCATGGCGACGGTGATGTCATAATGGTCGTCACGGCGACGATGATGTCATAATGGTCGTCATGGCGACGGTGTTGCCATAATGGTCGTCATGGCGACGATGATGTCATAATGGTCGTCATGGCGACGATGATATCATAATGGTCGTCATGGCGACGATGATGTCAGTATGGTGGTCATGGCTTTGGTGATGTCATAATGGTCGTCATGGCGACGGTGATGTCATAATGGTCGTCATGGCAATGGTGATGTCAGAATGGTCGTCATGGCGACGATGATGTCAGAATGGTCGTCATGGCGACGATGATGTCATAATGGTCGTCATGGCGACGATGATGTCATAATGGTCGTCATGCCGACGATGTTGTCATAATGGTCGTCATGGCGAAGATGATGTCGTAATGGTCGTCATGGCGACGATGACGTCATAATGGTCGTCATGGCGACGATGATGTCATAATGGTCGTCATGGCGACGGTGATGTCATAATAGTCGTCATGGCGACGATGATGTCATAATGGTCGTCATGCCGACGATGATGTCATAATGGTCGTCATGGCGACTGTGTTGCCATAATGGTCGTCATGGCGACGATGATGTCATAATGGTCGTCATGGCGACGATGATGTCATAATGGTCGTCATGGCGACGATGATGTCAGTATGGTGGTCATGGCTTTGGTGATGTCATAATGGTCGTCATGGCGACGGTGATGTCATAATGGTCGTCATGGCAATGGTGATGTCAGAATGGTCGTCATGGCGACGATGATGTCAGTATGGTGGTCATGGCTTTGGTGATGTCATAATGGTCGTCATGGCGACGATGATGTCATAATGGTTGTCATGGCTTTGGTGATGTCATAATGGTCGTCATGGCGACGGTGATGTCATAATGGTCGTCATGGCGACGGTGATGTCATAATGGTCGTCATGGCGACGGTGATGTCATAATGGTCGTCACGGCGACGATGATGTCATAATGTTCGTCACGGCGACGATGATGTCATAATGGTCGTCACGGCGACGATGATGTCATAATGGTCGTCATGGCGACGATGATGTCATAATGGTCGTCATGGCGACTATGACGTCATAATGGTCGTCATGGCGATGATGATGTCATAATGGTCTTCATGGTGACGATGATGTCATACTGGTCGTCATGTTGACGGTGTTGCCATAATGGTCGTCATTGCGACGATGATGTCAATATGGTTGTCATGGCTTTGGTGATGTCATAATGGTCGTCATGGCTTTGGTGATGTCATAATGGTCGTCATGGCGACGGTGATGTCATAATGGTCGTCATGGCGACGATGATGTCATAATGGTCGTCATGGCGACGATTATGTCATAATAGTCGTCATGGCGACGATGATGTCATAATGGTCGTCATGCCGACGATGATGTCATAATGGTCGTCATGGCGACGGTGTTGCCATAATGGTCGTCATGGAGACGGTGTTGCCATAATGGTCGTCATGGCGACGGTGTTGCCATAATGGTCGTCATGGCGACGATGATGTCATAATGGTCGTCATGGCGACGATGATGTCATAATGGTCGTCATGGCGACGATGATGTCAGTATGGTGGTCATGGCTTTGGTGATGTCATAATGGTCGTCATGGTGACGGTGATGTCATAATGGTCGTCATGGCAATGGTGATGTCAGAATGGTCGTCATGGCGACGATGATGTCAGTATGGTGGTCATGGCTTTGGTGATGTCATAATGGTCGTCATGGCGACGATGATGTCATAATGGTCGTCATGGCGACGATGATGTCAATATGGTTGTCATGGCGACGGTGATGTCATAATGGTCGTCATGGCGACGGTGATGTCATAATGGTCGTCATGGCGACGATGATGTCATAATGGTCCTCATGGCGACGATGATGTCATACTGGTCGTCATGGCGACGGTGTTGCCATAATGGTCGTCATGGTGACGATGATGTCATGATGGTCGTCATGGCGACGATGACGTCATAATGGTCGTCATGGCGACGATGACGTCATAATGGTCGTCATGGTGACGATGATGTCATAATGGTCGTCATGGCGACGATGATGTCATACTGCTCGTCATGGCGACGGTGTTGCCATAATGGTCGTCATGGCGATGATGATGTCATAATGGTCGTCACGGCGACGATGATGTCATAATGGTCGTCACGGCGACGGTGATGTCATAATGGTCATCATGGCGACGATGATGTCATACTGGTCGTCATGGCGACGGTGTTGCCGTAATGGTCGTCATGGCGACGATGATGTCATAATGGTCGTCATGGCGACGATGATGTCATAATGGTCATCATGCCGACGATGTTGTCATAATGGTCGTCATGGCGAAGATGATGTCATAATGGTCGTCATGGCGACGATGACGTCATAATGGTCATCATGGCGACGATGATGTCATAATGGTCGTCATGGCGACGGTGATGTCATAATAGTCGTCATGGCGACGATGATGTCATAATGGTCGTCATGCCGACGATGATGTCATAATGGTCGTCATGGCGACTGTGTTGCCATAATGGTCGTCATGGCGACGATGATGTCATAATGGTCGTCATGGCGACGATGATGTCATAATGGTCGTCATGGCGACGATGATGTCAGTATGGTGGTCATGGCTTTGGTGATGTCATAATGGTCGTCATGGCGACGGTGATGTCATTATGGTCGTCATGGCAATGGTGATGTCAGAATGGTCGTCATGGCGACGATGATGTCAGTATGGTGGTCATGGCTTTGGTGATGTCATAATGGTCGTCATGGCGACGATGATGTCATAATGGTTGTCATGGCTTTGGTGATGTCATAATCGTCGTCATGGCGACGGTGATGTCATAATGGTCGTCATGTCGACGATGATGTCATAATGGTCGTCACGGCGACGATGATGTCATAATGGTCGTCACGGCGACGATGATGTCATAATGGTTGTCATGGCGACGATGTTGTCATACTGGTCGTCATGGCAACTGTGTTGCCATAATGGTTGTCATGGCGACGATGATGTCATAATGGTCGTCATGGCGACGATGATGTCATAATGGTCGTCATGGCGCCGATGATGTCATACTGGTCGTCATGGTGACGGTGTTGCCATAATGGTCGTCATGGCGACGATGATGTCAATATGGTTGTCATGGCTTTGGTGATGTCATAATGGTCGCCATGGCGACGGTGATGTCATAATGGTCGTCACGGCGACGATGATGTCATAATGGTCGTCATGGCGACGGTGTTGCCATAATGGTCGTCATGGCGACGATGATGTCATAATGGTCGTCATGGCGACGATGATATCATAATGGTCGTCATGGCGACGATGATGTCAGTATGGTGGTCATGGCTTTGGTGATGTCATAATGGTCGTCATGGCGACGGTGATGTCATAATGGTCGTCATGGCAATGGTGATGTCAGAATGGTCGTCATGGCGACGATGATGTCAGAATGGTCGTCATGGCGACGATGATGTCATAATGGTCGTCATGGCGACGATGATGTCATAATGGTCGTCATGCCGACGATGTTGTCATAATGGTCGTCATGGCGAAGATGATGTCGTAATGGTCGTCATGGCGACGATGACGTCATAATGGTCGTCATGGCGACGATGATGTCATAATGGTCGTCATGGCGACGGTGATGTCATAATAGTCGTCATGGCGACGATGATGTCATAATGGTCGTCATGCCGACGATGATGTCATAATGGTCGTCATGGCGACTGTGTTGCCATAATGGTCGTCATGGCGACGATGATGTCATAATGGTCGTCATGGCGACGATGATGTCATAATGGTCGTCATGGCGACGATGATGTCAGTATGGTGGTCATGGCTTTGGTGATGTCATAATGGTCGTCATGGCGACGGTGATGTCATAATGGTCGTCATGGCAATGGTGATGTCAGAATGGTCGTCATGGCGACGATGATGTCAGTATGGTGGTCATGGCTTTGGTGATGTCATAATGGTCGTCATGGCGACGATGATGTCATAATGGTTGTCATGGCTTTGGTGATGTCATAATGGTCGTCATGGCGACGGTGATGTCATAATGGTCGTCATGGCGACGGTGATGTCATAATGGTCGTCATGGCGACGGTGATGTCATAATGGTCGTCACGGCGACGATGATGTCATAATGTTCGTCACGGCGACGATGATGTCATAATGGTCGTCACGGCGACGATGATGTCATAATGGTCGTCATGGCGACGATGATGTCATAATGGTCGTCATGGCGACTATGACGTCATAATGGTCGTCATGGCGATGATGATGTCATAATGGTCTTCATGGTGACGATGATGTCATACTGGTCGTCATGTTGACGGTGTTGCCATAATGGTCGTCATTGCGACGATGATGTCAATATGGTTGTCATGGCTTTGGTGATGTCATAATGGTCGTCATGGCTTTGGTGATGTCATAATGGTCGTCATGGCGACGGTGATGTCATAATGGTCGTCATGGCGACGATGATGTCATAATGGTCGTCATGGCGACGATTATGTCATAATAGTCGTCATGGCGACGATGATGTCATAATGGTCGTCATGCCGACGATGATGTCATAATGGTCGTCATGGCGACGGTGTTGCCATAATGGTCGTCATGGAGACGGTGTTGCCATAATGGTCGTCATGGCGACGGTGTTGCCATAATGGTCGTCATGGCGACGATGATGTCATAATGGTCGTCATGGCGACGATGATGTCATAATGGTCGTCATGGCGACGATGATGTCAGTATGGTGGTCATGGCTTTGGTGATGTCATAATGGTCGTCATGGTGACGGTGATGTCATAATGGTCGTCATGGCAATGGTGATGTCAGAATGGTCGTCATGGCGACGATGATGTCAGTATGGTGGTCATGGCTTTGGTGATGTCATAATGGTCGTCATGGCGACGATGATGTCATAATGGTCGTCATGGCGACGATGATGTCATAATGGTCGTCATGGCGACGATGATGTCAGTATGGTGGTCATGGCTTTGGTGATGTCATAATGGTCGTCATGGCGACGGTGATGTCATAATGGTCGTCATGGCAATGGTGATGTCAGAATGGTCGTCATGGCGACGATGATGTCAGTATGGTGGTCATGGCTTTGGTGATGTCATAATGGTCGTCATGGCGACGATGATGTCATAATGGTTGTCATGGCTTTGGTGATGTCATAATGGTCGTCATGGCGACGGTGATGTCATAATGGTCGTCATGGCGACGGTGATGTCATAATGGTCGTCATGGCGACGGTGATGTCATAATGGTCGTCACGGCGACGATGATGTCATAATGGTCGTCACGGCGACGATGATGTCATAATGGTCGTCACGGCGACGATGATGTCATAATGGTCGTCATGGCGACGATGATGTCATAATGGTCGTCATGGCGACTATGACGTCATAATGGTCGTCATGGCGATGATGATGTCATAATGGTCTTCATGGTGACGATGATGTCATACTGGTCGTCATGTTGACGGTGTTGCCATAATGGTCGTCATTGCGACGATGATGTCAATATGGTTGTCATGGCTTTGGTGATGTCATAATGGTCGTCATGGCTTTGGTGATGTCATAATGGTCGTCATGGCGACGGTGATGTCATAATGGTAGTCATGGCGACGATGATGTCATAATGGTCGTCATGGCGACGATGATGTCATAATGGTCGTCATGGCGACGATTATGTCATAATAGTCGTCATGGCGACGATGATGTCATAATGGTCGTCATGCCGACGATGATGTCATAATGGTCGTCATGGCGACGGTGTTGCCATAATGGTCGTCATGGAGACGGTGTTGCCATAATGGTCGTCATGGCGACGGTGTTGCCATAATGGTCGTCATGGCGACGATGATGTCATAATGGTCGTCATGGCGACGATGATGTCATAATGGTCGTCATGGCGACGATGATGTCATACTGGTCGTCATGGCTTTGGTGATGTCATAATGGTCGTCATGGTGACGGTGATGTCATAATGGTCGTCATTGCAATGGTGATGTCAGAATGGTCGTCATGGCGACGATGATGTCAGTATGGTGGTCATGGCTTTGGTGATGTCATAATGGTCGTCATGGCGACGATGATGTCATAATGGTCGTCATGGCGACGATGATGTCAATATGGTTGTCATGGCGACGGTGATGTCATAATGGTCGTCAAGGCGACGGTGATGTCATAATGGTCGTCATGGCGACGATGATGTCATAATGGTCGTCACGGCGACGATGATGTCATAATGGTCGTCATGGCGACGGTGATGTCATAATGGTCGTCATGGTGACGATGATGTCATGATGGTCGTCATGGCGACGATGACGTCATAATGGTCGTCATGGCGACGATGACGTCATAATGGTCGTCATGGTGACGATGATGTCATAATGGTCATCATGGCGACGATGATGTCATACTGCTCGTCATGGCGACGGTGTTGCCATAATGGTCGTCATGGCGATGATGATGTCATAATGGTCGTCACGGCGACGATGATGTCATAATGGTCGTCACGGCGACGGTGATGTCATAATGGTCATCATGGCGACGATGATGTCATACTGGTCGTCATGGCGACGGTGTTGCCGTAATGGTCGTCATGGCGACGATGATGTCATAATGGTCGTCATGGCGACGATGATGTCATAATGGTCATCATGCCGACGATGTTGTCATAATGGTCGTCATGGCGAAGATGATGTCATAATGGTCGTCATGGCGACGATGACGTCATAATGGTCATCATGGCGACGATGATGTCATAATGGTCGTCATGGCGACGGTGATGTCATAATAGTCGTCATGGCGACGATGATGTCATAATGGTCGTCATGCCGACGATGATGTCATAATGGTCGTCATGGCGACTGTGTTGCCATAATGGTCGTCATGGCGACGATGATGTCATAATGGTCGTCATGGCGACGATGATGTCATAATGGTCGTCATGGCGACGATGATGTCAGTATGGTGGTCATGGCTTTGGTGATGTCATAATGGTCGTCATGGCGACGGTGATGTCATTATGGTCGTCATGGCAATGGTGATGTCAGAATGGTCGTCATGGCGACGATGATGTCAGTATGGTGGTCATGGCTTTGGTGATGTCATAATGGTCGTCATGGCGACGATGATGTCATAATGGTTGTCATGGCTTTGGTGATGTCATAATGGTCGTCATGGCGACGGTGATGTCATAATAGTCGTCATGTCGACGATGATGTCATAATGGTCGTCACGGCGACGATGATGTCATAATGGTCGTCACGGCGACGATGATGTCATAATGGTTGTCATGGCGACGATGTTGTCATACTGGTCGTCATGGCAACTGTGTTGCCATAATGGTTGTCATGGCGACGATGATGTCATAATGGTCGTCATGGCGACGATGATGTCATAATGGTCGTCATGGCGCCGATGATGTCATACTGGTTGTCATGGTGACGGTGTTGCCATAATGGTCGTCATGGCGACGATGATGTCAATATGGTTGTCATGGCTTTGGTGATGTCATAATGGTCGCCATGGCGACGGTGATGTCATAATGGTCGTCACGGCGACGATGATGTCATAATGGTCGTCATGGCGACGGTGTTGCCATAATGGTCGTCATGGCGACGATGATGTCATAATGGTCGTCATGGCGACGATGATATCATAATGGTCGTCATGGCGACGATGATGTCAGTATGGTGGTCATGGCTTTGGTGATGTCATAATGGTCGTCATGGCGACGGTGATGTCATAATGGTCGTCATGGCAATGGTGATGTCAGAATGGTCGTCATGGCGACGATGATGTCAGAATGGTCGTCATGGCGACGATGATGTTATAATGGTCGTCATGGCGACGATGATGTCATAATGGTCGTCACGGCGACGATGATGTCATAATGGTCGTCACGGCGACGATGATGTCATAATGGTCGTCACGGCGGCGGTGATGTCATAATGGTCGTCATGGCGACGATGATGTCATACTGTCGACATGGCGACGGTGTTGCCATAATGGTCGTCATGGCAACGATGATGTCATAATGGTCGTCATGGCGACGATGACGTCATAATGGTCGTCATGGCGACGATGATGTCATACTGTCGACATGGCGATGGTGTTGCCATAATGGTCGTCATGGCAACGATGATGTCATAATGGTCGTCATGGCGACGATGACGTCATAATGGTCGTCATGGCGACGATGACGTCATAATGGTCGTCATGGCGATGATGATGTCACAATGGTCGTCATGGCGACGATGATGTCATACTGGTCGTCATAGCGACGGTGTTGCCATAATGGTCGTCATGGCGACGGTGTTGCCATAATGGTCGTCATGGCGACGATGATGTCATAATGGTCGTCATGCCGACGATGATGTCATACTGGTCGTCATGGCGACGGTGTTGCCATAATGGTCGTCATGGCGACGATGATGCCATAATGGTCGTCATGCCGACGGTGTTGCCATAATGGTTATTATGGCGACGATGATGTCATAATGGTCGTCATTGCGACGATGATGTCATAATGGTCGTCATGGCGACGATGATGTCAGTATGGTGGTCATGGCTTTGGTGATGTCATAATGGTCGTCATGGCGACGGTGATGTCATAATGGTCGTCATGGCAATGGTGATGTCAGAATGGTCGTCATGGCGACGATGATGTCAGTATGGTGGTCATGGCTTTGGTGATGTCATAATGGTCGTCATGGCGACGATGATGTCATAATGGTCGTCATGGCGACGATGATGTCAATATGGTTGTCATGGCTTTGGTGATGTCATAATGGTCGTCATGGCGACGGTGATGTCATAATGGTCATCATGGCGACGATGATGTCATAATGGTCTTCACGGCGACGATGATGTCATAATGGTCGTCACAGCGACGGTGATGTCATAATGGTCATCATGGCGACGATGATGCCATACTGGTCGTCATGGCGACGGTGTTGCCATAATGGTCGTCATGGCGACGATGATGTCATAATGGTCGTCATGGCGACGATGACGTCATAATGGTCGTCATGCCGAAGATGATGTCATAATGGTCGTCATGGCGACGGTGTTGCCATAATGGTCATCATGGCGACGATGATGTCATAATGGTCGTCATGGCGACGATGATGTCATAATAGTCGTCATGGCGACGATGATGTCAGTATGGTGGTCATGGCTTTGGTGATGTCATAATTGTCGTCATGGTGACGATGATGTCATAATGGTCGTCATGGTGACGGTGTTGCCATAATGGTCGTCGTGGCGACGATGATGTCAATATGGTTGTCATGGCTTTGGTGATGTCATAATGGTCGTCATGGCTTTGGTGATGTCATAATGGTCGTCATGGTGACGGTGATGTCATAATGATCGTCATGGCGACGATGATGTCATAATGGTCGTCACGGCGACGATGATGTCATAATGGTCGTCACGGCGACGGTGATGTCATAATGGTCATCATGGCGATGATGATGTCATACTGGTCGTCATGGCGACGGTGTTGCCATAATGGTCGTCATGGCGACGATGATGTCATAATGGTCGTCATGGGGCTGATGATGTCATAATGGTCGTCATGCCGACGATGTTGTCATAATGGTCGTCATGGCGAAGATGATGTCATAATGGTCGTCATGGCGACGATGACGTCATAATGGTCGTCATGGCGACGATGATGTCATAATGGTCGTCATGGCGACGGTGATGTCATAATAGTCGTCATGGCGACGATGATGTCATAATGGTCGTCATGCCGACGATGATGTCATAATGGTCGTCATGGCGACTGTGTTGCCATAATGGTAGTCATGGCGACGATGATGTCATAATGGTTGTCATGGCGACGATGATGTCATAATGGTCGTCATGGCGACGATGATGTCAGTATGGTGGTCATGGCTTTGGTGATGTCATAATGGTCGTCATGGCGACGGTGATGTCATAATGGTCGTCATGGCAATGGTGATGTCAGAATGGTCGTCATGGCGACGATGATGTCAGTATGGTGGTCATGGCTTTGGTGATGTCATAATGGTCGTCATGGCGACGATGATGTCATAATGGTTGTCATGGCTTTGATGATGTCATAATGGTCGTCATGGCGACGGTGATGTCATAATGGTCGTCATGGCGACGGTGATGTCATAATGGTCGTCATGTCGACGATGATGTCATAATGGTCGTCACGGCGACGATGATGTCATAATGGTCGTCACGGCGACGATGATGTCATAATGGTCGTCATGGCGACGATGATGTCATAATGGTCGTCATGGCGACGATGATGTCATAATGGTCGTCATGGCGACTATGACATCATAATGGTCGTCATGGCGACGATGATGTCATAATGGTCTTCATGGCGACGATGATGTCATACTGGTCGTCATGTTGACGGTGTTGCCATAATGGTCGTCATTGCGACGATGATGTCAATATGGTTGTCATGGCTTTGGTGATGTCATAATGGTCGTCATGGCTTTGGTGATGTCATAATGGTCGTCATGGCGACGGTGATGTCATAATGGTCGTCATGGCGACGATGATGTCATAATGGTCGTCATGGCGACGGTGTTGCCATAATGGTCGTCATGGCGACGGTGTTGCCATAATGGTCGTCATGGCGACGATGATGTCATAATGGTCGTCATGGCGACGATGATGTCATAATGGTCGTCATGGCGATAATGATGTCAGTATGGTGGTCATGGCTTTGGTGATGTCATAATGGTCGTCATGGTGACGGTGATGTCATAATGGTCGTCATGGCAATGGTGATGTCAGAATGGTCGTCATGGCGACGATGATGTCAGTATGGAGGTCATGGCTTTGGTGATGTCATAATGGTCGTCATGGCGACGATGATGTCATAATGGTCGTCATGGCGACGATGATGTCAATATGGTTGTCATGGCGACGGTGATGTCATAATGGTCGTCATGGCGACGGTGATGTCATAATGGTCGTCATGGCGACGATGATGTCATAATGGTCGTCACGGCGACGATGATGTCATAATGGTCGTCACGGCGACGGTGATGTCATAATGGTCCTCATGGCGACGATGATGTCATACTGGTCGTCATGGCGATGGTGTTGCCATAATGGTCGTCATGGCGACGATGATGTCATGATGGTCGTCATGGCGACGATGACGTCATAATGGTCGTCATGGCGACGATGACGTCATAATGGTCGTCATGGTGACGATGATGTCATAATGGTCGTCATGGCGACGATGATGTCATACTGGTCGTCATGGCGACGGTGTTGCCATAATGGTCGTCATGGCGATGATGATGTCATAATGGTCGTCACGGCGACGATGATGTCATAATGGTCGTCACGGCGACGGTGATGTCATAATGGTCATCATGGCGACGATGATGTCATACTGGTCGTCATGGCGACGGTGTTGCCGTAATGGTCGTCATGGCGACGATGATGTCATAATGGTTGTCATGGCGACGATGATGTCATAATGGTCGTCATGCCGACGATGTTGTCATAATGGTCGTCATGGCGAAGATGATGTCATAATGGTCGTCATGGCGACGATGACGTCATAATGGTCGTCATGGCGACGATGACGTCATAATGGTCGTCATGGCGACGGTGATGTCATAATAGTCGTCATGGCGACGATGATGTCATAATGGTCGTCATGCCGACGATGATGTCATAATGGTCGTCATGGCGACTGTGTTGCCATAATGGTCGTCATGGCGACGATGATGTCATAATGGTCGTCATGGCGACGATGATGTCATAATGGTCGTCATGGCGACGATGATGTCAGTATGGTGGTCATGGCTTTGGTGATGTCATAATGGTCGTCATGGCGACGGTGATGTCATAATGGTCGTCATGGCAATGGTGATGTCAGAATGGTCGTCATGGCGACGATGATGTCAGTATGGTGGTCATGGCTTTGGTGATGTCATAATGGTCGTCATGGCGACGATGATGTCATAATGGTTGTCATGGCTTTGGTGATGTCATAATGGTCGTCATGGCGACGGTGATGTCATAATGGTCGTCATGTCGACGATGATGTCATAATGGTCGTCATGGCGACGATGATGTCATAATGGTCGTCACGGCGACACTGATGTCATAATGGTTGTCATGGCGACGATGTTGTCATACTGGTCGTCATGGCGACTGTGTTGCCATAATGGTTGTCATGGCGACGATGATGTCATAATGGTCGTCATGGCGACGATGATGTCATAATGGTCGTCATGGCGACGATGATGTCATACTGGTCGTCATGGTGACGGTGTTGCCATAATGGTCGTCATGGCGACGATGATGTCAATATGGTTGTCATGGCTTTGGTGATGTCATAATGGTCGTCATGGCGACGGTGATGTCATAATGGTCGTCACGGCGACGATGATGTCATAATGGTCGTCACGGCGACGATGATGTCATAATGGTCGTCATGGCGACGATGATGTCTTAATAGTCGTCATGGCGACGATGATGTCATAATGGTCGTCATGCCGACGATGATGTCATAATGGTCGTCATGGCGACGGTGTTGCCATAATGGTCGTCATGGCGACGATGATGTCATAATGGTCGTCATGGCGACGATGATATCATAATGGTCGTCATGGCGACGATGATGTCAGTATGGTGGTCATGGCTTTGGTGATGTCATAATGGTCGTCATGGCGACGGTGATGTCATAATGGTCGTCATGGCAATGGTGATGTCAGAATGGTCGTCATGGCGGCGATGATGTCAGAATGGTCGTCATGGCGACGATGATGTCATAATGGTCGTCAAGGCGACGATGATGTCATAATGGTCGTCACGGCGACGATGATGTCATAATGGTCGTCACGGCGGCGGTGATGTCATAATGGTCGTCATGGCGACGATGATGTCATACTGTCGACATGGCGACGGTGTTGCCATAATGGTCGTCATGGCAACGATGATGTCATAATGGTCGTCATGGCGACGATGACGTCATAATGGTCGTCATGGCGACGATGATGTCATACTGTCGACATGGCGACGGTGTTGCCATAATGGTCGTCATGGCAACGATGATGTCATAATGGTTGTCATGGCGACGATGACGTCATAATGGTCGTCATGGCGACGATGACGTCATAATGGTCGTCATGGCGATGATGATGTCACAATGGTCGTCATGGCGACGATGATGTCATACTGGTCGTCATGGCGACGGTGTTGCCATAATGGTCGTCATGGCGACGGTGTTGCCATAATGGTCGTCATGGCGACGATGATGTCATAATGGTCGTCATGCCGACGATGATGTCATACTGGTCGTCATGGCGACGGTGTTGCCATAATGGTCGTCATGGCGACGATGATGCCATAATGGTCGTCATGCCGACGGTGTTGCCATAATGGTCATTATGGCGACGATGATGTCATAATGGTCGTCATTGCGACGATGATGTCATAATGGTCGTCATGGCGACGATGATGTCAGTATGGTGGTCATGGCTTTGGTGATGTCATAATGGTCGTCATGGCGACGGTGATGTCATAATGGTCTTCATGGCAATGGTGATGTCAGAATGGTCGTCATGGCGACGATGATGTCAGTATGGTGGTCATGGCTTCGGTGATGTCATAATGGTCGTCATGGCGACGATGATGTCATAATGGTCTTCACGGCGACGATGATGTCATAATGGTCGTCACAGCGACGGTGATGTCATAATGGTCATCATGGCGACGATGATGTCATAATGGTCTTCACGGCGACGATGATGTCATAATGGTCGTCACAGCGACGGTGATGTCATAATGGTCATCATGGCGACGATGATGCCATACTGGTCGTCATGGCGACGGTGTTGTCATAATGGTCGTCATGGCGACGATGACGTCATAATGGTCGTCATGCCGACGATGATGTCATAATGGTCGTCATGGCGACGGTGTTGCCATAATGGTCGTCATGGCGACGATGATGTCATAATGGTCGTCATGGCGACGATGATGTCATAATGGTCGTCATGGCGACGATGATGTCAATATGGTCGTCATGGCTTTGGTGATGTCATAATGGTCGTCACGGCGACGATGATGTCATAATGGTCGTCACGGCGACGATGATGTCATAATGGTCGTCACGGCTACGGTGATGTCATAATGGTCGTCACGGCGACGATGATGTCATAATGGTCGTCACGGCGACGGTGATGTCATAATGGTCGTCACGGCGACGATGATGTCATACTGGTCGTCATGGCGACGATGATGTCATCATGGTCGTCATGGCGACGATGATGTCATAATGGTCGTCATGGCGACGATGACGTCATAATGGTCGTCATGGCGACGATGATGTTATACTGGTCGTCATGGCGACGGTGTTGCTTAATGGTCGTCATGGCGACGGTGATGTCATAATGGTCGTCATGCCGACGATGATGTCATAATGGTCGTCATGGTGAAGATGATGTCATAATGGTCGTCATGGCGACGATGATGTCATAATGGTCGTCATGGCGACGGTGATGTCATAATGGTCGTCATGGCGACGATGATGTCATAATAGTCGTCATGGCGACGATGATGTCATAATGGTCGTCATGCCGACGATGATGTCATAATGGTCGTCATGGCGACGGTGTTGCCATAATGGTCGTCATGGCGACGATGATGTCATAATGGTCGTCATGGCGACGATGATGTCATAATGGTCGTCATGGCGATGATGATGTCAGTATGGTGGTCATGGCATTGGTGATGTCATAATGGTCGTCATGGCGACGGTGATGTCATAATGGTCGTCATGGCAATGGTGATATCAGAATGGTCGTCATGGCGACGATGATGTCAGTATGGTGGTCATGGCTTTGGTGATGTCATAATGGTCGTCATGGCGACGATGATGTCATAATGGTCGTCATGGCGACGATGATGTCAATATGGTTGTCATGGCTTTGGTGATGTCATAATGGTCGTCATGGCGACGGTGATGTCATAATGGTCGTCATGGCGACGATGATGTCATAATGGTCGTCACGGCGACGATGATGTCATAATGGTCGTCACGGCGACAGTGATGTCATAATGGGCGTCATGGCGACGATGATGTCATACTGGTCGTCATGGCGACGGTGTTGCCATAATGGTCGTCATGGCGATGATGATGTCATAATGGTCGTCATGGCGACGATGATGCCATAATGGTCGTCATGGCGACGATGACGTCATAATGGTCGTCATGGCGACGATGATGTCATAATGGTCGTCATAGCGACGAAGATGTCATACTGGTCGTCATGGCGACGATGACGTCATAATGGTCGTCACGGCGACGATGATGTCATAATGGTCGTCATGGCGACGGTGATGTCATAATGGTCGTCATGGCGACGATGATGTCATACTGGTCGTCATGGCGACGGTGTTGCCATAATCGTCGTCATGGCGACTATGACGTCATAATGGTCGTCATGGCGACGATGATGTCATAATGGTCTTCATGGTGACGATGATGTCATACTGGTCGTCATGGTGACGGTGTTGCCATAATGGTCGTCATGGCGACGATGATGTCAATATGGTTGTCATGGCTTTGGTGATGTCATAATGGTCGTCATGGCTTTGGTGATGTCATAATGGTCGTCATGGCGACGATGATGTCATAATGGTCGTCATGGCGACGATGATGTCATACTGGTCGTCATGGCGACGGTGTTGCCATAATGGTCGTCATGGCGATGATGATGTCACAATGGTCGTCATGGCGACGATGATGTCATACTGGTCGTCATGGCGACGGTGTTGCCATAATGGTCGTCATGGCGACGGTGTTGCCATAATGGTCGTCATGGCGACGATGATGTCATAATGGTCGTCATGCCGACGATGATGTCATACTGGTCGTCATGGCGACGGTGTTGCCATAATGGTCGTCATGGCGACGATGATGCCATAATGGTCGTCATGCCGACGGTGTTGCCATAATGGTCATTATGGCGACGATGATGTCATAATGGTCGTCATTGCGACGATGATGTCATAATGGTCGTCATGGCGACGATGATGTCAGTATGGTGGTCATGGCTTTGGTGATGTCATAATGGTCGTCACGGCGACGATGATGTCATAATGGTCGTCATGGCGACGATGATGTCATAATGGTCGTCATGGCGACGATGATGTCATAATGGTCGTCATGGCGACTATGACATCATAATGGTCGTCATGGCAACGATGATGTCATAATGGTCTTCATGGTGACGATGATGTCATACTGGTCGTCATGTTGACGGTGTTGCCATAATGGTCGTCATTGCGACGATGATGTCAATATGGTTGTCATGGCTTTGGTGATGTCATAATGGTCGTCATGGCTTTGGTGATGTCATAATGGTCGTCATGGCGACGGTGATGTCATAATGGTCGTCATGGCGACGATGATGTCATAATGGTCGTCATGGCGACGGTGTTGCCATAATGGTCGTCATGGCGACGGTGTTGCCATAATGGTCGTCATGGCGACGATGATGTCATAATGGTCGTCATGGCTACGATGATGTCATAATGGTCGTCATGGCGATGATGATGTCAGTATGGTGGTCATGGCTTTGGTGATGTCATAATGGTCGTCATGGTGACGGTGATGTCATAATGGTCGTCATGGCAATGGTGATGTCAGAATGGTCGTCATGGCGACGATGATGTCAGTATGGAGGTCATGGCTTTGGTGATGTCATAATGGTCGTCATGGCGACGATGATGTCATAATGGTCGTCATGGCGACGATGATGTCAATATGGTTGTCATGGCGACGGTGATGTCATAATGGTCGTCATGGCGACGGTGATGTCATAATGGTCGTCATGGCGACGATGATGTCATAATGGTCGTCACGGCGACGATGATGTCATAATGGTCGTCACGGCGACGGTGATGTCATAATGGTCCTCATGGCGACGATGATGTCATACTGGTCGTCATGGCGATGGTGTTGCCATAATGGTCGTCATGGCGACGATGATGTCATGATGGTCGTCATGGCGACGATGACGTCATAATGGTCGTCATGGCGACGATGACGTCATAATGGTCGTCATGGTGACGATGATGTCATAATGGTCGTCATGGCGACGATGATGTCATACTGGTCGTCATGGCGACGGTGTTGCCATAATGGTCGTCATGGCGATGATGATGTCATAATGGTCGTCACGGCGACGATGATGTCATAATGGTCGTCACGGCGACGGTGTTGCCGTAATGGTCGTCATGGCGACGATGATGTCATAATGGTTGTCATGGCGACGATGATGTCATAATGGTCGTCATGCCGACGATGTTGTCATAATGGTCGTCATGGCGAAGATGATGTCATAATGGTCGTCATGGCGACGATGACGTCATAATGGTCGTCATGGCGACGATGACGTCATAATGGTCGTCATGGCGACGGTGATGTCATAATAGTCGTCATGGCGACGATGATGTCATAATGGTCGTCATGCCGACGATGATGTCATAATGGTCGTCATGGCGACTGTGTTGCCATAATGGTCGTCATGGCGACGATGATGTCATAATGGTCGTCATGGCGACGATGATGTCATAATGGTCGTCATGGCGACGATGATGTCAGTATGGTGGTCATGGCTTTGGTGATGTCATAATGGTCGTCATGGCGACGGTGATGTCATAATGGTCGTCATGGCAATGGTGATGTCAGAATGGTCGTCATGGCGACGATGATGTCAGTATGGTGGTCATGGCTTTGGTGATGTCATAATGGTCGTCATGGCGACGATGATGTCATAATGGTTGTCATGGCTTTGGTGATGTCATAATGGTCGTCATGGCGACGGTGATGTCATAATGGTCGTCATGTCGACGATGATGTCATAATGGTCGTCATGGCGACGATGATGTCATAATGGTCGTCACGGCGACACTGATGTCATAATGGTTGTCATGGCGACGATGTTGTCATACTGGTCGTCATGGCGACTGTGTTGCCATAATGGTTGTCATGGCGACGATGATGTCATAATGGTCGTCATGGCGACGATGATGTCATAATGGTCGTCATGGCGACGATGATGTCATACTGGTCGTCATGGTGACGGTGTTGCCATAATGGTCGTCATGGCGACGATGATGTCAATATGGTTGTCATGGCTTTGGTGATGTCATAATGGTCGTCATGGCGACGGTGATGTCATAATGGTCGTCACGGCGACGATGATGTCATAATGGTCGTCACGGCGACGATGATGTCATAATGGTCGTCATGGCGACGATGATGTCTTAATAGTCGTCATGGCGACGATGATGTCATAATGGTCGTCATGCCGACGATGATGTCATAATGGTCGTCATGGCGACGGTGTTGCCATAATGGTCGTCATGGCGACGATGATGTCATAATGGTCGTCATGGCGACGATGATATCATAATGGTCGTCATGGCGACGATGATGTCAGTATGGTGGTCATGGCTTTGGTGATGTCATAATGGTCGTCATGGCGACGGTGATGTCATAATGGTCGTCATGGCAATGGTGATGTCAGAATGGTCGTCATGGCGGCGATGATGTCAGAATGGTCGTCATGGCGACGATGATGTCATAATGGTCGTCACGGCGACGATGATGTCATAATGGTCGTCACGGCGACGATGATGTCATAATGGTCGTCACGGCGGCGGTGATGTCATAATGGTCGTCATGGCGACGATGATGTCATACTGTCGACATGGCGACGGTGTTGCCATAATGGTCGTCATGGCAACGATGATGTCATAATGGTCGTCATGGCGACGATGACGTCATAATGGTCGTCATGGCGACGATGATGTCATACTGTCGACATGGCGACGGTGTTGCCATAATGGTCGTCATGGCAACGATGATGTCATAATGGTTGTCATGGCGACGATGACGTCATAATGGTCGTCATGGCGACGATGACGTCATAATGGTCGTCATGGCGATGATGATGTCACAATGGTCGTCATGGCGACGATGATGTCATACTGGTCGTCATGGCGACGGTGTTGCCATAATGGTCGTCATGGCGACGGTGTTGCCATAATGGTCGTCATGGCGACGATGATGTCATAATGGTCGTCATGCCGACGATGATGTCATACTGGTCGTCATGGCGACGGTGTTGCCATAATGGTCGTCATGGCGACGATGATGCCATAATGGTCGTCATGCCGACGGTGTTGCCATAATGGTCATTATGGCGACGATGATGTCATAATGGTCGTCATTGCGACGATGATGTCATAATGGTCGTCATGGCGACGATGATGTCAGTATGGTGGTCATGGCTTTGGTGATGTCATAATGGTCGTCATGGCGACGGTGATGTCATAATGGTCTTCATGGCAATGGTGATGTCAGAATGGTCGTCATGGCGACGATGATGTCAGTATGGTGGTCAATGCTTTGGTGATGTCATAATGGTCGTCATGGCGACGATGATGTCATAATGGTCTTCACGGCGACGATGATGTCATAATGGTCGTCACAGCGACGGTGATGTCATAATGGTCATCATGGCGACGATGATGTCATAATGGTCTTCACGGCGACGATGATGTCATAATGGTCGTCACAGCGACGGTGATGTCATAATGGTCATCATGGCGACGATGATGCCATACTGGTCGTCATGGCGACGGTGTTGTCATAATGGTCGTCATGGCGACGATGACGTCATAATGGTCGTCATGCCGACGATGATGTCATAATGGTCGTCATGGCGACGGTGTTGCCATAATGGTCGTCATGGCGACGATGATGTCATAATGGTCGTCATGGCGACGATGATGTCATAATGGTCGTCATGGCGACGATGATGTCAGTATGGTGGTCATGGCTTTGTTGATGTCATAATGGTCGTCATGGCGACGATGATGTCATAATGGTCGTCATGGCGACGATGATGTCATAATGGTCGTCATGGCGACGATGATGTCAATATGGTCGTCATGGCTTTGGTGATGTCATTATGGTCGTCATGGCGACGATGACGTCATAATGGTCGTCATGGCGACGATGATGTCATACTGTCGACATGGCGACGGTGTTGCCATAATGGTCGTCATGGCAACGGTGATGTCATAATGGTCGTCACGGCGACGATGATGTCATAATGGTCGTCACGGCGACGGTGATGTCATAATGGTCGTCATGGCGACGATGATGTCATACTGGTCGTCATGGCGACGATGATGTCATCATGGTCGTCATGGCGACGATGATGTCATAATGGTCGTCATGGCGACGATGACGTCATAATGGTCGTCATGGCGACGATGATGTTATACTGGTCGTCATGGCGACGGTGTTGCTTAATGGTCGTCATGGCGACGGTGATGTCATAATGGTCGTCATGCCGACGATGATATCATAATGGTCGTCATGGCGACGATGATGTCAGTATGGTGGTCATGGCTTTGGTGATGTCATAATGGTCGTCATGGCGACGGTGATGTCATAATGGTCGTCATGGCAATGGTGATGTCAGAATGGTCGTCATGGCGGCGATGATGTCAGAATGGTCGTCATGGCGACGATGATGTCATAATGGTCGTCACGGCGACGATGATGTCATAATGGTCGTCACGGCGACGATGATGTCATAATGGTCGTCACGGCGGCGGTGATGTCATAATGGTCGTCATGGCGACGATGATGTCATACTGTCGACATGGCGACGGTGTTGCCATAATGGTCGTCATGGCAACGATGATGTCATAATGGTCGTCATGGCGACGATGACGTCATAATGGTCGTCATGGCGACGGTGTTGCCATAATGGTCGTCATGGCGACGATGATGTCATAATGGTCGTCATGGCGACGATGATGTCATAATGGTCGTCATGGCGATGATGATGTCAGTATGGTGGTCATGGCATTGGTGATGTCATAATGGTCGTCATGGCGACGGTGATGTCATAATGGTCGTCATGGCAATGGTGATATCAGAATGGTCGTCATGGCGACGATGATGTCAGTATGGTGGTCATGGCTTTGGTGATGTCATAATGGTCGTCATGGCGACGATGATGTCATAATGGTCGTCATGGCGACGATGATGTCAATATGGTTGTCATGGCTTTGGTGATGTCATAATGGTCGTCATGGCGACGGTGATGTCATAATGGTCGTCATGGCGACGATGATGTCATAATGGTCGTCACGGCGACGATGATGTCATAATGGTCGTCACGGCGACAGTGATGTCATAATGGGCGTCATGGCGACGATGATGTCATACTGGTCGTCATGGCGACGGTGTTGCCATAATGGTCGTCATGGCGATGATGATGTCATAATGGTCGTCATGGCGACGATGATGCCATAATGGTCGTCATGGCGACGATGACGTCATAATGGTCGTCATGGCGACGATGATGTCATAATGGTCGTCATAGCGACGAAGATGTCATACTGGTCGTCATGGCGACGATGACGTCATAATGGTCGTCACGGCGACGATGATGTCATAATGGTCGTCACGGCGACGGTGATGTCATAATGGTCGTCATGGCGACGATGATGTCATACTGGTCGTCATGGCGACGGTGTTGCCATAATCGTCGTCATGGCGACTATGACGTCATAATGGTCGTCATGGCGACGATGATGTCATAATGGTCTTCATGGTGACGATGATGTCATACTGGTCGTCATGGTGACGGTGTTGCCATAATGGTCGTCATGGCGACGATGATGTCAATATGGTTGTCATGGCTTTGGTGATGTCATAATGGTCGTCATGGCTTTGGTGATGTCATAATGGTCGTCATGGCGACGATGATGTCATAATGGTCGTCATGGCGACGATGATGTCATACTGGTCGTCATGGCGACGGTGTTGCCATAATGGTCGTCATGGCGATGATGATGTCACAATGGTCGTCATGGCGACGATGATGTCATACTGGTCGTCATGGCGACGGTGTTGCCATAATGGTCGTCATGGCGACGGTGTTGCCATAATGGTCGTCATGGCGACGATGATGTCATAATGGTCGTCATGCCGACGATGATGTCATACTGGTCGTCATGGCGACGGTGTTGCCATAATGGTCGTCATGGCGACGATGATGCCATAATGGTCGTCATGCCGACGGTGTTGCCATAATGGTCATTATGGCGACGATGATGTCATAATGGTCGTCATTGCGACGATGATGTCATAATGGTCGTCATGGCGACGATGATGTCAGTATGGTGGTCATGGCTTTGGTGATGTCATAATGGTCGTCACGGCGACGATGATGTCATAATGGTCGTCATGGCGACGATGATGTCATAATGGTCGTCATGGCGACGATGATGTCATAATGGTCGTCATGGCGACTATGACATCATAATGGTCGTCATGGCAACGATGATGTCATAATGGTCTTCATGGTGACGATGATGTCATACTGGTCGTCATGTTGACGGTGTTGCCATAATGGTCGTCATTGCGACGATGATGTCAATATGGTTGTCATGGCTTTGGTGATGTCATAATGGTCGTCATGGCTTTGGTGATGTCATAATGGTCGTCATGGCGACGGTGATGTCATAATGGTCGTCATGGCGACGATGATGTCATAATGGTCGTCATGGCGACGGTGTTGCCATAATGGTCGTCATGGCGACGATGATGTCATAATGGTCGTCATGGCGACGATGATGTCATAATGGTCGTCATGGCGATGATGATGTCAGTATGGTGGTCATGGCTTTGGTGATGTCATAATGGTCGTCATGGTGACGGTGATGTCATAATGGTCGTCATGGCAATGGTGATGTCAGAATGGTCGTCATGGCGACGATGATGTCAGTATGGAGGTCATGGCTTTGGTGATGTCATAATGGTCGTCATGGCGACGATGATGTCATAATGGTCGTCATGGCGACGATGATGTCAATATGGTTGTCATGGCGACGGTGATGTCATAATGGTCGTCATGGCGACGGTGATGTCATAATGGTCGTCATGGCGACGATGATGTCATAATGGTCGTCACGGCGACGATGATGTCATAATGGTCGTCACGGCGACGGTGATGTCATAATGGTCCTCATGGCGACGATGATGTCATACTGGTCGTCATGGCGATGGTGTTGCCATAATGGTCGTCATGGCGACGATGATGTCATGATGGTCGTCATGGCGACGATGACGTCATAATGGTCGTCATGGCGACGATGACGTCATAATGGTCGTCATGGTGACGATGATGTCATAATGGTCGTCATGGCGACGATGATGTCATACTGGTCGTCATGGCGACGGTGTTGCCATAATGGTCGTCATGGCGATGATGATGTCATAATGGTCGTCACGGCGACGATGATGTCATAATGGTCGTCACGGCGACGGTGTTGCCGTAATGGTCGTCATGGCGACGATGATGTCATAATGGTTGTCATGGCGACGATGATGTCATAATGGTCGTCATGCCGACGATGTTGTCATAATGGTCGTCATGGCGAAGATGATGTCATAATGGTCGTCATGGCGACGATGACGTCATAATGGTCGTCATGGCGACGATGACGTCATAATGGTCGTCATGGCGACGGTGATGTCATAATAGTCGTCATGGCGACGATGATGTCATAATGGTCGTCATGCCGACGATGATGTCATAATGGTCGTCATGGCGACTGTGTTGCCATAATGGTCGTCATGGCGACGATGATGTCATAATGGTCGTCATGGCGACGATGATGTCATAATGGTCGTCATGGCGACGATGATGTCAGTATGGTGGTCATGGCTTTGGTGATGTCATAATGGTCGTCATGGCGACGGTGATGTCATAATGGTCGTCATGGCAATGGTGATGTCAGAATGGTCGTCATGGCGACGATGATGTCAGTATGGTGGTCATGGCTTTGGTGATGTCATAATGGTCGTCATGGCGACGATGATGTCATAATGGTTGTCATGGCTTTGGTGATGTCATAATGGTCGTCATGGCGACGGTGATGTCATAATGGTCGTCATGTCGACGATGATGTCATAATGGTCGTCATGGCGACGATGATGTCATAATGGTCGTCACGGCGACACTGATGTCATAATGGTTGTCATGGCGACGATGTTGTCATACTGGTCGTCATGGCGACTGTGTTGCCATAATGGTTGTCATGGCGACGATGATGTCATAATGGTCGTCATGGCGACGATGATGTCATAATGGTCGTCATGGCGACGATGATGTCATACTGGTCGTCATGGTGACGGTGTTGCCATAATGGTCGTCATGGCGACGATGATGTCAATATGGTTGTCATGGCTTTGGTGATGTCATAATGGTCGTCATGGCGACGGTGATGTCATAATGGTCGTCACGGCGACGATGATGTCATAATGGTCGTCACGGCGACGATGATGTCATAATGGTCGTCATGGCGACGATGATGTCTTAATAGTCGTCATGGCGACGATGATGTCATAATGGTCGTCATGCCGACGATGATGTCATAATGGTCGTCATGGCGACGGTGTTGCCATAATGGTCGTCATGGCGACGATGATGTCATAATGGTCGTCATGGCGACGATGATATCATAATGGTCGTCATGGCGACGATGATGTCAGTATGGTGGTCATGGCTTTGGTGATGTCATAATGGTCGTCATGGCGACGGTGATGTCATAATGGTCGTCATGGCAATGGTGATGTCAGAATGGTCGTCATGGCGGCGATGATGTCAGAATGGTCGTCATGGCGACGATGATGTCATAATGGTCGTCACGGCGACGATGATGTCATAATGGTCGTCACGGCGACGATGATGTCATAATGGTCGTCACGGCGGCGGTGATGTCATAATGGTCGTCATGGCGACGATGATGTCATACTGTCGACATGGCGACGGTGTTGCCATAATGGTCGTCATGGCAACGATGATGTCATAATGGTCGTCATGGCGACGATGACGTCATAATGGTCGTCATGGCGACGATGATGTCATACTGTCGACATGGCGACGGTGTTGCCATAATGGTCGTCATGGCAACGATGATGTCATAATGGTTGTCATGGCGACGATGACGTCATAATGGTCGTCATGGCGACGATGACGTCATAATGGTCGTCATGGCGATGATGATGTCACAATGGTCGTCATGGCGACGATGATGTCATACTGGTCGTCATGGCGACGGTGTTGCCATAATGGTCGTCATGGCGACGGTGTTGCCATAATGGTCGTCATGGCGACGATGATGTCATAATGGTCGTCATGCCGACGATGATGTCATACTGGTCGTCATGGCGACGGTGTTGCCATAATGGTCGTCATGGCGACGATGATGCCATAATGGTCGTCATGCCGACGGTGTTGCCATAATGGTCATTATGGCGACGATGATGTCATAATGGTCGTCATTGCGACGATGATGTCATAATGGTCGTCATGGCGACGATGATGTCAGTATGGTGGTCATGGCTTTGGTGATGTCATAATGGTCGTCATGGCGACGGTGATGTCATAATGGTCTTCATGGCAATGGTGATGTCAGAATGGTCGTCATGGCGACGATGATGTCAGTATGGTGGTCAATGCTTTGGTGATGTCATAATGGTCGTCATGGCGACGATGATGTCATAATGGTCTTCACGGCGACGATGATGTCATAATGGTCGTCACAGCGACGGTGATGTCATAATGGTCATCATGGCGACGATGATGTCATAATGGTCTTCACGGCGACGATGATGTCATAATGGTCGTCACAGCGACGGTGATGTCATAATGGTCATCATGGCGACGATGATGCCATACTGGTCGTCATGGCGACGGTGTTGTCATAATGGTCGTCATGGCGACGATGACGTCATAATGGTCGTCATGCCGACGATGATGTCATAATGGTCGTCATGGCGACGGTGTTGCCATAATGGTCGTCATGGCGACGATGATGTCATAATGGTCGTCATGGCGACGATGATGTCATAATGGTCGTCATGGCGACGATGATGTCAGTATGGTGGTCATGGCTTTGTTGATGTCATAATGGTCGTCATGGCGACGATGATGTCATAATGGTCGTCATGGCGACGATGATGTCATAATGGTCGTCATGGCGACGATGATGTCAATATGGTCGTCATGGCTTTGGTGATGTCATTATGGTCGTCATGGCGACGATGACGTCATAATGGTCGTCATGGCGACGATGATGTCATACTGTCGACATGGCGACGGTGTTGCCATAATGGTCGTCATGGCAACGGTGATGTCATAATGGTCGTCACGGCGACGATGATGTCATAATGGTCGTCACGGCGACGGTGATGTCATAATGGTCGTCATGGCGACGATGATGTCATACTGGTCGTCATGGCGACGATGATGTCATCATGGTCGTCATGGCGACGATGATGTCATAATGGTCGTCATGGCGACGATGACGTCATAATGGTCGTCATGGCGACGATGATGTTATACTGGTCGTCATGGCGACGGTGTTGCTTAATGGTCGTCATGGCGACGGTGATGTCATAATGGTCGTCATGCCGACGATGATATCATAATGGTCGTCATGGCGACGATGATGTCAGTATGGTGGTCATGGCTTTGGTGATGTCATAATGGTCGTCATGGCGACGGTGATGTCATAATGGTCGTCATGGCAATGGTGATGTCAGAATGGTCGTCATGGCGGCGATGATGTCAGAATGGTCGTCATGGCGACGATGATGTCATAATGGTCGTCACGGCGACGATGATGTCATAATGGTCGTCACGGCGACGATGATGTCATAATGGTCGTCACGGCGGCGGTGATGTCATAATGGTCGTCATGGCGACGATGATGTCATACTGTCGACATGGCGAGGGTGTTGCCATAATGGTCGTCATGGCAACGATGATGTCATAATGGTCGTCATGGCGACGATGACGTCATAATGGTCGTCATGGCGACGATGATGTCATACTGTCGACATGGCGACGGTGTTGCCATAATGGTCGTCATGGCAACGATGATGTCATAATGGTTGTCATGGCGACGATGACGTCATAATGGTCGTCATGGCGACGATGACGTCATAATGGTCGTCATGGCGATGATGATGTCACAATGGTCGTCATGGCGACGATGATGTCATACTGGTCGTCATGGCGACGGTGTTGCCATAATGGTCGTCATGGCGACGGTGTTGCCATAATGGTCGTCATGGCGACGATGATGTCATAATGGTCGTCATGCCGACGATGATGTCATACTGGTCGTCATGGCGACGGTGTTGCCATAATGGTCGTCATGGCGACGATGATGCCATAATGGTCGTCATGCCGACGGTGTTGCCATAATGGTCATTATGGCGACGATGATGTCATAATGGTCGTCATTGCGACGATGATGTCATAATGGTCGTCATGGCGACGATGATGTCAGTATGGTGGTCATGGCTTTGGTGATGTCATAATGGTCGTCATGGCGACGGTGATGTCATAATGGTCTTCATGGCAATGGTGATGTCAGAATGGTCGTCATGGCGACGATGATGTCAGTATGGTGGTCAATGCTTTGGTGATGTCATAATGGTCGTCATGGCTACGGTGATGTCATAATGGTCGTCACGGCGACGATGATGTCATAATGGTCGTCACGGCGACGGTGATGTCATAATGGTCGTCATGGCGACGATGATGTCATACTGGTCGTCATGGCGACGATGATGTCATCATGGTCGTCATGGCGACGATGATGTCATAATGGTCGTCATGGCGACGATGACGTCATAATGGTCGTCATGGCAACGATGATGTTATACTGGTCGTCATGGCGACGGTGTTGCTTAATGGTCGTCATGGCGACGGTAATGTCATAATGGTCGTCATACCGACGATGATGTCATAATGGTCGTCATGGTGAAGATGATGTCATAATGGTCGTCATGGCGACGATGATGTCATAATGGTCGTCATGGCGACGGTGATGTCATAATGGTCGTCATGGCGACGATGATGTCATAATAGTCGTCATGGCGACGATGATGTCATAATGGTCGTCATGCCGACGATGATGTCATAATGGTCGTCATGGCGACGGTGTTGCCATAATGGTCGTCATGGCGACGATGATGTCATAATGGTCGTCATGGCGACGATGATGTCATAATGGTCGTCATGGCGATGATGATGTCAGTATGGTGGTCATGGCATTGGTGATGTCATAATGGTCGTCATGGCGACGGTGATGTCATAATGGTCGTCATGGCAATGGTGATATCAGAATGGTCGTCATGGCGACGATGATGTCAGTATGGTGGTCATGGCTTTGGTGATGTCATAATGGTCGTCATGGCGACGATGATGTCATAATGGTCGTCATGGCGACGATGATGTCAATATGGTTGTCATGGCTTTGGTGATGTCATAATGGTCGTCATGGCGACGGTGATGTCATAATGGTCGTCATGGCGACGATGATGTCATAATGGTCGTCACGGCGACGATGATGTCATAATGGTCGTCACGGCGACAGTGATGTCATAATGGGCGTCATGGCGACGATGATGTCATACTGGTCGTCATGGCGACGGTGTTGCCATAATGGTCGTCATGGCGATGATGATGTCATAATGGTCGTCATGGCGACGATGATGCCATAATGGTCGTCATGGCGACGATGACGTCATAATGGTCGTCATGGCGACGATGATGTCATAATGGTCGTCATAGCGACGAAGATGTCATACTGGTCGTCATGGCGACGATGATGTCATATTGGTCGTCACGGCGACGATGATGTCATAATGGTCGTCACGGCGACGGTGATGTCATAATGGTCGTCATGGCGACGATGATGTCATACTGGTCGTCATGGCGACGGTGTTGCCATAATCGTCGTCATGGCGACTATGACGTCATAATGGTCGTCATGGCGACGATGATGTCATAATGGTCTTCATGGTGACGATGATGTCATACTGGTCGTCATGGTGACGGTGTTGCCATAATGGTCGTCATGGCGACGATGATGTCAATATGGTTGTCATGGCTTTGGTGATGTCATAATGGTCGTCATGGCTTTGGTGATGTCATAATGGTCGTCATGGCGACGATGATGTCATAATGGTCGTCATGGCGACGATGATGTCATACTGGTCGTCATGGCGACGGTGTTGCCATAATGGTCGTCATGGCGACGATGATGTCATAATGGTCGTCATGGCGACGATGATGTCATCATGGTCGTCATGGCGACGATGACGTCATAATGGTCGTCATGGCGACGATGACGTCATAATGGTCGTCATGGCGATGATGATGTCACAATGGTCGTCATGGCGACGATGATGTCATACTGGTCGTCATGGCGACGGTGTTGCCATAATGGTCGTCATGGCGACGGTGTTGCCATAATGGTCGTCATGGCGACGATGATGTCATAATGGTCGTCATGCCGACGATGATGTCATACTGGTCGTCATGGCGACGGTGTTGCCATAATGGTCGTCATGGCGACGATGATGCCATAATGGTCGTCATGCCGACGGTGTTGCCATAATGGTCATTATGGCGACGATGATGTCATAATGGTCGTCATTGCGACGATGATGTCATAATGGTCGTCATGGCGACGATGATGTCAGTATGGTGGTCATGGCTTTGGTGATGTCATAATGGTCGTCATGGCGACGGTGATGTCATAATGGTCTTCATGGCAATGGTGATGTCAGAATGGTCGTCATGGCGACGATGATGTCAGTATGGTGGTCATGGCTTTGGTGATGTCATAATGGTCGTCATGGCGACGATGATGTCATAATGGTCTTCACGGCGACGATGATGTCATAATGGTCGTCACAGCGACGGTGATGTCATAATGGTCATCATGGCGACGATGATGTCATAATGGTCTTCACGGCGACGATGATGTCATAATGGTCGTCACAGCGACGGTGATGTCATAATGGTCATCATGGCGACGATGATGCCATACTGGTCGTCATGGCGACGGTGTTGTCATAATGGTCGTCATGGCGACGATGACGTCATAATGGTCGTCATGCCGACGATGATGTCATAATGGTCGTCATGGCGACGGTGTTGCCATAATGGTCGTCATGGCGACGATGATGTCATAATGGTCGTCATGGCGACGATGATGTCATAATGGTCGTCATGGCGACGATGATGTCAGTATGGTGGTCATGGCTTTGTTGATGTCATAATGGTCGTCATGGTGATGGTGTTGCCATAATGGTCGTCATGGCGACGATGATGTCATAATGGTCGTCATGGCGACGATGATGTCAATATGGTCGTCATGGCTTTGGTGATGTCATTATGGTCGTCATCGCGACGGTGATGTCATAATGGTCGTCACGGCGACGATGATGTCATAATGGTCGTCACGGCGACGATGATGTCATAATGGTCGTCACGGCTACGGTGATGTCATAATGGTCGTCACGGCGACGATGATGTCATAATGGTCGTCACGGCGACGGTGATGTCATAATGGTCGTCATGGCGACGATGATGTCATACTGGTCGTCATGGCGACGATGATGTCATCATGGTCGTCATGGCGACGATGATGTCATAATGGTCGTCATGGCGACGATGACGTCATAATGGTCGTCATGGCGACGATGATGTTATACTGGTCGTCATGGCGACGGTGTTGCTTAATGGTCGTCATGGCGACGGTGATGTCATAATGGTCGTCATGCCGACGATGATGTCATAATGGTCGTCATGGTGAAGATGATGTCATAATGGTCGTCATGGCGACGATGATGTCATAATGGTCGTCATGGCGACGGTGATGTCATAATGGTCGTCACAGCGACGGTGATGTCATAATGGTCATCATGGCGACGATGATGTCATAATGGTCTTCACGGCGACGATGATGTCATAATGGTCGTCACAGCGACGGTGATGTCATAATGGTCATCATGGCGACGATGATGCCATACTGGTCGTCATGGCGACGGTGTTGTCATAATGGTCGTCATGGCGACGATGACGTCATAATGGTCGTCATGCCGACGATGATGTCATAATGGTCGTCATGGCGACGGTGTTGCCATAATGGTCGTCATGGCGACGATGATGTCATAATGGTCGTCATGGCGACGATGATGTCATAATGGTCGTCATGGCGACGATGATGTCAGTATGGTGGTCATGGCTTTGTTGATGTCATAATGGTCGTCATGGCGACGATGATGTCATAATGGTCGTCATGGCGACGATGATGTCATAATGGTCGTCATGGCGACGATGATGTCAATATGGTCGTCATGGCTTTGGTGATGTCATTATGGTCGTCATGGCGACGATGACGTCATAATGGTCGTCATGGCGACGATGATGTCATACTGTCGACATGGCGACGGTGTTGCCATAATGGTCGTCATGGCAACGGTGATGTCATAATGGTCGTCACGGCGACGATGATGTCATAATGGTCGTCACGGCGACGGTGATGTCATAATGGTCGTCATGGCGACGATGATGTCATACTGGTCGTCATGGCGACGATGATGTCATCATGGTCGTCATGGCGACGATGATGTCATAATGGTCGTCATGGCGACGATGACGTCATAATGGTCGTCATGGCGACGATGATGTTATACTGGTCGTCATGGCGACGGTGTTGCTTAATGGTCGTCATGGCGACGGTGATGTCATAATGGTCGTCATGCCGACGATGATATCATAATGGTCGTCATGGCGACGATGATGTCAGTATGGTGGTCATGGCTTTGGTGATGTCATAATGGTCGTCATGGCGACGGTGATGTCATAATGGTCGTCATGGCAATGGTGATGTCAGAATGGTCGTCATGGCGGCGATGATGTCAGAATGGTCGTCATGGCGACGATGATGTCATAATGGTCGTCACGGCGACGATGATGTCATAATGGTCGTCACGGCGACGATGATGTCATAATGGTCGTCACGGCGGCGGTGATGTCATAATGGTCGTCATGGCGACGATGATGTCATACTGTCGACATGGCGACGGTGTTGCCATAATGGTCGTCATGGCAACGATGATGTCATAATGGTCGTCATGGCGACGATGACGTCATAATGGTCGTCATGGCGACGATGATGTCATACTGTCGACATGGCGACGGTGTTGCCATAATGGTCGTCATGGCAACGATGATGTCATAATGGTTGTCATGGCGACGATGACGTCATAATGGTCGTCATGGCGACGATGACGTCATAATGGTCGTCATGGCGATGATGATGTCACAATGGTCGTCATGGCGACGATGATGTCATACTGGTCGTCATGGCGACGGTGTTGCCATAATGGTCGTCATGGCGACGGTGTTGCCATAATGGTCGTCATGGCGACGATGATGTCATAATGGTCGTCATGCCGACGATGATGTCATACTGGTCGTCATGGCGACGGTGTTGCCATAATGGTCGTCATGGCGACGATGATGCCATAATGGTCGTCATGCCGACGGTGTTGCCATAATGGTCATTATGGCGACGATGATGTCATAATGGTCGTCATTGCGACGATGATGTCATAATGGTCGTCATGGCGACGATGATGTCAGTATGGTGGTCATGGCTTTGGTGATGTCATAATGGTCGTCATGGCGACGGTGATGTCATAATGGTCTTCATGGCAATGGTGATGTCAGAATGGTCGTCATGGCGACGATGATGTCAGTATGGTGGTCAATGCTTTGGTGATGTCATAATGGTCGTCATGGCTACGGTGATGTCATAATGGTCGTCACGGCGACGATGATGTCATAATGGTCGTCACGGCGACGGTGATGTCATAATGGTCGTCATGGCGACGATGATGTCATACTGGTCGTCATGGCGACGATGATGTCATCATGGTCGTCATGGCGACGATGATGTCATAATGGTCGTCATGGCGACGATGACGTCATAATGGTCGTCATGGCAACGATGATGTTATACTGGTCGTCATGGCGACGGTGTTGCTTAATGGTCGTCATGGCGACGGTAATGTCATAATGGTCGTCATGCCGACGATGATGTCATAATGGTCGTCATGGTGAAGATGATGTCATAATGGTCGTCATGGCGACGATGATGTCATAATGGTCGTCATGGCGACGGTGATGTCATAATGGTCGTCATGGCGACGATGATGTCATAATAGTCGTCATGGCGACGATGATGTCATAATGGTCGTCATGCCGACGATGATGTCATAATGGTCGTCATGGCGACGGTGTTGCCATAATGGTCGTCATGGCGACGATGATGTCATAATGGTCGTCATGGCGACGATGATGTCATAATGGTCGTCATGGCGATGATGATGTCAGTATGGTGGTCATGGCATTGGTGATGTCATAATGGTCGTCATGGCGACGGTGATGTCATAATGGTCGTCATGGCAATGGTGATATCAGAATGGTCGTCATGGCGACGATGATGTCAGTATGGTGGTCATGGCTTTGGTGATGTCATAATGGTCGTCATGGCGACGATGATGTCATAATGGTCGTCATGGCGACGATGATGTCAATATGGTTGTCATGGCTTTGGTGATGTCATAATGGCCGTCATGGCGACGGTGATGTCATAATGGTCGTCATGGCGACGATGATGTCATAATGGTCGTCACGGCGACGATGATGTCATAATGGTCGTCACGGCGACAGTGATGTCATACTGGTCGTCATGGCGACGGTGTTGCCATAATGGTCGTCATGGCGATGATGATGTCATAATGGTCGTCATGGCGACGATGATGCCATAATGGTCGTCATGGCGACGATGACGTCATAATGGTCGTCATGGCGACGATGATGTCATAATGGTCGTCATAGCGACGAAGATGTCATACTGGTCGTCATGGCGACGATGATGTCATAATGGTCGTCACGGCGACGATGATGTCATAATGGTCGTCACGGCGACGGTGATGTCATAATGGTCGTCATGGCGACGATGATGTCATACTGGTCGTCATGGCGACGGTGTTGCCATAATCGTCGTCATGGCGACTATGACGTCATAATGGTCGTCATGGCGACGATGATGTCATAATGGTCTTCATGGTGACGATGATGTCATACTGGTCGTCATGGTGACGGTGTTGCCATAATGGTCGTCATGGCGACGATGATGTCAATATGGTTGTCATGGCTTTGGTGATGTCATAATGGTCGTCATGGCTTTGGTGATGTCATAATGGTCGTCATGGCGACGATGATATCATAATGGTCGTCATGGCGACGATGATGTCATACTGGTCGTCATGGCGACGGTGTTGCCATAATGGTCGTCATGGCGACGATGATGTCATAATGGTCGTCATGGCGACGATGATGTCATCATGGTCGTCATGGCGACGATGACGTCATAATGGTCGTCATGGCGACGATGACGTCATAATGGTCGTCATGGCGATGATGATGTCACAATGGTCGTCATGGCGACGATGATGTCATACTGGTCGTCATGGCGACGGTGTTGCCATAATGGTCGTCATGGCGACGGTGTTGCCATAATGGTCGTCATGGCGACGATGATGTCATAATGGTCGTCATGCCGACGATGATGTCATACTGGTCGTCATGGCGACGGTGTTGCCATAATGGTCGTCATGGCGACGATGATGCCATAATGGTCGTCATGCCGACGGTGTTGCCATAATGGTCATTATGGCGACGATGATGTCATAATGGTCGTCATTGCGACGATGATGTCATAATGGTCGTCATGGCGACGATGATGTCAGTATGGTGGTCATGGCTTTGGTGATGTCATAATGGTCGTCATGGCGACGGTGATGTCATAATGGTCTTCATGGCAATGGTGATGTCAGAATGGTCGTCATGGCGACGATGATGTCAGTATGGTGGTCATGGCTTTGGTGATGTCATAATGGTCGTCATGGCGACGATGATGTCATAATGGTCTTCACGGCGACGATGATGTCATAATGGTCGTCACAGCGACGGTGATGTCATAATGGTCATCATGGCGACGATGATGTCATAATGGTCTTCACGGCGACGATGATGTCATAATGGTCGTCACAGCGACGGTGATGTCATAATGGTCATCATGGCGACGATGATGCCATACTGGTCGTCATGGCGACGGTGTTGTCATAATGGTCGTCATGGCGACGATGACGTCATAATGGTCGTCATGCCGACGATGATGTCATAATGGTCGTCATGGCGACGGTGTTGCCATAATGGTCGTCATGGCGACGATGATGTCATAATGGTCGTCATGGCGACGATGATGTCATAATGGTCGTCATGGCGACGATGATGTCAGTATGGTGGTCATGGCTTTGTTGATGTCATAATGGTCGTCATGGTGATGGTGTTGCCATAATGGTCGTCATGGCGACGATGATGTCATAATGGTCGTCATGGCGACGATGATGTCAATATGGTCGTCATGGCTTTGGTGATGTCATTATGGTCGTCATCGCGACGGTGATGTCATAATGGTCGTCACGGCGACGATGATGTCATAATGGTCGTCACGGCGACGATGATGTCATAATGGTCGTCACGGCTACGGTGATGTCATAATGGTCGTCACGGCGACGATGATGTCATAATGGTCGTCACGGCGACGGTGATGTCATAATGGTCGTCATGGCGACGATGATGTCATACTGGTCGTCATGGCGACGATGATGTCATCATGGTCGTCATGGCGACGATGATGTCATAATGGTCGTCATGGCGACGATGACGTCATAATGGTCGTCATGGCGACGATGATGTTATACTGGTCGTCATGGCGACGGTGTTGCTTAATGGTCGTCATGGCGACGGTGATGTCATAATGGTCGTCATGCCGACGATGATGTCATAATGGTCGTCATGGTGAAGATGATGTCATAATGGTCGTCATGGCGACGATGATGTCATAATGGTCGTCATGGCGACGGTGATGTCATAATGGTCGTCATGGCGACGATGATGTCATAATAGTCGTCATGGCGACGATGATGTCATAATGGTCGTCATGCCGACGATGATGTCATAATGGTCGTCATGGCGACGGTGTTGCCATAATGGTCGTCATGGCGACGATGATGTCATAATGGTCGTCATGGCGACGATGATGTCATAATGGTCGTCATGGCGATGATGATGTCAGTATGGTGGTCATGGCATTGGTGATGTCATAATGGTCGTCATGGCGACGGTGATGTCATAATGGTCGTCATGGCAATGGTGATATCAGAATGGTCGTCATGGCGACGATGATGTCAGTATGGTGGTCATGGCTTTGGTGATGTCATAATGGTCGTCATGGCGACGATGATGTCATAATGGTCGTCATGGCGACGATGATGTCAATATGGTCGTCATGGCTTTGGTGATGTCATAATGGTCGTCATGGCGACGGTGATGTCATAATGGTCGTCACGGCGACGATGATGTCATAATGGTCGTCACGGCGACGATGATGTCATAATGGTCGTCACGGCGACAGTGATGTCATAATGGGCGTCATGGCGACGATGATGTCATACTGGTCGTCATGGCGACGGTGTTGCCATAATGGTCGTCATGGCGATGATGATGTCATAATGGTCGTCATGGCGACGATGACGCCATAATGGTCGTCATGGCGACGATGACGTCATAATGGTCGTCATGGCGACGATGATGTCATAATGGTCGTCATAGCGACGAAGATGTCATACTGGTCGTCACGGCGACGATGATGTCATAATGGTCGTCACGGCGACGATGATGTCATAATGGTCGTCACGGCGACGGTGATGTCATAATGGTCGTCATGGCGACGATGATGTCATACTGGTCGTCATGGCGACGGTGTTGCCATAATCGTCGTCATGGCGACTATGACGTCATAATGGTCGTCATGGCGACGATGATGTCATAATGGTCTTCATGGTGACGATGATGTCATACTGGTCGTCATGGTGACGGTGTTGCCATAATGGTCGTCATGGCGACGATGATGTCAATATGGTTGTCATGGCTTTGGTGATGTCATAATGGTCGTCATGGCTTTGGTGATGTCATAATGGTCGTCATGGCGACGATGATGTCATAATGGTCGTCATGGCGACGATGATGTCATACTGGTCGTCATGGCGACGGTGTTGCCATAATGGTCGTCATGGCGACGATGATGTCATAATGGTCGTCATGGCGACGATGATGTCATCATGGTCGTCATGGCGACGATGACGTCATAATGGTCGTCATGGCGGCGATAATGTCATAATGGTCGTCATGGCGACGATGATGTCATACTGGTCGTCATGGCGACGGTGTTGCCATAATGGTCGTCATGGCGACGATGATGTCATAATGGTCGTCACGGCGACGATGATGTCATAATGGTCGTCACGGCGACGGTGATGTCATAATGGTCGTCATGGCGACGATGATGTCATACTGGTCGTCATGGCGACGGTGTTGCCATAATAGTCGTCATGGCGACGATGACGTCATAATGGTCGTCATGGCGACGATGATGTCATAATGGTCGTCATGGTGACGATGATGTCATACTGGTCGTCGTGGTGACAGTGTTGCCATAATGGTCGTCGTGGCGACGATGATGTCAATATGGTTGTCATGGCGACGGTGTTGCCATAATGGTCGTCATGGCGACGATGATGTCATAATGGTCGTCATGGCGACGATGATGTCATAATGGTCGTCATGGTGACGATGATGTCAGTATGGTGGTCATGGCTTTGGTGATGTCATAATGGTCGTCATGGCGACGGTGATGTCATAATGGTCGTCATGGCAATGGTGATGTCAGAATGGTCGTCATGGCGACGATGATGTCAGTATGGTGGTCATGGCTTTGGTGATGTCATAATGGTCGTCATGGCGACGATGATGTCATAATGGTTGTCATGGCTTTGGTGATGTCATAATGGTCGTCATGGCGACGGTGATGTCATAATGGTCGTCATGGCGACGATGATGTCATAATGGTCGTCATGGCGACGATGACGTCATAATGGTCGTCATGGCGACGATGACGTCATAATGGTCGTCATGGCGACGATGATGTCATAATGGTCGTCATGGCGACGATGACGTCATAATGGTCGTCATGGCGACGATGACGTCATAATGGTCGTCATGGCGACGATGATGTCATAATGGTCGTCATGGCGACGGTGATGTCATAATGGTCCTCATGGCGACGATGATGTCATACTGGTCGTCATGGCGACGATGATGTCATACTGGTCGTCATGGCGACGATGATGTCATAATGGTCGTCATGGCGACGATGATGTCATAATGGACGTCATGGCGACGATGACGTCATAATGGTTGTCATGGCGACGATGATGTCATAATGGTCATCATGGCGAAGATGATGTCATACTGGTCGTCACGGCGACGGTGTTGCCATAATGGTCGTCATGGCGACGATGATGTCATAATGGTCGTCACGGCGACGATGATGTCATAATATTCGTCACGGCGACGGTGATGTCATAATGGTCGTCATGGCGACGATGATGTCATACTGGTCGTCATGGCGACGGTTTTGCCATAATGGTCGTCATGGCGACGATTATGTCATACTGGTCGTCATGGTGACGGTGTTGCCATAATGGTCGTCATGGGGACGATGATGTCAATATGGTTGTCATGGCTTTGGTGATGTCATAATGGTCGTCATGGCGACGGTGATGTCATAATGGTCGTCACGGCGACGATGATGTCATAATGGTCGTCACGGCGACGATGATGTCATAATGGTCGTCACGGCGACGGTGATGTCATAATGGTCGTCATGGCGACGATGATGTCATAATAGTCGTCATGGCGACGATGATGTCATAATGGTCGTCATGCCGACGATGATGTCATAATGGTCGTCATGGCGACGGTGTTGCCATAATGGTCGTCATGGCGACGATGATGTCATAATGGTCGTCATGGCGACGATGATGTCATAATGGACGTCATGGCGACGATGATGTCAGTATGGTGGTCATGGCTTTGGTGATGTCATAATGGTCGTCATGGCGACGGTGATGTCATAATGGTCGTCATGGCAATGGTGATGTCAGAATGGTCGTCATGGCGATGATGATGTCAGTATGGTGGTCATGGCTTTGGTGATGTCATAATGGTCGTCATGGCGACGATGATGTCATAATGGTCGTCATGGCGACGATGATGTCAATATGGTTGTCATGGCTTTGATGATGTCATAATGGTCGTCATGGCGACGGTGATGTCATAATGGTCGTCATGGCGACGATGATGTCATAATGGTCGTCACGGCGACGGTGTTGCCATAATGGTCGTCATGGCGATGATGATGTCATAATGGTCGTCATGGCGACGATGATGCCATAATGGTCGTCATGGCGACGATGACGTCATAATGGTCGTCATGGCGACGATGATGTCATAATGGTCGTCATAGCGACGAAGATGTCATACTGGTCGTCATGGCGACGGTGTTGCCATAATGGTCGTCATGGCGACGATGATGTCATAATGGTCGTCACGGCGACGATGATGTCATAATGGTCGTCACGGCGACGGTGATGTCATAATGGTCGTCATGGCGACGATGATGTCATACTGGTCGTCATGGCGACGGTGTTGCCATAATCGTCGTCATGGCGACTATGACGTCATAATGGTCGTCATGGCGACGATGATGTCATAATGGTCTTCATGGTGACGATGATGTCATACTGGTCGTCATGGTGACGGTGTTGCCATAATGGTCGTCATGGCGACGATGATGTCAATATGGTTGTCATGGCTTTGGTGATGTCATAATGGTCGTCATGGCTTTGGTGATGTCATAATGGTCGTCATGGCGACGATGATGTCATAATGGTCGTCATGGCGACGATGATGTCATACTGGTCGTCATGGCGACGGTGTTGCCATAATGGTCGTCATGGCGACGATGATGTCATAATGGTCGTCATGGCGACGATGATGTCATCATGGTCGTCATGGCGACGATGACGTCATAATGGTCGTCATGGCGGCGATAATGTCATAATGGTCGTCATGGCGACGATGATGTCATACTGGTCGTCATGGCGACGGTGTTGCCATAATGGTCGTCATGGCGACGATGATGTCATAATGGTCGTCACGGCGACGATGATGTCATAATGGTCGTCACGGCGACGGTGATGTCATAATGGTCGTCATGGCGACGATGATGTCATACTGGTCGTCATGGCGACGGTGTTGCCATAATAGTCGTCATGGCGACGATGACGTCATAATGGTCGTCATGGCGACGATGATGTCATAATGGTCGTCATGGTGACGATGATGTCATACTGGTCGTCGTGGTGACAGTGTTGCCATAATGGTCGTCGTGGCGACGATGATGTCAATATGGTTGTCATGGCGACGGTGTTGCCATAATGGTCGTCATGGCGACGATGATGTCATAATGGTCGTCATGGCGACGATGATGTCATAATGGTCGTCATGGTGACGATGATGTCAGTATGGTGGTCATGGCTTTGGTGATGTCATAATGGTCGTCATGGCGACGGTGATGTCATAATGGTCGTCATGGCAATGGTGATGTCAGAATGGTCGTCATGGCGACGATGATGTCAGTATGGTGGTCATGGCTTTGGTGATGTCATAATGGTCGTCATGGCGACGATGATGTCATAATGGTTGTCATGGCTTTGGTGATGTCATAATGGTCGTCATGGCGACGGTGATGTCATAATGGTCGTCATGGCGACGATGATGTCATAATGGTCGTCATGGCGACGATGACGTCATAATGGTCGTCATGGCGACGATGATGTCATAATGGTCGTCATGGCGACGATGATGTCATAATGGTCGTCATGGCGACGATGACGTCATAATGGTCGTCATGGCGACGATGATGTCATAATGGTCGTCATGGCGACGGTGATGTCATAATGGTCGTCATGGCGACGATGATGTCATACTGGTCGTCATGGCGACGATGATGTCATACTGGTCGTCATGGCGACGATGATGTCATAATGGTTGTCATGGCGACGATGATGTCATAATGGACGTCATGGCGACGATGACGTCATAATGGTTGTCATGGCGACGATGATGTCATAATGGTCATCATGGCGAAGATGATGTCATACTGGTCGTCACGGCGACGGTGTTGCCATAATGGTCGTCATGGCGACGATGATGTCATAATGGTCGTCACGGCGACGATGATGTCATAATATTCATCACGGCGACGGTGATGTCATAATGGTCGTCATGGCGACGATGATGTCATACTGGTCGTCATGGCGACGATGATGTCATACTGGTCGTCATGGCGACGGTTTTGCCATAATGGTCGTCATGGCGACGATTATGTCATAATGGTCGTCATGGCGACGATTATGTCATACTGGTCGTCATGGTGACGGTGTTGCCATAATGGTCGTCATGGGGACGATGATGTCAATATGGTTGTCATGGCTTTGGTGATGTCATAATGGTCGTCATGGCGACGGTGATGTCATAATGGTCGTCACGGCGACGATGATGTCATAATGGTCGTCACGGCGACGATGATGTCATAATGGTCGTCACGGCGACGGTGATGTCATAATGGTCGTCATGGCGACGATGATGTCATACTAGTCGTCATGGCGACGATGATGTCATAATGGTCGTCATGCCGACGATGATGTCATAATGGTCGTCATGGCGACGGTGTTGCCATAATGGTCGTCATGGCGACGATGATGTCATAATGGTCGTCATGGCGACGATGATGTCATAATGGACGTCATGGCGACGATGATGTCAGTATGGTGGTCATGGCTTTGGTGATGTCATAATGGTCATCATGGCGACGGTGATGTCATAATGGTCGTCATGGCAATGGTGATGTCAGAATGGTCGTCATGGCGATGATGGTGTCAGTATGGTGGTCATGGCTTTGGTGATGTCATAATGGTCGTCATGGCGACGATGATGTCATAATGGTCGTCATGGCGACGATGATGTCAATATGGTTGTCATGGCTTTGATGATGTCATAATGGTCGTCATGGCGACGGTGATGTCATAATGGTCGTCATGGCGACGATGATGTCATAATGGTCGTCACGGCGACGGTGATGTCATAATCGTCGTCATGGCGACGATGATGTCATACTGGTCGTAATGGCGACCGTGTTGCCATAATGGTCGTCATGGCGACGGTGATGTCATAATGGTCGTCACGGCGACGATGATGTCATAATGGTCGTCACGGCGACGGTGATGTCATAATGGTCGTCATGGCGACGATGATGTCATACTGGTCGTCATGGCGACGGTGTTGCCATAATGGTCGTCATGGCGACGATGACGTCATAATGGTCGACATGGCGACGATGATGTCATAATGGTCGTCATGGCGACAATGACGTCATAATGGTCGTCATGGCGACGATGATGTCATAATGGTCGTCATGGCGACGATGATGTCATACTAGTCGTCATGGCGACGGTGTTGCCATAATGGTCGTCATGGCGGGGATGATGTCATAATGGTCGTCATGGCGACGGTGATGTCATAATGGTCGTCATGGCGACGATGATGTCATACTGGTCGTCATGGCGACGGTGTTGCCATAATGGTCGTCATGGCGACGATGATGTCATAATGGTCGTCATGGCGACGGTGATGTCATAATGGTCGTCATGCGGACGATGATGTCATAATGGTCGTCATGGCGACGGTGTTGCCATAATGGTCGTCATGGCGACGATGATGTCATAATGGTCGTCATGCCGACGATGATGTCATACTGGTCGTCATGGCGACGGTGTTGCCATAATGGTCGTCATGGCGACGATGATGCCATAATGGTCGTCATGCCGACGGTGTTGCCATAATGGTCATTATGGCGACGATGATGTCATAATGGTCGTCATTGCGACGATGATGTCATAATGGTCGTCATGGCGACGATGATGTCATAATGGTCTTCATGGCAATGGTGATGTCAGAATGGTCGTCATGGCGACGATGATGTCAGTATGGTGGTCATGGCTTTGGTGATGTCATAATAGTCGTCATGGCGACGATGATGTCATAATGCTCGTCATGGCGACGATGATGTCATAATGGTCGTCATGGCGACGATGATGTCAGTATGGTGGTCATGGCTTTGGTGATGTCATAATGGTCGTCATGGCGACGGTGATGTCATAATGGTCTTCATGGCAATGGTGATGTCAGAATGGTCGTCATGGCGACGATGATGTCAGTATGGTGGTCATGGCTTTGGTGATGTCATAATGGTCGTCATGGCGACGATGATGTCATAATGGTCTTCACGGCGACGATGATGTCATAATGGTCGTCACAGCGACGGTGATGTCATAATGGTCATCATGGCGACGATGATGTCATAATGGTCTTCACGGCGACGATGATGTCATAATGGTCGTCACAGCGACGGTGATGTCATAATGGTCATCATGGCGACGATGATGCCATACTGGTCGTCATGGCGACGGTGTTGTCATAATGGTCGTCATGGCGACGATGACGTCATAATGGTCGTCATGCCGACGATGATGTCATAATGGTCGTCATGGCGACGGTGTTGCCATAATGGTCGTCATGGCGACGATGATGTCATAATGGTCGTCATGGCGACGATGATGTCATAATGGTCGTCATGGCGACGATGATGTCAGTATGGTGGTCATGGCTTTGTTGATGTCATAATGGTCGTCATGGTGATGGTGTTGCCATAATGGTCGTCATGGCGACGATGATGTCATAATGGTCGTCATGGCGACGATGATGTCAATATGGTCGTCATGGCTTTGGTGATGTCATTATGGTCGTCATCGCGACGGTGATGTCATAATTGTCGTCACGGCGACGATGATGTCATAATGGTCGTCACGGCGACGATGATGTCATAATGGTCGTCACGGCTACGGTGATGTCATAATGGTCGTCACGGCGACGATGATGTCATAATGGTCGTCACGGCGACGGTGATGTCATAATGGTCGTCATGGCGACGATGATGTCATACTGGTCGTCATGGCGACGATGATGTCATCATGGTCGTCATGGCGACGATGATGTCATAATGGTCGTCATGGCGACGATGACGTCATAATGGTCGTCATGGCGACGATGATGTTATACTGGTCGTCATGGCGACGGTGTTGCTTAATGGTCGTCATGGCGACGGTGATGTCATAATGGTCGTCATGCCGACGATGATGTCATAATGGTCGTCATGGTGAAGATGATGTCATAATGGTCGTCATGGCGACGATGATGTCATAATGGTCGTCATGGCGACGGTGATGTCATAATGGTCGTCATGCCGACGATGATGTCATAATGGTCGTCACGGCGACGGTGTTGCCATAATGGTCGTCACGGCGACGATGATGTCATAATGGTCGTCACGGCTACGGTGATGTCATAATGGTCGTCACGGCGACGATGATGTCATAATGGTCGTCACGGCGACGGTGATGTCATAATGGTTGTCATGGCGACGATGATGTCATACTGGTCGTCATGGCGACGATGATGTCATCATGGTCGTCATGGCGACGATGATGTCATAATGGTCGTCATGGCGACGATGACGTCATAATGGTCGTCATGGCGACGATGATGTTATACTGGTCGTCATGGCGACGGTGTTGCTTAATGGTCGTCATGGCGACGGTGATGTCATAATGGTCGTCATGCCGACGATGATGTCATAATGGTCGTCATGGTGAAGATGATGTCATAATGGTCGTCATGGCGACGATGATGTCATAATGGTCGTCATGGCGACGATGATGTCATAATGGTCGTCATGGCGACGATGATGTCAATATGGTTGTCATGGCTTTGGTGATGTCATAATGGTCGTCATGGCGACGGTGATGTCATAATGGTCGTCATGGCGACGATGATGTCATAATGGTCGTCACGGCGACGATGATGTCATAATGGTCGTCACGGCGACAGTGATGTCATAATGGGCGTCATGGCGACGATGATGTCATACTGGTCGTCATGGCGACGGTGTTGCCATAATGGTCGTCATGGCGACGATGATGTCATAATGGTCGTCATGGCGACGATGACGTCATAATGGTCGTCATGGCGACGATTATGTCATACTGGTCGTCATGGTGACGGTGTTGCCATAATGGTCGTCATGGCGACGATGATGTCAATATGGTTGTCATGGCTTTGGTGATGTCATAATGGTCGTCATGGCGACGGTGATGTCATAATGGTCGTCACGGCGACGATGATGTCATAATGGTCGTCACGGCGACGATGATGTCATAATGGTCGTCACGGCGACGGTGATGTCATAATGGTCGTCATGGCGACGATGATGTCATACTGGTCGTCATGGCGACGTTGTTGCCATAATGGTCGTCATGGCGACGATGACGTCATAATGGTCGTCATGGCGACGATGACGTCATAATGGTCGTCATGGCGACGATGATGTCATACTAGTCGTCATGGTGACGGTGTTGCCATAATGGTCGTCATGGTGACGATGATGTCAATATGGTTGTCATGGCTTTGGTGATGTCATAATGGTCGTCATGGCTTTGGTGATGTCATAATGGTCGTCATGGCGACGGTGATGTCATAATGGTCGTTATGGCGACGATGATGTCATAATGGTCGTCACGGCGACGATGATGTCATAATGGTCGTCACGGCGACGGTGATGTCATAATGTTCGTCACGGCGACGGTGATGTCATAATGTTCGTCACGGCGACGGTGATGTCATAATGGTCGTCATGGCGACGATGATGTCATAATGGTCGTCATGGCGACGGTGACGTCATACTGGTCGTCATGGCGACGGTGTTGTCATAATGGTCGTCATGGCGACGATGATGTCATAATGTTCGTCATCGCGACGATGACGTCATAATGGTCGTCATGGAGACGGTGACGTCATAATGGTCGTCATGGCGACGATGATGTCATAATGGTCGTCATGGCGACGATGATGTCATACTCGTCGTCATGGCGACGGTGTTGCCATAATGGTCGTCATGGCGACGATGATGTCAAACTGGTCGTCATGGCGACGGTGTTGCCATAATGGTCGTCATGGCGACGATGATGTCATAATGGTCGTCATGGCGACGGTGACGTCATAATGGTCGTCATGGCGACGATGATGTCATAATGGTCGTCATGGCGACGATGATGTCATATTCGTCGTCATGGCGACGGTGTTGCCATAATGGTCGTCATGGCGACGATGATGTCAAACTGGTCGTCATGGCGACGGTGGTGCCATAATGGTCGTCATGGCGACGATGATGTCATAATGGTCGTCATGGCGACGGTGACGTCATAATGGTCGTCATGGCGACGATGATGTCATAATAGTCGTCATGGCGACGATGATGTCATAATGGTCGTCATGCCGACGATGATGTCATAATGGTCGTCATGGCGACGGTGTTGCCATAATGGTCGTCATGGCGACGATGATGTCATAATGGTCGTCATGGCGACGATGATGTCATAATGGACGTCATGGCGACGATGATGTCAGTATGGTCGTCATGGCGACGGTGATGTCATAATGGTCGTCATGGCGACGGTGATGTCATAATGGTCGTCATGGCAATGGTGATGTCAGAATGGTCGTCATGGCGATGATGATGTCAGTATGGTGGTCATGGCTTTGGTGATGTCATAATGGTCGTCATGGCGACGATGATGTCATAATGGTCGTCATGGCGACGATGATGTCAATATGGTTGTCATGGCTTTGATGATGTCATAATGGTCGTCATGGCGACGGTGATGTCATGATGGTCGTCATGGCGACGATGATGTCATAATGGTCGTCACGGCGACGGTGATGTCATAATCGTCGTCATGGCGACGATGATGTCATACTGGTCGTAATGGCGACCGTGTTGCCATAATGGTCGTCATGGCGACGGTGATGTCATAATGGTCGTCACGGCGACGATGATGTCATAATGGTCGTCACGGCGACGGTGATGTCATAATGGTCGTCATGGCGACGATGATGTCATACTGGTCGTCATGGCGACGGTGTTGCCATAATGGTCGTCATGGCGACGATGATGTCATAATGGTCGTCATGGCGACGATGACGTCATAATGGTCGTCATGGCGACGATGATGTCATAATGGTCGTCATGGCGACGATGGTGTCATACTAGTCGTCATGGCGACGGTGTTGCCATAATGGTCGTCATGGCGGGGATGATGTCATAATGGTCGTCATGGCGACGGTGATGTCATAATGGTCGTCATGGCGACGATGATGTCATACTGGTCGTCATGGCGACGGTGTTGCCATAATGGTCGTCATGGCGACGATGATGTCATAATGGTCGTCATGGCGACGGTGATGTCATAATGGTCGTCATGGCGACGGTGATGTCATAATGAATCATAGAATCATAGAATCATAGAATGGTAGAGTTGGAAGGGACCTCCTGGGTCATCTGGTCCAACCCCCTGCTCAAAGCAGGATTCACTAGATCATCTCAGACAGATGTCTGTCCAGCCTCTGTTTGAAGACGTCCATTGAAGGGGAACTCACCACCTCTCGTGGCAGCCTGTTCCACTCATTAATCACCCTAACTGTCAAAAAGTTTTTTCTAATATCTAATCTGTGTCTCCTCCCATTTAGTTTCATCCCATTGCTTCTAGTCTTTCCTTGTGCAAATGAGAATAAAGATGATCCTTCTACAATGTGACAGCCCTTGACATATTTGTAGACAGCTATTAAGTCTCCTCTCAGTCTTCTTTTTTGCAAGCTAAACATTCCCAAATCCTGCAACCGTTCCTCATAGGACATGGTTTGCAGACCAGTCACCATTCTGGTCGCTCTTCTCTGAACTTGCTCCAGTTTGTCTATGTCTTTTTTAAAATGTGGTGCCCAAAACTGTACACAGTATTCCAGATGAGGTCTGACCAAAGAGGAGTAAAGACCGATAATGACTTCACGTGATCTAGACTGTATGCTTCTGTTAATACATCCCAGAATTGTATTTGCCTTTTTTGCTGCTGCATCACACTGTTGACTCATGTTCAGTCTATGATCTATTAGTATACCTAAGTCTTTTTCACATGTACTGTTGCTTAGCTCTATTCCTCCCATTCTGTATATGCTTTTTTCATTTTTATTGCCCAGATGTAGTACTTTGCATTTTTCCCTGTTAAAAACCATTCTGTTGGTTGCTGCCCACTGCTCCAGTTTATTTAGGTCTTTTTGAATCCTCTCTCTCTCTTCTCTAGTATTAGCTATCCCTCCTAGCTTTGTGTCATCAGCAAATTTAATCAGTTTACCCTCAATTCCTTCATCTAAATCATTGATAAAGATGTTGAACAATACAGGTCCCAGGACGGAGCCCTGTGGTACCCCACTTGAGACATTCATCCAGCTGGATGTGAAGCCATTTACAACCACCCTTTGAGTCCGATCACTAAGCCAGTTATGAATCCACCTAACAGTTGCCTGGTCCATTGCATACTTGGTCATTTTTTCAATAAGGATGGTGTGAGATACTTTGTCAAATGCTTTGCTGAAGTCAAGATATACTATATCTACAGCATTTCCCTGATCCACCCAGTCAGTGATTCTGTCATAGAAGGAAATTAAGTTAGTCTGACATGACTTGTTAGTTACAAACCCATGCTGACTCTGGTTAATCACTTCATTCTTTTCCATGTACTTACATACATGTTGTTTAATAATTTGTTCAAAGATCTTTCCTGGTATAGAAGTCAGACTCACCGGCCTATAGTTCCCTGGGTCCACCTTCTTCCCCTTTTTGAAGATAGGAACAACATTTGCTCTTCTCCAGTCTTCTGGGACTTCTCCTGTTCTCCAAGAATTTTCAAAGATTATGGAGAGTGGTTCTAAAATTTCTTCTACGATCTCCTTCAGTACTCTGGGGTGTAATTCATCTGGACCTGGAGACTTGAACTCATTTATGTTAGCTAAATATTCCCTCACAATCTTTCTGTTTACTGATAACTTGGATTCCTCTATTCCTTTAAAAGGACAGTGAAGATCAGTTGATGTTACATTTTCTTTCTGAGAGAAAACAGATGCAAAATAGGAATTAAAAAGTTCGGCCTTCTCAACATCCTCTCTTACCATTTCTCCATTTTCATCCTGTAAAAATCCTATAGCATCTTTGACTTTTCTTTTACTTTTGACATACCCCCAAAATCCTTTTTTATTGCTTTTGACATCTCTTGCAAGCCTTAATTCATTGTCAGCTTTAGCTAACCTGATACGTGCCCTGCAGGATCTGCAGACTGCATTATAATCTTCTTTAGATATGCCTCCCTCTTTCCATTTAATAAACATTTCTTTCTTTCTTTTTAGCATGTGTTTAAGTTCTGTGTTCATCCATCCTGGTTTCCTTAAATGCTTCCCATTCTTCCTACTTTTTGGGATTGTTAACGATTGTGCTTTGAGAATCTCATTTTTAAAAATTTCCCATCCTTCCTGGACATTTTTATCCTTAAGGACATCCAGCCATTGGATCCCTCCTATTCTCTTTCTGAGTCTCTTAAAATCTGCCTTTCTAAAATCTAACCTTGAAGTTTGAGTCTTCACATGTCTTCCTCCTCTAGTTATCCAAAATTCTATAATAGCATGATCGCTGCCTCCTAGGGTCCCAGCCACCTTTACCTCCTCAACCATTTCCTCCCTGTTTATAAGGATTAGATCCAAAGTAGCAGATCCCCTTGTTTTCTCCCCTACCTTTTGGAAGATAAAGTTGTCAGCAAGAGAGGATAAGAATTTGCTTGACCTGTTAGTTTTACTTGAGAGAGATTCCCAACAAATGTCTGGATAGTTGAAATCTCCCATGACCACTACGTCATATTTTTTGGAGAACTTGGTCATTTGATACATAAAGAGTTCATCCATATCTTCAGCTTGCCCAGGTGGCCTGTAGTAAATGCCTACAATGGTGTCCTTTCCGTTGTTCTCTCCTTGTATTCTTACCCAAACAGTTTCCACAGAACTCCCAGTCTCTGAAGCTTCAATCTCTGTGCAGATATACGCTTTTCTAACATACAATGCAACACCTCCTCCTCGTTTATCAAGTCTGTTTCTTGCAAATAAGTTGTATCCTTTTAGCCTTTTATTCCAATCATGTGTATCGTCCCACCAAGTTTCAGTGATTCCAATGACATCATATTCCTTTTCCTGCATTAGTAGTTCCAATTCTCCTTGTTTGTTGCCCATGCTTTGTGCATTTGTATAAAAACATTTTAGTTTGTGATTGGTTTCTCTTCCTCCCATATTTTTATTATTTAGATTTTTTTGTCTTTGTTCTTCTTTTCCACTTCCAGTAGCAGAGCTCTCAATAGTATTTGTCAGCTGTATGGCTTTTTCTGGCCTTTTGCTTCCCTTCCCACATTGTTCTAGTTTAAAGCTCTTCTGATGAGTGTAGCAAGGCGACTTCCAAATACATATTTTCCAGTCTTCGTAAGGTGCACCCCATCTCTAGCAAGTAGTCCATCGTATAGGTAATTCATTCCGTGATCCAGAAATCCAAATCCTTGTTGACGGCACCATCGACGTAGCCAGTTGTTCACCTGTAGAATCTTATTCCACCTCATTGTTCCATGGCCATCCACTGGGAGGATGGATGAGAAGACCACCTGCGCTCCCAATTCTTTCACTTTCTTGCCTAAGTCTTCAAAGTCACTGCAGATGGTTTCCAGGTCCTTTCTTGCGGTGTCATTTGTCCCCACATGTATTAGCAGGAATGGGTAGTGATCTGTAGGTCTGAAGAGTCTTGATATCCTGTCAGACACATCTTTAATTTTTGCTCCTGGAAGACAGCACATTTCTCTTGAGGTTATGTCTGGTCTGCAGATAGCGGCCTCTGTTCCTCTTAACAGGGAATCCCCCATGACCACCACTCTCCGTTTTTTCTTCACAACATTCTTCTTTCTCCATCCAGGAGGATTCTGAAGGCTTACAAGGTTATTCATTGCTGGCAAAGTCTTATCTTGCTGTATTTCTTCATGGTTCTCCTGCGTGAGAGCCTGGTACTGGTTCCTGAGCAGTATGGGTGCTGACTGCCTCTCGATCCTCCTGCTTCTGTGGGTCACATGCTTCCATTCCTCTGTTTCCTCAGGTGCAGTTCGAATTTCTTCTCTTTCTGAATCATGAAGAGATAATTCTGCTCTGTCTAAGAACTCTTCACCTTCCTTAATGATTTTCAAGGTAGTTAACCTCTCTTCTAGATTTCGCAACTTTTCCTCCAACAGGGACACAAGCTTGCATTTCTGGCATGTGAAGTCTGGCTTTTCCACTGGCAAGTCTGTGAACATGTAGCAGGATATGCAGCTCACCAAATGGCTCCTGGACTCTTCCATGTTCTTATTGTTAATGTTCTGAAAACAGTGAAAAAAGATTAAAAAAAAAGCTTCAAAATGCGCGCGCCGTTAGGCGCGCGGTTTACCGATGTCCTCTTTTCAGCTCCAACAGCCAAAATCCAGTGTTCTTTGAGCTCGCGGAGACTCTTCACTTACCCCAAAATGCAGTGGGAATATGCAAATTATCTCCTCAGGACTCCTCCCCTGGTTTACCGATGTCCTCTTTTCAGCTCCAACAGCCAAAATCCAGTGTTCTTTGAGCTCGCGGAGACTCTTCACTTACCCCAAAATGCAGTGGGAATATGCAAATTATCTCCTCAGGACTCCTCCCCTGGTTTACCGATGTCCTCTTTTCAGCTCCAACAGCCAAAATCCAGTGTTCTTTGAGCTCGCGGAGACTCTTCACTTACCCCAAAATGCAGTGGGAATATGCAAATTATCTCCTCAGGACTCCTCCCCTGGTTTAATGGTCGTCATGCGGACGATGATGTCATAATGGTCGTCATGGCGACGGTGTTGCCATAAAGGTCGTCATGGCGACGATGATGTCATAATGGTCGTCATGGCGACGATGACGTCATAATGGTCGTCATGGCGACGATTATGTCATACTGGTCGTCATGGTGACGGTGTTGCCATAATGGTCGTCATGGCGACGATGATGTCAATATGGTTGTCATGGCTTTGGTGATGTCATAATGGTCGTCTTGGCGACGGTGATGTCATAATGGTCGTCACGGCGACGATGATGTCATAATGGTCGTCACGGCGACGATGATGTCATAATGGTCGTCACGGCGACGGTGATGTCATAATGGTCGTCATGGCGACGATGATGTCATACTGGTCGTCATGGCGACGTTGTTGCCATAATGGTCGTCATGGCGACGATGACGTCATAATGGTCGTCATGGCGACGATGACGTCATAATGGTCGTCATGGCGACGATGATGTCATACTAGTCGTCATGGTGACGGTGTTGCCATAATGGTCGTCATGGCGACGATGATGTCAATATGGTTGTCATGGCTTTGGTGATGTCATAATGGTCGTCATGGCTTTGGTGATGTCATAATGGTCGTCATGGCGACGGTGATGTCATAATGGTCGTTATGGCGACGATGATGTCATAATGGTCGTCACGGCGACGATGATGTCATAATGGTCGTCACGGCGACGGTGATGTCATAATGTTCGTCACGGCGACGGTGATGTCATAATGTTCGTCACGGCGACGGTGATGTCATAATGGTCGTCATGGCGACGATGATGTCATAATGGTCGTCATGGCGACGGTGACGTCATACTGGTCGTCATGGCGACGGTGTTGTCATAATGGTCGTCATGGCGACGATGATGTCATAATGTTCGTCATCGCGACGATGACGTCATAATGGTCGTCATGGAGACGGTGACGTCATAATGGTCGTCATGGCGACGATGATGTCATAATGGTCGTCATGGCGACGATGATGTCATACTCGTCGTCATGGCGACGGTGTTGCCATAATGGTCGTCATGGCGACGATGATGTCAAACTGGTCGTCATGGCGACGGTGTTGCCATAATGGTCGTCATGGCGACGATGATGTCATAATGGTCGTCATGGCGACGGTGACGTCATAATGGTCGTCATGGCGACGATGATGTCATAATGGTCGTCATGGCGACGATGATGTCATATTCGTCGTCATGGCGACGGTGTTGCCATAATGGTCGTCATGGCGAAGATGATGTCATACTGGTCGTCATGGCGACGGTGTTGCCATAATGGTCGTCATGGCGATGATGATGTCATAATGGTCGTCATGGCGACGGTGACGTCATAATGGTCGTCATGGCGACGATGATGTCATAATGGTCGTCATGTCGACGATGATGTCATACTGGTCGTAATGGCGACCGTGTTGCCATAATGGTCGTCATGGCGACGGTGATGTCATAATGGTCGTCACGGCGACGATGATGTCATAATGGTCGTCACGGCGACGGTGATGTCATAATGGTCGTCATGGCGACGATGATGTCATACTGGTCGTTATGGCGACGGTGTTGCCATAATGGTCGTCATGGCGACGATGACGTCATAATGGTCGACATGGCGACGATGATGTCATAATGGTCGTCATGGCGACGATGACGTCATAATGGTCGTCATGGCGACGATGATGTCATACTGGTCGTCACGGCGACGGTGTTGCCATAATGGTCGTCATGGCGACGATGATGTCATAATGGTCGTCACGGCGACGATGATGTCATAATATTCGTCACGGCGACGGTGATGTCATAATGGTCGTCATGGCGACGATTATGTCATACTGGTCGTCATGGCGACGGTTTTGCCATAATGGTCGTCATGGCGACGATGACGTCATAATGGTCGTCATGGCGACGATTATGTCATACTGGTCGTCATGGTGACGGTGTTGCCATAATGGTCGTCATGGCGACGATGATGTCAATATGGTTGTCATGGCGACGATGATGTCATAATGGTCGTCATGGTGACGATGATGTCAGTATGGTGGTCATGGCTTTGGTGATGTCATAATGGTCGTCATGGCGACGGTGATGTCATAATGGTCGTCATGGCAATGGTGATGTCAGAATGGTCGTCATGGCGACGATGATGTCAGTATGGTGGTCATGGCTTTGGTGATGTCATAATGGTCGTCATGGCGACGATGATGTCATAATGGTTGTCATGGCTTTGGTGATGTCATAATGGTCGTCATGGCGACGGTGATGTCATAATGGTCGTCATGGCGACGATGACGTCATAATGGTCGTCATGGCGACGATGACGTCATAATGGTCGTCATGGCGACGATGATGTCATAATGGTCGTCATGGCGACGATGATGTCATAATGGTCGTCATGGCGACGATGACGTCATAATGGTCGTCATGGCGACGATGATGTCATAATGGTCGTCATGGCGACGGTGATGTCATAATGGTCGTCATGGCGACGATGATGTCATACTGGTCGTCATGGCGACGATGATGTCATACTGGTCGTCATGGCGACGATGATGTCATAATGGTTGTCATGGCGACGATGATGTCATAATGGACGTCATGGCGACGATGACGTCATAATGGTTGTCATGGCGACGATGATGTCATAATGGTCATCATGGCGAAGATGATGTCATACTGGTCGTCACGGCGACGGTGTTGCCATAATGGTCGTCATGGCGACGATGATGTCATAATGGTCGTCACGGCGACGATGATGTCATAATATTCATCACGGCGACGGTGATGTCATAATGGTCGTCATGGCGACGATGATGTCATACTGGTCGTCATGGCGACGGTTTTGCCATAATGGTCGTCATGGCGACGATTATGTCATAATGGTCGTCATGGCGACGATTATGTCATACTGGTCGTCATGGTGACGGTGTTGCCATAATGGTCGTCATGGGGACGATGATGTCAATATGGTTGTCATGGCTTTGGTGATGTCATAATGGTCGTCATGGCGACGGTGATGTCATAATGGTCGTCACGGCGACGATGATGTCATAATGGTCGTCACGGCGACGATGATGTCATAATGGTCGTCACGGCGACGGTGATGTCATAATGGTCGTCATGGCGACGATGATGTCATACTAGTCGTCATGGCGACGATGATGTCATAATGGTCGTCATGCCGACGATGATGTCATAATGGTCGTCATGGCGACGGTGTTGCCATAATGGTCGTCATGGCGACGATGATGTCATAATGGTCGTCATGGCGACGATGATGTCATAATGGACGTCATGGCGACGATGATGTCAGTATGGTGGTCATGGCTTTGGTGATGTCATAATGGTCATCATGGCGACGGTGATGTCATAATGGTCGTCATGGCAATGGTGATGTCAGAATGGTCGTCATGGCGATGATGATGTCAGTATCATGGTCATGGCTTTGGTGATGTCATAATGGTCGTCATGGCGACGATGATGTCATAATGGTCGTCATGGCGACGATGATGTCAATATGGTTGTCATGGCTTTGATGATGTCATAATGGTCGTCATGGCGACGGTGATGTCATAATGGTCGTCATGGCGACGATGATGTCATAATGGTCGTCACGGCGACGGTGATGTCATAATCGTCGTCATGGCGACGATGATGTCATACTGGTCGTAATGGCGACCGTGTTGCCATAATAGTCGTCATGGCGACGGTGATGTCATAATGGTCGTCACGGCGACGATGATGTCATAATGGTCGTCACGGCGACGGTGATGTCATAATGGTCGTCATGGCGACGATGATGTCATACTGGTCGTCATGGCGACGGTGTTGCCATAATGGTCGTCATGGCGACGATGACGTCATAATGGTCGACATGGCGACGATGATGTCATAATGGTCGTCATGGCGACGATGACGTCATAATGGTCGTCATGGCGACGATGATGTCATAATGGTCGTCATGGCGACGATGATGTCATACTAGTCGTCATGGCGACGGTGTTGCCATAATGGTCGTCATGGCGGGGATGATGTCATAATGGTCGTCATGGCGACGGTGATGTCATAATGGTCGTCATGGCGACGATGATGTCATACTGGTCGTCATGGCGACGGTGTTGCCATAATGGTCGTCATGGCGACGATGATGTCATAATGGTCGTCATGGCGACGGTGATGTCATAATGGTCGTCATGCGGACGATGATGTCATAATGGTTGTCATGGCGACGGTGTTGCCATAATGGTCGTCATGGCGACGATGATGTCATAATGGTCGTCATGGCGACGATGACGTCATAATGGTCGTCATGGCGACGATTATGTCATACTGGTCGTCATGGTGACGGTGTTGCCATAATGGTCGTCATGGCGACGATGATGTCAATATGGTTGTCATGGCTTTGGTGATGTCATAATGGTCGTCATGGCGACGGTGATGTCATAATGGTCGTCACGGCGACGATGATGTCATAATGGTCGTCACGGCGACGATGATGTCATAATGGTCGTCACGGCGACGGTGATGTCATAATGGTCGTCATGGCGACGATGATGTCATACTGGTCGTCATGGCGACGTTGTTGCCATAATGGTCGTCATGGCGACGATGACGTCATAATGGTCGTCATGGCGACGATGACGTCATAATGGTCGTCATGGCGACGATGATGTCATACTAGTCGTCATGGTGACGGTGTTGCCATAATGGTCGTCATGGTGACGATGATGTCAATATGGTTGTCATGGCTTTGGTGATGTCATAATGGTCGTCATGGCTTTGGTGATGTCATAATGGTCGTCATGGCGACGGTGATGTCATAATGGTCGTTATGGCGACGATGATGTCATAATGGTCGTCACGGCGACGATGATGTCATAATGGTCGTCACGGCGACGGTGATGTCATAATGTTCGTCACGGCGACGGTGATGTCATAATGTTCGTCACGGCGACGATGATGTCATAATGGTCGTCATGGCGACGGTGACGTCATACTGGTCGTCATGGCGACGGTGTTGTCATAATGGTCGTCATGGCGACGATGATGTCATAATGTTCGTCATCGCGACGATGACGTCATAATGGTCGTCATGGAGACGGTGACGTCATAATGGTCGTCATGGCGACGATGATGTCATAATGGTCGTCATGGCGACGATGATGTCATACTCGTCGTCATGGCGACGGTGTTGCCATAATGGTCGTCATGGCGACGATGATGTCAAACTGGTCGTCATGGCGATGGTGTTGCCATAATGGTCGTCATGGCGACGATGATGTCATAATGGTCGTCATGGCGACGGTGACGTCATAATGGTCGTCATGGCGACGATGATGTCATAATGGTCGTCATGGCGACGATGATGTCATATTCGTCGTCATGGCGACGGTGTTGCCATAATGGTCGTCATGGCGACGATGATGTCAAACTGGTCGTCATGGCGACGGTGGTGCCATAATGGTCGTCATGGCGACGATGATGTCATAATGGTCGTCATGGCGACGGTGACGTCATAATGGTCGTCATGGCGACGATGATGTCATAATAGTCGTCATGGCGACGATGATGTCATAATGGTCGTCATGCCGACGATGATGTCATAATGGTCGTCATGGCGACGGTGTTGCCATAATGGTCGTCATGGCGACGATGATGTCATAATGGTCGTCATGGCGACGATGATGTCATAATGGACGTCATGGCGACGATGATGTCAGTATGGTGGTCATGGCTTTGGTGATGTCATAATGGTCGTCATGGCGACGGTGATGTCATAATGGTCGTCATGGCAATGGTGATGTCAGAATGGTCGTCATGGCGATGATGATGTCAGTATGGTGGTCATGGCTTTGGTGATGTCATAATGGTCGTCATGGCGACGATGATGTCATAATGGTCGTCATGGCGACGATGATGTCAATATGGTTGTCATGGCTTTGATGATGTCATAATGGTCGTCATGGCGACGGTGATGTCATGATGGTCGTCATGGCGACGATGATGTCATAATGGTCGTCACGGCGACGGTGATGTCATAATCGTCGTCATGGCGACGATGATGTCATACTGGTCGTAATGGCGACCGTGTTGCCATAATGGTCGTCATGGCGACGGTGATGTCATAATGGTCGTCACGGCGACGATGATGTCATAATGGTCGTCACGGCGACGGTGATGTCATAATGGTCGTCATGGCGACGATGATGTCATACTGGTCGTCATGGCGACGGTGTTGCCATAATGGTCGTCATGGCGACGATGATGTCATAATGGTCGTCATGGCGACGATGACGTCATAATGGTCGTCATGGCGACGATGATGTCATAATGGTCGTCATGGCGACGATGATGTCATACTAGTCGTCATGGCGACGGTGTTGCCATAATGGTCGTCATGGCGGGGATGATGTCATAATGGTCGTCATGGCGACGGTGATGTCATAATGGTCGTCATGGCGACGATGATGTCATACTGGTCGTCATGGCGACGGTGTTGCCATAATGGTCGTCATGGCGACGATGATGTCATAATGGTCGTCATGGCGACGGTGATGTCATAATGGTCGTCATGCGGACGATGATGTCATAATGGTCGTCATGGCGACGGTGTTGCCATAATGGTCGTCATGGCGACGATGATGTCATAATGGTCGTCATGGCGACGATGACGTCATAATGGTCGTCATGGCGACGATTATGTCATACTGGTCGTCATGGTGACGGTGTTGCCATAATGGTCGTCATGGCGACGATGATGTCAATATGGTTGTCATGGCTTTGGTGATGTCATAATGGTCGTCTTGGCGACGGTGATGTCATAATGGTCGTCACGGCGACGATGATGTCATAATGGTCGTCACGGCGACGATGATGTCATAATGGTCGTCACGGCGACGGTGATGTCATAATGGTCGTCATGGCGACGATGATGTCATACTGGTCGTCATGGCGACGTTGTTGCCATAATGGTCGTCATGGCGACGATGACGTCATAATGGTCGTCATGGCGACGATGACGTCATAATGGTCGTCATGGCGACGATGATGTCATACTAGTCGTCATGGTGACGGTGTTGCCATAATGGTCGTCATGGCGACGATGATGTCAATATGGTTGTCATGGCTTTGGTGATGTCATAATGGTCGTCATGGCTTTGGTGATGTCATAATGGTCGTCATGGCGACGGTGATGTCATAATGGTCGTTATGGCGACGATGATGTCATAATGGTCGTCACGGCGACGATGATGTCATAATGGTCGTCACGGCGACGGTGATGTCATAATGTTCGTCACGGCGACGGTGATGTCATAATGTTCGTCACGGCGACGGTGATGTCATAATGGTCGTCATGGCGACGATGATGTCATAATGGTCGTCATGGCGACGGTGACGTCATACTGGTCGTCATGGCGACGGTGTTGTCATAATGGTCGTCATGGCGACGATGATGTCATAATGTTCGTCATCGCGACGATGACGTCATAATGGTCGTCATGGAGACGGTGACGTCATAATGGTCGTCATGGCGACGATGATGTCATAATGGTCGTCATGGCGACGATGATGTCATACTCGTCGTCATGGCGACGGTGTTGCCATAATGGTCGTCATGGCGACGATGATGTCAAACTGGTCGTCATGGCGACGGTGTTGCCATAATGGTCGTCATGGCGACGATGATGTCATAATGGTCGTCATGGCGACGGTGACGTCATAATGGTCGTCATGGCGACGATGATGTCATAATGGTCGTCATGGCGACGATGATGTCATATTCGTCGTCATGGCGACGGTGTTGCCATAATGGTCGTCATGGCGAAGATGATGTCATACTGGTCGTCATGGCGACGGTGTTGCCATAATGGTCGTCATGGCGATGATGATGTCATAATGGTCGTCATGGCGACGGTGACGTCATAATGGTCGTCATGGCGACGATGATGTCATAATGGTCGTCATGTCGACGATGATGTCATACTGGTCGTAATGGCGACCGTGTTGCCATAATGGTCGTCATGGCGACGGTGATGTCATAATGGTCGTCACGGCGACGATGATGTCATAATGGTCGTCACGGCGACGGTGATGTCATAATGGTCGTCATGGCGACGATGATGTCATACTGGTCGTTATGGCGACGGTGTTGCCATAATGGTCGTCATGGCGACGATGACGTCATAATGGTCGACATGGCGACGATGATGTCATAATGGTCGTCATGGCGACGAAGACGTCATAATGGTCGTCATGGCGACGATGATGTCATACTGGTCGTCACGGCGACGGTGTTGCCATAATGGTCGTCATGGCGACGATGATGTCATAATGGTCGTCACGGCGACGATGATGTCATAATATTCGTCACGGCGACGGTGATGTCATAATGGTCGTCATGGCGACGATGATGTCATACTGGTCGTCATGGCGACGGTTTTGCCATAATGGTCGTCATGGCGACGATGACGTCATAATGGTCGTCATGGCGACGATTATGTCATACTGGTCGTCATGGTGACGGTGTTGCCATAATGGTCGTCATGGCGACGATGATGTCAATATGGTTGTCATGGCTTTGGTGATGTCATAATGGTCGTCATGGCGACGGTGATGTCATAATGGTCGTCACGGCGACGATGATGTCATAATGGTCGTCACGGCGACGATGATGTCATAATGGTCGTCACGGCGACGGTGATGTCATAATGGTCGTCATGGCGACGATGATGTCATAATAGTCGTCATGGCGACGATGATGTCATAATGGTCGTCATGCCGACGATGATGTCATAATGGTCGTCATGGCGACGGTGTTGCCATAATGGTCGTCATGGCGACGATGATGTCATAATGGTCGTCATGGCGACGATGATGTCATAATGGACGTCATGGCGACGATGATGTCAGTATGGTGGTCATGGCTTTGGTGATGTCATAATGGTCGTCATGGCGACGGTGATGTCATAATGGTCGTCATGGCAATGGTGATGTCAGAATGGTCGTCATGGCGATGATAATGTCAGTATGGTTGTCATGGCTTTGATGATGTCATAATGGTCGTCATGGCGACGGTGATGTCATAATGGTCGTCATGGCGACGATGATGTCATAATGGTCGTCACGGCGACGGTGATGTCATAATCGTCGTCATGGCGACGATGATGTCATACTGGTCGTAATGGCGACCGTGTTGCCATAATGGTCGTCATGGCGACGGTGATGTCATAATGGTCGTCACGGCGACGATGATGTCATAATGGTCGTCACGGCGACGGTGATGTCATAATGGTCGTCATGGCGACGATGATGTCATACTGGTCGTCATGGCGACGGTGTTGCCATAATGGTCGTCATGGCGACGATGACGTCATAATGGTCGACATGGCGACGATGATGTCATAATGGTCGTCATGGCGACGATGACGTCATAATGGTCGTCATGGCGACAATGATGTCATAATGGTCGTCATGGCGACGATGATGTCATACTAGTCGTCATGGCGACGGTGTTGCCATAATGGTCGTCATGGCGGGGATGATGTCATAATGGTCGTCATGGCGACGGTGATGTCATAATGGTCGTCATGGCGACGATGACGTCATAATGGTCGTCATGGCGACGATTATGTCATACTGGTCGTCATGGTGACGTTGTTGCCATAATGGTCGTCATGGCGACGATGATGTCAATATGGTTGTCATGGCTTTGGTGATGTCATAATGGTCGTCTTGGCGACGGTGATGTCATAATGGTCGTCACGGCGACGATGATGTCATAATGGTCGTCACGGCGACGATGATGTCATACTGGTCGTCACGGCGACGGTGATGTCATAATGGTCGTCACGGCGACGGTGATGTCATAATGGTCGTCATGGCGACGATGATGTCATACTGGTCGTCATGGCGACGTTGTTGCCATAATGGTCGTCATGGCGACGATGACGTCATAATGGTCGTCATGGCGACGATGACGTCATAATGGTCGTCATGGCGACGATGATGTCATACTAGTCGTCATGGTGACGGTGTTGCCATAATGGTCGTCATGGCGACGATGATGTCAATATGGTTGTCATGGCTTTGGTGATGTCATAATGGTCGTCATGGCTTTGGTGATGTCATAATGGTCGTCATGGCGACGGTGATGTCATAATGGTCGTTATGGCGACGATGATGTCATAATGGTCGTCACGGCGACGATGATGTCATAATGGTCGTCACGGCGACGGTGATGTCATAATGTTCGTCACGGCGACGGTGATGTCATAATGTTCGTCACGGCGACGGTGATGTCATAAAGGTCGTCATGGCGACGATGATGTCATAATGGTCGTCATGGCGACGGTGACGTCATACTGGTCGTCATGGCGACGGTGTTGTCATAATGGTCGTCATGGCGACGATGATGTCATAATGTTCGTCATCGCGACGATGACGTCATAATGGTCGTCATGGAGACGGTGACGTCATAATGGTCGTCATGGCGACGATGATGTCATAATGGTCGTCATGGCGACGATGATGTCATACTCGTCGTCATGGCGACGGTGTTGCCATAATGGTCGTCATGGCGACGATGATGTCAAACTGGTCGTCATGGCGACGGTGTTGCCATAATGGTCGTCATGGCGACGATGATGTCATAATGGTCGTCATGGCGACGGTGACGTCATAATGGTCGTCATGGCGACGATGATGTCATAATGGTCGTCATGGCGACGATGATGTCATATTCGTCGTCATGGCGACGGTGTTGCCATAATGGTCGTCATGGCGAAGATGATGTCATACTGGTCGTCATGGCGACGGTGTTGCCATAATGGTCGTCATGGCGATGATGATGTCATAATGGTCGTCATGGCGACGGTGACGTCATAATGGTCGTCATGGCGACGATGATGTCATAATGGTCGTCATGTCGACGATGATGTCATACTGGTCGTAATGGCGACCGTGTTGCCATAATGGTCGTCATGGCGACGGTGATGTCATAATGGTCGTCACGGCGACGATGATGTCATAATGGTCGTCACGGCGACGGTGATGTCATAATGGTCGTCATGGCGACGATGATGTCATACTGGTCGTTATGGCGACGGTGTTGCCATAATGGTCGTCATGGCGACGATGACGTCATAATGGTCGACATGGCGACGATGATGTCATAATGGTCGTCATGGCGACGATGACGTCATAATGGTCGTCATGGCGACGATGATGTCATACTGGTCGTCACGGCGACGGTGTTGCCATAATGGTCGTCATGGCGACGATGATGTCATAATGGTCGTCACGGCGACGATGATGTCATAATATTCGTCACGGCGACGGTGATGTCATAATGGTCGTCATGGCGACGATGATGTCATACTGGTCGTCATGGCGACGGTTTTGCCATAATGGTCGTCATGGCGACGATGACGTCATAATGGTCGTCATGGCGACGATTATGTCATACTGGTCGTCATGGTGACGGTGTTGCCATAATGGTCGTCATGGCGACGATGATGTCAATATGGTTGTCATGGCTTTGGTGATGTCATAATGGTCGTCATGGCGACGGTGATGTCATAATGGTCGTCACGGCGACGATGATGTCATAATGGTCGTCACGGCGACGGTGATGTCATAATGGTCGTCACGGCGACGATGATGTCATAATAGTCGTCATGGCGACGATGATGTCATAATGGTCGTCATGCCGACGATGATGTCATAATGGTCGTCATGGCGACGGTGTTGCCATAATGGTCGTCATGGCGACGATGATGTCATAATGGTCGTCATGGCGACGATGATGTCATAATGGACGTCATGGCGACGATGATGTCAGTATGGTGGTCATGGCTTTGGTGATGTCATAATGGTCGTCATGGCGACGGTGATGTCATAATGGTCGTCATGGCAATGGTGATGTCAGAATGGTCGTCATGGCGATGATGATGTCAGTATGGTTGTCATGGCTTTGATGATGTCATAATGGTCGTCATGGCGACGGTGATGTCATAATGGTCGTCATGGCGACGATGATGTCATAATGGTCGTCACGGCGACGGTGATGTCATAATCGTCGTCATGGCGACGATGATGTCATACTGGTCGTAATGGCGACCGTGTTGCCATAATGGTCGTCATGGCGACGGTGATGTCATAATGGTCGTCACGGCGACGATGATGTCATAATGGTCGTCACGGCGACGGTGATGTCATAATGGTCGTCATGGCGACGATGATGTCATACTGGTCGTCATGGCGACGGTGTTGCCATAATGGTCGTCATGGCGACGATGACGTCATAATGGTCGACATGGCGACGATGATGTCATAATGGTCGTCATGGCGACGATGACGTCATAATGGTCGTCATGGCGACGATGATGTCATAATGGTCGTCATGGCGACGATGATGTCATACTAGTCGTCATGGCGACGGTGTTGCCATAATGGTCGTCATGGCGGGGATGATGTCATAATGGTCGTCATGGCGACGGTGATGTCATAATGGTCGTCATGGCGACGATGATGTCATACTGGTCGTCATGGCGACGGTGTTGCCATAATGGTCGTCATGGCGACGATGATGTCATAATGGTCGTCATGGCGACGGTGATGTCATAATGGTCGTCATGCGGACGATGATGTCATAATGGTCGTCATGGCGACGGTGTTGCCATAATGGTCGTCATGGCGACGATGATGTCATAATGGTCGTCATGGCGACGATGACGTCATAATGGTCGTCATGGCGACGATTATGTCATACTGGTCGTCATGGTGACGGTGTTGCCATAATGGTCGTCATGGCGACGATGATGTCAATATGGTTGTCATGGCTTTGGTGATGTCATAATGGTCGTCATGGCGACGGTGATGTCATAATGGTCGTCACGGCGACGATGATGTCATAATGGTCGTCACGGCGACGATGATGTCATAATGGTCGTCACGGCGACGGTGATGTCATAATGGTCGTCATGGCGACGATGATGTCATACTGGTCGTCATGGCGACGTTGTTGCCATAATGGTCGTCATGGCGACGATGACGTCATAATGGTCGTCATGGCGACGATGACGTCATAATGGTCGTCATGGCGACGATGATGTCATACTAGTCGTCATGGTGACGGTGTTGCCATAATGGTCGTCATGGCGACGATGATGTCAATATGGTTGTCATGGCTTTGGTGATGTCATAATGGTCGTCATGGCTTTGGTGATGTCATAATGGTCGTCATGGCGACGGTGATGTCATAATGGTCGTTATGGCGACGATGATGTCATAATGGTCGTCACGGCGACGATGATGTCATAATGGTCGTCACGGCGACGGTGATGTCATAATGTTCGTCACGGCGACGGTGATGTCATAATGTTCGTCACGGCGACGGTGATGTCATAATGGTCGTCATGGCGACGATGATGTCATAATGGTCGTCATGGCGACGGTGACGTCATACTAGTCGTCATGGCGACTGTGTTGTCATAATGGTCGTCATGGCGACGATGATGTCATAATGTTCGTCATCGCGACGATGACGTCATAATGGTCGTCATGGAGACGGTGACGTCATAATGGTCGTCATGGCGACGATGATGTCATAATGGTCGTCATAGCGACGATGATGTCATACTCGTCGTCATGGCGACGGTGTTGCCATAATGGTCGTCATGGCGACGATGATGTCAAACTGGTCGTCATGGCGACGGTGTTGCCATAATGGTCGTCATGGCGACGATGATGTCATAATGGTCGTCATGGCGACGGTGACGTCATAATGGTCGTCATGGCGACGATGATGTCATAATGGTCGTCATGGCGACGATGATGTCATATTCGTCGTCATGGCGACGGTGTTGCCATAATGGTCGTCATGGCGAAGATGATGTCATACTGGTCGTCATGGCGACGGTGTTGCCATAATGGTCGTCATGGCGACGATGATGTCATAATGGTCGTCATGGCGACGGTGACGTCATAATGGTCGTCATGGCGACGATGATGTCATAATGGTCGTCATGGCGACGATGATGTCATACTGGTCGTAATGGCGACCGTGTTGCCATAATGGTCGTCATGGCGACGGTGATGTCATAATGGTCGTCACGGCGACGATGATGTCATAATGGTCGTCACGGCGACGGTGATGTCATAATGGTCGTCATGGCGACGATGATGTCATACTGGTCGTTATGGCGACGGTGTTGCCATAATGGTCGTCATGGCGACGATGACGTCATAATGGTCGACATGGCGACTATGACGTCATAATGGTCGTCATGGCGACGATGACGTCATAATGGTCGTCATGGCGACGATGATGTCATAATGGTCGTCATGGCGACGATGATGTCATACTGGTCGTCATGGCGACGGTGTTGCCATAATGGTCGTCATGGCGGGGATGATGTCATAATGGTCGTCATGGCGACGGTGATGTCATAATGGTCGTCATGGCGACGATGATGTCATACTGGTCGTCATGGCGACGGTGTTGCCATAATGGTCGTCATGGCGACGATGATGTCATAATGGTCGTCATGGCGACGGTGATGTCATAATGGTCGTCATGCGGACGATGATGTCATAATGGTCGTCATGGCGACGGTGTTGCCATAATGGTCGTCATGGCGACGATGATGTCATAATGGTCGTCATGGCGACGATGATGTCAGTATGGTGGTCATGGCTTTGGTGATGTCATAATGGTCGTCATGGCGACGGTGATATCATAATGGTCGTCATGGCAATGGTGATGTCAGAATGGTCGTCATGGCGACGATGATGTCGGTATGGTGGTCATGGCTTTGGTGATGTCATAATGGTCGTAATGGCGACGATGATGTCATAATGGTCGTCATGGCGATGATGATGTCAATATGGTTGTCATGGCTTTGGTGATGTCGTAATGGTCGTCATGGCGACGGTGATGTCATAATGGTCGTCATGGCGACGATGATGTCATAATGGTCGTCACGTCGACGTTGTTGCCATAATGGTCGTCATGGCGACGATGATGTCATAATGGTCGTCACGGCGACGATGATGTCATAATATTCGTCACGGCGACGGTGATGTCATAATGGTCGTCATGGCGACGATGATGTCATACTGGTCGTCATGGCGACGGTTTTGCCATAATGGTCGTCATGGCGACGATGACGTCATAATGGTCGTCATGGCGACGATTATGTCATACTGGTCGTCATGGTGACGGTGTTGCCATAATGGTCGTCATGGCGACGATGATGTCAATATAGTTGTCATGGCTTTGGTGATGTCATAATGGTCGTCATGGCGACGGTGATGTCATAATGGTCGTCACGGCGACGATGATGTCATAATGGTCGTCACGGCGACGATGATGTCATAATGGTCGTCACGGCGACGGTGATGTCATAATGGTCGTCATGGCGACGATGATGTCATAATAGTCATCATGGCGACGATGATGTCATAATGGTCGTCATGCCGACGATGATGTCATAATGGTCGTCATGGCGACGGTGTTGCCATAATGGTCGTCATGGCGACGATGATGTCATAATGGTCGTCATGGCGACGATGATGTCATAATGGACGTCATGGCGACGATGATGTCAGTATGGTGGTCATGGCTTTGGTGATGTCATAATGGTCGTCATGGCGACGGTGATGTCATAATGGTCGTCATGGCAATGGTGATGTCAGAATGGTCGTCATGGCGATCATGATGTCAGTATGGTGGTCATGGCTTTGGTGATGTCATAATGGTCGTCATGGCGACGATGATGTCATAATGGTCGTCATGGCGACGATGATGTCAATATGGTTGTCATGGCTTTGATGATGTCATAATGGTCATCATGGCGACGGTGATGTCATAATGGTCGTCATGGCGACGATGATGTCATAATGGTCGTCACGGCGACGGTGATGTCATAATCGTCGTCATGGCGACGATGATGTCATACTGGTCGTAATGGCGACCGTGTTGCCATAATGGTCGTCATGGCGACGGTGATGTCATAATGGTCGTCACGGCGACGATGATGTCATAATGGTCGTCACGGCGACGGTGATGTCATAATGGTCGTCATGGCGACGATGATGTCATACTGGTCGTCATGGCGACGGTGTTGCCATAATGGTCGTCATGGCGACGATGACGTCATAATGGTCAACATGGCGACGATGATGTCATAATGGTCGTCATGGCGACGATGACGTCATAATGGTCGTCATGGCGACGATGATGTCATAATGGTCATCATGGCGACGATGATGTCATACTGGTCGTCATGGCGACGGTGTTGCCATAATGGTCGTCATGGCGACGATGATGTCATAATGGTCGTCATGGCGACGGTGATGTCATAATGGTCGTCATGCGGACGATGATGTCATAATGGTCGTCATGGTGACAGTGTTGCCATAATGGTCGTCATGGCGACGATGATGTCATAATGGTCGTCATGGCGACGATGACGTCATAATGGTCGTCATGGCGACGATTATGTCATACTGGTCGTCATGGTGACGGTGTTGCCATAATGGTCGTCATGGCGACGATGATGTCAATATGGTTGTCATGGCTTTGGTGATGTCATAATGGTCGTCTTGGCGACGGTGATGTCATAATGGTCGTCACGGCGACGATGATGTCATAATGGTCGTCACGGCGACGATGATGTCATAATGGTCGTCATGGCGACGATGATGTCATACTGGTCGTCATAGCGACGTTGTTTCCATAATGGTCGTCATGGCGACGATGACGTCATAATGGTCGTCATGGCGACGATGACGTCATAATGGTCGTCATGGCGACGATGATGTCATACTAGTCGTCATGGTGACGGTGTTGCCATAATGGTCGTCATGGCGACGATGATGTCAATATGGTTGTCATGGCTTTGGTGATGTCATAATGGTCGTCATGGCTTTGGTGATGTCATAATGGTCGTCATGGCGACGGTGATGTCATAATGGTCGTTATGGCGACGATGATGTCATAATGGTCGTCACGGCGACGATGATGTCATAATGGTCGTCACGGCGACGGTGATGTCATAATGTTCGTCACGGCGACGGTGATGTCATAATGTTCGTCACGGCGACGGTGATGTCATAATGGTCGTCATGGCGACGATGATGTCATAATGGTCGTCATGGCGACGGTGACGTCATACTGGTCGTCATGGCGACGGTGTTGTCATAATGGTCGTCATGGCGACGATGATGTCATAATGTTCGTCATCGCGACGATGACGTCATAATGGTCGTCATGGAGACGGTGACGTCATAATGGTCGTCATGGCGACGATGATGTCATAATGGTCGTCATGGCGACGATGATGTCATACTCGTCGTCATGGCGACGGTGTTGCCATAATGGTCGTCATGGCGACCATGATGTCAAACTGGTCGTCATGGCGACGGTGTTGCCATAATGGTCGTCATGGCGACGATGATGTCATAATGGTCGTCATGGCGACGGTGACGTCATAATGGTCGTCATGGCGACGATGATGTCATAATGGTCGTCATGGCGACGATGATGTCATATTCGTCGTCATGGCGACGGTGTTGCCATAATGGTCGTCATGGCGAAGATGATGTCATACTGGTCGTCATGGCGACGGTGTTGCCATAATGGTCGTCATGGCGACGATGATGTCATACTGGTCGTTATGGCGACGGTGTTGCCATAATGGTCGTCATGGCGACGATGACGTCATAATGGTCGACATGGCGACGATGAAGTCATAATGGTCTTCATGGCGACGATGACGTCATAATGGTCGTCATGGCGACGATGATGTCATACTGGTCGTCACGGCGACGGTGTTGCCATAATGGTCGTCATGGCGACGATGATGTCATAATGGTCGTCACGGCGACGATGATGTCATAATATTCGTCACGGCAACGGTGATGTCATAATGGTCGTCATGGCGACGATGATGTCATACTGGTCGTCATGGCGACGGTTTTGCCATAATGGTCGTCATGGCGACGATGACGTCATAATGATCGTCATGGCGACGATTATGTCATACTGGTCGTCATGGTGACGGTGTTGCCATAATGGTCGTCATGGCGACGATGATGTCAATATGGTTGTCATGGCTTTGGTGATGTCATAATGGTCGTCATGGCGACGGTGATGTCATAATGGTCGTCACGGCGACGATGATGTCATAATGGTCGTCACGGCGACGATGATGTCATAATGGTCGTCATGGCAATGGTGATGTCAGAATGGTCGTCATGGCGATGATGATGTCAGTATGGTTGTCATGGCTTTGATGATGTCATAATGGTCTTCATGGCGACGGTGATGTCATAATGGTCGTCATGGCGACGATGATGTCATAATGGTCGTCACGGCGACGGTGATGTCATAATCGTCGTCATGGCGACGATGATGTCATACTGGTCGTAATCTCGACGGTGATGTCATAATGGTCGTCACGGCGACGATGATGTCATAATGGTCGTCACGGCGACGGTGATGTCATAATGGTCGTCATGGCGACGATGATGTCATACTGGTCGTCATGGCGACGGTGTTGCCATAATGGTCGTCATGGCGACGATGACGTCATAATGGTCGACATGGCGACGATGATGTCATAATGGTCGTCATGGCGACGATGACGTCATAATGGTCGTCATGGCGACGATGATGTCATAATGGTCGTCATGGCGACGATGATGTCATACTAGTCGTCATGGCGACGGTGTTGCCATAATGGTCGTCATGGCGGTGATGATGTCATAATGGTCGTCATGGCGACGGTGATGTCATAATGGTCGTCATGGCGACGATGATGTCATACTGGTCGTCATGGCGACGGTGTTGCCATAATGGTCGTCATGGCGACGATGATGTCATAATGGTCGTCATGGCGACGGTGATGTCATAATGGTCGTCATGCGGACGATGATGTCATAATGGTCGTCATGGCGACGGTGTTGCCATAATGGTCGTCATGGCGACGATGATGTCATAATGGTCGTCATGGCGACGATGACGTCATAATGGTCGTCATGGCGACGATTATGTCATACTGGTCGTCATGGTGACGGTGTTGCCATAATGGTCGTCATGGCGACGATGATGTCAATATGGTTGTCATGGCTTTGGTGATGTCATAATGGTCGTCATGGCGACGGTGATGTCATAATGGTCGTCACGGCGACGATGATGTCATAATGGTCGTCACGGCGACGATGATGTCATAATGGTCGTCACGGCGACGGTGATGTCATAATGGTCGTCATGGCGACGATGATGTCATACTGGTCGTCATGGCGACGTTGTTGCCATAATGGTCGTCATGGCGACGATGACGTCATAATGGTCGTCATGGCGACGATGACGTCATAATGGTCGTCATGGCGACGATGATGTCATACTAGTCGTCATGGTGACGGTGTTGCCATAATGGTCGTCATGGCGACGATGATGTCAATATGGTTGTCATGGCTTTGGTGATGTCATAATGGTCGTCATGGCTTTGGTGATGTCATAATGGTCGTCATGGCGACGGTGATGTCATAATGGTCGTTATGGCGACGATGATGTCATAATGGTCGTCACGGCGACGATGATGTCATAATGGTCGTCACGGCGACGGTGATGTCATAATGTTCGTCACGGCGACGGTGATGTCATAATGTTCGTCACGGCGACGGTGATGTCATAATGGTCGTCATGGCGACGATGATGTCATAATGGTCGTCATGGCGACGGTGACGTCATACTGGTCGTCATGGCGACGGTGTTGTCATAATGGTCGTCATGGCGACGGTGATGTCATAATGTTCGTCATCGCGACGATGACGTCATAATGGTCGTCATGGAGACGGTGACGTCATAATGGTCGTCATGGCGACGATGATGTCATAATGGTCGTCATGGCGACGATGATGTCATACTCGTCGTCATGGCGACGGTGTTGCCATAATGGTCGTCATGGCGAAGATGATGTCATACTGGTCGTCATGGCGACGGTGTTGCCATAATGGTCGTCATGGCGACGATGATGTCATAATGGTCGTCATGGCGACGGTGACGTCATAATGGTCGTCATGGCGACGATGATGTCATAATGGTCGTCATGGCGACGATGATGTCATACTGGTCGTAATGGCGACCGTGTTGCCATAATGGTCGTCATGGCGACGGTGATGTCATAATGGTCGTCACGGCGACGATGATGTCATAATGGTCGTCACGGCGACGGTGATGTCATAATGGTCGTCATGGCGACGATGATGTCATACTGGTCGTTATGGCGACGGTGTTGCCATAATGGTCGTCATGGCGACGATGACGTCATAATGGTCGACATGGCGACTGTGATGTCATAATGGTCGTCATGGCGACGATGACGTCATAATGGTCGTCATGGCGACGATGATGTCATAATGGTCGTCATGGCGACGATGATGTCATACTGGTCGTCATGGCGACGGTGTTGCCATAATGGTCGTCATGGCGGGGATGATGTCATAATGGTCGTCATGGCGACGGTGATGTCATAATGGTCGTCATGGCGACGATGATGTCATACTGGTCGTCATGGCGACGGTGTTGCCATAATGGTCGTCATGGCGACGATGATGTCATAATGGTCGTCATGGCGACGGTGATGTCATAATGGTCGTCATGCGAACGATGATGTCATAATGGTCGTCATGGCGACGGTGTTGCCATAATGGTCGTCATGGCGACGATGAAGTCATAATGGTCGTCATGGCGACGATGATGTCAGTATGGTGGTCATGGCTTTGGTGATGTCATAATGGTCGTCATGGCGACGGTGATATCATAATGGTCGTCATGGCAATGGTGATGTCAGAATGGTCGTCATGGCGACGATGATGTCGGTATGGTGGTCATGGCTTTGGTGATGTCATAATGGTCGTAATGGCGACGATGATGTCATAATGGTCGTCATGGCGATGATGATGTCAATATGGTTGTCATGGCTTTGGTGATGTCGTAATGGTCGTCATGGCGACGGTGATGTCATAATGGTCGTCATGGCGACGATGATGTCATAATGGTCGTCACGTCGACGGTGTTGCCATAATGGTCGTCATGGCGACGATGATGTCATAATGGTCGTCACGGCGACGATGATGTCATAATATTCGTCACGGCGACGGTGATGTCATAATGGTCGTCATGGCGACGATGATGTCATACTGGTCGTCATGGCGACGGTTTTGCCATAATGGTCGTCATGGCGACGATGACGTCATAATGGTCGTCATGGCGACGATTATGTCATACTGGTCGTCATGGTGACGGTGTTGCCATAATGGTCGTCATGGCGACGATGATGTCAATATGGTTGTCATGGCTTTGGTGATGTCATAATGGTCGTCATGGCGACGGTGATGTCATAATGGTCGTCACGGCGAAGATGATGTCATAATGGTCGTCACGGCGACGATGATGTCATAATGGTCGTCACGGCGACGGTGATGTCATAATGGTCGTCATGGCGACGATGATGTCATAATAGTCATCATGGCGACGATGATGTCATAATGGTCGTCATGCCGACGATGATGTCATAATGGTCGTCATGGCGACGGTGTTGCCATAATGGTCGTCATGGCGACGATGATGTCATAATGGTCGTCATGGCGACGATGATGTCATAATGGACGTCATGGCGACGATGATGTCAGTATGGTGGTCATGGCTTTGGTGATGTCATAATGGTCGTCATGGCAATGGTGATGTCAGAATGGTCGTCATGGCGATGATGATGTCAGTATGGTGATCATGGCTTTGGTGATGTCATAATGGTCGTCATGGCGACGATGATGTCATAATGGTCGTCATGGCGACGATGATGTCAATATGGTTGTCATGGCTTTGATGATGTCATAATGGTCATCATGGCGACGGTGATGTCATAATGGTCGTCATGGCGACGATGATGTCATAATGGTCGTCACGGCGACGGTGATGTCATAATCGTCGTCATGGCGACGATGATGTCATACTGGTCGTAATGGCGACCGTGTTGCCATAATGGTCGTCATGGCTACGGTGATGTCATAATGGTCGTCACGGCGACGATGATGTCATAATGGTCGTCACGGCGACGGTGATGTCATAATGGTCGTCATGGCGACGATGATGTCATACTGGTCGTCATGGCGACGGTGTTGCCATAATGGTCGTCATGGCGACGATGACGTCATAATGGTCGACATGGCGACGATGATGTCATAATGGTCGTCATGGCGACGATGACGTCATAATGGTCGTCATGGCGACGATGATGTCATAATGGTCGTCATGGCGACGATGATGTCATACTGGTCGTCATGGCGACGGTGTTGCCATAATGGTCGTCATGGCGACGATGATGTCATAATGGTCGTCATGGCGACGGTGATGTCATAATGGTCGTCATGCGGACGATGATGTCATAATGGTCGTCATGGCGACGGTGTTGCCATAATGGTCGTCATGGCGACGATGACGTCATAATGGTCGTCATGGCGACGATTATGTCATACTGGTCGTCATGGTGACGGTGTTGCCATAATGGTCGTCATGGCGACGATGATGTCAATATGGTTGTCATGGCTTTGGTGATGTCATAATGGTCGTCATGGCGACGGTGATGTCATAATGGTCGTCACGGCGACGATGATGTCATAATGGTCGTCACGGCGACGATGATGTCATAATGGTCGTCACGGCGACGGTGATGTCATACTGGTCGTCATGGCGACGATGATGTCATACTGGTCGTCATAGCGACGTTGTTGCCATAATGGTCGTCATGGCGACGATGACGTCATAATGGTCGTCATGGCGACGATGACGTCATAATGGTCGTCATGGCGACGATGATGTCATACTAGTCGTCATGGTGACGGTGTTGCCATAATGGTCGTCATGGCGACGATGATGTCAATATGGTTGTCATGGCTTTGGTGATGTCATAATGGTCGTCATGGCTTTGGTGATGTCATAATGGTCGTCATGGCGACGGTGATGTCATAATGGTCGTTATGGCGACGATGATGTCATAATGGTCGTCACGGCGACGATGATGTCATAATGGTCGTCACGGCGACGGTGATGTCATAATGTTCGTCACGGCGACGGTGATGTCATAATGTTCGTCACGGCGACGGTGATGTCATAATGGTCGTCATGGCGACGATGATGTCATAATGGTCGTCATGGCGACGGTGACGTCATACTGGTCGTCATGGCAACGGTGTTGTCATAATGGTCGTCATGGCGACGATGATGTCATAATGTTCGTCATCGCGACGATGACGTCATAATGGTCGTCATGGAGACGGTGACGTCATAATGGTCGTCATGGCGACGATGATGTCATAATGGTCGTCATGGCGACGATGATGTCATACTCGTCGTCATGGCGACGGTGTTGCCATAATGGTCGTCATGGCGACGATGATGTCAAACTGGTCGTCATGGCGACGGTGTTGCCATAATGGTCGTCATGGCGACGATGATGTCATAATGGTCGTCATGGCGACGGTGACGTCATAATGGTCGTCATGGCGACGATGATGTCATAATGGTCGTCATGGCGACGATGATGTCATATTCGTCGTCATGGCGACGGTGTTGCCATAATGGTCGTCATGGCGAAGATGATGTCATACTGGTCGTCATGGCGACGGTGTTGCCATAATGGTCGTCATGGCGACGATGATGTCATAATGGTCGTCATGGCGACGGTGACGTCATAATGGTCGTCATGGCGACGATGATGTCATAATGGTCGTCATGGCGACGATGATGTCATACTGGTCGTAATGGCGACCTTGTTGCCATAATGGTCGTCATGGCGACGGTGATGTCATAATGGTCGTCACGGCGACGATGATGTCATAATGGTCGTCACGGCGACGGTGATGTCATAATGGTCGTCATGGCGACGATGATGTCATACTGGTCGTTATGGCGACGGTGTTGCCATAATGGTCGTCATGGCGACGATGACGTCATAATGGTCGACATGGCGACGATGATGTCATAATGGTCGTCATGGCGACGATGATGTCATAATGGTCGTCACGGCGACGGTGATGTCATAATGGTCGTCATGGCGACGATGATGTCATACTGGTCGTTATGGCGACGGTGTTGCCATAATGGTCGTCATGGCGACGATGACGTCATAATGGTCGACATGGCGACGATGATGTCATAATGGTCGTCATGGCGACGATGACGTCATAATGGTCGTCATGGCGACGATGATGTCATACTGGTCGTCACGGCGACGGTGTTGCCATAATGGTCGTCATGGCGACGATGATGTCATAATGGTCATCACGGCGACGATGATGTCATAATATTCGTCACGGCGACGGTGATGTCATAATGGTCGTCATGGCGACGATGATGTCATACTGGTCGTCAAGGCGACGGTTTTGCCATAATGGTCGTCATGGCGACGATGACGTCATAATGGTCGTCATGGCGACGATTATGTCATACTGGTCGTCATGGTGACGGTGTTGCCATAATGGTCGTCATGGCGACGATGATGTCAATATGGTTGTCATGGCTTTGGTGATGTCATAATGGTCGTCATGGCGACGGTGATGTCATAATGGTCGTCACGGCGACGATGATGTCATAATGGTCGTCACGGCGACGATGATGTCATAATGGTCGTCACGGCGACGGTGATGTCATAATGGTCGTCATGGCGACGATGATGTCATAATAGTCGTCATGGCGACGATGATGTCATAATGGTCGTCATGCCGACGATGATGTCATAATGGTCGTCATGGCGACGGTGTTGCCATAATGGTCGTCATGGCGACGATGATGTCATAATGGTCGTCATGGCGACGATGATGTCATAATGGACGTCATGGCGACGATGATGTCAGTATGGTGGTCATGGCTTTGGTGATGTCATAATGGTCGTCATGGCGACGGTGATGTCATAATGGTCGTCATGGCAATGGTGATGTCAGAATGGTCGTCATGGCGATGATGATGTCAGTATGGTGGTCATGGCTTTGGTGATGTCATAATGGTCGTCATGGCGACGATGATGTCATAATGGTCGTCATGGCGACGATGATGTCAATATGGTTGTCATGGCTTTGATGATGTCATAATGGTCGTCATGGCGACGGTGATGTCATAATGGTCGTCATGGCGACGATGATGTCATAATGGTCGTCACGGCGACGGTGATGTCATAATCGTCGTCATGGCGACGATGATGTCATACTGGTCGTAATGGCGACCGTGTTGCCATAATGGTCGTCATGGCGACGGTGATGTCATAATGGTCGTCACGGCGACGATGATGTCATAATGGTCGTCACGGCGACGGTGATGTCATAATGGTCGTCATGGCGACGATGATGTCATACTGGTCGTCATGGCGACGGTGTTGCCATAATGGTCGTCATGGCGACGATGACGTCATAATGGTCGACATGGCGACGATGATGTCATAATGGTCGTCATGGCGACGATGACGTCATAATGGTCGTCATGGCGACGGTGATGTCATAATGGTCGTCATGGCGACGATGATGTCATACTAGTCGTCATGGCGACGGTGTTGCCATAATGGTCGTCATGGCGGGGATGATGTCATAATGGTCGTCATGGCGACGGTGATGTCATAATGGTCGTCATGGCGACGATGATGTCATACTGGTCGTCATGGCGACGGTGTTGCCATAATGGTCGTCATGGCGACGATGATGTCATAATGGTCGTCATGGCGACGGTGATGTCATAATGGTCGTCATGGCGACGGTGATGTCATAATGGTCGTCATGCGGACGATGATGTCATAATGGTCGTCATGGCGACGGTGTTGCCATAATGGTCGTCATGGCGACGATGATGTCATAATGGTCGTCATGGCGACGATGACGTCATAATGGTCGTCATGGCGACGATTATGTCATACTGGTCGTCATGGTGACGGTGTTGCCATAATGGTCGTCATTGCGACGATGATGTCAATATGGTTGTCATGGCTTTGGTGATGTCATAATGGTCGTCATGGCGACGGTGATGTCATAATGGTCGTCACGGCGACGATGATGTCATAATGGTCGTCACGGCGACGATGATGTCATAATGGTCGTCACGGCGACGGTGATGTCATAATGGTCGTCATGGCGACGATGATGTCATACTGGTCGTCATGGCGACGTTGTTGCCATAATGGTCGTCATGGCGACGATGACGTCATAATGGTCGTCATGGCGACGATGACGTCATAATGGTCGTCATGGCGACGATGATGTCATACTAGTCGTCATGGTGACGGTGTTGCCATAATGGTCGTCATGGCGACGATGATGTCAATATGGTTGTCATGGCTTTGGTGATGTCATAATGGTCGTCATGGCTTTGGTGATGTCATAATGGTCGTCATGGCGACGGTGATGTCATAATGGTCGTTATGGCGACGATGATGTCATAATGGTCGTCACGTCGACGATGATGTCATAATGGTCGTCACGGCGACGGTGATGTCATAATGTTCGTCACGGCGACGGTGATGTCATAATGTTCGTCACGGCGACGGTGATGTCATAATGGTCGTCATGGCGACGATGATGTCATAATGGTCGTCATGGCGACGGTGACGTCATACTGGTCGTCATGGCGACGGTGTTGTCATAATGGTCGTCATGGCGACGATGATGTCATAATGTTCGTCATCGCGACGATGACGTCATAATGGTCGTCATGGAGACGGTGACGTCATAATGGTCGTCATGGCGACGATGATGTCATAATGGTCGTCATGGCGACGATGATGTCATACTCGTCGTCATGGCGACGGTGTTGCCATAATGGTCGTCATGGCGACGATGATGTCAAACTGGTCGTCATGGCGACGGTGTTGCCATAATGGTCGTCATGGCGACGATGATGTCATAATGGTCGTCATGGCGACGGTGACGTCATAATGGTCGTCATGGCGACGATGATGTCATAATGGTCGTCATGGCGACGATGATGTCATATTCGTCGTCATGGCGACGGTGTTGCCATAATGGTCGTCATGGCGAAGATGATGTCATACTGGTCGTCATGGCGACGGTGTTGCCATAATGGTCGTCATGGCGACGGTGACGTCATAATGGTCGTCATGGCGACGGTGACGTCATAATGGTCGTCATGGCGACGATGATGTCATAATGGTCGTCATGGCGACGATGATGTCATACTGGTCGTAATGGCGACCGTGTTGCCATAATGGTCGTCATGGCGACGGTGATGTCATAATGGTCGTCACGGCGACGATGATGTCATAATGGTCGTCACGGCGACGGTGATGTCATAATGGTCGTCATGGCGACGATGATGTCATACTGGTCGTTATGGCGACGGTGTTGCCATAATGGTCGTCATGGCGACGATGACGTCATAATGGTCGACATGGCGACTATGATGTCATAATGGTCGTCATGGCGACGATGACGTCATAATGGTCGTCATGGCGACGATGATGTCATAATGGTCGTCATGGCGACGATGATGTCATACTGGTCGTCATGGCGACGGTGTTGCCATAATGGTCGTCATGGCGGGGATGATGTCATAATGGTCGTCATGGCGACGGTGATGTCATAATGGTCGTCATGGCGACGATGATGTCATACTGGTCGTCATGGCGACGGTGTTGCCATAATGGTCGTCATGGCGACGATGATGTCATAATGGTCGTCATGGCGACGGTGATGTCATAATGGTCGTCATGCGGACGATGATGTCATAATGGTCGTCATGGCGACGGTGTTGCCATAATGGTCGTCATGGCGATGATGATGTCATAATGGTCGTCATGGCGACGATGATGTCAGTATGGTGGTCATGGCTTTGGTGATGTCATAATGGTCGTCATGGCGACGGTGATATCATAATGGTCGTCATGGCAATGGTGATGTCAGAATGGTCGTCATATCGACGATGATGTCGGTATGATGGTCATGGCTTTGGTGATGTCATAATGGTCGTAATGGCGACGATGATGTCATAATGGTCGTCATGGCGATGATGATGTCAATATGGTTGTCATGGTTTTGGTGATGTCGTAATGGTCGTCATGGCGACGGTGATGTCATAATGGTCGTCATGGCGACGATGATGTCATAATGGTCGTCACGGCGACGATGATGTCATAATATTCGTCACGGCGACGGTGATGTCATAATGGTCGTCATGGCGACGATGATGTCATACTGGTCGTCATGGCGACGGTTTTGCCATAATGGTCGTCATGGCGACGATGACGTCATAATGGTCGTCATGGCGACGATTATGTCATACTGGTCGTCATGGTGACGGTGTTGCCATAATGGTCGTCATGGCGACGATGATGTCAATATGGTTGTCATGGCTTTGGTGATGTCATAATGGTCGTCATGGCAACGGTGATGTCATAATGGTCGTCACGGCGACGATGATGTCATAATGGTCGTCACGGCGACGATGATGTCATAATGGTCGTCACGGCGACGGTGATGTCATAATGGTCGTCATGGCGACGATGATGTCATAATAGTCGTCATGGCGACGATGATGTCATAATGGTCGTCATGCCGACGATGATGTCATAATGGTCGTCATGGCGACGGTGTTGCCATAATGGTCGTCATGGCGACGATGATGTCATAATGGTCGTCATGGCGACGATGATGTCATAATGGACGTCATGGCGACGATGATGTCAGTATGGTGGTCATGGCTTTGGTGATGTCATAATGGTCGTCATGGCGACGGTGATGTCATAATGGTCGTCATGGCAATGGTGATGTCAGAATGGTCGTCATGGCGATGATGATGTCAGTATGGTGGTCATGGCTTTGGTGATGTAATAATGGTCGTCATGGCGACCATGATGTCATAATGGTCGTCATGGCGACGATGATGTCAATATGGTTGTCATGGCTTTGATGATGTCATAATGGTCATCATGGCGACGGTGATGTCATAATGGTCGTCATGGCGACGATGATGTCATAATGGTCGTCACGGCGACGGTGATGTCATAATCGTCGTCATGGCGACGATGATGTCATACTGGTCGTAATGGCGACCGTGTTGCCATAATGGTCGTCATGGCGACGGTGATGTCATAATGGTCGTCACGGCGACGATGATGTCATAATGGTCGTCACGGCGACGGTGATGTCATAATGGTCGTCATGGCGACGATGATGTCATACTGGTCGTCATGGCGACGGTGTTGCCATAATGGTCGTCATGGCGACGATGACGTCATAATGGTCGACATGGCGACGATGATGTCATAATGGTCGTCATGGCGACGATGACGTCATAATGGTCGTCATGGCGACGATGATGCCATAATGGTCGTCATGGCGACGATGATGTCATAATGGTCGTCATGGCGACGGTGATGTCATAATGGTCGTCATGCGGACGATGATGTCATAATGGTCGTCATGGCGACGGTGTTGCCATAATGGTCGTCATGGCGACGATGATGTCATAATGGTCGTCATGGCGACGATGACGTCATAATGGTCGTCATGGCGACGATTATGTCATACTGGTCGTCATGGTGACGGTGTTGCCATAATGGTCGTCATGGCGACGATGATGTCAATATGGTTGTCATGGTTTTGGTGATGTCATAATGGTCGTCATGGCGACGGTGATGTCATAATGGTCGTCACGGCGACGATGATGTCATAATGGTCGTCACGGCGACGATGATGTCATAATGGTCGTCACGGCGACGGTGATGTCATAATGGTCGTCATGGCGACGATGATGTCATACTGGTCGTCATAGCGACGTTGTTGCCATAATGGTCGTCATGGCGACGATGACGTCATAATGGTCGTCATGGCGACGATGACGTCATAATGGTCGTCATGGCGACGATGATGTCATACTAGTCGTCATGGTGACGGTGTTGCCATAATGGTCGTCATGGCGACGATGATGTCAATATGGTTGTCATGGCTTTGGTGATGTCATAATGGTCGTCATGGCTTTGGTGATGTCATAATGGTCGTCATGGCGACGGTGATGTCATAATGGTCGTTATGGCGACGATGATGTCATAATGGTCGTCACGGCGACGATGATGTCATAATGGTCGTCACGGCGACGGTGATGTCATAATGTTCGTCACGGCGACAGTGATGTCATAATGTTCGTCACGGCGACGGTGATGTCATAATGGTCGTCATGGCGACGATGATGTCATAATGGTCGTCATGGCGACGGTGACGTCATACTGGTCGTCATGGCGACGGTGTTGTCATAATGGTCGTCATGGCGACGATGATGTCATAATGTTCGTCATCGCGACGATGACGTCATAATGGTCGTCATGGAGACGGTGACGTCATAATGGTCGTCATGGCGACGATGATGTCATAATGTTCGTCATGGCGACGATGATGTCATACTCGTCGTCATGGCGACGGTGTTGCCATAATGGTCGTCATGGCGACGATGATGTCAAACTGGTCGTCATGGCGACGGTGACGTCATAATGGTCGTCATGGCGACGATGATGTCATAATGGTCGTCATGGCGACGATGATGTCATATTCGTCGTCATGGCGACGGTGTTGCCATAATGGTCGTCATGGCGAAGATGATGTCATACTGGTCGTCATGGCGACGGTGTTGCCATAATGGTCGTCATGGCGACGATGATGTCATAATGGTCGTCATGGCGACGGTGACGTCATAATGGTCGTCATGGCGACGATGATGTCATAATGGTCGTCACGGCGACGATGATGTCATAATGGTCGTCACGGCGACGGTGATGTCATAATGGTCGTCATGGCGACGATGATGTCATAATAGTCGTCATGGCGACGATGATGTCATAATGGTCGTCATGCCGACGATGATGTCATAATGGTCGTCATGGCGACGGTGTTGCCATAATGGTCGTCATGGCGACGATGATGTCATAATGGTCGTCATGGCGACGATGATGTCATAATGGACGTCATGGCGACGATGATGTCAGTATGGTGGTCATGGCTTTGGTGATGTCATAATGGTCGTCATGGCGACGGTGATGTCATAATGGTCGTCATGGCAATGGTGATGTCAGAATGGTCGTCATGGCGATGATGATGTCAGTATGGTGGTCATGGCTTTGGTGATGTCATAATGGTCGTCATGGCGACGATGATGTCATAATGGTCGTCATGGCGACGGTGATGTCATAATGGTCGTCATGGCGACGATGATGTCATAATGGTCGTCACGGCGACGGTGATGTCATAATCGTCGTCATGGCGACGATGATGTCATACTGGTCGTAATGGCGACCGTGTTGCCATAATGGTCGTCATGGCGACGGTGATGTCATAATGGTCGTCACGGCGACGATGATGTCATAATGGTCGTCACGGCGACGGTGATGTCATAATGGTCGTCATGGCGACGATGATGTCATACTGGTCGTCATGGCGACGGTGTTGCCATAATGGTCGTCATGGCGACGATGACGTCATAATGGTCGACATGGCGACGATGATGTCATAATGGTCGTCATGGCGACGATGACGTCATAATGGTCGTCATGGCGACGATGATGTCATAATGGTCGTCATGGCGACGATGATGTCATACTAGTCGTCATGGCGACGGTGTTGCCATAATGGTCGTCATGGCGGGGATGATGTCATACTGGTCGTCATGGCGACGGTGATGTCATAATGGTCGTCATGGCAACGATGATGTCATACTGGTCGTCATGGCGACGGTGTTGCCATAATGGTCGTCATGGCGACGATGATGTCATAATGGTCGTCATGGCGACGGTGATGTCATAATGGTCGTCATGCGGACGATGATGTCATAATGGTCGTCATGGTGACGGTGTTGCCATAATGGTCGTCATGGCGACGATGATGTCATAATGGTCGTCATGGCGACGATGACGTCATAATGGTCGTCATGGCGACGATTATGTCATACTGGTCGTCATGGTGACGGTGTTGCCATAATGGTCGTCATGGCGACGATGATGTCAATATGGTTGTCATGGCTTTGGTGATGTCATAATGGTCGTCACGGCGACGATGATGTCATAATGGTCGTCACGGCGACGATGATGTCATAATGGTCGTCACGGCGACGGTGATGTCATAATGGTCGTCATGGCGACGATGATGTCATACTGCTCGTCATGGCGACGTTGTTGCCATAATGGTCGTCATGGCGACGATGACGTCATAATGGTCGTCATGGCGACGATGACGTCATAATGGTCGTCATGGCGACGATGATGTCATACTAGTCGTCATGGTGACGGTGTTGCCATAATGGTCGTCATGGCGACGATGATGTCAATATGGTTGTCATGGCTTTGGTGATGTCATAATGGTCGTCATGGCTTTGGTGATGTCATAATGGTCGTCATGGCGACGGTGATGTCATAATGGTCGTTATGGCGACGATGATGTCATAATGGTCGTCACGGCGACGATGATGTCATAATGGTCGTCACGGCGACGATGATGTCATAATGGTCGTCACGGCGACGGTGATGTCATAATGGTCGTCATGGCGACGATGATGTCATACTGGTCGTCATAGCGACGTTGTTGCCATAATGGTCGTCATGGCGACGATGACGTCATAATGGTCGTCATGGCGACGATGACGTCATAATGGTCGTCATGGCGACGATGATGTCATACTAGTCGTCATGGTGACGGTGTTGCCATAATGGTCGTCATGGCGACGATGATGTCAATATGGTTGTCATGGCTTTGGTGATGTCATAATGGTCGTCATGGCTTTGGTGATGTCATAATGGTCGTCATGGCGACGGTGATGTCATAATGGTCGTTATGGCGACGATGATGTCATAATGGTCGTCACGGCGACGATGATGTCATAATGGTCGTCATGGCGACGGTGATGTCATAATGTTCGTCACGGCGACGGTGATGTCATAATGTTCGTCACGGCGACGGTGATGTCATAATGGTCGTCATGGCGACGATGATGTCATAATGGTCGTCATGGCGACGGTGACGTCATACTGGTCGTTATGGCGACGGTGTTGTCATAATGGTCGTCATGGCGACGATGATGTCATAATGTTCGTCATCGCGACGATGACGTCATAATGGTCGTCATGGAGACGGTGACGTCATAATGGTCGTCATGGCGACGATGATGTCATAATGGTCGTCATGGCGACGATGATGTCATAATGGACGTCATGGCGACGATGATGTCAGTATGGTGGTCATGGCTTTGGTGATGTCATAATGGTCGTCATGGCGACGGTGATGTCATAATGGTCGTCATGGCAATGGTGATGTCAGAATGGTCGTCATGGCGATGATGATGTCAGTATGGTGGTCATGGCTTTGGTGATGTCATAATGGTCATCATGGCGACGATGATGTCATAATGGTCGTCATGGCGACGGTGATGTCATAATGGTCGTCATGGCGACGATGATGTCATAATGGTCGTCACGGCGACGGTGATGTCATAATCGTCGTCATGGCGACGATGATGTCATACTGGTCGTAATGGCGACCGTGTTGCCATAATGGTCGTCATGGCGACGGTGATGTCATAATGGTCGTCACGGCGACGATGATGTCATAATGGTCGTCACGGCGACGGTGATGTCATAATGGTCGTCATGGCGACGATGATGTCATACTGGTCGTCATGGCGACGGTGTTGCCATAATGGTCGTCATGGCGACGATGACGTCATAATGGTCGACATGGCGACGATGATGTCATAATGGTCGTCATGGCGACGATGACGTCATAATGGTCGTCATGGCGACGATGATGTCATAATGGTCGTCATGGCGACGATGATGTCATACTAGTCGTCATGGCGACGGTGTTGCCATAATGGTCGTCATGGCGGGGATGATGTCATACTGGTCGTCATGGCGACGGTGATGTCATAATGGTCGTCATGGCAACGATGATGTCATACTGGTCGTCATGGCGACGGTGTTGCCATAATGGTCGTCATGGCGACGATGATGTCATAATGGTCGTCATGGCGACGGTGATGTCATAATGGTCGTCATGCGGACGATGATGTCATAATGGTCGTCATGGCGACGGTGTTGCCATAATGGTCGTCGTGGCGACGATGATGTCATAATGGTCGTCATGGCGACGATGACGTCATAATGGTCGTCATGGCGACGATTATGTCATACTGGTCGTCATGGTGACGGTGTTGCCATAATGGTCGTCATGGCGACGATGATGTCAATATGGTTGTCATGGCTTTGGTGATGTCATAATGGTCGTCACGGCGACGATGATGTCATAATGGTCGTCACGGCGACGATGATGTCATAATGGTCGTCACGGCGACGGTGATGTCATAATGGTCGTCATGGCGACGATGATGTCATACTGGTCGTCATGGCGACGTTGTTGCCATAATGGTCGTCATGGCGACGATGACGTCATAATGGTCGTCATGGCGACGATGACGTCATAATGGTCGTCATGGCGACGATGATGTCATACTAGTCGTCATGGTGACGGTGTTGCCATAATGGTCGTCATGGCGACGATGATGTCAATATGGTTGTCATGGCTTTGGTGATGTCATAATGGTCGTCATGGCTTTGGTGATGTCATAATGGTCGTCATGGCGACGGTGATGTCATAATGGTCGTTATGGCGACGATGATGTCATAATGGTCGTCACGGCGACGATGATGTCATAATGGTCGTCACGGCGACGGTGATGTCATAATGTTCGTCACGGCGACGGTGATGTCATAATGTTCGTCACGGCGACGGTGATGTCATAATGGTCGTCATGGCGACGATGATGTCATAATGGTGGTCATGGCGACGGTGACGTCATACTGGTCGTCATGGCGACGGTGTTGTCATAATGGTCGTCATGGCGACGATGATGTCATAATGTTCGTCATCGCGACGATGACGTCATAATGGTCGTCATGGAGACGGTGACGTCATAATGGTCGTCATGGCGACGATGATGTCATAATGGTCGTCATGGCGACGATGATGTCATACTCGTCGTCATGGCGACGGTGTTGCCATAATGGTCGTCATGGCGACGATGATGTCAAACTGGTCGTCATGGCGACGGTGTTGCCATAATGGTCGTCATGGCGACGATGATGTCATAATGGTCGTCATGGCGACGGTGACGTCATAATGGTCGTCATGGCGACGATGATGTCATAATGGTCGTCATGGCGACGATGATGTCATATTCGTCGTCATGGCGACGGTGTTGCCATAATGGTCGTCATGGCGAAGATGATGTCATACTGGTCGTCATGGCGACGGTGTTGCCATAATGGTCGTCATGGCGACGATGATGTCATAATGGTCGTCATGGCGACGGTGACGTCATAATGGTCGTCATGGCGACGATGATGTCATAATGGTCGTCATGGCGACGATGATGTCATACTGGTCGTAATGGCGACCGTGTTGCCATAATGGTCGTCATGGCGACGGTGATGTCATAATGGTCGTCACGGCGACGATGATGTCATAATGGTCGTCACGGCGACGGTGATGTCATAATGGTCGTCATGGCGACGATGATGTCATACTGGTCGTTATGGCGACGGTGTTGCCATAATGGTCGTCATGGCGACGATGACGTCATAATGGTCGACATGGCGACTATGATGTCATAATGGTCGTCATGGCGACGATGACGTCATAATGGTCGTCATGGCGACGATGATGTCATAATGGTCGTCATGGCGACGATGATGTCATACTGGTCGTCATGGCGACGGTGTTGCCATAATGGTCGTCATGGCGGGGATGATGTCATAATGGTCGTCATGGCGACGGTGATGTCATAATGGTCGTCATGGCGACGATGATGTCATACTGGTCGTCATGGCGACGATGATGTCATAATGGTCGTCATGGCGACGGTGATGTCATAATGGTCGTCATGCGGACGATGATGTCATAATGGTCGTCATGGCGACGGTGTTGCCATAATGGTCGTCATGGCGACGATGATGTCATAATGGTCGTCATGGCGACGATGATGTCAGTATGGTGGTCATGGCTTTGGTGATGTCATAATGGTCGTCATGGCGACGGTGATATCATAATGGTCGTCATGGCAATGGTGATGTCAGAATGGTCGTCATGGCGACGATGATGTCGGTATGGTGGTCATGGCTTTGGTGATGTCATAATGGTCGTAATGGCGACGATGATGTCATAATGGTCGTCATGGCGATGATGATGTCAATATGGTTGTCATGGCTTTGGTGATGTCGTAATGGTCGTCATGGCGACGGTGATGTCATAATGGTCGTCATGGCGACGATGATGTCATAATGGTCGTCACGGCGACGATGATGTCATAATATTCGTCACGGCGACGGTGATGTCATAATGGTCGTCATGGCGACGATGATGTCATACTGGTCGTCATGGCGACGGTTTTGCCATAATGGTCGTCATGGCGACGATGACGTCATAATGGTCGTCATGGCGACGATTATGTCATACTGGTCGTCATGGTGACGGTGTTGCCATAATGGTCGTCATGGCGACGATGATGTCAATATGGTTGTCATGGCTTTGGTGATGTCATAATGGTCGTCATGGCAACGGTGATGTCATAATGGTCGTCACGGCGATGATGATGTCATAATGGTCGTCACGGCGACGATGATGTCATAATGGTCGTCACGGCGACGGTGATGTCATAATGGTCGTCATGGCGACGATGATGTCATAATAGTCGTCATGGCGACGATGATGTCATAATGGTCGTCATGCCGACGATGATGTCATAATGGTCGTCATGGCGACGGTGTTGCCATAATGGTCGTCATGGCGACGATGATGTCATAATGGTCGTCATGGCGACGATGATGTCATAATGGACGTCATGGCGACGATGATGTCAGTATGGTGGTCATGGCTTTGGTGATGTCATAATGGTCGTCATGGCGACGGTGATGTCATAATGGTCGTCATGGCAATGGTGATGTCAGAATGGTCGTCATGGCGATGATGATGTCAGTATGGTGGTCATGGCTTTGGTGATGTCACAATGGTCGTCATGGCGACGATGATGTCATAATGGTCGTCATGGCGACGATGATGTCAATATGGTTGTCATGGCGACGATGATGTCATAATGGTCATCATGGCGACGGTGATGTCATAATGGTCGTCATGGCGACGATGATGTCATAATGGTCGTCACGGCGACGGTGATGTCATAATCGTCGTCATGGCGACGATGATGTCATACTGGTCGTAATGGCGACCGTGTTGCCATAATGGTCGTCATGGCGACGGTGATGTCATATTGGTCGTCACGGCGACGATGATGTCATAATGGTCGTCACGGCGACGGTGATGTCATAATGGTCGTCATGGCGACGATGATGTCATACTGGTCGTCATGGCGACGGTGTTGCCATAATGGTCGTCATGGCGACGATGACGTCATAATGGTCGACATGGCGACGATGATGTCATAATGGTCGTCATGGCGACGATGACGTCATAATGGTCGTCATGGCGACGATGATGTCATAATGGTCGTCATGGCGACGATGATGTCATACTGGTCGTCATGGCGACGGTGTTGCCATAATGGTCGTCATGGCGACGATGATGTCATAATGGTCGTCATGGCGACGGTGATGTCATAATGGTCGTCATGCGGACGATGATGTCATAATGGTCGTCATGGCGACGGTGTTGCCATAATGGTCGTCATGGCGACGATGATGTCATAATGGTCGTCATGGCGACGATGACGTCATAATGGTCGTCATGGCGACGATTATGTCATACTGGTCGTCATGGTGACGGTGTTGCCATAATGGTCGTCATGGCGACGATGATGTCAATATGGTTGTCATGGCTTTGGTGATGTCATAATGGTCGTCATGGCGACGGTGATGTCATAATGGTCGTCACGGCGACGATGATGTCATAATGGTCGTCACGGCGACGATGATGTCATAATGGTCGTCACGGCGACGGTGATGTCATAATGGTCGTCATGGCGACGATGATGTCATACTGGTCGTCATAGCGACGTTGTTGCCATAATGGTCGTCATGGCGACGATGACGTCATAATGGTCGTCATGGCGACGATGACGTCATAATGGTCGTCATGGCGACGATGATGTCATACTAGTCGTCATGGTGACGGTGTTGCCATAATGGTCGTCATGGCGACGATGATGTCAATATGGTTGTCATGGCTTTGGTGATGTCATAATGGTCGTCATGGCTTTGGTGATGTCATAATGGTCGTCATGGCGACGGTGATGTCATAATGGTCGTTATGGCGACGATGATGTCATAATGGTCGTCACGGCGACGATGATGTCATAATGGTCGTCACGGCGACGGTGATGTCATAATGTTCGTCACGGCGACGGTGATGTCATAATGTTCGTCACGGCGACGGTGATGTCATAATGGTCGTCATGGCGACGATGATGTCATAATGGTCGTCATGGCGACGGTGACGTCATACTGGTCGTTATGGCGACGGTGTTGTCATAATGGTCGTCATGGCGACGATGATGTCATAATGTTCGTCATCGCGACGATGACGTCATAATGGTCGTCATGGAGACGGTGACGTCATAATGGTCGTCATGGAGACGGTGACGTCATAATGGTCGTCATGGCGACGATGATGTCATAATGGTCGTCATGGCGACGATGATTTCATACTCGTCGTCATGGCGACGGTGTTGCCATAATGGTCGTCATGGCGACGATGATGTCAAACTGGTCGTCATGGCGACGGTGTTGCCATAATGGTCGTCATGGCGACGATGATGTCATAATGGTCGTCATGGCGACGGTGACGTCATAATGGTCGTCATGGCGACGATGATGTCATAATGGTCGTCATGGCGACGATGATGTCATAATGGTCGTCATGGCGACGATGATGTCATATTCGTCGTCATGGCGACGGTGTTGCCATAATGGTCGTCATGGCGAAGATGATGTCATACTGGTCGTCATGGCGACGGTGTTGCCATAATGGTAGTCATGGCGACGATGATGTCATAATGGTCGTCATGGCGACGGTGACGTCATAATGGTCGTCATGGCGACGATGATGTCATAATGGTCGTCATGGCGACGATGATGTCATACTGGTCGTAATGGCGACCGTGTTGCCATAATGGTCGTCATGGCGACGGTGATGTCATAATGGTCGTCACGGCGACGATGATGTCATAATGGTCGTCATGGCGACGGTGTTGCCATAATGGTCGTCATGGCGAAGATGATGTCATACTGGTCGTTATGGCGACGGTGTTGCCATAATGGTCGTCATGGCGACGATGACGTCATAATGGTCGACATGGCGACGATGATGTCATAATGGTCGTCATGGCGATGATGACGTCATAATGGTCGTCATGGCGACGATGATGTCATACTGGTCGTCACGGCGACGGTGTTGCCATAATGGTCGTCATGGCGACGATGATGTCATAATGGTCGTCACGGCGACGATGATGTCATAATATTCGTCACGGCGACGGTGATGTCATAATGGTCGTCATGGCGACGATGATGTCATACTGGTCGTCATGGCGACGATTATGTCATACTGGTCGTCATGGTGACGGTGTTGCCATAATGGTCGTCATGGCGACGATGATGTCAATATGGTTGTCATGGCTTTGGTGATGTCATAATGGTCGTCATGGCGACGGTGATGTCATAATGGTCGTCACGGCGACGATGATGTCATAATGGTCGTCACGGCGACGATGATGTCATAATGGTCGTCACGGCGACGGTGATGTCATAATGGTCGTCATGGCGACGATGATGTCATAATAGTCGTCATGGCGACGATGATGTCATAATGGTCGTCATGCCGACGATGATGTCATAATGGTCGTCATGGCGACGGTGTTGCCATAATGGTCGTCATGGCGACGATGATGTCATAATGGTCGTCATGGCGACGATGATGTCATAATGGACGTCATGGCGACGATGATGTCAGTATGGTGGTCATGGCTTTGGTGATGTCATAATGGTCGTCATGGCGACGGTGATGTCATAATGGTCGTCATGGCAATGGTGATGTCAGAATGGTCGTCATGGCGATGATGATGTCAGTATGGTGGTCATGGCTTTGGTGATGTCATAATGGTCGTCATGGCGACGATGATGTCATAATGGTCGTCATGGCGACGATGATGTCATAATGGTCGTCATGGCGACGATGATGTCATAATGGTCGTCACGGCGACGGTGATGTCATAATCGTCGTCATGGCGACGATGATGTCATACTGGTCGTAATGGCGACCGTGTTGCCATAATGGTCGTCATGGCGACGGTGATGTCATAATGGTCGTCACGGCGACAATGATGTCATAATGGTCGTCACGGCGACGGTGATGTCATAATGGTCGTCATGGCGACGATGATGTCATACTGGTCGTCATGGCGACGGTGTTGCCATAATGGTCGTCATGGAGACGATGACGTCATAATGGTCGACATGGCGACGATGATGTCATAATGGTCGTCATGGCGACGATGACGTCATAATGGTCGTCATGGCGACGATGATGTCATAATGGTCGTCATGGCGACGATGATGTCATACTAGTCGTCATGGCGACGGTGTTGCCATAATGGTCGTCATGGCGGGGATGATGTCATAATGGTCGTCATGGCGACGGTGATGTCATAATGGTCGTCATGGCGACGATGATGTCATACTGGTCGTCATGGCGACGGTGTTGCCATAATGGTCGTCATGGCGACGATGATGTCATAATGGTCGTCATGGCGACGGTGATGTCATAATGGTCGTCATGCGGACGATGATGTCATAATGGTCGTCATGGCGACGGTGTTGCCATAATGGTCGTCATGGCGACGATGATGTCATAATGGTCGTCATGGCGACGATGACGTCAGAATGGTCGTCATGGCGACGATTATGTCATACTGGTCGTCATGGTGACGGTGTTGCCATAATGGTCGTCATGGCGACGATGATGTCAATATGGTTGTCATGGCTTTGGTGATGTCATAATGGTCGTCATGGCGACGGTGATGTCATAATGGTCGTCACGGCGACGATGATGTCATAATGGTCGTCACGGCGACGATGATGTCATAATGGTCGTCACGGCGACGGTGATGTCATAATGGTCGTCATGGCGACGATGATGTCATACTGGTCGTCATGGCGACGTTGTTGCCATAATGGTCGTCATGGCGACGATGACGTCATAATGGTCGTCATGGCGACGATGACGTCATAATGGTCGTCATGGCGACGATGATGTCATACTAGTCGTCATGGTGACGGTGTTGCCATAATGGTCGTCATGGCGACGATGATGTCAATATGGTTGTCATGGCTTTGGTGATGTCATAATGGTCGTCATGGCTTTGGTGATGTCATAATGGTCGTCATGGCGACGGTGATGTCATAATGGTCGTTATGGCGACGATGATGTCATAATGGTCGTCACGGCGACGATGATGTCATAATGGTCGTCACGGCGACGGTGATGTCATAATGTTCGTCACGGCGACGGTGATGTCATAATGTTCGTCACGGCGACGGTGATGTCATAATGGTCGTCATGGCGACGATGATATCATAATGGTCGTCATGGCGACGGTGACGTCATACTGGTCGTCATGGCGACGGTGTTGTCATAATGGTCGTCATGGCGACGATGATGTCATAATGTTCGTCATCGCGACGATGACGTCATAATGGTCGTCATGGAGACGGTGACGTCATAATGGTCGTCATGGCGACGATGATGTCATAATGGTCGTCATGGCGACGATGATGTCATACTCGTCGTCATGGCGACGGTGTTGCCATAATGGTCGTCATGGCGACGATGATGTCAAACTGGTCGTCATGGCGACGGTGTTGCCATAATGGTCGTCATGGCGACGATGATGTCATAATGGTCGTCATGGCGACGGTGACGTCATAATGGTCGTCATGGCGACGATGATGTCATAATGGTCGTCATGGCGACGATGATGTCATATTCGTCGTCATGGCGACGGTGTTGCCATAATGGTCGTCATGGCGGGGATGATGTCATAATGGTCGTCATGGCGACGGTGATGTCATAATGGTCGTCATGGCGACGATGATGTCATACTGGTCGTCATGGCGACGGTGTTGCCATAATGGTCGTCATGGCGACGATGATGTCATAATGGTCGTCATGGCGACGGTGATGTCATAATGGTCGTCATGCGGACGATGATGTCATAATGGTCGTCATGGCGACGGTGTTGCCATAATGGTCGTCATGGCGACGATGATGTCATAATGGTCGTCATGGCGACGGTGACGTCATAATGGTCGTCATGGCGACGATGATGTCATAATGGTCGTCATGGCGACGATGATGTCATACTGGTCGTAATGGCGACCGTGTTGCCATAATGGTCGTCATGGCGACGGTGATGTCATAATGGTCGTCACGGCGACGATGATGTCATAATGGTCGTCACGGCGACGGTGATGTCATAATGGTCGTCATGGCGACGATGATGTCATACTGGTCGTTATGGCGACGGTGTTGCCATAATGGTCGTCATGGCGACGATGACGTCATAATGGTCGACATGGCGACTATGATGTCATAATGGTCGTCATGGCGACGATGACGTCATAATGGTCGTCATGGCGACGATGACGTCATAATGGTCGTCATGGCGACGATGATGTCATACTGGTCGTCATGGCGACGGTGTTGCCATAATGGTCGTCATGGCGGGGATGATGTCATATTGGTCGTCATGGCGACGGTGATGTCATAATGGTCGTCATGGCGACGATGATGTCATACTGGTCGTCATGGCGACGGTGTTGCCATAATGGTCGTCATGGCGACGATGATGTCATAATGGTCGTCATGGCGACGGTGATGTCATAATGGTCGTCATGCGGACGATGATGTCATAATGGTCGTCATGGCGACGGTGTTGCCATAATGGTCGTCATGGCGACGATGATGTCATAATGGTCGTCATGGCGACGATGATGTCAGTATGGTGGTCATGGCTTTGGTGATGTCATAATGGTCGTCATGTCGACGGTGATATCATAATGGTCGTCATGGCAATGGTGATGTCAGAATGGTCGTCATGGCGACGATGATGTCGGTATGGTGGTCATGGCTTTGGTGATGTCATAATGGTCGTAATGGCGACGATGATGTCATAATGGTCGTCATGGCGATGATGATGTCAATATGGTTGTCATGGCTTTGGTGATGTCGTAATGGTCGTCATGGCGACGGTGATGTCATAATGGTCGTCATGGCGACCATGATGTCATAATAGTCGTCATGGCGACGATGATGTCATAATGGTCGTCATGCCGACGATGATGTCATAATGGTCGTCATGGCGACGGTGTTGCCATAATGGTCGTCATGGCGACGATGATGTCATAATGGTCGTCATGGCGACGATGATGTCATAATGGACGTCATGGCGACGATGATGTCAGTATGGTGGTCATGGCTTTGGTGATGTCATAATGGTCGTCATGGCGACGGTGATGTCATAATGGTCGTCATGGCAATGGTGATGTCAAATGGTCGTCATGGCGATGATGATGTCAGTATGGTGGTCATGGCTTTGGTGATGTCATAATGGTCGTCATGGCGACGATGATGTCATAATGGTCGTCATGGCGACGATGATGTCAATATGGTTGTCATGGCTTTGATGATGTCATAATGGTCATCATGGCGACGGTGATGTCATAATGGTCGTCATGGCGACGATGATGTCATAATGGTCGTCACGGCGACGGTGATGTCATAATCGTCGTCATGGCGACGATGATGTCATACTGGTCGTAATGGCGACCGTGTTGCCATAATGGTCGTCATGGCGACGGTGATGTCATAATGGTCGTCACGGCGATGATGATGTCATAATGGTCGTCACGGCGACGGTGATGTCATAATGGTCGTCATGGCGACGATGATGTCATACTGGTCGTCATGGCGACGGTGTTGCCATAATGGTCGTCATGGCGATGATGACGTCATAATGGTCGACATGGCGACGATGATGTCATAATAGTCGTCATGGCGACGATGACGTCATAATGGTCGTCATGGCGACGATGATGTCATAATGGTCGTCATGGCGACGATGATGTCATACTGGTCGTCATGGCGACGGTGTTGCCATAATGGTCGTCATGGCAGGGATGATGTCATAATGGTCGTCATGGCGACGATGATGTCAATATGGTTGTCATGGCTTTGGTGATGTCATAATGGTCGTCATGGCGACGATGATGTCATAATGGTCGTCACGGCGACGATGATGTCATAATGGTCGTCAAGGCGACGGTGATGTCATAATGGTCGTCATGGCGACGATGATGTCATAATGGTCGTCACGGCGACGATGATGTCATAATGGTCATCACGGCGACGGTGATGTCATAATGCTCGTCATGGCGACGATGATGTCATACTGGTCGTCATGGCGACGTTGTTGCCATAATGGTCGTCATGGCGACGATGATGTCATAATGGTCGTCATGGCGACGATGATGTCATAATGGTCGTCATGGCGACGATGATGTCATACTAGTCGTCATGGTGACGGTGTTGCCATAATGGTCGTCATGGCGACGATGATGTCAATATGGTTGTCATGGCTTTGGTGATGTCATAATGGTCGTCATGGCTTTGGTGATGTCATAATGGTCGTCATGGCGATGGTGATGTCATAATGGTCGTCATGGCGACGATGATGTCATAATGGTCGTCACGGCGACGATGATGTCATAATGGTCGTCACGGCGACGGTGATGTCATAATGGTCGTCATGGCAATGGTGATGTCAGAATGGTCGTCATGGCGACGATGATGTCAGTATGGTGGTCATGGCTTTGGTGATGTCATAATGGTCGTCATGGCGACGATGATGTCATAATGGTTGTCATGGCGACGGTGATGTCATAATGGTCGTCATGGCGACAATGATGTCATAATGGTCGTCACGGCGACGATGATGTCATAATGTTCGTCACGGCGACGGTGATGTCATAATGGTCGTCATGGCGACGATGATGTCATACTGGTCGTCATTGCAACGGTGATGTCATAATGGTCGTCATGGCGACGATGATGTCATACTGGTCGTCATGGCGACGATGATGTCATAATGGTCGTCATGGCGACGGTGTTGCCATAATGGTCGTCATGGCGACGATGATGTCATAATGTTCGTCATGGCGACGATGATGTCATAATGGTCGTCATGGCGACGGTGACGTCATAATGGTCGTCATGGTGACGATGACGTAATAATGGTCGTCATGGCGACGATGGTGTCATAATGGTCGTCATGGCGACGATGATGTCATACTGGTCGTCATGGCGACGGTGTTGCCATAATGGTCGTCATGGCGACGATGATGTCATAATGGTCGTCATGGCGACGGTGACGTCATACTGGTCGTCATGGCGACGGTGTTGTCATAATGGTCGTCATGGCGACGATGATGTCATACTCGTCGTCATGGCGACGGTGTTGCCATAATGGTCGTCATGGCGACGATGATGTCATAATGGTCGTCATGGAGACGGTGACGTCATAATGGTCGTCATGGCGACGATGATGTCATAATGGTCGTCATGGCGACGATGATGTCATACTCGTCGTCATGGCGACGGTGTTGCCATAATGGTCGTCATGGCGACGATGATGTCAAACTGTTCGTCATGGCAACGGTCTTGCCATAATGGTCGTCATGGCGACGATGATGTCATAATGGTCGTCATGGCGACGGTGACGTCATAATGGTCGTCAAGGCGACGATGATGTCATAATGGTCGTCATGGCGACGATGATGTCATATTCGTCGTCATGGCGACGGTGTTGCCATAATGGACGTCATGGCGAAGATGATGTCATACTGGTCGTCATGGCGACGATGATGTCATAATGGTCGTCACGGCGACGGTGATGTCATAATGGTCGTCATGGCAATGGTGATGTCAGAATGGTCGTCATGGCGATGATGATGTCAGTATGGTGGTCATGGCTTTGGTGATGTCATAATGGTCATCATGGCGACGATGATGTCATAATGGTCGTCATGGCGACGGTGATGTCATAATGGTCGTCATGGCGACGATGATGTCATAATGGTCGTCACGGCGACGGTGATGTCATAATCGTCGTCATGGCGACGATGATGTCATACTGGTCGTAATGGCGACCGTGTTGCCATAATGGTCGTCATGGCGACGGTGATGTCATAATGGTCGTCACGGCGACGATGATGTCATAATGGTCGTCACGGCGACGGTGATGTCATAATGGTCGTCATGGCGACGATGATGTCATACTGGTCGTCATGGCGACGGTGTTGCCATAATGGTCGTCATGGCGACGATGACGTCATAATGGTCGACATGGCGACGATGATGTCATAATGGTCGTCATGGCGACGATGACGTCATAATGGTCGTCATGGCGACGATGATGTCATAATGGTCGTCATGGCGACGATGATGTCATACTAGTCGTCATGGCGACGGTGTTGCCATAATGGTCGTCATGGCGGGGATGATGTCATACTGGTCGTCATGGCGACGGTGATGTCATAATGGTCGTCATGGCAACGATGATGTCATACTGGTCGTCATGGCGACGGTGTTGCCATAATGGTCGTCATGGCGACGATGATGTCATAATGGTCGTCATGGCGACGGTGATGTCATAATGGTCGTCATGCGGACGATGATGTCATAATGGTCGTCATGGCGACGGTGTTGCCATAATGGTCGTCATGGCGACGATGATGTCATAATGGTCGTCATGGCGACGATGACGTCATAATGGTCGTCATGGCGACGATTATGTCATACTGGTCGTCATGGTGACGGTGTTGCCATAATGGTCGTCATGGCGACGATGATGTCAATATGGTTGTCATGGCTTTGGTGATGTCATAATGGTCGTCACGGCGACGATGATGTCATAATGGTCGTCACGGCGACGATGATGTCATAATGGTCGTCACGGCGACGGTGATGTCATAATGGTCGTCATGGCGACGATGATGTCATACTGGTCGTCATGGCGACGTTGTTGCCATAATGGTCGTCATGGCGACGATGACGTCATAATGGTCGTCATGGCGACGATGACGTCATAATGGTCGTCATGGCGACGATGATGTCATACTAGTCGTCATGGTGACGGTGTTGCCATAATGGTCGTCATGGCGACGATGATGTCAATATGGTTGTCATGGCTTTGGTGATGTCATAATGGTCGTCATGGCTTTGGTGATGTCATAATGGTCGTCATGGCGACGGTGATGTCATAATGGTCGTTATGGCGACGATGATGTCATAATGGTCGTCACGGCGACGATGATGTCATAATGGTCGTCACGGCGACGGTGATGTCATAATGTTCGTCACGGCGACGGTGATGTCATAATGTTCGTCACGGCGACGGTGATGTCATAATGGTCGTCATGGCGACGATGATGTCATAATGGTGGTCATGGCGACGGTGACGTCATACTGGTCGTCATGGCGACGGTGTTGTCATAATGGTCGTCATGGCGACGATGATGTCATAATGTTCGTCATCGCGACGATGACGTCATAATGGTCGTCATGGAGACGGTGACATCATAATGGTCGTCATGGCGACGATGATGTCATAATGGTCGTCATGGCGACGATGATGTCATACTCGTCGTCATGGCGACGGTGTTGCCATAATGGTCGTCATGGCGACGATGATGTCAAACTGGTCGTCATGGCGACGGTGTTGCCATAATGGTCGTCATGGCGACGATGATGTCATAATGGTCGTCATGGCGACGGTGACGTCATAATGGTCGTCATGGCGACGATGATGTCATAATGGTCGTCATGGCGACGATGATGTCATATTCGTCGTCATGGCGACGGTGTTGCCATAATGGTCGTCATGGCGAAGATGACGTCATACTGGTCGTCATGGCGACGGTGTTGCCATAATGGTCGTCATGGCGACGATGATGTCATAATGGTCGTCATGGCGACGGTGACGTCATAATGGTCGTCATGGCGACGATGATGTCATAATGGTCGTCATGGCGACGATGATGTCATACTGGTCGTAATGGCGACCGTGTTGCCATAATGGTCGTCATGGCGACGGTGATGTCATAATGGTCGTCACGGCGACGATGATGTCATAATGGTCGTCACGGCGACGGTGATGTCATAATGGTCGTCATGGCGACGATGATGTCATACTGGTCGTTATGGCGACGGTGTTGCCATAATGGTCGTCATGGCGACGATGACGTCATAATGGTCGACATGGCGACTATGATGTCATAATGGTCGTCATGGCGACGATGACGTCATAATGGTCGTCATGGCGACGATGATGTCATAATGGTCGTCATGGCGACGATGATGTCATACTGGTCGTCATGGCGACGGTGTTGCCATAATGGTCGTCATGGCGGGGATGATGTCATAATGGTCGTCATAACGACGGTGATGTCATAATGGTCGTCATGGCGACGATGATGTCATACTGGTCGTCATGGCGACGATGATGTCATAATGGTCGTCATGGCGACGGTGATGTCATAATGGTCGTCATGCGGACGATGATGTCATAATGGTCGTCATGGCGACGGTGTTGCCATAATGGTCGTCATGGCGACGATGATGTCATAATGGTCGTCATGGCGACGATGATGTCAGTATGGTGGTCATGGCTTTGGTGATGTCATAATGGTCGTCATGGCGACGGTGATATCATAATGGTCGTCATGGCAATGGTGATGTCAGAATGGTCGTCATGGCGACGATGATGTCGGTATGGTGGTCATGGCTTTGGTGATGTCATAATGGTCGTAATGGCGACGATGATGTCATAATGGTCGTCATGGCGATGATGATGTCAATATGGTTGTCATGGCTTTGGTGATGTCGTAATGGTCGTCATGGCGACGGTGATGTCATAATGGTCGTCATGGCGACGATGATGTCATAATGGTCGTCACGGCGACGATGATGTCATAATATTCGTCACGGCGACGGTGATGTCATAATGGTCGTCATGGCGACGATGATGTCATACTGGTCGTCATGGCGACGGTTTTGCCATAATGGTCGTCATGGCGACGATGACGTCATAATGGTCGTCATGGCGACGATTATGTCATACTGGTCGTCATGGTGACGGTGTTGCCATAATGGTCGTCATGGCGACGATGATGTCAATATGGTTGTCATGGCTTTGGTGATGTCATAATGGTCGTCATGGCAACGGTGATGTCATAATGGTCGTCACGGCGATGATGATGTCATAATGGTCGTCACGGCGACGATGATGTCATAATGGTCGTCACGGCGACGGTGATGTCATAATGGTCGTCATGGCGACGATGATGTCATAATAGTCGTCATGGCGACGATGATGTCATAATGGTCGTCATGCCGACGATGATGTCATAATGGTCGTCATGGCGACGGTGTTGCCATAATGGTCGTCATGGCGACGATGATGTCATAATGGTCGTCATGGCGACGATGATGTCATAATGGACGTCATGGCGACGATGATGTCAGTATGGTGGTCATGGCTTTGGTGATGTCATAATGGTCGTCATGGCGACGGTGATGTCATAATGGTCGTCATGGCAATGGTGATGTCAGAATGGTCGTCATGGCGATGATGATGTCAGTATGGTGGTCATGGCTTTGGTGATGTCACAATGGTCGTCATGGCGACGATGATGTCATAATGGTCGTCATGGCGACGATGATGTCAATATGGTTGTCATGGCGACGATGATGTCATAATGGTCATCATGGCGACGGTGATGTCATAATGGTCGTCATGGCGACGATGATGTCATAATGGTCGTCACGGCGACGGTGATGTCATAATCGTCGTCATGGCGACGATGATGTCATACTGGTCGTAATGGCGACCGTGTTGCCATAATGGTCGTCATGGCGACGGTGATGTCATATTGGTCGTCACGGCGACGATGATGTCATAATGGTCGTCACGGCGACGGTGATGTCATAATGGTCGTCATGGCGACGATGATGTCATACTGGTCGTCATGGCGACGGTGTTGCCATAATGGTCGTCATGGCGACGATGACGTCATAATGGTCGACATGGCGACGATGATGTCATAATGGTCGTCATGGCGACGATGACGTCATAATGGTCGTCATGGCGACGATGATGTCATAATGGTCGTCATGGCGACGATGATGTCATACTGGTCGTCATGGCGACGGTGTTGCCATAATGGTCGTCATGGCGACGATGATGTCATAATGGTCGTCATGGCGACGGTGATGTCATAATGGTCGTCATGCGGACGATGATGTCATAATGGTCGTCATGGCGACGGTGTTGCCATAATGGTCGTCATGGCGACGATGATGTCATAATGGTCGTCATGGCGACGATGACGTCATAATGGTCGTCATGGCGACGATTATGTCATACTGGTCGTCATGGTGACGGTGTTGCCATAATGGTCGTCATGGCGACGATGATGTCAATATGGTTGTCATGGCTTTGGTGATGTCATAATGGTCGTCATGGCGACGGTGATGTCATAATGGTCGTCACGGCGACGATGATGTCATAATGGTCGTCACGGCGACGATGATGTCATAATGGTCGTCACGGCGACGGTGATGTCATAATGGTCGTCATGGCGACGATGATGTCATACTGGTCGTCATAGCGACGTTGTTGCCATAATGGTCGTCATGGCGACGATGACGTCATAATGGTCGTCATGGCGACGATGACGTCATAATGGTCGTCATGGCGACGATGATGTCATACTAGTCGTCATGGTGACGGTGTTGCCATAATGGTCGTCATGGCGACGATGATGTCAATATGGTTGTCATGGCTTTGGTGATGTCATAATGGTCGTCATGGCTTTGGTGATGTCATAATGGTCGTCATGGCGACGGTGATGTCATAATGGTCGTTATGGCGACGATGATGTCATAATGGTCGTCACGGCGACGATGATGTCATAATGGTCGTCACGGCGACGGTGATGTCATAATGTTCGTCACGGCGACGGTGATGTCATAATGTTCGTCACGGCGACGGTGATGTCATAATGGTCGTCATGGCGACGATGATGTCATAATGGTCGTCATGGCGACGGTGACGTCATACTGGTCGTTATGGCGACGGTGTTGTCATAATGGTCGTCATGGCGACGATGATGTCATAATGTTCGTCATCGCGACGATGACGTCATAATGGTCGTCATGGAGACGGTGACGTCATAATGGTCGTCATGGAGACGGTGACGTCATAATGGTCGTCATGGCGACGATGATGTCATAATGGTCGTCATGGCGACGATGATGTCATACTCGTCGTCATGGCGACGGTGTTGCCATAATGGTCGTCATGGCGACGATGATGTCAAACTGGTCGTCATGGCGACGGTGTTGCCATAATGGTCGTCATGGCGACGATGATGTCATAATGGTCGTCATGGCGACGGTGACGTCATAATGGTCGTCATGGCGACGATGATGTCATAATGGTCGTCATGGCGACGATGATGTCATAATGGTCGTCATGGCGACGATGATGTCATATTCGTCGTCATGGCGACGGTGTTGCCATAATGGTCGTCATGGCGAAGATGATGTCATACTGGTCGTCATGGCGACGGTGTTGCCATAATGGTAGTCATGGCGACGATGATGTCATAATGGTCGTCATGGCGACGGTGACGTCATAATGGTCGTCATGGCGACGATGATGTCATAATGGTCGTCATGGCGACGATGATGTCATACTGGTCGTAATGGCGACCGTGTTGCCATAATGGTCGTCATGGCGACGGTGATGTCATAATGGTCGTCACGGCGACGATGATGTCATAATGGTCGTCATGGCGACGGTGTTGCCATAATGGTCGTCATGGCGAAGATGATGTCATACTGGTCGTTATGGCGACGGTGTTGCCATAATGGTCGTCATGGCGACGATGACGTCATAATGGTCGACATGGCGACGATGATGTCATAATGGTCGTCATGGCGATGATGACGTCATAATGGTCGTCATGGCGACGATGATGTCATACTGGTCGTCACGGCGACGGTGTTGCCATAATGGTCGTCATGGCGACGATGATGTCATAATGGTCGTCACGGCGACGATGATGTCATAATATTCGTCACGGCGACGGTGATGTCATAATGGTCGTCATGGCGACGATGATGTCATACTGGTCGTCATGGCGACGATTATGTCATACTGGTCGTCATGGTGACGGTGTTGCCATAATGGTCGTCATGGCGACGATGATGTCAATATGGTTGTCATGGCTTTGGTGATGTCATAATGGTCGTCATGGCGACGGTGATGTCATAATGGTCGTCACGGCGACGATGATGTCATAATGGTCGTCACGGCGACGATGATGTCATAATGGTCGTCACGGCGACGGTGATGTCATAATGGTCGTCATGGCGACGATGATGTCATAATAGTCGTCATGGCGACGATGATGTCATAATGGTCGTCATGCCGACGATGATGTCATAATGGTCGTCATGGCGACGGTGTTGCCATAATGGTCGTCATGGCGACGATGATGTCATAATGGTCGTCATGGCGACGATGATGTCATAATGGACGTCATGGCGACGATGATGTCAGTATGGTGGTCATGGCTTTGGTGATGTCATAATGGTCGTCATGGCGACGGTGATGTCATAATGGTCGTCATGGCAATGGTGATGTCAGAATGGTCGTCATGGCGATGATGATGTCAGTATGGTGGTCATGGCTTTGGTGATGTCATAATGGTCGTCATGGCGACGATGATGTCATAATGGTCGTCATGGCGACGATGATGTCATAATGGTCGTCATGGCGACGATGATGTCATAATGGTCGTCACGGCGACGGTGATGTCATAATCGTCGTCATGGCGACGATGATGTCATACTGGTCGTAATGGCGACCGTGTTGCCATAATGGTCGTCATGGCGACGGTGATGTCATAATGGTCGTCACGGCGACAATGATGTCATAATGGTCGTCACGGCGACGGTGATGTCATAATGGTCGTCATGGCGACGATGATGTCATACTGGTCGTCATGGCGACGGTGTTGCCATAATGGTCGTCATGGAGACGATGACGTCATAATGGTCGACATGGCGACGATGATGTCATAATGGTCGTCATGGCGACGATGACGTCATAATGGTCGTCATGGCGACGATGATGTCATAATGGTCGTCATGGCGACGATGATGTCATACTAGTCGTCATGGCGACGGTGTTGCCATAATGGTCGTCATGGCGGGGATGATGTCATAATGGTCGTCATGGCGACGGTGATGTCATAATGGTCGTCATGGCGACGATGATGTCATACTGGTCGTCATGGCGACGGTGTTGCCATAATGGTCGTCATGGCGACGATGATGTCATAATGGTCGTCATGGCGACGGTGATGTCATAATGGTCGTCATGCGGACGATGATGTCATAATGGTCGTCATGGCGACGGTGTTGCCATAATGGTCGTCATGGCGACGATGATGTCATAATGGTCGTCATGGCGACGATGACGTCAGAATGGTCGTCATGGCGACGATTATGTCATACTGGTCGTCATGGTGACGGTGTTGCCATAATGGTCGTCATGGCGACGATGATGTCAATATGGTTGTCATGGCTTTGGTGATGTCATAATGGTCGTCATGGCGACGGTGATGTCATAATGGTCGTCACGGCGACGATGATGTCATAATGGTCGTCACGGCGACGATGATGTCATAATGGTCGTCACGGCGACGGTGATGTCATAATGGTCGTCATGGCGACGATGATGTCATACTGGTCGTCATGGCGACGTTGTTGCCATAATGGTCGTCATGGCGACGATGACGTCATAATGGTCGTCATGGCGACGATGACGTCATAATGGTCGTCATGGCGACGATGATGTCATACTAGTCGTCATGGTGACGGTGTTGCCATAATGGTCGTCATGGCGACGATGATGTCAATATGGTTGTCATGGCTTTGGTGATGTCATAATGGTCGTCATGGCTTTGGTGATGTCATAATGGTCGTCATGGCGACGGTGATGTCATAATGGTCGTTATGGCGACGATGATGTCATAATGGTCGTCACGGCGACGATGATGTCATAATGGTCGTCACGGCGACGGTGATGTCATAATGTTCGTCACGGCGACGGTGATGTCATAATGTTCGTCACGGCGACGGTGATGTCATAATGGTCGTCATGGCGACGATGATATCATAATGGTCGTCATGGCGACGGTGACGTCATACTGGTCGTCATGGCGACGGTGTTGTCATAATGGTCGTCATGGCGACGATGATGTCATAATGTTCGTCATCGCGACGATGACGTCATAATGGTCGTCATGGAGACGGTGACGTCATAATGGTCGTCATGGCGACGATGATGTCATAATGGTCGTCATGGCGACGATGATGTCATACTCGTCGTCATGGCGACGGTGTTGCCATAATGGTCGTCATGGCGACGATGATGTCAAACTGGTCGTCATGGCGACGGTGTTGCCATAATGGTCGTCATGGCGACGATGATGTCATAATGGTCGTCATGGCGACGGTGACGTCATAATGGTCGTCATGGCGACGATGATGTCATAATGGTCGTCATGGCGACGATGATGTCATATTCGTCGTCATGGCGACGGTGTTGCCATAATGGTCGTCATGGCGGGGATGATGTCATAATGGTCGTCATGGCGACGGTGATGTCATAATGGTCGTCATGGCGACGATGATGTCATACTGGTCGTCATGGCGACGGTGTTGCCATAATGGTCGTCATGGCGACGATGATGTCATAATGGTCGTCATGGCGACGGTGATGTCATAATGGTCGTCATGCGGACGATGATGTCATAATGGTCGTCATGGCGACGGTGTTGCCATAATGGTCGTCATGGCGACGATGATGTCATAATGGTCGTCATGGCGACGATGACGTCAGAATGGTCGTCATGGCGACGATTATGTCATACTGGTCGTCATGGTGACGGTGTTGCCATAATGGTCGTCATGGCGACGATGATGTCAATATGGTTGTCATGGCTTTGGTGATGTCATAATGGTCGTCATGGCGACGGTGATGTCATAATGGTCGTCACGGCGACGATGATGTCATAATGGTCGTCACGGCGACGATGATGTCATAATGGTCGTCACGGCGACGGTGATGTCATAATGGTCGTCATGGCGACGATGATGTCATACTGGTCGTCATGGCGACGTTGTTGCCATAATGGTCGTCATGGCGACGATGACGTCATAATGGTCGTCATGGCGACGATGACGTCATAATGGTCGCCATGGCGACGATGATGTCATACTAGTCGTCATGGTGACGGTGTTGCCATAATGGTCGTCATGGCGACGATGATGTCAATATGGTTGTCATGGCTTTGGTGATGTCATAATGGTCGTCATGGCTTTGGTGATGTCATAATGGTCGTCATGGCGACGGTGATGTCATAATGGTCGTTATGGCGACGATGATGTCATAATGGTCGTCACGGCGACGATGATGTCATAATGGTCGTCACGGCGACGGTGATGTCATAATGTTCGTCACGGCGACGGTGATGTCATAATGTTCGTCACGGCGACGGTGATGTCATAATGGTCGTCATGGCGACGATGATATCATAATGGTCGTCATGGCGACGGTGACGTCATACTGGTCGTCATGGCGACGGTGTTGTCATAATGGTCGTCATGGCGACGATGATGTCATAATGTTCGTCATCGCGACGATGACGTCATAATGGTCGTCATGGAGACGGTGACGTCATAATGGTCGTCATGGCGACGATGATGTCATAATGGTCGTCATGGCGACGATGATGTCATACTCGTCGTCATGGCGACGGTGTTGCCATAATGGTCGTCATGGCGACGATGATGTCAAACTGGTCGTCATGGCGACGGTGTTGCCATAATGGTCGTCATGGCGACGATGATGTCATAATGGTCGTCATGGCGACGGTGACGTCATAATGGTCGTCATGGCGACGATGATGTCATATTCGTCGTCATGGCGACGGTGTTGCCATAATGGTCGTCATGGCGAAGATGATGTCATACTGGTCGTCATGGCGACGGTGTTGCCATAATGGTCGTCATGGCGACGATGATGTCATAATGGTCGTCATGGCGACGGTGACGTCATAATGGTCGTCATGGCGACGATGATGTCATAATGGTCGTCATGGCGACGATGATGTCATACTGGTCGTAATGGCGACCGTGTTGCCATAATGGTCGTCATGGCGACGGTGATGTCATAATGGTCGTCACGGCGACGATGATGTCATAATGGTCGTCACGGCGACGGTGATGTCATAATGGTCGTCATGGCGACGATGATGTCATACTGGTCGTTATGGCGACGGTGTTGCCATAATGGTCGTCATGGCGACGATGACGTCATAATGGTCGACATGGCGACTATGATGTCATAATGGTCGTCATGGCGACGATGACGTCATAATGGTCGTCATGGCGACGATGACGTCATAATGGTCGTCATGGCGACGATGATGTCATACTGGTCGTCATGGCGACGGTGTTGCCATAATGGTCGTCATGGCGGGGATGATGTCATATTGGTCGTCATGGCGACGGTGATGTCATAATGGTCGTCATGGCGACGATGATGTCATACTGGTCGTCATGGCGACGGTGTTGCCATAATGGTCGTCATGGCGACGATGATGTCATAATGGTCGTCATGGCGACGGTGATGTCATAATGGTCGTCATGCGGACGATGATGTCATAATGGTCGTCATGGCGACGGTGTTGCCATAATGGTCGTCATGGCGACGATGATGTCATAATGGTCGTCATGGCGACGATGATGTCAGTATGGTGGTCATGGCTTTGGTGATGTCATAATGGTCGTCATGTCGACGGTGATATCATAATGGTCGTCATGGCAATGGTGATGTCAGAATGGTCGTCATGGCGACGATGATGTCGGTATGGTGGTCATGGCTTTGGTGATGTCATAATGGTCGTAATGGCGACGATGATGTCATAATGGTCGTCATGGCGATGATGATGTCAATATGGTTGTCATGGCTTTGGTGATGTCGTAATGGTCGTCATGGCGACGGTGATGTCATAATGGTCGTCATGGCGACGATGATGTCATAATAGTCGTCATGGCGACGATGATGTCATAATGGTCGTCATGCCGACGATGATGTCATAATGGTCGTCATGGCGACGGTGTTGCCATAATGGTCGTCATGGCGACGATGATGTCATAATGGTCGTCATGGCGACGATGATGTCATAATGGACGTCATGGCGACGATGATGTCAGTATGGTGGTCATGGCTTTGGTGATGTCATAATGGTCGTCATGGCGACGGTGATGTCATAATGGTCGTCATGGCAATGGTGATGTCAAATGGTCGTCATGGCGATGATGATGTCAGTATGGTGGTCATGGCTTTGGTGATGTCATAATGGTCGTCATGGCGACGATGATGTCATAATGGTCGTCATGGCGACGATGATGTCAATATGGTTGTCATGGCTTTGATGATGTCATAATGGTCATCATGGCGACGGTGATGTCATAATGGTCGTCATGGCGACGATGATGTCATAATGGTCGTCACGGCGACGGTGATGTCATAATCGTCGTCATGGCGACGATGATGTCATACTGGTCGTAATGGCGACCGTGTTGCCATAATGGTCGTCATGGCGACGGTGATGTCATAATGGTCGTCACGGCGATGATGATGTCATAATGGTCGTCACGGCGACGGTGATGTCATAATGGTCGTCATGGCGACGATGATGTCATACTGGTCGTCATGGCGACGGTGTTGCCATAATGGTCGTCATGGCGATGATGACGTCATAATGGTCGACATGGCGACGATGATGTCATAATAGTCGTCATGGCGACGATGACGTCATAATGGTCGTCATGGCGACGATGATGTCATAATGGTCGTCATGGCGACGATGATGTCATACTGGTCGTCATGGCGACGGTGTTGCCATAATGGTCGTCATGGCAGGGATGATGTCATAATGGTCGTCATGGCGACGATGATGTCAATATGGTTGTCATGGCTTTGGTGATGTCATAATGGTCGTCATGGTGACGGTGATGTCATAATGGTCGTCATGGCGACGATGATGTCATAATGGTCGTCACGGCGACGATGATGTCATAATGGTCGTCAAGGCGACGGTGATGTCATAATGGTCGTCATGGCGACGATGATGTCATAATGGTCGTCACGGCGACGATGATGTCATAATGGTCATCACGGCGACGGTGATGTCATAATGCTCGTCATGGCGACGATGATGTCATACTGGTCGTCATGGCGACGTTGTTGCCATAATGGTCGTCATGGCGACGATGATGTCATAATGGTCGTCATGGCGACGATGATGTCATAATGGTCGTCATGGCGACGATGATGTCATACTAGTCGTCATGGTGACGGTGTTGCCATAATGGTCGTCATGGCGACGATGATGTCAATATGGTTGTCATGGCTTTGGTGATGTCATAATGGTCGTCATGGCTTTGGTGATGTCATAATGGTCGTCATGGCGATGGTGATGTCATAATGGTCGTCATGGCGACGATGATGTCATAATGGTCGTCACGGCGACGATGATGTCATAATGGTCGTCACGGCGACGGTGATGTCATAATGGTCGTCATGGCAATGGTGATGTCAGAATGGTCGTCATGGCGACGATGATGTCAGTATGGTGGTCATGGCTTTGGTGATGTCATAATGGTCGTCATGGCGACGATGATGTCATAATGGTTGTCATGGCGACGGTGATGTCATAATGGACGTCATGGCGACAATGATGTCATAATGGTCGTCACGGCGACGATGATGTCATAATGTTCGTCACGGCGACGGTGATGTCATAATGGTCGTCATGGCGACGATGATGTCATACTGGTCGTCATTGCAACGGTGATGTCATAATGGTCGTCATGGCGACGATGATGTCATACTGGTCGTCATGGCGACGATGATGTCATAATGGTCGTCATGGCGACGGTGTTGCCATAATGGTCGTCATGGCGACGATGATGTCATAATGTTCGTCATGGCGACGATGATGTCATAATGGTCGTCATGGCGACGGTGACGTCATAATGGTCGTCATGGCGACGATGACGTAATAATGGTCGTCATGGCGACGATGGTGTCATAATGGTCGTCATGGCGACGATGATGTCATACTGGTCGTCATGGCGACGGTGTTGCCATAATGGTCGTCATGGCGACGATGATGTCATAATGGTCGTCATGGCGACGGTGACGTCATACTGGTCGTCATGGCGACGGTGTTGTCATAATGGTCGTCATGGCGACGATGATGTCATAATGTTCGTCATCGCGACGATGACGTCATAATGGTCGTCATGGAGACGGTGACGTCATAATGGTCGTCATGGCGACGATGATGTCATAATGGTCGTCATGGCGACGATGATGTCATACTCGTCGTCATGGCGACGGTGTTGCCATAATGGTCGTCATGGCGACGATGATGTCAAACTGTTCGTCATGGCAACGGTCTTGCCATAATGGTCGTCATGGCGACGATGATGTCATAATGGTCGTCATGGCGACGGTGACGTCATAATGGTCGTCAAGGCGACGATGATGTCATAATGGTCGTCATGGCGACGATGATGTCATATTCGTCGTCATGGCGACGGTGTTGCCATAATGGACGTCATGGCGAAGATGATGTCATACTGGTCGTCATGGCGACGGTGTTGCCATAATGGTCGTCATGGCGACGATGATGTCATAATCGTCGTCATGGCGACGGTGACGTCATAATGGTCGTCATGGCGACGATGATGTCATAATGGTCGTCATGGCGACGATGATGTCATACTGGTCGTAATGGCGACCGTGTTGCCATAATGGTCGTCATGGCGACGGTGATGTCATAATGGTCGTCACGGCGACGATGATGTCATAATGGTCGTCACGGCGACGGTGATGTCATAATGGTCGTCATGGCGACGATGATGTCATACTGGTCGTTATGGCGACGGTGTTGCCATAATGGTCGTCATGGCGACGATGACGTCATAATGGTCGACATGGCGACGATGATGTCATAATGGTCGTCATGGCGACGATGACGTCATAATGGTCGTCATGGCGACGATGATGTCATACTGGTCGTCACGGCGACGGTGTTGCCATAATGGTCGTCATGGCGACGATGATGTCATAATGGTCGTCACGGCGACGATGATGTCATAATATTCGTCACGGCGACGGTGATGTCATAATGGTCGTCATGGCGACGATGATGTCATACTGGTCGTCATGGCGACGGTTTTGCCATAATGGTCGTCATGGCGACGATGACGTCATAATGGTCGTCATGGCGACGATTATGTCATACTGGTCGTCATGGTGACGGTGTTGCCATAATGGTCGTCATGGCGATGATGATGTCAATATGGTTGTCATGGCTTTGGTGATGTCATAATGGTCGTCATGGCGACGGTGATGTCATAATGGTCGTCACGGCGACGATGATGTCATAATGGTCGTCACGGCGACGATGATGTCATAATGGTCGTCACGGCGACGGTGATGTCATAATGGTCGTCATGGCGACGATGATGTCATAATAGTCGTCATGGCGACGATGATGTCATAATGGTCGTCATGCCGACGATGATGTCATAATGCTCGTCATGGCGACGGTGTTGCCATAATGGTCGTCATGGCGACGATGATGTCATAATGGTCGTCATGGCGACGATGATGTCATAATGGACGTCATGGCGACGATGATGTCAGTATGGTGGTCATGGCTTTGGTGATGTCATAATGGTCGTCATGGCGACGGTGATGTCATAATGGTCGTCATGGCAATGGTGATGTCAGAATGGTCGTCATGGCGATGATGATGTCAGTATGGTGGTCATGGCTTTGGTGATGTCATAATGGTCGTCATGGCGACGATGATGTCATAATGGTCGTCATGGCGACGATGATGTCAATATGGTTGTCATGGCTTTGATGATGTCATAATGGTCGTCATGGCGACGGTGATGTCATAATGGTCGTCATGGCGACGATGATGTCATAATGGTCGTCACGGCGACGGTGATGTCATAATCGTCGTCATGGCGACGATGATGCCATACTGGTCGTAATGGCGACCGTGTTGCCATAATGGTCGTCATGGCGACGGTGATGTCATAATGGTCGTCACGGCGACGATGATGTCATAATGGTCGTCACGGCGACGGTGATGTCATAATGGTCGTCATGGCGACGATGATGTCATACTGGTCGTCATGGCGACGGTGTTGCCATAATGGTCGTCATGGCGACGATGACGTCATAATGGTCGACATGGCGACGATGATGTCATAATGGTCGTCATGGCGACGATGACGTCATAATGGTCGTCATGGCGACGATGATGTCATAATGGTCGTCATGGCGACGATGATGTCATACTAGTCGTCATGGCGACGGTGTTGCCATAATGGTCGTCATGGCGGGGATGATGTCATAATGGTCGTCATGGCGACGGTGATGTCATAATGGTCGTCATGGCGACGATGATGTCATACTGGTCGTCATGGCGACGGTGTTGCCATAATGGTCGTCATGGCGACGATGATGTCATAATGGTCGTCATGGCGACGGTGATGTCATAATGGTCGTTATGGCGACGGTGTTGCCATACTGGTCGTTATGGCGACGGTGTTGCCATAATGGTCGTCATGGCGACGATGACGTCATAATGGTCGTCATGGCGACTATGATGTCATAATGGTCGTCATGGCGACGATGACGTCATAATGGTCGTCATGGCGACGATGATGTCATAATGGTCGTCATGGCGACGATGATGTCATACTGGTCGTCATGGCGACGGTGTTGCCATAATGGTCGTCATGGCGGGGATGATGTCATAATGGTCGTCATGGCGACGGTGATGTCATAATGGTCGTCATGGCGACGATGATGTCATACTGGTCGTCATGGCGACGGTGTTGCCATAATGGTCGTCATGGCGACGATGATGTCATAATGGTCGTCATGGCGACGGTGATGTCATAATGGTCGTCATGCGGACGATAATGTCATAATGGTCGTCATGGCGACGGTGTTGCCTTAATGGTCGTCATGGCGACGATGATGTCATAATGGTCGTCATGGCGACGATGATGTCAGTATGGTGGTCATGGCTTTGGTGATGTCATAATGGTCGTCATGGCGACGGTGATATCATAATGGTCGTCATGGCAATGGTGATGTCAGAATGGTCGTCATGGCGACGATGATGTCGGTATGGTGGTCATGGCTTTGGTGATGTCATACTGGTCGTCATGGCGACGATGATGTCATAATGGTCGTCATGGCGACGGTGTTGCCATAATGGTCGTCATGGCGACGATGATGTCATAATGTTCGTCATGGCTACGATGATGTCGTAATGGTCGTCATGGCGACGGTGACGTCATAATGGTCGTCATGGCGACGATGACGTCATAATGGTCGTCATGGCGACGATGGTGTCATAATGGTCGTCATGGCGACGATGATGTCATACTGGTCGTCATGGCGACGGTGTTGCCATAATGGTCGTCATGGCGACGATGATGTCATAATGGTCGTCATGGCGACGGTGACGTCATACTGGTCGTCATGGCGACGGTGTTGTCATAATGGTCGTCATGGCGACGATGATGTCATAATGTTCGCCATCGCGACGATGACGTCATAATGGTCGTCATGGAGACGGTAACGTCATAATGGTCGTCATGGCGACGATGATGTCATAATGGTCGTCATGGCGACGATGATGTCATACTCGTCGTCATGGCGACGGTGTTGCCATAATGGTCGTCATGGCGACGATGATGTCAAACTGGTCGTCATGGCGACGGTGTTGCCATAATGGTCGTCATGGCGACGATGATGTCATAATGGTCGTCATGGCGACGGTGACGTCATAATGGTCGTCATGGCGACGATGATGTCATAATGGTCGTCATGGCGACGATGATGTCATATTCGTCGTCATGGCGACGATGATGTCATATTCGTCGTCATGGCGACGGTGTTGCCATAATGGTCGTCATGGCGAAGATGATGTCATACTGGTCGTCATGGCGACGGTGTTGCCATAATGGTCGTCATGGCGACGATGATGTCATAATGGTCGTCATGGCGACGGTGACGTCATAATGGTCGTCATGGCGACGATGATGTCATACTGGTCGTCATGGCGACGTTGTTGCCATAATGGTCGTCATGGCGACGATGACGTCATAATGGTCGTCATGGCGACGATGATGTCATACTAGTCGTCATGGTGACGGTGTTGCCATAATGGTCGTCATGGCGACGATGATGTCAATATGGTTGTCTTGGCTTTGGTGATGTCATAATGGTCGTCATGGCTTTGGTGATGTCATAATGGTCGTCATGGCGACGGTGATGTCATAATGGTCGTTATGGCGACGATGATGTCATAATGGTCGTCACGGCGACGAAGATGTCATAATGGTCGTCACGGCGACGGTGATGTCATAATGGTCGTCATAGCAATGGTGATGTCAGAATCGTCGTCATGGCGACGATGATGTCAGTATGGTGGTCATGGCTTTGGTGATGTCATAATGGTCGTCATGGCGACGATGATGTCATAATGGTTGTCATGGCGACGGTGATGTCATAATGGTCGTCATGGCGACAATGATGTCATAATGGTCGTCACGGCGACGATGATGTCATAATGTTCGTCACGGCGACGGTGATGTCATAATGGTCGTCATGGCGACGATGATGTCATACTGGTCGTAATTGCGACGGTGATGTCATAATGGTCGTCATGGCGACGATGATGTCATACTGGTCGTCATGGCGACGATGATGTCATAATGGTCGTCATGGCGACGGTGTTGCCATAATGGTCGTCATGGCGACGATGATGTCATAATGTTCGTCATGGCGACGATGATGTCATAATGGTCGTCATGGCGACGGTGACGTCATAATGGTCATCATGGCGACGATGACGTCATAATGGTCGTCATGGCGACGATGGCGTCATAATGGTCGTCATGGCGACGATGATGTCATACTGGTCGTCATGGCGACGGTGTTGCCATAATGGTCGTCATGGCGACGATGATGTCATAATGGTCGTCACGGCGACAATGATGTCATAATGGTCATCACGGCGACGGTGATGTCATAATGGTCGTCATGGCGACGATGATGTCATACTGGTCGTCATGGCGACGTTGTTGCCATAATGGTCGTCATGGCGACGATGACGTCATAATGGTCGTCATGGCGACCATGACGTCATAATGGTCGTCATGGCGACGATGATGTCATACTAGTCGTCATGGTGACGGTGTTGCCATAATGGTCGTCATGGCGACGATGATGTCAATATGGTTGTCATGGCTTTGGTGATGTCATAATGGTCGTCATGGCTTTGGTGATGTCATAATGGTCGTCATGGCGACGGTGATGTCATAATGGTCGTTATGGCGACGATGATGTCATAATGGTCGTCACGGCGACGATGATGTCATAATGGTCGTCACGGCGACGGTGATGTCATAATGTTCGTCACGGCGACGGTGATGTCATAATGGTCGTCATGGCGACGATGATGTCATAATGTTCGTCATGGCGACGGTGACGTCATACTGGTCGTCATGGCGACGGTGTTGTCATAATGGTCGTCATGGCGACGATGATGTCATAATGTTCGTCATCGCGACGATGACGTCATAATGGTCGTCATGGAGACGGTGACGTCATAATGGTCGTCATGGCGACGATGATGTCATAATGGTCGTCATGGCGACGATGATGTCATACTCGTCGTCATGGCGACGGTGTTGCCATAATGGTCGTCATGGCGACGATGATGTCAAACTGGTCGTCATGGCGACGGTGTTGCCATAATGGTCGTCATGGCGACGATGATGTCATAATGGTCGTCATGGCGACGGTGACGTCATAATGGTCGTCATGGCGACGATGATGTCATAATGGTCGTCATGGCGACGATGATGTCATATTCGTCGTCATGGCGACGGTGTTGCCATAATGGTCGTCATGGCGAATATGATGTCATACTGGTCGTCATGGCGACGGTGTTGCCATAATGGTCGTCATGGCGACGATGATGTCATAATGGTCGTCATGGCGACGGTGATGTCATAATGGTCGTCATGGCAATGGTGATGTCAGAATGGTCGTCATGGCGATGATGATGTCAGTATGGTGGTCATGGCTTTGGTGATGTCATAATGGTCGTCATGGCGACGATGATGTCATAATGGTCGTCATGGCGACGATGATGTCAATATGGTTGTCATGGCTTTGATGATGTCATAATGGTCGTCATGGCGACGGTGATGTCATAATGGTCGTCATGGCGACGATGATGTCATAATGGTCGTCACGGCGACGGTGATGTCATAATCGTCGTCATGGCGACGATGATGTCATACTGGTCGTAATGGCGACCGTGTTGCCATAATGGTCGTCATGGCGACGGTGATGTCATAATGGTCGTCACGGCGACGATGATGTCATAATGGTCGTCACGGCGACGGTGATGTCATAATGGTCGTCATGGCGACGATGATGTCATACTGGTCGTCATGGCGACGGTGTTGCCATAATGGTCGTCATGGCGACGATGACGTCATAATGGTCGACATGGCGACGATGATGTCATAATGGTCGTCATGGCGACGATGACGTCATAATGGTCGTCATGGCGACGATGATGTCATAATGGTCGTCATGGCGACGATGATGTCATACTGGTCGTCATGGCGACGGTGTTGCCATAATGGTCGTCATGGCAGGGATGATGTCATAATGGTCGTCATGGCGACGGTGATGTCATAATGGTCGTCATGGCGACGATGATGTCATACTGGTCGTCATGGCGACGGTGTTGCCATAATGGTCGTCATGGCGACGATGATGTCATAATGGTCGTCATGGCGACGGTGATGTCATAATGGTCGTCATGCGGACGATGATGTCATAATGGTCGTCATGGCGACGGTGTTGCCATAATGGTCGTCATGGCGACGATGATGTCATAATGGTCGTCATGGCGACGATGACGTCATAATGGTCGTCATGGCGACGATTATGTCATACTGGTCGTCATGGTGACGGTGTTGCCATAATGGTCGTCATGGCGACGATGATGTCAATATGGTTGTCATGGCTTTGGTGATGTCATAATGGTCGTCATGGCGACGGTGATGTCATAATGGTCGTCACGGCGACGATGATGTCATAATGGTCGTCACGGCGACGATGATGTCATAATGGTCGTCACGGCGACGGTGATGTCATAATGGTCGTCATGGCGACGATGATGTCATACTGGTCGTCATAGCGACGTTGTTGCCATAATGGTCGTCATGGCGACGATGACGTCATAATGGTCGTCATGGCGACGATGACGTCATAATGGTCGTCATGGCGACGATGATGTCATACTAGTCGTCATGGTGACGGTGTTGCCATAATGGTCGTCATGGCGACGATGATGTCAATATGGTTGTCATGGCTTTGGTGATGTCATAATGGTCGTCATGGCTTTGGTGATGTCATAATGGTCGTCATGGCGACGGTGATGTCATAATGGTCGTTATGGCGACGATGATGTCATAATGGTCGTCACGGCGACGATGATGTCATAATGGTCGTCACGGCGACGGTGATGTCATAATGTTCGTCACGGCGACGGTGATGTCATAATGTTCGTCACGGCGACGGTGATGTCATAATGGTCGTCATGGCGACGATGATGTCATAATGGTCGTCATGGCGACGGTGACGTCATACTGGTCGTCATGGCGACGATGTTGTCATAATGGTCGTCATGGCGACGATGATGTCATAATGTTCGTCATCGCGACGATGACGTCATAATGGTCGTCATGGAGACGGTGACGTCATAATGGTCGTCATGGCGACGATGATGTCATAATGGTCGTCATGGCGACGATGATGTCATAATAGTCGTCATGGCGACGGTGTTGCCATAATGGTCGTCATGGCGACGATGATGTCAAACTGGTCGTCATGGCGACGGTGTTGCCATAATGGTCGTCATGGCGACGATGATGTCATAATGGTCGTCATGGCGACGGTGACGTCATAATGGTCGTCATGGCGACGATGATGTCATAATGGTCGTCATGGCGACGATGATGTCATATTCGTCGTCATGGCGAAGGTGTTGCCATAATGGTCGTCATGGCGAAGATGATGTCATACTGGTCGTCATGGCGACGGTGTTGCCATAATGGTCGTCATGGCGACGGTGACGTCATAATGGTCGTCATGGCGACGATGATGTCATAATGGTCGTCATGGCGAAGATGATGTCATACTGGTCGTCATGGCGACGGTGTTGCCATAATGGTCGTCATGGCGACGATGATGTCATAATGGTCGTCATGGCGACGGTGACGTCATAATGGTCGTCATGGCGACGATGATGTCATAATGGTCGTCACGGCGACGATGATGTCATAATGGTCGTCACGGCGACGGTGATGTCATAATGGTCGTCATGGCGACGATGATGTCATAATAGTCGTCATGGCGACGATGATGTCATAATGGTCGTCATGCCGACGATGATGTCATAATGGTCGTCATGGCGACGGTGTTGCCATAATGGTCGTCATGGCGACGATGATGTCATAATGGTCGTCATGGCGACGATGATGTCATAATGGACGTCATGGCGACGATGATGTCAGTATGGTGGTCATGGCTTTGGTGATGTCATAATGGTCGTCATGGCGACGGTGATGTCATAATGGTCGTCATGGCAATGGTGATGTCAGAATGGTCGTCATGGCGATGATGATGTCAGTATGGTGGTCATGGCTTTGGTGATGTCATAATGGTCGTCATGGCGACGATGATGTCATAATGGTCGTCATGGCGACGGTGATGTCATAATGGTCGTCATGGCGACGATGATGTCATAATGGTCGTCACGGCGACGGTGATGTCATAATCGTCGTCATGGCGACGATGATGTCATACTGGTCGTAATGGCGACCGTGTTACCATAATGGTCGTCATGGCGACGGTGATGTCATAATGGTCGTCACGGCGACGATGATGTCATAATGGTCGTCACGGCGACGGTGATGTCATAATGGTCGTCATGGCGACGATGATGTCATACTGGTCGTCATGGCGACGGTGTTGCCATAATGGTCGTCATGGCGACGATGACGTCATAATGGTCGACATGGCGACGATGATGTCATAATGGTCGTCATGGCGACGATGACGTCATAATGGTCGTCATGGCGACGATGATGTCATAATGGTCGTCATGGCGACGATGATGTCATACTAGTCGTCATGGCGACGGTGTTGCCATAATGGTCGTCATGGCGGGGATGATGTCATACTGGTCGTCATGGCGACGGTGATGTCATAATGGTCGTCATGGCAACGATGATGTCATACTGGTCGTCATGGCGACGGTGTTGCCATAATGGTCGTCATGGCGACGATGATGTCATAATGGTCGTCATGGCGACGGTGATGTCATAATGGTCGTCATGCGGACGATGATGTCATAATGGTCGTCATGGTGACGGTGTTGCCATAATGGTCGTCATGGCGACGATGATGTCATAATGGTCGTCATGGCGACGATGACGTCATAATGGTCGTCATGGCGACGATTATGTCATACTGGTCGTCATGGTGACGGTGTTGCCATAATGGTCGTCATGGCGACGATGATGTCAATATGGTTGTCATGGCTTTGGTGATGTCATAATGGTCGTCACGGCGACGATGATGTCATAATGGTCGTCACGGCGACGATGATGTCATAATGGTCGTCACGGCGACGGTGATGTCATAATGGTCGTCATGGCGACGATGATGTCATACTGGTCGTCATGGCGACGTTGTTGCCATAATGGTCGTCATGGCGACGATGACGTCATAATGGTCGTCATGGCGACGATGACGTCATAATGGTCGTCATGGCGACGATGATGTCATACTAGTCGTCATGGTGACGGTGTTGCCATAATGGTCGTCATGGCGACGATGATGTCAATATGGTTGTCATGGCTTTGGTGATGTCATAATGGTCGTCATGGCTTTGGTGATGTCATAATGGTCGTCATGGCGACGGTGATGTCATAATGGTCGTTATGGCGACGATGATGTCATAATGGTCGTCACGGCGACGATGATGTCATAATGGTCGTCACGGCGACGATGATGTCATAATGGTCGTCACGGCGACGGTGATGTCATAATGGTCGTCATGGCGACGATGATGTCATACTGGTCGTCATAGCGACGTTGTTGCCATAATGGTCGTCATGGCGACGATGACGTCATAATGGTCGTCATGGCGACGATGACGTCATAATGGTCGTCATGGCGACGATGATGTCATACTAGTCGTCATGGTGACGGTGTTGCCATAATGGTCGTCATGGCGACGATGATGTCAATATGGTTGTCATGGCTTTGGTGATGTCATAATGGTCGTCATGGCTTTGGTGATGTCATAATGGTCGTCATGGCGACGGTGATGTCATAATGGTCGTTATGGCGACGATGATGTCATAATGGTCGTCACGGCGACGATGATGTCATAATGGTCGTCACGGCGACGGTGATGTCATAATGTTCGTCACGGCGACGGTGATGTCATAATGGTCGTCATGGCGACGATGATGTCATAATGGTCGTCATGGCGACGGTGACGTCATACTGGTCGTTATGGCGACGGTGTTGTCATAATGGTCGTCATGGCGACGATGATGTCATAATGTTCGTCATCGCGACGATGACGTCATAATGGTCGTCATGGAGACGGTGACGTCATAATGGTCGTCATGGCGACGATGATGTCATAATGGTCGTCATGGCGACGATGATGTCATAATGGACGTCATGGCGACGATGATGTCAGTATGGTGGTCATGGCTTTGGTGATGTCATAATGGTCGTCATGGCGACGGTGATGTCATAATGGTCGTCATGGCAATGGTGATGTCAGAATGGTCGTCATGGCGATGATGATGTCAGTATGGTGGTCATGGCTTTGGTGATGTCATAATGGTCGTCATGGCGACGATGATGTCATAATGGTCGTCATGGCGACGGTGATGTCATAATGGTCGTCATGGCGACGATGATGTCATAATGGTCGTCACGGCGACGGTGATGTCATAATCGTCGTCATGGCGACGATGATGTCATACTGGTCGTAATGGCGACCGTGTTGCCATAATGGTCGTCATGGCGACGGTGATGTCATAATGGTCGTCACGGCGACGATGATGTCATAATGGTCGTCACGGCGACGGTGATGTCATAATGGTCGTCATGGCGACGATGATGTCATACTGGTCGTCATGGCGACGGTGTTGCCATAATGGTCGTCATGGCGACGATGACGTCATAATGGTCGACATGGCGACGATGATGTCATAATGGTCGTCATGGCGACGATGACGTCATAATGGTCGTCATGGCGACGATGATGTCATAATGGTCGTCATGGCGACGATGATGTCATACTAGTCGTCATGGCGACGGTGTTGCCATAATGGTCGTCATGGCGGGGATGATGTCATACTGGTCGTCATGGCGACGGTGATGTCATAATGGTCGTCATGGCAACGATGATGTCATACTGGTCGTCATGGCGACGGTGTTGCCATAATGGTCGTCATGGCGACGATGATGTCATAATGGTCGTCATGGCGACGGTGATGTCATAATGGTCGTCATGCGGACGATGATGTCATAATGGTCGTCATGGCGACGGTGTTGCCATAATGGTCGTCATGGCGACGATGATGTCATAATGGTCGTCATGGCGACGATGACGTCATAATGGTCGTCATGGCGACGATTATGTCATACTGGTCGTCATGGTGACGGTGTTGCCATAATGGTCGTCATGGCGACGATGATGTCAATATGGTTGTCATGGCTTTGGTGATGTCATAATGGTCGTCACGGCGACGATGATGTCATAATGGTCGTCACGGCGACGATGATGTCATAATGGTCGTCACGGCGACGGTGATGTCATAATGGTCGTCATGGCGACGATGATGTCATACTGGTCGTCATGGCGACGTTGTTGCCATAATGGTCGTCATGGCGACGATGACGTCATAATGGTCGTCATGGCGACGATGACGTCATAATGGTCGTCATGGCGACGATGATGTCATACTAGTCGTCATGGTGACGGTGTTGCCATAATGGTCGTCATGGCGACGATGATGTCAATATGGTTGTCATGGCTTTGGTGATGTCATAATGGTCGTCATGGCTTTGTTGATGTCATAATGGTCGTCATGGCGACGGTGATGTCATAATGGTCGTTATGGCGACGATGATGTCATAATGGTCGTCACGGCGACGATGATGTCATAATGGTCGTCACGGCGACGGTGATGTCATAATGTTCGTCACGGCGACGGTGATGTCATAATGTTCGTCACGGCGACGGTGATGTCATAATGGTCGTCATGGCGACGATGATGTCATACTGGTCGTTATGGCGACGGTGTTGCCATAATGGTCGTCATGGCGACGATGACGTCATAATGGTCGACATGGCGACGATGATGTCATAATGGTCGTCATGGCGACGATGACGTCATAATGGTCGTCATGGCGACGATGATGTCATACTGGTCGTCACGGCGACGGTGTTGCCATAATGGTCGTCATGGCGACGATGATGTCATAATGGTCGTCACGGCGACGATGATGTCATAATATTCGTCACGGCGACGGTGATGTCATAATGGTCGTCATGGCGACGATGATGTCATACTGGTCGTCATGGCGACGGTTTTGCCATAATGGTCGTCATGGCGACGATGACGTCATAATGGTCGTCATGGCGACGATTATGTCATACTGGTCGTCATGGTGACGGTGTTGCCATAATGGTCGTCATGGCGATGATGATGTCAATATGGTTGTCATGGCTTTGGTGATGTCATAATGGTCGTCATGGCGACGGTGATGTCATAATGGTCGTCACGGCGACGATGATGTCATAATGGTCGTCACGGCGACGATGATGTCATAATGGTCGTCACGGCGACGGTGATGTCATAATGGTCGTCATGGCGACGATGATGTCATAATAGTCGTCATGGCGACGATGATGTCATAATGGTCGTCATGCCGACGATGATGTCATAATGGTCGTCATGGCGACGGTGTTGCCATAATGGTCGTCATGGCGACGATGATGTCATAATGGTCGTCATGGCGACGATGATGTCATAATGGACGTCATGGCGACGATGATGTCAGTATGGTGGTCATGGCTTTGGTGATGTCATAATGGTCGTCATGGCGACGGTGATGTCATAATGGTCGTCATGGCAATGGTGATGTCAGAATGGTCGTCATGGCGATGATGATGTCAGTATGGTGGTCATGGCTTTGGTGATGTCATAATGGTCGTCATGGCGACGATGATGTCATAATGGTCGTCATGGCGACGATGATGTCAATATGGTTGTCATGGCTTTGATGATGTCATAATGGTCGTCATGGCGACGGTGATGTCATAATGGTCGTCATGGCGACGATGATGTCATAATGGTCGTCACGGCGACGGTGATGTCATAATCGTCGTCATGGCGACGATGATGTCATACTGGTCGTAATGGCGACCGTGTTGCCATAATGGTCGTCATGGCGACGGTGATGTCATAATGGTCGTCACGGCGACGATGATGTCATAATGGTCGTCACGGCGACGGTGATGTCATAATGGTCGTCATGGCGACGATGATGTCATACTGGTCGTCATGGCGACGGTGTTGCCATAATGGTCGTCATGGCGACGATGACGTCATAATGGTCGACATGGCGACGATGATGTCATAATGGTCGTCATGGCGACGATGACGTCATAATGGTCGTCATGGCGACGATGATGTCATAATGGTCGTCATGGCGACGATGATGTCATACTAGTCGTCATGGCGACGGTGTTGCCATAATGGTCGTCATGGCGGGGATGATGTCATAATGGTCGTCACGGCGACGGTGATGTCATAATGGTCGTCATGGCGACGATGATGTCATACTGGTCGTTATGGCGACGGTGTTGCCATAATGGTCGTCATGGCGACGATGACGTCATAATGGTCGACATGGCGACGATGATGTCATAATGGTCGTCATGGCGACGATGACGTCATAATGGTCGTCATGGCGACGATGATGTCATACTGGTCGTCACGGCGACGGTGTTGCCATAATGGTCGTCATGGCGACGATGATGTCATAATGGTCGTCACGGCGACGATGATGTCATAATATTCGTCACGGCGACGGTGATGTCATAATGGTCGTCATGGCGACGGTTTTGCCATAATGGTCGTCATGGCGACGATGACGTCATAATGGTCGTCATGGCGACGATTATGTCATACTTGTCGTCATGGTGACGGTGTTGCCATAATGGTCGTCATGGCGACGATGATGTCAATATGGTTGTCATGGCTTTGGTGATGTCATAATGGTCGTCATGGCGACGGTGATGTCATAATGGTCGTCACGGCGACGATGATGTCATAATGGTCGTCACGGCGACGATGATGTCATAATGGTCGTCACGGCGACGGTGATGTCATAATGGTCGTCATGGCGACGATGATGTCATAATAGTCGTCATGGCGACGATGATGTCATAATGGTCGTCATGCCGACGATGATGTCATAATGCTCGTCATGGCGACGGTGTTGCCATAATGGTCGTCATGGCGACGATGATGTCATAATGGTCATCATGGCGACGATGATGTCATAATGGACGTCATGGCGACGATGATGTCAGTATGGTGGTCATGGCTTTGGTGATGTCATAATGGTCGTCATGGCGACGGTGATGTCATAATGGTCGTCATGGCAATGGTGATGTCAGAATGGTCGTCATGGCGATGATGATGTCAGTATGGTGGTCATGGCTTTGGTGATGTCATAATGGTCGTCATGGCGACGATGATGTCATAATGGTCGTCATGGCGACGATGATGTCAATATGGTTGTCATGGCTTTGATGATGTCATAATGGTCGTCATGGCGACGGTGATGTCATAATGGTCGTCATGGCGACGATGATGTCATAATGGTCGTCACGGCGACGGTGATGTCATAATCGTCGTCATGGCGACGATGATGTCATACTGGTCGTAATGGCGACCGTGTTGCCATAATGGTCGTCATGGCGACGGTGATGTCATAATGGTCGTCACGGCGACGATGATGTCATAATGGTCGTCACGGCGACGGTGATGTCATAATGGTCGTCATGGCGACGATGATGTCATACTGGTCGTCATGGCGACGGTGTTGCCATAATGGTCGTCATGGCGACGATGACGTCATAATGGTCGACATGGCGACGATGATGTCATAATGGTCGTCATGGCGACGATGACGTCATAATGGTCGTCATGGCGACGATGATGTCATAATGGTCGTCATGGCGACGATGATGTCATACTAGTCGTCATGGCGACGGTGTTGCCATAATGGTCGTCATGGCGGGGATGATGTCATAATGGTCGTCATGGCGACGGTGATGTCATAATGGTCGTCATGGCGACGATGATGTCATACTGGTCGTCATGGCGACGGTGTTGCCATAATGGTCGTCATGGCGACGATGATGTCATAATGGTCGTCATGGCGACGGTGATGTCATAATGGTCGTTATGGCGACGGTGTTGCCATACTGGTCGTTATGGCGACGGTGTTGCCATAATGGTCGTCATGGCGACGATGACGTCATAATGGTCGACATGGCGACTATGATGTCATAATGGTCGTCATGGCGACGATGACGTCATAATGGTCGTCATGGCGACGATGATGTCATAATGGTCGTCATGGCGACGATGATGTCATACTGGTCGTCATGGCGACGGTGTTGCCATAATGGTCGTCATGGCGGGGATGATGTCATAATGGTCGTCATGGCGACGGTGATGTCATAATGGTCGTCATGGCGACGATGATGTCATACTGGTCGTCATGGCGACGGTGTTGCCATAATGGTCGTCATGGCGACGATGATGTCATAATGGTCGTCATGGCGACCGTGATGTCATAATGGTCGTCATGCGGACGATAATGTCATAATGGTCGTCATGGCGACGGTGTTGCCTTAATGGTCGTCATGGCGACGATGATGTCATAATGGTCGTCATGGCGACGATGATGTCAGTATGGTGGTCATGGCTTTGGTGATGTCATAATGGTCGTCATGGCGACGGTGATATCATAATGGTCGTCATGGCAATGGTGATGTCAGAATGGTCGTCATGGCGACGATGATGTCGGTATGGTGGTCATGGCTTTGGTGATGTCATACTGGTCGTCATGGCGACGATGATGTCATAATGGTCGTCATGGCGACGGTGTTGCCATAATGGTCGTCATGGCGACGATGATGTCATAATGTTCGTCATGGCTACGATGATGTCATAATGGTCGTCATGGCGACGGTGACGTCATAATGGTCGTCATGGCGACGATGACGTCATAATGGTCGTCATGGCGACGATGGTGTCATAATGGTCGTCATGGCGACGATGATGTCATACTGGTCGTCATGGCGACGGTGTTGCCATAATGGTCGTCATGGCGACGATGATGTCATAATGGTCGTCATGGCGACGGTGACGTCATACTGGTCGTCATGGCGACGGTGTTGTCATAATGGTCGTCATGGCGACGATGATGTCATAATGTCCGTCATCGCGACGATGACGTCATAATGGTCGTCATGGAGACGGTAACGTCATAATGGTCGTCATGGCGACGATGATGTCATAATGGTCGTCATGGCGACGATGATGTCATACTCGTCGTCATGGCGACGGTGTTGCCATAATGGTCGTCATGGCGACGATGATGTCAAACTGGTCGTCATGGCGACGGTGTTGCCATAATGGTCGTCATGGCGACGATGATGTCATAATGGTCGTCATGGCGACGGTGACGTCATAATGGTCGTCATGGCGACGATGATGTCATAATGGTCGTCATGGCGACGATGATGTCATATTCGTCGTCATGGCGACGATGATGTCATATTCGTCGTCATGGCGACGGTGTTGCCATAATGGTCGTCATGGCGAAGATGATGTCATACTGGTCGTCATGGCGACGGTGTTGCCATAATGGTCGTCATGGCGACGATGATGTCATAATGGTCGTCATGGCGACGGTGACGTCATAATGGTCGTCATGGCGACGATGATGTCATACTGGTCGTCATGGCGACGTTGTTGCCATAATGGTCGTCATGGCGACGATGACGTCATAATGGTCGTCATGGCGACGATGACGTCATAATGGTCGTCATGGCGACGATGATGTCATACTAGTCGTCATGGTGACGGTGTTGCCATAATGGTCGTCATGGCGACGATGATGTCAATATGGTTGTCTTGGCTTTGGTGATGTCATAATGGTCGTCATGGCTTTGGTGATGTCATAATGGTCGTCATGGCGACGGTGATGTCATAATGGTCGTTATGGCGACGATGATGTCATAATGGTCGTCACGGCGACGAAGATGTCATAATGGTCGTCACGGCGACGGTGATGTCATAATGGTCGTCATGGCAATGGTGATGTCAGAATCGTCGTCATGGCGACGATGATGTCAGTATGGTGGTCATGGCTTTGGTGATGTCATAATGGTCGTCATGGCGACGATGATGTCATAATGGTTGTCATGGCGACGGTGATGTCATAATGGTCGTCATGGCGACAATGATGTCATAATGGTCGTCACGGCGACGATGATGTCATAATGTTCGTCACGGCGACGGTGATGTCATAATGGTCGTCATGGCGACGATGATGTCATACTGGTCGTAATTGCGACGGTGATGTCATAATGGTCGTCATGGCGACGATGATGTCATACTGGTCGTCATGGCGACGATGATGTCATAATGGTCGTCATGGCGACGGTGTTGCCATAATGGTCGTCATGGCGACGATGATGTCATAATGGTCATCATGGCGACGATGATGTCATAATGGTCGTCATGGCGACGGTGACGTCATAATGGTCATCATGGCGACGATGACATCATAATGGTAGTCATGGCGACGATGGTGTCATAATGGTCGTCATGGCGACGATGATGTCATACTGGTCGTCATGGCGACGGTGTTGCCATAATGGTCGTCATGGCGACGATGATGTCATAATGGTCGTCACGGCGACAATGATGTCATAATGGTCATCACGGCGACGGTGATGTCATAATGGTCGTCATGGCGACGATGATGTCATACTGGTCGTCATGGCGACGTTGTTGCCATAATGGTCGTCATGGCGACGATGACGTCATAATGGTCGTCATGGCGACCATGACGTCATAATGGTCGTCATGGCGACGATGATGTCATACTAGTCGTCATGGTGACGGTGTTGCCATAATGGTCGTCATGGCGACGATGATGTCAATATGGTTGTCATGGCTTTGGTGATGTCATAATGGTCGTCATGGCTTTGGTGATGTCATAATGGTCGTCATGGCGACGGTGATGTCATAATGGTCGTTATGGCGACGATGATGTCATAATGGTCGTCACGGCGACGATGATGTCATAATGGTCGTCACGGCGACGGTGATGTCATAATGTTCGTCACGGCGACGGTGATGTCATAATGTTCGTCACGGCGACGGTGATGTCATAATGGTCGTCATGGCGACGATGATGTCATACTGGTCGTTATGGCGACGGTGTTGCCATAATGGTCGTCATGGCGACGATGACGTCATAATGGTCGACATGGCGACGATGATGTCATAATGGTCGTCATGGCGACGATGACGTCATAATGGTCGTCATGGCGACGATGATGTCATACTGGTCGTCACGGCGACGGTGTTGCCATAATGGTCGTCATGGCGACGATGATGTCATAATGGTCGTCACGGCGACGATGATGTCATAATATTCGTCACGGCGACGGTGATGTCATAATGGTCGTCATGGCGACGATGATGTCATACTGGTCGTCATGGCGACGGTTTTGCCATAATGGTCGTCATGGCGACGATGACGTCATAATGGTCGTCATGGCGACGATTATGTCATACTGGTCGTCATGGTGACGGTGTTGCCATAATGGTCGTCATGGCGATGATGATGTCAATATGGTTGTCATGGCTTTGGTGATGTCATAATGGTCGTCATGGCGACGGTGATGTCATAATGGTCGTCACGGCGACGATGATGTCATAATGGTCGTCACGGCGACGATGATGTCATAATGGTCGTCACGGCGACGGTGATGTCATAATGGTCGTCATGGCGACGATGATGTCATAATAGTCGTCATGGCGACGATGATGTCATAATGGTCGTCATGCCGACGATGATGTCATAATGGTCGTCATGGCGACGGTGTTGCCATAATGGTCGTCATGGCGACGATGATGTCATAATGGTCGTCATGGCGACGATGATGTCATAATGGACGTCATGGCGACGATGATGTCAGTATGGTGGTCATGGCTTTGGTGATGTCATAATGGTCGTCATGGCGACGGTGATGTCATAATGGTCGTCATGGCAATGGTGATGTCAGAATGGTCGTCATGGCGATGATGATGTCAGTATGGTGGTCATGGCTTTGGTGATGTCATAATGGTCGTCATGGCGACGATGATGTCATAATGGTCGTCATGGCGACGATGATGTCAATATGGTTGTCATGGCTTTGATGATGTCATAATGGTCGTCATGGCGACGGTGATGTCATAATGGTCGTCATGGCGACGATGATGTCATAATGGTCGTCACGGCGACGGTGATGTCATAATCGTCGTCATGGCGACGATGATGTCATACTGGTCGTAATGGCGACCGTGTTGCCATAATGGTTGTCATGGCGACGGTGATGTCATAATGGTCGTCACGGCGACGATGATGTCATAATGGTCGTCACGGCGACGGTGATGTCATAATGGTCGTCATGGCGACGATGATGTCATACTGGTCGTCATGGCGACGGTGTTGCCATAATGGTCGTCATGGCGACGATGACGTCATAATGGTCGACATGGCGACGATGATGTCATAATGGTCGTCATGGCGACGATGACGTCATAATGGTCGTCATGGCGACGATGATGTCATAATGGTCGTCATGGCGACGATGATGTCATACTAGTCGTCATGGCGACGGTGTTGCCATAATGGTCGTCATGGCGGGGATGATGTCATAATGGTCGTCACGGCGACGGTGATGTCATAATGGTCGTCATGGCGACGATGATGTCATACTGGTCGTTATGGCGACGGTGTTGCCATAATGGTCGTCATGGCGACGATGACGTCATAATGGTCGACATGGCGACGATGATGTCATAATGGTCGTCATGGCGACGATGACGTCATAATGGTCGTCATGGCGACGATGATGTCATACTGGTCGTCACGGCGACGGTGTTGCCATAATGGTCGTCATGGCGACGATGATGTCATAATGGTCGTCACGGCGACGATGATGTCATAATATTCGTCACGGCGACGGTGATGTCATAATGGTCGTCATGGCGACGGTTTTGCCATAATGGTCGTCATGGCGACGATGACGTCATAATGGTCGTCATGGCGACGATTATGTCATACTTGTCGTCATGGTGACGGTGTTGCCATAATGGTCGTCATGGCGACGATGATGTCAATATGGTTGTCATGGCTTTGGTGATGTCATAATGGTCGTCATGGCGACGGTGATGTCATAATGGTCGTCACGGCGACGATGATGTCATAATGGTCGTCACGGCGACGATGATGTCATAATGGTCGTCACGGCGACGGTGATGTCATAATGGTCGTCATGGCGACGATGATGTCATAATAGTCGTCATGGCGACGATGATGTCATAATGGTCGTCATGCCGACGATGATGTCATAATGCTCGTCATGGCGACGGTGTTGCCATAATGGTCGTCATGGCGACGATGATGTCATAATGGTCATCATGGCGACGATGATGTCATAATGGACGTCATGGCGACGATGATGTCAGTATGGTGGTCATGGCTTTGGTGATGTCATAATGGTCGTCATGGCGACGGTGATGTCATAATGGTCGTCATGGCAATGGTGATGTCAGAATGGTCGTCATGGCGATGATGATGTCAGTATGGTGGTCATGGCTTTGGTGATGTCATAATGGTCGTCATGGCGACGATGATGTCATAATGGTCGTCATGGCGACGATGATGTCAATATGGTTGTCATGGCTTTGATGATGTCATAATGGTCGTCATGGCGACGGTGATGTCATAATGGTCGTCATGGCGACGATGATGTCATAATGGTCGTCACGGCGACGGTGATGTCATAATCGTCGTCATGGCGACGATGATGTCATACTGGTCGTAATGGCGACCGTGTTGCCATAATGGTCGTCATGGCGACGGTGATGTCATAATGGTCGTCACGGCGACGATGATGTCATAATGGTCGTCACGGCGACGGTGATGTCATAATGGTCGTCATGGCGACGATGATGTCATACTGGTCGTCATGGCGACGGTGTTGCCATAATGGTCGTCATGGCGACGATGACGTCATAATGGTCGACATGGCGACGATGATGTCATAATGGTCGTCATGGCTACGATGACGTCATAATGGTCGTCATGGCGACGATGATGTCATAATGGTCGTCATGGCGACGATGATGTCATACTAGTCGTCATGGCTACGGTGTTGCCATAATGGTCGTCATGGCGGGGATGATGTCATAATGGTCGTCATGGCGACGGTGATGTCATAATGGTCGTCATGGCGACGATGATGTCATACTGGTCGTCATGGCGACGGTGTTGCCATAATGGTCGTCATGGCGACGATGATGTCATAATGGTCGTCATGGCGACGGTGATGTCATAATGGTCGTTATGGCGACGGTGTTGCCATACTGGTCGTTATGGCGACGGTGTTGCCATAATGGTCGTCATGGCGACGATGACGTCATAATGGTCGACATGGCGACTATGATGTCATAATGGTCGTCATGGCGACGATGACGTCATAATGGTCGTCATGGCGACGATGATGTCATAATGGTCGTCATGGCGACGATGATGTCATACTGGTCGTCATGGCGACGGTGTTGCCATAATGGTCGTCATGGCGGGGATGATGTCATAATGGTCGTCATGGCGACGGTGATGTCATAATGGTCGTCATGGCGACGATGATGTCATACTGGTCGTCATGGCGACGGTGTTGCCATAATGGTCGTCATGGCGACGATGATGTCATAATGGTCGTCATGGCGACGGTGATGTCATAATGGTCGTCATGCGGACGATAATGTCATAATGGTCGTCATGGCGACGGTGTTGCCTTAATGGTCGTCATGGCGACGATGATGTCATAATGGTCGTCATGGCGACGATGATGTCAGTATGGTGGTCATGGCTTTGGTGATGTCATAATGGTCGTCATGGCGACGGTGATATCATAATGGTCGTCATGGCAATGGTGATGTCAGAATGGTCGTCATGGCGACGATGATGTCGGTATGGTGGTCATGGCTTTGGTGATGTCATACTGGTCGTCATGGCGACGATGATGTCATAATGGTCGTCATGGCGACGGTGTTGCCATAATGGTCGTCATGGCGACGATGATGTCATAATGTTCGTCATGGCTACGATGATGTCATAATGGTCGTCATGGCGACGGTGACGTCATAATGGTCGTCATGGCGACGATGACGTCATAATGGTCGTCATGGCGACGATGGTGTCATAATGGTCGTCATGGCGACGATGATGTCATACTGGTCGTCATGGCGACGGTGTTGCCATAATGGTCGTCATGGCGACGATGATGTCATAATGGTCGTCATGGCGACGGTGACGTCATACTGGTCGTCATGGCGACGGTGTTGTCATAATGGTCGTCATGGCGACGATGATGTCATAATGTTCGTCATCGCGACGATGACGTCATAATGGTCGTCATGGAGACGGTAACGTCATAATGGTCGTCATGGCGACGATGATGTCATAATGGTCGTCATGGCGACGATGATGTCATACTCGTCGTCATGGCGACGGTGTTGCCATAATGGTCGTCATGGCGACGATGATGTCAAACTGGTCGTCATGGCGACGGTGTTGCCATAATGGTCGTCATGGCGACGATGATGTCATAATGGTCGTCATGGCGACGGTGACGTCATAATGGTCGTCATGGCGACGATGATGTCATAATGGTCGTCATGGCGACGATGATGTCATATTCGTCGTCATGGCGACGATGATGTCATATTCGTCGTCATGGCGACGGTGTTGCCATAATGGTCGTCATGGCGAAGATGATGTCATACTGGTCGTCATGGCGACGGTGTTGCCATAATGGTCGTCATGGCGACGATGATGTCATAATGGTCGTCATGGCGACGGTGACGTCATAATGGTCGTCATGGCGACGATGATGTCATACTGGTCGTCATGGCGACGTTGTTGCCATAATGGTCGTCATGGCGACGATGACGTCATAATGGTCGTCATGGCGACGATGATGTCATACTAGTCGTCATGGTGACGGTGTTGCCATAATGGTCGTCATGGCGACGATGATGTCAATATGGTTGTCTTGGCTTTGGTGATGTCATAATGGTCGTCATGGCTTTGGTGATGTCATAATGGTCGTCATGGCGACGGTGATGTCATAATGGTCGTTATGGCGACGATGATGTCATAATGGTCGTCACGGCGACGAAGATGTCATAATGGTCGTCACGGCGACGGTGATGTCATAATGGTCGTCATGGCAATGGTGATGTCAGAATCGTCGTCATGGCGACGATGATGTCAGTATGGTGGTCATGGCTTTGGTGATGTCATAATGGTCGTCATGGCGACGATGATGTCATAATGGTTGTCATGGCGACGGTGATGTCATAATGGTCGTCATGGCGACAATGATGTCATAATGGTCGTCACGGCGACGATGATGTCATAATGTTCGTCACGGCGACGGTGATGTCATAATGGTCGTCATGGCGACGATGATGTCATACTGGTCGTAATTGCGACGGTGATGTCATAATGGTCGTCATGGCGACGATGATGTCATACTGGTCGTCATGGCGACGATGATGTCATAATGGTCGTCATGGCGACGGTGTTGCCATAATGGTCGTCATGGCGACGATGATGTCATAATGTTCGTCATGGCGACGATGATGTCATAATGGTCGTCATGGCGACGGTGACGTCATAATGGTCATCATGGCGACGATGACGTCATAATGGTCGTCATGGCGACGATGGTGTCATAATGGTCGTCATGGCGACGATGATGTCATACTGGTCGTCATGGCGACGGTGTTGCCATAATGGTCGTCATGGCGACGATGATGTCATAATGGTCGTCACGGCGACAATGATGTCATAATGGTCATCACGGCGACGGTGATGTCAATATGGTTGTCATGGCTTTGATGATGTCATAATGGTCGTCATGGCGACGATGATGTCATAATGGTCGTCATGGCGACGATGATGTCAATATGGTTGTCATGGCTTTGATGATGTCATAATGGTCGTCATGGCGACGGTGATGTCATAATGGTCGTCATGGCGACGATGATGTCATAATGGTCGTCACGGCGACGGTGATGTCATAATCGTCGTCATGGCGACGATGATGTCATACTGGTCGTAATGGCGACCGTGTTGCCATAATGGTCGTCATGGCGACGGTGATGTCATAATGGTCGTCACGGCGACGATGATGTCATAATGGTCGTCACGGCGACGGTGATGTCATAATGGTCGTCATGGCGACGATGATGTCATACTGGTCGTCATGGCGACGGTGTTGCCATAATGGTCGTCATGGCGACGATGACGTCATAATGGTCGACATGGCGACGATGATGTCATAATGGTCGTCATGGCTACGATGACGTCATAATGGTCGTCATGGCGACGATGATGTCATAATGGTCGTCATGGCGACGATGATGTCATACTAGTCGTCATGGCTACGGTGTTGCCATAATGGTCGTCATGGCGGGGATGATGTCATAATGGTCGTCATGGCGACGGTGATGTCATAATGGTCGTCATGGCGACGATGATGTCATACTGGTCGTCATGGCGACGGTGTTGCCATAATGGTCGTCATGGCGACGATGATGTCATAATGGTCGTCATGGCGACGGTGATGTCATAATGGTCGTTATGGCGACGGTGTTGCCATACTGGTCGTTATGGCGACGGTGTTGCCATAATGGTCGTCATGGCGACGATGACGTCATAATGGTCGACATGGCGACTATGATGTCATAATGGTCGTCATGGCGACGATGACGTCATAATGGTCGTCATGGCGACGATGATGTCATAATGGTCGTCATGGCGACGATGATGTCATACTGGTCGTCATGGCGACGGTGTTGCCATAATGGTCGTCATGGCGGGGATGATGTCATAATGGTCGTCATGGCGACGGTGATGTCATAATGGTCGTCATGGCGACGATGATGTCATACTGGTCGTCATGGCGACGGTGTTGCCATAATGGTCGTCATGGCGACGATGATGTCATAATGGTCGTCATGGCGACGGTGATGTCATAATGGTCGTCATGCGGACGATAATGTCATAATGGTCGTCATGGCGACGGTGTTGCCTTAATGGTCGTCATGGCGACGATGATGTCATAATGGTCGTCATGGCGACGATGATGTCAGTATGGTGGTCATGGCTTTGGTGATGTCATAATGGTCGTCATGGCGACGGTGATATCATAATGGTCGTCATGGCAATGGTGATGTCAGAATGGTCGTCATGGCGACGATGATGTCGGTATGGTGGTCATGGCTTTGGTGATGTCATACTGGTCGTCATGGCGACGATGATGTCATAATGGTCGTCATGGCGACGGTGTTGCCATAATGGTCGTCATGGCGACGATGATGTCATAATGTTCGTCATGGCTACGATGATGTCATAATGGTCGTCATGGCGACGGTGACGTCATAATGGTCGTCATGGCGACGATGACGTCATAATGGTCGTCATGGCGACGATGGTGTCATAATGGTCGTCATGGCGACGATGATGTCATACTGGTCGTCATGGCGACGGTGTTGCCATAATGGTCGTCATGGCGACGATGATGTCATAATGGTCGTCATGGCGACGGTGACGTCATACTGGTCGTCATGGCGACGGTGTTGTCATAATGGTCGTCATGGCGACGATGATGTCATAATGTTCGTCATCGCGACGATGACGTCATAATGGTCGTCATGGAGACGGTAACGTCATAATGGTCGTCATGGCGACGATGATGTCATAATGGTCGTCATGGCGACGATGATGTCATACTCGTCGTCATGGCGACGGTGTTGCCATAATGGTCGTCATGGCGACGATGATGTCAAACTGGTCGTCATGGCGACGGTGTTGCCATAATGGTCGTCATGGCGACGATGATGTCATAATGGTCGTCATGGCGACGGTGACGTCATAATGGTCGTCATGGCGACGATGATGTCATAATGGTCGTCATGGCGACGATGATGTCATATTCGTCGTCATGGCGACGATGATGTCATATTCGTCGTCATGGCGACGGTGTTGCCATAATGGTCGTCATGGCGAAGATGATGTCATACTGGTCGTCATGGCGACGGTGTTGCCATAATGGTCGTCATGGCGACGATGATGTCATAATGGTCGTCATGGCGACGGTGACGTCATAATGGTCGTCATGGCGACGATGATGTCATACTGGTCGTCATGGCGACGTTGTTGCCATAATGGTCGTCATGGCGACGATGACGTCATAATGGTCGTCATGGCGACGATGACGTCATAATGGTCGTCATGGCGACGATGATGTCATACTAGTCGTCATGGTGACGGTGTTGCCATAATGGTCGTCATGGCGACGATGATGTCAATATGGTTGTCTTGGCTTTGGTGATGTCATAATGGTCGTCATGGCTTTGGTGATGTCATAATGGTCGTCATGGCGACGGTGATGTCATAATGGTCGTTATGGCGACGATGATGTCATAATGGTCGTCACGGCGACGAAGATGTCATAATGGTCGTCACGGCGACGGTGATGTCATAATGGTCGTCATGGCAATGGTGATGTCAGAATCGTCGTCATGGCGACGATGATGTCAGTATGGTGGTCATGGCTTTGGTGATGTCATAATGGTCGTCATGGCGACGATGATGTCATAATGGTTGTCATGGCGACGGTGATGTCATAATGGTCGTCATGGCGACAATGATGTCATAATGGTCGTCACGGCGACGATGATGTCATAATGTTCGTCACGGCGACGGTGATGTCATAATGGTCGTCATGGCGACGATGATGTCATACTGGTCGTAATTGCGACGGTGATGTCATAATGGTCGTCATGGCGACGATGATGTCATACTGGTCGTCATGGCGACGATGATGTCATAATGGTCGTCATGGCGACGGTGTTGCCATAATGGTCGTCATGGCGACGATGATGTCATAATGTTCGTCATGGCGACGATGATGTCATAATGGTCGTCATGGCGACGGTGACGTCATAATGGTCATCATGGCGACGATGACGTCATAATGGTCGTCATGGCGACGATGGTGTCATAATGGTCGTCATGGCGACGATGATGTCATACTGGTCGTCATGGCGACGGTGTTGCCATAATGGTCGTCATGGCGACGATGATGTCATAATGGTCGTCACGGCGACAATGATGTCATAATGGTCATCACGGCGACGGTGATGTCATAATGGTCGTCATGGCGACGATGATGTCATAATGGTCGTCATGGCGACGTTGTTGCCATAATGGTCGTCATGGCGACGATGACGTCATAATGGTCGTCATGGCGACCATGACGTCATAATGGTCGTCATGGCGACGATGATGTCATACTAGTCGTCATGGTGACGGTGTTGCCATAATGGTCGTCATGGCGACGATGATGTCAATATGGTTGTCATGGCTTTGGTGATGTCATAATGGTCGTCATGGCTTTGGTGATGTCATAATGGTCGTCATGGCGACGGTGATGTCATAATGGTCGTTATGGCGACGATGATGTCATAATGGTCGTCACGGCGACGATGATGTCATAATGGTCGTCACGGCGACGGTGATGTCATAATGTTCGTCACGGCGACGGTGATGTCATAATGGTCGTCATGGCGACGATGATGTCATAATGTTCGTCATGGCGACGGTGACGTCATACTGGTCGTCATGGCGACGGTGTTGTCATAATGGTCGTCATGGCGACGATGATGTCATAATGTTCGTCATCGCGACGATGACGTCATAATGGTCGTCATGGAGACGGTGACGTCATAATGGTCGTCATGGCGACGATGATGTCATAATGGTCGTCATGGCGACGATGATGTCATACTCGTCGTCATGGCGACGGTGTTGCCATAATGGTCGTCATGGCGACGATGATGTCAAACTGGTCGTCATGGCGACGGTGTTGCCATAATGGTCGTCATGGCGACGATGATGTCATAATGGTCGTCATGGCGACGGTGACGTCATAATGGTCGTCATGGCGACGATGATGTCATAATGGTCGTCATGGCGACGATGATGTCATATTCGTCGTCATGGCGACGGTGTTGCCATAATGGTCGTCATGGCGAATATGATGTCATACTGGTCGTCATGGCGACGGTGTTGCCATAATGGTCGTCATGGCGACGATGATGTCATAATGGTCGTCATGGCGACGGTGATGTCATAATGGTCGTCATGGCAATGGTGATGTCAGAATGGTCGTCATGGCGATGATGATGTCAGTATGGTGGTCATGGCTTTGGTGATGTCATAATGGTCGTCATGGCGACGATGATGTCATAATGGTCGTCATGGCGACGATGATGTCAATATGGTTGTCATGGCTTTGATGATGTCATAATGGTCGTCATGGCGACGGTGATGTCATAATGGTCGTCATGGCGACGATGATGTCATAATGGTCGTCACGGCGACGGTGATGTCATAATCGTCGTCATGGCGACGATGATGTCATACTGGTCGTAATGGCGACCGTGTTGCCATAATGGTCGTCATGGCGACGGTGATGTCATAATGGTCGTCACGGCGACGATGATGTCATAATGGTCGTCACGGCGACGGTGATGTCATAATGGTCGTCATGGCGACGATGATGTCATACTGGTCGTCATGGCGACGGTGTTGCCATAATGGTCGTCATGGCGACGATGACGTTATAATGGTCGACATGGCGACGATGATGTCATAATGGTCGTCATGGCGACGATGACGTCATAATGGTCGTCATGGCGACGATGATGTCATAATGGTCGTCATGGCGACGATGATGTCATACTGGTCGTCATGGCGACGGTGTTGCCATAATGGTCGTCATGGCAGGGATGATGTCATAATGGTCGTCATGGCGACGGTGATGTCATAATGGTCGTCATGGCGACGATGATGTCATACTGGTCGTCATGGCGACGGTGTTGCCATAATGGTCGTCATGGCGACGATGATGTCATAATGGTCGTCATGGCGACGGTGATGTCATAATGGTCGTCATGCGGACGATGATGTCATAATGGTCGTCATGGCGACGGTGTTGCCATAATGGTCGTCATGGCGACGATGATGTCATAATGGTCGTCATGGCGACGATGACGTCATAATGGTCGTCATGGCGACGATTATGTCATACTGGTCGTCATGGTGACGGTGTTGCCATAATGGTCGTCATGGCGACGATGATGTCAATATGGTTGTCATGGCTTTGGTGATGTCATAATGGTCGTCATGGCGACGGTGATGTCATAATGGTCGTCACGGCGACGATGATGTCATAATGGTCGTCACGGCGACGATGATGTCATAATGGTCGTCACGGCGACGGTGATGTCATAATGGTCGTCATGGCGACGATGATGTCATACTGGTCGTCATAGCGACGTTGTTGCCATAATGGTCGTCATGGCGACGATGACGTCATAATGGTCGTCATGGCGACGATGACGTCATAATGGTCGTCATGGCGACGATGATGTCATACTAGTCGTCATGGTGACGGTGTTGCCATAATGGTCGTCATGGCGACGATGATGTCAATATGGTTGTCATGGCTTTGGTGATGTCATAATGGTCGTCATGGCTTTGGTGATGTCATAATGGTCGTCATGGCGACGGTGATGTCATAATGGTCGTTATGGCGACGATGATGTCATAATGGTCGTCATGGCGACGATGTTGTCATAATGGTCGTCATGGCGACGATGATGTCATAATGTTCGTCATCGCGACGATGACGTCATAATGGTCGTCATGGAGACGGTGACGTCATAATGGTCGTCATGGCGACGATGATGTCATAATGGTCGTCATGGCGACGATGATGTCATAATAGTCGTCATGGCGACGGTGTTGCCATAATGGTCGTCATGGCGACGATGATGTCAAACTGGTCGTCATGGCGACGGTGTTGCCATAATGGTCGTCATGGCGACGATGATGTCATAATGGTCGTCATGGCGACGGTGACGTCATAATGGTCGTCATGGCGACGATGATGTCATAATGGTCGTCATGGCGACGATGATGTCATATTCGTCGTCATGGCGAAGGTGTTGCCATAATGGTCGTCATGGCGAAGATGATGTCATACTGGTCGTCATGGCGACGGTGTTGCCATAATGGTCGTCATGGCGACGGTGACGTCATAATGGTCGTCATGGCGACGATGATGTCATAATGGTCGTCATGGCGAAGATGATGTCATACTGGTCGTCATGGCGACGGTGTTGCCATAATGGTCGTCATGGCGACGATGATGTCATAATGGTCGTCATGGCGACGGTGACGTCATAATGGTCGTCATGGCGACGATGATGTCATAATGGTCGTCACGGCGACGATGATGTCATAATGGTCGTCACGGCGACGGTGATGTCATAATGGTCGTCATGGCGACGATGATGTCATAATAGTCGTCATGGCGACGATGATGTCATAATGGTCGTCATGCCGACGATGATGTCATAATGGTCGTCATGGCGACGGTGTTGCCATAATGGTCGTCATGGCGACGATGATGTCATAATGGTCGTCATGGCGACGATGATGTCATAATGGATGTCATGGCGACGATGATGTCAGTATGGTGGTCATGGCTTTGGTGATGTCATAATGGTCGTCATGGCGACGGTGATGTCATAATGGTCGTCATGGCAATGGTGATGTCAGAATGGTCGTCATGGCGATGATGATGTCAGTATGGTGGTCATGGCTTTGGTGATGTCATAATGGTCGTCATGGCGACGATGATGTCATAATGGTCGTCATGGCGACGGTGATGTCATAATGGTCGTCATGGCTTTGATGATGTCATAATGGTCGTCACGGCGACGGTGATGTCATAATCGTCGTCATGGCGACGATGATGTCATACTGGTCGTAATGGCGACCGTGTTGCCATAATGGTCGTCATGGCGACGGTGATGTCATAATGGTCGTCACGGCGACGATGATGTCATAATGGTCGTCACGGCGACGGTGATGTCATAATGGTCGTCATGGCGACGATGATGTCATACTGGTCGTCATGGCGACGGTGTTGCCATAATGGTCGTCATGGCGACGATGACGTCATAATGGTCGACATGGCGACGATGATGTCATAATGGTCGTCATGGCGACGATGACGTCATAATGGTCGTCATGGCGACGATGATGTCATAATGGTCGTCATGGCGACGATGATGTCATACTAGTCGTCATGGCGACGGTGTTGCCATAATGGTCGTCATGGCGGGGATGATGTCATACTGGTCGTCATGGCGACGGTGATGTCATAATGGTCGTCATGGCAACGATGATGTCATACTGGTCGTCATGGCGACGGTGTTGCCATAATGGTCGTCATGGCGACGATGATGTCATAATGGTCGTCATGGCGACGGTGATGTCATAATGGTCGTCATGCGGACGATGATGTCATAATGGTCGTCATGGTGACGGTGTTGCCATAATGGTCGTCATGGCGACGATGATGTCATAATGGTCGTCATGGCGACGATGACGTCATAATGGTCGTCATGGCGACGATTATGTCATACTGGTCGTCATGGTGACGGTGTTGCCATAATGGTCGTCATGGCGACGATGATGTCAATATGGTTGTCATGGCTTTGGTGATGTCATAATGGTCGTCACGGCGACGATGATGTCATAATGGTCGTCACGGCGACGATGATGTCATAATGGTCGTCACGGCGACGGTGATGTCATAATGGTCGTCATGGCGACGATGATGTCATACTGGTCGTCATGGCGACGTTGTTGCCATAATGGTCGTCATGGCGACGATGACGTCATAATGGTCGTCATGGCGACGATGACGTCATAATGGTCGTCATGGCGACGATGATGTCATACTAGTCGTCATGGTGACGGTGTTGCCATAATGGTCGTCATGGCGACGATGATGTCAATATGGTTGTCATGGCTTTGGTGATGTCATAATGGTCGTCATGGCTTTGGTGATGTCATAATGGTCGTCATGGCGACGGTGATGTCATAATGGTCGTTATGGCGACGATGATGTCATAATGGTCGTCACGGCGACGATGATGTCATAATGGTCGTCACGGCGACGGTGATGTCATAATGTTCGTCACGGCGACGGTGATGTCATAATGGTCGTCATGGCGACGATGATGTCATAATGGTCGTCATGGCGACGGTGACGTCATACTGGTCGTTATGGCGACGGTGTTGTCATAATGGTCGTCATGGCGACGATGATGTCATAATGTTCGTCATCGCGACGATGACGTCATAATGGTCGTCATGGAGACGGTGACGTCATAATGGTCGTCATGGCGACGATGATGTCATAATGGTCGTCATGGCGACGATGATGTCATAATGGACGTCATGGCGACGATGATGTCAGTATGGTGGTCATGGCTTTGGTGATGTCATAATGGTCGTCATGGCGACGGTGATGTCATAATGGTCGTCATGGCAATGGTGATGTCAGAATGGTCGTCATGGCGATGATGATGTCAGTATGGTGGTCATGGCTTTGGTGATGTCATAATGGTCGTCATGGCGACGATGATGTCATAATGGTCGTCATGGCGACGGTGATGTCATAATGGTCGTCATGGCGACGATGATGTCATAATGGTCGTCACGGCGACGGTGATGTCATAATCGTCGTCATGGCGACGATGATGTCATACTGGTCGTAATGGCGACCGTGTTGCCATAATGGTCGTCATGGCGACGGTGATGTCATAATGGTCGTCACGGCGACGATGATGTCATAATGGTCGTCACGGCGACGGTGATGTCATAATGGTCGTCATGGCGACGATGATGTCATACTGGTCGTCATGGCGACGGTGTTGCCATAATGGTCGTCATGGCGACGATGACGTCATAATGGTCGACATGGCGACGATGATGTCATAATGGTCGTCATGGCGACGATGACGTCATAATGGTCGTCATGGCGACGATGATGTCATAATGGTCGTCATGGCGACGATGATGTCATACTGGTCGTCATGGCGACGGTGTTGCCATAATGGTCGTCATGGCGGGGATGATGTCATACTGGTCGTCATGGCGACGGTGATGTCATAATGGTCGTCATGGCAACGATGATGTCATACTGGTCGTCATGGCGACGGTGTTGCCATAATGGTCGTCATGGCGACGATGATGTCATAATGGTCGTCATGGCGACGGTGATGTCATAATGGTCGTCATGCGGACGATGATGTCATAATGGTCGTCATGGCGACGGTGTTGCCATAATGGTCGTCATGGCGACGATGATGTCATAATGGTCGTCATGGCGACGATGACGTCATAATGGTCGTCATGGCGACGATGATGTCAATATGGTTGTCATGGCTTTGGTGATGTCATAATGGTCGTCACGGCGACGATGATGTCATAATGGTCGTCACGGCGACGATGATGTCATAATGGTCGTCACGGCGACGGTGATGTCATAATGGTCGTCATGGCGACGATGACGTCATAATGGTCGTCATGGCGACGATGACGTCATAATGGTCGTCATGGCGACGATGATGTCATACTAGTCGTCATGGTGACGGTGTTGCCATAATGGTCGTCATGGCGACGATGATGTCAATATGGTTGTCATGGCTTTGGTGATGTCATAATGGTCGTCATGGCTTTGGTGATGTCATAATGGTCGTCATGGCGACGGTGATGTCATAATGGTCGTTATGGCGACGATGATGTCATAATGGTCGTCACGGCGACGATGATGTCATAATGGTCGTCACGGCGACGGTGATGTCATAATGTTCGTCACGGCGACGGTGATGTCATAATGTTCGTCACGGCGACGGTGATGTCATAATGGTCGTCATGGCGACGATGATGTCATAATGGTGGTCATGGCGACGGTGACGTCATACTGGTCGTCATGGCGACGGTGTTGTCATAATGGTCGTCATGGCGACGATGATGTCATAATGTTCGTCATCGCGACGATGACGTCATAATGGTCGTCATGGAGACGGTGACGTCATAATGGTCGTCATGGCGACGATGATGTCATAATGGTCGTCATGGCGACGATGATGTCATACCCGTCGTCATGGCGACGGTGTTGCCATAATGGTCGTCATGGCGACGATGATGTCAAACTGGTCGTCATGGCGACGGTGTTGCCATAATGGTCGTCATGGCGACGATGATGTCATAATGGTCGTCATGGCGACGGTGACGTCATAATGGTCGTCATGGCGACGATGATGTCATAATGGTCGTCATGGCGACGATGATGTCATATTCGTCGTCATGGCGACGGTGTTGCCATAATGGTCGTCATGGCGAAGATGATGTCATACTGGTCGTCATGGCGACGGTGTTGCCATAATGGTCGTCATGGCGACGATGATGTCATAATGGTCGTCATGGCGACGGTGACGTCATAATGGTCGTCATGGCGACGATGATGTCATAATGGTCGTCATGGCGACGATGATGTCATACTGGTCGTAATGGCGACCGTGTTGCCATAATGGTCGTCATGGCGACGGTGATGTCATAATGGTCGTCACGGCGACGGTGATGTCATAATGGTCGTCATGGCGACGATGACGTCATAATGGTCGTCATGGCGACGATGATGTCATAATGGTCGTCATGGCGACGATGATGTCATACTGGTCGTCATGGCGACGGTGTTGCCATAATGGTCGTCATGGCGGGGATGATGTCATAATGGTCGTCATGGCGACGGTGATGTCATAATGGTCGTCATGGCGACGATGATGTCATACTGGTCGTCATGGTGACGATGATGTCATAATGGTCGTCATGGCGACGGTGATGTCATAATGGTCGTCATGCGGACGATGATGTCATAATGGTCGTCATGGCGACGGTGTTGCCATAATGGTCGTCATGGCGACGATGATGTCATAATGGTCGTCATGGCGACGATGATGTCAGTATGGTGGTCATGGCTTTGGTGATGTCATAATGGTCGTCATGGCAACGGTGATATCATAATGGTCGTCATGGCAATGGTGATGTCAGAATGGTCGTCATGGCGACGATGATGTCGGTATGGTGGTCATGGCTTTGGTGATGTCATAATGGTCGTAATGGCGACGATGATGTCATAATGGTCGTCATGGCGATGATGATGTCAATATGGTTGTCATGGCTTTGGTGATGTCGTAATGGTCGTCATGGCGACGGTGATGTCATAATGGTCGTCATGGCGACGATGATGTCATAATGGTCGTCACGGCGACGATGATGTCATAATATTCGTCACGGCGACGGTGATGTCATAATGGTCGTCATGGCGACGATGATGTCATACTGGTCGTCATGGCGACGGTTTTGCCATAATGGTCGTCATGGCGACGATGACGTCATAATGGTCGTCATGGCGACGATTATGTCATACTGGTCGTCATGGTGACGGTGTTGCCATAATGGTCGTCATGGCGACGATGATGTCAATATGGTTGTCATGGCTTTGGTGATGTCATAATGGTCGTCATGGCAACGGTGATGTCATAATGGTCGTCACGGCGATGATGATGTCATAATGGTCGTCACGGCGACGATGATGTCATAATGGTCGTCACGGCGACGGTGATGTCATAATGGTCGTCATGGCGACGATGATGTCATAATAGTCGTCATGGCGACGATGATGTCATAATGGTCGTCATGCCGACGATGATGTCATAATGGTCGTCATGGCGACGGTGTTGCCATAATGGTCGTCATGGCGACGATGATGTCATAATGGTCGTCATGGCGACGATGATGTCATAATGGACGTCATGGCGACGATGATGTCAGTATGGTGGTCATGGCTTTGGTGATGTCATAATGGTCGTCATGGCGACGGTGATGTCATAATGGTCGTCATGGCAATGGTGATGTCAGAATGGTCGTCATGGCGATGATGATGTCAGTATGGTGGTCATGGCTTTGGTGATGTCACAATGGTCGTCATGGCGACAATGATGTCATAATGGTCGTCATGGCGACGATGATGTCAATATGGTTGTCATGGCGACGATGATGTCATAATGGTCATCATGGCGACGGTGATGTCATAATGGTCGTCATGGCGACGATGATGTCATAATGGTCGTCACGGCGACGGTGATGTCATAATCGTCGTCATGGCGACGATGATGTCATACTGGTCGTAATGGCGACCGTGTTGCCATAATGGTCGTCATGGCGACGGTGATGTCATATTGGTCGTCACGGCGACGATGATGTCATAATGGTCGTCACGGCGACGGTGATGTCATAATGGTCGTCATGGCGACGATGATGTCATACTGGTCGTCATGGCGACGGTGTTGCCATAATGGTCGTCATGGCGACGATGACGTCATAATGGTCGACATGGCGACGATGACGTCATAATGGTCGTCATGGCGACGATGACGTCATAATGGTCGTCATGGCGACGATGATGTCATAATGGTCGTCATGGCGACGATGATGTCATACTGGTCGTCATGGCGACGGTGTTGCCATAATGGTCGTCATGGCGACGATGATGTCATAATGGTCGTCATGGCGACGGTGATGTCATAATGGTCGTCATGCGGACGATGATGTCATAATGGTCGTCATGGCGACGGTGTTGCCATAATGGTCGTCATGGCGACGATGATGTCATAATGGTCGTCATGGCGACGATGACGTCATAATGGTCGTCATGGCGACGATTATGTCATACTGGTCGTCATGGTGACGGTGTTGCCATAATGGTCGTCATGGCGACGATGATGTCAATATGGTTGTCATGGCTTTGGTGATGTCATAATGGTCGTCATGGCGACGGTGATGTCATAATGGTCGTCACGGCGACGATGATGTCATAATGGTCGTCACGGCGACGATGATGTCATAATGGTCGTCACGGCGACGGTGATGTCATAATGGTCGTCATGGCGACGATGATGTCATACTGGTCGTCATAGCGACGTTGTTGCCATAATGGTCGTCATGGCGACGATGACGTCATAATGGTCGTCATGGCGACGATGACGTCATAATGGTCGTCATGGCGACGATGATGTCATACTAGTCGTCATGGTGACGGTGTTGCCATAATGGTCGTCATGGCGACGATGATGTCAATATGGTTGTCATGGCTTTGGTGATGTCATAATGGTCGTCATGGCTTTGGTGATGTCATAATGGTCGTCATGGCGACGGTGATGTCATAATGGTCGTTATGGCGACGATGATGTCATAATGGTCGTCACGGCGACGATGATGTCATAATGGTCGTCACGGCGACGGTGATGTCATAATGTTCGTCACGGCGACGGTGATGTCATAATGTTCGTCACGGCGACGGTGATGTCATAATGGTCGTCATGGCGACGATGATGTCATAATGGTCGTCATGGCGACGGTGACGTCATACTGGTCGTTATGGCGACGGTGTTGTCATAATGGTCGTCATGGCGACGATGATGTCATAATGTTCGTCATCGCGACGATGACGTCATAATGGTCGTCATGGAGACGGTGACGTCATAATGGTCGTCATGGCGACGATGATGTCATAATGGTCGTCATGGCGACGATGATGTCATACTCGTCGTCATGGCGACGGTGTTGCCATAATGGTCGTCATGGCGACGATGATGTCAAACTGGTCGTCATGGCGACGGTGTTGCCATAATGGTCGTCATGGCGACGATGATGTCATAATGGTCGTCATGGCGACGGTGACGTCATAATGGTCGTCATGGCGACGATGATGTCATAATGGTCGTCATGGCGACGATGATGTCATAATGGTCGTCATGGCGACGATGATGTCATATTCGTCGTCATGGCGACGGTGTTGCCATAATGGTCGTCATGGCGAAGATGATGTCATACTGGTCGTCATGGCGACGGTGTTGCCATAATGGTCGTCATGGCGACGATGATGTCATAATGGTCGTCATGGCGACGGTGACGTCATAATGGTCGTCATGGCGACGATGATGTCATAATGGTCGTCATGGCGACGATGATGTCATACTGGTCGTAATGGCGACCGTGTTGCCATAATGGTCGTCATGGCGACGGTGATGTCATAATGGTCGTCACGGCGACGATGGTGTCATAATGGTCGTCATGGCGACGGTGTTGCCATAATGGTCGTCATGGCGAAGATGATGTCATACTGGTCGTTATGGCGACGGTGTTGCCATAATGGTCGTCATGGCGACGATGACGTCATAATGGTCGACATGGCGACGATGATGTCATAATGGTCGTCATGGCGATGATGACGTCATAATGGTCGTCATGGCGACGATGATGTTATACTGGTCGTCACGGCGACGGTGTTGCCATAATGGTCGTCATGGCGACGATGATGTCATAATGGTCGTCACGGCGACGATGATGTCATAATATTCGTCACGGCGACGGTGATGTCATAATGGTCGTCATGGCGACGATGATGTCATACTGGTCGTCATGGCGACGATTATGTCATACTGGTCGTCATGGTGACGGTGTTGCCATAATGGTCGTCATGGCGACGATGATGTCAATATGGTTGTCATGGCTTTGGTGATGTCATAATGGTCGTCATGGCGACGGTGATGTCATAATGGTCGTCACGGCGACGATGATGTCATAATGGTCGTCACGGCGACGATGATGTCATAATGGTCGTCACGGCGACGGTGATGTCATAATGGTCGTCATGGCGACGATGATGTCATAATAGTCGTCATGGCGACGATGATGTCATATTGGTCGTCATGCCGACGATGATGTCATAATGGTCGTCATGGCGACGGTGTTGCCATAATGGTCGTCATGGCGACGATGATGTCATAATGGTCGTCATGGCGACGATGATGTCATAATGGACGTCATGGCGACGATGATGTCAGTATGGTGGTCATGGCTTTGGTGATGTCATAATGGTCGTCATGGCGACGGTGATGTCATAATGGTCGTCATGGCAATGGTGATGTCAGAATGGTCGTCATGGCGATGATGATGTCAGTATGGTGGTCATGGCTTTGGTGATGTCATAATGGTCGTCATGGCGACGATGATGTCATAATGGTCGTCATGGCGACGATGATGTCATAATGGTCGTCATGGCGACGATGATGTCATAATGGTCGTCACGGCGACGGTGATGTCATAATCGTCGTCATGGCGACGATGATGTCATACTGGTCGTAATGGCGACCGTGTTGCCATAATGGTCGTCATGGCGACGGTGATGTCATAATGGTCGTCACGGCGACAATGATGTCATAATGGTCGTCACGGCGACGGTGATGTCATAATGGTCGTCATGGCGACGATGATGTCATACTGGTCGTCATGGCGACGGTGTTGCCATAATGGTCGTCATGGAGACGATGACGTCATAATGGTCGACATGGCGACGATGATGTCATAATGGTCGTCATGGCGACGATGACGTCATAATGGTCGTCATGGCGACGATGATGTCATAATGGTCGTCATGGCGACGATGATGTCATACTAGTCGTCATGGCGACGGTGTTGCCATAATGGTCGTCATGGCGGGGATGATGTCATAATGGTCGTCATGGCGACGGTGATGTCATAATGGTCGTCATGGCGACGATGATGTCATACTGGTCGTCATGGCGACGGTGTTGCCATAATGGTCGTCATGGCGACGATGATGTCATAATGGTCGTCATGGCGACGGTGATGTCATAATGGTCGTCATGCGGACGATGATGTCATAATGGTCGTCATGGCGACGGTGTTGCCATAATGGTCGTCATGGCGACGATGATGTCATAATGGTCGTCATGGCGACGATGACGTCAGAATGGTCGTCATGGCGACGATTATGTCATACTGGTCGTCATGGTGACGGTGTTGCCATAATGGTCGTCATGGCGACGATGATGTCAATATGGTTGTCATGGCTTTGGTGATGTCATAATGGTCGTCATGGCGACGGTGATGTCATAATGGTCGTCACGGCGACGATGATGTCATAATGGTCGTCACGGCGACGATGATGTCATAATGGTCGTCACGGCGACGGTGATGTCATAATGGTCGTCATGGCGACGATGATGTCATACTGGTCGTCATGGCGACGTTGTTGCCATAATGGTCGTCATGGCGACGATGACGTCATAATGGTCGTCATGGCGACGATGACGTCATAATGGTCGTCATGGCGACGATGATGTCATACTAGTCGTCATGGTGACGGTGTTGCCATAATGGTCGTCATGGCGACGATGATGTCAATATGGTTGTCATGGCTTTGGTGATGTCATAATGGTCGTCATGGCTTTGGTGATGTCATAATGGTCGTCATGGCGACGGTGATGTCATAATGGTCGTTATGGCGACGATGATGTCATAATGGTCGTCACGGCGACGATGATGTCATAATGGTCGTCACGGCGACGGTGATGTCATAATGTTCGTCACGGCGACGGTGATGTCATAATGTTCGTCACGGCGACGGTGATGTCATAATGGACGTCATGGCGACGATGATATCATAATGGTCGTCATGGCGACGGTGACGTCATACTGGTCGTCATGGCGACGGTGTTGTCATAATGGTCGTCATGGCGACGATGATGTCATAATGTTCGTCATCGCGACGATGACGTCATAATGGTCGTCATGGAGACGGTGACGTCATAATGGTCGTCATGGCGACGATGATGTCATAATGGTCGTCATGGCGACGATGATGTCATACTCGTCGTCATGGCGACGGTGTTGCCATAATGGTCGTCATGGCGACGATGATGTCAAACTGGTCGTCATGGCGACGGTGTTGCCATAATGGTCGTCATGGCGACGATGATGTCATAATGGTCGTCATGGCGACGGTGACGTCATAATGGTCGTCATGGCGACGATGATGTCATAATGGTCGTCATGGCGACGATGATGTCATATTCGTCGTCATGGCGACGGTGTTGCCATAATGGTCGTCATGGCGAAGATGATGTCATACTGGTCGTCATGGCGACGGTGTTGCCATAATGGTCGTCATGGCGACGATGATGTCATAATGGTCGTCATGGCGACGGTGACGTCATAATGGTCGTCATGGCGACGATGATGTCATAATGGTCGTCATGGCGACGATGATGTCATACTGGTCGTAATGGCGACCGTGTTGCCATAATGGTCGTCATGGCGACGGTGATGTCATAATGGTCGTCACGGCGACGATGATGTCATAATGGTCGTCACGGCGACGGTGATGTCATAATGGTCGTCATGGCGACGATGATGTCATACTGGTCGTTATGGCGACGGTGTTGCCATAATGGTCGTCATGGCGACGATGACGTCATAATGGTCGACATGGCGACTATGATGTCATAATGGTCGTCATGGCGACGATGACGTCATAATGGTCGTCATGGCGACGATGATGTCATAATGGTCGTCATGGCGACGATGATGTCATACTGGTCGTCATGGCGACGGTGTTGCCATAATGGTCGTCATGGCGGGGATGATGTCATATTGGTCGTCATGGCGACGGTGATGTCATAATGGTCGTCATGGCGACGATGATGTCATACTGGTCGTCATGGCGACGGTGTTGCCATAATGGTCGTCATGGCGACGATGATGTCATAATGGTCGTCATGGCGACGGTGATGTCATAATGGTCGTCATGCGGACGATGATGTCATAATGGTCGTCATGGCGACGGTGTTGCCATAATGGTCGTCATGGCGACGATGATGTCATAATGGTCGTCATGGCGACGATGATGTCAGTATGGTGGTCATGGCTTTGGTGATGTCATAATGGTCGTCATGTCGACGGTGATATCATAATGGTCGTCATGGCAATGGTGATGTCAGAATGGTCGTCATGGCGACGATGATGTCGGTATGGTGGTCATGGCTTTGGTGATGTCATAATGGTCGTAATGGCGACGATGATGTCATAATGGTCGTCATGGCGATGATGATGTCAATATGGTTGTCATGGCTTTGGTGATGTCGTAATGGTCGTCATGGCGACGGTGATGTCATAATGGTCGTCATGGCGACGATGATGTCATAATGGTCGTCACGGCAACGATGAGGTCATAATATTCGTCACGGCGACGGTGATGTCATAATGGTGGTCATGGCGACGATGATGTCATACTGGTCGTCATGGCGACGGTTTTGCCATAATGGTCGTCATGGCGACGATGACGTCATAATGGTCGTCATGGCGACGATTATGTCATACTGGTCGTCATGGTGACGGTGTTGCCATAATGGTCGTCATGGCGACGATGATGTCAATATGGTTGTCATGGCTTTGGTGATGTCATAATGGTCGTCATGGCGACGGTGATGTCATAATGGTCGTCACGGCGACGATGATGTCATAATGGTCGTCACGGCGACGATGATGTCATAATGGTCGTCACGGCGACGGTGATGTCATAATGGTCGTCATGGCGACGATGATGTCATAATAGTCGTCATGGCGACGATGATGTCATAATGGTCGTCATGCCGACGATGATGTCATAATGGTCGTCATGGCGACGGTGTTGCCATAATGGTCGTCATGGCGACGATGATGTCATAATGGTCGTCATGGCGACGATGATGTCATAATGGACGTCATGGCGACGATGATGTCAGTATGGTGGTCATGGCTTTGGTGATGTCATAATGGTCGTCATGGCGACGGTGATGTCATAATGGTCGTCATGGCAATGGTGATGTCAAATGGTCGTCATGGCGATGATGATGTCAGTATGGTGGTCATGGCTTTGGTGATGTCATAATGGTCGTCATGGCGACGATGATGTCATAATGGTCGTCATGGCGACGATGATGTCAATATGGTTGTCATGGCTTTGATGATGTCATAATGGTCATCATGGCGACGGTGATGTCATAATGGTCGTCATGGCGACGATGATGTCATAATGGTCGTCACGGCGACGGTGATGTCATAATCGTCGTCATGGCGACGATGATGTCATACTGGTCGTAATGGCGACCGTGTTGCCATAATGGTCGTCATGGCGACGGTGATGTCATAATGGTCGTCACGGCGATGATGATGTCATAATGGTCGTCACGGCGACGGTGATGTCATAATGGTCGTCATGGCGACGATGATGTCATACTGGTCGTCATGGCGACGGTGTTGCCATAATGGTCGTCATGGCGATGATGACGTCATAATGGTCGACATGGCGACGATGATGTCATAATAGTCGTCATGGCGACGATGACGTCATAATGGTCGCCATGGCGACGATGATGTCATAATGGTCGTCATGGCGACGATGATGTCATACTGGTCGTCATGGCGACGGTGTTGCCATAATGGTCGTCATGGCAGGGATGATGTCATAATGGTCGTCATGGCGACGATGATGTCAATATGGTTGTCATGGCTTTGGTGATGTCATAATGGTCGTCATGGTGACGGTGATGTCATAATGGTCGTCATGGCGACGATGATGTCATAATGGTCGTCACGGCGACGATGATGTCATAATGGTCGTCAAGGCGACGGTGATGTCATAATGGTCGTCATGGCGACGATGATGTCATAATGGTCGTCACGGCGACGATGATGTCATAATGGTCATCACGGCGACGGTGATGTCATAATGGTCGTCATGGCGACGATGATGTCATACTGGTCGTCATGGCGACGTTGTTGCCATAATGGTCGTCATGGTGACGATGATGTCATAATGGTCGTCATGGCGACGATGATGTCATAATGGTCGTCATGGCGACGATGATGTCATACTAGTCGTCATGGTGACGGTGTTGCCATAATGGTCGTCATGGCGACGATGATGTCAATATGGTTGTCATGGCTTTGGTGATGTCATAATGGTCGTCATGGCTTTGGTGATGTCATAATGGTCGTCATGGCGATGGTGATGTCATAATGGTCGTCATGGCGACGATGATGTCATAATGGTCGTCACGGCGACGATGATGTCATAATGGTCGTCACGGCGACGGTGATGTCATAATGGTCGTCATGGCAATGGTGATGTCAGAATGGTCGTCATGGCGACGATGATGTCAGTATGGTGGTCATGGCTTTGGTGATGTCATAATGGTCGTCATGGCGACGATGATGTCATAATGGTTGTCATGGCGACGGTGATGTCATAATGGTCGTCATGGCGACAATGATGTCATAATGGTCGTCACGGCGACGATGATGTCATAATGTTCGTCACGGCGACGGTGATGTCATAATGGTCGTCATGGCGACGATGATGTCATACTGGTCGTCATTGCAACGGTGATGTCATAATGGTCGTCATGGCGACGATGATGTCATACTGGTCGTCATGGCGACGATGATGTCATAATGGTCGTCATGGCGACGGTGTTGCCATAATGGTCGTCATGGCGACGATGATGTCATAATGTTCGTCATGGCGACGATGATGTCATAATGGTCGTCATGGCGACAGTGACGTCATAATGGTCGTCATGGCGACGATGACGTAATAATGGTCGTCATGGCGACGATGGTGTCATAATGGTCGTCATGGCGACGATGATGTCATACTGGTCGTCATGGCGACGGTGTTGCCATAATGGTCGTCATGGCGACGATGATGTCATAATGGTCGTCATGGCGACGGTGACGTCATACTGGTCGTCATGGCGACGGTGTTGTCATAATGGTCGTCATGGCGACGATGATGTCATAATGTTCGTCATCGCGACGATGACGTCATAATGGTCGTCATGGAGACGGTGACGTCATAATGGTCGTCATGGCGACGATGATGTCATAATGGTCGTCATGGCGACGATGATGTCATACTCGTCGTCATGGCGACGGTGTTGCCATAATGGTCGTCATGGCGACGATGATGTCAAACTGGTCGTCATGGCGACGGTGTTGCCATAATGGTCGTCATGGCGACGATGATGTCATAATGGTCGTCATGGCGACGGTGACGTCATAATGGTCGTCAAGGCGACGATGATGTCATAATGGTCGTCATGGCGACGATGATGTCATATTCGTCGTCATGGCGACGGTGTTGCCATAATGGTCGTCATGGCGAAGATGATGTCATACTGGTCGTCATGGCGACGGTGTTGCCATAATGGTCGTCATGGCGACGATGATGTCATAATCGTCGTCATGGCGACGGTGACGTCATAATGGTCGTCATGGCGACGATGATGTCATAATGGTCGTCATGGCGACGGTGTTGCCATAATGGTCGTCATGGCGACGATGATGTCATAATGTTCGTCATGGCGACGATGATGTCATAATGGTCGTCATGGCGACAGTGACGTCATAATGGTCGTCATGGCGACGATGACGTAATAATGGTCGTCATGGCGACGATGGTGTCATAATGGTCGTCATGGCGACGATGATGTCATACTGGTCGTCATGGCGACGGTGTTGCCATAATGGTCGTCATGGCGACGATGATGTCATAATGGTCGTCATGGCGACGGTGACGTCATACTGGTCGTCATGGCTACGGTGTTGTCATAATGGTCGTCATGGCGACGATGATGTCATAATGTTCGTCATCGCGACGATGACGTCATAATGGTCGTCATGGAGACGGTGACGTCATAATGGTCGTCATGGCGACGATGATGTCATAATGGTCGTCATGGCGACGATGATGTCATACTCGTCGTCATGGCGACGGTGTTGCCATAATGGTCGTCATGGCGACGATGATGTCAAACTGGTCGTCATGGCGACGGTGTTGCCATAATGGTCGTCATGGCGACGATGATGTCATAATGGTCGTCATGGCGACGGTGACGTCATAATGGTCGTCAAGGCGACGATGATGTCATAATGGTCGTCATGGCGACGATGATGTCATATTCGTCGTCATGGCGACGGTGTTGCCATAATGGTCGTCATGGCGAAGATGATGTCATACTGGTCGTCATGGCGACGGTGTTGCCATAATGGTCGTCATGGCGACGATGATGTCATAATCGTCGTCATGGCGACGGTGACGTCATAATGGTCGTCATGGCGACGATGATGTCATAATGGTCGTCATGGCGACGATGATGTCATACTGGTCGTAATGGCGACCGTGTTGCCATAATGGTCGTCATGGCGACGGTGATGTCATAATGGTCGTCACGGCGACGATGATGTCATAATGGTCGTCACGGCGACGGTGATGTCATAATGGTCGTCATGGCGACGATGATGTCATACTGGTCGTTATGGCGACGGTGTTGCCATAATGGTCGTCATGGCGACGATGACGTCATAATGGTCGACATGGCGACGATGATGTCATAATGGTCGTCATGGCGACGATGACGTCATAATGGTCGTCATGGCGACGATGATGTCATACTGGTCGTCACGGCGACGGTGTTGCCATAATGGTCGTCATGGCGACGATGATGTCATAATGGTCGTCACGGCGACGATGATGTCATAATATTCGTCACGGCGACGGTGATGTCATAATGGTCGTCATGGCGACGATGATGTCATACTGGTCGTCATGGCGACGGTTTTGCCATAATGGTCGTCAAGGCGACGATGACGTCATAATGGTCGTCATGGCGACGATTATGTCATACTGGTCGTCATGGTGACGGTGTTGCCATAATGGTCGTCATGGCGATGATGATGTCAATATGGTTGTCATGGCTTTGGTGATGTCATAATGGTCGTCATGGCGACGGTGATGTCATAATGGTCGTCACGGCGACGATGATGTCATAATGGTCGTCACGGCGACGATGATGTCATAATGGTCGTCACGGCGACAGTGATGTCATAATGGTCGTCATGGCGACGATGATGTCATAATAGTCGTCATGGCGACGATGATGTCATAATGGTCGTCATGCCGACGATGATGTCATAATGGTCGTCATGGCGACGGTGTTGCCATAATGGTCGTCATGGCGACGATGATGTCATAATGGTCGTCATGGCGACGATGATGTCATAATGGACGTCATGGCGACGATGATGTCAGTATGGTGGTCATGGCTTTGGTGATGTCATAATGGTCGTCATGGCGACGGTGATGTCATAATGGTCGTCATGGCAATGGTGATGTCAGAATGGTCGTCATGGCGATGATGATGTCAGTATGGTGGTCATGGCTTTGGTGATGTCATAATGGTCGTCATGGCGACGATGATGTCATAATGGTCGTCATGGCGACGATGATGTCAATATGGTTGTCATGGCTTTGATGATGTCATAATGGTCGTCATGGCGACGGTGATGTCATAATGGTCGTCATGGCGACGATGATGTCATAATGGTCGTCACGGCGACGGTGATGTCATAATCGTCGTCATGGCGACGATGATGTCATACTGGTCGTAATGGCGACCGTGTTGCCATAACGGTCGTCATGGCGACGGTGATGTCATAATGGTCGTCACGGCGACGATGATGTCATAATGGTCGTCACGGCGACGGTGATGTCATAATGGTCGTCATGGCGACGATGATGTCATACTGGTCGTCATGGCGACGGTGTTGCCATAATGGTCGTCATGGCGACGATGACGTCATAATGGTCGACATGGCGACGATGATGTCATAATGGTCGTCATGGCGACGATGACGTCATAATGGTCGTCATGGCGACGATGATGTCATAATGCTCGTCATGGCGACGATGATGTCATACTAGTCGTCATGGCGACGGTGTTGCCATAATGGTCGTCATGGCGGGGATGATGTCATAATGGTCGTCACGGCGACGGTGATGTCATAATGGTCGTCATGGCGACGATGATGTCATACTGGTCGTTATGGCGACGGTGTTGCCATAATGGTCGTCATGGCGACGATGACGTCATAATGGTCGACATGGCGACGATGATGTCATAATGGTCGTCATGGCGACGATGACGTCATAATGGTCGTCATGGCGACGATGATGTCATACTGGTCGTCACGGCGACGGTGTTGCCATAATGGTCGTCATGGCGACGATGATGTCATAATGGTCGTCACGGCGACGATGATGTCATAATATTCGTCACGGCGACGGTGATGTCATAATGGTCGTCATGGCGACGATGATGTCATACTGGTCGTCATGGCGACGGTTTTGCCATAATGGTCGTCATGGCGACGATGACGTCATAATGGTCGTCATGGCGACGATTATGTCATACTGGTCGTCATGGTGACGGTGTTGCCATAATGGTCGTCATGGCGACGATGATGTCAATATGGTTGTCATGGCTTTGGTGATGTCATAATGGTCGTCATGGCGACGGTGATGTCATAATGGTCGTCACGGCGACGATGATGTCATAATGGTCGTCACGACGACGATGATGTCATAATGGTCGTCACGGCGACGGTGATGTCATAATGGTCGTCATGGCGACGATGATGTCATAATAGTCGTCATGGCGACGATGATGTCATAATGGTCGTCATGCCGACGATGATGTCATAATGCTCGTCATGGCGACGGTGTTGCCATAATGGTCGTCATGGCGACGATGATGTCATAATGGTCATCATGGCGACGATGATGTCATAATGGACGTCATGGCGACGATGATGTCAGTATGGTGGTCATGGCTTTGGTGATGTCATAATGGTCGTCATGGCGACGGTGATGTCATAATGGTCGTCATGGCAATGGTGATGTCAGAATGGTCGTCATGGCGATGATGATGTCAGTATGGTGGTCATGGCTTTGGTGATGTCATAATGGTCGTCATGGCGACGATGATGTCATAATGGTCGTCATGGCGACGATGATGTCAATATGGTTGTCATGGCTTTGATGATGTCATAATGGTCGTCATGGCGACGGTGATGTCATAATGGTCGTCATGGCGACGATGATGTCATAATGGTCGTCACGGCGACGGTGATGTCATAATCGTCGTCATGGCGACGATGATGTCATACTGGTCGTAATGGCGACCGTGTTGCCATAATGGTCGTCATGGCGACGGTGATGTCATAATGGTCGTCACGGCGACGATGATGTCATAATGGTCGTCACGGCGACGGTGATGTCATAATGGTCGTCATGGTGACGATGATGACATACTGGTCGTCATGGCGACGGTGTTGCCATAATGGTCGTCATGGCGACGATGACGTCATAATGGTCGACATGGCGACGATGATGTCATAATGGTCGTCATGGCGACGATGACGTCATAATGGTCGTCATGGCGACGATGATGTCATAATGGTCGTCATGGCGACGATGATGTCATACTAGTCGTCATGGCGACGGTGTTGCCATAATGGTCGTCATGGCGGGGATGATGTCATAATGGTCGTCATGGCGACGGTGATGTCATAATGGTCGTCATGGCGACGATGATGTCATACTGGTCGTCATGGCGACGGTGTTGCCATAATGGTCGTCATGGCGACGATGATGTCATAATGGTCGTTATGGCGACGGTGATGTCATAATGGTCGTTATGGCGACGGTGTTGCCATACTGGTCGTTATGGCGACGGTGTTGCCATAATGGTCGTCATGGCGACGATGACGTCATAATGGTCGACATGGCGACTATGATGTCATAATGGTCGTCATGGCGACGATGACGTCATAATGGTCGTCATGGCGACGATGATGTCATAATGGTCGTCATGGCGACGATGATGTCATACTGGTCGTCATGGCGACGGTGTTGCCATAATGGTCGTCATGGCGGGGATGATGTCATAATGGTCGTCATGGCGACGGTGATGTCATAATGGTCGTCATGGCGACGATGATGTCATACTGGTCGTCATGGCGACGGTGTTGCCATAATGGTCGTCATGGCGACGATGATGTCATAATGGTCGTCATGGCGACGGTGATGTCATAATGGTCGTCATGCGGACGATAATGTCATAATGGTCGTCATGGCGACGGTGTTGCCTTAATGGTCGTCATGGCGACGATGATGTCATAATGGTCGTCATGGCGACGATGATGTCAGTATGGTGGTCATGGCTTTGGTGATGTCATAATGGTCGTCATGGCGACGGTGATATCATAATGGTCGTCATGGCAATGGTGATGTCAGAATGGTCGTCATGGCGACGATGATGTCGGTATGGTGGTCATGGCTTTGGTGATGTCATACTGGTCGTCATGGCGACGATGATGTCATAATGGTCGTCATGGCGACGGTGTTGCCATAATGGTCGTCATGGCGACGATGATGTCATAATGTTCGTCATGGCTACGATGATGTCATAATGGTCGTCATGGCGACGGTGACGTCATAATGGTCGTCATGGCGACGATGACGTCATAATGGTCGTCATGGCGACGATGGTGTCATAATGGTCGTCATGGCGACGATGATGTCATACTGGTCGTCATGGCGACGGTGTTGCCATAATGGTCGTCATGGCGACGATGATGTCATAATGGTCGTCATGGCGACGGTGACGTCATACTGGTCGTCATGGCGACGGTGTTGTCATAATGGTCGTCATGGCGACGATGATGTCATAATGTTCGTCATCGCGACGATGACGTCATAATGGTCGTCATGGAGACGGTAACGTCATAATGGTCGTCATGGCGACGATGATGTCATAATGGTCGTCATGGCGACGATGATGTCATACTCGTCGTCATGGCGACGGTGTTGCCATAATGGTCGTCATGGCGACGATGATGTCAAACTGGTCGTCATGGCGACGGTGTTGCCATAATGGTCGTCATGGCGACGATGATGTCATAATGGTCGTCATGGCGACGGTGACGTCATAATGGTCGTCATGGCGACGATGATGTCATAATGGTCGTCATGGCGACGATGATGTCATATTCGTCGTCATGGCGACGATGATGTCATATTCGTCGTCATGGCGACGGTGTTGCCATAATGGTCGTCATGGCGAAGATGATGTCATACTGGTCGTCATGGCGACGGTGTTGCCATAATGGTCGTCATGGCGACGATGATGTCATAATGGTCGTCATGGCGACGGTGACGTCATAATGGTCGTCATGGCGACGATGATGTCATACTGGTCGTCATGGCGACGTTGTTGCCATAATGGTCGTCATGGCGACGATGACGTCATAATGGTCGTCATGGCGACGATGATGTCATACTAGTCGTCATGGTGACGGTGTTGCCATAATGGTCGTCATGGCGACGATGATGTCAATATGGTTGTCTTGGCTTTGGTGATGTCATAATGGTCGTCATGGCTTTGGTGATGTCATAATGGTCGTCATGGCGACGGTGATGTCATAATGGTCGTTATGGCGACGATGATGTCATAATGGTCGTCACGGCGACGAAGATGTCATAATGGTCGTCACGGCGACGGTGATGTCATAATGGTCGTCATGGCAATGGTGATGTCAGAATCGTCGTCATGGCGACGATGATGTCAGTATGGTGGTCATGGCTTTGGTGATGTCATAATGGTCGTCATGGCGACGATGATGTCATAATGGTTGTCATGGCGACGGTGATGTCATAATGGTCGTCATGGCGACAATGATGTCATAATGGTCGTCACGGCGACGATGATGTCATAATGTTCGTCACGGCGACGGTGATGTCATAATGGTCGTCATGGCGACGATGATGTCATACTGGTCGTAATTGCGACGGTGATGTCATAATGGTCGTCATGGCGACGATGATGTCATACTGGTCGTCATGGCGACGATGATGTCATAATGGTCGTCATGGCGACGGTGTTGCCATAATGGTCGTCATGGCGACGATGATGTCATAATGTTCGTCATGGCGACGATGATGTCATAATGGTCGTCATGGCGACGGTGACGTCATAATGGTCATCATGGCGACGATGACGTCATAATGGTCGTCATGGCGACGATGGTGTCATAATGGTCGTCATGGCGACGATGATGTCATACTGGTCGTCATGGCGACGGTGTTGCCATAATGGTCGTCATGGCGACGATGATGTCATAATGGTCGTCACGGCGACAATGATGTCATAATGGTCATCACGGCGACGGTGATGTCATAATGGTCGTCATGGCGACGATGATGTCATACTGGTCGTCATGGCGACGTTGTTGCCATAATGGTCGTCATGGCGACGATGACGTCATAATGGTCGTCATGGCGACCATGACGTCATAATGGTCGTCATGGCGACGATGATGTCATACTAGTCGTCATGGTGACGGTGTTGCCATAATGGTCGTCATGGCGACGATGATGTCAATATGGTTGTCATGGCTTTGGTGATGTCATAATGGTCGTCATGGCTTTGGTGATGTCATAATGGTCGTCATGGCGACGGTGATGTCATAATGGTCGTTATGGCGACGATGATGTCATAATGGTCGTCACGGCGACGATGATGTCATAATGGTCGTCACGGCGACGGTGATGTCATAATGTTCGTCACGGCGACGGTGATGTCATAATGGTCGTCATGGCGACGATGATGTCATAATGTTCGTCATGGCGACGGTGACGTCATACTGGTCGTCATGGCGACGGTGTTGTCATAATGGTCGTCATGGCGACGATGATGTCATAATGTTCGTCATCGCGACGATGACGTCATAATGGTCGTCATGGAGACGGTGACGTCATAATGGTCGTCATGGCGACGATGATGTCATAATGGTCGTCATGGCAACGATGATGTCATACTCGTCGTCATGGCGACGGTGTTGCCATAATGGTCGTCATGGCGACGATGATGTCAAACTGGTCGTCATGGCGACGATGATGTCATAATGGTCGTCATGGCGACGATGATGTCATATTCGTCGTCATGGCGACGGTGTTGCCATAATGGTCGTCATGGCGAATATGATGTCATACTGGTCGTCATGGCGACGGTGTTGCCATAATGGTCGTCATGGCGACGATGATGTCATAATGGTCGTCATGGCGACGGTGATGTCATAATGGTCGTCATGGCAATGGTGATATCAGAATGGTCGTCATGGCGATGATGATGTCAGTATGGTGGTCATGGCTTTGGTGATGTCATAATGGTCGTCATGGCGACGATGATGTCATAATGGTCGTCATGGCGACGATGATGTCAATATGGTTGTCATGGCTTTGATGATGTCATAATGGTCGTCATGGCGACGGTGATGTCATAATGGTCGTCATGGCGACGATGATGTCATAATGGTCGTCACGGCGACGGTGATGTCATAATCGTCGTCATGGCGACGATGATGTCATACTGGTCGTAATGGCGACCGTGTTGCCATAATGGTCGTCATGGCGACGGTGATGTCATAATGGTCGTCACGGCGACGATGATGTCATAATGGTCGTCACGGCGACGGTGATGTCATAATGGTCGTCATGGCGACGATGATGTCATACTGGTCGTCATGGCGACGGTGTTGCCATAATGGTCGTCATGGCGACGATGACGTCATAATGGTCGACATGGCGACGATGATGTCATAATGGTCGTCATGGCGACGATGACGTCATAATGGTCGTCATGGCGACGATGATGTCATAATGGTCGTCATGGCGACGATGATGTCATACTGGTCGTCATGGCGACGGTGTTGCCATAATGGTCGTCATGGCAGGGATGATGTCATAATGGTCGTCATGGCGACGGTGATGTCATAATGGTCGTCATGGCGACGATGATGTCATACTGGTCGTCATGGCGACGGTGTTGCCATAATGGTCGTCATGGCGACGATGATGTCATAATGGTCGTCATGGCGACGGTGATGTCATAATGGTCGTCATGCGGACGATGATGTCATAATGGTCGTCATGGCGACGGTGTTGCCATAATGGTCGTCATGGCGACGATGATGTCATAATGGTCGTCATGGCGACGATGACGTCATAATGGTCGTCATGGCGACGATTATGTCATACTGGTCGTCATGGTGACGGTGTTGCCATAATGGTCGTCATGGCGACGATGATGTCAATATGGTTGTCATGGCTTTGGTGATGTCATAATGGTCGTCATGGCGACGGTGATGTCATAATGGTCGTCACGGCGACGATGATGTCATAATGGTCGTCACGGCGACGATGATGTCATAATGGTCGTCACGGCGACGGTGATGTCATAATGGTCGTCATGGCGACGATGATGTCATACTGGTCGTCATAGCGACGTTGTTGCCATAATGGTCGTCATGGCGACGATAACGTCATAATGGTCGTCATGGCGACGATGACGTCATAATGGTCGTCATGGCGACGATGATGTCATACTAGTCGTCATGGTGACGGTGTTGCCATAATGGTCGTCATGGCGACGATGATGTCAATATGGTTGTCATGGCTTTGGTGATGTCATAATGGTCGTCATGGCTTTGGTGATGTCATAATGGTCGTCATGGCGACGGTGATGTCATAATGGTCGTTATGGCGACGATGATGTCATAATGGTCGTCACGGCGACGATGATGTCATAATGGTCGTCACGGCGACGGTGATGTCATAATGTTCGTCACGGCGACGGTGATGTCATAATGTTCGTCACGGCGACGGTGATGTCATAATGGTCGTCATGGCGACGATGATGTCATAATGGTCGTCATGGCGACGGTGACGTCATACTGGTCGTCATGGCGACGATGTTGTCATAATGGTCGTCATGGCGACGATGATGTCATAATGTTCGTCATCGCGACGATGACGTCATAATGGTCGTCATGGAGACGGTGACGTCATAATGGTCGTCATGGCGACGATGATGTCATAATGGTCGTCATGGCGACGATGATGTCATAATGGTCGTCATGGCGACGATGATGTCATAATAGTCGTCATGGCGACGGTGTTGCCATAATGGTCGTCATGGCGACGATGATGTCAAACTGGTCGTCATGGCGACGGTGTTGCCATAATGGTCGTCATGGCGACGATGATGTCATAATGGTCGTCATGGCGACGGTGACGTCATAATGGTCGTCATGGCGACGATGATGTCATAATGGTCGTCATGGCGACGATGATGTCATATTCGTCGTCATGGCGAAGGTGTTGCCATAATGGTCGTCATGGCGAAGATGATGTCATACTGGTCGTCATGGCGACGGTGTTGCCATAATGGTCGTCATGGCGACGGTGACGTCATAATGGTCGTCATGGCGACGATGATGTCATAATGGTCGTCATGGCGACGATGATGTCATACTGGTCGTAATGGCGACCGTGTTGCCATAATGGTCGTCATGGCGACGATGATGTCATACTGGTCGTAATGGCGACCGTGTTGCCATAATGGTCGTCATGGCGACGATGATGTCATACTGGTCGTTATGGTGACGGTGTTGCCATAATGGTCGTCATGGCGACGATGACGTCATAATGGTCGACATGGCGACTATGATGTCATAATGGTCGTCATGGCGACGATGATGTCATAATAGTCGTCATGGCGACGGTGTTGCCATAATGGTCGTCATGGCGACGATGATGTCAAACTGGTCGTCATGGCGACGGTGTTGCCATAATGGTCGTCATGGCGACGATGATGTCATAATGGTCGTCATGGCGACGGTGACGTCATAATGGTCGTCATGGCGACGATGATGTCATAATGGTCGTCATGGCGACGATGATGTCATATTCGTCGTCATGGCGAAGGTGTTGCCATAATGGTCGTCATGGCGAAGATGATGTCATACTGGTCGTCATGGCGACGGTGTTGCCATAATGGTCGTCATGGCGACGGTGACGTCATAATGGTCGTCATGGCGACGATGATGTCATAATGGTCGTCATGGCGACGGTGATGTCATAATGGTCGTCATGGCGACGATGATGTCATACTGGTCGTTATGGCGACGGTGTTGCCATAATGGTCGTCATGGCGACGATGACGTCATAATGGTCGACATGGCGACTATGATGTTATAATGGTCATCATGGCGACGATGACGTCATAATGGTCGTCATGGCGACGATGATGTCATAATGGTCGTCATGGCGACGATGATGTCATACTGGTCGTCATGGCGACGGTGTTGCCATAATGGTCGTCATGGCGGGGATGATGTCATAATGGTCGTCATGGCGACGGTGATGTCATAATGGTCGTCATGGCGACGATGATGTCATACTGGTCGTCATGGCGACGGTGTTGCCATAATGGTCGTCATGGCGACGATGATGTCATAATGGTCGTCATGGCGACGGTGATGTCATAATGGTCGTCATGGCGACGGTGATGTCATAATGGTCGTCATGCGGACGATGATGTCATAATGGTCGTCATGGCGACGGTGTTGCCATAATGGTCGTCATGGCGACGATGATGTCATAATGGTCGTCATGGCGACGATGATGTCAGTATGGTGGTCATGGCTTTGGTGATGTCATAATGGTCGTCATGGCGACGGTGATATCATAATGGTCGTCATGGCAATGGTGATGTCAGAATGGTCGTCATGGCGACGATGATGTCGGTATGGTGGTCATGGCTTTGGTGATGTCATAATGGTCGTAATGGCGACGATGATGTCATAATGGTCGTCATGGCGATGATGATGTCAATATGGTTGTCATGGCTTTGGTGATGTCGTAATGGTCGTCATGGCGACGGTGATGTCATAATGGTCGTCATGGCGACGATGATGTCATAATGGTCGTCACGGCGACGATGATGTCATAATATTCGTCACGGCGACGGTGATGTCATAATGGTCGTCATGGCGACGATGATGTCATACTGGTCGTCATGTCGACGGTTTTGCCATAATGGTCGTCATGGCGACGATGACGTCATAATGGTCGTCATGGCGACGATTATGTCATACTGGTCGTCATGGTGACGGTGTTGCCATAATGGTCGTCATGGCGACGATGATGTCAATATGGTTGTCATGGCTTTGGTGATGTCATAATGGTCGTCATGGCGACGGTGATGTCATAATGGTCGTCACGGCGACGATGATGTCATAATGGTCGTCACGGCGACGATGATGTCATAATGGTCGTCACGGCGACGGTGATGTCATGATGGTCGTCATGGCGACGATGATGTCATAATAGTCGTCATGGCGACGATGATGTCATAATGGTCGTCATGCCGACGATGATGTCATAATGGTCGTCATGGCGACGGTGTTGCCATAATGGTCGTCATGGCGACGATGATGTCATAATGGTCGTCATGGCGACGATGATGTCATAATGGACGTCATGGCGACGATGATGTCAGTATGGTGGTCATGGCTTTGGTGATGTCATAATGGTCGTCATGGCAATGGTGATGTCAGAATGGTCGTCATGGCGATGATGATGTCAGTATGGTGGTCATGGCTTTGGTGATGTCATAATGGTCGTCATGGCGACGATGATGTCATAATGGTCGTCATGGCGACGATGATGTCAATATGGTTGTCATGGCTTTGATGATGTCATAATGGTCATCATGGCGACGGTGATGTCATAATGGTCGTCATGGCGACGATGATGTCATAATGGTCGTCACGGCGACGGTGATGTCATAATCGTCGTCATGGCGACGATGATGTCATACTGGTCGTAATGGCGACCGTGTTGCCATAATGGTCGTCATGGCGACGGTGATGTCATAATGGTCGTCACGGCGATGATGATGTCATAATGGTCGTCACGGCGACGGTGATGTCATAATGGTCGTCATGGCGACGATGATGTCATACTGGTCGTCATGGCGACGGTGTTGCCATAATGGTCGTCATGGCGACGATGACGTCATAATGGTCGACATGGCGACGATGATGTCATAATGGTCGTCATGGCGAAGATGACGTCATAATGGTCGTCATGGCGACGATGATGTCATAATGGTCGTCATGGCGACGATGATGTCATACTGGTCGTCATGGCGACGGTGTTGCCATAATGGTCGTCATGGCAGGGATGATGTCATAATGGTCGTCATGGCGACGGTGATGTCATAATGGTCGTCATGGCGACGATGATGTCATACTGGTCGTCATGGCGACGATGATGTCATAATGGTCGTCATGGCGACGGTGTTGTCATAATGGTCGTCATGGCGACGGTGATGTCATAATGGTCGTCATGGAGACGATGATGTCATAATGGTCGTCATGGCGACGGTGACGTCATAATGGTCGTCATGGCGACGATGACGTCATAATAGTCGTCATGGCGACGATGGTGTCATAATGGTCGTCATGGCGACGATGATGTCATACTGGTCGTCATGGCGACGTTGTTGCCATAATGGTCGTCATGGCGACGATGACGTCATAATGGTCGTCATGGCGACCATGACGTCATAATGGTCGTCATGGCGACGATGATGTCATACTAGTCGTCATGGTGACGGTGTTGCCATAATGGTCGTCATGGCGACGATGATGTCAATATGGTTGTCATGGCTTTGGTGATGTCATAATGGTCGTCATGGCTTTGGTGATGTCATAATGGTCGTCATGGCGACGGTGATGTCATAATGGTCGTTATGGCGACGATGATGTCATAATGGTCGTCACGGCGACGATGATGTCATAATGGTCGTCACGGCGACGATGATGTCATACTGGTCGTCACGGCGACGATGATGTCATACTGGTCGTCATGGCGACGGTGTTGCCATAATGGTCGTCATGGCGGGGATGATGTCATAATGGTCGTCATGGCGACGATGATGTCATACTGGTCGTCATGGCGACGGTGTTGCCATAATGGTCGTCATGGCGACGATGATGTCATAATGGTCGTCATGGCGACGGTGATGTCATAATGGTCGTCATGCGGACGATGATGTCATAATGGTCGTCATGGCGACGATGATGTCATATTCGTCGTCATGGCGACGGTGTTGCCATAATGGTCGTCATGGCGAAGATGATGTCATACTGGTCGTCATGGCGACGGTGTTGCCATAATGGTCGTCATGGCGACGATGATGTCATAATGGTCGTCATGGCGACGGTGATGTCATAATGGTCGTCATGGCAATGGTGATGTCAGAATGGTCGTCATGGCGATGATGATGTCAGTATGGTGGTCATGGCTTTGGTGATGTCATAATGGTCGTCATGGCGACGATGATGTCATAATGGTCGTCATGGCGACGATGATGTCAATATGGTTGTCATGGCTTTGATGATGTCATAATGGTCGTCATGGCGACGGTGATGTCATAATGGTCGTCATGGCGACGATGATGTCATAATGGTCGTCATGGCGACGATGATGTCATACTGGTCGTAATGGCGACCGTGTTGCCATAATGGTCGTCATGGCGACGGTGATGTCATAATGGTCGTCACGGCGACGATGATGTCATAATGGTCGTCACGGCGACGGTGATGTCATAATGGTCGTCATGGCGACGATGATGTCATACTGGTCGTCATGGCGACGGTGTTGCCATAATGGTCGTCATGGCGACGATGACGTCATAATGGTCGACATGGCGACGATGATGTCATAATGGTCGTCATGGCGACGATGACGTCATAATGGTCGTCATGGCGACGATGATGTCATAATGGTCGTCATGGCGACGATGATGTCATACTGGTCGTCATGGCGACGGTGTTGCCATAATGGTCGTCATGGCAGGGATGATGTCATAATGGTCGTCATGGCGACGGTGATGTCATAATGGTCGTCATGGCGACGATGATGTCATACTGGTCGTCATGGCGACGGTGTTGCCATAATGGTCGTCATGGCGACGGTGATGTCATAATGGTCGTCACGGCGACGATGATGTCATAATGGTCGTCACGGCGGACGGTGATGTCATAATGGTCGTCATGGCGACGATGATGTCATACTGGTCGTCATGGCGACGATGATGTCATAATGGTCGTCATGGCGACGATGACGTCATAATGGTCGTCATGGCGACGATTATGTCATACTGGTCGTCATGGTGACGGTGTTGCCATAATGGTCGTCATGGCGACGATGATGTCAATATGGTTGTCATGGCTTTGGTGATGTCATAATGGTCGTCATGGCGACGGTGATGTCATAATGGTCGTCACGGCGACGATGATGTCATAATGGTCGTCACGGCGACGATGATGTCATAATGGTCGTCACGGCGACGGTGATGTCATAATGGTCGTCATGGCGACGATGATGTCATACTGGTCGTCATAGCGACGTTGTTGCCATAATGGTCGTCATGGCGACGATGACGTCATAATGGTCGTCATGGCGACGATGACGTCATAATGGTCGTCATGGCGACGATGATGTCATACTAGTCGTCATGGTGACGGTGTTGCCATAATGGTCGTCATGGCGACGATGATGTCAATATGGTTGTCATGGCTTTGGTGATGTCATAATGGTCGTCATGGCTTTGGTGATGTCATAATGGTCGTCATGGCGACGGTGATGTCATAATGGTCGTTATGGCGACGATGATGTCATAATGGTCGTCACGGCGACGATGATGTCATAATGGTCGTCACGGCGACGGTGATGTCATAATGTTCGTCACGGCGACGGTGATGTCATAATGTTCGTCACGGCGACGGTGATGTCATAATGGTCGTCATGGCGACGATGATGTCATAATGGTCGTCATGGCGACGGTGACGTCATACTGGTCGTCATGGCGACGGTGTTGTCATAATGGTCGTCATGGCGACGATGATGTCATAATGTTCGTCATCGCGACGATGACGTCATAATGGTCGTCATGGAGACGGTGACGTCATAATGGTCGTCATGGCGACGATGATGTCATAATGGTCGTCATGGCGACGATGATGTCATACTCGTCGTCATGGCGACGGTGTTGCCATAATGGTCGTCATGGCGACGATGATGTCAAACTGGTCGTCATGGCGACGGTGTTGCCATAATGGTCGTCATGGCGACGATGATGTCATAATGGTCGTCATGGCGACGGTGACGTCATAATGGTCGTCATGGCGACGATGATGTCATAATGGTCGTCATGGCGACGATGATGTCATAATCGTCGTCATGGCGACGGTGTTGCCATAATGGTCGTCATGGCGAAGATGATGTCATACTGGTCGTCATGGCGACGGTGTTGCCATAATGGTCGTCATGGCGACGGTGACGTCATAATGGTCGTCATGGCGACGATGATGTCATAATGGTCGTCATGGCGACGATGATGTCATACTGGTCGTAATGGCGACCGTGTTGCCATAATGGTCGTCATGGCGACGATGATGTCATACTGGTCGTAATGGCGACCGTGTTGCCATAATGGTCGTCATGGCGACGGTGATGTCATAATGGTCGTCACGGCGACGATGATGTCATAATGGTCGTCACGGCGACGGTGATGTCATAATGGTCGTCATGGCGACGATGATGTCATACTGGTCGTTATGGCGACGGTGTTGCCATAATTGTCGTCATGGCGACGATGACGTCATAATGGTCGACATGGCGACTATGATGTCATAATGGTCATCATGGCGACGATGACGTCATAATGGTCGTCATGGCGACGATGATGTCATAATGGTCGTCATGGCGACGATGATGTCATACTGGTCGTCATGGCGACGGTGTTGCCATAATGGTCGTCATGGCGGGGATGATGTCATAATGGTCGTCATGGCGACGGTGATGTCATAATGGTCGTCATGGCGACGATGATGTCATACTGGTCGTCATGGCGACTGTGTTGCCATAATGGTCGTCATGGCGACGATGATGTCATAATGGTCGTCATGGCGACGGTGATGTCATAATGGTCGTCATGCGGACGATGATGTCATAATGGTCGTCATGGCGACGGTGTTGCCATAATGGTCGTCATGGCGACGATGATGTCATAATGGTCGTCATGGCGACGATGATGTCAGTATGGTGGTCATGGCTTTGGTGATGTCATAATGGTCGTCATGGCGACGGTGATATCATAATGGTCGTCATGGCAATGGTGATGTCAGAATGGTCGTCATGGCGACGATGATGTCGGTATGGTGGTCATGGCTTTGGTGATGTCATAATGGTCGTAATGGCGACGATGATGTCATAATGGTCGTCATGGCGATGATGATGTCAATATGGTTGTCATGGCTTTGGTGATGTCGTAATGGTCGTCATGGCGACGGTGATGTCATAATGGTCGTCATGGCGACGATGATGTCATAATGGTCGTCACGGCGACGATGATGTCATAATATTCGTCACGGCGACGGTGATGTCATAATGGTCGTCATGGCGACGATGATGTCATACTGGTCGTCATGTCGACGGTTTTGCCATAATGGTCGTCATGGCGACGATGACGTCATAATGGTCGTCATGGCGACGATTATGTCATACTGGTCGTCATGGTGACGGTGTTGCCATAATGGTCGTCAAGGCGATGATGATGTCAGTATGGTGGTCATGGCTTTGGTGATGTCATAATGGTCGTCATGGCGACGGTGATGTCATAATGGTCGTCACGGCGACGATGATGTCATAATGGTCGTCACGGCGACGATGATGTCATAATGGTCGTCACGGCGACGGTGATGTCATAATGGTCGTCATGGCGACGATGATGTCATAATAGTCGTCATGGCGACGATGATGTCATAATGGTCGTCATGCCGACGATGATGTCATAATGGTCGTCATGGCGACGGTGTTGCCATAATGGTCGTCATGGCGACGATGATGTCATAATGGTCGTCATGGCGACGATGATGTCATAATGGACGTCATGGCGACGATGATGTCAGTATGGTGGTCATGGCTTTGGTGATGTCATAATGGTCGTCATGGCGACGGTGATGTCATAATGGTCGTCATGGCAATGGTGATGTCAGAATGGTCGTCATGGCGATGATGATGTCAGTATGGTGGTCATGGCTTTGGTGATGTCATAATGGTCGTCATGGCGACGATGATGTCATAATGGTCGTCATGGCGACGATGATGTCAATATGGTTGTCATGGCTTTGATGATGTCATAATGGTCATCATGGCGACGGTGATGTCATAATGGTCGTCATGGCGACGATGATGTCATAATGGTCGTCACGGCGACGGTGATGTCATAATCGTCGTCATGGCGACGATGATGTCATACTGGTCGTAATGGCGACCGTGTTGCCATAATGGTCGTCATGGCGACGGTGATGTCATAATGGTCGTCACGGCGATGATGATGTCATAATGGTCGTCACGGCGACGGTGATGTCATAATGGTCGTCATGGCGACGATGATGTCATACTGGTCGTCATGGCGACGGTGTTGCCATAATGGTCGTCATGGCGACGATGACGTCATAATGGTCGACATGGCGACGATGATGTCATAATGGTCGTCATGGCGACGATGACGTCATAATGGTCGTCATGGCGACGATGATGTCATAATGGTCGTCATGGCGACGATGATGTCATACTGGTCGTCATGGCGACGGTGTTGCCATAATGGTCGTCATGGCAGGGATGATGTCATAATGGTCGTCATGGCGACGGTGATGTCATAATGGTCGTCATGGCGACGATGATGTCATACTGGTCGTCATGGCGACGGTGTTGCCATAATGGTCGTCATGGCGACGATGATGTCATAATGGTCGTCATGGCGACGGTGACGTCATAATGGTTGTCATGGCGACGATTATGTCATACTGGTCGTCATGGTGACGGTGTTGCCATAATGGTCGTCATGGCGACGATGATGTCAATATGGTTGTCATGGCTTTGGTGATGTCATAATGGTCGTCATGGCGACGGTGATGTCATAATGGTCGTCACGGCGACAATGATGTCATAATGGTCGTCACGGCGACGATGATGTCATAATGGTCGTCACGGCGACGGTGATGTCATAATGGTCGTCATGGCGACGATGATGTCATACTGGTCGTCATAGCGACGTTGTTGCCATAATGGTCGTCATGGCGACGATGACGTCATAATGGTCGTCATGGCGACGATGACGTCATAATGGTCGTCATGGCGACGATGATGTCATACTAGTCGTCATGGTGACGGTGTTGCCATAATGGTCGTCATGGCGACGATGATGTCAATATGGTTGTCATGGCTTTGGTGATGTCATAATGGTCGTCATGGCTTTGGTGATGTCATAATGGTCGTCATGGCGACGGTGATGTCATAATGGTCATTATGGCGACGATGATGTCATAATGGTCGTCACGGCGACGATGATGTCATAATGGTCGTCACGGCGACGGTGATGTCATAATGTTCGTCACGGCGACGGTGATGTCATAATTTTCGTCACGGCGACGGTGATGTCATAATGGTCGTCATGGCGACGATGATGTCATAATGGTCGTCATGGCGACGGTGATGTCATACTGGTCGTCATGGCGACGGTGTTGTCATAATGGTCGTCATGGCGACGATGATGTCATAATGTTCGTCATCGCGACGATGACGTCATAATGGTCGTCATGGAGACGGTGACGTCATAATGGTCGTCGATGATGTCATAATGGTCGTCATGGCGACGATGATGTCATACTCGTCGTCATGGCGACGGTGTTGCCATAATGGTCGTCATGGCGACGATGATGTCAAACTGGTCGTCATGGCGACGGTGTTGCCATAATGGTCGTCATGGCAATGGTGATGTCAGAATGGTCGTCATGGCGACGATGATGTCGGTATGGTGGTCATGGCTTTGGTGATGTCATAATGGTCGTAATGGCGACGATGATGTCATAATGGTCGTCATGGCGATGATGATGTCAATATGGTTGTCATGGCTTTGGTGATGTCGTAATGGTCGTCATGGCGACGGTGATGTCATAATGGTCGTCATGGCGACGATGATGTCATAATGGTCGTCACGGCGACGATGATGTCATAATATTCGTCACGGCGACGGTGATGTCATAATGGTCGTCATGGCGACGATGATGTCATACTGGTCGTCATGTCGACGGTTTTGCCATAATGGTCGTCATGGCGACGATGACGTCATAATGGTCGTCATGGCGACGATTATGTCATACTGGTCGTCATGGTGACGGTGTTGCCATAATGGTCGTCAAGGCGATGATGATGTCAGTATGGTGGTCATGGCTTTGGTGATGTCATAATGGTCGTCATGGCGACGGTGATGTCATAATGGTCGTCACGGCGACGATGATGTCATAATGGTCGTCACGGCGACGATGATGTCATAATGGTCGTCACGGCGACGGTGATGTCATAATGGTCGTCATGGCGACGATGATGTCATAATAGTCGTCATGGCGACGATGATGTCATAATGGTCGTCATGCCGACGATGATGTCATAATGGTCGTCATGGCGACGGTGTTGCCATAATGGTCGTCATGGCGACGATGATGTCATAATGGTCGTCATGGCGACGATGATGTCATAATGGACGTCATGGCGACGATGATGTCAGTATGGTGGTCATGGCTTTGGTGATGTCATAATGGTCGTCATGGCGACGGTGATGTCATAATGGTCGTCATGGCAATGGTGATGTCAGAATGGTCGTCATGGCGATGATGATGTCAGTATGGTGGTCATGGCTTTGGTGATGTCATAATGGTCGTCATGGCGACGATGATGTCATAATGGTCGTCATGGCGACGATGATGTCAATATGGTTGTCATGGCTTTGATGATGTCATAATGGTCATCATGGCGACGGTGATGTCATAATGGTCGTCATGGCGACGATGATGTCATAATGGTCGTCACGGCGACGATGATGTCATACTGGTCGTAATGGCGACCGTGTTGCCATAATGGTCGTCATGGCGACGGTGATGTCATAATGGTCGTCACGGCGATGATGATGTCATAATGGTCGTCACGGCGACGGTGATGTCATAATGGTCGTCATGGCGACGATGATGTCATACTGGTCGTCATGGCGACGGTGTTGCCATAATGGTCGTCATGGCGACGATGACGTCATAATGGTCGACATGGCGACGATGATGTCATAATGGTCGTCATGGCGACGATGACGTCATAATGGTCGTCATGGCGACGATGATGTCATAATGGTCGTCATGGCGACGATGATGTCATACTGGTCGTCATGGCGACGGTGTTGCCATAATGGTCGTCATGGCAGGGATGATGTCATAATGGTCGTCATGGCGACGGTGATGTCATAATGGTCGTCATGGCGACGATGATGTCATACTGGTCGTCATGGCGACGGTGTTGCCATAATGGTCGTCATGGCGACGATGATGTCATAATGGTCGTCATGGCGACGGTGACGTCATAATGGTTGTCATGGCGACGATTATGTCATACTGGTCGTCATGGTGACGGTGTTGCCATAATGGTCGTCATGGCGACGATGATGTCAATATGGTTGTCATGGCTTTGGTGATGTCATAATGGTCGTCATGGCGACGGTGATGTCATAATGGTCGTCACGGCGACAATGATGTCATAATGGTCGTCACGGCGACGATGATGTCATAATGGTCGTCACGGCGACGGTGATGTCATAATGGTCGTCATGGCGACGATGATGTCATACTGGTCGTCATAGCGACGTTGTTGCCATAATGGTCGTCATGGCGACGATGACGTCATAATGGTCGTCATGGCGACGATGACGTCATAATGGTCGTCATGGCGACGATGATGTCATACTAGTCGTCATGGTGACGGTGTTGCCATAATGGTCGTCATGGCGACGATGATGTCAATATGGTTGTCATGGCTTTGGTGATGTCATAATGGTCGTCATGGCTTTGGTGATGTCATAATGGTCGTCATGGCGACGGTGATGTCATAATGGTCGTTATGGCGACGATGATGTCATAATGGTCGTCACGGCGACGATGATGTCATAATGGTCGTCACGGCGACGGTGATGTCATAATGTTCGTCACGGCGACGGTGATGTCATAATGTTCGTCACGGCGACGGTGATGTCATAATGGTCGTCATGGCGACGATGATGTCATAATGGTCGTCATGGCGACGGTGATGTCATATTGGTCGTCATGGCGACGGTGTTGTCATAATGGTCGTCATGGCGACGATGATGTCATAATGTTCGTCATCGCGACGATGACGTCATAATGGTCGTCATGGAGACGGTGACGTCATAATGGTCGTCGATGATGTCATAATGGTCGTCATGGCGACGATGATGTCATACTCGTCGTCATGGCGACGGTGTTGCCATAATGGTCGTCATGGCGACGATGATGTCAAACTGGTCGTCATGGCGACGGTGTTGCCATAATGGTCGTCATGGCGACGATGATGTCATAATGGTCGTCATGGCGACGGTGACGTCATAATGGTCGTCATGGCGACGATGATGTCATACTGGTCGTTATGGCGACGGTGTTGCCATAATGGTCGTCATGGCGACGATGACGTCATAATGGTCGACATGGCGACGATGATGTCATAATGGTCGTCATGGCGACGATGACGTCATAATGGTCGTCATGGCGACGATGATGTCATAATGGTCGTCATGGCGACGATGATGTCATACTGGTCGTCATGGCGACGGTGTTGCCATAATGGTCGTCATGGCGGGGATGATGTCATAATGGTCGTCATGGCGACGGTGATGTCATAATGGTCGTCATGGCGACGATGATGTCATACTGGTCGTCATGGCGACGGTGTTGCCATAATGGTCGTCATGGCGACGATGATGTCATAATGGTCGTCATGGCGACGGTGATGTCATAATGGTCGTCATGCGGACGATGATGTCATAATGGTCGTCATGGCGACGATGTTGCCATAATGGCCGTCATGGCGACGATGATGTCATAATGGTCGTCATGGCGACGATGATGTCAGTATGGTGGTCATGGCTTTGGTGATGTCAAAATGGTCGTCATGGCGACGGTGATATCATAATGGTCGTCATGGCAATGGTGATGTCAGAATGGTCGTTATGGCGACGATGATGTCGGTATGGTGGTCATGGCTTTGGTGATGTCATAATGGTCGTAATGGCGACGATGATGTCATAATGGTCGTCATGGCGATGATGATGTCAATATGGTTGTCATGGCTTTGGTGATGTCGTAATGGTCGTCATGGCGACGGTGATGTCATAATGGTCGTCATGGCGACGATGATGTCATAATGGTCGTCACGTCGACGATGATGTCATAATGGTCGTCACGGCGACGGTGATGTCATAATGGTCGTCATGGCGACGATGATGTCATACTGGTCGTCATGGCGACGGTGTTGCCATAATGGTCGTCATGGCGACGATGATGTCATAATGGTCGTCATGGCGACGATGATGTCAGAATGGTCGTCATGGCGACGATGATGTCAGAATGGTCGTCATGGCGACGATGATGTCAGAATGGTCGTCATGGCGACGATGATGTCAGTATGGTGGTCATGGCTTTGGTGATGTCATAATGGTCGTCATGGCGACGATGATGTCATAATGGTCGTCATGGCGACGATGATGTCAATATGGTTGTCATGGCTTTGGTGATGTCATAATGGTCGTCATGGTGACGGTGATGTCATAATGGTCGTCATGGCGACGATGATGTCATAATGGTCGTCACGGCGACGATGATGTCATAATGGTCGTCAAGGCGACGTTGATGTCATAATGGTCGTCATGGCGACGATGATGTCATAATGGTCGTCACGGCGACGATGATGTCATAATGGTCATCACGGCGACGGTGATGTCATAATGGTCGTCATGGCGACGATGATGTCATACTGGTCGTCATGGCGACGTTGTTGCCATAATGGTCGTCATGGCGACGATGATGTCATAATGGTCGTCATGGCGACGATGATGTCATAATGGTCGTCATGGCGACGATGATGTCATACTAGTCGTCATGGTGACGGTGTTGCCATAATGGTCGTCATGGCGACGATGATGTCAATATGGTTGTCATGGCTTTGGTGATGTCATAATGGTCGTCATGGCTTTGGTGATGTCATAATGGTCGTCATGGCGACGGTGATGTCATAATGGTCATCATGGCGACGATGATGTCATAATGGTCGTCACGGCGACGATGATGTCATAATGGTCGTCACGGCGACGGTGATGTCATAATGGTCGTCATGGCAATGGTGATGTCAGAATGGTCGTCATGGCGACGATGATGTCAGTATGGTGGTCATGGCTTTGGTGATGTCATAATGGTCGTCATGGCGACGATGATGTCATAATGGTCGTCATGGCGACGGTGACGTCATAATGGTCGTCATGGCGACGATGATGTCATAATGGTCGTCATGGCGACGATGATGTCATATTCGTCGTCATGGCGACGGTGTTGCCATAATGGTCGTCATGGCGAAGATGATGTCATACTGGTCGTCATGGCGACGGTGTTGCCATAATGGTCGTCATGGCGACGATGATGTCATAATGGTCGTCATGGCGACGGTGACGTCATAATGGTCGTCATGGCGACGATGATGTCATAATGGTCGTCATGGCGACGATGATGTCATACTGGTCGTCATGGCGACCGTGTTGCCATAATGGTCGTCATGGCGACGGTGATGTCATAATGGTCGTCACGGCGACGATGATGTCATAATGGTCGTCACGGCGACGGTGATGTCATAATGGTCGTCATGGCGACGATGATGTCATACTGGTCGTTATGGCGACGGTGTTGCCATAATGGTCGTCATGGCGACGATGACGTCATACTGGTCGACATGGCGACTATGATGTCATAATGGTCGTCATGGCGACGATGACGTCATAATGGTCGTCATGGCGACGATGATGTCATAATGGTCGTGATGGCGACGATGATGTCATACTGGTCGTCATGGCGACGGTGTTGCCATAATGGTCGTCATGGCGGGGATGATGTCATAATGGTCGTCATGGCGACGGTGATGTCATAATGGTCGTCATGGCGACGATGATGTCATACTGGTCGTCATGGCGACGGTGTTGCCATAATGGTCGTCATGGCGACGATGATGTCATAATGGTCGTCATGGCGACGGTGATGTCATAATGGTCGTCATGCGGACGATGATGTCATAATGGTCGTCATGGCGACGGTGATGTCATAATGGTCGTCATGCGGACGATGATGTCATAATGGTCGTCATGGCGACGATGTTGCCATAATGGCCGTCATGGCGACGATGATGTCATAATGGTCGTCATGGCGACGATGATGTCAGTATGGTGGTCATGGCTTTGGTGATGTCATAATGGTCGTCATGGCGACGGTGATATCATAATGGTCGTCATGGCAATGGTGATGTCAGAATGGTCGTTATGGCGACGATGATGTCGGTATGGTGGTCATGGCTTTGGTGATGTCATAATGGTCGTAATGGCGACGATGATGTCATAATGGTCGTCATGGCGATGATGATGTCAATATGGTTGTCATGGCTTTGGTGATGTCGTAATGGTCGTCATGGCGACGGTGATGTCATAATGGTCGTCATGGCGACGATGATGTCATAATGGTCGTCACGTCGACGATGATGTCATAATGGTCGTCACGGCGACGGTGATGTCATAATGGTCGTCATGGCAACGATGATGTCATACTGGTCGTCATGGCGACGGTGTTGCCATAATGGTCGTCATGGCGACGATGATGTCATAATGGTCGTCATGGCGACGATGATGTCATAATGGTCGTCATGGCGACGATGATGTCATAATGGTCGTCATGGCGACGATGATGTCAGTATGGTGGTCATGGCTTTGGTGATGTCATAATGGTCGTCATGGCGACGATGATGTCATAATGGTCGTCATGGCGACGATGATGTCAATATGGTTGTCATGGCTTTGGTGATGTCATAATGGTCGTCATGGTGACGGTGATGTCATAATTGTCGTCATGGCGACGATGACGTCATAATGGTCGACATGGCGACTATGATGTCATAATGGTCATCATGGCGACGATGACGTCATAATGGTCGTCATGGCGACGATGATGTCATAATGGTCGTCATGGCGACGATGATGTCATACTGGTCGTCATGGCGACGGTGTTGCCATAATGGTCGTCATGGCGGGGATGATGTCATAATGGTCGTCATGGCGACGGTGATGTCATAATGGTCGTCATGGCGACGATGATGTCATACTGGTCGTCATGGCGACGGTGTTGCCATAATGGTCGTCATGGCGACGATGATGTCATAATGGTCGTCATGGCGACGGTGATGTCATAATGGTCGTCATGCGGACGATGATGTCATAATGGTCGTCATGGCGACGGTGTTGCCATAATGGTCGTCATGGCGACGATGATGTCATAATGGTCGTCATGGCGACGATGATGTCAGTATGGTGGTCATGGCTTTGGTGATGTCATAATGGTCGTCATGGCGACGGTGATATCATAATGGTCGTCATGGCAATGGTGATGTCAGAATGGTCGTCATGGCGACGATGATGTCGGTATGGTGGTCATGGCTTTGGTGATGTCATAATGGTCGTAATGGCGACGATGATGTCATAATGGTCGTCATGGCGATGATGATGTCAATATGGTTGTCATGGCTTTGGTGATGTCGTAATGGTCGTCATGGCGACGGTGATGTCATAATGGTCGTCATGGCGACGATGATGTCATAATGGTCGTCACGGCGACGATGATGTCATAATATTCGTCACGGCGACGGTGATGTCATAATGGTCGTCATGGCGACGATGATGTCATACTGGTCGTCATGTCGACGGTTTTGCCATAATGGTCGTCATGGCGACGATGACGTCATAATGGTCGTCATGGCGACGATTATGTCATACTGGTCGTCATGGTGACGGTGTTGCCATAATGGTCGTCATGGCGACGATGATGTCAATATGGTTGTCATGGCTTTGGTGATGTCATAATGGTCGTCATGGCGACGGTGATGTCATAATGGTCGTCACGGCGACGATGATGTCATAATGGTCGTCACGGCGACGATGATGTCATAATGGTCGTCACGGCGACGGTGATGTCATAATGGTCGTCATGGCGACGATGATGTCATAATAGTCGTCATGGCGACGATGATGTCATAATGGTCGTCATGCCGACGATGATGTCATAATGGTCGTCATGGCGACGGTGTTGCCATAATGGTCGTCATGGCGACGATGATGTCATAATGGTCGTCATGGCGACGATGATGTCATAATGGACGTCATGGCGACGATGATGTCAGTATGGTGGTCATGGCTTTGGTGATGTCATAATGGTCGTCATGGCGACGGTGATGTCATAATGGTCGTCATGGCAATGGTGATGTCAGAATGGTCGTCATGGCGATGATGATGTCAGTATGGTGGTCATGGCTTTGGTGATGTCATAATGGTCGTCATGGCGACGATGATGTCATAATGGTCGTCATGGCGACGATGATGTCAATATGGTTGTCATGGCTTTGATGATGTCATAATGGTCATCATGGCGACGGTGATGTCATAATGGTCGTCATGGCGACGATGATGTCATAATGGTCGTCACGGCGACGGTGATGTCATAATCGTCGTCATGGCGACGATGATGTCATACTGGTCGTAATGGCGACCGTGTTGCCATAATGGTCGTCATGGCGACGGTGATGTCATAATGGTCGTCACGGCGATGATGATGTCATAATGGTCGTCACGGCGACGGTGATGTCATAATGGTCGTCATGGCGACGATGATGTCATACTGGTCGTCATGGCGACGGTGTTGCCATAATGGTCGTCATGGCGACGATGACGTCATAATGGTCGACATGGCGACGATGATGTCATAATGGTCGTCATGGCGACGATGACGTCATAATGGTCGTCATGGCGACGATGATGTCATAATGGTCGTCATGGCGACGATGATGTCATACTGGTCGTCATGGCGACGGTGTTGCCATAATGGTCGTCATGGCAGGGATGATGTCATAATGGTCGTCATGGCGACGGTGATGTCATAATGGTCGTCATGGCGACGATGATGTCATACTGGTCGTCATGGCGACGGTGTTGCCATAATGGTCGTCATGGCGACGATGATGTCATAATGGTCGTCATGGCGACGGTGATGTCATAATGGTCGTCATGCGGACGATGATGTCATAATGGTCGTCATGGCGACGGTGTTGCCATAATGGTCGTCATGGCGACGATGATGTCATAATGGTCGTCATGGCGACGATGATGTCATAATGGTCGTCATGGCGACGATGATGTCATACTGGTCGTCATGGCGACGTTGTTGCCATAATGGTCGTCATGGCGACGATGATGTCATAATGGTCGTCATGGCGACGATGATGTCATAATGGTCGTCATGGCGACGATGATGTCATACTAGTCGTCATGGTGACGGTGTTGCCATAATGGTCGTCATGGCGACGATGATGTCAATATGGTTGTCATGGCTTTGGTGATGTCATAATGGTCGTCATGGCTTTGGTGATGTCATAATGGTCGTCATGGCGACGGTGATGTCATAATGGTCATCATGGCGACGATGATGTCATAATGGTCGTCACGGCGACGATGATGTCATAATGGTCGTCACGGCGACGGTGATGTCATAATGGTCGTCATGGCAATGGTGATGTCAGAATGGTCGTCATGGCGACGATGATGTCAGTATGGTGGTCATGGCTTTGGTGATGTCATAATGGTCGTCATGGCGACGATGATGTCATAATGGTCGTCATGGCGACGGTGACGTCATAATGGTCGTCATGGCGACGATGATGTCATAATGGTCGTCATGGCGACGATGATGTCATATTCGTCGTCATGGCGACGGTGTTGCCATAATGGTCGTCATGGCGAAGATGATGTCATACTGGTCGTCATGGCGACGGTGTTGCCATAATGGTCGTCATGGCGACGATGATGTCATAATGGTCGTCATGGCGACGGTGACGTCATAATGGTCGTCATGGCGACGATGATGTCATAATGGTCGTCATGGCGACGATGATGTCATACTGGTCGTCATGGCGACCGTGTTGCCATAATGGTCGTCATGGCGACGGTGATGTCATAATGGTCGTCACGGCGACGATGATGTCATAATGGTCGTCACGGCGACGGTGATGTCATAATGGTCGTCATGGCGACGATGATGTCATACTGGTCGTTATGGCGACGGTGTTGCCATAATGGTCGTCATGGCGACGATGACGTCATACTGGTCGACATGGCGACTATGATGTCATAATGGTCGTCATGGCGACGATGACGTCATAATGGTCGTCATGGCGACGATGATGTCATAATGGTCGTGATGGCGACGATGATGTCATACTGGTCGTCATGGCGACGGTGTTGCCATAATGGTCGTCATGGCGGGGATGATGTCATAATGGTCGTCATGGCGACGGTGATGTCATAATGGTCGTCATGGCGACGATGATGTCATACTGGTCGTCATGGCGACGGTGTTGCCATAATGGTCGTCATGGCGACGATGATGTCATAATGGTCGTCATGGCGACGGTGATGTCATAATGGTCGTCATGCGGACGATGATGTCATAATGGTCGTCATGGCGACGGTGATGTCATAATGGTCGTCATGCGGACGATGATGTCATAATGGTCGTCATGGCGACGATGTTGCCATAATGGCCGTCATGGCGACGATGATGTCATAATGGTCGTCATGGCGACGATGATGTCAGTATGGTGGTCATGGCTTTGGTGATGTCATAATGGTCGTCATGGCGACGGTGATATCATAATGGTCGTCATGGCAATGGTGATGTCAGAATGGTCGTTATGGCGACGATGATGTCGGTATGGTGGTCATGGCTTTGGTGATGTCATAATGGTCGTAATGGCGACGATGATGTCATAATGGTCGTCATGGCGATGATGATGTCAATATGGTTGTCATGGCTTTGGTGATGTCGTAATGGTCGTCATGGCGACGGTGATGTCATAATGGTCGTCATGGCGACGATGATGTCATAATGGTCGTCACGTCGACGATGATGTCATAATGGTCGTCACGGCGACGGTGATGTCATAATGGTCGTCATGGCGACGATGATGTCATACTGGTCGTCATGGCGACGGTGTTGCCATAATGGTCGTCATGGCGACGATGATGTCATAAAGGTCGTCATGGCGACGATGATGTCATAATGGTCGTCATGGCGACGATGATGTCATAATGGTCGTCATGGCGACGATGATGTCAGTATGGTGGTCATGGCTTTGGTGATGTCATAATGGTCGTCATGGCGACGATGATGTCATAATGGTCGTCATGGCGACGATGATGTCAATATGGTTGTCATGGCTTTGGTGATGTCATAATGGTCGTCATGGTGACGGTGATGTCATAATTGTCGTCATGGCGACGATGACGTCATAATGGTCGACATGGCGACTATGATGTCATAATGGTCATCATGGCGACGATGACGTCATAATGGTCGTCATGGCGACGATGATGTCATAATGGTCGTCATGGCGACGATGATGTCATACTGGTCGTCATGGCGACGGTGTTGCCATAATGGTCGTCATGGCGGGGATGATGTCATAATGGTCGTCATGGCGACGGTGATGTCATAATGGTCGTCATGGCGACGATGATGTCATACTGGTCGTCATGGCGACGGTGTTGCCATAATGGTCGTCATGGCGACGATGATGTCATAATGGTCGTCATGGCGACGGTGATGTCATAATGGTCGTCATGCGGACGATGATGTCATAATGGTCGTCATGGCGACGGTGTTGCCATAATGGTCGTCATGGCGACGATGATGTCATAATGGTCGTCATGGCGACGATGATGTCAGTATGGTGGTCATGGCTTTGGTGATGTCATAATGGTCGTCATGGCGACGGTGATATCATAATGGTCGTCATGGCAATGGTGATGTCAGAATGGTCGTCATGGCGACGATGATGTCGGTATGGTGGTCATGGCTTTGGTGATGTCATAATGGTCGTAATGGCGACGATGATGTCATAATGGTCGTCATGGCGATGATGATGTCAATATGGTTGTCATGGCTTTGGTGATGTCGTAATGGTCGTCATGGCGACGGTGATGTCATAATGGTCGTCATGGCGACGATGATGTCATAATGGTCGTCACGGCGACGATGATGTCATAATATTCGTCACGGCGACGGTGATGTCATAATGGTCGTCATGGCGACGATGATGTCATACTGGTCGTCATGTCGACGGTTTTGCCATAATGGTCGTCATGGCGACGATGACGTCATAATGGTCGTCATGGCGACGATTATGTCATACTGGTCGTCATGGTGACGGTGTTGCCATAATGGTCGTCATGGCGACGATGATGTCAATATGGTTGTCATGGCTTTGGTGATGTCATAATGGTCGTCATGGCGACGGTGATGTCATAATGGTCGTCACGGCGACGATGATGTCATAATGGTCGTCACGGCGACGATGATGTCATAATGGTCGTCACGGCGACGGTGATGTCATAATGGTCGTCATGGCGACGATGATGTCATAATAGTCGTCATGGCGACGATGATGTCATAATGGTCGTCATGGCGACGATGATGTCAGTATGGTGGTCATGGCTTTGGTGATGTCATAATGGTCGTCATGGCGACGGTGATATCATAATGGTCGTCATGGCAATGGTGATGTCAGAATGGTCGTTATGGCGACGATGATGTCGGTATGGTGGTCATGGCTTTGGTGATGTCATAATGGTCGTAATGGCGACGATGATGTCATAATGGTCGTCATGGCGATGATGATGTCAATATGGTTGTCATGGCTTTGGTGATGTCGTAATGGTCGTCATGGCGACGGTGATGTCATAATGGTCGTCATGGCGACGATGATGTCATAATGGTCGTCACGTCGACGATGATGTCATAATGGTCGTCACGGCGACGGTGATGTCATAATGGTCGTCATGGCGACGATGATGTCATACTGGTCGTCATGGCGACGGTGTTGCCATAATGGTCGTCATGGCGACGATGATGTCATAAAGGTCGTCATGGCGACGATGATGTCATAATGGTCGTCATGGCGACGATGATGTCATAATGGTCGTCATGGCGACGATGATGTCAGTATGGTGGTCATGGCTTTGGTGATGTCATAATGGTCGTCATGGCGACGATGATGTCATAATGGTCGTCATGGCGACGATGATGTCAATATGGTTGTCATGGCTTTGGTGATGTCATAATGGTCGTCATGGTGACGGTGATGTCATAATTGTCGTCATGGCGACGATGACGTCATAATGGTCGACATGGCGACTATGATGTCATAATGGTCATCATGGCGACGATGACGTCATAATGGTCGTCATGGCGACGATGATGTCATAATGGTCGTCATGGCGACGATGATGTCATACTGGTCGTCATGGCGACGGTGTTGCCATAATGGTCGTCATGGCGGGGATGATGTCATAATGGTCGTCATGGCGACGGTGATGTCATAATGGTCGTCATGGCGACGATGATGTCATACTGGTCGTCATGGCGACGGTGTTGCCATAATGGTCGTCATGGCGACGATGATGTCATAATGGTCGTCATGGCGACGGTGATGTCATAATGGTCGTCATGCGGACGATGATGTCATAATGGTCGTCATGGCGACGGTGTTGCCATAATGGTCGTCATGGCGACGATGATGTCATAATGGTCGTCATGGCGACGATGATGTCAGTATGGTGGTCATGGCTTTGGTGATGTCATAATGGTCGTCATGGCGACGGTGATATCATAATGGTCGTCATGGCAATGGTGATGTCAGAATGGTCGTCATGGCGACGATGATGTCGGTATGGTGGTCATGGCTTTGGTGATGTCATAATGGTCGTAATGGCGACGATGATGTCATAATGGTCGTCATGGCGATGATGATGTCAATATGGTTGTCATGGCTTTGGTGATGTCGTAATGGTCGTCATGGCGACGGTGATGTCATAATGGTCGTCATGGCGACGATGATGTCATAATGGTCGTCACGGCGACGATGATGTCATAATATTCGTCACGGCGACGGTGATGTCATAATGGTCGTCATGGCGACGATGATGTCATACTGGTCGTCATGTCGACGGTTTTGCCATAATGGTCGTCATGGCGACGATGACGTCATAATGGTCGTCATGGCGACGATTATGTCATACTGGTCGTCATGGTGACGGTGTTGCCATAATGGTCGTCATGGCGACGATGATGTCAATATGGTTGTCATGGCTTTGGTGATGTCATAATGGTCGTCATGGCGACGGTGATGTCATAATGGTCGTCACGGCGACGATGATGTCATAATGGTCGTCACGGCGACGATGATGTCATAATGGTCGTCACGGCGACGGTGATGTCATAATGGTCGTCATGGCGACGATGATGTCATAATAGTCGTCATGGCGACGATGATGTCATAATGGTCGTCATGCCGACGATGATGTCATAATGGTCGTCATGGCGACGGTGTTGCCATAATGGTCGTCATGGCGACGATGATGTCATAATGGTCGTCATGGCGACGATGATGTCATAATGGACGTCATGGCGACGATGATGTCAGTATGGTGGTCATGGCTTTGGTGATGTCATAATGGTCGTCATGGCGACGGTGATGTCATAATGGTCGTCATGGCAATGGTGATGTCAGAATGGTCGTCATGGCGATGATGATGTCAGTATGGTGGTCATGGCTTTGGTGATGTCATAATGGTCGTCATGGCGACGATGATGTCATAATGGTCGTCATGGCGACGATGATGTCAATATGGTTGTCATGGCTTTGATGATGTCATAATGGTCATCATGGCGACGGTGATGTCATAATGGTCGTCATGGCGACGATGATGTCATAATGGTCGTCACGGCGACGGTGATGTCATAATCGTCGTCATGGCGACGATGATGTCATACTGGTCGTAATGGCGACCGTGTTGCCATAATGGTCGTCATGGCGACGGTGATGTCATAATGGTCGTCACGGCGATGATGATGTCATAATGGTCGTCACGGCGACGGTGATGTCATAATGGTCGTCATGGCGACGATGATGTCATACTGGTCGTCATGGCGACGGTGTTGCCATAATGGTCGTCATGGCGACGATGACGTCATAATGGTCGACATGGCGACGATGATGTCATAATGGTCGTCATGGCGACGATGACGTCATAATGGTCGTCATGGCGACGATGATGTCATAATGGTCGTCATGGCGACGATGATGTCATACTGGTCGTCATGGCGACGGTGTTGCCATAATGGTCGTCATGGCAGGGATGATGTCATAATGGTCGTCATGGCGACGGTGATGTCATAATGGTCGTCATGGCGACGATGATGTCATACTGGTCGTCATGGCGACGGTGTTGCCATAATGGTCGTCATGGCGACGATGATGTCATAATGGTCGTCATGGCGACGGTGATGTCATAATGGTCGTCATGCGGACGATGATGTCATAATGGTCGTCATGGCGACGGTGTTGCCATAATGGTCGTCATGGCGACGATGATGTCATAATGGTCGTCATGGCGACGGTGACGTCATAATGGTTGTCATGGCGACGATTATGTCATACTGGTCGTCATGGTGACGGTGTTGCCATAATGGTCGTCATGGCGACGATGATGTCAATATGGTTGTCATGGCTTTGGTGATGTCATAATGGTCGTCATGGCGACGGTGATGTCATAATGGTCGTCACGGCGACGATGATGTCATAATGGTCGTCACGGCGACGATGATGTCATAATGGTCGTCACGGCGACGATGATGTCATAATGGTCGTCACGGCGACGGTGATGTCATAATGGTCGTCATGGCGACGATGATGTCATACTGGTCGTCATAGCGACGTTGTTGCCATAATGGTCGTCATGGCGACGATGACGTCATAATGGTCGTCATGGCGACGATGACGTCATAATGGTCGTCATGGCGACGATGATGTCATACTAGTCGTCATGGTGACGGTGCTGCCATAATGGTCGTCATGGCGACGATGATGTCAATATGGTTGTCATGGCTTTGGTGATGTCATAATGGTCGTCATGGCTTTGGTGATGTCATAATGGTCGTCATGGCGACGGTGATGTCATAATGGTCGTTATGGCGACGATGATGTCATAATGGTCGTCACGGCGACGATGATGTCATAATGGTCGTCACGGCGACGGTGATGTCATAATGTTCGTCACGGCGACGGTGATGTCATAATGTTCGTCACGGCGACGGTGATGTCATAATGGTCGTCATGGCGACGATGATGTCATAATGGTCGTCATGGCGACGGTGATGTCATACTGGTCGTCATGGCGACGGTGTTGTCATAATGGTCGTCATGGCGACGATGATGTCATAATGTTCGTCATCGCGACGATGACGTCATAATGGTCGTCATGGAGACGGTGACGTCATAATGGTCGTCGATGTTGTCATAATGGTCGTCATGGCGACGATGATGTCATACTCGTCGTCATGGCGACGGTGTTGCCATAATGGTCGTCATGGCGACGATGATGTCAAACTGGTCGTCATGGCGACGGTGTTGCCATAATGGTCGTCATGGCGACGATGATGTCATAATGGTCGTCATGGCGACGGTGACGTCATAATGGTCGTCATGGCGACGATGATGTCATACTGGTCGTTATGGCGACGGTGTTGCCTTAATGGTCGTCATGGCGACGATGACGTCATAATGGTCGACATGGCGACGATGATGTCATAATGGTCGTCATGGCGACGATGACGTCATAATGGTCGTCATGGCGACGATGATGTCATAATGGTCGTCATGGCGACGATGATGTCATACTGGTCGTCATGGCGACGGTGTTGCCATAATGGTCGTCATGGCAGGGATGATGTCATAATGGTCGTCATGGCGACGGTGATGTCATAATGGTCGTCATGGCGACGATGATGTCATACTGGTCGTCATGGCGACGGTGTTGCCATAATGGTCGTCATGGCGACGATGATGTCATAATGGTCGTCATGGCGACGGTGATGTCATAATGGTCGTCATGCGGACGATGATGTCATAATGGTCGTCATGGCGACGATGTTGCCATAATGGCCGTCATGGCGACGATGATGTCATAATGGTCGTCATGGCGACGATGATGTCAGTATGGTGGTCATGGCTTTGGTGATGTCAAAATGGTCGTCATGGCGACGGTGATATCATAATGGTCGTCATGGCAATGGTGATGTCAGAATGGTCGTTATGGCGACGATGATGTCGGTATGGTGGTCATGGCTTTGGTGATGTCATAATGGTCGTAATGGCGACGATGATGTCATAATGGTCGTCATGGCGATGATGATGTCATAATGGTCGTCACGTCGACGATGATGTCATAATGGTCGTCACGGCGACGGTGATGTCATAATGGTCGTCATGGCGACGATGATGTCATACTGGTCGTCATGGCGACGGTGTTGCCATAATGGTCGTCATGGCGACGATGATGTCATAATGGTCGTCATGGCGACGATGATGTCATAATGGTCGTCATGGCGACGATGATGTCAGAATGGTCGTCATGGCGACGATGATGTCAGTATGGTGGTCATGGCTTTGGTGATGTCATAATGGTCGTCATGGCGACGATGATGTCATAATGGTCGTCATGGCGACGATGATGTCAATATGGTTGTCATGGCTTTGGTGATGTCATAATGGTCGTCATGGTGACGGTGATGTCATAATGGTCGTCATGGCGACGATGATGTCATAATGGTCGTCACGGCGACGATGATGTCATAATGGTCGTCAAGGCGACGTTGATGTCATAATGGTCGTCATGGCGACGATGATGTCATAATGGTCGTCACGGCGACGATGATGTCATAATGGTCATCACGGCGACGGTGATGTCATAATGGTCGTCATGGCGACGATGATGTCATACTGGTCGTCATGGCGACGTTGTTGCCATAATGGTCGTCATGGCGACGATGATGTCATAATGGTCGTCATGGCGACGATGATGTCATAATGGTCGTCATGGCGACGATGATGTCATACTAGTCGTCATGGTGACGGTGTTGCCATAATGGTCGTCATGGCGACGATGATGTCAATATGGTTGTCATGGCTTTGGTGATGTCATAATGGTCGTCATGGCTTTGGTGATGTCATAATGGTCGTCATGGCGACGGTGATGTCATAATGGTCGTCATGGCGACGATGATGTCATAATGGTCGTCACGGCGACGATGATGTCATAATGGTCGTCACGGCGACGGTGATGTCATAATGGTCGTCATGGCAATGGTGATGTCAGAATGGTCGTCATGGCGACGATGATGTCAGTATGGTGGTCATGGCTTTGGTGATGTCATAATGGTCGTCATGGCGACGATGATGTCATAATGGTCGTCATGGCGACGGTGACGTCATAATGGTCGTCATGGCGACGATGATGTCATAATGGTCGTCATGGCGACGATGATGTCATATTCGTCGTCATGGCGACGGTGTTGCCATAATGGTCGTCATGGCGAAGATGATGTCATACTGGTCGTCATGGCGACGGTGTTGCCATAATGGTCTTCATGGCGACGATGATGTCATAATGGTCGTCATGGCGACGGTGACGTCATAATGGTCGTCATGGCGACGATGATGTCATAATGGTCGTCATGGCGACGATGATGTCATACTGGTCGTCATGGCGACCGTGTTGCCATAATGGTCGTCATGGCGACGGTGATGTCATAATGGTCGTCACGGCGACGATGATGTCATAATGGTCGTCACGGCGACGGTGATGTCATAATGGTCGTCATGGCGACGATGATGTCATACTGGTCGTTATGGCGACGGTGTTGCCATAATGGTCGTCATGGCGACGATGACGTCATACTGGTCGACATGGCGACTATGATGTCATAATGGTCGTCATGGCGACGATGACGTCATAATGGTCGTCATGGCGACGATGATGTCATAATGGTCGTGATGGCGACGATGATGTCATACTGGTCGTCATGGCGACGGTGTTGCCATAATGGTCGTCATGGCGGGGATGATGTCATAATGGTCGTCATGGCGACGGTGATGTCATAATGGTCGTCATGGCGACGATGATGTCATACTGGTCGTCATGGCGACGGTGTTGCCATAATGGTCGTCATGGCGACGATGATGTCATAATGGTCGTCATGGCGACGGTGATGTCATAATGGTCGTCATGCGGACGATGATGTCATAATGGTCGTCATGGCGACGGTGATGTCATAATGGTCGTCATGCGGACGATGATGTCATAATGGTCGTCATGGCGACGATGTTGCCATAATGGCCGTCATGGCGACGATGATGTCATAATGGTCGTCATGGCGACGATGATGTCAGTATGGTGGTCATGGCTTTGGTGATGTCATAATGGTCGTCATGGCGACGGTGATATCATAATGGTCGTCATGGCAATGGTGATGTCAGAATGGTCGTTATGGCGACGATGATGTCGGTATGGTGGTCATGGCTTTGGTGATGTCATAATGGTCGTAATGGCGACGATGATGTCATAATGGTCGTCATGGCGATGATGATGTCAATATGGTTGTCATGGCTTTGGTGATGTCGTAATGGTCGTCATGGCGACGGTGATGTCATAATGGTCGTCATGGCGACGATGATGTCATAATGGTCGTCACGTCGACGATGATGTCATAATGGTCGTCACGGCGACGGTGATGTCATAATGGTCGTCATGGCGACGATGATGTCATACTGGTCGTCATGGCGACGGTGTTGCCATAATGGTCGTCATGGCGACGATGATGTCATAATGGTCGTCATGGCGACGATGATGTCATAATGGTCGTCATGGCGACGATGATGTCAGAATGGTCGTCATGGCGACGATGATGTCAGTATGGTGGTCATGGCTTTGGTGATGTCATAATGGTCGTCATGGCGACGATGATGTCATAATGGTCGTCATGGCGACGATGATGTCAATATGGTTGTCATGGCTTTGGTGATGTCATAATGGTCGTCATGGTGACGGTGATGTCATAATGGTCGTCATGGCGACGATGATGTCATAATGGTCGTCACGGCGACGATGATGTCATAATGGTCGTCAAGGCGACGTTGATGTCATAATGGTCGTCATGGCGACGATGATGTCATAATGGTCGTCACGGCGACGATGATGTCATAATGGTCATCACGGCGACGGTGATGTCATAATGGTCGTCATGGCGACGATGATGTCATACTGGTCGTCATGGCGACGTTGTTGCCATAATGGTCGTCATGGCGACGATGATGTCATAATGGTCGTCATGGCGACGATGATGTCATAATGGTCGTCATGGCGACGATGATGTCATACTAGTCGTCATGGTGACGGTGTTGCCATAATGGTCGTCATGGCGACGATGATGTCAATATGGTTGTCATGGCTTTGGTGATGTCATAATGGTCGTCATGGCTTTGGTGATGTCATAATGGTCGTCATGGCGACGGTGATGTCATAATGGTCGTCATGGCGACGATGATGTCATAATGGTCGTCACGGCGACGATGATGTCATAATGGTCGTCATGGCGACGATGATGTCAGTATGGTGGTCATGGCTTTGGTGATGTCATAATGGTCGTCATGGCGACGATGATGTCATAATGGTCGTCATGGCGACGGTGACGTCATAATGGTCGTCATGGCGACGATGATGTCATAATGGTCGTCATGGCGACGATGATGTCATATTCGTCGTCATGGCGACGGTGTTGCCATAATGGTCGTCATGGCGAAGATGATGTCATACTGGTCGTCATGGCGACGGTGATGTCATAATGGTCGTCATGGCAATGGTGATGTCAGAATGGTCGTCATGGCGACGATGATGTCAGTATGGTGGTCATGGCTTTGGTGATGTCATAATGGTCGTCATGGCGACGATGATGTCATACTGGTCGTCATGGCGACGGTGACGTCATAATGGTCGTCATGGCGACGATGATGTCATAATGTTCGTCATGGCGACGATGATGTCATATTCGTCGTCATGGCGACGGTGTTGCCATAATGGTCGTCATGGCGAAGATGATGTCATACTGGTCGTCATGGCGACGGTGTTGCCATAATGGTCGTCATGGCGACGATGATGTCATAATGGTCGTCATGGCGACGGTGACGTCATAATGGTCGTCATGGCGACGATGATGTCATAATGGTCGTCATGGCGACGATGATGTCATACTGGTCGTCATGGCGACCGTGTTGCCATAATGGTCGTCATGGCGACGGTGATGTCATAATGGTCGTCACTGCGACGATGATGTCATAATGGTCGTCACGGCGACGGTGATGTCATAATGGTCGTCATGGCGACGATGATGTCATACTGGTCGTTATGGCGACGGTGTTGCCATAATGGTCGTCATGGCGACGATGACGTCATACTGGTCGACATGGCGACTATGATGTCATAATGGTCGTCATGGCGACGGTGATGTCATAATGGTCGTCATGCGGACGATGATGTCATAATGGTCGTCATGGCGACGGTGATGTCATAATGGTCGTCATGCGGACGATGATGTCATAATGGTCGTCATGGCGACGGTGTTGCCATAATGGTCGTCATGGCGACGATGATGTCATAATGGTCGTCATGGCGACGATGATGTCAGTATGGTGGTCATGGCTTTGGTGATGTCATAATGGTCGTCATGGCGACGGTGATATCATAATGGTCGTCATGGCAATGGTGATGTCAGAATGGTCGTCATGGCGACGATGATGTCGGTATGGTGGTCATGGCTTTGGTGATGTCATAATGGTCGTAATGGCGACGATGATGTCATAATGGTCGTCATGGCGATGATGATGTCAATATGGTTGTCATGGCTTTGGTGATGTCGTAATGGTCGTCATGGCGACGGTGATGTCATAATGGTCGTCATGGCGACGATGATGTCATAATGGTCGTCACGGCGACGATGATGTCATAATATTCGTCACGGCGACGGTGATGTCATAATGGTCGTCATGGCGACGATGATGTCATACTGGTCGTCATGGCGACGGTTTTGCCATAATGGTCGTCATGGCGACGATGACGTCATAATGGTCGTCATGGCGACGATTATGTCATACTGGTAGTCATGGTGACGGTGTTGCCATAATGGTCGTCATGGCGACGATGATGTCAATATGGTTGTCATGGCTTTGGTGATGTCATAATGGTCGTCATGGCGACGGTGATGTCATAATGGTCGTCACGGCGACGATGATGTCATAATGGTCGTCACGGCGACGATGATGTCATAATGGTCGTCACGGCGACGATGATGTCATAATGGTCGTCACGGCGACGGTGATGTCATAATGGTCGTCATGGCGACGATGATGTCATACTGGTCGTCATTGCAACGGTGATGTCATAATGGTCGTCATGGCGACGATGATGTCATACTGGTCGTCATGGCGACGATGATGTCATAATGGTCGTCATGGCGACGGTGTTGCCATAATGGTCGTCATGGCGACGATGATGTCATAATGTTCGTCATGGCGACGATGATGTCATAATGGTCGTCATGGCGACGGTGACGTCATAATGGTCGTCATGGCGACGATGACGTCATAATGGTCGTCATGGCGACAATGGTGTCATAATGGTCGTCATGGCGACGATGATGTCATACTGGTCGTCATGGCGACGTTGTTGCCATAATGGTCGTCATGGCGACGATGACGTCATAATGGTCGTCATGGCGACGATGACGTCATAATGGTCGTCATGGCGACGATGATGTCATACTAGTCTTCATGGTGACGGTGTTGCCATAATGGTCGTCATGGCGACGATGATGTCAATATGGTTGTCTTGGCTTTGGTGATGTCATAATTGTCGTCATGGCTTTGGTGATGTCATAATGGTCGTCATGGCGACGGTGATGTCATAATGGTCGTTATGGCGACGATGATGTCATAATGGTCGTCACGGCGACGAAGATGTCATAATGGTCGTCACGGCGACGGTGATGTCATAATGGTCGTCATGGCAATGGTGATGTCAGAATCGTCGTCATGGCGACGATGATGTCAGTATGGTGGTCATGGCTTTGGTGATGTCATAATGGTCGTCATGGCGACGATGATGTCATAATGGTTGTCATGGCGACGGTGATGTCATAATGGTCGTCATGGCGACAATGATGTCATAATGGTCGTCACGGCGACGATGATGTCATAATGTTCGTCACGGCGACGGTGATGTCATAATGGTCGTCATGGCGACGATGATGTCATACTGGTCGTAATTGCGACGGTGATGTCATAATGGTCGTCATGGCGACGATGATGTCATACTGGTCGTCATGGCGACGATGATGTCATAATGGTCGTCATGGCGACGGTGTTGCCATAATGGTCGTCATGGCGACGATGATGTCATAATGTTCGTCATGGCGACGATGATGTCATAATGGTCGTCATGGCGACGGTGACGTCATAATGGTCGTCATGGCGACGATGACGTCATAATGGTCGTCATGGCGACGATGGTGTCATAATGGTCGTCATGGCGACGATGATATCATACTGGTCGTCATGGCGACGGTGTTGCCATAATGGTCGTCATGGCGACGATGATGTCATAATGGTCGTCACGGCGACAATGATGTCATAATGGTCATCACGGCGACGGTGATGTCATAATGGTCGTCATGGCGACGATGATGTCATACTGGTCGTCATGGCGACGTTGTTGCCATAATGGTCGTCATGGCGACGATGACGTCATAATGGTCGTCATGGCGACCATGATGTCATAATGGTCGTCATGGCGACGATGATGTCATACTAGTCGTCATGGTGACGGTGTTGCCATAATGGTCGTCATGGCGACGATGATATCAATATGGTTGTCATGGCTTTGGTGATGTCATAATGGTCGTCATGGCTTTAGTGATGTCATAATGGTCGTCATGGCGACGGTGATGTCATAATGGTCGTTATGGCGACGATGATGTCATAATGGTCGTCACGGCGACGATGATGTCATAATGGTCGTCACGGCGACGGTGATGTCATAATGTTCGTCACGGCGACGGTGATGTCATAATGTTCGTCACGGCGACGGTGATGTCATAATGGTCGTCATGGCGACGATGATGTCATAATGTTCGTCATGGCGACGGTGACGTCATACTGGTCGTCATGGCGACGGTGTTGTCATAATGGTCGTCATGGCGACGATGATGTCATAATGTTCGTCATCGCGACGATGACGTCATAATGGTCGTCATGGAGACGGTGACGTCATAATGGTCGTCATGGCGACGATGATGTCATAATGGTCGTCATGGCGACGGTGACGTCATAATGGTCGTCATGGCGACGATGATGTCATAATGGTCGTCATGGCGACGATGATGTCATATTCGTCGTCATGGCGACGGTGTTGCCATAATGGTCGTCATGGCGAAGATGATGTCATACTGGTCGTCATGGCGACGGTGTTGCCATAATGGTCGTCATGGCGACGATGATGTCATAATGGCCGTCATGGCGACGGTGACGTCATAATGGTCGTCATGGCGACGATGATGTCATAATGGTCGTCATGGCGACCGTGTTGCCATAATGGTCGTCATGGCGACGGTGATGTCATAATGGTCGTCACGGCGACGATGATGTCATAATGGTCGTCACGGCGACGGTGATGTCATAATGGTCGTCATGGCGACGATGATGTCATAATGGTCGTCATGGCGACGGTGACGTCATAATGGTCGTCATGGCGACGATGATGTCATAATGGTCGTCATGGCGACGATGATGTCATATTCGTCGTCATGGCGACGGTGTTGCCATAATGGTCGTCATGGCGAAGATTATGTCATACTGGTCGTCATGGCGACGGTGTTGCCATAATGGTCGTCATGGCGACGATGATGTCATAATGGTCGTCATGGCGACGGTGACGTCATAATGGTCGTCATGGCGACGATGATGTCATAATGGTCGTCATGGCGACGATGATGTCATACTGGTCGTAATGGCGACCGTGTTGCCATAATGGTCGTCATGGCGACGGTGATGTCATAATGGTCGTCACGGCGACGATGATGTCATAATGGTCGTCACGGCGACGGTGATGTCATAATGGTCGTCATGGCGACGATGATCTCATACTGGTCGTTATGGCGACGGTGTTGCCATAATGGTCGTCATGGCGACGATGACGTCATAATGGTCGACATGGCGACTATGATGTCATAATGGTCGTCATGGCGACGATGATGTCATAATGGTCGTCATGGCGACGATGATGTCATACTGGTCGTCATGGCGACGGTGTTGCCATAATGGTCGTCATGGCGGGGATGATGTCATAATGGTCGTTATGGCGACGGTGATGTCATAATGGTCGTCATGGCGACGATGATGTCATACTGGTCGTCATGGCGACGGTGTTGCCATAATGGTCGTCATGGCGACGATGATGTCATAATGGTCGTCATGGCGACGGTGATGTCATAATGGTCGTCATGCGGACGATGATGTCATAATGGTCTCCATGGCGACGGTGTTGCCATAATGGTCGTCATGGCGACGATGATGTCATAATGGTCGTCATGGCGACGATGATGTCAGTATGGTGGTCATGGCTTTGGTGATGTCATAATGGTCGTCATGGCGACGGTGATATCATAATGGTCGTCATGGCTATGGTGATGTCAGAATGGTCGTCATGGCGACGATGATGTCGGTATGGTGGTCATGGCTTTGGTGATGTCATAATGGTCGTAATGGCGACGATGATGTCATAATGGTCGTCATGGCGATGATGATGTCAATATGGTTGTCATGGCTTTGGTGATGTCGTAATGGTCGTCATGGCGACGGTGATGTCATAATGGTCGTCATGGCGACGATGATGTCATAATGGTCGTCACGTCGACGATGATGTCATAATGGTCGTCACGGCGACGGTGATGTCATAATGGTCGTTATGGCGACGATGATGTCATACTGGTCGTCATGGCGACGGTGTTGCCATAATGGTCGTCATGGCGACGATGATGTCATAATGGTCGTCATGGCGACGATGATGTCATAATGTTCGTCATGGCGACGATGATGTCAGAATGGTCGTCATGGCGACGATGATGTCAGTATGGTGGTCATGGCTTTGGTGATGTCATAATGGTCGTCATGGCGACGATGATGTCATAATGGTCGTCATGGCGACGATGATGTCAATATGGTTGTCATGGCTTTGGTGATGTCATAATGGTCGTCATGGCGACGGTGATGTCATAATGGTCGTCATGGCGACGATGATGTCATAATGGTCGTCACGGCGACGATGATGTCATAATGGTCGTCAAGGCGACGGTGATGTCATAATGGTCGTCATGGCGACGATGATGTCTTAATGGTCGTCACGGCGACGATGATGTCATAATGGTCATCACGGCGACGGTGATGTCATAATGGTCGTCATGGCGACGATGATGTCATACTGGTCGTCATGGCGACGTTGTTGCCATAATGGTCGTCATGGCGACGATGATGTCATAATGGTCGTCATGGCGACGATGATGTCATAATGGTCGTCATGGCGACGATGATGTCATACTAGTCGTCATGGTGACGGTGTTGCCATAATGGTCGTCATGGCGACGATGATGTCAATATGGTTGTCATGGCTTTGGTGATGTCATAATGGTCGTCATGGCTTTGGTGATGTCATAATGGTCGTCATGGCGACGGTGATGTCATAATGGTCGTCATGGCGACGATGATGTCATAATGGTTGTCACGGCGACGATGATGTCATAATGGTCGTCACGGCGACGGTGATGTCATAATGGTCGTCATGGCAACGGTGATGTCAGAATGGTCGTCATGGCGACGATGATGTCAGTATGGTGGTCATGGCTTTGGTGATGTCATAATGGTCGTCATGGCGACGATGATGTCATAATGGTTGTCATGGCGACGGTGATGTCATAATGGTCGTCATGGCGACGATGATGTCATAATGGTCGTCACGGCGACGATGATGTCATAATGTTCGTCACGGCGACGGTGATGTCATAATGGTCGTCATGGCGACGATGATGTCATACTGGTCGTCATTGCGACGGTGATGTCATAATGGTCGTCATGGCGACGATGATGTCATACTGGTCGTCATGGCGACGATGATGTCATAATGGTCGTCATGGCGACGGTGTTGCCATAATGGTCGTCATGGCGACGATGATGTCATAATGTTCGTCATGGCGACGATGATGTCATAATGGTCGTCATGGCGACGATGACGTCATAATGGTCGTCATGGCGACGATGGTGTCATAATGGTCGTCATGGCGACGATGATGTCATACTGGTCGTCATGGCGACGGAGTTGCCATAATGGTCGTCACGGCGACAATTATGTCATAATGGTCATCACGGCGACGGTGATGTCATAATGGTCGTCATGGCGACGATGATGTCATACTGGTCGTCATGGCGACGTTGTTGCCATAATGGTCGTCATGGCGACGATGACGTCATAATGGTCGTCATGGCGACGATGACGTCATAATGGTCGTCATGGCGACGATGATGTCATACTAGTCGTCATGGTGACGGTGTTGCCATAATGGTCGTCATGGCGACGATGATGTCAATATGGTTGTCTTGGCTTTGGTGATGTCATAATGGTCGTCATGGCTTTGGTGATGTCATAATGGTCGTCATGGCGACGGTGATGTCATAATGGTCGTTATGGCGACGATGATGTCATAATGGTCGTCACGGCGACGAAGATGTGATAATGGTCGTCACGGCGACGGTGATGTCATAATGGTCGTCATGGCAATGGTGATGTCAGAATCGTCGTCATGGCGACGATGATGTCAGTATGGTGGTCATGGCTTTGGTGATGTCATAATGGTCGTCATGGCGACGATGATGTCATAATGGTTGTCATGGCGACGGTGATGTCATAATGGTCGTCATGGCGACAATGATGTCATAATGGTCGTCACGGCGACGATGATGTCATAATGTTCGTCACGGCGACGGTGATGTCATAATGGTCGTCATGGCGACGATGATGTCATACTGGTCGTAATTGCGACGGTGATGTCATAATGGTCGTCATGGCGACGATGATGTCATACTGGTCGTCATGGCGACGATGATGTCATAATGGTCGTCATGGCGACGGTGTTGCCATAATGGTCGTCATGGCGACGATGATGTCATAATGTTCGTCATGGCGACGATGATGTCATAATGGTCGTCATGGCGACGGTGACGTCATAATGGTCGTCATGGCGACGATGACGTCATAATCGTCGTCATGGCGACGATGGTGTCATAATGGTCGTCATGGCGACGATGATGTCATACTGGTCGTCATGGCGACGGTGTTGCCATAATGGTCGTCATGGCGACGATGATGTCATAATGGTCGTCACGGCGACAATGATGTCATAATGGTCATCACGGCGACGGTGATGTCATAATGGTCGTCATGGCGACGATGATGTCATACTGGTCGTCATGGCGACGTTGTTGCCATAATGGTCGTCATGGCGACGATGACGTCATAATGGTCGTCATGACGACCATGACGTCATAATGGTCGTCATGGCGACGATGATGTCATACTAGTCGTCATGGTGACGGTGTTGCCATAATGGTCGTCATGGCGACGATGATGTCAATATGGTTGTCATGGCTTTGGTGATGTCATAATGGTCGTCATGGCTTTGGTGATGTCATAATGGTCGTCATGGCGACGGTGATGTCATAATGGTCGTTATGGCGACGATGATGTCATAATGGTCGTGACGGCGACGATGATGTCATAATGGTCGTCACGGCGACGGTGATGTCATAATGTTCGTCACGGCGACGGTGATGTCATAATGTTCGTCACGGCGACGGTGATGTCATAATGGTCGTCATGGCGACGATGATGTCATAATGTTCGTCATGGCGACGGTGACGTCATACTGGTCGTCATGGCGACGGTGTTGTCATAATGGTCGTCATGGCGACGATGATGTCATAATGTTCGTCATCGCGACGATGACGTCATAATGGTCGTCATGGAGACGGTGACGTCATAATGGTCGTCATGGCGACGATGATGTCATAATGGTCGTCATGGCGACGATGATGTCATACTCGTCGTCATGGCGACGGTGTTGCCATAATGGTCGTCATGGCGACGATTATGTCAAACTGGTCGTCATGGCGACGGTGTTGCCATAATGGTCGTCATGGCGACGATGATGTCATAATGGTCGTCATGGCGACGGTGACGTCATAATGGTCGTCATGGCGACGATGATGTCATAATGGTCGTCATGGCGACGATGATGTCATATTCGTCGTCATGGCGACGGTGTTGCCATAATGGTCGTCATGGCGAAGATGATGTCATACTGGTCGTCATGGCGACGGTGTTGCCATAATGGTCGTCATGGCGACGATGATGTCATAATGGCCGTCATGGCGACGGTGACGTCATAATGGTCGTCATGGCGACGATGATGTCATAATGGTCGTCATGGCGACCGTGTTGCCATAATGGTCGTCATGGCGACGGTGATGTCATAATGGTCGTCACGGCGACGATGATGTCATAATGGTCGTCACGGCGACGGTGATGTCATAATGGTCGTCATGGCGACGATGATGTCATAATGGTCGTCATGGCGACGGTGACGTCATAATGGTCGTCATGGCGACGATGATGTCATATTCGTCGTCATGGCGACGGTGTTGCCATAATGGTCGTCATGGCGAAGATTATGTCATACTGGTCGTCATGGCGACGGTGTTGCCATAATGGTCGTCATGGCGACGATGATGTCATAATGGTCGTCATGGCGACGGTGACGTCATAATGGTCGTCATGGCGACGATGATGTCATAATGGTCGTCATGGCGACGATGATGTCATACTGGTCGTAATGGCGACCGTGTTGCCATAATGGTCGTCATGGCGACGGTGATGTCATAATGGTCGTCACGGCGACGATGATGTCATAATGGTCGTCACGGCGACGGTGATGTCATAATGGTCGTCATGGCGACGATGATGTCATACTGGTCGTTATGGCGACGGTGTTGCCATAATGGTCGTCATGGCGACGATGACGTCATAATGGTCGACATGGCGACTATGATGTCATAATGGTCGTCATGGCGACGATGATGTCATAATGGTCGTCATGGAGACGATGATGTCATACTGGTCGTCATGGCGACGGTGTTGCCATAATGGTCGTCATGGCGGGGATGATGTCATAATGGTCGTCATGGCGACGGTGATGTCATAATGGTCGTCATGGCGACGATGATGTCATACTGGTCGTCATGGCGACGGTGTTGCCATAATGGTCGTCATGGCGACGATGATGTCATAATGGTCGTCATGGCGACGGTGATGTCATAATGGTCGTCATGCGGACGATGATGTCATAATGGTCTCCATGGCGACGGTGTTGCCATAATGGTCGTCATGGCGACGATGATGTCATAATGGTCGTCATGGCGACGATGATGTCAGTATGGTGGTCATGGCTTTGGTGATGTCATAATGGTCGTCATGGCGACGGTGATATCATAATGGTCGTCATGGCTATGGTGATGTCAGAATGGTCGTCATGGCGACGATGATGTCGGTATGGTGGTCATGGCTTTGGTGATGTCATAATGGTCGTAATGGCGACGATGATGTCATAATGGTCGTCATGGCGATGATGATGTCAATATGGTTGTCATGGCTTTGGTGATGTCGTAATGGTCGTCATGGCGACGGTGATGTCATAATGGTCGTCATGGCGACGATGATGTCATAATGGTCGTCACGTCGACGATGATGTCATAATGGTCGTCACGGCGACGGTGATGTCATAATGGTCGTCATGGCGACGATGATGTCATACTGGTCGTCATGGCGACGGTGTTGCCATAATGGTCGTCATGGCGACGATGATGTCATAATGGTCGTCATGGCGACGATGATGTCATAATGGTCGTCATGGCGACGATGATGTCAGAATGGTCGTCATGGCGACGATGATGTCAGTATGGTGGTCATGGCTTTGGTGATGTCATAATGGTCGTCATGGCGACGATGATGTCATAATGGTCGTCATGGCGACGATGATGTCAATATGGTTGTCATGGCTTTGGTGATGTCATAATGGTCGTCATGGCGACGGTGATGTCATAATGGTCGTCATGGCGACGATGATGTCATAATGGTCGTCACGGCGACGATGATGTCATAATGGTCGTCAAGGCGACGGTGATGTCATAATGGTCGTCATGGCGACGATGATGTCTTAATGGTCGTCACGGCGACGATGATGTCATAATGGTCATCACGGCGACGGTGATGTCATAATGGTCGTCATGGCGACGATGATGTCATACTGGTCGTCATGGCGACGTTGTTGCCATAATGGTCATCATGGCGACGATGATGTCATAATGGTCGTCATGGCGACGATGATGTCATAATGGTCGTCATGGCGACGATGATGTCATACTAGTCGTCATGGTGACGGTGTTGCCATAATGGTCGTCATGGCGACGATGATGTCAATATGGTTGTCATGGCTTTGGTGATGTCATAATGGTCGTCATGGCTTTGGTGATGTCATAATGGTCGTCATGGCGACGGTGATGTCATAATGGTCGTCATGGCGACGATGATGTCATAATGGTTGTCACGGCGACGATGATGTCATAATGGTCGTCACGGCGACGGTGATGTCATAATGGTCGTCATGGCAACGGTGATGTCAGAATGGTCGTCATGGCGACGATGATGTCAGTATGGTGGTCATGGCTTTGGTGATGTCATAATGGTCGTCATGGCGACGATGATGTCATAATGGTTGTCATGGCGACGGTGATGTCATAATGGTCGTCATGGCGACGATGATGTCATAATGGTCGTCACGGCGACGATGATGTCATAATGTTCGTCACGGCGACGGTGATGTCATAATGGTCGTCATGGCGACGATGATGTCATACTGGTCGTCATTGCGACGGTGATGTCATAATGGTCGTCATGGCGACGATGATGTCATACTGGTCGTCATGGCGACGATGATGTCATAATGGTCGTCATGGCGACGGTGTTGCCATAATGGTCGTCATGGCGACGATGATGTCATAATGTTCGTCATGGCGACGATGATGTCATAATGGTCGTCATGGCGACGATGACGTCATAATGGTCGTCATGGCGACGATGGTGTCATAATGGTCGTCATGGCGACGATGATGTCATACTGGTCGTCATGGCGACGGAGTTGCCATAATGGTCGTCACGGCGACAATTATGTCATAATGGTCATCACGGCGACGGTGATGTCATAATGGTCGTCATGGCGACGATGATGTCATACTGGTCGTCATGGCGACGTTGTTGCCATAATGGTCGTCATGGCGACGATGACGTCATAATGGTCGTCATGGCGACGATGACGTCATAATGGTCGTCATGGCGACGATGATGTCATACTAGTCGTCATGGTGACGGTGTTGCCATAATGGTCGTCATGGCGACGATGATGTCAATATGGTTGTCTTGGCTTTGGTGATGTCATAATGGTCGTCATGGCTTTGGTGATGTCATAATGGTCGTCATGGCGACGGTGATGTCATAATGGTCGTTATGGCGACGATGATGTCATAATGGTCGTCACGGCGACGAAGATGTGATAATGGTCGTCACGGCGACGGTGATGTCATAATGGTCGTCATGGCAATGGTGATGTCAGAATCGTCGTCATGGCGACGATGATGTCAGTATGGTGGTCATGGCTTTGGTGATGTCATAATGGTCGTCATGGCGACGATGATGTGATAATGGTTGTCATGGCGACGGTGATGTCATAATGGTCGTCATGGCGACAATGATGTCATAATGGTCGTCACGGCGACGATGATGTCATAATGTTCGTCACGGCGACGGTGATGTCATAATGGTCGTCATGGCGACGATGATGTCATACTGGTCGTAATTGCGACGGTGATGTCATAATGGTCGTCATGGCGACGATGATGTCATACTGGTCGTCATGGCGACGATGATGTCATAATGGTCGTCATGGCGACGGTGTTGCCATAATGGTCGTCATGGCGACGATGATGTCATAATGTTCGTCATGGCGACGATGATGTCATAATGGTCGTCATGGCGACGGTGACGTCATAATGGTCGTCATGGCGACGATGACGTCATAATCGTCGTCATGGCGACGATGGTGTCATAATGGTCGTCATGGCGACGATGATGTCATACTGGTCGTCATGGCGACGGTGTTGCCATAATGGTCGTCATGGCGACGATGATGTCATAATGGTCGTCACGGCGACAATTATGTCATAATGGTCATCACGGCGACGGTGATGTCATAATGGTCGTCATGGCGACGATGATGTCATACTGGTCGTCATGGCGACGTTGTTGCCATAATGGTCGTCATGGCGACGATGACGTCATAATGGTCGTCATGGCGACCATGACGTCATAATGGTCGTCATGGCGACGATGATGTCATACTAGTCGTCATGGTGACGGTGTTGCCATAATGGTCGTCATGGCGACGATGATGTCAATATGGTTGTCATGGCTTTGGTGATGTCATAATGGTCGTCATGGCTTTGGTGATGTCATAATGGTCGTCATGGCGACGGTGATGTCATAATGGTCGTTATGGCGACGATGATGTCATAATGGTCGTGACGGCGACGATGATGTCATAATGGTCGTCACGGCGACGGTGATGTCATAATGTTCGTCACGGCGACGGTGATGTCATAATGTTCGTCACGGCGACGGTGATGTCATAATGGTCGTCATGGCGACGATGATGTCATAATGTTCGTCATGGCGACGGTGACGTCATACTGGTCGTCATGGCGACGGTGTTGTCATAATGGTCGTCATGGCGACGATGATGTCATAATGTTCGTCATCGCGACGATGACGTCATAATGGTCGTTATGGAGACGGTGACGTCATAATGGTCGTCATGGCGACGATGATGTCATAATGGTCGTCATGGCGACGATGATGTCATACTCGTCGTCATGGCGACGGTGTTGCCATAATGGTCGTCATGGCGACGATTATGTCAAACTGGTCGTCATGGCGACGGTGTTGCCATAATGGTCGTCATGGCGACGATGATGTCATAATGGTCGTCATGGCGACGGTGACGTCATAATGGTCGTCATGGCGACGATGATGTCATAATGGTCGTCATGGCGACGATGATGTCATATTCGTCGTCATGGCGACGGTGTTGCCATAATGGTCGTCATGGCGAAGATGATGTCATACTGGTCGTCATGGCGACGGTGTTGCCATAATGGTCGTCATGGCGACGATGATGTCATAATGGCCGTCATGGCGACGGTGACGTCATAATGGTCGTCATGGCGACGATGATGTCATAATGGTCGTCATGGCGACGATGATGTCATACTGGTCGTAATGGCGACCGTGTTGCCATAATGGTCGTCATGGCGACGGTGATGTCATAATGGTCGTCACGGCGACGATGATGTCATAATGGTCGTCACGGCGACGGTGATGTCATAATGGTCGTCATGGCGACGATGATGTCATAATGGTCGTCATGGCGACGGTGACGTCATAATGGTCGTCATGGCGACGATGATGTCATAATGGTCGTCATGGCGACGATGATGTCATATTCGTCGTCATGGCGACGGTGTTGCCATAATGGTCGTCATGGCGAAGATTATGTCATACTGGTCGTCATGGCGACGGTGTTGCCATAATGGTCGTCATGGCGACGATGATGTCATAATGGTCGTCATGGCGACGGTGACGTCATAATGGTCGTCATGGCGACGATGATGTCATAATGGTCGTCATGGCGACGATGATGTCATACTGGTCGTAATGGCGACCGTGTTGCCATAATGGTCGTCATGGCGACGGTGATGTCATAATGGTCGTCACGGCGACGATGATGTCATAATGGTCGTCACGGCGACGGTGATGTCATAATGGTCGTCATGGCGACGATGATGTCATAATTGTCGTCATGGCGACGATGATGTCATATTCGTCGTCATGGCGACGGTGTTGCCATAATGGTCGTCATGGCGAAGATGATGTCATACTGGTCGTCATGGCGACGGTGTTGCCATAATGGTCGTCATGGCGACGATGATGTCATAATGGCCGTCATGGCGACGGTGACGTCATAATGGTCGTCATGGCGACGATGATGTCATAATGGTCGTCATGGCGACCGTGTTGCCATAATGGTCGTCATGGCGACGGTGATGTCATAATGGTCGTCACGGCGACGATGATGTCATAATGGTCGTCACGGCGACGGTGATGTCATAATGGTCGTCATGGCGACGATGATGTCATAATGGTCGTCATGGCGACGGTGACGTCATAATGGTCGTCATGGCGACGGTGACGTCATAATGGTCGTCATGGCGACGATGATGTCATATTCGTCGTCATGGCGACGGTGTTGCCATAATGGTCGTCATGGCGAAGATTATGTCATACTGGTCGTCATGGCGACGGTGTTGCCATAATGGTCGTCATGGCGACGATGACGTCATAATGGTCGTCATGGCGACGATGATGTCATAATGGTCGTCATGGCGACGATGATGTCATACTGGTCGTAATGGCGACCGTGTTGCCATAATGGTCGTCATGGCGACGATGATGTCATAATGGTCGTCATGGCGACGGTGACGTCATAATGGTCGTCATGGCGACGATGATGTCATAATGGTCGTCATGGCGACGATGATGTCATACTGGTCGTAATGGCGACCGTGTTGCCATAATGGTCGTCATGGCGACGGTGATGTCATAATGGTCGTCACGGCGACGATGATGTCATAATGGTCGTCACGGCGACGGTGATGTCATAATGGTCGTCATGGCGACGATGATGTCATACTGGTCGTCATGGCGACGATGATGTCATACTGGTCGTTATGGCGACGGTGTTGCCATAATGGTCGTCATGGCGACGATGACGTCATAATGGTCGACATGGCGACTATGATGTCATAATGGTCGTCATGGCGACGATGATGTCATAATGGTCGTCATGGCGACGATGATGTTATACTGGTCGTCATGGCGACGGTGTTGCCATAATGGTCGTCATGGCGGGGATGATGTCATAATGGTCGTCATGGCGACGGTGATGTCATAATGGTCGTCATGGCGACGATGATGTCATACTGGTCGTCATGGCGACGGTGTTGCCATAATGGTCGTCATGGCGACGATGATGTCATAATGGTCGTCATGGCGACGGTGATGTCATAATGGTCGTCATGCGGACGATGATGTCATAATGGTCTCCATGGCGACGGTGTTGCCATAATGGTCGTCATGGCGACGATGATGTCATAATGGTCGTCATGGCGACGATGATGTCAGTATGGTGGTCATGGCTTTGGTGATGTCATAATGGTCGTCATGGCGACGGTGATATCATAATGGTCGTCATGGCTATGGTGATGTCAGAATGGTCGTCATGGCGACGATGATGTCGGTATGGTGGTCATGGCTTTGGTGATGTCATAATGGTCGTAATGGCGACGATGATGTCATAATGGTCGTCATGGCGATGATGATGAAAATATGGTTGTCATGGCTTTGGTGATGTCGTAATGGTCGTCATGGCGACGGTGATGTCATAATGGTCGTCATGGCGACGATGATGTCATAATGGTCGTCACGTCGACGATGATGTCATAATGGTCGTCACGTCGACGATGATGTCATAATGGTCGTCACGGCGACGGTGATGTCATAATGGTCGTCATGGCGACGATGATGTCATACTGGTCGTCATGGCGACGGTGTTGCCATAATGGTCGTCATGGCGACGATGATGTCATAATGGTCGTCATGGCGACGATGATGTCATAATGGTCGTCATGGCGACGATGATGTCAGAATGGTCGTCATGGCGACGATGATGTCAGTATGGTGGTCATGGCTTTGGTGATGTCATAATGGTCGTCATGGCGACGATGATGTCATAATGGTCGTCATGGCGACGATGATGTCAATATGGTTGTCATGGCTTTGGTGATGTCATAATGGTCGTCATGGCGACGGTGATGTCATAATGGTCGTCATGGCGACGATGATGTCATAATGGTCGTCACGGCGACGATGATGTCATAATGGTCGTCAAGGCGACGGTGATGTCATAATGGTCGTCATGGCGACGATGATGTCTTAATGGTCGTCACGGCGACGATGATGTCATAATGGTCATCACGGCGACGGTGATGTCATAATGGTCGTCATGGCGACGATGATGTCATACTGGTCGTCATGGCGACGTTGTTGCCATAATGGTCATCATGGCGACGATGATGTCATAATGGTCGTCATGGCGACGATGATGTCATAATGGTCGTCATGGCGACGATGATGTCATACTAGTCGTCATGGTGACGGTGTTGCCATAATGGTCGTCATGGCGACGATGATGTCAATATGGTTGTCATGGCTTTGGTGATGTCATAATGGTCGTCATGGCTTTGGTGATGTCATAATGGTCGTCACGGCGACGGTGATGTCATAATGGTCGTCATGGCAACGGTGATGTCAGAATGGTCGTCATGGCGACGATGATGTCAGTATGGTGGTCATGGCTTTGGTGATGTCATAATGGTCGTCATGGCGACGATGATGTCATAATGGTTGTCATGGCGACGGTGATGTCATAATGGTCGTCATGGCGACGATGATGTCATAATGGTCGTCACGGCGACGATGATGTCATAATGTTCGTCACGGCGACGGTGATGTCATAATGGTCGTCATGGCGACGATGATGTCATACTGGTCGTCATTGCGACGGTGATGTCATAATGGTCGTCATGGCGACGATGATGTCATACTGGTCGTCATGGCGACGATGATGTCATAATGGTCGTCATGGCGACGGTGTTGCCATAATGGTCGTCATGGCGACGATGATGTCATAATGTTCGTCATGGCGACGATGATGTCATAATGGTCGTCATGGCGACGATGACGTCATAATGGTCGTCATGGCGACGATGGTGTCATAATGGTCGTCATGGCGACGATGATGTCATACTGGTCGTCATGGCGACGGAGTTGCCATAATGGTCGTCACGGCGACAATTATGTCATAATGGTCATCACGGCGACGGTGATGTCATAATGGTCGTCATAGCGACGATGATGTCATACTGGTCGTCATGGCGACGTTGTTGCCATAATGGTCGTCATGGCGACGATGACGTCATAATGGTCGTCATGGCGACGATGACGTCATAATGGTCGTCATGGCGACGATGATGTCATACTAGTTGTCATGGTGACGGTGTTGCCATAATGGTCGTCATGGCGACGATGATGTCAATATGGTTGTCTTGGCTTTGGTGATGTCATAATGGTCGTCATGGCTTTGGTGATGTCATAATGGTCGTCATGGCGACGGTGATGTCATAATGGTCATTATGGCGACGATGATGTCATAATGGTCGTCACGGCGACGAAGATGTGATAATGGTCGTCACGGCGACGGTGATGTCATAATGGTCGTAATTGCGACGGTGATGTCATAATGGTCGTCATGGCGACGATGATGTCATACTGGTCGTCATGGCGACGATGATGTCATAATGGTCGTCATGGCGACGGTGTTGCCATAATGGTCGTCATGGCGACGATGATGTCATAATGTTCGTCATGGCGACGATGATGTCATAATGGTCGTCATGGCGACGGTGACGTCATAATGGTCGTCATGGCGACGATGACGTCATAATCGTCGTCATGGCGACGATGGTGTCATAATGGTCGTCATGGCGACGATGATGTCATACTGGTCGTCATGGCGACGGTGTTGCCATAATGGTCGTCATGGCGACGATGATGTCATAATGGTCGTCACGGCGACAATTATGTCATAATGGTCATCACGGCGACGGTGATGTCATAATGGTCGTCATGGCGACGATGATGTCATACTGGTCGTCATGGCGACGTTGTTGCCATAATGGTCGTCATGGCGACGATGACGTCATAATGGTCGTCATGGCGACCATGACGTCATAATGGTCGTCATGGCGACGATGATGTCATACTATTCGTCATGGTGACGGTGTTGCCATAATGGTCGTCATGGCGACGATGATGTCAATATGGTTGTCATGGCTTTGGTGATGTCATAATGGTCGTCATGGCTTTGGTGATGTCATAATGGTCGTCATGGCGACGATGATGTCATACTGGTCGTCATGGCGACGGTGTTGCCATAATGGTCGTCATGGCGACGATGATGTCATAATGGTCGTCATGGCGACGGTGATGTCATAATGGTCGTCATGCGGACGATGATGTCATAATGGTCGTCATGGCGACGGTGATGTCATAATGGTCGTCATGCGGACGATGATGTCATAATGGTCGTCATGGCGACGGTGTTGCCATAATGGTCGTCATGGCGACGATGATGTCATAATGGTCGTCATGGCGACGATGATGTCAGTATGGTGGTCATGGCTTTGGTGATGTCATAATGGTCGTCATGGCGACGGTGATATCATAATGGTCGTCATGGCAATGGTGATGTCAGAATGGTCGTCATGGCGACGATGATGTCGGTATGGTGGTCATGGCTTTGGTGATGTCATAATGGTCGTAATGGCGACGATGATGTCATAATGGTCGTCATGGCGATGATGATGTCAATATGGTTGTCATGGCTTTGGTGATGTCGTAATGGTCGTCATGGCGACGGTGATGTCATAATGGTCGTCATGGCGACGATGATGTCATAATGGTCGTCACGGCGACGATGATGTCATAATATTCGTCACGGCGACGGTGATGTCATAATGGTCGTCATGGCGACGATGATGTCATACTGGTCGTCATGGCGACGGTTTTGCCATAATGGTCGTCATGGCGACGATGACGTCATAATGGTCGTCATGGCGACGATTATGTCATACTGGTAGTCATGGTGACGGTGTTGCCATAATGGTCGTCATGGCGACGATGATGTCAATATGGTTGTCATGGCTTTGGTGATGTCATAATGGTCGTCATGGCGACGGTGATGTCATAATGGTCGTCACGGCGACGATGATGTCATAATGGTCGTCACGGCGACGATGATGTCATAATGGTCGTCACGGCGACGGTGATGTCATAATGGTCGTCATGGCGACGATGATGTCATACTGGTCGTCATTGCAACGGTGATGTCATAATGGTCGTCATGGCGACGATGATGTCATACTGGTCGTCATGGCGACGATGATGTCATAATGGTCGTCATGGCGACGGTGTTGCCATAATGGTCGTCATGGCGACGATGATGTCATAATGTTCGTCATGGCGACGATGATGTCATAATGGTCGTCATGGCGACGGTGACGTCATAATGGTCGTCATGGCGACGATGACGTCATAATGGTCGTCATGGCGACGATGGTGTCATAATGGTCGTCATGGCGACGATGATGTCATACTGGTCGTCATGGCGACGTTGTTGCCATAATGGTCGTCATGGCGACGATGACGTCATAATGGTCGTCATGGCGACGATGACGTCATAATGGTCGTCATGGCGACGATGATGTCATACTAGTCTTCATGGTGACGGTGTTGCCATAATGGTCGTCATGGCGACGATGATGTCAATATGGTTGTCTTGGCTTTGGTGATGTCATAATTGTCGTCATGGCTTTGGTGATGTCATAATGGTCGTCATGGCGACGGTGATGTCATAATGGTCGTTATGGCGACGATGATGTCATAATGGTCGTCACGGCGACGAAGATGTCATAATGGTCGTCACGGCGACGGTGATGTCATAATGGTCGTCATGGCAATGGTGATGTCAGAATCGTCGTCATGGCGACGATGATGTCAGTATGGTGGTCATGGCTTTGGTGATGTCATAATGGTCGTCATGGCGACGATGATGTCATAATGGTTGTCATGGCGACGGTGATGTCATAATGGTCGTCATGGCGACAATGATGTCATAATGGTCGTCACGGCGACGATGATGTCATAATGTTCGTCACGGCGACGGTGATGTCATAATGGTCGTCATGGCGACGATGATGTCATACTGGTCGTAATTGCGACGGTGATGTCATAATGGTCGTCATGGCGACGATGATGTCATACTGGTCGTCATGGCGACGATGATGTCATAATGGTCGTCATGGCGACGGTGTTGCCATAATGGTCGTCATGGCGACGATGATGTCATAATGTTCGTCATGGCGACGATGATGTCATAATGGTCGTCATGGCGACGGTGACGTCATAATGGTCGTCATGGCGACGATGACGTCATAATGGTCGTCATGGCGACGATGGTGTCATAATGGTCGTCATGGCGACGATGATATCATACTGGTCGTCATGGCGACGGTGTTGCCATAATGGTCGTCATGGCGACGATGATGTCATAATGGTCGTCACGGCGACAATGATGTCATAATGGTCATCACGGCGACGGTGTTGCCATAATGGTCGTCATGGTGACGATGATGTCATGATGGTCGTCATGGCGACGATGACGTCATAATGGTCGTCATGGCGACAATGATGTCATAATGGTCGTCACGGCGACGATGATGTCATAATGTTCGTCACGGCGACGGTGATGTCATAATGGTCGTCATGGCGACGATGATGTCATACTGGTCGTAATTGCGACGGTGATGTCATAATGGTCGTCATGGCGACGATGATGTCATACTGGTCGTCATGGCGACGATGATGTCATAATGGTCGTCATGGCGACGGTGTTGCCATAATGGTCGTCATGGCGACGATGATGTCATAATGTTCGTCATGGCGACGATGATGTCATAATGGTCGTCATGGCGACGGTGACGTCATAATGGTCGTCATGGCGACGATGATGTCATACTGGTCGTCATGGCGACGTTGTTGCCATAATGGTCGTCATGGCGACGATGACGTCATAATGGTCGTCATGGCGACCATGACGTCATAATGGTCGTCATGGCGACGATGATGTCATACTAGTCGTCATGGTGACGGTGTTGCCATAATGGTCGTCATGGCGACGATGATATCAATATGGTTGTCATGGCTTTGGTGATGTCATAATGGTCGTCATGGCTTTGGTGATGTCATAATGGTCGTCATGGCGACGGTGATGTCATAATGGTCGTTATGGCGACGATGATGTCATAATGGTCGTCACGGCGACGATGATGTCATAATGGTCGTCACGGCGACGGTGATGTCATAATGTTCGTCACGGCGACGGTGATGTCATAATGTTCGTCACGGCGACGGTGATGTCATAATGGTCGTCATGGCGACGATGATGTCATAATGTTCGTCATGGCGACGGTGACGTCATACTGGTCGTCATGGCGACGGTGTTGTCATAATGGTCGTCATGGCGACGATGATGTCATAATGTTCGTCATCGCGACGATGACGTCATAATGGTCGTCATGGAGACGGTGACGTCATAATGGTCGTCATGGCGACGATGATGTCATAATGGTCGTCATGGCGACGATGATGTCATACTCGTCGTCATGGCGACGGTGTTGCCATAATGGTCGTCATGGCGACGATTATGTCAAACTGGTCGTCATGGCGACGGTGTTGCCATAATGGTCGTCATGGCGACGATGATGTCATAATGGTCGTCATGGCGACGGTGACGTCATAATGGTCGTCATGGCGACGATGATGTCATAATGGTCGTCATGGCGACGATGATGTCATATTCGTCGTCATGGCGACGGTGTTGCCATAATGGTCGTCATGGCGAAGATGATGTCATACTGGTCGTCATGGCGACGGTGTTGCCATAATGGTCGTCATGGCGACGATGATGTCATAATGGCCGTCATGGCGACGGTGACGTCATAATGGTCGTCATGGCGACGATGATGTCATAATGGTCGTCATGGCGACCGTGTTGCCATAATGGTCGTCATGGCGACGGTGATGTCATAATGGTCGTCACGGCGACGATGATGTCATAATGGTCGTCACGGCGACGGTGATGTCATAATGGTCGTCATGGCGACGATGATGTCATAATGGTCGTCATGGCGACGGTGACGTCATAATGGTCGTCATGGCGACGATGATGTCATAATGGTCGTCATGGCGACGATGATGTCATATTCGTCGTCATGGCGACGGTGTTGCCATAATGGTCGTCATGGCGAAGATTATGTCATACTGGTCGTCATGGCGACGGTGTTGCCATAATGGTCGTCATGGCGACGATGATGTCATAATGGTCGTCATGGCGACGGTGACGTCATAATGGTCGTCATGGCGACGATGATGTCATAATGGACGTCATGGCGACGATGATGTCATACTGGTCGTAATGGCGACCGTGTTGCCATAATGGTCGTCATGGCGACGGTGATGTCATAATGGTCGTCACGGCGACGATGATGTCATAATGGTCGTCACGGCGACGGTGATGTCATAATGGTCGTCATGGCGACGATGATGTCATACTGGTCGTTATGGCGACGGTGTTGCCATAATGGTCGTCATGGCGACGATGACGTCATAATGGTCGACATGGCGACTATGATGTCATAATGGTCGTCATGGCGACGATGATGTCATAATGGTCGTCATGGCGACGATGATGTCATACTGGTCGTCATGGCGACGGTGTTGCCATAATGGTCGTCATGGCGGGGATGATGTCATAATGGTCGTCATGGCGACGGTGATGTCATAATGGTCGTCATGGCGACGATGATGTCATACTGGTCGTCATGGCGACGGTGTTGCCATAATGGTCGTCATGGCGACGATGATGTCATAATGGTCGTCATGGCGACGGTGATGTCATAATGGTCGTCATGCGGACGATGATGTCATAATGGTCTCCATGGCGACGGTGTTGCCATAATGGTCGTCATGGCGACGATGATGTCATAATGGTCGTCATGGCGACGATGATGTCAGTATGGTGGTCATGGCTTTGGTGATGTCATAATGGTCGTCATGGCGACGGTGATATCATAATGGTCGTCATGGCTATGGTGATGTCAGAATGGTCGTCATGGCGACGATGATGTCGGTATGGTGGTCATGGCTTTGGTGATGTCATAATGGTCGTAATGGCGACGATGATGTCATAATGGTCGTCATGGCGATGATGATGTCAATATGGTTGTCATGGCTTTGGTGATGTCGTAATGGTCGTCATGGCGACGGTGATGTCATAATGGTCGTCATGGCGACGATGATGTCATAATGGTCGTCACGTCGACGATGATGTCATAATGGTCGTCACGGCGACGGTGATGTCATAATGGTCGTCATGGCGACGATGATGTCATACTGGTCGTCATGGCGACGGTGTTGCCATAATGGTCGTCATGGCGACGATGATGTCATAATGGTCGTCATGGCGACGATGATGTCATAATGGTCGTCATGGCGACGATGATGTCAGAATGGTCGTCATGGCGACGATGATGTCAGTATGGTGGTCATGGCTTTGGTGATGTCATAATGGTCGTCATGGCGACGATGATGTCATAATGGTCGTCATGGCGACGATGATGTCAATATGGTTGTCATGGCTTTGGTGATGTCATAATGGTCGTCATGGCGACGGTGATGTCATAATGGTCGTCATGGCGACGATGATGTCATAATGGTCGTCACGGCGACGATGATGTCATAATGGTCGTCAAGGCGACGGTGATGTCATAATGGTCGTCATGGCGACGATGATGTCTTAATGGTCGTCACGGCGACGATGATGTCATAATGGTCATCACGGCGATGGTGATGTCATAATGGTCGTCATGGCGACGATGATGTCATACTGGTCGTCATGGCGACGTTGTTGCCATAATGGTCATCATGGCGACGATGATGTCATAATGGTCGTCATGGCGACGATGATGTCATAATGGTCGTCATGGCGACGATGATGTCATACTAGTCGTCATGGTGACGGTGTTGCCATAATGGTCGTCATGGCGACAATGATGTCAATATGGTTGTCATGGCTTTGGTGATGTCATAATGGTCGTCATGGCTTTGGTGATGTCATAATGGTCGTCATGGCGACGGTGATGTCATAATGGTCGTCATGGCGACGGTGATATCATAATGGTCGTCATGGCTATGGTGATGTCAGAATGGTCGTCATGGCGACGATGATGTCGGTATGGTGGTCATGGCTTTGGTGATGTCATAATGGTCGTAATGGCGACGATGATGTCATAATGGTCGTCATGGCGATGATGATGTCAATATGGTTGTCATGGCTTTGGTGATGTCGTAATGGTCGTCATGGCGACGGTGATATCATAATGGTCGTCATGGCGACGATGATGTCATAATGGTCGTCACGTCGACGATGATGTCATAATGGTCGTCACGGCGACGGTGATGTCATAATGGTCGTCATGGCGACGATGATGTCATACTGGTCGTCATGGCGACGGTGTTGCCATAATGGTCGTCATGGCGACGATGATGTCATAATGGTCGTCATGGCGACGATGATGTCATAATGGTCGTCATGGCGACGATGATGTCAGAATGGTCGTCATGGCGACGATGATGTCAGTATGGTGGTCATGGCTTTGGTGATGTCATAATGGTCGTCATGGCGACGATGATGTCATAATGGTCGTCATGGCGACGATGATGTCAATATGGTTGTCATGGCTTTGGTGATGTCATAATGGTCGTCATGGCGACGGTGATGTCATAATGGTCGTCATGGCGACGATGATGTCATAATGGTCGTCACGGCGACGATGATGTCATAATGGTCGTCAAGGCGACGGTGATGTCATAATGGTCGTCATGGCGACGATGATGTCTTAATGGTCGTCACGGCGACGATGATGTCATAATGGTCATCACGGCGACGGTGATGTCATAATGGTCGTCATGGCGACGATGATGTCATACTGGTCGTCATGGCGACGTTGTTGCCATAATGGTCATCATGGCGACGATGATGTCATAATGGTCGTCATGGCGACGATGATGTCATAATGGTCGTCATGGCGACGATGATGTCATACTAGTCGTCATGGTGACGGTGTTGCCATAATGGTCGTCATGGCGACGATGATGTCAATATGGTTGTCATGGCTTTGGTGATGTCATAATGGTCGTCATGGCTTTGGTGATGTCATAATGGTCGTCATGGCGACGGTGATGTCATAATGGTCGTCATGGCGACGATGATGTCATAATGGTTGTCACGGCGACGATGATGTCATAATGGTCGTCACGGCGACGGTGATGTCATAATGGTCGTCATGGCAACGGTGATGTCAGAATGGTCGTCATGGCGACGATGATGTCAGTATGGTGGTCATGGCTTTGGTGATGTCATAATGGTCGTCATGGCGACGATGATGTCATAATGGTTGTCATGGCGACGGTGATGTCATAATGGTCGTCATGGCGACGATGATGTCATAATGGTCGTCACGGCGACGATGATGTCATAATGTTCGTCACGGCGACGGTGATGTCATAATGGTCGTCATGGCGACGATGATGTCATACTGGTCGTCATTGCGACGGTGATGTCATAATGGTCGTCATGGCGACGATGATGTCATACTGGTCGTCATGGCGACGGTGTTGCCATAATGGTCGTCATGGCGACGATGATGTCATAATGTTCGTCATGGCGACGATGATGTCATAATGGTCGTCATGGCGACGATGACGTCATAATGGTCGTCATGGCGACGATGGTGTCATAATGGTCGTCATGGCGACGATGATGTCATACTGGTCGTCATGGCGACGGAGTTGCCATAATGGTCGTCACGGCGACAATTATGTCATAATGGTCATCACGGCGACGGTGATGTCATAATGGTCGTCATGGCGACGATGATGTCATACTGGTCGTCATGGCGACGTTGTTGCCATAATGGTCGTCATGGCGACGATGACGTCATAATGGTCGTCATGGTGACGATGACGTCATAATGGTCGTCATGGCGACGATGATGTCATACTAGTCGTCATGGTGACGGTGTTGCCATAATGGTCGTCATGGCGACGATGATGTCAATATGGTTGTCTTGGCTTTGGTGATGTCATAATGGTCGTCATGGCTTTGGTGATGTCATAATGGTCGTCATGGCGACGGTGATGTCATAATGGTCGTTATCGCGACGATGATGTCATAATGGTCGTCACGGCGACGAAGATGTGATAATGGTCGTCACGGCGACGGTGATGTCATAATGGTCGTCATGGCAATGGTGATGTCAGAATCGTCGTCATGGCGACGATGATGTCAGTATGGTGGTCATGGCTTTGGTGATGTCATAATGGTCGTCATGGCGACGATGATGTCATAATGGTTGTCATGGCGACGGTGATGTCATAATGGTCGTCATGGCGACAATGATGTCATAATGGTCGTCACGGCGACGATGATGTCATAATGTTCGTCACGGCGACGGTGATGTCATAATGGTCGTCATGGCGACGATGATGTCATACTGGTCGTAATTGCGACGGTGATGTCATAATGGTCGTCATGGCGACGATGATGTCATACTGGTCGTCATGGCGACGATGATGTCATAATGGTCGTCATGGCGACGGTGTTGCCATAATGGTCGTCATGGCGACGATGATGTCATAATGTTCGTCATGGCGACGATGATGTCATAATGGTCGTCATGGCGACGGTGACGTCATAATGGTCGTCATGGCGACGATGACGTCATAATCGTCGTCATGGCGACGATGGTGTCATAATGGTCGTCATGGCGACGATGATGTCATACTGGTCGTCATGGCGACGGTGTTGCCATAATGGTCGTCATGGCGACGATGATGTCATAATGTTCGTCACGGCGACAATGATGTCATAATGGTCATCACGGCGACGGTGATGTCATAATGGTCGTCATGGCGACGGTGATGTCATAATGGTCGTTATGGCGACGATGATGTCATAATGGTCGTCATGGCGACCATGACGTCATAATGGTCGTCATGGCGACGATGATGTCATACTAGTCGTCATGGTGACGGTGTTGCCATAATGGTCGTCATGGCGACGATGATGTCAATATGGTTGTCATGGCTTTGGTGATGTCATAATGGTCGTCATGGCTTTGGTGATGTCATAATGGTCGTCATGGCGACGGTGATGTCATAATGGTCGTTATGGCGACGATGATGTCATAATGGTCGTGACGGCGACGATGATGTCATAATGGTCGTCACGGCGACGGTGATGTCATAATGTTCGTCACGGCGACGGTGATGTCATAATGTTCGTCACGGCGACGGTGATGTCATAATGGTCGTCATGGCGACGATGATGTCATAATGTTCGTCATGGCGACGGTGACGTCATACTGGTCGTCATGGCGACGGTGTTGTCATAATGGTCGTCATGGCGACGATGATGTCATAATGTTCGTCATCGCGACGATGACGTCATAATGGTCGTCATGGAGACGGTGACGTCATAATGGTCGTCATGGCGACGATGATGTCATAATGGTCGTCATGGCGACGATGATGTCATACTGGTCGTCATGGCGACGGTGTTGCCATAATGGTCGTCATGGCGACGATGATGTCATAATGGCCGTCATGGCGACGGTGACGTCATAATGGTCGTCATGGCGACGATGATGTCATAATGGTCGTCATGGCGACCGTGTTGCCATAATGGTCGTCATGGCGACGGTGATGTCATAATGGTCGTCACGGCGACGATGATGTCATAATGGTCGTCACGGCGACGGTGATGTCATAATGGTCGTCACGGCGACGGTGATGTCATAATGGTCGTCATGGCGACGGTGACGTCATAATGGTCGTCATGGCGACAATGATGTCATAATGGTCGTCATGGCGACGATGATGTCATATTCGTCGTCATGGCGACGGTGTTGCCATAATGGTCGTCATGGCGAAGATTATGTCATACTGGTCGTCATGGCGACGGTGTTGCCATAATGGTCGTCATGGCGACGATGATGTCATAATGGTCGTCATGGCGACGATGATGTCATACTGGTCGTAATGGCGACCGTGTTGCCATAATGGTCGTCATGGCGACGGTGATGTCATAATGGTCGTCACGGCGACGGTGATGTCATAATGGTCGTCATGGCGACGATGATGTCATACTGGTCGTCATGGCGACGGTGTTGCCATAATGGTCGTCATGGCGATGATGACGTCATAATGGTCGACATGGCGACTATGATGTCATAATGGTCGTCATGGCGACGATGATGTCATAATGGTCGTCATGGCGACGATGATGTCATACTGGTCGTCATGGCGACGGTGTTGCCATAATGGTCGTCATGGCGGGGATGATGTCATAATGGTCGTCATGGCGACGGTGATGTCATAATGGTCGTCATGGCGACGATGATGTCATACTGGTCGTCATGGCGACGGTGTTGCCATAATGGTCGTCATGGCGACGATGATGTCATAATGGTCGTCATGGCGACGGTGATGTCATAATGGTCGTCATGGCGACAATGATGTCATAATGGTCGTCACGGCGACGATGATGTCATAATGTTCGTCACGGCGACGGTGATGTCATAATGGTCGTCATGGCGACGATGATGTCATACTGGTCGTAATTGCGACGGTGATGTCATAATGGTCGTCATGGCGACGATGATGTCATACTGGTCGTCATGGCGACGATGATGTCATAATGGTCGTCATGGCGACGGTGTTGCCATAATGGTCGTCATGGCGACGATGATGTCATAATGTTCGTCATGGCGACGATGATGTCATAATGGTCGTCATGGCGACGGTGACGTCATAATGGTCGTCATGGCGACGATGACGTCATAATCGTCGTCATGGCGACGATGGTGTCATAATGGTCGTCATGGCGACGATGATGTCATACTGGTCGTCATGGCGACGGTGTTGCCATAATGGTCGTCATGGCGACGATGATGTCATAATGTTCGTCACGGCGACAATGATGTCATAATGGTCATCACGGCGACGGTGATGTCATAATGGTCGTCATGGCGACGGTGATGTCATAATGGTCGTTATGGCGACGATGATGTCATAATGGTCGTCATGGCGACCATGACGTCATAATGGTCGTCATGGCGACGATGATGTCATACTAGTCGTCATGGTGACGGTGTTGCCATAATGGTCGTCATGGCGACGATGATGTCAATATGGTTGTCATGGCTTTGGTGATGTCATAATGGTCGTCATGGCTTTGGTGATGTCATAATGGTCGTCATGGCGACGGTGATGTCATAATGGTCGTTATGGCGACGATGATGTCATAATGGTCGTGACGGCGACGATGATGTCATAATGGTCGTCACGGCGACGGTGATGTCATAATGTTCGTCACGGCGACGGTGATGTCATAATGTTCGTCACGGCGACGGTGATGTCATAATGGTCGTCATGGCGACGATGATGTCATAATGTTCGTCATGGCGACGGTGACGTCATACTGGTCGTCATGGCGACGGTGTTGTCATAATGGTCGTCATGGCGACGATGATGTCATAATGTTCGTCATCGCGACGATGACGTCATAATGGTCGTCATGGAGACGGTGACGTCATAATGGTCGTCATGGCGACGATGATGTCATAATGGTCGTCATGGCGACGATGATGTCATACTGGTCGTCATGGCGACGGTGTTGCCATAATGGTCGTCATGGCGACGATGATGTCATAATGGCCGTCATGGCGACGGTGACGTCATAATGGTCGTCATGGCGACGATGATGTCATAATGGTCGTCATGGCGACCGTGTTGCCATAATGGTCGTCATGGCGACGGTGATGTCATAATGGTCGTCACGGCGACGATGATGTCATAATGGTCGTCACGGCGACGGTGATGTCATAATGGTCGTCACGGCGACGGTGATGTCATAATGGTCGTCATGGCGACGGTGACGTCATAATGGTCGTCATGGCGACAATGATGTCATAATGGTCGTCATGGCGACGATGATGTCATATTCGTCGTCATGGCGACGGTGTTGCCATAATGGTCGTCATGGCGAAGATTATGTCATACTGGTCGTCATGGCGACGGTGTTGCCATAATGGTCGTCATGGCGACGATGATGTCATAATGGTCGTCATGGCGACGATGATGTCATACTGGTCGTAATGGCGACCGTGTTGCCATAATGGTCGTCATGGCGACGGTGATGTCATAATGGTCGTCACGGCGACGGTGATGTCATAATGGTCGTCATGGCGACGATGATGTCATACTGGTCGTCATGGCGACGGTGTTGCCATAATGGTCGTCATGGCGATGATGACGTCATAATGGTCGACATGGCGACTATGATGTCATAATGGTCGTCATGGCGACGATGATGTCATAATGGTCGTCATGGCGACGATGATGTCATACTGGTCGTCATGGCGACGGTGTTGCCATAATGGTCGTCATGGCGGGGATGATGTCATAATGGTCGTCATGGCGACGGTGATGTCATAATGGTCGTCATGGCGACGATGATGTCATACTGGTCGTCATGGCGACGGTGTTGCCATAATGGTCGTCATGGCGACGATGATGTCATAATGGTCGTCATGGCGACGGTGATGTCATAATGGTCGTCATGCGGACGATGATGTCATAATGGTCTCCATGGCGACGGTGTTGCCATAATGGTCGTCATGGCGACGATGATGTCATAATGGTCGTCATGGCGACGATGATGTCAGTATGGTGGTCATGGCTTTGGTGATGTCATAATGGTCGTCATGGCGACGGTGATATCATAATGGTCGTCATGGCTATGGTGATGTCAGAATGGTCGTCATGGCGACGATGATGTCGGTATGGTGGTCATGGCTTTGGTGATGTCATAATGGTCGTAATGGCGACGATGATGTCATAATGGTCGTCATGGCGATGATGATGTCAATATGGTTGTCATGGCTTTGGTGATGTCGTAATGGTCGTCATGGCGACGGTGATGTCATAATGGTCGTCATGGCGACGATGATGTCATAATGGTCGTCACGTCGACGATGATGTCATAATGGTCGTCACGGCGACGGTGATGTCATAATGGTCGTCATGGCGACGATGATGTCATACTGGTCGTCATGGCGACGGTGTTGCCATAATGGTCGTCATGGCGACGATGATGTCATAATGGTCGTCATGGCGACGATGATGTCATAATGGTCGTCATGGCGACGATGATGTCAGAATGGTCGTCATGGCGACGATGATGTCAGTATGGTGGTCATGGCTTTGGTGATGTCATAATGGTCGTCATGGCGACGATGATGTCATAATGGTCGTCATGGCGACGATGATGTCAATATGGTTGTCATGGCTTTGGTGATGTCATAATGGTCGTCATGGCGACGGTGATGTCATAATGGTCGTCATGGCGACGATGATGTCATAATGGTCGTCACGGCGACGATGATGTCATAATGGTCGTCAAGGCGACGGTGATGTCATAATGGTCGTCATGGCGACGATGATGTCTTAATGGTCGTCACGGCGACGATGATGTCATAATGGTCATCACGGCGACGGTGATGTCATAATGGTCGTCATGGCGACGATGATGTCATACTGGTCGTCATGGCGACGTTGTTGCCATAATGGTCATCATGGCGACGATGATGTCATAATGGTCGTCATGGCGACGATGATGTCATAATGGTCGTCATGGCGACGATGATGTCATACTAGTCGTCATGGTGACGGTGTTGCCATAATGGTCGTCATGGCGACGATGATGTCAATATGGTTGTCATGGCTTTGGTGATGTCATAATGGTCGTCATGGCTTTGGTGATGTCATAATGGTCGTCATGGCGACGGTGATGTCATAATGGTCGTCATGGCGACGATGATGTCATAATGGTTGTCACGGCGACGATGATGTCATAATGGTCGTCACGGCGACGGTGATGTCATAATGGTCGTCATGGCAACGGTGATGTCAGAATGGTCGTCATGGCGACGATGATGTCAGTATGGTGGTCATGGCTTTGGTGATGTCATAATGGTCGTCATGGCGACGATGATGTCATAATGGTTGTCATGGCGACGGTGATGTCATAATGGTCGTCATGGCGACGATGATGTCATAATGGTCGTCACGGCGACGATGATGTCATAATGTTCGTCACGGCGACGGTGATGTCATAATGGTCGTCATGGCGACGATGATGTCATACTGGTCGTCATTGCGACGGTGATGTCATAATGGTCGTCATGGCGACGATGATGTCATACTGGTCGTCATGGCGACGATGATGTCATAATGGTCGTCATGGCTACGGTGTTGCCATAATGGTCGTCATGGCGACGATGATGTCATAATGTTCGTCATGGCGACGATGATGTCATAATGGTCGTCATGGCGACGATGACGTCATAATGGTCGTCATGGCGACGATGGTGTCATAATGGTCGTCATGGCGACGATGATGTCATACTGGTCGTCATGGCGACGGAGTTGCCATAATGGTCGACACGGCGACAATTATGTCATAATGGTCATCACAGCGACGGTGATGTCATAATGGTCGTCATGGCGACGATGATGTCATACTGGTCGTCATGGCGACGTTGTTGCCATAATGGTCGTCATGGCGACGATGACGTCATAATGGTCGTCATGGCGACGATGACGTCATAATGGTCGTCATGGCGACGATGATGTCATACTAGTCGTCATGGTGACGGTGTTGCCATAATGGTCGTCATGGCGACGATGATGTCAATATGGTTGTCTTGGCTTTGGTGATGTCATAATGGTCGTCATGGCTTTGGTGATGTCATAATGGTCGTCATGGCGACGGTGATGTCATAATGGTCGTTATGGCGACGATGATGTCATAATGGTCGTCACGGCGACGAAGATGTGATAATGGTCGTCACGGCGACGGTGATGTCATAATGGTCGTCATGGCAATGGTGATGTCAGAATCGTCGTCATGGCGACGATGATGTCAGTATGGTGGTCATGGCTTTGGTGATGTCATAATGGTCGTCATGGCGACGATGATGTCATAATGGTTGTCATGGCGACGGTGATGTCATAATGGTCGTCATGGCGACAATGATGTCATAATGGTCGTCACGGCGACGATGATGTCATAATGTTCGTCACGGCGACGGTGATGTCATAATGGTCGTCATGGCGACGATGATGTCATACTGGTCGTAATTGCGACGGTGATGTCATAATGGTCGTCATGGCGACGATGATGTCATACTGGTCGTCATGGCGACGATGATGTCATAATGGTCGTCATGGCGACGGTGTTGCCATAATGGTCGTCATGGCGACGATGATGTCATAATGTTCGTCATGGCGACGATGATGTCATAATGGTCGTCATGGCGACGATGACGTCATAATGGTCGTCATGGCGACGATGACGTCATAATCGTCGTCATGGCGACGATGGTGTCATAATGGTCGTCATGGCGACGATGATGTCATACTGGTCGTCATGGCGACGGTGTTGCCATAATGGTCGTCATGGCGACGATGATGTCATAATGGTCGTCACGGCGACAATTATGTCATAATGGTCATCACGGCGACGGTGATGTCATAATGGTCGTCATGGCGACGATGATGTCATACTGGTCGTCATGGCGACGTTGTTGCCATAATGGTCGTCATGGCGACGATGACGTCATAATGGTCGTCATGGCGACCATGACGTCATAATGGTCGTCATGGCGACGATGATGTCATACTAGTCGTCATGGTGACGGTGTTGCCATAATGGTCGTCATGGCGACGATGATGTCAATATGGTTGTCATGGCTTTGGTGATGTCATAATGGTCGTCATGGCTTTGGTGATGTCATAATGGTCGTCATGGCGACGGTGATGTCATAATGGTCGTTATGGCGACGATGATGTCATAATGGTCGTGACGGCGACGATGATGTCATAATGGTCGTCACGGCGACGGTGATGTCATAATGTTCGTCACGGCGACGGTGATGTCATAATGTTCGTCACGGCGACGGTGATGTCATAATGGTCGTCATGGCGACGATGATGTCATAATGTTCGTCATGGCGACGGTGACGTCATACTGGTCGTCATGGCGACGGTGTTGTCATAATGGTCGTCATGGCGACGATGATGTCATAATGTTCGTCATTGCGACGATGACGTCATAATGGTCGTCATGGAGACGGTGACGTCATAATGGTCGTCATGGCGACGATGATGTCATAATGGTCGTCATGGCGACGATGATGTCATACTCGTCGTCATGGCGACGGTGTTGTCAAACTGGTCGTCATGGCGACGATTATGTCAAACTGGTCGTCATGGCGACGGTGTTGCCATAATGGTCGTCATGGCGACGATGATGTCATAATGGTCGTCATGGCGACGGTGACGTCATAATGGTCGTCATGGCGACGATGATGTCATAATGGTCGTCATGGCGACGATGATGTCATATTCGTCGTCATGGCGACGGTGTTGCCATAATGGTCGTCATGGCGAAGATGATGTCATACTGGTCGTCATGGCGACGGTGTTGCCATAATGGTCGTCATGGCGACGATGATGTCATAATGGCCGTCATGGCGACGGTGACGTCATAATGGTCGTCATGGCGACGATGATGTCATAATGGTCGTCATGGCGACGATGATGTCATACTGGTCGTAATGGCGACCGTGTTGCCATAATGGTCGTCATGGCGACGGTGATGTCATAATGGTCGTCACGGCGACGATGATGTCATAATGGTCGTCACGGCGACGGTGATGTCATAATGGTCGTCATGGCGACGATGATGTCATAATGGTCGTCATGGCGACGGTGACGTCATAATGGTCGTCATGGCGACGATGATGTCATAATGGTCGTCATGGCGACGATGATGTCATATTCGTCGTCATGGCGACGGTGTTGCCATAATGGTCGTCATGGCGAAGATTATGTCATACTGGTCGTCATGGCGACGGTGTTGCCATAATGGTCGTCATGGCGACGATGATGTCATAATGGTCGTCATGGCGACGGTGACGTCATAATGGTCGTCATGGCGACGATGATGTCATAATGGTCGTCATGGCGACGATGATGTCATACTGGTCGTAATGGCGACCGTGTTGCCATAATGGTCGTCATGGCGACGGTGATGTCATAATGGTCGTCACGGCGACGATGATGTCATAATGGTCGTCACGGCGACGGTGATGTCATAATGGTCGTCATGGCGACGATGATGTCATAATGGTCGTCATGGCGACGATGATGTCATATTAGTCGTCATGGCGACGGTGTTGCCATAATGGTCGTCATGGCGAAGATGATGTCATACTGGTCGTCATGGCGACGGTGTTGCCATAATGGTCGTCATGGCGACGATGATGTCATAATGGCCGTCATGGCGACGGTGACGTCATAATGGTCGTCATGGCGACGATGATGTCATAATGGTCGTCATGGCGACCGTGTTGCCATAATGGTCGTCATGGCGACGGTGATGTCATAATGGTCGTCACGGCGACGATGATGTCATAATGGTCGTCACGGCGACGGTGATGTCATAATGGTCGTCATGGCGACGATGATGTCATAATGGTCGTCATGGCGACGGTGACGTCATAATGGTCGTCATGGCGACAATGATGTCATAATGGTCGTCATGGCGACGATGATGTCATATTCGTCGTCATGGCGACGGTGTTGCCATAATGGTCGTCATGGCGAAGATTATGTCATACTGGTCGTCATGGCGACGGTGTTGCCATAATGGTCGTCATGGCGACGATGATGTCATAATGGTCGTCATGGCGACGGTGACGTCATAATGGTCGTCATGGCGACGATGATGTCATAATGGTCGTCATGGCGACGATGATGTCATACTGGTCGTAATGGCGACCGTGTTGCCATAATGGTCGTCATGGCGACGGTGATGTCATAATGGTCGTCACGGCGACGATGATGTCATAATGGTCGTCACGGCGACGGTGATGTCATAATGGTCGTCATGGCGACGATGATGTCATACTGGTCGTTATGGCGACGGTGTTGCCATAATGGTCGTCATGGCGACGATGACGTCATAATGGTCGACATGGCGACTATGATGTCATAATGGTCGTCATGGCGACGATGATGTCATAATGGTCGTCATGGCGACGATGATGTCATACTGGTCGTCATGGCGACGGTGTTGCCATAATGGTCGTCATGGCGGGGATGATGTCATAATGGTCGTCATGGCGACGGTGATGTCATAATGGTCGTCATGGCGACGATGATGTCATACTGGTCGTCATGGCGACGGTGTTGCCATAATGGTCGTCATGGCGACGATGATGTCATAATGGTCGTCATGGCGACGGTGATGTCATAATGGTCGTCATGCGGACGATGATGTCATAATGGTCTCCATGGCGACGGTGTTGCCATAATGGTCGTCATGGCGACGATGATGTCATAATGGTCGTCATGGCGACGATGATGTCAGTATGGTGGTCATGGCTTTGGTGATGTCATAATGGTCGTCATGGCGACGGTGATATCATAATGGTCGTCATGGCTATGGTGATGTCAGAATGGTCGTCATGGCGACGATGATGTCGGTATGGTGGTCATGGCTTTGGTGATGTCATAATGGTCGTAATGGCGACGATGATGTCATAATGGTCGTCATGGCGATGATGATGTCAATATGGTTGTCATGGCTTTGGTGATGTCGTAATGGTCGTCATGGCGACGGTGATGTCATAATGGTCGTCATGGCGACGATGATGTCATAATGGTCGTCACGTCGACGATGATGTCATAATGGTCGTCACGGCGACGGTGATGTCATAATGGTCGTCACGTCGACGATGATGTCATAATGGTCGTCACGGCGACGGTGATGTCATAATGGTCGTCATGGCGACGATGATGTCATACTGGTCGTCATGGCGACGGTGTTGCCATAATGGTCGTCATGGCGACGATGATGTCATAATGGTCGTCATGGCGACGATGATGTCATTATGGTCGTCATGGCGACGATGATGTCAGAATGGTCGTCATGGCGACGATGATGTCAGTATGGTGGTCATGGCTTTGGTGATGTCATAATGGTCGTCATGGCGACGATGATGTCATAATGGTCGTCATGGCGACGATGATGTCAATATGGTTGTCATGGCTTTGGTGATGTCATAATGGTCGTCATGGCGACGGTGATGTCATAATGGTCGTCATGGCGACGATGATGTCATAATGGTCGTCACGGCGACGATGATGTCATAATGGTCGTCAAGGCGACGGTGATGTCATAATGGTCGTCATGGCGACGATGATGTCTTAATGGTCGTCACGGCGACGATGATGTCATAATGGTCATCACGGCGACGGTGATGTCATAATGGTCGTCATGGCGACGATGATGTCATACTGGTCGTCATGGCGACGTTGTTGCCATAATGGTCATCATGGCGACGATGATGTCATAATGGTCGTCATGGCGACGATGATGTCATAATGGTCGTCATGGCGACGATGATGTCATACTAGTCGTCATGGTGACGGTGTTGCCATAATGGTCGTCATGGCGACGATGATGTCAATATGGTTGTCATGGCTTTGGTGATGTCATAATGGTCGTCATGGCTTTGGTGATGTCATAATGGTCGTCATGGCGACGGTGATGTCATAATGGTCGTCATGGCGACGATGATGTCATAATGGTTGTCACGGCGACGATGATGTCATAATGGTCTTCACGGCGACGGTGATGTCATAATGGTCGTCATGGCAACGGTGATGTCAGAATGGTCGTCATGGCGACGATGATGTCAGTATGGTGGTCATGGCTTTGGTGATGTCATAATGGTCGTCATGGCGACGATGATGTCATAATGGTTGTCATGGCGACGGTGATGTCATAATGGTCGTCATGGCGACGATGATGTCATAATGGTCGTCACGGCGACGATGATGTCATAATGTTCGTCACGGCGACGGTGATGTCATAATGGTCGTCATGGCGACGATGATGTCATACTGGTCGTCATTGCGACGGTGATGTCATAATGGTCGTCATGGCGACGATGATGTCATACTGGTCGTCATGGCGACGATGATGTCATAATGGTCGTCATGGCGACGGTGTTGCCATAATGGTCGTCATGGCGACGATGATGTCATAATGTTCGTCATGGCGACGATGATGTCATAATGGTCGTCATGGCGACGATGACATCATAATGGTCGTCATGGCGACGATGGTGTCATAATGGTCGTCATGGCGACGATGATGTCATACTGGTCGTCATGGCGACGGAGTTGCCATAATGGTCGTCACGGCGACAATTATGTCATAATGGTCATCACGGCGACGGTGATGTCATAATGGTCGTCATGGCGACGATGATGTCATACTGGTCGTCATGGCGACGTTGTTGCCATAATGGTTGTCATGGCGACGATGACGTCATAATGGTCGTCATGGCGACGATGACGTCATAATGGTCGTCATGGCGACGATGATGTCATACTAGTCGTCATGGTGACGGTGTTGCCATAATGGTCGTCATGGCGACGATGATGTCAATATGGTTGTCTTGGCTTTGGTGATGTCATAATGGTCGTCATGGCTTTGGTGATGTCATAATGGTCGTCATGGCGACGGTGATGTCATAATGGTCGTTATGGCGACGATGATGTCATAATGGTCGTCACGGCGACGAAGATGTGATAATGGTCGTCACGGCGACGGTGATGTCATAATGGTCGTCATGGCAATGGTGATGTCAGAATCGTCGTCATGGCGACGATGATGTCAGTATGGTGGTCATGGCTTTGGTGATGTCATAATGGTCGTCATGGCGACGATGATGTCATAATGGTTGTCATGGCGACGGTGATGTCATAATGGTCGTCATGGCGACAATGATGTCATAATGGTCGTCACGGCGACGATGATGTCATAATGTTCGTCACGGCGACGGTGATGTCATAATGGTCGTCATGGCGACGATGATGTCATACTGGTCGTAATTGCGACGGTGATGTCATAATGGTCGTCATGGCGACGATGATGTCATACTGGTCGTCATGGCGACGATGATGTCATAATGGTCGTCATGGCGACGGTGTTGCCATAATGGTCGTCATGGCGACGATGATGTCATAATGTTCGTCATGGCGACGATGATGTCATAATGGTCGTCATGGCGACGGTGACGTCATAATGGTCGTCATGGCGACGATGACGTCATAATCGTCGTCATGGCGACGATGGTGTCATGATGGTCGTCATGGCGACGATGATGTCATACTGGTCGTCATGGCGACGGTGTTGCCATAATGGTCGTCATGGCGACGATGATGTCATAATGGTCGTCACGGCGACAATTATGTCATAATGGTCATCACGGCGATGGTGATGTCATAATGGTCGTCATGGCGACGATGATGTCATACTGGTCGTCATGGCGACGTTGTTGCCATAATGGTCGTCATGGCGACGATGACGTCATAATGGTCGTCATGGCGACCATGACGTCATATTGGTCGTCATGGCGACGATGATGTCATACTAGTCGTCATGGTGACGGTGTTGCCATAATGGTCGTCATGGCGACGATGATGTCAATATGGTTGTCATGGCTTTGGTGATGTCATAATGGTCGTCATGGCTTTGGTGATGTCATAATGGTCGTCATGGCGACGGTGATGTCATAATGGTCGTTATGGCGACGATGATGTCATAATGGTCGTGACGGCGACGATGATGTCATAATGGTCGTCACGGCGACGGTGATGTCATAATGTTCGTCACGGCGACGGTGATGTCATAATGTTCGTCACGGCGACGGTGATGTCATAATGGTCGTCATGGCGACGATGATGTCATAATGTTCGTCATGGCGACGGTGACGTCATACTGGTCGTCATGGCGACGGTGTTGTCATAATGGTCGTCATGGCGACGATGATGTCATAATGTTCGTCATCGCGACGATGACGTCATAATGGTCGTCATGGAGACGGTGACGTCATAATGGTCGTCATGGCGACGATGATGTCATAATGGTCGTCATGGCGACGATGATGTCATACTCGTCGTCATGGCGACGGTGTTGCCATAATGGTCGTCATGGCGACGATTATGTCAAACTGGTCGTCATGGCGACGGTGTTGCCATAATGGTCGTCATGGCGACGATGATGTCATAATGGTCGTCATGGCGACGGTGACGTCATAATGGTCGTCATGGCGACGATGATGTCATAATGGTCGTCATGGCGACGATGATGTCATATTCGTCGTCATGGCGACGGTGTTGCCATAATGGTCGTCATGGCGAAGATGATGTCATACTGGTCGTCATGGCGACGGTGTTGCCATAATGGTCGTCATGGCGACGATGATGTCATAATGGCCGTCATGGCGACGGTGACGTCATAATGGTCGTCATGGCGACGATGATGTCATAATGGTCGTCATGGCGACGATGATGTCATACTGGTCGTAATGGCGACCGTGTTGCCATAATGGTCGTCATGGCGACGGTGATGTCATAATGGTCGTCACGGCGACGATGATGTCATAATGGTCGTCACGGCAACGGTGATGTCATAATGGTCGTCATGGCGACGATGATGTCATACTGGTCGTTATGGCGACGGTGTTGCCATAATGGTCGTCATGGCGACGATGACGTCATAATGGTCAACATGGCGACTATGATGTCATAATGGTCGTCATGGCGACGATGATGTCATAATGGTCGTCATGGCGACGATGATGTCATACTGGTCGTCATGGCGACGGTGTTGCCATAATGGTCGTCATGGCGGGGATGATGTCATAATGGTCGTCATGGCGACGGTGATGTCATAATGGTCGTCATGGCGACGATGATGTCATATTGGTCGTCATGGCGACGGTGTTGCCATAATGGTCGTCATGGCGACGATGATGTCATAATGGTCGTCATGGCGACGGTGATGTCATAATGGTCGTCATGCGGACGATGATGTCATAATGGTCTCCATGGCGACGGTGTTGCCATAATGGTCATCATGGCGACGATGATGTCATAATGGTCGTCATGGCGACGATGATGTCAGTATGGTGGTCATGGCTTTGGTGATGTCATAATGGTCGTCATGGCGACGGTGATATCATAATGGTCGTCATGGCAATGGTGATGTCAGAATGGTCGTCATGGCGACGATGATGTCGGTATGGTGGTCATGGCTTTGGTGATGTCATAATGGTCGTAATGGCGACGATGATGTCATAATGGTCGTCATGGCGATGATGATGTCAATATGGTTGTCATGGCTTTGGTGATGTCGTAATGGTCGTCATGGCGACGGTGATGTCATAATGGTCGTCATGGCGACGATGATGTCATAATGGTCGTCACGTCGACGATGATGTCATAATGGTCGTCACGGCGACGGTGATGTCATAATGGTCGTCATGGCGACGATGATGTCATACTGGTCGTCATGGCGACGGTGTTGCCATAATGGTCGTCATGGCGACGATGATGTCATAATGGTCGTCATGGCGACGATGATGTCATAATGGTCGTCATGGCGACGATGATGTCAGAATGGTCGTCATGGCGACGATGATGTCAGTATGGTGGTCATGGCTTTGGTGATGTCATAATGGTCGTCATGGCGACGATGATGTCATAATGGTCGTCATGGCGACGATGATGTCAATATGGTTGTCATGGCTTTGGTGATGTCATAATGGTCGTCATGGCGACGGTGATGTCATAATGGTCGTCATGGCGACGATGATGTCATAATGGTCGTCACGGCGACGATGATGTCATAATGGTCGTCAAGGCGACGGTGATGTCATAATGGTCGTCATGGCGACGATGATGTCATAATGGTCGTCACGGCGACGATGATGTCATAATGGTCATCACGGCGACGGTGATGTCATAATGGTCGTCATGGCGACGATGATGTCATACTGGTCGTCATGGCGACGTTGTTGCCATAATGGTCATCATGGCGACGATGATGTCATAATGGTCGTCATGGCGACGATGATGTCATACTAGTCGTCATGGTGACGGTGTTGCCATAATGGTCGTCATGGCGACGATGATGTCAATATGGTTGTCATGGCTTTGGTGATGTCATAATGGTCGTCATGGCTTTGGTGATGTCATAATGGTCGTCATGGCGACGGTGATGTCATAATGGTCGTCATGGCGACGATGATGTCATAATGGTCGTCACGGCGACGATGATGTCATAATGGTCGTCACGGCGACGGTGATGTCATAATGGTCGTCATGGCAACGGTGATGTCAGAATGGTCGTCATGGCGACGATGATGTCAGTATGGTGGTCATGGCTTTGGTGATGTCATAATGGTCGTCATGGCGACGATGATGTCATAATGGTTGTCATGGCGACGGTGATGTCATAATGGTCGTCATGGCGACGATGATGTCATAATGGTCGTCACGGCGACGATGATGTCATAATGTTCGTCACGGCGACGGTGATGTCATAATGGTCGTCATGGCGACGATGATGTCATACTGGTCGTCATTGCGACGGTGATGTCATAATGGTCGTCATGGCGACGATGATGTCATACTGGTCGTCATGGCGACGATGATGTCATAATGGTCGTCATGGCGACGGTGTTGCCATAATGGTCGTCATGGCGACGATGATGTCATAATGTTCGTCATGGCGACGATGATGTCATAATGGTCGTCATGGCGACGGTGACGTCATAATGGTCGTCATGGCGACGATGACATCATAATGGTCGTCATGGCGACGATGGTGTCATAATGGTCGTCATGGCGACGATGATGTCATACTGGTCGTCATGGCGACGGAGTTGCCATAATGGTCGTCACGGCGACAATTATGTCATAATGGTCATCACGGCGACGGTGATGTCATAATGGTCGTCATGGCGACGATGATGTCATACTGGTCGTCATGGCGACGTTGTTGCCATAATGGTCGTCATGGCGACGATGACGTCATAATGGTCGTCATGGCGACGATGACGTCATAATGGTCGTCATGGCGACGATGATGTCATACTAGTCGTCATGGTGACGGTGTTGCCATAATGGTCGTCATGGCGACGATGATGTCAATATGGTTGTCTTGGCTTTGGTGATGTCATAATGGTCGTCATGGCTTTGGTGATGTCATAATGGTCGTCATGGCGACGGTGATGTCATAATGGTCGTTACGGCGACGATGATGTCATAATGGTCGTCACGGCGACGAAGATGTGATAATGGTCGTCACGGCGACGGTGATGTCATAATGGTCGTCATGGCAATGGTGATGTCAGAATCGTCGTCATGGCGACGATGATGTCAGTATGGTGGTCATGGCTTTGGTGATGTCATAATGGTCGTCATGGCGACGATGATGTCATAATGGTTGTCATGGCGACGGTGATGTCATAATGGTCGTCATGGCGACAATGATGTCATAATGGTCGTCACGGCGACGATGATGTCATAATGTTCGTCACGGCGACGGTGATGTCATAATGGTCGTCATGGCGACGATGATGTCATACTGGTCGTAATTGCGACGGTGATGTCATAATGGTCGTCATGGCGACGATGATGTCATACTGGTCGTCATGGCGACGATGATGTCATAATGGTCGTCATGGCGACGGTGTTGCCATAATGGTCGTCATGGCGACGATGACGTCATAATGTTCGTCATGGCGACGATGATGTCATAATGGTCGTCATGGCGACGGTGACGTCATAATGGTCGTCATGGCGACGATGACGTCATAATCGTCGTCATGGCGACGATGGTGTCATAATGGTCGTCATGGCGACGATGATTTCATACTGGTCGTCATGGCGACGGTGTTGCCATAATGGTCGTCATGGCGACGATGATGTCATAATGGTCGTCACGGCGACAATGATGTCATAATGGTCATCACGGCGACAGTGATGTCATACTGGTCGTCATGGCGACGATGATGTCATACTGGTCGTCATGGCGACGTTGTTGCCATAATGGTCGTCATGGCAACGATGACGTCATAATGGTCGTCATGGCGACGATGACGTCATAATGGTCGTCATGGCGACGATGATGTCATACTAGTCGTCATGGTGACGGTGTTGCCATAATGGTCGTCATGGCGACGATGATGTCAATATGGTTGTCATGGCTTTGGTGATGTCATAATGGTCGTCATGGCTTTGGTGATGTCATAATGGTCGTCATGGCGACGGTGATGTCATAATGGTCGTTATGGCGACGATGATGTCATAATGGTCGTCACGGCGACGATGATGTCATTATGGTCGTCACGGCGACGGTGATGTCATAATGTTCGTCACGGCGACGGTGATGTCATAATGTTCGTCACGGCGACGGTGATGTCATAATGGTCGTCATGGCGACGATGATGTCATAATGGTCGTCATGGCGACGGTGACGTCATACTGGTCGTCATGGCGACGGTGTTGTCATAATGGTCGTCATGGCGACGATGATGTCATAATGTTCGTCATCGCGACGATGACGTCATAATGGTCGTCATGGAGACGGTGACGTCATAATGGTCGTCATGGCGACGATGATGTCATAATGGTCATCATGGTGACGATGATGTCATACTCGTCGTCATGGCGACGGTGTTGCCATAATGGTCGTCATGGCGACGATGATGTCAAACTGGTCGTCATGGCGACCGTGTTGCCATAATGGTCGTCATGGCGACGATGATGTCATAATGGTCGTCATGGCGACGGTGACGTCATAATGGTCGTCATGGCGACGATGATGTCATAATGGTCGTCATGGCGACGATGATGTCATATTCGTCGTCATGGCGACGGTGTTGGTATAATGGTCGTCATGGCGAAGATGATGTCATACTGGTCGTCATGGCGACGGTGTTGCCATAATGGTCGTCATGGCGACGATGATGTCATAATGGTCGTCATGGCGACGGTGACGTCATAATGGTCGTCATGGCGACGATGATGTCATAATGGTCGTCATGGCGACAATGATGTCAATATGGTTGTCATGGCTTTGGTGATGTCATACTGGTCGTCATGGCGACGGTGTTGTCATAATGGTCGTCATGGCGACGATGATGTCATAATGGTCGTCATGGCGACGGTGATGTCATAATGGTCATCATGGCGACGGTGACGTCATAATGGTCGTCATGGCGACGATGATGTCATAATGGTCGTCATGGCGACGATGATGTCATACTGGTCGTCATGGCGACGGTGCTGCCATAATGGTCGTCATGGCGACGATGATGTCATAATGGTCGTCATGGCGACGATGATGTCATAATGGTCGTCATGGCGAAGATGATGTCATACTGGTCGTCATGGCGACGGTGTTGCCATAATGGTCGTCATGGCGACGATGATGTCATAATGGTCGTCACGGCGACGGTGATGTCATAATGGTCGTCACGGCGACGGTGATGTCATAATGGTCGTCACGGCGACGGTGATGTCATAATGGTCGTCATGGCGACAATGATGTCATACTGGTCATCATGGCGACGGTGTTGCCATAATGGTCGTCATGGCGACGATGACGTCATAATGGTCGTCATGGCGACGATGATGTCATAATGGTCGTCATGGCGACGATGATGTCATAATGGTCGTCTTGGCGACGGTGTTGCCATAATGGTCGTCATTGCGACGATAACGTCATAATGATCGTCATGGCGACGATGATGTCATAATGGTCGTCATGGCGACGATGATGTCAGTATGGTGGTCATGGCTTTGGTGATGTCATAATGGTCGTCATGGCGACGGTGATGTCATAATGGTCGTCATGGCAATGGTGATGTCAGAATGGTCGTCATGGCGACGATGATGTCAGTATGGTGGTCATGGCTTTGATGATGTCATAATAGTCGTCATGGCGACGATGATGTCATAATGGTCGTCATGGCGACGATGATGTCAATATGGTTGTCATGGCTTTGGTGATGTCATACTGGTCGTCATGGCGACGGTGTTGCCATAATGGTCGTCATGGCGACGATGACGTCATAATGGTCGTCATGGCGACGATGATGTCATAATGGTCGTCATGGCGACGATGATGTCATACTGGTCGTCATGGCGACGGTGTTGCCATAATGGTCGTCATGGCGACGATGATGTCATAATGGTCGTTAGGCGACGATGATGTCAGTATGGTGGTCATTGCTTTGGTGATGTCATAATGGTCGTCATGGCGACGGTGATGTCATAATGGTCGTCATGGCAATGGTGATCTCATACTGGTCGTCATGGCGACGATGATGTCAGTATGGTGGTCATGGCTTTGGTGATGTCATAATAGTCGTCATGGTGACGATGATGTCATGATGGTCGTCATGGCGACAATGATGTCAATATGGTTGTCATGGCTTTGGTGATGTCATAATGGTCGTCATGGCGACGGTGATGCCATAATGGTCGTCATGGCGACGATGATGTCATAATGGTCATCATGGCGACGGTGTTGCCATAATGGTCGTAATGGCGACGATGATGTCATAATGGTCGTCACGGCGACGATGATGTCATAATGGTCGTCACGGCGACGATGAAGTCATAATGGTCGTCACGGCGATGGTGATGTCATAATGGTCGTCATGGCGACGATGATGTCATACTGGTCGTCATGGTGACGGTGTTGCCATAATGGTCGTCATGGCGACGATGATGTCAATATGGTTGTCAAGGCTTTGGTGATGTCATAATGGTCGTCATGGCTTTGGTGATGTCATAATGGTCGTCATGTCGACGGTGATGTCATAATGGTCGTCATGGCGACGATGATGTCATAATGGTCGTCACGGCGACAATGATGTCATAATGATCGTCACGGCGACGGTGATGTCATAATGGTCGTCATGGCGAGGATGATGTCATAATAGTCGTCATGGCGACGATGATGTCATAATGGTCGTCATGCCGACGATGATGTCATAATGGTCGTCATGGCGACGGTGTTGCCATAATGGTCATCATGGCGACGATGATGTCATAATGGTCGTCATGGCGACGATGATGTCATAATGGTCGTCATGGCGACGATGATGTCAGTATGGTGGTCATGGCTTTGGTGATGTCATAATGGTCGTCATGGCGACGGTGATGTCTTAATGGTCGTTATGGCGACGATGATGTCATAATGGTCGTCACGGCGACGGTGATGTCATAATGGTCGTCACGGCGACGGTGATGTCATAATGGTCGTCACGGCGACGGTGATGTCATAATGTTCGTCACGGCGACGGTGATGTCATAATGGTCGTCATGGCGACGATGATGTCATAATGGTCGTCATGGCGACGATGATGTCAATATGGTTGTCATGGCTTTGGTGATGTCATACTGGTCGTCATGGCGACGGTGTTGCCATAATGGTCGTCATGGCGACGATGACGTCATAATGGTCGTCATGGCGACGATGATGTCATAATGGTCGTCATGGCGACGATGATGTCATAATGGTCGTTAGGCGACGATGATGTCAGTATGGTGGTCATTGCTTTGGTGATGTCATAATGGTCGTCATGGCGACGGTGATGTCATAATGGTCGTCATGGCAATGGTGATCTCATACTGGTCGTCATGGCGACGATGATGTCAGTATGGTGGTCATGGCTTTGGTGATGTCATAATAGTCGTCATGGTGACGATGATGTCATGATGGTCGTCATGGCGACAATGATGTCAATATGGTTGTCATGGCTTTGGTGATGTCATAATGGTCGTCATGGCGACGGTGATGCCATAATGGTCGTCATGGCGACGATGATGTCATAATGGTCATCATGGCGACGGTGTTGCCATAATGGTCGTCATGGCGACGATGATGTCATAATGGTCGTCATGGCGACGATGATGTCATACTCGTCGTCATGGCGACGGTGTTGCCATAATGGTCGTCATGGCGACGATGATGTCATAATGGTCGTCACGGCGACGATGATGTCATAATGGTCGTCACGGCGACGGTGATGTCATAATGGTCGTCATGGCGACAATGATGTCATACTGGTCGTCATGGCGACGGTGTTGCCATAATGGTCGTCATGGCGACGATGACGTCATAATGGTCGTCATGGCGACGATGATGTCATAATGGTCGTCATGGCGACGATGATGTCATAATGGTCGTCATGGCGACGGTGTTGCCATAATGGTCGTCATGGCGACGATAACGTCATAATGGTCATCATGGCGACGATGATGTCATAATGGTCGTCATGGCGACGATGATGTCAGTATGGTGGTCATGGCTTTGGTGATGTCATAATGGTCGTCATGGCGACGGTGATGTCATAATGGTCGTCATGGCAATGGTAATGTCAGAATGGTCGTCATGGCGACGATGATGTCAGTATGGTGGTCATGGCTTTGATGATGTCATAATAGTCGTCATGGCGACGATGATGTCATAATGGTCGTCATGGCGACGATGATGTCAATATGGTTGTCATGGCTTTGGTGATGTCATACTGGTCGTCATGGCAACGGTGTTGCCATAATGGTCGTCATGGCGACGATGACGTCATAATGGTCGTCATGGCGACGATGATGTCATAATGGTCGTCATGGCGACGATGATGTCATACTGGTCGTCATGGCGACGGTGTTGCCATATTGGTCGTCATGGCGACGATGATGTCATAATGGTCGTTAGGCGACGATGATGTCAGTATGGTGGTCATTGCTTTGGTGATGTCATAATGGTCGTCATGGCGACGGTGATGTCATAATGGTCGTCATGGCAATGGTGATCTCATACTGGTCGTCATGGCGACAATGATGTCAGTATGGTGGTCATGGCTTTGGTGATGTCATAATAGTCGTCATGGTGACGATGATGTCATGATGGTCGTCATGGCGACAATGATGTCAATATGGTTGTCATGGCTTTGGTGATGTCATAATGGTCGTCATGGCGACGGTGATGTCATAATGGTCGTCATGGCGACGATGATGTCATAATGGTCGTCATGGCGACGATGATGTCATAATGGTCATCATGGCGACGGTGTTGCCATAATGGTCGTAATGGCGACGATGATGTCATAATGGTCGTCACGGCGACGATGATGTCATAATGGTCGTCACGGCGACGATGAAGTCATAATGGTCGTCACGGCGACGGTGATGTCATAATGGTCGTCATGGCGACGATGATGTGATACTGGTCGTCATGGTGACGGTGTTGCCATAATGGTCGTCATGGCGATGATGATGTCAATATGGTTGTCAAGGCTTTGGTGATGTCATAATGGTCGTCATGGCTTTGGTGATGTCATAATGGTCGTCATGTCAACGGTGATGTCATAATGGTCATCATGGCGACGATGATGTCATAATGGTCGTCACGGCGACGATGATGTCATAATGATCGTCACGGCGACGGTGATGTCATAATGGTCGTCATGGCGAGGATGATGTCATAATAGTCGTCATGGCGACGATGATGTCAGTATGGTGGTCATGGCTTTGGTGATGTCATAATGGTCGTCATGGCGACGGTGATGTCATAATGGTCGTCATGGCAATGGTGATGTCAGAATGGTCGTCATGGCGACGATGATGTCAGTATGGTGGTCATGGCTTTGGTGATGTCATAATGGTCGTCATGGCGACGATGATGTCATAATGGTCGTCATGGCGACGATGATGTCATAATGGTCGTCATGGCGACGATGATGTCATACTGGTCGTCATGGCGACGGTGTTGCCATAATGGTCGTCATGGCGACGATGATGTCATACTGGTCGTCATGGCGACGGTGTTGCCATAATGGTCGTCATGGCGACAATGATGTCATAATGGTCGTCATGGCGACGTTGACGTCATAATGGTCGTCATGGCGACGATGATGTCATAATGGTCGTCATGGCAACGATGATGTCATACTGGTCGTCATAGCGACGGTGTTGTCATAATGGTCGTCATGGCGACGATGATGTCATAATGGTCGTCATGGCGACGATGATGTCATAATGGTCGTCATGGCGACGATGATGCCATACTGGTCGTCATGGTGACGGTGTTGCCATAATGGTCGTCATGGCGACGATGATGTCAATATGGTTGTCATGGCTTTGGTGATGTCATAATGGTCGTCCTGGCTTTGGTGATGTCATAATGGTCGTCATGTCGACGGTGATGTCATAATGGTCGTCAAGGCGACGATGATGTCATAATGGTCGTCACGGCGACGATGATGTCATAATGATCGTCACGGCAACGGTGATGTCATAATGGTCGTCATGGCGAGGATGATGTCATAATAGTCGTCATGGTGACGATGATGTCATAATGGTCGTCATGCCGACGATGATGTCATAATGGTCGTCATGGCGACGGTGTTGCCATAATGGTCGTCATGGCGACGATGATGTCATACTGGTCGTCATGGCGACGGTGTTGCCATAATGGTCGTCATGGCGACGATGATGTCATAATGGTCGTCATGGCGACGGTGACGTCATAATGGTCATCATGGCGACGATGATGTCATAATGGTCGTCATGGCAACGATGATGTCATACTGGTCGTCATGGCGACGGTGTTGTCATAATGGTCGTCATGGCGACGATGATGTCATAATGGTCGTCATGGCGACGATGATGTCATACTGGTCGTCATGGTGACGGTGTTGCCATAATGGTCGTTATGGCGACGATGATGTCATTATGGTTGTCATGGCTTTGGTGATGTCATAATGGTCGTCATGCCGACGGTGATGTCATAATGGTCGTCATGGCGAGGATGATGTCATAATAGTCGTCATGGTGACGATGATGTCATAATGGTCGTCATGCCGACGATGATGTCATAATGGTCGTCATGGCGACGGTGTTGCCATAATGGTCGTCATGGCGACGATGTCATAATGGTCGTCATGGCGACGATGATGTCATAATGGTCGTCATGGCGACGATGATGTCAGTATGGTGGTCATGGCTTTGGTGATGTCATAATGGTCGTCATGGCGACGGTGATGTCAGAATGGTCGTCATGGCGACGATGATGTCAGTATGGTGGTCATGGCTTTGGTGATGTCATAATGGTCGTCATGGCGACGATGATGTCATAATGGTCGTCATGGCGACGATGATGTCATAATGGTCGTCATGGCGACGATGATGTCATACTGGTCGTCATGGCGACGGTGTTGCCATAATGGTCGTCATGGCGACGATGATGTCATACTGGTCGTCATGGCGACGGTGTTGCCATAATGGTGGTCATGGCGACGATGATGTCATAATGGTCGTCATGGCGACGGTGACGTCATAATGGTCGTCATGGCGACGATGATGTCATAATGGTCGTCATGGCAATGATGATGTCATACTGGTCGTCATGGCGACGTTGTTGTCATAATGGTCGTCATGGCGACGATGATGTCATAATGGTCGTCATGGCGACGATGATGTCATAATGGTCGTCACGGCGACGATGATGTCATAATGCTCGTCACGGCGACGGTGATGTCATAATGGTCGTCATGGCGACGATGATGTTATACTGGTCGTCTTGGCGACGGTGATGTCATAATGGTTGTCATGGCGACGATGATGTCATACTGGTCGTCACGGCGACGATGATGTCATACTGGTCGTCATGGCGACGATGATGTCATAATGTTCGTCATGGCGACGATGATGTCATAATGGTCGTCATGGCGACGATGATGTCATACTAGTCGTCATGGTGACGGTGTTGCCATAATGGTCGTCATGGCGACGATGATGTCAATATGGTTGTCATGGCTTTGGTGATGTCATAATGGTCGTCATGGCTTTGGTGATGTCATAATGGTCGTCATGGCGACGGTGATGTCATAATGGTCGTCATGGCGACGATGATGTCACAATGGTCGTCACGGCGACGATGATGTCATAATGTTCGTCACGGCGACGGTGATGTCATAATGGTCGTCACGGCGACGATGATGTCATACTGGTCGTCATGGCGACGATGATGTCATACTGGTCGTCATGGCGACGGTGTTGCCATAATGGTCGTCATGGCGACGATGATGTCAGTATGGTGGTCATGGCTTTGGTGATGTCATAATGGTCGTCATGGCGACGATGATGTCATAATGGTTGTCATGGCAATGGTGATGTCAGAATGGTCGTCATGGCGACGATGATGTCAGTATGGTGGTCATGGCTTTGGTGATGTCATAATGGTCGTCATGGCGACAATGATGTCATAATGGTTGTCATGGCGACGGTGATGTCATAATGGTCATCATGGCGACGATGATGTCATAATGGTCGTCACGGCGACGATGATGTCATAATGTTCGTCACGGCGACGGTGATGTCATAATGGTCGTCACGGCGACGATGTCATACTGGTCGTCATTGCGACGGTGATGTCATAATGGTCGTCATGGCGACGATGATGTCATACTGGTCGTCATGGCGATGATGATGTCATAATGGTCGTCATGGCGACGATGATGTCATAATGGTCGTCATGGCGACGGTGTTGCCATAATGGTCGTCATGGCGACGATGATGTCATAATGGTCGTCACGGCGATGATGATGTCATAATGGTCGTCACGGCGACGATGATGTCATAATGTTCGTCACGGCGACGGTGATGTCATAATGGTCGTCATGGCGACGATGATGTCATACTGGTCGTCATGGCGACGATGATGTCATACTGGTCGTCATGGCGACGGTGTTGCCATAATGGTCGTCATGGCGACGATGATGTCATAATGTTCGTCATCGCGACGATGACGTCATAATGGTCGTCATGGCGACGGTGACGTCATAATGGTCGTCATGGCGACGATGATGTCATAATGGTCGTCATGGCGACGATGATGTCATACTCGTCGTCATGGCGACGGTGTAGCCATAATGGTCGTCATGGCGACGATGATGTCATACTGGTCGTCATGGCGACGGTGTTGCCATAATGGTCGTCATGGCGACGATGATGTCATAATGGTCATCATGGCGACGATGATGTCATAATGGTCATCATGGCGACGGTGACGTCATAATGGTCGTCATGGCGACGATGATGTCATAATGGTCGTCATGGCGACGATGATGTCATACTGGTCGTCATGGCGACGGTGTTGTCATAATGGTCGTCATGGCGACGGTGTTGTCATAATGGTCGTCATGGCGACGATGATGTCATACTGGTTGTCATGACGACGGTGTTGCCATAATGGTCGTCATGGCGACGATGATGTCATAATGGTCGTCATGGCGACGGTGATGTCATAATGGTCGTCATGGCGACGGTGTTGCCATAATGGTCGTCATGGCGACTATGACGTCATAATGGTCGTCATGGCGACGATGATGTCATAATGGTCTTCATGGTGACGATCATGTCATACTGGTCGTCATGTTGACGGTGTTGCCATAATGGTCGTCATTGCGACGATGATGTCAATATGGTTGTCATGGCTTTGGTGATGTCATAATGGTCGTCATGGCGACGGTGATGTCATAATGGTCGTCATGGCGACGATGATGTCATAATGGTCGTCATGGCGACGATGATGTCATAATGGTCGTCATGGCGACGATGATGTCATAATGGTCGTCATGGCGACGATGATGTCATAATGGTCGTCATGGCGACGATGATGTCATAATGGTCGTCATGCCGACGATGATGTCATAATGGTCGTCATGGCGACGGTGTTGCCATAATGGTCGTCATGGCGACGATGATGTCATAATGGTCGTCATGGCGACGATGATGTCATAATGGTCGTCATGGCGACGATGATGTCAGTATGGTGGTCATGGCTTTGGTGATGTCATAATGGTCGTCATGGTGACGGTGATTTCATAATGGTCGTCATGGCAATGGTGATGTCAGAATGGTCGTCATGGCGACGATGATGTCAGTATGGTGGTCATGGCTTTGGTGATGTCATAATGGTCGTCATGGCGACGATGATGTCATAATGGTCGTCATGGCGACGGTGTTGCCATAATGGTCGTCATGGCGACGATGATGTCATACTGGTCGTCATGGCGACGGTGTTGCCATAATGGTCGTCATGGCGACAATGATGTCATAATGGTCGTCATGGCGACGTTGACGTCATAATGGTCGTCATGGCGACGATGATGTCATAATGGTCGTCATGGCAACGATGATGTCATACTGGTCGTCATAGCGACGGTGTTGTCATAATGGTCGTCATGGCGACGATGATGTCATAATGGTCGTCATGGCGACGATGATGTCATAATGGTCGTCATGGCGACGATGATGCCATACTGGTCGTCATGGTGACGGTGTTGCCATAATGGTCGTCATGGCGACGATGATGTCAATATGGTTGTCATGGCTTTGGTGATGTCATAATGGTCGTCCTGGCTTTGGTGATGTCATAATGGTCGTCATGTCGACGGTGATGTCATAATGGTCGTCAAGGCGACGATGATGTCATAATGGTCGTCACGGCGACGATGATGTCATAATGATCGTCACGGCAACGGTGATGTCATAATGGTCGTCATGGCGAGGATGATGTCATAATAGTCGTCATGGTGACGATGATGTCATAATGGTCGTCATGCCGACGATGATGTCATAATGGTCGTCATGGCGACGGTGTTGCCATAATGGTCGTCATGGCGACGATGATGTCATACTGGTCGTCATGGCGACGGTGTTGCCATAATGGTCGTCATGGCGACGATGATGTCATAATGGTCGTCATGGCGACGGTGACGTCATAATGGTCATCATGGCGACGATGATGTCATAATGGTCGTCATGGCAACGATGATGTCATACTGGTCGTCATGGCGACGGTGTTGTCATAATGGTCGTCATGGCGACGATGATGTCATAATGGTCGTCATGGCGACGATGATGTCATACTGGTCGTCATGGTGACGGTGTTGCCATAATGGTCGTTATGGCGACGATGATGTCAATATGGTTGTCATGGCTTTGGTGATGTCATAATGGTCGTCCTGGCTTTGGTGATGTCATAATGGTCGTCATGCCGACGGTGATGTCATAATGGTCGTCATGGCGGGGATGATGTCATAATAGTCGTCATGGTGACGATGATGTCATAATGGTCGTCATGCCGACGATGATGTCATAATGGTCGTCATGGCGACGGTGTTGCCATAATGGTCGTCATGGCGACGATGTCATAATGGTCGTCATGGCGACGATGATGTCATAATGGTCGTCATGGCGACGATGATGTCAGTATGGTGGTCATGGCTTTGGTGATGTCATAATGGTCGTCATGGCGACGGTGATGTCAGAATGGTCGTCATGGCGACGATGATGTCAGTATGGTGGTCATGGCTTTGGTGATGTCATAATGGTCGTCATGGCGACGATGATGTCATAATGGTCGTCATGGCGACGATGATGTCATAATGGTCGTCATGGCGACGATGATGTCATACTGGTCGTCATGGCGACGGTGTTGCCATAATGGTCGTCATGGCGACGATGATGTCATACTGGTCGTCATGGCGACGGTGTTGCCATAATGGTGGTCATGGCGACGATGATGTCATAATGGTCGTCATGGCGACGGTGACGTCATAATGGTCGTCATGGCGACGATGATGTCATAATGGTCGTCATGGCAACGATGATGTCATACTGGTCGTCATGGCGACGGTGTTGTCATAATGGTCGTCATGGCGACGATGATGTCATAATGGTCGTCATGGCGACGATGATGTCATAATGGTCGTCACGGCGACGATGATGTCATAATGCTCGTCACGGCGACGGTGATGTCATAATGGTCGTCATGGCGACGATGATGTTATACTGGTCGTCTTGGCGACGGTGATGTCATAATGGTTGTCATGGCGACGATGATGTCATACTGGTCGTCACGGCGACGATGATGTCATACTGGTCGTCATGGCGACGATGATGTCATAATGTTCGTCATGGCGACGATGATGTCATAATGGTCGTCATGGCGACGATGATGTCATACTAGTCGTCATGGTGACGGTGTTGCCATAATGGTCGTCATGGCGACGATGATGTCAATATGGTTGTCATGGCTTTGGTGATGTCATAATGGTCGTCATGGCTTTGGTGATGTCATAATGGTCGTCATGGCGACGGTGATGTCATAATGGTCGTCATGGCGACGATGATGTCACAATGGTCGTCACGGCGACGATGATGTCATAATGTTCGTCACGGCGACGGTGATGTCATAATGGTCGTCACGGCGACGATGATGTCATACTGGTCGTCATGGCGACGATGATGTCATACTGGTCGTCATGGCGACGGTGTTGCCATAATGGTCGTCATGGCGACGATGATGTCAGTATGGTGGTCATGGCTTTGGTGATGTCATAATGGTCGTCATGGCGACGATGATGTCATAATGGTTGTCATGGCAATGGTGATGTCAGAATGGTCGTCATGGCGACGATGATGTCAGTATGGTGGTCATGGCTTTGGTGATGTCATAATGGTCGTCATGGCGACAATGATGTCATAATGGTTGTCATGGCGACGGTGATGTCATAATGGTCGTCATGGCGACGATGATGTCATAATGGTCGTCACGGCGACGATGATGTCATAATGTTCGTCACGGCGACGGTGATGTCATAATGGTCGTCACGGCGACGATGTCATACTGGTCGTCATTGCGACGGTGATGTCATAATGGTCGTCATGGCGACGATGATGTCATACTGGTCGTCATGGCGATGATGATGTCATAATGGTCGTCATGGCGACGATGATGTCATAATGGTCGTCATGGCGACGGTGTTGCCATAATGGTCGTCATGGCGACGATGATGTCATAATGGTCGTCACGGCGATGATGATGTCATAATGGTCGTCACGGCGACGATGATGTCATAATGTTCGTCACGGCGACGGTGATGTCATAATGGTCGTCATGGCGACGATGATGTCATACTGGTCGTCATGGCGACGGTGTTGCCATAATGGTCGTCATGGTGACGATGATGTCATAATGTTCGTCATCGCGACGATGACGTCATAATGGTCGTCATGGCGACGGTGACGTCATAATGGTCGTCATGGCGACGATGATGTCATAATGGTCGTCATGGCGACGATGATGTCATACTCGTCGTCATGGCGACGGTGTAGCCATAATGGTCGTCATGGCGACGATGATGTCATACTGGTCGTCATGGCGACGGTGTTGCCATATTGGTCGTCATGGCGACGATGATGTCATAATGGTCATCATGGCGACGATGATGTCATAATGGTCATCATGGCGACGGTGACGTCATAATGGTCGTCATGGCGACGATGATGTCATAATGGTCGTCATGGCGACGATGATGTCATACTGGTCGTCATGGCGACGGTGTTGTCATAATGGTCGTCATGGCGACGGTGTTGTCATAATGGTCGTCATGGCGACGATGATGTCATACTGGTTGTCATGACGACGGTGTTGCCATAATGGTCGTCATGGCGACGATGATGTCATAATGGTCGTCATGGCGACGGTGATGTCATAATGGTCGTCATGGCGACGGTGTTGCCATAATGGTCGTCATGGCGACTATGACGTCATAATGGTCGTCATGGCGACGATGATGTCATAATGGTCTTCATGGTGACGATCATGTCATACTGGTCGTCATGTTGACGGTGTTGCCATAATGGTCGTCATTGCGACGATGATGTCAATATGGTTGTCATGGCTTTGGTGATGTCATAATGGTCGTCATGGCGACGGTGATGTCATAATGGTCGTCATGGCGACGATGATGTCATAATGGTCGTCATGGCGACGATGATGTCATAATGGTCGTCATGGCGACGATGATGTCATAATGGTCGTCATGGCGACGATGATGTCATAATGGTCGTCATGCCGACGATGATGTCATAATGGTCGTCATGGCGACGGTGTTGCCATAATGGTCGTCATGGCGACGATGATGTCATAATGGTCGTCATGGCGACGATGATGTCATAATGGTCGTCATGGCGACGATGATGTCAGTATGGTGGTCATGGCTTTGGTGATGTCATAATGGTCGTCATGGTGACGGTGATTTCATAATGGTCGTCATGGCAATGGTGATGTCAGAATGGTCGTCATGGCGACGATGATGTCAGTATGGTGGTCATGGCTTTGGTGATGTCATAATGGTCGTCATGGCGACGATGATGTCATAATGGTCGTCATGGCGACGATGATGTCAATATCGTTGTCATGGCTTTGGTGATGTCATAATGGTCGTCATGGCGACGGTGATGTCATAATGGTCGTCATGGCGACGATGATGTCATAATGGTCGTCACGGCGACGATGATGTCATAATGGTCGTCACGGCGACGGTGATGTCATAATGGTCGTCACGGCGACGGTGATGTCATAATGGTCCTCATGGCGACGATGATGTCATACTGGTCGTCATGGCGACGGTGCTGCCATAATGGTCATCATGGCGACGATGATGTCATAATGGTCGTCATGGCGACGATGACGTCATGGCGACGATGACGTCATAATGGTCGTCATGGTGACGATGATGTCATAATGGTCGTCATGGCGACGATGATGTCATACTGGTCGTCATGGCGACGGTGTTGCCATAATGGTCGTCATGGCGACGATGATGTCATAATGGTCGTCACGGCGACGATGATGTCATAATGGTCGTCATGGTGACGATGACGTCATAATGGTCGTCATGGCGACGATGATGTCATAATGGTCGTCATGGCGACGGTGATGTCATAATGGTCGTCATGGCGACGATGATGTCATAATGGTCGTCACGGCGACGATGATGTCATAATGATCGTCACGGCGACGGTGATGTCATAATGGTCGTCATGGCGAGGATGATGTCATAATAGTCGTCATGGTGATGATGATGTCATAATGGTCGTCATGCCGACGATGATGTCATAATGGTCGTCATGGCGACGGTGTTGCCATAATGGTCGTCATGGCGACGATGATGTCATAATGGTCGTCATGGCGACGATGATGTCATAATGGTCGTCATGGCGACGATGATGTCAGTATGGTGGTCATGGCTTTGGTGATGTCATAATGGTCGTCATGGCGACGGTGATGTCATAATGGTCGTCATGGCAATGGTGATGTCAGAATGGTCGTCATGGCGACGATGATGTCAGTATGGTGGTCATGGCTTTGGTGATGTCATAATGGTCGTCATGGCGACGATGATGTCATAATGGTCGTCATGGCGACGATGATGTCATACTGGTCGTCATGGCGACGGTGTTGCCATAATGGTCGTCATGTCGACGATGATGTCATACTGGTCGTCATGGCGACGGTGTTGCCATAATGGTGGTCATGGCGACGATGATGTCATAATGGTCGCCATGGCGACGGTGACGTCATAATGGTCGTCATGGCGACGATGATGTCATAATGGTCGTCATGGCGACGATGATGTCATACTGGTCGTCATGGCGACGGTGTTGTCATAATGGTCGTCATGGCGACGATGATGTCATACTGGTCGTCTTGGCGACGGTGATGTCATAATGGTTGTCATGGCGACGATGATGTCATACTGGTCGTCACGGCGACGATGATGCCATACTGGTCGTCATGGCGACGATGATGTCATAATGTTCGTCATGGCGACGATGATGTCATAATGGTCGTCATGGCGACGATGATGTCATACTAGTCGTCATGGTGACGGTGTTGCCATAATGGTCGTCATGGCGACGATGATGTCAATATGGTTGTCATGGCTTTGGTGATGTCATAATGGTCGTCATGGCTTTGGTGATGTCATAATGGTCGTCATGGCGACGATGATGTCACAATGGTCGTCACGGCGACGGTGATGTCATAATGGTCGTCATGGCAATGGTGATGTCAGAATGGTCGTCATGGCGACGATGATGTCAGTATGGTGGTCATGGCTTTGGTGATGTCATAATGGTCGTCATGGCGACGATGATGTCATAATGGTTGTCATGGCGACGGTGATGTCATAATGGTCGTCATGGCAATGGTGATGTCAGAATGGTCGTCATGGCGACGATGATGTCAGTATGGTGGTCATGGCTTTGGTGATGTCATAATGGTCGTCATGGCGACGATGATGTCATAATGGTTGTCATGGCGACGGTGATGTCATAATGGTCGTCATGGCGACGATGATGTCATAATGGTCGTCACGGCGACGGTGATGTCATAATGGTCGTCATGGCGACGATGATGTCATAATGGTCGTCATGGCGACGATGATGTCATAATGGTCGTCATGGCGACGATGATGTCATACTGGTCGTCATGGCGACGGTGTTGCCATAATGGTCGTCATGGCGACGATGATGTCATACTGGTCGTCATGGCGACGGTGTTGCCATAATGGTGGTCATGGCGACGATGATGTCATAATGGTCGCCATGGCGACGGTGACGTCATAATGGTCGTCATGGCGACGATGATGTCATAATAGTCGTCATGGTGATGATGATGTCATATTGGTCGTCATGCCGACGATGATGTCATAATGGTCGTCATGGCGACGGTGTTGCCATAATGGTCGTCATGGCGACGATGATGTCATAATGGTCGTCATGGCGACGATGATGTCATAATGGTCGTCATGGCGACGATGATGTCAGTATGGTGGTCATGGCTTTGGTGATGTCATAATGGTTGTCATGGCGACGGTGATGTCATAATGGTCGTCATGGCAATGGTGATGTCAGAATGGTCGTCATGGCGACGATGATGTCAGTATGGTGGTCATGGCTTTGGTGATGTCATAATGGTCGTCATGGCGACGATGATGTCATAATGGTCGTCATGGCGACGATGATGTCATAATGGTCGTCATGGCGACGATGATGTCATACTGGTCGTCATGGCGACGGTGTTGCCATAATGGTCGTCATGGCGACGATGATGTCATACTGGTCGTCATGGCGACGGTGTTGCCATAATGGTGGTCATGGCGACGATGATGTCATAATGGTCGCCATGGCGACGGTGACGTCATAATGGTCGTCATGGCGACGATGATGTCATAATGGTCGTCATGGCAACGATGATGTCATACTGGTCGTCATGGCGACGGTGTTGCCATTATGGTCGTCATTGCGACGATGATGTCAATATGGTTGTCATGGCTTTGGTGATGTCATAATGGTCGTCATGGCTTTGGTGATGTCATAATGGTCGTCATGGCGACGGTGATGTCATAATGGTCGTCATGGCGACGATGATGTCATAATGGTCGTCATGGCGACGTTGATGTCATAATGGTCGTCATGGCGACGATGATGTCATAATGGTCGTCATGGCGACGATGATGTCATAATGGTCGTCATGCCGACGATGATGTCATAATGGTCGTCATGGCGACGGTGTTGCCATAATGGTCGTCATGGCGACGATGATGTCATAATGGTCGTCATGGCGACGATGATGTCATAATGGTCGTCATGGCGACGATGATGTCAGTATGGTGGTCATGGCGACGATGATGTCATAATGGTCGTCATGGCGACGATGATGTCAGTATGGTGGTCATGGCTTTGGTGATGTCATAATGGTCGTCATGGTGACGGTGATTTCATAATGGTCGTCATGGCAATGGTGATGTCAGAATGGTCGTCATGGCGACGATGATGTCAGTATGGTGGTCATGGCTTTGGTGATGTCATAATGGTCGTCATGGCGACGATGATGTCATAATGGTCGTCATAGCGACGATGATGTCAATATGGTTGTCTTGGCTTTGGTGATGTCATAATGGTCGTCATGGCTTTGGTGATGTCATAATGGTCGTCATGGCGACGGTGATGTCATAATGGTCGTTATGGCGACGATGATGTCATAATGGTCGTCACGGCGACGAAGATGTGATAATGGTCGTCACGGCGACGGTGATGTCATAATGGTCGTCATGGCAATGGTGATGTCAGAATCGTCGTCATGGCGACGATGATGTCAGTATGGTGGTCATGGCTTTGGTGATGTCATAATGGTCGTCATGGCGACGATGATGTCATAATGGTTGTCATGGCGACGGTGATGTCATAATGGTCGTCATGGCGACAATGATGTCATAATGGTCGTCACGGCGACGATGATGTCATAATGTTCGTCACGGCGACGGTGATGTCATAATGTTCGTCATGGCGACGATGATGTCATACTGGTCGTAATTGCGACGGTGATGTCATAATGGTCGTCATGGCGACGATGATGTCATACTGGTCGTCATGGCGACGATGATGTCATAATGGTCGTCATGGCGACGGTGTTGCCATAATGGTCGTCATGGCGACGATGATGTCATAATGTTCGTCATGGCGACGATGATGTCATAATGGTCGTCATGGCGACGGTGACGTCATAATGGTCGTCATGGCGACGATGACGTCATAATCGTCGTCATGGCGACGATGGTGTCATAATGGTCGTCATGGCGACGATGATGTCATACTGGTCGTCATGGCGACGTTGTTGCCATAATGGTCGTCATGGCGACGATGACGTCATAATGGTCGTCATGGCGACCATGACGTCATAATGGTCGTCATGGCGACGATGATGTCATACTAGTCGTCATGGTGACGGTGTTGCCATAATGGTCGTCATGGCGACGATGATGTCAATATGGTTGTCATGGCTTTGGTGATGTCATAATGGTCGTCATGGCTTTGGTGATGTCATAATGGTCGTCATGGCGACGGTGATGTCATAATGGTCGTTATGGCGACGATGATGTCATAATGGTCGTCACGGCGACGATGATGTCATAATGGTCGTCACGGCGACAGTGATGTCATAATGTTCGTCACGGCGACGGTGATGTCATAATGTTCGTCACGGCGACGGTGATGTCATAATGGTCGTCATGGCGACGATGATGTCATAATGTTCGTCATGGCGACGGTGACGTCATACTGGTCGTCATGGCGACGGTGTTGTCATAATGGTCGTCATGGCGACGATAATGTCATAATGTTCGTCATCGCGACGATGACGTCATAATGGTCGTCATGGAGACGGTGACGTCATAATGGTCGTCATGGCGACGATGATGTCATAATGGTCGTCATGGCGACGATGATGTCATACTCGTCGTCATGGCGACGGTGTTGCCATAATGGTCGTCATGGCGACGATTATGTCAAACTGGTCGTCATGGCGACGGTGTTGCCATAATGGTCGTCATGGCGACGATGATGTCATAATGGTCGTCATGGCGACGGTGACGTCATAATGGTCGTCATGGCGACGATGATGTCATAATGGTCGTCATGGCGACGATGATGTCATATTCGTCGTCATGGCGACGGTGTTGCCATAATGGTCGTCATGGCGAAGATGATGTCATATTCGTCGTCATGGCGACGGTGTTGCCATAATGGTCGTCATGGCGAAGATGATGTCATACTGGTCGTCATGGCGACGGTGTTGCCATAATGGTCGTCATGGCGACGATGATGTCATAATGGCCGTCATGGCGACGGTGACGTCATAATGGTCGTCATGGCGATGATGATGTCATAATGGTCGTCATGGCGACGATGATGTCATACTGGTCGTAATGGCGACCGTGTTGCCATAATGGTCGTCATGGCGACGGTGATGTCATAATGGTCGTCACGGCGACGATGATGTCATAATGGTCGTCACGGCGACGGTGATGTCATAATGGTCGTCATGGCGACGATGATGTCATAATGGTCGTCATGGCGACGGTGACGTCATAATGGTCGTCATGGCGACGATGATGTCATAATGGTCGTCATGGCGACGATGATGTCATATTCGTCGTCATGGCGACGGTGTTGCCATAATGGTCGTCATGGCGAAGATTATGTCATACTGGTCGTCATGGCGACGGTGTTGCCATAATGGTCGTCATGGCGACGATGATGTCATAATGGTCGTCATGGCGACGGTGACGTCATAATGGTCGTCATGGCGACGATGATGTCATAATGGTCGTCATGGCGACGATGATGTCATACTGGTCGTAATGGCGACCGTGTTGCCATAATGGTCGTCATGGCGACGGTGATGTCATAATGGTCGTCACGGCGACGATGATGTCATAATGGTCGTCACGGCGACGGTGATGTCATAATGGTCGTCATGGCGACGATGATGTCATACTGGTCGTTATGGCGACGGTGTTGCCATAATGGTCGTCATGGCGACGATGACGTCATAATGGTCGACATGGCGACTATGATGTCATAATGGTCGTCATGGCGACGATGATGTCATAATGGTCGTCATGGCGACGATGATGTCATACTGGTCGTCATGGCGACGGTGTTGCCATAATGGTCGTCATGGCGGGGATGATGTCATAATGGTCGTCATGGCGACGGTGATGTCATAATGGTCGTCATGGCGACGATGATGTCATACTGGTCGTCATGGCGACGGTGTTGCCATAATGGTCGTCATGGCGACGATGATGTCATAATGGTCGTCATGGCGACGGTGATGTCATAATGGTCGTCATGCGGACGATGATGTCATAATGGTCTCCATGGCGACGGTGTTGCCATAATGGTCGTCATGGCGACGATGATGTCATAATGGTCGTCATGGCGACGATGATGTCAGTATGGTGGTCATGGCTTTGGTGGTGTCATAATGGTCGTCATGGCGACGGTGATATCATAATGGTCGTCATGGCAATGGTGATGTCAGAATGGTCGTCATGGCGACGATGATGTCGGTATGGTGGTCATGGCTTTGGTGATTTCATAATGGTCGTAATGGCGACGATGATGTCATAATGGTCGTCATGGCGATGATGATGTCAATATGGTTGTCATGGCTTTGGTGATGTCGTAATGGTCGTCATGGCGACGGTGATGTCATAATGGTCGTCATGGCGACGATGATGTCATAATGGTCGTCACGTCGACGATGATGTCATAATGGTCGTCACGGCGACGGTGATGTCATAATGGTCGTCATGGCGACGATGATGTCATACTGGTCGTCATGGCGACGGTGTTGCCATAATGGTCGTCATGGCGACGATGATGTCATAATGGTCGTCATGGCGACGATGATGTCATAATGGTCGTCATGGCGACGATGATGTCAGAATGGTCGTCATGGCGACGATGATGTCAGTAGGGTGGTCATGTCTTTGGTGATGTCATAATGGTCGTCATGGCGACGATGATGTCATAATGGTCGTCATGGCGACGATGATGTCAATATGGTTGTCATGGCTTTGGTGATGTCATAATGGTCGTCATGGCGACGGTGATGTCATAATGGTCGTCATGGCGACGATGATGTCATAATGGTCGTCACGGCGACGATGATGTCATAATGGTCGTCAAGGCGACGGTGATGTCATAATGGTCGTCATGGCGACGATGATGTCATAATGGTCGTCACGGCGACGATGATGTCATAATGGTCATCACGGCGACGGTGATGTCATAATGGTCGTCATGGCGACGATGATGTCATACTGGTCGTCATGGCGACGTTGTTGCCATAATGGTCATCATGGCGACGATGATGTCATAATGGTCGTCATGGCGACGATGATGTCATAATGGTCGTCATGGCGACGATGATGTCATACTAGTCGTCATGGTGACGGTGTTGCCATAATGGTCGTCATGGCGACGATGATGTCAATATGGTTGTCATGGCTTTGGTGATGTCATAATGGTCGTCATGGCTTTGGTGATGTCATAATGGTCATCATGGCGACGGTGATGTCATAATGGTCGTCATGGCGAGGATGATGTCATAATGGTCGTCACGGCGACGATGATGTCATAATGGTCGTCACGGCGACGGTGATGTCATAATGGTCGTCATGGCAACGGTGATGTCAGAATGGTCGTCATGGCGACGATGATGTCAGTATGGTGGTCATGGCTTTGGTGATGTCATAATGGTCGTCATGGCGACGATGATGTCATAATGGTTGTCATGGCGACGGTGATGTCATAATGGTCGTCATGGCGACGATGATGTCATAATGGTCGTCACGGCGACGATGATGTCATAATGTTCGTCACGGCGACGGTGATGTCATAATGGTCGTCATGGCGACGATGATGTCATACTGGTCGTCATTGCGACGGTGATGTCATAATGGTCGTCATGGCGACGATGATGTCATACTGGTCGTCATTGCGACGGTGATGTCATAATGGTCGTCATGGCGACGATGATGTCATACTGGTCGTCATGGCGACGATGATGTCATAATGGTCGTCATGGCGACGGTGTTGCCATAATGGTCGTCATGGCGACGATGATGTCATAATGTTCGTCATGGCGACGATGATGTCATAATGGTCGTCATGGCGACGGTGACGTCATAATGGTCGTCATGGCGACGATGACATCATAATGGTCGTCATGGCGACGATGGTGTCATAATGGTCGTCATGGCGACGATGATGTCATACTGGTCGTCATGGCGACGGAGTTGCCATAATGGTCGTCACGGCGACAATTATGTCATAATGGTCATCACGGCGACGGTGATGTCATAATGGTCGTCATGGCGACGATGATGTCATACTGGTCGTCATGGCGACGTTGTTGCCATAATGGTCGTCATGGCGACGATGACGTCATAATGGTCGTCATGGCGACGATGACGTCATAATGGTCGTCATGGCGACGATGATGTCATACTAGTCGTCATGGTGACGGTGTTGCCATAATGGTCGTCATGGCGACGATGATGTCAATATGGTTGTCTTGGCTTTGGTGATGTCATAATGGTCGTCATGGCTTTGGTGATGTCATAATGGTCGTCATGGCGACGGTGATGTCATAATGGTCGTTATGGCGACGATGATGTCATAATGGTCGTCACGGCGACGAAGATGTGATAATGGTCGTCACGGCGACGGTGATGTCATAATGGTCGTCATGGCAATGGTGATGTCAGAATCGTCGTCATGGCGACGATGATGTCAGTATGGTGGTCATGGCTTTGGTGATGTCATAATGGTCGTCATGGCGACGATGATGTCATAATGGTTGTCATGGCGACGGTGATGTCATAATGGTCGTCATGGCGACAATGATGTCATAATGGTCGTCACGGCGACGATGATGTCATAATGTTCGTCACGGCGACGGTGATGTCATAATGGTCGTCATGGCGACGATGATGTCATACTGGTCGTAATTGCGACGGTGATGTCATAATGGTCGTCATGGCGACGATGATGTCATACTGGTCGTCATGGCGACGATGATGTCATAATGGTCGTCATGGCGACGGTGTTGCCATAATGGTCGTCATGGCGACGATGACGTCATAATGTTCGTCATGGCGACGATGATGTCATAATGGTCGTCATGGCGACGGTGACGTCATAATGGTCGTCATGGCGACGATGACGTCATAATCGTCGTCATGGCGACGATGGTGTCATAATGGTCGTCATGGCGACGATGATGTCATACTGGTCGTCATGGCGACGGTGTTGCCATAATGGTCGTCATGGCGACGATGATGTCATAATGGTCGTCACAGCGACAATGATGTCATAATGGTCATCACGGCGACAGTGATGTCATAATGGTCGTCATGGCGACGATGATGTCATACTGGTCGTCATGGCGACGTTGTTGCCATAATGGTCGTCATGGCAACGATGACGTCAATATGGTTGTCATGGCTTTGGTGATGTCATAATGGTCGTCATGGCTTTGGTGATGTCATAATGGTCGTCATGGCGACGGTGATGTCATAATGGTCGTTATGGCGACGATGATGTCATAATGGTCGTCACGGCGACGATGATGTCATTATGGTCGTCACGGCGACGGTGATGTCATAATGTTCGTCACGGCGACGGTGATGTCATAATGTTCGTCACGGCGACGGTGATGTCATAATGGTCGTCATGGCGACGATGATGTCATAATGGTCGTCATGGCGACGGTGACGTCATACTGGTCGTCATGGCGACGGTGTTGTCATAATGGTCGTCATGGCGACGATGATGTCATAATGTTCGTCATCGCGACGATGACGTCATAATGGTCGTCATGGAGACGGTGACGTCATAATGGTCGTCATGGCGACGATGATGTCATAATGGTCATCATGGTGACGATGATGTCATACTCGTCGTCATGGCGACGGTGTTGCCATAATGGTCGTCATGGCGACGATGATGTCAAACTGGTCGTCATGGCGACCGTGTTGCCATAATGGTCGTCATGGCGACGATGATGTCATAATGGTCGTCATGGCGACGGTGACGTCATAATGGTCGTCATGGCGACGATGATGTCATAATGGTCGTCATGGCGACGATGATGTCATATTCGTCGTCATGGCGACGGTGTTGCCATAATGGTCGTCATGGCGAAGATGATGTCATACTGGTCGTCATGGCGACGGTGTTGCCATAATGGTCGTCATGGCGACGATGATGTCATAATGGTTGTCACGGCGACGGTGACGTCATAATGGTCGTCATGGCGACGATGATGTCATAATGGTCGTCATGGCGACAATGATGTCATACTGGTCGTCATGGCGACGGTGTTGTCATAATGGTCGTCATGGCGACGATGATGTCATAATGGTCGTCATGGCGACGGTGATGTCATAATGGTCATCATGGCGACGGTGACGTCATAATGGTCGTCATGGCGACGATGATGTCATAATGGTCGTCATGGCGACGATGATGTCATACTGGTCGTCATGGCGACGGTGCTGCCATAATGGTCGTCATGGCGACGATGATGTCATAATGGTCGTCATGGCGACGATGATGTCATAATGGTCGTCATGGCGAAGATGATGTCATACTGGTCGTCATGGCGACGGTGTTGCCATAATGGTCGTCATGGCGACGATGATGTCATAATGGTCGTCACGGCGACGGTGATGTCATAATGGTCGTCACGGCGACGGTGATGTCATAATGGTCGTCATGGCGACAATGATGTCATACTGGTCATCATGGCGACGGTGTTGCCATAATGGTCGTCATGGCGACGATGACGTCATAATGGTCGTCATGGCGACGATGATGTCATAATGGTCGTCATGGCGACGATGATGTCATAATGGTCGTCTTGGCGACGGTGTTGCCATAATGGTCGTCATGGCGACGATAACGTCATAATGATCGTCATGGCGACGATGATGTCATAATGGTCGTCATGGCGACGATGATGTCAGTATGGTGGTCATGGCTTTGGTGATGTCATAATGGTCGTCATGGCGACGGTGATGTCATAATGGTCGTCATGGCAATGGTGATGTCAGAATGGTCGTCATGGCGACGATGATGTCAGTATGGTGGTCATGGCTTTGATGATGTCATAATAGTCGTCATGGCGACGATGATGTCATAATGGTCGTCATGGCGACGATGATGTCAATATGGTTGTCATGGCTTTGGTGATGTCATACTGGTCGTCATGGCGACGGTGTTGCCATAATGGTCGTCATGGCGACGATGACGTCATAATGGTCGTCATGGCGACGATGATGTCATAATGGTCGTCATGGCGACGATGATGTCATACTGGTCGTCATGGCGACGGTGTTGCCATAATGGTCGTCATGGCGACGATGATGTCATAATGGTCGTTAGGCGACGATGATGTCAGTATGGTGGTCATTGCTTTGGTGATGTCATAATGGTCGTCATGGCGACGGTGATGTCATAATGGTCGTCATGGCAATGGTGATCTCATACTGGTCGTCATGGCGATGATGATGTCAGTATGGTGGTCATGGCTTTGGTGATGTCATAATAGTCGTCATGGTGACGATGATGTCATGATGGTCGTCATGGCGACAATGATGTCAATATGGTTGTCATGGCTTTGGTGATGTCATAATGGTCGTCATGGCGACGGTGATGCCATAATGGTCGTCATGGCGACGATGATGTCATAATGGTCATCATGGCGACGGTGTTGCCATAATGGTCGTAATGGCGACGATGATGTCATAATGGTCGTCACGGCGACGATGATGTCATAATGGTCGTCACGGCGACGATGAAGTCATAATGGTCGTCACGGCGATGGTGATGTCATAATGGTCGTCATGGCGACGATGATGTCATACTGGTCGTCATGGTGACGGTGTTGCCATAATGGTCGTCATGGCGACGATGATGTCAATATGGTTGTCAAGGCTTTGGTGATGTCATAATGGTCGTCATGGCTTTGGTGATGTCATAATGGTCGTCATGTCGACGGTGATGTCATAATGGTCGTCATGGCGACGATGATGTCATAATGGTCGTCACGGCGACGATGATGTCATAATGATCGTCACGGCGACGGTGATGTCATAATGGTCGTCATGGCGAGGATGATGTCATAATAGTCGTCATGGCGACGATGATGTCATAATGGTCGTCATGCCGACGATGATGTCATAATGGTCGTCATGGCGAGGGTGTTGCCATAATGGTCATCATGGCGACGATGATGTCATAATGGTCGTCATGGCGACGATGATGTCATAATGGTCGTCATGGCGACGATGATGTCAGTATGGTGGTCATGGCTTTGGTGATGTCATAATGGTCGTCATGGCGACGGTGATGTCTTAATGGTCGTTATGGCGACGATGATGTCATAATGGTCGTCACGGCGACGATGATGTCATAATGGTCGTCACGGCGACGGTGATGTCATAATGGTCGTCACGGCGACGGTGATGTCATAATGTTCGTCACGGCGACGGTGATGTCATAATGGTCGTCATGGCGACGATGATGTCATAATGGTCGTCATGGCGACGGTGACGTCATACTGGTCGTCATGGCGACGGTGTTGTCATAATGGTCGTCATGGCGACGATGATGTCATAATGTTCGTCATCGCGACGATGACGTCATAATGGTCGTCATGGCGACGGTGACGTCATAATGGTCGTCATGGCGACGATGATGTCATAATGGTCGTCATGGCGACGATGATGTCATACTCGTCGTCATGGCGACGGTGTTGCCATAATGGTCGTCATGGCGACGATGATGTCATAATGGTCGTCACGGCGACGATGATGTCATAATGGTCGTCACGGCGACGGTGATGTCATAATGGTCGTCATGGCGACAATGATGTCATACTGGTCGTCATGGCGACGGTGTTGCCATAATGGTCGTCATGGCGACGATGACGTCATAATGGTCGTCATGGCGACGATGATGTCATAATGGTCGTCATGGCGACGATGATGTCATAATGGTCGTCATGGCGACGGTGTTGCCATAATGGTCGTCATGGCGACGATAACGTCATAATGGTCATCATGGCGACGATGATGTCATAATGGTCGTCATGGCGACGATGATGTCAGTATGGTGGTCATGGCTTTGGTGATGTCATAATGGTCGTCATGGCGACGGTGATGTCATAATGGTCGTCATGGCAATGGTAATGTCAGAATGGTCGTCATGGCGACGATGATGTCAGTATGGTGGTCATGGCTTTGATGATGTCATAATAGTCGTCATGGCGACGATGATGTCATAATGGTCGTCATGGCGACGATGATGTCAATATGGTTGTCATGGCTTTGGTGATGTCATACTGGTCGTCATGGCAACGGTGTTGCCATAATGGTCGTCATGGCGACGATGACGTCATAATGGTCGTCATGGCGACGATGATGTCATAATGGTCGTCATGGCGACGATGATGTCATACTGGTCGTCATGGCGACGGTGTTGCCATAATGGTCGTCATGGCGACGATGATGTCATAATGGTCGTTAGGCGACGATGATGTCAGTATGGTGGTCATTGCTTTGGTGATGTCATAATGGTCGTCATGGCGACGGTGATGTCATAATGGTCGTCATGGCAATGGTGATCTCATACTGGTCGTCATGGCGACAATGATGTCAGTATGGTGGTCATGGCTTTGGTGATGTCATAATAGTCGTCATGGTGACGATGATGTCATGATGGTCGTCATGGCGACAATGATGTCAATATGGTTGTCATGGCTTTGGTGATGTCATAATGGTCGTCATGGCGACGGTGATGTCATAATGGTCGTCATGGCGACGATGATGTCATAATGGTCGTCATGGCGACGATGATGTCATAATGGTCATCATGGCGACGGTGTTGCCATAATGGTCGTAATGGCAACGATGATGTCATAATGGTCGTCACGGCGACGATGATGTCATAATGGTCGTCACGGCGACGATGAAGTCATAATGGTCGTCACGGCGACGGTGATGTCATAATGGTCGTCATGGCGACGATGATGTGATACTGGTCGTCATGGTGACGGTGTTGCCATAATGGTCGTCATGGCGACGATGATGTCAATATGGTTGTCAAGGCTTTGGTGATGTCATAATGGTCGTCATGGCTTTGGTGATGTCATAATGGTCGTCATGTCGACGGTGATGTCATAATGGTCATCATGGCGACGATGATGTCATAATGGTCGTCACGGCGACGATGATGTCATAATGATCGTCACGGCGACGGTGATGTCATAATGGTCGTCATGGCGAGGATGATGTCATAATAGTCGTCATGGCGACGATGATGTCAGTATGGTGGTCATGGCTTTGGTGATGTCATAATGGTCGTCATGGCGACGGTGATGTCATAATGGTCGTCATGGCAATGGTGATGTCAGAATGGTCGTCATGGCGACGATGATGTCAGTATGGTGGTCATGGCTTTGGTGATGTCATAATGGTCGTCATGGCGACGATGATGTCATAATGGTCGTCATGGCGACGATGATGTCATAATGGTCGTCATGGCGACGATGATGTCATACTGGTCGTCATGGCGACGGTGTTGCCATAATGGTCGTCATGGCGACGATGATGTCATACTGGTCGTCATGGCGACGGTGTTGCCATAATGGTCGTCATGGCGACGATGATGTCATAATGGTCGTCATGGCGACGTTGACGTCATAATGGTCGTCATGGCGACGATGATGTCATAATGGTCGTCATGGCAACGATGATGTCATACTGGTCGTCATAGCGACGGTGTTGCCATAATGGTCGTCATGGCGACGATGATGTCATAATGGTTGTCATGGCTTTGGTGATGTCATAATGGTCGTCCTGGCTTTGGTGATGTCATAATGGTCGTCATGTCGACGGTGATGTCATAATGGTCGTCATGGCGACGATGATGTCATAATGGTCGTCACGGCGACGATGATGTCATAATGATCGTCACGGCAACGGTGATGTCATAATGGTCGTCATGGCGAGGATGATTTCATAATAGTCGTCATGGTGACGATGATGTCATAATGGTCGTCATGCCGACGATGATGTCATAATGGTCGTCATGGCGACGGTGTTGCCATAATGGTCGTCATGGCGACGATGATGTCATACTGGTCGTCATGGCGACGGTGTTGCCATAATGGTCGTCATGGCGACGATGATGTCATAATGGTCATCATGGCGACGATGATGTCATAATGGTCGTCATGGCAACGATGATGTCATACTGGTCGTCATGGCGACGGTGTTGTCATAATGGTCGTCATGGCGACGATGATGTCATAATGGTCGTCATGGCGACGATGATGTCATACTGGTCGTCATGGTGACGGTGTTGCCATAATGGTCGTTATGGCGACGATGATGTCAATATGGTTGTCATGGCTTTGGTGATGTCATAATGGTCGTCCTGGCTTTGGTGATGTCATAATGGTCGTCATGCCGACGGTGATGTCATAATGGTCGTCATGGCGAGGATGATGTCATAATAGTCGTCATGCCGACGATGATGTCATAATGGTCGTCATGGCGACGGTGTTGCCATAATGGTCGTCATGGCGACGATGTCATAATGGTCGTCATGGCGACGATGATGTCATAATGGTCTTCATGGCGACGATGATGTCAGTATGGTGGTCATGGCTTTGGTGATGTCATAATGGTCGTCATGGCGACGGTGATGTCAGAATGGTCGTCATGGCGACGATGATGTCAGTATGGTGGTCATGGCTTTGGTGATGTCATAATGGTCGTCATGGCGACGATGATGTCATAATGGTCGTCATGGCGACGATGATGTCATAATGGTCGTCATGGCGACGATGATGTCATACTGGTCGTCATGGCGACGGTGTTGCCATAATGGTCGTCATGGCGACGATGATGTCATACTGGTCGTCATGGCGACGGTGTTGCCATAATGGTGGTCATGGCGACGATGATGTCATAATGGTCGTCATGGCGACGGTGACGTCATAATGGTCGTCATGGCGACGATGATGTCATAATGGTCGTCATGGCAACGATGATGTCATACTGGTCGTCATGGCGACGGTGTTGTCATAATGGTCGTCATGGCGACGATGATGTCATAATGGTCGTCATGGCGACGATGATGTCATAATGGTCGTCACGGCGACGATGATGTCATAATGCTCGTCACGGCGACGGTGATGTCATAATGGTCGTCATGGCGACGATGATGTTATACTGGTCGTCTTGGCGACGGTGATGTCATAATGGTTGTCATGGCGACGATGATGTCATACTGGTCGTCACGGCGACGATGATGTCATACTGGTCGTCATGGCGACGATGATGTCATAATGTTCGTCATGGCGACGATGATGTCATAATGGTCGTCATGGCGACGATGATGTCATACTAGTCGTCATGGTGACGGTGTTGCCATAATGGTCGTCATGGCGACGATGATGTCAATATGGTTGTCATGGCTTTGGTGATGTCATAATGGTCGTCATGGCTTTGGTGATGTCATAATGGTCGTCATGGCGACGGTGATGTCATAATGGTCGTCATGGCGACGATGATGTCACAATGGTCGTCACGGCGACGATGATGTCATAATGTTCGTCACGGCGACGGTGATGTCATAATGGTCGTCACGGCGACGATGATGTCATACTGGTCGTCATGGCGACGATGATGTCATACTGGTCGTCATGGCGACGGTGTTGCCATAATGGTCGTCATGGCGACGATGATGTCAGTATGGTGGTCATGGCTTTGGTGATGTCATAATGGTCGTCATGGCGACGATGATGTCATAATGGTCGTCATGGCGACGATGATGTCAATATCGTTGTCATGGCTTTGGTGATGTCATAATGGTCGTCATGGCGACGGTGATGTCATAATGGTCGTCATGGCGACGATGATGTCATAATGGTCGTCACGGCGACGATGATGTCATAATGGTCGTCACGGCGACGGTGATGTCATAATGGTCGTCACGGCGACGGTGATGTCATAATGGTCCTCATGGCGACGATGATGTCATACTGGTCGTCATGGCGACGGTGCTGCCATAATGGTCATCATGGCGACGATGATGTCATAATGGTCGTCATGGCGACGATGACGTCATGGCGACGATGACGTCATAATGGTCGTCATGGTGACGATGATGTCATAATGGTCGTCATGGTGACGATGATGTCATACTGGTCGTCATGGCGACGGTGTTGCCATAATGGTCGTCATGGCGACGATGATGTCATAATGGTCGTCACGGCGACGATGATGTCATAATGGTCGTCATGGTGACGATGACGTCATAATGGTCGTCATGGCGACGATGATGTCATAATGGTCGTCATGGCGACGGTGATGTCATAATAGTCGTCATGGCGACGATGATGTCATAATGGTCGTCATGCCGACGATGATGTCATAATGGTCGTCATGGCGACTGTGTTGCCATAATGGTCGTCATGGCGACGATGATGTCAATATGGTTGTCATGGCTTTGGTGATGTCATAATGGTCGTCCTGGCTTTGGTGATGTCATAATGGTCGTCATGTCGACGGTGATGTCATAATGGTCGTCATGGCGACGATGATGTCATAATGGTCGTCACGGCGACGATGATGTCATAATGATCGTCACGGCGACGGTGATGTCATAATGGTCGTCATGGCGAGGATGATGTCATAATAGTCGTCATGGTGATGATGATGTCATAATGGTCGTCATGCCGACGATGATGTCATAATGGTCGTCATGGCGACGGTGTTGCCATAATGGTCGTCATGGCGACGATGATGTCATAATGGTCGTCATGGCGACGATGATGTCATAATGGTCGTCATGGCGACGATGATGCCAGTATGGTGGTCATGGCTTTGGTGATGTCATAATGGTCGTCATGGCGACGGTGATGTCATAATGGTCGTCATGGCAATGGTGATGTCAGAATGGTCGTCATGGCGACGATGATGTCAGTATGGTGGTCATGGCTTTGGTGATGTCATAATGGTCGTCATGGCGACGATGATGTCATAATGGTCGTCATGGCGACGATGATGTCATAATGGTCGTCATGGCGACGATGATGTCATACTGGTCGTCATGGCGACGGTGTTGCCATAATGGTCGTCATGGCGACGATGATGTCATACTGGTCGTCATGGCGACGGTGTTGCCATAATGGTGGTCATGGCGACGATGATGTCGTAATGGTCGCCATGGCGACGGTGACGTCATAATGGTCGTCATGGCGACGATGATGTCATAATGGTCGTCATGGCAACGATGATGTCATACTGGTCGTCATGGCGACGGTGTTGTCATAATGGTCGTCATGGCGACGATGATGTCATACTGGTCGTCTTGGCGACGGTGATGTCATAATGGTTGTCATGGCGACGATGATGTCATACTGGTCGTCACGGCGACGATGATGCCATACTGGTCGTCATGGCGACGATGATGTCATAATGTTCGTCATGGCGACGATGATGTCATAATGGTCGTCATGGCGACGATGATGTCATACTAGTCGTCATGGTGACGGTGTTGCCATAATGGTCGTCATGGCGACGATGATGTCATAATGGTCATCATGGCGACGATGATGTCATAATGGTCATCATGGCGACGGTGACGTCATAATGGTCGTCATGGCGACGATGATGTCATAATGGTCGTCATGGCGACGATGATGTCATACTGGTCGTCATGGCGACGGTGTTGTCATAATGGTCGTCATGGCGACGGTGTTGTCATAATGGTCGTCATGCCGACGATGATGTCATAATGGTCGTCATGGCGACGGTGTTGCCATAATGGTCGTCATGGCGACGATGTCATAATGGTCGTCATGGCGACGATGATGTCATAATGGTCGTCATGGCGACGATGATGTCAGTATGGTGGTCATGGCTTTGGTGATGTCATAATGGTCGTCATGGCGACGGTGATGTCAGAATGGTCGTCATGGCGACGATGATGTCAGTATGGTGGTCATGGCTTTGGTGATGTCATAATGGTCGTCATGGCGACGATGATGTCATAATGGTCGTCATGGCGACGATGATGTCATAATGGTCGTCATGGCGACGATGATGTCATACTGGTCGTCATGGCGACGATGATGTCATACTGGTCGTCATGGCGACGGTGTTGCCATAATGGTCGTCATGGCGACGATGATGTCATACTGGTCGTCATGGCGACGGTGTTGCCATAATGGTGGTCATGGCGACGATGATGTCATAATGGTCGTCATGGCGACGGTGACGTCATAATGGTCGTCATGGCGACGATGATGTCATAATGGTCGTCATGGCAACGATGATGTCATACTGGTCGTCATGGCGACGGTGTTGTCATAATGGTCGTCATGGCGACGATGATGTCATAATGGTCGTCATGGCGACGATGATGTCATAATGGTCGTCACGGCGACGATGATGTCATAATGCTCGTCACGGCGACGGTGATGTCATAATGGTCGTCATGGCGACGATGATGTTATACTGGTCGTCTTGGCGACGGTGATGTCATAATGGTTGTCATGGCGACGATGATGTCATACTGGTCGTCACGGCGACGATGATGTCATACTGGTCGTCATGGCGACGATGATGTCATAATGTTCGTCATGGCGACGATGATGTCATAATGGTCGTCATGGCGACGATGATGTCATACTAGTCGTCATGGTGACGGTGTTGCCATAATGGTCGTCATGGCGACGATGATGTCAATATGGTTGTCATGGCTTTGGTGATGTCATAATGGTCGTCATGGCTTTGGTGATGTCATAATGGTCGTCATGGCGACGGTGATGTCATAATGGTCGTCATGGCGACGATGATGTCACAATGGTCGTCACGGCGACGATGATGTCATAATGTTCGTCACGGCGACGGTGATGTCATAATGGTCGTCACGGCGACGATGATGTCATACTGGTCGTCATGGCGACGATGATGTCATACTGGTCGTCATGGCGACGGTGTTGCCATAATGGTCGTCATGGCGACGATGATGTCAGTATGGTGGTCATGGCTTTGGTGATGTCATAATGGTCGTCATGGCGACGATGATGTCATAATGGTCGTCATGGCGACGATGATGTCAATATCGTTGTCATGGCTTTGGTGATGTCATAATGGTCGTCATGGCGACGGTGATGTCATAATGGTCGTCATGGCGACGATGATGTCATAATGGTCGTCACGGCGACGATGATGTCATAATGGTCGTCACGGCGACGGTGATGTCATAATGGTCGTCACGGCGACGGTGATGTCATAATGGTCCTCATGGCGACGATGATGTCATACTGGTCGTCATGGCGACGGTGCTGCCATAATGGTCATCATGGCGACGATGATGTCATAATGGTCGTCATGGCGACGATGACGTCATGGCGACGATGACGTCATAATGGTCGTCATGGTGACGATGATGTCATAATGGTCGTCATGGCGACGATGATGTCATACTGGTCGTCATGGCGACGGTGTTGCCATAATGGTCGTCATGGCGACGATGATGTCATAATGGTCGTCACGGCGACGATGATGTCATAATGGTCGTCATGGTGACGATGACGTCATAATGGTCGTCATGGCGACGATGATGTCATAATGGTCGTCATGGCGACGGTGATGTCATAATAGTCGTCATGGCGACGATGATGTCATAATGGTCGTCATGCCGACGATGATGTCATAATGGTCGTCATGGCGACTGTGTTGCCATAATGGTCGTCATGGCGACGATGATGTCAATATGGTTGTCATGGCTTTGGTGATGTCATAATGGTCGTCCTGGCTTTGGTGATGTCATAATGGTCGTCATGTCGACGGTGATGTCATAATGGTCGTCATGGCGACGATGATGTCATAATGGTCGTCACGGCGACGATGATGTCATAATGATCGTCACGGCGACGGTGATGTCATAATGGTCGTCATGGCGAGGATGATGTCATAATAGTCGTCATGGTGATGATGATGTCATAATGGTCGTCATGCCGACGATGATGTCATAATGGTCGTCATGGCGACGGTGTTGCCATAATGGTCGTCATGGCGACGATGATGTCATAATGGTCGTCATGGCGACGATGATGTCATAATGGTCGTCATGGCGACGATGATGCCAGTATGGTGGTCATGGCTTTGGTGATGTCATAATGGTCGTCATGGCGACGGTGATGTCATAATGGTCGTCATGGCAATGGTGATGTCAGAATGGTCGTCATGGCGACGATGATGTCAGTATGGTGGTCATGGCTTTGGTGATGTCATAATGGTCGTCATGGCGACGATGATGTCATAATGGTCGTCATGGCGACGATGATGTCATAATGGTCGTCATGGCGACGATGATGTCATACTGGTCGTCATGGCGACGGTGTTGCCATAATGGTCGTCATGGCGACGATGATGTCATACTGGTCGTCATGGCGACGGTGTTGCCATAATGGTGGTCATGGCGACGATGATGTCGTAATGGTCGCCATGGCGACGGTGACGTCATAATGGTCGTCATGGCGACGATGATGTCATAATGGTCGTCATGGCAACGATGATGTCATACTGGTCGTCATGGCGACGGTGTTGTCATAATGGTCGTCATGGCGACGATGATGTCATACTGGTCGTCTTGGCGACGGTGATGTCATAATGGTTGTCATGGCGACGATGATGTCATACTGGTCGTCACGGCGACGATGATGCCATACTGGTCGTCATGGCGACGATGATGTCATAATGTTCGTCATGGCGACGATGATGTCATAATGGTCGTCATGGCGACGATGATGTCATACTAGTCGTCATGGTGACGGTGTTGCCATAATGGTCGTCATGGCGACGATGATGTCATAATGGTCATCATGGCGACGATGATGTCATAATGGTCATCATGGCGACGGTGACGTCATAATGGTCGTCATGGCGACGATGATGTCATAATGGTCGTCATGGCGACGATGATGTCATACTGGTCGTCATGGCGACGGTGTTGTCATAATGGTCGTCATGGCGACGGTGTTGTCATAATGGTCGTCATGCCGACGATGATGTCATAATGGTCGTCATGGCGACGGTGTTGCCATAATGGTCGTCATGGCGACGATGTCATAATGGTCGTCATGGCGACGATGATGTCATAATGGTCGTCATGGCGACGATGATGTCAGTATGGTGGTCATGGCTTTGGTGATGTCATAATGGTCGTCATGGCGACGGTGATGTCAGAATGGTCGTCATGGCGACGATGATGTCAGTATGGTGGTCATGGCTTTGGTGATGTCATAATGGTCGTCATGGCGACGATGATGTCATAATGGTCGTCATGGCGACGATGATGTCATAATGGTCGTCATGGCGACGATGATGTCATACTGGTCGTCATGGCGACGATGATGTCATACTGGTCGTCATGGCGACGGTGTTGCCATAATGGTCGTCATGGCGACGATGATGTCATACTGGTCGTCATGGCGACGGTGTTGCCATAATGGTGGTCATGGCGACGATGATGTCATAATGGTCGTCATGGCGACGGTGACGTCATAATGGTCGTCATGGCGACGATGATGTCATAATGGTCGTCATGGCAACGATGATGTCATACTGGTCGTCATGGCGACGGTGTTGTCATAATGGTCGTCATGGCGACGATGATGTCATAATGGTCGTCATGGCGACGATGATGTCATAATGGTCGTCACGGCGACGATGATGTCATAATGCTCGTCACGGCGACGGTGATGTCATAATGGTCGTCATGGCGACGATGATGTTATACTGGTCGTCTTGGCGACGGTGATGTCATAATGGTTGTCATGGCGACGATGATGTCATACTGGTCGTCACGGCGACGATGATGTCATACTGGTCGTCATGGCGACGATGATGTCATAATGTTCGTCATGGCGACGATGATGTCATAATGGTCGTCATGGCGACGATGATGTCATACTAGTCGTCATGGTGACGGTGTTGCCATAATGGTCGTCATGGCGACGATGATGTCAATATGGTTGTCATGGCTTTGGTGATGTCATAATGGTCGTCATGGCTTTGGTGATGTCATAATGGTCGTCATGGCGACGGTGATGTCATAATGGTCGTCATGGCGACGATGATGTAACAATGGTCGTCACGGCGACGATGATGTCATAATGTTCGTCACGGCGACGGTGATGTCATAATGGTCGTCACGGCGACGATGATGTCATACTGGTCGTCATGGCGACGGTGTTGCCCTAATGGTCGTCATGGCGACGATGATGTCAGTATGGTGGTCATGGCTTTGGTGATGTCATAATGGTCGTCATGGCGACGATGATGTCATAATGGTCGTCATGGCGACGATGATGTCAATATCGTTGTCATGGCTTTGGTGATGTCATAATGGTCGTCATGGCGACGGTGATGTCATAATGGTCGTCATGGCGACGGTGATGTCATAATAGTCGTCATGGCGACGATGATGTCATAATGGTCGTCATGCCGACGATGATGTCATAATGGTCGTCATGGCGACTGTGTTGCCATAATGGTCGTCATGGCGACGATGATGTCAATATGGTTGTCATGGCTTTGGTGATGTCATAATGGTCGTCCTGGCTTTGGTGATGTCATAATGGTCGTCATGTCGACGGTGATGTCATAATGGTCGTCATGGCGACGATGATGTCATAATGGTCGTCACGGCGACGATGATGTCATAATGATCGTCACGGCGACGGTGATGTCATAATGGTCGTCATGGCGAGGATGATGTCATAATAGTCGTCATGGTGATGATGATGTCATAATGGTCGTCATGCCGACGATGATGTCATAATGGTCGTCATGGCGACGGTGTTGCCATAATGGTCGTCATGGCGACGATGATGTCATAATGGTCGTCATGGCGACGATGATGTCATAATGGTCGTCATGGCGACGATGATGTCAGTATGGTGGTCATGGCTTTGGTGATGTCATAATGGTCGTCATGGCGACGGTGATGTCATAATGGTCGTCATGGCAATGGTGATGTCAGAATGGTCGTCATGGCGACGATGATGTCAGTATGGTGGTCATGGCTTTGGTGATGTCATAATGGTCGTCATGGCGACGATGATGTCATAATGGTCGTCATGGCGACGATGATGTCATAATGGTCGTCATGGCGACGATGATGTCATACTGGTCGTCATGGCGACGGTGTTGCCATAATGGTCGTCATGGCGACGATGATGTCATACTGGTCGTCATGGCGACGGTGTTGCCATAATGGTGGTCATGGCGACGATGATGTCATAATGGTCGCCATGGCGACGGTGACGTCATAATGGTCGTCATGGCGACGATGATGTCATAATGGTCGTCATGGCAACGATGATGTCATACTGGTCGTCATGGCGACGGTGTTGTCATAATGGTCGTCATGGCGACGATGATGTCATACTGGTCGTCTTGGCGACGGTGATGTCATAATGGTTGTCATGGCGACGATGATGTCATACTGGTCGTCACGGCGACGATGATGCCATACTGGTCGTCATGGCGACGATGATGTCATAATGTTCGTCATGGCGACGATGATGTCATAATGGTCGTCATGGCGACGATGATGTCATACTAGTCGTCATGGTGACGGTGTTGCCATAATGGTCGTCATGGCGACGATGATGTCATAATGGTCATCATGGCGACGATGATGTCATAATGGTCATCATGGCGACGGTGACGTCATAATGGTCGTCATGGCGACGATGATGTCATAATGGTCGTCATGGCGACGATGATGTCATACTGGTCGTCATGGCGACGGTGTTGTCATAATGGTCGTCATGGCGACGGTGTTGTCATAATGGTCGTCATGGCGACGATGATGTCATACTGGTTGTCATGACGACGGTGTTGCCATAATGGTCGTCATGGCGACGATGATGTCATAATGGTCGTCATGGCGACGGTGATGTCATAATGGTCGTCATGGCGACGGTGTTGCCATAATGGTCGTCATGGCGACTATGACGTCATAATGGTCGTCATGGCGACGATGATGTCATAATGGTCTTCATGGTGACGATGATGTCATACTGGTCGTCATGTTGACGGTGTTGCCATAATGGTCGTCATTGCGACGATGATGTCAATATGGTTGTCATGGCTTTGGTGATGTCATAATGGTCGTCATGGCGACGGTGATGTCATAATGGTCGTCATGGCGACGATGATGTCATAATGGTCGTCATGGCGACGATGATGTCATAATGGTCGTCATGGCGACGATGATGTCATAATGGTCGTCATGGCGACGATGATGTCATAATGGTCGTCATGGCGACGATGATGTCATAATGGTCGTCATGCCGACGATGATGTCATAATGGTCGTCATGGCGACGGTGTTGCCATAATGGTCGTCATGGCGACGATGATGTCATAATGGTCGTCATGGCGACGATGATGTCATAATGGTCGTCATGGCGACGATGATGTCAGTATGGTGGTCATGGCTTTGGTGATGTCATAATGGTCGTCATGGTGACGGTGATTTCATAATGGTCGTCATGGCAATGGTGATGTCAGAATGGTCGTCATGGCGACGATGATGTCAGTATGGTGGTCATGGCTTTGGTGATGTCATAATGGTCGTCATGGCGACGATGATGTCATAATGGTCGTCATGGCGACGATGATGTCAATATCGTTGTCATGGCTTTGGTGATGTCATAATGGTCGTCATGGCGACGGTGATGTCATAATGGTCGTCATGGCGACGATGATGTCATAATGGTCGTCACGGCGACGATGATGTCATAATGGTCGTCACGGCGACGGTGATGTCATAATGGTCGTCACGGCGACGGTGATGTCATAATGGTCCTCATGGCGACGATGATGTCATACTGGTCGTCATGGCGACGGTGCTGCCATAATGGTCATCATGGCGACGATGATGTCATAATGGTCGTCATGGCGACGATGACGTCATGGCGACGATGACGTCATAATGGTCGTCATGGTGACGATGATGTCATAATGGTCGTCATGGCGACGATGATGTCATACTGGTCGTCATGGCGACGGTGTTGCCATAATGGTCGTCATGGCGACGATGATGTCATAATGGTCGTCACGGCGACGATGATGTCATAATGGTCGTCATGGTGACGATGACGTCATAATGGTCGTCATGGCGACGATGATGTCATAATGGTCGTCATGGCGACGGTGATGTCATAATAGTCGTCATGGCGACGATGATGTCATAATGGTCGTCATGCCGACGATGATGTCATAATGGTCGTCATGGCGACTGTGTTGCCATAATGGTCGTCATGGCGACGATGATGTCAATATGGTTGTCATGGCTTTGGTGATGTCATAATGGTCGTCCTGGCTTTGGTGATGTCATAATGGTCGTCATGTCGACGGTGATGTCATAATGGTCGTCATGGCGACGATGATGTCATAATGGTCGTCACGGCGACGATGATGTCATAATGATCGTCATGGCGAGGATGATGTCATAATAGTCGTCATGGTGATGATGATGTCATAATGGTCGTCATGCCGACGATGATGTCATAATGGTCGTCATGGCGACGGTGTTGCCATAATGGTCGTCATGGCGACGATGATGTCATAATGGTCGTCATGGCGACGATGATGTCATAATGGTCGTCATGGCGACGATGATGTCAGTATGGTGGTCATGGCTTTGGTGATGTCATAATGGTCGTCATGGCGACGGTGATGTCATAATGGTCGTCATGGCAATGGTGATGTCAGAATGGTCGTCATGGCGACGATGATGTCAGTATGGTGGTCATGGCTTTGGTGATGTCATAATGGTCGTCATGGCGACGATGATGTCATAATGGTCGTCATGGCGACGATGATGTCATAATGGTCGTCATGGCGACGATGATGTCATACTGGTCGTCATGGCGACGGTGTTGCCATAATGGTCGTCATGGCGACGATGATGTCATACTGGTCGTCATGGCGACGGTGTTGCCATAATGGTGGTCATGGCGACGATGATGTCATAATGGTCGCCATGGCGACGGTGACGTCATAATGGTCGTCATGGCGACGATGATGTCATAATGGTCGTCATGGCAACGATGATGTCATACTGGTCGTCATGGCGACGGTGTTGTCATAATGGTCGTCATGGCGACGATGATGTCATACTGGTCGTCTTGGCGACGGTGATGTCATAATGGTTGTCATGGCGACGATGATGTCATACTGGTCGTCACGGCGACGATGATGCCATACTGGTCGTCATGGCGACGATGATGTCATAATGTTCGTCATGGCGACGATGATGTCATAATGGTCGTCATGGCGACGATGATGTCATACTAGTCGTCATGGTGACGGTGTTGCCATAATGGTCGTCATGGCGACGATGATGTCAATATGGTTGTCATGGCTTTGGTGATGTCATAATGGTCGTCATGGCTTTGGTGATGTCATAATGGTCGTCATGGCAACGGTGATGTCATAATGGTCGTCATGGCGACGATGATGTCACAATGGTCGTCACGGCGACGATGATGTTATAATGGTCGTCACGGCGACGGTGATGTCATAATGGTCGTCATGGCAATGGTGATGTCAGAATGGTCGTCATGGCGACGATGATGTCAGTATGGTGGTCATGGCTTTGGTGATGTCATAATGGTCGTCATGGCGACGATGATGTCATAATGGTTGTCATGGCGACGGTGATGTCATAATGGTCGTCATGGCAATGGTGATGTCAGAATGGTCGTCATGGCGACGATGATGTCAGTATGGTGGTCATGGCTTTGGTGATGTCATAATGGTCGTCATGGCGACGATGATGTCATAATGGTTGTCATGGCGACGGTGATGTCATAATGGTCGTCATGGCGACGATGATGTCATAATGGTCGTCACGGCGACGGTGATGTCATAATGGTCGTCATGGCGACGATGATGTCATAATGGTCGTCATGGCGACGATGATGTCATAATGGTCGTCATGGCGACGATGATGTCATACTGGTCGTCATGGCGACGGTGTTGCCATAATGGTCGTCATGGCGACGATGATGTCATACTGGTCGTCATGGCGACGGTGTTGCCATAATGGTGGTCATGGCGACGATGATGTCATAATGGTCGCCATGGCGACGGTGACGTCATAATGGTCGTCATGGCGACGATGATGTCATAATAGTCGTCATGGTGATGATGATGTCATATTGGTCGTCATGCCGACGATGATGTCATAATGGTCGTCATGGCGACGGTGTTGCCATAATGGTCGTCATGGCGACGATGATGTCATAATGGTCGTCATGGCGACGATGATGTCATAATGGTCGTCATGGCGACGATGATGTCAGTATGGTGGTCATGGCTTTGGTGATGTCATAATGGTCGTCATGGCGACGGTGATGTCATAATGGTCGTCATGGCAATGGTGATGTCAGAATGGTCGTCATGGCGACGATGATGTCAGTATGGTGGTCATGGCTTTGGTGATGTCATAATGGTCGTCATGGCGACGATGATGTCATAATGGTCGTCATGGCGACGATGATGTCATAATGGTCGTCATGGCGACGATGATGTCATACTGGTCGTCATGGCGACGGTGTTGCCATAATGGTCGTCATGGCGACGATGATGTCATACTGGTCGTCATGGCGACGGTGTTGCCATAATGGTGGTCATGGCGACGATGATGTCATAATGGTCGCCATGGCGACAGTGACGTCATAATGGTCGTCATGGCGACGATGATGTCATAATGGTCGTCATGGCAACGATGATGTCATACTGGTCGTCATGGCGACGGTGTTGCCATTATGGTCGTCATTGCGACGATGATGTCAATATGGTTGTCATGGCTTTGGTGATGTCATAATGGTCGTCATGGCTTTGGTGATGTCATAATGGTCGTCATGGCTTTGGTGATGTCATAATGGTCGTCATGGCGACGGTGATGTCATAATGGTCGTCATGGCGACGATGATGTCATAATGGTCGTCATGGCGACGTTGATGTCATAATGGTCGTCATGGCGACGATGATGTCATAATGGTCGTCATGGCGACGATGATGTCATAATGGTCGTCATGCCGACGATGATGTCATAATGGTCGTCATGGCGACGGTGTTGCCATAATGGTCGTCATGGCGACGATGATGTCATAATGGTCGTCATGGCGACGATGATGTCATAATGGTCGTCATGGCGACGATGATGTCAGTATGGTGGTCATGGCTTTGGTGATGTCATAATGGTCGTCATGGTGACGGTGATTTCATAATGGTCGTCATGGCAATGGTGATGTCAGAATGGTCGTCATGGCGACGATGATGTCAGTATGGTGGTCATGGCTTTGGTGATGTCATAATGGTCGTCATGGCGACGATGATGTCATAATGGTCGTCATGGCGACGATGATGTCAATATGGTTGTCATGGCTTTGGTGATGTCATAATGGTCGTCATGGCGACGGTGATGTCATAATGGTCGTCATGGCGACGATGATGTCATAATGGTCGTCACGGCGACGATGATGTCATAATGGTCGTCACGGCGACGGTGATGTCATAATGGTCCTCATGGCGACGATGATGTCATACTGGTCGTCATGGCGACGGTGCTGCCATAATGGTCATCATGGCGACGATGATGTCATAATGGTCGTCATGGCGACGATGACGTCATAATGGTCGTCATGGCGACGATGACGTCATAATGGTCGTCATGGTGACGATGATGTCATAATGGTCGTCATGGCGACGATGATGTCATACTGGTCGTCATGGCGACGGTGTTGCCATAATGGTCGTCATGGCGACGATGATGTCATAATGGTCGTCACGGCGACGATGATGTCATAATGGTCGTCACGGCGACGGTGATGTCATAATGGTTGTCATGGCGACGATGATGTCATACTGGTCGTCATGGTGACGGTGTTGCCATAATGGTCGTCGTGGCGACGATGATGTCAATATGGTTGTCATGGCTTTGGTGATGTCATAATGGTCGTCATGGCTTTGGTGATGTCATAATGGTCGTCATGGTGACGGTGATGTCATAATGATCGTCATGGCGACGATGATGTCATAATGGTCGTCATGGCGACGATGATGTCATAATGGTCGTCATGCCGACGATGATGTCATAATGGTCGTCATGGCGACGGTGTTGCCATAATGGTCGTCATGGCGACGATGATGTCATAATGGTCGTCATGGCGACGATGATGTCATAATGGTCGTCATGGCGACGATGATGTCAGTATGGTGGTCATGGCTTTGGTGATGTCATAATGGTCGTCATGGTGACGGTGATTTCATAATGGTCGTCATGGCAATGGTGATGTCAGAATGGTCGTCATGGCGACGATGATGTCAGTATGGTGGTCATGGCTTTGGTGATGTCATAATGGTCGTCATGGCGACGATGATGTCATAATGGTCGTCATGGCGACGATGATGTCAATATGGTTGTCATGGCTTTGGTGATGTCATAATGGTCGTCATGGCGACGGTGATGTCATAATGGTCGTCATGGCGACGATGATGTCATAATGGTCGTCACGGCGACGATGATGTCATAATGGTCGTCACGGCGACGGTGATGTCATAATGGTCCTCATGGCGACGATGATGTCATACTGGTCGTCATGGCGACGGTGCTGCCATAATGGTCATCATGGCGACGATGATGTCATAATGGTCGTCATGGCGACGATGACGTCATAATGGTCGTCATGGCGACGATGACATCATAATGGTCGTCATGGTGACGATGATGTCATAATGGTCGTCGTGGCGACGATGATGTCATAATGGTCGTCATGGCGACGGTGTTGCCATAATGGTCGTCATGGCGACGATGATGTCATAATGGTCGTCACGGCGACGATGATGTCATAATGGTCGTCACGGCGACGGTGATGTCATAATGGTTGTCATGGCGACGATGATGTCATACTGGTCGTCATGGTGACGGTGTTGCCATAATGGTCGTCGTGGCGACGATGATGTCAATATGGTTGTCATGGCTTTGGTGATGTCATAATGGTCGTCATGGCTTTGGTGATGTCATAATGGTCGTCATGGTGACGGTGATGTCATAATGATCGTCATGGCGACGATGATGTCATAATGGTCGTCACGGCGACGATGATGTCATAATGGTCGTCACGGCGACGATGATGTCATAATGGTCGTCACGGCGACGGTGATGTCATAATGGTTGTCATGGCGACGATGATGTCATACTGGTCGTCATGGCGACGGTGTTGCCATAATGGTCGTCATGGCGACGATGATGTCATAATGGTCGTCATGGCGACGATGATGTCATAATGGTCGTCATGCCGACGATGTTGTCATAATGGTCGTCATGGCGAAGATGATGTCATAATGGTCGTCATGGCGACGATGACGTCATAATGGTCGTCATGGCGACGATGATGTCATAATGGTCGTCATGGCGACGGTGATGTCATAATAGTCGTCATGGCGACGATGATGTCATAATGGTCGTCATGCCGACGATGATGTCATAATGGTCGTCATGGCGACTGTGTTGCCATAATGGTCGTCATGGCGACGATGATGTCAATATGGTTGTCATGGCTTTGGTGATGTCATAATGGTCGTCCTGGCTTTGGTGATGTCATAATGGTCGTCATGTCGACGGTGATGTCATAATGGTCGTCATGGCGACGATGATGTCATAATGGTCGTCACGGCGACGATGATGTCATAATGATCGTCACGGCGACGGTGATGTCATACTGGTCGTCATGGCGACGGTGTTGCCATAATGGTCGTCATGGCGACGATGATGTCATAATGTTCGTCATAGCGACGATGATGTCATAATGGTCGTCATGGCGACGATGATGTCAGTATGGTGGTCATGGCTTTGGTGATGTCATAATGGTCGTCATGGCGACGGTGATGTCATAATGGTCGTCATGGCAATGGTGATGTCAGAATGGTCGTCATGGCGACGATGATGTCAGTATGGTGGTCATGGCTTTGGTGATGTCATAATTGTCGTCATGGCGACGATGATGTCATAATGGTCGTCATGGCGACGATGATGTCATAATGGTCGTCATGGCGACGATGATGTCATACTGGACGTCATGGCGACGGTGTTGCCATAATGGTCGTCATGGCGACGATGATGTCATACTGGTCGTCATGGCGACGGTGTTGCCATAATGGTGGTCATGGCGACGATGATGTCATAATGGTCGCCATGGCGACGGTGACGTCATAATGGTCGTCATGGCGACGATGATGTCATAATAGTCGTCATGGTGATGATGATGTCATATTGGTCGTCATGCCGACGATGATGTCATAATGGTCGTCATGGCGACGGTGTTGCCATAATGGTCGTCATGGCGACGATGATGTCATAATGGTCGTCATGGCGACGATGATGTCATAATGGTCGTCATGGCGACGATGATGTCAGTATGGTGGTCATGGCTTTGGTGATGTCATAATGGTCATCATGGCGACGGTGATGTCATAATGGTCGTCATGGCAATGGTGATGTCAGAATGGTCGTCATGGCGACGATGATGTCAGTATGGTGGTCATGGCTTTGGTGATGTCATAATGGTCGTCATGGCGACGATGATGTCATAATGGTCGTCATGGCGACGATGATGTCATAATGGTCGTCATGGCGACGATGATGTCATACTGGTCGTCATGGCGACGGTGTTGCCATAATGGTCGTCATGGCGACGATGATGTCATACTGGTCGTCATGGCGACGGTGTTGCCATAATGGTGGTCATGGCGACGATGATGTCATAATGGTCGCCATGGCGACGGTGATGTCATACTGGTCGTCATGGCGACGGTGTTGTCATAATGGTCGTCATGGCGACGATGATGTCATACTGGTCGTCTTGGCGACGGTGATGTCATAATGGGTGTCATGGCGACGATGATGTCATACTGGTCGTCACGGCGACGATGATGCCATACTGGTCGTCATGGCGACGATGATGTCATAATGTTCGTCATGGCGACGATGATGTCATAATGGTCGTCATGGCGACGATGATGTCATACTAGTCGTCATGGTGACGGTGTTGCCATAATGGTCGTCATGGCGACGATGATGTCAATATGGTTGTCATGGCTTTGGTGATGTCATAATGGTCGTCATGGCTTTGGTGATGTCATAATGGTCGTTATGGCGACGATGATGTCATAATGGTCGTCACGGCGACGATGATGTCATTATGGTCGTCACGGCGACGGTGATGTCATAATGTTCGTCACGGCGACGGTGATGTCATAATGTTCGTCACGGCGACGGTGATGTCATAATGGTCGTCATGGCGACGATGATGTCATAATGGTCGTCATGGCGACGGTGACGTCATACTGGTCGTCATGGCGACGGTGTTGTCATAATGGTCGTCATGGCGACGATGATGTCATAATGTTCGTCATCGCGACGATGACGTCATAATGGTCGTCATGGAGACGGTGACGTCATAATGGTCGTCATGGCGACGATGATGTCATAATGGTCATCATGGTGACGATGATGTCATACTCGTCGTCATGGCGACGGTGTTGCCATAATGGTCGTCATGGCGACGATGATGTCAAACTGGTCGTCATGGCGACCGTGTTGCCATAATGGTCGTCATGGCGACGATGATGTCATAATGGTCGTCATGGCGACGGTGACGTCATAATGGTCGTCATGGCAATGATGATGTCATAATGGTCGTCATGGCGACGATGATGTCATATTCGTCGTCATGGCGACGGTGTTGCCATAATGGTCGTCATGGCGAAGATGATGTCATACTGGTCGTCATGGCGACGGTGTTGCCATAATGGTCGTCATGGCGACGATGATGTCATAATGGTCGTCATGGCGACGGTGACGTCATAATGGTCGTCATGGCGACGATGATGTCATAATGGTCGTCATGGCGACAATGATGTCATACTGGTCGTCATGGCGACGGTGTTGTCATAATGGTCGTCATGGCGACGATGATGTCATAATGGTCGTCATGGCGACGGTGATGTCATAATGGTCGTCACGGCGACGGTGATGTCAGAATGGTCGTCATGGCGACGATGATGTCAGTATGGTGGTCATGGCTTTGGTGATGTCATAATGGTCGTCATGGCGACGATGATGTCATAATGGTCGTCATGGCGACGATGATGTCATAATGGTCGTCATGGCGACGATGATGTCATACTGGTCGTCATGGCGACGGTGTTGCCATAATGGTCGTCATGGCGACGATGATGTCATACTGGTCGTCATGGCGACGGTGTTGCCATAATGGTGGTCATGGCGACGATGATGTCATAATGGTCGTCATGGCGACGGTGACGTCATAATGGTCGTCATGGCGACGATGATGTCATAATGGTCGTCATGGCAACGATGATGTCATACTGGTCGTCATGGCGACGGTGTTGTCATAATGGTCGTCATGGCGACGATGATGTCATAATGGTCGTCATGGCGACGATGATGTCATAATGGTCGTCACGGCGACGATGATGTCATAATGCTCGTCACGGCGACGGTGATGTCATAATGGTCGTCATGGCGACGATGATGTTATACTGGTCGTCTTGGCGACGGTGATGTCATAATGGTTGTCATGGCGACGATGATGTCATACTGGTCGTCACGGCGACGATGATGTCATACTGGTCGTCATGGCGACGATGATGTCATAATGTTCGTCATGGCGACGATGATGTCATAATGGTCGTCATGGCGACGATGATGTCATACTAGTCGTCATGGTGACGGTGTTGCCATAATGGTCGTCATGGCGACGATGATGTCAATATGGTTGTCATGGCTTTGGTGATGTCATAATGGTCGTCATGGCTTTGGTGATGTCATAATGGTCGTCATGGCAACGGTGATGTCATAATGGTCGTCATGGCGACGATGATGTCACAATGGTCGTCACGGCGACGATGATGTCATAATGTTCGTCACGGCGACGGTGATGTCATAATGGTCGTCACGGCGACGATGATGTCATACTGGTCGTCATGGCGACGATGATGTCATACTGGTCGTCATGGCGACGGTGTTGCCATAATGGTCGTCATGGCGACGATGATGTCAGTATGGTGGTCATGGCTTTGGTGATGTCATAATGGTCGTCATGGCGACGATGATGTCATAATGGTTGTCATGGCAATGGTGATGTCAGAATGGTCGTCATGGCGACGATGATGTCAGTATGGTGGTCATGGCTTTGGTGATGTCATAATGGTCGTCATGGCGACAATGATGTCATAATGGTTGTCATGGCGACGGTGATGTCATAATGGTCGTCATGGCGACGATGATGTCATAATGGTCGTCACGGCGACGATGATGTCATAATGTTCGTCACGGCGACGGTGATGTCATAATGGTCGTCACGGCGACGATGTCATACTGGTCGTCATTGCGACGATGATGTCATACTGGTCGTCATGGCGACGGTGTTGCCATAATGGTCGTCATGGCGACGATGATGTCATAATGTTCGTCATCGCGACGATGACGTCATAATGGTCGTCATGGCGACGGTGACGTCATAATGGTCGTCATGGCGACGATGATGTCATAATGGTCGTCATGGCGACGATGATGTCATACTCGTCGTCATGGCGACGGTGTAGCCATAATGGTCGTCATGGCGACGATGATGTCATACTGGTCGTCATGGCGACGGTGTTGCCATAATGGTCGTCATGGCGACGATGATGTCATAATGGTCATCATGGCGACGATGATGTCATAATGGTCATCATGGCGACGGTGACGTCATAATGGTCGTCATGGCGACGATGATGTCATACTGGTCGTCATGGCGACGGTGTTGTCATAATGGTCGTCATGGCGACGGTGTTGTCATAATGGTCGTCATGGCGACGATGATGTCATACTGGTTGTCATGACGACGGTGTTGCCATAATGGTCGTCATGGCGACGATGATGTCATAATGGTCGTCATGGCGACGGTGATGTCATAATGGTCGTCATGGCGACGGTGTTGCCATAATGGTCGTCATGGCGACTATGACGTCATAATGGTCGTCATGGCGACTATGACGTCATAATGGTCGTCATGGCGACGATGATGTCATAATGGTCTTCATGGTGACGATGATGTCATACTGGTCGTCATGTTGCCGGTGTTGCCATAATGGTCGTCATTGCGACGATGATGTCAATATGGTTGTCATGGCTTTGGTGATGTCATAATGGTCGTCATGGCGACGGTGATGTCATAATGGTCGTCATGGCGACGATGATGTCATAATGGTCGTCATGGCGACGATGATGTCATAATGGTCGTCATGGCGACGATGATGTCATAATGGTCGTCATGGCGACGATGATGTCATAATGGTCGTCATGGCGACGATGATGTCATAATGGTCGTCATGCTGACGATGATGTCATAATGGTCGTCATGGCGACGGTGTTGCCATAATGGTCGTCATGGCGACGATGATGTCATAATGGTCGTCATGGCGACGATGATGTCATAATGGTCGTCATGGCGACGATGATGTCAGTATGGTGGTCATGGCTTTGGTGATGTCATAATGGTCGTCATGGTGACGGTGATTTCATAATGGTCGTCATGGCAATGGTGATGTCAGAATGGTTGTCATGGCGACAATGATGTCAGTATGGTGGTCATGGCTTTGGTGATGTCATAATGGTCGTCATGGCGACGATGATGTCATAATGGTCGTCATGGCGACGATGATGTCAATATGGTTGTCATGGCTTTGGTGATGTCATAATGGTCGTCATGGCGACGGTGATGTCATAATGGTCGTCATGGCGACGATGATGTCATAATGGTCGTCACGGCGACGATGATGTCATAATGGTCGTCACGGCGACGGTGATGTCATAATGGTCGTCACGGCGACGGTGATGTCATAACGGTCCTCATGGCGACGATGATGTCATACTGGTCGTCATGGCGACGGTGCTGCCATAATGGTCATCATGGCGACGATGATGTCATAATGGTCGTCATGGCGACGATGACGTCATGGCGACGATGACGTCATAATGGTCGTCATGGTGACGATGATGTCATAATGGTCGTCATGGCGACGATGATGTCATACTGGTCGTCATGGCGACGGTGTTGCCATAATGGTCGTCATGGCGACGATGATGTCATAATGGTCGTCACGGCGACGATGATGTCATAATGGTCGTCATGGTGACGATGACGTCATAATGGTCGTCATGGCGACGATGATGTCATAATGGTCGTCATGGCGACGGTGATGTCATAATAGTCGTCATGGCGACGATGATGTCATAATGGTCGTCATGCCGACGATGATGTCATAATGGTCGTCATGGCGACTGTGTTGCCATAATGGTCGTCATGGCGACGATGATGTCAATATGGTTGTCATGGCTTTGGTGATGTCATAATGGTCGTCATGTCGACGGTGATGTCATAATGGTCGTCATGGCGACGATGATGTCATAATGGTCGTCACGGCGACGATGATGTCATAATGATCGTCACGGCGACGGTGATGTCATAATGGTCGTCATGGCGAGGATGATGTCATAATAGTCGTCATGGTGATGATGATGTCATAATGGTCGTCATGCCGACGATGATGTCATAATGGTCGTCATGGCGACGGTGTTGCCATAATGGTCGTCATGGCGACGATGATGTCATAATGGTCGTCATGGCGACGATGATGTCATAATGGTCGTCATGGCGACGATGATGTCAGTATGGTGGTCATGGCTTTGGTGATGTCATAATGGTCGTCATGGCGACGGTGATGTCATAATGGTCGTCATGGCAATGGTGATGTCAGAATGGTCGTCATGGCGACGATGATGTCAGTATGGTGGTCATGGCTTTGGTGATGTCATAATGGTCGTCATGGCGACGATGATGTCATAATGGTCGTCATGGCGACGATGATGTCATAATGGTCGTCATGGCGACGATGATGTCATACTGGTCGTCATGGCGACGGTGTTGCCATAATGGTCGTCATGGCGACGATGATGTCATACTGGTCGTCATGGCGACGGTGTTGCCATAATGGTGGTCATGGCGACGATGATGTCATAATGGTCGCCATGGCGACGGTGACGTCATAATGGTCGTCATGGCGACGATGATGTCATAATGGTCGTCATGGCAACGATGATGTCATACTGGTCGTCATGGCGACGGTGTTGTCATAATGGTCGTCATGGCGACGATGATGTCATACTGGTCGTCTTGGCGACGGTGATGTCATAATGGTTGTCATGGCGACGATGATGTCATACTGGTCGTCACGGCGACGATGATGCCATACTGGTCGTCATGGCGACGATGATGTCATAATGTTCGTCATGGCGACGATGATGTCATAATGGTCGTCATGGCGACGATGATGTCATACTAGTCGTCATGGTGACGGTGTTGCCATAATGGTCGTCATGGCGACGATGATGTCAATATGGTTGTCATGGCTTTGGTGATGTCATAATGGTCGTCATGGCTTTGGTGATGTCATAATGGTCGTCATGGCTTTGGTGATGTCATAATGGTCGTCATGTCGACGGTGATGTCATAATGGTCGTCATGGCGACGATGATGTCATAATGGTCGTCACGGCGACGATGATGTCATAATGATCGTCACGGCGACGGTGATGTCATACTGGTCGTCATGGCGACGGTGTTGCCATAATGGTCGTCATGGCGACGATGATGTCATAATGTTCGTCATAGCGACGATGATGTCATAATGGTCGTCATGGCGACGATGATGTCAGTATGGTGGTCATGGCTTTGGTGATGTCATAATGGTCGTCATGGCGACGGTGATGTCATAATGGTCGTCATGGCAATGGTGATGTCAGAATGGTCGTCATGGCGACGATGATGTCAGTATGGTGGTCATGGCTTTGGTGATGTCATAATTGTCGTCATGGCGACGATGATGTCATAATGGTCGTCATGGCGACGATGATGTCATAATGGTCGTCATGGCGACGATGATGTCATACTGGACGTCATGGCGACGGTGTTGCCATAATGGTCGTCATGGCGACGATGATGTCATACTGGTCGTCATGGCGACGGTGTTGCCATAATGGTGGTCATGGCGACGATGATGTCATAATGGTCGCCATGGCGACGGTGACGTCATAATGGTCGTCATGGCGACGATGATGTCATAATAGTCGTCATGGTGATGATGATGTCATATTGGTCGTCATGCCGACGATGATGTCATAATGGTCGTCATGGCGACGGTGTTGCCATAATGGTCGTCATGGCGACGATGATGTCATAATGGTCGTCATGGCGACGATGATGTCATAATGGTCGTCATGGCGACGATGATGTCAGTATGGTGGTCATGGCTTTGGTGATGTCATAATGGTCATCATGGCGACGGTGATGTCATAATGGTCGTCATGGCAATGGTGATGTCAGAATGGTCGTCATGGCGACGATGATGTCAGTATGGTGGTCATGGCTTTGGTGATGTCATAATGGTCGTCATGGCGACGATGATGTCATAATGGTCGTCATGGCGACGATGATGTCATAATGGTCGTCATGGCGACGATGATGTCATACTGGTCGTCATGGCGACGGTGTTGCCATAATGGTCGTCATGGCGACGATGATGTCATACTGGTCGTCATGGCGACGGTGTTGCCATAATGGTGGTCATGGCGACGATGATGTCATAATGGTCGCCATGGCGACGGTGATGTCATACTGGTCGTCATGGCGACGGTGTTGTCATAATGGTCGTCATGGCGACGATGATGTCATACTGGTCGTCTTGGCGACGGTGATGTCATAATGGGTGTCATGGCGACGATGATGTCATACTGGTCGTCACGGCGACGATGATGCCATACTGGTCGTCATGGCGACGATGATGTCATAATGTTCGTCATGGCGACGATGATGTCATAATGGTCGTCATGGCGACGATGATGTCATACTAGTCGTCATGGTGACGGTGTTGCCATAATGGTCGTCATGGCGACGATGATGTCAATATGGTTGTCATGGCTTTGGTGATGTCATAATGGTCGTCATGGCTTTGGTGATGTCATAATGGTCGTTATGGCGACGATGATGTCATAATGGTCGTCACGGCGACGATGATGTCATTATGGTCGTCACGGCGACGGTGATGTCATAATGTTCGTCACGGCGACGGTGATGTCATAATGTTCGTCACGGCGACGGTGATGTCATAATGGTCGTCATGGCGACGATGATGTCATAATGGTCGTCATGGCGACGGTGACGTCATACTGGTCGTCATGGCGACGGTGTTGTCATAATGGTCGTCATGGCGACGATGATGTCATAATGTTCGTCATCGCGACGATGACGTCATAATGGTCGTCATGGAGACGGTGACGTCATAATGGTCGTCATGGCGACGATGATGTCATAATGGTCATCATGGTGACGATGATGTCATACTCGTCGTCATGGCGACGGTGTTGCCATAATGGTCGTCATGGCGACGATGATGTCAAACTGGTCGTCATGGCGACCGTGTTGCCATAATGGTCGTCATGGCGACGATGATGTCATAATGGTCGTCATGGCGACGGTGACGTCATAATGGTCGTCATGGCAATGATGATGTCATAATGGTCGTCATGGCGACGATGATGTCATATTCGTCGTCATGGCGACGGTGTTGCCATAATGGTCGTCATGGCGAAGATGATGTCATACTGGTCGTCATGGCGACGGTGTTGCCATAATGGTCGTCATGGCGACGATGATGTCATAATGGTCGTCATGGCGACGGTGACGTCATAATGGTCGTCATGGCGACGATGATGTCATAATGGTCGTCATGGCGACAATGATGTCATACTGGTCGTCATGGCGACGGTGTTGTCATAATGGTCGTCATGGCGACGATGATGTCATAATGGTCGTCATGGCGACGGTGATGTCATAATGGTCGTCACGGCGACGGTGATGTCAGAATGGTCGTCATGGCGACGATGATGTCAGTATGGTGGTCATGGCTTTGGTGATGTCATAATGGTCGTCATGGCGACGATGATGTCATAATGGTCGTCATGGCGACGATGATGTCATAATGGTCGTCATGGCGACGATGATGTCATACTGGTCGTCATGGCGACGGTGTTGCCATAATGGTCGTCATGGCGACGATGATGTCATACTGGTCGTCATGGCGACGGTGTTGCCATAATGGTGGTCATGGCGACGATGATGTCATAATGGTCGTCATGGCGACGGTGACGTCATAATGGTCGTCATGGCGACGATGATGTCATAATGGTCGTCATGGCAACGATGATGTCATACTGGTCGTCATGGCGACGGTGTTGTCATAATGGTCGTCATGGCGACGATGATGTCATAATGGTCGTCATGGCGACGATGATGTCATAATGGTCGTCACGGCGACGATGATGTCATAATGCTCGTCACGGCGACGGTGATGTCATAATGGTCGTCATGGCGACGATGATGTTATACTGGTCGTCTTGGCGACGGTGATGTCATAATGGTTGTCATGGCGACGATGATGTCATACTGGTCGTCACGGCGACGATGATGTCATACTGGTCGTCATGGCGACGATGATGTCATAATGTTCGTCATGGCGACGATGATGTCATAATGGTCGTCATGGCGACGATGATGTCATACTAGTCGTCATGGTGACGGTGTTGCCATAATGGTCGTCATGGCGACGATGATGTCAATATGGTTGTCATGGCTTTGGTGATGTCATAATGGTCGTCATGGCTTTGGTGATGTCATAATGGTCGTCATGGCAACGGTGATGTCATAATGGTCGTCATGGCGACGATGATGTCACAATGGTCGTCACGGCGACGATGATGTCATAATGTTCGTCACGGCGACGGTGATGTCATAATGGTCGTCACGGCGACGATGATGTCATACTGGTCGTCATGGCGACGATGATGTCATACTGGTCGTCATGGCGACGGTGTTGCCATAATGGTCGTCATGGCGACGATGATGTCAGTATGGTGGTCATGGCTTTGGTGATGTCATAATGGTCGTCATGGCGACGATGATGTCATAATGGTTGTCATGGCAATGGTGATGTCAGAATGGTCGTCATGGCGACGATGATGTCAGTATGGTGGTCATGGCTTTGGTGATGTCATAATGGTCGTCATGGCGACAATGATGTCATAATGGTTGTCATGGCGACGGTGATGTCATAATGGTCGTCATGGCGACGATGATGTCATAATGGTCGTCACGGCGACGATGATGTCATAATGTTCGTCACGGCGACGGTGATGTCATAATGGTCGTCACGGCGACGATGTCATACTGGTCGTCATTGCGACGATGATGTCATACTGGTCGTCATGGCGACGGTGTTGCCATAATGGTCGTCATGGCGACGATGATGTCATAATGTTCGTCATCGCGACGATGACGTCATAATGGTCGTCATGGCGACGGTGACGTCATAATGGTCGTCATGGCGACGATGATGTCATAATGGTCGTCATGGCGACGATGATGTCATACTCGTCGTCATGGCGACGGTGTAGCCATAATGGTCGTCATGGCGACGATGATGTCATACTGGTCGTCATGGCGACGGTGTTGCCATAATGGTCGTCATGGCGACGATGATGTCATAATGGTCATCATGGCGACGATGATGTCATAATGGTCATCATGGCGACGGTGACGTCATAATGGTCGTCATGGCGACGATGATGTCATACTGGTCGTCATGGCGACGGTGTTGTCATAATGGTCGTCATGGCGACGGTGTTGTCATAATGGTCGTCATGGCGACGATGATGTCATACTGGTTGTCATGACGACGGTGTTGCCATAATGGTCGTCATGGCGACGATGATGTCATAATGGTCGTCATGGCGACGGTGATGTCATAATGGTCGTCATGGCGACGGTGTTGCCATAATGGTCGTCATGGCGACTATGACGTCATAATGGTCGTCATGGCGACTATGACGTCATAATGGTCGTCATGGCGACGATGATGTCATAATGGTCTTCATGGTGACGATGATGTCATACTGGTCGTCATGTTGCCGGTGTTGCCATAATGGTCGTCATTGCGACGATGATGTCAATATGGTTGTCATGGCTTTGGTGATGTCATAATGGTCGTCATGGCGACGGTGATGTCATAATGGTCGTCATGGCGACGATGATGTCATAATGGTCGTCATGGCGACGATGATGTCATAATGGTCGTCATGGCGACGATGATGTCATAATGGTCGTCATGGCGACGATGATGTCATAATGGTCGTCATGGCGACGATGATGTCATAATGGTCGTCATGCTGACGATGATGTCATAATGGTCGTCATGGCGACGGTGTTGCCATAATGGTCGTCATGGCGACGATGATGTCATAATGGTCGTCATGGCGACGATGATGTCATAATGGTCGTCATGGCGACGATGATGTCAGTATGGTGGTCATGGCTTTGGTGATGTCATAATGGTCGTCATGGTGACGGTGATTTCATAATGGTCGTCATGGCAATGGTGATGTCAGAATGGTTGTCATGGCGACAATGATGTCAGTATGGTGGTCATGGCTTTGGTGATGTCATAATGGTCGTCATGGCGACGATGATGTCATAATGGTCGTCATGGCGACGATGATGTCAATATGGTTGTCATGGCTTTGGTGATGTCATAATGGTCGTCATGGCGACGGTGATGTCATAATGGTCGTCATGGCGACGATGATGTCATAATGGTCGTCACGGCGACGATGATGTCATAATGGTCGTCACGGCGACGGTGATGTCATAATGGTCGTCACGGCGACGGTGATGTCATAACGGTCCTCATGGCGACGATGATGTCATACTGGTCGTCATGGCGACGGTGCTGCCATAATGGTCATCATGGCGACGATGATGTCATAATGGTCGTCATGGCGACGATGACGTCATGGCGACGATGACGTCATAATGGTCGTCATGGTGACGATGATGTCATAATGGTCGTCATGGCGACGATGATGTCATACTGGTCGTCATGGCGACGGTGTTGCCATAATGGTCGTCATGGCGACGATGATGTCATAATGGTCGTCACGGCGACGATGATGTCATAATGGTCGTCATGGTGACGATGACGTCATAATGGTCGTCATGGCGACGATGATGTCATAATGGTCGTCATGGCGACGGTGATGTCATAATAGTCGTCATGGCGACGATGATGTCATAATGGTCGTCATGCCGACGATGATGTCATAATGGTCGTCATGGCGACTGTGTTGCCATAATGGTCGTCATGGCGACGATGATGTCAATATGGTTGTCATGGCTTTGGTGATGTCATAATGGTCGTCATGTCGACGGTGATGTCATAATGGTCGTCATGGCGACGATGATGTCATAATGGTCGTCACGGCGACGATGATGTCATAATGATCGTCACGGCGACGGTGATGTCATAATGGTCGTCATGGCGAGGATGATGTCATAATAGTCGTCATGGTGATGATGATGTCATAATGGTCGTCATGCCGACGATGATGTCATAATGGTCGTCATGGCGACGGTGTTGCCATAATGGTCGTCATGGCGACGATGATGTCATAATGGTCGTCATGGCGACGATGATGTCATAATGGTCGTCATGGCGACGATGATGTCAGTATGGTGGTCATGGCTTTGGTGATGTCATAATGGTCGTCATGGCGACGGTGATGTCATAATGGTCGTCATGGCAATGGTGATGTCAGAATGGTCGTCATGGCGACGATGATGTCAGTATGGTGGTCATGGCTTTGGTGATGTCATAATGGTCGTCATGGCGACGATGATGTCATAATGGTCGTCATGGCGACGATGATGTCATAATGGTCGTCATGGCGACGATGATGTCATACTGGTCGTCATGGCGACGGTGTTGCCATAATGGTCGTCATGGCGACGATGATGTCATACTGGTCGTCATGGCGACGGTGTTGCCATAATGGTGGTCATGGCGACGATGATGTCATAATGGTCGCCATGGCGACGGTGACGTCATAATGGTCGTCATGGCGACGATGATGTCATAATGGTCGTCATGGCAACGATGATGTCATACTGGTCGTCATGGCGACGGTGTTGTCATAATGGTCGTCATGGCGACGATGATGTCATACTGGTCGTCTTGGCGACGGTGATGTCATAATGGTTGTCATGGCGACGATGATGTCATACTGGTCGTCACGGCGACGATGATGCCATACTGGTCGTCATGGCGACGATGATGTCATAATGTTCGTCATGGCGACGATGATGTCATAATGGTCGTCATGGCGACGATGATGTCATACTAGTCGTCATGGTGACGGTGTTGCCATAATGGTCGTCATGGCGACGATGATGTCAATATGGTTGTCATGGCTTTGGTGATGTCATAATGGTCGTCATGGCTTTGGTGATGTCATAATGGTCGTCATGGCAACGGTGATGTCATAATGGTCGTCATGGCGACGATGATGTCACAATGGTCGTCACGGCGACGATGATGTTATAATGGTCGTCACGGCGACGGTGATGTCATAATGGTCGTCATGGCAATGGTGATGTCAGAATGGTCGTCATGGCGACGATGATGTCAGTATGGTGGTCATGGCTTTGGTGATGTCATAATGGTCGTCATGGCGACGATGATGTCATAATGGTTGTCATGGCGACGGTGATGTCATAATGGTCGTCATGGCAATGGTGATGTCAGAATGGTCGTCATGGCGACGATGATGTCAGTATGGTGGTCATGGCTTTGGTGATGTCATAATGGTCGTCATGGCGACGATGATGTCATAATGGTTGTCATGGCGACGGTGATGTCATAATGGTCGTCATGGCGACGATGATGTCATAATGGTCGTCACGGCGACGGTGATGTCATAATGGTCGTCATGGCGACGATGATGTCATAATGGTCGTCATGGCGACGATGATGTCATAATGGTCGTCATGGCGACGATGATGTCATACTGGTCGTCATGGCGACGGTGTTGCCATAATGGTCGTCATGGCGACGATGATGTCATACTGGTCGTCATGGCGACGGTGTTGCCATAATGGTGGTCATGGCGACGATGATGTCATAATGGTCGCCATGGCGACGGTGACGTCATAATGGTCGTCATGGCGACGATGATGTCATAATAGTCGTCATGGTGATGATGATGTCATATTGGTCGTCATGCCGACGATGATGTCATAATGGTCGTCATGGCGACGGTGTTGCCATAATGGTCGTCATGGCGACGATGATGTCATAATGGTCGTCATGGCGACGATGATGTCATAATGGTCGTCATGGCGACGATGATGTCAGTATGGTGGTCATGGCTTTGGTGATGTCATAATGGTCGTCATGGCGACGGTGATGTCATAATGGTCGTCATGGCAATGGTGATGTCAGAATGGTCGTCATGGCGACGATGATGTCAGTATGGTGGTCATGGCTTTGGTGATGTCATAATGGTCGTCATGGCGACGATGATGTCATAATGGTCGTCATGGCGACGATGATGTCATAATGGTCGTCATGGCGACGATGATGTCATACTGGTCGTCATGGCGACGGTGTTGCCATAATGGTCGTCATGGCGACGATGATGTCATACTGGTCGTCATGGCGACGGTGTTGCCATAATGGTGGTCATGGCGACGATGATGTCATAATGGTCGCCATGGCGACGGTGACGTCATAATGGTCGTCATGGCGACGATGATGTCATAATGGTCGTCATGGCAACGATGATGTCATACTGGTCGTCATGGCGACGGTGTTGCCATTATGGTCGTCATTGCGACGATGATGTCAATATGGTTGTCATGGCTTTGGTGATGTCATAATGGTCGTCATGGCTTTGGTGATGTCATAATGGTCGTCATGGCGACGGTGATGTCATAATGGTCGTCATGGCGACGATGATGTCATAATGGTCGTCATGGCGACGTTGATGTCATAATGGTCGTCATGGCGACGATGATGTCATAATGGTCGTCATGGCGACGATGATGTCATAATGGTCGTCATGGCGACGGTGTTGCCATAATGGTCGTCATGGCGACGATGATGTCATAATGGTCGTCATGGCGACGATGATGTCATAATGGTCGTCATGGCGACGATGATGTCAGTATGGTGGTCATGGCTTTGGTGATGTCATAATGGTCGTCATGGTGACGGTGATTTCATAATGGTCGTCATGGCAATGGTGATGTCAGAATGGTCGTCATGGCGACGATGATGTCATAATGGTCGTCATGGCGACGATGATGTCAATATGGTTGTCATGGCTTTGGTGATGTCATAATGGTCGTCATGGCGACGGTGATGTCATAATGGTCGTCATGGCGACGATGATGTCATAATGGTCGTCACGGCGACGATGATGTCATAATGGTCGTTACGGCGACGGTGATGTCATAATGGTCGTCACGGCGACGGTGATGTCATAATGGTCCTCATGGCGACGATGATGTCATACTGGTCGTCATGGCGACTGTGCTGCCATAATGGTCATCATGGCGACGATGATGTCATAATGGTCGTCATGGCGACGATGACGTCATAATGGTCGTCATGGCGACGATGACGTCATAATGGTCGTCATGGTGACGATGATGTCATAATGGTCGTCATGGCGACGATGATGTCATACTGGTCGTCATGGCGACGGTGTTGCCATAATGGTCGTCATGGCGACGATGATGTCATAATGGTCGTCACGGCGACGATGATGTCATAATGGTCGTCACGGCGACGGTGATGTCATAATGGTTGTCATGGCGACGATGATGTCATACTGGTCGTCATGGTGACGGTGTTGCCATAATGGTCGTCGTGGCGACGATGATGTCAATATGGTTGTCATGGCTTTGGTGATGTCATAATGGTCGTCATGGCTTTGGTGATGTCATAATGGTCGTCATGGTGACGGTGATGTCATAATGATCGTCATGGCGACGATGATGTCATAATGGTCGTCACGGCGACGATGATGTCATAATGGTCGTTACGGCGACGGTGATGTCATAATGGTCGTCATGGCGACGATGATGTCATACTGGTCGTCATGGCGACGGTGTTGCCATAATGGTCGTCATGGCGACGGTGATGTCATAATGGTCGTCATGGCAATGGTGATGTCAGAATGGTCGTCATGGCGACGATGATGTCAGTATGGTGGTCATGGCTTTGATGATGTCATAATAGTCGTCATGGCGACGATGATGTCATAATGGTCGTCATGGCGACGATGATGTCAATATGGTTGTCATGGCTTTGGTGATGTCATACTGGTCGTCATGGCGACGGTGTTGCCATAATGGTCGTCATGGCGACGATGACGTCATAATGGTCGTCATGGCGACGATGATGTCATAATGGTCGTCATGGCGACGATGATGTCATACTGGTCGTCATGGCGACGGTGTTGCCATAATGGTCGTCATGGCGACGATGATGTCATAATGGTCGTTAGGCGACTATGATGTCAGTATGGTGGTCATTGCTTTGGTGATGTCATAATGGTCGTCATGGCGACGGTGATGTCATAATGGTCGTCATGGCAATGGTGATCTCATACTGGTCGTCATGGCGACGATGATGTCAGTATGGTGGTCATGGCTTTGGTGATGTCATAATAGTCGTCATGGTGACGATGATGTCATGATGGTCGTCATGGCGACAATGATGTCAATATGGTTGTCATGGCTTTGGTGATGTCATAATGGTCGTCATGGCGACGGTGATGCCATAATGGTCGTCATGGCGACGATGATGTCATAATGGTCATCATGGCGACGGTGTTGCCATAATGGTCGTAATGGCGACGATGATGTCATAATGGTCGTCACGGCGACGATGATGTCATAATGGTCGTCACGGCGACGATGAAGTCATAATGGTCGTCACGGCGATGGTGATGTCATAATGGTCGTCATGGCGACGATGATGTCATACTGGTCGTCATGGTGACGGTGTTGCCATAATGGTCGTCATGGCGACGATGATGTCAATATGGTTGACAAGGCTTTGGTGATGTCATAATGGTCGTCATGGCTTTGGTGATGTCATAATGGTCGTCATGTCGACGGTGATGTCATAATGGTCGTCATGGCGACGATGATGTCATAAGGGTCGTCATGGCGACGGTGTTGTCATAATGGTCGTCATGGCGACGATGATGTCATAATGTTCGTCATCGCGACGATGACGTCATAATGGTCGTCATGGCGACGGTGACGTCATAATGGTCGTCATGGCGACGATGATGTCATAATGGTCGTCATGGCGACGATGATGTCATACTCGTCGTCATGGCGACGGTGTTGCCATAATGGTCGTCATGGCGACGATGATGTCATAATGGTCGTCACGGCGACGATGATGTCATAATGGTCGTCACGGCGACGGTGATGTCATAATGGTCGTCATGGCGACAATGATGTCATACTGGTCGTCATGGCGATGGTGTTGCCATAATGGTCGTCATGGCGACGATGACGTCATAATGGTCGTCATGGCGACGATGATGTCATAATGGTCGTCATGGCGACGATGATGTCATAATGGTCGTCATGGCGACGGTGTTGCCATAATGGTCGTCATGGCGACGATAACGTCATAATGGTCGTCACGGCGACGATGATGTCATAATGGTCGTCACGGCGACGGTGATGTCATAATGGTCGTCATGGCGACAATGATGTCATACTGGTCGTCATGGCGATGGTGTTGCCATAATGGTCGTCATGGCGACGATGATGTCATAATGGTCGTCATGGCGACGATGATGTCATAATGGTCGTCATGGCGAGGATGATGTCATAATAGTCGTCATGGCGACGATGATGTCATAATGGTCGTCATGCCGACGATGATGTCATAATGGTCGTCATGGCGACGGTGTTGCCATAATGGTCATCATGGCGACGATGATGTCATAATGGTCGTCATGGCGACGATGATGTCATAATGGTCGTCATGGCGACGATGATGTCAGTATGGTGGTCATGGCTTTGGTGATGTCATAATGGTCGTCATGGCGACGGTGATGTCTTAATGGTCGTTATGGCGACGATGATGTCATAATGGTCGTCACGGCGACGATGATGTCATAATGGTCGTCACGGCGACGGTGATGTCATAATGTTCGTCACGGCGACGGTGATGTCATAATGTTCGTCACGGCGACGGTGATGTCATAATGGTCGTCATGGCGACGGTGACGTCATACTGGTCGTCATGGCGACGGTGTTGTCATAATGGTCGTCATGGCGACGATGATGTCATAATGTTCGTCATCGCGACGATGACGTCATAATGGTCGTCATGGCGACGGTGACGTCATAATGGTCGTCATGGCGACGATGATGTCATAATGGTCGTCATGGCGACGATGATGTCATACTCGTCGTCATGGCGACGGTGTTGCCATAATGGTCGTCATGGCGACGATGATGTCATAATGGTCGTCACGGCGACGATGATGTAATAATGGTCGTCACGGCGACGGTGATGTCATAATGGTCGTCATGGCGACAATGATGTCATACTGGTCGTCATGGCGATGGTGTTGCCATAATGGTCGTCATGGCGACGATGACGTCATAATGGTCGTCATGGCGACGATGATGTCATAATGGTCGTCATGGCGACGATGATGTCATAATGGTCGTCATGGCGACGGTGTTGCCATAATGGTCGTCATGGCGACGATAACGTCATAATGGTCGTCACGGCGACGATGATGTCATAATGGTCGTCACGGCGACGGTGATGTCATAATGGTCGTCATGGCGACAATGATGTCATACTGGTCGTCATGGCGATGGTGTTGCCATAATGGTCGTCATGGCGACGATGATGTCATAATGGTCGTCATGGCGACGATGATGTCATAATGGTCGTCATGGCGACGATGATGTCAGTATGGTGGTCATGGCTTTGGTGATGTCATAATGGTCGTCATGGCGACGGTGATGTCTTAATGGTCGTTATGGCGACGATGATGTCATAATGGTCGTCACGGCGACGATGATGTCATAATGTTCGTCACGGCGACGGTGATGTCATAATGTTCGTCACGGCGACGGTGATGTCATAATGTTCGTCACGGCGACGGTGATGTCATAATGGTCGTCATGGCGACGATGATGTCATAATGGTCGTCATGGCGACGGTGACGTCATACTGGTCGTCATGGCGACGGTGTTGTCATAATGGTCGTCATGGCGACGATGATGTCATAATGTTCGTCATCGCGACGATGACGTCATAATGGTCGTCATGGCGACGGTGACGTCATAATGGTCGTCATGGCGACGATGATGTCATAATGGTCGTCATGGCGACGATGATGTCATACTCGTCGTCATGGCGACGGTGTTGCCATAATGGTCGTCACGGCGACGATGATGTCATAATGGTCGTCACGGCGACGATGATGTCATAATGGTCGTCACGGCGACGGTGATGTCATAATGGTCGTCATGGCGACAATGATGTCATACTGGTCGTCATGGCGATGGTGTTGCCATAATGGTCGTCATGGCGACGATGACGTCATAATGGTCGTCATGGCGACGATGATGTCATAATGGTCGTCATGGCGACGATGATGTCATAATGGTCGTCATGGCGACGGTGTTGCCATAATGGTCGTCATGGCAACGATAACATCATAATGGTCATCATGGCGACGATGATGTCATAATGGTCGTCATGGCGACGATGATGTCAGTATGGTGGTCATGGCTTTGGTGATGTCATAATGGTCGTCATGGCGACGGTGATGTCATAATGGTCGTCATGGCAATGGTAATGTCAGAATGGTCGTCATGGCGACGATGATGTCAGTATGGTGGTCATGGCTTTGATGATGTCATAATAGTCGTCATGGCGACGATGATGTCATAATGGTCGTCATGGCGACGATGATGTCAATATGGTTGTCATGGCTTTGGTGATGTCATACTGGTCGTCATGGCAACGGTGTTGCCATAATGGTCCTCATGGCGACGATGACGTCATAATGGTCGTCATGGCGACGATGATGTCATAATGGTCGTCATGGCGACGGTGTTGCCATAATGGTCGTCATGGCGACGATGATGTCAATATGGTTGTCAAGGCTTTGGTGATGTCATAATGGTCGTCATGGCTTTGGTGATGTCATAATGGTCGTCATGTCGACGGTGATGTCATAATGGTCGTCATGGCGACGATGATGTCATAATGGTCGTCACGGCGACGATGATGTCATAATGATCGTCACGGCGACGGTGATGTCATAATGGTCGTCATGGCGAGGATGATGTCATAATAGTCGTCATGGCGACGATGATGTCATAATGGTCGTCATGCCGACGATGATGTCATAATGGTCGTCATGGCGACGGTGTTGCCATAATGGTCATCATGGCGACGATGATGTCATAATGGTCGTCATGGCGACGATGATGTCATAATGGTCGTCATGGCGACGATGATGTCAGTATGGTGGTCATGGCTTTGGTGATGTCATAATGGTCGTCATGGCGACGGTGATGTCTTAATGGTCGTTATGGCGACGATGATGTCATAATGGTCGTCACGGCGACGATGATGTCATAATGGTCGTCACGGCGACGGTGATGTCATAATGTTCGTCACGGCGACGGTGATGTCATAATGTTCGTCACGGCGACGGTGATGTCATAATGGTCGTCATGGCGACGATGATGTCATAATGGTCGTCATGGCGACGGTGACGTCATACTGGTCGTCATGGCGACGGTGTTGTCATAATGGTCGTCATGGCGACGATGATGTCATAATGTTCGTCATCGCGACGATGACGTCATAATGGTCGTCATGGCGACGGTGACGTCATAATGGTCGTCATGGCGACGATGATGTCATAATGGTCGTCATGGCGACGATGATGTCATAATGGTCGTCATGGCGACGATGATGCCATAATGGTCGTCATGGCGACGATGATGTCATAATGGTCGTCACGGCGACGATGATGTCATAATGGTCGTCACGGCGACGGTGATGTCATAATGGTCGTCATGGCGACAATGATGTCATACTGGTCGTCATGGCGATGGTGTTGCCATAATGGTCGTCATGGCGACGATGACGTCATAATGGTCGTCATGGCGACGATGATGTCATAATGGTCGTCATGGCGACGATGATGTCATAATGGTCGTCATGGCGACGGTGTTGCCATAATGGTCGTCATGGCGACGATAACGTCATAATGGTCGTCACGGCGACGATGATGTCATAATGGTCGTCACGGCGACGGTGATGTCATAATGGTCGTCATGGCGACAATGATGTCATACTGGTCGTCATGGCGATGGTGTTGCCATAATGGTCGTCATGGCGACGATGATGTCATAATGGTCGTCATGGCGACGATGATGTCATAATGGTCGTCATGGCGACGATGATGTCAGTATGGTGGTCATGGCTTTGGTGATGTCATAATGGTCGTCATGGCGACGGTGATGTCTTAATGGTCGTTATGGCGACGATGATGTCATAATGGTCGTCACGGCGACGATGATGTCATAATGGTCGTCACGGCGACGGTGATGTCATAATGTTCGTCACGGCGACGGTGATGTCATAATGTTCGTCACGGCGACGGTGATGTCATAATGGTCGTCATGGCGACGATGATGTCATAATGGTCGTCATGGCGACGGTGACGTCATACTGGTCGTCATGGCGACGGTGTTGTCATAATGGTCGTCATGGCGACGATGATGTCATAATGTTCGTCATCGCGACGATGACGTCATAATGGTCGTCATGGCGACGGTGACGTCATAATGGTCGTCATGGCGACGATGATGTCATAATGGTCGTCATGGCGACGATGATGTCATACTCGTCGTCATGGCGACGGTGTTGCCATAATGGTCGTCATGGCGACGATGATGTCATAATGGTCGTCACGGCGACGATGATGTCATAATGGTCGTCACGGCGACGGTGATGTCATAATGGTCGTCATGGCGACAATGATGTCATACTGGTCGTCATGGCGATGGTGTTGCCATAATGGTCGTCATGGCGACGATGACGTCATAATGGTCGTCATGGCGACGATGATGTCATAATGGTCGTCATGGCGACGATGATGTCATAATGGTCGTCATGGCGACGGTGTTGCCATAATGGTCGTCATGGCGACGATAACGTCATAATGGTCATCATGGCGACGATGATGTCATAATGGTCGTCATGGCGACGATGATGTCCGTATGGTGGTCATGGCTTTGGTGATGTCATAATGGTCGTCATGGCGACGGTGATGTCATAATGGTCGTCATGGCAATGGTAATGTCAGAATGGTCGTCATGGCGACGATGATGTCAGTATGGTGGTCATGGCTTTGATGATGTCATAATAGTCGTCATGGCGACGATGATGTCATAATGGTCGTCATGGCGACGATGATGTCAATATGGTTGTCATGGCTTTGGTGATGTCATACTGGTCGTCATGGCAACGGTGTTGCCATAATGGTCCTCATGGCGACGATGACGTCATAATGGTCGTCATGGCGACGATGATGTCATAATGGTCGTCATGGCGACGATGATGTCATACTGGTCGTCATGGCGACGGTGTTGCCATAATGGTCGTCATGGCGACGATGATGTCATAATGGTCGTTAGGCGACGATGATGTCAGTATGGTGGTCATTGCTTTGGTGATGTCATAATGGTCGTCATGACGACGGTGATGTCATAATGGTCGTCATGGCAATGGTGATCTCATACTGGTCGTCATGGCGACAATGATGTCAGTATGGTGGTCATGGCTTTGGTGATGTCATAATAGTCGTCATGGTGACGATGATGTCATGATGGTCGTCATGGCGACAATGATGTCAATATGGTTGTCATGGCTTTGGTGATGTCATAATGGTCGTCATGGCGACGGTGATGTCATAATGGTCGTCATGGCGACGATGATGTCATAATGGTCGTCATGGCGACGATGATGTCATAATGGTCATCATGGCGACGGTGTTGCCATAATGGTCGTAATGGCGACGATGATGTCATAATGGTCGTCACGGCGACGATGATGTCATAATGGTCGTCACGGCGACGATGAAGTCATAATGGTCGTCACGGCGACGGTGATGTCATAATGGTCGTCATGGCGACGATGATGTCATACTGGTCGTCATGGTGACGGTGTTGCCATAATGGTCGTCATGGCGACGATGATGTCAATATGGTTGTCAAGGCTTTCGTGATGTCATAATGGTCGTCATGGCTTTGGTGATGTCATAATGGTCGTCATGTCGACGGTGATGTCATAATGGTCATCATGGCGACGATGATGTCATAATGGTCGTCACGGCGACGATGATGTCATAATGATCGTCACGGCGACGGTGATGTCATAATGGTCGTCATGGCGAGGATGATGTCATAATAGTCGTCATGGCGACGATGATGTCAGTATGGTGGTCATGGCTTTGGTGATGTCATAATGGTCGTCATGGCGACGGTGATGTCATAATGGTCGTCATGGCAATGGTGATGTCAGAATGGTCGTCATGGCGACGATGATGTCAGTATGGTGGTCATGGCTTTGGTGATGTCATAATGGTCGTCATGGCGACGATGATGTCATAATGGTCGTCATGGCGACGATGATGTCATAATGGTCGTCATGGCGACGATGATGTCATACTGGTCGTCATGGCGACGGTGTTGCCATAATGGTCGTCATGGCGACGATGATGTCATACTGGTCGTCATGGCGACGGTGTTGCCATAATGGTCGTCATGGCGACGATGATGTCATAATGGTCGTCATGGCGACGTTGACGTCATAATGGTCGTCATGGCGAGGATGATGTCATAATGGTCGTCATGGCAACGATGATGTCATACTGGTCGTCATAGCGACGGTGTTGTCATAATGGTCGTCATGGCGACGATGATGTCATAATGGTCGTCATGGCGACGATGATGTCATAATGGTCGTCATGGCGACGATGATGCCATACTGGTCGTCATGGTGACGGTGTTGCCATAATGGTCGTCATGGCGACGATGATGTCAATATGGTTGTCATGGCTTTGGTGATGTCATAATGGTCGTCCTGGCTTTGGTGATGTCATAATGGTCGTCATGTCGACGGTGATGTCATAATGGTCGTCATGGCGACGATGATGTCATAATGGTCGTCACGGCGACGATGATGTCATAATGATCGTCACGGCAACGGTGATGTCATAATGGTCGTCATGGCGAGGATGATGTCATAATAGTCGTCATGGTGACGATGATGTCATAATGGTCGTCATGCCGACGATGATGTCATAATGGTCGTCATGGCGACGGTGTTGCCATAATGGTCGTCATGGCGACGATGATGTCATACTGGTCGTCATGGCGACGGTGTTGCCATAATGGTCGTCATGGCGACGATGATGTCATAATGGTCGTCATGGCGACGGTGACGTCATAATGGTCATCATGGCGACGATGATGTCATAATGGTCGTCATGGCAACGATGATGTCATACTGGTCGTCATGGCGACGGTGTTGTCATAATGGTCGTCATGGCGACGATGATGTCATAATGGTCGTCATGGCGACGATGATGTCATACTGGTCGTCATGGTGACGGTGTTGCCATAATGGTCGTTATGGCGACGATGATGTCAATATGGTTGTCATGGCTTTGGTGATGTCATAATGGTCGTCCTGGCTTTGGTGATGTCATAATGGTCGTCATGCCGACGGTGATGTCATAATGGTCGTCATGGCGAGGATGATGTCATAATAGTCGTCATGGTGACGATGATGTCATAATGGTCGTCATGCCGACGATGATGTCATAATGGTCGTCATGGCGACGGTGTTGTCATAATGGTCGTCATGGCGACGATGATGTCATAATGGTCGTCATGGCGACGATGATGTCAGTATGGTGGTCATGGCTTTGGTGATGTCATAATGATCGTCATGGCGACGGTGATGTCAGAATGGTCGTCATGGCGACGATGATGTCAGTATGGTGGTCATGGCTTTGGTGATGTCATAATGGTCGTCATGGCGACGATGATGTCATAATGGTCGTCATGGCGACGATGATGTCATAATGGTCGTCATGGCGACGATGATGTCATACTGGTCGTCATGGCGACGGTGTTGCCATAATGGTCGTCATGGCGACGATGATGTCATACTGGTCGTCATGGCGACGGTGTTGCCATAATGGTGGTCATGGCGACGATGATGTCATAATGGTCGTCATGGCGACGGTGACGTCATAATGGTCGTCATGGCGACGATGATGTCATAATGGTCGTCATGGCAACGATGATGTCATACTGGTCGTCATGGCGACGGTGTTGTCATAATGGTCGTCATGGCGACGATGATGTCATAATGGTCGTCATGGCGACGATGATGTCATAATGGTCGTCACGGCGACGATGATGTCATAATGCTCGTCACGGCGACGGTGATGTCATAATGGTCGTCATGGCGACGATGATGTTATACTGGTCGTCTTGGCGACGGTGATGTCATAATGGTTGTCATGGCGACGGTGATGTCATAATGGTCGTCATGGCGACGATGATGCCATAATGGTCGTCATGGCGACGATGATGTCATAATGGTCGTCACGGCGACGATGATGTCATAATGGTCGTCACGGCGACGGTGATGTCATAATGGTCGTCATGGCGACAATGATGTCATACTGGTCGTCATGGCGATGGTGTTGCCATAATGGTCGTCATGGCGACGATGACGTCATAATGGTCGTCATGGCGACGATGATGTCATAATGGTCGTCATGGCGACGATGATGTCATAATGGTCGTCATGGCGACGGTGTTGCCATAATGGTCGTCATGGCGACGATAACGTCATAATGGTCGTCACGGCGACGATGATGTCATAATGGTCGTCACGGCGACGGTGATGTCATAATGGTCGTCATGGCGACAATGATGTCATACTGGTCGTCATGGCGATGGTGTTGCCATAATGGTCGTCATGGCGACGATGATGTCATAATGGTCGTCATGGCGACGATGATGTCATAATGGTCGTCATGGCGACGATGATGTCAGTATGGTGGTCATGGCTTTGGTGATGTCATAATGGTCGTCATGGCGACGGTGATGTCTTAATGGTCGTTATGGCGACGATGATGTCATAATGGTCGTCACGGCGACGATGATGTCATAATGGTCGTCACGGCGACGGTGATGTCATAATGTTCGTCACGGCGACGGTGATGTCATAATGTTCGTCACGGCGACGGTGATGTCATAATGGTCGTCATGGCGACGATGATGTCATAATGGTCGTCATGGCGACGGTGACGTCATACTGGTCGTCATGGCGACGGTGTTGTCATAATGGTCGTCATGGCGACGATGATGTCATAATGTTCGTCATCGCGACGATGACGTCATAATGGTCGTCATGGCGACGGTGACGTCATAATGGTCGTCATGGCGACGATGATGTCATAATGGTCGTCATGGCGACGATGATGTCATACTCGTCGTCATGGCGACGGTGTTGCCATAATGGTCGTCATGGCGACGATGATGTCATAATGGTCGTCACGGCGACGATGATGTCATAATGGTCGTCACGGCGACGGTGATGTCATAATGGTCGTCATGGCGACAATGATGTCATACTGGTCGTCATGGCGATGGTGTTGCCATAATGGTCGTCATGGCGACGATGACGTCATAATGGTCGTCATGGCGACGATGATGTCATAATGGTCGTCATGGCGACGATGATGTCATAATGGTCGTCATGGCGACGGTGTTGCCATAATGGTCGTCATGGCGACGATAACGTCATAATGGTCATCATGGCGACGATGATGTCATAATGGTCGTCATGGCGACGATGATGTCCGTATGGTGGTCATGGCTTTGGTGATGTCATAATGGTCGTCATGGCGACGGTGATGTCATAATGGTCGTCATGGCAATGGTAATGTCAGAATGGTCGTCATGGCGACGATGATGTCAGTATGGTGGTCATGGCTTTGATGATGTCATAATAGTCGTCATGGCGACGATGATGTCATAATGGTCGTCATGGCGACGATGATGTCAATATGGTTGTCATGGCTTTGGTGATGTCATACTGGTCGTCATGGCAACGGTGTTGCCATAATGGTCCTCATGGCGACGATGACGTCATAATGGTCGTCATGGCGACGATGATGTCATAATGGTCGTCATGGCGACGATGATGTCATACTGGTCGTCATGGCGACGGTGTTGCCATAATGGTCGTCATGGCGACGATGATGTCATAATGGTCGTTAGGCGACGATGATGTCAGTATGGTGGTCATTGCTTTGGTGATGTCATAATGGTCGTCATGACGACGGTGATGTCATAATGGTCGTCATGGCAATGGTGATCTCATACTGGTCGTCATGGCGACAATGATGTCAGTATGGTGGTCATGGCTTTGGTGATGTCATAATAGTCGTCATGGTGACGATGATGTCATGATGGTCGTCATGGCGACAATGATGTCAATATGGTTGTCATGGCTTTGGTGATGTCATAATGGTCGTCATGGCGACGGTGATGTCATAATGGTCGTCATGGCGACGATGATGTCATAATGGTCGTCATGGCGACGATGATGTCATAATGGTCATCATGGCGACGGTGTTGCCATAATGGTCGTAATGGCGACGATGATGTCATAATGGTCGTCACGGCGACGATGATGTCATAATGGTCGTCACGGCGACGATGAAGTCATAATGGTCGTCACGGCGACGGTGATGTCATAATGGTCGTCATGGCGACGATGATGTCATACTGGTCGTCATGGTGACGGTGTTGCCATAATGGTCGTCATGGCGACGATGATGTCAATATGGTTGTCAAGGCTTTCGTGATGTCATAATGGTCGTCATGGCTTTGGTGATGTCATAATGGTCGTCATGTCGACGGTGATGTCATAATGGTCATCATGGCGACGATGATGTCATAATGGTCGTCACGGCGACGATGATGTCATAATGATCGTCACGGCGACGGTGATGTCATAATGGTCGTCATGGCGAGGATGATGTCATAATAGTCGTCATGGCGACGATGATGTCAGTATGGTGGTCATGGCTTTGGTGATGTCATAATGGTCGTCATGGCGACGGTGATGTCATAATGGTCGTCATGGCAATGGTGATGTCAGAATGGTCGTCATGGCGACGATGATGTCAGTATGGTGGTCATGGCTTTGGTGATGTCATAATGGTCGTCATGGCGACGATGATGTCATAATGGTCGTCATGGCGACGATGATGTCATAATGGTCGTCATGGCGACGATGATGTCATACTGGTCGTCATGGCGACGGTGTTGCCATAATGGTCGTCATGGCGACGATGATGTCATACTGGTCGTCATGGCGACGGTGTTGCCATAATGGTCGTCATGGCGACGATGATGTCATAATGGTCGTCATGGCGACGTTGACGTCATAATGGTCGTCATGGCGAGGATGATGTCATAATGGTCGTCATGGCAACGATGATGTCATACTGGTCGTCATAGCGACGGTGTTGTCATAATGGTCGTCATGGCGACGATGATGTCATAATGGTCGTCATGGCGACGATGATGTCATAATGGTCGTCATGGCGACGATGATGCCATACTGGTCGTCATGGTGACGGTGTTGCCATAATGGTCGTCATGGCGACGATGATGTCAATATGGTTGTCATGGCTTTGGTGATGTCATAATGGTCGTCCTGGCTTTGGTGATGTCATAATGGTCGTCATGTCGACGGTGATGTCATAATGGTCGTCATGGCGACGATGATGTCATAATGGTCGTCACGGCGACGATGATGTCATAATGATCGTCACGGCAACGGTGATGTCATAATGGTCGTCATGGCGAGGATGATGTCATAATAGTCGTCATGGTGACGATGATGTCATAATGGTCGTCATGCCGACGATGATGTCATAATGGTCGTCATGGCGACGGTGTTGCCATAATGGTCGTCATGGCGACGATGATGTCATACTGGTCGTCATGGCGACGGTGTTGCCATAATGGTCGTCATGGCGACGATGATGTCATAATGGTCGTCATGGCGACGGTGACGTCATAATGGTCATCATGGCGACGATGATGTCATAATGGTCGTCATGGCAACGATGATGTCATACTGGTCGTCATGGCGACGGTGTTGTCATAATGGTCGTCATGGCGACGATGATGTCATAATGGTCGTCATGGCGACGATGATGTCATACTGGTCGTCATGGTGACGGTGTTGCCATAATGGTCGTTATGGCGACGATGATGTCAATATGGTTGTCATGGCTTTGGTGATGTCATAATGGTCGTCCTGGCTTTGGTGATGTCATAATGGTCGTCATGCCGACGGTGATGTCATAATGGTCGTCATGGCGAGGATGATGTCATAATAGTCGTCATGGTGACGATGATGTCATAATGGTCGTCATGCCGACGATGATGTCATAATGGTCGTCATGGCGACGGTGTTGTCATAATGGTCGTCATGGCGACGATGATGTCATAATGGTCGTCATGGCGACGATGATGTCAGTATGGTGGTCATGGCTTTGGTGATGTCATAATGATCGTCATGGCGACGGTGATGTCAGAATGGTCGTCATGGCGACGATGATGTCAGTATGGTGGTCATGGCTTTGGTGATGTCATAATGGTCGTCATGGCGACGATGATGTCATAATGGTCGTCATGGCGACGATGATGTCATAATGGTCGTCATGGCGACGATGATGTCATACTGGTCGTCATGGCGACGGTGTTGCCATAATGGTCGTCATGGCGACGATGATGTCATACTGGTCGTCATGGCGACGGTGTTGCCATAATGGTGGTCATGGCGACGATGATGTCATAATGGTCGTCATGGCGACGGTGACGTCATAATGGTCGTCATGGCGACGATGATGTCATAATGGTCGTCATGGCAACGATGATGTCATACTGGTCGTCATGGCGACGGTGTTGTCATAATGGTCGTCATGGCGACGATGATGTCATAATGGTCGTCATGGCGACGATGATGTCATAATGGTCGTCACGGCGACGATGATGTCATAATGCTCGTCACGGCGACGGTGATGTCATAATGGTCGTCATGGCGACGATGATGTTATACTGGTCGTCTTGGCGACGGTGATGTCATAATGGTTGTCATGGCGACGGTGATGTCATAATGGTCGTCATGGCGACGATGATGTCACAATGGTCGTCACGGCGACGATGATGTCATAATGTTCGTCACGGCGACGGTGATGTCATAATGGTCGTCACGGCGACGATGATGTCATACTGGTCGTCATGGTGACGATGATGTCATACTGGTCGTCATGGCGACGGTGTTGCCATAATGGTCGTCATGGCGACGATGATGTCATAATGGTCGTCACGGCGACGATGATGTCATAATGGTCGTCACGGCGACGGTGATGTCATAATGGTTGTCATGGCGACGATGATGTCATACTGGTCGTCATGGTGACGGTGTTGCCATAATGGTCGTCGTGGCGACGATGATGTCAATATGGTTGTCATGGCTTTGGTGATGTCATAATGGTCGTCATGGCTTTGGTGATGTCATAATGGTCGTCATGGTGACGGTGATGTCATAATGATCGTCATGGCGACGATGATGTCATAATGGTCGTCACGGCGACGATGATGTCATAATGGTCGTCACGGCGACGGTGATGTCATAATGGTCGTCATGGCGACGATGATGTCATACTGGTCGTCATGGCGACGGTGTTGCCATAATGGTCGTCATGGCGACGATGATGTCATAATGGTCGTCATGGCGACGATGATGTCATAATGGTCGTCATGCCGACGATGTTGTCATAATGGTCGTCATGGCGAAGATGATGTCATAATGGTCGTCATGGCGACGATGACGTCATAATGGTCGTCATGGCGACGATGATGTCATAATGGTCGTCATGGCGACGGTGATGTCATAATAGTCGTCATGGCGACGATGATGTCATAATGGTCGTCATGCCGACGATGATGTCATAATGGTCGTCATGGCGACTGTGTTGCCATAATGGTCGTCATGGCGACGATGATGTCAATATGGTTGTCATGGCTTTGGTGATGTCATAATGGTCGTCCTGGCTTTGGTGATGTCATAATGGTCGTCATGTCGACGGTGATGTCATAATGGTCGTCATGGCGACGATGATGTCATAATGGTCGTCACGGCGACGGTGATGTCATAATGGTCGTCATGGCGAGGATGATGTCATAATAGTCGTCATGGTGATGATGATGTCATAATGGTCGTCATGCCGACGATGATGTCATAATGGTCGTCATGGCGACGGTGTTGCCATAATGGTCGTCATGGCGACGATGATGTCATAATGGTCGTCATGGCGACGATGATGTCATAATGGTCGTCATGGCGACGATGATGTCAGTATGGTGGTCATGGCTTTGGTGATGTCATAATGGTCGTCATGGCGACGGTGATGTCATAATGGTCGTCATGGCAATGGTGATGTCAGAATGGTCGTCATGGCGACGATGATGTCAGTATGGTGGTCATGGCTTTGGTGATGTCATAATGGTCGTCATGGCGACGATGATGTCATAATGGTCGTCATGGCGACGATGATGTCATAATGGTCGTCATGGCGACGATGATGTCATACTGGTCGTCATGGCGACGGTGTTGCCATAATGGTCGTCATGGCGACGATGATGTCATACTGGTCGTCATGGCGACGGTGTTGCCATAATGGTGGTCATGGCGACGATGATGTCATAATGGTCGCCATGGCGACGGTGACGTCATAATGGTCGTCATGGCGACGATGATGTCATAATGGTCGTCATGGCAACGATGATGTCATACTGGTCGTCATGGCGACGGTGTTGTCATAATGGTCGTCATGGCGACGATGATGTCATACTGGTCGTCTTGGCGACGGTGATGTCATAATGGTTGTCATGGCGACGATGATGTCATACTGGTCGTCACGGCGACGATGATGCCATACTGGTCGTCATGGCGACGATGATGTCATAATGTTCGTCATGGCGACGATGATGTCATAATGGTCGTCATGGCGACGATGATGTCATACTAGTCGTCATGGTGACGGTGTTGCCATAATGGTCGTCATGGCGACGATGATGTCAATATGGTTGTCATGGCTTTGGTGATGTCATAATGGTCGTCATGGCTTTGGTGATGTCATAATGGTCGTCATGGCGACGATGATGTCACAATGGTCGTCACGGCGACGATGATGTTATAATGGTCGTCACGGCGACGGTGATGTCATAATGGTCGTCATGGCAATGGTGATGTCAGAATGGTCGTCATGGCGACGATGATGTCATAATGGTTGTCATGGCGACGGTGATGTCATAATGGTCGTCATGGCAATGGTGATGTCAGAATGGTCGTCATGGCGACGATGATGTCAGTATGGTGGTCATGGCTTTGGTGATGTCATAATGGTCGTCATGGCGACGATGATGTCATAATGGTTGTCATGGCGACGGTGATGTCATAATGGTCGTCATGGCGACGATGATGTCATACTGGTCGTCACGGCGACGATGATGCCATACTGGTCGTCATGGCGACGATGATGTCATAATGTTCGTCATGGCGACGATGATGTCATAATGGTCGTCATGGCGACGATGATGTCATACTAGTCGTCATGGTGACGGTGTTGCCATAATGGTCGTCATGGCGACGATGATGTCAATATGGTTGTCATGGCTTTGGTGATGTCATAATGGTCGTCATGGCTTTGGTGATGTCATAATGGTCGTCATGGCGACGATGATGTCACAATGGTCGTCACGGCGACGATGATGTTATAATGGTCGTCACGGCGACGGTGATGTCATAATGGTCGTCATGGCAATGGTGATGTCAGAATGGTCGTCATGGCGACGATGATGTCATAATGGTTGTCATGGCGACGGTGATGTCATAATGGTCGTCATGGCAATGGTGATGTCAGAATGGTCGTCATGGCGACGATGATGTCAGTATGGTGGTCATGGCATTGGTGATGTCATAATGGTCGTCATGGCGACGATGATGTCATAATGGTTGTCATGGCGACGGTGATGTCATAATGGTCGTCATGGCGACGATGATGTCATAATGGTCGTCACGGCGACGGTGATGTCATAATGGTCGTCATGGCGACGATGATGTCATAATGGTCGTCATGGCGACGATGATGTCATAATGGTCGTCATGGCGACGATGATGTCATACTGGTCGTCATGGCGACGGTGTTGCCATAATGGTCGTCATGGCGACGATGATGTCATACTGGTCGTCATGGCGACGGTGTTGCCATAATGGTGGTCATGGCGACGATGATGTCATATTGGTCGTCATGCCGACGATGATGTCATAATGGTCGTCATGGCGACGGTGTTGCCATAATGGTCGTCATGGCGACGATGATGTCATAATGGTCGTCATGGCGACGATGATGTCATAATGGTCGTCATGGCGACAATGATGTCAGTATGGTGGTCATGGCTTTGGTGATGTCATAATGGTCGTCATGGCGACGGTGATGTCATAATGGTCGTCATGGCAATGGTGATGTCAGAATGGTCGTCATGGCGACGATGATGTCAGTATGGTGGTCATGGCTTTGGTGATGTCATAATGGTCGTCATGGCGACGATGATGTCATAATGGTCGTCATGGCGACGATGATGTCATACTGGTCGTCATGGCGACGGTGTTGCCATAATGGTCGTCATGGCGACGATGATGTCATACTGGTCGTCATGGCGACGGTGTTGCCATAATGGTGGTCATGGCGACGATGATGTCATAATGGTCGCCATGGCGACGGTGACGTCATAATGGTCGTCATGGCGACGATGATGTCATAATGGTCGTCATGGCAACGATGATGTCATACTGGTCGTCATGGCGACGGTGTTGCCATTATGGTCATCATTGCGACGATGATGTCAATATGGTTGTCATGGCTTTGGTGATGTCATAATGGTCGTCATGGCTTTGGTGATGTCATAATGGTCGTCATGGCGACGGTGATGTCACAATGGTCGTCATGGCGACGATGATGTCATAATGGTCGTCATGGCGACGTTGATGTCATAATGGTCGTCATGGCGACGATGATGTCATAATGGTCGTCATGGCGACGATGATGTCATAATGGTCGTCATGCCGACGATGATGTCATAATGGTCGTCATGGCGACGGTGTTGCCATAATGGTCGTCATGGCGACGATGATGTCATAATGGTCGTCATGGCGACGATGATGTCATAATGGTCGTCATGGCGACGATGATGTCAATATGGTTGTCATGGCTTTGGTGATGTCATAATGGTCGTCATGGCGACGGTGATGTCATAATGGTCGTCATGGCGACGATGATGTCATAATGGTCGTCACGGCGACGATGATGTCATAATGGTCGTCACGGCGACGGTGATGTCATAATGGTCGTCACGGCGACGGTGATGTCATAATGGTCCTCATGGCGACGATGATGTCATACTGGTCGTCATGGCGACGGTGCTGCCATAATGGTCATCATGGCGACGCTGATGTCATAATGGTCGTCATGGCGACGATGACGTCATAATGGTCGTCATGGCGACGATGACGTCATAATGGTCGTCATGGTGACGATGATGTCATAATGGTCGTCATGGCGACGATGATGTCATACTGGTCGTCATGGCGACGGTGTTGCCATAATGGTCGTCATGGCGACGATGATGTCATAATGGTCGTCACGGCGACGGTGATGTCATAATGGTTGTCATGGCGACGATGATGTCATACTGGTCGTCATGGTGACGGTGTTGCCATAATGGTCGTCGTGGCGACGATGATGTCAATATGGTTGTCATGGCTTTGGTGATGTCATAATGGTCGTCATGGCTTTGGTGATGTCATAATGGTCGTCATGGTGACGGTGATGTCATAATGATCGTCATGGCGACGATGATGTCATAATGGTCGTCACGGCGACGATGATGTCATAATGGTCGTCACGGCGACGGTGATGTCATAATGGTCGTCATGGCGACGGTGTTGCCATAATGGTCGTCATGGCGACGATGATGTCATAATGGTCGTCACGGCGACGGTGATGTCATACTGGTCGTCATGGCGACGGTGTTGCCATAATGGTCGTCATGGCGACGATGATGTCATAATGGTCGTCATGGCGACGATGATGTCATAATGGTCGTCATGCCGACGATGTTGTCATAATGGTCGTCATGGCGAAGATGATGTCATAATGGTCGTCATGGCGACGATGACGTCATAATGGTCGTCATGGCGACGATGATGTCATAATGGTCGTCATGGCGACGGTGATGTCATAATAGTCGTCATGGCGACGATGATGTCATAATGGTCGTCATGCCGACGATGATGTCATAATGGTCGTCATGGCGACTGTGTTGCCATAATGGTCGTCATGGCGACGATGATGTCAATATGGTTGTCATGGCTTTGGTGATGTCATAATGGTCGTCCTGGCTTTGGTGATGTCATAATGGTCGTCATGTCGACGGTGATGTCATAATGGTCGTCATGGCGACGATGATGTCATAATGGTCGTCACGGCGACGATGATGTCATAATGATCGTCACGGCGACGGTGATGTCATAATGGTCGTCATGGCAATGGTGATGTCAGAATGGTCGTCATGGCGACGATGATGTCAGTATGGTGGTCATGGCTTTGGTGATGTCATAATGGTCGTCATGGCGACGATGATGTCATAATGGTCGTCATGGCGACGATGATGTCATAATGGTCGTCATGGCGACGATGATGTCATACTGGTCATCATGGCGACGGTGTTGCCATAATGGTCGTCATGGCGACGATGATGTCATACTGGTCGTCATGGCGACGGTGTTGCCATAATGGTGGTCATGGCGACGATGATGTCATAATGGTCGCCATGGCGACGGTGACGTCATAATGGTCGTCATGGCGACGATGATGTCATAATAGTCGTCATGGTGATGATGATGTCATATTGGTCGTCATGCCGACGATGATGTCATAATGGTCGTCATGGCGACGGTGTTGCCATAATGGTCGTCATGGCGACGATGATGTCATAATGGTCGTCATGGCGACGATGATGTCATAATGGTCGTCATGGCGACGATGATGTCAGTATGGTGGTCATGGCTTTGGTGATGTCATAATGGTCGTCATGGCGACGGTGATGTCATAATGGTCGTCATGGCAATGGTGATGTCAGAATGGTCGTCATGGCGACGATGATGTCAGTATGGTGGTCATGGCTTTGGTGATGTCATAATGGTCGTCATGGCGACGATGATGTCATAATGGTCGTCATGGCGACGATGATGTCATAATGGTCGTCATGGCGACGATGATGTCATACTGGTCGTCATGGCGACGGTGTTGCCATAATGGTCGTCATGGCGACGATGATGTCATACTGGTCGTCATGGCGACGGTGTTGCCATAATGGTGTTCATGGCGACGATGATGTCATAATGGTCGCCATGGCGACGGTGACGTCATAATGGTCGTCATGGCGACGATGATGTCATAATGGTCGTCATGGCAACGATGATGTCATACTGGTCGTCATGGCGACGGTGTTGTCATAATGGTCGTCATGGCGACGATGATGTCATACTGGTCGTCTTGGCGACGGTGATGTCATAATGGGTGTCATGGCGACGATGATGTCATACTGGTCGTCACGGTGACGATGATGCCATACTAGTCGTCATGGCGACGATGATGTCATAATGTTCGTCATGGCGACGATGATGTCATAATGGTCGTCATGGCGACGATGATGTCATACTAGTCGTCATGGTGACGGTGTTGCCATAATGGTCGTCATGGCGACGATGATGTCAATATGATTGTCATGGCTTTGGTGATGTCATAATGGTCGTCATGGCTTTGGTGATGTCATAATGGTCGTCATGGCAACGGTGATGTCATAATGGTCGTCATGGCGGCGATGATGTCACAATGGTCGTCACGGCGACGATGATGTTATAATGGTCGTCACGGCGACGGTGATGTCATAATGGTCGTCATGGCAATGGTGATGTCAGAATGGTCGTCATGGCGACGATGATGTCAGTATGGTGGTCATGGCTTTGGTGATGTCATAATGGTCGTCATGGCGACGATTATGTCATAATGGTCGTCATGGCGACGATGATGTCATAATGGTCGTCATGGCGACGATGATGTCATACTGGTCGTCATGGCGACGGTGTTGCCATAATGGTCGTCATGGCGACGATGATGTCATACTGGTCGTCATGGCGACGGTGTTGCCATAATGGTGGTCATGGCGACGATGATGTCATAATGGTCGCCATGGCGACGGTGACGTCATAATGGTCGTCATGGCGACGATGATGTCATAATGGTCGTCATGGCAACGATGATGTCATACTGGTCGTCATGGCGACGGTGTTGTCATAATGGTCGTCATGGCGACGATGATGTCATACTGGTCGTCATGGCGACGGTGATGTCATAATGGTTGTCATGGTGACGATGATGTCATACTGGTCGTCACGGCGACGATGATGCCATACTGGTCGTCATGGCGACGATGATGTCATAATGTTCGTCATGGCGACGATGATGTCATAATGTTCGTCATGGCGACGATGATGTCATAATGGTCGTCATGGCGACGATGATGTCATAATAGTCGTCATGGTGATGATGATGTCATAATGGTCGTCATGCCAACGATGATGTCATAATGGTCGTCATGGCGACGGTGTTGCCATAATGGTCGTCATGGCGACGATGATGTCATAATGGTCGTCATGGCGACGATGATGTCATAATGGTCGTCATGGCGACGATGATGTCAGTATGGTGGTCATGGCTTTGGTGATGTCATAATGGTCGTCATGGCGACGGTGATGTCATAATGGTCGTCATGGCAATGGTGATGTCAGAATGGTCGTCATGGCGACGATGATGTCAGTATGGTGGTCATGGCTTTGGTGATGTCATAATGGTCGTCATGGCGACGATGATGTCATAATGGTCGTCATGGCGACGATGATGTCATAATGGTCGTCATGGCGACGATGATGTCATACTGGTCGTCATGGCGACGGTGTTGCCATAATGGTCGTCATGGCGACGATGATGTCATACTGGTCGTCATGGCGACGGTGTTGCCATAATGGTGGTCATGGCGACGATGATGTCATAATGGTCGCCATGACGACGGTGACGTCATAATGGTCGTCATGGCGACGATGATGTCATAATAGTCGTCATGGTGATGATGATGTCATATTGGTCGTCATGCCGACGATGATGTCATAATGGTCGTCATGGCGACGGTGTTGCCATAATGGTCGTCATGGCGACGATGATGTCATAATGGTCGTCATGGCGACGATGATGTCATAATGGTCGTCATGGCGACGATGATGTCAGTATGGTGGTCATGGCTTTGGTGATGTCATAATGGTCGTCATGGCGACGGTGATGTCATAATGGTCGTCATGGCAATGGTGATGTCAGAATGGTCGTCATGGCGACGATGATGTCAGTATGGTGGTCATGGCTTTGGTGATGTCATAATGGTCGTCATGGCGACGATGATGTCATAATGGTCGTCATGGCGACGATGATGTCATAATGGTCGTCATGGCGACGATGATGTCATACTGGTCGTCATGGCGACGGTGTTGCCATAATGGTCGTCATGGCGACGATGATGTCATACTGGTCGTCATGGCGACGGTGTTGCCATAATGGTGGTCATGGCGACGATGATGTCATAATGGTCGCCATGGCGACGGTGACGTCATAATGGTCGTCATGGCGACGATGATGTCATAATGGTCGTCATGGCGACGATGATGTCATACTGGTCGTCATGGCGACGGTGTTGTCATAATGGTCGTCATGGCAACGATGATGTCATACTGGTCGTCATGGCGACGGTGTTGTCATAATGGTCGTCATGGCGACGATGATGTCATAATGGTCGTCATGGCGACGATGATGTCATAATGGTCGTCACGGCGACGATGATGTCATAATGCTCGTCACGGCGACGGTGATGTCATAATGGTCGTCATGGCGACTATGATGTCATACTGGTCGTCTTGGCGACGGTGATGTCATAATGGTTGTCATGGCGACGATGATGTCATACTGGTCGTCACGGCGACGATGATGTCATACTGGTCGTCATGGCGACGATGATGTCATACTAGTCGTCATGGTGACGGTGTTGCCATAATGGTCGTCATGGCGACGATGATGTCAATATGGTTGTCATGGCTTTGGTGATGTCATAATGGTCGTCATGGCTTTGGTGATGTCATAATGGTCGTCATGGCGACGGTGATGTCATAATGGTCGTCATGGCGACGATGATGTCACAATGGTCGTCACGGCGACGATGATGTCATAATGTTCGTCACGGCGACGGTGATGTCATAATGGTCGTCACGGCGACGATGATGTCATACTGGTCGTCATGGCGACGATGATGTCATACTGGTCGTCATGGCGACGGTGTTGCCATAATGGTCGTCATGGCGACGATGATGTCATAATGGTCGTCACGGCGACGATGATGTCATAATGGTCGTCACGGCGACGATGATGTCATAATGGTTGTCATGGCGACGATGATGTCATACTGGTCGTCATGGTGACGGTGTTGCCATAATGGTCGTCGTGGCGACGATGATGTCAATATGGTTGTCATGGCTTTGGTGATGTCATAATGGTCGTCATGGCTTTGGTGATGTCATAATGGTCGTCATGGTGACGGTGATGTCATAATGATCGTCATGGCGACGATGATGTCATAATGGTCGTCACGGCGACGATGATGTCATAATGGTCGTCACGGCGACGGTGATGTCATAATGGTCGTCATGGCGACGATGATGTCATACTGGTCGTCATGGCGACGGTGTTGCCATAATGGTCGTCATGGCGACGATGATGTCATAATGGTCGTCATGGCGACGATGATGTCATAATGGTCGTCATGCCGACGATGTTGTCATAATGGTCGTCATGGCGAAGATGATGTCATAATGGTCGTCATGGCGACGATGACGTCATAATGGTCGTCATGGCGACGATGATGTCATAATGGTCGTCATGGCGACGGTGATGTCATAATAGTCGTCATGGCGACGATGATGTCATAATGGTCGTCATGCCGACGATGATGTCATAATGGTCGTCATGGCGACTGTGTTGCCATAATGGTCGTCATGGCGACGATGATGTCAATATGGTTGTCATGGCTTTGGTGATGTCATAATGGTCGTCCTGGCTTTGGTGATGTCATAATGGTCGTCATGTCGACGGTGATGTCATAATGGTCGTCATGGCGACGATGATGTCATAATGGTCGTCACGGCGACGATGATGTCATAATGATCGTCACGGCGACGGTGATGTCATAATGGTCGTCATGGCGAGGATGATGTCATAATAGTCGTCATGGTGATGATGATGTCATAATGGTCGTCATGCCGACGATGATGTCATAATGGTCGTCATGGCGACGGTGTTGCCATAATGGTCGTCATGGCGACGATGATGTCATAATGGTCGTCATGGCGACGATGATGTCATAATGGTCGTCATGGCGACGATGATGTCAGTATGGTGGTCATGGCTTTGGTGATGTCATAATGGTCGTCATGGCGACGGTGATGTCATAATGGTCGTCATGGCAATGGTGATGTCAGAATGGTCGTCATGGCGACGATGATGTCAGTATGGTGGTCATGGCTTTGGTGATGTCATAATGGTCGTCATGGCGACGATGATGTCATAATGGTCGTCATGGCGACGATGATGTCATAATGGTCGTCATGGCGACGATGATGTCATACTGGTCGTCATGGCGACGGTGTTGCCATAATGGTCGTCATGGCGACGATGATGTCATACTGGTCGTCATGGCGACGGTGTTGCCATAATGGTGGTCATGGCGACGATGATGTCATAATGGTCGCCATGGCGACGGTGACGTCATAATGGTCGTCATGGCGACGATGATGTCATAATGGTCGTCATGGCAACGATGATGTCATACTGGTCGTCATGGCGACGGTGTTGTCATAATGGTCGTCATGGCGACGATGATGTCATACTGGTCGTCTTGGCGACGGTGATGTCATAATGGTTGTCATGGCGACGATGATGTCATACTGGTCGTCACGGCGACGATGATGCCATACTGGTCGTCATGGCGACGATGATGTCATAATGTTCGTCATGGCGACGATGATGTCATAATGGTCGTCATGGCGACGATGATGTCATACTAGTCGTCATGGTGACGGTGTTGCCATAATGGTCGTCATGGCGACGATGATGTCAATATGGTTGTCATGGCTTTGGTGATGTCATAATGGTCGTCATGGCTTTGGTGATGTCATAATGGTCGTCATGGCAACGGTGATGTCATAATGGTCGTCATGGCGACGATGATGTCACAATGGTCGTCACGGCGACGATGATGTTATAATGGTCGTCACGGCGACGGTGATGTCATAATGGTCGTCATGGCAATGGTGATGTCAGAATGGTCGTCATGGCGACGATGATGTCAGTATGGTGGTCATGGCTTTGGTGATGTCATAATGGTCGTCATGGCGACGATGATGTCATAATGGTTGTCATGGCGACGGTGATGTCATAATGGTCGTCATGGCAATGGTGATGTCAGAATGGTCGTCATGGCGACGATGATGTCAGTATGGTGGTCATGGCTTTGGTGATGTCATAATGGTCGTCATGGCGACGATGATGTCATAATGGTTGTCATGGCGACGGTGATGTCATAATGGTCGTCATGGCGACGATGATGTCATAATGGTCGTCACGGCGACGGTGATGTCATAATGGTCGTCATGGCGACGATGATGTCATAATGGTCGTCATGGCGACGATGATGTCATAATGGTCGTCATGGCGACGATGATGTCATACTGGTCGTCATGGCGACGGTGTTGCCATAATGGTCGTCATGGCGACAATGATGTCATACTGGTCGTCATGGCGACGGTGTTGCCATAATGGTGGTCATGGCGACGATGATGTCATAATGGTCGCCATGGCGACGGTGACGTCATAATGGTCGTCATGGCGACGATGATGTCATAATAGTCGTCATGGTGATGATGATGTCATATTGGTCGTCATGCCGACGATGATGTCATAATGGTCGTCATGGCGACGGTGTTGCCATAATGGTCGTCATGGCGACGATGATGTCATAATGGTCGTCATGGCGACAATGATGTCAGTATGGTGGTCATGGCTTTGGTGATGTCATAATGGTCGTCATGGCGACGGTGATGTCATAATGGTCGTCATGGCAATGGTGATGTCAGAATGGTCGTCATGGCGACGATGATGTCAGTATGGTGGTCATGGCTTTGGTGATGTCATAATGGTCGTCATGGCGACGATGATGTCATAATGGTCGTCATGGCGACGATGATGTCATAATGGTCGTCATGGCGACGATGATGTCATACTGGTCGTCATGGCGACGGTGTTGCCATAATGGTCGTCATGGCGACGATGATGTCATACTGGTCGTCATGGCGACGGTGTTGCCATAATGGTGGTCATGGCGACGATGATGTCATAATGGTCGCCATGGCGACGGTGACGTCATAATGGTCGTCATGGCGACGATGATGTCATACTGGTCGTCATGGCAACGATGATGTCATACTGGTCGTCATGGCGACGGTGTTGCCATTATGGTCGTCATTGCGACGATGATGTCAATATGGTTGTCATGGCTTTGGTGATGTCATAATGGTCGTCATGGCTTTGGTGATGTCATAATGGTCGTCATGGCGACGGTGATGTCACAATGGTCGTCATGGCGACGATGATGTCATAATGGTCGTCATGGCGACGTTGATGTCATAATGGTCGTCATGGCGACGATGATGTCATAATGGTCGTCATGGCGACGATGATGTCATAATGGTCGTCATGCCGACGATGATGTCATAATGGTCGTCATGGCGACGGTGTTGCCATAATGGTCGTCATGGCGACGATGATGTCATAATGGTCGTCATGGCGACGATGATGTCATAATGGTCGTCATGGCAACGATGATGTCATACTGGTCGTCATGGCGACGGTGTTGCCATTATGGTCGTCATTGCGACGATGATGTCAATATGGTTGTCATGGCTTTGGTGATGTCATAATGGTCGTCATGGCTTTGGTGATGTCATAATGGTCGTCATGGCGACGGTGATGTCACAATGGTCGTCATGGCGACGATGATGTCATAATGGTCGTCATGGCGACGTTGATGTCATAATGGTCGTCATGGCGACGATGATGTCATAATGGTCGTCATGGCGACGATGATGTCATAATGGTCGTCATGCCGACGATGATGTCATAATGGTCGTCATGGCGACGGTGTTGCCATAATGGTCGTCATGGCGACGATGATGTCATAATGGTCGTCATGGCGACGATGATGTCATAATGGTCGTCATGGCGACGATGATGTCAGTATGGTGGTCATGGCTTTGGTGATGTCATAATGGTCGTCATGGTGACGGTGATTTCATAATGGTCGTCATGGCAATGGTGATGTCAGAATGGTCGTCATGGCGACGATGATGTCTGTATGGTGGTCATGGCTTTGGTGATGTCATAATGGTCGTCATGGCGACGATGATGTCATAATGGTCGTCATGGCGACGATGATGTCAATATGGTTGTCATGGCTTTGGTGATGTCATAATGGTCGTCATGGCGACGGTGATGTCATAATGGTCGTCATGGCGACGATGATGTCATAATGGTCGTCACGGCGACGATGATGTCATAATGGTCGTCACGGCGACGGTGATGTCATAATGGTCGTCACGGCGACGGTGATGTCATAATGGTCCTCATGGCGACGATGATGTCATACTGGTCGTCATGGCGACGGTGCTGCCATAATGGTCGTCATGGCGACGATGATGTCATAATGGTCGTCATGGCGACGATGACGTCATAATGGTCGTCATGGCGACGATGACGTCATAATGGTCGTCATGGTGACGATGATGTCATAATGGTCGTCATGGCGACGATGATGTCATACTGGTCGTCATGGCGACGGTGTTGCCATAATGGTCGTCATGGCGACGATGATGTCATAATGGTCGTCACGGCGACGATGATGTCATAATGGTCGTCATGGCGACGGTGATGTCATAATGGTTGTCATGGCGACGATGATGTCATACTGGTCGTCATGGTGACGGTGTTGCCATAATGGTCGTCGTGGCGACGATGATGTCAATATGGTTGTCATGGCTTTGGTGATGTCATAATGGTCGTCATGGCTTTGGTGATGTCATAATGGTCGTCATGGTGACGGTGATGTCATAATGATCGTCATGGCGACGATGATGTCATAATGGTCGTCACGGCGACGATGATGTCATAATGGTCGTCACGGCGACGGTGTTGCCATAATGGTCGTCATGGCGACGATGATGTCATAATGGTCGTCATGGCGACGATGATGTCATAATGGTCGTCATGCCGACGATGTTGTCATAATAGTCGTCATGGCGAAGATGATGTCATAATGGTCGTCATGGCGACGATGACGTCATAATGGTCGTCATGGCGACGATGATGTCATAATGGTCGTCATGGCGACGGTGATGTCATAATAGTCGTCATGGCGACGATGATGTCATAATGGTCGTCATGCCGACGATGATGTCATAATGGTCGTCATGGCGACTGTGTTGCCATAATGGTCGTCATGGCGACGATGATGTCAATATGGTTGTCATGGCTTTGGTGATGTCATAATGGTCGTCCTGGCTTTGGTGATGTCATAATGGTCGTCATGTCGACGGTGATGTCATAATGGTCGTCATGGCGACGATGATGTCATAATGGTCGTCACGGCGACGATGATGTAATAATGATCGTCACGGCGACGGTGATGTCATACTGGTCGTCATGGCGACGGTGTTGCCATAATGGTCGTCATGGCGACGATGATGTCATAATGGTCGTCATAGCGACGATGATGTCATAATGGTCGTCATGGCGACGATGATGTCAGTATGGTGGTCATGGCTTTGGTGATGTCATAATGGTCGTCATGGCGACGGTGATGTCATAATGGTCGTCATGGCAATGGTGATGTCAGAATGGTCGTCATGGCGACGATGATGTCAGTATGGTGGTCATGGCTTTGGTGATGTCATAATGGTCGTCATGGCGACGATGATGTCATAATGGTCGTCATGGCGACGATGATGTCATAATGGTCGTCATGGCGACGATGATGTCATACTGGTCGTCATGGCGACGGTGTTGCCATAATGGTCGTCATGGCGACGATGATGTCATACTGGTCGTCATGGCGACGGTGTTGCCATAATGGTGGTCATGGCGACGATGATGTCATAATGGTCGCCATGGCGACGGTGACGTCATAATGGTCGTCATGGCGACGATGATGTCATAATAGTCGTCATGGTGATGATGATGTCATATTGGTCGTCATGCCGACGATGATGTCATAATGGTCGTCATGGCGACGGTGTTGCCATAATGGTCGTCATGGCGACGATGATGTCATAATGGTCGTCATGGCGACGATGATGTCATAATGGTCGTCATGGCGACGATGATGTCAGTATGGTGGTCATGGCTTTGGTGATGTCATAATGGTCGTCATGGCGACGGTGATGTCATAATGGTCGTCATGGCAATGGTGATGTCAGAATGGTCGTCATGGCGACGATGATGTCAGTATGGTGGTCATGGCTTTGGTGATGTCATAATGGTCGTCATGGCGACGATGATGTCATAATGGTCGTCATGGCGACGATGATGTCATAATGGTGGTCATGGCGACGATGATGTCATACTGGTCGTCATGGCGACGGTGTTGCCATAATGGTCGTCATGGCGACGATGATGTCATACTGGTCGTCATGGCGACGGTGTTGCCATAATGGTGGTCATGGCGACGATGATGTCATAATGGTCGCCATGGCGACGGTGACGTCATAATGGTCGTCATGGCGACGATGATGTCATAATGGTCGTCATGGCAACGATGATGTCATACTGGTCGTCATGGCGACGGTGTTGTCATAATGGTCGTCATGGCGACGATGATGTCATACTGGTCGTCTTGGCGACGGTGATGTCATAATGGTTGTCATGGCGACGATGATGTCATACTGGTCGTCACGGCGACGATGATGCCATACTGGTCGTCATGGCGACGATGATGTCATAATGTTCGTCATGGCGACGATGATGTCATAATGGTCGTCATGGCGACGATGATGTCATACTAGTCGTCATGGTGACGGTGTTGCCATAATGGTCGTCATGGCGACGATGATGTCAATATGGTTGTCATGGCTTTGGTGATGTCATAATGGTCGTCATGGCTGTGGTGATGTCATAATGGTCGTCATGGCAACGGTGATGTCATAATGGTCGTCATGGCGACGATGATGTCACAATGGTCGTCACGGCGACGATGATGTTATAATGGTCGTCACGGCGACGGTGATGTCATAATGGTCGTCATGGCAATGGTGATGTCAGAATGGTCGTCATGGCGACGATGATGTCAGTATGGTGGTCATGGCTTTGGTGATGTCATAATGGTCTTCATGGCGACGATTATGTCATAATGGTCGTCATGGCGACGATGATGTCATAATGGTCGTCATGGCGACGATGATGTCATACTGGTCGTCATGGCGACGGTGTTGCCATAATGGTCGTCATGGCGACGATGATGTCATACTGGTCGTCATGGCGACGGTGTTGCCATAATGGTGGTCATGGCGACGATGATGTCATAATGGTCGCCATGGCGACGGTGACGTCATAATGGTCGTCATGGCGACGATGATGTCATAATGGTCGTCATGGCAACGATGATGTCATACTGGTCGTCATGGCGACGGTGTTGTCATAATGGTCGTCATGGCGACGATGATGTCATACTGGTCGTCTTGGCGACGGTGATGTCATAATGGTTGTCATGGCGACGATGATGTCATACTGGTCGTCACGGCGACGATGATGCCATACTGGTCGTCATGGCGACGATGATGTCATAATGTTCGTCATGGCGACGATGATGTCATAATGGTCGTCATGGCGACGATGATGTCATAATAGTCGTCATGGTGATGATGATGTCATATTGGTCGTCATGCCGACGATGATGTCATAATGGTCGTCATGGCGACGGTGTTGCCATAATGGTCGTCATGGCGACGATGATGTCATAATGGTCGTCATGGCGACGATGATGTCATAATGGTCGTCATGGCGACGATGATGTCAGTATGGTGGTCATGGCTTTGGTGATGTCATAATGGTCGTCATGGCGACGGTGATGTCATAATGGTCGTCATGGCAATGGTGATGTCAGAATGGTCGTCATGGCGACGATGATGTCAGTATGGTGGTCATGGCTTTGGTGATGTCATAATGGTCGTCATGGCGACGATGATGTCATAATGGTCGTCATGACGACGATGATGTCATAATGGTCGTCATGGCGACGATGATGTCATACTGGTCGTCATGGCGACGGTGTTGCCATAATGGTCGTCATGGCGACGATGATGTCATACTGGTCGTCATGGCGACGGTGTTGCCATAATGGTGGTCATGGCGACGATGATGTCATAATGGTCGCCATGGCGACGGTGACGTCATAATGGTCGTCATGGCGAGGATGATGTCATAATAGTCGTCATGGTGATGATGATGTCATAATGGTCGTCATGCCGACGATGATGTCATAATGGTCGTCATGGCGACGGTGTTGCCATAATGGTCGTCATGGCGACGATGATGTCATAATGGTCGTCATGGCGACGATGATGTCATAATGGTCGTCATGGAGACGATGATGTCAGTATGGTGGTCATGGCTTTGGTGATGTCATAATGGTCGTCATGGCGACGGTGATGTCATAATGGTCGTCATGGCAATGGTGATGTCAGAATGGTCGTCATGGCGACGATGATGTCAGTATGGTGGTCATGGCTTTGGTGATGTCATAATGGTCGTCATGGCGACGATGATGTCATAATGGTCGTCATGGCGACGATGATGTCATAATGGTCGTCATGGCGACGATGATGTCATACTGGTCGTCATGGCGACGGTGTTGCCATAATGGTCGTCATGGCGACGATGATGTCATACTGGTCGTCATGGCGACGGTGTTGCCATAATGGTGGTCATGGCGACGATGATGTCATAATGGTCGCCATGGCGACGGTGACGTCATAATGGTCGTCATGGCGACGATGATGTCATAATGGTCGTCATGGCAACGATGATGTCATACTGGTCGTCATGGCGACGGTGTTGTCATAATGGTCGTCATGGCGACGATGATGTCATAATGGTCGTCACGGCGACGATGATGTCATAATGGTCGTCACGGCGACGATGATGTCATAATGCTCGTCACGGCGACGGTGATGTCATAATGGTCGTCACGGCGACGATGATGTCATACTGGTCGTCTTGGCGACGGTGATGTCATAATGGTTGTCATGGCGACGATGATGTCATACTGGTCGTCACGGCGACGATGATGCCATACTGGTCGTCACGGCGACGATGATGCCATACTGGTCGTCATGGCGACGATGATGTCATAATGTTCGTCATGGCGACGATGATGTCATAATGGTCGTCATGGCGACGATGATGTCATACTAGTCGTCATGGTGACGGTGTTGCCATAATGGTCGTCATGGCGACGATGATGTCAATATGGTTGTCATGGCTTTGGTGATGTCATAATGGTCGTCATGGCTTTGGTGATGTCATAATGGTCGTCATGGCAACGGTGATGTCATAATGGTCGTCATGGCGACGATGATGTCACAATGGTCGTCACGGCGACGATGATGGTATAATGGTCGTCACGGCGACGGTGATGTCATAATGGTCGTCATGGCAATGGTGATGTCAGAATGGTCGTCATGGCGACGATGATGTCAGTATGGTGGTCATGGCTTTGGTGATGTCATAATGGTCGTCATGGCGACGATGATGTCATAATGGTTGTCATGGCGACGGTGATGTCATAATGGTCGTCACGGCGACGATGTCATAATGGTCGTCACGGCGACGATGATGTCATAATGTTCGTCACGGCGACGGTGATGTCATAATGGTCGTCACGGCGACGATGTCATACTGGTCGTCATTGCGACGGTGATGTCATAATGGTCGTCATGGCGACGATGATGTCATACTGGTCGTCATGGCGACGATGATGTCATAATGGTCGTCATGGCGACGATGATGTCATAATGGTCGTCATGGCGACGGTGTTGCCATAATGGTCGTCATGGCGACGATGATGTCATAATGTTCGTCATGGCGACGATGATGTCATAATGGTCGTCATGGCGACGGCGACGTCATAATGGTCGTCATGGCGACGATGATGTCATAATGGTCGTCATGGCGACGATGATGTCATTCTGGTCGTCATGGCGACGGTGTTGCCATAATGGTCGTCATGGCGACGATGATGTCATACTGGTCGTCATGGCGACGGTGTTGCCATAATGGTCGTCATGGCGACGATGATGTCATAATGGTAGTCATGGCGACTGTGACGTCATACTGGTCGTCATGGCGACGGTGTTGTCATAATGGTCGTCATGGCGACGATGATGTCATAATGGTCGTCACGGCGACGATGATGTCATAATGGTCGTCACGGCGACGATGATGTCATAATGGTCGTCACGGCGACGATGATGTCATAATGTTCGTCACGGCGACGGTGATGTCATAATGGTCGTCATGGCGACGATGATGTCATACTGGTCGTCATGGCGACGATGATGTCATACTGGTCGTCATGGCGACGGTGTTGCCATAATGGTCGTCATGGCGACGATGATGTCATAATGTTCGTCATCGCGACGATGACGTCATAATGGTCGTCATGGCGACGGTGACGTCATAATGGTCGTCATGGCGACGATGATGTCATAATGGTCGTCATGGCGACGATGATGTCATACTGGTCGTCATGGCGACGGTGTTGCCATAATGGTCGTCATGGCGACGATGATGTCATAATGGTCATCATGGCGACGGTGACGTCATAATGGTCGTCATGGCGACGATGATGTCATAATGGTCATCATGGCGACGATGATGTCATATTCGTCGTCATGGCGACGGTGTTGCCATAATGGTCGTCATGGCGACGATGATGTCATACTGGTCGTCATGGCGACGGTGTTGCCATAATGGTCGTCATGGCGACGATGATGTCATAATGGTCGTCATGGCGACGGTGACGTCATAATGGTCGTCATGGCGACGATGATGTCATAATGGTCGTCATGACGACGGTGACGTCATAATGGTCGTCATGGCGACGATGATGTCATAATGGTCGTCATGGCGACGATGATGTCATACTGGTCGTCATATCGACGGTGTTGTCATAATGGTCGTCATGGCGACGATGATGTCATAATGGTCGTCATGGCGACGATGATGTCATACTGGTCGTCATGGCGACGGTGTTGCCATAATGGTCGTCATGGCGACGATGATGTCATAATGGTAGTTATGGCGACTGTGACGTCATACTGGTCGTCATGGCGACGGTGTTGTCATAATGGTCGTCATGGCGACGGTGTTGTCATAATGGTCGTCATGGCGACGATGATGTCATAATGGTCGTCACGGCGACGATGATGTCATAATGGTCGTCACGGCGACGATGATGTCATAATGGTCGTCACGGCGACGATGATGTCATAATGTTCGTCACGGCGACGGTGATGTCATAATGGTCGTCATGGCGACGATGATGTCATACTGGTCGTCATGGCGACGATGATGTCATACTGGTCGTCATGGCGACGGTGTTGCCATAATGGTCGTCATGGCGACGATGATGTCATAATGTTCGTCATCGCGACGGTGACGTCATAATGGTCGTCATGGCGACGGTGACGTCATAATGGTCGTCATGGCGACGATGATGTCATAATGGTCGTCATGGCGACGATGATGTCATACTGGTCGTCATGGCGACGGTGTTGCCATAATGGTCGTCATGGCGACGGTGACGTCATAATGGTCGTCATTTCGACGATGATGTCATAATGGTCGTCATGGCGACGATGATGTCATATTCGTCGTCATGGCGACGGTGTTGCCATAATGGTCGTCATGGCGACGATGATGTCATACTGGTCGTCATGGCGACGGTGTTGCCATAATGGACGTCATGGCGACGATGATGTCATAATGGTCGTCATGGCGACGGTGACGTCATAATGGTCATCATGGCGACGATGATGTCATAATGGTCGTCATGGCGACGGTGACGTCATAATGGTCGTCATGGCGACGATGATGTCATAATGGTCGTCATGGCGACGATGATGTCATACTGGTCGTCATGGCGACGGTGTTGTCATAATGGTCGTCATGGCGACGATGATGTCATAATGGTCATCATGGCGACGATGATGTCATATTCGTCGTCATGGCGACGGTGTTGCCATAATGGTCGTCATGGCGACGATGATGTCATACTGGTCGTCATGGCGACGGTGTTGCCATAATGGTCGTCATGGCGACGATGATGTCATAATGGTCGTCATGGCGACGGTGACGTCATAATGGTCGTCATGGCGACGATGATGTCATAATGGTCGTCATGGCGACGGTGACGTCATAATGGTCGTCATGGCGACGATGATGTCATAATGGTCGTCATGGCGACGATGATGTCATACTGGTCGTCATATCGACGGTGTTGTCATAATGGTCGTCATGGCGACGATGATGTCATAATGGTCGTCATGGCGACGATGATGTCATACTGGTCGTCATGGCGACGGTGTTGCCATAATGGTCGTCATGGCGACGATGATGTCATAATGGTAGTTATGGCGACTGTGACGTCATACTGGTCGTCATGGCGACGGTGTTGTCATAATGGTCGTCATGGCGACGGTGTTGTCATAATGGTCGTCATGGCGACGATGATGTCATAATGGTCGTCACGGCGACGATGATGTCATAATGGTCGTCACGGCGACGATGATGTCATAATGGTCGTCACGGCGACGATGATGTCATAATGTTCGTCACGGCGACGGTGATGTCATAATGGTCGTCATGGCGACGATGATGTCATACTGGTCGTCATGGCGACGATGATGTCATACTGGTCGTCATGGCGACGGTGTTGCCATAATGGTCGTCATGGCGACGATGATGTCATAATGTTCGTCATCGCGACGGTGACGTCATAATGGTCGTCATGGCGACGGTGACGTCATAATGGTCGTCATGGCGACGATGATGTCATAATGGTCGTCATGGCGACGATGATGTCATACTGGTCGTCATGGCGACGGTGTTGCCATAATGGTCGTCATGGCGACGGTGACGTCATAATGGTCGTCATTTCGACGATGATGTCATAATGGTCGTCATGGCGACGATGATGTCATATTCGTCGTCATGGCGACGGTGTTGCCATAATGGTCGTCATGGCGACGATGATGTCATACTGGTCGTCATGGCGACGGTGTTGCCATAATGGACGTCATGGCGACGATGATGTCATAATGGTCGTCATGGCGACGGTGACGTCATAATGGTCATCATGGCGACGATGATGTCATAATGGTCGTCATGGCGACGGTGACGTCATAATGGTCGTCATGGCGACGATGATGTCATAATGGTCGTCATGGCGACGATGATGTCATACTGGTCGTCATGGCGACGGTGTTGTCATAATGGTCGTCATGGCGACGATGATGTCATAATGGTCGTCATGGCGACGATAATGTCATACTGGTCGTCATGGCGACGGTGTTGCCATAATGGTCGTCATGGCGACGATGATGTCATAATGGTCGTCATGGCGACGATGATGTCATAATGGTCGTCATGGCGACGATGATGTCAGTATGGTGGTCATGGCTTTGGTGATGTCATAATGGTCGTCATGGTGACGGTGATTTCATAATGGTCGTCATGGCAATGGTGATGTCAGAATGGTCGTCATGGCGACGATGATGTCAGTATGGTGGTCATGGCTTTGGTGATGTCATAATGGTCGTCATGGCGACGATGATGTCATAATGGTCGTCATGGCGACGATGATGTCAATATGGTTGTCATGGCTTTGGTGATGTCATAATGGTCGTCATGGCGACGGTGATGTCATAATGGTCGTCATGGCGACGGTGATGTCATAATGGTCCTCATGGCGACGATGATGTCATACTGGTCGTCATGGCGACGGTGTTGCCATAATGGTCGTCATGGCGACGATGATGTCATAATGGTCGTCATGGCGACGATGACGTCATAATGGTCGTCATGGCGACGATGACGTCATAATGGTCGTCATGGCGACGATGACGTCATAATGGTCGTCATGGTGACGATGATGTCATAATGGTCGTCATGGCGACGATGATGTCATACTGGTCGTCATGGCGACGGTGTTGCCATAATGGTCGTCATGGCGACGATGATGTCATAATGGTCGTCACGGCGACGGTGATGTCATAATGGTCGTCACGGCGACGGTGATGTCATAATGGTCGTCATGGCGACGATGATGTCATACTGGTCGTCATGGTGACGGTGTTGCCATAATGGTCGTCGTGGCGACGATGATGTCAATATGGTTGTCATGGCTTTGGTGATGTCATAATGGTCGTCATGGCTTTGGTGATGTCATAATGGTCGTCATGGTGACGGCGATGTCATAATGATCGTCATGGCGACGATGATGTCATAATGGTCGTCACGGCGACGATGATGTCATAATGGTCGTCACGGCGACGGTGATGTCATAATGGTCGTCATGGCGACGATGATGTCATACTGGTCGTCATGGCGACGGTGTTGCCATAATGGTCGTCATGGCGACGATGATGTCATAATGGTCGTCATGGCGACGATGATGTCATAATGGTCGTCATGCCGACGATGTTGTCATAATGGTCGTCATGGCGAAGGTGATGTCATAATGGTCGTCATGGCGACGATGACGTCATAATGGTCGTCATGGCGACGATGATGTCATAATGGTCGTCATGGCGACGGTGATGTCATAATAGTCGTCATGGCGACGATGATGTCATAATGGTCGTCATGCCGACGATGATGTCATAATGGTCGTCATGGCGACTGTGTTGCCATAATGGTCGTCATGGCGACGATGATGTCAATATGGTTGTCATGGCTTTGGTGATGTCACAATGGTCGTCCTGGCTTTGGTGATGTCATAATGGTCGTCATGGCGACGATGATGTCATAATTGTCGTCATGGCGACGCTGATGTCAATATGGTTGTCATGGCTTTGGTGATGTCAGTATGGTGGTCAAGGCTTTGGTGTTGTCATAATGGTCGTCATGGCAATGGTGATGTCAGAATGGTCGTCATGGCGACGATGATGTCAGTATGGTGGTCATGGCTTTGGTGATGTCATAATGGTCGTCATGGCGACGATGATGTCATAATGGTCGTCACGGCGACGATGATGTCATAATGGTCGTCACGGCGACGATGATGTCGTAATGGTCGTCACGGCGACGGTGATGTCATAATGGTCGTCATGGCGACGATGATGTCATACTGGTCGTCATGGCGACAGTGTTGCCATAATGGTCGTCATGTCGACGATGACGTCATAATGGTCATCATGGCGACAATGATGTCATAATGGTCGTCATGGCGACTATGACGTCATAATGGTCATCATGGCGACGATGATGTCATAATGGTCGTCATGGCGACGATGATGCCATACTGGTCATCACGGCGACGGTGTTGCCATAATGGTCGTCATGGCGACGATGATGTCATAATGGTCGTCATGGCGACAGTGTTGCCATAATGGTTGTCATGGCGACGATGATGCCATAATGGTCGTCATGGCGACGATGATGTCATAATGGTCGTCATGGCGACGATGACGTCATAATGGTCGTCATGGCGACGATGACGTCATAATGGTCGTCATGGCGACGATGACGTCATAATGGTCGTCATGGCGACGAATATATCATAATGGTCGTCATGGCGACGGTGATGTCATAATAGTCGTCATGGCGACGATGATGACATAATGGTCGTCATGGCGAAGGTGTTGCCATAATGGTCGTCATGGTGACGATGATGTCAGAATGGTCGTCATGGCGACGATGATGTCAGTATGGTGGTCATGGCTTTGGTGATGTCATAATGGTCATCATGGCGACGATGATGTCATAATTGTCGTCATGGCGGCGATGACGTCATAATGGTCGTCATGGCGACCATGATGTCATAATGGTCGTCATGGCGACGATGATGTCATACTGGTCGTCATGGCGACGATGATGCCATACTGGTCGTCATGGCGATGGTGTTGCCATAATGGTCGTCACGGCGACGATGATGTCATAATGGTCGTCACGGCGACGGTGATGTCATACTGGTCGTCATGGCGACGATGATGTCATACTGGTCGTCATGGCGACGGTGTTGCCATAATGGTCGTCATGGCGACGATGACGTCATAATGGTCGTCATGGCGACGATGATGTCATAATGGTCGTCATGGCGACGATGACGTCATAATGGTCGTCATGGCGATGATGATGTCATAATGGTCGTCATGGCGACGATGACGTCATAATGGTCGCCATGGCGACGATGACGTCATAATAGTCGTCATGACGACGATGTCGTCATAATGGTCGTCATGGCGACGATGATGTCATAATGGTCGTCATGCCGACGATGATGTCATAATGGTCGTCATGCAGACGATGATGTCATAATGGTCGTCATGGCGACGATGATGTCATAATGGTCGTCATGGCGACGATGATGTCATAATGTTCGTCATGGCGACGATGATGTCAGTATGGTGGTCATGGCTTTGGTGATGTCATAATGGTCGTCATGGCGACGGTGATGTCATAATGGTCGTCATGGTAATGGTGATGTCAGAGTGGTCGTCATGGCGACTATGATGTCAGTATGGTGGTCATGGCTTTGGTGATGTCATAATGGTCGTCATGGCGACGATGATGTCATAATGGTCGTCATGGCGACGATGACGTCATAATGGTCGTTATGGCGACGATGATGTCATAATGGTTGTCATGGCGACGGTGATGTCATACTGGTCGTCATGGCGACGGTGATGTCATAATAGTCGTCATGGCGACGATGATGTCATAATGGTCGTCATGCCGACGATGATGTCATAATGGTCGTCATGGCGACTGTGTTGCCATAATGGTCGTCATGGCGACGATGATGTCATAATGGTCGTCATGGCGACGATGATGTCATAATGGTCGTCATGGCGACGATGATGTCAGTATGGTGGTCATGGCTTTGGTGATGTCATAATGGTCGTCATGGCGACGGTGATGTCATAATGGTCGTCATGGCGACGATGATGTCATAATGGTCGTCACGGCGACGATTATGTCATAATGGTCATCACGGCGACGGTGATGTCATAATGGTCGTCATGGCGACGATGATGTCATACTGGTCGTCATGGCGACGGTGTTGCCATAATGGTCGTCATGGCGACAGTGATGACGTCATAATGGTCGTCATGGCGACGATGATGTCCTAATGGTCGTCATGGCGACGATGACGTCATAATGGTCGTCATGGCGACGATGATGTCATAATGGTCGTCATGGCGACGATGACGTCATAATGGTCGCCATGGCGACGATGACGTCATAATGGTCGTCATGGCGACGATGACGTCATAATGGTCGTCATGGCGACGATGATGTCATAATGGTCGTCATGGCGATGATGATGTCAGTATGGTGGTCATGTCTTTTGTGATGTCATAATGGTCGTCATGGCGACGGTGATGTCATAATGGTCGTCATGGCAATGGTGATGTCAGAGTGGTCGTCATGGCGACGATGATGTCAGTATGGTGGTCATGGCTTTGGTGATGTCATAATGGTCGTCATGGCGACGATGATGTCATAATGGTCGTCATGGCGACGATGACGTCATAATGGTCGCCATGGCAACGATGATGTCATAATGGTCGTCATGGCGACGGTGATGTCATACTGGTCGTCATGGCGACGGTGATGTCATAATAGTCGTCATGGCGACGATGATGTCATAATGGTCGTCATGCCGACGATGATGTATTAATGGTCGTCATGCCGACGATGATGTCATAATGGTCGTCATGGCGACTGTGTTGCCATAATGGTCGTCATGGCGACGATGATGTCATAATGGTCGTCATGGCGAAGATGATGTCATAATGGTCGTCATGGCGACGATGATGTCAGTATGGTGGTCATGGCTTTGGTGATGTCATAATGGTCGTCATGGCGACGATGATGTCATAATGGTCGTAATGGCGACGATGATGTCAATATGGTTGTCATGGCTTTGGTGATGTCATAATGGTCGTCATGTCGACGGTGTTGCCATAATGGTCGTCATGGCGACGATGATGTCATAATGGTCGTCATGGCGACGATGATGTCATAATGGTCGTCATGGCGACGATGATGTCAGTATGGTGGTCATGGCTTTGGTGATGTCACAATGGTCGTCATGGCGACGGTGATGTCATAATGGTCGTCATGGCAATGGTGATTTCAGAATGGTCGTCATGGCGACGATGATGTTCGTATGGTGGTCATGGCTTTGTTAATGTCATAATGGTCGTCATGGTGACTATGATGTCATAATGGTCGTCATGGCGACGATGATGTCATAATGGTCGTCATGGCGACGATGATGCCATACTGGTCATCATGGCGACGGTGTTGCCATAATGGTCGTCATGGCGACGATGATGTCATAATGGTCGTCATGGCGACGATGACGTCATAATGGTCGTCATGGCGACGATGACGTCATAATGGTCGTCATGGCGACGAATATGTCATAATGGTCGTCATGGCGACGGTGATGTCATCATAGTCGTCATGGCGACGATGATGTCATACTGGTCATCATGCCGACGATGATGTCATAATGGTCATCATGGCGACGGTGTTGCCATAATGGTCGTCATGGTGACGATGATGTCAGAATGGTCGTCATGGCGACGATGATGTCAGTATGGTGGTCATGGCTTCGGTGATGTCATAATGGTCGTCATGGCGACGATGACGTCATAATGGTCGTCATGGAGACGATGATGTCATAATGGTCGTCATGGCGACGATGATGTCATACTGGTCGTCATGGCGACGGTGTTGCCATAATGGTCGTCATGGCGACGATGATGTCATAATGGTCGTCACGGCGACGATGATGTCATAATGATCGTCACGACGACGGTGATGTCATAATGGTCGTCATGGCGACGATGACGTCATACTGGTCGTCATGGCGACGGTGTTGCCATAATGGTCGTCATGGCGACGATGACGTCATAATGGTCGTCATGGCGAAGATGACGTCATAATGGTCGTCATGGCGACGATGACGTCATAATGGTCGTCATGGCGACGATGATGTCATAATGGTCGTCATGCCGACGATGATGTCATAATGGTCGTCATGCAGACGATGATGTCATAATGGTCGTCATGGCGACGGTGTTGCCATAATGGTCGTCATGGCGACGATGATGTCATAATGGTCGTCATGGCGACGATGACGTCATAATGGTCGTCATGGCGACGATGATGTCATAATGGTCGTCATGCCGACGATGATGTCATAATGGTCGTCATGCAGACGATGATGTCATAATGGTCGTCATGGCGACGGTGTTGCCATAATGGTCGTCATGGCGACGATGATGTCATAATGGTCGTCATGGCGACGATGATGTCATAATGGTCGTCATGGCGACGATGATGTCAGTATGGTGGTCATGGCTTTGGTGATGTCATAATGGTCGTCATGGCGACGGTGATGTCATAATGGTCGTCATGGCAATGGTGATGTCAGAGTGGTCGTCATGGCGACGATGATGTCAGTATGGTGGTCATGGCTTTGGTGATGTCATAATGGTCGTCATGGCGACGATCATGTCATAATGGTCGTCATGGCGACGATGACGTCATAATGGTCGTCATGGCGACGATGATGTCATAATGGTCGTCATGCCGACGATGATGTCATAATGGTCGTCATGGCGACTGTGTTGCCATAATGGTCGTCATGGCGACGATGATGTCATAATGGTTGTCATGGCGACGATGATGTCATAATGGTCGTCATGGCGACGATGATGTCAGTATGGTGGTCATGGCTTTGGTGATGTCATAATGGTCGTCATGGCGACGATGATGTCATAATTGTCATCATGGCGACGATGATGTCAATATGGTTGTCATGGCTTTGGTGATGTCATAATGGTCGTCATGTCGACGGTGTTGCCATAATGGTCGTCATGGCGACGATGATGTCATAATGGTCGTCATGGCGACGATGATGTTAGTATGGTGGTCATGGCTTTGGTGATGTCATAATGGTCGTCATGGCGACGGTGATGTCATAATGGTCGTCATGGCAATGGTGATTTCAGAATGGTCGTCATGGCGACGATGATGTTAGTATGGTGGTCATGGCTTTGGTGATGTCATAATGGTCGTCATGGCGACGGTGATGTCATAATGGTCGTCATGGCAATGGTGATTTCAGAATGGTCGTCATGGCGACGATGATGTCCGTATGGTGGTCATGGCTTTGTTGATGTCATAATGGTCGTCATGGCGTCTATGATGTCATAATGGTCGTCATGGCGACGTTGATGTCATAATGGTCGTCATGGCGACGATGATGTCATAATGGTCGTCACGGCGACGATGATGTCAGAATGGTCGTCACGGCGACGGTGATGTCATAATGGTCGTCATGGCGACGATGATGTCATACTGGTCGTCATGGCGACGATGATGTCATAATGGTCGCCACGGCGACGATGATGTCATAATGGTCGTCATGGCGACGGTGTTGCCATAACGGTCATCATGGCGACGATGACGTCATAATGGTCGTCATGGCGACGATGATGTCATAATGGTCGTCATGGCGACGATGACGACATAATGGTCGTCATGGCGACGATGATGTCATAATGGTCGTCATGGCGACGATGACGTCATAATGGTCGCCATGGCGACGATGACGTCATAATGGTCGTCATGGCGACGATGACGTCATAATGGTCGTCATGGCGACGATGATGTCATAATGGTCGTTATGGCGACGGTGATGTCATACTGGTCGTCATTGCGACGGTGATGTCATAATAGTCGTCATGGCGACGATGATGTCATAATGGTCGTCATGCCGACGATGATGTCATAATGGTCGTCATGGCGACTGTGTTGCCATAATGGTCGTCATGGCGACGATGATGTCATAATGGTCGTCATGGGGAAGATGATGTCATAATGGTCGTCATGGCGACGATGATGTCAGTATGGTGGTCATGGCTTTGGTGATGTCATAATGGTCGTCATGGCGACGATGATGTCATAATTGTCGTCATGGCGACGATGATGTCAATATGGTCGTCATGGCGACGATGATGTCAGTATGGTGGTCATGGCTTTGGTGATGTCATAATGGTCGTCATGGCGACGGTGATGTCATAATGGTCGTCATGGCGACGATGATGTCATAATGGTCGTCATGGCGACGATGATGTCTGTATGGTGGTCATGGCTTTGGTGATGTCATAATGGTCGTCATGGCGACGGTGATGTCATAATGGTCGTCATGGCAATGGTGATTTCAGAATGGTCGTCATGGCGACGATGATGTCCGTATGGTGGTCATGGCTTTGTTGATGTCATAATGGTCGTCATGGCGACTGTGATGTCATAATGGTCGTCATGGCGACGATGATGTCAATATGGTTGTCATGGCTTTGGTGATGTCATAATGGTCGTCATGGCGACGGTGATGTCATAATGGTCGTCATGGCGACGATGATGTCATAATGGTCGTCACGGTGACGATGATGTCATAATGGTCGTCACGGCGACGGTGATGTCATAATGGTCGTCATGGGGACGATGATGTCATACGAGTCGTCATGGCGACGGTGTTGCCATAATGGTCGTCATGGCGACGATAATGTCATAATGGTCGTCATGGCGACGATGATGTCATAATGGTCGTCATGGCGACGATGACGTCATAATGGTCGTCATGGCGACGATGATGTCATAATGGTCGTCATGGCGACGATGATGTCATACTGGTCGTCATGGCGACGGTGTTGCCATAATGGTCGTCATGGCGACGATGATGTCATAATGGTCGTCACGGCGACGGTGATGTCATAATTGTCGTCATGGCGACGATGATGTCATACTGGTCGTCATGGCGACGGTGTTGCCATAATGGTCGTCATGGCGACGATGATGTCATAATAGTCGTCATGGCGACGATGATGTCATAATGGTCGTCATGGCGACGATGACGTCATAATGGTCGTCATGGCGACGATGATGTCATAATGGTCGTCATGGCGACGATGATGTCATACTGGTCGTCATGGCGACTTTGTTGCCATAATGGTCGTCATGGCAACGATGATGTCATAATGGTCGTCATGGCGACGGTGATGTCATAATGGTCGTCATGCCGACGATGATGTCATAATGGTCGTCATGGCGAAGATGATGTCATAATGGTCGTCATGGCGACGATGATGTCATAATGGTCGTCATGGCGACAATGACGTCATAATGGTCGTCATGGCGACAATGATGTCATAATGGTCGTCATGCCGACGATGATGTCATAATGGTCGTCATGGCGACGGTGTTGCCATAATGGTAGTCATGGCGACGATGATGTCATAATGGTCGTCATGCCGACGATGATGTCATAATGGTCGTCATGGCGACTGTGCTACCATAATGGTCGTCATGGCGACGATGATGTCATAATGGTCGTCATGGCGACGATGATGTCATAATGGTCGTCATGGCGGCGATGATGTCAGTAAGGTGGTCATGGCTTTGGTGATGTCATAATGGTCGTCATGGCGACGGTGATGTCATAATGGTCGTCATGGCAATAGTGATGTCAGAATGGTCGTCATGGCGACGATGATGTCAGTATGGTGGTCATGGCTTTGGTGATGTCACAATGGTCGTCATGGCGACGATGATGTCATAATGGTCGTCATGGCGACGATGATGTCAACATGGTTGTCATGGCTTTGGTGATGTCATAATGGTCGTCATGGCGACGGTGATGTCATAATGGTCGTCATGGCGACGATGATGTCATAATAGTCGTCACGGCGATGATGATGTCATAATGGTCGGCACGGCGACGATGATGTCATAATGGTCGTCATGGCGACGATGATGTCATACTGGTCGTCATGGCCACGGTGTTGCCATAATGGTCGTCATGGCGACGATGATGTCATAATGGTCGTCATGGCGACGATGACGTCATAATGGTCGTCATGGCGACGATGATGTCATAATGGTCGTCATGGCGACGATGATGTCATACTGGTCGTCATGGCGACGGTGTTGCCATAATGGTCGTCATGGCGACGATGATGTCATAATGGTCGTCATGCCGACGATGATGTCATAATGGTCGTCATGGCGACGGTGTTGCCATAATGGTCGTCATGGCGACGATGATGCCATAATGGTCGTCATGGCGACGATGATGTCATAATTGTCGTCATGGCGACGATGACGTCATAATGGTCATGATGACGTCGATGATGTCATAATGGTCGTCATGGCGACGGTGATGTCATAATAGTCGTCATGGCGACGATGATGTCATAATGGTCATCATGCCGACGATGATGTCATAATGGTCGTCATGGCGACTGTGTTGCCATAATCTTCGTCATGGCGACGATGATGTCATAATGGTCGTCATAGCGACGGTGATGTCATAATGGTCGTCATGGCGACGATGATGTCAGTATGGTGGTCATGGCTTTTGTGATGTCATAATGGTCGTCATGGCGACGGCGACGTCATAATGGTCGTCATGGCGACGATGATGTCATAATGGTCGTCATGGCGACGATGATGTCATTCTGGTCGTCATGGCGACGGTGTTGCCATAATGGTCGTCATGGCGACGATGATGTCATACTGGTCGTCATGGCGACGGTGTTGCCATAATGGTCGTCATGGCGACGATGATGTCATAATGGTAGTCATGGCGACTGTGACGTCATACTGGTCGTCATGGCGACGGTGTTGTCATAATGGTCGTCATGGCGACGATGATGTCATAATGGTCGTCACGGCGACGATGATGTCATAATGGTCGTCACGGCGACGATGATGTCATAATGGTCGTCACGGCGACGATGATGTCATAATGTTCGTCACGGCGACGGTGATGTCATAATGGTCGTCATGGCGACGATGATGTCATACTGGTCGTCATGGCGACGATGATGTCATACTGGTCGTCATGGCGACGGTGTTGCCATAATGGTCGTCATGGCGACGATGATGTCATAATGTTCGTCATCGCGACGATGACGTCATAATGGTCGTCATGGCGACGGTGACGTCATAATGGTCGTCATGGCGACGATGATGTCATAATGGTCGTCATGGCGACGATGATGTCATACTGGTCGTCATGGCGACGGTGTTGCCATAATGGTCGTCATGGCGACGATGATGTCATAATGGTCATCATGGCGACGGTGACGTCATAATGGTCATCATGGCGACGATGATGTCATAATGGTCATCATGGCGACGATGATGTCATATTCGTCGTCATGGCGACGGTGTTGCCATAATGGTCGTCATGGCGACGATGATGTCATACTGGTCGTCATGGCGACGGTGTTGCCATAATGGTCGTCATGGCGACGATGATGTCATAATGGTCGTCATGGCGACGGTGACGTCATAATGGTCGTCATGGCGACGATGATGTCATAATGGTCGTCATGGCGACGGTGACGTCATAATGGTCGTCATGGCGACGATGATGTCATAATGGTCGTCATGGCGACGATGATGTCATACTGGTCGTCATATCGACGGTGTTGTCATAATGGTCGTCATGGCGACGATGATGTCATAATGGTCGTCATGGCGACGATGATGTCATACTGGTCGTCATGGCGACGGTGTTGCCATAATGGTCGTCATGGCGACGATGATGTCATAATGGTAGTTATGGCGACTGTGACGTCATACTGGTCGTCATGGCGACGGTGTTGTCATAATGGTCGTCATGGCGACGGTGTTGTCATAATGGTCGTCATGGCGACGATGATGTCATAATGGTCGTCACGGCGACGATGATGTCATAATGGTCGTCACGGCGACGATGATGTCATAATGGTCGTCACGGCGACGATGATGTCATAATGTTCGTCACGGCGACGGTGATGTCATAATGGTCGTCATGGCGACGATGATGTCATACTGGTCGTCATGGCGACGATGATGTCATACTGGTCGTCATGGCGACGGTGTTGCCATAATGGTCGTCATGGCGACGATGATGTCATAATGTTCGTCATCGCGACGATGACGTCATAATGGTCGTCATGGCGACGGTGACGTCATAATGGTCGTCATGGCGACGATGATGTCATAATGGTCGTCATGGCGACGATGATGTCATACTGGTCGTCATGGCGACGGTGTTGCCATAATGGTCGTCATGGCGACGGTGACGTCATAATGGTCGTCATGGCGACGATGATGTCATAATGGTCGTCATGGCGACGATGATGTCATATTCGTCGTCATGGCGACGGTGTTGCCATAATGGTCGTCATGGCGACGATGATGTCATACTGGTCGTCATGGCGACGGTGTTGCCATAATGGACGTCATGGCGACGATGATGTCATAATGGTCGTCATGGCGACGGTGACGTCATAATGGTCATCATGGCGACGATGATGTCATAATGGTCGTCATGGCGACGGTGACGTCATAATGGTCGTCATGGCGACGATGATGTCATAATGGTCGTCATGGCGACGATGATGTCATACTGGTCGTCATGGCGACGGTGTTGTCATAATGGTCGTCATGGCGACGATGATGTCATAATGGTCGTCATGGCGACGATAATGTCATACTGGTCGTCATGGCGACGGTGTTGCCATAATGGTCGTCATGGCGACGATGATGTCATAATGGTCGTCATGGCGACGATGATGTCATAATGGTCGTCATGGCGACGATGATGTCAGTATGGTGGTCATGGCTTTGGTGATGTCATAATGGTCATCATGGTGACGGTGATTTCATAATGGTCGTCATGGCAATGGTGATGTCAGAATGGTCGTCATGGCGACGATGATGTCAGTATGGTGGTCATGGCTTTGGTGATGTCATAATGGTCGTCATGGCGACGATGATGTCATAATGGTCGTCATGGCGACGATGATGTCAATATGGTCGTCATGGCTTTGGTGATGTCATAATGGTCGTCATGGCGACGGTGATGTCATAATGGTCGTCATGGCGACGGTGATGTCATAATGGTCCTCATGGCGACGATGATGTCATACTGGTCGTCATGGCGACGGTGTTGCCATAATGGTCGTCATGGCGACGATGATGTCATAATGGTCGTCATGGCGACGATGACGTCATAATGGTCGTCATGGCGACGATGACGTCATAATGGTCGTCATGGCGACGATGACGTCATAATGGTCGTCATGGTGACGATGATGTCATAATGGTCGTCATGGCGACGATGATGTCATACTGGTCGTCATGGCGACGGTGTTGCCATAATGGTCGTCATGGCGACGATGATGTCATAATGGTCGTCACGGCGACGGTGATGTCATAATGGTCGTCACGGCGACGGTGATGTCATAATGGTCGTCATGGCGACGATGATGTCATACTGGTCGTCATGGTGACGGTGTTGCCATAATGGTCGTCGTGGCGACGATGATGTCAATATGGTTGTCATGGCTTTGGTGATGTCATAATGGTCGTCATGGCTTTGGTGATGTCATAATGGTCGTCATGGTGACGGCGATGTCATAATGATCGTCATGGCGACGATGATGTCATAATGGTCGTCACGGCGACGATGATGTCATAATGGTCGTCACGGCGACGGTGATGTCATAATGGACGTCATGGCGACGATGATGTCATACTGGTCGTCATGGCGACGGTGTTGCCATAATGGTCGTCATGGCGACGATGATGTCATAATGGTCGTCATGGCGACGATGATGTCATAATGGTCGTCATGCCGACGATGTTGTCATAATGGTCGTCATGGCGAAGGTGATGTCATAATGGTCGTCATGGCGACGATGACGTCATAATGGTCGTCATGGCGACGATGATGTCATAATGGTCGTCATGGCGACGGTGATGTCATAATAGTCGTCATGGCGACGATGATGTCATAATGGTCGTCATGCCGACGATGATGTCATAATGGTCGTCATGGCGACTGTGTTGCCATAATGGTCGTCATGGCGACGATGATGTCAATATGGTTGTCATGGCTTTGGTGATGTCACAATGGTCGTCCTGGCTTTGGTGATGTCATAATGGTCGTCATGGCGACGATGATGTCATAATTGTCGTCATGGCGACGCTGATGTCAATATGGTTGTCATGGCTTTGGTGATGTCAGTATGGTGGTCAAGGCTTTGGTGTTGTCATAATGGTCGTCATGGCAATGGTGATGTCAGAATGGTCGTCATGGCGACGATGATGTCAGTATGGTGGTCATGGCTTTGGTGATGTCATAATGGTCGTCATGGCGACGATGATGTCATAATGGTCGTCACGGCGACGATGATGTCATAATGGTCGTCACGGCGACGATGATGTCGTAATGGTCGTCACGGCGACGGTGATGTCATAATGGTCGTCATGGCGACGATGATGTCATACTGGTCGTCATGGCGACAGTGTTGCCATGATGGTCGTCATGTCGACGATGACGTCATAATGGTCATCATGGCGACAATGATGTCATAATGGTCGTCATGGCGACTATGACGTCATAATGGTCATCATGGCGACGATGATGTCATAATGGTCGTCATGGCGACGATGATGCCATACTGGTCATCACGGCGACGGTGTTGCCATAATGGTCGTCATGGCGACGATGATGTCATAATGGTCGTCATGGCGACAGTGTTGCCATAATGGTTGTCATGGCGACGATGATGCCATAATGGTCGTCATGGCGACGATGATGTCATAATGGTCGTCATGGCGACGATGACGTCATAATGGTCGTCATGGCGACGATGACGTCATAATGGTCGTCATGGCGACGAATATATCATAATGGTCGTCATGGCGACGGTGATGTCATAATAGTCGTCATGGCGACGATGATGACATAATGGTCGTCATGGCGAAGGTGTTGCCATAATGGTCGTCATGGTGACGATGATGTCAGAATGGTCGTCATGGCGACGATGATGTCAGTATGGTGGTCATGGCTTTGGTGATGTCATAATGGTCATCATGGCGACGATGATGTCATAATTGTCGTCATGGCGGCGATGACGTCATAATGGTCGTCATGGCGACCATGATGTCATAATGGTCGTCATGGCGACGATGATGTCATACTGGTCGTCATGGCGACGATGATGCCATACTGGTCGTCATGGCGATGGTGTTGCCATAATGGTCGTCACGGCGACGATGATGTCATAATGGTCGTCACGGCGACGGTGATGTCATACTGGTCGTCATGGCGACGATGATGTCATACTGGTCGTCATGGCGACGGTGTTGCCATAATGGTCGTCATGGCGACGATGACGTCATAATGGTCGTCATGGCGACGATGATGTCATAATGGTCGTCATGGCGACGATGACGTCATAATGGTCGTCATGGCGATGATGATGTCATAATGGTCGTCATGGCGACGATGACGTCATAATGGTCGCCATGGCGACGATGACGTCATAATAGTCGTCATGACGACGATGTCGTCATAATGGTCGTCATGGCGACGATGATGTCATAATGGTCGTCATGCCGACGATGATGTCATAATGGTCGTCATGCAGACGATGATGTCATAATGGTCGTCATGGCGACGATGATGTCATAATGGTCGTCATGGCGACGATGATGTCATAATGTTCGTCATGGCGACGATGATGTCAGTATGGTGGTCATGGCTTTGGTGATGTCATAATGGTCGTCATGGCGACGGTGATGTCATAATGGTCGTCATGGTAATGGTGATGTCAGAGTGGTCGTCATGGCGACTATGATGTCAGTATGGTGGTCATGGCTTTGGTGATGTCATAATGGTCGTCATGGCGACGATGATGTCATAATGGTCGTCATGGCGACGATGACGTCATAATGGTCGTTATGGCGACGATGATGTCATAATGGTTGTCATGGCGACGGTGATGTCATACTGGTCGTCATGGCGACGATGATGTCATAATAGTCGTCATGGCGACGATGATGTCATAATGGTCGTCATGCCGACGATGATGTCATAATGGTCGTCATGGCGACTGTGTTGCCATAATGGTCGTCATGGCGACGATGATGTCATAATGGTCGTCATGGCGACGATGATGTCATAATGGTCGTCATGGCGACGATGATGTCAGTATGGTGGTCATGGCTTTGGTGATGTCATAATGGTCGTCATGGCGACGGTGATGTCATAATGGTCGTCATGGCGACGATGATGTCATAATGGTCGTCACGGCGACGATTATGTCATAATGGTCATCACGGCGACGGTGATGTCATAATGGTCGTCATGGCGACGATGATGTCATACTGGTCGTCATGGCGACGGTGTTGCCATAATGGTCGTCATGGCGACAGTGATGACGTCATAATGGTCGTCATGGCGACGATGATGTCCTAATGGTCGTCATGGCGACGATGACGTCATAATGGTCGTCATGGCGACGATGATGTCATAATGGTCGTCATGGCGACGATGACGTCATAATGGTCGCCATGGCGACGATGACGTCATAATGGTCGTCATGGCGACGATGACGTCATAATGGTCGTCATGGCGACGATGATGTCATAATGGTCGTCATGGCGATGATGATGTCAGTATGGTGGTCATGTCTTTTGTGATGTCATAATGGTCGTCATGGCGACGGTGATGTCATAATGGTCGTCATGGCAATGGTGATGTCAGAGTGGTCGTCATGGCGACGATGATGTCAGTATGGTGGTCATGGCTTTGGTGATGTCATAATGGTCGTCATGGCGACGATGATGTCATAATGGTCGTCATGGCGACGATGACGTCATAATGGTCGCCATGGCAACGATGATGTCATAATGGTCGTCATGGCGACGGTGATGTCATACTGGTCGTCATGGCGACGGTGATGTCATAATAGTCGTCATGGCGACGATGATGTCATAATGGTCGTCATGCCGACGATGATGTATTAATGGTCGTCATGCCGACGATGATGTCATAATGGTCGTCATGGCGACTGTGTTGCCATAATGGTCGTCATGGCGACGATGATGTCATAATGGTCGTCATGGCGAAGATGATGTCATAATGGTCGTCATGGCGACGATGATGTCAGTATGGTGGTCATGGCTTTGGTGATGTCATAATGGTCGTCATGGCGACGATGATGTCATTATTGTCGTCATGGCGACGATGATGTCAATATGGTTGTCATGGCTTTGGTGATGTCATAATGGTCGTCATGTCGACGGTGTTGCCATAATGGTCGTCATGGCGACGATGATGTCATAATGGTCGTCATGGCGACGATGATGTCATAATGGTCGTCATGGCGACGATGATGTCAGTATGGTGGTCATGGCTTTGGTGATGTCATAATGGTCGTCATGGCGACGATGATGTCATAATGGTCGTAATGGCGACGATGATGTCAATATGGTTGTCATGGCTTTGGTGATGTCATAATGGTCGTCATGTCGACGGTGTTGCCATAATGGTCGTCATGGCGACGATGATGTCATAATGGTCGTCATGGCGACGATGATGTCATAATGGTCGTCATGGCGACGATGATGTCAGTATGGTGGTCATGGCTTTGGTGATGTCACAATGGTCGTCATGGCGACGGTGATGTCATAATGGTCGTCATGGCAATGGTGATTTCAGAATGGTCGTCATGGCGACGATGATGTTCGTATGGTGGTCATGGCTTTGTTAATGTCATAATGGTCGTCATGGCGACTATGATGTCATAATGGTCGTCATGGCGACGATGATGTCATAATGGTCGTCATGGCGACGATGATGCCATACTGGTCATCATGGCGACGGTGTTGCCATAATGGTCGTCATGGCGACGATGATGTCATAATGGTCGTCATGGCGACGATGACGTCATAATGGTCGTCATGGCGACGATGACGTCATAATGGTCGTCATGGCGACGAATATGTCATAATGGTCGTCATGGCGACGGTGATGTCATCATAGTCGTCATGGCGACGATGATGTCATACTGGTCATCATGCCGACGATGATGTCATAATGGTCATCATGGCGACGGTGTTGCCATAATGGTCGTCATGGTGACGATGATGTCAGAATGGTCGTCATGGCGACGATGATGTCAGTATGGTGGTCATGGCTTCGGTGATGTCATAATGGTCGTCATGGCGACGATGACGTCATAATGGTCGTCATGGAGACGATGATGTCATAATGGTCGTCATGGCGACGATGATGTCATACTGGTCGTCATGGCGACGGTGTTGCCATAATGGTCGTCATGGCGACGATGATGTCATAATGGTCGTCACGGCGACGATGATGTCATAATGATCGTCACGACGACGGTGATGTCATAATGGTCGTCATGGCGACGATGACGTCATACTGGTCGTCATGGCGACGGTGTTGCCATAATGGTCGTCATGGCGACGATGACGTCATAATGGTCGTCATGGCGAAGATGACGTCATAATGGTCGTCATGGCGACGATGACGTCATAATGGTCGTCATGGCGACGATGATGTCATAATGGTCGTCATGCCGACGATGATGTCATAATGGTCGTCATGCAGACGATGATGTCATAATGGTCGTCATGGCGACGGTGTTGCCATAATGGTCGTCATGGCGACGATGATGTCATAATGGTCGTCATGGCGACGATGACGTCATAATGGTCGTCATGGCGACGATGATGTCATAATGGTCGTCATGCCGACGATGATGTCATAATGGTCGTCATGCAGACGATGATGTCATAATGGTCGTCATGGCGACGGTGTTGCCATAATGGTCGTCATGGCGACGATGATGTCATAATGGTCGTCATGGCGACGATGATGTCATAATGGTCGTCATGGCGACGATGATGTCAGTATGGTGGTCATGGCTTTGGTGATGTCATAATGGTCGTCATGGCGACGGTGATGTCATAATGGTCGTCATGGCAATGGTGATGTCAGAGTGGTCGTCATGGCGACGATGATGTCAGTATGGTGGTCATGGCTTTGGTGATGTCATAATGGTCGTCATGGCGACGATCATGTCATAATGGTCGTCATGGCGACGATGACGTCATAATGGTCGTCATGGCGACGATGATGTCATAATGGTCGTCATGCCGACGATGATGTCATAATGGTCGTCATGGCGACTGTGTTGCCATAATGGTCGTCATGGCGACGATGATGTCATAATGGTTGTCATGGCGACGATGATGTCATAATGGTCGTCATGGCGACGATGATGTCAGTATGGTGGTCATGGCTTTGGTGATGTCATAATGGTCGTCATGGCGACGATGATGTCATAATTGTCATCATGGCGACGATGATGTCAATATGGTTGTCATGGCTTTGGTGATGTCATAATGGTCGTCATGTCGACGGTGTTGCCATAATGGTCGTCATGGCGACGATGATGTCATAATGGTCGTCATGGCGACGATGATGTTAGTATGGTGGTCATGGCTTTGGTGATGTCATAATGGTCGTCATGGCGACGGTGATGTCATAATGGTCGTCATGGCAATGGTGATTTCAGAATGGTCGTCATGGCGACGATGATGTTAGTATGGTGGTCATGGCTTTGGTGATGTCATAATGGTCGTCATGGCGACGGTGATGTCATAATGGTCGTCATGGCAATGGTGATTTCAGAATGGTCGTCATGGCGACGATGATGTCCGTATGGTGGTCATGGCTTTGTTGATGTCATAATGGTCGTCATGGCGTCTATGATGTCATAATGGTCGTCATGGCGACGTTGATGTCATAATGGTCGTCATGGCGACGATGATGTCATAATGGTCGTCACGGCGACGATGATGTCAGAATGGTCGTCACGGCGACGGTGATGTCATAATGGTCGTCATGGCGACGATGATGTCATACTGGTCGTCATGGCGACGATGATGTCATAATGGTCGCCACGGCGACGATGATGTCATAATGGTCGTCATGGCGACGGTGTTGCCATAACGGTCATCATGGCGACGATGACGTCATAATGGTCGTCATGGCGACGATGATGTCATAATGGTCGTCATGGCGACGATGACGACATAATGGTCGTCATGGCGACGATGATGTCATAATGGTCGTCATGGCGACGATGACGTCATAATGGTCGCCATGGCGACGATGACGTCATAATGGTCGTCATGGCGACGATGACGTCATAATGGTCGTCATGGCGACGATGATGTCATAATGGTCGTTATGGCGACGGTGATGTCATACTGGTCGTCATTGCGACGGTGATGTCATAATAGTCGTCATGGCGACGATGATGTCATAATGGTCGTCATGCCGACGATGATGTCATAATGGTCGTCATGGCGACTGTGTTGCCATAATGGTCGTCATGGCGACGATGATGTCATAATGGTCGTCATGGGGAAGATGATGTCATAATGGTCGTCATGGCGACGATGATGTCAGTATGGTGGTCATGGCTTTGGTGATGTCATAATGGTCGTCATGGCGACGATGATGTCATAATTGTCGTCATGGCGACGATGATGTCAATATGGTCGTCATGGCGACGATGATGTCAGTATGGTGGTCATGGCTTTGGTGATGTCATAATGGTCGTCATGGCGACGGTGATGTCATAATGGTCGTCATGGCGACGATGATGTCATAATGGTCGTCATGGCGACGATGATGTCTGTATGGTGGTCATGGCTTTGGTGATGTCATAATGGTCGTCATGGCGACGGTGATGTCATAATGGTCGTCATGGCAATGGTGATTTCAGAATGGTCGTCATGGCGACGATGATGTCCGTATGGTGGTCATGGCTTTGTTGATGTCATAATGGTCGTCATGGCGACTATGATGTCATAATGGTCGTCATGGCGACGATGATGTCAATATGGTTGTCATGGCTTTGGTGATGTCATAATGGTCGTCATGGCGACGGTGATGTCATAATGGTCGTCATGGCGACGATGATGTCAACATGGTTGTCATGGCTTTGGTGATGTCATAATGGTCGTCATGGCGACGGTGATGTCATAATGGTCGTCATGGCGACGATGATGTCATAATAGTCGTCACGGCGATGATGATGTCATAATGGTCGGCACGGCGACGATGATGTCATAATGGTCGTCATGGCGACGATGATGTCATACTGGTCGTCATGGCCACGGTGTTGCCATAATGGTCGTCATGGCGACGATGATGTCATAATGGTCGTCATGGTGACGATGACGTCATAATGGTCGTCATGGCGACGATGATGTCATAATGGTCGTCATGGCGACGATGATGTCATACTGGTCGTCATGGCGACGGTGTTGCCATAATGGTCGTCATGGCGACGATGATGTCATAATGGTCGTCATGCCGACGATGATGTCATAATGGTCGTCATGGCGACGGTGTTGCCATAATGGTCGTCATGGCGACGATGATGCCATAATGGTCGTCATGGCGACGATGATGTCATAATGGTCGTCATGGCGACGATGACGTCATAATGGTCGTCATGGCGACGGTGATGTCATAATAGTCGTCATGGCGACGATGATGTCATAATGGTCATCATGCCGACGATGATGTCATAATGGTCGTCATGGCGACTGTGTTGCCATAATCTTCGTCATGGCGACGATGATGTCATAATGGTCGTCATAGCGACGGTGATGTCATAATGGTCGTCATGGCGACGATGATGTCAGTATGGTGGTCATGGCTTTTGTGATGTCATAATGGTCGTCATGGCGAAGGTGATGTCATAATGGTCGTCATGGCGACGATGATGTCATAATGGTCGTCACGGCGACGATGATGTCATAATGGTCGGCACAGCGACGGTGATGTCATAATGGTCGTCATGGCGACGATGATGTCATAATGGTCGGCACAGCGACGGTGATGTCATAATGGTGGTCATGGCGAAGATGATGTCATAATGGTCGTCATGGCGACGATGACGTCATAATGGTCGTCATGGCAACGATGATGTCATAATGGTCTTCATGGCGACGATGATGTCATACTGGTCGTCATGGCGACGATGATGTCATAATGGTCGTCATGGCGACGATGATGTCATACTGGTCGTCATGGCGACGATGATGTCATAATGGTCGTCATGCCGACGATGATGTCATAATGGTCGTCATGGCGACGGTGTTGCCATAATGGTCGTCACGGCGACGATGATGCCATAATGGTCGTCATGGCGACGATGATGTCATAATGGTCGTCATGGCGACGATGACGTCATAATGGTCGTCATGGCGACGGTGATGTCATAATAGTCGTCATGGCAACGATGATGTCATAATGATTGTCATGCCGACGATGATGTCATAATGGTCGTCATGGCGACTGTGTTGCCATAATGGTCGTCATGGTGACGTTGATGTCATAATGGTCGTCATGGCAACGATGATGTCATAATGGTCGTCATGGCGACGATGATGTCAGTATGGTGGTCAAGGCTTTGGTGATGTCATAATGGTCGTCATGGCGACGATGATGTCATAATTGTCGTCATGGCGACGATGATGTCAATATGGTTGTCATGGCTTTGGTGATGTCATAATGGTCGTCATGGCGACGGTGATGTCATAATGGTCGTCATGGCGACGATGATGTCATAATGGTCGTCACGGCGACGATGATGTCATAATGGTTGTCACGGCGACGATGATGTCATAATGGTCGTCACGGCGAGGGTGATATCATAATGCTCGACATGGCGACGATGATGTCATACTGGTCGTCATGGCGACGGTGTTGCCATAATGGTCGTCATGTCGACGATGATGTCATAATGGTCATCATGGTGACGATGATGTCATAATGGTCGTCATGGCGACGATGACGTCATAATGGTCGTCATGGCGACGATGATGTCATTATGGTCGTCATGGCGACGATGATGCCATACTGGTCATCATGGCGACGGTGTTGCCATAATGGTCTTCAAGGCGACGATGATGTCATAATGGTCGTCATGCCGACGATGATGTCATAATGGTCGTCATCGCGACGGTGTTGCCATAATGGTCGTCATGGCGACGATGATGCCATAATGGTCGTCATGGCGACGATGATGTCATAATGGTCGTCATGGCGACGATGACGTCATAATGGTCGTCATGGCGACGAATATGTCATAATGGTCGTCATGGCGACGGTGATGTCATAATAGTCGTCATGGCGACGATGATGACATAATGGTCGTCATGGCGACGGTGTTGCCATAATGGTCGTCATGGTGACGATGATGTCAGAATGGTCGTCATGGCGACGATGATGTCAGTATGGTGGTCATGGCTTTGGTGATGTCATAATGGTCGTCATGGCGACGATGATGTCATAATTGTCGTCATGGCGACGATGACGTCATAATGGTCATCATGGCGACGATGATGTCATAATGGTCGTCATGGCGACGATGATGTCATACTGGTCGTCATGGCGACGGTGTTGCCATAATGGTCGTCATGGCGACGATGATGTCATAATGGTCGTCACGGCGACGGTGATGTCATACTGGTCGTCATGGCGACGATGATGTCATAATGGTCGTCATGCAGACGATGATGTCATAATGGTCGTCATGGCGACGGTGTTGCCATAATGGTCGTCATGTCGACGATGATGTCATAATGGTCGTCATGCCGACGATGATGTCATAATGGTCGTCATGGCGACGGTGTTGCCATAATGGTCGTCATGGCGACGATGATGTCATAATGGTCGTCATGGCGACGATGATGTCATAATGGTCGTCATGGCGACGGTGATGTCAGTATGGTGGTCATGGCTTTGGTGATGTCATAATGGTCGTCATGGCGACGGTGATGTCATAATGGTCGTCATGGCAATGGTGATGTCAGAGTGGTCGTCATGGCGACTATGATGTCAGTATGGTGGTCATGGCTTTGGTGATGTCATAATGGTCGTCATGGCGACGATGATGTCATAATGGTCGTCATGGCGACGATGACGTCATAATGGTCGTCATGGCAACGATGATGTCATAATGGTCGTCATGGCGACAGTGATGTCATACTGGTCGTCATGGCGACGGTGATGTCATAATAGTCGTCATGCCGACGATGATGTCATAATGGTCGTCATGGCGACTGTGTTGCCATAATGGTCGTCATGGCGACGATGATGTCATAATGGTCGTCATGGCGACGATGATGTCAGTATGGTGGTCATGGCTTTAGTGATGTCATAATGGTCGTCATGACGACGATGATGTCATAATTGTCGTCATGGCGACGATGATGTCAATATGGTTGTCATGGCTTTGGTGATGTCATAATGGTCGTCATGGCGACGGTGATGTCATAATGGACGTCATGGCGACGGTGATGTCATAATGGTCGTCATGGCGACGATGATGTCATAATGATCGTCACGGCGACGATGATGTCATAATGGTCGTCACGGCGACGATGATGTCATAATGGTCGTCACGGCGACGATGATGTCATACTGGTCGTCATGGCGACGGTGTTGCCATAATGGTCGTCATGTCGACGATGATGTCATAATGGTCGTCATGCCGACGATGATGTCATAATGGTCGTCATGGCGACGATGTTGCCATAATGGTCGTCATGGCGACGATGATGCCATAATGATCGTCATGGCGACGATGATGTCATAATGGTCGTCATGGCGACGATGACGTCATAATGGTCGTCATGGCGACGAATATGTCATAATGGTCGTCATGGCGACGGTGATGTCATAATAGTCGTCATGGCGACGATGATGTCATAATGGTCGTCATGCCGACGATGATGCCATAATGGTCGTCATGGTGACGATGATGTCAGAATGGTCGTCATGGCTACGATGATGTCAGTATGGTGGTCATGGCTTTGGTGATGTCATAATGGTCGTCATGGCGACGATGATGTCATAATGGTCGTAATGGCGACGATGATGTCATACTGGTCGTCATGGCGACGGTGTTGCCATAATGGTCGTCATGGCGACGATGATGTCATAATGTTCGTCACGGCGACGATGATGTCATAATGGTCGTCACGGTGATGTCATAATGGTCATCATGGCGACGATGATGTCATAATGGTCGTCATGGCGACGGTGTTGCCATAATGGTCGTCATGGCGGCGATGACGTCATAATGGTCGTCATGGCGACAATGACGTCATAATGGTCGTCTTGGCGACGATGACGTCATAATGGTCGTCATGGCGACGATGACGTCATAATGGTCGTCATGGCGACGATGACGTCATAATGGTCGTCATGGCGACGATGACGTCATAATGGTCGTCATGGCGACGATGATGTCATAATGGTCGTCATGCCGACGATGATGTCATAATGGTCGTCATTACGACGATGATGTCATAATGGTCGTCATGGCGACGATGATGTCAGTATGGTGGTCATGGCTTTGGTGATGTCATAATGGTCGTCATGGCGACGGTGATGTCATAATGGTCGTCATGGCAATGGTGATGTTAGAGTGGTCGTCATGGCGACGATGATGTCAGTATGGTGGTCATGGCTTTGGTGATGTCATAATGGTCTTCATGGCGACGATGATGTCATAATGGTCGTCATGGCGAAGATGACGTCATAATGGTCGTCATGGCGACGATGACGTCATAATGGTCGTCATGGCGACGATGATGTCATAATGGTAGTCATGGCGACCGTGATGTCATACTGGTTGTCATGGCGACGGTGTTGCCATAATGGTCGTCACGGCGACGATGATGTCATAATGGTCGTCATGGCGACGGTGATGTCATAATGGTCGTCATGGCAATGGTGATGTCAGAGTGGTCGTCATGGCGACTATGATGTCAGTATGGTGGTCATGGCTTTGGTGATGTCATAATGGTCGTCATGGCGACGATGATGTCATAATGGTCGTCATGGCGACGATGACGTCATAATGGTCGTCATGGCAACGATGATGTCATAATGGTCGTCATGGCGACAGTGATGTCATACTGGTCGTCATGGCGACGGTGATGTCATAATAGTCGTCATGGCGACGATGATGTCATAATGGTCGTCATGGCGACTGTATTGCCATAATGGTCGTCATGGCGACGATGATGTCATAATGGTCGTCATGGCGACGATGATGTCAGTATGGTGGTCATGGCTTTAGTGATGTCATAATGGTCGTCATGACGACGATGATGTCATAATTGTCGTCATGGCGACGATGATGTCAATATGGTTGTCATGGCTTTGGTGATGTCATAATGGTCGTCATGGCGACGGTGATGTCATAATGGACGTCATGGCGACGGTGATGTCATAATGGTCGTCATGGCGACGATGATGTCATAATGATCGTCACGGCGACGATGATGTCATAATGGTCGTCACGGCGACGATGATGTCATAATGGTCGTCACGGCGATGATGATGTCATACTGGTCGTCATGGCGACGGTGTTGCCATAATGGTCGTCATGTCGACGATGATGTCATAATGGTCGTCATGCCGACGATGATGTCATAATGGTCGTCATGGCGACGGTGTTGCCATAATGGTCGTCATGGCGACGATGATGCCATAATGGTCGTCATGGCGACGATGATGTCATAATGGTCGTCATGGCGACGATGACGTCATAATGGTCGTCATGGCGACGAATATGTCATAATGGTCGTCATGGCGACGGTGATCTCATAATAGTCGTCATGGCGACGATGATGTCATAATGGTCGTCATGCCGACGATGATGCCATAATGGTCGTCATGGTGACGATGATGTCAGAATGGTCGTCATGGCTACGATGATGTCAGTATGGTGGTCATGGCTTTGGTGATGTCATAATGGTCGTCATGGCGACGATGATGTCATAATGGTCGTCATGGCGACGATGATGTCATACTGGTCGTCATGGCGACGGTGTTGCCATAATGGTCGTCATGGCGACGATGATGTCATAATGTTCGTCACGGCGACGATGATGTCATAATGGTCGTCACGGTGATGTCATAATGGTCATCATGGCGACGATGATGTCATAATGGTCGTCATGGCGACGGTGTTGCCATAATGGTCGTCATGGCGGCGATGACGTCATAATGGTCGTCATGGCGACGATGACGTCATAATGGTCGTCTTGGCGACGATGACGTCATAATGGTCGTCATGGCGACGATGACGTCATAATGGTCGTCATGGCGACGATGACGTCATAATGGTCGTCATGGCGACGATGACGTCATAATGGTCGTCATGGCGACGATGATGTCATAATGGTCGTCATGCCGACGATGATGTCATAATGGTCGTCATTACGACGATGATGTCATAATGGTCGTCATGGCGACGATGATGTCAGTATGGTGGTCATGGCTTTGGTGATGTCATAATGGTCGTCATGGCGACGGTGATGTCATAATGGTCGTCATGGCAATGGTGATGTTAGAGTGGTCGTCATGGCGACGATGATGTCAGTATGGTGGTCATGGCTTTGGTGATGTCATAATGGTCTTCATGGCGACGATGATGTCATAATGGTCGTCATGGCGAAGATGACGTCATAATGGTCGTCATGGCGACGATGACGTCATAATGGTCGTCATGGCGACGATGATGTCATAATGGTAGTCATGGCGACCGTGATGTCATACTGGTTGTCATGGCGACGGTGTTGCCATAATGGTCGTCACGGCGACGATGATGTCATAATGGTCGTCACGGCGACGATGATGTCATAATGGTCGTCACGGCGACGGTGATGTCATAATGGTCGTCATGGCGACGATGATGTCATACTGGTCGTCATGGCGACGTTGTTGCCATAATGGTCGTCATGTCGACGATGATGTCATAATGGTCGTCATGCCGACGATGATGTCATAATGGTCGTCATGGCGACGGTGTTGCCATAATGGTCGTCATGGCGACGATGATGCCATAATGGTCGTCATGGCGACGATGATGTCATAATGGTCGTCATGGCGACGATGACGTCATAATGGTCGTCATGGCGACGAATATGTCATAATGGTCGTCATGGCGACGGTGATGTCATAATAGTCGTCATGGCGACGATGATGTCATAATGGTCGTCATGCCGACGATGACGTCATAATGGTCGTCATGGCGACGATGACGTCATAATGGTCGTCATGGCGACGATGACGTCATAATGGTCGTCATGGCGACGATGACGTCATAATGGTCGTCATGGCGACGATGATGTCATAATGGTCGTCATGCCGACGATGATGTCATAATGGTCGTCATTACGACGATGATGTCATAATGGTCGTCATGGCGACGATGATGTCAGTATGGTGGTCATGGCTTTGGTGATGTCATAATGGTCGTCATGGCGACGGTGATGTCATAATGGTCGTCATGGCAATGGTGATGTTAGAGTGGTCGTCATGGCGACGATGATGTCAGTATGGTGGTCATGGCTTTGGTGATGTCATAATGGTCTTCATGGCGACGATGATGTCATAATGGTCGTCATGGCGAAGATGACGTCATAATGGTCGTCATGGCGACGATGACGTCATAATGGTCGTCATGGCGACGATGATGTCATAATGGTAGTCATGGCGACCGTGATGTCATACTGGTTGTCATGGCGACGGTGTTGCCATAATGGTCGTCACGGCGACGATGATGTCATAATGGTCGTCACGGCGACGATGATGTCATAATGGTCATCACGGCGACGGTGATGTCATAATGGTCGTCATGGCGACGATGATGTCATACTGGTCGTCATGGCGACGTTGTTGCCATAATGGTCGTCATGTCGACGATGATGTCATAATGGTCGTCATGCCGACGATGATGTCATAATGGTCGTCATGGCGACGGTGTTGCCATAATGGTCGTCATGGCGACGATGATGCCATAATGGTCGTCATGGCGACGATGATGTCATAATGGTCGTCATGGCGACGATGACGTCATAATGGTCGTCATGGCGACGAATATGTCATAATGGTCGTCATGGCGACGGTGATGTCATAATAGTCGTCATGGCGACGATGATGTCATAATGGTCGTCATGCCGACGATGATGTCATAATGGACGTCATGGCGACGGTGTTGCCATAATGGTCGTCATGGTGACGATGATGTCAGAATGGTCGTCATGGCTACGATGATGTCAGTATGGTGGTAATGGCTTTGGTGATGTCATAATGGTCGTCATGGCGACGATGATGTCATAATGGTCGTCATGGCGACGATGATGTCATACTGGTCGTCATGGCGACGGTGTTGCCATAATGGTCGTCATGGCGACGATGATGTCATAATGTTCGTCACGGCGACGATGATGTCATAATGGTCGTCACGGCGACGGTGATGTCATAATGGTCGTCATGGCGACGATGATGTCATAATGGTCGTCATGGCGACGGTGTTGCCATAATGGTCGTCATGGCGGCGATGACGTCATAATGGTCGTCATGGCGACATTGACGTCATAATGGTCGTCTTGGCGACGATGACGTCATAATGGTCGTCATGGCGACGATGACGTCATAATGGTCGTCATGGCGACGATGACGTCATAATGGTCGTCATGGCGACGATGACGTCATAATGGTCGTCATGGCGACAATGATGTCATAATGGTCGTCATGCAAACGGTGATGTCATAATGGTCGTCATGCAGACGATCATGTCATAATGGTCGTCATGCCGACGATGATGTCATAATGGTCGTCATGGCGACGGTGTTGCCATAATGGTCGTCATGGCGACGATGATGTCATAATGGTCGTCATTACGACGATGATGTCATAATGGTCGTCATGGCGACGATGATGTCAGTATGGTGGTCATGGCTTTGGTGATGTCATAATGGTCGTCATGGCGACGGTGATGTCATAATGGTCGTCATGGCAATGGTGATGTTAGAGTGGTCGTCATGGCGACGATGATGTCAATATGGTGGTCATGGCTTTGGTGATGTCATAATGGTCTTCATGGCGACGATGATGTCATAATGGTCGTCATGGCGACGATGACGTCATAATGGTCGTCATGGCGACGATGACGTCATAATGGTCGTCATGGCGACGATGACGTCATAATGGTCGTCATGGCGACGATGATGTCATAATGGTAGTCACGGCGACCGTGATGTCATACTGGTTGTCATGGCGACGGTGTTGCCATAATGGTCGTCACGGCGACGATGATGTCATAATGGTCGTCACGGCGACGATGATGTCATAATGGTCGTCACGGCGACGGTGATGTCATAATGGTCGTCATGGCGACGATGATGTCATACTGGTCGTCATGGCGACGTTGTTGCCATAATGGTCGTCACGGCGACGATGATGTCATAATGGTTGTCATGACGACGATGAGGTCATAATGGTCGTCATGGCGACGATGACGTCATAATGGTCGTCATGGCGACGGTGATGTCATAATGGTCGTCATGGCGACGATGATGTCAGTATGGTGGTCATGGCTTTGGTGATGTAATAATGGTCGTCATGGCGACGGTGATGTCATAATGGTCGTCATGGCAATGGTGATGTCAGAATGGTCGTCATGGCAACGATGATGTCAGTTTGGTGGTCATGGCTTTGGTGATGTCATAATGGTCGTCATGGCGACGATGATGTCATAATGGTCGTCATGGCGACGATTATGTCAATATGGTTGTCATGGCTTTGGTGATGTCATAATGGTCGTCATGGCGACGGTGATGTTATAATGGTCGTCATGGCGACGATGATGTCATAATGGTCGTCACGGCGACGGTGATGTCATAATGGTCGTCATGGCGACGATGATATCATACTGGTCGTCATGGCGATGGTGTTGCCATAATGGTCGTCATGGCGACGATGATGTCATAATGATCGTCATGGCGACGGTGATGTCATAATGGTCGTCATGGCGACGATGATGTCAGTATGGTGGTCATGGCTTTGCTGATGTCATAATGGTCGTCATGGCGATGGTGGTGCCATAATGGTCGTCATGGCGACGGTGATGTCATAATGGTCGTCATGGCGACGATGATGTCATACTGGTCGTCATGGCGACGTTGTTGCCATAATGGTCGTCACGGCGACGATTATGTCATAATGGTTGTCATGACGACGATGATGTCATAATGGTCGTCATGGCGACGATGACGTCATAATGGTCGTCATGGCGACGGTGATGTCATAATGGTCGTCATGGCGACGATGATGTCAGTATGGTCGTCATGGCTTTGGTGATGTAATAATGGTCGTCATGGCGACGGTGATGTCATAATGGTCGTCATGGCAATGGTGATGTCAGAATGGTCGTCATGGCAACGATGATGTCAGTTTGGTGGTCATGGCTTTGGTGATGTCATAATGGTCGTCATGGCGACGATGATGTCATAATGGTCGTCATGGCGACGATTATGTCAATATGGTTGTCATGGCTTTGGTGATGTCATAATGGTCGTCATGGCGACGGTGATGTTATAATGGTCGTCATGGCGACGATGATGTCATAATGGTCGTCACGGCGACGGTGATGTCATAATGGTCGTCATGGCGACGATGATATCATACTGGTCGTCATGGCGATGGTGTTGCCATAATGGTCGTCATGGCGACGATGATGTCATAATGATCGTCATGGCGACGATGATGTCATAATGGTCGTCATGGCGACGATGATGTCAAAATGGTCGTCATGGCGACGATGATGTCATACTGGTCGTCATGGCGACGGTGTTGCCATAATGGTCGTCATGGCGACGATGACGTCATAATGGTCGTCATGGCGACGATGACGTCATAATGGTCGTCATGGCGACGATGACGTCATAATGGTCGTCATGGCGACAATGATGTCATAATGGTCGTCATGCAAAAGATGATGTCATAATGGTCGTCATGCAGACGATGATGTCATAATGGTCGTCATGACGACGATGATGTCATAATGGTCGTCATGCCGACGATGATGTCATAATGGTCGTCATGGCGACGGTGTTGCCATAATGGTCGTCATGGCGACGATGATGTCATAATGGTCGTCATTACGACGATGATGTCATAATGGTCGTCATGGCAACGATGATGTCAGTATGGTGGTCATGGCTTTGGTGATGTCATAATGGTCGTCATGGCGACGGTGATGTCATAATGGTCGTCATGGCAATGGTGATGTTAGAGTGGTCGTCATGGCGACGATGATGTCAGTATGGTGGTCATGGCTTTGGTGATGTCATAATGGTCTTCATGGCGACGATGATGTCATAATGGTCGTCATGGCGACGATGACGTCATAATGGTCGTCATGGCGACGATGATGTCATAATGGTAGTCATGGCGACCGTGATGTCATACTGGTTGTCATGGCGACGGTGTTGCCATAATGGTCGTCACGGCGACGATGATGTCATAATGGTCGTCATGGCGACGATGATGTCATAATGGTCGTCACGGCGACGATGATGTCATAATGGTCGTCATGGCGACGATGATGTCATACTGGTCGTCATGGCGACGTTGTTGCCATAATGGTCGTCACGGCAACGATGATGTCATAATGGTTGTCATGACGACGATGATGTCATAATGGTCGTCATGGCGACGATGACGTCATAATGGTCGTCATGGCGACGGTGATGTCATAATGGTCGTCATGGCGACGATGATGTCAGTATGGTGGTCATGGCTTTGGTGATGTAATAATGGTCGTCATGGCGACGGTGATGTCATAATGGTCGTCATGGCAATGGTGATGTCAGAATGGTCGTCATGGCAACGATGATGTCAGTTTGGTGGTCATGGCTTTGGTGATGTCATAATGGTCGTCATGGCGACGATGATGTCATAATGGTCGTCATGGCGACGATTATGTCAATATGGTTGTCATGGCTTTGGTGATGTCATAATGGTCGTCATGGCGACGGTGATGTTATAATGGTCGTCATGGCGACGATGATGTCATAATGGTCGTCACGGCGACGGTGATGTCATAATGGTCGTCATGGCGACGATGATATCATACTGGTCGTCATGGCGATGGTGTTGCCATAATGGTCGTCATGGCGACGATGATGTCATAATGATCGTCATGGCGACGGTGATGTCATAATGGTCGTCATGGCGACGATGTTGTCAGTATGGTGGTCATGGCTTTGGTGATGTCATAATGGTCGTCATGGCGATGGTGGTGCCATAATGGTCGTCATGGCGACGGTGATGTCATAATGGTCGTCATGGCGACGATGATGTCATACTGGTCGTCATGGCGACGTTGTTGCCATAATGGTCGTCACGGCGACGATTATGTCATAATGGTTGTCATAACGACGATGATGTCATAATGGTCGTCATGGCGACGATGACGTCATAATGGTCGTCATGGCGACGGTGATGTCATAATGGTCGTCATGGCGACGATGATGTCAGTATGGTGGTCATGGCTTTGGTGATGTAATAATGGTCGTCATGGCGACGGTGATATCATAATGGTCGTCATGGCAATGGTGATGTCAGAATGGTCGTCATGGCAACGATGATGTCAGTTTGGTGGTCATGGCTTTGGTGATGTCATAATGGTCGTCATGGCGACGGTGATGTCATAATGGTCGTCATGGCAATGGTGATGTCAGAATGGTCGTCATGGCAACGATGATGTCAGTTTGGTGGTCATGGCTTTGGTGATGTCATAATGGTCGTCATGGCGACGATGATGTCATAATGGTCGTCATGGCGACGATTATGTCAATATGGTTGTCATGGCTTTGGTGATGTCATAATGGTCGTCATGGCGACGGTGATGTTATAATGGTCGTCATGGTGACGATGATGTCATAATGGTCGTCACGGCGACGGTGATGTCATAATGGTCGTCATGGCGACGATGATATCATACTGGTCGTCATGGCGATGGTGTTGCCATAATGGTCGTCATGGCGACGATGATGTCATAATGATCGTCATGGCGACGGTGATGTCATAATGGTCGTCATGGCGACGATGTTGTCAGTATGGTGGTCATGGCTTTGGTGATGTCATAATGGTCGTCATGGCGATGGTGGTGCCATAATGGTCGTCATGGCGACGGTGATGTCATAATGGTCGTCATGGCGACGATGATGTCATACTGGTCGTCATGGCGACGTTGTTGCCATAATGGTCGTCACGGCGACGATTATGTCATAATGGTTGTCATGACGACGATGATGTCATAATGGTCGTCATGGCGACGATGACGTCATAATGGTCGTCATGGCGACGGTGATGTCATAATGGTCGTCATGGCGACGATGATGTCAGTATGGTGGTCATGGCTTTGGTGATGTAATAATGGTCGTCATGGCGACGGTGATGTCATAATGGTCGTCATGGCAATGGTGATGTCAGAATGGTCGTCATGGCAACGATGATGTCAGTTTGGTGGTCATGGTTTAATTGATGTCATAATGGTCGTCATGGCGACGATGATGTCATAATGGTCGTCATGGCGACGATTATGTCAATATGGTTGTCATGGCTTTGGTGATGTCATAATGGTCGTCATGGCGACGGTGATGTTATAATGGTCGTCATGGCGACGATGATGTCATAATGGTCGTCACGGCGACGGTGATGTCATAATGGTCGTCATGGCGACGATGATATCATACTGGTCGTCATGGCGATGGTGTTGCCATAATGGTCGTCATGGCGACGATGATGTCATAATGATCGTCATGGCGACGATGATGTCATAATGGTCGTCATGGCGACGATGATGTCAAAATGGTCGTCATGGCGACGATGATGTCATACTGGTCGTCATGGCGACGGTGTTGCCATAATGGTCGTCATGGCGACGATGATGTCATAATGGTCGTCATGGCGACGGTGATGTCATAATGGTCGTCATGCCGACGATGATGTAATAATGGTCGTCATGGCAAAGATGATGTCATAATGGTCGTCATGGCGACGATGATGTCATAATGGTCATCATGGCGATGATGACGTCATAATGGTCGTCATGGCGACGATGACGTCATAATGGTCGTCATGGCGACGGTGATGTCATAATAGTCGTCATGGCGACGATGATGTCATAATGGTCGTCATGCCGACGATGATATCATAATGGTCGTCATGGCGACGGTGTTGCCATAATGGTCGTCATGGCGACGATGATGTCATAATGGTCGTAATGGCGACGATGACGTCATAATGGTCGTCATGGCGATGATCACGTCATAATGGTCGTCATGGCGACGATGACGTCATAATGGTCGTCATGGCGACGATGACGTCATAATGGTCGTCATGGCGACGATGACGTCATAATGGTCGTCATGGCGACGATGATGTCATAATGGTCGTCATGCAGACGATGATGTCATAATGGTCGTCATGCAGACGATGATGTCATAATGGTCGTCATGGCGACGATGTTGCCATAATGGTCGTCATGGCGACGATGATGTCATAATGGTCGTCATGGCGACGATGATGTTATAATGGTCGTCATGGCGACGATCATGTCATAATGGTCGTCATGGCGACGATGATGTCAGTATGGTGGTCATGGCTTTGGTGATGTCATAATCCTCGTCATGGCGACGGTGATGTCATAATGGTCGTCATGGCAATGGTGATGTCAGAGTGGTCGTCATGGCGACGATGATGTCAGTATGGTGGTCATGGCTTTGGTGATGTCATAATGGTCGTCATGGCGACGATGATGTCATAATGGTCGTCATGGCGACGATGACGTCATAATGGTCGTCATGGCGACGATGATGTCATAATGGTCGTCATGGCGACCGTGATGTCATACTGGTTGTCATGGCGACGGTGTTGCCATAATGGTCGTCACGGCGACGATGATGTCATAATGGTCGTCACGGCGACGATGATGTCATAATGGTCGTCACGGCGACGGTGATGTCATAATGGTCGTCATGGCGACGATGATGTCATACTGGTCGTCATGGCGATGTTGTTACCATCATGGTCGTCACGGCGACGATGACGTCATAATGGTCGTCATGGCGACGATGATGTCAAAATGGTCGTCATGGCGACGATGATGTCATACTGGTCGTCATGGCGATGGTGATGTCATAATGGTCGTCATGGCGACGATGATGTCAGTATGGTGGTCATGGCTTTGGTGATGTCATAATGGTCGTCATGGCGACGGTGTTGCCATAATGGTCGTCATGGCGACGGTGTTGCCATAATGGTCGTCATGGCGACGGTGATGTCATAATGGTCGTCATGGCGACGATGATGTCATACTGGTCGTCATGGAGACGTTGTTGCCATAATGGTCATCACGGCGACGATGATGTCATAATGGTTGTCATGACGACGATGATGTCATAATGGTCGTCATGGCGACGATGACGTCATAATGGTCGTCATGGCGACGGTGATGTCATAATGGTCGTCATGGCGACGATGATGTCAGTATGGTGGTCATGGCTTTGGTGATGTCATAATGGTCGTCATGGCGATGGTGATGTCATAATGGTCGTCACGGCAATGGTGATGTCAGAATGGTCGTCATGGCGACGATGATGTCAGTTTGGTGGTCATGGCTTTGGTGATGTCATAATGGTCGTCATGGCGACGATGATGTCATAATGGTCGTCATGGCGACGATTATGTCAATATGGTTGTCATGGCTTTGGTGATGTCATAATGGTCGTCATGGCGACGGTGATGTTATAATGGTCGTCATGGCGACGATGATGTCATAATGGTCGTCACGGCGACGGTGATGTCATAATGGTCGTCATGGCGATGGTGTTGCCATAATGGTGACGATGATGTCATAATGGTCGTCATGGCGACGATGATGTCATAATGGTCGTCATGGCGACGATGACGTCATAATGGTCGTCATGGCGACGATGATGTCAAAATGGTCGTCATGGCGACGATGATGTCATACTGGTCGTCATGGCGACGGTGTTGCCATAATGGTCGTCATGGCGACGATGATGTCATAATGGTCGTCATGCCGACGATGATGTAATAATGGTCGTCATGCCGACGATGATGTAATAATGGTCGTCATGGCAAAGATGATGTCATAATGGTCGTCATGGCGACGATGATGTCATAATGGTCGTCATGGCGACGGTGATGTCATAATGGTCGTCATGGCGACGATGATGTCAGTATGGTGGCCATGGCTTTGGTTATGTCATAATGGTCGTCATGGCGACGGTGGTGTCATAATGGTCGTCATGGCAATGGTGATGTCAGAATGGTCGTCATGGCGACGATGATGTCAGTTTGGTGGTCATGGCTTTGGTGATGTCATAATGGTCGACATGGCGACGGTGATGTCATAATGGTCGTCATGGCGACGATGACGTCATAATGGTCGTCATGGCGATGATGATGTCATAATGGTCGTCATGGCGACGACGATGTCATAATGGTCATCATGGGGACGATGACGTCATAATGGTCGTCATGGCGACGATGACGTCATAATGGTCGTCATGGCGACGATGACGTCATAATGGTCGTCATGGCGATGACGATGTCATAATGGTCGTCATGGCGACGACGATGTCATAATGGTCATCATGGCGACGACGATGTCATAATGGTCGTCATGGCGATGATGATGTCATAATGGTCGTCATGGCGACGACGATGTCATAATGGTCATCATGGCGACGATGATGTCATAATGGTCGTCATGGCGATGGTGATGTCAGAGTGGTCGTCATGGCGACGATGATGTCAGTATGGTGGTCATGGCTTTGGTGATGTCATAATGGTCGTCATGGCGACGATGATGTCATAATGGTCGTCATGGCGACGATGACGTCATAATGGTCGTCATGGCGACGATGATGTCATAATGGTCGTCATGGCGACGGTGATGTCATACTGGTCGTCATGGCGACGGTGATGTCATAATGGTCGTCATGGCGACGATGATGTCATAATGGTCGTCATGGCGACTGTGTTGCCATAATGGTCGTCATGGCGACGATGATGTCATAATTGTCGTCATGGCGACGGTGATGTCATACTGGTCGTCATGGCGACGGTGATGTCATACTGGTCGTCATGGCGACGGTGATGTCATAATGGTCGTCATGGCGACGATGATGTCATAATGGTCGTCATGGCGACTGTGTTGCCATAATGGTCGTCATGGCGACGATGATGTCATAATGGTCATCATGGCGACGATGATGTCATAATGGTCATCATGGCGACGATGATGTCATAATGGTCGTCATGGCGACGATGATGTCATAATGGTCGTCATGGCGACGATGATGTCATAATGGTCGTCATGGCGACGATGATGTCATAATGGTCGTCATGCAGACGATGATGTCATAATGGTCGTCATGGCGACGATGATGTCATAATGGTCGTCATGCCGACGATGATGTCATAATGGTCGTCATGGCGACGGTGTTGCCATAATGGTCGTCATGGCGACGATGATGTCATAATGGTCGTCATTACGACGATGATGTCATAATGGTCGTCATGGCGACGATGATGTCAGTATGGTGGTCATGGCTTTGGTGATGTCATAATGGTCGTCATGGCGACGGTGATGTCATAATGGTCGTCATGGCAATGGTGATGTTAGAGTGGTCGTCATGGCGACGATGATGTCAGTATGGTGGTCATGGCTTTGGTGATGTCATAATGGTCTTCATGGCGACGATGATGTCATAATGGTCGTCATGGCGACGATGACGTCATAATGGTCGTCATGGCGACGATGACGTCATAATGGTCGTCACGGCGACGATGATGTCATAATGGTCGTCACGGCGACGATGATGTCATAATGGTCGTCACGGCGACGGTGATGTCATAATGGTCGTCATGGCGACGATGATGTCATACTGGTCGTCATGGCGACGTTGTTCCCATAATGGTCGTCACGGCGACGATGATGTCATAATGGTTGTCATGACGACGATGATATCATAATGGTCGTCATGGCGACGATGACGTCATAATGGTCGTCATGGCGACGGTGATGTCATAATGGTCGTCATGGCGACGATGATGTCAGTATGGTGGTCATGGCTTTGGTGATGTCATAATGGTCGTCATGGCGATGGTGGTGCCATAATGGTCGTCATGGCGACGGTGATGTCATAATGGTCGTCATGGCGATGATGATGTCATACTGGTCGTCATGGCGACGTTGTTGCCATAATGGTCGTCACGGCGACGATGATGTCATAATGGTCATCATGGCGACGGTGATGTCATAATGGTCGTCATGGCGACGATGATGTCAGTATGGTGGTCATGGCTTTGGTGATGTCAGAATGGTCGTCATGGCGACGATGACGTCATAATGGTCGTCATGGCGACGGTGATGTCATAATGGTCGTCATGGCGACGATGATGTCAGTATGGTGGTCATGGCTTTGGTGATGTCATAATGGTCGTCATGGCGACGGTGATGTCATAATGGTCGTCATGGCAATGGTGATGTCAGAATGGTCGTCATGGCAACGATGATGTCAGTTTGGTGGTCATGGCTTTGGTGATGTCATAATGGTCGTCATGGCGACGATGATGTCATAATGGTCGTCATGGCGACGATTATGTCAATATGGTTGTCATGGCTTTGGTGATGTCATAATGGTCGTCATGGCGACGGTGATGTCATAATGGTCGTCATGGCGACGATGATGTCAGTATGGTGGCCATGGCTTTGGTTATGTCATAATGGTCGTCATGGCGACGGTGGTGTCATAATGGTCGTCATGGCAATGGTGATGTCAGAATGGTCGTCATGGCGACGATGATGTCAGTTTGGTGGTCATGGCTTTGGTGATGTCATAATGGTCGACATGGCGACGGTGATGTCATAATGGTCGTCATGGCGACGATGACGTCATAATGGTCGTCATGGCGATGATGATGTCATAATGGTCGTCATGGCGACGACGATGTCATAATGGTCATCATGGCGACGATGACGTCATAATGGTCGTCATGGCGACGATGACGTCATAATGGTCGTCATGGCGACGATGACGTCATAATGGTCGTCATGGCGATGACGATGTCATAATGGTCGTCATGGCGACGACGATGTCATAATGGTCATCATGGCGACGACGATGTCATAATGGTCGTCATGGCGATGATGATGTCATAATGGTCGTCATGGCGACGACGATGTCATAATGGTCATCATGGCGACGATGATGTCATAATGGTCGTCATGGCGATGGTGATGTCAGAGTGGTCGTCATGGCGACGATGATGTCAGTATGGTGGTCATGGCTTTGGTGATGTCATAATGGTCGTCATGGCGACGATGATGTCATAATGGTCGTCATGGCGACGATGACGTCATAATGGTCGTCATGGCGACGATGATGTCATAATGGTCGTCATGGCGACGGTGATGTCATACTGGTCGTCATGGCGACGGTGATGTCATAATGGTCGTCATGGCGACGATGATGTCATAATGGTCGTCATGGCGACTGTGTTGCCATAATGGTCGTCATGGCGACGATGATGTCATAATTGTCGTCATGGCGACGGTGATGTCATACTGGTCGTCATGGCGACGGTGATGTCATACTGGTCGTCATGGCGACGGTGATGTCATAATGGTCGTCATGGCGACGATGATGTCATAATGGTCGTCATGGCGACTGTGTTGCCATAATGGTCGTCATGGCGACGATGATGTCATAATGGTCATCATGGCGACGATGATGTCATAATGGTCGTCATGGCGACGATGATGTCATAATGGTCGTCATGGCGACGATGATGTCATAATGGTCGTCATGGCGACGATGATGTCATAATGGTCGTCATGCAGACGATGATGTCATAATGGTCGTCATGGCGACGATGATGTCATAATGGTCGTCATGCCGACGATGATGTCATAATGGTCGTCATGGCGACGGTGTTGCAATAATGGTCGTCATGGCGACGATGATGTCATAATGGTCGTCATTACGATGATGATGTCATAATGGTCGTCATGGCGACGATGATGTCAGTATGGTGGTTATGGCTTTGGTGATGTCATAATGGTCGTCATGGCGACGGTGATGTCATAATGGTCGTCATGGCAATGGTGATGTTAGAGTGGTCGTCATGGCGACGATGATGTCAGTATGGTGGTCATGGCTTTGGTGATGTCATAATGGTCTTCATGGCGACGATGATGTCATAATGGTCGTCATGGCGACGATGACGTCATAATGGTCGTCATGGCGACGATGACGTCATAATGGTCGTCACGGCGACGATGATGTCATAATGGTCGTCACGGCGACGATGATGTCATAATGGTCGTCACGGCGACGGTGATGTCATAATGGTCGTCATGGCGACGATGATGTCATACTGGTCGTCATGGCGACGTTGTTCCCATAATGGTCGTCACGGCGACGATGATGTCATAATGGTTGTCATGACGACGATGATATCATAATGGTCGTCATGGCGACGATGACGTCATAATGGTCGTCATGGCGACGGTGATGTCATAATGGTCGTCATGGCGACGATGATGTCAGTATGGTGGTCATGGCTTTGGTGATGTCATAATGGTCGTCATGGCGATGGTGGTGCCATAATGGTCGCCATGGCGACGGTGATGTCATAATGGTCGTCATGGCGATGATGATGTCATACTGGTCGTCATGGCGACGTTGTTGCCATAATGGTCGTCACGGCGACGATGATGTCATAATGGTCATCATGGCGACGGTGATGTCATAATGGTCGTCATGGCGACGATGATGTCAGTATGGTGGTCATGGCTTTGGTGATGTCAGAATGGTCGTCATGGCGACGATGACGTCATAATGGTCGTCATGGCGACGGTGATGTCATAATGGTCGTCATGGCGACGATGATGTCAGTATGGTGGTCATGGCTTTGGTGATGTCATAATGGTCGTCATGGCGACGGTGATGTCATAATGGTCGTCATGGCAATGGTGATGTCAGAATGGTCGTCATGGCAACGATGATGTCAGTTTGGTGGTCATGGCTTTGGTGATGTCATAATGGTCGTCATGGCGACGATGATGTCATAATGGTCGTCATGGCGACGATTATGTCAATATGGTTGTCATGGCTTTGGTGATGTCATAATGGTCGTCATGGCGACGGTGATGTTATAATGGTCGTCATGGCGACGATGATGTCATAATGGTCGTCACGGCGACGCTGATGTCATAATGGTCGTCATGGCGACGATGACGTCATAATGGTCGTCATGGCGACGGTGATGTCATAATAGTCGTCATGGCGACGATGATGTCATAATGGTCGTCATGCCGACGATGATATCATAATGGTCGTCATGGCGACGGTGTTACCATAATGGTCGTCATGGCGACGATGAAGTCATAATGGTCGTAATGGCGACGATGACGTCATAATGGTCGTCATGGCGACGATGACGTCATAATGGTCGTCATGGCGACGATGACGTCATAATGGTCGTCATGGCGACGATGACGTCATAATGGTCGTCATGGCGACGATGACGTCATAATGGTCGTCATGGCGACGATGACGTCATAATGGTCGTCATGCAGACGATGATGTCATAATGGTCGTCATGCAGAGGATGATGTCATAATGGTCGTCATGGCGACGATGTTGCCATAATGGTCGTCATGGCAACGATGATGTCATAATGGTCGTCATGGCGACGATGACGTCATAATGGTCATCATGGCGACGATGACGTCATAATGGTCATCATGGCGACGATGACGTCATAATGGTCGTCATGGCGATGATGATGTCATAATGGTCGTCATGGCGACGACGATGTCATAATGGTCATCATGGCGACGATGACGTCATAATGGTCGTCATGGCGACGATGACGTCATAATGGTCGTCATGGCGACGATGACGTCATAATGGTCGTCATGGCGATGACGATGTCATAATGGTCGTCATGGCGACGACGATGTCATAATGGTCATCATGGCGACGACGATGTCATAATGGTCGTCATGGCGATGATGATGTCATAATGGTCGTCATGGCGACGACGATGTCATAATGGTCATCATGGCGACGATGATGTCATAATGGTCGTCATGGCAATGGTGATGTCAGAGTGGTCGTCATGGCGACGATGATGTCAGTATGGTGGTCATGGCTTTGGTGATGTCATACTGGTCGTCATGGCGACGATGACGTCATAATGGTCGTCATGGCGACGACGATGTCATAATGGTCGTCATGGCGACGGTGATGTCATACTGGTCGTCATGGCGACGGTGATGTCATAATGGTCGTCATGGCGACGATGATGTCATAATGGTCGTCATGGCGACTGTGTTGCCATAATGGTCGTCATGGCGACGATGATGTCATAATTGTCGTCATGGCGACGGTGATGTCATACTGGTCGTCATGGCGACGGTGATGTCATACTGGTCGTCATGGCGACGGTGATGTCATAATGGTCGTCATGGCGACGGTGATGTCATAATGGTCGTCATGGCGACTGTGTTGCCATAATGGTCGTCATGGCGACGATGATGTCATAATGGTCATCATGGCGACGATGATGTCATAATGGTCGTCATGGCGACGATGATGTCATAATGGTCGTCATGGCGACGATGATGTCATAATGGTCGTCATGGCGACGATGATGTCATAATGGTCGTCATGCAGACGATGATGTCATAATGGTCGTCATGGCGACGATGATGTCATAATGGTCGTCATGCCGACGATGATGTCATAATGGTCGTCATGGCGACGGTGTTGCCATAATGGTCGTCATGGCGACGATGATGTCATAATGGTCGTCATTACGACGATGATGTCATAATGCTCGTCATGGCGACGATGATGTCAGTATGGTGGTCATGGCTTTGGTGATGTCATAATGGTCTTCATGGCGACGATGATGTCATAATGGTCGTCATGGCGACGATGACGTCATAATGGTCGTCATGGCGACGATGACGTCATAATGGTCGTCACGGCGACGATGATGTCATAATGGTCGTCACGGCGACGATGATGTCATAATGGTCGTCACGGCGACGGTGATGTCATAATGGTCGTCATGGCGACGATGATGTCATACTGGTCGTCATGGCGACGTTGTTCCCATAATGGTCGTCACGACGACGATGATGTCATAATGGTTGTCATGACGACGATGATATCATAATGGTCGTCATGGCGACGATGACGTCATAATGGTCGTCATGGCGACGGTGATGTCATAATGGTCGTCATGGCGACGATGATGTCAGTATGGTGGTCATGGCTTTGGTGATGTCATAATGGTCGTCATGGCGATGGTGGTGCCATAATGGTCATCATGGCGACGGTGATGTCATAATGGTCGTCATGGCGACGATGATGTCATACTGGTCGTCATGGCGACGTTGTTGCCATAATGGTCGTCACGGCGACGATGGTGTCATAATGGTTGTCATGACGACGATGATGTCATAATGGTCGTCATGGCGACGATGACGTCATAATGGTCGTCATGGCGACGGTGATGTCATAATGGTCGTCATGGCGACGATGATGTCAGTATGGTGGTCATGGCTTTGGTGATGTCATAATGGTCGTCATGGCGACGGTGATGTCATAATGGTCGTCATGGCAATGGTGATGTCAGAATGGTCGTCATGGCAACGATGATGTCAGTTTGGTGGTCATAGCTTTGGTGATGTCATAATGGTCGTCATGGCGACGATGATGTCATAATGGTCGTCATGGCGACGATTATGTCAATATGGTTGTCATGGCTTTGGTGATGTCATAATGGTCGTCATGGCGACGGTGATGTCATAATGGTCGTCACGGCGACGCTGATGTCATAATGGTCGTCATGGCGACGATGACGTCATAATGGTCGTCATGGCGACGGTGATGTCATAATAGTCGTCATGGCGACGATGATGTCATAATGGTCGTCATGCCGACGATGATATCATAATGGTCGTCATGGCGACGGTGTTGCCATAATGGTCGTCATGGCGACGATGAAGTCATAATGGTCGTAATGGCGACGATGACGTCATAATGGTCGTCATGGCGACGATTACGTCATAATGGTCGTCATGGCGACGATGACGTCATAATGGTTGTCATGACGACGATGATGTCATAATGGTCGTCATGGCGACGATGACGTCATAATGGTCGTCATGGCGACGGTGATGTCATAATGGTCGTCATGGCGACGATGATGTCAGTATGGTGGTCATGGCTTTGGTGATGTCATAATGGTCGTCATGGCGACGGTGATGTCATAATGGTCGTCATGGCAATGGTGATGTCAGAATGGTCGTCATGGCAACGATGATGTCAGTTTGGTGGTCATAGCTTTGGTGATGTCATAATGGTCGTCATGGCGACGATGATGTCATAATGGTCGTCATGGCGACGATTATGTCAATATGGTTGTCATGGCTTTGGTGATGTCATAATGGTCGTCATGGCGACGGTGATGTCATAATGGTCGTCACGGCGACGCTGATGTCATAATGGTCGTCATGGCGACGATGACGTCATAATGGTCGTCATGGCGACGGTGATGTCATAATAGTCGTCATGGCGACGATGATGTCATAATGGTCGTCATGCCGACGATGATATCATAATGGTCGTCATGGCGACGGTGTTGCCATAATGGTCGTCATGGCGACGATGAAGTCATAATGGTCGTAATGGCGACGATGACGTCATAATGGTCGTCATGGCGACGATTACGTCATAATGGTCGTCATGGCGACGATGACGTCATAATGGTCGTCATGGCGACGATGACGTCATAATGGTCGTCATGGCGACGATGACGTCATAATGGTCGTCATGGCGACGATGATGTCATAATGGTCGTCATGCAGACGATGATGTCATAATGGTCGTCATGCAGAGGATGATGTCATAATGGTCGTCATGGCGACGATGTTGCCATAATGGTCGTCATGGCGACGATGATGTCATAATGGTCGTCATGGCGACGATGACGTCATAATGGTCAACATGGCGACGATGACGTCATAATGGTCGTCATGGCGACGTTGACGTCATAATGGTCGTCATGGCGACGATGACGTCATAATGGTCGTCATGGCGACGATGATGTCATAATGGTCGTCATGCAGACGATGATGTCATAATGGTCGTCATGCAGACGATGATGTCATAATGGTCGTCATGGCGACGATGTTGCCATAATGGTCGTCATGGCGACGATGATGTCATAATGGTCGTCATGGCGACGATGATGTCATAATGGTCGTCATGGCGACGATGATGTCATAATGGTCGTCATGGCGACGATGATGTCAGTATGGTGGTCATGGCTTTGGTGATGTCATAATGGTCGTCATGGCGACGGTGATGTCATAATGGTCGTCATGGCAATGGTGATGTCAGAGTGGTCGTCATGGCGACGATGATGTCAGTATGGTGGTCATGGCTTTGGTGATGTCATAATGGTCGTCATGGCGACGATGATGTCATAATGGTCGTCATGGCGACGATGACGTCATAATGGTCGTCATGGCGACGATGATGTTATAATGGTCGTCATGGCGACCGTGATGTCATACTGGTTGTCATGGCGACGGTGTTGCCATAATGGTCGTCACGGCGACGATGATGTCATAATGGTCGTCACGGCGACGATGATGTCATAATGGTCGTCACGGCGACGGTGATGTCATAATGGTCGTCATGGCGACGATGATGTCATACTGGTCGTCATGGCGATGTTGTTACCATAATGGTCGTCACGGCGACGATGACGTCATAATGGTCGTCATGGCGACGATGATGTCAAAATGGTCGTCATGGCGACGATGATGTCAGTATGGTGGTCATGGCTTTGGTGATGTCATAATGGTCGTCATGGCGACGGTGTTGCCATAATGGTCGTCATGGCGACGGTGTTGCCATAATGGTCGTCATGGCGACGGTGATGTCATAATGGTCGTCATGGCGACGATGATGTCATACTGGTCGTCATGGCGACGTTGTTGCCATAATGGTCATCACGGCGACGATGATGTCATAATGGTTGTCATGACGACGATGATGTCATAATGGTCGTCATGGCGACGATGACGTCATAATGGTCGTCATGGCGACGGTGATGTCATAATGGTCGTCATGGCGACGATGATGTCAGTATGGTGGTCATGGCTTTGGTGATGTCATAATGGTCGTCATGGCGATGGTGATGTCATAATGGTCGTCATGGCAATGGTGATGTCAGAATGGTCGTCATGGCGACGATGATGTCAGTTTGGTGGTCATGGCTTTGGTGATGTCATAATGGTCGTCATGGCGACGATGATGTCATAATGGTCGTCATGGCGACGATTATGTCAATATGGTTGTCATGGCTTTGGTGATGTCATAATGGTCGTCATGGCGACGGTGATGTTATAATGGTCGTCATGGCGACGATGATGTCATAATGGTCGTCACGGCGACGGTGATGTCATAATGGTCGTCATGGCGACGATGATGTCATACTGGTCGTCATGGCGATGGTGTTGCCATAATGGTGACGATGATGTCATAATGGTCGTCATGGCGACGATGACGTCATAATGGTCGTCATGGCGACGATGATGTCAAAATGGTCGTCATGGCGACGATGATGTCATACTGGTCGTCATGGCGACGGTGTTGCCATAATGGTCGTCATGGCGACGATGATGTCATAATGGTCGTCATGCCGACGATGATGTAATAATGGTCGTCATGCCGACGATGATGTAATAATGGTCGTCATGGCAAAGATGATGTCATAATGGTCGTCATGGCGACGATGATGTCATAATGGTCGTCGTGGCGACGGTGATGTCATAATGGTCGTCACGGCGACGGTGATGTCATAATGGTCGTCATGGCGACGATGATGTCATACTGGTCGTCATGGCGATGTTGTTACCATAATGGTCGTCACGGCGACGATGACGTCATAATGGTCGTCATGGCGACGATGATGTCAAAATGGTCGTCATGGCGACGATGATGTCATACTGGTCGTCATGGCGATGGTGATGTCATAATGGTCGTCATGGCGACGATGATGTCAGTATGGTGGTCATGGCTTTGGTGATGTCATAATGGTCGTCATGGCGACGGTGTTGCCATAATGGTCGTCATGGCGACGGTGTTGCCATAATGGTCGTCATGGCGACGGTGATGTCATAATGGTCGTCATGGCGACGATGATGTCATACTGGTCGTCATGGCGACGTTGTTGCCATAATGGTCATCACGGCGACGATGATGTCATAATGGTTGTCATGACGACGATGATGTCATAATGGTCGTCATGGCGACGATGACATCATAATGGTCGTCATGGCGACGGTGATGTCATAATGGTCGTCATGGCGACGATGATGTCAGTATGGTGGTCATGGCTTTGGTGATGTCATAATGGTCGTCATGGCGATGGTGATGTCATAATGGTCGTCATGGCAATGGTGATGTCAGAATGGTCGTCATGGCGACGATGATGTCAGTTTGGTGGTCATGGCTTTGGTGATGTCATAATGGTCGTCATGGCGACGATGATGTCATAATGGTCGTCATGGCGACGATTATGTCAATATGGTTGTCATGGCTTTGGTGATGTCATAATGGTCGTCATGGCGACGGTGATGTCATAATGGTCGTCATGGCGACGATGATGTCATACTGGTCGTCATGGCGATGGTGTTGCCATAATGGTGACGATGATGTCATAATGGTCGTCATGGCGACGATGATGTCATAATGGTCGTCATGGCGACGATGACGTCATAATGGTCGTCATGGCGACGATGATGTCAAAATGGTCGTCATGGCGACGATGATGTCATACTGGTCGTCATGGCGACGGTGTTGCCATAATGGTCGTCATGGCGACGATGATGTCATAATGGTCGTCATGCCGACGATGATGTAATAATGGTCGTCATGCCGACAATGATGTAATAATGGATGTCATGGCAAAGATGATGTCATAATGGTCGTCATGGCGACGATGATGTCATAATGGTCGTCATGGCGACGGTGATGTCATAATGGTCGTCATGGCGACGATGATGTCAGTATGGTGGCCATGGCTTTGGTTATGTCATAATGGTCGTCATGGCGACGGTGGTGTCATAATGGTCGTCATGGCAATGGTGATGTCAGAATGGTCGTCATGGCGACGATGATGTCAGTTTGGTGGTCATGGCTTTGGTGATGTCATAATGGTCGACATGGCGACGGTGATGTCATAATGGTCGTCATGGCGACGATGACGTCATAATGGTCGTCATGGCGATGATGATGTCATAATGGTCGTCATGGCGACGACGATGTCATAATGGTCATCATGGCGACGATGACGTCATAATGGTCGTCATGGCGACGATGACGTCATAATGGTCGTCATGGCGACGATGACGTCATAATGGTCGTCATGGCGATGACGATGTCATAATGGTCGTCATGGCGACGACGATGTCATAATGGTCATCATGGCGACGACGATGTCATAATGGTCGTCATGGCGATGATGATGTCATAATGGTCGTCATGGCGACGACGATGTCATAATGGTCATCATGGCGACGATGATGTCATAATGGTCGTCATGGCAATGGTGATGTCAGAGTGGTCGTCATGGCGACGATGATGTCAGTATGGTGGTCATGGCTTTGGTGATGTCATAATGGTCGTCATGGCGACGATGATGTCATAATGGTCGTCATGGCGACGATGACGTCATAATGGTCGTCATGGCGACGATGACGTCATAATGGTCGTCATGGCGACGGTGATGTCCTACTGGTCGTCATGGCGACGGTGATGTCATAATGGTCGTCATGGCGACGATGATGTCATAATGGTCGTCATGGCGACTGTGTTGCCATAATGGTCGTCATGGCGACGATGATGTCATAATTGTCGTCATGGCGACGGTGATGTCATACTGGTCGTCATGGCGACGGTGATGTCATACTGGTCGTCATGGCGACGGTGATGTCATAATGGTCGTCATGGCGACGATGATGTCATAATGGTCGTCATGGCGACTGTGTTGCCATAATGGTCGTCATGGCGACGATGATGTCATAATGGTCATCATGGCGACGATGATGTCATAATGGTCGTCATGGCGACGATGATGTCATAATGGTCGTCATGGCGACGATGATGTCATAATGGTCGTCATGGCGACGATGATGTCATAATGGTCGTCATGCAGACGATGATGTCATAATGGTCGTCATGGCGACGATGATGTCATAATGGTCGTCATGCCGACGATGATGTCATAATGGTCGTCATGGCGACGGTGTTGCCATAATGGTCGTCATGGCGACGATGATGTCATAATGGTCGTCATTACGACGATGATGTCATAATGGTCGTCATGGCGACGATGATGTCAGTATGGTGGTCATGGCTTTGGTGATGTCATAATGGTCGTCATGGCGACGGTGATGTCATAATGGTCGTCATGGCAATGGTGATGTCAGAGTGGTCGTCATGGCGACGATGATGTCAGTATGGTGGTCATGGCTTTGGTGATGTCATAATGGTCTTCATGGCGACGATGATGTCATAATGGTCGTCATGGCGACGATGACGTCATAATGGTCGTCATGGCGACGATGACGTCATAATGGTCGTCACGGCGACGATGATGTCATAATGGTCGTCACGGCGACGATGATGTCATAATGGTCGTCACGGCGACGGTGATGTCATAATGGTCGTCATGGCGACGATGATGTCATACTGGTCGTCATGGCGACGTTGTTACCATAATGGTCGTCACGGCGACGATGATGTCATAATGGTTGTCATGACGACGATGATATCATAATGGTCGTCATGGCGACGATGACGTCATAATGGTCGTCATGGCGACGGTGATGTCATAATGGTCGTCATGGCGACGATGATGTCAGTATGGTGGTCATGGCTTTGGTGATGTCATAATGGTCGTCATGGCGATGGTGGTGCCATAATGGTCGTCATGGCGACGGTGATGTCATAATGGTCGTCATGGCGACGATGATGTCATACTGGTCGTCATGGCGACGTTGTTGCCATAATGGTCGTCACGGCGACGATGATGTCATAATGGTTGTCATGACGACGATGATGTCATAATGGTCGTCATGGCGACGATGACGTTATAATGGTCGTCATGGCGACGGTGATGTCATAATGGTCGTCATGGCGACGATGATGTCAGTATTGTGGTCATGGCTTTGGTGATGTCATAATGGTCGTCATGGCGACGGTGATGTCATAATGGTCGTCATGGCAATGGTGATGTCAGAATGGTCGTCATGGCAACGATGATGTCAGTTTGGTGGTCATGGCTTTGGTGATGTCATAATGGTCGTCATGGCGACGATGATGTCATAATGGTCGTCATGGCGACGATTATGTCAATATGGTTGTCATGGCTTTGGTGATGTCATAATGGTCGTCATGGCGACGGTGATGTTATAATGGTCGTCATGGCGACGATGATGTCATAATGGTCGTCACGGCGACGCTGATGTCATAATGGTCGTCATGGCGACGGTGATGTCATAATAGTCGTCATGGTGACGATGATGTCATAATGGTCGTCATGCCGACGATGATATCATAATGGTCGTCATGGCGACGGTGTTGCCATAATGGTCGTCATGGCGACGATGAAGTCATAATGGTCGTAATGGCGACGATGACGTCATAATGGTCGTCATGGCGACGATGACGTCATAATGGTCGTCATGGCGACGATGACGTCATAATGGTCGTCATGGCGACGATGACGTCATAATGGTCGTCATGGCGACGATGACGTCATAATGGTCGTCATGGCGACGATGATGTCATAATGGTCGTCATGCAGACGATGATGTCATAATGGTCGTCATGCAGAGGATGATGTCATAATGGTCGTCATGGCGACGATGTTGCCATAATGGTCGTCATGGCGACGATGATGTCATAATGGTCGTCATGGCGACGATGACGTCATAATGGTCATCATGGCGACGATGACGTCATAATGGTCGTCATGGCGACGATGACGTCATAATGGTCGTCATGGCGACGATGACGTCATAATGGTCGTCATGGCGACGATGATGTCATAATGGTCGTCATGGCGACGATGATGTCAGTATGGTGGTCATGGCTTTGGTGATGTCATAATGGTCGTCATGGCGACGGTGATGTCATAATGGTCGTCATGGCAATGGTGATGTCAGAGTGGTCGTCATGGCGACGATGATGTCAGTATGGTGGTCATGGCTTTGGTGATGTCATAATGGTCGTCATGGCGACGATGATGTCATAATGGTCGTCATGGCGACGATGACGTCATAATGGTCGTCATGGCGACGATGATGTTATAATGGTCGTCATGGCGACCGTGATGTCATACTGGTTGTCATGGCGACGGTGTTGCCATAATGGTCGTCACGGCGACGATGATGTCATAATGGTCGTCACGGCGACGATGATGTCATAATGGTCGTCACGGCGACGGTGATGTCATAATGGTCGTCATGGCGACGATGATGTCATACTGGTCGTCATGGCGATGTTGTTACCATAATGGTCGTCACGGCGACGATGACGTCATAATGGTCGTCATGGCGACGATGATGTCAAAATGGTCGTCATGGCGACGATGATGTCATACTGGTCGTCATGGCGATGGTGATGTCATAATGGTCGTCATGGCGACGATGATGTCAGTATGGTGGTCATGGCTTTGGTGATGTCATAATGGTCGTCATGGCGACGGTGTTGCCATAATGGTCGTCATGGCGACGGTGTTGCCATAATGGTCGTCATGGCGACGGTGATGTCATAATGGTCGTCATGGCGACGATGATGTCATACTGGTCGTCATGGCGACGTTGTTGCCATAATGGTCATCACGGCGACGATGATGTCATAATGGTTGTCATGACGACGATGATGTCATAATGGTCGTCATGGCGACGATGACGTCATAATGGTTGTCATGGCGACGGTGATGTCATAATGGTCGTCATGGCGACGATGATGTCAGTATGGTGGTCATGGCTTTGGTGATGTCATAATGGTCGTCATGGCGATGTTGATGTCATAATGGTCGTCATGGCAATGGTGATGTCAGAATGGTCGTCATGGCGACGATGATGTCAGTTTGGTGGTCATGGCTTTGGTGATGTCATAATGGTCGTCATGGCGACGATGATGTCATAATGGTCGTCATGGCGACGATGATGTCATAATGGTCGTCATGGCGACGATTATGTCAATATGGTTGTCATGGCTTTGGTGATGTCGTAATGGTCGTCATGGCGACGGTGATGTTATAATGGTCGTCATGGCGACGATGATGTCATAATGGTCGTCACGGCGACGCTGATGTCATAATGGTCGTCATGGCGACGATGACGTCATAATGGTCGTCATGGCGACGGTGATGTCATAATAGTCGTCATGGCGACGATGATGTCATAATGGTCGTCATGCCGACGATGATATCATAATGGTCGTCATGGCGACGGTGTTGCCATAATGGTCGTCATGGCGACGATGAAGTCATAATGGTCGTATTGGCGACGATGACGTCATAATGGTCGTCATGGCGACGATGACGTCATAATGGTCGTCATGGCGACGATGACGTCATAATGGTCGTCATGGCGACGATGACGTCATAATGGTCGTCATGGCGACGATGACGTCATAATGGTCGTCATGGCGACGATGATGTCATAATGGTCGTCATGCAGACGATGATGGCATGATGGTCGTCATGCAGAGGATGATGTCATAATGGTCGTCATGGCGACGATGTTGCCATAATGGTCGTCATGGCGACGATGATGTCATAATGGTCGTCATGGCGACGATGACGTCATAATGGTCATCATGGCGACGATGACGTCATAATGGTCGTCATGGCGACGATGACGTCATAATGGTCGTCATGGCGACGATGACGTCATAATGGTCGTCATGGCGACGATGATGTCATAATGGTCGTCATGGCGACGATGATGTCAGTATGGTGGTCATGGCTTTGGTGATGTCATAATGGTCGTCATGGCGACGGTGATGTCATAATGGTCGTCATGGCAATGGTGATGTCAGAGTGGTCGTCATGGCGACGATGATGTCAGTATGGTGGTCATGGCTTTGGTGATGTCATAATGGTCGTCATGGCGACGATGATGTCATAATGGTCGTCATGGCGACGATGACGTCATAATGGTCGTCATGGCGACGATGATGTTATAATGGTCGTCATGGCGACCGTGATGTCATACTGGTTGTCATGGCGACGGTGTTGCCATAATGGTCGTCACGGCGACGATGATGTCATAATGGTCGTCACGGCGACGATGATGTCATAATGGTCGTCACGGCGACGGTGATGTCATAATGGTCGTCATGGCGACGATGATGTCATACTGGTCGTCATGGCGATGTTGTTACCATAATGGTCGTCACGGCGACGATGACGTCATAATGGTCGTCATGGCGACGATGATGTCAAAATGGTCGTCATGGCGACGATGATGTCATACTGGTCGTCATGGCGATGGTGATGTCATAATGGTCGTCATGGCGACGATGATGTCAGTATGGTGGTCATGGCTTTGGTGATGTCATAATGGTCGTCATGGCGACGGTGTTGCCATAATGGTCGTCATGGCGACGGTGTTGCCATAATGGTCGTCATGGCGACGGTGATGTCATAATGGTCGTCATGGCGACGATAATGTCATACTGGTCGTCATGGCGACGTTGTTGCCATAATGGTCATCACGGCGACGATGATGTCATAATGGTTGTCATGACGACGATGATGTCATAATGGTCGTCATGGCGACGATGACGTCATAATGGTTGTCATGGCGACGGTGATGTCATAATGGTCGTCATGGCGACGATGATGTCAGTATGGTGGTCATGGCTTTGGTGATGTCATAATGGTCGTCATGGCGATGTTGATGTCATAATGGTCGTCATGGCAATGGTGATGTCAGAATGGTCGTCATGGCGACGATGATGTCAGTTTGGTGGTCATGGCTTTGGTGATGTCATAATGGTCGTCATGGCGACGATGATGTCATAATGGTCGTCATGGCGACGATGATGTCATAATGGTCGTCATGGCGACGATTATGTCAATATGGTTGTCATGGCTTTGGTGATGTCGTAATGGTCGTCATGGCGACGGTGATGTTATAATGGTCGTCATGGCGACGATGATGTCATAATGGTCGTCACGGCGACGCTGATGTCATAATGGTCGTCATGGCGACGATGACGTCATAATGGTCGTCATGGCGACGGTGATGTCATAATAGTCGTCATGGCGACGATGATGTCATAATGGTCGTCATGCCGACGATGATATCATAATGGTCGTCATGGCGACGGTGTTGCCATAATGGTCGTCATGGCGACGATGAAGTCATAATGGTCGTATTGGCGACGATGACGTCATAATGGTCGTCATGGCGACGATGACGTCATAATGGTCGTCATGGCGACGATGACGTCATAATGGTCGTCATGGCGACGATGACGTCATAATGGTCGTCATGGCGACGATGACGTCATAATGGTCGTCATGGCGACGATGATGTCATAATGGTCGTCATGCAGACGATGATGGCATGATGGTCGTCATGCAGAGGATGATGTCATAATGGTCGTCATGGCGACGATGTTGCCATAATGGTCGTCATGGCGACGATGATGTCATAATGGTCGTCATGGCGACGATGACGTCATAATGGTCATCATGGCGACGATGACGTCATAATGGTCGTCATGGCGACGATGACGTCATAATGGTCGTCATGGCGACGATGACGTCATAATGGTCGTCATGGCGACGATGATGTCATAATGGTCGTCATGCAGACGATGATGTCATAATGGTCGTCATGCAGACGATGATGTCATAATGGTCGTAATGGCGACGATGTTGCCATAATGGTCGTCATGGCGACGATGATGTCATAATGGTCGTCATGGCGACGATGATGTCATAATGGTCATCATGGCGACGATGATGTCAGTATGGTGGTCATGGCTTTGGTGATGTCATAATGGTCGTCATGGCGACGGTGATGTCATAATGGTCGTCATGGCAATGGTGATGTCAGAGTGGTTGTCATGGCGACGATGATGTCAGTATGGTGGTCATGGCTTTGGTGATGTCATAATGGTCGTCATGGCGACGATGATGTCATAATGGTCGTCATGGCGACGATGACGTCATAATGGTCGTCATGGCGACGATGATGTTATAATGGTCGTCATGGCGACCGTGATGTCATACTGGTTGTCATGGCGACGGTGTTGCCATAATGGTCGTCACGGCGACGATGATGTCATAATGGTCGTCACGGCGACGATGATGTCATAATGGTCGTCACGGCGACGGTGATGTCATAATGGTCGTCATGGCGACGATGATGTCATACTGGTCGTCATGGCGATGTTGTTACCATAATGGTCGTCACGGCGACGATGACGTCATAATGGTCGTCATGGCGACGATGATGTCAAAATGGTCGTCATGGCGACGATGATGTCATACTGGTCGTCATGGCGATGGTGATGTCATAATGGTCGTCATGGCGACGATGATGTCAGTATGGTGGTCATGGCTTTGGTGATGTCATAATGGTCGTCATGGCGACGGTGTTGCCATAATGGTCGTCATGGCGACGGTGTTGCCATAATGGTCGTCATGGCGACGGTGATGTCATAATGGTCGTCATGGCGACGATGATGTCATACTGGTCGTCATGGCGACGTTGTTGCCATAATGGTCATCACGGCGACGATGATGTCATAATGGTTGTCATGACGACGATGATGTCATAATGGTCGTCATGGCGACGATGACGTCATAATGGTCGTCATGGCGACGGTGATGTCATAATGGTCGTCATGGCGACGATGATGTCAGTATGGTGGTCATGGCTTTGGTGATGTCATAATGGTCGTCATGGCGATGTTGATGTCATAATGGTCGTCATGGCAATGGTGATGTCATAATGGTCGTCATGGCGACGATGATGTCATAATGGTCGTCATGGCGACGATTATGTCAATATGGTTGTCATGGCTTTGGTGATGTCATAATGGTCGTCATGGCGACGGTGATGTTATAATGGTCGTCATGGCGACGATGATGTCATAATGGTCGTCACGGCGACGGTGATGTCATAATGGTCGTCATGGCGACGATGATGTCAAACTGGTCGTCATAGCGATGGTGTTGCCATAATGGTGACGATGATGTCATAATGGTCGTCATGGCGACGATGATGTCATAATGGTCGTCATGGCGACGATGACGTCATAATGGTCGTCATGGCGACAATGATGTCAAAATGGTCGTCATGGCGACGATGATGTCATACTGGTCGTCATGGCGACGGTGTTGCCATAATGGTCGTCATGGCGACGATGATGTCATAATGATCGTCATGGCGACGGTGATGTCATAATGGTCGTCATGCCGACGATGATGTAATAATGGTCGTCATGGCAAAGATGATGTCATAATGGTCGTCATGGCGACGATGATGTCATAATGGTCGTCATGGCGACGGTGATGTCATAATGGTCGTCATGGCGACGATGATGTCAGTATGGTGGCCATGGCTTTGGTGATGTCATAATGGTCGTCATGGCGACGGTGATGTCATAATGGTCGTCATGGCAATGGTGATGTCAGAATGGTCGTCATGGCGACGATGATGTCAGTTTGGTGGTCATGGCTTTGGTGATGTCATAATGGTCGTCATGGCGACGGTGATGTCATAATGGTCGTCATGGCGACGATGACGTCATTATGGTCGTCATGGCGATGATGATGTCATAATGGTCGCCATGGCGACGACGATGTCATAATGGTCATCATGGCGACGATGACGTCATAATGGTCGTCATGGCGACGATGACGTCATAATGGTCGTCATGGCGACGATGACGTCATAATGGTCGTCATGGCGATGATGATGTCATAATGGTCGTCATGGCGACGACGATGTCATAATGGTCATCATGGCGACGATGATGTCATAATGGTCGTCATGGCAATGGTGATGTCAGAGTGGTCGTCATGGCGACGATGATGTCAGTATGGTGGTCATGGCTTTGGTGATGTCATAATGGTCGTCATGGCGACGATGATGTCATAATGGTCGTCATGGCGACGATCACGTCATAATGGTCGTCATGGCGACGATGATGTCATAATGGTCGTCATCGCGACGGTGATGTCATACTGGTCGTCATGGCGACGGTGATGTCATAATGGTCGTCATGGCGACGATGATGTCATAATGGTCGTCATGGCGACGGTGATGTCATACTGGTCGTCATGGCGACGGTGATGTCATAATGGTCGTCATGGCGACGATGATGTCATAATGGTCGTCATGGCGACTGTGTTGCCATAATGGTCGTCATGGTGACGATGATGTCATAATGGTCATCATGGCGACGATGATGTCATAATGGTCGTCATGGCGACGATGATGTCATAATGGTCGTCATGGCGACGATGATGTCATAATGGTCGTCATGGCGACGATGATGTCAGTATGGTGGTCATGGCTTTAGTGATGTCATAATGGTCGTCATGGCGACGATTATGTCAATATGGTTGTCATGGCTTTGGTGATGTCATAATGGTCGTCATGTCGACGGTGTTGCCATAATGGTCGTCATGGCGACGATGATGTCATAATGGTCATCATGGCGACGATGATGTCATAATGGTCGTCATGGTGACGATGATGTCAGTATGGTGGTCATGGCTTTGGTGATGTCATAATGGTCGTCATGGCGACGGTGATGTCATAATGGTCGTCATGGCAATGGTGATTTCAGAATGGTCGTCATGGCGACGATGATGTCCGTATGGTGGTCATGGCTTTGTTGATGTCATAATGGTCGTCATGGCGACGATGATGTCAATATGGTTGTCATGGCTTTGGTGATGTCATAATGGGCGTCATGGCTTTGGTGATGTCATAATGGTCGTCATGGCGACGGTGATGTCATAATGGTCGTCATGGCGACGATGATGTCATAATGGTCGTCACGGCGACGGTGATGTCATAATGGTCGTCATGGCGACGATGATGTCATACTGGTCGTCATGGCGACGGTGTTGCCATAATGGTCGTCATGGCGACGATAATGTCATAATGGTCGTCATGGCGACGATGACGTCATAATGGTCGTCATGGCGACGATGATGTCATACTGGTCGTCATGGCGACGGTGTTGCCATAATGGTCGTCATGGCGACGATGATGTCATAATGGTCGTCACGGCGACGGTGATGTCATAATTGTCGTCATGGCGACGATGATGTCATACTGGTCGTCATGGCGACGGTGTTGCCATAATGGTCGTCATGGCGACGATGATGTCATAATAGTCGTCATGGCGACGATGATGTCATAATGGTCGTCATGGCGACGATGACGTCATAATGGTCGTCATGGCGACGATGATGTCATAATGGTCGTCATGTCATACTGGTCGTCATGGCGACGGTGTTGCCATAATGGTCGTCATGGCAACGGTGATGTCATAATAGTCGTCATAGCGACGATGATGTCATAATGGTCGTCATGCCGACGATGATGTCATAATGGTCGTCATGGCGACGGTGTTGCCATAATGGTAGTCATGGCGACGATGATGTCATAATGGTCGTTATGCCCACGATGATGTCATAATGGTCGTCATGGCGACTGTGTTACCATAATGGTCGTCATGGCGACGATGATGTCATAATGGTCGTCATGGCGACGATGATGTCATAATGGTCGTCATGGCGACGATGATGTCAGTAAGGTGGTCATGGCTTTGGTGATGTCATAATGGTCGTCATGGCGACGGTGATGTCATAATGGTCGTCATGGCAATGGTGATGTCAGAATGGTTGTCATGGCTTTGGTGATGTCATAATGGTCGTCATGGCAATGATGATGTCATAATGGTCGTCATGGCGACGATGATGTCATACTGGTCGTCATGGCGACGGTGTTGCCATAATGGTCGTCATGGCGACGATGATGTCATAATGGTCGTCATGCCGACGATGATGTCATTATGGTCGTCATGGCGACGGTGTTGCCATAATGGTCGTCATGGCGACGATGATGCCATAATGGTCGTCATGGCGACGATGATGTCATAATGGTCGGCACAGCGACGGTGATGTCATAATGGTCGTCATGGCGACGATGATGTCATACTGGTCGTCATGGCGACGGTGTTGTCATAATGGTGGTCATGGCGACGATGATGTCATAATGGTCGTCATGGCGACGATGATGTCATAATGGTCGTCATGGCGACGATGACGTCATAATGGTCGTCATGGCAACGATGATGTCATAATAGTCGTCATGGCGACGATGATGTCATACTGGTCGTCATGGCGACCGTGTTACCATAATGGTCGTCATGGCGACGATGATGTCATAATGGTCGTCATGCCGACGATGATGTCATAATGGTCGTCATGGCGACGGTGTTGCCATAATGGTCGTCATGGCGACGATGATGCCATAATGGTCGTCATGGCGACGATGATGTCATAATGGTCGTCATGGCGACGATGACGTCATAATGGTCGTCATGGCGACGGTGATGTCATAATAGTCGTCATGGCGACGATGATGTCATAATGGTCGTCATGCCGACGATGATGTCATAATGGTCGTCATGGCGACTGTGTTACCATAATGGTCGTCATGGTGACGATGATGTCATAATGGTCGTCATGGCGACGATGATGTCATAATGGTCGTCATGGCGATGATGATGTCAGTATGGTGGTCAAGGCTTTGGTGATGTCATAATGGTCGTCATGGCGACGATGATGTCATAATTGTCGTCATGGCGACGATGATGTCAATATGGTTGTCATGGCTTTGGTGATGTCATAATGGTCGTCACGGCGACGATGATGTCATAAGGGTCGTCACGGCGACGATGATGTCATAATGGTCGTCACGGCGACGATGATGTCATAATGGTCGTCACGGCGACGGTGATGTCATAATGGTCGTCATGGCGACGATGATGTCATACTGGTCGTCATGGCGACGGTGTTGCCATAATGGTCGTCATGTCGACGATGATGTCATAATGGTCATCATGGCGACGATGATGTCATAATGGTCGTCATGGCGACTATGACGTCATAATGGTCATCATGGCGACGGTGTTGCCATAATGGTCGTCATGGCGACGATGATGTCATAATGGTCGTCATGCCGACGGTGTTGCCATAATGGTCGTCATGGCGACGATGATGCCATAATGGTCGTCATGGCGACGATGATGTCATAATGGTCGTAATGGCGACGATAACGTCATAATGGTCGTCATGGCGACGATGACGTCATAATGGTGGTCATGGCGACGAATATGTCATAATGGTCGTCATGGCGACGATGACGTCATAATGGTCGTCATGGCGACGATGATGACATAATGGTCGTCATGGCGACGGTGTTGCCATAATGGTCGTCATGGTGACGATGATGTCAGAATGGTCGTCATGGCGACGATGATGTCAGTATGGTGGTCATGGCTTTGGTGATGTCATAATGGTCGTCATGGCGACGATGATGTCATACTGGTCGTCATGGCGACGGTGTTGCCATAATGGTCGTCATGGCGACGATGACGTCATAATGGTCGTCATGGCGACGATGATGTCATAATGGTCGTCATGACGACCATTATGGCAACACCGTCGGCATGACGACCATTATGGCAACACCGTCGGCATGACGACGATTATGACATCATCGTCGGCATGACGACCATTATGACATCATCGTCGCCATGACGACCATTATGGCAACACCGTCGGCATGACGACGATTATGACATCATCGTCGGCATGACGACCATTATGACATCATCGTCGCCATGACGACCATTATGGCAACACCGTCGCCATGACGACCAGTATGACATTATCGTCGCCATGACGATCATTATGACATCATCGTCGCCATGATGCCATATGACGATGATGCCATAATGGTCGTCATGGCGACGATGACGTCATAATGGTCGTCATGGCGACGATGATGACATACTGGTCGTCACGGCGACGATGATGTCATAATGGTCGTCACGGCGACGGTGATGTCATAATGGTCGTCATGGCGAGGATGATGTCATACTGGTCGTCATGGCGACGGTGTTGCCATAATGGTCGTCATGGCGACGATGATGTCATAATGGTCGTCATGGCGACGATGATGTCATAATGGTCGTCATGGCGACGATGACGTCATAATGGTCATCATGGCGACGATGATGTCATAATGATCGTCATGCCGACGATGATGTCATAATGGTCGTCATGGCGACGGTGTTGCCATAATGGTCGTCATGGCGACGATGATGTCATAATGGTCGTCATGGCGACGATGATGTCATAATGGTCGTCATGGCGACGATGATGTCAGTATGGTGGTCATTGCTTTGGTGATGTCATAATGGTCGCCATAGCGACGATGATGTCATAATGGTCGTCATGGCGACGATGATGTCAATATGGTTGTCATGGCTTTGGTGATGTCATAATGGTCGTCATGGCGACGGAGATGTCATAATGGTCGTCATGGCGACGATGATGTCATAATGGTCGTCACGGCGACGATGATGTCATAATGGTCGTCACGGCGACGGTGATGTCATAATGGTCGTCATGGCGACGATGATGTCAATATGGTTGTCATGGCTTTGGTGATGTCATAATGGTCGTCATGGCGACGGTGATGTCATAATGGTCGTCATGGCGACGATGATGTCATAATGGTCGTCACGGCGACGATGATGTCATAATGGTCGTCACGGCGACGGTGATGTCATAATGGTTGTCATGGCGACGATGATGTCATACTGGTCGTCATGGCGACGGTGTTGCGATAATGGTCGTCATGGCGACGATTATGTCATAATGGTCGTCATGGTGACGATGATGTTATAATGGTCGTCATGGCGACGGTGATGTCATAATGGTCGTCATGGCAATGGTGATGTCAGAATGGTCGTCATGGTGACGATGATGTCAGTATGGTGGTCATGGCTTTGGTGATGTCATAATAGTCGTCATGGCGACGATGATGTCATAATGGTCGTCATGGCGACGATGATGTCATAATGGTCGTCATGGCGACGATGATGTCAATATGGTTGTCATGGCTTTGGTGATGTCATAATGGTCGTCATGGTGACGGTGATGTCATAATGGTCGTCATGGCGACGATGATGTCATAATGGTCGTCACGGCGACGGTGATGTCATAAAGGTCGTCATGGCGATGATGATGTCATACTGGTCGTCATGGCGACGGTGTTGCCATAATGGTCGTCATGGCGACGATGATGTCATAATGGTCGTCATGGCGACGATGATGTCATAATGGTCGTCATGGCGACGATGATGTCAGTATGGTGGTCATGTCTTTGGTGATGTCATAATGGTCGTCATGGCGACGATGATGTCATAATGGTCGTCATGGTGACGATGATGTCAATATGGTTGTCATGGCATTGGTGATGTCAATATGGTTGTCATGGCATTGGTGATGTCATAATGGTCGTCATGGCGACGGTGATGTCATAATGGTCGTCATGGCGACGATGATGTCATAATGGTCGTCACAGCGACGGTGATGTCATAATGGTCGTCATGGCGACGATGATGTCATACTGGTCGTCACGGCGACGGTGTTGCCATAATGGCCGTCATGGCGACGATGATGTCATAATGGTCGTCATGGCGACGATGACGTCATAATGGTCGTCATGGCGACGATGACGTCATAATGGTCGCCATGGCGACGATGATGTCATACTGGTCGTCATGGCGAGGGCATTGCCATAATGGTCGTCATGGCGACGATGATGTCATAATGGTCGTCACGGCGACGATGATGTCATAATGGTCGTCATGGCGATGATGATGTCATACTGGTCGTCATGTCGACGGTGTTACCATAATGGTCGTCATGGCGACGATGATGTCATAATGGTCGTCATGGCGACGATGACGTCATAATGGTCGTCATGCCGATGATGATGTCATAATGGTCGTCATGGCGACGTTGTTGCCATAATGGTCGTCATGGCAACGATGATGTCATAATGGTCGTCATGGTGACGATGATGTTATAATGGTCGTCATGGCGACGATGATGTCAGTATGGTAGTCATGACTTTGGTGATGTCATAATGGTCGTCATGGCGACGATGATGTCATACTGGTCGTCACGGCGACGGTGTTGCCATAATGGCCGTCATGGCGACGATGATGTCATAATGGTCGTCATGGCGACGATGACGTCATAATGGTCGTCATGGCGACGATGACGTCATAATGGTCGCCATGGCGACGATGATGTCATACTGGTCGTCATGGCGAGGGCATTGCCATAATGGTCGTCATGGCGACGATGATGTCATAATGGTCGTCACGGCGACGATGATGTCATAATGGTCGTCACGGCGACGGTGATGTCATAATGGTCGTCATGGCGATGATGATGTCATACTGGTCGTCATGTCGACGGTGTTACCATAATGGTCGTCATGGCGACGATGATGTCATAATGGTCGTCATGGCGACGATGACGTCATAATGGTCGTCATGCCGATGATGATGTCATAATGGTCGTCATGGCGACGTTGTTGCCATAATGGTCGTCATGGCAACGATGATGTCATAATGGTCGTCATGGTGACGATGATGTTATAATGGTCGTCATGGCGACGATGATGTCAGTATGGTAGTCATGGCTTTGGTGATGTCATAATGGTCGTCATGGCGACGGTGATGTCATAATGGTCGTCATGGCAATGGTGATGTCAGAATGGTCGTCATGGCGACGATGATGTCAGTATGGTGGTCATGGCTTTGGTGATGTCATAATGGTCGTCATGGCGACGATGATGTCATAATGGTCGTCATGGCGACGATGATGTCAGTATGGTGGTCATGGCTTTGGTGATGTCATAATGGTCATCATGGAGACGATGATGTCATAATGGTCGTCATGGCGACGATGATGTCAATATGGTTGTCATGGCTTTGGTGATGTCATAATGGTCGTCATGGCGACGGTGATGTCATAATGGTCGTCATGGCGACGATGATGTCATAATGGTCGTCACGGCGACGGTGATGTCATAATGGTCGTCATGGCGACGATGATATCATACTGGTCGTCATGGCGACGGTGTTGCCATAATGGTCGTCATGGCGACGATGATGTCATAATGGTCGTCATGGTGACGATGATGTCATAATGGTCGTCATGGCGACGATGACGTCATAATGGTTGTCATGGCGACGGTGATGTCATAATAGTCGTCATGGCGACAATGATGTCATAATGGTCGTCATGCCGACGATGATGTCATAATGGTCGTCATGGCGACGATGATGTCATAATGGTCGTCATGGCGACGATGATGTCATAATGGTCGTCATGGCGACGATGATGTCAGTATGGTGGTCATGGCTTTGGTGATGTCATAATGGTCGTCATGGCGACGGTGATGTCATAATGGTTGTCATGGCAATGGTGATGTCAGAATGGTCGTCATGGCGACGATGATGTCATAATGGTCGTCATGGCGACGATGATGTCATAATGGTCGTCATGGCGACGATGATGTCATAATGGTCGTCATGGCGACGATGATGTCATACTGGTCGTCATGGCGACGGCGTTGCCATAATAGTCGTCATGGCGACGATGATATCATAATGGTCGTCATGCCGACGATGATGTCATAATGGTCGTCATGGCGACGGTGTTGCCATAATGGTCGTCATGGCGACGATGATGTCATAATGGTCGTCATGGCGACGATGATGTCATAATGGTCGTCATGGCGACGATGATGTCAGTATGGTGGTCATGGCGACGGAGATGTCATAATGGTCGTCGTGGCAATGGTGATGTCTGAATGGTCATCATGGCGACGATGATGTCAGTATGGTGGTCATGGCTTTGGTGATGTCATAATGGTCGTCATGGCGACGATGATGTCATAATGGTCGTCATGGCGACGATGATGTCAATATGGTTGTCCTGGCTTTGGTGATGTCATAATGTTCGTCATGGCGACGGTGATGTCATAATGGTCGTCATGGCAACGATGATGTCATAATGGTCGTCACGGAGACGATGATGTCATAATGGTCGTCACGGCGACGGTGATGTCATAATGGTCGTCATGACGACGATGATGTCATACTGGTCGGCATGGCGACGGTGTTGCCATAATGGTCGTCATGGCGACGATGATGTCATAATGGTCGTCATGGCGACGATGATGTCAATATGGTTGTCATGGTTTTGGTGATGTCATAATGGTCGTCATGGCGACGGTGATGTCGTAATGGTCGTCACGGCGACGGTGATGTCATAATTGTCGTCATGGCGACGATGATGTCATACTGGTCGTCATGGCGACGGTGTTGCCATAATGGCCGTCATGGCGACGATGATGTCATAATGGTCGTCATGGCGACGATGACGTCATAATGGTCGTCATGGCGACGATGACGTCATAATGGTCGTCATGGCGACGATGATGTCATAATGGTCGCCATGGCGACGATGATGTCATACTGGTCGTCATGGCGACGGTATTGCCATAATGGTCATCATGGCGACGATGATGTCATAATGGTCGTCATGGCGACGATGATGTCATAATGGTCGTCACGGCGACGGTGATGTCATAATCGTCGTTATGGCGACGATGATGTCATTCTGGTCGTCATGGCGACGGTGTTACCATAATGGTCGTCATGGCGACGATGATGTCATAATGGTCGTCACGGCGACGTTGACGTCATAATGGTCGTCATGCCGATGATGATGTCATAATGATCGTCATGGCAACGATGATGTCATAATGGTCGTCATAGTGACGATGATGTTATAATGGTCGTCATGGCGACGATGATGTCAGTATGGTGGTCATGACTTTGGTGAAGTCATAATGGTCGTCATGGCGACGGTGATGTCATAATGGTCGTCATGGCAATGGTGATGTCATAATGGTCGTCATGGCGACGATGATGTCATAATGGTCGTCATGGCGACGATGATGTCAATATGGTTGTCATGGCTTTGGTGATGTCATAATGGTCGTCATGGCGACGGTGATGTCATAATGGTCGTCATGGCGACGATGATGTCATAATGGTCGTCACGGCGACGATGATGTCATAATGGTCGTCACGGCGACGGTGATGTCATAATGGTCGTCATGGCGACGATGATGTCATACTGGTCGTCATGGCGACGATGATGTCATATTGGTCGTCATGGCGACGGTGTTGCCATAATGGTCATCATGGCGACGATGATGTCCTAATGGTCGTCATGGCGACGATGATGTCCTAATGGTCGTCATGGCGACGATGATGTCATAATGGTCGTCATGGCGACGATGACGTCATAGTGGTCGTCATGGCGACGATGATGTCATAATGGTCGTCATGGCGACGGTGATGTCATAATAGTCGTCATGGCGACGATGATGTCATAATGGTCGTCATGCCGACGATGATGTCATAATGGTCGTCAAGGCGACGATGATGTCATAATGGTCGTCATGGCGACGATGATGTCAGTATGGTGGTCATGGCTTTGGTGATGTCATAATGGTCGTCATGGCGACGGTGATGTCATAATGGTCGTCATGGCAATGGTGATGTCAGAATGGTCGTCATGGCGACGATGATGTCAGTATGGTGGTCATGGCTTTGGTGATGTCATAATGGTCATCATGGCGACGATGATGTCATAATGGTCGTCATGGCGACGATGATGTCATACTGGTCGTCATGGCCACGGTGTTGCCATAATGGTCGTCATGGCGAGGATGATGTCATAATGGTCGTCATGCCGACGATGATGTCATAATGGTCGTCATGGCGACGGTGTTGCCATAATGGTCGTCATGGCGACGATGATGTCATAATGGTCGTCATGGCGACGATGATGTCATAATGGTCGTCATGGCGACGATGATGTCAGTATGGTGGTCATGGCTTTGGTGATGTCATAATGGTCGTCATGGCGACGGTGATGTCATAATGGTCGTCATGGCAACGGTGATGTCAGAATGGTCGTCATGGTGACGATGATGTCAGTATGGTGGTCATGGCTTTGGTGATGTCATAATTGTTGTCATGGCGACGATGACGTCATAATGGTCGTCATGCCGACGATGATGCCATAATGGTCGTCATGGCGACGATGATGTCATAATGGTCGTCATGGCGACGATGATGTCATAATGGTCGTCATGGCGACGATGATGTCAGTATGGTGGTCATGGCTTTGGTGATGTCATAATGGTCGTCATGGCGACGGTGATGTCATAATGGTCGTCATGGCAACGGTGATGTCAGAATGGTCGTCATGGTGACGATGATGTCAGTATGGTGGTCATGGCTTTGGTGATGTCATAATTGTCGTCATGGCGACGATGACGTCATAATGGTCGTCATGCCGACGATGATGTCATAATGGTCGTCAAGGCAACGATGATGTCATAATGGTCGTCATGGCGACGATGACGTCATAATGATCGTCATGCCGACGATGATGTCATAATGGTCGTCAAGGCGACGATGATGTCAGTATGGTGGTCATGGCTTTGGTGATGTCATAATGGTCGTCATGGCGACGGTGATGTCATAATGGTCGTCATGGCAATGGTGATGTCAGAATGGTCGTCATGGCGACGATGATGTCAGTATGGTGGTCATGGCTTTGGTGATGTCATAATGGTCATCATGGCGACGATGATGTCATAATGGTCGTCATGGCGACGATGATGTCATACTGGTCGTCATGGCCACGGTGTTGCCATAATGGTCGTCATGGCGAGGATGATGTCATAATGGTCGTCATGCCGACGATGATGTCATAATGGTCGTCATGGCGACGGTGTTGCCATAATGGTCGTCATGGCGACGATGATGTCATAATGGTCGTCATGGCGACGATGATGTCATAATGGTCGTCATGGCGACGATGATGTCAGTATGGTGGTCATGGCTTTGGTGATGTCATAATGGTCGTCATGGCGACGATGATGTCATAATGGTTGTCATGGCAACGGTGATGTCAGAATGGTCGTCATGGTGACGATGATGTCAGTATGGTGGTCATGGCTTTGGTGATGTCATAATTGTCGTCATGGCGACGATGATGTCATAATGGTCGTCATGGCGACGATGATGTCAATATGGTTGTCATGGCTTTGGTGATGTCATAATGGTCGTCATGGCGACGGTGATGTCATAATGGTCGTCATGGCAACGATGATGTCATACTGGTCGGCATGGCGACGTTGTTGCCATAATGGTCGTCATGGCGACGATGATGTCATAATGGTCGTCATGGCGACGATGACGTCATAATGGTCGTCATGGCGACGATGATGTCAATATGGTTGTCATGGCTTTGGTGATGTCATAATGGTCGTCATGGCGACGGTGATGTCATAATGGTCGTCATGGCGACGATGATGTCATAATGGTCGTCACGGCGACGATGATGTCATAATGGTCGTGACGGCGACGGTGATGTCATAATGGTCGTCATGGCGACGATGATGTCATACTGGTCGTCATGGCGACGGTGTTGCCATAATGGCCGTCATAGCGACGATAATGTCATAATGGTCGTCATGGCGACAATGAAGTCATAATGGTCGTCATGGCGACGATGACGTCATAATGGTCGTCATGGCGACAATGATGTCCTAATGGTCGCCATGGCGACGATGATGTCATACTGGTCGTCATGGCGACAGTATTGCCATAATGGTCGTCATGGCGACGATGATGTCATAATGGTCATCACGGCGACGATGATGTCATAATGGTCGTCACGGCGACGGTGATGTCATAATGGTCGTCATGGCGACGATGATGTCATACTGGTCGTCATGGCGACGGTGTTACCATAATGGTCGTCATGGCGACAGTGTTGCCATAATGGTCGTCATGGCAACGATGATGTCATAATGGTCGTCATGGTGACGATGATGTTATAATGGTCGTCATGGCGACGATGATGTCAGTATGGTGGTCATGGCTTTGGTGATGTCATAATGGTCGTCATGGCGACGGTGATGTCATAATGGTCGTCACGGCGACGATGATGTCATGATGGTTGTCACGGCGACGGTGATGTCATAATGGTCGTCATGGCGACGATGATGTCATACTGGTCGTCATGGCGACGGTGTTACCATAATGGTCGTCATGGCGACAGTGTTGCCATAATGGTCGTCATGGCAACGATGATGTCATAATGGTCGTCATGGCGACGATCATGTCAGTATGGTGGTCATGGCTTTGGTGATGTCATAATGGTCGTCATGGCGACGGTGATGTCATAATGGTCGTCATGGCATTGGTGATGTCAGAATGGTCGTCATGGCGACGATGATATCAGTATGTGGTCATGGCTTTGGTGATGTCATAATGGTCGTCATGGCGACGATGATGTCATAATGGTCGTCATGGCGACGATGATGTCAATATGGTTGTCATGGCTTTGGTGATGTCATAATGGTCGTCATGGCGACGGTGATGTCATAATGGTCGTCATGGCGACGATGATGTCATAATGGTCGTCACGGCGACGATGATGTCATAATGGTCGTCACGGCGACGGTGATGTCATAATGGTCGTCATGGCGACGATGATGTCATAATGGTCGTCATGGCGACGATGATGTCATAATGGTCGTCATGGCGACGATGACGTCATAATGGACGTCATGGCGACGATGATGTCATAATGGTCGTCATGGCGACGATGATGTCATAATGGTCGTCATGGCGACGATGATGTCAGTATGGTGGTCATGGCTTTGGTGATGTCATAATGGTCGTCATGGCGACGGTGATGTCATAATGGTCGTCATGGCAATGGTGATGTCAGAATGGTCGTCATGGCGACGATGATGTCAGTATGGTGGTCATGGCTTTGGTGATGTCATACTGGTCGTCATGGCGACGGTGTTGCCATAATGGTCGTCATGGCGACAATGATGTCATAATGGTCGTCATGGCGACGATGACGTCATAATGGTCGTCATGGCGACGATGATGTTATAATGGTCGTCATGGCGACGGTGATGTCATAATAGTCGTCATGGCGACGATGATGTCATAATGGTCGTAATGCCGACGATGATGTCATAATGGTCGTCATGGTGACGGTGTTGCCATAATGGTCGTCATGGCGATGAAGATGTCATAATGGTCGTCATGGCGACGATGATGTCATAATGGTCGTCATGGCGACGCTGATGTCATAATGGTCGTCATGGCAATGGTGATGTCAGAATGGTCGTCATGGCGACGATGATGTCATAATGGTCGTCATGGCGACGATGATGTCAGTATGGTGGTCATGGCTTTGGTGATGTCATAATGGTCGTCATGGCGACGATGATGTCATAATGGTCGTCATGGCGACGATGATGTCAATATGGTTGTCATGGCTTTGGTGATGTCATAATGGTCGTCATGGCGACGGTGATGTCATAATGGTCGTCATGGCGACGATGATGTCATAATGGTCGTCACGGCGACGATGATGTCATAATGGTCGTCACGACGACGGTGATGTCATAATGGTCGTCATGGCGACGATGATGTCATACTGGTCGTCATGGCGACGGTGTTGCCATAATGGCCGTCATGGCGACGATGACGTCATAATGGTCGTCATGGCGACGATGATGTCATAATGGTCGTCATGGCGACGGTGATGTCATAATGGTCGTCATGGCAATGGTGATGTCAGAATGGTCGTCATGGCGACGATGATGTCAGTATGGTGGTCATGGCTTTGGTGATGTCATAATGGTCGTCATGGCGACGATGATGTCATAATGGTCGTCATGGCGACGATGATGTCAATATGGTTGCCATGGCTTTGGTGATGCCATAATGGTCGTCATGGCGACGATGATGTCATACTGGTCGGCATGGCGACGGTGTTGCCATAATGGTCGTCATGGCGACGATGATGTCATAATGCGGTCATGGCGACGATGACGTCATAATGGTCGTCATGGCGACGATGACGTCATAATGGTCGTCATGGCGACGATGATGTCATACTGGTCGTCATGGCGACGGTGTTGCCGTAATGGTCGTCATGGCAACGATAATGTCATAATGGTCGTCATGCCGACGATGATGTCATAATGGTCGTCACGGCGACGATGATGTCATAATGGTCGTCACGACGACGGTGATGTCATAATGGTCATCATGGCGACGATGATGTCATACTGGTCGTCATGGCGACGGTGTTGCCATAATGGCCGTCATGGCGACGATGACGTCATAATGGTCGTCATGGCGACGATGCTGTCATAATGGTCGTCATGGCGACGGTGATGTCATAATGGTCGTCATGGCAATGGTGATGTCAGAATGGTCGTCATGGCGACGATGATGTCAGTATGGTGGTCATGGCTTTGGTGATGTCATAATGGTCGTCATGGCGACGATGATGTCATAATGGTCGTCATGGCGACGATGATGTCAATATGGTTGCCATGGCTTTGGTGATGCCATAATGGTCGTCATGGCGACGATGATGTCATACTGGTCGGCATGGCGACGGTGTTGCCATAATGGTCGTCATGGCGACGATGATGTCATAATGCGGTCATGGCGACGATGACGTCATAATGGTCGTCATGGCGACGATGACGTCATAATGGTCGTCATGGCGACGATGATGTCATACTGGTCGTCATGGCGACGGTGTTGCCGTAATGGTCGTCATGGCAACGATGATGTCATAATGGTCGTCATGCCGACGATGATGTCATAATGGTCGTCATGGCGATGGTGTTGCCATAATGGTCGTCATGGCGACGATGATGTCATAATGGTCGTCATGGCGACGATGATGTCATAATGGTCGTCATGGCGACGATGATGTCATAATGGTCGTCATGGCGACGATGATGTCAGTATGGTGGTCATGGCTTTGGTGATGTCATAATGGTCGTCATGGCGACGGTGATGTCATAATGGTCGTCATGGCGACGATGATGTCATAATGGTCGTCATGGCGACGATGATGTCATAATGGTCGTCATGGCGACGATGATGTCATAATGGTCGTCATGGCGACGATGACGTCATAATGGTCGTCATGGCGACGATGATGTCATAATGGTCGTCATGGCGACGATGACGTCATAATGGTCGTCATGGTGACGATGATGTTATAATGGTCGTCATGGCGACGATGATGTCAGTATGGTGGGCATGGCTTTGGTGATGACATAATGGTCGTCATGGCGACGGTGATGTCATAATGGTTGTCACGGCACTGGTCATGTCAGAATGGTCGTCATGGCGACGATGATGTCAGTATGGTGGTCATGGCTTTGGTGATGTCATAATGGTCGTCATGGCGACGATGATGTCATACTGGTCGTCATGGCGACGGTGTTCCCATAATGGTCGTCATAGCGACGATGATGTCATAATGGTCGTCATGGCGACGATGATGTCATAATGGTCGTCATGGCGACGATGACGTCATAATGGTCATCATGGTGACGATGATGTCATAATGGTCGTCATGGCGACGATGATGTCATACTGGTCGTCATGGCGACGGTGATGTCATAATGGTCGTCATGCCGACGATGATGTCATATTGGTCGTCATGGCGAAGATGATGTCATAATGGTCGTCATGGCGACGATGATGTCATAATGGTCGTCATGGCGACGATGACGTCATAATGGTCGTCATGGCGACGATGATGTTATAATGGTCGTCATGGCGACGGTGATGTCATAATAGTCGTCATGGCGATGATGATGTCATAATGGTCGTAATGCCGACGATGATGTCATAATGGTCGTCATGGCGACGGTGTTGCCATAATGGTCGTCATGGCGACGAAGATGTCATAATGGTCGTCATGGCGACGAAGATGTCATAATGGTCGTCATGGCGACGAAGATGTCATAATGGTCGTCATGGCGACGATGATGTCAGTATGGTGGTCATGGCTTTGGTGATGTCATAATGGTCGTCATGGCGATGGTGATGTCATAATGGTCGTCATGGCAATGGTGATGTCAGAATGGTCGTCATGGCGACGATGATGTCAGTATGGTGGTCATGGCTTTGGTGATGTCATAATGGTCGTCATGGCTACGATGATGTCAATTTGGTTGTCATGGCTTTGGTGATGTCATAATGGTCGTCATGGCGACGGTGATGTCATAATGGTCGTCATGGCGACGATGATGTCATAATGGTCGTCACGGCGACGGTGATGTCATAAAGGTCGTCATGGCGATGATGATGTCATACTGGTCATCATGCCGACGGTGTTGCCATAATGGTCGTCATGGCGACGATGATGTCATAATGGTCGTCATGGCGACGATGATGTCATAATGGTCGTCATGGCGACGATGATGTCAGTATGGTGGTCATGGCTTTGGTGATGTCATAATGGTCGTCATGGCGACGATGATGTCATAATGGTCGTCATGGCGACGATGATGTCAATATGGTCGTCATGGCTTTGGTGATGTCATAATGGTCGTCATGACGACAGTGATGTCATAATGGTCGTCATGGCGACGGTGATGTCATAATGGTCGTCACGGCGACGATGATGTCATAATGGTCGTCACGGCGACGGTGATGTCATAATGGTCGTCACGGCGACGGTGATGTCATAATGGTCGTCATGGCGACGATGATGTCATACTGGTCGTCATGGCGACGGTGTTGCCATAATGGCCGTCATGGCGACGATTATGTCATAATGGTCGTCATGGCGACGATGATGTCATAATGGTCGTCATGGCGACGATGATGTCAGTATGGTGGTCATGGCTTTGGTGATGTCATAATGGTCGTCATGGCGACGATGATGTCATAATGGTCGTCATGGCGACGATGATGTCAATATGGTCGTCATGGCTTTGGTGATGTCATAATGGTCGTCATGGCGACAGTGATGTCATAATGGTCGTCATGGCGACGGTGATGTCATAATGGTCGTCACGGCGACGATGATGTCATAATGGTCGTCACGGCGACGGTGATGTCATAATGGTCGTCATGGCGACGATGATGTCATACTGGTCGTCATGGCGACGGTGTTGCCATAATGGCCGTCATGGCGACGATGATGTCATAATGGTCGTCATGGCGACGATGATGTCATAATGGTCGTCATGGCGACGATGATGTCAGTATGGTGGTCATGGCTTTGGTGATGTCATAATGGTCGTCATGGCGACGGTGATGTCATAATGGTCGTCATGGCAATGGTGATGTCAGAATGGTCGTCATGGCGACGATGATGTCAGTATGGTGGTCATGGCTTTGGTGATGTCATAATGGTCGTCATGGCTTTGGTGATGTCATAATGGTCGTCATGGCGACGATGATGTCATAATGGTCGTCATGGCTACGATGATGTCAATTTGGTTGTCATGGCTTTGGTGATGTCATAATGGTCGTCATGGCGACGGTGATGTCATAATGGTCGTCATGGCGACGATGATGTCATAATGGTCGTCATGGCGGCGATGATGTCAGTATGGTGGTCATGGCTTTGGTGATGTCATAATGGTCGTCATGGCGACGATGATGTCATAATGGTCGTCATGGCGACGATGATGTCAATATGGTTGTCATGGCTTTGGTGATGTCATAATGGTCGTCATGGCGACAGTGATGTCATAATGGTCGTCATGGCGACGGTGATGTCATAATGGTCGTCACGGCGACGATGATGTCATAATGGTCGTCACGGCGACGGTGATGTCATAATGGTCGTCATGGCGACGATGATGTCATACTGGTCGTCATGGCGATGGTGTTGCCATAATGGCCGTCATGGCGACGATGATGTCATAATGGTCGTCATGGCGACGATGATGTCATAATGGTCGTCATGACGACGATGACGTCATAATGGTCGTCATGGCGACGATGATGTCATACTGGTCGTCATGGCGACGGTATTGCCATAATGGTCGTCATGGCGACGATGATGTCATAATGGTCGTCACGGCGATGATGATGTCATAATGGTCGTCATGCTGACGATGATGTCATAATGGTCGTCATGCCGACGATGATGTCATAATGGTCATCATGGCGACGGTGTTGCCATAATGGTCGTCATGGCGACGATGAAGTCATAATGGTCATCATGGCGACGGTGTTGCCATAATGGTCGTCATGGCGACGATGAAGTCATAATGGTCATCATGGCGACGATGATGTCATAATGGTCGTCATGGCGACGATTATGTCAATATGGTCGTCATGGCTATGGTGATGTCATAATTGTAGTCATGGCGATGGTGATGTCATAATGGTTGCCATGGCAACAATGTTGTCATAATGGTCGTCATGGCGAAGGTGATGTCATAATGGTCGTCATGGCGATGATGATGTCATTATGGTCGTCATGGTAACGATGATGTCATAATGGTCGTCATAGCGTCGATGATGTCATAATGGTCATCATGGCGATGATGATGTCATAATGGTCGTCATGGCAACGATAAAGTCATAATCGTCGTCACGGCAATGGTGATGTCATAATGCTCATCATGGCGACAGTGATGTCATAATGGTTGCCATGACAACAATTTTGTCATAATGGTCGTCATGGCGAAGGTGATGTCATATTGGTCGTCATGGCGACGGTGATTTCATAATGGTCGTCATGGCGACGGTGATGTCATAATGGTTGCCATGGCAACAATGTTGTCATAAAGGTCGTCATGGCGACAATGATGTCATAATGGTCGTCATGGCGACGATGATGTCATAATGGTAGTCATTTCAACGATGATGTCAAAATGGTCGTCATGGCGACGACGATGTCATAATGGTCGTCATGGTGACGGTGATGTCATAATGGTCATCATGGCGACGATGATGTGATAATGGTTGTCATGGCGACAATTATGTCATAATGGTCATCATGGCAACGATGATGTCATAATGGTTGTCATGGCAATGGTGATGTCATAATGGTCTTCATGGCAAAGGTGATGTCATAATTGTAGTCATGGCGACGTTGATGTCATAATGTTTGCCATGGCAACAATGTTGTCATAATGGTCGTCATGGCGAAGGTTATGTCATAATGGTCGTCATAGCGACGATGATGTCATAATGGTCATCATGGCGATGATGATGTCATAATGGTCGTCATGGCAACGATGAAGTCATAATCGTCATCACGGCAATGGTGATGTCATATTGGTCGTCATGGCGACGGTGATGTCATAATGGTCATCATGGCAATGATGAGGTCATAATGGTTGTCATGGCGACGATTATGTCATAATGATCATCATGGCAACGATGATGTCATAATGGTCGTCATGGAGATGATGATGTCATAATGGTCGTCATGGCGACGATGATGTAAAAATGGTCGTCATCGCAACGATGATGTCATAATGGTCGTCATGACGACGGTGATGTCATAATGGTCGTCATGGCAACAATGACGTCATAATGGACGTCATGGCGACGATGATGTCATAATGGTCGTCAAGGTGATGATGATGTCAATAAGGTCGTCATGGCTGTGGTGATGTCATAATGGTCGTCATGGCGACGGTGATGTCATAATGGTTGCCATGGCAACAATGTTGTCATAATGGTCGTCATGGCGAAGGTGATGTCATAATGGTTGTCATGGCGATGATGATGTCATTATCGTCGTCATGGCAACGATGAAGTCATAATCGTTGTCACGGCAATGTTGATGTCATAATGCTCATCATGCCGACCGTGATGTCATAATAATTGCCATGGCAACAATGTTGTCATAAAGTTCGTCATGGCGAAGGTGATGTCATAATGGTCGTCATGGCGACGGTGATTTCATAATGGCCGTCATGGCGACGGTGATGTAATATTGGTCGTCATGACGACGATGATGTCATATTGGTCATCATGGCTTTGGTGATGTCATAATGGTCGTCATGGCGACGGTGATGTCATAATGGTCGTCATGGCAATGGTGATGTCAGAATGGTCGTTATGGCGACGGTGATGTCATAATGGTCGTCATGGCAACGGTGATGTCAGAATGGTCGTCATGGCGAAGGTGATGTCAGAATGGTCATCATGGCGACGATGATGTCATAATGGTCGTCATGGCGACGATGATGTCATAATGGTCGTCATAGCAACGATGATGTCATAATGGTCATCATGGCGACAATGATGTCATAATGGTCGTCATGGCGACGATGATGTCATTATGGTCGTCATGGCGACGATGACGTCATAATGGTCGTCATGGCGATGATGATGTCATAATGGTCATCATGGCGACGATGATGTCATAATGGTCGTCATGGCGACGGTAATGTCATAATGGTCGTCATGGCGACGGTGATGTCATAATGGACGTCATGGCGACGATGATGTCATAATGGTCGTCATGGCGACGATGATGTCATTATGGTCATCATGCCCACGATTATGTCATAATGGTCGTCATTGCGACTGTGATGTCATAATGGTCTTTATGGTGACAATGATGTCATAATGGTCGTCATGGCGACGATGATGTCATAATGGTCGTCATGGCGACGATGATGTCATAATGGTCGTCATGCCGACGATGATTTCATTATGGTCATCATGGCAACGATGATGTCATAATGGTTGTCTTGGCGCCGATGACGTCATAATGGTCGTCATGGCGACGGTGATGTCTTAATGGTCGTCATGGCAAAGGTGATGTCAGAATGGTCGTCATGGCAAAGGTGATGTCATAATGGTCAACATGGCGACAATGATGTCATAATGATCGTCATGGCGACGATGATGTCATTATGGTCGTGAGGGCGACGATGACATCATAATGGTCGTCATGGCGACGATGATGTCATAATGGTCGTCATGGCGACGATGATGTCATAATGGTCGTCATGGCGACGGTGTTGCCATAATGGTCGTCATGGCGACGATGATGTCATATTGGTCGTCATGGCGACGATGATGTCATAATGGTCGTCATGGCGACGATGATGTCATAATGGTCGTCATGCCACCGATGATGTCATTATGGGCATCATGCCCACGATTATGTCATAATGGTCGTCATGGCGACTGTGATGTCATAATCGTCTTCATCGTGACAATGATGTCATAATGGTCGTCATGGCAACGATGAAGTCATAATCGTCGTCACGGCAATGGTGATGTCATAATGCTCATCATGGCGACGGTGATGTCATAATGGTTGCCATGGCAACAATGTTGTCATAATGGTCGTCATGGCGAAGGTGATGTCATATTGGCCGTCATGGCGACGATGACGTCATAATGGTCATCATGGCGACGATGATGTCATAATGATCGTCATGGCGACGGTGATGTCATAATGGTTGTCATGGCGACGGTGATGTCATAATGGTCGTCATGGCAATGGAGATGTCAGAATGGTCGTCATGGCAAAGGTGATGTCATAATGGTCAACATGGCGACGATGATGTCATAATGGTCGTCATGGCGATGATGATGTCATTATGGTCATCATGGCAACGATGATGTCATAATGGTCGTCATAGCGACGATGATATCATAATGGTCATCATGGCGATGATGATGTCATAATGGTCGTCATGGCAACGATGAAGTCATAAACGTTGTCACGGCAATGGGAATGTCATAATGCTCACCATGGCGACCGTGATGTCATAATGGTTGCCATGGCAACAATGTTGTCATAATGGTCGTCATTGCGAAGGTGATGTCATATTGGTCGTCATGGCAACGATGATGTCATAATGGTCGCCATGGCAACGATGATGTCAAAATGGTCGTCATGGCGACGATGATGTCATAATGGTCATCATGGCGACGAAGATGTCATAATGGTTGTCATGGCGACGATGACGTCATAATGGTCGTCATGGCGACGATGATGTCATAATGGTCGTCATGGCGACGGTGATGTCATAATGGTCATCATGGCGACGGTGATGTCATAATGGTCGTCATAGCGATGATGATGTCATTATGGTCGTCATGGCAACGATGATGTCATAATGGTCATCATCGCGATGATGATTTCATAATGGTCGTCATGGCAACGATGGAGTCATAATCGTCGTCACGGCAATGGGGATGTCATAATGCTCACCATCGCGACGGTGATGTCATAATGGTTGCCATGGCAACAATGTTGTCATAATGGTCGTCAATGCGAAGGTGATGTCATATTGGTCGTCATTGCGAAGGTGATGTCATATTGGTCGTCATGACGACGGTGATTTCATAATGGTCGTCATGGCGACGGTGATGTCATAATGGTTGCCATGGCAACAATGTTGTGATAAAAGTCGTCATGGCGACGATGATGTCATAATGGTCGTCATGGCGACGATGATGTCATAATGGTAGTCATGGCAACGATGATGTCATAATGGTTGTCATGGCGACGATGACGTCATAATGGTCGTCATGGCGACGATAATGTCATGATGGTCGTCATGGCGACGGTGATGTCATAATGGTCGTCATGGCGACGGTGATGTCTTAATGATCGTCATGGCAAAGGTGATGTCATAATGGTTGTCATGGCGACGGTGATGTCATAATGGTCGTCATGGCAATGGTGATGTCAGAATGGTCGTCATGGCAAAGGTGATGTCAAAATGGTCAACATGGCGACGATGATGTCATAATGGTCGTCATGGCGATGATGATGTCATTATGGTCATCATGGCAACGATGATGTCATAATGGTCTTCATAGCGACGATGATGTCATAATGGTTATCATGGCGATGATGATGTCATAATGGTCGTCATGGCGAAGGTGATGTCATAATGGTCGTCATGGCGATGATGATGTCATTATGGTCATCATGGCAACGATGATGTCATAATCGTCTTCATAGCAACGATGATGTCATAATGGTCTTCATAGCGACGATGATGTCATAATGGTTATCATGGCGATGATGATGTCATAATGGTCGTCATGGCGACGATGATGTCATAATGGTCATCATGGCGATGATGATGTCATAATGGTAGTCATGGCAACGATGATGTCATAATGGTCGCCATGGCAACGATTATGTCAAAATGGTCGTCATGGCGACGATGATGTCATAATGATCATCATGGCGACGATGATGTCATAATGATCATCATGGCGACGATGTTGTCATAATGGTCGTCATTGCGACTGTGATGTCATAATGGTCTTTATGGTGACAATGATGTCATAATGGTCGTCATGGCGAAGATGAGGTCATAATGGTCGTCATGGCGATGATGATGTCATAATGGTCGTCATGGCGAAGGTGATGTCATAATGGTCATCATGGCGACGATGTTGTCATAATGGTCGTCATTGCGACTGTGATGTCATAATGGTCTTTATGGTGACAATGATGTCATAATGGTCGTCATGGCGAAGATGAGGTCATAATGGTCGTCATGGCGACGATGATGTCATAATGGTCGTCATGGCGAAGGTGATGTCATAATGGTCATCATGGCGACGGGAATTTCATAATGGTCGTCATGGCGACGGTGATGTCATAAAGGTCATCATGGCAATGATGAGGTCATAATGGTTGTCATGGCGACAATTATGTCATAATGGTCGTCATGGCAACGATGATCTCACAATGGTCGTCATGGCGACGATGATGTCATAATGGTCGTCATGGCAACGATGAGGTCATAATGTTCGTCATGGCGACGGTGATGTAATATTGGTCGTCATGGCGACGATGACGTCATAATGGTCATCATGGCGACGATGATGTCATAATGATCGTCATGGCGACGGTAATGTCATAATGGTTGTCATGGCGACGGTGATGTCATAATGGTCGTCATGGCAATGGTGATGTCAGAATGGTCGTCATGGCAAAGGTGATGTCATAATGGTCAACATGGCGACGATGATGTCATAATGGTCGTCATGGCGAAGGTGATGTCATAATGGTCGTCATGGCGATGATGATGTCATTATGGTCATCATGGCAACGATAATGTCATAATGGTCGTCATAGCGACGATGATGTCATAATGGTCATCATGGCGATGATGATGTCATAATGGTCGTCATGGCAACGATGAAGTCATAAACGTCGTCACGGCAATGGGGATGTCATAATGCTCACCATGGCGACGGTGATGTCATAATGGTTGCCATGGCAACAATGTTGTCATAATGGTCGTCATTGCGAAGGTGATATCATATTGGTCGTCATGGCGACGGTGATGTCATAATGGTCGTCATGGCGACGATGATGTCATAATGGTCGTCATGGCGACGATGATGTCATAATGGTCGTCATGGCGACGATGATGTCATAATGGTAGTCATGGCAACGATGATGTCATAATGGTCTCCATGGCGACGATGATGTCAAAATGGTCGTCATGGCGACGATGATGTCATAATGGTCGTCATGCCGACGATGATTTCATTATGGTCATCATGGCAACGATGATGTCATAATGGTTGTCTTGGCGACGATGACGTCATAATGGTCGTCATGGCGACGGTGATGTCTTAATGGTCGTCATGGCAAAGGTGATGTCAGAATGGTCGTCATGGCAAAGGTGATGTCATAATGGTCAACATGGCGACGATGATGTCATAATGGTCGTAATGGCTACAATGATGTCATAATGATCGTCATGGCGACGATGATGTCATTATGGTCGTGAGGGCGACGATGACATCATAATGGTCGTCATGGCGACGAAAATGTCATAATGGTCTTCATGGCGACGATGATGTCATAATGGTCGTCATGGCGACGATGATGTCATAATGGTCGTCATGGCGACGGTGTTGCCATAATGGTCGTCATGGCGACGATGATGTCATATTGGTCGTCATGGCGACGATGATGTCATAATGGTCGTCATGGCGACGATGATGTCATAATGGTCGTCATGCCGCCGGTGATGTCATTATGGGCATCATGCCCACGATTATGTCATAATGGTCGTCATGGCGACTGTGATGTCATAATGGTCTTCATCGTGACAATGATGTCATAATGGTCGTCATGGCAACGATGACGTCATAATGGTCATCATGGCGACGATGATGTCATAATGATCGTCATGGCGACGGTGATGTCATAATGGTTGTCATGGCGACGGTGATGTCATAATGGTCGTCATGGCAATGGAGATGTCAGAATGGTCGTCATGGCAAAGGTGATGTCATAATGGTCAACATGGCGACGATGATGTCATAATGGTCGTCATGGCGATGATGATGTCATTATGGTCATCATGGCAACGATGATGTCATAATGGTCGTCATAGCGACGATGATGTCTTAATGGTCATCATGGCGATGATGATGTCATAATGGTCGTCATGGCAACGATGAAGTCATAAACGTTGTCACGGCAATGGGAATGTCATAATGCTCACCATGGCGACGGTGATGTCATAATGGTTGCCATGGCAACAATGTTGTCATAATGGTCGTCATTGCGAAGGTGATGTCATATTGGTCGTCATGGCAACGATGATGTCATAATGGTCGCCATGGCAACGATGATGTCAAAATGGTCGTCATGGCGACGATGATGTCATAATGGTCATCATGGCGACGAAGATGTCATAATGGTTGTCATGGCGACGATGACGTCATAATGGTCGTCATGGCGACGATGATGTCATAATGGTCGTCATGGCGACGGTGATGTCATAATGGTCATCATGGCGACGGTGATGTCATAATGGTCGTCATAGCGATGATGATGTCATTATGGTCGTCATGGCAACGATGATGTCATAATGGTCGTCATAGCGACGATGATGTCATAATGGTCATCATCGCGATGATGATGTCATAATGGTCGTCATGGCAACGATGGAGTCATAATCGTCGTCACGGCAATGGGGATGTCATAATGCTCACCATCGCGATGGTGATGTCATAATGGTTGCCATGGCAACAATGTTGTCATAATGGTCGTCATTGCGAAGGTGATGTCATATTGGTCGTCATTGCGAAGGTGATGTCATATTGGTCGTCATGGCGACGGTGATTTCATAATGGTCGTCATGGCGACGGTGATGTCATAATGGTTGCCATGGCAACAATGTTGTCATAATGGTCGTCATTGCGAAGGTGATGTCATATTGGTCGTCATTGCGAAGGTGATGTCATAATGGTAGTCATGGCAACGATGATGTCATAATGGTTGTCATGGCGACGATGACGTCATAATGGTCGTCATGGCGACGATAATGTCATGATGGTCGTCATGGCGACGGTGATGTCATAATGGTCGTCATGGCGACGGTGATGTCTTAATGATCGTCATGGCAAAGGTGATGTCAGAATGGTCGTCATCGCAAAGGTGATGTCATAATGGTCAACATGGCGACGATGATGTCATAATGATCGTCATGGCGACGGTGATGTCATAATGGTTGTCATGGCGACGGTGATGTCATAATGGTCGTCATGGCAATGGTGATGTCAGAATGGTCGTCATGGCAAAGGTTATGTCAAAATGGTCAACATGGCGACGATGATGTCATAATGGTCGTCATGGCGAAGGTGGTGTCATAATGGTCGTCATGGCGATGATGATGTCATTATGGTCATCATGGCAACGATGATGTCATAATGGTCTTCATAGCGACGATGATGTCATAATGGTTATCATGGCGATGATGATGTCATAATGGTCGTCATGGCGAAGGTGATGTCATAATGGTCGTCATGGCGATGATGATGTCATTATGGTCATCATGGCAACGATGATGTCAAAATGGTCTTCATAGCAACGATGATGTCATAATGGTCTTCATAGCGACGATGATGTCATAATGGTTATCATGGCGATGATGATGTCATAATGGTCGTCATGGCGACGATGATGTCATAATGGTCATCATGGCGACGATGATGTCATAATGGTAGTCATGGCAACGATGATGTCATTATGGTCGCCATGGCAACGATTATGTCAAAATGGTCGTCATGGCGACGATGATGTCATAATGATCATCATGGCGACGATGATGTCATAATGATCATCATGGCGACGATGTTGTCATAATGGTCATCATGGCGACGATGATGTCATAATGGTTGTCATGGCGACGATAATATCATAATGGTCATCATCACGATGATGATGTCATAATGGTCGTCATGGCAACGATGGAGTCATAATCGCCGTCACGGCAATGGGGATGTCATAATGCTCACCATGGCGACGGTGATGTCATAATGGTTGCCATGGCAACAATGTTGTCATAAAAATCGTCATGGCGACGATGATGTCATAATGGTCATCATGGCGACGATGATTTCATAATGGTAGTCATGGCAACGATGATGTCATAATGGTTGTCATGGCGACGATGACGTCATAATGGTCGTCATGGCGACGATGATGTCATCATGGTCGTCATGGCGTCGGTGATGTCATAATGGTCGTCATGGCGACGGTGATGTCTTAATGGTCATCATGGCAAAGGTGATGTCAGAATGGTCGTCATGGCAAAGGTGATGTCATAATGGTCAACATGGCGACGATGATGTCATAATGGTCGTAATGGCGACAATGATGTCATAATGGTCGTCATGGCGACGATGATGTCATTATGGTCGTCATGGCGACGATGACGTCATAATGGTCGTCATGGCGACGAAAATGTCATAATGGTCGTCATGGCGACGATGATGTCATAATGGTCGTCATGGCGACGATGATGTCATAATGGTCGTCATACTGACGGTGTTGCCATAATGGTCGTCATGGCGACGATGATATCATAATGGTCGTCATGCCGCCGATGATGTCATTATGGGCATCATGCCCACGATTATGTCATAATGGTCGTCATGGCGACTGTGATGTCATAATGGTCTTCATCGTGACAATGATGTCATAATGGTCGTCATGGCGACGATGATGTCATTATGGTCGTCATGGCGACGATGATGTCATTATGGTCGTCATGGCAACGATGATGTCATAATGGTCATCATAGCGTCGATGATGTCATAATGGTCATCATGGCGACGATGATGTCATAATGGTCGTCATGGCAACGATGAAGTCATAATCGTCGTCACGGCAATGGTGATGTCATACTGCTCATCATGGCGACGGTGATGTCATAATGGTTGCCATGGCAACAATGTTGTCATTATGGTCGTCATGGCGAAGGTGATGTCATATTGGTCGTCATGGCGACGGTGATTTCATAACGGTCGTCATGGCGACGGTGATGTCATAATGGTTGCCATGGCAACAATGTTGTCATAAAGGTCGTCATGGCGACAATGATGTCATAATGGTGGTCATGGCGACGATGATGTCATAATGGTAGTCATTTCAACGATCATGTCATAATGGTCGTCATGGCAACGATGATGTCAAAATGGTCGTCATGGCGACGATGATGTCATAATGGTCGTCATGGCGACGATGATGTCATAAGGGTCGTCATGCTGACGGTGTTGCCATAATGGTCGTCATGGCGACGATGATGTCATATTGGTCGTGATGGCCACGATGATGTCATAATGGTCGTCATGGCGATGATGATGTCTTAATGGTCGTCATGGCGACTGTGATGTCATTATGGTCGTCATGGCGACGATGATGTCAAAATGGTCGTCATGGCGACGATGACGTCATAATGGTCGTCATGGTGACGGTAATGTCATAATGGTCATCATGGCGACGATGATGTCATAATGGTTGTCATGGCGACAATTATGTCATAATGGTCATCATGGCAACGATGATGTCATAATGGTTGTCATGGCAATGGTGATGTCATAATGGTCTTCATGGCAAAGGTGATGTCATAATGGTCGTCATGGCAACGATGATGTCATAATGGTCGTCATGGCTATGGTGAGGTCATAATTGTAGTCATGGCGACGTTGATGTCATAATGGTTGCCATGGCAACAATGTTGTCATAAAGGTCGTCATGGCGAAGGTGATGTCATAATGGTCGTCATAGCGACGATGATGTCATAATGGTCATCATGGCGATGATGATGTCAAAATGGTCGTCATGGCGATGATGATGTCATAATGGTCATCATGGCGACGAAGATGTCATAATGGTTGTCATGGCGACGATGACATCATAATGGTCGTCATGGCGACGATGATGTCATAATGGTCGTCATGGCGACGGTGATGTCATAATGGTCATCATGGCGACGGTGATGTCATAATGGTCGTCATAGCGATGATGATGTCATTATGGTCGTCATGGCAACGATGATGTCATAATGGTCGTCATAGCGACGATGATGTCATAATGGTCGTCATCGCGATGATGATGTCATAATGGTCGTCATGGCAACGATGGAGTCATAATCGTCGTCACGGCAATGGGGATGTCATAATGCTCACCATCGCGACGGTGATGTCATAATGGTTGCCATGGCAACAATGTTGTCATAATGGTCGTCATTGCGAAGGTGATGTCATATTGGTCGTCATTGCGAAGGTGATGTCATATTGATCGTCATGGCGACGGTGATTTCATAATGGTCGTCATGGCGACGGTGATGTCATAATGGTTGCCATAGCAACAATGTTGTGATAAAAGTCGTCATGGCGACGATGATGTCATAATGGTCGTCATGGCGACGATGATGTCATAATGGTAGTCATGGCAACGATGATGTCATAATGGTTGTCATGGCGATGATGACGTCATAATGGTCGTCATGGCGACGATAATGTCATGATGGTCGTCATGGCGACGGTGATGTCATAATGGTCGTCATGGCGACGGTGATGTCTTATTGATCGTCATGGCAAAGGTGATGTCAGAATGGACGTCATCGCAAAGGTGATGTCATAATGGTCAACATGGCGACGATGATGTCATAATGATCGTCATGGCGACGGTGATGTCATAATGGTTGTCATGGCGACGGTGATGTCATAATGGTCGTCATGGCAATGGTGATGTCAGAATGGTCGTCATGGCAAAGGTGATGTCAAAATGGTCAACATGGCGACGATGATGTCATAATGGTCGTCATGGCGATGATGATGTCATTATGGTCATCATGGCAACGATGATGTCATAATGGTCTTCATAGCGACGATGATGTCATAATGGTTATCATGGCGATGATGATGTCATAATGGTCGTCATGGCGAAGGTGATGTCATAATGGTCGTCATGGCGATGATGATGTCATTATGGTCATCATGGCAACGATGATGTCATAATCGTCTTCATAGCAACGATGATGTCATAATGGTCTTCATAGCGACGATGATGTCATAATGGTTATCATGGCGATGATGATGTCATAATGGTCGTCATGGCGACGATGATGTCATAATGGTCATCATGGCGACGATGATGTCATAATGGTAGTCATGGCAACGATGATGTCATAATGGTCGCCATGGCAACGATTATGTCAAAATGGTCGTCATGGCGACGATGATGTCATAATGATCATCATGGCGACGATGATGTCATAATGATCATCATGGCGACGATGTTGTCATAATGGTCGTCATTGCGACTGTGATGTCATAATGGTCTTTATGGTGACAATGATGTCATAATGGTCGTCATGGCGAAGATGAGGTCATAATGGTCGTCATGGCGACGATGATGTCATAATGGTCGTCATGGCGAAGGTGATGTCATAATGGTCATCATGGCGACGATGATGTCATATTGGTCGTCATGGCGACGGGAATTTCATAATGGTCGTCATGGCGACGGTGATGTCATAAAGGTCATCATGGCAATGATGAGGTCATAATGGTTGTCATGGCGACAATTATGTCATAATGGTTGTCATGGCAACGATGATCTCACAATGGTCGTCATGGCGACGATGATGTCATAATGGTCGTCATGGCACCGATGAGGTCATAATGTTCGTCATGGCGACGGTGATGTAATATTGGTCGTCATGGCGACTATGACGTCATAATGGTCATCATGGCGACGATGATGTCATAATGATCGTCATGGCGACGGTGATGTCATAATGGTTGTCATGGCGACGGTGATGTCATAATGGTCGTCATGGCAATTGTGATGTCAGAATGGTCGTCATGGCAAAGGTGATGTCATAATGGTCAACATGGCGACGATGATGTCATAATGGTCGTCATGGCGAAGGTGATGTCATTATGGTCATCATGGCAACGATAATGTCATAATGGTCGTCATGGCGATGATGATGTCATAATGGTCGTCATGGCAACGATGAAGTCATAAACGTCGTCACGGCAATGGGGATGTCATAATGCTCACCATGGCGACGGTGATGTCATAATGGTTGCCATGGCAACAATGTTGTCATAATGGTCGTCATTGCGAAGGTGATGTCATATTGTTCGTCATGGCGACGGTGATTTCATAATGGTCGTCATGGCGACGATGATGTCATAATGGTCGTCATGGCGACGATGATGTCATAATGGTAGTCATGGCAACGATGATGTCATAATGGTCTCCATGGCGACGATGATGTCAAAATGGTCGTCATGGCGACGATGATGTCATAATGGTCGTCATGCCGACGATGATTTCATTATGGTCATCATGGCAACGATGATGTCATAATGGTTGTCTTGGCGACGATGACGTCATAATGGTCGTCATGGCGACGGTGATGTCTTAATGGTCGTCATGGCAAAGGTGATGTCAGAATGGTCAACATGGCGACGATGATGTCATAATGGTCGTAATGGCTACAATGATGTCATAATGATCGTCATGGCGACGATGATGTCATTATGGTCGTGAGGGCGACGATGACATCATAATGGTCGTCATGGCGACGAAAATGTCATAATGGTCTTCATGGCGACGATGATGTCATAATGGTCGTCATGGCGACGATGATGTCATAATGGTCGTCATGGCGACGGTGTTGCCATAATGGTCGTCATGGCGACGATGATGTCATATTGGTCGTCATGGCGACGATGATGTCATAATGGTCGTCATGCCGCCGATGATGTCATTATGGGCATCATGCCCACGATTATGTCATAATGGTCGTCATGGCGACTGTGATGTCATAATGGTCTTCATCGTGACAATGATGTCATAATGGTCGTCATGGCAACGATGAAGTCATAATCGTCGTCACGGCAATGGTGATGTCATAATGCTCATCATGGCGACGGTGATGTCATAATGGTTGCCATGGCAACAATGTTGTCATAATGGTCGTCATGGCGAAGGTGATGTCATATTGGCCGTCATGGCGACGATGATGTCATAATGATCGTCATGGCGACGGTGATGTCATAATGGTTGTCATGGCGACGGTGATGTCATAATGGTCGTCATGGCAATGGAGATGTCAGAATGGTCGTCATGGCAAAGGTGATGTCATAATGGTCAACATGGCGACGATGATGTCATAATGGTCGTCATGGCGATGATGATGTCATTATGGTCATCATGGCAACGATGATGTCATAATGGTCGTCATAGCGACGATGATGTCTTAATGGTCATCATGGCGATGATGATGTCATAATGGTCGTCATGGCAACGATGAAGTCATAATCGTTGTCACGGCAATGGGAATGTCATAATGCTCACCATGGCGACGGTGATGTCATAATGGTTGCCATGGCAACTATGTTGTCATAATGGTCGTCATTGCGAAGGTGATGTCATATTGGTCGTCATGGCAACGATGATGTCATAATGGTCGCCATGGCAACGATGATGTCAAAATGGTCGTCATGGCGACGATGATGTCATAATGGTCATCATGGCGACGAAGATGTCATAATGGTTGTCATGGCGACGATGACGTCATAATGGTCGTCATGGCGACGATGATGTCATAATGGTCGTCATGGCGATGGTGATGTCATAATGGTCATCATGGCGACGGTGATGTCATAATGGTCGTCATAGCGATGATGATGTCATTATGGTCGTCATGGCAACGATGATGTCATAATGGTCGTCATAGCGACGATGATGTCATAATGGTCATCATCGCGATGATGATGTCATAATGGTCGTCATGGCAACGATGGAGTCATAATCGTCGTCACGGCAATGGGGATGTCATAATGCTCACCATTGCGACGGTGATGTCATAATGGTTGCCATGGCAACAATGTTGTCATAATGGTCGTCATTGCGAAGGTGATGTCATATTGGTCGTCATTGCGAAGGTGATGTCATATTGGTCGTCATGGCGACGGTGATTTCATAATGGTCGTCATGGCGACGGTGATGTCATAATGGTTGCCATAGCAACAATGTTGTGATAAAAGTCGTCATGGCGACGATGATGTCATAATGGTCGTCATGGCGACGATGATGTCATAATGGTAGTCATGGCAACGATGATGTCATAATGGTTGTCATGGCGACGATGACGTCATAATGGTCGTCATGGCGACGATAATGTCATGATGGTCGTCATGGCGACGGTGATGTCATAATGGTCGTCATGGCGACGGTGATGTCTTAATGATCGTCATGGCAAAGGTGATGTCAGAATGGTCGTCATCGCAAAGGTGATGTCATAATGGTCAACATGGCGACGATGATGTCATAATGATCATCATGGCGACGGTGATGTCATAATGGTTGTCATGGCGACGGTGATGTCATAATGGTCGTCATGGCAATGGTGATGTCAGAATGGTCGTCATGGCAAAGGTGATGTCAAAATGGTCAACATGGCGACGATGATGTCATAATGGTCGTCATGGCGAAGGTGATGTCATAATGGTCGTCATGGCGATGATGATGTCATTATGGTCATCATGGCAACGATGATGTCATAATGGTCTTCATAGCGACGATGATGTCATAATGGTTATCATGGCGATGATGATGTCATAATGGTCGTCATGGCGAAGGTGATGTCATAATGGTCGTCATGGCGATGATGATGTCATTATGGTCATCATGGCAACGATGATGTCATAATGGTCTTCATAGCAACGATGATGTCATAATGGTCTTCATAGCGACGATGATGTCATAATGGTTATCATGGCGATGATCATGTCATAATGGTCGTCATGGCGACGATGATGTCATAATGGTCATCATGGCGACGATGATGTCATAATGGTAGTCATGGCAACGATGATGTCATTATGGTCGCCATGGCAACGATTATGTCAAAATGGTCGTCATGGCGACGATGATGTCATAATGATCATCATGGCGACGATGATGTCATAATGATCATCATGGCGACGATGTTGTCATAATGGTCATCATGGCGACGATGATGTCATAATGGTTGTCATGGCGACGATAATATCATAATGGTTATCATCGCGATGATGTTGTCATAATGGTCGTCATGGCAACGATGAAGTCATAATCGTCGTCACGGCAATGGTGATGTCATAATGCTCATCATGGCGACGGTGATGTCATAATGGTTGCCATGGCAACAATGTTGTCATTATGGTCGTCATGGCGAAGGTGATGTCATATTGGTCGTCATGGCGACGGTGATTTCATAACGGTCGTCATGGCGACGGTGATGTCATAATGGTTGCCATGGCAACAATGTTGTCATAAAGGTCGTCAAGGCGACAATGATGTCATAATGGTGGTCATGGCGACGATGATGTCATAATGGTAGTCATTTCAACGATCATGTCATAATGGTCGTCATGGCAACGATGATGTCAAAATGGTCGTCAAGGCGACGATGATGTCATAATGGTCGTCATGGCGACGATGATGTCATAAGGGTCGTCATGCTGACGGTGTTGCCATAATGGTCGTCATGGCGACGATGATGTCATATTGGTCGTGATGGCCACGATGATGTCATAATGGTCGTCATGGCGATGATGATGTCATAATGGTCGTCATGCCGCCGATGATGTCATTATGGGCATCATGCCCACGATTATGTCATAATGGTCGTCATGGCGACTGTGATGTCATAATGGTCGTCATGGCGACGATGATGTCAAAATGGTCGTCATGGCGACGATGATGTCATAATGGTCGTCATGGTGACGGTAATGTCATAATGGTCATCATGGCGACGATGATGTCATAATGGTTGTCATGGCGACGATGATGTCATAATGGTTGTCATGGCGACGATAATATCATAATGGTCATCATCACGATGATGATGTCATAATGGTCGTCATGGCAACGATGGAGTCATAATCGCCGTCACGGCAATGGGGATGTCATAATGCTCACCATGGCGACGGTGATGTCATAATGGTTGCCATGGCAACAATGTTGTCATAAAAGTCGTCATGGCGACGATGATGTCATAATGGTCATCATGGCGACGATGATTTCATAATGGTAGTCATGGCAACGATGATGTCATAACTGTTGTCATGGCGACGATGACGTCATAATGGTCGTCATGGCGACGATGATGTCATCATGGTCGTCATGGCGTCGGTGATGTCATAATGGTCGTCATGGCGACGGTGATGTCTTAATGGTCATCATGGCAAAGGTGATGTCAGAATGGTCGTCATGGCAAAGGTGATGTCATAATGGTCAACATGGCGACGATGATGTCATAATGGTCGTAATGGCGACAATGATGTCATAATGGTCGTCATGGCGACGATAATGTCATTATGGTCGTCATGGCGACGATGACGTCATAATGGTCGTCATGGCGACGACAATGTCAGAATGGTCGTCATGGCGACGATGATGTCATAATGGTCGTCATGGCGACGATGATGTCATAATGGTCGTCATACTGACGGTGTTGCCATAATGGTCGTCATGGCGACGATGATGTCATAATGGTCGTCATGCCGCCGATGATGTCATTATGGGCATCATGCCCACGATTATGTCATAATGGTCGTCATGGCGACTGTGATGTCATAATGGTCTTCATCGTGACAATGATGTCATAATGGTCGTCATGGCGACGATGATGTCATTATGGTCGTCATGGCGACGATGATGTCATTATGGTCGTTATGGCAACGATGATGTCATAATGGTCATCATAGCGTCGATGATGTCATAATGGTCATCATGGCGATGATGATGTCATAATGGTCGTCATGGCAACGATGAAGTCATAATCGTCGTCACGGCAATGGTGATGTCATAATGCTCATCATGGCGACGGTGATGTCATAATGGTTGCCACGGCAACAATGTTGTCATTATGGTCGTCATGACGAAGGTGATGTCATATTGGTCGTCATGGCGACGGTGATTTCATAACGGTCGTCATGGCGACGGTGATGTCATAATGGTTGCCATGGCAACAATGTTGTCATAAAGGTCGTCATGGCGACAATGATGTCATAATGGTGGTCATGGCGACGATGATGTCATAATGGTAGTCATTTCAACGATCATGTCATAATGGTCGTCATGGCAACGATGATGTCAAAATGGTCGTCATGGCGACGATGATGTCATAATGGTCGTCATGGCGACGATGATGTCATAAGGGTCGTCATGCTGACGGTGTTGCCATAATGGTCGTCATGGCGACGATGATGTCATATTGGTCGTGATGGCCACGATGATGTCATAATGGTCGTCATGGCGATGATGATGTCATAATGGTCGTCATGCCGCCGATGATGTCATTATGGGCATCATGCCCACGATTATGTCATAATGGTCGTCATGGCGACTGTGATGTCATAATGGTCGTCATGGCGACGATGATGTCAAAATGGTCGTCATGGCGACGATGATGTCATAATGGTCGTCATGGTGACGGTAATGTCATAATGGTCATCATGGCGACGATGATGTCATAATGGTTGTCATGGCGACGATGATGTCATAATGGTTGTCATGGCGACGATGATGTCATAATGGTTGTCATGGCGACGATAATATCATAATGGTCATCATCACGATGATGATGTCATAATGGTCGTCATGGCAACGATGGAGTCATAATCGCCGTCACGGCAATGGGGATGTCATAATGCTCACCATGGCGACGGTGATGTCATAATGGTTGCCATGGCAACAATGTTGTCATAAAAGTCGTCATGGCGACGATGATGTCATAATGGTCATCATGGCGACGATGATTTCATAATGGTAGTCATGGCAACGATGATGTCATAATGGTTGTCATGGCGACGATGACGTCATAATGGTCGTCATGGCGACGATGATGTCATCATGGTCGTCATGGCGTCGGTGATGTCATAATGGTCGTCATGGCGAAGGTGATGTCTTAATGGTCATCATGGCAAAGGTGATGTCAGAATGGTCATCATGGCAAAGGTGATGTCATAATGGTCAACATGGCGACGATGATGTCATAATGGTCGTAATGGCGACAATGATGTCATAATGGTCGTCATGGCGACGATGATGTCATTATGGTTGTCATGGCGACGATGACGTCATAATGGTCGTCATGGCGACGAAAATGTCATAATGGTCGTCATGGCGACGATGATGTCATAATGGTCGTCATGGCGACGATGATGTCATAATGGTCGTCATACTGACGGTGTTGCCATAATGGTCGTCATGGCGACGATGATGTCATAATGGTCGTCATGCCGCCGATGATGTCATTATGGGCATCATGCCCACGATTATGTCATAATGGTCGTCATGGCGACTGTGATGTCATAATGGTCTTCATCGTGACAATGATGTCATAATGGTCGTCATGGCGACGATGATGTCATTATGGTCGTCATGGCGACGATGATGTCATTATGGTCGTCATGGCAACGATGATGTCATAATGGTCATCATAGCGTCGATGATGTCATAATGGTCATCATGGCGATGATGTTGTCATAATGGTCGTCATGGCAACGATGAAGTCATAATCGTCGTCACGGCAATGGTGATGTCATAATGCTCATCATGGCGACGGTGATGTCATAATGGTTGCCATGGCAACAATGTTGTCATTATGGTCGTCATGGCAACGATGATGTCAAAATGGTCGTCATGGCGACGATGATGTCATAATGGTCGTCATGGCGACGATGATGTCATAAGGGTCGTCATGCTGACGGTGTTGCCATAATGGTCGTCATGGCGACGATGATGTCATATTGGTCGTGATGGCCACGATGATGTCATAATGGTCGTCATGGCGATGATGATGTCATAATGGTCGTCATGCCGCCGATGATGTCATTATGGGCATCATGCCCACGATTATGTCATAATGGTCGTCATGGCGACTGTGATGTCAAAATGGTCGTCATGGCGACGATGATGTCATAATGGTCGTCATGGTGACGGTAATGTCATAATGGTCATCATGGCGACGATGATGTCATAATGGTTGTCATGGCGACAATTATGTCATAATGGTCATCATGGCAAAGATGATGTCATAATGGTTGTCATGGCAATGGTGATGTCATAATGGTCTTCATGGCAAAGGTGATGTCATAATGGTCGTCATGGCAACGATGATGTCATAATGGTCGTCATGGCTATGGTGAGGTCATAATTGTAGTCATGGCGACGTTGATGTCATAATGGTTGCCATGGCAACAATGTTGTCATAATGGTCGTCATAGCGACGATGATGTCATAATGGTCATCATGGCGATGATGATGTCATAATGGTCGTCATGGCAACGATGAAGTCATAATCGTCATCACGGCAATGGTGATGTCATAATGCTCATCATGGCAATGGTGATGTCATAATGGTCGTCATGGCAAAGGTGATGTCATATTGGTCGTCATGGCGACGGTGATTTCATAATGGTCGTCATGGCGACGGTTATGTCATAATGGTCATCATGGCAATGTTGAGGTCATAATGGTTGTCATGGCGACGATTATGTCATAATGGTCATCATGGCAACGATGATGTCATAATGGTCGTCATGGCAATGGTGATGTCATAATGGTCATCAAGCCAAAGGTGATGTCATAATGGTCGTCATGGCGACGAAGATGTCATAATGGTCGTCATGGCGACGATGATGTCTTAATGGTCGTCATGGCGATGATGATGTCATAATGGTCGTCATGGCGACAATGATGTAAAAATGGTCGTCATGGCAACGATGATGTCATAATGGTCGTCATGACGACGGTGATGTCATAATGGTCATCATGGCAACAATGACGTCATAATGGACGTCATGGCGACGATGATGTCATAATGGTCTCAAGGTGATGATGATGTCAATAAGGTCGTCATGGCTATGGTGATGTCATAATGGTCGTCATGGCGAAGGTGATGTCATAATGGTTGTCATGGCGATGATTATGTCATTATGGTCGTCATGGCAACGATGATGTCATAATTGTCGTCATGGCAACGATGAAGTCATAATCTTCGCCACGGCAATGTTGATGTCATAATGCTCATCATGCCGACCGTGATGTCATAATAATTGCCATGGCAACAATGTTGTCATAAAGGTCGTCATGGCGAAGGTGATGTCATAATGGTCGTCATGGCGACGGTGATTTCATAATGGCCGTCATGGCGACGGTGATGTCATAATGGTCGTCATGACGACGGTGATGTCATAATGGTCGTCATGGCAACGATGAAGTCACAATGGTCGTCATGGCGACGATGATGTCATAATGGTCGTCATAGCAACGATGATGTCATAATGGTCGTCATGGTGACGGTGATGTCATGATGGTCATCATGGCGACGATGATGTCATAATGGTTGTCATGGCGACAATTATGTCATAATGGTCATCATGGCAACGATGATGTCATAATGGTTGTCATGGCAATGGTGATGTCATAATGGACTTCATGGCAAAGGTGATGTCATAATGGTCGTCATGGCGACGATGATGTCATAATGGTCGTCATGGCTATGGTGATGTCATAATTGTAGTCATGGCGACGTTGATGTCATAATGGTTGCCATGGCAACAATGTTGTCATAATGGTCGTCATGGCGAAGGTGATGTCATAATGGTCGTCATAGCGACGATGATGTCATAATGGTCATCATGGCGATGATGATGTCATAATGGTCGTCATGGCAACGATGAAGTCATAATAGTCATCACGGCAATGGTGATGTCATAATGCTCATCATAGCAATGGTGATGTCATAATGGTCGTCATGGCGACGGTGATGTCATATTGGTCGTCATGGCGACGGTGATTTCATAATGGTCGTCATGGCGACGGTGATGTCATAATGGTCATCATGGCAATGATGAGGTCATAATGGTTGTCATGGCGACTATTATGTCATAATGGTCATCATGGCAACGATGATGTCATAATGGTCGTCATGGCAATGGTGATGTCATAATGGTCATCAAGGCAAAGGTGATGTCATAATGGTCGTCATGGCGACGATGATGTCTTAATGATCGTCATGGCGACGATGATGTCTTAATGGTCGTCATGGCGATGATTATGTCATAATGGTCGTCATGGCGACGATGATGTCTTAATGGTCATCATGGCGATGATGATGTCATAATGGTCGTCATGGCAACAATGACGTCATAATGGACGTCATGGCGACGATGATGTCTTAATGGTCGTCAAGGTGATGATGATGTCAATAAGGTCGTCATGGCTATGGTGATGTCATAATGGTCGTCATGGCGACAGTGATGTCATAATGGTTGCCATGGCAACAATGTTGTCATAATGGTCGTCATGGCGAAGGTGATGTCATAATGGTTGTCATGGCGATGATGATGTCATTATGTTCGTTATGGCAACGATGATGTCATAATTGTCGTCATGGCAAAGATGAAGTCATAATCGTCTTCACGGCAATGTTGATGTCATAATGCTCATCATGCCGACCGTGATGTCATAATAATTGCCATGGCAACAATGTTGTCATAAAGGTCGTCATGGCGAAGGTGATGTCATAATGGTCGCCATGGCGACGGTGATTTCATAATGGCCGTCATGGCGACGGTGATGTCATAATGGTCGTCATGACGACGGTGATGTCATAATGGTCGTCATGGCAACGATGAAGTCACAATGGTCGTCATGGCGACGATGATGTCATAATGGTCGTCATGGCAATGATGAGGTCATAATGTTCGTCATGGCGACGGTGATGTAATATTGGTCGTCATGGCGACGATGATGTCATATTGGTCATCATGGCTTTGGTGATGTTATAATGGTCGTCATGGCGACGGTGATGTCATAATGGTCGTCATGGCAATGGTGATGTCAGAATGGTCGTCATGGCGACGGTGATGTCATAATGGTCGTCATGGCAATGGTGATGTCAGAATGGTCGTCATGGCAAAGGTGATGTCAGAATGGGCATCATGGAGACGATGATGTCATAATGGTCGTCATGGCGACGATGATGTCATAATGGTCATCATGGCGACAATGATGACATAATGGTCGTCATGGCGACGATGATGTCATTATGGTCGTCATGGCGACGATGACGTCATAATGGTCGTCATGGCGATGATGATGTCATAATGGTCGTCATGGCGACGATGATGTCATAATGGTCGTCATGACGACGGTGATGTCATAATGGTCGTCATGGCGACGGTGATGTCATAATGGTCGTCATGGCAATGGTGATCTCATAATGTTCGTCATGGCAAAGGTAATGTCATAATGGTCAACATGGCGACGATGATGTCATAATGGTCGTCATGGCGACGATGATGTCATAATGGTCGTCATGCCGACGATGATGTCATTATGGTCATCATGCCCACGATTATGTCATAATGGTCGTCATGGCGACTGTGATGTCATAATGGTCTTCATGGTGACAATGATGTCATAATGGTCGTCATGGCGATGATGAGGTCATAATGGTCGTCATGGCAACAATGATGTCATAATGGTCGTCATGGCAAAGGTGATGTCATAATGGTCGTCATGGCGACGATGATGTCATATTGGTCGTCATGGCGACGGGAATTTCATAATGGTCGTCATGGCGACGGTGATGTCATAATGGTCATCATGGCAATGATGAGGTCATAATGTTTGTCATGGCGACGTTTATGTCATAATGGTCGTCATGGCAACGATGATGTCACAATGGTCATCATGGCGACGATGATGTCATAATGGTCGTCATGGCAACGATGAGGTCATACTGTTCGTCATGGCGACGGTGATGTAATATTGGTCGTCATGGCGACGATGACGTCATAATAGTCATCATGGCGACGATGATGTCATAATGATCGTCATGGCAACGGTGATGTCATAATGGTCGTCATGGCGATGGTGATGTCATAATGGTCGTCATGGCAATGGTGATGTCAGAATGGTCGTCATGGCGATGATGATGTCATTATGGTCATCATGGCAACGATGATGTCATAATGGTCGTCATAGCGACGATGATGTCATAATGGTCATCATGGCGATGATGATGTCATAATGGTCGTCATGGCAACGATGGAGTCATAATCGCTGTCACGGCAATGGGGATGCCATAATGCTCACCATGGCGACGGTGATGTCATAATGGTTGCCATGGCAACAATGTTGTCATAATGGTCGTCATGGCGACGGTGATTTCATAATGGTCGCCATGGCGACGGTGATTTCATAATGGTCGATATGGCGACGGTGATGTCATAATGGTTGCCATGGCGACGGTGATGTCATAATGGTTGCCATGGCAACAATGTTGTCATAAAAGTCGTCATGGCGACGATGATGTCATAATGGTCAACATGGCGACGATGATGTCATAATGGTAGTAATGTCGACAATGATGTCATAATGGTCATCATGGCGACGATGACGTAATAATGGTCGTCATGGCGACGATGATGTCATAATGGTCGTCATGCTGACGGTGTTGCCATAATGGTCGTCATGGCGACGATGATGTCTTATTGGTCGTCATGGCGACCATGATGTCATAATGGTCGTCATGGCGACGGTGATGTCATAATGGTCGTCATGCCGACGATGATGTCATTATGGGCATCATGCCCACGATTATGTCATAATGGTCGTCATGGCGACTGTGAGGTCATAATGGTAGTCATTTCAACGATGATGTCATAATGGTCGTCATGGCGACGATGATGTCATAATGGTCGTCATGGTGACGGTGATGTCATAATGGTCATCATGGCGACGATGATGTCATAATGGTAGTCATTTCAACGATGATGTCATAATGGTCGTCATGGCGACGATGATGTCATAATGGTCGTCATAGTGACGGTGATGTCATAATGGTCATCATGGCGACGATGATGTCATAATGGTTGTCATGGCGACAATTATGTCATAATGGTCATCATGGCAACGATGATCTCATAATGGTTGTCATGGCAATGGTGATGTCATAATGGTCTTCATGGCAAAGGTGATGTCATAATGGTCGTCATGGCGACGATGATGTCATAATGGTCGTCATGGCTATGGTGATGTCATAATTGTAGTCATGGCGACGTTGATGTCATAATGGTTGCCATGGCAACAATGTTGTCATAATGGTCGTCATGGCGAAGGTGATGTCATAATGGTCGTCATAGCGACGATGATGTCATAATGGTCATCATGGCGATGATGATGTCATAATGGTCGTCATGGCAACGATGAAGTCATAATCGTCATCACGGCAATGGTGATGTCATAATGCTCATCATAGCAATGGTGATGTCATAATGGTCGTCATGGCAAAGGTGATGTCATATTGGTCGTCATGGCGACGGTGATTTCATAATGGTCGTCATGGCGACGGTGATGTCATAATGGTCATCATGGCAATGATGAGGTCATAATGGTTGTCATGGCGACTATTATGTCATAATGGTCATCATGGCAACGATGATGTCATAATGGTCGTCATGGCAATGGTGATGTCATAATGGTCATCAAGGCAAAGATGATGTCATAATGGTCGTCATGGCGACGATGATGTCATAATGGTCGTCATGGCGACGATGATGTCTTAATGATTGTCATGGCGACGATGATGTCTTAATGGTCGTCATGGCGATGATGATGTCATAATGGTCGTCATGGCGACGATAATGTCTTAATGGTCATCATGGCGATGATGATGTCATAATGGTCGTCATGGCGACGATGATGTAAAAATGGTCGTCATGGCAACGATGATGTCATAATGGTCGTCATGACGACGGTGATATCATAATGGTCGTCATGGCAACAATGACGTCATAATGGACGTCATGGCGACGATGATGTCATAATGGTCGTCAAGGTGATGATGATGTCAATATGGTCGTCATGGCTATGGTGATGTCATAATGGTCGTCATGGCGAAGGTGATGTCATAATGGTTGTCATGGCGATGATGATGTCATTATGGTCGTTATGGCAACGATGATGTCATAATTGTCGTCATGGCAACGATGAAGTCATAATCGTCTTCACGGCAATGTTGATGTCATAATGCTCATCATGCCGACCGTGATGTCATAATAATTGCCATGGCAACAATGTTGTCATAAAGGTCGTCATGGCGAAGGTGATGTCATAATGGTCGTCATGGCGACGGTGATTTCATAATGGCCGTCATGGCGACGGTGATGTCATAATGGTCGTCATGACAACGGTGATGTCATAATGGTCGTCATGGCAATGATGAAGTCACAATGGTCGTCATGGTGACGATGATGTCATAATGGTCGTCATGGCAATGATGAGGTCATAATGTTCGTCATGGCGACGGTGATGTAATATTGGTCGTCATGGCTACGATGATGTCATATTGGTCATCATGGCTTTGGTGATGTTATAATGGTCGTCATGGCGACGGTGATGTCATAATGGTCGTCATGGCAATGGTGATGTCAGAATGGTCGTCATGGCGACGGTGATGTTATAATGGTCGTCATGGCAATGGTGATGTCAGAATGGTCGTCATGGCAAAGGTGATGTCAGAATGAGCATCATGGAGACGATGATGTCATAATAGTCGTCATGGCGACGATGATGTCATAATGGTCATCATGGCGACAATGATGACATAATGGTCGTCATGGCGACGATGATGTCATTATGGTCGTCATGGCGACGATGACGTCATAATGGTCGTCATGGCGATGATGATGTCATAATGGCCGTCATGGCGACGATGATGTCATAATGGTCGTCATGGCGACGATGATGTCATAATGGTCGTCATGGCGACGGTGATGTCATAATGGTCGTCATGGCGACGGTGATGTCATAATGGTCGTCATGGCAATGGTGATGTCAGAATGTTCGTCATGGCAAAGGTAATGTCATAATGGTCAACATGGTGTAATGCAGCAGGTTGCTAGCATTACTGTAAATGGTCCAGGATGTGCTTACTGGACCATGTACCTTCCCCTTTATCTGACTGGTCACATGACTGTGACATCACCCAGGTCCTGCATGCACAGTAAAGCTCTGCATACATGACTGGGACAGCACACAGGACCTATACACACAGCTGACTGATCACATGACTGTGACATCAGCAAGGTCCTGTCAGTATGAGGCTGTCTGTGCACAGCATATATAAACCTGCTTAATTTGAGACAGGTGTGTTCGGTGTGAGAGGCGTGAGGCCTGTTCCCCATGTGTGTGGGATACCGTGATACCGTGAAGCCTGGCAGCCTGAAGGCAAAGACTAGATCCTGTGCGGATGCTAGTGGCCTTGGAAGGCAGTGGCTTTGAAGTGAAGCCTGGTACCTGAAAGGCAGAGCCTGGATCCTGTGTGGATGTCAGTGGCCTTTGAGGGAGAGCCGGCTTGAGTAAGAGTCCTGAAAGGCAGAGCCTGGATCCTGTGTGGATGTCAGTGGCCTTTGAGGGAACGACGGCTGGAGACCCCTACCTGGGAAGCCGCAGAGCCACAGTGGTGGCAGAGTAACGGACTGAGACAGCTATACCCGGCAAAGGTAATACCCGGTGCTATATGGACATTGTGATATGAACATTGCTACTTTATTACCTTGCCGTAAGCTGTACCCTGGAGCAAGTGGGCCGGGGTGCCACTTGGCTCATGAATTGTTTATGTGTGTAAACCTGCCGGTGGCGGACTAAGATGAACTGTGTGTGAACAGCGGTTTATGAAGTGCCATAATAAACTGCAACACTGTGTGAAAAACGTAAAGACATTGCACGTGTGCATTTGATTGACGCAGCGAAGCGAGTTACCCCCAGTATGATGACGAGCGCTGCCTTACAATGGCGACGATGATGTCATAATGGTCGTCATGGCGACGATGATGTCATAATGGTCGTCATGCCGACGATGATGTCATAATGGTCGTCATGCCGACGATGATGTCATTATGGTCATCATGCCCACGATTATGTCATAATGGTCGTCATGGCGACTGTGATGTCATAATGGTCGTCATGGTGACAATGATGTCATAATGGTCGTCATGGCGATGATGAGGTCATAATGGTCGTCATGGCAACGATGAGGTCATAATGGTCGTCATGGCGACGTTGATGTCATAATGGTCGTCATGGCGACGTTGATGTCATATTGGTCGTCATGGCGACGGGAATTTCATAATGGTCGTCATGGCGACGGTGATGTCATAATGGTCATCATGGCATCGATGATGTCATAATGGTCGACATGGCAATGGTGATGTCATAATTGTCATCAAGGCAAAGGTGAAGTCATAATGGTCGTCATGGCGACTGTAACGGGTCTGGGAGGTGGAACCTCTATGCAACTATACAAGGGGTCAGTCCATGTAAGGAAGCGGGTGGCTCTCAGGGAAGACGGGCAAGTAGTCACGGCAAGTGACAGGGACAGTCTCTGGGTAGAGGGGCAGGTAGTCACGGCAAGTGACAGGGACAGTCTCTGGGTAAAAGGATGGGTACTCACGGCAAGTGACAGGGACAGTCTCTGGGTAGAAGGACAGCAGGCAGGTGGCTGGTGAGCGCTCCCAGGTGAGCGGGCGAGAGTCTCTGGACGGGCAGGTGGTCACGGCAAGTGACGGCAGAGCCTCCAGGTAGGCTAGCAGACAGGTAGCAGGTGAGCGCTCCCAGGTGAGCAGGCAAGAGTCTCTGGACAGGCAGGTGGTCACGGCAAGTGACGGCAGAGCCTCCAGGTAGGCTAGCAGACAGGTAGCAGATGAGCGCTCCCAGGTGAGCGAGCAGGCTGGTCCATAGACAGACTGACAGGTGTAGGAAAGCAGACCGTCGGACCGCAGGCTTGCAAGCAGGTAAACGGATATCAGGCAGGTATCAAGCAGGAATCAGGCAGGTAACTGGCAGGTAACAAGCAGGAATCTGGCAGGTGACTGGCAGGTAACAAGCAGGAATCTGGCAGGTAACTGGCTGGTAACTGGTAAAGGGACCTGAGGGCTGAAGCAGAGTGAAGGCTTTGCAACAACATTGCTCGGGCACCTCCATTTTGGAGGAGGTGCCTTAAATATGGGAGGTCCTCCGGCAATTGGCCCGGGGACTCCTTAGGACGGCGCGCGCGGTCCCTTTAAGAGAGGGGGAGCGCGCGCGCGCCCTAAGCACACTGCCGGGGAAGGAGCGCGTGCCGGAAGCAGCGGGGAGAGAAGCGCTGGAGGGGCAGAGACGCCGATGCTACAGTACCCCCCCCCTTTAGGCCCCCTCTTTTTTTGGCCAGAAAGAAATTTTTCAAGGAGAAGCGGGGCGTTGATGTTCTCCCTGGGTTCCCAAGTTCTCTCCTCAGGACCAAACCTCTTCCAATCTACCAGAAAAAAGGTCTTTCCTCTTACCCTCTTGGAGGCCAGAATACTCTCTACCTCAAAGACGTCATCAGCGGAAACCGGAGCAGGAGGGACACCTGGATTATTGGAAAAAGAGTTAAAGACAACGGGTTTGAGGAGAGATACGTGGAAGGAGTTGGGAATCCGTAGGGTGGCCGGGAGTTTTAATTTGCCTGAGGACTTCGAAGGGACCGATGAATCGAGGGCCCAGCTTGAAGGAGGGTACTTTGAGCCGCACATGTTTGGACGAGAGCCAAACCTTGTCTCCCGGACGGAATTGAGGCGGATCCAGACTTCTCTTATCAGCATATCTCTTCATCCGCTCAGAGGACAGAAGAAGAGCGGACCTGGTACTCTCCCAAATAGTAGAAAATTCGCTGACAAGAGACTCCGCAGCAGGGTTGTCCACAGAAACGGAGACAGGGAGCGGAATCTGGAGGTGCTGGCCATAGACAATAAAGAACGGGGACTTGGAAGAGGATTCGCTCTCGTGGTTATTATAAGAGAACTCGGCCCAAGGAAGGAGGTCCACCCAATCAGAATGGTGGGCATTAACAAAGTGCCGGAGATAGCTGGTAAGGATCTGATTGATCCGCTCCACTTGACCATTGGACTGAGGGTGGTAAGCGGAGGAGAAGTCCCGGGTGACGTCCAGCAGTTTACATGTGGCTCTGCAGAAGCGTGAGGTAAACTGAACCCCTCGATCCGACACGATGTGGAGGGGTAGGCCATGGAGACGGAAGATATGGCGAATAAAGTCCTTAGCCAGCTCAGGTGCAGACGGAAGACCAGGCAGGGGAATGAAGTGGGCCATTTTAGAGAAGCGGTCTGCGACCACCCAATTGACAGTACACCCGGCAGAGACAGGAAGATCGGTAATGAAGTCCATAGCAATGTGTTGCCACGGGGCAACAGGTATGGGAAGCGGCAGGAGATGACCAGCTGGTAAGTGTCTGGGAATTTTGTTGCGGCCACAAGATGAACAGGCAGAGACGAAGTCTACCACATCCTTACGCAGGGTAGACCACCAGTAATGCCGGGAAATGAGTAGGAAGGTCTTCTTTTGGCCGGCATGGCCAGCTAGTTTAGAAGAATAACCCCCTCTCACGGTCTGGAGGTGCCACGAACGTCTTGCCGGGTGGAAGACGAGTCAAATCCAAGGGGGCCACATTCATCACCTTGGAGGGGTCGATAATGTGCATAGGCTCCTCCTCTTGGTCGGAGGACAGGAAGGATCGGGACAAGGCATCAGCTTTGACATTTTTGTCCGCCGGGCGGAAATGAAGGATGAAATCGAAGCGGGCAAAGAACAAAGACCACCGGGCTTGACGTGGATTAAGTCTCTGGGCATTTTGGAGATATGCCAGGTTCTTGTGATCCATATAGATGATCACCGGGTATAGAGCCCCTTCAAGCAGGTAACGCCACTCCTCCAGCGCCAATTTAACGGCAAGCAGTTCTCGGTCTCCTATGGAGTAATTGCGCTCAGAGGAGGAGAAGATTTTAGAGAAAAAGCCGCAGGTTACCATTCTCCCGGAGGAAGACTTCTGGGTGAGCACCGCTCCGGCTCCAGAGGAGGAGGCATCAACCTCCAGGTAGAACTGTTTGTTGCAGTCCGGACGGTGCAGCACAGGGGCAGAGGAGAAGGCTTGTTTCAGGGAAAGGAAGGCCTCCTCAGCTTCGGATGACCATACCTTGGGATTTGCTCCCTTACGGGTGAGCGCAGATATGGGCGCAGTCAGTGACGAGAAGTGAGGAATGAAGAGACGATAGTAATTAGCGAAGCCCAGGAATCGCTGTATCGCCTTCAAGCCCTCCGGACGGGGCCACTTTAGGACAGCAGAGAGCTTCTCGGGATCCATTCGCAAGCCTGTCTGGGAGATAACATAGCCCAAGAAAGGAAGAGAGGTCTGCTCAAAAAGGCACTTCTCGTATTTAGCATAGAGGTGGTTCTGCCTGAGCCTAAGCAGGACCTGACGAACATCCCTCCGGTGTGTGGGAAGATCCGGAGAGAAGACCAAGATGTCGTCCAGGTATACCACCACGCAGGAGTAAAGAAGGTCACGGAAGATGTCGTTGACCAGTTCTTGGAAGACGGCGGGAGCATTGCAGAGACCGAAGGACATCACACGGTACTCATAGTGTCCGTCCCGGGTATTAAATGCTGTTTTCCACTCGTCTCCCTGACGGATACGGACCAGGTTATAAGCTTCACGTAGATCCAGCTTGGAGAAGATCCTGGCGCCTTTAAGACGATCAAATAACTCAGAGATGAGCGGAAGGGGGTATTTATTTTTAACCGTGATCTGATTGAGACCTCTATAGTCAATACAGGGGCGTAGCGAGCCGTCTTTCTTTTTGACAAAGAAGAATCCGGCTCCAGCCGGGGAGGTAGATTTCCGGATAAATCCCCTAGCCAGATTCTCTTCAATGTACTCAGACATGGCCCGGGTCTCGGCTGCAGACAACGGGTAGATACGCCCACGGAGAGGAGTGGCGCCAGGTACCAGGTCGATCGGGCAGTCATATGGCCTATGGGGTGGCAACGTCTCTGCTTCCTTCTTACCGAAGACGTCCGCATAGGGCCAGTAAGGAGCCGGGAGACCTGGTAAATTAGCTGGAGTAGGCGGAGGGCGAACTGGGCGGACCGGAACCAGGCAGGTCCTATGGCAGTCTGGACCCCATCGGAGTACTTCACCGGATCGCCAGTTCAATACGGGTTCGTGTGTCTGGAGCCAAGGTAGACCTAGCAACAGGGAGTGAGAAAGTCCGGACAACACATGGAATGAGATTTCCTCAGAGTGCAGCATTCCCACCTGCAGGGTTATGGGTTCAGTGACGAGCAGGATGGTCTCCGAGAGAAGTCTTCCATCCACGGAGGCAACTGATAATGGTTCAGCCAGGGACTTGGTGGGAATACGGTATCTCTCTACCAGAGACTGGGAGATGAGGTTTCCAGCAGCTCCAGAATCCAGGTGGGCAAGTTCAAAGTGACGGTTTTCTCCCCAAGCAATAGAGACCGGTAAAGTCAGAGACGGAGAGGGCTTACTTTTGTCTAGGAGGACCTCTCCGAGCGGTCCTAGACACTGGCGTTTCCCGGCTTCTCCGGGCAGGAACGGATGAAGTGCTCCATACTGCCACAATAGAAACAGCTTCCCTCGGCTCGGCGAGATTCTTGGCGAGATTTGATCATCTTGGTCTGGTCGATCTGCATAGGTTCAGGCGAGGGCGCCCGCGGAGTGACTGATTGAGAGGCAGGTCTCAGGGAAGTAGGAGCAGAGCAAGAAAAGTCTTTCTCCCAGGTAGTCTCTTTGGCACGTTCTTGGAACCGAATGCCAATCCGGGTAGCTAGTGACACCAGGTCATCCAGAGTGGTAGGAATGTCCCGACCAGCTAACTCATCCTTAATTCGACCGGAAAGACCCTCCCAGAAGACGGACACCAGAGTCTCATTTTCCCAGGCAAGCTCAGAAGCGAGGGTGCGGAACCGTATGGCATATTGGCCCACGGTGAGACTCCCTTGGCGGAGACGTAACAGTGAGGAGGCAGAAGAGGTTTTCCGTCCAGGTTCATCGAAGACTTTCCGGAAAGCAGCGAGGAAAGACGGCAGGTCGGACACCAGGGGATCCCCTCTCTCCCACAGGGGATTTAGCCATGCCAGTGCCTCCCCAGTAAGATGGGACATGATGAAGGCCACCTTGGCTCGGTCGGAGATGAACTGGTATGCCAATAGCTCAAAGTGCAGGGTGCACTGGCTTATGAAACCCCGAGCTAAAGTAGGTTCGCCGGCAAAGCGTGGAGGTGCCAGAAGCCGAGGTCCATAGTCGGGTACCATGAAGGGACTGGATTGTGGTACCGCAGGAATGGGCATGGCTGGACCAGAGGTAGACATAGACAATTCACACAATGCGCCTAGACGAGAGTTAACGGACCGTAGATAGGACAGTACCACCTCCTGCTGAGTTTTCTGACGTAAGACTTCCTGGTGCAGATCGGAGATCTGGGGGCCACCGGGTTCCATGGCCCGAGCAAACTGTAACGGGTCTGGGAGGTGGAACCTCTGTGCAACTATACAAGGGGGCAGTCCATGTAAGTAAGCGGGTGGCTCCCAGGGAAGACGGGCAGGTAGTCACGGCAAGTGACAGGGACAGTCTCTGGGTAGAGGGGCAGGTAGTCACGGCAAGTGACAGGGACAGTCTCTGGGTAAAAGGACGGGTACTCACGGCAAGTGACAGGGACAGTCTCTGGGTAGAAGGACAGCAGGCAGGTAGCTGGTGAGCGCTCCCAGGTGAGCGGGCGAGAGTCTCTGGACGGGCAGGTGGTCACGGCAAGTGACGGCAGAGCCTCCAGGTAGGCTAGCAGACAGGTAGCAGGTGAGCGCTCCCAGGTGAGCAGGCAAGAGTCTCTGGACAGGCATGTGGTCACGGCAAGTGACGGCAGAGCCTCCAGGTAGGCTAGCAGACAGGTAGCAGATGAGCGCTCCCAGGTGAGCGAGCAGGCTGGTCCATAGACAGACTGACAGGTGTAGGAAAGCAGACCGTCGGACCGCAGGCTTGCAAGCAGGTAAACGGATATCAGGCAGGTATCAAGCAGGAATCAGGCAGGTAACTGGCAGGTAACAAGCAGGAATCTGGCAGGTGACTGGCAGGTAACAAGCAGGAATCTGGCAGGTGACTGGCTGGTAACTGGTAAAGGGACCTGAGGGCTGAAGCAGAGTGAAGGCTTTGCAACAACATTGCTCGGGCACCTCCATTTTGGAGGAGGTGCCTTAAATATGGGAGGTCCTCCGGCAATTGGCCCGGGGACTCCTTAGGACGGCGCGAGCGGTCCCTTTAAGAGAGGGGGAGCGCGCGCGCGCTATAAGCACACTGCCGGGGAAGGAGCGCGTGCCGGAAGCAGCGGGGAGAGAAGCGCTGGAGGACGCCGCGCCAGGAGTGGGGAGGTTAGAGGGACGGCGTCTTTGCCTAGTACGGGGAGAGACGTCGATGCTACAGCGACGATGATGTCATAATGGTCGTCATGGCGACGATGATGTCATAAAGGTCGTCATGGCGATGATGATGTAATAATGGTCGTCATAGCGACGATGATGTAAAAATGGTCGTCATGGCAACAATGATGTCATAATGGTCGTCATGACGACTGTGATGTCATAATGGTCGTCATGGCAACAATGACGTCATAATGGACGTCATGGCAACGATGATGTCATAATTGTCGTCATGGCAACGATGAAATCATAATCGTCGTCACGGCAATGTTGATGTCATAATGCTCATCATGCTGACCGTGATGTCATAATAATTGCCATGGCAACAATGTTGTCATAAATGTCGTCATGGCGAAGGTGATGTCATAATGGTCGTCATGGCGATGGTGATTTCATAATGGCCGTCATGGCGACGGTGATGTCATAATGGCCGTCATGGCGACGGTGATGTCATAATGGTCGTCATGGCGACGATGATGTCATAATGGTCGTCATGGCGATGATGATGTCATCATGGTCGTCATGGCGATGATGATGGAAAAATGGTCGTCATGGCGACGATGATGTCATAATGGTCGTCATGACGACCGTGATGTCATTATGGTCGTCATGGCAACAATGATGTCATAATGGACGTCATGGCGACGATGATGTCATAATGGTCGTCAAGGTGATGATGATGTCAATAAGGTCGTCATGGCTATGGTGATGTCATAATGGTCGTTATGACGACGGTGATGTCATAATGGTTGCCATGGCAACAATGTTGTCATAATGGTCGTCATGGCGAAGGTGATGTCATAATGGTTGTCATGGCGATGATGATGTCTTTATGGTCGTCATGGCAACGATGATGTCATAATTGTCGTCATGGCAACGATGAAGTCATAATCGTCGTCACGGCAATGCTGATGTCATAATGCTCATCATGCCGACCGTGATATCATAATAATTGCCATGGCAACATTATTGTCATAAAGGTCGTCATGGCGAAGGTGATGTCATAATGGTCGTCATGGCGAAGGTGATGTCATAATGGTCGTCATGGCGACGGTGATTTCATAATGGCCGTCATGGCGACGGTGATGTCATAATGGTCATCATGACGACGGTGATGTCATATTGGTCGTCATGGCAACGATGATGTCACAATGGTCGTCATGGCAAAGGTGATGTCATAATTGTTGTCATGGCGACGTTGATGTCATAACGGTTGCCATGGCAACAATGTTGTCATAATGGTCGTCATGGCGAAGGTGTTCTCATAATGGTCGTCATAGCGACGATGATGTCATAATGGTCATCATGGCGATGATGATGTCATAATGGTCGTCATGGCAAGGTGATGTCATATTGATCGTCATGGCGACGGTGATTTCATAATGGTCGTCATGGCGACGGTGATGTCATAATGGTCATCATGGCAATGATGAGGTCATAATGGTTGTCATGGCGACGATTATGTCATAATTGTCATCATGGCAACGATGATGTCATAATGGTCATCAAGGCAAAGGTGATGTTATAATGGTTGTCATGGCGACGATGATGTCATAATGGTCGTCATGGCGACGATGATGTCATAATGGTCGTCATGACGATGATGATGTCATCATGGTCGTCATGGCGATGATGATGTCATCATGGTCGTCATGGCGACGATGATGTCATAATGGTCGTCATGGCGACGGTGATGTCATAATGATTGCCATGTCAACAATGTTGTCATAATGGTCGTCATGGCGAAGGTGATGTCATAATGGTTGTCATGGCGATGATGATGTCATTATGGTCGTCATGGCAATGATGATGTCATAATTGTCGTCATGGTAACGATGAAGTCATAATCGTCGTCGCGGCAAAGCTGATGTCATAATGCTTATCATGCCGACCGTGATATCATAATAATTGCCATGGCAACATTATTGTCATAAAGGTCGTCATGGCGAAGGTGATGTCATAATGGTCGTCATGGCGAAGGTGATGTCATAATGGTCGTCATGGCGACGGTGATTTCATAATGGCCGTCATGGCGACGGTGATGTCATAATGGTCGTCATGGCAACGATGATGTCACAATGGTCGTCATGGCGACGATGATGTCATAATGGTCATCATGGCGTTGGTAATGTCATAATGGTCGTCATGGCGACGGTGATGTCATAATGGTCGTCATGGCAAAGGTGATGTCATATTGGTCGTCATGGCGACAATTATGTCATAATGGTCTTCATGGCGACGATGATGTCATAATGGTCGTCATGGCGACGGTGATTTCATAATGGCCGTCATGGCGACGGTGATGTCATAATGGTAGTCATGACGACGGTGATGTCATAATGGTCGTCATGGCGACGATGATGTCACAATGGTCGTCATGGCGATGATGATGTCATAATGGTCGTCATGGCGATGATGATGTCATAATGGTCGTCATGGCGACAGTGATGTCATAATGGTCGTCATGGCAATGGTGATGTCACAATGGTCGTCATGGCAAACGTAATGTCATCATGGTCAAAATGGCGACAATGATGTCATAATGGTCGTCATGGCAAAGGTGATGTCATAATGGTCGTCATGGCGAAGGTGATGTCATAATGGTCATCATGGCAAAGGTGATGTCATATTGGTCGTCATGGCGACGGGGATTTCATAATGGTCGTCATGGCGATGATGAGGTCATAATGGTTGTCATGGCGACGATTATGTCATAATGGTCATCATGACAATCATGAGGTCATAATGGTTGTCATGGCGACGATTATGTCATAATGGTCATCATGGCAACGATGATGTCATAATGGTCGTCATGGCAATGGTGATGTCATAATGGTCGTCATGGCAAAGGTGATGTCATAATGGTCGTCATGGCGACGATGATGTCATAATGGTCATCATGGCGACGATGGTGTCATAATGGTCGTCACGGCGATGATGATGTCATAATAGTCGTCATTGCGACGATGATGTCAAAATGGTCATCATGGCGATGATGATGTCTTAATGGTCGTCATGACGACAGTGATGTCATAATGGTCGTCATGGCAACGATGATGTCATAATGGTCGACATCGCGACGATGATGTCATAATGGTCGTCATGGCGACGATGAAGTCATAATGGTCATCATGGCGACGATGATGTCATAATGGTCGTCATGGCTATGGTGATGTCATAATTGTAGTCATGGCGACGGTGATGTCATAATGATTGCCATGGCAACAATGTTGTCATTATGGTCGTCATGGCAACGATGATGTCATAATGGTTGTGATAGCGACGATGATGTCATAATGGTCATCATGGCGATGATGATGTCATAATGGTCGTCATGGCAACGATGAAGTCTTAATCGTCGTCACGGCAATGGTGATGTCATAATGCTCATCATGGCGACTGTGATGTCATAATAATTGCCATGGCAACAATGATGTCATAATGGTTGTCATGGCGAAGGTGATGTCATATTGGTCGTCATGGTGACGGTGATTTCATAATGGTCGTCATGGCGACGGTGATGTCATAATGTTTGCAATGGCAACAATGTTGTCATAAAGGCCGTCATGGCGACGATGATGTCAAAATGGTCGTCATGGCGACGATGATGTCATAATGGTAGTCAAGGCAACGATGATGTCATAATGGTTGTCATGGCAACGATGATGTCATAATGGTCGTCATGGCGACGGTGATGTCATAATGGTCATCATGGCGACGATGATGTCATAATGGTTGTCATGGCGACGATTATGTCATAATGGTCATCCTGGCAACGAGGATGTCATAATGGTCTTTATGGCAAAGGTGATGTCATAATGGTCGTCATGGCGACGATGATGTCTTAACGGTAATCATTGCGACGATGATGTCAAAATGGTCATCATGGCTATGATGATGTCATAATGGTTGTCATGGCGACAATTATGTCATAATGGTCATCATGGCAACGATTATGTCATAATGGTTGTCATGGCAATGGTGATGTCATAATGGTCTTCATGGTAAAGGTGATGTCATAATGGTCGTCATGACGACGATGATGTCATAATGGTCGTCATGGCTATGGTGATGTAATAATTATTGTCATGGCGACGTTGATGTCATAATGTTTACCATGGCAACAATGTTGTCATAATGGTCGTCATGGCGAAGGTGATGTCATAATTGTCGTCATAGCGACGATGATGTCATAATGGTCATCATGGCGATAAAGATGTCATAATGGTCGTCATGGCAACGATGAAGTCATAATCGTCATCATGGCAATGGTGATGTCATAATGGTCGTCATGGCAAAGGTGTTGTCATATTTGTCGTCATGGCGACGGTGTTTTCATAATGGTCGTCATGGCGACTGTGATGTCATAATGGTCGTCATGGCAATGATGAGGTCATAATGTTGTCATGGCGACGATTAGGTCATAATGGTCATCATGGCAACGATGATGTCATAATGGTCGTCATGGCAATGGTGATGTCATAATGGTCATCAAGGCAAAGGTGATGTCATAATGGTCGTCATGGCGACGATGGTGTCATAATGGTCGTCATGGCGACGATGATGTCATAATGGTCGTCATGGCGATGATGATGTCATAATGGTCGTCATGGCGACGATGATGGAAAATGGTCGTCATGGCGACGATGATGTCATAATGGTCGTCATGACAACGGTGGTGTCATAATGGTCGTCATGGCAACAATGACTTCATAATGGACATCATGGCGACGATGATGTCATAATGGTCGTCAAGGTGATGATGATGTCAGTAAGGTCGTCATGGCTATGGTGATGTCATAATGGTCGTCATGGCGATGGTGATGTCATAATGGTTGCCATGGCAACAATGTTGTCATAATGGTCGTCATGGCGAAGGTGATGTCATAATGGTTGTCATGGCGATGATGATGTCATTATGATCGTCATGGCAACGATGATGTCATAATTGTCGTCATGGCAACGATGAAGTCATAATCGTCGTCACGGCAATGTTGATGTCATAATGCTCATCATGCCGACCGTGATGTCATAATAACTGCCATGGCAACAATATTGTCATAAAGGTCGTCATGGCGAAGGTGATGTCATAATGGTCGTCATGGCGACGGTGATTTCATAATGGCCGTCATGGCGACGGTGATGTCATAATGGTCGTCATGATGACGGTGATGTCATAATGGTCGTCATGGCAACGATGATGTCACAATGGTCGTCATGGCGACGATGATGTCACAATGGTCGTCATGGCGACGATGATGTCATAATGGTCGTCATGTCAATGATGAGATCATAATGTTCGTCATGGCGACGGTGATGTAATATTGGTCGTCATGGCGACGATGATGTCATAATGGTCATCATGGCTTTGGTGATGTCATAATGGTCGTCATGGCTTTGGTGATGTCATAATGGTCGTCATGGCGACGGTGATGTCATAATGGTCGTCATGGCGACGGTGATGTCATAATGGTCGTCATGTCAATGATGAGATCATAATGTTCGTCATGGCGACGGTGATGTAATATTGGTCGTCATGGCGACGATGATGTCATAATGGTCATCATGGCTTTGGTGATGTCATAATGGTCGTCATGGCTTTGGTGATGTCATAATGGTCGTCATGGCGACGGTGATGTCATAATGGTCGTCATGGCGACGGTGATGTCATAATGGTCGTCATGGCGACGGTGATGTCATAATGGTCGTCATGGCAATGGTGATGTCAGAATGGTCGTCATGGCAAAGGTGATGTCAGAATGGTCGTCATGGCGACGATGATGTCATAATGGTCGTCATGGCGACGATGATGTCATAATGGTCGTCATGGCGACGATGATGTCATAATGGTCATCATGGCAACGATGATGTCATATTGGTTGTCATGGCAATGGTGATGTCATAATGGTCGTCATGGCAAAGGTGATGTCAGAATGGTCATCATGGCGACGATGATGGCATAATGGTCGTCATGGCGACGATGATGTCATAATGGTCATCATGGCGACGATGATGTTATAATGTTAGTCATGGCGACGATTATGTCAATATGGTCGTCATGGCTATGGTGATGTCATAATTGTAGTCATGGCTATGTTGATGTCATAATGGTTGCCATGGCAACATTGTTGTCATAATGGTCGTCATGGCGACGGTGATGTCATAATGGTCGTCATGGCAATGGTGATGTCAGAATGGTCGTCATGCAAAGGTGATGTCAGAATGGTCATCATGGCGACGATGATGTCATAATGGTCGTCATGGCGACGATGACGTCATAATGGTCGTCATGGCGATGATGATGTCCTAATGGTCGTCATGGCGACGATGATGTCATAATGGTCGTCATGGCGACGGTGATGTCAGAATGGTCGTCCTGGCAAAGGTAATGTCATAATAGTCGTCATGACGACGATGATGTCATAATGGTCGTCATGGCGACGATGATGTCATAATGGTCGTCATGCCGACGATGATGTTATTATGGTCATCATGCCCACGATTATGTCATAATGGTCGTCATGGCGACGATGAGGTCATAATGGTCGTCATGGCGATGATGATGTCAAAATGGTCGTCATGGCAAAGGTGACGTCATAAAGGTCAACATGGCGATGATGATGTCATAATGGTCGTCATGGCGATGATGATGTCATAAAGGTCGTCATGGCGACGATGATGTCATAATGGTCGTCATGGCGACGATGATGTCATAATGGTAGTCATGGCAACGATGATGTCATAATGGTCGTCATGGCAACGATGATTTCAAAATGGTCGTCATGGCGATGATGATGTCATAATGGTCGTCATGTTGACGGTGATGTCATAATGGTCATCATGGCGACGATGATGTCATAATGGTTGTCATGGCGACGATTATGTCATAATTGTCATCATGGCGACGATGATGTCATAATGGTTGTCATGGCGATGATGTCATTATGATCGTCATGGCAACGATGATGTCATAATTGTCGTCATGGCAACGATGAAGTCATAATCGTCGTCACGGCAATGTTGATGTCATAATGCTCATCATGCCGACCGTGATGTCATAATAACTGCCATGGCAACAATATTGTCATAAAGGTCGTCATGGCGAAGGTGATGTCATAATGGTCGTCATGGCGACGGTGATTTCATAATGGCCGTCATGGCGACGGTGATGTCATAATGGTCGTCATGATGACGGTGATGTCATAATGGTCGTCATGGCAACGATGATGTCACAATGGTCGTCATGGCGACGATGATGTCACAATGGTCGTCATGGCGACGATGATGTCATAATGGTCGTCATGTCAATGATGAGATCATAATGTTCGTCATGGCGACGGTGATGTAATATTCGTCGTCATGGCGACGATGATGTCATAATGGTCATCATGGCTTTGGTGATGTCATAATGGTCGTCATGGCGACGGTGATGTCATAATGGTCGTCATGGCGACGGTGATGTCATAATGGTCGTCATGGCGACGGTGATGTCATAATGGTCGTCATGGCAATGGTGATGTCAGAATGGTCGTCATGCAAAGGTGATGTCAGAATGGTCATCATGGCGACGATGATGTCATAATGGTCGTCATGGCGACGATGACGTCATAATGGTCGTCATGGCGATGATGATGTCCTAATGGTCGTCATGGCGACGATGATGTCATAATGGTCGTCATGGCGACGGTGATGTCAGAATGGTCGTCCTGGCAAAGGTAATGTCATAATAGTCGTCATGACGACGATGATGTCATAATGGTCGTCATGGCGACGATGATGTCATAATGGTCGTCATGCCGACGATGATGTTATTATGGTCATCATGCCCACGATTATGTCATAATGGTCGTCATGGCGACGATGAGGTCATAATGGTCGTCATGGCGATGATGATGTCAAAATGGTCGTCATGGCAAAGGTGACGTCATAATGGTCAACATGGCGATGATGATGTCATAATGGTCGTCATGGCGATGATGATGTCATAAAGGTCGTCATGGCGACGATGATGTCATAATGGTCGTCATGGCGACGATGATGTCATAATGGTAGTCATGGCAACGATGATGTCATAATGGTCGTCATGGCAACGATGATTTCAAAATGGTCGTCATGGCGATGATGATGTCATAATGGTCGTCATGTTGACGGTGATGTCATAATGGTCATCATGGCGACGATGATGTCATAATGGTTGTCATGGCGACGATTATGTCATAATGGTCATCATGGCAACGATGATGTCATAATGGTTGTCATGGCAATGGTGATGTCATAATGGTCGTCATTTCAAAGGTGATGTCAGAATGGTCATCATGGCGACGATGATGGCATAATGGTCGTCATGGCGACGATGATGTCATAATGGTCATCACGGCGACGATGATGTTATAATGGTAGTCATGGCGACGATTATGTCAATATGGTCGTCATGGCTATGGTGATGTCATAATTGTAGTCATGGCTACGTTGATGTCATAATGGTTGCCATGGCAACAATGTTGTCATAATGGTCGTCATGACGATGATGATGTCATTATGGTCGTCATGGCAACGATGATGTCATAATGGTCATCATAGCGACGATGATGTCATAATGGTCGTCATGGTGACTGTGATGTCATAATGGTCATCATGGCGACGATGATGTCATAATGGTTGTCATGGCGACTATTATGTCATAACGGTCATCATGGCAACGATGATGTAATAATGGTTGTCATGGCAATGGTGATGTCATAATGGTCGTCATGGCAAAGGAGATGTCAGAATGGTCATCATGTCGACGATGATGGCATAATGGTCGTCATGGCGACGATGATGTCATAATGGTCATCATGGCGACGATGATGTTATAATGGTTGTCATGGCAACGATTATGTCAATATGGTCGTCATGGCTATGGTGATGTCATAATTGTAGTAATGGCTACGTTGATGTCATAATGATGTCATAATGGTTGCCATGACGATGATGATGTCATTATGGTCGTCATGGCAACGATGATGTCATAATGGTCGTCATGACGATGATGATGTCATTATGGTCGTCATGGCAACGATGATGTCATAATGGTCATCATAGCGACGATGATGTCATAATGGTCATCATGGCGATGATGATGTCATAATGGTCGTCATAGCAACGATGAAGTCATAATCGTCGTCACGTCAATGGTGATGTCATAATGCTCATCATGGCAATGGTGATGTCATAATGGTCGTCAAGGCAAAGGTGATGTCATATTGGTCGTCATGGCGACGGGGATTTCATAATGGTCGTCATGCTGACGGTGTTGCCATAATGGTCGTCATGCCCACGATTATGTCATAATGGTCGTCATGGCGACTGTGATTTCATAATGGTCTTCATGGTGACAATGATGTCATAATGGTCGTCATGGCGATGATGAGGTCATAATGGTCGTCATGGCGACGATGATGTCAAAATGGTCGTCATGGCGACGATGAGGTCATAATGGTCGTCTTGACGACGGTGATGTCATAATGGTCATCATGGCGACGATGAAGTAATAATGGTCATCATGGCAACGATGTCATAATGGTCATCATGGCGACGATTATGTCTTAATGGTCGTCTTGACGACGGTGATGTCATAATGGTCGTCATGGCGACGACGAAGTAATAATGGTCATCATGGCAACGATGTCATAATGGTCATCATGGCGACGATTATGTCAATATGGTCTTCATGGCTATGGTAATGTCATAATTGTAGTCATGGCGACGGTGATGTCATAATGGTTGTCATGACGATGATGATGTCATTATGGTCGTCATGGCAACGATGATGTCATAATTGTCGTCATGGCAACGATGAAGTCATAGTCGTCGTCACAGCAATGCTGATGTCATAATGCTCATCATGCCGACCGTGATATCATAATAATTGCCATGGCAACAATATTGTCATAAAGGTCATCATGGCGAAGGTAATGTCATAATGGTCGTCATGGCGACGGTGATTTCATAATGGCCGTCATGGCGACGGTGATGTCATAATGGTCATCATGACGACGGTGATGTCATAATGGTCGTCATGGCGACGGTGATGTCATAATGGTCGTCATGGCAACGATGATGTCACAATGGTCGTCATGGCGACGATGATGTCATAATGGTCATCATGGCTTTGGTAATGTCATAATGGTCGTCATAGCAAAGGTGATGTCATATTGGTCGTCATGGCGACGGGGATTTCATAATGGTCGTCATGGCGACGGTGATGTCATAATGGTCATCATGGCAATGATGAGGTCATAATGGTCGTCATGGCGACGATTATGTCATAATGGTCATCATGGCGACGATGATGTCATATTGGTCGTCATGGCGACGGTGATTTCATAATGGCCGTCATGGCGACGGTGATGTCATAATGGTCGTCATGATGACGGTGATGTCATAATGGTCGTCATGGCAACGATGATGTCACAATGGTCGTCATGGCAATGATGATGTCATAATGGTCGTCATGGCGATGATGATGTCATAATGGTCATCATGGCGACGGTGATGTCATAATGGTTGTCATGGCAGAGGTGATGTCATAATGATCAACATGGCGACGATGATGTCATAATGGTCGTCATGGCGACAATGATGTCATAATGGTCGTCATGGTGACGATGATGTCATTATGGTCGTCATGGCGACGATGACGTCATAATGGTCGTCATGGCGATGATGATGTCATAATGGTCATCATGGCAACGGTGATGTCATAATGGTCGTCATGGCGATAGTGATGTCATAATGGTCATCATGGCAATTGTGATGTCAGAATGGTTGTCATGGCAGAGGTGATGTCATAATGATCAACATGGCGACGATGATGTCATAATGATCAGCATGGCGACGATGATGTCATAATGGTCGTCATGGCGACAATGATGTCATAATGGTCGTCATGGTGACGATGATGTCATTATGGTCGTCATGGCGACGATGACGTCATAATGGTCGTCATGGCGACGATGACGTCATAATGGTCATCATGGCGACGATTATGTCATAATGGTCGTCATGGCGACGATGATGTCATAATGGTCGTCATGGCGACGATGATGTCATAATGGTCGTCATGGCGACGATGATGTCATAATGGTCGTCATGGCGACGATGATGTCATAATGGTCGTCATGGCGACGATGATGTCATAATTGTCGTCATGGCGACGATGAAGTCATAATAGTCGTCACAGCAATGCTGATGTCATAATGCTCATCATGCCGACCGTGATATCATAATAATTGCCATGGCAACAATATTGTCATAAAGGTCATCATGGCGAAGGTAATGTCATAATGGTCGTCATGGCGACGGTGATGTCATAATGGTCATCATGACGACGGTGATGTCATAATGGTCGTCATGGCAACGATGATGTCACAATGGTCGTCATGGCGACGATGATGTCATAATGGTCATCATGGCTTTGGTAATGTCATAATGGTCGTCATGGCGACGGTGATGTCATAATGGTCGTCATAGCAAAGGTGATGTCATATTGGTCGTCATGGCGACGGGGATTTCATAATGGTCGTCATGGCGACGGTGATGTCATAATGGTCATCATGGCAATGATGAGGTCATAATGGTCGTCATGGCGACGATCATGTCATAATGGTCATCATGGCGACGATGATGTCATAATGGTCGTCATGGTGACAATGATGTCATAATGGTCGTCATGGTAAAGGTGATGTCATAATGGTCGTCATGGCGAAGGTGATGTCATAATGGTCGTCATGGCAAAGGTGATGTCATATTGGTCGTCATGGCGACGGGGATTTCATAATGGTAGTCATGGCGATGATGAGGTCATAATGGTTGTCATGGCGACGATTATGTCATAATGGTCATCATGACAATGATGAGGTCATAATGGTTGTCATGGCGACGATTATGTCATAATGGTAATCATGGCAACGATGATGTCATAATGGTCGTCATGGCAATGGTGATGTCATAATGGTCGTCATGGCAAAGGTGATGTCATAATGGTCGTCATGGCGACGATGATGTCATAATGGTCGTCATGGCGGCGATGGTGTCATAATGGTCGTCATGGCGATGATGATGTCATAATGGTCGTCATTGCGACGATGATGTCAAAATGGTCATCATGGCGACGATGATGTCTTAATGGTCATCATGACGATAGTGATGTCATAATGGTCGTCATGGCAACCATGATGTCATAATGGTCGACATCGCGACGATGATGTCATAATGGTCGTCATGGCGACGATGAAGTCATAATGGTCATCATGGCGACGATGATGTCATAATGGTCGTCATGGCTATGGTGATGTCATAATTGTAGTCATGGCGACGGTGATGTCATAATGATTGCCATGGCAACAATGTTGTCATAATGGTTGTCATGGCGAATGTAATGTCATAATGGTTGTGATAGCGACGATGTTGTCATAATGGTCATCATGGCGATGATGATGTCATAATGGTCGTCATGGCAACGATGAAGTCATAATCGTCGTCACGGCAATGGTGATGTCATAATGCTCATCATGGCGACGGTGATGTCATAATAATGGCCATGGCAACAATGTTGTCATAATGGTTGTCATGGCGAAGGTGATGTCATATTGGTCGTCATGGCGACGGTGATGTCATAATGGTCGCCATGGCAACGATGTTGTCATAATGGTTGCCATGGCAACGATGTTGTCATAAAGGCCGTCATGGCGACGATGTTGTCATAAAGGCCGTCATGGCGACGATGATGTCAAAATGGTCGTCATGGCGACGATGATGTCATAATGGTCGTCATGGCGACGATGATGTCATAATGGTTGTCATGGCGACGGTGATGTCATAATGGTCATCATGGCGACGATGATGTCATAATGGTAATCATGGCGACGATGATGTCATAATGGTTGTCATGGCGACGTTGATGTCATAATGGTTACCATGGCAACAATGTTGTCATGATGGTCGTCATGGCGAAGGTGATGTCATAATGGTCGTCATAGCGACGATGATGTCATAATGGTCGTCATGGCAACGATGAAGTCATAATCGTCATCACGGCAATGGTGATGTCATAATGCTCATCATGGCAATGGTGATGTCATAATGGTCATCATGGCAAAGGTGATGTCATATTTGTCGTCATGGCGACGGTGATTTCATAATGGTCGTCATGGAGACGGTGATGTCATAATGGTCATCATGGCAACAATGACGTCATAATGGACGTCATGGCGACGATTATGTCATAATGGTCGTCAAGGTGATGATGATGTCAATAAGGTCGTCATGGCTATGGTGATGTCATAATGGTCGTCATGGCGACGGTGATGTCATAATGGTTGCCATGGCAACAATGTTGTCATAATGGTCGTCATGGCGAAGGTGATGTGATAATCGTTGTCATGGCGATGATGATGTCATTTTGGTCGTCATGGCAACGATGATGTCATAATTGTCATCATGGCAATGATGAAATCATGATCGTCGTCACGGCAATGTTGATGTCATAATGCTCATCATGCCGACCGTGATGTCATAATAATTGCCATGGCAGCAATGTTGTTATAAAGGTCGTCATGGCAATGGTGATGTCAGAATGGTCGTCATGGCAAAGGTGATGTCAGAATGGTCATCATGGCGACGATGATGTGAGAATGGTCGTCATGGCGACGATGACGTCATAATGGTCGTCATGGCGATGAAGATGTCATAATGGTCGTCATGGCGACGATGATGTCATAATGGTCGTCATGGCGACGGTGATGTCATAATGGTCGTCATGGCGACGATGCTGTCATAATGGTCGTCATGGCGACGGTGATGTCATAATGGTCGTCAAGGTGATGATGATGTCAATAAGGTCGTCATGGCTATGGTGATGTCATAATGGTCGTCATGGCGACGGTGATGTCATAATGGTTGCCATGGCAACAATGTTGTCATAATGGTCGTCATGGCGATGGTGATGTCATAATCGTTGTCATGGCGATGATGATGTCATTTTGGTCGTCATGGCAACGATGATGTCATAATTGTCGTCATGGCAACGATGAAATCATGATCGTCGTCACGGCAATGTTGATGTCATAATGCTCATCATGCCGACCGTGATGTCATAATAATTGCCATGGCAACAATGTTGTTATAAAGGTCATCATGGCGATGATGATGTCATAATGGTTGTCATGGCTACGTTTATGTCATAATGGTCATCCTGGCAACGATGATGTCATAATGGTCGTCATGGCGACGATGATGTCATAATGGTCGTCATGGCGACGATGATGTCATAATGGTCGTCATGGCGACGATGATGTCATAATGGTTATCATGGCGACGATGATGTCATAATGGTTGTCATGGCAATGGTGATGTCATAATAGCTTCACATCCAGCTGGATGAATGTCTCAAGTGGGGTACCACAGGACTCCGTCCTGGGACCTGTATTGTTCAACATCTTTATCAATGATTTAGGTGAAGGAATTGAGGGTAAACTGATTAAATTTGCTGATGACACAAAGCTAGGAGGGATAGCTAATACTAGAGAAGAGAGAGAGAGGATTCAAAAAGACCTAAATAAACTGGAGCAGTGGGCAGCAACCAACAGAATGGTTTTTAACAGGGAAAAATGCAAAGTACTACATCTGGGCAATAGAAATGAAAAAAGCATATACAGAATGGGAGGAATAGAGCTAAGCAACAGTACATGTGAAAAAGACTTAGGTATACTAATAGATCATAGACTGAACATGAGTCAACAGTGTGATGCAGCAGCAAAAAAGGCAAATACAATTCTGGGATGTATTAACAGAAGCATACAGTCTAGATCACGTGAAGTCATTATCGGTCTTTACTCCTCTTTGGTCAGACCTAATCTGGAATACTGTGTACAGTTTTGGGCACCACATTTTAAAAAAGACCTCGACAAACTGGAGCAAGTTCAGAGAAGAGCGACCAGAATGGTGACTGGTCTGCAAACCATGTCCTATGAGGAACGGTTGCAGGATTTGGGAATGTTTAGCTTGCAAAAAAGAAGACTGAGAGGAGACTTAATAGCTGTCTACAAATATGTCAAGGGCTGTCACATTGTAGAAGGATCATCTTTATTCTCATTTGCACAAGGAAAGACTAGAAGCAATGGGATGAAACTAAATGGGAGGAGACACAGATTAGATATTAGAAAAAACTTTTTGACAGTTAGGGTGATTAATGAGTGGAACAGGCTGCCACGAGAGGTGGTGAGCTCCCTTTCAATGGACGTCTTCAAACAGAGGCTGGACAGACATCTGTCTGAGATGATCTAGTGAATCCTGCTTTGAGCAGTGGGTTGGACCAGATGACCCAGGAGGTCCCTTCCAACTCTACCATTCTATGATTCTATGATTCTATGATTCTATGACTTTGCTGCATTATTTCAGGACTCTGCTGCGGTATTTAACGGCTCTGCTGCATTATTTAAGGACTTTGTTTCATTATTTAAGTACTCTGCTGCAGTATTTAAGTACTCTGCTGCATTACTGAAGGACTCTGCTGCGGTATTTAAAGACTTTGTTTCATTATTTAAGGACTCTGCTGCAGTATTTAAGTACTCTGCTGCATTATTTATGGACTCTGCTGCGTTATTTAAGGACTCTGCTGCTGTATTTAAGGACTCTGCTGCAGCATTTAAGGACTCTGCTGCATTATTTAATGACTGCTGCGGTATTTAAGGACTCTGCTGCGGTATTTAAGGACTCTGCTGCATTATTTAAGGACTTTGCTTCATTATTTAAGGACTCTGCTGCAGTATTTAAGGACTCTGCTGTATTAATTAAGCACTCTGCTGTGGTATTTAAGGACTTTGCTGCATTATTTAAGGAATCTGCTGCGGTATTTAAGGACTCTACTGCATTATTTAAGGACTCTGCTGCATTATGTATGGACTCTGCTGCGGTATTTAAGGAGTCTGCTGCATTATTTAAGGACTTTGCTGCATTATTCAAGGACTCTGCTGCGTTATCTAAGGACTGCTGCATTATTTAAGGACTCTGCAGTGCCATATAAGGACTCTGCTGCATTATTTAACGACTCTGCTGCATTATTTAAGACTCTGCTGTGGTATTTAAGGACTCTGCTGCAGTATTTAAGGACTCTGCTGCATTATTTAAGGACTTTGATGCATTATTCAAGGGCTCCGCTGCAGTATTTAAGGACTCTGCTGCATTATTTAAAGACTCTGCTACAGTATTTAAGGAATCTGCTGCATTATTTAAGGACTCTGCTGCATTATTTCAGGACTATACTGCGGTATTTAAGGGCTCTGAGTCATTATTTAAGGACTTTGTTTTATTATTTTAGGACTCTGTTGCAGTGTTTAAGGGCTCTGCTGCATTATTTAAGGAGTTTGCATCATTATTTAAGTACTCTGCTGCGATATTTAAGGACTCTGCTGTATTATATAAGGACTCTGCTGCTGTATTTAAGGACTCTGCTGCATTATTTAAGGACTCTGCTGCGGTATTTAAGGACTCTGCTGCGGTATTTGAGGACTCTGCTGCGGTATTTAAGGACTCTGCTGCATTATTTATGGACCTTGCTGCATTATTTAAGTACTCTACTGCAGTATTTAATGACTCTGCTGCATTATTTAAAGACTCTGCTGCAGCATTTAAGGACTCTGCTGCAATACTTAAGGACTCTGATGCAGTGTTTAAGGATGCTGCTGTGTTATTTAAAGACTGCTGCATTATTTAAGGACTTTGCTGCGGTATTTATGGACTCTGCTGCATTATTTAAGGACTCTGCTGCTTTATTTAAGGACACTGCTGCGGTATTTAAGGACTCTGCTGCATTATTTAAGGACTTTGCTGCATTATTTCAAGACTCTGCTGCGGTATTTAAGGGCTCTGCTGCATTATTTATGGACTTTGTTTCATTATTTAAGGACTCTGCTGCAGTATTTAAGTACTCTGCTGCATTACTTAAGGACTCTGCTGCTGGATTTAAGGACTTTGTTTCATTATTTAAGGACTCTGCTGCAGTATTTAAGCACTCTTCTGCATTATGTAAATACTCTGCTGCAGTATTTAAGGACTCTGCTGCGTTATTTAAAGACTCTGCTGCATTATTTAAGGACTCTGCTGAATTATTTAAGAACTCTGCTGCATTATTTAAGGACTTTGCTGCATTATTTCAGGACTCAGCTGCAATATTTAAGTGCTCTTCTGCATTATTTAGGTGCTTTGCTGCATTATTTATGGACTCTGCTGCGGTATTTAAGGACTCTGCTGCGTTATTTAAGGACTCTGCAGTGCCATTTAAGGACTCTGCTGCATTATTTAATGACTCTGCTGCATTATTTAAGACTCTTCTGTGGTATTTAAGGACTCTGCTGCATTATTTAAGGACTTTCCTGCATTATTTAAGGACTCTGCTGCAGTATTTAATGACTCTGCTGCTGCATTTAAGGACTCTGCTGCATTATTTAAGGAATCTTCTACATTTTTTAAGGACTCTGCTGAGGTATTTAAGGACTCTGCTGCATTATTTAAGGACTCTGCTGTATTATTTAAGGACTCTGCTGTGGTATTTAAGAACTCTGCTGCATTATTTAATGACTCTGCTGCGGTATTTAAGGACTCTGCTGTGGTATTTAAGGACTCTGCTGCAGTATTTAAGGACTCTGCTGCATTATTTAAGGACTTTGCTGCATTATCTAAGTACTCTACTGCAGTATTTAATGACTCTGCTGCATTATTTAAAGACTCTGCTGCGGCATTTAAGGACTCTGCTGCATTACTTAAGGACTATACTGCAGTGTTTAAGGATGCTGCTGCGTTATTTAAAGACTGCTGCTTTTTTTAAGGACTTTGCTGCGGTATTTATGGACTCTGCTGCATTATTTAAGGACTCTGCTGCTGTATCTAAGGACACTGCTGCTGTATTTAAGGACTTTGCTGCATTATTTAAGGACTCTGCTGCATTATTTAAGGAATCTGCTGCATCATTTAAGGACTTTGCTGAGGTATTTAAGGACTCTGCATTATGTAAGGACTCTGCTGCGGTATTTAAGGACTCTGGTGCATTATTTAAGGACTTTGCTGCATTATTTAAGGACTCTGCTGCGTTATTTAAGGACTCTGCTGCATTATGTAAGGACTCTGCTGCTTTATTTAAGGACTCTGTTGCATTATTTAAGGACTTTGCTGCATTATTATAGGCCTCTCCTGCAGTATTTAAGGGCTCTGCTGCATTATTTAAGGACTTTGTTTCATTATTTAAGGACTCTGCTGCAGTATTTAAGGGCTCTGCTGCATTATTTAAGGAATTTGCTGCATTATTTAAGGACTCTGCTGCGGTATTTAAGGACTCTGGTGCATTATTTAAGGACTTTGCTGCATTATTTAAGGACTCTTCTGCATTATTTAAGGACTCTGCTGCATTATGTAAGTACTCTGCTGCTTTATTTAAGGACTCTGCTGTGGTATTTAAGGACTCTGCTGCATTATTTAAGGAATTTGCTGCATTATTGAAGGCCTCTGCTGAGGTATTAAAGGGCTCTGCTGCCTTATTTAAGGACTTTGTTTCATTAATAAAGGACTCTGCTGCAGTATTTAAGTGCTCTGCTGCATTATTTAAGGAGTTTGCTGCATTATTTATGTACTCTGCTGTGGTATTTAAGGACTCTGCTGTATTATTTAAGGACTCTGCTGCGGTATTTAAGAACTCTGCTGCATTATTTAAGGACTTGCTGCATTATTTAAGGACTCTGCTGAGGTATTTAAGGACTCTGCTGCAGTATTTTATGGCTCTGCTGCATTATTTAAGGACTCTGCTGCATAGTTTAAGGACTTTGCTGAGGTATTTAAGGACTCTGTTTCATTATATTAGGACTATACTCTGGTATTTAAAGGCTATGCTGCTTTATTTAAGGACTTTGCTTCATTATTTAAGGACTCTTTGCAGTATTTTAGGGCTCTGCTGCATTATTTAAGGACTTTGCTGCATTATTTAAGGACTCTGCTGCGGTATTTAAGACAATGCTGTATTATTTAAGCACTCTGCTGTGGTATTTAAGGACTCTGCTGCATTATTTCAGGACTCTGCTGCGGTATTTAAGGACCCTGCTGCATTATTTAAGGACTCTGCTGCATTATGTTAGGACTCTGCTGCGGTATTTAAGGAATCTGGTGCATTATTTAAGGACTTTGCTGCATTATTTAATGACTCTGCTGCATTATTTAAGGACTCTACTGCGTTATTTAAGGACTCTGCTGCATTTTATAAGCACTCTGCTGCATTATGTAGGGACTCTGCAGCTTTATTTAAGGACTCTGCTGCATAATGTAAGGACTCTGCTGCGGTATTTAAGGAGTCTTCTGCATTATTTAAGGACTTTGCTGCATTATTTAAGGACTCTGCTGCATTATCTAAGGAATCTGCTGCATTAGTTAAGGACTCTGCAGTGCCATTTAAGGACTCTGCTTTATTATTTAAGGACTCTGCTGCATTATCTAAGACTCTGCTGTGGTATTAAAGATTCTGCTGCAGTATTTAAGGACTCTGCTGCATTATTTAAAGAATCTGCTATGGTATTTTAGTGCTCTGCTGCATTATTTAAGGACTCTGCTGCTTTATTTAAGGACTGTGCTGCGGTATTTAAGGACTCTGCTGCATTTTTAAGGACTTTGCTGCATTACTTCATGACTCTACTGTTGTATTTAAGGGCTCTGAGGCATTATTTAAGGACTTTGTTTCATTATTTAAGGACTCTGTTGCATTATTTAAAGAGTTTGCTGCATTATTTAAGTACTCTGCTGCGATATTTAAGGACTCTGCTGTATTATTTAAGGACTCTGCTGAGGTATTTAAGGACTCTGCATTATTTAAGGACTCTGCTGCGGTATTTAAGGACTCTGCTGCGGTATTTAAGGACTCTGCTGCGGTATTTAAGGACTCTGCTGCATTATTTAAGGACTTTGCTGCATTATTTAAGTACTCTACTGCAGTATTTAATGACTCTGCTTCATAATTTAAAGACTCTGCTGTGGCATTTAAGGACTCTGCTGCATTACTTAAGGACTCTGCTGCAGTGTTTAAGGACTCTGCTGCGGTATTTAAAGACTGCTGCATTATTTAAGGACTCTGCTGCATTATTTAAGGACTCTGCTGCATTATTTAAGGACTCTGCTGCTTTATTTAAGGACACTGCTACGGTATTTAAGGACTCTGCTGCATTATTTAAGGACTTTGCTGCATTATTTCAGGACTCTGCTGCGGTGTTTAACGGCTCTGCTGCATTATTTAAGGACTTTGTTTCATTATTTAAGTACTTTGCTGCAGTATTTAAGTACTCTGCTGCATTACTGAAGGACTCTGCTGCGGTATTTAAAGATTTTGTTTAATTATTTAAGGACTCTGCTGCAGTATTTAAGTACTCTGCTGCATTATTTATGGACTCTGCTGCGTTATTTAAGGACTCTGCTGCGGTATTTAAGGACTCTGCTGCAGCATTTAAGGACTCTGCTGCATTATATAATGGCTGCTGCGGTATTTAAGGACTCTGCTGCGGTATTTAAGGACTCTGCTTCATTATTTAAGGACTTTGCTTCATTATTTAAGGACTCTGCTGCAGTATTTTAGGGCTCTGCTGCATTATTTAAGGACTTTGCTGTATTATTTAAGGACTCTGCTGCGCTATTTAAGGACTCTGCTGTATTAATTAAGCACTCTGCTGTGGTATTTAATGACTTTGCTGCATTATTTAAGGACTCTGCTGCAGTATTTAAGGACTCTGCTGCATCATTTAAGGACTCTGCTGCATTATGTATGGACTCTGCTGCGGTATTTAAGGAGTCAGCTGCATTATTTAAGGACTTTGCTGCATTATTCAAGGACTCTGCTGCGTTATCTAAGGACTCTGCTGCATTACTTAAGGACTCTGCAGTGCCATATAAGGACTCTGCTGCATTATTTAACGACTCTGCTGCATTATTTAAGACTCTGCTGTGGTATTTAAGGACTCTGCTGCAGTATTTAAGGACTCTGCTGCATTATTTAAGGACTGTGATGCATTATTCAAGGGCTCTGCTGCAGTATTTAAGGACTCTGCTGCATTATTTAAAGACTCTGCTACAGTATTTAAGGACTCTGCTGCATTATTTAAGGACTCTGCTGCATTATTTCAGGACTATACTGTGGTTTTTAAGGGCTCTGAGTCATTATTTAAGGACTTTGTTTCATTATTTTAGGACTCTGTTGCAGTGATTAAGGTCTATGCTGCATTATTTAAAGAGTTTGCTTCATTATTTAAGTACTCTGCTGCGATATTTAAGGACTCTGCTGTATTACATAAGGACTCTGCTGCTGTATTTAAGGACTCTGCTGCATTATTTAAGGACTCTGCTACGGTATTTAAGGACTCTGCTGCGGTATTTGAGGACTCTGGTGCGTTATTTAAGGACTCTGCTGCATTATTTATGGACTTTGCTGCATTATTTAAGGACTCTACTGCAGTATTTAATGACTCTTCTGCATTATTTAAAGACTCTGCTGCGGCATTTAAGGACTCAGCTGCATTACTTAAGGACTCTGTTGCAGTGTTTAAGGACGCTGCTGTGTTATTTAAAGACTGCTGCATTATTTAAGGACTTTGCTGCGGTATTTATGGACTCTGCTGCATTATTTAAGGACTCTGCTGCTTTATTTAAGGACACTGCTGCGGTATTTAAGGACTCTGCTGCATTATTTAAGGACTTTGCTGCATTATTTCAAGACTCTGCTGCGGTATTTAAGGGCTCTGTTGCATTATTTATGGACTTTGTTTCATTATTTAAGGACTCTGCTGCAGTATTTAAGTACTCTGCTGCATTACTTAAGGACTCTGCTGCTGGATTTAAGGACTTTGTTTCATTATTTAAGGATTCTGCTGCAGTATTTAAGTACTCTGCTGCATTATGTAAGGGCTCTGCTGCGGTATTTAAGGACTCTTCTGCATTATTTAAGGACTTTGCTGCATTATTTAAGTATTCTGCTGCATTACTTAAAGACTGTGCTGTGGCATTTAAGGACTCTGCTGCATTACTTAAGGACTCTGCTGTGGCATTTAAGGACTCTGCTGCATTACTTAAGGACTCTGCTGCAGTATTTAAGCACTCTTCTGCGTTATGTAAAGACTCTGCTACATTATTTAAGGACTCTGCTGAATTATTTAAGGACTCTGCTGCGGTATTTAAGAACTCTGCTGCTTTATTTAAGTGCTCTTCTGCATTATTTAGGTGCTTTGCTGCATTATTTAAGGACTCTGCTGCGGTATTTAAGGACTCTGCTGCGGTATTTAAGGACTCTGCTGCATTATTTAAGGACTTTGCTGCATTATTTCAAGACTCTGCTGCGGTATTTAAGGGCTCTGCTGCATTATTTATGGACTTTGTTTCATTATTTAAGGACTCTGCTGCAGTATTTAAGGACTCTTCTGCAGTATTTAAGTACTCTGCTGCTGGATTTAAGGACTTTGTTTCATTATTTAAGGACTCTGCTGCAGTATTTAGGTACTCTGCTGCATTATGTAAGGGCTCTGCTGCGGTATTTAACCCCTTAAGCCCCGGAGCATTTTTCGTTTTTGCATTTTCGTTTTTGCTCCCCTTGTTTCCAGAGCCATAGCGTTTTTATTTTTTGGTCAATATGGCCATGTGAGGGCTTATTTTTTGCGGGACGAGTTGTACTTTTCAACGCCATTACTAGTTTTATCATATCCTGTACGGGAAAACGGGAAAAAAATTCCAAGTGCGGTAAAATTGCAAAAAAAGTGCAATACCACAGATGTTTTTTATTTATTTTTTTTACCATGTTCACTGAATGCTAAAACTGACCTGCCCTTCTTATTCTACAGGTCATTACGAGTTCACAGACACCAAACATGTATAGGTTCTTTTATATTTAAGTGGTGAAAAAAAATTCCAAAATTTGGTAAAAAAATAAATAAAAAAAAAAGCGCCATTTTCTAAGACCCGTAGCGTCTCCATTTTTCGTGATCTGGGGCTGGTTGATGGCTTATTTTTTGCGAGCCAGGCTGACGTTTTTATTGATAGCATTTGGGGTAGATCCGATGTTTTGATCGCCCGTTATTGCATTTTATTGCAATTTTGCGGCGACCAAAAAACGTAATTCTGGCGTTTAGAATTTTTTTCTCGCTACGCCGTTTACCGATCAGAATAATTCTTTTTTTATATTGATAGATCGGGCGATTCTGAACGCGGCGATACCAAATATGTGTATGTGGGTTTTTTTTTTATATATTTTATTTTGAATGGGGCGAAAGGGGGGTGATTTAAACTTTTATATTTTTTTATTTTTTTTTATATTTTTAAAAACTTTTTTTTTTTACTTTTTGCATGCTTCTATAGTCTCCATAGGAGACTAGAAGCAGCAGTTGTCCGATCGCCTCTGCTACATACAGGGGACGAGCAGGTCCCCTGCATGCAGCAGAAATGGTCCTGTGCTATGAGCGCCGACCACTAGGTGGCGCTCATAGCGACAAGATCATGACAACCACAGGCGTCTGCTGCAGACCCTGGGTTGTCATGCACGCCCATCGGCGACCCGCGATCACGTGACGGGGTCGCCGGTGGGCGGGGCTTATGACGCGCTACCCGGAAGCGCGCGTTAAATGCTGCTGTCGGAGATTGACAGCAGCATTTAACTGGTTAACAGCCGCGGGTGGATCGCGATTCCACCCACGGCTGTTGCGGGCACATGTCATCTGTAAGAATCAGCTGACATGTGCTCGGTTCAGTGAGGGCTCAGCGCCGGAGCCCTCACTGAACCGGCGGTACGCAAAAGTGCGTACTAATACGTCCCCGGTAAGTAAGGGGTTAAGGACTCTTCTGCATTATTTAAGGACTTTGCTGCATTATTTAAGTATTCTGCTGCAGTATTTAACTACTCTGCTGCATTACTTAAAGACTGTGCTGTGGCATTTAAGGACTCTGCTGCATTACTTAAGGACTCTGCTGCAGTATTTAAGCACTCTTCTGCGTTATGTAAAGACTCTGCTGCAGTATTTAAGGACTCTGCTGCATTATTTAAAGACTTTGCTGCATTATTTAAGGACTCTGCTGAATTATTTAAGGACTCTGCTGCGGTATTTAAGAACTCTGCTGCATTATTTAAGGACTTTGCTGCTTTATTTCAGGACTCAGCTGCGATATTTAAGTGCTCTTCTGCATTATTTAGGTGCTTTGCTGCATTATTTAAGGACTCTTCTGCGGTATTTAAGGACTCTGCTGCGTTATTTAAGGACTCTGCTGCATTATTTAAGACTCTGCAGTGCCATTTAAGGACTCTGCTGCATTATTTAATGACTCTGCTGCATTATTTAAGACTCTGCTGTGGTATTTAATGACTCTGCTGCATTATTTAAGGACTTTCCTGCATTATTTAAGGACTCTGCTGCAGTATTTACTGACTCTGCTGCGTTATTTAAAGACTCTGCTGCAGTATTTAAGGACTCTGCTGCTGCATTTAAGGACTCTGCTGCATTAGTTAAGGAATCTTCTACATTTTTTAAGGACTCTGCTGAGGTATTTAAGGACTCTGCTGCAGTATTTTATGGCTCTGCTGCATTATTTAAGGACTCTGCTGCATAGTTTAAGGACTTTGCTGAGGTATTTAAGGACTCTGTTTCATTATATTAGGACTCTACTCTGGTATTTAAAGGCTATGCTGCTTTATTTAAGGACTTTGCTTCATTATTTAAGGATTCTTTGCAGTATTTTAGGGCTCTGCTGCATTATTTAAGGACTTTGCTGCATTATTTAAGGACTCTGTTGCGGTATTTAAGACAATGCTGTATTATTTAAGCACTCTGCTGTGGTATTTAAGGACTCTGCTGCATTATTTCAGGACTCTGCTGCGGTATATAAGGACCCTGCTGCATTATTTAAGGACTCTGATGCGTTATGTTAGGACTCTGCTGCGGTATTTAAAGACTCTGGTGCATTATTTAAGGACTTTGCTGCGTTATTTAAGGACTCTATTGCGTTATTTAAGGACTCTGCTGCATTTTATAAGGACTCTGCTGCATTATGTAGGGACTCTGCTGCTTTATTTAAGGACTCTGCTGCATAATGTAAGGACTCTGCTGCAGTATTTAAAGACTTTGCTGCATTATTTAAGGACTCTGCTGAATTATTTAAGGACTCTGCTGCGGTATTTAAGAACTCTGCTGCATTATTTAAGGACTTTGCTGCTTTATTTCAGGACTCAGCTGCGATATTTAAGTGCTCTTCTGCATTATTTAGGTGCTTTGCTGCATTATTTAAGGACTCTGCTGCGTTATTTAAGGACTCTGCTGCATTATTTAAGACTCTGCAGTGCCATTTAAGGACTCTGCTGCATTATTTAATGACTCTGCTGCATTATTTAAGACTCTGCTGTGGTATTTAAGGACTCTGCTGCATTATTTAATGACTCTGCTGCATTATTTAAGACTCTGCTGTGGTATTTAATGACTTTGCTGCGTTATTTAAGGACTCTACTGCGTTATTTAAGGACTCTGCTGCATTTTATAAGGACTCTGCTGCTTTATTTAAGGACTCTGCTGCATAATGTAAGGACTCTGCTGCAGTATTTAAGGAGTCTTCTGCATTATTTAAGGACTTTGCTGCATTATTTAAGGACTCTGCTGCATTATCTAAGGAATCTGCTGCATTATTTAAAGACTCTGCAGTGCCATTTAAGGACTCTGCTGCATTATTTAAGGACTCTGCTGCATTATCTAAGACTCTGCTGTGGTATTTAAGGATTCTGCTGCAGTATTTAAGGACTCTGCTGCATTATTTAAAGAATCTGCTATGGTATTTATGCGCTCTGCTGCATTATTTAAGGACTCTGCTGCTTTATTTAAGGACTGTGCTGCGGTATTTAAGGACTCTGCTGCATTTTTAAGGACTTTGCTGCATTACTTCATGACTCTACTGTTGTGTTTAAGGGCTCTGAGGCATTATTTAAGGACTTTGTTTCATTATTTAAGGACTCTGTTGCAGTATTTAAGGGCTCTGCTGCATTATTTAAAGAGTTTGCTGCATTATTTAAGTACTCTGCTGCGATATTTAAGGACTCTGCTGTATTATTTAAGGACTCTGCTGAGGTATTTAATGACTCTGCTGCGGTATTTAAGGACACTGCTGCGGTATTTAAGGACTCTGCTGCGGCATTTAAGGACTCTGCTGTATTATTTAAGGACTTTGCTGCATTATTTAAGTACTCTACTGCAGTATTTAATGACTCTGCTTCATAATTTAAAGACTCTGCTGTGGCATTTAAGGACTCTGCTGCATTACTTAAGGACTCTGCTGCAGTGTTTAAGGACTCTGCTGCGGTATTTAAAGACTGCTGCATTATTTAAGGACTCTCCTGCATTATTTAAGGACTCTGCTGCGGTATTTAAGGACTCTGCTGCATTTTTTAAGGACTCTGCTGCTTTATTTAAGGACACTGCTACGGTATTTAAGGACTCTGCTGCATTATTTAAGGACTTTGCTGCATTATTTCAGGACTCTGCTGCGGTATTTAATGGCTCTGCTGCATTATTTAAGGACTTTCCTGCATTATTTAAGGACTCTGCTGCAGTATTTAATGACTCTGCTGCGTTATTTAAAGACTCTGCTGCAGTATTTAAGGACTCTGCTGCTGCATTTAAGGACTCTGCTGCATTATTTAAGGAATCTTCTACATTTTTTAAGGACTCTGCTGAGGTATTTAAGGACTCTGCTGCATTATTTAAGGACTCTGCTGTATTATTTAAGGACTCTGCTGCATTATTTAATGACTCTGCTGCGGTATTTAAGGACTCTGCTGTGGTATTTAAGGACTCTGCTGCAGTATTTAAGGACTCTGCTGCATTATTTAAGGACTTTGCTGCATTATCTAAGTACTCTACTGCAGTATTTAATGACTCTGCTGCATTATTTAAAGACTCTGCTGCGGCATTTAAGGACTCTGCTGCATTACTTAAGGACTATACTGCAGTGTTTAAGGACGCTGCTGCGTTATTTAAAGACTGCTGCTTTTTTAAGGACTTTGCTGCGGTATTTATGGACTCTGCTGCATTATTTAAGGACTCTGCTGCTGTATCTAAGGACACTGCTGCTGTATTTAAGGACTTTGCTGCATTATTTAAGGACTCTGCTGCATTATTTAAGGAATCTGCTGCATCATTTAAGGACTTTGCTGAGGTATTTAAGGACTCTGCTGCATTATTTTAGGACTCTGCTGCTTTATTTAAGGACACTGCTGCTGTATTTAAGGACTTTGCTGCATTATTTAAGGACTCTGCTGCATTATTTAAGGAATCTGCTGCATTATTTAAGGACTTTGCTGAGGTATTTAAGGACTCTGCTGCATTATGTAAGGACTCTGCTGCGGTATTTAAGGACTCTGGTGCATTATTTAAGGACTCTGCTGCGTTATTTAAGGACTCTGCTGCGTTATTTAAGGACTCTGCTGCATTATGTAAGGACTCTGCTGCTTTATTTAAGGACTCTGCTGCCGTATTTAAGGACTCTGTTGCATTATTTAAGGACTTTGCTGCATTATTATAGGCCTCTCCTGCAGTATTTAAGGGCTCTGCTGCATTATTTAAGGACTTTGTTTCATTATTTAAGGACTCTGCTGCAGTATTTAAGGGCTCTGCTGCATTATTTAAGGACTTTGCTGCATTATTTAAGGACTCTTCTGCATTATTTAAGGACTCTGCTGCATTATGTTAGGACTCTGCTGCTTTATTTAAGGACTCTGCTGTGGTATTTAAGGACTCTGCTGCATTATTTAAGGAATTTGCTGCATTATTGAAGGCCTCTGCTGAGGTATTAAAGGGCTCTGCTGCAGTATTTTAGTGCTCTGCTGCATTATTTAAGGAGTTTGCTGCATTATTTATGTACTCTGCTGTGGTATTTAAGGACTCTGCTGTATTATTTAAGGACTCTGCTGCGGTATTTAAGAACTCTGCTGCATTATTTAAGGACTTGCTGCATTATTTAAGGACTCTGCTGAGGTATTTAAGGACTCTGCTGCAGTATTTTATGGCTCTGCTGCATTATTTAAGGACTCTGCTGCATAGTTTAAGGACTTTGCTGAGGTATTTAAGGACTCTGTTTCATTATATTAGGACTCTACTCTGGTATTTAAAGGCTATGCTGCTTTATTTAAGGACTTTGCTTCATTATTTAAGTACTCTGCTGCATTATGTAAGGGCTCTGCTGCGGTATTTAAGGACTCTTCTGCATTATTTAAGGACTTTGCTGCATTATTTAAGTATTCTGCTGCAGTATTTAACTACTCTGCTGCATTACTTAAAGACTGTGCTGTGGCATTTAAGGACTCTGCTGCATTACTTAAGGACTCTGCTGCAGTATTTAAGCACTCTTCTGCGTTATGTAAAGACTCTGCTGCATTATTTAAGGACTCTGCTGAATTATTTAAGGACTCTGCTGCGGTATTTAAGAACTCTGCTGCTTTATTTCAGGACTCAGCTACGATATTTAAGTGCTCTTCTGCATTATTTAGGTGCTTTGCTGCATTATTTAAGGACTCTGCTGCGGTATTTAAGGACTCTGCTGCGGTATTTAAGGACTCTGCTGCATTATTTAAGGACTTTGCTGCATTATTTCAAGACTCTGCTGCGGTATTTAAGGGCTCTGCTGCATTATTTATGGACTTTGTTTCATTATTTAAGGACTCTGCTGCAGTATTTAAGTACTCTGCTGCATTACTTAAGGACTCTGCTGCTGGATTTAAGGACTTTGTTTCATTATTTAAGGACTCTGCTGCAGTATTTAGGTACTCTGCTGCATTATGTAAGGGCTCTGCTGCGGTATTTAAGGACTCTTCTGCATTATTTGAGGACTTTGCTGCATTATTTAAGTATTCTGCTGCGGTATTTAAGAACTCTGCTGCATTATTTAAGGACTTTGCTGCTTTATTTCAGGACTCAGCTGCGATATTTAAGTGCTCTTCTGCAATATTTAGGTGCTTTGCTGCATTATTTAAGGACTCTTCTGCGGTATTTAAGGACTCTGCTGCGTTATTTAAGGACTCTGCTGCATTATTTAAGACTCTGCAGTGCCATTTAAGGACTCTGCTGAATTATTTAATGACTCTGCTGCATTATTTAAGACTCTGCTGTGGTATTTAATGACTCTGCTGCATTATTTAAGGACTTTTCTGCATTATTTAAGGACTCTGCTGCAGTATTTACTGACTCTGCTGCGTTATTTAAAGACTCTGCTGCAGTATTTAAGGACTCTGCTGCTGCATTTAAGGACTCTGCTGCATTAGTTAAGGAATCTTCTACATTTTTTAAGGACTCTGCTGAGGTATTTAAGGACTCTGCTGCAGTATTTTATGGCTCTGCTGCATTATTTAAGGACTCTGCTGCATAGTTTAAGGACTTTGCTGAGGTATTTAAGGACTCTGTTTCATTATATTAGGACTCTACTCTGGTATTTAAAGGCTATGCTGCTTTATTTAAGGACTTTGCTTCATTATTTAAGGACTCTTTGCAGTATTTTAGGGCTCTGCTGCATTATTTAAGGACTTTGCTGCATTATTTAAGGACTCTGCTGCGGTATTTAAGACAATGCTGTATTATTTAAGCACTCTGCTGTGGTATTTAAGGACTCTGCTGCATTATTTCAGGACTCTGCTGCGGTATATAAGGACCCTGCTGCATTATTTAAGGACTCTGATGCATTATGTTAGGACTCTGCTGCGGTATTTAAGGACTCTGGTGCATTATTTAAGGACTTTGCTGCGTTATTTAAGGACTCTACTGCGTTATTTAAGGACTCTGCTGCATTTTATAAGGACTCTGCTGCATTATGTAGGGACTCTGCTGCTTTATTTAAGGACTCTGCTGCATAATGGAAGGACTCTGCTGCAGTATTTAAGGAGTCTTCTGCATTATTTAAGGACTTTGCTGCATTATTTAAGGACTCTGCTGCATTATCTAAGGAATCTGCTGCATTATTTAAAGACTCTGCAGTGCCATTTAAGGACTTTGCTGCATTATTTCAAGACTCTGCTGCGGTATTTAAGGGCTCGGTTACATTATTTATGGACTTTGTTTCATTATTTAAGGACTCTGCTGCAGTATTTAAGTACTCTGCTGCATTACTTAAGGGCTCTGCTGCGGTATTTAAGGACTCTTCTGCATTATTTAAGGACTTTGCTGCATTATTTAAGTATTCTGCTGCAGTATTTAACTACTCTGCTGCATTACTTAAAGACTGTGCTGTGGCATTTAAGGACTCTGCTGCATTACTTAAGGACTCTGCTGCAGTATTTAAGCACTCTTCTGCGTTATGTAAAGACTGCTGCATTATTTAAGGACTCTGCTGAATTATTTAAGGACTCTGCTGCGGTATTTAAGAACTCTGCTGCTTTATTTCAGGACTCAGCTACGATATTTAAGTGCTCTTCTGCATTATTTAGGTGCTTTGCTGCATTATTTAAGGACTCTGCTGCGGTATTTAAGGACTCTACTGCGGTATTTAAGGACTCTGCTGCATTATTTAAGGACTTTGCTGCATTATTTCAAGACTCTGCTGCGGTATTTAAGGGCTCTGCTGCATTATTTATGGACTTTGTTTCATTATTTAAGGACTCTGCTGCAGTATTTAAGTACTCTGCTGCTGGATTTAAGGACTTTGTTTCATTATTTAAGGACTCTGCTGCAGTATTTAGGTACTCTGCTGCATTATGTAAGGGCTCTGCTGCGGTATTTAAGGACTCTTCTGCATTATTTAAGGACTTTGCTGCATTATTTAAGTATTCTGCTGCAGTATTTAACTACTCTGCTGCATTACTTAAAGACTGTACTGTGGCATTTAAGGACTCTGCTGCATTACTTAAGGACTCTGCTGCAGTATTTAAGCACTCTTCTGCGTTATGTAAAGACTCTGCTGCAGTATTTAAGGACTCTGCTGCATTATTTAAAGACTCTGCTGCATTATTTAAGGACTCTGCTGAATTATTTAAGGACTCTGCTGCGGTATTTAAGAACTCTGCTGCATTATTTAAGGACTCTTCTGCGGTATTTAAGGACTCTGCTGCGTTGTTTAAGGACTCTGCTGCATTATTTAAGACTCTGCAGTGCCATTTAAGGACTCTGCTGCATTATTTAATGACTCTGCTGCATTATTTAAGACTCTGCTGTGGTATTTAATGACTCTGCTGCATTATTTAAGGACTTTCCTGCATTATTTAAGGACTCTGCTGCAGTATTTACTGACTCTGCTGCGGTATTTAAGGACTCTGCTGTGGTATTTAAGGACTCTGCTGCAGTATTTAAGGACTCTGCTGCATTATTTAAGGACTTTGCTGCATTATCTAAGTACTCTACTGCAGTATTTAATGACTCTGCTGCATTATTTAAAGACTCTGCTGCGGCATTTAAGGACTCTGCTGCATTACTTAAGGACTATACTGCAGTGTTTAAGGACGCTGCTGCGTTATTTAAAGACTGCTGCTTTTTTAAGGACTTTGCTGCGGTATTTATGGACTCTGCTGCATTATTTAAGGACTCTGCTGCTGTATCTAAGGACACTGCTGCTGTATTTAAGGACTTTGCTGCATTATTTAAGGACTCTGCTGCATTATTTAAGGAATCTGCTGCATCATTTAAGGACTTTGCTGTATTTAAGGACTCTGCTGCATTATTTTAGGACTCTGCTGCTTTATTTAAGGACACTGCTGCTGTATTTAAGGACTTTGCTGCATTATTTAAGGACTCTGCTGCATTATTTAAGGAATCTGCTGCATTATTTAAGGACTTTGCTGAGGTATTTAAGGACTCTGCTGCATTATGTAAGGACTCTGCTGCGGTATTTAAGGACTCTGGTGCATTATTTAAGGACTCTGCTGCGTTATTTAAGGACTCTGCTGCGTTATTTAAGGACTCTGCTGCATTATGTAAGGACTCTGCTGCTTTATTTAAGGACTCTGCTGCCGTATTTAAGGACTCTGTTGCATTATTTAAGGACTTTGCTGCATTATTATAGGCCTCTCCTGCAGTATTTAAGGGCTCTGCTGCATTATTTAAGGACTTTGTTTCATTATTTAAGGACTCTGCTGCAGTATTTAAGGGCTCTGCTGCATTATTTAAGGACTTTGCTGCATTATTTAAGGACTCTTCTGCATTATTTAAGGACTCTGCTGCATTATGTTAGGACTCTGCTGCTTTATTTAAGGACTCTGCTGTGGTATTTAAGGACTCTGCTGCATTATTTAAGGAATTTGCTGCATTATTGAAGGCCTCTTCTGAGGTATTAAAGGGCTCTGCTGCAGTATTTTAGTGCTCTGCTGCATTATTTAAGGAGTTTGCTGCATTATTTATGTACTCTGCTGTGGTATTTAAGGACTCTGCTGTATTATTTAAGGACTCTGCTGCGGTATTTAAGAACTCTGCTGCATTATTTAAGGACTTGCTGCATTATTTAAGGACTCTGCTGAGGTATTTAAGGACTCTGCTGCAGTATTTTATGGCTCTGCTGCATTATTTAAGGACTCTGCTGCATAGTTTAAGGACTTTGCTGAGGTATTTAAGGACTCTGTTTCATTATATTAGGACTCTACTCTGGTATTTAAAGGCTATGCTGCTTTATTTAAGGACTTTGCTTCATTATTTAAGTACGCTGCTGCATTATGTAAGGGCTCTGCTGCGGTATTTAAGGACTCTTCTGCATTATTTAAGGACTTTGCTGCATTATTTAAGTATTCTGCTGCAGTATTTAACTACTCTGCTGCATTACTTAAAGACTGTGCTGTGGCATTTAAGGACTCTGCTGCATTACTTAAGGACTCTGCTGCAGTATTTAAGCACTCTTCTGCGTTATGTAAAGACTCTGCTGCATTATTTAAGGACTCTGCTGAATTATTTAAGGACTCTGCTGCGGTATTTAAGAACTCTGCTGCTTTATTTCAGGACTCAGCTACGATATTTAAGTGCTCTTCTGCATTATTTAGGTGCTTTGCTGCATTATTTAAGGACTCTGCTGCGGTATTTAAGGACTCTGCTGCGGTATTTAAGGACTCTGCTGCATTATTTAAGGACTTTGCTGCATTATTTCAAGACTCTGCTGCGGTATTTAAGGGCTCTGCTGCATTATTTATGGACTTTGTTTCATTATTTAAGGACTCTGCTGCAGTATTTAAGTACTCTGCTGCATTACTTAAGGACTCTGCTGCTGGATTTAAGGACTTTGTTTCATTATTTAAGGACTCTGCTGCAGTATTTAGGTACTCTGCTGCATTATGTAAGGGCTCTGCTGCGGTATTTAAGGACTCTTCTGCATTATTTGAGGACTTTGCTGCATTATTTAAGTATTCTGCTGCGGTATTTAAGAACTCTGCTGCATTATTTAAGGACTTTGCTGCTTTATTTCAGGACTCAGCTGCGATATTTAAGTGCTCTTCTGCATTATTTAGGTGCTTTGCTGAATTATTTAAGGACTCTTCTGCGGTATTTAAGGACTCTGCTGCGTTATTTAAGGACTCTGCTGCATTATTTAAGACTCTGCAGTGCCATTTAAGGACTCTGCTGAATTATTTAATGACTCTGCTGCATTATTTAAGACTCTGCTGTGGTATTTAATGACTCTGCTGCATTATTTAAGGACTTTTCTGCATTATTTATGGACTCTGCTGCAGTATTTACTGACTCTGCTGCGTTATTTAAAGACTCTGCTGCAGTATTTAAGGACTCTGCTGCTGCATTTAAGGACTCTGCTGCATTAGTTAAGGAATCTTCTACATTTTTTAAGGACTCTGCTGAGGTATTTAAGGACTCTGCTGCAGTATTTTATGGCTCTGCTGCATTATTTAAGGACTCTGCTGCATAGTTTAAGGACTTTGCTGAGGTATTTAAGGACTCTGTTTCATTATATTAGGACTCTACTCTGGTATTTAAAGGCTATGCTGCTTTATTTAAGGACTTTGCTTCATTATTTAAGGACTCTTTGCAGTATTTTAGGGCTCTGCTGCATTATTTAAGGACTTTGCTGCATTATTTAAGGACTCTGCTGCGGTATTTAAGACAATGCTGTATTATTTAAGCACTCTGCTGTGGTATTTAAGGACTCTGCTGCATTATTTCAGGACTCTGCTGCGGTATATAAGGACCCTGCTGCATTATTTAAGGACTCTGATGCATTATGTTAGGACTCTGCTGCGGTATTTAAGGACTCTGGTGCATTATTTAAGGACTTTGCTGCGTTATTTAAGGACTCTACTGCGTTATTTAAGGACTCTGCTGCATTTTATAAGGACTCTGCTGCATTATGTAGGGACTCTGCTGCTTTATTTAAGGACTCTGCTGCATAATGGAAGGACTCTGCTGCAGTATTTAAGGAGTCTTCTGCATTATTTAAGGACTTTGCTGCATTATTTAAGGACTCTGCTGCATTATCTAAGGAATCTGCTGCATTATTTAAAGACTCTGCAGTGCCATTTAAGGACTTTGCTGCATTATTTCAAGACTCTGCTGCGGTATTTAAGGGCTCGGTTACATTATTTATGGACTTTGTTTCATTATTTAAGGACTCTGCTGCAGTATTTAAGTACTCTGCTGCATTACTTAAGGGCTCTGCTGCGGTATTTAAGGACTCTTCTGCATTATTTAAGGACTTTGCTGCATTATTTAAGTATTCTGCTGCAGTATTTAACTACTCTGCTGCATTACTTAAAGACTGTGCTGTGGCATTTAAGGACTCTGCTGCATTACTTAAGGACTCTGCTGCAGTATTTAAGCACTCTTCTGCGTTATGTAAAGACTGCTGCATTATTTAAGGACTCTGCTGAATTATTTAAGGACTCTGCTGCGGTATTTAAGAACTCTGCTGCTTTATTTCAGGACTCAGCTACGATATTTAAGTGCTCTTCTGCATTATTTAGGTGCTTTGCTGCATTATTTAAGGACTCTGCTGCGGTATTTAAGGACTCTGCTGCGGTATTTAAGGACTCTGCTGCATTATTTAAGGACTTTGCTGCATTATTTCAAGACTCTGCTGCGGTATTTAAGGGCTCTGCTGCATTATTTATGGACTTTGTTTCATTATTTAAGGACTCTGCTGCAGTATTTAAGTACTCTGCTGCTGGATTTAAGGACTTTGTTTCATTATTTAAGGACTCTGCTGCAGTATTTAGGTACTCTGCTGCATTATGTAAGGGCTCTGCTGCGGTATTTAAGGACTCTTCTGCATTATTTAAGGACTTTGCTGCATTATTTAAGTATTCTGCTGCAGTATTTAACTACTCTGCTGCATTACTTAAAGACTGTACTGTGGCATTTAAGGACTCTGCTGCATTACTTAAGGACTCTGCTGCAGTATTTAAGCACTCTTCTGCGTTATGTAAAGACTCTGCTGCAGTATTTAAGGACTCTGCTGCATTATTTAAAGACTCTGCTGCATTATTTAAGGACTCTGCTGAATTATTTAAGGACTCTGCTGCGGTATTTAAGAACTCTGCTGCATTATTCAAGGACTTTGCTGCTTTATTTCAGGACTCAACTGCGATATTTAAGTGCTCTTCTGCATTATTTAGGTGCTTTGCTGCATTATTTAAGGACTCTTCTGCGGTATTTAAGGACTCTGCTGCGTTATTTAAGGACTCTGCTGCATTATTTAAGACTCTGCAGTGCCATTTAAGGACTCTGCTGCATTATTTAATGACTCTGCTGCATTATTTAAGACTCTGCTGTGGTATTTAATGACTCTGCTGCATTATTTAAGGACTTTCCTGCATTATTTAAGGACTCTGCTGCAGTATTTACTGACTCTGCTGCGGTATTTAAGGACTCTGCTGTGGTATTTAAGGACTCTGCTGCAGTATTTAAGGACTCTGCTGCATTATTTAAGGACTTTGCTGCATTATCTAAGTACTCTACTGCAGTATTTAATGACTCTGCTGCATTATTTAAAGACTCTGCTGCGGCATTTAAGGACTCTGCTGCATTACTTAAGGACTATACTGCAGTGTTTAAGGACGCTGCTGCGTTATTTAAAGACTGCTGCTTTTTTAAGGACTTTGCTGCGGTATTTATGGACTCTGCTGCATTATTTAAGGACTCTGCTGCTGTATCTAAGGACACTGCTGCTGTATTTAAGGACTTTGCTGCATTATTTAAGGACTCTGCTGCATTATTTAAGGAATCTGCTGCATCATTTAAGGACTTTGCTGAGGTATTTAAGGACTCTGCTGCATTATTTTAGGACTCTGCTGCTTTATTTAAGGACACTGCTGCTGTATTTAAGGACTTTGCTGCATTATTTAAGGAATCTGCTGCATTATTTAAGGACTTTGCTGAGGTATTTAAGGACTCTGCTGCATTATGTAAGGACTCTGCTGCGGTATTTAAGGACTCTGGTGCATTATTTAAGGACTCTGCTGCGTTATTTAAGGACTCTGCTGCGTTATTTAAGGACTCTGCTGCATTATGTAAGGACTCTGCTGCTTTATTTAAGGACTCTGCTGCCGTATTTAAGGACTCTGTTGCATTATTTAAGGACTTTGCTGCATTATTATAGGCCTCTCCTGCAGTATTTAAGGGCTCTGCTGCATTATTTAAGGACTTTGTTTCATTATTTAAGGACTCTGCTGCAGTATTTAAGGGCTCTGCTGCATTATTTAAGGACTTTGCTGCATTATTTAAGGACTCTTCTGCATTATTTAAGGACTCTGCTGCATTATGTTAGGACTCTGCTGCTTTATTTAAGGACTCTGCTGTGGTATTTAAGGACTCTGCTGCATTATTTAAGGAATTTGCTGCATTATTGAAGGCCTCTTCTGAGGTATTAAAGGGCTCTGCTGCAGTATTTTAGTGCTCTGCTGCATTATTTAAGGAGTTTGCTGCATTATTTATGTACTCTGCTGTGGTATTTAAGGACTCTGCTGTATTATTTAAGGACTCTGCTGCGGTATTTAAGAACTCTGCTGCATTATTTAAGGACTTGCTGCATTATTTAAGGACTCTGCTGAGGTATTTAAGGACTCTGCTGCAGTATTTTATGGCTCTGCTGCATTATTTAAGGACTCTGCTGCATAGTTTAAGGACTTTGCTGAGGTATTTAAGGACTCTGTTTCATTATATTAGGACTCTACTCTGGTATTTAAAGGCTATGCTGCTTTATTTAAGGACTTTGCTTCATTATTTAAGTACTCTGCTGCATTATGTAAGGGCTCTGCTGCGGTATTTAAGGACTCTTCTGCATTATTTAAGGACTTTGCTGCATTATTTAAGTATTCTGCTGCAGTATTTAACTACTCTGCTGCATTACTTAAAGACTGTGCTGTGGCATTTAAGGACTCTGCTGCATTACTTAAGGACTCTGCTGCAGTATTTAAGCACTCTTCTGCGTTATGTAAAGACTCTGCTGCATTATTTAAGGACTCTGCTGAATTATTTAAGGACTCTGCTGCGGTATTTAAGAACTCTGCTGCTTTATTTCAGGACTCAGCTACGATATTTAAGTGCTCTTCTGCATTATTTAGGTGCTTTGCTGCATTATTTAAGGACTCTGCTGCGGTATTTAAGGACTCTGCTGCGGTATTTAAGGACTCTGCTGCATTATTTAAGGACTTTGCTGCATTATTTCAAGACTCTGCTGCGGTATTTAAGGGCTCTGCTGCATTATTTATGGACTTTGTTTCATTATTTAAGGACTCTGCTGCAGTATTTAAGTACTCTGCTGCATTACTTAAGGACTCTGCTGCTGGATTTAAGGACTTTGTTTCATTATTTAAGGACTCTGCTGCAGTATTTAGGTACTCTGCTGCATTATGTAAGGGCTCTGCTGCAGTATTTAAGGACTCTTCTGCATTATTTGAGGACTTTGCTGCATTATTTAAGTATTCTGCTGCGGTATTTAAGAACTCTGCTGCATTATTTAAGGACTTTGCTGCTTTATTTCAGGACTCAGCTGCGATATTTAAGTGCTCTTCTGCATTATTTAGGTGCTTTGCTGCATTATTTAAGGACTCTTCTGCGGTATTTAAGGACTCTGCTGCGTTATTTAAGGACTCTGCTGCATTATTTAAGACTCTGCAGTGCCATTTAAGGACTCTGCTGAATTATTTAATGACTCTGCTGCATTATTTAAGACTCTGCTGTGGTATTTAATGACTCTGCTGCATTATTTAAGGACTTTTCTGCATTATTTAAGGACTCTGCTGCAGTATTTACTGACTCTGCTGCGTTATTTAAAGACTCTGCTGCAGTATTTAAGGACTCTGCTGCTGCATTTAAGGACTCTGCTGCATTAGTTAAGGAATCTTCTACATTTTTTAAGGACTCTGCTGAGGTATTTAAGGACTCTGCTGCAGTATTTTATGGCTCTGCTGCATTATTTAAGGACTCTGCTGCATAGTTTAAGGACTTTGCTGAGGTATTTAAGGACTCTGTTTCATTATATTAGGACTCTACTCTGGTATTTAAAGGCTATGCTGCTTTATTTAAGGACTTTGCTTCATTATTTAAGGACTCTTTGCAGTATTTTAGGGCTCTGCTGCATTATTTAAGGACTTTGCTGCATTATTTAAGGACTCTGCTGCGGTATTTAAGACAATGCTGTATTATTTAAGCACTCTGCTGTGGTATTTAAGGACTCTGCTGCATTATTTCAGGACTCTGCTGCGGTATATAAGGACCCTGCTGCATTATTTAAGGACTCTGATGCATTATGTTAGGACTCTGCTGCGGTATTTAAGGACTCTGGTGCATTATTTAAGGACTTTGCTGCGTTATTTAAGGACTCTACTGCGTTATTTAAGGACTCTGCTGCATTTTATAAGGACTCTGCTGCATTATGTAGGGACTCTGCTGCTTTATTTAAGGACTCTGCTGCATAATGGAAGGACTCTGCTGCAGTATTTAAGGAGTCTTCTGCATTATTTAAGGACTTTGCTGCATTATTTAAGGACTCTGCTGCATTATCTAAGGAATCTGCTGCATTATTTAAAGACTCTGCAGTGCCATTTAAGGACTTTGCTGCATTATTTCAAGACTCTGCTGCGGTATTTAAGGGCTCGGTTACATTATTTATGGACTTTGTTTCATTATTTAAGGACTCTGCTGCAGTATTTAAGTACTCTGCTGCATTACTTAAGGGCTCTGCTGCGGTATTTAAGGACTCTTCTGCATTATTTAAGGACTTTGCTGCATTATTTAAGTATTCTGCTGCAGTATTTAACTACTCTGCTGCATTACTTAAAGACTGTGCTGTGGCATTTAAGGACTCTGCTGCATTACTTAAGGACTCTGCTGCAGTATTTAAGCACTCTTCTGCGTTATGTAAAGACTGCTGCATTATTTAAGGACTCTGCTGAATTATTTAAGGACTCTGCTGCGGTATTTAAGAACTCTGCTGCTTTATTTCAGGACTCAGCTACGATATTTAAGTGCTCTTCTGCATTATTTAGGTGCTTTGCTGCATTATTTAAGGACTCTGCTGCGGTATTTAAGGACTCTGCTGCGGTATTTAAGGACTCTGCTGCATTATTTAAGGACTTTGCTGCATTATTTCAAGACTCTGCTGCGGTATTTAAGGGCTCTGCTGCATTATTTATGGACTTTGTTTCATTATTTAAGGACTCTGCTGCAGTATTTAAGTACTCTGCTGCTGGATTTAAGGACTTTGTTTCATTATTTAAGGACTCTGCTGCAGTATTTAGGTACTCTGCTGCATTATGTAAGGGCTCTGCTGCGGTATTTAAGGACTCTTCTGCATTATTTAAGGACTTTGCTGCATTATTTAAGTATTCTGCTGCAGTATTTAACTACTCTGCTGCATTACTTAAAGACTGTACTGTGGCATTTAAGGACTCTGCTGCATTACTTAAGGACTCTGCTGCAGTATTTAAGCACTCTTCTGCGTTATGTAAAGACTCTGCTGCAGTATTTAAGGACTCTGCTGCATTATTTAAAGACTCTGCTGCATTATTTAAGGACTCTGCTGAATTATTTAAGGACTCTGCTGCGGTATTTAAGAACTCTGCTGCATTATTTAAGGACTTTGCTGCTTTATTTCAGGACTCAACTGCGATATTTAAGTGCTCTTCTGCATTATTTAGGTGCTTTGCTGCATTATTTAAGGACTCTTCTGCGGTATTTAAGGACTCTGCTGCGTTATTTAAGGACTCTGCTGCATTATTTAAGACTCTGCAGTGCCATTTAAGGACTCTGCTGCATTATTTAATGACTCTGCTGCATTATTTAAGACTCTGCTGTGGTATTTAATGACTCTGCTGCATTATTTAAGGACTTTCCTGCATTATTTAAGGACTCTGCTGCAGTATTTACTGACTCTGCTGCGGTATTTAAGGACTCTGCTGCATTATTTATGGACTTTGCTGCATTATTTAAGTACTCTACTGCAGTATTTAATGACTCTGCTGCATTATTTAAAGACTCTGCTGCAGCATTTAAGGACTCTGCTGCATTACTTAAGGACTCTGCTGCAGTGTTTAAGGATGCTGCTGTGTTATTTAAAGACTGCTGCATTATTTAAGGACTTTGTTGTGGTATTTATGGACTCTGCTGCTTTATTTAAGGACACTGCTGCGGTATTTAAGGACTCTGCTGCATTATTTAAGGACTTTGCTGCATTATTTCAAGACTCTGCTGTGGTATTTAAGGGCTCTGCTGCATTACTTAAAGACTGTGCTGTGGCATTTAAGGACTCTGCTGCATTACTTAAGGACTCTGCTGCAGTATTTAAGCACTCTTCTGCGTTATGTATAGACTCTGCAGTATTTAAGGACTCTGCTGCATTATTTAAAGACTCTGCTGCATTATTTAAGGACTCTGCTGAATTATTTAAGGACTCTGCATGCGATATTTAAGTGCTCTTCTGCGTTATTTAGGTGCTTTACTGCATTATCTAAGGACTCTGCTGCGGTATTTAAGGACTCTGCTGCGTTATTTAAGGACTCTGCAGTGCCATTTAAGGACTCTGCTGCATTATTTAATGACTCTGCTGCATTATTTAAGACTCTGCTGTGGTATTTAAGGACTCTGCTGCATTATTTAAGGACTTTCCTGCATTATTTAAGGACTCTGCTGAATTATTTAAGGACTCTGCTGCGATATTTAAGTGCTCTTCTGCATTATTTACGTGCTTTACTGCATTATTTAAGGACTCTGCTGCGGTATTTAAGGACTCTGCTGCGTTATTTAAGGACTCTGCTGCATTATTTAATGACTCTGCTGCATTATTTAAGACTCTGCTGCATTATTTAAGGACTTTCCTGCATTACTTAAGGACTCTGCTGCAGTATTTAATGACTCTGCTGCGTTATTTAAAAACTCTGCTGCAGTATTTAAGGACTCTGCTGCATTATTTAAGGAATCTTTTACATTTTTTAAGGACTCTGCTGAGGTATTTAAGGACTGCTGCATTATTTAAGGACTCTGCTGTATTATTTAAGGACTCTGCTGCGGTATTTAAGGACTCTGCTGCATTATTTAATGACTGCTGTGGTATTTTAGGACTCTGCTGCGGTATTTAAGGACTCTGCTGCAGTATTTAAGGACTCTGCTGCATTATTTAAGGACTTTGCTGCATTATCTAAGTACTCTACTGCAGTATTTATTGACTCTGCTGCATTATTTAAAGACTCTACTGCGGCATTTAAGGACTCTGCTGCATTACTTAAGGACTCTGCTGCAGTGTTTAAGGACTCTGCTGCGTTATTTAAAGACTGCTGCTTTTTTTAAGGACTTTGCTGCGGTATTTATGGACTCTGCTGCATTATTTAAGGACTCTGCTGCTTTATTTAAGGACACTGCTGCTGTATTTAAGGACTTTGCTGCACTATTTAAGCACTCTGCTGCATTATTTAAGGAATCTGCTGCATTATTTAAGGACTTTGTTAAGGTATTTAAGGACTCTGCTGCAATATTTTAGGACTCTGCTGCCGTATTTAAAGGCTCTGCTGCATTATTTAAGGACTTTGCTTCATTATTTAATGACTCTGCTGCAGTATTTTAGGGCTCTGCTGCATTATTTAAGGACTTTGATGTATTATTTAAGGACTCTGTTGCGGTATTTAAGGATTCTGCTGTATTAATTAAGCACTCTGCTGTGGTATTTAAGGACTTTGCTGCATTATTTAAGGACTCTGCTGCAGTATTTAAGGACTCTGCTGCATTATTTAAGGACTCTACTGCATTATGTATGGACTCTGCTGTGGTATTTAAGGAGTCTGCTGCATTATTTAAGGACTTTGCTGCATTATTCAAGGACTCTGCTGCGTTATCTAAGGACTCTGCTGCATTATTTAAGGACTCTGCTGTGGTATTTAAGGACTCTGCTGCAGTATTTAAAGACTCTGCTGCATTATTTAAAGACTTTGCTGCATTATTCAAGGGCTCTCCTGCAGTATTTAAGGACTCTGCTGCATTATTTAAAGACTCTGCTACAGTATTTAAGGACTCTGCTGCATTATTTCAGGACTATACTGCGGTATTTAAGGGATCTGAGGCATTATTTAAGGACTTTGTTTCATTATTTTACGACTCTGTTGCAGTGTTTAAGGACTCTGCTGCATTACTTAAGGACTCTGCTGCGGTATTTAAGGGCTCTGCTGCAGTATTTAAGGACTCTGCTGCGGTATTTAAGGACTCTGTTGCATTATTTAAGGACTTTGCTGCATTATTTAAGTACTCTACTGCAGTATTTAATGACTCTGCTGCATTATTTAAAGACTCTGCTGCTGCATTTAAGGACTCTGCTGCATTACTTAAGGACTCTGCTGCAGTGTTTAAGGATGCTGCTGCGTTATTTCAAGACTGCTGCATTATTGAAGTAGTTTGCTGCGGTATTTATGGACTCTGCTGCATTATTTAAATACTCTGCTGCTTTATTTAAGGACACTGCTGCGGTATTTAAAGACTCTGCTGCATTATTTCAGGACTATACTGTGGTATTTAAGGGCTCTGAGGCATTATTTAAGGACTTTGTTTCATTATTTTAGGACTCTGCTGCATTACTTAAGGACTCTGCTGCAGTGTTTATGGACGCTGCTGCGTTATTTAAAGACTGCTGCATTATTTAAGGACTTTGCTGCAGTATTTATGGACTCTGCTGCATTATTTAAGGACTCTGCTGCTTTATTTAAGGACACTGCTGCGGTATTTAAGGACTCTGCTGTATTATTTAAGGACATTGCTGCATTATTTCAAGACTCTGCTGCGGTATTTAAGGCCTCTGCTGCATTATTTATGGACTTTGTTTCATTATTTAAGGACTCTGCTGCAGTATTTAAGTACTCTGCTGCATTATGTAAGGGCTCTTCTGCGGTATTTAAGGACTCTTCTGCATTATTTAAGGGCTTTGCTGCATTATTTAAGTATTCTGCTGCAGTATTTAACGACTCTGCTGCATTATTTAAAGACTGTGCTGTGGCATTTAAGGACTCTGCTGCATTACTTAAGGACTCTGCTGCAGTATTTAAGGACTCTGCTGCATTATTTAAAGACTCTGCTGTATTATTTAAGGACTCTGCTGAATTATTTAAGGACTTTGCTGCGGTATTTAAGAACTGTGCTGCATTATTTAAGGACTTTGCTGCATTGTTTCAGGACTCAGCTGCGATATTTAAGGGCTCTTCTGAATTATTTAGGTGCTTTGCTGCATTATTTAAGGACTCTGCTGCGGTATTTAAGGACTCTGCTGCGTTATTTAAGGATTCTGCAGTGCCATTTAAGGACTCTGCTGCATTATTTAATGACTCTGCTGCATTATTTAAGACTCTGTTGCGGTATTTAAGGACTCTTCTGCATTATTTAAGGACTTTCCTGCATTATTAAAGGACTCTGCTGCAGTATTTAATGACTCTGCTGCGTTATGTAAAGACTCTGCTGCAGTATATAATGACTCTGCTGCTGCATTTAAGGACTCTGCTGCATTATTTAAGGAATCTTCTACATTTTTTAAGGACTCCGCTGAGGTATTTAAGGACTCTGCTGCATTATTTAAGGACTCTGCTGCATTATTTATGGACTCTGCTGAGGTATTTAAGGACTCTGCTGCATTATTTTAGGACTCTGCTGCGGTATTTAAGGGCTCTGCTGCATTATTTAAGGACTTTGCTGCATCATTTAAGGACTCTGCTGCTTTATTTAAGGACTCTGCTGCATTATTTAAGGACTCTGCTGCATTATGTAAGGACTCTGCTGCGGCATTTAAGGACTCTGCTGTATTATTTAAGGACTTTGCTGCATTATTTCAAAACTCTGCTGCGGTATTTTCGGGCTCTGCTGCATTATTTATGGACTTTGTTTCATTATTTAAGGACTCTGCTGCATTACTTAAGGACACTGCTGCTGGATTTAAGGACTTTGTTTCATTATTTAAGGACTCTGCTGCAGTGTTTAAGTACTCTGCTGCATTATGTAAGGGCTCTGCTGCGGTATTTAAGGACGCTTCTGCATTATTTAAGGACTTTGCTGCATTATTTAAGTATTCTGCTGCAGTATTTAACGACTCTGCTGCATTATTTAAAGACTGTGCTGTGGCATTTAAGGACTCTGCTGCATTACTTAAGGACTCTGCTGCAGTATTTAAGCACTCTTCTGCATTATGTAAAGACTCTGCTGCAGTATTTGAGGACTTTGCTGCATTATTTAAAGACTCTGCTGCATTATTTAAGGACTCTGCTGAATTATTTAAGGACTCTGCTGTGGTATTTAAGAACTCTGCTGCATTATTTAAGGACTTTGCTGCATTATATCAGGACTCAGCTGCGATATTTAAGGGCTCTTCTACATTATTTAGGTGCTTTGCTGCATTATTTAAGGACTCTGCTGCGGTATTTAAGGACTCTGATGCGTTATTTAAGGACTCTGCAGTGCCATTTAAGGACTCTGCTGCATTATTTAATGACTCTGCTGCATTATTTAAGACTCTGCTGCGGTATTTAAGGACTCCGCTGCATTATTTAAGGACTCTGCTGCATTATTTAAGGACTCTGCTGCGGTATTTAAAGACTCTGCTGCGTTATTTAAGGACTCTGCAGTGCCATTTAAGGACTCTGCTGCATTATTTAATGACTCTGCTGCATTATTTAAGACTCTGCTGCGGTATTTAAGGACTTTCCTGCATTATTTAAGGACTATGCTGCAGTATTTAATGACTCTGCTGCGTTATTTAAAGACACTGCTGCAGTATTTAAGGACTCTGCTGCATTATTTAAGGACTCTGCTGCGGTATTTAAAGACTCTGCTGCGTTATTTAAGGACTCTGCAGTGCCATTTAAGGACTCTGCTGCATTATTTAATGACTCTGCTGCATTATTTAAGGACTCTGCTGCGTTATTTACAGACTCTGCAGTGCCATTTAAGGACTCTGCTGCATTATTTAATGACTCTGCTGCATTATTTAAGGCTCTGCTGCAGAGTACTTAATAATATGTGTGAGGGCACCCCAGGAGAGTTCCAAATGTGTGTGGGTAGAATATATATCCCACGGGGGTAAAATTTAAAAAAGTTGAACAAATTTTTTTTTTGGACTTAGTCATTTTTCCGGCGTTTATCAGACTTTCAGATAGGGCAAATGTCAGTGAGCGTTCCGATTTCAGTTCCAGAGCGATTCGCCCAATGAGTCCTTGATATTTAGTAGTTTTCAGCCAATTTTCTGGATTTTTGAAAATTTCACTTTTTTGTGAAAATATCCACTAAATGAGGGAATAATATGTGTGAGGGTACCCCAGGAGAGCTCCAAATGTGTGTGGGTAGAATATGTATCCCACGGGGTAAAATTGAAAAAAGTTGAACACATTTTTTTTTCGGACTTAGTAATTTTAACGGCGTTTATCAGACTTTCAGATAGGGGAAATGTCAGTGAGCGTTCCGATTTCAGTTCCAGAGCGATTCACCCAATGAGTCCTTGATATTTAGTCGTTTTCAGCCAATTTTCTGGATTTGTGAAACTTTCACTTTTTTGTGATAATATCCACTAAATGAGGGAATAATATGTGTGATGGTACCCCAGGAGAGTTCCAAATGTGTGTGGGTAGAATATATATCCCACGGGGGTACAATTGAAAAAAGTTGAAAAAAATTTTTTTTTGGACTTAGTCATTTTTCCGGCGTTTATCAGACTTTCAGATAGGGGAAATGTCAGTGAGCGTTCCGATTTCAGTTCCAGAGAGATTCGCGCAATGAGTCCTTGATATTTAGTCATTTTCAGCCAATTTTCTGGATTTTGGTAAATTTCAGTTTTTTGTGAAAATATCCACTAAATGAGAGAATAATATGTGTGAGGGTACCCCAGGAGAGTTCCAAATGTGTGTGGGTAGAATATATATCCCACGGGGGTAAAATTGAAAAAAGTTGAACAAATTTTTTTTTTGGACTTAGTCATTTTTCTGGCCTTTATCAGACTTTCAGATAGGGCAAATGTCAGTGAGCGTTCCGATTTCAGTTCCAGAGTGATTCGCCCAATGAGTCCTTGATATTTAGTCGTTTTCAGCCAACTTTCTGGATTTTTGAGAATTTCACTTTTTTGTGAAAATATCCACTAAATGAGGGAATAATATGTGTGAGGGTTCCCCAGGAGAGTTCCAAATGTGTGTGGGTAGAATATGTATCCCACGGGGGTACAATTGAAAAAAGTTGAATAAATTTTTTTTTTGGACTTAGTAATTTTTCCGGCGTTTATCAGACTTTCAGATAGGGGACATAACAGTGAGCTGTCCGATTTCAGTTCCAGAGCGATTTGCCCAATGAGTCCTTGATATTTAGTAGTTTTCAGCCAATTTTCTGGATTTTTGAAAATTTCACTTTTTTGTGAAAATATCCACTAAATGAGGGAATAATATGTGTGAGGGTACCCCAGGTGAGTTCCAAATTGTGTGGGTAGAATATATATCCCACATGGGTAAAATTGAAAAAAGTTGAACAAGTTTTTTTTTATGGACTTAGTCATTTTTCTGGTGTTTATCATACTTTCAGATTGGGGAAATGTCAGTGAGCGTTCCAATTTCAGTTCCAAAGCGATTCGCCCAAGGAGTCTTTGATATTTACTCGTTTTCAGCCAATTTTCTGGATTTTTGAAAATTTCACTTTTTTGTGAAAATATCCGCTAATTGAGGAAATAACATGTGTGAGGGTTCCCCAGGAGAGTTCCAAATGTGTGTGGGTAGAATATATATCCCACGGGGGTACAATTGAAAAAAGTTGAATAAATTTTTTTTTTGTAAATAATCATTTTTCCAACGTTTATCAGACTTTCAGATAGGGGAAATATCAGTGAGCGTTCCGATTTCAGTTCCAGAGCGATTCGCCCAATGAGTCCTTGATATTTAGTAGTTTTCAGCCAATATTTTGGATTTTTGAAAATTTCACTTTTTTGTGAAACTATCCACTAAATGAGTGAATAATATGTGTGATTGTACCCCAGGAGAGCTCCAAATGTGTGTGGGTAGAATATATATCCCACGGGGTAAAATTGAAAAAAGTTGAATAAATTTTTTTTTTGGACTTAGTAATTTTTCCGGCGTTTATCAGACAATCAGATAGGGGAAATGTCAGTGAGCATTCCGATTTCAGTTCCAGAGCGATTGGCCCAATGAGTCCTTGATATTTAGGCGTTTTCAGCCAATTTTCTGGATTTTTGAAATTTTCACTTTTTTGTGAAAATATCCACTAAATGAGGGAATAATATGTGTGAGGGTAATCCAGGAGAGCTCCAAATGTGTGTGGGTAGAATATGTATCCCACGGGGTAAAGTTGAAAAAAGTTGAACACATTTTTTTTTCGGACTTAGTAATTTTAACGGCGTTTATCAGACTTTCAGATAGGGGAAATGTCAGTGAGCGTTCCGATTTCAGTTCCAGAGCGATTGACCCAATGAGTCCTTGATGTTTAGTCGTTTTCAGCCAATTTTCTGGATTTTGGTAAATTTCATTTTTTTGTGAAAATATCCACTAAATGAGAGAATAATATGTGTGAGGGTACCCCAGGAGAGTTCCAAATGTGTGTGGGTAGAATATATATCCCACGGGGGTACAATTGAAAAAAGTTTAAAAAAAATGTTTTTTTGGACTTAGTCATTTTTCTGGCCTTTATCAGACTTTCAGATAGGGCAAATGTCAGTGAGCGTTCCGATTTCAGTTCCAGAGCGATTGACCCAATGAGTCCTTGATATTTAGGCGTTTTCAGCCAACTTTCTGGATTTTTGAGAATTTCACTTTTTTGTGAAAATATCCACTAAATGAGGGAATAATATGTGTGAGGGTACCCCAGGAGAGTTCCAAATGTGTGTGGGTATAATATATATCCCAAAGGGGTAAAATTGAAAAAAGTTGAAAACATTTTTTTTTGGACTTAGTCATTTTTCCAGCGTTTATCAGACTTTCAGATAGGGGAAATGTCAGTGAGCATTCCGATTTCAGTTATAGAGCGATTCGCCCAATGAGTCCTTGATATTTAGTCGTTTTCAGCTAATTTTCTGGATTTTTGAAAATTTCACTTTTTTGTGAAAATATGCACTAATTGAGTGAATAATATGTGTGAGGGTACCCCAGGAGAGTTCCAAATATGTGTCGGTAGAATATATATCCCACGGGGGTACAATTGAAAAAAGTTGAATAAATTTTTTTTTGGGGAATAGTAATTTTTCCGCCGTTTATCAAACTTTCAGAGAGGGGAAATGTCAATGAGCGTTCCGATTTCAGTTCCAGAGCGATGCTCCCAATGAGTCCTTGATATTTAGTCGTTTTCAGCCATTTTTCTGGATTTTTGAAAATGTCACTTTTTTGTGAAAATATCCACTAAATGAGGGAATAATATGTGTGAGGGTACCCCAGGAGAGTTCCAAATGTGTGTGGGTAGAATATATATCCCACGGGGGTACAATTGAAAAAAGTTGAACACATTTTTTTTTCGGACTTAGTAATTTTAACGGCGTTTATCAGACTTTCAGATAGGGGAAATGCCAGTGAGCGTTCCGATTTCAGTTCCAGAGCGATTCACCCAATGAGTCCTTGATATTTAGTCATTTTCAGCCAATTTTCTGGATTTTGGTAAATTTCAGTTTTTTGTGAAAATATCCACTAAATGAGAGAATAATATGTGTGAGGGTACCCCAGGAGAGTTCCAAATGTGTGTGGGTAGAATATATATCCCACGGGGATAAAATTGAAAAAAGTTTAAAAAAAATGTTTTTTTGGACTTAGTCATTTTTCCGGCATTGATCAGACTTTCAGATAGGGCAAATGTCAGTGAGCGTTCCGATTTCAGTTCCAGAGCGCCAGAGCGATTGGACCAATGAGTCCTTGATATTTAGTCGTTTTCAGCCAATATTTTGGATTTTTGAAAATTTCACTTTTTTGTGAAAATATCCACTAAATGAGGCAATAATATGTGTGAGGGTACCCCAGGAGAGTTCCAAATGTGTGTGGGTAGAATATATATCCCACGGGGGTAAAATTGAAAAATGTTGAAAAAATTTTTTTTGGGGGACTTAGTAATTTTTCCGCCGTTTATCACACTTTCAGATTGGGGAAATGTCAATGAGCGTTCCGATTTCAGTTCCAGAGCGATTCTCCCAATGAGTCCTTGATATTTACTCGTTTTCAGCCAATTTTCTGGATTTTTGAAAATTTCACTTTTTTGTGAAAATATCCGCTAATTGAGGAAATAACATGTGTGAGGGTTCCCCAGGAGAGTTCCAAATGTGTGTGGGTAGAATATATATCCCACAGGGGTAAAATTGAAAAAAGTTGAACAAATTTTTTTTTTTGGACTTAGTCATTTTTCTGGCGTTTATCATACTTTCAGATAGGGGAAATGTCAGTGAGCGCTCCGATTTCAGTTCCAGAGCGTTTCGCCCAATGAGTCTGTGATATTTAGTCGTTTTCAGCCAATTTTCTGGATTTTTGAAAATGTCACTTTTTTGTGAAAATATCCACTAAATGAGGGAATAATATGTGTGAGGGTACCCCAGGAGAGTTCCAAATGTGTGTGAGTAGAATATATATCCCACGGGGGTACAATTGAAAAAAGTTGATTAAATTTTTTTTTTGTAAATAATCATTTTTCCAACGTTTATCAGACTTTCAGATAGGGGAAATATCAGTGAGCGTTCCGATTTCAGTTCCAGAGCGATTCGCCCAATGAGTCCTTGATATTTAGTCGTTTTCAGCTAATTTTCTAGATTTTTGAAAATTTCACTTTTTTGTGAAAATATGCACTAATTGAGGGAATAATATGTGTGAGGGTACCCCAGGAGAGTTCCAAATGTGTGTGGGTAGAATATATATCCCACAGGGGTACAATTGAAAAAAGTTGAAAAAAAATTTTTTTTGGACTTAGTCATTTTTCCGGCGCTTATCATACTTTCAGATAGGGCAAATGTCAGTGAGTGTTCCGATTTCAGTTCCAGAGCGATTCGCCCAATGAGTCCTTGATATTTAGTCGTTTTCAGCCAGTTTTCTGGATTTTTGAAAATTTCAGTTTTTTGTGAAAATATCCACTAAATGAGGGAATAATATGTGTGAGGGTACCCCAGAAGAGATTCAAATGTGTGTGGGTAGAATATATATCCCACGGGGTAAAATTGAAAAAAATTGAACAAATTTTTTTTTTGGACTTATTCATTTTTCTGGCGTTTATCATACTTTCAGATAGGGGAAATGTCAGTGAGCGTTCAGATTTCAGTTCCAGAGCGATTCGCCCAATGAATGCTTGATATTTAGTCATTTTCAGCCAATTTTCTGGATTTTTGAAAATTTCACTTTTTTGTGAAAATATCCACTAAATGAGGGAATAATATGTGTGAGGGTACCCCAGGAGAGTTCCAAATGTGTGTGGGTAGAATATATATCCCACGGGGGTAAAATTGAAAAAAGTTGAAAAAAATTTTTTTGGGTACTTAGTCATTTTTCCAGCATTTATCAGACTATCAGATAGGGGAAATGTCAGTGAGCATTCCGATTTCAGTTCCAGAGCGATTCGCCCAATGAGTCCTTGATATTTAGTCGTTTTCAGCCAATATTTTGGATTTTTGAAAATTTCACTTTTTTGTGAAAATATCCACTAAACGAGGGAATGATATGTGTGAGGGTACGCCAGGAGAGTTCCAAATGTGTGTGGGTAGAATATATATCCCACGGGGAAAATTGAAAAAAGTTGAAAAAAATTTTTTTTTGGACTTAGTCATTTTTCCGGCGTTTATCAAACTTTCAGATAGGGGAAATGTCAGTGAGCGTTCAGATTTCAGTTCCAGAGCGATTCGCCCAATGATTCCTTGATATTTAGTAGTTTTCAGCCAATTTTCTGGATTTTTGAAAATTTCACTTTTTTGTGAAAATATCCACTAAATGAGGGAATAATATGTGTGAGGGTACCCCAGGAGAGTTCCAAATGTGTGTGTTTATAATATATATCCCACGGGGTAAAATTGAAAAAAGTTGAATAAATTTTTTTTGGGGACTTAGTCATTTTTCCGTCGTTTATCTGACATTCAGATAGGGGAAATGTCAGTGAGCATTCCGATTTCAGTTCCTGAACTATTGGCCCAATGAGTCCTTGATATTTAGTCGTTTTCTGCCAATTTTCTGGATTTTTGAAAATTTCACTTGTTTGTGAAAATATACACTAAATGAGTGGATTATATGTGTGAGGGTACACCAGGAGAGTTCCAAATGTGTGTGGGTAGAATATATATCCCACGAGGTAAAATTGGAAAAAGTTGAACAAATTTTTTTTTTTGGACTTAGTCATTTTTCTGGCGTTTATCATACTTTCAGATAGGGGAAATGTCAGTGAGCGTTCCGATTTCAGTTCCAGAGCGATTCGCCCAATGAGTCTTTGATATTTAGTCGTTTTCAGCCAATTTTCTGGATTTTTGAAAATGTTACTTTTTTGTGAAATTATCCACTAAATGAGGGAATAATATGTGTGAGGGTACCCCAGGAGAGTTCCAAATGTGTGTGGGTAGAATATATATCCCACGGGGTAAAATTGAAAAAAGTTGAAACATTTTTTTTTTTGGACTTAGTCATTTTTCTGGCGTTTATCATACTTTCAGATAGGGGAAATGTCAGTGAGCGTTCCGATTTCAGATACAGAGCGATTCGACCAATGAGTCCTTGATATTTAGTCTTTTTCAGCCAATATTTTGGATTTTTGAAAATTTCACTTTTTTGTGAAAATATCCACTAAACGAGGGAATAATATGTGTGAGGGTACGCCAGGAGAGTTCCAAATGTGTGTGTTTATAATATATATCCCACGGGGTAAAATTGAAAAAAGTTGAAAACATTTTTTTTTTGGACTTAGTCATTTTTCCGGCGTTTATCAGACTTTCAAATAGGGCAAATGTCAGTGAGCGTTCCAATTTCAGTTCCAGGGTGATTCGCCCAAGGAGTCTTTGATATTTATTCGTTTTCAGCCAATTTTCTGGATTTTTGAAAATTTCACTTTTTTGTGAAAATATCCACTAAATGAGGGCATAATATGTGTGAGGGTGCCCCAGAAGAGTTCCAAACGTGTGTGGGTAGAATATATATCCCACAGGGGTAAAATTGAAAAAAGTTGAAAAAAATTTTTTTTTTAACTTAGTCATTTTTCCGGCGTTTATCAGACTTTCAGATAGGGGAAATGTCAGTGAGCATTCCGATTTCAGTTCCAGAGCGATTCGCCCAATGAGTCCTAGATATTTAGTCGTTTTCAGCCAATTTTCTGGATTTTTGAAAATTTCACTATTTTGTGAAAATATCCACTAAATGAGGGCATAATATGTGTGAGGGTGCCCCAGGAGAGTTCCAAACATGTGTGGGTAGAATATATATCCCACAGGGGTAAAATTGAAAAAAGTTGAAAAAATTTTTTTTTTGAACTTAGTCATTTTTCCTGCGTTTATCAGACTTTCACATAGGGGAAATGTCAGTGAGCGTTCCAATTTCAGTTCCAGAATGATTCGCCCAATGAGTCCTTGATATTTAGTCGTTTTCAGCCAATTTTCTGGATTTTTGAAAATTTCACTATTTTGTGAAAATATCCACTAAATGAGGGCATAATATGTGTGCGGGTGCCCCAGAAGAGTTCCAAACGTGTGTGGGTAGAATATATATCCCACAGGGGTAAAATTGAAAAAAGTTGAAAAAAAATTTTTTTTGGACTTAGTAATTTTTCTGCCATTTATCAGACTTTCAGATAGGGGAAAGGTCAGTCAGCGTTCAGATTTCAGTTCCAGAGCCATTCGCCCAATGAGTCCTTGATATTTAGTCGTTTTCAGCCAATTTTCTGGATTTTTGAAAATTTCACTTTTTTGTGAAAGTATCCACTAAATGAGGGAATAATATGTGTGTGGGTACCCCAGGAGAGTTCCAAATGTGTGTGGGTAGAATATATATCCCACGGGGATAAAATTGAAAAAAGTTGCAAAAAAATTTTTTTTGGACTTAGTAATTTTTCCGGCGTTCATCAGACTTTCAGATAGGGGAAATGTCAGTGAGCATTCCGATTTCAGTTCCAGAGCGATTCGCCCAATGAGTCCTTGATATTTAGTCGTTTTCAGCCAATTTTCTGGATTTTTGAAAATTTCACTATTTTGTGAAAATATCCACTAAATGAGGGCATAATATGTGTGAGGGTGCCCCAGGAGAGTTCCAAATGTGTGTGGGTAGAATATATATCCCACGGGGGTAAAATTGAAAAAAGTTGAAAAAAATTTTTTTTTGAACTTAGTCATTTTTCCGGCGTTTATCAGACTTTCAGATAGGGGAAATGTCAGTGAGCATTCAGATTTCAGTTCCAGAGCGATTCGCCCAAAGAGTCCTTGATATTTAGTCATTTTCAGCCAATTTTCTGGATTTTTGAAAATTTCACTTTTTTGTGAAAATATCCACTAAATGAGAGAATAATATGTGTGAGGGTACCCCAGGAGTGTTCCAAATGTGTGTGGGTAGAATATATATCCCACGGGGGTAAAATTGAAAAAAGTTTAAAAAAAAATTTTTTTGGACTTAGTAATTTTTCCGGCATTTATCAGACTTTCAGACAGGGGAAATGTCAGTGAGTGTTCAGATTTCAGTTCCAGAGCGATTCGCCCAATGAGTCCTAGATATTTATTCGTTTTCAGCCAATTTTCTGGATTTTTGAAAATTTCACTTTTTTGTGAAAATATCCACTAAATGAGGGCATAATATGTGTGAGGGTACCCCAGGAGAGTTCCAAATGTGTGTGGGTAGAATATATATCCCACGGGATAAAATTGAAAAAAGTTGAAAATTTTATTTTTTTTGGCTTAGTCATTTTTCCTGCGTTTATCAGACTTTCACATAGGGGAAATGTCAGTGAGCGTTCCGATTTCAGTTCCAGAATGATTCGCCCAATGAGTCATTGATATTTAGTCGTTTTCAGCCAATTTTCTGGATTTTTGAAAATTTCACTATTTTTTGAAAATATCCACTAAATGAGAGAATAATATGTGTGAGGGTACCCCAGGAGAGTTCCAAATGTGTGTGGGTAGAATATATATCCCACAGGAATAAAATTGAAAAAAGTTGAAAAAAATTTTTTTTTGGACTTAGTAATTTTTCTGGCATTTATCAGACTTTCAGATAGGGGAAAGGTCAGTGAGCGTTCAGATTTCAGTTCCAGAGCGATTCGCCCAATGAGTCCTTGATATTTAGTCGTTTTCAGCCAATTTTCTGGATTTTTGAAAATTTCACTATTTTGTGAAAATATCCACTAAATGAGTGAATAATATGTGTGATTGTACCCCAGGAGAGCTCCAAATGTGTGTGGGTAGAATATATATCCCACGGGGTAAAATTGAAAAAAGTTGAATAAATTTTTTTTTTGGACTTAGTAATTTTTCCGGCGTTTATCAGACATTCAGATAGGGGAAATGTCAGTGAGCATTCCGATTTCAGTTCCAGAGCGATTGGCCCAATGAGTCCTTGATATTTAGGCGTTTTCAGCCAATTTTCTGGATTTTTGAAATTTTCACTTTTTTGTGAAAATATCCACTAAATGAGGGAATAATATTTGTGAGGGTACCCCAGGAGAGTTCCAAATGTGTGTGGGTAGAATATATATCCCACGGGGGTACAATTGAAAAAAGTTGAAAAATTTTTTTTTTGGACTTAGTCATTTTTCTGGCGTTTATCAGACTTTCAGATAGGGCAAATGTCAGTGAGCGTTCTGAGTTCAGTTCCAGAGCGATTCGCCCAATGAGTCCTTGATATTTAGTCGTTTTCAGCCATTTTTCTGGATTTTTGAAAATTTCAGTTTTTTGTGAAAATATCCACTAAATGAGGGAATAATATGTGTGAGGGTACCCCAGAAGAGATTCAAATGTGTGTGGGTAGAATATATATCCCACGGGATAAAATTGAAAAAAGTTGAAAAATTTTTTTTTTTGGCTTAGTCATTTTTCCTGCGTTTATCAGACTTTCACATAGGGGAAATGTCAGTGAGCGTTCCAATTTCAGTTCCAGAATGATTCGCCCAATGAGTCCTTGATATTTAGTCGTTTTCAGCCAATTTTCTGGATTTTTGAAAATTTCACTATTTTGTGAAAATATCCACTAAATGAGGGCATAATATGTGTGAGGGTGCCCCAGAAGAGTTCCAAACGTGTGTGGGTAGAATATATATCCCACAGGGGTAAAATTGAAAAAAGTTGAAAAAAAATTTTTTTTTAACTTAGTCATTTTTCCGGCGTTTATCAGACTTTCAGATAGGGGAAATGTCAGTGAGCATTCCGATTTCAGTTCCAGAGCGATTCACCCAATGAGTCCTAGATATTTAGTCGTTTTCAGCCAATTTTCTGGATTTTTGAAAATTTCACTTTTTTGTGAAAATATCCACTAAATGAGGGCATAATATGTGTGAGGGTACCCCAGGAGAGTTCCAAATGTGTGTGGGTAGAATATAAATTCCACGGGAATAAAATTGAAAAAAGTTGAAAAAAATTTTTTTTTGAACTTAGTCATTTTTCCGGCGTTTATCAGACTTTCAGATAGGGGAAATGACAGTGAGCATTCCGATTTCAGTTCCAGAGCGATTCGCCCAATGAGTCCTTGATATTTAGTAGTTTTCAGCCAATTTTCTGGATTTTTGAAAATTTCACTTTTTTGTGAAAATATCCACTAAATGAGAGAATAATATGTGTGAGGGTACCCCAGGAGAGTTCCAAATGTGTGTGGGTAGAATATGTATCCCACAGGGGTAAAATTGAAAAAAGTTGAAAAAAAATTTTTTTTGGACTTAGTAATTTTTCTGGCATTTATCAGACTTTCAGATAGGGGAAAGGTCAGTGAGCGTTCAGATTTCAGTTCCAGAGCGATTCGCCCAATGAGTCCTTGATATTTAGTCGTTTTCAGCCAATTTTCTGGATTTTTGAAAATTTCACTATTTTGTGAAAATATCCACTAAATGAGTGAATAATATGTGTGATTGTACCCCAGGAGAGCTCCAAATGTGTGTGGGTAGAATATATATCCCACGGGGTAAAATTGAAAAAAGTTGAATAAATTTTTTTTTTGGACTTAGTAATTTTTCCGGCGTTTATCAGACATTCAGATAGGGGAAATGTCAGTGAGCATTCCGATTTCAGTTCCAGAGCGATTGGCCCAATGAGTCCTTGATATTTAGGCGTTTTCAGCCAATTTTCTGGATTTTTGAAATTTTCACTTTTTTGTGAAAATATCCACTAAATGAGGGAATAATATTTGTGAGGGTACCCCAGGAGAGTTCCAAATGTGTGTGGGTAGAATATATATCCCACGGGGGTACAATTGAAAAAAGTTGAACAAATTTTTTTTTTGGACTTAGTCATTTTTCTGGCGTTTATCAGACTTTCAGATAGGGCAAATGTCAGTGAGCGTTCTGAGTTCAGTTCCAGAGCGATTCGCCCAATGAGTCCTTGATATTTAGTCGTTTTCAGCCATTTTTCTGGATTTTTGAAAATTTCAGTTTTTTGTGAAAATATCCACTAAATGAGGGAATAATATGTGTGAGGGTACCCCAGAAGAGATTCAAATGTGTGTGGGTAGAATATATATCCCACGGGATAAAATTGAAAAAAGTTGAAAAATTTTTTTTTTTGGCTTAGTCATTTTTCCTGCGTTTATCAGACTTTCACATAGGGGAAATGTCAGTGAGCGTTCCAATTTCAGTTCCAGAATGATTCGCCCAATGAGTCCTTGATATTTAGTCGTTTTCAGCCAATTTTCTGGATTTTTGAAAATTTCACTATTTTGTGAAAATATCCACTAAATGAGGGCATAATATGTGTGAGGGTGCCCCAGAAGAGTTCCAAACGTGTGTGGGTAGAATATATATCCCACAGGGGTAAAATTGAAAAAAGTTGAAAAAATTTTTTTTTTTAACTTAGTCATTTTTCCGGCGTTTATCAGACTTTCAGATAGGGGAAATGTCAGTGAGCATTCCGATTTCAGTTCCAGAGCGATTCGCCCAATGAGTCCTAGATATTTAGTCGTTTTCAGCCAATTTTCTGGATTTTTGAAAATTTCACTTTTTTGTGAAAATATCCACTAAATGAGGGCATAATATGTGTGAGGGTACCCCAGGAGAGTTCCAAATGTGTGTGGGTAGAATATAAATTCCACGGGAATAAAATTGAAAAAAGTTGAAAAAAATTTTTTTTTGAACTTAGTCATTTTTCCGGCGTTTATCAGACTTTCAGATAGGGGAAATGACAGTGAGCATTCCGATTTCAGTTCCAGAGCGATTCGCCCAATGAGTCCTTGATATTTAGTAGTTTTCAACCAATTTTCTGGATTTTTGAAAATTTCACTTTTTTGTGAAAATATCCACTAAATGAGAGAATAATATGTGTGAGGGTACCCCAGGAGAGTTCCAAATGTGTGTGGGTAGAATATGTATCCCACAGGGGTAAAATTGAAAAAAGTTGAAAAAAAATTTTTTTTGGACTTAGTAATTTTTCTGGCATTTATCAGACTTTCAGATAGGGGAAAGGTCAGTGAGCGTTCAGATTTCAGTTCCAGAGCGATTCGCCCAATGAGTCCTTGATATTTAGTCGTTTTCAGCCAATTTTCTGGATTTTTGAAAATTTCACTTTTTTGTGAAAATATCCACTAAATGAGAGAATAATATGTGTGAGGGTACCCCAGGAGAGTTCCAAATGTGTGTGGGTAGAATATATATCCCACAGGGGTAAAATTGAAAAAAGTTGAAAAATTTTTTTTTTTGAACTTAGTCATTTTTCCGGCGTTTATCAGACTTTCAGATAGGGGAAATGTCAGTGAGAGTTCCGATTTCAGTTCCAGAGCGATTCGCCCAATGAGTCCTAGATATTTAGTCGTTTTCAGCCAATTTTCTGGATTTTTAAAAAATTTCACTTTTTTGTGAAAATATCCACTAAATGAGGGCATAATATGTGTGAGGGTACCCCAGGAGAGTTCCAAATGTGTGTGGGTAGAATATATATCCCACGGGATAAAATTGAAAAAAGTTGAAAAATTTTTTTTTTTGGCTTAATCATTTTTCCTGCGTTTATCAGACTTTCACATAGGGGAAATGTCAGTGAGCGTTCCAATTTCAGTTCCAGAATGATTCGCCCAATGAGTCATTGATATTTAGTCGTTTTCAGCCAATTTTCTGGATTTTTGAAAATTTCACTATTTTGTGAAAATATCCACTAAATGAGGGCATAATATGTGTGAGGGTGCCCCAGGAGAGTTCCAAATGTGTGTGGGTAGAATATATATCCCACGGGGGTAAAATTGAAAAAAGTTTAAAAAAAAATTTTTTTGGACTTAGTAATTTTTCTGGCATTTATCAGACTTTCAGATAGGGAAAATGTCAGTGAGCGTTCCAATTTCAGTTCCAGAGCGATTCGCCCAATGAGTCCTTGATATTTAGTCGTTTTCAGCCAATTTTCTGGATTTTTTAAAATTTCACTTTTTTGTGAAAATATCCACTAAATGAGGGAATAATATGTGTGAGGGTACCCCAGGAGAGTTCCAAATGTGTGTGGGTAGAATATATATCCCACGAGGATAAAATTGAAAAAAGTTGAAAAATTTTTTTTTTTGGACTTAGTAATTTTTCCGCCATTTATGAGACTTTCAGATAGGGGAAATGTCAGTGAGCGTTCAGATTTCAGTTCCAGAGCGATTCGCCCAATGAGTCCTTGATATTTAGTCGTTTTCAGCCAATTTTCTGGATTTTTGAAAATTTCACTTTTTTGTGAAAATATCCACTAAATGAGAGAATAATATGTGTGAGGGTACCCCAGGAGAGTTCCAAATGTGTATGGGTAGAATATATATCCCACGGGGATAAAATTTAAAAAAGTTTAAAAAAAATTTTTTTTTGGACTTAGTAATTTTTCCGGCGTTTATCAGACTTTCAGAAAGGGAAAAAGTCAGTGAGCGTTCAGATTTCAGTTCCAGAGCGATTCGCCCAATGAGTCCTTGATATTTAGTCGTTTTCAGCCAATTTTCAGGATTTTTGAAAATTTCACTTTTTTGTGAAAATATCCACTAAATGAGGGAATAATATGTGTGAGGGTACCCCAGGAGAGTTCCAAATGTGTGTGGGTAGAATATAAATCCCACGGGGATAAAATTGAAAAAAGTTTAAAAAAATTTTTTTTGGACTTAGTAATTTTTCCGGTGTTCATCAGACTTTCAGATAGGGGAAATGTCAGTGAGCATTCCGATTTCAGTTCCAGAGCGATTCGCCCAATGAGTCCTTGATATTTAGTCATTTTCAGCCAATTTTCCGGATTTTTGAAAATTTCACTTTTTTGTGAAAACATCCACTAAATGAGGGAATAATGTGTGTGAGGGTACCCCAGGAGAGTTCCAAATGTGTGTGGGTAGAATATATATCCCACGGGGATAAAATTGAAAAAAGTTGAAAAAAAATTTTTTTTTGAACTTAGTCATTTTTCCTGCGTTTATCAGACTTTCACATAGGGGAAATGTCAGTGAGCGTTCCGATTTCAGTTCTAGAGCGATTCGCCCAATGAGTCCTTGATATTTCGTCGTTTTCAGCCAATTTTCTGGATTTTTGAAAATTTCACTTTTTTGTAAAAATATCCACTAAATGTGAGAATAATATGTGTGAGAGTACCCCAGGAGAGTTCCAAATGTGTGTGGGTAGAATATATATCCCACGGGGATAACATTGAAAAAAGTTGAAAAAAAATTTTTTTTGGACTTAGTCATTATTCCGGCGTTTATCAGACTTTCAGATAGGGGAAATGTCAGTGAGCGTTCCGATTTCAGTTCCAGAGCGATTCGCCCAATGAGTCCTTGATATTTAGTAGTTTTCAGCCAATTTTCTGGATTTTTGAAAATTTCACTTTTTTGTGAAAATATCCACTAAATGAGAGAATAATATGTGTGAGGGTACCCCAGGAGAGTTCCAAATGTGTGTGGGTAGAATATATATCCCACAGGGGTAAAATTGAAAAAAGTTGAAAAAAAATTTTTTTTGGACTTAGTAATTTTTCTGGCATTTATCAGACTTTCAGATAGGGGAAAGGTCAGTGAGCGTTCAGATTTCAGTTCCAGAGCGATTCGCCCAATGAGTCCTTGATATTTAGTCGTTTTCAGCCAATTTTCTGGATTTTTGAAAATTTCACTTTTTTGTGAAAATATCCACTAAATGAGAGAATAATATGTGTGAGGGTACCCCAGGAGAGTTCCAAATGTGTGTGGGTAGAATATATATCCCACAGGGGTAAAATTGAAAAAAGTTGAAAAAATTTTTTTTTTGAACTTAGTCATTTTTCCGGCGTTTATCAGACTTTCAGATAGGGGAAATGTCAGTGAGAGTTCCGATTTCAGTTCCAGAGCGATTCGCCCAATGAGTCCTAGATATTTAGTCGTTTTCAGCCAATTTTCTGGATTTTTAAAAAATTTCACTTTTTTGTGAAAATATCCACTAAAGAGGGCATAATATGTGTGAGGGTACCCCAGGAGAGTTCCAAATGTGTGTGGGTAGAATATATATCCCACGGGATAAAATTGAAAAAAGTTGAAAAATTTTTTTTTTTGGCTTAGTCATTTTTCCTGCGTTTATCAGACTTTCACATAGGGGAAATGTCAGTGAGCGTTCCAATTTCAGTTCCAGAATGATTCGCCCAATGAGTCATTGATATTTAGTCGTTTTCAGCCAATTTTCTGGATTTTTGAAAATTTCACTATTTTGTGAAAATATCCACTAAATGAGGGCATAATATGTGTGAGGGTGCCCCAGGAGAGTTCCAAATGTGTGTGGGTAGAATATATATCCCACGGGGGTAAAATTGAAAAAAGTTTAAAAAAAAATTTTTTTGGACTTAGTAATTTTTCTGCCATTTATCAGACTTTCAGATAGGGGAAATGTCAGTGAGCATTCCGATTTCAGTTCCAGAGCGATTGGCCCAATGAGTCCTTGATATTTAGGCGTTTTCAGCCAATTTTCTGGATTTTTGAAATTTTCACTTTTTTGTGAAAATATCCACTAAATGAGGGAATAATATTTGTGAGGGTACCCCAGGAGAGTTCCAAATGTGTGTGGGTAGAATATATATCCCACGGGGGTACAATTGAAAAAAGTTGAACAAATTTTTTTTTTGGACTTAGTCATTTTTCTGGCGTTTATCAGACTTTCAGATAGGGCAAATGTCAGTGAGCGTTCTGAGTTCAGTTCCAGAGCGATTTGCCCAATGAGTCCTTGATATTTAGTCGTTTTCAGCCATTTTTCTGGATTTTTGAAAATTTCAGTTTTTTGTGAAAATATCCACTAAATGAGGGAATAATATGTGTGAGGGTACCCCAGAAGAGATTCAAATGTGTGTGGGTAGAATATATATCCCACGGGGTAAAATTGAAAAAAATTGAACAAATTTTTTTTTTGGACTTAGTAATTTTTCCGGCGTTTATCAGACATTCAGATAGGGGAAATGTCAGTGAGCATTCCGATTTCAGTTCCAGAGCGATTGGCCCAATGAGTCCTTGATATTTAGGCGTTTTCAGCCAATTTTCTGGATTTTTGAAATTTTCACTTTTTTGTGAAAATATCCACTAAATGAGGGAATAATATGTGTGAGGGTAATCCAGGAGAGCTCCAAATGTGTGTGGGTAGAATATGTATCCCACGGGGTAAAGTTGAAAAAAGTTGAACACATTTTTTTTTCGGACTTAGTAATTTTAACGGCGTTTATCAGACTTTCAGATAGGGGAAATGTCAGTGAGCGTTCCGATTTCAGTTCCAGAGCGATTGACCCAATGAGTCCTTGATGTTTAGTCGTTTTCAGCCAATTTTCTGGATTTTGGTAAATTTCATTTTTTTGTGAAAATATCCACTAAATGAGAGAATAATATGTGTGAGGGTACCCCAGGAGAGTTCCAAATGTGTGTGGGTAGAATATATATCCCACGGGGGTACAATTGAAAAAAGTTTAAAAAAAATGTTTTTTTGGACTTAGTCATTTTTCTGGCCTTTATCAGACTTTCAGATAGGGCAAATGTCAGTGAGCGTTCCGATTTCAGTTCCAGAGCGATTGACCCAATGAGTCCTTGATATTTAGTCGTTTTCAGCCAACTTTCTGGATTTTTGAGAATTTCACTTTTTTGTGAAAATATCCACTAAATGAGGGAATAATATGTGTGAGGGTACCCCAGGAGAGTTCCAAATTGTGTGGGTAGAATATATATCCCACATGGGTAAAACTGAAAAATGTTGAAAAAATTTTTTTACGGGGACTTAGTAATTTTTCCGCCGTTTATCATACTTTCAGATTGGGGAAATGTCAATGAGCGTTCCGATTTCAGTTCCACAGCGATTCTCCCAATGAGTCCTTGATATTTAGTCGTTTTCAGCCATTTTTCTGGATTTTTGAAAATTTCACTTTTTTGTGAAAATATCCACTAAATGAGGGAATAATATGTGTGAGGGTACCCCAGGAGAGTTCCAAATGTGTGTGGGTATAATATATATCCCAAAGGGGTAAAATTGAAAAAAGTTGAAAACATTTTTTTTTGGACTTAGTCATTTTTCCAGCGTTTATCAGACTTTCAGATAGGGGAAATGTCAGTGAGCATTCCGATTTCAGTTATAGAGCGATTCGCCCAATGAGTCCTTGATATTTAGTCGTTTTCAGCTAATTTTCTGGATTTTTGAAAATTTCACTTTTTTGTGAAAATATGCACTAATTGAGTGAATAATATGTGTGAGGGTACCCCAGGAGAGTTCCAAATATGTGTCGGTAGAATATATATCCCACGGGGGTACAATTGAAAAAAGTTGAATAAATTTTTTTTTGGGGAATAGTAATTTTTCCGCCGTTTATCAAACTTTCAGAGAGGGGAAATGTCAATGAGCGTTCCGATTTCAGTTCCAGAGCGATGCTCCCAATGAGTCCTTGATATTTAGTCGTTTTCAGCCATTTTTCTGGATTTTTGAAAATGTCACTTTTTTGTGAAAATATCCACTAAATGAGGGAATAATATGTGTGAGGGTACCCCAGGAGAGTTCCAAATGTGTGTGGGTAGAATATATATCCCACGGGGGTACAATTGAAAAAAGTTGAACACATTTTTTTTTCGGACTTAGTAATTTTAACGGCGTTTATCAGACTTTCAGATAGGGGAAATGCCAGTGAGCGTTCCGATTTCAGTTCCAGAGCGATTCACCCAATGAGTCCTTGATATTTAGTCATTTTCAGCCAATTTTCTGGATTTTGGTAAATTTCAGTTTTTTGTGAAAATATCCACTAAATGAGAGAATAATATGTGTGAGGGTACCCCAGGAGAGTTCCAAATGTGTGTGGGTAGAATATATATCCCACGGGGATAAAATTGAAAAAAGTTTAAAAAAAATGTTTTTTTGGACTTAGTCATTTTTCCGGCATTGATCAGACTTTCAGATAGGGCAAATGTCAGTGAGCGTTCCGATTTCAGTTCCAGAGCGATTCACCCAATGAGTCCTTGATATTTAGTCGTTTTCAGCCAATTTTCTGGATTTTTGAAACTTTCACTTTTTTGTGAAAATATCCACTAAATGAGGGTATAATATGTGTGAGGGTACCCCAGGAGAGTTCCAAATGTGTGTGGGTAGAATATATATCCCACGGGGTAAAATTGAAAAAAGTTGAACAAATTTTTTTTTGGAGAATAGTAATTTTTCCGCCGTTTATCAAACTTTCAGATAGGGGAAATGTCAGTGAGCGTTCCGATTTCAGTTCCAGAGCGCCAGAGCGATTGGACCAATGAGTCCTTGATATTTAGTCGTTTTCAGCCAATATTTTGGATTTTTGAAAATTTCACTTTTTTGTGAAAATATCCACTAAATGAGGCAATAATATGTGTGAGGGTACCCCAGGAGAGTTCCAAATGTGTGTGGGTAGAATATATATCCCACGGGGGTAAAATTGAAAAATGTTGAAAAAATTTTTTTTGGGGGACTTAGTAATTTTTCCGCCGTTTATCACACTTTCAGATTGGGGAAATGTCAATGAGCGTTCCGATTTCAGTTCCAGAGCGATTCTCCCAATGAGTCCTTGATATTTACTCGTTTTCAGCCAATTTTCTGGATTTTTGAAAATTTCACTTTTTTGTGAAAATATCCGCTAATTGAGGAAATAACATGTGTGAGGGTTCCCCAGGAGAGTTCCAAATGTGTGTGGGTAGAATATATATCCCACAGGGGTAAAATTGAAAAAAGTTGAACAAATTTTTTTTTTTGGACTTAGTCATTTTTCTGGCGTTTATCATACTTTCAGATAGGGGAAATGTCAGTGAGCGCTCCGATTTCAGTTCCAGAGCGTTTCGCCCAATGAGTCTGTGATATTTAGTCGTTTTCAGCCAATTTTCTGGATTTTTGAAAATGTCACTTTTTTGTGAAAATATCCACTAAATGAGGGAATAATATGTATGAGGGTACCCCAGGAGAGTTCCAAATGTGTGTGAGTAGAATATATATCCCACGGGGGTACAATTGAAAAAAGTTGATTAAATTTTTTTTTTGTAAATAATCATTTTTCCAACGTTTATCAGACTTTCAGATAGGGGAAATATCAGTGAGCGTTCCGATTTCAGTTCCAGAGCGATTCGCCCAATAAGTCCTTGATCTTTAGTCGTTTTCAGCTAATTTTCTAGATTTTTGAAAATTTCACTTTTTTGTGAAAATATGCACTAATTGAGGGAATAATATGTGTGAGGGTACCCCAGGAGAGTTCCAAATGTGTGTGGGTAGAATATATATCCCACAGGGGTACAATTGAAAAAAGTTGAAAAAAATTTTTTTTTGGACTTAGTCATTTTTCCGGCGCTTATCATACTTTCAGATAGGGCAAATGTCAGTGAGTGTTCCGATTTCAGTTCCAGAGCGATTCGCCCAATGAGTCCTTGATATTTAGTCGTTTTCAGCCAGTTTTCTGGATTTTTGAAAATTTCAGTTTTTTGTGAAAATATCCACTAAATGAGGGAATAATATGTGTGAGGGTACCCCAGAAGAGATTCAAATGTGTGTGGGTAGAATATATATCCCACGGGGTAAAATTGAAAAAAATTGAACAAATTTTTTTTTTGGACTTATTCATTTTTCTGGCGTTTATCATACTTTCAGATAGGGGAAATGTCAGTGAGCGTTCAGATTTCAGTTCCAGAGCGATTCGCCCAATGAATGCTTGATATTTAGTCATTTTCAGCCAATTTTCTGGATTTTTGAAAATTTCACTTTTTTGTGAAAATATCCACTAAATGAGGGAATAATATGTGTGAGGGTACCCCAGGAGAGTTCCAAATGTGTGTGGGTAGAATATATATCCCACGGGGGTAAAATTGAAAAAAGTTGAAAAAAATTTTTTTGGGTACTTAGTCATTTTTCCAGCATTTATCAGACTATCAGATAGGGGAAATGTCAGTGAGCATTCCGATTTCAGTTCCAGAGCGATTCGCCCAATGAGTCCTTGATATTTAGTCGTTTTCAGCCAATATTTTGGATTTTTGAAAATTTCACTTTTTTGTGAAAATATCCACTAAACGAGGGAATGATATGTGTGAGGGTACGCCAGGAGAGTTCCAAATGTGTGTGGGTAGAATATATATCCCACGGGGAAAATTGAAAAAAGTTGAAAAAAATTTTTTTTTGGACTTAGTCATTTTTCCGGCATTTATCAAACTTTCAGATAGGGGAAATGTCAGTGAGCGTTCAGATTTCAGTTCCAGAGCGATTCGCCCAATGATTCCTTGATATTTAGTAGTTTTCAGCCAATTTTCTGGATTTTTGAAAATTTCACTTTTTTGTGAAAATATCCACTAAATGAGGGAATAATATGTGTGAGGGTACCCCAGGAGAGTTCCAAATGTGTGTGTTTATAATATATATCCCACGGGGTAAAATTGAAAAAAGTTGAATAAATTTTTTTTGGGGACTTAGTCATTTTTCCGTCGTTTATCTGACATTCAGATAGGGGAAATGTCAGTGAGCATTCCGATTTCAGTTCCTGAGCTATTGGCCCAATGAGTCCTTGATATTTAGTCGTTTTCTGCCAATTTTCTGGATTTTTGAAAATTTCACTTGTTTGTGAAAATATCCACTAAATGAGTGGATTATATGTGTGAGGGTACACCAGGAGAGTTCCAAATGTGTGTGGGTAGAATATATATCCCACGAGGTAAAATTGGAAAAAGTTGAACAAATTTTTTTTTTTGGACTTAGTCATTTTTCTGGCGTTTATCATACTTTCAGATAGGGGAAATGTCAGTGAGCGTTCCGATTTCAGTTCCAGAGCGATTCGCCCAATGAGTCTTTGATATTTAGTCGTTTTCAGCCAATTTTCTGGATTTTTGAAAATGTTACTTTTTTGTGAAATTATCCACTAAATGAGGGAATAATATGTGTGAGGGTACCCCAGGAGAGTTCCAAATGTGTGTGGGTAGAATATATATCCCACGGGGTAAAATTGAAAAAAGTTGAAACATTTTTTTTTTTGGACTTAGTCATTTTTCTGGCGTTTATCATACTTTCAGATAGGGGAAATGTCAGTGAGCGTTCCGATTTCAGATACAGAGCGATTCGACCAATGAGTCCTTGATATTTAGTCTTTTTCAGCCAATATTTTGGATTTTTGAAAATTTCACTTTTTTGTGAAAATATCCACTAAACGAGGGAATAATATGTGTGAGGGTACGCCAGGAGAGTTCCAAATGTGTGTGTTTATAATATATATCCCACGGGGTAAAATTGAAAAAAGTTGAAAACATTTTTTTTTTGGACTTAGTCATTTTTCCGGCGTTTATCAGACTTTCAAATAGGGCAAATGTCAGTGAGCGTTCCAATTTCAGTTCCAGGGTGATTCGCCCAAGGAGTCTTTGATATTTATTCGTTTTCAGCCAATTTTCTGGATTTTTGAAAATTTCACTTTTTTGTGAAAATATCCACTAAATGAGGGCATAATATGTGTGAGGGTGCCCCAGAAGAGTTCCAAACGTGTGTGGGTAGAATATATATCCCACAGGGGTAAAATTGAAAAAAGTTGAAAAAAATTTTTTTTTTAACTTAGTCATTTTTCCGGCGTTTATCAGACTTTCAGATAGGGGAAATGTCAGTGAGCATTCCGATTTCAGTTCCAGAGCGATTCGCCCAATGAGTCCTAGATATTTAGTCGTTTTCAGCCAATTTTCTGGATTTTTGAAAATTTCACTATTTTGTGAAAATATCCACTAAATGAGGGCATAATATGTGTGAGGGTGCCCCAGGAGAGTTCCAAACATGTGTGGGTAGAATATATATCCCACAGGGGTAAAATTGAAAAAAGTTGAAAAAAATTTTTTTTTGAACTTAGTCATTTTTCCTGCGTTTATCAGACTTTCACATAGGGGAAATGTCAGTGAGCGTTCCAATTTCAGTTCCAGAATGATTCGCCCAATGAGTCCTTGATATTTAGTCGTTTTCAGCCAATTTTCTGGATTTTTGAAAATTTCACTATTTTGTGAAAATATCCACTAAATGAGGGCATAATATGTGTGAGGGTGCCCCAGAAGAGTTCCAAACGTGTGTGGGTAGAATATATATCCCACAGGGGTATAATTGAAAAAAGTTGAAAAAAAATTTTTTTTGGACTTAGTAATTTTTCTGCCATTTATCAGACTTTCAGATAGGGGAAAGGTCAGTCAGCGTTCAGATTTCAGTTCCAGAGCCATTCGCCCAATGAGTCCTTGATATTTAGTCGTTTTCAGCCAATTTTCTGGATTTTTGAAAATTTCACTTTTTTGTGAAAGTATCCACTAAATGAGGGAATAATATGTGTGTGGGTACCCCAGGAGAGTTCCAAATGTGTGTGGGTAGAATATATATCCCACGGGGATAAAATTGAAAAAAGTTGCAAAAAAATTTTTCCGGCGTTCATCAGACTTTCAGATAGGGGAAATGTCAGTGAGCATTCCGATTTCAGTTCCAGAGCGATTCGCCCAATGAGTCCTTGATATTTAGTCGTTTTCAGCCAATTTTCTGGATTTTTGAAAATTTCACTATTTTGTGAAAATATCCACTAAATGAGGGCATAATATGTGTGAGGGTGCCCCAGGAGAGTTCCAAATGTGTGTGGGTAGAATATATATCCCACGGGGGTAAAATTGAAAAAAGTTGAAAAAAATTTTTTTTTGAACTTAGTCATTTTTCCGGCGTTTATCAGACTTTCAGATAGGGGAAATGTCAGTGAGCATTCAGATTTCAGTTCCAGAGCGATTCGCCCAAAGAGTCCTTGATATTTAGTCATTTTCAGCCAATTTTCTGGATTTTTGAAAATTTCACTTTTTTGTGAAAATATCCACTAAATGAGAGAATAATATGTGTGAGGGTACCCCAGGAGTGTTCCAAATGTGTGTGGGTAGAATATATATCCCACGGGGGTAAAATTGAAAAAAGTTTAAAAAAAAATTTTTTTGGACTTAGTAATTTTTCCGGCATTTATCAGACTTTCAGACAGGGGAAATGTCAGTGAGTGTTCAGATTTCAGTTCCAGAGCGATTCGCCCAATGAGTCCTAGATATTTATTCGTTTTCAGCCAATTTTCTGGATTTTTGAAAATTTCACTTTTTTGTGAAAATATCCACTAAATGAGGGCATAATATGTGTGAGGGTACCCCAGGAGAGTTCCAAATGTGTGTGGGTAGAATATAAATCCCACGGGGATAAAATTGAAAAAAGTTTAAAAAAATTTTTTTTGGACTTAGTAATTTTTCCGGTGTTCATCAGACTTTCAGATAGGGGAAATGTCAGTGAGCATTCCGATTTCAGTTCCAGAGCGATTCGCCCAATGAGTCCTTGATATTTAGTCATTTTCAGCCAATTTTCCGGATTTTTGAAAATTTCACTTTTTTGTGAAAACATCCACTAAATGAGGGAATAATGTGTGTGAGGGTACCCCAGGAGAGTTCCAAATGTGTGTGGGTAGAATATATATCCCACGGGGATAAAATTGAAAAAAGTTGAAAAAAAATTTTTTTTTGAACTTAGTCATTTTTCCTGCGTTTATCAGACTTTCACATAGGGGAAATGTCAGTGAGCGTTCCGATTTCAGTTCTAGAGCGATTCGCCCAATGAGTCCTTGATATTTCGTCGTTTTCAGCCAATTTTCTGGATTTTTGAAAATTTCACTTTTTTGTAAAAATATCCACTAAATGTGAGAATAATATGTGTGAGAGTACCCCAGGAGAGTTCCAAATGTGTGTGGGTAGAATATATATCCCACGGGGATAACATTGAAAAAAGTTGAAAAAAAATTTTTTTTGGACTTAGTCATTATTCCGGCGTTTATCAGACTTTCAGATAGGGGAAATGTCAGTGAGCGTTCCGATTTCAGTTCCAGAGCGATTCGCCCAATGAGTCCTTGATATTTAGTCGTTTTCAGCCAATTTTCTGGATTTTTGAAAATTTCACTTTTTTGTGAAAATATCCACTAAATGAGAGAATAATATGTGTGAGGGTACCCCAGGAGAGTTCCAAATGTGTGTGGGTAGAATATATATCCCACAGGGGTAAAATTGAAAAAAGTTGAAAAAATTTTTTTTTTGAACTTAGTCATTTTTCCGGCGTTTATCAGACTTTCAGATAGGGGAAATGTCAGTGAGAGTTCCGATTTCAGTTCCAGAGCGATTCGCCCAATGAGTCCTAGATATTTAGTCGTTTTCAGCCAATTTTCTGGATTTTTAAAAAATTTCACTTTTTTGTGAAAATATCCACTAAATGAGGGCATAATATGTGTGAGGGTACCCCAGGAGAGTTCCAAATGTGTGTGGGTAGAATATATATCCCACGGGATAAAATTGAAAAAAGTTGAAAAATTTTTTTTTTTGGCTTAGTCATTTTTCCTGCGTTTATCAGACTTTCACATAGGGGAAATGTCAGTGAGCGTTCCAATTTCAGTTCCAGAATGATTCGCCCAATGAGTCATTGATATTTAGTCGTTTTCAGCCAATTTTCTGGATTTTTGAAAATTTCACTATTTTGTGAAAATATCCACTAAATGAGGGCATAATATGTGTGAGGGTGCCCCAGGAGAGTTCCAAACGTGTGTGGGTAGAATATATATCCCACAGGGGTAAAATTTGAAAAAAGTTGAAAAAATTTTTTTTTTGAACTTAGTAATTTTTCTGGCATTTATCAGACTTTCAGATAGGGAAAATGTCAGTGAGCGTTCCAATTTCAGTTCCAGAGCGATTCGCCCAATGAGTCCTTGATATTTAGTCGTTTTCAGCCAATTTTCTGGATTTTTTAAAATTTCACTTTTTTGTGAAAATATCCACTAAATGAGGGAATAATATGTGTGAGGGTACCCCAGGAGAGTTCCAAATGTGTGTGGGTAGAATATATATCCCACGAGGATAAAATTGAAAAAAGTTGAAAAATTTTTTTTTTTGGACTTAGTAATTTTTCCGCCATTTATGAGACTTTCAGATAGGGGAAATGTCAGTGAGCGTTCAGATTTCAGTTCCAGAGCGATTCGCCCAATGAGTCCTTGATATTTAGTCGTTTTCAGCCAATTTTCTGTATTTTTGAAAATTTCACTTTTTTGTGAAAATATCCACTAAATGAGGGAATAATATGTGTGAGGGTACCCCAGGAGAGTTCCAAATGTGTGTGGGTAGAATATATATCCCACGGGGGTAAAATTGAAAAAAGGTGAAAAAAATTTTTTTTGGGACTTAGTCGTTTTTCCTGCGTTTATCAGACTTTCACATAGGGGAAATGTCAGTGAGCTTTCCGATTTCAGTTCCAGAGCGATTCGCCCAATGAGTCCTTGATATTTAGTCGTTTTCAGCCAATTTTCTGGATTTTTGAAAATTTCACTTTTTTGTGAAAATATCCACTAAATGAGAGAATAATATGTGTGAGGGTACCCCAGGAGAGTTCCAAATGTGTATGGGTAGAATATATATCCCACGGGGATAAAATTTAAAAAAGTTTAAAAAAAATTTTTTTTTGGACTTAGTAATTTTTCCGGTGTTCATCAGACTTTCAGATAGGGGAAATGTCAGTGAGCATTCCGATTTCAGTTCCAGAGCGATTCGCCCAATGAGTCCTTGATATTTAGTCATTTTCAGCCAATTTTCCGGATTTTTGAAAATTTCACTTTTTTGTGAAAACATCCACTAAATGAGAGAATAATATGTGTGAGGGTACCCCAGGAGAGTTCCAAATGTGTGTGGGTAGAATATATATCCCACAGGGGTAAAATTGAAAAAAGTTGAAAAAAAATTTTTTTTGGACTTAGTAATTTTTCTGGCATTTATCAGACTTTCAGATAGGGAAAATGTCAGTGAGCGTTCCAATTTTAGTTCCAGAGCGATTCGCCCAATGAGTCCTTGATATTTAGTCGTTTTCAGCCAATTTTCTGGATTTTTGAAAATTTCACTTTTTTGTGAAAATATCCACTAAATGAGGGCATAATATGTGTGAGGGTACCCCAGTAGAGTTCCAAATGTGTGTGGGTAGAATATATACCACGGGGATAAAATTGAAAAAAGTTGAAAAATTTTTTTTTTTGGACTTAGTCATTTTTCCGGCGTTTCTCAGACTTTCAGATAGGGAAAATGTCAGTGAGCATTCCGATTTCAGTTCCAGAGCGATTCGCCCAATGAGTCCTTGATATTTAGTCGTTTTCGGCCAATTTTTCGGATTTTTGAAAATTTCACTTTTTTGTGAAAACATCCACTAAATGAGGGAATAATGTGTGTGAGGGTACCCCAGGAGAGTTCCAAATGTGTGTGGGTAGAATATATATCCCACGGTAATAAAATTGAAAAAAGTTGAAAAAAAATTTTTTTTTGAACTTAGTCATTTTTCCTGCGTTTATCAGACTTTCACATAGGGGAAATGTCAGTGAGCGTTCCGATTTCAGTTCTAGAGCGATTCGCCCAATGAGTCCTTGATATTTCGTCGTTTTCAGCCAATTTTCTGGATTTTTGAAAATTTCACTTTTTTGTGAAAATATCCACTAAATGAGAGAATAATATGTGTGAGGGTACCCCAGGAGAGTTCCAAATGTGTGTGGGTAGAATATATATCCCACGGGGATAACATTGAAAAAAGTTGAAAAAAAATTTTTTTTTGGACTTAGTAATTTTTCCGGCGTTTATCAGACTTTCAGATAGGGGAAATGTCAGTGAGCATTCCGATTTCAGTTCCAGAGCGATTCGCCCAATGGGTCCTAGATATTTAGTCGTTTTCAGCCAATTTTCTGGATTTTTGAAAATTTCACTTTTTTGTGAAAATATCCACTAAATGAGAGAATAATATGTGTGAGGGTACCCCAGGAGAGTTCCAAATGTGTGTGGGTAGAATATATATCCCACAGGGGTAAAATTGAAAAAAGTTGAAAAAAAAATTTTTTTGGACTTAGTAATTTTTCCGGCATTTATCAGACTTTCAGATAGGGGAAAGGTCAGTGAGCGTTCAGATTTCAGTTCCAGAGCGATTCGCCCAATGAGTCCTTGATATTTAGTCGTTTTCAGCCAATTTTCTGGATTTTTGAAAATTTCACTTTTTTGTGAAAATATCCACTAAATGAGAGAATAATATGTGTGAGGGTACCCCAGGAGAGTTCCAAATGTGTGTGGGTAGAATAAATATCCCACAGGGGTAAAATTGAAAAAAGTTGAAAACATTTTTTTTTTGAACTTAGTCATTTTTCCGGCGTTTATCAGACTTTCAGATAGGGGAAATGTCAGTGAGCATTCCGATTTCAGTTCCAGAGCGATTCGCCCAATGGGTCCTAGATATTTAGTCGTTTTCAGCCAATTTTCTGGATTTTTGAAAATTTCACTTTTTTGTGAAAATATCCACTAAATGAGGGCATAATATGTGTGAGGGTACCCCAGGAGAGTTCCAAATGTGTGTGGGTAGAATATATATCCCACGGGATAAAATTGAAAAAAGTTGAAAAATTTTTTTTTTGGCTTAGTCAGTTTTTCCTGCGTTTATCAGACTTTCAGATAGGGGAAATGTCAGTGAGCGTTCCCATTTCAGTTCCAGAATGATTCGCCCAATGAGTCATTGATATTTAGTCGTTTTCAGCCAAATTTCTGGATTTTTGAAAATTTCACTATTTTGTGAAAATATCCACTAAATGAGGGCATAATATGTGTGAGGGTGCCCCAGGAGAGTTCCAAATGTGTGTGGGTAGAATATATATCCCACGGGGGTAAAATTGAAAAAAGTTGAAAAAAATTTTTTCTTGGACTTAGTCATTTTTCCTGCGTTTATCAGACTTTCACATAGGTGAAATGTGAGTGAGCGTTCCGCTTTCAGTTCCAGAGCGATTCGCCCCATGAGTCCTTGATATTTAGTCGTTTTCAGCCAATTTTCTGGATTTTTGAAAATTTCACTTTTTTGTGAAAATATCCACTAAATGAGAGAATAATATGTGTGAGGGTACCCCAGGAGAGTTCCAAATGTGTGTGGGTAGAATATATATCCCACAGGGGTAAAATTGAAAAAAGTTGAAAAAAAATTTTTTTTGGACTTAGTAATTTTTCTGGCATTTATCAGACTTTCAGATAGGGAAAATGTCAGTGAGCGTTCCAATTTCAGTTCCAGAGCGATTCGCCCAATGAGTCCTTGATATTTAGTCGTTTTCAGCCAATTTTCTGGATTTTTGAAAATTTCACTTTTTTGTGAAAATATCCACTAAATGAGGGCATAATATGTGTGAGGGTACCCCAGTAGAGTTCCAAATGTGTGTGGGTAGAATATATACCACGGGGATAAAATTGAAAAAAGTTGAAAAATTTTTTTTTTTGAACTTAGTCATTTTTCCTGCGTTTATCAGACTTTCACATAGGGGAAATGTCAGTGAGCGTTCCGATTTCAGTTCTAGAGCGATTCGCCCAATGAGTCCTTGATATTTCGTCGTTTTCAGCCAATTTTCTGGATTTTTGAAAATTTCACTTTTTTGTGAAAATATCCACTAAATGAGAGAATAATATGTGTGAGGGTACCCCAGGAGAGTTCCAAATGTGTGTGGGTAGAATATATATCCCACGGGGATAACATTGAAAAAAGTTGAAAAAAAATTTTTTTTTGGACTTAGTAATTTTTCCGGCGTTTATCAGACTTTCAGATAGGGAAAATGTGAGTGAGCGTTCAGCTTTCAGTTCCAGAGCGATTCGCCCCATGAGTCCTTGATATTTAGTCGTTTTCAGCCAATTTTCTGGATTTTTGAAAATTTCACTTTTTTGTGAAAATATCCACTAAATGAGGGAATAATATGTGTGAGGGTACCCCAGGAGAGTTCCAAATGTGTGTGGGTAGAATATATATCCCACGGGTGTAAAATTGAAAAAAGTTGAAAAAAATTTTTTTTTGAACTTAGTCATTTTTCCTGCGTTTATCAGACTTTCACATAGGGGAAATGTCAGTGAGCGTTCCGATTTCAGTTCCAGAGTGATTCGCCCAATGAGTCCTTGATATTTATTCGTTTTCAGCCAATTTTCTGGATTTTTGAAAATTTCGCTTTTTTGTGAAAATATCCACTAAATGAGAGAATAATATGTGTGAGGGTACCCCAGGAGAGTTCCAAATGTGTGTGGGTAGAATATATATCCCACGGGGATAAAATTGAAAAAAGTTGAAAAAAAATTTTTTTTTGGACTTAGTAATTTTTCCGGCGTTTATCAGACTTTCAGATAGGGAAAATGTCAGTGAGCGTTCCGATTTCAGTTCCAGAGCGATTCGCCCAATGACTCCTTGAAATTTCGTCGTTTTCAGCCAATTTTCTGGATTTTTGAAAATTTTACTTTTTTGTAAAAATATCCACTAAATGTGAGAATAATATGTGTGAGAGTACCCCAGGAGAGTTCCAAATGTGTGTGGGTAGAATATATATCCCACGGGGATAACATTGAAAAAAGTTGAAAAAAATTTTTTTTTTGGACTTAGTAATTTTTCCGACGTTTATCAGACTTTCAGATAGGGAAAATGTCAGTGAGCGTTCCGATTTCAGTTCCAGAGCGATTCGCCCAACGAGTCCTTGATATTTAGTCGTTTTCGGCCAATTTTCCGGATTTTTGAAAATTTCACTTTTTTGTGAAAACATCCACTAAATGAGGGAATAATATGTGTGAGGGTATCCCAGGAGAGTTCCAAATGTGTGTGGGTAGAATATATATCCCACGGGTGTAAAATTGAAAAAAGTTGAAAAAAATTTTTTTTTAACGTAGTAATTTTTGCTGCGTTTATCAGACTTTCACATAGGGGAAATGTCAGTGAGCGTTCCGATTTCAGTTCCAGAGCGATTCGCCCAATGAGTCCTTGATATTTAGTCGTTTTCAGCCAATTTTCTGGATTTTTAAAAATTTCACTTTTTTGTGAAAATATCCACTAAATGAGGGAATAATATGTGTGAGGGTACCCCAGGAGAGATCCAAATGTGTGTGAGTAGAATATATATCCCACGGGGGTAAAATTGAAAAAAGTTGAAAAATTTTTTTTCTTGGACTTAGTCATTTTTCCTGCGTTTATCAGACTTTCACATAGGTGAAATGTGAGTGAGCGTTCCGCTTTCAGTTCCAGAGCGATTCGCCCCATGAGTCCTTGATATTTAGTCATTTTCAGCCAATTTTCTGGATTTTTGAAAATTTTACTTTTTTGTGAAAATATCCACTAAATGAGAGAATAATATGTGTGAGGGTACCCCAGGAGAGTTCCAAATGTGTGTGGGTAGAATATATAGCCCACGGGGGTAAAATTGAAAAAAGTTGAAAAAAATTTTTTTTTGAACTTAGTCCTTTTTCCTGCGTTTATCAGACTTTCACATAGGGGAAATGTCAGTGAGCGTTCCGATTTCAGTTCCAGAGTGATTCGCCCAATGAGTCCTTGATATTTATTCGTTTTCAGCCAATTTTCTGGATTTTTGAAAATTTCACTTTTTTGTGAAAATATCCACTAAATGAGAGAATAATATGTGTGAGGGTACCCCAGGAGAGTTTCAAATGTGTGTGGGTAGAATATATATCCCACGGGGATAAAATTGAAAAAAGTTGAAAAAAAATTTTTTTTTGGACTTAGTAATTTTTCCGGCGTTTATCAGACTTTCAGATAGGGAAAATGTCAGTGAGCGTTCCGATTTCAGTTCCAGAGTGATTCGCCCAATGAGTCCTTGATATTTATTCGTTTTCAGCCAATTTTCTGGATTTTAGAAAATTTCACTTTTTTGTGAAAATATCCACTAAATGAGGGAATAATATGTGTGAGGGTACCCCAGGAGAGATCCAAATGTGTGTGAGTAGAATATATATCCCACGGGGGTAAAATTGAAAAAAGTTGAAAAAATTTTTTTCTTGGACTTAGTCATTTTTCCTCCGTTTATCAGACTTTCAGATAGGGGAAATGTCAGTGAGCGTTCAGTTTTCAGTTCCAGAGCGATTCGCCCAATGAGTCCTTGATATTTAGTCATTTTCAGCCAATTTTCTGGATTTTTAAAAATGTCACTTTTTTGTGAAAATATCCACTAAATGAGGGAATAATATGTGTGAGGGTACCCCAGGAGAGTTCCAAATGTGTGTGGGTAGAATATAAATCCCACGGGGATAAAATTGAAAAAAGTTGGAAAAAAAATTTTTTTGGGACTTAGTAATTTTTCCGGCGTTCATCAGACTTTCAGGTAGGGGAAATGTCAGTGAGCATTCCGATTTCAGTTCCAGAGCGATTCGCCCAATGAGTCCTTGATATTTAGTCGTTTTCGGCCAATTTTCCGGATTTTTGAAAATTTCACTTTTTTGTGAAAACATCCACTAAATGAGGGAATAATATGTGTGAGGGTATCCCAGGAGAGTTCCAAATGTGTGTGGGTAGAATATATATCCCACGGGTGTAAAATTGAAAAAAGTTGAAAAAAATTTTTTTTTGAACTTAGTCATTTTTCCTGCGTTTATCAGACTTTCACATAGGGGAAATGTCAGTGAGCGTTCCGATTTCAGTTCCAGAGCGATTCGCCCAATGAGTCCTTGATATTTAGTAGTTTTCAGTAAATTTTCTGGATTTTTGAAAATTTCACTTTTTTGTGAAAATATCCACTAAATGAGGGAATAATATGTGTGAGGGTACCCCAGGAGAGTTCCAAATGTGTGTGGGTAGAATATAAATCCCACGGGGATAAAATTGAAAAAAGTTGAAAAAAATTTTTTTTTGGACTTAGTAATTTTTCCGGCGTTTATCAGACTTTCAGATAGGGGACATGTGAGTGAGCGTTCCGATTTCAGTTCCAGAGCGATTCGCCCAATGAGTCCTTGATATTTAGTCGTTTTCAGCCAATTTTCTGGATTTTTAAAAATTTCACTTTTTTGTGAAAATATCCACTAAATGAGGGAATAATATGTGTGAGGGTACCCCAGGAGAGTTCCAAATGTGTGTGGGTAGAATATATATCCCACGGGTGTAAAATTGAAAAAAGTTGAAAAAAAATTTTTTTTGGACTTAGTAATTTTTCCGGCGTTTATCAGACTTTCAGATAGGTGAAATATCAGTGAGTGTTCAGATTTCAGTTCCAGAGCGATTCGCCCAATGAGTCCTTGATATTTAGTCGTTTTCAGCCAATTTTCTGAATTTTTGAAAATTTCACTTTTTTGTGAAAATATCCACTAAATGAGGGAATAATATGTGTGAGGGTACCCCAGGAGAGTTCCAAATGTGTGTGGGTAGAATATAAATCCCACGGGGATAAAATTGAAAAAAGTTGAAAAAAATTTTTTTTTGGACTTAGTAATTTTTCCGGCGTTTATCAGACTTTCAGGTAGGGGATATGTGAGTGAGCGTTCCGATTTCAGTTCCAGAGTGATTCGCCCAATGAGTCCTTGATATTTAGTCGTTTTCAGCAAATTTTCTGGATTTTTAAAAATTTCACTTTCTTGTGAAAATATCCACTAAATGAGGGAATAATATGTGTGAGGGTACCCCAGGAGAGATCCAAATGTGTGTGAGTAGAATATATATCCCACGGGGGTAAAATTGAAAAAAGTTGAAAAAAAAATTTTCTTGGACTTAGTAATTTTTCCTCCGTTTATCAGACTTTCACATAGGTGAAATGTGAGTGAGCGTTCCGCTTTCAGTTCCAGAGCGATTCGCTCCATGAGTCCTTGATATTTAGTCGTTTTCAGCCAATTTTCTGGATTTTTGAAAATTTCACTTTTTTGTGAAAATATCCACTAAATGAGAGAATAATATGTGTGAGGGTACCCCAGGAGAGTTCCAAATGTGTGTGGGTAGAATATATAGCCCACGGGGGTAAAATTGAAAAAAGTTGAAAAAAAATTTTTTTTTGGACTTAGTAATTTTTCCGGCGTTTATCAGACTTTCAGGTAGGGGAAATGTGAGTGAGCGTTCCGATTTCAGTTCCAGAGCGATTCGCCCAATGAGTCCTTGATATTTAGTCGTTTTCAGCCAATTTTCTGGATTTTTAAAAATTTCACTTTTTTGTGAAAATATCCACTAAATGAGGGAATAATATGTGTGAGGGTACCCCAGGAGAGATCCAAATGTGTGTGAGTAGAATATATATCCCACGGGGGTAAAATTGAAAAAAGTTTAAAAAAAATTTTTCTTGGTCTTAGTCATTTTTCCTCCGTTTATCAGACTTTCACATAGGTGAAATGTGAGTGAGCGTTCCGCTTTCAGTTCCAGAACGATTCGCTCCATGATTCCTTGATATTTAGTCGTTTTCAGCCAATTTTCTGGATTTTTGAAAATTTCACTTTTTTGTGAAAATATCCACTAAATGAGAGAATAATATGTGTGAGGGTACCCAAGGAGAGTTCCAAATGTGTGTGGGTAAAATATATAGCCCACGGGGGTAAAATTGAAAAAAGTTGCAAAAAAATTTTTTTTGGACTTAGTAATTTTTCCGGCGTTTATCAGACTTTCAGATAGGGAAAATGTCAGTGAGCATTCCGATTTTTAGTTCCAGAGCGATTCGCATAATGAGTCCTTGATATTTAGTCGTTTTCGGCCAATTTTCCGGATTTTTGAAAATTTCACTTTTTTGTGAAAACATCCACTAAATGAGGGAATAATATGTGTGAGGGTATCCCAGGAGAGTTCCAAATGTGTGTGGGTAGAATATATATCCCACGGGTGTAAAATTGAAAAAAGTTGAAAAAAATTTTTTTTTGAACGTAGTCATTTTTGCTGCGTTTATCAGACTTTCACATAGGGGAAATGTCAGTGAGCGTTCCTATTTCAGTTCCAGAGCGATTCGCCCAATGAGTCCTTGATATTTAGTCGTTTTCAGCCAATTTTCTGGATTTTTAAAAATTTCACTTTTTTGTGAAAATATCCACTAAATGAGGGAATAATATGTGTGAGGGTACCCCAGGAGAGTTCCAAATGTGTGTGGGTAGAATATATAGCCCACGGGGGTAAAATTGAAAAAAGTTGAAAAAAATTTTTTTTTGAACTTAGTCATTTTTCCGGCGTTTATCAGACTTTCACATAGGGGAAATGTCAGTGAGCGTTCCGATTTCAGTTCCAGAGTGATTCGCCCAATGAGTCCTTGATATTTATTCGTTTTCAGACAATTTTCTGGATTTTTGAAAATTTCACTTTTTTGTGAAAATATCCACTAAATGAGGGAATAATATGTGTGAGGGTACCCCATTAGAGATCCAAATGTGTGTGAGTAGAATATATATCCCACGGGGGTAAAATTGAAAAAAGTTGAAAAAATTTTTTTCTTGGACTTAGTCATTTTTCCTCCGTTTATCAGACTTTCAGATAGGGGAAATGTCAGTGAGCGTTCAGTTTTCAGTTCCAGAGCGATTCGCCCAATGAGTCCTTGATATTTAGTCATTTTCAGCCAATTTTCTGGATTTTTAAAAATGTCACTTTTTTGTGAAAATATCCACTAAATGAGGGAATAATATGTGTGAGGGTACCCCAGGAGAGTTCCAAATGTGTGTGGGTAGAATATATATCCCACGGGGATAAAATTGAAAAAAGTTGAAAAAAAATTTTTTTTTGGACTTAGTAATTTTTCCGGCGTTTATCAGACTTTCAGATAGGGAAAATGTCAGTGAGCGTTCCGATTTCAGTTCCAGAGCGATTCGCCCAATGACTCCTTGAAATTTAGTCGTTTTCAGCCAATTTTCTGGATTTTTGAAAATTTTACTTTTTTGTAAAAATATCCACTAAATGTGAGAATAATATGTGTGAGAGTACCCCAGGAGAGTTCCAAATGTGTGTGGGTAGAATATATATCCCACGGGGATAACATTGAAAAAAGTTGAAAAAAAATTTTTCTTGGACTTAGTAATTTTTCCTCCGTTTATCAGACTTTCACATAGGTGAAATGTGAGTGAGCGTTCCGCTTTCAGTTCCAGAGCGATTCGCTCCATGAGTCCTTGATATTTAGTCGTTTTCAGCCAATTTTCTGGATTTTTGAAAATTTCACTTTTTTGTGAAAATATCCACTAAATGAGAGAATAATATGTGTGAGGGTACCCCAGGAGAGTTCCAAATGTGTGTGGGTAGAATATATAGCCCACGGGGGTAAAATTGAAGAAAGTTGAAAAAAAATTTTTTTTTGGACTTTGTAATTTTTCCGGCGTTTATCAGACTTTCAGGTAGGGGAAATGTGAGTGAGCGTTCCGATTTCAGTTCCAGAGCGATTCGCCCAATGAGTCCTTGATATTTAGTCGTTTTCAGCCAATTTTCTGGATTTTTAAAAATTTCACTTTTTTGTGAAAATATCCACTAAATGAGGGAATAATATGTGTGAGGGTACCCCAGGAGAGATCCAAATGTGTGTGAGTAGAATATATATCCCACGGGGGTAAAATTGAAAAAAGTTTAAAAAAAATTTTTCTTGGTCTTAGTCATTTTTCCTCCGTTTATCAGACTTTCACATAGGTGAAATGTGAGTGAGCGTTCCGCTTTCAGTTCCAGAACGATTCGCTCCATGATTCCTTGATATTTAGTCGTTTTCAGCCAATTTTCTGGATTTTTGAAAATTTCACTTTTTTGTGAAAATATCCACTAAATGAGAGAATAATATGTGTGAGGGTACCCAAGGAGAGTTCCAAATGTGTGTGGGTAAAATATATAGCCCACGGGGGTAAAATTGAAAAAAGTTGCAAAAAAATTTTTTTTGGACTTAGTAATTTTTCCGGCGTTTATCAGACTTTCAGATAGGGAAAATGTCAGTGAGCATTCCGATTTTTAGTTCCAGAGCGATTCGCATAATGAGTCCTTGATATTTAGTCGTTTTCGGCCAATTTTCCGGATTTTTGAAAATATCACTTTTTTGTGAAAACATCCACTAAATGAGGGAATAATATGTGTGAGGGTATCCCAGGAGAGTTCCAAATGTGTGTGGGTAGAATATATATCCCACGGGTGTAAAATTGAAAAAAGTTGAAAAAAATTTTTTTTTGAACGTAGTCATTTTTGCTGCGTTTATCAGACTTTCACATAGGGGAAATGTCAGTGAGCGTTCCGATTTCAGTTCCAGAGCGATTCGCCCAATGAGTCCTTGATATTTAGTCGTTTTCAGCCAATTTTCTGGATTTTTAAAAATTTCACTTTTTTGTGAAAATATCCACTAAATGAGGGAATAATATGTGTGAGGGTACCCCAGGAGAGTTCCAAATGTGTGTGGGTAGAATATATATCCCACGGGGATAAAATTGAAAAAAGTTGAAAAAAAATTTTTTTTTGGACTTAGTAATTTTTCCGGCGTTTATCAGACTTTCAGATAGGGAAAATGTCAGTGAGCGTTCCGATTTCAGTTCCAGAGCGATTCGCCCAATGACTCCTTGAAATTTAGTCGTTTTCAGCCAATTTTCTGGATTTTTGAAAATTTTACTTTTTTGTAAAAATATCCACTAAATGTGAGAATAATATGTGTGAGAGTACCCCAGGAGAGTTCCAAATGTGTGTGGGTAGAATATATATCCCACGGGGATAACATTGAAAAAAGTTGAAAAAAAATTTTTTTTTGGACTTAGTAATTTTTCCGGCGTTTATCAGACTTTCAGATAGGGAAAATGTCAGTGAGCGTTCCGATTTCAGTTCCAGAGTGATTTGCCCAATGAGTCCTTGATATTTATTCGTTTTCAGCCAATTTTCTGGATTTTTGAAAATTTCACTTTTTTGTGAAAATATCCACTAAATGAGAGAATAATATGTGTGAGGGTACCCCAGGAGAGTTTCAAATGTGTGTGGGTAGAATATATATCCCACGGGGATAAAATTGAAAAAAGTTGAAAAAAAATTTTTTTTTGGACTTAGTAATTTTTCCGGCGTTTATCAGACTTTCAGATAGGGAAAATGTCAGTGAGCATTCCGATTTCAGTTCCAGAGCGATTCGCCCAATGAGTCCTTGATATTTAGTCGTTTTCGGCCAATTTTCCGGATTTTTGAAAATTTCACTTTTTTGTGAAAACATCCACTAAATGAGGGAATAATATGTGTGAGGGTACCCCAGGAGAGTTCCAAATGTGTGTGGGTAGAATATAAATCCCACGGGGATAAAATTGAAAAAAGTTGAAAAAAATTTTTTTTTGGACTTAGTAATTTTTCCGGCGTTTATCAGACTTTCAGATAGGGGACATGTGAGTGAGCGTTCAGATTTCAGTTCCAGAGCGATTCGCCCAATGAGTCCTTGATATTTAGTCGTTTTCAGCCAATTTTCTGGATTTTTAAAAATTTCACTTTTTTGTGAAAATATCCACTAAATGAGGGAATAATATGTGTGAGGGTACCCCAGGAGAGTTCCAAATGTGTGTGGGTAGAATATATATCCCACGGGTGTTAAATTGAAAAAAGTTGAAAAAAAATTTTTTTTTGGACTTAGTAATTTTTCCGGCGTTTATCAGACTTTCAGGTAGGGGAAATGTGAGTGAGCGTTCCGATTTCAGTTCCAGAGCGATTCGCCCAATGAGTCCTTGATATTTAGTCGTTTTCAGCCAATTTTCTGGATTTTTAAAAATTTCACTTTTTTGTGAAAATATCCACTAAATGAGGGAATAATATGTGTGAGGGTACCCCAGGAGAGATCCAAATGTGTGTGAGTAGAATATATATCCCACGGGGGTAAAATTGAAAAAAGTTTAAAAAAAATTTTTCTTGGTCTTAGTCATTTTTCCTCCGTTTATCAGACTTTCACATAGGTGAAATGTGAGTGAGCGTTCCGCTTTCAGTTCCAGAACGATTCGCTCCATGATTCCTTGATATTTAGTCGTTTTCAGCCAATTTTCTGGATTTTTGAAAATTTCACTTTTTTGTGAAAATATCCACTAAATGAGAGAATAATATGTGTGAGGGTACCCAAGGAGAGTTCCAAATGTGTGTGGGTAAAATATATAGCCCACGGGGGTAAAATTGAAAAAAGTTGCAAAAAAATTTTTTTTGGACTTAGTAATTTTTCCGGCGTTTATCAGACTTTCAGATAGGGAAAATGTCAGTGAGCATTCCGATTTTTAGTTCCAGAGCGATTCGCATAATGAGTCCTTGATATTTAGTCGTTTTCGGCCAATTTTCCGGATTTTTGAAAATATCACTTTTTTGTGAAAACATCCACTAAATGAGGGAATAATATGTGTGAGGGTATCCCAGGAGAGTTCCAAATGTGTGTGGGTAGAATATATATCCCACGGGTGTAAAATTGAAAAAAGTTGAAAAAAATTTTTTTTTGAACGTAGTCATTTTTGCTGCGTTTATCAGACTTTCACATAGGGGAAATGTCAGTGAGCGTTCCGATTTCAGTTCCAGAGCGATTCGCCCAATGAGTCCTTGATATTTAGTCGTTTTCAGCCAATTTTCTGGATTTTTAAAAATTTCACTTTTTTGTGAAAATATCCACTAAATGAGGGAATAATATGTGTGAGGGTACCCCAGGAGAGTTCCAAATGTGTGTGGGTAGAATATATAGCCCACGGGGGTAAAATTGAAAAAAGTTGAAAAAAAATTTTTTTTGAACTTAGTCATTTTTCCTGCGTTTATCAGACTTTCACATAGGGGAAATGTCAGTGAGCGTTCCGATTTCAGTTCCAGAGTGATTCGCCCAATGAGTCCTTGATATTTATTCGTTTTCAGACAATTTTCTGGATTTTTGAAAATTTCACTTTTTTGTGAAAATATCCACTAAATGAGGGAATAATATGTGTGAGGGTACCCCAGGAGAGATCCAAATGTGTGTGAGTAGAATATATATCCCACGGGGGTAAAATTGAAAAAAGTTTAAAAAAAATTTTTCTTGGTCTTAGTCATTTTTCCTCCGTTTATCAGACTTTCACATAGGTGAAATGTGAGTGAGCGTTCCGCTTTCAGTTCCAGAACGATTCGCTCCATGATTCCTTGATATTTAGTCGTTTTCAGCCAATTTTCTGGATTTTTGAAAATTTCACTTTTTTGTGAAAATATCCACTAAATGAGAGAATAATATGTGTGAGGGTACCCAAGGAGAGTTCCAAATGTGTGTGGGTAAAATATATAGCCCACGGGGGTAAAATTGAAAAAAGTTGCAAAAAAATTTTTTTTGGACTTAGTAATTTTTCCGGCGTTTATCAGACTTTCAGATAGGGAAAATGTCAGTGAGCATTCCGATTTTTAGTTCCAGAGCGATTCGCATAATGAGTCCTTGATATTTAGTCGTTTTCGGCCAATTTTCCGGATTTTTGAAAATATCACTTTTTTGTGAAAACATCCACTAAATGAGGGAATAATATGTGTGAGGGTATCCCAGGAGAGTTCCAAATGTGTGTGGGTAGAATATATATCCCACGGGTGTAAAATTGAAAAAAGTTGAAAAAAATTTTTTTTTGAACGTAGTCATTTTTGCTGCGTTTATCAGACTTTCACATAGGGGAAATGTCAGTGAGCGTTCCGATTTCAGTTCCAGAGCGATTCGCCCAATGAGTCCTTGATATTTAGTCGTTTTCAGCCAATTTTCTGGATTTTTAAAAATTTCACTTTTTTGTGAAAATATCCACTAAATGAGGGAATAATATGTGTGAGGGTACCCCAGGAGAGTTCCAAATGTGTGTGGGTAGAATATATAGCCCACGGGGGTAAAATTGAAAAAAGTTGAAAAAATTTTTTTTTGAACTTAGTCATTTTTCCTGCGTTTATCAGACTTTCACATAGGGGAAATGTCAGTGAGCGTTCCGATTTCAGTTCCAGAGTGATTCGCCCAATGAGTCCTTGATATTTATTCGTTTTCAGACAATTTTCTGGATTTTTGAAAATTTCACTTTTTTGTGAAAATATCCACTAAATGAGGGAATAATATGTGTGAGGGTACCCCAGGAGAGATCCAAATGTGTGTGAGTAGAATATATATCCCACGGGGGTAAAATTGAAAAAAGTTTAAAAAAAATTTTTCTTGGTCTTAGTCATTTTTCCTCCGTTTATCAGACTTTCACATAGGTGAAATGTGAGTGAGCGTTCCGCTTTCAGTTCCAGAACGATTCGCTCCATGATTCCTTGATATTTAGTCGTTTTCAGCCAATTTTCTGGATTTTTGAAAATTTCACTTTTTTGTGAAAATATCCACTAAATGAGAGAATAATATGTGTGAGGGTACCCAAGGAGAGTTCCAAATGTGTGTGGGTAAAATATATAGCCCACGGGGGTAAAATTGAAAAAAGTTGCAAAAAAATTTTTTTTGGACTTAGTAATTTTTCCGGCGTTTATCAGACTTTCAGATAGGGAAAATGTCAGTGAGCATTCCGATTTTTAGTTCCAGAGCGATTCGCATAATGAGTCCTTGATATTTAGTCGTTTTCGGCCAATTTTCCGGATTTTTGAAAATTTCACTTTTTTGTGAAAACATCCACTAAATGAGGGAATAATATGTGTGAGGGTATCCCAGGAGAGTTCCAAATGTGTGTGGGTAGAATATATATCCCACGGGTGTAAAATTGAAAAAAGTTGAAAAAAATTTTTTTTTGAACGTAGTCATTTTTGCTGCGTTTATCAGACTTTCACATAGGGGAAATGTCAGTGAGCGTTCCGATTTCAGTTCCAGAGCGATTCGCCCAATGAGTCCTTGATATTTAGTCATTTTCAGCCAATTTTCTGGATTTTTAAAAATGTCACTTTTTTGTGAAAATATCCACTAAATGAGGGAATAATATGTGTGAGGGTACCCCAGGAGAGTTCCAAATGTGTGTGGGTAGAATATATATCCCACGGGGATAAAATTGAAAAAAGTTGAAAAAAAATTTTTTTTTGGACTTAGTAATTTTTCCGGCGTTTATCAGACTTTCAGATAGGGAAAATGTCAGTGAGCGTTCCGATTTCAGTTCCAGAGCGATTCGCCCAATGACTCCTTGAAATTTAGTCGTTTTCAGCCAATTTTCTGGATTTTTGAAAATTTTACTTTTTTGTAAAAATATCCACTAAATGTGAGAATAATATGTGTGAGAGTACCCCAGGAGAGTTCCAAATGTGTGTGGGTAGAATATATATCCCACGGGGATAACATTGAAAAAAGTTGAAAAAAAATTTTTTTTTGGACTTAGTAATTTTTCCGGCGTTTATCAGACTTTCAGATAGGGAAAATGTCAGTGAGCGTTCCGATTTCAGTTCCAGAGTGATTTGCCCAATGAGTCCTTGATATTTATTCGTTTTCAGCCAATTTTCTGGATTTTTGAAAATTTCACTTTTTTGTGAAAATATCCACTAAATGAGAGAATAATATGTGTGAGGGTACCCCAGGAGAGTTTCAAATGTGTGTGGGTAGAATATATATCCCACGGGGATAAAATTGAAAAAAGTTGAAAAAAAATTTTTTTTTGGACTTAGTAATTTTTCCGGCGTTTATCAGACTTTCAGATAGGGAAAATGTCAGTGAGCATTCCGATTTCAGTTCCAGAGCGATTCGCCCAATGAGTCCTTGATATTTAGTCGTTTTCGGCCAATTTTCCGGATTTTTGAAAATTTCACTTTTTTGTGAAAACATCCACTAAATGAGGGAATAATATGTGTGAGGGTACCCCAGGAGAGTTCCAAATGTGTGTGGGTAGAATATAAATCCCACGGGGATAAAATTGAAAAAAGTTGAAAAAAATTTTTTTTTGGACTTAGTAATTTTTCCGGCGTTTATCAGACTTTCAGATAGGGGACATGTGAGTGAGCGTTCAGATTTCAGTTCCAGAGCGATTCGCCCAATGAGTCCTTGATATTTAGTCGTTTTCAGCCAATTTTCTGGATTTTTGAAAATTTCACTTTTTTGTGAAAATATCCACTAAATGAGGGAATAATATGTGTGAGGGTACCCCAGGAGAGTTCCAAATGTGTGTGGGTAGAATATAAATCCCACGGGGATAAAATTGAAAAAAGTTGAAAAAAATTTTTCTTGGTCTTAGTCATTTTTCCTCCGTTTATCAGACTTTCACATAGGTGAAATGTGAGTGAGCGTTCCGCTTTCAGTTCCAGAACGATTCGCTCCATGATTCCTTGATATTTAGTCGTTTTCAGCCAATTTTCTGGATTTTTGAAAATTTCACTTTTTTGTGAAAATATCCACTAAATGAGAGAATAATATGTGTGAGGGTACCCAAGGAGAGTTCCAAATGTGTGTGGGTAAAATATATAGCCCACGGGGGTAAAATTGAAAAAAGTTGCAAAAAAATTTTTTTTGGACTTAGTAATTTTTCCGGCGTTTATCAGACTTTCAGATAGGGAAAATGTCAGTGAGCATTCCGATTTTTAGTTCCAGAGCGATACGCATAATGAGTCCTTGATATTTAGTCGTTTTCGGCCAATTTTCCGGATTTTTGAAAATTTCACTTTTTTGTGAAAACATCCACTAAATGAGGGAATAATATGTGTGAGGGTATCCCAGGAGAGTTCCAAATGTGTGTGGGTAGAATATATATCCCACGGGTGTAAAATTGAAAAAAGTTGAAAAAAATTTTTTTTTGAACGTAGTCATTTTTGCTGCGTTTATCAGACTTTCACATAGGGGAAATGTCAGTGAGCGTTCCAATTTCAGTTCCAGAGCGATTCGCCCAATGAGTCCTTGATATTTAGTCGTTTTCAGCCAATTTTCTGGATTTTTAAAAATTTCACTTTTTTGTGAAAATATCCACTAAATGAGGGAATAATATGTGTGAGGGTACCCCAGGAGAGATCCAAATGTGTGTGAGTAGAATATATATCCCACGGGGGTAAAATTGAAAAAAGTTTAAAAAAAATTTTTCTTGGACTTAGTCATTTTTCCTCCGTTTATCAGACTTTCACATAGGTGAAATGTGAGTGAGCGTTCCGCTTTCAGTTCCAGAACGATTCGCTCCATGATTCCTTGATATTTAGTCGTTTTCAGCCAATTTTCTGGATTTTTGAAAATTTCACTTTTTTGTGAAAATATCCACTAAATGAGAGAATAATATGTGTGAGGGTACCCAAGGAGAGTTCCAAATGTGTGTGGGTAAAATATATAGCCCACGGGGGTAAAATTGAAAAAAGTTGCAAAAAAATTTTTTTTGGACTTAGTAATTTTTCCGGCGTTTATCAGACTTTCAGATAGGGAAAATGTCAGTGAGCATTCCGATTTTTAGTTCCAGAGCGATTCGCATAATGAGTCCTTGATATTTAGTCGTTTTCGGCCAATTTTCCGGATTTTTGAAAATTTCACTTTTTTGTGAAAACATCCACTAAATGAGGGAATAATATGTGTGAGGGTATCCCAGGAGAGTTCCAAATGTGTGTGGGTAGAATATATATCCCACGGGTGTAAAATTGAAAAAAGTTGAAAAAAATTTTTTTTTGAACTTAGTAATTTTTCCGGCGTTTATCAGACTTTCAGATAGGGGAAATGTCAGTGAGCGTTCAGTTTTCAGTTCCAGAGCGATTCGCCCAATGAGTCCTTGATATTTAGTCGTTTTCAGCCAATTTTCTGGATTTTTAAAAATTTCACTTTTTTGTGAAAATATCCACTAAATGAGGGAATAATATGTGTGAGGGTACCCCAGGAGAGTTCCAAATGTGTGTGGGTAGAATATATATCCCACGGGGGTAAAATTATAAAAAGTTGAAAAAATTTTTTTTTTGGACTTAGTCATTTTTCCGGCGTTTATCAGACTTTCACATAGGTGAAATGTGAGTGAGCGTTCCGCTCTCAGTTCCAGAGCGATTCGCTCCATGAGTCCTTGAAATTTAGTCGTTTTCAGCCAATTTTCTGGATTTTTGAAAATTTCACTTTTTTGTGAAAATATCCACTAAATGAGAGAATAATATGTGTGAGGGTACCCCAGGAGAGTTCCAAATGTGTGTGGGTAGAATATATAGCCCACGGGGGTAAAATTGAAAAAAGTTGCAAAAAAATTTTTTTTTGGACTTAGTAATTTTTCCGGCGTTTATCAGACTTTCAGGTAGGGGAAATGTGAGTGAGCGTTCCGATTTCAGTTCCAGAGCGATTCGCCCAATGAGTCCTTGATATTTAGTCGTTTTCAGCCAATTTTCTGGATTTTTAAAAATTTCACTTTTTTGTGAAAATATCCACTAAATGAGGGAATAATATGTGTGAGGGTACCCCAGGAGAGTTCCAAATGTGTGTGGGTAGAATATATATCCCACGGGGATAAAATTGAAAAAAGTTGAAAAAAAATTTTTTTTTGGACTTAGTCATTTTTCCTCCGTTTATCAGACTTTCAGATAGGGGAAATGTCAGTGAGCGTTCAGTTTTCAGTTCCAGAGCGATTCGCCCAATGAGTCCTTGATATTTAGTCGTTTTCGGCCAATTTTCCGGATTTTTGAAAATTTCACTTTTTTGTGAAAACATCCACTAAATGAGGGAATAATATGTGTGAGGGTATCCCAGGAGAGTTCCAAATGTGTGTGGGTAGAATATATATCCCACGGGTGTAAAATTGAAAAAAGTTGAAAAAAATTTTTTTTTGAACTTAGTCATTTTTCCTGCGTTTATCAGACTTTCACATAGGGGAAATGTCAGTGAGCGTTCCGATTTCAGTTCCAGAGCGATTCGCCCAATGAGTCCTTGATATTTAGTAGTTTTCAGTAAATTTTCTGGATTTTTGAAAATTTCACTTTTTTGTGAAAATATCCACTAAATGAGGGAATAATATGTGTGAGGGTACCCCAGGAGAGTTCCAAATGTGTGTGGGTAGAATATAAATCCCACGGGGATAAAATTGAAAAAAGTTGAAAAAAATTTTTTTTTGGACTTAGTAATTTTTCCGGCGTTTATCAGACTTTCAGATAGGGGACATGTGAGTGAGCGTTCCGATTTCAGTTCCAGAGCGATTCGCCCAATGAGTCCTTGATATTTAGTCGTTTTCAGCCAATTTTCTGGATTTTTAAAAATTTCACTTTTTTGTGAAAATATCCACTAAATGAGGGAATAATATGTGTGAGGGTATCCCAGGAGAGTTCCAAATGTGTGTGGGTAGAATATATATCCCACGGGTGTAAAATTGAAAAAAGTTGAAAAAAATTTTTTTTTGAACGTAGTCATTTTTGCTGCGTTTATCAGACTTTCACATAGGGGAAATGTCAGTGAGCGTTCCAATTTCAGTTCCAGAGCGATTCGCCCAATGAGTCCTTGATATTTAGTCGTTTTCAGCCAATTTTCTGGATTTTTAAAAATTTCACTTTTTTGTGAAAATATCCACTAAATGAGGGAATAATATGTGTGAGGGTACCCCAGGAGAGATCCAAATGTGTGTGAGTAGAATATATATCCCACGGGGGTAAAATTGAAAAAAGTTTAAAAAAAATTTTTCTTGGACTTAGTCATTTTTCCTCCGTTTATCAGACTTTCACATAGGTGAAATGTGAGTGAGCGTTCCGCTTTCAGTTCCAGAACGATTCGCTCCATGATTCCTTGATATTTAGTCGTTTTCAGCCAATTTTCTGGATTTTTGAAAATTTCACTTTTTTGTGAAAATATCCACTAAATGAGAGAATAATATGTGTGAGGGTACCCAAGGAGAGTTCCAAATGTGTGTGGGTAAAATATATAGCCCACGGGGGTAAAATTGAAAAAAGTTGCAAAAAAATTTTTTTTGGACTTAGTAATTTTTCCGGCGTTTATCAGACTTTCAGATAGGGAAAATGTCAGTGAGCATTCCGATTTTTAGTTCCAGAGCGATTCGCATAATGAGTCCTTGATATTTAGTCGTTTTCGGCCAATTTTCCGGATTTTTGAAAATTTCACTTTTTTGTGAAAACATCCACTAAATGAGGGAATAATATGTGTGAGGGTATCCCAGGAGAGTTCCAAATGTGTGTGGGTAGAATATATATCCCACGGGTGTAAAATTGAAAAAAGTTGAAAAAAATTTTTTTTTGAACTTAGTAATTTTTCCGGCGTTTATCAGACTTTCAGATAGGGGAAATGTCAGTGAGCGTTCAGTTTTCAGTTCCAGAGCGATTCGCCCAATGAGTCCTTGATATTTAGTCGTTTTCAGCCAATTTTCTGGATTTTTAAAAATTTCACTTTTTTGTGAAAATATCCACTAAATGAGGGAATAATATGTGTGAGGGTACCCCAGGAGAGTTCCAAATGTGTGTGGGTAGAATATATATCCCACGGGGGTAAAATTATAAAAAGTTGAAAAAATTTTTTTTTTGGACTTAGTCATTTTTCCGGCGTTTATCAGACTTTCACATAGGTGAAATGTGAGTGAGCGTTCCGCTCTCAGTTCCAGAGCGATTCGCTCCATGAGTCCTTGAAATTTAGTCGTTTTCAGCCAATTTTCTGGATTTTTGAAAATTTCACTTTTTTGTGAAAATATCCACTAAATGAGAGAATAATATGTGTGAGGGTACCCCAGGAGAGTTCCAAATGTGTGTGGGTAGAATATATAGCCCACGGGGGTAAAATTGAAAAAAGTTGCAAAAAAATTTTTTTTTGGACTTAGTAATTTTTCCGGCGTTTATCAGACTTTCAGGTAGGGGAAATGTGAGTGAGCGTTCCGATTTCAGTTCCAGAGCGATTCGCCCAATGAGTCCTTGATATTTAGTCGTTTTCAGCCAATTTTCTGGATTTTTAAAAATTTCACTTTTTTGTGAAAATATCCACTAAATGAGGGAATAATATGTGTGAGGGTACCCCAGGAGAGTTCCAAATGTGTGTGGGTAGAATATATATCCCACGGGGATAAAATTGAAAAAAGTTGAAAAAAAATTTTTTTTTGGACTTAGTCATTTTTCCTCCGTTTATCAGACTTTCAGATAGGGGAAATGTCAGTGAGCGTTCAGTTTTCAGTTCCAGAGCGATTCGCCCAATGAGTCCTTGATATTTAGTCGTTTTCGGCCAATTTTCCGGATTTTTGAAAATTTCACTTTTTTGTGAAAACATCCACTAAATGAGGGAATAATATGTGTGAGGGTATCCCAGGAGAGTTCCAAATGTGTGTGGGTAGAATATATATCCCACGGGTGTAAAATTGAAAAAAGTTGAAAAAAATTTTTTTTTGAACTTAGTCATTTTTCCTGCGTTTTTCAGACTTTCACATAGGGGAAATGTCAGTGAGCGTTCCGATTTCAGTTCCAGAGCGATTCGCCCAATGAGTCCTTGATATTTAGTAGTTTTCAGTAAATTTTCTGGATTTTTGAAAATTTCACTTTTTTGTGAAAATATCCACTAAATGAGGGAATAATATGTGTGAGGGTACCCCAGGAGAGTTCCAAATGTGTGTGGGTAGAATATAAATCCCACGGGGATAAAATTGAAAAAAGTTGAAAAAATTTTTTTTTTGGACTTAGTAATTTTTCCGGCGTTTATCAGACTTTCAGATAGGGGACATGTGAGTGAGCGTTCCGATTTCAGTTCCAGAGCGATTCGCCCAATGAGTCCTTGATATTTAGTCGTTTTCAGCCAATTTTCTGGATTTTTAAAAATTCCACTTTTTTGTGAAAATATCCACTAAATGAGGGAATAATATGTGTGAGGGTACCCCAGGAGAGTTCCAAATGTGTGTGGGTAGAATATATATCCCACGGGTGTAAAATTGAAAAAAGTTGAAAAAAAATTTTTTTTGGACTTAGTAATTTTTCCGGCGTTTATCAGACTTTCAGATAGGTGAAATGTCAGTGAGTGTTCAGATTTCAGTTCCAGAGCGATTCGCCCAATGAGTCCTTGATATTTTGTCGTTTTCAGCCAATTTTCTGGATTTTTGAAAATTTCACTTTTTTGTGAAAATATCCACTAAATGAGAGAATAATATGTGTGAGGGTACCCCAGGAGAGTTCCAAATGTGTGTGGGTAGAATATATATCCCACGGGGATAAAATTGAAAAAAGTTGAAAAAAAATTTTTTTTTGGACTTAGTAATTTTTCCGGCGTTTATCAGACTTTCAGATAGGGAAAATGTCAGTGAGCGTTCCGATTTCAGTTCCAGAGCGATTCGCCCAATGAGTCCTTGATATTTAGTCGTTTTCAGCCAATTTTCTGGATTTTTGAAAATTTCACTTTTTTGTGAAAATATCCACTAAATGAGGGAATAATATGTGTGAGGGTACCCCAGGAGAGTTCCAAATGTGTGTGGGTAGAATATAAATCCCACGGGGATAAAATTGAAAAAAGTTGAAAAAAAATTTTTTTTGGACTTAGTAATTTTTCCGGCGTTTATCAGACTTTCAGGTAGGGGAAATGTGAGTGAGCGTTCCGATTTCAGTTCCAGAGTGATTCGCCCAATGAGTCCTTGATATTTAGTCGTTTTCAGCCAATTTTCTGGATTTTTAAAAATTTCACTTTTTTGTGAAAATATCCACTAAATGAGGGAATAATATGTGTGAGGGTACCCCAGGAGAGATCCAAATGTGTGTGAGTAGAATATATATCCCACGGGGGTAAAATTGAAAAAAGTTGAAAAAAATTTTTTCTTGGACTTAGTAATTTTTCCTCCGTTTATCAGACTTTCACATAGGTGAAATGTGAGTGAGCGTTCCGCTTTCAGTTCCAGAGCGATTCGCTCCATGAGTCCTTGATATTTAGTCGTTTTCAGCCAATTTTCTGGATTTTTGAAAATTTCACTTTTTTGTGAAAATATCCACTAAATGAGAGAATAATATGTGTGAGGGTACCCCAGGAAAGTTCCAAATGTGTGTGGGTAGAATATATAGCCCACGGGGGTAAAATTGAAAAAAGTTGAAAAAAAATTTTTTTTGGACTTAGTAATTTTTCCGGCGTTTATCAGACATTCAGATGGGTGAAATGTCAGTGAGCATTCCGATTTCAGTTCCAGAGCGATTCGCATAATGAGTCCTCGATATTTAGTCGTTTTCGGCCAATTTTCCGGATTTTTGAAAATTTCACTTTTTTGTGAAAACATCCACTAAATGAGGGAATAATATGTGTGAGGGTATCCCAGGAGAGTTCCAAATGTGTGTGGGTAGAATATATATCCCACGGGTGTAAAATTGAAAAAAGTTGAAAAAAATTTTTTTTTGAACTTAGTAATTTTTCCGGCGTTTATCAGACTTTCAGATAGGGGAAATGTCAGTGAGCGTTCAGTTTTCAGTTCCAGAGCGATTCGCCCAATGAGTCCTTGATATTTAGTCGTTTTCAGCCAATTTTCTGGATTTTTAAAAATTTCACTTTTTTGTGAAAATATCCACTAAATGAGGGAATAATATGTGTGAGGGTACCCCAGGAGAGTTCCAAATGTGTGTGGGTAGAATATATATCCCACGGGGGTAAAATTGAAAAAAGTTGAAAAAATTTTTTTTTTGGACTTAGTCATTTTTCCGGCGTTTATCAGACTTTCACATAGTTGAAATGTGAGTGAGCGTTCCGCTTTGAGTTCCAGAGCGATTCGCTCCATGAGTCCTTGAAATTTAGTCGTTTTCAGCCAATTTTCTGGATTTTTAAAAATTTCACTTTTTTGTGAAAATATCCACTAAATGAGGGAATAATATGTGTGAGGGTACCCCAGGAGAGTTCCAAATGTGTGTGGGTAGAATATAAATCCCATGGGGATAAAATTGAAAAAAGTTGAAAAAAATTTTTTTTTGGACTTAGTAATTTTTCCGGCGTTTATCAGACTTTCAGATAGGGGAAATGTCAGTGAGCGTTCCGATTTCAGTTCCAGAGCGATTCGCCCAATGAGTCCTTGATATTTAGTCATTTTCAGCCAATTTTCTGGATTTTAGAAAATTTCACTTTTTTGTGAAAATATCCACTAAATGAGGGAAAATATCCACTAAATGAGGGAATATATGTGTGAGGGTACCCCAGGAGAGATCCAAATGTGTGTGAGTAGAATATATATCCCACGGGGGTAAAATTGAAAAAAGTTGAAAAAAATTTTTTCTTGGACTTACTCATTTTTCCTCCGTTTATCAGACTTTCACATAGGTGAAATGTGAGTGAGCGTTCCGCTTTCAGTTCCAGAGCGATTCGCTCCATGAGTCCTTGAAATTTAGTCGTTTTCAGCCAATTTTCTGGATTTTTGAAAATTTCACTTTTTTGTGAAAATATCCACTAAATGAGGGAATAATATGTGTGAGGGTACCCCAGGAGAGTTCCAAATGTGTGTGGGTAGAATATAAATCCCACGGGGATAAAATTGAAAAAAGTTGAAAAAAATTTTTTTTGGACTTAGTAATTTTTCCGGCGTTTATCAGACTTTCAGGTAGGGGAAATGTCAGTGAGCGTTCCGATTTCAGTTCCAGAGCGATTCGCCCAATGAGTCCTTGATATTTAGTCGTTTTCAGCCAATTTTCTGGATTTTTAAAAATTTCACTTTTTTGTGAAAATATCCACTAAATGAGGGAATAATATGTGTGAGGGTACCCCAGGAGAGATCCAAATGTGTGTGAGTAGAATATATATCCCACGGGGGTAAAATTGAAAAAAGTTGAAAAAAAATTTTTCTTGGACTTAGTCATTTTTCCTCCGTTTATCAGACTTTCACATAGGTGAAATGTGAGTGAGCATTCCGCTTTCAGTTCCAGAGCGATTCGCTCCATGAGTCCTTGATATTTAGTCGTTTTCAGCCAATTTTCTGGATTTTTGAAAATTTCACTTTTTTGTGAAAATGTCCACTAAATGAGAGAATAATATGTGTGAGGGTACCCCAGGAGAGTTCCAAATGTGTGTGGGTAGAATATATAGCCCACAGGGGTAAAATTGAAAAAAGTTGCAAAAAAATTTTTTTTGGACTTAGTAATTTTTCCGGCGTTTATCAGACTTTCAGATGGGTGAAATATCAGTGAGCATTCCGATTTCAGTTCCAGAGCGATTCGCATAATGAGTCCTCGATATTTAGTCGTTTTCGGCCAATTTTCCGGATTTTTGAAAATTTCACTTTTTTGTGAAAACATCCACTAAATGAGGGAATAATATGTGTGAGGGTATCCCAGGAGAGTTCCAAATGTGTGTGGGTAGAATATATATCCCACGGGTGTAAAATTGAAAAAAGTTGAAAAAAATTTTTTTTTGAACTTAGTAATTTTTCCGGCGTTTATCAGACTTTCAGATAGGGGAAATGTCAGTGAGCGTTCAGTTTTCAGTTCCAGAGCGATTCGCCCAATGAGTCCTTGATATTTAGTCGTTTTCAGCCAATTTTCTGGATTTTTAAAAATTTCACTTTTTTGTGAAAATATCCACTAAATGAGGGAATAATATGTGTGAGGGTACCCCAGGAGAGTTCCAAATGTGTGTGGGTAGAATATATATCCCACGGGGGTAAAATTGAAAAAAGTTGAAAAAATTTTTTTTTTTGGACTTAGTCATTTTTCCGGCGTTTATCAGACTTTCACATAGTTGAAATGTGAGTGAGCGTTCCGCTTTGAGTTCCAGAGCGATTCGCTCCATGAGTCCTTGAAATTTAGTCGTTTTCAGCCAATTTTCTGGATTTTTGAAAATTTCACTTTTTTGTGAAAATATCCACTAAATGAGGGAATAATATGTATGAGGGTACCCCAGGAGAGTTCCAAATGTGTGTGGGTAGAATATATATCCCACGGGAATAAAATTGAAAAAAGCTGAAAATTTTTTTGTTTTGGACTTAGTCATTTTATCAGACTTTCAGATAGGGCAAATGTCAGTGAGCGTTCCGATTTCAGTTCCAGAGCGATTCGCCTCATGAGTCCTTGATATTTAGTCGTTTTCAGCCAATTTTCTGGATTTTTGAAAATTTCACTTTTTTGTGAAAATATCCACTAAATGAGGGAATAATATGTGTGAGGGTACCCCAGGAGAGTTCCAAATGTGTGTGGGTAGAATATATATCCCACGGGGATAAAATTGAAAAAAGTTGAAAAAAATTTTTTTTTGTACTTAGTCATTTTTCCGGCGTTCATCAGACTTTCAGATAGGGGAAATGTCAGTGAGCGTTCCGCTTTAATTTCCATAGCGATTCGCCCCATGAGTCCTTGATATTTAGTCGTTTTCAGCCAATTTTCTGGATTTTTGAAAATTTCACTTTTTTGTGAAAATATCCACTAAATGAGGGAATAATATGTATGAGGGTACCCCAGGAGAGTTCCAAATGTGTGTGGGTAGAATATATATCCCACGGGAATAAAATTGAAAAAAGCTGAAAATTTTTTTGTTTTGGACTTAGTCATTTTATCAGACTTTCAGATAGGGCAAATGTCAGTGAGCGTTCCGATTTCAGTTCCAGAGCGATTCGCCCAATGAGTCATTGATATTTAGTCGTTTGCAGCCAATATTTTGGATTTTTGAAAATTTCACTTTTTTGTGAAAACATCCACTAAATGAGGGAATAATATGTGTGAGGGTATCCCAGGAGAGTTCCAAATGTGTGTGGGTAGAATATATATCCCACGGGTGTAAAATTGAAAAAAGTTGAAAAAAATTTTTTTTTGAACTTAGTAATTTTTCCGGCGTTTATCAGACTTTCAGATAGGTGAAATGTCAGTGAGTGTTCAGATTTCAGTTCCAGAGCGATTCGCCCAATGAGTCCTTGATATTTAGTCGTTTTCAGCCAATTTTCTGGATTTTTAAAAATTTCACTTTATTGAGAAAATATCCAGTAAATGAGGGAATAATATGTGTGAGGGTACCCCAGGAGAGTTCCAAATGTGTGTGGGTAGAATATATATCCCACGGGGATAATATTGCAAAAAGTTGAAAAAAAATTTTTTTTTGGACTTAGTAATTTTTCCGGCGTTTATCAGACTTTCAGATAGGGAAAATGTCAGTGAGCGTTCCGATTTCAGTTCCAGAGCGATTCGCCCAATGAGTCCTTGATATTTAGTCGTTTTCAGCCAATTTTCTGGATTTTTGAAAATTTCACTTTTTTGTGAAAATATCCACTAAATGAGGGAATAATATGTGTGAGGGTACCCAGGAGAGTTCCAAATGTGTGTGGGTTGAATATAAATCCCACGGGGATAAAATTGAAAAAAGTTGAAAAAAATTTTTTTTTGGACTTAGTAATTTTTCCGGCGTTTTTCAGACTTTCAGATAGGGGAAATGTCAGTGAGCGTTCCGATTTCAGTTCCAGAGCGATTCGCCCAATGAGTCCTTGATATTTAGTCGTTTTCAGCCAATTTTCTGGATTTTAGAAAATTTCACTTTTTTGTGAAAATATCCACTAAATGAGGGAATAATATGTATGAGGGTACCCCAGGAGAGTTCCAAATGTGTGTGGGTAGAATATATATCCCACGGGAATAAAATTGAAAAAAGCTGAAAATTTTTTTGTTTTGGACTTAGTCATTTTATCAGACTTTCAGATAGGGCAAATGTCAGTGAGCGTTCCGATTTCAGTTCCAGAGTGATTCGCCCCATGAGTCCTTGATATTTAGTCGTTTTCAGCCAATTTTCTGGATTTTTGAAAATTTCACTTTTTTTGTGAAAATATCCACTAAATGAGGGAATAATATGTGTGAGGGTACCCCAGGAGAGTTCCAAATGTGTGTGGGTAGAATATATAACCCACGGGGATAAAATTGAAAAAAGTTGAAAAAAATTTTTTTTTGGACTTAGTAATTTTTCCGGCGTTTATCAGACTTTCAGATAGGGGAAATGTCAGTGAGCATTCCAATTTCACTTCCAGAGCGATTCGCCCAATGAGTCCTTGATATTTAGTCGTTTTCAGCCAATTTTCTGTTTTTTAGAAAATTTCACTTTTTTTGTAAAAATATCCACTAAATGAGGGCATAATATGTGTGAGGGTACCCCAGGAGAGTTCCAAATGTGTGTGGGTAGAATATATATCCCACGGGGGTAAAATTGAAAAAAGTTTAAAAAATTTTTTTTTTTGGACTTAGTCATTTTTCCGACGTTTATCAGACTTTCAGATAGGTGAAATGTGAGTGAGCGTTCCGCTTTAATTTCCATAGCGATTCGCCCCATGAGTCCTTGATATTTAGTCGTTTTCAGCCAATTTTCTGGATTTTTGAAAATTTCACTTTTTTGTGAAAATATCCACTAAATGAGGCAATAATATGTATGAGGGTACCCCAGGAGAGTTCCAAATGTGTGTGGGTAGAATATATATCCCACGGGAATAAAATTGAAAAAAGCTGAAAATTTTTTTGTTTTGGACTTAGTCATTTTATCAGACTTTCAGATAGGGCAAATGTCAGTGAGCGTTCCGATTTCAGTTCCAGAGCGATTCGCCCCATGAGTCCTTGATATTTAGTCATTTTCAGCCAATTTTCTGGATTTTTGAAAATTTCACTTTTTTTGTGAAAATATCCACTAAATGAGTGAATAATATGTGTGAGGGTACCCCAGGAGAGTTCCAAATGTGTGTGGGTAGAATATATATCCCACGGGGATAAAATTGAAAAAAATTTTTTTTTGGACTTAGTAATTTTTCCGGCGTTCATCAGACTTTCAGATAGGGGAAATGTCAGTGAGCGTTCCGATTTCAGTTCCAGAGCGATTCGCCCAATGAGTCCTTGATATTTAGTCGTTTTCAGCCAATATTTTGGATTTTTGAAAATTTCACTTTTTTGTGAAAATATCCACTAAATGAGGGAATAATATGTGTGAGGGAACCCCAGGAGAGTCCCAAATGTGTGTGGGTAGAATATATATCCCACGGGGATAAAATTGAAAAAAGCTGAAAATTTTTTTGTTTTGGACTTAGTCATTTTATCAGACTTTCAGATAGGGCAAATGTCAGTGAGCGTTCCGATTTCAGTTCCAGAGCGATTCGCCCCATGAGTCCTTGATATTTAGTCGTTTTCAGCCAATTTTCTGGATTTTTGAAAATTTCACTTTTTTTGTGAAAATATCCACTAAATGAGGGCATAATATGTGTGAGGGTACCCCAGGAGAGTTCCAAATGTGTGTGGGTAGAATATATATCCCACGGGGGTAAAACTGAAAAAAGTTTAAAAAATTATTTTTTGGACTTAGTCATTTTTCCGGCGTTTATCAGACTTTCGGATAGGTGAAATGTGAGTGAGCGTTCCGCTTTAATTTCCATAGCGATTCGCCCCATGAGTCCTTGATATTTAGTCGTTTCAGCCAATTTTCTGGATTTTTGAAAATTTCACTTTTTTGTGAAAATATCCACTAAATGAGGGAATAATATGTATGATGGTACCCCAGGAGAGTTCCAAATGTGTGTGGGTAGAATATATATCCCACGGGAATAAAATTGAAAAAAGCTGAAAATTTTTTTGTTTTGGACTTAGTCATTTTATCAGACTTTCAGATAGGGCAAATGTCAGTGAGCGTTCCGATTTCAGTTCCAAAGCGATTCGCCCCATGAGTCCTTGATATTTAGTCGTTTTCAGCCAATTTTCTGGATTTTTGAAAATTTCACTTTTTTGTGAAAATATCCACTAAATGAGGGAATAATATGTGTGAGGGTACCCCAGGAGAGTTCCAAATGTGTGTGGTAGAATATATATCCCACGGGGATAAAATTGAAAAAGGTTGAAAAAAATTTTTTTGGGGACTTAGTAATTTTTCCGGCGTTCATCAGACTTTCAGATAGGGGAAATGTCAGTGAGGGTTCCGCTTTAATTTCCATAGCGATTCGCCCCATGAGTCCTTGATATTTAGTCGTTTTCAGCCAGTTTTCTGGATTTTTGAAAATTTCACTTTTTTGTGAAAATATCCACTAAATGAGGGAATAATATGTATGAGGGTACCCCAGGAGAGTTCCAAATGTGTGTGGGTAGAATATATATCCCACGGGGATAAAATTGAAAAAAGTTGAAAAAAATTTTTTTTTGGACTTAGTAATTTTTCCGGCGTTTATCAGACTTTCAGATAGGGGAAATGTCAGTGAGCATTCCAATTTCACTTCCAGAGCGATTCGCCCAATGAGTCCTTGATATTTAGTCGTTTTCAGCCAATTTTCTGGTTTTTTGAAAATTTCACTTTTTTTGTGAAAATATCCACTAAATGAGGGCATAATATGTGTGAGGGTACCCCAGGAGAGTTCCAAATGTGTGTGGGTAGAATATATATCCCACGGGGATAAAATTGAAAAAAATTTTTTTTTGGACTTAGTAATTTTTCCGGCGTTCATCAGACTTTCAGATAGGGGAAATGTCAGTGAGCGTTCCGATTTCAGTTCCAGAGCGATTCGCCCAATGAGTCCTTGATATTTAGTCGTTTTCAGCCAATATTTTGGATTTTTGAAAATTTCACTTTTTTGTGAAAATATCCACTAAATGAGGGAATAATATGTGTGAGGGAACCCCAGGAGAGTCCCAAATGTGTGTGGGTAGAATATATATCCCACGGGGATAAAATTGAAAAAAGCTGAAAATTTTTTTGTTTTGGACTTAGTCATTTTATCAGACTTTCAGATAGGGCAAATGTCAGTGAGCGTTCCGATTTCAGTTCCAGAGCGATTCGCCCCATGAGTCCTTGATATTTAGTCGTTTTCAGCCAATTTTCTGGATTTTTGAAAATTTCACTTTTTTTGTGAAAATATCCACTAAATGAGGGCATAATATGTGTGAGGGTACCCCAGGAGAGTTCCAAATGTGTGTGGGTAGAATATATATCCCACGGGGGTAAAACTGAAAAAAGTTTAAAAAATTTTTTTTTTGGACTTAGTCATTTTTCCGGCGTTTATCAGACTTTCGGATAGGTGAAATGTGAGTGAGCGTTCCGCTTTAATTTCCATAGCGATTCGCCCCATGAGTCCTTGATATTTAGTCGTTTCAGCCAATTTTCTGGATTTTTGAAAATTTCACTTTTTTGTGAAAATATCCACTAAATGAGGGAATAATATGTATGATGGTACCCCAGGAGAGTTCCAAATGTGTGTGGGTAGAATATATATCCCACGGGAATAAAATTGAAAAAAGCTGAAAATTTTTTTGTTTTGGACTTAGTCATTTTATCAGACTTTCAGATAGGGCAAATGTCAGTGAGCGTTCCGATTTCAGTTCCAAAGCGATTCGCCCCATGAGTCCTTGATATTTAGTCGTTTTCAGCCAATTTTCTGGATTTTTGAAAATTTCACTTTTTTGTGAAAATATCCACTAAATGAGGGAATAATATGTGTGAGGGTACCCCAGGAGAGTTCCAAATGTGTGTGGTAGAATATATATCCCACGGGGATAAAATTGAAAAAGGTTGAAAAAAATTTTTTTGGGGACTTAGTAATTTTTCCGGCGTTCATCAGACTTTCAGATAGGGGAAATGTCAGTGAGGGTTCCGCTTTAATTTCCATAGCGATTCGCCCCATGAGTCCTTGATATTTAGTCGTTTTCAGCCAGTTTTCTGGATTTTTGAAAATTTCACTTTTTTGTGAAAATATCCACTAAATGAGGGAATAATATGTATGAGGGTACCCCAGGAGAGTTCCAAATGTGTGTGGGTAGAATATATATCCCACGGGGATAAAATTGAAAAAAGTTGAAAAAAATTTTTTTTTGGACTTAGTAATTTTTCCGGCGTTTATCAGACTTTCAGATAGGGGAAATGTCAGTGAGCATTCCAATTTCACTTCCAGAGCGATTCGCCCAATGAGTCCTTGATATTTAGTCGTTTTCAGCCAATTTTCTGGTTTTTTGAAAATTTCACTTTTTTTGTGAAAATATCCACTAAATGAGGGCATAATATGTGTGAGGGTACCCCAGGAGAGTTCCAAATGTGTGTGGGTAGAATATATATCCCACGGGGGTAAAACTGAAAAAAGTTTAAAAAATTTTTTTTTTGGACTTAGTAATTTTTCCGGCGTTTATCAGACTTTCAGATAGGTGAAATGTGAGTGAGCGTTCCGCTTTAATTTCCATAGCGATTCGCCCCATGAGTCCTTGATATTTAGTCGTTTTCAGCCAATTTTCTGGATTTTTGAAAATTTCACTTTTTTGTGAAAATATCCACTAAATGAGGGAATAATATGTATGAGGGTACCCCAGGAGAGTTCCAAATGTGTGTGGGTAGAATATATATCCCACGGGAATAAAATTGAAAAAAGCTGAAAATTTTTTTGTTTTGGACTTAGTCATTTTATCAGACTTTCAGATAGGGCAAATGTCAGTGAGCGTTCCGATTTCAGTTCCAGAGCGATTCGCCCCATGAGTCCTTGATATTTAGTCGTTTTCAGCCAATTTTCTGGATTTTTGAAAATTTCACTTTTTTGTGAAAATATCCACTAAATGAGGGAATAATATGTGTGAGGGTACCCCAGGAGAGTTCCAAATGTGTGTGGTAGAATATATATCCCACGGGGATAAAATTGAAAAAGGTTGAAAAAAATTTTTTTGGGGACTTAGTAATTTTTCCGGCGTTCATCAGACTTTCAGATAGGGGAAATGTCAGAGAGCGTTCCGCTTTAATTTCCATAGCGATTCGCCCCATGAGTCCTTGATATTTAGTCGTTTTCAGCCAGTTTTCTGGATTTTTGAAAATTTCACTTTTTTGGGAAAATATCCACTAAATGAGGGAATAATATGTGTGAGGGAACCCCAGGAGAGTCCCAAATGTGTGTGGGTAGAATGTATATCCCACGGGGATAAAATTGAAAAAAGCTGAAAATTTTTTTGTTTTGGACTTAGTCATTTTATCAGACTTTCAGATAGGGCAAATGTCAGTGAGCGTTCCGATTTCAGTTCCAGAGCGATTCGCCCCATGAGTCCTTGATATTTAGTCGTTTTCAGCCAATTTTCTGGATTTTTGAAAATTTCACTTTTTTTGTGAAAATATCCACTAAATGAGGGAATAATATGTGTGAGGGTACCCCAGGAGAGTTCCAAATGTGTGTGGGTAGAATATATATCCCACGGGGATAAAATTGAAAAAAGTTGAAAAAAATTTTTTTTTGGACTTAGTAATTTTTCCGGTGTTTATCAGACTTTCAGATAGGGGAAATGTCAGTGAGCATTCCAATTTCACTTCCAGAGCGATTCGCCCAATGAGTCCTTGATATTTAGTCGTTTTCAGCCAATTTTCTGGTTTTTAGAAAATTTCACTTTTTTTGTGAAAATATCCACTAAATGAGGGCATAATATGTGTGAGGGTACCCCAGGAGAGTTCCAAATGTGTGTGGGTAGAATATATATCCCACAGGGATAAAATTGAAAAAAGTTGAAAAAAATTTTTTTTTGGACTTAGTAATTTTTCCGGCGTTCATCAGACTGTCAGATAGGGGAAATGTCAGTGAGCATTCCGATTTCAGTTCCAGAGCGATTCGCCCAATGAGTCCTTGATATTTAGTCGTTTTCAGCCAATATTTTGGATTTTTGAAAATTTCACTTTTTTGTGAAAATATCCACTAAATGAGGGAATAATATGTGTGAGGGAACCCCAGGAGAGTCCCAAATGTGTGTGGGTAGAATATATATCCCACGGGGATAAAATTGAAAAAAGCTGAAAATTTTTTTGTTTTGGACTTAGTCATTTTATCAGACTTTCAGATAGGGCAAATGTCAGTGAGCGTTCCGATTTCAGTTCCAGAGCGATTCGCCCCATGAGTCCTTGATATTTAGTCGTTTTCAGCCAATTTTCTGGATTTTTGAAAATTTCACTTTTTTTGTGAAAATATCCACTAAATGAGGGCATAATATGTGTGAGGGTACCCCAGGAGAGTTCCAAATGTGTGTGGGTAGAATATATATCCCACGGGGGTAAAACTGAAAAAAGTTTAAAAAATTTTTTTTTTGGACTTAGTCATTTTTCCGGCGTTTATCAGACTTTCGGATAGGTGAAATGTGAGTGAGCGTTCCGCTTTAATTTCCATAGCGATTCGCCCCATGAGTCCTTGATATTTAGTCGTTTCAGCCAATTTTCTGGATTTTTGAAAATTTCACTTTTTTGTGAAAATATCCACTAAATGAGGGAATAATATGTATGATGGTACCCCAGGAGAGTTCCAAATGTGTGTGGGTAGAATATATATCCCACGGGAATAAAATTGAAAAAAGCTGAAAATTTTTTTGTTTTGGACTTAGTCATTTTATCAGACTTTCAGATAGGGCAAATGTCAGTGAGCGTTCCGATTTCAGTTCCAAAGCGATTCGCCCCATGAGTCCTTGATATTTAGTCGTTTTCAGCCAATTTTCTGGATTTTTGAAAATTTCACTTTTTTGTGAAAATATCCACTAAATGAGGGAATAATATGTGTGAGGGTACCCCAGGAGAGTTCCAAATGTGTGTGGTAGAATATATATCCCACGGGGATAAAATTGAAAAAGGTTGAAAAAAATTTTTTTGGGGACTTAGTAATTTTTCCGGCGTTCATCAGACTTTCAGATAGGGGAAATGTCAGTGAGGGTTCCGCTTTAATTTCCATAGCGATTCGCCCCATGAGTCCTTGATATTTAGTCGTTTTCAGCCAGTTTTCTGGATTTTTGAAAATTTCACTTTTTTGTGAAAATATCCACTAAATGAGGGAATAATATGTATGAGGGTACCCCAGGAGAGTTCCAAATGTGTGTGGGTAGAATATATATCCCACGGGGATAAAATTGAAAAAAGTTGAAAAAAATTTTTTTTTGGACTTAGTAATTTTTCCGGCGTTTATCAGACTTTCAGATAGGGGAAATGTCAGTGAGCATTCCAATTTCACTTCCAGAGCGATTCGCCCAATGAGTCCTTGATATTTAGTCGTTTTCAGCCAATTTTCTGGTTTTTTGAAAATTTCACTTTTTTTGTGAAAATATCCACTAAATGAGGGCATAATATGTGTGAGGGTACCCCAGGAGAGTTCCAAATGTGTGTGGGTAGAATATATATCCCACGGGGAAAAAATTGAAAAAAGTTGAAAAAAATTTTTTTTTGGACTTAGTGATTTTTCCGGCGTTCATCAGACTGTCAGATAGGGGAAATGTCAGTGAGCATTCCGATTTCAGTTCCAGAGCGATTCGCCCAATGAGTCCTTGATATTTAGGCGTTTTCAGCCAATATTTAGGATTTTTGAAAATTTCACTTTTTTGTGAAAATATCCACTAAATGAGGGAATAATATGTGTGAGGGTAAACCAGGAGAGTTCCAAATGTGTGTGGGTAGAATATATATCCCACGGGGATAAAATTGAAAAAAGTTGAAAAAAATTTTTTTTTGGACTTAGTAATTTTTCCGGCGTTTATCAGACTTTCAGATAGGGGAAATGTCAGTGAGCATTCCGATTTCACTTCCAGAGCGATTCGCCCAATGAGTCCTTGATATTTAGTCGTTTTCAGCCAATTTTCTGGTTTTTAGAAAATTTCACTTTTTTGTGAAAATATCCACTAAATGAGGGCAATAATATGTGTGAGGGTACCCCAGGAGAGTTCCAAATGTGTGTGGGTAGAATATATATCCCAATGGGGGTAAAATTAAAAAAAGTTTAAAAAAATTTTTTTTTGGACAGTTATTTTTCCGGAGTTTATCAGACTTTCAGATAGGGAAAATGTGAGTGAGCGTTCCGATTTCAGTTCCAGAGCGATTCGCCCAATGAGTCCTTGATATTTAGTCGTTTTCAGCCAATATTTTGGATTTTTGAAAATTTCACTTTTTTGGGAAAATATCCACTAAATGAGGGAATAATATGTGTGAGGGAACCCCAGGAGAGTCCCAAATGTGTGTGGGTAGAATATATATCCCACGGGGATAAAATTGAAAAAAGCTGAAAATTTTTTTGTTTTGGACTTAGTCATTTTATCAGACTTTCAGATAGGGCAAATGTCAGTGAGCGTTCCGATTTCAGTTCCAGAGCGATTCGCCCCATGAGTCCTTGATATTTAGTCGTTTTCAGCCAATTTTCTGGATTTTTGAAAATTTCACTTTTTTTGTGAAAATATCCACTAAATGAGGGAATAATATGTGTGAGGGTACCCCAGGAGAGTTCCAAATGTGTGTGGGTAGAATATATATCCCACGGGGATAAAATTGAAAAAAGTTGAAAAAAATTTTTTTTTGGACTTAGTAATTTTTCCGGTGTTTATCAGACTTTCAGATAGGGGAAATGTCAGTGAGCATTCCAATTTCACTTCCAGAGCGATTCGCCCAATGAGTCCTTGATATTTAGTCGTTTTCAGCCAATTTTCTGGTTTTTAGAAAATTTCACTTTTTTTGTGAAAATATCCACTAAATGAGGGCATAATATGTGTGAGGGTACCCCAGGAGAGTTCCAAATGTGTGTGGGTAGAATATATATCCCACAGGGGATAAAATTGAAAAAAGTTGAAAAAAATTTTTTTTTGGACTTAGTAATTTTTCCGGCGTTCATCAGACTGTCAGATAGGGGAAATGTCAGTGAGCATTCCGATTTCAGTTCCAGAGCGATTCGCCCAATGAGTCCTTGATATTTAGTCATTTTCAGCCAATATTTTGGATTTTTGAAAATATCACTTTTTTGTGAAAATATCCACTAAATGAGGGAATAATATGTGTGAGGGTACCCCAGGAGAGTTCCAAATGTGTGTGGGTAGAATAAATATCAAACGGGGTAAAATTGAAAAAAGTTGAAAAAAATTTTTTTTGGGACTTAGTCATTTTTCCGGCGTTTATCAGACTTTCAGATAGGGGAAATGTCAGTGAACGTTCCGATTTCAGTTCCAGAGCGATTCGCCCAATGAGTCCTTAATATTTAGTCGTTTTCAGCCAATTTTCTGGATTTTTGAAAATTTCACTTTTTTGTGAAAATATCCACTAAATGACGGAATAATATGTGTGAGGGTTCCCCAGGAGAGTTCCAAACGTGTGTGGGTAGAATATATATCCCACGGGGGTAAAATTGAAAAAAGTTGAAAAATTTTTTTTTTTGGACTTAGTCATCTTTCCGGTGTTCATCAGACTTTCAGATAGGGGAAATGTCAGTGAGCGTTCCGATTTCAGTTCCAGAGCGATTCTCCCAATGAGTCCTTGATATTTAGTCGTTTTCAGCCAATATTTTGGATTTTTGAAAATTTCACTTTTTTTGTGAAAATATCTACTAAATGAGGGAATAATATGTGTGAGGGAACCCCAGGAGAGTCCCAAATGTGTGTGGGTAGAATATATATCCCACGGGGATAAAATTGAAAAAAGTTGAAAAAAATTTTTTTTGGACTTAGTAATTTTTCCGGCGTTCATCAGACTGTCAGATAGGGGAAATGTCAGTGAGCGTTCCGATTTCAGTTCCAGAGCGATTCGCACAATGAGTCCTTGATATTTAGTCGTTTTCAGCCAATTTTCTGGATTTTTGAAAATTTCACTTTTTTGTGAAAATATCCACTAAATGAGGGAATAATATGTGTGAGGGAACCCCAGGAGAGTCCCAAATGTGTGTGGGTAGAATATATATCCCACGGGGATAAAATTGAAAAAAGCTGAAAATTTTTTTTTTTTGGACTTAGTCATTTTATCAGACTTTCAGATAGGGCAAATGTCAGTGAGCGTTCCGATTTCAGTTCCAGAGCGATTCGCCCCATGAGTCCTTGATATTTAGTCGTTTTCAGCCAATTTTCTGGATTTTTGAAAATTTCACTTTTTTTGTGAAAATATCCACTAAATGAGGGAATAATATGTGTGAGGGTACCCCAGGAGAGTTCCAAATGTGTGTGGGTAGAATATATATCCCACGGGGATAAAATTGAAAAAAGTTGAAAAAAATTTTTTTTTGGACTTAGTAATTTTTCCGGCGTTCATCAGACTTTCAGATAGGGGAAATGTCAGTGAGCGTTCCGATTTCAGTTCCAGAGCGATTCGCCCAATGAGTCCTTGATATTTAGTCGTTTTCAGCCAATATTTTGGATTTTTGAAAATTTCACTTTTTTGTGAAAATATCCACTAAATGAGGGAATAATATGTGTGAGGGTACCCCAGGAGAGTTCCAAATGTGTGTGGGTAGAATATATATCCCAATGGGGTAAAATTAAAAAAAGTTTAAAAAAATTTTTTTTTGGACAGTTATTTTTCCGGAGTTTATCAGACTTTCAGATAGGGGAAATGTCAGTGAGCATTCCGATTTCAGTTCCAGAGCGATTCGCCCAATGAGTCCTTGATATTTAGTCGTTTTCAGCCAATATTTTGGATTTTTGAAAATATCACTTTTTTTGTGAAAATATCCACTAAATGAGGGAATAATATGTGTGAGGGTACCCCAGGAGAGTTCCAAATGTGTGTGGGTAGAATAAATATCCCACGGGGGTAAAATTGAAAAAAGTTGAAAAAAATTTTTTTGGGGACTTAGTCATTTTTCCGGCGTTTATCAGACTTTCAGATAGTGGAAATGTCAGTGAGCGTTCCGATTTCAGTTTCAGAGCGATTCGCCCAATGAGTCCTTGATATTTAGTCATTTTCAGCCAATTTTCTGGATTTTTGAAAATTTCACTTTTTTGTGAAAATATCCACTAAATGACGGAATAATATGTGTGAGGGTTCCCCACGAGAGTTCCAAACGTGTGTGGGTAGAATATATATCCCACGGGGATAAAATTGAAAAAAGTTGAAAAAAATTTTTTTTTTTGACTTAGTAATTTTTCCGCTGTTCATCACACGTTCAGATAGGGGAAATATCAGTGAGTGTTCTGATTTCAGTTCCAGAGCGATTCGCCCAATGAGTCCTTGATATTTAGTCGTTTTCAGCCAATATTTTGGATTTTTGAAAATTTCACTTTTTTGTGAAAATATCCACTAAATGAGGGAATAATATGTGTGAGGGAACCCCAGGAGAGTCCCAAATGTGTGTGGGTAGAATATATATCCCACGGGGATAAAATTGAAAAAAGCTGAAAATTTTTTTGTTTTGGACTTAGTCATTTTATCAGTCTTTCAGATAGGGCAAATGTCAGTGAGCGTTCCGATTTCAGTTCCAGAGCGATTCGCCCAATGAGTCCTTGATATTTAGACATTTTCAGCCAATTTCTGGATTTTTGAAAATTTCACTTTTTTGTGAAAATATCCACTAAATGAGGGAATAATATGTGTGAGGGAACCCCAGGAGAGTTCCAAATGTGTGTGGGTAGAATATATATCCCACGGGGGTAAAATTGAAAAAAGTTTAAAAAAAATTTTTTTTGGACAGTCATTTTTCCAGAGTTTATCAGACTTTCAGATAGGGGAAATGTCAGTGAGCGTTCCAATTTCAGTTCCGGAGCGATTCGCATAATGTGTCCTTGATATTTAGTCGTTTTCAGCCAATATTTTGGATTTTTGAAAATTTCACTTTTTTCTGAAAATATCCACTAAATGAGGGAAAAATATGTGTGAGGGTACCCCAGGAGAGTTCCAAATGTGTGTGGGTAGAATATATATCCCACGGGGATAAAATTGAAAAAAGTTTAAAAAAAAATTTTTTTGGGAATTAGTAATTTTTCCGGCGTTTATCAGACTTTCAGATAGGGGATATGTCAGTGAGCGTTCCGATTTCAGTTCCAGAGCGATTCGCCCCATGAGTCCTTGATATTTAGTCGTTTTCAGCCAATTTTCTGGATTTTTGAAAGTTTCACTTTTTTGTGAAAATATCCACTAAATGAGGGAATAATATGTGTGAGGGTACCCCAGGAGAGTTCCAAATGTGTGTGGGTAGAATATATATCCCACGGGGGTAAAATTGAAAAAAGTAAAAAAAAAAATTTTTTTGGACTTAGTCATTTTTCCGGCGTTTATCAGACTTTCAGATAGGGAAAATGTCAGTGAGAGTTCAGATTTCAGTTCCAGTGCGACTCACCCAATGAGTCCTTGATATTTAGTCGTTTTCAGCCAATTTTCTGGATTTTTGAAAATTTCACTTTTTTGTGAAAATATCCACTAAATGAGGGAATAATATGTGTGAGGGTACCCCAGGAGAGTTCCAAATGTGTGTGGGTAGAATATATATCCCACGGGGGTAAAATTGAAAAAAGTTTAAAAAAAATTTTTTTTGGACAGTCATTTTTCCAGAGTTTATCAGACTTTCAGATAGGGGAAATGTCAGTGAGCGTTCCAATTTCAGTTCCGGAGCGATTCGCATAATGTGTCCTTGATATTTAGTCGTTTTCAGCCAATATTTTGGATTTTTGAAAATTTCACTTTTTTGTGAAAATATCCACTAAATGAGGGAATAATATGTGTGAGGGTACCCCAGGAGAGTTCCAAATGTGTGTGGGTAGAATATATATCCCACGGGGATAAAATTGAAAAAAGTTGAAAAAAATTTTTTTTTTGGAATTAGTAATTTTCCCGGCGTTTATCAGACTTTCAGATAGGGGAAATGTCAGTGAGCATTCCGATTTCAGTTCCAGAGCGATTCGCCCAATGAGTCCTTGATATTTAGTCGTTTTCAGCCAATTTTCTGGATTTTTGAAAATTTCACTTTTTTGTGAAAATATCCACTAAATGAGAGAATAATATGTGTGAGGGTACCCAAGGAGAGTTCCAAATGTGTGTGGGTAGAATATATATCCCACGGGGGTAAAATTGAAAAAAGTTGAAAAAAATTTTTTTGGGGACTTAGTAATTTTTCCGGTGTTTATCAGACTTTCAGATAGGGGAAATGTCAGTGAGCATTCCAATTTCACTTCCAGAGCGATTCGCCCAATGAGTCCTTGATATTTAGTCGTTTTCAGCCAATTTTCTGGTTTTTAGAAAATTTCACTTTTTTTGTGAAAATATCCACTAAATGAGGGCATAATATGTGTGAGGGTACCCAAGGAGAGTTCCAAATGTGTGTGGGTAGAATATATATCCCACGGGGGTAAAATTGAAAAAAGTTGAAAAAAATTTTTTTGGGGACTTAGTCATTTTTCCGTCGTTTATCAGACTTTCAGATAGGGGAATTGTCAGTGAGCGTTCCGATTTCAGTTCCAGAGCGATTCGCCCAATGAGTCCTTGATATTTAGTCATTATCAGCCAATTTTCTGGATTTTTGAAAATTTCACTTTTTTGTGAAAATATCCACTAAATGAGGGAATAATATGTGTGAGGGTACCCCAGGAGAGTTCCAAATGTGTGTGTGTAGAATATATATCCCACGGGGGTAAAATTGAAAAAAGTTGAAAAATTTTTTTTTTTTGGACTTAGTCATTTTTCCGGCGTTTATCAGACTTTCAGATAGGAGAAATGACAGTGAGCGTTCCGATTTCAGTTCCAGAACGATTCGCCCAATGAGTCCTTGATATTTAGTCGTTTTCAGCCAATTTTCTGGATTTTTGAAAATTTCACTTTTTTGTGAAAATATCCACTAAATGAGGGAATAATATGTGTGAGGGTACCCCAGGAGAGTTCCAAATGTGTGTGGGTAGAATATATATCCCACGGGGGTAAAATTGAAAAAAGTTAAAAAAAAAATTTTTTTGGACTGTCATTTTTCCGGCGTTTATCAGACTTTCAGATAGGGAAAATGTCAGTGAGAGTTCAGATTTCAGTTCCAGAGCGTTTCCGCCAATGAGTCCTTGATATTTAGTCGTTTTCAGCCAATTTTCTGGATTTTTAAAAATTTCACTTTTTTGTGAAAATATCCACTAAATGAGGGAATAATATGTGTGAGGGTACCCCAGGAGAGTTCCAAATGTGTGTGGGTAGAATATATATCCCACGGGGATAAAATTGAAAAAAGTTGAAAAAAATTTTTTTTTGGACTTAGTAATTTTTCCGGCGTTCATTAGACTTTCAGATAGGGGAAATATCAGTGAGTGTTCTGATTTCAGTTCCAGAGCGATTCGCCCAATGAGTCCTTGATATTTAGTCGTTTTCAGCCAATATTTTGGATTTTTGAAAATTTCACTTTTTTGTGAAAATATCCACTAAATGAGGGAATAATATGTGTGAGGGAACCCCAGGAGAGTCCCAAATGTGTGTGGGTAGAATATATATCCCACGGGGATAAAATTGAAAAAAGCTGAAAATTTTTTTGTTTTGGACTTAGTCATTTTATCAGTCTTTCAGATAGGGCAAATGTCAGTGAGCGTTCCGATTTCAGTTCCAGAGCGATTCGCCCAATGAGTCCTTGATATTTAGACATTTTCAGCCAATTTCGGGATTTTTGAAAATTTCACTTTTTTGTGAAAATATCCACTAAATGAGGGAATAATATGTGTGAGGGAACCCCAGGAGAGTTCCAAATGTGTGTGGGTAGAATATATATCCCACGGGGGTAAAATTGAAAAAAGTTTAAAAATAATTTTTTTTGGACAGTCATTTTTCCAGAGTTTATCAGACTTTCAGATAGGGGAAATGTCAGTGAGCATTCCAATTTCAGTTCCGGAGCGATTCGCATAATGTGTCCTTGATATTTAGTCGTTTTCAGCCAATATTTTGGATTTTTGAAAATTTCACTTTTTTCTGAAAATATCCACTAAATGAGGGAAAAATATGTGTGAGGGTACCCCAGGAGAGTTCCAAATGTGTGTGGGTAGAATATATATCCCACGGGGATAAAATTGAAAAAAGTTTAAAAAAATTTTTTTGGGGGAATTAGTAATTTTTCCGGCGTTTATCAGACTTTCAGATAGGGGATATGTCAGTGAGCGTTCCGATTTCAGTTCCAGAGCGATTCGCCCCATGAGTCCTTGATATTTAGTCGTTTTCAGCCAATTTTCTGGATTTTTGAAAGTTTCACTTTTTTGTGAAAATATCCACTAAATGAGGGAATAATATGTGTGAGGGTACCCCAGGAGAGTTCCAAATGTGTGTGGGTAGAATATATATCCCACGGGGGTAAAATTGAAAAAAGTTTAAAAAAAATTTTTTTTGGACAGTCATTTTTCCAGAGTTTATCAGACTTTCAGATAGGGGAAATGTCAGTGAGCGTTCCAATTTCAGTTCCGGAGCGATTCGCATAATGTGTCCTTGATATTTAGTCGTTTTCAGCCAATATTTTGGATTTTTGAAAATTTCACTTTTTTCTGAAAATATCCACTAAATGAAGGAAAAATATGTGTGAGGGTACCCCAGGAGAGTTCCAAATGTGTGTGGGTAGAATATATATCCCACGGGGATAAAATTGAAAAAAGTTGAAAAAAAATATTTTTTTGGAATTAGTAATTTTTCCGGCGTTTATCAGACTTTCAGATAGGGGAAATGTCAGTGAGCATTCCGATTTCAGTTCCAGAGCGATTCGCCCAATGAGTTTTTCATATTTAGTCGCTTTCAGCCAATTTTCTGGATTTTTGAAAATTTCACTTTTTTGTGAAAATATCCACTAAATGACGGAATAATATGTGTGAGGGTACCCCAGGAGAGTTCCAAATGTGTGTGGGTAGAATATATATCCCACGGGGGTAAAATTGAAAAAAGTTTAAAAAAATTTTTTTGGGGACTTAGTCATTTTTCCGGCGTTTATCAGACTTTCAGATAGGGGAAATGTGAGTGAGCGTTCCGATTTCAGTTCCAGAGCGATTCGCCCAATGAGTCCTTGATATTTAGTCGTTTTCAGCCAATTTTCTGGATTTTTGAAAATTTCACTTTTTTGTGAAAATATCCACTAAATGACGGAATAATATGTGTGAGGGTTCCCCACGAGAGTTCCAAACGTGTGTGGGTAGAATATATATCCCACGGGGGTAAAATTGAAAAAAGTTGAAAAATTTTTTTTTTTGGACTTAGTCATCTTTCCGGCGTTCATCAGACTTTCAGATAGGGGAAATGTCAGTGAGCGTTCCGATTTCACTTCCAGATCGATTCGCCCAATGAGTCCTTGATATTTAGTCGTTTTCAGCCAATTTTCTGGTTTTTAGAAAATTTCACTTTTTTGTGAAAATATCCACTAAATGAGGGAATAATATGTGTGAGGGTCCCCCCCGAGAGTTCCAAATGTGTGTGGGTACAATATATATCCCAATGGGGGTAAAATTAAAAAAAGTTTAAAAAAATTTTTTTTTGGACAGTTATTTTTCCGGAGTTTATCAGACTTTCAGATGGGGGAAATGTCAGTGAGAGTTCCGATTTCAGTTCCAGAGCGATTCGCCCAATGAGTCCTTGATATTTAGTCGTTTTCAGCCAATATTTTGGATTTTTGAAAATATCACATTTTTGGGAAAATATCCACTAAATGAGGGAATAATATGTGTGAGGGTACCCCAGGAGAGTTCCAAATGTGTGTGGGTAGAATATATATCCCACGGGGATAAAATTGAAAAAAGTTGAAAAAAAATTTTTTTTGGACTTAGTAATTTTTCCGCCGTTTCAGATAGTGGAAATGTCAGTGAGCATTCCGATTTCAGTTCCAGAGCGAATCGACCATTGAGTCCTTGATATTTAGTCGTTTTCAGCCAATTTTCTGGATTTTTGAAAATTTCACTTTTTTGTGAAAATATCCACTAAATGATTGAATAATATGTGTGAGGGTAACCCAGGAGAGTTCCAAATGTGTGTGGGTAGAATATATATCCCACGGGGATAAAATTGAAAAAAGTTGAAAAAAATTTTTTTTTTTGACTTAGTAATTTTTCCGCTGTTCATCACACGTTCAGATAGGGGAAATATCAGTGAGTGTTCTGATTTCAGTTCCAGAGCGATTCGCCCTATGAGTCCTTGATATTTAGTCGTTTTCAGCCAATATTTTGGATTTTTGAAAATTTCACTTTTTTGTGAAAATATCCACTAAATGAGGGAATAATATGTGTGAGGGAACCCCAGGAGAGTCCCAAATGTGTGTGGGTAGAATATATATCCCACGGGGATAAAATTGAAAAAAGCTGAAAATTTTTTTGTTTTGGACTTAGTCATTTTATCAGTCTTTCAGATAGGGCAAATGTCATTGAGCGTTCCGATTTCAGTTCCAGAGCGATTCGCCCAATGAGTCCTTGATATTTAGTCGTTTTCAGCCAATTTTCTGGATTTTTGAAAATTTCACTTTTTTGTGAAAATATCCACTAAATGAGGGAATAATATGTGTGAGGGTACCCCAGGAGAGTTCCAAATGTGTGTGGGTAGAATATATATCCCACGGGGGTAAAATTGAAAAAAGTTTAAAAAAAATTTTTTTTGGACAGTCATTTTTCCAGAGTTTATCAGACTTTCAGATAGGGGAAATGTCAGTGAGCGTTCCAATTTCAGTTCCGGAGCGATTCGCACAATGTGTCCTTGATATTTAGTCGTTTTCAGCCAATATTTTGGATTTTTGAAAATTTCACTTTTTTCTGAAAATATCCACTAAATGAGGGAAAAATATGTGTGAGGGTACCCCAGGAGAGTTCCAAATGTGTGTGGGTAGAATATATATCCCACGGGGATAAAATTGAAAAAAGTTGAAAAAAAATATTTTTTTGGAATTAGTAATTTTTCCGGCGTTTATCAGACTTTCAGATAGGGGAAATGTCAGTGAGCATTCCGATTTCAGTTCCAGAGCGATTCGCCCAATGAGTCTTTCATATTTAGTCGCTTTCAGCCAATTTTCTGGATTTTTGAAAATTTCACTTTTTTGTGAAAATATCCACTAAATGACGGAATAATATGTGTGAGGGTACCCCAGGAGAGTTCCAAATGTGTGTGGGTAGAATATATATCCCACGGGGGTAAAATTGAAAAAAGTTAAAAAAAAAATTTTTTTGTACTGTCATTTTTCCGGCGTTTATCAGACTTTCAGATAGGGAAAATGTCAGTGAGAGTTCAGATTTCAGTTCCAGAGCGATTCCGCCAATGAGTCCTTGATATTTAGTCGTTTTCAGCCAATTTTCTGGATTTTTAAAAATTTCACTTTTTTGTGAAAATATCCACTAAATGAGGGAATAATATGTGTGAGGGAACTCCAGGAGAGTCCCAAATGTGTGTGGGTAGAATATATATCCCACGGGGATAAAATTGAAAAAAGCTGAAAATTTTTTTGTTTTGGACTTAGTCATTTTATCAGTCTTTCAGATAGGGCAAATGTCAGTGAGCGTTCCGATTTCAGTTCCAGAGCGATTCGCCCAATGAGTCCTTGATATTTAGACATTTTCAGCCAATTTCTGGATTTTTGAAAATTTCACTTTTTTGTGAAAATATCCACTAAATGAGGGAATAATATGTGTGAGGGAACCCCAGGAGAGTTCCAAATGTGTGTGGGTAGAATATATATCCCACGGGGGTAAAATTGAAAAAAGTTTAAAAATAATTTTTTTTGGACAGTCATTTTTCCAGAGTTTATCAGACTTTCAGATAGGGGAAATGTCAGTGAGCGTTCCAATTTCAGTTCCGGAGCGATTCGCATAATGTGTCCTTGATATTTAGTCGTTTTCAGCCAATATTTTGGATTTTTGAAAATTTCACTTTTTTCTGAAAATATCCACTAAATGAGGGAAAAATATGTGTGAGGGTACCCCAGGAGAGTTCCAAATGTGTGTGGGTAGAATATATATCCCACGGGGATAAAATTGAAAAAAGTTTAAAAAAAATATTTTTTTGGAATTAGTAATTTTTCCGGCGTTTATCAGACTTTCAGATAGGGGAAATGTCAGTGAGCATTCCGATTTCAGTTCCAGAGCGATTCGCCCAATGAGTTTTTCATATTTAGTCGCTTTCAGCCAATTTTCTGGATTTTTGAAAATTTCACTTTTTTGTGAAAATATCCACTAAATGACGGAATAATATGTGTGAGGGTACCCCAGGAGAGTTCCAAATGTGTGTGGGTAGAATATATATCCCACGGGGGTAAAATTGAAAAAAGTTGAAAAAAATTTTTTGGGGACTTAGTCATTTTTCCGGCGTTTATCAGACTTTCAGATAGGGGAAATGTGAGTGAGCGTTCCGATTTCAGTTCCAGAGCGATTCGCCCAATGAGTCCTTGATATTTAGTCGTTTTCAGCCAATTTTCTGGATTTTTGAAAATTTCACTTTTTTGTGAAAATATCCACTAAATGAGGGAATAATATGTGTGAGGGTACCCCAGGAGAGTTCCAAATGTGTGTGGGTAGAATATATATCCCACGGGGGTAAAATTGAAAAAAGTTTAAAAATTTTTTTTTTTGGACTTAGTCATTTTTCCGGCGTTTATCAGACTTTCAGATAGGGGAATTGTCAGTGAGCGCTCCGATTTCAGTTCCAGAGCGATTCACCCAATGAATCCTTAATATTTAGTCGTTTTCAGCCAATTTTCTGGATTTTTGAAAATTTCACTTTTTTGTGAAAATATCCACTAAATGAGGGAATAATATGTGTGAGGGTACCCCAGGAGAGTTCCAAATGTGTGTGGGTAGAATATATATCCCACGGGGATAAAATTGAAAAAAGTTGAAAAAAAATATTTTTTTGGACTTAGTAATTTTTCCGGCGTTTATTAGACTTTCAGATAGGGAAAATGTGAGTGAGCATTCCGATTTCAGTTCCAGAGCGATTCGCCCAATGAGTCCTTGATATTTAGTCGTTTTCAGCCAATTTTCTGGATTTTTGAAAATTTCACTTTTTATGTGAAAATATCCACTAAATGAGGGAATAATATGTGTGAGGGTACCCCAGGAGAGTTCCAAATGTGTGTGGGTAGAATATATATCCCACGGGGATAAAATTGAAAAAAGTTGAAAAAAATTTTTTTTTTGGAATTAGTAATTTTCCCGGCGTTTATCAGACTTTCAGATAGGGGAAATGTCAGTGAGCGTTCCGATTTCAGTTCCAGAGCGATTCGCCCAATGAGTCCTTGATATTTAGTCGTTTTCAGCCAATTTTCTGGATTTTTGAAAATTTCACTTTTTTGTGAAAATATCCACTAAATGAGAGAATAATATGTGTGAGGGTACCCAAGGAGAGTTCCAAATGTGTGTGGGTAGAATATATATCCCACGGGGGTAAAATTGAAAAAAATTTTTTTGGGGACTTAGTCATTTTTCCGTCGTTTATCAGACTTTCAGATAGGGGAATTGTCAGTGAGCGTTCCGATTTCAGTTCCAGAGCGATTCACCCAATGAATCCTTGATATTTAGAAGTTTTCAGCCAATTTTCTGGATTTTTGAAAATTTCACTTTTTTGTGAAAATATCCACTAAATGAGGGAATGATATGTGTGAGGGTACCCCAGGAGAGTTCCAAATGTGTGTGGGTAGAATATATATCCCACGGGGATAAAATTGAAAAAAGTTGAAAAAAAATATTTTTTTGGACTTAGTAATTTTTCCTGCGTTTATCAGACTTTCAGATAGGGGAAATGTCAGTGAGCATTCCGATTTGAGTTCCAGAGCGATTCGCCCAATGAGTCCTTGATATTTAGTTGTTTTCAGCCAGTTTTCTGGATTTTTGAAAATTTCACTTTTTTTGTGAAAATATCCACTAAATGAGAGAATAATATGTGTGAGGGTACCCAAGGAGAGTTCCAAATGTGTGTGGGTAGAATATATATCCCACGGGGGTAAAATTGAAAAAAGTTGAAAAAAATTTTTTTTTTGGAATTAGTAATTTTCCCGGCGTTTATCAGACTTTCAGATAGGGGAAATGTCAGTGAGCGTTCCGATTTTAGTTCCAGAGTGATTCGCCCAATGAGTACTTGATATTTAGTCGTTTTCAGCCAATTTTCTGGATTTTTGAAAATTTCACTTTTTTGTGAAAATATCCACTAAATGAGAGAATAATATGTGTGAGGGTACCCAAGGAGAGTTCCAAATGTGTGTGGGTAGAATATATATCCCACGGGGGTAAAATTGAAAAAAGTTGAAAAAAATTTTTTGGGGGACTTAGTCATTTTTCCGTCGTTTATCAGACTTTCAGATAGGGGAAATGTCAGTGAGCGTTCCGATTTCAGTTCCAGAGCAATTCGCCCAATGAGTCCTTGATATTTAGTAGTTTTCAGCCAATTTTCAGGATTTTTGAAAATTTCACTTTTTTGTGAAAATATCCACTAAATGAGGGAATAATATGTATGAGGGTACCCCAGGAGAGTTCCAAATGTGTGTGGGTAGAATATATATCCCACGGGGATAAAATTGAAAAAAGTTAAAAAAATATATTTTTTTGGACTTAGTAATTTTTCCTGCGTTCATCAGAATTTCAGATATGGGAAATGTCAGTGAGCATTCCGATATCAGTTCCAGAGCGATTCGCCCAATGAGTCCTTGATATTTAGTCGTTTTCAGCCAATTTTCTGGATTTTTTAAAATTTCACTTTTTTGTGAAAATATCCACTAAATGAGGGAATAATATGTATGAGGGTACCCCAGGAGAGTTCCAAATGTGTGTGGGTAGAATATATATCCCACGGGGATAAAATTGAAAAAAGTTGAAAAAAAATATTTTTTTGGACTTAGTAATTTTTCTGGCGTTTTTCAGACTTTCAGATAGGGAAAATGTCAGTGAGGGTTCAGAGTTCAGTTCCAGAGCGATTCGCCCAATGAGTCCTTGATATTTAGTCGTTTTCAGACAATTTTCTGGATTTTTGAAAATTTCACTTTTTTGTGAAAATATCCACTAAATGAGGGAATAATATGTGTGAGGGTACCCCAAGAGAGTTCCAAATGTGTGTGGGTAGAATATATATCCCACGGGGGTAAAATTGAAAAAAGTTGAGAAAAAATTTTTTTGGGACTTAGTCATTTTTCCGGCGTTTATCAGACTTTCAGATAGGGGAATTGTCAGTGCGCGTTCCGATTTCAGTTCTAGAGCGATTCGCCCAATGAGTCCTTGATATTTAGTCGTTTTCAGCCAATTTTCTGGGTTTTTAAAAATTTCACTTTTTTGTGAAAATATCCACTAAATGAGGGAATAATATGTGTGAGGGTACCCCAGGAGAGTTCCAAATGTGTGTGGGTATAATATATATCCCACGGGGGTAAAATTGAAAAAAGTTGAAAAATTATTTTTTTTGGACTTAGTCATTTTTCCGCCGTTTATCAGACTTTCAGATAGGGGAATTGTCAGTGAGCGTTCCGATTTCAGTTCCAGAGCGATTCGCCCAATGAGTCCTTGATATTTAGTCGTTTTCAGCCAATTTTCTGGATTTTTAAAAATTTAACTTTTTTGTGAAAATATCCACTAAATGAGGGAATAATATGTGTGAGGGTACCCCAGGAGAGTTCCAAATATGTGTGGGTAGAATATATATCCTATGGGGGTAAAATTGAAAAAAGTTGAAAAAAAATTTTTTTTTGAGACTTAGTAATTTTTCCGGCGTTTATCAGACTTTCAGAAAGGGGAAATGTCAGTGAGCATTCCGATTTCAGTTACAGAGCGATTCGCCCAATGAGTCCTTGATATTTAGTCGTTTTCAGCCAATTTTCTGGATTTTTGAAAATTTCACTTTTTTGTGAAAATATCCACTAAATGAGGGAATAATATGTGTGAGGGTACCCCAGGAGAGTTCCAAATGTGTGTGGGTAGAATATATATCCCACGGGGATAAAAGTGAAAAAAGTTGAAAAAAATTTTTTTTGGGGGATTTAGTAATTTTTCCGGCGTTTATCAGACTTTCAGATAGGGGAAATGTCAGTGAGCATTCCGATTTCAGTTCCAGAGCGATTCGCCCAATGAATCCTTGATATTTAGTAGTTTTCAGCCAATTTTCTGGATTTTTGAAAATTTCACTTTTTTGTGAAAATATCCACTAAATGAGGGAATAATATGTGTGAGGGTACCCCAGGAGACTTCCAAATGTGTGTGGGTAGAATATATATCCCGCGGGGATAAAATTGAAAAAAGTTGAAAAAAAATGTTTTTTTGGAATTAGTAATTTTTCCGGCGTTTATCAGACTTTCAGATAGGGGAAATTTCAGTGAGCGTTCCGATTTCAGTTCCAGAGCGCTTCGCCCAATGAGTCCTTGATATTTAGTCGTTTTCAGCCAATTTTCTGGATTTTTTAAAATTTCACTTTTTTGTGAAAATATCCACTAAATGAGGGAATAATATGTATGAGGGTACCCAAGGAGAGTTCCAAATGTATGTGGGTAGAATATATATCCCACGGGGGTAAAATTGAAAAAAGTTGAAACATTTTTTTTCTTGGACTTAGTCATTTTTCCGGCGTTTATCAGACTTTCAGATAGGGGAAATGTCAGTGAGCGTTCTGATTTCAGTTCCAGAGCGATTTGCCCAATGAGTCCTTGATATTTAGTCATTTTCAGCCAATTTTCTGGATTTTTAAAAATTTCACTTTTTTGTGAAAATATCCACTAAATGAGGGAATAATATGTATGAGGGTACCCCAGGAGAGTTCCAAATGTGTGTGGGTAGAATATATATCCCACAGGGGTAAAATTGAAAAAAGTTGAAAAAAATTTTTTTGGGGACTTAGTCATTTTTCCGTCGTTTATCAGACTTTCAGATAGGGGAATTGTCAGTGAGCGTTCCGATTTCAGTTCCAGAGCGATTCGCCTAATGAGTCCTTGATATTTAGTCGTTTTCAGCCAATTTTCTGGATTTTTGAAAATTTCACTTTTTTGTGAAAATATCCACTAAATGAGGGAATAATATGTGTGAGGGTACCCCAGGAGAGTTCCAAATGTGTGTGGGTAGAATATATATCCCACGGGGGTAAAATTGAAAAAAGTTGAAAAAAATTTTTTTTGGGACTTAGTCATTTTTCCGTCGTTTATCAGACTTTCAGATAGGGGAAATGTGAGTGAGCGTTCCGATTTCAGTTCCAGAGCGATTCGCCCAATGAGTCCTTGATATTTAGTCGTTTTCAGCCAATTTTCAGGATTTTTGAAAATTTCACTTTTTTGTGAAAATATCCACTAAATGAGGGAATAATATGTATGAGGGTACCCCAGGAGAGTTCCACATGTGTGTGGGCAGAATATATATCCCACGGGGGTAAAATTGAAAAAAGTTGAAAAAATTTTTTTGGGGGACTTAGTCATTTTTCCTGCGTTTATCAGACTTTCAGATAGGGGAAATGTGAGTGAGCGTTCAGATTTCAGTTCCAGAGCGATTCGCCTAATGAGTCCTTGATATTTAGTCGTTTTCAGCCAATTTTCTGGATTTTTGAAAATTTCACTTTTTTGTGAAAATATCCACTAAATGAGGGAATAATATGTGTGAGGGTACCCCAGGAGAGTTCCAAATGTGTGTGGGTAGAATATATATCCCACGGGGATAAAATTGAAAAAAGTTGAAAAAAAATATTTTTTTGGACTTAGTAATTTTTCTGGTGTTTATCAGACTTTCAGATAGGGAAAATGTCAGTGAGGGTTCAGAGTTCAGTTCCAGAGCGATTCGCCCAATGAGTCCTTGATATTTAGTCGTTTTCAGCCAATTTTCTGGATTTTTGAAAATTTCACTTTTTTGTGAACATATCCACTAAATGAGGGAATAATATGTGTGAGGGTACCCCAGGAGAGTTCCAAATGTGTGTGGGTATAATATATATCCCACGGGGATAAAATTGAAAAAAGTTGAAAAATTTTTTTTTTTGGACTTAGTCATTTTTCGGTCGTTTACCAGACTTTCAGATAGGGGAATTGTCAGTGAGCGTTCCGATTTCAGTTCCAGAGCGATTCGTCCAATGAGTCCTTGATATTTAGTCGTTTTCAGACAATTTTCTGGATTTTTGAAAATTTCACTTTTTTGTGAAAATATCCACAAAATGAGGGAATAATATGTGTGAGGGTACCCCAAGAGAGTTCCAAATGTGTGTGGGTAGAATATATATCCCACGGGGGTAAAATTGAAAAAAGTTGAGAAAAATTTTTTTTGGGACTTAGTCATTTTTCCGGCGTTTATCAGACTTTCAGATAGGGGAATTGTCAGAGAGCGTTCCGATTTCAGTTCCAGAGCGATTCGCCCAATGAGTCCTTGATATTTAGTCGTTTTCAGCCAATTTTCTGGGTTTTTAAAAATTTCACTTTTTTGTGAAAATATCCACTAAATGAGGGAATAATATGTGTGAGGGTACCCCAGGAGAGTTCCAAATGTGTGTGGGTATAATATATATCCCACGGGGGTAAAATTGAAAAAAGTTGAAAAATTATTTTTTTTGGACTTAGTCATTTTTCCGCCGTTTATCAGACTTTCAGATAGGGGAATTGTCAGTGAGTGTTCCGATATCAGTTCCAGAGCGATTCGCCCAATGAGTCCTTGATATTTAGTCGTTTTCAGCCAATTTTCTGGATTTTTAAAAATTTAACTTTTTTGTGAAAATATCCACTAAATGAGGGAATAATATGTGTGAGGGTACCCCAGGAGAGTTCCAAATGTGTGTGGGTAGAATATATATCCTATGGGGGTAAAATTGAAAAAAGTTGAAAAAAAATTTTTTTTTGAGACTTAGTAATTTTTCCGGCGTTTATCAGACTTTCAGAAAGGGGAAATGTCAGTGAGCATTCCGATTTCAGTTCCAGAGCGATTCGCCCATTGAGTCCTTGATATTTAGTCGTTTTCAGCCAATTTTCTGGATTTTTAAAAATTTCACTTTTTTGTGAAAATATCCACTAAATGAGGGAATAATATGTATGAGGGTACCCCAGGAGAGTTCCAAATGTGTGTGGGTAGAATATATATCCCACAGGGGTAAAATTGAAAAAAGTTGAAAAAATTTTTTTTGGGGACTTAGTCATTTTTCCGTCGTTTATCAGACTTTCAGATAGGGGAATTGTCAGTGAGCGTTCCGATTTCAGTTCCAGAGCGATTCGCCTAATGAGTCCTTGATATTTAGTCGTTTTCAGCCAATTTTCTGGATTTTTGAAAATTTCACTTTTTTGTGAAAATATCCACTAAATGAGGGAATAATATGTGTGAGGGTACCCCAGGAGAGTTCCAAATGTGTGTGGGTAGAATATATATCCCACGGGGATAAAATTGAAAAAAGTTGAAAAAAAATATTTTTTTGGACTTAGTAATTTTTCCTGCGTTTATCAGACTTTCAGATAGGGGAAATGTCAGTGAGCGTTCCGATTTGAGTTCCAGAGCGATTCGCCCAATGAGTCCTTGATATTTAGTTGTTTTCAGCCAGTTTTCTGGATTTTTGAAAATTTCACTTTTTTTGTGAAAATATCCACTAAATGAGAGAATAATATGTGTGAGGGTACCCAAGGAGAGTTCCAAATGTGTGTGGGTAGAATATATATCCCACGGGGGTAAAATTGAAAAAAGTTGAAAAAAATTTTTTTTTTGGAATTAGTAATTTTCCCGGCGTTTATCAGACTTTCAGATAGGGGAAATGTCAGTGAGCGTTCCGATTTTAGTTCCAGAGTGATTCGCCCAATGAGTACTTGATATTTAGTCGTTTTCAGCCAATTTTCTGGATTTTTGAAAATTTCACTTTTTTGTGAAAATATCCACTAAATGAGAGAATAATATGTGTGAGGGTACCCAAGGAGAGTTCCAAATGTGTGTGGGTAGAATATATATCCCACGGGGGTAAAATTGAAAAAAGTTGAAAAAAATTTTTTGGGGGACTTAGTCATTTTTCCGTCGTTTATCAGACTTTCAGATAGGGGAAATGTCAGTGAGCGTTCCGATTTCAGTTCCAGAGCAATTCGCCCAATGAGTCCTTGATATTTAGTAGTTTTCAGCCAATTTTCAGGATTTTTGAAAATTTCACTTTTTTGTGAAAATATCCACTAAATGAGGGAATAATATGTATGAGGGTACCCCAGGAGAGTTCCAAATGTGTGTGGGTAGAATATATATCCCACGGGGATAAAATTGAAAAAAGTTAAAAAAATATATTTTTTTGGACTTAGTAATTTTTCCTGCGTTCATCAGAATTTCAGATATGGGAAATGTCAGTGAGCATTCCGATATCAGTTCCAGAGCGATTCGCCCAATGAGTCCTTGATATTTAGTCGTTTTCAGCCAATTTTCTGGATTTTTTAAAATTTCACTTTTTTGTGAAAATATCCACTAAATGAGGGAATAATATGTATGAGGGTACCCCAGGAGAGTTCCAAATGTGTGTGGGTAGAATATATATCCCACGGGGATAAAATTGAAAAAAGTTGAAAAAAAATATTTTTTTGGACTTAGTAATTTTTCTGGCGTTTTTCAGACTTTCAGATAGGGAAAATGTCAGTGAGGGTTCAGAGTTCAGTTCCAGAGCGATTCGCCCAATGAGTCCTTGATATTTAGTCGTTTTCAGACAATTTTCTGGATTTTTGAAAATTTCACTTTTTTGTGAAAATATCCACTAAATGAGGGAATAATATGTGTGAGGGTACCCCAAGAGAGTTCCAAATGTGTGTGGGTAGAATATATATCCCACGGGGGTAAAATTGAAAAAAGTTGAGAAAAAATTTTTTTGGGACTTAGTCATTTTTCCGGCGTTTATCAGACTTTCAGATAGGGGAATTGTCAGTGCGCGTTCCGATTTCAGTTCTAGAGCGATTCGCCCAATGAGTCCTTGATATTTAGTCGTTTTCAGCCAATTTTCTGGGTTTTTAAAAATTTCACTTTTTTGTGAAAATATCCACTAAATGAGGGAATAATATGTGTGAGGGTACCCCAGGAGAGTTCCAAATGTGTGTGGGTATAATATATATCCCACGGGGGTAAAATTGAAAAAAGTTGAAAAATTATTTTTTTTGGACTTAGTCATTTTTCCGCCGTTTATCAGACTTTCAGATAGGGGAATTGTCAGTGAGCGTTCCGATTTCAGTTCCAGAGCGATTCGCCCAATGAGTCCTTGATATTTAGTCGTTTTCAGCCAATTTTCTGGATTTTTAAAAATTTAACTTTTTTGTGAAAATATCCACTAAATGAGGGAATAATATGTGTGAGGGTACCCCAGGAGAGTTCCAAATATGTGTGGGTAGAATATATATCCTATGGGGGTAAAATTGAAAAAAGTTGAAAAAAAATTTTTTTTTGAGACTTAGTAATTTTTCCGGCGTTTATCAGACTTTCAGAAAGGGGAAATGTCAGTGAGCATTCCGATTTCAGTTACAGAGCGATTCGCCCAATGAGTCCTTGATATTTAGTCGTTTTCAGCCAATTTTCTGGATTTTTGAAAATTTCACTTTTTTGTGAAAATATCCACTAAATGAGGGAATAATATGTGTGAGGGTACCCCAGGAGAGTTCCAAATGTGTGTGGGTAGAATATATATCCCACGGGGATAAAAGTGAAAAAAGTTGAAAAAAATTTTTTTTGGGGGATTTAGTAATTTTTCCGGCGTTTATCAGACTTTCAGATAGGGGAAATGTCAGTGAGCATTCCGATTTCAGTTCCAGAGCGATTCGCCCAATGAATCCTTGATATTTAGTAGTTTTCAGCCAATTTTCTGGATTTTTGAAAATTTCACTTTTTTGTGAAAATATCCACTAAATGAGGGAATAATATGTGTGAGGGTACCCCAGGAGACTTCCAAATGTGTGTGGGTAGAATATATATCCCGCGGGGATAAAATTGAAAAAAGTTGAAAAAAAATGTTTTTTTGGAATTAGTAATTTTTCCGGCGTTTATCAGACTTTCAGATAGGGGAAATTTCAGTGAGCGTTCCGATTTCAGTTCCAGAGCGCTTCGCCCAATGAGTCCTTGATATTTAGTCGTTTTCAGCCAATTTTCTGGATTTTTTAAAATTTCACTTTTTTGTGAAAATATCCACTAAATGAGGGAATAATATGTATGAGGGTACCCAAGGAGAGTTCCAAATGTATGTGGGTAGAATATATATCCCACGGGGGTAAAATTGAAAAAAGTTGAAACATTTTTTTTCTTGGACTTAGTCATTTTTCCGGCGTTTATCAGACTTTCAGATAGGGGAAATGTCAGTGAGCGTTCTGATTTCAGTTCCAGAGCGATTTGCCCAATGAGTCCTTGATATTTAGTCATTTTCAGCCAATTTTCTGGATTTTTAAAAATTTCACTTTTTTGTGAAAATATCCACTAAATGAGGGAATAATATGTATGAGGGTACCCCAGGAGAGTTCCAAATGTGTGTGGGTAGAATATATATCCCACAGGGGTAAAATTGAAAAAAGTTGAAAAAAATTTTTTTGGGGACTTAGTCATTTTTCCGTCGTTTATCAGACTTTCAGATAGGGGAATTGTCAGTGAGCGTTCCGATTTCAGTTCCAGAGCGATTCGCCTAATGAGTCCTTGATATTTAGTCGTTTTCAGCCAATTTTCTGGATTTTTGAAAATTTCACTTTTTTGTGAAAATATCCACTAAATGAGGGAATAATATGTGTGAGGGTACCCCAGGAGAGTTCCAAATGTGTGTGGGTAGAATATATATCCCACGGGGGTAAAATTGAAAAAAGTTGAAAAAAATTTTTTTTGGGACTTAGTCATTTTTCCGTCGTTTATCAGACTTTCAGATAGGGGAAATGTGAGTGAGCGTTCCGATTTCAGTTCCAGAGCGATTCGCCCAATGAGTCCTTGATATTTAGTCGTTTTCAGCCAATTTTCAGGATTTTTGAAAATTTCACTTTTTTGTGAAAATATCCACTAAATGAGGGAATAATATGTATGAGGGTACCCCAGGAGAGTTCCACATGTGTGTGGGCAGAATATATATCCCACGGGGGTAAAATTGAAAAAAGTTGAAAAAATTTTTTTGGGGGACTTAGTCATTTTTCCTGCGTTTATCAGACTTTCAGATAGGGGAAATGTGAGTGAGCGTTCAGATTTCAGTTCCAGAGCGATTCGCCTAATGAGTCCTTGATATTTAGTCGTTTTCAGCCAATTTTCTGGATTTTTGAAAATTTCACTTTTTTGTGAAAATATCCACTAAATGAGGGAATAATATGTGTGAGGGTACCCCAGGAGAGTTCCAAATGTGTGTGGGTAGAATATATATCCCACGGGGATAAAATTGAAAAAAGTTGAAAAAAAATATTTTTTTGGACTTAGTAATTTTTCTGGTGTTTATCAGACTTTCAGATAGGGAAAATGTCAGTGAGGGTTCAGAGTTCAGTTCCAGAGCGATTCGCCCAATGAGTCCTTGATATTTAGTCGTTTTCAGCCAATTTTCTGGATTTTTGAAAATTTCACTTTTTTGTGAACATATCCACTAAATGAGGGAATAATATGTGTGAGGGTACCCCAGGAGAGTTCCAAATGTGTGTGGGTATAATATATATCCCACGGGGATAAAATTGAAAAAAGTTGAAAAATTTTTTTTTTTGGACTTAGTCATTTTTCGGTCGTTTACCAGACTTTCAGATAGGGGAATTGTCAGTGAGCGTTCCGATTTCAGTTCCAGAGCGATTCGTCCAATGAGTCCTTGATATTTAGTCGTTTTCAGACAATTTTCTGGATTTTTGAAAATTTCACTTTTTTGTGAAAATATCCACAAAATGAGGGAATAATATGTGTGAGGGTACCCCAAGAGAGTTCCAAATGTGTGTGGGTAGAATATATATCCCACGGGGGTAAAATTGAAAAAAGTTGAGAAAAATTTTTTTTGGGACTTAGTCATTTTTCCGGCGTTTATCAGACTTTCAGATAGGGGAATTGTCAGAGAGCGTTCCGATTTCAGTTCCAGAGCGATTCGCCCAATGAGTCCTTGATATTTAGTCGTTTTCAGCCAATTTTCTGGGTTTTTAAAAATTTCACTTTTTTGTGAAAATATCCACTAAATGAGGGAATAATATGTGTGAGGGTACCCCAGGAGAGTTCCAAATGTGTGTGGGTATAATATATATCCCACGGGGGTAAAATTGAAAAAAGTTGAAAAATTATTTTTTTTGGACTTAGTCATTTTTCCGCCGTTTATCAGACTTTCAGATAGGGGAATTGTCAGTGAGTGTTCCGATATCAGTTCCAGAGCGATTCGCCCAATGAGTCCTTGATATTTAGTCGTTTTCAGCCAATTTTCTGGATTTTTAAAAATTTAACTTTTTTGTGAAAATATCCACTAAATGAGGGAATAATATGTGTGAGGGTACCCCAGGAGAGTTCCAAATGTGTGTGGGTAGAATATATATCCTATGGGGGTAAAATTGAAAAAAGTTGAAAAAAAATTTTTTTTTGAGACTTAGTAATTTTTCCGGCGTTTATCAGACTTTCAGAAAGGGGAAATGTCAGTGAGCATTCCGATTTCAGTTCCAGAGCGATTCGCCCATTGAGTCCTTGATATTTAGTCGTTTTCAGCCAATTTTCTGGATTTTTAAAAATTTCACTTTTTTGTGAAAATATCCACTAAATGAGGGAATAATATGTATGAGGGTACCCCAGGAGAGTTCCAAATGTGTGTGGGTAGAATATATATCCCACAGGGGTAAAATTGAAAAAAGTTGAAAAAATTTTTTTTGGGGACTTAGTCATTTTTCCGTCGTTTATCAGACTTTCAGATAGGGGAATTGTCAGTGAGCGTTCCGATTTCAGTTCCAGAGCGATTCGCCTAATGAGTCCTTGATATTTAGTCGTTTTCAGCCAATTTTCTGGATTTTTGAAAATTTCACTTTTTTGTGAAAATATCCACTAAATGAGGGAATAATATGTGTGAGGGTACCCCAGGAGAGTTCCAAATGTGTGTGGGTAGAATATATATCCTATGGGGATAAAATTGGAAAAAGTTGAAAAAAATTTTTTTGGGGGATTTAGTAATTTTTCCGGCGTTTATCAGACTTTCAGATAGGGGAAATGTCAGTGAGCATTCCGATTTCAGTTCCAGAGCGATTCGCCCAATGAATCCTTGATATTTAGTAGTTTTCAGCCAATTTTCTGGATTTTTGAAAATTTCACTTTTTTGTGAAAATATCCACTAAATGAGGGAATAATATGTGTGAGGGTACCCCAGGAGAGGTCCAAATGTGTGTGGGTAGACTATATATCCCTCGCGGGTAAAATTGAAAAATGTTGAAAAAAAATATTTTTTGGACTTAGTCATTTTTCCGTCGTTTATCAGACTTTCAGATAGGGGAATTGTCAGTGAGCGTTCAGATTTCAGTTCCAGAGCGATTCGCCCAATGAGTCCATGATATTTAGTCGTTTTCAGCCAATTTTCTGGATATTTGAAAATTTCACTTTTTTGTGAAAATATCCACTAAATGAGGGAATAATATGTGTGAGGGTACCCCAGGAGAGTTCCAAATGTGTGTGGGTAGAATATATATCCCACGGGGATAAAATTGAAAAAAGTTGAAAAAAATTTTTTTTGGGGGATTTAGTAATTTTTCCGGCGTTTATCAGACTTTCAGATAGGGAAAATGTCAGTGAGGGTTCAGATTTCAGTTCCAGAGCGATTCGCCCAATGAGTCCTTGATATTTAGTCGTTTTCAGCCAATTTTCTGGATTTTTGAAAATTTCACTTTTTTGTGAAAATATCCACTAAATGAGGGAATAATATGTGTGAGGGTACCCCAGGAGAGTTCCAAATGTGTGTGGGTAGAATATATATCATATGGGGGTAAAATTGAAAAAGGTTGAAAAATTATTTTTTTTTGAGACTTAGTAATTTTTCCGGCGTTTATCAGACTTTCAGAAAGGGGAAATGTCAGTGAGCATTCCGATTTCAGTTCCAGAGCGATTCGCCCATTGAGTCCTTGATATTTAATCGTTTTCAGCCAATTTTCTGGATTTTTGAAAATTTCACTTTTTTGTGAAAATATCCACTAAATGACGGAATAATATGTGTGAGGGTACCCCAGGAGAGTTCCAAATGTGTGTGGGTAGAATATATATCCCACGGGGATAAAATTGAAAAAAGTTGAAAAAAAAAATTTTTTTGGACTTAGTCATTTTTCTGGCGTTTATCAGACTTTCAGATAGGGAAAATGTCAGTGAGCGTTCCGATTTCAGTTCCAGAGCGATTCGCCCAATGAGTCCTTGATATTTAGTCGTTTTCAGACAATTTTCTGGATTTTTGAAAATTTCACTTTTTTGTGAAAATATCCACTAAATGAGGGAATAATATGTGTGAGGGTACCCCAAGAGAGTTCCAAATGTGTGTGGGTATAATATATATCCCACGGGGGTAAAATTGAAAAAAGTTGAAAAATTTTTTTTTGGGACTTAGTCATTTTTCCGGCGTTTATCAGACTTTCAGAAAGGGGAAATGTCAGTGAGCGTTCCGATTTCAGTTCCAGAGCGATTTGCCCAATGAATCCTTGATATTTAGTAGTTTTCAGCCAATTTTCTGGATTTTTGAAAATTTCACTTTTTTGTGAAAATATCCACTAAATGACGGAATAATATGTGTGAGGGTACCCCAGGAGAGGTCCAAATGTGTGTGGGTAGAATATATATCCCTCGCGGGTAAAATTGAAAAATGTTGAAAAAAAATATTTTTTGGACTTAGTCATTTTTCCGTCGTTTATCAGACTTTCAGATAGGGGAATTGTCAGTGAGCGTTCAGATTTCAGTTCCAGAGCGATTCGCCCAATGAGTCCATGATATTTAGTTGTTTTCAGCCAATTTTCTGGATATTTGAAAATTTCACTTTTTTGTGAAAATATCCACTAAATGAGGGAATAATATGTGTGAGGGTACCCCAGGAGAGTTCCAAATGTGTGTGGGTAGAATATATATCCCACGGGGATAAAATTGAAAAAAGTTGAAAAAAATTTTTTTTGGGGGATTTAGTAATTTTTCCGGCGTTTATCAGACTTTCAGTTAGGGAAAATGTCAGTGAGGGTTCAGATTTCAGTTCCAGAGCGATTCGCCCAATGAGTCCTTGATATTTAGTCGTTTTCAGCCAATTTTCTGGATTTTTGAAAATTTCACTTTTTTGTGAAAATATCCACTAAATGAGGGAATAATATGTGTGAGGGTACCCCAGGAGAGTTCCAAATGTGTGTGGGTAGAATATATATCCTATGGGGGTAAAATTGAAAAAGGTTGAAAAATTATTTTTTTTTGAGACTTAGTAATTTTTCCGGCGTTTATCAGACTTTCAGAAAGGGGAAATGTCAGTGAGCATTCCGATTTCAGTTCCAGAGCGATTCGCCCATTGAGTCCTTGATATTTAATCGTTTTCAGCCAATTTTCTGGATTTTTGAAAATTTCACTTTTTTGTGAAAATATCCACTAAATGACGGAATAATATGTGTGAGGGTACCCCAGGAGAGTTCCAAATGTGTGTGGGTAGAATATATATCCCACGGGGATAAAATTGAAAAAAGTTGAAAAAAAAAATTTTTTTGGACTTAGTCATTTTTCTGGCGTTTATCAGACTTTCAGATAGGGAAAATGTCAGTGAGGGTTCAGAGTTCAGTTCCATAGCGATTCGCCCAATGAGTCCTTGATATTTAGTCGTTTTCAGCCAATTTTCTGGATTTTTGAAAATTTCACTTTTTTGTGAAAATATCCACTAAATGAGGGAATAATATGTGTGAGGGTACCCCAGGAGAGTTCCAAATGTGTGTGGGTATAATATATATCCCACGGGGGTAAAATTGAAAAAAGTCGAAAAATTTTTTTTTTTGGACTTAGTCATTTTTCCGTCGTTTACCAGACTTTCAGATAGGGGAATTGTCAGTGAGCGTTCCGATTTCAGTTCCAGAGCGATTCGCCCAATGAGTCCTTGATATTCAGTCGTTTTCAGACAATTTTCTGGATTTTTGAAAATTTCCCTTTTTTGTGAAAATATCCACTAAATGAGGGAATAATATGTGTGAGGGTACCCCAGGAGAGTTCCAAATGTGTGTGGGTATAATATATATCCCACGGGGGTAAAATTGAAAAAGGTTGAAAAATTATTTTTTTTGGACTTAGTCATTTTTCCGCCGTTTATCAGACTTTCAGATAGGGGAATTGTCAGTGAGTGTTCCGATTTCAGTTCCAGAGCGATTCGCCCAATGAGTCCTTGATATTTAGTCGTTTTCAGCCAATTTTCTGGATTTTTAAAAATTTAACTTTTTTGTGAAAATATCCACTAAATGAGGAAATAATATGTGTGAGGGTACCCCAGGAGAGTTCCAAATGTGTGTGGGTAGAATATATATCCTATGGGGGTAAAATTGAAAAAAGTTGAAAAAAAATTTTTTTTTGAGACTTAGTCATTTTTCCGGCGTTTATCAGACTTTCAGAAAGGGGAAATGTCAGTGAGCATTCCGATTTCAGTTCCAGAGCGATTCGCCCATTGAGTCCTTGATATTTAGTCGTTTTCAGCCAATTTTCTGGATTTTTGAAAATTTCACTTTTTTGTGAAAATATCCACTAAATGACGGAATAATATGTGTGAGGGTACCCCAGGAGAGGTCCAAATGTGTGTTGGTAGAATATATATCCCTCGCGGGTAAAATTGAAAAATGTTGAAAAAAAATATTTTTTGGACTTAGTCATTTTTCCGTCGTTTATCAGACTTTCAGATAGGGGAATTGTCAGTGAGCGTTCCGATTTCAGTTCCAGAGCGATTCGCCCAATGAGTCCTTGATATTTAGTCGTTTTCAGCCAATTTTCTGGATTTTTAAAAATTTCACTTTTTTGTTAAAATATCCACTAAATGAGGGAATAATATGTGTGAGGGTACCCCAGGAGAGTTCCAAATGTGTGTGGGTAGAATATATATCCTATGGGGATAAAATTGGAAAAAGTTGAAAAAAATTTTTTTGGGGACTTAGTCATTTTTCCGCGTTTATCAGACTTTCAGATAGGGGAAATGTCAGTGAGCGTTCAGATTTCAGTTACTGAGCGATTCGCCCAATGAGTCCTTGATATTTAGTCGTTTTCAGCCAATTTTCTGGATTTTTGAATATTTCACTTTTTTGTGAAATTATCCACTAAATGAGGGAATAATATGTGTGAGGGTACCCCAGGAGAGTTCCAAATGTGTGTGGGTAGAATATATATCCCACGGGGATAAAATTGAAAAAAGTTGAAAAAAATTTTTTTTGGGGGATTTAGTAATTTTTCCGTCGTTTATCAGACTTTCAGATAGGGGAATTGTCAGTGAGCGTTCCGATTTCAGTTCCAGAGCGATTCGCCCAATGAATCCTTGATATTTAGTCGTTTTCAGCCAATTTTCTGGATTTTTGAATATTTCACTTTTTTGTGAAAATATCCACTAAATGAGGGAATAATATGTGTGAGGGTACCCCAGGAGAGTTCCAAATGTGTGTGGGTAGAATATATATCCCACGGGGGTAAAATTGAAAAAGGTTGAAAAATTATTTTTTTTGGACTTAGTCATTTTTCCGCCGTTTATCAGACTTTCAGATAGGGGAATTGTCAGTGAGTGTTCCGATTTCAGTTCCAGAGCGATTCGCCCAATGAGTCCTTGATATTTAGTCGTTTTCAGCCAATTTTCTGGATTTTTAAAAATTTAACTTTTTTGTGAAAATATCCACTAATTGAGGAAATAATATGTGTGAGGGTACCCCAGGAGAGTTCCAAATGTGTGTGGGTAGAATATATATCCTATGGGGGTAAAATTGAAAAAAGTTGAAAAAAAATTTTTTTTTTTCGACTTAGTCATTTTTCCGTCGTTTACCAGACTTTCAGATAGGGGAATTGTCAGTGAGCGTTCCGATTTCAGTTCCAGAGCGATTCGCCCAATGAGTCCTTGATATTTAGTCGTTTTCAGACAATTTTCTGGATTTTTGAAAATTTCACTTTTTTGTGAAAATATCCACTAAATGAGGGAATAATATGTGTGAGGGTACCCCAAGAGAGTTCCAAATGTGTGTGGGTAGAATATATATCCCTCGCGGGTAAAATTGAAAAATGTTGAAAAAAAATATTTTTTGGACTTAGTCATTTTTCCGTCGTTTATCAGACTTTCAGATAGGGGAATTGTCAGTGAGCGTTCAGATTTCAGTTCCAGAGCGATTCGCCCAATGAGTCCATGATATTTAGTCGTTTTCAGCCAATTTTCTGGATATTTGAAAATTTCACTTTTTTGTGAAAATATCCACTAAATGAGGGAATAATATGTGTGAGGGTACCCCAGGAGAGTTCCAAATGTGTGTGGGTAGAATATATATCCCACGGGGGTAAAATTGAAAAAAGTTGAAAAAAAATTTTTTTGGGGGATTTAGTAATTTTTCCGGCGTTTATCAGACTTTCAGATAGGGGAAATGTCAGTGAGCATTCCGATTTCAGTTCCAGAGCGATTCGTCCAATGAGTCCTTGATATTTAGTCGTTTTCAGCCAATTTTCTGGATTTTTGAAAATTTCACTTTTTTGTGAAAATATCCACTAAATGAGGGAATAATATGTGTGAGGGTACCCCAGGAGAGTTCCAAATGTGTGTGGGTAGAATATATATCCCACGGGGGTAAAATTGAAAAAAGTTGAAAAAAATTTTTTTTGGGACTTAGTCATTTTTCCTGCGTTTATCAGACTTTCAGATAGGGGAAATGTGAGTGAGCGTTCCGATTTCAGTTCCAGAGCGATTCGCCCAATGAGTCCTTGATATTTAGTCGTTTTCAGCCAATTTTCTGGATTTTTGAAAATTTCACTTTTTTGTGAAAATATCCACTAAATGAGGGAATAATATGTGTGAGGGTACCCCAGGAGAGTTCCAAATGTGTGTGGGTAGAATATATATCCCACGGGGATAAAATTGAAAAAAGTTGAAAAAAATTTTTTTTGGGGGATTTAGTAATTTTTCCGTCGTTTATCAGACTTTCAGATAGGGGAATTGTCAGTGAGCGTTCCGATTTCAGTTCCAGAGCGATTCGCCCAATGAATCCTTGATATTTAGTCGTTTTCAGCCAATTTTCTGGATTTTTGAATATTTCACTTTTTTGTGAAAATATCCACTAAATGAGGGAATAATATGTGTGAGGGTACCCCAGGAGAGTTCCAAATGTGTGTGGGTAGAATATATATCCCACGGGAATAAAATTGAAAAAAGTTGAAAAAATTTTTTTTTGGGGGATTTAGTAATTTTTCCGTCGTTTATCAGACTTTCAGATAGGGGAATTGTCAGTGAGCGTTCCGATTTCAGTTCCAGAGCGATTCGCCCAATGAATCCTTGATATTTAGTCGTTTTCAGCCAATTTTCTGGATTTTTGAAAATTTCACTTTTTTGTGAAAATATTCACTAAATGAGGGAATAATATGTGTGAGGGAACCCCAGGAGAGTTCCAAATGTGTGTGGGTAGAATATATACCCCACGGGGATAAAATTGAAAAAAGTTGAAAAAAAAAATTTTTTTGGACTTAGTAATTTTTCTGGCGTTTATCAGACTTTCAGATAGGGAAAATGTCAGTGAGGGTTCAGATTTCAGTTCCAGAGCGATTCGCCCAATGAGTCCTTGATATTTAGTCGTTTTCAGCCAATTTTCTGGATTTTTGAAAATTTCACTTTTTTGTGAAAATATCCACTAAATGAGGGAATAATATGTGTGAGGGTACCCCAGGAGAGTTCCAAATGTGTGTGGGTATAATATATATCCCACGGGGGTAAAATTGAAAAAGGTTGAAAAATTATTTTTTTTGGACTTAGTCATTTTTCCGCCGTTTATCAGACTTTCAGATAGGGGAATTGTCAGTGAGTGTTCCGATTTCAGTTCCAGAGCGATTCGCCCAATGAGTCCTTGATATTTAGTCGTTTTCAGCCAATTTTCTGGATTTTTAAAAATTTAACTTTTTTGTGAAAATATCCACTAATTGAGGAAATAATATGTGTGAGGGTACCCCAGGAGAGTTCCAAATGTGTGTGGGTAGAATATATATCCTATGGGGGTAAAATTGAAAAAAGTTGAAAAAAAATTTTTTTTTTTCGACTTAGTCATTTTTCCGTCGTTTACCAGACTTTCAGATAGGGGAATTGTCAGTGAGCGTTCCGATTTCAGTTCCAGAGCGATTCGCCCAATGAGTCCTTGATATTTAGTCGTTTTCAGACAATTTTCTGGATTTTTGAAAATTTCACTTTTTTGTGAAAATATCCACTAAATGAGGGAATAATATGTGTGAGGGTACCCCAAGAGAGTTCCAAATGTGTGTGGGTAGAATATATATCCCACGGGGGTAAAATTGAAAAAAGTTGAGAAAATTTTTTTTTGGGACTTAGTCATTTTTCCGGCGTTTATCAGACTTTCAGAAAGGGGAAATGTCAGTGAGCGTTCCGATTTCAGTTCCAGAGCGATTCGCCCAATGAATCCTTGATATTTAGTAGTTTTCAGCCAATTTTCTGGATTTTTGAAAATTTCACTTTTTTGTGAAAATATCCACTAAATGACGGAATAATATGTGTGAGGGTACCCCAGGAGAGGTCCAAATGTGTGTGGGTAGAATATATATCCCTCGCGGGTAAAATTGAAAAATGTTGAAAAAAAATATTTTTTGGACTTAGTCATTTTTCCGTCGTTTATCAGACTTTCAGATACGGGAATTGTCAGTGAGCGTTCAGATTTCAGTTCCAGAGCGATTCGCCCAATGAGTCCATGATATTTAGTCGTTTTCAGCCAATTTTCTGGATATTTGAAAATTTCACTTTTTTGTGAAAATATCCACTAAATGAGGGAATAATATGTGTGAGGGTACCCCAGGAGAGTTCCAAATGTGTGTGGGTAGAATATATATCCCACGGGGGTAAAATTGAAAAAAGTTGAAAAAAAATTTTTTTGGGGGATTTAGTAATTTTTCCGGCGTTTATCAGACTTTCAGATAGGGGAAATGTCAGTGAGCATTCCGATTTCAGTTCCAGAGCGATTCGTCCAATGAGTCCTTGATATTTAGTCCTTTTCAGCCAATTTTCTGGATTTTTGAAAATTTCACTTTTTTGTGAAAATATCCACTAAATGAGGGAATAATATGTGTGAGGGTACCCCAGGAGAGTTCCAAATGTGTGTGGGTAGAATATATATCCCACGGGGGTAAAATTGAAAAAAGTTGAAAAAAATTTTTTTTGGGACTTAGTCATTTTTCCTGCGTTTATCAGACTTTCAGATAGGGGAAATGTGAGTGAGCGTTCCGATTTCAGTTCCAGAGCGATTCGCCCAATGAGTCCTTGATATTTAGTCGTTTTCAGCCAATTTTCTGGATTTTTGAAAATTTCACTTTTTTGTGAAAATATCCACTAAATGAGGGAATAATATGTGTGAGGGTACCCCAGGAGAGTTCCAAATGTGTGTGGGTAGAATATATATCCCATGGGGATAAAATTGAAAAAAGTTGAAAAAAAAAATTTTTTTGGACTTAGTCATTTTTCTGGCGTTTATCAGACTTTCAGATAGGGAAAATGTCAGTGAGGGTTCAGATTTCAGTTCCAGAGCGATTCGCCCAATGAGTCCTTGATATTTAGTCGTTTTCAGACAATTTTCTGGATTTTTGAAAATTTCACTTTTTTGTGAAAATATCCACTAAATGAGGGAATAATATGTGTGAGGGTACCCCAGGAGAGTTCCAAATGTGTGTGGGTATAATATATATCCCACGGGGGTAAAATTGAAAAAGGTTGAAAAATTATTTTTTTTGGACTTAGTCATTTTTCCGCCGTTTATCAGACTTTCAGATAGGGGAATTGTCAGTGAGTGTTCCGATTTCAGTTCCAGAGCGATTCGCCCAATGAGTCCTTGATATTTAGTCGTTTTCAGCCAATTTTCTGGATTTTTAAAAATTTAACTTTTTTGTGAAAATATCCACTAATTGAGGAAATAATATGTGTGAGGGTACCCCAGGAGAGTTCCAAATGTGTGTGGGTAGAATATATATCCTATGGGGGTAAAATTGAAAAAAGTTGAGAAAAAATTTTTTTGGGACTTAGTCATTTTTCCGGCGTTTATCAGACTTTCAGAAAGGGGAAATGTCAGTGAGCGTTCCGATTTCAGTTCCAGAGCGATTCGCCCAATGAATCCTTGATATTTAGTAGTTTTCAGCCAATTTTCTGGATTTTTGAAAATTTCACTTTTTTGTGAAAATATCCACTAAATGACGGAATAATATGTGTGAGGGTACCCCAGGAGAGGTCCAAATGTGTGTGGGTAGAATATATATCCCTCGCGGGTAAAATTGAAAAATGTTGAAAAAAAATATTTTTTGGACTTAGTCATTTTTCCGTCGTTTATCAGACTTTCAGATACGGGAATTGTCAGTGAGCGTTCAGATTTCAGTTCCAGAGCGATTCGCCCAATGAGTCCATGATATTTAGTCGTTTTCAGCCAATTTTCTGGATATTTGAAAATATCACTTTTTTGTGAAAATATCCACTAAATGAGGGAATAATATGTGTGAGGGTACCCCAGGAGAGTTCCAAATGTGTGTGGGTAGAATATATATCCCACGGGGGTAAAATTGAAAAAAGTTGAAAAAAATTTTTTTTGGGGGATTTAGTAATTTTTCCGGCGTTTATCAGACTTTCAGATAGGGGAAATGTCAGTGAGCATTCCGATTTCAGTTCCAGAGCGATTCGTCCAATGAGTCCTTGATATTTAGTCGTTTTCAGCCAATTTTCTGGATTTTTGAAAATTTCACTTTTTTGTGAAAATATCCACTAAATGAGGGAATAATATGTGTGAGGGTACCCCAGGAGAGTTCCAAATGTGTGTGGGTAGAATATATATCCCACGGGGGTAAAATTGAAAAAAGTTGAAAAAATTTTTTTTTGGGACTTAGTCATTTTTCCTGCGTTTATCAGACTTTCAGATAGGGGAAATGTGAGTGAGCGTTCCGATTTCAGTTCCAGAGCGATTCGCCCAATGAGTCCTTGATATTTAGTCGTTTTCAGCCAATTTTCTGGATTTTTGAAAATTTCACTTTTTTGTGAAAATATCCACTAAATGAAGGAATAATATGTGTGAGGGTACCCCAGGAGAGTTCCAAATGTGTGTGGGTAGAATATATATCCCACGGGGGTAAAATTGAAAAAAGTTGAGAAAAATTTTTTTGGGGACTTAGTCATTTTTCCGGCGTTTATCAGACTTTCAGATAGGGGAATTGTCAGTGAGCGTTCCGATTTCAGTTCTAGAGCGATTCGCCCAATGAGTCCTTGATATTTAGTCGTTTTCAGCCAATTTTCTGGGTTTTTAAAAATTTCACTTTTTTGTGAAAATATCCACTAAATGAGGGAATAATATGTGTGAGAGTACCCCAGGAGAGTTCCAAATGTGTGTGGATAGAATATATATCCCACGGGGGTAAAATTGAAAAAGGTTGAAAAATTATTTTTTTTGGACTTAGTCATTTTTCCGCCGTTTATCAGACTTTCAGATAGGGGAATTGTCAGTGAGTGTTCCGATTTCAGTTCCAGAGCGATTCGCCCAATGAGTCCTTGATATTTAGTCGTTTTCAGCCAATTTTCTGGATGTTTAAAAATTTAACTTTTTTGTGAAAATATCCACTAAATGAGGAAATAATATGTGTGAGGGTACCCCAGGAGAGTTCCAAATGTGTGTGGGTAGAATATATATCCTATGGGGGTAAAATTGAAAAAAGTTGAAAAAAAATTTTTTTGGGGGATTTAGTAATTTTTCCGGCGTTTATCAGACTTTCAGATAGGGGAAATGTCAGTGAGCATTCCGATTTCAGTTCCAGAGCGATTCGTCCAATGAGTCCTTGATATTTAGTCGTTTTCAGCCAATTTTCTGGATTTTTGAAAATTTCACTTTTTTGTGAAAATATCCACTAAATGAGGGAATAATATGTGTGAGGGTACCCCAGGAGAGTTCCAAATGTGTGTGGGTAGAATATATATCCCACGGGGGTAAAATTGAAAAAAGTTGAAAAAAATTTTTTTTGGGACTTAGTCATTTTTCCTGCGTTTATCAGACTTTCAGATAGGGGAAATGTGAGTGAGCGTTCCGATTTCAGTTCCAGAGCGATTCGCCCAATGAATCCTTGATATTTAGTCGTTTTCAGCCAATTTTCTGGATTTTTGAATATTTCACTTTTTTGTGAAAATATCCACTAAATGAGGGAATAATATGTGTGAGGGTACCCCAGGAGAGTTCCAAATGTGTGTGGGTAGAATATATATCCCACGGGGATAAAATTGAAAAAAGTTGAAAAAATTTTTTTTTGGGGGATTTAGTAATTTTTCCGTCGTTTATCAGACTTTCAGATAGGGGAATTGTCAGTGAGCGTTCCGATTTCAGTTCCAGAGCGATTCGCCCAATGAATCCTTGATATTTAGTCGTTTTCAGCCAATTTTCTGGATTTTTGAAAATTTCACTTTTTTGTGAAAATATTCACTAAATGAGGGAATAATATGTGTGAGGGAACCCCAGGAGAGTTCCAAATGTGTGTGGGTAGAATATATACCCCACGGGGATAAAATTGAAAAAAGTTGAAAAAAAAAATTTTTTTGGACTTAGTAATTTTTCTGGCGTTTATCAGACTTTCAGATAGGGAAAATGTCAGTGAGGGTTCAGATTTCAGTTCCAGAGCGATTCGCCCAATGAGTCCTTGATATTTAGTCGTTTTCAGCCAATTTTCTGGATTTTTGAAAATTTCACTTTTTTGTGAAAATATCCACTAAATGAGGGAATAATATGTGTGAGGGTACCCCAGGAGAGTTCCAAATGTGTGTGGGTATAATATATATCCCACGGGGGTAAAATTGAAAAAGGTTGAAAAATTATTTTTTTTGGACTTAGTCATTTTTCCGCCGTTTATCAGACTTTCAGATAGGGGAATTGTCAGTGAGTGTTCCGATTTCAGTTCCAGAGCGATTCGCCCAATGAGTCCTTGATATTTAGTCGTTTTCAGCCAATTTTCTGGATTTTTAAAAATTTAACTTTTTTGTGAAAATATCCACTAATTGAGGAAATAATATGTGTGAGGGTACCCCAGGAGAGTTCCAAATGTGTGTGGGTAGAATATATATCCTATGGGGGTAAAATTGAAAAAAGTTGAAAAAAAATTTTTTTTTTTCGACTTAGTCATTTTTCCGTCGTTTACCAGACTTTCAGATAGGGGAATTGTCAGTGAGCGTTCCGATTTCAGTTCCAGAGCGATTCGCCCAATGAGTCCTTGATATTTAGTCGTTTTCAGACAATTTTCTGGATTTTTGAAAATTTCATTTTTTTGTGAAAATATCCACTAAATGAGGGAATAATATGTGTGAGGGTACCCCAAGAGAGTTCCAAATGTGTGTGGGTAGAATATATATCCCACGGGGGTAAAATTGAAAAAAGTTGAGAAAAATTTTTTTTGGGACTTAGTCATTTTTCCGGCGTTTATCAGACTTTCAGAAAGGGGAAATGTCAGTGAGCGTTCCGATTTCAGTTCCAGAGCGATTCGCCCAATGAATCCTTGATATTTAGTAGTTTTCAGCCAATTTTCTGGATTTTTGAAAATTTCACTTTTTTGTGAAAATATCCACTAAATGACGGAATAATATGTGTGAGGGTACCCCAGGAGAGGTCCAAATGTGTGTGGGTAGAATATATATCCCTCGCGGGTAAAATTGAAAAATGTTGAAAAAAAATATTTTTTGGACTTAGTCATTTTTCCGTCGTTTATCAGACTTTCAGATACGGGAATTGTCAGTGAGCGTTCAGATTTCAGTTCCAGAGCGATTCGCCCAATGAGTCCATGATATTTAGTCGTTTTCAGCCAATTTTCTGGATATTTGAAAATTTCACTTTTTTGTGAAAATATCCACTAAATGAGGGAATAATATGTGTGAGGGTACCCCAGGAGAGTTCCAAATGTGTGTGGGTAGAATATATATCCCACGGGGGTAAAATTGAAAAAAGTTGAAAAAAAATTTTTTTGGGGGATTTAGTAATTTTTCCGGCGTTTATCAGACTTTCAGATAGGGGAAATGTCAGTGAGCATTCCGATTTCAGTTCCAGAGCGATTCGTCCAATGAGTCCTTGATATTTAGTCGTTTTCAGCCAATTTTCTGGATTTTTGAAAATTTCACTTTTTTGTGAAAATATCCACTAAATGAGGGAATAATATGTGTGAGGGTACCCCAGGAGAGTTCCAAATGTGTGTGGGTAGAATATATATCCCACGGGGATAAAATTGAAAAAAGTTGAAAAAAAAAATTTTTTTGGACTTAGTCATTTTTCTGGCGTTTATCAGACTTTCAGATAGGGAAAATGTCAGTGAGGGTTCAGATTTCAGTTCCAGAGCGATTCGCCCAATGAGTCCTTGATATTTAGTCGTTTTCAGACAATTTTCTGGATTTTTGAAAATTTCACTTTTTTGTGAAAATATCCACTAAATGAGGGAATAATATGTGTGAGGGTACCCCAGGAGAGTTCCAAATGTGTGTGGGTATAATATATATCCCACGGGGGTAAAATTGAAAAAGGTTGAAAAATTATTTTTTTTGGACTTAGTCATTTTTCCGCCGTTTATCAGACTTTCAGATAGGGGAATTGTCAGTGAGTGTTCCGATTTCAGTTCCAGAGCGATTCGCCCAATGAGTCCTTGATATTTAGTCGTTTTCAGCCAATTTTCTGGATTTTTAAAAATTTAACTTTTTTGTGAAAATATCCACTAATTGAGGAAATAATATGTGTGAGGGTACCCCAGGAGAGTTCCAAATGTGTGTGGGTAGAATATATATCCTATGGGGGTAAAATTGAAAAAAGTTGAAAAAAAATTTTTTTTTTTCGACTTAGTCATTTTTCCGTCGTTTACCAGACTTTCAGATAGGGGAATTGTCAGTGAGCGTTCCGATTTCAGTTCCAGAGCGATTCGCCCAATGAGTCCTTGATATTTAGTCGTTTTCAGACAATTTTCTGGATTTTTGAAAATTTCACTTTTTTGTGAAAATATCCACTAAATGAGGGAATAATATGTGTGAGGGTACCCCAAGAGAGTTCCAAATGTGTGTGGGTAGAATATATATCCCACGGGGGTAAAATTGAAAAAAGTTGAGAAAAATTTTTTTTGGGACTTAGTCATTTTTCCGGCGTTTATCAGACTTTCAGAAAGGGGAAATGTCAGTGAGCATTCCGATTTCAGTTCCAGAGCGATTCGCCCAATGAATCCTTGATATTTAGTAGTTTTCAGCCAATTTTCTGGATTTTTGAAAATTTCACTTTTTTGTGAAAATATCCACTAAATGACGGAATAATATGTGTGAGGGTACCCCAGGAGAGGTCCAAATGTGTGTGGGTAGAATATATATCCCTCGCGGGTAAAATTGAAAAATGTTGAAAAAAAATATTTTTTGGACTTAGTCATTTTTCCGTCGTTTATCAGACTTTCAGATACGGGAATTGTCAGTGAGCGTTCAGATTTCAGTTCCAGAGCGATTCGCCCAATGAGTCCATGATATTTAGTCGTTTTCAGCCAATTTTCTGGATATTTGAAAATTTCACTTTTTTGTGAAAATATCCACTAAATGAGGGAATAATATGTGTGAGGGTACCCCAGGAGAGTTCCAAATGTGTGTGGGTAGAATATATATCCCACGGGGGTAAAATTGAAAAAAGTTGAAAAAAAATTTTTTTGGGGGATTTAGTAATTTTTCCGGCGTTTATCAGACTTTCAGATAGGGGAAATGTCAGTGAGCATTCCGATTTCAGTTCCAGAGCGATTCGTCCAATGAGTCCTTGATATTTAGTCCTTTTCAGCCAATTTTCTGGATTTTTGAAAATTTCACTTTTTTGTGAAAATATCCACTAAATGAGGGAATAATATGTGTGAGGGTACCCCAGGAGAGTTCCAAATGTGTGTGGGTAGAATATATATCCCACGGGGGTAAAATTGAAAAAAGTTGAAAAAAATTTTTTTTGGGACTTAGTCATTTTTCCTGCGTTTATCAGAATTTCAGATAGGGGAAATGTGAGTGAGCGTTCCGATTTCAGTTCCAGAGCGATTCGCCCAATGAGTCCTTGATATTTAGTCGTTTTCAGCCAATTTTCTGGATTTTTGAAAATTTCACTTTTTTGTGAAAATATCCACTAAATGAGGGAATAATATGTGTGAGGGTACCCCAGGAGAGTTCCAAATGTGTGTGGGTAGAATATATATCCCACGGGGATAAAATTGAAAAAAGTTGAAAAAAAAAAATTTTTTGGACTTAGTCATTTTTCTGGCGTTTATCAGACTTTCAGATAGGGAAAATGTCAGTGAGGGTTCAGATTTCAGTTCCAGAGCGATTCGCCCAATGAGTCCTTGATATTTAGTCGTTTTCAGCCAATTTTCTGGATTTTTGAAAATTTCACTTTTTTGTGAAAATATCCACTAAATGAGGGAATAATATGTGTGAGGGTACCCCAGGAGAGTTCCAAATGTGTGTGGGTATAATATATATCCCACGGGGGTAAAATTGAAAAAGGTTGAAAAATTATTTTTTTTGGACTTAGTCATTTTTCCGCCGTTTATCAGACTTTCAGATAGGGGAATTGTCAGTGAGTGTTCCGATTTCAGTTCCAGAGCGATTCGCCCAATGAGTCCTTGATATTTAGTCGTTTTCAGCCAATTTTCTGGATTTTTAAAAATTTAACTTTTTTGTGAAAATATCCACTAATTGAGGAAATAATATGTGTGAGGGTACCCCAGGAGAGTTCCAAATGTGTGTGGGTAGAATATATATCCTATGGGGGTAAAATTGAAAAAAGTTGAAAAAAAATTTTTTTTTTTCGACTTAGTCATTTTTCCGTCGTTTACCAGACTTTCAGATAGGGGAATTGTCAGTGAGCGTTCCGATTTCAGTTCCAGAGCGATTCGCCCAATGAGTCCTTGATATTTAGTCGTTTTCAGACAATTTTCTGGATTTTTGAAAATTTCACTTTTTTGTGAAAATATCCACTAAATGAGGGAATAATATGTGTGAGGGTACCCCAAGAGAGTTCCAAATGTGTGTGGGTAGAATATATATCCCACGGGGGTAAAATTGAAAAAAGTTGAGAAAAAATTTTTTTGGGACTTAGTCATTTTTCCGGCGTTTATCAGACTTTCAGAAAGGGGAAATGTCAGTGAGCGTTCCGATTTCAGTTCCAGAGCGATTCGCCCAATGAATCCTTGATATTTAGTAGTTTTCAGCCAATTTTCTGGATTTTTGAAAATTTCACTTTTTTGTGAAAATATCCACTAAATGACGGAATAATATGTGTGAGGGTACCCCAGGAGAGGTCCAAATGTGTGTGGGTAGAATATATATCCCTCGCGGGTAAAATTGAAAAATGTTGAAAAAAAATATTTTTTGGACTTAGTCATTTTTCCGTCGTTTATCAGACTTTCAGATACGGGAATTGTCAGTGAGCGTTCAGATTTCAGTTCCAGAGCGATTCGCCCAATGAGTCCATGATATTTAGTCGTTTTCAGCCAATTTTCTGGATATTTGAAAATATCACTTTTTTGTGAAAATATCCACTAAATGAGGGAATAATATGTGTGAGGGTACCCCAGGAGAGTTCCAAATGTGTGTGGGTAGAATATATATCCCACGGGGGTAAAATTGAAAAAAGTTGAAAAAAAATTTTTTTGGGGGATTTAGTAATTTTTCCGGCGTTTATCAGACTTTCAGATAGGGGAAATGTCAGTGAGCATTCCGATTTCAGTTCCAGAGCGATTCGTCCAATGAGTCCTTGATATTTAGTCGTTTTCAGCCAATTTTCTGGATTTTTGAAAATTTCACTTTTTTGTGAAAATATCCACTAAATGAGGGAATAATATGTGTGAGGGTACCCCAGGAGAGTTCCAAATGTGTGTGGGTAGAATATATATCCCACGGGGGTAAAATTGAAAAAAGTTGAAAAAAATTTTTTTTGGGACTTAGTCATTTTTCCTGCGTTTATCAGACTTTCAGATAGGGGAAATGTGAGTGAGCGTTCCGATTTCAGTTCCAGAGCGATTCGCCCAATGAGTCCTTGATATTTAGTCGTTTTCAGCCAATTTTCTGGATTTTTGAAAATTTCACTTTTTTGTGAAAATATCCACTAAATGAAGGAATAATATGTGTGAGGGTACCCCAGGAGAGTTCCAAATGTGTGTGGGTAGAATATATATCCCACGGGGATAAAATTGAAAAAAGTTGAAAAAAAAATTTTTTTTGGACTTAGTCATTTTTCTGGCGTTTATCAGACTTTCAGATAGGGAAAATGTCAGTGAGCGTTCCGATTTCAGTTCCAGAGCGATTCGCCCAATGAGTCCTTGATGTTTAGTCGTTTTCAGACAATTTTCTGGATTTTTGAAAATTTCACTTTTTTGTGAAAATATCCACTAAATGAGGGAATAATATGTGTGAGGGTACCCCAAGAGAGTTCCAAATGTGTGTGGGTAGAATATATATCCCACGGGGGTAAAATTGAAAAAAGTTGAGAAAAATTTTTTTGGGGACTTAGTCATTTTTCCGGCGTTTATCAGACTTTCAGATAGGGTAATTGTCAGTGAGCGTTCCGATTTCAGTTCTAGAGCGATTCGCCCAATGAGTCCTTGATATTTAGTCGTTTTCAGCCAATTTTCTGGGTTTTTAAAAATTTCACTTTTTTGTGAAAATATCCACTAAATGAGGGAATAATATGTGTGAGAGTACCCCAGGAGAGTTCCAAATGTGTGTGGATAGAATATATATCCCACGGGGGTAAAATTGAAAAAGGTTGAAAAATTATTTTTTTTGGACTTAGTCATTTTTCCGCCGTTTATCAGACTTTCAGATAGGGGAATTGTCAGTGAGTGTTCCGATTTCAGTTCCAGAGCGATTCGCCCAATGAGTCCTTGATATTTAGTCGTTTTCAGCCAATTTTCTGGATGTTTAAAAATTTAACTTTTTTGTGAAAATATCCACTAAATGAGGAAATAATATGTGTGAGGGTACCCCAGGAGAGTTCCAAATGTGTGTGGGTAGAATATATATCCTATGGGGGTAAAATTGAAAAAAGTTGAAAAAAAATTTTTTTTTGAGACTTAGTAATTTTTCCGGCGTTTATCAGACTTTCAGAAAGGGGAAATGTCAGTGAGCATTCCGATTTCAGTTCCAGAGCGATTCGCCCATTGAGTCCTTGATATTTAGTCGTTTTCAGCCAATTTTCTGGATTTTTGAAAATTTCACTTTTTTGTGAAAATATCCACTAAATGACGGAATAATATGTGTGAGGGTACCCCAGGAGAGGTCCAAATGTGTGTTGGTAGAATATATATCCCTCGCGGGTAAAATTGAAAAATGTTGAAAAAAAATATTTTTTGGACTTAGTCATTTTTCCGTCGTTTATCAGACTTTCAGATAGGGGAATTGTCAGTGAGCGTTCCGATTTCAGTTCCAGAGCGATTCGCCCAATGAGTCCTTGATATTTAGTCGTTTTCAGCCAATTTTCTGGACTTTTAAAAATTTCACTTTTTTGTGAAAATATCCACTAAATGAGGGAATAATATGTGTGAGGGTACCCCAGGAGAGTTCCAAATGTGTGTGGGTAGAATATATATCCTATGGGGATAAAATTGGAAAAAGTTGAAAAATTTTTTTTTGGGGACTTAGTCATTTTTCCGCGTTTATCAGACTTTCAGATAGGGGAAATGTCAGTGAGCGTTCAGATTTCAGTTCCAGAGCGATTCGCCCAATGAGTCCTTGATATTTAGTCGTTTTCAGCCAATTTTCTGGATTTTTGAATATTTCACTTTTTTGTGAAAATATCCACTAAATGAGGGAATAATATGTGTGAGGGTACCCCAGGAGAGTTCCAAATGTGTGTGGGTAGAATATATATCCCACGGGGATAAAACTGAAAAAAGTTGAAAAAAAATTTTTTTGGGGGATTTAGTAATTTTTCCGGCGTTTATCAGACTTTCAGATAGGGGAAATGTCAGTGAGCATTCCGATTTCAGTTCCAGAGCGATTCGCCCAATGAGTCCTTGATATTTAGTCGTTTTCACACAATTTTCTGGATTTTTTGAAAATTTCACTTTTTTGTGAAAATATCCACTAAATGAGGGAATAATATGTGTGAGGGTACCCCAAGAGAGTTCCAAATGTGTGTGGGTAGAATATATATCCCACGGGGGTAAAATTGAAAAAAGTTGAAAAATTTTTTTTGGGGACTTAGTCATTTTTCCGTCGTTTATCAGACTTTCAGATAGGGGAATTGTCAGTGAGCGTTCCGATTTCAGTTCCAGAGCGATTCGCCCAATGAATCCTTGATATTTAGTAGTTTTCAGCCAATTTTCTGGATTTTTGAAAATTTCACTTTTTTGTGAAAATATTCACTAAATGAGGGAATAATATGGGTGAGGGTACCCCAGGAGAGTTCCAAATGTGTGTGGGTAGAATATATATCCTATGGGGGTAAAATTGAAAAAAGTTGAAAAAAAAAATTTTTTTGGACTTAGTAATTTTTCTGGCGTTTATCAGACTTTCAGATAGGGAAAATGTCAGTGAGGGTTCAGATTTCAGTTCCAGAGCGATTCCCCCAATGAGTCCTTGATATTTAGTCGTTTTCAGCCAATTTTCTGGATTTTTAAAAATTTTACTTTTTTGTGAAAATATCCACTAAATGAGGGAATAATATGGGTGAGGGTACCCCAGGAGAGTTCCAAATGTGTGTGGGTAGAATATATATCCTATGGGGGTAAAATTGAAAAAAGTTGAAAAAAAATTTTTTTTTGAGACTTAGTAATTTTTCCGGCGTTTATCAGACTTTCAGAAAGGGGAAATGTCAGTGAGCATTCCGATTTCAGTTCCAGAGCGATTCGCCCATTGAGTCCTTGATATTTAGTCGTTTTCATCCAATTTTCTGGATTTTTGAAAATTTCACTTTTTTGTGAAAATATCCACTAAATGACGGAATAATATGTGTGAGGGTACCCCAGGAGAGGTCCAAATGTGTGTGGGTAGAATATATATCCCTCGCGGGTAAAATTGAAAAATGTTGAAAAAAAATATTTTTTGGACTTACTCATTTTTCCGTCGTTTATCAGACTTTCAGATAGGGGAATTGTCAGTGAGCGTTCCGATTTCAGTTACAGAGCGATTCGCCCAATGAGTCCTTGATATTAATCGTTTTCAGCCAATTTTCTGGATTTTTGAAAATTTCACTTTTTTGTGAAAATATCCACTTAATGAGGGAATAATATGTGTGAGGGTACCCCAGGAGAGTTCCAAATGTGTGTGGGTAGAATATATATCCCACGGGGATAAAAGTGAAAAAAGTTGAAAAAAATTTTTTTTGGGGGATTTAGTAATTTTTCCGGCGTTTATCAGACTTTCAGATAGGGGAAATGTCAGTGAGCATTCCGATTTCAGTTCCAGAGCGATTCGCCCAATGAGTCCTTGATATTTAGTCGTTTTCAGCCAATTTTCTGGATTTTTGAAAATTTCACTTTTTTGTGAAAATATCCACTAAATGAGGGAATAATATGTGTGAGGGTACCCCAGGAGAGTTCCAAATGTGTGTGGGTATAATATATATCCCACGGGGGTAAAATTGAAAAAAGTTGAAAAATTTTTTTTTTTGGACTTAGTCATTTTTCCGCCATTTATCAGACTTTCAGAAAGGGGAAATGTCAGTGAGCGTTCCGATTTCAGTTCCAGAGCGATTCGCCCAATGAATCCTTGATATTTAGTAGTTTTCAGCCAATTTTCTGGATTTTTGAAAATTTCACTTTTTTGTGAAAATATTCACTAAATGAGGGAATAATATGTGTGAGGGAACCCCAGGAGAGTTCCAAATGTGTGTGGGTAGAATATATACCCCATGGGGATAAAATTGAAAAAAGTTGAAAAAAAAATTTTTTTTGGACTTAGTAATTTTTCTGGCATTTATCAGACTTTCAGATAGGGAAAATGTCAGTGAGGGTTCAGATTTCAGTTCCAGAGCGATTCGCCCAATGAGTCCTTGATATTTAGTCGTTTTCAGCCAATTTTCTAGATTTTTGAAAATTTCACTTTTTTGTGAAAATATCCACTAAATGAGGGAATAATATGTGTGAGGGTACCCCAGGAGAGTTCCAAATGTGTGTGGGTATAATATATATCCCACGGGGGTAAAATTGAAAAAAGTTGAAAAATTTTTTTTTTTGGACTTAGTCATTTTTCCGCCGTTTATCAGACTTTCAGAAAGGGGAAATGTCAGTGAGCATTCCGATTTCAGTTCCAGAGCGATTTGCCCAATGAGTCCTTGATATTTAGTCGTTTTCAGCCAATTTTCTGGATTTTTGAAAATTTCACTTTTTTGTGAAAATATCCACTAAATGAGGGAATAATATGTGAGGGTACCCCAGGAGAGTTCTAAATGTGTGTGGGTAGAATATATATCCCATGGGGGTAAAATTGAAAAATGTTGAAAAAAAAATATTTTTTGGACTTAGTCATTTTTCCGTCGTTTATCAGACTTTCAGATAGGGGAATTGTCAGTGACCGTTCCGATTTCAGTTCCAGAGCGATTCGCCCAATGAGTCCATGATATATAGTCGTTTTCAGCCAATTTTCTGGATTTTGAAAATTTTCACTTTTTTGTGAAAATATCCACTAAATGAAGGAATAATATGTGTGAGGGTACCCCAGGAGAGTTCCAAATGTGTGTGGGTAGAATATATATCCCATGGGGATAAAATTGAAAAAAGTTGAAAAAAAAATTTTTCTTGGGACTTAGTAATTTTTCCGGCGTTTATCAGACTTTCAGATAGGGGAAATGTCAGTGAGCATTCCGATTTCAGTTCCAGAGCGATTCGCCCAATGAGTCCTTGATATTTAGTCGTTTTCAGCCAATTTTCTGGATTTTTGAAAATTTCACTTTTTTGTGAAAATATCCACTAAATGAGGGAATAATATGTGAGGGTACCCCAGGAGAGTTCTAAATGTGTGTGGGTAGAATATATATCCCAAGGGGGTAAAATTGAAAAATGTTGAAAAAAAATATTTTTTGGACTTAGTCATTTTTCCGTCGTTTATCAGACTTTCAGATAGGGGCATTGTCAGTGAGCGTTCCGATTTCAGTTCCAGAGCGATTCGCCCAATGAGTCCATGATATTTAGTCGTTTTCAGCCAATTTTCTGGATTTTTAAAAATTTCACTTTTTTGTGAAAATATCCACTAAATGAGGGAATAATATGTGTGAGGGTACCCCAGGAGAGTTCCAAATGTGTGTGGGTAGAATATATAATCTATGGGGGTAAAATTGAAAAAAGTTGAAAAAATTTTTTTTGGGGACTTAGTCATTTTTCCGGCGTTTATCAGACTTTCAGATAGGGGAAATGTCAGTGAGCGTTCAGATTTCAGTTACAGAGCGATTCGCCCAATGATTCCTTGATATTTAGTCGTTTTCAGCCAATTTTCTGGATTTTTGAAAATTTCACTTTTTTGTGAAAATATCCACTAAATGAGGGAATAATATGTGTGAGGGTACCCCAGGAGAGTTCCAAATGTGTGTGGGTAGAATATATATCCAACGGGTAAAATTGAAAAAAGTTTTAAAACATTTTTTTTGGGACTTAGTCATTTTTTTCCGGCGTTTATCAGACTTTCAGATAGGGGAAATGTCAGTGAGCGTTCTGATTTCAGTTCCAGAGCGATTCGCCCAATGAGTCCTTGATATTTAGTCGTTTTCAGCCAATTTTCTGGATTTTTAAAAATTTCACTTTTTTGTGAAAATATCCACTAAATGAGGGAATAATATGTGTGAGGGTACCCCAGGAGACTTCCAAATGTGTGTGTGTAGAATATATATCCCACGGGGATAAAATTGAAAAAAGTTGAAAAAAAATTTTTTTTTGGGACTTAGTAATTTTTCCGGCGTTTATCAGACTTTCAGATAGGGGAAATGTCAGTGAGCGTTCAGATTTCAGTTCCAGAGCGATTCGCCCAATGAGTCCTTGATATTAAGTCGTTTTCAGCCAATTTTCTGGATTTTTAAAAATTTCAATTTTTTGTGAAAATATCCACTAAATGAGGGAATAATATGTGAGGGTACCCCAGGAGAGTTCCAAATGTGTGTGGGTAGAATATATATCCTATGGGGGTAAAATTGAAAAAAGTTGAAAAAAATTTTTTGGGGGACTTAGTCATTTTTCCGGCGTTTACCAGACTTTCAGATAGGGGAAATGTCAGTGAGCATTCCGATTTCAGTTCCAGAGCGATTCGCCCAATGAGTCCTTGATATTTAGTCGTTTTCAGCCAATTTTCTGGATTTTTGAAAATTTCACTTTTTTGTGAAAATATCCACTAAATGAGAGAATAATATGTGTGAGGGTACCCAAGGAGACTTCCAAATGTGTGTGGGTAGAATATATATCCCACGGGGATAAAATTGAAAAAAGTTGAAAAAAAATTTTTTTTTGGGACTTAGTAATTTTTCCGGCGTTTATCAGACTTTCAGATAGGGGAAATGTCAGTGAGCATTCCGATTTCAGTTCCAGAGCGATTCGCCCAATGAATCCTTGATATTTAGTAGTTTTCAGCCAATTTTCTGAATTTTTGAAAATTTCACTTTTTTGTGAAAATATCCACTAAATGAGGGAATAATATGTGAGGGTACCCCAGGAGAGTTCCAAATGTGTGTGGGTAGAATATATATCCTATGGGGGTAAAATTGAAAAAAGTTGAAAAAATTTTTTTTGGGGACTTAGTCATTTTTCCGGCGTTTATCAGACTTTCAGATAGGGGAAATGTCAGTGAGCGTTCAGATTTCAGTTCCAGAGCAATTCGCCCAATGAGTCCTTGATATATAGTCGTTTTCAGCCAATTTTCTGGATTTTTGAAAATTTCACTTTTTTGTGAAAATATCCACTAAATGAGGGAATAATATGTGTGAGGGTACCCGAGGAGAGTTCCAAATGTGTGTGGGTAGAATATATATCCCTCGCGGGTAAAATTTAAAAAAGTTGAAAAAAATTTTTTTTTGGACTTAGTCATTTTTCCGGCGTTTATCAGACTTTCAGATAGGGGAAATATCAGTGAGCATTCCGATTTCAGTTCCAGAGCGATTCGCCCAATGACTCCTTGATATTAAGTCGTTTTCAGCCAATTTTCTGGATTTTTAAAAATTTCAATTTTTTATGAAAATATCCACTAAATGAGGGAATAATATGTGAGGGTACCCCAGGAGAGTTCCAAATGTGTGTGGGTAGAATATATATCCTATGGGGGTAAAATTGAAAAAAGTTGAAAAAATTTTTTTTGGGGACTTAGTCATTTTTCCGGCGTTTATCAGACTTTCAGATAGGGGAAATGTCAGTGAGCATTCCGATTTCAGTTCCAGAGCGATTCGCCCAATGAGTCCTTGATATTTAGTCGTTTTCAGCCAATTTTCTGGATTTTTGAAAATTTCACTTTTTTGTGAAAATATCCACTAAATGAGAGAATAATATGTGTGAGGGTACCCAAGGAGAGTTCCAAATGTGTGTGGGTAGAATATATATCCCACGGGGGTAAAATTGAAAAAAGTTTAAAAAAATTTTTTTTGGGACTTAGTCATTTTTTTCCGGCGTTTATCAGACTTTCAGATAGGGGAAATGTCAGTGAGCGTTCTGATTTCAGTTCCAGAGCGATTCGCCCAATGAGTCCTTGATATTTAGTCGTTTTCAGCCAATTTTCTGGATTTTTAAAAATTTCACTTTTTTGTGAAAATATCCACTACATGATTGAATAATATGTGTGAGGGTACCCCAGGAGACTTCCAAATGTGTGTGGGTAGAATATATATCCCACGGGGATAAAATTGAAAAAAGTTGAAAAAAAATTTTTTTTTGGGACTTAGTAATTTTTCCGGCGTTTATCAGACTTTCAGATAGGGGAAATGTCAGTGAGCATTCCGATTTCAGTTCCAGAGCGATTCGCCCAATGAATCCTTGATATTTAGTAGTTTTCAGCCAATTTTCTGGATTTTTGAAAATTTCACTTTTTTGTGAAAATATCCACTAAATGAGGGAATAATATGTGAGAGTACCCCAGGAGAGTTCCAAATGTGTGTGGGTAGAATATATATCCTATGGGGGTAAAATTGAAAAAAGTTGAAAAAAATTTTTTTGGGGACTTAGTCATTTTTCCGGCGTTTATCAGACTTTCAGATAGGGGAAATGTCAGTGAGCATTCCGATTTCAGTTCCAGAGCGATTCGCCCAATGAGTCCTTGATATTAAGTCGTTTTCAGCCAATTTTCTGGATTTTTAAAAATTTCAATTTTTTGTGAAAATATCCACTAAATGAGGGAATAATATGTGAGGGTACCCCAGGAGAGTTCCAAATGTGTGTGGGTAGAATATATATCCTATGGGGGTAAAATTGAAAAAAGTTGAAACATTTCTTTTTGGGGACTTAGTCATTTTTCCGGCGTTTATCAGACTTTCAGATAGGGGAAATGTCAGTGAGCATTCCGATTTCAGTTCCAGAGCGATTCGCCCAATGAGTCCTTGATATTTAGTCGTTTTCAGCCAAATTTCTGGATTTTTGAAAATTTCACTTTTTTGTGAAAATATCCACTAAATGAGAGAGTAATATGTGTGAGGGTACCCAAGGAGAGTTCCAAATGTGTGTGGGTAGAATATATATCCCACGGGGGTAAAATTGAAAAAAGTTTAAAAAAATTTTTTTTGGGACTTAGTCATTTTTTTCCGGCGTTTATCAGACTTTCAGATAGGGGAAATGTCAGTGAGCGTTCTGATTTCAGTTCCAGAGCGATTCGCCCAATGAGTCCTTGATATTTAGTCGTTTTCAGCCAATTTTCTGGATTTTTAAAAATTTCACTTTTTTGTGAAAATATCCACTACATGATTGAATAATATGTGTGAGGGTACCCCAGGAGACTTCCAAATGTGTGTGGGTAGAATATATATCCCACGGGGATAAAATTGAAAAAAGTTGAAAAAAAATTTTTTTTTGGGACTTAGTAATTTTTCCGGCGTTTATCAGACTTTCAGATAGGGGAAATGTCAGTGAGCATTCCGATTTCAGTTCCAGAGCGATTCGCCCAATGAATCCTTGATATTTAGTAGTTTTCAGCCAATTTTCTGGATTTTTGAAAATTTCACTTTTTTGTGAAAATATCCACTAAATGAGGGAATAATATGTGAGAGTACCCCAGGAGAGTTCCAAATGTGTGTGGGTAGAATATATATCCTATGGGGGTAAAATTGAAAAAAGTTGAAAAAAATTTTTTTGGGGACTTAGTCATTTTTCCGGCGTTTATCAGACTTTCAGATAGGGGAAATGTCAGTGAGCGTTCAGATTTCAGTTCCAGAGCAATTCGCCCAATGAGTCCTTGATATTTAGTCGTTTTCAGCCAATTTTCTGGATTTTTGAAAATTTCACTTTTTTGTGAAAATATCCACTAAATGAGAGAATAATATGTGTGAGGGTACCCCAGGAGAGTTCCAAATGTGTGTGGGTAGAATATATATCCTATGGGGGTAAAATTGAAAAAAGTTGAAAAAAATTTTTTTTTGGACTTAGTCATTTTTCCAGCGTTTATCAGACTTTCAGATAGGGGAAATGTCAGTGAGCATTCCGATTTCAGTTCCAGAGCGATTCGCCCAATGAGTCCTTGATATTAAGTCGTTTTCAGCCAATTTTCTGGATTTTTAAAAATTTCAATTTTTTGTGAAAATATCCACTAAATGAGGGAATAATATGTGAGGGTACCCCAGGAGAGTTCCAAATGTGTGTGGGTAGAATATATATCCTATGGGGGTAAAATTGAAAAAAGTTGAAACATTTCTTTTTGGGGACTTAGTCATTTTTCCGGCGTTTATCAGACTTTCAGATAGGGGAAATGTCAGTGAGCATTCCGATTTCAGTTCCAGAGCGATTCGCCCAATGAGTCCTTGATATTTAGTCGTTTTCAGCCAAATTTCTGGATTTTTGAAAATTTCACTTTTTTGTGAAAATATCCACTAAATGAGAGAGTAATATGTGTGAGGGTACCCAAGGAGAGTTCCAAATGTGTGTGGGTAGAATATATATCCCACGGGGGTAAAATTGAAAAAAGTTTAAAAAAATTTTTTTTGGGACTTAGTCATTTTTTTCCGGCGTTTATCAGACTTTCAGATAGGGGAAATGTCAGTGAGCGTTCTGATTTCAGTTCCAGAGCGATTCGCCCAATGAGTCCTTGATATTTAGTCGTTTTCAGCCAATTTTCTGGATTTTTAAAAATTTCACTTTTTTGTGAAAATATCCACTACATGAGGGAATAATATGTGTGAGGGTACCCCAGGAGACTTCCAAATGTGTGTGGGTAGAATTTATATCCCACGGGGATAAAATTGAAAAAAGTTGAAAAAATTTTTTTTTTGGGACTTAGTAATTTTTCCGGCGTTTATCAGACTTTCAGATAGGGGAAATGTCAGTGAGCATTCCGATTTCAGTTCCAGAGCGATTCGCCCAATGAATCCTTGATATTTAGTAGTTTTCAGCCAATTTTCTGGATTTTTGAAAATTTCACTTTTTTGTGAAAATATCCACTAAATGAGGGAATAATATGTGAGAGTACCCCAGGAGAGTTCCAAATGTGTGTGGGTAGAATATATATCCTATGGGGGTAAAATTGAAAAAAGTTGAAAAAAATTTTTTTGGGGACTTAGTCATTTTTCCGGCGTTTATCAGACTTTCAGATAGGGGAAATGTCAGTGAGCGTTCAGATTTCAGTTCCAGAGCAATTCGCCCAATGAGTCCTTGATATTTAGTCGTTTTCAGCCAATTTTCTGGATTTTTGAAAATTTCACTTTTTTGTGAAAATATCCACTAAATGAGGGAATAATATGTGTGAGGGTACCCCAGGAGAGTTCCAAATGTGTGTGGGTAGAATATATATCCTATGGGGGTAAAATTGAAAAAAGTTGAAAAAAATTTTTTGGGGGTCTTAGTCATTTTTCTGGCGTTTATCAGACTTTCAGATAGGAAAAATGTCAGTGAGCGTTCCGATTTCAGTTCCAGAGCGATTCGCCCAATGAATCCTTGATATTTAGTAGTTTTCAGCCAATTTTCTGGATTTTTGAAAATTTCACTTTTTTGTGAAAATATCCACTAAATGACGGAATAATATGTGTGAGGGTACCCCAGGAGAGGTCCAAATGTGTGTGGGTAGAATATATATCCCTCGCGGGTAAAATTTAAAAAAGTTGAAAAAAATTTTTTTTTGGACTTAGTCATTTTTCCGGCGTTTATCAGACTTTCAGATAGGGGAAATGTCAGTGAGCATTCCGATTTCAGTTCCAGAGCGATTCGCCCAATGAGTCCTTGATATTAAGTCGTTTTCAGCCAATTTTCTGGATTTTTAAAAATTTCAATTTTTTGTGAAAATATCCACTAAATGAGGGAATAATATGTGAGGGTACCCCAGGAGAGTTCCAAATGTGTGTGGGTAGAATATATATCCTATGGGGGTAAAATTGAAAAAAGTTGAAAAAATTTTTTTTGGGGACTTAGTCATTTTTCCGGCGTTTATCAGACTTTCAGATAGGGGAAATGTCAGTGAGCATTCCGATTTCAGTTCCAGAGCGATTCGCCCAATGAATCCTTAATATTTAGTAGTTTTCAGCCAATTTTCTGGATTTTTGAAAATTTCACTTTTTTGTGAAAATATCCACTAAATGAGGGAATAATATGTGTGAGGGTACCCCAGGAGAGTTCCAAATGTGTGTGGGTAGAATATATATCCTATGGGGGTAAAATTGAAAAAAGTTGAAAAAATTTTTTTGGGGGACTTAGTCATTTTTCTGGCGTTTATCAGACTTTCAGATAGGAAAAATGTCAGTGAGCGTTCAGATTTCAGTTCCAGAGCGATTCGCCCAATGAGTCCTTGATATTTAGTCGTTTTCAGCCAATTTTCTGGATTTTTGAAAATTTCACTTTTTTGTGAAAATATCCACTAAATGCGGGAATAATATGTGTGAGGGTACCCCAGGAGAGTTCCAAATGTGTGTGGGTAGAATATATATCCCACGGGGATAAAATTGAAAAAAGTTGAAAAAAATTTTTTTGGGGACTTAGTCATTTTTCCGGCCTTTATCAGACTTTCAGATAGGGGAATTGTCAGTGAGCGTTCCGATTTCAGTTCCAGAGCAATTCGCCCAATGAATCCTTGATATTTAGTAGTTTTCAGCCAATTTTCTGGATTTTTGAAAATTTCACTTTTTTGTGAAAATATCCACTAAATGACGGAATAATATGTGTGAGGGTACCCCAGGAGAGGTCCAAATGTGTGTGGGTAGAATATATATCCCACGGGGGTAAAATTGAAAAAAGTTTAAAAAAATTTTTTTTGGGACTTAGTCATTTTTTTCCGGCGTTTATCAGACTTTCAGATAGGGGAAATGTCAGTGAGCGTTCTGATTTCAGTTCCAGAGCGATTCGCCCAATGAGTCCTTGATATTTAGTCGTTTTCAGCCAATTTTCTGGATTTTTAAAAATTTCACTTTTTTGTGAAAATATCCACTACATGAGGGAATAATATGTGTGAGGGTACCCCAGGAGACTTCCAAATGTGTGTGGGTAGAATTTATATCCCACGGGGATAAAATTGAAAAAAGTTGAAAAAATTTTTTTTTTGGGACTTAGTAATTTTTCCGGCGTTTATCAGACTTTCAGATAGGGGAAATGTCAGTGAGCATTCCGATTTCAGTTCCAGAGCGATTCGCCCAATGAATCCTTGATATTTAGTAGTTTTCAGCCAATTTTCTGGATTTTTGAAAATTTCACTTTTTTGTGAAAATATCCACTAAATGATGGAATAATATGTGTGAGGGTACCCCAGGAGAGGTCCAAATGTGTGTGGGTAGAATATATATCCCTCGCGGGTAAAATTTAAAAAAGTTGAAAAAAATTTTTTTTTGGACTTAGTCATTTTTCCGGCGTTTATCAGACTTTCAGATAGGGGAAATGTCAGTGAGCATTCCGATATCAGTTCCAGAGCGATTCGCCCAATGAGTCCTTGATATTAAGTCGTTTTCAGCCAATTTTCTGGATTTTTAAAAATTTCAATTTTTTGTGAAAATATCCACTAAATGAGGGAATAATATTTGAGGGTACCCCAGGAGAGTTCCAAATGTGTGTGGGTAGAATATATATCCTATGGGGGTAAAATTGAAAAAAGTTGAAAAAATTTTTTTTGGGGACTTAGTCATTTTTCCGGCGTTTATCAGACTTTCAGATAGGGGAAATGTCAGTGAGCATTCCGATTTCAGTTCCAGAGCGATTCGCCCAATGAGTCCTTGATATTTAGTCGTTTTCAGCCAATTTTCTGGATTTTTGAAAATTTCACTTTTTTGTGAAAATATCCACTAAATGAGGGAATAATATGTGTGAGGGTACCCCAGGAGAGTTCCAAATGTGTGTGGGTAGAATATATATCCTATGGGGGTAAAATTGAAAAAAGTTGAAAAAAATTTTTTGGGGGACTTAGTCATTTTTCTGGCGTTTATCAGACTTTCAGATAGGGAAAATGTCAGTGAGCGTTCAGATTTCAGTTCCAGAGCGATTCGCCCAATGAGTCCTTGATATTTAGTCGTTTTCAGCCAATTTTCTGGATTTTTGAAAATTTCACTTTTTTGTGAAAATATCCACTAAATGCGGGAATAATATGTGTGAGGGTACCCCAGGAGAGTTCCAAATGTGTGTGGGTAGAATATATATCCCACGGGGATAAAATTGAAAAAAGTTGAAAAAATTTTTTTTGGGGACTTAGTCATTTTTCCGGCCTTTATCAGACTTTCAGATAGGGGAATTGTCAGTGAGCGTTCCGATTTCAGTTCCAGAGCGATTCGCCCAATGAGTCCTTGATATTTAGTCGTTTTCAGCCAATTTTCTGGATTTTTAAAAATTTCTATTTTTTGTGAAAATATCCACTAAATGAGGGAATAATATGTGTGAGGGTACCTCCAGGAGAGTTCCAAATGTGTGTGGGTAGAATATATATCCTATGGGGGTAAAATTGAAAAAAGTTGAAAAATTTTTTTTTGGGGACTTAGTCATTTTTCCGGCGTTTATCAGACTTTCAGATAGGGGAAATGTCAGTGAGCATTCCGATTTCAGTTCCAGAGCGATTCGCCCAATGAGTCCTTGATATTTACTCGTTTTCAGCCAATTTTCTGGATTTTTGAAAATTGCACTTTTTTGTGAAAATATCCACTAAATGAGAGAATAATATGTGTGAGGGTACCCAAGGAGAGTTCCAAATGTGTGTGGGTAGAATATATATCCCACGGGGGTAAAATTGAAAAAAGTTTAAAAAAATTTTTTTTGGGACTTAGTCATTTTTTTCCGGCGTTTATCAGACTTTCAGATAGGGGAAATGTCAGTGAGCGTTCTGATTTCAGTTCCAGAGCGATTCGCCCAATGAGTCCTTGATATTTAGTCGCTTTCAGCCAATTTTCTGGATTTTTAAAAATTTCACTTTTTTGTGAAAATATCCACTACATGAGGGAATAATATGTGTGAGGGTACCCCAGGAGAGGTCCAAATGTGTGTGGGTAGAATATATATCCCTCGGGGATAAAATTGAAAAAAGTTGAAAAAAAATTTTTTTTTGGGACTTAGTAATTTTTCCGGCGTTTATCAGACTTTCAGATAGGGGAAATGTCAGTGAGCATTCCGATTTCAGTTCCAGAGCGATTCGCCCAATGAATCCTTGATATTTAGTAGTTTTCAGCCAATTTTCTGGATTTTTGAAAATTTCACTTTTTTGTGAAAATATCCACTAAATGAGGGAATAATATGTGAGAGTACCCCAGGAGAGTTCCAAATGTGTGTGGGTAGAATATATATCCTATGGGGGTAAAATTGAAAAAAGTTGAAAAAATTTTTTTTGGGGACTTAGTCATTTTTCCGGCGTTTATCAGACTTTCAGATAGGGGAAATGTCAGTGAGCGTTCAGATTTCAGTTCCAGAGCAATTCGCCCAATGAGTCCTTAATATTTAGTCGTTTTCAGCCAATTTTCTGGATTTTTGAAAATTTCACTTTTTTGTGAAAATATCCACTAAATGAGGGAATAATATGTGTGAGGGTACCCCAGGAGAGTTCCAAATGTGTGTGGGTAGAATATATATCCTATGGGGGTAAAATTGAAAAAAGTTGAAAAAAATTTTTTGGGGGACTTAGTCATTTTTCTGGCGTTTATCAGACTTTCAGATAGGGAAAATGTCAGTGAGCGTTCAGATTTCAGTTCCAGAGCGATTCGCCCAATGAGTCCTTGATATTAAGTCGTTTTCAGCCAATTTTCTGGATTTTTAAAAATTTCAATTTTTTGTGAAAATATCCACTAAATGAGGGAATAATATGTGAGGGTACCCCAGGAGAGTTCCAAATGTGTGTGGGTAGAATATATATCCTATGGGGGTAAAATTGAAAAAAGTTGAAAAAATTTTTTTTGGGGACTTAGTCATTTTTCCGGCGTTTATCAGACTTTCAGATAGGGGAAATGTCAGTGAGCATTCCGATTTCAGTTCCAGAGCGATTCGCCCAATGAGTCCTTGATATTTAGTCGTTTTCAGCCAATTTTCTGGATTTTTGAAAATTTCACTTTTTTGTGAAAATATCCACTAAATGAGGGAATAATATGTGTGAGGGTACCCCAGGAGAGTTCCAAATGTGTGTGGGTAGAATATATATCCTATGGGGGTAAAATTGAAAAAAGTTGAAAAAAATTTTTTGGGGGACTTAGTCATTTTTCTGGCGTTTATCAGACTTTCAGATAGGGAAAATGTCAGTGAGCGTTCAGATTTCAGTTCCAGAGCGATTCGCCCAATGAGTCCTTGATATTTAGTCGTTTTCAGCCAATTTTCTGGATTTTTGAAAATTTCACTTTTTTGTGAAAATATCCACTAAATGCGGGAATAATATGTGTGAGGGTACCCCAGGAGAGTTCCAAATGTGTGTGGGTAGAATATATATCCCACGGGGATAAAATTGAAAAAAGTTGAAAAAATTTTTTTTGGGGACTTAGTCATTTTTCCGGCCTTTATCAGACTTTCAGATAGGGGAATTGTCAGTGAGCGTTCCGATTTCAGTTCCAGAGCGATTCGCCCAATGAGTCCTTGATATTTAGTCGTTTTCAGCCAATTTTCTGGATTTTTAAAAATTTCTATTTTTTGTGAAAATATCCACTAAATGAGGGAATAATATGTGTGAGGGTACCTCCAGGAGAGTTCCAAATGTGTGTGGGTAGAATATATATCCTATGGGGGTAAAATTGAAAAAAGTTGAAAAATTTTTTTTTGGGGACTTAGTCATTTTTCCGGCGTTTATCAGACTTTCAGATAGGGGAAATGTCAGTGAGCATTCCGATTTCAGTTCCAGAGCGATTCGCCCAATGAGTCCTTGATATTTACTCGTTTTCAGCCAATTTTCTGGATTTTTGAAAATTGCACTTTTTTGTGAAAATATCCACTAAATGAGAGAATAATATGTGTGAGGGTACCCAAGGAGAGTTCCAAATGTGTGTGGGTAGAATATATATCCCACGGGGGTAAAATTGAAAAAAGTTTAAAAAAATTTTTTTTGGGACTTAGTCATTTTTTTCCGGCGTTTATCAGACTTTCAGATAGGGGAAATGTCAGTGAGCGTTCTGATTTCAGTTCCAGAGCGATTCGCCCAATGAGTCCTTGATATTTAGTCGCTTTCAGCCAATTTTCTGGATTTTTAAAAATTTCACTTTTTTGTGAAAATATCCACTACATGAGGGAATAATATGTGTGAGGGTACCCCAGGAGAGGTCCAAATGTGTGTGGGTAGAATATATATCCCTCGGGGATAAAATTGAAAAAAGTTGAAAAAAAATTTTTTTTTGGGACTTAGTAATTTTTCCGGCGTTTATCAGACTTTCAGATAGGGGAAATGTCAGTGAGCATTCCGATTTCAGTTCCAGAGCGATTCGCCCAATGAATCCTTGATATTTAGTAGTTTTCAGCCAATTTTCTGGATTTTTGAAAATTTCACTTTTTTGTGAAAATATCCACTAAATGAGGGAATAATATGTGAGAGTACCCCAGGAGAGTTCCAAATGTGTGTGGGTAGAATATATATCCTATGGGGGTAAAATTGAAAAAAGTTGAAAAAATTTTTTTTGGGGACTTAGTCATTTTTCCGGCGTTTATCAGACTTTCAGATAGGGGAAATGTCAGTGAGCGTTCAGATTTCAGTTCCAGAGCAATTCGCCCAATGAGTCCTTAATATTTAGTCGTTTTCAGCCAATTTTCTGGATTTTTGAAAATTTCACTTTTTTGTGAAAATATCCACTAAATGAGGGAATAATATGTGTGAGGGTACCCCAGGAGAGTTCCAAATGTGTGTGGGTAGAATATATATCCTATGGGGGTAAAATTGAAAAAAGTTGAAAAAAATTTTTTGGGGGACTTAGTCATTTTTCTGGCGTTTATCAGACTTTCAGATAGGGAAAATGTCAGTGAGCGTTCAGATTTCAGTTCCAGAGCGATTCGCCCAATGAGTCCTTGATATTAAGTCGTTTTCAGCCAATTTTCTGGATTTTTAAAAATTTCAATTTTTTGTGAAAATATCCACTAAATGAGGGAATAATATGTGAGGGTACCCCAGGAGAGTTCCAAATGTGTGTGGGTAGAATATATATCCTATGGGGGTAAAATTGAAAAAAGTTGAAAAAATTTTTTTTGGGGACTTAGTCATTTTTCCGGCGTTTATCAGACTTTCAGATAGGGGAAATGTCAGTGAGCATTCCGATTTCAGCTCCAGAGCGATTCGCCTAATGAGTCCTTGATATTTAGTCGTTTTCAGCCAATTTTCTGGATTTTTGAAAATTTCACTTTTTTGTGAAAATATCCACTAAATGAGAGAATAATATGTGTGAGGGTACCCAAGGAGAGTTCCAAATGTGTGTGGGTAGAATATATATCCCACGGGGGTAAAATTGAAAAAAGTTTAAAAAAATTTTTTTTGGGACTTAGTCATTTTTTTCCGGCGTTTATCAGACTTTCAGATAGGGGAAATGTCAGTGAGCGTTCTGATTTCAGTTCCAGAGCGATTCGCCCAATGAGTCCTTGATATTTAGTCGTTTTCAGCCAATTTTCTGGATTTTTAAAAATTTCACTTTTTTGTGAAAATATCCACTACATGAGGGAATAATATGTGTGAGGGTACCCCAGGAGACTTCCAAATGTGTGTGGGTAGAATTTATATCCCACGGGGATAAAATTGAAAAAAGTTGAAAAAATTTTTTTTTTGGGACTTAGTAATTTTTCCGGCGTTTATCAGACTTTCAGATAGGGGAAATGTCAGTGAGCATTCCGATTTCAGTTCCAGAGCGATTCGCCCAATGAATCCTTGATATTTAGTAGTTTTCAGCCAATTTTCTGGATTTTTGAAAATTTCACTTTTTTGTGAAAATATCCACTAAATGATGGAATAATATGTGTGAGGGTACCCCAGGAGAGGTCCAAATGTGTGTGGGTAGAATATATATCCCTCGCGGGTAAAATTTAAAAAAGTTGAAAAAAATTTTTTTTTGGACTTAGTCATTTTTCCGGCGTTTATCAGACTTTCAGATAGGGGAAATGTCAGTGAGCATTCCGATTTCAGTTCCAGAGCGATTCGCCCAATGAGTCCTTGATATTAAGTCGTTTTCAGCCAATTTTCTGGATTTTTAAAAATTTCAATTTTTTGTGAAAATATCCACTAAATGAGGGAATAATATGTGAGGGTACCCCAGGAGAGTTCCAAATGTGTGTGGGTAGAATATATATCCTATGGGGGTAAAATTGAAAAAAGTTGAAAAAATTTTTTTTGGGGACTTAGTCATTTTTCCGGCGTTTATCAGACTTTCAGATAGGGGAAATGTCAGTGAGCATTCCGATTTCAGTTCCAGAGCGATTCGCCCAATGAGTCCTTGATATTTAGTCGTTTTCAGCCAATTTTCTGGATTTTTGAAAATTTCACTTTTTTGTGAAAATATCCACTAAATGAGGGAATAATATGTGTGAGGGTACCCCAGGAGAGTTCCAAATGTGTGTGGGTAGAATATATATCCTATGGGGGTAAAATTGAAAAAAGTTGAAAAAAATTTTTTGGGGGACTTAGTCATTTTTCTGGCGTTTATCAGACTTTCAGATAGGGAAAATGTCAGTGAGCGTTCAGATTTCAGTTCCAGAGCGATTCGCCCAATGAGTCCTTGATATTTAGTCGTTTTCAGCCAATTTTCTGGATTTTTGAAAATTTCACTTTTTTGTGAAAATATCCACTAAATGCGGGAATAATATGTGTGAGGGTACCCCAGGAGAGTTCCAAATGTGTGTGGGTAGAATATATATCCCACGGGGATAAAATTGAAAAAAGTTGAAAAAATTTTTTTTGGGGACTTAGTCATTTTTCCGGCCTTTATCAGACTTTCAGATAGGGGAATTGTCAGTGAGCGTTCCGATTTCAGTTCCAGAGCGATTCGCCCAATGAGTCCTTGATATTTAGTCGTTTTCAGCCAATTTTCTGGATTTTTAAAAATTTCTATTTTTTGTGAAAATATCCACTAAATGAGGGAATAATATGTGAGGATACCCCAGGAGAGTTCCAAATGTGTGTGGGTAGAATATATATCCTATGGGGGTAAAATTGAAAAAAGTTGAAAAATTTTTTTTTGGGGACTTAGTCATTTTTCCGGCGTTTATCAGACTTTCAGATAGGGGAAATGTCAGTGAGCGTTCTGATTTCAGTTCCAGAGCGATTCGCCCAATGAGTCCTTGATATTTAGTCGCTTTCAGCCAATTTTCTGGATTTTTAAAAATTTCACTTTTTTGTGAAAATATCCACTACATGAGGGAATAATATGTGTGAGGGTACCCCAGGAGAGGTCCAAATGTGTGTGGGTAGAATATATATCCCTCGGGGATAAAATTGAAAAAAGTTGAAAAAAAATTTTTTTTTGGGACTTAGTAATTTTTCCGGCGTTTATCAGACTTTCAGATAGGGGAAATGTCAGTGAGCATTCCGATTTCAGTTCCAGAGCGATTCGCCCAATGAATCCTTGATATTTAGTAGTTTTCAGCCAATTTTCTGGATTTTTGAAAATTTCACTTTTTTGTGAAAATATCCACTAAATGAGGGAATAATATGTGAGAGTACCCCAGGAGAGTTCCAAATGTGTGTGGGTAGAATATATATCCTATGGGGGTAAAATTGAAAAAAGTTGAAAAAATTTTTTTTGGGGACTTAGTCATTTTTCCGGCGTTTATCAGACTTTCAGATAGGGGAAATGTCAGTGAGCGTTCAGATTTCAGTTCCAGAGCAATTCGCCCAATGAGTCCTTAATATTTAGTCGTTTTCAGCCAATTTTCTGGATTTTTGAAAATTTCACTTTTTTGTGAAAATATCCACTAAATGAGGGAATAATATGTGTGAGGGTACCCCAGGAGAGTTCCAAATGTGTGTGGGTAGAATATATATCCTATGGGGGTAAAATTGAAAAAAGTTGAAAAAAATTTTTTGGGGGACTTAGTCATTTTTCTGGCGTTTATCAGACTTTCAGATAGGGAAAATGTCAGTGAGCGTTCAGATTTCAGTTCCAGAGCGATTCGCCCAATGAGTCCTTGATATTTAGTCGTTTTCAGCCAATTTTCTGGATTTTTGAAAATTTCACTTTTTTGTGAAAATATCCACTAAATGCGGGAATAATATGTGTGAGGGTACCCCAGGAGAGTTCCAAATGTGTGTGGGTAGAATATATATCCCACGGGGATAAAATTGAAAAAAGTTGAAAAAATTTTTTTTGGGGACTTAGTCATTTTTCCGGCCTTTATCAGACTTTCAGATAGGGGAATTGTCAGTGAGCGTTCCGATTTCAGTTCCAGAGCGATTCGCCCAATGAATCCTTGATATTTAGTAGTTTTCAGCCAATTTTCTGGATTTTTAAAAATTTCTATTTTTTGTGAAAATATCCACTAAATGAGGGAATAATATGTGAGGATACCCCAGGAGAGTTCCAAATGTGTGTGGGTAGAATATATATCCTATGGGGGTAAAATTGAAAAAAGTTGAAAAAAATTTTTTTGGGGACTTAGTCATTTTTCCGGCGTTTATCAGACTTTCAGATAGGGGAAATGTCAGTGAGCATTCCGATTTCAGTTCCAGAGCGATTCGCCCAATGAGTCCTTGATATTTAGTAGTTTTCAGCCAATTTTCTGGATTTTTAAAAATTTCTATTTTTTGTGAAAATATCCACTAAATGAGGGAATAATATGTGAGGATACCCCAGGAGAGTTCCAAATGTGTGTGGGTAGAATATATATCCTATGGGGGTAAAATTGAAAAAAGTTGAAAAAAATTTTTTTGGGGACTTAGTCATTTTTCCGGCGTTTATCAGACTTTCAGATAGGGGAAATGTCAGTGAGCATTCCGATTTCAGTTCCAGAGCGATTCGCCCAATGAGTCCTTGATATTTAGTCGTTTTCAGCCAATTTTCTGGATTTTTAAAAATTTCTATTTTTTGTGAAAATATCCACTAAATGAGGGAATAATATGTGAGGATACCCCAGGAGAGTTCCAAATGTGTGTGGGTAGAATATATATCCTATGGGGGTAAAATTGAAAAAAGTTGAAAAATTTTTTTTTGGGGACTTAGTCATTTTTCCGGCGTTTATCAGACTTTCAGATAGGGGAAATGTCAGTGAGCATTCCGATTTCAGTTCCAGAGCGATTCGCCCAATGAGTCTTTGATATTTACTCGTTTTCAGACAATTTTCTGGATTTTTGAAAATTTCACTTTTTTGTGAAAATATCCACTAAATGAGAGAATAATATGTGTGAGGGTACCCAAGGAGAGTTCCAAATGTGTGTGGGTAGAATATATATCCCACGGGGGTAAAATTGAAAAAAGTTTAAAAATTTTTTTTTGGGACTTAGTCATTTTTTTCCGGCGTTTATCAGACTTTCAGATAGGGGAAATGTCAGTGAGCGTTCTGATTTCAGTTCCAGAGCGATTCGCCCAATGAGTCCTTGATATTTAGTCGCTTTCAGCCAATTTTCTGGATTTTTAAAAATTTCACTTTTTTGTGAAAATATCCACTACATGAGGGAATAATATGTGTGAGGGTACCCCAGGAGACTTCCAAATGTGTGTGGGTAGAATTTATATCCCACGGGGATAAAATTGAAAAAAGTTGAAAAAAATTTTTTTTTTGGGACTTAGTAATTTTTCCGGCGTTTATCAGACTTTCAGATAGGGGAAATGTCAGTGAGCGTTCAGATTTCAGTTCCAGAGCGATTCGCCCAATGAGTCCTTGATATTTAGTCGTTTTCAGCCAATTTTCTGGATTTTTGAAAATTTCACTTTTTTGTGAAAATATCCACTAAATGCGGGAATAATATGTGTGAGGGTACCCCAGGAGAGTTCCAAATGTGTGTGGGTAGAATATATATCCCACGGGGATAAAATTGAAAAAAGTTGAAAAAATTTTTTTTGGGGACTTAGTCATTTTTCCGGCCTTTATCAGACTTTCAGATAGGGGAATTGTCAGTGAGCGTTCCGATTTCAGTTCCAGAGCGATTCGCCCAATGAATCCTTGATATTTAGTAGTTTTCAGCCAATTTTCTGGATTTTTGAAAATTTCACTTTTTTGTGAAAATATCCACTAAATGACGGAATAATGTGTGTGAGGGTACCCCAGGAGAGGTCCAAATGTGTGTGGGTAGAATATATATCCCTCGCGGGTAAAATTTAAAAAAGTTGAAAAAAATTTTTTTTTGGACTTAGTCATTTTTCCGGCGTTTATCAGACTTTCAGATAGGGGAAATGTCAGTGAGCATTCCGATTTCAGTTCCAGAGCGATTCGCCCAATGAGTCCTTGATATTAAGTCGTTTTCAGCCAATTTTCTGGATTTTAAAAAATTTCTATTTTTTGTGAAAATATCCACTAAATGAGGGAATAATATGTGAGGATACCCCAGGAGAGTTCCAAATGTGTGTGGGTAGAATATATATCCTATGGGGGTAAAATTGAAAAAAGTTGAAAAAAATTTTTTTTTGGGACTTAGTAATTTTTCCGGCGTTTATCAGACTTTCAGATAGGGGAAATGTCAGTGAGCATTCCGATTTCAGTTCCAGAGCGATTCGCCCAATGAGTCCTTGATATTTAGTCGTTTTCAGCCAATTTTCTGGATTTTTGAAAATTTCACTTTTTTGTGAAAATATCCACTAAATGAGGGAATAATATGTGAGAGTACCCCAGGAGAGTTCCAAATGTGTGTGGGTAGAATATATATCCTATGGGGGTAAAATTGAAAAAAGTTGAAAAAATTTTTTTGGGGGTCTTAGTCATTTTTCCGGCGTTTATCAGACTTTCAGATAGGGGAATTGTCAGTGAGCGTTCCGATTTCAGTTCCAGAGTGATTCGCCCAATGAGTCCTTGATATTTAGTCGTTTTCAGCCAATTTTCTGGATTTTTAAAAATTTCACTTTTTTGTGAAAATATCCACTAAATGAGGGAATAATATGTGTGAGGGTACCCCAGGAGAGTTCCAAATGTGTGTGGGTAGAATATATATCCCACGGGGATAAAATTGAAAAAAGTTGAAAAAAAATTTTTTTGGGGGACTTAGTCACTTTTCCGGCGTTTATCAGACTTTCAGATAGGGGAATTGTCAGTGAGCGTTCCGATTTCAGTTCCAGAGCGATTCGCACAATGAATCCTTGATATTTAGTAGTTTTCAGCCAATTTTCTGGATTTTTGAAAATTTCACTTTTTTGTGAAAATATCCATTAAATGAGGGAATAATATGTGAGGGTACCCCAGGAGAGTTCCAAATGTGTGTGGGTAGAATATATATCCTATGGGGGTAAAATTGAAAAAAGTTGAAAACAATTTTTTTGGGGACTTAGTCATTTTTCCGGCGTTTATCAGACTTTCAGATAGGGGAAATGTCAGTGAGCGTTCAGATTTCAGTTCCAGAGCGATTCGCCCAATGAGTCCTTGATATTTAGTCGTTTTCAGCCAATTTTCTGGATTTTTGAAAATTTCACTTTTTTGTGAAAATATCCACTAAATGAGGGAATAATATGTGTGAGGGTACCCCAGGAGAGATCCAAATGTGTGTGGGTAGAATATATATCCTATGGGGGTAAAATTGAAAAAAGTTGAAAAAAATTTTTTTGGGGACTTAGTCATATTTCCGGCGTTTATCAGACTTTCAGATAGGGGAAATGTCAGTGAGCATTCTGATTTCAGTTCCAGAGCGATTCGCCCAATGAGTCCTTGATATTTAGTCGTTTTCAGCCAATTTTCTGGATTTTTGAAAATTTCACTTTTTTGTGAAAATATCCACTAATTGAGAGAATAATATGTGTGAGGGTACCCAAGGAGAGTTCCAAATGTGTGTGGGTAGAATATATATCCTATGGGGGTAAAATTGAAAAAAGTTGAAAAAAATTTTTTTTTGGGACTTAGTAATTTTTCCGGCGTTTATCAGACTTTCAGATAGGGGAAATGTCAGTGAGCATTCCGATTTCAGTTCCAGAGCGATTCGCCCAATGAATCCTTGATATTTAGTAGTTTTCAGCCAATTTTCTGGATTTTTGAAAATTTCACTTTTTTGTGAAAATATCCACTAAATGAGGGAATAATATGTGAGAGTACCCCAGGAGAGTTCCAAATGTGTGTGGGTAGAATATATATCCTATGGGGGTAAAATTGAAAAAAGTTGAAAAAATTTTTTTGGGGGTCTTAGTCATTTTTCCGGCGTTTATCAGACTTTCAGATAGGGGAATTGTCAGTGAGCGTTCCGATTTCAGTTCCAGAGTGATTCGCCCAATGAGTCCTTGATATTTAGTCGTTTTCAGCCAATTTTCTGGATTTTTAAAAATTTCACTTTTTTGTGAAAATATCCACTAAATGAGGGAATAATATGTGTGAGGGTACCCCAGGAGAGTTCCAAATGTGTGTGGGTAGAATATATATCCCACGGGGATAAAATTGAAAAAAGTTGAAAAAAAATTTTTTTGGGGGACTTAGTCACTTTTCCGGCGTTTATCAGACTTTCAGATAGGGGAATTGTCAGTGAGCGTTCCGATTTCAGTTCCAGAGCGATTCGCACAATGAATCCTTGATATTTAGTAGTTTTCAGCCAATTTTCTGGATTTTTGAAAATTTCACTTTTTTGTGAAAATATCCATTAAATGAGGGAATAATATGTGAGGGTACCCCAGGAGAGTTCCAAATGTGTGTGGGTAGAATATATATCCTATGGGGGTAAAATTGAAAAAAGTTGAAAACAATTTTTTTGGGGACTTAGTCATTTTTCCGGCGTTTATCAGACTTTCAGATAGGGGAAATGTCAGTGAGCGTTCAGATTTCAGTTCCAGAGCGATTCGCCCAATGAGTCCTTGATATTTAGTCGTTTTCAGCCAATTTTCTGGATTTTTGAAAATTTCACTTTTTTGTGAAAATATCCACTAAATGAGGGAATAATATGTGTGAGGGTACCCCAGGAGAGATCCAAATGTGTGTGGGTAGAATATATATCCTATGGGGGTAAAATTGAAAAAAGTTGAAAAAAATTTTTTTGGGGACTTAGTCATATTTCCGGCGTTTATCAGACTTTCAGATAGGGGAAATGTCAGTGAGCATTCTGATTTCAGTTCCAGAGCGATTCGCCCAATGAGTCCTTGATATTTAGTCGTTTTCAGCCAATTTTCTGGATTTTTGAAAATTTCACTTTTTTGTGAAAATATCCACTAATTGAGAGAATAATATGTGTGAGGGTACCCAAGGAGAGTTCCAAATGTGTGTGGGTAGAATATATATCCCATGGGGGTAAAATTGAAAAAAGTTGAAAAAATTTTTTTTGGGGACTTAGTCATTTTTCCGGCGTTTATCAGACTTTCAGATAGGGGAAATGTCAGTGAGCATTCAGATTTCAGTTCCAGAGCGATTCGCCCAATGAGTCCTTGATATTTAGTCGTTTTCAGCCAATTTTCTGGATTTTTGAAAATTTCACTTTTTTGTCAAAATATCCACTAAATGAGGGAATAATATGTGTGAGGGTACCCCAGGAGACTTCCAAATGTGTGTGGGTAGAATATATATCCCACGGGGATAAAATTGAAAAAAGTTGAAAAAAATTTTTTTTTGGGGACTTAGTAATTTTTCCGGCGTTTATCAGACTTTCAGATAGGGGAAATGTCAGTGAGTATTCCGATTTCAGTTCCAGAGCGTTTCGCCCAATGAGTCCTTGATATTTAGTCGTTTTCAGCCAATTTTCTGGATTTTTAAAAATTTCACTTTTTCGTGAAAATATCCACTAAATGAAGGAATAATATGTGTGAGGGTACCCCAGGAGAGTTCCAAATGTGTGTGGGTAGAATATATATCCCACGGGGGTAAAATTGAAAAAAGTTGAAAAAAATTTTTTTGGGGACTTAGTCATTTTATTCCGGCGTTGATCAGACTTTCAGATAGGGGAAATGTAAGTGAGCGTTCTGAAATCAGTTCCAGAGCGATTCACCCAATGAGTCCTTGATATTTAGTCGTTTTCAGCCAATTTTCTGCATTTTTAAAAATTTCACTTTTTTGTGAAAATATCCACTAAATGAGGGAATAATATGTGTGAGGGTACCCCAGGAGAGTTCCAAATGTGTGTGGGTAGAATATATATCCCATGGGGGTAAAATTGAAAAAAGTTGAAAAAATTTTTTTTGGGGACTTAGTCATTTTTCCGGCGTTTATCAGACTTTCAGATAGGGGAAATGTCAGTGAGCGTTCAGATTTCAGTTCCAGAGCGATTTGCCCAATGAGTCCTTGATATTTAGTCGTTTTCAGCCAATTTTCTGGATTTTTGAAAATTTCACTTTTTTGTGAAAATATCCACTAAATGAGAGAATAATATGTGTGAGGGTACCCAAGGAGAGTTCCAAATGTGTGTTGGTAGAATATATATCCCACGGGGGTAAAATTGAAAAAAGTTTAAAAAATTTTTTTTTGGGACTTAGTCATTTTTCCGTCGTTTACCAGACTTTCAGATAGGGGAATTGTTAGTGAGCGTTCCGATTTCAGTTTCAGAGCGATTCGCCCAATGAATCCTTGATATTTAGTAGTTTTCAGCCAATTTTCTGGATTTTTGAAAATTTCACTTTTTTGTGAAAATATCCACTAAATGACGGAATAATATGTGTGAGGGTACCCCAGGAGAGTTCCAAATGTGTGTGGGTAGAATATATATCCCACGGGGATAAAATTGAAAAAAGTTGAAAAAAAAATTTTTTTTGGGACTTAGTCATTTTTCCGGCGTTTATCAGACTTTCAGATAGGGGAAATGTCAGTGAGCATTCCGATTTCAGTTCCAGAGCGATTCGCCCAATGAGTCCTTGATATTTAGTCGTTTTCAGCCAATTTTCTGGATTTTTGAAAATTTCACTTTTTTGTGAAAATATCCACTAAATGATGGAATAATATGTGTGAGGGTACCCCAGGAGAGTTCCAAATGTGTGTGGGTAGAATATATATCCTATGGGGGTAAAATTGAAAAAAGTTGAAAAAAATTTTTTTGGGGACTTAGTCATTTTTCCGGCGTTTATCAGACTTTCAGATAGGGGAAATGTCAGTGAGCGTTCAGATTTCAGTTCCAGAGCAATTTGCCCAATGAGTCCTTGATATTTAGTCGTTTTCAGCCAATTTTCTGGATTTTTGAAAATTTCACTTTTTTGTGAAAATATCCACTAAATGACGGAATAATATGTGTGAGGGTACCCCAGGAGAGTTCCAAATGTGTGTGGGTAGAATATATATCCCACGGGGATAAAATTGAAAAAAGTTGAAAAAAAAATTTTTTTTGGGACTTAGTCATTTTTCCGGCGTTTATCAGACTTTCAGATAGGGGAAATGTCAGTGAGCATTCCGATTTCAGTTCCAGAGCGATTCGCCCAATGAGTCCTTGATATTTAGTCGTTTTCAGCCAATTTTCTGGATTTTTGAAAATTTCACTTTTTTGTGAAAATATCCACTAAATGACGGAATAATATGTGTGAGGGTACCCCAGGAGAGTTCCAAATGTGTGTGGGTAGAATATATATCCTATGGGGGTAAAATTGAAAAAAGTTGAAAAAAATTTTTTTGGGGACTTAGTCATTTTTCCGGCGTTTATCAGACTTTCAGATAGGGGAAATGTCAGTGAGCGTTCAGATTTCAGTTCCAGAGCGATTTGCCCAATGAGTCCTTGATATTTAGTCGTTTTCAGCCAATTTTCTGGATTTTTGAAAATTTCACTTTTTTGTGAAAATATCCACTAAATGAGAGAATAATATGTGTGAGGGTAACCCAGGAGAGTTCCAAATGTGTGTGGGTAGAATATATATCCCACGGGGATAAAATTGAAAAAAGTTGAAAAAATTTTTTTTTGGGGGACTTAGTCATTTTTCCGGCGTTTATCAGACTTTCAGATAGGGGAAATGTCAGTGAGCATTCCGATTTCAGTTCCAGAGCGATTCGCCCAATGAGTCCTTGATATTTAGTCGTTTTCAGCCAATTTTCTGGATTTTTGAAAATTTCACTTTTTTGTCAAAATATCCACTAAATGAGGGAATAATATGTGTGAGGGTACCCCAGGAGAGTTCCAAATGTGTGTGGGTAGAATATATATCCCACGGGGATAAAATTGAAAAAAGTTGAAAAAAATTTTTTTTTGGGGACTTAGTCATTTTATTCCGGCGTTGATCAGACTTTCAGATAGGGGAAATGTCAGTGAGCGTTCTGAAATCAGTTCCAGAGCGATTCACCCAATGAGTCCTTGATATTTAGTCGTTTTCAGCCAATTTTCTGCATTTTTAAAAATTTCACTTTTTTGTGAAAATATCCACTAAATGAGGGAATAATATGTGTGAGGGTACCCCAGGAGAGTTCCAAATGTGTGTGGGTAGAATATATATCCCATGGGGGTAAAATTGAAAAAAGTTGAAAAAATTTTTTTTGGGGACTTAGTCATTTTTCCGGCGTTTATCAGACTTTCAGATAGGGGAAATGTCAGTGAGCGTTCAGATTTCAGTTCCAGAGCGATTTGCCCAATGAGTCCTTGATATTTAGTCGTTTTCAGCCAATTTTCTGGATTTTTGAAAATTTCACTTTTTTGTGAAAATATCCACTAAATGAGAGAATAATATGTGTGAGGGTACCCAAGGAGAGTTCCAAATGTGTGTTGGTAGAAGATATATCCCACGGGGGTAAAATTGAAAAAAGTTTAAAAAAATTTTTTTTGGGACTTAGTCATTTTTCCGTCGTTTACCAGACTTTCAGATAGGGGAATTGTCAGTGAGCGTTCCGATTTCAGTTTCAGAGCAATTCGCCCAATGAATCCTTGATATTTAGTAGTTTTCAGCCAATTTTCTGGATTTTTGAAAATTTCACTTTTTTGTGAAAATATCCACTAAATGACGGAATAATATGTGTGAGGGTACCCCAGGAGAGTTCCAAATGTGTGTGGGTAGAATATATATCCCACGGGGATAAAATTTAAAAAAGTTGAAAAAAAAATTTTTTTTGGGACTTAGTCATTTTTCCGGCGTTTATCAGACTTTCAGATAGGGGAAATGTCAGTGAGCATTCCGATTTCAGTTCCAGAGCGATTCGCCCAATGAGTCCTTGATATTTAGTCGTTTTCAGCCAATTTTCTGGATTTTTGAAAATTTCACTTTTTTGTGAAAATATCCACTAAATGACGGAATAATATGTGTGAGGGTACCCCAGGAGAGTTCCAAATGTGTGTGGGTAGAATATATATCCTATGGGGGTAAAATTGAAAAAAGTTGAAAAAAATTTTTTTGGGGACTTAGTCATTTTTCCGGCGTTTATCAGACTTTCAGATAGGGGAAATGTCAGTGAGCGTTCAGATTTCAGTTCCAGAGCGATTTGCCCAATGAGTCCTTGATATTTAGTCGTTTTCAGCCAATTTTCTGGATTTTTGAAAATTTCACTTTTTTGTGAAAATATCCACTAAATGAGAGAATAATATGTGTGAGGGTAACCCAGGAGAGTTCCAAATGTGTGTGGGTAGAATATATATCCCACGGGGGTAAAATTGAAAAAAGTTGAAAAAAAATTTTTTTTGGGGACTTAGTCATTTTTCCGGCGTTTATCAGACTTTCAGATAGGGGAAATGTCAGTGAGCATTCCGATTTCAGTTCCAGAGCGATTCGCCCAATGAGTCCTTGATATTTAGTCGTTTTCAACCAATTTTCTGGATTTTTGAAAATTTCACTTTTTTGTGAAAATATCCACTAAATGACGGAATAATATGTGTGAGGGTACCCCAGGAGAGTTCCAAATGTGTGTGGGTAGAATATATATCCCACGGGGGTAAAATTGAAAAAAGTTGAAAAAAAATTTTTTGGGGACTTAGTCATTTTATTCCGGCGTTTATCAGACTTTCAGATAGGGGAAATGTCAGTGAGCGTTCAGATTTCAGTTCCAGAGCGATTCGCCCAATGAGTCCTTGATATTTAGTCGTTTTCAGCCAATTTTCTGGATTTTTGAAAATTTCACTTTTTTGTCAAAATATCCACTAAATGAGGGAATAATATGTGTGAGGGTACCCCAGGAGACTTCCAAATGTGTGTGGGTAGAATATATATCCCACGGGGATAAAATTGAAAAAAGTTGAAAAAAATTTTTTTTTGGGGACTTAGTAATTTTTCCGGCGTTTATCAGACTTTCAGATAGGGGAAATGTCAGTGAGTATTCCGATTTCAGTTCCAGAGCGTTTCGCCCAATGAGTCCTTGATATTTAGTCGTTTTCAGCCAATTTTCTGGATTTTTAAAAATTTCACTTTTTCGTGAAAATATCCACTAAATGAAGGAATAATATGTGTGAGGGTACCCCAGGAGAGTTCCAAATGTGTGTGGGTAGAATATATATCCCACGGGGGTAAAATTGAAAAAAGTTGAAAAAAATTTTTTTGGGGACTTAGTCATTTTATTCCGGCGTTGATCAGACTTTCAGATAGGGGAAATGTCAGTGAGCGTTCTGAAATCAGTTCCAGAGCGATTCACCCAATGAGTCCTTGATATTTAGTCGTTTTCAGCCAATTTTCTGCATTTTTAAAAATTTCACTTTTTTGTGAAAATATCCACTAAATGAGGGAATAATATGTGTGAGGGTACCCCAGGAGAGTTCCAAATGTGTGTGGGTAGAATATATATCCCATGGGGGTAAAATTGAAAAAAGTTGAAAAAATTTTTTTTGGGGACTTAGTCATTTTTCCGGCGTTTATCAGACTTTCAGATAGGGGAAATGTCAGTGAGCGTTCAGATTTCAGTTCCAGAGCGATTTGCCCAATGAGTCCTTGATATTTAGTCGTTTTCAGCCAATTTTCTGGATTTTTGAAAATTTCACTTTTTTGTGAAAATATCCACTAAATGAGAGAATAATATGTGTGAGGGTACCCAAGGAGAGTTCCAAATGTGTGTTGGTAGAATATATATCCCACGGGGGTAAAATTGAAAAAAGTTTAAAAAATTTTTTTTTGGGACTTAGTCATTTTTCCGTCGTTTACCAGACTTTCAGATAGGGGAATTGTTAGTGAGCGTTCCGATTTCAGTTTCAGAGCGATTCGCCCAATGAATCCTTGATATTTAGTAGTTTTCAGCCAATTTTCTGGATTTTTGAAAATTTCACTTTTTTGTGAAAATATCCACTAAATGACGGAATAATATGTGTGAGGGTACCCCAGGAGAGTTCCAAATGTGTGTGGGTAGAATATATATCCCACGGGGATAAAATTGAAAAAAGTTGAAAAAAAAATTTTTTTTGGGACTTAGTCATTTTTCCGGCGTTTATCAGACTTTCAGATAGGGGAAATGTCAGTGAGCATTCCGATTTCAGTTCCAGAGCGATTCGCCCAATGAGTCCTTGATATTTAGTCGTTTTCAGCCAATTTTCTGGATTTTTGAAAATTTCACTTTTTTGTGAAAATATCCACTAAATGATGGAATAATATGTGTGAGGGTACCCCAGGAGAGTTCCAAATGTGTGTGGGTAGAATATATATCCTATGGGGGTAAAATTGAAAAAAGTTGAAAAAAATTTTTTTGGGGACTTAGTCATTTTTCCGGCGTTTATCAGACTTTCAGATAGGGGAAATGTCAGTGAGCGTTCAGATTTCAGTTCCAGAGCAATTTGCCCAATGAGTCCTTGATATTTAGTCGTTTTCAGCCAATTTTCTGGATTTTTGAAAATTTCACTTTTTTGTGAAAATATCCACTAAATGACGGAATAATATGTGTGAGGGTACCCCAGGAGAGTTCCAAATGTGTGTGGGTAGAATATATATCCCACGGGGATAAAATTGAAAAAAGTTGAAAAAAAAATTTTTTTTGGGACTTAGTCATTTTTCCGGCGTTTATCAGACTTTCAGATAGGGGAAATGTCAGTGAGCATTCCGATTTCAGTTCCAGAGCGATTCGCCCAATGAGTCCTTGATATTTAGTCGTTTTCAGCCAATTTTCTGGATTTTTGAAAATTTCACTTTTTTGTGAAAATATCCACTAAATGACGGAATAATATGTGTGAGGGTACCCCAGGAGAGTTCCAAATGTGTGTGGGTAGAATATATATCCTATGGGGGTAAAATTGAAAAAAGTTGAAAAAAATTTTTTTGGGGACTTAGTCATTTTTCCGGCGTTTATCAGACTTTCAGATAGGGGAAATGTCAGTGAGCGTTCAGATTTCAGTTCCAGAGCGATTTGCCCAATGAGTCCTTGATATTTAGTCGTTTTCAGCCAATTTTCTGGATTTTTGAAAATTTCACTTTTTTGTGAAAATATCCACTAAATGAGAGAATAATATGTGTGAGGGTAACCCAGGAGAGTTCCAAATGTGTGTGGGTAGAATATATATCCCACGGGGATAAAATTGAAAAAAGTTGAAAAAAAATTTTTTTTGGGGACTTAGTAATTTTTCCGGCGTTTATCAGACTTTCAGATAGGGGAAATGTCAGTGAGCATTCCGATTTCAGTTCCAGAGCGTTTCGCCCAATGAGTCCTTGATATTTAGTCGTTTTCAGCCAATTTTCTGGATTTTTGAAAATTTCACTTTTTCGTGAAAATATCCACTAAATGACGGAATAATATGTGTGAGGGTACCCCAGGAGAGTTCCAAATGTGTGTGGGTAGAATATATATCCCACGGGGGTAAAATTGAAAAAAGTTGAAAAAAAATTTTTTTTGGGGACTTAGTCATTTTTCCGGCGTTTATCAGACTTTCAGATAGGGGAAATGTCAGTGAGCATTCCGATTTCAGTTCCAGAGCGATTCGCCCAATGAGTCCTTGATATTTAGTCGTTTTCAACCAATTTTCTGGATTTTTGAAAATTTCACTTTTTTGTGAAAATATCCACTAAATGACGGAATAATATGTGTGAGGGTACCCCAGGAGAGTTCCAAATGTGTGTGGGTAGAATATATATCCCACGGGGGTAAAATTGAAAAAAGTTGAAAAAAAATTTTTTGGGGACTTAGTCATTTTATTCCGGCGTTTATCAGACTTTCAGATAGGGGAAATGTCAGTGAGCGTTCAGATTTCAGTTCCAGAGTGATTCGCCCAATGAGTCCTTGATATTTAGTCGTTTTCAGCCAATTTTCTGGATTTTTGAAAATTTCACTTTTTTGTCAAAATATCCACTAAATGAGGGAATAATATGTGTGAGGGTACCCCAGGAGACTTCCAAATGTGTGTGGGTAGAATATATATCCCACGGGGATAAAATTGAAAAAAGTTGAAAAAAAATTTTTTTTGGGGACTTAGTAATTTTTCCGGCGTTTATCAGACTTTCAGATAGGGGAAATGTCAGTGAGCGTTCTGAAATCAGTTCCAGAGCGATTCACCCAATGAGTCCTTGATATTTAGTCGTTTTCAGCCAATTTTCTGCATTTTTAAAAATTTCACTTTTTTGTGAAAATATCCACTAAATGAGGGAATAATATGTGTGAGGGTACCCCAGGAGAGTTCCAAATGTGTGTGGGTAGAATATATATCCCATGGGGGTAAAATTGAAAAAAGTTCAAAAAATTTTTTTTGGGGACTTAGTCATTTTTCCGGCGTTTATCAGACTTTCAGATAGGGGAAATGTCAGTGAGCGTTCAGATTTCAGTTCCAGAGCGATTTGCCCAATGAGTCCTTGATATTTAGTCGTTTTCAGCCAATTTTCTGGATTTTTGAAAATTTCACTTTTTTGTGAAAATATCCACTAAATGAGAGAATAATATGTGTGAGGGTACCCAAGGAGAGTTCCAAATGTGTGTTGGTAGAATATATATCCCACGGGGGTAAAATTGAAAAAAGTTTAAAAAATTTTTTTTTGGGACTTAGTCATTTTTCCGTCGTTTACCAGACTTTCAGATAGGGGAATTGTTAGTGAGCGTTCCGATTTCAGTTTCAGAGCGATTCGCCCAATGAATCCTTGATATTTAGTAGTTTTCAGCCAATTTTCTGGATTTTTGAAAATTTCACTTTTTTGTGAAAATATCCACTAAATAACGGAATAATATGTGTGAGGGTACCCCAGGAGAGTTCCAAATGTGTGTGGGTAGAATATATATCCCACGGGGATAAAATTGAAAAAAGTTGAAAAAAAAATTTTTTTGGGGACTTAGTCATTTTTCCGGCGTTTATCAGACTTTCAGATAGGGGAAATGTCAGTGAGCATTCCGATTTCAGTTCCAGAGCGATTCGCCCAATGAGTCCTTGATATTTAGTCGTTTTCAGCCAATTTTCTGGATTTTTGAAAATTTCACTTTTTTGTGAAAATATCCACTAAATGATGGAATAATATGTGTGAGGGTACCCCAGGAGAGTTCCAAATGTGTGTGGGTAGAATATATATCCTATGGGGGTAAAATTGAAAAAAGTTGAAAAAAATTTTTTTGGGGACTTAGTCATTTTTCCGTCGTTTATCAGACTTTCAGATAGGGGAAATGTCAGTGAGCGTTCAGATTTCAGTTCCAGAGCGATTTGCCCAATGAGTCCTTGATATTTAGTCGTTTTCAGCCAATTTTCTGGATTTTTGAAAATTTCACTTTTTTGTGAAAATATCCACTAAATGACGGAATAATATGTGTGAGGGTACCCCAGGAGAGTTCCAAATGTGTGTGGGTAGAATATATATCCCACGGGGATAAAATTGAAAAAAGTTGAAAAAAAATTTTTTTTTGGGACTTAGTCATTTTTCCGGCGTTTATCAGACTTTCAGATAGGGGAAATGTCAGTGAGCATTCCGATTTCAGTTCCAGAGCGATTCGCCCAATGAGTCCTTGATATTTAGTCGTTTTCAGCCAATTTTCTGGATTTTTGAAAATTTCACTTTTTTGTGAAAATATCCACTAAATGACGGAATAATATGTGTGAGGGTACCCCAGGAGAGTTCCAAATGTGTGTGGGTAGAATATATATCCTATGGGGGTAAAATTGAAAAAAGTTGAAAAAATTTTTTTTGGGGACTTAGTCATTTTTCCGGCGTTTATCAGACTTTCAGATAGGGGAAATGTCAGTGAGCGTTCAGATTTCAGTTCCAGAGCGATTTGCTCAATGAGTCCTTGATATTTAGTCGTTTTCAGCCAATTTTCTGGATTTTTGAAAATTTCACTTTTTTGTGAAAATATCCACTAAATGAGAGAATAATATGTGTGAGGGTAACCCAGGAGAGTTCCAAATGTGTGTGGGTAGAATATATATCCCACGGGGATAAAATTGAAAAAAGTTGAAAAAAATTTTTTTTGGGGGACTTAGTCATTTTTCCGGCGTTTATCAGACTTTCAGATAGGGGAAATGTCAGTGAGTGTTCTGAAATCAGTTCCAGAGCGATTCACCCAATGAGTCCTTGATATTTAGTCGTTTTCAGCCAATTTTCTGCATTTTTAAAAATTTCACTTTTTTGTGAAAATATCCACTAAATGAGGGAATAATATGTGTGAGGGTACCCCAGGAGAGTTCCAAATGTGTGTGGGTAGAATATATATCCCATGGGGGTAAAATTGAAAAAAGTTGAAAAAATTTTTTTTGGGGACTTAGTCATTTTTCCGGCGTTTATCAGACTTTCAGATAGGGGAAATGTCAGTGAGCGTTCAGATTTCAGTTCCAGAGCGATTTGCCCAATGAGTCCTTGATATTTAGTCGTTTTCAGCCAATTTTCTGGATTTTTGAAAATTTCACTTTTTTGTGAAAATATCCACTAAATGAGAGAATAATATGTGTGAGGGTACCCAAGGAGAGTTCCAAATGTGTGTTGGTAGAAGATATATCCCACGGGGGTAAAATTGAAAAAAGTTTAAAAAAATTTTTTTTGGGACTTAGTCATTTTTCCGTCGTTTACCAGACTTTCAGATAGGGGAATTGTCAGTGAGCGTTCCGATTTCAGTTTCAGAGCAATTCGCCCAATGAATCCTTGATATTTAGTAGTTTTCAGCCAATTTTCTGGATTTTTGAAAATTTCACTTTTTTGTGAAAATATCCACTAAATGACGGAATAATATGTGTGAGGGTACCCCAGGAGAGTTCCAAATGTGTGTGGGTAGAATATATATCCCACGGGGATAAAATTTAAAAAAGTTGAAAAAAAAATTTTTTTTGGGACTTAGTCATTTTTCCGGCGTTTATCAGACTTTCAGATAGGGGAAATGTCAGTGAGCATTCCGATTTCAGTTCCAGAGCGATTCGCCCAATGAGTCCTTGATATTTAGTCGTTTTCAGCCAATTTTCTGGATTTTTGAAAATTTCACTTTTTTGTGAAAATATCCACTAAATGACGGAATAATATGTGTGAGGGTACTCCAGGAGAGTTCCAAATGTGTGTGGGTAGAATATATATCCTATGGGGGTAAAATTGAAAAAAGTTGAAAAAAATTTTTTTGGGGACTTAGTCATTTTTCCGGCGTTTATCAGACTTTCAGATAGGGGAAATGTCAGTGAGCGTTCAGATTTCAGTTCCAGAGCGATTTTCCCAATGAGTCCTTGATATTTAGTCGTTTTCAGCCAATTTTCTGGATTTTTGAAAATTTCACTTTTTTGTGAAAATATCCACTAAATGAGAGAATAATATGTGTGAGGGTACCCAAGGAGAGTTCCAAATGTGTGTTGGTAGAAGATATATCCCACGGGGGTAAAATTGAAAAAAGTTTAAAAAAATTTTTTTTGGGACTTAGTCATTTTTCCGTCGTTTACCAGACTTTCAGATAGGGGAATTGTCAGTGAGCGTTCCGATTTCAGTTTCAGAGCAATTCGCCCAATGAATCCTTGATATTTAGTAGTTTTCAGCCAATTTTCTGGATTTTTGAAAATTTCACTTTTTTGTGAAAATATCCACTAAATGACGGAATAATATGTGTGAGGGTACCCCAGGAGAGTTCCAAATGTGTGTGGGTAGAATATATATCCCACGTGGATAAAATTTAAAAAAGTTGAAAAAAAAATTTTTTTTGGGACTTAGTCATTTTTCCGGCGTTTATCAGACTTTCAGATAGGGGAAATGTCAGTGAGCATTCCGATTTCAGTTCCAGAGCGATTCGCCCAATGAGTCCTTGATATTTAGTCGTTTTCAGCCAATTTTCTGGATTTTTGAAAATTTCACTTTTTTGTGAAAATATCCACTAAATGACGGAATAATATGTGTGAGGGTACCCCAGGAGAGTTCCAAATGTGTGTGGGTAGAATATATATCCTATGGGGGTAAAATTGAAAAAAGTTGAAAAAAATTTTTTTGGGGACTTAGTCATTTTTCCGGCGTTTATCAGACTTTCAGATAGGGGAAATGTCAGTGAGCGTTCAGATTTCAGTTCCAGAGCGATTTGCCCAATGAGTCCTTGATATTTAGTCGTTTTCAGCCAATTTTCTGGATTTTTGAAAATTTCACTTTTTTGTGAAAATATCCACTAAATGAGAGAATAATATGTGTGAGGGTAACCCAGGAGAGTTCCAAATGTGTGTGGGTAGAATATATATCCCACGGGGATAAAATTGAAAAAAGTTGAAAAAAATTTTTTTTGGGGGACTTAGTCATTTTTCCGGCGTTTATCAGACTTTCAGATAGGGAAATGTCAGTGAGCATTCCGATTTCAGTTCCAGAGCGATTCGCCCAATGAGTCCTTGATATTTAGTCGTTTTCAGCCAATTTTCTGGATTTTTGAAAATTTCACTTTTTTGTGAAAATATCCACTAAATGACGGAATAATATGTGTGAGGGTACCCCAGGAGAGTTCCAAATGTGTGTGGGTAGAATATATATCCCACGGGGGTAAAATTGAAAAAAGTTGAAAAAAAATTTTTTTTGGGGACTTAGTCATTTTTCCGGCGTTTATCAGACTTTCAGATAGGGGAAATGTCAGTGAGCGTTCAGATTTCAGTTCCAGAGCGATTCGCCCAATGAGTCCTTGATATTTAGTCGTTTTCAGCCAATTTTCTGGATTTTTGAAAATTTCACTTTTTTGTGAAAATATCCACTAAATGAGGGAATAATATGTGTGAGGGTACCCAAGGAGAGTTCCAAATGTGTGTGGGTAGAATATATATCCCATGGGGGTAAAATTGAAAAAAGTTGAAAAAATTTTTTTTGGGGACTTAGTCATTTTTCCGGCGTTTATCAGACTTTCAGATAGGGGAAATGTCAGTGAGCGTTCAGATTTCAGTTCCAGAGCGATTTGCCCAATGAGTCCTTGATATTTAGTCGTTTTCAGCCAATTTTCTGGATTTTTGAAAATTTCACTTTTTTGTGAAAATATCCACTAAATGAGAGAATAATATGTGTGAGGGTACCCAAGGAGAGTTCCAAATGTGTGTTGGTAGAATATATATCCCACGGGGGTAAAATTGAAAAAAGTTTAAAAAAATTTTTTTTGGGACTTAGTCATTTTTCCGTCGTTTACCAGACTTTCAGATAGGGGAATTGTCAGTGAGCGTTCCGATTTCAGTTTCAGAGCGATTCGCCCAATGAATCCTTGATATTTAGTAGTTTTCAGCCAATTTTCTGGATTTTTGAAAATTTCACTTTTTTGTGAAAATATCCACTAAATGACGGAATAATATGTGTGAGGGTACCCCAGGAGAGTTCCAAATGTGTGTGGGTAGAATATATATCCCACGGGGGTAAAATTGAAAAAAGTTGAAAAAAAATTTTTTGGGGGACTTAGTCATTTTATTCCGGCGTTTATCAGACTTTCAGATAGAGGAAATGTCAGTGAGCATTCTGATTTCAGTTCCAGAGCGATTCACCCAATGAGTCCTTGATATTTAGTCGTTTTCAGCCAATTTTCTGGATTTTTAAAAATTTCACTTTTTTGTGAAAATATCCACTAAATGAGGGAATAATATGTGTGAGGGTACCCCAGGAGAGTTCCAAATGTGTGTGGGTAGAATATATATCCTATGGGGGTAAAATTGAAAAAAGTTGAAAAAAATTTTTTTGGGGACTTAGTCATTTTTCCGGCGTTTATCAGACTTTCAGATAGGGGAAATGTCAGTGAGCTTTCAGATTTCAGTTCCAGAGCGATTCGCCCAATGAGTCCTTGATATTTAGTCGTTTTCAGGCAATTTTCTGGATTTTTGAAAATTTCACTTTTTTGTGAAAATATCCACTAAATGAGAGAATAATATGTGTGAGGGTACCCAAGGAGAGTTCCAAATGTGTGTGGGTAGAATATATATCCCACGGGGATAAAATTAAAAAAAGTTGAAAAAAAATTTTTTTTGGGGACTTAGTCATTTTTCCGGCGTTTATCAGACTTTCAGATAGGGGAAATGTCAGTGAGCATTCCGATTTCAGTTCCAGAGCGATTCGCCCAATGATTCCTTGATATTTAGTCGTTTTCAGCCAATTTTCTGGATTTTTGAAAATTTCACTTTTTTGTGAAAATATCCACTAAATGAGGGAATAATATGTGTGAGGGTACCCCAGTTGAGTTCCAAATGTGTGTGGGTAGAATATATATCCCACGGGGGTAAAATTGAAAAAAGTTGAAAAAAAATTTTTTGGGGACTTAGTCATTTTATTCCGGCGTTTATCAGACTTTCAGATAGGGGAAATGTCAGTGAGCATTCTGATTTCAGTTCCAGAGCGATTCACCCAATGAGTCCTTGATATTTAGTCGTTTTCAGCCAATTTTCTGGATTTTTAAAAATTTCACTTTTTTGTGAAAATATCCACTAAATGAGGGAATAATATGTGTGAGGGTACCCCAGGAGAGTTCCAAATGTGTGTGGGTAGAATATATATCCCACGGGGATAAAATTGAAAAAAGTTGAAAAAAAATTTTTTTTGGGGACTTAGTCATTTTTCCGGCGTTTATCAGACTTTCAGATAGGGGAAATGTCAGTGAGCATTCCGATTTCAGTTCCAGAGCGATTCGCCCAATGAGTCCTTGATATTTAGTCGTTTTCAGCCAATTTTCTGGATTTTTGAAAATTTCACTTTTTTGTGAAAATATCCACTAAATGACGGAATAATATGTGTGAGGGTACCCCAGGAGAGTTCCAAATGTGTGTGGGTAGAATATATATCCCACGGGGGTAAAATTGAAAAAAGTTGAAAAAAAATTTTTTGGGGACTTAGTCATTTTATTCCGGCGTTTATCAGACTTTCAGATAGGGGAAATGTCAGTGAGCGTTCAGATTTCAGTTCCAGAGCGATTCGCCCAATGAGTCCTTGATATTTAGTCGTTTTCAGCCAATTTTCTGGATTTTTGAAAATTTCACTTTTTTGTGAAAATATCCACTAAATGAGGGAATAATATGTGTGAGGGTACCCCAGGAGACTTCCAAATGTGTGTGGGTAGAATATATATCCCACGGGGATAAAATTGAAAAAAGTTGAAAAAAAATTTTTTTTGGGGACTTAGTAATTTTTCCGGCGTTTATCAGACTTTCAGATAGGGGAAATGTCAGTGAGCATTCCGATTTCAGTTCCAGAGCGATTCGCCCAATGAGTCCTTGATATTTAGTCGTTTTCAGCCAATTTTCTGGATTTTTGAAAATTTCACTTTTTTGTGAAAATATCCACTAAATGACGGAATAATATGTGTGAGGGTACCCCAGGAGAGTTCCAAATGTGTGTGGGTAGAATATATATCCCACGGGGGTAAAATTGAAAAAAGTTGAAAAAAAATTTTTTGGGGACTTAGTCATTTTATTCCGGCGTTTATCAGACTTTCAGATAGGGGAAATGTCAGTGAGCATTCTGATTTCAGTTCCAGAGCGATTCACCCAATGAGTCCTTGATATTTAGTCGTTTTCAGCCAATTTTCTGGATTTTTAAAAATTTCACTTTTTTGTGAAAATATCCACTAAATGAGGGAATAATATGTGTGAGGGTACCCCAGGAGAGTTCCAAATGTGTGTGGGTAGAATATATATCCTATGGGGGTAAAATTGAAAAAAGTTGAAAAAATTTTTTTTGGGGACTTAGTCATTTTTCCGGCGTTTATCAGACTTTCAGATAGGGGAAATGTCAGTGAGCATTCCGATTTCAGTTCCAGAGCGATTCGCCCAATGAGTCCTTGATATTTAGTCGTTTTCAGCCAATTTTCTGGATTTTTGAAAATTTCACTTTTTTGTGAAAATATCCACTAAATGAGGGAATAATATGTGTGAGGGTAACCCAGGAGAGTTCCAAATGTGTGTGGGTAGAATATATATCCCACGGGGATAAAATTGAAAAAAGTTGAAAAAAATTTTTTTTGGGGGACTTAGTCATTTTTCCGGCGTTTATCAGACTTTCAGATAGGGGAAATGTCAGTGAGCATTCCGATTTCAGTTCCAGAGCGATTCGCCCAATGAGTCCTTGATATTTAGTCGTTTTCAGCCAATTTTCTGGATTTTTGAAAATTTCACTTTTTTGTGAAAATATCCACTAAATGACGGAATAATATGTGTGAGGGTACCCCAGGAGAGTTCCAAATGTGTGTGGGTAGAATATATATCCCACGGGGGTAAAATTGAAAAAAGTTGAAAAAAAATTTTTTGGGGACTTAGTCATTTTATTCCGGCGTTTATCAGACTTTCAGATAGGGGAAATGTCAGTGAGCGTTCAGATTTCAGTTCCAGAGCGATTCGCCCAATGAGTCCTTGATTTTTAGTCGTTTTCAGCCAATTTTCTGGATTTTTGAAAATTTCACTTTTTTGTGAAAATATCCACTAAATGAGGGAATAATATGTGTGAGGGTACCCCAGGAGACTTCCAAATGTGTGTGGGTAGAATATATATCCCACGGGGATAAAATTGAAAAAAGTTGAAAAAAATTTTTTTTTGGGGACTTAGTAATTTTTCCGGCGTTTATCAGACTTTCAGATAGGGGAAATGTCAGTGAGCGTTCAGATTTCAGTTCCAGAGCGATTTGCCCAATGAGTCCTTGATATTTAGTCGTTTTCAGCCAATTTTCTGGATTTTTGAAAATTTCACTTTTTTGTGAAAATATCCACTAAATGAGAGAATAATATGTGTGAGGGTAACCCAGGAGAGTTCCAAATGTGTGTGGGTAGAATATATATCCCACAGGGATAAAATTGAAAAAAGTTGAAAAAATTTTTTTTTGGGGGACTTAGTCATTTTTCCGGCGTTTATCAGACTTTCAGATAGGGGAAATGTCAGTGAGCATTCTGATTTCAGTTCCAGAGCGATTCGCCCAATGAGTCCTTGATATTTAGTCGTTTTCAGCCAATTTTCTGGATTTTTGAAAATTTCACTTTTTTGTGAAAATATCCACTAAATGAGAGAATAATATGTGTGAGGGTACCCAAGGAGAGTTCCAAATGTGTGTGGGTAGAATATATATCCCACGAGGGTAAAATTGAAAAAAGTTTAAAAAAATTTTTTTTGGGACTTAGTCATTTTTCCGTCGTTTACCAGACTTTCAGATAGGGGAATTTTCAGTGAGCGTTCCGATTTCAGTTCCAGAGCGATTCGTCCAATGAATCCTTGATATTTAGTCGTTTTCAGCCAATTTTCTGGATTTTTGAAAATTTCACTTTTTTGTGAAAATATCCACTAAATGAGAGAATAATATGTGTGAGGGTAACCCAGGAGAGTTCCAAATGTGTGTGGGTAGAATATATATCCCACGGGGATAAAATTGAAAAAAGTTGAAAAAAAATTTTTTTTGGGGACTTAGTCATTTTTCCGGCGTTTATCAGACTTTCAGATAGGGGAAATGTCAGTGAGCATTCCGATTTCAGTTCCAGAGCGATTCGCCCAATGAGTCCTTGATATTTAGTCGTTTTCAGCCAATTTTCTGGATTTTTAATAATTTCACTTTTTTGTGAAAATATCCACTAAATGAGGGAATAATATGTGTGAGGGTACCCCAGGAGAGTTCCAAATGTGTGTGGGTAGAATATATATCCTATGGGGGTAAAATTGAAAAAAGTTGAAAAAAATTTTTTTGGGGACTTAGTCATTTTTCCGGCGTTTATCAGACTTTCAGATAGGGGAAATGTCAGTGAGCGTTCAGATTTCAGTTCCAGAGCGATTTGCCCAATGAGTCCTTGATATTTAGTCGTTTTCAGCCAATTTTCTGGATTTTTGAAAATTTCACTTTTTTGTGAAAATATCCACTAAATGAGAGAATAATATGTGTGAGGGTAACCCAGGAGAGTTCCAAATGTGTGTGGGTAGAATATATATCCCACGGGGATAAAATTGAAAAAAGTTGAAAAAAATTTTTTTTGGGGGACTTAGTCATTTTTCCGGCGTTTATCAGACTTTCAGATAGGGGAAATGTCAGTGAGCATTCCGATTTCAGTTCCAGAGCGATTCGCCCAATGAGTCCTTGATATTTAGTCGTTTTCAGCCAATTTTCTGGATTTTTGAAAATTTCACTTTTTTGTGAAAATATCCACTAAATGACGGAATAATATGTGTGAGGGTACCCCAGGAGAGTTCCAAATGTGTGTGGGTAGAATATATATCCCACGGGGGTAAAATTGAAAAAAGTTGAAAAAAAATTTTTTGGGGACTTAGTCATTTTATTCCGGCGCTTATCAGACTTTCAGATAGGGGAAATGTCAGTGAGCATTCTGATTTCAGTTCCAGAGCGATTCACCCAATGAGTCCTTGATATTTAGTCGTTTTCAGCCAATTTTCTGGATTTTTAAAAATTTCACTTTTTTGTGAAAATATCCACTAAATGAGGGAATAATATGTGTGAGGGTACCCCAGGAGAGTTCCAAATGTGTGTGGGTAGAATATATATCCCACGGGGATAAAATTGAAAAAAGTTGAAAAAAATTTTTTTTTGGGGACTTAGTCATTTTTCCGGCGTTTATCAGACTTTCAGATAGGGGAAATGTCAGTGAGCATTCCGATTTCAGTTCCAGAGCGATTCGCCCAATGAGTCCTTGATATTTAGTCGTTTTCAGCCAATTTTCTGGATTTTTGAAAATTTCACTTTTTTGTGAAAATATCCACTAAATGACGGAATAATATGTGTGAGGGTACCCCAGGAGAGTTCCAAATGTGTGTGGGTAGAATATATATCCCACGGGGGTAAAATTGAAAAAAGTTGAAAAAAAATTTTTTGGGGACTTAGTCATTTTATTCCGGCGTTTATCAGACTTTCAGATAGGGGAAATGTCAGTGAGCATTCTGATTTCAGTTCCAGAGCGATTCACCCAATGAGTCCTTGATATTTAGTCGTTTTCAGCCAATTTTCTGGATTTTTAAAAATTTCACTTTTTTGTGAAAATATCCACTAAATGAGGGAATAATATGTGTGAGGGTACCCCAGGAGAGTTCCAAATGTGTGTGGGTAGAATATATATCCTATGGGGGTAAAACTGAAAAAAGTTGAAAAAAATTTTTTTGGGGACTTAGTCATTTTTCCGGCGTTTATCAGACTTTCAGATAGGGGAAATGTCACTGAGCGTTCAGATTTCAGTTCCAGAGCGATTCGCCCAATGAGTCCTTGATATTTAGTCGTTTTCAGCCAATTTTCTGGATTTTTGAAAATTTCACTTTTTTGTGAAAATATCCACTAAATGAGAGAATAATATGTGTGAGGGTAACCCAGGAGAGTTCCAAATGTGTGTGGGTAGAATATATATCCTATGGGGGTAAAATTGAAAAAAGTTGAAAAAAATTTTTTTGGGGACTTAGTCATTTTTCCGGCGTTTATCAGACTTTCAGATAGGGGAAATGTCAGTGAGCGTTCAGATTTCAGTTCCAGAGCGATTTGCCCAATGAGTCCTTGATATTTAGTCGTTTTCAGCCAATTTTCTGGATTTTTGAAAATTTTACTTTTTTGTGAAAATATCCACTAAATGAGAGAATAATATGTGTGAGGGTACCCAAGGAGAGTTCCAAATGTGTGTGGGTAGAATATATATCCCACGAGGGTAAAATTGAAAAAAGTTTAAAAAAATTTTTTTTGGGACTTAGTCATTTTTCCGTCGTTTACCAGACTGTCAGATAGGGGAATTGTCAGTGAGCGTTCCGATTTCAGTTCCAGAGCGATTCGCCCAATGAATCCTTGATATTTAGTCGTTTTCAGCCAATTTTCTGGATTTTTAAAAATTTCACTTTTTTGTGAAAATATCCACTAAATGAGGGAATAATATGTGTGAGGGTACCCCAGGAGAGTTCCAAATGTGTGTGGGTAGAATATATATCCTATGGGGGTAAAATTGGAAAAAGTTGAAAAAATTTTTTTTGGGGACAGTCATTTTTCCGGCGTTTATCAGACTTTCAGATAGGGGAAATGTCAGTGAGCGTTCTGATTTCAGTTCCAGAGCGATTCGCCCAATGAGTCCTTGATATTTAGTCGTTTTCGGCCAATTTTCTGGATTTTTGAAAATTTCACTTTTTTGTGAAAATATCAACTAAATGAGGGAATAATATGTATGAGGGTACCCCAGGAGAGTTCCAAATGTGTGTGGGTAGAATATATATCCCACGGGGGTAAAATTGAAAAAAGTTGAAAAAAAATTTTTTTGGGACTTAGTCATTTTTCCGTCGTTTACCAGACTTTCAGATAGGGGAATTGTCAGTGAGCGTTCCGATTTCAGTTCCAGAGCGATTCGCCCAATGAGTCCTTGATATTTAGTCGTTTTCAGCCAATTTTCTGGATTTTTGAAAATTTCACTTTTTTGTGAAAATATCCACTAAATGAGGGAATAATATGTGTGAGGGTACCCAAGGAGAGTTCCAAATGTGTGTGGGTAGAATTTATATCCTATGGGGGTAAAATTGAAAAAAGTTGAAAAAATTTTTTTTAGGACTTAGTCATTTTTCCGTCGTTTATCAGACTTTCAGATGGGGGAAATGTCAGTGAGCGTTCTGATTTCAGTTCCACAGCGATTCTCCCAATGAGTCCTTGATATTTAGTCGTTTTCAGCCAATTTTCTGGATTTTTGAAAATTTCACTTTTTTGTGAAAATATCAACTAAATGAGGGAATAATATGTATGAGGGTACCCCAGGAGAGTTCCAAATGTGTGTGGGTAGAATATATATCCCACGGGGGTAAAATTGAAAAAAGTTTAATAAATTTTTTTTGGGACTTAGTCATTTTTCCGTCGTTTACCAGACTTTCAGATAGGGGAATTGTCAGTGAGCATTCCGATTTCAGTTCCAGAGCGATTCGCCCAATGAATCCTTGATATTTAGTAGTTTTCAGCCAATTTTCTGGATTTTTGAAAATTTCACTTTTTTGTGAAAATATCCACTAAATGACGGAATAACATGTGTGAGGGTACCCCAGGAGAGTTCCAAATGTGTGTGGGTAGAATATATATCCCACGGGGATAAAATTGAAAAAAGTTGAAAATTTTTTTTTTTTCGACTTACTAATTTTTCCGGCGTTCATCAGACTTTCAGATAGGGGAAATGTGAGTGAGCGTTCCGATTTCAGTTCCTGAGCGATTCGCCCAATGAGTCCTTGATATTTAGTCGTTTTCAGCCAATTTTCTGGATTTTTAAAAATTTCACTTTTTTGTGAAAATATCCTCTAAATGAGGGAATAATATGTGTGAGGGTACCCCAGGAGAGTTATAAATGTGTGTGGGTAGAATATATATCCCACGGGGGTAAAATTGAAAAAAGTTGAAAAATTTTTTTTTTGGGACTTAGTCATTTTTCCGGCGTTTATCAGACTTTCAGATAGGGGAAATGTCAGTGAGTGTTCTGATTTCAGTTCCAGAGCGATTCGCCCAATGAGTCCTTGATATTTAGTCATTTTCAGCTAATTTTCAGGATTTTTGAAAATTTCACTTTTTTGTGAAAATATCCACTAAATGAGGGAATAATATGTGTGAGGGTACCCCAGGAGAGTTCCAAATGTGTGTGGGTAGAATATATATCCCACGGGAGTAAAATTGAAAAAAGTTGAAAAATTTTTTTTTTTGGTCTTAGTCATTTTTCCGGCGTTTATCAGACTTTCAGATAGGGGAAATGTCAGTGAGCATTCCGATTTCAGTTCCAGAGCGATTCGCCCAATGAGTCCTTGATATTTAGTCGTTTTCAGCCAGTTTTCTGGATTTTTGAAAATTTCACCTTTTTGTGAAAATATCCACTAAATGAGGGAATAATATGTGTGAGGGTACCCCAGGAGAGTTCCAAATGTGTGTGGGTAGAATATATATCCCACGGGGGTAAAATTGAAAAAAGTTGAAAATTTTTTTTTTTTAGACTTAGTCATTTTTCCGGCGTTTATCAGACTTTCAGATAGGGGAATTGTCAGTGAGCGTTCCGATTTCAGTTCCAGAGCGATTCGCCCAATGAGTCCTTGATATTTAGTCGTTTTCAGCCAATTTTCTGGATTTTTAAAAATTTCACTTTTTTGTGAAAATATCCACTAAATGAGGGAATAATATGTGTGAGGGTACCAAAGGAGAGTTCCAAATGTGTGTGGGTAGAATATATATCCCACGGGGATAAAATTGAAAAAAGTTGAAAAAAATTTTTTTTTAGACTTACTAATTTTTCCGGCGTTCATCAGACTTTCAGATAGGGGAAATGTCAGTGAGCATTCCGATATCAGTTCCAGAGCGATTCGCCCAATGAGTCCTTGATATTTAGTCATTTTCAGCCAATTTTCTGGATTTTTGAAAATTTCACTTTTTTGTGAAAATATCAACTAAATGAGGGAATAATATGTATGAGGGTACCCCAGGAGAGTTCCAAATGTGTGTGGGTAGAATATATATCCCACGGGGGTAAAATTGAAAAAAGTTGAAAAAAAATTTTTTTGGGACTTAGTCATTTTTCCGTCGTTTACCAGACTTTCAGTTAGGGGAAATGTCAGTGACCATTCTGATTTCAGTTCCAGAGCGATTCGCCCAATGAGTCCTTGATATTTAGTCATTTTCAGCCAATTTTCAGGATTTTTGAAAATTTCACTTTTTTGTGAAAATATCCACTAAATGAGGGAATAATATGTGTGAGGGTACCCAAGGAGAGTTGCAAATGTTTGTGGGTAGAATATATATCCCACGGGGGTAAAATTGAAAAAAGTTTAATAAATTTTTTTTGGGACTTAGTCATTTTTCCGTCGTTTACCAGACTTTCAGATAGGGGAATTGTCAGTGAGCATTCCGATTTCAGTTCCAGAGCGATTCGCCCAATGAATCCTTGATATTTAGTAGTTTTCAGCCAATTTTCTGGATTTTTGAAAATTTCACTTTTTTGTGAAAATATCCACTAAATGACGGAATAACATGTGTGAGGGTACCCCAGGAGAGTTCCAAATGTGTGTGGGTAGAATATATATCCCACGGGGATAAAATTGAAAAAAGTTGAAAATTTTTTTTTTTTCGACTTACTAATTTTTCCGGCGTTCATCAGACTTTCAGATAGGGGAAATGTGAGTGAGCGTTCCGATTTCAGTTCCTGAGCGATTCGCCCAATGAGTCCTTGATATTTAGTCGTTTTCAGCCAATTTTCTGGATTTTTAAAAATTTCACTTTTTTGTGAAAATATCCTCTAAATGAGGGAATAATATGTGTGAGGGTACCCCAGGAGAGTTATAAATGTGTGTGGGTAGAATATATATCCCACGGGGGTAAAATTGAAAAAAGTTGAAAAATTTTTTTTTTGGGACTTAGTCATTTTTCCGGCGTTTATCAGACTTTCAGATAGGGGAAATGTCAGTGAGTGTTCTGATTTCAGTTCCAGAGCGATTCGCCCAATGAGTCCTTGATATTTAGTCATTTTCAGCTAATTTTCAGGATTTTTGAAAATTTCACTTTTTTGTGAAAATATCCACTAAATGAGGGAATAATATGTGTGAGGGTACCCCAGGAGAGTTCCAAATGTGTGTGGGTAGAATATATATCCCACGGGAGTAAAATTGAAAAAAGTTGAAAAATTTTTTTTTTTGGTCTTAGTCATTTTTCCGGCGTTTATCAGACTTTCAGATAGGGGAAATGTCAGTGAGCATTCCGATTTCAGTTCCAGAGCGATTCGCCCAATGAGTCCTTGATATTTAGTCGTTTTCAGCCAATTTTCTGGATTTTTGAAAATTTCACCTTTTTGTGAAAATATCCACTAAATGAGGGAATAATATGTGTGAGGGTACCCCAGGAGAGTTCCAAATGTGTGTGGGTAGAATATATATCCCACGGGGGTAAAATTGAAAAAAGTTGAAAAATTTTTTTTTTTAGACTTAGTCATTTTTCCGGCGTTTATCAGACTTTCAGATAGGGGAATTGTCAGTGAGCGTTCCGATTTCAGTTCCAGAGCGATTCGCCCAATGAGTCCTTGATATTTAGTCATTTTCAGCCAATTTTCTGGATTTTTGAAAATTTCACTTTTTTGTGAAAATATCCACTAAATGAGGGAATAATATGTGTGAGGGTACCCCAGGAGAGTTCCAAATGTGTGTGGGTAGAATATATATCCCACGGGGGTAAAATTGAAAAAAGTTGAAAAAAATTTTTTTGGGGACTTAGTCATTTTTCCGGCGTTTATCCGACTTTCAGATAGGGAAAATGTCAGTGAGCGTTCAGATTTCAGTTCCAGAGCGATTCGCCCAATGAGTCCTTGATATTTAGTCGTTTTCAGCCAATTTTCAGGATTTTTGAAAATTTCACTTTTTTGTGAAAATATCAACTAAATGAGGGAATAATATGTATGAGGGTACCCCAGGAGAGTTCCAAATGTGTGTGGGTAGAATATATATCTCACGGGGGTAAAATTGAAAAAAGTTGAAAAAAAATTTTTTTGGGACTTAGTCATTTTTCCGGCGTTTATCAGACTTTCAGTTAGGGGAAATGTCAGTGACCATTCTGATTTCAGTTCCAGAGCGATTCGCCCAATGAGTCCTTGATATTTAGTCGTTTTCAGCCAATTTTCAGGATTTTTGAAAATTTCACTTTTTTGTGAAAATATCCACTAAATGAGTGAATAATATGTGTGAGGGTACCCCAGGAGAGGTCCAAATGTGTGTGGGTAGAATATATATCCCTCGGGGGTAAAATTGAAAAAAGTTGAAAAATTTTTTTTTTTAGACTTAGTCATTTTTCCGGCGTTTATCAGACTTTCAGATAGGGGAATTGTCAGTGAGCGTTCCGATTTCAGTTCCAGAGCGATTCGCCCAATGAGTCCTTGATATTTAGTCGTTTTCAGGCAATTTTCTGGATTTTTAAAAATTTCACTTTTTTGTGAAAATATCCACTAAATGAGGGAATAATATGTGTGAGGGTACCAAAGGAGAGTTCCAAATGTGTGTGGGTAGAATATATATCCCACGGGGATAAAATTGAAAAAAGTTGAAAAAAATTTTTTTTTAGACTTACTAATTTTTCCGGCGTTCATCAGACTTTCAGATAGGGGAAATGTCAGTGAGCATTCCGATATCAGTTCCAGAGCGATTCGCCCAATGAGTCCTTGATATTTAGTCGTTTTCAGCCAATTTTCAGGATTTTTGAAAATTTCACTTTTTTGTGAAAATATCCACAAAATGAGGGAATAATATGTGTGAGGGTACCCAAGGAGAGTTGCAAATGTGTGTGGGTAGAATATATATCCCACGGGGGTAAAATTGAAAAAAGTTTAATAAATTTTTTTTGGGACTTAGTCATTTTTCCGTCGTTTACCAGACTTTCAGATAGGGGAATTGTCAGTGAGCGTTCCGATTTCAGTTCCTGAGCGATTCGCCCAATGAATCCTTGATATTTAGTAGTTTTCAGCCAATTTTCTGGATTTTTGAAAATTTCACTTTTTTGTGAAAATATCCACTAAATGACGGAATAATATGTGTGAGGGTACCCCAGGAGAGTTCCAAATGTGTGTGGGTAGAATATATATCCCACGGGGGTAAAATTGAAAAAAGTTGAAAAAAAATTTTTTTGGGACTTAGTCATTTTTTTCCGTCGTTTATCAGACTTTCAGATAGGGGAAATGTCAGTGAGCGTTCTGATTTCAGTTCCAGAGCGATTCGCCCAATGAGTCCTTGATATTTAGTCGTTTTCAGCCAATTTTCTAGATTTTTAAAAATTTCTTTTTTTTGTGAAAATATCCACTAAATGAGGGAATAATATGTGTGAGGGTACCCCAGGAGAGGTCCAAATGTGTGTGGGTAGAATATATATCCCTCGGGGGTAAAATTGAAAAAAGTTGAAAAAAATTTTTTTTTGGACTTAGTCATTTTTCCGGCGTTTATCAGACTTTCAGATAGCGGAAATGTCAGTGAGCATTCCGATTTCAGTTCCAGAGCGATTCGCCCAATGAGTCCTTGATATTTCGTCGTTTTCAGCCAATTTTCTAGATTTTTAAAAATTTCACTTTTTTGTGAAAATATCCACTAATTGAGGGAATAATATGTGTGAGGGTACCCCAGGAGAGTTCCAAATGTGTGTGGGTAGAATATATATCCCACGGGGGTAAAATTGAAAAAAGTTGAAAAATTTTTTTTTTTGGACTTAGTCATTTTTCCGGCGTTTATCAGACTTTCAGATAGGGGAAATGTCAGTGAGTGTTCTGATTTCAGTTCCAGAGCGATTCGCCCAATGAGTCCTTGATATTTAGTAATTTTCAGCCAATTTTCAGGATTTTTGAAAATTTCACTTTTTTGTGAAAATATCCACTAAATGAGGGAATAATATGTGTGAGGGTACCCCAGGAGAGTTCCAAATGTGTGTGGGTAGAATATATATCCCACGGGGGTAAAATTGAAAAAAGTTGAAAAATTTTTTTTTTTGGTCTTAGTCATTTTTCCGGCGTTTATCAGACTTTCAGATAGGGGAAATGTCAGTGAGCATTCCGATTTCAGTTCCAGAGCGATTCGCCCAATGAGTCCTTGATATTTAGTCGTTTTCAGCCAATTTTCTGGATTTTTGAAAATTTCACCTTTTTGTGAAAATATCCACTAAATGAGGGAATAATATGTGTGAGGGTACCCCAGGAGAGTTCCAAATGTGTGTGGGTAGAATATATATCCTACGGGGGTAAAATTGAAAAAAGTTGAAAAATTTTTTTTTTTAGACTTAGTCATTTTTCCGGCGTTTATCAGACTTTCAGATAGGGGAATTGTCAGTGAGCATTCCGATTTCAGTTCCAGAGCGATTCGCCCAATGAGTCCTTGATATTTAGTCGTTTTCAGGCAATTTTCTGGATTTTTAAAAATTTCACTTTTTTGTGAAAATATCCACTAAATGAGGGAATAATATGTGTGAGGGTACCAAAGGAGAGTTCCAAATGTGTGTGGGTAGAATATATATCCCACGGGGATAAAATTGAAAAAAGTTGAAAAAAATTTTTTTTTAGACTTACTAATTTTTCCGGCGTTCATCAGACTTTCAGATAGGGGAAATGTCAGTGAGCATTCCGATATCAGTTCCAGAGCGATTCGCCCAATGAGTCCTTGATATTTAGTCGTTTTCAGCCAATTTTCAGGATTTTTGAAAATTTCACTTTTTTGTGAAAATATCCACAAAATGAGGGAATAATATGTGTGAGGGTACCCAAGGAGAGTTGCAAATGTGTGTGGGTAGAATATATATCCCACGGGGGTAAAATTGAAAAAAGTTTAATAAATTTTTTTTGGGACTTAGTCATTTTTCCGTCGTTTACCAGACTTTCAGATAGGGGAATTGTCAGTGAGCGTTCCGATTTCAGTTCCTGAGCGATTCGCCCAATGAATCCTTGATATTTAGTAGTTTTCAGCCAATTTTCTGGATTTTTGAAAATTTCACTTTTTTGTGAAAATATCCACTAAATGACGGAATAATATGTGTGAGGGTACCCCAGGAGAGTTCCAAATGTGTGTGGGTAGAATATATATCCCACGGGGGTAAAATTGAAAAAAGTTGAAAAAAAATTTTTTTGGGACTTAGTCATTTTTTTCCGTTGTTTATCAGACTTTCAGATAGGGGAAATGTCAGTGAGCGTTCCGATTTCAGTTCCAGAGCGATTCGCCCAATGAGTCCTTGATATTTCGTCGTTTTCAGCCAATTTTCTAGATTTTTAAAAATTTCACTTTTTTGTGAAAATATCCACTAATTGAGGGAATAATATGTGTGAGGGTACCCCAGGAGAGTTCCAAATGTGTGTGGGTAGAATATATATCCCACGGGGGTAAAATTGAAAAAAGTTGAAAAATTTTTTTTTTTGGACTTAGTCATTTTTCCGGCGTTTATCAGACTTTCAGATAGGGGAAATGTCAGTGAGTGTTCTGATTTCAGTTCCAGAGCGATTCGCCCAATGAGTCCTTGATATTTAGTCATTTTCAGCCAATTTTCAGGATTTTTGAAAATTTCACTTTTTTGTGAAAATATCCACTAAATGAGGGAATAATATGTGTGAGGGTACCCCAGGAGAGTTCCAAATGTGTGTGGGTAGAATATATATCCCACGGGGGTAAAATTGAAAAAAGTTGAAAAATTTTTTTTTTTGGTCTTAGTCATTTTTCCGGCGTTTATCAGACTTTCAGATAGGGGAAATGTCAGTGAGCATTCCGATTTCAGTTCCAGAGCGATTCGCCCAATGAGTCCTTGATATTTAGTCGTTTTCAGCCAATTTTCTGGATTTTTGAAAATTTCACCTTTTTGTGAAAATATCCACTAAATGAGGGAATAATATGTGTGAGGGTACCCCAGGAGAGTTCCAAATGTGTGTGGGTAGAATATATATCCCACGGGGGTAAAATTGAAAAAAGTTGAAAAATTTTTTTTTTTAGACTTAGTCATTTTTCCGGCGTTTATCAGACTTTCAGATAGGGGAATTGTCAGTGAGCGTTCCGATTTCAGTTCCAGAGCGATTCGCCCAATGAGTCCTTGATATTTAGTCGTTTTCAGGCAATTTTCTGGATTTTTAAAAATTTCACTTTTTTGTGAAAATATCCACTAAATGAGGGAATAATATGTGTGAGGGTACCAAAGGAGAGTTCCAAATGTGTGTGGGTAGAATATATATCCCACGGGGATAAAATTGAAAAAAGTTGAAAAAAATTTTTTTTTAGACTTACTAATTTTTCCGGCGTTCATCAGACTTTCAGATAGGGGAAATGTCAGTGAGCATTCCGATATCAGTTCCAGAGCGATTCGCCCAATGAGTCCTTGATATTTAGTCGTTTTCAGCCAATTTTCAGGATTTTTGAAAATTTCACTTTTTTGTGAAAATATCCACAAAATGAGGGAATAATATGTGTTAGGGTACCCAAGGAGAGTTGCAAATGTGTGTGGGTAGAATATATATCCCACGGGGGTAAAATTGAAAAAAGTTTAATACATTTTTTTTGGGACTTAGTCATTTTTCCGTCGTTTACCAGACTTTCAGATAGGGGAATTGTCAGTGAGCGTTCCGATTTCAGTTCCTGAGCGATTCGCCCAATGAATCCTTGATACTTAGTAGTTTTCAGCCAATTTTCTGGATTTTTGAAAATTTCACTTTTTTGTGAAAATATCCACTAAATGACGGAATAATATGTGTGAGGGTACCCCAGGAGAGTTCCAAATGTGTGTGGGTAGAATATATATCCCACGGGGGTAAAATTGAAAAAAGTTGAAAAAAAATTTTTTTGGGACTTAGTCATTTTTTTCCGTCGTTTATCAGACTTTCAGATAGGGGAAATGTCAGTGAGCGTTCTGATTTCAGTTCCAGAGCGATTCGCCCAATGAGTCCTTGATATTTAGTCGTTTTCAGCCAATTTTCTAGATTTTTAAAAATTTCTTTTTTTTGTGAAAATATCCACTAAATGAGGGAATAATATGTGTGAGGGTACCCCAGGAGAGGTCCAAATGTGTGTGGGTAGAATATATATCCCTCGGGGGTAAAATTGAAAAAAGTTGAAAAATTTTTTTTTTTAGACTTAGTCATTTTTCCGGCGTTTATCAGACTTTCAGATAGGGGAATTGTCAGTGAGCGTTCCGATTTCAGTTCCAGAGCGATTCGCCCAATGAGTCCTTGATATTTAGTCGTTTTCAGGCAATTTTCTGGATTTTTAAAAATTTCACTTTTTTGTGAAAATATCCACTAAATGAGGGAATAATATGTGTGAGGGTACCAAAGGAGAGTTCCAAATGTGTGTGGGTAGAATATATATCCCACGGGGATAAAATTGAAAAAAGTTGAAAAAAATTTTTTTTTGGACTTAGTCATTTTTCCGGCGTTTATCAGACTTTCAGATAGCGGAAATGTCAGTGAGCATTCCGATTTCAGTTCCAGAGCGATTCGCCCAATGAGTCCTTGATATTTCGTCGTTTTCAGCCAATTTTCTAGATTTTTAAAAATTTCACTTTTTTGTGAAAATATCCACTAATTGAGGGAATAATATGTGTGAGGGTACCCCAGGAGAGTTCCAAATGTGTGTGGGTAGAATATATATCCCACGGGGGTAAAATTGAAAAAAGTTGAAAAATTTTTTTTTTTGGACTTAGTCATTTTTCCGGCGTTTATCAGACTTTCAGATAGGGGAAATGTCAGTGAGTGTTCTGATTTCAGTTCCAGAGCGATTCGCCCAATGAGTCCTTGATATTTAGTCATTTTCAGCCAATTTTCAGGATTTTTGAAAATTTCACTTTTTTGTGAAAATATCCACTAAATGAGGGAATAATATGTGTGAGGGTACCCCAGGAGAGTTCCAAATGTGTGTGGGTAGAATATATATCCCACGGGGGTAAAATTGAAAAAAGTTGAAAAATTTTTTTTTTTGGTCTTAGTCATTTTTCCGGCGTTTATCAGACTTTCAGATAGGGGAAATGTCAGTGAGCATTCCGATTTCAGTTCCAGAGCGATTCGCCCAATGAGTCCTTGATATTTAGTCGTTTTCAGCCAATTTTCTGGATTTTTGAAAATTTCACCTTTTTGTGAAAATATCCACTAAATGAGGGAATAATATGTGTGAGGGTACCCCAGGAGAGTTCCAAATGTGTGTGGGTAGAATATATATCCCACGGGGGTAAAATTGAAAAAAGTTGAAAAATTTTTTTTTTTAGACTTAGTCATTTTTCCGGCGTTTATCAGACTTTCAGATAGGGGAATTGTCAGTGAGCGTTCCGATTTCAGTTCCAGAGCGATTCGCCCAATGAGTCCTTGATATTTAGTCGTTTTCAGGCAATTTTCTGGATTTTTAAAAATTTCACTTTTTTGTGAAAATATCCACTAAATGAGGGAATAATATGTGTGAGGGTACCAAAGGAGAGTTCCAAATGTGTGTGGGTAGAATATATATCCCACGGGGATAAAATTGAAAAAAGTTGAAAAAAATTTTTTTTTAGACTTACTAATTTTTCCGGCGTTCATCAGACTTTCAGATAGGGGAAATGTCAGTGAGCATTCCGATATCAGTTCCAGAGCGATTCGCCCAATGAGTCCTTGATATTTAGTCGTTTTCAGCCAATTTTCAGGATTTTTGAAAATTTCACTTTTTTGTGAAAATATCCACAAAATGAGGGAATAATATGTGTTAGGGTACCCAAGGAGAGTTGCAAATGTGTGTGGGTAGAATATATATCCCACGGGGGTAAAATTGAAAAAAGTTTAATACATTTTTTTTGGGACTTAGTCATTTTTCCGTCGTTTACCAGACTTTCAGATAGGGGAATTGTCAGTGAGCGTTCCGATTTCAGTTCCTGAGCGATTCGCCCAATGAATCCTTGATACTTAGTAGTTTTCAGCCAATTTTCTGGATTTTTGAAAATTTCACTTTTTTGTGAAAATATCCACTAAATGACGGAATAATATGTGTGAGGGTACCCCAGGAGAGTTCCAAATGTGTGTGGGTAGAATATATATCCCACGGGGGTAAAATTGAAAAAAGTTGAAAAAAAATTTTTTTGGGACTTAGTCATTTTTTTCCGTCGTTTATCAGACTTTCAGATAGGGGAAATGTCAGTGAGCGTTCTGATTTCAGTTCCAGAGCGATTCGCCCAATGAGTCCTTGATATTTAGTCGTTTTCAGCCAATTTTCTAGATTTTTAAAAATTTCTTTTTTTTGTGAAAATATCCACTAAATGAGGGAATAATATGTGTGAGGGTACCCCAGGAGAGGTCCAAATGTGTGTGGGTAGAATATATATCCCTCGGGGGTAAAATTGAAAAAAGTTGAAAAATTTTTTTTTTTGGACTTAGTCATTTTTCCGGCGTTTATCAGACTTTCAGATAGGGGAAATGTCAGTGAGTGTTCTGATTTCAGTTCCAGAGCGATTCGCCCAATGAGTCCTTGATATTTAGTCATTTTCAGCCAATTTTCAGGATTTTTGAAAATTTCACTTTTTTGTGAAAATATCCACTAAATGAGGGAATAATATGTGTGAGGGTACCCCAGGAGAGTTCCAAATGTGTGTGGGTAGAATATATATCCCACGGGGGTAAAATTGAAAAAAGTTGAAAAATTTTTTTTTTTGGTCTTAGTCATTTTTCCGGCGTTTATCAGACTTTCAGATAGGGGAAATGTCAGTGAGCATTCCGATTTCAGTTCCAGAGCGATTCGCCCAATGAGTCCTTGATATTTAGTCGTTTTCAGCCAATTTTCTGGATTTTTGAAAATTTCACCTTTTTGTGAAAATATCCACTAAATGAGGGAATAATATGTGTGAGGGTACCCCAGGAGAGTTCCAAATGTGTGTGGGTAGAATATATATCCCACGGGGGTAAAATTGAAAAAAGTTGAAAAATTTTTTTTTTTGGACTTAGTCATTTTTCCGGCGTTTATCAGACTTTCAGATAGGGGAAATGTGAGTGAGCGTTCCGATTTCAGTTCCAGAGCGATTCGCCCAATGAGTCCTTGATATTTATTCGTTTTCAGCCAATTTTCTGGATTTTTGAAAATTTCACTTTTTTGTGAAAATTTCCACTAAATGAGGGAATAACATGTGTGAGGGTACCCCAGGAGAGTTCCAAATGTGTGTGGGTAGAATATATATCCCACGGGGATAAAATTGAAAAAAGTTGAAAAAAAATTTTTTTTTGGGACATAGTCATTTTTCCGGCGTTTATCAGACTTTCAGATAGGGGAAATGTCAGTGAGCATTCCGATTTCAGTTCCAGAGCGATTCGCCCAATGAGTCCTTGATATTTAGTCGTTTTCAGCCAATTTTCTGGATTTTTGAAAATTTCACTTTTTTGTGAAAATATCCACTAAATGACGGAATAATATGTGTGAGGGTACCCCAGGAGAGTTCCAAATGTGTGTGGGTAGAATATATATCCCACGGGGGTAAAATTGAAAAAAGTTGAAAAAAAATTTTTTGGGGACTTAGTCATTTTATTCCGGCGTTTATCAGACTTTCAGATAGGGGAAATGTCAGTGAGTGTTCTGATTTCAGTTCCAGAGCGATTCGCCCAATGAGTCCTTGATATTTAGTCATTTTCAGCTAATTTTCAGGATTTTTGAAAATTTCACTTTTTTGTGAAAATATCCACTAAATGAGGGAATAATATGTGTGAGGGTACCCCAGGAGAGTTCCAAATGTGTGTGGGTAGAATATATATCCCACGGGAGTAAAATTGAAAAAAGTTGAAAAATTTTTTTTTTTGGTCTTAGTCATTTTTCCGGCGTTTATCAGACTTTCAGATAGGGGAAATGTCAGTGAGCATTCCGATTTCAGTTCCAGAGCGATTCGAATAATGAGTCCTTGATATTTAGTCGTTTTCAGCCAATTTTCTGGATTTTTGAAAATTTCACCTTTTTGTGAAAATATCCACTAAATGAGGGAATAATATGTGTGAGGGTACCCCAGGAGAGTTCCAAATGTGTGTGGGTAGAATATATATCCCACGGGGGTAAAATTGAAAAAAGTTGAAAAATTTTTTTTTTTAGACTTAGTCATTTTTCCGGCGTTTATCAGACTTTCAGATAGGGGAATTGTCAGTGAGCGTTCCGATTTCAGTTCCAGAGCGATTCGCCCAATGAGTCCTTGATATTTAGTCGTTTTCAGGCAATTTTCTGGATTTTTAAAAATTTCACTTTTTTGTGAAAATATCCACTAAATGAGGGAATAATATGTGTGAGGGTACCCCAGGAGAGTTATAAATGTGTGTGGGGAGAATATATATCCCACGGGGGTAAAATTGAAAAAAGTTGAAAAAAAATTTTTTTGGGACTTAGTCATTTTTTTCCGTCGTTTATCAGACTTTCAGATAGGGGAAATGTCAGTGAGCGTTCTGATTTCAGTTCCAGAGCGATTCGCCCAATGAGTCCTTGATATTTAGTCGTTTTCAGCCAATTTTCTAGATTTTTAAAAATTTCTTTTTTTTGTGAAAATATCCACTAAATGATGGAATAATATGTGTGAGGGTACCCCAGGAGAGGTCCAAATGTGTGTGGGTAGAATATATATCCCTCGGGGGTAAAATTGAAAAAAGTTGAAAAAATTTTTTTTTTGGACTTAGTAATTTTTCCGGCGTTTATCAGACTTTCAGATAGCGGAAATGTCAGTGAGCATTCCGATTTCAGTTCCAGAGCGATTCGCCCAATGAATCCTTGATATTTCGTCGTTTTCAGCCAATTTTCTAGATTTTTAAAAATTTCACTTTTTTGTGAAAATATCCACTAAATGAGGGAATAATATGTGTGAGGGTACCCCAGGAGAGTTCCAAATGTGTGTGGGTAGAATATATATCCCACGGGGGTAAAATTGAAAAAAGTTGAAAAAATTTTTTTTTTGGACTTAGTCATTTTTCCGGCGTTTATCAGACTTTCAGATAGGGGAAATGTCAGTGAGTGTTCTGATTTCAGTTCCAGAGCGATTCGCCCAATGAGTCCTTGATATTTAGTCATTTTCAGCCAATTTTCAGGATTTTTGAAAATTTCACTTTTTTGTGAAAATATCCACTAAATGAGGGAATAATATGTGTGAGGGTACCCCAGGAGAGTTCCAAATGTGTGTGGGTAGAATATATATCCCACGGGGGTAAAATTGAAAAAAGTTGAAAAATTTTTTTTTTTGGTCTTAGTCATTTTTCCGGCGTTTATCAGACTTTCAGATAGGGGAAATGTCAGTGAGCATTCCGATTTCAGTTCCAGGGCGATTCGCCCAATGAGTCCTTGATATTTAGTCGTTTACAGCCAATTTTCTGGATTTTTGAAAATTTCACCTTTTTGTGAAAATATCCACTAAATGAGGGAATAATATGTGTGAGGGTACCCCAGGAGAGTTCCAAATGTGTGTGGGTAGAATATATATCCCACGGGGGTAAAATTGAAAAAAGTTGAAAAATTTTTTTTTTTGGACTTAGTCATTTTTCCGGCGTTTATCAGACTTTCAGATAGGGGAAATGTGAGTGAGCGTTCCGATTTCAGTTCCAGAGCGATTCGCCCAATGAGTCCTTGATATTTATTCGTTTTCAGCCAATTTTCTGGATTTTTGAAAATTTCACTTTTTTGTGAAAATTTCCACTAAATGAGGGAATAATATGTGTGAGGGTACCCCAGGAGAGTTCCAAATGTGTGTGGGTAGAATATATATCCCACGGGGGTAAAATTGAAAAAAGTTGAAAAATTTTTTTTTTTAGACTTAGTCATTTTTCCGGCGTTTATCAGACTTTCAGATAGGGGAATTGTCAGTGAGCGTTCCGATTTCAGTTCCAGAGCGATTCGCCCAATGAGTCCTTGATATTTAGTCGTTTTCAGCCAATTTTCAGGATTTTTGAAAATTTCACTTTTTTGTGAAAATATCCACAAAATGAGGGAATAATATGTGTGAGGGTACCCAAGGAGAGTTGCAAATGTGTGTGGGTAGAATATATATCCCACGGGGGTAAAATTGAAAAAAGTTTAATAAATTTTTTTTTGGGACTTAGTCATTTTTCCATCGTTTACCAGACTTTCAGATAGGGGAATTGTCAGTGAGCGTTCCGATTTCAGTTCCTGAGCGATTCGCCCAATGAATCCTTGATATTTAGTAGTTTTCAGCCAATTTTCTGGATTTTTGAAAATTTCACTTTTTTGTGAAAATATCCACTAAATGACGGAATAATATGTGTAAGGGTACCCCAGGAGAGTTCCAAATGTGTGTGGGTAGAATATATATCCCACGGGGGTAAAATTGAAAAAAGTTGAAAAAAAATTTTTTTGGGACTTAGTCATTTTTTTCCGTCGTTTATCAGACTTTCAGATAGGGGAAATGTCAGTGAGCGTTCTGATTTCAGTTCCAGAGCGATTCGCCCAATGAGTCCTTGATATTTAGTCGTTTTCAGCCAATTTTCTAGATTTTTAAAAATTTCTTTTTTTTGTGAAAATATCCACTAAATGAGAGAATAATATGTGTGAGGGTACCCCAGGAGAGGTCCAAATGTGTGTGGGTAGAATATATATCCCTCGGGGGTAAAATTGAAAAAAGTTGAAAAAATTTTTTTTTTGGACTTAGTCATTTTTCCGGCGTTTATCAGACTTTCAGATAGCGGAAATGTCAGTGAGCATTCCGATTTCAGTTCCAGAGCGATTCGCCCAATGAGTCCTTGATATTTCGTCGTTTTCAGCCAATTTTCTAGATTTTTAAAAATTTCACTTTTTTGTGAAAATATCCACTAAATGAGGGAATAATATGTGTGAGGGTACCCCAGGAGAGTTCCAAATGTGTGTGGGTAGAATATATATCCCACGGGGGTAAAATTGAAAAAAGTTGAAAAATTTTTTTTTTTGGTCTTAGTCATTTTTCCGGCGTTTATCAGACTTTCAGATAGGGGAAATGTCAGTGAGCATTCCGATTTCAGTTCCAGAGCGATTCGCCCAATGAGTCCTTGATATTTAGTCGTTTTCAGCCAATTTTCTGGATTTTTGAAAATTTCACCTTTTTGTGAAAATATCCACTAAATGAGGGAATAATATGTGTGAGGGTACCCCAGGAGAGTTCCAAATGTGTGTGGGTAGAATATATATCCCACGGGGGTAAAATTGAAAAAAGTTGAAAAATTTTTTTTTTTGGACTTAGTCATTTTTCCGGCGTTTATCAGACTTTCAGATAGGGGAAATGTGAGTGAGCGTTCCGATTTCAGTTCCAGAGCGATTCGCCCAATGAGTCCTTGATATTTATTCGTTTTCAGCCAATTTTCTGGATTTTTGAAAATTTCACTTTTTTGTGAAAATTTCCACTAAATGAGGGAATAATATGTGTGAGGGTACCCCAGGAGAGTTCCAAATGTGTGTGGGTAGAATATATATCCCACGGGGATAAAATTGAAAAAAGTTGAAAAAAAATTTTTTTTTGGGACATAGTCATTTTTCCGGCGTTTATCAGACTTTCAGATAGGGGAAATGTCAGTGAGCATTCCGATTTCAGTTCCAGAGCGATTCGCCCAATGATTCCTTGATATTTAGTCGTTTTCAGCCAATTTTCTGGATTTTTGAAAATTTCACTTTTTTGTGAAAATATCCACTAAATGACGGAATAATATGTGTGAGGGTACCCCAGGAGAGTTCCAAATGTGTGTGGGTAGAATATATATCCCACGGGGGTAAAATTGAAAAAAGTTGAAAAAAAATTTTTTGGGGACTTAGTCATTTTATTCCGGCGTTTATCAGACTTTCAGATAGGGGAAATGTCAGTGAGTGTTCTGATTTCAGTTCCAGAGCGATTCGCCCAATGAGTCCTTGATATTTAGTCATTTTCAGCTAATTTTCTGGATTTTTGAAAATTTCACTTTTTTGTGAAAATATCCACTAAATGAGGGAATAATATGTGTGAGGGTACCCCAGGAGAGTTCCAAATGTGTGTGGGTAGAATATATATCCCACGGGGGTAAAATTGAAAAAAGTTGAAAAATTTTTTTTTTTGGACTTAGTCATTTTTCCGGCGTTTATCAGACTTTCAGATAGGGGAAATGTGAGTGAGCGTTCCGATTTCAGTTCCAGAGCGATTCGCCCAATGAGTCCTTGATATTTATTCGTTTTCAGCCAATTTTCTGGATTTTTGAAAATTTCACTTTTTTGTGAAAATATCCACTAAATGACGGAATAATATGTGTGAGGGTACCCCAGGAGAGTTCCAAATGTGTGTGGGTAGAATATATATCCCACGGGGGTAAAATTGAAAAAAGTTGAAAAAAATTTTTTTGGGGACTTAGTCATTTTATTCCGGCGTTTATCAGACTTTCAGATAGGGGAAATGTCAGTGAGTGTTCTGATTTCAGTTCCAGAGCGATTCGCCCAATGAGTCCTTGATATTTAGTCATTTTCAGCTAATTTTCAGGATTTTTGAAAATTTCACTTTTTTGTGAAAATATCCACTAAATGAGGGAATAATATGTGTGAGGGTACCCCAGGAGAGTTCCAAATGTGTGTGGGTAGAATATATATCCCACGGGAGTAAAATTGAAAAAAGTTGAAAAATTTTTTTTTTTGGTCTTAGTCATTTTTCCGGCGTTTATCAGACTTTCAGATAGGGGAAATGTCAGTGAGCATTCCGATTTCAGTTCCAGAGCGATTCGACCAATGAGTCCTTGATATTTAGTCGTTTTCAGCCAATTTTCTGGATTTTTGAAAATTTCACCTTTTTGTGAAAATATCCACTAAATGAGGGAATAATATGTGTGAGGGTACCCCAGGAGAGTTCCAAATGTGTGTGGGTAGAATATATATCCCACGGGGGTAAAATTGAAAAAAGTTGAAAAATTTTTTTTTTTAGACTCAGTCATTTTTCCGGCGTTTATCAGACTTTCAGATAGGGGAATTGTCAGTGAGCGTTCCGATTTCAGTTCCAGAGCGATTCGCCCAATGAGTCCTTGATATTTAGTCGTTTTCAGGCAATTTTCTGGATTTTTAAAAATTTCACTTTTTTGTGAAAATATCCACTAAATGAGGGAATAATATGTGTGAGGGTACCAAAGGAGAGTTCCAAATGTGTGTGGGTAGAATATATATCCCACGGGGATAAAATTGAAAAAAGTTGAAAAAAATTTTTTTTTAGACTTACTAATTTTTCCGGCGTTCATCAGACTTTCAGATAGGGGAAATGTCAGTGAGCATTCCGATATCAGTTCCAGAGCGATTCGCCCAATGAGTCCTTGATATTTAGTCGTTTTCAGCCAATTTTCAGGATTTTTGAAAATTTCACTTTTTTGTGAAAATATCCACAAAATGAGGGAATAATATGTGTGAGGGTACCCAAGGAGAGTTGCAAATGTGTGTGGGTAGAATATATATCCCACGGGGGTAAAATTGAAAAAAGTTTAATAATTTTTTTTTTGGGACTTAGTCATTTTTCCGTCGTTTACCAGACTTTCAGATAGGGGAATTGTCAGTGAGCGTTCCGATTTCAGTTCCTGAGCGATTCGCCCAATGAATCCTTGATATTTAGTAGTTTTCAGCCAATTTTCTGGATTTTTGAAAATTTCACTTTTTTGTGAAAATATCCACTAAATGACGGAATAATATGTGTAAGGGTACCCCAGGAGAGTTCCAAATGTGTGTGGGTAGAATATATATCCCTCGGGGGTAAAATTGAAAAAAGTTGAAAAAATTTTTTTTTTGGACTTAGTCATTTTTCCGGCGTTTATCAGACTTTCAGATAGCGGAAATGTCAGTGAGCATTCCGATTTCAGTTCCAGAGCGATTCGCCCAATGAGTCCTTGATATTTCGTCGTTTTCAGCCAATTTTCTAGATTTTTAAAAATTTCACTTTTTTGTGAAAATATCCACTAAATGAGGGAATAATATGTGTGAGGGTACCCCAGGAGAGTTCCAAATGTGTGTGGGTAGAATATATATCCCACGGGGGTAAAATTGAAAAAAGTTGAAAAATTTTTTTTTTTGGTCTTAGTCATTTTTCCGGCGTTTATCAGACTTTCAGATAGGGGAAATGTCAGTGAGCATTCCGATTTCAGTTCCAGAGCGATTCACCCAATGAGTCCTTGATATTTAGTCGTTTTCAGCCAATTTTCTGGATTTTTGAAAATTTCACCTTTTTGTGAAAATATCCACTAAATGAGGGAATAATATGTGTGAGGGTACCCCAGGAGAGTTCCAAATGTGTGTGGGTAGAATATATATCCCACGGGGGTAAAATTGAAAAAAGTTGAAAAATTTTTTTTTTAGACTTAGTCATTTTTCCGGCGTTTATCAGACTTTCAGATAGGGGAATTGTCAGTGAGCGTTCCGATTTCAGTTCCAGAGCGATTCGCCCAATGAGTCCTTGATATTTAGTCGTTTTCAGGCAATTTTCTGGATTTTTAAAACTTTCACTTTTTTGTGAAAATATCCACTAAATGAGGGAATAATATGTGTGAGGGTACCAAAGGAGAGTTCCAAATGTGTGTGGGTAGAATATATATCCCACGGGGATAAAATTGAAAAAAGTTGAAAAAAATTTTTTTTTAGACTTACTAATTTTTCCGGCGTTCATCAGACTTTCAGATAGGGGAAATGTCAGTGAGCATTCCGATATCAGTTCCAGAGCGATTCGCCCAATGAGTCCTTGATATTTAGTCGTTTTCAGCCAATTTTCAGGATTTTTGAAAATTTCACTTTTTTGTGAAAATATCCACGAAATGAGGGAATAATATGTGTGAGGGTACCCAAGGAGAGTTGCAAATGTGTGTGGGTAGAATATATATCCCACGGGGGTAAAATTGAAAAAAGTTTAATAAATTTTTTTTTGGGACTTAGTCATTTTTCCGTCGTTTACCAGACTTAGTCATTTTTCCGGCGTTTATCAGACTTTCAGATAGGGGAAATGTCAGTGAGCATTCCGATTTCAGTTCCAGAGCGATTCGACCAATGAGTCCTTGATATTTAGTCGTTTTCAGCCAATTTTCTGGATTTTTGAAAATTTCACCTTTTTGTGAAAATATCCACTAAATGAGGGAATAATATGTGTGAGGGTACCCCAGGAGAGTTCCAAATGTGTGTGGGTAGAATATATATCCCACGGGGGTAAAATTGAAAAAAGTTGAAAAATTTTTTTTTTTAGACTTAGTCATTTTTCCGGCGTTTATCAGACTTTCAGATAGGGGAATTGTCAGTGAGCGTTCCGATTTCAGTTCCAGAGCGATTCGCCCAATGAGTCCTTGATATTTAGTCGTTTTCAGGCAATTTTCTGGATTTTTAAAAATTTCACTTTTTTGTGAAAATATCCACTAAATGAGGGAATAATATGTGTGAGGGTACCAAAGGAGAGTTCCAAATGTGTGTGGGTAGAATATATATCCCACGGGGATAAAATTGAAAAAAGTTGAAAAAAATTTTTTTTTAGACTTACTAATTTTTCCGGCGTTCATCAGACTTTCAGATAGGGGAAATGTCAGTGAGCATTCCGATATCAGTTCCAGAGCGATTCGCCCAATGAGTCCTTGATATTTAGTCGTTTTCAGCCAATTTTCAGGATTTTTGAAAATTTCACTTTTTTGTGAAAATATCCACAAAATGAGGGAATAATATGTGTGAGGGTACCCAAGGAGAGTTGCAAATGTGTGTGGGTAGAATATATATCCCACGGGGGTAAAATTGAAAAAAGTTTAATAAATTTTTTTTGGGACTTAGTCATTTTTCCGTCGTTTACCAGACTTTCAGATAGGGGAATTGTCAGTGAGCGTTCTGATTTCAGTTCCAGAGCGATTCGCCCAATGAGTCCTTGATATTTAGTCATTTTCAGCCAATTTTCTGGATTTTTGAAAATTTCACTTTTTTGTGAAAATATCCACTAAATGAGGGAATAATATGTGTGAGGGTACCCCAGGAGAGTTCCAAATGTGTGTGGGTAGAATATATATCCCACGGGGGTAAAATTGAAAAAAGTTGAAAAATTTTTTTTTTTTGGTCTTAGTCATTTTATTCCGGCGTTTATCAGACTTTCAGATAGGGGAAATGTCAGTGAGCGTTCAGATTTCAGTTCCAGAGCGATTTGCCCAATGAGTCCTTGATATTTAGTCGTTTTCAGCCAATTTTCTGGATTTTTGAAAATTTCACTTTTTTGTGAAAATATCCACTAAATGACGGAATAATATGTGTGAGGGTACCCCAGGAGAGTTCCAAATGTGTGTGGGTAGAATATATATCCCACGGGGGTAAAATTGAAAAAAGTTGAAAAAAAATTTTTTGGGGACTTAGTCATTTTATTCCGGCGTTTATCAGACTTTCAGATAGGGGAAATGTCAGTGAGCGTTCAGATTTCAGTTCCAGAGCGATTTGCCCAATGAGTCCTTGATATTTAGTCGTTTTCAGCCAATTTTCTGGATTTTTGAAAATTTCACTTTTTTGTGAAAATATCCACTAAATGAGAGAATAATATGTGTGAGGGTACCCAAGGAGAGTGCCAAATGTGTGTGGGTAGAATATATATCCCACGGGGGTAAAATTGAAAAAAGTAAAAAAAATTTTTTTTTGGGACTTAGTCATTTTTCTGTCGTTTACCAGACTTTCAGATAGGGGAATTGTCAGTGAGCGTTCCGATTTCAGTTCCAGAGCGATTCGCCCAATGAATCCTTGATATTTAGTAGTTTTCAGCCAATTTTCTGGATTTTTGAAAATTTCACTTTTTTGTGAAAATATCCACTAAATGAGGGAATAAGATGTGTGAGGGTACCCCAGGAGAGTTCCAAATGTGTGTGGGTAGAATATATATCCTATGGGGGTAAAATTGAAAAAAGTTGAAAAATTTTTTTTTGGGGACTTAGTCATTTTTCCGGCGTTTATCAGACTTTCAGATAGGGGAAATGTCAGTGAGCGTTCAGATTTCAGTTCCAAAGCGATTCGCCCAATGAGTCCTTGATATTTAGTCGTTTTCAGCCAATTTTCTGGATTTTTGAAAATTTCACTTTTTTGTGAAAATATCCACTAAATGAGGGAATAATATGTGTGAGGGTACCCAAGGAGAGTTCCAAATGTGTGTGGGTAGAATATATATCCAACGGGGGTAAAATTGAAAAAAGTTGAAAAAAATTTTTTTTGGGACTTAGTCATTTTTTTCCGTCGTTTATCAGACTTTCAGATAGGGGAAATGTCAGTGAGCATTCTGATTTCAGTTCCAGAGCGATTCGCCCAATGAGTCCTTGATATTTAGTCATTTTCAGCCAATTTTCTAGATTTTTAAAAATTTCTTTTTTTTGTGAAAATATCCACTAAATGAGGGAATAATATGTGTGAGGGTACCCAAGGAGAGTTCCAAATGTGTGTGGGTAGAATATATATCCCACAGGGGTAAAATTGAAAAAAGTTTAAAAAAATTTTTTTGGGACTTAGTCATTTTTCCGTCGTTTACCAGACTTTCAGATAGGGAAATTGTCAGCGAGCGTTCCGATTTCAGTTCCAGAGCGATTCGCCCAATGAATCCTTGATATTTAGTAGTTTTCAGCCAATTTTCTGGATTTCAGAAAATTTCACTTTTTTGTGAAAATATCCACTAAATGACGGAATAATATGTGTGAGGGTACCCCAGGAGAGGTCCAAATGTGTGTGGGTAGAATATATATCCCTCGGGGGTAAAATTGAAAAAAGTTGAAAAAATTTTTTTTTTTGGACTTAGTCATTTTTCCGGCGTTTATCAGACTTTCAGATAGGGGAAATGTCAGTGAGCGTTCAGATTTCAGTTCCAGAGCGATTCGCCCAATGAGTCCTTGATATTTAGTCGTTTTCAGCCAATTTTCTGGATTTTTGAAAATTTCACTTTTTTGTGAAAATATCCACTAAATGACGGAATAATATGTGTGAGGGTACCCCAGGAGAGTTCCAAATGTGTGTGGGTAGAATATATATCCCACGGGGGTAAAATTGAAAAAAGTTGAAAAAAAATTTTTTGGGACTTAGTCATTTTTCCGGCGTTTATCAGACTTTCAGTTAGGGGAAATGTCAGTGACCATTCTGATTTCAGTTCCAGAGCGATTCGCCCAATGAGTCCTTGATATTTAGTCGTTTTCAGCCAATTTTCTGGATTTTTGAAAATTTCACTTTTTTGTGAAAATATCCACTAAATGACGGAATAATATGTGTGAGGGTACCCCAGGAGAGTTCCAAATGTGTGTGGGTAGAATATATATCCCACGGAGGTAAAATTGGAAAAAGTTGAAAAAAATTTTTTAGGGACTTAGTCATTTTTCCGGCGTTTATCAGACTTTCAGTTAGGGGAAATGTCAGTGACCATTCTGATTTCAGTTCCAGAGCGATTCGCCCAATGAGTCCTTGATATTTAGTCGTTTTCAGCCAATTTTCTAGATTTTTAAAAATTTCTTTTTTTTGTGAAAATATCCACTAAATGAGGGAATAATATGTGTGAGGGTACCCAAGGAGAGTTCCAAATGTGTGTGGGTAGAATATATATCCCACAGGGGTAAAATTGAAAAAAGTTTAAAAAATTTTTTTTGGGACTTAGTCATTTTTCCGTCGTTTACCAGACTTTCAGATAGGGAAATTGTCAGTGAGCGTTCCGATTTCAGTTCCTGAGCGATTCGCCCAATGAATCCTTGATATTTAGTAGTTTTCAGCCAATTTTCTGGATTTCAGAAAATTTCACTTTTTTGTGAAAATATCCACTAAATGACGGAATAATATGTGTGAGGGTACCCCAGGAGAGGTCCAAATGTGTGTGGGTAGAATATATATCCCTCGGGGGTAAAATTGAAAAAAGTTGAAAAAATTTTTTTTTTGGACTTAGTCATTTTTCCGGCGTTTATCAGACTTTCAGATAGGGGAAATGTCAGTGAGCGTTCAGATTTCAGTTCCAGAGCGATTCGCCCAATGAGTCCTTGATATTTAGTCGTTTTCAGCCAATTTTCTGGATTTTTGAAAATTTCACTTTTTTGTGAAAATATCCACTAAATGAGGGAATAATATGTGTGAGGGTACCCAAGGAGAGTTGCAAATGTGTGTGGGTAGAATATATATCCCACGGGGGTAAAATTGAAAAAAGTTTAATAAATTTTTTTTGGGACTTAGTCATTTTTCTGTCGTTTACCAGACTTTCAGATAGGGGAATTGTGAGTGATCGTTCCGATTTCAGTTCCAGAGCGATTCGCCCAATGAATCCTTGATATTTAGTAGTTTTCAGAAAATTATCTGGATTTTTGAAAATGTCACTTTTTTGTGAAAATATCCACTAAATGACGGAATAATATGTGTGAGGGTACCCCAGGAGAGTTCCAAATGTGTGTGGGTAGAATATATATCCTATGGGGGTAAAATTGAAAAAAGTTGAAAAATTTTTTTGGGGGGACTTAGTCATTTTTCCGGCGTTTATCAGACTTTCAGTTAGGGGAAATGTCAGTGACCATTCTGATTTCAGTTCCAGAGCGATTCGCCCAATGAGTCCTTGATATTTAGTCGTTTTCAGCCAATTTTCTAGATTTTTAAAAATTTCTTTTTTTTGTGAAAATATCCACTAAATGAGGGAATAATATGTGTGAGGGTACCCAAGGAGAGTTCCAAATGTGTGTGGGTAGAATATATATCCCACAGGGGTAAAATTGAAAAAAGTTTAAAAAAATTTTTTTGGGACTTAGTCATTTTTCCGTCGTTTACCAGACTTTCAGATAGGGAAATTGTCAGTGAGCGTTCCGATTTCAGTTCCAGAGCGATTCGCCCAATGAATCCTTGATATTTAGTAGTTTTCAGCCAATTTTCTGGATTTCAGAAAATTTCACTTTTTTGTGAAAATATCCACTAAATGACGGAATAATATGTGTGAGGGTACCCCAGGAGAGGTCCAAATGTGTGTGGGTAGAATATATATCCCTCGGGGGTAAAATTGAAAAAAGTTGAAAAAATTTTTTTTTTGGACTTAGTCATTTTTCCGGCGTTTATCAGACTTTCAGATAGGGGAAATGTCAGTGAGCGTTCAGATTTCAGTTCCAGAGCGATTCGCCCAATGAGTCCTTGATATTTAGTCGTTTTCAGCCAATTTTCTGGATTTTTGAAAATTTCACTTTTTTGTGAAAATATCCACTAAATGAGGGAATAATATGTGTGAGGGTACCCCAGGAGAGTTCCAAATGTGTGTGGGTAGAATATATATCCTATGGGGGTAAAATTGAAAAAAGTTGAAAAATTTTTTTGGGGGGACTTAGTCATTTTTCCGGCGTTTATCAGACTTTCAGATAGGGGAAATGTCAGTGAGCGTTCAGATTTCAGTTCCAGAGCGATTCGCCCAATGAGTCCTTGAAATTTAGTCGTTTTCAGCCAATTTTCTGGATTTTTGAAAATTTCACTTTTTTGTGAAAATATCCACTAAATGAGGGAATAATATGTGTGAGGGTACCCAAGGAGAGTTCCAAATGTGTGTGGGTAGAATATATATCCCACGGGGTAAAATTGAAAAAAGTTGCAAAAAATTTTTTTGGGACTTAGTCATTTTTCCAGCGTTTATCAGACTTTCAGTTAGGGGAAATGTCAGTGACCATTCTGATTTCAGTTCCAGAGCGATTCGCCCAATGAGTCCTTGATATTTAGTCGTTTTCAGCCAATTTTCAGGATTTTTGAAAATTTCACTTTTTTGTGAAAATATCCACTAAATGAGGGAATAATATGTGTGAGGGTACCCCAGGAGAGGTCCAAATGTGTGTGGGTAGAATATATATCCCTCGGGGGTAAAATTGAAAAAAGTTGAAAAAATTTTTTTTTTGGACTTAGTCATTTTTCCGGCGTTTATCAGACTTTCAGATAGCGGAAATGTCAGTGAGCATTCCGATTTCAGTTCCACAGCGATTCGCCCAATGAGTCCTTGATATTTCGTCGTTTTCAGCCAATTTTCTGGATTTTTAAAAATTTCACTTTTTTGTGAAAATATCCACTAAATGAGGGAATAATATGTGTGAGGGTACCCCAGGAGAGTTCCAAATGTGTGTGGGTAGAATATATATCCTATGGGGGTAAAATTGAAAAAAGTTGAAAAAATTTTTTTGGGGGACTTAGTCATTTTTCCGGCGTTTATCAGACTTTCAGATAGGGGAAATGTCAGTGAGCGTTCAGATTTCAGTTCCAGAGCGATTCGCCCAATGAGTCCTTGATATTTAGTCGTTTTCAGCCAATTTTCTGGATTTTTGAAAATTTCACTTTTTTGTGAAAATATCCACTAAATGAGGGAATAATATGTGTGAGGGTACCCAAGGAGAGTTCCAAATGTGTGTGGGTAGAATATATATCCCACGGGGTAAAATTGAAAAAAGTTGAAAAAAAATTTTTTGCGACTTAGTCATTTTTCCGGCGTTTATCAGACTTTCAGTTAGGGGAAATGTCAGTGACCATTCTGATTTCAGTTCCAGAGCGATTCGCCCAATGAGTCCTTGATATTTAGTCGTTTTCAGCGAATTTTCAGGATTTTTGAAAATTTCACTTTTTTGTGAAAATATCCACTAAATGAGGGAATAATATGTGTGAGGGTACCCCAGGAGAGTTCCAAATGTGTGTGGGTAGAATATATATTCCACGGGGGTAAAATTGAAAAAAGTTGAAAAAAAATTTTTTTGGGACTTAGTCATTTTTCCGGCATTTATCAGACTTTCAGTTAGGGGAAATGTCAGTGACCATTCTGATTTCAGTTCCAGAGCGATTCGCCCAATGAGACCTTGATATTTAGTCATTTTCAGCCAATTTTCAGGATTTTTGAAAATTTCACATTTTTGTGAAAATATCCACTAAATGAGGGAATAATATGTGTGAGGGTACCCAAGGAGAGTTGCAAATGTGTGTGGGTAGAATATATATCCCACGGGGGTAAAATTGAAAAAAGTTTAATAAATTTTTTTTGGGACTTAGTCATTTTTCTGTCGTTTACCAGACTTTCAGATAGGGGAATTGTGAGTGATCGTTCCGATTTCAGTTCCAGAGCGATTCGCCCAATGAATCCTTGATATTTAGTAGTTTTCAGCCAATTATCTGGATTTTTGAAAATTTCACTTTTTTGTGAAAATATCCACTAAATGACGGAATAATATGTGTGAGGGTACCCCAGGAGAGTTCCAAATGTGTGTGGGTAGAATATATATCCTATGGGGGTAAAATTGAAAAAAGTTGAAAAATTTTTTTGGGGGGACTTAGTCATTTTTCCGGCGTTTATCAGACTTTCAGTTAGGGGAAATGTCAGTGACCATTCTGATTTCAGTTCCAGAGCGATTCGCCCAATGAGTCCTTGATATTTAGTCGTTTTCAGCCAATTTTCTAGATTTTTAAAAATTTCTTTTTTTTGTGAAAATATCCACTAAATGAGGGAATAATATGTGTGAGGGTACCCAAGGAGAGTTCCAAATGTGTGTGGGTAGAATATATATCCCACAGGGGTAAAATTGAAAAAAGTTTAAAAAAATTTTTTTGGGACTTAGTCATTTTTCCGTCGTTTACCAGACTTTCAGATAGGGAAATTGTCAGTGAGCGTTCCGATTTCAGTTCCAGAGCGATTCGCCCAATGAATCCTTGATATTTAGTAGTTTTCAGCCAATTTTCTGGATTTCAGAAAATTTCACTTTTTTGTGAAAATATCCACTAAATGACGGAATAATATGTGTGAGGGTACCCCAGGAGAGGTCCAAATGTGTGTGGGTAGAATATATATCCCTCGAGGGTAAAATTGAAAAAAGTTGAAAAAATTTTTTTTTTGGACTTAGTCATTTTTCCGGCGTTTATCAGACTTTCAGATAGGGGAAATGTCAGTGAGCGTTCAGATTTCAGTTCCAGAGCAATTCGCCCAATGAGTCCTTGATATTTAGTCGTTTTCAGCCAATTTTCCGGATTTTTGAAAATTTCACTTTTTTGTGAAAATATCCACTAAATGACGGAATAATATGTGTGAGGGTACCCAAGGAGAGTTCCAAATGTGTGTGGGTAGAATATATATCCTACGGGGGTAAAATTGAAAAAAGTTGAAAAAAAATTTTTTGGGGACTTAGTCATTTTTCCGGCGTTTATCAGACTTTCAGATAGCGGAAATGTCAGTGAGCATTCCGATTTCAGTTCCACAGCGATTCGCCCAATGAGTCCTTGATATTTCGTCGTTTTCAGCCAATTTTCTGGATTTTTAAAAATTTCACTTTTTTGTGAAAATATCCACTAAATGAGGGAATAATATGTGTGAGGGTACCCCAGGAGAGTTCCAAATGTGTGTGGGTAGAATATATATCCTATGGGGGTAAAATTGAAAAAAGTTGAAAAAATTTTTTTTGGGGACTTAGTCATTTTTCCGGCGTTTATCAGACTTTCAGATAGGGGAAATGTCAGTGAGCGTTCAGATTTCAGTTCCAGAGCGATTCGCCCAATGAGTCCTTGAAATTTAGTCGTTTTCAGCCAATTTTCTGGATTTTTGAAAATTTCACTTTTTTGTGAAAATATCCACTAAATGAGGGAATAATATGTGTGAGGGTACCCAAGGAGAGTTCCAAATGTGTGTGGGTAGAATATATATCCCACGGGGTAAAATTGAAAAAAGTTGCAAAAAAATTTTTTGGGACTTAGTCATTTTTCCGGCGTTTATCAGACTTTCAGTTAGGGGAAATGTCAGTGACCATTCTGATTTCAGTTCCAGAGCGATTCGCCCAATGAGTCCTTGATATTTAGTCGTTTTCAGCCAATTTTCAGGATTTTTGAAAATTTCACTTTTTTGTGAAAATATCCACTAAATGAGGGAATAATATGTGTGAGGGTACCCCAGGAGAGGTCCAAATGTGTGTGGGTAGAATATATATCCCTCGGGGGTAAAATTGAAAAAAGTTGAAAAAATTTTTTTTTTGGACTTAGTCATTTTTCCGGCGTTTATCAGACTTTCAGATAGCGGAAATGTCAGTGAGCATTCCGATTTCAGTTCCACAGCGATTCGCCCAATGAGTCCTTGATATTTCGTCGTTTTCAGCCAATTTTCTGGATTTTTAAAAATTTCACTTTTTTGTGAAAATATCCACTAAATGAGGGAATAATATGTGTGAGGGTACCCCAGGAGAGTTCCAAATGTGTGTGGGTAGAATATATATCCTATGGGGGTAAAATTGAAAAAAGTTGAAAAAATTTTTTTGGGGGACTTAGTCATTTTTCCGGCATTTATCAGACTTTCAGTTAGGGGAAATGTCAGTGACCATTCTGATTTCAGTTCCAGAGCGATTCGCCCAATGAGTCCTTGATATTTAGTCATTTTCAGCCAATTTTCAGGATTTTTGAAAATTTCACTTTTTTGTGAAAATATCCACTAAATGAGGGAATAATATGTGTGAGGGTACCCAAGGAGAGTTGCAAATGTGTGTGGGTAGAATATATATCCCACGGGGGTAAAATTGAAAAAAGTTTAATAAATTTTTTTTGGGACTTACTCATTTTTCTGTCGTTTACCAGACTTTCAGATAGGGGAATTGTGAGTGATCGTTCCGATTTCAGTTCCAGAGCGATTCGCCCAATGAATCCTTGATATTTAGTAGTTTTCAGCCAATTATCTGGATTTTTGAAAATTTCACTTTTTTGTGAAAATATCCACTAAATGAGGGAATAATATGTGTGAGGGTACCCAAGGAGAGTTCCAAATGTGTGTGGGTAGAATATATATCCCACGGGGTAAAATTGAAAAAAGTTGAAAAAAATTTTTTTGGGACTTAGTCATTTTTCCGGCGTTTATCAGACTTTCAGTTAGGGGAAATGTCAGTGACCATTCTGATTTCAGTTCCAGAGCGATTCGCCCAATGAGTCCTTGATATTTAGTCGTTTTCAGCCAATTTTCAGGATTTTTGAAAATTTCACTTTTTTGTGAAAATATCCACTAAATGAGGGAATAATATGTGTGAGGGTACCCCAGGAGAGTTCCAAATGTGTGTGGGTAGAATATATATTCCACGGGGGTAAAATTGAAAAAAGTTGAAAAAAAATTTTTTTGGGACTTAGTCATTTTTCCGGCATTTATCAGACTTTCAGTTAGGGGAAATGTCAGTGACCATTCTGATTTCAGTTCCAGAGCGATTCGCCCAATGAGTCCTTGATATTTAGTCATTTTCAGCCAATTTTCAGGATTTTTGAAAATTTCACTTTTTTGTGAAAATATCCACTAAATGAGGGAATAATATGTGTGAGGGTACCCAAGGAGAGTTGCAAATGTGTGTGGGTAGAATATATATCCCACGGGGGTAAAATTGAAAAAAGTTTAATAAATTTTTTTTGGGACTTAGTCATTTTTCTGTCGTTTACCAGACTTTCAGATAGGGGAATTGTGAGTGATCGTTCCGATTTCAGTTCCAGAGCGATTCGCCCAATGAATCCTTGATATTTAGTAGTTTTCAGCCAATTATCTGGATTTTTGAAAATTTCACTTTTTTGTGAAAATATCCACTAAATGACGGAATAATATGTGTGAGGGTACCCCAGGAGAGTTCCAAATGTGTGTGGGTAGAATATATATCCTACGGGGGTAAAATTGAAAAAAGTTGAAAAAAAATTTTTTTGGGACTTAGTCATTTTTCCGGCGTTTATCAGACTTTCAGATAGCGGAAATGTCAGTGAGCATTCCGATTTCAGTTCCACAGCGATTCGCCCAATGAGTCCTTGATATTTCGTCGTTTTCAGCCAATTTTCTGGATTTTTAAAAATTTCACTTTTTTGTGAAAATATCCACTAAATGAGGGAATAATATGTGTGAGGGTACCCCAGGAGAGTTCCAAATGTGTGTGGGTAGAATATATATCCTATGGGGGTAAAATTGAAAAAAGTTGAAAAAATTTTTTTTGGGACTTAGTCATTTTTCTGTCGTTTACCAGACTTTCAGATAGGGGAATTGTGAGTGATCGTTCCGATTTCAGTTCCAGAGCGATTCGCCCAATGAATCCTTGATATTTAGTAGTTTTCAGCCAATTATCTGGATTTTTGAAAATTTCACTTTTTTGTGAAAATATCCACTAAATGACGGAATAATATGTGTGAGGGTACCCCAGGAGAGTTCCAAATGTGTGTGGGTAGAATATATATCCTATGGGGGTAAAATTGAAAAAAGTTGAAAAATTTTTTTGGGGGGACTTAGTCATTTTTCCGGCGTTTATCAGACTTTCAGATAGGGGAAATGTCAGTGAGCGTTCAGATTTCAGTTCCAGAGCGATTCGCCCAATGAGTCCTTGATATTTAGTCGTTTTCAGCCAATTTTCTGGATTTTTGAAAATTTCACTTTTTTGTGAAAATATCCACTAAATGAGGGAATAATATGTGTGAGGGTACCCAAGGAGAGTTCCAAATGTGTGTGGGTAGAATATATATCCTACGGGGGTAAAATTGAAAAAAGTTGAAAAAATTTTTTTTTGGGACTTAGTAATTTTTCCGTCGTTTATCAGACTTTCTGATAGGGGAAATGTCAGTGAGCGTTCTGATTTCAGTTCCAGAGCGATTCGCCCAATGAGTCCTTGATATTTAGTCGTTTTCAGCCAATTTTCAGGATTTTTGAAAATTTCACTTTTTTGTGAAAATATCAATTAAATGAGGTTATTATATGTATGAGGGTACCCCAGGAGAGTTCCAAATGTGTGTGGGTAGAATATATATCCCACGGGGGTAAAATTGAAAAAAGTTGAAAAAAATTTTTTGGGACTTAGTCATTTTTCCGGCGTTTATCAGACTTTCAGTTAGGGGAAAAGTCAGTGACCATTCTGATTTCAGTTCCAGAGCGATTTTCCCAATGAGTCCTTGATATTTAGTCGTTTTCAGCCAATTTTCAGGATTTTTGAAAATTTCACTTTTTTGTGAAAATATCCACTAAATGAGGGAATAATATGTGTGAGGGTACCCAAGGAGAGTTCCAAATGTGTGTGGGTAGAATTTATATCCTACGGGGGTAAAATTGAAAAAAGTTGAAAAAATTTTTTTTTGGGACTTAGTCATTTTTCCGTCGTTTACCAGACTTTCAGATAGGGGAAATGTCAGTGAGCATTCTGATTTCAGTTCCATAGCGATTCGCCCAATGAGTCCTTAATATTTAGTCGTTTTCAGCCAATTTTCAGGATTTTTGAAAATTTCACTTTTTTGTGAAAATATCCACTAAATGACGGAATAATATGTGTGAGGGTACCCCAGGAGAGGTCCAAATGTGTTTGGGTAGAATATATATCCCTCGGGGGTAAAATTGAAAAAAGTTGAAAAAATTTTTTTTTTGGACTTAGTCATTTTTCCGGCGTTTATCAGACTTTCAGATAGCGGAAATGTCAGTGAGCATTCCAATTTCAGTTCCAGAGCGATTCGCCCAATGAGTCCTTGATATTTAGTCGTTTTCAGCCAATTTTCTGGATTTTTGAAAATTTCACTTTTTTGTGAAAATATCCACTAAATGAGGGAATAATATGTGTGAGGGTACCCAAGGAGAGTTCCAAATGTGTGTGGGTAGAATATATATCCTACGGGGGTAAAATTGAAAAAAGTTGAAAAAATTTTTTTTTGGGACTTAGTCATTTTTCCGTCGTTTACCAGACTTTCAGATAGGGAAATTGTCAGTGAGCGTTCCGATTTCAGTTCCAGAGCGATTCGCCCAATGAATCCTTGATATTTAGTAGTTTTCAGCCAATTTTCTGGATTTCAGAAAATTTCACTTTTTTGTGAAAATATCCACTAAATGACGGAATAATATGTGTGAGGGTACCCTAGGAGAGGTCCAAATGTGTGTGGGTAGAATATATATCCCTCGGGGGTAAAATTGAAAAAAGTTGAAAAAATTTTTTTTTTGGACTTAGTCATTTTTCCGGCGTTTATCAGACTTTCAGATAGCGGAAATGTCAGTGAGCATTCCGATTTCAGTTCCAGAGTGATTCGCCCAATGAGTCCTTGATATTTCGTCGTTTTCAGCCAATTTTCTGGATTTTTAAAAATTTCACTTTTTCGTGAAAATATCCACTAAATGAGGGAATAATATGTGTGAGGGTAACCCAGGAGAGTTCCAAATGTGTGTGGGTAGAATATATATCCTATGGGGGTAAAATTGAAAAAAGTTGAAAAAAATTTTTTTGGGGACTTAGTCATTTTTCCGGCGTTTATCAGCCTTTCAGATAGGGGAAATGTCAGTGAGCGTTCAGATTTCAGTTCCAGAGCGATTCGCCCAATGAGTCCTTGATATTTAGTCGTTTTCAGCCAATTTTCTGGATTTTTGAAAATTTCACTTTTTTGTGAAAATATCCACTAAATGAGGGAATAATATGTGTGAGGGTACCCAAGGAGAGTTCCAAATGTGTGTGGGTAGAATATATATCCTACGGGGGTAAAATTGAAAAAAGTTGAAAAAATTTTTTTTTGGGACTTAGTAATTTTTCCGTCGTTTATCAGACTTTCTGATAGGGGAAATGTCAGTGAGCGTTCTGATTTCAGTTCCAGAGCGATTCGCCCAATGAGTCCTTGATATTTAGTCGTTTTCAGCCAATTTTCAGGATTTTTGAAAATTTCACTTTTTTGTGAAAATATCAATTAAATGAGGTTATTATATGTATGAGGGTACCCCAGGAGAGTTCCAAATGTGTGTGGGTAGAATATATATCCCACGGGGGTAAAATTGAAAAAAGTTGAAAAAAATTTTTTGGGACTTAGTCATTTTTCCGGCGTTTATCAGACTTTCAGTTAGGGGAAAAGTCAGTGACCATTCTGATTTCAGTTCCAGAGCGATTTTCCCAATGAGTCCTTGATATTTAGTCGTTTTCAGCCAATTTTCAGGATTTTTGAAAATTTCACTTTTTTGTGAAAATATCCACTAAATGAGGGAATAATATGTGTGAGGGTACCCAAGGAGAGTTCCAAATGTGTGTGGGTAGAATTTATATCCTACGGGGGTAAAATTGAAAAAAGTTGAAAAAATTTTTTTTTGGGACTTAGTCATTTTTCCGTCGTTTACCAGACTTTCAGATAGGGGAAATGTCAGTGAGCATTCTGATTTCAGTTCCATAGCGATTCGCCCAATGAGTCCTTAATATTTAGTCGTTTTCAGCCAATTTTCAGGATTTTTGAAAATTTCACTTTTTTGTGAAAATATCCACTAAATGACGGAATAATATGTGTGAGGGTACCCCAGGAGAGGTCCAAATGTGTTTGGGTAGAATATATATCCCTCGGGGGTAAAATTGAAAAAAGTTGAAAAAATTTTTTTTTTGGACTTAGTCATTTTTCCGGCGTTTATCAGACTTTCAGATAGCGGAAATGTCAGTGAGCATTCCAATTTCAGTTCCAGAGCGATTCGCCCAATGAGTCCTTGATATTTAGTCGTTTTCAGCCAATTTTCTGGATTTTTGAAAATTTCACTTTTTTGTGAAAATATCCACTAAATGAGGGAATAATATGTGTGAGGGTACCCAAGGAGAGTTCCAAATGTGTGTGGGTAGAATATATATCCTACGGGGGTAAAATTGAAAAAAGTTGAAAAAATTTTTTTTTGGGACTTAGTCATTTTTCCGTCGTTTACCAGACTTTCAGATAGGGAAATTGTCAGTGAGCGTTCCGATTTCAGTTCCAGAGCGATTCGCCCAATGAATCCTTGATATTTAGTAGTTTTCAGCCAATTTTCTGGATTTCAGAAAATTTCACTTTTTTGTGAAAATATCCACTAAATGACGGAATAATATGTGTGAGGGTACCCTAGGAGAGGTCCAAATGTGTGTGGGTAGAATATATATCCCTCGGGGGTAAAATTGAAAAAAGTTGAAAAAATTTTTTTTTTGGACTTAGTCATTTTTCCGGCGTTTATCAGACTTTCAGATAGCGGAAATGTCAGTGAGCATTCCGATTTCAGTTCCAGAGCGATTCGCCCAATGAGTCCTTGATATTTCGTCGTTTTCAGCCAATTTTCTGGATTTTTAAAAATTTCACTTTTTCGTGAAAATATCCACTAAATGAGGGAATAATATGTGTGAGGGTAACCCAGGAGAGTTCCAAATGTGTGTGGGTAGAATATATATCCTATGGGGGTAAAATTGAAAAAAGTTGAAAAAAATTTTTTTGGGGACTTAGTCATTTTTCCGGCGTTTATCAGCCTTTCAGATAGGGGAAATGTCAGTGAGCGTTCAGATTTCAGTTCCAGAGCGATTCGCCCAATGAGTCCTTGATATTTAGTCGTTTTCAGCCAATTTTCTGGATTTTTGAAAATTTCACTTTTTTGTGAAAATATCCACTAAATGAGGGAATAATATGTGTGAGGGTACCCCAGGAGAGGTCCAAATGTGTGTGGGTAGAATATATATCCCTCGGGGGTAAAATTGAAAAAAGTTGAAAAAAATTTTTTTTTGGACTTAGTCATTTTTCCGTCGTTTATCAGACTTTCAGATAGGGGAAATGTCAGTGAGCGTTCTGATTTCAGTTCCAAAGCGATTCTCCCAATGAGTCCTTGATATTTAGTCGTTTTCAGCCAATTTTCAGGATTTTTGAAAATTTCAGTTTTTTGTGAAAATATCAACTAAATGAGGGAATAATATGTATGAGGGTACCCCAGGAGAGTTCCAAATGTGTGTGGGTAGAATATATATTCCACGGGGGTAAAATTGAAAAAAGTTGAAAAAAAATTTTTTTGGGACTTAGTCATTTTTCCGGCGTTTATCAGACATTCAGTTAGGGGAAATGTCAGGGACCATTCTGATTTCAGTTCCAGAGCGATTCGCCCAATGAGTCCTTGATATTTAGTCGTTTTCAGCCAATTTTCTAGATTTTTAAAAATTTCTTTTTTTTGTGAAAATATCCACTAAATGAGGGAATAATATGTGTGAGGGTACCCAAGGAGAGTTCCAAATGTGTGTGGGTAGAATATATATCCCACGGGGGTAAAATTGAAAAAAGTTTAAAAAATTTTTTTTGGGACTTAGTCATTTTTCCGTCGTTTACCAGACTTTCAGATAGGGAAATTGTCAGTGAGCGTTCCGATTTCAGTTCCAGAGCGATTCGCCCAATGAATCCTTGATATTTAGTGGTTTTCAGCCAATTTTCTGGATTTCAGAAAATTACACTTTTTTGTGAAAATATCCACTAAATGACGGAATAATATGTGTGAGGGTACCCCAGGAGAGGTCCAAATGTGTGTGGGTAGAATATATATCCCTCGGGGGTAAAATTGAAAAAAGTTGAAAAAAATTTTTTTTTGGGGACTTAGTCATTTTTCCGGCGTTTATCAGACTTTCAGATAGCGGAAATGTCAGTGAGCATTCCGATTTCAGTTCCAGAGCGATTCGCCCAATGAGTCCTTGATATTTCGTCGTTTTCAGCCAATTTTCTGGATTTTTGAAAATTTCACTTTTTTGTGAAAATATCCACTAAATGAGGGAATAATATGTGTGAGGGTACCCAAGGAGAGTTCCAAATGTGTGTGGGTAGAATTTATATCCTACGGGGTAAAATTGAAAAAAGTTGAAAAAATTTTTTTTTGGGACTTAGTCATTTTTCCGTCGTTTACCAGACTTTCAGATAGGGGAATTGTGAGTGAGCATTCCGATTTCAGTTCCAGAGCGATTCGCCCAATGAGTCCTTGATATTTAGTCGTTTTCAGCCAATTTTCTGGATTTTTAAAAATTTCACTTTTTTGTGAAAATATCCACTAAATGAGGGAATAATATGTGTGAGGGTACCCCAGGAGAGTTCCAAATGTGTGTGGGTAGAATATATATCCTATGGGGGTAAAATTGAAAAAAGTTGAAAAATTTTTTTTTGGGGACTTAGTCATTTTTCCGGCGTTTATCAGACTTTCAGATAGGGGAAATGTCAGTGAGCGTTCAGATTTCAGTTCCAGAGCGATTCGCCCAATGAGTCCTTGATATTTAGTCGTTTTCAGCCAATTTTCTGGATTTTTGAAAATTTCACTTTTTTGTGAAAATATCCACTAAATGAGGGAATAATATGTGTGAGGGTACCCAATGAGAGTTCCAAATGTGTGTGGGTAGAATATATATCCTACGGGGGTAAAATTGAAAAAAGTTGAAAAAATTTTTTTTTGGGACTTAGTCATTTTTCCGTCGTTTATCAGACTTTCAGATAGGGGAAATGTCAGTGAGCGTTCTGATTTCAGTTCCAGAGCGATTCGCCCAATGAGTCCTTGATATTTAGTCGTTTTCAGCCAATTTTCAGGATTTTTGAAAATTTCAGTTTTTTGTGAAAATATCAACTAAATGAGGGAATAATATGTATGAGGGTACCCCAGGAGAGTTCCAAATGTGTGTGGGTAGAATATATATTCCACGGGGGTAAAATTGAAAAAAGTTGAAAAAAAGTTTTTTTGGGACTTAGTCATTTTTCCGGCGTTTATCAGACATTCAGTTAGGGGAAATGTCAGTGACCATTCTGATTTCAGTTCCAGAGCGATTCGCCCAATGAGTCCTTGATATTTAGTCGTTTTCAGCCAATTTTCTGGATTTTTGAAAATTTCACTTTTTTGTGAAAATATCCACTAAATGAGGGAATAATATGTGTGAGGGTACCCAAGGAGAGTTCCAAATGTGTGTGGGTAGAATATATATCCTACGGGGGTAAAATTGAAAAAAGTTGAAAAAATTTTTTTTTGGGACTTAGTAATTTTTCCGTCGTTTATCAGACTTTCTGATAGGGGAAATGTCAGTGAGCGTTCTGATTTCAGTTCCAGAGCGATTCGCCCAATGAGTCCTTGATATTTAGTCGTTTTCAGCCAATTTTCAGGATTTTTGAAAATTTCACTTTTTTGTGAAAATATCAATTAAATGAGGTTATTATATGTATGAGGGTACCCCAGGAGAGTTCCAAATGTGTGTGGGTAGAATATATATCCCACGGGGGTAAAATTGAAAAAAGTTGAAAAAAATTTTTTGGGACTTAGTCATTTTTCCGGCGTTTATCAGACTTTCAGTTAGGGGAAAAGTCAGTGACCATTCTGATTTCAGTTCCAGAGCGATTTTCCCAATGAGTCCTTGATATTTAGTCGTTTTCAGCCAATTTTCAGGATTTTTGAAAATTTCACTTTTTTGTGAAAATATCCACTAAATGAGGGAATAATATGTGTGAGGGTACCCAAGGAGAGTTCCAAATGTGTGTGGGTAGAATTTATATCCTACGGGGGTAAAATTGAAAAAAGTTGAAAAAATTTTTTTTTGGGACTTAGTCATTTTTCCGTCGTTTACCAGACTTTCAGATAGGGGAAATGTCAGTGAGCATTCTGATTTCAGTTCCATAGCGATTCGCCCAATGAGTCCTTAATATTTAGTCGTTTTCAGCCAATTTTCAGGATTTTTGAAAATTTCACTTTTTTGTGAAAATATCCACTAAATGACGGAATAATATGTGTGAGGGTACCCCAGGAGAGGTCCAAATGTGTTTGGGTAGAATATATATCCCTCGGGGGTAAAATTGAAAAAAGTTGAAAAAATTTTTTTTTTGGACTTAGTCATTTTTCCGGCGTTTATCAGACTTTCAGATAGCGGAAATGTCAGTGAGCATTCCAATTTCAGTTCCAGAGCGATTCGCCCAATGAGTCCTTGATATTTAGTCGTTTTCAGCCAATTTTCTGGATTTTTGAAAATTTCACTTTTTTGTGAAAATATCCACTAAATGAGGGAATAATATGTGTGAGGGTACCCAAGGAGAGTTCCAAATGTGTGTGGGTAGAATATATATCCTACGGGGGTAAAATTGAAAAAAGTTGAAAAAATTTTTTTTTGGGACTTAGTCATTTTTCCGTCGTTTACCAGACTTTCAGATAGGGAAATTGTCAGTGAGCGTTCCGATTTCAGTTCCAGAGCGATTCGCCCAATGAATCCTTGATATTTAGTAGTTTTCAGCCAATTTTCTGGATTTCAGAAAATTTCACTTTTTTGTGAAAATATCCACTAAATGACGGAATAATATGTGTGAGGGTACCCTAGGAGAGGTCCAAATGTGTGTGGGTAGAATATATATCCCTCGGGGGTAAAATTGAAAAAAGTTGAAAAAATTTTTTTTTTGGACTTAGTCATTTTTCCGGCGTTTATCAGACTTTCAGATAGCGGAAATGTCAGTGAGCATTCCGATTTCAGTTCCAGAGCGATTCGCCCAATGAGTCCTTGATATTTCGTCGTTTTCAGCCAATTTTCTGGATTTTTAAAAATTTCACTTTTTCGTGAAAATATCCACTAAATGAGGGAATAATATGTGTGAGGGTAACCCAGGAGAGTTCCAAATGTGTGTGGGTAGAATATATATCCTATGGGGGTAAAATTGAAAAAAGTTGAAAAAAATTTTTTTGGGGACTTAGTCATTTTTCCGGCGTTTATCAGCCTTTCAGATAGGGGAAATGTCAGTGAGCGTTCAGATTTCAGTTCCAGAGCGATTCGCCCAATGAGTCCTTGATATTTAGTCGTTTTCAGCCAATTTTCTGGATTTTTGAAAATTTCACTTTTTTGTGAAAATATCCACTAAATGAGGGAATAATATGTGTGAGGGTACCCAAGGAGAGTTCCAAATGTGTGTGGGTAGAATATATATCCTACGGGGGTAAAATTGAAAAAAGTTGAAAAAGTTTTTTTTTGGGACTTAGTAATTTTTCCGTCGTTTATCAGACTTTCTGATAGGGGAAATGTCAGTGAGCGTTCTGATTTCAGTTCCAGAGCGATTCGCCCAATGAGTCCTTGATATTTAGTCGTTTTCAGCCAATTTTCAGGATTTTTGAAAATTTCACTTTTTTGTGAAAATATCAATTAAATGAGGTTATTATATGTATGAGGGTACCCCAGGAGAGTTCCAAATGTGTGTGGGTAGAATATATATCCCACGGGGGTAAAATTGAAAAAAGTTGAAAAAAATTTTTTGGGACTTAGTCATTTTTCCGGCGTTTATCAGACTTTCAGTTAGGGGAAAAGTCAGTGACCATTCTGATTTCAGTTCCAGAGCGATTTTCCCAATGAGTCCTTGATATTTAGTCGTTTTCAGCCAATTTTCAGGATTTTTGAAAATTTCACTTTTTTGTGAAAATATCCACTAAATGAGGGAATAATATGTGTGAGGGTACCCAAGGAGAGTTCCAAATGTGTGTGGGTAGAATTTATATCCTACGGGGGTAAAATTGAAAAAAGTTGAAAAAATTTTTTTTTGGGACTTAGTCATTTTTCCGTCGTTTACCAGACTTTCAGATAGGGGAAATGTCAGTGAGCATTCTGATTTCAGTTCCATAGCGATTCGCCCAATGAGTCCTTAATATTTAGTCGTTTTCAGCCAATTTTCAGGATTTTTGAAAATTTCACTTTTTTGTGAAAATATCCACTAAATGACGGAATAATATGTGTGAGGGTACCCCAGGAGAGGTCCAAATGTGTTTGGGTAGAATATATATCCCTCGGGGGTAAAATTGAAAAAAGTTGAAAAAATTTTTTTTTTGGACTTAGTCATTTTTCCGGCGTTTATCAGACTTTCAGATAGCGGAAATGTCAGTGAGCATTCCAATTTCAGTTCCAGAGCGATTCGCCCAATGAGTCCTTGATATTTAGTCGTTTTCAGCCAATTTTCTGGATTTTTGAAAATTTCACTTTTTTGTGAAAATATCCACTAAATGAGGGAATAATATGTGTGAGGGTACCCAAGGAGAGTTCCAAATGTGTGTGGGTAGAATATATATCCTACGGGGGTAAAATTGAAAAAAGTTGAAAAAATTTTTTTTTGGGACTTAGTCATTTTTCCGTCGTTTACCAGACTTTCAGATAGGGAAATTGTCAGTGAGCGTTCCGATTTCAGTTCCAGAGCGATTCGCCCAATGAATCCTTGATATTTAGTAGTTTTCAGCCAATTTTCTGGATTTCAGAAAATTTCACTTTTTTGTGAAAATATCCACTAAATGACGGAATAATATGTGTGAGGGTACCCTAGGAGAGGTCCAAATGTGTGTGGGTAGAATATATATCCCTCGGGGGTAAAATTGAAAAAAGTTGAAAAAATTTTTTTTTTGGACTTAGTCATTTTTCCGGCGTTTATCAGACTTTCAGATAGCGGAAATGTCAGTGAGCATTCCAATTTCAGTTCCAGAGCGATTCGCCCAATGAGTCCTTGATATTTAGTCGTTTTCAGCCAATTTTCTGGATTTTTGAAAATTTCACTTTTTTGTGAAAATATCCACTAAATGAGGGAATAATATGTGTGAGGGTACCCAAGGAGAGTTCCAAATGTGTGTGGGTAGAATATATATCCTACGGGGGTAAAATTGAAAAAAGTTGAAAAAATTTTTTTTTGGGACTTAGTCATTTTTCCGTCGTTTACCAGACTTTCAGATAGGGAAATTGTCAGTGAGCGTTCCGATTTCAGTTCCAGAGCGATTCGCCCAATGAATCCTTGATATTTAGTAGTTTTCAGCCAATTTTCTGGATTTCAGAAAATTTCACTTTTTTGTGAAAATATCCACTAAATGACGGAATAATATGTGTGAGGGTACCCTAGGAGAGGTCCAAATGTGTGTGGGTAGAATATATATCCCTCGGGGGTAAAATTGAAAAAAGTTGAAAAAATTTTTTTTTTGGACTTAGTCATTTTTCCGGCGTTTATCAGACTTTCAGATAGCGGAAATGTCAGTGAGCATTCCGATTTCAGTTCCAGAGCGATTCGCCCAATGAGTCCTTGATATTTCGTCGTTTTCAGCCAATTTTCTGGATTTTTAAAAATTTCACTTTTTCGTGAAAATATCCACTAAATGAGGGAATAATATGTGTGAGGGTAACCCAGGAGAGTTCCAAATGTGTGTGGGTAGAATATATATCCTATGGGGGTAAAATTGAAAAAAGTTGAAAAAAATTTTTTTGGGGACTTAGTCATTTTTCCGGCGTTTATCAGCCTTTCAGATAGGGGAAATGTCAGTGAGCGTTCAGATTTCAGTTCCAGAGCGATTCGCCCAATGAGTCCTTGATATTTAGTCGTTTTCAGCCAATTTTCTGGATTTTTGAAAATTTCACTTTTTTGTGAAAATATCCACTAAATGAGGGAATAATATGTGTGAGGGTACCCCAGGAGAGGTCCAAATGTGTGTGGGTAGAATATATATCCCTCGGGGGGTAAAATTGAAAAAAGTTGAAAAAAATTTTTTTTTGGACTTAGTCATTTTTCCGTCGTTTATCAGACTTTCAGATAGGGGAAATGTCAGTGAGCGTTCTGATTTCAGTTCCAAAGCGATTCTCCCAATGAGTCCTTGATATTTAGTCGTTTTCAGCCAATTTTCAGGATTTTTGAAAATTTCAGTTTTTTGTGAAAATATCAACTAAATGAGGGAATAATATGTATGAGGGTACCCCAGGAGAGTTCCAAATGTGTGTGGGTAGAATATATATTCCACGGGGGTAAAATTGAAAAAAGTTGAAAAAAAATTTTTTTGGGACTTAGTCATTTTTCCGGCGTTTATCAGACATTCAGTTAGGGGAAATGTCAGGGACCATTCTGATTTCAGTTCCAGAGCGATTCGCCCAATGAGTCCTTGATATTTAGTCGTTTTCAGCCAATTTTCTAGATTTTTAAAAATTTCTTTTTTTTGTGAAAATATCCACTAAATGAGGGAATAATATGTGTGAGGGTACCCAAGGAGAGTTCCAAATGTGTGTGGGTAGAATATATATCCCACGGGGGTAAAATTGAAAAAAGTTTAAAAAATTTTTTTTGGGACTTAGTCATTTTTCCGTCGTTTACCAGACTTTCAGATAGGGAAATTGTCAGTGAGCGTTCCGATTTCAGTTCCAGAGCGATTCGCCCAATGAATCCTTGATATTTAGTGGTTTTCAGCCAATTTTCTGGATTTCAGAAAATTACACTTTTTTGTGAAAATATCCACTAAATGACGGAATAATATGTGTGAGGGTACCCCAGGAGAGGTCCAAATGTGTGTGGGTAGAATATATATCCCTCGGGGGTAAAATTGAAAAAAGTTGAAAAAAATTTTTTTTTGGGGACTTAGTCATTTTTCCGGCGTTTATCAGACTTTCAGATAGCGGAAATGTCAGTGAGCATTCCGATTTCAGTTCCAGAGCGATTCGCCCAATGAGTCCTTGATATTTCGTCGTTTTCAGCCAATTTTCTGGATTTTTGAAAATTTCACTTTTTTGTGAAAATATCCACTAAATGAGGGAATAATATGTGTGAGGGTACCCAAGGAGAGTTCCAAATGTGTGTGGGTAGAATTTATATCCTACGGGGTAAAATTGAAAAAAGTTGAAAAAATTTTTTTTTGGGACTTAGTCATTTTTCCGTCGTTTATCAGACTTTCAGATAGGGGAAATGTCAGTGAGCGTTCTGATTTCAGTTCCAAAGCGATTCTCCCAATGAGTCCTTGATATTTACTCGTTTTCAGCCAATTTTCAGGATTTTTGAAAATTTCACTTTTTTGTGAAAATATCAACTAAATGAGGGAATAATATGTATGAGGGTACCCCTGGAGAGTTCCAAATGTGTGTGGGTAGAATATGTATTCCACGGGGGTAAAATTGAAAAAAGTTGAAAAAAAATTTTTTTGGGACTTAGTCATTTTTCCGGCGTTTATCAGACTTTCAGTTAGGGGAAATGTCAGTGACCATTCTGATTTCAGTTCCAGAGCGATTCGCCCAATGAGTCCTTGATATTTAGTCATTTTCAGCCAATTTTCAGGATTTTTGAAAATTTCACTTTTTTGTGAAAATATCCACTAAATGAGGGAATAATATGTGTGAGGGTACCCAAGGAGAGTTGCAAATGTGTGTGGGTAGAATATATATCCCACGGGGGTAAAATTGAAAAAAGTTTAATAAATTTTTTTTGGGACTTAGTCATTTTTCCGTCGTTTACCAGACTTTCAGATAGGGGAATTGTGAGTGAGCATTCCGATTTCAGTTCCAGAGCGATTCGCCCAATGAGTCCTTGATATTTAGTCGTTTTCAGCCAATTTTCTGGATTTTTAAAAATTTCACTTTTTTGTGAAAATATCCACTAAATGAGGGAATAATATGTGTGAGGGTACCCCAGGAGAGTTCCAAATGTGTGTGGGTAGAATATATATCCTATGGGGGTAAAATTGAAAAAAGTTGAAAAATTTTTTTTTGGGGACTTAGTCATTTTTCCGGCGTTTATCAGACTTTCAGATAGGGGAAATGTCAGTGAGCGTTCAGATTTCAGTTCCAGAGCGATTCGCCCAATGAGTCCTTGATATTTAGTCGTTTTCAGCCAATTTTCTGGATTTTTGAAAATTTCACTTTTTTGTGAAAATATCCACTAAATGAGGGAATAATATGTGTGAGGGTACCCAATGAGAGTTCCAAATGTGTGTGGGTAGAATATATATCCTACGGGGGTAAAATTGAAAAAAGTTGAAAAAATTTTTTTTTGGGACTTAGTCATTTTTCCGTCGTTTATCAGACTTTCAGATAGGGGAAATGTCAGTGAGCGTTCTGATTTCAGTTCCAGAGCGATTCGCCCAATGAGTCCTTGATATTTAGTCGTTTTCAGCCAATTTTCAGGATTTTTGAAAATTTCACTTTTTTGTGAAAATATCCACTAAATGACGGAATAATATGTGTGAGGGTACCCAAGGAGAGTTCCAAATGTGTGTGGGTAGAATATATATCCCTCGGGGGTAAAATTGAAAAAAGTTGAAAAAAACTTTTTTTTTGGACTTAGTCATTTTTCCGACGTTTATCAGACTTTCAGATAGGGGATATGTCTGTGAGCGTTCTGATTTCAGTTCCAAAGCGATTCTCCCAATGAGTCCTTGATATTTAGTCGTTTTCAGCCAATTTTCAGGATTTTTGAAAATTTCAGTTTTTTGTGAAAATATCAACTAAATGAGGGAATAATATGTATGAGGGTACCCCAGGAGAGTTCCAAATGTGTGTGGGTAGAATATATATTCCACGGGGGTAAAATTGAAAAAAGTTGAAAAAAAGTTTTTTTGGGACTTAGTCATTTTTCCGGCGTTTATCAGACATTCAGTTAGGGGAAATGTCAGTGACCATTCTGATTTCAGTTCCAGAGCGATTCGCCCAATGAGTCCTTGATATTTAGTCGTTTTCAGCCAATTTTCTGGATTTTTGAAAATTTCACTTTTTTGTGAAAATATCCACTAAATGACGGAATAATATGTGTGAGGGAACCCCAGGAGAGTTCCAAATGTGTGTGGGTAGAATATATATCCCACGGGGATAAAATTGAAAAAAGTTGAAAAAAATTTTTTTTGGGACTTAGTCATTTTTCCGTCGTTTATCAGACTTTCAGATAGGGGAAATGTGAGTGATTGTTCCGATTTCAGTTCCAGAGCGATTCGCCCAATGAGTCCTTGATATTTAGTCGTTTTCAGCCAATTTTCTGGATTTTTAAAAATTTCACTTTTTTGTGAAAATATCCACTAAATGAGGGAGTAATATGTGTGAGGGTACCCCAGGAGAGTTATAAATGTGTGTGGGTAGAATATATATCCCACGGGGGTAAAATTGAAAAAAGTTGAAAAATTTTTTTTTTGGACTTAGTCATTTTTCCGGCGTTTATCAGACTTTCAGATAGCGGAAATGTCAGTGAGCATTCCGATTTCAGTTCCAGAGTGATTTGCCCAATGAGTCCTTGATATTTAGTCGTTTTCAGCCAATTTTCTGGATTTTTGAAAATTTCACTTTTTTGTGAAAATATCCACTAAATGACGGAATAATATGTGTGAGGGTACCCCAGGAGAGTTCCAAATGTGTGTGGGTAGAATATATATCCCACGGGGGTAAAATTGAAAAAAGTTGAAAAAAAATTTTTTTGGGACTTAGTCATTTTTTTCCGTCGTTTATCAGACTTTCAGATAGGGGAAATGTCAGTGAGCGTTCTGATTTCAGTTCCAGAACGATTCGCCCAATGAGTCCTTGATATTTAGTCGTTTTCAGCCAATTTTCTAGATTTTTAAAAATTTCTTTTTTTTGTGAAAATATCCACTAAATGAGGGAATAATATGTGTGAGGGTACCCAAGGAGAGTTCCAAATGTGTGTGGGTAGAATATATATCCCACGGGGGTAAAATTGAAAAAAGTTTAAAAAAATTTTTTTGGGACTTAGTCATTTTTCCGGCGTTTATCAGACTTTCAGATAGCGGAAATGTCAGTGAGCATTCCGATTTCAGTTCCAGAGTGATTCGCCCAATGAGTCCTTGATATTTAGTCGTTTTCAGCCAATTTTCTGGATTTTTGAAAATTTCACTTTTTTGTGAAAATATCCACTAAATGAGGGAATAATATGTGTGAGGGTACCCCAGGAGAGTTCCAAATGTGTGTGGGTAGAATATATATCCCACGGGGGTAAAATTGAAAAAAGTTGAAAAATTTTTTTTTTTGGACTTAGTCATTTTTCCGGCGTTTATCAGACATTCAGTTAGGGGAAATGTCAGTGACCATTCTGATTTCAGTTCCAGAGCGATTCGCCCAAAGAGTCCTTGATATTTAGTCGTTTTCAGCCAATTTTCTAGATTTTTAAAAATTTCTTTTTTTTGTGAAAATATCCACTAAATGAGGGAATAATATGTGTGAGGGTACCCAAGGAGAGTTCCAAATGTGTGTGGGTAGAATATATATCCCACGGGGGTAAAATTGAAAAAAGTTTAAAAAATTTTTTTTGGGACTTTATCATTTTTCCGTCGTTTACCAGACTTTCAGATAGGGAAATTGTCAGTGAGCGTTCCGATTTCAGTTCCAGAGCGATTCGCCCAATGAGTCCTTGATATTTAGTCGTTTTCAGCCAATTTTCTGGATTTTTAAAAATTTCACTTTTTTGTGAAAATATCCACTAAATGAGGGAATAAGATGTGTGAGGGTACCCCAGGAGAGTTATAAATGTGTGTGGGTAGAATATATATTCCACGGGGGTAAAATTGAAAAAAGTTGAAAATTTTTTTTTTTGGACTTAGTCATTTTTCCGGCGTTTATCAGACTTTCAGATAGCGGAAATGTCAGTGAGCATTCCGATTTCAGTTCCAGAGTGATTCGCCCAATGAGTCCTTGATATTTAGTCGTTTTCAGCCAATTTTCTGGATTTTTGAAAATTTCACTTTTTTGTGAAAATATCCACTAAATGAGGGAATAATATGTGTGAGGGTACCCCAGGAGAGTTCCAAATGTGTGTGGGTAGAATATATATCCCACGGGGGTAAAATTGAAAAAAGTTGAAAAATTTTTTTTTTTTTGGACTTAGTCATTTTTCCGGCGTTTATCAGACTTTCAGATAGGGGAAATGTGAGGGAGCGTTCCGATTTCAGTTCCAGAGCGATTCGCCCAATGAGTCCTTGATATTTAGTCGTTTTCAGCCAATTTTCTGGATTTTTGAAAATTTCACTTTTTTGTGAAAATTTCCACTAAATGAGGGAATAATATGTGTGAGGGTACTCCAGGAGAGTTCCAAATGTGTGTGGGTAGAATATATATCCCTCGGGGGTAAAATTGAAAAAAGTTGAAAAATTTTTTTTTTTGGACTTAGTCATTTTTTTCCGTCGTTTATCAGACTTTCAGATAGGGGAAATGTCAGTGAGCGTTCTGATTTCAGTTCCAGAGCGATTCGCCCAATGAGTCCTTGATATTTAGTCATTTTCAGACAATTTTCAGGATTTTTGAAAATTTCACTTTTTTGTGAAAATTTCCACTAAATGAGGGAATAATATGTGTGAGGGTACTCCAGGAGAGTTCCAAATGTGTGTGGTAGAATATATATCCCACGGGGGTAAAATTGAAAAAAGTTGAAAAAAAATTTTTTTTGGGACTTAGTCATTTTTCCGTCGTTTATCAGACTTTCAGATAGGGGAAATGTGAGTCATTGTTCCGATTTCAGTTCCAGAGCGATTCGCCCAATGAGTCCTTGATATTTAGTCGTTTTCAGCCAATTTTCTTGATTTTTAAAAATTTCACTTTTTTGTGAAAATATCCACTAAATGAGGGAGTATTATGTGTGAGGGTACCCCAGGAGAGTTATAAATGTGTGTGGGTAGAATATATATCCCACGGGGGTAAAATTGAAAAAAGTTGAAAAATTTTTTTTTTGGACTTAGTCATTTTTCCGGCGTTTATCAGACTTTCAGATAGCGGAAATGTCAGTGAGCATTCCGATTTCAGTTCCAGAGTGATTTGCCCAATGAGTCCTTGATATTTAGTCGTTTTCAGCCAATTTTCTGGATTTTTGAAAATTTCACTTTTTTGTGAAAATATCCACTAAATGACGGAATAATATGTGTGAGGGTACCCCAGGAGAGTTCCAAATGTGTGTGGGTAGAATATATATCCCACGGGGGTAAAATTGAAAAAAGTTGAAAAAAAATTTTTTTGGGACTTAGTCATTTTTTTCCGTCGTTTATCAGACTTTCAGATAGGGGAAATGTCAGTGAGCGTTCTGATTTCAGTTCCAGAGCGATTCGCCCAATGAGTCCTTGATATTTAGTCGTTTTCAGCCAATTTTCTAGATTTTTAAAAATTTCTTTTTTTTGTGAAAATATCCACTAAATGAGGGAATAATATGTGTGAGGGTACCCAAGGAGAGTTCCAAATGTGTGTGGGTAGAATATATATCCCACGGGGGTAAAATTGAAAAAAGTTTAAAAAAATTTTTTTGGGACTTAGTCATTTTTCCGTCGTTTACCAGACTTTCAGATAGGGAAATTGTCAGTGAGCGTTCCGATTTCAGTTCCAGAGCGATTCGCCCAATGAGTCTTTGATATTTAGTCGTTTTCAGCCAATTTTCTGGATTTTTAAAAATTTCACTTTTTTGTGAAAATATCCACTAAATGAGGGAATAATATGTGTGAGGGTACCCCAGGAGAGTTCCAAATGTGTGTGGGTAGAATATATATCCCACGGGGGTAAAATTGAAAAAAGTTGAAAATTATTTTTTTTTGGTCTTAGTCATTTTTCCGGCGTTTATCAGACTTTCAGATAGGGGAAATGTCAGTGAGTGTTCTGATTTCAGTTCCAGAGCGATTCGCCCAATGAGTCCTTGATATTTAGTCATTTTCAGCCAATTTTCAGGATTTTTGAAAATTTCACTTTTTTGTGAAAATATCCACTAAATGAGGGAATAATATGTGTGAGGGTACCCCAGGAGAGTTCCAAATGTGTGTGGGTAGAATATATATCCCACGGGGGTAAAATTGAAAAAAGTTGAAAATTTTTTTTTTTTGGTCTTAGTCATTTTTCCGGCGTTTATCAGACTTTCAGATAGGGGAAATGTCAGTGAGCATTCCGATTTCAGTTCCAGAGCGATTCGCCCAATGAGTCCTTGATATTTAGTCGTTTTCAGCCAATTTTCTGGATTTTTGAAAATTTCACCTTTTTGTGAAAATATCCACTAAATGAGGGAATAATATGTGTGAGGGTACCCCAGGAGAGTTCCAAATGTGTGTGGGTAGAATATATATCCCACGGGGGTAAAATTGAAAAAAGTTGAAAAATTTTTTTTTTTTTGGACTGTCATTTTTCCGGCGTTTATCAGACTTTCAGATAGGGGAAATGTGAGTGAGCGTTCCGATTTCAGTTCCAGAGCGATTCGCCCAATGAGTCCTTGATATTTAGTCGTTTTCAGCCAATTTTCTGGATTTTTGAAAATTTCACTTTTTTGTGAAAATATCCACTAAATGACGGAATAATTTGTGTGATGGTACTCCAGGAGAGTTCCAAATGTGTGTGGGTAGAATATATATCCCACGGGGATAAAATTGAAAAAAGTTGAAAAAAATTTTTTTTGGGACTTAGTCATTTTTCCGTCGTTTATCAGACTTTCAGATAGGGGAAATGTGAGTGATTGTTCCGATTTCAGTTCCAGAGTGATTTGCCCAATGAGTCCTTGATATTTAGTCGTTTTCAGCCAATTTTCTGGATTTTTGAAAATTTCACTTTTTTGTGAAAATATCCACTAAATGAGAGAATAATATGTGTGAGGGTACTCCAGGAGAGTTCCAAATGTGTGTGGGTAGAATATATATCCCACGGGGGTAAAATTGAAAAAAGTTGAAAAAAATTTTTTTGGGGACTTATTCATTTTTCCGGCGTTTATCAGACTTTCAGATAGGGGAAATGTCAGTGAGCGTTCCGTTTTCAGTTCCAGAGCGATTCGCCCAATGAGTCTTTGATATTTAGTTGTTTTCAGCCAATTTTCTGGATTTTTGAACATTTCACTTTTTTGTGAAAATATCCACTAAATGAGGGAATAATATGTGTGAGGGTACCCCAGGAGAGTTCCAAATGTGTCTGGGTAGAATATATATCCCACGGGGGTAAAATTGAAAAAAGTTGAAAAATTTTTTTTTGGGGACTTAGTCATTTTTCCGGCGTTTATCAGACTTTCAGATAGGGGAAATGTCAGTGAGCGTTCAGATTTCAGTTCCAGAGCGATTCGCCCAATGAGTCCTTGATATTTAGTCGTTTTCAGCCAATTTTCTGGATTTTTGAAAATTTCACTTTTTTGTGAAAATATCCACTAAATGAGGGAATAATATGTGTCTGGGTACCCAAGGAGAGTTCCAAATGTGTGTGGGTAGAATTTATATCCTACGGGGGTAAAATTGAAAAAAGTTGAAAAATTTTTTTTTGGGGACTTAGTCATTTTTCCGTCGTTTCTCAGACTTTCAGATAGGGGAAATGTCAGTGAGCATTCCGACTTCAGTTCCAGAGCGATTCGCCCAATGAATCCTTGATATTTAGTAGTTTTCAGCCAATTTTCTGGATTTTTGAAAATTTCACTTTTTTGTGAAAATATCCACTAAATGAGGGAATAATATGTGTGAGGGTACCCCAGGAGAGTTCCAAATGTGTGTGGGTAGAATATATATCCCACGGGGGTAAAATTGAAAAAAGTTGAAAAAAAATTTTTTTGGGACTTAGTCATTTTTTTCCGTCGTTTATCAGACTTTCAGATAGGGGAAATGTCAGTGAGCGTTCTGATTTCAGTTCCAGAGCGATTCGCCCAATGAGTCCTTGATACTTAGTCGTTTTCAGCCAATTTTCTAGATTTTTAAAAATTTCTTTTTTTTGTGAAAATATCCACTAAATGAGGGAATAATATGTGTGAGGGTACCCCAGGAAAGTTATAAATGTGTGTGGGTAGAATATATATCCCACGGGGGTAAAATTGAAAAAAGTTGAAAAAAATTTTTTTGGGGACTTATTCATTTTTCCGGCGTTTATCAGACTTTCAGATAGGGGAAATGTCAGTGAGCGTTCCGTTTTCAGTTCCAGAGCGATTCGCCCAATGAGTCTTTGATATTTAGTTGTTTTCAGCCAATTTTCTGGATTTTTGAACATTTCACTTTTTTGTGAAAATATCCACTAAATGAGGGAATAATATGTGTGAGGGTACCCCAGGAGAGTTCCAAATGTGTCTGGGTAGAATATATATCCCACGGGGGTAAAATTGAAAAAAGTTGAAAAATTTTTTTTTGGGGACTTAGTCATTTTTCCGGCGTTTATCAGACTTTCAGATAGGGGAAATGTCAGTGAGCGTTCAGATTTCAGTTCCAGAGCGATTCGCCCAATGAGTCCTTGATATTTAGTCGTTTTCAGCCAATTTTCTGGATTTTTGAAAATTTCACTTTTTTGTGAAAATATCCACTAAATGAGGGAATAATATGTGTCTGGGTACCCAAGGAGAGTTCCAAATGTGTGTGGGTAGAATTTATATCCTACGGGGGTAAAATTGAAAAAAGTTGAAAAATTTTTTTTTGGGGACTTAGTCATTTTTCCGTCGTTTCTCAGACTTTCAGATAGGGGAAATGTCAGTGAGCATTCCGACTTCAGTTCCAGAGCGATTCGCCCAATGAATCCTTTATATTTAGTAGTTTTCAGCCAATTTTCTGGATTTTTGAAAATTTCACTTTTTTGTGAAAATATCCACTAAATGAGGGAATAATATGTGTGAGGGTACCCCAGGAGAGTTCCAAATGTGTGTGGGTAGAATATATATCCCACGGGGGTAAAATTGAAAAAAGTTGAAAAAAAATTTTTTTGGGACTTAGTCATTTTTTTCCGTCGTTTATCAGACTTTCAGATAGGGGAAATGTCAGTGAGCGTTCTGATTTCAGTTCCAGAGCGATTCGCCCAATGAGTCCTTGATACTTAGTCGTTTTCAGCCAATTTTCTAGATTTTTAAAAATTTCTTTTTTTTGTGAAAATATCCACTAAATGAGGGAATAATATGTGTGAGGGTACCCCAGGAAAGTTATAAATGTGTGTGGGTAGAATATATATCCCACGGGGGTAAAATTGAAAAAAGTTGAAAAATTTTTTTTTTGAACTTAGTCATTTTTCCGGCGTTTATCAGACTTTCAGATAGCGGAAATGTCAGTGAGCATTCCGATTTCAGTTCCAGAGTGATTTGCCCAATGAGTCCTTGATATTTAGTCGTTTTCAGCCAATTTTCTGGATTTTTGAAAATTTCACTTTTTTGTGAAAATATCCACTAAATGAGAGAATAATATGTGTGAGGGTACTCCAGGAGAGTTCCAAATGTGTGTGGGTAGAATATATATCCCACGGGGGTAAAATTGAAAAAAGTTGAAAAAAAATTTTTTTGGGACTTAGTCATTTTTCCGGCGTTTATCAGACTTTCAGATAGGGGAAATGTCAGTGAGCGTTCCGTTTTCAGTTCCAGAGTGATTTGCCCAATGAGTCCTTGATATTTAGTCGTTTTCAGCCAATTTTCTGGATTTTTGAAAATTTCACTTTTTTGTGAAAATATCCACTAAATGAGAGAATAATATGTGTGAGGGTACTCCAGGAGAGTTCCAAATGTGTGTGGGTAGAATATATATCCCACGGGGGTAAAATTGAAAAAAGTTGAAAAAAATTTTTTTGGGGACTTATTCATTTTTCCGGCGTTTATCAGACTTTCAGATAGGGGAAATGTCAGTGAGCGTTCCGTTTTCAGTTCCAGAGCGATTCGCCCAATGAGTCTTTGATATTTAGTTGTTTTCAGCCAATTTTCTGGATTTTTGAAAATTTCACTTTTTTGTGAAAATATCCACTAAATGACGGAATAATATGTGTGAGGGTACCCCAGGAGAGGTCCAAACGTGTGTGGGTAGAATATATATCCCTCGGGGGTAAAATTGAAAAAAGTTGAAAAATTTTTTTTTTTGGACTTAGTCATTTTTTTCCGTCGTTTATCAGACTTTCAGATAGGGGAAATGTCAGTGAGCGTTCTGATTTCAGTTCCAGAGCGATTCGCCCAATGAGTCCTTGATATTTAGTCATTTTCAGACAATTTTCAGGATTTTTGAAAATTTCACTTTTTTGTGAAAATTTTCACTAAATGAGGGAATAATATGTGTGAGGGTACTCCAGGAGAGTTCCAAATGTGTGTGGTAGAATATATATCCCACGGGGGTAAAATTGAAAAAAGTTGAAAAAAAATTTTTTTTGGGACTTAGTCATTTTTCCGTCGTTTATCAGACTTTCAGATAGGGGAAATGTCAGTGAGCGTTCTGATTTCAGTTCCAGAGCGATTCGCCCAATGAGTCCTTGATATTTAGTCGTTTTCAGCCAATTTTCTAGATTTTTAAAAATTTCTTTTTTTTGTGAAAATATCCACTAAATGAGGGAATAATATGTGTGAGGGTACCCAAGGAGAGTTCCAAATGTGTGTGGGTAGAATATATATCCCACGGGGGTAAAATTGAAAAAAGTTTAAAAAAATTTTTTTGGGACTTAGTCATTTTTCCGTCGTTTACCAGACTTTCAGATAGGGAAATTGTCAGTGAGCGTTCCGATTTCAGTTCCAGAGCGATTCGCCCAATGAGTCTTTGATATTTAGTCGTTTTCAGCCAATTTTCTGGATTTTTAAAAATTTCACTTTTTTGTGAAAATATCCACTAAATGAGGGAATAATATGTGTGAGGGTACCCCAGGAGAGTTCCAAATGTGTGTGGGTAGAATATATATCCCACGGGGGTAAAATTGAAAAAAGTTGAAAATTTTTTTTTTTTGGTCTTAGTCATTTTTCCGGCGTTTATCAGACTTTCAGATAGGGGAAATGTCAGTGAGTGTTCTGATTTCAGTTCCAGAGCGATTCGCCCAATGAGTCCTTGATATTTAGTCATTTTCAGCCAATTTTCAGGATTTTTGAAAATTTCACTTTTTTGTGAAAATATCCACTAAATGAGGGAATAATATGTGTGAGGGTACCCCAGGAGAGTTCCAAATGTGTGTGGGTAGAATATATATCCCACGGGGGTAAAATTGAAAAAAGTTGAAAATTTTTTTTTTTTGGTCTTAGTCATTTTTCCGGCGTTTATCAGACTTTCAGATAGGGGAAATGTCAGTGAGCATTCCGATTTCAGTTCCAGAGCGATTCGCCCAATGAGTCCTTGATATTTAGTCGTTTTCAGCCAATTTTCTGGATTTTTGAAAATTTCACCTTTTTGTGAAAATATCCACTAAATGAGGGAATAATATGTGTGAGGGTACCCCAGGAGAGTTCCAAATGTGTGTGGGTAGAATATATATCCCACGGGGGTAAAATTGAAAAAAGTTGAAAAATTTTTTTTTTTTTGGACTGTCATTTTTCCGGCGTTTATCAGACTTTCAGATAGGGGAAATGTGAGTGAGCGTTCCGATTTCAGTTCCAGAGCGATTCGCCCAATGAGTCCTTGATATTTAGTCGTTTTCAGCCAATTTTCTGGATTTTTGAAAATTTCACTTTTTTGTGAAAATATCCACTAAATGACGGAATAATATGTGTGAGGGTACTCCAGGAGAGTTCCAAATGTGTGTGGGTAGAATATATATCCCACGGGGATAAAATTGAAAAAAGTTGAAAAAAATTTTTTTTGGGACTTAGTCATTTTTCCGTCGTTTATCAGACTTTCAGATAGGGGAAATGTGAGTGATTGTTCCGATTTCAGTTCCAGAGTGATTTGCCCAATGAGTCCTTGATATTTAGTCGTTTTCAGCCAATTTTCTGGATTTTTGAAAATTTCACTTTTTTGTGAAAATATCCACTAAATGAGAGAATAATATGTGTGAGGGTACTCCAGGAGAGTTCCAAATGTGTGTGGGTAGAATATATATCCCACGGGGGTAAAATTGAAAAAAGTTGAAAAAATTTTTTTTGGGGACTTATTCATTTTTCCGGCGTTTATCAGACTTTCAGATAGGGGAAATGTCAGTGAGCGTTCCGTTTTCAGTTCCAGAGCGATTCGCCCAATGAGTCTTTGATATTTAGTTGTTTTCAGCCAATTTTCTGGATTTTTGAACATTTCACTTTTTTGTGAAAATATCCACTAAATGAGGGAATAATATGTGTGAGGGTACCCCAGGAGAGTTCCAAATGTGTCTGGGTAGAATATATATCCCACGGGGGTAAAATTGAAAAAAGTTGAAAAATTTTTTTTTGGGGACTTAGTCATTTTTCCGGCGTTTATCAGACTTTCAGATAGGGGAAATGTCAGTGAGCGTTCAGATTTCAGTTCCAGAGCGATTCGCCCAATGAGTCCTTGATATTTAGTCGTTTTCAGCCAATTTTCTGGATTTTTGAAAATTTCACTTTTTTGTGAAAATATCCACTAAATGAGGGAATAATATGTGTCTGGGTACCCAAGGAGAGTTCCAAATGTGTGTGGGTAGAATTTATATCCTACGGGGGTAAAATTGAAAAAAGTTGAAAAATTTTTTTTTGGGGACTTAGTCATTTTTCCGTCGTTTCTCAGACTTTCAGATAGGGGAAATGTCAGTGAGCATTCCGACTTCAGTTCCAGAGCGATTCGCCCAATGAATCCTTGATATTTAGTAGTTTTCAGCCAATTTTCTGGATTTTTGAAAATTTCACTTTTTTGTGAAAATATCCACTAAATGAGGGAATAATATGTGTGAGGGTACCCCAGGAGAGTTCCAAATGTGTGTGGGTAGAATATATATCCCACAGGGGTAAAATTGAAAAAAGTTGAAAAAAAATTTTTTTGGGACTTAGTCATTTTTTTCCGTCGTTTATCAGACTTTCAGATAGGGGAAATGTCAGTGAGCATTCTGATTTCAGTTCCAGAGCGATTCGCCCAATGAGTCCTTGATACTTAGTCGTTTTCAGCCAATTTTCTAGATTTTTAAAAATTTCTTTTTTTTGTGAAAATATCCACTAAATGAGGGAATAATATGTGTGAGGGTACCCCAGGAAAGTTATAAATGTGTGTGGGTAGAATATATATCCCACGGGGGTAAAATTGAAAAAAGTTGAAAAATTTTTTTTTTGAACTTAGTCATTTTTCCGGCGTTTATCAGACTTTCAGATAGCGGAAATGTCAGTGAGCATTCCGATTTCAGTTCCAGAGTGATTTGCCCAATGAGTCCTTGATATTTAGTCGTTTTCAGCCAATTTTCTGGATTTTTGAAAATTTCACTTTTTTGTGAAAATATCCACTAAATGAGAGAATAATATGTGTGAGGGTACTCCAGGAGAGTTCCAAATGTGTGTGGGTAGAATATATATCCCACGGGGGTAAAATTGAAAAAAGTTGAAAAAAATTTTTTTTGGGACTTAGTCATTTTTCCGGCGTTTATCAGACTTTCAGATAGGGGAAATGTCAGTGAGCGTTCCGTTTTCAGTTCCAGAGCGATTCGCCCAATGAGTCTTTGATATTTAGTTGTTTTCAGCCAATTTTCTGGATTTTTGAAAATTTCTTTTTTTTGTGAAAATATCCACTAAATGACGGAATAATATGTGTGAGGGTACCCCAGGAGAGTTCCAAATGTGTGTGGGTAGAATATATATCCCACGGGGATAAATTTGAAAAAAGTTGAAAAAAATTTTTTTTTAGACTTACTAATTTTTCCGGCGTTCATCAGACTTTCAGATAGGGGAAATGTCAGTTAGCGTTCTGATTTCAGTTCCAGAGCGATTCGCCCAATGAGTCCTTGATATTTAGTCGTTTTCAGCCAATTTTCTGGATTTTTAAAAATTTCACTTTTTTGTGAAAATATCCACTAAATGACGGAATAATATGTGTGAGGGTACCCCAGGAGAGTTATAAATGTGTGTGGGTAGAATATATATCCCACGGGGGTAATATTGAAAAAAGTTGAAAAATTTTTTTTTTTGGACTTAGTCATTTTTCCGGCGTTCATCAGACTTTCAGATAGGGGAAATGTGAGTGAGCGTTCCGATTTCAGTTCCAGAGCGATTCGCCCAATGAGTCCTTGATATTTAGTCGTTTTCAGCCAATTTTCTGGATTTTTAAAAATGTCACTTTTTTGTGAAAATATCCACTAAATGAGGGAATAATATGTGTGAGGGTACCCCAGGAGAGTTATAAATGTGTGTGGGTAGAATATATATCCCACGGGGGTAAAATTGAAAAATTTTTTTTTTTGGACTTAGTCATTTTTCCGGCGTTTATCAGACTTTCAGATAGGGGAAATGTCAGTGAGCATTCCGATTTCAGTTCCAGAGCGATTCGCCCAATGAGTCCTTGATATTTAGTCGTTTTCAGCCAATTTTCTAGATTTTTAAAAATTTCTTTTTTTTGTGAAAATATCCACTAAATGAGGGAATAATATGTGTGAGGGTACCCAAGGAGAGTTCCAAATGTGTGTGGGTAGAATATATATCCCACGGGGGTAAAATTGAAAAAAGTTTAAAAAAATTTTTTTGGGACTTAGTCATTTTTCCGTCGTTTACCAGACTTTCAGATAGGGAAATTGTCAGTGAGCGTTCCGATTTCAGTTCCAGAGCGATTCGCCCAATGAGTCTTTGATATTTAGTCGTTTTCAGCCAATTTTCTGGATTTTTAAAAATTTCACTTTTTTGTGAAAATATCCACTAAATGAGGGAATAATATGTGTGAGGGTACCCCAGGAGAGTTCCAAATGTGTGTGGGTAGAATATATATCCCACGGGGGTAAAATTGAAAAAAGTTGAAAATTTTTTTTTTTTGGTCTTAGTCATTTTTCCGGCGTTTATCAGACTTTCAGATAGGGGAAATGTCAGTGAGTGTTCTGATTTCAGTTCCAGAGCGATTCGCCCAATGAGTCCTTGATATTTAGTCATTTTCAGCCAATTTTCAGGATTTTTGAAAATTTCACTTTTTTGTGAAAATATCCACTAAATGAGGGAATAATATGTGTGAGGGTACCCCAGGAGAGTTCCAAATGTGTGTGGGTAGAATATATATCCCACGGGGGTAAAATTGAAAAAAGTTGAAAATTTTTTTTTTTTGGTCTTAGTCATTTTTCCGGCGTTTATCAGACTTTCAGATAGGGGAAATGTCAGTGAGCATTCCGATTTCAGTTCCAGAGCGATTCGCCCAATGAGTCCTTGATATTTAGTCGTTTTCAGCCAATTTTCTGGATTTTTGAAAATTTCACCTTTTTGTGAAAATATCCACTAAATGAGGGAATAATATGTGTGAGGGTACCCCAGGAGAGTTCCAAATGTGTGTGGGTAGAATATATATCCCACGGGGGTAAAATTGAAAAAAGTTGAAAAATTTTTTTTTTTTTGGACTGTCATTTTTCCGGCGTTTATCAGACTTTCAGATAGGGGAAATGTGAGTGAGCGTTCCGATTTCAGTTCCAGAGCGATTCGCCCAATGAGTCCTTGATATTTAGTCGTTTTCAGCCAATTTTCTGGATTTTTGAAAATTTCACTTTTTTGTGAAAATATCCACTAAATGACGGAATAATATGTGTGAGGGTACTCCAGGAGAGTTCCAAATGTGTGTGGGTAGAATATATATCCCACGGGGATAAAATTGAAAAAAGTTGAAAAAAATTTTTTTTGGGACTTAGTCATTTTTCCGTCGTTTATCAGACTTTCAGATAGGGGAAATGTGAGTGATTGTTCCGATTTCAGTTCCAGAGTGATTTGCCCAATGAGTCCTTGATATTTAGTCGTTTTCAGCCAATTTTCTGGATTTTTGAAAATTTCACTTTTTTGTGAAAATATCCACTAAATGAGAGAATAATATGTGTGAGGGTACTCCAGGAGAGTTCCAAAAGTGTGTGGGTAGAATATATATCCCACGGGGGTAAAATTGAAAAAAGTTGAAAAAAATTTTTTTGGGGACTTATTCATTTTTCCGGCGTTTATCAGACTTTCAGATAGGGGAAATGTCAGTGAGCGTTCCGTTTTCAGTTCCAGAGCGATTCGCCCAATGAGTCTTTGATATTTAGTTGTTTTCAGCCAATTTTCTGGATTTTTGAACATTTCACTTTTTTGTGAAAATATCCACTAAATGAGGGAATAATATGTGTGAGGGTACCCCAGGAGAGTTCCAAATGTGTCTGGGTAGAATATATATCCCACGGGGGTAAAATTGAAAAAAGTTGAAAAATTTTTTTTTGGGGACTTAGTCATTTTTCCGGCGTTTATCAGACTTTCAGATAGGGGAAATGTCAGTGAGCGTTCAGATTTCAGTTCCAGAGCGATTCGCCCAATGAGTCCTTGATATTTAGTCGTTTTCAGCCAATTTTCTGGATTTTTGAAAATTTCACTTTTTTGTGAAAATATCCACTAAATGAGGGAATAATATGTGTCTGGGTACCCAAGGAGAGTTCCAAATGTGTGTGGGTAGAATTTATATCCTACGGGGGTAAAATTGAAAAAAGTTGAAAAATTTTTTTTTGGGGACTTAGTCATTTTTCCGTCGTTTCTCAGACTTTCAGATAGGGGAAATGTCAGTGAGCATTCCGACTTCAGTTCCAGAGCGATTCGCCCAATGAATCCTTGATATTTAGTAGTTTTCAGCCAATTTTCTGGATTTTTGAAAATTTCACTTTTTTGTGAAAATATCCACTAAATGAGGGAATAATATGTGTGAGGGTACCCCAGGAGAGTTCCAAATGTGTGTGGGTAGAATATATATCCCACGGGGGTAAAATTGAAAAAAGTTGAAAAAAAATTTTTTTGGGACTTAGTCATTTTTTCCGTCGTTTATCAGACTTTCAGATAGGGGAAATGTCAGTGAGCGTTCTGATTTCAGTTCCAGAGCGATTCGCCCAATGAGTCCTTGATACTTAGTCGTTTTCAGCCAATTTTCTAGATTTTTAAAAATTTCTTTTTTTTGTGAAAATATCCACTAAATGAGGGAATAATATGTGTGAGGGTACCCCAGGAAAGTTATAAATGTGTGTGGGTAGAATATATATCCCACGGGGGTAAAATTGAAAAAAGTTGAAAAATTTTTTTTTTGAACTTAGTCATTTTTCCGGCGTTTATCAGACTTTCAGATAGCGGAAATGTCAGTGAGCATTCCGATTTCAGTTCCAGAGTGATTTGCCCAATGAGTCCTTGATATTTAGTCGTTTTCAGCCAATTTTCTGGATTTTTGAAAATTTCACTTTTTTGTGAAAATATCCACTAAATGAGAGAATAATATGTGTGAGGGTACTCCAGGAGAGTTCCAAATGTGTGTGGGTAGAATATATATCCCACGGGGGTAAAATTGAAAAAAGTTGAAAAAAATTTTTTTTGGGACTTAGTCATTTTTCCGGCGTTTATCAGACTTTCAGATAGGGGAAATGTCAGTGAGCGTTCCGTTTTCAGTTCCAGAGCGATTCGCCCAATGAGTCTTTGATATTTAGTTGTTTTCAGCCAATTTTCTGGATTTTTGAAAATTTCTTTTTTTTGTGAAAATATCCACTAAATGACGGAATAATATGTGTGAGGGTACCCCAGGAGAGTTCCAAATGTGTGTGGGTAGAATATATATCCCACGGGGATAAATTTGAAAAAAGTTGAAAAAAATTTTTTTTTAGACTTACTAATTTTTCCGGCGTTCATCAGACTTTCAGATAGGGGAAATGTCAGTTAGCGTTCTGATTTCAGTTCCAGAGCGATTCGCCCAATGAGTCCTTGATATTTAGTCGTTTTCAGCCAATTTTCTAGATTTCAGAAAATTTCACTTTTTTGTGAAAATATCCACTAAATGACGGAATAATATGTGTGAGGGTACCCCAGGAGAGTTCCAAATGTGTGTGGGTAGAATATATATCCCACGGGGGTAAAAGTGAAAAAAGTTGAAAAATTTTTTTTTTTGGTCTTAGTCATTTTTCCGGCGTTTATCAGACTTTCAGATAGGGGAAATGTCAGTGAGCATTCCGATTTCAGTTCCAGAGCGATTCGCCCAATGAGTCCTTGATATTTAGTCGTTTTCAGCCAATTTTCTGGATTTTTAAAAATTTCACTTTTTTGTGAAAATATCCACTAAATGACGGAATAATATGTGTGAGGGTACCCCAGGAGAGTTATAAATGTGTGTGGGTAGAATATATATCCCACGGGGGTAATATTGAAAAAAGTTGAAAAATTTTTTTTTTTGGACTTAGTCATTTTTCCGGCATTTATCAGACTTTCAGATAGCGGAAATGTCAGTGAGCATTCCGATTTCAGTTCCAGAGTGATTCGCCCAATGAGTCCTTGATATTTAGTCGTTTTCAGCCAATTTTCTGGATTTTTAAAAATTTCACTTTTTTGTGAAAATATCCACTAAATGAGGGAATAATATGTGTGAGGGTACCCCAGGAGAGTTATAAATGTGTGTGGGTAGAATATATATCCCACGGGGAGAAAATTGAAAGAAGTTGAAAAAATTTTTTTTTTCGACTTACTAATTTTTCCGGCGTTCATCAGACTTTCAGATAGGGGAAATGTGAGTGAGCGTTCCGATTTCAGTTCCAGAGCGATTCGCCCAATGAGTCCTTCATATTTAGTCGTTTTCAGCCAATTTTCTGGATTTTTAAAAATTTCACTTTTTTGTGAAAATATCCACTAAATGAGGGAATAATATGTGTGAGGGTACCCCAGGAGAGTTATAAATGTGTGTGGGTAGAATATATATCCCACGGGGATAAAATTGAAAAAAGTTGAAAAAATTTTTTTTTTCGACTTACTAATTTTTCCGGCGTTCATCAGACTTTCAGATAGGGGAAATGTGAGTGAGCGTTCCGATTTCAGTTCCAGAGCGATTCGCCCAATGAGTCCTTGATATTTAGTCGTTTTCAGCCAATTTTCTGGATTTTTAAAAATTTCACTTTTTTGTGAAAATATCCACTAAATGAGGGAATAATATGTGTGAGGGTACCCCAGGAGAGTTATAAATGTGTGTGGGTAGAATATATATCCCACGGGGGTAAAATTGAAAAATTTTTTTTTTTGGACTTAGTCATTTTTCCGGCGTTTATCAGACTTTCAGATAGGGGAAATGTCAGTGAGCATTCCGATTTCAGTTCCAGAGCGATTCGCCCAATGAGTCCTTGATATTTAGTCGTTTTCAGCCAATTTTCTGGATTTTTAAAAATTTCACTTTTTTGTGAAAATATCCACTAAATGGCAGAATAATATGTGTGAGGGTACCCCAGGAGAGTTATAAATGTGTGTGGGTAGAATATATATCCCACGGGGGTAATATTGAAAAAAGTTGAAAAATTTTTTTTTTTGGACTTAGTCATTTTTCCGGCGTTTATCAGACTTTCAGATAGCGGAAATGTCAGTGAGCATTCCGATTTCAGTTCCAGAGTGATTCGCCCAATGAGTCCTTGATATTTAGTCGTTTTCAGCCAATTTTCTGGATTTTTAAAAATTTCACTTTTTTGTGAAAATATCCACTAAATGAGGGAATAATATGTGTGAGGGTACCCCAGGAGAGTTATAAATGTGTGTGGGTAGAATATATATCCCACGGGGAGAAAATTGAAAGAAGTTGAAAAAATTTTTTTTTTCGACTTACTAATTTTTCCGGCGTTCATCAGACTTTCAGATAGGGGAAATGTGAGTGAGCGTTCCGATTTCAGTTCCAGAGCGATTCGCCCAATGAGTCCTTCATATTTAGTCGTTTTCAGCCAATTTTCTGGATTTTTTAAAATTTCACTTTTTTGTGAAAATATCCACTAAATGAGGGAATAATATGTGTGAGGGTACCCCAGGAGAGTTATAAATGTGTGTGGGTAGAATATATATCCCACGGGGATAAAATTGAAAAAAGTTGAAAAAAATTTTTTTTTCGACTTACTAATTTTTCCGGCGTTCATCAGACTTTCAGATAGGGGAAATGTGAGTGAGCGTTCCGATTTCAGTTCCAGAGCGATTCGCCCAATGAGTCCTTGATATTTAGTCGTTTTCAGCCAATTTTCTGGATTTTTAAAAATTTCACTTTTTTGTGAAAATATCCACTAAATGAGGGAATAATATGTGTGAGGGTACCCCAGGAGAGTTATAAATGTGTGTGGGTAGAATATATATCCCACGGGGGTAAAATTGAAAAATTTTTTTTTTTGGACTTAGTCATTTTTCCGGCGTTTATCAGACTTTCAGATAGGGGAAATGTCAGTGAGTGTTCTGATTTCAGTTCCAGAGCGATTCGCCCAATGAGTCCTTGATATTTAGTCGTTTTCAGCCAATTTTCTGGATTTTTGAAAATTTCACTTTTTTGTGAAAATATCCACTAAATGAGGGAATAATATGTGTGAGGGTACCCCAGGAGAGTTCCAAATGTGTGTGGGTAGAATATATATCCCACGGGGATAAAATTGAAAAAAGTTGAAAAAAAATTTTTTTGGGACTTAGTCATTTTTCCGTCGTTTATCAGACTTTCAGATAGGGGAAATGTGAGTGATTGTTCCGATTTCAGTTCCAGAGTGATTTGCCCAATGAGTCCTTGATATTTAGTCGTTTTCAGCCAATTTTCTGGATTTTTGAAAATTTCACTTTTTTGTGAAAATATCCACTAAATGAGAGAATAATATGTGTGAGGGTACTCCAGGAGAGTTCCAAATGTGTGTGGGTAGAATATATATCCCACGGGGGTAAAATTGAAAAAAGTTGAAAAAAATTTTTTTGGGGACTTATTCATTTTTCCGTCGTTTATCAGACTTTCAGATAGGGGAAATGTCAGTGAGCGTTCTGATTTCAGTTCCAGAGCGATTCGCCCAATGAGTCCTTGATATTTAGTCATTTTCAGCCAATTTTCAGGATTTTTGAAAATTTCACTTTTTTGTGAAAATTTCCACTAAATGAGGGAATAATATGTGTGAGGGTACTCCAGGAGTGTTCCAAATGTGTGTGGGTAGAATATATATCCCACGGGGGTAAAATTGAAAAAAGTTGAAAAAAATTTTTTTTTGGGACTTAGTCATTTTTCCGTCGTTTATCAGACTTTCAGATAGGGGAAATGTGAGTCATTGTTCCGATTTCAGTTCCAGAGTCATTTGCCCAATGAGTCCTTGATATTTAGTCGTTTTCAGCCAATTTTCTGGATTTTTGAAAATTTCACTTTTTTGTGAAAATATCCACTAAATGACGGAATAATATGTGTGAGGGTACCCCAGGAGAGTTCCAAATGTGTGTGGGTAGAATATATATCCCACGGGGGTAAAATTGAAAAAAGTTGAAAAAAAATTTTTTTGGGACTTAGTCATTTTTTTCCGTCGTTTATCAGACTTTCAGATAGGGGAAATGTCAGTGAGCGTTCTGATTTCAGTTCCAGAGCGATTCGCCCAATGAGTCCTTGATATTTAGTCGTTTTCAGCCAATTTTCTAGATTTTTAAAAATTTCTTTTTTTTGTGAAAATATCCACTAAATGAGGGAATAATATGTGTGAGGGTACCGAAGGAGAGTTCCAAATGTGTGTGGGTAGAATATATATCCCACGGGGGTAAAATTGAAAAAAGTTGAAAATTTTTTTTTTTTGGTCTTAGTCATTTTTCCGGCGTTTATCAGACTTTCAGATAGGGGAAATGTCAGTGAGCATTCCGATTTCAGTTCCAGAGCGATTCGCCCAATGAGTCCTTGATATTTAGTCGTTTTCAGCCAATTTTCTGGATTTTTGAAAATTTCACCTTTTTGTGAAAATATCCACTAAATGAGGGAATAATATGTGTGAGGGTACCCCAGGAGAGTTCCAAATGTGTGTGGGTAGAATATATATCCCACGGGGGTAAAATTGAAAAAAGTTGAAAAAATTTTTTTTTTTTGGACTGTCATTTTTCCGGCGTTTATCAGACTTTCAGATAGGGGAAATGTGAGTGAGCGTTCCGATTTCAGTTCCAGAGCGATTCGCCCAATGAGTCCTTGATATTTAGACGTTTTCAGCCAATTTTCTGGATTTTTGAAAATTTCACTTTTTTGTGAAAATATCCACTAAATGACGGAATAATATGTGTGAGGGTACTCCAGGAGAGTTCCAAATGTGTGTGGGTAGAATATATATCCCACGGGGATAAAATTGAAAAAAGTTGAAAAAAATTTTTTTTGGGACTTAGTCATTTTTCCGTCGTTTATCAGACTTTCAGATAGGGGAAATGTGAGTGATTGTTCCGATTTCAGTTCCAGAGTGATTTGCCCAATGAGTCCTTGATATTTAGTCGTTTTCAGCCAATTTTTTGGATTTTTGAAAATTTCACTTTTTTGTGAAAATATCCACTAAATGAGAGAATAATATGTGTGAGGGTACTCCAGGAGAGTTCCAAATGTGTGTGGGTAGAATATATATCCCACGGGGGTAAAATTGAAAAAAGTTGAAAAAAATTTTTTGGGGGACTTATTCATTTTTCCGGCGTTTATCAGACTTTCAGATAGGGGAAATGTCAGTGAGCGTTCCGTTTTCAGTTCCAGAGCGATTCGCCCAATGAGTCTTTGATATTTAGTTGTTTTCAGCCAATTTTCTGGATTTTTGAACATTTCACTTTTTTGTGAAAATATCCACTAAATGAGGGAATAATATGTGTGAGGGTACCCCAGGAGAGTTCCAAATGTGTCTGGGTAGAATATATATCCCACGGGGGTAAAATTGAAAAAAGTTGAAAAATTTTTTTTTGGGAACTTAGTCATTTTTCCGGCGTTTATCAGACTTTCAGATAGGGGAAATGTCAGTGAGCGTTCAGATTTCAGTTCCAGAGCGATTCGCCCAATGAGTCCTTGATATTTAGTCGTTTTCAGCCAATTTTCTGGATTTTTGAAAATTTCACTTTTTTGTGAAAATATCCACTAAATGAGGGAATAATATGTGTGAGGGTACCCAAGGAGAGTTCCAAATGTGTGTGGGTAGAATTTATATCCTACGGGGGTAAAATTGAAAAAAGTTGAAAAAATTTTTTTTGGGGACTTAGTCATTTTTCCGTCGTTTATCAGACTTTCAGATAGGGGAAATGTCAGTGAGCATTCCGACTTCAGTTCCAGAGCGATTCGCCCAATGAATCCTTGATATTTAGTAGTTTTCAGCCAATTTTCTGGATTTTTGAAAATTTCACTTTTTTGTGAAAATATCCACTAAATGACAGAATAATATGTGTGAGGGTACCCCAGGAGAGTTCCAAATGTGTGTGGGTAGAATATATATCCCACGGGGGTAAAATTGAAAAAAGTTGAAAAAAAATTTTTTTGGGACTTAGTCATTTTTTTCCGTCGTTTATCAGACTTTCAGATAGGGGAAATGTCAGTGAGCGTTCTGATTTCAGTTCCAGAGCGATTCGCCCAATGAGTCCTTGATATTTAGTCGTTTTCAGCCAATTTTCTAGATTTTTAAAAATTTCTTTTTTTTGTGAAAATATCCACTAAATGAGGGAATAATATGTGTGAGGGTACCCCAGGAGAGTTATAAATGTGTGTGGGTAGAATATATATCCCACGGGGGTAAAATTGAAAAAAGTTGAAAAAATTTTTTTTTGAACTTAGTCATTTTTCCGGCGTTTATCAGACTTTCAGATAGCGGAAATGTCAGTGAGCATTCCGATTTCAGTTCCAGAGTGATTTGCCCAATGAGTCCTTGATATTTAGTAGTTTTCAGCCAATTTTCTGGATTTTTGAAAATTTCACTTTTTTGTGAAAATATCCACTAAATGAGAGAATAATATGTGTGAGGGTACTCCAGGAGAGTTCCAAATGTGTGTGGGTAGAATATATATCCCACGGGGGTAAAATTGAAAAAAGTTGAAAAAAATTTTTTTTGGGACTTAGTCATTTTTCCGGCGTTTATCAGACTTTCAGATAGGGGAAATGTCAGTGAGCGTTCCGTTTTCAGTTCCAGAGCGATTCGCCCAATGAGTCTTTGATATTTAGTTGTTTTCAGCCAATTTTCTGGATTTTTGAAAATTTCTTTTTTTTGTGAAAATATCCACTAAATGACGGAATAATATGTGTGAGGGTACCCCAGGAGAGTTCCAAATGTGTGTGGGTAGAATATATATCCCACGGGGATAAATTTGAAAAAAGTTGAAAAAAATTTTTTTTTAGACTTACTAATTTTTCCGGCGTTCATCAGACTTTCAGATAGGGGAAATGTCAGTTAGCGTTCTGATTTCAGTTCCAGAGCGATTCGCCCAATGAGTCCTTGATATTTAGTCGTTTTCAGCCAATTTTCTAGATTTCAGAAAATTTCACTTTTTTGTGAAAATATCCACTAAATGACGGAATAATATGTGTGAGGGTACCCCAGGAGAGGTCCAAACGTGTGTGGGTAGAATATATATCCCTCGGGGGTAAAATTGAAAAAAGTTGAAAAATTTTTTTTTTTGGACTTAGTCATTTTTCCGGCGTTTATCAGACTTTCAGATAGCGGAAATGTCAGTGAGCATTCTGATTTCAGTTCCAGAGCAATTCGCCCAATGAGTCCTTGATATTTCATCGTTTTCAGCCAATTTTCTGGATTTTTAAAAATTTCACTTTTTTGTGAAAATATCCACTAAATGAGGGAATAATATGTGTGAGGGTACCCCAGGAGAGTTCCAAATGTGTGTGGGTAGAATATATATCCCACGGGGGTAAAAGTGAAAAAAGTTAAAAAATTTTTTTTTTTGGTCTTAGTCATTTTTCCGGCGTTTATCAGACTTTCAGATAGGGGAAATGTCAGTGAGCGTTCCGATTTCAGTTCCAGAGCGATTCGCCCAATGAGTCCTTGATATTTAGTCGTTTTCAGCCAATTTTCTGGATTTTTAAAAATTTCACTTTTTTGTGAAAATATCCACTAAATGAGGGAATAATATGTGTGAGGGTACCCCAGGAGAGTTATAAATGTGTGTGGGTAGAATATATATCCCACGGGGGTAATATTGAAAAAAGTTGAAAAATTTTTTTTTTTGGACTTAGTCATTTTTCCGGCGTTTATCAGACTTTCAGATGGCGGAAATGTCAGTGAGCATTCCGATTTCAGTTCCAGAGTGATTCGTCCAATGAGTCCTTGATATTTAGTCGTTTTCAGCCAATTTTCTGGATTTTTAAAAATTTCACTTTTTTGTGAAAATATCCACTAAATGAGGGAATAATATGTGTGAGGGTACCCCAGGAGAGTTATAAATGTGTGTGGGTAGAATATATATCCCACGGGGAGAAAATTGAAAAAAGTTGAAAAAATTTTTTTTTTCGACTTACTAATTTTTCCGGCGTTCATCAGACTTTCAGATAGGGGAAATGTGAGTGAGCGTTCCGATTTCAGTTCCAGAGCGATTCGCCCAATGAGTCCTTCATATTTAGTCGTTTTCAGCCAATTTTCTGGATTTTTAAAAATTTCACTTTTTTGTGAAAATATCCACTAAATGAGGGAATAATATGTGTGAGGGTACCCCAGGAGAGTTATAAATGTGTGTGGGTAGAATATATATCCCACGGGGGTAAAATTGAAAAATTTTTTTTTTTGGACTTAGTCATTTTTCCGGCGTTTATCAGACTTTCAGATAGGGGAAATGTCAGTGAGTGTTCTGATTTCAGTTCCAGAGCGATTCGCCCAATGAGTCCTTGATATTTCGTCGTTTTCAGCCAATTTTCTGGATTTTTAAAAATTTCACTTTTTTGTGAAAATATCCACTAAATGAGGGAATAATATGTGTGAGGGTACCCCAGGAGAGTTCCAAATGTGTGTGGGTAGAATATATATCCCACGGGGGTAAAATTGAAAAAAGTTGAAAAATTTTTTTTTTGGTCTTAGTCATTTTTCCGGCGTTTATCAGACTTTCAGATAGCGGAAATGTCAGTGAGCATTCCGATTTCAGTTCCAGAGCAATTCGCCCAATGAGTCCTTGATATTTAGTCGTTTTCAGCCAATTTTCTGGATTTTTAAAAATTTCACTTTTTTGTGAAAATATCCACTAAATGAGGGAATAATATGTGTGAGGGTACCCCAGGAGAGTTATAAATGTGTGTGGGTAGAATATATATCCCACGGGGATAAAATTGAAAAAAGTTGAAAAAATTTTTTTTTTCGACTTACTAATTTTTCCGGCGTTCATCAGACTTTCAGATAGGGGAAATGTGAGTGAGCGTTCCGATTTCAGTTCCAGAGCGATTCGCCCAATGAGTCCTTGATATTTAGTCGTATTTCAGCCAATTTTCTTGATTTTTAAAAATTTCACTTTTTTGTGAAAATATCCACTAAATGAGGGTATAATATGTGTGAGGGTACCCCAGGAGAGTTATAAATGTGTGTGGGTAGAATATATATCCCACGGGGATAAAATTGAAAAAAGTTGAAAAAATTTTTTTTTTCGACTTACTAATTTTTCCGGCGTTCATCAGACTTTCAGATAGGGGAAATGTGAGTGAGCGTTCCGATTTCAGTTCCAGAGCGATTCGCCCAATGAGTCCTTGATATTTAGTCGTTTTCAGCCAATTTTCTGGATTTTTAAAAATTTCACTTTTTTGTGAAAATATCCACTAAATGAATGAATAATATGTGTGAGGGTACCCCAGGAGAGTTATAAATGTGTGTGGGTAGAATATATATCCCACGGGGGTAAAATTGAAAAATTTTTTTTTTTGGACTTAGTCATTTTTCCGGCGTTTATCAGACTTTCAGATAGGGGAAATGTCAGTGAGTGTTCTGATTTCAGTTCCAGAGCGATTCGCCCAATGAGTCCTTGATATTTAGTCATTTTCAGCCAATTTTCAGGATTTTTGAAAATTTCACTTTTTTGTGAAAATATCCACTAAATGAGGGAATAATATGTGTGAGGGTACCCCAGGAGAGTTCCAAATGTGTGTGGGTAGAATATATATCCCATGGGGGTAAAATTGAAAAAAGTTGAAAAATTTTTTTTTTGGTCTTAGTCATTTTTCCGGCGTTTATCAGACTTTCAGATAGGGGAAATGTCAGTGAGCATTCCGATTTCAGTTCCAGAGCGATTCGCCCAATGAGTCCTTGATATTTAGTCGTTTTCAGCCAATTTTCTGGATTTTTGAAAATTTCACCTTTTTTTGAAAATATCCACTAAATGAGGGAATAATATGTGTGAGGGTACCCCAGGAGAGTTCCAAATGTGTGTGGGTAGAATATATATCCCACGGGAGTAAAATTGAAAAAAGTTGAAAAAATTTTTTTTTGGGACTTAGTCATTTTTCCGTCGTTTATCAGACTTTCAGATAGGGGAAATGTGAGTGATTGTTCCGATTTCAGTTCCAGAGCGATTCGCCCAATGAGTCCTTGATATTTAGTCGTTTTCAGCCAATTTTCTGGATTTTTAAAAATTTCACTTTTTTGTGAAAATATCCACTAAATGAGGGAATAATATGTGTGAGGGTACCCCAGGAGAGTTATAAATGTGTGTGGGTAGAATATATATCCCACGGGGGTAAAATTGAAAAAAGTTGAAAAATTTTTTTTTTGGACTTAGTCATTTTTCCGGCGTTTATCAGACTTTCAGATAGCGGAAATGTCAGTGAGCATTCCGATTTCAGTTCCAGAGCAATTCGCCCAATGAGTCCTTGATATTTAGTCGTTTTCAGCCAATTTTCTGGATTTTTAAAAATTTCACTTTTTTGTGAAAATATCCACTAAATGAGGGAATAATATGTGTGAGGGTACCCCAGGAGAGTTATAAATGTGTGTGGGTAGAATATATATCCCACGGGGGTAAAATTGAAAAATTTTTTTTTTTTGGACTTAGTCATTTTTCCGGCGTTTATCAGACTTTCAGATAGGGGAAATGTCAGTGAGTGTTCTGATTTCAGTTCCAGAGCGATTCGCCCAATGAGTCCTTGATATTTAGTTATTTTCAGCCAATTTTCAGGATTTTTGAAAATTTCACTTTTTTGTGAAAATATCCACTAAATGAGGGAATAATATGTGTGAGGGTACCCCAGGAGAGTTCCAAATGTGTGTGGGTAGAATATATATCCCACGGGGATAAAATTGAAAAAAGTTGAAAAATTTTTTTTTTTCGACTTACTAATTTTTCCGGCGTTCATCAGACTTTCAGATAGGGGAAATGTGAGTGAGCGTTCCGATTTCAGTTCCAGAGCGATTCGCCCAATGAGTCCTTGATATTTAGTCGTTTTCAGCCAATTTTCTGGATTTTTAAAAATTTCACTTTTTTGTGAAAATATCCACTAAATGAGGGAATAATATGTGTGAGGGTACCCCAGGAGAGTTATAAATGTGTGTGGGTAGAATATATATCCCACGGGGATAAAATTGAAAAAAGTTGAAAAAATTTTTTTTTTCGACTTACTAATTTTTCCGGCGTTCATCAGACTTTCAGATAGGGGAAATGTGAGTGAGCGTTCCGATTTCAGTTCCAGAGCGATTCGCCCAATGAGTCCTTGATATTTAGTCGTTTTCAGCCAATTTTCTGGATTTTTAAAAATTTCACTTTTTTGTGAAAATATCCACTAAATGAGGGAATAATATGTGTGAGGGTACCCCAGGAGAGTTATAAATGTGTGTGGGTAGAATATATATCCCACGGGGGTAAAATTGAAAAATTTTTTTTTTTGGACTTAGTCATTTTTCCGGCGTTTATCAGACTTTCAGATAGGGGAAATGTCAGTGAGGTTTCTGATTTCAGTTCCAGAGCGATTCACCCAATGAGTCCTTGATATTTAGTCATTTTCAGCCAATTTTCAGGATTTTTCAAAATTTCACTTTTTTGTGAAAATATCCACTAAATGAGAGAATAATATGTGTGAGGGTACCCCAGGAGAGTTCCAAATGTGTGTGGGTAGAATATATATCCCACGGGGGTAAAATTGAAAAAAGTTGAAAAATTTTTTTTTTTGGTCTTATCATTTTTCCGGCGTTTATCAGACTTTCAGATAGGGGAAATGTCAGTGAGCATTCCGATTTCAGTTCCAGAGCGATTCGCCCAATGAGTCCTTGATATTTAGTCGTTTTCAGCCAATTTTCTGGATTTTTGAAAATTTCACCTTTTTTTGAAAATATCCACTAAATGAGGGAATAATATGTGTGAGGGTACCCCAGGAGAGTTCCAAATGTGTGTGGGTAGAATATATATCCCACGGGGGTAAAATTGAAAAAAGTTGAAAAATTTTTTTTTTGGACTTAGTCATTTTTCCGTCGTTTATCAGACTTTCAGATAGCGGAAATGTCAGTGAGCATTCCGATTTCAGTTCCAGAGCAATTCGCCCAATGAGTCCTTGATATTTAGTCGTTTTCAGCCAATTTTCTGGATTTTTTAAAATTTCACTTTTTTGTGAAAATATCCACTAAATGAGGGAATAATATGTGTGAGGGTACCCCAGGAGAGTTATAAATGTGTGTGGGTAGAATATATATCCCACGGGGGTAAAATTGAAAAAAGTTGAAAAATTTTTTTTTTGGACTTAGTCATTTTTCCGGCGTTTATCAGACTTTCAGATAGCGGAAATGTCAGTGAGCATTCCGATTTCAGTTCCAGAGCAATTCGCCCAATGAGTCCTTGATATTTAGTCGTTTTCAGCCAATTTTCTGGATTTTTAAAAATTTCACTTTTTTGTGAAAATATCCACTAAATGAGGGAATAATATGTGTGAGGGTACCCCAGGAGAGTTATAAATGTGTGTGGGTAGAATATATATCCCACGGGGATAAAATTGAAAAAAGTTGAAAAAAATTTTTTTTTCGACTTACTAATTTTTCCGGCGTTTATCAGACTTTCAGATAGGGGAAATGTCAGTGAGTGTTCTGATTTCAGTTCCAGAGCGATTCGCCCAATGAGTCCTTGATATTTAGTCGTTTTCAGCCAATTTTCTGGATTTTTAAAAATTTCACTTTTTTGTGAAAATATCCACTAAATGAGGGAATAATATGTGTGAGGGTACCCCAGGAGAGTTATAAATGTGTGTGGGTAGAATATATATCCCACGGGGATAAAATTGAAAAAAGTTGAAAAAATTTTTTTTTTCGACTTACTAATTTTTCCGGCGTTCATCAGACTTTCAGATAGGGGAAATGTGAGTGAGCGTTCCGATTTCAGTTCCAGAGCGATTCGCCCAATGAGTCCTTGATATTTAGTCGTTTTCAGCCAATTTTCTGGATTTTTAAAAATTTCACTTTTTTGTGAAAATATCCACTAAATGAGGGAATAATATGTGTGAGGGTACCCCAGGAGAGTTATAAATGTGTGTGGGTAGAATATATATCCCACGGGGGTAAAATTGAAAAATTTTTTTTTTTGGACTTAGTCATTTTTCCGGCGTTTATCAGACTTTCAGATAGGGGAAATGTCAGTGAGGTTTCTGATTTCAGTTCCAGAGCGATTCACCCAATGAGTCCTTGATATTTAGTCATTTTCAGCCAATTTTCAGGATTTTTCAAAATTTCACTTTTTTGTGAAAATATCCACTAAATGAGAGAATAATATGTGTGAGGGTACCCCAGGAGAGTTCCAAATGTGTGTGGGTAGAATATATATCCCACGGGGGTAAAATTGAAAAAAGTTGAAAAATTTTTTTTTTTGGTCTTATCATTTTTCCGGCGTTTATCAGACTTTCAGATAGGGGAAATGTCAGTGAGCATTCCGATTTCAGTTCCAGAGCGATTCGCCCAATGAGTCCTTGATATTTAGTCGTTTTCAGCCAATTTTCTGGATTTTTGAAAATTTCACCTTTTTTTGAAAATATCCACTAAATGAGGGAATAATATGTGTGAGGGTACCCCAGGAGAGTTCCAAATGTGTGTGGGTAGAATATATATCCCACGGGGGTAAAATTGAAAAAAGTTGAAAAATTTTTTTTTTGGACTTAGTCATTTTTCCGTCGTTTATCAGACTTTCAGATAGCGGAAATGTCAGTGAGCATTCCGATTTCAGTTCCAGAGCAATTCGCCCAATGAGTCCTTGATATTTAGTCGTTTTCAGCCAATTTTCTGGATTTTTAAAAATTTCACTTTTTTGTGAAAATATCCACTAAATGAGGGAATAATATGTGTGAGGGTACCCCAGGAGAGTTATAAATGTGTGTGGGTAGAATATATATCCCACGGGGGTAAAATTGAAAAAAGTTGAAAAATTTTTTTTTTGGACTTAGTCATTTTTCCGGCGTTTATCAGACTTTCAGATAGCGGAAATGTCAGTGAGCATTCCGATTTCAGTTCCAGAGCAATTCGCCCAATGAGTCCTTGATATTTAGTCGTTTTCAGCCAATTTTCTGGATTTTTAAAAATTTCACTTTTTTGTGAAAATATCCACTAAATGAGGGAATAATATGTGTGAGGGTACCCCAGGAGAGTTATAAATGTGTGTGGGTAGAATATATATCCCACGGGGATAAAATTGAAAAAAGTTGAAAAAAATTTTTTTTTCGACTTACTAATTTTTCCGGCGTTTATCAGACTTTCAGATAGGGGAAATGTCAGTGAGTGTTCTGATTTCAGTTCCAGAGCGATTCGCCCAATGAGTCCTTGATATTTAGTCGTTTTCAGCCAATTTTCTGGATTTTTAAAAATTTCACTTTTTTGTGAAAATATCCACTAAATGAGGGAATAATATGTGTGAGGGTACCCCAGGAGAGTTATAAATGTGTGTGGGTAGAATATATATCCCACGGGGATAAAATTGAAAAAAGTTGAAAAAATTTTTTTTTTCGACTTACTAATTTTTCCGGCGTTCATCAGACTTTCAGATAGGGGAAATGTGAGTGAGCGTTCCGATTTCAGTTCCAGAGCGATTCGCCCAATGAGTCCTTGATATTTAGTCGTTTTCAGCCAATTTTCTGGATTTTTAAAAATTTCACTTTTTTGTGAAAATATCCACTAAATGAGGGAATAATATGTGTGAGGGTACCCCAGGAGAGTTATAAATGTGTGTGGGTAGAATATATATCCCACGGGGATAAAATTGAAAAAAGTTGAAAAAATTTTTTTTTTCGACTTACTAATTTTTCCGGCGTTCATCAGACTTTCAGATAGGGGAAATGTGAGTGAGCGTTCCGATTTCAGTTCCAGAGCGATTCGCCCAATGAGTCCTTGATATTTAGTCGTTTTCAGCCAATTTTCTGGATTTTTAAAAATTTCACTTTTTTGTGAAAATATCCACTAAATGAGGGAATAATATGTGTGAGGGTACCCCAGGAGAGTTATAAATGTGTGTGGGTAGAATATATATCCCACGGGGGTAAAATTGAAAAATTTTTTTTTTTGGACTTAGTCATTTTTCCGGCGTTTATCAGACTTTTAGATAGGGGAAATGTCAGTGAGGTTTCTGATTTCAGTTCCAGAGCGATTCACCCAATGAGTCCTTGATATTTAGTCATTTTCAGCCAATTTTCAGGATTTTTCAAAATTTCACTTTTTTGTGAAAATATCCACTAAATGAGAGAATAATATGTGTGAGGGTACCCCAGGAGAGTTCCAAATGTGTGTGGGTAGAATATATATCCCACGGGGGTAAAATTGAAAAAAGTTGAAAAATTTTTTTTTTTGGTCTTATCATTTTTCCGGCGTTTATCAGACTTTCAGATAGGGGAAATGTCAGTGAGCATTCCGATTTCAGTTCCAGAGCGATTCGCCCAATGAGTCCTTGATATTTAGTCGTTTTCAGCCAATTTTCTGGATTTTTGAAAATTTCACCTTTTTTTGAAAATATCCACTAAATGAGGGAATAATATGTGTGAGGGTACCCCAGGAGAGTTCCAAATGTGTGTGGGTAGAATATATATCCCACGGGGGTAAAATTGAAAAAAGTTGAAAAATTTTTTTTTTGGACTTAGTCATTTTTCCGTCGTTTATCAGACTTTCAGATAGCGGAAATGTCAGTGAGCATTCCGATTTCAGTTCCAGAGCAATTCGCCCAATGAGTCCTTGATATTTAGTCGTTTTCAGCCAATTTTCTGGATTTTTAAAAATTTCACTTTTTTGTGAAAATATCCACTAAATGAGGGAATAATATGTGTGAGGGTACCCCAGGAGAGTTATAAATGTGTGTGAGTAGAATATATATCCCACGGGGATAAAATTGAAAAAAGTTGGAAAAAATTTTTTTTTCGACTTACTAATTTTTCCGGCGTTCATCAGACTTTCAGATAGGGGAAATGTGAGTGAGCGTTCCGATTTCAGTTCCAGAGCGATTCGCCCAATGAGTCCTTGATATTTAGTCGTTTTCAGCCAATTTTCTGGATTTTTAAAAATTTCACTTTTTTGTGAAAATATCCACTAAATGAGGGAATAATATGTGTGAGGGTACCCCAGGAGAGTTCCAAATGTGTATGGGTAGAATATATATCCCACGGGGGTAAAATTGAAAAAAGTTGAAAAAATTTTTTTTTTGGTCTTAGTCATTTTTCCGGCGTTTATCAGACTTTCAGATAGGGGAAATGTCAGTGAGCATTCCGATTTCAGTTCCAGAGCGATTCGCCCAATGAGTCCTTGATATTTAGTCGTTTTCAGCCAATTTTCTGGATTTTTGAAAATTTCACCTTTTTTTGAAAATATCCACTAAATGAGGGAATAATATGTGTGAGGGTACCCCAGGAGAGTTCCAAATGTGTGTGGGTAGAATATATATCCCACGGGGGTAAAATTGAAAAAAGTTGAAAAAATTTTTTTTTGGGACTTAGTCATTTTTCCGTTGTTTATCAGACTTTCAGATAGGGGAAATGTGAGTGATTGTTCCGATTTCAGTTCCAGAGCGATTCGCCCAATGAGTCCTTGATATTTAGTCATTTTCAGCCAATTTTCTGGATTTTTAAAAATTTCACTTTTTTGTGAAAATATCCACTAAATGAGGGAATAATATGTGTGAGGGTACCCCAGGAGAGTTATAAATGTGTGTGGGTAGAATATATATCCCACGGGGGTAAAATTGAAAAAAGTTGAAAAATTTTTTTTTTGGACTTAGTCATTTTTCCGGCGTTTATCAGACTTTCAGACAGCGGAAATGTCAGTGAGCATTCCGATTTCAGTTCCAGAGCAATTCGCCCAATGAGTCCTTGATATTTAGTCGTTTTCAGCCAATTTTCTGGATTTTTAAAAATTTCACTTTTTTGTGAAAATATCCACTAAATGAGGGAATAATATGTGTGAGGGTACCCCAGGAGAGTTATAAATGTGTGTGGGTAGAATATATATCCCACGGGGATAAAATTGAAAAAAGTTGAAAAAATTTTTTTTTTCGACTTACTAATTTTTCCGGCATTCATCAGACTTTCAGATAGGGGAAATGTGAGTGAGCGTTCCGATTTCAGTTCCAGAGCGATTCGCCCAATGAGTCCTTGATATTTAGTCGTTTTCAGCCAATTTTCTGGATTTTTAAAAATTTCACTTTTTTGTGAAAATATCCACTAAATGAGGGAATAATATGTGTGAGGGTACCCCAGGAGAGTTATAAATGTGTGTGGGTAGAATATATATCCCAAGGGGATAAAATTGAAAAAAGTTGAAAAATTTTTTTTTTTCGACTTACTAATTTTTCCGGCGTTCATCAGACTTTCAGATAGGGGAAATGTGAGTGAGCGTTCCGATTTCAGTTCCAGAGCGATTCGCCCAATGAGTCCTTGATATTTAGTCGTTTTCAGCCAATTTTCTGGATTTTTAAAAATTTCACTTTTTTGTGAAAATATCCACTAAATGAGGGAATAATATGTGTGAGGGTACCCCAGGAGAGTTATAAATGTGTGTGGGCAGAATATATATCCCACGGGGGTAAAATTGAAAAAATTTTTTTTTTGGACTTAGTCATTTTTCCGGCGTTTATCAGACTTTCAGATAGGGGAAATGTGAGTGATTGTTCCGATTTCAGTTCCAGAGCGATTCGCCCAATGAGTCCTTGATATTTCGTCGTTTTCAGCCAATTTTCTGGATTTTTAAAAATTTCACTTTTTTGTGAAAATATCCACTAAATGAGGGAATAATATGTGTGAGGGTACCCCAGGAGAGTTCCAAATGTGTGTGGGTAGAATATATATCCCACGGGGGTAAAATTGAAAAAAGTTGAAAAATTTTTTTTTTGGTCTTAGTCATTTTTCCGGCGTTTATCAGACTTTCAGATAGCGGAAATGTCAGTGAGCATTCCGATTTCAGTTCCAGAGCAATTCGCCCAATGAGTCCTTGATATTTAGTCGTTTTCAGCCAATTTTCTGGATTTTTAAAAATTTCACTTTTTTGTGAAAATATCCACTAAATGAGGGAATAATATGTGTGAGGGTACCCCAGGAGAGTTATAAATGTGTGTGGGCAGAATATATATCCCACGGGGATAAAATTGAAAAAAGTTGAAAAAAATTTTTTTTTCGACTTACTAATTTTTCCGGCGTTCATCAGACTTTCAGATAGGGGAAATGTGAGTGAGCGTTCCGATTTCAGTTCCAGAGCGATTCGCCCAATGAGTCCTTGATATTTAGTCGTTTTCAGCCAATTTTCTGGATTTTTAAAAATTTCACTTTTTTGTGAAAATATCCACTAAATGAGGGAATAATATGTGTGAGGGTACCCCAGGAGAGTTATAAATGTGTGTGGGTAGAATATATATCCCACGGGGGTAAAATTGAAAAATTTTTTTTTTTGGACTTAGTCATTTTTCCGGCGTTTATCAGACTTTCAGATAGGGGAAATGTCAGTGAGGTTTCTGATTTCAGTTCCAGAGCGATTCACCCAATGAGTCCTTGATATTTAGTCATTTTCAGCCAATTTTCAGGATTTTTCAAAATTTCACTTTTTTGTGAAAATATCCACTAAATGAGGGAATAATATGTGTGAGGGTACCCCAGGAGAGTTCCAAATGTGTGTGGGTAGAATATATATCCCACGGGGGTAAAATTGAAAAAAGTTGAAAAATTTTTTTTTTTGGTCTTAGTCATTTTTCCGGCGTTTATCAGACTTTCAGATAGGGGAAATGTCAGTGAGCATTCCGATTTCAGTTCCAGAGCGATTCGCCCAATGAGTCCTTGATATTTAGTCGTTTTCAGCCAATTTTCTGGATTTTTGAAAATTTCACCTTTTTTTGAAAATATCCACTAAATGAGGGAATAATATGTGTGAGGGTACCCCAGGAGAGTTCCAAATGTGTGTGGGTAGAATATATATCCCACGGGGGTAAAATTGAAAAAAGTTGAAAAAATTTTTTTTTTCGACTTACTAATTTTTCCGGCATTCATCAGACTTTCAGATAGGGGAAATGTGAGTGAGCGTTCCGATTTCAGTTCCAGAGCGATTCGCCCAATGAGTCCTTGATATTTAGTCGTTTTCAGCCAATTTTCTGGATTTTTAAAAATTTCACTTTTTTGTGAAAATATCCACTAAATGAGGGAATAATATGTGTGAGGGTACCCCAGGAGAGTTATAAATGTGTGTGGGCAGAATATATATCCCACGGGGATAAAATTGAAAAAAGTTGAAAAAAATTTTTTTTTCGACTTACTAATTTTTCCGGCGTTCATCAGACTTTCAGATAGGGGAAATGTGAGTGAGCGTTCCGATTTCAGTTCCAGAGCGATTCGCCCAATGAGTCCTTGATATTTAGTCGTTTTCAGCCAATTTTCTGGATTTTTAAAAATTTCACTTTTTTGTGAAAATATCCACTAAATGAGGGAATAATATGTGTGAGGGTACCCCAGGAGAGTTATAAATGTGTGTGGGTAGAATATATATCCCACGGGGGTAAAATTGAAAAATTTTTTTTTTTGGACTTAGTCATTTTTCCGGCGTTTATCAGACTTTCAGATAGGGGAAATGTCAGTGAGGTTTCTGATTTCAGTTCCAGAGCGATTCACCCAATGAGTCCTTGATATTTAGTCATTTTCAGCCAATTTTCAGGATTTTTCAAAATTTCACTTTTTTGTGAAAATATCCACTAAATGAGGGAATAATATGTGTGAGGGTACCCCAGGAGAGTTCCAAATGTGTGTGGGTAGAATATATATCCCACGGGGGTAAAATTGAAAAAAGTTGAAAAATTTTTTTTTTTGGTCTTAGTCATTTTTCCGGCGTTTATCAGACTTTCAGATAGGGGAAATGTCAGTGAGCATTCCGATTTCAGTTCCAGAGCGATTCGCCCAATGAGTCCTTGATATTTAGTCGTTTTCAGCCAATTTTCTGGATTTTTGAAAATTTCACCTTTTTTTGAAAATATCCACTAAATGAGGGAATAATATGTGTGAGGGTACCCCAGGAGAGTTCCAAATGTGTGTGGGTAGAATATATATCCCACGGGGGTAAAATTGAAAAAAGTTGAAAAAAATTTTTTTTTCGACTTACTAATTTTTCCGGCATTCATCAGACTTTCAGATAGGGGAAATGTGAGTGAGCGTTCCGATTTCAGTTCCAGAGCGATTCGCCCAATGAGTCCTTGATATTTAGTCGTTTTCAGCCAATTTTCTGGATTTTTAAAAATTTCACTTTTTTGTGAAAATATCCACTAAATGAGGGAATAATATGTGTGAGGGTACCCCAGGAGAGTTATAAATGTGTGTGGGCAGAATATATATCCCACGGGGATAAAATTGAAAAAAGTTGAAAAAAATTTTTTTTTCGACTTACTAATTTTTCCGGCGTTCATCAGACTTTCAGATAGGGGAAATGTGAGTGAGCGTTCCGATTTCAGTTCCAGAGCGATTCGCCCAATGAGTCCTTGATATTTAGTCGTTTTCAGCCAATTTTCTGGATTTTTAAAAATTTCACTTTTTTGTGAAAATATCCACTAAATGAGGGAATAATATGTGTGAGGGTACCCCAGGAGAGTTATAAATGTGTGTGGGTAGAATATATATCCCACGGGGGTAAAATTGAAAAATTTTTTTTTTTGGACTTAGTCATTTTTCCGGCGTTTATCAGACTTTCAGATAGGGGAAATGTCAGTGAGGTTTCTGATTTCAGTTCCAGAGCGATTCACCCAATGAGTCCTTGATATTTAGTCATTTTCAGCCAATTTTCAGGATTTTTCAAAATTTCACTTTTTTGTGAAAATATCCACTAAATGAGGGAATAATATGTGTGAGGGTACCCCAGGAGAGTTCCAAATGTGTGTGGGTAGAATATATATCCCACGGGGGTAAAATTGAAAAAAGTTGAAAAATTTTTTTTTTTGGTCTTAGTCATTTTTCCGGCGTTTATCAGACTTTCAGATAGGGGAAATGTCAGTGAGCATTCCGATTTCAGTTCCAGAGCGATTCGCCCAATGAGTCCTTGATATTTAGTCGTTTTCAGCCAATTTTCTGGATTTTTGAAAATTTCACCTTTTTTTGAAAATATCCACTAAATGAGGGAATAATATGTGTGAGGGTACCCCAGGAGAGTTCCAAATGTGTGTGGGTAGAATATATATCCCACGGGGGTAAAATTGAAAAAAGTTGAAAAAATTTTTTTTTGGGACTTAGTCATTTTTCCGTCGTTTATCAGACTTTCAGATAGGGGAAATGTGAGTGATTGTTCCGATTTCAGTTCCAGAACGATTCGCCCAATGAGTCCTTGATATTTAGTCGTTTTCAGCCAATTTTCTGGATTTTTAAAAATTTCACTTTTTTGTGAAAATATCCACTAAATGAGGGAATAATATGTGTGAGGGTACCCCAGGAGAGTTATAAATGTGTGTGGGTAGAATATATATCCCACGGGGGTAAAATTGAAAAAAGTTGAAAAATTTTTTTTTTGGACTTAGTCATTTTTCCGGCGTTTATCAGACTTTCAGATAGCGGAAATGTCAGTGAGCATTCCGATTTCAGTTCCAGAGCAATTCGCCCAATGAGTCCTTGATATTTAGTCGTTTTCAGCCAATTTTCTGGATTTTTAAAAATTTCACTTTTTTGTGAAAATATCCACTAAATGAGGGAATAATATGTGTGAGGGTACCCCAGGAGAGTTATAAATGTGTGTGGGTAGAATATATATCCCACGGGGATAAAATTGAAAAAAGTTGAAAAAATTTTTTTTTTCGACTTACTAATTTTTCCGGCATTCATCAGACTTTCAGATAGGGGAAATGTGAGTGAGCGTTCCGATTTCAGTTCCAGAGCGATTCGCCCAATGAGTCCTTGATATTTAGTCGTTTTCAGCCAATTTTCTGGATTTTTAAAAATTTCACTTTTTTGTGAAAATATCCACTAAATGAGGGAATAATATGTGTGAGGGTACCCCAGGAGAGTTATAAATGTGTGTGGGTAGAATATATATCCCAAGGGGATAAAATTGAAAAAAGTTGAAAAAATTTTTTTTTTCGACTTACTAATTTTTCCGGCGTTCATCAGACTTTCAGATAGGGGAAATGTGAGTGAGCGTTCCGATTTCAGTTCCAGAGCGATTCGCCCAATGAGTCCTTGTTATTTAGTCGTTTTCAGCCAATTTTCTGGATTTTTAAAAATTTCACTTTTTTGTGAAAATATCCACTAAATGAGGGAATAATATGTGTGAGGGTACCCCAGGAGAGTTCCAAATGTGTGTGGGTAGAATATATATCCCACGGGGGTAAAATTGAAAAAAGTTGAAAAATTTTTTTTTTTGGTCTTAGTCATTTTTCCGGCGTTTATCAGACTTTCAGATAGGGGAAATGTCAGTGAGCATTCCGATTTCAGTTCCAGAGCGATTCGCCCAATGAGTCCTTGATATTTAGTCGTTTTCAGCCAATTTTCTGGATTTTTGAAAATTTCACCTTTTTTTGAAAATATCCACTAAATGAGGGAATAATATGTGTGAGGGTACCCCAGGAGAGTTCCAAATGTGTGTGGGTAGAATATATATCCCACGGGGGTAAAATTGAAAAAAGTTGAAAAAATTTTTTTTTGGGACTTAGTCATTTTTCCGTCGTTTATCAGACTTTCAGATAGGGGAAATGTGAGTGATTGTTCCGATTTCAGTTCCAGAGCGATTCGCCCAATGAGTCCTTGATATTTAGTCGTTTTCAGCCAATTTTCTGGATTTTTAAAAATTTCACTTTTTTGTGAAAATATCCACTAAATGAGGGAATAATATGTGTGAGGGTACCCCAGGAGAGTTATAAATGTGTGTGGGTAGAATATATATCCCACGGGGGTAAAATTGAAAAAAGTTGAAAAATTTTTTTTTTGGACTTAGTCATTTTTCCGGCGTTTATCAGACTTTCAGATAGCGGAAATGTCAGTGAGCATTCCGATTTCAGTTCCAGAGCAATTCGCCCAATGAGTCCTTGATATTTAGTCGTTTTCAGCCAATTTTCTGGATTTTTAAAAATTTCACTTTTTTGTGAAAATATCCACTAAATGAGGGAATAATATGTGTGAGGGTACCCCAGGAGAGTTATAAATGTGTGTGGGTAGAATATATATCCCACGGGGATAAAATTGAAAAAAGTTGAAAAATTTTTTTTTTTCGACTTACTAATTTTTCCGGCGTTTATCAGACTTTCAGATAGGGGAAATGTGAGTGAGCGTTCCGATTTCAGTTCCAGAGCGATTCGCCCAATGAGTCCTTGATATTTAGTCGTTTTCAGCCAATTTTCTGGATTTTTAAAAATTTCACTTTTTTGTGAAAATATCCACTAAATGAGGGAATAATATGTGTGAGGGTACCCCAGGAGAGTTATAAATGTGTGTGGGTAGAATATATATCCCACGGGGGTAAAATTGAAAAATTTTTTTTTTTGGACTTAGTCATTTTTCCGGCGTTTATCAGACTTTCAGATAGGGGAAATGTGAGTGATTGTTCCGATTTCAGTTCCAGAGCGATTCGCCCAATGAGTCCTTGATATTTCGTCGTTTTCAGCCAATTTTCTGGATTTTTAAAAATTTCACTTTTTTGTGAAAATATCCACTAAATGAGGGAATAATATGTGTGAGGGTACCCCAGGAGAGTTCCAAATGTGTGTGGGTAGAATATATATCCCACGGGGGTAAAATTGAAAAAAGTTGAAAAATTTTTTTTTTGGTCTTAGTCATTTTTCCGGCGTTTATCAGACTTTCAGATAGCGGAAATGTCAGTGAGCATTCCGATTTCAGTTCCAGAGCAATTCGCCCAATGAGTCCTTGATATTTAGTCGTTTTCAGCCAATTTTCTGGATTTTTAAAAATTTCACTTTTTTGTGAAAATATCCACTAAATGAGGGAATAATATGTGTGAGGGTACCCCAGGAGAGTTATAAATGTGTGTGGGTAGAATATATATCCCACGGGGATAAAATTGAAAAAAGTTGAAAAAATTTTTTTTTTCGACTTACTAATTTTTCCGGCGTTCATCAGACTTTCAGATAGGGGAAATGTGAGTGAGCGTTCCGATTTCAGTTCCAGAGCGATTCGCCCAATGAGTCCTTGATATTTAGTCGTTTTCAGCCAATTTTCTGGATTTTTAAAAATTTCACTTTTTTGTGAAAATATCCACTAAATGAGGGAATAATATGTGTGAGGGTACCCCAGGAGAGTTATAAATGTGTGTGGGTAGAATATATATCCCACGGGGTAAAATTGAAAAATTTTTTTTTTTGGACTTAGTCATTTTTCCGGCGTTTATCAGACTTTCAGATAGGGGAAATGTGAGTGATTGTTCCGATTTCAGTTCCAGAGCGATTCGCCCAATGAGTCCTTGATATTTCGTCGTTTTCAGCCAATTTTCTGGATTTTTAAAAATTTCACTTTTTTGTGAAAATATCCACTAAATGAGGGAATAATATGTGTGAGGGTACCCCAGGAGAGTTCCAAATGTGTGTGGGTAGAATATATATCCCACGGGGGTAAAATTGAAAAAAGTTGAAAAATTTTTTTTTTGGTCTTAGTCATTTTTCCGGCGTTTATCAGACTTTCAGATAGCGGAAATGTCAGTGAGCATTCCGATTTCAGTTCCAGAGCAATTCGCCCAATGAGTCCTTGATATTTAGTCGTTTTCAGCCAATTTTCTGGATTTTTAAAAATTTCACTTTTTTGTGAAAATATCCACTAAATGAGGGAATAATATGTGTGAGGGTACCCCAGGAGAGTTATAAATGTGTGTGGGTAGAATATATATGCCACGGGGGTAAAATTGAAAAAAGTTGAAAAAAATTTTTTTTTCGACTTACTAATTTTTCCGGCGTTCATCAGACTTTCAGATAGGGGAAATGTGAGTGAGCGTTCCGATTTCAGTTCCAGAGCGATTCGCCCAATGAGTCCTTGATATTTAGTCGTTTTCAGCCAATTTTCTGGATTTTTAAAAATTTCACTTTTTTGTGAAAATATCCACTAAATGAGGGAATAATATGTGTGAGGGTACCCCAGGAGAGTTCCAAATGTGTGTGGGTAGAATATATATCCCACGGGGGTAAAATTGAAAAAAGTTGAAAAATTTTTTTTTTTGGTCTTAGTCATTTTTCCGGCGTTTATCAGACTTTCAGATAGGGGAAATGTCAGTGAGCATTCCGATTTCAGTTCCAGAGCGATTCGCCCAATGAGTCCTTGATATTTAGTCGTTTTCAGCCAATTTTCTGGATTTTTGAAAATTTCACCTTTTTTTGAAAATATCCACTAAATGAGGGAATAATATGTGTGAGGGTACCCCAGGAGAGTTCCAAATGTGTGTGGGTAGAATATATATCCCACGGGGGTAAAATTGAAAAAAGTTGAAAAAATTTTTTTTTGGGACTTAGTCATTTTTCCGTCGTTTATCAGACTTTCAGATAGGGGAAATGTGAGTGATTGTTCCGATTTCAGTTCCAGAGCGATTCGCCCAATGAGTCCTTGATATTTAGTCGTTTTCAGCCAATTTTCTGGATTTTTAAAAATTTCACTTTTTTGTGAAAATATCCACTAAATGAGGGAATAATATGTGTGAGGGTACCCCAGGAGAGTTATAAATGTGTGTGGGTAGAATATATATCCCACGGGGGTAAAATTGAAAAAAGTTGAAAAATTTTTTTTTTGGACTTAGTCATTTTTCCGGCGTTTATCAGACTTTCAGATAGCGGAAATGTCAGTGAGCATTCCGATTTCAGTTCCAGAGCAATTCGCCCAATGAGTCCTTGATATTTAGTCGTTTTCAGCCAATTTTCTGGATTTTTAAAAATTTCACTTTTTTGTGAAAATATCCACTAAATGAGGGAATAATATGTGTGAGGGTACCCCAGGAGAGTTATAAATGTGTGTGGGTAGAATATATATCCCACGGGGATAAAATTGAAAAAAGTTGAAAAATTTTTTTTTTTCGACTTACTAATTTTTCCGGCGTTTATCAGACTTTCAGATAGGGGAAATGTGAGTGAGCGTTCCGATTTCAGTTCCAGAGCGATTCGCCCAATGAGTCCTTGATATTTAGTCGTTTTCAGCCAATTTTCTGGATTTTTAAAAATTTCACTTTTTTGTGAAAATATCCACTAAATGAGGGAATAATATGTGTGAGGGTACCCCAGGAGAGTTATAAATGTGTGTGGGTAGAATATATATCCCACGGGGGTAAAATTGAAAAATTTTTTTTTTTGGACTTAGTCATTTTTCCGGCGTTTATCAGACTTTCAGATAGGGGAAATGTGAGTGATTGTTCCGATTTCAGTTCCAGAGCGATTCGCCCAATGAGTCCTTGATATTTCGTCGTTTTCAGCCAATTTTCTGGATTTTTAAAAATTTCACTTTTTTGTGAAAATATCCACTAAATGAGGGAATAATATGTGTGAGGGTACCCCAGGAGAGTTCCAAATGTGTGTGGGTAGAATATATATCCCACGGGGGTAAAATTGAAAAAAGTTGAAAAATTTTTTTTTTGGTCTTAGTCATTTTTCCGGCGTTTATCAGACTTTCAGATAGCGGAAATGTCAGTGAGCATTCCGATTTCAGTTCCAGAGCAATTCGCCCAATGAGTCCTTGATATTTAGTCGTTTTCAGCCAATTTTCTGGATTTTTAAAAATTTCACTTTTTTGTGAAAATATCCACTAAATGAGGGAATAATATGTGTGAGGGTACCCCAGGAGAGTTATAAATGTGTGTGGGTAGAATATATATCCCACGGGGATAAAATTGAAAAAAGTTGAAAAAATTTTTTTTTTCGACTTACTAATTTTTCCGGCGTTCATCAGACTTTCAGATAGGGGAAATGTGAGTGAGCGTTCCGATTTCAGTTCCAGAGCGATTCGCCCAATGAGTCCTTGATATTTAGTCGTTTTCAGCCAATTTTCTGGATTTTTAAAAATTTCACTTTTTTGTGAAAATATCCACTAAATGAGGGAATAATATGTGTGAGGGTACCCCAGGAGAGTTATAAATGTGTGTGGGTAGAATATATATCCCACGGGGTAAAATTGAAAAATTTTTTTTTTTGGACTTAGTCATTTTTCCGGCGTTTATCAGACTTTCAGATAGGGGAAATGTGAGTGATTGTTCCGATTTCAGTTCCAGAGCGATTCGCCCAATGAGTCCTTGATATTTCGTCGTTTTCAGCCAATTTTCTGGATTTTTAAAAATTTCACTTTTTTGTGAAAATATCCACTAAATGAGGGAATAATATGTGTGAGGGTACCCCAGGAGAGTTCCAAATGTGTGTGGGTAGAATATATATCCCACGGGGGTAAAATTGAAAAAAGTTGAAAAATTTTTTTTTTGGTCTTAGTCATTTTTCCGGCGTTTATCAGACTTTCAGATAGCGGAAATGTCAGTGAGCATTCCGATTTCAGTTCCAGAGCAATTCGCCCAATGAGTCCTTGATATTTAGTCGTTTTCAGCCAATTTTCTGGATTTTTAAAAATTTCACTTTTTTGTGAAAATATCCACTAAATGAGGGAATAATATGTGTGAGGGTACCCCAGGAGAGTTATAAATGTGTGTGGGTAGAATATATATGCCACGGGGGTAAAATTGAAAAAAGTTGAAAAAAATTTTTTTTTCGACTTACTAATTTTTCCGGCGTTCATCAGACTTTCAGATAGGGGAAATGTGAGTGAGCGTTCCGATTTCAGTTCCAGAGCGATTCGCCCAATGAGTCCTTGATATTTAGTCGTTTTCAGCCAATTTTCTGGATTTTTAAAAATTTCACTTTTTTGTGAAAATATCCACTAAATGAGGGAATAATATGTGTGAGGGTACCCCAGGAGAGTTCCAAATGTGTGTGGGTAGAATATATATCCCACGGGGGTAAAATTGAAAAAAGTTGAAAAATTTTTTTTTTTGGTCTTAGTCATTTTTCCGGCGTTTATCAGACTTTCAGATAGGGGAAATGTCAGTGAGCATTCCGATTTCAGTTCCAGAGCGATTCGCCCAATGAGTCCTTGATATTTAGTCGTTTTCAGCCAATTTTCTGGATTTTTGAAAATTTCACCTTTTTTTGAAAATATCCACTAAATGAGGGAATAATATGTGTGAGGGTACCCCAGGAGAGTTCCAAATGTGTGTGGGTAGAATATATATCCCACGGGGGTAAAATTGAAAAAAGTTGAAAAAATTTTTTTTTGGGACTTAGTCATTTTTCCGTTGTTTATCAGACTTTCAGATAGGGGAAATGTGAGTGATTGTTCCGATTTCAGTTCCAGAGCGATTCGCCCAATGAGTCCTTGATATTTAGTTGTTTTCAGCCAATTTTCTGGATTTTTAAAAATTTCACTTTTTTGTGAAAATATCCACTAAATGAGGGAATAATATGTGTGAGGGTACCCCAGGAGAGTTATAAATGTGTGTGGTTGAATATATATCCCACAGGGGTAAAATTGAAAAAAGTTGAAAAATTTTTTTTTTGGACTTAGTCATTTTTCCGGCGTTTATCAGACTTTCAGATAGCGGAAATGTCAGTGAGCATTCCGATTTCAGTTCCAGAGCAATTCGCCCAATGAGTCCTTGATATTTAGTCGTTTTCAGCCAATTTTCTGGATTTTTAAAAATTTCACTTTTTTGTGAAAATATCCACTAAATGAGGGAATAATATGTGTGAGGGTACCCCAGGAGAGTTATAAATGTGTGTGGGTAGAATATATATCCCACGGGGATAAAATTGAAAAAAGTTGAAAAAATTTTTTTTTCGACTTACTAATTTTTCCGGCGTTCATCAGACTTTCAGATAGGGGAAATGTGAGTGAGCGTTCCGATTTCAGTTCCAGAGCGATTCGCCCAATGAGTCCTTGATATTTAGTCGTTTTCAGCCAATTTTCTGGATTTTTAAAAATTTCACTTTTTTGTGAAAATATCCACTAAATGAGGGAATAATATGTGTGAGGGTACCCCAGGAGAGTTATAAATGTGTGTGGGTAGAATATATATCCCACGGGGGTAAAATTGAAAAATTTTTTTTTTTGGACTTAGTCATTTTTCCGGCGTTTATCAGACTTTCAGATAGGGGAAATGTCAGTGAGTGTTCTGATTTCAGTTCCAGAGCGATTCGCCCAATGAGTCCTTGATATTTAGTCATTTTCAGCCAATTTTCAGGATTTTTGAAAATTTCACTTTTTTGTGAAAATATCCACTAAATGAGGGAATAATATGTGTGAGGGTACCCCAGGAGAGTTCCAAATGTGTGTGGGTAGAATATATATCCCACGGGGGTAAAATTGAAAAAAGTTGAAAAATTTTTTTTTTTGGTCTTAGTCATTTTTCCGGCGTTTATCAGACTTTCAGATAGGGGAAATGTCAGTGAGCATTCCGATTTCAGTTCCAGAGCGATTCGCCCAATGAGTCCTTGATATTTAGTCGTTTTCAGCCAATTTTCTGGATTTTTGAAAATTTCACCTTTTTTGTGAAAATATCCACTAAATGAGGGAATAATATGTGTGAGGGTACCCCAGGAGAGTTATAAATGTGTGTGGGTAGAATATATATCCCACGGGGTAAAATTGAAAAATTTTTTTTTTTGGACTTAGTCATTTTTCCGGCGTTTATCAGACTTTCAGATAGGGGAAATGTGAGTGATTGTTCCGATTTCAGTTCCAGAGCGATTCGCCCAATGAGTCCTTGATATTTCGTCGTTTTCAGCCAATTTTCTGGATTTTTAAAAATTTCACTTTTTTGTGAAAATATCCACTAAATGAGGGAATAATATGTGTGAGGGTACCCCAGGAGAGTTCCAAATGTGTGTGGGTAGAATATATATCCCACGGGGGTAAAATTGAAAAAAGTTGAAAAATTTTTTTTTTGGTCTTAGTCATTTTTCCGGCGTTTATCAGACTTTCAGATAGCGGAAATGTCAGTGAGCATTCCGATTTCAGTTCCAGAGCAATTCGCCCAATGAGTCCTTGATATTTAGTCGTTTTCAGCCAATTTTCTGGATTTTTAAAAATTTCACTTTTTTGTGAAAATATCCACTAAATGAGGGAATAATATGTGTGAGGGTACCCCAGGAGAGTTATAAATGTGTGTGGGTAGAATATATATCCCACGGGGGTAAAATTGAAAAAAGTTGAAAAAAATTTTTTTTTCGACTTACTAATTTTTCCGGCGTTCATCAGACTTTCAGATAGGGGAAATGTGAGTGAGCGTTCCGATTTCAGTTCCAGAGCGATTCGCCCAATGAGTCCTTGATATTTAGTCGTTTTCAGCCAATTTTCTGGATTTTTAAAAATTTCACTTTTTTGTGAAAATATCCACTAAATGAGGGAATAATATGTGTGAGGGTACCCCAGGAGAGTTCCAAATGTGTGTGGGTAGAATATATATCCCACGGGGGTAAAATTGAAAAAAGTTGAAAAATTTTTTTTTTTGGTCTTAGTCATTTTTCCGGCGTTTATCAGACTTTCAGATAGGGGAAATGTCAGTGAGCATTCCGATTTCAGTTCCAGAGCGATTCGCCCAATGAGTCCTTGATATTTAGTCGTTTTCAGCCAATTTTCTGGATTTTTGAAAATTTCACCTTTTTTTGAAAATATCCACTAAATGAGGGAATAATATGTGTGAGGGTACCCCAGGAGAGTTCCAAATGTGTGTGGGTAGAATATATATCCCACGGGGGTAAAATTGAAAAAAGTTGAAAAAATTTTTTTTTGGGACTTAGTCATTTTTCCGTTGTTTATCAGACTTTCAGATAGGGGAAATGTGAGTGATTGTTCCGATTTCAGTTCCAGAGCGATTCGCCCAATGAGTCCTTGATATTTAGTTGTTTTCAGCCAATTTTCTGGATTTTTAAAAATTTCACTTTTTTGTGAAAATATCCACTAAATGAGGGAATAATATGTGTGAGGGTACCCCAGGAGAGTTATAAATGTGTGTGGGTAGAATATATATCCCACAGGGGTAAAATTGAAAAAAGTTGAAAAATTTTTTTTTTGGACTTAGTCATTTTTCCGGCGTTTATCAGACTTTCAGATAGCGGAAATGTCAGTGAGCATTCCGATTTCAGTTCCAGAGCAATTCGCCCAATGAGTCCTTGATATTTAGTCGTTTTCAGCCAATTTTCTGGATTTTTAAAAATTTCACTTTTTTGTGAAAATATCCACTAAATGAGGGAATAATATGTGTGAGGGTACCCCAGGAGAGTTATAAATGTGTGTGGGTAGAATATATATCCCACGGGGATAAAATTGAAAAAAGTTGAAAAAATTTTTTTTTCGACTTACTAATTTTTCCGGCGTTCATCAGACTTTCAGATAGGGGAAATGTGAGTGAGCGTTCCGATTTCAGTTCCAGAGCGATTCGCCCAATGAGTCCTTGATATTTAGTCGTTTTCAGCCAATTTTCTGGATTTTTAAAAATTTCACTTTTTTGTGAAAATACCCACTAAATGAGGGAATAATATGTGTGAGGGTACCCCAGGAGAGTTATAAATGTGTGTGGGTAGAATATATATCCCACGGGGGTAAAATTGAAAAATTTTTTTTTTTGGACTTAGTCATTTTTCCGGCGTTTATCAGACTTTCAGATAGGGGAAATGTCAGTGAGTGTTCTGATTTCAGTTCCAGAGCGATTCGCCCAATGAGTCCTTGATATTTAGTCATTTTCAGCCAATTTTCAGGATTTTTGAAAATTTCACTTTTTTGTGAAAATATCCACTAAATGAGGGAATAATATGTGTGAGGGTACCCCAGGAGAGTTCCAAATGTGTGTGGGTAGAATATATATCCCACGGGGGTAAAATTGAAAAAAGTTGAAAAATTTTTTTTTTTGGTCTTAGTCATTTTTCCGGCGTTTATCAGACTTTCAGATAGGGGAAATGTCAGTGAGCATTCCGATTTCAGTTCCAGAGCGATTCGCCCAATGAGTCCTTGATATTTAGTCGTTTTCAGCCAATTTTCTGGATTTTTGAAAATTTCACCTTTTTTTGAAAATATCCACTAAATGAGGGAATAATATGTGTGAGGGTACCCCAGGAGAGTTCCAAATGTGTGTGGGTAGAATATATATCCCACGGGGGTAAAATTGAAAAAAGTTGAAAAAATTTTTTTTTGGGACTTAGTCATTTTTCCGTCGTTTATCAGACTTTCAGATAGGGGAAATGTGAGTGATTGTTCCGATTTCAGTTCCAGAGCGATTCGCCCAATGAGTCCTTGATATTTCGTCGTTTTCAGCCAATTTTCTGGATTTTTAAAAATTTCACTTTTTTGTGAAAATATCCACTAAATGAGGGAATAATATGTGTGAGGGTACCCCAGGAGAGTTATAAATGTGTGTGGGTAGAATATATATCCCACGGGGGTAAAATTGAAAAAAGTTGAAAAAATTTTTTTTTTGGACTTGGTCATTTTTCCGGCGTTTATCAGACTTTCAGATAGGGGAAATGTCAATGAGCATTCCGATTTCAGTTCCAGAGCAATTTGCCCAATGAGTCCTTGATATTTAGTCATTTTCAGCCAATTTTCTGGATTTTTGAAAATTTCACTTTTTTGTGAAAATATCCACTAAATGAGGGAATAATATGTGTGAGGGTACCCCAGGAGAGTTATAAATGTGTGTGGGTAGAATATATATCCCACGGGGGTAAAATTGAAAAATTTTTTTTTTTGGACTTAGTCATTTTTCCGGCGTTTATCATACTTTCAGATAGGGGAAATGTGAGTGAGCGTTCCGATTTCAGTTCCAGAGCGATTCGCCCAATGGGTCCTTGATATTTAGTCGTTTTCAGCCAATTTTCTGGATTTTTGAAAATTTCACTTTTTTGTGAAAATTTCCACTAAATGAGGGAATAATATGTGTGAGGGTACCCAAGGAGAGTTCCAAATGTGTGTGGGTAGAATTTATATCCTACGGGGGTAAAATTGAAAAAAGTTGAAAAAATTTTTTTTTTGGACTTAGTCATTTTTCCGGCGTTTATCAGACTTTCAGATAGGGGAAATGTCAGTGAGTGTTCTGATTTCAGTTCCAGAGCGATTCACCCAATGAGTCCTTGATATTTAGTCATTTTCAGCCAATTTTCAGGATTTTTGAAAATTTCACTTTTTTGTGAAAATATCCACTAAATGAGGGAATAATATGTGTGAGGATACCCCAGGAGAGTTCCAAATGTGTGTGGGTAGAATATATATCCCACGGGGGTAAAATTGAAAAAAGTTGAAAAATTTTTTTTTTGGTCTTAGTCATTTTTCCGGCGTTTATCAGACTTTCAGATAGCGGAAATGTCAGTGAGCGTTCCGATTTCAGTTCCAGAGCGATTCGCCCAATGAGTCCTTGATATTTAGTCGTTTTCAGCCAATTTTCTGGATTTTTAAAAATTTCACTTTTTTGTGAAAATATCCACTAAATGAGGGAATAATATGTGTGAGGGTACCCCAGGAGAGTTCCAAATGTGTGTGGGTAGAATATATATCCCACGGGGGTAAAATTGAAAAAAGTTGAAAAATTTTTTTTTTTAGTCTTAGTCATTTTTCCGGCGTTTATCAGACTTTCAGATAGGGGAAATGTCAGTGAGCATTCCGATTTCAGTTCCAGAGCGATTCGCCCAATGAGTCCTTGATATTTAGTCGTTTTCAGCCAATTTTCTGGATTTTTGAAAATTTCACCTTTTTTTGAAAATATCCACTAAATGAGGGAATAATATGTGTGAGGGTACCCCAGGAGAGTTCCAAATGTGTGTGGGTAGAATATATATCCCACGGGGGTAAAATTGAAAAAAGTTGAAAAAATTTTTTTTTGGGACTTAGTCATTTTTCCGTTGTTTATCAGACTTTCAGATAGGGGAAATGTGAGTGATTGTTCCGATTTCAGTTCCAGAGCGATTCGCCCAATGAGTCCTTGATATTTAGTTGTTTTCAGCCAATTTTCTGGATTTTTAAAAATTTCACTTTTTTGTGAAAATATCCACTAAATGAGGGAATAATATGTGTGAGGGTACCCCAGGAGAGTTATAAATGTGTGTGGGTAGAATATATATCCCACAGGGGTAAAATTGAAAAAAGTTGAAAAATTTTTTTTTTGGACTTAGTCATTTTTCCGGCGTTTATCAGACTTTCAGATAGCGGAAATGTCAGTGAGCATTCCGATTTCAGTTCCAGAGCAATTCGCCCAATGAGTCCTTGATATTTAGTCGTTTTCAGCCAATTTTCTGGATTTTTAAAAATTTCACTTTTTTGTGAAAATATCCACTAAATGAGGGAATAATATGTGTGAGGGTACCCCAGGAGAGTTATAAATGTGTGTGGGTAGAATATATATCCCACGGGGATAAAATTGAAAAAAGTTGAAAAAATTTTTTTTTCGACTTACTAATTTTTCCGGCGTTCATCAGACTTTCAGATAGGGGAAATGTGAGTGAGCGTTCCGATTTCAGTTCCAGAGCGATTCGCCCAATGAGTCCTTGATATTTAGTCGTTTTCAGCCAATTTTCTGGATTTTTAAAAATTTCACTTTTTTGTGAAAATATCCACTAAATGAGGGAATAATATGTGTGAGGGTACCCCAGGAGAGTTATAAATGTGTGTGGGTAGAATATATATCCCACGGGGGTAAAATTGAAAAATTTTTTTTTTTGGACTTAGTCATTTTTCCGGCGTTTATCAGACTTTCAGATAGGGGAAATGTCAGTGAGTGTTCTGATTTCAGTTCCAGAGCGATTCGCCCAATGAGTCCTTGATATTTAGTCATTTTCAGCCAATTTTCAGGATTTTTGAAAATTTCACTTTTTTGTGAAAATATCCACTAAATGAGGGAATAATATGTGTGAGGGTACCCCAGGAGAGTTCCAAATGTGTGTGGGTAGAATATATATCCCACGGGGGTAAAATTGAAAAAAGTTGAAAAATTTTTTTTTTTGGTCTTAGTCATTTTTCCGGCGTTTATCAGACTTTCAGATAGGGGAAATGTCAGTGAGCATTCCGATTTCAGTTCCAGAGCGATTCGCCCAATGAGTCCTTGATATTTAGTCGTTTTCAGCCAATTTTCTGGATTTTTGAAAATTTCACCTTTTTTTGAAAATATCCACTAAATGAGGGAATAATATGTGTGAGGGTACCCCAGGAGAGTTCCAAATGTGTGTGGGTAGAATATATATCCCACGGGGGTAAAATTGAAAAAAGTTGAAAAAATTTTTTTTTGGGACTTAGTCATTTTTCCGTCGTTTATCAGACTTTCAGATAGGGGAAATGTGAGTGATTGTTCCGATTTCAGTTCCAGAGCGATTCGCCCAATGAGTCCTTGATATTTCGTCGTTTTCAGCCAATTTTCTGGATTTTTAAAAATTTCACTTTTTTGTGAAAATATCCACTAAATGAGGGAATAATATGTGTGAGGGTACCCCAGGAGAGTTATAAATGTGTGTGGGTAGAATATATATCCCACGGGGGTAAAATTGAAAAAAGTTGAAAAAATTTTTTTTTTGGACTTGGTCATTTTTCCGGCGTTTATCAGACTTTCAGATAGGGGAAATGTCAATGAGCATTCCGATTTCAGTTCCAGAGCAATTTGCCCAATGAGTCCTTGATATTTAGTCATTTTCAGCCAATTTTCTGGATTTTTGAAAATTTCACTTTTTTGTGAAAATATCCACTAAATGAGGGAATAATATGTGTGAGGGTACCCCAGGAGAGTTATAAATGTGTGTGGGTAGAATATATATCCCACGGGGGTAAAATTGAAAAATTTTTTTTTTTGGACTTAGTCATTTTTCCGGCGTTTATCATACTTTCAGATAGGGGAAATGTGAGTGAGCGTTCCGATTTCAGTTCCAGAGCGATTCGCCCAATGGGTCCTTGATATTTAGTCGTTTTCAGCCAATTTTCTGGATTTTTGAAAATTTCACTTTTTTGTGAAAATTTCCACTAAATGAGGGAATAATATGTGTGAGGGTACCCAAGGAGAGTTCCAAATGTGTGTGGGTAGAATTTATATCCTACGGGGGTAAAATTGAAAAAAGTTGAAAAAATTTTTTTTTTGGACTTAGTCATTTTTCCGGCGTTTATCAGACTTTCAGATAGGGGAAATGTCAGTGAGTGTTCTGATTTCAGTTCCAGAGCGATTCACCCAATGAGTCCTTGATATTTAGTCATTTTCAGCCAATTTTCAGGATTTTTGAAAATTTCACTTTTTTGTGAAAATATCCACTAAATGAGGGAATAATATGTGTGAGGGTACCCCAGGAGAGTTCCAAATGTGTGTGGGTAGAATATATATCCCACGGGGGTAAAATTGAAAAAAGTTGAAAAAATTTTTTTTTTGGTCTTAGTCATTTTTCCGGCGTTTATCAGACTTTCAGATAGGGGAAATGTGAGTGATTGTTCCGATTTCAGTTCCAGAGCGATTCGCCCAATGAGTCCTTGATATTTCGTCGTTTTCAGCCAATTTTCTGGATTTTTAAAAATTTCACTTTTTTGTGAAAATATCCACTAAATGAGGGAATAATATGTGTGAGGGTACCCCAGGAGAGTTATAAATGTGTGTGGGTAGAATATATATCCCACGGGGGTAAAATTGAAAAATTTTTTTTTTTGGACTTAGTCATTTTTCCGGCGTTTATCATACTTTCAGATAGGGGAAATGTGAGTGAGCGTTCCGATTTCAGTTCCAGAGCGATTCGCCCAATGGGTCCTTGATATTTAGTCGTTTTCAGCCAATTTTCTGGATTTTTGAAAATTTCACTTTTTTGTGAAAATTTCCACTAAATGAGGGAATAATATGTGTGAGGGTACCCAAGGAGAGTTCCAAATGTGTGTGGGTAGAATTAATATCCTACGGGGGTAAAATTGAAAAAAGTTGAAAAAATTTTTTTTTTGGACTTAGTCATTTTTCCGGCGTTTATCAGACTTTCAGATAGGGGAAATGTCAGTGAGTGTTCTGATTTCAGTTCCAGAGCGATTCACCCAATGAGTCCTTGATATTTAGTCATTTTCAGCCAATTTTCAGGATTTTTGAAAATTTCACTTTTTTGTGAAAATATCCACTAAATGAGGGAATAATATGTGTGAGGGTACCCCAGGAGAGTTATAAATGTGTGTGGGTAGAATATATATCCCACTGGGATAAAATTGAAAAAAGTTGAAAAAATTTTTTTTTTCGACTTACTAATTTTTCCGGCGTTCATCAGACTTTCAGATAGGGGAAATGTGAGTGAGCGTTCCGATTTCAGTTCCAGAGCGATTCGCCCAATGAGTCCTTGATATTTAGTCGTTTTCAGCCAATTTTCTGGATTTTTAAAAATTTCACTTTTTTGTGAAAATATCCACTAAATGAGGGAATAATATGTGTGAGGGTACCCCAGGAGAGTTATAAATGTGTGTGGGTAGAATATATATCCCACGGGGGTAAAATTGAAAAATTTTTTTTTTTGGACTTAGTCATTTTTCCGGCGTTTATCATACTTTCAGATAGGGGAAATGTGAGTGAGCGTTCCGATTTCAGTTCCAGAGCGATTCGCCCAATGGGTCCTTGATATTTAGTCGTTTTCAGCCAATTTTCTGGATTTTTGAAAATTTCACTTTTTTGTGAAAATTTCCACTAAATGAGGGAATAATATGTGTGAGGGTACCCAAGGAGAGTTCCAAATGTGTGTGGGTAGAATTTATATCCTACGGGGGTAAAATTGAAAAAAGTTGAAAACATTTTTTTTTTGGACTTAGTCATTTTTCCGGCGTTTATCAGACTTTCAGATAGGGGAAATGTCAGTGAGTGTTCTGATTTCAGTTCCAGAGCGATTCACCCAATGAGTCCTTGATATTTAGTCATTTTCAGCCAATTTTCAGGATTTTTGAAAATTTCACTTTTTTGTGAAAATATCCACTAAATGAGGGAATAATATGTGTGAGGGTACCCCAGGAGAGTTCCAAATGTGTGTGGGTAGAATATATATCCCACGGGGGTAAAATTGAAAAAAGTTGAAAAAATTTTTTTTTTGGTCTTAGTCATTTTTCCGGCGTTTATCAGACTTTCAGATAGGGGAAATGTGAGTGATTGTTCCGATTTCAGTTCCAGAGCGATTCGCCCAATGAGTCCTTGATATTTAGTCGTTTTCAGCCAATTTTCTGGATTTTTAAAAATTTCACTTTTTTGTGAAAATATCCACTAAATGAGGGAATAATATGTGTGAGGGTACCCCAGGAGAGTTATAAATGTGTGTGGGTAGAATATATATCCCACGGGGGTAAAATTGAAAAATTTTTTTTTTTGGACTTAGTCATTTTTCCGGCGTTTATCATACTTTCAGATAGGGGAAATGTGAGTGAGCGTTCCGATTTCAGTTCCAGAGCGATTCGCCCAATGGGTCCTTGATATTTAGTCGTTTTCAGCCAATTTTCTGGATTTTTGAAAATTTCACTTTTTTGTGAAAATTTCCACTAAATGAGGGAATAATATGTGTGAGGGTACCCAAGGAGAGTTCCAAATGTGTGTGGGTAGAATTTATATCCTACGGGGGTAAAATTGAAAAAAGTTGAAAAAATTTTTTTTTTGGACTTAGTCATTTTTCCGGCGTTTATCAGACTTTCAGATAGGGGAAATGTCAGTGAGTGTTCTGATTTCAGTTCCAGAGCGATTCACCCAATGAGTCCTTGATATTTAGTCATTTTCAGCCAATTTTCAGGATTTTTGAAAATTTCACTTTTTTGTGAAAATATCCACTAAATGAGGGAATAATATGTGTGAGGGTACCCCAGGAGAGTTATAAATGTGTGTGGGTAGAATATATATCCCACTGGGATAAAATTGAAAAAAGTTGAAAAAAATTTTTTTTTCGACTTACTAATTTTTCCGGCGTTCATCAGACTTTCAGATAGGGGAAATGTGAGTGAGCGTTCCGATTTCAGTTCCAGAGCGATTCGCCCAATGAGTCCTTGATATTTAGTCGTTTTCAGCCAATTTTCTGGATTTTTAAAAATTTCACTTTTTTGTGAAAATATCCACTAAATGAGGGAATAATATGTGTGAGGGTACCCCAGGAGAGTTATAAATGTGTGTGGGTAGAATATATATCCCACGGGGGTAAAATTGAAAAATTTTTTTTTTTGGACTTAGTCATTTTTCCGGCGTTTATCAGACTTTCAGATAGGGGAAATGTCAGTGAGTGTTCTGATTTCAGTTCCAGAGCGATTCGCCCAATGAGTCCTTGATATTTAGTCATTTTCAGCCAATTTTCAGGATTTTTGAAAATTTTACTTTTTTGTGAAAATATCCACTAAATGAGGGAATAATATGTGTGAGGGTACCCCAGGAGAGTTCCAAATGTGTGTGGGTAGAATATATATCCCACGGGGGTAAAATTGAAAAAAGTTGAAAAAATTTTTTTTTTGGTCTTAGTCATTTTTCCGTCGTTTATCAGACTTTCAGATAGGGGAAATGTGAGTGATTGTTCCGATTTCAGTTCCAGAGCGATTCGCCCAATGAGTCCTTGATATTTCGTCGTTTTCAGCCAATTTTCTGGATTTTTAAAAATTTCACTTTTTTGTGAAAATATCCACTAAATGAGGGAATAATATGTGTGAGGGTACCCCAGGAGAGTTATAAATGTGTGTGGGTAGAATATATATCCCACGGGGGTAAAATTGAAAAAAGTTGAAAAAATTTTTTTTTTGGACTTGGTCATTTTTCCGGCGTTTATCAGACTTTCAGATAGGGGAAATGTCAATGAGCATTCCGATTTCAGTTCCAGAGCAATTTGCCCAATGAGTCCTTGATATTTAGTCATTTTCAGCCAATTTTCTGGATTTTTGAAAATTTCACTTTTTTGTGAAAATATCCACTAAATGAGGGAATAATATGTGTGAGGGTACCCCAGGAGAGTTATAAATGTGTGTGGGTAGAATATATATCCTACGGGGGTAAAATTGAAAAATTTTTTTTTTTGGACTTAGTCATTTTTCCGGCGTTTATCATACTTTCAGATAGGGGAAATGTGAGTGAGCGTTCCGATTTCAGTTCCAGAGCGATTCGCCCAATGGGTCCTTGATATTTAGTCGTTTTCAGCCAATTTTCTGGATTTTTGAAAATTTCACTTTTTTGTGAAAATTTCCACTAAATGAGGGAATAATATGTGTGAGGGTACCCAAGGAGAGTTCCAAATGTGTGTGGGTAGAATTTATATCCTACGGGGGTAAAATTGAAAAAAGTTGAAAAAATTTTTTTTTTGGACTTAGTCATTTTTCCGGCGTTTATCAGACTTTCAGATAGGGGAAATGTCAGTGAGTGTTCTGATTTCAGTTCCAGAGCGATTCACCCAATGAGTCCTTGATATTTAGTCATTTTCAGCCAATTTTCAGGATTTTTGAAAATTTCACTTTTTTGTGAAAATATCCACTAAATGAGGGAATAATATGTGTGAGGGTACCCCAGGAGAGTTCCAAATGTGTGTGGGTAGAATATATATCCCACGGGGGTAAAATTGAAAAAAGTTGAAAAAATTTTTTTTTTGGTCTTAGTCATTTTTCCGGCGTTTATCAGACTTTCAGATAGGGGAAATGTGAGTGATTGTTCCGATTTCAGTTCCAGAGCGATTCGCCCAATGAGTCCTTGATATTTCGTCGTTTTCAGCCAATTTTCTGGATTTTTAAAAATTTCACTTTTTTGTGAAAATATCCACTAAATGAGGGAATAATATGTGTGAGGGTACCCCAGGAGAGTTATAAATGTGTGTGGGTAGAATATATATCCCACGGGGGTAAAATTGAAAAATTTTTTTTTTTGGACTTAGTCATTTTTCCGGCGTTTATCATACTTTCAGATAGGGGAAATGTGAGTGAGCGTTCCGATTTCAGTTCCAGAGCGATTCGCCCAATGGGTCCTTGATATTTAGTCGTTTTCAGCCAATTTTCTGGATTTTTGAAAATTTCACTTTTTTGTGAAAATTTCCACTAAATGAGGGAATAATATGTGTGAGGGTACCCAAGGAGAGTTCCAAATGTGTGTGGGTAGAATTAATATCCTACGGGGGTAAAATTGAAAAAAGTTGAAAAAATTTTTTTTTTGGACTTAGTCATTTTTCCGGCGTTTATCAGACTTTCAGATAGGGGAAATGTCAGTGAGTGTTCTGATTTCAGTTCCAGAGCGATTCACCCAATGAGTCCTTGATATTTAGTCATTTTCAGCCAATTTTCAGGATTTTTGAAAATTTCACTTTTTTGTGAAAATATCCACTAAATGAGGGAATAATATGTGTGAGGGTACCCCAGGAGAGTTATAAATGTGTGTGGGTAGAATATATATCCCACTGGGATAAAATTGAAAAAAGTTGAAAAAATTTTTTTTTTCGACTTACTAATTTTTCCGGCGTTCATCAGACTTTCAGATAGGGGAAATGTGAGTGAGCGTTCCGATTTCAGTTCCAGAGCGATTCGCCCAATGAGTCCTTGATATTTAGTCGTTTTCAGCCAATTTTCTGGATTTTTAAAAATTTCACTTTTTTGTGAAAATATCCACTAAATGAGGGAATAATATGTGTGAGGGTACCCCAGGAGAGTTATAAATGTGTGTGGGTAGAATATATATCCCACGGGGGTAAAATTGAAAAATTTTTTTTTTTGGACTTAGTCATTTTTCCGGCGTTTATCATACTTTCAGATAGGGGAAATGTGAGTGAGCGTTCCGATTTCAGTTCCAGAGCGATTCGCCCAATGGGTCCTTGATATTTAGTCGTTTTCAGCCAATTTTCTGGATTTTTGAAAATTTCACTTTTTTGTGAAAATTTCCACTAAATGAGGGAATAATATGTGTGAGGGTACCCAAGGAGAGTTCCAAATGTGTGTGGGTAGAATTTATATCCTACGGGGGTAAAATTGAAAAAAGTTGAAAAAATTTTTTTTTTGGACTTAGTCATTTTTCCGGCGTTTATCAGACTTTCAGATAGGGGAAATGTCAGTGAGTGTTCTGATTTCAGTTCCAGAGCGATTCACCCAATGAGTCCTTGATATTTAGTCATTTTCAGCCAATTTTCAGGATTTTTGAAAATTTCACTTTTTTGTGAAAATATCCACTAAATGAGGGAATAATATGTGTGAGGGTACCCCAGGAGAGTTCCAAATGTGTGTGGGTAGAATATATATCCCACGGGGGTAAAATTGAAAAAAGTTGAAAAAATTTTTTTTTTGGTCTTAGTCATTTTTCCGGCGTTTATCAGACTTTCAGATAGGGGAAATGTGAGTGATTGTTCCGATTTCAGTTCCAGAGCGATTCGCCCAATGAGTCCTTGATATTTCGTCGTTTTCAGCCAATTTTCTGGATTTTTAAAAATTTCACTTTTTTGTGAAAATATCCACTAAATGAGGGAATAATATGTGTGAGGGTACCCCAGGAGAGTTATAAATGTGTGTGGGTAGAATATATATCCCACGGGGGTAAAATTGAAAAATTTTTTTTTTTGGACTTAGTCATTTTTCCGGCGTTTATCATACTTTCAGATAGGGGAAATGTGAGTGAGCGTTCCGATTTCAGTTCCAGAGCGATTCGCCCAATGGGTCCTTGATATTTAGTCGTTTTCAGCCAATTTTCTGGATTTTTGAAAATTTCACTTTTTTGTGAAAATTTCCACTAAATGAGGGAATAATATGTGTGAGGGTACCCAAGGAGAGTTCCAAATGTGTGTGGGTAGAATTTATATCCTACGGGGGTAAAATTGAAAAAAGTTGAAAAAATTTTTTTTTTGGACTTAGTCATTTTTCCGGCGTTTATCAGACTTTCAGATAGGGGAAATGTCAGTGAGTGTTCTGATTTCAGTTCCAGAGCGATTCACCCAATGAGTCCTTGATATTTAGTCATTTTCAGCCAATTTTCAGGATTTTTGAAAATTTCACTTTTTTGTGAAAATATCCACTAAATGAGGGAATAATATGTGTGAGGGTACCCCAGGAGAGTTATAAATGTGTGTGGGTAGAATATATATCCCACTGGGATAAAATTGAAAAAAGTTGAAAAAAATTTTTTTTTCGACTTACTAATTTTTCCGGCGTTCATCAGACTTTCAGATAGGGGAAATGTGAGTGAGCGTTCCGATTTCAGTTCCAGAGCGATTCGCCCAATGAGTCCTTGATATTTAGTCGTTTTCAGCCAATTTTCTGGATTTTTAAAAATTTCACTTTTTTGTGAAAATATCCACTAAATGAGGGAATAATATGTGTGAGGGTACCCCAGGAGAGTTATAAATGTGTGTGGGTAGAATATATATCCCACGGGGGTAAAATTGAAAAATTTTTTTTTTTGGACTTAGTCATTTTTCCGGCGTTTATCAGACTTTCAGATAGGGGAAATGTCAGTGAGTGTTCTGATTTCAGTTCCAGAGCGATTCGCCCAATGAGTCCTTGATATTTAGTCATTTTCAGCCAATTTTCAGGATTTTTGAAAATTTCACTTTTTTGTGAAAATATCCACTAAATGAGGGAATAATATGTGTGAGGGTACCCCAGGAGAGTTCCAAATGTGTGTGGGTAGAATATATATCCCACGGGGGTAAAATTGAAAAAAGTTGAAAAAATTTTTTTTTTGGTCTTAGTCATTTTTCCGGCGTTCATCAGACTTTCAGATAGGGGAAATGTGAGTGATTGTTCCGATTTCAGTTCCAGAGCGATTCGCCCAATGAGTCCTTGATATTTCGTCGTTTTCAGCCAATTTTCTGGATTTTTAAAAATTTCACTTTTTTGTGAAAATATCCACTAAATGAGGGAATAATATGTGTGAGGGTACCCCAGGAGAGTTATAAATGTGTGTGGGTAGAATATATATCCCACGGGGGTAAAATTGAAAAATTTTTTTTTTTGGACTTAGTCATTTTTCCGGCGTTTATCATACTTTCAGATAGGGGAAATGTGAGTGAGCGTTCCGATTTCAGTTCCAGAGCGATTCGCCCAATGGGTCCTTGATATTTAGTCGTTTTCAGCCAATTTTCTGGATTTTTGAAAATTTCACTTTTTTGTGAAAATTTCCACTAAATGAGGGAATAATATGTGTGAGGGTACCCAAGGAGAGTTCCAAATGTGTGTGGGTAGAATTTATATCCTACGGGGGTAAAATTGAAAAAAGTTGAAAAATTTTTTTTTTTGGACTTAGTCATTTTTCCGGCGTTTATCAGACTTTCAGATAGCGGAAATGTCAGTGAGCATTCCGTTTTCAGTTCCAGAGTGATTCGCCCAATGAGTCCTTGATATTTAGTCGTTTTCAGCCAATTTTCTGGATTTTTGAAAATTTCACTTTTTTGTGAAAATATCCACTAAATGAGGGAATAATATGTGTGAGGGTACCCCAGGAGAGTTATAAATGTGTGTGGGTAGAATATATATCCCACGGGGGTAAAATTGAAAAATTTTTTTTTTTGGACTTAGTCATTTTTCCGGCGTTTATCATACTTTCAGATAGGGGAAATGTGAGTGAGCGTTCCGATTTCAGTTCCAGAGCGATTCGCCCAATGGGTCCTTGATATTTAGTCGTTTTCAGCCAATTTTCTGGATTTTTGAAAATTTCACTTTTTTTTGAAAATTTCCACTAAATGAGGGAATAATATGTGTGAGGGTACCCAAGGAGAGTTCCAAATGTGTGTGGGTAGAATTTATATCCTACGGGGGTAAAATTGAAAAAAGTTGAAAAAATTTTTTTTTTGGACTTAGTCATTTTTCCGGCGTTTATCAGACTTTCAGATAGCGGAAATGTCAGTGAGCATTCCGTTTTCAGTTCCAGAGTGATTCGCCCAATGAGTCCTTGATATTTAGTCGTTTTCAGCCAATTTTCTGGATTTTTGAAAATTTCACTTTTTTGTGAAAATATCCACTAAATGAGGGAATAATATGTGTGAGGGTACCCCAGGAGAGTTATAAATGTGTGTGGGTAGAATATATATCCCACGGGGGTAAAATTGAAAAAAGTTGAAAAATTTTTTTTTTGGACTTAGTCATTTTTCCGGCGTTTATCAGACTTTCAGATAGCGGAAATGTCAGTGAGCATTCCGATTTCAGTTCCAGAGCAATTCGCCCAATGAGTCCTTGATATTTAGTCGTTTTCAGCCAATTTTCTGGATTTTTAAAAATTTCACTTTTTTGTGAAAATATCCACTAAATGAGGGAATAATATGTGTGAGGGTACCCCAGGAGAGTTATAAATGTGTGTGGGTAGAATATATATCCCACGGGGATAAAATTGAAAAAAGTTGAAAAATTTTTTTTTTTCGACTTACTAATTTTTCCGGCGTTCATCAGACTTTCAGATAGGGGAAATGTGAGTGAGCGTTCCGATTTCAGTTCCAGAGCGATTCGCCCAATGAGTCCTTGATATTTAGTCGTTTTCAGCCAATTTTCTGGATTTTTAAAAATTTCACTTTTTTGTGAAAATATCCACTAAATGAGGGAATAATATGTGTGAGGGTACCCCAGGAGAGTTATAAATGTGTGTGGGTAGAATATATATCCCACTGGGATAAAATTGAAAAAAGTTGAAAAAAATTTTTTTTGGGACTTACTAATTTTTCCGGCGTTCATCAGACTTTCAGATAGGGGAAATGTCAGTGAGCATTCTGATATCAGTTCCAGAGCGATTCGCCCAATGAGTCCTTGATATTTAGTCGTTTTCAGCCAATTTCTGGATTTTTGAAAATTTCACTTTTTTGTGAAAATATCCACTAAATGAGGGAATAATATGTGTGAGGGTACCCAAGGAGAGTTCCAAATGTGTGTGGGTAGAATTTATATCCTACGGGGGTAAAATTGAAAAAAGTTGAAAAAAATTTTTTTTTGGACTTAGTCATTTTTCCGGCGTTTATCAGACTTTCAGATAGGGGAAATGTCAGTGAGTGTTCTGATTTCAGTTCCAGAGCGATTCACCCAATGAGTCCTTGATATTTAGTCATTTTCAGCCAATTTTCAGGATTTTTGAAAATTTCACTTTTTTGTGAAAATATCCACTAAATGAGGGAATAATATGTGTGAGGGTACCCCAGGAGAGTTCCAAATGTGTGTGGGTAGAATATATATCCCACGGGGGTAAAATTGAAAAAAGTTGAAAAATTTTTTTTTTTGGTCTTAGTCATTTTTCCGGCGTTTATCAGACTTTCAGATAGGGGAAATGTCAGTGAGCATTCCGATTTCAGTTCCAGAGCAATTCGCCCAATGAGTCCTTGATATTTAGTCGTTTTCAGCCAATTTTCTGGATTTTTGAAAATTTCACTTTTTTGTGAAAATATCCACTAAATGAGGGAATAATATGTGTGAGGGTACCCCAGGAGAGTTATAAATGTGTGTGGGTAGAATATATATCCCACGGGGGTAAAATTGAAAAATTTTTTTTTTTGGACTTAGTCATTTTTCCGGCGTTTATCAGACTTTCAGATAGGGGAAATGTCAGTGAGTGTTCTGATTTCAGTTCCAGAGCGATTCGCCCAATGAGTCCTTGATATTTAGTCATTTTCAGCCAATTTTCAGGATTTTTGAAATTTTAACTTTTTTGTGAAAATATCCACTAAATGAGGGAATAATATGTGTGAGGGTACCCCAGGAGAGTTCCAAATGTGTGTGGGTAGAATATATATCCCACGGGGGTAAAATTGAAAAAAGTTGAAAAATTTTTTTTTTTGGTCTTAGTCATTTTTCCGGCGTTTATCAGACTTTCAGATAGGGGAAATGTCAGTGAGCATTCCGATTTCAGTTCCAGAGCAATTCGCCCAATGAGTCCTTGATATTTAGTCGTTTTCAGCCAATTTTCTGGATTTTTGAAAATTTCACCTTTTTGTGAAAATATCCACTAAATGACAGAATAATATGTGTGAGGGTACCCCAGGAGAGTTCCAAATGTGTGTGGGTAGAATATATATCCCACGGGGGTAAAATTGAAAAAAGTTGAAAAATTTTTTTTTTTTTGGACTTAATCATTTTTCCGGCGTTTATCATACTTTCAGATAGGGGAAATGTGAGTGAGCGTTCCGATTTCAGTTCCAGAGCGATTCGCCCAATGAGTCCTTGATATTTAGTCGTTTTCAGCCAATTTTCTGGATTTTTGAAAATTTCACTTTTTTGTGAAAATATCCACTAAATGACGGAATAATATGTGTGAGGGTACCCCAGGAGAGTTCCAAATGTGTGTGGGTAGAATATATATCCCACGGGGGTAAAATTGAAAAAAGTTGAAAAAAATTTTTTTTGGGACTTACTAATTTTTCCGGCGTTCATCAGACTTTCAGATAGTTGAAATGTCAGTAAGCATTCTGATATCAGTTCCAGAGCGATTCGCCCAATGAGTCCTTGATATTTAGTCGTTTTCAGCCAATTTCTGGATTTTTGAAAATTTCACTTTTTTGTGAAAATATCCACTAAATGAGGGAATAATATGTGTGAGGGTACCCAAGGAGAGTTCCAAATGTGTGTGGGTAGAATTTATATCCTACGGGGGTAAAATTGAAAAAAGTTGAAAAAATTTTTTTTTTGGACTTAGTCATTTGTCCGGCGTTTATCAGACTTTCAGATAGGGGAAATGTCAGTGAGTGTTCTGATTTCAGTTCCAGAGCGATTCACCCAATGAGTCCTTGATATTTAGTCATTTTCAGCCAATTTTCAGGATTTTTGAAAATTTCACTTTTTTGTGAAAATATCCACTAAATGAGGGAATAATATGTGTGAGGGTACCCCAGGAGAGTTCCAAATGTGTGTGGGTAGAATATATATCCCACGGGGGTAAAATTGAAAAAAGTTGAAAAAATTTTTTTTTTGGACTTAGTCATTTTTCCGGCGTTTATCAGACTTTAAGATAGAGGAAATGTCAGTGAGCATTCCGATTTCAGTTCCAGAGTGATTCGCCCAATGAGTCCTTGATATTTAGTCGTTTTCAGCCAATTTTCTGGATTTTTGAAAATTTCACTTTTTTGTGAAAATATCCACTAAATGAGGGAATAATATGTGTGAGGGTACCCCAGGAGAGTTCCAAATGTGTGTGGGTAGAATATATATCCCACGGGGATAAAATTGAAAAAAGTTGAAAAAAATTTTTTTTTCGACTTACTAATTTTTCCGGTGTTCATCAGACTTTCAGATAGGGGAAATGTGAGTGAGCGTTCCGATTTCAGTTCCAGAGCGATTCGCCCAATGAGTCCTTGATATTTAGTCGTTTTCAGCCAATTTTCTGGATTTTTAAAAATTTCACTTTTTTGTGAAAATATCCACTAAATGAGGGAATAATATGTGTGAGGGTACCCCAGGAGAGTTATAAATGTGTGTGGGTAGAATATATATCCCACGGGGATAAAATTGAAAAAAGTTGAAAAAAATTTTTTTTTCGACTTACTAATTTTTCCGGCGTTCATCAGACTTTCAGATAGGGGAAATGTGAGTGAGCGTTCTGATTTCAGTTCCAGAGCGATTCACCCAATGAGTCCTTGATATTTAGTCGTTTTCAGCCAATTTTCTGGATTTTTGAAAATTTCACCTTTTTGTGAAAATATCCACTAAATGAGGGAATAATATGTGTGAGGGTACCCCAGGAGAGTTCCAAATGTGTGTGGGTAGAATATATATCCCACGGGGGTAAAATTGAAAAAAGTTGAAAAATTTTTTTTTTTTTGGACTTAATCATTTTTCCGGCGTTTATCATACTTTCAGATAGGGGAAATGTGAGTGAGCGTTCCGATTTCAGTTCCAGAGCGATTCGCCCAATGAGTCCTTGATATTTAGTCGTTTTCAGCCAATTTTCTGGATTTTTGAAAATTTCACTTTTTTGTGAAAATATCCACTAAATGACGGAATAATATGTGTGAGGGTACCCCAGGAGAGTTCCAAATGTGTGTGGGTAGAATATATATCCCACGGGGGTAAAATTGAAAAAAGTTGAAAAAAATTTTTTTTGGGACTTACTAATTTTTCCGGCGTTCATCAGACTTTCAGATAGGGGAAATGTCAGTGAGCATTCCGATTTCAGTTCCAGAGCGATTCGCCCAATGAGTCCTTGATATTTAGTCGTTTTCAGCCAATTTTCTGGATTTATGAAAATTTCACCTTTTTTTGAAAATATCCACTAAATGAGGGAATAATATGTGTGAGGGTACCCCAGGAGAGTTCCAAATGTGTGTGGGTAGAATATATATCCCACGGGGGTAAAATTGAAAAAAGTTGAAAAAATTTTTTTTTGGGACTTAGTCATTTTTCCGTCGTTTATCAGACTTTCAGATAGGGGAAATGTGAGTGATTGTTCCGATTTCAGTTCCAGAGCGATTCGCCCAATGAGTCCTTGATATTTAGTCGTTTTCAGCCAATTTTCTGGATTTTTAAAAATTTCACTTTTTTGTGAAAATATCCACTAAATGAGGGAATAATATGTGTGAGGGTACCCCAGGAGAGTTATAAATGTGTGTGGGTAGAATATATATCCCACGGGGGTAAAATTGAAAAAATTTTTTTTTTGGACTTAGTCATTTTTCCGGCGTTTATCAGACTTTCAGATAGGGGAAATGTCAGTGAGTGTTCTGATTTCAGTTCCAGAGCGATTCGCCCAATGAGTCCTTGATATTTAGTCATTTTCAGCCAATTTTCAGGATTTTTGAAATTTTAACTTTTTTGTGAAAATATCCACTAAATGAGGGAATAATATGTGTGAGGGTACCCCAGGAGAGTTCCAAATGTGTGTGGGTAGAATATATATCCCACGGGGGTAAAATTGAAAAAAGTTGAAAAATTTTTTTTTTTGGTCTTAGTCATTTTTCCGGCGTTTATCAGACTTTCAGATAGGGGAAATGTCAGTGAGCGTTCCGATTTCAGTTCCAGAGCGATTCGCCCAATGAGTCCTTGATATTTAGTCGTTTTCAGCCAATTTTCTGGATTTTTGAAAATTTCACTTTTTTGTGAAAATATCCACTAAATGACGGAATAATATGTGTGAGGGTACCCCAGGAGAGTTCCAAATGTGTGTGGGTAGAATATATATCCCACGGGGGTAAAATTGAAAAAAGTTGAAAAAATTTTTTTTTGGGACTTACTAATTTTTCCGGCGTTCATCAGACTTTCAGATAGTTGAAATGTCAGTAAGCATTCTGATATCAGTTCCAGAGCGATTCGCCCAATGAGTCCTTGATATTTAGTCGTTTTCAGCCAATTTCTGGATTTTTGAAAATTTCACTTTTTTGTGAAAATATCCACTAAATGAGGGAATAATATGTGTGAGGGTACCCAAGGAGAGTTCCAAATGTGTGTGGGTAGAATTTATATCCTACGGGGGTAAAATTGAAAAAAGTTGAAAAAATTTTTTTTTTGGACTTAGTCATTTTTCCGGCGTTTATCAGACTTTCAGATAGGGGAAATGTCAGTGAGTGTTCTGATTTCAGTTCCAGAGCGATTCACCCAATGAGTCCTTGATATTTAGTCATTTTCAGCCAATTTTCAGGATTTTTGAAAATTTCACTTTTTTGTGAAAATATCCACTAAATGAGGGAATAATATGTGTGAGGGTACCCCAGGATAGTTCCACATGTGTGTGGGTAGAATATATATCCCACGGGGGTAAAATTGAAAAAAGTTGAAAAAATTTTTTTTTTGGACTTAGTCATTTTTCCGGCGTTTATCAGACTTTCAGATAGGGGAAATGTCAGTGAGTGTTCTGATTTCAGTTCCAGAGCGATTCACCCAATGAGTCCTTGATATTTAGTCATTTTCAGCCAATTTTCAGGATTTTTGAAAATTTCACTTTTTTGTGAAAATATCCACTAAATGAGGGAATAATATGTGTGAGGGTACCCCAGGAGAGTTCCAAATGTGTGTGGGTAGAATATATATCCCACGGGGGTAAAATTTAAAAAAGTTGAAAAATTTTTTTTTTTGGTCTTAGTCATTTTTCCGGCGTTTATCAGACTTTCAGATAGGGGAAATGTCAGTGAGTGTTCTGATTTCAGTTCCAGAGCGATTCGCCCAATGAGTCCTTGATATTTAGTCATTTTCAGCCAATTTTCAGGATTTTTGAAATTTTAACTTTTTTGTGAAAATATCCACTAAATGAGGGAATAATATGTGTGAGGGTACCCCAGGAGAGTTCCAAATGTGTGTGGGTAGAATATATAACCCACGGGGGTAAAATTGAAAAAAGTTGAAAAATTTTTTTTTTTGGTCTTAGTCATTTTTCCGGCGTTTATCAGACTTTCAGATAGGGGAAATGTCAGTGAGCATTCCGATTTCAGTTCCAGAGCGATTCGCCCAATGAGTCCTTGATATTTAGTCGTTTTCAGCCAATTTTCTGGATTTTTAAAAATTTCACTTTTTTGTGAAAATATCCACTAAATGAGGGAATAATATGTGTGAGGGTACCCCAGGAGAGTTATAAATGTGTGTGGGTAGAATATATATCCCACGGGGGTAAAATTGAAAAAAGTTGAAAAATTTTTTTTTTGGACTTAGTCATTTTTCCGGCGTTTATCAGACTTTCAGATAGCGGAAATGTCAGTGAGCATTCCGATTTCAGTTCCAGAGCAATTCGCCCAATGAGTCCTTGATATTTCGTCGTTTTCAGCCAATTTTCTGGATTTTTAAAAATTTCACTTTTTTGTGAAAATATCCACTAAATGAGGGAATAATATGTGTGAGGGTACCCCAGGAGAGTTATAAATGTGTATGGGTAGAATATATATCCCACGGGGATAAAATTGAAAAAAGTTGAAAAAAATTTTTTTTTCGACTTACTGATTTTTCCGGCGTTCATCAGACTTTCAGATAGGGGAAATGTGAGTGAGCGTTCCGATTTCAGGTCCAGAGCGATTCGCCCAATGAGTCCTTGATATTTAGTCGTTTTCAGCCAATTTTCTGGATTTTTGAAAATTTCACTTTTTTGTGAAAATGTCCACTAAATGAGGGAATAATATGTGTGAGGGTACCCCAGGAGAGTTCCAAATGTATGTGGGTAGAATATATATCCCACGGGGTAAAATTGAAAAAAGTTGAAAAAAGTTTTTTTTGGGACTTACTAATTTTTCCGGCGTTCATCAGACTTTCAGATAGGGGAAATGTCAGTGAGCATTCTGATATCAGTTCCAGAGCGATTCGCCCAATGAGTCCTTGATATTTAGTTGTTTTCAGCCAATTTCTGGATTTTTGAAAATTTCACTTTTTTGTGAAAATATCCACTAAATGAGGGAATAATATGTGTGAGGGTACCCCAGGAGAGTTCCAAATGTGTGTGGGTAGAATATATATCCTATGGGGGTAAAATTGAAAAAAGTTTAAAAAAATTTTTTTGGGGACTTAGTCATTTTTCCGGCGTTTATCAGACTTTCAGATAGGGGAAATGTCAGTGAGCCTTCCGATTTCAGTTCCAGAGCGATTTGCCCAATGTGTCCTTGATAATTAGTCGTTTTCAGCCAATTTTCTGGATTTTTGAAAATTTCACCTTTTTGTGAAAATATCCACTAAATGAGGGAATAATATGTGTGAGGGTACCCCAGGAGAGTTCCAAATGTGTGTGGGTAGAATATATATCCCACGGGGGTAAAATTGAAAAAAGTTGAAAAATTTTTTTTTTTGGACTTAGTCATTTTTCCGGCGTTTATCAGACTTTCAGATAGGGGAAATGTGAGTGAGCGTTCCGTTTTCAGTTCCAGAGCGATGCGCCCAATGAGTCCTTGATATTTAGTCGTTTTCAGCCAATTTTCTGGATTTTTGAAAATTTCACTTTTTTGTGAAAATTTCCACTAAATGAGGGAATAATATGTGTGAGGGTACTCCAGGAGAGTTCCAAATGTGTGTGGGTAGAATATATATCCCACGGGGGTAAAATTGAAAAAAGTTGAAAAAAATTTTTTTTGGGACTTACTAATTTTTCCGGCGTTCATCAGACTTTCAGATAGGGGAAATGTCAGTGAGCGTTCTGATTTCAGTTCCAGAGCGATTCGCCCAATGAGTCCTTGATATTTAGTCGTTTTCAGCCAATTTTCTAGATTTTTAAAAATTTCTTTTTTTTGTGAAAATATCCACTAAATGAGGGAATAATATGTGTGAGGGTACCCCAGGAGAGTTATAAATGTGTATGGGTAGAATATATATCCCACGGGGATAAAATTGAAAAAAGTTGAAAAAAATTTTTTTTTCGACTTACTGATTTTTCCGGCGTTCATCAGACTTTCAGATAGGGGAAATGTGAGTGAGCGTTCCGATTTCAGGTCCAGAGCGATTCGCCCAATGAGTCCTTGATATTTAGTCGTTTTCAGCCAATTTTCTGGATTTTTGAAAATTTCACTTTTTTGTGAAAATGTCCACTAAATGAGGGAATAATATGTGTGAGGGTACCCCAGGAGAGTTCCAAATGTATGTGGGTAGAATATATATCCCACGGGGTAAAATTGAAAAAAGTTGAAAAAAGTTTTTTTTGGGACTTACTAATTTTTCCGGCGTTCATCAGACTTTCAGATAGGGGAAATGTCAGTGAGCATTCTGATATCAGTTCCAGAGCGATTCGCCCAATGAGTCCTTGATATTTAGTTGTTTTCAGCCAATTTCTGGATTTTTGAAAATTTCACTTTTTTGTGAAAATATCCACTAAATGAGGGAATAATATGTGTGAGGGTACCCCAGGAGAGTTCCAAATGTGTGTGGGTAGAATATATATCCTATGGGGGTAAAATTGAAAAAAGTTTAAAAAAATTTTTTTGGGGACTTAGTCATTTTTCCGGCGTTTATCAGACTTTCAGATAGGGGAAATGTCAGTGAGCCTTCCGATTTCAGTTCCAGAGCGATTTGCCCAATGTGTCCTTGATAATTAGTCGTTTTCAGCCAATTTTCTGGATTTTTGAAAATTTCACCTTTTTGTGAAAATATCCACTAAATGAGGGAATAATATGTGTGAGGGTACCCCAGGAGAGTTCCAAATGTGTGTGGGTAGAATATATATCCCACGGGGGTAAAATTGAAAAAAGTTGAAAAATTTTTTTTTTTGGACTTAGTCATTTTTCCGGCGTTTATCAGACTTTCAGATAGGGGAAATGTGAGTGAGCGTTCCGTTTTCAGTTCCAGAGCGATGCGCCCAATGAGTCCTTGATATTTAGTCGTTTTCAGCCAATTTTCTGGATTTTTGAAAATTTCACTTTTTTGTGAAAATTTCCACTAAATGAGGGAATAATATGTGTGAGGGTACTCCAGGAGAGTTCCAAATGTGTGTGGGTAGAATATATATCCCACGGGGGTAAAATTGAAAAAAGTTGAAAAAAATTTTTTTTGGGACTTACTAATTTTTCCGGCGTTCATCAGACTTTCAGATAGGGGAAATGTCAGTGAGCGTTCTGATTTCAGTTCCATAGCGATTCGCCCAATGAGTCCTTGATATTTAGTCGTTTTCAGCCAATTTTCTAGATTTTTAAAAATTTCTTTTTTTTGTGAAAATATCCACTAAATGAGGGAATAATATGTGTGAGGGTACCCAAGGAGAGTTCCAAATGTGTGTGGGTAGAATATATATCCCACGGGGGTAAAATTGAAAAAAGTTTAAAAAAATTTTTTTGGGACTTAGTCATTTTTCCGTCGTTTACCAGACTTTCAGATAGGGAAATTGTCAGTGAGCGTTCCGATTTCAGTTCCAGAGCGATTCGCCCAATGAGTCCTTGATATTTCGTCGTTTTCAGCCAATTTTCTGGATTTTTGAAAATTTCACCTTTTTGTGAAAATATCCACTAAATGAGGGAATAATATGTGTGAGGGTACCCCAGGAGAGTTCCAAATGTGTGTGGGTAGAATATATATCCTATGGGGGTAAAATTGAAAAAAGTTGAAAAAATTTTTTTTGGGGACTTATTCATTTTTCCGGCGTTTATCAGACTTTCAGATAGGGGAAATGTCAGTGAGCATTCCGATTTCAGTTCCAGAGCGATTTGCCCAATGATTCCTTGATATTTAGTCGTTTTCAGCCAATTTTCAGGATTTTTGAAAATTTCACCTTTTTGTGAAAATATCCACTAAATGAGGGAATAATATGTGTGAGGGTACCCCAGGAGAGTTCCAAATGTGTGTGGGTAGAATATATATCCCACGGGGGTAAAATTGAAAAAAGTTGAAAAATTTTTTTTTTTGGACTTAGTCACTTTTCCGGCGTTTATCAGACTTTCAGATAGGGGAAATGTGAGTGAGCGTTCCGTTTTCAGTTCCAGAGCGATGCGCCCAATGAGTCCTTGATATTTAGTCGTTTTCAGCCAATTTTCTGGATTTTTGAAAATTTCACTTTTTTGTGAAAATATCCACTAAATGACGGAATAATATGTGTGAGGGTACCCCAGGAGAGTTCCAAATGTGTGTGGGTAGAATATATATCCCACGGGGATAAAATTGAAAAAAGTTGCAAAAAATTTTTTTTGGGACTTAGTCATTTTTCCGTCGTTTATCAGACTTTCAGATAGGGGAAATGTGAGTGATTGTTCCGATTTCAGTTCCAGAGCGATTCGCCCAATGAGTCCTTGATATTTAATCGTTTTCAGCCAATTTTCTGGATTTTTAAAAATTTCACTTTTTTGTGAAAATATCCACTAAATGAGGGAATAATATGTGTGAGGGTACCCCAGGAGAGTTATAAATGTGTATGGGTAGAATATATATCCCACGGGGATAAAATTGAAAAAAGTTGAAAAAAATTTTTTTTTCGACTTACTGATTTTTCCGGCGTTCATCAGACTTTCAGATAGGGGAAATGTGAGTGAGCGTTCCGATTTCAGGTCCAGAGCGATTCGCCCAATGAGTCCTTGATATTTAGTCGTTTTCAGCCAATTTTCTGGATTTTTAAAAATTTCACTTTTTTGTGAAAATATCCACTAAATGAGGGAATAATATGTGTGAGGGTACCCCAGGAGAGTTATAAATGTGTGTGGGTAGAATATATATCCCACGGGGATAAAATTGAAAAAAGTTGAAAAATTTTTTTTTTTGGACTTAGTCATTTTTCCGTCGTTTATCAGACTTTCAGATAGGGGAAATGTGAGTGAGCGTTCCGTTTTCAGTTCCAGAGCGATGCGCCCAATGAGTCCTTGATATTTAGTCGTTTTCAGCCAATTTTCTGGATTTTTGAAAATTTCACTTTTTTGTGAAAATTTCCACTAAATGAGGGAATAATATGTGTGAGGGTACTCCAGGAGAGTTCCAAATGTGTGTGGGTAGAATATATATCCCACGGGGGTAAAATTGAAAAAAGTTGAAAAATTTTTTTTTTTGGACTTAGTCATTTTTCCGGCGTTTATCAGACTTTCAGATAGGGGAAATGTGAGTGAGCGTTCCGTTTTCAGTTCCAGAGCGATGCGCCCAATGAGTCCTTGATATTTAGTCGTTTTCAGCCAATTTTCTAGATTTTTAAAAATTTCTTTTTTTTGTGAAAATATCCACTAAATGAGGGAATAATATGTGTGAGGGTACCCAAGGAGAGTTCCAAATGTGTGTGGGTAGAATATATATCCCACGGGGGTAAAATTGAAAAAAGTTTAAAAAAATTTTTTTGGGACTTAGTCATTTTTCCGTCGTTTACCAGACTTTCAGATAGGGAAATTGTCAGTGAGCGTTCCGATTTCAGTTCCAGAGCGATTCGCCCAATGAGTCCTTGATATTTCGTCGTTTTCAGCCAATTTCTGGATTTTTAAAAATTTCACTTTTTTGTGAAAATATCCACTAAATGAGGGAATAATATGTGTGAGGGTACCCCAGGAGAGTTCCAAATGTGTGTGGGTAGAATATATATCCTATGGGGGTAAAATTGAAAAAAGTTGAAAAAATTTTTTTGGGGGACTTAGTCATTTTTCCGGCGTTTATCAGACTTTCAGATAGGGGAAATGTAAGTGATTGTTCCGATTTCAGTTCCAGAGCGATTCGCCCAATGAGTCCTTGATATTTAGTCGTTTTCAGCCAATTTTCTGGATTTTTAAAAATTTCACTTTTTTGTGAAAATATCCACTAAATGAGGGAATAATATGTGTGAGGGTACCCCAGGAGAGTTATAAATGTGTGTGGGTAGAATATATATCCAACGGGGGTAAAATTGAAAAAAGTTGAAAAATTTTTTTTTTTGGACTTAGTCATTTTTCCGTTGTTTATCAGACTTTCAGATAGGGGAAATGTCAGTGAGCGTTCCGATTTCAGTTCCAGAGCGATTTGCCCAATGAGTCCTTGATATTTAGTCATTTTCAGCCAATTTTCTGGATTTTTAAAAATTTCACTTTTTTGTGAAAATATCCACTAAATGAGGGAATAATATGTGTGAGGGTACCCCAGGAGAGTTCCAAATGTGTGTGGGTAGAATATATATCCCACGGGGATAAAATTGAAAAAAGTTGAAAAAAAATTTTTTTTTGGAATTAGTAATTTTTCCGGCTTTTATCAGACTTTCAGATAGGGGAAATGTCAGTGAGCGTTCCGATTTCAGTTCCAGAGTGATTCACCCAATGAGTCCTTGACATTTAGTCGTTTTCAGCCAATTTTCTGGATTTTTGAAAATTTCACTTTTTTGTGAAAATATCCACTAAATGAGAGAATAATATGTATGAGGGTACCCCAGGAGAGCTCCAAATGTGTGTGGGTAGAATATATATCCCACGGGGGTAAAATTGAAAAAAGTTGAAAAAAATTTTTTGGGGACTTAGTCATTTTTCCGGCGTTTCTCAAACTTTCAGATAGGGGAATTGTCAGTGAGCGTTCCGATTTCAGTTCCAGAGCGATTCGCCCAATGAGTCCTTGATATTTAGTCGTTTTCAGCCAATTTTCTGGATTTTTAAAAATTTCACTTTTTTGTGAAAATATCCACTAAATGAGGGAATAATATGTGTGAGGGTACCAAAGGAGAGTTCCAAATGTGTGTGGGTAGAATATATATCCCACGGGGGTAAAATTGAAAAAAGTTGAAAAATTTTTTTTTTTGGACTTAGTCACTTTTCCGTCGTTTATCAGACTTTCAGATAGGGGAAATGTGAGTGATTGTTCCGATTTCAGTTCCAGAGCGATTCGCCCAATGAGTCCTTGATATTTAGTCGTTTTCAGCCAATTTTCTGGATTTTTAAAAATTTCACTTTTTTGTGAAAATATCCACTAAATGAGGGAATAATATGTGTGAGGGTGCCCCAGGAGAGTTATAAATGTGTGTGGGTAGAATATATATCCCACGGGGGTAAAATTGAAAAAAGTTGAAAAATTTTTTTTTTGGACTTAGTCATTTTTCCGGCGTTTATCAGACTTTCAGATAGCGGAAATGTCAGTGAGCATTTCGATTTCAGTTCCAGCGTGATTTGCCCAATGAGTCCTTGATATTTAGTCGTTTTCAGCCAATTTTCTGGATTTTTAAAAATTTCACTTTTTTGTGAAAATATCCACTAAATGAGGGAATAATATGTGTGAGGGTACCCCAGGAGAGTTCCAAATGTGTGTGGGTAGAATATATATCCCACGGGGGTAAAATTGAAAAAAGTTGAAAAAAAATTTTTTGGGGACTTAGTCATTTTTCCGGCGTTTCTCAGACTTTCAGATAGGGGAATTGTCAGTGAGCGTTCCGATTTCAGTTCCAGAGCGATTCGCCCAATGAGTCCTTGATATTTAGTCGTTTTCAGCCAATTTTCTGGATTTTTAAAAATTTCACTTTTTTGTGAAAATATCCACTAAATGAGGGAATAATATGTGTGAGGGTACCAAAGGAGAGTTCCAAATGTGTGTGGGTAGAATATATATCCCACAGGGATAAAATTGAAAAAAGTTGAAAAAATTTTTTTTTGGACTTACTAATTTTTCCGGCGTTCATCACACTTTCAGATAGGGGAAATGTCAGTGAGCATTCCGATGTCAGTTCAAGAGCGATTCGCCCAATGAGTCCTTGATATTTAGTCGTTTTCAGCCAATTTTCTGGATTTTTGAAAATTTCACTTTTTTGTGAAAATATCCACTAAATGACGGAATAATATGTGTGAGGGTACCCCAGGAGAGTTCCAAATGTGTGTGGGTAGAATATATATCCCACGGGGGTAAAATTGAAAAAAGTTGAAAAAAATTTTTTTTGGGACTTAGTCATTTTTCCGTCGTTTATCAGACTTTCAGATAGGGGAATTGTCAGTGAGCGTTCCGATTTCAGTTCCAGAGCGATTCGCCCAATGAGTCCTTGATATTTAGTCTTTTTCAGCCAATTTTCTGGATTTTTAAAAATTTCACTTTTTTGTGAAAATATCCACTAAATGAGGGAATAATATGTGTGAGGGTACCAAAGGAGAGTTCCAAATGTGTGTGGGTAGAATATATATCCCACGGGGGTAAAATTGAAAAAAGTTGAAAAATTTTTTTTTTTGGACTTAGTCATTTTTCAGGCGTTTATCAGACTTTCAGATAGGGGAAATGTCAATGAGCGTTCCGATTTCAGTTCCAGAGCGATTTGCCCAATGAGTCCTTGATATTTAGTCATTTTCAGCCAATTGTCTGGATTTTTGAAAATTTCACTTTTTTGTGAAAATATCCACTAAATGAGGGAATAATATGTGTGAGGGTACCCCAGGAGAGTTCCAAATGTGTGTGGGTAGAATATATATCCCACGGGGGTAAAATTGAAAAAAGTTGAAAAATTTTTTTTTTTGGACTTAGTCATTTTTCCGGCGTTTATCAGACTTTCAGATAGGGGAAATGTGAGTGAGCGTTCCGATTTCAGTTCCAGAGCGATTCGCCCATTGAGTCCTTGATATTTAGTCGTTTTCAGCCAATTTTCAGGATTTTTGAAAATTTCACTTTTTTGTGAAAATATCCACTAAATGAGGGAATAATATGTATGAGGGTACCCCAGGAGAGCTCCAAATGTGTGTGGGTAGAATATATATCCCACGGGGGTAAAATTGAAAAAAGTTGAAAAAAAATTTTTTGGGGACTTAGTCATTTTTCCGTCGTTTATCAGACTTTCAGATAGGGGAAATGTGAGTGATTGTTCCGATTTCAGTTCCAGAGCGATTCGCCCAATGAGTCCTTGATATTTAGTCGTTTTCAGCCAATTTTCTGGATTTTTAAAAATTTCACTTTTTTGTGAAAATATCCACTAAATGAGGGAATAATATGTGTGAGGGTACCCCAGGAGAGTTATAAATGTGTGTGGGTAGAATATATGTCCCACGGGGGTAAAATTGAAAAAAGTTGAAAAATTTTTTTTTTGGACTTAGTCATTTTTCCGGCGTTTATCAGACTTTCAGATAGCGGAAATGTCAGTGAGCATTTCGATTTCAGTTCCAGAGTGATTTGCCCAATGAGTCCTTGATATTTAGTCGTTTTCAGCCAATTTTCTGGATTTTTGAAAATTTCACTTTTTTGTGAAAATATCCACTAAATGAGAGAATAATATGTGTGAGGGTACTCCAGGAGAGTTCCAAATGTGTGTGGGTAGAATATATATACCACGGGGGTAAAATTGAAAAAAAGTTGAAAAAAATTTTTTTTGGGACTTAGTCATTTTTCCGTCGTTTATCAGACTTTCAGATAGGGGAATTGTCAGTGAGCGTTCCGATTTCAGTTCCAGAGTGATTCGCCCAATAAGTCCTTGATATTTAGTCGTTTTCAGCCAATTTTCTGGATTTTTAAAAATTTCACTTTTTTGTGAAAATATCCACTAAATGAGGGAATAATATGTGTGAGGGTACCAAAGGAGAGTTCCAAATGTGTGTGGGTAGAATATATATCCCACGGGGATAAAATTGAAAAAAGTTGAAAAAAATTTTTTTTTAGACTTACTAATTTTTCCGGCGTTCATCAGACTTTCAGATAGGGGAAATGTCAGTGAGCATTCCAATATCAGTTCCAGAGCGATTCGCCCAATGAGTCCTTGATATTTAGTCGTTTTCAGCCAATTTTCTGGATTTTTGAAAATTTCACTTTTTTGTGAAAATATCCACTAAATGAGGGAATAATATGTGTGAGGGTACCCCAGGAGAGTTCCAAATGTGTGTGGGTAGAATATATATCCCACGGGGGTAAAATTGAAAAAAGTTGAAAAATTTTTTTTTTTGGACTTAGTCATTTTTCAGGCGTTTATCAGACTTTCAGATAGGGGAAATGTCAATGAGCGTTCCGATTTCAGTTCCAGAGCGATTTGCCCAATGAGTCATTGATATTTAGTCATTTTCAGCCAATTTTCTGGATTTTTGAAAATTTCACTTTTTTGTGAAAATATCCACTAAATGAGGGAATAATATGTGTGAGGGTACCCCAGGAGAGTTCCAAATGTGTGTGGGTAGAATATATATCCCACGGGGGTAAAATTGAAAAAAGTTGAAAAATTTTTTTTTTTGGACTTAGTCATTTTTCCGGCGTTTATCAGACTTTCAGATAGGGGAAATGTGAGTGAGCGTTCCGATTTCAGTTCCAGAGCGATTCGCCCATTGAGTCCTTGATATTTAGTCGTTTTCAGCCAATTTTCAGGATTTTTGAAAATTTCACTTTTTTGTGAAAATATCCACTAAATGAGGGAATAACATGTATGAGGGTACCCCAGGAGAGCTCCAAATGTGTGTGGGTAGAATATATAACCCACGGGGGTAAAATTGAAAAAAGTTGAAAAAAAATTTTTTGGGGACTTAGTCATTTTTCCGGCGTTTCTCAGACTTTCAGATAGGGGAATTGTCAGTGAGCGTTCCGATTTCAGTTCCAGAGCGATTCGCCCAATGAGTCCTTGATATTTAGTCGTTTTCAGCCAATTTTCTGGATTTTTAAAAATTTCACTTTTTTGTGAAAATATCCACTAAATGAGGGAATAATATGTGTGAGGGTACCAAAGGAGAGTTCCAAATGTGTGTGGGTAGAATATATATCCCACAGGGATAAAATTGAAAAAAGTTGAAAAAAATTTTTTTTTGGACTTACTAATTTTTCCGGCGTTCATCAGACTTTCAGATAGGGGAAATGTCAGTGAGCATTCCGATGTCAGTTCAAGAGCGATTCGCCCAATGAGTCCTTGATATTTAGTCGTTTTCAGCCAATTTTCTGGATTTTTAAAAATTTCACTTTTTTGTGAAAATATCCACTAAATGAGGGAATAATATGTGTGAGGGTACCCCAGGAGAGTTATAAATGTGTGTGGGTAGAATATATATCCCACGGGGGTAAAATTGAAAAAAGTTGAAAAATTTTTTTTTTGGACTTAGTCATTTTTCCGGCGTTTATCAGACTTTCAGATAGCGGAAATGTCAGTGAGCATTTCGATTTCAGTTCCAGAGTGATTTGCCCAATGAGTCCTTGATATTTAGTCGTTTTCAGCCAATTTTCTGGATTTTTGAAAATTTCACTTTTTTGTGAAAATATCCACTAAATGAGAGAATAATATGTGTGAGGGTACTCCAGGAGAGTTCCAAATGTGTGTGGGTAGAATATATATCCCACGGGGGTAAAATTGAAAAAAGTTGAAAAAAATTTTTTTTGGGACTTAGTCATTTTTCCGTCGTTTATCAGACTTTCACATAGGGGAATTGTCAGTGAGCGTTCCGATTTCAGTTCCAGAGCGATTCGCCCAATGAGTCCTTGATATTTAGTCGTTTTCAGCCAATTTTCTGGATTTTTAAAAATTTCACTTTTTTGTGAAAATATCCACTAAATGAGGGAATAATATGTGTGAGGGTACCAAAGGAGAGTTCCAAATGTGTGTGGGTAGAATATATATCCCACGGGGATAAAATTGAAAAAAGTTGAAAAAAATTTTTTTTTAGACTTAGTCATTTTTCCGGCGTTCATCAGACTTTCAGATAGGGGAAATGTCAATGAGCGTTCCGATTTCAGTTCCAGAGCGATTTGCCCAATGAGTCATTGATATTTAGTCATTTTCAGCCAATTTTCTGGATTTTTGAAAATTTCACTTTTTTGTGAAAATATCCACTAAATGAGGGAATAATATGTGTGAGGGTACCCCAGGAGAGTTCCAAATGTTGGTGGGTAGAATATATATCCCACGGGGGTAAAATTGAAAAAAGTTGAAAAATTTTTTTTTTTGGACTTAGTCATTTTTCAGGCGTTTCTCAGACTTTCAGATAGGGGAATTGTCAGTGAGCGTTCCGATTTCAGTTCCAGAGCGATTCGCCCAATGAGTCCTTGATATTTAGTCGTTTTCAGCCAATTTTCTGGATTTTTAAAAATTTCACTTTTTTGTGAAAATATCCACTAAATGAGGGAATAATATGTGTGAGGGTACCCCAGGAGAGTTATAAATGTGTGTGGGTAGAATATATATCCCACGGGGATAAAATTGAAAAAAGTTGAAAAAAATTTTTTTTTAGACTTACTAATTTTTCCGGCGTTCATCAGACTTTCAGATAGGGGAAATGTCAGTGAGCATTCCGATATCAGTTCCAGAGCGATTCGCCCAATGAGTCCTTGATATTTAGTCGTTTTCAGCCAATTTTCTGGATTTTTGAAAATTTCACTTTTTTGTGAAAATATCCACTAAATGAGGGAATAATATGTGTGAGGGTACCCCAGGAGAGTTCCAAATGTGTGTGGGTAGAATATATATCCCACGGGGGTAAAATTGAAAAAAGTTGAAAAATTTTTTTTTTTGGACTTAGTCATTTTTCAGGCGTTTATCAGACTTTCAGATAGGGGAAATGTCAATGAGCGTTCCGATTTCAGTTCCAGAGCGATTTGCCCAATGAGTCATTGATATTTAGTCATTTTCAGCCAATTTTCTGGATTTTTGAAAATTTCACTTTTTTGTGAAAATATCCACTAAATGAGGGAATAATATGTGTGAGGGTACCCCAGGAGAGTTCCAAATGTGTGTGGGTAGAATATATATCCCACGGGGGTAAAATTGAAAAAAGTTGAAAAATTTTTTTTTTTGGACTTAGTCATTTTTCCGGCGTTTATCAGACTTTCAGATAGGGGAAATGTGAGTGAGCGTTCCGATTTCAGTTCCAGAGCGATTCGCCCATTGAGTCCTTGATATTTAGTCGTTTTCAGCCAATTTTCAGGATTTTTGAAAATTTCACTTTTTTGTGAAAATATCCACTAAATGAGGGAATAACATGTATGAGGGTACCCCAGGAGAGCTCCAAATGTGTGTGGGTAGAATATATATCCCACGGGGGTAAAATTGAAAAAAGTTGAAAAAAAATTTTTTGGGGACTTAGTCATTTTTCCGGCGTTTCTCAGACTTTCAGATAGGGGAATTGTCAGTGAGCGTTCCGATTTCAGTTCCAGAGCGATTCGCCCAATGAGTCCTTGATATTTAGTCGTTTTCAGCTAATTTTCTGGATTTTTAAAAATTTCACTTTTTTGTGAAAATATCCACTAAATGAGGGAATAATATGTGTGAGGGTACCAAAGGAGAGTTCCAAATGTGTGTGGGTAGAATATATATCCCACAGGGATAAAATTGAAAAAAGTTGAAAAAAATTTTTTTTTGAACTTACTAATTTTTCCGGCGTTCATCAGACTTTCAGATAGGGGAAATGTCAGTGAGCATTCCGATGTCAGTTCAAGAGCGATTCGCCCAATGAGTCCTTGATATTTAGTCGTTTTCAGCCAATTTTCTGGATTTTTGAAAATTTCACTTTTTTGTGAAAATATCCACTAAATGAGGGAATAATATGTGTGAGGGTACCCCAGGAGAGTTCCAAATGTGTGTGGGTAGAATATATATCCCACGGGGATAAAATTGAAAAAAGTTGCAAAAAATTTTTTTTGGGACTTAGTCATTTTTCCGTCGTTTATCAGACTTTCAGATAGGGGAAATGTGAGTGATTGTTCCGATTTCAGTTCCAGAGCGATTCGCCCAATGAGTCCTTGATATTTAGTCGTTTTCAGCCAATTTTCTGGATTTTTAAAAATTTCACTTTTTTGTGAAAATATCCACTAAATGAGGGAATAATATGTGTGAGGGTACCCCAGGAGAGTTATAAATGTGTGTGGGTAGAATATATATCCCACGGGGGTAAAATTGAAAAAAGTTGAAAAAAATTTTTTTTGGGACTTAGTCATTTTTCCGTCGTTTATCAGACTTTCAGATAGGGGAATTGTCAGTGAGCGTTCCGATTTCAGTTCCAGAGCGATTCGCCCAATGAGTCCTTGATATTTAGTCGTTTTCAGCCAATTTTCTGGATTTTTAAAAATTTCACTTTTTTGTGAAAATATCCACTAAATGAGGGAATAATATGTGTGAGGGTACCAAAGGAGAGTTCCAAATGTGTGTGGGTAGAATATATATCCCACGGGGATAAAATTGAAAAAAGTTGAAAAAATTTTTTTTTTAGACTTAGTCATTTTTCCGGCGTTCATCAGACTTTCAGATAGGGGAAATGTCAATGAGCGTTCCGATTTCAGTTCCAGAGCAATTTGCCCAATGAGTCATTGATATTTAGTCATTTTCAGCCAATTTTCTGGATTTTTGAAAATTTCACTTTTTTGTGAAAATATCCACTAAATGAGGGAATAATATGTGTGAGGGTACCCCAGGAGAGTTCCAAATGTGTGTGGGTAGAATATATATCCCACGGGGGTAAAATTGAAAAAAGTTGAAAAATTTTTTTTTTTGGACTTAGTCATTTTTCAGGCGTTTCTCAGACTTTCAGATAGGGGAATTGTCAGTGAGCGTTCCGATTTCAGTTCCAGAGCAATTCGCCCAATGAGTCCTTGATATTTAGTCGTTTTCAGCCAATTTTCTGGATTTTTAAAAATTTCACTTTTTTGTGAAAATATCCACTAAATGAGGGAATAATATGTGTGAGGGTACCCCAGGAGAGTTATAAATGTGTGTGGGTAGAATATATATCCCACAGGGGTAAAATTGAAAAAAGTTGAAAAAATTTTTTTTTGGACTTAGTCATTTTTCCGGCGTTTATCAGACTTTCAGATAGCGGAAATGTCAGTGAGCATTTCGATTTCAGTTCCAGAGTGATTTGCCCAATGAGTCCTTGATATTTAGTCGTTTTCAGCCAATTTTCTGGATTTTTGAAAATTTCACTTTTTTGTGAAAATATCCACTAAATGAGAGAATAATATGTGTGAGGGTACCCCAGGAGAGTTCCAAATGTGTGTGGGTAGAATATATATCCCACGGGGGTAAAATTGAAAAAAGTTGAAAAATTTTTTTTTTTGGACTTAGTCATTTTTCCGGCGTTTATCAGACTTTCAGATAGGGGAAATGTGAGTGAGCGTTCCGATTTCAGTTCCAGAGCGATTCGCCCATTGAGTCCTTGATATTTAGTCGTTTTCAGCCAATTTTCAGGATTTTTGAAAATTTCACTTTTTTGTGAAAATATCCACTAAATGAGGGAATAATATGTATGAGGGTACCCCAGGAGAGCTCCAAATGTGTGTGGGTAGAATATATATCCCACGGGTGTAAAATTGAAAAAAGTTGAAAAAAAATTTTTTGGGGACTTAGTCATTTTTCCGTCGTTTATCAGACTTTCAGATAGGGGAAATGTGAGTGATTGTTCCGATTTCAGTTCCAGAGCGATTCGCCCAATGAGTCCTTGATATTTAGTCGTTTTCAGCCAATTTTCTGGATTTTTAAAAATTTCACTTTTTTGTGAAAATATCCACTAAATGAGGGAATAATATGTGTGAGGGTACCCCAGGAGAGTTATAAATGTGTGTGGGTAGAATATATATCCCACGGGGGTAAAATTGAAAAAAGTTGAAAAATTTTTTTTTTGGACTTAGTCATTTTTCCGGCGTTTATCAGACTTTCAGATAGCGGAAATGTCAGTGAGCATTTCGATTTCAGTTCCAGAGTGATTTGCCCAATGAGTCCTTGATATTTAGTCGTTTTCAGCCAATTTTCTGGATTTTTGAAAATTTCACTTTTTTGTGAAAATATCCACTAAATGAGAGAATAATATGTGTGAGGGTACTCCAGGAGAGTTCCAAATGTGTGTGGGTAGAATATATATCCCACGGGGGTAAAATTGAAAAAAGTTGAAAAAATTTTTTTTTGGGACTTAGTCATTTTTCCGTCGTTTATCAGACTTTCAGATAGGGGAATTGTCAGTGAGCGTTCCGATTTCAGTTCCAGAGCGATTCGCCCGATGAGTCCTTGATATTTAGTCGTTTTCAGCCAATTTTCTGGATTTTTAAAAATTTCACTTTTTTGTGAAAATATCCACTAAATGAGGGAATAATATGTGTGAGGGTACCAAAGGAGAGTTCCAAATGTGTGTGGGTAGAATATATATCCCACGGGGATAAAATTGAAAAAAGTTGAAAAAAATTTTTTTTTAGACTTACTAATTTTTCCGGCGTTCATCAGACTTTCAGATAGGGGAAATGTCAGTGAGCATTGCGATATCAGTTCCAGAGCGATTCGCCCAATGAGTCCTTGATATTTAGTCGTTTTCAGCCAATTTTCTGGATTTTTGAAAATTTCACTTTTTTGTGAAAATATCCACTAAATGAGGGAATAATATGTGTGAGGGTACCCCAGGAGAGTTATAAATGTGTGTGGGTAGAATATATATCCCACGGGGGTAAAATTGAAAAAAGTTGAAAAATTTTTTTTTTGGACTTAGTCATTTTTCAGGCGTTTATCAGACTTTCAGATAGGGGAAATGTCAATGAGCGTTCAGATTTCAGTTCCAGAGCGATTTGCCCAATGAGTCATTGATATTTAGTCATTTTCAGCCAATTTTCTGGATTTTTGAAAATTTCACTTTTTTGTGAAAATATCCACTAAATGAGGGAATAATATGTGTGAGGGTACCCCAGGAGAGTTCCAAATGTGTGTGGGTAGAATATATATCCCACGGGGGTAAAATTGAAAAAAGTTGAAAAATTTTTTTTTTTGGACTTAGTCATTTTTCCGGCGTTTATCAGACTTTCAGATAGGGGAAATGTGAGTGAGCGTTCCGATTTCAGTTCCAGAGCGATTCGCCCATTGAGTCCTTGATATTTAGTCGTTTTCAGCCAATTTTCAGGATTTTTGAAAATTTCACTTTTTTGTGAAAATATCCACTAAATGAGGGAATAATATGTATGAGGGTACCCCAGGAGAGTTCCAAATGTGTGTGGGTAGAATATATATCCCACAGGGATAAAATTGAAAAAAGTTGAAAAAAATTTTTTTTTGGACTTACTAATTTTTCCGGCGTTCATCAGACTTTCAGATAGGGGAAATGTCAGTGAGCATTCCGATGTCAGTTCAAGAGCGATTCGCCCAATGAGTCCTTGATATTTAGTCGTTTTCAGCCAATTTTCTGGATTTTTGAAAATTTCACTTTTTTGTGAAAATATCCACTAAATGACGGAATAATATGTGTGAGGGTACCCCAGGAGAGTTCCAAATGTGTGTGGGTAGAATATATATCCCACGGGGATAAAATTGAAAAAAGTTGCAAAAAATTTTTTTTGGGACTTAGTCATTTTTCCGTCGTTTATCAGACTTTCAGATAGGGGAAATGTGAGTGATTGTTCCGATTTCAGTTCCAGAGCGATTCGCCCAATGAGTCCTTGATATTTAGTCGTTTTCAGCCAATTTTCTGGATTTTTAAAAATTTCACTTTTTTGTGAAAATATCCACTAAATGAGGGAATAATATGTGTGAGGGTACCCCAGGAGAGTTATAAATGTGTGTGGGTAGAATATATATCCCACGGGGGTAAAATTGAAAAAAGTTGAAAAATTTTTTTTTTGGACTTAGTCATTTTTCCGGCGTTTATCAGACTTTCAGATAGCGGAAATGTCAGTGAGCATTTCGATTTCAGTTCCAGAGTGATTTGCCCAATGAGTCCTTGATATTTAGTCGTTTTCAGCCAATTTTCTGGATTTTTGAAAATTTCACTTTTTTGTGAAAATATCCACTAAATGAGAGAATAATATGTGTGAGGGTACTCCAGGAGAGTTCCAAATGTGTGTGGGTAGAATATATATCCCACGGGGGTAAAATTGAAAAAAGTTGAAAAAAATTTTTTTTGGGACTTAGTCTTTTTTCCGTCGTTTATCAGACTTTCAGATAGGGGAATTGTCAGTGAGCGTTCCGATTTCAGTTCCAGAGCGATTCGCCCAATGAGTCCTTGATATTTAGTCGTTTTCAGCCAATTTTCTGGATTTTTAAAAATTTCACTTTTTTGTGAAAATATCCACTAAATGAGGGAATAATATGTGTGAGGGTACCAAAGGAGAGTTCCAAATGTGTGTGGGTAGAATATATATCCCACGGGGATAAAATTGAAAAAAGTTGAAAAAAATTTTTTTTTAGACTTAGTCATTTTTCCGGCGTTCATCAGACTTTCAGATAGGGGAAATGTCAATGAGCATTCCGATTTCAGTTCCAGAGCGATTTGCCCAATGAGTCCTTGATATTTAGTCATTTTCAGCCAATTTTCTGGATTTTTGAAAATTTCACTTTTTTGTGAAAATATCCACTAAATGAGGGAATAATATGTGTGAGGGTACCCCAGGAGAGTTCCAAATGTGTGTGGGTAGAATATATATCCCACGGGGGTAAAATTGAAAAAAGTTGAAAAATTTTTTTTTTTGGACTTTGTCATTTTTCCGGCGTTTATCAGACTTTCAGATAGGGGAAATGTGAGTGAGCGTTCCGATTTCAGTTCCAGAGCGATTCGCCCATTGAGTCCTTGATATTTAGTCGTTTTCAGCCAATTTTCAGGATTTTTGAAAATTTCACTTTTTTGTGAAAATATCCACTAAATGAGGGAATAATATGTATGAGGGTACCCCAGGAGAGCTCCAAATGTGTGTGGGTAGAATATATATCCCACGGGGGTAAAATTGAAAAAAGTTGAAAAAAAATTTTTTTGGACTTAGTCATTTTTCCGGCGTTTCTCAGACTTTCAGATAGGGGAATTGTCAGTGAGCGTTCCGATTTCAGTTCCAGAGCGATTCGCCCAATGAGTCCTTGATATTTAGTCGTTTTCAGCCAATTTTCTGGATTTTTAAAAATTTCACTTTTTTGTGAAAATATCCACTAAATGAGGGAATAATATGTGTGAGGGTACCAAAGGAGAGTTCCAAATGTGTGTGGGTAGAATATATATCCCACAGGGATAAAATTGAAAAAAGTTGAAAAAAATTTTTTTTTGGACTTACTAATTTTTCCGGCGTTCATCAGACTTTCAGATAGGGGAAATGTCAGTGAGCATTCCGATGTCAGTTCAAGAGCGATTCGCCCAATGAGTCCTTGATATTTAGTCGTTTTCAGCCAATTTTCTGGATTTTTGAAAATTTCACTTTTTTGTGAAAATATCCACTAAATGACGGAATAATATGTGTGAGGGTACCCCAGGAGAGTTCCAAATGTGTGTGGGTAGAATATATATCCCACGGGGATAAAATTGAAAAAAGTTGCAAAAAATTTTTTTTGGGACTTAGTCATTTTTCCGTCGTTTATCAGACTTTCAGATAGGGGAAATGTGAGTGATTGTTCCGATTTCAGTTCCAGAGCGATTCGCCCAATGAGTCCTTGATATTTAGTCGTTTTCAGCCAATTTTCTGGATTTTTAAAAATTTCACATTTTTGTGAAAATATCCACTAAATGAGGGAATAATATGTGTGAGGGTACCCCAGGAGAGTTATAAATGTGTGTGGGTAGAATATATATCCCACGGGGGTAAAATTGAAAAAAGTTGAAAAATTTTTTTTTTGGACTTAGTCATTTTTCCGGCGTTTATCAGACTTTCAGATAGCGGAAATGTCAGTGAGCATTTCAATTTCAGTTCCAGAGTGATTTGCCCAATGAGTCCTTGATATTTAGTCGTTTTCAGCCAATTTTCTGGATTTTTGAAAATTTCACTTTTTTGTGAAAATATCCACTAAATGAGAGAATAATATGTGTGAGGGTACTCCAGGAGAGTTCCAAATGTGTGTGGGTAGAATATATATCCCACGGGGGTAAAATTGAAAAAAGTTGAAAAAAATTTTTTTTGGGACTTAGTCATTTTTCCGTCGTTTATCAGACTTTCAGATAGGGGAATTGTCAGTGAGCGTTCCGATTTCAGTTCCAGAGCGATTCGCCCAATGAGTCCTTGATATTTAGTCGTTTTCAGCCAATTTTCTGGATTTTTAAAAATTTCACTTTTTTGTGAAAATATCCACTAAATGAGGGAATAATATGTGTGAGGGTACCAAAGGAGAGTTCCAAATGTGTGTGGGTAGAATATATATCCCACGGGGATAAAATTGAAAAAAGTTGAAAAAAATTTTTTTTTAGACTTACTAATTTTTCCGGCGTTCATCAGACTTTCAGATAGGGGAAATGTCAGTGAGCATTCCGATATCAGTTCCAGAGCGATTCGCCCAATGAGTCCTTGATATTTAGTCGTTTTCAGCCAATTTTCTGGATTTTTGAAAATTTCACTTTTTTGTGAAAATATCCACTAAATGAGGGAATAATATGTGTGAGGGTACCCCAGGAGAGTTCCAAATGTGTGTGGGTAGAATATATATCCCACGGGGGTAAAATTGAAAAAAGTTGAAAAATTTTTTTTTTTGGACTTAGTCATTTTTCAGGCGTTTATCAGACTTTCAGATAGGGGAAATGTCAATGAGCGTTCAGATTTCAGTTCCAGAGCGATTTGCCCAATGAGTCATTGATATTTAGTCATTTTCAGCCAATTTTCTGGATTTTTGAAAATTTCACTTTTTTGTGAAAATATCCACTAAATGAGGGAATAATATGTGTGAGGGTACCCCAGGAGAGTTCCAAATGTGTGTGGGTAGAATATATATCCCACGGGGGTAAAATTGAAAAAAGTTGAAAAATTTTTTTTTTTGGACTTAGTCATTTTTCCGGCGTTTATCAGACTTTCAGATAGGGGAAATGTGAGTGAGCGTTCCGATTTCAGTTCCAGAGCGATTCGCCCATTGAGTCCTTGATATTTAGTCGTTTTCAGCCAATTTTCAGGATTTTTGAAAATTTCACTTTTTTGTGAAAATATCCACTAAATGAGGGAATAATATGTATGAGGGTACCCCAGGAGAGTTCCAAATGTGTGTGGGTAGAATATATATCCCACAGGGATAAAATTGAAAAAAGTTGAAAAAAATTTTTTTTTGGACTTACTAATTTTTCCGGCGTTCATCAGACTTTCAGATAGGGGAAATGTCAGTGAGCATTCCGATGTCAGTTCAAGAGCGATTCGCCCAATGAGTCCTTGATATTTAGTCGTTTTCAGCCAATTTTCTGGATTTTTGAAAATTTCACTTTTTTGTGAAAATATCCACTAAATGACGGAATAATATGTGTGAGGGTACCCCAGGAGAGTTCCAAATGTGTGTGGGTAGAATATATATCCCACGGGGATAAAATTGAAAAAAGTTGCAAAAAATTTTTTTTGGGACTTAGTCATTTTTCCGTCGTTTATCAGACTTTCAGATAGGGGAAATGTGAGTGATTGTTCCGATTTCAGTTCCAGAGCGATTCGCCCAATGAGTCCTTGATATTTAGTCGTTTTCAGCCAATTTTCTGGATTTTTAAAAATTTCACTTTTTTGTGAAAATATCCACTAAATGAGGGAATAATATGTGTGAGGGTACCCCAGGAGAGTTATAAATGTGTGTGGGTAGAATATATATCCCACGGGGGTAAAATTGAAAAAAGTTGAAAAATTTTTTTTTTGGACTTAGTCATTTTTCCGGCGTTTATCAGACTTTCAGATAGCGGAAATGTCAGTGAGCATTTCGATTTCAGTTCCAGAGTGATTTGCCCAATGAGTCCTTGATATTTAGTCGTTTTCAGCCAATTTTCTGGATTTTTGAAAATTTCACTTTTTTGTGAAAATATCCACTAAATGAGAGAATAATATGTGTGAGGGTACTCCAGGAGAGTTCCAAATGTGTGTGGGTAGAATATATATCCCACGGGGGTAAAATTGAAAAAAGTTGAAAAAAATTTTTTTTGGGACTTAGTCTTTTTTCCGTCGTTTATCAGACTTTCAGATAGGGGAATTGTCAGTGAGCGTTCCGATTTCAGTTCCAGAGCGATTCGCCCAATGAGTCCTTGATATTTAGTCGTTTTCAGCCAATTTTCTGGATTTTTAAAAATTTCACTTTTTTGTGAAAATATCCACTAAATGAGGGAATAATATGTGTGAGGGTACCAAAGGAGAGTTCCAAATGTGTGTGGGTAGAATATATATCCCACGGGGATAAAATTGAAAAAAGTTGAAAAAAATTTTTTTTTAGACTTAGTCATTTTTCCGGCGTTCATCAGACTTTCAGATAGGGGAAATGTCAATGAGCATTCCGATTTCAGTTCCAGAGCGATTTGCCCAATGAGTCCTTGATATTTAGTCATTTTCAGCCAATTTTCTGGATTTTTGAAAATTTCACTTTTTTGTGAAAATATCCACTAAATGAGGGAATAATATGTGTGAGGGTACCCCAGGAGAGTTCCAAATGTGTGTGGGTAGAATATATATCCCACGGGGGTAAAATTGAAAAAAGTTGAAAAATTTTTTTTTTTGGACTTTGTCATTTTTCCGGCGTTTATCAGACTTTCAGATAGGGGAAATGTGAGTGAGCGTTCCGATTTCAGTTCCAGAGCGATTCGCCCATTGAGTCCTTGATATTTAGTCGTTTTCAGCCAATTTTCAGGATTTTTGAAAATTTCACTTTTTTGTGAAAATATCCACTAAATGAGGGAATAATATGTATGAGGGTACCCCAGGAGAGCTCCAAATGTGTGTGGGTAGAATATATATCCCACGGGGGTAAAATTGAAAAAAGTTGAAAAAAAATTTTTTTGGACTTAGTCATTTTTCCGGCGTTTCTCAGACTTTCAGATAGGGGAATTGTCAGTGAGCGTTCCGATTTCAGTTCCAGAGCGATTCGCCCAATGAGTCCTTGATATTTAGTCGTTTTCAGCCAATTTTCTGGATTTTTAAAAATTTCACTTTTTTGTGAAAATATCCACTAAATGAGGGAATAATATGTGTGAGGGTACCAAAGGAGAGTTCCAAATGTGTGTGGGTAGAATATATATCCCACAGGGATAAAATTGAAAAAAGTTGAAAAAAATTTTTTTTTGGACTTACTAATTTTTCCGGCGTTCATCAGACTTTCAGATAGGGGAAATGTCAGTGAGCATTCCGATGTCAGTTCAAGAGCGATTCGCCCAATGAGTCCTTGATATTTAGTCGTTTTCAGCCAATTTTCTGGATTTTTGAAAATTTCACTTTTTTGTGAAAATATCCACTAAATGACGGAATAATATGTGTGAGGGTACCCCAGGAGAGTTCCAAATGTGTGTGGGTAGAATATATATCCCACGGGGATAAAATTGAAAAAAGTTGCAAAAAATTTTTTTTGGGACTTAGTCATTTTTCCGTCGTTTATCAGACTTTCAGATAGGGGAAATGTGAGTGATTGTTCCGATTTCAGTTCCAGAGCGATTCGCCCAATGAGTCCTTGATATTTAGTCGTTTTCAGCCAATTTTCTGGATTTTTAAAAATTTCACATTTTTGTGAAAATATCCACTAAATGAGGGAATAATATGTGTGAGGGTACCCCAGGAGAGTTATAAATGTGTGTGGGTAGAATATATATCCCACGGGGGTAAAATTGAAAAAAGTTGAAAAATTTTTTTTTTGGACTTAGTCATTTTTCCGGCGTTTATCAGACTTTCAGATAGCGGAAATGTCAGTGAGCATTTCAATTTCAGTTCCAGAGTGATTTGCCCAATGAGTCCTTGATATTTAGTCGTTTTCAGCCAATTTTCTGGATTTTTGAAAATTTCACTTTTTTGTGAAAATATCCACTAAATGAGAGAATAATATGTGTGAGGGTACTCCAGGAGAGTTCCAAATGTGTGTGGGTAGAATATATATCCCACGGGGGTAAAATTGAAAAAAGTTGAAAAAAATTTTTTTTGGGACTTAGTCATTTTTCCGTCGTTTATCAGACTTTCAGATAGGGGAATTGTCAGTGAGCGTTCCGATTTCAGTTCCAGAGCGATTCGCCCAATGAGTCCTTGATATTTAGTCGTTTTCAGCCAATTTTCTGGATTTTTAAAAATTTCACTTTTTTGTGAAAATATCCACTAAATGAGGGAATAATATGTGTGAGGGTACCAAAGGAGAGTTCCAAATGTGTGTGGGTAGAATATATATCCCACGGGGATAAAATTGAAAAAAGTTGAAAAAAATTTTTTTTTAGACTTACTAATTTTTCCGGCGTTCATCAGACTTTCAGATAGGGGAAATGTCAGTGAGCATTCCGATATCAGTTCCAGAGCGATTCGCCCAATGAGTCCTTGATATTTAGTCGTTTTCAGCCAATTTTCTGGATTTTTGAAAATTTCACTTTTTTGTGAAAATATCCACTAAATGAGGGAATAATATGTGTGAGGGTACCCCAGGAGAGTTCCAAATGTGTGTGGGTAGAATATATATCCCACGGGGGTAAAATTGAAAAAAGTTGAAAAATTTTTTTTTTTGGACTTAGTCATTTTTCCGGCGTTTATCAGACTTTCAGATAGGGGAAATGTGAGTGAGCGTTCCGATTTCAGTTCCAGAGCGATTCGCCCATTGAGTCCTTGATATTTAGTCGTTTTCAGCCAATTTTCAGGATTTTTGAAAATTTCACTTTTTTGTGAAAATATCCACTAAATGAGGGAATAATATGTATGAGGGTACCCCAGGAGAGTTCCAAATGTGTGTGGGTAGAATATATATCCCACAGGGATAAAATTGAAAAAAGTTGAAAAAAATTTTTTTTTGGACTTACTAATTTTTCCGGCGTTCATCAGACTTTCAGATAGGGGAAATGTCAGTGAGCATTCCGATGTCAGTTCAAGAGCGATTCGCCCAATGAGTCCTTGATATTTAGTCGTTTTCAGCCAATTTTCTGGATTTTTGAAAATTTCACTTTTTTGTGAAAATATCCACTAAATGACGGAATAATATGTGTGAGGGTACCCCAGGAGAGTTCCAAATGTGTGTGGGTAGAATATATATCCCACGGGGATAAAATTGAAAAAAGTTGCAAAAAATTTTTTTTGGGACTTAGTCATTTTTCCGTCGTTTATCAGACTTTCAGATAGGGGAAATGTGAGTGATTGTTCCGATTTCAGTTCCAGAGCGATTCGCCCAATGAGTCCTTGATATTTAGTCGTTTTCAGCCAATTTTCTGGATTTTTAAAAATTTCACTTTTTTGTGAAAATATCCACTAAATGAGGGAATAATATGTGTGAGGGTACCCCAGGAGAGTTATAAATGTGTGTGGGTAGAATATATATCCCACGGGGGTAAAATTGAAAAAAGTTGAAAAATTTTTTTTTTGGACTTAGTCATTTTTCCGGCGTTTATCAGACTTTCAGATAGCGGAAATGTCAGTGAGCATTTCGATTTCAGTTCCAGAGTGATTTGCCCAATGAGTCCTTGATATTTAGTCGTTTTCAGCCAATTTTCTGGATTTTTGAAAATTTCACTTTTTTGTGAAAATATCCACTAAATGAGAGAATAATATGTGTGAGGGTACTCCAGGAGAGTTCCAAATGTGTGTGGGTAGAATATATATCCCACGGGGGTAAAATTGAAAAAAGTTGAAAAAAATTTTTTTTGGGACTTAGTCTTTTTTCCGTCGTTTATCAGACTTTCAGATAGGGGAATTGTCAGTGAGCGTTCCGATTTCAGTTCCAGAGCGATTCGCCCAATGAGTCCTTGATATTTAGTCGTTTTCAGCCAATTTTCTGGATTTTTAAAAATTTCACTTTTTTGTGAAAATATCCACTAAATGAGGGAATAATATGTGTGAGGGTACCAAAGGAGAGTTCCAAATGTGTGTGGGTAGAATATATATCCCACGGGGATAAAATTGAAAAAAGTTGAAAAAAATTTTTTTTTAGACTTAGTCATTTTTCCGGCGTTCATCAGACTTTCAGATAGGGGAAATGTCAATGAGCATTCCGATTTCAGTTCCAGAGCGATTTGCCCAATGAGTCCTTGATATTTAGTCATTTTCAGCCAATTTTCTGGATTTTTGAAAATTTCACTTTTTTGTGAAAATATCCACTAAATGAGGGAATAATATGTGTGAGGGTACCCCAGGAGAGTTCCAAATGTGTGTGGGTAGAATATATATCCCACGGGGGTAAAATTGAAAAAAGTTGAAAAATTTTTTTTTTTGGACTTTGTCATTTTTCCGGCGTTTATCAGACTTTCAGATAGGGGAAATGTGAGTGAGCGTTCCGATTTCAGTTCCAGAGCGATTCGCCCATTGAGTCCTTGATATTTAGTCGTTTTCAGCCAATTTTCAGGATTTTTGAAAATTTCACTTTTTTGTGAAAATATCCACTAAATGAGGGAATAATATGTATGAGGGTACCCCAGGAGAGCTCCAAATGTGTGTGGGTAGAATATATATCCCACGGGGGTAAAATTGAAAAAAGTTGAAAAAAAATTTTTTTGGACTTAGTCATTTTTCCGGCGTTTCTCAGACTTTCAGATAGGGGAATTGTCAGTGAGCGTTCCGATTTCAGTTCCAGAGCGATTCGCCCAATGAGTCCTTGATATTTAGTCGTTTTCAGCCAATTTTCTGGATTTTTAAAAATTTCACTTTTTTGTGAAAATATCCACTAAATGAGGGAATAATATGTGTGAGGGTACCAAAGGAGAGTTCCAAATGTGTGTGGGTAGAATATATATCCCACAGGGATAAAATTGAAAAAAGTTGAAAAAAATTTTTTTTTGGACTTACTAATTTTTCCGGCGTTCATCAGACTTTCAGATAGGGGAAATGTCAGTGAGCATTCCGATGTCAGTTCAAGAGCGATTCGCCCAATGAGTCCTTGATATTTAGTCGTTTTCAGCCAATTTTCTGGATTTTTGAAAATTTCACTTTTTTGTGAAAATATCCACTAAATGACGGAATAATATGTGTGAGGGTACCCCAGGAGAGTTCCAAATGTGTGTGGGTAGAATATATATCCCACGGGGATAAAATTGAAAAAAGTTGCAAAAAATTTTTTTTGGGACTTAGTCATTTTTCCGTCGTTTATCAGACTTTCAGATAGGGGAAATGTGAGTGATTGTTCCGATTTCAGTTCCAGAGCGATTCGCCCAATGAGTCCTTGATATTTAGTCGTTTTCAGCCAATTTTCTGGATTTTTAAAAATTTCACATTTTTGTGAAAATATCCACTAAATGAGGGAATAATATGTGTGAGGGTACCCCAGGAGAGTTATAAATGTGTGTGGGTAGAATATATATCCCACGGGGGTAAAATTGAAAAAAGTTGAAAAATTTTTTTTTTGGACTTAGTCATTTTTCCGGCGTTTATCAGACTTTCAGATAGCGGAAATGTCAGTGAGCATTTCAATTTCAGTTCCAGAGTGATTTGCCCAATGAGTCCTTGATATTTAGTCGTTTTCAGCCAATTTTCTGGATTTTTGAAAATTTCACTTTTTTGTGAAAATATCCACTAAATGAGAGAATAATATGTGTGAGGGTACTCCAGGAGAGTTCCAAATGTGTGTGGGTAGAATATATATCCCACGGGGGTAAAATTGAAAAAAGTTGAAAAAAATTTTTTTTGGGACTTAGTCATTTTTCCGTCGTTTATCAGACTTTCAGATAGGGGAATTGTCAGTGAGCGTTCCGATTTCAGTTCCAGAGCGATTCGCCCAATGAGTCCTTGATATTTAGTCGTTTTCAGCCAATTTTCTGGATTTTTAAAAATTTCACTTTTTTGTGAAAATATCCACTAAATGAGGGAATAATATGTGTGAGGGTACCAAAGGAGAGTTCCAAATGTGTGTGGGTAGAATATATATCCCACGGGGATAAAATTGAAAAAAGTTGAAAAAAATTTTTTTTTAGACTTACTAATTTTTCCGGCGTTCATCAGACTTTCAGATAGGGGAAATGTCAGTGAGCATTCCGATATCAGTTCCAGAGCGATTCGCCCAATGAGTCCTTGATATTTAGTCGTTTTCAGCCAATTTTCTGGATTTTTGAAAATTTCACTTTTTTGTGAAAATATCCACTAAATGAGGGAATAATATGTGTGAGGGTACCCCAGGAGAGTTCCAAATGTGTGTGGGTAGAATATATATCCCACGGGGGTAAAATTGAAAAAAGTTGAAAAATTTTTTTTTTTGGACTTAGTCATTTTTCAGGCGTTTATCAGACTTTCAGATAGGGGAAATGTCAATGAGCGTTCCGATTTCAGTTCCAGAGCGATTTGCCCAATGAGTCATTGATATTTAGTCATTTTCAGCCAATTTTCTGGATTTTTGAAAATTTCACTTTTTTGTGAAAATATCCACTAAATGAGGGAATAATATGTGTGAGGGTACCCCAGGAGAGTTCCAAATGTGTGTGGGTAGAATATATATCCCACGGGGGTAAAATTGAAAAAAGTTGAAAAATTTTTTTTTTTTGGACTTAGTCATTTTTCCGGCGTTTATCAGACTTTCAGATAGGGGAAATGTGAGTGAGCGTTCCGATTTCAGTTCCAGAGCGATTCGCCCATTGAGTCCTTGATATTTAGTCGTTTTCAGCCAATTTTCAGGATTTTTGAAAATTTCACTTTTTTTATGAAAATATCCACTAAATGAGGGAATAATATGTATGAGGGTACCCCAGGAGAGCTCCAAATGTGTGTGGGTAGAATATATATCCCACGGGGGTAAAATTGAAAAAAGTTGAAAAAAAATTTTTTGGGGACTTAGTCATTTTTCCGGCGTTTCTCAGATTTTCAGATAGGGGAATTGTCAGTGAGCGTTCCGATTTCAGTTCCAGAGCGATTCGCCCAATGAGTCCTTGATATTTAGTCGTTTTCAGCCAATTTTCTGGATTTTTAAAAATTTCACTTTTTTGTGAAAATATCCACTAAATGAGGGAATAATATGTGTGAGGGTACCAAAGGAGAGTTCCAAATGTGTGTGGGTAGAATATATATCCCACAGGGATAAAATTGAAAAAAGTTGAAAAAAATTTTTTTTTGGACTTACTAATTTTTCCGGCGTTCATCAGACTTTCAGATAGGGGAAATGTCAGTGAGCATTCCGATGTCAGTTCAAGAGCGATTCGCCCAATGAGTCCTTGATATTTAGTCGTTTTCAGCCAATTTTCTGGATTTTTGAAAATTTCACTTTTTTGTGAAAATATCCACTAAATGACGGAATAATATGTGTGAGGGTACCCCAGGAGAGTTCCAAATGTGTGTGGGTAGAATATATATCCCACGGGGATAAAATTGAAAAAAGTTGCAAAAAATTTTTTTTGGGACTTAGTCATTTTTCCGTCGTTTATCAGACTTTCAGATAGGGGAAATGTGAGTGATTGTTCCGATTTCAGTTCCAGAGCGATTCGCCCAATGAGTCCTTGATATTTAGTCGTTTTCAGCCAATTTTCTGGATTTTTAAAAATTTCACATTTTTGTGAAAATATCCACTAAATGAGGGAATAATATGTGTGAGGGTACCCCAGGAGAGTTATAAATGTGTGTGGGTAGAATATATATCCCACGGGGGTAAAATTGAAAAAAGTTGAAAAATTTTTTTTTTGGACTTAGTCATTTTTCCGGCGTTTATCAGACTTTCAGATAGCGGAAATGTCAGTGAGCATTTCAATTTCAGTTCCAGAGTGATTTGCCCAATGAGTCCTTGATATTTAGTCGTTTTCAGCCAATTTTCTGGATTTTTGAAAATTTCACTTTTTTGTGAAAATATCCACTAAATGAGAGAATAATATGTGTGAGGGTACTCCAGGAGAGTTCCAAATGTGTGTGGGTAGAATATATATCCCACGGGGGTAAAATTGAAAAAAGTTGAAAAAAATTTTTTTTGGGACTTAGTCATTTTTCCGTCGTTTATCAGACTTTCAGATAGGGGAATTGTCAGTGAGCGTTCCGATTTCAGTTCCAGAGCGATTCGCCCAATGAGTCCTTGATATTTAGTCGTTTTCAGCCAATTTTCTGGATTTTTAAAAATTTCACTTTTTTGTGAAAATATCCACTAAATGAGGGAATAATATGTGTGAGGGTACCAAAGGAGAGTTCCAAATGTGTGTGGGTAGAATATATATCCCACGGGGATAAAATTGAAAAAAGTTGAAAAAAATTTTTTTTTAGACTTACTAATTTTTCCGGCGTTCATCAGACTTTCAGATAGGGGAAATGTCAGTGAGCATTCCGATATCAGTTCCAGAGCGATTCGCCCAATGAGTCCTTGATATTTAGTCGTTTTCAGCCAATTTTCTGGATTTTTGAAAATTTCACTTTTTTGTGAAAATATCCACTAAATGAGGGAATAATATGTGTGAGGGTACCCCAGGAGAGTTCCAAATGTGTGTGGGTAGAATATATATCCCACGGGGGTAAAATTGAAAAAAGTTGAAAAATTTTTTTTTTTGGACTTAGTCATTTTTCAGGCGTTTATCAGACTTTCAGATAGGGGAAATGTCAATGAGCGTTCCGATTTCAGTTCCAGAGCGATTTGCCCAATGAGTCATTGATATTTAGTCATTTTCAGCCAATTTTCTGGATTTTTGAAAATTTCACTTTTTTGTGAAAATATCCACTAAATGAGGGAATAATATGTGTGAGGGTACCCCAGGAGAGTTCCAAATGTGTGTGGGTAGAATATATATCCCACGGGGGTAAAATTGAAAAAAGTTGAAAAATTTTTTTTTTTTGGACTTAGTCATTTTTCCGGCGTTTATCAGACTTTCAGATAGGGGAAATGTGAGTGAGCGTTCCGATTTCAGTTCCAGAGCGATTCGCCCATTGAGTCCTTGATATTTAGTCGTTTTCAGCCAATTTTCAGGATTTTTGAAAATTTCACTTTTTTTATGAAAATATCCACTAAATGAGGGAATAATATGTATGAGGGTACCCCAGGAGAGCTCCAAATGTGTGTGGGTAGAATATATATCCCACGGGGGTAAAATTGAAAAAAGTTGAAAAAAAATTTTTTGGGGACTTAGTCATTTTTCCGGCGTTTCTCAGATTTTCAGATAGGGGAATTGTCAGTGAGCGTTCCGATTTCAGTTCCAGAGCGATTCGCCCAATGAGTCCTTGATATTTAGTCGTTTTCAGCCAATTTTCTGGATTTTTAAAAATTTCACTTTTTTGTGAAAATATCCACTAAATGAGGGAATAATATGTGTGAGGGTACCAAAGGAGAGTTCCAAATGTGTGTGGGTAGAATATATATCCCACAGGGATAAAATTGAAAAAAGTTGAAAAAAATTTTTTTTTGGACTTACTAATTTTTCCGGCGTTCATCAGACTTTCAGATAGGGGAAATGTCAGTGAGCATTCCGATGTCAGTTTAAGAGCGATTCGCCCAATGAGTCCTTGATATTTAGTCGTTTTCAGCCAATTTTCTGGATTTTTGAAAATTTCACTTTTTTGTGAAAATATCCACTAAATGACGGAATAATATGTGTGAGGGTACCCCAGGAGAGTTCCAAATGTGTGTGGGTAGAATATATATCCCACGGGGATAAAATTGAAAAAAGTTGCAAAAAATTTTTTTTGGGACTTAGTCATTTTTCCGTCGTTTATCAGACTTTCAGATAGGGGAAATGTGAGTGATTGTTCCGATTTCAGTTCCAGAGCGATTCGCCCAATGAGTCCTTGATATTTAGTCGTTTTCAGCCAATTTTCTGGATTTTTAAAAATTTCACATTTTTGTGAAAATATCCACTAAATGAGGGAATAATATGTGTGAGGGTACCCCAGGAGAGTTATAAATGTGTGTGGGTAGAATATATATCCCACGGGGGTAAAATTGAAAAAAGTTGAAAAAAAATTTTTTTTAGACTTACTAATTTTTCCGGCGTTCATCAGACTTTCAGATAGGGGAAATGTCAGTGAGCATTCCGATATCAGTTCCAGAGCGATTCGCCCAATGAGTCCTTGATATTTAGTCGTTTTCAGCCAATTTTCAGGATTTTTGAAAATTTCACTTTTTTTATGAAAATATCCACTAAATGAGGGAATAATATGTATGAGGGTACCCCAGGAGAGCTCCAAATGTGTGTGGGTAGAATATATATCCCACGGGGGTAAAATTGAAAAAAGTTTAAAAAAAATTTTTTGGGGACTTAGTCATTTTTCCGGCGTTTCTCAGATTTTCAGATAGGGGAATTGTCAGTGAGCGTTCCGATTTCAGTTCCAGAGCGATTCGCCCAATGAGTCCTTGATATTTAGTCGTTTTCAGCCAATTTTCTGGATTTTTAAAAATTTCACTTTTTTGTGAAAATATCCACTAAATGAGGGAATAATATGTGTGAGGGTACCAAAGGAGAGTTCCAAATGTGTGTGGGTAGAATATATATCCCACAGGGATAAAATTGAAAAAAGTTGAAAAAAATTTTTTTTTGGACTTACTAATTTTTCCGGCGTTCATCAGACTTTCAGATAGGGGAAATGTCAGTGAGCATTCCGATGTCAGTTCAAGAGCGATTCGCCCAATGAGTCCTTGATATTTAGTCGTTTTCAGCCAATTTTCTGGATTTTTGAAAATTTCACTTTTTTGTGAAAATATCCACTAAATGACGGAATAATATGTGTGAGGGTACCCCAGGAGAGTTCCAAATGTGTGTGGGTAGAATATATATCCCACGGGGATAAAATTGAAAAAAGTTGCAAAAAATTTTTTTTGGGACTTAGTCATTTTTCCGTCGTTTATCAGACTTTCAGATAGGGGAAATGTGAGTGATTGTTCCGATTTCAGTTCCAGAGCGATTCGCCCAATGAGTCCTTGATATTTAGTCGTTTTCAGCCAATTTTCTGGATTTTTAAAAATTTCACATTTTTGTGAAAATATCCACTAAATGAGGGAATAATATGTGTGAGGGTACCCCAGGAGAGTTATAAATGTGTGTGGGTAGAATATATATCCCACGGGGGTAAAATTGAAAAAAGTTGAAAAAAAATTTTTTTTAGACTTACTAATTTTTCCGGCGTTCATCAGACTTTCAGATAGGGGAAATGTCAGTGAGCATTCCGATATCAGTTCCAGAGCGATTCGCCCAATGAGTCCTTGATATTTAGTCGTTTTCAGCCAATTTTCTGGATTTTTGAAAATTTCACTTTTTTGTGAAAATATCCACTAAATGAGGGAATAATATGTGTGAGGGTACCCCAGGAGAGTTCCAAATGTGTGTGGGTAGAATATATATCCCACGGGGGTAAAAGTGAAAAAAGTTGAAAAAATTTTTTTTTTGGACTTAGTCATTTTTCCGTTGTTTATCAGACTTTCAGATAGGGGAAATGTCAATGAGCATTCCGATGTCAGTTCCAGAGCGATTCGCCCAATGAGTCCTTGATATTTAGTCGTTTTCAGCCAATTTTCTGGATTTTTGAAAATTTCACTTTTTTGTGAAAATATCCACTAAATGAGGGAATAATATGTGTGAGGGTACCAAAGGAGAGTTCCAAATGTGTGTGGTTAGAATATATATCCCACAGGGATAAAATTGAAAAAAGTTGAAAAAAATTTTTTTTTGGACTTACTAATTTTTCCGGCGTTCATCAGACTTTCAGATAGGGGAAATGTCAGTGAGCATTCCGATGTCAGTTCAAGAGCGATTCGCCCAATGAGTCCTTGATATTTAGTCGTTTTCAGACAATTTTCTGGATTTTTGAAAATTTCACTTTTTTGTGAAAATATCCACTAAATGAGGGAATAATATGTGTGAGGGTACCCCAGGAGAGTTCCAAATGTGTGTGGGTAGAATATATATCCCACGGGGGTAAAATTGAAAAAAGTTGAAAAATTTTTTTTTTTGGACTTAGTCATTTTTCAGGCGTTTATCAGACTTTCAGATAGGGGAAATGTCAATGAGCGTTCCGATTTCAGTTCCAGAGCGATTTGCCCAATGAGTCCTTGATATTTAGTCATTTTCAGCCAATTTTCTGGATTTTTGAAAATTTCACTTTTTTGTGAAAATATCCACTAAATGAGGGAATAATATGTGTGAGGGTACCCCAGGAGAGTTCCAAATGTGTGTGGGTAGAATATATATCCCACGGGGGTAAAATTGAAAAAAGTTGAAAAATTTTTTTTTTTGGACTTAGTCATTTTTCAGGCGTTTATCAGACTTTCAGATAGGGGAAATGTCAATGAGCGTTCCGATTTCAGTTCCAGAGCGATTTGCCCAATGAGTCATTGATATTTAGTCATTTTCAGCCAATTTTCTGGATTTTTGAAAATTTCACTTTTTTGTGAAAATATCCACTAAATGAGGGAATAATATGTGTGAGGGTACCCCAGGAGAGTTCCAAATGTGTGTGGGTAGAATATATATCCCACGGGGGTAAAATTAAAAAAAGTTGAAAAATTTTTTTTTTTTGGACTTAGTCATTTTTCCGGCGTTTATCAGACTTTCAGATAGGGGAAATGTGAGTGAGCGTTCCGATTTCAGTTCCAGAGCGATTCGCCCATTGAGTCCTTGATATTTAGTCGTTTTCAGCCAATTTTCAGGATTTTTGAAAATTTCACTTTTTTGTGAAAATATCCACTAAATGAGGGAATAATATGTATGAGGGTACCCCAGGAGAGCTCCAAATGTGTGTGGGTAGAATATATATCCCACAGGGATAAAATTGAAAAAAGTTGAAAAAAATTTTTTTTTGGACTTACTAATTTTTCCGGCGTTCATCAGACTTTCAGATAGGGGAAATGTCAGTGAGCATTCCGATGTCAGTTCAAGAGCGATTCGCCCAATGAGTCCTTGATATTTAGTCATTTTCAGCCAATTTTCTGGATTTTTGAAAATTTCACTTTTTTGTGAAAATATCCACTAAATGAGGGAATAATATGTGTGAGGGTACCCCAGGAGAGTTCCAAATGTGTGTGGGTAGAATATATATCCCACGGGGGTAAAATTGCAAAAAGTTGAAAAAAATTTTTTTTTGGACTTAGTCATTTTTCCGTTGTTTATCAGACTTTCAGATAGGGGAAATGTCAATGAGCATTCCGATTTCAGTTCCAGAGCGATTTGCCCAGTGAGTCCTTGATATTTAGTCATTTTCAGCCAATTTTCTGGATTTTTGAAAATTTCACTTTTTTGTGAAAATATCCACTAAATGAGGGAATAATATGTGTGAGGGTACCCCAGGAGAGTTCCAAATGTGTGTGGGTAGAATATATATCCCACGGGGGTAAAATTGAAAAAAGTTGAAAAATTTTTTTTTTTGGACTTAGTCATTTTTCAGGCGTTTATCAGACTTTCAGATAGGGGAAATGTCAATGAGCGTTCCGATTTCAGTTCCAGAGCGATTTGCCCAATGAGTCATTGATATTTAGTCATTTTCAGCCAATTTTCTGGATTTTTGAAAATTTCACTTTTTTGTGAAAATATCCACTAAATGAGGGAATAATATGTATGAGGGTACCCCAGGAGAGCTCCAAATGTGTGTGGGTAGAATATATATCCCACAGGGATAAAATTGAAAAAAGTTGAAAAAAATTTTTTTTTGGACTTACTAATTTTTCCGGCGTTCATCAGACTTTCAGATAGGGGAAATGTCAGTGAGCATTCCGATGTCAGTTCAAGAGCGATTCGCCCAATGAGTCCTTGATATTTAGTCGTTTTCAGCCAATTTTCTGGATTTTTGAAAATTTCACTTTTTTGTGAAAATATCCACTAAATGAGGGAATAATATGTGTGAGGGTACCCCAGGAGAGTTCCAAATGTGTGTGGGTAGAATATATATCCCACGGGGGTAAAATTGCAAAAAGTTGAAAAAATTTTTTTTTTGGACTTAGTCATTTTTCCGTTGTTTATCAGACTTTCAGATAGGGGAAATGTCAATGAGCATTCCGATTTCAGTTCCAGAGCGATTTGCCCAGTGAGTCCTTGATATTTAGTCATTTTCAGCCAATTTTCTGGATTTTTGAAAATTTCACTTTTTTGTGAAAATATCCACTAAATGAGGGAATAATATGTGTGAGGGTACCCCAGGAGAGTTCCAAATGTGTGTGGGTAGAATATATATCCCACGGGGGTAAAATTGAAAAAAGTTGAAAAATTTTTTTTTTTGGACTTAGTCATTTTTCAGGCGTTTATCAGACTTTCAGATAGGGGAAATGTCAATGATCGTTCCGATTTCAGTTCCAGAGCGATTTGCCCAATGAGTCATTGATATTAAGTCATTTTCAGCCAATTTTCTGGATTTTTGAAAATTTCACTTTTTTGTGAAAATATCCACTAAATGAGGGAATAATATGTATGAGGGTACCCCAGGAGAGCTCCAAATGTGTGTGGGTAGAATATATATCCCACAGGGATAAAATTGAAAAAAGTTGAAAAAAAATTTTTTTTGGACTTACTAATTTTTCCGGCGTTCATCAGACTTTCAGATAGGGGAAATGTCAGTGAGCATTCCGATGTCAGTTCAAGAGCGATTCGCCCAATGAGTCCTTGATATTTAGTCGTTTTCAGCCAATTTTCTGGATTTTTGAAAATTTCACTTTTTTGTGAAAATATCCACTAAATGAGGGAATAATATGTGTGAGGGTACCCCAGGAGAGTTCCAAATGTGTGTGGGTAGAATATATATCCCACGGGGGTAAAATTGCAAAAAGTTGAAAAAAATTTTTTTTGGGACTTAGTCATTTTTCCGTCGTTTATCAGACTTTCAGATAGGGGAATTGTCAGTGAGCATTCCGATTTCAGTTCCAGAGCGATTCGCCCAATGAGTCCTTGATATTTAGTCGTTTTCAGCCAATTTTCTGGATTTTTAAAAATTTCACTTTTTTGTGAAAATATCCACTAAATGAGGGAATAATATGTGTGAGGGTACCAAAGGAGAGTTCCAAATGTGTGTGGGTAGAATATATATCCCACGGGGATAAAATTGAAAAAAGTTGAAAAAAATTTTTTTTTGGACTTACTAATTTTTCCGGCGTTCATCAGACTTTCAGATAGGGGAAATGTCAGTGAGCATTCCGATGTCAGTTCAAGAGCGATTCGCCCAATGAGTCCTTGATATTTAGTCGTTTTCAGCCAATTTTCTGGATTTTTGAAAATTTCACTTTTTTGTGAAAATATCCACTAAATGAGGGAATAATATGTGTGAGGGTACCCCAGGAGAGTTCCAAATGTGTGTGGGTAGAATATATATCCCACGGGGGTAAAATTGAAAAAAGTTGAAAAATTTTTTTTTTTGGACTTAGTCATTTTTCAGGCGTTTATCAGACTTTCAGATAGGGGAAATGTCAATGAGCGTTCCGATTTCAGTTCCAGAGCGATTTGCCCAATGAGTCCTTGATATTTAGTCATTTTCAGCCAATTTTCTGGATTTTTGAAAATTTCACTTTTTTGTGAAAATATCCACTAAATGAGGGAATAATATGTGTGAGGGTACCCCAGGAGAGTTCCAAATGTGTGTGGGTAGAATATATATCCCACAGGGGTAAAATTGAAAAAAGTTGAAAAATTTTTTTTTTTGGACTTAGTCATTTTTCAGGCGTTTATCAGACTTTCAGATAGGGGAAATGTCAATGAGCGTTCCGATTTCAGTTCCAGAGCGATTTGCCCACTGAGTCCTTGATATTTAGTCATTTTCAGCCAATTTTCTGGATTTTTGAAAATTTCACTTTTTTGTGAAAATATCCACTAAATGAGGGAATAATATGTGTGAGGGTACCCCAGGAGAGTTCCAAATGTGTGTGCGTAGAATATATATATAACGGGGGTAAAATTGAAAAAAGTTGAAAAAAATTTTTTTTTAGACTTACTAATTTTTCCGGCGTTCATCAGACTTTCAGATAGGGGAAATGTCAGTGAGCATTCCGATATCAGTTCCAGAGTGATTCGCCCAATGAGTCCTTGACATTTAGTCGTTTTCAGCCAATTTTCTGGATTTTTGAAAATTTCACTTTTTTGTGAAAATATCCACTAAATGAGGGAATAATATGTGTGAGGGTACCCCAGGAGAGTTCCAAATGTGTGTGGGTAGAATATATATCCCACGGGGGTAAAATTGAAAAAAGTTGAAAAAATTTTTTTTTTGGACTTGGTCATTTTTCCGGCGTTTATCAGACTTTCAGATAGGGGAAATGTCAATGAGCATTCCGATTTCAGTTCCAGAGCGATTCGCCCAATGAATACTTGATATTTAGTCGTTTTCAGCCAATTTTCTGGATTTTTAAAAATTTCACTTTTTTGTGAAAATATCCACTAAATGAGGGAATAATATGTGTGAGGGCACCAAAGGAGAGTTCCAAATGTGTGTGGTTAGAATATATATCCCACAGGGATAAAATTGAAAAAAGTTGAAAAAAATTTTTTTTTGGACTTACTAATTTTTCCGGCGTTCATCAGACTTTCAGATAGGGGAAATGTCAGTGAGCATTCCGATGTCAGTTCAAGAGCGATTCGCCCAATGAGTCCTTGATATTTAGTCGTTTTCAGCCAATTTTCTGGATTTTTGAAAATTTCACTTTTTTGTGAAAATATCCACTAAATGAGGGAATAATATGTGTGAGGGTACCCCAGGAGAGTTCCAAATGTGTGTGGGTAGAATATATATCCCACGGGGGTAAAATTGAAAAAAGTTGAAAAATTTTTTTTTTTGGACTTGGTCATTTTTCCGGCGTTTATCAGACTTTCAGATAGGGGAAATGTCAATGAGCATTCCGATTTCAGTTCCAGAGCGATTTGCCCAATGAGTCCTTGATATTTAGTCATTTTCAGCCAATTTTCTGGATTTTTGAAAATTTCACTTTTTTGTGAAAATATCCACTAAATGAGGGAATAATATGTGTGAGGGTACCCCAGGAGAGTTCCAAATGCGTGTGGGTAGAATATATATCCCACGGGGATAAAATTGAAAAAAGTTGAAAAAAAATTTTTTTTTGGAATTAGTAATTTTTCCGGCTTTTATCAGACTTTCAGATAGGGGAAATGTCAGTGAGCGTTCCGATTTCAGTTCCAGAGCGATTCGCCCAATGAGTCCTTGACATTTAGTCGTTTTCAGCCAATTTTCTGGATTTTTGAAAATTTCACTTTTTTGTGAAAATATCCACTAAATGAGAGAATAATATGTATGAGGGTACCCCAGGAGAGCTCCAAATGTGTGAGGGTAGAATATATATCCCACGGGGGTAAAATTGAAAAAAGTTGAAAAAAATTTTTTTGGGGACTTAGTCATTTTTCCGGCGTTTCTCAGACTTTCAGATAGGGGAATTGTCAGTGAGCGTTCCGATTTCAGTTCATGAGCGATTCGCCCAATGAATCCTTGATATTTAGTCGTTTTCAGCCAATTTTCTGGATTTTTAAAAATTTCACTTTTTTGTGAAAATATCCACTAAATGAGGGAATAATATGTGTGAGGGTACCAAAGGAGAGTTCCAAATGTGTGTGGGTAGAATATATATCCCACGGGGATAAAATTGAAAAAACTTGAAAAAAATTTTTTTTTGGACTTACTAATTTTTCCGGCGTTCTTCAGACTTTCAGATAGGGGAAATGTCAATGAGCGTTCCGATTTCAGTTCCAGAGCGATTTGCCCAATGAGTCCTTGATATTTAGTCATTTTCAGCCAATTTTCTGGATTTTTGAAAATTTCACTTTTTTGTGAAAATATCCACTAAATGAGGGAATAATATGTGTGAGGGTACCCCAGGAGAGTTCCAAATGTGTGTGGGTAGAATATATATCCCACGGGGGTAAAATTGAAAAAAGTTGAAAAATTTTTTTTTGGGGACTTAGTCATTTTTCCGGCGTTTATCAGACTTTCAGATAGGGGAATTGTCAGTGAGCGTTCCGATTTCAGTTCCAGAGCGATTCGCCCAATGAGTCCTTGATATTTAGTCATTTTCAGCCAATTTTCTGGATTTTTAAAAATTTCACTTTTTTGTGAAAATATCCACTAAATGAGGGAATAATATGTGTGTGGGTACCAAAGGAGAGTTTCAAATGTGTGTGGGTAGAATATATATCCCACGGGGATAAAATTGAAAAAAGTTGAAAGAAATTTTTTTTTGGACTTACTAATTTTTCCGGCGTTCTTCAGACTTTCAGATAGGGGAAATGTCAGTGAGCATTCCGATGTCAGTTCCAGAGCGATTCGCCCAATGAGTCCTTGATATTTAGTCGTTTTCAGCCAATTTTCTGGATTTTTGAAAATTTCACTTTTTTGTGAAAATATCCACTAAATGAGGGAATAATATGTGTGAGGGTACCCCAGGAGAGTTCCAAATGTGTGTGGGTAGAATATATATCCCACGGGGGTAAAATTGAAAATAGTTGAAAAATTTTTTTTTTTGGACTTAGTCATTTTTCCGGCGTTTATCAGACTTTCAGCTAGGGGAAATGTCAGTGAGCGTTCCGATTTCAGTTCCAGAGCGATTTGCCCAATGAGTCCTTGATATTTAGTCATTTTCAGCCAATTTTCTGGATTTTTAAAAATTTAACTTTTTTGTGAAAATATCCACTAAATGAGGGAATAATATGTGTGAGGGTACCCCAGGAGAGTTCCAAATGTGTGTGGGTAGAATATATATCCCACGGGGATAAAATTGAAAAAAGTTGAAAAAAAATTTTTTTTTTGAATTAGTAATTTTTCCGGCGTGTATCAGACTTTCAGATAGGGGAAATGTCAGTGAGCGTTCCGATTTCAGTTCCAGAGCGATTCGCCCAATGCGTCCTTGACATTTAGTCGTTTTCAGGCAATTTTCTGGATTTTTGAAAATTTCACTTTTTTGTGAAAATATCCACTAAATGAGAGAATAATATGTGTGAGGGTACCCAAGGAGAGTTCCAAATGTGTGTGGGTAGAATATATATCCCACGGGGTAAAATTGAAAAAATTAAAAAAAAATTTTTTGGGGACTTAGTCATTTTTCCGGCGTTTATCAGACTTTCAGATAGGGGAATTGTTAGTGAGCGTTCCGATTTCAGTTCCAGAGCGATTCGCGCAATGAGTCCTTGATATTTAGTCGTTTTCAGGCAATTTTCTGGATTTTTAAAAATTTCACTTTTTTGTGAAAATATCCACTAAATGAGGGAATAATATGTGTGAGGGTACCAAAGGAGAGTTTCAAATGTGTGTGGGTAGAATATATATCCCACGGGGATAAAATTGAAAAAAGTTGAAAAAAATTTTTTTTTGGACTTACTAATTTTTCCGGCGTTCTTCAGACTTTCAGATAGGGGAAATGTTAGTGAGCATTCCGATGTCAGTTCCAGAGCGATTCGCTCAATGAGTCCTTGATATTTAGTCGTTTTCAGCCAATTTCCTGGATTTTTGAAAATTTCACTTTTTTGTGAAAATATCCACTAAATGAGGGAATAATATGTGTGAGGGTACCCCAGGAGAGTTCCAAATGTGTGTGGGTAGAATATATATCCCACGGGGGTAAAATTGAAAAAAGTTGAAAAATTTTTTTTTTTGGACTTAGTCATTTTTCAGGCGTTTCTCAGACTTTCAGATAGGGGAATTGTCAGTGAGCGTTCCGATTTCAGTTCCAGAGCGATTCGCCCAATGAGTCCTTGATATTTAGTCGTTTTCAACCAATTTTCTGGATTTTTAAAAATTTCACTTTTTTGTGAAAATATCCACTAAATGAGGGAATAATATGTGTGAGGGTACCCCAGGAGAGTTATAAATGTGTGTGGGTAGAATATATATCCCACGGGGGTAAAATTGAAAAAAGTTGAAAAATATTTTTTTTGGACTTAGTCATTTTTCCGGCGTTTATCAGACTTTCAGATAGCGGAAATGTCAGTGAGCATTTCGATTTCAGTTCCAGAGTGATTTGCCCAATGAGTCCTTGATATTTAGTCGTTTTCAGCCAATTTTCTGGATTTTTGAAAATTTCACTTTTTTGTGAAAATATCCACTAAATGAGAGAATAATATGTGTGAGGGTACCCCAGGAGAGTTCCAAATGTGTGTGGGTAGAATATATATCCCACGGGGGTAAAATTGAAAAAAGTTGAAAAATTTTTTTTTTGGTACTTAGTCATTTTTCCGGCATTTATCAGACTTTCAGATAGGGGAAATGTGAGTGTGCGTTCCGATTTCAGTTCCAGAGCGATTCGCCCATTGAGTCTTTGATATTTAGTCGTTTTCAGCCAATTTTCAGGATTTTTGAAAATTTCACTTTTTTGTGAAAATATCCACTAAATGAGGGAATAATATGTATGAGGGTACCCCAGGAGAGCTCCAAATGTGTGTGGGTAGAATATATATCCCACAGGGGTAAAATTGAAAAAAGTTGAAAAAAATTTTTTTGGTGACTTAGTCATTTTTCCGGCGTTTATCAGACTTTCAGATAGGGGAATTGTCAGTGAGCGTTCCGATTTCAGTTTCAGAGCGATTCGCCCAATGAGTCCTTGATATTTAGTCGTTTTCAGCCAATTTTCTGGATTTTTAAAAATTTCACTTTTTTGTGAAAATATCCACTAAATGAGGGAATAATATGTGTGTGGGTACCAAAGGAGAGTTTCAAATGTGTGTGGGTAGAATATATATCCCACGGGGATAAAATTGAAAAAAGTTGAAAGAAATTTTTTTTTGGACTTACTAATTTTTCCGGCGTTCTTCAGACTTTCAGATAGGGGAAATGTCAGTGAGCATTCCGATGTCAGTTCCAGAGCGATTCGCCCAATGAGTCCTTGATATTTAGTCGTTTTCAGCCAATTTTCTGGATTTTTGAAAATTTCACTTTTTTGTGAAAATATCCACTAAATGAGAGAATAATATGTGTGAGGGTACCCCAGGAGAGTTCCAAATGTGTGTGGGTAGAATATATATCCCACGGGGGTAAAATTGAAAAAAGTTGAAAAATTTTTTTTTTTGGACTTAGTCATTTTTCAGGCGTTTATCAGACTTTCAGATAGGGGAAATGTCAATGAGCGTTCCGATTTCAGTTCCAGAGCGATTTGCCCAATGAGTCCTTGATATTTAGTCATTTTCAGCCAATTGTCTGGATTTTTGAAAATTTCACTTTTTTGTGAAAATATCCACTAAATGAGGGAATAATATGTGTGAGGGTACCCCAGGAGAGTTCCAAATGTGTGTGGGTAGAATATATATCCCACGGGGGTAAAATTGAAAAAAGTTGAAAAATTTTTTTTTTTGGACTTAGTCATTTTTCCGGCGTTTATCAGACTTTCAGCTAGGGGAAATGTCAGTGAGCGTTCCGATTTCAGTTCCAGAGCAATTTGCCCAATGAGTCCTTGATATTTAGTCATTTTCAGCCAATTTTCTGGATTTTTAAAAATTTAACTTTTTTGTGAAAATATCCACTAAATGAGGGAATAATATGTGTGAGGGTACCCCAGGAGAGTTCCAAATGTGTGTGGGTAGAATATATATCCCACGGGGATAAAATTGAAAAAAGTTGAAAAAAAATTTTTTTTTGGAATTAGTAATTTTTCTGGCGTTTATCAGACTTTCAGATAGGGGAAATGTCAGTGAGCATTCCGATTTCAGTTCCAGAGCGATTCGCCCTATGAGTCCTTGACATATAGTCGTTTTCAGCCAATTTTCTGGATTTTTGAAAATTTCACTTTTTTGTGAAAATATCCACTAAATGAGAGAATAATATGTGTGAGGGTACCCAAGGAGAGTTCCAAATGTGTGTGGGTAGAATATATATCCCACGGGGATAAAATTGAAAAAAGTTGAAAAAAATTTTTTTTTTGAATTAGTAATTTTTCCGGCGTTTATCAGACTTTCAGATAGGGGAAATGTCAGTGAGTGTTCCGATTTCAGTTCCAGAGCGATTCGCCCAATGCGTCCTTGACATTTAGTCGTTTTCAGGCAATTTTCTGGATTTTTGAAAATTTCACTTTTTTGTGAAAATATCCACTAAATGAGAGAATAATATGTGTGAGGGTACCCAAGGAGAGTTCCAAATGTGTGTGGGTAGAATATATATCCCACGGGGTAAAATTGAAAAAATTTAAAAAAAAATTTTTGGGGACTTAGTCATTTTTCCGGCGTTTATCAGACTTTCAGATAGGGGAATTGTCAGTGAGCGTTCCGATTTCAGTTCCAGAGCGATTCGCGCAATGAGTCCTTGATATTTAGTCGTTTTCAGGCAATTTTCTGGATTTTTAAAAATTTCACTTTTTTGTGAAAATATCCACTAAATGAGGGAATAATATGTGTGAGGGTACCAAAGGAGAGTTTCAAATGTGTGTGGGTAGAATATATATCCCACGGGGATAAAATTGAAAAAAGTTGAAAAAAATTTTTTTTTGGACTTACTAATTTTTCCGGCGTTCTTCAGACTTTCAGATAGGGGAAATGTCAGTGAGCATTTCGATGTCAGTTCCAGAGCGATTCGCCCAATGAGTCCTTGATATTTAGTCGTTTTCAGCCAATTTCCTGGATTTTTGAAAATTTCACTTTTTTGTGAAAATATCCACTAAATGAGGGAATAATATGTGTGAGGGTACCCCAGGAGAGTTCCAAATGTGTGTGGGTAGAATATATATCCCACGGGGGTAAAATTGAAAAAAGTTGAAAAATTTTTTTTTTTGGACTTAGTCATTTTTCAGGCGTTTCTCAGACTTTCAGATAGGGGAATTGTCAGTGAGCGTTCCGATTTCAGTTCCAGAGCGATTCGCCCAATGAGTCCTTGATATTTAGTCGTTTTCAGCCAATTTTCTGGATTTTTAAAAATTTCACTTTTTTGTGAAAATATCCACTAAATGAGGGAATAATATGTGTGAGGGTACCCCAGGAGAGTTATAAATGTGTGTGGGTAGAATATATATCCCACGGGGGTAAAATTGAAAAAAGTTGAAAAATATTTTTTTTGGACTTAGTCATTTTTCCGGCGTTTATCAGACTTTCAGATAGCGGAAATGTCAGTGAGCATTTCGATTTCAGTTCCAGAGTGATTTGCCCAATGAGTCCTTGATATTTAGTCGTTTTCAGCCAATTTTCTGGATTTTTGAAAATTTCACTTTTTTGTGAAAATATCCACTAAATGAGAGAATAATATGTGTGAGGGTACCCCAGGAGAGTTCCAAATGTGTGTGGGTAGAATATATATCCCACGGGGGTAAAATTGAAAAAAGTTGAAAAATTTTTTTTTTTGGACTTAGTCATTTTTCAGGCGTTTATCAGACTTTCAGATAGGGGAAATGTCAATGAGCGTTCCGATTTCAGTTCCAGAGCGATTTGCCCAATGAGTCCTTGATATTTAGTCATTTTCAGCCAATTGTCTGGATTTTTGAAAATTTCACTTTTTTGTGAAAATATCCACTAAATGAGGGAATAATATGTGTGAGGGTACCCCAGGAGAGTTCCAAATGTGTGTGGGTAGAATATATATCCCACGGGGGTAAAATTGAAAAAAGTTGAAAAATTTTTTTTTTTGGACTTAGTCATTTTTCCGGCGTTTATCAGACTTTCAGATAGGGGAAATGTGAGTGAGCGTTCCGATTTCAGTTCCAGAGCGATTCGCCCATTGAGTCCTTGATATTTAGTCGTTTTCAGCCAATTTTCAGGATTTTTGAAAATTTCACTTTTTTGTGAAAATATCCACTAAATGAGGGAATAATATGTGTGAGGGTACCCCAGGAGAGTTATAAATGTGTGTGGGTAGAATATATATCCCACGGGGGTAAAATTGAAAAAAGTTGAAAAAATTTTTTTTTTGACTTAGTCATTTTTCCGGCGTTTATCAGACTTTCAGATAGCGGAAATGTCAGTGAGCATTTCGATTTCAGTTCCAGAATGATTTGCCCAATGAGTCCTTGATATTTAGTCGTTTTCAGCCAATTTTCTGGATTTTTGAAAATTTCACTTTTTTGTGAAAATATCCACTAAATGAGAGAATAATATGTGTGAGGGTACTCCAGGAGAGTTCCAAATGTGTGTGGGTAGAATATATATCCCACGGGGGTAAAATTGAAAAAAAGTTGAAAAAAATTTTTTTTGGGACTTAGTCATTTTTCCGTCGTTTATCAGACTTTCAGATAGGGGAATTGTCAGTGAGCGTTCCGATTTCAGTTCCAGAGCGATTCGCCCAATGAGTCCTTGATATTTAGTCGTTTTCAGCCAATTTTCTGGATTTTTAAAAATTTCACTTTTTTGTGAAAATATCCACTAAATGAGGGAATAATATGTGTGAGGGTACCAAAGGAGAGTTCCAAATGTGTGTGGGTAGAATATATATCCCACAGGGATAAAATTGAAAAAAGTTGAAAAAAATTTTTTTTTGGACTTACTAATTTTTCCGGCGTTCATCAGACTTTCAGATAGGGGAAATGTCAGTGAGCATTCCGATGTCAGTTCAAGAGCGATTCGCCCAATGAGTCCTTGATATTTAGTCGTTTTCAGCCAATTTTCTGGATTTTTGAAAATTTCACTTTTTTGTGAAAATATCCACTAAATGAGGGAATAATATGTGTGAGGGTACCCCAGGAGAGTTCCAAATGTGTGTGGGTAGAATATATATCCCACGGGGATAAAATTGAAAAAAGTTGCAAAAAATTTTTTTTGGGACTTAGTCATTTTTCCGTCGTTTATCAGACTTTCAGATAGGGGAAATGTGAGTGATTGTTCCGATTTCAGTTCCAGAGCGATTCGCCCAATGAGTCCTTGATATTTAGTCGTTTTCAGTCAATTTTCTGGATTTTTAAAAATTTCACTTTTTTGTGAAAATATCCACTAAATGAGGGAATAATATGTGTGAGGGTACCCCAGGAGAGTTATAAATGTGTGTGGGTAGAATATATATCCCACGGGGGTAAAATTGAAAAAAGTTGAAAAATTTTTTTTTTGGACTTAGTCATTTTTCCGGCGTTTATCAGACTTTCAGATAGCGGAAATGTCAGTGAGCATTTCGATTTCAGTTCCAGAGTGATTTGCCCAATGAGTCCTTGATATTTAGTCGTTTTCAGCCAATTTTCTGGATTTTTGAAAATTTCACTTTTTTGTGAAAATATCCACTAAATGAGAGAATAATATGTGTGAGGGTACTCCAGGAGAGTTCCAAATGTGTGTGGGTAGAATATATATCCCACGGGGGTAAAATTGAAAAAAGTTGAAAAAAATTTTTTTTGGGACTTAGTCATTTTTCCGTCGTTTATCAGACTTTCAGATAGGGGAATTGTCAGTGAGCGTTCCGATTTCAGTTCCAGAGCGATTCGCCCAATGAGTCCTTGATATTTAGTCGTTTTCAGCCAATTTTCTGGATTTTTAAAAATTTCACTTTTTTGTGAAAATATCCACTAAATGAGAGAATAATATGTGTGAGGGTACCCCAGGAGAGTTCCAAATGTGTGTGGGTAGAATATATATCCCACGGGGGTAAAATTGAAAAAAGTTGAAAAATTTTTTTTTTTGGACTTAGTCATTTTTCAGGCGTTTATCAGACTTTCAGATAGGGGAAATGTCAATGAGCGTTCCGATTTCAGTTCCAGAGCGATTTGCCCAATGAGTCCTTGATATTTAGTCATTTTCAGCCAATTGTCTGGATTTTTGAAAATTTCACTTTTTTGTGAAAATATCCACTAAATGAGGGAATAATATGTGTGAGGGTACCCCAGGAGAGTTCCAAATGTGTGTGGGTAGAATATATATCCCACGGGGGTAAAATTGAAAAAAGTTGAAAAATTTTTTTTTTTGGACTTAGTCATTTTTCCGGCGTTTATCAGACTTTCAGATAGGGGAAATGTGAGTGAGCGTTCCGATTTCAGTTCCAGAGCGATTCGCCCATTGAGTCCTTGATATTTAGTCGTTTTCAGCCAATTTTCAGGATTTTTGAAAATTTCACTTTTTTGTGAAAATATCCACTAAATGAGGGAATAATATGTGTGAGGGTACCCCAGGAGAGTTATAAATGTGTGTGGGTAGAATATATATCCCACGGGGGTAAAATTGAAAAAAGTTGAAAAAATTTTTTTTTTGACTTAGTCATTTTTCCGGCGTTTATCAGACTTTCAGATAGCGGAAATGTCAGTGAGCATTTCGATTTCAGTTCCAGAATGATTTGCCCAATGAGTCCTTGATATTTAGTCGTTTTCAGCCAATTTTCTGGATTTTTGAAAATTTCACTTTTTTGTGAAAATATCCACTAAATGAGAGAATAATATGTGTGAGGGTACTCCAGGAGAGTTCCAAATGTGTGTGGGTAGAATATATATCCCACGGGGGTAAAATTGAAAAAAAGTTGAAAAAAATTTTTTTTGGGACTTAGTCATTTTTCCGTCGTTTATCAGACTTTCAGATAGGGGAATTGTCAGTGAGCGTTCCGATTTCAGTTCCAGAGCGATTCGCCCAATGAGTCCTTGATATTTAGTCGTTTTCAGCCAATTTTCTGGATTTTTAAAAATTTCACTTTTTTGTGAAAATATCCACTAAATGAGGGAATAATATGTGTGAGGGTACCAAAGGAGAGTTCCAAATGTGTGTGGGTAGAATATATATCCCACAGGGATAAAATTGAAAAAAGTTGAAAAAAATTTTTTTTTGGACTTACTAATTTTTCCGGCGTTCATCAGACTTTCAGATAGGGGAAATGTCAGTGAGCATTCCGATGTCAGTTCAAGGGCGATTCGCCCAATGAGTCCTTGATATTTAGTCGTTTTCAGCCAATTTTCTGGATTTTTGAAAATTTCACTTTTTTGTGAAAATATCCACTAAATGAGGGAATAATATGTGTGAGGGTACCCCAGGAGAGTTCCAAATGTGTGTGGGTAGAATATATATCCCACGGGGATAAAATTGAAAAAAGTTGCAAAAAATTTTTTTTGGGACTTAGTCATTTTTCCGTCGTTTATCAGACTTTCAGATAGGGGAAATGTGAGTGATTGTTCCGATTTCAGTTCCAGAGCGATTCGCCCAATGAGTCCTTGATATTTAGTCGTTTTCAGTCAATTTTCTGGATTTTTAAAAATTTCACTTTTTTGTGAAAATATCCACTAAATGAGGGAATAATATGTGTGAGGGTACCAAAGGAGAGTTCCAAATGTGTGTGGGTAGAATATATATCCCACGGGGATAAAATTGAAAAAAGTTGAAAAAAATTTTTTTTTGGACTTACTAATTTTTCCGGCGTTCATCAGACTTTCAGATAGGGGAAATGTCAGTGAGCATTCCGATGTCAGTTCAAGAGCGATTCGCCCAATGAGTCCTTGATATTTAGTCGTTTTCAGCCAATTTCCTAGATTTTTGAAAATTTCACTTTTTTGTGAAAATATCCACTAAATGAGGGAATAATATGTGTGAGGGTACCCCAGGAGAGTTATAAATGTGTGTGGGTAGAATATATATCCCACGGGGGTAAAATTGAAAAAAGTTGAAAAATTTTTTTTTTGGACTTAGTCATTTTTCCGGCGTTTATCAGACTTTCAGATAGCGGAAATGTCAGTGAGCATTTCGATTTCAGTTCCAGAATGATTTGCCCAATGAGTCCTTGATATTTAGTCGTTTTCAGCCAATTTTCTGGATTTTTGAAAATTTCACTTTTTTGTGAAAATATCCACTAAATGAGAGAATAATATGTGTGAGGGTACTCCAGGAGAGTTCCAAATGTGTGTGGGTAGAATATATATCCCACGGGGGTAAAATTGAAAAAAAGTTGAAAAAAATTTTTTTTGGGACTTAGTCATTTTTCCGTCGTTTATCAGACTTTCAGATAGGGGAATTGTCAGTGAGCGTTCCGATTTCAGTTCCAGAGCGATTCGCCCAATGAGTCCTTGATATTTAGTCGTTTTCAGCCAATTTTCTGGATTTTTAAAAATTTCACTTTTTTGTGAAAATATCCACTAAATGAGGGAATAATATGTGTGAGGGTACCAAAGGAGAGTTCCAAATGTGTGTGGGTAGAATATATATCCCACAGGGATAAAATTGAAAAAAGTTGAAAAAAATTTTTTTTTGGACTTACTAATTTTTCCGGCGTTCATCAGACTTTCAGATAGGGGAAATGTCAGTGAGCATTCCGATGTCAGTTCAAGAGCGATTCGCCCAATGAGTCCTTGATATTTAGTCGTTTTCAGCCAATTTTCTGGATTTTTGAAAATTTCACTTTTTTGTGAAAATATCCACTAAATGAGGGAATAATATGTGTGAGGGTACCCCAGGAGAGTTCCAAATGTGTGTGGGTAGAATATATATCCCACGGGGATAAAATTGAAAAAAGTTGCAAAAAATTTTTTTTGGGACTTAGTCATTTTTCCGTCGTTTATCAGACTTTCAGATAGGGGAAATGTGAGTGATTGTTCCGATTTCAGTTCCAGAGCGATTCGCCCAATGAGTCCTTGATATTTAGTCGTTTTCAGTCAATTTTCTGGATTTTTAAAAATTTCACTTTTTTGTGAAAATATCCACTAAATGAGGGAATAATATGTGTGAGGGTACCCCAGGAGAGTTATAAATGTGTGTGGGTAGAATATATATCCCACGGGGGTAAAATTGAAAAAAGTTGAAAAATTTTTTTTTTGGACTTAGTCATTTTTCCGGCGTTTATCAGACTTTCAGATAGCGGAAATGTCAGTGAGCATTTCGATTTCAGTTCCAGAGTGATTTGCCCAATGAGTCCTTGATATTTAGTCGTTTTCAGCCAATTTTCTGGATTTTTGAAAATTTCACTTTTTTGTGAAAATATCCACTAAATGAGAGAATAATATGTGTGAGGGTACTCCAGGAGAGTTCCAAATGTGTGTGGGTAGAATATATATCCCACGGGGGTAAAATTGAAAAAAGTTGAAAAAAATTTTTTTTGGGACTTAGTCATTTTTCCGTCGTTTATCAGACTTTCAGATAGGGGAATTGTCAGTGAGCGTTCCGATTTCAGTTCCAGAGCGATTCGCCCAATGAGTCCTTGATATTTAGTCGTTTTCAGCCAATTTTCTGGATTTTTAAAAATTTCACTTTTTTGTGAAAATATCCACTAAATGAGGGAATAATATGTGTGAGGGTACCAAAGGAGAGTTCCAAATGTGTGTGGGTAGAATATATATCCCACGGGGATAAAATTGAAAAAAGTTGAAAAAAATTTTTTTTTAGACTTAGTCATTTTTCCGGCGTTCATCAGACTTTCAGATAGGGGAAATGTCAATGAGCGTTCCGATTTCAGTTCCAGAGCGATTTGCCCAATGAGTCATTGATATTTAGTCATTTTCAGCCAATTTTCTGGATTTTTGAAAATTTCACTTTTTTGTGAAAATATCCACTAAATGAGGGAATAATATGTGTGAGGGTACCCCAGGAGAGTTCCAAATGTGTGTGGGTAGAATATATATCCCACGGGGGTAAAATTGAAAAAAGTTGAAAAAAAATTTTTTGGGGACTTAGTCATTTTTCCGGCGTTTCTCAGACTTTCAGATAGGGGAATTGTCAGTGAGCGTTCCGATTTCAGTTCCAGAGCGATTCGCCCAATGAGTCCTTGATATTTAGTAGTTTTCAGCCAATTTTCTGGATTTTTAAAAATTTCACTTTTTTGTGAAAATATCCACTAAATGAGGGAATAATATGTGTGAGGATACCAAAGGAGAGTTCCAAATGTGTGTGGGTAGAATATATATCCCACAGGGATAAAATTGAAAAAAGTTGAAAAAAATTTTTTTTTGGACTTACTAATTTTTCCGGCGTTCATCAGACTTTCAGATAGGGGAAATGTCAGTGAGCATTCCGATGTCAGTTCAAGAGCGATTCGCCCAATGAGTCCTTGATATTTAGTCGTTTTCAGCCAATTTCCTGGATTTTTGAAAATTTCACTTTTTTGTGAAAATATCCACTAAATGAGGGAATAATATGTGTGAGGGTACCCCAGGAGAGTTATAAATGTGTGTGGGTAGAATATATATCCCACGGGGGTAAAATTGAAAAAAGTTGAAAAATTTTTTTTTTGGACTTAGTCATTTTTCCGGCGTTTATCAGACTTTCAGATAGCGGAAATGTCAGTGAGCATTTCGATTTCAGTTCCAGAATGATTTGCCCAATGAGTCCTTGATATTTAGTCGTTTTCAGCCAATTTTCTGGATTTTTGAAAATTTCACTTTTTTGTGAAAATATCCACTAAATGAGAGAATAATATGTGTGAGGGTACTCCAGGAGAGTTCCAAATGTGTGTGGGTAGAATATATATCCCACGGGGGTAAAATTGAAAAAAAGTTGAAAAAAATTTTTTTTGGGACTTAGTCATTTTTCCGTCGTTTATCAGACTTTCAGATAGGGGAATTGTCAGTGAGCGTTCCGATTTCAGTTCCAGAGCGATTCGCCCAATGAGTCCTTGATATTTAGTCGTTTTCAGCCAATTTTCTGGATTTTTAAAAATTTCACTTTTTTGTGAAAATATCCACTAAATGAGGGAATAATATGTGTGAGGGTACCAAAGGAGAGTTCCAAATGTGTGTGGGTAGAATATATATCCCACGGGGATAAAATTGAAAAAAGTTGCAAAAAATTTTTTTTGGGACTTAGTCATTTTTCCGTCGTTTATCAGACTTTCAGATAGGGGAAATGTGAGTGATTGTTCCGATTTCAGTTCCAGAGCGATTCGCCCAATGAGTCCTTGATATTTAGTCGTTTTCAGTCAATTTTCTGGATTTTTAAAAATTTCACTTTTTTGTGAAAATATCCACTAAATGAGGGAATAATATGTGTGAGGGTACCCCAGGAGAGTTATAAATGTGTGTGGGTAGAATATATATCCCACGGGGGTAAAATTGAAAAAAGTTGAAAAATTTTTTTTTTGGACTTAGTCATTTTTCCGGCGTTTATCAGACTTTCAGATAGCGGAAATGTCAGTGAGCATTTCGATTTCAGTTCCAGAGTGATTTGCCCAATGAGTCCTTGATATTTAGTCGTTTTCAGCCAATTTTCTGGATTTTTGAAAATTTCACTTTTTTGTGAAAATATCCACTAAATGAGAGAATAATATGTGTGAGGGTACTCCAGGAGAGTTCCAAATGTGTGTGGGTAGAATATATATCCCACGGGGGTAAAATTGAAAAAAGTTGAAAAAAATTTTTTTTGGGACTTAGTCATTTTTCCGTCGTTTATCAGACTTTCAGATAGGGGAAATGTCAATGAGCGTTCCGATTTCAGTTCCAGAGCGATTTGCCCAATGAGTCATTGATATTTAGTCATTTTCAGCCAATTTTCTGGATTTTTGAAAATTTCACTTTTTTGTGAAAATATCCACTAAATGAGGGAATAATATGTGTGAGGGTACCCCAGGAGAGTTCCAAATGTGTGTGGGTAGAATATATATCCCACGGGGGTAAAATTGAAAAAAGTTGAAAAAAAATTTTTTGGGGACTTAGTCATTTTTCCGGCGTTTCTCAGACTTTCAGATAGGGGAATTGTCAGTGAGCGTTCCGATTTCAGTTCCAGAGCGATTCGCCCAATGAGTCCTTGATATTTAGTAGTTTTCAGCCAATTTTCTGGATTTTTAAAAATTTCACTTTTTTGTGAAAATATCCACTAAATGAGGGAATAATATGTGTGAGGATACCAAAGGAGAGTTCCAAATGTGTGTGGGTAGAATATATATCCCACAGGGATAAAATTGAAAAAAGTTGAAAAAAATTTTTTTTTGGACTTACTAATTTTTCCGGCGTTCATCAGACTTTCAGATAGGGGAAATGTCAGTGAGCATTCCGATGTCAGTTCAAGAGCGATTCGCCCAATGAGTCCTTGATATTTAGTCGTTTTCAGCCAATTTCCTGGATTTTTGAAAATTTCACTTTTTTGTGAAAATATCCACTAAATGAGAGAATAATATGTGTGAGGGTACCCCAGGAGAGTTCCAAATGTGTGTGGGTAGAATATATATCCCACGGGGGTAAAATTGAAAAAAGTTGAAAAATTTTTTTTTTTGGACTTAGTCATTTTTCAGGCGTTTATCAGACTTTCAGATAGGGGAAATGTCAATGAGCGTTCCGATTTCAGTTCCAGAGCGATTTGCCCAATGAGTCCTTGATATTTAGTCATTTTCAGCCAATTGTCTGGATTTTTGAAAATTTCACTTTTTTGTGAAAATATCCACTAAATGAGGGAATAATATGTGTGAGGGTACCCCAGGAGAGTTCCAAATGTGTGTGGGTAGAATATATATCCCACGGGGGTAAAATTGAAAAAAGTTGAAAAATTTTTTTTTTTGGACTTAGTCATTTTTCCGGCGTTTATCAGACTTTCAGATAGGGGAAATGTGAGTGAGCGTTCCGATTTCAGTTCCAGAGCGATTCGCCCATTGAGTCCTTGATATTTAGTCGTTTTCAGCCAATTTTCAGGATTTTTGAAAATTTCACTTTTTTGTGAAAATATCCACTAAATGAGGGAATAATATGTATGAGGGTACCCCAGGAGAGCTCCAAATGTGTGTGGGTAGAATATATATCCCACGGGGGTAAAATTGAAAAAAGTTGAAAAAAAATTTTTTGGGGACTTAGTCATTTTTCCGTCGTTTATCAGACTTTCAGATAGGGGAATTGTCAGTGAGCGTTCCGATTTCAGTTCCAGAGCGATTCGCCCAATGAGTCCTTGATATTTAGTCGTTTTCAGCCAATTTTCTGGATTTTTAAAAATTTCACTTTTTTGTGAAAATATCCACTAAATGAGGGAATAATATGTGTGTGGGTACCAAAGGAGAGTTTCAAATGTGTGTGGGTAGAATATATATCCCACGGGGATAAAATTGAAAAAAGTTGAAAGAAATTTTTTTTTGGACTTACTAATTTTTCCGGCGTTCTTCAGACTTTCAGATAGGGGAAATGTCAGTGAGCATTCCGATGTCAGTTCCAGAGCGATTCGCCCAATGAGTCCTTGATATTTAGTCGTTTTCAGCCAATTTTCTGGATTTTTGAAAATTTCACTTTTTTGTGAAAATATCCACTAAATGAGGGAATAATATGTGTGAGGGTACCCCAGGAGAGTTCCAAATGTGTGTGGGTAGAATATATATCCCACGGGGGTAAAATTGAAAAAAGTTGAAAAATTTTTTTTTTTGGACTTAGTCATTTTTCCGGCGTTTATCAGACTTTCAGCTAGGGGAAATGTCAGTGAGCGTTCCGATTTCAGTTCCAGAGCAATTTGCCCAATGAGTCCTTGATATTTAGTCATTTTCAGCCAATTTTCTGGATTTTTAAAAATTTAACTTTTTTGTGAAAATATCCACTAAATGAGGGAATAATATGTGTGAGGGTACCCCAGGAGAGTTCCAAATGTGTGTGGGTAGAATATATATCCCACGGGGATAAAATTGAAAAAAGTTGAAAAAAAATTTTTTTTTGGAATTAGTAATTTTTCTGGCGTTTATCAGACTTTCAGATAGGGGAAATGTCAGTGAGCATTCCGATTTCAGTTCCAGAGCGATTCGCCCTATGAGTCCTTGACATATAGTCGTTTTCAGCCAATTTTCTGGATTTTTGAAAATTTCACTTTTTTGTGAAAATATCCACTAAATGAGAGAATAATATGTGTGAGGGTACCCAAGGAGAGTTCCAAATGTGTGTGGGTAGAATATATATCCCACGGGGATAAAATTGAAAAAAGTTGAAAAAAATTTTTTTTTTGAATTAGTAATTTTTCCGGCGTTTATCAGACTTTCAGATAGGGGAAATGTCAGTGAGTGTTCCGATTTCAGTTCCAGAGCGATTCGCCCAATGCGTCCTTGACATTTAGTCGTTTTCAGGCAATTTTCTGGATTTTTGAAAATTTCACTTTTTTGTGAAAATATCCACTAAATGAGAGAATAATATGTGTGAGGGTACCCAAGGAGAGTTCCAAATGTGTGTGGGTAGAATATATATCCCACGGGGTAAAATTGAAAAAATTTAAAAAAAAATTTTTGGGGACTTAGTCATTTTTCCGGCGTTTATCAGACTTTCAGATAGGGGAATTGTCAGTGAGCGTTCCGATTTCAGTTCCAGAGCGATTCGCGCAATGAGTCCTTGATATTTAGTCGTTTTCAGGCAATTTTCTGGATTTTTAAAAATTTCACTTTTTTGTGAAAATATCCACTAAATGAGGGAATAATATGTGTGAGGGTACCAAAGGAGAGTTTCAAATGTGTGTGGGTAGAATATATATCCCACGGGGATAAAATTGAAAAAAGTTGAAAAAAATTTTTTTTTGGACTTACTAATTTTTCCGGCGTTCTTCAGACTTTCAGATAGGGGAAATGTCAGTGAGCATTCCGATGTCAGTTCCAGAGTGATTTGCCCAATGAGTCCTTGATATTTAGTCGTTTTCAGCCAATTTTCTGGATTTTTGAAAATTTCACTTTTTTGTGAAAATATCCACTAAATGAGAGAATAATATGTGTGAGGGTACCCCAGGAGAGTTCCAAATGTGTGTGGGTAGAATATATATCCCACGGGGGTAAAATTGAAAAAAGTTGAAAAATTTTTTTTTTTGGACTTAGTCATTTTTCAGGCGTTTATCAGACTTTCAGATAGGGGAAATGTCAATGAGCGTTCCGATTTCAGTTCCAGAGCGATTTGCCCAATGAGTCCTTGATATTTAGTCATTTTCAGCCAATTGTCTGGATTTTTGAAAATTTCACTTTTTTGTGAAAATATCCACTAAATGAGGGAATAATATGTGTGAGGGTACCCCAGGAGAGTTCCAAATGTGTGTGGGTAGAATATATATCCCACGGGGGTAAAATTGAAAAAAGTTGAAAAATTTTTTTTTTTGGACTTAGTCATTTTTCCGGCGTTTATCAGACTTTCAGATAGGGGAAATGTGAGTGAGCGTTCCGATTTCAGTTCCAGAGCGATTCGCCCATTGAGTCCTTGATATTTAGTCGTTTTCAGCCAATTTTCAGGATTTTTGAAAATTTCACTTTTTTGTGAAAATATCCACTAAATGAGGGAATAATATGTGTGAGGGTACCCCAGGAGAGTTATAAATGTGTGTGGGTAGAATATATATCCCACGGGGGTAAAATTGAAAAAAGTTGAAAAATTTTTTTTTTGGACTTAGTCATTTTTCCGGCGTTTATCAGACTTTCAGATAGCGGAAATGTCAGTGAGCATTTCGATTTCAGTTCCAGAATGATTTGCCCAATGAGTCCTTGATATTTAGTCGTTTTCAGCCAATTTTCTGGATTTTTGAAAATTTCACTTTTTTGTGAAAATATCCACTAAATGAGAGAATAATATGTGTGAGGGTACTCCAGGAGAGTTCCAAATGTGTGTGGGTAGAATATATATCCCACGGGGGTAAAATTGAAAAAAAGTTGAAAAAAATTTTTTTTGGGACTTAGTCATTTTTCCGTCGTTTATCAGACTTTCAGATAGGGGAATTGTCAGTGAGCGTTCCGATTTCAGTTCCAGAGCGATTCGCCCAATGAGTCCTTGATATTTAGTCGTTTTCAGCCAATTTTCTGGATTTTTAAAAATTTCACTTTTTTGTGAAAATATCCACTAAATGAGGGAATAATATGTGTGAGGGTACCAAAGGAGAGTTCCAAATGTGTGTGGGTAGAATATATATCCCACGGGGATAAAATTGAAAAAAGTTGAAAAAAAATTTTTTTTAGACTTACTAATTTTTCCGGCGTTCATCAGACTTTCAGATAGGGGAAATGTCAGTGAGCATTCCGATATCAGTTCCAGAGCGATTCGCCCAATGAGTCCTTGATATTTAGTCGTTTTCAGCCAATTTTCTGGATTTTTGAAAATTTCACTTTTTTGTGAAAATATCCACTAAATGAGGGAATAATATGTGTGAGGGTACCCCAGGAGAGTTCCAAATGTGTGTGGGTAGAATATATATCCCACGGGGGTAAAATTGAAAAAAGTTGAAAAATTTTTTTTTTTGGACTTAGTCATTTTTCCGGCGTTTATCAGACTTTCAGATAGGGGAAATGTGAGTGAGCGTTCCGATTTCAGTTCCAGAGCGATTCGCCCATTGAGTCCTTGATATTTAGTCGTTTTCAGCCAATTTTCAGGATTTTTGAAAATTTCACTTTTTTGTGAAAATATCCACTAAATGAGGGAATAACATGTATGAGGGTACCCCAGGAGAGCTCCAAATGTGTGTGGGTAGAATATATATCCCACGGGGGTAAAATTGAAAAAAGTTGAAAAAAAATTTTTTGGGGACTTAGTCATTTTTCCGGCGTTTCTCAGACTTTCAGATAGGGGAATTGTCAGTGAGCGTTCCGATTTCAGTTCCAGAGCGATTCGCCCAATGAGTCCTTGATATTTAGTCGTTTTCAGCCAATTTTCTGGATTTTTAAAAATTTCACTTTTTTGTGAAAATATCCACTAAATGAGGGAATAATATGTGTGAGGGTACCAAAGGAGAGTTCCAAATGTGTGTGGGTAGAATATATATCCCACAGGGATAAAATTGAAAAAAGTTGAAAAAAATTTTTTTTTGGACTTACTAATTTTTCCGGCGTTCATCAGACTTTCAGATAGGGGAAATGTCAGTGAGCATTCCGATGTCAGTTCAAGAGCGATTCGCCCAATGAGTCCTTGATATTTAGTCGTTTTCAGCCAATTTTCTGGATTTTTGAAAATTTCACTTTTTTGTGAAAATATCCACTAAATGAGGGAATAATATGTGTGAGGGTACCCCAGGAGAGTTCCAAATGTGTGTGGGTAGAATATATATCCCACGGGGATAAAATTGAAAAAAGTTGCAAAAAATTTTTTTTGGGACTTAGTCATTTTTCCGTCGTTTATCAGACTTTCAGATAGGGGAAATGTGAGTGATTGTTCCGATTTCAGTTCCAGAGCGATTCGCCCAATGAGTCCTTGATATTTAGTCGTTTTCAGTCAATTTTCTGGATTTTTAAAAATTTCACTTTTTTGTGAAAATATCCACTAAATGAGGGAATAATATGTGTGAGGGTACCCCAGGAGAGTTATAAATGTGTGTGGGTAGAATATATATCCCACGGGGGTAAAATTGAAAAAAGTTGAAAAATTTTTTTTTTGGACTTAGTCATTTTTCCGGCGTTTATCAGACTTTCAGATAGCGGAAATGTCAGTGAGCATTTCGATTTCAGTTCCAGAGTGATTTGCCCAATGAGTCCTTGATATTTAGTCGTTTTCAGCCAATTTTCTGGATTTTTGAAAATTTCACTTTTTTGTGAAAATATCCACTAAATGAGAGAATAATATGTGTGAGGGTACTCCAGGAGAGTTCCAAATGTGTGTGGGTAGAATATATATCCCACGGGGGTAAAATTGAAAAAAGTTGAAAAAAATTTTTTTTGGGACTTAGTCATTTTTCCGTCGTTTATCAGACTTTCAGATAGGGGAATTGTCAGTGAGCGTTCCGATTTCAGTTCCAGAGCGATTCGCCCAATGAGTCCTTGATATTTAGTCGTTTTCAGCCAATTTTCTGGATTTTTAAAAATTTCACTTTTTTGTGAAAATATCCACTAAATGAGGGAATAATATGTGTGAGGGTACCAAAGGAGAGTTCCAAATGTGTGTGGGTAGAATATATATCCCACGGGGATAAAATTGAAAAAAGTTGAAAAAAATTTTTTTTTAGACTTAGTCATTTTTCCGGCGTTCATCAGACTTTCAGATAGGGGAAATGTCAATGAGCGTTCCGATTTCAGTTCCAGAGCGATTTGCCCAATGAGTCATTGATATTTAGTCATTTTCAGCCAATTTTCTGGATTTTTGAAAATTTCACTTTTTTGTGAAAATATCCACTAAATGAGGGAATAATATGTGTGAGGGTACCCCAGGAGAGTTCCAAATGTGTGTGGGTAGAATATATATCCCACGGGGGTAAAATTGAAAAAAGTTGAAAAAAAATTTTTTGGGGACTTAGTCATTTTTCCGGCGTTTCTCAGACTTTCAGATAGGGGAATTGTCAGTGAGCGTTCCGATTTCAGTTCCAGAGCGATTCGCCCAATGAGTCCTTGATATTTAGTAGTTTTCAGCCAATTTTCTGGATTTTTAAAAATTTCACTTTTTTGTGAAAATATCCACTAAATGAGGGAATAATATGTGTGAGGATACCAAAGGAGAGTTCCAAATGTGTGTGGGTAGAATATATATCCCACGGGGGTAAAATTGAAAAAAGTTGAAAAATTTTTTTTTTTGGACTTAGTCATTTTTCAGGCGTTTATCAGACTTTCAGATAGGGGAAATGTCAATGAGCGTTCCGATTTCAGTTCCAGAGCGATTTGCCCAATGAGTCCTTGATATTTAGTCATTTTCAGCCAATTGTCTGGATTTTTGAAAATTTCACTTTTTTGTGAAAATATCCACTAAATGAGGGAATAATATGTGTGAGGGTACCCCAGGAGAGTTCCAAATGTGTGTGGGTAGAATATATATCCCACGGGGGTAAAATTGAAAAAAGTTGAAAAATTTTTTTTTTTGGACTTAGTCATTTTTCAGGCGTTTATCAGACTTTCAGATAGGGGAAATGTCAATGAGCGTTCCGATTTCAGTTCCAGAGCGATTCGCCCATTGAGTCCTTGATATTTAGTCGTTTTCAGCCAATTTTCAGGATTTTTGAAAATTTCACTTTTTTGTGAAAATATCCACTAAATGAGGGAATAATATGTATGAGGGTACCCCAGGAGAGCTCCAAATGTGTGTGGGTAGAATATATATCCCACGGGGGTAAAATTGAAAAAAGTTGAAAAAAAATTTTTTGGGGACTTAGTCATTTTTCCGTCGTTTATCAGACTTTCAGATAGGGGAATTGTCAGTGAGCGTTCCGATTTCAGTTCCAGAGCGATTCGCCCAATGAGTCCTTGATATTTAGTCGTTTTCAGCCAATTTTCTGGATTTTTAAAAATTTCACTTTTTTGTGAAAATATCCACTAAATGAGGGAATAATATGTGTGAGGGTACCCCAGGAGAGTTATAAATGTGTGTGGGTAGAATATATATCCCACGGGGGTAAAATTGAAAAAAGTTGAAAAATTTTTTTTTTGGACTTAGTCATTTTTCCGGCGTTTATCAGACTTTCAGATAGGGGAATTGTCAGTGAGCGTTCCGATTTCAGTTCCAGAGCGATTCGCCCAATGAGTCCTTGATATTTAGTCGTTTTCAGCCAATTTTCTGGATTTTTAAAAATTTCACTTTTTTGTGAAAATATCCACTAAATGAGGGAATAATATGTGTGTGGGTACCAAAGGAGAGTTTCAAATGTGTGTGGGTAGAATATATATCCCACGGGGATAAAATTGAAAAAAGTTGAAAGAAATTTTTTTTTGGACTTACTAATTTTTCCGGCGTTCTTCAGACTTTCAGATAGGGGAAATGTCAGTGAGCATTCCGATGTCAGTTCCAGAGCGATTCGCCCAATGAGTCCTTGATATTTAGTCGTTTTCAGCCAATTTTCTGGATTTTTGAAAATTTCACTTTTTTGTGAAAATATCCACTAAATGAGGGAATAATATGTGTGAGGGTACCCCAGGAGAGTTCCAAATGTGTGTGGGTAGAATATATATCCCACGGGGGTAAAATTGAAAAAAGTTGAAAAATTTTTTTTTTTGGACTTAGTCATTTTTCCGGCGTTTATCAGACTTTCAGCTAGGGGAAATGTCAGTGAGCGTTCCGATTTCAGTTCCAGAGCAATTTGCCCAATGAGTCCTTGATATTTAGTCATTTTCAGCCAATTTTCTGGATTTTTAAAAATTTAACTTTTTTGTGAAAATATCCACTAAATGAGGGAATAATATGTGTGAGGGTACCCCAGGAGAGTTCCAAATGTGTGTGGGTAGAATATATATCCCACGGGGATAAAATTGAAAAAAGTTGAAAAAAAATTTTTTTTTGGAATTAGTAATTTTTCTGGCGTTTATCAGACTTTCAGATAGGGGAAATGTCAGTGAGCATTCCGATTTCAGTTCCAGAGCGATTCGCCCTATGAGTCCTTGACATATAGTCGTTTTCAGCCAATTTTCTGGATTTTTGAAAATTTCACTTTTTTGTGAAAATATCCACTAAATGAGAGAATAATATGTGTGAGGGTACCCAAGGAGAGTTCCAAATGTGTGTGGGTAGAATATATATCCCACGGGGATAAAATTGAAAAAAGTTGAAAAAAATTTTTTTTTTGAATTAGTAATTTTTCCGGCGTTTATCAGACTTTCAGATAGGGGAAATGTCAGTGAGTGTTCCGATTTCAGTTCCAGAGCGATTCGCCCAATGCGTCCTTGACATTTAGTCGTTTTCAGGCAATTTTCTGGATTTTTGAAAATTTCACTTTTTTGTGAAAATATCCACTAAATGAGAGAATAATATGTGTGAGGGTACCCAAGGAGAGTTCCAAATGTGTGTGGGTAGAATATATATCCCACGGGGTAAAATTGAAAAAATTTAAAAAAAAATTTTTGGGGACTTAGTCATTTTTCCGGCGTTTATCAGACTTTCAGATAGGGGAATTGTCAGTGAGCGTTCCGATTTCAGTTCCAGAGCGATTCGCGCAATGAGTCCTTGATATTTAGTCGTTTTCAGGCAATTTTCTGGATTTTTAAAAATTTCACTTTTTTGTGAAAATATCCACTAAATGAGGGAATAATATGTGTGAGGGTACCAAAGGAGAGTTTCAAATGTGTGTGGGTAGAATATATATCCCACGGGGATAAAATTGAAAAAAGTTGAAAAAAATTTTTTTTTGGACTTACTAATTTTTCCGGCGTTCTTCAGACTTTCAGATAGGGGAAATGTCAGTGAGCATTCCGATGTCAGTTCCAGAGCGATTCGCCCAATGAGTCCTTGATATTTAGTCGTTTTCAGCCAATTTTCTGGATTTTTGAAAATTTCACTTTTTTGTGAAAATATCCACTAAATGAGAGAATAATATGTGTGAGGGTACCCCAGGAGAGTTCCAAATGTGTGTGGGTAGAATATATATCCCACGGGGGTAAAATTGAAAAAAGTTGAAAAATTTTTTTTTTTGGACTTAGTCATTTTTCAGGCGTTTATCAGACTTTCAGATAGGGGAAATGTCAATGAGCGTTCCGATTTCAGTTCCAGAGCGATTTGCCCAATGAGTCCTTGATATTTAGTCATTTTCAGCCAATTGTCTGGATTTTTGAAAATTTCACTTTTTTGTGAAAATATCCACTAAATGAGGGAATAATATGTGTGAGGGTACCCCAGGAGAGTTCCAAATGTGTGTGGGTAGAATATATATCCCACGGGGGTAAAATTGAAAAAAGTTGAAAAATTTTTTTTTTTGGACTTAGTCATTTTTCCGGCGTTTATCAGACTTTCAGATAGGGGAAATGTGAGTGAGCGTTCCGATTTCAGTTCCAGAGCGATTCGCCCATTGAGTCCTTGATATTTAGTCGTTTTCAGCCAATTTTCAGGATTTTTGAAAATTTCACTTTTTTGTGAAAATATCCACTAAATGAGAGAATAATATGTGTGAGGGTACTCCAGGAGAGTTCCAAATGTGTGTGGGTAGAATATATATCCCACGGGGGTAAAATTGAAAAAAAGTTGAAAAAAATTTTTTTTGGGACTTAGTCATTTTTCCGTCGTTTATCAGACTTTCAGATAGGGGAATTGTCAGTGAGCGTTCCGATTTCAGTTCCAGAGCGATTCGCCCAATGAGTCCTTGATATTTAGTCGTTTTCAGCCAATTTTCTGGATTTTTAAAAATTTCACTTTTTTGTGAAAATATCCACTAAATGAGGGAATAATATGTGTGAGGGTACCAAAGGAGAGTTCCAAATGTGTGTGGGTAGAATATATATCCCACGGGGATAAAATTGAAAAAAGTTGAAAAAAATTTTTTTTTAGACTTACTAATTTTTCCGGCGTTCATCAGACTTTCAGATAGGGGAAATGTCAGTGAGCATTCCGATATCAGTTCCAGAGCGATTCGCCCAATGAGTCCTTGATATTTAGTCGTTTTCAGCCAATTTTCTGGATTTTTGAAAATTTCACTTTTTTGTGAAAATATCCACTAAATGAGGGAATAATATGTGTGAGGGTACCCCAGGAGAGTTCCAAATGTGTGTGGGTAGAATATATATCCCACGGGGGTAAAATTGAAAAAAGTTGAAAAATTTTTTTTTTTGGACTTAGTCATTTTTCAGGCGTTTATCAGACTTTCAGATAGGGGAAATGTCAATGAGCGTTCCGATTTCAGTTCCAGAGCGATTTGCCCAATGAGTCATTGATATTTAGTCATTTTCAGCCAATTTTCTGGATTTTTGAAAATTTCACTTTTTTGTGAAAATATCCACTAAATGAGGGAATAATATGTGTGAGGGTACCCCAGGAGAGTTCCAAATGTGTGTGGGTAGAATATATATCCCACGGGGATAAAATTGAAAAAAGTTGCAAAAAATTTTTTTTGGGACTTAGTCATTTTTCCGTCGTTTATCAGACTTTCAGATAGGGGAAATGTGAGTGATTGTTCCGATTTCAGTTCCAGAGCGATTCGCCCAATGAGTCCTTGATATTTAGTCGTTTTCAGTCAATTTTCTGGATTTTTAAAAATTTCACTTTTTTGTGAAAATATCCACTAAATGAGGGAATAATATGTGTGAGGGTACCCCAGGAGAGTTATAAATGTGTGTGGGTAGAATATATATCCCACGGGGGTAAAATTGAAAAAAGTTGAAAAATTTTTTTTTTGGACTTAGTCATTTTTCCGGCGTTTATCAGACTTTCAGATAGCGGAAATGTCAGTGAGCATTTCGATTTCAGTTCCAGAGTGATTTGCCCAATGAGTCCTTGATATTTAGTCGTTTTCAGCCAATTTTCTGGATTTTTGAAAATTTCACTTTTTTGTGAAAATATCCACTAAATGAGAGAATAATATGTGTGAGGGTACTCCAGGAGAGTTCCAAATGTGTGTGGGTAGAATATATATCCCACGGGGGTAAAATTGAAAAAAGTTGAAAAAAATTTTTTTTGGGACTTAGTCATTTTTCCGTCGTTTATCAGACTTTCAGATAGGGGAATTGTCAGTGAGCGTTCCGATTTCAGTTCCAGAGCGATTCGCCCAATGAGTCCTTGATATTTAGTCGTTTTCAGCCAATTTTCTGGATTTTTAAAAATTTCACTTTTTTGTGAAAATATCCACTAAATGAGGGAATAATATGTGTGAGGGTACCAAAGGAGAGTTCCAAATGTGTGTGGGTAGAATATATATCCCACGGGGATAAAATTGAAAAAAGTTGAAAAAAATTTTTTTTTAGACTTAGTCATTTTTCCGGCGATCATCAGACTTTCAGATAGGGGAAATGTCAATGAGCGTTCCGATTTCAGTTCCAGAGCGATTTGCCCAATGAGTCATTGATATTTAGTCATTTTCAGCCAATTTTCTGGATTTTTGAAAATTTCACTTTTTTGTGAAAATATCCACTAAATGAGGGAATAATATGTGTGAGGGTACCCCAGGAGAGTTCCAAATGTGTGTGGGTAGAATATATATCCCACGGGGGTAAAATTGAAAAAAGTTGAAAAAAAATTTTTTGGGGACTTAGTCATTTTTCCGGCGTTTCTCAGACTTTCAGATAGGGGAATTGTCAGTGAGCGTTCCGATTTCAGTTCCAGAGCGATTCGCCCAATGAGTCCTTGATATTTAGTAGTTTTCAGCCAATTTTCTGGATTTTTAAAAATTTCACTTTTTTGTGAAAATATCCACTAAATGAGGGAATAATATGTGTGAGGATACCAAAGGAGAGTTCCAAATGTGTGTGGATAGAATATATATCCCACAGGGATAAAATTGAAAAAAGTTGAAAAAAATTTTTTTTTGGACTTACTAATTTTTCCGGCGTTCATCAGACTTTCAGATAGGGGAAATGTCAGTGAGCATTCCGATGTCAGTTCAAGAGCGATTCGCCCAATGAGTCCTTGATATTTAGTCGTTTTCAGCCAATTTTCTGGATTTTTAAAAATTTCACTTTTTTGTGAAAATATCCACTAAATGAGGGAATAATATGTGTGAGGGTACCCCAGGAGAGTTATAAATGTGTGTGGGTAGAATATATATCCCACAGGGGTAAAATTGAAAAAAGTTCAAAAATTTTTTTTTTGGACTTAGTCATTTTTCCGGCGTTTATCAGACTTTCAGATAGCGGAAATGTCAGTGAGCATTTCGATTTCAGTTCCAGAGTGATTTGCCCAATGAGTCCTTGATATTTAGTCGTTTTCAGCCAATTTTCTGGATTTTTGAAAATTTCACTTTTTTGTGAAAATATCCACTAAATGAGAGAATAATATGTGTGAGGGTACCCCAGGAGAGTTCCAAATGTGTGTGGGTAGAATATATATCCCACGGGGGTAAAATTGAAAAAAGTTGAAAAATTTTTTTTTTTGGACTTAGTCATTTTTCAGGCGTTTATCAGACTTTCAGATAGGGGAAATGTCAATGAGCGTTCCGATTTCAGTTCCAGAGCGATTTGCCCAATGAGTCCTTGATATTTAGTCATTTTCAGCCAATTGTCTGGATTTTTGAAAATTTCACTTTTTTGTGAAAATATCCACTAAATGAGGGAATAATATGTGTGAGGGTACCCCAGGAGAGTTCCAAATGTGTGTGGGTAGAATATATATCCCACGGGGGTAAAATTGAAAAAAGTTTAAAAATTTTTTTTTTTGGACTTAGTCATTTTTCCGGCGTTTATCAGACTTTCAGATAGGGGAAATGTGAGTGAGCGTTCCGATTTCAGTTCCAGAGCGATTCGCCCATTGAGTCCTTGATATTTAGTCGTTTTCAGCCAATTTTCAGGATTTTTGAAAATTTCACTTTTTTGTGAAAATATCCACTAAATGAGGGAATAATATGTATGAGGGTACCCCAGGAGAGCTCCAAATGTGTGTGGGTAGAATATATATCCCACGGGGGTAAAATTGAAAAAAGTTGAAAAAAAATTTTTTGGGGACTTAGTCATTTTTCCGTCGTTTATCAGACTTTCAGATAGGGGAATTGTCAGTGAGCGTTCCGATTTCAGTTCCAGAGCGATTCGCCCAATGAGTCCTTGATATTTAGTCGTTTTCAGCCAATTTTCTGGATTTTTAAAAATTTCACTTTTTTGTGAAAATATCCACTAAATGAGGGAATAATATGTGTGAGGGTACCCCAGGAGAGTTATAAATGTGTGTGGGTAGAATATATATCCCACGGGGGTAAAATTGAAAAAAGTTGAAAAATTTTTTTTTTGGACTTAGTCATTTTTCCGGCGTTTATCAGACTTTCAGATAGCGGAAATGTCAGTGAGCATTTCGATTTCAGTTCCAGAGTGATTTGCCCAATGAGTCCTTGATATTTAGTCGTTTTCAGCCAATTTTCTGGATTTTTGAAAATTTCACTTTTTTGTGAAAATATCCACTAAATGAGAGAATAATATGTGTGAGGGTACTCCAGGAGAGTTCCAAATGTGTGTGGGTAGAATATATATCCCACGGGGGTAAAATTGAAAAAAGTTGAAAAAAATTTTTTTTGGGACTTAGTCTTTTTTCCGTCGTTTATCAGACTTTCAGATAGGGGAATTGTCAGTGAGCGTTCCGATTTCAGTTCCAGAGCGATTCGCCCAATGAGTCCTTGATATTTAGTCGTTTTCAGCCAATTTTCTGGATTTTTAAAAATTTCACTTTTTTGTGAAAATATCCACTAAATGAGGGAATAATATGTGTGAGGGTACCAAAGGAGAGTTCCAAATGTGTGTGGGTAGAATATATATCCCACGGGGATAAAATTGAAAAAAGTTGAAAAAAATTTTTTTTTAGACTTAGTCATTTTTCCGGCGTTCATCAGACTTTCAGATAGGGGAAATGTCAATGAGCATTCCGATTTCAGTTCCAGAGCGATTTGCCCAATGAGTCCTTGATATTTAGTCATTTTCAGCCAATTGTCTGGATTTTTGAAAATTTCACTTTTTTGTGAAAATATCCACTAAATGAGGGAATAATATGTGTGAGGGTACCCCAGGAGAGTTCCAAATGTGTGTGGGTAGAATATATATCCCACGGGGGTAAAATTGAAAAAAGTTGAAAAATTTTTTTTTTTGGACTTAGTCATTTTTCAGGCGTTTATCAGACTTTCAGATAGGGGAAATGTGAGTGAGCGTTCCGATTTCAGTTCCAGAGCGATTCGCCCATTGAGTCCTTGATATTTAGTCGTTTTCAGCCAATTTTCAGGATTTTTGAAAATTTCACTTTTTTGTGAAAATATCCACTAAATGAGGGAATAATATGTATGAGGGTACCCCAGGAGAGCTCCAAATGTGTGTGGGTAGAATATATATCCCACGGGGGTAAAATTGAAAAAAGTTGACAAAAAATTTTTTGGGGACTTAGTCATTTTTCCGGCGTTTCTCAGACTTTCAGATAGGGGAATTGTCAGTGAGCGTTCCGATTTCAGTTCCAGAGCGATTCGCCCAATGAGTCCTTGATATTTAGTCGTTTTCAGCCAATTTTCTGGATTTTTAAAAATTTCACTTTTTTGTGAAAATATCCACTAAATGAGGGAATAATATGTGTGAGGGTACCAAAGGAGAGTTCCAAATGTGTGTGGGTAGAATATATATCCCACAGGGATAAAATTGAAAAAAGTTGAAAAAAATTTTTTTTTGGACTTACTAATTTTTCCGGCGTTCATCAGACTTTCAGATAGGGGAAATGTCAGTGAGCATTCCGATGTCAGTTCAAGAGCGATTCGCCCAATGAGTCCTTGATATTTAGTCGTTTTCAGCCAATTTTCTGGATTTTTGAAAATTTCACTTTTTTGTGAAAATATCCACTAAATGACGGAATAATATGTGTGAGGGTACCCCAGGAGAGTTCCAAATGTGTGTGGGTAGAATATATATCCCACGGGGATAAAATTGAAAAAAGTTGCAAAAAATTTTTTTTGGGACTTAGTCATTTTTCCGTCGTTTATCAGACTTTCAGATAGGGGAAATGTGAGTGATTGTTCCGATTTCAGTTCCAGAGCGATTCGCCCAATGAGTCCTTGATATTTAGTCGTTTTCAGCCAATTTTCTGGATTTTTAAAAATTTCACTTTTTTGTGAAAATATCCACTAAATGAGGGAATAATATGTGTGAGGGTACCCCAGGAGAGTTATAAATGTGTGTGGGTAGAATATATATCCCACGGGGGTAAAATTGAAAAAAGTTGAAAAATTTTTTTTTTGGACTTAGTCATTTTTCCGGCGTTTATCAGACTTTCAGATAGCGGAAATGTCAGTGAGCATTTCGATTTCAGTTCCAGAGTGATTTGCCCAATGAGTCCTTGATATTTAGTCGTTTTCAGCCAATTTTCTGGATTTTTGAAAATTTCACTTTTTTGTGAAAATATCCACTAAATGAGGGAATAATATGTGTGAGGGTACCAAAGGAGAGTTCCAAATGAGTGTGGGTAGAATATATATCCCACGGGGATAAAATTGAAAAAAGTTGAAAAATTTTTTTTTTTGGACTTAGTCATTTTTCAGGCGTTTATCAGACTTTCAGATAGGGGAAATGTCAATGAGCGTTCCGATTTCAGTTCCAGAGCGATTTGCCCAATGAGTCATTGATATTTAGTCGTTTTCAGCCAATTTTCTGGATTTTTAAAAATTTCACTTTTTTGTGAAAATATCCACTAAATGAGGGAATAATATGTGTGAGGGTACCCCAGGAGAGTTATAAATGTGTGTGGGTAGAATATATATCCCACAGGGGTAAAATTGAAAAAAGTTCAAAAATTTTTTTTTTGGACTTAGTCATTTTTCCGGCGTTTATCAGACTTTCAGATAGCGGAAATGTCAGTGAGCATTTCGATTTCAGTTCCAGAGTGATTTGCCTAATGAGTCCTTGATATTTAGTCGTTTTCAGCCAATTTTCTGGATTTTTGAAAATTTCACTTTTTTGTGAAAATATCCACTAAATGAGAGAATAATATGTGTGAGGGTACCCCAGGAGAGTTCCAAATGTGTGTGGGTAGAATATATATCCCACGGGGGTAAAATTGAAAAAAGTTGAAAAATTTTTTTTTTTGGACTTAGTCATTTTTCAGGCGTTTATCAGACTTTCAGATAGGGGAAATGTCAATGAGCGTTCCGATTTCAGTTCCAGAGCGATTTGCCCAATGAGTCCTTGATATTTAGTCATTTTCAGCCAATTGTCTGGATTTTTGAAAATTTCACTTTTTTGTGAAAATATCCACTAAATGAGGGAATAATATGTGTGAGGGTACCCCAGGAGAGTTCCAAATGTGTGTGGGTAGAATATATATCCCACGGGGGTAAAATTGAAAAAAGTTTAAAAATTTTTTTTTTTGGACTTAGTCATTTTTCCGGCGTTTATCAGACTTTCAGATAGGGGAAATGTGAGTGAGCGTTCCGATTTCAGTTCCAGAGCGATTCGCCCATTGAGTCCTTGATATTTAGTCGTTTTCAGCCAATTTTCAGGATTTTTGAAAATTTCACTTTTTTGTGAAAATATCCACTAAATGAGGGAATAATATGTATGAGGGTACCCCAGGAGAGCTCCAAATGTGTGTGGGTAGAATATATATCCCACGGGGGTAAAATTGAAAAAAGTTGAAAAAAAATTTTTTGGGGACTTAGTCATTTTTCCGTCGTTTATCAGACTTTCAGATAGGGGAATTGTCAGTGAGCGTTCCGATTTCAGTTCCAGAGCGATTCGCCCAATGAGTCCTTGATATTTAGTCGTTTTCAGCCAATTTTCTGGATTTTTAAAAATTTCACTTTTTTGTGAAAATATCCACTAAATGAGGGAATAATATGTGTGAGGGTACCCCAGGAGAGTTATAAATGTGTGTGGGTAGAATATATATCCCACGGGGGTAAAATTGAAAAAAGTTGAAAAATTTTTTTTTTGGACTTAGTCATTTTTCCGGCGTTTATCAGACTTTCAGATAGCGGAAATGTCAGTGAGCATTTCGATTTCAGTTCCAGAGTGATTTGCCCAATGAGTCCTTGATATTTAGTCGTTTTCAGCCAATTTTCTGGATTTTTGAAAATTTCACTTTTTTGTGAAAATATCCACTAAATGAGAGAATAATATGTGTGAGGGTACTCCAGGAGAGTTCCAAATGTGTGTGGGTAGAATATATATCCCACGGGGGTAAAATTGAAAAAAGTTGAAAAAAATTTTTTTTGGGACTTAGTCTTTTTTCCGTCGTTTATCAGACTTTCAGATAGGGGAATTGTCAGTGAGCGTTCCGATTTCAGTTCCAGAGCGATTCGCCCAATGAGTCCTTGATATTTAGTCGTTTTCAGCCAATTTTCTGGATTTTTAAAAATTTCACTTTTTTGTGAAAATATCCACTAAATGAGGGAATAATATGTGTGAGGGTACCAAAGGAGAGTTCCAAATGTGTGTGGGTAGAATATATATCCCACGGGGATAAAATTGAAAAAAGTTGAAAAAAATTTTTTTTTAGACTTAGTCATTTTTCCGGCGTTCATCAGACTTTCAGATAGGGGAAATGTCAATGAGCATTCCGATTTCAGTTCCAGAGCGATTTGCCCAATGAGTCCTTGATATTTAGTCATTTTCAGCCAATTGTCTGGATTTTTGAAAATTTCACTTTTTTGTGAAAATATCCACTAAATGAGGGAATAATATGTGTGAGGGTACCCCAGGAGAGTTCCAAATGTGTGTGGGTAGAATATATATCCCACGGGGGTAAAATTGAAAAAAGTTGAAAAATTTTTTTTTTTGGACTTAGTCATTTTTCAGGCGTTTATCAGACTTTCAGATAGGGGAAATGTGAGTGAGCGTTCCGATTTCAGTTCCAGAGCGATTCGCCCATTGAGTCCTTGATATTTAGTCGTTTTCAGCCAATTTTCAGGATTTTTGAAAATTTCACTTTTTTGTGAAAATATCCACTAAATGAGGGAATAATATGTATGAGGGTACCCCAGGAGAGCTCCAAATGTGTGTGGGTAGAATATATATCCCACGGGGGTAAAATTGAAAAAAGTTGACAAAAAATTTTTTGGGGACTTAGTCATTTTTCCGGCGTTTCTCAGACTTTCAGATAGGGGAATTGTCAGTGAGCGTTCCGATTTCAGTTCCAGAGCGATTCGCCCAATGAGTCCTTGATATTTAGTCGTTTTCAGCCAATTTTCTGGATTTTTAAAAATTTCACTTTTTTGTGAAAATATCCACTAAATGAGGGAATAATATGTGTGAGGGTACCAAAGGAGAGTTCCAAATGTGTGTGGGTAGAATATATATCCCACAGGGATAAAATTGAAAAAAGTTGAAAAAAATTTTTTTTTGGACTTACTAATTTTTCCGGCGTTCATCAGACTTTCATATAGGGGAAATGTCAGTGAGCATTCCGATGTCAGTTCAAGAGCGATTCGCCCAATGAGTCCTTGATATTTAGTCGTTTTCAGCCAATTTTCTGGATTTTTGAAAATTTCACTTTTTTGTGAAAATATCCACTAAATGACGGAATAATATGTGTGAGGGTACCCCAGGAGAGTTCCAAATGTGTGTGGGTAGAATATATATCCCACGGGGATAAAATTGAAAAAAGTTGCAAAAAATTTTTTTTGGGACTTAGTCATTTTTCCGTCGTTTATCAGACTTTCAGATAGGGGAAATGTGAGTGATTGTTCCGATTTCAGTTCCAGAGCGATTCGCCCAATGAGTCCTTGATATTTAGTCGTTTTCAGCCAATTTTCTGGATTTTTAAAAATTTCACTTTTTTGTGAAAATATCCACTAAATGAGGGAATAATATGTGTGAGGGTACCCCAGGAGAGTTATAAATGTGTGTGGGTAGAATATATATCCCACGGGGGTAAAATTGAAAAAAGTTGAAAAATTTTTTTTTTGGACTTAGTCATTTTTCCGGCGTTTATCAGACTTTCAGATAGCGGAAATGTCAGTGAGCATTTCGATTTCAGTTCCAGAGTGATTTGCCCAATGAGTCCTTGATATTTAGTCGTTTTCAGCCAATTTTCTGGATTTTTGAAAATTTCACTTTTTTGTGAAAATATCCACTAAATGAGGGAATAATATGTGTGAGGGTACCAAAGGAGAGTTCCAAATGAGTGTGGGTAGAATATATATCCCACGGGGATAAAATTGAAAAAAGTTGAAAAATTTTTTTTTTTGGACTTAGTCATTTTTCAGGCGTTTATCAGACTTTCAGATAGGGGAAATGTCAATGAGCGTTCCGATTTCAGTTCCAGAGCGATTTGCCCAATGAGTCATTGATATTTAGTCATTTTCAGCCAATTTTCTGGATTTTTGAAAATTTCACTTTTTTGTGAAAATATCCACTAAATGAGGGAATAATATGTGTGAGGGTACCCCAGGAGAGTTCCAAATGTGTGTGGGTAGAATATATATCCCACGGGGGTAAAATTGAAAAAAGTTGAAAAATTTTTTTTTTTGGACTTAGTCATTTTTCCGGCGTTTATCAGACTTTCAGATAGGGGAAATGTGAGTGAGCGTTCCGATTTCAGTTCCAGAGCGATTCGCCCATTGAGTCCTTGATATTTAGTCGTTTTCAGCCAATTTTCAGGATTTTTGAAAATTTCACTTTTTTGTGAAAATATCCACTAAATGAGGGAATAATATGTATGAGGGTACCCCAGGAGAGCTCCAAATGTGTGTGGGTAGAATATATATCCCACGGGGGTAAAATTGAAAAAAGTTGAAAAAAAATTTTTTGGGGACTTAGTCATTTTTCCGGCGTTTCTCAGATTTTCAGATAGGGGAATTGTCAGTGAGCGTTCCGATTTCAGTTCCAGAGCGATTCGCCCAATGAGTCCTTGATATTTAGTCGTTTTCAGCCAATTTTCTGGATTTTTAAAAATTTCACTTTTTTGTGAAAATATCCACTAAATGAGGGAATAATATGTGTGAGGGTACCAAAGGAGAGTTCCAAATGTGTGTGGGTAGAATATATATCCCACAGGGATAAAATTGAAAAAAGTTGAAAAAAATTTTTTTTTGGACTTACTAATTTTTCCGGCGTTCATCAGACTTTCAGATAGGGGAAATGTCAGTGAGCATTCCGATGTCAGTTCAAGAGCGATTCGCCCAATGAGTCCTTGATATTTAGTCGTTTTCAGCCAATTTTCTGGATTTTTGAAAATTTCACTTTTTTGTGAAAATATCCACTAAATGAGGGAATAATATGTGTGAGGGTACCCCAGGAGAGTTCCAAATGTGTGTGGGTAGAATATATATCCCACGGGGGTAAAATTGAAAAAAGTTGAAAAATTTTTTTTTTTGGACTTAGTCATTTTTCAGGCGTTTATCAGACTTTCAGATAGGGGAAATGTCAATGAGCGTTCCGATTTCAGTTCCAGAGCGATTTGCCCAATGAGTCCTTGATATTTAGTCATTTTCAGCCAATTGTCTGGATTTTTGAAAATTTCACTTTTTTGTGAAAATATCCACTAAATGAGGGAATAATATGTGTGAGGGTACCCCAGGAGAGTTCCAAATGTGTGTGGGTAGAACATATATCCCATGGGGGTAAAATTGAAAAAAGTTGAAAAATTTTTTTTTTTGGACTTAGTCATTTTTCCGGCGTTTATCAGACTTTCAGATAGGGGAAATGTGAGTGAGCGTTCCAATTTCAGTTCCAGAGTGATTCGCCCATTGAGTCCTTGATATTTAGTCGATTTCAGCCAATTTTCAGGATTTTTGAAAATTTCACTTTTTTGTGAAAATATCCACTAAATGAGGGAATAATATGTATGAGGGTACCCCAGGAGAGCTCCAAATGTGTGTGGGTAGAATATATATCCCACGGGGGTAAAATTGAAAAAAGTTGAAAAAAAATTTTTTGGGGACTTAGTCATTTTTCCGGCGTTTCTCAGACTTTCAGATAGGGGAATTGTCAGTGAGCGTTCCGATTTCAGTTCCAGAGCGATTCGCCCAATGAGTCCTTGATATTTAGTCGTTTTCAGCCAATTTTCTGGATTTTTGAAAATTTCACTTTTTTGTGAAAATATCCACTAAATGAGGGAATAATATGTGTGAGGGTACCCCAGGAGAGTTATAAATGTGTGTGGGTAGAATATATATCCCACGGGGGTAAAATTGAAAAAAGTTGAAAAATTTTTTTTTTGGACTTAGTCATTTTTCCGGCGTTTATCAGACTTTCAGATAGCGGAAATGTCAGTGAGCATTTCGATTTCAGTTCCAGAGTGATTTGCCCAATGAGTCCTTGATATTTAGTCGTTTTCAGCCAATTTTCTGTATTTTTGAAAATTTCACTTTTTTGTGAAAATATCCACTAAATGAGAGAATAATATGTGTGAGGGTACTCCAGGAGAGTTCCAAATGTGTGTGGGTAGAATATATATCCCACGGGGGTAAAATTGAAAAAAGTTGAAAAAAATATTTTTTGGGACTTAGTCATTTTTCCGTCGTTTATCAGACTTTCAGATAGGGGAATTGTCAGTGAGCGTTCCGATTTCAGTTCCAGAGCGATTCGCCCAATGAGTCCTTGATATTTAGTCGTTTTCAGCCAATTTTCTGGATTTTTAAAAATTTCACTTTTTTGTGAAAATATCCACTAAATGAGGGAATAATATGTGTGAGGGTACCAAAGGAGAGTTCCAAATGTGTGTGGGTAGAATATATATCCCACGGGGATAAAATTGAAAAAAGTTGAAAAAAATTTTTTTTTAGACTTACTAATTTTTCCGGCGTTCATCAGACTTTCAGATAGGGGAAATGTCAGTGAGCATTCCGATATCAGTTCCAGAGCGATTTGCCCAATGAGTCCTTGATATTTAGTCGTTTTCAGCCAATTTTCTGGATTTTTGAAAATTTCACTTTTTTGTGAAAATATCCACTAAATGAGGGAATAATATGTGTGAGGGTACCCCAGGAGAGTTCCAAATGTGTGTGGGTAGAATATATATCCCACGGGGGTAAAATTGAAAAAAGTTGAAAAATTTTTTTTTTTTGGACTTAGTCATTTTTCAGGCGTTTATCAGACTTTCAGATAGGGGAAATGTCAATGAGCGTTCCGATTTCAGTTCCAGAGCGATTCGCCCATTGAGTCCTTGATATTTAGTCGTTTTCAGCCAATTTTCAGGATTTTTGAAAATTTCACTTTTTTGTGAAAATATCCACTAAATGAGGGAATAATATGTATGAGGGTACCCCAGGAGAGCTCCAAATGTGTGTGGGTAGAATATATATCCCACGGGGATAAAATTGAAAAAAGTTGCAAAAAATTTTTTTTGGGACTTAGTCATTTTTCCGGCGTTTATCAGACATTCAGATAGGGGAAATGTGAGTGATTGTTCCGATTTCAGTTCCAGAGCGATTCGCCCAATGAGTCCTTGATATTTAGTCGTTTTCAGCCAATTTTCTGGATTTTTAAAAATTTCACTTTTTTGTGAAAATATCCACTAAATGAGGGAATAATATGTGTGAGGGTACACCAGGAGAGTTATAAATGTGTGTGGGTAGAATATATATCCCACGGGGGTAAAATTGAAAAAAGTTGAAAAAAATTTTTTTTTAGACTTACTAATTTTTCCGGCGTTCATCAGACTTTCAGATAGGGGAAATGTCAGTGAGCATTCCGATATCAGTTCCAGAGCGATTCGCCCAATGAGTCCTTGATATTTAGTCGTTTTCAGCCAATTTTCTGGATTTTTGAAAATTTCACTTTTTTGTGAAAATATCCACTAAATGAGGGAATAATATGTGTGAGGGTACCCCAGGAGAGTTCCAAATGTGTGTGGGTAGAATATATATCCCACGGGGGTAAAATTGAAAAAAGTTGAAAAAATTTTTTTTTTGGACTTAGTCATTTTTCCGTTGTTTATCAGACTTTCAGATAGGGGAAATGTCAATGAGCATTCCGATTTCAGTTCCAGAGCGATTTGCCCAGTGAGTCCTTGATATTTAGTCATTTTCAGCCAATTTTCTGGATTTTTGAAAATTTCACTTTTTTGTGAAAATATCCACTAAATGAGGGAATAATATGTGTGAGGGTACCCCAGGAGAGTTCCAAATGTGTGTGGGTAGAATATATATCCCACGGGGGTAAAATTGAAAAAAGTTGAAAAATTTTTTTTTTTGGACTTAGTCATTTTTCAGGCGTTTATCAGACTTTCAGATAGGGGAAATGTCAATGAGCGTTCCGATTTCAGTTCCAGAGCGATTTGCCCAATGAGTCATTGATATTTAGTCATTTTCAGCCAATTTTCTGGATTTTTGAAAATTTCACTTTTTTGTGAAAATATCCACTAAATGAGGGAATAATATGTGTGAGGGTACCCCAGGAGAGTTCCAAATGTGTGTGGGTAGAATATATATCCCACGGGGGTAAAATTAAAAAAAGTTGAAAAATTTTTTTTTTTTGGACTTAGTCATTTTTCCGGCGTTTATCAGACTTTCAGATAGGGGAAATGTGAGTGAGCGTTCCGATTTCAGTTCCAGAGCGATTCGCCCATTGAGTCCTTGATATTTAGTCGTTTTCAGCCAATTTTCAGGATTTTTGAAAATTTCACTTTTTTGTGAAAATATCCACTAAATGAGGGAATAATATGTATGAGGGTACCCCAGGAGAGCTCCAAATGTGTGTGGGTAGAATATATATCCCACAGGGATAAAATTGAAAAAAGTTGAAAAAAATTTTTTTTTGGACTTACTAATTTTTCCGGCGTTCATCAGACTTTCAGATAGGGGAAATGTCAGTGAGCATTCCGATGTCAGTTCAAGAGCGATTCGCCCAATGAGTCCTTGATATTTAGTCGTTTTCAGCCAATTTTCTGGATTTTTGAAAATTTCACTTTTTTGTGAAAATATCCACTAAATGAGGGAATAATATGTGTGAGGGTACCCCAGGAGAGTTCCAAATGTGTGTGGGTAGAATATATATCCCACGGGGGTAAAATTGCAAAAAGTTGAAAAAATTTTTTTTTTGGACTTAGTCATTTTTCCGTTGTTTATCAGACTTTCAGATAGGGGAAATGTCAATGAGCATTCCGATTTCAGTTCCAGAGCGATTTGCCCAGTGAGTCCTTGATATTTAGTCATTTTCAGCCAATTTTCTGGATTTTTGAAAATTTCACTTTTTTGTGAAAATATCCACTAAATGAGGGAATAATATGTGTGAGGGTACCAAAGGAGAGTTCCAAATGTGTGTGGTTAGAATATATATCCCACAGGGATAAAATTGAAAAAAGTTGAAAAAAATTTTTTTTTGGACTTACTAATTTTTCCGGCGTTCATCAGACTTTCAGATAGGGGAAATGTCAGTGAGCATTCCGATGTCAGTTCAAGAGCGATTCGCCCAATGAGTGCTTGATATTTAGTCGTTTTCAGCCAATTTTCTGGATTTTTGAAAATTTCACTTTTTTGTGAAAATATCCACTAAATGAGGGAATAATATGTGTGAGGGTACCCCAGGAGAGTTCCAAATGTGTGTGGGTAGAATATATATCCCACGGGGGTAAAATTGAAAAAAGTTGAAAAATTTTTTTTTTTGGACTTAGTCATTTTTCAGGCGTTTATCAGACTTTCAGATAGGGGAAATGTCAATGAGCGTTCCGATTTCAGTTCCAGAGCGATTTGCCCAATGAGTCCTTGATATTTAGTCATTTTCAGCCAATTTTCTGGATTTTTGAAAATTTCACTTTTTTGTGAAAATATCCACTAAATGAGGGAATAATATGTGTGAGGGTACCCCAGGAGAGTTCCAAATGTGTGTGGGTAGAATATATATCCCACGGGGGTAAAATTGAAAAAAGTTGAAAAATTTTTTTTTTTGGACTTAGTCATTTTTCAGGCGTTTATCAGACTTTCAGATAGGGGAAATGTCAATGAGCGTTCCGATTTCAGTTCCAGAGCGATTTGCCCACTGAGTCCTTGATATTTAGTCATTTTCAGCCAATTTTCTGGATTTTTGAAAATTTCACTTTTTTGTGAAAATATCCACTAAATGAGGGAATAATATGTGTGAGGGTACCCCAGGAGAGTTCCAAATGTGTGTGCGTAGAATATATATCCAACGGGGGTAAAATTGAAAAAAGTTGAAAAAAATTTTTTTTTAGACTTACTAATTTTTCCGGCGTTCATCAGACTTTCAGATAGGGGAAATGTCAGTGAGCATTCCGATATCAGTTCCAGAGTGATTCGCCCAATGAGTCCTTGACATTTAGTCGTTTTCAGCCAATTTTCTGGATTTTTGAAAATTTCACTTTTTTGTGAAAATATCCACTAAATGAGGGAATAATATGTGTGAGGGTACCCCAGGAGAGTTCCAAATGTGTGTGGGTAGAATATATATCCCACGGGGGTAAAATTGAAAAAAGTTGAAAAAATTTTTTTTTTGGACTTGGTCATTTTTCCGGCGTTTATCAGACTTTCAGATAGGGGAAATGTCAATGAGCATTCCGATTTCAGTTCCAGAGCGATTCGCCCAATGAATACTTGATATTTAGTCGTTTTCAGCCAATTTTCTTGATTTTTAAAAATTTCACTTTTTTGTGAAAATATCCACTAAATGAGGGAATAATATGTGTGAGGGTACCAAAGGAGAGTTCCAAATGTGTGTGGTTAGAATATATATCCCACAGGGATAAAATTGAAAAAAGTTGAAAAAAATTTTTTTTTGGACTTACTAATTTTTCCAGCGTTCATCAGACTTTCAGATAGGGGAAATGTCAGTGAGCATTCCGATGTCAGTTCAAGAGCGATTCGCCCAATGAGTCCTTGATATTTAGTCGTTTTCAGCCAATTTTCTGGATTTTTGAAAATTTCACTTTTTTGTGAAAATATCCACTAAATGAGGGAATAATATGTGTGAGGGTACCCCAGGAGAGTTCCAAATGTGTGTGGGTAGAATATATATCCCACGGGGGTAAAATTGAAAAAAGTTGAAAAAATTTTTTTTTTGGACTTGGTCATTTTTCCGGCGTTTATCAGACTTTCAGATAGGGGAAATGTCAATGAGCATTCCGATTTCAGTTCCAGAGCGATTCGCCCAATGAATACTTGATATTTAGTCGTTTTCAGCCAATTTTCTGGATTTTTAAAAATTTCACTTTTTTGTGAAAATATCCACTAAATGAGGGAATAATATGTGTGAGGGTACCAAAGGAGAGTTCCAAATGTGTGTGGTTAAAATATATATCCCACAGGGATAAAATTGAAAAAAGTTGAAAAAAATTTTTTTTTGGACTTACTAATTTTTCCGTCGTTTATCAGACTTTCAGATAGGGGAAATGTCAGTGAGCATTCCGATGTCAGTTCAAGAGCGATTCGCCCAATGAGTCCTTGATATTTAGTCGTTTTCAGCCAATTTTCTGGATTTTTGAAAATTTCACTTTTTTGTGAAAATATCCACTAAATGAGGGAATAATATGTGTGAGGGTACCCCAGGAGAGTTCCAAATGTGTGTGGGTAGAATATATATCCCACGGGGGTAAAATTGAAAAAAGTTGAAAAATTTTTTTTTTTGGACTTAGTCATTTTTCCGGCGTTTATCAGACTTTCAGATAGGGGAAATGTGAGTGAGCGTTCTGATTTCAGTTCCAGAGCGATTCGCCCATTGAGTCCTTGATATTTAGTCGTTTTCAGCCAATTTTCAGGATTTTTGAAAATTTCACTTTTTTGTGAAAATATCCACTAAATGAGGGAATAATATGTATGAGGGTACCCCAGGAGAGCTCCAAATGTGTGTGGGTAGAATATATATCCCACGGGGGTAAAATTGAAAAAAGTTGAAAAAAATTTTTTTGGGGACTTAGTCATTTTTCCGGCGTTTCTCAGACTTTCAGATAGGGGAATTGTCAGTGAGTGTTCCGATTTCAGTTCCAGAGCGATTCGCCCAATGAGTCCTTGATATTTAGTCGTTTTCAGCCAATTTTCTGGATTTTTAAAAATTTCACTTTTTTCTGAAAATATCCACTAAATGAGGGAATAATATGTGTGAGGATACCAAAGGAGAGTTCCAAATGTGTGTGGGTAGAATATATATCCCACGGGGGTAAAATTGAAAAAAGTTGAAAAAAAATTTTTTTTTGGAATTAGTAATTTTTCCGGCTTTTATCAGACTTTCAGATAGGGGAAATGTCAGTGAGCGTTCCGATTTCAGTTCCAGAGCGATTCGCCCAATGAGTCCTTGACATTTAGTCGTTTTCAGCCAATTTTCTGGATTTTTAAAAATTTCACTTTTTTGTGAAAATATCCACTAAATGAGGGAATAATATGTGTGAGGGTACCAAAGGAGAGTTCCAAATGTGTGTGGTTAGAATATATATCCCACAGGGATAAAATTGAAAAAAGTTTAAAAAAATTTTTTTTTGGACTTACTAATTTTTCCGGCGTTCATCAGACTTTCAGATAGGGGAATTGTCAGTGAGCATTCCGATTTCAGTTCCAGAGCGATTCGCCCAATGAGTCCTTGATATTTAGTCGTTTTCAGCCAATTTTCTGGATTTTTAAAAATTTCACTTTTTTGTGAAAATATCCACTAAATGAGGGAATAATATGTGTGAGGGTACCAAAGGAGAGTTCCAAATGTGTGTGGGTAGAATATATATCCCACGGGGATAAAATTGAAAAAAGTTGAAAAAAATTTTTTTTTAGACTTACTAATTTTTCCGGCGTTCATCAGACTTTCAGATAGGGGAAATGTCAGTGAGCATTCCGATATCAGTTCCAGAGTGATTCGCCCAATGAGTCCTTGACATTTAGTCGTTTTCAGCCAATTTTCTGGATTTTTGAAAATTTCACTTTTTTGTGAAAATATCCACTAAATGAGGGAATAATATGTGTGAGGGTACCAAAGGAGAGTTCCAAATGTGTGTGGTTAGAATATATATCCCACAGGGATAAAATTGAAAAAAGTTGAAAAAAATTTTTTTTTGGACTTACTAATTTTTCCGGCGTTCATCAGACTTTCAGATAGGGGAAATGTCAGTGAGCATTCCGATGTCAGTTCAAGAGCGATTCGCCCAATGAGTGCTTGATATTTAGTCGTTTTCAGCCAATTTTCTGGATTTTTGAAAATTTCACTTTTTTGTGAAAATATCCACTAAATGAGGGAATAATATGTGTGAGGGTACCCCAGGAGAGTTCCAAATGTGTGTGGGTAGAATATATATCCCACGGGGGTAAAATTGAAAAAAGTTGAAAAATTTTTTTTTTTGGACTTAGTCATTTTTCAGGCGTTTATCAGACTTTCAGATAGGGGAAATGTCAATGAGCGTTCCGATTTCAGTTCCAGAGCGATTTGCCCAATGAGTCCTTGATATTTAGTCATTTTCAGCCAATTTTCTGGATTTTTGAAAATTTCACTTTTTTGTGAAAATATCCACTAAATGAGGGAATAATATGTGTGAGGGTACCCCAGGAGAGTTCCAAATGTGTGTGGGTAGAATATATATCCCACGGGGGTAAAATTGAAAAAAGTTGAAAAATTTTTTTTTTTGGACTTAGTCATTTTTCAGGCGTTTATCAGACTTTCAGATAGGGGAAATGTCAATGAGCGTTCCGATTTCAGTTCCAGAGCGATTTGCCCACTGAGTCCTTGATATTTAGTCATTTTCAGCCAATTTTCTGGATTTTTGAAAATTTCACTTTTTTGTGAAAATATCCACTAAATGAGGGAATAATATGTGTGAGGGTACCCCAGGAGAGTTCCAAATGTGTGTGCGTAGAATATATATCCAACGGGGGTAAAATTGAAAAAAGTTGAAAAAAATTTTTTTTTAGACTTACTAATTTTTCCGGCGTTCATCAGACTTTCAGATAGGGGAAATGTCAGTGAGCATTCCGATATCAGTTCCAGAGTGATTCGCCCAATGAGTCCTTGACATTTAGTCGTTTTCAGCCAATTTTCTGGATTTTTGAAAATTTCACTTTTTTGTGAAAATATCCACTAAATGAGGGAATAATATGTGTGAGGGTACCCCAGGAGAGTTCCAAATGTGTGTGGGTAGAATATATATCCCACGGGGGTAAAATTGAAAAAAGTTGAAAAAATTTTTTTTTTGGACTTGGTCATTTTTCCGGCGTTTATCAGACTTTCAGATAGGGGAAATGTCAATGAGCATTCCGATTTCAGTTCCAGAGCGATTCGCCCAATGAATACTTGATATTTAGTCGTTTTCAGCCAATTTTCTTGATTTTTAAAAATTTCACTTTTTTGTGAAAATATCCACTAAATGAGGGAATAATATGTGTGAGGGTACCAAAGGAGAGTTCCAAATGTGTGTGGTTAGAATATATATCCCACAGGGATAAAATTGAAAAAAGTTGAAAAAAATTTTTTTTTGGACTTACTAATTTTTCCAGCGTTCATCAGACTTTCAGATAGGGGAAATGTCAGTGAGCATTCCGATGTCAGTTCAAGAGCGATTCGCCCAATGAGTCCTTGATATTTAGTCGTTTTCAGCCAATTTTCTGGATTTTTGAAAATTTCACTTTTTTGTGAAAATATCCACTAAATGAGGGAATAATATGTGTGAGGGTACCCCAGGAGAGTTCCAAATGTGTGTGGGTAGAATATATATCCCACGGGGGTAAAATTGAAAAAAGTTGAAAAAATTTTTTTTTTGGACTTGGTCATTTTTCCGGCGTTTATCAGACTTTCAGATAGGGGAAATGTCAATGAGCATTCCGATTTCAGTTCCAGAGCGATTCGCCCAATGAATACTTGATATTTAGTCGTTTTCAGCCAATTTTCTGGATTTTTAAAAATTTCACTTTTTTGTGAAAATATCCACTAAATGAGGGAATAATATGTGTGAGGGTACCAAAGGAGAGTTCCAAATGTGTGTGGTTAAAATATATATCCCACAGGGATAAAATTGAAAAAAGTTGAAAAAAATTTTTTTTTGGACTTACTAATTTTTCCGGCGTTCATCAGACTTTCAGATAGGGGAAATGTCAGTGAGCATTCCGATGTCAGTTCAAGAGCGATTCGCCCAATGAGTCCTTGATATTTAGTCGTTTTCAGCCAATTTTCTGGATTTTTGAAAATTTCACTTTTTTGTGAAAATATCCACTAAATGAGGGAATAATATGTGTGAGGGTACCCCAGGAGAGTTCCAAATGTGTGTGGGTAGAATATATATCCCACGGGGGTAAAATTGAAAAAAGTTGAAAAATTTTTTTTTTTGGACTTAGTCATTTTTCCGGCGTTTATCAGACTTTCAGATAGGGGAAATGTGAGTGAGCGTTCTGATTTCAGTTCCAGAGCGATTCGCCCATTGAGTCCTTGATATTTAGTCGTTTTCAGCCAATTTTCAGGATTTTTGAAAATTTCACTTTTTTGTGAAAATATCCACTAAATGAGGGAATAATATGTATGAGGGTACCCCAGGAGAGCTCCAAATGTGTGTGGGTAGAATATATATCCCACGGGGGTAAAATTGAAAAAAGTTGAAAAAAATTTTTTTGGGGACTTAGTCATTTTTCCGGCGTTTCTCAGACTTTCAGATAGGGGAATTGTCAGTGAGTGTTCCGATTTCAGTTCCAGAGCGATTCGCCCAATGAGTCCTTGATATTTAGTCGTTTTCAGCCAATTTTCTGGATTTTTAAAAATTTCACTTTTTTCTGAAAATATCCACTAAATGAGGGAATAATATGTGTGAGGATACCAAAGGAGAGTTCCAAATGTGTGTGGGTAGAATATATATCCCACGGGGGTAAAATTGAAAAAAGTTGAAAAAAAATTTTTTTTTGGAATTAGTAATTTTTCCGGCTTTTATCAGACTTTCAGATAGGGGAAATGTCAGTGAGCGTTCCGATTTCAGTTCCAGAGCGATTCGCCCAATGAGTCCTTGACATTTAGTCGTTTTCAGCCAATTTTCTGGATTTTTAAAAATTTCACTTTTTTGTGAAAATATCCACTAAATGAGGGAATAATATGTGTGAGGGTACCAAAGGAGAGTTCCAAATGTGTGTGGTTAGAATATATATCCCACAGGGATAAAATTGAAAAAAGTTTAAAAAAATTTTTTTTTGGACTTACTAATTTTTCCGGCGTTCATCAGACTTTCAGATAGGGGAAATGTCAGTGAGCATTCCGATGTCAGTTCATGAGCGATTCGCCCAATGAGTCCTTGATATTTAGTCGTTTTCAGCCAATTTTCTGGATTTTTAAAAATTTCACTTTTTTGTGAAAATATCCACTAAATGAGGGAATAATATGTGTGAGGGTACCCCAGGAGAGTTCCAAATGTGTGTGGGTAGAATATATATCCCACGGGGGTAAAATTGAAAAAAGTTGAAAAATTTTTTTTTTTGGACTTAGTCATTTTTCTAGCGTTTATCAGACTTTCAGATAGGGGAAATGTCAATGAGCGTTCCGATTTCAGTTCCAGAGCGATTTGCCCAATGAGTCCTTGATATTTAGTCATTTTCAGCCAATTTTCTGGATTTTTGAAAATTTCACTTTTTTGTGAAAATATCCACTAAATGAGGGAATAATATGTGTGAGGGTACCCCAGGAGAGTTCCAAATGTGTGTGGGTAGAATATATATCCCACGGGGGTAAAATTGAAAAAAGTTGAAAAATTTTTTTTTTGGGACTTAGTCATTTTTCCGGCATTTATCAGACTTTCAGATAGGGGAAATGTGAGTGTGCGTTCCGATTTCAGTTCCAGAGCGATTCGCCCATTGAGTCTTTGATATTTAGTCGTTTTCAGCCAATTTTCAGGATTTTTGAAAATTTCACTTTTTTGTGAAAATATCCACTAAATGAGGGAATAATATGTATGAGGGTACCCCAGGAGAGCTCCAAATGTGTGTGGGTAGAATATATATCCCACGGGGGTAAAATTGAAAAAAGTTGAAAAAAATTTTTTTGGGGACTTAGTCATTTTTCCGTCGTTTATCAGACTTTCAGATAGGGGAATTGTCAGTGAGCGTTCCGATTTCTGTTCCAGAGCGATTCGCCCAATGAGTCCTTGATATTTAGTCGTTTTCAGCCAATTTTCTGGATTTTTAAAAATTTCACTTTTTTGTGAAAATATCCACTAAATGAGGGAATAATATGTGTGTGGGTACCAAAGGAGAGTTTCAAATGTGTGTGGGTAGAATATATATCCCACGGGGATAAAATTGAAAAAAGTTGAAAGAAATTTTTTTTTGGACTTACTAATTTTTCCGGCGTTCTTCAGACTTTCAGATAGGGGAAATGTCAGTGAGCATTCCGATGTCAGTTCCAGAGCGATTCGCCCAATGAGTCCTTGATATTTAGTCGTTTTCAGCCAATTTTCTGGATTTTTGAAAATTTCACTTTTTTGTGAAAATATCCACTAAATGAGGGAATAATATGTGTGAGGGTACCCCAGAAGAGTTCCAAATGTGTGTGGGTAGAATATATATCCCACGGGGATAAAATTGAAAAAAGTTGAAAAAAAATTTTTTTTTGGAATTAGTAATTTTTCTGGCGTTTATCAGACTTTCAGATAGGGGAAATGTCAGTGAGCATTCCGATTTCAGTTCCAGAGCGATTCGCCCTATGAGTCCTTGACATATAGTCGTTTTCAGCCAATTTTCTGGATTTTTGAAAATTTCACTTTTTTGTGAAAATATCCACTAAATGAGAGAATAATATGTGTGAGGGTACCCAAGGAGAGTTCCAAATGTGTGTGGGTAGAATATATATCCCACAGGGATAAAATTGAAAAAAGTTGAAAAAATTTTTTTTTTTGAATTAGTAATTTTTCCGGCGTTTATCAGACTTTCAGATAGGGGAAATGTCAGTGAGCGTTCCGATTTCAGTTCCAGAGCGATTCGCCCTATGAGTCCTTGACATTTAGTCGTTTTCAGACAATTTTCTGGATTTTTGAAAATTTCACTTTTTTGTGAAAATATCCACTAAATGAGAGAATAATATGTGTGAGGGTACCCAAGTAGAGTTCCAAATGTGTGTGGGTAGAATATATATCCCACGGGGGTAAAATTGAAAAAAGTTGAAAAAAATTTTTTTGGGGACTTAGTCATTTTTCCGGCGTTTATCAGACTTTCAGATAGGGGAATTGTCAGTGAGCGTTCCGATTTCAGTTCCAGAGCGATTCGCCCAATGAGTCCTTGATATTTAGTCATTTTCAGCCAATTTTCTGGATTTTTAAAAATTTCACTTTTTTGTGAAAATATCCACTAAATGAGGGAATAATATGTGTGAGGGTACCCCAGGAGAGTTCCAAATGTGTGTGGGTAGAATATATATCCCACGGGGATAAAATTGAAAAAAGTTGAAAAAAATTTTTTTTTGGACTTACTAATTTTTCCGGCGTTCATCAGACTTTCAGATAGGGGAAATGTCAGTGAGCATTCCGATATCAGTTCCAGAGAGATTCGCCCAATGAGTCCTTGATATTTAGTCGTTTTCAGCCAATTTTCTGGATATTTGAAAATTTCACTTTTTTGTGAAAATATCCACTAAATGAGGGAATAATATGTGTGAGGGTACCCCAGGAGAGTTCCAAATGTGTGTGGGTAGAATATATATGCCACGGGGGTAAAATTGAAAAAAGTTGAAAAATTTTTTTTTTGGGACTTAGTCATTTTTCCGGCGTTTATCAGACTTTCAGATAGGGGAAATGTCAATGAGCGTTCCGATTTCAGTTCCAGAGCGATTCGCCCAATGCGTCCTTCACATTTAGTCGTTTTCAGACAATTTTCTGGATTTTTGAAAATTTCACTTTTTTGTGAAAATATCCACTAAATGAGAGAATAATATGTGTGAGGGTACCCAAGGAGAGTTCCAAATGTGTGTGGGTATAATATATATCCCACGGGGGTAAAATTGAAAAAAGTTGAAACATTTTTTTTTTTGGACTTAGTCATTTTTCCGGCGTTTATCAGACTTTCAGATAGGGGAAATGTGAGTGAGCGTTCCGATTTCAGTTCCAGAGCGATTCGCCCAATGAGTCCTTGATATTTAGTCGTTTTCAGCCAATTTTCTGGATTTTTGAAAATTTCACTTTTTTCTGAAAATATCCACTAAATGACGGAATAATATGTGTGAGGGTACCCCAGGAGAGTTCCAAATGTGTGTGGGTAGAATATATATCCCACGGGGATAAAATTGAAAAAAGTTGAAAAAAATTTTTTGGGGGACTTAGTCATTTTTCCGTCGTTTATCAGACTTTCAGATAGGGGAAATGTGAGTGAGCGTTCCGATTTCAGTTCCATAGGGATTCGCCCAATGAGTCCTTGATATTTAGTCGTTTTCAGCCAATTTTCTGGATTTTTAAAAATTTCACTTTTTGTGAAAATATCCACTAAATGAGGGAATAATATGTGTGAGGGTACCCCAGGAGAGTTATAAATGTGTGTGGGTAGAATATATATCCCACGGGGGTAAAATTGAAAAAAGTTGAAAAAATTTTTTTTTGGGACTTAGTCATTTTTCCGTCGTTTATCAGACTTTTAGATAGGGGAATTGTCAGTGAGCGTTCCGATTTCAGTTCCAGAGCGATTCGCCCAAAGAATCCTTGATATTTAGTCGTTTTCAGCCAATTTTCTGGATTTTTAAAAATTTCACTTTTTTGTGAAAATATCCACTAAATGAGGGAATAATATGTGTGAGGGTACCAAAGGAGAGTTCCAAATGTGTGTGGGTAGAATATATATCCCACGGGGATAAAATTCAAAAAAGTTGAAAACATTTTTTTTTTAGACTTACTAATTTTTCCGGCGTTCATCAGACTTTCAGATAGGGGAAATGTCAGTGAGCATTCCGATATCAGTTCCAGAGCGATTCGCCCAGTGAGTCCTTGATATTTAGTTGTTTTCAGCCAATTTTCTGGATTTTTGAAAATTTCACTTTTTTGTGAAAATATCCACTAAATGAGGGAATAATATGTGTGAGGGTACCCCAGGAGAGTTCCAAATGTGTGTGGGTAGAATATATATCCCACGGGGGTAAAATTGAAAAAAGTTGAAAAAAATTTTTTTTTTAGAATTAGTAATTTTTCCGGCTTTTATCAGACTTTCAGATAGGGGAAATGTCAGTGAGCGTTCCGATTTCAGTTCCAGAGCGATTCGCCCAAAGAGTCCTTGACATTTAGTCGTTTTCAGCCAATTTTCTGGATTTTTGAAAATTTCACTTTTTTGTGAAAATATCCACTAAATGAGAGAATAATATGTGTGAGGGTACCCAAGGAGAGTTCCAAATGTGTGTGGGTAGAATATATATCCCATGGGGGTAAAATTGAATAAAGTTGAAAATTTTTTTTTTTCGGACTTAGTCATTTTTCCGGCGTTTATCAGACTTTCAGATAGGGGAAATGTCTATGAGCGTTCCGATTTCAGTTCCAGAGCGATTTGCCCAATGAGTCCTTGATATTTAGTCATTTTCAGCCAATTTTCTGGATTTTTGAAAATTTCACTTTTTTGTGAAAATATCCACTAAATGAGGGAATAATATGTGTGAGGGTACCCCAGGAGAGTTCCAAATGTGTGTGGGTAGAATATATATCCCACGGGGGTAAAATTGAAAAAAGTTTAAAAATTTTTTTTTTTGGACTTAGTCATTTTTCCGGCGTTTATCAGACTTTCAGATAGGGGAAATGTGAGTGAGCATTCCGATTTCAGTTCCAGAGCGATTCGCCCAATGAGTCCTTAATATTTAGTCGTTTTCAGCCAATTTTCTGGATTTTTAAAAATTTCACTTTTTTGTGAAAATATCCACTAAATGAGGGAATAATATGTGTGAGTGTACCCCAGGAGAGTTATAAATGTGTGTGGGTAGAATATATATCCCACGGGGATAAAATTGAAAAAAGTTGAAAAAAATTTTTTTTTCGACTTACTAATTTTTCCGGCGTTCATCAGACTTTCAGATAGGGGAAATGTGAGTGAGCGTTCCGATTTCAGTTCCAGAGCGATTCGCCCATTGAGTCCTTGATATTTAGTCGTTTTCAGCCAATTTTCAGGATTTTTGAAAATTTCACTTTTTTGTGAAAATATCCACTAAATGAGGGAATAATATGTATGAGGGTACCCCAGGAGAGCTCCAAATGTGTGTGGGTAGAATATATATCCCACGGGGGTAAAATTGAAAAAAGTTGAAAAAAATTTTTTGGGGGACTTAGTCATTTTTCCGGCGTTTATCAGACTTTCAGATAGGGGAATTGTCAGTGAGCGTTCCGATTTCAGTTCCAGAGCGATTCGCCCAATGAGTCCTTGATATTTAGTCATTTTCAGCCAATTTTCTGGATTTTTAAAAATTTCACTTTTTTGTGAAAATATCCACTAAATGAGGGAATAATATGTGTGAGGGTACCAAAGGAGAGTTCCAAATGTGTGTGGGTAGAATATATATCCCACGGGGATAAAATTGAAAAAAGTTGAAAAAAATTTTTTTTTCGACTTACTAATTTTTCCGGCGTTCATCAGACTTTCAGAGAGGGGAAATGTCAGTGAGCATTCCGATATCAGTTCCAGAGAGATTCGCCCAATGAGTCCTTGATATTTAGTCGTTTTCAGCCAATTTTCTGGATATTTGAAAATTTCACTTTTTTGTGAAAATATCCACTAAATGAGGGAATAATATGTGTGAGGGTACCCCAGGAGAGTTCCAAATGTGTGTGGGTAGAATATATATCCCACGGGGGTAAAATTGAAAAAAGTTGAAAAATTTTTTTTTTGGGACTTAGTCATTTTTCCGGCGTTTATCAGACTTTCAGAAAGGGGAAATGTCAATGAGCGTTCCGATTTCAGTTCCAGAGCGATTTGCCCAATGAGTCCTTGATATTTAGTCATTTTCAGCCAATTTTCTGGATTTTTGAAAATTTCACTTTTTTGTGAAAATATCCACTAAATGAGGGAATAATATGTGTGAGGGTACCCCAGGAGAGTTCCAAATGTGTGTGGGTAGAATATATATCCCACGGTAATAAAATTGAAAAAAGTTGAAAAAAATATTTTTTTGGGAATTAGTAATTTTTCTGGCGTTTATCAGACTTTCAGATAGGGGAAATGTCAGTGAGCGTTCCGATTTCAGTTCCAGAGCGATTCGCCCAATGAGTCCTTGACATTTAGTCGTTTTCAGCAAATTTTCTGGATTTTTGAAAATTTCACTTTTTTGTGAAAATATCCACTAAATGAGAGAATAATATGTGTGAGGGTACCCAAGGAGAGTTCCAAATGTGTGTGGGTAGAATATATATCCCACGGGGATAAAATTGAAAAAAGTTGAAAAAAATTTTTTTTTGGGAATTAGTAATTTTTCCGGCGTTTATCAGACTTTCAGATAGGGGAAATGTCAGTGAGCGTTCCGATTTCAGTTCCAGAGCGATTCGCCCAATGCGTCCTTGACATTTAGTCGTTTTCAGACAATTTTCTGGATTTTTGAAAATTTCACTTTTTTGTGAAAATATCCACTAAATGAGAGAATAATATGTGTGAGGGTACCCAAGGAGAGTTCCAAATGTGTGTGGGTATAATATATATCCCACGGGGGTAAAATTGAAAAAAGTTGAAAAATTTTTTTTTTTGGACTTAGTCATTTTTCCGGCGTTTATCAGACTTTCAGATATGGGAAATGTGAGTGAGCGTTCCGATTTAAGTTCCAGAGCGATTCGCCCAATGAGTCCTTGATATTTAGTCGTTTTCAGCCAATTTTCAGGATTTTTGAAAATTTCACTTTTTTGTGAAAATATCCACTAAATGAGGGAATAATATGTATGAGGGTACCCCAGGAGAGTTCCAAATGTGTGTGGGTAGAATATATATCCCACGGGGGTAAAATTGAAAAAAGTTGAAAAATTTTTTTTTTTGGACTTAGTCATTTTTCCGGCGTTTATCAGACTTTCAGATAGGGGAAATGTGAGTGAGCGTTCCGATTTCAGTTCCAGAGCGATTCGCCCAATGAGTCCTTGATATTTAGTCGTTTTCAGCCAATTTTCTGGATTTTTGAAAATTTCACTTTTTTCTGAAAATATCCACTAAATGACGGAATAATATGTGTGAGGGTACCCCAGGAGAGTTCCAAATGTGTGTGGGTAGAATATATATCCCACGGGGATAAAATTGAAAAAAGTTGAAAAAAATTTTTTGGGGGACTTAGTCATTTTTCCGTCGTTTATCAGACTTTCAGATAGGGGAAATGTGAGTGAGCGTTCCGATTTCAGTTCCAGAGCGATTCGCCCAATGAGTCCTTGATATTTAGTCGTTTTCAGCCAATTTTCTGGATTTTTAAAAATTTCACTTTTTGTGAAAATATCCACTAAATGAGGGAATAATATGTGTGAGGGTACCCCAGGAGAGTTATAAATGTGTGTGGGTAGAATATATATCCCACGGGGGTAAAATTGAAAAAAGTTGAAAAAAATTTTTTTTGGGACTTAGTCATTTTTCCGTCGTTTATCAGACTTTTAGATAGGGGAATTGTCAGTGAGCGTTCCGATTTCAGTTCCAGAGCGATTCGCCCAAAGAATCCTTGATATTTAGTCGTTTTCAGCCAATTTTCTGGATTTTTAAAAATTTCTCTTTTTTGTGAAAATATCCACTAAATGAGGGAATAATATGTGTGAGGGTACCAAAGGAGAGTTCCAAATGTGTGTGGGTAGAATATATATCCCACGGGGATAAAATTCAAAAAAGTTTAAAAAATTTTTTTTTTAGACTTACTAATTTTTCCGGCGTTCATCAGACTTTCAGATAGGGGAAATGTCAGTGAGCATTCCGATATCAGTTCCAGAGCGATTCGCCCAGTGAGTCCTTGATATTTAGTTGTTTTCAGCCAATTTTCTGGATTTTTGAAAATTTCACTTTTTTGTGAAAATATCCACTAAATGAGGGAATAATATGTGTGAGGGTACCCCAGGAGAGTTCCAAATGTGTGTGGGTAGAATATATATCCCACGGGGGTAAAATTGAAAAAAGTTGAAAATTTTTTTTTTTCGGACTTAGTCATTTTTCCGGCGTTTATCAGACTTTCAGATAGGGGAAATGTCTATGAGCATTCCGATTTCAGTTCCAGAGCGATTTGCCCAATGAGTCCTTGATATTTAGTCATTTTCAGCCAATTTTCTGGATTTTTGAAAATTTCACTTTTTTGTGAAAATATCCACTAAATGAGGGAATAATATGTGTGAGGGTACCCCAGGAGAGTTCCAAATGTGTGTGGGTAGAATATATATCCCACGGGGGTAAAATTGAAAAAAGTTTAAAAATTTTTTTTTTTGGACTTAGTCATTTTTCCGGCGTTTATCAGACTTTCAGATAGGGGAAATGTGAGTGAGCATTCCGATTTCAGTTCCAGAGCGATTCGCCCAATGAGTCCTTAATATTTAGTCGTTTTCAGCCAATTTTCTGGATTTTTGAAAATTTCACTTTTTTGTGAAAATTTCCACTAAATGAGGGAATAATATGTGTGAGGGTACCCCAGGAGAGTTCCAAATGTGTGTGGGTAGAATATGTATCCCACGGGGATAAAATTGAAAAAAGTTGAAAAAAATTTTTTTTGGGGAATTAGTAATTTTTCCGGCGTTTATCAGACTTTCAGATAAGGGAAATGTCAGTGAGCATTCCGATTTCAGTTCCAGAGCGATTCGCCCAATGAGTCCTTGATATTTAGTCGTTTTCAGCCAATTTTCTGGATTTTTAAAAATTTCACTTTTTTGTGAAAATATCCACTAAATGAGGGAATAATATGTGTGAGTGTACCCCAGGAGAGTTATAAATGTGTGTGGGTAGAATATATATCCCACGGGGATAAAATTGAAAAAAGTTGAAAAAAATTTTTTTTTCGACTTACTAATTTTTCCGGCGTTCATCAGACTTTCAGATAGGGGAAATGTCAGTGAGTGTTCTGATTTCAGTTCCAGAGCGATTCGCCCAATGAGTCCTTGATATTTAGTCATTTTCAGCCAATTTTCAGGATTTTTGAAAATTTCACTTTTTTGTGAAAATATCCACTAAATGACGGAATAACATGTGTGAGGGTACCCCAGGAGAGTTCAAAATGTGTGTGGGTAGAATATATATCCCACGGGGGTAAAATTGAAAAAAGTTGAAAAAATTTTTTTTTGGTCTTAGTCATTTTTCCGGCGTTTATCAGACTTTCAGATAGGGGAAATGTCAGTGAGCATTCCGATTTCAGTTCCAGAGCGATTCTCCCAATGATTCCTTGATATTTAGTCGTTTTCAGCCAATTTTCTGGATTTTTGAAAATTTCACCTTTTTGTGAAAATATCCACTAAATGAGGGAATAATATGTGTGAGGGTACCCCAGGAGAGTTCCAAATGTGTGTGGGTAGAATATATATCCTATGGGGGTAAAATTGAAAAAAGTAAAAAAAAATTTTTTTGGCGACTTAGTCATTTTTCCGGCGTTTATCAGACTTTCAGATAGGGGAAATGTCAGTGAGCGTTCAGATTTCAGTTCCAGAGCGATTCGCCCAATGAGTCCTTGATATTTAGTAGTTTTCTGCAAATTTTCTGGATTTTTGAAAATTTCTCGTTTTTTGTGAAAATATCCACTAAATGAGGGAATAATATGTGTGAGGGTACCCCAGGAGAGTTCCAAATGTGTGTGGGTAGAATATATATCCCACGGGGATAAAATTGAAAAAAGTTGAAAAAAATTTTTTTTTTGGACTTAGTAATTTTTCTGGCGTTTATCAGACTTTCAGATAGGGGAAATGTCAGTGAGCGTTACGATTTCAGTTCCAGAGCGATTCGCCCAATTAGTCCTTGATATTTAATCGTTTTCAGCCAATTTTCTGGATTTTTGAAAATTTCACTTTTTTGTGAAAATATCCACTAAATGAGAGAATAATATGTGTGAGGGTACCCAAGGAGAGTTCCAAATGTGTGTGGGTAGAATATATATCCCACGGGGGTAAAATTGAAAAAAGTTGAAAATTTTTTTTTTTCGGACTTAGTCATTTTTCCGGCGTTTATCAGACTTTCAGATAGGGGAAATGTCTATGAGCGTTCCGATTTCAGTTCCAGAGCGATTTGCCCAATGAGTCCTTGATATTTAGTCATTTTCAGCCAATTTTCTGGATTTTTGAAAATTTCACTTTTTTGTGAAAATATCCACTAAATGAGGGAATAATATGTGTGAGGGTACCCCAGGAGAGTTCCAAATGTGTGTGGGTAGAATATATATCCCACGGGGGTAAAATTGAAAAAAGTTAAAAAATTTTTTTTTTTGGACTTAGTCATTTTTCCGGCGTTTATCAGACTTTCAGATAGGGGAAATGTGAGTGAGCATTCCGATTTCAGTTCCAGAGCGATTCGCCCAATGAGTCCTTAATATTTAGTCGTTTTCAGCCAATTTTCTGGATTTTTGAAAATTTCACTTTTTTGTGAAAATTTCCACTAAATGAGGGAATAATATGTGTGAGTGTACCCCAGGAGAGTTATAAATGTGTGTGGGTAGAATATATATCCCACGGGGATAAAATTGAAAAAAGTTGAAAAAAATTTTTTTTTCGACTTACTAATTTTTCCGGCGTTCATCAGACTTTCAGATAGGGGAAATGTCAGTGAGTGTTCTGATTTCAGTTCCAGAGCGATTCGCCCAATGAGTCCTTGATATTTAGTCATTTTCAGCCAATTTTCAGGATTTTTGAAAATTTCACTTTTTTGTGAAAATATCCACTAAATGACGGAATAACATGTGTGAGGGTACCCCAGGAGAGTTCAAAATGTGTGTGGGTAGAATATATATCCCACGGGGGTAAAATTGAAAAAAGTTGAAAAAATTTTTTTTTGGTCTTAGTCATTTTTCCGGCGTTTATCAGACTTTCAGATAGGGGAAATGTCAGTGAGCATTCCGATTTCAGTTCCAGAGCGATTCTCCCAATGATTCCTTGATATTTAGTCGTTTTCAGCCAATTTTCTGGATTTTTGAAAATTTCACCTTTTTGTGAAAATATCCACTAAATGAGGGAATAATATGTGTGAGGGTACCCCAGGAGAGTTCCAAATGTGTGTGGGTAGAATATATATCCTATGGGGGTAAAATTGAAAAAAGTAAAAAAAAAATTTTTTGGCGACTTAGTCATTTTTCCGGCGTTTATCAGACTTTCAGATAGGGGAAATGTCAGTGAGCGTTCAGATTTCAGTTCCAGAGCGATTCGCCCAATGAGTCCTTGATATTTAGTAGTTTTCTGCAAATTTTCTGGATTTTTGAAAATTTCTCGTTTTTTGTGAAAATATCCACTAAATGAGGGAATAATATGTGTGAGGGTACCCCAGGAGAGTTCCAAATGTGTGTGGGTAGAATATATATCCCACGGGGATAAAATTGAAAAAAGTTGAAAAAAATTTTTTTTTTGGACTTAGTAATTTTTCTGGCGTTTATCAGACTTTCAGATAGGGGAAATGTCAGTGAGCGTTACGATTTCAGTTCCAGAGCGATTCGCCCAATGAGTCCTTGATATTTAATCGTTTTCAGCCAATTTTCTGGATATTTGAAAATTTCACTTTTTTGTGAAAATATCCACTAAATGAGGGAATAATATGTGTGAGGGTACCCCAGGAGAGTTCCAAATGTGTGTGGGTAGAATATATATCCCACGGGGGTAAAATTGAAAAAAGTTGAAAAATTTTTTTTTTGGGACTTAGTCATTTTTCCGGCGTTTATCAGACTTTCAGAAAGGGGAAATGTCAATGAGCGTTCCGATTTCAGTTCCAGAGCGATTTGCCCAATGAGTCCTTGATATTTAGTCATTTTCAGCCAATTTTCTGGATTTTTGAAAATTTCACTTTTTTGTGAAAATATCCACTAAATGAGGGAATAATATGTGTGAGGGTACCCCAGGAGAGTTCCAAATGTGTGTGGGTAGAATATATATCCCACGGTAATAAAATTGAAAAAAGTTGAAAAAAATATTTTTTTGGGAATTAGTAATTTTTCTGGCGTTTATCAGACTTTCAGATAGGGGAAATGTCAGTGAGCGTTCCGATTTCAGTTCCAGAGCGATTCGCCCAATGAGTCCTTGACATTTAGTCGTTTTCAGCAAATTTTCTGGATTTTTGAAAATTTCACTTTTTTGTGAAAATATCCACTAAATGAGAGAATAATATGTGTGAGGGTACCCAAGGAGAGTTCCAAATGTGTGTGGGTAGAATATATATCCCACGGGGATAAAATTGAAAAAAGTTGAAAAAAATTTTTTTTTGGGAAGTAGTAATTTTTCCGGCGTTTATCAGACTTTCAGATAGGGGAAATGTCAGTGAGCGTTCCGATTTCAGTTCCAGAGCGATTCGCCCAATGCGTCCTTGACATTTAGTCGTTTTCAGACAATTTTCTGGATTTTTGAAAATTTCACTTTTTTGTGAAAATATCCACTAAATGAGAGAATAATATGTGTGAGGGTACCCAAGGAGAGTTCCAAATGTGTGTGGGTATAATATATATCCCACGGGGGTAAAATTGAAAAAAGTTGAAAAATTTTTTTTTTTGGACTTAGTCATTTTTCCGGCGTTTATCAGACTTTCAGATATGGGAAATGTGAGTGAGCGTTCCGATTTAAGTTCCAGAGCGATTCGCCCAATGAGTCCTTGATATTTAGTCGTTTTCAGCCAATTTTCAGGATTTTTGAAAATTTCACTTTTTTGTGAAAATATCCACTAAATGAGGGAATAATATGTATGAGGGTACCCCAGGAGAGTTCCAAATGTGTGTGGGTAGAATATATATCCCACGGGGGTAAAATTGAAAAAAGTTGAAAAATTTTTTTTTTTGGACTTAGTCATTTTTCCGGCGTTTATCAGACTTTCAGATAGGGGAAATGTGAGTGAGCGTTCCGATTTCAGTTCCAGAGCGATTCGCCCAATGAGTCCTTGATATTTAGTCGTTTTCAGCCAATTTTCTGGATTTTTGAAAATTTCACTTTTTTCTGAAAATATCCACTAAATGACGGAATAATATGTGTGAGGGTACCCCAGGAGAGTTCCAAATGTGTGTGGGTAGAATATATATCCCACGGGGATAAAATTGAAAAAAGTTGAAAAAAATTTTTTGGGGGACTTAGTCATTTTTCCGTCGTTTATCAGACTTTCAGATAGGGGAAATGTGAGTGAGCGTTCCGATTTCAGTTCCAGAGCGATTCGCCCAATGAGTCCTTGATATTTAGTCGTTTTCAGCCAATTTTCTGGATTTTTAAAAATTTCACTTTTTGTGAAAATATCCACTAAATGAGGGAATAATATGTGTGAGGGTACCCCAGGAGAGTTATAAATGTGTGTGGGTAGAATATATATCCCACGGGGGTAAAATTGAAAAAAGTTGAAAAAAATTTTTTTTGGGACTTAGTCATTTTTCCGTCGTTTATCAGACTTTTAGATAGGGGAATTGTCAGTGAGCGTTCCGATTTCAGTTCCAGAGCGATTCGCCCAAAGAATCCTTGATATTTAGTCGTTTTCAGCCAATTTTCTGGATTTTTAAAAATTTCACTTTTTTGTGAAAATATCCACTAAATGAGGGAATAATATGTGTGAGGGTACCAAAGGAGAGTTCCAAATGTGTGTGGGTAGAATATATATCCCACGGGGATAAAATTCAAAAAAGTTTAAAAAATTTTTTTTTTAGACTTACTAATTTTTCCGGCGTTCATCAGACTTTCAGATAGGGGAAATGTCAGTGAGCATTCCGATATCAGTTCCAGAGCGATTCGCCCAGTGAGTCCTTGATATTTAGTTGTTTTCAGCCAATTTTCTGGATTTTTGAAAATTTCACTTTTTTGTGAAAATATCCACTAAATGAGGGAATAATATGTGTGAGGGTACCCCAGGAGAGTTCCAAATGTGTGTGGGTAGAATATATATCCCACGGGGGTAAAATTGAAAAAAGTTGAAAAAAATTTTTTTTTTAGAATTAGTAATTTTTCCGGCTTTTATCAGACTTTCAGATAGGGGAAATGTCAGTGAGCGTTCCGATTTCAGTTCCAGAGCGATTCGCCCAAAGAGTCCTTGACATTTAGTCGTTTTCAGCCAATTTTCTGGATTTTTGAAAATTTCACTTTTTTGTGAAAATATCCACTAAATGAGAGAATAATATGTGTGAGGGTACCCAAGGAGAGTTCCAAATGTGTGTGGGTAGAATATATATCCCACGGGGGTAAAATTGAAAAAAGTTGAAAATTTTTTTTTTTCGGACTTAGTCATTTTTCCGGCGTTTATCAGACTTTCAGATAGGGGAAATGTCTATGAGCATTCCGATTTCAGTTCCAGAGCGATTTGCCCAATGAGTCCTTGATATTTAGTCATTTTCAGCCAATTTTCTGGATTTTTGAAAATTTCACTTTTTTGTGAAAATATCCACTAAATGAGGGAATAATATGTGTGAGGGTACCCCAGGAGAGTTCCAAATGTGTGTGGGTAGAATATATATCCCACGGGGGTAAAATTGAAAAAAGTTTAAAAATTTTTTTTTTTGGACTTAGTCATTTTTCCGGCGTTTATCAGACTTTCAGATAGGGGAAATGTGAGTGAGCATTCCGATTTCAGTTCCAGAGCGATTCGCCCAATGAGTCCTTAATATTTAGTCGTTTTCAGCCAATTTTCTGGATTTTTGAAAATTTCACTTTTTTGTGAAAATTTCCACTAAATGAGGGAATAATATGTGTGAGGGTACCCCAGGAGAGTTCCAAATGTGTGTGGGTAGAATATGTATCCCACGGGGATAAAATTGAAAAAAGTTGAAAAAAATTTTTTTTGGGGAATTAGTAATTTTTCCGGCGTTTATCAGACTTTCAGATAAGGGAAATGTCAGTGAGCATTCCGATTTCAGTTCCAGAGCGATTCGCCCAATGAGTCCTTGATATTTAGTCGTTTTCAGCCAATTTTCTGGATTTTTAAAAATTTCACTTTTTTGTGAAAATATCCACTAAATGAGGGAATAATATGTGTGAGTGTACCCCAGGAGAGTTATAAATGTGTGTGGGTAGAATATATATCCCACGGGGATAAAATTGAAAAAAGTTGAAAAAAATTTTTTTTTCGACTTACTAATTTTTCCGGCGTTCATCAGACTTTCAGATAGGGGAAATGTCAGTGAGTGTTCTGATTTCAGTTCCAGAGCGATTCGCCCAATGAGTCCTTGATATTTAGTCATTTTCAGCCAATTTTCAGGATTTTTGAAAATTTCACTTTTTTGTGAAAATATCCACTAAATGACGGAATAACATGTGTGAGGGTACCCCAGGAGAGTTCAAAATGTGTGTGGGTAGAATATATATCCCACGGGGGTAAAATTGAAAAAAGTTGAAAAAATTTTTTTTTGGTCTTAGTCATTTTTCCGGCGTTTATCAGACTTTCAGATAGGGGAAATGTCAGTGAGCATTCCGATTTCAGTTCCAGAGCGATTCTCCCAATGATTCCTTGATATTTAGTCGTTTTCAGCCAATTTTCTGGATTTTTGAAAATTTCACCTTTTTGTGAAAATATCCACTAAATGAGGGAATAATATGTGTGAGGGTACCCCAGGAGAGTTCCAAATGTGTGTGGGTAGAATATATATCCTATGGGGGTAAAATTGAAAAAAGTAAAAAAAAATTTTTTTGGCGACTTAGTCATTTTTCCGGCGTTTATCAGACTTTCAGATAGGGGAAATTTCAGTGAGCGTTCAGATTTCAGTTCCAGAGCGATTCGCCCAATGAGTCCTTGATATTTAGTAGTTTTCTGCAAATTTTCTGGATTTTTGAAAATTTCTCGTTTTTTGTGAAAATATCCACTAAATGAGGGAATAATATGTGTGAGGGTACCCCAGGAGAGTTCCAAATGTGTGTGGGTAGAATATATATCCCACGGGGATAAAATTGAAAAAAGTTGAAAAAAATTTTTTTTTTGGACTTAGTAATTTTTCTGGCGTTTATCAGACTTTCAGATAGGGGAAATGTCAGTGAGCGTTACGATTTCAGTTCCAGAGCGATTCGCCCAATTAGTCCTTGATATTTAATCGTTTTCAGCCAATTTTCTGGATTTTTGAAAATTTCACTTTTTTGTGAAAATATCCACTAAATGAGAGAATAATATGTGTGAGGGTACCCAAGGAGAGTTCCAAATGTGTGTGGGTAGAATATATATCCCACGGGGGTAAAATTGAAAAAAGTTGAAAATTTTTTTTTTTCGGACTTAGTCATTTTTCCGGCGTTTATCAGACTTTCAGATAGGGGAAATGTCTATGAGCGTTCCGATTTCAGTTCCAGAGCGATTTGCCCAATGAGTCCTTGATATTTAGTCATTTTCAGCCAATTTTCTGGATTTTTGAAAATTTCACTTTTTTGTGAAAATATCCACTAAATGAGGGAATAATATGTGTGAGGGTACCCCAGGAGAGTTCCAAATGTGTGTGGGTAGAATATATATCCCACGGGGGTAAAATTGAAAAAAGTTTAAAAATTTTTTTTTTGGACTTAGTCATTTTTCCGGCGTTTATCAGACTTTCAGATAGGGGAAATGTGAGTGAGCATTCCGATTTCAGTTCCAGAGCGATTCGCCCAATGAGTCCTTAATATTTAGTCGTTTTCAGCCAATTTTCTGGATTTTTGAAAATTTCACTTTTTTGTGAAAATTTCCACTAAATGAGGGAATAATATGTGTGAGTGTACCCCAGGAGAGTTATAAATGTGTGTGGGTAGAATATATATCCCACGGGGATAAAATTGAAAAAAGTTGAAAAAAATTTTTTTTTCGACTTACTAATTTTTCCGGCGTTCATCAGACTTTCAGATAGGGGAAATGTCAGTGAGTGTTCTGATTTCAGTTCCAGAGCGATTCGCCCAATGAGTCCTTGATATTTAGTCATTTTCAGCCAATTTTCAGGATTTTTGAAAATTTCACTTTTTTGTGAAAATATCCACTAAATGACGGAATAACATGTGTGAGGGTACCCCAGGAGAGTTCAAAATGTGTGTGGGTAGAATATATATCCCACGGGGGTAAAATTGAAAAAAGTTGAAAAAATTTTTTTTTGGTCTTAGTCATTTTTCCGGCGTTTATCAGACTTTCAGATAGGGGAAATGTCAGTGAGCATTCCGATTTCAGTTCCAGAGCGATTCTCCCAATGATTCCTTGATATTTAGTCGTTTTCAGCCAATTTTCTGGATTTTTGAAAATTTCACCTTTTTGTGAAAATATCCACTAAATGAGGGAATAATATGTGTGAGGGTACCCCAGGAGAGTTCCAAATGTGTGTGGGTAGAATATATATCCTATGGGGGTAAAATTGAAAAAAGTAAAAAAAAAATTTTTTGGCGACTTAGTCATTTTTCCGGCGTTTATCAGACTTTCAGATAGGGGAAATGTCAGTGAGCGTTCAGATTTCAGTTCCAGAGCGATTCGCCCAATGAGTCCTTGATATTTAGTAGTTTTCTGCAAATTTTCTGGATTTTTGAAAATTTCTCGTTTTTTGTGAAAATATCCACTAAATGAGGGAATAATATGTGTGAGGGTACCCCAGGAGAGTTCCAAATGTGTGTGGGTAGAATATATATCCCACGGGGATAAAATTGAAAAAAGTTGAAAAAAATTTTTTTTTTGGACTTAGTAATTTTTCTGGCGTTTATCAGACTTTCAGATAGGGGAAATGTCAGTGAGCGTTACGATTTCAGTTCCAGAGCGATTCGCCCAATGAGTCCTTGATATTTAATCGTTTTCAGCCAATTTTCTGGATTTTTGAAAATTTCACTTTTTTGTGAAAATATCCACTAAATGAGAGAATAATATGTGTGAGGGTACCCAAGGAGAGTTCCAAATGTGTGTGGGTAGAATATATATCCCACGGGGGTAAAATTGAAAAAAGTTGAAAAAAATTTTTTTGGGGACTTAGTCATTTTTCCGTCGTTTATCAGACTTTCAGATAGGGGAATTGTCAGTGAGCGTTCCGATTTCAGTTCCAGAGCGATTCGTCCAATGAATCCTTGATATTTAGTAGTTTTCAGGCAATTTTCTGGATTTTTGAAAATTCACTTATTTGTGAAAATATCCACTAAATGAGGGAATAATATGTATGAGGGTACCCCAGGAGAGTACCAAATGTGTGTGGGTAGAATATATATCCCACGGGGATAAAATTGAAAAAAGTTGAAAAAAAATTTTTTTTGGGACTTAGTCATTTTTCCGTCGTTTATCAGACTTTCAGATAGGGGAATTGTCAGTGAGCGTTCCGATTTCAGTTCCAGAGCGATTCGCCCAATGAGTCCTTGATATTTAGTCGTTTTCAGCCAATTTTCTGGATTTTTGAAAATTTCACTTTTTTGTGAAAATATCCACTAAATGAGGGAATAATATGTGTGAGGGTACCCCAGGAGAGTTCCAAATGAGTGTGGGTAGAATATATATCCCACGGGGGTAAAATTGAAAAAAGTTGAAAAATTTTTTTTTTTTGGACTTAGTCATTTTTCCGGCGTTTATCAGACTTTCAGATAGGGGAAATGTGAGTGAGCGTTCCGATTTCAGTTGCAGAGCGATTCGCCCAATGAGTCCTTGATATTTAGTCTTTTTCAGCCAATTTTCTGGATTTTTGAAAATTTCACTTTTTTGTGAAAATATCCACTAAATGAGGGAATAATATGTGTGAGGGTACCCCAGGAGAGTTCCAAATGTGTGTGGGTAGAATATATATCCTATGGGGGTAAAATTGAAAAAAGTTGAAAAAAAATTTTTTTTGGACATAGTCATTTTTCCGCCGTTTATCAGACTTTCAGATAGGGGAAATGTCAGTGAGCATTCCGATTTCAGTTCCAGAGCGATTCGCCCAATGAGTCCTTTATATTTAGTCATTTTCAGCCAATTTTCAGGATTTTTGAAAAATTCACTTTTTTGTGAAAATATCCACTAAATGAGGGAATAATATGTATGAGGGTACCCCAGGAGAGTTCCAAATGTGTGTGGGTAGAATATATATCCCACGGGGATAAAATTGAAAAAAGTTGAAAAAAAATTTTTTTTGGGACTTAGTCATTTTTCTGTCGTTTATCAGACTTTCAGATAGGGGAATTGTCAGTGAGCGTTCCGATTTCAGTTCCAGAGCGATTCGCCCAATGAGTCCTTGATATTTAGTCATTTTCAGCCAATTTTCTGGATTTTTAAAAATTTCACTTTTTTGTGAAAATTTCCACTAAATGAGGGAATAATATGTGTGAGGGTACCCCAGGAGAGTTCCAAATGTGTGTGGGTAGAATGTATATCCCACGGGGATAAAATTGAAAAAAGTTGAAAAAAAATTTTTTTTTGGAATTAGTAATTTTTCCGGCGTTTATCAGACTTTCAGATAAGGGAAATGTCAGTGAGCGTTCCGATATCAGTTCCAGAGCGATTCGCCCAATGAGTCCTTGACATTTAGTCGTTTTCAGCCAATTTTCTGGATTTTTGAAAATTTCACTTTTTTGTGAAAATATCCACTAAATGAGAGAATAATATGTGTGAGGGTACCCAAGGAGAGTTCCAAATATGTGTGGGTAGAATATATATCCTATGGGGGTAAAATTGAAAAAAGTTGAAAAAAAATTTTTTTTGGACATAGTCATTTTTCCGGCGTTTATCAGACTTTCAGATAGGGGAAATGTCAGTGAGCGTTCTGATTTCAGTTCCAGAGCGATTCGCCCAATGAGTCCTTGATATTTAGTCGTTTTCAGCCAATTTTCAGGATTTTTGAAAATTTCACTTTTTTGTGAAAATATCCACTAAATGAGGGAATAATATGTATGAGGGTACCCCAGGAGAGTTCCAAATGTGTGTGGGTAGAATATATATCCCACGGGGGTAAAATTGAAAAAAGTTGAAAAAATTTTTTTTGGGGACTTAGTCATTTTTCCGGCGTTTATCAGACTTTCAGATAGGGGAAATGTGAGTGAGCGTTCCGAATTCAGTTCCAGAGCGATTCGCCCTATGAGTCCTTGATATTTAGTCGTTTTCAGCCAATTTTCTGGATTTTTAAAAATTTCACTTTTTTGTGAAAATATCCACTAAATGAGGGAATAATATGTGTGAGGGTACCCAAGGAGAGTTCCAAATATGTGTGGGTAGAATATATATCCTATGGGGGTAAAATTGAAAAAAGTTGAAAAAAAATTTTTTGGGGACTTAGTCATTTTTCCGGCGTTTATCAGACTTTCAGATAGGGGAATTGTCAGTGAGCGTTCCGATTTCAGTTCCAGAGCGATTCGCCCAATGAATCCATGATATTTACTAGTTTTCAGCCAATTTTCTGGATTTTTGAAAATTTCACTTTTTTGTGAAAATATCCACTAAATGAGGGAATAATATGTGTGAGGGTACCCCAGGAGAGTTCCAAATGTGTGTGGGTAGAATATATATCCTATGGTTGTAAAATTGAAAAAAGTTGAAAAAAACTTTTTTTTGGACATAGTCATTTTTCCGGCGTTTATCAGACTTTCAGATAGGGGAAATGTCAGTGAGCGTTCTGATTTCAGTTCCAGAGCGATTCGCCCAATGAGTCCTTGATATTTAGTCGTTTTCAGCCAATTTTCAGGATTTTTGAAAAATTCACTTTTTTGTGAAAATATCCACTAAATGAGGGAATAATATGTATGAGGGTACCCCAGGAGAGTTCCAAATGTGTGTGGGTAGAATATATATCCCACGGGGATAAAATTGAAAAAAGTTGAAAAAAAATTTTTTTTGGGACTTAGTCATTTTTCTGTCGTTTATCAGACTTTCAGATAGGGGAATTGTCAGTGAGCGTTCCGATTTCAGTTCCAGAGCGATTCGCCCAATGAGTCCTTGATATTTAGTAGTTTTCAGCCAATTTTCTGGATTTTTGAAAATTTCACTTTTTTGTGAAAATATCCACTAAATGAGGGAATAATATGTGTGAGGGTACCCCAGGAGAGTTCCAAATGTGTGTGGGTAGAATATATATCCCAAGGGGGTAAAATTGAAAAAAGTTGAAAAATTTTTTTTTTTTGGACTTAGTCATTTTTCCGGCGTTTATCAGACTTTCAGATAGGGGAAATGTGAGTGAGCGTTCCGATTTCAGTTGCAGAGCGATTCAGCCAATGAGTCCTTGATATTTAGTCTTTTTCAGCCAATTTTCTGGATTTTTGAAAATTTCACTTTTTTGTGAAAATATCCACTAAATGAGGGAATAATATGTGTGAGGGTACCCCAGGAGAGTTCCAAATGTGTGTGGGTAGAATATATATCCCACGGGGGTAAAATTGAAAAAAGTTGAAAAATTTTTTTTTTTGGTCTTAGTCATTTTTCTGGCGTTTATCAGACTTTCAGATAGGGGAAATGTCAGTGAGCGTTCCGATTTCAGTTCCAGAGCGATTTGCCCAATGAGTCCTTGATATTTAGTCATTTTCAGCCAATTTTCTGGATTTTTAAAAATTTCACTTTTTTGTGAAAATTTCCACTAAATGAGGGAATAATATGTGTGAGGGTACCCCAGGAGAGTTCCAAATGTGTGTGGGTAGAATGTATATCCCACGGGGATAAAATTGAAAAAAGTTGAAAAAAAATTTTTTTTTGGAATTAATAATTTTTCCGGCGTTTATCAGACTTTCAGATAAGGGAAATGTCAGTGAGCGTTCCGATTTCAGTTCCAGAGCGATTCGCCCAATGAGTCCTTGACATTTAGTCGTTTTCAGCCAATTTTCTGGATTTTTGAAAATTTCACTTTTTTGTGAAAATATCCACTAAATGAGAGAATAATATGTGTGAGGGTACCCAAGGAGAGTTCCAAATATGTGTGGGTAGAATATATATCCTATGGGGGTAAAATTGAAAAAAGTTGAAAAAAAATTTTTTTTGGACATAGTCATTTTTCCGGCGTTTATCAGACTTTCAGATAGGGGAAATGTCAGTGAGCGTTCTGATTTCAGTTCCAGAGCGATTCGCCCAATGAGTCCTTGATATTTAGTCGTTTTCAGCCAATTTTCAGGATTTTTGAAAAATTCACTTTTTTGTGAAAATATCCACTAAATGAGGGAATAATATGTATGAGGGTACCCCAGGAGAGTTCCAAATGTGTGTGGGTAGAATATATATCCCACGGGGGTAAAATTGAAAAAAGTTGAAAAATTTTTTTTTGGGACTTAGTCATTTTTCCGTCGTTTATCAGACTTTCAGATAGGGGAATTGTCAGTGAGCATTCCGATTTCAGTTCCAGAGCGATTCGCCCAAAGAATCCTTGATATTTAGTAGTTTTCAGCCAATTTTCTGGATTTTTGAAAATTTCACTTTTTTGTGAAAATATCCACTAAATGAGGGAATAATATGTGTGAGGGTACCCCAGGAGAGTTCCAAATGTGTGTGGGTAGAATATATATCCTATGGTTGTAAAATTGAAAAAAGTTGAAAAAAAATTTTTTTTGGACATAGTCATTTTTCCGGCGTTTATCAGACTTTCAGATAGGGGAAATGTCAGTGAGCGTTCTGATTTCAGTTCCAGAGCGATTCGTCCAATGAGTCCTTGATATTTAGTCGTTTTCAGCCAATTTTCAGGATTTTTGAAAAATTCACTTTTTTGTGAAAATATCCACTAAATGAGGGAATAATATGTATGAGGGTACCCCAGGAGAGTTCCAAATGTGTGTGGGTAGAATATATATCCCACGGGGGTAAAATTGAAAAAAGTTGAAAAATTTTTTTTTGGGACTTAGTCATTTTTCCGTCGTTTATCAGACTTTCAGATAGGGGAATTGTCAGTGAGCATTCCGATTTCAGTTCCAGAGCGATTCGCCCAATGAATCCTTGATATTTAGTAGTTTTCAGCCAATTTTATGGATTTTTGAAAATTTCACTTTTTTGTGAAAATATCCACTAAATGAGGGAATAATATGTGTGAGGGTACCCCAGGAGAGTTCCAAATGTGTGTGGGTAGAATATATATCCTATGGGGGTAAAATTGAAAAAAGTTGAAAAAAAATTTTTTTTGGACATAGTCATATTTCCGGCGTTTATCAGACTTTCAGATAGGGGAAATGTCAGTGAGTATTCTGATTTCAGTTCCAGAGCGATTCGCCCAATGAGTCCTTGATATTTAGTCGTTTTCAGCCAATTTTCTGGATTTTTGAAAATTTCACATTTTTTTGTGAAAATATCCACTAAATGAGGGAATAATATGTGTGAGGGTACCCCAGGAGAGTTCCAAATGTGTGTGGGTAGAATATATATATTATGGGGGTAAAATTGAAAAAAGTTGAAAAAAAATTTTTTTTGGACATAGTCATTTTTCCGGCGTTTATCAGACTTTCAGATAGGGGAAATGTCAGAGAGCGTTACGATTTCAGTTCCAGAGCGATTCGCCCTAAGAGTCCTTGATATTTAATCGTTTTCAGCCAATTTTCTGGATTTTTGAAAATTTCACTTTTTTGTGAAAATATCCACTAAATGAGAGAATAATATGTGTGAGGGTACCCAAGGAGAGTTCCAAATGTGTGTGGGTAGAATATATATCCCACGGGGGTAAAATTGAAAAAAGTTGAAAAAAATTTTTTTGGGGACTCAGTTATTTTTCCGTCGTTTATCAGACTTTCAGATAGGGGAATTGTCAGTGAGCGTTCCGATTTCAGTTCCAGAGCGATTCGCCCAATGAATCCTTGATATTTAGTAGTTTTCAGCCAATTTTCTGGATTTTTGAAAATTTCACTTTTTTGTGAAAATATCCACTAAATGAGGGAATAATATGTGTGAGGGTACCCCAGGAGAGTTCCAAATGTGTGTGGGTAGAATATATATCCCACGGGGGTAAAATTGAAAAAAGTTGAAAATTTTTTTTTTTTGGTCTTAGTCATTTTTCCGGCGTTTATCAGACTTTCAGATAGGGGAAATGTCAGTGAGCATTCCGATTTCAGTTCCAGAGCGATTTGCCCTATGAGTCCTTGATATTTAGTCATTTTCAGCCAATTTTCTGGATTTTTAAAAATTTCACTTTTTTGTGAAAATTTCCACTAAATGAGGGAATAATATGTGTGAGGGTACCCCAGGAGAGTTCCAAATGTGTGTGGGTAGAATATATATCCCACGGGGGTAAAATTGAAAAAACTTGAAAAATTTTTTTTTGGGACTTAGTCATTTTTCCGTCGTTTATCAGACTTTCAGATAGGGGAATTGTCAGTGAGCGTTCCGATTTCAGTTCCAGAGCGATTCGCCCAATGAATCCTTGATATTTAGTAGTTTTCAGCCAATTTTCTGGATTTTTGAAAATTTCACTTTTTTTGTGAAAATATCCACTAAATGAGGGAATAATATGTGTGAGGGTACCCCAGGAGAGTTCCAAATGTGTGTGGGTAGAATATATATCCTATGGGGGTAAAATTGAAAAAAGTTTAAAAAATTTTTTTTGGGGACTTAGTCATTTTTCCGGCGTTTATCAGACTTTCAGATAGGGGAAATGTGAGTGAGCGTTCCGATTTCAGTTGCAGAGTGATTCAGCCAATGAGTCCTTGATATTTAGTCTTTTTCAGCCAATTTTCTGGATTTTTGAAAATTTCACTTTTTTGTGAAAATATCCACTAAATGAGGGAATAATATGTGTGAGGGTACCCCAGGAGAGTTCCAAATGTGTGTGGGTAGAATGTATATCCCACGGGGATAAAATTGAAAAAAGTTGAAAAAAAATTTTTTTTTGGAATTAATAATTTTTCCGGCGTTTATCAGACTTTCAGATAAGGGAAATGTCAGTGAGCGTTCCGATTTCAGTTCCAGAGCGATTCGCCCAATGAGTCCTTGACATTTAGTCGTTTTCAGCCAATTTTCTGGATTTTTGAAAATTTCACTTTTTTGTGAAAATATCCACTAAATGAGAGAATAATATGTGTGAGGGTACCCCAGGAGAGTTCCAAATGTGTGTGGGTAGAATATATATCCCACGGGGGTAAAATTGAAAAAAGTTGAAAAAATTTTTTTTGGGGACTTAGTCATTTTTCCGGCGTTTATCAGACTTTCAGATAGGGGAAATGTGAGTGAGCGTTCCGAATTCAGTTCCAGAGCGATTCGCCCTATGAGTCCTTGATATTTAGTAGTTTTCAGCCAATTTTCTGGATTTTTGAAAATTTCACTTTTTTGTGAAAATATCCACTAAATGAGGGAATAATATGTGTGAGGGTACCCCAGGAGAGTTCCAAATGTGTGTGTGTAGAATATATATCCCATGGGGGTAAAATTGAAAAAAGTTGAAAAAAAATTTTTTTTGGACTTAGTCATTTTTCCGGCGTTTATCAGACTTTCAGATAGGGGAAATGTCAGTGAGTGTTCTGATTTCAGTTCCAGAGCGATTCGCCCAATGAGTCCTTGATATTTAGTCGTTTTCAGCCAATTTTCAGGATTTTTGAAAATTTCACTTTTTTGTGAAAATATCCACTAAATGAGGGAATAATATGTGTGAGGGTACCCCAGGAGAGTTCCAAATGTGTGTGGGTAGAATATATATCCCACGGGGATAAAATTGAAAAAAGTTGAAAAAAAATTTTTTGGGGGACTTAGTAATTTTTCCGGCGTTGATCAGACTTTCAGATAGGGGAAATGTCAGTGAGCGTTCCGATTTCAGTTCCAGAGCGATTCGCCCAATGAGTCCTTGATTTTTAGTCGTTTTCAGTCAATTTTCTGGATTTTTGAAAATTTCACTTTTTTGTGAAAATATCCACTAAATGAGAGAATAATATGTGTGAGGGTACCCCAGGAGAGTTCCAAATGTGTGTGGGTAGAATATATATCCCACGGGGGTAAAATTGAAAAAAGTTGAAAAAAAATTTTTGGGGGACTTAGTCATTTTTCCGGCGTTTATCAAACTTTCAGATAGGGGAAATGTCAGTGAGCGTTCAGATTTCAGTTCCAGAGCGATTCGCCCTATGAGTCCTTGATATTTAGTCGTTTTCAGCCAATTTTTTGGATTTTTAAAAATTACACTTTTTTGTGAAAATATCCACTAAATGAGGGAATAATATGTGTGAGGGTACCCCAGCAGAGTTCCAAATGTGTGTGGGTAGAATATATATCCCACAAGGATAAAATTGAAAAAAGTTAAAAAAAAATTTTTTTTGGACTTACTAATTTTTCCGGCGTTCATCAGACTTTCAGATAGGGGAAATGTCAGTGAGCATTCCGATTTCAGTTCCAGAGCGATTCGCCCAATGAGTCCTTGATATTTAGTCGTTTTCAGCCACTTTTCAGGATTTTTGAAAATTTCACTTTTTTGTGAAAATATCCACTAAATGAGGGAATAATATGTGTGAGGGTACCCCAGGAGAGTTCCAAATGTGTGTGGGTAGAATATATATCCCACGGGGATAAAATTGAAAAAAGTTGAAAAAAATTTTTTTTTGGACTTAGTAATTTTTCCGGCGTTCACCAGACTTTCAGATAGGGGAAATGTCAGTGAGCATTCCGATTTCAGTTCCAGAGCGATTCGCCCAATGAATCCTTGATATTTAGTCGTTTTCAGCCAATTCTCTGGATTTTTGAAAATTTCACTTTTTTGTGAAAATATCCACTAAATGATTGAATAATATGTGTGAGGGAACCCCAGGAGAGTTCCAAATGTGTGTGGGTAGAATATATATCCCACGGGGATAAAATTGAAAAAGGTTGAAAAAAAAATTTTTTTTGGACTTAGTAATTTTTCCTGCGTTTATCAGACTTTCAGATAGGGGAAATGTCAGTGAGCATTCCGATTTCAGTTCCAGAGCGATTCGCCCAATGAGTCCTTAATATTTAGTCGTTTTCAGCCAATTTACTGGATTTTTGAAAATTTCACTTTTTTGTGAAAATATCCACTAAATGAGGGAATAATATGTGTGAGGGTACCCCAGGAGAGTTCCAAATGTGTGTGGGTAAAATATATATCCCACGGGGATAAAATTGAAAAAAGTTTAAAAAAAATTTTTTTTGGGACTTAGTAATTTTTCCGGCGTTGATCAGACTTTCAGATAGGGGAAATGTCAGTGAGCGTTCCGATTTCAGTTCCAGAGCGATTCGCCCAATGAGTCCTTGATTTTTAGTCGTTTTCAGTCAATTTTCTGGATTTTTGAAAATTTCACTTTTTTGTGAAAATATCCACTAAATGAGAGAATAATATGTGTGAGGGTACCCCAGGAGAGTTCCAAATGTGTGTGGGTAGAATATATATCCCACGGGGGTAAAACTGAAAAAAGTTGAAAAAAAATTTTGGGGGGACTTAGTCATTTTTCCGGCGTTTATCAAACTTTCAGATAGGGGAAATGTCAGTGAGCGTTCAGATTTCAGTTCCAGAGCGATTCGCCCTATGAGTCCTTGATATTTAGTCATTTTCAGCCAATTTTTTGGACTTTTGAAAATTTCACTTTTTTTGTGAAAATATCCACTAAATGAGGGAATAATATGTGTGAGGGTACCCCAGGAGAGTTCCAAATGTGTGTGGGTAGAATATATATCCCACGGGGATAAAATTGAAAAAAGTTTAAAAAAAATTTTTTTGGGGACTTAGTAATTTTTCCGGCGTTGATCAGACTTTCAGATAGGGGAAATGTCAGTGAGCGTTCTGATTTCCGTTCCAGAGCGATTTGCCCAATGAGTCCTTGATATTTAGTCATTTTCAGCCAATTTTCTGGATTTTTAAAAATTACACTTTTTTGTGAAAATATCCACTAAATGAGGGAATAATATGTGTGAGGGTACCCCAGCAGAGTTCCAAATGTGTGTGGGTAGAATATATATCCCACAAGGATAAAATTGAAAAAAGTTAAAAAAAAATTTTTTTTGGACTTACTAATTTTTCCGGCGTTCATCAGACTTTCAGATAGGGTAAATGTCAGTGAGCATTCCGATTTCAGTTCCAGAGCGATTCGCCCAATGAGTCCTTGATATTTAGTCGTTTTCAGCCACTTGTCAGGATTTTTAAAAATTTCACTTTTTTGTGAAAATATCCACTAAATGAGGGAATAATATGTGTGAGGGTACCCCAGGAGAGTTCCAAATGTGTGTGGGTAGAATATATATCCTATGGGGGTAAAATTGAAAAAAGTTTAAAAATTTTTTTTTGGGGACTTAGTCATTTTTCCGGCGTTTATCAGACTTTCAGATAGGGGAAATGTGAGTGAGCGTTCCGATTTCAGTTCCAGAGCGATTCGCCTAATGAGTCCTTGATATTTAGTCGTTTTCAGCCAATTTTCTGGATTTTTGAAAATTTCACTTTTTTGTGAAAATATCCACTAAATGAGGGAATAATATGTGTGAGGGTACCCCAGGAGAGTTCCAAATGTGTGTGGGTAGAATATATATCCCACGGGGATAAAATTGAAAAAAGTTGAAAAAAAATTTTTTTTGGGACTTAGTAATTTTTCCGGCGTTGATCAGACTTTCAGATAGGGGAAATGTCAGTGAGCGTTCCGATTTCAGTTCCAGAGCGATTCGCCCAATGAGTCCTTGATTTTTAGTCGTTTTCAGTCAATTTTCTGGATTTTTGAAAATTTCACTTTTTTGTGAAAATATCGACTAAATGAGAGAATAATATGTGTGAGGGTACCCCAGGAGAGTTCCAAATGTGTGTGGGTAGAATATATATCCCACGGGGGTAAAATTGAAAAAAGTTGAAAAAAAATTTTTGGGGGACTTAGTCATTTTTCCGGCGTTTATCAAACTTTCAGATAGGGGAAATGTCAGTGAGCGTTCAGATTTCAGTTCCAGAGCGATTCGCCCTATGAGTCCTTGATATTTAGTCGTTTTCAGCCAATTTTTTGGACTTTTGAAAATTTCACTTTTTTTGTGAAAATATCCACTAAATGAGGGAATAATATGTGTGAGGGTACCCCAGGAGAGTTCCAAATGTGTGTGGGTAGAATATATATCCCACGGGGATAAAATTGAAAAAAGTTTAAAAAAAATTTTTTTTGGGACTTAGTAATTTTTCCGGCGTTGATCAGACTTTCAGATAGGGGAAATGTCAGTGAGCGTTCTGATTTCAGTTCCAGAGCGATTCGCCCAATGAGTCCTTGATATTTAGTCGTTTTCAGCCAATTTTCAGGATTTTTGAAAATTTCACTTTTTTGTGAAAATATCCACTAAATGAGGGAATAATATGTGTGAGGGTACCCCAGGAGAGTTCCAAATGTGTGTGGGTAGAATATATATCCTATGGGGGTAAAATTGAAAAAAGTTTAAAAAATTTTTTTTGGGGACTTAGTCATTTTTCCGGCGTTTATCAGACTTTCAGATAGGGGAAATGTGAGTGAGCGTTCCGATTTCAGTTCCAGAGCGATTCGCCCAATGAGTCCTTGATATTTAGTCGTTTTCAGCCAATTTTCTGGATTTTTGAAAATTTCACTTTTTTGTGAAAATATCCACTAAATGAGGGAATAATATGTGTGAGGGTACCCCAGGAGAGTTCCAAATGTGTGTGGGTAGAATATATATCCCACGGGGATAAAATTGAAAAAAGTTGAAAAAAAATTTTTTTGGGGACTTAGTAATTTTTCCGGCGTTGATCAGACTTTCAGATAGGGGAAATGTCAGTGAGCGTTCCGATTTCAGTTCCAGAGCGATTCGCCCAATGAGTCCTTGATTTTTAGTCGTTTTCAGTCAATTTTCTGGATTTTTGAAAATTTCACTTTTTTGTGAAAATATCCACTAAATGAGAGAATAATATGTGTGAGGGTACCCCAGGAGAGTTCCAAATGTGTGTGGGTAGAATATATATCCCACGGGGGTAAAATTGAAAAAAGTTGAAAAAAAATTTTTGGGGGACTTAGTCATTTTTCCGGCGTTTATCAAACTTTCAGATAGGGGAAATGTCAGTGAGCGTTCAGATTTCAGTTCCAGAGCGATTCGCCCTATGAGTCCTTGATATTTAGTCGTTTTCAGCCAATTTTTTGGATTTTTAAAAATTACACTTTTTTGTGAAAATATCCACTAAATGAGGGAATAATATGTGTGAGGGTACCCCAGCAGAGTTCCAAATGTGTGTGGGTAGAATATATATCCCACAAGGATAAAATTGAAAAAAGTTAAAAAAAATTTTTTTTTGGACTTACTAATTTTTCCGGCGTTCATCAGACTTTCAGATAGGGGAAATGTCAGTGAGCATTCCGATTTCAGTTCCAGAGCGATTCGCCCAATGAATCCTTGATATTTAGTCGTTTTCAGCCAATTCTCTGGATTTTTGAAAATTTCACTTTTTTGTGAAAATATCCACTAAATGATTGAATAATATGTGTGAGGGAACCCCAGGAGAGTTCCAAATGTGTGTGGGTAGAATATATATCCCACGGGGATAAAATTGAAAAAGGTTGAAAAAAAAATTTTTTTTGGACTTAGTAATTTTTCCGGCGTTTATCAAACTTTCAGTTAGGGGAAATGTCAGTGAGCGTTCAGATTTCAGTTCCAGAGCGATTCGCCCTATGAGTCCTTGATATTTAGTCGTTTTCAGCCAATTTTTTGGACTTTTGAAAATTTCACTTTTTTTGTGAAAATATCCACTAAATGAGGGAATAATATGTGTGAGGGTACCCCAGGAGAGTTCCAAATGTGTGTGGGTAGAATATATATCCCACGGGGATAAAATTGAAAAAAGTTTAAAAAAAATTTTTTTGGGGACTTAGTAATTTTTCCGGCGTTGATCAGACTTTCAGATAGGGGAAATGTCAGTGAGCGTTCTGATTTCCGTTCCAGAGCGATTTGCCCAATGAGTCCTTGATATTTAGTCATTTTCAGCCAATTTTCTGGATTTTTAAAAATTACACTTTTTGTGAAAATATCCACTAAATGAGGGAATAATATGTGTGAGGGTACCCCAGCAGAGTTCCAAATGTGTGTGGGTAGAATATATATCCCACAAGGATAAAATTGAAAAAAGTTAAAAAAAAATTTTTTTTGGACTTACTAATTTTTCCGGCGTTCATCAGACTTTCAGATAGGGTAAATGTCAGTGAGCATTCCGATTTCAGTTCCAGAGCGATTCGCCCAATGAGTCCTTGATATTTAGTCGTTTTCAGCCACTTGTCAGGATTTTTAAAAATTTCACTTTTTTGTGAAAATATCCACTAAATGAGGGAATAATATGTGTGAGGGTACCCCAGGAGAGTTCCAAATGTGTGTGGGTAGAATATATATCCTATGGGGGTAAAATTGAAAAAAGTTTAAAAATTTTTTTTTGGGGACTTAGTCATTGTTCCGGCGTTTATCAGACTTTCAGATAGGGGAAATGTGAGTGAGCGTTCCGATTTCAGTTCCAGAGCGATTCGCCCAATGAGTCCTTGATATTTAGTCGTTTTCAGCCAATTTTCTGGATTTTTGAAAATTTCACTTTTTTGTGAAAATATCCACTAAATGAGGGAATAATATGTGTGAGGGTACCCCAGGAGAGTTCCAAATGTGTGTGGGTAGAATATATATCCCACGGGGATAAAATTGAAAAAAGTTGAAAAAAAATTTTTTTTGGGACTTAGTAATTTTTCCGGCGTTGATCAGACTTTCAGATAGGGGAAATGTCAGTGAGCGTTCCGATTTCAGTTCCAGAGCGATTCGCCCAATGAGTCCTTGATATTTAGTCGTTTTCAGTCAATTTTCTGGATTTTTGAAAATTTCACTTTTTTGTGAAAATATCGACTAAATGAGAGAATAATATGTGTGAGGGTACCCCAGGAGAGTTCCAAATGTGTGTGGGTAGAATATATATCCCACGGGGGTAAAATTGAAAAAAGTTGAAAAAAAATTTTTTTTGGGACTTAGTCATTTTTCCGGCGTTGATCAGACTTTCAGATAGGGGAAATGTCAGTGAGCGTTCTGATTTCAGTTCCAGAGCGATTCGCCCAATGAGTCCTTGATATTTAGTCATTTTCAGCCAATTTTCTGGATTTTTAAAAATTACACTTTTTTGTGAAAATATCCACTAAATGAGGGAATAATATGTGTGAGGGTACCCCAGCAGAGTTCCAAATGTGTGTGGGTAGAATATATATCCCACAAGGATAAAATTGAAAAAAGTTAAAAAAAATTTTTTTTTGGACTTACTAATTTTTCCGGCGTTCATCAGACTTTCAGATAGGGGAAATGTCAGTGAGCATTCCGATTTCAGTTCCAGAGCGATTCGCCCAATGAGTCCTTGATATTTAGTCGTTTTCAGCCACTTTTCAGGATTTTTGAAAATTTCACTTTTTTGTGAAAATATCCACTAAATGAGGGAATAATATGTGTGAGGGTACCCCAGGAGAGTTCCAAATGTGTGTGGGTAGAATATATATCCCACGGGGATAAAATTGAAAAAAGTTGAAAAAAATTTTTTTTTGGACTTAGTAATTTTTCCGGCGTTCACCAGACTTTCAGATAGAGGAAATGTCAGTGAGCATTCCGATTTCAGTTCCAGAGCGATTCGCCCAATGAATCCTTGATATTTAGTCATTTTCAGCCAATTCTCTGGATTTTTGAAAATTTCACTTTTTTGTGAAAATATCCACTAAATGATTGAATAATATGTGTGAGGGAACCCCAGGAGAGTTCCAAATGTGTGTGGGTAGAATATATATCCCATGGGGATAAAATTGAAAAAGGTTGAAAAAAAAATTTTTTTTGGACTTAGTAATTTTTCCTGCGTTGATCAGACTTTCAGATAGGGGAAATGTCAGTGAGCGTTCTGATTTCAGTTCCAGAGCGATTTGCCCAATGAGTCCTTGATATTTAGTCATTTTCAGCTAATTTTCTGGATTTTTAAAAATTTCACTTTTTTGTGAAAATATCCACTAAATGAGGGAATAATATGTGTGAGGGTACCCCAGGAGATTTCCAAATGTGTGTGTGTAGAATATATATCCCATGGGGGTAAAATTGAAAAAAGTTTAAAAAAATTTTTTTTTGGACTTAGTCATTTTTCCGGCGTTTATCAGACTTTCAGATAGGGGAAATGTCAGTGAGTGTTCTGATTTCAGTTCCAGAGCGATTCGCCCAATGAGTCCTTGATATTTAGTCGTTTTCAGCCAATTTTCAGGATTTTTGAAAATTTCACTTTTTTGTGAAAATATCCACTAAATGAGGGAATAATATGTGTGAGGGTACCCCAGGAGAGTTCCAAATGTGCGTGGGTAGAATATATATCCCACGGGGATAAAATTGAAAAAAGTTGAAAAAAAAGTTTTTTTGGGACTTAGTAATTTTTCCGGCGTTGATCAGACTTTCAGATAGGGGAAATGTCAGTGAGCGTTCCGATTTCAGTTCCAGAGCGATTCGCCCAATGAGTCCTTGATTTTTAGTCGTTTTCAGTCAATTTTCTGGATTTTTGAAAATTTCACTTTTTTGTGAAAATATCGACTAAATGAGAGAATAATATGTGTGAGGGTACCCCAGGAGAGTTCCAAATGTGTGTGGGTAGAATATATATCCCACGGGGGTAAAATTGAAAAAAGTTGAAAAAAAATTTTTGGGGGACTTAGTCATTTTTCCGGCGTTTATCAAACTTTCAGATAGGGGAAATGTCAGTGAGCGTTCAGATTTCAGTTCCAGAGCGATTCGCCCTATGAGTCCTTGATATTTAGTCGTTTTCAGCCAATTTTTTGGACTTTTGAAAATTTCACTTTTTTTGTGAAAATATCCACTAAATGAGGGAATAATATGTGTGAGGGTACCCCAGGAGAGTTCCAAATGTGTGTGGGTAGAATATATATCCCACGGGGATAAAATTGAAAAAAGTTTAAAAAAAATTTTTTTTGGGACTTAGTAATTTTTCCGGCGTTGATCAGACTTTCAGATAGGGGAAATGTCAGTGAGCGTTCTGATTTCAGTTCCAGAGCGATTCGCCCAATGAGTCCTTGATATTTAGTCATTTTCAGCCAATTTTCTGGATTTTTAAAAATTACACTTTTTTGTGAAAATATCCACTAAATGAGGGAATAATATGTGTGAGGGTACCCCAGCAGAGTTCCAAATGTGTGTGGGTAGAATATATATCCCACAAGGATAAAATTGAAAAAAGTTAAAAAAAATTTTTTTTTGGACTTACTAATTTTTCCGGCGTTCATCAGACTTTCAGATAGGGGAAATGTCAGTGAGCATTCCGATTTCAGTTCCAGAGCGATTCGCCCAATGAGTCCTTGATATTTAGTCGTTTTCAGCCACTTTTCAGGATTTTTGAAAATTTCACTTTTTTGTGAAAATATCCACTAAATGAGGGAATAATATGTGTGAGGGTACCCCAGGAGAGTTCAAAATGTGTGTGGGTAGAATATATATCCTATGGGGGTAAAATTTAAAAAAGTTGAAAAAAAATTTTTTTGGGGACTTAGTAATTTTTCCGGCGTTTATCAGACTTTCAGATAGGGGAAATGTCAGTGAGCGTTCCGATTTCAGTTCCAGAGCGATTCGCCCAATGAATCCTTGATATTTAGTAGTTTTCAGCCAATTTTCTGGATTTTTGAAAATTTCACTTTTTTTGTGAAAATATCCACTAAATGAGGGAATAATATGTGTGAGGGTACCCCAGGAGAGTTCAAAATGTGTGTGGGTAGAATATATATCCCACGGGGGTAAAATTGAAAAAAGTTGAAAAAATTTTTTTTTGGACTGTCATTTTTCCGGCGTTTATCAGACTTTCACATAGGGGAAATGTGAGTGAGCGTTTCGATTTCAGTTCCAGAGCGATTCACCCAATGAGTCCTTGATATTTAGTCGTTTTCAGCCAATTTTCAGGATTTTTATAAATTTCACTTTTTTGTGAAAATATCCACTAAATGAGGGAATAATATGTGTGAGGGTACCCCAGGAGAGTTCCAAATGTGTGTGGGTAGAATATATATTCCACGGGGGTAAAATTGAAAAAAGTTGAAAAATTTTTTTTTTTGGTCTTAGTCATTTTTGCTGCGTTTATCAGACTTTCAGATAGGGGAAATGTCAGTGAGCATTCCGATTTCAGTTCCAGAGCGATTCGCCCAATGAGTCCTTGATATTTAGTCGTTTTCAGCCGATTTTCTGGATTTTTAAAAATTTCACTTTTTTGTGAAAATATCCACTAAATGAGGGAATAATATGTGTGAGGGTACCCCAGGAGATTTCCAAATGTGTGTGTGTAGAATATATATCCCATGGGGGTAAAATTGAAAAAAGTTTAAAAAAATTTTTTTTTGGACTTAGTCATTTTTCCGGCGTTTATCAGACTTTCAGATAGGGGAAATGTCAGTGAGTGTTCTGATTTCAGTTCCAGAGCGATTCGCCCAATGAGTCCTTGATATTTAGTCGTTTTCAGCCAATTTTCAGGATTTTTGAAAATTTCACTTTTTTGTGAAAATATCCACTAAATGAGGGAATAATATGTGTGAGGGTACCCCAGCAGAGTTCCAAATGTGTGTGGGTAGAATATATATCCCACAAGGATAAAATTGAAAAAAGTTAAAAAAAATTTTTTTTTGGACTTACTAATTTTTCCGGCGTTCATCAGACTTTCAGATAGGGGAAATGTCAGTGAGCATTCCGATTTCAGTTCCAGAGCGATTCGCCCAATGAGTCCTTGATATTTAGTCGTTTTCAGCCACTTTTCAGGATTTTTGAAAATTTCACTTTTTTGTGAAAATATCCACTAAATGAGGGAATAATATGTGTGAGGGTACCCCAGGAGAGTTCCAAATGTGTGTGGGTAGAATATATATCCCACGGGGATAAAATTGAAAAAAGTTGAAAAAAATTTTTTTTTGGACTTAGTAATTTTTCCGGCGTTCACCAGACTTTCAGATAGAGGAAATGTCAGTGAGCATTCCGATTTCAGTTCCAGAGCGATTCGCCCAATGAATCCTTGATATTTAGTCATTTTCAGCCAATTCTCTGGATTTTTGAAAATTTCACTTTTTTGTGAAAATATCCACTAAATGATTGAATAATATGTGTGAGGGAACCCCAGGAGAGTTCCAAATGTGTGTGGGTAGAATATATATCCCATGGGGATAAAATTGAAAAAGGTTGAAAAAAAAATTTTTTTTGGACTTAGTAATTTTTCCTGCGTTGATCAGACTTTCAGATAGGGGAAATGTCAGTGAGCGTTCTGATTTCAGTTCCAGAGCGATTTGCCCAATGAGTCCTTGATATTTAGTCATTTTCAGCTAATTTTCTGGATTTTTAAAAATTTCACTTTTTTGTGAAAATATCCACTAAATGAGGGAATAATATGTGTGAGGGTACCCCAGGAGATTTCCAAATGTGTGTGTGTAGAATATATATCCCATGGGGGTAAAATTGAAAAAAGTTTAAAAAAATTTTTTTTTGGACTTAGTCATTTTTCCGGCGTTTATCAGACTTTCAGATAGGGGAAATGTCAGTGAGTGTTCTGATTTCAGTTCCAGAGCGATTCGCCCAATGAGTCCTTGATATTTAGTCGTTTTCAGCCAATTTTCAGGATTTTTGAAAATTTCACTTTTTTGTGAAAATATCCACTAAATGAGGGAATAATATGTGTGAGGGTACCCCAGGAGAGTTCCAAATGTGCGTGGGTAGAATATATATCCCACGGGGATAAAATTGAAAAAAGTTGAAAAAAAAGTTTTTTTGGGACTTAGTAATTTTTCCGGCGTTGATCAGACTTTCAGATAGGGGAAATGTCAGTGAGCGTTCCGATTTCAGTTCCAGAGCGATTCGCCCAATGAGTCCTTGATTTTTAGTCGTTTTCAGTCAATTTTCTGGATTTTTGAAAATTTCACTTTTTTGTGAAAATATCGACTAAATGAGAGAATAATATGTGTGAGGGTACCCCAGGAGAGTTCCAAATGTGTGTGGGTAGAATATATATCCCACGGGGGTAAAATTGAAAAAAGTTGAAAAAAAATTTTTGGGGGACTTAGTCATTTTTCCGGCGTTTATCAAACTTTCAGATAGGGGAAATGTCAGTGAGCGTTCAGATTTCAGTTCCAGAGCGATTCGCCCTATGAGTCCTTGATATTTAGTCGTTTTCAGCCAATTTTTTGGACTTTTGAAAATTTCACTTTTTTTGTGAAAATATCCACTAAATGAGGGAATAATATGTGTGAGGGTACCCCAGGAGAGTTCCAAATGTGTGTGGGTAGAATATATATCCCACGGGGATAAAATTGAAAAAAGTTTAAAAAAAATTTTTTTTGGGACTTAGTAATTTTTCCGGCGTTGATCAGACTTTCAGATAGGGGAAATGTCAGTGAGCGTTCTGATTTCAGTTCCAGAGCGATTCGCCCAATGAGTCCTTGATATTTAGTCATTTTCAGCCAATTTTCTGGATTTTTAAAAATTACACTTTTTTGTGAAAATATCCACTAAATGAGGGAATAATATGTGTGAGGGTACCCCAGCAGAGTTCCAAATGTGTGTGGGTAGAATATATATCCCACAAGGATAAAATTGAAAAAAGTTAAAAAAAATTTTTTTTTGGACTTACTAATTTTTCCGGCGTTCATCAGACTTTCAGATAGGGGAAATGTCAGTGAGCATTCCGATTTCAGTTCCAGAGCGATTCGCCCAATGAGTCCTTGATATTTAGTCGTTTTCAGCCACTTTTCAGGATTTTTGAAAATTTCACTTTTTTGTGAAAATATCCACTAAATGAGGGAATAATATGTGTGAGGGTACCCCAGGAGAGTTCAAAATGTGTGTGGGTAGAATATATATCCTATGGGGGTAAAATTTAAAAAAGTTGAAAAAAAATTTTTTTGGGGACTTAGTAATTTTTCCGGCGTTTATCAGACTTTCAGATAGGGGAAATGTCAGTGAGCGTTCCGATTTCAGTTCCAGAGCGATTCGCCCAATGAATCCTTGATATTTAGTAGTTTTCAGCCAATTTTCTGGATTTTTGAAAATTTCACTTTTTTTGTGAAAATATCCACTAAATGAGGGAATAATATGTGTGAGGGTACCCCAGGAGAGTTCAAAATGTGTGTGGGTAGAATATATATCCCACGGGGGTAAAATTGAAAAAAGTTGAAAAAATTTTTTTTTGGACTGTCATTTTTCCGGCGTTTATCAGACTTTCACATAGGGGAAATGTGAGTGAGCGTTTCGATTTCAGTTCCAGAGCGATTCACCCAATGAGTCCTTGATATTTAGTCGTTTTCAGCCAATTTTCAGGATTTTTATAAATTTCACTTTTTTGTGAAAATATCCACTAAATGAGGGAATAATATGTGTGAGGGTACCCCAGGAGAGTTCCAAATGTGTGTGGGTAGAATATATATTCCACGGGGGTAAAATTGAAAAAAGTTGAAAAATTTTTTTTTTTGGTCTTAGTCATTTTTGCTGCGTTTATCAGACTTTCAGATAGGGGAAATGTCAGTGAGCATTCCGATTTCAGTTCCAGAGCGATTCGCCCAATGAGTCCTTGATATTTAGTCGTTTTCAGCCGATTTTCTGGATTTTTAAAAATTTCACTTTTTTGTGAAAATATCCACTAAATGAGGGAATAATATGTGTGAGGGTACCCCAGGAGATTTCCAAATGTGTGTGTGTAGAATATATATCCCATGGGGGTAAAATTGAAAAAAGTTTAAAAAAATTTTTTTTTGGACTTAGTCATTTTTCCGGCGTTTATCAGACTTTCAGATAGGGGAAATGTCAGTGAGTGTTCTGATTTCAGTTCCAGAGCGATTCGCCCAATGAGTCCTTGATATTTAGTCGTTTTCAGCCAATTTTCAGGATTTTTGAAAATTTCACTTTTTTGTGAAAATATCCACTAAATGAGGGAATAATATGTGTGAGGGTACCCCAGGAGAGTTCCAAATGTGTGTGGGTAGAATATATATCCCACGGGGATAAAATTGAAAAAAGTTGAAAAAAAATTTTTTTTGGGACTTAGTAATTTTTCCGGCGTTGATCAGACTTTCAGATAGGGGAAATGTCAGTGAGCGTTCCGATTTCAGTTCCAGAGCGATTCGCCCAATGAGTCCTTGATTTTTAGTCGTTTTCAGTCAATTTTCTGGATTTTTGAAAATTTCACTTTTTTGTGAAAATATCCACTAAATGAGAGAATAATATGTGTGAGGGTACCCCAGGAGAGTTCCAAATGTGTGTGGGTAGAATATATATCCCACGGGGGTAAAATTGAAAAAAGTTGAAAAAAAATTTTTGGGGGACTTAGTTATTTTTCCGGCGTTTATCAAACTTTCAGATAGGGGAAATGTCAGTGAGCGTTCAGATTTCAGTTCCAGAGCGATTCGCCCTATGAGTCCTTGATATTTAGTCGTTTTCAGCCAATTTTTTGGATTTTTAAAAATTACACTTTTTTGTGAAAATATCCACTAAATGAGGGAATAATATGTGTGAGGGTACCCCAGCAGAGTTCCAAATGTGTGTGGGTAGAATATATATCCCACAAGGATAAAATTGAAAAAAGTAAAAAAAAATTTTTTTTTGGACTTACTAATTTTTCCGGCGTTCATCAGACTTTCAGATAGGGGAAATGTCAGTGAGCATTCCGATTTCAGTTCCAGAGCGATTCGCCCAATGAGTCCTTGATATTTAGTCGTTTTCAGCCACTTTTCAGGATTTTTGAAAATTTCACTTTTTTGTGAAAATATCCACTAAATGATTGAATAATATGTGTGAGGGAACCCCAGGAGAGTTCCAAATGTGTGTGGGTAGAATATATATCCCACGGGGATAAAATTGAAAAAGGTTGAAAAAAAAATTTTTTTTGGACTTAGTCATTTTTCCTGCGTTTATCAGACTTTCAGATAGGGGAAATGTCAGTGAGCGTTCCGATTTCAGTTCCAGAGCGATTCGCCCAATGAGTCCTTAATATTTAGTCGTTTTCAGCCAATTTACTGGATTTTTGAAAATTTCACTTTTTTGTGAAAATATCCACTAAATGAGGGAATAATATGTGTGAGGGTACCCCAGGAGAGTTCCAAATGTGTGTGGGTAGAATATATATCCCACGGGGATAAAATTGAAAAAAGTTTAAAAAAAAATTTTTTTGGGACTTAGTAATTTTTCCGGCGTTGATCAGACTTTCAGATAGGGGAAATGTCAGTGAGCGTTCCGATTTCAGTTCCAGAGCGATTCGCCCAATGAGTCCTTGATTTTTAGTCGTTTTCAGTCAATTTTCTGGATTTTTGAAAATTTCACTTTTTTGTGAAAATATCCACTAAATGAGAGAATAATATGTGTGAGGGTACCCCAGGAGAGTTCCAAATGTGTGTGGGTAGAATATATATCCCACGGGGGTAAAATTGAAAAAAGTTGAAAAAAAATTTTTGGGGGACTTAGTTATTTTTCCGGCGTTTATCAAACTTTCAGATAGGGGAAATGTCAGTGAGCGTTCAGATTTCAGTTCCAGAGCGATTCGCCCTATGAGTCCTTGATATTTAGTCGTTTTCAGCCAATTTTTTGGATTTTTAAAAATTACACTTTTTTGTGAAAATATCCACTAAATGAGGGAATAATATGTGTGAGGGTACCCCAGCAGAGTTCCAAATGTGTGTGGGTAGAATATATATCCCACAAGGATAAAATTGAAAAAAGTAAAAAAAAATTTTTTTTTGGACTTACTAATTTTTCCGGCGTTCATCAGACTTTCAGATAGGGGAAATGTCAGTGAGCATTCCGATTTCAGTTCCAGAGCGATTCGCCCAATGAGTCCTTGATATTTAGTCGTTTTCAGCCACTTTTCAGGATTTTTGAAAATTTCACTTTTTTGTGAAAATATCCACTAAATGATTGAATAATATGTGTGAGGGAACCCCAGGAGAGTTCCAAATGTGTGTGGGTAGAATATATATCCCACGGGGATAAAATTGAAAAAGGTTGAAAAAAAAATTTTTTTTGGACTTAGTCATTTTTCCTGCGTTTATCAGACTTTCAGATAGGGGAAATGTCAGTGAGCGTTCCGATTTCAGTTCCAGAGCGATTCGCCCAATGAGTCCTTAATATTTAGTCGTTTTCAGCCAATTTACTGGATTTTTGAAAATTTCACTTTTTTGTGAAAATATCCACTAAATGAGGGAATAATATGTGTGAGGGTACCCCAGGAGAGTTCCAAATGTGTGTGGGTAGAATATATATCCCACGGGGATAAAATTGAAAAAAGTTTAAAAAAAAATTTTTTTGGGACTTAGTAATTTTTCCGGCGTTGATCAGACTTTCAGATAGGGGAAATGTCAGTGAGCGTTCTGATTTCAGTTCCAGAGCGATTCGCCCAATGAGTCCTTGATATTTAGTCATTTTCAGCCAATTTTCTGGATTTTTAAAAATTACACTTTTTTGTGAAAATATCCACTAAATGAGGGAATAATATGTGTGAGGGTACCCCAGCAGAGTTCCAAATGTGTGTGGGTAGAATAAATATCCCACAAGGATAAAATTGAAAAAAGTTAAAAAAAATTTTTTTTTGGACTTACTAATTTTTCCGGCGTTCATCAGACTTTCAGATAGGGGAAATGTCAGTGAGCATTCCGATTTCAGTTCCAGAGCGATTTGCCCAATGAGTCCTTGATATTTAGTCGTTTTCAGCCACTTTTCAGGATTTTTGAAAATTTCACTTTTTTGTGAAAATATCCACTAAATGATTGAATAATATGTGTGAGGGTACCCCAGGAGAGTTCCAAATGTGTGTGGGTAGAATATATATCCCACGGGGATAAAATTGAAAAAAGTTGAAAAAAATTTTTTTTTGGACTTAGTAATTTTTTCGGCGTTCACCAGACTTTCAGATAGAGGAAATATCAGTGAGCATTCCGATTTCAGTTCCAGAGCGATTCGCCCAATGAATCCTTGATATTTAGTCGTTTTCAGCCAATTCTCTGGATTTTTGAAAATTTCACTTTTTTGTGAAAATATCCACTAAATGATTGAATAATATGTGTGAGGGAACCCCAGGAGAGTTCCAAATGTGTGTGGGTAGAATATATATCCCATGGGGATAAAATTGAAAAAGGTTGAAAAAAAAATTTTTTTTGGACTTAGTAATTTTTCCTGCGTTGATCAGACTTTCAGATAGGGGAAATGTCAGTGAGCGTTCTGATTTCAGTTCCAGAGCGATTTGCCCAATGAGTCCTTGATATTTAGTCATTTTCAGCTAATTTTCTGGATTTTTAAAAATTTCACTTTTTTGTGAAAATATCCACTAAATGAGGGAATAATATGTGTGAGGGTACCCCAGCAGAGTTCCAAATGTGTGTGGGTAGAATATATATCCTATGGGGGTAAAATTTAAAAAAGTTGAAAAAAATTTTTTTTGGGGACTTAGTAATTTTTCCGGCGTTTATCAGACTTTCAGATAGGGGAAATGTCAGTGAGCGTTCCGATTTCAGTTCCAGAGCGATTCGCCCAATGAGTCCTTGATATTTAGTCGTTTTCAGCCAATTTTCTGGATTTTTGAAAATTTCACTTTTTTGTGAAAATATCCACTAAATGATAGAATAATATGTGTGAGGGTATCCAAGGAGAGTTCCAAATGTGTGTGGGTAGAATATATATCCCACGGGGGTAAAATTGAAAAAAGTTGAAAAATTTTTTTTTGGGACTTAGTCATTTTTCCGTCGTTTATCAGACTTTCAGATAGGGGAATTGTCAGTGAGCGTTCCGATTTCAGTTCCAGAGCGATTCGCCCAATGAATCCTTGATATTTAGTAGTTTTCAGCCAATTTTCTGGATTTTTGAAAATTTCACTTTTTTTGTGAAAATATCCACTAAATGAGGGAATAATATGTGTGAGGGTACCCCAGGAGAGTTCAAAATGTGTGTGGGTAGAATATATATCCCACGGGGGTAAAATTGAAAAAAGTTGAAAAAATTTTTTTTTGGACTGTCATTTTTCCGGCGTTTATCAGACTTTCACATAGGGGAAATGTGAGTGAGCGTTTCGATTTCAGTTCCAGAGCGATGCACCCAATGAGTCCTTGATATTTAGTCGTTTTCAGCCAATTTTCAGGATTTTTAAAAATTTCACTTTTTTGTGAAAATATCCACTAAATGAGGGAATAATATGTGTGAGGGTACCCCAGGAGAGTTCCAAATGTGTGTGGGTAGAATTTATATTCCACGGGGGTAAAATTGAAAAAAGTTGAAAAATTTTTTTTTTTGGTCTTAGTCATTTTTGCGGCGTTTATCAGACTTTCAGATAGGGGAAATGACAGTGAGCATTCCGATTTCAGTTCCAGAGCGATTCGCCCAATGAGTCCTTGATATTTAGTCGTTTTCAGCCGATTTTCTGGATTTTTAAAAATTTCACTTTTTTGTGAAAATATCCACTAAATGAGGGAATAATATGTGTGAGGGTACCCCAGGAGATTTCCAAATGTGTGTGTGTAGAATATATATCCCATGGGGGTAAAATTGAAAAAAGTTTAAAAAAATTTTTTTTTGGACTTAGTCATTTTTCCGGCGTTGATCAGACTTTCAGATAGGGGAAATGTCAGTGAGCGTTCCGATTTCAGTTCCAGAGCGATTCGCCCAATGAGTCCTTGATATTTAGTCGTTTTCAGTCAATTTTCTGGATTTTTGAAAATTTCACTTTTTTGTGAAAATATCCACTAAATGAGAGAATAATATGTGTGAGGGTACCCCAGGAGAGTTCCAAATGTGTGTGGGTAGAATATATATCCCACGGGGGTAAAATTGAAAAAAGTTGAAAAAAAATTTTTGGGGGACTTAGTCATTTTTCCGGCGTTTATCAAACTTTCAGATAGGGGAAATGTCAGTGAGCGTTCAGATTTCAGTTCCAGAGCGATTCGCCCTATGAGTTCTTGATATTTAGTCGTTTTCAGCCAATTTTTTGGATTTTTAAAAATTACACTTTTTTGTGAAAATATCCACTAAATGAGGGAATAATATGTGTGAGGGTACCCCAGCAGAGTTCCAAATGTGTGTGGGTAGAATATATATCCCACAAGGATAAAATTGAAAAAAGTAAAAAAAAATTTTTTTTTGGACTTACTAATTTTTCCGGCGTTCATCAGACTTTCAGATACGGGAAATGTCAGTGATCATTCCGATTTCAGTTCCAGAGCGATTCGCCCAATGAGTCCTTGATATTTAGTCGTTTTCAGCCACTTTTCAGGATTTTTGAAAATTTCACTTTTTTGTGAAAATATCCACTAAATGATTGAATAATATGTGTGAGGGAACCCCAGGAGAGTTCCAAATGTGTGTGGGTAGAATATATATCCCACGGGGATAAAATTGAAAAAGGTTGAAAAAAAAATTTTTTTTGGACTTAGTAATTTTTCCTGCGTTTATCAGACTTTCAGATAGGGGAAATGTCAGTGAGCGTTCCGATTTCAGTTCCAGAGCGATTCGCCCAATGAGTCCTTAATATTTAGTCGTTTTCAGCCAATTTACTGGATTTTTGAAAATTTCACTTTTTTGTGAAAATATCCACTAAATGAGGGAATAATATGTGTGAGGGTACCCCAGGAGAGTTCCAAATGTGTGTGGGTAGAATATATATCCCACGGGGATAAAATTGAAAAAAGTTGAAAAAAAATTTTTGGGGGACTTAGTCATTTTTCCGGCGTTTATCAAACTTTCAGATAGGGGAAATGTCAGTGAGCGTTCAGATTTCAGTTCCAGAGCGATTCGCCCTATGAGTCCTTGATATTTAGTCGTTTTCAGCCAATTTTTTGGACTTTTGAAAATTTCACTTTTTTTGTGAATATATCCACTAAATGAGGGAATAATATATGTGAGGGTACCCCAGGAGAGTTCCAAATGTGTGTGGGTAGAATATATATCCCAAGGGGATAAAATTGAAAAAAGTTTAAAAAAACTTTTTTTGGGGACTTAGTAATTTTTCCGGCGTTGATCAGACTTTCAGATAGGGGAAATGTCAGTGAGCGTTCTGATTTCAGTTCCAGAGCGATTTGCCCAATGAGTCCTTGATATTTAGTCATTTTCAGCCAATTTTCTGGATTTTTAAAAATTACACTTTTTTGTGAAAATATCCACTAAATGAGGGAATAATATGTGTGAGGGTACCCCAGCAGAGTTCCAAATGTGTGTGGGTAGAATATATATCCCACAAGGATAAAATTGAAAAAAGTAAAAAAAAAATTTTTTTTGGACTTACTAATTTTTCCGGCGTTCATCAGACTTTCAGATAGGGTAAATGTCAGTGAGCATTCCGATTTCAGTTCCAGAGCGATTCGCCCAATGAGTCCTTGATATTTAGTCGTTTTCAGCCACTTTTCAGGATTTTAGAAAATTTCACTTTTTTGTGAAAATATCCACTAAATGAGGGAATAATATGTGTGAGGGTACCCCAGGAGAGTTCCAAATGTGTGTGGGTAGAATATATATCCCACGGGGATAAAATTGAAAAAAGTTGAAAAAAATTTTTTTTTGGACTTAGTAATTTTTCCGGCGTTCACCAGACTTTCAGATAGGGGAAATGTCAGTGAGCATTCCGATTTCAGTTCCAGAGCGATTCGCCCAATGAATCCTTGATATTTAGTCGTTTTCAGCCAATTCTCTGGATTTTTGAAAATTTCACTTTTTTGTGAAAATATCCACTAAATGATTGAATAATATGTGTGAGGGAACCCCAGGAGAGTTCCAAATGTGTGTGGGTAGAATATATATCCCACGGGGATAAAATTGAAAAAGGTTGAAAAAAAAATTTTTTTTGGACTTAGTAATTTTTCCTGCGTTTATCAGACTTTCAGATAGGGGAAATGTCAGTGAGCGTTCCGATTTCAGTTCCAGAGCGATTCGCCCAATGAGTCCTTAATATTTAGTCGTTTTCAGCCAATTTACTGGATTTTTGAAAATTTCACTTTTTTGTGAAAATATCCACTAAATGAGGGAATAATATGTGTGAGGGTACCCCAGGAGAGTTCCAAATGTGTGTGCGTAGAATATATATCCCACGGGGATAAAATTGAAAAACGTTGAAAAAAAATTTTTTTTGGACTTATAAATTTTTCCGGCGTTCATCAGACTTTCAGATAGGTGAAATGTCAGTGAGCATTCCGATTTCAGTTCCAAAGCCATTCGCCCAATGAGTCCTTGATATTTAGTCGTTTTCTGCCAATATTCTTGATTTTTGAAAATTTCACTTTTTTGTGAAAATATCCACTAAATGAGAGAATAATATGTGTGAGGGTACCCCAGGAGAGTTCCAAATGTGTGTGGGTAGAATATATATCCCACGGAGTTAAAATTGAAAAAAGTTGAAAAAAATTTTTTGGGGGACTTAGTCATTTTTCCGGCGTTTATCAAACTTTCAGATAGGGGAAGTGTCAGTGAGCGTTCAGATTTCAGTTCCAGAGCGATTCGCCCAATGAGTCCTTGATATTTAGTCGTTTTCAGCCAATTTTCAGGATTTTTGAAAATTTCACTTTTTTGTGAAAATATCCACTAAATGAGGGAATAATATGTGTGAGGGAACCCCAGGAGAGTTCCAAATGTGTGTGGGTAGAATATATATCCCACGAGGATAAAATTGAAAAAGGTTGAAAAAAAAATTTTTTTTGGACTTAGTAATTTTTCCGGCGTTTATCAGACTTTCAGATAGGGGAAATGTCAGTGAGCATTCCGATTTCAGTTCCAGAGCGATTCGCCCAATGAATCCTTGATATTTAGTCGTTTTCAGCCAATTCTCTGGATTTTTGAAAATTTCACTTTTTTGTGAAAATATCCACTAAATGATTGAATAATATGTGTGAGGGAACCCCAGGAGAGTTCCAAATGTGTGTGGGTAGAATATATATCCCACGGGGATAAAATTGAAAAACGTTGAAAAAAAATTTTTTTTGGACTTATAAATTTTTCCGGCGTTCATCAGACTTTCAGATAGGTGAAATGTCAGTGAGCATTCCGATTTCAGTTCCAAAGCCATTCGCCCAATGAGTCCTTGATATTTAGTCGTTTTCTGCCAATATTCTTGATTTTTGAAAATTTCACTTTTTTGTGAAAATATCCACTAAATGAGAGAATAATATGTGTGAGGGTACCCCAGGAGAGTTCCAAATGTGTGTGGGTAGAATATATATCCCACGGAGGTAAAATTGAAAAAAGTTGAAAAAAAATTTTTTGGGACTTAGTCATTTTTCCGTCGTTTATCAGACTTTCAGATAGGGGAAATGTCAGTGAGCGTTCCGATTTCAGTTCCAGAGCGATTCGCCCAATGAGTCCTTGATATTTAGTCGTTTTCAGCCAATTTTCTGGATTTTTGAAAATTTCACTTTTTTGTGAAAATATCCACTAAATGAGGGAATAATATGTGTGACGGAACCCCAGGAGAGTTCCAAATGTGTGTGGGTAGAATATATATCCCACGGGGATAAAATTGAAAAAGGTTGAAAAAAAAATTTTTTTTGGACTTAGTATTTTTTCCAGCGTTTATCAGACTTTCAGATAGGGGAAATGTCAGTGAGCATTCCGATTTCAGTTCCAGAGCGATTCGCCCAATGAGTCCTTGATATTTAGTCGTTTTCAGCCACTTTTCAGGATTTTAGAAAATTTCACTTTTTTGTGAAAATATCCACTAAATGAGGGAATAATATGTGTGAGGGTACCCCAGGAGAGTTCCAAATGTGTGTGGGTAGAATATATATCCCACGAGGATAAAATTGAAAAAGGTTGAAAAAAAAATTTTTTTTGGACTTAGTAATTTTTCCGGCGTTTATCAGACTTTCAGATAGGGGAAATGTCAGTGAGCATTCCGATTTCAGTTCCAGAGCGATTCGCCCAATGAATCCTTGATATTTAGTCGTTTTCAGCAAATTCTCTGGATTTTTGAAAATTTCACTTTTTTGTGAAAATATCCACTAAATGATTGAATAATATGTGTGAGGGAACCCCAGGAGAGTTCCAAATGTGTGTGGGTAGAATATATATCCCACGGGGATAAAATTGAAAAAGGTTGAAAAAAAAATTTTTTTTGGACTTAGTAATTTTTCCTGCGTTTATCAGACTTTCAGATAGGGGAAATGTCAGTGAGCGTTCCGATTTCAGTTCCAGAGCGATTCGCCCAATGAGTCCTTAATATTTAGTCGTTTTCAGCCAATTTACTGGATTTTTGAAAATTTCACTTTTTTGTGAAAATATCCACTAAATGAAGGAATAATATGTGTGAGGGTACCCCAGGAGAGTTCCAAATGTGTGTGCGTAGAATATATATCCCACGGGGATAAAATTGAAAAACGTTGAAAAAAAATTTTTTTTGGACTTATAAATTTTTCCGGCGTTCATCAGACTTTCAGATAGGTGAAATGTCAGTGAGCATTCCGATTTCCGTTCCAAAGCCATTCGCCCAATGAGTCCTTGATATTTAGTCGTTTTCTGCCAATATTCTTGATTTTTGAAAATTTCACTTTTTTGTGAAAATATCCACTAAATGAGAGAATAATATGTGTGAGGGTACCCCAGGAGAGTTCCAAATGTGTGTGGGTAGAATATATATCCCACGGAGGTAAAATTGAAAAAAGTTGAAAAAACATTTTTTGGGACTTAGTCATTTTTCCGTCGTTTATCAGACTTTCAGATAGGGGAAATGTCAGTGAGCGTTCCGATTTCAGTTCCAGAGCGATTCGCCCAATGAGTCCTTGATATTTAGTCGTTTTCAGCCAATTTTCTGGATTTTTGAAAATTTCACTTTTTTGTGAAAATATCCACTAAATGAGGGAATAATATGTGTGACGGAACCCCAGGAGAGTTCCAAATGTGTGTGGGTAGAATATATATCCCACGGGGATAAAATTGAAAAAGGTTGAAAAAAAAATTTTTTTTGGACTTAGTAATTTTTCCAGCGTTTATCAGACTTTCAGATAGGGGAAATGTCAGTGAGAGTTCCGATTTCAGTTCCAGAGCGATTCGCCCAATGAGTCCTTGATATTTAGTCGTTTTCAGCCAATTTTCTGGATTCTTGAAAATTTCACTTTTTTGTGAAAATATCCACTAAATGAGGGAATAATATGTGTGAGGGTACCCCAGGAGAGTTCCAAATGTGTGTGGGTAGAATATATATCCCACGGGGATAAAATTGAAAAAAGTTGAAAAATTTTTTTTTTTGGGACTTAGTCATTTTTCCGGCGTTTATCAGACTTTCAGATAGGGGAAATGTCAGTGAGCATTCCGATTTCAGTTCCAGAGCGATTCGCCCAATGAGTCCTTGATATTTAGTCGTTTTCAGCCAATTTTCTGGATTTTTGAAAATTTCACTTTTTTGTAAAAATATCCACTAAATGAGAGAAGAATATGTGTGAGGGTACACAGGAGAGTTCCAAATAAACTGAAAAAAGTTGAAAAAAAATTTTTTTGGGACTTAGTCATTTTTCCGTCGTTTATCAGACTTTCAGATAGGGGAATTGTCAGTGAGTGTTCCGATTTCAGTTCCAGAGCGATTCGCCCAATGAGTCCTTGATAATTAGTCGTTTTCAGCCAATTTTCTGGATTTTTAAAAATTTCACTTTTTGTGAAAATATCCACTAAATGAGGGAATAATATGTGTGATGGAACCCCAGGAGAGTTCCAAATGTGTGTGGGTAGAATATATATCCCACGGGGGTAAAATTGAAAAAAGTTTAAAAAATTTTTTTTTTGGACTTAGTCATTTTTCCGGCGTTTATCAGACTTTCAGTTAGGGGAAATGTGAGTGAGCATTCCGATTTCAGTTCCAGAGCGATTCGCCCAATGAGTCCATAATATTTAGTCGTTTTCAGCCAATTTTCTGGATTTTTGAAAATTTCACTTTTTTGTGAAAATATCCACTAAATGAGGGAATAATATGTGTGACGGTACCCCAGGAGAGTTTCAAATGTGTGTGGGTAGAATATATATACCACGGGGATAAAATTGAAACAGGTTGAAAAAAAAATTTTTTTTGGACTTAGTAATTTTTCCAGCGTTTATCAGGCTTTCAGATAGGGGAAATGTCAGTGAGCGTTCCGATTTCAGTTCCAGAGCGATTCGCCCAATGAGTCCTTGATATTTAGTCGTTTTCAGCCAATTTTCTGGATTTTTGAAAATTTCACTTTTTTGTGAAAATATCCTCTAAATGAGGGAATAATATGTGTGAGGGTACCCCAGGAGAGTTCCAAATGTGTGTGGGTAGAATATATATCCCACGGAGGTAAAATTGAAAAAAGTTGAAAAAAAATTTGTTTTTGGACTTAGTCATTTTTCCGGCGTTTATCAGACTTTCAGATAGGGGAAATGTCAGTGATCATTCCGATTTCAGTTCCAGAGCGATTCGCCCAATGAGTCCTTGATATTTAGTCGTTTTCAGCCACTTTTCAGGATTTTTGAAAATTTCACTTTTTGTGAAAATATCCACTAAATGATTGAATAATATGTGTGAGGGAACCCCAGGAGAGTTCCAAATGTGTGTGGGTAGAATATATATCCCACGGGGATAAAATTGAAAAAGGTTGAAAAAAAAATTTTTTTTGGACTTAGTCATTTTTCCTGCGTTTATCAGACTTTCAGATAGGGGAAATGTCAGTGAGCGTTCCGATTTCAGTTCCAGAGCGATTCGCCCAATGAGTCCTTAATATTTAGTCGTTTTCAGCCAATTTACTGGATTTTTGAAAATTTCACTTTTTTGTGAAAATATCCACTAAATGAGGGAATAATATGTGTGACGGAACCCCAGGAGAGTTCCAAATGTGTGTGGGTAGAATATATATCCCACGGGGATAAAATTGAAAAAGGTTGAAAAAAAAATTTTTTTTGGACTTAGTAATTTTTCCAGCGTTTATCAGACTTTCAGATAGGGGAAATGTCAGTGAGCATTCCGATTTCAGTTCCAGAGCGATTCGCCCAATGAGTCCTTGATATTTAGTCGTTTTCAGCCACTTTTCAGGATTTTAGAAAATTTCACTTTTTTGTGAAAATATCCACTAAATGAGGGAATAATATGTGTGAGGGTACCCCAGGAGAGTTCCAAATGTGTGTGGGTAGAATATATATCCCACGGGGATAAAATTGAAAAAAGTTGAAAAAAATTTTTTTTTGGACTTAGTAATTTTTCCGGCGTTCACCAGACTTTCAGATAGGGGAAATGTCAGTGAGCATTCCGATTTCAGTTCCAGAGCGATTCGCCCAATGAATCCTTGATATTTAGTCGTTTTCAGCCAATTCTCTGGATTTTTGAAAATTTCACTTTTTTGTGAAAATATCCACTAAATGATTGAATAATATGTGTGAGGGAACCCCAGGAGAGTTCCAAATGTGTGTGGGTAGAATATATATCCCACGGGGATAAAATTGAAAAAGGTTGAAAAAAAAATTTTTTTTGGACTTAGTAATTTTTCCTGCGTTCATCAGACTTTCAGATAGGTGAAATGTCAGTGAGCATTCCGATTTCAGTTCCAAAGCCATTCGCCCAATGAGTCCTTGATATTTAGTCGTTTTCTGCCAATATTCTTGATTTTTGAAAATTTCACTTTTTTGTGAAAATATCCACTAAATGAGAGAATAATATGTGTGAGGGTACCCCAGGAGAGTTCCAAATGTGTGTGGGTAGAATATATATCCCACGGAGGTAAAATTGAAAAAAGTTGAAAAAAATTTTTTGGGGGACTTAGTCATTTTTCCGGCGTTTATCAAACTTTCAGATAGGGGAAGTGTCAGTGAGCGTTCAGATTTCAGTTCCAGAGCGATTCGCCCAATGAGTCCTTGATATTTAGTCGTTTTCAGCCAATTTTCAGGATTTTTGAAAATTTCACTTTTTTGTGAAAATATCCACTAAATGAGGGAATAATATGTGTGAGGGAACCCCAGGAGAGTTCCAAATGTGTGTGGGTAGAATATATATCCCACGAGGATAAAATTGAAAAAGGTTGAAAAAAAAATTTTTTTTGGACTTAGTAATTTTTCCGGCGTTTATCAGACTTTCAGATAGGGGAAATGTCAGTGAGCATTCCGATTTCAGTTCCAGAGCGATTCGCCCAATGAATCCTTGATATTTAGTCGTTTTCAGCCAATTCTCTGGATTTTTGAAAATTTCACTTTTTTGTGAAAGTATCCACTAAATGATTGAATAATATGTGTGAGGGAACCCCAGGAGAGTTCCAAATGTGTGTGGGTAGAATATATATCCCACGGGGATAAAATTGAAAAACGTTGAAAAAAAATTTTTTTTGGACTTATAAATTTTTCCGGCGTTCATCAGACTTTCAGATAGGTGAAATGTCAGTGAGCATTCCGATTTCAGTTCCAAAGCCATTCGCCCAATGAGTCCTTGATATTTAGTCGTTTTCTGCCAATATTCTTGATTTTTGAAAATTTCACTTTTTTGTGAAAATATCCACTAAATGAGAGAATAATATGTGTGAGGGTACCCCAGGAGAGTTCCAAATGTGTGTGGGTAGAATATATATCCCACGGAGGTAAAATTGAAAAAAGTTGAAAAAACATTTTTTGGGACTTAGTCATTTTTCCGTCGTTTATCAGACTTTCAGATAGGGGAAATGTCAGTGAGCGTTCCGATTTCAGTTCCAGAGCGATTCGCCCAATGAGTCCTTGATATTTAGTCGTTTTCAGCCAATTTTCTGGATTTTTGAAAATTTCACTTTTTTGTGAAAATATCCACTAAATGAGGGAATAATATGTGTGACGGAACCCCAGGAGAGTTCCAAATGTGTGTGGGTAGAATATATATCCCACGGGGATAAAATTGAAAAAGGTTGAAAAAAAAATTTTTTTTGGACTTAGTAATTTTTCCAGCGTTTATCAGACTTTCAGATAGGGGAAATGTCAGTGAGAGTTCCGATTTCAGTTCCAGAGCGATTCGCCCAATGAGTCCTTGATATTTAGTCGTTTTCAGCCAATTTTCTGGATTCTTGAAAATTTCACTTTTTTGTGAAAATATCCACTAAATGAGGGAATAATATGTGTGAGGGTACCCCAGGAGAGTTCCAAATGTGTGTGGGTAGAATATATATCCCACGGGGATAAAATTGAAAAAAGTTGAAAAATTTTTTTTTTTGGGACTTAGTCATTTTTCCGGCGTTTATCAGACTTTCAGATAGGGGAAATGTCAGTGAGCATTCCGATTTCAGTTCCAGAGCGATTCGCCCAATGAGTCCTTGATATTTAGTCGTTTTCAGCCAATTTTCTGGATTTTTGAAAATTTCACTTTTTTGTAAAAATATCCACTAAATGAGAGAAGAATATGTGTGAGGGTACACAGGAGAGTTCCAAATAAACTGAAAAAAGTTGAAAAAAAATTTTTTTGGGACTTAGTCATTTTTCCGTCGTTTATCAGACTTTCAGATAGGGGAATTGTCAGTGAGTGTTCCGATTTCAGTTCCAGAGCGATTCGCCCAATGAGTCCTTGATAATTAGTCGTTTTCAGCCAATTTTCTGGATTTTTAAAAATTTCACTTTTTGTGAAAATATCCACTAAATGAGGGAATAATATGTGTGATGGAACCCCAGGAGAGTTCCAAATGTGTGTGGGTAGAATATATATCCCACGGGGGTAAAATTGAAAAAAGTTTAAAAAATTTTTTTTTTGGACTTAGTCATTTTTCCGGCGTTTATCAGACTTTCAGTTAGGGGAAATGTGAGTGAGCATTCCGATTTCAGTTCCAGAGCGATTCGCCCAATGAGTCCATAATATTTAGTCGTTTTCAGCCAATTTTCTGGATTTTTGAAAATTTCACTTTTTTGTGAAAATATCCACTAAATGAGGGAATAATATGTGTGACGGTACCCCAGGAGAGTTTCAAATGTGTGTGGGTAGAATATATATACCACGGGGATAAAATTGAAACAGGTTGAAAAAAAAATTTTTTTTGGACTTAGTAATTTTTCCAGCGTTTATCAGGCTTTCAGATAGGGGAAATGTCAGTGAGCGTTCCGATTTCAGTTCCAGAGCGATTCGCCCAATGAGTCCTTGATATTTAGTCGTTTTCAGCCAATTTTCTGGATTTTTGAAAATTTCACTTTTTTGTGAAAATATCCTCTAAATGAGGGAATAATATGTGTGAGGGTACCCCAGGAGAGTTCCAAATGTGTGTGGGTAGAATATATATCCCACGGAGGTAAAATTGAAAAAAGTTGAAAAAAAATTTGTTTTTGGACTTAGTCATTTTTCCGGCGTTTATCAGACTTTCAGATAGGGGAAATGTCAGTGATCATTCCGATTTCAGTTCCAGAGCGATTCGCCCAATGAGTCCTTGATATTTAGTCGTTTTCAGCCACTTTTCAGGATTTTTGAAAATTTCACTTTTTGTGAAAATATCCACTAAATGATTGAATAATATGTGTGAGGGAACCCCAGGAGAGTTCCAAATGTGTGTGGGTAGAATATATATCCCACGGGGATAAAATTGAAAAAGGTTGAAAAAAAAATTTTTTTTGGACTTAGTCATTTTTCCTGCGTTTATCAGACTTTCAGATAGGGGAAATGTCAGTGAGCGTTCCGATTTCAGTTCCAGAGCGATTCGCCCAATGAGTCCTTAATATTTAGTCGTTTTCAGCCAATTTACTGGATTTTTGAAAATTTCACTTTTTTGTGAAAATATCCACTAAATGAGGGAATAATATGTGTGACGGAACCCCAGGAGAGTTCCAAATGTGTGTGGGTAGAATATATATCCCACGGGGATAAAATTGAAAAAGGTTGAAAAAAAAATTTTTTTTGGACTTAGTAATTTTTCCAGCGTTTATCAGACTTTCAGATAGGGGAAATGTCAGTGAGCATTCCGATTTCAGTTCCAGAGCGATTCGCCCAATGAGTCCTTGATATTTAGTCGTTTTCAGCCACTTTTCAGGATTTTAGAAAATTTCACTTTTTTGTGAAAATATCCACTAAATGAGGGAATAATATGTGTGAGGGTACCCCAGGAGAGTTCCAAATGTGTGTGGGTAGAATATATATCCCACGGGGATAAAATTGAAAAAAGTTGAAAAAAATTTTTTTTTGGACTTAGTAATTTTTCCGGCGTTCACCAGACTTTCAGATAGGGGAAATGTCAGTGAGCATTCCGATTTCAGTTCCAGAGCGATTCGCCCAATGAATCCTTGATATTTAGTCGTTTTCAGCCAATTCTCTGGATTTTTGAAAATTTCACTTTTTTGTGAAAATATCCACTAAATGATTGAATAATATGTGTGAGGGAACCCCAGGAGAGTTCCAAATGTGTGTGGGTAGAATATATATCCCACGGGGATAAAATTGAAAAAGGTTGAAAAAAAAATTTTTTTTTGGACTTAGTAATTTTTCCTGCGTTCATCAGACTTTCAGATAGGTGAAATGTCAGTGAGCATTCCGATTTCAGTTCCAAAGCCATTCGCCCAATGAGTCCTTGATATTTAGTCGTTTTCTGCCAATATTCTTGATTTTTGAAAATTTCACTTTTTTGTGAAAATATCCACTAAATGAGAGAATAATATGTGTGAGGGTACCCCAGGAGAGTTCCAAATGTGTGTGGGTAGAATATATATCCCACGGAGGTAAAATTGAAAAAAGTTGAAAAAAATTTTTTGGGGGACTTAGTCATTTTTCCGGCGTTTATCAAACTTTCAGATAGGGGAAGTGTCAGTGAGCGTTCAGATTTCAGTTCCAGAGCGATTCGCCCAATGAGTCCTTGATATTTAGTCGTTTTCAGCCAATTTTCAGGATTTTTGAAAATTTCACTTTTTTGTGAAAATATCCACTAAATGAGGGAATAATATGTGTGAGGGAACCCCAGGAGAGTTCCAAATGTGTGTGGGTAGAATATATATCCCACGAGGATAAAATTGAAAAAGGTTGAAAAAAAAATTTTTTTTGGACTTAGTAATTTTTCCGGCGTTTATCAGACTTTCAGATAGGGGAAATGTCAGTGAGCATTCCGATTTCAGTTCCAGAGCGATTCGCCCAATGAATCCTTGATATTTAGTCGTTTTCAGCCAATTCTCTGGATTTTTGAAAATTTCACTTTTTTGTGAAAGTATCCACTAAATGATTGAATAATATGTGTGAGGGAACCCCAGGAGAGTTCCAAATGTGTGTGGGTAGAATATATATCCCACGGGGATAAAATTGAAAAACGTTGAAAAAAAATTTTTTTTGGACTTATAAATTTTTCCGGCGTTCATCAGACTTTCAGATAGGTGAAATGTCAGTGAGCATTCCGATTTCAGTTCCAAAGCCATTCGCCCAATGAGTCCTTGATATTTAGTCGTTTTCTGCCAATATTCTTGATTTTTGAAAATTTCACTTTTTTGTGAAAATATCCACTAAATGAGAGAATAATATGTGTGAGGGTACCCCAGGAGAGTTCCAAATGTGTGTGGGTAGAATATATATCCCACGGAGGTAAAATTGAAAAAAGTTGAAAAAAAATTTTTTGGGACTTAGTCATTTTTCCGTCGTTTATCAGACTTTCAGATAGGGGAAATGTCAGTGAGCGTTCCGATTTCAGTTCCAGAGCGATTCGCCCAATGAGTCCTTGATATTTAGTCGTTTTCAGCCAATTTTCTGGATTTTTGAAAATTTCACTTTTTTGTGAAAATATCCACTAAATGAGGGAATAATATGTGTGACGGAACCCCAGGAGAGTTCCAAATGTGTGTGGGTAGAATATATATCCCACGGGGATAAAATTGAAAAAGGTTGAAAAAAAAATTTTTTTTGGACTTAGTAATTTTTCCAGCGTTTATCAGACTTTCAGATAGGGGAAATGTCAGTGAGCATTCCGATTTCAGTTCCAGAGCGATTCGCCCAATGAGTCCTTGATATTTAGTCGTTTTCAGCCACTTTTCAGGATTTTAGAAAATTTCACTTTTTTGTGAAAATATCCACTAAATGAGGGAATAATATGTGTGAGGGTACCCCAGGAGAGTTCCAAATGTGTGTGGGTAGAATATAAATCCCACGGGGATAAAATTGAAAAAAGTTGAAAAAAATTTTTTTTTGGACTTAGTAATTTTTCCGGCGTTCACCAGACTTTCAGATAGGGGAAATGTCAGTGAGCATTCCGATTTCAGTTCCAGAGCGATTCGCCCAATGAATCCTTGATATTTAGTCGTTTTCAGCCAATTCTCTGGATTTTTGAAAATTTCACTTTTTTGTGAAAATATCCACTAAATGATTGAATAATATGTGTGAGGGAACCCCAGGAGAGTTCCAAATGTGTGTGGGTAGAATATATATCCCACGGGGATAAAATTGAAAAAGGTTGAAAAAAAAATTTTTTTTGGACTTAGTAATTTTTCCTGCGTTTATCAGACTTTCAGATAGGGGAAATGTCAGTGAGCGTTCCGATTTCAGTTCCAGAGCGATTCGCCCAATGAGTCCTTAATATTTAGTCGTTTTCAGCCAATTTACTGGATTTTTGAAAATTTCACTTTTTTGTGAAAATATCCACTAAATGAGGGAATAATATGTGTGAGGGTACCCCAGGAGAGTTCCAAATGTGTGTGCGTAGAATATATATCCCACGGGGATAAAATTGAAAAACGTTGAAAAAAAATTTTTTTTGGACTTATAAATTTTTCCGGCGTTCATCAGACTTTCAGATAGGTGAAATGTCAGTGAGCATTCCGATTTCAGTTCCAAAGCCATTCGCCCAATGAGTCCTTGATATTTAGTCGTTTTCTGCCAATATTCTTGATTTTTGAAAATTTCACTTTTTTGTGAAAATATCCACTAAATGAGAGAATAATATGTGTGAGGGTACCCCAGGAGAGTTCCAAATGTGTGTGGGTAGAATATATATCCCACGGAGGTAAAATTGAAAAAAGTTGAAAAAAATTTTTTGGGGGACTTAGTCATTTTTCCGGCGTTTATCAAACTTTCAGATAGGGGAAGTGTCAGTGAGCGTTCAGATTTCAGTTCCAGAGCGATTCACCCAATGAGTCCTTGATATTTAGTCGTTTTCAGCCAATTTTCAGGATTTTTGAAAATTTCACTTTTTTGTGAAAATATCCACTAAATGAGGGAATAATATGTGTGAGGGTACCCCAGGAGAGTTCCAAATGTGTGTGGGTAGAATATATATCCCACGGGGATAAAATTGAAAAAAGTTGAAAAAAATTTTTTTTTGGACTTAGTAATTTTTCCGGCGTTCACCAGACTTTCAGATAGGGGAAATGTCAGTGAGCATTCCGATTTCAGTTCCAGAGCGATTCGCTCAATGAATCCTTGATATTTAGTCGTTTTCAGACAATTCTCTGGATTTTTGAAAATTTCACTTTTTTGTGAAAATATCCACTAAATGAGGGAATAATATGTGTGAGGGAACCCCAGGAGAGTTCCAAATGTGTGTGGGTAGAATATATATCCCACGAGGATAAAATTGAAAAAGGTTGAAAAAAAAATTTTTTTTGGACTTAGTAATTTTTCCGGCGTTTATCAGACTTTCAGATAGGGGAAATGTCAGTGAGCATTCCGATTTCAGTTCCAGAGCGATTCGCCCAATGAATCCTTGATATTTAGTCGTTTTCAGCCAATTCTCTGGATTTTTGAAAATTTCACTTTTTTGTGAAAATATCCACTAAATGATTGAATAATATGTGTGAGGGAACCCCAGGAGAGTTCCAAATGTGTGTGGGTAGAATATATATCCCACGGGGATAAAATTGAAAAAGGTTGAAAAAAAAATTTTTTTTGGACTTAGTAATTTTTCCTGCGTTTATCAGACTTTCAGATAGGGGAAATGTCAGTGAGCGTTCCGATTTCAGTTCCAGAGCGATTCGCCCAATGAGTCCTTAATATTTAGTCGTTTTCAGCCAATTTACTGGATTTTTGAAAATTTCACTTTTTTGTGAAAATATCCACTAAATGAGGGAATAATATGTGTGAGGGTACCCCAGGAGAGTTCCAAATGTGTGTGCGTAGAATATATATCCCACGGGGATAAAATTGAAAAACGTTGAAAAAAAATTTTTTTTGGACTTATAAATTTTTCCGGCGTTCATCAGACTTTCAGATAGGTGAAATGTCAGTGAGCATTCCGATTTCAGTTCCAAAGCCATTCGCCCAATGAGTCCTTGATATTTAGTCGTTTTCTGCCAATATTCTTGATTTTTGAAAATTTCACTTTTTTGTGAAAATATCCACTAAATGAGAGAATAATATGTGTGAGGGTACCCCAGGAGAGTTCCAAATGTGTGTGGGTAGAATATATATCCCACGGAGGTAAAATTGAAAAAAGTTGAAAAAAATTTTTTTGGGACTTAGTCATTTTTCCGTCGTTTATCAGACTTTCAGATAGGGGAAATGTCAGTGAGCGTTCCGATTTCAGTTCCAGAGCGATTCGCCCAATGAGTCCTTGATATTTAGTCGTTTTCAGCCAATTTTCTGGATTTTTGAAAATTTCACTTTTTTGTGAAAATATCCACTAAATGAGGGAATAATATGTGTGACGGAACCCCAGGAGAGTTCCAAATGTGTGTGGGTAGAATATGTATCCCACGGGGATAAAATTGAAAAAGGTTGAAAAAAAAATTTTTTTTGGACTTAGTAATTTTTCCAGCGTTTATCAGACTTTCAGATAGGGGAAATGTCAGTGAGAGTTCCGATTTCAGTTCCAGAGCGATTCGCCCAATGAGTCCTTGATATTTAGTCGTTTTCAGCCAATTTTCTGGATTCTTGAAAATTTCACTTTTTTGTGAAAATATCCACTAAATGAGGGAATAATATGTGTGAGGGTACCCCAGGAGAGTTCCAAATGTGTGTGGGTAGAATATATATCCCACGGGGATAAAATTGAAAAAAGTTGAAAAATTTTTTTTTTTGGGACTTAGTCATTTTTCCGGCGTTTATCAGACTTTCAGATAGGGGAAATGTCAGTGAGCATTCCGATTTCAGTTCCAGAGCGATTCGCCCAATGAGTCCTTGATATTTAGTCGTTTTCAGCCAATTTTCTGGATTTTTGAAAATTTCACTTTTTTGTGAAAATATCCACTAAATGAGAGAATAATATGTGTGAGGGTACCCAAGGAGAGTTCCAAATGTGTGTGGGTAGAATATATATCCCACGGAGGTAAAATTGAAAAAGGTTGAAAAAAAAATTTTTTTTGGACTTAGTAATTTTTCCGTCGTTTATCAGTCTTTCAGATAGGGGAAATGTCAGTGAGCGTTCCGATTTCAGTTCCAAAGCGCTTCACCCAATGAGTCCTTGATATTTAGTCGTTTTCAGCCAATTTTCTGGATTTTTGAAAATTTCACTTTTTTGTGAAAATATCCACTAAATGAGAGAAGAATATGTGTGAGGGTACACAGGAGAGTTCCAAATAAACTGAAAAAAGTTGAAAAAAAATTTTTTTGGGACTTAGTCATTTTTCCGTCGTTTATCAGACTTTCAGATAGGGGAATTGTCAGTGAGTGTTCCGATTTCAGTTCCAGAGCGATTCGCCCAATGAGTCCTTGATAATTAGTCGTTTTCAGCCAATTTTCTGGATTTTTAAAAATTTCACTTTTTGTGAAAATATCCACTAAATGAGGGAATAATATGTGTGATGGAACCCCAGGAGAGTTCCAAATGTGTGTGGGTAGAATATATATCCCACGGGGATAAAATTGAAAAAGGTTGAAAAAAAAATTTTTTTTGGACTTAGTAATTTTTCCGGCGTTTATCAGACTTTCAGATAGAGGAAATGTCAGTGAGCGTTCCGATTTCAGTTCCAGAGCGATTCGCCCATTGAGTCCTTGATATTTAGTCGTTTTCAGCCAATTTTCTGGATTTTTAAAAATTTCACTTTTTGTGAAAATATCCACTAAATGAGGGAATAATATGTGTGAGGGTACCCCAGGAGAGTTCCAAATGTGTGTGGGTAGAATATATATCCCACGGGGGTAAAATTGAAAAAAGTTTAAAAAATTTTTTTTTTGGACTTAGTCATTTTTCCGGCGTTTATCAGACTTTCAGTTAGGGGAAATGTGAGTGAGCATTCCGATTTCAGTTCCAGAGCGATTCGCCCAATGAGTCCATAATATTTAGTCGTTTTCAGCCAATTTTCTGGATTTTTGAAAATTTCACTTTTTTGTGAAAATATCCACTAAATGAGGGAATAATATGTGTGACGGTACCCCAGGAGAGTTTCAAATGTGTGTGGGTAGAATATATATCCCACGGGGGTAAAACTGAAAAAAGTTGAAAAAAAATTTTGGGGGGACTTAGTCATTTTTCCGGCGTTTATCAAACTTTCAGATAGGGGAAATGTCAGTGAGCGTTCAGATTTCAGTTCCAGAGCGATTCGCCCTATGAGTCCTTGATATTTAGTCGTTTTCAGCCAATTTTTTGGACTTTTGAAAATTTCACTTTTTTTGTGAAAATATCCACTAAATGAGGGAATAATATGTGTGAGGGTACCCCAGGAGAGTTCCAAATGTGTGTGGGTAGAATATATATCCCACGGGGATAAAATTGAAAAAAGTTTAAAAAAAATTTTTTTTGGGACTTAGTAATTTTTCCGGCGTTGATCAGACTTTCAGATAGGGGAAATGTCAGTGAGCGTTCTGATTTCAGTTCCAGAGCGATTTGCCCAATGAGTCCTTGATATTTAGTCATTTTCAGCCAATTTTCTGGATTTTTAAAAATTACACTTTTTTGTGAAAATATCCACTAAATGAGGGAATAATATGTGTGAGGGTACCCCAGCAGAGTTCCAAATGTGTGTGGGTAGAATATATATCCCACAAGGATAAAATTGAAAAAAGTTAAAAAAAAATTTTTTTTGGACTTAATAATTTTTCCGGCGTTCATCAGACTTTCAGATAGGGGAAATGTCAGTGAGCATTCCGATTTCAGTTCCAGAGCGATTCGCCCAATGAGTCCTTGATATTTAGTCGTTTTCAGCCACTTGTCAGGATTTTTGAAAATTTCACTTTTTTGTGAAAATATCCACTAAATGAGGGAATAATATGTGTGAGGGTACCCCAGCAGAGTTCCAAATGTGTGTGGGTAGAATATATATCCCACAAGGATAAAATTGAAAAAAGTAAAAAAAAAATTTTTTTTGGACTTACTAATTTTTCCGGCGTTCATCAGACTTTCAGATAGGGTAAATGTCAGTGAGCATTCCGATTTCAGTTCCAGAGCGATTCGCCCAATGAGTCCTTGATATTTAGTCGTTTTCAGCCACTTTTCAGGATTTTTGAAAATTTCACTTTTTTGTGAAAATATCCACTAAATGAGGGAATAATATGTGTGAGGGTACCCCAGGAGAGTTCCAAATGTGTGTGGGTAGAATATATATCCCACGGGGATAAAATTGAAAAAAGTTGAAAAAAATTTTTTTTTGGACTTAGTAATTTTTCCGGCGTTCACCAGACTTTCAGATAGGGGAAATGTCAGTGAGCATTCCGATTTCAGTTCCAGAGCGATTCGCCCAATGAATCCTTGATATTTAGTCGTTTTCAGCCAATTCTCTGGATTTTTGAAAATTTCACTTTTTTGTGAAAATATCCACTAAATGATTGAATAATATGTGTGAGGGAACCCCAGGAGAGTTCCAAATGTGTGTGGGTAGAATATATATCCCACGGGGATAAAATTGAAAAAGGTTGAAAAAAAAATTTTTTTTGGACTTAGTAATTTTTCCTGCGTTTATCAGACTTTCAGATAGGGGAAATGTCAGTGAGCGTTCCGATTTCAGTTCCAGAGCGATTCGCCCAATGAGTCCTTAATATTTAGTCGTTTTCAGCCAATTTACTGGATTTTTGAAAATTTCACTTTTTTGTGAAAATATCCACTAAATGAGGGAATAATATGTGTGAGGGTACCCCAGGAGAGTTCCAAATGTGTGTGCGTAGAATATATATCCCACGGGGATAAAATTGAAAAACGTTGAAAAAAAATTTTTTTTGGACTTATAAATTTTTCCGGCGTTCATCAGACTTTCAGATAGGTGAAATGTCAGTGAGCATTCCGATTTCAGTTCCAAAGCCATTCGCCCAATGAGTCCTTGATATTTAGTCGTTTTCTGCCAATATTCTTGATTTTTGAAAATTTCACTTTTTTGTGAAAATATCCACTAAATGAGAGAATAATATGTGTGAGGGTACCCCAGGAGAGTTCCAAATGTGTGTGGGTAGAATATATATCCCACGGAGGTAAAATTGAAAAAAGTTTAAAAAAATTTTTTGGGGGACTTAGTCATTTTTCCGGCGTTTATCAAACTTTCAGATAGGGGAAGTGTCAGTGAGCGTTCAGATTTCAGTTCCAGAGCGATTCGCCCAATGAGTCCTTGATATTTAGTCGTTTTCAGCCAATTTTCAGGATTTTTGAAAATTTCACTTTTTTGTGAAAATATCCACTAAATGAGGGAATAATATGTGTGAGGGTACCCCAGGAGAGTTCCAAATGTGTGTGGGTAGAATATATATCCCACGGGGATAAAATTGAAAAAAGTTGAAAAAAATTTTTTTTTGGACTTAGTAATTTTTCCGGCGTTCACCAGACTTTCAGATAGGGGAAATGTCAGTGAGCATTCCGATTTCAGTTCCAGAGCGATTCGCTCAATGAATCCTTGATATTTAGTCGTTTTCAGACAATTCTCTGGATTTTTGAAAATTTCACTTTTTTGTGAAAATATCCACTAAATGAGGGAATAATATGTGTGAGGGAACCCCAGGAGAGTTCCAAATGTGTGTGGGTAGAATATATATCCCACGAGGATAAAATTGAAAAAGGTTGAAAAAAAATTTTTTTTTGGACTTAGTAATTTTTCCGGCGTTTATCAGACTTTCAGATAGGGGAAATGTCAGTGAGCATTCCGATTTCAGTTCCAGAGCGATTCGCCCAATGAATCCTTGATATTTAGTCGTTTTCAGCCAATTCTCTGGATTTTTGAAAATTTCACTTTTTTGTGAAAATATCCACTAAATGATTGAATAATATGTGTGAGGGAACCCCAGGAGAGTTCCAAATGTGTGTGGGTAGAATATATATCCCACGGGGATAAAATTGAAAAAGGTTGAAAAAAAAATTTTTTTTGGACTTAGTAATTTTTCCTGCGTTTATCAGACTTTCAGATAGGGGAAATGTCAGTGAGCGTTCCGATTTCAGTTCCAGAGCGATTCGCCCAATGAGTCCTTAATATTTAGTCGTTTTCAGCCAATTTACTGGATTTTTGAAAATTTCACTTTTTTGTGAAAATATCCACTAAATGAGGGAATAATATGTGTGAGGGTACCCCAGGAGAGTTCCAAATGTGTGTGCGTAGAATATATATCCCACGGGGATAAAATTGAAAAACGTTGAAAAAAAATTTTTTTTGGACTTATAAATTTTTCCGGCGTTCATCAGACTTTCAGATAGGTGAAATGTCAGTGAGCATTCCGATTTCAGTTCCAAAGCCATTCGCCCAATGAGTCCTTGATATTTAGTCGTTTTCTGCCAATATTCTTGATTTTTGAAAATTTCACTTTTTTGTGAAATTATCCACTAAATGAGAGAATAATATGTGTGAGGGTACCCCAGGAGAGTTCCAAATGTGTGTGGGTAGAATATATATCCCACGGAGGTAAAATTGAAAAAAGTTGAAAAAAATTTTTTTGGGACTTAGTCATTTTTCCGTCGTTTATCAGACTTTCAGATAGGGGAAATGTCAGTGAGCGTTCCGATTTCAGTTCCAGAGCGATTCGCCCAATGAGTCCTTGATATTTAGTCGTTTTCAGCCAATTTTCTGGATTTTTGAAAATTTCACTTTTTTGTGAAAATATCCACTAAATGAGGGAATAATATGTGTGACGGAACCCCAGGAGAGTTCCAAATGTGTGTGGGTAGAATATGTATCCCACGGGGATAAAATTGAAAAAGGTTGAAAAAAAAATTTTTTTTGGACTTAGTAATTTTTCCAGCGTTTATCAGACTTTCAGATAGGGGAAATGTCAGTGAGAGTTCCGATTTCAGTTCCAGAGCGATTCGCCCAATGAGTCCTTGATATTTAGTCGTTTTCAGCCAATTTTCTGGATTCTTGAAAATTTCACTTTTTTGTGAAAATATCCACTAAATGAGGGAATAATATGTGTGAGGGTACCCCAGGAGAGTTCCAAATGTGTGTGGGTAGAATATATATCCCACGGGGATAAAATTGAAAAAAGTTGAAAAATTTTTTTTTTTGGGACTTAGTCATTTTTCCGGCGTTTATCAGACTTTCAGATAGGGGAAATGTCAGTGAGCATTCCGATTTCAGTTCCAGAGCGATTCGCCCAATGAGTCCTTGATATTTAGTCGTTTTCAGCCAATTTTCTGGATTTTTGAAAATTTCACTTTTTTGTGAAAATATCCACTAAATGAGAGAATAATATGTGTGAGGGTACCCAAGGAGAGTTCCAAATGTGTGTGGGTAGAATATATATCCCACGGAGGTAAAATTGAAAAAGGTTGAAAAAAAAATTTTTTTTGGACTTAGTAATTTTTCCGTCGTTTATCAGTCTTTCAGATAGGGGAAATGTCAGTGAGCGTTCCGATTTCAGTTCCAAAGCGCTTCACCCAATGAGTCCTTGATATTTAGTCGTTTTCAGCCAATTTTCTGGATTTTTGAAAATTTCACTTTTTTGTGAAAATATCCACTAAATGAGAGAAGAATATGTGTGAGGGTACACAGGAGAGTTCCAAATAAACTGAAAAAAGTTGAAAAAAAATTTTTTTGGGACTTAGTCATTTTTCCGTCGTTTATCAGACTTTCAGATAGGGGAATTGTCAGTGAGTGTTCCGATTTCAGTTCCAGAGCGATTCGCCCAATGAGTCCTTGATAATTAGTCGTTTTCAGCCAATTTTCTGGATTTTTAAAAATTTCACTTTTTGTGAAAATATCCACTAAATGAGGGAATAATATGTGTGATGGAACCCCAGGAGAGTTCCAAATGTGTGTGGGTAGAATATATATCCCACGGGGATAAAATTGAAAAAGGTTGAAAAAAAAATTTTTTTTGGACTTAGTAATTTTTCCGGCGTTTATCAGACTTTCAGATAGAGGAAATGTCAGTGAGCGTTCCGATTTCAGTTCCAGAGCGATTCGCCCATTGAGTCCTTGATATTTAGTCGTTTTCAGCCAATTTTCTGGATTTTTAAAAATTTCACTTTTTGTGAAAATATCCACTAAATGAGGGAATAATATGTGTGAGGGTACCCCAGGAGAGTTCCAAATGTGTGTGGGTAGAATATATATCCCACGGGGGTAAAATTGAAAAAAGTTTAAAAAATTTTTTTTTTGGACTTAGTCATTTTTCCGGCGTTTATCAGACTTTCAGTTAGGGGAAATGTGAGTGAGCATTCCGATTTCAGTTCCAGAGCGATTCGCCCAATGAGTCCATAATATTTAGTCGTTTTCAGCCAATTTTCTGGATTTTTGAAAATTTCACTTTTTTGTGAAAATATCCACTAAATGAGGGAATAATATGTGTGACGGTACCCCAGGAGAGTTTCAAATGTGTGTGGGTAGAATATATATCCCACGGGGGTAAAACTGAAAAAAGTTGAAAAAAAATTTTGGGGGGACTTAGTCATTTTTCCGGCGTTTATCAAACTTTCAGATAGGGGAAATGTCAGTGAGCGTTCAGATTTCAGTTCCAGAGCGATTCGCCCTATGAGTCCTTGATATTTAGTCGTTTTCAGCCAATTTTTTGGACTTTTGAAAATTTCACTTTTTTTGTGAAAATATCCACTAAATGAGGGAATAATATGTGTGAGGGTACCCCAGGAGAGTTCCAAATGTGTGTGGGTAGAATATATATCCCACGGGGATAAAATTGAAAAAAGTTTAAAAAAAATTTTTTTTGGGACTTAGTAATTTTTCCGGCGTTGATCAGACTTTCAGATAGGGGAAATGTCAGTGAGCGTTCTGATTTCAGTTCCAGAGCGATTTGCCCAATGAGTCCTTGATATTTAGTCATTTTCAGCCAATTTTCTGGATTTTTAAAAATTACACTTTTTTGTGAAAATATCCACTAAATGAGGGAATAATATGTGTGAGGGTACCCCAGCAGAGTTCCAAATGTGTGTGGGTAGAATATATATCCCACAAGGATAAAATTGAAAAAAGTTAAAAAAAAATTTTTTTTGGACTTAATAATTTTTCCGGCGTTCATCAGACTTTCAGATAGGGGAAATGTCAGTGAGCATTCCGATTTCAGTTCCAGAGCGATTCGCCCAATGAGTCCTTGATATTTAGTCGTTTTCAGCCACTTGTCAGGATTTTTGAAAATTTCACTTTTTTGTGAAAATATCCACTAAATGAGGGAATAATATGTGTGAGGGTACCCCAGCAGAGTTCCAAATGTGTGTGGGTAGAATATATATCCCACAAGGATAAAATTGAAAAAAGTAAAAAAAAAATTTTTTTTGGACTTACTAATTTTTCCGGCGTTCATCAGACTTTCAGATAGGGTAAATGTCAGTGAGCATTCCGATTTCAGTTCCAGAGCGATTCGCCCAATGAGTCCTTGATATTTAGTCGTTTTCAGCCACTTTTCAGGATTTTTGAAAATTTCACTTTTTTGTGAAAATATCCACTAAATGAGGGAATAATATGTGTGAGGGTACCCCAGGAGAGTTCCAAATGTGTGTGGGTAGAATATATATCCCACGGGGATAAAATTGAAAAAAGTTGAAAAAAATTTTTTTTTGGACTTAGTAATTTTTCCGGCGTTCACCAGACTTTCAGATAGGGGAAATGTCAGTGAGCATTCCGATTTCAGTTCCAGAGCGATTCGCCCAATGAATCCTTGATATTTAGTCGTTTTCAGCCAATTCTCTGGATTTTTGAAAATTTCACTTTTTTGTGAAAATATCCACTAAATGATTGAATAATATGTGTGAGGGAACCCCAGGAGAGTTCCAAATGTGTGTGGGTAGAATATATATCCCACGGGGATAAAATTGAAAAAGGTTGAAAAAAAAATTTTTTTTGGACTTAGTAATTTTTCCTGCGTTTATCAGACTTTCAGATAGGGGAAATGTCAGTGAGCGTTCCGATTTCAGTTCCAGAGCGATTCGCCCAATGAGTCCTTAATATTTAGTCGTTTTCAGCCAATTTACTGGATTTTTGAAAATTTCACTTTTTTGTGAAAATATCCACTAAATGAGGGAATAATATGTGTGAGGGTACCCCAGGAGAGTTCCAAATGTGTGTGCGTAGAATATATATCCCACGGGGATAAAATTGAAAAACGTTGAAAAAAAATTTTTTTTGGACTTATAAATTTTTCCGGCGTTCATCAGACTTTCAGATAGGTGAAATGTCAGTGAGCATTCCGATTTCAGTTCCAAAGCCATTCGCCCAATGAGTCCTTGATATTTAGTCGTTTTCTGCCAATATTCTTGATTTTTGAAAATTTCACTTTTTTGTGAAAATATCCACTAAATGAGAGAATAATATGTGTGAGGGTACCCCAGGAGAGTTCCAAATGTGTGTGGGTAGAATATATATCCCACGGAGGTAAAATTGAAAAAAGTTTAAAAAAATTTTTTGGGGGACTTAGTCATTTTTCCGGCGTTTATCAAACTTTCAGATAGGGGAAGTGTCAGTGAGCGTTCAGATTTCAGTTCCAGAGCGATTCGCCCAATGAGTCCTTGATATTTAGTCGTTTTCAGCCAATTTTCAGGATTTTTGAAAATTTCACTTTTTTGTGAAAATATCCACTAAATGAGGGAATAATATGTGTGAGGGTACCCCAGGAGAGTTCCAAATGTGTGTGGGTAGAATATATATCCCACGGGGATAAAATTGAAAAAAGTTGAAAAAAATTTTTTTTTGGACTTAGTAATTTTTCCGGCGTTCACCAGACTTTCAGATAGGGGAAATGTCAGTGAGCATTCCGATTTCAGTTCCAGAGCGATTCGCTCAATGAATCCTTGATATTTAGTCGTTTTCAGACAATTCTCTGGATTTTTGAAAATTTCACTTTTTTGTGAAAATATCCACTAAATGAGGGAATAATATGTGTGAGGGAACCCCAGGAGAGTTCCAAATGTGTGTGGGTAGAATATATATCCCACGAGGATAAAATTGAAAAAGGTTGAAAAAAAATTTTTTTTTGGACTTAGTAATTTTTCCGGCGTTTATCAGACTTTCAGATAGGGGAAATGTCAGTGAGCATTCCGATTTCAGTTCCAGAGCGATTCGCCCAATGAATCCTTGATATTTAGTCGTTTTCAGCCAATTTACTGGATTTTTGAAAATTTCACTTTTTTGTGAAAATATCCACTAAATGAGGGAATAATATGTGTGAGGGTACCCCAGGAGAGTTCCAAATGTGTGTGCGTAGAATATATATCCCACGGGGATAAAATTGAAAAACGTTGAAAAAAAATTTTTTTTGGACTTATAAATTTTTCCGGCGTTCATCAGACTTTCAGATAGGTGAAATGTCAGTGAGCATTCCGATTTCAGTTCCAAAGCCATTCGCCCAATGAGTCCTTGATATTTAGTCGTTTTCTGCCAATATTCTTGATTTTTGAAAATTTCACTTTTTTGTGAAAATATCCACTAAATGAGAGAATAATATGTGTGAGGGTACCCCAGGAGAGTTCCAAATGTATGTGGGTAGAATATATATCCCACGGAGGTAAAATTGAAAAAAGTTGAAAAAAAATTTTTTGGGACTTAGTCATTTTTCCGTCGTTTATCAGACTTTCAGATAGGGGAAATGTCAGTGAGCGTTCCGATTTCAGTTCCAGAGCGATTCGCCCAATGAGTCCTTGATATTTAGTCGTTTTCAGCCAATTTTCTGGATTTTTGAAAATTTCACTTTTTTGTGAAAATATCCACTAAATGAGGGAATAATATGTGTGACGGAACCCCAGGAGAGTTCCAAATGTGTGTGGGTAGAATATATATCCCACGGGGATAAAATTGAAAAAGGTTGAAAAAAAAATTTTTTTTGGACTTAGTAATTTTTCCAGCGTTTATCAGACTTTCAGATAGGGGAAATGTCAGTGAGAGTTCCGATTTCAGTTCCAGAGCGATTCGCCCAATGAGTCCTTGATATTTAGTCGTTTTCAGCCAATTTTCTGGATTCTTGAAAATTTCACTTTTTTGTGAAAATATCCACTAAATGAGGGAATAATATGTGTGAGGGAACCCCAGGAGAGTTCCAAATGTGTGTGGGTAGAATATATATCCCACGAGGATAAAATTGAAAAAGGTTGAAAAAAAATTTTTTTTTGGACTTAGTAATTTTTCCGGCGTTTATCAGACTTTCAGATAGGGGAAATGTCAGTGAGCATTCCGATTTCAGTTCCAGAGCGATTCGCCCAATGAATCCTTGATATTTAGTCGTTTTCAGCCAATTTACTGGATTTTTGAAAATTTCACTTTTTTGTGAAAATATCCACTAAATGAGGGAATAATATGTGTGAGGGTACCCCAGGAGAGTTCCAAATGTGTGTGCGTAGAATATATATCCCACGGGGATAAAATTGAAAAACGTTGAAAAAAAATTTTTTTTGGACTTATAAATTTTTCCGGCGTTCATCAGACTTTCAGATAGGTGAAATGTCAGTGAGCATTCCGATTTCAGTTCCAAAGCCATTCGCCCAATGAGTCCTTGATATTTAGTCGTTTTCTGCCAATATTCTTGATTTTTGAAAATTTCACTTTTTTGTGAAAATATCCACTAAATGAGAGAATAATATGTGTGAGGGTACCCCAGGAGAGTTCCAAATGTATGTGGGTAGAATATATATCCCACGGAGGTAAAATTGAAAAAAGTTGAAAAAAAATTTTTTGGGACTTAGTCATTTTTCCGTCGTTTATCAGACTTTCAGATAGGGGAAATGTCAGTGAGCGTTCCGATTTCAGTTCCAGAGCGATTCGCCCAATGAGTCCTTGATATTTAGTCGTTTTCAGCCAATTTTCTGGATTTTTGAAAATTTCACTTTTTTGTGAAAATATCCACTAAATGAGGGAATAATATGTGTGACGGAACCCCAGGAGAGTTCCAAATGTGTGTGGGTAGAATATATATCCCACGGGGATAAAATTGAAAAAGGTTGAAAAAAAAATTTTTTTTGGACTTAGTAATTTTTCCAGCGTTTATCAGACTTTCAGATAGGGGAAATGTCAGTGAGAGTTCCGATTTCAGTTCCAGAGCGATTCGCCCAATGAGTCCTTGATATTTAGTCGTTTTCAGCCAATTTTCTGGATTCTTGAAAATTTCACTTTTTTGTGAAAATATCCACTAAATGAGGGAATAATATGTGTGAGGGTACCCCAGGAGAGTTCCAAATGTGTGTGGGTAGAATATATATCCCACGGGGATAAAATTGAAAAAAGTTGAAAAATTTTTTTTTTTGGGACTTAGTCATTTTTCCGGCGTTTATCAGACTTTCAGATAGGGGAAATGTCAGTGAGCATTCCGATTTCAGTTCCAGAGCGATTCGCCCAATGAGTCCTTGATATTTAGTCGTTTTCAGCCAATTTTCTGGATTTTTGAAAATTTCACTTTTTTGTGAAAATATCCACTAAATGAGAGAATAATATGTGTGAGGGTACCCAAGGAGAGTTCCAAATGTGTGTGGGTAGAATATATATCCCACGGAGGTAAAATTGAAAAAGGTTGAAAAAAAAATTTTTTTTGGACTTAGTAATTTTTCCGTCGTTTATCAGTCTTTCAGATAGGGGAAATGTCAGTGAGCGTTCCGATTTCAGTTCCAGAGCGCTTCACCCAATGAGTCCTTGATATTTAGTCGTTTTCAGCCAATTTTCTGGATTTTTGAAAATTTCACTTTTTTGTGAAAATATCCACTAAATGAGAGAAGAATATGTGTGAGGGTACACAGGAGAGTTCCAAATAAACTGAAAAAAGTTGAAAAAAAAATTTTTTGGGACTTAGTCATTTTTCCGTCGTTTATCAGACTTTCAGATAGGGGAATTGTCAGTGAGTGTTCCGATTTCAGTTCCAGAGCGATTCGCCCAATGAGTCCTTGATAATTAGTCGTTTTCAGCCAATTTTCTGGATTTTTAAAAATTTCACTTTTTGTGAAAATATCCACTAAATGAGGGAATAATATGTGTGATGGAACCCCAGGAGAGTTCCAAATGTGTGTGGGTAGAATATATATCCCACGGGGATAAAATTGAAAAAGGTTGAAAAAAAAATTTTTTTTGGACTTAGTAATTTTTCCGGCGTTTATCAGACTTTCAGATAGAGGAAATGTCAGTGAGCGTTCCGATTTCAGTTCCAGAGCGATTCGCCCATTGAGTCCTTGATATTTAGTCGTTTTCAGCCAATTTTCTGGATTTTTAAAAATTTCACTTTTTGTGAAAATATCCACTAAATGAGGGAATAATATGTGTGAGGGTACCCCAGGAGAGTTCCAAATGTGTGTGGGTAGAATATATATCCCACGGGGGTAAAATTGAAAAAAGTTTAAAAAATTTTTTTTTTGGACTTAGTCATTTTTCCGGCGTTTATCAGACTTTCAGTTAGGGGAAATGTGAGTGAGCATTCCGATTTCAGTTCAAGAGCGATTCGCCCAATGAGTCCATAATATTTAGTCGTTTTCAGCCAATTTTCTGGATTTTTGAAAATTTCACTTTTTTGTGAAAATATCCACTAAATGAGGGAATAATATGTGTGACGGTACCCCAGGAGAGTTTCAAATGTGTGTGGGTAGAATATATATACCACGGGGATAAAATTGAAACAGGTTGAAAAAAAAATTTTTTTTGGACTTAGTAATTTTTCCAGCGTTTATCAGGCTTTCAGATAGGGGAAATGTCAGTGAGCGTTCCGATTTCAGTTCCAGAGCGATTCGCCCAATGAGTCCTTGATATTTAGTCGTTTTCAGCCAATTTTCTGGATTTTTGAAAATTTCACTTTTTTGTGAAAATATCCTCTAAATGAGGGAATAATATGTGTGAGGGTACCCCAGGAGAGTTCCAAATGTGTGTGGGTAGAATATATATCCCACGGAGGTAAAATTGAAAAAAGTTGAAAAAAAATTTGTTTTTGGACTTAGTCATTTTTCCGGCGTTTATCAGACTTTCAGTTAGGGGAAATGTCAGTGAGCGTTCCGATTTCAGTTCCAGAACGATTCGCCCAATGAGTCCTTGATATTTAGTCGTTTTCAGCCAATTTTCTGGATTTTTGAAAATTTCACTTTTTTGTGAAAATATCTACTAAATGAGGGAATAATATGTGTGAGGGTACCCCAGGAGAGTTCCAAATGTGTGTGGGCAGAATATATATCCCACGGGGGTAAAATTGAAAAAAGTTGAAAAAAAATTTTTTTTGGACTTAGTCATTTTTCCGACGTTTATCAGACTTTAACATAGGGAAAATGTCAGTAAGCGTTCAGATTTCAGTTCCAGAGTGATTCGCCCAATGCGTCCTTGATATTAAGTCGTTTTCAGCCAAGTTTCTGGATTTTTAAAAATTTCAGATTTTTGTGAAAATATCCACTAAATGAGGGAATAATATGTGTGAGGGTACCCCAGGAGAGTTCCAAATGTGTGTGGGTAGAATATATATCCCACGGGGATAAAATTGATAAAAGTTGAAAATTTTTTTTTTTGGGGACTTAGTTATTTTTCCGGCGTTTATCAGACTTTCAGATAGGGGAAATGTCAGTGAGCATTCCGATTTCAGTTCCAGAGCGATTCGCCCAATGAGTCCTTGATATTTAGTCGTTTTCAGCCAATTTTCTGGATTTTTAAAAATTTCACTTTTTGTGAAAATATCCACTAAATGAGGGAATAATATGTGTGAGGGTACCCCAGGAGAGTTCCAAATGTGTGTGGGTAGAATATATATCCCACGGGGGTAAAATTGAAAAAAGTTTAAAAAATTTTTTTTTTGGACTTAGTCATTTTTCCGGCGTTTATCAGACTTTCAGTTAGGGGAAATGTGAGTGAGCATTCCGATTTCAGTTCCAGAGCGATTCGCCCAATGAGTCCTTAATATTTAGTCGTTTTCAGCCAATTTTCTGGATTTTTGAAAATTTCACTTTTTTGTGAAAATATCCACTAAATGAGGGAATAATGTGTGTGACGGTACCCCAGGAGAGTTTCAAATGTGTGTGGGTAGAAGATATATCCCACGGGGATAAAATTGAAAAAGGTTGAAAAAAAAATTTTTTTTGGACTTAGTAATTTTTCCAGCGTTTATCAGGCTTTCAGATAGGGGAAATGTCAGTGAGCGTTCCGATTTCAGTTCCAGAGCGATTCGCCCAATGAGTCCTTGATATTTAGTCGTTTTCAGCCAATTTTCTGGATTTTTGAAAATATCACTTTTTTGTGAAAATATCCACTAAATGAGGGAATAATATGTGTGAGGGTACCCCAGGAGAGTTCCAAATGTGTGTGGGTAGAATATATATCCCACGGGGGTAAAATTGAAAAAAGTTGAAAAAAATTTTTTTTTGGACTTAGTCATTTTTCCGACGTTTATCAGACTTTAAGATAGGGAAAATGTCAGTAAGCGTTCAGATTTCAGTTCCAGAGTGATTCGCCCAATGCGTCCTTGATATTAAGTCGTTTTCAGCCAAGTTTCTGGATTTTTAAAAATTTCAGATTTTTGTGAAAATATCCACTAAATGAGGGAATAATATGTGTGAGGGTACCCCAGGAGAGTTCCAAATGTGTGTGGGTAGAATATACAGTCATATGAAAAAGTTTGGGCACCCCTATTAATCTTAAGCTTAATGTTTTATAAAAAATTGGTGTTTTTGCAACAGCTATTTCAGTTTGATATATGTAATAACTGTTGGACACAGTAATGTTTCTGCCTTGAAATGAGGATTATTGTACTAACAGAAAATGTGCAATCTGCATTCTAACAAAATTTGACAGGTGCATAAGTATGGGCACCCTTATCAGTTTCTTGTTTTAAATACTACTACCTACTTTTTACTGACTTACTAAAGCACTTTTTTTGCTTTTATAACCTCATTGAGCTTTGAACTTCATAGCCAGGTGTATGCAATCATGAGAAAAGCTACTTAAAGTGACCATTTGCAAGTTGTTCTCCTGTTTGAATCTCCTCTGAAGAGTGGCATCATGGGCTCCTCCAAAGAACCGTCAAATGATCTGAAAACAAAGATTATTCAACATAGTTGTTCAGGGGAAGGATACAAAAAGCTGTCTCAGAGATTTAACCTGTCAGTTTCCACTGTGAGGAACATAGTAAGGAAATGGAAGAACACAGGGACAGTTCTTGTTAAGGCCAAAAGTGGCAGGCCAAGAAAAACATCAGAAAGGCAGAGAAGAAGAATGGTGAGATCAGTCAAGGACAATCCTCAGACCACCTCCAGAGAGCTGCAGCATCAACTTGCTGCAGATGGTGTCACTGTGCATCGTTCAACTATACAACGCACTTTGCACAAGGAGAAGCTGAATGGGAGAGTGATGCGAAAGAAGCCGTTTCTGCAAGCACGCCACAAACAGAGTCGGCTGAGGTATGCAAAAGCACATTTGGAGAAGCCAATTTCTTTTTGGAAGAAGGTCCTGTGGACTGATGAAACCAAGATTGAGTTGTTTGGTCATACAAAAAGGTGTTATGCATGGCGGCAAAAAAACACAGCATTCCAAGAAAAACACTTGCTACCCACAGTAAAATTTGGTGGAGGTTCCATCATGCTTTGGGGCTGTGTGGCCAATGCCGGCACCGGGAATCTTGTTAAAGTTGAGGGACGCATGGATTCCACTCAGTATCAGCAGATTCTTGACAATAATGTTCAAGAATCAGTGCTAAAGTTGAAGTTACGCAGGGGATGGATCTTTCAGCAAGACAATGATCCAAAACACCGCTCCAAATCTACTCAGGCATTCATGCAGAGGAACAATTACAATGTTCTGGAATGGCCATCCCAGTCCCCAGACCTGAATATCATTGAACATCTGTGGGATCATTTGAAGAGGGCTGTCCATGCTCGGCGACCATCAAACTTATTTGGAATTGTTTTGTAAAGAAGAATGGTCAAAAATACCTTCATCCAGGATCCAGGAACTCAGTAAAAGCTACAGGAAGTGACTAGAGGCTGTTATTTTTGCAAAAGGAGGATCTACTAAATATTAATGTCACTTTTCTGGTGAGGTGCCCATACTTATGCACCTGTCAAATTTTGTTTGAATGCAGATTGCACATTTTCTGTTAGTACAATAAACCTCATTTCAAGGCAGAAACATTACTGTGTCCAACAGTTATTACATATATCAAACTGAAATAGCTGTTGCAAAAACACCAATTTTTATAAAATATTAAGCTTAAAATTAATAGGGGTGCCCAAACTTTTTCATATGACTGTATATCCCACGGGGATAAAATTGAAAAAAGTTGAAAATTTTTTTTTTTTGGGACCTAGTTATTTTTCCGGCATTTATCAGACTTTCAGATAGGGGAAATGTCAGTGAGCATTCCGATTTCAGTTCCAGAGCGATTCGCCCAATGAGTCCTTGATATTTAGTCGTTTTCAGCCAATTTTCTGGATTTTTGAAAATTTCACTTTTTTGTGAAAATATCCACTAAATGAGGGAATAATATGTGTGAGGCAACCCCAGGAGAGTTCCAAATGTATGTGGGTAGAATATATATCCCACGGGGATAAAATTGAAAAAGGTTAAAAAAAAAATTTTTTTTGGACTTAGTCATTTTTCCGGCGTTTATCAGACTTTCAGATAGGGGAAATGTGAGTGAGCATTCCGATTTCAGTTAAAGAGCGATTCGCCCAATGACTCCTTAATATTTAGTCGTTTTCAGCCAATTTTCTGGATTTTTGAAAATTTCACTTTTTTGTGAAAATATCCACTAAATGAGGGAATAATGTGTGTGACGGTACCCCAGGAGAGTTTCAAATGTGTGTGGGTGGAATATATATCCCACGGAGGTAAAATTGAAAAAAGTTGAAAAAAAAATTTTTTTTGGACTTAGTAATTTTTCCGGCGTTTATCAGACTTTCAGATAGGGAAAATGTCAGTAAGCGTTCAGATTTCAGTTCCAGAGTGATTCGCCCAATGCGTCCTTGATATTAATTCGTTTTCAGCCAAGTTTCTGGATTTTTAAAAATTTCACTTTTTTGTGAAAATATCCACTAAATGAGGGAATAATATGTGTGAGGGTACCCCAGGAGAGTTCCAAATGTGTGTGGGTAGAATATATATCCCACGGGGATAAAATTGAAAAAAGTTGAAAATTTTTTTTTTTGGGGGACTTTGTCATTTTTCCGGCGTTTATCAGACTTTCAGATAGAGGAAATGTCAGTGAGCATTCCGATTTCAGTTCCAGAGCGATTCGCCCAGTGAGTCCTTGATATTTAGTCGTTTTCAGCCAATTTTCTGGATTTTTGAAAATTTCACTTTTTTGTGAAAATATCCACTAAATGACGGAATAATATGTGTGAGGGTACCCCAGGAGAGTTCCAAATGTGTGTGGGTAGAATATATATCCCACGGGGGTAAAATTGAAAAAAGGTGAAACATTTCTTTTTTGGACTTAGTAATTTTTCCGGCGTTTATCAGACTTTCAAATAGGGGAAATGTCAGTGAGCATTTCGATTTTAGTTCCAGAAAGATTCGCCCAATGAGTCCTTGATATTTAGTTGTTTTCAGCCAATTTTCTGGATTTTTGAAAATTTCACTTTTTTGTGAAAATATCCACTAAATGAGAGCATAATATGTGTGGGTACCTCAGGAGAGTTCCAAATGTGTGTGGGTAGAATATATATCCCACGGGGGTAAAATTGAAAAAAGTTGAAAAAAATTTTTTTTGGGACTCATTAATTTTTCCGGCGTTTATCAGACTTTCAGATAGGGGAAGTGTCAGTGAGCGATCCGATTTCAGTTCCCGAGCGATTCGCCCAATGAGTCCTTGATATTTAGTCGTTTTCAGCCAATTTTCTGGATTTTTGAAAATTTCACTTTTTTGTGAAAATATCCACTAAATGAGGGCATAATATGTGTGAGGGTACCCCAGGAGAGTTCCAAATGTGTGTGGGTAGAATATATATCCCACGGGGATAAAATTGAAAAAAGTTTAAAAAAATTTTTTTTTGGACTTAGCAATTTTTCCGGCGTTCATCAGTCTTTCAGATAGGGGAAATGTCAGTGAGCATTCAGATTTCAGTTCCAGAGCGATTCGCCCAATGAGTCCTTGATATTTAGTCGTTTTCAGCCAATTTTCTGGATTTTTGAAAATTTCACTTTTTTGTGAAAATATCCACTAAATGACGGAATAATATGTGTGAGGGTACCCCAGGAGAGTTCCAAATGTGTGTGGGTAGAATATATATCCCACGGGGGTAAAATTGAAAAAAGTTGAAAAAAAATTTTTTTTGGACTTAGTCATTTTTCCGACGTTTATCAGACTTTAAGATAGGGAAAATGTCAGTAAGCGTTCAGATTTCAGTTCCAGAGTGATTCGCCCAATGCGTCCTTGATATTAAATCGTTTTCAGCCAAGTTTCTGGATTTTTAAAAATTTCACTTTTTTGTGAAAATATCCACTAAATGAGGGAATAATATGTGTGAGGGCACCCCAGGAGAGTTCCAAATGTGTGTGGGTAGAATATATATCCCACGGGGGTAAAATTGAAAAAAGTTGAAACATTTTTTTTTTGGACTTAGTAATTTTTCCGGCGTTTATCAGACTTTCAAATAGGGGAAATGTCAGTGAGCATTTCGATTTTAGTTCCAGAGCGATTCGCCCAATGAGTCCTTGATATTTAGTCGTTTTCAGCCAATTTTCTGGATTTTTGAAAATTTCACTTTTTTGTGAAAATATCCACTAAATGAGAGCATAACATGTGTGAGGGTACCCCAGGAGAGTTCCAAATGTGTGTGGGTAGAATATATATCCCACGGGGGTAAAATTGAAAAAAGTTGAAAAAATTTTTTTTTGGACTTAGTCATTTTTACTTCGTTTATCAGACTTTCAGATAGGGGAAATGTGAATGAGCATTCCGATTTCAGTTCCAGAGCGATTCGCCCAATGACTCCTTAATATTTAGTCGTTTTCAGCCAATTTTCTGGATTTTTGAAAATTTCCCTTTTTTGTGAAAATATCCACTGAATGAGGGAATAATATGTGTGATGTTACCCCAGGAGAGTTCCAAATGTGTGTGGGTAGAATCTATATCCCACGGGGATAAAATTGAAAAAAGTTGAAACATTTTTTTTTTGGACTTAGTAATTTTTCTGGCTTTTTTCAGACTTTCAGATAGGTGAAATGTCAGTGAACGTTCGGATTTCAGTTCGCGACCGATTCGCCCAATGAGTCCTTGATATTTAGTTGTTTTCAGCCAATTTTCTGGATTTTTGAAAATTTCACTTTTTTGTGAAAATATCCACTAAATGAGAGCATAATATGTGTGAGGGTACCTCAGGAGAGTTCCAAATGTGTGTGGGTAGAATATATATCCCACGGGGGTAAAATTGAAAAAAGTTGAAAAAAAATTTTTTTGGGACTTATTAATTTTTCCGGCGTTTATCAGACTTTCAGATAGGGGAAGTGTCAGTGAGCGATCCGATTTCAGTTCCCGAGCGATTCGCCCAATGAGTCCTTGATATTTAGTCGTTTTCAGCCAATTTTCTGGATTTTTGAAAATTTCACTTTTTTGTGAAAATATCCACTAAATGAGGGAATAATATGTGTGATGTTACCCCAGGAGAGTTCCAAATGTGTGTGGGTAGAATATATATCCCACGGGGATAAAATTGAAAAAAGTTGAAAAAATTTTTTTTTTGGGACTTAGTTATTTTTCCGGCGTTTATCAGACTTTCAGATAGGGGAAATGTCAGTGAGCATTCCGATTTCAGTTCCAGAGCGATTCGCCCAATGAGTCCTTGATATTTAGTCGTTTTCAGCCAATTTTCTGGATTTTTGAAAATTTCACATTTTTGTGAAAATATCCACTAAATGAGGGAATAATATGTGTGAGGGAACCCCAGGAGAGTTCCAAATGTGTGTGGGTAGAATATATATCCCACGGGGATAAAATTGAAAAAGGTTGAAAAAAAAATTTTTTTTGGACTTAGTAATTTTTCCAGCGTTTATCAGACTTTCAGATAGGGGAAATGTCAGTGAGCGTTCCGATTTCAGTTCCAGAGCGATTCGCCCAATGAGTCCTTGATATTTAGTCGTTTTCAGCCAATTTTCTGGATTTTTGAAAATTTCACTTTTTTTGTGAAAATATCCACTAAATGAGGGAATAATATGTGTGAGGGTACCCCAGGAGAGTTCCAAATGTGTGTGGGTAGAATATATATCCCACTGGGATAAAATTGAAAAAAGTTGAAAAATTTTTTTTTTTGGGACTTTGTCATTTTTCCGGCGTTTATCAGACTTTCAGATAGGGGAAATGTCAGTGAGCATTCCGATTTCAGTTCCAGAGTGATTCGCCCAATGAGTCCTTGATATTTAGTCGTTTTCAGCCAATTTTCTGGATTTTTGAAAATTTCACTTTTTTGTGAAAATATACACTAAATGAGAGAATAATATGTGTGAGGGTACCCAAGGAGAGTTCCAAATGTGTGTGGGTAGAATATATATCCCACACAGGTAAAATTGAAAAAAGTTGAAAAAAAAATTTTTTTTGGACTTAGTAATTTTTCCGGCGTTTATCAGACTTTCAGATAGGTGAAATGTCAGTGAGCGTTCCGATTTCAGTTCCAGAGCGATTCGCCCAATGAGTCCTTGATATTTAGTCGTTTTCAGCCAATTTTCTGGATTTTGGAAAATTTCACTTTTTTGTGAAAATATCCACTAAATGACGGAATAATATGTGTGAGGGTACCCCAGGAGAGTTCCAAATGTGTGTGGGTAGAATATATATCCCACGGGGGTAAAATTGAAAAAAGTTGAAAAAAAATTTTTTTTGGACTTAGCAATTTTTCCGGCGTTCATCAGTCTTTCAGATAGGGGAAATGTCAGTGAGCATTCAGATTTCAGTTCCAGAGCGATTCGCCCAATGAGTCCTTGATATTTAGTCGTTTTCAGCCAATTTTCTGGATTTTTGAAAATTTCACTTTTTTGTGAAAATATCCACTAAATGAGGGAATAATATGTGTGAGGGTACCCCAGGAGAGTTCCAAATGTGTGTGGGTAGAATATATATCCCACGGGGATAAAATTGAAAAAAGTTGAAAAATTTTTTTTTTTGGGACTTTGTCATTTTTCCGGCGTTTATCAGACTTTCAGATAGGGGAAATGTCAGTGAGCATTCCGATTTCAGTTCCAGAGCGATTCGCCCAATGAGTCCTTGATATTTAGTCGTTTTCAGCCAATTTTCTGGATTTTTGAAAATTTCACTTTTTTTGTGAAAATATCCACTAAATGAGGGAATAATATGTGTGAGGGTACCCCAGGAGAGTTCCAAATGTGTGTGAGTAGAATATATATCCCACTGGGATAAAATTGAAAAAAGTTGAAAAATTTTTTTTTTTGGGACTTTGTCATTTTTCCGGCGTTTATCAGACTTTCAGATAGGGGAAATGTCAGTGAGCATTCCGATTTCAGTTCCAGAGTGATTCGCCCAATGAGTCCTTGATATTTAGTCGTTTTCAGCCAATTTTCTGGATTTTTGAAAATTTCACTTTTTTGTGAAAATATACACTAAATGAGAGAATAATATGTGTGAGGGTACCCAAGGAGAGTTCCAAATGTGTGTGGGTAGAATATATATCCCACACAGGTAAAATTGAAAAAAGTTGAAAAAAAAATTTTTTTTGGACTTAGTAATTTTTCCGGCGTTTATCAGACTTTCAGATAGGTGAAATGTCAGTGAGCGTTCCGATTTCAGTTCCAGAGCGATTCGCCCAATGAGTCCTTGATATTTAGTCGTTTTCAGCCAATTTTCTGGATTTTGGAAAATTTCACTTTTTTGTGAAAATATCCACTAAATGACGGAATAATATGTGTGAGGGTACCCCAGGAGAGTTCCAAATGTGTGTGGGTAGAATATATATCCCACGGGGGTAAAATTGAAAAAAGTTGAAAAAAAATTTTTTTTGGACTTAGCAATTTTTCCGGCGTTCATCAGTCTTTCAGATAGGGGAAATGTCAGTGAGCATTCAGATTTCAGTTCCAGAGCGATTCGCCCAATGAGTCCTTGATATTTAGTCGTTTTCAGCCAATTTTCTGGATTTTTGAAAATTTCACTTTTTTGTGAAAATATCCACTAAATGAGGGAATAATATGTGTGAGGGTACCCCAGGAGAGTTCCAAATGTGTGTGGGTAGAATATATATCCCACGGGGATAAAATTGAAAAAAGTTGAAAAATTTTTTTTTTTGGGACTTTGTCATTTTTCCGGCGTTTATCAGACTTTCAGATAGGGGAAATGTCAGTGAGCATTCCGATTTCAGTTCCAGAGCGATTCGCCCAATGAGTCCTTGATATTTAGTCGTTTTCAGCCAATTTTCTGGATTTTTGAAAATTTCACTTTTTTGTGAAAATATCCACTAAATGAGAGCATAATATGTGTGAGGGTACCCCAGGAGAGTTCCAAATGTGTGTGGATAGAATATATATCCCACGGGGGTAAAATTGAAAAAAGTTGAAAAAATTTTTTTTTTGGGACTTAGTTATTTTTCCGGCGTTTATCAGACTTTCAGATAGGGGAAATGTCAGTGAGCATTCCGATTTCAGTTCCAGAGCGATTCGCCCAATGAGTCCTTGATATTTAGTCGTTTTCAGCCAATTTTCTGGATTTTTGAAAATTTCACATTTTTGTGAAAATATCCACTAAATGAGGGAATAATATGTGTGAGGGAACCCCAGGAGAGTTCCAAATGTGTGTGGGTAGAATATATATCCCACGGGGATAAAATTGAAAAAGGTTGAAAAAAAAATTTTTTTTGGACTTAGTAATTTTTCCAGCGTTTATCAGACTTTCAGATAGGGGAAATGTCAGTGAGCGTTCCGATTTCAGTTCCAGAGCGATTCGCCCAATGAGTCCTTGATATTTAGTCGTTTTCAGCCAATTTTCTGGATTTTTGAAAATTTCACTTTTTTTGTGAAAATATCCACTAAATGAGGGAATAATATGTGTGAGGGTACCCCAGGAGAGTTCCAAATGTGTGTGGGTAGAATATATATCCCACGGGGATAAAATTGAAAAAAGTTGAAAAATTTTTTTTTTTGGGACTTTGTCATTTTTCCGGCGTTTATCAGACTTTCAGATAGGGGAAATGTCAGTGAGCATTCCGATTTCAGTTCCAGAGCGATTCGCCCAATGAATCCTTGATATTTAGTCGTTTTCAGCCAATTTTCTGGATTTTTGAAAATTTCACTTTTTTGTGAAAATATCCACTAAATGAGGGAACAATATGTGTGAGGGAACCCCAGGAGAGTTCCAAATGTGTGTGGGTAGAATATATATCCCACGGGGATAAAATTGAAAAAGGTTGAAAAAAAAATTTTTTTTGGACTTAGTCATTTTTCCGGCGTTTATCAGACTTTCAGATAGGGGAAATGTGAGTGAGCATTCCGATTTCAGTTCCAGAGCGATTCGCCCAATGACTCCTTAATATTTAGTCGTTTTCAGCCAATTTTCTGGATTTTTGAAAATTTCACTTTTTTGTGAAAATATCCACTAAATGAGGGAATAATATGTGTGAGTGAACCCCAGGAGAGTTCCAAATGTGTGTGGGTAGAATATATATCCCACGGGGATAAAATTGAAAAAGGTTGAAAAAAAAATTTTTTTTGGTCTTAGTAATTTTTCCAGCGTTTATCAGACTTTCAGATAGGGGAAATGTCAGTGAGCGTTCCGATTTCAGTTCCAGAGCGATTCGCCCAATGAGTCCTTGATATTTAGTCGTTTTCAGCCAATTTTCTGGATTTTTGAAAATTTCACTTTTTTTGTGAAAATATCCACTAAATGAGGGAATAATATGTGTGAGGGTACCCCAGGAGAGTTCCAAATGTGTGTGGGTAGAATCCCACGGGGATAAAATTGAAAAAAGTTGAAAATTTTTTTTTTGGGGGGACTTTGTCATTTTTCCGGCGTTTATCAGACTTTCAGATAGAGGAAATGTCAGTGAGCATTCCGATTTCAGTTCCAGAGCGATTCGCCCAATGAGTCCTTGATATTTAGTCGTTTTCAGCCAATTTTCTGGATTTTTGAAAATTTCACTTTTTTGTGAAAATATCCACTAAATGACGGAATAATATGTGTGAGGGTACCCCAGGAGAGTTCCAAATGTGTGTGGGTAGAATATATATCCCACGGGGGTAAAATTGAAAAAAGTTGAAACATTTCTTTTTTGGACTTAGTAATTTTTCTGGCGTTTTTCAGACTTTCAGATAGGTGAAATGTCAGTGAGCGTTCCGATTTCAGTTCCCGACCGATTCGCCCAATGAGTCCTTGATATTTAGTTGTTTTCAGCCAATTTTCTGGATTTTTGAAAATTTCACTTTTTTGTGAAAATATCCACTAAATGAGAGCATAATATGTGTGAGGGTACCTCAGGAGAGTTCCAAATGTGTGTGGGTAGAATATATATCCCACGGGGGTAAAATTGAAAAAAGTTGAAAAAAATTTTTTTTGGGACTTATTAATTTTTCCGGCGTTTATCAGACTTTCAGATAGGGGAAGTGTCAGTGAGCGATCCGATTTCAGTTCCCGAGCGATTCGCCCAATGAGTCCTTGATATTTAGTCGTTTTCAGCAAATTTTCTGGATTTTTGAAAATTTCACTTTTTTGTGAAAATATCCACTAAATGAGGGCATAATATGTGTGAGGGTACCCCAGGAGAGTTCCAAATGTGTGTGGGTAGAATATATATCCCACGGGGATAAAATTGAAAAAAGTTTAAAAAAAATTTTTTTTGGACTTAGCAATTTTTCCGGCGTTCATCAGTCTTTCAGATAGGGGAAATGTCAGTGAGCATTCAGATTTCAGTTCCAGAGCGATTCGCCCAATGAGTCCTTGATATTTAGTCGTTTTCAGGCAATTTTCTGGATTTTTGAATATTTCACTTTTTTGTGAAAATATCCACTAAATGACGGAATAATATGTGTGAGGGTACCCCAGGAGAGTTCCAAATGTGTGTGGGTAGAATATATATCCCACGGGGGTAAAATTGAAAAAAGTTGAAAAAAAATTTTTTTTGGACTTAGTCATTTTTCCGACGTTTATCAGACTTTAAGATAGGGAAAATGTCAGTAAGCATTCAGATTTCAGTTCCACAGTGATTCGCCCAATGCGTCCTTGATATTAAGTCGTTTTCAGCCAAGTTTCTGGATTTTTAAAAATTTCACTTTTTTGTGAAAATATCCACTAAATGAGGGAATAATATGTGTGAGGGTACCCCAGGAGAGTTCCAAATGTGTGTGGGTAGAATATATATCCCACGGGGATAAAATTGAAAAAAGTTGAAAAATTTTTTTTTTTTGGACTTTGTCATTTTTCCGGCGTTTATCAGACTTTCAGATAGGGGAAATGTCAGTGAGCATTCCGATTTCAGTTCCAGAGCGATTCGCCCAATGAGTCCTTGATATTTAGTCGTTTTCAGCCAATTTTCTGGATTTTTGAAAATTTCACTTTTTTGTGAAAATATCCACTAAATGAGAGCATAATATGTGTGAGGGTACCCCAGGAGAGTTCGAAATGTGTGTGGATAGAATATATATCCCACGGGGGTAAAATTGAAAAAAGTTGAAACATTTTTTTTTTGGACTTTGTAATTTTTCTGGCGTTTTTCAGACTTTCAGATAGGTGAAATGTCAGTGAGCGTTCGGATTTCAGTTCGCGACCGATTCGCCCAATGAGTCCTTGATATTTAGTCGTTTTCAGCCAATTTTCTGGATTTTTGAAAATTTCACTTTTTTGTGAAAATATCCACTAAATGAGGGAATAATATGGGTGAGGGTACCCCAGGAGAGTTCCAAATGTGTGTGGGTAGAATATATATCCCACGGGGGTAAAATTGAAAAAAGTTGAAACATTTCTTTTTTGGACTTAGTAATTTTTCTGGCGTTTTTCAGACTTTCAGATAGGTGAAATGTCAGTGAGCGTTCCGATTTCAGTTCCCGACCGATTCGCCCAATGAGTCCTTGATATTTAGTTGTTTTCAGCCAATTTTCTGGATTTTTGAAAATTTCACTTTTTTGTGAAAATATCCACTAAATGAGAGCATAATATGTGTGAGGGTACCTCAGGAGAGTTCCAAATGTGAGTGGGTAGAATATATATCCCACGGGGGTAAAATTGAAAAAAGTTGAAAAAAATTTTTTTTGGGACTTATTAATTTTTCCGGCGTTTATCAGACTTTCAGATAGGGGAAGTGTCAGTGAGCGATCCGATTTCAGTTCCCGAGCGATTCGCCCAATGAGTCCTTGATATTTAGTCGTTTTCAGCCAATTTTCTGGATTTTTGAAAATTTCACTTTTTTGTGAAAATATCCACTAAATGAGGGCATAATATGTGTGAGGGTACCCCAGGAGAGTTCCAAATGTGTGTGGGTAGAATATATATCCCACGGGGATAAAATTGAAAAAAGTTTAAAAAAAATTTTTTTGGGACTTAGCAATTTTTCCGGCGTTCATCAGTCTTTCAGATAGGGGAAATGTCAGTGAGCATTCAGATTTCAGTTCCAGAGCGATTCGCCCAATGAGTCCTTGATATTTAGTCGTTTTCAGCCAATTTTCTGGATTTTTGAAAATTTCACTTTTTTGTGAAAATATCCACTAAATGACGGAATAATATGTGTGAGGGTACCCCAGGAGAGTTCCAAATGTGTGTGGGTAGAATATATATCCCACGGGGATAAAATTGAAAAAAGTTGAAAAATTTTTTTTTTTGGGACTTTGTCATTTTTCCGGCGTTTATCAGACTTTCAGATAGGGGAAATGTCAGTGAGCATTCCGATTTCAGTTCCAGAGCGATTCGCCCAATGAGTCCTTGATATTTAGTCGTTTTCAGCCAATTTTCTGGATTTTTGAAAATTTCACTTTTTTGTGAAAATATCCACTAAATGAGAGAATAATATGTGTGAGGGTACCCAAGGAGAGTTCCAAATGTGTGTGGGTAGAATATATATCCCACGGAGGTAAAATTGAAAAAAGTTGAAAAAAAAATTTTTTTTGGACTTAGTCATTTTTCCGGCGTTTATCAGACTTTCAGATAGGGGAAATGTGAATGAGCATTCCGATTTCAGTTCCAGAGCGATTCGCCCAATGACTCCTTAATATTTAGTCGTTTTCAGCCAATTTTCTGGATTTTTGAAAATTTCACTTTTTTGTGAAAATATCCACTGAATGAGGGAATAATATGTGTGATGTTACCCCAGGAGAGTTCCAAATGTGTGTGGGTAGAATCTATATCCCACGGGGATAAAATTGAAAAAAGTTGAAAATTTTTTTTTTTTGGGACTTAGTTATTTTTCCGGCGTTTATCAGACTTTCAGATAGGGGAAATGTCAGTGAGCATTCCGATTTCAGTTCCAGAGCGATTCGCCCAATGAGTCCTTGATATTTAGTCGTTTTCAGCCAATTTTCTGGATTTTTGAAAATTTCACTTTTTTGTGAAAATATCCACTAAATGAGAGCATAATATGTGTGAGGGTACCCCAGGAGAGTTCCAAATGTGTGTGGATAGAATATATATCCCACGGGGGTAAAATTGAAAAAAGTTGAAACATTTTTTTTTTGGACTTAGTAATTTTTCTGGCGTTTTTCAGACTTTCAGATAGGTGAAATGTCAGTGAGCGTTCGGATTTCAGTTCGCGACCGATTCGCCCAATGAGTCCTTGATATTTAGTTGTTTTCAGCCAATTTTCTGGATTTTTGAAAATTTCACTTTTTTGTGAAAATATCCACTAAATGAGAGCATAATATGTGTGAGGGTACCTCAGGAGAGTTCCAAATGTGTGTGGGTAGAATATATATCCCACGGGGGTAAAATTGAAAAAAGTTGAAAAAAAATTTTTTTGGGACTTATTAATTTTTCCGGCGTTTATCAGACTTTCAGATAGGGGAAGTGTCAGTGAGCGATCCGATTTCAGTTCCCGAGCGATTCGCCCAATGAGTCCTTGATATTTAGTCGTTTTCAGCCAATTTTCTGGATTTTTGAAAATTTCACTTTTTTGTGAAAATATCCACTAAATGAGGGAATAATATGTGTGATGTTACCCCAGGAGAGTTCCCAATGTGTGTGGGTAGAATATATATCCCACGGGGATAAAATTGAAAAAAGTTGAAAAATTTTTTTTTTTGGGACTTTGTCATTTTTCCGGCGTTTATCAGACTTTCAGATAGGGGAAATGTCAGTGAGCATTCCGATTTCAGTTCCAGAGCGATTGGCCCAATGAGTCCTTGATATTTAGTCGTTTTCAGCCAATTTTCTGGATTTTTGAAAATTTCACTTTTTTGTGAAAATATCCACTAAATGAGAGAATAATATGTGTGAGGGTACCCAAGGAGAGTTCCAAATGTGTGTGGGTGGAATATATATCCCACGGAGGTAAAATTGAAAAAAGTTGAAAAAAAAATTTTTTTTGGACTTAGTAATTTTTCCGGCGTTTATCAGACTTTAAGATAGGGAAAATGTCAGTAAGCGTTCAGATTTCAGTTCCAGAGTGATTCGCCCAATGCGTCCTTGATATTAAGTCGTTTTCAGCCAAGTTTCTGGATTTTTAAAAATTTCACTTTTTTGTGAAAATATCCACTAAATGAGGGAATAATATGTGTGAGGGTACCCCAGGAGAGTTCCAAATGTGTGTGGGTAGAATATATATCCCACGGGGATAAAATTGAAAAAAGTTGAAAAATTTTTTTTTTTGGGACTTTGTCATTTTTCCGGCGTTTATCAGACTTTCAGATAGGGGAAATGTCAGTGAGCATTCCGATTTCAGTTCCAGAGCGATTCGCCCAATGACTCCTTAATATTTAGTCGTTTTCAGCCAATTTTCTGGATTTTTGAAAATTTCACTTTTTTGTGAAAATATCCACTAAATGAGGGAATAATATGTGTGAGGGAACCCCAGGAGAGTTCCAAATGTGTGTGGGTAGAATATATATCCCACGGGGATAAAATTGAAAAAGGTTGAAAAAAAAATTTTTTTTGGTCTTAGTAATTTTTCCAGCGTTTATCAGACTTTCAGATAGGGGAAATGTCAGTGAGCGTTCCGATTTCAGTTCCAGAGCGATTCGCCCAATGAGTCCTTGATATTTAGTCGTTTTCAGCCAATTTTCTGGATTTTTGAAAATTTCACTTTTTTTGTGAAAATATCCACTAAATGAGGGAATAATATGTGTGAGGGTACCCCAGGAGAGTTCCAAATGTGTGTGGGTAGAATCCCACGGGGATAAAATTGAAAAAAGTTGAAAATTTTTTTTTTTGGGGGACTTTGTCATTTTTCCGGCGTTTATCAGACTTTCAGATAGAGGAAATGTCAGTGAGCATTCCGATTTCAGTTCCAGAGCGATTCGCCCAATGAGTCCTTGATATTTAGTCGTTTTCAGCCAATTTTCTGGATTTTTGAAAATTTCACTTTTTTGTGAAAATATCCACTAAATGACGGAATAATATGTGTGAGGGTACCCCAGGAGAGTTCCAAATGTGTGTGGGTAGAATATATATCCCACGGGGGTAAAATTGAAAAAAGTTGAAACATTTATTTTTTGGACTTAGTAATTTTTCCGGCGTTTATCAGACTTTCAAATAGGGGAAATGTCAGTGAGCATTTCGATTTTAGTTCCAGAGCGATTCGCCCAATGAGTCCTTGATATTTAGTCGTTTTCAGCCAATTTTCTGGATTTTTGAAAATTTCACTTTTTTGTGGAAATATCCACTAAATGAGGGAATAATATGGGTGAGGGTACCCCAGGAGAGTTCCAAATGTGTGTGGGTAGAATATATATCCCACGGGGGTAAAATTGAAAAAAGTTGAAACATTTCTTTTTTGGACTTAGTAATTTTTCTGGCGTTTTTCAGACTTTCAGATAGGTGAAATGTCAGTGAGCATTCCGATTTCAGTTCCCGACCGATTCGCCCAATGAGTCCTTGATATTTAGTTGTTTTCAGCCAATTTTCTGGATTTTTGAAAATTTCACTTTTTTGTGAAAATATCCACTAAATGAGAGCATAATATGTGTGAGGGTACCTCAGGAGAGTTCCAAATGTGTGTGGGTAGAATATATATCCCACGGGGGTAAAATTGAAAAAAGTTGAAACATTTTTTTTTTGGACTTAGTAATTTTTCTGGCGTTTTTCAGACTTTCAGATAGGTGAAATGTCAGTGAGCGTTCGGATTTCAGTTCGCGACCGATTCGCCCAATGAGTCCTTGATATTTAGTTGTTTTCAGCCAATTTTCTGGATTTTTGAAAATTTCACTTTTTTGTGAAAATATCCACTAAATGAGAGCATAATATATGTGAGGGTACCTCAGGAGAGTTCCAAATGTGTGTGGGTAGAATATATATCCCACGGGGGTAAAATTGAAAAAAGTTGAAAAAAAATTTTTTTGGGACTTATTAATTTTTCCGGCGTTTATCAGACTTTCAGATAGGGGAAGTGTCAGTGAGCAATCCGATTTCAGTTCCCGAGCGATTCGCCCAATGAGTCCTTGATATTTAGTCGTTTTCAGCCAATTTTCTGGATTTTTGAAAATTTCACTTTTTTGTGAAAATATCCACTAAATGAGGGCATAATATGTGTGAGGGTACCCCAGGAGAGTTCCAAATGTGTGTGGGTAGAATATATATCCCACGGGGATAAAATTGAAAAAAGTTGAAAAAAATTTTTTCATGGACTTAGTAATTTTTCCGGCATTCATCAGACTTTCAGATAGGGTAAATGTCAGTGAGCATTCCGATTTCAGTTCCAGAGCGATTCGCTTAATGAGTCCTTGATATTTAGTCGTTTTCAGCCAATTTTGTGGATTTTTGAAAATTTCACTTTTTTGTAAAATATCCACTAAATGAGAGAATAATATGTGTGAGGGTACCCCAGGAGAGTTCCAAATGTGTGTGGGTAGAATATATATCCCACGGGGTAAAATTTAAAAAAGTTTAAAAAATTTTTTCCTTGGACTTAGTCATTTTACCGGCGTTTATCAGACTTTCAGATAGGGGAAATGTCAGTGAGCGTTCCGATTTCAGTTCCCGAGCAATTCGCCCAATGAGTCCTTGATATTTAGTCTTTTTCAGCCAATTTTCTGGATTTTTGCAAATGTCACTTTTTTGTGAAAATATCCACTAAATGACGGAATAATATGTGTGAGGGTACCCCAGGAGAGTTCCAAATGTGTGTGGGTAGAATATATATCCCACGGGGGTAAAATTGAAAAAAGTTGAAACATTTTTTTTTTGGACTTAGTAATATTTCCGGCATTTATCAGACTTTCAGATAGGGGAAATGTCAGTGAGCATTTCGATTTCAGTTCCAGAGCGATTCGCCCAATGAGTCCTTGATATTTAGTCGTTTTCAGCCAATTTTCTGGATTTTTGAAAATTTCACTTTTTTGTGAAAATATCCACTAAATGAGAGCATAATATGTGTGAGGGTACCCCAGGAGAGTTCCAAATGTGTGTGGGTAGAATATATATCCCACGGGGGTAAAATTGAAAAAAGTTGAAAAAAAATTTTTTTTGGACTTAGTCATTTTTCTGGCGTTTATCAGACTTTCAAATAGGGGAAATGTCAGTGAGCATTTCGATTTTAGTTCCAGAGCGATTCGCCCAATGAGTCCTTGATATTTAGTCGTTTTCAGCCAATTTTCTGGATTTTTGAAAATTTCACTTTTTTGTGAAAATATCCACTAAATGAGAGCATAATATGTGTGAGGGTACCCCAGGAGAGTTCCAAATGTGTGTGGGTAGAATATATATCCCACGGGGGTAAAATTGAAAAAAGTTGAAAAATTTTTTTTTTGGACTTAGTCATTTTTCCGGCATTCATCAGACTTTCAGATAGGGGAAATGTCAGTGAGCATTCCGATTTCAGTTCCAGAGCGATTCGCCCAATGAGTCCTTGATATTTAGTCGTTTTCAGCGAATTTTCTGGATTTTTGAAAATTTCACTTTTTTGTGAAAATATCCACTAAATGAGAGCATAATATGTGTGAGGGTACCCCAGGAGAGTTCCAAATGTGTGTGGGTAGAATATATATCCCACGGAGGTAAAATTGAAAAAAGTTGAAAAAAAAATTTTTTTTGGACTTAGTAATTTTTCCGCCGTTTATCAGACTTTCAGATAGGGGAAATGTCAGTGAGCGTTCCGATTTCAGTTCCAGAGCGATTCGCCCAATGAGTCCTTGATATTTAGTCGTTTTCAGCCAATTTTCTGGATTTTGGAAAATTTCACTTTTTTGTGAAAATATCCACTAAATGAGAGCATAATATGTGTGAGGGTACCCCAGGAGAGTTCCAAATGTGTGTGGGTAGAATATATATCCCACGGGGGTAAAATTGAAAAAAGTTGAAAAAAAATTTTTTTTGGACTTAGTCATTTTTCTGGCGTTTATCAGACTTTCAAATAGGGGAAATGTCAGTGAGCATTTCGATTTTAGTTCCAGAGCGATTCGCCCAATGAGTCCTTGATATTTAGTCGTTTTCAGCCAATTTTCTGGATTTTTGAAAATTTCACTTTTTTGTGAAAATATCCACTAAATGAGAGCATAATATGTGTGAGGGTACCCCAGGAGAGTTCCAAATGTGTGTGGGTAGAATATATATCCCACGGGGGTAAAATTGAAAAAAGTTGAAAAATTTTTTTTTTGGACTTAGTCATTTTTCCGGCATTCATCAGACTTTCAGATAGGGGAAATGTCAGTGAGCATTCCGATTTCAGTTCCAGAGCGATTCGCCCAATGAGTCCTTGATATTTAGTCGTTTTCAGCGAATTTTCTGGATTTTTGAAAATTTCACTTTTTTGTGAAAATATCCACTAAATGAGAGCATAATATGTGTGAGGGTACCCCAGGAGAGTTCCAAATGTGTGTGGGTAGAATATATATCCCACGGGGGTAAAATTGAAAAAAGTTGAAAAAAAATTTTTTTGGGACTTATTAATTTTTCCGGCGTTTATCAGACTTTCAGATAGGGGAAATGTCAGTGAGCATTCCGAATTCAGTTCCAGAGTGATTCGCCCAATGAGTCCTTGATATTTAGTCGTTTTCAGGAAATTTTCTGGATTTTTGAAAATTTCACTTTTTTGTGAAAATATCCACTAAATGAGAGAATAATATGTGTGAGGGTACCCCAGGAGAGTTCCAAATGTGTTTGGGTAGAATATATATCCCACGGGGTAAAATTTAAAAAAGTTTAAAAAATTTTTTCCTTGGACTTAGTCATTTTACCGGCGTTTATCAGACTTTCAGATAGGGGAAATGTCAGTGAGCGTTCCGATTTCAGTTCCCGAGCAATTCGCCCAATGAGTCCTTGATATTTAATCTTTTTCAGCCAATTTTCTGGATTTTTGCAAATTTCACTTTTTTGTGAAAATATCCACTAAATGACGGAATAATATGTGTGAGGGTACCCCAGGAGAGTTCCAAATGTGTGTGGGTAGAATATATATCCCACGGGGGTAAAATTGAAAAAAGTTGAAAAATTTTTTTTTTGGCCTTAGTAATTTTTCCGTCATTCATCAGACTTTCAGATAGGGGAAATGTCAGTGAGCATTCCGATTTCAGTTCCAGAGCGATTCGCCCAATGAGTCCTTGATATTTAGTTGTTTTCATCCAATTTTCTGGATTTTTTAAAATTTCACTTTTTTGTGAAAATATCCACTAAATGAGAGCATAATATGTGTGAGGGTACCCCAGGAGAGTTCCAAATGTGTGTGGGTAGAATATATATCCCACGGGGATAAAATTGAAAAAAGTTTAAAAAAAAATTTTTTTGGACTTAGTAATTTTTCCGACGTTCATCAGACTTTCAGATAGGGGAAATGTCAGTGAGCATTCCGATTTCAGTTCCAGAGCGATTCGCCCAATGAGTCCTTGATATTTAGTCATTTTCAGCCAATTTTCTGGATTTTTGAAAATTTCACTTTTTTGTGAATATATCCACTAAATGAGGGAATAATATCTGTGAGGGTACCCCAGGAGAGTTCCAAATGTGTGTGGGTAGAATATATATCCCACGGGGGTAAAATTGAAAAAAGTTGAGACATTTTTTTTTTGGACTTAGTAATTTTTCCGGCGTTTATCAGACTTTCAAATAGGGGAAATGTCAGTGAGCATTTCGATTTTAGTTCCAGTGCGATTCGCCCAATGAGTCCTTGATATTTAGTCGTTTTCAGCGAATTCTCTGGATTTTTGAAAATTTCACTTTTTTGTGAAAATATCCACTAAATGAGAGCATAATATGTGTGAGGGTACCCCAGGAGAGTTCCAAATGTGTGTGGGTAGAATATATATCCCACGGGGGTAAAATTGAAAAAAGTTGAAAAAATTTTTTTTTGGACTTAGTCATTTTTCCTTCGTTTATCAGACTTTCAGATAGGGGAAATGTGAGTGAGCGTTCCGATTTCAGTTCCAGAGCGATTCGCCCAATGAGTCCTTGATATTTAGTCGTTTTCAGTCAATTTTCTGGATTTTTGAAAATTTCACTTTTTTGTGAAAATATCCACTAAATAAGGGAATAATATGTGTGAGGGTACCCCAGGAGAGTTCCAAATGTGTGTGGGTAGAATATATATCCCACAGGGGTAAAATTGAAAAAAGTTGAAAAAAATTTTTTTTGGGACTTATTAATTTTTCCGGCGTTTATCAGACTTTCAGATAGGGGAAGTGTCAGTGAGCGTTCCGATTTCAGTTCCCGAGCGATTCGCCCAATGAGTCCTTGATATTTAGTCGTTTTCAGCCAATTTTCTGGATTTTTGAAAATTTCACTTTTTTGTGAAAATATCCACTAAATGAGGGCATAATATGTGTGAGGGTACCCCAGGAGAGTTCCAAATGTGTGTGGGTAGAATATATATCCCACGGGGATAAAATTGAAAAAAGTTTAAAAAACATTTTTTTTGGACTTAGCAATTTTTCCGGCGTTCATCAGTCTTTCAGATAGGGGAAATGTCAGTGAGCATTCAGATTTCAGTTCCAGAGCGATTCGCCCAGTGAGTCCTTGATATTTAGTCGTTTTCAGCCAATTTTCTGGATTTTTGAAAATTTCACTTTTTTGTGAAAATATCCACTAAATGAGGGCATAATATGTGTGAGGGTACCCCAGGAGAGTTCCAAATGTGTGTGGGTAGTATATATATCCCACGGGGATAAAATTGAAAAAAGTTGAAAAGAATTTTTTTTTGGACTTAGTAATTTTTCCGGCGTTTATCAGACTTTCAGATAGGGGAAATGTCAGTGAGCATTCCGAATTCAGTTCCAAAGTGATTCGCCCAATGAGTCCTTGATATTTAGTCGTTTTCAGGAAATTTTCTGGATTTTTGAAAATTTCACTTTTTAGTGAAAATATCCACTAAATGAGGGCATAATATGTGTGAGGGTACCCCAGGAAAGTTCCAAATGTGTGTGGGTAGAATATATATCCCACGGGGATAAAATTGAAAAAAGTTGAAAAAATTTTTTTCATGGGCTTAGTAATTTTTCAGGCGTTCATCAGACTTTCAGATAGGGGAAATGTGAGTGAGCATTCCGATTTCAGTTCCAGAGCGATTCGCCCAATGAGTCCTTGATATTTAGTCGTTTTCAGCCAATTTTGTGGATTTTTGAAAATTTCACTTTTTTGTGAAAATATCCACTAAATGAGGGAATAATATGTGTACCCCAGGAGAGTTCCAAATGTGTGTGGGTAAAATATAAATCCCAGGGGGATAAAATTGAAAAAAGTTTTAAAAAAAATTTTTTTGGACTTTTTCATTTTTTCGGCGTTTATCAGACTTTCAGATAGGGAAAATGTCAGTGAGCATTCCGATTTCAGTTCCAGAGCAATTCGCCCAATGAGTCCTTGATATGTAGTCGTTTTCAGCCAATTTTCTGGATTTTTGAAAATTTCACTTTTTTGTGAAAATATCCACTAAATGAGGGAATAATATGTGTAAGGGTACCCCAGGAGAGTTCCAAATGTGTGTGGGTAGAATATAAATCCCAGGGGGATAAAATTGAAAAAAGGTGAAAAAAAAATTTTTTTGGACTTTGTCATTTTTCCGGCGTTTATCAGACTTTCAGATAGGGGAAATGTCAGTGAGCGTTCTGATTTCAGTTCCAGAGTGATTCGCCCAATGAGTCCTTGATATTTAGTCGTTTTCAGCCAATTTTCTGGATTTTTGAAAATTTCACTTTTTTGTGAAAATATCCACTAAATAAGGGAATAATATGTGTGAGGGTACCCCAGGAGAGTTCCAAATGTGTGTGGGTAGAATATATATCCCACAGGGGTAAAATTGAAAAGAGTTGAAAAAAAATTTTTTTGGGACTTATTAATTTTTCCGGCGTTTATCAGACTTTCAGATAGGGGAAGTGTCAGTGAGCGTTCCGATTTCAGTTCCCGAGCGATTCGCCCAATGAGTCCTTGATATTTAGTCGTTTTCAGCCAATTTTCTGGATTTTTGAAAATTTCACTTTTTTGTGAAAATATCCACTAAATGAGGGCATAATATGTGTGAGGGTACCCCAGGAGAGTTCCAAATGTGTGTGGGTAGAATATATATCCCACGGGGATAAAATTGAAAAAAGTTTAAAAAAAATTTTTTTTGGACTTAGCAATTTTTCCGGCGTTCATCAGTCTTTCAGATAGGGGAAATGTCAGTGAGCATTCAGATTTCAGTTCCAGAGCGATTCGCCCAGTGAGTCCTTGATATTTAGTCGTTTTCAGCCAATTTTCTGGATTTTTGAAAATTTCACTTTTTTGTGAAAATATCCACTAAATGAGGGCATAATATGTGTGAGGGTACCCCAGGAAAGTTCCAAATGTGTGTGGGTAGAATATATATCCCACGGGGATAAAATTGAAAAAACTTGAAAAAATTTTTTTCATGGGCTTAGTAATTTTTCAGGCGTTCATCAGACTTTCAGATAGGGGAAATGTGAGTGAGCATTCCGATTTCAGTTCCAGAGCGATTCGCCCAATGAGTCCTTGATATTTAGTCGTTTTCAGCCAATTTTCTGGATTTTTGAAAATTTCACTTTTTTGTGAAAATATACACTAAATGAGGGAATAATATGTGTGAGGGTACCCCAGGAGAGTTCCAAATGTGTGTGGGTAGAATATATATCCCACGGGGTAAAATTGAAAAAAGTTTAAAAAAATTTTTTCTTGGACTTAGTCATTTTTCCGCCGATTATCAGACTTTCAGATAGGGGAAATGCCAGTGAGCATTCCGATTTCAGTTCCAGAGCAATTCGCCCAATGAGTCCTTGATATTTAGTCGTTTTCAGCCAATTTTCTGGATTTTTGAAAATTTCACTTTTTTGTGAAAATATCCACTAAATGAGGGAATAATATGTGTAAGGGTACCCCAGGAGAGTTCCAAATGTGTGTGGGTAGAATATAAATCCCAGGGGGATAAAATTGAAAAAAGTTGAAAACAAAATTTTTTTGGACTTTGTCATTTTTCCGGCGTTTATCAGACTTTCAGATAGGGGAAATGTCAGTGAGCGTTCTGATTTCAGTTCCAGAGTGATTCGCCCAATGAGTCCTTGATATTTAGTCGTTTTCAGCCAATTTTCTGGATTTTTGAAAATTTCACTTTTTTGTGAAAATATCCACTAAATGAGGGAATAAAATGTGTGAGGGTACCCCAGGAGAGTTCCAAATGTGTGTGGGTAGAATATACATCCCACGGGGGTAAAATTGAAAAAAGTTGAAAAAATTTTTTTTTGGGACTTAGCCATTTTTCCTGCGTTTCTCAGACTTTCAGATAGGGGAAATGTCCGTGAGCGTTCCGATTTCAGTTCCAGAGCGATTCGACCAATGAGTCCTTGATATTTAGTCGTTTTCAGCCAATTTTGTGGATTTTTGAAAATTTCACTTTTTTGTGAAAATATCCACTAAATGAGGGAATAATATGTGTACCCCAGGAGAGTTCCAAATGTGTGTGGGTAAAATATAAATCCCAGGGGGATAAAATTGAAAAAAGTTGAAAAAAAAATTTTTTTGGACTTTTTCATTTTTTCGGCGTTTATCAGACTTTCAGATAGGGGAAATGTCAGTGAGCGTTCTCATTTCAGTTCCAGAGTGATTTGCCCAATGAGTCCTTGATATTTAGTCGTTTTCAGCCAATTTTCTGGATTTTTGAAAATTTCACTTTTTTGTGAAAATATCCACTAAATGAGGGAATAATATGTGTGAGGGTACCCCAGGAGAGTTCCAAATGTGTGTGGGTAGAAAATACATCCCACGGGGGTAAAATTGAAAAAAGTTGAAAAAATTTTTTTTTGGGACTTAGCCATTTTTCCTGCGTTTCTCAGACTTTCAGATAGGGGAAATGTCAGTGAGCGTTCCGCTTTCAGTTCCAGAGCGATTCGCCCCATGGGTCCTTGATATTTAGTCGTTTTCAGGAAATTTTCTAGATTTTTGAAAATTTCACTTTTTAGTGAAAATATCCACTAAATGAGGGCATAATATGTGTGAGGGTACCCCAGGAAAGTTCCAAATGTGTGTGGGTAGAATATATATCCCACGGGGATAAAATTGAAAAAAGTTGAAAAAATTTTTTTCATGGGCTTAGTAATTTTTCAGGCGTTCATCAGACTTTCAGATAGGGGAAATGTGAGTGAGCATTCCGATTTCAGTTCCAGAGCGATTCGCCCAATGAGTCCTTGATATTTAGTCGTTTTCAGCCAATTTTCTGGATTTTTGAAAATTTCACTTTTTTGTGAAAATATCCACTAAATGAGGGAATAAAATGTGTGAGGGTACCCCAGGAGAGTTCCAAATGTGTGTGGGTAGAATATACATCCCACGGGGGTAAAATTGAAAAAAGTTGAAAAATTTTTTTTTTGGGACTTAGCCATTTTTCCTGCGTTTCTCAGACTTTCAGATAGGGGAAATGTCAGTGAGCGTTCCGATTTCAGTTCCAGAGCGATTCGCCCAATGAGTCCTTGATATTTAGTCGTTTTCAGCCAATTTTGTGGATTTTTGAAAATTTCACTTTTTTGTGAAAATATCCACTAAATGAGGGAATAATATGTGTACCCCAGGAGAGTTCCAAATGTGTGTGGGTAAAATATAAATCCCAGGGGGATAAAATTGAAAAAAGTTTTAAAAAAAATTTTTTTGGACTTTTTCATTTTTTCGGCGTTTATCAGACTTTCTGATAGGGGAAATGTCAGTGAGCGTTCTGATTTCAGTTCCAGAGTGATTCGCCCAATGAGTCCTTGATATTTAGTCGTTTTCAGCCAATTTTCTGGATTTTTGAAAATTTCACTTTTTTGTGAAAATATCCACTAAATGAGAGCATAATATGTGTGAGGGTACCCCAGGAGAGTTCCAAATGTGTGTGGGTAGAATATATATCCCACGGGGGTAAAATTGAAAAAAGTTGAAAAATTTTTTTTTTGGACTTAGTCATTTTTCCTTCGTTTATCAGACTTTCAGATAGGGGAAATGTCAGTGAGCGTTCCGATTTCAGTTCCAGAGCGATTCGCCCAATGAGTCCTTGATATTTAGTCGTTTTCAGCCAATTTTCTGGATTTTTGAAAATTTCACTTTTTTGTGAAAATATCCACTAAATGAGGGCATAATATGTGTGAGGGTACCCCAGGAAAGTTCCAAATGTGTGTGGGTAGAATATATATCCCACGGGGATAAAATTGAAAAAAGTTGAAAAATTTTTTTTTTGGGACTTAGCCATTTTTCCTGCGTTTCTCAGACTTTCAGATAGGGGAAATGTCAGTGAGCGTTCCGATTTCAGTTCCAGAGCGATTCGCCCAATGAGTCCTTGATATTTAGTCGTTTTCAGCCAATTTTGTGGATTTTAGAAAATTTCACTTTTTTGTGAAAATATCCACTAAATGAGGGAATAATATGGGTACCCCAGGAGAGTTCCAAATGTGTGTGAGTAAAATATAAATCCCAGGGGGATAAAATTGAAAAAAGTTGAAAAAAAAATTTTTTTGGACTTTTTCATTTTTTCGGCGTTTATCAGACTTTCTGATAGGGGAAATGTCAGTGAGCGTTCTGATTTCAGTTCCAGAGTGATTTGCCCAATGGGTCCTTGATATTTAGTCGTTTTCAGCCAATTTTCTGGATTTTTGAAAATTTCACTATTTTGTGAAAATATCCACTAAATGAGGGAATAATATGTGTGAGGGTACCCCAGGAGAGTTCCAAATGTGTGTGGGTAGAATATATATCCCACGGGGATAAAATTGATAAAAGTTGAAAAAAAATTTTTTTTGGACTTAGTAATTTTTCCGGCATTTATCAGACTTTCAGATAGGGGAAGTGTCAGTGAGCGTTTCGATTTCAGTTCCCGAGCGATTTGCCCAATGAGTCCTTGATATTTAGTCGTTTTCAGCCAATTTTCTGGATTTTTGAAAATTTCACTTTTTTGTGAAAATATCCACTAAATGAGGGCATAATATGTGTGAGGGTACCAAAGGAGAGTTCCAAATGTGTGTGGGTAGAATATATATCCCACGGGGATAAAATTGAAAAAAGTTGAAAATATTTTTTTCTTGGACTTAGTAATTTTTCCGGCGTTCATCAGACTTTCAGATAGGGGAAATGTCAGTGAGCATTCCGATTTCAGTTCCAGAGCGATTCGCCCAATGAGTCCTTGATATTTAGTCGTTTTCAGCCAATTTTCTGGATTTTTGAAAATTTCACTTTTTTGTGAAAATATCCACTAAATGACGGAATAATATGTGTGAGGGTTCCCCAGGAGAGTTCCAAATGTGTGTGGGTAGAATATATATCCCACGGGGGTAAAATTGAAAAAAGTTGAAACATTTTTTTTTTGGACTTAGTCATTTTTCCTTCGTTTATCAAACTTTCAGATAGGGGAAATGTGAGTGAGCATTCCGATTTCAGTTCCAGAGTGATTCGCCCAATGATTCCTTGATATTTAGTCGTTTTCAGCCAATTTTCTGGATTTTTGAAAATTTCACTTTTTTGTGAAAATATCCACTAAATGAGGGAATAATATGTGTGAGGGTACCCCAGGAGAGTTCCAAATGTGTGTGGGTAGAATATATATCCCACGGGGGTAAAATTGAAAAAAGATGAAAAATTTTTTTTTTGGACGTAGTCATTTTTCCGGCGTTTATCAGACTTTCAGATAGGGGAAATGTGAGTGAGCATTCCGATTTCAGTTCCAGAGCGATTCGCCCAATGAGTCCTTGATATTTAGTCGTTTTCAGCCAATTTTGTGGATTTTTGAAAATTTCACTTTTTTGTGAAAATATCCACTAAATGAGGGAATAATATATGTGAGGGTACCCCAGGAAAGTTCCAAATGTGTGTGGGTAGAATATATATCCCACGGGGGTAAAATTGAAAAAAGTTTAATCTTTTTTTTTTGGACTTAGTAATTTTTCCGGCGTTTATCAGACTTTCAGATAGGGGAAATGTCAGTGAGCATTCCGATTTCAGTTCCCGAGCGATTCGCCCAATGAGTACTTGATATTTAGTTGTTTTCAGCCAATTTTCTGGATTTTTGAAAATTTCACTTTTTTGTGAAAATATCCACTAAATGAGAGCATAATATGTGTGAGGGTACCCCAGGAGAGTTCCAAATGTGTGTGGGTAGAATATATATCCCACGGGGATAAAATTGAAAAAAGTTTAAAAAAAATTTTTTTTGGACTTAGTTATTTTCCCGGCGTTCATCAGACTTTCAGATAGAGGAAATGTCAGTGAGCATTCCGATTTCAGTTCCAGAGCGATTCGCCCAATGAGTCCTTGATATTTAGTCATTTTCAGCCAATTTTCTGGATTTTTGAAAATTTCACTTTTTTTTGAAATTATCCACTAAATGATGGAATAATATGTGTGAGGGTTCCACAGGAGAGTTCCAAATGTGTGTGGGTAGAATATATATCCCACGGGGGTAAAATTGAAAAAAGTTTAAACTTTTTTTTTTGGACTTAGTAATTGTTCCGGCGTTTATCAGACTTTCAGATAGGGGAAATGTCAGTGAGCATTCCGATTTCAGTTCCCGAGCGATTCGCCCAATGAGTCCTTGATATTTAGTTGTTTTCAGCCAATTTTCTGGATTTTTGAAAATTTCACTTTTTTGTGAAAATATCCACTAAATGAGGGAATAATATGTGTGAGGGTACCCCAGGAGAGTTCCAAATGTGTGTGGGTAGAATATATATCCCACGGGGGTAAAATTGAAAAAAGTTGAAACATTTTTTTTTTGGACTTAGTAATTTTTCTGGCGTTTTTCAGACTTTCAGATAGGGGAAATGTCAGTGAGCGTTCCGATTTCAGTTCCCGACCGATTCACCCAATGAGTCCTTGATATTTAGTTGTTTTCAGCCAATTTTCTGGATTTTTGAAAATTTCACTTTTTTGTGAAAATATCCACTAAATGAGGGAATAATATGTGTGAGGGTACCCCAGGAGAGTTCCAAATGTGTGTGGGTAGAATATATATCCCACGGGGGTGAAATTGAAAAAAGTTGAAACATTTTTTTTTTGGACTTAGTAATTTTTCTGGCGTTTTTCAGACTTTCAGATAGGGGAAATGTCAGTGAGCGTTCCGATTTCAGTTCCCGACCGATTCGCCCAATGAGTCCTTGATATTTAGTCGTTTTCAGCCAATTTTCTGGATTTTTGAAAATTTCACTTTTTTGTGAAAATATCCACTAAATGAGAGCATAATATGTGTGAGGGTACCCCAGAAGAGTTCCAAATGTGTGTGGGTAGAATATATATCCCACGGGGATAAAATTGAAAAAAGTTTAAAAAAAATTTTTTTTGGACTTAGTAATTTTCCCGGCGTTCATCAGACTTTCAGATAGGGGAAATGTCAGTGAGCATTCCGATTTCAGTTCCAGAGCGATTCGCCCAATGAGTCCTTGATATTTAGTTGTTTTCAGCCATTTTTCTGGATTTTTGAAAATTTCACTTTTTTGTGAAAATATCCACTAAATGAGGGAATAATATGTGTGAGGGTACCCCAGGAGAGTTCCAAATGTGTGTGGGTAGAATATATATCCCACGGGGGTAAAATTGAAAAAAGTTGAAATATTTTTTTTTTGGACTAAGTCATTTTTCCGGCGTTTATCAGACTTTCAGATAGGGGAAATGTCAGTGAGCGTTTCGATTTCAGTTCCAGAGCGATTCGCCCAATGAGTCCTTGATATTTAGTCGTTTTCAGCCAATTTTCTGGATTTTTGAAAATTTCACTTTTTTGTGAAAATATCCACTAAATGAGGGAATAATATGTGTGAGGGTACCCCAGGAGAGTTCCAAATGTGTGTGGGTAGAATATATATCCCACGGGGGTAAAATTGAAAAAAGTTGAAAAATTTTTTTTTTGGACTTAGTCATTTTTCCGGCGTTTATCAGACTTTCAGATAGTGGAAATGCCAGTGAGCATTCCGATTTCTGTTCCAGAGCAATTCGCTCAATGAGTCCTTGATATTTAGTCGTTTTCAGCCAATTTTCTGGATTTTTAAAAATTTCACTCTTTTGTGAAAATATCCACTAAATGAGGGAATACTATGTGTGAGGGTACCCCAGGAGAGTTCCAAATGTGTGTGGGTAGAATATATATCCCACGGGGATAAAATTGAAAAAAGTTTTTAAAAATTTTTTTTTGGACTTAGTAATTTTTCCGGCGTTCATCAGACTTTCAGATAGGGGAAATGTCAGTGAGCATTCCGATTTCAGTTCCAGAGCGATTCGCCCAATGAGTCCTTGATATTTAGTCGTTTTCAGCCAATTTTCTGGATTTTTGAAAATTTCACTCTTTTGTGAAAATATCCACTAAATGAGGGAATACTATGTGTGAGGGTACCCCAGGAGAGTTCCAAATGTGTGTGGGTAGAATATATATCCCACGGGGATAAAATTGAAAAAAGTTTTTAAAAATTTTTTTTTGGACTTAGTAATTTTTCCGGCGTTCATCAGACTTTCAGATAGGGGAAATGTCAGTGAGCATTCCGATTTCAGTTCCAGAGCGATTCGCCCAATGAGTCCTTGATATTTAGTCGTTTTCAGCCAATTTTCTGGATTTTTGAAAATTTCACTTTTTTGTGAAAATATCCACTAAATGAGGGAATAATATGTGTGAGGGTACCCCAGGAGAGTTCCAAATGTGTGTGGGTAGAATATATATCCCACGGGGGTAAAATTGAAAAAAGTTGAAACATTTTTTTTTTGGACTTAGTCATTTTTCCGGCGTTTATCAGACTTTCAGATAGGGGAAATGTCAGTGAGTGTTCAGATTTCAGTTCCAGATCGATTCGCCCAATGAGTCCTTGATATTTAGTCGTTTTCAGCCAATTTTCTGGATTTTTGAAAATTTCACTTTTTTGTGAAAATATCCACTAAATGAGGGCATAATATGTGTGAGGGTACCCCAGGAGAGTTCCAAATGTGTGTGGGTAGAATATATATCCCACGGGGATAAAATTGAAAAAAGTTTAAAAAAAATTTTTTTTGGACTCAGCAATTTTTCCGGCGTTCATCAGTCTTTCAGATAGGGGAAATGTCAGTGAGCATTCAGATTTCAGTTCCAGAGCGATTCGCCCAATGAGTCCTTGATATTTAGTCGTTTTCAGCCAATTTTCTGGATTTTTGAAAATTTCACTTTTTTGTGAAAATATCCACTAAATGAGGGCATAATATGTGTGAGGGTACCCCAGGAGAGTTCCAAATGTGTGTGGGTAGAATATATATCCCACGGGGTAAAATTGAAAAAAGTTTAAAAAAAAAATTTCTTGGACTTTGTCATTTTTCCGGCGTTTATCAGACTTTCAGATAGGGGAAATGTCAGTGAGCGTACCGATTTCAGTTCCAGAGCGATTTGCCCAATGAGTCCTTGATATTTAGTTGTTTTCAGCCATTTTTCTGGATTTTTGAAAATTTCACTTTTTTGTGAAAATATCCACTAAATGAGGGAATAATATGTGTGAGGGTACCCCAGGAGAGTTCCAACTGTGTGTGGGTAGTATATATATCCCACGGGGATAAAATTGAAAAAAGTTGAAAAAAATTTTTTTTTGGACTTAGTAATTTTTCCGGCGTTTATCAGACTTTCAGATAGGGGAAATGTCAGTGAGCATTCCGAATTCAGTTCCCGAGCGATTCGCCCAATGAGTCCTTGATATTTAGTCGTTTTCAGCCAATTTTCTGGATTTTTGAAAATTTCACTTTTTTGTGAAAATATCCACTAAATGAGGGAATAATATGTGTGAGGGTACCCCAGGAGAGTTCCAAATGTGTGTGGGTAGAATATATATCCCACGGGGTAAAATTGAAAAAAGTTTAAAAAAAAAATTTCTTGGACTTTGTCATTTTTCCGGCGTTTATCAGACTTTCAGATAGGGGAAATGTCAGTGAGCGTACCGATTTCAGTTCCAGAGCGATTTGCCCAATGAGTCCTTGATATTTAGTTGTTTTCAGCCATTTTTCTGGATTTTTGAAAATTTCACTTTTTTGTGAAAATATCCACTAAATGAGGGAATAATATGTGTGAGGGTACCCCAGGAGAGTTCCAACTGTGTGTGGGTAGTATATATATCCCACGGGGATAAAATTGAAAAAAGTTGAAAAAATTTTTTTTTTGGACTTATTAATTTTTCCGGCGTTTATCAGACTTTCAGATAGGGGAAATGCCAGTGAGCATTCCGATTTCAGTTCCAGAGCAATTCGCTCAATGAGTCCTTGATATTTAGTCGTTTTCAGTCAATTTTCTGGATTTTTGAAAATTTCACTTTTTTGTGAAAATATCCACTAAATGAGGGAATAATATGTGTGAGGGTACCCCAGGAGAGTTCCAAATGCGTGTGGGTAGTATATATATCCCACGGGGATAAAATTGAAAAAAGTTGAAAAATATTTTTTTTGGACTTAGTAATTTTTCCGGCGTTTATCAGTCTTTTAGATAGGGGAAATGTCAGTGAGTGTTCAGATTTCAGTTCCAGATCGATTCGCCCAATGAGTCCTTGATATTTAGTCGTTTTCAGCCAATTTTCTGGATTTTTGAAAATTTCACTTTTTTGTGAAAATATCCACTAAATGAGGGCATAATATGTGTGAGGGTACCCCAGGAGAGTTCCAAATGTGTGTGGGTAGAATATATATCCCACGGGGTAAAATTGAAAAAAGTTTAAAAAAACAATTTCTTGGACTTTGTCATTTTTCCGGTGTTTATCAGACTTTCAGATAGGGGAAATGTCAGTGAGCGTTCCGATTTCAGTTCCAGAGCGATTTGCCCAATGAGTCCTTGATATTTAGTTGTTTTCAGCCATTTTTCTGGATTTTTGAAAATTTCACTTTTTTGTGAAAATATCCACTAAATGAGGGAATAATATGTGTGAGGGTACCCCAGGAGAGTTCCAAATGTGTGTGGGTAGTATATATATCCCACGGGGATAAAATTGAAAAAAGTTGAAAAAAATTTTTTTTTGGACTTAGTAATTTTTCCGGCGTTTATCAGACTTTCAGATAGGGGAAATGTCAGTGAGCATTCCGAATTCAGTTCCAGAGTGATTCGCCCAATGAGTCCTTGATATTTAGTCATTTTCAGCCAATTTTCTGGATTTTTGAAAATTTCACTTTTTTGTGAAAATATACACTAAATGAGGGAATAATATGTGTGAGGGTACCCCAGGAGAGTTCCAAATGTGTGTGGGTAGAATATATATCCCACGGGGATAAAATTGAAAAAAGTTTAAAAAAAATTTTTTTTGGACTTAGCAATTTTTCTGGCGTTCATCAGTCTTTCAGATAGGGGAAATGTCAGTGAGCATTCAGATTTCAGTTCCAGAGCGATTCGCCCAATGAGTCCTTGATATTTAGTCGTATTCAGCCAATTTTCTGGATTTTTGAAAATTTCACATTTTTGTGAAAATATCCACTAAATGAGGGCATAATATGTGTGAGGGTACCCCAGGAGAGTTCCAAATGTGTGTGGGTAGAATATATATCCCACTGGGTAAAATTGAAAAAAGTTTAAAAAAATTTTTCTTGGACTTAGTCATTTTTCCGGCGTTTATCCGACTTTCAGATAGGGGAAATGTCAGTGAGTGTTCAGATTTCAGTTCCAGAGCAATTCGCCCAATGAGTCCTTGATATTTAGTCGTTTTCAGCCAATTTTCTGGATTTTTAAAAATTTCACTCTTTTGTGAAAATATCCACTAAATGAGGGAATACTATGTGTGAGGGTACCCCAGGAGAGTTCCAAATGTGTGTGGGTAGTATATATATCCCACGGGGATAAAATTGAAAAAAGTTTTTAAAAATTTTTTTTTGGACTTAGTCATTTTTCCGGCGTTCATCAGACTTTCAGATAGGGGAAATGTCAGTGAGCATTCCGATTTCAGTTCCAGAGCGATTCGCCCAATGAGTCCTTGATATTTAATCGTTTTCAGCCAATTTTCTGGATTTTTGAAAATTTCACTTTTTTGTGAAAATATCCACTAAATGAGGGAATACTATGTGTGAGGGTACCCCAGGAGAGTTCCAAATGTGTGTGGGTAGAATATATATCCCACGGGGATAAAATTGAAAAAAGTTTAAAAAAAATTTTTTTTGGACTTAGCAATTTTTCTGGCGTTCATCAGTCTTTCAGATAGGGGAAATGTCAGTGAGCACTCAGATTTCAGTTCCAGAGCGATTCGCCCAATGAGTCCTTGATATTTAGTCGTTTTCAGCCAATTTTCTGGATTTTTGAAAATTTCACATTTTTGTGAAAATATCCACTAAATGAGGGCATAATATGTGTGAGGGTACCCCAGGAGAGTTCCAAATGTGTGTGGGTAGAATATATATCCCACGGGGATAAAATTGAAAAAAGTTGAAAAAATTTTTTTTTTGGACTTATTAATTTTTCCGGCGTTTATCAGACTTTCAGATAGGGGAAATGTCAGTGAGCCTTCAGATTTCAGTTCCAGAGCGATTCGCCCAATGAGTCCTTGATATTTAGTCGTTTTCAGCCAATTTTCTGGATTTTTAAAAATTTCACTCTTTTGTGAAAATATCCACTAAATGAGGGAATACTATGTGTGAGGGTACCCCAGGAGAGTTCCAAATGTGTGTGGGTAGAATATATATCCCACGGGGATAAAATTGAAAAAAGTTTTTAAAAATTTTTTTTTTGGACTTAGTCATTTTTCCGGCGTTCATCAGACTTTCAGATAGGGGAAATGTCAGTGAGCATTCCGATTTCAGTTCCAGAGCGATTCGCCCAATGAGTCCTTGATATTTAGTCATTTTCAGCCAATTTTCTGGATTTTTGAAAATTTCACTTTTTTGTGAAAATATCCACTAAATGAGGGCATAATATGTGTGAGGGTACCCCAGGAGAGTTCCAAATGTGTGTGGGTAGAATATATATCCCACGGGGTAAAATTGAAAAAAGTTTAAAAAAATTTTTCTTGGACTTAGTCATTTTTCCGGCGTTTATCAGACTTTCAGATAGGGGAAATGTCAGTGAGTGTTCCGATTTCAGTTCCCGAGCGATTCGCCCAATGAGTCCTTGATATTTAGTCGTTTTCAGCCAATTTTCTGGATTTTTGAAAATTTCACTTTTTTGTGAAAATATCCACTAAATGAGGGAATAATATGTGTGAGGGTACCCCAGGAGAGTTTCAAATGTGTGTGGGTAGAATATATATCCCACGGGGATAAAATTGAAAAAAAGTTTAAAAAAATTTTTTTTTGGACTTATTAATTTTTCCGGCGTTTATCAGACTTTCAGATAGTGGAAATGCCAGTGAGCATTCCGATTTCAGTTCCAGAGCAATTCGCCCAATGAGTCCTTGATATTTAGTCGTTTTCAGCCAATTTTCTGGATTTTTAAAAATTTCACTCTTTTGTGAAAATATCCACTAAATGAGGGAATACTATGTGTGAGGGTACCCCAGGAGAGTTCCAAATGTGTGTGGGTAGAATATATATCCCACGGGGATAAAATTGAAAAAAGTTTAAAAAAAATTTTTTTTGGACTTAGCAATTTTTCTGGCGTTCATCAGTCTTTCAGATAGGGGAAATGTCAGTGAGCATTCAGATTTCAGTTCCAGAGCGATTCGCCCAATGAGTCCTTGATATTTAGTCGTATTCAGCCAATTTTCTGGATTTTTGAAAATTTCACATTTTTGTGAAAATATCCACTAAATGAGGGCATAATATGTGTGAGGGTACCCCAGGAGAGTTCCAAATGTGTGTGGGTAGAATATATATCCCACTGGGTAAAATTGAAAAAAGTTTAAAAAAATTTTTCTTGGACTTAGTCATTTTTCCGGCGTTTATCCGACTTTCAGATAGGGGAAATGTCAGTGAGTGTTCAGATTTCAGTTCCAGAGCAATTCGCCCAATGAGTCCTTGATATTTAGTCGTTTTCAGCCAATTTTCTGGATTTTTAAAAATTTCACTCTTTTGTGAAAATATCCACTAAATGAGGGAATACTATGTGTGAGGGTACCCCAGGAGAGTTCCAAATGTGTGTGGGTAGTATATATATCCCACGGGGATAAAATTGAAAAAAGTTTTTAAAAATTTTTTTTTGGACTTAGTCATTTTTCCGGCGTTCATCAGACTTTCAGATAGGGGAAATGTCAGTGAGCATTCCGATTTCAGTTCCAGAGCGATTCGCCCAATGAGTCCTTGATATTTAGTCGTTTTCAGCCAATTTTCTGGATTTTTGAAAATTTCACTTTTTTGTGAAAATATCCACTAAATGAGGGAATAATATGTGTGAGGGTACCCCAGGAGAGTTTCAAATGTGTGTGGGTAGAATATATATCCCACGGGGATAAAATTGAAAAAAAGTTTAAAAAAATTTTTTTTTGGACTTATTAATTTTTCCGGCGTTTATCAGACTTTCAGATAGTGGAAATGCCAGTGAGCATTCCGATTTCAGTTCCAGAGCAATTCGCCCAATGAGTCCTTGATATTTAGTCGTTTTCAGCCAATTTTCTGGATTTTTAAAAATTTCACTCTTTTGTGAAAATATCCACTAAATGAGGGAATACTATGTGTGAGGGTACCCCAGGAGAGTTCCAAATGTGTGTGGGTAGAATATATATCCCACGGGGATAAAATTGAAAAAAGTTTAAAAAAAATTTTTTTTGGACTTAGCAATTTTTCTGGCGTTCATCAGTCTTTCAGATAGGGGAAATGTCAGTGAGCACTCAGATTTCAGTTCCAGAGCGATTCGCCCAATGAGTCCTTGATATTTAGTCGTTTTCAGCCAATTTTCTGGATTTTTGAAAATTTCACATTTTTGTGAAAATATCCACTAAATGAGGGCATAATATGTGTGAGGGTACCCCAGGAGAGTTCCAAATGTGTGTGGGTAGAATATATATCCCACGGGGATAAAATTGAAAAAAGTTGAAAAAATTTTTTTTTTGGACTTATTAATTTTTCCGGCGTTTATCAGACTTTCAGATAGGGGAAATGTCAGTGAGCCTTCAGATTTCAGTTCCAGAGCGATTCGCCCAATGAGTCCTTGATATTTAGTCGTTTTCAGCCAATTTTCTGGATTTTTAAAAATTTCACTCTTTTGTGAAAATATCCACTAAATGAGGGAATACTATGTGTGAGGGTACCCCAGGAGAGTTCCAAATGTGTGTGGGTAGAATATATATCCCACGGGGATAAAATTGAAAAAAGTTTTTAAAAATTTTTTTTTTGGACTTAGTCATTTTTCCGGCGTTCATCAGACTTTCAGATAGGGGAAATGTCAGTGAGCATTCCGATTTCAGTTCCAGAGCGATTCGCCCAATGAGTCCTTGATATTTAGTCATTTTCAGCCAATTTTCTGGATTTTTGAAAATTTCACTTTTTTGTGAAAATATCCACTAAATGAGGGCATAATATGTGTGAGGGTACCCCAGGAGAGTTCCAAATGTGTGTGGGTAGAATATATATCCCACGGGGTAAAATTGAAAAAAGTTTAAAAAAAATTTTCTTGGACTTAGTCATTTTTCCGGCGTTTATCAGACTTTCAGATAGGGGAAATGTCAGTGAGTGTTCCGATTTCAGTTCCCGAGCGATTCGCCCAATGAGTCCTTGATATTTAGTCGTTTTCAGCCAATTTTCTGGATTTTTGAAAATTTCACTTTTTTGTGAAAATATCCACTAAATGAGGGAATAATATGTGTGAGGGTACCCCAGGAGAGTTCCAAATGTGTGTGGGTAGTATATATATCCCACGGGGATAAAATTGAAAAAAGTTGAAAAAAATTTTTTTTTGGACTTAGTAATTTTTCCGGCGTTTATCAGACTTTCAGATAGGGGAAATGTCAGTGAGCATTCCGAATTCAGTTCCAGAGTGATTCGCCCAATGAGTCCTTGATATTTAGTCATTTTCAGCCAATTTTCTGGATTTTTGAAAATTTCACTTTTTTGTGAAAATATCCACTAAATGAGGGAATAATATGTGTGAGGGTACCCCAGGAGAGTTTCAAATGTGTGTGGGTAGAATATATATCCCACGGGGATAAAATTGAAAAAAGTTTAAAAAAATTTTTTTTTGGACTTATTAATTTTTCCGGCGTTTATCAGACTTTCAGATAGTGGAAATGCCAGTGAGCATTCCGATTTCAGTTCCAGAGCAATTCGCCCAATGAGTCCTTGATATTTAGTCGTTTTCAGCCAATTTTCTGGATTTTTAAAAATTTCACTCTTTTGTGAAAATATCCACTAAATCAGGGAATACTATGTGTGAGGGTACCCCAGGAGAGTTCCAAATGTGTGTGGGTAGAATATATATCCCACGGGGATAAAATTGAAAAAAGTTTAAAAAAAATTTTTTTTGGACTTAGCAATTTTTCTGGCGTTCATCAGTCTTTCAGATAGGGGAAATGTCAGTGAGCATTCAGATTTCAGTTCCAGAGCGATTCGCCCAATGAGTCCTTGATATTTAGTCGTTTTCAGCCAATTTTCTGGATTTTTGAAAATTTCACATTTTTGTGAAAATATCCACTAAATGAGGGCATAATATGTGTGAGGGTACCCCAGGAGAGTTCCAAATGTGTGTGGGTAGAATATATATCCCACTGGGTAAAATTGAAAAAAGTTTAAAAAAATTTTTCTTGGACTTAGTCATTTTTCCGGCGTTTATCCGACTTTCAGATAGGGGAAATGTCAGTGAGTGTTCAGATTTCAGTTCCAGAGCAATTCGCCCAATGAGTCCTTGATATTTAGTCGTTTTCAGCCAATTTTCTGGATTTTTAAAAATTTCACTCTTTTGTGAAAATATCCACTAAATGAGGGAATACTATGTGTGAGGGTACCCCAGGAGAGTTCCAAATGTGTGTGGGTAGTATATATATCCCACGGGGATAAAATTGAAAAAAGTTTTTAAAAATTTTTTTTTGGACTTAGTCATTTTTCCGGCGTTCATCAGACTTTCAGATAGGGGAAATGTCAGTGAGCATTCCGATTTCAGTTCCAGAGCGATTCGCCCAATGAGTCCTTGATATTTCGTCGTTTTCAGCCAATTTTCTGGATTTTTGAAAATTTCACTTTTTTGTGAAAATATCCACTAAATGAGGGAATAATATGTGTGAGGGTACCCCAGGAGAGTTCCAAATGTGTGTGGGTAGAATATATATCTCACGGGGATAAAATTGAAAAAAGTTGAAAAATATTTTTTTTGGACTTAGTCATTTTTCCGGCGTTTATCAGACTTTCAGATAGGGGAAATGTCAGTGAGCGTTCAGATTTCAGTTCCAGAGCGATTCGCCCAATGAGTCCTTGATATTTAGTCGTTTTCAGCCAATTTTCTGGATTTTTAAAAATTTCACTCTTTTGTGAAAATATCCACTAAATGAGGGAATACTATGTGTGAGGGTACCCCAGGAGAGTTCCAAATGTGTGTGGGTAGAATATATATCCCACGGGGATAAAATTGAAAAAAGTTTAAAAAAAATTTTTTTTGGACTTAGCAATTTTTCTGGCGTTCATCAGTCTTTCAGATAGGGGAAATGTCAGTGAGCACTCAGATTTCAGTTCCAGAGCGATTCGCCCAATGAGTCCTTGATATTTAGTCGTTTTCAGCCAATTTTCTGGATTTTTGAAAATTTCACATTTTTGTGAAAATATCCACTAAATGAGGGCATAATATGTGTGAGGGTACCCCAGGAGAGTTCCAAATGTGTGTGGGTAGAATATATATCCCACGGGGATAAAATTGAAAAAAGTTGAAAAAATTTTTTTTTTGGACTTATTAATTTTTCCGGCGTTTATCAGACTTTCAGATAGGGGAAATGTCAGTGAGCGTTCAGATTTCAGTTCCAGAGCGATTCGCCCAATGAGTCCTTGATATTTAGTCGTTTTCAGCCAATTTTCTGGATTTTTAAAAATTTCACTCTTTTGTGAAAATATCCACTAAATGAGGGAATACTATGTGTGAGGGTACCCCAGGAGAGTTCCAAATGTGTGTGGGTAGAATATATATACCACGGGGTAAAATTGAAAAAAGTTTAAAAAAAATTTTTCTTGGACTTTGTCATTTTTCCGGCGTTTATCAGACTTTCAGATAGGGGAAATGTCAGTGAGCGTTCCGATTTCAGTTCCAGAGCGATTTGCCCAATGAGTCCTTGATATTTAGTTGTTTTCAGCCATTTTTCTAGATTTTTGAAAATTTCACTTTTTTGTGAAAATATCCACTAAATGAGGGAATAATATGTGTGAGGGTACCCCAGGAGAATTCCAAATGTGTGTGGGTAGAATATATATTCCACGGGATAAAATTGAAAAAAGTTTTTAAAAAAATTTTCTTGGACTTAGTCATTTTTCCGGCGTTTATCAGACTTTCAGATAGGGGAAATGCCAGTGAGCATTCCGATTTCAGTTCCAGAGCAATTCGCCCAATGAGTCCTTGATATTTAGTCGTTTTCAGCCAATTTTCTGGATTTTTGAAAATTTCACTTTTTTCTGAAAATATCCACTAAATAAGGGAATAATATGTGTGAGGGTACCCTATGAGAGTTCCAAATGTGTGTGGGTAGAATATATATCCCACGGGGATAAAATTGAAAAAAGTTGAAAAAAATTTTTTTTTTGGACTTAGTAATTTTTCCGGCGTTCATCAGACTTTCAGATAGGGGAAATGTCAGTGAGAATTCCGATTTCAGTACCAGAGCGATTCGCCCAATGAGTCCTTGATATTTAGTCGTTTTCAGCCAATTTTCTGGATTTTTGAAAATTTCACTTTTTTGTGAAAATATCCACTAAATGAGGGAATAATATGTGTGAGGGTACCCCAGGAGAGTTCCAAATGTGTGTGGGTAGAATATATATCCCACGGGGATAAAATTGAAAAAAGTTGAAAAAAATTTTTTTTTGGACTTATTAATTTTTCCGGCGTTTATCAGACTTTCAGATAGGGGAAATGCCAGTGAGCATTCCGATTTCAGTTCCAGAGCAATTTGCCCAATGAGTCCTTGATATTTAGTCGTTTTCAGCCAATTTTCTGGATTTTTGAAAATTTCACTTTTTTGTGAAAATATCCACTAAATGAGGGAATAATATGTGTGAGGGTACCCCAGGAGAGTTCCAAATGTGTGTGGGTAGTATATATATCCCACGGGGATAAAATTGAAAAAAGTTGAAAAAAATTTTTTTTTTGGACTTAGTAATTTTTACGGCGTTCATCAGACTTTCAGATAGGGGAAATGTCAGTGAGCGTTCAGATTTCAGTTCCAGAGCAATTCGCCCAATGAGTCCTTGATATTTAGTCGTTTTCAGTCAATTTTCTGGATTTTTGAAAATTTCACTTTTTTGTGAAAATATCCACCAAATGAGGGAATAATATGTGTGAGGGTACCCCAGGAGAGTTCCAAATGTGTGTGGGTAGTATATATATCCCACGGGATAAAATTGAAAAAAGTTTTTTAAAAAAAATTTCTTGGACTTAGTCATTTTTCCGGCGTTCATCAGACTTTCAGATAGGGGAAATGTCAGTGAGAATTCCGATTTCAGTACCAGAGCGATTCGCCCAATGAGTCCTTGATATTTAGTCGTTTTCAGCCAATTTTCTGGATTTTTGAAAATTTCACTTTTTTGTGAAAATATCCACTAAATGAGGGAATAATATGTGTGAGGGTACCCCAGGAGAGTTCCAAATGTGTGTGGGTAGAATATATATCCCACGGGGATAAATTTGAAAAAAGTTGAAAAAAATTTTTTTTTGGACTTATTAATTTTTCCGGCGTTTATCAGACTTTCAGATAGGGGAAATGCCAGTGAGCATTCCGATTTCAGTTCCAGAGCAATTTGCCGAATGAGTCCTTGATATTTAGTCGTTTTCAGTCAATTTTCTGGATTGTTGAAAATTTCACTTTTTTGTGAAAATATCCACTAAATGAGGGAATAATATGTGTGAGGGTACCCCAGGAGAGTTCCAAATGTGTGTGGGTAGTATATATATCCCACGGGGATAAAATTGAAAAAAGTTGAAATATATTTTTTTTGGACTTAGTAATTTTTCCGGCGTTCATCAGAATTTCAGATAGGGGAAACGTCAGTGAGCATTCCGATTTCAGTTCCAGAGCGATTCGCCCAATGAGTCCTTGATATTTAGTCGTTTTCAGCCAATTTTCTGGATTTTTGAAAATTTCACTTTTTTGTGAAAATATCCACTAAATGAGGGAATAATATGTGTGAGGGTACCCCAGTAGAATTCCAAATGTGTGTGGGTAGAATATATATCCCACGGGGATAAAATTGAAAAAAGTTGAAAAAATTTTTTTTTTGGACTTATTAATTTTTCCGCCGTTTATCAGACTTTCAGATAGGGGAAATGCCAGTGAGCATTCCGATTTCAGTTCCAGAGCAATTCGCCCAGTGAGTCCTTGATATTTAGTCGTTTTCAGTCAATTTTCTGGAGTTTTGAAAATTTCACTTTTTTGTGAAAATATCCACTAAATGAGGGAATAATATGTGTGAGGGTACCCCAGGAGAGTACCAAATGTGTGTGGGTAGTATATATATCCCACGGGGATAAAATTGAAAAAAGTTGAAAAATATTTTTTTTGGACTTATTAATTTTTCCGGCGTTTATCAGACTTTCAGATAGGGGAAATGCCAGTGAGCATTCCGATTTCAGCTCCAGAGCAATTCGCCCAATGAGTCCTTGATATTTAGTCGTTTTCAGTCAATTTTCTGGATTTTTGAAAATTTCACTTTTTTGTGAAAATATCCACTAAATGAGGGAATAATATGTGTGAGGGTACCCCATGCGAGTTCCAAATGTGTGTGGGTAGAATATATATCCCACGGGGGTAAAATTGAAAAAAAGTAAAAAAAAACATTTTTTTGGACTTAGTCATTTTTCCGGCTTTTATCAGACTTTCACATATGGGAAATGTCAGTGAGCGTTCAGATTTCAGTTCCAGAGCGATTCGCCCAATGAGTCCTTGATATTTAGTCGTTTTCAGCCAATTTTCTGGATTTTTAAAAATTTCACTCTTTTGTGAAAATATCCACTAAATGAGGGAATACTATGTGTGAGGGTACCCCAGGAGAGTTCCAAATGTGTGTGGGTAGAATATATATCCCACGGGGATAAAATTGAAAAAAGTTTTCAAAAATTTTTTTTTGGACTTAGTCATTTTTCCGGCGTTCATCAGACTTTCAGATAGGGGAAATGTCAGTAAGCATTCCGATTTCAGTTCCAGAGCGATTCGCCCAATGAGTCCTTGATATTTAGTCGTTTTCAGCCAATTTTCTGGATTTTTGAAAATTTCACTTTTTTGTGAAAATATCCACTAAATGAGGGAATAATATGTGTGAGGGTACCCCATGAGAGTTCCAAATGTGTGTGGGTAGAATATATATCCCACGGGGGTAAAATTGAAAAAAGTTGAAAAAATTTTTTTTTTGGACTTAGTCATTTTTCCGGCGTTTATCAGACTTTCAGATAGGGGAAATGTCAGTGAGCGTTCCGATTTCAGTTCCAGAGCGATTCGCCCAATGAGTCCTTGATATTTAGTCGTTTTCAGCCAATTTTCAGGATCTTTGAAAATTTCACTTTTTTGTGAAAATATTCACTAAATGAGGGAATAATATGTGTGAGGGTACCCCAGGAGAGTTCCAAATGTGTGTGGGCAGAATATATATCCCACGGGATAAAATTGAAAAAAGTTTTAAAAAAATTTTTCTTGGACTTAGTCATTTTTCCGGTGTTTATCAGACTTTCAGATAGGGGAAATGTCAGTGAGGGTTCAGATTTCAGTTCCACAGCGATTCGCCCAATGAGTCCTTGATATTTAGTCGTTTTCAGCCAATTTTCTGGATTTTTGAAAATTTCACTTTTTGTGAAAATATCCACTAAATGAGGGAATAATATGTGTGAGGGTACCCCAGGTGAGTTCCAAATGTGTGTGGGTAGAATATATATCCCACGGGGATAAAATTGAAAAAAGTTTCAAAAAATTTTTTCTTGGACTTAGTCATTTTTCCGGCGTTTATCAGACTTTCAGATAGGGGAAATGTCAGTGAGCATTCAGATTTCAGTTCCAGAGTGATATATATCCCACGGGGGTAATATTTATAAAAGTAGAAAAAATTTTTTTTTTGGACTTAGTCATTTGTCCGGCGTTTATCAGACTTTCATATAGGGGAAATGTGAGTGAGCGTTCCGATTGCAGTTTCAGAGCGATTCGCCCAATGAGTCCTTGATATTTAGTCATTTTCAGCCAATTTTCTGGATTTTTGAAAATTTCACTTTTTTGTGAAAATATCCACTAAATGAGGGAATAATTTGTGTGAGGGTACCCCAGGAGAGTTCCAAATGTGTTTGGGTAGAATATATATCCCACGGGGATAAAATTGAAAAAAGTTAAAAAAAATTTTTTTGGGGATTTAGTAATTTTTCCGGCGTTTATCAGACTTTCAGATAGGGGAGATGTCAGTGAGCGTTCAGATTTCAGTTCCAGAGCAATATATATCCCACGGGGGTAAAATTGAAAAATGTTAAAAAAACCTTTTTTTTAGACTTATTCATTTTTCCGGCGTTTATCAGACTTTCAGATAGGGCAAATGTCAGTGAGCGTTTCGATTTCAGTTCCAGAGTGATTCGCCCAATGAGTCCTTGATATTTAGTCGTTTTCAGCCAATATTTTGGATTTTTGAAAATTTCACTTTTTTTGTGAAAATATCCACTAAATGAGGGAATAATATGTGTGAGGGTACCCCAGGAGAATTCCAAATGTGTGAGGGTAGAATATATATCCCACGGGGGTAAAATTGAAAAAAGTTGAAAAATATTTTTTTTTGGACTTAGTCATTTGTCCGGCGTTTATCCGACTTTCAGATAGGGGAAATGTGTGTGAGCGTTCCGATTTCAGTTCCAGAGCGATTCGCCCAATGAGTCCTTGATATTTAGTCGTTTTCAGCCAATTTTCTGGACTTTTGAAAATTTCACTTTTTTGTGAAAATATCCACTAAATGAGGGAATAATATGTGTGAGGGTACCCCAGGAGAATTCCAAATGTGTGTGGGTAGAATATATATCCCACGGGGGTAAAATTGAAAAAAGTTGAAATAAATTTTTTTTGGACTTAGTCATTTTTCCGGCGTTTATCAGATTTTCAGATAGGGGAAATGTCAGTGAGCGTTCCGATTTCAGTTCCAGAGCGATTCGCCCAATGAGTCCTTGATATTTAGTCGTTTTCAGCCAATTTTCTGGATTTTTGAAAATTTCACTTTTTTGTGAAAGTATCCACTAAATGAGGGAATAATATGTGTCAGGGTACCCCAGGAGAGTTCCAAATGTGTGTGGGTAGAATATATATCCCACGTGGGTAAAATTGAAAAAAGTTGAAACTTTTTTTTTTTTGGACTTAGTCATTTTTCCGGCGTTTATCAGACTTTCAGATAGGGCAAATGTGAGTGAGCATTCAGATTTCAGTTCCAGAGCGATTCGCCCAATGAGTCCTTGATATTTAGTCGTTTTCAGCCAATTTTCTGGATTTTTGAAAATTTCACATTTTTGTGAAAATATCCACTAAATGAGGGCATAATATGTGTGAGGGTACCCCAGGAGAGTTCCAAATGTGTGTGGGTAGAATATATATCCCACGGGGATAAAATTGAAAAAAGTTGAAAAAATTTTTTTTTTGGACTTATTAATTTTTCCGGCGTTTATCAGACTTTCAGATAGGGGAAATGTCAGTGAGCCTTCAGATTTCAGTTCCAGAGCGATTCGCCCAATGAGTCCTTGATATTTAGTCGTTTTCAGCCAATTTTCTGGATTTTTAAAAATTTCACTCTTTTGTGAAAATATCCACTAAATGAGGGAATACTATGTGTGAGGGTACCCCAGGAGAGTTCCAAATGTGTGTGGGTAGAATATATATCCCACGGGGATAAAATTGAAAAAAGTTTTTAAAAATTTTTTTTTTGGACTTAGTCATTTTTCCGGCGTTCATCAGACTTTCAGATAGGGGAAATGTCAGTGAGCATTCCGATTTCAGTTCCAGAGCGATTCGCCCAATGAGTCCTTGATATTTAGTCATTTTCAGCCAATTTTCTGGATTTTTGAAAATTTCACTTTTTTGTGAAAATATCCACTAAATGAGGGCATAATATGTGTGAGGGTACCCCAGGAGAGTTCCAAATGTGTGTGGGTAGAATATATATCCCACGGGGTAAAATTGAAAAAAGTTTAAAAAAATTTTTCTTGGACTTAGTCATTTTTCCGGCGTTTATCAGACTTTCAGATAGGGGAAATGTCAGTGAGTGTTCCGATTTCAGTTCCCGAGCGATTCGCCCAATGAGTCCTTGATATTTAGTCGTTTTCAGCCAATTTTCTGGATTTTTGAAAATTTCACTTTTTTGTGAAAATATCCACTAAATGAGGGAATAATATGTGTGAGGGTACCCCAGGAGAGTTTCAAATGTGTGTGGGTAGAATATATATCCCACGGGGATAAAATTGAAAAAAAGTTTAAAAAAATTTTTTTTTGGACTTATTAATTTTTCCGGCGTTTATCAGACTTTCAGATAGTGGAAATGCCAGTGAGCATTCCGATTTCAGTTCCAGAGCAATTCGCCCAATGAGTCCTTGATATTTAGTCGTTTTCAGCCAATTTTCTGGATTTTTAAAAATTTCACTCTTTTGTGAAAATATCCACTAAATGAGGGAATACTATGTGTGAGGGTACCCCAGGAGAGTTCCAAATGTGTGTGGGTAGAATATATATCCCACGGGGATAAAATTGAAAAAAGTTTAAAAAAAATTTTTTTTGGACTTAGCAATTTTTCTGGCGTTCATCAGTCTTTCAGATAGGGGAAATGTCAGTGAGCATTCAGATTTCAGTTCCAGAGCGATTCGCCCAATGAGTCCTTGATATTTAGTCGTATTCAGCCAATTTTCTGGATTTTTGAAAATTTCACATTTTTGTGAAAATATCCACTAAATGAGGGCATAATATGTGTGAGGGTACCCCAGGAGAGTTCCAAATGTGTGTGGGTAGAATATATATCCCACTGGGTAAAATTGAAAAAAGTTTAAAAAAATTTTTCTTGGACTTAGTCATTTTTCCGGCGTTTATCCGACTTTCAGATAGGGGAAATGTCAGTGAGTGTTCAGATTTCAGTTCCAGAGCAATTCGCCCAATGAGTCCTTGATATTTAGTCGTTTTCAGCCAATTTTCTGGATTTTTAAAAATTTCACTCTTTTGTGAAAATATCCACTAAATGAGGGAATACTATGTGTGAGGGTACCCCAGGAGAGTTCCAAATGTGTGTGGGTAGTATATATATCCCACGGGGATAAAATTGAAAAAAGTTTTTAAAAATTTTTTTTTGGACTTAGTCATTTTTCCGGCGTTCATCAGACTTTCAGATAGGGGAAATGTCAGTGAGCATTCCGATTTCAGTTCCAGAGCGATTCGCCCAATGAGTCCTTGATATTTAGTCGTTTTCAGCCAATTTTCTGGATTTTTGAAAATTTCACTTTTTTGTGAAAATATCCACTAAATGAGGGAATAATATGTGTGAGGGTACCCCAGGAGAGTTTCAAATGTGTGTGGGTAGAATATATATCCCACGGGGATAAAATTGAAAAAAAGTTTAAAAAAATTTTTTTTTGGACTTATTAATTTTTCCGGCGTTTATCAGACTTTCAGATAGTGGAAATGCCAGTGAGCATTCCGATTTCAGTTCCAGAGCAATTCGCCCAATGAGTCCTTGATATTTAGTCGTTTTCAGCCAATTTTCTGGATTTTTAAAAATTTCACTCTTTTGTGAAAATATCCACTAAATGAGGGAATACTATGTGTGAGGGTACCCCAGGAGAGTTCCAAATGTGTGTGGGTAGAATATATATCCCACGGGGATAAAATTGAAAAAAGTTTAAAAAAAATTTTTTTTGGACTTAGCAATTTTTCTGGCGTTCATCAGTCTTTCAGATAGGGGAAATGTCAGTGAGCACTCAGATTTCAGTTCCAGAGCGATTCGCCCAATGAGTCCTTGATATTTAGTCGTTTTCAGCCAATTTTCTGGATTTTTGAAAATTTCACATTTTTGTGAAAATATCCACTAAATGAGGGCATAATATGTGTGAGGGTACCCCAGGAGAGTTCCAAATGTGTGTGGGTAGAATATATATCCCACGGGGATAAAATTGAAAAAAGTTGAAAAAATTTTTTTTTTGGACTTATTAATTTTTCCGGCGTTTATCAGACTTTCAGATAGGGGAAATGTCAGTGAGCCTTCAGATTTCAGTTCCAGAGCGATTCGCCCAATGAGTCCTTGATATTTAGTCGTTTTCAGCCAATTTTCTGGATTTTTAAAAATTTCACTCTTTTGTGAAAATATCCACTAAATGAGGGAATACTATGTGTGAGGGTACCCCAGGAGAGTTCCAAATGTGTGTGGGTAGAATATATATCCCACGGGGATAAAATTGAAAAAAGTTTTTAAAAATTTTTTTTTTGGACTTAGTCATTTTTCCGGCGTTCATCAGACTTTCAGATAGGGGAAATGTCAGTGAGCATTCCGATTTCAGTTCCAGAGCGATTCGCCCAATGAGTCCTTGATATTTAGTCATTTTCAGCCAATTTTCTGGATTTTTGAAAATTTCACTTTTTTGTGAAAATATCCACTAAATGAGGGCATAATATGTGTGAGGGTACCCCAGGAGAGTTCCAAATGTGTGTGGGTAGAATATATATCCCACGGGGTAAAATTGAAAAAAGTTTAAAAAAAATTTTCTTGGACTTAGTCATTTTTCCGGCGTTTATCAGACTTTCAGATAGGGGAAATGTCAGTGAGTGTTCCGATTTCAGTTCCCGAGCGATTCGCCCAATGAGTCCTTGATATTTAGTCGTTTTCAGCCAATTTTCTGGATTTTTGAAAATTTCACTTTTTTGTGAAAATATCCACTAAATGAGGGAATAATATGTGTGAGGGTACCCCAGGAGAGTTCCAAATGTGTGTGGGTAGTATATATATCCCACGGGGATAAAATTGAAAAAAGTTGAAAAAAATTTTTTTTTGGACTTAGTAATTTTTCCGGCGTTTATCAGACTTTCAGATAGGGGAAATGTCAGTGAGCATTCCGAATTCAGTTCCAGAGTGATTCGCCCAATGAGTCCTTGATATTTAGTCATTTTCAGCCAATTTTCTGGATTTTTGAAAATTTCACTTTTTTGTGAAAATATCCACTAAATGAGGGAATAATATGTGTGAGGGTACCCCAGGAGAGTTTCAAATGTGTGTGGGTAGAATATATATCCCACGGGGATAAAATTGAAAAAAGTTTAAAAAAATTTTTTTTTGGACTTATTAATTTTTCCGGCGTTTATCAGACTTTCAGATAGTGGAAATGCCAGTGAGCATTCCGATTTCAGTTCCAGAGCAATTCGCCCAATGAGTCCTTGATATTTAGTCGTTTTCAGCCAATTTTCTGGATTTTTAAAAATTTCACTCTTTTGTGAAAATATCCACTAAATGAGGGAATACTATGTGTGAGGGTACCCCAGGAGAGTTCCAAATGTGTGTGGGTAGAATATATATCCCACGGGGATAAAATTGAAAAAAGTTTAAAAAAAATTTTTTTTGGACTTAGCAATTTTTCTGGCGTTCATCAGTCTTTCAGATAGGGGAAATGTCAGTGAGCATTCAGATTTCAGTTCCAGAGCGATTCGCCCAATGAGTCCTTGATATTTAGTCGTTTTCAGCCAATTTTCTGGATTTTTGAAAATTTCACATTTTTGTGAAAATATCCACTAAATGAGGGCATAATATGTGTGAGGGTACCCCAGGAGAGTTCCAAATGTGTGTGGGTAGAATATATATCCCACTGGGTAAAATTGAAAAAAGTTTAAAAAAATTTTTCTTGGACTTAGTCATTTTTCCGGCGTTTATCCGACTTTCAGATAGGGGAAATGTCAGTGAGTGTTCAGATTTCAGTTCCAGAGCAATTCGCCCAATGAGTCCTTGATATTTAGTCGTTTTCAGCCAATTTTCTGGATTTTTAAAAATTTCACTCTTTTGTGAAAATATCCACTAAATGAGGGAATACTATGTGTGAGGGTACCCCAGGAGAGTTCCAAATGTGTGTGGGTAGTATATATATCCCACGGGGATAAAATTGAAAAAAGTTTTTAAAAATTTTTTTTTGGACTTAGTCATTTTTCCGGCGTTCATCAGACTTTCAGATAGGGGAAATGTCAGTGAGCATTCCGATTTCAGTTCCAGAGCGATTCGCCCAATGAGTCCTTGATATTTCGTCGTTTTCAGCCAATTTTCTGGATTTTTGAAAATTTCACTTTTTTGTGAAAATATCCACTAAATGAGGGAATAATATGTGTGAGGGTACCCCAGGAGAGTTCCAAATGTGTGTGGGTAGAATATATATCTCACGGGGATAAAATTGAAAAAAGTTGAAAAATATTTTTTTTGGACTTAGTCATTTTTCCGGCGTTTATCAGACTTTCAGATAGGGGAAATGTCAGTGAGCGTTCAGATTTCAGTTCCAGAGCGATTCGCCCAATGAGTCCTTGATATTTAGTCGTTTTCAGCCAATTTTCTGGATTTTTAAAAATTTCACTCTTTTGTGAAAATATCCACTAAATGAGGGAATACTATGTGTGAGGGTACCCCAGGAGAGTTCCAAATGTGTGTGGGTAGAATATATATCCCACGGGGATAAAATTGAAAAAAGTTTAAAAAAAATTTTTTTTGGACTTAGCAATTTTTCTGGCGTTCATCAGTCTTTCAGATAGGGGAAATGTCAGTGAGCACTCAGATTTCAGTTCCAGAGCGATTCGCCCAATGAGTCCTTGATATTTAGTCGTTTTCAGCCAATTTTCTGGATTTTTGAAAATTTCACATTTTTGTGAAAATATCCACTAAATGAGGGCATAATATGTGTGAGGGTACCCCAGGAGAGTTCCAAATGTGTGTGGGTAGAATATATATCCCACGGGGATAAAATTGAAAAAAGTTGAAAAAATTTTTTTTTTGGACTTATTAATTTTTCCGGCGTTTATCAGACTTTCAGATAGGGGAAATGTCAGTGAGCGTTCAGATTTCAGTTCCAGAGCGATTCGCCCAATGAGTCCTTGATATTTAGTCGTTTTCAGCCAATTTTCTGGATTTTTAAAAATTTCACTCTTTTGTGAAAATATCCACTAAATGAGGGAATACTATGTGTGAGGGTACCCCAGGAGAGTTCCAAATGTGTGTGGGTAGAATATATATACCACGGGGTAAAATTGAAAAAAGTTTAAAAAAAATTTTTCTTGGACTTTGTCATTTTTCCGGCGTTTATCAGACTTTCAGATAGGGGAAATGTCAGTGAGCGTTCCGATTTCAGTTCCAGAGCGATTTGCCCAATGAGTCCTTGATATTTAGTTGTTTTCAGCCATTTTTCTAGATTTTTGAAAATTTCACTTTTTTGTGAAAATATCCACTAAATGAGGGAATAATATGTGTGAGGGTACCCCAGGAGAATTCCAAATGTGTGTGGGTAGAATATATATTCCACGGGATAAAATTGAAAAAAGTTTTTAAAAAAATTTTCTTGGACTTAGTCATTTTTCCGGCGTTTATCAGACTTTCAGATAGGGGAAATGCCAGTGAGCATTCCGATTTCAGTTCCAGAGCAATTCGCCCAATGAGTCCTTGATATTTAGTCGTTTTCAGCCAATTTTCTGGATTTTTGAAAATTTCACTTTTTTCTGAAAATATCCACTAAATAAGGGAATAATATGTGTGAGGGTACCCTATGAGAGTTCCAAATGTGTGTGGGTAGAATATATATCCCACGGGGATAAAATTGAAAAAAGTTGAAAAAAATTTTTTTTTTGGACTTAGTAATTTTTCCGGCGTTCATCAGACTTTCAGATAGGGGAAATGTCAGTGAGAATTCCGATTTCAGTACCAGAGCGATTCGCCCAATGAGTCCTTGATATTTAGTCGTTTTCAGCCAATTTTCTGGATTTTTGAAAATTTCACTTTTTTGTGAAAATATCCACTAAATGAGGGAATAATATGTGTGAGGGTACCCCAGGAGAGTTCCAAATGTGTGTGGGTAGAATATATATCCCACGGGGATAAAATTGAAAAAAGTTGAAAAAAATTTTTTTTTGGACTTATTAATTTTTCCGGCGTTTATCAGACTTTCAGATAGGGGAAATGCCAGTGAGCATTCCGATTTCAGTTCCAGAGCAATTTGCCCAATGAGTCCTTGATATTTAGTCGTTTTCAGCCAATTTTCTGGATTTTTGAAAATTTCACTTTTTTGTGAAAATATCCACTAAATGAGGGAATAATATGTGTGAGGGTACCCCAGGAGAGTTCCAAATGTGTGTGGGTAGTATATATATCCCACGGGGATAAAATTGAAAAAAGTTGAAAAAAATTTTTTTTTTGGACTTAGTAATTTTTCCGGCGTTCATCAGACTTTCAGATAGGGGAAATGTCAGTGAGCGTTCAGATTTCAGTTCCAGAGCAATTCGCCCAATGAGTCCTTGATATTTAGTCGTTTTCAGTCAATTTTCTGGATTTTTGAAAATTTCACTTTTTTGTGAAAATATCCACCAAATGAGGGAATAATATGTGTGAGGGTACCCCAGGAGAGTTCCAAATGTGTGTGGGTAGTATATATATCCCACGGGATAAAATTGAAAAAAGTTTTTTAAAAAAAATTTCTTGGACTTAGTCATTTTTCCGGCGTTCATCAGACTTTCAGATAGGGGAAATGTCAGTGAGAATTCCGATTTCAGTACCAGAGCGATTCGCCCAATGAGTCCTTGATATTTAGTCGTTTTCAGCCAATTTTCTGGATTTTTGAAAATTTCACTTTTTTGTGAAAATATCCACTAAATGAGGGAATAATATGTGTGAGGGTACCCCAGGAGAGTTCCAAATGTGTGTGGGTAGAATATATATCCCACGGGGATAAATTTGAAAAAAGTTGAAAAAAATTTTTTTTTGGACTTATTAATTTTTCCGGCGTTTATCAGACTTTCAGATAGGGGAAATGCCAGTGAGCATTCCGATTTCAGTTCCAGAGCAATTTGCCGAATGAGTCCTTGATATTTAGTCGTTTTCAGTCAATTTTCTGGATTGTTGAAAATTTCACTTTTTTGTGAAAATATCCACTAAATGAGGGAATAATATGTGTGAGGGTACCCCAGGAGAGTTCCAAATGTGTGTGGGTAGTATATATATCCCACGGGGATAAAATTGAAAAAAGTTGAAATATATTTTTTTTGGACTTAGTAATTTTTCCGGCGTTCATCAGAATTTCAGATAGGGGAAACGTCAGTGAGCATTCCGATTTCAGTTCCAGAGCGATTCGCCCAATGAGTCCTTGATATTTAGTCGTTTTCAGCCAATTTTCTGGATTTTTGAAAATTTCACTTTTTTGTGAAAATATCCACTAAATGAGGGAATAATATGTGTGAGGGTACCCCAGTAGAATTCCAAATGTGTGTGGGTAGAATATATATCCCACGGGGATAAAATTGAAAAAAGTTGAAAAAATTTTTTTTTTGGACTTATTAATTTTTCCGCCGTTTATCAGACTTTCAGATAGGGGAAATGCCAGTGAGCATTCCGATTTCAGTTCCAGAGCAATTCGCCCAGTGAGTCCTTGATATTTAGTCGTTTTCAGTCAATTTTCTGGAGTTTTGAAAATTTCACTTTTTTGTGAAAATATCCACTAAATGAGGGAATAATATGTGTGAGGGTACCCCAGGAGAGTACCAAATGTGTGTGGGTAGTATATATATCCCACGGGGATAAAATTGAAAAAAGTTGAAAAATATTTTTTTTGGACTTATTAATTTTTCCGGCGTTTATCAGACTTTCAGATAGGGGAAATGCCAGTGAGCATTCCGATTTCAGCTCCAGAGCAATTCGCCCAATGAGTCCTTGATATTTAGTCGTTTTCAGTCAATTTTCTGGATTTTTGAAAATTTCACTTTTTTGTGAAAATATCCACTAAATGAGGGAATAATATGTGTGAGGGTACCCCATGCGAGTTCCAAATGTGTGTGGGTAGAATATATATCCCACGGGGGTAAAATTGAAAAAAAGTAAAAAAAAACATTTTTTTGGACTTAGTCATTTTTCCGGCTTTTATCAGACTTTCACATATGGGAAATGTCAGTGAGCGTTCAGATTTCAGTTCCAGAGCGATTCGCCCAATGAGTCCTTGATATTTAGTCGTTTTCAGCCAATTTTCTGGATTTTTAAAAATTTCACTCTTTTGTGAAAATATCCACTAAATGAGGGAATACTATGTGTGAGGGTACCCCAGGAGAGTTCCAAATGTGTGTGGGTAGAATATATATCCCACGGGGATAAAATTGAAAAAAGTTTTCAAAAATTTTTTTTTGGACTTAGTCATTTTTCCGGCGTTCATCAGACTTTCAGATAGGGGAAATGTCAGTAAGCATTCCGATTTCAGTTCCAGAGCGATTCGCCCAATGAGTCCTTGATATTTAGTCGTTTTCAGCCAATTTTCTGGATTTTTGAAAATTTCACTTTTTTGTGAAAATATCCACTAAATGAGGGAATAATATGTGTGAGGGTACCCCATGAGAGTTCCAAATGTGTGTGGGTAGAATATATATCCCACGGGGGTAAAATTGAAAAAAGTTGAAAAAATTTTTTTTTTGGACTTAGTCATTTTTCCGGCGTTTATCAGACTTTCAGATAGGGGAAATGTCAGTGAGCGTTCCGATTTCAGTTCCAGAGCGATTCGCCCAATGAGTCCTTGATATTTAGTCGTTTTCAGCCAATTTTCAGGATCTTTGAAAATTTCACTTTTTTGTGAAAATATTCACTAAATGAGGGAATAATATGTGTGAGGGTACCCCAGGAGAGTTCCAAATGTGTGTGGGCAGAATATATATCCCACGGGATAAAATTGAAAAAAGTTTTAAAAAAATTTTTCTTGGACTTAGTCATTTTTCCGGTGTTTATCAGACTTTCAGATAGGGGAAATGTCAGTGAGGGTTCAGATTTCAGTTCCACAGCGATTCGCCCAATGAGTCCTTGATATTTAGTCGTTTTCAGCCAATTTTCTGGATTTTTGAAAATTTCACTTTTTGTGAAAATATCCACTAAATGAGGGAATAATATGTGTGAGGGTACCCCAGGTGAGTTCCAAATGTGTGTGGGTAGAATATATATCCCACGGGGATAAAATTGAAAAAAGTTTCAAAAAATTTTTTCTTGGACTTAGTCATTTTTCCGGCGTTTATCAGACTTTCAGATAGGGGAAATGTCAGTGAGCATTCAGATTTCAGTTCCAGAGTGATATATATCCCACGGGGGTAATATTTATAAAAGTAGAAAAAATTTTTTTTTTGGACTTAGTCATTTGTCCGGCGTTTATCAGACTTTCATATAGGGGAAATGTGAGTGAGCGTTCCGATTGCAGTTTCAGAGCGATTCGCCCAATGAGTCCTTGATATTTAGTCATTTTCAGCCAATTTTCTGGATTTTTGAAAATTTCACTTTTTTGTGAAAATATCCACTAAATGAGGGAATAATTTGTGTGAGGGTACCCCAGGAGAGTTCCAAATGTGTTTGGGTAGAATATATATCCCACGGGGATAAAATTGAAAAAAGTTAAAAAAAATTTTTTTGGGGATTTAGTAATTTTTCCGGCGTTTATCAGACTTTCAGATAGGGGAGATGTCAGTGAGCGTTCAGATTTCAGTTCCAGAGCAATATATATCCCACGGGGGTAAAATTGAAAAATGTTAAAAAAACCTTTTTTTTAGACTTATTCATTTTTCCGGCGTTTATCAGACTTTCAGATAGGGCAAATGTCAGTGAGCGTTTCGATTTCAGTTCCAGAGTGATTCGCCCAATGAGTCCTTGATATTTAGTCGTTTTCAGCCAATATTTTGGATTTTTGAAAATTTCACTTTTTTTGTGAAAATATCCACTAAATGAGGGAATAATATGTGTGAGGGTACCCCAGGAGAATTCCAAATGTGTGAGGGTAGAATATATATCCCACGGGGGTAAAATTGAAAAAAGTTGAAAAATATTTTTTTTTGGACTTAGTCATTTGTCCGGCGTTTATCCGACTTTCAGATAGGGGAAATGTGTGTGAGCGTTCCGATTTCAGTTCCAGAGCGATTCGCCCAATGAGTCCTTGATATTTAGTCGTTTTCAGCCAATTTTCTGGACTTTTGAAAATTTCACTTTTTTGTGAAAATATCCACTAAATGAGGGAATAATATGTGTGAGGGTACCCCAGGAGAATTCCAAATGTGTGTGGGTAGAATATATATCCCACGGGGGTAAAATTGAAAAAAGTTGAAATAAATTTTTTTTGGACTTAGTCATTTTTCCGGCGTTTATCAGATTTTCAGATAGGGGAAATGTCAGTGAGCGTTCCGATTTCAGTTCCAGAGCGATTCGCCCAATGAGTCCTTGATATTTAGTCGTTTTCAGCCAATTTTCTGGATTTTTGAAAATTTCACTTTTTTGTGAAAGTATCCACTAAATGAGGGAATAATATGTGTCAGGGTACCCCAGGAGAGTTCCAAATGTGTGTGGGTAGAATATATATCCCACGTGGGTAAAATTGAAAAAAGTTGAAACTTTTTTTTTTTTGGACTTAGTCATTTTTCCGGCGTTTATCAGACTTTCAGATAGGGCAAATGTGAGTGAGCATTCAGATTTCAGTTCCAGAGCGATTCGCCCAATGAGTCCTTGATATTTAGTCGTTTTCAGCCAATTTTCTGGATTTTTGAAAATTTCACTTTTTTGTGAAAATATCCACTAAATGAGGGAATAATATGTGTGAGGGTACCCCAGGAGAGTTCCAAATGTGTGTGGGCAGAATATATATCCCACGGGGGTAAAATTGAAAAATGTTAAAAAAAAACTTTTTTTTAGACTTATTCATTTTTCCGGCGTTTATCAGATTTTCAGATAGGGGAAATGTCAGTGAGAGTTCCGATTTCAGTTCCAGAGCGATATATATCCCACGGAGGTAAAATTGAAAAAAGTTGAAAAATTTTTTTTTTTGGACCTAGTCATTTTTCCGGCGTTTATCAGACTTTCAGATAGGGCAAATGTGAGTGAGCGTTCCGATTTCAGTTCCAGAGCGATTCGCCCAATGACTCCTTGATATTTAGTCGTTTTCAGCCAATTTTCTGGATTTTTGAAAATTTCACTTTTTTGTGAAAGTATCCACTAAATGAGGGAATAATATGTGTCAGGGTACCCCAGGAGAGTTCCAAATGTGTGTGGGTAGAATATATATCCCACGTGGGTAAAATTGAAAAAAGTTGAAACTTTTTTTTTTTTGGACTTAGTCATTTTTCCGGCGTTTATCAGACTTTCAGATAGTGCAAATGTGAGTGAGCATTCAGATTTCAGTTCCAGAGCGATTCGCCCAATGAGTCCTTGATATTTAGTCGTTTTCAGCCAATTTTCTGGATTTTTGAAAATTTCACTTTTTTGCGGAAATATCCACTAAATGAGGGAATAATATGTGTGAGGGTACCCCAGGAGAGTTCCAAATGTGTGTGGGCAGAATATATATCCCACGGGTGTAAAATTGAAAAAAGTAAAAAAAAAAAAATTTTTAGACTTAGTAATTTTTCCGGCGTTTATCAGACTTTCAGATACGGCAAATGTCAGTGAGCATTTCGATTTCAGTTCCAGAGTGATTCGCCCAATGAGTCCTTGATATTTAGTCGTTTTCAGCCAATATTTTGGATTTTTGAAAATTTCACTTTTTTGTGAAAATATCCACTAAATGAGGGAAAAATATGTGTGAGGGTACCCCAGGAGAGTTCCAAATGTGTGTGGGTAGAATATATATCCCACGGGGGTAAAATTGAAAAAAGTTGAAAAAAATTTTTTTTGGACTTAGTCATTTTTCCGGCGTTTATCAGTTTTTCAGATAGTGGAAATGTCAGTGAGCTTTCAGATTTCAGTTCCAGAGCGATATATATCCCACGGGGGTAAAATTGAAAAAAGTTGAAAAATTTTTTTTTTTGGACTTAGTCATTTTTCCGGCGTTTATCAGACTTTCAGATAGGGCAAATGTGAGTGAGCGTTCCGATTTCAGTTCCAGAGCGATTCGCCCAATGGGTCCTTGATATTTAGTCGTTTTCAGCCAATTTTCTGGATTTTTGAAAATTTCACTTTTTTGTGAAAGTATCCACTAAATGAGGGAATAATATGTGTTAGTGTAACCCAGGAGAGTTCCAAATGTGTGTGGGTAGAATATATATCCCACGGGGATTAAATTGAAAAAAGTTGAAAAAAAATTTTTTTTGGACTTTGTCATTTGTCCGGCGTTTATCAGACTTTCAGATAGGGGAAATATCAGTGATCGTTCCGATTTCAGTTCCAGAGCGATTCGCCCAATGAGTCCTTGATATTTAGTCGTTTTCAGCCAATTTTCTGGATTTTTGAAAATTTCACTTTTTTGTGAAAATATCCACTAAATGAGGGAATAATATGTGTGAGGGTACCCCAGGAGAGTTCCAAATGTGTGTGGGCAGAATATATATCCCACGGGTGTAAAATTGAAAAAAGTAAAAAAAAAAAATTTTTTAGACTTAGTCATTTTTCCGGCGTTTATCAGACTTTCAGATACGGCAAATGTCAGTGAGCATTTCGATTTCAGTTCCAGAGTGATTCGCCCAATGAGTCCTTGATATTTAGTCATTTTCAGCCAATATTTTGGATTTTTGAAAATTTCACTTTTTTGTGAAAGTATCCACTAAATGAGGGAATAATCTGTGTGAGGGTAACCCAGGAGAGTTCCAAATGTGTGTGGGGAGAATATATATCCCACGGGGATAAAATTGAAAAAAGTTGAAAAAAAATTTTTTTTGGACTTAGTAATTTTTCCGGCGTTCATCAGACTTTCAGATAGGGGAAACGTCAGTGAGCATTCCGATTTCAGTTCCAGAGCGCTTCGCCCAATGAGTCCTTGATATTTAGTCGTTTTCAGCCAATTTTCTGGATTTTTGAAAATTTCACTTTTTGTGAAAATATCCACTAAATGAGGGAATAATATGTGTGAGGGTACCCCAGGAGAGTTCAAATGTGTGTGGGCAGAATATATATCCCACGGGGGTAAAATTGAAAAATGTTAAAAAAACCTTTTTTTTAGACTTATTCATTTTTCCGGCGTTTATCAGATTTTCAGATAGGGGAAATGTCAGTGAGCGTTCAGATTTCAGTTCCAGAGCGATATATATCCCACGTGGGTAAAATTGAAAAAAGTTGAAACTTTTTTTTTTTTGGACTTAGTCATTTTTCCGGCGTTTATCAGACTTTCAGATAGGGCAAATGTGAGTGAGTGTTCCGATTTCAGTTCCAGAGCGATTCGCCCAATGGGTCCTTGATATTTAGTCGTTTTCAGCCAATTTTCTGGATTTTTGAAAATTTCACTTTTTTGTGAAAGTATCCACTAAATGAGGGAATAATATGTGTGAGGGTAACCCAGGAGAGTTCCAAATGTGTGTGGGTAGAATATATATCCCACGGGGATTAAATTGAAAAAAGTTGAAAAAAAATTTTTTTTAGACTTTGTCATTTGTCCGGCGTTTATCAGACTTTCAGATAGGGGAAATGTCAGTGAGCGTTCCCATTTCAGTTCCAGAGCGATTCGCCCAATGAGTCCTTGATATTTAGTCGTTTTCAGCCAATTTTCTGGATTTTTGAAAATTTCACTTTTTTGTGAAAATATCCACTAAATTAGGGAATAATATGTGTGAGGGTACCCCAGGAGAGTTGCAAATGTGTGTGGGTAGAATATATATCCCACGGGGATAAAATTGAAAAAAGTTGAAAAAAAATTTTTTTTGGACTTAGTAATTTTTCCGCCGTTTATCAGACTTTCAGATAGGGCAAATGTGAGTGAGCTTTCCGATTTCAGTTCCAGAGCGATTCGCCCAATGAGTCCTTGATATTTAGTCGTTTTCAGCCAATTTTCTGGATTTTTGAAAATTTCACTTTTTTGTAAAAGTATCCACTAAATGAGGGAATAATATGTGTGAGGGTACCCCAGGAGAGTTCCAAATGTGTGTGGGTAGAATATATATCCCACGGGGGTAAAATTGAAAAAAGTTGAAAAAAAATTTTTTTTGGACTTAGTAATTCTTCTGGCGTTTATCAGACTTTCAGATAGGGGAAATGTCAGTGAGTGTTCCGATTTCAGTTCCAGAGCGATTCGCCCAATGAGTCCTTGATATTTAGTCGTTTTCAGCCAATTTTCTGGATTTTTGAAAATTTCACTTTTTTGTGAAAGTATCCACTAAATGAGGGAATAATATGTGTGAGGGTAACCCAGGAGAGTTCCAAATGTGTGTGGGTAGAATATATATCCCACGGGGATTAAATTGAAAAAAGTTGAAAAAAAATTTTTTTTAGACTTTGTCATTTGTCCGGCGTTTATCAGACTTTCAGATAGGGGAAATGTCAGTGAGCGTTCCCATTTCAGTTCCAGAGCGATTCGCCCAATGAGTCCTTGATATTTAGTCGTTTTCAGCCAATTTTCTGGATTTTTGAAAATTTCACTTTTTTGTGAAAATATCCACTAAATTAGGGAATAATATGTGTGAGGGTACCCCAGGAGAGTTGCAAATGTGTGTGGGTAGAATATATATCCCACGGGGATAAAATTGAAAAAAGTTGAAAAAAAATTTTTTTTGGACTTAGTAATTTTTCCGCCGTTTATCAGACTTTCAGATAGGGCAAATGTGAGTGAGCTTTCCGATTTCAGTTCCAGAGCGATTCGCCCAATGAGTCCTTGATATTTAGTCGTTTTCAGCCAATTTTCTGGATTTTTGAAAATTTCACTTTTTTGTAAAAGTATCCACTAAATGAGGGAATAATATGTGTGAGGGTACCCCAGGAGAGTTCCAAATGTGTGTGGGTAGAATATATATCCCACGGGGGTAAAATTGAAAAAAGTTGAAAAAAAATTTTTTTTGGACTTAGTAATTCTTCTGGCGTTTATCAGACTTTCAGATAGGGGAAATGTCAGTGAGTGTTCCGATTTCAGTTCCAGAGCGATTCGCCCAATGAGTCCTTGATATTTAGTCGTTTTCAGCCAATTTTCAGGATCTTTGAAAATTTCACTTTTTTGTGAAAATATCCACTAAATGAGGGAATAATATGTGTGAGGGTACCCCAGGAGAGTTCCAAATGTGTGTGGGCAGAATATATATCCCACGGGATAAAATTGAAAAAAGTTTTAAAAAATTTTTTCTTGGACTTAGTCATTTTTCCGGCGTTTATCAGACTTTCAGATAGGGGAAATGTGAGTGAGCGTTCCGATTTCAGTTCCAGAGCGATTCGCCCAATGAGTCCTTGATATTTAGTCGTTTTCAGCCAATTTTCTGGATTTTTGAAAATTTCACTTTTTGTGAAAATATCCACTAAATGAGGGAATAATATGTGTGAGGGTACCCCAGGAGAGATCCAAATGTGTGTGGGTAGAATATATATCCCACGGGATAAAATTAAAAAAAGTTTTAAAAAATTTTTTCTTGGACTTAGTCATTTTTCCGGCGTTTATCAGACTTTCAGATAGGGGAAATGTCAGTGAGCGTTCAGATTTCAGTTCCAGAGCAATATATATCCCACGGGGGTAAAATTGAAAAAAGTTGAAACTTTTTTTTTTTTGGACTTAGTCATTTTTCCGGCATTTATCAGACTTTCAGATAGGGCAAATGTGAGTGAGCATTCCGATTTCAGTTCCAGAGCGATTCGCCCAATGAGTCCTTGATATTTAGTCGTTTTCAGCCAATTTTCTGGATTTTTGAAAATTTTACTTTTTTGTGAAAATATCCACTAAATGAGGGAATAATATGTGTGAGGGTACCCCAGGAGAGTTCCAAATGTGTGTGGGCAGAATATATATCCCACGGGGGTAAAATTGAAAAATGTTAAAAAAACCTTTTTTTTAGACTTATTCATTTGTCCGGCGTTTATCCGACTTTCAGATAGGGGAAATGTGTGTGAGCGTTCCGATTTCAGTTCCAGAGCGATTCGCCCAATGAGTCCTTGATATTTAGTCGTTTTCAGCCAATTTTCTGGATTTTTGAAAATTTCACTTTTTTGTGAAAGTATCCACTAAATGAGGGAATAATATGTGTGAGGGTACCCCAGGAGAATTCCAAATGTGTGTGGGTAGAATATATATCCCACGGGGGTAAAATTGAAAAAAGTTGAAATAAATTTTTTTTGGACTTAGTCATTTTTCCGGCGTTTATCAGATTTTCAGATAGGGGAAATGTCAGTGAGAGTTCCGATTTCAGTTCCAGAGCGATATATATCCCACGGAGGTAAAATTGAAAAAAGTTGAAAAATTTTTTTTTTTGGACCTAGTCATTTTTCCGGCGTTTATCAGACTTTCAGATAGGGCAAATGTGAGTGAGCGTTCCGATTTCAGTTCCAGAGCGATTCGCCCAATGACTCCTTGATATTTAGTCGTTTTCAGCCAATTTTCTGGATTTTTGAAAATTTCACTTTTTTGTGAAAGTATCCACTAAATGAGGGAATAATATGTGTCAGGGTACCCCAGGAGAGTTCCAAATGTGTGTGGGTAGAATATATATCCCACGTGGGTAAAATTGAAAAAAGTTGAAACTTTTTTTTTTTTGGACTTAGTCATTTTTCCGGCGTTTATCAGACTTTCAGATAGTGGAAATGTCAGTGAGCTTTCAGATTTCAGTTCCAGAGCGATATATATCCCACGGGGGTAAAATTGAAAAAAGTTGAAAAATTTTTTTTTTTGGACTTAGTCATTTTTCCGGCGTTTATCAGACTTTCAGATAGGGCAAATGTGAGTGAGCGTTCCGATTTCAGTTCCAGAGCGATTCGCCCAATGGGTCCTTGATATTTAGTCGTTTTCAGCCAATTTTCTGGATTTTTGAAAATTTCACTTTTTTGTGAAAGTATCCACTAAATGAGGGAATAATATGTGTTAGTGTAACCCAGGAGAGTTCCAAATGTGTGTGGGTAGAATATATATCCCACGGGGATTAAATTGAAAAAAGTTGAAAAAAAATTTTTTTTGGACTTTGTCATTTGTCCGGCGTTTATCAGACTTTGAGATAGGGGAAATATCAGTGATCGTTCCGATTTCAGTTCCAGAGCGATTCGCCCAATGAGTCCTTGATATTTAGTCGTTTTCAGCCAATTTTCTGGATTTTTGAAAATTTCACTTTTTTGTGAAAATATCCACTAAATGAGGGAATAATATGTGTGAGGGTACCCCAGGAGAGTTCCAAATGTGTGTGGGCAGAATATATATCCCACGGGTGTAAAATTGAAAAAAGTAAAAAAAAAAAATTTTTTAGACTTAGTCATTTTTCCGGCGTTTATCAGACTTTCAGATACGGCAAATGTCAGTGAGCATTTCGATTTCAGTTCCAGAGTGATTCGCCCAATGAGTCCTTGATATTTAGTCGTTTTCAGCCAATATTTTGGATTTTTGAAAATTTCACTTTTTTGTGAAAGTATCCACTAAATGAGGGAATAATCTGTGTGAGGGTAACCCAGGAGAGTTCCAAATGTGTGTGGGGAGAATATATATCCCACGGGGATAAAATTGAAAAAAGTTGAAAAAAAATTTTTTTTGGACTTAGTAATTTTTCCGGCGTTCATCAGACTTTCAGATAGGGGAAACGTCAGTGAGCATTCCGATTTCAGTTCCAGAGCGCTTCGCCCAATGAGTCCTTGATATTTAGTCGTTTTCAGCCAATTTTCTGGATTTTTGAAAATTTCACTTTTTGTGAAAATATCCACTAAATGAGGGAATAATATGTGTGAGGGTACCCCAGGAGAGTTCCAAATGTGTGTGGGCAGAATATATATCCCACGGGGGTAAAATTGAAAAATGTTAAAAAAACCTTTTTTTTAGACTTATTCATTTTTCCGGCGTTTATCAGATTTTCAGATAGGGGAAATGTCAGTGAGCGTTCAGATTTCAGTTCCAGAGCGATATATATCCCACGTGGGTAAAATTGAAAAAAGTTGAAACTTTTTTTTTTTTTGGACTTAGTCATTTTTCCGGCGTTTATCAGACTTTCAGATAGGGCAAATGTGAGTGAGCGTTCCGATTTCAGTTCCAGAGCGATTCGCCCAATGGGTCCTTGATATTTAGTCGTTTTCAGCCAATTTTCTGGATTTTTGAAAATTTCACTTTTTTGTGAAAGTATCCACTAAATGAGGGAATAATATGTGTGAGGGTAACCCAGGAGAGTTCCAAATGTGTGTGGGTAGAATATATATCCCACGGGGATTAAATTGAAAATAGTTGAAAAAAATTTTTTTTTAGACTTTGTCATTTGTCCGGCGTTTATCAGACTTTCAGATAGGGGAAATGTCAGTGAGCGTTCCCATTTCAGTTCCAGAGCGATTCGCCCAATGAGTCCTTGATATTTAGTCGTTTTCAGCCAATTTTCTGGATTTTTGAAAATTTCACTTTTTTGTGAAAATATCCACTAAATTAGGGAATAATATGTGTGAGGGTACCCCAGGAGAGTTGCAAATGTGTGTGGGTAGAATATATATCCCACGGGGATAAAATTGAAAAAAGTTGAAAAAAAATTTTTTTTGGACTTAGTAATTTTTCCGCCGTTTATCAGACTTTCAGATAGGGCAAATGTGAGTGAGCTTTCCGATTTCAGTTCCAGAGCGATTCGCCCAATGAGTCCTTGATATTTAGTCGTTTTCAGCCAATTTTCTGGATTTTTGAAAATTTCACTTTTTTGTGAAAGTATCCACTAAATGAGGGAATAATATGTGTGAGGGTACCCCAGGAGAGTTCCAAATGTGTGTGGGCAGAATATATATCTCACGGGTGTAAAATTGAAAAAAGTAAAAAAAAAAAATTTTTTAGACTTAGTCATTTTTCCGGCGTTTATCAGACTTTCAGATACGGCAAATGTCAGTGAGCATTTCGATTTCAGTTCCAGAGTGATTCGCCCAATGAGTCCTTGATATTTAGTCGTTTTCAGCCAATTTTCTGGATTTTTGAAAATTTCACTTTTTTGTAAAAGTATCCACTAAATGAGGGAATAATATGTGTGAGGGTACCCCAGGAGAGTTCCAAATGTGTGTGGGTAGAATATATATCCCACGGGGGTAAAATTGAAAAAAGTTGAAAAAATTTTTTTTTGGACTTAGTCATTTTTCCGGCATTTATCAGACTTTTAGAAAGGGGAAATGTGAGTGAGCATTCTGATTTCAGTTCCAGAGCGATTCGCCCAATGAGTCCTTGATATTTAGTCGTTTTCAGCCAATTTTCTGGATTTTTGAAAATTTCACTTTTTTGTAAAAGTATCCACTAAATGAGGGAATAATATGTGTGAGGGTACCCCAGGAGAGTTCCAAATGTGTGTGGGTAGAATATATATCCCACGGGGGTAAAATTGAAAAAAGTTGAAAAAAAATTTTTTTTGGACTTAGTAATTTTTCTGGCGTTTATCAGACTTTCAGATAGGGGAAATGTCAGTGAGTGTTCCGATTTCAGTTCCAGAGCGAGTCGCCCAATGAGTCCTTGATATTTAGTCGTTTTCAGCCAATTTTCTGGATTTTTGAAAATTTCACTTTTTTGTGAAAGTATCCACTAAATGAGGGAATAATATGTGTGAGGGTAACCCAGGAGAGTTCCAAATGTGTGTGGGTAGAATATATATCCCACGGGGATAAAATTGAAAAAAGTTGAAAAAAATTTTTTTTTGGACTTAGTAATTTTTCCGGCGTTCATCAGACTTTCAGATAGGGGAAATGTCAGTGAGCATTCCGATTTCAGTTCCAGAGCGCTTCGCCCAATGAGTCCTTGATATTTAGTCGTTTTCAGCCAATTTTCTGGATTTTTGAAAATTTCACTTTTTTGTGAAAATATCCACTAAATGAGGGAATAATATGTGTGAGGGTACCCCAGGAGAGTTCCAAATGTATGTGGGTAGAATATATATCCCACAAGGGTAAAATTGAAAAAAGTTGAAAAAAATATTTTTTTGACTTAGTAATTTTTCCGGCGTTCATCAGACTTTCAGATAGGGGAAATGTCAGTGAGCATTCCCATTTCAGTTCCAGAGCGATTCGCCCAATGAGTCCTTGATATTTAGTCGTTTTCAGCCAATTTTCTGGATTTTTGAAAATTTCACTTTTTTGTAAAAGTATCCACTAAATGAGGGAATAATATGTGTGAGGGTACCCCAGGAGAGTTCCAAATGTGTGTGGGTAGAATATATATCCCACGGGGGTAAAATTGAAAAAAGTTGAAAAAAAATTTTTTTTGGACTTAGTAATTCTTCTGGCGTTTATCAGACTTTCAGATAGGGGAAATGTCAGTGAGTGTTAAGATTTCAGTTCCAGAGCGATTCGCCCAATGAGTCCTTGATATTTAGTCGTTTTCAGCCAATTTTCAGGATCTTTGAAAATTTCACTTTTTTGTGAAAATATCCACTAAATGAGGGAATAATATGTGTGAGGGTACCCCAGGAGAGTTCCAAATGTGTGTGGGCAGAATATATATCCCACGGGATAAAATTGAAAAAAGTTTTAAAAAATTTTTTCTTGGACTTAGTCATTTTTCCGGCGTTTATCAGACTTTCAGATAGGGGAAATGTGAGTGAGCGTTCCGATTTCAGTTCCAGAGCGATTCGCCCAATGAGTCCTTGATATTTAGTCGTTTTCAGCCAATTTTCTGGATTTTTGAAAATTTCACTTTTTGTGAAAATATCCACTAAATGAGGGAATAATATGTGTGAGGGTACCCCAGGAGAGTTCCAAATGTGTGTGGGTAGAATATATATCCCACGGGATAAAATTAAAAAAAGTTTTAAAAAATTTTTTCTTGGACTTAGTCATTTTTCCGGCGTTTATCAGACTTTCAGATAGGGGAAATGTCAGTGAGCGTTCAGATTTCAGTTCCAGAGCAATATATATCCCACGGGGGTAAAATTGAAAAAAGTTGAAACTTTTTTTTTTTTGGACTTAGTCATTTTTCCGGCATTTATCAGACTTTCAGATAGGGCAAATGTGAGTGAGCATTCCGATTTCAGTTCCAGAGCGATTCGCCCAATGAGTCCTTGATATTTAGTCGTTTTCAGCCAATTTTCTGGATTTTTGAAAATTTTACTTTTTTGTGAAAATATCCACTAAATGAGGGAATAATATGTGTGAGGGTACCCCAGGAGAGTTCCAAATGTGTGTGGGCAGAATATATATCCCACGGGGGTAAAATTGAAAAATGTTAAAAAAACCTTTTTTTTAGACTTATTCATTTGTCCGGCGTTTATCCGACTTTCAGATAGGGGAAATGTGTGTGAGCGTTCCGATTTCAGTTCCAGAGCGATTCGCCCAATGAGTCCTTGATATTTAGTCGTTTTCAGCCAATTTTCTGGATTTTTGAAAATTTCACTTTTTTGTGAAAGTATCCACTAAATGAGGGAATAATATGTGTGAGGGTACCCCAGGAGAATTCCAAATGTGTGTGGGTAGAATATATATCCCACGGGGGTAAAATTGAAAAAAGTTGAAATAAATTTTTTTTGGACTTAGTCATTTTTCCGGCGTTTATCAGATTTTCAGATAGGGGAAATGTCAGTGAGAGTTCCGATTTCAGTTCCAGAGCGATATATATCCCACGGAGGTAAAATTGAAAAAAGTTGAAAAATTTTTTTTTTTGGACCTAGTCATTTTTCCGGCGTTTATCAGACTTTCAGATAGGGCAAATGTGAGTGAGCGTTCCGATTTCAGTTCCAGAGCGATTCGCCCAATGACTCCTTGATATTTAGTCGTTTTCAGCCAATTTTCTGGATTTTTGAAAATTTCACTTTTTTGTGAAAGTATCCACTAAATGAGGGAATAATATGTGTCAGGGTACCCCAGGAGAGTTCCAAATGTGTGTGGGTAGAATATATATCCCACGTGGGTAAAATTGAAAAAAGTTGAAACTTTTTTTTTTTTGGACTTAGTCATTTTTCCGGCGTTTATCAGACTTTCAGATAGTGCAAATGTGAGTGAGCATTCAGATTTCAGTTCCAGAGCGATTCGCCCAATGAGTCCTTGATATTTAGTCGTTTTCAGCCAATATTTTGGATTTTTGAAAATTTCACTTTTTTGTGAAAATATCCACTAAATGAGGGAAAAATATGTGTGAGGGTACCCCAGGAGAGTTCCAAATGTGTGTGGGTAGAATATATATCCCACGGGGGTAAAATTGAAAAAAGTTGAAAAAAATTTTTTTTGGACTTAGTCATTTTTCCGGCGTTTATCAGACTTTCAGATAGTGGAAATGTCAGTGAGCTTTCAGATTTCAGTTCCAGAGCGATATATATCCCACGGGGGTAAAATTGAAAAAAGTTGAAAAATTTTTTTTTTTGGACTTAGTCATTTTTCCGGCGTTTATCAGACTTTCAGATAGGGCAAATGTGAGTGAGCGTTCCGATTTCAGTTCCAGAGCGATTCGCCCAATGGGTCCTTGATATTTAGTCGTTTTCAGCCAATTTTCTGGATTTTTGAAAATTTCACTTTTTTGTGAAAATATCCACTAAATTAGGGAATAATATGTGTGAGGGTACCCCAGGAGAGTTGCAAATGTGTGTGGGTAGAATATATATCCCACGGGGATAAAATTGAAAAAAGTTGAAAAAAAATTTTTTTTGGACTTAGTAATTTTTCCGCCGTTTATCAGACTTTCAGATAGGGCAAATGTGAGTGAGCTTTCCGATTTCAGTTCCAGAGCGATTCGCCCAATGAGTCCTTGATATTTAGTCGTTTTCAGCCAATTTTCTGGATTTTTGAAAATTTCACTTTTTTGTGAAAGTATCCACTAAATGAGGGAATAATATGTGTGAGGGTACCCCAGGAGAGTTCCAAATGTGTGTGGGCAGAATATATATCTCACGGGTGTAAAATTGAAAAAAGTAAAAAAAAAAAATTTTTTAGACTTAGTCATTTTTCCGGCGTTTATCAGACTTTCAGATACGGCAAATGTCAGTGAGCATTTCGATTTCAGTTCCAGAGTGATTCGCCCAATGAGTCCTTGATATTTAGTCGTTTTCAGCCAATTTTCTGGATTTTTGAAAATTTCACTTTTTTGTAAAAGTATCCACTAAATGAGGGAATAATATGTGTGAGGGTACCCCAGGAGAGTTCCAAATGTGTGTGGGTAGAATATATATCCCACGGGGGTAAAATTGAAAAAAGTTGAAAAAAATTTTTTTTGGACTTAGTCATTTTTCCGGCATTTATCAGACTTTTAGAAAGGGGAAATGTGAGTGAGCATTCTGATTTCAGTTCCAGAGCGATTCGCCCAATGAGTCCTTGATATTTAGTCGTTTTCAGCCAATTTTCTGGATTTTTGAAAATTTCACTTTTTTGTAAAAGTATCCACTAAATGAGGGAATAATATGTGTGAGGGTACCCCAGGAGAGTTCCAAATGTGTGTGGGTAGAATATATATCCCACGGGGGTAAAATTGAAAAAAGTTGAAAAAAAATTTTTTTTGGACTTAGTAATTTTTCTGGCGTTTATCAGACTTTCAGATAGGGGAAATGTCAGTGAGTGTTCCGATTTCAGTTCCAGAGCGAGTCGCCCAATGAGTCCTTGATATTTAGTCGTTTTCAGCCAATTTTCTGGATTTTTGAAAATTTCACTTTTTTGTGAAAGTATCCACTAAATGAGGGAATAATATGTGTGAGGGTAACCCAGGAGAGTTCCAAATGTGTGTGGGTAGAATATATATCCCACGGGGATAAAATTGAAAAAAGTTGAAAAAAATTTTTTTTGGGACTTAGTAATTTTTCCGGCGTTCATCAGACTTTCAGATAGGGGAAATGTCAGTGAGCATTCCGATTTCAGTTCCAGAGCGCTTCGCCCAATGAGTCCTTGATATTTAGTCGTTTTCAGCCAATTTTCTGGATTTTTGAAAATTTCACTTTTTTGTGAAAATATCCACTAAATGAGGGAATAATATGTGTGAGGGTACCCCAGGAGAGTTCCAAATGTATGTGGGTAGAATATATATCCCACAAGGGTAAAATTGAAAAAAGTTGAAAAAAATATTTTTTTGACTTAGTAATTTTTCCGGCGTTCATCAGACTTTCAGATAGGGGAAATGTCAGTGAGCATTCCCATTTCAGTTCCAGAGCGATTCGCCCAATGAGTCCTTGATATTTAGTCATTTTCAGCCAATTTTCTGGATTTTTGAAAATTTCACTTTTTTGTGAAAGTATCCACTAAATGAGAGAATAATATGTGTGAGGGTAACCCAGGAGAGTTCCAAATGTGTGTGGGTAGAATATATATCCCACGGGGATAAAATTGAAAAAAGTTGATAAAAATTTTTTTTTGGACTTAGTAATTTTTCCGGCGTTCATCAGACTTTCAGATAGGGGAAATGTCAGTGAGCATTCCCATTTCAGTTCCAGAGCGATTCGCCCAATGAGTCCCTGATATTTAGTCGATTTCAGGGAATTTTCTAGATTTTTTAAAATTTCACTTTTTTGTGAAAATATCCACTAAATGAGGGAATAATATGTGTGAGGGTACCCCAGGAGAGTTCCAAATGTGTGTGGGTAAAATATATATCCCACGGGGGTAAAATTGAAAAAAGTTGAAAAATTTTTTTTTTGGACTTAGTCATATTTCCGGCGTTTATCAGACTTTCAGATAGGGCAAATGTGAGTGAGCGTTCCGATTTCAGTTCCAGAGCGATTCGCCCAATGAGTCCTTGGTATTTAGTCGTATTCAGCCAATTTTCAGGATTTTTGAAAATTTCACTTTTTTGTGAAAATATCCACTAAATGAGGGAATAATATGTGTGAGGGTACCCCAGGAGAGTTCCAAATGTGTGTGGGTAGAATATATATCCCACGGGGGTAAAATTGAAAAAAGTTGAAAATTTTTTTTTTTTGGACTTAGTAATTTTTACGGCGTTTATCAGACTTTCAGATAGGGGAAATGTCAGTGAGCATTCCGATTTCAGTTCCAGAGTGATTCGCCAAATGAGTCCTTGATATTTAGTCGTTTTCAGCCAATTTTCTGGATTTTTGAATATTTCACTTTTTTGTGAAAGTATCCACTAAATGAGGGAATAATATGTGTGAGGGTACCCCAGGAGAGTTCCAAATGTGTGTGGGTAGAATATATATCCCACGGGGGTAAAATTGAAAAAAGTTGAAAATTTTTTTTTTTTGGACTTAGTAATTTTTACGGCGTTTATCAGACTTTCAGATAGGGGAAATGTCAGTGAGCATTCCGATTTCAGTTCCAGAGTGATTCGCCAAATGAGTCCTTGATATTTAGTCGTTTTCAGCCAATTTTCTGGATTTTTGAATATTTCACTTTTTTGTGAAAGTATCCACTAAATGAGGGAATAATATGTGTGAGGGTAACCCAGGAGAGTTCCAAATGTGTGTGGGTAGAATATATATCCCACGGGGATAAAATTGAAAAAAGTTGATAAAATTTTTTTTTTGGACTTAGTAATTTTTCCGGCGTTTATCAGACTTTCAGATAGGGGAAATGTCAGTGAGCATTCCGATTTCAGTTCCAGAGTGATTCGCCAAATGAGTCCTTGATATTTAGTCGTTTTCAGCCAATTTTCTGGATTTTTGAAATTTTCACTTTTTTGTGAAAATATCCACAATATGAGGGAATAATATGTGTGAGGGTACCCCAGGAGAGTTCCAAATGTGTGTGGGTAGAATATATATCCCACGGGGGTAAAATTGAAAAAAGTTGAAAAAATTTTTTTTTTGGACTGTCATTTTTCCTGCGTTTATCAGACTTTCAGATAGGGGAAATGTCAGTGAGAGTTCCGATTTCGGTTCCAGAGCGATTCGCCCAATGAGTACTTGATATTTAGTCGTTTTCAGCCAATTTTCTGGATTTTTGAAAATTTCACTTTTTTGTGAAAATATCCACTAAATGAGGGAATAATATGTGTGAGGGTAACCCAGGAGAGTTCCAAATGTGTGTGGGTAGAATATATATCCCACAGGGATAAAATTGAAAAAAGTTGAAAAAAATTTTTTTTTGGACTTAGTCATTTGTGCGGCGTTTATCAGACTTTCAGATAGGGGAAATGTGAGTGAGCGTTCCGATTTCAGTTCCAGAGCGATTCGCCCAATGTGTCCTTGATATTTAGTCGTTTTCAGCCAATTTTCTGGATTTTTGAAAATTTCACATTTTGTGAAAGTATCCACTAAATGAGGGAATAATATGTGTGAGGGTAACCCAGGAGAGTTCCAAATGTGTGTGTGTAGAATATATATCCCACGGGAATAAAATTGAAAAAAGTTGATAAAATTTTTTTTTTGGACTTAGTAATTTTTCCGGCGTTCATCAGACTTTCAGATAGGGGAAATGTCAGTGAGCATTCCCATTTCAGTTCCAGAGCGATTCGCCCAATGAGTCCCTGATATTTAGTCGATTTCAGGGAATTTTCTAGATTTTTTAAAATTTCACTTTTTTGTGAAAATATCCACTAAATGAGGGAATAATATGTGTGAGGGTACCCCAGGAGAGTTCCAAATGTGTGTGGGTAAAATATATATCCCACGGGGGTAAAATTGAAAAAAGTTGAAAAATTTTTTTTTTTGGACTTAGTCATATTTCCGGCGTTTATCAGACTTTCAGATAGGGCAAATGTGAGTGAGCGTTCCTATTTCAGTTCCAGAGCGATTCGCCCAATGAGTCCTTGATATTTAGTCGTATTCAGCCAATTTTCAGGATTTTTGAAAATTTCACTTTTTTGTGAAAATATCCACTAAATGAGGGAATAATATGTGTGAGGGTACCCCAGGAGAGTTCCAAATGTGTGTGGGTAAAATATATATCCCACGGGGGTAAAATTGAAAAAAGTTGAAAAATTTTTTTTTTTGGACTTAGTCATATTTCCGGCGTTTATCAGACTTTCAGATAGGGCAAATGTGAGTGAGCGTTCCGATTTCAGTTCCAGAGCGATTCGCCCAATGAGTCCTTGATATTTAGTCGTATTCAGCCAATTTTCAGGATTTTTGAAAATTTCACTTTTTTGTGAAAATATCCACTAAATGAGGGAATAATATGTGTGAGGGTACCCCAGGAGAGTTCCAAATGTGTGTGGGTAGAATATATATCCCACGGGGGTAAAATTGAAAAAAGTTGAAAATTTTTTTTTTTTGGACTTAGTAATTTTTACGGCGTTTATCAGACTTTCAGATAGGGGAAATGTCAGTGAGCATTCCGATTTCAGTTCCAGAGTGATTCGCCAAATGAGTCCTTGATATTTAGTCGTTTTCAGCCAATTTTCTGGATTTTTGAATATTTCACTTTTTTGTGAAAGTATCCACTAAATGAGGGAATAATATGTGTGAGGGTAACCCAGGAGAGTTCCAAATGTGTGTGGGTAGAATATATATCCCACGGGGATAAAATTGAAAAAAGTTGATAAAATTTTTTTTTTGGACTTAGTAATTTTTCCGGCGTTTATCAGACTTTCAGATAGGGGAAATGTCAGTGAGCATTCCGATTTCAGTTCCAGAGCGATTCGCCCAATGAGTCCTTGATATTTAGTCGTATTCAGCCAATTTTCAGGATTTTTGAAAATTTCACTTTTTTGTGAAAATATCCACTATATGAGGGAATAATATGTGTGAGGGTACCCCAGGAGAGTTCCAAATGTGTGTGGGTAGAATATATATCCCACGGGGGTAAAATTGAAAAAAGTTGAAAAAATTTTTTTTTTGGACTGTCATTTTTCCTGCGTTTATCAGACTTTCAGATAGGGGAAATGTCAGTGAGAGTTCCGATTTCGGTTCCAGAGCGATTCGCCCAATGAGTACTTGATATTTAGTCGTTTTCAGCCAATTTTCTGGATTTTTGAAAATTTCACTTTTTTGTGAAAATATCCACTAAATGAGGGAATAATATGTGTGAGGGTAACCCAGGAGAGTTCCAAATGTGTGTGGGTAGAATATATATCCCACGGGGATAAAATTGAAAAAAGTTGAAAAAAATTTTTTTTTGGACTTAGTCATTTGTCCGGCGTTTATCAGACTTTCAGATAGGGGAAATGTGAGTGAGCATTCCGATTTCAGTTCCAGAGCGATTCGCCCAATGTGTCCTTGATATTTAGTCGTTTTCAGCCAATTTTCAGGATTTTTGAAAATTTCACATTTTGTGAAAGTATCCACTAAATGAGGGAATAATATGTGTGAGGGTAACCCAGGAGAGTTCCAAATGTGTGTGTGTAGAATATATATCCCACGGGAATAAAATTGAAAAAAGTTGATAAAATTTTTCTTTTGGACTTAGTAATTTTTCCGGCGTTCATCAGACTTTCAGATAGGGGAAATGTCAGTGAGCATTCCCATTTCAGTTCCAGAGCGATTCGCCCAATGAGTCCTTGATATTTAGTCGTTTTCAGCCAATTTTCTGGATTTTTGAAAATTTCACTTTTTTGTGAAAGTATCCACTAAATGAGGGAATAATATGTGTGAGGGTAACCCAGGAGAGTTCCAAATGTGTGTGGGTAGAATATATATCCCACGGGGATAAAATTGAAAAAAGTTGAAAAAATTTTTTTTTTGGACTTAGTAATTTTTCCGGCGTTCATCAGACTTTCAGATAGGGGAAATGTCAGTGAGCATTCCCATTTCAGTTCCAGAGCGATTCGCCCAATGAGTCCCTGATATTTAGTCGATTTCAGGGAATTTTCTAGATTTTTTAAAATTTCACTTTTTTTGTGAAAATATCCACTAAATGAGGGAATAATATGTGTGAGGGAACCCCAGGAGAGTTCCAAATGTGTGTGGGTAAAATATATATCCCACGGGAATAAAATTGAAAAAAGTTGAAAAAAAATTTTTTTGGGACTTAGTAATTTTTCCGGCGTTTATCAGACTTTCAGATAGGGGAAATGTCAGTGAGCTTTCCGATTTCAGTTCCAGAGCGATTCGCCAAATGAGTCCTTGATATTTAGTCGTTTTCAGCCAATTTTCTGGATTTTTGAAAATTTCACTTTTTTGTGAAAATATCCACTAAATGAGGGAATAATATGTGTGAGGGTACCCCAGGAGAGTTCCAAATGTGTGTGGGTAGAATATATATCCCACGGGGGTAAAATTGAAAAAAGTTGAAAAATTTTTTTTTTTGGACTTAGTAATTTTTACGGCGTTCATCAGACTTTCAGATAGTGAGCTTTCCGATTTCAGTTCCAGAGCGATTCGCCCAATGAGTCCTGCATATTTAGTCGTTTTCAGCCAATTTTCTGGATTTTTGAAAATTTCACTTTTTTGTGAAAATATCCACTAAATGAGGGAATAATATGTGTGAGGGTACCCCAGTAGAGTTCCAAATGTGTGTGGGTAGAATATATATCCCACGGGGATAAAATTGAAAAAAGTTGAAAAAAAATTTTTTTGGGACTTACTAATTTTTCCGGCGTTTATCAGACTTTCAGATAGGGGAAATGTCAGTGAGCTTTCCGATTTCAGTTCCAGAGCGATTCGCCCAATGAGTCCCTGATATTTAGTCGTTTTCAGGGAATTTTCTAGATTTTTTAAAATTTCACTTTTTTGTGAAAATATCCACTAAATGAGGGAATAATATGTGTGAGGGAACCCCAGGAGAGTTCCAAATGTGTGTGGGTAAAATATATATCCCACGGGAATAAAATTGAAAAAAGTTGAAAAAAAATTTTTTTGGGACTTAGTAATTTTTCCGGCGTTTATCAGACTTTCAGATAGGGCAAATGTGAGTGAGCGTTCCGATTTCAGTTCCAGAGCGATTCGCCCAATGAGTCCTTGATATTTAGTCGTATTCAGCCAATTTTCAGGATTTTTGAAAATTTCACTTTTTTGTGAAAATATCCACTAAATGAGGGAATAATATGTGTGAGGGTACCCCAGGAGAGTTCCAAATGTGTGTGGGTAGAATATATATCCCACGGGGATAAAATTGAAAAAAGTTGATAAAATTTTTTTTTTGGACTTAGTAATTTTTCCGGCGTTCATCAGACTTTCAGATAGGGGAAATGTCAGTGAGCATTCCGATTTCAGTTCCAGAGCGATTCGCCCAATGAGTCCTTGATATTTAGTCCTTATCAGCCAATTTTCTGGATTTTTGAAAATTTCACTTTTTTGTGAAAATATCCACTATATGAGGGAATAATATGTGTGAGGGTACCCCAGGAGAGTTCCAAATGTTTGTGGGTAGAATATATATCCCACGGGGGTAAAATTGAAAAAAGTTGAAAAAATTTTTTTTTTGGACTAAGTCATTTTTCCTGCGTTTATCAGACTTTCAGATAGGGGAAATGTCAGTGAGCGTTCCGATTTCAGTTCCAGAGCGATTCGCCCAATGTGTCCTTGATATTTAGTCGTTTTCAGCCAATTTTCTGGATTTTTGAAAATTTCACTTTTTTGTGAAAGTATCCACTAAATGAGGGAATAATATGTGTGAGGGTAACCCAGGAGAGTTCCAAATGTGTGTGGGTAGAATATATATCCCACGGGGGTAAAATTGAAAAAAGTTGAAAAATTTTTTTTTTTGGACTTAGTCATATTTCCGGCGTTTATCAGACTTTCAGATAGGGCAAATGTGAGTGAGCGTTCCGATTTCAGTTCCAGAGCGATTCGCCCAATGAGTCCTTGATATTTAGTCGTATTCAGCCAATTTTCAGGATTTTTGAAAATTTCACTTTTTTGTGAAAATATCCACTAAATGAGGGAATAATATGTGTGAGGGTACCCCAGGAGAGTTCCAAATGTGTGTGGGTAGAATATATATCCCACGGGGATAAAATTGAAAAAAGTTGATAAAATTTTTTTTTTGGACTTAGTAATTTTTCCGGCGTTCATCAGACTTTCAGATAGGGGAAATGTCAGTGAGCATTCCGATTTCAGTTCCAGAGCGATTCGCCCAATGAGTCCTTGATATTTAGTCCTTATCAGCCAATTTTCTGGATTTTTGAAAATTTCACTTTTTTGTGAAAATATCCACTATATGAGGGAATAATATGTGTGAGGGTACCCCAGGAGAGTTCCAAATGTTTGTGGGTAGAATATATATCCCACGGGGGTAAAATTGAAAAAAGTTGAAAAAATTTTTTTTTTGGACTAAGTCATTTTTCCTGCGTTTATCAGACTTTCAGATAGGGGAAATGTCAGTGAGCGTTCCGATTTCAGTTCCAGAGCGATTCGCCCAATGTGTCCTTGATATTTAGTCGTTTTCAGCCAATTTTCTGGATTTTTGAAAATTTCACTTTTTTGTGAAAGTATCCACTAAATGAGGGAATAATATGTGTGAGGGTAACCCAGGAGAGTTCCAAATGTGTGTGGGTAGAATATATATCCCACGGGGGTAAAATTGAAAAAAGTTGAAAAATTTTTTTTTTTGGACTTAGTCATATTTCCGGCGTTTATCAGACTTTCAGATAGGGCAAATGTGAGTGAGCGTTCCGATTTCAGTTCCAGAGCGATTCGCCCAATGAGTCCTTGATATTTAGTCGTATTCAGCCAATTTTCAGGATTTTTGAAAATTTCACTTTTTTGTGAAAATATCCACTAAATGAGGGAATAATATGTGTGAGGGTACCCCAGGAGAGTTCCAAATGTGTGTGGGTAGAATATATATCCCACGGGGGTAAAATTGAAAAAAGTTGAAAATTTTTTTTTTTTGGACTTAGTAATTTTTACGGCGTTCATCAGACTTTCAGATAGGGGAAATGTCAGTGAGCGTTCCGATTTCAGTTCCAGAGCGATTCGCCCAATGAGTCCTGGATATTTAGTCGTTTTCAGCCAATTTTCTGGATTTTTGAAAATTTCACTTTTTTGTGAAAATATCCACTAAATGAGGGAATAATATGTGTGAGGGTACCCCAGTAGAGTTCCAAATGTGTGTGGGTAGAATATATATCCCACGGGGATAAAATTGAAAAAAGTTGAAAAAATTTTTTTTTGAGACTTACTAATTTTTCCGGCGTTTATCAGACTTTCAGATAGGGGAAATGTCAGTGAGCATTCCGATTTCAGTTCCAGAGTGATTCGCCAATTGAGTCCTGGATATTTAGTCGTTTTCAGCCAATTTTCTGGATTTTTGAAAATTTCACTTTTTTGTGAAAATATCCACTAAATGAGGGAATAATATGTGTGAGGGTACCCCAGGAGAGTTCCAAATGTGTGTGGGTAGAATATATATCCCACGGGGTAAAATTGAAAAAAGTTGAAAAAATTTTTTTTTTGGACTAAGTCATTTTTCCTGCGTTTATCAGACTTTCAGATAGGGGAAATGTCAGTGAGCGTTCCTGTTTCGGTTCCAGAGCGATTCGCCCAATGAGTCCTTGATATTTAGTCGTTTTCAGCCAATTTTCTGGATTTTTGAAAATTTCACTTTTTTGTGAAAATATCCACTAAATGAGGGAATAATATGTGTGAGGGTAACCCAGGAGAGTTCCAAATGTGTGTGGGTAGAATACATATCCCACGGGGATAAAATTGAAAAAAGTTGAAAAAAATTTTTTTTTGGACTTAGTCATTTGTCCGGCGTTTATCAGACTTTCAGATAGGGGAAATGTGAGTGAGCGTTCCGATTTCAGTTCCAGAGCGATTCGCCCAATGTGTCCTTGATATTTAGTCGTTTTCAGCCAATTTTCTTTATTTTTGAAAATTTCACATTTTGTGAAAGTATCCACTAAATGAGGGAATAATATGTGTGAGGGTAACCCAGGAGAGTTCCAAATGTGTGTGTGTAGAATATATATCCCACGGGAATAAAATTGAAAAAAGTTGATAAAAATTTTTTTTTGGACTTAGTAATTTTTCCGGCGTTCATCAGACTTTCAGATAGGGGAAATGTCAGTGAGCATTCCCATTTCAGTTCCAGAGCGATTTGCCCAATGAGTCCTTGATATTTAGTCGTTTTCAGCCAATTTTCTGGATTTTTGAAAATTTCACTTTTTTGTGAAAATATCCACTAAATGAGGGAATAATATGTGTGAGGGTACCCCAGGAGAGTTCCAAATGTGTGTGGGTAGAATATATATCCCACGGGGGTAAAATTGAAAAAAGTTGAAAAATTTTTTTTTTTTGACTTAGTAATTTTTCCGGCGTTCATCAGACTTTCAGATAGGGGAAATGTCAGTGAGCATTCCCATTTCAGTTCCAGAGCGATTCGCCCAATGAGTCCTTGATATTTAGTCGTTTTCAGGGAATTTTCTAGATTTTTTAAAATTTCACTTTTTTTGTGAAAATATCCACTAAATGAGGGAATAATATGTGTGAGGGTACCCCAGGAGAGTTCCAAATGTGTGTGGGTAGAATATATATTCCACGGGAATAAAATTGAAAAAAGTTGAAAAATTTTTTTTTTTTTACTTAGTAATTTTTCCGGCGTTCATAAGACTTTCAGATAGGGGAAATGTGAGTGAGCATTCCGATTTCAGTTCCAGAGCGATTCGCCCAATGAGTCCTTGATATTTAGTCCTTATCAGCCAATTTTCTGGATTTTTGAAAATTTCACTTTTTTGTGAAAATATCCACTATATGAGGGAATAATATGTGTGAGGGTAACCCAGGAGAGTTCCAAATGTGTTTGGGTAGAATATATATTCCACGGGGATAAAATTGAAAAAAGTTGATAAAAAATTTTTTTTGGACATAGTAATTTTTCCGGCGTTCATCAGACTTTCAGATAGGGGAAATGTCAGTGAGCATTCCGATTTCAGTTCCAGAGCGATTCACCCAATGAGTCCTTGATATTTATTCGTTTTCAGCCAATTTTCTGGATTTTTGAAAATTTCACTTTTTTGTGAAAATATCCACTAAATGAGGGAATAATATGTGTGAGGGTACCCCAGGAGAGTTCCAAATGTGTGTGGGTAGAATATATATCCCACGGGGGTAAAATTGAAAAAAGTTGAAAAATTTTTTTTTTTGGACTTAGTCATTTTTACGGCATTCATCAGACTTTCAGATAGGGGAAATGTCAGTGAGCGTTTCGATTTCAGTTCCAGAGCGATTCGCCCAATGAGTCCTGGATATTTAGTCGTTTTCAGGGAATTTTCTAGATTTTTTAAAATTTCACTTTTTTGTGAAAATATCCACTAAATGAGGGAATAATATGTGTGAGGGTACCCCAGGAGAGTTCCAAATGTGTGTGGGTAAAATATATATCCCACGGGAATAAAATTGAAAAAAGTTGAAAAAAAATTTTTTTGGGACTTAGTAATTTTTCCAGCGTTTATCAGACTTTCAGATAGGGGAAATGTCAGTGAGCTTTCCGATTTCAGTTCCAGAGGGATTCGCCAAATGAGTCCTTGATATTTAGTCGTTTTCAGCCAATTTTCTGGATTTTTGAAAATTTCACTTTTTTGTGAAGGTATCCACTAAATGAGGGAATAATATGTGTGAGGGTAACCCAGGAGAGTTCCAAATGTGTATGGGTAGAATATATATCTCACGGGGGTAAAATTGAAAAAAGTTGAAAAAATTTTTTTTTTGGACTAAGTCATTTTTCCTGCGTTTATCAGACTTTCAGATAGGGGAAATGTCAGTGAGCGTTCCGATTTCGGTTCTAGAGCGATTCGCCCAATGAGTCCTTGATATTTAGTCGTTTTCAGCCAATTTTCTGGATTTTTGAAAATTTCACTTTTTTGTGAGAATATCCACTAAATGAGGGAATAATATGTGTGAGGGTAACCCAGGAGAGTTCCAAATGTGTGTGGGTAGAATATATATCCCACGGGGATAAAATTGAAAAAGTTGAAAAAAATTTTTTTTTGGACTTAGTAATTTTTCCGGCGTTCATCAGACTTTCAGATAGGGGAAATTTCAGTGAGCATTCCGATTTCAGTTCCAGAGCAATTCGCCCAATGAGTCCTTGATATTTAGTCGTTATCAGCCAATTTTCTGGATTTTTGAAAATTTCACTTTTTTGTGAAAATATCCACTAAATGAGGGAATAATATGTGTGAGGGTACCCCAGGAGAGTTCCAAATGTGTGTGGGTAGAATATATATCCCACTGGGGTAAAATTGAAAAAAGTTGAAATTTTTTTTTTTTTTTACTTAGTAATTTTTCCGGCGTTCATCAGACTTTCAGATAGGGGAAATGTCAGTGAGCATTCCCATTTCAGTTCCAGAGCGATTCGCCCAATGAGTCCTTGATATTTAGTCGTTTTCAGCCAATTTTCTGGATTTTTGAAAATTTCACTTTTTTGTGAAAATATCCACTAAATGAGAGAATACTATGTGTGAGGGTACCCCAGGAGAGTTCCAAATGTGTGTGGGTAGAATATATATTCCACGGGAATAAAATTGAAAAAAGTTGAAAAATTTTTTTTTTTTGACTTAGTAATTTTTCCGCCGTTCATCAGACTTTCAGATAGGGGAAATGTGAGTGAGCGTTCCGATTTCAGTTCCAGAGTGATTCGCCCAATGAGTCCTTGATATTTAGTCGTTTTCAGGGAATTTTCTAGATTTTTTGAAATTTCACTTTTTTGTGAAAATATCCACTAAATGAGGGAATAATATGTGTGAGGGTACCCCAGGAGAGTTCCAAATGTGTGTGGGTAAAATATATATCCCACGGGGGTAAAATTGAAAAAAGTTGAAAAAATTTTTTTTTGGACTTAGTCATTTTTCCGGCGTTTATCAGACTTTCAGATAGGGCAAATGTGAGTGAGCGTTCCGATTTCAGTTCCAGAGCGATTCTCCCAATGAGTCCTTGATATTTAGTCGTTTTCAGCCAATTTTCTGGATTTTTGAAAATTTCACTTTTTTGTGAAAATATTCACTAAATGAGGGAATAATATGTGTGAGGGTAACCCAGGAGAGTTCCAAATGTGTGTGGGTAGAATATATATCCCACGGAGATTAAATTGAAAAAAGTTGAAAAAAAATTTTTTTTGGACTTTGTCATTTGTCCGGCGTTTATCAGACTTTCAGATAGGGGAAATGTCAGTGAGCGTTCCGATTTCAGTTCCAGAGCGATTCGCCCAATGAGTCCTTGATATTTAGTCGTTTTCAGCCAATTTTCTGGATTTTTGAAAATTTCACTTTTTTGTGAAAATATCCACTAAATGAGGGAATAATATGTGTGAGGGTACCCCAGGAGAGTTCCAAATGTGTGTGGGTAGAATATATATTCCACGGGAATAAAATTGAAAAAAGTTGAAAAAATTTTTTTTTTGGACTTAGTAATTTTTCCGGCGTTCATCAGACTTTCAGATAGGGGAAATGTCAGTGAGCATTCTGATTTCAGTTCCAGAGCGATTCGCCCAATGAGTCCTTGATATTTAGTCGTTATCAGCCAATTTTCTGGATTTTTGAAAATTTCACTTTTTTGTGAAAATATCCACTAAATGAGGGAATAATATGAGTGAGGGTACCCCAGGAGAGTTCCAAATGTGTGTGGGTAGAATATATATCCCACGGGGGTAAAATTGAAAAAAGTTGAAAAATTTTTTTTTTTTGACTTAGTAATTTTTCCGGCGTTCATCAGACTTTCAGATAGGGGAAATGTCAGTGAGCATTCCCATTTCAGTTCCAGAGCGATTCGCCCAATGAGTCCTTGATATTTAGTCGTTTTCAGGGAATTTTCTAGATTTTTTAAAATTTCACTTTTTTGTGAAAATATCCACTAAATGAGGGAATAATATGTGTGAGGGTACCCCAGGAGAGTTCCAAATGTGTGTGGGTAAAATATATATCCCACGGGAATAAAATTGAAAAAAGTTGAAAAAAAATTTTTTTGGGACTTAGTAATTTTTCCGGCGTTTATCAGACTTTCAGATAGGGGAAATGTCAGTGAGCTTTCCGATTTCAGTTCCAGAGGGATTCGCCAAATGAGTCCTTGATATTTAGTCGTTTTCAGCCAATTTTCTGGATTTTTGAAAATTTCACTTTTTTGTGAAGGTATCCACTAAATGAGGGAATAATATGTGTGAGGGTAACCCAGGAGAGTTCCAAATGTGTATGGGTAGAATATATATCTCACGGGGGTAAAATTGAAAAAAGTTGAAAAAATTTTTTTTTTGGACTAAGTCATTTTTCCTGCGTTTATCAGACTTTCAGATAGGGGAAATGTGAGTGAGCGTTCCGATTTCAGTTCCAGAGCGATTCGCCCAATGTGTCCTTGATATTTAGTCGTTTTCAGCCAATTTTCTGGATTTTTGAAAATTTCACATTTTGTGAAAGTATCCACTAAATGAGGGAATAATATGTGTGAGGGTAACCCAGGAGAGTTCCAAATGTGTGTGTGTAGAATATATATCCCACGGGAATAAAATTGAAAAAAGTTGATAAAATTTTTTTTTTGGACTTAGTAATTTTTCCGGCGTTCATCAGACTTTCAGATAGGGGAAATGTCAGTGAGCATTCCCATTTCAGTTCCAGAGCGATTCGCCCAATGAGTCCTTGATATTTAGTCGTTTTCAGCCAATTTTCTGGATTTTTGAAAATTTCACTTTTTTGTGAAAGTATCCACTAAATGAGGGAATAATATGTGTGAGGGTAACCCAGGAGAGTTCCAAATGTGTGTGGGTAGAATATATATCCCACGGGGATAAAATTGAAAAAAGTTGAAAAAATTTTTTTTTTGGACTTAGTAATTTTTCCGGCATTCATCAGACTTTCAGATAGGGGAAATGTCAGTGAGCATTCCCATTTCAGTTCCAGAGCGATTCGCCCAATGAGTCCCTGATATTTAGTCGATTTCAGGGAATTTTCTAGATTTTTTAAAATTTCACTTTTTTGTGAAAATATCCACTAAATGAGGGAATAATATGTGTGAGGGTACCCCAGGAGAGTTCCAAATGTGTGTGGGTAAAATATATATCCCACGGGGGTAAAATTGAAAAAAGTTGAAAAATTTTTTTTTTTGGACTTAGTCATATTTCCGGCGTTTATCAGACTTTCAGATAGGGCAAATGTGAGTGAGCGTTCCGATTTCAGTTCCAGAGCGATTCGCCCAATGAGTCCTTGATATTTAGTCGTATTCAGCCAATTTTCAGGATTTTTGAAAATTTCACTTTTTTGTGAAAATATCCACTAAATGAGGGAATAATATGTGTGAGGGTACCCCAGGAGAGTTCCAAATGTGTGTGGGTAGAATATATATCCCACGGGGGTAAAATTGAAAAAAGTTGAAAATTTTTTTTTTTTGGACTTAGTAATTTTTACGGCGTTTATCAGACTTTCAGATAGGGGAAATGTCAGTGAGCATTCCGATTTCAGTTCCAGAGTGATTCGCCAAATGAGTCCTTGATATTTAGTCGTTTTCAGCCAATTTTCTGGATTTTTGAATATTTCACTTTTTTGTGAAAATATCCACTAAATGAGGGAATAATATGTGTGAGGGTACCCCAGGAGAGTTCCAAATGTGTGTGGGTAGAATATATATCCCACTGGGGTAAAATTGAAAAAAGTTGAAATTTTTTTTTTTTTTTACTTAGTAATTTTTCCGGCGTTCATCAGACTTTCAGATAGGGGAAATGTCAGTGAGCATTCCCATTTCAGTTCCAGAGCGATTCGCCCAATGAGTCCTTGATATTTAGTCGTTTTCAGGGAATTTTCTAGATTTTTTGAAATTTCACTTTTTTGTGAAAATATCCACTAAATGAGGGAATAATATGTGTGAGGGTACCCCAGGAGAGTTCCAAATGTGTGTGGGTAAAATATATATCCCACGGGGGTAAAATTGAAAAAAGTTGAAAAAATTTTTTTTTTGGACTTAGTCATTTTTCCGGCGTTTATCAGACTTTCAGATAGGGCAAATGTGAGTGAGCGTTCCGATTTCAGTTCCAGAGCGATTCTCCCAATGAGTCCTTGATATTTAGTCGTTTTCAGCCAATTTTCTGGATTTTTGAAAATTTCACTTTTTTGTGAAAATATTCACTAAATGAGGGAATAATATGTGTGAGGGTAACCCAGGAGAGTTCCAAATGTGTGTGGGTAGAATATATATCCCACGGAGATTAAATTGAAAAAAGTTGAAAAAAAATTTTTTTTGGACTTTGTCATTTGTCCGGCGTTTATCAGACTTTCAGATAGGGGAAATGTCAGTGAGCGTTCCGATTTCAGTTCCAGAGCGATTCGCCCAATGAGTCCTTGATATTTAGTCGTTTTCAGCCAATTTTCTGGATTTTTGAAAATTTCACTTTTTTGTGAAAATATCCACTAAATGAGGGAATAATATGTGTGAGGCTACCCCAGGAGAGTTCCAAATGTGTGTGGGTAGAATATATATTCCACGGGAATAAAATTGAAAAAAGTTGAAAAAATTTTTTTTTTGGACTTAGTAATTTTTCCGGCGTTCATCAGACTTTCAGATAGGGGAAATGTCAGTGAGCATTCTGATTTCAGTTCCAGAGCGATTCGCCCAATGAGTCCTTGATATTTAGTCGTTATCAGCCAATTTTCTGGATTTTTGAAAATTTCACTTTTTTGTGAAAATATCCACTAAATGAGGGAATAATATGTGTGAGGGTACCCCAGGAGAGTTCCAAATGTGTGTGGGTAGAATATATATCCCACGGGGGTAAAATTGAAAAAAGTTGAAAAATTTTTTTTTTTTGACTTAGTAATTTTTCCGGCGTTCATCAGACTTTCAGATAGGGGAAATGTCAGTGAGCATTCCCATTTCAGTTCCAGAGCGATTCGCCCAATGAGTCCTTGATATTTAGTCGTTTTCAGGGAATTTTCTAGATTTTTTAAAATTTCACTTTTTTGTGAAAATATCCACTAAATGAGGGAATAATATGTGTGAGGGTACCCCAGGAGAGTTCCAAATGTGTGTGGGTAAAATATATATCCCACGGGGGTAAAATTGAAAAAAGTTGAAAAATTTTTTTTTTTGGACTTAGTCATATTTCCGGCGTTTATCAGACTTTCAGATAGGGCAAATGTGAGTGAGCGTTCCGATTTCAGTTCCAGAGCGATTCGCCCAATGAGTCCTTGATATTTAGTCGTATTCAGCCAATTTTCAGGATTTTTGAAAATTTCACTTTTTTGTGAAAATATCCACTAAATGAGGGAATAATATGTGTGAGGGTACCCCAGGAGAGTTCCAAATGTGTGTGGGTAGAATATATATCCCACGGGGGTAAAATTGAAAAAAGTTGAAAATTTTTTTTTTTTGGACTTAGTAATTTTTACGGCGTTTATCAGACTTTCAGATAGGGGAAATGTCAGTGAGCATTCCGATTTCAGTTCCAGAGTGATTCGCCAAATGAGTCCTTGATATTTAGTCGTTTTCAGCCAATTTTCTGGATTTTTGAATATTTCACTTTTTTGTGAAAATATCCACTAAATGAGGGAATAATATGTGTGAGGGTACCCCAGGAGAGTTCCAAATGTGTGTGGGTAGAATATATATCCCACTGGGGTAAAATTGAAAAAAGTTGAAATTTTTTTTTTTTTTTACTTAGTAATTTTTCCGGCGTTCATCAGACTTTCAGATAGGGGAAATGTCAGTGAGCATTCCCATTTCAGTTCCAGAGCGATTCGCCCAATGAGTCCTTGATATTTAGTCGTTTTCAGGGAATTTTCTAGATTTTTTGAAATTTCACTTTTTTGTGAAAATATCCACTAAATGAGGGAATAATATGTGTGAGGGTACCCCAGGAGAGTTCCAAATGTGTGTGGGTAAAATATATATCCCACGGGGGTAAAATTGAAAAAAGTTGAAAAAATTTTTTTTTTGGACTTAGTCATTTTTCCGGCGTTTATCAGACTTTCAGATAGGGCAAATGTGAGTGAGCGTTCCGATTTCAGTTCCAGAGCGATTCTCCCAATGAGTCCTTGATATTTAGTCGTTTTCAGCCAATTTTCTGGATTTTTGAAAATTTCACTTTTTTGTGAAAATATTCACTAAATGAGGGAATAATATGTGTGAGGGTAACCCAGGAGAGTTCCAAATGTGTGTGGGTAGAATATATATCCCACGGAGATTAAATTGAAAAAAGTTGAAAAAAAATTTTTTTTGGACTTTGTCATTTGTCCGGCGTTTATCAGACTTTCAGATAGGGGAAATGTCAGTGAGCGTTCCGATTTCAGTTCCAGAGCGATTCGCCCAATGAGTCCTTGATATTTAGTCGTTTTCAGCCAATTTTCTGGATTTTTGAAAATTTCACTTTTTTGTGAAAATATCCACTAAATGAGGGAATAATATGTGTGAGGCTACCCCAGGAGAGTTCCAAATGTGTGTGGGTAGAATATATATTCCACGGGAATAAAATTGAAAAAAGTTGAAAAAATTTTTTTTTTGGACTTAGTAATTTTTCCGGCGTTCATCAGACTTTCAGATAGGGGAAATGTCAGTGAGCATTCTGATTTCAGTTCCAGAGCGATTCGCCCAATGAGTCCTTGATATTTAGTCGTTATCAGCCAATTTTCTGGATTTTTGAAAATTTCACTTTTTTGTGAAAATATCCACTAAATGAGGGAATAATATGTGTGAGGGTACCCCAGGAGAGTTCCAAATGTGTGTGGGTAGAATATATATCCCACGGGGGTAAAATTGAAAAAAGTTGAAAAATTTTTTTTTTTTGACTTAGTAATTTTTCCGGCGTTCATCAGACTTTCAGATAGGGGAAATGTCAGTGAGCATTCCCATTTCAGTTCCAGAGCGATTCGCCCAATGAGTCCTTGATATTTAGTCGTTTTCAGGGAATTTTCTAGATTTTTTAAAATTTCACTTTTTTGTGAAAATATCCACTAAATGAGGGAATAATATGTGTGAGGGTACCCCAGGAGAGTTCCAAATGTGTGTGGGTAAAATATATATCCCACGGGAATAAAATTGAAAAAAGTTGAAAAAAAATTTTTTTGGGACTTAGTAATTTTTCCGGCGTTTATCAGACTTTCAGATAGGGGAAATGTCAGTGAGCTTTCCGATTTCAGTTCCAGAGGGATTCGCCAAATGAGTCCTTGATATTTAGTCGTTTTCAGCCAATTTTCTGGATTTTTGAAAATTTCACTTTTTTGTGAAGGTATCCACTAAATGAGGGAATAATATGTGTGAGGGTAACCCAGGAGAGTTCCAAATGTGTATGGGTAGAATATATATCTCACGGGGGTAAAATTGAAAAAAGTTGAAATTTTTTTTTTTTTTTACTTAGTAATTTTTCCGGCGTTCATCAGACTTTCAGATAGGGGAAATGTCAGTGAGCATTCCCATTTCAGTTCCAGAGCGATTCGCCCAATGAGTCCTTGATATTTAGTCGTTTTCAGCCAATTTTCTGGATTTTTGAAAATTTCACTTTTTTGTGAAAGTATCCACTAAATGAGGGAATAATATGTGTGAGGGTAACCCAGGAGAGTTCCAAATGTGTGTGGGTAGAATATATATCCCACGGGGATAAAATTGAAAAAAGTTGAAAAAATTTTTTTTTTGGACTTAGTAATTTTTCCGGCATTCATCAGACTTTCAGATAGGGGAAATGTCAGTGAGCATTCCCATTTCAGTTCCAGAGCGATTCGCCCAATGAGTCCCTGATATTTAGTCGATTTCAGGGAATTTTCTAGATTTTTTAAAATTTCACTTTTTTGTGAAAATATCCACTAAATGAGGGAATAATATGTGTGAGGGTACCCCAGGAGAGTTCCAAATGTGTGTGGGTAAAATATATATCCCACGGGGGTAAAATTGAAAAAAGTTGAAAAATTTTTTTTTTTGGACTTAGTCATATTTCCGGCGTTTTTCAGACTTTCAGATAGGGCAAATGTGAGTGAGCGTTCCGATTTCAGTTCCAGAGCGATTCGCCCAATGAGTCCTTGATATTTAGTCGTATTCAGCCAATTTTCAGGATTTTTGAAAATTTCACTTTTTTGTGAAAATATCCACTAAATGAGGGAATAATATGTGTGAGGGTACCCCAGGAGAGTTCCAAATGTGTGTGGGTAGAATATATATCCCACGGGGGTAAAATTGAAAAAAGTTGAAAATTTTTTTTTTTTGGACTTAGTAATTTTTACGGCGTTTATCAGACTTTCAGATAGGGGAAATGTCAGTGAGCATTCCGATTTCAGTTCCAGAGTGATTCGCCAAATGAGTCCTTGATATTTAGTCGTTTTCAGCCAATTTTCTGGATTTTTGAATATTTCACTTTTTTGTGAAAATATCCACTAAATGAGGGAATAATATGTGTGAGGGTACCCCAGGAGAGTTCCAAATGTGTGTGGGTAGAATATATATCCCACTGGGGTAAAATTGAAAAAAGTTGAAATTTTTTTTTTTTTTTACTTAGTAATTTTTCCGGCGTTCATCAGACTTTCAGATAGGGGAAATGTCAGTGAGCATTCCCATTTCAGTTCCAGAGCGATTCGCCCAATGAGTCCTTGATATTTAGTCGTTTTCAGGGAATTTTCTAGATTTTTTGAAATTTCACTTTTTTGTGAAAATATCCACTAAATGAGGGAATAATATGTGTGAGGGTACCCCAGGAGAGTTCCAAATGTGTGTGGGTAAAATATATATCCCACGGGGGTAAAATTGAAAAAAGTTGAAAAAATTTTTTTTTTGGACTTAGTCATTTTTCCGGCGTTTATCAGACTTTCAGATAGGGCAAATGTGAGTGAGCGTTCCGATTTCAGTTCCAGAGCGATTCTCCCAATGAGTCCTTGATATTTAGTCGTTTTCAGCCAATTTTCTGGATTTTTGAAAATTTCACTTTTTTGTGAAAATATTCACTAAATGAGGGAATAATATGTGTGAGGGTAACCCAGGAGAGTTCCAAATGTGTGTGGGTAGAATATATATCCCACGGAGATTAAATTGAAAAAAGTTGAAAAAAAATTTTTTTTGGACTTTGTCATTTGTCCGGCGTTTATCAGACTTTCAGATAGGGGAAATGTCAGTGAGCGTTCCGATTTCAGTTCCAGAGCGATTCGGCCAATGAGTCCTTGATATTTAGTCGTTTTCAGCCAATTTTCTGGATTTTTGAAAATTTCACTTTTTTGTGAAAATATCCACTAAATGAGGGAATAATATGTGTGAGGCTACCCCAGGAGAGTTCCAAATGTGTGTGGGTAGAATATATATTCCACGGGAATAAAATTGAAAAAAGTTGAAAAAATTTTTTTTTTGGACTTAGTAATTTTTCCGGCGTTCATCAGACTTTCAGATAGGGGAAATGTCAGTGAGCATTCTGATTTCAGTTCCAGAGCGATTCGCCCAATGAGTCCTTGATATTTAGTCGTTATCAGCCAATTTTCTGGATTTTTGAAAATTTCACTTTTTTGTGAAAATATCCACTAAATGAGGGAATAATATGTGTGAGGGTACCCCAGGAGAGTTCCAAATGTGTGTGGGTAGAATATATATCCCACGGGGGTAAAATTGAAAAAAGTTGAAAAATTTTTTTTTTTTGACTTAGTAATTTTTCCGGCGTTCATCAGACTTTCAGATAGGGGAAATGTCAGTGAGCATTCCCATTTCAGTTCCAGAGCGATTCGCCCAATGAGTCCTTGATATTTAGTCGTTTTCAGGGAATTTTCTAGATTTTTTAAAATTTCACTTTTTTGTGAAAATATCCACTAAATGAGGGAATAATATGTGTGAGGGTACCCCAGGAGAGTTCCAAATGTGTGTGGGTAAAATATATATCCCACGGGAATAAAATTGAAAAAAGTTGAAAAAAAATTTTTTTGGGACTTAGTAATTTTTCCGGCGTTTATCAGACTTTCAGATAGGGGAAATGTCAGTGAGCTTTCCGATTTCAGTTCCAGAGGGATTCGCCAAATGAGTCCTTGATATTTAGTCGTTTTCAGCCAATTTTCTGGATTTTTGAAAATTTCACTTTTTTGTGAAGGTATCCACTAAATGAGGGAATAATATGTGTGAGGGTAACCCAGGAGAGTTCCAAATGTGTATGGGTAGAATATATATCTCACGGGGATAAAATTGAAAAAAGTTGAAAAAATTTTTTTTTTGGACTAAGTCATTTTTCCTGCGTTTATCAGACTTTCAGATAGGGGAAATGTGAGTGAGCGTTCCGATTTCAGTTCCAGAGCGATTCGCCCAATGTGTCCTTGATATTTAGTCGTTTTCAGCCAATTTTCTGGATTTTTGAAAATTTCACATTTTGTGAAAGTATCCACTAAATGAGGGAATAATATGTGTGAGGGTAACCCAGGAGAGTTCCAAATGTGTGTGTGTAGAATATATATCCCACGGGAATAAAATTGAAAAAAGTTGATAAAATTTTTTTTTTGGACTTAGTAATTTTTCCGGCGTTCATCAGACTTTCAGATAGGGGAAATGTCAGTGAGCATTCCCATTTCAGTTCCAGAGTGATTCGCCCAATGAGTCCTTGATATTTAGTCGTTTTCAGCCAATTTTCTGGATTTTTGAAAATTTCACTTTTTTGTGAAAGTATCCACTAAATGAGGGAATAATATGTGTGAGGGTAACCCAGGAGAGTTCCAAATGTGTGTGGGTAGAATATATATCCCACGGGGATAAAATTGAAAAAAGTTGAAAAAATTTTTTTTTTGGACTTAGTAATTTTTCCGGCATTCATCAGACTTTCAGATAGGGGAAATGTCAGTGAGCATTCCCATTTCAGTTCCAGAGCGATTCGCCCAATGAGTCCCTGATATTTAGTCGATTTCAGGGAATTTTCTAGATTTTTTAAAATTTCACTTTTTTGTGAAAATATCCACTAAATGAGGGAATAATATGTGTGAGGGTACCCCAGGAGAGTTCCAAATGTGTGTGGGTAAAATATATATCCCACGGGGGTAAAATTGAAAAAAGTTGAAAAATTTTTTTTTTTGGACTTAGTCATATTTCCGGCGTTTATCAGACTTTCAGATAGGGCAAATGTGAGTGAGCGTTCCGATTTCAGTTCCAGAGCGATTCGCCCAATGAGTCCTTGATATTTAGTCGTATTCAGCCAATTTTCAGGATTTTTGAAAATTTCACTTTTTTGTGAAAATATCCACTAAATGAGGGAATAATATGTGTGAGGGTACCCCAGGAGAGTTCCAAATGTGTGTGGGTAGAATATATATCCCACGGGGGTAAAATTGAAAAAAGTTGAAAATTTTTTTTTTTTGGACTTAGTAATTTTTACGGCGTTTATCAGACTTTCAGATAGGGGAAATGTCAGTGAGCATTCCGATTTCAGTTCCAGAGTGATTCGCCAAATGAGTCCTTGATATTTAGTCGTTTTCAGCCAATTTTCTGGATTTTTGAATATTTCACTTTTTTGTGAAAGTATCCACTAAATGAGGGAATAATATGTGTGAGGGTAACCCAGGAGAGTTCCAAATGTGTGTGGGTAGAATATATATCCCACGGGGATAAAATTGAAAAAAGTTGATAAAATTTTTTTTTTGGACTTAGTAATTTTTCCGGCGTTTATCAGACTTTCAGATAGGGGAAATGTCAGTGAGCATTCCGATTTCAGTTCCAGAGTGATTCGCCAAATGAGTCCTTGATATTTAGTCGTTTTCAGCCAATTTTCTGGATTTTTGAATATTTCACTTTTTTGTGAAAGTATCCACTAAATGAGGGAATAATATGTGTGAGGGTAACCCAGGAGAGTTCCAAATGTGTGTGGGTAGAATATATATCCCACGGGGATAAAATTGAAAAAAGTTGATAAAATTTTTTTTTTGGACTTAGTAATTTTTCCGGCGTTCATCAGACTTTCAGATAGGGGAAATGTCAGTGAGCATTCCGATTTCAGTTCCAGAGCGATTCGCCCAATGAGTCCTTGATATTTAGTCGTATTCAGCCAATTTTCAGGATTTTTGAAAATTTCACTTTTTTGTGAAAATATCCACTATATGAGGGAATAATATGTGTGAGGGTACCCCAGGAGAGTTCCAAATGTGTGTGGGTAGAATATATATCCCACGGGGGTAAAATTGAAAAAAGTTGAAAAAATTTTTTTTTTGGACTGTCATTTTTCCTGCGTTTATCAGACTTTCAGATAGGGGAAATGTCAGTGAGCATTCCCATTTCAGTTCCAGAGCGATTCGCCCAATGAGTCCCTGATATTTAGTCGATTTCAGGGAATTTTCTAGATTTTTTAAAATTTCACTGTTTTTGTGAAAATATCCACTAAATGAGGGAATAATATGTGTGAGGGAACCCCAGGAGAGTTCCAAATGTGTGTGGGTAAAATATATATCCCACGGGAATAAAATTGAAAAAAGTTGAAAAAAAATTTTTTTGGGACTTAGTAATTTTTCCGGCGTTTATCAGACTTTCAGATAGGGGAAATGTCAGTGAGCTTTCCGATTTCAGTTCCAGAGCGATTCGCCAAATGAGTCCTTGATATTTAGTCGTTTTCAGCCAATTTTCTGGATTTTTGAAAATTTCACTTTTTTGTGAAAATATCCACTAAATGAGGGAATAATATGTGTGAGGGTACCCCAGGAGAGTTCCAAATGTGTGTGGGTAGAATATATATCCCACGGGGGTAAAATTGAAAAAAGTTGAAAAATTTTTTTTTTTGGACTTAGTAATTTTTACGGCGTTCATCAGACTTTCAGATAGTGAGCTTTCCGATTTCAGTTCCAGAGCGATTCGCCCAATGAGTCCTGCATATTTAGTCGTTTTCAGCCAATTTTCTGGATTTTTGAAAATTTCACTTTTTTGTGAAAATATCCACTAAATGAGGGAATAATATGTGTGAGGGTACCCCAGTAGAGTTCCAAATGTGTGTGGGTAGAATATATATCCCACGGGGATAAAATTGAAAAAAGTTGAAAAAAAATTTTTTTGGGACTTACTAATTTTTCCGGCGTTTATCAGACTTTCAGATAGGGGAAATGTCAGTGAGCTTTCCGATTTCAGTTCCAGAGCGATTCGCCCAATGAGTCCCTGATATTTAGTCGTTTTCAGGGAATTTTCTAGATTTTTTAAAATTTCACTTTTTTGTGAAAATATCCACTAAATGAGGGAATAATATGTGTGAGGGAACCCCAGGAGAGTTCCAAATGTGTGTGGGTAAAATATATATCCCACGGGAATAAAATTGAAAAAAGTTGAAAAAAAATTTTTTTGGGACTTAGTAATTTTTCCGGCGTTTATCAGACTTTCAGATAGGGGAAATGTCAGTGAGCTTTCCGATTTCAGTTCCAGAGCGATTCGCCAAATGAGTCCTTGATATTTAGTCGTTTTCAGCCAATTTTCTGGATTTTTGAAAATTTCACTTTTTTGTGAAAATATCCACTAAATGAGGGAATAATATGTGTGAGGGTACCCCAGGAGAGTTCCAAATGTGTGTGGGTAGAATATATATCCCACGGGGATAAAATTGAAAAAAGTTGATAAAATTTTTTTTTTGGACTTAGTAATTTTTCCGGCGTTCATCAGACTTTCAGATAGGGGAAATGTCAGTGAGCATTCCGATTTCAGTTCCAGAGCGATTCGCCCAATGAGTCCTTGATATTTAGTCCTTATCAGCCAATTTTCTGGATTTTTGAAAATTTCACTTTTTTGTGAAAATATCCACTATATGAGGGAATAATATGTGTGAGGGTACCCCAGGAGAGTTCCAAATGTTTGTGGGTAGAATATATATCCCACGGGGGTAAAATTGAAAAAAGTTGAAAAAATTTTTTTTTTGGACTAAGTCATTTTTCCTGCGTTTATCAGACTTTCAGATAGGGGAAATGTCAGTGAGCGTTCCGATTTCAGTTCCAGAGCGATTCGCCCAATGTGTCCTTGATATTTAGTCGTTTTCAGCCAATTTTCTGGATTTTTGAAAATTTCACTTTTTTGTGAAAGTATCCACTAAATGAGGGAATAATATGTGTGAGGGTAACCCAGGAGAGTTCCAAATGTGTGTGGGTAGAATATATATCCCACGGGGGTAAAATTGAAAAAAGTTGAAAAATTTTTTTTTTTGGACTTAGTCATATTTCCGGCGTTTATCAGACTTTCAGATAGGGCAAATGTGAGTGAGCGTTCCGATTTCAGTTCCAGAGCGATTCGCCCAATGAGTCCTTGATATTTAGTCGTATTCAGCCAATTTTCAGGATTTTTGAAAATTTCACTTTTTTGTGAAAATATCCACTAAATGAGGGAATAATATGTGTGAGGGTACCCCAGGAGAGTTCCAAATGTGTGTGGGTAGAATATATATCCCACGGGGATAAAATTGAAAAAAGTTGATAAAATTTTTTTTTTGGACTTAGTAATTTTTCCGGCGTTCATCAGACTTTCAGATAGGGGAAATGTCAGTGAGCATTCCGATTTCAGTTCCAGAGCGATTCGCCCAATGAGTCCTTGATATTTAGTCCTTATCAGCCAATTTTCTGGATTTTTGAAAATTTCACTTTTTTGTGAAAATATCCACTATATGAGGGAATAATATGTGTGAGGGTACCCCAGGAGAGTTCCAAATGTTTGTGGGTAGAATATATATCCCACGGGGGTAAAATTGAAAAAAGTTGAAAAAATTTTTTTTTTGGACTAAGTCATTTTTCCTGCGTTTATCAGACTTTCAGATAGGGGAAATGTCAGTGAGCGTTCCGATTTCAGTTCCAGAGCGATTCGCCCAATGTGTCCTTGATATTTAGTCGTTTTCAGCCAATTTTCTGGATTTTTGAAAATTTCACTTTTTTGTGAAAGTATCCACTAAATGAGGGAATAATATGTGTGAGGGTAACCCAGGAGAGTTCCACATGTGTGTGGGTAGAATATATATCCCACGGGGGTAAAATTGAAAAAAGTTGAAAAATTTTTTTTTTTGGACTTAGTCATATTTCCGGCGTTTATCAGACTTTCAGATAGGGCAAATGTGAGTGAGCGTTCCGATTTCAGTTCCAGAGCGATTCGCCCAATGAGTCCTTGATATTTAGTCGTATTCAGCCAATTTTCAGGATTTTTGAAAATTTCACTTTTTTGTGAAAATATCCACTAAATGAGGGAATAATATGTGTGAGGGTACCCCAGGAGAGTTCCAAATGTGTGTGGGTAGAATATATATCCCACGGGGGTAAAATTGAAAAAAGTTGAAAATTTTTTTTTTTTGGACTTAGTAATTTTTACGGCGTTCATCAGACTTTCAGATAGGGGAAATGTCAGTGAGCATTCCGATTTCAGTTCCAGAGTGATTCGCCAAATGAGTCCTTGATATTTAGTCGTTTTCAGCCAATTTTCTGGATTTTTGAATATTTCACTTTTTTGTGAAAGTATCCACTAAATGAGGGAATAATATGTGTGAGGGTAACCCAGGAGAGTTCCAAATGTGTGTGGGTAGAATATATATCCCACGGGGATAAAATTGAAAAAAGTTGATAAAATTTTTTTTTTGGACTTAGTAATTTTTCCGGCGTTCATCAGACTTTCAGATAGGGGAAATGTCAGTGAGCATTCCGATTTCAGTTCCAGAGCGATTCGCCCAATGAGTCCTTGATATTTAGTCGTATTCAGCCAATTTTCAGGATTTTTGAAAATTTCACTTTTTTGTGAAAATATCCACTATATGAGGGAATAATATGTGTGAGGGTACCCCAGGAGAGTTCCAAATGTGTGTGGGTAGAATATATATCCCACGGGGGTAAAATTGAAAAAAGTTGAAAAAATTTTTTTTTTGGACTGTCATTTTTCCTGCGTTTATCAGACTTTCAGATAGTGAGCTTTCCGATTTCAGTTCCAGAGCGATTCGCCCAATGAGTCCTGCATATTTAGTCGTTTTCAGCCAATTTTCTGGATTTTTGAAAATTTCACTTTTTTGTGAAAATATCCACTAAATGAGGGAATAATATGTGTGAGGGTACCCCAGTAGAGTTCCAAATGTGTGTGGGTAGAATATATATCCCACGGGGATAAAATTGAAAAAAGTTGAAAAAAAATTTTTTTGGGACTTACTAATTTTTCCGGCGTTTATCAGACTTTCAGATAGGGGAAATGTCAGTGAGCTTTCCAATTTCAGTTCCAGAGCGATTCGCCCAATGAGTCCCTGATATTTAGTCGTTTTCAGGGAATTTTCTAGATTTTTTAAAATTTCACTTTTTTGTGAAAATATCCACTAAATGAGGGAATAATATGTGTGAGGGAACCCCAGGAGAGTTCCAAATGTGTGTGGGTAAAATATATATCCCACGGGAATAAAATTGAAAAAAGTTGAAAAAAAATTTTTTTGGGACTTAGTAATTTTTCCGGCGTTCATCAGACTTTCAGATAGGGGAAATGTCAGTGAGCATTCCGATTTCAGTTCCAGAGCGATTCGCCCAATGAGTCCTTGATATTTAGTCCTTATCAGCCAATTTTCTGGATTTTTGAAAATTTCACTTTTTTGTGAAAATATCCACTATATGAGGGAATAATATGTGTGAGGGTACCCCAGGAGAGTTCCAAATGTTTGTGGGTAGAATATATATCCCACGGGGGTAAAATTGAGAAAAGTTGAAAAAAATTTTTTTTTGGACTAAGTCATTTTTCCTGCGTTTATCAGACTTTCAGATAGGGGAAATGTCAGTGAGCGTTCCGATTTCAGTTCCAGAGCGATTCGCCCAATGTGTCCTTGATATTTAGTCGTTTTCAGCCAATTTTCTGGATTTTTGAAAATTTCACTTTTTTGTGAAAGTATCCACTAAATGAGGGAATAATATGTGTGAGGGTAACCCAGGAGAGTTCCAAATGTGTGTGGGTAGAATATATATCCCACGGGGGTAAAATTGAAAAAAGTTGAAAAATTTTTTTTTTTGGACTTAGTCATATTTCCGGCGTTTATCAGACTTTCAGATAGGGCAAATGTGAGTGAGCGTTCCGATTTCAGTTCCAGAGCGATTCGCCCAATGAGTCCTTGATATTTAGTCGTATTCAGCCAATTTTCAGGATTTTTGAAAATTTCACTTTTTTGTGAAAATATCCACTAAATGAGGGAATAATATGTGTGAGGGTACCCCAGGAGAGTTCCAAATGTGTGTGGGTAGAATATATATCCCACGGGGGTAAAATTGAAAAAAGTTGAAAATTTTTTTTTTTTGGACTTAGTAATTTTTACGGCGTTCATCAGACTTTCAGATAGGGGAAATGTCAGTGAGCGTTCCGATTTCAGTTCCAGAGCGATTCGCCCAATGAGTCCTGGATATTTAGTCGTTTTCAGCCAATTTTCTGGATTTTTGAAAATTTCACTTTTTTGTGAAAATATCCACTAAATGAGGGAATAATATGTGTGAGGGTACCCCAGTAGAGTTCCAAATGTGTGTGGGTAGAATATATATCCCACGGGGATAAAATTGAAAAAAGTTGAAAAAATTTTTTTTTGAGACTTACTAATTTTTCCGGCGTTTATCAGACTTTCAGATAGGGGAAATGTCAGTGAGCATTCCGATTTCAGTTCCAGAGTGATTCGCCAAATGAGTCCTTGATATTTAGTCGTTTTCAGCCAATTTTCTGGATTTTTGAATATTTCACTTTTTTGTGAAAGTATCCACTAAATGAGGGAATAATATGTGTGAGGGTAACCCAGGAGAGTTCCAAATGTGTGTGGGTAGAATATATATCCCACGGGGATAAAATTGAAAAAAGTTGATAAAATTTTTTTTTTGGACTTAGTAATTTCTCCGGCGTTCATCAGACTTTCAGATAGGGGAAATGTCAGTGAGCATTCCGATTTCAGTTCCAGAGCGATTCGCCCAATGAGTCCTTGATATTTAGTCGTATTCAGCCAATTTTCAGGATTTTTGAAAATTTCACTTTTTTGTGAAAATATCCACTATATGAGGGAATAATATGTGTGAGGGTACCCCAGGAGAGTTCCAAATGTGTGTGGGTAGAATATATATCCCACGGGGGTAAAATTGAAAAAAGTTGAAAAAATTTTTTTTTTGGACTGTCATTTTTCCTGCGTTTATCAGACTTTCAGATAGTGAGCTTTCCGATTTCAGTTCCAGAGCGATTCGCCCAATGAGTCCTGCATATTTAGTCGTTTTCAGCCAATTTTCTGGATTTTTGAAAATTTCACTTTTTTGTGAAAATATCCACTAAATGAGGGAATAATATGTGTGAGGGTACCCCAGTAGAGTTCCAAATGTGTGTGGGTAGAATATATATCCCACGGGGATAAAATTGAAAAAAGTTGAAAAAAAATTTTTTTGGGACTTACTAATTTTTCCGGCGTTTATCAGACTTTCAGATAGGGGAAATGTCAGTGAGCTTTCCGATTTCAGTTCCAGAGCGATTCGCCCAATGCGTCCCTGATATTTAGTCGTTTTCAGGGAATTTTCTAGATTTTTTAAAATTTCACTTTTTTTGTGAAAATATCCACTAAATGAGGGAATAATATGTGTGAGGGAACCCCAGGAGAGTTCCAAATGTGTGTGGGTAAAATATATATCCCACGGGAATAAAATTGAAAAAAGTTGAAAAAAAATTTTTTTGGGACTTAGTAATTTTTCCGGCGTTCATCAGACTTTCAGATAGGGGAAATGTCAGTGAGCATTCCGATTTCAGTTCCAGAGCGATTCGCCCAATGAGTCCTTGATATTTAGTCCTTATCAGCCAATTTTCTGGATTTTTGAAAATTTCACTTTTTTGTGAAAATATCCACTATATGAGGGAATAATATGTGTGAGGGTACCCCAGGAGAGTTCCAAATGTTTGTGGGTAGAATATATATCCCACGGGGGTAAAATTGAAAAAAGTTGAAAAAATTTTTTTTTTGGACTAAGTCATTTTTCCTGCGTTTATCAGACTTTCAGATAGGGGAAATGTCAGTGAGCATTCCGATTTCAGTTCCAGAGCGATTCGCCCAATGTGTCCTTGATATTTAGTCCTTTTCAGCCAATTTTCTGGATTTTTGAAAATTTCACTTTTTTGTGAAAGTATCCACTAAATGAGGGAATAATATGTGTGAGGGTAACCCAGGAGAGTTCCAAATGTGTGTGGGTAGAATATATATCCCACGGGGATAAAATTGAAAAAAGTTGAAAAAATTTTTTTTTTGGACTTAGTAATTTTTCCGGCGTTCATCAGACTTTCAGATAGGGGAAATGTCAGTGAGCATTCCGATTTCAGTTCCAGAGCGATTTGCCCAATGAGTCCCTGATATTTAGTCGTTTTCAGGGAATTTTCTAGATTTTTTAAAATTTCACTTTTTTGTGAAAATATCCACTAAATGAGGGAATAATATGTGTGAGGGAACCCCAGGAGAGTTCCAAATGTGTGTGGGTAAAATATATATCCCACGGGAATAAAATTGAAAAAAGTTGAAAAAAAAATTTTTTGGGACTTAGTAATTTTTCCGGCGTTTATCAGACTTTCAGATAGGTGAAATGTCAGTGAGCTTTCCGATTTCAGTTCCAGAGCGATTCGCCAAATGAGTCCTTGATATTTAGTCGTTTTCAGCCAATTTTCTGGATTTTTGAAAATTTCACTTTTTTGTGAAAATATCCACTAAATGAGGGAATAATATGTGTGAGGGTACCCCAGGAGAGTTCCAAATGTGTGTGGGTAGAATATATATCCCACGGGGGTAAAATTGAAAAAAGTTGAAAAATTTTTTTTTTTTGACTTAGTAATTTTTCCGGCGTTCATCAGACTTTCAGATAGGGGAAATGTCAGTGAGCATTCCCATTTCAGTTCCAGAGTGATTCGCCCAATGAGTCCTTGATATTTAGTCGTTTTCAGGGAATTTTCTAGATTTTTTAAAATTTCACTTTTTTGTGAAAATATCCACTAAATGAGGGAATAATATGTGTGAGGGTACCCCAGGAGAGTTCCAAATGTGTGTGGGTAAAATATATATCCCACGGGGGTAAAATTGAAAAAAGTTGAAAAAATTTTTTTTTTGGACTTAGTCATTTTTCTGGCATTTATCAGACTTTCAGATTGGGCAAATGTGAGTAAGCGTTCCGATTTCAGTTCCAGAGCGATTCTCCCAATGAGTCCTTGATATTTAGTCGTTTTCAGCCAATTTTCTGGATTTTTGAAAATTTCACTTTTTTGTGAAAATATCCACTAAATGAGGGAATAATATGTGTGAGGGTACCCCAGGAGAGTTCCAAATGTGTGTGGGTAAAATATATATCCCACGGGGGTAAAATTGAAAAAAGTTGAAAAAATTTTTTTTTTGGACTTAGTCATTTTTCTGGCATTTATCAGACTTTCAGATTGGGCAAATGTGAGTAAGCGTTCCGATTTCAGTTCCAGAGCGATTCTCCCAATGAGTCCTTGATATTTAGTCGTTTTCAGCCAATTTTCTGGATTTTTGAAAATTTCACTTTTTTGTGAAAATATCCACTAAATGAGGGAATAATATGTGTGAGGGTACCCCAGGAGAGTTCCAAATGTGTGTGGGTAGAATATATATTCCACGGGAATAAAATTGAAAAAAGTTGAAAAAATTTTTTTTTGGGACTTAGTAATTTTTTCCGGCGTTTATCAGACTTTCAGATAGGGGAAATGTCAGTGAGTGTTCTGATTTCAGTTCCAGAGCGATTCGCCAAATGAGTCCTTGATATTTAGTCGTTTTCAGCCAATTTTCTGGATTTTTGAAAATTTCACTTTTTTGTGAAAATATCCACTATATGAGGGAATAATATGTGTGAGGGTACCCCAGGAGAGTTCCAAATGTGTGTGGGTAGAATATATATCCCACGGGGTAAAATTGAAAAAAGTTGAAAAAATTTTTTTTTTGGACTAAGTCATTTTTCCTGCGTTTATCAGACTTTCAGATAGGGGAAATGTCAGTGAGCGTTCCTGTTTCGGTTCCAGAGCGATTCGCCCAATGAGTCCTTGATATTTAGTCGTTTTCAGCCAATTTTCTGGATTTTTGAAAATTTCACTTTTTTGTGAAAATATCCACTAAATGAGGGAATAATATGTGTGAGGGTAACCCAGGAGAGTTCCAAATGTGTGTGGGTAGAATACATATCCCACGGGGATAAAATTGAAAAAAGTTGAAAAAAATTTTTTTTTGGACTTAGTCATTTGTCCGGCGTTTATCAGACTTTCAGATAGGGGAAATGTGAGTGAGCGTTCCGATTTCAGTTCCAGAGCGATTCGCCCAATGTGTCCTTGATATTTAGTCGTTTTCAGCCAATTTTCTTTATTTTTGAAAATTTCACATTTTGTGAAAGTATCCACTAAATGAGGGAATAATATGTGTGAGGGTAACCCAGGAGAGTTCCAAATGTGTGTGTGTAGAATATATATCCCACGGGAATAAAATTGAAAAAAGTTGATAAAAATTTTTTTTTGGACTTAGTAATTTTTCCGGCGTTCATCAGACTTTCAGATAGGGGAAATGTCAGTGAGCATTCCCATTTCAGTTCCAGAGCGATTTGCCCAATGAGTCCTTGATATTTAGTCCTTATCAGCCAATTTTCTGGATTTTTGAAAATTTCACTTTTTTGTGAAAATATCCACTATATGAGGGAATAATATGTGTGAGGGTACCCCAGGAGAGTTCCAAATGTTTGTGGGTAGAATATATATCCCACGGGGGTAAAATTGAAAAAAGTTGAAAAAATTTTTTTTTTGGACTAAGTCATTTTTCCTGCGTTTATCAGACTTTCAGATAGGGGAAATGTCAGTGAGCGTTCCGATTTCAGTTCCAGAGCGATTCGCCCAATGTGTCCTTGATATTTAGTCGTTTTCAGCCAATTTTCTGGATTTTTGAAAATTTCACTTTTTTGTGAAAGTATCCACTAAATGAGGGAATAATATGTGTGAGGGTAACCCAGGAGAGTTCCAAATGTGTGTGGGTAGAATATATATCCCACGGGGATAAAATTGAAAAAAGTTGAAAAAATTTTTTTTTTGGACTTAGTAATTTTTCCGGCGTTCATCAGACTTTCAGATAGGGGAAATGTCAGTGAGCATTCCGATTTCAGTTCCAGAGCGATTTGCCCAATGAGTCCCTGATATTTAGTCGTTTTCAGGGAATTTTCTAGATTTTTTAAAATTTCACTTTTTTGTGAAAATATCCACTAAATGAGGGAATAATATGTGTGAGGGAACCCCAGGAGAGTTCCAAATGTGTGTGGGTAAAATATATATCCCACGGGAATAAAATTGAAAAAAGTTGAAAAAAAAATTTTTTGGGACTTAGTAATTTTTCCGGCGTTTATCAGACTTTCAGATAGGTGAAATGTCAGTGAGCTTTCCGATTTCAGTTCCAGAGCGATTCGCCAAATGAGTCCTTGATATTTAGTCGTTTTCAGCCAATTTTCTGGATTTTTGAAAATTTCACTTTTTTGTGAAAATATCCACTAAATGAGGGAATAATATGTGTGAGGGTACCCCAGGAGAGTTCCAAATGTGTGTGGGTAGAATATATATCCCACGGGGGTAAAATTGAAAAAAGTTGAAAAATTTTTTTTTTTTGACTTAGTAATTTTTCCGGCGTTCATCAGACTTTCAGATAGGGGAAATGTCAGTGAGCATTCCCATTTCAGTTCCAGAGTGATTCGCCCAATGAGTCCTTGATATTTAGTCGTTTTCAGGGAATTTTCTAGATTTTTTAAAATTTCACTTTTTTGTGAAAATATCCACTAAATGAGGGAATAATATGTGTGAGGGTACCCCAGGAGAGTTCCAAATGTGTGTGGGTAAAATATATATCCCACGGGGGTAAAATTGAAAAAAGTTGAAAAAATTTTTTTTTTGGACTTAGTCATTTTTCTGGCATTTATCAGACTTTCAGATTGGGCAAATGTGAGTAAGCGTTCCGATTTCAGTTCCAGAGCGATTCTCCCAATGAGTCCTTGATATTTAGTCGTTTTCAGCCAATTTTCTGGATTTTTGAAAATTTCCCTTTTTTGTGAAAATATCCACTAAATGAGGGAATAATATGTGTGAGGGTACCCCAGGAGAGTTCCAAATGTGTGTGGGTAGAATATATATTCCACGGGAATAAAATTGAAAAAAGTTGAAAAAATTTTTTTTTGGGACTTAGTAATTTTTTCCGGCGTTTATCAGACTTTCAGATAGGGGAAATGTCAGTGAGTGTTCTGATTTCAGTTCCAGAGCGATTCGCCAAATGAGTCCTTGATATTTAGTCGTTTTCAGCCAATTTTCTGGATTTTTGAAAATTTCACTTTTTTGTGAAAATATCCACTATATGAGGGAATAATATGTGTGAGGGTACCCCAGGAGAGTTCCAAATGTGTGTGGGTAGAATATATATCCCACGGGGTAAAATTGAAAAAAGTTGAAAAAATTTTTTTTTTGGACTAAGTCATTTTTCCTGCGTTTATCAGACTTTCAGATAGGGGAAATGTCAGTGAGCGTTCCTGTTTCGGTTCCAGAGCGATTCGCCCAATGAGTCCTTGATATTTAGTCGTTTTCAGCCAATTTTCTGGATTTTTGAAAATTTCACTTTTTTGTGAAAATATCCACTAAATGAGGGAATAATATGTGTGAGGGTAACCCAGGAGAGTTCCAAATGTGTGTGGGTAGAATACATATCCCACGGGGATAAAATTGAAAAAAGTTGAAAAAAATTTTTTTTTGGACTTAGTCATTTGTCCGGCGTTTATCAGACTTTCAGATAGGGGAAATGTGAGTGAGCGTTCCGATTTCAGTTCCAGAGCGATTCGCCCAATGTGTCCTTGATATTTAGTCGTTTTCAGCCAATTTTCTTTATTTTTGAAAATTTCACATTTTGTGAAAGTATCCACTAAATGAGGGAATAATATGTGTGAGGGTAACCCAGGAGAGTTCCAAATGTGTGTGTGTAGAATATATATCCCACGGGAATAAAATTGAAAAAAGTTGATAAAAATTTTTTTTTGGACTTAGTAATTTTTCCGGCGTTCATCAGACTTTCAGATAGGGGAAATGTCAGTGAGCATTCCCATTTCAGTTCCAGAGCGATTTGCCCAATGAGTCCTTGATATTTAGTCGTTTTCAGCCAATTTTCTGGATTTTTGAAAATTTCACTTTTTTGTGAAAATATCCACTAAATGAGGGAATAATATGTGTGAGGGTACCCCAGGAGAGTTCCAAATGTGTGTGGGTAGAATATATATCCCACGGGGGTAAAATTGAAAAAAGTTGAAAAATTTTTTTTTTTTGACTTAGTAATTTTTCCGGCGTTCATCAGACTTTCAGATAGGGGAAATGTCAGTGAGCATTCCCATTTCAGTTCCAGAGCGATTCGCCCAATGAGTCCTTGATATTTAGTCGTTTTCAGGGAATTTTCTAGATTTTTTAAAATTTCACTTTTTTTGTGAAAATATCCACTAAATGAGGGAATAATATGTGTGAGGGTACCCCAGGAGAGTTCCAAATGTGTGTGGGTAGAATATATATTCCACGGGAATAAAATTGAAAAAAGTTGAAAAATTTTTTTTTTTTGACTTAGTAATTTTTCCGGCGTTCATAAGACTTTCAGATAGGGGAAATGTGAGTGAGCATTCCGATTTCAGTTCCAGAGCGATTCACCCAATGAGTCCTTGATATTTATTCGTTTTCAGCCAATTTTCTGGATTTTTGAAAATTTCACTTTTTTGTGAAAATATCCACTAAATGAGGGAATAATATGTGTGAGGGTACCCCAGGAGAGTTCCAAATGTGTGTGGGTAGAATATATATCCCACGGGGATAAAATTGAAAAATGTTGAAAAAATTTTTTTTTTGGACTTAGTAATTTTTCCTGCGTTCATCAGACTTTCAGATAGGGGAAATGTCAGTGAGCATTCTGATTTCAGTTCCAGAGCGATTCGCCCAATGAGTCCTTGATATTTAGTCCTTATCAGCCAATTTTCTGGATTTTTGAAAATTTCACTTTTTTGTGAAAATATCCACTATATGAGGGAATAATATGTGTGAGGGTAACCCAGGAGAGTTCCAAATGTGTTTGGGTAGAATATATATTCCACGGGGATAAAATTGAAAAAAGTTGATAAAAAATTTTTTTTGGACATAGTAATTTTTCCGGCGTTCATCAGACTTTCAGATAGGGGAAATGTCAGTGAGCATTCCGATTTCAGTTCCAGAGCGATTCACCCAATGAGTCCTTGATATTTATTCGTTTTCAGCCAATTTTCTGGATTTTTGAAAATTTCACTTTTTTGTGAAAATATCCACTAAATGAGGGAATAATATGTGTGAGGGTACCCCAGGAGAGTTCCAAATGTGTGTGGGTAGAATATATATCCCACGGGGGTAAAATTGAAAAAAGTTGAAAAATTTTTTTTTTTGGACTTAGTCATTTTTACGGCATTCATCAGACTTTCAGATAGGGGAAATGTCAGTGAGCGTTCCGATTTCAGTTCCAGAGCGATTCGCCCAATGAGTCCTGGATATTTAGTCGTTTTCAGCCAATTTTCTGGATTTTTGAAAATTTCACTTTTTTGTGAAAATATCCACTAAATGAGGGAATAATATGTGTGAGGGTACCCCAGTAGAGTTCCAAATGTGTGTGGGTAGAATATATATCCCACGGGGATAAAATTGAAAAAAGTTGAAAAAAAATTTTTTTACGACTTACTAATTTTTCCGGCGTTTATCAGACTTTCAGATAGGGGAAATGTCAGTGAGCATTCCCATTTCAGTTCCAGAGTGATTCGCCCAATGAGTCCTTGATATTTAGTCGTTTTCAACCAATTTTCTGGATTTTTGAAAATTTCACATTTTGTGAAAGTATCCACTAAATGAGGGAATAATATGTGTGAGGGTAACCCAGGAGAGTTCCAAATGTGTGTGTGTAGAATATATATCCCACGGGAATAAAATTGAAAAAAGTTGATAAAATTTTTTTTTTGGACTTAGTAATTTTTCCGGCGTTCATCAGACTTTCAGATAGGGGAAATGTCAGTGAGCATTCCCATTTCAGTTCCAGAGTGATTCGCCAAATGAGTCCTTGATATTTAGTCGTTTTCAGCTAATTTTCTGGATTTTTGAAAATTTCACTTTTTTGTGAAAGTATCCACTAAATGAGGGAATAATATGTGTGAGGGAAACCCAGGAGAGTTCCAAATGTGTGTGGGTAGAATATATATCCCACGGGGATAAAATTGAAAAAAGTTGATAAAAATTTTTTTTTGGACTTAGTCATTTTTCCGGCGTTTATCAGACTTTCAGATAGTGGAAATGTCAGTGAGCTTTCAGATTTCAGTTCCAGAGCGATATATATCCCACGGGGGTAAAATTGAAAAAAGTTGAAAAATTTTTTTTTTTGGACTTAGTCATTTTTCCGGCGTTTATCAGACTTTCAGATAGGGCAAATGTGAGTGAGCGTTCCGATTTCAGTTCCAGAGCGATTCGCCCAATGAGTCCTTGATATTTAGTCGTTTTCAGCCAATTTTCTGGATTTTTGAAAATTTCACTTTTTTGTGAAAGTATCCACTAAATGAGGGAATAATATGTGTGAGGGTAACCCAGGAGAGTTCCAAATGTGTGTGGGTAGAATATATATCCCACGGAGATTAAATTGAAAAAAGTTGAAAAAAAATTTTTTTTGGACTTTGTCATTTGTTCGGCGTTTATCAGACTTTCAGATAGGGGAAATGTCAGTGAGCGTTCCGATTTCAGTTCCAGAGCGATTCGCCCAATGAGTCCTTGATATTTAGTCGTTTTCAGCCAATTTTCTGGATTTTTGAAAATTTCACTTTTTTTGTGAAAATATCCACTAAATGAGGGAATAATATGTGTGAGGGTACCCCAGGAGAGTTCCAAATGTGTGTGGGTAGAATATATATCCCACGGGGATAAAATTGAAAAAAGTTGAAAAAAAATTTTTTTTGGACTTAGTAATTTTTCCGGCGTTTATCAGACTTTCAGATAGGGCAAATGTGAGTGAGCTTTCCGATTTCAGTTCTAGAGCGATTCGCCCAATGAGTCCTTGATATTTAGTCGTTTTCAGCCAATTTTCTGGATTTTTGAAAATTTCACTTTTTTGTGAAAGTATCCACTAAATGAGGGAATAATATGTGTGAGGGTGACCCAGGAGAGTTCCAAATGTGTGTGGGTAGAATATATATCCCACGGGGATAAAATTGAAAAAAGTTGAAAAAAAATTTTTTTGGGACTTAGTAATTTTTCCGGCGTTCATCAGACATTCAGTTAGGGGAAATGTCAGTGAGCATTCAGATTTCAGTTCCATAGCGATTCGCCCAATGAGTCCTTGATATTTAGTCGTTTTCAGCCAATTTTCTGGATTTTTGAAAATTTCACTTTTTTGTGAAAATATCCACTAAATGAGGCAATAATATGTGTGAGGGTACCCCAGGAGAGTTCCAAATGTGTGTGGGTAGAATATATATCCCACGGGGATAAAATTGAAAAAAGTTGAAAAAAAATTTTTTTTGGACTTAGTAATTTTTCCGGCGTTCATCAGACTTTCAGATAGGGGAAATGTCAGTGAGCATTACCATGTCAGTTCCAGAGTGATTCGCCCAATGAGTCCTTGATATTTAGTCGTTTTCAGCCAATTTTCTGGATTTTTGAAAATTTCACTTTTTTGTGAAAATATCCACTAAATGAGGCAATAATATGTGTGAGGGTACCCCAGGAGAGTTCCAAATGTGTGTGGGTAGAATATATATCCCACGGGGATAAAATTGAAAAAAGTTGAAAAAAAATTTTTTTTGGACTTAGTAATTTTTCCGGCGTTCATCAGACTTTCAGATAGGGGAAATGTCAGTGAGCATTACCATGTCAGTTCCAGAGTGATTCGCCCAATGAGTCCTTGATATTTAGTCGTTTTCAGCCAATTTTCTGGATTTTTGAAAATTTCACTTTTTTGTGAAAATATCCACTAAATGAGGGAATAATATGTGTGAGGGTAACCCAGGAGAGTTCCAAATGTGTGTGGGTAGAATATATATCCCACGGAGATTAAATTGAAAAAAGTTGAAAAAAAATTTTTTTTGGACTTTGTCATTTGTCCGGCGTTTATCAGACTTTCAGATAGGGGAAATGTCAGTGAGCGTTCCGATTTCAGTTCCAGAGCGATTCGCCCAATGAGTCCTTGATATTTAGTCGTTTTCAGCCAATTTTCTGGATTTTTCAAAATTTCACTTTTTTGTGAAAATATCCACTAAATGAGGGAATAATATGTGTGAGGGTACCCCAGGAGAGTTCCAAATGTGTGTGGGTAGAATATATATCCCACGGGGATAAAATTGAAAAAGTTGAAAAAAATTTTTTTTTGGACTTAGTAATTTTTCCGGCGTTCATCAGACTTTCAGATAGGGGAAATTTCAGTGAGCATTCCGATTTCAGTTCCAGAGCAATTCGCCCAATGAGTCCTTGATATTTAGTCGTTATCAGCCAATTTTCTGGATTTTTGAAAATTTCACTTTTTTGTGAAAATATCCACTAAATGAGGGAATAATATGTGTGAGGGTACCCCAGGAGAGTTCCAAATGTGTGTGGGTAGAATATATATCCCACGGGGGTAAAATTGAAAAAAGTTGAAAAATTTTTTTTTTTTTACTTAGTAATTTTTCCGGCGTTCATCAGACTTTCAGATAGGGGAAATGTCAGTGAGCATTCCCATTTCAGTTCCAGAGCGATTCGCCCAATGAGTCCTTGATATTTAGTCGTTTTCAGCCAATTTTCTGGATTTTTGAAAATTTCACTTTTTTGTGAAAGTATCCACTAAATGAGGGAATAATATGTGTGAGGGTAACCCAGGAGAGTTCCAAATGTGTGTGGGTAGAATATATATCCCACGGGGATAAAATTGAAAAAGTTGAAAAAAATTTTTTTTTGGACTTAGTAATTTTTCCGGCGTTCATCAGACTTTCAGATAGGGGAAATTTCAGTGAGCATTCCGATTTCAGTTCCAGAGCAATTCGCCCAATGAGTCCTTGATATTTAGTCGTTATCAGCCAATTTTCTGGATTTTTGAAAATTTCACTTTTTTGTGAAAATATCCACTAAATGAGGGAATAATATGTGTGAGGGTACCCCAGGAGAGTTCCAAATGTGTGTGGGTAGAATATATATCCCACGGGGATAAAATTGAAAAAAGTTGAAAAAAAATTTTTTTTGGACTTAGTAATTTTTCCGGCGTTTATCAGACTTTCAGATAGGGCAAATGTGAGTGAGCTTTCCGATTTCAGTTCCAGAGCGATTCGCCCAATGAGTCCTTGATATTTAGTCGTTTTCAGCCAATTTTCTGGATTTTTGAAAATTTCACTTTTTTGTGAAAGTATCCACTAAATGAGGCAATAATATGTGTGAGGGTGACCCAGGAGAGTTCCAAATGTGTGTGGGTAGAATATATATCCCACGGGGATAAAATTGAAAAAAGTTGAAAAAAAATTTTTTTGGGACTTAGTAATTTTTCCGGCGTTCATCAGACATTCAGTTAGGGGAAATGTCAGTGAGCATTCAGATTTCAGTTCCAGAGCGATTCGCCCAATGAGTCCTTGATATTTAGTCGTTTTCAGCCAATTTTCTGGATTTTTGAAAATTTCACTTTTTTGTGAAAATATCCACTAAATGAGGGAATAATATGTGTGAGGGTACCCCAGGAGAGTTCCAAATGTGTGTGGGTAGAATATATATTCCACGGGAATAAAATTGAAAAAAGTTGAAAAAAATTTTTTTTTTGACTTAGTCATTTGTCCGGCATTTATCAAACTTTCATATAGGGGAAATGTGAGTGAGCGTTCCGATTTCAGTTCCAGAGCGATTCGCCCAATGAGTCCTTGATATTTAGTCGTTATCAGCCAATTTTCTGGATTTTTGAAAATTTCACTTTTTTGTGAAAATATCCACTAAATGAGGGAATAATATGTGTGAGGGTACCCCAGGAGAGTTCAAAATGTGTGTGGGTAGAATATATATCCCACGGGGGTAAAATTGAAAAAAGTTGAAAATTTTTTTTTTTTTTACTTAGTAATTTTTCCGGCGTTCATCAGACTTTCAGAGAGGGGAAATGTCAGTGAGCATTCCGATTTCAGTTCCAGAGCGATTCGCCCAATGAGTCCTTGATATTTAGTCGTTTTCAGCCAATTTTCTGGATTTTTGAAAATTTCACTTTTTTGTGAAAATATCCACTAAATGAGGGAATAATATGTGTGAGGGTACCCCAGGAGAGTTCCAAATGTGTGTGGGTAGAATATATATTCCACGGGAATAAAATTGAAAAAAGTTGAAAAATTTTTTTTTTTGACTTAGTAATTTTTCCGGCGTTCATCAGACTTTCAGATTGGGGAAATGTGAGTGAGCGTTCCGATTTCAGTTCCAGAGCAATTTGCCCAATGAGTCCTTGATATTTAGTCGTTTTCAGCCAATTTTCTGTATTTTTGAAAATTTCACTTTTTTGTGAAAATATCCACTAAATGAGGGAATAATATGTGTGAGGGTAACTAACCCAGGAGAGTTCCAAATGTGTGTGGGTAGAATATATATCCCACGGGGATAAAATTGAAAAAAGTTGAAAAAAATTTTTTTTTGGACTTAGTCATTTGTCCGGCGTTTATCAGACTTTCAGATAGGGGAAATGTGAGTGAGCGTTCCGATTTCAGTTCCAGAGCGATTCGCCCAATGTGTCCTTGATATTTAGTCGTTTTCAGCCAATTTTCTGGATTTTTGAAAATTTCACTTTTTTGTGAAAGTATCCACTAAATGAGGCAATAATATGTGTGAGGGTGACCCAGGAGAGTTCCAAATGTGTGTGGGTAGAATATATATCCCACGGGGATAAAATTGAAAAAAGTTGAAAAAAAATTTTTTTGGGACTTAGTAATTTTTCCGGCGTTCATCAGACATTCAGTTAGGGGAAATGTCAGTGAGCATTCAGATTTCAGTTCCAGAGCGATTCGCCCAATGAGTCCTTGATATTTAGTCGTTTTCAGCCAATTTTCTGGATTTTTGAAAATTTCACTTTTTTGTGAAAATATCCACTAAATGAGGGAATAATATGTGTGAGGGTACCCCAGGAGAGTTCCAAATGTGTGTGGGTAGAATATATATTCCACGGGAATAAAATTGAAAAAAGTTGAAAAAAATTTTTTTTTTGACTTAGTCATTTGTCCGGCATTTATCAAACTTTCATATAGGGGAAATGTGAGTGAGCGTTCCGATTTCAGTTCCAGAGCGATTCGCCCAATGAGTCCTTGATATTTAGTCGTTATCAGCCAATTTTCTGGATTTTTGAAAATTTCACTTTTTTGTGAAAATATCCACTAAATGAGGGAATAATATGTGTGAGGGTACCCCAGGAGAGTTCAAAATGTGTGTGGGTAGAATATATATCCCACGGGGGTAAAATTGAAAAAAGTTGAAAATTTTTTTTTTTTTTACTTAGTAATTTTTCCGGCGTTCATCAGACTTTCAGAGAGGGGAAATGTCAGTGAGCATTCCGATTTCAGTTCCAGAGCGATTCGCCCAATGAGTCCTTGATATTTAGTCGTTTTCAGCCAATTTTCTGGATTTTTGAAAATTTCACTTTTTTGTGAAAATATCCACTAAATGAGGGAATAATATGTGTGAGGGTACCCCAGGAGAGTTCCAAATGTGTGTGGGTAGAATATATATTCCACGGGAATAAAATTGAAAAAAGTTGAAAAATTTTTTTTTTTGACTTAGTAATTTTTCCGGCGTTCATCAGACTTTCAGATTGGGGAAATGTGAGTGAGCGTTCCGATTTCAGTTCCAGAGCAATTTGCCCAATGAGTCCTTGATATTTAGTCGTTTTCAGCCAATTTTCTGTATTTTTGAAAATTTCACTTTTTTGTGAAAATATCCACTAAATGAGGGAATAATATGTGTGAGGGTAACTAACCCAGGAGAGTTCCAAATGTGTGTGGGTAGAATATATATCCCACGGGGATAAAATTGAAAAAAGTTGAAAAAAATTTTTTTTTGGACTTAGTCATTTGTCCGGCGTTTATCAGACTTTCAGATAGGGGAAATGTGAGTGAGCGTTCCGATTTCAGTTCCAGAGCGATTCGCCCAATGTGTCCTTGATATTTAGTCGTTTTCAGCCAATTTTCTGGATTTTTGAAAATTTCACATTTTGTGGAAGTATCCACTAAATGAGGGAATAATATGTGTGAGGGTAACCCAGGAGAGTTCCAAATGTGTGTGGGTAGAATATATATCCCACGGGAATAAAATTGAAAAAAGTTGATAAAAAATTTTTTTTGGACTTAGTAATTTTTCCGGCGTTCATCAGACTTTCAGACAGGGGAAATGTCAGTGAGCATTCTGATTTCAGTTCCAGAGCGATTCGCCCAATGAGTCCTTGATATTTAGTCGTTATCAGCCAATTTTCTGGATTTTTGAAAATTTCACTTTTTTGTGAAAATATCCACTAAATGAGCGAATAATATGTGTGAGGGTACCACAGGAGAGTTCCAAATGTGTGTGGGTAGAATATATATCCCACGGGGGTAAAATTGAAAAAAGCTGACAATTTTTTTTTTTGGACTTAGTCATTTTTCCTGCGCTTATCAGACTTTCAGATAGGGGAAATGTCAGTGAGCATTCCGATTTCAGTTCCAGAGCGATTCGCCCAATGAGTCCTTGATATTTCATCGTTATCAGCCAATTTTCTGGATTTTTGAAAATTTCACTTTTTTGTGAAAATATCCTATAAATGAGGGAATAATATGTGTGAGGGTACCCCAGGAGAGTTCCAAATGTGTGTGGGTAGAATATATATCCCACGGGGATAAAATTGAAAAAAGTTGAAAAAATTTTTTTTTTGGACTTAGTCATTTGTCCGGCATTTATCAAACTTTCAGATAGGGGAAATGTGAGTGAGCGTTCCGATTTCAGTTCCAGAGCGATTCGCCCAATGAGTCCTTGATATTTAGTCGTTATCAGCCAATTTTCTGGATTTTTGAAAATTTCACTTTTTTGTGAAAATATCCACTAAATGAGGGAATAATATGTGTGAGGGTACCCCAGGAGAGATCCAAATGTGTGTGGGTAGAATATATATCCCACGGGGGTAAAATTGAAAAAAGTTGAAAAATTTTTTTTTTTGGACTTAGTCATTTTTCCGGCGTTTATCAGACTTTCAGATAGGGCAAATGTGAGTGAGCATTCCGATTTCAGTTCCAGAGCGATTCTCCCAATGAGTCCTTGATATTTATTCATTTTCAGCCAATTTTCTGGATTTTTGAAAATTTAACTTTTTTGTGAAAATATCCACTAAATGAGGGAATAATATGTGTGAGGGTACCCCAGGAGAGGTCCAAATGTGTGTGGGCAGAATATATATCCCAGGGGGATAAAATTGAAAAAAGTTGAAAAAATTTTTTTTTTGGACTTAGTCATTTTTCCTGCGTTTATCAGACTTTCAGATAGGGGAAATGTCAGTGAGCGTTCCGATTTCAGTTCCAGAGCGATTTGCCCAATGAGTCCTTGATATTTAGTCGTTTTCAGCCAATTTTCTGGATTTTTGAAAATTTCACTTTTTTGTGAAAATATCCACTAAATGAGAGAATACTATGTGTGAGGGTACCCCAGGAGAGTTCCAAATGTGTGTGGGTAGAATATATATTCCACAGGAATAAAATTGAAAAATGTTAAAACATTTTTTTTTTTTGACTTAGTAATTTTTCCGGCGTTCATCAGACTTTCAGATAGGGGAAATGTCAGTGAGCGTTCCGATTTCAGTTCCAGAGCGATTTGCCAAATGAGTCCTTGATATTTAGTCGTTTTCAGCTTATTTTCTGGATTTTTGAAAATTTCACTTTTTTGTGAAAGTATCCTATAAATGAGGGAATAATATGTGTGAGGGTACCCCAGGAGAGTTCCAAATGTGTGTGGGTAGAATATATATCCCACGGGGATAAAATTGAAAAAAGTTGAAAAAATTTTTTTTTTGGACTTAGTCATTTGTCCGGCATTTATCAAACTTTCAGATAGGGGAAATGTGAGTGAGCGTTCCGATTTCAGTTCCAGAGCGATTCGCCCAATGAGTCCTTGATATTTAGTCGTTATCAGCCAATTTTCTGGATTTTTGAAAATTTCACTTTTTTGTGAAAATATCCACTAAATGAGGGAATAATATGTGTGAGGGTACCCCAGGAGAGTTCCAAATGTGTGTGGGTAGAATATATATCCCACGGGGGTAAAATTGAAAAAAGTTGAAAAATTTTTTTTTTTGGACTTAGTCATTTTTCCGGCGTTTATCAGACTTTCACATAGGGCAAATGTGAGTGAGCGTTCCGATTTCAGTTCCAGAGCGATTCTCCCAATGAGTCCTTGATATTTATTCCTTTTCAGCCAATTTTCTGGATTTTTGAAAATTTAACTTTTTTGTGAAAATATCCACTAAATGAGGGAATAATATGTGTGAGGGTACCCCAGGAGAGGTCCAAATGTGTGTGGGCAGAATATATATCCCAGGGGGATAAAATTGAAAAAAGTTGAAAAAAATTTTTTTTTGGACTTAGTAATTTTTCCGGCGTTTATCAGACTTTCAGATAGGGGAAATGTCAGTGAGTGTTCCGATTTCAGTTCCAGAGTGATTCGCCCAATGAGTCCTTGATGTTTAGTCGTTTTCAGCCAATTTTCTGGATTTTTAAAAATTTCACTTTTTTGTGAAAATATCCACTAAATGAGGGAATAATATGTGTGAGGGTACCCCAGGAGAGTTCCAAATGTGTGTGGGTAGAATATATATCCCACGGGGGTAAAATTGAAAAAAGTTGAAAAATTTTTTTTTTTGGACTTAGTCATTTTTCCGGCGTTCATCAGACTTTCAGATAGGGGAAATGTCAGTGAGCGTTCCCATTTCAGTTCCAGAGCGATTCGCCAAATGAGTCCTTGATATTTAGTCGTTTTCAGCCAATTTTCTGGATTTTTGAAAATTTCACTTTTTTGTGAAAGTATCCACTAAATGAGGGAATAATATGTGTGAGGGTACCCCAGGAGAGTTCCAAATGTGTGTGGGTAGAATATATATCCCACGGGGGTAAAATTGAAAAAAGTTGAAAAAAATTTTTTTTTGGACTTAGTCATTTTTCCGGCGTTTATCAGACTTTCAGATAGGGCAAATGTGAGTGAGCATTCCGATTTCAGTTCCAGAGCGATTCTCCCAATGAGTCCTTGATATTTATTCATTTTCAGCCAATTTTCTGGACTTTTGAAAATTTAACTTTTTTGTGAAAATATCCACAAAATGAGGGAATAATATGTGTGAGGGTACCCCAGGAGAGGTCCAAATGTGTGTGGGCAGAATATATATCCCAGGGGGATAAAATTGAAAAAAGTTGAAAAAAATTTTTTTTTGGACTTAGTAATTTTTCCGGCGTTTATCAGACTTTCAGATAGGGGAAATGTCAGTGAGTGTTCCGATTTCAGTTCCAGAGTGATTCGCCCAATGAGTCCTTGATGTTTAGTCGTTTTCAGCCAATTTTCTGGATTTTTAAAAATTTCACTTTTTTGTGAAAATATCCACTAAATGAGGGAATAATATGTGTGAGGGTACCCCAGGAGAGTTCCAAATGTGTGTGGGTAGAATATATATCCCACGGGGGTAAAATTGAAAAAAGTTGAAAAATTTTTTTTTTTGGACTTAGTCATTTTTCCGGCGTTCATCAGACTTTCAGATAGGGGAAATGTCAGTGAGCGTTCCCATTTCACTTCCAGAGCGATTCGCCAAATGAGTCCTTGATATTTAGTCGTTTTCAGCCAATTTTCTGGATTTTTGAAAATTTCACTTTTTTGTGAAAGTATCCACTAAATGAGGGAATAATATGTGTGAGGGTACCCCAGGAGAGTTCCAAATGTGTGTGGGTAGAATATATATCCCACGGGGGTAAAATTGAAAAAAGTTGAAAAAAATTTTTTTTTGGACTTAGTCATTTTTCCGGCGTTTATCAGACTTTCAGATAGGGCAAATGTGAGTGAGCATTCCGATTTCAGTTCCAGAGCGATTCTCCCAATGAGTCCTTGATATTTATTCATTTTCAGCCAATTTTCTGGACTTTTGAAAATTTAACTTTTTTGTGAAAATATCCACAAAATGAGGGAATAATATGTGTGAGGGTACCCCAGGAGAGGTCCAAATGTGTGTGGGCAGAATATATATCCCAGGGGGATAAAATTGAAAAAAGTTGAAAAAATTTTTTTTTTGGACTTAGTCATTTTTCCTGCGTTTATCAGACTTTCAGATAGGGGAAATGTCAGTGAGCGTTCCGATTTCAGTTCCAGAGCGATTTGCCCAATGAGTCCTAGATATTTAGTCGTTTTCAGCCAATTTTCTGGATTTTTGAAAATTTCACTTTTTTGTGAAAATATCCACTAAATGAGAGGGTACCCCAGGAGAGTTCCAAATGTGTGTGGGTAGAATATATATCCCACGGGGATAAAATTGAAAAGAGTTGAAAAAATTTTTTTTTTGGACTTAGTAATTTTTCCGGTGTTCATCAGACTTTCAGATAGGGGAAATGTCAGTGAGCATTCAGATTTCAGTTCCAGAGCGATTCGCCCAATGAGTCCTTGATATTTAGTCGTTATCAGCCAATTTTCTGGATTTTTGAAAATTTCACTTTTTTGTGAAAATATCCACTAAATGAGGGAATAATATGTGTGAGGGTACCCCAGGAGAGTTCCAAATGTGTGTGGGTAGAATATATATCCCACGGGGGTAAAATTGAAAAAAGTTGAAAATTTTTTTTTTTTGGACTTAGTCATTTTTCCGGCGTTTATCAGACTTTCAGATAGGGGAAATGTCAGTGAGTGTTCCGATTTCAGTTCCAGAGCGTTTCGCCCAATGAGTTCTTGATATTTAGTCGTTTTCAGCCAATTTTCTGGATTTTTGAAAATTTCACTTTTTTGTGAAAATATCCACTAAATGAGGGAATAATATGTGTGAGGGTAACCCAGGAGAGTTCCAAATGTGTGTGGGTAGAATATATATCCCACGGGGATAAAATTGAAAAAAGTTGAAAAAAATTTTTTTTTGGACTTAGTAATTTTTCTGGCGTTTATCAGACTTTCAGATAGGGGAAATGTCAGTGAGTGTTCCGATTTCAGTTCCAGAGCGATTCGCCCAATGAGTCCTTGATATTTAGTCATTTTCAGGGAATTTTCTGGATTTTTTAAAATTTCACTTTTTTGTGATAATATCCAGTAAATGAGGGAATAATATGTGTGAGGGTACCCCAGGAGAGTTCCAAATGTGTGTGAGTAAAATATATATCCCACGGGGGTAAAATTGAAAAAAGTTGAAAAATTTTTTTTTTTGGACTTAGTCATTTTTCCGGCGTTTATCAGACTTTCAGATAGGGCAAATGTGAGTGAGCATTCCGATTTCAGTTCCAGAGCGATTCTCCCAATGAGTCCTTGACATTTATTCCTTTTCAGCCAATTTTCTGGATTTTTGTAAATTTCACTTTTTTGTGAAAATATCCACTAAATGAGGGAATAATATGTGTGAGGGTACCCCAGGAGAGTTCCAAATGTGTGTGGGTAGAATATATATCCCACGGGGATAAAATTGAAAAAAGTTGAAAAAATTTTTTTTTTGGACTTAGTAATTTTTCCGGCGTTCATCAGACTTTCAGATAGGGGAAATGTCAGTGAGCATTCCGATTTCAGTTCCAGAGCTATTCGCCCAATGAGTGCTTGATGTTTAGTCGTTATCAGCCAATTTTCTGGATTTTTGAATATTTCACTTTTTTGTGAAAATATCCACTAAATGAGGGAATAATATGTGTGAGGGTACCCCAGGAGAGTTCCAAATGTGTGTGGGTAGAATATATATCCCACGGGGATAAAATTGAAAAAAGTTGAAAAAAATTTTTTTTTGAACTTAGTAATTTTTCCGGCGTTCATCAGACTTTCAGATAGGGGAAATGTCAGTGAGCATTCCGATTTCAGTTCCAGAGCGATTCGCCCAATGAGTTCTTGACATTTAGTCGTTTTCAGCCAATTTTCTGGATTTTTGAAAATTTCACTTTTTTGTGAAAATATCCACTAAATGAGGGAATAATATGTGTGAGGGTACCCCAGGAGAGTTCCAAATGTGTGTGGGTAGAATATATATCCCACGGGGGTAAAATTGAAAAAAGTTGAAAAAATATTTTTTTTGGACTTAGTCATTTTTCCTGCGTTTATCAGACTTTCAGATAGGGGAAATGTCAGTGAGCGTTCCGATTTCAGTTCCAGAGTGATTCGCCCAATGAGTCCTTGATATTTAGTCGTTTTCAGCCAATTTTCTGGATTTTTGAAAATGTCACTTTTTTGTGAAAATATCCACTAAATGAGGGAATAATATGTGTGAGGGTAACCCAGGAGAGTTCCAAATGTGTGTGGGTAGAATATATATCCCACGGGGATAAAATTGAAAAAAGTTGAAAAAAATTTTTTTTTGGACTTAGTAATTTTTCCGGCGTTTATCAGACTTTCAGATAGGGGAAATGTCAGTGAGTGTTCCGATTTCAGTTCCAGAGCGATTCGCCCAATGAGTCCTTGATATTTAGTCATTTTCAGGGAATTTTCTGGATTTTTTAAAATTTCACTTTTTTGTGATAATATCCAGTAAATGAGGGAATAATATGTGTGAGGGTACCCCAGGAGAGTTCCAAATGTGTGTGAGTAAAATATATATCCCACGGGGGTAAAATTGAAAAAAGTTGAAAAAATATTTTTTTTGGACTTAGTCATTTTTCCTGCGTTTATCAGACTTTCAGATAGGGGAAATGTCAGTGAGCGTTCCGATTTCAGTTCCAGAGCGATTCGCCCAATGAGTCCTTGATATTTAGTCGTTTTCAGCCAATTTTATGGATTTTTGAAAATTTCACTTTTTTGTGAAAATATCCACTAAATGAGGGAATAATATGTGTGAGGGTAACCCAGGAGAGTTCCAAATGTGTGTGGGTAGAATATATATCCCACGGGGGTAAAATTAAAAAAAATTGAAAAAATATTTTTTTTGGACTTAGTCATTTTTCCGGCGTTTATCAGACTTTCAGATACGGCAAATGTGAGTGAGCGTTCCGATTTCAGTTCCAGAGCGATTCTCCCAATGAGTCCTTGATATTTATTCCTTTTCAGCCAATTTTCTGGATTTTTGTAAATTTCACTTTTTTGTGAAAATATCCACTAAATGAGGGAATAATATGTGTGAGGGTACCCCAGGAGAGTTCCAAATGTGTGTGGGTAGAATATATATCCCACGGGGATAAAATTGAAAAAAGTTGAAAAAATTTTTTTTTTGGACTTAGTAATTTTTCCGGCGTTCATCAGACTTTCAGATAGGGGAAATGTCAGTGAGCGTTCCGATTTCAGTTCCAGAGCTATTCGCCCAATGAGTCCTTTATGTTTAGTCGTTATCAGCCAATTTTCTGGATTTTTGAATATTTCACTTTTTTGTGAAAATATCCACTAAATGAGGGAATAATATGTGTGAGGGTACCCCAGGAGAGTTCCAAATGTGTGTGGGTAGAATATATATCCCACGGGGATAAAATTGAAAAAAGTTGAAAAAAAATTTTTTTTGAACTTAGTAATTTTTCCGGCGTTCATCAGACTTTCAGATAGGGGAAATGTCAGTGAGCATTCCGATTTCAGTTCCAGAGCGATTCGCCCAATGAGTTCTTGATATTTAGTCGTTTTCAGCCAATTTTCTGGATTTTTGAAAATTTCACTTTTTTGTGAAAATATCCACTAAATGAGGGAATAATATGTGTGAGGGTACCCCAGGAGAGTTCCAAATGTGTGTGGGTAGAATATATATCCCACGGGGGTAAAATTGAAAAAAGTTGAAAAAATATTTTTTTTGGACTTAGTCATTTTTCCTGCGTTTATCAGACTTTCAGATAGGGGAAATGTCAGTGAGCGTTCCGATTTCAGTTCCAGAGTGATTCGCCCAATGAGTCCTTGATATTTAGTCGTTTTCAGCCAATTTTCTGGATTTTTGAAAATGTCACTTTTTTGTGAAAATATCCACTAAATGAGGGAATAATATGTGTGAGGGTAACCCAGGAGAGTTCCAAATGTGTGTGGGTAGAATATATATCCCACGGGGATAAAATTGAAAAAAGTTGAAAAAAATTTTTTTTTGGACTTAGTAATTTTTCCGGCGTTTATCAGACTTTCAGATAGGGGAAATGTCAGTGAGTGTTCCGATTTCAGTTCCAGAGCGATTCGCCCAATGAGTCCTTGATATTTAGTCATTTTCAGGGAATTTTCTGGATTTTTTAAAATTTCACTTTTTTGTGATAATATCCAGTAAATGAGGGAATAATATGTGTGAGGGTACCCCAGGAGAGTTCCAAATGTGTGTGAGTAAAATATATATCCCACGGGGGTAAAATTGAAAAAAGTTGAAAAAATATTTTTTTTGGACTTAGTCATTTTTCCTGCGTTTATCAGACTTTCAGATAGGGGAAATGTCAGTGAGCATTCCGATTTCAGTTCCAGAGCGATTCGCCCAATGAGTCCTTGATATTTAGTCGTTTTCAGCCAATTTTCTGGATTTTTGAAAATTTCACTTTTTTGTGAAAATATCCACTAAATGAGGGAATAATATGTGTGAGGGTAACCCAGGAGAGTTCCAAATGTGTGTGGGTAGAATATATATCCCACGGGGGTAAAATTGAAAAAAGTTGAAAAAATATTTTTTTTGGACTTAGTCATTTTTCCTGCGTTTATCAGACTTTCAGATAGGGGAAATGTCAGTGAGCGTTCCGATATCAGTTCCAGAGCGATTCGCCCAATGAGTCCTTGATATTTAGGCGTTTTCAGCCAATTTTATGGATTTTTGAAAATTTCACTTTTTTGTGAAAATATCCACTAAATGAGGGAATAATATGTGTGAGGGTAACCCAGGAGAGTTCCAAATGTGTGTGGGTAGAATATATATCCCACGGGGGTAAAATTAAAAAAAATTGAAAAAATATTTTTTTTGGACTTAGTCATTTTTCCTGCGTTTATCAGACTTTCAGATAGGGGAAATGTCAGTGAGCGTTCCGATTTCAGTTCCAGAGCGATTCGCCCAATGAGTCCTTGATATTTAGTCGTTTTCAGCCAATTTTCTGGATTTTTGAAAATTTCACTTTTTTGTGAAAATATCCACTAAATGAGGGAATAATATGTGTGAGGGTACCCCAGGAGAGTTCCAAATGTGTGTGGGTAAAATATATATCCCACAGGGGTAAAATTGAAAAAAGTTGAAAAATTTTTTTTTTTGGACTTAGTCATTTTTCCGGCGTTTATCAGACTTTCAGATACGGCAAATGTGAGTGAGCGTTCCGATTTCAGTTCCAGAGCGATTCTCCCAATGAGTCCTTGATATTTATTCCTTTTCAGCCAATTTTCTGGATTTTTGTAAATTTCACTTTTTTGTGAAAATATCCACTAAATGAGGGAATAATATGTGTGAGGGTACCCCAGGAGAGTTCCAAATGTGTGTGGGTAGAATATATATCCCACGGGGATAAAATTGAAAAAAGTTGAAAAAAATTTTTTTTTGAACTTAGTAATTTTTCCGGCGTTCATCAGACTTTCAGATAGGGGAAATGTCAGTGAGCATTCCGATTTCAGTTCCAGAGCGATTCGCCCAATGAGTTCTTGATATTTAGTCGTTTTCAGCCAATTTTCTGGATTTTTGAAAATTTCACTTTTTTGTGAAAATATCCACTAAATGAGGGAATAATATGTGTGAGGGTACCCCAGGAGAGTTCCAAATGTGTGTGGGTAGAATATATATCCCACGGGGGTAAAATTGAAAAAAGTTGAAAAAATATTTTTTTTGGACTTAGTCATTTTTCCTGCGTTTATCAGACTTTCAGATAGGGGAAATGTCAGTGAGCGTTCCGATTTCAGTTCCAGAGTGATTCGCCCAATGAGTCCTTGATATTTAGTCGTTTTCAGGGAATTTTCTGGATTTTTTAAAATTTCACTTTTTTGTGAAAATATCCACTAAATGAGGGAATAATATGTGTGAGGGTAACCCAGGAGAGTTCCAAATGTGTGTGGGTAGAATATATATCCCACGGGGATAAAATTGAAAAAAGTTGAAAAAAATTTTTTTTTGGACTTAGTAATTTTTACGGCGTTTATCAGACTTTCAGATAGGGGAAATGTCAGTGAGTGTTCCGATTTCAGTTCCAGAGCGATTTGCCCAATGAGTTCTTGATATTTAGTCGTTTTCAGCCAATTTTCTGGATTTTTGAAAATTTCACTTTTTTGTGAAAATATCCACTAAATGAGGGAATAATATGTGTGAGGGTACCCCAGGAGAGTTCCAAATGTGTGTGGGTAGAATATATATCCCACGGGGGTAAAATTGAAAAAAGTTGAAAAATTTTTTTTTTTGGACTTAGTCATTTTTCCGGCGTTTATCAGACTTTCAGATAGGGCAAATGTGAGTGAGCGTTCCGATTTCAGTTCCAGAGCGATTCGCCCAATGAGTCCTTGATATTTAGTCGTTTTCAGGGAATTTTCTGGATTTTTTAAAATTTCACTTTTTTGTGAAAATATCCACTAAATGAGGGAATAATATGTGTGAGGGTACCCCAGGAGAGTTCCAAATGTGTGTGGGTAGAATACATATCTCACGGGGATAAAACTGAAAAAAGTTGAAAAAAATATTTTTTTGGACTTAGTCATTTTTCCGTCGTTTATCAGACTTTCAGATAGGGGAAATGTCAGTGAGCATTCCAATTTCAGTTCCAGAGCGATTCGACCAATGAGTCCTTTATATTTAGTCGTTTTCAGCCAATTTTCTGGATTTTTGAAAATTTCACTTTTTTGTGAAAATATCCACTAAATGAGGGAATAATATGTGTGAGGGTACCCCAGGAGAGTTCCAAATGTGTGTGGGTAGAATATATATCCCACGGGGATAAAATTGAAAAAAGTTGAAAAAAATTTTTTTTTGGACTTAGTCATTTGTCCGGCTTTTATCAGACTTTCAGATAGGGGAAATGTGAGTGAGCGTTCCGATTTCAGTTCCAGAGCGATTCGCCTCATGAGTCCTTGATATTTAGTCGTTTTCAGCCAATTTTCTGGATTTTTGTAAATTTCACTTTTTTGTGAAAATATCCACTAAATGAGGGAATAATATGTGTGAGGGTACCCCAGGAGAGTTCCAAATGTGTGTGGGTAGAATATATATCCCACGGGGATAAAATTGAAAAAAGTTGAAAAATTTTTTTTTTTGGACTTAGTAATTTTTCCGGCGTTTATCAGACTTTCAGCAAGGGGAAATGTCAGTGAGTGTTCCGATTTCAGTTCCAGAGCGATTCGCCCAATGAGTCCTTGATATTTAGTCGTTTTCAGGGAATTTTCTGGATTTTTTAAAATTTCACTTTTTTGTGATAATATCCAGTAAATGAGGGAATAATATGTGTGAGGGTACCCCAGGAGAGTTCCAAATGTGTGTGGGTAAAATATATATCCCACGGGGGTAAAATTGAAAAAAGTTGAAAAATTTTTTTTTTTGGACTTAGTCATTTTTCCGGCGTTTATCAGACTTTCAGATAGGGCAAATGTGAGTGAGCATTCCGATTTCAGTTCCAGAGCGATTCTCCCAATGAGTCCTTGATATTTATTCCTTTTCAGCCAATTTTCTGGATTTTTGTAAATTTCACTTTTTTGTGAAAATATCCACTAAATGAGGGAATAATATGTGTGAGGGTACCCCAGGAGAGTTCCAAATGTGTGTGGGTAGAATATATATCTCACGGGGATAAAACTGAAAAAAGTTGAAAAAAATATTTTTTTGGACTTAGTCATTTTTCCATCGTTCATCAGACTTTCAGATAGGGGAAATGTCAGTGAGCATTCCAATTTCAGTTCCAGAGCGATTCGCCCAATGAGTCCTTTATATTTAGTCGTTTTCAGCCAATTTTCTGGATTTTTGAAAATTTCACTTTTTTGTGAAAATATCCACTAAATGAGGGAATAATATGTGTGAGGGTACCCCAGGAGAGTTCCAAATGTGTGTGGGTAGAATATATATCCCACGGGGATAAAATTGAAAAAAGTTGAAAAAAATTTTTTTTTGGACTTAGTCATTTGTCCGGCTTTTATCAGACTTTCAGATAGGGGAAATGTGAGTGAGCGTTCCGATTTCAGTTCCAGAGCGATTTGCCCCATGAGTCCTTGATATTTAGTCGTTTTCAGCCAATTTTCTGGATTTTTGTAAATTTCACTTTTTTGTGAAAATATCCACTAAATGAGGGAATAATATGTGTGAGGGTACCCCAGGAGAGTTCCAAATGTGTGTGGGTAGAATATATATCCCACGGGGATAAAATTGAAAAAAGTTGAAAAAATTTTTTTTTTGGACTTAGTAATTTTCCGGCGTTCATCAGACTTTCAGATAGGGGAAATGTCAGAGAGCATTCCGATTTCAGTTCCAGAGCGATTCGCCCAATGAGTCCTTGATGTTTAGTCGTTATCAGCCAATTTTCTCGATTTTTGAAAATTTCACTTTTTTGTGAAGATATCCATTAAATGAGGGAATAATATGTGTGAGGGTACCCCAGGAGAGTTCCAAATGTGTGTGGGTAGAATATATATCTCACGGGGATAAAACTGAAAAAAGTTGAAAAAAATATTTTTTTGGACTTAGTCATTTTTCCGTCGTTTATCAGACTTTCAGATAGGGGAAATGTCAGTGAGCATTCCAATTTCAGTTCCAGAGCGATTCGCCCAATGAGTCCTTTATATTTAGTCGTTTTCAGCCAATTTTCTGGATTTTTGAAAATTTCACTTTTTTGTGAAAATATCCACTAAATGAGGGAATAATATGTGTGAGGGTACCCCAGGAGAGTTCCAAATGTGTGTGGGTAGAATATATATCCCACGGGGATAAAATTGAAAAAAGTTGAAAAAAATTTTTTTTTGGACTTAGTCATTTGTCCGGCTTTTATCAGACTTTCAGATAGGGGAAATGTGAGTGAGCGTTCCGATTTCAGTTCCAGAGCGATTCGCCCCATGAGTCCTTGATATTTAGTCGTTTTCAGCCAATTTTCTGGATTTTTGTAAATTTCACTTTTTTGTGAAAATATCCACTAAATGAGGGAATAATATGTGTGAGGGTACCCCAGGAGAGTTCCAAATGTGTGTGGGTAGAATATATATCCCACGGGGGTAAAATTGAAAAAAATTGAAAAAATATTTTTTTTGGACTTAGTCATTTTTCCTGCGTTTATCAGACTTTCAGATAGGGGAAATGTCAGTGAGCGTTCCGATTTCAGTTCCAGAGCGATTCGCCCAATGAGTCCTTGATATTTAGTCGTTTTCAGCCAATTTTCTGGATTTTTGAAAATTTCACTTTTTTGTGAAAATATCCACTAAATGAGGGAATAATATGTGTGAGGGTAACCCAGGAGAGTTCCAAATGTGTGTGGGTAGAATATATATCCCACGGGGGTAAAATTGAAAAAAGTTGAAAAAATATTTTTTTTGGACTTAGTCATTTTTCCTGCGTTTATCAGACTTTCAGATAGGGGAAATGTCAGTGAGCGTTCCGATTTCAGTTCCAGAGCGATTCGCCCAATGAGTCCTTGATATTTAGTCGTTTTCAGCCAATTTTCTGGATTTTTGAAAATTTCACTTTTTTGTGAAAATATCCACTAAATGAGGGAATAATATGTGTGAGGGTACCCCAGGAGAGTTCCAAATGTGTGTGGGTAGAATATATATCCCACGGGGATAAAATTGAAAAAAGTTGAAAAAAATTTTTTTTTGGACTTAGTCATTTGTCCGGCTTTTATCAGACTTTCAGATAGGGGAAATGTGAGTGAGCGTTCCGATTTCAGTTCCAGAGCGATTCGCCCCATGAGTCCTTGATATTTAGTCGTTTTCAGCCAATTTTCTGGATTTTTGTAAATTTCACTTTTTTGTGAAAATATCCACTAAATGAGGGAATAATATGTGTGAGGGTACCCCAGGAGAGTTCCAAATGTGTGTGGGTAGAATATATATCCCACGGGGGTAAAATTGAAAAAAATTGAAAAAATATTTTTTTTGGACTTAGTCATTTTTCCTGCGTTTATCAGACTTTCAGATAGGGGAAATGTCAGTGAGCGTTCCGATTTCAGTTCCAGAGCGATTCGCCCAATGAGTCCTTGATATTTAGTCGTTTTCAGCCAATTTTCTGGATTTTTGAAAATTTCACTTTTTTGTGAAAATATCCACTAAATGAGGGAATAATATGTGTGAGGGTAACCCAGGAGAGTTCCAAATGTGTGTGGGTAGAATATATATCCCACGGGGGTAAAATTGAAAAAAGTTGAAAAAATATTTTTTTTGGACTTAGTCATTTTTCCTGCGTTTATCAGACTTTCAGATAGGGGAAATGTCAGTGAGCGTTCCGATTTCAGTTCCAGAGCGATTCGCCCAATGAGTCCTTGATATTTAGTCGTTTTCAGCCAATTTTCTGGATTTTTGAAAATTTCACTTTTTTGTGAAAATATCCACTAAATGAGGGAATAATATGTGTGAGGGTACCCCAGGAGAGTTCCAAATGTGTGTGAGTAAAATATATATCCCACGGGGGTAAAATTGAAAAAAGTTGAAAAATTTTTTTTTTTGGACTTAGTCATTTTTCCGGCGTTTATCAGACTTTCAGATAGGGCAAATGTGAGTGAGCATTCCGATTTCAGTTCCAGAGCGATTCTCCCAATGAGTCCTTGATATTTATTCCTTTTCAGCCAATTTTCTGGGTTTTTGTAAATTTCACTTTTTTGTGAAAATATCCACTAAATGAGGGAATAATATGTGTGAGGGTACCCCAGGAGAGTTCCAAATGTGTGTGGGTAGAATATATATCCCACGGGGATAAAATTGAAAAAAGTTGAAAAAATTTTTTTTTTGGACTTAGTCATTTTTCCGGCGTTTATCAGACTTTCAGATAGGGCAAATGTGAGTGAGCGTTACGATTTCAGTTCCAGAGCGATTCTCCCAATGAGTCCTTGATGTTTAGTCGTTATCAGCCAATTTTCTGTATTTTTGAATATTTCACTTTTTTGTGAAAATATCCACTAAATGAGGGAATAATATGTGTGAGGGTACCCCAGGAGAGTTCCAAATGTGTGTGGGTAGAATATATATCCCACGGGGATAAAATTGAAAAAAGTTGAAAAAAATTTTTTTTGAAATTAGTAATTTTTCCGGCGTTCATCAGACTTTCAGATAGGGGAAATGTCAGTGAGCATTCCGATTTCAGTTCCAGAGCGATTCGCCCAATGAGTTCTTGATATTTAGTCGTTTTCAGCCAATTTTCTGGATTTTTGAAAATTTCACTTTTTTGTGAAAATATCCACTAAATGAGGGAATAATATGTGTGAGGGTACCCCAGGAGAGTTCAAATGTGTGTGGGTAGAATATATATCCCACGGGGGTAAAATTGAAAAAAGTTGAAAAAATATTTTTTTTGGACTTAGTCATTTTTCCTGCGTTTATCAGACTTTCAGATAGGGGAAATGTCAGTGAGCGTTCCGATTTCAGTTCCAGAGCGATTCGCCCAATGAGTTCTTGATATTTAGTCGTTTTCAGCCAATTTTCTGGATTTTTGAAAATTTCACTTTTTTGTGAAAATATCCACTAAATGAGGGAATAATATGTGTGAGGGTACCCCAGGAGAGTTCCAAATGTGTGTGGGTAGAATATATATCCCACGGGGGTAAAATTGAAAAAAGTTGAAAAATTTTTTTTTTTGGACTTAGTCATTTTTCCGGCGTTTATCAGACTTTCAGATAGGGCAAATGTGAGTGAGCGTTCCGATTTCAGTTCCAGAGCAATTCGCCCAATGAGTCCTTGATATTTAGTCGTTTTCAGTGAATTTTCTGGATTTTTTAAAATTTCACTTTTTTGTGAAAATATCCACTAAATGAGGGAATAATATGTGTGAGGGTACCCCAGGAGAGTTCCAAATGTGTGTGGGTAGAATATATATCCCACGGGGATAAAATTGAAAAAAGTTGAAAAAATTTTTTTTTTGGACTTAGTCATTTTTCCGGCGTTTATCAGACTTTCAGATAGGGCAAATGTGAGTGAGCGTTACGATTTCAGTTCCAGAGCGATTCTCCCAATGAGTCCTTGATGTTTAGTCGTTATCAGCCAATTTTCTGTATTTTTGAATATTTCACTTTTTTGTGAAAATATCCACTAAATGAGGGAATAATATGTGTGAGGGTACCCCAGGAGAGTTCCAAATGTGTGTGGGTAGAATATATATCCCACGGGGATAAAATTGAAAAAAGTTGAAAAAAATTTTTTTTGAAATTAGTAATTTTTCCGGCGTTCATCAGACTTTCAGATAGGGGAAATGTCAGTGAGCATTCCGATTTCAGTTCCAGAGCGATTCGCCCAATGAGTTCTTGATATTTAGTCGTTTTCAGCCAATTTTCTGGATTTTTGAAAATTTCACTTTTTTGTGAAAATATCCACTAAATGAGGGAATAATATGTGTGAGGGTACCCCAGGAGAGTTCAAATGTGTGTGGGTAGAATATATATCCCACGGGGGTAAAATTGAAAAAAGTTGAAAAAATATTTTTTTTGGACTTAGTCATTTTTCCTGCGTTTATCAGACTTTCAGATAGGGGAAATGTCAGTGAGCGTTCCGATTTCAGTTCCAGAGCGATTCGCCCAATGAGTTCTTGATATTTAGTCGTTTTCAGCCAATTTTCTGGATTTTTGAAAATTTCACTTTTTTGTGAAAATATCCACTAAATGAGGGAATAATATGTGTGAGGGTACCCCAGGAGAGTTCCAAATGTGTGTGGGTAGAATATATATCCCACGGGGGTAAAATTGAAAAAAGTTGAAAAATTTTTTTTTTTGGACTTAGTCATTTTTCCGGCGTTTATCAGACTTTCAGATAGGGCAAATGTGAGTGAGCGTTCCGATTTCAGTTCCAGAGCAATTCGCCCAATGAGTCCTTGATATTTAGTCGTTTTCAGTGAATTTTCTGGATTTTTTAAAATTTCACTTTTTTGTGAAAATATCCACTAAATGAGGGAATAATATGTGTGAGGGTACCCCAGGAGAGTTCCAAATGTGTGTGGGTAGAATATATATCCCACGGGGATAAAATTGAAAAAAGTTGAAAAAAATTTTTTTTTGGACTTAGTCATTTGTCCGGCTTTTATCAGACTTTCAGATAGGGGAAATGTGAGTGAGCGTTCCGATTTCAGTTCCAGAGCGATTCGCCCCATGAGTCCTTGATATTTAGTCGTTTTCAGCCAATTTTCTGGATTTTTGTAAATTTCACTTTTTTTGTGAAAATATCCACTAAATGAGGGAATAATATGTGTGAGGGTACCCCAGGAGAGTTCCAAATGTGTGTGGGTAGAATATATATCCCACGGGGATAAAATTGAAAAAAGTTGAAAAATTTTTTTTTTTGGACTTAGTAATTTTTCCGGCGTTTATCAGACTTTCAGCAAGGGGAAATGTCAGTGAGTGTTCCGATTTCAGTTCCAGAGCGATTCGCCCAATGAGTCCTTGATATTTAGCCGTTTTCAGGGAATTTTCTGGATTTTTTAAAATTTCACTTTTTTGTGATAATATCCAGTAAATGAGGGAATAATATGTGTGAGGGTACCCCAGGAGAGTTCCAAATGTGTGTGGGTAAAATATATATCCCACGGGGGTAAAATTGAAAAAAGTTGAAAAATTTTTTTTTTTTGGACTTAGTAATTTTTCCGGCGTTTATCAGACTTTCAGATAGGGCAAATGTGAGTGAGCATTCCGATTTCAGTTCCAGAGCGATTCTCCCAATGAGTCCTTGATATTTATTCCTTTTCAGCCAATTTTCTGGATTTTTGTAAATTTCACTTTTTTGTGAAAATATCCACTAAATGAGGGAATATGTGTGAGGGTACCCCAGGAGAGTTCCAAATGTGTGTGGGTAGAATATATATCTCACGGGGATAAAACTGAAAAAAGTTGAAAAAAATATTTTTTTGGACTTAGTCATTTTTCCGTCGTTTATCAGACTTTCAGATAGGGGAAATGTCAGTGAGCATTCCAATTTCAGTTCCAGAGCGATTCGCCCAATGAGTCCTTTATATTTATTCCTTTTCAGCCAATTTTCTGGATTTTTGTAAATTTCACTTTTTTGTGAAAATATCCACTAAATGAGGGAATAATATGTGTGAGGGTACCCCAGGAGAGTTCCAAATGTGTGTGGGTAGAATATATATCCCACGGGGGTAAAATTGAAAAAAGTTGAAAAATTTTTTTTTTTGGACTTAGTCATTTTTCCGGCGTTTATCAGACTTTCAGCAAGGGGAAATGTCAGTGAGTGTTCCGATTTCAGTTCCAGAGCGATTCGCCCAATGAGTCCTTGATATTTAGTCGTTTTCAGGGAATTTTCTGGATTTTTTTAAAATTTCACTTTTTTGTGATAATATCCAGTAAATGAGGGAATAATATGTATGAGGGTACCCCAGGAGAGTTCCATATGTGTGTGGGTAAAATATATATCCCACGGGGGTAAAATTGAAAAAAGTTGAAAAATTTTTTTTTTTGGACTTAGTCATTTTTCCGGCGTTTATCAGACTTTCAGATAGGGCAAATGTGAGTGAGCATTCCGATTTCAGTTCCAGAGCGATTCTCCCAATGAGTCCTTGATATTTATTCCTTTTCAGCCAATTTTCTGGATTTTTGTAAATTTCACTTTTTTGTGAAAATATCCACTAAATGAGGGAATAATATGTGTGAGGGTACCCCAGGAGAGTTCCAAATGTGTGTGGGTAGAATATATATCCCACGGGGATAAAATTGAAAAAAGTTGAAAAATTTTTTTTTTTGGACTTAGTAATTTTCCGGCGTTCATCAGACTTTCAGATAGGGGAAATGTCAGAGAGCATTCCGATTTCAGTTCCAGAGCGATTCGCCCAATGAGTCCTTGATGTTTAGTCGTTATCAGCCAATTTTCTGGATTTTTGAAAATTTCACTTTTTTGTGAAAATATCCACTAAATGAGGGAATAATATGTGTGAGGGTACCCCAGGAGAGTTCCAAATGTGTGTGGGTAGAATATATATCCCACGGGGATAAAATTGAAAAAAGTTGAAACATTTTTTTTTTTGGACTTAGTAATTTTCCGGCGTTCATCAGACTTTCAGATAGGGGAAATGTCAGAGAGCATTCCGATTTCAGTTCCAGAGCGATTCGCCCAATGAATCCTTGATGTTTAGTCGTTATCAGCCAATTTTCTGGATTTTTGAAAATTTCACTTTTTTGTGAAAATATCCACTAAATGAGGGAATAATATGTGTGAGGGTACCCCAGGAGAGTTCCAAATGTGTGTGGGTAGAATATATATCCCACGGGGGTAAAATTGAAAAAAGTTGAAAAATTTTTTTTTTTGGACTTAGTCATTTTTCCGGCGTTTATCAGACTTTCAGATAGGGCAAATGTGAGTGAGCGTTCCGATTTCAGTTCCAGAGCGATTCTCCAAATGAGTCCTTGATATTTATTCCTTTTCAGCCAATTTTCTGGATTTTTGAAAATTTCACTTTTTTGTGAAAATATCCACTAAATGAGGGAATAATATGTGTGAGGGTACCCCAGGAGAGTTCCAAATGTGTGTGGGTAGAATATATATCCCACGGGGGTAAAATTGAAAAAAGTTGAAAAAATATTTTTTTTGGACTTAGTCATTTTTCCTGCGTTTATCAGACTTTCAGATAGGGGAAATGTCAGTGAGCATTCCAATTTCAGTTCCAGAGCGATTCGCCCAATGAGTCCTTTATATTTAGTCGTTTTCAGCCAATTTTCTGGATTTTTGAAAATTTCACTTTTTTGTGAAAATATCCACTAAATGAGGGAATAATATGTGTGAGGGTACCCCAGGAGAGTTCCAAATGTGTGTGGGTAGAATATATATCCCACGGGGATAAAATTGAAAAAAGTTGAAAAAAAATTTTTTTTGGACTTAGTCATTTGTCCGGCTTTTATCAGACTTTCAGATAGGGGAAATGTGAGTGAGCGTTCCGATTTCAGTTCCAGAGCGATTCGCCCCATGAGTCCTTGATATTTAGTCGTTTTCAGCCAATTTTCTGGATTTTTGTAAATTTCACTTTTTTGTGAAAATATCCACTAAATGAGGGAATAATATGTGTGAGGGTACCCCAGGAGAGTTCCAAATGTGTGTGGGTAGAATATATATCCCACGGGGATAAAATTGAAAAAAGTTGAAAAAATTTTTTTTTTGGACTTAGTAATTTTCCGGCGTTCATCAGACTTTCAGATAGGGGAAATGTCAGAGAGCATTCCGATTTCAGTTCCAGAGCGATTCGCCCAATGAGTCCTTGATGTTTAGTCGTTATCAGCCAATTTTCTGGATTTTTGAAAATTTCACTTTTTTGTGAAAATATCCACTAAATGAGGGAATAAAATGTGTGAGGGTACCCCAGGAGAGTTCCAAATGTGTGTGGGTAGAATATATATCTCACGGGGATAAAACTGAAAAAAGTTGAAAAAAATATTTTTTTGGACTTAGTCATTTTTCCGTCGTTTATCAGACTTTCAGATAGGGGAAATGTCAGTGAGCATTCCAATTTCAGTTCCAGAGCGATTCGCCCAATGAGTCCTTTATATTTATTCCTTTTCAGCCAATTTTCTGGATTTTTGTAAATTTCACTTTTTTGTGAAAATATCCACTAAATGAGGGAATAATATGTGTGAGGGTACCCCAGGAGAGTTCCAAATGTGTGTGGGTAGAATATATATCCCACGGGGGTAAAATTGAAAAAAGTTGAAAAATTTTTTTTTTTGGACTTAGTCATTTTTCCGGCGTTTATCAGACTTTCAGCAAGGGGAAATGTCAGTGAGTGTTCCGATTTCAGTTCCAGAGCGATTCGCCCAATGAGTCCTTGATATTTAGTCGTTTTCAGGGAATTTTCTGGATTTTTTTAAAATTTCACTTTTTTGTGATAATATCCAGTAAATGAGGGAATAATATGTATGAGGGTACCCCAGGAGAGTTCCATATGTGTGTGGGTAAAATATATATCCCACGGGGGTAAAATTGAAAAAAGTTGAAAAATTTTTTTTTTTGGACTTAGTCATTTTTCCGGCGTTTATCAGACTTTCAGATAGGGCAAATGTGAGTGAGCATTCCGATTTCAGTTCCAGAGCGATTCTCCCAATAAGTCCTTGATATTTATTCCTTTTCAGCCAATTTTCTGGATTTTTGTAAATTTCACTTTTTTGTGAAAATATCCTCTAAATGAGGGAATAATATGTGTGAGGGTACCCCAGGAGAGTTCCAAATGTGTGTGGGTAGAATATATATCCCACGGGGATAAAATTGAAAAAAGTTGAAAAATTTTTTTTTTTGGACTTAGTAATTTTCCGGCGTTCATCAGACTTTCAGATAGGGGAAATGTCAGAGAGCATTCCGATTTCAGTTCCAGAGCGATTCGCCCAATGAGTCCTTGATGTTTAGTCGTTATCAGCCAATTTTCTGGATTTTTGAAAATTTCACTTTTTTGTGAAAATATCCACTAAATGAGGGAATAATATGTGTGAGGGTACCCCAGGAGAGTTCCAAATGTGTGTGGGTAGAATATATATCCCACGGGGATAAAATTGAAAAAAGTTGAAACATTTTTTTTTTTGGACTTAGTAATTTTCCGGCGTTCATCAGACTTTCAGATAGGGGAAATGTCAGAGAGCATTCCGATTTCAGTTCCAGAGCGATTCGCCCAATGAATCCTTGATGTTTAGTCGTTATCAGCCAATTTTCTGGATTTTTGAAAATTTCACTTTTTTGTGAAAATATCCACTAAATGAGGGAATAATATGTGTGAGGGTACCCCAGGAGAGTTCCAAATGTGTGTGGGTAGAATATATATCCCACGGGGGTAAAATTGAAAAAAGTTGAAAAATTTTTTTTTTTGGACTTAGTCATTTTTCCGGCGTTTATCAGACTTTCAGATAGGGCAAATGTGAGTGAGCGTTCCGATTTCAGTTCCAGAGCGATTCTCCAAATGAGTCCTTGATATTTATTCCTTTTCAGCCAATTTTCTGGATTTTTGAAAATTTCACTTTTTTGTGAAAATATCCACTAAATGAGGGAATAATATGTGTGAGGGTACCCCAGGAGAGTTCCAAATGTGTGTGGGTAGAATATATATCCCACGGGGGTAAAATTGAAAAAAGTTGAAAAAATATTTTTTTTGGACTTAGTCATTTTTCCTGCGTTTATCAGACTTTCAGATAGGGGAAATGTCAGTGAGCATTCCAATTTCAGTTCCAGAGCGATTCGCCCAATGAGTCCTTTATATTTAGTCGTTTTCAGACAATTTTCTGGATTTTTGAAAATTTCACTTTTTTGTGAAAATATCCACTAAATGAGGGAATAATATGTGTGAGGGTACCCCAGGAGAGTTCCAAATGTGTGTGGGTAGAATATATATCCCACGGGGATAAAATTGAAAAAAGTTGAAAAAAAATTTTTTTTGGACTTAGTCATTTGTCCGGCTTTTATCAGACTTTCAGATAGGGGAAATGTGAGTGAGCGTTCCGATTTCAGTTCCAGAGCGATTCGCCCCATGAGTCCTTGATATTTAGTCGTTTTCAGCCAATTTTCTGGATTTTTGTAAATTTCACTTTTTTGTGAAAATATCCACTAAATGAGGGAATAATATGTGTGAGGGTACCCCAGGAGAGTTCCAAATGTGTGTGGGTAGAATATATATCCCACGGGGATAAAATTGAAAAAAGTTGAAAAAATTTTTTTTTTGGACTTAGTAATTTTCCGGCGTTCATCAGACTTTCAGATAGGGGAAATGTCAGAGAGCATTCCGATTTCAGTTCCAGAGCGATTCGCCCAATGAGTCCTTGATGTTTAGTCGTTATCAGCCAATTTTCTGGATTTTTGAAAATTTCACTTTTTTGTGAAAATATCCACTAAATGAGGGAATAAAATGTGTGAGGGTACCCCAGGAGAGTTCCAAATGTGTGTGGGTAGAATATATATCCCACGGGGGTAAAATTGAAAAAAGTTGAAAAATTTTTTTTTTTGGACTTAGTAATTTTTCCAGCGTTTATCAGACTTTCAGCAAGGGGAAATGTCAGTGAGTGTTCCGATTTCAGTTCCAGAGCGATTCGCCCAATGAGTCCTTGATATTTAGTCGTTTTCAGGGAATTTTCTGGATTTTTTAAAATTTCACTTTTTTGTGATAATATCCAGTAAATGAGGGAATAATATGTGTGAGGGTACCCCAGGAGAGTTCCAAATGTGTGTGGGTAAAATATATATCCCACGGGGGTAAAATTGAAAAAAGTTGAAAAATTTTTTTTTTGGGACTTAGTCATTCTTCCGGCGTTTATCAGACTTTCAGATAGGGCAAATATGAGTGAGCATTCCGATTTCAGTTCCAGAGCGATTCTCCCAATGAGTCCTTGATATTTATTCCTTTTCAGCCAATTTTCTGGATTTTTGTAAATTTCACTTTTTTGTGAAAATATCCACTAAATGAGGGAATAATATGTGTGAGGGTACCCCAGGAGAGTTCCAAATGTGTGTGGGTAGAATATATATCCCACGGGGATAAAATTGAAAAAAGTTGAAAAATTTTTTTTTTTGGACTTAGTAATTTTCCGGCGTTCATCAGACTTTCAGATAGGGGAAATGTCAGAGAGCATTCTGATTTCAGTTCCAGAGCGATTCGCCCAATGAGTCCTTGATTTTTAGTCGTTATCAGCCAATTTTCTGGATTTTTGAAAATTTCACTTTTTTGTGAAAATATCCACTAAATGAGGGAATAATATGTGTGAGGGTACCCCAGGAGAGTTCCAAATGTGTGTGGGTAGAATATATATCCCACGGGGGTAAAATTGAAAAAAGTTGAAAAATTTTTTTTTTTGGACTTAGTCATTTTTCCGGCGTTTATCAGACTTTCAGATAGGGCAAATGTGAGTGAGCGTTCCGATTTCAGTTCCAGAACGATTCTCCAAATGAGTCCTTGATATTTATTCCTTTTCAGCCAATTTTCTGGATTTTTGAAAATTTCACTTTTTTGTGAAAATATCCACTAAATGAGGGAATAATATGTGTGAGGGTACCCCAGGAGAGTTCCAAATGTGTGTGGGTAGAATATATATCCCACGGGGGTAAAATTGAAAAAAGTTGAAAAAATATTTTTTTTGGACTTAGTCATTTTTCCTGCGTTTATCAGACTTTCAGATAGGGGAAATGTCAGTGAGCGTTCCAATTTCAGTTCCAGAGCGATTCGCCCAATGAGTCCTTGATATTTAGTCGTTTTCAGCCAATTTTCTGGATTTTTGAAAATTTCACTTTTTTGTGAAAATATCCACTAAATGAGGGAATAATATGTGTGAGGGTAACCCAGGAGAGTTCCAAATGTGTGTGGGTAGAATATATATCCCACGGGGATAAAATTGAAAAAAGTTGAAAAAAATTTTTTTTTGGACTTAGTAATTTTTCCGGCGTTTATCAGACTTTTAGATAGGGGAAATGTCAGTGAGTGTTCCGATTTCAGTTCCAGAGCGATTCGCCCAATGAGTCCTTGATGTTTAGTCGTTTTCAGCCAATTTTCTGGATTTTTAAAAATTTCACTTTTTTGTGAAAATATCCATTAAATGAGGGAATAATATGTGTGAGGGTACCCCAGGAGAGTTCCAAATGTGTGTGGGTAGAATATATATCTCACGGGGATAAAACTGAAAAAAGTTGAAAAAAATATTTTTTTGGACTTAGTCATTTTTCCGTCGTTTATCAGACTTTCAGATAGGGGAAATGTCAGTGAGCATTCCAATTTCAGTTCCAGAGCGATTCGCCCAATGAGTCCTTTATATTTAGTCGTTTTCAGCCAATTTTCTGGATTTTTGAAAATTTCACTTTTTTGTGAAAATATCCACTAAATGAGGGAATAATATGTGTGAGGGTACCCCAGGAGAGTTCCAAATGTGTGTGGGTGGAATATATATCCCACGGGGATAAAATTGAAAAAAGTTGAAAAAAAATTTTTTTTGGACTTAGTCATTTGTCCGGCGTTTATCAGACTTTCAGATAGGGGAAATGTGAGTGAGCGTTCCGATTTCAGTTCCAGAGCGATTCGCCCCATGAGTCCTTGATATTTAGTCGTTTTCAGGGAATTTTCTGGATTTTTTAAAATTTCACTTTTTTGTGATAATATCCAGTAAATGAGGGAATAATATGTGTGAGGGTACCCCAGGAGAGTTCCAAATGTGTGTGGGTAAAATATATATCCCACGGGGGTAAAATTGAAAAAAGTTGAAAAATTTTTTTTTTTGGACTTAGTCATTTTTCCGGCGTTTATCAGACTTTCAGATAGGGCAAATGTGAGTGAGCGTTCCGATTTCAGTTCCAGAACGATTCTCCAAATGAGTCCTTGATATTTATTCCTTTTCAGCCAATTTTCTGGATTTTTGAAAATTTCATTTTTGGTGAAAATATCCACTAAATGAGGGAATAATATGTGTGAGGGTACCCCAGGAGAGTTCCAAATGTGTGTGGGTAGAATATATATCCCACGGGGGTAAAATTGAAAAAAGTTGAAAAAATATTTTTTTTGGACTTAGTCATTTTTCCTGCGTTTATCAGACTTTCAGATAGGGGAAATGTCAGTGAGCGTTCCAATTTCAGTTCCAGAGCGATTCGCCCAATGAGTCCTTGATATTTAGTCGTTTTCAGCCAATTTTCTGGATTTTTGAAAATTTCACTTTTTTGTGAAAATATCCACTAAATGAGGGAATAATATGTGTGAGGGTAACCCAGGAGAGTTCCAAATGTGTGTGGGTAGAATATATATCCCACGGGGATAAAATTGAAAAAAGTTGAAAAAAATTTTTTTTTGGACTTAGTAATTTTTCCGGCGTTTATCAGACTTTTAGATAGGGGAAATGTCAGTGAGTGTTCCGATTTCAGTTCCAGAGCGATTCGCCCAATGAGTCCTTGATGTTTAGTCGTTTTCAGCCAATTTTCTGGATTTTTAAAAATTTCACTTTTTTGTGAAAATATCCATTAAATGAGGGAATAATATGTGTGAGGGTACCCCAGGAGAGTTCCAAATGTGTGTGGGTAGAATATATATCTCACGGGGATAAAACTGAAAAAAGTTGAAAAAAATATTTTTTTGGACTTAGTCATTTTTCCGTCGTTTATCAGACTTTCAGATAGGGGAAATGTCAGTGAGCATTCCAATTTCAGTTCCAGAGCGATTCGCCCAATGAGTCCTTTATATTTAGTCGTTTTCAGCCAATTTTCTGGATTTTTGAAAATTTCACTTTTTTGTGAAAATATCCACTAAATGAGGGAATAATATGTGTGAGGGTACCCCAGGAGAGTTCCAAATGTGTGTGGGTGGAATATATATCCCACGGGGATAAAATTGAAAAAAGTTGAAAAAAAATTTTTTTTGGACTTAGTCATTTGTCCGGCGTTTATCAGACTTTCAGATAGGGGAAATGTGAGTGAGCGTTCCGATTTCAGTTCCAGAGCGATTCGCCCCATGAGTCCTTGATATTTAGTCGTTTTCAGGGAATTTTCTGGATTTTTTAAAATTTCACTTTTTTGTGATAATATCCAGTAAATGAGGGAATAATATGTGTGAGGGTACCCCAGGAGAGTTCCAAATGTGTGTGGGTAAAATATATATCCCACGGGGGTAAAATTGAAAAAAGTTGAAAAATTTTTTTTTTTGGACTTAGTCATTTTTCCGGCGTTTATCAGACTTTCAGATAGGGCAAATGTGAGTGAGCATTCCGATTTCAGTTCCAGAGCGATTCTCCCAATGAGTCCTTGATATTTATTCCTTTTCAGCCAATTTTCTGGATTTTTGTAAATTTCACTTTTTTGTGAAAATATCCACTAAATGAGGGAATAATATGTGTGAGGGTACCCCAGGAGAGTTCCAAATGTGTGTGGGTAGAATATATATCCCACGGGGATAAAATTGAAAAAAGTTGAAAAAATTTTTTTTTTGGACTTAGTAATTTTCCGGCGTTCATCAGACTTTCAGATAGGGGAAATGTCAGAGAGCATTCCGATTTCAGTTCCAGAGCGATTCGCCCAATGAGTCCTTGATGTTTAGTCGTTATCAGCCAATTTTCTGGATTTTTGAAAATTTCACTTTTTTGTGAAAATATCCACTAAATGAGGGAATAATATGTGTGAGGGTACCCCAGGAGAGTTCCAAATGTGTGTGGGTAGAATATATATCCCACGGGGGTAAAATTGAAAAAAGTTGAAAAATTTTTTTTTTTGGACTTAGTCATTTTTCCGGCGTTTATCAGACTTTCAGATAGGGCAAATGTGAGTGAGCGTTCCGATTTCAGTTCCAGAGCGATTCTCCCAATGAGTCCTTGATATTTATTCCTTTTCAGCCAATTTTCTGGATTTTTGAAAATTTCACTTTTTTGTGAAAATATCCACTAAATGAGGGAATAATATGTGTGAGGGTACCCCAGGAGAGTTCCAAATGTGTGTGGGTAGAATATATATCCCACGGGGGTAAAATTGAAAAAAGTTGAAAAAATATTTTTTTTGGACTTAGTCATTTTTCCTGCGTTTATCAGACTTTCAGATAGGGGAAATGTCAGTGAGCATTCCAATTTCAGTTCCAGAGCGATTCGCCCAATGAGTCCTTGATATTTAGTCGTTTTCAGCCAATTTTCTGGATTTTTAAAAATTTCACTTTTTTGTGAAAATATCCATTAAATGAGGGAATAATATGTGTGAGGGTACCCCAGGAGAGTTCCAAATGTGTGTGGGTAAAATATATATCCCACGGGGGTAAAATTGAAAAAAGTTGAAAAATTTTTTTTTTGGGACTTAGTCATTCTTCCGGCGTTTATCAGACTTTCAGATAGGGCAAATGTGAGTGAGCGTTCCGATTTCAGTTCCAGAGCGATTCGCCCAATGAGTCCTTGATATTTAGTCGTTTTCAGGGAATTTTCTGGATTTTTGAAAATTTCACTTTTTTGTGAAAATATCCACTAAATTAGGGAATAATATGTGTGAGGGTACCCCAGGAGAGTTCCAAATGTGTGTGGGTAGAATATATATCCCACGGGGGTAAAATTGAAAAAAGTTGAAAAATTTTTTTTTTTGGACTTAGTAATTTTTCCGGCGTTTATCAGACTTTCAGCAAGGGGAAATGTCAGTGAGTGTTCCGATTTCAGATCCAGAGCGATTCGCCCAATGAGTCCTTGATATTTATTCCTTTTCAGCCAATTTTCTGGATTTTTGTAAATTTCACTTTTTTGTGAAAATATCCACTAAATGAGGGAATAATATGTGTGAGGGTACCCCAGGAGAGTTCCAAATGTGTGTGGGTAGAATATATATCCCACGGGGGTAAAATTGAAAAAAGTTGAAAAAATATTTTTTTTGGACTTAGTCATTTTTCCTGCGTTTATCAGACTTTCAGATAGGGGAAATGTCAGTGAGCGTTCCAATTTCAGTTCCAGAGCGATTCGCCCAATGAGTCCTTGATATTTAGTCGTTTTCAGCCAATTTTCTGGATTTTTGAAAATTTCACTTTTTTGTGAAAATATCCACTAAATGAGGGAATAATATGTGTGAGGGTAACCCAGGAGAGTTCCAAATGTGTGTGGGTAGAATATATATCCCACGGGGATAAAATTGAAAAAAGTTGAAAAAAATTTTTTTTTGGACTTAGTAATTTTTCCGGCGTTTATCAGACTTTTAGATAGGGGAAATGTCAGTGAGTGTTCCGATTTCAGTTCCAGAGCGATTCGCCCAATGAGTCCTTGATGTTTAGTCGTTTTCAGCCAATTTTCTGGATTTTTAAAAATTTCACTTTTTTGTGAAAATATCCATTAAATGAGGGAATAATATGTGTGAGGGTACCCCAGGAGAGTTCCAAATGTGTGTGGGTAGAATATATATCTCACGGGGATAAAACTGAAAAAAGTTGAAAAAAATATTTTTTTGGACTTAGTCATTTTTCCGTCGTTTATCAGACTTTCAGATAGGGGAAATGTCAGTGAGCATTCCAATTTCAGTTCCAGAGCGATTCGCCCAATGAGTCCTTTATATTTAGTCGTTTTCAGCCAATTTTCTGGATTTTTGAAAATTTCACTTTTTTGTGAAAATATCCACTAAATGAGGGAATAATATGTGTGAGGGTACCCCAGGAGAGTTCCAAATGTGTGTGGGTGGAATATATATCCCACGGGGATAAAATTGAAAAAAGTTGAAAAAAAATTTTTTTTGGACTTAGTCATTTGTCCGGCGTTTATCAGACTTTCAGATAGGGGAAATGTGAGTGAGCGTTCCGATTTCAGTTCCAGAGCGATTCGCCCCATGAGTCCTTGATATTTAGTCGTTTTCAGGGAATTTTCTGGATTTTTTAAAATTTCACTTTTTTGTGATAATATCCAGTAAATGAGGGAATAATATGTGTGAGGGTACCCCAGGAGAGTTCCAAATGTGTGTGGGTAAAATATATATCCCACGGGGGTAAAATTGAAAAAAGTTGAAAAATTTTTTTTTTTGGACTTAGTCATTTTTCCGGCGTTTATCAGACTTTCAGATAGGGCAAATGTGAGTGAGCATTCCGATTTCAGTTCCAGAGCGATTCTCCCAATGAGTCCTTGATATTTATTCCTTTTCAGCCAATTTTCTGGATTTTTGTAAATTTCACTTTTTTGTGAAAATATCCACTAAATGAGGGAATAATATGTGTGAGGGTACCCCAGGAGAGTTCCAAATGTGTGTGGGTAGAATATATATCCCACGGGGATAAAATTGAAAAAAGTTGAAAAAATTTTTTTTTTGGACTTAGTAATTTTCCGGCGTTCATCAGACTTTCAGATAGGGGAAATGTCAGAGAGCATTCCGATTTCAGTTCCAGAGCGATTCGCCCAATGAGTCCTTGATGTTTAGTCGTTATCAGCCAATTTTCTGGATTTTTGAAAATTTCACTTTTTTGTGAAAATATCCACTAAATGAGGGAATAATATGTGTGAGGGTACCCCAGGAGAGTTCCAAATGTGTGTGGGTAGAATATATATCCCACGGGGGTAAAATTGAAAAAAGTTGAAAAATTTTTTTTTTTGGACTTAGTCATTTTTCCGGCGTTTATCAGACTTTCAGATAGGGCAAATGTGAGTGAGCGTTCCGATTTCAGTTCCAGAGCGATTCTCCCAATGAGTCCTTGATATTTATTCCTTTTCAGCCAATTTTCTGGATTTTTGAAAATTTCACTTTTTTGTGAAAATATCCACTAAATGAGGGAATAATATGTGTGAGGGTACCCCAGGAGAGTTCCAAATGTGTGTGGGTAGAATATATATCCCACGGGGGTAAAATTGAAAAAAGTTGAAAAAATATTTTTTTTGGACTTAGTCATTTTTCCTGCGTTTATCAGACTTTCAGATAGGGGAAATGTCAGTGAGCATTCCAATTTCAGTTCCAGAGCGATTCGCCCAATGAGTCCTTGATATTTAGTCGTTTTCAGCCAATTTTCTGGATTTTTAAAAATTTCACTTTTTTGTGAAAATATCCATTAAATGAGGGAATAATATGTGTGAGGGTACCCCAGGAGAGTTCCAAATGTGTGTGGGTAAAATATATATCCCACGGGGGTAAAATTGAAAAAAGTTGAAAAATTTTTTTTTTGGGACTTAGTCATTCTTCCGGCGTTTATCAGACTTTCAGATAGGGCAAATGTGAGTGAGCGTTCCGATTTCAGTTCCAGAGCGATTCGCCCAATGAGTCCTTGATATTTAGTCGTTTTCAGGGAATTTTCTGGATTTTTGAAAATTTCACTTTTTTGTGAAAATATCCACTAAATTAGGGAATAATATGTGTGAGGGTACCCCAGGAGAGTTCCAAATGTGTGTGGGTAGAATATATATCCCACGGGGGTAAAATTGAAAAAAGTTGAAAAATTTTTTTTTTTGGACTTAGTAATTTTTCCGGCGTTTATCAGACTTTCAGCAAGGGGAAATGTCAGTGAGTGTTCCGATTTCAGATCCAGAGCGATTCGCCCAATGAGTCCTTGATATTTATTCCTTTTCAGCCAATTTTCTGGATTTTTGTAAATTTCACTTTTTTGTGAAAATATCCACTAAATGAGGGAATAATATGTGTGAGGGTACCCCAGGAGAGTTCCAAATGTGTGTGGGTAGAATATATATCTCACGGGGATAAAACTGAAAAAAGTTGAAAAAAATATTTTTTTGGACTTAGTCATTTTTCCGTCGTTTATCAGACTTTCAGATAGGGGAAATGTCAGTGAGCATTCCAATTTCAGTTCCAGAGCTATTCGCCCAATGAGTCATTTATATTTAGTCGTTTTCAGCCAATTTTCTGGATTTTTGAAAATTTCACTTTTTTGTGAAAATATCCACTAAATGAGGGAATAATATGTGTGAGGGTACCCCAGGAGAGTTCCAAATGTGTGTGGGTAGAATATATATCCCACGGGGATAAAATTGAAAAAAGTTGAAAAAATTTTTTTTTTGGACTTAGTCATTTGTCCGGCTTTTATCAGACTTTCAGATAGGGGAAATGTGAGTGAGCGTTCCGATTTCAGTTCCAGAGCGATTCGCCCCATGAGTCCTTGATATTTAGTCGTTTTCAGCCAATTTTCTGGATTTTTGAAAATTTCACTTTTTTGTGAAAATATCCACTAAATGAGGGAATAATATGTGTGAGGGTAACCCAGGAGAGTTCCAAATGTGTGTGGGTAGAATATATATCCCACGGGGATAAAATTGAAAAAAGTTGAAAAAAATTTTTTTTTGGACTTAGTAATTTTTCCGGCGTTTATCAGACTTTTAGATAGGGGAAATGTCAGTGAGTGTTCCGATTTCAGTTCCAGAGCGATTCGCCCAATGAGTCCTTGATGTTTAGTCGTTTTCAGCCAATTTTCTGGATTTTTAAAAATTTCACTTTTTTGTGAAAATATCCACTAAATGAGGGAATAATATGTGTGAGGGTAACCCAGGAGAGTTCCAAATGTGTGTGGGTAGAATATATATCCCACGGGGATAAAATTGAAAAAAGTTGAAAAATTTTTTTTTTTGGACTTAGTAATTTTTCCGGCGTTTATCAGACTTTCAGCAAGGGGAAATGTCAGTGAGTGTTCCGATTTCAGTTCCAGAGCGATTCGCCCAATGAGTCCTTGATATTTAGTCGTTTTCAGGGAATTTTCTGGATTTTTTAAAATTTCACTTTTTTGTGATAATATCCAGTAAATGAGGGAATAATATGTGTGAGGGTACCCCAGGAGAGTTCCAAATGTGTGTGGGTAAAATATATATCCCACGGGGGTAAAATTGAAAAAAGTTGAAAAATTTTTTTTTTTGGACTTAGTCATTTTTCCGGCGTTTATCAGACTTTCAGATAGGGCAAATGTGAGTGAGCATTCCGATTTCAGTTCCAGAGCGATTCTCCCAATGAGTCCTTGATATTTATTCCTTTTCAGCCAATTTTCTGGATTTTTGTAAATTTCACTTTTTTGTGAAAATATCCACTAAATGAGGGAATAATATGTGTGAGGGTACCCCAGGAGAGTTCCAAATGTGTGTGGGTAGAATATATATCCCACGGGGATAAAATTGAAAAAAGTTGAAAAAAATTTTTTTTTGGACTTAGTCATTTTTCCGGCGTTTATCAGACTTTCAGATAGGGCAAATGTGAGTGAGCGTTCCGATTTCAGTTCCAGAGCGATTCTCCCAATGAGTCCTTGATATTTATTCCTTTTCAGCCAATTTTCTGGATTTTTGAAAATTTCACTTTTTTGTGAAAATATCCACTAAATGAGGGAATAATATGTGTGAGGGTACCCGAGGAGAGTTCCAAATGTGTGTGGGTAGAATATATATCCCACGGGGGTAAAATTGAAAACAGTTGAAAAAATATTTTTTTTGGACTTAGTCATTTTTCCTGCGTTTATCAGACTTTCAGATAGGGGAAATGTCAGTGAGCGTTCCGATTTCAGTTCCAGAGCGATTCGCCCAATGAGTCCTTGATATTTAGTCGTTTTCAGGGAATTTTCTGGATTTTTTAAAATTTCACTTTTTTGTGAAAATATCCACTAAATGAGGGAATAATATGTGTGAGGGTACCCCAGGAGAGTTCCAAATGTGTGTGGGTAAAATATATATCCCACGGGGGAAAAATTGAAAAAAGTTGAAAATTTTTTTTTTTTGGACTTAGTCATTTTTCCGGCATTTATCAGACTTTCAGATAGGGCAAATGTGAGTGAGCATTCCGATTTCAGTTCCAGAGTGATTCTCCCAATGAGTCCTTGATATTTATTCCTTTTCAGCCAATTTTCTGGATTTTTGAAAATTTCACTTTTTTGTGAAAATATCCACTAAATGAGGGAATAATATGTGTGAGGGTACCCCAGGAGAGTTCCAAATGTGTGTGGGTAGAATATATATCTCACGGGGATAAAACTGAAAAAAGTTGAAAAAAATATTTTTTTGGACTTAGTCATTTTTCCGTCGTTTATCAGACTTTCAGATAGGGGAAATGTCAGTGAGCATTCCAATTTCAGTTCCAGAGCGATTCGCCCAATGAGTCATTTATATTTAGTCGTTTTCAGGCAATTTTCTGGATTTTTGAAAATTTCACTTTTTTGTGAAAATATCCACTAAATGAGGGAATAATATGTGTGAGGGTACCCCAGGAGAGTTCCAAATGTGTGTGGGTAGAATATATATCCCACGGGGGTAAAATTGAAAAAAGTTGAAAAATTTTTTTTTTTGGACTTAGTCATTTTTCCGGCGTTTATCAGACTTTCAGATAGGGCAAATGTGAGTGAGCGTTCCGATTTCAGTTCCAGAGCGATTCTCCCAATGAGTCCTTGATATTTATTCCTTTTCAGCCAATTTTCTGGATTTTTGAAAATTTCACTTTTTTGTGAAAATATCCACTAAATGAGGGAATAATATGTGTGAGGGTACCCGAGGAGAGTTCCAAATGTGTGTGGGTAGAATATATATCCCACGGGGGTAAAATTGAAAAAAGTTGAAAAAATATTTTTTTTGGACTTAGTCATTTTTCCTGCGTTTATCAGACTTTCAGATAGGGGAAATGTCAGTGAGCGTTCCGATTTCAGTTCCAGAGCGATTCGCCCAATGAGTCCTTGATATTTAGTCGTTTTCAGGGAATTTTCTGGATTTTTGAAAATTTCACTTTTTTGTGAAAATATCCACTAAATTAGGGAATAATATGTGTGAGGGTACCCCAGGAGAGTTCCAAATGTGTGTGGGTAGAATATATATCCCACGGGGGTAAAATTGAAAAAAGTTGAAAAATTTTTTTTTTTGGACTTAGTAATTTTTCCGGCGTTTATCAGACTTTCAGCAAGGGGAAATGTCAGTGAGTGTTCCGATTTCAGATCCAGAGCGATTCGCCCAATGAGTCCTTGATATTTATTCCTTTTCAGCCAATTTTCTGGATTTTTGTAAATTTCACTTTTTTGTGAAAATATCCACTAAATGAGGGAATAATATGTGTGAGGGTACCCCAGGAGAGTTCCAAATGTGTGTGGGTAGAATATATATCTCACGGGGATAAAACTGAAAAAAGTTGAAAAAAATATTTTTTTGGACTTAGTCATTTTTCCGTCGTTTATCAGACTTTCAGATAGGGGAAATGTCAGTGAGCATTCCAATTTCAGTTCCAGAGCTATTCGCCCAATGAGTCATTTATATTTAGTCGTTTTCAGCCAAATTTCTGGATTTTTGAAAATTTCACTTTTTTGTGAAAATATCCACTAAATGAGGGAATAATATGTGTGAGGGTACCCCAGGAGAGTTCCAAATGTGTGTGGGTAGAATATATATCCCACGGGGATAAAATTGAAAAAAGTTGAAAAAAATTTTTTTTTGGACTTAGTCATTTGTCCGGCTTTTATCAGACTTTCAGATAGGGGAAATGTGAGTGAGCGTTCCGATTTCAGTTCCAGAGCGATTCGCCCCATGAGTCCTTGATATTTAGTCGTTTTCAGCCAATTTTCTGGATTTTTGTAAATTTCACTTTTTTGTGAAAATATCCACTAAATGAGGGAATAATATGTGTGAGGGTACCCCAGGAGAGTTCCAAATGTGTGTGGGTAGAATATATATCCCACGGGGATAAAATTGAAAAAAGTTGAAAAATTTTTTTTTTTGGACTTAGTAATTTTCCGGCGTTCATCAGACTTTCAGATAGGGGAAATGTCAGAGAGCATTCCGATTTCAGTTCCAGAGCGATTCACCCAATGAGTCCTTGATGTTTAGTCGTTATCAGCCAATTTTCTGGATTTTTGAAAATTTCACTTTTTTGTGAAAATATCCACTAAATGAGGGAATAATATGTGTGAGGGTACCCGAGGAGAGTTCCAAATGTGTGTGGGTAGAATATATATCCCACGGGGGTAAAATTGAAAACAGTTGAAAAAATATTTTTTTTGGACTTAGTCATTTTTCCTGCGTTTATCAGACTTTCAGATAGGGGAAATGTCAGTGAGCGTTCCGATTTCAGTTCCAGAGCGATTCGCCCAATGAGTCCTTGATATTTAGTCGTTTTCAGGGAATTTTCTGGATTTTTTAAAATTTCACTTTTTTGTGAAAATATCCACTAAATGAGGGAATAATATGTGTGAGGGTACCCCAGGAGAGTTCCAAATGTGTGTGGGTAAAATATATATCCCACGGGGGAAAAATTGAAAAAAGTTGAAAATTTTTTTTTTTTGGACTTAGTCATTTTTCCGGCATTTATCAGACTTTCAGATAGGGCAAATGTGAGTGAGCATTCCGATTTCAGTTCCAGAGTGATTCTCCCAATGAGTCCTTGATATTTATTCCTTTTCAGCCAATTTTCTGGATTTTTGAAAATTTCACTTTTTTGTGAAAATATCCACTAAATGAGGGAATAATATGTGTGAGGGTACCCCAGGAGAGTTCCAAATGTGTGTGGGTAGAATATATATCTCACGGGGATAAAACTGAAAAAAGTTGAAAAAAATATTTTTTTGGACTTAGTCATTTTTCCGTCGTTTATCAGACTTTCAGATAGGGGAAATGTCAGTGAGCATTCCAATTTCAGTTCCAGAGCGATTCGCCCAATGAGTCATTTATATTTAGTCGTTTTCAGGCAATTTTCTGGATTTTTGAAAATTTCACTTTTTTGTGAAAATATCCACTAAATGAGGGAATAATATGTGTGAGGGTACCCCAGGAGAGTTCCAAATGTGTGTGGGTAGAATATATATCCCACGGGGATAAAATTGAAAAAAGTTGAAAAAAATTTTTTTTTGAACTTAGTCATTTGTCCGGCTTTTATCAGACTTTCAGATAGGGGAAATGTGAGTGAGCATTCCGATTTCAGTTCCAGAGCGATTCGCCCAATGAGTCCTTGATGTTTAGTCGTTATCAGCCAATTTTCTGGATTTTTGAAAATTTCACTTTTTTGTGAAAATATCCACTAAATGAGGGAATAATATGTGTGAGGGTACCCCAGGAGAGTTCGAAATGTGTGTGGATAGAATATATATCCCACGGGGGTAAAATTGAAAAAAGTTGAAAAATTTTTTTTTTTGGACTTAGTAATTTTTCCGGCGTTTATCAGACTTTCAGATAGGGGAAATGTCAGTGAGCATTCCAATTTCAGTTCCAGAGCTATTCGCCCAATGAGTCATTTATATTTAGTCGTTTTCAGCCAATTTTCTGGATTTTTGAAAATTTCACTTTTTTGTGAAAATATCCACTAAATGAGGGAATAATATGTGTGAGGGTACCCCAGGAGAGTTCCAAATGTGTGTGGGTAGAATATATATCCCACGGGGATAAAATTGAAAAAAGTTGAAAAAAATTTTTTTTTGGACTTAGTCATTTGTCCGGCTTTTATCAGACTTTCAGATAGGGGAAATGTGAGTGAGCGTTCCGATTTCAGTTCCAGAGCGATTCGCCCCATGAGTCCTTGATATTTAGTCGTTTTCAGCCAATTTTCTGGATTTTTGTAAATTTCACTTTTTTGTGAAAATATCCACTAAATGAGGGAATAATATGTGTGAGGGTACCCCAGGAGAGTTCCAAATGTGTGTGGGTAGAATATATATCCCACGGGGATAAAATTGAAAAAAGTTGAAAAAATTTTTTTTTTGGACTTAGTAATTTTCCGGCGTTCATCAGACTTTCAGATAGGGGAAATGTCAGAGAGCATTCCGATTTCAGTTCCAGAGCGATTCGCCCAATGAGTCCTTGATGTTTAGTCGTTATCAGCCAATTTTCTGGATTTTTGAAAATTTCACTTTTTTGTGAAAATATCCACTAAATGAGGGAATAATATGTGTGAGGGTACCCCAGGAGAGTTCCAAATGTGTGTGGGTAGAATATATATCCCACGGGGGTAAAATTGAAAAAAGTTGAAAAATTTTTTTTTTTGGACTTAGTAATTTTTCCGGCGTTTATCAGACTTTCAGCAAGGGGAAATGTCAGTGAGTGTTCCGATTTCAGTTCCAGAGCGATTCGCCCAATGAGTCCTTGATATTTAGTCGTTTTCAGGGAATTTTCTGGATTTTTTAAAATTTCACTTTTTTGTGATAATATCCAGTAAATGAGGGAATAATATGTGTGAGGGTACCCCAGGAGAGTTCCAAATGTGTGTGGGTAAAATATATATCCCACGGGGGTAAAATTGAAAAAAGTTGAAAAATTTTTTTTTTTGGACTTAGTCATTTTTCCGGCGTTTATCAGACTTTCAGATAGGGCAAATGTGAGTGAGCATTCCGATTTCAGTTCCAGAGCGATTCTCCCAATGAGTCCTTGATATTTATTCCTTTTCAGCCAATTTTCTGGATTTTTGTAAATTTCACTTTTTTGTGAAAATATCCACTAAATGAGGGAATAATATGTGTGAGGGTACCCCAGGAGAGTTCCAAATGTGTGTGGGTAGAATATATATCCCACGGGGATAAAATTGAAAAAAGTTGAAAAAATTTTTTTTTTGGACTTAGTAATTTTCCGGCGTTCATCAGACTTTCAGATAGGGGAAATGTCAGAGAGCATTCCAATTTCAGTTCCAGAGCGATTCGCCCAATGAGTCATTTATATTTAGTCGTTTTCAGCCAATTTTCTGGATTTTTGAAAATTTCACTTTTTTGTGAAAATATCCACTAAATGAGGGAATAATATGTGTGAGGGTACCCCAGGAGAGTTCCAAATGTGTGTGGGTAGAATATATATCCCACGGGGATAAAATTGAAAAAAGTTGAAAAAAATTTTTTTTTGAACTTAGTCATTTGTCCGGCTTTTATCAGACTTTCAGATAGGGGAAATGTGAGTGAGCATTCCGATTTCAGTTCCAGAGCGATTCGCCCAATGAGTCCTTGATGTTTAGTCGTTATCAGCCAATTTTCTGGATTTTTGAAAATTTCACTTTTTTGTGAAAATATCCACTAAATGAGGGAATAATATGTGTGAGGGTACCCCAGGAGAGTTCCAAATGTGTGTGGGTAGAATATATATCCCACGGGGGTAAAATTGAAAAAAGTTGAAAAATTTTTTTTTTTGGACTTAGTAATTTTTCCGGCGTTTATCAGACTTTCAGCAAGGGGAAATGTCAGTGAGTGTTCCGATTTCAGATCCAGAGCGATTCGCCCAATGAGTCCTTGATATTTATTCCTTTTCAGCCAATTTTCTGGATTTTTGTAAATTTCACTTTTTTGTGAAAATATCCACTAAATGAGGGAATAATATGTGTGAGGGTACCCCAGGAGAGTTCCAAATGTGTGTGGGTAGAATATATATCTCACGGGGATAAAACTGAAAAAAGTTGAAAAAAATATTTTTTTGGACTTAGTCATTTTTCCGTCGTTTATCAGACTTTCAGATAGGGGAAATGTCAGTGAGCATTCCAATTTCAGTTCCAGAGCTATTCGCCCAATGAGTCATTTATATTTAGTCGTTTTCAGCCAATTTTCTGGATTTTTGAAAATTTCACTTTTTTGTGAAAATATCCACTAAATGAGGGAATAATATGTGTGAGGGTACCCCAGGAGAGTTCCAAATGTGTGTGGGTAGAATATATATCCCACGGGGATAAAATTGAAAAAAGTTGAAAAAATTTTTTTTTTGGACTTAGTAATTTTCCGGTGTTCATCAGACTTTCAGATAGGGGAAATGTCAGAGAGCATTCCGATTTCAGTTCCAGAGCGATTCGCCCAATGAGTCCTTGATATTTATTCCTTTTCAGCCAATTTTCTGGATTTTTGAAAATTTCACTTTTTTGTGAAAATATCCACTAAATGAGGGAATAATATGTGTGAGGGTAACCCAGGAGAGTTCCAAATGTGTGTAGGTAGAATATATGTCCCACGGGGATAAAATTGAAAAAAGTTTAAAAAAAATTTTTTTTTGGACTTAGTAATTTTTCTGCCGTTCATCACACTTTCAGATAGGGGAAATGTCAGTGAGCATTCCGATTTCAGTTCCAGAGCGATTCGCCCTATGAGTCCTTGATATTTAGTCGTTTTCAGCCAATTTTCTGGATTTTTGAAAATTTCACTTTTTTGTGAAAATATCCACTAAATGAGGGAATAATATGTGTGATGGTACCCCAGGAGAGTTCCAAATGTGTGTGGGTAGAATATATATCCCACGGGGATAAAATTGAAAAAAGTTGAAAAAAAATTTTTTTTGGACTTAGTAATTTTTCCGTCGTTCATCAGACTTTCAGATAGGGGAAATGTCAGTGAGCATTCCGATTTCAGTTCCAGAGCGATTCGCCCAATGAGTCCTTGATATTTAGTCATTATCAGCCAATTTTCTGGATTTTTGAAAATTTCACTTTTTTGTGAAAATATCCACTAAATGAGGGAATAATATGTGTGAGGGTACCCCAGGAGAGTTCCAAATGTGTGTGGGTAAAATATATATCCCACGGGGGAAAAATTGAAAAAAGTTGAAAATTTTTTTTTTTTGGACTTAGTCATTTTTCCGGCGTTTATCAGACTTTCAGATAGGGGAAATGTCAGTGAGTGTTCCGATTTCAGTTCCAGAGTGATTCGCCCAATGAGTCCTTGATGTTTAGTCGTTTTCAGCCAATTTTCTGGATTTTTAAAAATTTCATTTTTTTGTGAAAATATCCATTAAATGAGGGAATAATATGTGTGAGGGTACCCCAGGAGAGTTCCAAATGTGTTTGGGTAGAATATATATCCCACGGGGGTAAAATTGAAAAAAGTTGAAAAAATATTTTTTTTGGACTTAGTCATTTTTCCTGCGTTTATCAGACTTTCAGATAGGGGAAATGTCAGTGAGCGTTCTGATTTCAGTTCCAGAGCGATTCGCCCAATGAGTCCTTGATATTTAGTCGTTTTCAGGGAATTTTCTGGATTTTTTAAAATTTCACTTTTTTGTGAAAATATCCACTAAATGAGGGAATAATATGTGTGAGGGTACCACAGGAGAGTTCCAAATGTGTGTGGGTAAAATATATATCCCACGGGGGAAAAATTGAAAAAAGTTGAAAAATTTTTTTTTTTGGACTTAGTCATTTTTCCGGCGTTTATCAGACTTTCAGATAGGGGAAATGTCAGTGAGCGTTCTGATTTCAGTTCCAGAGCGATTCGCCCAATGAGTCCTTGATATTTAGTCGTTTTCAACCAATTTTCTGGATTTTTGAAAATTTCACTTTTTTGTGAAAATATCCACTAAATGAGGGAATAATATGTGTGAGGGTACCCCAGGAGAATTCCAAATGTGTGTGGGTAGAATATATATCCCATGGGGGTAAAATTGAAAAAACTTGAAAAATGTTTTTTTTTGGACTTAGTCATTTTTCCGGCGTTTATCAGACTTTCAGATAGGGCAAATGTGAGTGAGCGTTCCGATTTCAGTTCCAGAGTGATTCTCCCAATGAGTCCTTGATATTTATTCCTTTTCAGCCAATTTTCTGGATTTTTGAAAATTTCACTTTTTTTGTGAAAATATCCACTAAATGAGGGAATAATATGTGTGAGGGTACCCCAGGAGAGTTCCAAATGTGTGTGGGTAGAATATATATCCCACGGGGATAAAATTGAAAAAAGTTGAAAAAAATTTTTTTTTGGACTTAGTCATTTGTCCGGCTTTTATCAGACTTTCAGATAGGGGAAATGTCAGTGAGCATTCGGATTTCAGTTCCAGAGCGACTCGCCCAATGAGTCCTTGATATTTAGTCGTTTTCAGCCAATTTTCTGGATTTTTCAAAATTTCACTTTTTTGTGAAAATATCCACTAAATGAGGGAATAATATGTGTGAGGGTACCCCAGGAGAGTTCCAAATGTGTGTGGGTAGAATATATATCCCACGGGGATAAAATTGAAAAAAGTTGAAAAAAATTTTTTTTTGGACTTAGTAATTTTTCCGCCGTTCATCACACTTTCAGATAGGGGAAATGTCAGTGAGCATTCCGATTTCAGTTCCAGAGCGATTCTCCCTATGAGTCCTTGATATTTATTCCTTTTCAGCCAATTTTCTGGATTTTTGAAAATTTCACTTTTTTGTGAAAATATCCACTAAATGAGGGAATAATATGTGTGATGGTACCCCAGGAGAGTTCCAAATGTGTGTGGGTAGAATATATATCCCACGGGGGTAAAATTGAAAAAAGTTGAAAAAATATTTTTTTTGGACTTATTCATTTTTCCTGCGTTCATCAGACTTTCAGATAGGGGAAATGTCAGTGAGCATTCCAATTTCAGTTCCAGAGCGATTCGCCCAATGAGTCCTTGATATTTAGTCATTATCAGCCAATTTTCTGGATTTTTGAAAATTTCACTTTTTTGTGAAAATATCCACTAAATGAGGGAATAATATGTGTGAGGGTACCCCAGGAGAGTTCCAAATGTGTGTGGGTAGAATATATATCCCACGGGGGTAAAATTGAAAAAAGTTGAAAAATTTTTTTTTTTGGACTTAGTCATTTTTCCTGCGTTTATCAGACTTTCAGATAGGGCAAATGTGAGTGAGCGTTCCAATTTCAGTTCCAGAGCGATTCGCCCAATGAGTCCTTGATATTTAGTCGTTTTCAGGGAATTTTCTGGATTTTTTAAAATTTCACTTTTTTGTGAAAATATCCACTAAATGAGGGAATAATATGTGTGAGGGTACCCCAGGAGAGTTCCAAATGTGTGTGGGTAAAATATATATCCCACGGGGGAAAAATTGAAAAAAGTTGAAAAATTTTTTTTTTTGGACTTAGTAATTTTTCCGCCGTTCATCACACTTTCAGATAGGGGAAATGTCAGTGAGCATTCCGATTTCAGTTCCAGAGCGATTCTCCCTATGAGTCCTTGATATTTATTCCTTTTCAGCCAATTTTCTGGATTTTTGAAAATTTCACTTTTTTGTGAAAATATCCACTAAATGAGGGAATAATATGTGTGATGGTACCCCAGGAGAGTTCCAAATGTGTGTGGGTAGAATATATATCCCACGGGGGTAAAATTGAAAAAAGTTGAAAAAATATTTTTTTTGGACTTAGTCATTTTTCCTGCGTTTATCAGACTTTCAGATAGGGGAAATGTGAGTGAGCGTTCCGATTTCAGTTCCAGAGCGATTCGCCCCATGAGTCCTTGATATTTAGTCGTTTTCAGCCAATTTTCTGGATTTTTGAAAATTTTACTTTTTTGTGAAAATATCCACTAAATGAGGGAATAATATGTGTGAGGGTACCCCAGGAGAGTTCCAAATGTGTGTGGGTAGAATATATATCCCACGGGGATAAAATTGAAAAAAGTTGAAAAAAATTTTTTTTTGGACTTAGTAATTTTTCCGCCGTTCATCACACTTTCAGATAGGGGAAATGTCAGTGAGCATTCCGATTTCAGTTCCAGAGCGATTCTCCCTATGAGTCCTTGATATTTATTCCTTTTCAGCCAATTTTCTGGATTTTTGAAAATTTCACTTTTTTGTGAAAATATCCACTAAATGAGGGAATAATATGTGTGAGGGTACCCCAGGAGAGTTCCAAATGTGTGTGGGTAGAATATATATCTCACGGGGATAAAACTGAAAAAAGTTGAAAAAAATATTTTTTTGGACTTAGTCATTTTTCCGTCGTTTATCAGACTTTCAGATAGGGGAAATGTCAGTGAGCATTCCAATTTCAGTTCCAGAGCGATTCGCCCAATGAGTCCTTTATATTTAGTCGTTTTCAGCCAATTTTCTGGATTTTTGAAAATTTCACTTTTTTGTGAAAATATCCACTAAATGAGGGAATAATATGTGTGAGGGTACCCCAGGAGAGTTCCAAATGTGTGTGGGTAGAATATATATCCCACGGGGGTAAAATTGAAAAAAGTTGAAAAAATATTTTTTTTGGACTTAGTCATTTTTCCTGCATTTATCAGACTTTCAGATAGGGGAAATGTCAATGAGCGTTCTGATTTCAGTTCCAGAGCGATTCGCCCAATGAGTCCTTGATAGTTAGTCGTTTTCAACCAATTTTCTGGATTTTTGAAAATTTCACTTTTTTGTGAAAATATCCACTAAATGAGGGAATAATATGTGTGAGGGTACCCCAGGAGAGTTCCAAATGTGTGTGGGTAAAATATATATCCCACGGGGGAAAAATTGAAAAAAGTTGAAAAATTTTTTTTTTTGGACTTAGTCATTTTTCCGGCGTTTATCAGACTTTCAGATAGGGGAAACGTCAGTGAGTGTTCCGATTTCAGTTCCAGAGCGATTCGCCCAATGAGTCCTTGATGTTTAGTCGTTTTCAGCCAATTTTCTGGATTTTTAAAAATTTCATTTTTTTGTGAAAATATCCATTAAATGAGGGAATAATATGTGTGAGGGTACCCCAGGAGAGTTCCAAATGTGTTTGGGTAGAATATATATCCCACGGGGGTAAAATTGAAAAAAGTTGAAAAAATATTTTTTTTGGACTTAGTCATTTTTCCTGCGTTTATCAGACTTTCAGATAGGGGAAATGTCAGTGAGCGTTCTGATTTCAGTTCCAGAGCGATTCGCCCAATGAGTCCTTGATATTTAGTCGTTTTCAGGGAATTTTCTGGATTTTTTAAAATTTCACTTTTTTGTGAAAATATCCACTAAATGAGGGAATAATATGTGTGAGGGTACCACAGGAGAGTTCCAAATGTGTGTGGGTAAAATATATATCCCACGGGGGAAAAATTGAAAAAAGTTGAAAAATTTTTTTTTTTGGACTTAGTCATTTTTCCGGCGTTTATCAGACTTTCAGATAGGGGAAATGTCAGTGAGCGTTCTGATTTCAGTTCCAGAGCGATTCGCCCAATGAGTCCTTGATATTTAGTCGTTTTCAACCAATTTTCTGGATTTTTGAAAATTTCACTTTTTTGTGAAAATATCCACTAAATGAGGGAATAATATGTGTGAGGGTACCCCAGGAGAATTCCAAATGTGTGTGGGTAGAATATATATCCCATGGGGGTAAAATTGAAAAAACTTGAAAAATGTTTTTTTTTGGACTTAGTCATTTTTCCGGCGTTTATCAGACTTTCAGATAGGGCAAATGTGAGTGAGCGTTCCGATTTCAGTTCCAGAGTGATTCTCCCAATGAGTCCTTGATATTTATTCCTTTTCAGCCAATTTTCTGGATTTTTGAAAATTTCACTTTTTTTGTGAAAATATCCACTAAATGAGGGAATAATATGTGTGAGGGTACCCCAGGAGAGTTCCAAATGTGTGTGGGTAGAATATATATCCCACGGGGATAAAATTGAAAAAAGTTGAAAAAAATTTTTTTTTGGACTTAGTCATTTGTCCGGCTTTTATCAGACTTTCAGATAGGGGAAATGTCAGTGAGCATTCGGATTTCAGTTCCAGAGCGACTCGCCCAATGAGTCCTTGATATTTAGTCGTTTTCAGCCAATTTTCTGGATTTTTCAAAATTTCACTTTTTTGTGAAAATATCCACTAAATGAGGGAATAATATGTGTGAGGGTACCCCAGGAGAGTTCCAAATGTGTGTGGGTAGAATATATATCCCACGGGGATAAAATTGAAAAAAGTTGAAAAAAATTTTTTTTTGGACTTAGTAATTTTTCCGCCGTTCATCACACTTTCAGATAGGGGAAATGTCAGTGAGCATTCCGATTTCAGTTCCAGAGCGATTCTCCCTATGAGTCCTTGATATTTATTCCTTTTCAGCCAATTTTCTGGATTTTTGAAAATTTCACTTTTTTGTGAAAATATCCACTAAATGAGGGAATAATATGTGTGATGGTACCCCAGGAGAGTTCCAAATGTGTGTGGGTAGAATATATATCCCACGGGGGTAAAATTGAAAAAAGTTGAAAAAATATTTTTTTTGGACTTATTCATTTTTCCTGCGTTCATCAGACTTTCAGATAGGGGAAATGTCAGTGAGCATTCCAATTTCAGTTCCAGAGCGATTCGCCCAATGAGTCCTTGATATTTAGTCATTATCAGCCAATTTTCTGGATTTTTGAAAATTTCACTTTTTTGTGAAAATATCCACTAAATGAGGGAATAATATGTGTGAGGGTACCCCAGGAGAGTTCCAAATGTGTGTGGGTAGAATATATATCCCACGGGGGTAAAATTGAAAAAAGTTGAAAAATTTTTTTTTTTGGACTTAGTCATTTTTCCTGCGTTTATCAGACTTTCAGATAGGGCAAATGTGAGTGAGCGTTCCAATTTCAGTTCCAGAGCGATTCGCCCAATGAGTCCTTGATATTTAGTCGTTTTCAGGGAATTTTCTGGATTTTTTAAAATTTCACTTTTTTGTGAAAATATCCACTAAATGAGGGAATAATATGTGTGAGGGTACCCCAGGAGAGTTCCAAATGTGTGTGGGTAAAATATATATCCCACGGGGGAAAAATTGAAAAAAGTTGAAAAATTTTTTTTTTTGGACTTAGTAATTTTTCCGCCGTTCATCACACTTTCAGATAGGGGAAATGTCAGTGAGCATTCCGATTTCAGTTCCAGAGCGATTCTCCCTATGAGTCCTTGATATTTATTCCTTTTCAGCCAATTTTCTGGATTTTTGAAAATTTCACTTTTTTGTGAAAATATCCACTAAATGAGGGAATAATATGTGTGATGGTACCCCAGGAGAGTTCCAAATGTGTGTGGGTAGAATATATATCCCACGGGGGTAAAATTGAAAAAAGTTGAAAAAATATTTTTTTTGGACTTAGTCATTTTTCCTGCGTTTATCAGACTTTCAGATAGGGGAAATGTGAGTGAGCGTTCCGATTTCAGTTCCAGAGCGATTCGCCCCATGAGTCCTTGATATTTAGTCGTTTTCAGCCAATTTTCTGGATTTTTGAAAATTTTACTTTTTTGTGAAAATATCCACTAAATGAGGGAATAATATGTGTGAGGGTACCCCAGGAGAGTTCCAAATGTGTGTGGGTAGAATATATATCCCACGGGGATAAAATTGAAAAAAGTTGAAAAAAATTTTTTTTTGGACTTAGTAATTTTTCCGCCGTTCATCACACTTTCAGATAGGGGAAATGTCAGTGAGCATTCCGATTTCAGTTCCAGAGCGATTCTCCCTATGAGTCCTTGATATTTATTCCTTTTCAGCCAATTTTCTGGATTTTTGAAAATTTCACTTTTTTGTGAAAATATCCACTAAATGAGGGAATAATATGTGTGAGGGTACCCCAGGAGAGTTCCAAATGTGTGTGGGTAGAATATATATCTCACGGGGATAAAACTGAAAAAAGTTGAAAAAAATATTTTTTTGGACTTAGTCATTTTTCCGTCGTTTATCAGACTTTCAGATAGGGGAAATGTCAGTGAGCATTCCAATTTCAGTTCCAGAGCGATTCGCCCAATGAGTCCTTTATATTTAGTCGTTTTCAGCCAATTTTCTGGATTTTTGAAAATTTCACTTTTTTGTGAAAATATCCACTAAATGAGGGAATAATATGTGTGAGGGTACCCCAGGAGAGTTCCAAATGTGTGTGGGTAGAATATATATCCCACGGGGGTAAAATTGAAAAAAGTTGAAAAAATATTTTTTTTGGACTTAGTCATTTTTCCTGCATTTATCAGACTTTCAGATAGGGGAAATGTCAATGAGCGTTCTGATTTCAGTTCCAGAGCGATTCGCCCAATGAGTCCTTGATAGTTAGTCGTTTTCAACCAATTTTCTGGATTTTTGAAAATTTCACTTTTTTGTGAAAATATCCACTAAATGAGGGAATAATATGTGTGAGGGTACCCCAGGAGAGTTCCAAATGTGTGTGGGTAAAATATATATCCCACGGGGGAAAAATTGAAAAAAGTTGAAAAATTTTTTTTTTTGGACTTAGTCATTTTTCCGGCGTTTATCAGACTTTCAGATAGGGGAAACGTCAGTGAGTGTTCCGATTTCAGTTCCAGAGCGATTCGCCCAATGAGTCCTTGATGTTTAGTCGTTTTCAGCCAATTTTCTGGATTTTTAAAAATTTCATTTTTTTGTGAAAATATCCATTAAATGAGGGAATAATATGTGTGAGGGTACCCCAGGAGAGTTCCAAATGTGTGTGGGTAAAATATATATCCCACGGGGGAAAAATTGAAAAAAGTTGAAAAATTTTTTTTTTTGGACTTAGTCATTTTTCCGGCGTTTATCAGACTTTCAGATAGGGCAAATGTGAGTGAGCGTTCCGATTTCAGTTCCTTGATATTTAGTCGTTTTCAACCAATTTTCTGGATTTTTTAAAATTTCACTTTTTTGTGAAAATATCCACTAAATGAGGGAATAATATGTGTGAGGGTACCCCAGGAGAGTTCCAAATGTGTGTGGGTAAAATATATATCCCACGGGGGAAAAATTGAAAAAAGTTGAAAAATTTTTTTTTTGGACTTAGTCATTTTTCCTGCGTTTATCAGACTTTCATATAGCGGAAATGTCAGTGAGCGTTCTGATTTCAGTTCCAGAGCGATTCGCCCAATGAGTCCTTGATATTTAGTCGTTTTCAACCAATTTTCTGGATTTTTGAAAATTTCACTTTTTTGTGAAAATATCCACTAAATGAGGGAATAATATGTGTGAGGGTACCCCAGGAGAATTCCAAATGTGTGTGGGTAGAATATATATCCCATGGGGGTAAAATTGAAAAAACTTGAAAAATGTTTTTTTTTGGACTTAGTCATTTTTCCGGCGTTTATCAGACTTTCAGATAGGGCAAATGTGAGTGAGCATTCCGATTTCAGTTCCAGAGTGATTCGCCCAATGAGTCCTTGATATTTAGTCGTTTTCAGGGAATTTTCTGGATTTTTTAAAATTTCACTTTTTTGTGAAAATATCCACTAAATGAGGGAATAATATGTGTGAGGGTACCCCAGGAGAGTTCCAAATGTGTGTGGGTAAAATATATATCCCACGGGGGAAAAATTGAAAAAAGTTGAAAAAAATTTTTTTTTTGGACTTAGTCATTTTTCCGGCATTTATCAGACTTTCAGATAGGGCAAATGTGAGTGAGCGTTCCGATTTCAGTTCCAGAGTTATTCTCCCAATGAGTCCTTGATATTTATTCCTTTTCAGCCAATTTTCTGGATTTTTGAAAATTTCACTTTTTTGTGAAAATATCCACTAAATGAGGGAATAATATGTGTGAGGGTACCCCAGGAGAGTTCCAAATGTGTGTGGGTAGAATATATATCTCACGGGGATAAAACTGAAAAAAGTTGAAAAAAATATTTTTTTGGACTTAGTCATTTTTCCGTCGTTTATCAGACTTTCAGATAGGGGAAATGTCAGTGAGCATTCCAATTTCAGTTCCAGAGCGATTCGCCCAATGAGTCCTTTATATTTAGTCGTTTTCAGCCAATTTTCTGGATTTTTGAAAATTTCACTTTTTTGTGAAAATATCCACTAAATGAGGGAATAATATGTGTGAGGGTACCCCAGGAGAGTTCCAAATGTGTGTGGGTAGAATATATATCCCACGGGGGTAAAATTGAAAAAAGTTGAAAAAATATTTTTTTTGGACTTAGTCATTTTTCCTGCATTTATCAGACTTTCAGATAGGGGAAATGTCAATGAGCGTTCTGATTTCAGTTCCAGAGCGATTCGCCCAATGAGTCCTTGATAGTTAGTCGTTTTCAACCAATTTTCTGGATTTTTGAAAATTTCACTTTTTTGTGAAAATATCCACTAAATGAGGGAATAATATGTGTGAGGGTACCCCAGGAGAGTTCCAAATGTGTGTGGGTAAAATATATATCCCACGGGGGAAAAATTGAAAAAAGTTGAAAAATTTTTTTTTTTGGACTTAGTCATTTTTCCGGCGTTTATCAGACTTTCAGATAGGGGAAACGTCAGTGAGTGTTCCGATTTCAGTTCCAGAGCGATTCGCCCAATGAGTCCTTGATGTTTAGTCGTTTTCAGCCAATTTTCTGGATTTTTAAAAATTTCATTTTTTTGTGAAAATATCCATTAAATGAGGGAATAATATGTGTGAGGGTACCCCAGGAGAGTTCCAAATGTGTGTGGGTAAAATATATATCCCACGGGGGAAAAATTGAAAAAAGTTGAAAAATTTTTTTTTTTGGACTTAGTCATTTTTCCGGCGTTTATCAGACTTTCAGATAGGGCAAATGTGAGTGAGCGTTCCGATTTCAGTTCCTTGATATTTAGTCGTTTTCAACCAATTTTCTGGATTTTTTAAAATTTCACTTTTTTGTGAAAATATCCACTAAATGAGGGAATAATATGTGTGAGGGTACCCCAGGAGAGTTCCAAATGTGTGTGGGTAAAATATATATCCCACGGGGGAAAAATTGAAAAAAGTTGAAAAATTTTTTTTTTTGGACTTAGTCATTTTTCCTGCGTTTATCAGACTTTCATATAGCGGAAATGTCAGTGAGCGTTCTGATTTCAGTTCCAGAGCGATTCGCCCAATGAGTCCTTGATATTTAGTCGTTTTCAACCAATTTTCTGGATTTTTGAAAATTTCACTTTTTTGTGAAAATATCCACTAAATGAGGGAATAATATGTGTGAGGGTACCCCAGGAGAATTCCAAATGTGTGTGGGTAGAATATATATCCCATGGGGGTAAAATTGAAAAAACTTGAAAAATGTTTTTTTTTGGACTTAGTCATTTTTCCGGCGTTTATCAGACTTTCAGATAGGGCAAATGTGAGTGAGCGTTCCGATTTCAGTTCCAGAGTGATTCGCCCAATGAGTCCTTGATATTTAGTCGTTTTCAGGGAATTTTCTGGATTTTTTAAAATTTCACTTTTTTGTGAAAATATCCACTAAATGAGGGAATAATATGTGTGAGGGTACCCCAGGAGAGTTCCAAATGTGTGTGGGTAGAATATATATCTCACGGGGATAAAACTGAAAAAAGTTGAAAAAAATATTTTTTTGGACTTAGTCATTTTTCCGTCGTTTATCAGACTTTCAGATAGGGGAAATGTCAGTGAGCATTCCAATTTCAGTTCCAGAGCGATTCGCCCAATGAGTCGTTTATATTTAGTCGTTTTCAGCCAATTTTCTGGATTTTTGAAAATTTCACTTTTTTGTGAAAATATCCACTAAATGAGGGAATAATATGTGTGAGGGTACCCCAGGAGAGTTCCAAATGTGTGTGGGTAGAATATATATCCCACGGGGATAAAATTGAAAAAAGTTGAAAAAAATTTTTTTTTGGACTTAGTCATTTGTCCGGCTTTTATCAGACTTTCAGATAGGGGAAATGTGAGTGAGCGTTCCGATTTCAGTTCCAGAGCGATTCGCCCAATGAGTCCTTGATATTTAGTCGTTTTCAGCCAATTTTCTGGATTTTTCAAAATTTCACTTTTTTGTGAAAATATCCACTAAATGAGGGAATAATATGTGTGAGGGTACCCCAGGAGAGTTCCAAATGTGTGTGGGTAGAATATATATCCCACGGGGATAAAATTGAAAAAAGTTGAAAAAAATTTTTTTTTGGACTTAGTCATTTGTCCGGCTTTTATCAGACTTTCAGATAGGGGAAATGTGAGTGAGCGTTCCGATTTCAGTTCCAGAGCGATTCGCCCAATGAGTCCTTGATATTTAGTCGTTTTCAGCCAATTTTCTGGATTTTTCAAAATTTCACTTTTTTGTGAAAATATCCACTAAATGAGGGAATAATATGTGTGAGGGTACCCCAGGAGAGTTCCAAATGTGTGTGGGTAGAATATATATCCCACGGGGATAAAATTGAAAAAAGTTGAAAAAAATTTTTTTTTGGACTTAGTAATTTTTCCGCCGTTCATCACACTTTCAGATAGGGGAAATGTCAGTGAGCATTCCGATTTCAGTTCCAGAGCGATTCGCCCAATGAGTCCTTTATATTTATTCCTTTTCAGCCAATTTTCTGGATTTTTGAAAATTTCACTTTTTTGTGAAAATATCCACTAAATGAGGGAATAATATGTGTGATGGTACCCCAGGAGAGTTCCAAATGTGTGTGGATAGAATATATATCCCACGGGGATAAAATTGAAAAAAGTTGAAAAAATTTTTCTTTTGGACTTAGTAATTTTTCCGGCGTTCATCAGACTTTCAGATAGGGAAAATGTCAGTGAGCATTCCGATTTCAGTTCCAGAGCGATTCGCCCAATGAGTCCTTGATATTTAGTCGTTATCAGCCAATTTTATGGATTTTTGAAAATTTCACTTTTTTGTGAAAATATCCACTAAATGAGGGAATAATATGTGTGAGGGTACCCCAGGAGAGTTCCAAATGTGTGTGGGTAGAATATATATCCCACGGGGGTAAAATTGAAAAAAGTTGAAAAAATATTTTTTTTGGACTTAGTCATTTTTCCTGCATTTATCAGACTTTCAGATAGGGGAAATGTCAGTGAGCGTTCTGATTTCAGTTCCAGAGCGATTCGCCCAATGAGTCCTTGATATTTAGTCGTTTTCAGGGAATTTTCTGGATTTTTTAAAATTTCACTTTTTTGTGAAAATATCCAGTAAATGAGGGAATAATATGTGTGAGGGTACCCCAGGAGAGTTCCAAATGTGTGTGGGTAGAATATATATCCCACGGGGATAAAATTGAAAAAAGTTGAAAAAAATTTTTTTTTGGACTTAGTAATTTTTCCGGCGTTCATCAGACTTTCAGATAGGGGAAATGTCAGTGAGCATTCCGATTTCAGTTCCAGAGCGATTCGCCCAATGAGTCCTTGATATTTAGTCGTTATCAGCCAATTTTCTGGATTTTTGAAAATTTCACTTTTTTGTGAAAATATCCACTAAATGAGGGAATAATATGTGTGAGGGTACCCCAGGAGAGTTCCAAATGTGTGTGGGTAGAATATATATCCCACGGGGTAAAATTGAAAAAAGTTGAAAAATTTTTTTTTTTGGACTTAGTCATTTTTCCGGCGTTTATCAGACTTTCAGATAGGGCAAATGTGAGTGAGCGTTCCGATTTCAGTTCCAGAGCGATTCGCCCAATGAGTCCTTGATATTTAGTCGTTTTCAGGGAATTTTCTGGATTTTTTAAAATTTCACTTTTTTGTGAAAATATCCACTAAATGAGGGAATAATATGTGTGAGGGTACCCCAGGAGAGTTCCAAATGTGTGTGGGTAAAATATATATCCCACGGGGGAAAAATTGAAAAAAGTTGAAAAATTTTTTTTTTTGGACTTAGTCATTTTTCCGGCGTTTATTAGACTTTCAGATAGGGGAAACGTCAGTGAGTGTTCCGATTTCAGTTCCAGAGCGTTTCGCCCAATGAGTCCTTGATGTTTAGTCGTTTTCAGCCAATTTTCTGGATTTTTAAAAATTTCACCTTTTTGTGAAAATATCCATTAAATGAGGGAATAATATGTGTGAGGGTACCCCAGGAGAGTTCCAAATGTGTGTGGGTAGAATATATATCCCACGATGGTAAAATTGAAAAAAATTTTTTTTTTGACTTAGTAATTTTTCCGCCGTTCATCACACTTTCAGATAGGGGAAATGTCAGTGAGCATTCCGATTTCAGTTCCAGAGCGATTCGCCCAATGAGTCCTTGATATTTAGTCGTTTTCAGCCAATTTTCTGGATCTTTGAAAATTTCACTTTTTTGTGAAAATATCCACTAAATGAGGGAATAATATGTGTGAGGGTAACCCAGGAGAGTTCCGAATGTGTGTAGGTAGAATATATATCCCACGGGGATAAAATTTAATAAAGTTTCAAAAAAATTTTTTTTTGGACTTAGTAATTTTTCTGCCGTTCATCACACTTTCAGATAGGGGAAATGTCAGTGAGCATTCCGATTTCAGTTCCAGAGCGATTCGCCCAATGAGTCCTTGATATTTAGTCGTTTTCAGCCAATTTTCTGGATTTTTCAAAATTTCACTTTTTTGTGAAAATATCCACTAAATGAGGGAATAATATGTGTGAGGGTACCCCAGGAGAGTTCCAAATGTGTGTGGGTAAAATATATATCCCACGGGGGTAAAATTGAAAAAAGTTGAAAAATTTTTTTTTTTGGACTTAGTCATTTTTCCGGCGTTTATCAGACTTTCAGATAGGGCAAATGTGAGTGAGCGTTCCGATTTCAGTTCCAGAGCGATTCGCCCAATGAGTCCTTGATATTTAGTCGTTTTCAGGGAATTTTCTGGATTTTTTAAAATTTCACTTTTTTGTGAAAAAATCCACTAAATGAGGGAATAATATGTGTGAGGGTACCCCAGGAGAGTTCCAAATGTGTGTGGGTAAAATATATATCCCACGGGGGAAAAATTGAAAAAAGTTGAAAAATTTTTTTTTTTGGACTTAGTCATTTTTCCGGCGTTTATCAGACTTTCAGATAGGGCAAATGTGAGTGAGCGTTCCGATTTCAGTTCCAGAGTGATTCTCCCAATGAGTCCTTGATATTTATTCCTTTTCAGCCAATTTTCTGGATTTTTGAAAATTTCACTTTTTTGTGAAAATATCCACTAAATGAGGGAATAATATGTGTGAGGGTACCCCAGGAGAGTTCCAAATGTGTGTGGGTAGAATATCTATCTCACGGGGATAAAACTGAAAAAAGTTGAAAAAAATATTTTTTTGGACTTAGTCATTTTTCCGTCGTTTATCAGACTTTCAGATAGGGGAAATGTCAGTGAGCATTCCAATTTCAGTTCCAGAGCGATTCGCCCAATGAGTCCTTGATATTTAGTCGTTTTCAGCCAATTTTCTGGATTTTTCAAAATTTCACTTTTTTGTGAAAATATCCACTAAATGAGGGAATAATATGTGTGAGGGTACCCCAGGAGAGTTCCAAATGTGTGTGGGTAGAATATATATCCCACGGGGGTAAAATTGAAAAAAAGTTGAAAAAATATTTTTTTTGGACTTAGTCATTTTTCCTGCGTTTATCAGACTTTCAGATAGGGGAAATGTCAGTGAGCATTCTGATTTCAGTTCCAGAGCGATTCGCCCAATGAGTCCTTGATATTTAGTCGTTTTCAGGGAATTTTCTAGATTTTTTAAAATTTCACTTTTTTGTGAAAATATCCAGTAAATGAGGGAATAATATGTGTGAGGGTACCCCAGGAGAGTTCCAAATGTGTGTGGGTAGAATATATATCCCACGGGGATAAAATTGAAAAAAGTTGAAAAAATTTTTTTTTTGGACTTAGTAATTTTTCCGGCGTTCATCAGACTTTCAGATAGGGGAAATGTCAGTGAGCATTCCGATTTCAGTTCCAGAGCGATTCGCCCAATGAGTCCTTGATATTTAGTCGTTATCAGCCAATTTTCTGGATTTTTGAAAATTTCACTTTTTTGTGAAAATATCCACTAAATGAGGGAATAATATGTGTGAGGGTACCCCAGGAGAGTTCCAAATGTGTGTGGGTAGAATATATATCCCACGGGGGTAAAATTGAAAAAAGTTGAAAAATTTTTTTTTTTGGACTTAGTCATTTTTCCGGCGTTTATCAGACTTTCAGATAGGGGAAATGTCAGTGAGAATTCCGATTTCAGTTCCAGAGCGATTCGCCCAATGAGTCCTTGATATTTAGTCGTTTTCAGCCAATTTTCTGGATTTTTGAAAATTTCACTTTTTTGTGAAAATATCCACTAAATAAGGGAATAATATGTGTGAGGGTACCCCAGGAGAGTTCCAAATGTGTGTGGGTAGAATGTATATCTCACGGGGATAAAACTGAAAAAAGTTGAAAAAAAATTTTTTTTGGACTTAGTCATTTTTCCGTCGTTTATCAGACTTTCAGATAGGGGAAATGTCAGTGAGCATTCCAATTTCAGTTCCAGAGCGATTCGCCCAATGAGTCCGTGATATTTAGTCGTTTTCAGCCAATTTTCTGGATTTTTAAAAATTTCACTTTTCTGTGAAAATATCCACTAAATGAGGGAATAATATGTGTGATGGTACCCCAGGAGAGTTCCAAATGTGTGTGGGTAGAATATATATCCCACGGGGATAAAATTGAAAAAAGTTGAAAAAATTTTTTTTTTGGACTTAGTAATTTTTCCGGCGTTCATCAGACTTTCATATAGGGGAAATGTCAGTGAGCATTCTGATTTCAGTTCCAGAGCGATTCTCCCAATGAGTCCTTGATATTTATTCCTTTTCAGCCAATTTTCTGGATTTTTGAAAATTTCACTTTTTTGTGAAAATATCCACTAAATGAGGGATTAATATGTGTGAGGGTACCCCAGGAGAGTTCCAAATGTGTGTGGGTAGAATATATATCCCACAGGGATAAAATTGAAAAAAGTTGAAAAAAAATTTTTTTTGGACTTAGTCATTTTTCCGGCGTTTATCAGACTTTCAGATAGGGGAAATGTCAGTGAGCATTCCAATTTCAGTTCCAGAGCGATTCGCCCAATGAGTCCTTGATATTTAGTCGTTTTCAGCCAATTTTCTGGATTTTTAAAAATTTCACTTTTCTGTGAAAATATCCACTAAATGAGGGAATAATATGTGTGAGGGTAACCCAGGAGAGTTCCACATGTGTGTGGGTAGAATATATATCTCACGGGGATAAAATTGAAAAAAGTTGAAAAAATTTTTTTTTTGGACTTAGTCATTTGTCTGGCGTTTATCAGACTTTCAGATAGGGGAAATGTCAGTGAGCATTCCAATTTCAGTTCCAGAGCGATTCGCCCAATGAGTCCTTGATATTTAGTCGTATTCAGCCAATTTTCAGGATTTTTGAAAATTTCACTTTTTTGTGAAAATATCCACTAAATGAGGGAATAATATGTGTGAGGGTACCCCAGGAGAGTTCCAAATGTGTGTGGGTAGAATATATATCCCACGGGGATAAAATTGAAAAAAGTTTCAAAAAAATTTTTTTTGGACTTAGTAATTTTTCTGCCGTTCATCACACTTTCAGATAGGGGAAATGTCAGTGAGCATTCCGATTTCAGTTCCAGAGCGATTCGCCCAATGAGTCCTTGATATTTAGTCGTTTTCAGCCAATTTTCTGGATTTTTGAAAATTTCACTCTTTTGTGAAAATATCCACTAAATGAGGGAATAATATGTGTGAGGGTACCCCAGGAGAGTTCCAAATGTGTGTGGGTAGAATATATATCCCACGGGGGTAAAATTGAAAAAAGTTGAAAAATTTTTTTTTTTTGACTTAATAATTTTTCCGCCGTTCATCACACTTTCAGATAGGGGAAATGTCAGTGAGCATTCCGATTTCAGTTCCAGAGCGATTCGCCCAATGAGTCCTTGATATTTAGTCGTTTTCAGCCAATTTTCTGGATTTTTCAAAATTTCACTTTTTTGTGAAAATATCCACTAAATAAGGGAATAATATGTGTGAGGGTACCCCAGGAGAGTTCCAAATGTGTGTGGGTAGAATATATATCTCACGGGGATAAAACTGAAAAAAGTTGAAAAAAATTTTTTTTTGGACTTAGTCATTTTTCCGTCGTTTATCAGACTTTCAGATAGGGGAAATGTCAGTGAGCATTCCAATTTCAGTTCCAGAGCGATTCGCCCAATGAGTCCTTGATATTTAGTCGTTTTCAGCCAATTTTCTGGATTTTTAAAAATTTCACTTTTCTGTGAAAATATCCACTAAATGAGGGAATAATATGTGTGAGGGTACCCAAGGAGAGTTCCAAATGTGTGTGGGTAGAATTTATATCCTACGGGGGTAAAATTGAAAAAAGTTGAAAAAAATTTTTTTTTGGACTTAGTCATTTTTCCGGCGTTTATCAGACTTTCAGATAGGGGAAATGTCAGTGAGTGTTCTGATTTCAGTTCCAGAGCGATTCACCCAATGAGTCCTTGATATTTAGTCATTTTCAGCCAATTTTCAGGATTTTTGAAAATTTCACTTTTTTGTGAAAATATCCACTAAATGAGGGAATAATATGTGTGAGGGTACCCCAGGAGAGTTCCAAATGTGTGTGGGTAGAATATATATCCCACGGGGGTAAAATTGAAAAAAGTTGAAAAATTTTTTTTTTTGGTCTTAGTCATTTTTCCGGCGTTTATCAGACTTTCAGATAGGGGAAATGTCAGTGAGCATTCCGATTTCAGTTCCAGAGCAATTCGCCCAATGAGTCCTTGATATTTAGTCGTTTTCAGCCAATTTTCTGGATTTTTGAAAATTTCACTTTTTTGTGAAAATATCCACTAAATGAGGGAATAATATGTGTGAGGGTACCCCAGGAGAGTTATAAATGTGTGTGGGTAGAATATATATCCCACGGGGATAAAATTGAAAAAAGTTGAAAAAATTTTTTTTTTCGACTTACTAATTTTTCCGGCGTTCATCAGACTTTCAGATAGGGGAAATGTGAGTGAGCGTTCCGATTTCAGTTCCAGAGCGATTCGCCCAATGAGTCCTTGATATTTAGTCGTTTTCAGCCAATTTTCTGGATTTTTAAAAATTTCACTTTTTTGTGAAAATATCCACTAAACGAGGGAATAATATGTGTGAGGGTACCCCAGGAGAGTTATAAATGTGTGTGGGTAGAATATATATCCCACGGGGGTAAAATTGAAAAATTTTTTTTTTTGGACTTAGTCATTTTTCCGGCGTTTATCAGACTTTCAGATAGGGGAAATGTCAGTGAGTGTTCTGATTTCAGTTCCAGAGCGATTCGCCCAATGAGTCCTTGATATTTAGTCATTTTCAGCCAATTTTCAGGATTTTTGAAATTTTAACTTTTTTGTGAAAATATCCACTAAATGAGGGAATAATATGTGTGAGGGTACCCCAGGAGAGTTCCAAATGTGTGTGGGTAGAATATATATCCCACGGGGGTAAAATTGAAAAAAGTTGAAAAATTTTTTTTTTTGGTCTTAGTCATTTTTCCGGCGTTTATCAGACTTTCAGATAGGGGAAATGTCAGTGAGCATTCCGATTTCAGTTCCAGAGCGATTCGCCCAATGAGTCCTTGATATTTAGTCGTTTTCAGCCAATTTTCTGGATTTTTGAAAATTTCACCTTTTTGTGAAAATATCCACTAAATGACGGAATAATATGTGTGAGGGTACCCCAGGAGAGTTCCAAATGTGTGTGGGTAGAATATATATCCCACGGGGGTAAAATTGAAAAAAGTTGAAAAATTTTTTTTTTTTTGGACTTAATCATTTTTCCGGCGTTTATCATACTTTCAGATAGGGGAAATGTGAGTGAGCGTTCCGATTTCAGTTCCAGAGCGATTCACCCAATGAGTCCTTGATATTTAGTCGTTTTCAGCCAATTTTCTGGATTTTTGAAAATTTCACTTTTTTGTGAAAATATCCACTAAATGACGGAATAATATGTGTGAGGGTACCCCAGGAGAGTTCCAAATGTGTGTGGGTAGAATATATATCCCACGGGGGTAAAATTGAAAAAAGTTGAAAAAAATTTTTTTTGGGACTTACTAATTTTTCCGGCGTTCATCAGACTTTCAGATAGTTGAAATGTCAGTAAGCATTCTGATATCAGTTCCAGAGCGATTCGCCCAATGAGTCCTTGATATTTAGTCGTTTTCAGCCAATTTCTGGATTTTTGAAAATTTCACTTTTTTGTGAAAATATCCACTAAATGAGGGAATAATATGTGTGAGGGTACCCAAGGAGAGTTCCAAATGTGTGTGGGTAGAATTTATATCCTACGGGGGTAAAATTGAAAAAAGTTGAAAAAATTTTTTTTTTGGACTTAGTCATTTTTCCGGCGTTTATCAGACTTTCAGATAGGGGAAATGTCAGTGAGTGTTCTGATTTCAGTTCCAGAGCGATTCACCCAATGAGTCCTTGATATTTAGTGATTTTCAGCCAATTTTCAGGAATTTTGAAAATTTCACTTTTTTGTGAAAATATCCACTAAATGAGGGAATAATATGTGTGAGGGTACCCCAGGAGAGTTCCAAATGTGTGTGGGTAGAATATATATCCCACGGGGGTAAAATTGAAAAAAGTTGAAAAAATTTTTTTTTTGGACTTAGTCATTTTTCCGGCGTTTATCAGACTTTCAGATAGAGGAAATGTCAGTGAGCATTCCGATTTCAGTTCCAGAGTGATTCGCCCAATGAGTCCTTGATATTTAGTCGTTTTCAGCCAATTTTCTGGATTTTTAAAAATTTCACTTTTTTGTGAAAATATCCACTAAATGAGGGAATAATATGTGTGAGGGTACCCCAGGAGAGTTATAAATGTGTGTGGGTAGAATATATATCCCACGGGGGTAAAATTGAAAAAAGTTGAAAAATTTTTTTTTTGGACTTAGTCATTTTTCCGGCGTTTATCAGACTTTCAGATAGCGGAAATGTCAGTGAGCATTCCGATTTCAGTTCCAGAGCAATTCGCCCAATGAGTCCTTGATATTTAGTCGTTTTCAGCCAATTTTCTGGATTTTTAAAAATTTCACTTTTTTGTGAAAATATCCACTAAATGAGGGAATAATATGTGTGAGGGTACCCCAGGAGAGTTATAAATGTGTGTGGGTAGAATATATATCCCACGGGGATAAAATTGAAAAAAGTTGAAAAAAATTTTTTTTTCGACTTACTAATTTTTCCGGTGTTCATCAGACTTTCAGATAGGGGAAATGTGAGTGAGCGTTCCGATTTCAGTTCCAGAGCGATTCGCCCAATGAGTCCTTGATATTTAGTCGTTTTCAGCCAATTTTCTGGATTTTTAAAAATTTCACTTTTTTGTGAAAATATCCACTAAATGAGGGAATAATATGTGTGAGGGTACCCCAGGAGAGTTATAAATGTGTGTGGGTAGAATATATATCCCACAGGGATAAAATTGAAAAAAGTTGAAAAAAATTTTTTTTTCGACTTACTAATTTTTCCGGCGTTCATCAGACTTTCAGATAGGGGAAATGTGAGTGAGCGTTCCGATTTCAGTTCCAGAGCGATTCGCCCAATGAGTCCTTGATATTTAGTCGTTTTCAGCCAATTTCTGGATTTTTAAAAATTTCACTTTTCTGTGAAAATATCCACTAAATGAGGGAATAATATGTGTGAGGGTAACCCAGGAGAGTTCCACATGTGTGTGGGTAGAATATATATCTCACAGGGAAAAAATTGAAAAAAGTTGAAAAAAATTTTTTTTTGGACTTAGTCATTTGTCTGGCGTTTATCAGACTTTCAGATAGGGGAAATGTCAGTGAGCATTCCGATTTCAGTTCCAGAGCGATTCGGCCAATGAGTCCTTGATATTTAGTCGTTATCAGCCAATTTTCTGGATTTTTGAAAATTTCACTTTTTTGTGAAAATATCCACTAAATGAGGGAATAATATGTGTGATGGTACCCCAGGAGAGTTCCAAATGTGTGTGGGTAGAATATATATCCCACGGGGATAAAATTGAAAAAAGTTGAAAAAATTTTTTTTTTGGACTTAGTAATTTTTCCGGCGTTCATCAGACTTTCAGATAGGGGAAATGTCAGTGAGCATTCCGATTTCAGTTCCAGAGCGATTCGCCCAATGAGTCCTTGATATTTATTCCTTTTCAGCCAATTTTCTGGATTTTTGAAAATTTCACTTTTTTGTGAAAATATCCACTAAATGAGGGAATAATATGTGTGAGGGTACCCCAGGAGAGTTCCAAATGTGTGTGGGTAGAATATATATCCCACAGGGATAAAATTGAAAAAAGTTGAAAAAAAATTTTTTTTGGACTTAGTCATTTTTCCGGCGTTTATCAGACTTTCAGATAGGGGAAATGTCAGTGAGCATTCCAATTTCAGTTCCAAGCGATTCGCCCAATGAGTCCTTGATATTTAGTCGTTTTCAGCCAATTTTCTGGATTTTTAAAAATTTCACTTTTCTGTGAAAATATCCACTAAATGAGGGAATAATATGTGTGAGGGTAACCCAGGAGAGTTCCACATGTGTGTGGATAGAATATATATCTCACGGGGATAAAATTGAAAAAAGTTGAAAAAATTTTTTTTTTGGACTTAGTCATTTGTCTGGCGTTTATCACACTTTCAGATAGGGGAAATGTCAGTGAGCATTCCAATTTCAGTTCCAGAGCGATTCGCCCAATGAGTCCTTGATATTTAGTCGTATTCAGCCAATTTTCAGGATTTTTGAAAATTTCACTTTTTTGTGAAAATATCCACTAAATGAGGGAATAATATGTGTGAGGGTACCCCAGGAGAGTTCCAAATGTGTGTGGGTAGAATATATATCCCACGGGGATAAAATTGAAAAAAGTTTCAAAAAAATTTTTTTTGGACTTAGTAATTTTTCTGCCGTTCATCACACTTTCAGATAGGGGAAATGTCAGTGAGCATTCCGATTTCAGTTCCAGAGCGATTCGCCCAATGAGTCCTTGATATTTAGTCGTTTTCAGCCAATTTTCTGGATTTTTGAAAATTTCACTTTTTTGTGAAAGTATCCACTAAATGAGGGAATAATATGTGTGAGGGTAACCCAGGAGAGTTCCACATGTGTGTGGGTAGAATATATATCTCACGGGGATAAAATTGAAAAAAGTTGAAAAAATTTTTTTTTTGGACTTAGTCATTTGTCTGGCGTTTATCAGACTTTCAGATAGGGGAAATGTGAGTGAGCGTTCCGATTTCAGTTCCAGAGCGATTCTCCCTATGAGTCCTTGATATTTATTCCTTTTCAGCCAATTTTCTGGATTTTTGAAAATTTCACTTTTTTGTGAAAATATCCACTAAATGAGGGAATAATATGTGTGAGGGTACCCCAGGAGAGTTCCAAATGTGTGTGGGTAGAATATATATCCCACAGGGATAAAATTGAAAAAAGTTGAAAAAAAAATTTTTTTGGACTTAGTCATTTTTCCGGCGTTTATCAGACTTTCAGATAGGGGAAATGTCAGTGAGCATTCCAATTTCAGTTCCAGAGCGATTCGCCCAATGAGTCCTTGATATTTAGTCGTTTTCAGACAATTTCTGGATTTTTGAAAATTTCACTTTTTTGTGAAAATATCCACTAAATGAGGGAATAATATGTGTGAGGGTACCCCAGGAGAGTTCCAAATGTGTGTGGGTAGAATATATATCCCACGGGGGTAAAATTGAAAAAATTTTTTTTTTGGACTTAGTCATTTTTCCGGCGTTTATCAGACTTTCAGATAGGGGAAATGTCAGTGAGTGTTCTGATTTCAGTTCCAGAGCGATTCGCCCAATGAGTCCTTGATATTTAGTCATTTTCAGCCAATTTTCAGGATTTTTGAAATTTTAACTTTTTTGTGAAAATATCCACTAAATGAGGGAATAATATGTGTGAGGGTACCCCAGGAGAGTTCCAAATGTGTGTGGGTAGAATATATATCCCACGGGGGTAAAATTGAAAAAAGTTGAAAAAATTTTTTTTTTGGACTTAGTCATTTTTCCGGCGTTTATCAGACTTTCAGATAGAGGAAATGTCAGTGAGCATTCCGATTTCAGTTCCAGAGTGATTCGCCCAATGAGTCCTTGATATTTAGTCGTTTTCAGCCAATTTTCTGGATTTTTAAAAATTTCACTTTTTTGTGAAAATATCCACTAAATGAGGGAATAATATGTGTGAGGGTACCCCAGGAGAGTTATAAATGTGTGTGGGTAGAATATATATCCCACGGGGGTAAAATTGAAAAAAGTTGAAAAATTTTTTTTTTGGACTTAGTCATTTTTCCGGCGTTTATCAGACTTTCAGATAGCGGAAATGTCAGTGAGCATTCCGATTTCAGTTCCAGAGCAATTCGCCCAATGAGTCCTTGATATTTAGTCGTTTTCAGCCAATTTTCTGGATTTTTAAAAATTTCACTTTTTTGTGAAAATATCCACTAAATGAGGGAATAATATGTGTGAGGGTACCCCAGGAGAGTTATAAATGTGTGTGGGTAGAATATATATCCCACGGGGATAAAATTGAAAAAAGTTGAAAAAAATTTTTTTTTCGACTTACTAATTTTTCCGGTGTTCATCAGACTTTCAGATAGGGGAAATGTGAGTGAGCGTTCCGATTTCAGTTCCAGAGCGATTCGCCCAATGAGTCCTTGATATTTAGTCGTTTTCAGCCAATTTTCTGGATTTTTAAAAATTTCACTTTTTTGTGAAAATATCCACTAAATGAGGGAATAATATGTGTGAGGGTACCCCAGGAGAGTTATAAATGTGTGTGGGTAGAATATATATCCCACAGGGATAAAATTGAAAAAAGTTGAAAAAAATTTTTTTTTCGACTTACTAATTTTTCCGGCGTTCATCAGACTTTCAGATAGGGGAAATGTGAGTGAGCGTTCCGATTTCAGTTCCAGAGCGATTCGCCCAATGAGTCCTTGATATTTAGTCGTTTTCAGCCAATTTCTGGATTTTTAAAAATTTCACTTTTCTGTGAAAATATCCACTAAATGAGGGAATAATATGTGTGAGGGTAACCCAGGAGAGTTCCACATGTGTGTGGGTAGAATATATATCTCACAGGGAAAAAATTGAAAAAAGTTGAAAAAAATTTTTTTTTGGACTTAGTCATTTGTCTGGCGTTTATCAGACTTTCAGATAGGGGAAATGTCAGTGAGCATTCCGATTTCAGTTCCAGAGCGATTCGGCCAATGAGTCCTTGATATTTAGTCGTTATCAGCCAATTTTCTGGATTTTTGAAAATTTCACTTTTTTGTGAAAATATCCACTAAATGAGGGAATAATATGTGTGATGGTACCCCAGGAGAGTTCCAAATGTGTGTGGGTAGAATATATATCCCACGGGGATAAAATTGAAAAAAGTTGAAAAAATTTTTTTTTTGGACTTAGTAACTTTTCCGGCGTTCATCAGACTTTCAGATAGGGGAAATGTCAGTGAGCATTCCGATTTCAGTTCCAGAGCGATTCGCCCAATGAGTCCTTGATATTTATTCCTTTTCAGCCAATTTTCTGGATTTTTGAAAATTTCACTTTTTTGTGAAAATATCCACTAAATGAGGGAATAATATGTGTGAGGGTACCCCAGGAGAGTTCCAAATGTGTGTGGGTAGAATATATATCCCACAGGGATAAAATTGAAAAAAGTTGAAAAAAAATTTTTTTTGGACTTAGTCATTTTTCCGGCGTTTATCAGACTTTCAGATAGGGGAAATGTCAGTGAGCATTCCAATTTCAGTTCCAAGCGATTCGCCCAATGAGTCCTTGATATTTAGTCGTTTTCAGCCAATTTTCTGGATTTTTAAAAATTTCACTTTTCTGTGAAAATATCCACTAAATGAGGGAATAATATGTGTGAGGGTAACCCAGGAGAGTTCCACATGTGTGTGGATAGAATATATATCTCACGGGGATAAAATTGAAAAAAGTTGAAAAAATTTTTTTTTTGGACTTAGTCATTTGTCTGGCGTTTATCACACTTTCAGATAGGGGAAATGTCAGTGAGCATTCCAATTTCAGTTCCAGAGCGATTCGCCCAATGAGTCCTTGATATTTAGTCGTATTCAGCCAATTTTCAGGATTTTTGAAAATTTCACTTTTTTGTGAAAATATCCACTAAATGAGGGAATAATATGTGTGAGGGTACCCCAGGAGAGTTCCAAATGTGTGTGGGTAGAATATATATCCCACGGGGATAAAATTGAAAAAAGTTTCAAAAAAATTTTTTTTGGACTTAGTAATTTTTCTGCCGTTCATCACACTTTCAGATAGGGGAAATGTCAGTGAGCATTCCGATTTCAGTTCCAGAGCGATTCGCCCAATGAGTCCTTGATATTTAGTCGTTTTCAGCCAATTTTCTGGATTTTTGAAAATTTCACTTTTTTGTGAAAGTATCCACTAAATGAGGGAATAATATATGTGAGGGTAACCCAGGAGAGTTCCACATGTGTGTGGGTAGAATATATATCTCACGGGGATAAAATTGAAAAAAGTTGAAAAAATTTTTTTTTTGGACTTAGTAATTTTTCTGCCGTTCATCACACTTTCAGATAGGGGAAATGTCAGTGAGCATTCCGATTTCAGTTCCAGAGCGATTCGCCCAATGAGTCCTTGATATTTAGTCGTTTTCAGCCAATTTTCTGGATTTTTAAAAATTTCACTTTTTTGTGAAAATATCCACTAAATGAGGGAATAATATGTGTGAGGGTACCCCAGGAGAGTTATAAATGTGTGTGGGTAGAATATATATCCCACGGGGGTAAAATTGAAAAAAGTTGAAAAATTTTTTTTTTGGACTTAGTCATTTTTCCGGCGTTTATCAGACTTTCAGATAGCGGAAATGTCAGTGAGCATTCCGATTTCAGTTCCAGAGCAATTCGCCCAATGAGTCCTTGATATTTATTCCTTTTCAGCCAATTTTCTGGATTTTTGAAAATTTCACTTTTTTGTGAAAATATCCACTAAATGAGGGAATAATATGTGTGAGGGTACCCCAGGAGAGTTCCAAATGTGTGTGGGTAGAATATATATCCCACAGGGATAAAATTGAAAAAAGTTGAAAAAAAAATTTTTTTGGACTTAGTCATTTTTCCGGCGTTTATCAGACTTTCAGATAGGGGAAATGTCAGTGAGCATTCCAATTTCAGTTCCAGAGCGATTCGCCCAATGAGTCCTTGATATTTAGTCGTTTTCAGACAATTTCTGGATTTTTGAAAATTTCACTTTTTTGTGAAAATATCCACTAAATGAGGGAATAATATGTGTGAGGGTACCCCAGGAGAGTTCCAAATGTGTGTGGGTAGAATATATATCCCACGGGGGTAAAATTGAAAAAAGTTGAAAAATTTTTTTTTTTGGTCTTAGTCATTTTTCCGGCGTTTATCAGACTTTCAGATAGGGGAAATGTCAGTGAGCATTCCGATTTCAGTTCCAGAGCAATTCGCCCAATGAGTCCTTGATATTTAGTCGTTTTCAGCCAATTTTCTGGATTTTTGAAAATTTCACTTTTTTGTGAAAATATCCACTAAATGAGGGAATAATATGTGTGAGGGTACCCCAGGAGAGTTATAAATGTGTGTGGGTAGAATATATATCCCACGGGGATAAAATTGAAAAAAGTTGAAAAAATTTTTTTTTTCGACTTACTAATTTTTCCGGCGTTCATCAGACTTTCAGATAGGGGAAATGTGAGTGAGCGTTCCGATTTCAGTTCCAGAGCGATTCGCCCAATGAGTCCTTGATATTTAGTCGTTTTCAGCCAATTTTCTGGATTTTTAAAAATTTCACTTTTTTGTGAAAATATCCACTAAATGAGGGAATAATATGTGTGAGGGTACCCCAGGAGAGTTATAAATGTGTGTGGGTAGAATATATATCCCACGGGGGTAAAATTGAAAAAATTTTTTTTTTGGACTTAGTCATTTTTCCGGCGTTTATCAGACTTTCAGATAGGGGAAATGTCAGTGAGTGTTCTGATTTCAGTTCCAGAGCGATTCGCCCAATGAGTCCTTGATATTTAGTCATTTTCAGCCAATTTTCAGGATTTTTGAAATTTTAACTTTTTTGTGAAAATATCCACTAAATGAGGGAATAATATGTGTGAGGGTACCCCAGGAGAGTTCCAAATGTGTGTGGGTAGAATATATATCCCACGGGGGTAAAATTGAAAAAAGTTGAAAAATTTTTTTTTTTGGTCTTAGTCATTTTTCCGGCGTTTATCAGACTTTCAGATAGGGGAAATGTCAGTGAGCATTCCGATCTCAGTTCCAGAGCGATTCGCCCAATGAGTCCTTGATATTTAGTCGTTTTCAGCCAATTTTCTGGATTTTTGAAAATTTCACCTTTTTGTGAAAATATCCACTAAATGACGGAATAATATGTGTGAGGGTACCCCAGGAGAGTTCCAAATGTGTGTGGGTAGAATATATATCCCACGGGGGTAAAATTGAAAAAAGTTGAAAAATTTTTTTTTTTTTGGACTTAATCATTTTTCCGGCGTTTATCATACTTTCAGATAGGGGAAATGTGAGTGAGCGTTCCGATTTCAGTTCCAGAGCGATTCGCCCAATGAGTCCTTGATATTTAGTCGTTTTCAGCCAATTTTCTGGATTTTTGAAAATTTCACTTTTTTGTGAAAATATCCACTAAATGACGGAATAATATGTGTGAGGGTACCCCAGGAGAGTTCCAAATGTGTGTGGGTAGAATATATATCCCACGGGGGTAAAATTGAAAAAAGTTGAAAAAAATTTTTTTTGGGACTTACTAATTTTTCCGGCGTTCATCAGACTTTCAGATAGTTGAAATGTCAGTAAGCATTCTGATATCAGTTCCAGAGCGATTCGCCCAATGAGTCCTTGATATTTAGTCGTTTTCAGCCAATTTCTGGATTTTTGAAAATTTCACTTTTTTGTGAAAATATCCACTAAATGAGGGAATAATATGTGTGAGGGTACCCAAGGAGAGTTCCAAATGTGTGTGGGTAGAATTTATATCCTACGGGGGTAAAATTGAAAAAAGTTGAAAAAATTTTTTTTTTGGACTTAGTCATTTTTCCGGCGTTTATCAGACTTTCAGATAGAGGAAATGTCAGTGAGCATTCCGATTTCAGTTCCAGAGTGATTCGCCCAATGAGTCCTTGATATTTAGTCGTTTTCAGCCAATTTTCTGGATTTTTGAAAATTTCACTTTTTTGTGAAAATATCCACTAAATGAGGGAATAATATGTGTGAGGGTACCCCAGGAGAGTTCCAAATGTGTGTGGGTAGAATATATATCCCACGGGGGTAAAATTGAAAAAAGTTGAAAAAATTTTTTTTTGGGACTTAGTCATTTTTCCGGCGTTTATCAGACTTTCAGATAGGGGAAATGTGAGTGATTGTTCCGATTTCAGTTCCAGAGCGATTCGCCCAATGAGTCCTTGATATTTAGTCGTTTTCAGCCAATTTTCTGGATTTTTAAAAATTTCACTTTTTTGTGAAAATATCCACTAAATGAGGGAATAATATGTGTGAGGGTACCCCAGGAGAGTTATAAATGTGTGTGGGTAGAATATATATCCCACGGGGGTAAAATTGAAAAAAGTTGAAAAATTTTTTTTTTGGACTTAGTCATTTTTCCGGCGTTTATCAGACTTTCAGATAGCGGAAATGTCAGTGAGCATTCCGATTTCAGTTCCAGAGCAATTCGCCCAATGAGTCCTTGATATTTAGTCGTTTTCAGCCAATTTTCTGGATTTTTAAAAATTTCACTTTTTTGTGAAAATATCCACTAAATGAGGGAATAATATGTGTGAGGGTACCCCAGGAGAGTTATAAATGTGTGTGGGTAGAATATATATCCCACGGGGATAAAATTGAAAAAAGTTGAAAAAAATTTTTTTTTCGACTTACTAATTTTTCCGGTGTTCATCAGACTTTCAGATAGGGGAAATGTGAGTGAGCGTTCCGATTTCAGTTCCAGAGCGATTCGCCCAATGAGTCCTTGATATTTAGTCGTTTTCAGCCAATTTTCTGGATTTTTAAAAATTTCACTTTTTTGTGAAAATATCCACTAAATGAGGGAATAATATGTGTGAGGGTACCCCAGGAGAGTTATAAATGTGTGTGGGTAGAATATATATCCCACAGGGATAAAATTGAAAAAAGTTGAAAAAAATTTTTTTTTCGACTTACTAATTTTTCCGGCGTTCATCAGACTTTCAGATAGGGGAAATGTGAGTGAGCGTTCCGATTTCAGTTCCAGAGCGATTCGCCCAATGAGTCCTTGATATTTAGTCGTTTTCAGCCAATTTCTGGATTTTTAAAAATTTCACTTTTCTGTGAAAATATCCACTAAATGAGGGAATAATATGTGTGAGGGTAACCCAGGAGAGTTCCACATGTGTGTGGGTAGAATATATATCTCACAGGGAAAAAATTGAAAAAAGTTGAAAAAAATTTTTTTTTGGACTTAGTCATTTGTCTGGCGTTTATCAGACTTTCAGATAGGGGAAATGTCAGTGAGCATTGCGATTTCAGTTCCAGAGCGATTCGGCCAATGAGTCCTTGATATTTAGTCGTTATCAGCCAATTTTCTGGATTTTTGAAAATTTCACTTTTTTGTGAAAATATCCACTAAATGAGGGAATAATATGTGTGATGGTACCCCAGGAGAGTTCCAAATGTGTGTGGGTAGAATATATATCCCACGGGGATAAAATTGAAAAAAGTTGAAAAAATTTTTTTTTTGGACTTAGTAATTTTTCCGGCGTTCATCAGACTTTCAGATAGGGGAAATGTCAGTGAGCATTCCGATTTCAGTTCCAGAGCGATTCGCCCAATGAGTCCTTGATATTTATTCCTTTTCAGCCAATTTTCTGGATTTTTGAAAATTTCACTTTTTTGTGAAAATATCCACTAAATGAGGGAATAATATGTGTGAGGGTACCCCAGGAGAGTTCCAAATGTGTGTGGGTAGAATATATATCCCACAGGGATAAAATTGAAAAAAGTTGAAAAAAAATTTTTTTGGGACTTAGTCATTTTTCCGGCGTTTATCAGACTTTCAGATAGGGGAAATGTCAGTGAGCATTCCAATTTCAGTTCCTGAGCGATTCGCCCAATGAGTCCTTGATATTTAGTCGTATTCAGCCAATTTTCAGGATTTTTGAAAATTTCACTTTTTTGTGAAAATATCCACTAAATGAGGGAATAATATGTGTGAGGGTAACCCAGGAGAGTTCCACATGTGTGTGGATAGAATATATATCTCACGGGGATAAAATTGAAAAAAGTTGAAAAAATTTTTTTTTTGGACTTAGTCATTTGTCTGGCGTTTATCAGACTTTCAGATAGGGGAAATGTCAGTGAGCATTCCAATTTCAGTTCCAGAGCGATTCGCCCAATGAGTCCTTGATATTTAGTCGTATTCAGCCAATTTTCAGGATTTTTGAAAATTTCACTTTTTTGTGAAAATATCCACTAAATGAGGGAATAATATGTGTGAGGGTACCCCAGGAGAGTTCCAAATGTGTGTGGGTAGAATATATATCCCACGGGGATAAAATTGAAAAAAGTTTCAAAAAAATTTTTTTTGGACTTAGTAATTTTTCTGCCGTTCATCACACTTTCAGATAGGGGAAATGTCAGTGAGCATTCCGATTTCAGTTCCAGAGCGATTCGCCCAATGAGTCCTTGATATTTAGTCGTTTTCAGCCAATTTTCTGGATTTTTGAAAATTTCACTTTTTTGTGAAAGTATCCACTAAATGAGGGAATAATATGTGTGAGGGTAACCCAGGAGAGTTCCACATGTGTGTGGGTAGAATATATATCTCACGGGGATAAAATTGAAAAAAGTTGAAAAAATTTTTTTTTTGGACTTAGTCATTTGTCTGGCGTTTATCAGACTTTCAGATAGGGGAAATGTGAGTGAGCGTTCCGATTTCAGTTCCAGAGCGATTCTCCCTATGAGTCCTTGATATTTATTCCTTTTCAGCCAATTTTCTGGATTTTTGAAAATTTCACTTTTTTGTGAAAATATCCACTAAATGAGGGAATAATATGTGTGATGGTACCCCAGGAGAGTTCCAAATGTGTGTGGGTAGAATATATATCCCACGGGGATAAAATTGAAAAAAGTTGAAAAAATTTTTTTTTTGGACTTAGTAATTTTTCCGGCGTTCATCAGACTTTCAGATAGGGGAAATGTCAGTGAGCATTCCGATTTCAGTTCCAGAGCGATTCGCCCAATGAGTCCTTGATATTTAGTCGTTATCAGCCAATTTTCTGGATTTTTGAAAATTTCACTTTTTTGTGAAAATATCCACTAAATGAGGGAATAATATGTGTGAGGGTACCCCAGGAGAGTTCCAAATGTGTGTGGGTAGAATATATATCCCACGGGGATAAAATTGAAAAAAGTTGAAAAAAATTTTTTTTTGGACTTAGTTATTTGTCCGGCTTTTATCAGACTTTCAGATAGGGGAAATGTGAGTGAGCGTTCCGATTTCAGTTCCATAGAGATTCGCCCCATGAGTCCTTGATATTTAGTCGTTTTCAGCCAATTTTCTGGATTTTTGAAAATTTCACTTTTTTGTGAAAATATCCACTAAATGAGGGAATAATATGTGTGAGGGTACCCCAGGAGAGTTCCAAATGTGTGTGGGTAGAATATATATCCCACGGGGGTAAAATTGAAAAAAGTTGAAAAAATATTTTATTTTGACTTAGTAATTTTTCCGCCGTTCATCACACTTTCAGATAGGGGAAATGTCAGTGAGCATTCCGATTTCAGTTCCAGAGCGATTCGCCCAATGAGTCCTTGATATTTAGTCGTTTTCAGCCAATTTTCTGGATTTTTCAAAATTTCACTTTTTTGTGAAAATATCCACTAAATGAGGGAATAATATGTGTGAGGGTACCCCAGGAGAGTTCCAAATGTGTGTGGGTAGAATATATATCCCACGGGGATAAAATTGAAAAAAGTTTTAAAAAATTTTTTTTTGGACTTAGTAATTTTTCCGCCGTTCATCACACTTTCAGATAGGGGAAATGTCAGTGAGCATTCCGATTTCAGTTCCAGAGCGATTCGCCCAATGAGTCCTTGATATTTAGTCGTTTTCAGCCAATTTTCTGGATTTTTGAAAATTTCACTTTTTTGTGAAAGTATCCACTAAATGAGGGAATAATATGTGTGAGGGTAACCCAGGAGAGTTCCACATGTGTGTGGGTAGAATATATATCTCACGGGGATAAAATTGAAAAAAGTTGAAAAATTTTTTTTTTTGGACTTAGTCATTTGTCTGGCATTTATCAGACTTTCAGATAGGGGAAATGTGAGTGAGCGTTCCGATTTCAGTTCCAGAGCGATTCTCCCTATGAGTCCTTGATATTTATTCCTTTTCAGCCAATTTTCTGGATTTTTGAAAATTTCACTTTTTTGTGAAAATATCCACTAAACGAGGGAATAATATGTGTGATGGTACACCAGGAGAGTTCCAAATGTGTGTGGGTAGAATATATATCCCACGGGGATAAAATTGAAAAAAGTTGAAAACATTTTTTTTTTGGACTTAGTAATTTTTCCTGCGTTTATCAGACTTTCAGATAGGGGAAATGTCAGTGAGCGTTCTGATTTCAGTTCCAGAGCGATTCGCCCAATGAGTCCTTGATATTTAGTCGTTTTCAGCCAATTTTCTGGATTTTTGAAAATTTCACTTTTTTGTGAAAATATCCACTAAATGAGGCAATAATATATGTGAGGGTACCCCAGGAGAATTCCAAATGTGTGTGGGTAGAATATATATCCCACGGGGGTAAAATTGAAAAAAGTTGAAAAATTTTTTTTTTTGGACTTAGTCATTTGTCTGGCATTTATCAGACTTTCAGATAGGGGAAATGTGAGTGAGCGTTCCGATTTCAGTTCCAGAGCGATTCTCCCTATGAGTCCTTGATATTTATTCCTTTTCAGCCAATTTTCTGGATTTTTGAAAATTTCACTTTTTTGTGAAAATATCCACTAAACGAGGGAATAATATGTGTGATGGTACCCCAGGAGAGTTCCAAATGTGTGTGGGTAGAATATATATCCCACGGGGATAAAATTGAAAAAAGTTGAAAAAATTTTTTTTTTGGACTTAGTTATTTTTCCGGCGTTCATCAGACTTTCAGATAGGGGAAATGTCAGTGAGCATTCCGATTTCAGTTCCAGAGCGATTCGCCCAATGAGTCCTTGATATTTAGTCGTTATCAGCCAATTTTCTGGATTTTTGAAAATTTCACTTTTTTGTGAAAATATCCACTAAATGAGGGAATAATATGTGTGAGGGTACCCCAGGAGAGTTCCAAATGTGTGTGGGTAGAATATATATCCCACGGGGGTAAAATTGAAAAAAGTTGAAAAAATATTTTTTTTGGACTTAGTCATTTGTCTGGCGTTTATCAGACTTTCAGATAGGGGAAATGTGAGTGAGCGTTCCGATTTCAGTTCCAGAGCGATTCTCCCTATGAGTCCTTGATATTTATTCCTTTTCAGCCAATTTTCTGGATTTTTGAAAATTTCACTTTTTTGTGAAAATATCCACTAAATGAGGGAATAATATGTGTGATGGTACCCCAGGAGAGTTCCAAATGTGTGTGGGTAGAATATATATCCCACGGGGGTAAAATTGAAAAAAGTTGAAAAAATATTTTTTTTGGACTTAGTCATTTTTCCTGCGTTTATCAGACTTTCAGATAGGGGAAATGTCAGTGAGCGTTCTGATTTCAGTTCCAGAGCGATTCGCCCAATGAGTCCTTGATATTTAGTCGTTTTCAGCCAATTTTCTGGATTTTTGAAAATTTCACTTTTTTGTGAAAATATCCACTAAATGAGGGAATAATATATGTGAGGGTACCCCAGGAGAATTCCAAATGTGTGTGGGTAGAATATATATCCCACGGGGGTAAAATTGAAAAAAGTTGAAAATTTTTTTTTTTTGGACTTAGTCATTTTTCCGGCGTTTATCAGACTTTCAGATAGGGCAAATGTGAGTGAGCGTTCCGATTTCAGTTCCAGAGCGATTCGCCCAATGAGTCCTTGATATTTAGACGTTTTCAGCCAATTTTCTGGATTTTTGAAAATTTCACTTTTTGGTGAAAATATCCACTAAATGAGGGAATAATATGTGTGAGGGTACCCCAGGAGAGTTCCAAATGTGTGTGGGTAAAATATATATCCCACGGGGGTAAAATTGAAAAAAGTTGAAAAATTTTTTTTTTTGGACTTAGTCATTTTTCCGGCGTTTATCAGACTTTCAGATAGGGCAAATGTGAGTGAGCGTTCCGATTTCAGTTCCAGAGCGATTCTCCCAATGAGTCCTTGATATTTAGTCGTTTTCAGCCAATTTTCTGGATTTTTAAAAATTTCACTTTTCTGTGAAAATATCCACTAAATGAGGGAATAATATGTGTGAGGGTAACCCAGGAGAGTTCCACATGTGTGTGGGTAGAATATATATCTCACAGGGAAAAAATTGAAAAAAGTTGAAAAAAATTTTTTTTTGGACTTAGTCATTTGTCTGGCGTTTATCAGACTTTCAGATAGGGGAAATGTGAGTGAGCGTTCCGATTTCAGTTCCAGAGCGATTCTCCCTATGAGTCCTTGATATTTATTCCTTTTCAGCCAATTTTCTGGATTTTTGAAAATTTCACTTTTTTGTGAAAATATCCACTAAATGAGGGAATAATATGTGTGATGGTACCCCAGGAGAGTTCCAAATGTGTGTGGGTAGAATATATATCCCACGGGGGTAAAATTGAAAAAAGTTGAAAAATTTTTTTTTTTTGACTTAGTAATTTTTCCGGCATTTATCAGACTTTCAGATAGGGGAAATGTCAGTGAGCGTTACGATTTCAGTTCCAGAGCGAATCGCCAAATGAGTCCTTGATATGTAGTCGTTTTCAGCCAATTTTCTGGATTTTTGAAAATTTCACTTTTTTGTGAAAATATCCACTAAATGAGGGAATAATATGTGTGAGGGTAACCCAGGAGAGTTCCAAATGTGTGTGCGTAGAATATATATCCCACGGGGATAAAATTGAAAAAAGTTTAAAAAAATTTTTTTTTGGACTTAGTCATTTTTCCGGCGTTTATCAGACTTTCAGATAGGGGAAATGTCAGTGAGCATTCCGATTTCAGTTCCAGAGCGATTCGCCCAATGAGTCCTTGATATTTAGTCGTTTTCAGCCAATTTTCTGGATTTTTGAAAATTTCACTTTTTTGTGAAAATATCCACTAAATGAGGGAATAATATGTGTGAGGGTAACCCAGGAGAGTTCCAAATGTGTGTGGGTAGAATATATATCTCACGGAGATAAAATTGAAAAAAGTTGAAAAAAATTTTTTTTTGGACTTTGTAATTTTTCCGCCGTTCATCACACTTTCAGATAGGGGAAATGTCAGTGAGCATTCCGATTTCAGTTCCAGAGCGATTCGCCCAATGAGTACTTGATATTTAGTCGTTATTAGCCAATTTTCTGCATTTTTGAAAATTTCACTTTTTTGTGAAAATATCCACTAAATGTGGGAATAATATGTGTGAGGGTAACCCAGGAGAGTTCCAAATGTGTGTGGGTAGAATATATATCCCACGGGGATAAAATTGAAAAAAGTTGAAAAAATTTTTTTTTTGTACTTAGTAATTTTTCCGGCATTTATCAGACTTTCAGATAGGGGAAATGTCAGCGAGCGTTACGATTTCAGTTCCAGAGCGAATCGCCAAATGAGTCCTTGATATTTAGTCGTTTTCAGCCAATTTTCTGGATTTTTGAAAATTTCACTTTTTTGTGAAAATATCCACTAAATGAGGGAATAATATGTGTGAGGGTACGCCAGGAGAGTTCCAAATGTGTGTGGGTAGAGTATATATCCCACGGGGATAAAATTGAAAAAAGTTGAAAAAAATTTTTCTTTGGACTTAGTAATTTTTCCGGCGTTCATCAGACTTTCAGATAGGGGAAATGTCAGTGAGCATTCCGATTTCAGTTCCAGAGCGATTCACCCAATGAGTCCTTGAAATTTAGTCGTATTCAGCCAATTTTCAGGATTTTTGAAAATTTCACTTTTTTGTGAAAATATCCACTAAATGAGGGAATAATATGTGTGAGGGTACCCCAGGAGAGTTCCAAATGTGTGTGGGTAGAATATATATCTCACGGGGAAAAAATTGAAAAAAGTTGAAAAAAATTTTTTTTTGGACTTAGTCATTTGTCTGCCGTTTATCAGACTTTCAGTTAGGGGAAATGTCAGTGAGCATTCCAATTTCAGTTCCAGAGCGATTCGCCCAATGAGTCCTTGATATTTAGACGTATTCAGCCAATTTTCAGGATTTTTGAAAATTTCACTTTTTTGTGAAAATATCCACTAAATGAGGGAATAATATGTGTGAGGGTACCCCAGGAGAGTTCCAAATGTGTGTGGGTAGAATATATATCCCACGGGGGTAAAATTGAAAAAAGTTGAAAAATTTTTTTTTTTTGACTTAGTAATTTTTCCGCCGTTCATCACACTTTCAGATAGGGGAAATGTCAGTGAGCATTCCGATTTCAGTTCCAGAGCGATTCGCCCAATGAGTCCTTGATATTTAGTCGTTTTCAGCCAATTTTCTGGATTTTTGAAAATTTCACTTTTTTGTGAAAATATCCACTAAATGAGGGAATAATATGTGTGAGGGTACCCCAGGAGACTTCCAAATGTGTGTGGGTAGAATATATATCCCACGGGGATAAAATTGAAAAAAGTTTAAAAAAAATTTTTTTTGGACTTAGTAATTTTTCTGCCGTTCATCACACTTTCAGATAGGGGAAATGTCAGTGAGCATTCCGATTTCAGTTCCAGAGCGATTCGCCCAATGAGTCCTTGATATTTAGTCGTTTTCAGCCAATTTTCTGGATTTTTGAAAATTTCACTTTTTTGTGAAAATATCCACTAAATGAGGGAATAATATGTGTGAGGGTACCCCAGGAGAGCTCCAAATGTGTGTGGGTAGAATATATATCCCACGGGGGTAAAATTGAAAAAAGTTGAAAAATTTTTTTTTTTTGACTTAGTAATTTTTCCGGCATTTATCAGACTTTCAGATAGGGGAAATGTCAGTGAGCGTTACGATTTCAGTTCCAGAGCGAATCGCCAAATGAGTCCTTGATATGTAGTCGTTTTCAGCCAATTTTCTGGATTTTTAAAAATTTCACTTTTCTGTGAAAATATCCACTAAATGAGGGAATAATATGTGTGAGGGTAACCCAGGAGAGTTCCACATGTGTGTGGGTAGAATATATATCTCACGGGGATAAAATTGAAAAAAGTTGAAAAAATTTTTTTTTTGGACTTAGTCATTTGTCTGGCGTTTATCAGACTTTCAGATAGGGGAAATGTCAGTGAGCATTCCAATTTCAGTTCCAGAGCGATTCGCCCAATGAGTCCTTGATATTTAGTCGTATTCAGCCAATTTTCAGGATTTTTGAAAATTTCACTTTTTTGTGAAAATATCCACTAAATGAGGGAATAATATGTGTGAGGGTACCCCAGGAGAGTTCCAAATGTGTGTGGGTAGAATATATATCCCACGGGGATAAAGTTGAAAAAAGTTTCAAAAAATTTTTTTTTGGACTTAGTAATTTTTCTGCCGTTCATCACACTTTCAGATAGGGGAAATGTCAGTGAGCATTCCGATTTCAGTTCCAGAGCGATTCGCCCAATGAGTCCTTGATATTTAGTCGTTTTCAGCCAATTTTCTGGATTTTTCAAAATTTCACTTTTTTGTGAAAATATCCACTAAATGAGGGAATAATATGTGTGAGGGTACCCCAGGAGAGTTCCAAATGTGTGTGGGTAGAATATATATCCCACGGGGATAAAATTGAAAAAAGTTGAAAAAAATTTTTTTTTGGACTTAGTCATTTGTCTGGCGTTTATCAGACTTTCAGATAGGGGAAATGTCAGTGAGCATTCCAATTTCAGTTCCAGAGCGAATCGCCCAATGAGTCCTTGATATTTAGTCGTATTCAGCCAATTTTCAGGATTTTTGAAAATTTCACTTTTTTGTGAAAATATCCACTAAATGAGGGAATAATATGTGTGAGGGTACCCCAGGAGACTTCCAAATGTGTGTGGGTAGAATATATATCCCACGGGGATAAAATTGAAAAAAGTTTAAAAAAAATTTTTTTTGGACTTAGTAATTTTTCTGCCGTTCATCACACTTTCAGATAGGGGAAATGTCAGTGAGCATTCCGATTTCAGTTCCAGAGCGATTCGCCCAATGAGTCCTTGATATTTAGTCGTTTTCAGCCAATTTTCTGGATTTTTGAAAATTTCACTTTTTTGTGAAAATATCCACTAAATGAGGGAATAATATGTGTGAGGGTACCCCAGGAGAGCTCCAAATGTGTGTGGGTAGAATATATATCCCACGGGGGTAAAATTGAAAAAAGTTGAAAAATTTTTTTTTTTTGACTTAGTAATTTTTCCGGCATTTATCAGACTTTCAGATAGGGGAAATGTCAGTGAGCGTTACGATTTCAGTTCCAGAGCGAATCGCCAAATGAGTCCTTGATATGTAGTCGTTTTCAGCCAATTTTCTGGATTTTTGAAAATTTCACTTTTTTGTGAAAATATCCACTAAATGAGGGAATAATATGTGTGAGGGTAACCCAGGAGAGTTCCAAATGTGTGTGCGTAGAATATATATCCCACGGGGATAAAATTGAAAAAAGTTTAAAAAAATTTTTTTTTGGACTTAGTCATTTTTCCGGCGTTTATCAGACTTTCAGATAGGGGAAATGTCAGTGAGCATTCCGATTTCAGTTCCAGAGCGATTCGCCCAATGAGTCCTTGATATTTAGTCGTTTTCAGCCAATTTTCTGGATTTTTGAAAATTTCACTTTTTTGTGAAAATATCCACTAAATGAGGGAATAATATGTGTGAGGGTAACCCAGGAGAGTTCCAAATGTGTGTGGGTAGAATATATATCTCACGGAGATAAAATTGAAAAAAGTTGAAAAAAATTTTTTTTTGGACTTTGTAATTTTTCCGCCGTTCATCACACTTTCAGATAGGGGAAATGTCAGTGAGCATTCCGATTTCAGTTCCAGAGCGATTCGCCCAATGAGTACTTGATATTTAGTCGTTATTAGCCAATTTTCTGCATTTTTGAAAATTTCACTTTTTTGTGAAAATATCCACTAAATGTGGGAATAATATGTGTGAGGGTAACCCAGGAGAGTTCCAAATGTGTGTGGGTAGAATATATATCCCACGGGGATAAAATTGAAAAAAGTTGAAAAAATTTTTTTTTTGTACTTAGTAATTTTTCCGGCATTTATCAGACTTTCAGATAGGGGAAATGTCAGCGAGCGTTACGATTTCAGTTCCAGAGCGAATCGCCAAATGAGTCCTTGATATTTAGTCGTTTTCAGCCAATTTTCTGGATTTTTGAAAATTTCACTTTTTTGTGAAAATATCCACTAAATGAGGGAATAATATGTGTGAGGGTACGCCAGGAGAGTTCCAAATGTGTGTGGGTAGAGTATATATCCCACGGGGATAAAATTGAAAAAAGTTGAAAAAAATTTTTCTTTGGACTTAGTAATTTTTCCGGCGTTCATCAGACTTTCAGATAGGGGAAATGTCAGTGAGCATTCCGATTTCAGTTCCAGAGCGATTCACCCAATGAGTCCTTGAAATTTAGTCGTATTCAGCCAATTTTCAGGATTTTTGAAAATTTCACTTTTTTGTGAAAATATCCACTAAATGAGGGAATAATATGTGTGAGGGTACCCCAGGAGAGTTCCAAATGTGTGTGGGTAGAATATATATCTCACGGGGAAAAAATTGAAAAAAGTTGAAAAAAATTTTTTTTTGGACTTAGTCATTTGTCTGCCGTTTATCAGACTTTCAGTTAGGGGAAATGTCAGTGAGCATTCCAATTTCAGTTCCAGAGCGATTCGCCCAATGAGTCCTTGATATTTAGACGTATTCAGCCAATTTTCAGGATTTTTGAAAATTTCACTTTTTTGTGAAAAGATCCACTAAATGAGGGAATAATATGTGTGAGGGTACCCCAGGAGAGTTCCAAATGTGTGTGGGTAGAATATATATCCCACGGGGGTAAAATTGAAAAAAGTTGAAAAATTTTTTTTTTTTGACTTAGTAATTTTTCCGCCGTTCATCACACTTTCAGATAGGGGAAATGTCAGTGAGCATTCCGATTTCAGTTCCAGAGCGATTCGCCCAATGAGTCCTTGATATTTAGTCGTTTTCAGCCAATTTTCTGGATTTTTGAAAATTTCACTTTTTTGTGAAAATATCCACTAAATGAGGGAATAATATGTGTGAGGGTACCCCAGGAGACTTCCAAATGTGTGTGGGTAGAATATATATCCCACGGGGATAAAATTGAAAAAAGTTTAAAAAAAATTTTTTTTGGACTTAGTAATTTTTCTGCCGTTCATCACACTTTCAGATAGGGGAAATGTCAGTGAGCATTCCGATTTCAGTTCCAGAGCGATTCGCCCAATGAGTCCTTGATATTTAGTCGTTTTCAGCCAATTTTCTGGATTTTTGAAAATTTCACTTTTTTGTGAAAATATCCACTAAATGAGGGAATAATATGTGTGAGGGTACCCCAGGAGAGCTCCAAATGTGTGTGGGTAGAATATATATCCCACGGGGGTAAAATTGAAAAAAGTTGAAAAATTTTTTTTTTTTGACTTAGTAATTTTTCCGGCATTTATCAGACTTTCAGATAGGGGAAATGTCAGTGAGCGTTACGATTTCAGTTCCAGAGCGAATCGCCAAATGAGTCCTTGATATGTAGTCGTTTTCAGCCAATTTTCTGGATTTTTAAAAATTTCACTTTTCTGTGAAAATATCCACTAAATGAGGGAATAATATGTGTGAGGGTAACCCAGGAGAGTTCCACATGTGTGTGGGTAGAATATATATCTCACGGGGATAAAATTGAAAAAAGTTGAAAAAATTTTTTTTTTGGACTTAGTCATTTGTCTGGCGTTTATCAGACTTTCAGATAGGGGAAATGTCAGTGAGCATTCCAATTTCAGTTCCAGAGCGATTCGCCCAATGAGTCCTTGATATTTAGTCGTATTCAGCCAATTTTCAGGATTTTTGAAAATTTCACTTTTTTGTGAAAATATCCACTAAATGAGGGAATAATATGTGTGAGGGTACCCCAGGAGAGTTCCAAATGTGTGTGGGTAGAATATATATCCCACGGGGATAAAATTGAAAAAAGTTTCAAAAAATTTTTTTTTGGACTTAGTAATTTTTCTGCCGTTCATCACACTTTCAGATAGGGGAAATGTCAGTGAGCATTCCGATTTCAGTTCCAGAGCGATTCGCCCAATGAGTCCTTGATATTTAGTCGTTTTCAGCCAATTTTCTGGATTTTTCAAAATTTCACTTTTTTGTGAAAATATCCACTAAATGAGGGAATAATATGTGTGAGGGTACCCCAGGAGAGTTCCAAATGTGTGTGGGTAGAATATATATCCCACGGGGATAAAATTGAAAAAAGTTGAAAAATTTTTTTTTTGAACTTAGTCATTTTTCCGGCGTTTATCAGACTTTCAGATAGGGCAAATGTGAGTGAGCGTTCCGATTTCAGTTCCAGAGCGATTCGCCCAATGAGTCCTTGATATTTAGTCGTTTTCAGCCAATTTTCTGGATTTTTGAAAATTTCACTTTTTGGTGAAAATATCCACTAAATGAGGGAATAATATGTGTGAGGGTACCCCGGGAGAGTTCCAAATGTGTGTGGGTAAAATATATATCCCACGGGGGTAAAATTGAAAAAAGTTGAAAAATTTTTTTTTTTGGACTTAGTCATTTTTCCGGCGTTTATCAGACTTTCAGATAGGGCAAATGTGAGTGAGCGTTCCGATTTCAGTTCCAGAGCGATTCTCCCAATGAGTCCTTGATATTTAGTCGTTTTCAGCCAATTTTCTGGATTTTTGAAAATTTCACTTTTTTGTGAAAATATCCACTAAATGAGGGAATAATATGTGTGAGGGTACCCCAGGAGAGTTCCAAATGTGTGTGGGTAGAATATATATCTCACGGGGATAAAACTGAAAAAAGTTGAAAAAAAATTTTTTTTGGACTTAGTCATTTTTCCGTCGTTTATCAGACTTTCAGATAGGGGAAATGTCAGTGAGCATTCCAATTTCAGTTCCAGAGCGATTCGCCCAATGAGTCCTTGATATTTAGTCGTTTTCAGCCAATTTTCTGGATTTTTAAAAATTTCACTTTTCTGTGAAAATATCCACTAAATGAGGGAATAATATGTGTGAGGGTAACCCAGGAGAGTTCCACATGTGTGTGGGTAGAATATATATCTCACGGGGATAAAATTGAAAAAAGTTGAAAAAATTTTTTTTTTGGACTTAGTCATTTGTCTGGCGTTTATCAGACTATCAGATAGGGGAAATGTCAGTGAGCATTCCAATTTCAGTTCCAGAGCGATTCGCCCAATGAGTCCTTGATATTTAGTCGTATTCAGCCAATTTTCAGGATTTTTGAAAATTTCACTTTTTTGTGAAAATATCCACTAAATGAGGGAATAATATGTGTGAGGGTACCCCAGGAGAGTTCCAAATGTGTGTGGGTAGAATATATATCCCACGGGGGTAAAATTGAAAAAAGTTGAAAAATTTTTTTTTTTTGACTTAGTAATTTTTCCGCCGTTCATCACACTTTCAGATAGGGGAAATGTCAGTGAGCATTCCGATTTCAGTTCCAGAGCGATTTGCCCAATGAGTCCTTGATATTTAGTCGTTTTCAGCCAATTTTCTGGATTTTTCAAAATTTCACTTTTTTGTGAAAATATCCACTAAATGAGGGAATAATATGTGTGAGGGTACCCCAGGAGAGTTCCAAATGTGTGTGGGTAGAATATATATCCCACGGGGATAAAATTGAAAAAAGTTTAAAAAAATTTTTTTTTGGACTTAGTAATTTTTCCGCCGTTCATCACACTTTCAGATAGGGGAAATGTCAGTGAGCATTCCGATTTCAGTTCCAGAGCGATTCGCCCAATGAGTCCTTGATATTTAGTCGTTTTCAGCCAATTTTCTGGATTTTTGAAAATGTCACTTTTTTGTGAAAGTATCCACTAAATGAGGGAATAATATGTGTGAGGGTAACCCAGGAGAGTTCCACATGTGTGTGGGTAGAATATATATCTCACGGGGATAAAATTGAAAAAAGTTGAAAAAATTTTTTTTTTGGACTTAGTCATTTGTCTGGCGTTTATCAGACTTTCAGATAGGGGAAATGTGAGTGAGCATTCCGATTTCAGTTCCAGAGCGATTCTCCTTATGAGTCCTTGATATTTAGTCGTTATCAGCCAATTTTCTGGATTTTTGAAAATTTCACTTTTTTGTGAAAATATCCACTAAATGAGGGAATAATATGTGTGAGGGTACCCCAGGAGAGTTCCAAATGTGTGTGCGTAGAATATATATCCCACGGGGGTAAAATTGAAAAAAGTTGAAAAAATATTTTTTTTGGACTTAGTCATTTTTCCTGCGTTTATCAGACTTTCAGATAGGGGAAATGTCAGTGAGCATTCCAATTTCAGTTCCAGAGCGAATCGCCCAATGAGTCCTTGATATTTAGTCGTATTCAGCCAATTTTCAGGATTTTTGAAAATTTCACTTTTTTGTGAAAATATCCACTAAATGAGGGAATAATATGTGTGAGGGTACCCCAGGAGACTTCCAAATGTGTGTGGGTAGAATATATATCCCACGGGGATAAAATTGAAAAAAGTTTAAAAAAAATTTTTTTTGGACTTAGTAATTTTTCTGCCGTTCATCACACTTTCAGATAGGGGAAATGTCAGTGAGCATTCCGATTTCAGTTCCAGAGCGATTCGCCCAATGAGTCCTTGATATTTAGTCGTTTTCAGCCAATTTTCTGGATTTTTGAAAATTTCACTTTTTTGTGAAAATATCCACTAAATGAGGGAATAATATGTGTGAGGGTACCCCAGGAGAGCTCCAAATGTGTGTGGGTAGAATATATATCCCACGGGGGTAAAATTGAAAAAAGTTGAAAAATTTTTTTTTTTTGACTTAGTAATTTTTCCGGCATTTATCAGACTTTCAGATAGGGGAAATGTCAGTGAGCGTTACGATTTCAGTTCCAGAGCGAATCGCCAAATGAGTCCTTGATATGTAGTCGTTTTCAGCCAATTTTCTGGATTTTTGAAAATTTCACTTTTTTGTGAAAATATCCACTAAATGAGGGAATAATATGTGTGAGGGTAACCCAGGAGAGTTCCAAATGTGTGTGCGTAGAATATATATCCCACGGGGATAAAATTGAAAAAAGTTTAAAAAAATTTTTTTTTGGACTTAGTCATTTTTCCGGCGTTTATCAGACTTTCAGATAGGGGAAATGTCAGTGAGCATTCCGATTTCAGTTCCAGAGCGATTCGCCCAATGAGTCCTTGATATTTAGTCGTTTTCAGCCAATTTTCTGGATTTTTGAAAATTTCACTTTTTTGTGAAAATATCCACTAAATGAGGGAATAATATGTGTGAGGGTAACCCAGGAGAGTTCCAAATGTGTGTGGGTAGAATATATATCTCACGGAGATAAAATTGAAAAAAGTTGAAAAAAATTTTTTTTTGGACTTTGTAATTTTTCCGCCGTTCATCACACTTTCAGATAGGGGAAATGTCAGTGAGCATTCCGATTTCAGTTCCAGAGCGATTCGCCCAATGAGTACTTGATATTTAGTCGTTATTAGCCAATTTTCTGCATTTTTGAAAATTTCACTTTTTTGTGAAAATATCCACTAAATGTGGGAATAATATGTGTGAGGGTAACCCAGGAGAGTTCCAAATGTGTGTGGGTAGAATATATATCCCACGGGGATAAAATTGAAAAAAGTTGAAAAAATTTTTTTTTTGTACTTAGTAATTTTTCCGGCATTTATCAGACTTTCAGATAGGGGAAATGTCAGCGAGCGTTACGATTTCAGTTCCAGAGCGAATCGCCAAATGAGTCCTTGATATTTAGTCGTTTTCAGCCAATTTTCTGGATTTTTGAAAATTTCACTTTTTTGTGAAAATATCCACTAAATGAGGGAATAATATGTGTGAGGGTATGCCAGGAGAGTTCCAAATGTGTGTGGGTAGAGTATATATCCCACGGGGATAAAATTGAAAAAAGTTGAAAAAAATTTTTCTTTGGACTTAGTAATTTTTCCGGCGTTCATCAGACTTTCAGATAGGGGAAATGTCAGTGAGCATTCCGATTTCAGTTCCAGAGCGATTCACCCAATGAGTCCTTGAAATTTAGTCGTATTCAGCCAATTTTCAGGATTTTTGAAAATTTCACTTTTTTGTGAAAATATCCACTAAATGAGGGAATAATATGTGTGAGGGTACCCCAGGAGAGTTCCAAATGTGTGTGGGTAGAATATATATCTCACGGGGAAAAAATTGAAAAAAGTTGAAAAAAATTTTTTTTTGGACTTAGTCATTTGTCTGCCGTTTATCAGACTTTCAGTTAGGGGAAATGTCAGTGAGCATTCCAATTTCAGTTCCAGAGCGATTCGCCCAATGAGTCCTTGATATTTAGACGTATTCAGCCAATTTTCAGGATTTTTGAAAATTTCACTTTTTTGTGAAAATATCCACTAAATGAGGGAATAATATGTGTGAGGGTACCCCAGGAGAGTTCCAAATGTGTGTGGGTAGAATATATATCCCACGGGGGTAAAATTGAAAAAAGTTGAAAAATTTTTTTTTTTTGACTTAGTAATTTTTCCGGCATTTATCAGACTTTCAGATAGGGGAAATGTCAGTGAGCGTTACGATTTCAGTTCCAGAGCGAATCGCCAAATGAGTCCTTGATATGTAGTCGTTTTCAGCCAATTTTCTGGATTTTTGAAAATTTCACTTTTTTGTGAAAATATCCACTAAATGAGGGAATAATATGTGTGAGGGTAACCCAGGAGAGTTCCAAATGTGTGTGCGTAGAATATATATCCCACGGGGATAAAATTGAAAAAAGTTTAAAAAAATTTTTTTTTGGACTTAGTCATTCTTCCGGCGTTTATCAGACTTTCAGATAGGGGAAATGTCAGTGAGCATTCCGATTTCAGTTCCAGAGCGATTCGCCCAATGAGTCCTTGATATTTAGTCGTTTTCAGCCAATTTTCTGGATTTTTGAAAATTTCACTTTTTTGTGAAAATATCCACTAAATGAGGGAATAATATGTGTGAGGGTAACCCAGGAGAGTTCCAAATGTGTGTGGGTAGAATATATATCTCACGGAGATAAAATTGAAAAAAGTTGAAAAAAATTTTTTTTTGGACTTTGTAATTTTTCCGCCGTTCATCACACTTTCAGATAGGGGAAATGTCAGTGAGCATTCCGATTTCAGTTCCAGAGCGATTCGCCCAATGAGTACTTGATATTTAGTCGTTATTAGCCAATTTTCTGCATTTTTGAAAATTTCACTTTTTTGTGAAAATATCCACTAAATGTGGGAATAATATGTGTGAGGGTAACCCAGGAGAGTTCCAAATGTGTGTGGGTAGAATATATATCCCACGGGGATAAAATTGAAAAAAGTTGAAAAAATTTTTTTTTTGTACTTAGTAATTTTTCCGGCATTTATCAGACTTTCAGATAGGGGAAATGTCAGCGAGCGTTACGATTTCAGTTCCAGAGCGAATCGCCAAATGAGTCCTTGATATTTAGTCGTTTTCAGCCAATTTTCTGGATTTTTGAAAATTTCACTTTTTTGTGAAAATATCCACTAAATGAGGGAATAATATGTGTGAGGGTACGCCAGGAGAGTTCCAAATGTGTGTGGGTAGAGTATATATCCCACGGGGATAAAATTGAAAAAAGTTGAAAAAAATTTTTCTTTGGACTTAGTAATTTTTCCGGCGTTCATCAGACTTTCAGATAGGGGAAATGTCAGTGAGCATTCCGATTTCAGTTCCAGAGCGATTCACCCAATGAGTCCTTGAAATTTAGTCGTATTCAGCCAATTTTCAGGATTTTTGAAAATTTCACTTTTTTGTGAAAATATCCACTAAATGAGGGAATAATATGTGTGAGGGTACCCCAGGAGAGTTCCAAATGTGTGTGGGTAGAATATATATCCCACGGGGGTAAAATTGAAAAAAGTTGAAAAATTTTTTTTTTTTGACTTAGTAATTTTTCCGGCATTTATCAGACTTTCAGATAGGGGAAATGTCAGTGAGCGTTACGATTTCAGTTCCAGAGCGAATCGCCAAATGAGTCCTTGATATGTAGTCGTTTTCAGCCAATTTTCTGGATTTTTGAAAATTTCACTTTTTTGTGAAAATATCCACTAAATGAGGGAATAATATGTGTGAGGGTAACCCAGGAGAGTTCCAAATGTGTGTGCGTAGAATATATATCCCACGGGGATAAAATTGAAAAAAGTTTAAAAAAATTTTTTTTTGGACTTAGTCATTCTTCCGGCGTTTATCAGACTTTCAGATAGGGGAAATGTCAGTGAGCATTCCGATTTCAGTTCCAGAGCGATTCGCCCAATGAGTCCTTGATATTTAGTCGTTTTCAGCCAATTTTCTGGATTTTTGAAAATTTCACTTTTTTGTGAAAATATCCACTAAATGAGGGAATAATATGTGTGAGGGTAACCCAGGAGAGTTCCAAATGTGTGTGGGTAGAATATATATCTCACGGAGATAAAATTGAAAAAAGTTGAAAAAAATTTTTTTTTGGACTTTGTAATTTTTCCGCCGTTCATCACACTTTCAGATAGGGGAAATGTCAGTGAGCATTCCGATTTCAGTTCCAGAGCGATTCGCCCAATGAGTACTTGATATTTAGTCGTTATTAGCCAATTTTCTGCATTTTTGAAAATTTCACTTTTTTGTGAAAATATCCACTAAATGTGGGAATAATATGTGTGAGGGTAACCCAGGAGAGTTCCAAATGTGTGTGGGTAGAATATATATCCCACGGGGATAAAATTGAAAAAAGTTGAAAAAATTTTTTTTTTGTACTTAGTAATTTTTCCGGCATTTATCAGACTTTCAGATAGGGGAAATGTCAGCGAGCGTTACGATTTCAGTTCCAGAGCGAATCGCCAAATGAGTCCTTGATATTTAGTCGTTTTCAGCCAATTTTCTGGATTTTTGAAAATTTCACTTTTTTGTGAAAATATCCACTAAATGAGGGAATAATATGTGTGAGGGTACGCCAGGAGAGTTCCAAATGTGTGTGGGTAGAGTATATATCCCACGGGGATAAAATTGAAAAAAGTTGAAAAAAATTTTTCTTTGGACTTAGTAATTTTTCCGGCGTTCATCAGACTTTCAGATAGGGGAAATGTCAGTGAGCATTCCGATTTCAGTTCCAGAGCGATTCACCCAATGAGTCCTTGAAATTTAGTCGTATTCAGCCAATTTTCAGGATTTTTGAAAATTTCACTTTTTTGTGAAAATATCCACTAAATGAGGGAATAATATGTGTGAGGGTACCCCAGGAGAGTTCCAAATGTGTGTGGGTAGAATATATATCTCACGGGGAAAAAATTGAAAAAAGTTGAAAAAAATTTTTTTTTGGACTTAGTCATTTGTCTGCCGTTTATCAGACTTTCAGTTAGGGGAAATGTCAGTGAGCATTCCAATTTCAGTTCCAGAGCGATTCGCCCAATGAGTCCTTGATATTTAGACGTATTCAGCCAATTTTCAGGATTTTTGAAAATTTCACTTTTTTGTGAAAATATCCACTAAATGAGGGAATAATATGTGTGAGGGTACCCCAGGAGAGTTCCAAATGTGTGTGGGTAGAATATATATCCCACGGGGGTAAAATTGAAAAAAGTTGAAAAATTTTTTTTTTTTGACTTAGTAATTTTTCCGCCGTTCATCACACTTTCAGATAGGGGAAATGTCAGTGAGCATTCCGATTTCAGTTCCAGAGCGATTCGCCCAATGAGTCCTTGATATTTAGTCGTTTTCAGCCAATTTTCTGGATTTTTGAAAATTTCACTTTTTTGTGAAAGTATCCACTAAATGAGGGAATAATATGTGTGAGGGTAACCCAGGAGAGTTCCACATGTGTGTGGGTAGAATATATATCTCACGGGGATAAAATTGAAAAAAGTTGAAAAAATTTTTTTTTTGGACTTAGTCATTTGTCTGGCGTTTATCAGACTTTCAGATAGGGGAAATGTGAGTGAGCGTTCCGATTTCAGTTCCAGAGCGATTCTCCTTATGAGTCCTTGATATTTATTCCTTTTCAGCCAATTTTCTGGATTTTTGAAAATTTCACTTTTTTGTGAAAATATCCACTAAATGAGGGAATAATATGTGTGAGGGTACCCCAGGAGAGTTCCAAATGTGTGTGGGTAGAATATATATCCCACGGGGATAAAATTGAAAAAAGTTGAAAAAATTTTTTTTTTGGACTTAGTAATTTTTCCGGCGTTCATCAGACTTTCAGATAGGGGAAATGTCAGTGAGCATTCCGATTTCAGTTCCAGAGCGATACGCCCAATGAGTCCTTGATATTTAGTAGTTATCAGCCAATTTTCTGGATTTTTGAAAATTTTACTTTTTTGTGAAAATATCCACTAAATGAGGGAATAATATGTGTGAGGGTACCCCAGGAGAGTTCCAAATGTGTGTGGGTAGAATATATATCCCACGGGGGTAAAATTGAAAAAAGTTGAAAAAATATTTTTTTTGGACTTAGTCATTTTTCCTGCGTTTATCAGACTTTCAGATAGGGGAAATGTCAGTGAGCGTTCTGATTTCAGTTCCAGAGCGATTTGCCCAATGAGTCCTTGATATTTAGTCGTTTTCAGCCAATTTTCTGGATTTTTGAAAATTTCACTTTTTTGTGAAAATATCCACTAAATGAGGGAATAATATATGTGAGGGTACCCCAGGAGAATTCCAAATGTGTGTGGGTAGAATATATATCCCACGGGGGTAAAATTGAAAAAAGTTGAAAAATTTTTTTTTTTGGACTTAGTCATTTTTCCTGCGTTTATCAGACTTTCAGATAGGGCAAATGTCAGTGAGCATTCCGATTTCAGTTCCAGAGCGATTCGCCCAATGAGTCCTTGATATTTAGTCGTTTTCAGCCAATTTTCTGGATTTTTGAAAATTTCACTTTTTTGTGAAAATATCCACTAAATGTGGGAATAATATGTGTGAGGGTAACCCAGGAGAGTTCCAAATGTGTGTGGGTAGCATATATATCCCACGGGGATAAAATTGAAAAAAGTTGAAAAAAAATTTTTTTGGGACTTAATAATTTTTCCGCCGTTCATCATACTTTCAGATAAGGGAAATGTCAGTGAGCATTCCGATTTCAGTTCCAGAGCGATTCGCCCAATGAGTCCTTGATATTTAGTCGTTTTCAGCCAATTTTCTGGATTTTTGAAAATTTCACTTTTTTGTGAAAATATCCACTAAATGAGGGAATAATATGTGTGAGGGTAACCCAGGAGAGTTCCAAATGTGTGTGGGTAGAATATATATCTCACGGGGATAAAATTGAAAAAAGTTGAAAAAATTTTTTTTTTGGACTTTGTAATTCATCACACTTTCAGATAGGGGAAATATCAGTGAGCATTCCGATTTCAGTTCCAGAGCGATTCGCCCAATGAGTCCTTGATATTTAGTCGTTTTCAGCCAATTTTCTGGATTTTTGAAAATTTCACTTTTTTGTGAAAATATCCACTAAATGAGGGAATAATATGTGTGAGGGTACCCCAGGAGAGTTCCAAATATGTGTGGGTAGAATATATATCCCACGGGGGTAAAATTGAAAAAAGTTGAAAAATTTTTTTTTTTGGACTTAGTCATTTTTCCGGCGTTTAGCAGACTTTCAGATAGGAGAAATGACAGTGAGCGTTCCGATTTCAGTTCCAGAGCGATTCGCCCAATGAGTCCTTGATATTTAGTCGTATTCAGCCAATTTTCAGGATTTTTGAAAATTTCACTTTTTTGTGAAAATATCCACTAAATGAGGGAATAATATGTGTGAGGGTACCCCAGGAGAGTTCCAAATGTGTGTGGGTAGAATATATATCCCACGGGGATAAAATTGAAAAAAGTTTAAAAAAATTTTTTTTTGGACTTAGTCATTTTTCCGGCGTTTAGCAGACTTTCAGATAGGGGAAATGTCAGTGAGCATTCCGATTTCAGTTCCAGAGCGATTCACCCAATGAGTACTTGATATTTAGTCGTTTTCAGCCAATTTTCTGGATTTTTGAAATTTTCACTTTTTTGTGAAAATATCCACTAAATGAGGGAATAATATGTGTGAGGGTACCCCAGGAGAGTTCCAAATGTGTGTGGGTAGAATATATATCTCACGGGGATAAAATTGAAAAAAGTTTAAAAAAATTTTTTTTTGGACTTAGTCATTTGTCTGGCGTTTATCAGACTTTCAGATAGGGGAAATGTGAGTGAGCATTCCGATTTCAGTTCCAGAGCGATTCGCGCAATGAGTCCTTGATATGTAGTCGTATTCAGCCAATTTTCTGGATTTTTGAAAATTTCACTTTGTTGTGAAAATATCCACTAAATGAGGGAATAATATGTGTGAGGGTAACACAGGAGAGTTCCAAATGTGTGTGGGTAGAATATATATCCCACGGGGGTAAAATTGAAAAAAGTTGAAAACATTTTTTTTTTGGACTTAGTCATTTTTCCGGCGTTTATCAGACTTTCAGATAGGGGAAATGTGAGTGAGCATTCCGATTTCAGTTCCAGAGCGATTCGCCCAATGAGTCCTTGATATTTATTCGTTTTCAGCCAATTTTCTGGATTTTTGAAAATTTCACTTTTTTGTGAAAATATCCACTAAATGAGGGAATAATATGTGTGAGGGTAACCCAGGAGAGTTCCAAATGTGTGTGGGTAGAATATATATCCCATGGGGATAAAATTGAAAAAAGTTGAAAAAAAATTTTTTTGGGACTTAGTAATTTTTCCGGCATTCATCAGACTTTCAGATAGGGGAAATGTCAGTGAGCGTTACGATTTCAGTTCCAGAGCGAATGGCCAAATGAGTCCTTGATATGTAGTCGTTTTCAGCCAATTTTCTGGATTTTTGAAATTTTCACTTTTTTGTGAAAATATCCACTAAATGAGGGAATAATATGTGTGAGGGTACCCCAGGAGAGTTCCAAATGTGTGTGGGTAGAATATATATCCCACGGGGGTAAAATTGAAAAAAGTTGAAAAATTTTTTTTTTTGGACTTAGTCATTTTTCCGCCGTTCATCACACTTTCAGATAGGGGAAATGTCAGTGAGCATTCCGATTTCAGTTCCAGAGCGATTCGCCCAATGAGTCCTGGATATTTAGTCGTTTTCAGCCAATTTTCTGGATTTTTGAAAATTTCACTTTTTTGTGAAAATATCCACTAAATGAGGGAATAATATGTGTGAGGGTAACCCAGGAGAGTTCCAAATGTGTGTGGGTAGAATATATATCCCACGGGGATAAAATTGAAAAAAGTTGAAAAAAATTTTTTTTTGGACTTTGTAATTTTTCCGCCGTTCATCACATTTTCAGATAGGGGAAATGTCAGTGAGCATTCCGATTTCAGTTCCAGAGTGATTCGCCCAATGAGTACTTGATATTTAGTCGTTATTAGCCAATTTTCTGCATTTTTGAAAATTTCACTTTTTTGTGAAAATATCCACTAAATGTGGGAATAATATGTGTGAGGGTAACCCAGGAGAGTTCCAAATGTGTGTGGGTAGAATATATATCCCAAGGGGATAAAATTGAAAAAAGTTGAAAAAAAATTTTTTTGTTACTTAGTAATTTTTCCGGCATTTATCAGACTTTCAGACAGGGGAAATGTCAGTGAGCGTCACGATTTCAGTTCCAGAGCGAATCGCCAAATGAGTCCTTGATATGTAGTCGTTTTCAGCCAATTTTCTGGATTTTTGAAAATTTCACTTTTTTATGAAAATATCCACTAAATGAGGGAATAATATGTGTGAGGGTACCCCAGGAGAGTTACAAATGTGTGTGGGTAGAATATATATCCCACGGGGATAAAATTGAAAAAAGTTTAAAAAAATTTTTTTTTGGACTTAGTCATTTTTCCGGCGTTTAGCAGACTTTCAGATAGGGGAAATGTCAGTGAGCATTCCGATTTCAGTTCCAGAGCGATTCGCCCAATGAGTACTTGATATTTAGTCGTTTTCAGTCAATTTTCTGGATTTTTGAAATTTTCACTTTTTTGTGAAAATATCCACTAAATGAGGGAATAATATGTGTGAGGGTACCCCAGGAGAGTTCCAAATGTGTGTGGGTAGAATATATATCTCACGGGGATAAAATTGAAAAAAGTTTAAAAAAATTTTTTTTTGGACTTAGTCATTTGTCTGGCGTTTATCAGACTTTCAGATAGGGGAAATGTGAGTGAGCATTCCGATTTCAGTTCCAGAGCGATTCGCGCAATGAGTCCTTGATATTTAGTCGTATTCAGCCAATTTTCAGGATTTTTGAAAATTTCACTTTTTTGTGAAAATATCCACTAAATGAGGGAATAATATGTGTGAGGGTACCCCAGGAGAGTTCCAAATGTGTGTGGGTAGAATATATATCCCACGGGGATAAAATTGAAAAAAGTTGAAAAAATTTTTTTTTTTGACTTAGTAATTTTTCCGCCGTTCATCACACTTTCAGATAGGGGAAATGTCAGTGAGCATTCCGATTTCAGTTCCAGAGCGATTCGCCCAATGAGTCCTTGATATTTAGTCGTTTTCAGCCAATTTTCTGGATTTTTGAAAATTTCACTTTTTTGTGAAAATATCCACTAAATGAGGGAATAATATGTGTGAGGGTACCCCAGGAGAGTTCCAAATGTGTGTGGGTAGAATATATATCTCACGGGGATAAAATTGAAAAAAGTTGAAAAAAATTTTTTTTTGGACTTAGTCATTTGTCTGGCGTTTATCAGACTTTCAGATAGGGGAAATGTGAGTGAGCGTTCCGATTTCAGTTCCAGAGCGATTCGCCCAATGAGTCCTTGATATTTAGTCGTATTCAGCCAATTTTCAGGATTTTTGAAAATTTCACTTTTTTGTGAAAATATCCACTAAATGAGGGAATAATATGTGTGAGGGTACCCCAGGAGAGTTCCAAATGTGTGTGGGTAGAATATGTATCACACGGGGATAAAATTGAAAAAAGTTGAAAAATTTTTTTTTTTTGACTTAGTAATTTTTCCGCCGTTCATCACACTTTCAGATAGGGGAAATGTCAGTGAGCATTCCGATTTCAGTTCCAGAGCGATTCGCCCAATGAGTCCTTGATATTTAGTCGTTTTCAGCCAATTTTCTGGATTTTTGAAAATTTCACTTTTTTGTGAAAATATCCACTAAATGAGGGAATAATATGTGTGAGGGTAACCCAGGAGAGTTCCAAATGTGTGTGGGTAGAATATATATCCCACGGGGATAAAATTGAAAAAAGTTGAAAAAAATTTTTTTTTGGACTTTGTAATTTTTCCGCCGTTCATCACACTTTCAGATAGGGGAAATGTCAGTGAGCATTCCGATTTCAGTTCCAGAGCGATTCGCCCAATGAGTACTTGATATTTAGTCGTTATTAGCCAATTTTCTGCATTTTTGAAAATTTCACTTTTTTGTGAAAATATCCACTAAATGAGGGAATAATATGTGTGAGGGTACCCCAGGAGAGTTCCAAATGTGAGTGGGTAGAATATATATCCCACGGGGATAAAATTGAAAAAAGTTTAAAAAAATTTTTTTTTGGACTGTCATTTTTCCGGCGTTTATCAGACTTTCAGATAGGGGAAATGTCAGTGAGCATTCCGATTTCAGTTCCAGAGCGATTCGCCCAATGAGTCCTTGATATTTAGTCATTTTCAGCCAATTTTCTGGATTTTTGAAAATTTCACTTTTTTGTGAAAATATCCACTAAATGAGGGAATAATTTGTGTGAGGGTACCCCAGGAGAGTTCCAAATGTGTGTGGGTAGAATATATATCCCACGGGGGTAAAATTGAAAAAAGTTGAAAAATTTTTTTTTTTGGACTTAGTAATTTTTCCGCCGTTCATCACACTTTCAGATATGGGAAATGTCAGTGAGCATTCCGATTTCAGTTCCAGAGCGATTCGCACAATGAGTCCTTGATATTTAGTCGTTTTCAGCCAATTTTCTGGATTTTTGAAAATTTCACTTTTTTGTGAAAATATCCACTAAATGAGGGAATAATATGTGTGAGGGTACCCCAGGAGAGTTCCAAATGTGTGTGGGTAGAATATATATCTCACGGGGATAAAATTGAAAAAAGTTGAAAAAAATTTTTTTTTGGACTTAGTCATTTGTCTGGCGTTTATCAGACTTTCAGATAGGGGAAATGTGAGTGAGCGTTCCGATTTCAGTTCCAGAGCGATTCGCCCAATGAGTCCTTGATATTTAGTCGTTTTCAGCCAATTTTCTGGATTTTTGAAAATTTCACTTTTTTGTGAAAATATCCACTAAATGAGGGAATAATATGTGTGAGGGTACCCCAGGAGAGTTCCAAATGTGTGTGGGTAGAATATATATCTCACGGGGATAAAATTGAAAAAAGTTGAAAAAAATTTTTTTTTGGACTTAGTAATTTTCCGGCGTTTATCAGACTTTCAGATAGGGGAAATGTGAGTGAGCGTTCCGATTTCAGTTCCAGAGCGATTCGCCCAATGAGTCCTTGATATTTAGTCGTATTCAGCCAATTTTCAGGATTTTTGAAAATTTCACTTTTTTGTGAAAATATCCACTAAATGAGGGAATAATATGTGTGAGGGTACCCCAGGAGAGTTCCAAATGTGTGTGGGTAGAATATATATCCCACGGGGATAAAATTGAAAAAAGTTGAAAAATTTTTTTTTTTTGACTTAGTAATTTTTCCGCCGTTCATCACATTTTCAGATAGGGGAAATGTCAGTGAGCATTCCGATTTCAGTTCCAGGGCGATTCGCCCAATGAGTCCTTCATATTTAGTCGTTTTCAGCCAATTTTCTGGATTTTTGAAAATTTCACTTTTTTGTGAAAATATCCACTAAATGAGGGAATAATATGTGTGAGGGTAACCCAGGAGAGTTCCAAATGTGTGTGGGTAGAATATATATCCCAAGGGGATAAAATTGAAAAAAGTTGAAAAAAATTTTTTTTTGGACTGTCATTTTTCCGGCGTTTATCAGACTTTCAGATAGGGGAAATGTCAGTGAGCGTTACGATTTCAGTTCCAGAGCGAATCGCCAAATGAGTCCTTGATATGTAGTCGTTTTCAGCCAATTTTCTGGATTTTTGAAAATTTCACTTTTTTATGAAAATATCCACTAAATGAGGGAATAATATGTGTGAGGGTACCCCAGGAGAGTTCCAAATGTGTGTGGGTAGAATATATATCCCACGGGGATAAAATTGAAAAAAGTTTAAAAAAATTTTTTTTTGGACTTAGTCATTTTTCCGGCGTTTAGCAGACTTTCAGATAGGGGAAATGTCAGTGAGCATTCCGATTTCAGTTCCAGAGCGATTCGCCCAATGAGTACTTGATATTTAGTCGTTTTCAGCCAATTTTCTGGATTTTTGAAATTTTCACTTTTTTGTGAAAATATCCACTAAATGAGGGAATAATATGTGTGAGGGTACCCCAGGAGAGTTCCAAATGTGTGTGGGTAGAATATATATCTCACGGGGATAAAATTGAAAAAAGTTGAAAAAATTTTTTTTTGGACTTAGTCATTTTTCCGGCGTTTATCAGACTTTCAGATAGGAGAAATGACAGTGAGCGTTCCGATTTCAGTTCCAGAGCGATTCGCCCAATGAGTCCTTGATATTTAGTCGTATTCAGCCAATTTTCAGGATTTTTGAAAATTTCACTTTTTTGTGAAAATATCCACTAAATGAGGGAATAATATGTGTGAGGGTACCCCAGGAGAGTTCCAAATGTGTGTGGGTAGAATATATATCCCACGGGGATAAAATTGAAAAAAGTTGAAAAATTTTTTTTTTTTGACTTAGTAATTTTTCCGCCGTTCATCACATTTTCAGATAGGGGAAATGTCAGTGAGCATTCCGATTTCAGTTCCAGGGCGATTCGCCCAATGAGTCCTTGATATTTAGTCGTTTTCAGCCAATTTTCTGGATTTTTGAAAATTTCACTTTTTTGTGAAAATATCCACTAAATGAGGGAATAATATGTGTGAGGGTAACCCAGGAGAGTTCCAAATGTGTGTGGGTAGAATATATATCTCACGGGGATAAAATTTAAAAAAGTTGAAAAAAATTTTTTTTTGGACTTAGTAATTTTCCGGCGTTTATCAGACTTTCAGATAGGGGAAATGTGAGTGAGCATTCCGATTTCAGTTCCAGTGCGATTCGCCCAATGAGTCCTTGATATTTAGTCGTTTTCAGCCAATTGTCTGGATTTTTGAAAATTTCACTTTTTTGTGGAAATATCCACTAAATGAGGGAATAATATGAGTGAGGGTAACCAGGAGAGTTCCAAATGTGTGTGGGTAGAATATATATCCCAAGGGGATAAAATTGAAAAAAGTTGAAAAAAAATTTTTTTTGGACTGTCATTTTTCCGGCGTTTATCAGACTTTCAGATAGGGGAAATGTCAGTGAGCGTTACGATTTCAGTTCCAGAGCGAATCGCCAAATGAGTCCTTGATATGTAGTCGTTTTCAGCCAATTTTCTGGATTTTTGAAAATTTCACTTTTTTATGAAAATATCCACTAAATGAGGGAATAATATGTGTGAGGGTACCCCAGGAGAGTTCCAAATGTGTGTGGGTAGAATATATATCCCACGGGGATAAAATTGAAAAAAGTTTAAAAAAATTTTTTTTTGGACTTAGTCATTTTTCCGGCGTTTAGCAGACTTTCAGATAGGATAAATGTCAGTGAGCATTCCGATTTCAGTTCCAGAGCGATTCGCCCAATGAGTACTTGATATTTAGTCGTTTTCAGCCAATTTTCTGGATTTTTGAAATTTTCACTTTTTTGTGAAAATATCCACTAAATGAGGGAATAATATGTGTGAGGGTACCCCAGGAGAGTTCCAAATGTGTGTGGGTAGAATATATATCTCACGGGGATAAAATTGAAAAAAGTTGAAAAAAATTTTTTTTTGGACTTAGTCATTTGTCTGGCGTTTATCAGACTTTCAGATAGGGGAAATGTGAGTGAGCGTTCCGATTTCAGTTCCAGAGCGATTCGCCGAATGAGTCCTTGATATTTAGTCGTTTTCAGCCAATTTTCTGGATTTTTGAAAATTTCACTTTTTTGTGCAAATATCGACTAAATGAGGGAATAATATGTGTGAGGGTACCCCAGGAGAGTTCCAAATGTGTGTGGGTAGAATATATATCTCACGGGGATAAAATTGAAAAAAGTTGAAAAAAATTTTTTTTTGGACTTAGTAATTTTCCGGCGTTTATCAGACTTTCAGATAGGGGAAATGTGAGTGAGCGTTCCGATTTCAGTTCCAGAGCGATTCGCCCAATGAGTCCTTGATATTTAGTCGTATTCAGCCAATTTTCAGGATTTTTGAAAATTTCACTTTTTTGTGAAAATATCCACTAAATGAGGGAATAATATGTGTGAGGGTACCCCAGGAGAGTTCCAAATGTGTGTGGGTAGAATATATATCCCACGGGGATAAAATTGAAAAAAGTTGAAAAATTTTTTTTTTTTGACTTAGTAATTTTTCCGCCGTTCATCACACTTTCAGATAGGGGAAATGTCAGTGAGCATTCCGATTTCAGTTCCAGGGCGATTCGCCCAATGAGTCCTTGATATTTAGTAGTTTTCAGCCAATTTTCTGGATTTTTGAAAATTTCACTTTTTTGTGAAAATATCCACTAAATGAGGGAATAATATGTGTGAGGGTAACCCAGGAGAGTTCCAAATGTGTGTGGGTAGAATATATATCCCACGGGGATAAAATTGAAAAAAGTTGAAAAAAATTTTTTTTTGGACTGTCATTTTTCCGACGTTTATCAGACTTTCAGATAGGGGAAATGTCAGTGAGCATTCCGATTTCAGTTCCAGAGCGATTCGCCCAATGAGTACTTGATATTTAGTCGTTTTCAGCCAATTTTCTGGATTTTTGAAATTTTCACTTTTTTGTGAAAATATCCACTAAATGAGGGAATAATGTGTGTGAGGGTACCCCAGGAGAGTTCCAAATGTGTGTGGGTAGAATATATATCTCACGGGGATAAAATTGAAAAAAGTTGAAAAAAATTTTTTTTTGGACTTAGTCATTTGGCTGGCATTTATCAGACTTTCAGATAGGGGAAATGTGAGTGAGCATTCCGATTTCAGTTCCAGAGCGATTCGCCCAATGAGTCCTTGATATTTAGTCATTTTCAGCCAATTTTCTGGATTTTTGAAAATTTCACTTTTTTGTGAAAATATCCACTAAATGAGGGAATAATATGTGTGAGGGTACCCCAGGAGAGTTCCAAATGTGTGTGGGTAGAATATATATCCCACGGGGGTAAAATTGAAAAAAGTTGAAAAATTTTTTTTTTTGGACTTAGTCATTTTTCCGGCGTTTATCAGACTTTCAGATAGGAGAAATGACAGTGAGCGTTCCGATTTCAGTTCCAGAGCGATTCGCCCAATGAGTCCTTGATATTTAGTCGTATTCAGCCAATTTTCAGGATTTTTGAAAATTTCACTTTTTTGTGAAAATATCCACTAAATGAGGGAATAATATGTGTGAGGGTACCCCAGGAGAGTTCCAAATGTGTGTGGGTAGAATATATATCCCACGGGGATAAAATTGAAAAAAGTTGAAAAATTTTTTTTTTTTGACTTAGTAATTTTTCTGCCGTTCATCACACTTTCAGATAGGGGAAATGTCAGTGAGCATTCCGATTTCAGTTCCAGAGCGATTCGCCCAATGAGTCCTTGATATTTAGTCGTTTTCAGCCAATTTTCTGGATTTTTGAAAATTTCACTTTTTTGTGAAAATATCCACTAAATGAGGGAATAATATGTGTGAGGGTACCCCAGGAGAGTTCCAAATGTGTGTGGGTAGAATATATATCTAATGGGGATAAAATTGAAAAAAGTTGAAAAAAATTTTTTTTTGGACTTAGTCATTTGTCTGGCGTTTATCAGACTTTCAGATAGGGGAAATGTGAGTGAGCGTTCCGATTTCAGTTCCAGAGCGATTCGCCCAATGAGTCCTTGATATTTAGTCGTATTCATCCAATTTTCAGGATTTTTGAAAATTTCACTTTTTTGTGAAAATGTCCACTAAATGAGGGAATAATATGTGTGAGGGTACCCCAGGAGAGTTCCAAATGTGTGTGGGTAGAATATATATCCCACGGGGATAAAATTGAAATAAGTTGAAAAAAAATTTTTTTGGGACTTAGTAATTTTTCCGGCATTTATCAGACTTTCAGATAGGGGAAATGTCAGTGAGCGTTACGATTTCAGTTCCAGAGCGAATCGCCAAATGAGTCCTTGATATGTAGTCGTTTTCAGCCAATTTTCTGGATTTTTGAAAATTTCACTTTTTTGTGAAAATATCCACTAAATGAGGGAATAATATGTGTGAGGGTACCCCAGGAGAGTTCCAAATGTGTGTGGGTAGAATATATATCCCACGGGGGTAAAATTGAAAAAAGTTGAAAAATTTTTTTTTTTGGACTTAGTCATTTTTCCGGCGTTTATCAGACTTTCAGATAGGAGAAATGACAGTGAGCGTTCCGATTTCAGTTCCAGAGCTATTCGCCCAATGAGTCCTTGATATTTAGTCGTATTCAGCCAGTTTTCAGGATTTTTGAAAATTTCACATTTTTGTGAAAATATCCACTAAATGAGGGAATAATATGTGTGAGGGTACCCCAGGAGAGTTTCAAATGTGTGTGGGTAGAATATATATCCCACGGGGATAAAATTGAAAAAAGTTGAAAATTTTTTTTTTTTGACTTAGTAATTTTTCCGCCGTTCATCAGACTTTCAGATAGGGGAAATGTCAGTGAGCATTCCGATTTCAGTTCCAGAGCGATTCGCCCAATGAGTCCTTGATATTTAGTCGTTTTCAGCCAATTTTCTGGATTTTTGAAAATTTCACTTTTTTGTGAAAATATCCACTAAATGAGGGAATAATATGTGTGAGGGTACCCCAGGAGAGTTCCAAATGTGTGTGGGTAGAATATATATCTCACGGGGATAAAATTGAAAAAAGTTGAAAAAAATTTTTTTTTGGACTTAGTCATTTGTCTGGCGTTTATCAGACTTTCAGATAGGGGAAATGTGAGTGAGCGTTCCGATTTCAGTTCCAGAGCGATTCGCCGAATGAGTCCTTGATATTTAGTCGTTTTCAGCCAATTTTCTGGATTTTTGAAAATTTCACTTTTTTGTGCAAATATCGACTAAATGAGGGAATAATATGTGTGAGGGTACCCCAGGAGAGTTCCAAATGTGTGTGGGTAGAATATATATCTCACGGGGATAAAATTGAAAAAAGTTGAAAAAAATTTTTTTTTGGACTTAGTAATTTTCCGGCGTTTATCAGACTTTCAGATAGGGGAAATGTGAGTGAGCGTTCCGATTTCAGTTCCAGAGCGATTCGCCCAATGAGTCCTTGATATTTAGTCGTATTCAGCCAATTTTCAGGATTTTTGAAAATTTCACTTTTTTGTGAAAATATCCACTAAATGAGGGAATAATATGTGTGAGGGTACCCCAGGAGAGTTCCAAATGTGTGTGGGTAGAATATATATCCCACGGGGATAAAATTGAAAAAAGTTGAAAAATTTTTTTTTTTTGACTTAGTAATTTTTCCGCCGTTCATCACACTTTCAGATAGGGGAAATGTCAGTGAGCATTCCGATTTCAGTTCCAGGGCGATTCGCCCAATGAGTCCTTGATATTTAGTAGTTTTCAGCCAATTTTCTGGATTTTTGAAAATTTCACTTTTTTGTGAAAATATCCACTAAATGAGGGAATAATATGTGTGAGGGTAACCCAGGAGAGTTCCAAATGTGTGTGGGTAGAATATATATCCCACGGGGATAAAATTGAAAAAAGTTGAAAAAAATTTTTTTTTGGACTGTCATTTTTCCGACGTTTATCAGACTTTCAGATAGGGGAAATGTCAGTGAGCATTCCGATTTCAGTTCCAGAGCGATTCGCCCAATGAGTACTTGATATTTAGTCGTTTTCAGCCAATTTTCTGGATTTTTGAAATTTTCACTTTTTTGTGAAAATATCCACTAAATGAGGGAATAATGTGTGTGAGGGTACCCCAGGAGAGTTCCAAATGTGTGTGGGTAGAATATATATCTCACGGGGATAAAATTGAAAAAAGTTGAAAAAAATTTTTTTTTGGACTTAGTCATTTGGCTGGCATTTATCAGACTTTCAGATAGGGGAAATGTGAGTGAGCATTCCGATTTCAGTTCCAGAGCGATTCGCCCAATGAGTCCTTGATATTTAGTCATTTTCAGCCAATTTTCTGGATTTTTGAAAATTTCACTTTTTTGTGAAAATATCCACTAAATGAGGGAATAATATGTGTGAGGGTACCCCAGGAGAGTTCCAAATGTGTGTGGGTAGAATATATATCCCACGGGGGTAAAATTGAAAAAAGTTGAAAAATTTTTTTTTTTGGACTTAGTCATTTTTCCGGCGTTTATCAGACTTTCAGATAGGAGAAATGACAGTGAGCGTTCCGATTTCAGTTCCAGAGCGATTCGCCCAATGAGTCCTTGATATTTAGTCGTATTCAGCCAATTTTCAGGATTTTTGAAAATTTCACTTTTTTGTGAAAATATCCACTAAATGAGGGAATAATATGTGTGAGGGTACCCCAGGAGAGTTCCAAATGTGTGTGGGTAGAATATATATCCCACGGGGATAAAATTGAAAAAAGTTGAAAAATTTTTTTTTTTTGACTTAGTAATTTTTCTGCCGTTCATCACACTTTCAGATAGGGGAAATGTCAGTGAGCATTCCGATTTCAGTTCCAGAGCGATTCGCCCAATGAGTCCTTGATATTTAGTCGTTTTCAGCCAATTTTCTGGATTTTTGAAAATTTCACTTTTTTGTGAAAATATCCACTAAATGAGGGAATAATATGTGTGAGGGTACCCCAGGAGAGTTCCAAATGTGTGTGGGTAGAATATATATCCCACGGGGATAAAATTGAAATAAGTTGAAAAAAAATTTTTTTGGGACTTAGTAATTTTTCCGGCATTTATCAGACTTTCAGATAGGGGAAATGTCAGTGAGCGTTACGATTTCAGTTCCAGAGCGAATCGCCAAATGAGTCCTTGATATGTAGTCGTTTTCAGCCAATTTTCTGGATTTTTGAAAATTTCACATTTTTGTGAAAATATCCACTAAATGAGGGAATAATATGTGTGAGGGTACCCCAGGAGAGTTTCAAATGTGTGTGGGTAGAATATATATCCCACGGGGATAAAATTGAAAAAAGTTGAAAATTTTTTTTTTTTGACTTAGTAATTTTTCCGCCGTTCATCAGACTTTCAGATAGGGGAAATGTCAGTGAGCATTCCGATTTCAGTTCCAGAGCGATTCGCCCAATGAGTCCTTGATATTTAGTCGTTTTCAGCCAATTTTCTGGATTTTTGAAAATTTCACTTTTTTGTGAAAATATCCACTAAATGAGGGAATAATATGTGTGAGGGTACCCCAGGAGAGTTCCAAATGTGTGTGGGTAGAATATATATCTCACGGGGATAAAATTGAAAAAAGTTGAAAAAATTTTTTTTTTGGACTTAGTCATTTGTCTGGCGTTTATCAGACTTTCAGATAGGGGAAATGTGAGAGAGCGTTCCGATTTCAGTTCCAGAGCGATTCGCCCAATGAGTCCTTGATATTTAGTCGTATTCATCCAATTTTCAGGATTTTTGAAAATTTCACTTTTTTGTGAAAATGTCCACTAAATGAGGGAATAATATGTGTGAGGGTACCCCAGGAGCGTTCCAAATGTGCGTGGGTAGAATATATATCCCACGGGGGTAAAATTGAAAAAAGTTGAAAACATTTTTTTTTTGGACTTAGTCATTTTTCCGGCGTTTATCAGACTTTCAGATAGGGGAAATGTGAGTGAGCGTTCCGATCTCAGTTCCAGAGCGATTCGCCCAATGAGTCCTTGATATTTAGTGGTTTAAGCCAATTTTCAGGATTTTTGAAAATTTCACTTTTTTGTGAAAATATCCACTAAATGAGGGAATAATATGTGTGAGGGTAACCCAGGAGAGTTCCAAATGTGTGTGGGTAGAATATATATCCCACGGGGATAAAATTGAAAAAAGTTGAAAAAAATTTTTTTTTGGACTTTGTAATTTTTCCGCCGTTCATCACACTTTCAGATAGGGGAAATGTCAGTGAGCATTCCGATTTCAGTTCCAGAGCGATTCGCCCAATGAGTACTTGATATTTAGTCGTTATTAGCCAATCTTCTGCATTTTTGAAAATTTCACTTTTTTGTGAAAATATCCACTAAATGTGGGAATAATATGTGTGAGGGTAACCCAGGAGAGTTCCAAATGTGTGTGGGTAGAATATATATCCCACGGGGATAAAATTGAAATAAGTTGAAAAAAAATTTTTTTGGGACTTAGTAATTTTTCCGGCATTTATCAGACTTTCAGATAGGGGAAATGTCAGTGAGCGTTACGATTTCAGTTCCAGAGCGAATCGCCAAATGAGTCCTTGATATGTAGTCGTTTTCAGCCAATTTTCTGGATTTTTGAAAATTTCACTTTTTTGTGAAAATATCCACTAAATGAGGGAATAATATGTGTGAGGGTACCCCAGGAGAGTTCCAAATGTGTGTGGGTAGAATATATATCTCACGAGGATAAAATTGAAAAAAGTTGAAAAAAATTTTTTTTTGGACTTAGTCATTTGTCTGGCGTTTATCAGACTTTCAGATAGGGGAAATGTGAGTGAGCGTTCCGATCTCAGTTCCAGAGCGATTCGCCCAATGAGTCCTTGATATTTAGTGGTTTAAGCCAATTTTCTGGATTTTTGAAAATTTCACTTTTTTGTGAAAATATCCACTAAATGAGGGAATAATATGTGTGAGGGTAACCCAGGAGAGTTCCAAATGTGTGTGGGTAGAATATATATCCCACGGGGATAAAATTGAAAAAAGTTGAAAAAAATTTTTTTTTGGACTTTGTAATTTTTCCGCCGTTCATCACACTTTCAGATAGGGGAAATGTCAGTGAGCATTCCGATTTCAGTTCCAGAGCGATTCGCCCAATGAGTACTTGATATTTAGTCGTTATTAGCCAATCTTCTGCATTTTTGAAAATTTCACTTTTTTGTGAAAATATCCACTAAATGTGGGAATAATATGTGTGAGGGTAACCCAGGAGAGTTCCAAATGTGTGTGGGTAGAATATATATACCACGGGGATAAAATTGAAATAAGTTGAAAAAAAATTTTTTTGGGACTTAGTAATTTTTCCGGCATTTATCAGACTTTCAGATAGGGGAAATGTCAGTGAGCGTTACGATTTCAGTTCCAGAGCGAATCGCCAAATGAGTCCTTGATATGTAGTCGTTTTCAGCCAATTTTCTGGATTTTTGAAAATTTCACTTTTTTGTGAAAATATCCACTAAATGAGGGAATAATATGTGTGAGGGTACCCCAGGAGAGTTCCAAATGTGTGTGGGTAGAATATATATCTCACGAGGATAAAATTGAAAAAAGTTGAAAAAAATTTTTTTTTGGACTTAGTCATTTGTCTGGCGTTTATCAGACTTTCAGATAGGGGAAATGTGAGTGAGCGTTCCGATTTCAGTTCCAGAGCGATTCGCCCAATGAGTCCTTGATATTTAGTCGTTTTCAGCCAATTTTCTGGATTTTTGAAAATTTCACTTTTTTGTGAAAATATCCACTAAATGAGGGAATAATATGTGTGAGGGTAACCCAGGAGAGTTCCAAATGTGTGTGGGTAGAATATATATCCCACGGGGATAAAATTGAAAAAAGTTGAAAAAAATTTTTTTTTGGACTTTGTAATTTTTCCGCCGTTCATCACACTTTCAGATAGGGGAAATGTCAGTGAGCATTCCGATTTCAGTTCCAGAGCGATTCGCCCAATGAGTACTTGATATTTAGTCGTTATTAGCCAATTTTCTGCATTTTTGAAAATTTCACTTTTTTGTGAAAATATCCACTAAATGTGGGAATAATATGTGTGAGGGTAACCCAGGAGAGTTCCAAATGTGTGTGGGTAGAATATATTTCCCACGGGGATAAAATTGAAATAAGTTGAAAAAAAATTTTTTTGGGACTTAGTAATTTTTCCGGCATTTATCAGACTTTCAGATAGGGGAAATGTCAGTGAGCGTTACGATTTCAGTTCCAGAGCGATTCGCCCAATGAGTCCTTGATATTTAGTTGTTTTCAGCCAATTTTCTGGATTTTTGAAAATTTCACTTTTTTGTGAAAACATCCACTAAATGAGGGAATAATATGTGTGAGGGTACCCCAGGAGAGTTCCAAATGTGTGTGGGTAGAATATATCTCCCACGGGGGTAAAATTGAAAAAAGTTGAAAAAATTTTTTTTTTGGACTTAGTCATTTTTCCTGCGTTTATCAGACTTTCACATAGGGGAAATGTCAGTGAGCGTTCCGATTTCAGTTCCAGAGCGATTCGCCCAATGAGACCTTGATATTTAGTCGTTTTCAGCCAATTTTCTGGATTTTTGAAAATTTCACTTTTTTGTGAAAATATCCACTAAATGAGAGAATAATATGTGTGAGGGTACCCCAGGAGAGTTTCAAATGTGTGTGGGTAGAATATATATCCCACGGGGGTAAAATTGAAAAAAGTTGAAAAAAATTTTTTTTTGAACTTAGTCATTTTTCCGGCGTTTATCAGACTTTCACATAGGGGAAATGTCAGTGAGCATACCGATTTCAGTTCCAGAGCGATTCACCCAATGAGGCCTTGATATTTAGTCGTTTTCAGCCAATTTTCTGGATTTTTGAAAATTTCACTTTTTTGTGAAAATATCCACTAAATGAGAGAATAATATGTGTGAGGGTACCCCAGGAGAGTTCCAAATGTGTGTGGGTAGAATATATATCCCACGGGGGTAAAATTGAAAAAAGTTTAAAAAAAATTTTTTTTGGACTTAGTAATTTTTCCGCTGTTTATCAGACTTTCAGATAGGGAAAATGTCAGTGAGCGTTCCGATTACAGTTCCAGAGCGATTCGCCCAATGAGTACTTGATATTTAGTCGTTTTCAGCCAATTTTCTGGATTTTTGAAAATTTCACTTTTTTGTGAAAATATCCACTAAATGAGGGAATAATATGTGTGAGGGTACCCCAGGAGAGTTCCAAATGTGTGTGGGTAGAATATATATCCCACGGGGATAAAATTGAAAAAAGTTGAAAAAAAATTTCTTTTGAACTTAGTCATTTTTCCGGCGTTTATCAGACTTTCACATAGGGGAAATGTCAGTGAGCATTCCGATTTCAGTTCCAGAGCGATTCGCCCAATGAGGCCTTGATATTTAGTCGTTTTCAGCCAATTTTCTGCATTTTTGAAAATTTCACTTTTTTGTGAAAGTATCCACTAAATGAGAGAATAATATGTGTGAGGGTACCCCAGGAGAGTTACAAATGTGTGTGGGTAGAATATATATCCCACGGGGGTAAAATTGAAAAAAGTTTAAAAAAAATTTTTTTTGGACTTAGTAATTTTTCCGCTGTTTATCAGACTTTCAGATAGGGAAAATGTCAGTGAGCGTTCCGATTACAGTTCCAGAGCGATTCGCCCAATGAGTACTTGATATTTAGTCGTTTTCAGCCAATTTTCTGGATTTTTGAAAATTTCACTTTTTTGTGAAAATATCCACTAAATGAGGGAATAATATGTGTGAGGGTACCCCAGGAGAGTTCCAAATGTGTGTGGGTAGAATATATATCCCACGGGGATAAAATTGAAAAAAGTTGAAAAAAATTTTTTTTTGGACTTTGTAATTTTTCCGCCGTTCATCACACTTTCAGATAGGGGAAATGTCAGTGAGCATTCCGATTTCAGTTCCAGAGCGATTCGCCCAATGAGTACTTGATATTTAGTCGTTATTAGCCAATCTTCTGCATTTTTGAAAATTTCACTTTTTTGTGAAAATATCCACTAAATGTGGGAATAATATGTGTGAGGGTAACCCAGGAGAGTTCCAAATGTGTGTGGGTAGAATATATATCCCACGGGGATAAAATTGAAATAAGTTGAAAAAAAATTTTTTTGGGACTTAGTAATTTTTCCGGCATTTATCAGACTTTCAGATAGGGGAAATGTCAGTGAGCGTTACGATTTCAGTTCCAGAGCGAATCGCCAAATGAGTCCTTGATATGTAGTCGTTTTCAGCCAATTTTCTGGATTTTTGAAAATTTCACTTTTTTGTGAAAATATCCACTAAATGAGGGAATAATATGTGTGAGGGTACCCCAGGAGAGTTCCAAATGTGTGTGGGTAGAATATATATCTCACGAGGATAAAATTGAAAAAAGTTGAAAAAAATTTTTTTTTGGACTTAGTCATTTGTCTGGCGTTTATCAGACTTTCAGATAGGGGAAATGTGAGTGAGCGTTCCGATCTCAGTTCCAGAGCGATTCGCCCAATGAGTCCTTGATATTTAGTGGTTTAAGCCAATTTTCTGGATTTTTGAAAATTTCACTTTTTTGTGAAAATATCCACTAAATGAGGGAATAATATGTGTGAGGGTAACCCAGGAGAGTTCCAAATGTGTGTGGGTAGAATATATATCCCACGGGGATAAAATTGAAAAAAGTTGAAAAAAATTTTTTTTTGGACTTTGTAATTTTTCCGCCGTTCATCACACTTTCAGATAGGGGAAATGTCAGTGAGCATTCCGATTTCAGTTCCAGAGCGATTCGCCCAATGAGTACTTGATATTTAGTCGTTATTAGCCAATCTTCTGCATTTTTGAAAATTTCACTTTTTTGTGAAAATATCCACTAAATGTGGGAATAATATGTGTGAGGGTAACCCAGGAGAGTTCCAAATGTGTGTGGGTAGAATATATATCCCACGGGGATAAAATTGAAATAAGTTGAAAAAAAATTTTTTTGGGACTTAGTAATTTTTTCGGCATTTATCAGACTTTCAGATAGGGGAAATGTCAGTGAGCGTTACGATTTCAGTTCCAGAGCGAATCGCCAAATGATTCCTTGATATGTAGTCGTTTTCAGCCAATTTTCTGGATTTTTGAAAATTTCACTTTTTTGTGAAAATATCCACTAAATGAGGGAATAATATGTGTGAGGGTACCCCAGGAGAGTTCCAAATGTGTGTGGGTAGAATATATATCTCACGAGGATAAAATTGAAAAAAGTTGAAAAAAATTTTTTTTTGGACTTAGTCATTTGTCTGGCGTTTATCAGACTTTCAGATAGGGGAAATGTGAGTGAGCGTTCCGATTTCAGTTCCAGAGCGATTCGCCCAATGAGTCCTTGATATTTAGTCGTTTTCAGCCAATTTTCTGGATTTTTGAAAATTTCACTTTTTTGTGAAAATATCCACTAAATGAGGGAATAATATGTGTGAGGGTAACCCAGGAGAGTTCCAAATGTGTGTGGGTAGAATATATATCCCACGGGGATAAAATTGAAAAAAGTTGAAAAAAATTTTTTTTTGGACTTTGTAATTTTTCCGCCGTTCATCACACTTTCAGATAGGGGAAATGTCAGTGAGCATTCCGATTTCAGTTCCAGAGCGATTCGCCCAATGAGTACTTGATATTTAGTCGTTATTAGCCAATTTTCTGCATTTTTGAAAATTTCACTTTTTTGTGAAAATATCCACTAAATGTGGGAATAATATGTGTGAGGGTAACCCAGGAGAGTTCCAAATGTGTGTGGGTAGAATATATTTCCCACGGGGATAAAATTGAAATAAGTTGAAAAAAAATTTTTTTGGGACTTAGTAATTTTTCCGGCATTTATCAGACTTTCAGATAGGGGAAATGTCAGTGAGCGTTACGATTTCAGTTCCAGAGCGATTCGCCCAATGAGTCCTTGATATTTAGTTGTTTTCAGCCAATTTTCTGGATTTTTGAAAATTTCACTTTTTTGTGAAAACATCCACTAAATGAGGGAATAATATGTGTGAGGGTACCCCAGGAGAGTTCCAAATGTGTGTGGGTAGAATATATCTCCCACGGGGGTAAAATTGAAAAAAGTTGAAAAAATTTTTTTTTTGGACTTAGTCATTTTTCCTGCGTTTATCAGACTTTCACATAGGGGAAATGTCAGTGAGCGTTCCGATTTCAGTTCCAGAGCGATTCGCCCAATGAGACCTTGATATTTAGTCGTTTTCAGCCAATTTTCTGGATTTTTGAAAATTTCACTTTTTTGTGAAAATATCCACTAAATGAGAGAATAATATGTGTGAGGGTACCCCAGGAGAGTTTCAAATGTGTGTGGGTAGAATATATATCCCACGGGGGTAAAATTGAAAAAAGTTGAAAAAAATTTTTTTTTGAACTTAGTCATTTTTCCGGCGTTTATCAGACTTTCACATAGGGGAAATGTCAGTGAGCATACCGATTTCAGTTCCAGAGCGATTCACCCAATGAGGCCTTGATATTTAGTCGTTTTCAGCCAATTTTCTGGATTTTTGAAAATTTCACTTTTTTGTGAAAATATCCACTAAATGAGAGAATAATATGTGTGAGGGTACCCCAGGAGAGTTCCAAATGTGTGTGGGTAGAATATATATCCCACGGGGGTAAAATTGAAAAAAGTTTAAAAAAAATTTTTTTTGGACTTAGTAATTTTTCCGCTGTTTATCAGACTTTCAGATAGGGAAAATGTCAGTGAGCGTTCCGATTACAGTTCCAGAGCGATTCGCCCAATGAGTACTTGATATTTAGTCGTTTTCAGCCAATTTTCTGGATTTTTGAAAATTTCACTTTTTTGTGAAAATATCCACTAAATGAGGGAATAATATGTGTGAGGGTACCCCAGGAGAGTTCCAAATGTGTGTGGGTAGAATATATATCCCACGGGGATAAAATTGAAAAAAGTTGAAAAAAAATTTCTTTTGAACTTAGTCATTTTTCCGGCGTTTATCAGACTTTCACATAGGGGAAATGTCAGTGAGCATTCCGATTTCAGTTCCAGAGCGATTCGCCCAATGAGGCCTTGATATTTAGTCGTTTTCAGCCAATTTTCTGCATTTTTGAAAATTTCACTTTTTTGTGAAAGTATCCACTAAATGAGAGAATAATATGTGTGAGGGTACCCCAGGAGAGTTACAAATGTGTGTGGGTAGAATATATATCCCACGGGGGTAAAATTGAAAAAAGTTTAAAAAAAATTTTTTTTGGACTTAGTAATTTTTCCGCTGTTTATCAGACTTTCAGATAGGGAAAATGTCAGTGAGCGTTCCGATTACAGTTCCAGAGCGATTCGCCCAATGAGTACTTGATATTTAGTCGTTTTCAGCCAATTTTCTGGATTTTTGAAAATTTCACTTTTTTGTGAAAATATCCACTAAATGAGGGAATAATATGTGTGAGGGTACCCCAGGAGAGTTCCAAATGTGTGTGGGTAGAATATATATCCCACGGGGATAAAATTGAAAAAAGTTGAAAAAAAATTTCTTTTGAACTTAGTCATTTTTCCGGCGTTTATCAGACTTTCACATAGGGGAAATGTCAGTGAGCATTCCGATTTCAGTTCCAGAGCGATTCGCCCAATGAGGCCTTGATATTTAGTCGTTTTCAGCCAATTTTCTGGATTTTTGAAAATTTCACTTTTTTGTGAAAATATCCACTAAATGAGAGAATAATATGTGTGAGGGTACCCCAGGAGAGTTACAAATGTGTGTGGGTAGAATATATATCCCACGGGGGTAAAATTGAAAAAAGTTTAAAAAAAATTTTTTTTGGACTTAGTAATTTTTCCGCTGTTTATCAGACTTTCAGATAGGGAAAATGTCATTGAGCGTTCCGATTACAGTTCCAGAGCGATTCGCCCAATGAGTCCTTGATATTTAGTCGTTTTCAGCCAATTTTCTGGATTTTTGAAAATTTCACTTTTTTGTGAAAACATCCACTAAATGAGGGAATAATATGTGTGAGGGTACCGCGGGAGAGTTCCAAATGTGTGTGGGTAGAATATATATCACACGGGGGTAAAATTGAAAAAAGTAAAAAAAAAATTTTTTTTGGACTTAGTAATTTTTCCGGCGTTCATCAGACTTTCAGATAGGGGAAATGTCAGTGAGCATTCCGATTTCAGTTCCAGAGCAATTTGCCCACTGAGTCCTTGATATTTAGTCGTTTTCAGCCAATTTTCTGGATTTTTGAAAATTTCACTGTTTTGTGAAAACATCCACTAAATGAGGGAATAATATGCTGTGAGGGTACCCCAGGAGAGTTCCAAATGTGTGTGGGTAGAATATAAATCCCACGGGGGTAAAATTGAAAAAAGTTGAAAACTTTTTTTTTTTGGACTTATTCATTTTTCCTGCGTTTATCAGACTTTCACATAGGGGAAATGTCAGTGAGCGTTTCGATTTCAGTTCCAGAGCGATTCGCCCAATGAGTCCTTGATATTTAGTCGTTTTCTGCCAATTTTCTGGATTTTTGAAAATTTCACTTTTTTGTGAAAATATCCACTAAATGAGAGAATAATATGTGTGAGGGTACCCCAGGAGAGTTCCAAATGTGTGTGTGTAGAATATATATCCCACGGGGGTAAAATTGAAAAAAGTTGAAAAAAATTTTTTTTTGGACTTAGTAATTTTTCCGATATTTATCAGACTTTCAGATAGGGGAAATGTCAGTGAGCGTTCAGATTTCAGTTCCAGAGCGATTCACCCAATGAGTCCTTGATATTTAGTCGTTTTCTGCCAATTTTCTGGGTTTTTGAAAATTTCACTTTTTTGTGAAAACATCCACTAAATGAGGGAATAATATGTGTGAGGGTACCCCAGGAGAGTTCCAAATGTGTGTGGGTAGAATATATATCCCACAAGGATAAAATTGAAAAAAGTTGAAAATTTTTTTTTTTTGGACTTAGTCATTTTTCCGGCATTTATCAGACTTTCAGATAGGGGAAATGTCAGTGAGCGTTCCGATTTCAGTTCCAGAGCGATTCGCCCAATGAGTCCTTGATATTTAGTCGTTTTCAGCTAATTTTCTGGATTTTTGAAAATTTCACTTTTTTGTGAAAATATCCACTAAATGAGAGAATAATATGTGTGAGGGTACCCCAGGAGAGTTCCAAATGTGTGTGGGTAGAATATATATCCCACAGGGGTAAAATTGAAAAAAGTTGAAAAAAAATTTTTTTTGGACTTAGTAATTTTTCCGGCATTTATCTGACTTTCAGATAGGGGAAAGGTCAGTGAGCGTTCCGATTTCAGTTCCAGAGCGATTCGCCCAATGAGTCCTTGATATTTAGTCGTTTTCAGCCAATTTACTGGATTTTTGAAAATTTCACTTTTTTGTGAAAATATCCACTAAATGAGGGCATAATATGTGTGAGGGTACCCCAGGAGAGTTCTAAATGTTTGTGGGTAGAATATATATCCCACGGGGGTAAAATTGAAAAAAGTTTAAAAAAAAATTTTTTTGGACTTAGTAATTTTTCCTGCATTTATCAGACTTTCAGATAGGGGAAATGTCAGTGAGCGTTCAGATTTCAGTTCCAGAGCGATTCGCCCTTTGAGTCCTTGATATTTAGTCGTTTTCAGCCAATTTTCTGGATTTTTGAAAATTTCACTTTTTTGTGAAAATATTCACTAAATGAGAGAATAATATGTGTGAGGGTACCCCAGGAGAGTTCCAAATGTGTGTGGGTAGAATATATATCCCACGGGGGTAAAATTGAAAAAAGTTTTAAAAAAAATTTTTTTTGGACTTAGTCATTTTTCCTGCGTTTATCAGACTTTCACATAGGGGAAATGTCAGTGAGCGTTCCGATTTCAGTTCCAGAGCGATTCGCCCAATGAGTCCTTGATATTTAGTCGTTTTCAGCTAATTTTCTAGATTTTTGAAAATTTCACTTTTTTGTGAAAATATCCACTAAATGAGAGAATAATATGTGTGAGGGTACCCCAGGAGAGTTCCAAATGTGTGTGGGTAGAATATATATCCCACGGGGGTAAAATTGAAAAAAGTTTAAAAAAAATTTTTTTTGGACTTAGTCATTTTTCCTGCGTTTATCAGCCTTTCAGATAGGGGAAATGTCAGTGAGCATTCCGATTTCAGTTCCAGAGCGATTCGCCCAATGAGTCCTTGATATTTAGTCGTTTTCTGCCAATTTTCTGGATTTTTGAAAATTTCACTTTTTTGTGAAAACATCCACTAAATGAGGGAATAATATGTGTGAGGGTACCCCAGGAGAGTTCCAAATGTGTGTGGGTAGAATATATATCCCACGGGGATAAAATTGAAAAAAGTTGAAAAATTTTTTTTTTTGGACTTAGTCATTTTTCCTGCGTTTATCAGACTTTCACATAGGGGAAATATCAGTGAGCGTTCCGATTGCAGTTCCAGAGCGATTTGCCCAATGAGTCCTTGATATTTAGTCGTTTTCAGCTAATTTTCTGGATTTTTGAAAATTTCACTTTTTTGTGAAAATATCCACTAAATGAGAGAATAATATGTGTGAGGGTACCCCAGGAGAGTTCCAAATGTGTGTGGGTAGAATATATATCCCACAGGGGTAAAATTGAAAAAAGTTGAAAAAAAAATTTTTTTGGACTTAGTAATTTTTCCGGCATTTATCAAACTTTCAGATAGGGGAAAGGTCAGTGAGCGTTCCGATTTCAGTTCCAGAGCGATTCGCCCAATGAGTCCTTGATATTTAGTCATTTTCAGCCAATTTTCTGGATTTTTGAAAATTTCACTTTTTTGTGAAAATATCCACTAAATGAGGGAATAATATGTGTGAGGGTACCCCAGGAGAGTTCCAAATGTGTGTGGGTAGAATATGTATCCCACGGGGGTAAAATTGAAAAAAGTTGAAAAAATTTTTTTTTTGAACTTAGTACTTTTTCCGGCATTTATCAGACTTTCAGATAGGGAAAAGGTCAGTGAGCGTTCAGATTTCAGTTCCAGAGCGATTCGCCCAATGAGTCCTTGATATTTAGTCGTTTTCATCCAATTTTCTGGATTTTTGAAAATTTCACTTTTTTGTGAAAATATCCACTAAATGAGGGCATAATATGTGTGAGGGTACACCAGGAGAGTTCCAAATGTTTGTGGGTAGAATATATATCCCACGGGGGTAAAATTGAAAAAAGTTTAAAAAATATTTTTTTTGGACTTAGTCATTTTTCCTGCGTTTATCAGACTTTCACATAGGGGAAAGGTCAGTGAGCGTTCAGATTTCATTTCCAGAGCGATTCGCCCAATGAGTCCTTGATATTTAGTCGTTTTCAGCCAATTTTCTGGATTTTTGAAAATTTCACTTTTTTGTGAAAATATCCACTAAATGAGGGCATAATATGTGTGAGGGTACCCCAGGAGAGTTCCAAATGTTTGTGGGTAGAATATATATCCCACGGGGGTAAAATTGAAAAAAGTTTAAAAAAAAATTTTTTTGGACTTAGTAATTTTTCCTGCATTTATCAGACTTTCAGATAGGGGAAATGTCAGTGAGCGTTCAGATTTCAGTTCCAGAGCGATTCGCCCAATGAGTCCTTGATATTTAGTCGTTTTCAGCCAATTTTCTGGATTTTTGAAAATTTCACTTTTTTGTGAAAATATTCACTAAATGAGAGAATAATATGTGTGAGGGTACCCCAGGAGAGTTCCAAATGTGTGTGGGTAGAATATATATCCCACAGGGGTAAAATTGAAAAAAGTTGAAAAAAAAATTTTTTTGGACTTAGTAATTTTTCCGGCATTTATCAGACTTTCAGATAGGGGAAAGGTCAGTGAGCGTTCCGATTTCAGTTCCAGAGTGATTCGCCCAATGAGTCCTTGATATTTAGTCGTTTTCAGCCAATTTTCTGGATTTTTGAAAATTTCACTTTTTTGTGAAAATATCCACTAAATGAGGGAATAATATGTGTGAGGGTACCCCAGGAGAGTTCCAAATGTGTGTGGGTAGAATATGTATCCCACGGGGGTAAAATTGAAAAAAGTTGAAAAAAATTGTTTTTTGAACTTAGTAATTTTTCCGGCATTTATCAGACTTTCAGATAGGGGAAATGTCAGTGAGCATTCCAATTTCAGTTCCAGAGCAATTTGCCCACTGAGTCCTTGATATTTAGTCGTTTTCAGCCAATTTTCTGGATTTTTGAAAATTTCACTTTTTTGTGAAAACATCCACTAAATGAGAGAATAATATGTGTGAGGGTACCCCAGGAGAGTTCCAAATGTGTGTGGGTAGAATATATATCCCACGGGGGTAAAATTGAAAAAAGTTTAAAAAAATTTTTTTTTGGACTTAGTCATTTTTCCTGCGTTTATCAGACTTTCACATAGGGAAAATGTCAGTGAGCATTCTGATTTCAGTTCCAGAGCGATTCGCCCAATGAGTCCTTGATATTTAGTCGTTTTCAGCCAATTTTCTGGATTTTTGAAAATTTCACTTTTTTGTGAAAATATCCACTAAATGAGGGAATAATATGTGTGAGGGTACCCCAGGAGAGTTCCAAATGTGTGTGGGTAGAATATATATCCCACGGGGGTAAAATTGAAAAAAGTTTAAAAAAATTTTTTTTTGGACTTAGTAATTATTCCGGCGTTCATCAGACTTTCAGAAAGGGTAAATGTCAGTGAGCATTCCGATTTCAGTTCCAGAGCGATTCACCCAATGAGTCCTTGATATTTAGTCATTTTCAGCCAATTTTCTGGATTTTTGAAAATTTCACTTTTTTGTGAAAATATATACTAAATGAGGGAATAATATGTGTGAGGGTACCCCAGGAGAGTTCCAAATGTGTGTGGGTAGAATATATATCCCACGGAGATAAAATTGAAAAGAGTTGAAAAAAATTTTTTTTTGGACTTAGTCATTTTTCCGGCGTTCATCAGACTTTCAGATAGGGGAAATGTCAGTGAACATTCCGATTTCAGTTCCAGAGCGATTCGCCCAATGAGTCCTTGATATTTAGTCGTTTTCTGCCAATTTTCTGGATTTTTGAAAATTTCACTTTTTTGTGAAAATATCCACTAAATGAGGGCATAATATGTGTGAGGATACCCCAGGAGAGTTCCAAATGTGTGTGGGTAGAATATATATCCCACGGGGGTAAAATTGAAAAAAGTTGAAAAAAATTTTTTTTTCAACTTAGTCATTTTTCTGGCGTTTATCAGACTTTCACGTAGGGGAAATGTCAGTGAGTGTTCCGATTTCAGTTCCAGAGCGATTCGCCCAATGAGTCCTTGATATTTAGTCGTTTTCAGCCAATTTTCTGGATTTTTGAAAATTTCACTTTTTTGTGAAAATATCCACTAAATGAGAGAATTATATGTGTGAGGGTACCCCAGGAGGGTTCCAAATGTGTGTGGGTAGAATATATATCCCACGGGGGTAAAATTGAAAAAAGTTTTAAAAAAATTTTTTTTGGACTTAGTAATTTTTCCGGCATTTATCAGACTTTCAGATAGGGGAAATGTCAGTGAGCGTTCAGATGTCAGTTCCAGAGCGATTCGCCCAATGAGTCCTTGATATTTAGTCGTTTTCAGCCAATTTTCTGGATTTTTGAAAATTTCACTTTTTTGTGAAAATATCCACTAAATGAAGGAATAATATGTGTGAGGGTACCCCAGGAGAGTTCCAAATGTGTGTGGGTAGAATATGTATCCCACGGGGGTAAAATTGAAAAAAGTTGAAAAAATTTTTTTTTTGAACTTAGTAATTTTTCCGGCATTTATCAGACTTTCAGATAGGGGAAAGGTCAGTGAGCGTTCAGATTTCAGTTCCAGAGCGATTCGCCCAATGAGTCCTTGATATTTAGTCGTTTTCAGCCAATTTTCTGGATTTTTGAAAATTTCACTTTTTTGTGAAAATATCCACTAAATGAGGGCATAATATGTGTGCGGGTACCCCAGGAGAGTTCCAAATGTTTGTGGGTAGAATATATATCCCACGGGGGTAAAATTGAAAAAAGTTTAAAAAAAATTTTTTTTGGACTTAGTAATTTTTCCTGCATTTATCAGACTTTCAGGTAGGGGAAATGTCAGTGAGCGTTCAGATTTCAGTTCCAGAGCGATTCGCCCTATGAGTCCTTGATATTTAGTAGTTTTAAGCCAATTTTCTGGATTTTTGAAAATTTCACTTTTTTGTGAAAATATCAACTAAATGAGAGAATAATATGTGTGAGGGTACCCCAGGAGAGTTCCAAATGTGTGTGGGTAGAATATATATCCCACGGGGATAAAATTGAAAAAAGTTGAAAAAAATTTTTTTTTGGACTTAGTTATTTTTTCGGCGTTCATCAGACTTTCAGATAGGGGAAATGTCAGTGAGCATTCCAATTTCAGTTCCAGAGCAATTTGCCCACTGAGTCCTTGATATTTAGTCGTTTTCAGCCAATTTTCTGGATTTTTGAAAATTTCACTTTTTTGTGAAAATATCCACTAAATGAGAGAATTATATGTGTGAGGGTACCCCAGGAGGGTTCCAAATGTGTGTGGGTAGAATATATATCCCACGGGGGTAAAATTGAAAAAAGTTTTAAAAAAAAATTTTTTGGACTTAGTAATTTTTCCGGCATTTATCAGACTTTCAGATAGGGGAAATGTCAGTGAGCGTTCAGATTTCAGTTCCAGAGCGATTCGCCCAATGAGTCCTTGATATTTAGTCGTTTTCAGCCAATTTTCTGGATTTTTGAAAATTTCACTTTTTTGTGAAAACATCCACTAAATGAGGGAATAATATGTGTGAGGGTACCCCAGGAGAGTTCCAAATGTGTGTGGGTAGAATATAAATCCCACGGGGATAAAATTGAAAAAAGTTGAAAAAAATTTTTTTGGACTTAGCAATTTTTCCTGCATTTATCAGACTTTCAGATAGGGGAAATGTCAGTGAGCGTTCAGATTTCAGTTCCAGAGCGATTCGCCCTATGAGTCCTTGATATTTAGTCGTTTTCAGCCAATTTTCTGGATTTTTGAAAATTTCACTTTTTTGTGAAAATATTCACTAAATGAGAGAATAATATGTGTGAGGGTACCCCAGGAGAGTTCCAAATGTGTGTGGGTAGAATATATATCCCACGGGGGTAAAATTGAAAAAAGTTTAAAAAAAATTTTTTTGGACTTAGTAATTTTTCCTGCGTTTATCAGACTTTCACATAGGGGAAAGGTCAGTGAGCGTTCCGATTTCAGTTCCAGAGCGATTCGCCCAATGAGTCCTTGATATTTAGTCGTTTTCAGCTAATTTTCTGGATTTTTGAAAATTTCACTTTTTTGTGAAAATATCAACTAAATGAGAGAATAATATGTGTGAGGGTACCCCAGGAGAGTTCCAAATGTGTGTGGGTAGAATATATATCCCACGGGGATAAAATTGAAAAAAGTTGAAAAAAATTTTTTTTTGGACTTAGTTATTTTTTCGGCGTTCATCAGACTTTCAGATAGGGGAAATGTCAGTGAGCATTCCAATTTCAGTTCCAGAGCAATTTGCCCACTGAGTCCTTGATATTTAGTCGTTTTCAGCCAATTTTCTGGATTTTTGAAAATTTCACTTTTTTGTGAAAACATCCACTAAATGAGGGAATAATATGTGTGATAATATGATAATATGATAATATGATAATATGATAATATGATAATAATATGTGTACCCCAGGAGAGTTCCAAATGTGTGTGGGTAGAATATAAATCCCACGGGGGTAAAATTGAAAAAAGTTGAAAAATTTTTTTTTTTTAACTTAGTCATTTTTCCGGCGTTTATCAGACTTTCACGTAGGGGAAATGTCAGTGAGTGTTCCGATTTCAGTTCCAGAGCGATTCGCCCAATGAGTCCTTGATATTTAGTCGTTTTCAGCCAATTTTCTGGATTTTTGAAAATTTCACTTTTTTGTGAAAATATCCACTAAATGAGAGAATTATATGTGTGAGGGTACCCCAGGAGGGTTCCAAATGTGTGTGGGTAGAATATATATCCCACGGGGGTAAAATTGAAAAAAGTTTTAAAAAAAAATTTTTTGGACTTAGTAATTTTTCCGGCATTTATCAGACTTTCAGATAGGGGAAATGTCAGTGAGCATACCGATTTCAGTTCCAGAGCGATTCGCCCTATGAGTCCTTGATATTTAGTCGTTTTCAGCCATTTTTCTAGATTTTTGAAAATTTCACTTTTTTGTGAAAATATTCACTAAATGAGAGAATAATATGTGTGAGGGTACCCCAGGAAAGTTCCAAATGTGTGTGGGTAGAATATATATCCCACGGGGGTAAAATTGAAAAAAGTTTAAAAAAATTTTTTTTTGGACTTAGTAATTATTCCGGCGTTCATAAGACTTTCAGAAAGGGTAAATGTCAGTGAGCATTCCGATTTCAGTTCCAGAGCGATTCACCCAATGAGTCCTTGATATTTAGTCGTTTTCAGCCAATTTTCTGGATTTTTGAAAATTTCACTTTTTTGTGAAAATATATACTAAATGAGGGAATAATATGTGTGAGGGTACCCCAGGAGAGTTCCAAATGTGTGTGGGTAGAATATATATCCCACGGGGATAAAATTGAAAAGAGTTGAAAAAAATTTTTTTTTGGACTTAGTCATTTTTCCGGCGTTCATCAGACTTTCAGATAGGGGAAATGTCAGTGAGCATTCCGATTTCAGTTCCAGAGCGATTCGCCCAATGAGTCCTTGATATTTAGTCGTTTTCTGCCAATTTTCTGGATTTTTGAAAATTTCACTTTTTTGTGAAAATATCCACTAAATGAGGGCATAATATGTGTGAGGATACCCCAGGAGAGTTCCAAATGTGTGTGGGTAGAATATATATCCCACGGGGGTAAAATTGAAAAAAGTTGAAAAAATTATTTTTTTTAACTTAGTCATTTTTCCGGCGTTTATCAGACTTTCACGTAGGGGAAATGTCAGTGAGTGTTCTGATTTCAGTTACAGAGCGATTCGCCCAATGAGTCCTTGATATTTAGTCGTTTTCAGCCAATTTTCTGGATTTTTGAAAATTTCACTTTTTTGTGAAAATATCCACTAAATGAAGGAATAATATGTGTGAGGGTACCCCAGGAGAGTTCCAAATGTGTGTGGGTAGAATATATATCCCACGGGGGTAAAATTGAAAAAAGTTGAAAAAAAATTTTTTTTGGACTTAGTAATTTTTCCGCCATTTATCAGACTTTCAGATAGGGGAAATGTCAGTGAGCGTTCAGATTTCAGTTCCAGAGCGATTCGCCCAATGAGTACTTGATATTTAGTCGTTTTCAGCCAATTTTCTGGATTTTTGAAAATTTCACTTTTTTGTGAAAATATCCACTAAATGAGGGAATAATATGTGTGAGGGTACCCCAGGAGAGTTCCAAATGTGTGTGGGTAGAATATATATCCCACGGGGATAAAATTGAAAAAAGTTTAAAAATTTTTTTTTTTGGACTTAGTCATTTTTCCTGCGTTTATCAGACTTTCACATAAGGGAAATGTCAGTGAGCGTTCCGATTTCAGTTCCAGAGTGATTCGCCCAATGAGTCCTTGATATTTAGTCGTTTTCAGCTAATTTTCTGGATTTTTGAAAATTTCACTTTTTTGTGAAAATATCCACTAAATGAGAGAATAATATGTGTGAGGGTACCCCAGGAGAGTTCCAAATGTGTGTGGGTAGAATATGTATCCCTCGGGGGTAAAATTGAAAAAAGTTTAAAAAAAAATTTTTTTGGACTTAGTTATTTTTCTGGCGCTCATCAGACTTTCAGATAGGGGAAATGTCAGTGAGCATTCCGATTTCAGTTCCAGAGCGATTCGCCCGATGAGTCCTTGAAATTTAGTAGTTTTCTGCCAATTTTCTGGATTTTTGAAAATTTCACTTTTTTGTGAAAATATCCACTAAATGAGAGAATTATATGTGTGAGGGTACCCCAGGAGAGTTCCAAATGTGTTTGGGTAGAATATATATCCCACGGGGGTAAAATTGAAAAAAGTTGAAAAAAAATTTTTTTTGGACTTAGTAATTTTTCCGCCATTTATCAGACTTTCAGATAGGGGAAATGTCAGTGAGCGTTCAGATTTCAGTTCCAGAGCGATTCGCCCAACGAGTACTTGATATTTAGTCGTTTTCAGCCAATTTTCTGGATTTTTGAAAATTTCACTTTTTTGTGAAAATATCCACTAAACGAGGGAATAATATGTGTGAGGGTACCCCAGGAGAGTTCCAAATGTGTGTGGGTAGAATACATATCCCACGGGGATAAAATTGAAAAAAGTTGAAAAAAATTTTTTTTTGGACTTAGTTATTTTTCCGGCGTTCATCAGACTTTCAGATAGGGGAAATGTCAGTGAGCATTCCGATTTCAGTTCCAGAGCGATTCGCCCGATGAGTCCTTGAAATTTAGTAGTTTTCTGCCAATTTTCTGGATTTTTGAAAATTTCACTTTTTTGTGAAAATATCCACTAAATGAGGGCATAATATGTGTGAGGGTACCCCAGGAGAGTTCCAAATGTGTGTGGGTAGAATATATATCCCACGGGGATAAAATTGAAAAAAGTTGAAAAAAAATTTTTTTTGGACTTAGTTATTTTTCCGGCGTTCATCAGACTTTCAGATAGGGGAAGTGTCAGTGAGCATTCCGATTTCAGTTCCAGAGCAATTTGCCCAATGAGTCCTTGATATTTAGTCGTTTTCAGCCAATTTTCTGGATTTTTGAAAATTTCACTTTTTTGTGAAAATATCCACTAAATGAGAGAATTATATGTGTGAGGGTACCCCAGGAGAGTTCCAAATGTGTGTGGGTAGAATATATATCCCACGGGGGTAAAATTGAAAAAAGTTTAAAAAAATTTTTTTTTGGACTTAGTAATTTTTCCGGCATTTATCAGACTTTCAGATAGGGGAAATGTCAGTGAGCATACCGATTTCAGTTCCAGAGCGATTCGCCCAATGAGTCCTTGAAATTTAGTAGTTTTCTGCCAATTTTCTGGATTTTTGAAAATTTCACTTTTTTGTGAAAATATCCACTAAATGAGAGAATTATATGTGTGAGGGTACCCCAGGAGAGTTCCAAATGTGTTTGGGTAGAATATATATCCCACGGGGGTAAAATTGAAAAAAGTTGAAAAAAAATTTTTTTTGGACTTAGTAATTTTTCCGCCATTTATCAGACTTTCAGATAGGGGAAATGTCAGTGAGCGTTCAGATTTCAGTTCCAGAGCGATTCGCCCAATGAGTACTTGATATTTAGTCGTTTTCAGCCAATTTTCTGGATTTTTGAAAATTTCACTTTTTTGTGAAAATATCCACTAAACGAGGGAATAATATGTGTGAGGGTACCCCAGGAGAGTTCCAAATGTGTGTGGGTAGAATATATATCCCACGGGGATAAAATTGAAAAAAGTTGAAAAAAATTTTTTTTTGGACTTAGTTATTTTTCCGGCGTTCATCAGACTTTCAGATAGGGGAAATGTCAGTGAGCATTCCGATTTCAGTTCCAGAGCAATTTGCCCAATGAGTCCTTGATATTTAGTCGTTTTCAGCCAATTTTCTGGATTTTTGAAAATTTCACTTTTTTGTGAAAATATCCACTAAATGAGAGAATTATATGTGTGAGGGTACCCCAGGAGAGTTCCAAATGTGTGTGGGTAGAATATATATCCCACGGGGGTAAAATTGAAAAAAGTTTAAAAAAATTTTTTTTTGGACTTAGTAATTATTCCGGCGTTCATCAGACTTTCAGATAGGGGAAATGTCAGTGAGCATTCCGATTTCAGTTCCAGAGCGATTCGCCCAATGAGTCCTTGATATTTAGTCGTTTTCTGCCAATTTTCTGGATTTTTGAAAATTTCACTTTTTTGTGAAAATATCCACTAAATGAGGGCATAATATGTGTGAGGATACCCCAGGAGAGTTCCAAATGTGTGTGGGTAGAATATATATCCCACGGGGATAAAATTGAAAAAAGTTGAAAAAAATTTTTTTTGGGACTTAGTTATTTTTCCGGCATTCATCAGACTTTCAGATAGGGGAAATGTCAGTGAGCATTCCGATTTCAGTTCCAGAGCGATTCGCCCAATGAGTCCTTGATATTTAGTCGTTTTCAGCCAATTTTCTGGATTTTTGAAAATTTCACTTTTTTGTGAAAACATCCACTAAATGAGGGAATAATATGTGTGAGGGTACCCCAGGAGAGTTCCAAATGTGTGTGGGTAGAATATATATCCCACGGGGATAAAATTGAAAAAAGTTTAAAAATTTTTTTTTTTGGACTTAGTCATTTTTCCTGCGTTTATCAGACTTTCACATAAGGGAAATGTCAGTGAGCGTTCCGATTTCAGTTCCAGAGCGATTCGCCCAATGAGTCCTTGATATTTAGTCGTTTTCAGCTAATTTTCTGGATTTTTGAAAATTTCACTTTTTTGTGAAAATATCCACTAAATGAGAGAATAATATGTGTGAAGGTACCCCAGGAGAGTTCCAAATGTGTGTGGGTAGAATATGTATCCCACGGGGGTAAAATTGAAAAAAGTTTTAAAAAAAATTTTTTTGGACTTAGTAATTTTTCCTGCATTTATCAGACTTTCAGATAGGGGAAATGTCAGTGAGCGTTCAGATTTCAGTTCCAGAGCGATTCGCCCAACGAGTACTTGATATTTAGTCGTTTTCAGCCAATTTTCTGGATTTTTGAAAATTTCACTTTTTTGTGAAAATATCCACTAAACGAGGGAATAATATGTGTGAGGGTACCCCAGGAGAGTTCCAAATGTGTGTGGGTAGAATACATATCCCACGGGGATAAAATTGAAAAAAGTTGAAAAAAATTTTTTTTTGGACTTAGTTATTTTTCCGGCGTTCATCAGACTTTCAGATAGGGGAAATGTCAGTGAGCATTCCGATTTCAGTTCCAGAGCGATTCGCCCGATGAGTCCTTGAAATTTAGTAGTTTTCTGCCAATTTTCTGGATTTTTGAAAATTTCACTTTTTTGTGAAAATATCCACTAAATGAGGGCATAATATGTGTGAGGGTACCCCAGGAGAGTTCCAAATGTGTGTGGGTAGAATATATATCCCACGGGGATAAAATTGAAAAAAGTTGAAAAAAAATTTTTTTTGGACTTAGTTATTTTTCCGGCGTTCATCAGACTTTCAGATAGGGGAAGTGTCAGTGAGCATTCCGATTTCAGTTCCAGAGCAATTTGCCCAATGAGTCCTTGATATTTAGTCGTTTTCAGCCAATTTTCTGGATTTTTGAAAATTTCACTTTTTTGTGAAAATATCCACTAAATGAGAGAATTATATGTGTGAGGGTACCCCAGGAGAGTTCCAAATGTGTGTGGGTAGAATATATATCCCACGGGGGTAAAATTGAAAAAAGTTTAAAAAAATTTTTTTTTGGACTTAGTAATTTTTCCGGCATTTATCAGACTTTCAGATAGGGGAAATGTCAGTGAGCATACCGATTTCAGTTCCAGAGCGATTCGCCCAATGAGTCCTTGAAATTTAGTAGTTTTCTGCCAATTTTCTGGATTTTTGAAAATTTCACTTTTTTGTGAAAATATCCACTAAATGAGGGCATAATATGTGTGAGGGTACCCCAGGAGAGTTCCAAATGTGTGTGGGTAGAATATGTATCCCACGGGGGTAAAATTGAAAAAAGTTTAAAAAAAAATTTTTTGGGACTTAGTAATTTTTCCTGCATTTATCAGACTTTCAGATAGGGGAAATGTCAGTGAGCGTTCAGATTTCAGTTCCAGAGCGATTCGCCCTATGAGTCCTTGATATTTAGTCGTTTTCAGCCATTTTTCTAGATTTTTGAAAATTTCACTTTTTTGTGAAAATATTCACTAAATGAGAGAATAATATGTGTGAGGGTACCCCAGGAAAGTTCCAAATGTGTGTGGGTAGAATATATATCCCACGGGGGTAAAATTGAAAAAAGTTTAAAAAAATTTTTTTTTGGACTTAGTAATTATTCCGGCGTTCATAAGACTTTCAGAAAGGGTAAATGTCAGTGAGCATTCCGATTTCAGTTCCAGAGCGATTCACCCAATGAGTCCTTGATATTTAGTCGTTTTCAGCCAATTTTCTGGATTTTTGAAAATTTCACTTTTTTGTGAAAATATATACTAAATGAGGGAATAATATGTGTGAGGGTACCCCAGGAGAGTTCCAAATGTGTGTGGGTAGAATATATATCCCACGGGGATAAAATTGAAAAGAGTTGAAAAAAATTTTTTTTTGGACTTAGTCATTTTTCCGGCGTTCATCAGACTTTCAGATAGGGGAAATGTCAGTGAGCATTCCGATTTCAGTTCCAGAGCGATTCGCCCAATGAGTCCTTGATATTTAGTCGTTTTCTGCCAATTTTCTGGATTTTTGAAAATTTCACTTTTTTGTGAAAATATCCACTAAATGAGGGCATAATATGTGTGAGGATACCCCAGGAGAGTTCCAAATGTGTGTGGGTAGAATATATATCCCACGGGGGTAAAATTGAAAAAAGTTGAAAAAATTATTTTTTTTAACTTAGTCATTTTTCCGGCGTTTATCAGACTTTCACGTAGGGGAAATGTCAGTGAGTGTTCCGATTTCAGTTACAGAGCGATTCGCCCAATGAGTCCTTGATATTTAGTCGTTTTCAGCCAATTTTCTGGATTTTTGAAAATTTCACTTTTTTGTGAAAATATCCACTAAATGAAGGAATAATATGTGTGAGGGTACCCCAGGAGAGTTCCAAATGTGTGTGGGTAGAATATATATCCCACGGGGGTAAAATTGAAAAAAGTTGAAAAAAAATTTTTTTTGGACTTAGTAATTTTTCCGCCATTTATCAGACTTTCAGATAGGGGAAATGTCAGTGAGCGTTCAGATTTCAGTTCCAGAGCGATTCGCCCAATGAGTACTTGATATTTAGTCGTTTTCAGCCAATTTTCTGGATTTTTGAAAATTTCACTTTTTTGTGAAAATATCCACTAAACGAGGGAATAATATGTGTGAGGGTACCCCAGGAGAGTTCCAAATGTGTGTGGGTAGAATATATATCCCACGGGGATAAAATTGAAAAAAGTTGAAAAAAATTTTTTTTTGGACTTAGTTATTTTTCCGGCGTTCATCAGACTTTCAGATAGGGGAAATGTAAGTGAGCATTCCGATTTCAGTTCCAGAGCAATTTGCCCAATGAGTCCTTGATATTTAGTCGTTTTCAGCCAATTTTCTGGATTTTTGAAAATTTCACTTTTTTGTGAAAACATCCACTAAATGAGGGAATAATATGTGTGAGGGTACCCCAGGAGAGTTCCAAATGTGTGTGGGTAGAATATATATCCCACGGGGATAAAATTGAAAAAAGTTTAAAAATTTTTTTTTTTGGACTTAGTCATTTTTCCTGCGTTTATCAGACTTTCACATAAGGGAAATGTCAGTGAGCGTTCCGATTTCAGTTCCAGAGCGATTCGCCCAATGAGTCCTTGATATTTAGTCGTTTTCAGCTAATTTTCTGGATTTTTGAAAATTTCACTTTTTTGTGAAAATATCCACTAAATGAGAGAATAATATGTGTGAGGGTACCCCAGGAGAGTTCCAAATGTGTGTGGGTAGAATATGTATCCCTCGGGGGTAAAATTGAAAAAAGTTTAAAAAAAAATTTTTTTGGACTTAGTTATTTTTCTGGCGTTCATCAGACTTTCAGATAGGGGAAATGTCAGTGAGCATTCCGATTTCAGTTCCAGAGCGATTCGCCCGATGAGTCCTTGAAATTTAGTAGTTTTCTGCCAATTTTCTGGATTTTTGAAAATTTCACTTTTTTGTGAAAATATCCACTAAATGAGAGAATTATATGTGTGAGGGTACCCCAGGAGAGTTCCAAATGTGTTTGGGTAGAATATATATCCCACGGGGGTAAAATTGAAAAAAGTTGAAAAAAAATTTTTTTTGGACTTAGTAATTTTTCCGCCATTTATCAGACTTTCAGATAGGGGAAATGTCAGTGAGCGTTCAGATTTCAGTTCCAGAGCGATTCGCCCAATGAGTACTTGATATTTAGTCGTTTTCAGCCAATTTTCTGGATTTTTGAAAATTTCACTTTTTTGTGAAAATATCCACTAAACGAGGGAATAATATGTGTGAGGGTACCCCAGGAGAGTTCCAAATGTGTGTGGGTAGAATATATATCCCACGGGGATAAAATTGAAAAAAGTTGAAAAAAATTTTTTTTTGGACTTAGTTATTTTTCCGGCGTTCATCAGACTTTCAGATAGGGGAAATGTCAGTGAGCATTCCGATTTCAGTTCCAGAGCAATTTGCCCAATGAGTCCTTGATATTTAGTCGTTTTCAGCCAATTTTCTGGATTTTTGAAAATTTCACTTTTTTGTGAAAATATCCACTAAATGAGAGAATTATATGTGTGAGGGTACCCCAGGAGAGTTCCAAATGTGTGTGGGTAGAATATATATCCCACGGGGGTAAAATTGAAAAAAGTTTAAAAAAATTTTTTTTTGGACTTAGTAATTATTCCGGCGTTCATCAGACTTTCAGATAGGGGAAATGTCAGTGAGCATTCCGATTTCAGTTCCAGAGCGATTCGCCCAATGAGTCCTTGATATTTAGTCGTTTTCTGCCAATTTTCTGGATTTTTGAAAATTTCACTTTTTTGTGAAAATATCCACTAAATGAGGGCATAATATGTGTGAGGATACCCCAGGAGAGTTCCAAATGTGTGTGGGTAGAATATATATCCCACGGGGATAAAATTGAAAAAAGTTGAAAAAAATTTTTTTTGGGACTTAGTTATTTTTCCGGCATTCATCAGACTTTCAGATAGGGGAAATGTCAGTGAGCATTCCGATTTCAGTTCCAGAGCGATTCGCCCAATGAGTCCTTGATATTTAGTCGTTTTCAGCCAATTTTCTGGATTTTTGAAAATTTCACTTTTTTGTGAAAACATCCACTAAATGAGGGAATAATATGTGTGAGGGTACCCCAGGAGAGTTCCAAATGTGTGTGGGTAGAATATATATCCCACGGGGATAAAATTGAAAAAAGTTTAAAAATTTTTTTTTTTGGACTTAGTCATTTTTCCTGCGTTTATCAGACTTTCACATAAGGGAAATGTCAGTGAGCGTTCCGATTTCAGTTCCAGAGCGATTCGCCCAATGAGTCCTTGATATTTAGTCGTTTTCTGCCAATTTTCTGGATTTTTGAAAATTTCACTTTTTTGTGAAAATATCCACTAAATGAGGGCATAATATGTGTGAGGATACCCCAGGAGAGTTCCAAATGTGTGTGGGTAGAATATATATCCCACGGGGATAAAATTGAAAAAAGTTGAAAAAAATTTTTTTTGGGACTTAGTTATTTTTCCGGCATTCATCAGACTTTCAGATAGGGGAAATGTCAGTGAGCATTCCGATTTCAGTTCCAGAGCGATTCGCCCAATGAGTCCTTGATATTTAGTCGTTTTCAGCCAATTTTCTGGATTTTTGAAAATTTCACTTTTTTGTGAAAACATCCACTAAATGAGGGAATAATATGTGTGAGGGTACCCCAGGAGAGTTCCAAATGTGTGTGGGTAGAATATATATCCCACGGGGATAAAATTGAAAAAAGTTTAAAAATTTTTTTTTTTGGACTTAGTCATTTTTCCTGCGTTTATCAGACTTTCACATAAGGGAAATGTCAGTGAGCGTTCCGATTTCAGTTCCAGAGCGATTCGCCCAATGAGTCCTTGATATTTAGTCGTTTTCAGCTAATTTTCTGGATTTTTGAAAATTTCACTTTTTTGTGAAAATATCCACTAAATGAGAGAATAATATGTGTGAAGGTACCCCAGGAGAGTTCCAAATGTGTGTGGGTAGAATATGTATCCCACGGGGGTAAAATTGAAAAAAGTTTTAAAAAAAATTTTTTTGGACTTAGTAATTTTTCCTGCATTTATCAGACTTTCAGATAGGGGAAATGTCAGTGAGCGTTCAGATTTCAGTTCCAGAGCGATTCGCCCAACGAGTACTTGATATTTAGTCGTTTTCAGCCAATTTTCTGGATTTTTGAAAATTTCACTTTTTTGTGAAAATATCCACTAAACGAGGGAATAATATGTGTGAGGGTACCCCAGGAGAGTTCCAAATGTGTGTGGGTAGAATACATATCCCACGGGGATAAAATTGAAAAAAGTTGAAAAAAATTTTTTTTTGGACTTAGTTATTTTTCCGGCGTTCATCAGACTTTCAGATAGGGGAAATGTCAGTGAGCATTCCGATTTCAGTTCCAGAGCGATTCGCCCGATGAGTCCTTGAAATTTAGTAGTTTTCTGCCAATTTTCTGGATTTTTGAAAATTTCACTTTTTTGTGAAAATATCCACTAAATGAGGGCATAATATGTGTGAGGGTACCCCAGGAGAGTTCCAAATGTGTGTGGGTAGAATATATATCCCACGGGGATAAAATTGAAAAAAGTTGAAAAAAAATTTTTTTTGGACTTAGTTATTTTTCCGGCGTTCATCAGACTTTCAGATAGGGGAAGTGTCAGTGAGCATTCCGATTTCAGTTCCAGAGCAATTTGCCCAATGATTCCTTGATATTTAGTCGTTTTCAGCCAATTTTCTGGATTTTTGAAAATTTCACTTTTTTGTGAAAATATCCACTAAATGAGAGAATTATATGTGTGAGGGTACCCCAGGAGAGTTCCAAATGTGTGTGGGTAGAATATATATCCCACGGGGGTAAAATTGAAAAAAGTTTAAAAAAATTTTTTTTTGGACTTAGTAATTATTCCGGCGTTCATCAGACTTTCAGATAGGGGAAATGTCAGTGAGCATTCCGATTTCAGTTCCAGAGCGATACGCCCAATGAGTCCTTGATATTTAGTCGTTTTCTGCCAATTTTCTGGATTTTTGAAAATTTCACTTTTTTGTGAAAATATCCACTAAATGAGGGCATAATATGTGTGAGGATACCCCAGGAGAGTTCCAAATGTGTGTGGGTAGAATATATATCCCACGGGGATAAAACTGAAAAAAGTTGAAAAAAATTTTTTTTGGGACTTAGTTATTTTTCCGGCATTCATCAGACTTTCAGATAGGGGAAATGTCAGTGAGCATTCCGATTTCAGTTCCAGAGCGATTCGCCCAATGAGTCCTTGATATTTAGTCGTTTTCAGCCAATTTTCTGGATTTTTGAAAATTTCACTTTTTTGTGAAAACATCCACTAAATGAGGGAATAATATGTGTGAGGGTACCCCAGGAGAGTTCCAAATGTGTGTGGGTAGAATATATATCCCACGGGGATAAAATTGAAAAAAGTTTAAAAATTTTTTTTTTTGGACTTAGTCATTTTTCCTGCGTTTATCAGACTTTCAGATAGGGGAAATGTCAGTGAGCATTCCGATTTCAGTTCCAGAGCGATTCGCCCAATGAGTCCTTGATATTTAGTCGTTTTCAGCCAATTTTCTGGATTTTTGAAAATTTCACTTTTTTGTGAAAACATCCACTAAATGAGGGAATAATATGTGTGAGGGTACCCCAGGAGAGTTCCAAATGTGTGTGGGTAGAATATATATCCCACGGGGATAAAATTGAAAAAAGTTTAAAAATTTTTTTTTTTGGACTTAGTCATTTTTCCTGCGTTTATCAGACTTTCACATAAGGGAAATGTCAGTGAGCGTTCCGATTTCAGTTCCAGAGCGATTCGCCCAACGAGTACTTGATATTTAGTCGTTTTCAGCCAATTTTCTGGATTTTTGAAAATTTCACTTTTTTGTGAAAATATCCACTAAACGAGGGAATAATATGTGTGAGGGTACCCCAGGAGAGTTCCAAATGTGTGTGGGTAGAATACATATCCCACGGGGATAAAATTGAAAAAAGTTGAAAAAAATTTTTTTTTGGACTTAGTTATTTTTCCGGCGTTCATCAGACTTTCAGATAGGGGAAATGTCAGTGAGCATTCCGATTTCAGTTCCAGAGCGATTCGCCCGATGAGTCCTTGAAATTTAGTAGTTTTCTGCCAATTTTCTGGATTTTTGAAAATTTCACTTTTTTGTGAAAATATCCACTAAATGAGGGCATAATATGTGTGAGGGTACCCCAGGAGAGTTCCAAATGTGTGTGGGTAGAATATATATCCCACGGGGATAAAATTGAAAAAAGTTGAAAAAAAATTTTTTTTGGACTTAGTTATTTTTCCGGCGTTCATCAGACTTTCAGATAGGGGAAGTGTCAGTGAGCATTCCGATTTCAGTTCCAGAGCAATTTGCCCAATGAGTCCTTGATATTTAGTCGTTTTCAGCCAATTTTCTGGATTTTTGAAAATTTCACTTTTTTGTGAAAATATCCACTAAATGAGAGAATTATATGTGTGAGGGTACCCCAGGAGAGTTCCAAATGTGTGTGGGTAGAATATATATCCCACGGGGGTAAAATTGAAAAAAGTTTAAAAAAATTTTTTTTTGGACTTAGTAATTATTCCGGCGTTCATCAGACTTTCAGATAGGGGAAATGTCAGTGAGCATTCCGATTTCAGTTCCAGAGCGATACGCCCAATGAGTCCTTGATATTTAGTCGTTTTCTGCCAATTTTCTGGATTTTTGAAAATTTCACTTTTTTGTGAAAATATCCACTAAATGAGTGCATAATATGTGTGAGGATACCCCAGGAGAGTTCCAAATGTGTGTGGGTAGAATATATATCCCACGGGGATAAAACTGAAAAAAGTTGAAAAAAATTTTTTTTGGGACTTAGTTATTTTTCCGGCATTCATCAGACTTTCAGATAGGGGAAATGTCAGTGAGCATTCCGATTTCAGTTCCAGAGCGATTCGCCCAATGAGTCCTTGATATTTAGTCGTTTTCAGCCAATTTTCTGGATTTTTGAAAATTTCACTTTTTTGTGAAAACATCCACTAAATGAGGGAATAATATGTGTGAGGGTACCCCAGGAGAGTTCCAAATGTGTGTGGGTAGAATATATATCCCACGGGGATAAAATTGAAAAAAGTTTAAAAATTTTTTTTTTTGGACTTAGTCATTTTTCCTGCGTTTATCAGACTTTCACATAAGGGAAATGTCAGTGAGCGTTCCGATTTCAGTTCCAGAGCGATTCGCCCAATGAGTCCTTGATATTTAGTCGTTTTCAGCTAATTTTCTGGATTTTTGAAAATTTCACTTTTTTGTGAAAATATCCACTAAATGAGAGAATAATATGTGTGAGGGTACCCCAGGAGAGTTCCAAATGTGTGTGGGTAGAATATGTATCCCACGGGGGTAAAATTGAAAAAAGTTTAAAAAAAAATTTTTTTGGACTTAGTAATTTTTCCTGCATTTATCAGACTTTCAGATAGGGGAAATGTCAGTGAGCGTTCAGATTTCAGTTCCAGAGCGATTCGCCCTATGAGTCCTTGATATTTAGTCGTTTTCAGCCAATTTTCTAGATTTTTGAAAATTTCACTTTTTTGTGAAAATATCCACTAAATGAGGGCATAATATGTGTGAGGATACCCCAGGAGAGTTCCAAATGTGTGTGGGTAGAATATATATCCCACGGGGATAAAACTGAAAAAAGTTGAAAAAAATTTTTTTTGGGACTTAGTTATTTTTCCGGCATTCATCAGACTTTCAGATAGGGGAAATGTCAGTGAGCATTCCGATTTCAGTTCCAGAGCGATTCGCCCAATGAGTCCTTGATATTTAGTCGTTTTCAGCCAATTTTCTGGATTTTTGAAAATTTCACTTTTTTGTGAAAACATCCACTAAATGAGGGAATAATATGTGTGAGGGTACCCCAGGAGAGTTCCAAATGTGTGTGGGTAGAATATATATCCCACGGGGATAAAATTGAAAAAAGTTTAAAAATTTTTTTTTTTGGACTTAGTCATTTTTCCTGCGTTTATCAGACTTTCAGATAGGGGAAATGTCAGTGAGCATTCCGATTTCAGTTCCAGAGCGATTCGCCCAATGAGTCCTTGATATTTAGTCGTTTTCAGCCAATTTTCTGGATTTTTGAAAATTTCACTTTTTTGTGAAAACATCCACTAAATGAGGGAATAATATGTGTGAGGGTACCCCAGGAGAGTTCCAAATGTGTGTGGGTAGAATATATATCCCACGGGGATAAAATTGAAAAAAGTTTAAAAATTTTTTTTTTTGGACTTAGTCATTTTTCCTGCGTTTATCAGACTTTCACATAAGGGAAATGTCAGTGAGCGTTCCGATTTCAGTTCCAGAGCGATTCGCCCAATGAGTCCTTGATATTTAGTCGTTTTCAGCTAATTTTCTGGATTTTTGAAAATTTCACTTTTTTGTGAAAATATCCACTAAATGAGAGAATAATATGTGTGAGGGTACCCCAGGAGAGTTCCAAATGTGTGTGGGTAGAATATGTATCCCACGGGGGTAAAATTGAAAAAAGTTTTAAAAAAAATATTTTTGGACTTAGTAATTTTTCCTGCATTTATCAGACTTTCAGATAGGGGAAATGTCAGTGAGCGTTCAGATTTCAGTTCCAGAGTGATTCGCCCTATGAGTCCTTGATATTTAGTCGTTTTCAGCCAATTTTCTAGATTTTTGAAAATTTCACTTTTTTGTGAAAATATTCACTAAATGAGAGAATTATATGTGTGAGGGTACCCCAGGAGAGTTCCAAATGTGTTTGGGTAGAATATATATCCCACGGGGGTAAAATTGAAAAAAGTTGAAAAAAAATTTTTTTTGGACTTAGTAATTTTTCCGCCATTTATCAGACTTTCAGATAGGGGAAATGTCAGTGAGCGTTCAGATTTCAGTTCCAGAGCGATTCGCCCAACGAGTACTTGATATTTAGTCGTTTTCAGCCAATTTTCTGGATTTTTGAAAATTTCACTTTTTTGTGAAAATATCCACTAAACGAGGGAATAATATGTGTGAGGGTACCCCAGGAGAGTTCCAAATGTGTGTGGGTAGAATATATATCCCACGGGGATAAAATTGAAAAAAGTTGAAAAAAATTTTTTTTTGGACTTAGTTATTTTTCCGGCGTTCATCAGACTTTCAGATAGGGGAAATGTCAGTGAGCATTCCGATTTCAGTTCCAGAGCGATTCGCCCGATGAGTCCTTGAAATTTAGTAGTTTTCTGCCAATTTTCTGGATTTTTGAAAATTTCACTTTTTTGTGAAAATATCCACTAAATGAGGGCATAATATGTGTGAGGGTACCCCAGGAGAGTTCCAAATGTGTGTGGGTAGAATATATATCCCACGGGGATAAAATTGAAAAAAGTTGAAAAAAAATTTTTTTTGGACTTAGTTATTTTTCCGGCGTTCATCAGACTTTCAGATAGGGGAAATGTCAGTGAGCATTCCGATTTCAGTTCCAGAGCAATTTGCCCAATGAGTCCTTGATATTTAGTCGTTTTCAGCCAATTTTCTGGATTTTTGAAAATTTCACTTTTTTGTGAAAATATCCACTAAATGAGAGAATTATATGTGTGAGGGTACCCCAGGAGAGTTCCAAATGTGTGTGGGTAGAATATATATCCCACGGGGGTAAAATTGAAAAAAGTTGAAAAAAAATTTTTTTTGGACTTAGTAATTTTTCCGCCATTTATCAGACTTTCAGATAGGGGAAATGTCAGTGAGCATTCCGATTTCAGTTCCAGAGCGATTCGCCCAATGAGTCCTTGATATTTAGTCGTTTTCAGCCAATTTTCTGGATTTTTGAAAATTTCACTTTTTTGTGAAAACATCCACTAAATGAGGGAATAATATGTGTGAGGGTACCCCAGGAGAGTTCCAAATGTGTGTGGGTAGAATATATATCCCACGGGGATAAAATTGAAAAAAGTTTAAAAATTTTTTTTTTTGGACTTAGTCATTTTTCCTGCGTTTATCAGACTTTCACATAAGGGAAATGTCAGTGAGCGTTCCGATTTCAGTTCCAGAGCGATTCGCCCAATGAGTCCTTGATATTTAGTCGTTTTCAGCTAATTTTCTGGATTTTTGAAAATTTCACTTTTTTGTGAAAATATCCACTAAATGAGAGAATAATATGTGTGAGGGTACCCCAGGAGAGTTCCAAATGTGTGTGGGTAGAATATGTATCCCACGGGGGTAAAATTGAAAAAAGTTTTAAAAAAAATTTTTTTGGACTTAGTAATTTTTCCTGCATTTATCAGACTTTCAGATAGGGGAAATGTCAGTGAGCATTCCGATTTCAGTTCCAGAGCGATTCGCCCGATGAGTCCTTGAAATTTAGTAGTTTTCTGCCAATTTTCTGGATTTTTGAAAATTTCACTTTTTTGTGAAAATATCCACTAAATGAGGGCATAATATGTGTGAGGGTACCCCAGGAGAGTTCCAAATGTGTGTGGGTAGAATATATATCCCACGGGGATAAAATTGAAAAAAGTTGAAAAAAAATTTTTTTTGGACTTAGTTATTTTTCCGGCGTTCATCAGACTTTCAGATAGGGGAAATGTCAGTGAGCATTCCGATTTCAGTTCCAGAGCAATTTGCCCAATGAGTCCTTGATATTTAGTCGTTTTCAGCCAATTTTCTGGATTTTTGAAAATTTCACTTTTTTGTGAAAATATCCACTAAATGAGAGAATTATATGTGTGAGGGTACCCCAGGAGAGTTCCAAATGTGTGTGGGTAGAATATATATCCCACGGGGGTAAAATTGAAAAAAGTTGAAAAAAAAATTTTTTTGGACTTAGTAATTTTTCCGCCATTTATCAGACTTTCAGATAGGGGAAATGTCAGTGAGCGTTCAGATTTCAGTTCCAGAGCGATTCGCCCAATGAGTACTTGATATTTAGTCGTTTTCAGCCAATTTTCTGGATTTTTGAAAATTTCACTTTTTTGTGAAAATATCCACTAAATGAGAGAATTATATGTGTGAGGGTACCCCAGGAGAGTTCCAAATGTGTGTGGGTAGAATATATATCCCACGGGGGTAAAATTGAAAAAAGTTTAAAAAAATTTTTTTTTGGACTTAGTAATTATTCCGGCGTTCATCAGACTTTCAGATAGGGGAAATGTCAGTGAGCATTCCGATTTCAGTTCCAGAGCGATACGCCCAATGAGTCCTTGATATTTAGTCGTTTTCTGCCAATTTTCTGGATTTTTGAAAATTTCACTTTTTTGTGAAAATATCCACTAAATGAGGGCATAATATGTGTGAGGATACCCCAGGAGAGTTCCAAATGTGTGTGGGTAGAATATATATCCCACGGGGATAAAACTGAAAAAAGTTGAAAAAAATTTTTTTTGGGACTTAGTTATTTTTCCGGCATTCATCAGACTTTCAGATAGGGGAAATGTCAGTGAGCATTCCGATTTCAGTTCCAGAGCGATTCGCCCAATGAGTCCTTGATATTTAGTCGTTTTCAGCCAATTTTCTGGATTTTTGAAAATTTCACTTTTTTGTGAAAACATCCACTAAATGAGGGAATAATATGTGTGAGGGTACCCCAGGAGAGTTCCAAATGTGTGTGGGTAGAATATATATCCCACGGGGATAAAATTGAAAAAAGTTTAAAAATTTTTTTTTTTGGACTTAGTCATTTTTCCTGCGTTTATCAGACTTTCAGATAGGGGAAATGTCAGTGAGCATTCCGATTTCAGTTCCAGAGCGATTCGCCCAATGAGTCCTTGATATTTAGTCGTTTTCAGCCAATTTTCTGGATTTTTGAAAATTTCACTTTTTTGTGAAAACATCCACTAAATGAGTGAATAATATGTGTGAGGGTACCCCAGGAGAGTTCCAAATGTGTGTGGGTAGAATATATATCCCACGGGGATAAAATTGAGAAAAGTTTAAAAATTTTTTTTTTTGGACTTAGTCATTTTTCCTGCGTTTATCAGACTTTCACATAAGGGAAATGTCAGTGAGCGTTCCGATTTCAGTTCCAGAGCGATTCGCCCAATGAGTCCTTGATATTTAGTCGTTTTCAGCTAATTTTCTGGATTTTTGAAAATTTCACTTTTTTGTGAAAATATCCACTAAATGAGAGAATAATATGTGTGAGGGTACCCCAGGAGAGTTCCAAATGTGTGTGGGTAGAATATGTATCCCACGGGGGTAAAATTGAAAAAAGTTTAAAAAAAAATTTTTTTGGACTTAGTAATTTTTCCTGCATTTATCAGACTTTCAGATAGGGGAAATGTCAGTGAGCGTTCAGATTTCAGTTCCAGAGTGATTCGCCCTATGAGTCCTTGATATTTAGTCGTTTTCAGCCAATTTTCTAGATTTTTGAAAATTTCACTTTTTTGTGAAAATATTCACTAAATGAGAGAATAATATGTGTGAGGGTACCCCAGGAAAGTTCCAAATGTGTGTGGGTAGAATATATATCCCACGGGGATAAAATTGAAAAAAGTTTAAAAAAATTTTTTTTTGGACTTAGTCATTTTTCCTGCGTTTATCAGACTTTCACATAGGGGAAATGTCAGTGAGCATTCCGATTTCAGTTCCAGAGCGATTCGCCCAATGAGTCCTTGATATTTAGTCGTTTTCAGCCAATTTTCTGGATTTTTGAAAATTTCACTTTTTTGTGAAAACATCCACTAAATGAGAGAATAATATGTGTGAGGGTACCCCAGGAAAGTTCCAAATGTGTGTGGGTAGAATATATATCCCACGGGGGTAAAATTGAAAAAAGTTTAAAAAAATTTTTTTTTGGACTTAGTCATTTTTCCTGCGTTTATCAGACTTTCACATAGGGGAAATGTCAGTGAGCATTCCGATTTCAGTTCCAGAGCGATTCGCCCAATGAGTCCTTGATATTTAGTCGTTTTCAGCCAATTTTCTGGATTTTTGAAAATTTCACTTTTTTGTGAAAATATCCACTAAATGAGGGAATAATATGTGTGAGGGTATCCCAGGAGAGTTCCAAATGTGTGTGGGTAGAATATATATCCCACGGGGATAAAATTGAAAAAAGTTGAAAAAAATTTTTTTTTGGACTTAGTTATTTTTCCGGCGTTCATCAGACTTTCAGATAGGGGAAATGTCAGTGAGCATTCCGATTTCAGTTCCAGAGCAATTTGCCCAATGAGTCCTTGATATTTAGTCGTTTTCAGCCAATTTTCTGGATTTTTGAAAATTTCACTTTTTTGTGAAAATATCCACTAAATGAGAGAATTATATGTGTGAGGGTACCCCAGGAGAGTTCCAAATGTGTGTGGGTAGAATATATATCCCACGGGGGTAAAATTGAAAAAAGTTTAAAAAATTTTTTTTTGGACTTAGTAATTATTCCGGCGTTCATCAGACTTTCAGATAGGGGAAATGTCAGTGAGCATTCCGATTTCAGTTCCAGAGCGATTCGCCCAATGAGTCCTTGATATTTAGTCGTTTTCAGCCAATTTTCTGGATTTTTGAAAATTTCACTTTTTTGTGAAAACATCCACTAAATGAGGGAATAATATGTGTGAGGGTACCCCAGGAGAGTTCCAAATGTGTGTGGGTAGAATATATATCCCACGGGGATAAAATTGAAAAAAGTTTAAAAATTTTTTTTTTTGGACTTAGTCATTTTTCCTGCGTTTATCAGACTTTCACATAAGGGAAATGTCAGTGAGCGTTCCGATTTCAGTTCCAGAGCGATTCGCCCAATGAGTCCTTGATATTTAGTCGTTTTCAGCTAATTTTCTGGATTTTTGAAAATTTCACTTTTTTGTGAAAATATCCACTAAATGAGAGAATAATATGTGTGAGGGTACCCCAGGAGAGTTCCAAATGTGTGTGGGTAGAATATGTATCCCACGGGGGTAAAATTGAAAAAAGTTTAAAAAAAAATTTTTTTGGACTTAGTAATTTTTCCTGCATTTATCAGACTTTCAGATAGGGGAAATGTCAGTGAGCGTTCAGATTTCAGTTCCAGAGCGATTCGCCCTATGAGTCCTTGATATTTAGTCGTTTTCAGCCAATTTTCTAGATTTTTGAAAATTTCACTTTTTTGTGAAAATATCCACTAAATGAGGGCATAATATGTGTGAGGATACCCCAGGAGAGTTCCAAATGTGTGTGGGTAGAATATATATCCCACGGGGATAAAACTGAAAAAAGTTGAAAAAAATTTTTTTTGGGACTTAGTTATTTTTCCGGCATTCATCAGACTTTCAGATAGGGGAAATGTCAGTGAGCATTCCGATTTCAGTTCCAGAGCGATTCGCCCAATGAGTCCTTGATATTTAGTCGTTTTCAGCCAATTTTCTGGATTTTTGAAAATTTCACTTTTTTGTGAAAACATCCACTAAATGAGGGAATAATATGTGTGAGGGTACCCCAGGAGAGTTCCAAATGTGTGTGGGTAGAATATATATCCCACGGGGATAAAATTGAAAAAAGTTTAAAAATTTTTTTTTTTGGACTTAGTCATTTTTCCTGCGTTTATCAGACTTTCACATAAGGGAAATGTCAGTGAGCTTTCCGATTTCAGTTCCAGAGCGATTCGCCCAATGAGTCCTTGATATTTAGTCGTTTTCAGCTAATTTTCTGGATTTTTGAAAATTTCACTTTTTTGTGAAAATATCCACTAAATGAGAGAATAATATGTGTGAGGGTACCCCAGGAGAGTTCCAAATGTGTGTGGGTAGAATATGTATCCCACGGGGGTAAAATTGAAAAAAGTTTAAAAAAAAATTTTTTTGGACTTAGTAATTTTTCCTGCATTTATCAGACTTTCAGATAGGGGAAATGTCAGTGAGCGTTCAGATTTCAGTTCCAGAGCGATTCGCCCAATGAGTCCTTGATATTTAGTCGTTTTCAGCCAATTTTCTAGATTTTTGAAAATTTCACTTTTTTGTGAAAATATTCACTAAATGAGAGAAAAATATGTGAGGGTACCCCAGGAAAGTTCCAAATGTGTGTGGGTAGAATATATATCCCACGGGGGTAAAATTGAAAAAAGTTTAAAAAAATTTTTTTTTGGACTTAGTCATTTTTCCTGCGTTTATCAGACTTTCACATAGGGGAAATGTCAGTGAGCATTCTGATTTCAGTTCCAGAGCGATTCGCCAAATGAGTCCTTGATATTTAGTCGTTTTCAGCCAATTTTCTGGATTTTTGAAAATTTCACTTTTTTGTGAAAATATCCACTAAATGAGAGAATTATATGTGTGAGGGTACCCCAGGAGGGTTCCAAATGTGTGTGGGTAGAATATATATCCCACGGGGGTAAAATTGAAAAAAGTTTTAAAAAAAATTTTTTTGGACTTAGTAATTTTTCCGGCATTTATCAGACTTTCAGATAGGGGAAATGTCAGTGAGCGTTCCGATTTCAGTTCCAGAGCGATTCGCCCAATGAGTCCTTGATATTTAGTCGTTTTCAGCTAATTTTCTGGATTTTTGAAAATTTCACTTTTTTGTGAAAATATCCACTAAATGAGAGAATAATATGTGTGAGGGTACCCCAGGAGAGTTCCAAATGTGTGTGGGTAAAATATGTATCCCACGGGGGTAAAATTGAAAAAAGTTTAAAAAAAAATTTTTTTGGACTTAGTAATTTTTCCTGCATTTATCAGACTTTCAGATAGGGGAAATGTCAGTGAGCGTTCAGATTTCAGTTCCAGAGCGATTCGCCCAACGAGTACTTGATATTTAGTCGTTTTCAGCCAATTTTCTGGATTTTTGAAAATTTCACTTTTTTGTGAAAATATCCACTAAACGAGGGAATAATATGTGTGAGGGTACCCCAGGAGAGTTCCAAATGTGTGTGGGTAGAATATATATCCCACGGGGATAAAATTGAAAAAAGTTGAAAAAAATTTTTTTTTGGACTTAGTTATTTTTCCGGCGTTCATCAGACTTTCAGATAGGGGAAATGTCAGTGAGCATTCCGATTTCAGTTCCAGAGCGATTCGCCCGATGAGTCCTTGAAATTTAGTAGTTTTCTGCCAATTTTCTGGATTTTTGAAAATTTCACTTTTTTGTGAAAATATCCACTAAATGAGGGCATAATATGTGTGAGGGTACCCCAGGAGAGTTCCAAATGTGTGTGGGTAGAATATATATCCCACGGGGATAAAATTGAAAAAAGTTGAAAAAAAATTTTTTTTGGACTTAGTTATTTTTCCGGCGTTCATCAGACTTTCAGATAGGGGAAATGTCAGTGAGCATTCCGATTTCAGTTCCAGAGCAATTTGCCCAATGAGTCCTTGATATTTAGTCGTTTTCTGCCAATTTTCTGGATTTTTGAAAATTTCACTTTTTTGTGAAAATATCCACTAAATGAGAGAATTAAATGTGTGAGGGTACCCCAGGAGGGTTCCAAATGTGTGTGGGTAGAATATATATCCCACGGGGGTAAAATTGAAAAAAGTTTTAAAAAAAATTTTTTTGGACTTAGTAATTTTTCCGGCATTTATCAGACTTTCAGATAGGGGAAATGTCAGTGAGCATTCAGATTTCAGTTCCAGAGCGATTCGCCCAATGAGTCCTTGATATTTAGTCGTTTTCAGCCAATTTTCTGGATTTTTGAAAATTTCACTTTTTTGTGAAAATATCCACTAAATGAGGGCATTATATGTGTGAGGGTACCCCAGGAGAGTTCCAAATGTGTGTGGGTAGAATATATATCCCACGGGGATAAAATTGAAAAAAGTTGAAAAAAAATTTTTTTTGGACTTAGTTATTTTTCCGGCGTTCATCAGACTTTCAGATAGGGGAAATGTCAGTGAGCATTCCGATTTCAGTTCCAGAGCAATTTGCCCAATGAGTCCTTGATATTTAGTCGTTTTCTGCCAATTTTCTGGATTTTTGAAAATTTCACTTTTTTGTGAAAATATCCACTAAATGAGAGAATTAAATGTGTGAGGGTACCCCAGGAGGGTTCCAAATGTGTGTGGGTAGAATATATATCCCACGGGGGTAAAATTGAAAAAAGTTTTAAAAAAAATTTTTTTGGACTTAGTAATTTTTCCGGCATTTATCAGACTTTCAGATAGGGGAAATGTCAGTGAGCATTCAGATTTCAGTTCCAGAGCGATTCGCCCAATGAGTCCTTGATATTTAGTCGTTTTCAGCCAATTTTCTGGATTTTTGAAAATTTCACTTTTTTGTGAAAATATCCACTAAATGAAGGAATAATATGTGTGAGAGTACCCCAGGAGAGTTCCAAATGTGTGTGGGTAGAATATATATCCCACGGGGGTAAAATTGAAAAAAGTTGAAAAAAAATTTTTTTTGGACTTAGTAATTTTTCCGCCATTTATCAGACTTTCAGATAGGGGAAATGTCAGTGAGCGTTCAGATTTCAGTTCCAGAGCGATTCGCCCAATGAGAACTTGATATTTAGTCGTTTTCAGCCAATTTTCTGGATTTTTGAAAATTTCACTTTTTTGTGAAAATATCCACTAAACGAGGGAATAATATGTGTGAGGGTACCCCAGGAGAGTTCCAAATGTGTGTGGGTAGAATATATATCCCACGGGGATAAAATTGAAAAAAGTTGAAAAAAAATTTTTTTTGGACTTAGTTATTTTTCCGGCGTTCATCAGACTTTCAGATAGGGGAAATGTCAGTGAGCATTCCGATTTCAGTTCCAGAGCGATTCGCCCAATGAGTCCTTGAAATTTAGTAGTTTTCTGCCAATTTTCTGGATTTTTGAAAATTTCACTTTTTTGTGAAAATATCCACTAAATGAGGGCATAATATGTGTGAGGGTACCCCAGGAGAGTTCCAAATGTGTGTGGGTAGAATATATATCCCAAGGGGATAAAATTGAAAAAAGTTGAAAAAAATTTTTTTTTGGACTTATTTTTCCGGCGTTCATCAGACTTTCAGATAGGGGAAATGTCAGTGAGCATTCCGATTTCAGTTCCAGAGCAATTTGCCCAATGAGTCCTTGATATTTAGTCGTTTTCAGCCAATTTTCTGGATTTTTGAAAATTTCACTTTTTTGTGAAAATATCCACTAAATGAGAGAATTATATGTGTGAGGGTACCACAGGAGAGTTCCAAATGTGTGTGGGTAGAATATATATCCCACGGGGGTAAAATTGAAAAAAGTTTAAAAAAAATTTTTTTTGGACTTAGTAATTATTCCGCCGTTCATCAGACTTTCAGATAGGGGAAATGTCAGTGAGCATTCCGATTTCAGTTCCAGAGCGATTCGCCCAATGTGTCCTTGATATTTAGTCGTTTTCTGCCAATTTTCTGGATTTTTGAAAATTTCACTTTTTTGTGAAAATATCCACTAAATAAGGGCATAATATGTGTGAGGATACCCCAGGAGAGTTCCAAATGTGTGTGGGTAGAATATATATCCCACGGGGATAAAATTGAAAAAAGTTGAAAAAAATTTTTTTTGGGACTTAGTTATTTTTCCGGCATTCATCAGACTTTCAGATAGGGGAAATGTCAGTGAGCATTCCGATTTCAGTTCCAGAGCGATTCGCCCAATGAGTCCTTGATATTTAGTCGTTTTCAGCCAATTTTCTGGATTTTTGAAAATTTCACTTTTTTGTGAAAACATCCACTAAATGAGGGAATAATATGTGTGAGGGTACCCCAGGAGAGTTCCAAATGTGTGTGGGTAGAATATATATCCCACGGGGATAAAATTGAAAAAAGTTGAAAAAAATTTTTTTTTGGACTTAGTTATTTTTCCGGCGTTCATCAGACTTTCAGATAGGGGAAATGTCAGTGAGCATTCCGATTTCAGTTCCAGAGCGATTCGCCCAATGAGTCCTTGAAATTTAGTAGTTTTCTGCCAATTTTCTGGATTTTTGAAAATTTCACTTTTTTGTGAAAATATCCACTAAATGAGGGCATAATATGTGTGAGGGTACCCCAGGAGAGTTCCAAATGTGTGTGGGTAGAATATATATCCCACGGGGATAAAATTGAAAAAAGTTGAAAAAAATTTTTTTTTGGACTTAGTTATTTTTCCGGCGTTCATCAGACTTTCAGATAGGGGAAATGTCAGTGAGCATTCCGATTTCAGTTCCAGAGCAATTTGCCCAACGAGTCCTTGATATTTAGTCGTTTTCAGCCAATTTTCTGGATTTTTGAAAATTTCACTTTTTTGTGAAAATATCCACTAAATGAGAGAATTATATGTGTGAGGGTACCCCAGGAGAGTTCCAAATGTGTGTGGGTAGAATATATATCCCACGGGGGTAAAATTGAAAAAAGTTTAAAAAAATTTTTTTTTGGACTTAGTAATTATTCCGGCGTTCATCAGACTTTCAGATAGGGGAAATGTCAGTGAGCATTCCGATTTCAGTTCCAGAGCGATTCGCCCAATGAGTCCTTGATATTTAGTCGTTTTCAGCCAATTTTCTGGATTTTTGAAAATTTCACTTTTTTGTGAAAATATCCACTAAATGAGAGAATAATATGTGTGAGGGTACCCCAGGAGAGTTCCAAATGTTTGTGGGTAGAATATGTATCCCACGGGGGTAAAATTGAAAAAAGTTTAAAAAAAAATTTTTTTGGACTTAGTAATTTTTCCTGCATTTATCAGACTTTCAGATAGGGGAAATGTCAGTGAGCGTTCAGATTTCAGTTCCAGAGCGATTCGCCCAATGAGTCCTTGATATTTAGTCGTTTTCAGCCAATTTTCTGGATTTTTGAAAATTTCACTTTTTTGTGAAAATATCCACTAAATGAGAGAATAATATGTGTGAGGGTACCCCAGGAGAGTTCCAAATGTGTGTGGGTAGAATATATATCCCACGGGGGTAAAATTGAAAAAAGTTGAAAAAATTTTTTTTTTGAACTTAGTCATTTTTCCGGCGTTTATCAGACTTTCAGATAGGGGAAATGTCAGTGAGCGTTCAGATTTCAGTTCCAGAGCGATTCGCCCAATGAGTCCTTGATATTTAGTCGTTTTCAGCCAATTTTCTGGATTTTTGAAAATTTCACTTTTTTGTGAAAATATCCACTAAATGAGGGCATAATATGTGTGAGGGTACCCCAGGAGATTTCCAAATGTGTGTGGGTAGAATATATATCCCACGGGGATAAAATTGAAAAAAGTTGAAAAAATTTTTTTTTTTGGACTTAGTCATTTTTCCTGCGTTTATCAGACTTTCACATAAGGGAAATGTCAGTGAGCGTTCCGATTTCAGTTCCAGAGCGATTCGCCCAATGAGTCCTTGATATTTAGTCGTTTTCAGCTAATTTTCTGGATTTTTGAAAATTTCACTTTTTTGTGAAAATATCCACTAAATGAGAGAATAATATGTGTGAGGGTACCCCAGGAGAGTTCCAAATGTGTGTGGGTAGAATATGTATCCCACGGGGGTAAAATTGAAAAAAGTTTAAAAAAAAATTTTTTTGGACTTAGTAATTTTTCCTGCGTTTATCAAACTTTCACATAGCGGAAAGGTCAGTGAGCGTTCCGATTTCAGTTCCAGAGCGATTCGCCCAATGAGTCCTTGATATTTAGTCGTTTTCAGCTAATTTTCTGGATTTTTGAAAATTTCACTTTTTTGTGAAAATATCCACTAAATGAGAGAGTAATATGTGTGAGGGTACCCCAGGAGAGTTCCAAATGTGTTTGGGTAGAATATATATCCCACAGGGGTAAAATTGAAAAAAGTTGAAAAAAAATTTTTTTTGGACTTAGTAATTTTTCCGGCATTTATCAGACTTTCAGATAGGAAAATATCCACTAAATGAGGGCATAATATGTGTGAGGGTACCCCAGGAGAGTTCCAAATGCGTGTGGGTAGAATATATATTTCCCACGGGGATAAAATTGAAAAAAGTTGAAAAATTTCTTTTTTTGGACTTAGTCATTTTTCCTGCGTTTATCAGACTTTCAGATAGGTGAAATGTCAGTGAGCGTTCCGATTTCAGTTCCAGAGCGATTCGCCCAATGAGTCCTTGATATTTAGTCGTTTTCAGCCAATTTTCTGGATTTTTGAAAATTTCACTTTTTTGTGAAAATATCCACTAAATGAGGGAATAATATGTGTGAGGGTACCCCAGGAGAGTTCTAAATGTGTGTGGGTAGAATATGTATCCCACGGGGGTAAAATTGAAAAAAGTTGAAAAAAATTTTTTTTTGAACTTAGTAATTTTTCCGGCATTTATCAGACTTTCAGATAGGGGAAAGGTCAGTGAGCGTTCAGATTTCAGTTCCAGAGCGATTCGCCCAATGAGTCCTTGATATTTAGTCGTTTTCAGCCAATTTTCTGGATTTTTGAAAATTTCACTTTTTTGTGAAAATATCCACTAAATGAGAGAATAATATGTGTGAGGGTACCCCAGGAGAGTTCCAAATGTGTGTGGGTAGAATATATATCACACGGGGGTAAAATTGAAAAAAGTTGAAAAAATTTTTTTTTTGAACTTAGTCATTTTTCCGGCGTTTATCAGACTTTCAGATAGGGGAAATGTCAGTGAGCGTTCAGATTTCAGTTCCAGAGCGATTCGCCCAATGAGTCCTTGATATTTAGTCGTTTTCAGACAAGTTTCTGGATTTTTGAAAATTTCATTTTTTGTGAAAATATCCACTAAATGAGGGAATAATATGTGTGAGGGTACCCCAGGAGAGTTCCAAATGTGTGTGGGTAGAATATATATCCCACGGGGGTAAAATTCAAAAAAGTTTAAAAAAATTTTTTTTTGGACTTAGTAATTATTCCGGCGTTCATCAGACTTTCAGATAGGGGAAATGTCAGTGAGCATTCCGATTTCAGTTCTAGAGCGATTCGCCCAATGAGTCCTTGATATTTTGTCGTTTTCTGCCAATTTTCTGGATTTTTGAAAATTTCACTTTTTTGTGAAAATATCCACTAAATGAGGGCATAATATGTGTGAGGATACCCCACTAGAGTTCCAAATGTGTTTGGGTAGAATATATATCCCACGGGGATAAAATTGAAAAAAGTTGAAAAAAAATTTTTTTTGGACTTAGTAATTTTTCCGGCATTTATCAGACTTTCAGATAGGGGAAATGTCAGTGAGCATTCCGATTTCAGTTCCAGAGCGATTCGCCCAATGAGTCCTTGATATTTAGTCGTTTTCAGCCAATTTTCTGGATTTTTGAAAATTTCACTTTTTTGTGAAAACATCCACTAAATGAGGGAATAATATGTGTGAGGGTACCCCAGGAGAGTTCCAAATGTGTGTGGGTAGAATATATATCCCACGGGGATAAAATTGAAAAAAGTTGAAAAAAATTTTTTTTTGGACTTAGTTATTTTTCCGGCGTTCATCAGACTTTCAGATAGGGGAAATGTCAGTGAGCATTCCGATTTCAGTTCCAGAGCGATTCGCCCAATGAGTCCTTGAAATTTAGTAGTTTTCTGCCAATTTTCTGGATTTTTGAAAATTTCACTTTTTTGTGAAAATATCCACTAAATGAGGGCATAATATGTGTGAGGGTACCCCAGGAGAGTTCCAAATGTGTGTGGGTAGAATATATATCCCACGGGGATAAAATTGAAAAAAGTTGAAAAAAATTTTTTTTTGGACTTAGTTATTTTTCCGGCGTTCATCAGACTTTCAGATAGGGGAAATGTCAGTGAGCATTCCGATTTCAGTTCCAGAGCAATTTGCCCAACGAGTCCTTGATATTTAGTCGTTTTCAGCCAATTTTCTGGATTTTTGAAAATTTCACTTTTTTGTGAAAATATCCACTAAATGAGAGAATTATATGTGTGAGGGTACCCCAGGAGAGTTCCAAATGTGTGTGGGTAGAATATATATCCCACGGGGGTAAAATTGAAAAAAGTTTAAAAAAATTTTTTTTTGGACTTAGTAATTATTCCGGCGTTCATCAGACTTTCAGATAGGGGAAATGTCAGTGAGCATTCCGATTTCAGTTCCAGAGCGATTCGCCCAATGAGTCCTTGATATTTAGTCGTTTTCAGCCAATTTTCTGGATTTTTGAAAATTTCACTTTTTTGTGAAAACATCCACTAAATGAGGGAATAATATGTGTGAGGGTACCCCAGGAGAGTTCCAAATGTGTGTGGGTAGAATATATATCCCACGGGGATAAAATTGAAAAAAGTTTAAAAATTTTTTTTTTTGGACTTATTCATTTTTCCTGCGTTTATCAGACTTTCACATAAGGGAAATGTCAGTGAGCGTTCCGATTTCAGTTCCAGAGCGATTCGCCCAATGAGTCCTTGATATTTAGTCGTTTTCAGCTAATTTTCTGGATTTTTGAAAATTTCACTTTTTTGTGAAAATATCCACTAAATGAGAGAATAATATGTGTGAGGGTACCCCAGGAGAGTTCCAAATGTTTGTGGGTAGAATATGTATCCCACGGGGGTAAAATTGAAAAAAGTTTAAAAAAAAATTTTTTTGGACTTAGTAATTTTTCCTGCATTTATCAGACTTTCAGATAGGGGAAATGTCAGTGAGCGTTCAGATTTCAGTTCCAGAGCGATTCGCCCAATGAGTCCTTGATATTTAGTCGTTTTCAGCCAATTTTCTGGATTTTTGAAAATTTCACTTTTTTGTGAAAATATCCACTAAATGAGAGAATAATATGTGTGAGGGTACCCCAGGAGAGTTCCAAATGTGTGTGGGTAGAATATATATCCCACGGGGGTAAAATTGAAAAAAGTTGAAAAAATTTTTTTTTTGAACTTAGTCATTTTTCCGGCGTTTATCAGACTTTCAGATAGGGGAAATGTCAGTGAGCGTTCAGATTTCAGTTCCAGAGCGATTCGCCCAATGAGTCCTTGATATTTAGTCGTTTTCAGCCAATTTTCTGGATTTTTGAAAATTTCACTTTTTTGTGAAAATATCCACTAAATGAGGGCATAATATGTGTGAGGGTACCCCAGGAGATTTCCAAATGTGTGTGGGTAGAATATATATCCCACGGGGATAAAATTGAAAAAAGTTGAAAAAATTTTTTTTTTTGGACTTAGTCATTTTTCCTGCGTTTATCAGACTTTCACATAAGGGAAATGTCAGTGAGCGTTCCGATTTCAGTTCCAGAGCGATTCGCCCAATGAGTCCTTGATATTTAGTCGTTTTCAGCTAATTTTCTGGATTTTTGAAAATTTCACTTTTTTGTGAAAATATCCACTAAATGAGAGAATAATATGTGTGAGGGTACCCCAGGAGAGTTCCAAATGTGTGTGGGTAGAATATGTATCCCACGGGGGTAAAATTGAAAAAAGTTTAAAAAAAAATTTTTTTGGACTTAGTAATTTTTCCTGCATTTATCAGACTTTCAGATAGGGGAAATGTCAGTGAGCGTTCAGATTTCAGTTCCAGAGCGATTCGCCCTATGAGTCCTTGATATTTAGTCATTTTCAGCCAATTTTCTGGATTTTTGAAAATTTCACTTTTTTGTGAAAATATTCACTAAATGAGAGAATAATATGTGTGAGGGTACCCCAGGAGAGTTCCAAATGTGTGTGGGTAGAATATATATCCCACGGGGGTAAAATTGAAAAAAGTTTAAAAAAAATTTTTTTGGACTTAGTAATTTTTCCTGCGTTTATCAGACTTTCACATAGCGGAAAGGTCAGTGAGCGTTCCGATTTCAGTTCCAGAGCGATTCGCCCAATGAGTCCTTGATATTTAGTCGTTTTCAGCTAATTTTCTGGATTTTTGAAAATTTCACTTTTTTGTGAAAATATCCACTAAATGAGAGAGTAATATGTGTGAGGGTACCCCAGGAGAGTTCCAAATGTGTTTGGGTAGAATATATATCCCACAGGGGTAAAATTGAAAAAAGTTGAAAAAAAATTTTTTTTGGACTTAGTAATTTTTCCGGCATTTATCAGACTTTCAGATAGGAAAATATCCACTAAATGAGGGCATAATATGTGTGAGGGTACCCCAGGAGAGTTCCAAATGCGTGTGGGTAGAATATATATTTCCCACGGGGATAAAATTGAAAAAAGTTGAAAAATTTCTTTTTTTGGACTTAGTCATTTTTCCTGCGTTTATCAGACTTTCAGATAGGTGAAATGTCAGTGAGCGTTCCGATTTCAGTTCCAGAGCGATTCGCCCAATGAGTCCTTGATATTTAGTCGTTTTCAGCCAATTTTCTGGATTTTTGAAAATTTCACTTTTTTGTGAAAATATCCACTAAATGAGGGAATAATATGTGTGAGGGTACCCCAGGAGAGTTCTAAATGTGTGTGGGTAGAATATGTATCCCACGGGGGTAAAATTGAAAAAAGTTGAAAAAAATTTTTTTTTGAACTTAGTAATTTTTCCGGCATTTATCAGACTTTCAGATAGGGGAAAGGTCAGTGAGCGTTCAGATTTCAGTTCCAGAGCGATTCGCCCAATGAGTCCTTGATATTTAGTCGTTTTCAGCCAATTTTCTGGATTTTTAAAAATTTCACTGTTTTGTGAAAATATCCACTAAATGAGAGAATAATATGTGTGAGGGTACCCCAGGAGAGTTCCAAATGTGTGTGGGTAGAATATATATCACACGGGGGTAAAATTGAAAAAAGTTGAAAAAATTTTTTTTTTGAACTTAGTCATTTTTCCGGCGTTTATCAGACTTTCAGATAGGGGAAATGTCAGTGAGCGTTCAGATTTCAGTTCCAGAGCGATTCGCCCAATGAGTCCTTGATATTTAGTCGTTTTCAGACAAGTTTCTGGATTTTTGAAAATTTCATTTTTTGTGAAAATATCCACTAAATGAGGGAATAATATGTGTGAGGGTACCCCAGGAGAGTTCCAAATGTGTGTGGGTAGAATATATATCCCACGGGGGTAAAATTCAAAAAAGTTTAAAAAAATTTTTTTTTGGACTTAGTAATTATTCCGGCGTTCATCAGACTTTCAGATAGGGGAAATGTCAGTGAGCATTCCGATTTCAGTTCTAGAGCGATTCGCCCAATGAGTCCTTGATATTTAGTCGTTTTCTGCCAATTTTCTGGATTTTTGAAAATTTCACTTTTTTGTGAAAATATCCACTAAATGAGGGCATAATATGTGTGAGGATACCCCACTAGAGTTCCAAATGTGTTTGGGTAGAATATATATCCCACGGGGATAAAATTGAAAAAAGTTTAAAAAAAATTTTTTTTGGACTTAGTTATTTTTCCGGCGTTTATCAGACTTTCAGATAGGGGAAATGTCAGTGAGCGTTCAGATTTCAGTTCCAGAGCGATTCGCCCAATGAGTCCTTGATATTTAGTCGTTTTCAGCCAATTTTCTGGATTTTTGAAAATTTCACTTTTTTGTGAAAATATCCACTAAATGAGAGAATAATATGTGTGAGGGTACCCCAGGAGAGTTCCAAATGTGTGTGGGTAGAATATGTATCCCACGGGGGTAAAATTGAAAAAAGTTTAAAAAAAAATTTTTTTGGACTTAGTAATTTTTCCTGCATTTATCAGACTTTCAGATAGGGGAAATGTCAGTGAGCGTTCAGATTTCAGTTCCAGAGCGATTCGCCCTATGAGTCCTTGATATTTAGTCATTTTCAGCCAATTTTCTGGATTTTTGAAAATTTCACTTTTTTGTGAAAATATTCACTAAATGAGAGAATAATATGTGTGAGGGTACCCCAGGAGAGTTCCAAATGTGTGTGGGTAGAATATATATCCCACGGGGGTAAAATTGAAAAAAGTTTAAAAAAAATTTTTTTGGACTTAGTAATTTTTCCTGCGTTTATCAGACTTTCACATAGCGGAAAGGTCAGTGAGCGTTCCGATTTCAGTTCCAGAGCGATTCGCCCAATGAGTCCTTGATATTTAGTCGTTTTCAGCTAATTTTCTGGATTTTTGAAAATTTCACTTTTTTGTGAAAATATCCACTAAATGAGAGAGTAATATGTGTGAGGGTACCCCAGGAGAGTTCCAAATGTGTTTGGGTAGAATATATATCCCACAGGGGTAAAATTGAAAAAAGTTGAAAAAAAATTTTTTTTGGACTTAGTAATTTTTCCGGCATTTATCAGACTTTCAGATAGGAAAATATCCACTAAATGAGGGCATAATATGTGTGAGGGTACCCCAGGAGAGTTCCAAATGCGTGTGGGTAGAATATATATTTCCCACGGGGATAAAATTGAAAAAAGTTGAAAAATTTCTTTTTTTGGACTTAGTCATTTTTCCTGCGTTTATCAGACTTTCAGATAGGTGAAATGTCAGTGAGCGTTCCGATTTCAGTTCCAGAGCGATTCGCCCAATGAGTCCTTGATATTTAGTCGTTTTCAGCCAATTTTCTGGATTTTTGAAAATTTCACTTTTTTGTGAAAATATCCACTAAATGAGGGAATAATATGTGTGAGGGTACCCCAGGAGAGTTCTAAATGTGTGTGGGTAGAATATGTATCCCACGGGGGTAAAATTGAAAAAAGTTGAAAAAAATTTTTTTTTGAACTTAGTAATTTTTCCGGCATTTATCAGACTTTCAGATAGGGGAAAGGTCAGTGAGCGTTCAGATTTCAGTTCCAGAGCGATTCGCCCAATGAGTCCTTGATATTTAGTCGTTTTCAGCCAATTTTCTGGATTTTTGAAAATTTCACTTTTTTGTGAAAATATCCACTAAATGAGAGAATAATATGTGTGAGGGTACCCCAGGAGAGTTCCAAATGTGTGTGGGTAGAATATATATCCCACGGGGGTAAAATTGAAAAAAGTTGAAAAATTTTTTTTTTTGAACTTAGTCATTTTTCCGGCGTTTATCAGACTTTCAGATAGGGGAAATGTCAGTGAGCGTTCAGATTTCAGTTCCAGAGCGATTCGCCCAATGAGTCCTTGATATTTAGTCGTTTTCAGACAAGTTTCTGGATTTTTGAAAATTTCATTTTTTGTGAAAATATCCACTAAATGAGGGAATAATATGTGTGAGGGTACCCCAGGAGAGTTCCAAATGTGTGTGGGTAGAATATATATCCCACGGGGGTAAAATTCAAAAAAGTTTAAAAAAATTTTTTTTTGGACTTAGTAATTATTCCGGCGTTCATCAGACTTTCAGATAGGGGAAATGTCAGTGAGCATTCCGATTTCAGTTCTAGAGCGATTCGCCCAATGAGTCCTTGATATTTAGTCGTTTTCTGCCAATTTTCTGGATTTTTGAAAATTTCACTTTTTTGTGAAAATATCCACTAAATGAGGGCATAATATGTGTGAGGATACCCCACTAGAGTTCCAAATGTGTTTGGGTAGAATATATATCCCACGGGGATAAAATTGAAAAAAGTTGAAAAAAATTTTTTTTTGGACTTAGTTATTTTTCCGGCGTTCATCAGACTTTCAGATAGGGGAAATGTCAGTGAGCATTCCGATTTCAGTTCCAGAGCGATTCGCCCAATGAGTCCTTGATATTTAGTCGTTTTCAGCTAATTTTCTGGATTTTTGAAAATTTCACTTTTTTGTGAAAATATCCACTAAATGAGAGAATAATATGTGTGAGGGTACCCCAGGAGAGTTCCAAATGTGTGTGGGTAGAATATATATCCCACAGGGGTAAAATTGAAAAAAGTTGAAAAAAATTTTTTTTTGGACTTAGTAATTTTTCTGGCATTTATCAGACTTTCAGATAGGGGAAGGTCAGTGAGCGTTCCGATTTCAGTTCCAGAGCGATTCGCCCAATGAGTCCTTGAAATTTAGTCGTTTCAGCCAATTTTCTGGATTTTTGAAAATTTCACTTTTTTGTGAAAATATCCACTAAATGAGGGAATAATATGTGTGAGGGTACCCCAGGAGAGTTCCAAATGTGTGTGGGTAGAATATATATCCCACGGGGGTAAAATTCAAAAAAGTTTAAAAAAATTTTTTTTTGGACTTAGTAATTATTCCGGCGTTCATCAGACTTTCAGATAGGGGAAATGTCAGTGAGCATTCCAATTTCAGTTCCAGAGCGATTCGCCCAATGAGTCCTTGATATTTAGTCATTTTCTGCCAATTTTCTGGATTTTTGAAAATTTCACTTTTTTGTGAAAACATCCACTAAATGAGGGAATAATATGTGTGAGGGTACCCCAGGAGAGTTCCAAATGTGTGTGGGTAGAATACATATCCCACGGGGGTAAAATTGAAAAAAGTTGAAAAAAATTTTTTTTTGAACTTAGTAATTTTTCCGGCATTTATCAGACTTTCAGATAGGGGAAAGGTCAGTGAGCGTTCAAATTTCAGTTCCAGAGCGATTCGCCCAATGAGTCCTTGATATTTAGTAGTTTTCAGCCAATTTTCTGGATTTTTGAAAATTTCACTTTTTTGTGAAAATATCCACTAAATGAGGGAATAATATGTGTGAGGGTACCCCAGGAGAGTTCCAAATGTGTGTGGGTAGAATATATATCCCACGGGGGTAAAATAGAAAAAAGTTGAAAAAAATTTTTTTTTGAACTTAGTTATTTTTCCGGCGTTTATCAGACTTTCAGATAGGGGAAATGTCAGTGAGCGTTCAGATTTCAGTTCCAGAGCGATTCGCCCAATGAGCACTTGATATTTAGTCGTTTTCAGCCAATTTTCTGGATTTTTGAAAATTTCACTTTTTTGTGAAAATATCCACTAAATGAGAGAATAATATGTGTGAGGGTACCCCAGGAGAGTTCCAAATGTGTGTGGGTAGAATATATATCCCACGGGGGTAAAATTGAAAAAAGTTTAAAAAAAAATTTTTTTGGACTTAGTCATTTTTCCTGCGTTTATCAGACTTTCACATAGCGGAAATGTCAGTGAGCGTTCCGATTTCAGTTCCAGAGCGATTCGCCCAATGAGTCCTTGATATTTAGTCGTTTTCAGCCAATTTTCTGGATTTTTGAAAATTTCACTTTTTTGTGAAAATATCCACTAAATGAGGGAATAATATGTGTGAGGGTACCCCAGGAGAGTTCTAAATGTGTGTGGGTAGAATATGTATCCCACGGGGGTAAAATTGAAAAAAGTTGAAAAAAAATTTTTTTTGAACTTAGTAATTTTTCCGGCATTTATCAGACTTTCAGATAGGGGAAAGGTCAGTGAGCGTTCAGATTTCAGTTCCAGAGCGATTCGCCCAATGAGTCCTTGATATTTAGTCGTTTTCAGCCAATTTTCTGGATTTTTAAAAATTTCACTTTTTTGTGAAAATATCCACTAAATGAGGGAATAATATGTGTGAGGGTACCCCAGGAGAGTTCCAAATGTGTGTGGGTAGAATATATATCCCACGGGGATAAAATTGAAAAAAGTTGAAAATTTTTTTTTTTTGGACTTAGTCATTTTTCCTGCGTTTATCAGACTTTCACATAGGGGAAATGTCAGTGAGCATTCCGATTTCAGTTCCAGAGCGATTCGCCCAATGAGTCCTTGATATTTAGTCGTTTTCAGCTAATTTTCTGGATTTTTGAAAATTTCACTTTTTTGTGAAAATATCCACTAAATGAGAGAATAATATGTGTGAGGGTACCCCAGGAGAGTTCCAAATGTGTGTGGGTAGAATATATATCCCACAGGGGTAAAATTGAAAAAAGTTGAAAAAAAATTTTTTTTGGACTTAGTAATTTTTCTGGCATTTATCAGACTTTCAGATAGGGGAAGGTCAGTGAGCGTTCCGATTTCAGTTCCAGAGCGATTCGCCCAATGAGTCCTTGAAATTTAGTCGTTTCAGCCAATTTTCTGGATTTTTGAAAATTTCACTTTTTTGTGAAAATATCCACTAAATGAGGGAATAACATGTGTGAGGGTACCCCAGGAGAGTTCCAAATGTGTGTGGGTAGAATATATATCCCACGGGGGTAAAATTCAAAAAAGTTTAAAAAAAATTTTTTTTGGACTTAGTAATTATTCCGGCGTTCATCAGACTTTCAGATAGGGGAAATGTCAGTGAGCTTTCCGATTTCAGTTCCAGAGTGATTCGCCCAATGAGTCCTTGATATTTAGTCGTTTTCTGCCAATTTTCTGGATTTTTGAAAATTTCACTTTTTTGTGAAAATATCCACTAAATGAGGGCATAATATGTGTGAGGGTACCCCAGGAGAGTTCCAAATGTGTTTGGGTAGAATATATATCCCACGGGGGTAAAATTGAAAAAAGTTTAAAAAAAATTTTTTTTGACTTAGTAATTTTTCCGGCGTTCATCAGACTTTCAGATAGGGGAAATGTCAGTGAGCATTCCGATTTCAGTTCCAGAGCGATTCGCCCAATGAGTCCTTGATATTTAGTCTTTTTCAGCCAATTTTCTGGATTTTTGAAAATTTCACTTTTTTGTGAAAACATCCACTAAATGAGGGAATAATATGTGTGAGGGTACCCCAGGAGAGTTCCAAATGTGTGTGGGTAGAATACATATCCCACGGGGGTAAAATTGAAAAAAGTTTAAAAAAAATTGTTTTTGGACTTAGTAATTTTTCCGGCATTTATCAGACTTTCAGATAGGGGAAAAGTCAGTGAGCGTTCAGATTTCAGTTCCAGAGTGATTCACCCAATGAGTCCTTGATATTTAGTCGTTTTCAGCCAATTTTCTAGATTTTTGAAAATTTCACTTTTTTGTGAAAATTTCCACTAAATGAGGGCATAATATGTGTGAGGGTACCCCAGGAGAGTTCCAAATGTGTGTGGGTAGAATATATATCCCACGGGGAAAAAATTGAAAAAAGTTGATAAATTTTATTTTTTGGACTTAGTCATTTTTCCTGCGTTTATCAGACTTTCACATAGGGGAAATGTCAGTGAGCGTTCCGATTTTAGTTCCAGAGCGATTCGCCCAATGAGTTCTTGATATTTAGTCGTTTTCAGCCAATTTTCTGGATTTTTGAAAATTTCACTTTTTTGTGAAAATATCCACTAAATGAGGGAATAATATGTGTGAGGGTACCCCAGGAGAGTTCCAAATGTGTGTGGGTAGAATATATATCCCACGGGGGTAAAATTGAAAAAAGTTTTAAAAAAATTTTTTTTGGACTTAGTAATTTTTCCGGCATTTATCAGACTTTCAGATAGGGGAAATGTCAGTGAGCGTTCAGATTTCAGTTCCAGAGCGATTCGCCCAATGAGTCCTTGATATTTAGTCGTTTTCAGCCAATTTTCTGGATTTTTGAAAATTTCACTTTTTTGTGAAAATATCCACTAAATGAGGGAATAATATGTGTGAGGGTACCCCAGGAGAGTTCCAAATGTGTGTGGGTAGAATATATATCCCACGGGGGTAAAATTGAAAAAAGTTTAAAAAAAATTTTTTTTGGACTTAGTAATTTTTCCGGCATTTATCAGACTTTCAGATAGGGGAAATGTCAGTGAGCGTTCAGATTTCAGTTCCAGAGCGATTCGCCCAATGAGTCCTTGATATTTAGTCGTTTTCAGCCAATTTTCTGGATTTTTGAAAATTTCACTTTTTTGTGAAAATATCCACTAAATGAGGGAATAATATGTGTGAGGGTACCCCAGGAGAGTTCCAAATGTGTGTGGGTAGAATATATATCCCACAGGGTAAAATTGAAAAAAGTTTTAAAAAAATTTTTTTTGGACTTAGTAATTTTTCCGCTGTTTATCAGACTTTCAGATAGGGAAAATGTCAGTGAGCGTTCCAATTACAGTTCCAGAGCGATTCGCCCAATGAGTCCTTGATATTTAGTCGTTTTCAGCCAATTTTCTGGATTTTTGAAAATTTCACTTTTTTTGTGAAAACATCCACTAAATGAGGGAATAATATGTGTGAGGGTACCCCAGGAGAGTTCCAAATGTGTGTGGGTAGAATATATATCCCACGGGGATAAAATTGAAAAAAGTTGAAAAATTTTTTTTTTGGACTTAGTAATTTTTCCGGCGTTTATCAGACTTTCACATAGGGGAAAGGTCAGTGAGCGTTCAGATTTCAGTTCCAGAGCGATTCGCCCAATGAGTCCTTGATATTTAGTCGTTTTCAGCCAATTTTCTGGATTTTTGAAAATTTCACTTTTTTGTGAAAATATCCACTAAATGAGAGAATAATATGTGTGAGGGTACCCCAGGAGAGTTCCAAATGTGTGTGGGTAGAATATATATCCCACAGGGGTAAAATTGAAAAAAGTTGAAAAAAAATTTTTTTTGGACTTAGTAATTTTTCTGGCATTTATCAGACTTTCAGATAGGGGAAGAACAGTGAGCGTTCCGATTTCAGTTCCAGAGCGATTCGCCCAATGAGTCCTTGAAATTTAGTCGTTTCAGCCAATTTTCTGGATTTTTGAAAATTTCACTTTTTTGTGAAAATATCCACTAAATGAGGGAATAATATGTGTGAGGGTACCCCAGGAGAGTTCCAAATGTGTGTGGGTAGAATATATATCCCACGGGGGTAAAATTCAAAAAAGTTTAAAAAAATTTTTTTTTGGACTTAGTAATTATTCCGGCGTTCATCAGACTTTCAGATAGGGGAAATGTCAGTGAGCTTTCCGATTTCAGTTCCAGAGCGATTCGCCCAATGAGTCCTTGATATTTAGTCGTTTTCTGCCAATTTTCTGGATTTTTGAAAATTTCACTTTTTTGTGAAAATATCCACTAAATGAGGGCATAATATGTGTGAGGGTACCCCAGGAGAGTTCCAAATGTGTTTGGGTAGAATATATATCCCACGGGGATAAAATTGAAAAAGTTGAAAAAATTTTTTTTTTGGACTTAGTTATTTTTCCGGCGTTCATCAGACTTTCAGATAGGGGAAATGTCAGTGAGCATTCCGATTTCAGTTCCAGAGCGATTCGCCCAATGAGTCCTTGATGTTTAGTCGTTTTCAGCCAATTTTCTGGATTTTTGAAAATTTCACTTTTTTGTGAAAACATCCACTAAATGAGGGAATAATATGTGTGAGGGCACCCCAGGAGAGTTCCAAATGTGTGTGGGTAGAATATATATCCCACGGGGGTAAAATTGAAAAAAGTTTAAAAAAAGTTGTTTTTGGACTTAGTAATTTTTCCGGCATTTATCAGACTTTCAGATAGGGGAAAAGTCAGTGAGCGTTCAGATTTCAGTTCCAGAGTGATTCGCCCAATGAGTCCTTGATATTTAGTCGTTTTCAGCCAATTTTCTGGATTTTTGAAAATTTCACTTTTTTGTGAAAATATCCACTAAATGAGGGCATAATATGTGTGAGGGTACCCCAGGAGAGTTCCAAATGTGTGTGGGTAGAATAAATATCCCACGGGGGTAAAATTGAAAAAAGTTGAAAAAAATTTTTTTTTTAACTTAGTCATTTTTCCGGCGTTTATCAGACTTTCACATGGGGGAAATGTCAGTGAGTGTTCCAATTTCAGTTCCAGAGCGATTCGCCCAATGAGTCCTTGATATTTAGTCGTTTTCAGCCAATTTTCTGGATTTTTTAAAATTTCACTTTTTTGTGAAAATATCCACTAAATGAGGGAATAATATGTGTGAGGGTACCCCAGGAGAGTTCCAAATGTGTGTGGGTAGAATATATATCCCACCGGGGTAAAATTCAAAAAAGTTTAAAAAAATTTTTTTTTTGATTTAGTAATTATTCCGGCGTTCATCAGACTTTCAGATAGGGGAAATGTCAGTGAGCATTCCGATTTCAGTTCCAGAGCGATTCGCCCAATGAGTCCTTGATATTTAGTCGTTTTCTGCCAATTTTCTGGATTTTTGAAAATTTCACTTTTTTGTGAAAATATCCACTAAATGAGGGCATAATATGTGTGAGGGTACCCCAGGAGAGTTCCAAATGTTTGTGGGTAGAATATATATCCCACGGGGGTAAAATTGAAAAAAGTTTAAAAAAAATTTTTTTTGACTTAGTAATTTTTCCGGCGTTCATCAGACTTTCAGATAGGGGAAATGTCAGTGAGCATTCCGATTTCAGTTCCAGAGCGATTCGCCCAATGAGTCCTTGATATTTAGTCTTTTTCAGCCAATTTTCTGGATTTTTGAAAATTTCACTTTTTTGTGAAAACATCCACTAAATGAGGGAATAATATGTGTGAGGGTACCCCAGGAGAGTTCCAAATGTGTGTGGGTAGAATACATATCCCACGGGGGTAAAATTGAAAAAAGTTTAAAAAAAATTGTTTTTGGACTTAGTAATTTTTCCGGCATTTATCAGACTTTCAGATAGGGGAAAAGTCAGTGAGCGTTCAGATTTCAGTTCCAGAGTGATTCACCCAATGAGTCCTTGATATTTAGTCGTTTTCAGCCAATTTTCTAGATTTTTGAAAATTTCACTTTTTTGTGAAAATTTCCACTAAATGAGGGCATAATATGTGTGAGGGTACCCCAGGAGAGTTCCAAATGTGTGTGGGTAGAATATATATCCCACGGGGAAAAAATTGAAAAAAGTTGATAAATTTTATTTTTTGGACTTAGTCATTTTTCCTGCGTTTATCAGACTTTCACATAGGGGAAATGTCAGTGAGCGTTCCGATTTTAGTTCCAGAGCGATTCGCCCAATGAGTTCTTGATATTTAGTCGTTTTCAGCCAATTTTCTGGATTTTTGAAAATTTCACTTTTTTGTGAAAATATCCACTAAATGAGGGAATAATATGTGTGAGGGTACCCCAGGAGAGTTCCAAATGTGTGTGGGTAGAATATATATCCCACGGGGGTAAAATTGAAAAAAGTTTTAAAAAAATTTTTTTTGGACTTAGTAATTTTTCCGGCATTTATCAGACTTTCAGATAGGGGAAATGTCAGTGAGCGTTCAGATTTCAGTTCCAGAGCGATTCGCCCAATGAGTCCTTGATATTTAGTCGTTTTCAGCCAATTTTCTGGATTTTTGAAAATTTCACTTTTTTGTGAAAATATCCACTAAATGAGGGAATAATATGTGTGAGGGTACCCCAGGAGAGTTCCAAATGTGTGTGGGTAGAATATATATCCCACGGGGGTAAAATTGAAAAAAGTTTAAAAAAAATTTTTTTTGGACTTAGTAATTTTTCCGGCATTTATCAGACTTTCAGAGAGGGGAAATGTCAGTGAGCGTTCAGATTTCAGTTCCAGAGCGATTCGCCCAATGAGTCCTTGATATTTAGTCGTTTTCAGCCAATTTTCTGGATTTTTGAAAATTTCACTTTTTTGTGAAAATATCCACTAAATGAGGGAATAATATGTGTGAGGGTACCCCAGGAGAGTTCCAAATGTGTGTGGGTAGAATATATATCCCACGGGGGTAAAATTGAAAAAAGTTTAAAAAAATTTTTTTTTGGACACTCATTTTTCCTGCGTTTATCAGACTTTCACATAGGGGAAATGTCAGTGAGCGTTTCGATTTCAGTTCCAGAGCGATTCGCCCAATGAGTCCTTGATATTTAGTCGTTTTCAGCCAATTTTCTGGATTTTTGAAAATTTCACTTTTTTGTGAAAATATCCACTAAATGAGGGCATAATATGTGTGAGGGTACCCCAGGAGAGTTCCAAATGCGTGTGGGTAGAATATATTTTTCCCACGGGGATAAAATTGAAAAAAGTTGAAAAATTTCTTTTTTTGGACTTAGTCATTTTTCCTGCGTTTATCAGACTTTCAGATAGGTGAAATGTCAGTGAGCGTTCCGATTTCAGTTCCAGAGCGATTCGCCCAATGAGTCCTTGATATTTAGTCGTTTTCAGCCAATTTTCTGGATTTTTGAAAATTTCACTTTTTTGTGAAAATATCCACTAAATGAGAGAATAATATGTGTGAGGGTACCCCAGGAGAGTTCCAAATGTGTGTGGGTAGAATATATATCCCACGGGGGTAAAATTGAAAAAAGTTTTAAAAAAATTGTTTTTGGACTTAGTAATTTTTCCGGCATTTATCAGACTTTCAGATAGGGGAAAAGTCAGTGAGCGTTCAGATTTCAGTTCCAGAGTGATTCGCCCAATGAGTCCTTGATATTTAGTCGTTTTCAGCCAATTTTTTGGATTTTTGAAAATTTCACTTTTTTGTGAAAATATCCACTAAATGAGGGCATAATATGTGTGAGGGTACCCCAGGAGAGTTCCAAATGTGTGTGGGTAGAATATATATCCCACGGGGAAAAAATTGAAAAAAGTTGATAAATTTTTTTTTTTTGGACTTAGTCATTTTTCCTGCGTTTATCAGACTTTCACATAGGGGAAATGTCAGTGAGCGTTCCGATTTTAGTTCCAGAGCGATTCGCCCAATGATTCCTTGATATTTAGTCGTTTTCAGCCAATTTTCTGGATTATTGAAAATTTCACTTTTTTGTGAAAATATCAACTAAATGAGAGAATAATATGTGTGAGGGTACCCCAGGAGAGTTCCAAATGTGTGTGGGTAGAATATATATCCCACGGGGATAAAATTGAAAAAAGTTGAAAAAAAATTTTTTTTGGACTTAGTAATTTTTCCGCCGTTCATCAGACTTTCAGATAGGGGAAATGTCAGTGAGCATTCCGATTTCAGTTCCAGAGCGATTTGCCCAATGAGTCCTTGATATTTAGTCGTTTTCAGCCAATTTTCTGGATTTTTGAAAATTTCACTTTTTTGTGAAAACATCCACTAAATGAGAGAATAATATGTGTGAGGGTACCCCAGGAGAGTTCCAAATGTGTGTGGGTAGAATATAAATCCCACGGGGTAAAATTGAAAAAAGTTGAAAACTTTTTTTTTTTGGACTTAGTCATTTTTCCTGCGTTTATCAGACTTTCACATAGGGGAAATGTCAGTGAGCATTCCGATTTCAGTTCCAGAGCGATGCGCCCAATGAGTCCTTGATATTTAGTCGTTTTCAGCCAATTTTCTGGATTTTTGAAAATTTCACTTTTTTGTGAAAATATCCACTAAATGAGGGAATAATATGTGTGAGGGTACCCCAGGAGAGTTCCAAATGTGTGTGGGTAGAATACATATCCCACGGGGGTAAAATTGAAAAAAAAATTTAAAATTTTTCTTTTTGGACACTCATTTTTCCTGCGTTTATCAGACTTTCACATAGGGGAAATGTCAGTGAGCATTTCGATTTCAGTTCCAGAGCGATTCGCCCAATGAGTCCTTGATATTTAGTCGTTTTCAGCCAATTTTCTGGATTTTTGAAAATTTCACTTTTTTGTGAAAACATCCAATAAATGAGGGAATAATATGTGTGAGGGTACCCCAGGAGAGTTCCAAATGTGTGTGGGTAGAATATAAATCCCACGGGGGTAAAATTGAAAAAAGTTGAAAACTTTTTTTTTTTTGGACTTAGTCATTTTTCCTGCGTTTATCAGACTTTCACATAGGGGAAATGTCAGTGAGCATTCCGATTTCAGTTCCAGAGCGATTCGCCCAATGAGTCCTTGATATTTAGTCGTTTTCAGCCAATTTTCTGGATTTTTGAAAATTTCACTTTTTTGTGAAAATATCCACTAAATGAGGGCATAATATGTGTGAGGGTACCCCAGGAGAGTTCCAAATGCGTGTGGGTAGAATATATATTTCCCACGGGGATAAAATTGAAAAAAGTTGAAAAATTTCTTTTTTTGGACTTAGTCATTTTTCCTGCGTTTATCAGACTTTCAGATAGGTGAAATGTCAGTGAGCGTTCCGATTTCAGTTCCAGAGCGATTCGCCCAATGAGTGCTTGATATTTAGTCGTTTTCAGCCAATTTTCTGGATTTTTGAAAATTTCACTTTTTTGTGAAAATATCCACTAAATGAGAGAATAATATGTGTGAGGGTACCCCAGGAGAGTTCCAAATGTGTGTGGGTAGAATATATATCCCACGGGGATAAAATTGAAAAAAGTTGAAAAATTTTTTTTTTGGACTTAGTAATTTTTCCGGCGTTTATCAGACTTTCACATAGGGGAAAGGTCAGTGAGCGTTCAGATTTCAGTTCCAGAGCGATTCGCCCAATGAGTCCTTGATATTTAGTCGTTTTCAGCCAATTTTCTGGATTTTTGAAAATTTCACTTTTTTGTGAAAATATCCACTAAATGAGAGAATAATATGTGTGAGGGTACCCCAGGAGAGTTCCAAATGTGTGTGGGTAGAATATATATCCCACGGGGGTAAAATTGAAAAAAGTTTAAAAAAAATTGTTTTTGGACTTAGTAATTTTTCCGGCATTTATCAGACTTTAAGATAGGGGAAAAGTCAGTGAGCGTTCAGATTTCAGTTCCAGAGTGATTCGCCCAATGAGTCCTTGATATTTAGTCGTTTTCAGCCAATTTTCTGGATTTTTGAAAATTTCACTTTTTTGTGAAAATATCCACTAAATGAGGGCATAATATGTGTGAGGGTACCCCAGGAGAGTTCCAAATGTGTGTGGGTAGAATATATATCCCACGGGGAAAAAATTGAAAAAAGTTGATAAATTTTATTTTTTGGACTTAGTCATTTTTCCTGCGTTTATCAGACTTTCACATAGGGGAAATGTCAGTGAGCGTTCCGATTTTAGTTCCAGAGCGATTCGCCCAATGAGTCCTTGATATTTAGTCGTTTTCAGCCAATTTTCTGGATTTTTGAAAATTTCACTTTTTTGTGAAAACATCCAATAAATGAGGGAATAATATGTGTGAGGGTACCCCAGGAGAGTTCCAAATGTGTGTGGGTAGAATATAAATCCCACGGGGATAAAATTGAAAAAAGTTGAAAACTTTTTTTTTTTTGGACTTAGTCATTTTTCCTGCGTTTATCAGACTTTCACATAGGGGAAATGTCAGTGAGCATTCCGATTTCAGTTCCAGAGCGATTCGCCCAATGAGTCCTTGATATTTAGTCGTTTTCAGCCAATTTTCTGGATTTTTGAAAATTTCACTTTTTTGTGAAAATATCCACTAAATGAGGGAATAATATGTGTGAGGGTACCCCAGGAGAGTTCCAAATGTGTGTGGGTAGAATATATATCCCACGGGGGTAAAATTGAAAAAAGTTTAAAAAAAATTATTTTTGGACTTAGTAATTTTTTCGGCATTTATCAGACTTTCAGATAGGGGAAATGTCAGTGAGCGTTCAGATTTCAGTTCCAGAGCGATTCGCCCAATGAGTCCTTGATATTTAGTCGTTTTCAGCCAATTTTCTGGATTTTTGAAAATTTCACTTTTTTGTGAAAATATCCACTAAATGAGGGAATAATATGTGTAAGGGTACCCCAGGAGAGTTCCAAATGTGTGTGGGTAGAATATATACCCCACGGGGGTAAAATTGAAAAAAGTTGAAAAAAAAATTTTTTTGGACTTAGTAATTTTTCCGGCATTTATCAGACTTTCAGATAGGGGAAATGTCAGTGAGCGTTCAGATTTCAGTTCCAGAGCAATTCTCCCAATGAGTCCTTGATATTTAGTCGTTTTCAGCCAATTTTCTGGATTTTTGAAAATTTCACTTTTTTGTGAAAATATCCACTAAATGAGGGAATAATATGTGTGAGGGTACCCCAGGACAGTTCCAAATGTGTGTGGGTAGAATATATATCCCACGGGGGTAAAATTGAAAAAAGTTTAAAAATTTTTTTTTTTGGACACTCATTTTTCCTGCGTTTATCAGACTTTCACATAGGGGAAATGTCAGTGAGCGTTTCGATTTCAGTTCCAGAGCGATTCGCCCAATGAGTCCTTGATATTTAGTCGTTTTCAGCCAATTTTCATGATTTTTGAAAATTTCACTTTTTTGTGAAAATATCCACTAAATGAGGGCATAATATGTGTGAGGGTACCCCAGGAGAGTTCCAAATGTGTGTGGGTAGAATATATATCCCACGGGGATAAAATTGAAAAAAGTTGAAAAATTTCTTTTTTTGGACTTAGTCATTTTTCCTGCGTTTATCAGACTTTCACATAGGGAAAATGTCAGTGAGCGTTCCGATTTCAGTTCCAGAGCGATTCGCCCAATGAGTCCTTGATATTTAGTCGTTTTCAGCCAATTTTCTGGATTTTTGAAAATTTCACTTTTTTGTGAAAATATCCACTAAATGAGAGAATAATATGTGTGAGGGTACCCCAGGAGAGTTCCAAATGTGTGTGGGTAGAATATATATCCCACGGAGGTAAAATTGAAAAAAGTTTAAAAAATTTTCTTTGGGACTTAGTAATTTTTCCGCTGTTTATCAGACTTTCAGATAGGGAAAATGTCAGTGAGCATTCCGATTATAGTTCCAGAGCGATTTGCCCAATGAGTCCTTGATATTTAGTCGTTTTCAGCCAATTTTCTGGATTTTTGAAAATTTCACTTTTTTGTGAAAATATACACTAAATGAGGGCATAATATGTGTGAGGGTACGCCAGGAGAGTTCCAAATGTGTGTGGGTAGAATATATATCCCACGGGGGTAAAATTGATAAAAGTTGAAAAATTTTTTTTTTTGGACTTAGTAATTTTTCCTGCGTTTATCAGAAAGGTCAGGCAAATATCCCACGGGGGTAAAATTGAAAAAAGTTGAAAAAAATTTTTTTTTGAACTTAGTCATTTTTCCGGCGTTTATCAGACTTTCACATAGGGGAAATGTCAGTGAGCATTCAGATTTCAGTTCCAGAGCGCTTCGCCCAATGAGTCCTTGATATTTAGTCGTTTTCAGCCAATTTTCTGGATTTTTGAAAATTTCACTTTTTTGTGAAAATATCCACTAAATGAGGGCATAATATGTGTGAGGGTACCTCAGGAGAGTTCCAAATGTGTGTGGGTAGAATATATATCCCACGGGGGTAAAATTGAAAAAAGTTGAAAAACATTTTTTTTTGGACTTAGTAATTTCTCCGGCATTTATCAGACTTTCAGATAGGGGAAATGTCAGTGAGTGTTCAGATTTCAGTTCCAGAGCGATTCGCCCGATGAGTCCTTGATATTTAGTCGTTTTCAGCCAATTTTCTGGATTTTTGAAAATTTCACTTTTTTGTGAAAATATCCACTAAATGAGGGCATAATATGTGTGAGGGTACCCCAGGAGAGTTCCAAATGTGTGTGGGTAGAATATATATCCCACGGGGGTAAAATTGAAAAAAGTTGAAAAATTTTTTTTTTTGGACTTAGTCATTTTTCCTGCGTTTATCAGACTTTCACATAGGGGAAAGGTCAGTGAGCGTTCAGATTTCAGTTCCAGAGCGATTCACCCAATGAGTCCTTGATATTTAGTCGTTTTCAGCCAATTTTCTGGATTTTTGAAAATTTCACTTTTTTGTGAAGATATCCACTAAATGAGAGAATAATATGTGTGAGGGTACCCCAGGAGAGTTCCAAATGTGTGTGGGTAGAATATATATCCCACGGGGTAAAATTGAAAAAAGTTGAAAAATTATTTTTTTTGGACTTAGTCATTTTTCCTGCGTTTATCAGACTTTCACATACGGGAAACGTCAGTGAGCGTTTCGATTTCAGTTCCAGAGAGATTCGCCCAATGAGTCCTTGATATTTAGTCGTTTTCAGCCAATTTTACGGATTTTTGAAAATTTCACTTTTTTGTGAAAATATCCACTAAATGAGAGAATAATATGTGTGAGGGTACCCCAGGAGAGTTCCAAATGTGTGTGGGTAGAATATATATCCCACGGGGGTAAAATTGAAAAAAATTGAAAATTTTTTTGTTTTGGACTTAGTCATTTTATCAGATTTTCAGATAGGGCAAATGTCAGTGAGCGTTCCGCTTTCAGTTCCAGAGCGATTCGCCCAATGAGTCCTGGATATTTAGACATTTTCAGCCAATTTCTGGATTTTTGAAAATTTCACTTTTTTGTGAAAATATCCACTAAATGACGGAATAATATGTGTGAGGGTTCCCCAGGAGAGTTCCAAATGTGTGTGGGTAGAATATATATCCCACGGGGATAAAATTGAAAAAAGTTGAATAAAAATTTTTTTTTGGACTTAGTAATTTTTCCGGCGTTTATCAGACTTTCAGATAGGGGAAATGTCAGTGAGCGTTCCGATTTCAGTTCCAGAGCGATTCACGCAATGAGTCCTTGATATTTATTCGTTTTCAGCCAATTTTCTGGATTTTTGAAAATTTCACTTTTTTGTGAAAATATCCACTAAATGAGGGAATAATATGTGTGAGGGTACCCCAGGAGAGTTCCAAATGTGTGTGGGTACAAAATATATCCCACGTGGGTAAAATTGAAAAAAGTTGAAAAAAATTTTTTTTTGGACTTAGTAATTTTTCCGGCGTTTATCAGACTTTCAGATAGGGGAAATGTCAGTGAGCGTTCCGATTTCAGTTCCAGAGCGATTCGCCCAATGAGTCCTTGATATTTAGTCATTTTCAGCCAATTTTCTGGATTTTTGAAAATTTTACTTTTTTGTGAAAATATCCACTAAATGAGGGAATAATATGTGTGAGGGTACCCCAGGAGAGTTCCAAATGTGTGTGGGTAGAATATATATCCCAATGGGGGTAAAATTGAAAAAAGTTTAAAAAATTTTTTTTTTGGACAGTCATTTTTCCGGAGTTTATCAGACTTTCAGATAGGGGAAATGTCAGTGAGCGTTCCGATTTCAGTTCCAGAGCGATTCGCCCAATGAGTCCTTGATATTTAGACGTTTTCAGCCAATTTTCTGGATTTTTGAAAATTTCACTTTTTTGTGAAAATATCCACTAAATGACGGAATAATATGTGTGAGGGTTCCCCAGGAGAGTTCCAAATGTGTGTGGGTACAATATATATCCCACGTGGGTAAAATTGAAAAAAGTTTAAAAAAAATTTTTTGGGGACTTAGTCATTTTTCCGGAGTTTATCAGACTTTCAGATAGGGGAAATGTGAGTGAGTGTTCCGATTTCAGTTCCGAAGCGATTCGCCCAATGAATCCTTGATATTTACTTGTTTTCAGCCAATTTTCTGGATTTTTGAAAATTTCACTTTTTTGTGAAAATATCCACTAAATGAGGGAATAATATGTGTGAGGGTACCCCAGGAGAGTTCCAAATGTATGTGGGTACAATATATATCGCACGTGGGTAAAATTGAAAAAAGTTAAAAAATTCTTTTTGGGACTTAGTCATTTTTCCTGCGTTTATCAGACTTTCACATAGGGGAAATGTCAGTGAGCGTTCCGATTTCAGTTCCAGAGCGATTCGCCCCAATGAGTCCTTGATATTTAGTCTTTTTCAGCCAATATTTTGGATTTTTGAAAATTTCACTTTTTTGTGAAAATATCCACTAAATGAGGGAATAATATGTGTGAGGGTACCCCAGGAGAGTTCCAAATGTGTGTGGGTAGAATATATATCCCACGGGGGTAAAATTGAAAAAAGTTGAAAAAAATTTTTTTTTGGACTTAGTCATTTTTCCCGCGTTTATCAGACTTTCAGATAGGGGAAATGTCAGTCAGCGTTCCGATTTCAGTTCCAGAGCGATTCGCCTAATGAGTCCTTGATATTTAGTCGTTTTCAGCCAATTTTCTGGATTTTTGAAAATTTCACTTTTTTGTGAAAATATCCACTAAATGAGCGAATAATATGTGTGAGGGTACCCAGGAGAGTTCCAAATGTGTGTGGGTAGAATATATATCACATGGGGGGTAAAATTGAAAAAATTGAAACTTTTTTTTTTTGGACTTAGTCATTTTTCCGGCGTTTATCAGACTTTCAGATAGGGCAAATGTCAGTGAGCGTTCCGATTTCAGTTCCAGGGCGATTAGCCCAATGAGTCCGTGATATTTATTCGTTTTCAGAAAATATTTTGGATTTTTGAAAATGTCACTTTTTTGTGAAAATATCCACTTAATGAGGGAATAATGTGTGTGAGGGTACCCCAGGAGAGTCCCAAATGTGTGGGTAGAATATATATCCCACGGGGATAAATTTGAAAAAAGTTGAAAATTTTTTTGTTTTGGACTTAGTCATTTTATCAGATTTTCAGATAGGGCAAATGTCAGTGAGCGTTCCGCTTTCAGTTCCAGAGCGATTCGCCCAATGAGTCCTGGATATTTAGACATTTTCAGCCAATTTCTGGATTTTTGAAAATTTCACTTTTTTGTGAAAATATCCACTAAATGACAGAATAATATGTGTGAGGGTTCCCCAGGAGAGTTCCAAATGTGTGTGGGTAGAATATATATCCCACGGGGATAAAATTGAAAAAAGTTGAATAAAAATTTTTTTTTGGACTTAGTAATTTTTCCGGCGTTTATCAGACTTTCAGATAGGGGAAATGTCAGTGAGCGTTCCGATTTCAGTTCCAGAGCGATTCACGCAATGAGTCCTTGATATTTATTCGTTTTCAGCCAATTTTCTGGATTTTTGAAAATTTCACTTTTTTGTGAAAATATCCACTAAATGAGGGAATAATATGTGTGAGGGTACCCCAGGAGAGTTCCAAATGTGTGTGGGTACAAAATATATCCCACGTGGGTAAAATTGAAAAAAGTTGAAAAAAATTTTTTTTTGGACTTAGTAATTTTTCCGGCGTTTATCAGACTTTCAGATAGGGGAAATGTCAGTGAGCGTTCCGATTTCAGTTCCAGAGCGATTCGCCCAATGAGTCCTTGATATTTAGACGTTTTCAGCCAATTTTCTGGATTTTTGAAAATTTCACTTTTTTGTGAAAATATCCACTAAATGACGGAATAATATGTGTGAGGGTTCCCCAGGAGAGTTCCAAATGTGTGTGGGTACAATATATATCCCACGTGGGTAAAATTGAAAAAAGTTTAAAAAAATTTTTTTGGGGACTTAGTCATTTTTCCGGAGTTTATCAGACTTTCAGATAGGGGAAATGTGAGTGAGTGTTCCGATTTCAGTTCCGAAGCGATTCGCCCAATGAATCCTTGATATTTACTTGTTTTCAGCCAATTTTCTGGATTTTTGAAAATTTCACTTTTTTGTGAAAATATCCACTAAATGAGGGAATAATATGTGTGAGGGTACCCCAGGAGAGTTCCAAATGTATGTGGGTACAATATATATCGCACGTGGGTAAAATTGAAAAAAGTTAAAAAATTCTTTTTGGGACTTAGTCATTTTTCCTGCGTTTATCAGACTTTCACATAGGGGAAATGTCAGTGAGCGTTCCGATTTCAGTTCCAGAGCGATTCGCCCCAATGAGTCCTTGATATTTAGTCTTTTTCAGCCAATATTTTGGATTTTTGAAAATTTCACTTTTTTGTGAAAATATCCACTAAATGAGGGAATAATATGTGTGAGGGTACCCCAGGAGAGTTCCAAATGTGTGTGGGTAGAATATATATCCCACGGGGGTAAAATTGAAAAAAGTAGAAAAAAATTTTTTTTTGGACTTAGTCATTTTTCCCGCGTTTATCAGACTTTCAGATAGGGGAAATGTCAGTCAGCGTTCCGATTTCAGTTCCAGAGCGATTCGCCTAATGAGTCCTTGATATTTAGTCGTTTTCAGCCAATTTTCTGGATTTTTGAAAATTTCACTTTTTTGTGAAAATATCCACTAAATGAGCGAATAATATGTGTGAGGGTACCCCAGGAGAGTTCCAAATGTGTGTGGGTAGAATATATATCACATGGGGGGTAAAATTGAAAAAATTGAAACTTTTTTTTTTTTTGGACTTAGTCATTTTTCCGGCGTTTATCAGACTTTCAGATAGGGCAAATGTCAGTGAGCGTTCCGATTTCAGTTCCAGGGCGATTAGCCCAATGAGTCCGTGATATTTATTCGTTTTCAGAAAATATTTTGGATTTTTGAAAATGTCACTTTTTTGTGAAAATATCCACTTAATGAGGGAATAATGTGTGTGAGGGTACCCCAGGAGAGTCCCAAATGTGTGGGTAGAATATATATCCCACGGGGATAAATTTGAAAAAAGTTGAAAATTTTTTTGTTTTGGACTTAGTCATTTTATCAGACTTTCAGATAGGGCAAATGTCAGTGAGCGTTCCGATTTCAGTTCCAGAGCGATTCGTCCAATGAGTCCTTGATATTTAGACATTTTCAGCCAATTTCTGGATTTTTGAAAATTTCACTTTTTTGTGAAAATATCCACTAAATGAGGGAATAATATGTGTGAGGGTACCCCTGGATAGTTCCAAATGTGTGTGGGTACAATATATATCCCACGTGGGTAAAATTGAAAAAAGTTTAAAAAATTTTTTTTGGGGAATTAGTCATTTTTCCGGAGTTTATCAGACTTTCAGATAGGGGAAATGTCAGTGAGCGTTCCGATTTCAGTTCCAGAGCGATTCGCCCAATGAGTCCTTGATATTTAGTCGTTTTCAGCCAATATTTTGGATTTTTGAAAATATCACTTTTTTGTGAAAATATCCACTAAATGAGGGAATAATATGTGTGAGGGTACCCCAGGAGAGTTCCAAATGTGTGTGGGTAGAATATATATCCCACGGGGGTAAAATTGAAAAAAGTTTAAAAATTTTTTTTTTTAGACTTAGTAATCTTTCCAGCGTTCATCAGACTTTCAGATAGGGGAAATGTCAGTGAGCATTCCGATTTCAGTTCCAGAGCGATTCGCCCAATGAGTCCTTGATATTTAGTCGTTTTCAGCCAATTTTCTGGATTTTTGAAAATTTCACTTTTTTGTTAAAATATCCACTAAATGAGAGAATAATATGTGTGAGGGTACCCCAGGAGAGTTCCAAATGTGTGTGGGTAGAATATATATCCCACGGGGGTAAAATTGAAAAAAGTTGAAAAAAATTTTTTTTTTGGACTTAGTCATTTTTCCGGCGTTTATCAGACTTTCAGATAGGGCAAATGTCAGTGAGCATTCCGATTTCAGTTCCAGAGCGATTCGCCCAATGAGTCCCTGATATTTAGTCGTTTTCAGCCAATTTTCTGGATTTTTGAAAATTTCACTTTTTTGTGAAAATATCCACTAAATGAGGGAATAATATGTGTGAGGGTACCCCAGGAGAGTTCCAAATGTGTGTGGGTAGAATATATATCCCAATGGGGGTAAAATTGAAAAAAGTTTAAAAAAATTTTTTTTTGGACAGTCATTTTTTCTGAGTTTATCAGACTTTCAGATAGGGGAATTGTCAGTGAGCGTTCCGATTTCAGTTCCAGAGCGATTCGCCCAATGAGTCCTTGATATTTAGTCGTTTTCAGCCAATATTTTGGATTTTTGAAAATATCACTTTTTTGTGAAAATATCCACTAAATGAGGGAATAATATGTGTGAGGGTACCCCAGGAGAGTTCCAAATGTGTGTGGGTAGAATATACAGTCATATGAAAAAGTTTGGGCACCCCTATTAATCTTAAGCTTATTGTTTTATAAAAATTGGTGTTTTTGCAACAGCTATTTCAGCTTGATATATGTAATAACTGTTGGACACAGTAATGTTTCTGCTTTGAAATGAGGTTTATTGTACTAACAGAAAATGTGCAATCTGCATTCAAGCTAAATTTGACAGGTGCATAAGTATGGGCACCTCACCTGAAAAGTGACATTAATATTTAGTAGATCCTCCTTTTGCAAAAATAACAGCCTCTCGTCGCTTTCTGTAGCTTTTAATGAGTTCCTGGATCCTGGATGAAGGTATTTTTGACCATTCCTCTTTACAAAACAAGTCCAGTTCAGTTAAGTTTGATGGTAGCCGAGCATGGACAGCCCTCTTCAAATGATCCCACAGATGTTCAATGATATTCAGGTCTGGGGACTGGGATGGCCATTCCAGAACATTGTAATTGTTCCTCTGCATGAATGCCTGAGTAGATTTGGAGCGGTGTTTTGGATCATTGTCTTGCTGAAAGATCCATCCCCTGCGTAACTTCAACTTTAACACTGATTCTTGAACATTATTGTCAAGAATCTGCTGATACTGAGTGGAATCCATGCGTCCCTCAACTTTAACAAGATTCCCGGTGCCGGCATTGGCCACACAGCCCCAAAGCATGATGGAACCTCCACCAAATTTCACTGTGGGTAGCAAGTGTTTTTCTTGGAATGCTGTGTTTTTTTGCCACCATGCATAACGCCTTTTTGTATGACCAAACAACTCAATCTTGATTTCATCAGTCCACAGGTCCTTCTTCAAAAAAGAAATTGGCTTCTCCAAATGTGCTTTTGCATACCTCAGCCGACTCTGTTTGTGGCGTGCTTGCAGAAACGGCTTCTTTCGCATCACTCTCCCATACAGCTTCTCCTTGTGCAAAGTGCGTTGTATAGTTGACTGATGCACAGTGACACCATCTGCAGCAAGTTGATGCTGCAGCTCTCTGGAGGTGGTCTGAGGATTGTCCTTGACTGATCTCACCATTCTTCTTTTCTGCCTTTCTGATGTTTTTCTTGGCCTGCCACTTCTGGCCTTAACAAGAACTGTCCCTGTGATCTTCCATTTCCTTACTATGTTCCTCACAGTGGAAACTGACAGGTTAAATCTCTGAGACAGCTTTTTGTATCCTTCCCCTGAACAACTATGTTGAATAATCTTTGTTTTCAGATCATTTGACAGTTGTTTTGAGGAGCCCATAATGCCACTCTTCAGAGGAGATTCAAACAGGAGAACAACTTGCAAGTGGCCACTTTAAGTAGCTTTTCTCATGATTGCATACACCTGGCTCTGAAGTTCAAAGCTCAATGAGGTTACAAAACCAAAAAAAGTGCTTTACTAAGTCAGCAAAAAGTAGGTAGGAGTATTTAAAACAAGAAAATGATAAGGGTGCCCATACTTATGCACCTGTCAAATTTTGTTTGAATGCAGATTGCACCTTTTCGGTTAGTACAATAAACCTCATTTCAAGGCATAAAAATTACTGTGTCCAACAGTTATTACATATATCAAACTGAAATAGCTGTTGCAAAAACACCAATTTTTATAAAACATTAAGCTTAAGATTAATAGGGGTGCCCAAACTTTTTCAAATAACTGTATATCCCACGGGGGTAAAATTGAAAAAAGTTTTAAAAAATTTTTTTTGGGACTTAGTCATTTTTCCGGCGTTTATCAGACTTTCAGATAGGGGAAATGTGAGTGAGCGTTCCGATTTCAGTTCCAGAGCGATTCGCCCAATGAGTCCTTGATATTTAGTTGTTTTCAGCCAATTTTCTGGATTTTTGAAAATTTCACTTTTTTGTGAAAATATCCACTAAATGAGGGAATAATATGTGTGAGGGTAACCCAGGATAGTTCCAAATGTGTGTGGGTAGAATATATATCCCACGGGGGTAAAATTGAAAAAAGTTGAAAAATTTTTTTTTTTTGGACTTCGTCATCTTTCCGGCGTTCATCAGACTTTCAGATAGGGGAAATGTCAGTGAGCGTTCCGATTTCAGTTCCAGAGCGATTCGCCCAATGAGTCCTTGATATTTAGTCGTTTTCAGCCAATTATCTGGATTTTTGAAAATTTCACTTTTTTGTGAAAATATCCACTAAATGAGGGAATAATATGTGTGAGGGTACCCCAGGAGAGTTCCAAATGTGTGTGGGTAGAATATATATCCCAATGGGGGTAAAATTGAAAAAAGTTTAAAAAAATTTTTTTTTGGACAGTCATTTTTCCGTCGTTTATCAGACTTTCAGATAGGGGAAATGTGAGTGAGCGTTCCGATTTCAGTTCCAGAGCGATTCGCCCAATGAGTCCTTGATATTTAGTCGTTTTCAGCCAATTTTCTGAATTTTTGAAAATTTCACTTTTTTGTGAAAATATCCACTAAATGACGGAATAATATGTGTGAGGGTTCCCCAGGAGAGTTCCAAATGTGTGTGGGTAGAATATATATCCCACGGGGATGAAATTGAAAAAAGTTTAAAAAAATTTTTTTTTGGACAGTCATTTTTCCGGAGTTTATCAGACTTTCAGATAGGGCAAATGTCAGTGAGCATTCCGATTTCAGTTCCAGGGCGATTCGCCCAATGAGTCCTTGATATTTAGTCGTTTTCAGCCAATATTTTGGATTTTTGAAAATTTCTCTTTTTTGTAAAAATATCCACTAAATGAGGGAATAATATGTGTGAGGGAACCCCAGGAGAGTCCCAAATGTGTGTGGGTAGAATATATATCCCACGGGGATAAAATTGAAAAAAGTTGAAAAAAACATCTTTTTGGTACTTAGTAATTTTCCCGGCGTTTATCAGACTTTCAGATAGGGGAAATGTCAGTGAGTGTTCCGATTTCAGTTCCAGAGCGATTCGCCCAATGAGTCCTTGATATTTAGTCGTTTTCAGCCAATTTTCTGGATTTTTGAAAATTTCACTTTTTTGTGAAAAAATCCACTAAATGACGGAATAATATGTGTGAGGGTACCCCAGGAGAGTTCCAAATGTGTGTGGGTAGAATATATATCCCTCGGGGGTAAAATTGAAAAAAGTTGAAAAAATTTTTTTTTTGGACTTAGTCATTTTTCCGGCGTTTATCAGACTTTCAGATAGGGGAAATGTCAGTGAGCATTCCGATTTCAGTTCCAGAGCGATTCGCCCAATGAGTCCTTGATATTTAGTCGTTTTCAGCCAATTTTCTGGATTTTTGAAAATTTCACTTTTTTGTGAAAATATCCACTAAATGAGAGCATAATATGTGTGAAGGTACCGCAGGAGAGTTCCAAATGTGTGTGGGTAGAATATATATCCCACGGGGGTAAAATTGAAAAAAGTTGAAAAAATTTTTTTTTTGGACTTAGTCATTTTTCCTGCGTTTATCAGACTTTCACATAGGGGAAATGTCAGTGAGCGTTCCAATTTCAGTTCCAGAGCGATTCGACCAATGAGTCCTAGATATTTAGTCGTTTTCAGCCAATTTTCTGGATTTTTGAAAATTTCACTTTTTTGTGAAAATATCCACTAAATGAGAGAATAATATGTATGAGGGTACCCCAGGAGAGTTCCAAATGTGTGTGGGTAGAATATATTTCCCACAGGGGTAAAATTGAAAAAAGTTGAAAAAAATTTTTTTTTGGGCTTAGTAATTTTTCCGGCATTTATCAGACTTTCAGATAGGGGAAATGTCAGTGAGCATTCCGATTTCAGTTCCAGAGTGATTTGCCCAATGAGTCTTTGATATTTAGTCGTTTTCAGCCAATTTTCTGGATTTTTGAAAATTTCACTTTTTTGTGAAAACATCCACTAAATGAGGGAATAATATGTGTGAGGGTACCCCAGGAGAGTTCCAAATGTGTGTGGGTAGAATATAAATCCCACGGGGATAAAATTGAAAAAAGTTGAAAAAATTATTTTTTTGAACTTAGTAATTTTTCCGGTGTTTATCAGACTTTCACATAGGGGAAATGTCAGTGAGCGTTCCAATTTCAGTTCCAGAGCGATTCGACCAATGAGTCCTAGATATTTAGTCGTTTTCAGCCAATTTTCTGGATTTTTGAAAATTTCACTTTTTTGTGAAAATATCCACTAAATGAGAGAATAATATGTGTGAGGGTACCCCAGGAGAGTTCCAAATGTGTGTGGGTAGAATATATATCCCACGGGGGTAAAATTGAAAAAAGTTTAAAAAAAAATTTTTTTGGACTTAGTAATTTTTTCGGCATTTATCAGACTTTCAGATAGGGGAAATGTCAGTGAGCATTCAGATTTCAGTTCCAGAGTGAATCGCCCAATGAGTACTTGATATTTAGTCGTTTTCAGCCAATTTTCTGGATTTTTGAAAATTTCACTTTTTTGTGAAAATATCCACTAAATGAGGGCATAATATGTGTGAGGGTACCCCAGGAGAGTTCCAAATGTGTGTGGGTAGAATATATATCCCACTAGGAAAAAATTGAAAAAAGTTGAAAAAATTTTTTTTTGGACTTATTCATTTTTCCTGCGTTTATCAGACTTTCACATAGGGGAAATGTCAGTGAGCATTCCGATTTCAGTTCCAGAGCGATTCGCCCAATGAGTCCTTGATATTTAGTCGTTTTCAGCCAATTTTCTGGATTTTTGAAAATTTCACTTTTTTGTGAAAATATCCACTAAATGAGAGAATAATATGTGTGAGGGTACCCCAGGAGAGTTCCAAATGTGTGTGGGTAGAATATATTTCCCACAGGTGTAAAATTGAAAAGAGTTGAAAAAAATTTTTTTTTGGACTTAGTAATTTTTCCAGCATTTATCAGACTTTCAGATAGGGGAAAGGTCAGTGAGTGTTCAGATTTCAGTTCCAGAGCGATTCGCCCAATGAGTCCTTGATATTTAGTCGTTTTCAGCCAATTTTCTGGATTTTTGAAAATTTCACTTTTTTGTGAAAATATCCACTAAATGAGGGCATAATATGTGTGAGGGTACCCCAGGAGAGTTCCAAATGTGTGTGGGTAGAATATATATCCCACGGGGGTAAAATTGAAAAAAGTTGAAAAAATTTTTTTTTTTAACTTAGTCATTTTTCCGGCGTTAATCAGACTTTCAGATATGGGAAATGTCAGTGAGCGTTCCGATTTCAGTTCCAGAGAGATTCGCCCAATGAGTCCTTGATATTTAGTCGTTTTCAGCCAATTTTCTGGATTTTTGAAAATTTCACTTTTTTGTGAAAATATCCACTAAATGAGGGCATAATATGTGTGAGGGTACCCCAGGAGAGTTCCAAATGTGTGTGGGTAGAATATATATCCCACGGGGAAAAAATTGAAAAAAGTTGAAAAATTTTTTTTTTGGGACTTATTCATTTTTCCTGCGTTTATCAGACTTTCACATAGGGGAAATGTCAGTGAGCATTCCGATTTCAGTTCCAGAGCGATTCGCCCAATGAGTCCTTGATATTTAGTCGTTTTCAGCCAATTTTCTGGATTTTTGAAAATTTCACTTTTTTGTGAAAATATCCACTAAATGAGAGAATAATATGTGTGAGGGTACCCCAGGAGAGTTCCAAATGTGTGTGGGTAGAATATATTTCCCACAGGGGTAAAATTGAAAAAAGTTGAAAAAATTTTTTTTTTGGACTTAGTAATTTTTTCGGCATTTATCAGACTTTCAGATAGGAGAAAGGTCAGTGAGCGTTCAGATTTCAGTTCCAGAGCGATTCGACCAATGAGTCCTTGATATTTAGTCGTTTTCAGCCAATTTTCTGGATTTTTGAAAATTCCACTTTTTTGTGAAAATATCCACTAAATGAGGGAATAATATGTGTGAGGGTACCCCAGGAGAGTTCCAAATGTGTGTGGGTAGAATATATATCCCACAGGGGTAAAATTGAAAAAAGTTGAAAAAAAATTTTTTTTGGACTTAGTCATTTTTCCTGCGTTTATCAGACTTTCAGATAGGGGAAATGTCAGTGAGCGTTCAGATTTCAGTTCCAGAGTGATTCGCCCAATGAGTACTTGATATTTAGTCGTTTTCAGCCAATTTTCTGGATTTTTGAAAATTTCACTTTTTTGTGAAAATATCCACTAAATGAGGGAATAATATGTGTGATGGTACCCCAGGAGAGTTCCAAATGTGTGTGGGTAGAATATATATCCCACGGGGATAAAATTGAAAAAAGTTGAAAAAAAATTTTTTTTGGGCTTAGTAATTTTTCCGGCATTTATCAGACTTTCAGATAGGGGAAATGTCAGTGAGCATTCAGATTTCAGTTCCAGAGCGATTCGCCCAATGAGTCCTTGATATTTAGTCGTTTTCAGCCAATTTTCTGGATTTTTGAAAATTTCACTTTTTTGTGAAAATATCCACTAAATGAGAGAATAATTTGTGTGAGGGTACCCCAGGAGAGTTCCAAATGTGTGTGGGTAGAATATATATCCCACGGGGCTAAAATTGAAAAAAATTTAAAAAAAATTTTTTCTTGGACTTAGTAATTTTTCCGGCATTTATCAGACTTTCAGATAGGGGAAAGGTCAGTGAGTGTTCAGATTTCAGTTCCAGAGCGATTCGCCCAATGAGTCCTTGATATTTAGTCGTTTTCAGCCAATTTTCTGGATTTTTGAAAATTTCACTTTTTTGTGAAAATATCCACTAAATGAGGGCATAATATGTGTGAGGGTACCCCAGGAGAGTTCCAAATGTGTGTGGGTAGAATATATATCCCACTAGGAAAAAATTGAAAAAAGTTGAAAAAATTTTTTTTTGGACTTATTCATTTTTCCTGCGTTTATCAGACTTTCACATAGGGGAAATGTCAGTGAGCATTCCGATTTCAGTTCCAGAGCGATTCGCCCAATGAGTCCTTGATATTTAGTCGTTTTCAGCCAATTTTCTGGATTTTTGAAAATTTCACTTTTTTGTGAAAATATCCACTAAATGAGAGAATAATATGTGTGAGGGTACCCCAGGAGAGTTCCAAATGTGTGTGGGTAGAATATATTTCCCACAGGTGTAAAATTGAAAAGAGTTGAAAAAAATTTTTTTTTGGACTTAGTAATTTTTCCAGCATTTATCAGACTTTCAGATAGGGGAAAGGTCAGTGAGTGTTCAGATTTCAGTTCCAGAGCGATTCGCCCAATGAGTCCTTGATATTTAGTCGTTTTCAGCCAATTTTCTGGATTTTTGAAAATTTCACTTTTTTGTGAAAATATCCACTAAATGAGGGCATAATATGTGTGAGGGTACCCCAGGAGAGTTCCAAATGTGTGTGGGTAGAATATATATCCCACGGGGGTAAAATTGAAAAAAGTTGAAAAAATTTTTTTTTTTAACTTAGTCATTTTTCCGGCGTTAATCAGACTTTCAGATATGGGAAATGTCAGTGAGCGTTCCGATTTCAGTTCCAGAGAGATTCGCCCAATGAGTCCTTGATATTTAGTCATTTTCAGCCAATTTTCTGGATTTTTGAAAATTTCACTTTTTTGTGAAAATATCCACTAAATGAGGGCATAATATGTGTGAGGGTACCCCAGGAGAGTTCCAAATGTGTGTGGGTAGAATATATATCCCACGGGGAAAAAATTGAAAAAAGTTGAAAAATTTTTTTTTTGGGACTTATTCATTTTTCCTGCGTTTATCAGACTTTCACATAGGGGAAATGTCAGTGAGCATTCCGATTTCAGTTCCAGAGCGATTCGCCCAATGAGTCCTTGATATTTAGTCGTTTTCAGCCAATTTTCTGGATTTTTGAAAATTTCACTTTTTTGTGAAAATATCCACTAAATGAGAGAATAATATGTGTGAGGGTACCCCAGGAGAGTTCCAAATGTGTGTGGGTAGAATATATTTCCCACAGGGGTAAAATTGAAAAAAGTTGAAAAAATTTTTTTTTTGGACTTAGTAATTTTTTCGGCATTTATCAGACTTTCAGATAGGAGAAAGGTCAGTGAGCGTTCAGATTTCAGTTCCAGAGCGATTCGACCAATGAGTCCTTGATATTTAGTCGTTTTCAGCCAATTTTCTGGATTTTTGAAAATTCCACTTTTTTGTGAAAATATCCACTAAATGAGGGAATAATATGTGTGAGGGTACCCCAGGAGAGTTCCAAATGTGTGTGGGTAGAATATATATCCCACAGGGGTAAAATTGAAAAAAGTTGAAAAAAATTTTTTTTTGGACTTAGTCATTTTTCCTGCGTTTATCAGACTTTCAGATAGGGGAAATGTCAGTGAGCGTTCAGATTTCAGTTCCAGAGTGATTCGCCCAATGAGTACTTGATATTTAGTCGTTTTCAGCCAATTTTCTGGATTTTTGAAAATTTCACTTTTTTGTGAAAATATCCACTAAATGAGGGAATAATATGTGTGATGGTACCCCAGGAGAGTTCCAAATGTGTGTGGGTAGAATATATATCCCACGGGGATAAAATTGAAAAAAGTTGAAAAAAAATTTTTTTTGGGCTTAGTAATTTTTCCGGCATTTATCAGACTTTCAGATAGGGGAAATGTCAGTGAGCATTCAGATTTCAGTTCCAGAGCGATTCGCCCAATGAGTCCTTGATATTTAGTCGTTTTCAGCCAATTTTCTGGATTTTTGAAAATTTCACTTTTTTGTGAAAATATCCACTAAATGAGAGAATAATTTGTGTGAGGGTACCCCAGGAGAGTTCCAAATGTGTGTGGGTAGAATATATATCCCACGGGGCTAAAATTGAAAAAAATTTAAAAAAAATTTTTTCTTGGACTTAGTAATTTTTCCGGCATTTATCAGACTTTCAGATAGGGGAAAGGTCAGTGAGTGTTCAGATTTCAGTTCCAGAGCGATTCGCCCAATGAGTCCTTGATATTTAGTCGTTTTCAGCCAATTTTCTGGATTTTTGAAAATTTCACTTTTTTGTGAAAATATCCACTAAATGAGGGCATAATATGTGTGAGGGTACCCCAGGAGAGTTCCAAATGTGTGTGGGTAGAATATATATCCCACGGGGGTAAAATTGAAAAAAGTTGAAAAAATTTTTTTTTTTAACTTAGTCATTTTTCCGGCGTTAATCAGACTTTCAGATATGGGAAATGTCAGTGAGCGTTCCGATTTCAGTTCCAGAGAGATTCGCCCAATGAGTCCTTGATATTTAGTCATTTTCAGCCAATTTTCTGGATTTTTGAAAATTTCACTTTTTTGTGAAAATATCCACTAAATGAGGGCATAATATGTGTGAGGGTACCCCAGGAGAGTTCCAAATGTGTGTGGGTAGAATATATATCCCACGGGGAAAAAATTGAAAAAAGTTGAAAAATTTTTTTTTTGGGACTTATTCATTTTTCCTGCGTTTATCAGACTTTCACATAGGGGAAATGTCAGTGAGCATTCCGATTTCAGTTCCAGAGCGATTCGCCCAATGAGTCCTTGATATTTAGTCGTTTTCAGCCAATTTTCTGGATTTTTGAAAATTTCACTTTTTTGTGAAAATATCCACTAAATGAGAGAATAATATGTGTGAGGGTACCCCAGTAGAGTTCCAAATGTGTGTGGGTAGAATATATTTCCCACAGGGGTAAAATTGAAAAAAGTTGAAAAAATTTTTTTTTGGACTTAGTAATTTTTCCGGCATTTATCAGACTTTCAGATAGGGGAAAGGTCAGTGAGTGTTCAGATTTCAGTTCCAGAGCGATTCGCCCAATGAGTCCTTGATATTTAGTCGTTTTCAGCCAATTTTCTGGATTTTTGAAAATTTCACTTTTTTGTGAAAATATCCACTAAATGAGGGAATAATATGTGTGAAGGTACCCCAGGAGAGTTCCAAATGTGTGTGGGTAGAATATATATCCCACGGGGATAAAATTGAAAAAAGTTGAAAAAAAATTTTTTTTGGGCTTAGTAATTTTTCCGGCATTTATCAGACTTTCAGATAGGTGAAATGTCAGTGAGCATTCAGATTTCAGTTCCAGAGCGATTCGCCCAATGAGTCCTTGATATTTAGTCGTTTTCAGCCAATTTTCTGGATTTTTGAAAATTTCACTTTTTTGTGAAAATATCCACTAAATGAGAGAATAATTTGTGTGAGGGTACCCCAGGAGAGTTCCAAATGTGTGTGGGTAGAATATATATCCCACGGGGCTAAAATTGAAAAAAATTTAAAAATTTTTTTTTCTTGGACTTAGTAATTTTTCCGGCATTTATCAGACTTTCAGATAGGGGAAATGTCAGTGAGCGTTCAGATTTCAGTTCCAGAGCGATTCGCCCAATGAGTCCTTGATATTTAGTCGTTTTCAGCCAATTTTCTGGATTTTTGAAAATTTCACTTTTTTGTGAAAATATCCACTAAATGAGGGCATAATATGTGTGAGGGTACCCCAGGAGAGTTCCAAATGTTTGTGGGTAGAATATATATCCCACGGGGGTAAAATTGAAAAAAGTTGAAAAAAAATTTTTTTTGGACTTAGTCATTTTTCCTGCGTTTATCAGACTTTCAGATAGGGGAAATGTCAGTGAGCGTTCAGATTTCAGTTCCAGAGCGATTCGCCCAATGAGTACTTGATATTTAGTCGTTTTCAGCCAATTTTCTGGATTTTTGAAAATTTCACTTTTTTGTGAAAATATCCACTAAATGAGGGAATAATATGTGTGAGGGTACCCCAGGAGAGTTCCAAATGTGTGTGGGTAGAATATATATCCCACGGGGATAAAATTGAAAAAAGTTGAAAAAAAAATTTTTTTGGGCTTAGTAATTTTTCCGGCATTTATCAGACTTTCAGATAGGGGAAATGTCAGTGAGCGTTCAGATTTCAGTTCCAGAGCGATTCGCCCAATGAGTCCTTGATATTTAGTCGTTTTCAGCCAATTTTCTGGATTTTTGAAAATTTCACTTTTTTGTGAAAATATCCACTAAATGAGAGCATAATATGTGTGAAGGTACCGCAGGAGAGTTCCAAATGTGTGTGGGTAGAATATATATCCCACGGGGGTAAAATTGAAAAAAGTTGAAAAAATTTTTTTTTTGGACTTAGTCATTTTTCCTGCGTTTATCAGACTTTCACATAGGGGAAATGTCAGTGAGCGTTCCAATTTCAGTTCCAGAGCGATTCGACCAATGAGTCCTAGATATTTAGTCGTTTTCAGCCAATTTTCTGGATTTTTGAAAATTTCACTTTTTTGTGAAAATATCCACTAAATGAGAGAATAATATGTGTGAGGGTACCCCAGGAGAGTTCCAAATGTGTGTGGGTAGAATATATATCCCACGGGGGTAAAATTGAAAAAAGTTTAAAAAAAAATTTTTTTGGACTTAGTAATTTTTTCGGCATTTATCAGACTTTCAGATAGGGGAAATGTCAGTGAGCATTCAGATTTCAGTTCCAGAGTGATTCGCCCAATGAGTACTTGATATTTAGTCGTTTTCAGCCAATTTTCTGGATTTTTGAAAATTTCACTTTTTTGTGAAAATATCCACTAAATGAGGGCATAATATGTGTGAGGGTACCCCAGGAGAGTTCCAAATGTGTGTGGGTAGAATATATATCCCACGGGGGTAAAATTGAAAAAAGGTGAAAAAAATTTTTTTTTGAACTTAGTCATTTTTCCGGCGTTTATCAGACTTTCAGATATGGGAAATGTCAGTGAGCGTTCCGATTTCAGTTCCAGAGAGATTCGCCCAATGAGTCCTTGATATTTAGTCGTTTTCAGCCAATTTTCTGGATTTTTGAAAATTTCACTTTTTTGTGAAAATATCCACTAAATGAGAGAATAATTTGTGTGAGGGTACCCCAGGAGAGTTCCAAATGTGTGTGGGTAGAATATATATCCCACGGGGGTAAAATTGAAAAAAATTTAAAAAAATTTTTTTCTTGGACTTAGTAATTTTTCCGGCATTTATCAGACTTTCAGATAGGGGAAATGTCAGTGAGCGTTCAGATTTCAGTTCCAGAGCGATTCGCCCAATGAGTCCTTGATATTTAGTCGTTTTCAGCCAATTTTCTGGATTTTTGAAAATTTCACTTTTTTGTGAAAACATCCACTAAATGAGATAATAATATGTGTGAGGGTACCCCAGGAGAGTTCCAAATGTGTGTGGGTAGAATATATATCCCACAGGGGTAAAATTGAAAAAAGTTGAAAAAAATTTTTTTTTGGACTTAGTCATTTTTCCTGCGTTTATCAGACTTTCACATAGGGGAAATGTCAGTGAGCGTTCCGATTTCAGTTCCAGAGAGATTCGCCCAATGAGTCCTTGATATTTAGTCGTTTTCAGCCAATTTTCTGGATTTTTGAAAATTTCACTTTTTTGTGAAAATATCCACTAAATGAGAGAATAATTTGTGTGAGGGTACCCCAGGAGAGTTCCAAATGTGTGTGGGTAGAATATATATCCCACGGGGGTAAAATTGAAAAAAATTTAAAAAAATTTTTTTCTTGGACTTAGTAATTTTTCCGGCATTTATCAGACTTTCAGATAGGGGAAATGTCAGTGAGCGTTCAGATTTCAGTTCCAGAGCGATTCGCCCAATGAGTCCTTGATATTTAGTCGTTTTCAGCCAATTTTCTGGATTTTTGAAAATTTCACTTTTTTGTGAAAACATCCACTAAATGAGAGAATAATATGTGTGAGGGTACCCCAGGAGAGTTCCAAATGTGTGTGGGTAGAATATATATCCCACAGGGGTAAAATTGAAAAAAGTTGAAAAAAATTTTTTTTTGGACTTTGTAATTTTTCCGGCATTTATCAGACTTTCAGATAGGGGAAAGGTCAGTGAGTGTTCAGATTTCAGTTCCAGAGCGATTCGCCCAATGAGTCCTTGATATTTAGTCGTTTTCAGCCAATTTTCTGGATTTTTGAAAATTTCACTTTTTTGTGAAAATATCCACTAAATGAGGGCATAATATGTGTGAGGGTACCCCAGGAGAGTTCCAAATGTGTGTGGGTAGAATATATATCCCACGGGGGTAAAATTGAAAAAAGTTGAAAAAAAATTTTTTTTGAACTTAGTCATTTTTTCGGCGTTTATCAGACTTTCACATAGGGGAAATGTCAGTGAGCATTCCGATTTCAGTTCCAGAGCGATTCGCGCAATGAGTCCTTGATATTTAGTCGTTTTCAGCCAATTTTCTGGATTTTTGAAAATTTCACTTTTTTGTGAAAATATCCACTAAATGAATGCATAATATGTGTGAGGGTACCCCAGGAGAGTTCCAAATGTGTGTGGGTAGAATATATATCCCACGGGGGTAAAATTGAAAAAAGTTGAAAAAATTTTTTTTTTGGACTTAGTCATTTTTCCTGCGTTTATCAGACTTTCATATAGGGGAAATGTCAGTGAGCGTTCCAATTTCAGTTCCAGAGCGATTCGCCCAATGAGTCCTTGATATTTAGTCGTTTTCAGCCAATTTTCTGGATTTTTGAAAATTTCACTTTTTTGTGAAAATATCCACTAAATGAGAGAATAATTTGTGTGAGGGTACCCCAGGAGAGTTCCAAATGTGTGTGGGTAGAATATATATCCCACGGGGGTAAAATTGAAAAAAAATTAAAAAAAATTTTTTCTTGGACTTAGTAATTTTTCCGGCATTTATCAGACTTTCAGATAGGGGAAATGTCAGTGAGCGTTCAGATTTCAGTTCCAGAGCGATTCGCCCAATGAGTCCTTGGTATTTAGTCGTTTTCAGCCAATTTTCTGGATTTTTGAAAATTTCACTTTTTTGTGAAAACATCCACTAAATGAGAGAATAATATATGTGAGGGTACCCCAGGAGAGTTCCAAATGTGTGTGGGTAGAATATATATCCCACGGGGGTAAAATTGAAAAAAGTTGAAAAAATTTTTTTTTTGAACTTAGTCATTTTTTCGGCGTTTATCAGACTTTCACATAGGGGAAATGTCAGTGAGCATTCCGATTTCAGTTCCAGAGCGATTCGCCCAATGAGTCCTTGATATTTAGTCGTTTTCAGCCAATTTTCTGGATTTTTGAAAATTTCACTTTTTTGTGAAAATATCCACTAACTGAGGGCATAATATGTGTGAGGGTACCCCAGGAGAGTTCCAAATGTGTGTGGGTAGAATATATATCCCACAAGGGTAAAATTGAAAAAAGTTAAAAAAAAATTTTTTTTGGACTTAGTAATTTTTCCGGCATTTATCAGACTTTCAGATATGGGAAATGTCAGTGAGCGTTCAGATTTCAGTTCCAGAGCGAGTAGCCCAATGAGTCCTTGATATTTAGTCGTTTTCAGCCAATTTTCTGGATTTTTGAAAATTTCACTTTTTTGTGAAAATATCCACTAAATGAGAGAATAATATGTGTGAGGGTACCCCAGGAGAGTTCCAAATGTGTGTGGGTAGAATATATATCCCACGGGGGTAAAATTGAAAAAAGTTGAAAACTTTTTTTTTTTGGACTTAGTCATTTTTCCTGCGTTTATCAGACTTTCACATAGGGGAAATGTCAGTGAGCGTTCCGATCTCAGTTCCAGAGCGATTCGCCCAATGAGTCCTTGATATTTAGTCGTTTTCAGCCAATTTTCTGGATTTTTGAAAATTTCACTTTTTTGTGAAAATATCCACTAAATGAGAGAATAATATGTGTGAGGGTACCCCAGGAGAGTTCCAAATGTGTGTGGGTAGAATATATATCCCACGGGGGTAAAATTGAAAAAAGTTGAAAAAAAAATTTTTTTGGGCTTAGTAATTTTTCCGGCATTTATCAGACTTTCAGATAGGGGAAATGTCAGTGAGCGTTCAGATTTCAGTTCCAGAGCGATTCGCCCAATGAGTCCTTGATATTTAGTCGTTTTCAGCCAATTTTCTGGATTTTTGAAAATTTCACTTTTTTGTGAAAATATCCACTAAATGAGGGAATAATATGTGTGAGGGTACCCCAGGAGAGTTCCAAATGTGTGTGGGTAGAATATAAATCCCACGGGGGTAAAATTGAAAAAAGTTGAAAACTTTTTTTTTTTGGACTTAGTCATTTTTCCGGCATTTATCAGACTTTCACATAGGGAAAATGTCAGTGAGCATTCCGATTACAGTTCCAGAGCGATTCGCCCAGTGAGTCCTTGATATTTAGTCATTTTCAGCCAATTTTCTGGATTTTTGAAAATTTTACTTTTTTGTGAAAATATCCACTAAATGAGAGAATAATATGTGTGAGGGTATCCCAGGAGAGTTCCAAATGTGTGTGGGTATAATATATATCCCACGGGGGTAAAATTGAAAAAAGTTGAAAAAATTTTTTTTTTGAACTTAGTCATTTTTCCGGCGTTTATCAGACATTCAGATAGGGGAAATGTCAGTGAGCGTTCAGATTTCAGTTCCAGAGCGATTCGCCCAATGAGTCCTTGATATTTAGTCGTTTTCAGCCAATTTTCTGGATTTTTGAAAATTTCACTTTTTTGTGAAAATATCCACTAAATGAGGGCATAATATGTGTGAGGGTACCCCAGGAGAGTTCCAAATGTGTGTGGGTAGAATATATATCCCACTAGGAAAAAATTGAAAAAAGTTGAAAAAATTTTTTTTTTGGACTTAGTCATTTTTCCTGCGTTTATCAGACTTTCATATAGGGGAAATGTCAGTGAGCGTTCCAATTTCAGTTCCAGAGCGATTCGCCCAATGAGTCCTTGATATTTAGTCGTTTTCAGCCAATTTTCTGGATTTTTGAAAATTTCACTTTTTTGTGAAAATATCCACTAAATGAGAGAATAATTTGTGTGAGGGTACCCCAGGAGAGTTCCAAATGTGTGTGGGTAGAATATATATCCCACGGGGGTAAAATTGAAAAAAGTTTAAAAAAAAATTTTTTTTGGACTTAGTAATTTTTCCGGCATTGATCAGACTTTCAGATAGGGGAAATGTCAGTGAGCATTCAGATTTCAGTTCCAGAGCAATTCGCCCAATGAGTCCTTGATATTTAGTCGTTTTCAGCCAATTTTCTGGATTTTTGAAAATTTCACTTTTTTGTGAAAACATCCACTAAATGAGAGAATAATATGTGTGAGGGTACCCCAGGAGAGTTCCAAATGTGTGTGGGTAGAATATATATCCCACAGGGGTAAAATTGAAAAAAGTTGAAAAAAATTTTTTTTTGGACTTAGTAATTTTTCCGGCATTTATCAGACTTTCAGATAGGGGAAAGGTCAGTGAGTGTTCAGATTTCAGTTCCAGAGCGATTCGCCCAATGAGTCCTTGATATTTAGTCGTTTTCAGCCAATTTTCTGGATTTTTGAAAATTTCACTTTTTTTGTGAAAATATCCACTAAATGAGGGCATAATATGTGTGAGGGTACCCCAGGAGAGTTCCAAATGTGTGTGGGTAGAATATATATCCCACGGGGAAAAAATTGAAAAAAGTTGAAAACTTTTTTTTTTTGGACTTATTCATTTTTCCTGCGTTTATCAGACTTTCACATAGGGGAAATGTCAGTGAGCATTCCGATTTCAGTTCCAGAGCGATTCGCCCAAAGAGTCCTTGATATTTAGTCGTTTTCAGCCAATTTTCTGGATTTTTGAAAATTTCACTTTTTTGTGAAAATATCCACTAAATGAGAGAATAATATGTGTGAGGGTACCCCAGGAGAGTTCCAAATGTGTGTGGGTAGAATATATATCCCACAGGGGTAAAATTGAAAAAAGTTGAAAAAAAATTTTTTTGGGACTTAGTAATTTTTCCGGTATTTATCAGACTTTCACATAGGGGAAAGGTCAGTGAGCGTTCAGATTTCAGTTCCAGAGCGATTCGCCCAATGAGTCCTTGATATTTAGTCGTTTTCAGCCAATTTTCTGGATTTTTGAAAATTTCACTTTTTTGTGAAAATATTCACTAAATGAGGGCATAATATGTGTGAGGGTACCCCAGGAGAGTTCCAAATGTGTGTGGGTAGAATATATATCTCACGGGGAAAAAATTGAAAAAAGTTGAAAAATTTTTTTTTTGGCACTTATTCATTTTGCCTGCGTTTATCAGACTTTCACATAGGGGAAATGTCAGTGAGCATTCCGATTTCAGTTCCAGAGCGATTCGCCCAAAGAGTCCTTGATATTTAGTCGTTTTCAGCCATTTTTCTGGATTTTTGAAAATTTCACTTTTTTGTGAAAATATCCACTAAATGAGAGAATAATATGTGTGAGGGTACCCCAGGAGAGTTCCAAATGTGTGTGGGTAGAATATATATCCCACGGGGGTAAAATTGAAAAAAGTTTAAAAAAAAATTTTTTTGGACTTAGTAATTTTTCCGGCATTTATCAGACTTTCAGATAGGGGAAATGTCAGTGAGCGTTCAGATTTCAGTTCCAGAGCGATTCGCCCATTGAGTCCTTGATATTTAGTCGTTTTCAGCCAATTTTCTGGATTTTTGAAAATTTCACTTTTTTGTGAAAATATCCACTAAATGAGAGAATAATATGTGTGAGGGTACCCCAGGAGAGCTCCAAATGTGTGTGGGTAGAATATAAATCCCACGGGGGTAAAATTGAAAAAAGTTGAAAAATTTTTTTTTTGGACTTAGTTATTTTTCCGGCGTTCATCAGATTTTCAGATAGGGGAAATGTCAGTGAGCATTCCTATTTCAGTTCCAGAGCGATTTGCCCAATGAGTCCTTGATATTTAGTCGTTTTCAGCCAATTTTCTGGATTTTTGAAAATTTCACTTTTTTGTGAAAACATCCACTAAATGAGAGAATAATATGTGTGAGGGTACCCCAGGAGAGTTCCAAATGTGTGTGGGTAGAATATATATCCCACAGGGGTAAAATTGAAAAAAGTTGAAAAAAATTTTTTTTTGGACTTAGTAATTTTTCCGGCATTTATCAGACTTTCACATAGGGGAAAGGTCAGTGAGCGTTCAGATTTCAGTTCCAGAGCGTTTCGCCCAATGAGTCCTTGATATTTAGTCGTTTTCAGCCAATTTTCAGGATTTTTGAAAATTTCACTTTTTTGTGAAAATATCCACTAAATGAGAGAATAATATGTGTGAGGGTACCCCAGGAGAGTTCCAAATGTGTGTGGTTAGAATATATATCCCACGGGGGTAAAATTGAAAAAAGTTGAAAAAAAATTTTTTTTGGACTTAGTAATTTTTCCGGCATTTATCAGACTTTCACATAGGGGAAAGGTCAGTGAGCATTCAGATTTCAGTTCCAGAGCGATTCGCCCAATGAGTCCTTGATATTTAGTCGTTTTCAGCCAATTTTCAGGATTTTTGAAAATTTCACTTTTTTGTGAAAATATCCACTAAATGAGAGAATAATATGTGTGAGGGTACCCCAGGAGAGTTCCAAATGTGTGTGGTTAGAATATATATCCCACGGGGGTAAAATTGAAAAAAGTTGAAAAAAAATTTTTTTTGGACTTAGTAATTTTTCCGGCATTTTTCAGACTTTCAGATAGGGGAAAGGTCAGTGAGCATTCAGATTTCAGTTCCAGAGCGATTCGCCCAATGAGTCCTTGATATTTAGTAGTTTTCAGCCAATTTTCTGGATTTTTGAAAATTTCACTTTTTTGTGAAAATATCCACTAAATGAGGGAATAATATGTGTGAGGGTACCCCAGGAGTGTTCCAAATGTGTGTGGGTAGAATATATATCCCACGGGGAAAAAATTGAAAAAAGTTGAAAACTTTTTTTTTTTGGACTTCGTCATTTTTCCTGCATTTATCAGACTTTTACATAGGGGAAATGTCAGTGAGCGTTCCGATTTCAGTTCCAGAGCGATTAGCCCAATGAGTCCTTGATATTTAGTCGTTTTCAGCCAATTTTCTGGATTTTTGAAAATTTCACTTTATTGTGAAAATATCCACTAAATGAGAGAATAATATGTGTGAGGGTACCCCAGGATAGTTCCAAATGTGTGTGGGTAGAATATATATCCCACGGGGGTAAAATTGAAAAAAGTTGAAAAAAAATTTTTTTTGGACTTAGTAATTTTTCCGGCATTTATCAGACTTTCACATAGGGGAAAGGTCAGTGAGCGTTCAGATTTCAGTTCCAGAGCGATTCGCCCAATGAGTCCTTGATATTTAGTCGTTTTCAGCCAATTTTCAGGATTTTTGAAAATTTCACTTTTTTGTGAAAATATCCACTAAATGAGAGAATAATATGTGTGAGGGTACCCAAGGAGAGTTCCAAATGTGTGTGGGTAGAATATATATCCCACGGGGGTAAAATTGAAAAAAGTTTCAAAAAAATTTTTTTTGGACTTAGTAATTTTTCCGGCATTTATCAGACTTTCAGATAGGGGAAATGTCAGTGAGCGTACAGATTTCAGTTCCAGAGCGATTCGCCCAATGAGTCCTTGATATTTAGTCGTTTTCAGCCAATTTTCTGGATTTTTGAAAATTTCACTTTTTTGTGAAAATATCCACTAAATGAGGGCATAATATGTGTGAGGGTACCCCAGAAGAGTTCCAAATGTGTGTGGGTAGAATATATATCCCACGGGGGTACAATTGAAAAAAGTTATAAAAAATTTTTTTTTGGACTTAGTAATTTTTCCGGCATTTATCAGACTTTCAGATAGGGGAAATGTCAGTGAGCGTTCAGATTTCAGTTCCAGAGTGATTCGCCCAATGAGTCCATGATATTTAGTCGTTTTCATCCAATTTTCTGGATTTTTGAAAATTTCACTTTTTTTGTGAAAATATCCACTAAATGAGAGAATAATATGTGTGAGGGTACCCCAGGAGAGTTACAAATGTGTGTGGGTAGAATATATATCCCACGGGGGTAAAAATTGAAAAAAGTTTAAAAAAAATTTTTTTTGGACTTAGTTATTTTTCTGGCGTTCATCAGACTTTCAGATAGGGGAAATGTCAGTGAGCGTTCCGATTTCAGTTCCAGAGCGATTCGCCCAATGAGTCCTTGATATTTAGTCGTTTTCAGCCAATTTTCTGGATTTTTGAAAATTTCACTTTTTTGTGAAAATATCCACTAAATGAGAGAATAATATGTGTGAGGGTACCCCAGGAGAGTTCCAAATGTGTGTGGGTAGAATATATATCCCACAAGGGTAAAATTGAAAAAAGTTTAAAAAAAAATTTTTTTGGACTTAGTAATTTTTCCAGCATTTATCAGACTTTCAGATAGGGGAAATGTCAGTGAGCGTACAGATTTCAGTTCCAGAGCGATTCGCCCAATGAGTCCTTGATATTTAGTCGTTTTCAGCCAATTTTCTGGATTTTTGAAAATTTCACTTTTTTGTGAAAACATCCACTAAATGAGAGAATAATATGTGTGAGGGTACCCCAGGAGAGTTCCAAATGTGTGTGGGTAGAATATATATCCCACAAGGGTAAAATTGAAAAAAGTTTAAAAAGAAAATTTTTTTGCATTTAGTAATTTTTCCGGCATTTATCAGACTTTCAGATAGGGGAAAAGTCAGTGAGCGTTCAGATTTCAGTTCCAGAGCGATTCGCCCAATGAGTCCTTGATATTTAGTCGTTTTCAGCCAATTTTCTGGATTTTTGAAAATTTCACTTTTTTGTGAAAATATCCACTAAATGAGGGCATAATATGTGTGAGGGTACCGCAGGAGAGTTCCAAATGTGTGTGGGTAGAATATATATCCCACGGGGGTAAAATTGAAAAAAGTTGAAAAAATTTTTTTTTTGGACTTAGTCATTTTTCCTCCGTTTATCAGACTTTCACATTGGGGAAATGTCAGTGAGCGTTCCGATTTCAGTTCCAGAACGATTCGCCCATTGAGTCCTTGATATTTAGTCGTTTTCAGCCAATTTTCTGGATTTTTGAAAATTTCACTTTTTTGTGAAGATATCCACTAAATGAGAGAATAATATGTGTGAGGGTACCCCAGGAGAGTTCCAAATGTGTGTGGGTAGAATATATATCCCACGGGGGTAAAATTGAAAAAAGTTTAAAATTTTTTTTTTTTTCCGCCATTTATCAGACTTTCAGATAGGGGAAAAGTCAGTGAGCGTTCAGATTTCAGTTCCAGAGCGATTCGCCCAATGAGTCCTTGATATTTAGTCGTTTTCAGCCAATTTTCTGGATTTTTGAAAATTTCACTTTTTTGTGAAAATATCCACTAAATGAGAGAATAATATGTGTGAGGGTACCCCAGGATAGTTCCAAATGTGTGTGGGTAGAATATATATCCCACGGGGGTAAAATTGAAAAAAGTTGAAAAAAAATTTTTTTTGGACTTAGTAATTTTTCCGGCATTTATCAGACTTTCACATAGGGGAAAGGTCAGTGAGCGTTCAGATTTCAGTTCCAGAGCGATTCGCCCAATGAGTCCTTGATATTTAGTCGTTTTCAGCCAATTTTCAGGATTTTTGAAAATTTCACTTTTTTGTGAAAATATCCACTAAATGAGAGAATAATATGTGTGAGGGTACCCAAGGAGAGTTCCAAATGTGTGTGGGTAGAATATATATCCCACGGGGGTAAAATTGAAAAAAGTTTCAAAAAAATTTTTTTTGGACTTAGTAATTTTTCCGGCATTTATCAGACTTTCAGATAGGGGAAATGTCAGTGAGCGTACAGATTTCAGTTCCAGAGCGATTCGCCCAATGAGTCCTTGATATTTAGTCGTTTTCAGCCAATTTTCTGGATTTTTGAAAATTTCACTTTTTTGTGAAAACATCCACTAAATGAGAGAATAATATGTGTGAGGGTACCCCAGGAGAGTTCCAAATGTGTGTGGGTAGAATATATATCCCACAAGGGTAAAATTGAAAAAAGTTTAAAAAGAAAATTTTTTTGCATTTAGTAATTTTTCCGGCATTTATCAGACTTTCAGATAGGGGAAAAGTCAGTGAGCGTTCAGATTTCAGTTCCAGAGCGATTCGCCCAATGAGTCCTTGATATTTAGTCGTTTTCAGCCAATTTTCTGGATTTTTGAAAATTTCACTTTTTTGTGAAAATATCCACTAAATGAGGGCATAATATGTGTGAGGGTACCCCAGAAGAGTTCCAAATGTGTGTGGGTAGAATATATATCCCACGGGGGTAAAATTGAAAAAAGTTATAAAAAATTTTTTTTTGGACTTAGTAATTTTTCCGGCATTTATCAGACTTTCAGATAGGGGAAATGTCAGTGAGCGTTCAGATTTCAGTTCCAGAGTGATTCGCCCAATGAGTCCATGATATTTAGTCGTTTTCATCCAATTTTCTGGATTTTTGAAAATTTCACTTTTTTTGTGAAAATATCCACTAAATGAGAGAATAATATGTGTGAGGGTACCCCAGGAGAGTTACAAATGTGTGTGGGTAGAATATATATCCCACGGGGGTAAAAATTGAAAAAAGTTTAAAAAAAATTTTTTTTGGACTTAGTTATTTTTCTGGCGTTCATCAGACTTTCAGATAGGGGAAATGTCAGTGAGCGTTCCGATTTCAGTTCCAGAGCGATTCGCCCAATGAGTCCTTGATATTTAGTCGTTTTCAGCCAATTTTCTGGATTTTTGAAAATTTCACTTTTTTGTGAAAACATCCACTAAATGAGAGAATAATATGTGTGAGGGTACCCCAGGAGAGTTCCAAATGTGTGTGGGTAGAATATATATCCCACAAGGGTAAAATTGAAAAAAGTTTAAAAAGAAAATTTTTTTGCATTTAGTAATTTTTCCGGCATTTATCAGACTTTCAGATAGGGGAAAAGTCAGTGAGCGTTCAGATTTCAGTTCCAGAGCGATTCGCCCAATGAGTCCTTGATATTTAGTCGTTTTCAGCCAATTTTCTGGATTTTTGAAAATTTCACTTTTTTGTGAAAATATCCACTAAATGAGGGCATAATATGTGTGAGGGTACCCCAGAAGAGTTCCAAATGTGTGTGGGTAGAATATATATCCCACGGGGGTAAAATTGAAAAAAGTTATAAAAAATTTTTTTTTGGACTTAGTAATTTTTCCGGCATTTATCAGACTTTCAGATAGGGGAAATGTCAGTGAGCGTTCAGATTTCAGTTCCAGAGTGATTCGCCCAATGAGTCCATGATATTTAGTCGTTTTCATCCAATTTTCTGGATTTTTGAAAATTTCACTTTTTTTGTGAAAATATCCACTAAATGAGAGAATAATATGTGTGAGGGTACCCCAGGAGAGTTACAAATGTGTGTGGGTAGAATATATATCCCACGGGGGTAAAAATTGAAAAAAGTTTAAAAAAAATTTTTTTTGGACTTAGTTATTTTTCTGGCGTTCATCAGACTTTCAGATAGGGGAAATGTCAGTGAGCGTTCCGATTTCAGTTCCAGAGCGATTCGCCCAATGAGTCCTTGATATTTAGTCGTTTTCAGCCAATTTTCTGGATTTTTGAAAATTTCACTTTTTTGTGAAAATATCCACTAAATGAGAGAATAATATGTGTGAGGGTACCCCAGGAGAGTTCCAAATGTGTGTGGGTAGAATATATATCCCACAAGGGTAAAATTGAAAAAAGTTTAAAAAAAAATTTTTTTGGACTTAGTAATTTTTCCGGCATTTATCAGACTTTCAGATAGGGGAAAGGTCAGTGAGTGTTCTGATTTCAGTTCCAGAGCGATTCGCCCAATGAGTCCTTGATATTTAGTCGTTTTCAGCCAATTTTCTGGATTTTTGAAAATTTCACTTTTTTGTGAAAATATCCACTAAATGAGGGCATAATATGTGTGAGGGTACCGCAGGAGAGTTCCAAATGTGTGTGGGTAGAATATATATCCCACGGGGGTAAAATTGAAAAAAGTTGAAAAAATTTTTTTTTTGGACTTAGTCATTTTTCCTCCGTTTATCAGACTTTCACATTGGGGAAATGTCAGTGAGCGTTCCGATTTCAGTTCCAGAACGATTCGCCCATTGAGTCCTTGATATTTAGTCGTTTTCAGCCAATTTTCTGGATTTTTGAAAATTTCACTTTTTTGTGAAGATATCCACTAAATGAGAGAATAATATGTGTGAGGGTACCCCAGGAGAGTTCCAAATGTGTGTGGGTAGAATATATATCCCACGGGGGTAAAATTGAAAAAAGTTTAAAAAATTTTTTTTTTTCCGCCATTTATCAGACTTTCAGATAGGGGAAAAGTCAGTGAGCGTTCAGATTTCAGTTCCAGAGCGATACGCCCAATGAGTCCTTGATATTTAGTCGTTTTCAGCCAATTTTCTGGATTTTTGAAAATTTCACTTTTTTGTGAAAATATCCACTAAATGAGAGAATAATATGTGTGAGGGTACCCCAGGAGAGTTCCAAATGTGTGTGGGTAGAATATATATCCCACGGGGGTAAAATTGAAAAAAGTTGAAAAAAATTTTTTTTTGGACTTAGTAATTTTTCCGGCATTTATCAGACTTTCAGATAGGGGAAAGGTCAGTGAGCGTTCAGATTTCAGTTCCAGAGCGATTCGCCCAATGAGTCCTTGATATTTAGTCGTTTTCAGCCAATTTTCTGGATTTTTGAAAATTTCACTTTTTTGTGAAAATATCCACTAAATGAGAGAATAATATGTCTGAGGGTACCCCAGGAGAGTTACAAATGTGTGTGGGTAGAATATATATCCCACGGGGGTAAAAATTGAAAAAAGTTTAAAAAAAATTTGTTTTGGACTTAGTAATTTTTCCGGCATTCATCAGACTTGCAGATAGGGGAAATGTCAGTGAGCGTTCAGATTTCAGTTCCAGAGCGATTCGCCCAATGAGTCCTTTATATTTAGTCGTTTTCAGCCAATTTTCTGGATTTTTGAAAATTTCACTTTTTTGTGAAAATATCCACTAAATGAGGGCATAATATGTGTGAGGGTACCGCAGGAGAGTTCCAAATGTGTGTGGGTAGAATATATATCCCACGGGGGTAAAATTGAAAAAAGTTAAAAAAATTTTTTTTTTGGACTTAGTAATTTTTCCGGCATTTATCAGACTTTCAGATAGGGGAAATGTCAGTGAGCATTCAGATTTCAGTTCCAGAGCGATTCGCCCAATGAGTCCTTGATATTTAGTCGTTTTCAGCCAATTTTCTGGATTTTTTGAAAATTTCACTTTTTTGTGAAAATATTCACTAAATGAGAGAATAATATGTGTGAGGGTACCCCAGGAGCGTTCCAAATGTGTGTGGGTAGAATATATATCCCACGGGGGTAAAATTGAAAAAAGTTGAAAAAAAAATTTTTTTTTTCCGCCATTTATCAGACTTTCAGATAGGGGAAAAGTCAGTGAGCGTTCAGATTTCAGTTCCAGAGCGATTCGCCCAATGAGTCCTTGATATTTAGTCGTTTTCAGCCAATTTTCTGGATTTTTGAAAATTTCACTTTTTTGTGAAGATATCCACTAAATGAGAGAATAATATGTGTGAGGGTACCCCAGGAGAGTTCCAAATGTGTGTGGGTAGAATATATATCCCACGGGGGTAAAATTGAAAAAAGTTTTACATTTTTTTTTTTTTCCGCCATTTATCAGACTTTCAGATAGGGGAAAAGTCAGTGAGCGTTCAGATTTCAGTTCCAGAGCGATTCGCCCAATGAGTCCTTGATATTTAGTCGTTTTCAGCCAATTTTCTGGATTTTTGAAAATTTCACTTTTTTTGTGAAAATATCCACTAAATGAGGGCATAATATGTGTGAGGGTACCCCAGGAGAGTTCCAAATGTGTGTGGGTAGAATATATATCCCACGGGGGTAAAATTGAAAAAAGTTTAAAAATTTTTTTTTGGACTTAGTTATTTTTCCGGCGTTCATCAGACTTTCAGATAGGGGAAATGTCAGTGAGCATTCCGATTTCAGTTCCAGAGCGATTTGCCCAATGAGTCCTTGATATTTAGTTGTTTTCAGCCAATTTTCTGGATTTTTGAAAATTTCACTTTTTTGTGAAAACATCCACTAAATGAGGGAATAATATGTGTGAGGGTACCCCAGGAGAGTTCCAAATGTGTGTGGGTAGAATATAATTCCCACGGGGGTAAAATTGAAAAAAGTTGAAAACTTTTTTTTTTTGGACTTAGTCATTTTTCCTGCGTTTATCAGACTTTCAGATAGGGGAAATGTCAGTGAGCATTCCGATTTCAGTTCCAGAGCGATTTGGCCAATGAGTCCTTGATATTTAGTCGTTTTCAGCCAATTTTCTGGATTTTTGAAAGTTTCACTTTTTTGTGAAAACATCCACTAAATGAGGGAATAATATGTGTGAGGGTACCCCAGGAGAGTTCCAAATGTGTGTGGGTAGAATATATATCCCACGGGGGGAAAAATTGAAAAAAGTTGAAAAAAAATTTTTTTTGGACTTAGTAATTTTTCCGGCATTTATCAGACTTTCAGATAGGGGAAATGTCAGTGAGCGTTCAGATTTCAGTTCCAGAACGATTCGCCCATTGAGTCCTTGATATTTAGTCGTTTTCAGCCAATTTTCTGGATTTTTGAAAATTTCACTTTTTTGTGAAGATATCCACTAAATGAGAGAATAATATGTGTGAGGGTACCCCAGGAGAGTTCCAAATGTGTGTGGGTAGAATATATATCCCACGGGGGTAAAATTGAAAAAAGTTTAAAAAATTATTTTTTTTTCCGCCATTTATCAGACTTTCAGATAGGGGAAAAGTCAGTGAGCGTTCAGATTTCAGTTCCAGAGCGATTCGCCCAATGAGTCCTTGATATTTAGTCGTTTTCAGCCAATTTTCTGGATTTTTGAAAATTTCACTTTTTTGTGAAAATATCCACTAAATGAGAGAATAATATGTGTGAGGGTACCCCAGGAGAGTTCCAAATGTGTGTGGGTAGAATATATATCCCACGGGGGTAAAATTGAAAAAAGTTGAAAAAAATTTTTTTTTGGACTTAGTAATTTTTCCGGCATTTATCAGACTTTCAGATAGGGGAAAGGTCAGTGAGCGTTCAGATTTCAGTTCCAGAGCGATTCGCCCAATGAGTCCTTGATATTTAGTCGTTTTCAGCCAATTTTCTGGATTTTTGAAAATTTCACTTTTTTGTGAAAATATCCACTAAATGAGGGAATAATATGTGTGAGGGTACCCCAGGAGAGTTCCAAATGTGTGTGGGTAGAATATATATCCCACGGGGGTAAAATTGAAAAAAGCTGAAAAAATATTTTTTTTGGACTTAGTCATTTTTCCTGCGTTTATCAGTCTTTCACATAGGGGAAATGTCAGTGAGCGTTCCGATTTCAGTTCCAGAGCGATTCGCCCAATGAGTCCTAGATATTTAGTCGTTTTCAACCAATTTTCTGGATTTTTGAAAATTTCACTTTTTTGTGAAAATATCCACTAAATGAGAGAATAATATGTGTGAGGGTACCCCAGGAGAGTTCCAAATGTGTGTGGGTAGAATATATATCCCACGGGGATAAAATTGAAAAAAGTTGAAAAAAATTTTTTTTTGGACTTAGTCATTTTTCCTGCGTTTGTCAGACTTTCACATAGGGGAAATGTCAGTGAGCGTTCCAATTTCAGTTCCAGAGCGATTCGCCCAATGAGTCCTAGATATTTAGTCGTTTTCAACCAATTTTCTGGATTTTTGAAAATTTCACTTTTTTGTGAAAATATCCACTAAATGAGAGAATAATATGTGTGAGGGTACCCCAGGAGAGTTCCAAATGTGTGTGGGTAGAATATATATCCCACAAGGGTAAAATTGAAAAAAGTTTTAAAAAAAAATTTTTTGGACTTAGTAATTTTTCCGGCATTTATCAGACTTTCAGATAGGGAAAATGTCAGTGAGCATTCAGATTTCAGTTCCAGAGCGATTCGCCCAATGAGTCCTTGATATTTAGTCGTTTTCAGCCAATTTTCTGGATTTTTTGAAAATTTCACTTTTTTGTGAAAATATTCACTAAATGAGAGAATAATATGTGTGAGGGTACCCCAGGAGCGTTCCAAATGTGTGTGGGTAGAATATATATCCCACGGGGGTAAAATTGAAAAAAGTTGAAATAAATTTTTTTTTTTTCCGCCATTTATCAGACTTTCAGATAGGGGAAAAGTCAGTGAGCGTTCAGATTTCAGTTCCAGAGCGATTCGCCCAATGAGTCCTTGATATTTAGTCGTTTTCAGCCAATTTTCTGGATTTTTGAAAATTTCACTTTTTTGTGAAAATATCCACTAAATGAGGGCATAATATGTGTGAGGGTACCCCAGGAGAGTTCCAAATGTGTGTGGGTAGAATATATATCCCACGTGGGTAAAATTGAAAAAAGTTTAAAAAAAAATTTTTTTGGACTTAGTAATTTTTCCGGCATTTATCAGACTTTCAGATAGGGGAAATGTCAGTGAGCGTTCAGATTTCAGTTCCAGAGTGATTTGCCCAATGACTCCTTGATATTTAGTCGTTTTCAGCCAATTTTCTGGATTTTTGAAAATTTCACTTTTTTGTGAAAATATCCACTAAATGAGAGAATAATATGTGTGAGGGTACCCCAGGAGAGTTCCAAATGTGTGTGGGTAGAATATATATCCCACGGGGATAAAATTGAAAAAAGTTGAAAAATTTTTTTTTGGACTTAGTTATTTTTCCTGCGTTTATCAGACTTTCAGATAGGGGAAATGTCAGTGAGCATTCCGATTTCAGTTCCAGAGCGATTTGGCCAATGAGTCCTTGATATTTAGTCGTTTTCAGCCAATTTTCTGGATTTTTGAAAGTTTCACTTTTTTGTGAAAACATCCACTAAATGAGGGAATAATATGTGTGAGGGTACCCCAGGAGAGTTCCAAATGTGTGTGGGTAGAATATATATCCCACGGGGGGAAAAATTGAAAAAAGTTGAAAAAAAATTTTTTTTGGACTTAGTAATTTTTCCGGCATTTATCAGACTTTCAGATAGGGGAAATGTCAGTGAGCGTTCAGATTTCAGTTCCAGAGCGATTCGCCCAATGAGTCCTTGATATTTAGTCGTTTTCAGCCAATTTTCTGGATTTTTGAAAATTTCACTTTTTTGTGAAAATATCCACTAAATGAGAGAATAATATGTGTGAGGGTACCCCAGGAGAGTTCCAAATGTGTGTGGGTAGAATATATATCCCACGGGGATAAAATTGAAAAAAGTTGAAAAAAATTTTTTTTTGTACTTAGTCATTTTTCCTGCGTTTGTCAGACTTTCACATAGGGGAAATGTCAGTGAGCGTTCCGATTTCAGTTCCAGAGCGATTCGCACAATGAGTCCTAGATATTTAGTCGTTTTCAACCAATTTTCTGGATTTTTGAAAATTTCACTTTTTTGTGAAAATATCCACTAAATGAGAGAATAATATGTGTGAGGGTACCCCAGGAGAGTTCCAAATGTGTGTGCGTAGAATATATATCCCACAAGGGTAAAATTGAAAAAAGTTTAAAAAAAAAATTTTTTGGACTTAGTAATTTTTCCGGCATTTATCAGACTTTCAGATAGGGGAAATGTCAGTGAGCATTCAGATTTCAGTTCCAGAGCGATTCGCCCAATGAGTCCTTGATATTTAGTCGTTTTCAGCCAATTTTCTGGATTTTTGAAAATTTCACTTTTTTGTGAAAATATTCACTAAATGAGAGAATAATGTGTGTGAGGGTACCCCAGGAGCGTTCCAAATGTGTGTGGGTAGAATATATATCCCACGGGGGTAAAATTGAAAAAAGTTGAAAAAAAATTTTTTTTTTTCCGCCATTTATCAGACTTTCAGATAGGGGAAAAGTCAGTGAGCGTTCAGATTTCAGTTCCAGAGCGATTCGCCCAATGATTCCTTGATATTTAGTCGTTTTCAGCCAATTTTCTGGATTTTTGAAAATTTCACTTTTTTGTGAAGATATCCACTAAATGAGAGAATAATATGTGTGAGGGTACCCCAGGAGAGTTCCAAATGTGTGTGGGTAGAATATATATCCCACGGGGGTAAAATTGAAAAAAGTTTTAAATTTTTTTTTTTTTTCCGCCATTTATCAGACTTTCAGATAGGGGAAAAGTCAGTGAGCGTTCAGATTTCAGTTCCAGAGCGATTCGCCCAATGAGTCCTTGATATTTAGTCGTTTTCATCCAATTTTCTGGATTTTTGAAAATTTCACTTTTTTGTGAAAATATCCACTAAATGACTGAATAATATGTGTGAGGGTACCCCAGGAGAGTTCCAAATGTGTGTGGGTAGAATATATATCCCACGGGGGTAAAATTGAAAAAAGTTGAAAAAAAATTTTTTTGGACTTCGTAATTTTTCCGGCATTTATCAGACTTTCAGATAGGGGAAATGTCAGTGAGCATTCAGATTTCAGTTCCAGAGCGATTCGCCCAATGAGTCCTAGATATTTAGTCGTTTTCAGCCAATTTTCTGGATTTTTGAAAATTTCACTTTTTTGTGAAAATATCCACTAAATGAGAGAATAATATGTGTGAGGGTACCCCAGGAGAGTTCCAAATGTGTGTGGGTAGAATATATATCCCACAAGGGTAAAATTGAAAAAAGTTTAAAAAAAAATTTTTTTGGACTTAGTAATTTTTCCGGCATTTATCAGACTTTCACATAGGGGAAATGTCAGTGAGCGTTCCGATTTCAGTTCCAGAACGATTCGCCCATTGAGTCCTTGATATTTAGTCGTTTTCAGCCAATTTTCTGGATTTTTGAAAATTTCACTTTTTTGTGAAGATATCCACTAAATGAGAGAATAATATGTGTGAGGGTACCCCAGGAGAGTTCCAAATGTGTGTGGGTAGAATATATATCCCACGGGGGTAAAATTGAAAAAAGTTTAAAAAAATTTTTTTTTTCCGCCATTTATCAGACTTTCAGATAGGGGAAAAGTCAGTGAGCGTTCAGATTTCAGTTCCAGAGCGATTCGCCCAATGAGTCCTTGATATTTAGTCGTTTTCAGCCAATTTTCTGGATTTTTGAAAATTTCACTTTTTTGTGAAAATATCCACTAAATGAGAGAATAATATGTGTGAGGGTACCCCAGGAGAGTTCCAAATGTGTGTGGGTAGAATATATATCCCACGGGGGTAAAATTGAAAAAAGTTGAAAAAATTTTTTTTTTGGACTTAGTAATTTTTCCGGCATTTATCAGACTTTCAGATAGGAGAAAGGTCAGTGAGCGTTCTGATTTCAGTTCCAGAGCGATTCGCCCAATGAGTCCTTGATATTTAGTCGTTTTCAGCCAATTTTCTGGATTTTTGAAAATTTCACTTTTTTGTGAAAATATCCACTAAATGAGGGCATAATATGTGTGAGGGTACCGCAGGAGAGTTCCAAATGTGTGTGGGTAGAATATATATCCCACGGGGGTAAAATTGAAAAAAGTTGAAAAAATTTTTTTTTTGGACTTAGTCATTTTTCCTGCATTTATCAGACTTTCACATAGGGGAAATGTCAGTGAGCGTTCCGATTTCAGTTCCAGAGCAATTCGCCCAATGAGTTCTAGATATTTAGTCGTTTTCAACCAATTTTCTGGATTTTTGAAAATTTCACTTTTTTGTGAAAATATCCACTAAATGAGAGAATAATATGTGTGAGGGTACCCCAGGAGAGTTCCAAATGTGTGTGGGTAGAATATATATCCCACGGGGGTAAAATTGAAACAAGTTGAAAAAAAATTTTTTTTGGACTTAGTAATTTTTCCGGCATTTATCAGACTTTCAGATAGGGGAAAGGTCAGTGAGCGTTCAGATTTCAGTTCCAGAGCGATTCGCCCAATGAGTCCTTGATATTTAGTCGTTTTCAGCCAATTTTCTGGATTTTTGAAAATTTCACTTTTTTGTGAAAATATCCACTAAATGAGAGAATAATATGTGTGAGGGTACCCCAGGAGAGTTCCAAATGTGTGTGGGTAGAATATATATCCCACGGGGATAAAATTGAAAAAAGTTGAAAAAAATTTTTTTTTGGACTTAGTCATTTTTCCTGCGTTTGTCAGACTTTCACATAGGGGAAATGTCAGTGAGCGTTCCGATTTCAGTTCCAGAGCGATTCGCACAATGAGTCCTAGATATTTAGTCGTTTTCAACCAATTTTCTGGATTTTTGAAAATTTCACTTTTTTGTGAAAATATCCACTAAATGAGAGAATAATATGTGTGAGGGTACCCCAGGAGAGTTCCAAATGTGTGTGCGTAGAATATATATCCCACAAGGGTAAAATTGAAAAAAGTTTAAAAAAAAAATTTTTTGGACTTAGTAATTTTTCCGGCATTTATCAGACTTTCAGATAGGGGAAATGTCAGTGAGCATTCAGATTTCAGTTCCAGAGCGATTCGCCCAATGAGTCCTTGATATTTAGTCGTTTTCAGCCAATTTTCTGGATTTTTGAAAATTTCACTTTTTTGTGAAAATATTCACTAAATGAGAGAATAATATGTGTGAGGGTACCCCAGGAGCGTTCCAAATGTGTTTGGGTAGAATATATATCCCACGGGGGTAAAATTGAAAAAAGTTGAAAAAAATTTTTTTTTTTTCCGCCATTTATCAGACTTTCAGATAGGGGAAAAGTCAGTGAGCGTTCAGATTTCAGTTCCAGAGCGATTCGCCCAATGATTCCTTGATATTTAGTCGTTTTCAGCCAATTTTCTGGATTTTTGAAAATTTCACTTTTTTGTGAAGATATCCACTAAATGAGAGAATAATATGTGTGAGGGTACCCCAGGAGAGTTCCAAATGTGTGTGGGTAGAATATATATCCCACGGGGGTAAAATTGAAAAAAGTTTTAAATTTTTTTTTTTTTTTCCGCCATTTATCAGACTTTCAGATAGGGGAAAAGTCAGTGAGCGTTCAGATTTCAGTTCCAGATCGATTCGCCCAATGAGTCCTTGATATTTAGTCGTTTTCATCCAATTTTCTGGATTTTTGAAAATTTCACTTTTTTGTGAAAATATCCACTAAATGACTGAATAATATGTGTGAGGGTACCCCAGGAGAGTTCCAAATGTGTGTGGGTAGAATATATATCCCACGGGGGTAAAATTGAAAAAAGTTGAAAAAAAATTTTTTTGGACTTCGTAATTTTTCCGGCATTTATCAGACTTTCAGATAGGGGAAATGTCAGTGAGCATTCAGATTTCAGTTCCAGAGCGATTCGCCCAATGAGTCCTAGATATTTAGTCGTTTTCAGCCAATTTTCTGGATTTTTGAAAATTTCACTTTTTTGTGAAAATATCCACTAAATGAGAGAATAATATGTGTGAGGGTACCCCAGGAGAGTTCCAAATGTGTGTGGGTAGAATATATATCCCACAAGGGTAAAATTGAAAAAAGTTTAAAAAAAATTTTTTTTGGACTTAGTAATTTTTCCGGCATTTATCAGACTTTCACATAGGGGAAATGTCAGTGAGCGTTCCGATTTCAGTTCCAGAACGATTCGCCCATTGAGTCCTTGATATTTAGTCGTTTTCAGCCAATTTTCTGGATTTTTGAAAATTTCACTTTTTTGTGAAGATATCCACTAAATGAGAGAATAATATGTGTGAGGGTACCCCAGGAGAGTTCCAAATGTGTGTGGGTAGAATATATATCCCACGGGGGTAAAATTGAAAAAAGTTTAAAAAAATTTTTTTTTTCCGCCATTTATCAGACTTTCACATAGGGGAAAAGTCAGTGAGCGTTCAGATTTCAGTTCCAGAGCGATTCGCCCAATGAGTCCTTGATATTTAGTCGTTTTCAGCCAATTTTCTGGATTTTTGAAAATTTCACTTTTTTGTGAAAATATCCACTAAATGAGAGAATAATATGTGTGAGGGTACCCCAGGAGAGTTCCAAATGTGTGTGGGTAGAATATATATCCCACGGGGGTAAAATTGAAAAAAGTTGAAAAAATTTTTTTTTTGGACTTAGTAATTTTTCCGGCATTTATCAGACTTTCAGATAGGAGAAAGGTCAGTGAGCGTTCTGATTTCAGTTCCAGAGCGATTCGCCCAATGAGTCCTTGATATTTAGTCGTTTTCAGCCAATTTTCTGGATTTTTGAAAATTTCACTTTTTTGTGAAAATATCCACTAAATGAGGGCATAATATGTGTGAGGGTACCGCAGGAGAGTTCCAAATGTGTGTGGGTAGAATATATATCCCACGGGGGTAAAATTGAAAAAAGTTGAAAAAATTTTTTTTTTGGACTTAGTCATTTTTCCTGCATTTATCAGACTTTCACATAGGGGAAATGTCAGTGAGCGTTCCGATTTCAGTTCCAGAGCGATTCGCCCAATGAGTCCTAGATATTTAGTCGTTTTCAACCAATTTTCTGGATTTTTGAAAATTTCACTTTTTTGTGAAAATATCCACTAAATGAGAGAATAATATGTGTGAGGGTACCCCAGGAGAGTTCCAAATGTGTGTGGGTAGAATATATATCCCACGGGGGTAAAATTGAAAAAAGTTGAAAAAAAATTTTTTTTGGACTTAGTAATTTTTCCGGCATTTATCAGACTTTCAGATAGGGGAAAGGTCAGTGAGCGTTCAGATTTCAGTTCCAGAGCGATTCGCCCAATGAGTCCTTGATATTTAGTCGTTTTCAGCCAATTTTCTGGATTTTTGAAAATTTCACTTTTTTGTGAAAATATCCACTAAATGAGAGAATAATATGTGTGAGGGTACCCCAGGAGCATGCCAAATGGGTGTGGGTAGAATATATATCCCACGGGGATAAAATTGAAAAAAGTTGAAAAAAATTTTTTTTTGGACTTAGTCATTTTTCCTGCGTTTGTCAGACTTTCACATAGGGGAAATGTCAGTGAGCGTTCCGATTTCAGTTCCAGAGCGATTCGCACAATGAGTCCTAGATATTTAGTCGTTTTCAACCAATTTTCTGGATTTTTGAAAATTTCACTTTTTTGTGAAAATATCCACTAAATGAGAGAATAATATGTGTGAGGGTACCCCAGGAGAGTTCCAAATGTGTGTGCGTAGAATATATATCCCACAAGGGTAAAATTGAAAAAAGTTTAAAAAAAAAATTTTTTGGACTTAGTAATTTTTCCGGCATTTATCAGACTTTCAGATAGGGGAAATGTCAGTGAGCATTCAGATTTCAGTTCCAGAGCGATTCGCCCAATGAGTCCTTGATATTTAGTCGTTTTCAGCCAATTTTCTGGATTTTTGAAAATTTCACTTTTTTGTGAAAATATTCACTAAATGAGAGAATAATATGTGTGAGGGTACCCCAGGAGCGTTCCAAATGTGTGTGGGTAGAATATATATCCCACGGGGGTAAAATTGAAAAAAGTTGAAAAAAAATTTTTTTTTTTCCGCCATTTATCAGACTTTCAGATAGGGGAAAAGTCAGTGAGCGTTCAGATTTCAGTTCCAGAGCGATTCGCCCAATGATTCCTTGATATTTAGTCGTTTTCAGCCAATTTTCTGGATTTTTGAAAATTTCACTTTTTTGTGAAGATATCCACTAAATGAGAGAATAATATGTGTGAGGGTACCCCAGGAGAGTTCCAAATGTGTGTGGGTAGAATATATATCCCACGGGGGTAAAATTGAAAAAAGTTTTAAATTTTTTTTTTTTTTCCGCCATTTATCAGACTTTCAGATAGGGGAAAAGTCAGTGAGCGTTCAGATTTCAGTTCCAGAGCGATTCGCCCAATGAGTCCTTGATATTTAGTCGTTTTCATCCAATTTTCTGGATTTTTGAAAATTTCACTTTTTTGTGAAAATATCCACTAAATGACTGAATAATATGTGTGAGGGTACCCCAGGAGAGTTCCAAATGTGTGTGGGTAGAATATATATCCCACGGGGGTAAAATTGAAAAAAGTTGAAAAAAAATTTTTTTGGACTTCGTAATTTTTCCGGCATTTATCAGACTTTCAGATAGGGGAAATGTCAGTGAGCATTCAGATTTCAGTTCCAGAGCGATTCGCCCAATGAGTCCTAGATATTTAGTCGTTTTCAGCCAATTTTCTGGATTTTTGAAAATTTCACTTTTTTGTGAAAATATCCACTAAATGAGAGAATAATATGTGTGAGGGTACCCCAGGAGAGTTCCAAATGTGTGTGGGTAGAATATATATCCCACAAGGGTAAAATTGAAAAAAGTTTAAAAAAAATTTTTTTTGGACTTAGTAATTTTTCCGGCATTTATCAGACTTTAACATAGGGGAAATGTCAGTGAGCGTTCCGATTTCAGTTCCAGAACGATTCGCCCATTGAGTCCTTGATATTTAGTCGTTTTCAGCCAATTTTCTGGATTTTTGAAAATTTCACTTTTTTGTGAAGATATCCACTAAATGAGAGAATAATATGTGTGAGGGTACCCCAGGAGAGTTCCAAATGTGTGTGGGTAGAATATATATCCCACGGGGGTAAAATTGAAAAAAGTTTAAAAAAATTTTTTTTTTCCGCCATTTATCAGACTTTCACATAGGGGAAAAGTCAGTGAGCGTTCAGATTTCAGTTCCAGAGCGATTCGCCCAATGAGTCCTTGATATTTAGTCGTTTTCAGCCAATTTTCTGGATTTTTGAAAATTTCACTTTTTTGTGAAAATATCCACTAAATGAGAGAATAATATGTGTGAGGGTACCCCAGGAGAGTTACAAATGTGTGTGGGTAGAATATATATCCCACGGGGGTAAAAATTGAAAAAAGTTTTAAAAAAATTTTTTTGGACTTAGTAATTTTTCCGGCATTTATCAGACTTGCAGATAGGGGAAATGTCAGTGAGCGTTCAGATTTCAGTTCCAGAGCGATTCGCCCAATGAGTCCTTTATATTTAGTCGTTTTCAGCCAATTTTCTGGATTTTTGAAAATTTCACTTTTTTGTGAAAATATCCACTAAATGAGGGAATAATATGTGTGAGGGTACCCCAGGAGAGTTCCAAATGTGTGTGGGTAGAATATATATCCCACGGGGGTAAAATTGAAAAAAGCTGAAAAAATATTTTTTTTGGACTTAGTCATTTTTCCTGCGTTTATCAGACTTTCACATAGGGGAAATGTCAGTGAGCGTTCCGATTTCAGTTCCAGAGCGATTCGCCCAATGAGTCCTAGATATTTAGTCGTTTTCAACCAATTTTCTGGATTTTTGAAAATTTCACTTTTTTGTGAAAATATCCACTAAATGAGAGAATAATATGTGTGAGGGTACCCCAGGAGAGTTCCAAATGTGTGTGGGTAGAATATATATCCCACGGGGATAAAATTGAAAAAAGTTGAAAAAAAATTTTTTTTGGACTTAGTAATTTTTCCGGCATTTATCAGACTTTCAGATAGGGGAAATGTCAGTGAGCGTTCAGATTTCAGTTCCAGAGCGATTCGCCCAATGAGTCCTTGATATTTAGTCGTTTTCAGCCAATTTTCTGGATTTTTGAAAATTTCACTTTTTTGTGAAAATATTCACTAAATGAGAGAATAATATGTGTGAGGGTACCCCAGGAGCATGCCAAATGGGTGTGGGTAGAATATATATCCCACGGGGGTAAAATTGAAAAAAGTTGAAAAAAAATTTTTTTTGGACTTAGTCATTTTTCCTGCGTTTATCAGACTTTCTCATAGGGAAAATGTCAGTGAGCGTTCCGATTTCAGTTCCAGAGCGATTCGCCCAATGAGTCCTTGATATTTAGTCGTTTTCAGCCAATTTTCTGGATTTTTGAAAATTTCACTTTTTTGTGAAAATATCCACTAAATGAGGGCATAATATGTGTGAGGGTACCCCAGGAGAGTTCCAAATGTGTGTGGGTAGAATATATATCCCACGGGGGTAAAATTGAAAAAAGTTAAAAAAAAAATTTTTTTGGACTTAGTAATTTTTCCGGCATTTATCAGACTTTCAGATAGGGGAAATGTCAGTGAGCGTTCAGATTTCAGTTCCAGAGTGATTTGCCCAATGACTCCGTGATATTTAGTCGTTTTCAGCCAATTTTCTGGATTTTTGAAAATTTCACTTTTTTGTGAAAATATCCACTAAATGAGAGAATAATATGTGTGAGGGTACCCCAGGAGAGTTCCAAATGTGTGTGGGTAGAATATATATCCCACAGGGGTAAAATTTAAAAAAGTTGAAAAAAAATTTTTTTTGGACTTAGTAATTTTTCCGGCATTTATCAGACTTTCAGATAGGGGAAAGGTCAGTGATCGTTCAGATTTCAGTTCCAGAGCGATTCGCCCAATGAGTCCTTGATATTTAGTCGTTTTCATCCAATTTTCTGGATTTTTGAAAATTTCACTTTTTTTGTGAAAATATCCACTAAATGAGAGAATAATATGTGTGAGGGTACCCCAGGAGAGTTCCAAATGTGTGTGGGTAGAATATATATCCCACAAGGGTAAAATTGAAAAAAGTTTAAAAAAAAATTTTTTTGGACTTAGTAATTTTTCCGGCATTTATCAGACTTTCAGATAGGGGAAATGTCAGTGAGCATTCAGATTTCAGTTCCAGAGCGATTCGCCCAATGAGTCCTTGATATTTAGTCGTTTTCAGCCAATTTTCTGGATTTTTGAAAATTTCACTTTTTTGTGAAAATATTCACTAAATGAGAGAATAATATGTGTTAGGGTACCCCAGGAGCGTTCCAAATGTGTGTGGGTAGAATATATATCCCACGGGGGTAAAATTGAAAAAAGTTGAAAAAAAATTTTTTTTGGACTTAGTCATTTTTCCTGCGTTTATCAGACTTTCACATAGGGGAAATGTCAGTGAGCGTTCCGATTTCAGTTCCAGAACGATTCGCCCATTGAGTCCTTGATATTTAGTCGTTTTCAGCCAATTTTCTGGATTTTTGAAAATTTCACTTTTTTGTGAAGATATCCACTAAATGAGAGAATAATATGTGTGAGGGTACCCCAGGAGAGTTCCAAATGTGTGTGGGTAGAATATATATCCCACGGGGGTAAAACTGAAAAAAGTTTAAAAAAAAAATTTTTTTCCGCCATTTATCAGACTTTCAGATAGGGGAAAAGTCAGTGAGCGTTCAGATTTCAGTTCCAGAGCGATTCGCCCAATGAGTCCTTGATATTTAGTCGTTTTCAGCCAATTTTCTGGATTTTTGAAAATTTCACTTTTTTGTGAAAATATCCACTAAATGAGAGAATAATATGTGTGAGGGTACCCCAGGAGAGTTCCAAATGTGTGTGGGTAGAATATATATCCCACGGGGGTAAAATTGAAAAAAGTTGAAAAAAATTTTTTTTTGGACTTAGTAATTTTTCCGGCATTTATCAGACTTTCAGATAGGAGAAAGGTCAGTGAGCGTTCTGATTTCAGTTCCAGAGCGATTCGCCCAATGAGTCCTTGATATTTAGTCGTTTTCAGCCAATTTTCTGGATTTTTGAAAATTTCACTTTTTTGTGAAAATATCCACTAAATGAGGGCATAATATGTGTGAGGGTACCGCAGGAGAGTTCCAAATGTGTGTGGGTAGAATATATATCCCACGGGGGTAAAATTGAAAAAAGTTGAAAAAATTTTTTTTTTGGACTTAGTCATTTTTCCTGCATTTATCAGACTTTCACATAGGGGAAATGTCAGTGAGCGTTCCGATTTCAGTTCCAGAGCGATTCGCCCAATGAGTCCTAGATATTTAGTCGTTTTCAACCAATTTTCTGGATTTTTGAAAATTTCACTTTTTTGTGAAAATATCCACTAAATGAGAGAATAATATGTGTGAGGGTACCCCAGGAGAGTTCCAAATGTGTGTGGGTAGAATATATATCCCACGGGGGTAAAATTGAAAAAAGTTGAAAAAAAATTTTTTTTGGACTTAGTAATTTTTCTGGCATTTATCAGACTTTCAGATAGGGGAAAGGTCAGTGAGCGTTCAGATTTCAGTTCCAGAGCGATTCGCCCAATGAGTCCTTTATATTTAGTCGTTTTCAGCCAATTTTCTGGATTTTTGAAAATTTCACTTTTTTGTGAAAATATCCACTAAATGAGGGAATAATATGTGTGAGGGTACCCCAGGAGAGTTCCAAATGTGTGTGGGTAGAATATATATCCCACGGGGATAAAATTGAAAAAAGTTGAAAAAAATTTTTTTTTTGGACTTAGTCATTTTTCCTGCGTTTGTCAGACTTTCACATAGGGGAAATGTCAGTGAGCTTTCCGATTTCAGTTCCAGAGCGATTCGCCCAATGATTCCTAGATATTTAGTCGTTTTCAACCAATTTTCTGGATTTTTGAAAATTTCACTTTTTTGTGAAAATATCCACTAAATGAGAGAATAATATGTGTGAGGGTACCCCAGGAGAGTTCCAAATGTGTGTGGGTAGAATATATATCCCACAAGGGTAAAATTGAAAAAAGTTTAAAAAAAAAATTTTTTGGACTTAGTAATTTTTCCGGCATTTTCAGACTTTCAGATAGGGGAAATGTCAGTGAGCATTCAGATTTCAGTTCCAGAGCGATTCGCCCAATGAGTCCTTGATATTTAGTCGTTTTCAGCCAATTTTCTGGATTTTTGAAAATTTCACTTTTTTGTGAAAATATTCACTAAATGAGAGAATAATATGTGTGAGGGTACCCCAGGAGCGTTCCAAATGTGTGTGGGTAGAATATATATCCCACGGGGGTAAAATTGAAAAAAGTTGAAAAATTTTTTTTTTTTTTCCGCCATTTATCAGACTTTCAGATAGGGGAAAAGTCAGTGAGCGTTCAGATTTCAGTTCCAGAGCGATTCGCCCAATGAGTCCTTGATATTTAGTCGTTTTCAGCCAATTTTCTGGATTTTTGAAAATTTCACTTTTATGTGAAAATATCCACTAAATGAGGGCATAATATGTGTGAGGGTACCCCAGGAGAGTTCCAAATGTGTGTGGGTAGAATATATATCCCACGGGGGTAAAATTGAAAAAAGTTTAAAAAAAAATTTTTTTTGACTTAGTAATTTTTCCGGCATTTATCAGACTTTCAGATAGGGGAAAGGTCAGTGATCGTTCAGATTTCAGTTCCAGAGCGATTCGCCCAATGAGTCCTTGATATTTAGTCGTTTTCATCCAATTTTCTGGATTTTTGAAAATTTCACTTTTTTGTGAAAATATCCACTAAATGAGAGAATAATATGTGTGAGGGTACCCCAGGAGAGTTCCAAATGTGTGTGGGTAGAATATATATCCCACAAGGGTAAAATTGAAAAAAGTTTAAAAAAAAATTTTTTTGGACTTAGTAATTTTTCCGGCATTTATCAGACTTTCAGATAGGGGAAATGTCAGTGAGCATTCAGATTTCAGTTCCAGAGCGATTCGCCCAATGAGTCCTTGATATTTAGTCGTTTTCAGCCAATTTTCTGGATTTTTGAAAATTTCACTTTTTTGTGAAAATATTCACTAAATGAGAGAATAATATGTGTGAGGGTACCCCAGGAGCGTTCCAAATGTGTGTGGGTAGAATATATATCCCACGGGGGTAAAATTGAAAAAAGTTGAAAAAAAATTTTTTTTGGACTTAGTCATTTTTCCTGCGTTTATCAGACTTTCACATAGGGGAAATGTCAGTGAGCGTTCCGATTTCAGTTCCAGAACGATTCGCCCATTGAGTCCTTGATATTTAGTCGTTTTCAGCCAATTTTCTGGATTTTTGAAAATTTCACTTTTTTGTGAAGATATCTACTAAATGAGAGAATAATATGTGTGAGGGTACCCCAGGAGAGTTCCAACTGTGTGTGGGTAGAATATATATCCCACGGGGGTAAAATTGAAAAAAGTTTAAAAAAAATTTTTTTTTCCGCCATTTATCAGACTTTCAGATAGGGGAAAAGTCAGTGAGCGTTCAGATTTCAGTTCCAGAGCGATTCGCCCAATGAGTCCTTGATATTTAGTCGTTTTCAGCCAATTTTCTGGATTTTTGAAAATTTCACTTTTTTGTGAAAATATCCACTAAATGAGAGAATAATATGTGTGAGGGTACCCCAGGAGAGTTCCAAATGTGTGTGGGTAGAATATATATCCCACGGGGGTAAAATTGAAAAAAGTTGAAAAAAATTTTTTTTTGGACTTAGTAATTTTTCCGGCATTTATCAGACTTTCAGATAGGAGAAAGGTCAGTGAGCGTTCTGATTTCAGTTCCAGAGCGATTCGCCCAATGAGTCCTTGATATTTAGTCGTTTTCAGCCAATTTTCTGGATTTTTGAAAATTTCACTTTTTTGTGAAAATATCCACTAAATGAGGGCATAATATGTGTGAGGGTACCGCTGGAGAGTTCCAAATGTGTGTGGGTAGAATATATATCCCACGGGGGTAAAATTGAAAAAAGTTGAAAAAATTTTTTTTTTGGACTTAGTCATTTTTCCTGCATTTATCAGACTTTCACATAGGGGAAATGTCAGTGAGCGTTCCGATTTCAGTTCCAGAGCGATTCGCCCAATGAGTCCTAGATATTTAGTCGTTTTCAACCAATTTTCTGGATTTTTGAAAATTTCACTTTTTTGTGAAAATATCCACTAAATGAGAGAATAATATGTGTGAGGGTACCCCAGGAGAGTTCCAAATGTGTGTGGGTAGAATATATATCCCACGGGGGTAAAATTGAAAAAAGTTGAAAAAAAATTTTTTTTGGACTTAGTAATTTTTCTGGCATTTATCAGACTTTCAGATAGGGGAAAGGTCAGTGAGCGTTCAGATTTCAGTTCCAGAGCGATTCGCCCAATGAGTCCTTGATATTTAGTCGTTTTCAGCCAATTTTCTGGATTTTTGAAAATTTCACTTTTTTGTGAAAATATCCACTAAATGAGAGAATAATATGTGTGAGGGTACCCCAGGAGAGTTACAAATGTGTGTGGGTAGAATATATATCCCACGGGGGTAAAAATTGAAAAAAGTTTAAAAAAAATTTTTTTTGGACTTAGTAATTTTTCCGGCATTTATCAGACTTGCAGATAGGGGAAATGTCAGTGAGCGTTCAGATTTCAGTTCCAGAGCGATTCGCCCAATGAGTCCTTTATATTTAGTCGTTTTCAGCCAATTTTCTGGATTTTTGAAAATTTCACTTTTTTGTGAAAATATCCACTAAATGAGGGAATAATATGTGTGAGGGTACCCCAGGAGAGTTCTAAATGTGTGTGGGTAGAATATATATCCCACGGGGGTAAAATTGAAAAAAGCTGAAAAAATATTTTTTTTGGACTTAGTCATTTTTCCTGCGTTTATCAGATTTTCACATAGGGGAAATGTCAGTGAGCGTTCCGATTTCAGTTCCAGAGCGATTCGCCCAATGAGTCCTAGATATTTAGTCGTTTTCAACCAATTTTCTGGATTTTTGAAAATTTCACTTTTTTGTGAAAATATCCACTAAATGAGAGAATAATATGTGTGAGGGTACCCCAGGAGAGTTCCAAATGTGTGTGGGTAGAATATATATCCCACAAGGGTAAAATTGAAAAAAGTTTAAAAAAAAAATTTTTTGGACTTAGTAATTTTTCCGGCATTTTCAGACTTTCAGATAGGGGAAATGTCAGTGAGCATTCAGATTTCAGTTCCAGAGCGATTCGCCCAATGAGTCCTTGATATTTAGTCGTTTTCAGCCAATTTTCTGGATTTTTGAAAATTTCACTTTTTTGTGAAAATATTCACTAAATGAGAGAATAATATGTGTGAGGGTACCCCAGGAGCGTTCCAAATGTGTGTGGGTAGAATATATATCCCACGGGGGTAAAATTGAAAAAAGTTGAAAAAAATTTTTTTTTTTTCCGCCATTTATCAGACTTTCAGATAGGGGAAAAGTCAGTGAGCGTTCAGATTTCAGTTCCAGAGCGATTCGCCCAATGAGTCCTTGATATTTAGTCGTTTTCAGCCAATTTTCTGGATTTTTGAAAATTTCACTTTTTTGTGAAAATATCCACTAAATGAGGGCATAATATGTGTGAGGGTACCCCAGGAGAGTTCCAAATGTGTGTGGGTAGAATATATATCCCACGGGGGTAAAATTGAAAAAAGTTTAAAAAAAAATTTTTTTGGACTTAGTAATTTTTCCGGCATTTATCAGACTTTCAGATAGGGGAAATGTCAGTGAGCGTTCAGATTTCAGTTCCAGAGTGATTTGCCCAATGACTCCTTGATATTTAGTCGTTTTCAGCCAATTTTCTGGATTTTTGAAAATTTCACTTTTTTGTGAAAATATCCACTAAATGAGAGAATAATATGTGTGAGGGTACCCCAGGAGAGTTCCAAATGTGTGTGGGTAGAATATATATCCCACGGGGATAAAATTGAAAAAAGTTGAAAAATTTTTTTTTGGACTTAGTTATTTTTCCGGCGTTCATCAGACTTTCAGATAGGGGAAATGTCAGTGAGCATTCCGATTTCAGTTCCAGAGCGATTTGGCCAATGAGTCCTTGATATTTAGTCGTTTTCAGCCAATTTTCTGGATTTTTGAAAGTTTCACTTTTTTGTGAAAACATCCACTAAATGAGGGAATAATATGTGTGAGGGTACCCCAGGAGAGTTCCAAATGTGTGTGGGTAGAATATATATCCCACGGGGGGAAAAATTGAAAAAAGTTGAAAAAAAATTTTTTTTGGACTTAGTAATTTTTCCGGCATTTATCAGACTTTCAGATAGGGGAAATGTCAGTGAGCGTTCAGATTTCAGTTCCAGAGCGATTCGCCCAATGAGTCCTTGATATTTAGTCGTTTTCAGCCAATTTTCTGGATTTTTGAAAATTTCACTTTTTTGTGAAAATATTCACTAAATGAGAGAATAATATGTGTGAGGGTACCCCAGGAGAGTTCCAAATGTGTGTGGGTAGAATATATATCCCACGGGGATAAAATTGAAAAAAGTTGAAAAAATTTTTTTTTTTTTCCGCCATTTATCAGACTTTCAGATAGGGGAAAAGTCAGTGAGCGTTCAGATTTCAGTTCCAGAGCGATTCGCCCAATGAGTCCTTGATATTTAGTCGTTTTCAGCCAATTTTCTGGATTTTTGAAAATTTCACTTTTTTGTGAAGATATCCACTAAATGAGAGAATAATATGTGTGAGGGTACCCCAGGAGAGTTCCAAATGTGTGTGGGTAGAATATATATCCCACGGGGGTAAAATTGAAAAAAGTTTTAAATTTTTTTTTTTTTTCCGCCATTTATCAGACTTTCAGATAGGGGAAAAGTCAGTGAGCGTTCAGATTTCAGTTCCAGAGCGATTCGCCCAATGAGTCCTTGATATTTAGTCGTTTTCAGCCAATTTTCTGGATTTTTGAAAATTTCACTTTTATGTGAAAATATCCACTAAATGAGGGCATAATATGTGTGAGGGTACCCCAGGAGAGTTCCAAATGTGTGTGGGTAGAATATATATCCCACGGGGGTAAAATTGAAAAAAGTTTAAAAAAAAATTTTTTTGGACTTAGTAATTTTTCCGGCATTTATCAGACTTTCAGATAGGGGAAAGGTCAGTGATCGTTCAGATTTCAGTTCCAGAGCGATTCGCCCAATGAGTCCTTGATATTTAGTCGTTTTCATCCAATTTTCTGGATTTTTGAAAATTTCACTTTTTTGTGAAAATATCCACTAAATGAGAGAATAATATGTGTGAGGGTACCCCAGGAGAGTTCCAAATGTGTGTGGGTGGAATATATATCCCACAAGGGTAAAATTGAAAAAAGTTTAAAAAAAAATTTTTTTGGACTTAGTAATTTTTCCGGCATTTATCAGACTTTCAGATAGGGGAAATGTCAGTGAGCATTCAGATTTCAGTTCCAGAGCGATTCGCCCAATGAGTCCTTGATATTTAGTCGTTTTCAGCCAATTTTCTGGATTTTTGAAAATTTCACTTTTTTGTGAAAATATTCACTAAATGAGAGAATAATATGTGTGAGGGTACCCCAGGAGCGTTCCAAATGTGTGTGGGTAGAATATATATCCCACAGGGGTAAAATTGAAAAAAGTTGAAAAAAAATTTTTTTTGGACTTAGTCATTTTTCCTGCGTTTATCAGACTTTCACATAGGGGAAATGTCAGTGAGCGTTCCGATTTCAGTTCCAGAACGATTCGCCCATTGAGTCCTTGATATTTAGTCGTTTTCAGCCAATTTTCTGGATTTTTGAAAATTTCACTTTTTTGTGAAGATATCTACTAAATGAGAGAATAATATGTGTGAGGGTACCCCAGGAGAGTTCCAACTGTGTGTGGGTAGAATATATATCCCACGGGGGTAAAATTGAAAAAAGTTTAAAAAAAATTTTTTTTTCCGCCATTTATCAGACTTTCAGATAGGGGAAAAGTCAGTGAGCGTTCAGATTTCAGTTCCAGAGCGATTCGCCCAATGAGTCCTTGATATTTAGTCGTTTTCAGCCAATTTTCTGGATTTTTGAAAATTTCACTTTTTTGTGAAAATATCCACTAAATGAGAGAATAATATGTGTGAGGGTACCCCAGGAGAGTTCCAAATGTGTGTGGGTAGAATATATATCCCACGGGGGTAAAATTGAAAAAAGTTGAAAAAAATTTTTTTTTGGACTTAGTAATTTTTCCGGCATTTATCAGACTTTCAGATAGGAGAAAGGTCAGTGAGCGTTCTGATTTCAGTTCCAGAGCGATTCGCCCAATGAGTCCTTGATATTTAGTCGTTTTCAGCCAATTTTCTGGATTTTTGAAAATTTCACTTTTTTGTGAAAATATCCACTAAATGAGGGCATAATATGTGTGAGGGTACCGCAGGAGAGTTCCAAATGTGTGTGGGTAGAATATATATCCCACGGGGGTAAAATTGAAAAAAGTTGAAAAAATTTTTTTTTTTGGACTTAGTCATTTTTCCTGCATTTATCAGACTTTCACATAGGGGAAATGTCAGTGAGCGTTCCGATTTCAGTTCCAGAGCGATTCGCCCAATGAGTCCTAGATATTTAGTCGTTTTCAACCAATTTTCTGGATTTTTGAAAATTTCACTTTTTTGTGAAAATATCCACTAAATGAGAGAATAATATGTGTGAGGGTACCCCAGGAGAGTTCCAAATGTGTGTGGGTAGAATATATATCCCACGGGGGTAAAATTGAAAAAAGTTGAAAAAAAATTTTTTTTGGACTTAGTAATTTTTCTGGCATTTATCAGACTTTCAGATAGGGGAAAGGTCAGTGAGCGTTCAGATTTCAGTTCCAGAGCGATTCGCCCAATGAGTCCTTGATATTTAGTCGTTTTCAGCCAATTTTCTGGATTTTTGAAAATTTCACTTTTTTGTGAAAATATCCACTAAATGAGGGAATAATATGTGTGAGGGTACCCCAGGAGAGTTCCAAATGTGTGTGGGTAGAATATATATCCCACGGGGGTAAAATTGAAAAAAGCTGAAAAAATATTTTTTTTGGACTTAGTCATTTTTCCTGCGTTTATCAGACTTTCACATAGGGGAAATGTCAGTGAGCGTTCCGATTTCAGTTCCAGAGCGATTCGCCCAATGAGTCCTAGATATTTAGTCGTTTTCAACCAATTTTCTGGATTTTTGAAAATTTCACTTTTTTGTGAAAATATCCACTAAATGAGAGAATAATATGTGTGAGGGTACCCCAGGAGCGTTCCAAATGTGTGTGGGTAGAATATATATCCCACGGGGGTAAAATTGAAAAAAGTTGAAAAAATTTTTTTTTTTTTCCGCCATTTATCAGACTTTCAGATAGGGGAAAAGTCAGTGAGCATTCAGATTTCAGTTCCAGAGCGATTCGCCCAATGAGTCCTTGATATTTAGTTGTTTTCAGCCAATTTTCTGGATTTTTGAAAATTTCACTTTTTTGTGAAAATATCCACTAAATGAGGGCATAATATGTGTGAGGGTACCCCAGGAGAGTTCCAAATGTGTGTGGGTAGAATATATATCCCACGGGGGTAAAATTGAAAAAAGTTTAAAAAAAAATTTTTTTGGACTTAGTAATTTTTCCGGCATTTATCAGACTTTCAGATAGGGGAAATGTCAGTGAGCGTTCAGATTTCAGTTCCAGAGTGATTTGCCCAATGACTCCTTGATATTTAGTCGTTTTCAGCCAATTTTCTGGATTTTTGAAAATTTCACTTTTTTGTGAAAATATCCACTAAATGAGAGAATAATATGTGTGAGGGTACCCCAGGAGAGTTCCAAATGTGTGTGGGTAGAATATATATCCCACGGGGATAAAATTGAAAAAAGTTGAAAAATTTTTTTTTGGACTTAGTTATTTTTCCGGCGTTCATCAGACTTTCAGATAGGGGAAATGTCAGTGAGCATTCCGATTTCAGTTCCAGAGCGATTTGGCCAATGAGTCCTTGATATTTAGTCGTTTTCAGCCAATTTTCTGGATTTTTGAAAGTTTCACTTTTTTGTGAAAACATCCACTAAATGAGGGAATAATATGTGTGAGGGTACCCCAGGAGAGTTCCAAATGTGTGTGGGTAGAATATATATCCCACGGGGGGAAAAATTGAAAAAAGTTGAAAAAAAATTTTTTTTGGACTTAGTAATTTTTCCGGCATTTATCAGACTTTCAGATAGGGGAAATGTCAGTGAGCGTTCAGATTTCAGTTCCAGAGCGATTCGCCCAATGAGTCCTTGATATTTAGTCGTTTTCAGCCAATTTTCTGGATTTTTGAAAATTTCACTTTTTTGTGAAAATATTCACTAAATGAGAGAATAATATGTGTGAGGGTACCCCAGGAGAGTTCCAAATGTGTGTGGGTAGAATATATATCCCACGGGGATAAAATTGAAAAAAGTTGAAAAAAATTTTTTTTTGGACTTAGTCATTTTTCCTGCGTTTGTCAGACTTTCACATAGGGGAAATGTCAGTGAGCGTTCCGATTTCAGTTCCAGAGCGATTCGCCCAATGAGTCCTTGATATTTAGTCGTTTTCAGCCAATTTTCTGGATTTTTGAAAATTTCACTTTTTTGTGAAAATATTCACTAAATGAGAGAATAATATGAGTGAGGGTACCCCAGGAGCGTTCCAAATGTGTGTGGGTAGAATATATATCCCACGGGGGTAAAATTGAAAAAAGTTGAAAAAATTTTTTTTTTTTCCGCCATTTATCAGACTTTCAGATAGGGGAAAAGTCAGTGAGCGTTCAGATTTCAGTTCCAGAGCGATTCGCCCAATGAGTCCTTGATATTTAGTCGTTTTCAGCCAATTTTCTGGATTTTTGAAAATTTCACTTTTTTGTGAAGATATCCACTAAATGAGAGAATAATATGTGTGAGGGTACCCCAGGAGAGTTCCAAATGTGTGTGGGTAGAATATATATCCCACGGGGGTAAAATTGAAAAAAGTTTTAAATTTTTTTTTTTTTTCCGCCATTTATCAGACTTTCAGATAGGGGAAAAGTCAGTGAGCGTTCAGATTTCAGTTCCAGAGCGATTCGCCCAATGAGTCCTTGATATTTAGTCGTTTTCAGCCAATTTTCTGGATTTTTGAAAATTTCACTTTTATGTGAAAATATCCACTAAATGAGGGCATAATATGTGTGAGGGTACCCCAGGAGAGTTCCAAATGTCTGTGGGTAGAATATATATCCCACGGGGATAAAATTGAAAAAAGTTGAAAAATTTTTTTTTGGACTTAGTTATTTTTCCGGCGTTCATCAGACTTTCAGATAGGGGAAATGTCAGTGAGCATTCCGATTTCAGTTCCAGAGCGATTTGCCCAATGAGTCCTTGATATTTAGTCGTTTTCAGCCAATTTTCTGGATTTTTGAAAATTTCACTTTTTTGTGAAAACATCCACTAAATGAGGGAATAATATGTGTGAGGGTACCCCAGGAGAGTTCCAAATGTGTGTGGGTAGAATATAATTCCCACGGGGGTAAAATTGAAAAAAGTTGAAAACTTTTTTTTTTTGGACTTAGTCATTTTTCCTGCGTTTATCAGACTTTCAGATAGGGGAAATGTCAGTGAGCGTTCAGATTTCAGTTCCAGAGCGATTCGCCCAATGAGTCCTTGATATTTAGTCGTTTTCAGCCAATTTTCTGGATTTTTGAAAATTTCACTTTTTTGTGAAGATATCCACTAAATGAGAGAATAATATGTGTGAGGGTACCCCAGGAGAGTTCCAAATGTGTGTGGGTAGAATATATATCCCACGGGGGTAAAATTGAAAAAAGTTTTAATTTTTTTTTTTTTTCCGCCATTTATCAGACTTTCAGATAGGGGAAAAGTCAGTGAGCGTTCAGATTTCAGTTCCAGAGCGATTCGCCCAATGAGTCCTTGATATTTAGTCGTTTTCAGCCAATTTTCTGGATTTTTGAAAATTTCACTTTTTTGTGAAAATATCCACTAAATGAGGGCATAATATGTGTGAGGGTACCCCAGGAGAGTTCCAAATGTGTGTGGGTAGAATATATATCCCACGGGGGTAAAATTGAAAAAAGTTGAAAAAATTTTTTTTTTGGACTAAGTCATTTTTCCTGCGTTTATCAGACTTTCACATAGGGGAAATGTCAGTGAGCATTCCGATTTCAGTTCCAGAGCGATTCGCCCAATGAGTCCTTGATATTTAGTCGTTTTCAGCCAATTTTCTGGATTTTTGAAAATTTCACTTTTTTGTGAAAATATCCACTAAATGAGGGCATAATATGTGTGAGGGTACCCCAGGAGAGTTCCAAATGTGTGTGGGTAGAATATATATCCCACGGGGGTAAAATTGAAAAAAGTTGAAAAAGGTTTTTTTTTGGACTTTGTCATTTTTCCTGCGTTTATCAGACTTTCACATAGGGGAAATGTCAGTGAGCGTTCCGATTTCAGTTCCAGAGCGATTCGCCCAATGAGTCCTTGATATTTAGTCGTTTTCAGCCAATTTTCTGGATTTTTGAAAATTTCACTTTTTTGTGAAAATATTCACTAAATGAGAGATTAATATGTGTGAGGGTACCCCAGGAGAGTTCCAAATGTGTGTGGGTAGAATATATATCCCACGGGGAAAAAATTGAAAAAAGTTGAAAAATTTTTTTTTTTGGACTTAGTCATTTTTCCTGCGTTTATCAGACTTTCACATAGGGGAAATGTCAGTGAGCGTTCCGATTTCAGTTCCAGAGCGATTCGCCCAATGAGTACTTGATATTTAGTCGTTTTCAGCCAATTTTCTGGATTTTTGAAAATTTCACTTTTTTGTGAAAATATCCACTAAATGAGGGAATAATATGTGTGAGGGTACCCCAGTAGAGTTCCAAATGTGTGTGGGTAGAATATATATCCCACGGGGGTAAAATTGAAAAAAGTTGAAAAAAATTTTTTTTTTGGACGTAGTCATTTTTACTGCGTTTATCAGACTTTCACATAGGGGAAATGTCAGTGAGCGTTGCGATTTCAATTCCAGAGCGATTCGCCCAATGAGTACTTGATATTTAGTCGTTTTCAGCCAATTTTCTGGATTTTTGAAAATTTCACTTTTTTGTGAAAATATCCACTAAATGAGGGAATAATATGTGTGAGGGTACCCCAGGAGAGTTCCAAATGTGTGTGGGTAGAATATATATCCCACGGGGGTAAAATTGAAAAAAGTTGAAAAAAAATTTTTTTTGGACTTACGAATTTTTTCGGCGTTCATCAGACTTTCAGATAGGGGAAATGTCAGTGAGCATTCCGATTTCAGTTCCAGAGCGATTCGCCCAATGAGTACTTGATATTTAGTCGTTTTCAGCCAATTTTCTGGATTTTTGAAAATTTCACTTTTTTGTTCAAATATCCACTAAATGAGGGAATAATATGTGTGAGGGTACCCCAGTAGAGTTCCAAATGTGTGTGGGTAGAATATATATCCCACGGGGGTAAAATTGAAAAAAGTTGAAAAATTTTTTTTTTTGGACTTACGAATTTTTCCGGCGTTCATCAGACTTTCAGATAGGGGAAATGTCAGTGAGCATTCAGATTTCAGTTCCAGAGCGATTCGCCCAATGAGTACTTGATATTTAGTCGTTTTCAGCCAATTTTCTGGATTTTTGAAAATTTCACTTTTTTGTGAAAATATTCACTAAATGATAGAATAATATGTGTGAGGGTACCCCAGGAGAGTTCCAAATGTGTGTGGGTAGAATATATATCCCACGGGGGTAAAATTGAAAAAAGTTGAAAAATTTTTTTTTTTGGACTTAGTCATTTTTCCTGCGTTTATCAGACTTTCACATAGGGAAAATGTCAGTGAGCGTTCCGATTACAGTTCCAGAGCGATTCGCCCAATGAGTCCTTGATATTTAGTCGTTTTCAGCCAATTTTCTGGATTTTTGAAAATTTCACTTGTTTGTGAAAATATCCACTAAATGAGGGAATAATATGTGTGAGGGTACCCCGGTAGAGTTCCAAATGTGTGTGGGTAGATTATATATCCCACGGGGGTAAAATTGAAAAAAGTTGAAAAATTTTTTTTTTTGGACTTAGTCATTTTTCTTGCGTTTATCAGACTTTCACATAGGGGAAATGTCAGTGAACGTTCCGATTTCAGTTCCAGAGCGATTCGCCCAATGAGTACTTGATATTTAGTCGTTTTCAGCCAATTTTCTGGATTTTTGAAAATTTCACTTTTTTGTGAAAATATCCACTAAATGAGGGAATAATATGTGTGAGGGTACCCCAGTAGAGTTCCAAATGTGTGTGGGTAGAATATATATCCCACGGGGGTAAAATTGAAAAAAGTTGAAAAATTTTTTTTTTTGGACGTAGTCATTTTTACTGCGTTTATCAGACTTTCACATAGGGGAAATGTCAGTGAGCGTTGCGATTTCAATTCCAGAGCGATTCGCCCAATGAGTACTTGATATTTAGTCGTTTTCAGCCAATTTTCAGGATTTTTGAAAATTTCACTTTTTTGTGAAAATATCCACTAAATGAGAGAATAATATGTGTGAGGGTACCCCAGGAGAGTTCCAAATGTGTGTGGGTAGAATTTATATCCCACGGGGATAAAATTGAAAAAAGTTAAAAAACATTTTTTTTTGAACTTAGTAATTTTTCCGCTGTTTATCAGACTTTCAGATAGGGAAAATGTCAGTGAGCGTTCCGATTACAGTTCCAGAGCGATTCGCCCAATGAGTCCTTGATATTTAGTAGTTTTCAGCCAATTTTCTGGATTTTTGAAAATTTCACTTTTTTGTGAAAATATCCACTAAATGAGGGAATAATATGTGTGAGGGTACCCCAGTAGAGTTCCAAATGTGTGTGGGTAGAATATATATCCCAAGGGGGTAAAATTGAAAAAAGTTTAAAAAAAATTTTTTTGGGACTTAGTCATTTTTCTTGCATTTATCAGACTTTCACATAGGGGAAATGTCAGTGAGCATTCCGATTTCAGTTCCAGAGCGATTTGCCCAATGAGTCCTTGATATTTAGTCGTTTTCAGGCAATTTTCTGGATTTTTGAAAATTTCACTTTTTTGTGAAAACATCCACTAAATGAGGGAATAATATGTGTGAGGGTACCCCAGTAGAGTTCCAAATGTGTGTGGGTAGAATATATATCCCAAGGGGGTAAAATTGAAAAAAGTTTAAAAAAAATTTTTTTGGACTTAGAAATTTTTCCGGCATTTATCAGACTTTCAGATAGGGGAAATGTCAGTGAGCGTTCAGATTTCAGTTCCAGAGCGATTCGCCCAATGAGTCCTTGATATTTAGTCGTTTTCAGCCAATTTTCTGGATTTTTGAAAATTTCACTTTTTTGTGAAAACATCCACTAAATGAGGGAATAATATGTGTGAGGGTACCCCAGGAGAGTTCCAAATGTGTGTGGGTAGAATATATATCCCACGGGGGTAAAATTGAAAAAAGTTGAAAAATTTTTTTTTTTGGACGTAGTCATTTTTACTGCGTTTATCAGACTTTCACATAGGGGAAATGTCAGTGAGCATTCCGATTTCAGTTCCAGAGCGATTCGCCCAATGAGTACTTGATATTTAGTCGTTTTCAGCCAATTTTCAGGATTTTTGAAAATTTCACTTTTTTGTGAAAATATCCACTAAATGAGAGAATAATATGTGTGAGGGTACCCCAGGAGAGTTCCAAATGTGTGTGGGTAGAATATATATCCCACGGGGGTAAAATTGAAAAAAGTTGAAAACAAATTTTTTTTGGACTTACGAATTTTTCCGGCGTTCATCAGACTTTCAGATAGGGGAAATGTCAGTGAGCATTCCGATTTCAGTTCCAGAGCGATTCGCCCAATGAGTACTTGATATTTAGTCGTTTTCAGTCAATTTTCTGGATTTTTGAAAATTTCACTTTTTTGTTCAAATATCCACTAAATGAGGGAATAATATGTGTGAGGGTACCCCAGTAGAGTTCCAAATGTGTGTGGGTAGAATATATATCCAACGGGGGTAAAATTGAAAAAAGTTGAAAAATTTTTTTTTTTGGACTTAGTCATTTTTCCTGCGTTTATCAGACTTTCACATAGGGAAAATGTCAGTGAGCGTTCCGATTACAGTTCCAGAGCGATTCGCCCAATGAGTCCTTGATATTTAGTCGTTTTCAGCCAATTTTCTGGATTTTTGAAAATTTCACTTTTTTGTGAAAATATCCACTAAATGAGGGAATAATATGTGTGAGGGTTCCCCAGTAGAGTTCCAAATGTGTGTGGGTAGATTATATATCCCACGGGGGTAAAATTGAAAAAAGTTGAACATTTTTTTTTTTTGGACTTAGTCATTTTTCCTGCGTTTATCAGACTTTCACATAGGGAAAATGTCAGTGAGCGTTCCGATTACAGTTCCAGAGCGATTCGCACAATGAGTCCTTGATATTTAGTCGTTTTCAGCCAATTTTCTGGATTTTTGAAAATTTCACTTTTTTGTGAAAATATCCACTAAATGAGGGCATAATATGTGTGAGGGTAACCCCAGGAGAGTTCCAAATGTGTCTGGGTAGAATATATATCCCACGGGGATAAAATTGAAAAAAGTTGAAAAATTTTTTTTTTTGGACTTAGTCATTTTAACTGCGTTTATCAGACTTTCACATAGGGGAAATGTCAGTGAGCATTCCGATTTCAGTTCCAGAGCGATTCGCCCAATGAGTACTTGATATTTAGTCGTTTTCAGCCAATTTTCTGGATTTTTGAAAATTTCACTTTTTTGTGAAAATATCCACTAAATGAGGGAATAATATGTGTGAGGGTACCCCAGGAGAGTTCCAAATGTGTGTGGGTAGAATATATATCCCACGGGGGTAAAATTGAAAAAAGTTGAAAAAAATTTTTTTTTGGACTTACGAATTTTTCCGGCGTTCATCAGACTTTCAGATAGGGGAAATGTCAGTGAGCATTCAGATTTCAGTTCCAGAGCGATTCACCCAATGAGTACTTGATATTTAGTCGTTTTCAGCCAATTTTCTGGATTTTTGAAAATTTCACTTTTTTGTGAAAATATTCACTAAATGATAGAATAATATGTGTGAGGGTACCCCAGGAGAGTTCCAAATGTGTGTGGGTAGAATATATATCCCACGGGGGTAAAATTGAAAAAAGTTGAAAAATTTTTTTTTTTGGACGTAGTCATTTTTACTGCGTTTATCAGACTTTCACATAGGGGAAATGTCAGTGAGCGTTGCGATTTCAATTCCAGAGCGATTCGCCCAATGAGTACTTGATATTTAGTCGTTTTCAGCCAATTTTCTGGATTTTTGAAAATTTCACTTTTTTGTGAAAATATCCACTAAATGAGGGCATAATATGTGTGAGGGTACCCCAGGAGAGTTCCAAATGTGTCTGGGTAGAATATATATCCCACAGGGATAAAATTGAAAAAAGTTGAAAAATTTTTTTTTTTGGACTTAGTCATTTTTCCTGCGTTTATCAGACTTTCACATAGGGGAAATGTCAGTGAGCATTCCGATTTCAGTTCCAGAGCGATTCGCCCAATGAGTACTTGATATTTAGTCGTTTTCAGCCAATTTTCAGGATTTTTGAAAATTTCACTTTTTTGTGAAAATATCCACTAAATGAGAGAATAATATGTGTGAGGGTACCCCAGGAGAGTTCCAAATGTGTGTGGGTAGAATATATATCCCACGGGGGTAAAATTGAAAAAAGTTGAAAAAAAATTTTTTTTGGACTTACGAATTTTTCCGGCGTTCATCAGACTTTCAGATAGGGGAAATGTCAGTGAGCATTCCGATTTCAGTTCCAGAGCGATTCGCCCAATGAGTACTTGATATTTAGTCGTTTTCAGTCAATTTTCTGGATTTTTGAAAATTTCACTTTTTTGTTCAAATATCCACTAAATGAGGGAATAATATGTGTGAGGGTACCCCAGTAGAGTTCCAAATGTGTGTGGGTAGAATATATATCCAACGGGGGTAAAATTGAAAAAAGTTGAAAAAATTTTTTTTTTGGACTGTCATTTTTCCTGCGTTTATCAGACTTTCACATAGGGAAAATGTCAGTGAGCGTTCCGATTACAGTTCCAGAGCGATTCGCCCAATGAGTCCTTGATATTTAGTCGTTTTCAGCCAATTTTCTGGATTTTTGAAAATTTCACTTTTTTGTGAAAATATCCACTAAATGAGGGCATAATATGTGTGAGGGTAACCCCAGGAGAGTTCCAAATGTGTCTGGGTAGAATATATATCCCACGGGGATAAAATTGAAAAAAGTTGAAAAATTTTTTTTTTTGGACTTAGTCATTTTTCCTGCGTTTATCAGACTTTCACATAGGGGAAATGTCAGTGAGCATTCCGATTTCAGTTCCAGAGCGATTCGCCCAATGAGTACTTGATATTTAGTCGTTTTCAGCCAATTTTCTGGATTTTTGAAAATTTCACTTTTTTGTGAAAATATCCACTAAATGAGGGAATAATATGTGTGAGGGTACCCCAGGAGAGTTCCAAATGTGTGTGGGTAGAATATATATCCCACGGGGGTAAAATTGAAAAAAGTTGAAAAAAATTTTTTTTTGGACTTACGAATTTTTCCGGCGTTCATCAGACTTTCACATAGGGAAAATGTCAGTGAGCATTCCGATTACAGTTCCAGAGCGATTCGCCCAATGAGTCCTTGATATTTAGTCGTTTTCAGCCAATTTTCTGGATTTTTGAAAATTTCACTTTTTTGTGAAAATATCCACTAAATGAGGGAATAATACGTGTGAGGGTACCCCGGTAGAGTTCCAAATGTGTGTGGGTAGATTATATATCCCACGGGGGTAAAATTGAAAAAAGTTGAAAAATTTTTTTTTTTGGACTTAGTCATTTTTCTTGCGTTTATCAGACTTTCACATAGGGGAAATGTCAGTGAGCGTTCCGATTTCAGTTCCAGAGCGATTCGCCCAATGAGTACTTGATATTTAGTCGTTTTCAGCCAATTTTCAGGATTTTTGAAAATTTCACTTTTTTGTGAAAATATCCACTAAATGAGAGAATAATATGTGTGAGGGTACCCCAGGAGAGTTCCAAATGTGTGTGGGTAGAATATATATCCCACGGGGGTAAAATTGAAAAAAGTTGAAAAAAAATTTTTTTTGGACTTACGAATTTTTCCGGCGTTCATCAGACTTTCAGATAGGGGAAATGTCAGTGAGCATTCCGATTTCAGTTCCAGAGCGATTCGCCCAATGAGTACTTGATATTTAGTCGTTTTCAGTCAATTTTCTGGATTTTTGAAAATTTCACTTTTTTGTTCAAATATCCACTAAATGAGGGAATAATATGTGTGAGGGTACCCCAGTAGAGTTCCAAATGTGTGTGGGTAGAATATATATCCAACGGGGGTAAAATTGAAAAAAGTTGAAAAATTTTTTTTTTTGGACTTAGTCATTTTTCCTGCGTTTATCAGACTTTCACATAGGGAAAATGTCAGTGAGCGTTCCGATTACAGTTCCAGAGCGATTCGCCCAATGAGTCCTTGATATTTAGTCGTTTTCAGCCAATTTTCTGGATTTTTGAAAATTTCACTTTTTTGTGAAAATATCCACTAAATGAGGGAATAATATGTGTGAGGGTTCCCCAGTAGAGTTCCAAATGTGTGTGGGTAGATTATATATCCCACGGGGGTAAAATTGAAAAAAGTTGAAAATTTTTTTTTTTTGGACTTAGTCATTTTTCCTGCGTTTATCAGACTTTCACATAGGGAAAATGTCAGTGAGCGTTCCGATTACAGTTCCAGAGCGATTCGCCCAATGAGTCCTTGATATTTAGTCGTTTTCAGCCAATTTTCTGGATTTTTGAAAATTTCACTTTTTTGTGAAAATATCCACTAAATGAGGGCATAATATGTGTGAGGGTAACCCCAGGAGAGTTCCAAATGTGTCTGGGTAGAATATATATCCCACGGGGATAAAATTGAAAAAAGTTGAAAAATTTTTTTTTTTGGACTTAGTCATTTTTCCTGCGTTTATCAGACTTTCACATAGGGGAAATGTCAGTGAGCATTCCGATTTCAGTTCCAGAGCGATTCGCCCAATGAGTACTTGATATTTAGTCGTTTTCAGCCAATTTTCTGGATTTTTGAAAATTTCACTTTTTTGTGAAAATATCCACTAAATGAGGGAATAATATGTGTGAGGGTACCCCAGGAGAGTTCCAAATGTGTGTGGGTAGAATATATATCCCACGGGGGTAAAATTGAAAAAAGTTGAAAACAATTTTTTTTTGGACTTACGAATTTTTCCGGCGTTCATCAGACTTTCAGATAGGGGAAATGTCAGTGAGCATTCAGATTTCAGTTCCAGAGCGATTCGCCCAATGAGTACTTGATATTTAGTCCTTTTCAGCCAATTTTCTGGATTTTTGAAAATTTCACTTTTTTGTGAAAATATTCACTAAATGATAGAATAATATGTGTGAGGGTACCCCAGGAGAGTTCCAAATGTGTGTGGGTAGAATATATATCCCACGGGGGTAAAATTGAAAAAAGTTGAAAAATTTTTTTTTTTGGACTTAGTCATTTTTCCTGCGTTTATCAGACTTTCACATAGGGGAAATGTCAGTGAGCATTCTGATTTCAGTTCCAGAGCGATTCGCCCAATGAGTACTTGATATTTAGTCGTTTTCAGCCAATTTTCAGGATTTTTGAAAATTTCACTTTTTTGTGAAAATATCCACTAAATGAGAGAATAATATGTGTGAGGGTACCCCAGGAGAGTTCCAAAAGTGTGTGGGTAGAATATATATCCCACGGGGGTAAAATTGAAAAAAGTTGAAAAAAAATTTTTTTTGGACTTACGAATTTTTCCGGCGTTCATCAGACTTTCAGATAGGGGAAATGTCAGTGAGAATTCCGATTTCAGTTCCAGAGCGATTCGCCCAATGAGTAGTTGATATTTAGTCGTTTTCAGTCAATTTTCTGGATTTTTGAAAATTTCACTTTTTTGTTCAAATATCCACTAAATGAGGGAATAATATGTGTGAGGGTACCCCAGTAGAGTTCCAAATGTGTGTGGGTAGAATATATATCCAACGGGGGTAAAATTGAAAAAAGTTGAAAAATTTTTTTTTTTGGACTTAGTCATTTTTCCTGCGTTTATCAGACTTTCACATAGGGAAAATGTCAGTGAGCGTTCCGATTACAGTTCCAGAGCGATTCGCCCAATGAGTCCTTGATATTTAGTCGTTTTCAGCCAATTTTCTGGATTTTTGAAAATTTCACTTTTTTGTGAAAATATCCACTAAATGAGGGAATAATATGTGTGAGGGTTCCCCAGTAGAGTTCCAAATGTGTGTGGGTAGATTATATATCCCACGGGGATAAAATTGAAAAAAGTTGAAAAAAATTTTTTTTTGGACTTAGTAATTTTTCCGGCGTTCATCAGACTTTCAGATAGGGGAAATGTCAGTGAACATTCCGATTTCAGTTCCAGAGCGATTCGCCCAATGAGTCCTTGATATTTAGTCGTTTTCAGCCAATTTTCTGGATTTTTGAAAATTTCACTTTTTTGTGAAAATATCCACTAAATGAGGGCATAATATGTGTGAGGGTACCCCAGGAGAGTTCCAAATGTGTGTGGGTAGAATATATATCCCACGGGGATAAAATTGAAAAAAGTTGAAAAATTTTTTTTTTTGGACGTAGTCATTTTTCCGGCGTTTATCAGACTTTCACATAGGGGAAATGTCAGTGAGCGTTCCGATTTCAGTTCCAGAGCGATTTGCCCAATGAGTCCTTGATATTTAGTCGTTTTCAGCAAATTTTTTGGTTTTTTGAAAATTTCACTTTTTTGTGAAAATATCCACTAAGAGAGGGAATAATATGTGTGAGGGTACCCCAGGAGAGTTCCAAATGTGTGTGGGTAGAATATATATCCCACGGGGGTAAAATTGAAAAAAGTTGAAAAATTTTTTTTTTTGGACTTAGTCATTTTTCTTGCGTTTATCAGACTTTCACATAGGGGAAATGTCAGTGAGCGTTCCGATTTCAGTTCCAGAGCGATTCGCCCAATGAGTACTTGATATTTAGTCGTTTTCAGCCAATTTTCAGGATTTTTGAAAATTTCACTTTTTTGTGAAAATATCCACTAAATGAGAGAATAATATGTGTGAGGGTACCCCAGGAGAGTTCCAAATGTGTGTGGGTAGAATATATATCCCACGGGGGTAAAATTGAAAAAAGTTGAAAAAAAATTTTTTTTGGACTTACGAATTTTTCCGGCGTTCATCAGACTTTCAGATAGGGGAAATGTCAGTGAGCATTCCGATTTCAGTTCCAGAGCGATTCGCCCAATGAGTACTTGATATTTAGTCGTTTTCAGTCAATTTTCTGGATTTTTGAAAATTTCACTTTTTTGTTCAAATATCCACTAAATGAGGGAATAATATGTGTGAGGGTACCCCAGTAGAGTTCCAAATGTGTGTGGGTAGAATATATATCCAACGGGGGTAAAATTGAAAAAAGTTGAAAAATTTTTTTTTTTGGACTTAGTCATTTTTCCTGCGTTTATCAGACTTTCACATAGGGAAAATGTCAGTGAGCGTTCCGATTACAGTTCCAGAGCGATTCGCCCAATGAGTCCTTGATATTTAGTCGTTTTCAGCCAATTTTCTGGATTTTTGAAAATTTCACTTTTTTGTGAAAATATCCACTAAATGAGGGAATAATATGTGTGAGGGTTCCCCAGTAGAGTTCCAAATGTGTGTGGGTAGATTATATATCCCACGGGGGTAAAATTGAAAAAAGTTGAAAATTTTTTTTTTTTGGACTTAGTCATTTTTCCTGCGTTTATCAGACTTTCACATAGGGAAAATGTCAGTGAGCGTTCCGATTACAGTTCCAGAGCGATTCGCCCAATGAGTCCTTGATATTTAGTCGTTTTCAGCCAATTTTCTGGATTTTTGAAAATTTCACTTTTTTGTGAAAATATCCACTAAATGAGGGCATAATATGTGTGAGGGTAACCCCAGGAGAGTTCCAAATGTGTCTGGGTAGAATATATATCCCACGGGGATAAAATTGAAAAAAGTTGAAAAATTTTTTTTTTTGGACTTAGTCATTTTTCCTGCGTTTATCAGACTTTCACATAGGGGAAATGTCAGTGAGCATTCCGATTTCAGTTCCAGAGCGATTCGCCCAATGAGTACTTGATATTTAGTCGTTTTCAGCCAATTTTCTGGATTTTTGAAAATTTCACTTTTTTGTGAAAATATCCACTAAATGAGGGAATAATATGTGTGAGGGTACCCCAGGAGAGTTCCAAATGTGTGTGGGTAGAATATATATCCCACGGGGGTAAAATTGAAAAAAGTTGAAAACAATTTTTTTTTGGACTTACGAATTTTTCCGGCGTTCATCAGACTTTCAGATAGGGGAAATGTCAGTGAGCATTCAGATTTCAGTTCCAGAGCGATTCGCCCAATGAGTACTTGATATTTAGTCCTTTTCAGCCAATTTTCTGGATTTTTGAAAATTTCACTTTTTTGTGAAAATATTCACTAAATGATAGAATAATATGTGTGAGGGTACCCCAGGAGAGTTCCAAATGTGTGTGGGTAGAATATATATCCCACGGGGGTAAAATTGAAAAAAGTTGAAAAATTTTTTTTTTTGGACTTAGTCATTTTTCCTGCGTTTATCAGACTTTCACATAGGGGAAATGTCAGTGAGCATTCTGATTTCAGTTCCAGAGCGATTCGCCCAATGAGTACTTGATATTTAGTCGTTTTCAGCCAATTTTCAGGATTTTTGAAAATTTCACTTTTTTGTGAAAATATCCACTAAATGAGAGAATAATATGTGTGAGGGTACCCCAGGAGAGTTCCAAAAGTGTGTGGGTAGAATATATATCCCACGGGGGTAAAATTGAAAAAAGTTGAAAAAAAATTTTTTTTGGACTTACGAATTTTTCCGGCGTTCATCAGACTTTCAGATAGGGGAAATGTCAGTGAGAATTCCGATTTCAGTTCCAGAGCGATTCGCCCAATGAGTAGTTGATATTTAGTCGTTTTCAGTCAATTTTCTGGATTTTTGAAAATTTCACTTTTTTGTTCAAATATCCACTAAATGAGGGAATAATATGTGTGAGGGTACCCCAGTAGAGTTCCAAATGTGTGTGGGTAGAATATATATCCAACGGGGGTAAAATTGAAAAAAGTTGAAAAATTTTTTTTTTTGGACTTAGTCATTTTTCCTGCGTTTATCAGACTTTCACATAGGGAAAATGTCAGTGAGCGTTCCGATTACAGTTCCAGAGCGATTCGCCCAATGAGTCCTTGATATTTAGTCGTTTTCAGCCAATTTTCTGGATTTTTGAAAATTTCACTTTTTTGTGAAAATATCCACTAAATGAGGGAATAATATGTGTGAGGGTTCCCCAGTAGAGTTCCAAATGTGTGTGGGTAGATTATATATCCCACGGGGATAAAATTGAAAAAAGTTGAAAAAAATTTTTTTTTGGACTTAGTAATTTTTCCGGCGTTCATCAGACTTTCAGATAGGGGAAATGTCAGTGAACATTCCGATTTCAGTTCCAGAGCGATTCGCCCAATGAGTCCTTGATATTTAGTCGTTTTCAGCCAATTTTCTGGATTTTTGAAAATTTCAGTTTTTTGTGAAAATATCCACTAAATGAGGGCATAATATGTGTGAGGGTACCCCAGGAGAGTTCCAAATGTGTGTGGGTAGAATATATATCCCACGGGGATAAAATTGAAAAAAGTTGAAAAATTTTTTTTTTTGGACGTAGTCATTTTTCCGGCGTTTATCAGACTTTCACATAGGGGAAATGTCAGTGAGCGTTCCGATTTCAGTTCCAGAGCGATTTGCCCAATGAGTCCTTGATATTTAGTCGTTTTCAGCAAATTTTTTGGTTTTTTGAAAATTTCACTTTTTTGTGAAAATATCCACTAAGAGAGGGAATAATATGTGTGAGGGTACCCCAGGAGAGTTCCAAATGTGTGTGGGTAGAATATATATCCCACGGGGGTAAAATTGAAAAAAGTTGAAAAATTTTTTTTTTTGAACTTAGTCATTTTTTCGGCGTTTATCAGACTTTCAGATTGGGGAAATGTCAGTGAGCATTCCGATTTCAGTTCCAGAGCGATTCGCCCAATGAGTACTTGATATTTAGTCGTTTTCAGCCAATTTTCTGGATTTTTGAAAATTTCACTTTTTTGTGAAAATATCCACTAAATGAGGGAATAATATGTGTGAGGGTACCCCAGGAGAGTTCCAAATGTGTGTGGGTAGAATATATATCCCACGGGGGTAAAATTGAAAAAAGTTGAAAAAAATTTTTTTTTGGACTTACGAATTTTTCCGGCGTTCATCAGACTTTCACATAGGGAAAATGTCAGTGAGCATTCCGATTACAGTTCCAGAGCGATTCGCCCAATGAGTCCTTGATATTTAGTCGTTTTCAGCCAATTTTCTGGATTTTTGAAAATTTCACTTTTTTGTGAAAATATCCACTAAATGAGGGAATAATACGTGTGAGGGTACCCCGGTAGAGTTCCAAATGTGTGTGGGTAGATTATATATCCCACGGGGGTAAAATTGAAAAAAGTTGAAAAATTTTTTTTTTTGGACTTAGTCATTTTTCTTGCGTTTATCAGACTTTCACATAGGGGAAATGTCAGTGAGCGTTCCGATTTCAGTTCCAGAGCGATTCGCCCAATGAGTACTTGATATTTAGTCGTTTTCAGCCAATTTTCAGGATTTTTGAAAATTTCACTTTTTTGTGAAAATATCCACTAAATGAGAGAATAATATGTGTGAGGGTACCCCAGGAGAGTTCCAAATGTGTGTGGGTAGAATATATATCCCACGGGGGTAAAATTGAAAAAAGTTGAAAAAAAATTTTTTTTGGACTTACGAATTTTTCCGGCGTTCATCAGACTTTCAGATAGGGGAAATGTCAGTGAGCATTCCGATTTCAGTTCCAGAGCGATTCGCCCAATGAGTACTTGATATTTAGTCGTTTTCAGTCAATTTTCTGGATTTTTGAAAATTTCACTTTTTTGTTCAAATATCCACTAAATGAGGGAATAATATGTGTGAGGGTACCCCAGTAGAGTTCCAAATGTGTGTGGGTAGAATATATATCCAACGGGGGTAAAATTGAAAAAAGTTGAAAAATTTTTTTTTTTGGACTTAGTCATTTTTCCTGCGTTTATCAGACTTTCACATAGGGAAAATGTCAGTGAGCGTTCCGATTACAGTTCCAGAGCGATTCGCCCAATGAGTCCTTGATATTTAGTCGTTTTCAGCCAATTTTCTGGATTTTTGAAAATTTCACTTTTTTGTGAAAATATCCACTAAATGAGGGAATAATATGTGTGAGGGTTCCCCAGTAGAGTTCCAAATGTGTGTGGGTAGATTATATATCCCACGGGGGTAAAATTGAAAAAAGTTGAAAATTTTTTTTTTTTGGACTTAGTCATTTTTCCTGCGTTTATCAGACTTTCACATAGGGAAAATGTCAGTGAGCGTTCCGATTACAGTTCCAGAGCGATTCGCCCAATGAGTACTTGATATTTAGTCGTTTTCAGCCAATTTTCTGGATTTTTGAAAATTTCACTTTTTTGTGAAAATATCCACTAAATGAGGGAATAATATGTGTGAGGGTACCCCAGGAGAGTTCCAAATGTGTGTGGGTAGAATATATATCCCACGGGGGTAAAATTGAAAAAAGTTGAAAACAATTTTTTTTTGGACTTACGAATTTTTCCGGCGTTCATCAGACTTTCAGATAGGGGAAATGTCAGTGAGCATTCAGATTTCAGTTCCAGAGCGATTCGCCCAATGAGTACTTGATATTTAGTCGTTTTCAGCCAATTTTCTGGATTTTTGAAAATTTCACTTTTTTGTGAAAATATTCACTAAATGATAGAATAATATGTGTGAGGGTACCCCAGGAGAGTTCCAAATGTGTGTGGGTAGAATATATATCCCACGGGGGTAAAATTGAAAAAAGTTGAAAAATTTTTTTTTTTGGACTTAGTCATTTTTCCTGCGTTTATCAGACTTTCACATAGGGGAAATGTCAGTGAGCATTCCGATTTCAGTTCCAGAGCGATTCGCCCAATGAGTACTTGATATTTAGTCGTTTTCAGCCAATTTTCAGGATTTTTGAAAATTTCACTTTTTTGTGAAAATATCCACTAAATGAGAGAATAATATGTGTGAGGGTACCCCAGGAGAGTTCCAAAAGTGTGTGGGTAGAATATATATCCCACGGGGGTAAAATTGAAAAAAGTTGAAAAAAAATTTTTTTTGGACTTACGAATTTTTCCGGCGTTCATCAGACTTTCAGATAGGGGAAATGTCAGTGAGCATTCCGATTTCAGTTCCAGAGCGATTCGCCCAATGAGTAGTTGATATTTAGTCGTTTTCAGTCAATTTTCTGGATTTTTGAAAATTTCACTTTTTTGTTCAAATATCCACTAAATGAGGGAATAATATGTGTGAGGGTTCCCCAGTAGAGTTCCAAATGTGTGTGGGTAGATTATATATCCCACGGGGATAAAATTGAAAAAAGTTGAAAAAAATTTTTTTTTGGACTTAGTAATTTTTCCGGCGTTCATCAGACTTTCAGATAGGGGAAATGTCAGTGAACATTCCGATTTCAGTTCCAGAGCGATTCGCCCAATGAGTCCTTGATATTTAGTCGTTTTCAGCCAATTTTCTGGATTTTTGAAAATTTCACTTTTTTGTGAAAATATCCACTAAATGAGGGCATAATATGTGTGAGGGTACCCCAGGAGAGTTCCAAATGTGTGTGGGTAGAATATATATCCCACGGGGATAAAATTGAAAAAAGTTGAAAAATTTTTTTTTTTGGACGTAGTCATTTTTCCGGCGTTTATCAGACTTTCACATAGGGGAAATGTCAGTGAGCGTTCCGATTTCAGTTCCAGAGCGATTTGCCCAATGAGTCCTTGATATTTAGTCGTTTTCAGCAAATTTTTTGGTTTTTTGAAAATTTCACTTTTTTGTGAAAATATCCACTAAGAGAGGGAATAATATGTGTGAGGGTACCCCAGGAGAGTTCCAAATGTGTGTGGGTAGAATATATATCCCACGGGGGTAAAATTGAAAAAAGTTGAAAAATTTTTTTTTTTGAACTTAGTCATTTTTTCGGCGTTTATCAGACTTTCAGATTGGGGAAATGTCAGTGAGCATTCCGATTTCAGTTCCAGAGCGATTCGCCCAATGAGTCCTTGATATTTAGTCGTTTTCAGCCAATTTTCTGGATTTTTGTAAATTTCACTTTTTTGTGAAAATATCCACTAAATGAGGGAATAATATGTGTGAGGGTACCCCGGTAGAGTTCCAAATGTGTGTGGGTAGATTATATATCCCACGGGGGTAAAATTGAAAAAAGTTGAAAAATTTTTTTTTTTGGACTTAGTCATTTTTCTTGCGTTTATCAGACTTTCACATAGGGGAAATGTCAGTGAGCGTTCCGATTTCAGTTCCAGAGCGATTCGCCCAATGAGTACTTGATATTGATATTTAGTCGTTTTCAGCCAATTTTCTGGATTTTTGAAAATTTCACTTTTTTGTGAAAATATCCACTAAATGAGGGAATAATATGTGTGAGGGTTCCCCGGTAGAGTTCCAAATGTGTGTGGGTAGATTATATATCCCACGGGGGTAAAATTGAAAAAAGTTGAAAAATTTTTTTTTTTGGACTTAGTCATTTTTCCTGCGTTTATCAGACTTTCACATAGGGAAAATGTCAGTGAGCGTTCCGATTACAGTTCCAGAGCGATTCGCCCAATGAGTCCTTGATATTTAGTCGTTTTCAGCCAATTTTCTGGATTTTTGAAAATTTCACTTTTTTGTGAAAATATCCACTAAATGAGGGCATAATATGTGTGAGGGTACCCCAGGAGAGTTCCAAATGTGTGTGGGTAGAATATATATCCCACGGGGATAAAATTGAAAAAAGTTGAAAATTTTTTTTTTTTGGACGTAGTCATTTTTCCGGCGTTTATCAGACTTTCACATAGGGGAAATGTCAGTGAGCGTTCCGATTTCAGTTCCAGAGCGATTCGCCCAATGAGTACTTGATATTTAGTCGTTTTCAGCCAATTTTCAGGATTTTTGAAAATTTCACTTTTTTGTGAAAATATCCACTAAATGAGAGAATAATATGTGTGAGGGTACCCCAGGAGAGTTCCAAAAGTGTGTGGGTAGAATATATATCCCACGGGGGTAAAATTGAAAAAAGTTGAAAAAAAATTTTTTTTGGACTTACGAATTTTTCCGGCGTTCATCAGACTTTCAGATAGGGGAAATGTCAGTGAGCATTCCGATTTCAGTTCCAGAGCGATTCGCCCAATGAGTACTTGATATTTAGTCGTTTTCAGTCAATTTTCTGGATTTTTGAAAATTTCACTTTTTTGTTCAAATATCCACTAAATGAGGGAATAATATGTGTGAGGGTACCCCAGTAGAGTTCCAAATGTGTGTGGGTAGAATATATATCCAACGGGGGTAAAATTGAAAAAAGTTGAAAAATTTTTTTTTTTGGACTTAGTCATTTTTCCTGCGTTTATCAGACTTTCACATAGGGAAAATGTCAGTGAGCGTTCCGATTACAGTTCCAGAGCGATTCGCCCAATGAGTCCTTGATATTTAGTCGTTTTCAGCCAATTTTCTGGATTTTTGAAAATTTCACTTTTTTGTGAAAATATCCACTAAATGAGGGAATAATATGTGTGAGGGTTCCCCAGTAGAGTTCCAAATGTGTGTGGGTAGATTATATATCCCACGGGGATAAAATTGAAAAAAGTTGAAAAAAATTTTTTTTTGGACTTAGTAATTTTTCCGGCGTTCATCAGACTTTCAGATAGGGGAAATGTCAGTGAACATTCCGATTTCAGTTCCAGAGCGATTCGCCCAATGAGTCCTTGATATTTAGTCGTTTTCAGCCAATTTTCTGGATTTTTGAAAATTTCACTTTTTTGTGAAAATATCCACTAAATGAGGGCATAATATGTGTGAGGGTACCCCAGGAGAGTTCCAAATGTGTGTGGGTAGAATATATATCCCACGGGGATAAAATTGAAAAAAGTTGAAAAATTTTTTTTTTTGGACGTAGTCATTTTTCCGGCGTTTATCAGACTTTCACATAGGGGAAATGTCAGTGAGCGTTCCGATTTCAGTTCCAGAGCGATTTGCCCAATGAGTCCTTGATATTTAGTCGTTTTCAGCAAATTTTTTGGTTTTTTGAAAATTTCACTTTTTTGTGAAAATATCCACTAAGAGAGGGAATAATATGTGTGAGGGTACCCCAGGAGAGTTCCAAATGTGTGTGGGTAGAATATATATCCCACGGGGGTAAAATTGAAAAAAGTTGAAAAATTTTTTTTTTGAACTTAGTCATTTTTTCGGCGTTTATCAGACTTTCAGATTGGGGAAATGTCAGTGAGCATTCCGATTTCAGTTCCAGAGCGATTCGCCCAATGAGTCCTTGATATTTAGTCGTTTTCAGCCAATTTTCTGGATTTTTGTAAATTTCACTTTTTTGTGAAAATATCCACTAAATGAGGGAATAATATGTGTGAGGGTACCCCGGTAGAGTTCCAAATGTGTGTGGGTAGATTATATATCCCACGGGGGTAAAATTGAAAAAAGTTGAAAAATTTTTTTTTTTGGACTTAGTCATTTTTCTTGCGTTTATCAGACTTTCACATAGGGGAAATGTCAGTGAGCGTTCCGATTTCAGTTCCAGAGCGATTCGCCCAATGAGTACTTGATATTGATATTTAGTCGTTTTCAGCCAATTTTCTGGATTTTTGAAAATTTCACTTTTTTGTGAAAATATCCACTAAATGAGGGAATAATATGTGTGAGGGTTCCCCGGTAGAGTTCCAAATGTGTGTGGGTAGATTATATATCCCACGGGGGTAAAATTGAAAAAAGTTGAAAAATTTTTTTTTTTGGACTTAGTCATTTTTCCTGCGTTTATCAGACTTTCACATAGGGAAAATGTCAGTGAGCGTTCCGATTACAGTTCCAGAGCGATTCGCCCAATGAGTCCTTGATATTTAGTCGTTTTCAGCCAATTTTCTGGATTTTTGAAAATTTCACTTTTTTGTGAAAATATCCACTAAATGAGGGCATAATATGTGTGAGGGTACCCCAGGAGAGTTCCAAATGTGTGTGGGTAGAATATATATCCCACGGGGATAAAATTGAAAAAAGTTGAAAATTTTTTTTTTTTGGACGTAGTCATTTTTCCGGCGTTTATCAGACTTTCACATAGGGGAAATGTCAGTGAGCGTTCCGATTTCAGTTCCAGAGCGATTTGCCCAATGAGTCCTTGATATTTAGTCATTTTCAGCAAATTTTTTGGTTTTTTGAAAATTTCACTTTTTTGTGAAAATATCCACTAAGAGAGGGAATAATATGTGTGAGGGTACCCCAGGAGAGTTCCAAATGTGTGTGGGTAGAATATATATCCCACGGGGGTAAAATTGAAAAAAGTTGAAAAAATTTTTTTTTTGAACTTAGTCATTTTTTCGGCGTTTATCAGACTTTCAGATTGGGGAAATGTCAGTGAGCATTCCGATTTCAGTTCCAGAGCGATTCGCCCAATGAGTCCTTGATATTTAGTCGTTTTCAGCCAATTTTCTGGATTTTTGTAAATTTCACTTTTTTGTGAAAATATCCACTAAATGAGGGAATAATATGTGTGAGGGTACCCCGGTAGAGTTCCAAATGTGTGTGGGTAGATTATATATCCCACGGGGGTAAAATTGAAAAAAGTTGAAAAATTTTTTTTTTTGGACTTAGTCATTTTTCTTGCGTTTATCAGACTTTCACATAGGGGAAATGTCAGTGAGCGTTCCGATTTCAGTTCCAGAGCGATTCGCCCAATGAGTACTTGATATTGATATTTAGTCGTTTTCAGCCAATTTTCTGGATTTTTGAAAATTTCACTTTTTTGTGAAAATATCCACTAAATGAGGGAATAATATGTGTGAGGGTACCCCAGTAGAGTTCCAAATGTGTGTGGGTAGAATATATATCCCACGGGGGTAAAATTGAAAAAAGTTGAAAAAATTTTTTTTTTGGACGTAGTCATTTTTACTGCGTTTATCAGACTTTCACATAGGGGAAATGTCAGTGAGCGTTGCGATTTCAATTCCAGAGCGATTCGCCCAATGAGTACTTGATATTTAGTCGTTTTCAGCCAATTTTCAGGATTTTTGAAAATTTCACTTTTTTGTGAAAATATCCACTAAATGAGAGAATAATATATGTGAGGGTACCCCAGGAGAGTTCCAAATGTGTGTGGGTAGAATATATATCCCACGGGGGTAAAATTGAAAAAAGTTGAAAAAAAATTTTTTTTGGACTTACGAATTTTTCCGGCGTTCATCAGACTTTCAGATAGGGGAAATGTCAGTGAGCATTCCGATTTCAGTTCCAGAGCGATTCGCCCAATGAGTATTTGATATTTAGTCGTTTTCAGTCAATTTTCTGGATTTTTGAAAATTTCACTTTTTTGTTCAAATATCCACTAAATGAGGGAATAATATGTGTGAGGGTACCCCAGTAGAGTTCCAAATGTGTGTGGGTAGAATATATATCCAACGGGGGTAAAATTGAAAAAAGTTGAAAAATTTTTTTTTTTGGACTTAGTCATTTTTCCTGCGTTTATCAGACTTTCACATAGGGAAAATGTCAGTGAGCGTTCCGGTTACAGTTCCAGAGCGATTCGCCCAATGAGTCCTTGATATTTAGTCGTTTTCAGCCAATTTTCTGGATTTTTGAAAATTTCACTTTTTTGTGAAAATATCCACTAAATGAGGGAATAATATGTGTGAGGGTTCCCCGGTAGAGTTCCAAATGTGTGTGGGTAGATTATATATCCCACGGGGGTAAAATTGAAAAAAGTTGAAAAATTTTTCTTTTTGGACTTAGTCATTTTTCCTGCGTTTATCAGACTTTCACATAGGGAAAATGTCAGTGAGCGTTCCGATTACAGTTCCAGAGCGATTCGTCCAATGAGTCCTTGATATTTAGTCGTTTTCAGCCAATTTTCTGGATTTTTGAAAATTTCACTTTTTTGTGAAAATATCCACTAAATGAGGGCATAATATGTGTGAGGGTAACCCCAGGAGAGTTCCAAATGTGTGTGGGTAGAATATATATCCCACGGGGATAAAATTGAAAAAAGTTGAAAAAAATTTTTTTTTGGACTTAGTAATTTTTCCGGCGTTCATCAGACTTTCAGATAGGGGAAATGTCAGTGAACATTCCGATTTCAGTTCCAGAGCGATTCGCCCAATGAGTCCTTGATATTTAGTCGTTTTCAGCCAATTTTCTGGATTTTTGAAAATTTCACTTTTTTGTGAAAATATCCACTAAATGAGGGCATAATATGTGTGAGGGTACCCCAGGAGAGTTCCAAATGTGTGTGGGTAGAATATATATCCCACGGGGATAAAATTGAAAAAAGTTGAAAAATTTTTTTTTTGGACGTAGTCATTTTTCCGGCGTTTATCAGACTTTCACATAGGGGAAATGTCAGTGAGCGTTCCGATTTCAGTTCCAGAGCGATTCGCCCAATGAGTCCTTGATATTTAGTCGTTTTCAGCCAATTTTCTGGATTTTTGAAAATTTCACTTTTTTGTGAAAATATCCACTAAATGAGGGAATAATATGTGTGAGGGTTCCCCGGTAGAGTTCCAAATGTGTGTGGGTAGATTATATATCCCACGGGGGTAAAATTGAAAAAAGTTGAAAAATTTTTTTTTTTGGACTTAGTCATTTTTCCTGCGTTTATCAGACTTTCACATAGGGAAAATGTCAGTGAGCGTTCCGATTACAGTTCCAGAGCGATTCGTCCAATGAGTCCTTGATATTTAGTCGTTTTCAGCCAATTTTCTGGATTTTTGAAAATTTCACTTTTTTGTGAAAATATCCACTAAATGAGGGCATAATATGTGTGAGGGTAACCCCAGGAGAGTTCCAAATGTGTGTGGGTAGAATATATATCCCACGGGGATAAAATTGAAAAAAGTTGAAAAAAATTTTTTTTTGGACTTAGTAATTTTTCCGGCGTTCATCAGACTTTCAGATAGGGGAAATGTCAGTGAACATTCCGATTTCAGTTCCAGAGCGATTCGCCCAATGAGTCCTTGATATTTAGTCGTTTTCAGCCAATTTTCTGGATTTTTGAAAATTTCACTTTTTTGTGAAAATATCCACTAAATGAGGGCATAATATGTGTGAGGGTACCCCAGGAGAGTTCCAAATGTGTGTGGGTAGAATATATATCCCACGGGGATAAAATTGAAAAAAGTTGAAAAATTTTTTTTTTGGACGTAGTCATTTTTCCGGCGTTTATCAGACTTTCACATAGGGGAAATGTCAGTGAGCGTTCCGATTTCAGTTCCAGAGCGATTTGCCCAATGAGTCCTTGATATTTAGTCGTTTTCAGCAAATTTTTTGGTTTTTTGAAAATTTCACTTTTTTGTGAAAATATCCACTAAGAGAGGGAATAATATGTGTGAGGGTACCCCAGGAGAGTTCCAAATGTGTGGGGGTAGAATATATATCCCACGGGGGTAAAATTGAAAAAAGTTGAAAAAATTTTTTTTTTGAACTTAGTCATTTTTTCGGCGTTTATCAGACTTTCAGATTGGGGAAATGTCAGTGAGCGTTCCGATTTCAGTTCCAGAGCGATTCGCCCAATGAGTCCTTGATATTTAGTCGTTTTCAGCCAATTTTCTGGATTTTTGAAAATTTCACTTTTTTCTGTAAATATTCACTAAATGAGAGAATAATATGTGTGAGGGTACCTCAGGAGAGTTCCAAATGTGTGTGGGTAGAATATATATCCCACGGGGGTAAAATTGAAAAAAGTTGAAAACATTTTTTTTTGGACTTAGTAATTTTTCCGGCGTTTATCAGACTTTCACAGGTAGGGGAAATGTCAGTGAGCGTTCCGATTTCAGTTCCAGAGCGATTAGCCCAATGAGTCCTTGATATTTAGTCGTTTTCAGCCAATTTTCTGGATTTTTGGAAATTTCACTTTTTTGTGAACATATTAACTAAATGATGGCATAATATGTGTGAGGGTACCCCAGGAGAGTTCCAAATGTGTGTGGGTAGAATATATATCCCATGGGGGTAAAATTGAAAAAAGTTGAAACATTTTTTTTTTTGGACTTAGTCATTTTTCCTGCGTTTATCAGACTTTCACATAGGGAAAATGTCAGTGAGCGTTCCGATTACAGTTCCAGAGCGATTCGCCCAATGAGTCCTTGATATTTAGTCGTTTTCAGCCAATTTTCTGGATTTTTGAAAATTTCACTTTTTTTGTGAAAATATCCACTAAATGAGGGCATAATATGTGTGAGGGTACCCCAGGAGAGTTCCAAATGTGTGTGGGTATTATATATATCCCACGGGGAAAAAATTGAAAAAAGTTGAAAAATTTTTTTTTTTGGTCGTAGTCATTTTTCCGGCGTTTATCAGACTTTCACATAGGGGAAATGTCAGTGAGCGTTCCGATTTCAGTTCCAGAGCGATTCGCCCAATGAGTCCTTGATATTTAGTCGTTTTCAGCCAATTTTCTGGATTTTTGAAAATTTCACTTTTTTGTGAAAATATTAACTAAATGAGGGCATAATATGTGTGAGGGTACCCCAGGAGAGTTCCAAATGTGTGTGGGTAGAATATATATCCCACGGGGGTAAAATTGAAAAAAGTTGAAAAATTTTTTTTTTTGGACTTAGTCATTTTTCCTGCGTTTATCAGACTTTCACATAGGTAAAATGTCAGTGAGCGTTCCGATTACAGTTCCAGAGTGATTCGCCCAATGAGTCCTTGATATTTAGTCGTTTTCAGCCAATTTTCTGGATTTTTGAAAATTTCACTTTTTTGTGAAAATATCCACTAAATGAGGGCATAATATGTGTGAGGGTACCCCAGGAGAGTTCCAAATGTGTGTGGGTAGAATATATATCCCACGGGGATAAAATTGAAAAAAGTTGAAAAAAATTTTTTTTTGGACTTAGTAATTTTTCGGGCGTTCATCAGACTTTCAGATAGGGGAAATGTCAGTGAACATTCCGATTTCAGTTCCAGAGCGATTCGCCCAATGAGTCCTTGATATTTAGTCGTTTTCAGCCAATTTTCTGGATTTTTGAAAATTTCACTTTTTTGTGAAAATATCCACTAAATGAGGGCATAATATGTGTGAGGGTACCCCAGGAGAGTTCCAAATGTGTGTGGGTAGAATATATATCCCACGGGGATAAAATTGAAAAAAGTTGAAAAATTTTTTTTTTTGGACGTAGTCATTTTTCCGGCGTTTATCATACTTTCACATAGGGGGAATGTCAGTGAGCGTTCCGATTTCAGTTCCAGAGTGATTCGCCCAATGAGTCCTTGATATTTATTCGTTTTCAGCCAATTTTCTGGATTTTTGAAAATTTCACTTTTTTGTTCAAATATCCACTAAATGAGGGAATAATATGTGTGAGGGTACCCCAGTAGAGTTCCAAATGTGTGTGGGTAGAATATATATCCAACGGGGGTAAAATTGAAAAAAGTTGAAAAATTTTTTTTTTTGGACTTAGTCATTTTTCCTGCGTTTATCAGACTTTCACATAGGGAAAATGTCAGTGAGCGTTCCGATTACAGTTCCAGAGCGATTCGCCCAATGAGTCCTTGATATTTAGTCGTTTTCAGCCAATTTTCTGGATTTTTGAAAATTTCACTTTTTTGTGAAAATATCCACTAAATGAGGGAATAATATGTGTGAGGGTTCCCCAGTAGAGTTCCAAATGTGTGTGGGTAGATTATATATCCCACGGGGATAAAATTGAAAAAAGTTGAAAAAAATTTTTTTTTGGACTTAGTAATTTTTCCGGCGTTCATCAGACTTTCAGATAGGGGAAATGTCAGTGAACATTCCGATTTCAGTTCCAGAGCGATTCGCCCAATGAGTCCTTGATATTTAGTCGTTTTCAGCCAATTTTCTGGATTTTTGAAAATTTCACTTTTTTGTGAAAATATCCACTAAATGAGGGCATAATATGTGTGAGGGTACCCCAGGAGAGTTCCAAATGTGTGTGGGTAGAATATATATCCCACGGGGATAAAATTGAAAAAAGTTGAAAAATTTTTTTTTTTGGACGTAGTCATTTTTCCGGCGTTTATCAGACTTTCACATAGGGGAAATGTCAGTGAGCGTTCCGATTTCAGTTCCAGAGCGATTTGCCCAATGAGTCCTTGATATTTAGTCGTTTTCAGCAAATTTTTTGGTTTTTTGAAAATTTCACTTTTTTGTGAAAATATCCACTAAGAGAGGGAATAATATGTGTGAGGGTACCCCAGGAGAGTTCCAAATGTGTGTGGGTAGAATATATATCCCACGGGGGTAAAATTGAAAAAAGTTGAAAAATTTTTTTTTTTGAACTTAGTCATTTTTTCGGCGTTTATCAGACTTTCAGATTGGGGAAATGTCAGTGAGCATTCCGATTTCAGTTCCAGAGCGATTCGCCCAATGAGTCCTTGATATTTAGTCGTTTTCAGCCAATTTTCTGGATTTTTGTAAATTTCACTTTTTTGTGAAAATATCCACTAAATGAGGGAATAATATGTGTGAGGGTACCCCGGTAGAGTTCCAAATGTGTGTGGGTAGATTATATATCCCACGGGGGTAAAATTGAAAAAAGTTGAAAAATTTTTTTTTTTGGACTTAGTCATTTTTCTTGCGTTTATCAGACTTTCACATAGGGGAAATGTCAGTGAGCGTTCCGATTTCAGTTCCAGAGCGATTCGCCCAATGAGTACTTGATATTGATATTTAGTCAGTTTCAGCCAATTTTCTGGATTTTTGAAAATTTCACTTTTTTGTGAAAATATCCACTAAATGAGGGAATAATATGTGTGAGGGTTCCCCGGTAGAGTTCCAAATGTGTGTGGGTAGATTATATATCCCACGGGGGTAAAATTGAAAAAAGTTGAAAAATTTTTTTTTTTGGACTTAGTCATTTTTCCTGCGTTTATCAGACTTTCACATAGGGAAAATGTCAGTGAGCGTTCCGATTACAGTTCCAGAGCGATTCGCCCAATGAGTCCTTGATATTTAGTCGTTTTCAGCCAATTTTCTGGATTTTTGAAAATTTCACTTTTTTGTGAAAATATCCACTAAATGAGGGCATAATATGTGTGAGGGTACCCCAGGAGAGTTCCAAATGTGTGTGGGTAGAATATATATCCCACGGGGATAAAATTGAAAAAAGTTGAAAATTTTTTTTTTTTGGACGTAGTCATTTTTCCGGCGTTTATCAGACTTTCACATAGGGGAAATGTCAGTGAGCGTTCCGATTTCAGTTCCAGAGCGATTTGCCCAATGAGTCCTTGATATTTAGTCATTTTCAGCAAATTTTTTGGTTTTTTGAAAATTTCACTTTTTTGTGAAAATATCCACTAAGAGAGGGAATAATATGTGTGAGGGTACCCCAGGAGAGTTCCAAATGTGTGTGGGTAGAATATATATCCCACGGGGGTAAAATTGAAAAAAGTTGAAAAAATTTTTTTTTTGAACTTAGTCATTTTTTCGGCGTTTATCAGACTTTCAGATTGGGGAAATGTCAGTGAGCATTCCGATTTCAGTTCCAGAGCGATTCGCCCAATGAGTCCTTGATATTTAGTCGTTTTCAGCCAATTTTCTGGATTTTTGTAAATTTCACTTTTTTGTGAAAATATCCACTAAATGAGGGAATAATATGTGTGAGGGTACCCCGGTAGAGTTCCAAATGTGTGTGGGTAGATTATATATCCCACGGGGGTAAAATTGAAAAAAGTTGAAAAATTTTTTTTTTTGGACTTAGTCATTTTTCTTGCGTTTATCAGACTTTCACATAGGGGAAATGTCAGTGAGCGTTCCGATTTCAGTTCCAGAGCGATTCGCCCAATGAGTACTTGATATTGATATTTAGTCGTTTTCAGCCAATTTTCTGGATTTTTGAAAATTTCACTTTTTTGTGAAAATATCCACTAAATGAGGGAATAATATGTGTGAGGGTACCCCAGTAGAGTTCCAAATGTGTGTGGGTAGAATATATATCCCACGGGGGTAAAATTGAAAAAAGTTGAAAAAATTTTTTTTTTGGACGTAGTCATTTTTACTGCGTTTATCAGACTTTCACATAGGGGAAATGTCAGTGAGCGTTGCGATTTCAATTCCAGAGCGATTCGCCCAATGAGTACTTGATATTTAGTCGTTTTCAGCCAATTTTCAGGATTTTTGAAAATTTCACTTTTTTGTGAAAATATCCACTAAATGAGAGAATAATATATGTGAGGGTACCCCAGGAGAGTTCCAAATGTGTGTGGGTAGAATATATATCCCACGGGGGTAAAATTGAAAAAAGTTGAAAAAAAATTTTTTTTGGACTTACGAATTTTTCCGGCGTTCATCAGACTTTCAGATAGGGGAAATGTCAGTGAGCATTCCGATTTCAGTTCCAGAGCGATTCGCCCAATGAGTACTTGATATTTAGTCGTTTTCAGTCAATTTTCTGGATTTTTGAAAATTTCACTTTTTTGTTCAAATATCCACTAAATGAGGGAATAATATGTGTGAGGGTACCCCAGTAGAGTTCCAAATGTGTGTGGGTAGAATATATATCCAACGGGGGTAAAATTGAAAAAAGTTGAAAAATTTTTTTTTTTGGACTTAGTCATTTTTCCTGCGTTTATCAGACTTTCACATAGGGAAAATGTCAGTGAGCGTTCCGATTACAGTTCCAGAGCGATTCGCCCAATGAGTCCTTGATATTTAGTCGTTTTCAGCCAATTTTCTGGATTTTTGAAAATTTCACTTTTTTGTGAAAATATCCACTAAATGAGGGAATAATATGTGTGAGAGTTCCCCGGTAGAGTTCCAAATGTGTGTGGGTAGATTATATATCCCACGGGGGTAAAATTGAAAAAAGTTGAAAAATTTTTTTTTTTGGACTTAGTCATTTTTCCTGCGTTTATCAGACTTTCACATAGGGAAAATGTCAGTGAGCGTTCCGATTACAGTTCCAGAGCGATTCGTCCAATGAGTCCTTGATATTTAGTCGTTTTCAGCCAATTTTCTGGATTTTTGAAAATTTCACTTTTTTGTGAAAATATCCACTAAATGAGGGCATAATATGTGTGAGGGTAACCCCAGGAGAGTTCCAAATGTGTGTGGGTAGAATATATATCCCACGGGGATAAAATTGAAAAAAGTTGAAAAAAATTTTTTTTTGGACTTAGTAATTTTTCCGGCGTTCATCAGACTTTCAGATAGGGGAAATGTCAGTGAACATTCCGATTTCAGTTCCAGAGCGATTCGCCCAATGAGTCCTTGATATTTAGTCGTTTTCAGCCAATTTTCTGGATTTTTGAAAATTTCACTTTTTTGTGAAAATATCCACTAAATGAGGGCATAATATGTGTGAGGGTACCCCAGGAGAGTTCCAAATGTGTGTGGGTAGAATATATATCCCACGGGGATAAAATTGAAAAAAGTTGAAAAATTTTTTTTTTGGACGTAGTCATTTTTCCGGCGTTTATCAGACTTTCACATAGGGGAAATGTCAGTGAGCGTTCCGATTTCAGTTCCAGAGCGATTTGCCCAATGAGTCCTTGATATTTAGTCGTTTTCAGCAAATTTTTTGGTTTTTTGAAAATTTCACTTTTTTGTGAAAATATCCACTAAGAGAGGGAATAATATGTGTGAGGGTACCCCAGGAGAGTTCCAAATGTGTGGGGGTAGAATATATATCCCACGGGGGTAAAATTGAAAAAAGTTGAAAAAATTTTTTTTTTGAACTTAGTCATTTTTTCGGCGTTTATCAGACTTTCAGATTGGGGAAATGTCAGTGAGCGTTCCGATTTCAGTTCCAGAGCGATTCGCCCAATGAGTCCTTGATATTTAGTCGTTTTCAGCCAATTTTCTGGATTTTTGAAAATTTCACTTTTTTCTGTAAATATTCACTAAATGAGAGAATAATATGTGTGAGGGTACCTCAGGAGAGTTCCAAATGTGTGTGGGTAGAATATATATCCCACGGGGGTAAAATTGAAAAAAGTTGAAAACATTTTTTTTTGGACTTAGTAATTTTTCCGGCGTTTATCAGACTTTCACAGGTAGGGGAAATGTCAGTGAGCGTTCCGATTTCAGTTCCAGAGCGATTAGCCCAATGAGTCCTTGATATTTAGTCGTTTTCAGCCAATTTTCTGGATTTTTGGAAATTTCACTTTTTTGTGAACATATTAACTAAATGATGGCATAATATGTGTGAGGGTACCCCAGGAGAGTTCCAAATGTGTGTGGGTAGAATATATATCCCATGGGGGTAAAATTGAAAAAAGTTGAAACATTTTTTTTTTTGGACTTAGTCATTTTTCCTGCGTTTATCAGACTTTCACATAGGGAAAATGTCAGTGAGCGTTCCGATTACAGTTCCAGAGCGATTCGCCCAATGAGTCCTTGATATTTAGTCGTTTTCAGCCAATTTTCTGGATTTTTGAAAATTTCACTTTTTTTGTGAAAATATCCACTAAATGAGGGCATAATATGTGTGAGGGTACCCCAGGAGAGTTCCAAATGTGTGTGGGTATTATATATATCCCACGGGGAAAAAATTGAAAAAAGTTGAAAAATTTTTTTTTTTGGTCGTAGTCATTTTTCCGGCGTTTATCAGACTTTCACATAGGGGAAATGTCAGTGAGCGTTCCGATTTCAGTTCCAGAGCGATTCGCCCAATGAGTCCTTGATATTTAGTCGTTTTCAGCCAATTTTCTGGATTTTTGAAAATTTCACTTTTTTGTGAAAATATTAACTAAATGAGGGCATAATATGTGTGAGGGTACCCCAGGAGAGTTCCAAATGTGTGTGGGTAGAATATATATCCCACGGGGGTAAAATTGAAAAAAGTTGAAAAATTTTTTTTTTTGGACTTAGTCATTTTTCCTGCGTTTATCAGACTTTCACATAGGTAAAATGTCAGTGAGCGTTCCGATTACAGTTCCAGAGTGATTCGCCCAATGAGTCCTTGATATTTAGTCGTTTTCAGCCAATTTTCTGGATTTTTGAAAATTTCACTTTTTTGTGAAAATATCCACTAAATGAAGGCATAATATGTGTGAGGGTACCCCAGGAGAGTTCCAAATGTGTGTGGGTAGAATATATATCCCACGGGGATAAAATTGAAAAAAGTTGAAAAAAATTTTTTTTTGGACTTAGTAATTTTTCGGGCGTTCATCAGACTTTCAGATAGGGGAAATGTCAGTGAACATTCCGATTTCAGTTCCAGAGCGATTCGCCCAATGAGTCCTTGATATTTAGTCGTTTTCAGCCAATTTTCTGGATTTTTGAAAATTTCACTTTTTTGTGAAAATATCCACTAAATGAGGGCATAATATGTGTGAGGGTACCCCAGGAGAGTTCCAAATGTGTGTGGGTAGAATATATATCCCACGGGGATAAAATTTAAAAAAGTTGAAAAATTTTTTTTTTTGGACGTAGTCATTTTTCCGGCGTTTATCATACTTTCACATAGGGGGAATGTCAGTGAGCGTTCCGATTTCAGTTCCAGAGTGATTCGCCCAATGAGTCCTTGATATTTATTCGTTTTCAGCCAATTTTCTGGATTTTTGAAAATTTCACTTTTTTGTGAAAATATCCACTAAATGAGAGAATAATATGTGTGAGGGTACCCCAGGAGAGTTCCAAATGTGTGTGGGTAGAATATATATCCCACGGGGGTAAAATTTAAAAAAAGTTTAAAAAAAATTTTTTTTGGACTTAGTAATTTTTCGGGCGTTCATCAGACTTTCAGATAGGGGAAATGTCAGTGAACATTCCGATTTCAGTTCCAGAGCGATTCGCCCAATGAGTCCTTGATATTTAGTCGTTTTCAGCCAATTTTCTGGATTTTTGAAAATTTCACTTTTTTGTGAAAATATCCACTAAATGAGGGCATAATATGTGTGAGGGTACCCCAGGAGAGTTCCAAATGTGTGTGGGTAGAATATATATCCCACGGGGATAAAATTGAAAAAAGTTGAAAAATTTTTTTTTTTGGACGTAGTCATTTTTCCGGCGTTTATCATACTTTCACATAGGGGGAATGTCAGTGAGCGTTCCGATTTCAGTTCCAGAGTGATTCGCCCAATGAGTCCTTGATATTTATTCGTTTTCAGCCAATTTTCTGGATTTTTGAAAATTTCACTTTTTTGTGAAAATATCCACTAAATGAGAGAATAATATGTGTGAGGGTACCCCAGGAGAGTTCCAAATGTGTGTGGGTAGAATATATATCCCACGGGGGTAAAATTGAAAAAAGTTGAAAACATTTTTTTTTGGGACTTAGTAATTTTTCCGGCATTTATCAGACTTTCACAGATAGGGGAAATGTCAGTGAGCGTTCCGATTTCAGTTCCAGAGCGATTCGCCCAATGAGTCCTTGATATTTAGTCGTTTTCAGCCAATTTTCTGGATTTTTGAAAATTTCACTTTTTTGTGAAAATATCCACTAAATGAGGGCATAATATGTGTGAGGGTACCCCAGGAGAGTTCCAAATGTGTGTGGGTAGAATATATATCCCACGGGGATAAAATTGAAAAAAGTTGAAATATTTTTTTTTTTTGGACGTAGTCATTTTTCCGGCGTTTATCATACTTTCACATAGGGGGAATGTCAGTGAGCGTTCCGATTTCAGTTCCAGAGCGATTCGCCCAATGAGTCCTTGATATTTAGTCGTTTTCAGCCAATTTTCTGGATTTTTGAAAATTTCACTTTTTTGTGAAAATATCAACTAAATGAGGGCATAATATGTGTGAGGGTACCCCAGGAGAGTTCCAAATGTGTGTGGGTAGAATATATATCCCACGGGGGTAAAATTGAAAAAAGTTGAAAAATTATTTTTTTTGGACTTAGTCATTTTTTCGGCGTTTATCAGACTTTCAGATTGGGGAAATGTCAGTGAGCGTTCCGATTTCAGTTCCAGAGCGATTCGCCCAATGAGTCCTTGATATTTAGTCGTTTTCAGGCAATTTTCTGGATTTTTGAAAATTTCACTTTTTTGTGAAAATATCCACTAAATGAGGGCATAATATGTGTGAGGGTACCCCAGGAGAGTTCCAAATGTGTGTGGGTAGAATATATATCCCAAGGGGGTAAAATTGAAAAAAGTTGAAAAAAAATTTTTTTTGAACTTAGTCATTTTTTCGGCGTTTATCAGACTTTCAGATTGGGGAAATGTCAGTGAGCGTTCCGATTTCAGTTCCAGAGCGATTCGCCCAATGAGTCTTTGATATTTAGTCGTTTTCAGCCAATTTTCTGGATTTTTGAAAATTTCACTTTTTTGTGAAAATATCCACTAAATGAGTTCATAATATGTGTGAGGGTACCCCAGGAGAGTTCCAAATGTGTGTGGGCAGAATATATATCCCACGGGGGTAAAATTGAAAAAAAGTTTAAAAAAAATTTTTTTTAGACTTAGTAATTTTTCCGGCATTTATCAGACTTTCAGATAGGGGAAAGGTCAGTGAGCGTTCAGATTTCAGTTCCAGAGCGATTCGCCCAATGAGTACTTGATATTTAGTCGTTTTCAGCCAATTTTCTGGATTTTTGAAAATTTCACTTTTTTGTGAAAATATTCACTAAATGAGAGAATAATATGTGTGAGGGTACCTCAGGAGAGTTCCAAATGTGTGTGGGTAGAATATATATCCCACGGGGGTAAAATAGAAAAAAGTTGAAATCATTTTTTTTTGGGACTTAGTAATTTTTCCGGCGTTTATCAGACTTTCTCAGATAGGGGAAATGTCAGTGAGCGTTCCGATTTCAGTTCCAGAGCGATTCGCCCAATCAGTCCTTGATATTTAGTCGTTTTCAGCCAATTTTCTGGATTTTTGAAAATTTCACTTTTTTGTGAAAATATTAACTAAATGAGGGCATAATATGTGTGAGGGTACCCCAGGAGAGTTCCAAATGTGTGTGGGTAGAATATATATCCCACGGGGGTAAAATTGAAAAAAGTTGAAAAATTTTTTTTTTTGGACTTAATCATTTTTCCTGCGTTTATCAGAATTTCACATAGGGAAAATGTCAGTGAGCATTCCGATTACAGTTCCAGAGCGATTCACCCAATGAGTCCTTAATATTTAGTCGTTTTCAGCCAATTTTCTGGATTTTTGAAAATTTCACTTTTTTGTGAAAATATCCACTAAATGAGGGCATAATATGTGTGAGGGTACCCCAGGAGAGTTCCAAATGTGTGTGGGTAGAATATATATCCCACGGGGATAAAATTGAAAAAAGTTGAAAAATTTTTTTTTTTGGACGTAGTCATTTTTCCGCCGTTTATCATACTTTCACATAGGGGGAATGTCAGTGAGCGTTCCGATTTCAGTTCCAGAGTGATTCGCCCAATGAGTCCTTGATATTTAGTCGTTTTCAGCCAATTTTCTGGATTTTTGAAAATTTCACTTTTTTGTGAAAATATCCACTAAATGAGAGAATAATATGTGTGAGGGTACCCCAGGAGAGTTCCAAATGTGTGTGGGTAGAATATATATCCCACGGGGGTAAAATTTAAAAAAAGTTTAAAAAAAATTTTTTTTGGACTTAGTCATTTTTTTGGCGTTTATCAGACTTTCAGATTGGGGAAATGTCAGTGAGCGTTCCGATTTCAGTTCCAGAGCGATTCGCCCAATGAGTCCTTGATATTTAGTCGTTTTCAGCCAATTTTCTGGATTTTTGAAAATTTCACTTTTTTGTGAAAATATCCACTAAATGAGGGAATAATATGTGTGAGGGTACCCCAGGAGAGTTCCAAATGTGTGTGGGTAGAATATATATCCCACGGGGGTAAAATTGAAAAAAGTTGAAAAATTATTTTTTTTGGACTTAGTCATTTTTTCGGCGTTTATCAGACTTTCAGATTGGGGAAATGTCAGTGAGCGTTCCGATTTCAGTTCCAGAGCGATTCGCCCAATGAGTCCTTGATATTTAGTCGTTTTCAGGCAATTTTCTGGATTTTTGAAAATTTCACTTTTTTGTGAAAATATCCACTAAATGAGGGCATAATATGTGTGAGGGTACCCCAGGAGAGTTCCAAATGTGTGTGGGTAGAATATATATCCCAAGGGGGTAAAATTGAAAAAAGTTGAAAAAAAATTTTTTTTGAACTTAGTCATTTTTTCGGCGTTTATCAGACTTTCAGATTGGGGAAATGTCAGTGAGCGTTCCGATTTCAGTTCCAGAGCGATTCGCCCAATGAGTCTTTGATATTTAGTCGTTTTCAGCCAATTTTCTGGATTTTTGAAAATTTCACTTTTTTGTGAAAATATCCACTAAATGAGTTCATAATATGTGTGAGGGTACCCCAGGAGAGTTCCAAATGTGTGTGGGCAGAATATATATCCCACGGGGGTAAAATTGAAAAAAAGTTTAAAAAAAATTTTTTTTAGACTTAGTAATTTTTCCGGCATTTATCAGACTTTCAGATAGGGGAAAGGTCAGTGAGCGTTCAGATTTCAGTTCCAGAGCGATTCGCCCAATGAGTACTTGATATTTAGTCGTTTTCAGCCAATTTTCTGGATTTTTGAAAATTTCACTTTTTTGTGAAAATATTCACTAAATGAGAGAATAATATGTGTGAGGGTACCTCAGGAGAGTTCCAAATGTGTGTGGGTAGAATATATATCCCACGGGGGTAAAATAGAAAAAAGTTGAAATCATTTTTTTTTGGGACTTAGTAATTTTTCCGGCGTTTATCAGACTTTCTCAGATAGGGGAAATGTCAGTGAGCGTTCCGATTTCAGTTCCAGAGCGATTCGCCCAATCAGTCCTTGATATTTAGTCGTTTTCAGCCAATTTTCTGGATTTTTGAAAATTTCACTTTTTTGTGAAAATATTAACTAAATGAGGGCATAATATGTGTGAGGGTACCCCAGGAGAGTTCCAAATGTGTGTGGGTAGAATATATATCCCACGGGGGTAAAATTGAAAAAAGTTGAAAAATTTTTTTTTTTGGACTTAATCATTTTTCCTGCGTTTATCAGAATTTCACATAGGGAAAATGTCAGTGAGCATTCCGATTACAGTTCCAGAGCGATTCACCCAATGAGTCCTTAATATTTAGTCGTTTTCAGCCAATTTTCTGGATTTTTGAAAATTTCACTTTTTTGTGAAAATATCCACTAAATGAGGGCATAATATGTGTGAGGGTACCCCAGGAGAGTTCCAAATGTGTGTGGGTAGAATATATATCCCACGGGGATAAAATTGAAAAAAGTTGAAAAATTTTTTTTTTTGGACGTAGTCATTTTTCCGCCGTTTATCATACTTTCACATAGGGGGAATGTCAGTGAGCGTTCCGATTTCAGTTCCAGAGTGATTCGCCCAATGAGTCCTTGATATTTAGTCGTTTTCAGCCAATTTTCTGGATTTTTGAAAATTTCACTTTTTTGTGAAAATATCCACTAAATGAGAGAATAATATGTGTGAGGGTACCCCAGGAGAGTTCCAAATGTGTGTGGGTAGAATATATATCCCACGGGGGTAAAATTTAAAAAAAGTTTAAAAAAAATTTTTTTTGGACTTAGTCATTTTTTTGGCGTTTATCAGACTTTCAGATTGGGGAAATGTCAGTGAGCGTTCCGATTTCAGTTCCAGAGCGATTCGCCCAATGAGTCCTTGATATTTAGTCGTTTTCAGCCAATTTTCTGGATTTTTGAAAATTTCACTTTTTTGTGAAAATATCCACTAAATGAGGGAATAATATGTGTGAGGGTACCCCAGGAGAGTTCCAAATGTGTGTGGGTAGAATATTTATCCCACGGGGATAAAATTGAAAAAAGTAAAAAAAAATATTTTTTTGGACTTAGTAATTTTTCCGGCGTTCATCAGACTTTCAGATAGGGGAAATGTCAGTGAGCAGTCCGATTTCAGTTCCAGAGCGATTCGCCCAATGAGTCCTTGATATTTAGTCGTTTTCAGCCAATATTCTGGATTTTTGAAAATGTCACTTTTTTGTGAAAATATCCACTAAATGAGAGAATAATATGTGTGAGGGTACCCCAGGAGAGTTCCAAATGTGTGTGGGTAGAATATATAGCCCACGGGGGTAAAATTGAAAAAAGTTGAAAAAAATTTTTTTTTGAACTTAGTCATTTTTCCTGCGTTTATCAGACTTTCACATAGGGGAAATGTGAGTGAGCATTCCGATTTCAGTTCCAGAGCGATTCGCCCAATGAGTCCTTGATATTTAGTCGTTGTCAGCCAATTTTCTGGATTTTTGAAAATTTCACTTTTTTGTAAAAATATCCACTAAATGAGAGAATAATATGTGTGAGGGTACCCCAGGAGAGTTCCAAATGTGTGTGGGTAGAATATATATCCCACGGGGATAAAATTGAAAAAAGTTGAAAAAAAATTTTTTCTTGGACTTAGTAATTTTTCCGTCGTTTATCAAACTTTCAGATACGGAAAATGTCAGTGAGCGTTCCGATTTCAGTTCCAGAGCGATTCGCCCAATGAGTCCTTGATATTTAGTCGTTTTCAGCCAATTTTCTGGTTTTTAGAAAATTTCACTTTTTTGTGAAAATATCCACTAAATGAGGGCATAATATGTGTGAGGGTACCCCAGGAGAGTTCCAAATGTGTGTGGGTAGAATATATATCCTACGGGGATAAAATTGAAAAATGTTGAAAAAAATTTTTTTTGGACTTAGTAATTTTTCCGGCGTTCATCAGACTTTCAGATAGGGGAAATGTCAGTGAGCATTCTGATTTCAGTTCCAGAGCGATTCGCCCAATGAGTCCTTGATATTTAGTCGTTTTCAGCCAATTTTCTGGATTTTTGAAAATTTCACTTTTTTGTGAAAATATTAACTAAATGAGGGCATAATATGTGTGAGGGTACCCCAGGAGAGTTCCAAATGTGTGTGGGTAGAATATATATCCCACGGGGGTAAAATTGAAAAAAGTTGAAAAATTTTTTTTTTTGGACTTAATCATTTTTCCTGCGTTTATCAGACTTTCACATAGGGAAAATGTCAGTGAGCATTCCGATTACAGTTCCAGAGCGATTCACCCAATGAGTCCTTGATATTTAGTCGTTTTCAGCCAATTTTCTGGATTTTTGAAAATTTCACTTTTTTGTGAAAATATCCACTAAATGAGGGCATAATATGTGTGAGGGTACCCCAGGAGAGTTCCAAATGTGTGTGAGTAGAATATATATCCCACGGGGGTAAAATTGAAAAAAGTTGAAAAAAAAATTTTCTTGGACTTAGTCATTTTTCCTGCGTTTATCAGACTTTCACATAGGTGAAATGTGAGTGAGCGTTCCCATTTCAGTTCCAGAGCGATTCGCCCAATGAGTCCTTGATATTTAGTCGTTTTCAGCCAATTTTCTGGATTTTTGAAAATTTCACTTTTTTGTGAAAATATCCACTAAATGAGAGAATAATATGTGTGAGGGTACCCCAGGAGAGTTCCAAATGTGTGTGGGTAGAATATAAATCCCACGGGGATAAAATTGAAAAATGTTGAAAAAAATTTTTTTTGGACTTAGTAATTTTTCCGGCGTTCATCAGACTTTCAGATAGGGGAAATGTCAGTGAGCATTCTGATTTCAGTTCCAGAGCGATTCGCCCAATGAGTCCTTGATATTTAGTCGTTTTCAGCCAATTTTCTGAATTTTTGAAAACTTCACTTTTTTGTGAAAATATCCACTAAATGAGGGAATAATATGTGTGAGGGTACCCCAGGAGAGTTCCAAATGTGTGTGGGTAGAATATATATCCCACGGGGATAAAATTGAAAAAAGTTGAAAAAAATTTTTTTTTAGACTTAGTAATTTTTCCGGCGTTTATCAGACTTTCAGATATGGGAAATGTCAGTGAGCGTTGCAATTTCAGTTCCAGAGCGATTCGCCCAATGAGTCCTGGATATTTAGTGGTTTTCAGCCAATTTTCTGGATTTTTGAAAATTTCACTTTTTTTGTGAAAATATCCACTAAATAAGTGAATAATATGTGTGAGGGTACCCCAGGAGAGTTCCAAATGTGTGTGAGTAGAATATATATCCCACGGGGGTAAAATTGAAAAAAGTTGAAAAAAATTTTTTCTTGGACTTAGTCATTTTTCCTGCGTTTATCAGACTTTCACATAGGTGAAATGTGAGTGAGCGTTCCGCTTTCAGTTCCAGAGCGATTCGCCTCATGAGTCCTTGATATTTAGTCGTTTTCAGCCAATTTTCTGGATTTTTGAAAATTTCACTTTTTTGTGAAAATATCCACTAAATGAGGGAATAATATATGTGAGGGTACCCCAGTAGAGTTCCAAATGTGTGTGGGTAGAATATATATCCCACGGGGATAAAATTGAAAAAAGTTGAAAAAAAATTTTTTTTTGGACTTAGTAATTTTTCCGGCGTTTATCAAACTTTCAGATACGGAAAATGTCAGTGAGCGTTCCGATTTCAGTTCCAGAGCGATTCGCCCAATGAGTCCTTGATATTTAGTCGTTTTCAGCCAATTTTCTGGTTTTTAGAAAATTTCACTTTTTTGTGAAAATAACCACTAAATGAGGGCATAATATGTGTGAGGGTACCCCAGGAGAGTTCCAAATGTGTGTGGGTAGAATATATAGCCCACGTGGGTAAAATTGAAAAAAGTTGAAAAAAAATATTTTTTTGGACTTAGTAATTTTTCCGGCGTTCATCAGACTTTCAGATAGGGGAAATGTCAGTGAGCATTCCGATTTCAGTTCCAGAGCGATTCGCCCAATGAGTCCTTGATATTTAGTCGTTTTCAGCCAATTTTCTGGATTTTTGAAAATTTCACTTTTTTGTGAAAATATCCACTAAATGAGAGAATAATATGTGTGAGGGTACCCCAGGAGAGTTCCAAATGTGTGTGGGTAGAATATATATCCCACGGGGATAAAATTGAAAAAAGTTGAAAAAAAATTTTTTTTTGGACTTAGTAATTTTTCCGGCGTTTATCAAACTTTCAGATACGGAAAATGTCAGTGAGCGTTCCGATTTCAGTTCCAGAGCGATTCGCCCAATGAGTCCTTGATATTTAGTCGTTTTCAGCCAATTTTCTGGATTTTTGAAAATTTCACTTTTTTGTGAAAATATCCACTAAATGAGGGAATAATATGTGTGAGGGTACCCCAGGAGAGTTCCAAATGTGTGTGGGTAGAATATTTATCCCACGGGTATAAAATTGAAAAAAGTAAAAAAAAATATTTTTTTGGACTTAGTAATTTTTCCGGCGTTCATCAGACTTTCAGATAGGGGAAATGTCAGTGAGCAGTCCGATTTCAGTTCCAGAGCGATTCGCCCAATGAGTCCTTGATATTTAGTCGTTTTCAGCCAATATTCTGGATTTTTGAAAATGTCACTTTTTTGTGAAAATATCCACTAAATGAGAGAATAATATGTGTGAGGGTACCCCAGGAGAGTTCCAAATGTGTGTGGGTAGAATATATAGCCCACGGGGGTAAAATTGAAAAAAGTTGAAAAAATTTTTTTTTTGAACTTAGTCATTTTTCCTGCGTTTATCAGACTTTCACATAGGGGAAATGTGAGTGAGCATTCCGATTTCAGTTCCAGAGCGATTCGCCCAATGAGTCCTTGATATTTAGTCGTTGTCAGCCAATTGTCTGGATTTTTGAAAATTTCACTTTTTTGTAAAAATATCCACTAAATGAGAGAATAATATGTGTGAGGGTACCCCAGGAGAGTTCCAAATGTGTGTGGGTAGAATATATATCCCACGGGGATAAAATTGAAAAAAGTTGAAAAAAAATTTTTTCTTTTACTTAGTAATTTTTCCGTCGTTTATCAAACTTTCAGATACGGAAAATGTCAGTGAGCGTTCCGATTTCAGTTCCAGAGCGATTCGCCCAATGAGTCCTTGATATTTAGTCGTTTTCAGCCAATTTTCTGGTTTTTAGAAAATTTCACTTTTTTGTGAAAATATCCACTAAATGAGGGCATAATATGTGTGAGGGTACCCCAGGAGAGTTCCAAATGTGTGTGGGTAGAATATATATCCTACGGGGATAAAATTGAAAAATGTTGAAAAAAATTTTTTTTGGACTTAGTAATTTTTCCGGCGTTCATCAGACTTTCAGATAGGGGAAATGTCAGTGAGCATTCTGATTTCAGTTCCAGAGCGATTCGCCCAATGAGTCCTTGATATTTAGTCGTTTTCAGCCAATTTTCTGGATTTTTGAAAATTTCACTTTTTTGTAAAAATATCCACTAAATGAGAGAATAATATGTGTGAGGGTACCCCAGGAGAGTTCCAAATGTGTGTGGGTAGAATATATATCCCACGGGGATAAAATTGAAAAAAGTTGAAAAAAATTTTTTTTTAGACTTAGTAATTTTTCCGGCGTTTATCAGACTTTCAGATAGGGGAAATGTCAGTGAGCGTTGCGATTTCAGTTCCAGAGCGATTCGCCCAATGAGTCCTTGATATTTAGTGGTTTTCAGCCAATTTTCTGGATTTTTGAAAATTTCACTTTTTTGTGAAAATATCCACTAAATGAGTGAATAATATGTGTGAGGGTACCCCAGGAGAGTTCCAAATGTGTGAGTAGAATATATATCCCACGGGGGTAAAATTGAAAAAAGTTGAAAAAATTTTTTTCTTGGACTTAGTCATTTTTCCTGCGTTTATCAGACTTTCACATAGGTGAAATGTGAGTGAGCGTTCCGCTTTCAGTTCCAGAGCGATTCGCCCATGAGTCCTTGATATTTAGTCGTTTTCAGACAATTTTCTGGATTTTTGAAAATTTCACTTTTTTGTGAAAATATCCACTAAATGAGGGAATAATATATGTGAGGGTACCCCAGGAGAGTTCCAAATGTGTGTGGGTAGAATATAAATCCCACGGGGATAAAATTGAAAAATGTTGAAAAAAATTTTTTTTGGACTTAGTAATTTTTCCGGCGTTCATCAGACTTTCAGATAGGGGAAATGTCAGTGAGCATTCTGATTTCAGTTCCAGAGCGATTCGCCCAATGAGTCCTTGATATTTAGTCGTTTTCAGCCAATTTTCTGGATTTTTGAAAATTTCACTTTTTTGTGAAAATATCCACTAAATGAGAGAATAATATGTGTGACGGTACCCCAGGAGAGTTCCAAATGTGTGTGGGTAGAATATATATCCCACGGGGATAAAATTGAAAAAAGTAAAAAAAAATATTTTTTTTGGACTTAGTCATTTTTCCGGCGTTTATCAAACTTTCAGATAGGGGAAATGTCAGTGAGCATTCCGATTTCAGTTCCAGAGCGATTCGCCCAATGAGTCCTTGATATTTAGTCGTTTTCAGCCAATTTTCTGGATTTTTGAAAATTTCACTTTTTTGTAATAATATCCACTAAATGAGAGAATAATATGTGTGAGAGTACCCCAGGAGAGTTCCAAATGTGTGTGGGTAGAATATATATCCCACGGGGATAAAATTGGAAAAAAGTTGAAAAAAAATTTTTTTTTGGACTTAGTAATTTTTCCGGCGTTTATCAGACTTTCAGATAGGGAAAATGTCAGTGAGCATTCCGATTTCAGTTCCAGAGCGATTCGCCCAATGAGTCCTTGATATTTAGTCGTTTTCAGCCAATTTTCTGGTTTTTAGAAAATTTCACTTTTTTGTGAAAAAAACCACTAAATGAGGGCATAATATGTGTGAGGGTACCCCAGGAGAGTTCCAAATGTGTGTGGGTAGAATATATAGCCCACGGGGGTAAAATTGAAAAAAGTTGAAAAAAAATTTTTTTTGGACTTAGTAATTTTTCTGCCGTTTATCATACTGTCAGATAGGGGAAATGTCAGTGAGCGTTCCGATTTCAGTTCCAGAGCGATTCGCCCAATGAGTCCTTGATATTTAGACGTTTTCAGCCAATTTTCTGGATTTTTGAAAATTTCACTTTTTTGTGAAAATATCCACTAAATGAGAGAATAATATGTGTGAGGGTACCCCAGGAGAGTTCCAAATGTGTGTGGGTAGAATATATATCCCACGGGGGTAAAATTGAAAAAAGTTGAAAAAATTTTTTTCTTGGACTTAGTCATTTTTCCTGCGTTTATCAGACTTTCATATAGGTGAAATGTGAGTGAGCGTTCCGCTTTCAGTTCCAGAGCGATTCGCCCCATGAGTCCTTGATATTTAGTCGTTTTCAGCCAATTTTCTGGATTTTTGAAAATTTCACTTTTTTGTGAAAATATCCACTAAATGAGGGAATAATATATGTGAGGGTACCCCAGTAGAGTTCCAAATGTGTGTGGGTAGAATATATATCCCACGGGGATAAAATTGAAAAAAGTAAAAAAAAATATTTTTTTGGACTTCGTAAATTTTCCGGCGTTCATCAGACTTTCAGATAGGGGAAATGTCAGTGAGCAGTCCGATTTCAGTTCCAGAGCGATTCGCCCAATGAGTCCTTGATATTTAGTCGTTTTCAGCCAATTTTCTGGATTTTTGAAAATTTCACTTTTTTGTGAAAATATCCACTAAATGAGAGAATAATATGTGTGAGAGTACCCCAGGAGAGTTCCAAATGTGTGTGGGTAGAATATATATCCCACAGGGATAAAATTGAAAAAAGTTGAAAAAAATTTTTTTTTGGACTTAGTAATTTTTCCGGCTTTTATCGGACTTTCAGATAGGTGAAATGTGAGTGAGCGTTCCGCTTTCAGTTCCAGAGCCATTCGCCCCATGAGTCCTTGATATTTAGTCGTTTTAAGCCAATTTTCTGGATTTTTGAAAATTTCACTTTTTTGTGAAAATATCCACTAAATGAGGGAATAATATGTGTGAGGGTACCCCAGGAGAGTTCCAAATGTGTGTGGGTAGAATATATATCCCACGGGGGTAAAATTGAAAAAAGTTGAAAAAAATTTTTTTTTGAACTTAGTCATTTTTCCTGCGTTTATCAGACTTTCACATAGGGGAAAAGTCAGTGAGCATTCCGAATTCAGTTCCAGAGCAATTCGCCCAATGAGTCCTTGATATTTAGTCGTTTTCAGCCAATTTTCTGGATTTTTGAAAATTTCACTTTTTTGTAATAATATCCACTAAATGAGAGAATAATATGTGAGAGTACCCCAGGAGATTTCCAAATGTGTGTGGGTAGAATATATATCCCACGGGGATAAAATTGGAAAAAAGTTGAAAAAAAATTTTTTTTTGGACTTAGTAATTTTTCCGGCGTTTATCAGACTTTCAGATAGGGAAAATGTCAGTGAGCATTCCGCTTTCAGTTCCAGAGCGATTCGCCCCATGAGTCCTTGATATTTAGTCGTTTTCAGCCAATTTTCTGGATTTTTGAAAATTTCACTTTTTTGTGAAAATATCCACTAAATGAGGGAATAATATGTGTGAGGGTACCCCAGGAGAGTTCCAAATGTGTGTGGGTAGAAAATATATCCCACGGGGATAAAAGTGAAAAAAGTTGAAAAAATTTTTTTTTTGGACTTAGTAATTTTTCCGGCGTTTATCAGACTTTCAGATAGGGGAAATGTCAGTGAGCATTCCGATTTCATTTCCAGAGCGATTTGCCCAATGAGTCCTTGATATTTAGTCATTTTCAGCCAATTTTCAGGATTTTTGAAAATTTCACTTTTTTGTGAAAACATCCACTAAATGAGGGAATAATATGTGTGAGGGTACCCCAGGAGCATTCCAATTGTGTGTGGGTAGAATATATATCCCACGGGGGTGAAATTGAAAAAACTTGAAAAAAATTTTTTTTGGACTTAGTAATTTTTCCGGCGTTTATCAGACTTTCAGATAGGGAAAATGTCAGTGAGCGTTCCGATTTCAGTTCCAGAGTGATTCGCCCAATGAGTCCTTGATATTTAGTCGTTTTCAGCCAATTTTCTGGATTTTTGAAAATTTCACTTTTTTGTAATAATATCCACTAAATGAGAGAATAATATGTGTGAGAGTACCCCAGGAGAGTTCCAAATGTGTGTGGGTAGAATATATATCCCACGGGGATAAAATTGAAAAAAGTTGAAAAAAATTTTTTTTTTGGACTTAGTAATTTTTCCGGCGTTTATCAGACTTTCAGATAGGGGAAATTTCAGTGAGCGTTCTGATTTCAGTTCCAGAGCGATTCGCCCTATAAGTCCTTGATATTTAGTGGATTTCAGCCAATTTTCTGGATTTTTGAAAATTTCACTTTTTTGTGAAAATATGCACTAAATGAGGGAATAATATGTGTGAGGGTACCCCAGGAGAGTTCCAAATGTGTGTGGGTAGAATATGAATCCCATGGGGATAAAATTGAAAAAAGTTGAAAAAAAAATTTTTTTTGGACTTAGTCATTTTTCCGGCGTTCATCAGACTTTCAGATAGGTGAAATGTGAGTGAGCGTTCCGCTTTCAGTTCCAGAGCCATTCGCCCAATGAGTCCTTGATATTTAGTCGTTTTCAGCCAATTTTCTGGATTTTTGAAAATTTCACTTTTTTGTGAAAATATCCACTAAATGAGGGCAGAATATGTGTGAGGGTACCCCATGAGAGTTCCAAATGTGTGTGGGTAGAATATATATCCCACGGGGTAAAATTGAAAAAAGTTTAAAAAATATTTTTCTTGGACTGTCATTTTTCCGGCGTTTATCAGACTTTCAGATAGGGGAAATGTCAGTGAGCATTCCGATTTCAGTTCCAGAGCGATTCGCCCAATGAGTCCTTGATATTTAGTCGTTTTCAGCCAATATTCTGGATTTTTGAAAATGTCACTTTTTTGTGAAAATATCCACTAAATGAGAGAATAATATGTGTGAGGGTAACCCAGGAGAGTTCCAAATGTGTGTGAGTAGAATATATATCCCACGGGGATAAAAATGAAAAAAGTTAAAAAAAAAATTTTTTTGGACTTAGTAATTTTTCTGGCATTTATCAGACTTTCAGATAGGGGAAATGTCAGTGAGCGTGACGATTTCAGTTCCAGAGCGATTCACCCATTGAGTCCTTGATATTTAGTGGTTTTCAGCCAATTTTCTGGATTTTTGAAAATTTCACTTTTTTGTGAAAATATCCACTAAATAAGTGAATAATATGTGTGAGGGTACCCCAGGAGAGTTCCAAATGTATGTGAGTAGAATATATATCCCACGGGGGTAAAATTGAAAAAAGTTGAAAAAAAATTTTTTTTTGGACTTAGTAATTTTTCCGGCGTTTATCAAACTTTCAGATACGGAAAATGTCAGTGAGCGTTCCGATTTCAGTTCCAGAGCGATTCGCCCAATGAGTCCTTGATATTTAGTCGTTTTCAGCCAATTTTCTGGTTTTTAGAAAATTTCACTTTTTTGTGAAAATAACCACTAAATGAGGGCATAATATGTGTGAGGGTACCCCAGGAGAGTTCCAAATGTGTGTGGGTAGAATATATAGCCCACGGGGGTAAAATTGAAAAAAGTTGAAAAAAAATATTTTTTTGGACTTAGTAATTTTTCCGGCGTTCATCAGACTTTCAGATAGGTGAAATGTCAGTGAGCATTCCGATTTCAGTTCCAGAGCGATTCGCCCAATGAGTCCTTGATATTTAGTCGTTTTCGGCCAATTTTCCGGATTTTTGAAAATTTCACTTTTTTGTGAAAACATCCACTAAATGAGAGAATAATATGTGTGAGGGTACCCCAGGAGAGTTCCAAATGTGTGTGGGTAGAATATATATCCCACGGGGATAAAATTGAAAAAAGTAAAAAAAAATTTTTTTTTTGGACTTAGTCATTTTTCCGGCGTTTATCAGACTTTCAGATAGGTGAAATGTGAGTGAGCGTTCCGCTTTCAGTTCCAGAGCGATTCGCCCCATGAGTCCTTGATATTTAGTCGTTTTCAGCCAATTTTCTGGATTTTTGAAAATTTCACTTTTTTGTGAAAACATCCACTAAATGAGGGAATAATATGTGTGAGGGTACCCCATGAGAGTTCCAAATGTGTGTGGGTAGAATATATATCCCACGGGGTAAAATTGAAAAAAGTTTAAAAAATATTTTTCTTGGACTGTCATTTTTCCGGCGTTTATCAGACTTTCAGATAGGGGAAATGTCAGTGAGCATTCCGATTTCAGTTCCAGAGCGATTCGCCCAATGAGTCCTTGATATTTAGTCGTTTTCAGCCAATATTCTGGATTTTTGAAAATGTCACTTTTTTGTGAAAATATCCACTAAATGAGAGAATAATATGTGTGAGGGTAACCCAGGAGAGTTCCAAATGTGTGTGAGTAGAATATATATCCCACGGGGATAAAAATGAAAAAAGTTAAAAAAAAAATTTTTTTGGACTTAGTAATTTTTCTGGCATTTATCAGACTTTCAGATAGGGGAAATGTCAGTGAGCGTGACGATTTCAGTTCCAGAGCGATTCACCCATTGAGTCCTTGATATTTAGTGGTTTTCAGCCAATTTTCTGGATTTTTGAAAATTTCACTTTTTTGTGAAAATATCCACTAAATAAGTGAATAATATGTGTGAGGGTACCCCAGGAGAGTTCCAAATGTATGTGAGTAGAATATATATCCCACGGGGGTAAAATTGAAAAAAGTTGAAAAAAAATTTTTTTTTGGACTTAGTAATTTTTCCGGCGTTTATCAAACTTTCAGATACGGAAAATGTCAGTGAGCGTTCCGATTTCAGTTCCAGAGCGATTCGCCCAATGAGTCCTTGATATTTAGTCGTTTTCAGCCAATTTTCTGGTTTTTAGAAAATTTCACTTTTTTGTGAAAATAACCACTAAATGAGGGCATAATATGTGTGAGGGTACCCCAGGAGAGTTCCAAATGTGTGTGGGTAGAATATATAGCCCACGGGGGTAAAATTGAAAAAAGTTGAAAAAAAATATTTTTTTGGACTTAGTAATTTTTCCGGCGTTCATCAGACTTTCAGATAGGGGAAATGTCAGTGAGCATTCCGATTTCAGTTCCAGAGCGATTCGCCCAATGAGTCCTTGATATTTAGTCGTTTTCGGCCAATTTTCCGGATTTTTGAAAATTTCACTTTTTTGTGAAAACATCCACTAAATGAGAGAATAATATGTGTGAGGGTACCCCAGGAGAGTTCCAAATGTGTGTGGGTAGAATATATATCCCACGGGGATAAAATTGAAAAAAGTAAAAAAAAATTTTTTTTTTGGACTTAGTCATTTTTCCGGCGTTTATCAGACTTTCAGATAGGTGAAATGTGAGTGAGCGTTCCGCTTTCAGTTCCAGAGCGATTCGCCCCATGAGTCCTTGATATTTAGTCGTTTTCAGCCAATTTTCTGGATTTTTGAAAATTTCACTTTTTTGTGAAAACATCCACTAAATGAGGGAATAATATGTGTGAGGGTACCCCAGGAGAGTTCCAAATGTGTGTGGGTAGAATATATATCCCACGGGGGTAAAATTGAAAAAAGTTGAAAAAAATTTTTTTTGGGACTTAGTCATTTTTCCGGCTTTTATCAGACTTTCAGATAGGGAAAATGTCAGTGAGCATTCCGATTTCAGTTCCAGAGCGATTCGCCCAATGAGTCCTTGATATTTAGTCGTTTTCAGCCAATTTTCTGGATTTTTGAAAATTTCACTTTTTTGTGAAAATATGCACTAAATGAGGGAATAATATGTGTGAGGGTACCCCAGGAGAGTTCCAAATGTGTGTGGGTAGAATATGAATCCCATGGGGATAAAATTGAAAAAAGTTGAAAAAAAAATTTTTTTTGGACTTAGTCATTTTTCCGGCGTTCATCAGACTTTCAGATAGGTGAAATGTGAGTGAGCGTTCCGCTTTCAGTTCCAGAGCCATTCGCCCCATAAGTCCTTGATATTTACTCGTTTTAAGCCAATTTTCTGGATTTTTGAAAATTTCACTTTTTTGTGAAAATATCCACTAAATGAGAGAATAATATGTGTGAGGGTACCCCAGGAGAGTTCCAAATGTGTGTGTGTAGAATATATATCCCACGGGGATAAAATTGAAAAAAGTTGAAAAAAAAATTTTTTTTGGACTTAGTAATTTTTCCGGCGTTTATCAAACTTTCAGATAGGGAAAATGTCAGTGAGCATTCCGATTTCAGTTCCAGAGCGATTCGCCCAATGAGTCCTTGATATTTAGTCGTTTTCAGCCAATTTTCTGGATTTTTCAAAATTTCACTTTTTTGTAATAATATCCACTAAATGAGAGAATAATATGTGTGAGAGTACCCCAGGAGAGTTCCAAATGTGTGTGGGTAGAATATATATCCCACGGGGATAAAATTGAAAAAAGTTGCCAAAAAATTTTTTTTTGGACTTAGTAATTTTTCCGGCGTTTATCAGACTTTCACATAGGGGAAGTCAGTGAGCGTTCCGATTTCAGTTCCAGAGCAATTCGCCCAATGAGTCCTTGATATTTAGTCGTTTTCAGCCAATTTTCTGGATTTTTGAAAATTTCACTTTTTTGTAATAATATCCACTAAATGAGAGAATAATATGTGTGAGAGTACCCCAGGAGAGTTCCAAATGTGTGTGGGTAGAATATATATCCAACGGGGATAAAATTGGAAAAAAGTTGAAAAAAAATTTTTTTTTGGACTTAGTAATTTTTCCGGCGTTTATCAGACTTTCAGATAGGGAAAATGTCAGTGAGCATTCCGATTTCAGTTCCATAGCGAATCGCCCAATGAGTCCTTGATATTTAGACGTTTTCAGCCAATTTTCTGGATTTTTGAAAATTTCACTTTTTTGTGAAAACATCCACTAAATGAGGGCATAATATGTGTGAGGGTACCCCAGGAGAGTTCCAAATGTGTGTGGGTAGAATATATAGCCCACGGGGGTAAAATTGAAAAAAGTTGAAAAAAAATTTTTTTTGGACTTAGTAATTTTTCCGCCGTTTATCATACTGTCAGATAGGGGAAATGTCAGTGAGCGTTCCGATTTCAGTTCCAGAGCGATTCGCCCAATGAGTCCTTGATATTTAGACGTTTTCAGCCAATTTTCTGGATTTTTGAAAATTTCACTTTTTTGTGAAAATATCCACTAAATGAGAGAATAATATGTGTGAGGGTACCCCAGGAGAGTTCCAAATGTGTGTGGGTAGAATATATATCCCACGGGGGTAAAATTGAAAAAAGTTGAAAAATTTTTTTTCTTGGACTTAGTCATTTTTCCTGCGTTTATCAGACTTTCACATAGGTGAAATGTGATTGAGCATTCCGCTTTCAGTTCCAGAGCGATTCGCCCCATGAGTCCTTGATATTTAGTCGTTTTCAGCCAATTTTCTGGATTTTTGAAAATTTCACTTTTTTGTGAAAATATCCACTAAATGAGGGAATAATATATGTGAGGGTACCCCAGTAGAGTTCCAAATGTGTGTGGGTAGAATATATATCCCACGGGGATAAAATTGAAAAAAGTAAAAAAAAATATTTTTTTGGACTTCGTAATTTTTCCGGCGTTCATCAGACTTTCAGATAGGGGAAATGTCAGTGAGCAGTCCGATTTCAGTTCCAGAGCGATTCGCCCAATGAGTCCTTGATATTTAGTCGTTTTCAGCCAATTTTCTGGATTTTTCAAAATTTCACTTTTTTGTGAAAATATCCACTAAATGAGGGAATAATATGTGTGAGGGGACCCCAGGAGAGTTCCAAATGTGTTTCGGTAGAATATATATCCCACGGGGGTAAAATTGAAAAAAGTTGAAAAAATTTTTTTTTTGGACATAGTCATTTTTCCGGCTTTTATCGGACTTTCAGATAGGTGAAATGTGAGTGAGCGTTCCGCTTTCAGTTCCAGAGCCATTCGCCCCATGAGTCCTTGATATTTAGTCGTTTTAAGCCAATTTTCTGGATTTTTGAAAATTTCACTTTTTTGTGAAAATATCCACTAAATGAGGGAATAATATGTGTGAGGGTACCCCAGGAGAGTTCCAAATGTGTGTGGGTAGAATATATATCCCACGGGGGTAAAATTGAAAAAAGTTGAAAAAAATTTTTTTTTGAACTTAGTCATTTTTCCTGCGTTTATCAGACTTTCACATAGGGGAAAAGTCAGTGAGCATTCCGATTTCAGTTCCAGAGCAATTCGCCCAATGAGTCCTTGATATTTAGTCGTTTTCAGCCAATTTTCTGGATTTTTGAAAATTTCACTTTTTTGTAATAATATCCACTAAATGAGAGAATAATATGTGTGAGGGTACCCCAGGAGAGTTCCAAATGTGTGTGGGTAGAAAATATATCCCACGGGGATAAAATTGAAAAAAGTTGAAAAAATTTTTTTTTTGGACTTAGTAATTTTTCCGGCGTTTATCAGACTTTCAGATAGGGGAAATGTCAGTGAGCATTCCGATTTCATTTCCAGAGCGATTTGCCCAATGAGTCCTTGATATTTAGTCATTTTCAGCCAATTTTCAGGATTTTTGAAAATTTCACTTTTTTGTGAAAACATTCACTAAATGAGGGAATAATATGTGTGAGGGTACCCCAGGAGCATTCCAAATGTGTGTGGGTAGAATATATATCCCACGGGGGTGAAATTGAAAAAATTTGAAAAAAATTTTTTTTTGGACTTAGTAATTTTTCCGGCGTTTATCAGACTTTCAGATAGGGAAAATGTCAGTGAGCGTTCCGATTTCAGTTCCAGAGTGATTCGCCCAATGAGTCCTTGATATTTAGTCGTTTTCAGCCAATTTTCTGGATTTTTGAAAATTTCACTTTTTTGTGAAAATATGCACTAAATGAGGGAATAATATGTGTGAGGGTACCCCAGGAGAGTTCCAAATGTGTGTGGGTAGAATATGAATCCCATGGGGATAAAATTGAAAAAAGTTGAAAAAAAAATTTTTTTTGGACTTAGTCATTTTTCCGGCGTTCATCAGACTCTCAGATAGGTGAAATGTGAGTGAGCGTTCCGCTTTCAGTTCCAGAGCCATTCGCCCCATAAGTCCTTGATATTTACTCGTTTTAAGCCAATTTTCTGGATTTTTGAAAATTTCACTTTTTTGTGAAAATATCCACTAAATGAGAGAATAATATGTGTGAGGGTACCCCAGGAGAGTTCCAAATGTGTGTGTGTAGAATATATATCCCACGGGGATAAAATTGAAAAAAGTTGAAAAAAAAATTTTTTTTGGACTTAGTAATTTTTCCGGCGTTTATCAAACTTTCAGATAGGGAAAATGTCAGTGAGCATTCCGATTTCAGTTCCAGAGCGATTCGCCCAATGAGTCCTTGATATTTAGTCGTTTTCAGCCAATTTTCTGGATTTTTCAAAATTTCACTTTTTTGTAATAATATCCACTAAATGAGAGAATAATATGTGTGAGAGTACCCCAGGAGAGTTCCAAATGTGTGTGGGTAGAATATATATCCCACGGGGATAAAATTGAAAAAAGTTGCCAAAAAATTTTTTTTTGGACTTAGTAATTTTTCCGGCGTTTATCAGACTTTCACATAGGGGAAGTCAGTGAGCGTTCCGATTTCAGTTCCAGAGCAATTCGCCCAATGAGTCCTTGATATTTAGTCGTTTTCAGCCAATTTTCTGGATTTTTGAAAATTTCACTTTTTTGTAATAATATCCACTAAATGAGAGAATAATATGTGTGAGAGTACCCCAGGAGAGTTCCAAATGTGTGTGGGTAGAATATATATCCCACGGGGATAAAATTGGAAAAAAGTTGAAAAAAAATTTTTTTTTGGACTTAGTAATTTTTCCGGCGTTTATCAGACTTTCAGATAGGGAAAATGTCAGTGAGCATTCCGATTTCAGTTCCATAGCGAATCGCCCAATGAGTCCTTGATATTTAGACGTTTTCAGCCAATTTTCTGGATTTTTGAAAATTTCACTTTTTTGTGAAAACATCCACTAAATGAGGGAATAATATGTGTGAGGGTACCCCAGGAGCGTTCCAAATGTGTGTGGGTAGAATATATATCCCACGGGGGTGAAATTGAAAAAAGTTGAAAAAAATTTTTTTTTGGACTTAGTAATTTTTCCGGCGTTTATCAGACTTTCAGATAGGGAAAATGTCAGTGAGCGTTCCGATTTCAGTTCCAGAGTGATTCGCCCAATGAGTCCTTGATATTTAGTCGTTTTCAGCCAATTTTCTGGATTTTTGAAAATTTCACTTTTTTGTGAAAATATCCACTAAATGAGGGAATAATATGTGTGAGGGTACCCCAGGAGAGTTCCAAATGTGTGTGGGTAGAATATAAATCCCACGGGGATAAAATTGAAAAAAGTTGAAAAAAAATTTTTCTTGGACTTAGTCATTTTTCCAGCTCTTATCAGACTTTCAGATAGGGGAAATGTCAGTGAGCATTCCGATTTCAGTTCCAGAGCGATTCGCCCAATGAGTCCTTGATATTTAGTCGTTTTCAGCCAATTTTCTGGATTTTTGAAAATTTCACTTTTTTGTGAAAATATCCACTAAATGAGGGCAGAATATGTGTGAGGGTACCCCATGAGAGTTCCAAATGTGTGTGGGTAGAATATATATCCCACGGGGTAAAATTGAAAAAAGTTTAAAAAATATTTTTCTTGGACTGTCATTTTTCCGGCGTTTATCAGACTTTCAGATAGGGGAAATGTCAGTGAGCATTCCGATTTCAGTTCCAGAGCGATTCGCCCAATGAGTCCTTGATATTTAATCGTTTTCAGCCAATTTTCTGGATTTTTGAAGATTTCACTTTTTTGTGAAAATATCCACTAAATGAGGGCATAATATGTGTGAGGGTACCCCAGGAGAGTTCCAAATGTGTGTGGGTAGAATATATATCCCACGGGGTAAAATTGAAAAAAGTTTCAAAAAATTTTTTCTTGGACTTAGTCATTTTTCCGGCGTTTATCAGACTTTCAGATAGGGGAAATGTCAGTGAGCATTCCGATTTCAGTTCCAGAGTGATTTGCCCAATGAGTCCTTGATATTTAGTTGTTTTAAGCCAATTTTCTGGATTTTTGAAAATTTCACTTTTTTGTGAAAATATCCACTAAATGAGGGAATAATATGTGTGAGGGTACCCCAGGAGAGATCCAAATGTGTTTGTGTAGTATATATATCCCACAGGGATAAAATTGAAAAAAGTTGAAAAAAAATTTTTTTTGGACTTATTGATTTTTCCTGCGTTCATGAGACTTTCAGATAGGGGAAATGTCATTAAGCGTTCCGATTTCAGTTCCCGAGCGATTCGCCCAATGAGTCCTTGATATTTAGTCGTTTTCAGCCAATTTTCTGGATTTTTGAAAATGTCACTTTTTTGTGAAAATATCCACTAAATGAGGGAATAATATGTGTGAGGGTACCCCAGGAGAGTTCCAAATGTGTGTTGGTAGAATATATATCCCACGGGGGTAAAATTGAAAAAAGTTGAAACATTTTTTTTTTGGACTTAGTCATTTTTCCAGCATTTATCAGACTTTCAGATAGGGGAAATGTCAGTGAGCATTCCGATTTCAGTTCCAGAGCGATTCGCCCAATGAGTCCTTGATATTTAGTCGTTTTCAGCCAATTTTCTGGATTTTTGAAAATTTCACTTTTTTGTAATAATATCCACTAAATGAGAGAATAATATGTGTGAGAGTACCCCAGGAGAGTTCCAAATGTGTGTGGGTAGAATATATATCCCACGGGGATAAAATTGAAAAAAGTTGAAAAAAATTTTTTTTTTGGACTTAGTAATTTTTCCGGCGTTTATCAGACTTTCAGATAGGGGAAATGTGAGTGAGCGTTCCGCTTTCAGTTCCAGAGCCATTCGCCCCATAAGTCCTTGATATTTAGTCGTTTTAAGCCAATTTTCTGGATTTTTGAAAATTTCACTTTTTTGTGAAAATATCCACTAAATGAGAGAATAATATGTGTGAGGGTACCCCAGGAGAGTTCCAAATGTGTGTGTGTAGAATATATATCCCACGGGGATAAAATTGAAAAAAGTTGAAAAAAAATTTTTTTTTGGACTTAGTAATCTTTCCGGCGTTTATCAGACTTTCAGATAGGGAAAATGTCAGTGAGCGTTCCGATTTCAGTTCCAGAGCGATTCGCCCTATAAGTCCATGATATTTAGTGGTTTTCAGCCAATTTTCTGGATTTTTGAAAATTTCACTTTTTTGTGAAAATATCCACTAAATGAGGGAATAATATGTGTGAGGGTACCCCAGGAGAGTTCCAAATGTGTGTGGGTAGAATATATATCCCACGGGGATAAAATTGAAAAAAGTTGAAAAAAAATTTTTTTTTGGACTTAGTCATTTTTCCGGCGTTTATCAGACTTTCAGATAGGTGAAATGTGAGTGAGCGTTCCGCTTTCAGTTCCAGAGCGATTCGCCCCATGAGTCCTTGATATTTAGTCGTTTTCAGCCAATTTTCTGGATTTTTGAAAATTTCATTTTTTGTGAAAATATCCACTAAATGAGGGAATAATATGTGTGAGGGTACCCCAGGAGAGTTCCAAATGTGTGTGGGTAGAATATATATCCCACAGGGATAAAATTGAAAAAAGTTGAAAAAAATTTTTTTTTGGACTTAGTAATTTTTCCAGCGTTCATCAGACTTTCAGATAGGGGAAATGTCAGTGAGCATTCCGATTTCAGTTCCAGAGTGATTCGCCCAATGAGTCCTTGATATTTAGTCGTTTTCAGCCAATATTCTGGATTTTTGAAAATTTCACTTTTTTTGTGAAAATATCCACTAAATGAGGGAATAATATGTGTGAGTTTACCCCAGGAGAGTTCCAAATGTGTGTGGGTAGAATATATATCCCACGGGGATAAAATTGAAAAAAGTTGAAAAAAAATTTTTCTTGGACTTAGTCATTTTTCCGGCGTTTATCAGACTTTCAGATAGGGGAAATGTCAGTGAGCATTCCGATTTCAGTTCCAGAGCGATTCGCCCAATAAGTCCTTGATATTTAGTCGTTTTCAGCCAATTTTCTGGATTTTTGAAAATTTCACTTTTTTGTGAAAATATCCACTAAATGAGGGAATAATATGTGTGAGGGTTCCCCAGGAGCGTTCCAAATGTGTGTGGGTAGAATATATATCCCACGGGGATAAAATTGAAAAAAGTTGAAAAAAATTTTTTTTTGGACTTAGTAATTTTTCCAGCGTTCATCAGACTTTCAGATAGGGGAAATGTCAGTGAGCATTCCGATTTCAGTTCCAGAGCGATTCGCCCAATGAGTCCTTGATATTTAGTCGTTTTCAGCCAATTTTCTGGATTTTTGAAAATTTCACTTTTTTGTGAAAATATCCACTAAATGAGGGAATAATATGTGTGAGGGTACCCCAGGAGAGTTCCAAATGTGTGTGGGTAGTATATATATCCCAAGGGGATAAAATTGAAAAAAGTTTAAAAAAATTTTTTTTTGGACTTATTAATTTTTCCGGCGTTTATCAGACTTTCAGATAGGGGAAATGTCAGTGAGCGTTCCGATTTCAGTTACCGAGCGTTTCGCCCAATGAGTCCTTCATATTTAGTTGTTTTCTGCCAATTTTCTGGATCTTTTAAAATTTCACTTTTTTGTGAAAATATCCACTAAATGAGGGAATGATATGTGTGAGGGTACCCCAGGAGAGATCCAAATGTGTGTGGGTAGAATATATATCCCACGGGGGTAAAATTGAAAAAAGTTGAAAAAAATTTTTTCTTGAACTTAGTCATTTTTCCGGCGTTTATCAGACTTTCAGATAGGGGAAATGTCAGTGAGCATTCCGATTTCAGTTCCAGAGCGATTCGCCCAATGAGTCCTTGATATTTAGTTGTTTTAAGCCAATTTTCTGGATTTTTGAAAATTTCACTTTTTTGTGAAAATATCCACTAAATGAGGGAATAATATGTGTGAGGGTACCCCAGGAGAGTTCCAAATGTGTTTGTGTAGTATATATATCCCACAGGGATAAAATTGAAAAAAGTTGAAAAATTTTTTTTTTCGGACTTATTGATTTTTCCTGCGTTCATCAGACTTTCAGATAGGGGAAATGTCATTAAGCGTTCCGATTTCAGTTCCCGAGCGATTCGCCCAATGAGTCCTTGATATTTAGTCGTTTTCAGCCAATTTTCTGGATTTTTGAAAATGTCACTTTTTTGTGAAAATATCCACTAAATGAGGGAATAATATGTGTGAGGGTACCCCAGGAGAGTTCCAAATGTGTGTGGGTAGTATATATATCCCACGGGGATAAAATTGAAAAAAGTTGAAAAAAATTTTTTTTTGGACTTATTAATTTTTCCGGCGTTCATCAGACTTTCAGATAGGGGAAATGTCAGTGAGCGTTCCGATTTCAGTTCCCGAGCGTTTCGCCCAATGAGTACTTCATATTTAGTTGTTTTCTGCCAATTTTCTGGATTTTTGAAAATTTCACTTTTTTGTGAAAATATCCACTAAATAAGGGAATGATATGTGTGAGGGTACCCCAGGAGAGTTCCAAATGTGTGTGGGTAGAATATATATGCCACGGGGGTAAAATTGAAAAAAGTTGAAAAAAATTTTTTTTTAGACTTATTAATTTTTCCTGCGTTCATCAGACTTTCAGATAGGGGAAATGTCAGTGAGCGTTCCGATTACAGTTCCCGAGCATTTCGCGTAATGAGTCCTTCATATTTAGTTGTTTTCTGCCAATTTTCTGGATTTTTGAAAATTTCACTTTTTTGTGAAAATATCCACTAAATGAGGGAATGATATGTGTGAGGGTACCCCAGGAGAGTTCCAAATGTGTGTGGGTATAATATATATCCCACGGGGGTAAAATTGAAAAAAGTTGAAAAAAAATTTTTCTTGGACTTAGTCATTTTTCCGGCGTTTATCAGACTTTCAGATAGGGGAAATGTCAGTGAGCATTCCGATTTCAGTTCCAGAGCGATTTGCCCAATGAGTACTTGATATTTAGTCGTTTTCAGCCAATTTTCTGGATTTTTGAAAATTTCACTTTTTTTGTGAAAATATCCACTAAATGAGGGAATAATATGTGTGAGGGTACCCCAGGAGAGTTCCAAATGTGTGTGGGTAGAATATATATCCCACGGGGGTAAAATTGAAAAAAGTTGAAAAAAATTTTTTTTTGGACTTAGTCATTTTTCCGCCGTTTATCAGATTTTCAGATAGGGGAAATGTCAGTGAGCGTTGAGATTTCAGTTGCAGAGCGATTCGCCCAATGCGTCCTTGATACTTAGTCATTTTCAGCCAATTTTCTGTATTTTTAAAAATTTCACTTTTTTGTGAAAATATCCTCTAAATGAGGGAATAATATGTGTGAGGGTACCCAGGAGAGTTCCAAATGTGAGTGGGTAGAATATATATCCCACGGGGGTAAAATTGAAAAAAGTTGAAAAATTTTTTTTTTTGGACTTAGTCATTTTTCCTGCGCTTATCAGACTTTCAGATTGGGAAATGTCAGTGAGCGTTCCGATTTCAGTTCCAGTGCGATTCGCCCATTGAGTCCTTGATATTTAGTCGTTTTCTGCCAATTTTCTGCATTTTTGAAAATTGAACTTTTTTGTGAAAATATCCACTAAATGAGGGAATAATATGTGTGAGGGTAACCAGGAGAGTTCCAAATGTGAGTGGGTAGAATATATATCCCACGGGGGTAAAATTGAAAAAAGTTGAAAAATTTTTTTTTTTGGACTTAGTCATTTTTCCTGCGTTTATCAGACTTTCAGATTGGGAAATGCCAGTGAGCGTTCCGATTTCAGTTCCAGAGCGATTCGCCCTTTGAGTCCTTGATATTTTGTCGTTTTCTGCCAATTTTCTGGATTTTTGAAAATTTCACTTTTTTGTGAAAATATCCACTAAATGAGGGAATAATATGTGTGAGGGTACACCAGGAGAGTTCCAAATGTGTGTGGGTAGAATATATATCCCACGGGGGTAAAATTGAAAAAAGTTGAAAAATTTTTTTTTGGACTTAGTCATTTTTCGGCGTTTATCAGACTTTCAGATAGGGGAAATGTCAGTGAGCGTTCCGATTTCAGTTCCAGAGCCATTCGCCCAATGAGTCCTTGATATTTAGTCGTTTTCAGCCAATTTTCTGGATTTTTGAAAATTTCACTTTTTTGTGAAAATATCCTCTAAATGAGGGAATAATATGTGTGAGGGTACCCCAGGAGAGTTCCAAATGTGTGTGGGTAGAATATATATCCCACGGTGGTAAAATTGAAAAAAGTTGAAAAAAATTTTTTTTTGGACTTATTAATTTTTCCGGCGTTCATCAGACTTTCAGATAGGGGAAATGCCAGTGAGCATTCCGATTTCAGTTCCAGAGCGACTCGCCCAATGGGTCCTTGATATTTAGTCGTTTTCAGCCAATTTTCTGGATTTTTGAAAAAAAAGTTGAAAAAAAATTTTTTTTTAGACGCAGTCATTTTTACGCCGTTTATCAGACTTTCAGATAGGGGAAATGTCAGTGAGCGTTCCGATTTCAGTTCCAGAGCGATTCGCCCAATGAGTCCTTGATATTTAGTCGTTTTCAGCCAGTTTTCTGGATTTTTGAAATTTTCACTTTTTTGTGAAAATATCCACTAAATGAGGGAATAATATGTGTGAGGGTACCCCAGGAGAGTTCCAAATGTGTGTGGGTAGAATATATATCCCACGGGGGTAAAATTGAAAAAAGTTGAAAACATTTTTTTTTGGGACTTAGTAATTTTTCCGGCGTTTTTCAGACTTTCACAGATAGGGGAAATGTCAGTGAGCGTTCCGATTTCAGTTCCAGAGCGATTTGCCCAATGAGTCCTTGATATTTAGTCATTTTCAGCCAATTTTCTGGATTTTTAAAAATTTCACTCTTTTGTGAAAATATCCACTAAATGAGGGAATACTATGTGTGAGGGTACCCCAGGAGAGTTCCAAATGTGTGTGGGTAGAATCGATATCCCACGGGGGTAAAATTGAAAAAAGTTGAAAAAAAATTTTTTTTGGACTTAGTCATTTGTCCGGCGTTTATCAGACTTTCAGATAGGGGAAATGTGAGTGAGCGTTCCGATTTCAGTTTCAGAGCGATTCGCCCAATGAGTCCTTGATATTTAGTCGTTTTCTGCCAATTTTCTGGATTTTTGAAAATTTCACTTTTTTGTGAAAATATCCACTAAATGAGGGAATAATATGTGTGAGGGTACACCAGGAGAGTTCCAAATGTGTGTGGGTAGAATATATATCCCACGGGGGTAAAATTGAAAAAAGTTGAAAAAAATTTTTTTTTGCACTTAGTCGTTTTTCCGGCGTTTATCAGACTTTCAGATAGGGGAAATGTGAGTGAGCATTCCGATTTCAGTTCCAGAGTGATTCGCCCAATGAGTCCTTGATATTTAGTCGTTTTCAGCCAATTTTCAGGATTTTTGAAAATTTCACTATTTTGTGAAAATATCCACTAAATGAGGGAATATGTGTGAGGGTACACCAGGAGAACTCCAAATGTGTGTTGGTAGAATATATATCCCACGGGGGTAAAATTGAAAAAAGTTGAAAAAAAATTTTTCTTGGACTTAGTCATTTGTCCGGCGTTTATCAGACTTTCAGATAGGGGAAATGTCAGTGAGCGTTCCGATTTCAGTTCCAGAGCGATTCGCCCAATGAGTCCTTGATATTTAGTCGTTTTCAGCCAATTTTCAGGATTTTTGAAAATTTCACTTTTTTGTGAAAATATCCACTAAATGAGGGAATAATATGTGTGAGGGTACCCCAGGAGAGTTCCAAATGTGTGTGGGTAGAATATATATCCCACGGGGATAAAATTGAAAAAAGTTGAAAAAAAATTTTTTTTGGACTTAGTAATTTTTCCTGCGTTTATCAGACTTTCAGATAGGGGAAATGTCAGTGAGCATTCCGATTTCAGTTCCAAAGCGATTCGCATAATGAGTCCTTGATATTTAGTCGTTTTCAGCCAATTTTCTGGATTTTTGAAAATTTCACTTTTTTGTGAAAATATCCTCTAAATGAGGGAATAATATGTGTGAGGGTACCCCAGGAGAGTTCCAAATGTGTGTGGGTAGAATATATATCCCACGGGGGTAAAATTGAAAAAAGTTGAAAAATTTTTTTTTTTGGACTTAGTCATTTTTCCTGCGTTTATCAGACTTTCAGATTGGGAAATGTCAGTGGGCGTTCAGATTTCAGTTCCAGAGCGATTCGCCCAATGAGTCCTTGATATTTAGTCGTTTTCAGCCAATTTTCTGGATTTTTAAAAATTTCACTCTTTTGTGAAAATATCCACTAAATGAGGGAATACTATGTGTGAGGGTACCCCAGGAGAGTTCCAAATGTGTGTGGGTAGAATAGATATCCCACGGGGGTAAAATTGAAAAAAGTTGAAAAAAAATTTTTTTTAGACTTAGTCATTTTTCCTGCATTTATCAGACTTTCAGATAGGGGAAATGTCAGTGAGCGTTCCGATTTCAGTTCCAGAGCGATTCGCCCAATGAGTGCTTGATATTTAGTCGTTTTCAGCCAATTTTCAGGATTTTTGAAAATTTCACTTTTTTGTGAAAATATCCTCTAAATGAGGGAATAATATGTGTGAGGGTACCCCAGGAGAGTTCCAAATGTGTGTCTGTAGAATATATATCCCACGGGGATAAAATTGAAAAAAGTTGAAAAAAATTTTTTTTTGGACTTAGTAATTTTTCCGGCGTTTATCAGACTTTCAGATAGGGGAAATGTCAGTGAGCATTCCGATTTCAGTTCCAGAGCGATTCGCCCAATGGGTCCTTGATGTTTAGTCGTTTTCAGCCATATTTCTGGATTTTTGAAAATTTCACTTTTTTGTGAAAATATCCACTAAATGAGGGAATAATATGTGTGAGGGTACACCAGGAGAGTTCCAAATGTGTGTGGGTAGAATATATATCCCACGGGGGTAAAATTGAAAAAAGTTGAAAAAAATTTTTTTTTGCGCTTAGTCATTTTTCCTGCGTTTATCAGACTTTCAGATAGGGGAAATGTGAGTGAGCATTCCGATTTCAGTTCCAGAGTGATTCGCCCAATGCGTCCTTGATACTTAGTCATTTTCAGCCAATTTTCTGTATTTTTAAAAATTTCACTTTTTTGTGAAAATATCCACTAAATGAGGGAATAATATGTGTGAGGGTACCCAGGAGAGTTCCAAATGTGAGTGGGTAGAATATATATCCCACGGGGGTAAAATTGAAAAAAGTTGAAAAATTTTTTTTTTTGGACTTAGTCATTTTTCCTGCGTTTATCAGACTTTCAGATTGGGAAATGTCAGTGAGCGTTCCGATTTCACTTCCAGAGCGATTCGCCCATTGAGTCCTTGATATTTAGTCGTTTTCTGCCAATTTTCTGGATTTTTGAAAATTTCACTTTTTTGTGAAAATATCCACTAAATGAGGGAATAATATGTGTGAGGGTACACCAGGAGAGTTCCAAATGTGTGTGGGTAGAATATATATCCCACGGGGGTAAAATTGAAAAAGGTTGAAAAAAATTTTTTTCTGCACTTAGTCATTTTTCCGGCGTTTATCAGGCTTTCAGATAGGGGAAATGTGAGTGAGCATTCCGATTTCAGTTCCAGAGCGATTCGCCCAATGAGTCCTTGATATTTAGTCGTTTTCAGCCAATTTTCTGGATTTTTGAAAATTTCACTTTTTGTGAAAATGTCCACTAAATGAGGGAATAATATGTGTGAGGGTACCCCAGGAGAGTTCCAAATGTGTGTGGGTAGAATATATATCCCACGGGGGTAAAATTGAAAAAAGTTGAAAAAAAATTTTTTTGGGACTTTGTCATTTGTCCGGCGTTTATCAGACTTTCAGATAGGGGAAATGTCAGTGAGCGTTCAGATTTCAGTTCCAGAGCGATTCGCCCAATGAGTCCTTGATATTTAGTCGTTTTCAGCCAATTTTCTGGATTTTTAAAAATGTCACTCTTTTGTGAAAATATCCACTAAATGAGGGAATACTATGTGTGAGGGTACCCCAGGAGAGTTCCAAATGTGTGTGGGTAGAATAGATATCCCACGGGGGTAAAATTGAAAAAAGTTGAAAAATTTTTTTTATTAGACTTAGTCATTTTTCCTGCATTTATCAGACTTTCAGATAGGGCAAATGTCAGTGAGCGTTTCGATTTCAGTTCCAGAGTGATTCACCCAATGAGTCCTTCATATTTAGTCGTTTTCAGCCAATATTTTGGATTTTTGAAAATTTCACTTTTTTGTGAAAATATCCACTAAATGAGGGAATAATATGTGTGAGGGTACCCCAGGAGAGTTCCAAATGTGTGTGGGTAGAATACAGATCCCACGGGGGTAAAATTGAAAAAAGTCGATAAAAAATTTTTTTTGGACTTAGTCATTTTTCCGGTGTTTATCAGACTTTCAGATAGGGGAAATGTGAGTGAGCATTCCGATTTCAGTTCCAGAGCGATTTGCCCAATGAGTCCTTGATATTAAGTCGTTTTCAGCCAATTTTCTGGATTTTTAAAAATTTCACTCTTTTGTGAAAATATCCACTAAATGAGGGAATACTATGTGTGAGGGTACCCCAGGAGAGTTCCAAATGTGTGTGGGTAGAATATATATCCCACGGCGGTAAAATTGAAAAAAATTGAAAAAAAATTTTTTTGGGACTTAGTCATATTTCCGGCGTTTATCAGACTTTCAGATAGGGGAAATGTGAGTGAGCATTCCGATTTCAGTTCCAGAGCGATTCGCCCAATGAGTCCTTGATATTTAGTCGTTTTCAGCCAATTTTCTGGATTTTTGAAAATGTCACTTTTTTGTGAAAATATCCACTAAATGAGGGAATAATATGTGTGAGGGTACCGCAGGAGAGTTCCAAATGTGTGTGGGTAGAATATATATCCCACGGGGGTAAAATAGAAAAAAGTTGAAAAAAATTTTTTTTTGCACTTAGTCATTTTTCCGGCGTTTATCAGACTTTCAGATAGGGGAAATGTGAGTGAGCGTTCCGATTTCAGTTCCAGAGCGATTCGCCCAATGAGTCCTTGATATTTAGTCGTTTTCAGCCAATTTTCAGGATTTTTGAAAATTTAACTTTTTTGTGAAAATATCCACTAAATGAGGGAATAATATGTGTGAGGGTACCCCAGGAGAGTTCCAAATGTGTGTGGGTAGAATATATATCCCACGGGGATAAAATTGAAAAAAGTTGAAAAAAATTTTTTTTTGGACTTAGTAATTTTTCCGGCGTTTATCAGACTTTCAGATAGGGGAAATGTCAGTGAGCGTTCCGATTTCAGTTCCAGAGCGATTCGCCCAATGAGTCCTTGATATTTAGTCGTTTTCAGCCAATTTTCTGGATTTTTGAAAATTTCACTTTTTTGTGAAAATATCCACTAAATGAGGGAATAATATATGTGAGGGTACCCCAGGAGAGTTCCAAATGTGTGTGGGTAGAATATATATCCCACGGGGGTAAAATTGAAAAAAGTTGAAAAACATTTTTTTTGGGACTTGGTCATTTTTCCAGCGTTTATCAGACTTTCAGTTAGGGGATATGTCAGTGAGCGTTCCGATTTTAGTTCCAGAGCAATTCACCCAATGAGTCCTTGATATATAGTCGTTTTCAGCCAATTTTCTGGATTTTTAAAAATTTTACTCTTTTGTGAAAATATCCACTAAATGAGGGAATACTATGTGTGAGGGTACCCCAGGAGAGTTCCAAATGTGTGTGGGTAGAATATATATCCCACGGGGGTAAAATTGAAAAAAGTCGATAAAAAATTTTTTTTGGACTTAGTCATTTTTCCGGCGTTTATCAGAATTTCAGATAGGGGAAATGTGAGTGAGCGTTCCGATTTCCGTTCCAGAGCGATTTGCCCAATGAGTCCTTGATATTAAGTCGTTTTCAGCCAATTTTCTGGATTTTTAAAAATTTCACTCTTTTGTGAAAATATCCACTAAATGAGGGAATACTATGTGTGAGGGTACCCCAGGAGAGTTCCAAATGTGTGTGGGTAGAATATATATCCCACGGCGGTAAAATTGAAAAAAGTTGAAAAAAATTTTTTTTTGCACTTAGTTATTTTTCCGGCGTTTATCAGACTTTCAGATAGGGGAAATGTGAGTGAGCGTTCCGATTTCAGTTCCAGAGCGATTCGCCCAATGAGTCCTTGATATTTAGTCGTTTTCAGCCAATTTTCAGGATTTTTGAAAATTTCACTTTTTTGTGAAAATATCCACTAAATGAGGGAATAATATGTGTGAGGGTACCCCAGGAGAGTTCCAAATGTGTGTGGGTAGAATATATATCCCACGGGGGTAAAATTGAAAAAAGTTGAAAAAATTTTTTTTTTGGACTTAGTCATATTTCCGGCGTTTATCCGACTTTCAGATAGGGGAAATGTCAGTGAACGTTCCGATTTCAGTTCCAGAGCGATTCGCCCAATGAGTCCTTGATATTTAGTCGTTTTCAGCCAATTTTCTGGATTTTTGAAAATGTCACTTTTTTGTGAAAATGTCCACTAAATGAGGGAATAATATGTGTGAGGGTACCCCAGGAGAGTTCCAAATGTGTGTGGGTAGAATATATATCCCACGGGGGTAAAATTGAAAAAAGTTGAAAAAAAATTTTTTTTGGACTTTGTCATTTGTCCGGCGTTTATCAGACTTTCAGATAGGGGAAATGTCAGTGAGCGTTCAGATTTCAGTTCCAGAGCGATTCGCCCAATGAGTCCTTGATATTTAGTCGTTTTCAGCCAATTTTCTGGATTTTTAAAAATGTCACTCTTTTGTGAAAATATCCACTAAATGAGGGAATACTATGTGTGAGGGTACCCCAGGAGAGTTCCAAATGTGTGTGGGTAGAATAGATATCCCAAGGGGGTAAAATTGAAAAAAGTTGAAAAAATTTTTTTATTAGACTTAGTCTTTTTTCCTGCATTTATCAGACTTTCAGATAGGGCAAATGTCAGTGAGCGTTTCGATTTCAGTTCCAGAGTGATTCACCCAATGAGTCCTTGATATTTAGTCGTTTTCAGCCAATATTTTGGATTTTTGAAAATTTCACTTTTTTGTGAAAATATCCACTAAATGAGGGAATAATATGTGTGAGGGTACCCCAGGAGAGTTCCAAATGTGTGTGGGTAGAATACAGATCCCACGGGGGTAAAATTGAAAAAAGTTTAAAAAATTTTTTTGGGGACTTAGTCATTTTTCCGGCGTTTATCAGACTTTCAGATAGGGGAAATGTGAGTGAGCATTCCGATTTCAGTTCCAGAGCGATTCGCCCAATGAGTCCTTGATATTTAGTCGTCTTCAGCCAATTTTCTAGATTTTTAAAAATTTCACTTTTTTGTGAAAATATCCACTAAATGAGGGAATAATATGTGTGAGGGTACCCCAGGAGAGTTCCAAATGTGTGTGGGTAGAATATATATCCCACGGGGGTAAAATTGAAAAAAGTTGAAAAACATTTTTTTGGGGACTTGGTCATTTTTCCAGCGTTTATCAGACTTTCAGTTAGGGGATATGTCAGTGAGCGTTCCGATTTTAGTTCCAGAGCAATTCACCCAATGAGTCCTTGATATTTAGTCGTTTTCAGCCAATTTTCTGGATTTTTAAAAATTTTACTCTTTTGTGAAAATATCCACTAAATGAGGGAATACTATGTGTGAGGGTACCCCAGGAGAGTTCCAAATGTGTGTGGGTAGAATATATATCCCACGGGGGGAAAATTGAAAAAAGTCGATAAAAAATTTTTTTTGGACTTAGTCATTTTTCCGGCGTTTATCAGACTTTCAGATAGGGGAAATGTGAGTGAGCGTTCCGATTTCAGTTCCAGAGCGATTTGCCCAATGAGTCCTTGATATTAAGTCGTTTTCAGCCAATTTTCTGGATTTTTAAAAATTTCACTCTTTTGTGAAAATATCCACTAAATGAGGGAATACTATGTGTGAGGGTACCCCAGGAGAGTTCCAAATGTGTGTGGGTAGAATATATATCCCACGGCGGTAAAATTGAAAAAAATTGAAAAAAAATTTTTTTGGGACTTAGTCATTTTTCCGGCGTTTATCAGACTTTCAGATAGGGGAAATGTGAGTGAGCGTTCCGATTTCAGTTCCAGAGCGATTCGCCCAATGAGTCCTTGATATTTAGTCGTTTTCAGCCAATTTTCAGGATTTTTGAAAATTTCACTTTTTTGTGAAAATATCCACTAAATGAGGGAATAATATGTGTGAGGGTACCCCAGGAGAGTTCCAAATGTGTGTGGGTAGAATATATATCCCACGGGGGTAAAATTGAAAAAAGTTGAAAAAATTTTTTTTTTTGGACTTAGTCATATTTCCGGCGTTTATCCGACTTTCAGATAGGGGAAATGTCAGTGAACGTTCCGATTTCAGTTCCAGAGCGATTCGCCCAATGAGTCCTTGATATTTAGTCGTTTTCAGCCAATTTTCTGGATTTTTGAAAATGTCACTTTTTTGTGAAAATATCCACTAAATGAGGGAATAGTATGTGTGAGGGTACCCCAGGAGAGTTCCAAATGTGCGTGGGTAGAATATATATCCCACGGGGGTAAAATTGAAAAAAGTTGAAAAAATTTTTTTTTTGCACTTAGTCATTTTTCCGGCGTTTATCAGACTTTCAGATAGGGGAAATGTGAGTGAGCGTTCCGATTTCAGTTCCAGAGCGATTCGCCCAATGAGTCCTTGATATTTAGTCGTTTTCAGCCAATTTTCAGGATTTTTGAAAATTTCACTTTTTTGTGAAAATATCCACTAAATGAGGGAATAATATGTGTGAGGGTACCCCAGGAGAGTTCCAAATGTGTGTGGGTAGAATATATATCCCACGGGGGTAAAATTGAAAAAAGTTGAAAAAAATTTTTTTTTGCACTTAGTCATTTTTCCGGCATTTATCAGACTTTCAGATAGGGGAAATGTGAGTGAGCGTTCCGATTTCAGTTCCAGAGCGATTCGCCCAATGAGTCCTTGATATTTAGTCGTTTTCAGCCAATTTTCTGGATTTTTGAAAATTTCACTTTTTTGTGAAAATATCCACTAAATGAGGGAATAATATATGTGAGGGTACCCCAGGAGAGTTCCAAATGTGTGTGAGTAGAATATATATCCCACGGGGGTAAAATTGAAAAAAGTTGAAAAACATTTTTTTGGGGACTTGGTCATTTTTCCAGCGTTTATCAGACTTTCAGTTAGGGGATATGTCAGTGAGCGTTCCGATTTTAGTTCCAGAGCAATTCACCCAATGAGTCCTTGATATTTAGTCGTTTTCAGCCAATTTTCTGGATTTTTAAAAATTTTACTCTTTTGTGAAAATATCCACTAAATGAGGGAATACTATGTGTGAGGGTACCCCAGGAGAGTTCCAAATGTGTGTGGGTAGAATATATATCCCATGGGGGTAAAATTGAAAAAAGTCGATAAAAAATTTTTTTTGGACTTAGTCATTTTTCCGGCGTTTATCAGACTTTCAGATAGGGGAAATGTGAGTGAGCGTTCCGATTTCAGTTCCAGAGCGATTTGCCCAATGAGTCCTTGATATTAAGTCGTTTTCAGCCAATTTTCTGGATTTTTAAAAATTTCACTCTTTTGTGAAAATATCCACTGAATGAGGGAATACTATGTGTGAGGGTACCCCAGGAGAGTTCCAAATGTGTGTGGGTAGAATATATATCCCACGGCGGTAAAATTGAAAAAAATTGAAAAAAAATTTTTTTTAGACTTAGTCATATTTCCGGCGTTTATCAGACTTTCAGATAGGTGAAATGTCAGTGAACGTTCCGATTTCAGTTCCAGAGCGATTCGCCCAAAGAGCCCTTGATATTTAGTCGTTTTCAGCCAATTTTCTGGATTTTTGAAAATGTCACTTTTTTGTGAAAATATCCACTAAATGAGGGAATAATATATGTGAGGGTACCCCAGGAAAGTTCCAAATGTGTGTGGGTAGAATATATATCCCACGGGGGTAAAATTGAAAAAAATTGAAAAAAAATTTTTTTGGGACTTAGTCATTTTTCCGGCGTTTATCAGACTTTCAGATAGGGGAAATGTGAGTGAGCGTTCCGATTTCAGTTCCAGAGCGATTTGCCCAATGAGTCCTTGATATTAAGTCGTTTTCAGCCAATTTTCTGGATTTTTAAAATTTTCACTCTTTTGTGAAAATATCCACTGAATGAGGGAATACTATGTGTGAGGGTACCCCAGGAGAGTTCCAAATGTGTGTGGGTAGAATATATATCCCACGGCGGTAAAATTGAAAAAAATTGAAAAAAAATTTTTGTTGGACTTAGTCATATTTCCGGCGTTTATCAGACTTTCAGATAGGGGAAATGTCAGTGAACGTTCCGATTTCAGTTCCAGAGCGATTCGCCCAATGAGTCCTTGATATTTAGTCGTTTTCTGCCAATTTTCTGGATTTTTGAAAATTTCACTTTTTTGTGAAAATATCCACTAAATGAGGGAATAATATGTGTGAGGGTACACCAGGAGAGTTCCAAATGTGTGTGGGTAGAATATATATCCCACGGGGGTAAAATTGAAAAAAGTTGAAAAAAATTTTTTTTTGCGCTTAGTCATTTTTCCGGCGTTTATCAGACTTTCAGATAGGGGAAATGTGAGTGAGCATTCCGATTTCAGTTCCAGAGTGATTCGCCCAATGAGTCCTTGATATTTAGTCGTTTTCAGCCAATTTTCAGGATTTTTGAAAATTTCACTTTTTTGTGAAAATATCCACTAAATGAGGGAATATGTGTGAGGGTACACCAGGAGAACTCCAAATGTGTGTTGGTAGAATATATATCCCACGGGGGTAAAATTGAAAAAAGTTGAAAAATTTTTTTTTTTGGACTTAGTCATTTTTCCTGCGTTTATCAGACTTTCAGATTGGGAAATGTCAGTCAGCGTTCAGATTTCAATTCCAGAGCGATTCGCCCAATGCGTCCTTGATACTTAGTCGTTTTCAGCCAATTTTCAGGATTTTTGAAAATTTCACTTTTTTGTGAAAATATCCACTAAATGAGGGAATAAAATGTGTGAGGGTACCCCAGGAGAGTTCCAAATGTGTGTGGGTAGAATATATATCCCACGGGGGTAAAATTGAAAAAAATTTTTTTTTTGGACTTAGTCATATTTCCGGCGTTTATCCGACTTTCAGATAGGGGAAATGTCAGTGAACGTTCCGATTTCAGTTCCAGAGCGATTCGCCCAATGAGTCCTTGATATTTAGTCGTTTTCAGCCAATTTTCTGGATTTTTGAAAATTTCACTTTTTTGTGAAAATATCCACTAAATGAGGGAATAATATATGTGAGGGTACCCCAGGAAAGTTCCAAATGTGTGTGGGTAGAATATATATCCCACGGGGGTAAAATTGAAAAAAGTTGAAAAACATTTTTTTGGGGACTTGGTCATTTTTCCAGCGTTTATCAGACTTTCAGTTAGGGGATATGTCAGTGAGCGTTCCGATTTTAGTTCCAGAGCAATTCACCCAATGAGTCCTTGATATTTAGTCGTTTTCAGCCAATTTTCTGGATTTTTAAAAATTTTACTCTTTTGTGAAAATATCCACTAAATGAGGGAATACTATGTGTGAGGGTACCCCAGGAGAGTTCCAAATGTGTGTGGGTAGAATATATATCCCACGGGGGTAAAATTGAAAAAAGTCGATAAAAAATTTTTTTTGGACTTAGTCATTTTTCCGGCGTTTATCAGACTTTCAGATAGGGGAAATGTGAGTGAGCGTTCCGATTTCAGTTCCAGAGCGATTTGCCCAATGAGTCCTTGATATTAAGTCGTTTTCAGCCAATTTTCTGGATTTTTAAAATTTTCACTCTTTTGTGAAAATATCCACTGAATGAGGGAATACTATGTGTGAGGGTACCCCAGGAGAGTTCCAAATGTGTGTGGGTAGAATATATATCCCACGGCGGTAAAATTGAAAAAAATTGAAAAAAAATTTTTGTTGGACTTAGTCATATTTCCGGCGTTTATCAGACTTTCAGATAGGGGAAATGTCAGTGAACGTTCCGATTTCAGTTCCAGAGCGATTCGCCCAATGAGTCCTTGATATTTAGTCGTTTTCTGCCAATTTTCTGGATTTTTGAAAATTTCACTTTTTTGTGAAAATATCCACTAAATGAGGGAATAATATGTGTGAGGGTACACCAGGAGAGTTCCAAATGTGTGTGGGTAGAATATATATCCCACGGGGGTAAAATTGAAAAAAGTTGAAAAAAATTTTTTTTTGCGCTTAGTCATTTTTCCGGCGTTTATCAGACTTTCAGATAGGGGAAATGTGAGTGAGCATTCCGATTTCAGTTCCAGAGTGATTCGCCCAATGAGTCCTTGATATTTAGTCGTTTTCAGCCAATTTTCAGGATTTTTGAAAATTTCACTTTTTTGTGAAAATATCCACTAAATGAGGGAATATGTGTGAGGGTACACCAGGAGAACTCCAAATGTGTGTTGGTAGAATATATATCCCACGGGGGTAAAATTGAAAAAAGTTGAAAAAAATTTTTTTTTGCGCTTAGTCATTTTTCCTGCGTTTATCAGACTTTCAGATTGGGAAATGTCAGTGAGCGTTCAGATTTCAGTTCCAGAGCGATTCGCCCAATGCGTCCTTGATACTTAGTCATTTTCAGCCAATTTTCTGTATTTTTAAAAATTTCACTTTTTTGTGAAAATATCCACTAAATGAGGGAATAATATGTGTGAGGGTACCCAGGAGAGTTCCAAATGTGAGTGGGTAGAATATATATCCCACGGGGGTAAAATTGAAAAAAGTTGAAAAATTTTTTTTTTTGGACTTAGTCATTTTTCCTGCGTTTATCAGACTTTCAGATTGGGAAATGTCAGTGAGCGTTCCGATTTCACTTCCAGAGCGATTTGCCCATTGAGTCCTTGATATTTAGTCGTTTTCTGCCAATTTTCTGGATTTTTGAAAATTTCACTTTTTTGTGAAAATATCCACTAAATGAGGGAATAATATGTGTGAGGGTACACCAGGAGAGTTCCAAATGTGTGTGGGTAGAATATATATCCCACGGGGATAAAATTGAAAAAAGTTGAAAAAAATTTTTTTTTGGACTTAGTAATTTTTCCGGCGTTTATCAGACTTTCAGATAGGGGAAATGTCAGTGAGCGTTCCGATTTCAGTTCCAGAGCGATTCGCCCAATAAGTCCTTGATATTTAGTCGTTTTCAGCCAATTTTCTGGATTTTTGAAAACTTCACTTTTTTGTGAAAATATCCACTAAATGAGGGAATAATATGTGTGAGGGTACCCCAGGAGAGTTCCAAATGTGTGTGGGTAGAATAGATATCCCACGGGGGTAAAATTGAAAAAAGTTGAAAAAATTTTTTTATTAGACTTAGTCATTTTTCCTGCATTTATCAGACTTTCAGATAGGGCAAATGTAAGTGAGCGTTTCGATTTCAGTTCCAGAGTGATTCACCCAATGAGTCCTTGATATTTAGTCGTTTTCAGCCAATATTTTGGATTTTTGAAAATTTCACTTTTTTGTGAAAATATCCACTAAATGAGGGAATAATATGTGTGAGGGTACCCCAGGAGAGTTCCAAATGTGTGTGGGTAGAATATATATCCCACGGGGGTAAAATTGAAAAAAGTTGAAAAAAATTTTTTTTTGCATTTAGTCATTTTTCCGGCATTTATCAGACTTTCAGATAGGGGAAATGTGAGTGAGCGTTCCGATTTCAGTTCCAGAGCGATTCGCCCAATGAGTCCTTGATATTTAGTCGTTTTCAGCCAATTTTCTGGATTTTTGAAAATTTCACTTTTTTGTGAAAATATCCACTAAATGAGGGAATAATATATGTGAGGGTACCCCAGGAGAGTTCCAAATGTGTGTGGGTAGAATATATATCCCACGGGGGTAAAATTGAAAAAAGTTGAAAAACATTTTTTTTGGGACTTGGTCATTTTTCCAGCGTTTATCAGACTTTCAGTTAGGGGATATGTCAGTGAGCGTTCCGATTTTAGTTCCAGAGCAATTCACCCAATGAGTCCTTGATATATAGTCGTTTTCAGCCAATTTTCTGGATTTTTAAAAATTTTACTCTTTTGTGAAAATATCCACTAAATGAGGGAATACTATGTGTGAGGGTACCCCAGGAGAGTTCCAAATGTGTGTGGGTAGAATATATATCCCACGGGGGTAAAATTGAAAAAAGTCGATAAAAAATTTTTTTTGGACTTAGTCATTTTTCCGGCGTTTTTCAGACTTTCAGATAGGGGAAATGTGAGTGAGCGTTCCGATTTCCGTTCCAGAGCGATTTGCCCAATGAGTCCTTGATATTAAGTCGTTTTCACCCAATTTTCTGGATTTTTAAAAATTTCACTCTTTTGTGAAAATATCCACTAAATGAGGGAATACTATGTGTGAGGGTACCCCAGTAGAGTTCCAAATGTGTGTGGGTAGAATATATATCCCACGGCGGTAAAATTGAAAAAAGTTGAAAAAAATTTTTTTTTGCACTTAGTTATTTTTCCGGCGTTTATCAGACTTTCAGATAGGGGAAATGTGAGTGAGCGTTCCGATTTCAGTTCCAGAGCGATTCGCCCAATGAGTCCTTGATATTTAGTCGTTTTCAGCCAATTTTCAGGATTTTTGAAAATTTCACTTTTTTGTGAAAATATCCACTAAATGAGGGAATAATATGTGTGAGGGTACCCCAGGAGAGTTCCAAATGTGTGTGGGTAGAATATATATCCCACGGGGGTAAAATTGAAAAAAGTTGAAAAAATTTTTTTTTTGGACTTAGTCATATTTCCGGCGTTTATCCGACTTTCAGATAGGGGAAATGTCAGTGAACGTTCCGATTTCAGTTCCAGAGCGATTCGCCCAATGAGTCCTTGATATTTAGTCGTTTTCAGCCAATTTTCTGGATTTTTGAAAATGTCACTTTTTTGTGAAAATGTCCACTAAATGAGGGAATAATATGTGTGAGGGTACCCCAGGAGAGTTCCAAATGTGTGTGGGTAGAATATATATCCCACGGGGATAAAATTGAAAAAAGTTGAAAAAAATTTTTTTTTGGACTTAGTAATTTTTCCGGCGTTTATCAGACTTTCAGATAGGGGAAATGTCAGTGAGCGTTCCGATTTCAGTTCCAGAGCGATTCGCCCAATGAGTCCTTGATATTTAGTCGTTTTCAGCCAATTTTCTGGATTTTTTAAAATTTCACTTTTTTGTGAAAATATCCACTAAATGAGGGAATAATATGTGTGAAGGTACCCCAGGAGAGTTCCAAATGTGTGTGGGTAGAATATATATCCCACGGGGGTAAAATTGAAAAAAGTTGAAAAAAAATTTTTTTTGGACTTTGTCATTTGTCCGGCGTTTATCAGACTTTCAGATAGGGGAAATGTCAGTGAGCGTTCAGATTTCAGTTCCAGAGCGATTCGCCCAATGAGTCCTTGATATTTAGTCGTTTTCAGCCAATTTTCTGGATTTTTAAAAATGTCACTCTTTTGTGAAAATATCCACTAAATGAGGGAATACTATGTGTGAGGGTACCCCAGGAGAGTTCCAAATGTGTGTGGGTAGAATATATATCCCACGGGGGGAAAATTGAAAAAAGTCGATAAAAAATTTTTTTTGGACTTAGTCATTTTTCCGGCGTTTATCAGACTTTCAGATAGGGGAAATGTGAGTGAGCGTTCCGATTTCAGTTCCAGAGCGATTTGCCCAATGAGTCCTTGATATTAAGTCGTTTTCAGCCAATTTTCTGGATTTTTAAAAATTTCACTCTTTTGTGAAAATATCCACTAAATGAGGGAATACTATGTGTGAGGGTACCCCAGGAGAGTTCCAAATGTGTGTGGGTAGAATATATATCCCACGGGGGTAAAATTGAAAAAAGTTGAAAAAAATTTTTTTTTGCACTTAGTCATTTTTCCGGCATTTATCAGACTTTCAGATAGGGGAAATGTGAGTGAGCGTTCCGATTTCAGTTCCAGAGCGATTCGCCCAATGAGTCCTTGATATTTAGTCGTTTTCAGCCAATTTTCTGGATTTTTGAAAATTTCACTTTTTTGTGAAAATATCCACTAAATGAGGGAATAATATATGTGAGGGTACCCCAGGAAAGTTCCAAATGTGTGTGGGTAGAATATATATCCCACGGGGGTAAAATTGAAAAAAGTTGAAAAACATTTTTTTGGGGACTTGGTCATTTTTCCAGCGTTTATCAGACTTTCAGTTAGGGGATATGTCAGTGAGCGTTCCGATTTTAGTTCCAGAGCAATTCACCCAATGAGTCCTTGATATTTAGTCGTTTTCAGCCAATTTTCTGGATTTTTAAAAATTTTACTCTTTTGTGAAAATATCCACTAAATGAGGGAATACTATGTGTGAGGGTACCCCAGGAGAGTTCCAAATGTGTGTGGGTAGAATATATATCCCACGGGGGTAAAATTGAAAAAAGTCGATAAAAAATTTTTTTTGGACTTAGTCATTTTTCCGGCGTTTATCAGACTTTCAGATAGGGGAAATGTGAGTGAGCGTTCCGATTTCAGTTCCAGAGCGATTTGCCCAATGAGTCCTTGATATTAAGTCGTTTTCAGCCAATTTTCTGGATTTTTAAAATTTTCACTCTTTTGTGAAAATATCCACTCAATGAGGGAATACTATGTGTGAGGGTACCCCAGGAGAGTTCCAAATGTGTGTGGGTAGAATATATATCCCACGGCGGTAAAATTGAAAAAAATTGAAAAAAAATTTTTTTTGGACTTAGTCATATTTCCGGCGTTTATCAGACTTTCAGATAGGGGAAATGTCAGTGAACGTTCCGATTTCAGTTCCAGAGCGATTCGCCCAAAGAGCCCTTGATATTTAGTCGTTTTCAGCCAATTTTCTGGATTTTTGAAAATGTCACTTTTTTGTGAAAATATCCACTAAATGAGGGAATAATATGTGTGAGGGTACCCCAGGAGAGTTCCAAATGTGTGTGGGTAGAATATATATCCCACGGGGGTAAAATTGAAAAAAGTTGAAAAAAATTTTTTTTTGCACTTAGTCATTTTTCCAGCGTTTATCAGACTTTCAGATAGGGGAAATGTGAGTGAGCATTCCGATTTCAGTTCCAGAGCGATTCGCCCAATGAGTCCTTGATATTTAGTCGTTTTCAGCCAATTTTCAGGATTTTTGAAAATTTCACTTTTTTGTGAAAATATCCACTAAATGAGGGAATAATATGTGTGAGGGTACCCCAGGAGAGTTCCAAATGTGTGTGGGTAGAATATATATCCCACGGGGGTAAAATTGAAAAAAGTTGAAAAAATTTTTTTTTTTGGACTTAGTCATATTTCCGGCGTTTATCCGACTTTCAGATAGGGGAAATGTCAGTGAACGTTCCGATTTCAGTTCCAGAGCGATTCGCCCAATGAGTCCTTGATATTTAGTCGTTTTCAGCCAATTTTCTGGATTTTTGAAAATGTCACTTTTTTGTGAAAATATCCACTAAATGAGGGAATAATATGTGTGAGGGTACCCCAGGAGAGTTCCAAATGTGTGTGGGTAGAATAAATATCCCACGGGGGTAAAATTGAAAAAAGTTTAAAAAAAATTTTTTTTGCACTTAGTCATTTTTCCTGCGTTTATCAGACTTTCAGATAGGGGAAATGTGAGTGAGCGTTCCGATTTCAGTTCCAGAGCGATTCGCCCAATGAGTCCTTGATATTTAGTCGTTTTCAGCCATTTTTCAGGATTTTTGAAAATTTCACTTTTTTGTGAAAATATCCACTAAATGAGGGAATAATATGTGTGAGGGTACCCCAGGAGAGTTCCAAATGTGTGTGGGTAGAATATATATCCCACGGGGGTAAAATTGAAAAAAGTTGAAAAAAATTTTTTTTTGCACTTAGTCATTTTTCCGGCATTTATCAGACTTTCAGATAGGGGAAATGTGAGTGAGCGTTCCGATTTCAGTTCCAGAGCGATTCGCCCAATGAGTCCTTGATATTTAGTCGTTTTCAGCCAATTTTCTGGATTTTTGAAAATTTCACTTTTTTGTGAAAATATCCACTAAATGAGGGAATAATATATGTGAGGGTACCCCAGGAGAGTTCCAAATGTGTGTGGGTAGAATATATATCCCACGGGGGTAAAATTGAAAAAAGTTGAAAAACATTTTTTTGGGGACTTGGTCATTTTTCCAGCGTTTATCAGACTTTCAGTTAGGGGATATGTCAGTGAGCGTTCCGATTTTAGTTCCAGAGCAAATCACCCAATGAGTCCTTGATATTTAGTCGTTTTCAGCCAATTTTCTGGATTTTTAAAAATTTTACTCTTTTGTGAAAATATCCACTAAATGAGGGAATACTATGTGTGAGGGTACCCCAGGAGAGTTCCAAATGTGTGTGGGTAGAATATATATCCCACGGCGGTAAAATTGAAAAAAATTGAAAAAAAATTTTTTTTGGACTTAGTCATATTTCCGGCGTTTATCAGACTTTCAGATAGGGAAAATGTCAGTGAACGTTCCGATTTCAGTTCCAGAGCGATTCGCCCAAAGAGCCCTTGATATTTAGTCGTTTTCAGCCAATTTTCTGGATTTTTGAAAATGTCACTTTTTTGTGAAAATATCCACTAAATGAGGGAATAATATGTGTGAGGGTACCCCAGGAGAGTTCCAAATGTGTGTGGGTAGAATATATATCCCACGGGGGTAAAATTGAAAAAAGTTGAAAAAAATTTTTTTTTGCACTTAGTCATTTTTCCGGCATTTATCAGACTTTCAGATAGGGGAAATGTGAGTGAGCGTTCCGATTTCAGTTCCAGAGCGATTCGCCCAATGAGTCCTTGATATTTAGTCGTTTTCAGCCAATTTTCAGGATTTTTGAAAATTTCACTTTTTTGTGAAAATATCCACTAAATGAGGGAATAATATGTGTGAGGGTACCCCAGGAGAGTTCCAAATATGTGTGGGTAGAATATATATCCCACGGGGGTAAAATTGAAAAAAGTTGAAAAAATTTTTTTTTTTGGACTTAGTCATATTTCCGGCGTTAATCCGACTTTCAGATAGGGGAAATGTCAGTGAACGTTCCGATTTCAGTTCCAGAGCGATTCGCCCAATGAGTCCTTGATATTTAGTCGTTTTCAGCCAATTTTCTGGATTTTTGAAAATGTCACTTTTTTGTGAAAATATCCACTAAATGAGGGAATAATATGTGTGAGGGTACCCCAGGAGAGTTCCAAATGTGTGTGGGTAGAATATATATCCCACGGGGGTAAAATTGAAAAAAGTTGAAAAAAATTTTTTTTTGCACTTAGTCATTTTTCCGGCATTTATCAGACTTTCAGATAGGGGAAATGTGAGTGAGCGTTCCGATTTCAGTTCCAGAGCGATTCGCCCAATGAGTCCTTGATATTTAGTCGTTTTCAGCCAATTTTCTGCATTTTTGAAAATTTCACTTTTTTGTGAAAATATCCACTAAATGAGGGAATAATATATGTGAGGGTACCCCAGGAGAGTTCCAAATGTGTGTGGGTAGAATATATATCCCACGGGGGTAAAATTGAAAAAAGTTGAAAAACATTTTTTTGGGGACTTGGTCATTTTTCCAGCGTTTATCAGACTTTCAGTTAGGGGATATGTCAGTGAGCGTTCCGATTTTAGTTCCAGAGCAATTCACCCAATGAGTCCTTGATATTTAGTCGTTTTCAGCCAATTTTCTGGATTTTTAAAAATTTTACTCTTTTGTGAAAATATCCACTAAATGAGGGAATACTATGTGTGAGGGTACCCCAGGAGAGTTCCAAATGTGTGTGGGTAGAATATATATCCCACGGCGGTAAAATTGAAAAAAATTGAAAAAAAATTTTTTTTAGACTTAGTCATATTTCCGGCGTTTATCAGACTTTCAGATAGGGGAAATGTCAGTGAACGTTCCGATTTCAGTTCCAGAGCGATTCGCCCAAAGAGCCCTTGATATTTAGTCGTTTTCAGCCAATTTTCTGGATTTTTGAAAATGTCACTTTTTTGTGAAAATATCCACTAAATGAGGGAATAATATGTGTGAGGGTACCCCAGGAGTGTTCCAAATGTGTGTGGGTAGAATATATATCCCACGGGGGTAAAATTGAAAAAAGTTGAAAAAAATTTTTTTTTGCACTTAGTCATTTTTCCGGCGTTTATCAGACTTTCAGATAGGGGAAATGTGAGTGAGCGTTCCGATTTCAGTTCCAGAGCGATTCGCCCAATGAGTCCTTCATATTTAGTCGTTTTCAGCCAATTTTCAGGATTTTTGAAAATTTCACTTTTTTGTGAAAATATCCACTAAATGAGGGAATAAAATGTGTGAGGGTACCCCAGGAGAGTTCCAAATGTGTGTGGGTAGAATATATATCCCACGGGGGTAAAATTGAAAAAATTTTTTTTTTTGGACTTAGTCATATTTCCGGCGTTTATCCGACTTTCAGATAGGGGAAATGTCAGTGAACGTTCCGATTTCAGTTCCAGAGCGATTCGCCCAATGAGTCCTTGATATTTAGTCGTTTTCAGCCAATTTTCTGGATTTTTGAAAATGTCACTTTTTTGTGAAAATATCCACTAAATGAGGGAATAATATGTGTGAGGGTACCCCAGGAGAGTTCCAAATGTGCGTGGGTAGAATATATATCCCACGGGGGTAAAATTGAAAAAAGTTGAAAAAATTTTTTTTTTGCACTTAGTCATTTTTCCGGCGTTTATCAGACTTTCAGATAGGGGAAATGTCAGTGAGCGTTCCGATTTCAGTTCCAGAGCGATTCGCCCAATGAGTCCTTGATATTTAGTCGTTTTCAGCCAATTTTCAGGATTTTTGAAAATTTCACTTTTTTGTGAAAATATCCACTAAATGAGGGAATAATATGTGTGAGGGTACCCCAGGAGAGTTCCAAATGTGTGTGGGTAGAATATATATCCAACGGGGGTAAAATTGAAAAAAGTTGAAAAAAAAATTTTTTTGGACTTAGTCATTTTTCCGGCGTTTATCAGACTTTCAGATAGGGGAAATGTCAGTGATCATTCAGATTTCAGTTCCACAGCGATTCGCCTAATGAGTCCTTGATATTTAGTCGTCTTCAGCCAATTTTCAGGATTTTTGAAAATTTCACTTTTTTGTGAAAATATCCACTAAATGAGGGAATAATATGTGTGAGGGTACCCCAGGAGAGTTCCAAATGTGTGTGGGTAGAATATATATCCCACGGGGGTAAAATTGAAAAAATTTTTTTTTTTTGGACTTAGTCATTTTTCCGGCGTTTATCAGACTTTCAGATAGGGGAAATGTGAGTGAGCGTTCCGATTTCAGTTCCAGAGCGATTTGCCCAATGAGTCCTTGATATTAAGTCGTTTTCAGCCAATTTTCTGGATTTTTAAAATTTTCACTCTTTTGTGAAAATATCCACTGAATGAGGGAATACTATGTGTGAGGGTACCCCAGGAGAGTTCCAAATGTGTGTGGGTAGAATATATATCCCACGGGGGTAAAATTGAAAAAAGTTGAAAAAAATTTTTTTTTGCACTTAGTCATTTTTCCAGCGTTTATCAGACTTTCAGATAGGGGAAATGTGAGTGAGCGTTCCGATTTCAGTTCCAGAGCGATTCGCCCAATGAGTCCTTGATATTTAGTCGTTTTCAGCCAATTTTCAGGATTTTTGAAAATTTCACTTTTTTGTGAAAATATCCACTAAATGAGGGAATAATATGTGTGAGGGTACCCCAGGAGAGTTCCAAATGTGTGTGGGTAGAATATATATCCCACGGGGGTTAAATTGAAAAAAGTTGAAAAAATTTTTTTTTTTGGACTTAGTCATATTTCCGGCGTTTATCAGACTTTCAGATAGGGGAAATGTGAGTGAGCGTTCCGATTTCAGTTCCAGAGCGATTTGCCCAATGAGTCCTTGATATTAAGTCGTTTTCAGCCAATTTTCTGTATTTTTAAAAATTTCACTCTTTTGTGAAAATATCCACTGAATGAGGGAATACTATGTGTGAGGGTACCCCAGGAGAGTTCCAAATGTGTGTGGGTAGAATATATATCCCACGGCGGTAAAATTGAAAAAAATTGAAAAAAAATTTTTTTTAGACTTAGTCATATTTCCGGCGTTTATCAGACTTTCAGATAGGGGAAATGTCAGTGAACGTTCCGATTTCAGTTCCAGAGCGATTCGCCCAAAGAGCCCTTGATATTTAGTCGTTTTCAGCCAATTTTCTGGATTTTTGAAAATGTCACTTTTTTGTGAAAATATCCACTAAATGAGGGAATAATATGTGTGAGGGTACCCCAGGAGAGTTCCAAATGTGCGTGGGTAGAATATATATCCCACGGGGGTAAAATTGAAAAAAGTTGAAAAAATTTTTTTTTTGCACTTAGTCATTTTTCCGGCGTTTATCAGACTTTCAGATAGGGGAAATGTCAGTGAGCGTTCCGATTTCAGTTCCAGAGCGATTCGCCCAATGAGTCCTTGATATTTAGTCGTTTTCAGCCAATTTTCAGGATTTTTGAAAATTTCACTTTTTTGTGAAAATATCCACTAAATGAGGGAATAATATGTGTGAGGGTACCCCAGGAGAGTTCCAAATGTGTGTGGGTAGAATATATATCCAACGGGGGTAAAATTGAAAAAAGTTGAAAAAAAAATTTTTTTGGACTTAGTCATTTTTCCGGCGTTTATCAGACTTTCAGATAGGGGAAATGTCAGTGATCATTCAGATTTCAGTTCCACAGCGATTCGCCTAATGAGTCCTTGATATTTAGTCGTCTTCAGCCAATTTTCAGGATTTTTGAAAATTTCACTTTTTTGTGAAAATATCCACTAAATGAGGGAATAATATGTGTGAGGGTACCCCAGGAGAGTTCCAAATGTGTGTGGGTAGAATATATATCCCACGGGGGTAAAATTGAAAAAATTTTTTTTTTTTGGACTTAGTCATTTTTCCGGCGTTTATCAGACTTTCAGATAGGGGAAATGTGAGTGAGCGTTCCGATTTCAGTTCCAGAGCGATTTGCCCAATGAGTCCTTGATATTAAGTCGTTTTCAGCCAATTTTCTGGATTTTTAAAATTTTCACTCTTTTGTGAAAATATCCACTGAATGAGGGAATACTATGTGTGAGGGTACCCCAGGAGAGTTCCAAATGTGTGTGGGTAGAATATATATCCCACGGGGGTAAAATTGAAAAAAGTTGAAAAAAATTTTTTTTTGCACTTAGTCATTTTTCCAGCGTTTATCAGACTTTCAGATAGGGGAAATGTGAGTGAGTGTTCCAATTTCAGTTCCAGAGCGATTCGCCCAATGAGTCCTTGATATTTAGTTGTTTTCAGCCAATTTTCTGGATTTTTGAAAATTTCACTTTTTTTAAAAAATATCCACTAAATGAGGGAATAATAAGTGTGAGGGTAACCCAGGAGAGTTCCAAATGTGTGTGGATAGAATATATATCCCACGGGGGTAAAATTGAAAAAAGTTGAAAATTTTTTTTTTTTGGTCTTAGTCATTTTTCCTGCGTTTATCAGACTTTCAGATAGGGCAAATTTCAGTGAGTGTTTCGATTTCAGTTCCAGCGTGATTCGCCCAATGAGTCCTTGATATTTAGTCGTTTTCAGCCAATATTTTGGATTTTTGAAAATTTCACTTTTTTGCGAAAATATCCACTAAATGAGGGAATAATATGTGTGAGGGTACCCCAGGAGAGTTACAAATGTGTGTGGGTAGAATATATATCCCACGGGGGTAAAATTGAAAAAAGTGGAAAAACATTTTTTTTGGACTTAGTCATTTTTCTGGCGTTTATCAGTCTTTCAGATAGGGGAAATGTGAGTGAGCGTTCAGATTTCAGTTCCAGAGCGATTCGCCCAATGAGTCCTTGATATTTAGTCGTTTTCAGCCAATTTTCTGGATTTTTGAAAATTTCACTTTTTTAAAAAAATATCCACTAAATGAGGGAATAATATGTGTGAGGGTAACCCAGGAGAGTTCCAAATGTGTGTGGGTAGAATATATATCCCACGGGGGTAAAATTGAAAAAAGTTGAACAATTTTTTTTTTTGGACTTAGTCATTTTTCCGGCGTTTATCAGACTTTCAGATAGGGCAAATGTGAGTGAGCGTTCCGATTTTAGTTCCAGAGCAATTCGCCCAATGAGTCCTTGATATTTAGTCGTTTTCAGCCAATATTTTGGATTTTTGAAAATTTCACTTTTTTGCGAAAATATCCACTAAATGAGGGAATACTATGTGTGAGGGTACCCCAGGAGAGTTCCAAATGTGTGTGGGTAGAATATATATCCCACGGGGGTAAAATTGAAAAAAGTTGAAAATTTTTTTTTTTTGGACTTAGTCATTTTTCCTGCGTTTATCAGACTTTCAGATAGGGCAAATTTCAGTGAGTGTTTCGATTTCAGTTCCAGAGTGATTCTCCCAATGAGTCCTTGATATTTAATCGTTTTCAGCCAATTTTCTGGATTTTTGAAAATTTCACTTTTTTGTGAAAATATCCACTAAATGAGGGAATAATATGTGTGAGGGTACCCCAGGAGAGTTCCAAATGTGTGTGGGTAGAATATATATCCCACTTGGGTAAAATTGAAAAAAGTTGAAAAAAAATTTTTTTTGGACTTAGTAATTTTTCCGGCGTTTATCAGACTTTCAGATAGGGGAAATCTCAGTGAGCGTTCCGACTTCAGTTCCAGAGCGATTCGCCCAATGACTCCTTGATATTTATTCGTTTTCAGCCAATATTTTGGATTTTTGAAAATTTCACTTTTTTGCGAAAATATCCACTAAATGAGGGAATAATATGTGTGAGGGTACCCCAGGAGAGTTCCAAATGTGTGTGGGTAGAATATATATCCCACGGGGGTAAAATTGAAAAAAGTGGAAAAACATTTTTTTTGGACTTAGTCATTTTTCTGGCGTTTATCAGTCTTTCAGATAGGGGAAATGTCAGTGAGCATTCCGATTTCAGTTCCAGAGCGATTCGCCCAATGACTCCTTGATATTTAGTCATTTTCAGCCAATTTTCTGTATATTTTGAAAATTTCACTTTTTTGTGAAAGTATCCACTAAATGAGGGAATAATATGTGTGAGGGTACCCCAGGAGAGTTCCAAATGTGTGTGGGTAGAATATATATCCCACGGGGGTAAAATTGAAAAAAGATGAAAAAAATTTTGGGGGGGATTTAGTCATTTTTCCGGCGTTTATCAGACTTTCAGATAGGGGAAATGTCAGTGAGCATTCAGATTTCAGTTCCAGAGCAATTCGCCCAATGAGTCCTTGATATTTAGTCGTTTTCAGCCAATTTTCTGGATTTTTGAAAATTTCACTGTTTTGAGAAAATATCCACTAAATGAGGGAATAATATGTGTGAGGGTACCCCAGGAGAGTTCCAAATGTGTGTGGGTAGAATATATATCCCACGGGGATAAAATTGAAAAAAGTTGAAAAAAAATTTTTTTTGGACTTAGTAATTTTTCCGGTGTTCATAAGTCTTTCAGATAGGGGAAATGTCAGTGAGCGTTCAGATTTCAGTTCCAGAGCGATTCGCCCAATGAGTCCTTGATATTTAGTCGTTTTCAGCCAATTTTCTGGATTTTTGAAAATTTTACTTTTTTGTGAAAGTATCCACTAAATAAGGGAATAATATGTGTGAGGGTAACCCAGGAGAGTTCCAAATGTGTGTGGGAAGAATATATATCCCACAGGGGTAAAATTGAAAAAAGTTTTAAAAATTTTTTTTCTGGACTTAGTCATTTTTCCGGCGTTTATCAGACTTTCAGATAGGGGAAATATCAGTGAGCGTTTCGATTTCAGTTCCAGAGCGATTCGCCCAATGAGTCCTTGATATTTAGTCGTTTTCAGCCAATTTTCTGGATTTTTGAAAATTTCACTTTTTTGTGAAAATATCCACTAAATGAGGGAATAATATGTCTGAGGGTACCCCAGGAGAGTTCCAAATGTGTGTGGGTAGAATATATATCCCACAGGGGTAAAATTGAAAAAAGTTGAAAAAATTTTTTTTCTGGACTTAGTCATTTTTCCGGCGTTTATCAGACTTTCAGATAGGGGAAATGTCAGTGAGTGTTCCGATTTCAGTTCCAGAGCGATTCGCCCAATGAGTCCTTGATATTTAGTTGTTTTCAGCCAATTTTCTGGATTTTTGAAAATTTCACTTTTTTTTTAAAATATCCACTAAATGAGGGAATAATAAGTGTGAGGGTAACCCAGGAGAGTTCCAAATGTGTGTGGATAGAATATATATCCCACGGGGGTAAAATTGAAAAAAGTTGAAAATTTTTTTTTTTGGACTTAGTCATTTTTCCGGCGTTTATCAGACTTTCAGATAGGGCAAATGTCAGTGAGCGTTTCGATTTCAGTTTCAGAGTGATTCTCCCAATGAGTCCTTCATATTTAGCCGTTTTCAGCCACTATTTTGTATTTTTGAAAATTTCACTTTTTTGTGAAAATATACAATAAATGAGGGAATAATATGTGTGAGGGTAACCCAGGAGAGTTCCAAATGTGTTTGGGTAGAATATATATCCCACAGGGGTAAAATTGAAAAAAAAAAATTTTTGACTTAGTCATTTTTACGGCATTTATCAGACTTTCAGATAGGGGATATGTCAGTGAGCGTTCCGATTTCAGTTCCAGAGCGATTCTCCCAATGAGTCCTTGATATTTAATCGTTTTCAGCCAATTTTCTGGATTTTTGAAAATTTCACTTTTTTGTGAAAATATCCACTAAATGAGGGAATAATATGTGTGAGGGTACCCCAGGAGAGTTCCAAATGTGTGTGGGTAGAATATATATCCCACTTGGGTAAAATTGAAAAAAGTTGAAAAAAAATTTTTTTTGGACTTAGTAATTTTTCCGGCGTTTATCAGACTTTCAGATAGGGGAAATCTCAGTGAGCGTTCCGACTTCAGTTCCAGAGCGATTCGCCCAATGACTCCTTGATATTTAGTCGTTTTCAGCCAATATTTTGGATTTTTGAAAATTTCACTTTTTTGCGAAAATATCCACTAAATGAGGGAATAATATGTGTGAGGGTACCCCAGGAGAGTTCCAAATGTGTGTGGGTAGAATATATATCCCACGGGGGTAAAATTGAAAAAAGATGAAAAAAATTTTTGGGGGGATTTAGTCATTTTTCCGGCGTTTATCAGACTTTCAGATAGGGGAAATGTCAGTGAGCATTCAGATTTCAGTTCCAGAGCAATTCGCCCAATGAGTCCTTGATATTTAGTCGTTTTCAGCCAATTTTCTGGATTTTTGAAAATTTCACTGTTTTGAGAAAATATCCACTAAATGAGGGAATAATATGTGTGAGGGTACCCCAGGAGAGTTCCAAATGTGTGTGGGTAGAATATATATCCCACGGGGATAAAATTGAAAAAAGTTGAAAAAAAATTTTTTTTGGACTTAGTAATTTTTCCGGTGTTCATAAGTCTTTCAGATAGGGGAAATGTCAGTGAGCGTTCAGATTTCAGTTCCAGAGCGATTCGCCCAATGAGTCCTTGATATTTAGTCGTTTTCAGCCAATTTTCTGGATTTTTGAAAATTTTACTTTTTTGTGAAAGTATCCACTAAATGAGGGAATAATATGTGTGAGGGTAACCCAGGAGAGTTCCAAATGTGTGTGGGAAGAATATATATCCCACAGGGGTAAAATTGAAAAAAGTTTTAAAAATTTTTTTTCTGGACTTAGTCATTTTTCCGGCGTTTATCAGACTTTCAGATAGGGGAAATATCAGTGAGCGTTTCGATTTCAGTTTCAGAGTGATTCTCCCAATGAGTCCTTCATATTTAGCCGTTTTCAGCCACTATTTTGTATTTTTGAAAATTTCACTTTTTTGTGAAAATATACAATAAATGAGGGAATAATATGTGTGAGGGTAACCCAGGAGAGTTCCAAATGTGTGTGGGTAGAATATATATCCCACAGGGGTAAAATTGAAAAAAAAAAATTTTTGACTTAGTCATTTTTACGGCATTTATCAGACTTTCAGATAGGGGATATGTCAGTGAGCGTTCCGATTTCAGTTCCAGAGCGATTCTCCCAATGAGTCCTTGATATTTAATCGTTTTCAGCCAATTTTCTGGATTTTTGAAAATTTCACTTTTTTGTGAAAATATCCACTAAATGAGGGAATAATATGTGTGAGGGTACCCCAGGAGAGTTCCAAATGTGTGTGGGTAGAATATATATCCCACTTGGGTAAAATTGAAAAAAGTTGAAAAAAAATTTTTTTTGGACTTAGTAATTTTTCCGGCGTTTATCAGACTTTCAGATAGGGGAAATCTCATTGAGCGTTCCGATTTCAGTTCCAGAGCGATTCGCCCAATGACTCCTTGATATTTATTCGTTTTCAGCCAATATTTTGGATTTTTGAAAATTTCACTTTTTTGCGAAAATATCCACTAAATGAGGGAATAATATGTGTGAGGGTACCCCAGGAGAGTTACAAATGTGTGTGGGTAGAATATATATCCCACGGGGGTAAAATTGAAAAAAGTGGAAAAACATTTTTTTTGGACTTAGTCATTTTTCTGGCGTTTATCAGTCTTTCAGATAGGGGAAATGTGAGTGAGCGTTCCGATTTCAGTTCCAGAGCGATTCGCCCAATGAGTCCTTGATATTTAGTCGTTTTCAGCCAATTTTCTGGATTTTTGAAAATTTCACTTTTTTAAAAAAATATCCACTAAATGAGGGAATAATATGTGTGAGGGTAACCCAGGAGAGTTCCAAATGTGTGTGGGTAGAATATATATCCCACGGGGGTAAAATTGAAAAAAGTTGAACAATTTTTTTTTTGGACTTAGTCATTTTTCCGGCGTTTATCAGACTTTCAGATAGGACAAATGTGAGTGAGCGTTCCGATTTTAGTTCCAGAGCAATTCGCCCAATGAGTCCTTGATATTTAGTCGTTTTCAGCCAATATTTTGGATTTTTGAAAATTTCACTTTTTTGCGAAAATATCCACTAAATGAGGGAATACTATGTGTGAGGGTACCCCAGGAGAGTTCCAAATGTGTGTGGGTAGAATAGATATCCCACGGGGGTAAAATTGAAAAAAGTTGAAAAATTTTTTTTTTGGACTTAGTCATTTTTCCTGCGTTTATCAGACTTTCAGATAGGGGAAATGTCAGTGAGCATTCAGATTTCAGTTCCAGAGCAATTCGCCCAATGAGTCCTTGATATTTAGTCGTTTTCAGCCAATTTTCTGGATTTTTGAAAATTTCACTGTTTTGAGAAAATATCCACTAAATGAGGGAATAATATGTGTGAGGGTACCCCAGGAGAGTTCCAAATGTGTGTGGGTAGAATATATATCCCACGGGGATAAAATTGAAAAAAGTTGAAAAAAAATTTTTTTTGGACTTAGTAATTTTTCCGGTGTTCATAAGTCTTTCAGATAGGGGAAATGTCAGTGAGCGTTCAGATTTCAGTTCCAGAGCGATTCGCCCAATGAGTCCTTGATATTTAGTCGTTTTCAGCCAATTTTCTGGATTTTTGAAAATTTTACTTTTTTGTGAAAGTATCCACTAAATGAGGGAATAATATGTGTGAGGGTAACCCAGGATAGTTCCAAATGTGTGTGGGAAGAATATATATCCCACACGGGTAAAATTGAAAAAAGTTTTAAAAATTTTTTTTCTGGACTTAGTCATTTTTCCGGCGTTTATCAGACTTTCAGATAGGGGAAATATCAGTGAGCGTTTCGATTTCAGTTCCAGAGCGATTCGCCCAATGAGTCCTTGATATTTAGTCGTTTTCAGCCAATTTTCTGGATTTTTGAAAATTTCACTTTTTTGTGAAAATATCCACTAAATGAGGGAATAATATGTGTGAGGGTACCCCAGGAGAGTTCCAAATGTGTGTGGGTAGAATATATATCCCACAGGGGTAAAATTGAAAAAAGTTGAAAAAAATTTTTTTCTGGACTTAGTCATTTTTCCGGCGTTTATCAGACTTTCAGATAGGGGAAATGTCAGTGAGTGTTCCGATTTCAGTTCCAGAGCGATTCGCCCAATGAGTCCTTGATATTTAGTTGTTTTCAGCCAATTTTCTGGATTTTTGAAAATTTCACTTTTTTTTTAAAATATCCACTAAATGAGGGAATAATAAGTGTGAGGGTAACCCAGGAGAGTTCCAAATGTGTGTGGATAGAATATATATCCCACGGGGGTAAAATTGAAAAAAGTTGAAAATTTTTTTTTTTTGGACTTAGTCATTTTTCCTGCGTTTATCAGACTTTCAGATAGAGCAAATTTCAGTGAGTGTTTCGATTTCAGTTCCAGCGTAATTCGCCCAATGAGTCCTTGATATTTAGTCGTTTTCAGCCAATTTTCTGGATTTTTGAAAATTTTACTTTTTTGTGAAAGTATCCACTAAATGAGGGAACAATATGTGTGAGGATAACCCAGGAGAGTTCCAAATGTGTGTGGGTAGAATACATATCCCACGGGGATAAAATTGAAAAAAGTTGAAAAAAAAATTTTTTTGGACTTAATTTTTCCGGCGTTTATCAGACTTTCAGATAGGGGAAATGTCAGTGAGTGTTCCGATTTCAGTTCCAGAGCGATTCGCCCAATGAGTCCTTGATGTTTAGTCGTTTTCAGCCAATATTCAGGATTTTAGAAAATTTCACTTTTTTGTGAAAATATCCACTAAATGAGGGAATAATATGTGTGAGGGTACCCCAGGAGAGTTCCGAATGTGTGTGGGTAGAATATATATCCCACGGGGGTAAAATTGAAAAAAGTTGAAAACATTTTTTTTTGGACTTAGTAATTTTTCCGGCGTTTATCAGACTTTCAGATAGGGGAAATATCAGTGAGCGTTTCGATTTCAGTTCCAGAGCGATTCGCCCAATGAGTCCTTGATATTTAGTCGTTTTCAGCCAATTTTCTGGATTTTTGAAAATTTCACTTTTTTGTGAAAATATCCACTAAATGAGGGAATAATATGTGTGAGGGTACCCCAGGAGAGTTCCAAATGTGTGTGGGTAGAATACATATCCCACGGGGTAAAATTGAAAAAAGTTTAAAAAATTTTTTTGGGGACTTAGTCATTTTTACGGCGTTTATCAGACTTTCAGATAGGGCAAATGTCAGTGAGCGTTTCGATTTCAGTTCCAGAGTGATTCGCCCAATGAGTCCTTGATATTTAGTCGTTTTCAGCCAATATTTTGGATTTTTGAAAATTTTACTTTTTTGTGAAAATATCCACTAAATGAGGAATAGTATGTGTGAGGGTACCCCAGGAGAGTTCCAAATGTGTGTCGGTAGAATATATATCCCACGGGGGTAAAATTGAAAAAAGTTGAAAAAAATTTTTTTGGACTTCGGCATTTTTCCGGCGTTTATCAGACTTTCAGATAGGGGAAATCTCAGTGAGCGTTTCGATTTCAGTTCCAGAGCGATTCGCCCAATGAGTCCTTGATATTTTGTTGCTTTCAGCCAATTTTCTGGATTTTTGAAAATTTCACTTTTTTGTGAAAATATTCACTAAATGAGGGAATAATATGTGTGAGGGTACCCCAGGAGAGTTCCAAATGTGTTTGGGTAGAATATATATCCCACTTGGGTAAAATTGAAAAAAGTTGAAAAAAATGTTTTTTTGGACTTAGTCATTTTTCCGGCGTTTATCAGACTTTCAGGTAGGGGAAATCTCAGTGAGCGTTCCGATTTCAGTTCCAGAGCGATTCTCCCAATGAGTCCTTGATATTTAATCGTTTTCAGCCAATTTTCTGGATTTTTCAAAATTTCACTTTTTTGTGAAAATATCCACTAAATGAGGGAATAATATGTGTGAGGGTACCCCAGGAGAGTTCCAAATGTGTGTGGGTAGAATACATATCCCACGGGGGTAAAATTGAAAAAAGTTTAAAACATTTTTTTGGGGACTTAGTCATTTTTACGGCGTTTATCAGACTTTCATATAGGGCAAATGTCAGTGAGCGTTTCGATTTCAGTTCCAGAGTGATTCTCCCAATGAGTCCTTGATATTTAGTCGTTTTAAGCCAATATTTTGGATTTTTGAAAATTTCACTTTTTTGTGAAAATATCCACTAAATGAGGGAATAATATGTGTGAGGATACACCAGGAGAGTTCCAAATGTGTGTGGGTAGAATATATATCCCACGGTGGTAAAATTGAAAAAAGTTGAAAAAAATTTTTTTTTGGACTTAGTCATTTTTCCGGCGTTTATCAGACTTTCAGGTAGGGGAAATCTCAGTGAGCGTTCCGATTTCAGTTCCAGAGCGATTCGCCCAATGACTCCTTGATGTTTATTCGTTTTCAGCCAATTTTCAGGATTTTTGAAAATTTCACTTTTTTGTGAAAATATCCACTAAATTAGGGAATAATATGTGTGAGGGTACCCCAGGAGAGTTCCAAATGTGTGTGGGTAGAATATATATCCCACAGGGGTAAAATTGAAAAAAAAAATTTTTTGACTTAGTCATTTTTACGGCATTTATCAGACTTTCAGATAGGGGATATGTCAGTGAGCGTTCCGATTTCAGTTCCAGGGCGATTCTCCCAATGAGTCCTTGATATTTATTCGTTTTCAGCCAATTTTCAGGATTTTTGAAAATTTCACTTTTTTGTGAAAATATCCACTAAATGAGGGAATAATATGTGTGAGGGTACCCCAGGAGAGTTCCAAATGTGTGTGGGTAGAATATATATCCCACGGGGTTAAAATTGAAAAAAGTTTAAAAAAATTTTTTGGGGACTTAGTCATTTTTACGGCGTTTATCAGACTTTCAGATAGGGCAAATGTCAGTGAGTGTTTCGATTTCAGTTCCAGAGTGATTCGCCCAATGAGTCCTTGATATTTAGTCATTTTCAGCCAATATTTTGGATTTTTGAAAATTTCACTTTTTTGTGAAAATATACACTAAATGAGGGAATAATATGTGTGAGGGTAACCCAGGAGAGTTCCAAATGTGTGTGGGTAGAATATATATCCCACGGGGTTAAAATTGAAAAAAGTTTAAAAAATTTTTTTGGGGACTTAGTCATTTTTCCGGCGTTTATCAGACTTTCAGATAGGGCAAATGTCAGTGAGCGTTTCGATTTCATGTTCAGAGTGATTCTCCCAATGAGTCCTTCATATTTAGCCGTTTTCAGCCACTATTTTGTATTTTTGAAAATTTCACTTTTTTGTGAAAATATACAATAAATGAGGGAATAATATGTGTGAGGGTAACCCAGGAGAGTTCCAAATGTGTGTGGGTAGAATATATATCCCACAGGGGTAAAATTGAAAAAAAAAAATTTTGGACTTAGTCATTTTTACGGCATTTATCAGACTTTCAGATAGGGGATATGTCAGTGAGCGTTCCGATTTCAGTTCCAGAGCGATTCTCCCAATGAGTCCTTGATATTTAATCGTTTTCAGCCAATTTTCTGGATTTTTTGAAAATTTCACTTTTTTGTGAAAATATCCACTAAATGAGGGAATAATATGTGTGAGGGTACCCCAGGAGAGTTCCAAATGTGTGTGGGTAGAATATATATCCCACTTGGGTAAAATTGAAAAAAGTTGAAAAAAAATTTTTTTTGGACTTAGTAATTTTTCCGGCGTTTAGCAGACTTTCAGATAGGGGAAATCTCAGTGAGCGTTCCGATTTCAGTTCCAGAGCGATTCGCCCAATGACTCCTTGATATTTATTCGTTTTCAGCCAATTTTCAGGATTTTTGAAAATTTCACTTTTTTGTGAAAATATCCACTAAATTAGGGAATAATATGTGTGAGGGTACCCCAGGAGAGTTCCAAATGTGTGTGGGTAGAATATATATCCCACAGGGGTAAAATTGAAAAAAAAAAATTTTTGACTTAGTCATTTTTACGGCATTTATCAGACTTTCAGATAGGGGATATGTCAGTGAGTGTTCCGATTTCAGTTCCAGAGCGATTCTCCCAATGAGTCCTTGATATTTAATCGTTTTCAGCCAATTTTCTGGATTTTTCAAAATTTCACTTTTTTGGGAAAATATCCACTAAATGAGGGAATAATATGTGTGAGGGTACCCCAGGAGAGTTCCAAATGTGTGTGGGTAGAATACATATCCCACGGGGGTAAAATTGAAAAAAGTTTAAAAAATTTTTTTGGGGACTTAGTCATTTTTACGGCGTTTATCAGACTTTCAGATAGGGCAAATGTCAGTGAGCGTTTCGATTTCAGTTCCAGAGTGATTCGCCCAATGAGTCCTTGATATTTAGTCGTTTTCAGCCAATTTTTTGGATTTTTGAAAATTTCACTTTTTTGTGAAAATATCCACTAAATGAGGGAATAGTATGTGTGAGGGTACCCCAGGAGAGTTCCAAATGTGTGTCGGTAGAATATATATCCCATGGGGGTAAAATTGAAAAAAGTTGAAAAAAAATTTTTTTGGACTTCGCCATTTTTCCGGCGTTTATCAGACTTTCAGATAGGGGAAATCTCAGTGAGTGTTTCGATTTCAGTTCCAGAGCGATTTGCCCAATGAGTCCTTGATATTTAGTCGTTTTAAGCCAATATTTTGGATTTTTGAAAATTTCACTTTTTTGTGAAAATATCCACTAAATGAGGGAATAGTATGTGTGAGGGTACCCCAGGAGAGTTCCAAATGTGTGTCGGTAGAATGTATATCCCACGGTGGTAAAATTGAAAAAAGTTGAAAAAAAATTTTTTTTGGACTTAGTCATTTTTCCGGCGTTTATCAGACTTTCAGATAGGGGAAACCTCAGTAAGCGTTCCGATTTCAGTTCCAGAGCGATTCGCCCAATGACTCCTTGATATTTATTCGTTTTCAGCCAATTTTCAGGATTTTTGAAAATTTCACTTTTTTGTGAAAATATCCACTAAATGAGGGAATAATATGTGTGAGGGTGCCCCAGGAGAGTTCCAAATGTGTGTGGGTAGAATATATATCCCACGGGGTTAAAATTGAAAAAAGTTTAAAAAATTTTTTTGGGGACTTAGTCATTTTTACGGCGTTTATCAGACTTTCAGATAGGGCAAATGTCAGTGAGCGTTTCGATTTCAGTTCCAGAGTGATTCGCCCAATGAGTCCTTGATATTTAGTCATTTTCAGCCAATATTTTGGATTTTTGAAAATTTCACTTTTTTGTGAAAATATACACTAAATGAGGGAATAATATGTGTGAGGGTACCCCAGGAGAGTTCCAAATGTGTGTGGGTAGAATATATATCCCACTTGGGTAAAATTGAAAAAAGTTGAAAAAAAATTTTTTTTGGACTTAGTCATTTTTCCGGCGTTTATCAGACTTTCAGATAGGGGAAATCTCAGTGAGCGTTCCGATTTCAGTTCCAGAGCGATTCGCCCAATGACTCCTTGATATTTATTCGTTTTCAGCCAATTTTCAGGATTTTTGAAAATTTCACTTTTTTGTGAAAATATCCACTAAATTAGGGAATAATATGTGTGAGGGTACCCCAGGAGAGTTCCAAATGTGTGTGGGTAGAATATATATCCCACAGGGGTAAAATTGAAAAAAAAAAATTTTGGACTTAGTCATTTTTACGGCATTTATCAGACTTTCAGATAGGGGATATGTCAGTGAGCGTTCCGATTTCAGTTCCAGAGCGATTCTCCCAATGAGTCCTTGATATTTAATCGTTTTCAGCCAATTTTCTGGATTTTTCAAAATTTCACTTTTTTGTGAAAATATCCACTAAATTAGGGAATAATATGTGTGAGGGTACCCCAGGAGAGTTCCAAATGTGTGTGGGTAGAATATATATCCCACAGGGGTAAAATTGAAAAAAAAAAATTTTTGACTTAGTCATTTTTACGGCATTTATCAGACTTTCAGATAGGGGATATGTCAGTGAGCGTTCCGATTTCAGTTCCAGAGCGATTCTCCCAATGAGTCCTTGATATTTAATCGTTTTCAGCCAATTTTCTGGATTTTTCAAAATTTCACTTTTTTGGGAAAATATCCACTAAATGAGGGAATAATATGTGTGAGGGTACCCCAGGAGAGTTCCAAATGTGTGTGGGTAGAATACATATCCCACGGGGGTAAAATTGAAAAAAGTTTAAAAAATTTTTTTGGGGACTTAGTCATTTTTACGGTGTTTATCAGACTTTCAGATAGGGGAAATCTCAGTGAGTGTTTCGATTTCAGTTCCAGAGCGATTCGCCCAATGAGTCCTTGATATTAAGTCGTTTTCAGCCAATAGTTTGGATTTTTGAAAATTTCACTTTTTTGTGAAAATATCCACTACATGAGGGAATAATATGTGTGAGGATACACCAGGAGAGTTCCAAATGTGTGTGGGTAGAATATATATTAGTGTTTAGCCACCCCAGTAGTGTTCGAGTTCGGTTCGGTTCGTCGAACACCCGTGTGTTCGCCGAACTGTTCGTCGAACTGTTCGTCGAACACCTTCGAACACCGTTAAAACCAAATGGCAGGCTAACAAAAACTCCTAGAAACACATAGAAAACACCTTCAAAGGTCTCCAAAAGCTGACAAACTGCTCAGAAGACACAACTAACACATGGAAAAGTGACAAGTACATATAGTCATGCGAAAAGAAAAGAGGTGGAGGAGTAAAAGGAGGGGGAGACACAGATATAGGCATGTCATGCCCTTCTAAAATCCAAAAAGTGAGCAGCCGACACGTTCAGTCCGCTCCTGCCCGTGCCACCTCTGCGTCGCCGGGTTTGTGCCAGAGCCGCGGTGAACCCTGACAGCCAGCCCCCCTCTCCCAATACTGGTGCCTGTCCGCTGGTGGGTCGAGCGAGCCCCCCTGTGGTGGAGGCAGCTCTAAGCTTTTTAATTTAAATTGTCTCTCTAATTTGAATGAATACACTTTAAATCCATTTACAAGGATCTATTGGAGGGCAAGTCTCATGCCAGCAGCCGCGTAATTCCAGCTCCAGTAGCGTCCACTAAAGCTGCTGCAGTTAAAAAGCTTTTATAAGGATCGAGCTCGGCTGTCCACTGCAAGGCATCCTACTGCCAGTCCCAGCCCCTATGCCTTGGGGTGCCTCCTGATGCTCTTCACTGAGTATCCCGTGGTCCCGAAGCATTTCCTTTGAAAAAATTAAGTGTCCAAACTACAGGTGGTGTAGCTTGCTTAACAGCCGGGATAATCCGCTGACTAGCAGACACTGCTACTAGGCACAAAGTATTTCCTGGGCTAGATGCAGTTAAAAATTTGTAATTAGATACTCTCGTTGGATGCTGAGAAAGCATTCCATAGAGTCTCCTGGCACGCCATATATGATTCTCTTAAAGAGCTTGGGGTAGGGGTCTAGGGGACCCTTTTATAGCCAAAATCACGGCCCTGTATCGCAATACGTCACCTAGGCTGAAGATAAATGGAACTGTAGCACCCTGAGGGCTCGGTTGCTACAGAGGTATTGCACCTCACCCAGAGGTGTGATATCTCACTCTCAGGTAAGGATGTAGTGTGGATCAGGACCCGACACCTGCATGCATTACACCACATTGCCGTGGGGCAGGGCGACCAATATGCCCCTGAGATGGGCACGACAGTCCCTGTCCCTGGCTGGAGTGGGGGGAGGGAAAACTGAGGAAGGGGAACCCTGTAGTGCAGGAGCAGGGAGGAAGCAGTTCCTGGGTGCATTGAGAAGGGAGTATAAAAGGTGGGCACCATCTTAGTTCAGTGCAGAGAAGTCTGAGCAGAAGTGGCAGGGAGCAGGGGCTCTGCATGAGCTCTGCTCCGGAGGCGGGCCTAGTAACAGAGGCCCAGGCCTGGAAGTGGGAGAAGGAAGGAAGAGGAGCGGAGAAGGCTCCAGGAACGAGGAACGAAGAGATCCCAGGGGTGCGGACGGGCGAGTCGCCACCGCACGCCCGAATCCACCTGCGTGGAGGGGTCAGGCCAAAGGGGGAGACCGGTCCCCGAAACTAGTGGAGGCAGGAAACGACCCTCAGCTAGAAACTAGAGGCTGTGACATTTTATGTGGCGCAGCCCCTCGCTACACCCGCTAGGAAGGCACCACATAGGTTCAGGGAAACTGGCGCCAAGTTTACCAAGAGGAGGCCCGAGGCAGCCGGACTGAAGGGTTGGTAAGAAAGGCCATACAAAGGACACACAAAGGGGGTCCTGTGAAGCGCTCCAAAGTTATCTGGGAGTTGTCTGAGCCCCTCACCTGGTGAGCACAGTACGACATGGGCAGCCGTTACCTGCAGACGTGGTCTGGATAATAAGAACTGTGAGTAAAGGCCCTGGACTGCATCACTGACTCCGTGTCGTTACTGCTGCTGCCCTGCACCATCACCACCATCCTCTGCATACACTGCCCTGAGGCTATACTCCTCCCGTGGGGAGTTATGCTACGCTCTGCTGCACCCACAACACCAGCCTCAGCGGTCTGCCCTGGAGCGGCGGTTCACTCTGACCGCAATCCACGGGTGGCGTAGTCAGACATTTAAACATCAAAACCACATAAATAGTTCCGCCACTGGTTTGACCGCCCTGAGCCACGGAACCGGGTCGCCGCCACGGAGACTACAACCACCAGCATCCACCAAAAAGGGTCCGGCTCCGGGTGTCCCAAGGCCCAGGGGGCGCGTCAGAACATTTTCATCACCTTTCACAATCACCAATGGGACAAGGCAGGGATGTTCTCTGTCCCCTCTCTTATACATCCTAGAGACGGAGCACCTGCTCTCATCAATTCGCCATAACCCCAATATTAGGTGGATTGAGGTGGGAGGCACCGAGTACAAGTGCTCTCTATTTGCTGATGATGTCCTAGTATATATCACTCAATCACATATATCCATCCATGCTGTTATGGCTGAAATAGATCACTTTGTTACATGGTCAAATTTTAAAATCAATGCAGCGAAGTCTGAGGCCCTCGATGTCTCCCTCCCCAAATCCATATAGGATTCCATCCAGTCCAACTTTCCCTTTGCCTGGCCCTCACAGGGTATCAAATACTTAGGAATTCCTATTCATAGAGACCTCTCCCATCTATGTTGTCTTAATTTTGGGCCCTTTATTGAACAACTCCACACAGACCACGGTTGGCAAGTTAGAACTGTAAGATTCACTACGTGAACCACTGGTGTTTTGTGGAAAAGCACATGTACACTGTGTTCCAAATTATTATGCAAAAAGTGTTTAGGAGTGATAAGGGAAGAATTTGTTTGTTTGTCAGTTAAACTCATTGATGGTGATGTGTGTCAGGGCTCTTTATATCACTGTAAGCAATTGCAGACACCTGTGCTAATTAATTTGGCAGGTGTGTCCAATGAAAGGCAAGACTACTTAAGAAGGCTGTCTCACATTATTAAGCAGCCTACATTTTCTGCCAAAATGGGAAAGAAAAAAGATGTGTCGGCTGCTGAGAAGCAACAAATTGTGGAGTGTTTAGGTCAAGGCATGACTACAATCAACATTGTGCGATGATCAGGATGAAGTGTCTTGGCAATCAAGAAGTATGTAGCTGATTCACAGTACACACGTGTGCGTGCTGATAAGGGCAAATTGAGGACTCTTTACTACAGGCAATTACGTCAGGTTGAAAGAGCAGCGGCAAAAAAGCCTTGTCATAGCAGCAGACAAGTTTTTGAAGCTGCTGGTGCCTCCAACGTCCCCAGAACAACAAGATGCAGGGTCCTTCAGAGGTTTGCAGCTGTGCATATGCCATCCTGTCGACCTCCTCTATCCACTTCACACAAGCAGAAACGGCTCCATTGGGCCAAACATTACAGGAAGACTGATTTCAAAATTGTTTTGTTCACGGATGAGTGCCGTGCAGCGCTCGATGGTCCAGATGGATGGAGTGGAGGATGGCTGGTTGATGGACACCCCACGCAAACACGGCTACAGCGCCAACAAGGAGGAGGTGGAGTAATGTTTTGGGCTGGAATCATGGGGAGAGAGATTGTCGGCCCCTTTAGGATCCCTGAAGGCGCTAAAGATGAACTCCATAATGTATGTGGATTTTCTCAAACAGCACTTCCTGCCATGGTTCAAGAAGAAGAACCGTGTATTTTACAGCAAGATCATTTTTTTGCATGATAATGCACCATCTCATGCTGCACATAAAACATCTGCATCTCTGGCTGATATGGGCATAAAAGGGGACAAACTTATGGTGTGACCCCCATGCTCCCCTGACCTCTACCCCATTCAGAACCTTTGGAGCATCATTAAAAGGAGTGTCTATGATGGCGGGAGGCAGTTAACATCTAAGCAACAGCTCTGGGAGGGTATTCTGTCCTCATGCAAAACAATTGAAGCAGAAACCATCCAAAACCTGACAAATTCAATGGACGAGAGAGTTCAGAAGCTCCTTTCGAACAAGGGGTCCTATGTGAAAATGTAACATCACCTAGAATAAAGTTTTGAGTTGAAAACTGTTTGATTTCAGTTTCTAACAACCTGCTAATGCTTATAATTTCAAAAATGACCATTTTTTTGGTCTTTATTAAAATGAAAAGGTTGATCGAAAAGTTTGGGGGATCTAAGAGTGTGGCAACCCAGTAGTCATGATTACTTCGAATTCTGACAATATGAGGGTCATGCTGCAGGTAGTGCAGCAAGAAGGCACTTATGTGTCTTGCGCATCTCGGAGCCCCAAAATTATTTTCCGGGCTAGATGCAGCTAAAAATTATTATTAATTTTAAATCTGGTGAAGCTTTAGTATAGATGGCCTAATAGGATCAGTGCTGCACACTGCTACAAAGCCCAAATTATTTTCCAGTCAAGATACAGATAAACATGATTAGTAATTTTAAATCTGGTGGAGCTTATTATAGATGGCCTAATAGAATCAGTGCTGCACACTGCTACAAAGCCCAATTTATTTTCCAGCCAAGATACAGATAAACATGATTAGTAATTTGAAAGCTTAAAACGGTTGGTAGGGTGATTTTAACCAATCATGAAGCTTTTACTCTCCCCAGGATGACACAGGGGTAGAAAAGTCATTTTGGATCCATGATTTGTTCATCTTTATGAACGTGAGTCTGTCTACATTATCAGTGGAGAGCCGCGTGCACTTATCTGTCAGCACACCACCAGCAGCGCTGAACACACGTTCAGACAGAACGCTGGCTGCGGGGCATGACAAGATCTCCAAGGCGTAAGTGGCTAGCTCCGGCCATTTATCCAGATTGGAAGCCCAAAAAGAGCAAGGGTCCAGTGACACAGTCATGGCTTCAATGTTTACTTGGTGATACTCCTGTACCATCGTCTCTAGGCGTTGACTATGTGTCAGACTTCTTGTCTCCTGTGTCCTTGCAAAGGATGGGCTAAAAAAAGTGGTGAAATGATTCCGCAAAATTGATGTTACCAGCAGATACTGTGGTTCTGTTACGGTTTGAGTGCTGAACACTTGACGGTCCCACGGTTGGCAAGTTGGAACTGTGAGATTCACTACGTGCACCACTGGTATTTTGTGGAAAAGCACATGTAAGATTCTGCAACAGTCTCTGCTGATACTTCTGCATGCGTGCATCCCTTTCTATGGCAGGAATAATTTCTGCAAATTTACTTTTGTACCGGGGATCTAACAGTGTGGCAACCCAGTAGTCAGGATTATTTCTAATTCTCACAATTCGAGGGTCATGTTGCAGGTAGTGCAGCAAGAAGGCACTCATGTGTGTTGCGCATCCAGGAGCACCAAGTCCCTGTTGTGTTGGTGGCGAGGTAACAATCATGCTTCCTTCCTCTGTCCTCTCCCCCCAACCTCGCACAACAGAAATGTGATCAAGGTCTCCCTCATCTGATGAGTCTTCCATCAGTTCGTCCTCCACTTCTTCCTGGGCTCCTGCACCTTCCTCACTAGTTTGGCTGCTACCATGCGCCCTGGTAAAACCATCTCCCCCACCCTCACATGCCTGCCGCCTTGGTGCTGCCGACCGTCTGGACCTTGCAGATGTTAGCCCTTCCGCATACAACTCCTCTTCCTCTACTTCCTCCACCTCCTCTTGTGCCACCACCTGACTCCGAATTCTGTTTAACATGTGCTACAGCATGTAAATCACCGGAATAGTCATGCTGATAATGGCATCGTCATCACTAAACATCTTCGTCACCATTTCAAAACTGCAGAAGGGTGCATAGGTCCCTGATCTGAGACCACTCCTCCAGCGTGATTTGCCCCACCTCTGGATCTCGTTGGCCCAGGCTATACGTCAGAACGTATTGCACCAGGGCTTGTCGGTGCTGCCACAGTCGCTGCAACATGTGCAGAGTTGAATTCCACCGGGTAGGCACATCGCATTTTAGCCGGTGAAGTGGCAGGCCCAACGACTTCTGTAGAGATGTAAGTCGCTGAGCTGCGGGATGCGAACGGCGGAAGTGAGCACACAGCGACCGTGCCCTCTGCAGAAGGCCATCTAGTCTGGGATAGTGGGCTAAAAATTGCTGGACAACCAGGTTCAACACGTGAGCCATACAAGGCACGTGTGTGACATTGCCCCGGCGAAGGGCCGCACCCAGGTTTGCAGCATTGTCGCACACGACCTTCCCTGGTTTCAGGTCCAGTGGAGACAACCATTCATGAAATTGGTTCTCCAGAGCTGACCACAACTCCTCAGCTGTGTGACTCACATTTCCCAGACATTTCAATGTAAAAACCGCCTGATGACGTTGAGCCCTACTGCCAGCATAGTAAGGAGGTGTGCAGAATCCCTTCTGCGCAGTTAGAAAGCTTGTGGCATGACCAGACAGGCTTTGGGTTCAGGTGGAAGACCGAGAGGAGGTTGAGGAGGCAGAAGCAGTGGAGGAACTTTGACATAAAGAGGATTGACGCACAACTCGTGGGGACGGCAAGACTTGGACAGCAGCCCCTTGTCCTGCTGTCACCATAGTTACCCAGTGCCCAGTCAGCGACATGTAACGCCCCTGTCCATGCCTACTCGTCCAAGTGTCTGTGGTGAAATGCACCCTGTCACACACAGAGTTTCTCAAAGAAGCGGTGATGTTGTGTGCGACATGCTGGTGGAGCGCAGGCACACCTTTCTTTGAGAAGTAGTGCCGACTGGGCATCTGGTACTGGGGCACTGCGACGGACATAAGGTCTCGAAAATCCTCTGTGTTCACCAGGCGGAAAGGCAGCATTTCTGTAGCCAAGAGCTTGCAGATGGTGAAATTCAACCTCTTAGCTTTCTCATGGCTAGGAGGAAATGGTCTTTTACTTGTCCACATCTGAGGGACCGAGGGCTGGCTATTGTGCTTAGACGGGGTTGATAAGGGTGTCCCCGGCAAACTGCCGGTCTGTGAGGAAGATGCAGGCGGACATGTCAGGTTGCCTTGATCCAAAGGTGGTGCTATCGATGTCGGACAACGCTCAACACCAGCTGGTGTTACCACGTCCAAAGAAAATGATGACCTGCCAATCACGCTGGCTGTTGCGGGTAAAGAGGTGGCAGGTCTGCGCCCCAAAACAGGTGTGACTGCTGTCCCCCCAGTCACAGAGGATGAAGAGGCCGCGGATGCACAAGATATGGCAGACAGTGGTTGGCCCGGCCGGCTAGGCCGCATTGTAGCACACTGAGCTTCCCACTGCAACTTATGCTTCATGTCCATGTGCCGGTTCATGCATGAAGTACTCAAACTATGTATTTTTTGGCCTCTACTTAGCTTTTGCTGACAAATGTTACAGATAACACGAGTTGGGTCATCTTTATCGATCTGAAAAAATGCCCAGGCTATGCAAGGCTTAGCACCCATGCGACCTGAAGAGCCACCACGACTTGTGGTGAGAGGCAGAGTTGTGTTTGAGGATGCAGTTGTTGAAGTGCTTCCAGTACTACGTCTCTGTCCAGGAAGGCGCAACCTGACCTCGTCGTCACTAGCATCTTCCTCCACCTCCTCTGCTGACCTCATCTCTTGGCTGACTGTGGGTTGACAGTAAGTGGGATCTCCAACCTCATCATCATCATCCTGTGCGTTATCACACCCGTCGTCCTCAGAGCCAACCTGTTCCTGCCCTGACAAAAAACTAAAGTTGTCGCTCCAATCAGGTATTTGAGTCTTATCATCATCTTCCTCATTGTCTCCACCAACAGGAGTTACAGTTTGGGAATGAGGGTCTACATTATGGTCAGAACCTTCTGCGTCTGGTCCTGGATCCGACTCATAAAGATTCTGGGTATCAGTGCAGATCATTTCCTCGTCTGGATTCACAGAAGCGCTGGAGTCGACCTCTGATTCCCAGGCTATAGTATGAGTAAACAGCTCTGCAGACTAAACCATCTGTTCTACCTCATACTCAGACGGGCAGCTGGAGATTTGGGAGCTGTGAGGAAGCAAGTGCGATTGGGGTGACACCTTTGAGGACTGGAGTATTTGTGATGTTGAAGTTGATGTGGAGGAGAGCCCACTTAAAGGAGCACTTGATATCCGTTGAAGCACCTGCTGTTTTTGTGCCTCATCTGGAATTTGTAGCGATTGGCGTGGCCATAAGAAAGGGATCTTATCACATTGTCCGCTAAAAGAAGTAGACATTTTAGTTTGGCTGGAAGATGGTCTTTCTTGCAGATGTTACTGTTGCTTTAACAACTACCCCACGGACACAACCTTTTTTCCCCTTCCCAACACGCCTATTCCCCTTTCCACCAGCAGCAGGCCTTTTTCCACTCATTTTGGTGGTTAACTAATTCACAACTCTGGAGTTGTTTGCACAAAAAAACAATGGATGGGAACCGAGCAGAGCTGAGTGGCCAAACTGTGGTATTAGGCCAAAATTATTGGCTGGGTTAGATGCAGAAAAAAATTATATTCAATTTGCAACCTGATGGAGGTCAGTATAGATGGACTAATAGAACAAGTCCCACACACAGCTAGAAGCCCAAATATTTTTTCAGAGGTAGATGCAGAAAAAATATTTATTCAGTTTGCAACCTGATGGAGGTCTGTATAGATGGATTAATAGAACAAGTCCCACACACAGCTACAAGCCCAATATTTTTTCAGAGGTAGATGCAGAAAAAAAATATATTCAGTTTGCAATCTGATGGAGGTCAGTATGGATGGACTAATAGAGAAAGTCCCACACACTGCTAGAAGGCCAAATATTTTTTCAGAGCTAGATGCAGACAAAAAATTATTATGAATTTGCAACCTGATGGAGGTCAGTATAGGTGGACTAATAGAACAAGTCCCACACACTGCTTGTAGGCCAAATATTTTTTCAGAGCTAGATGCAGAAAAAAATTATTTTTAATTTGCAACCTGATGGAGGTCAGTATAGATGGACTAATAGAGAAAGCCCCACACACTGCTAGAAGCCCAAATATTTTTTCAGAGGTACTGTAAATGCAGATAAAAATTATTGTCAGACTGTCAGATAGGGGAAATGTCAGTGAGCGTTCCGATTTCAGTTCCAGAGCGATTCGCCCAATGAGTCCTTGATATTAAGTCTTTTTCAGCCAATTTTCTGGATTTTTGAAAATTTCACTTTTTTGTGAAAATATCCACTAAATGAGGGAATAATATGTGTGAGGGTACCCCAGGAGAGTTCCAAATGTGTGTGGGTAGAATATATATCCCACAGGGGTAAAATTGAAAAAAAAAATTTTTTGACTTAGTCATTTTTACGGCATTTATCAGACTTTCAGATAGGGGATATGTCAGTGAGCGTTCCGATTTCAGTTCCAGAGCGATTCGCGCAATGAGTCCTTGATATTTAATCGTTTTCAGCCAATTTCACTTTTTTGTGAAAATATCCTCTAAATGAGGGAATAATATGTGTGAGGGTACCCCAGGAGAGTTCCAAATGTGTGTGGGTAGAATACATATCTCACGGGGGTAAAATTGAAAAAAGTTTAAAAAAATTTTTTGGGGACTTAGTCATTTTTACGGCGTTTATCAGACTTTCAGATAGGGCAAATGTCAGTGAGCGTTTCGATTTCAGTTCCAGAGCGAATCGCCCAATGACTCCTTGATAATTATTCGTTTTCAGCCAATTTTCAGGATTTTTGAAAATTTCACTTTTTTGTGAAAATATCCACTAAATTAGGGAATAATATGTGTGAGGGTACCCCAGGAGAGTTCCAAATGTGTGTCGATAGAATATATATCCCACGGGGGTAAAATTGAAAAAAGTTTTAAAAAAAATTTTTTTGACTTAGTCATTTTTCCGGCATTTATCATACTTTCAGATAGGGGATATGTCAGTGAGAGTTCCGATTTCAGTTCCAGAGCGATTCGCCCAATGACTCCTTGATATCTAATCGTTTTCAGCCAATTTTCTGGATTTTTAAAAATTTCACTTTTTTGCTAAAATATCCACTAAATGAGGGAATAATATGTGTGAGGGTACCCCAGGAGAGTTCCAAATGTGTGTGGGTAGAATACATATCCCACGGGGGTAAAATTGAAAAAAGTTTTAAAAAAATTTTTTTGGGACTTCGTCATTTTTCCGGCGTTTATCAGACTTTCACATAGGGGAAATCTCAGTGAGCGTTTCGATTTCAGTTCCAGAGTGATTCGCCCAATGAGTCCTTGATATTTAGTCGTTTTCAGCCAATAGTTTGGATTTTTGAAAATTTCACTTTTTTGTGAAAATATCCACTAAATGAGGGAATAATATGTGTGAGGGTACCCCAGGAGAGTTCCAAATGTGTGTGGGTAGAATACATATCCCACGGGGGTAAAATTGAAAAAAGTTTAAAAAAATTTTTTGGGGACTTGGTCATTTTTACGGCGTTTATCAGACTTTCAGATAAGGCAAATGTCAGTGAGCGTTTCGATTTCAGTTCCAGAGTGATTTGACCAATGAGTCCTTGATATTTAGTCGTTTTCAGCCAATATTTTGGATTTTTGAAAATTTCACTTTTTTGTGAAAATATCCACTAAATGAGGGAATAATATGTGTGAGGGTACCCCAGGAGAGTTCCAAATGTGTGTGGGTAGAATATATATCCCACGGGGGTAAAATTGAAAAAAGTTGAAAAAAAATTTTTTTTGGACTTAGTCATTTTTACGGCATTTATCAGACTTTCAGATAGGGGATATGTCAGTGAGCGTTCCGATTTCAGTTCCAGAGCGATTCGCTCAATGAGTCCTTGATATTTAATCGTTTTCAGCCAATTTTCTGGATTTTTCAAAATTTCACTTTTTTGGGAAAATATCCACTAAATGAGGGAATAATATGTGTGAGGGTACCCCAGGAGAGTTCCAAATGTGTGTGGGTAGAATACATATCCCACGGGGGTAAAATTGAAAAAAGTTTAAAAATTTTTTTGGGGACTTAGTCATTTTTCCGGCGTTTATCAGACTTTCAGATAGGGCAAATGTCAGTGAGCGCTTCGATTTCAGTTCCAGAGTGATTCGCCCAATGAGTCCTTGAAATTTAGTCGTTTTCAGCCAATATTTTGGATTTTTGAAAATTTCACTTTTTTGTGAATATATCCACTAAATGAGGGAATAGTATGTGTGAGGTTACCCCAGGAGAGTTCCAAATGTGTGTCGGTAGAATATATATCACACGGGGGTAAAATTGAAAAAAGTTGAAAAAAAATTTTTTTGGACTTCGTCATTTTTCCGGCGTTTATCAGACTTTCAGATAGGGGAAATCTCAGTGAGCATTTCGATTTCATTTCCAGAGCAATTCGCCCAATGAGTCCTTGATATTAAGTCGTTTTCAGCCAATTTTCTGGATTTTTGAAAATTTCACTTTTTTGTGAAAATATCCACTAAAGAGGGAATAATATGTGTGAGGGTACCCCAGGAGAGTTCCAAATGTGTGTGGGTAGAATATATATCCCACGGGGGTAAAATTGAAAAAAGTTGAAAAATTTTTTTTTGGACTTAGTCAATTTTCCGGCATTTATGAGAATTTCAGATAGGGGATATGTCAGTGAGCGTTCCGATTTCAGTTCCAGAGCGATTCGCCCAATGAGTCCTTGATATTTAGTCGTTTTCAGCCAATAGTTTGGATTTTTGAAAATTTCACTTTTTTGTGAAAATATCCACTAAATGAGGGAATAATATGTGTGAGGGTACCCCAGGAGAGTTCCAAATGTGTGTGGGTAGAATATATATCCCACGGGGGTAAAATTGAAAAAAGTTGAAAAAAAATTTTTTTGGGACTTAGTCATTTTTCCGGCGTTTATCAGACTTTCAGATAGGGGAAATGTCAGTGAGCGTTCCGATTTCAGTTCCAGAGCGATTCGCCCAATGACTCCTTGATATTAAGTCGTTTTCAGCCAATTTTCTGGATTTTTGAAAATTTCACTTTTTTGTGAAAACATCCACTAAATGAGGGAATAATATGTGTGAGGATACACCAGGAGAGTTCCAAATGTGTGTGGGTAGAATATATATTAGTGTTTAGCCACCCCAGTAGTGTTCGAGTTCGGTTCGGTTCGTCGAACACCCGTGTGTTCGCCGAACTGTTCGTCGAACTGTTCGTCGAACACCTTCGAACACCGTTAAAACCAAATGGCAGGCAAACAAAAACACATAGAAACACATAGAAAACACCTTCAAAGGTTTCCAAAAGCTGACAAACTGCTCAGAAGACACAACTAACACATGGAAAAGTGACAAGTACATATAGTCATGCGAAAAGAAAAGAGGTGGAGGAGTAAAAGGAGGGGGAAACACAGATATAGGCATGTCATGCCCTTCTAAAATCCAAAAAGTGAGCAGCCGACACGTTCAGTCCACTCCTGCCCGTGCTACCTCCGCGTCGCCGGGTTTGTGCCAGAGCCGCGGTGAACCCTGACGTCCAGCCCCCCTCTCCCAATACTGGTGCCTGTCCGCTGGTGGGTCGAGCGAGCCCCCCTGTGGTGGAGGCAGCTCTAAGCTTTTTAATTTAAATTGTCTCTATAATTTGAATGAATACACTTTAAATCCATTTACAAGGATCTTTTGGAGGGCAAGTCTCATGCCAGCAGCCGCGTAATTCCAGCTCCAGTAGCGTCCACTAAAGCTGCTGCAGTTAAAAAGCTTTTATAAAGATCGAGCTCGGCTGTCCACCGCAAGGCATCCTACTGCCAGTCCCAGCCCCTATGCCTTGGGGTGCCTCCTGATGCTCTTCACTGAGTATCCCGTGGTCCCGAAGCATTTCCTTTGAAAAAATTAAGTGTCCAAACTACAGGTGGTGTAGCTTGCTTAGCAGCCGGGATAATCCGCTGACTAGCAGACACTGCTACTAGGCACAAAGTATTTCCTGGGCTAGATGCAGTTAAAAATTTGTAATTAGATACTTTCGTTGGATGCTGAGAAAGCATTCCATAGAGTCTCCTGGCACGCCATATATGATTCTCTTAAAAAGCTTGGGGTAGGGGTCTAGGGGACCCTTTTATAGCCAAAATCACGGCCCTGTATCGCAATACGTCACCTAGGCTGAAGATAAATGGAACTGTAGCACCCTGAGGGCTCGGTTGCTACAGAGGTATTGCACCTCACCCAGAGGTGTGATATCTCACTCTCAGGTAAGGATGTAGTGTGGATCAGGACCCGACACCTGCATGCATTACACCACATTGCCGTGGGGCAGGGCGACCAATATGCCCCTGAGATGGGCACGACAGTCCCTGTCCCTGGCTGGAGTGGGGGGAGGGAACACTGAGGAAGGGGAACCCTGTAGTGCAGGAGCAGGGAGGAAGCAGTTCCTGGGTGCATTGAGAAGGGAGTATAAAAGGTGGGCACCATCTTAGTTCAGTGCAGAGAAGTCTGAGCAGAAGTGGCAGGGAGCAGGGGCTCTGCATGAGCTCTGCTCCGGAGGCGGGCCTAGTAACAGAGGCCCAGGCCTGGAAGAGGGAGAAGGAAGGAAGAGGAGCGTAGAAGGCTCCAGGAACGAGGAACGAAGGGATCCCAGGGGTGCGGACGGGCGAGTCGCCACCGCACGCCCGAATCCACCTGCGTGGAGGGGTCAGGCCAAAGGGGGAGACCGGTCCCCGAAACTAGTGGAGGCAGGAAACGACCCTCAGCTAGAAACAGGAGGCTGTGACATTTTATGTGGCGCAGCCCCTCGCTACATCCGCTAGGAAGGCACCACATAGGGTCAGGGAAACTGGCGCCAAGTTTACCAAGAGGAGGCCCGAGGCAGCCGGACAGAAGGGTTGGTAAGAAAGGCCATACAAAGGACACACAAAGGGGGTCCTGTGAAGCGCTCCAAAGTTATCTGGGAGTTGTCTGAGCCCCTCACCTGGTGAGCACAGTACGACATGGGCAGCCGTTACCTGCAGACGTGGTCTGGATAATAAGAACTGTGAGTAAAGGCCCTGGACTGCATCACTGACTCCGTGTCGTTACTGCTGCTGCCCTGCACCATCACCACCATCCTCCGCATACACTGCCCTGAGGCTATACTCCTCCCGTGGGGAGTTATGCTACGCTCTGCTGCACCCACAACACCAGCCTCAGCGGTCTGCCCTGGAGCGGCGGTTCACTCTGACCGCAATCCACGGGTGGCGTAGTCGGACATTTAAACATCAAAACCACATAAATAGTTCCGCCACTGGTTTGACCGCCCTGAGCCACGGAACCGGGTCGCCGCCACGGAGACTACAACCACCAGCATCCACCAAAAAGGGTCCGGCTCCGGGTGTCCCAAGGCCCTGGGGGCGCGTCAGAACATTTTCATCACCTTTCACAATCACCAATGGGACAAGGCAGGGATGTTCTCTGTCCCCTCTCTTATACATCCTAGTGACGGAGCACCTGCTCTCATCAATTCGCCATAACCCCAATATTAGGTGGATTGAGGTGGGAGGCACCGAGTACAAGTGCTCTCTATTTGCTGATGATGTCCTAGTATATATCACTCAATCACATATATCCATCCATGCTGCTATGGCTGAAATAGATCACTTTGTTACATGGTCAAATTTTAAAATCAATGCAGCGAAGTCTGAGGCCCTCGATGTCTCCCTCCCGAAATCCATATAGGATTCCATCCAGTCCAACTTTCCATTTGCCTGGCCCTCACAGGGTATCAAATACTTAGGAATTCCTATTCATAGAGACCTCTCCCATCTATGTTGTCTTAATTTTGGGCCCTTTATTGAACAACTCCATACAGACCACGGTTGGCAAGTTAGAACTGTAAGATTCACTACGTGAACCACTGGTGTTTTGTGGAAAAGCACATGTACACTGTGTTCCAAATTATTATGCAAAAAGTGTTTAGGAGTGATAAGGGAAGAATTTGTTTGTTTGTCAGTTAAACTCATTGATGGTGATGTGTGTCAGGGCTCTTTATATCACTGTAAGCAATTGCAGACACCTGTGCTAATTAGTTTGGCAGGTGTGTCCAATGAAAGGCAAGACTACTTAAGAAGGCTGTCTCACATTATTAAGCAGCCTACATTTTCTGCCAAAATGGGAAAGAAAAAGGATGTGTCGGCTGCTGAGAAGCAACAAATTGTGGAGTGTTTAGGTCAAGGCATGACTACAATCAACATTGTGCGATGATCAGGATGAAGTGTCTTGGCAATCAAGAAGTATGTAGCTGATTCACAGTACACACGTGTGCGTGCTGATAAGGGCAAATTGAGGACTCTTTCCTACAGGAAATTACGTCAGGTTGAAAGAGCAGCGGCAAAAAAGCCTTGTCATAGCAGCAGACAAGTTTTTGAAGCTGCTGGTGCCTCCAACGTCCCAAGAACAACAAGATGCAGGGTCCTTCAGAGGTTTGCAGCTGTGCATATGCCATCCTGTCGACCTCCTCTATCCACTTCACACAAGCAGAAACGGCTCCAGTGGGCCAAACATTACAGGAAGACTGATTTCAAAATTGTTTTGTTCACGGATGAGTGCCGTGCAGCGCTCGATGGTCCAGATGGATGGAGTGGAGGATGGCTGGTTGATGGACACCCCACGCAAACACGGCTACAGCGCCAACAAGTAGGAGGTGGAGTAATGTTTTGGGCTGGAATCATGGGGAGAGAGATTGTCGGCCCCTTTAGGATCCCTGAAGGCGCTAAAGATGAACTCCATAATGTATGTGGATTTTCTCAAACAGCACTTCCTGCCATGGTTCAAGAAGAAGAACCGTGTATTTCACAGCAAGATCATTTTTTTGCATGATAATGCACCATCTCATGCTGCACATAAAACATCTGCATCTCTGGCTGATATGGGCATAAAAGGGGACAAACTTATGGTGTGACCCCCATGCTCCCCTGACCTCTACCCCATTCAGAACCTTTGGAGCATCATTAAAAGGAGTGTCTATGATGGCGGGAGGCAGTTCACATCTAAGCAACAGCTCTGGGAGGGTATTCATTCCTCATGCAAAACAATTGAAGCAGAAAACATCCAAAACCTGACAAATTCAATGGACGAGAGAGTTCAGAAGCTCCTTTCGAACAAGGGGTCCTATGTGAAAATGTAACATCACCTAGAATAAAGTTTTGAGTTGAAAACTGTTTGATTTCAGTTTCTAACAACCTGCTAATGCATATAATTTCAAAAATGACCATTTTTTTGGTCTTTATTAAAATGAAAAGGTTGATCGAAAAGTTTGGGGGATCTAAGAGTGTGGCAACCCAGTAGTCATGATTACTTCGAATTCTGACAATATGAGGGTCATGCTGCAGGTAGTGCAGCAAGAAGGCACTTATGTGTCTTGCGCATCTCGGAGCCCCAAAATTATTTTCCGGGCTAGATGCAGCTAAAAATTATTATTAATTTTAAATCTGGTGAAGCTTTAGTATAGATGGCCTAATAGGATCAGTGCTGCACACTGCTACAAAGCCCAAATTATTTTCCAGTCAAGATACAGATAAACATGATTAGTAATTTTAAATCTGGTGGAGCTTATTATAGATGGCCTAATAGAATCAGTGCTGCACACTGCTACAAAGCCCAATTTATTTTCCAGCCAAGATACAGATAAACATGATTAGTAATTTGAAAGCTTAAAACGGTTGGTAGGGTGATTTTAACCAATCATGAAGCTTTTACTCTCCCCAGGATGACACAGGGGTAGAAAAGTCATTTTGGATCCATGATTTGTTCATCTTTATGAACGTGAGTCTGTCTACATTATCAGTGGAGAGCCGCGTGCACTTATCTGTCAGCACACCACCAGCAGCGCTGAACACACGTTCAGACAGAACGCTGGCTGCGGGGCATGACAAGATCTCCAAGGCGTAAGTGGCTAGCTCCGGCCATTTATCCAGATTGGAAGCCCAAAAAGAGCAAGGGTCCAGTGACACAGTCATGGCTTCAATGTTTACTTGGAGATACTCCTGTACCATCGTCTCTAGGCGTTGACTATGTGTCAGACTTCTTGTCTCCTGTGGCCTTGCAAAGGATGGGCTAAAAAAAGTGGTGAAATGATTCCGCAAAATTGATGTTACCAGCAGATACTGTGGTTCTGTTACGGTTTGAGTGCTGAACACTTGACGGTCCCACGGTTGGCAAGTTGGAACTGTGAGATTCACTACGTGCACCACTGGTATTTTGTGGAAAAGCACATGTAAGATTCTGCAACAGTCTCTGCTGATACTCCTGCATGCGTGCATCCCTTTCTATGGCAGGAATAATTTCTGCAAATTTACTTTTGTACCGGGGATCTAACAGTGTGGCAACCCAGTAGTCAGGATTATTTCTAATTCTCACAATTCGAGGGTCATGTTGCAGGTAGTGCAGCAAGAAGGCACTCATGTGTGTTGCGCATCCAGGAGCACCAAGTCCCTGTTGTGTTGGTGGCGAGGTAACAATCATGCTTCCTTCCTCTGTCCTCTCCCCCCAACCTCACACAACAGAAATGTGATCAAGGTCTCCCTCATCTGATGAGTCTTCCATCAGTTCGTCCTCCACTTCTTCCTGGGCTCCTGCACCTTCCTCACTAGTTTGGCTGCTACCATGCGCCCTGGTAAAACCATCTCCCCCACCCTCACATGCCTGCCGCCTTGGTGCTGCCGACCGTCTGGACCTTGCAGATGTTAGCCCTTCCGCATACAACTCCTCCTCCTCTACTTCCTCCACCTCCTCTTGTGCCACCACCTGACTCCGAATTCTGTTTAACATGTGCTCCAGCATGTAAATCACCGGAATAGTCATGCTGATAATGGCATCGTCAGCACTAAACATCTTCGTCGCCATTTCAAAACTGCAGAAGGGTGCATAGGTCCCTGATCTGAGACCACTCCTCCAGCGTGATTTGCCCCACCTATGGATCTCGTTGGCCCAGGCTATACGTCAGAATGTATTGCACCAGGGCTTGTCGGTGCTGCCACAGTCGTTGCAATATGTGCAGAGTTGAATTCCACCGGGTAGGCACATCGCATTTTAGCCGGTGAAGTGGCAGGCCCAACGACTTCTGTAGAGATGTAAGTCGCTGAGCTGCGGGATGCGAACGGCGGAAGTGAGCACACAGCGACCGTGCCCTCTGCAGAAGGCCATCTAGTCTGGGATAGTGGGCTAAAAATTGCTGGACAACCAGGTTCAACACGTGAGCCATACAAGGCACGTGTGTGACATTGCCCCGGCGAAGGGCCGCACCCAGGTTTGCAGCATTGTCGCACACGGCCTTCCCTGGTTTCAGGTCCAGTGGAGACAACCATTCATGAAATTGGTTCTCCAGAGCTGACCACAACTCCTCAGCTGTGTGACTCACATTTCCCAGACATTTCAATGTAAAAACCGCCTGATGACGTTGAGCCCTACTGCCAGCATAGTAAGGAGGTGTGCAGAATCCCTTCTGCGCAGTTAGAAAGCTTGTGGCATGACCAGACAGGCTTTGGGTTCAGGTGGAAGACCGAGAGGAGGTTGAGGAGGCAGAAGCAGTGGAGGAATTTTGACATAAAGAGGATTGACGCACAACTCGTGGGGACGGCAAGACTTGGACAGCAGCCCCTTGTCCTGCTGTCACCATAGTTACCCAGTGCCCAGTCAGCGACATGTAACGTCCCTGTCCATGCCTACTCGTCCAAGTGTCTGTGGTGAAATGCACCCTGTCACACACAGAGTTTCTCAAAGAAGCGGTGATGTTGTGTGCTGGTGGAGCGCAGGCACACCTTTCTTTGAGAAGTAGTGCCGACTGGGCATCTGGTACTGGGGCACTGCGACGGACATAAGGTCTCAAAAATCCTCTGTGTCCACCAGGCGGAAAGGCAGCATTTCTGTAGCCAAGAGCTTGCAGATGGTGAAATTCAACCTCTTAGCTTTCTCATGGCTAGGAGGAAATGGTCTTTTACTTGTCCACATCTGAGGGACCGAGGGCTGGCTATTGTGCTTAGACGGGGTTGATAAGGGTGTCCCCGGCAAACTGCCGGTCTGTGAGGAAGATGCAGGCAGACATGTTAGGTTGCCTTGATCCAAAGGTGGTGCTATCGATGTCGGACAGCGCTCAACACCAGCTGGTGTTACCACGTCCAAAGAAAATGATGACCTGCCAATCACGCTGGCTGTTGCGGGTAAAGAGGTGGCAGGTCTGCGCCCCAAAACAGGTGTGACTGCTGTCCCCCCAGTCACAGAGGATGAAGAGGCCGCGGATGCACAAGATATGGCAGACGGTGGTTGGCCCGGCCGGCTAGGCCGCATTGTAGCACACTGAGCTTCCCACTGCAACTAATGCTTCATGTCCATGTGCCGGTTCATGCATGAAGTACTCAAACTATGTATTTTTTGGCCTCTACTTAGCTTTTGCTGACAAATGTTACAGATAACACGAGTTGGGTCATCTTTATCGATCTGAAAAAATGCCCAGGCTATGCAAGGCTTAGCACCCATGCGACCTGAAGAGCCACCACGACTTGTGGTGAGAGGCAGAGTTGTGTTTGAGGATGCAGTTGTTGACGTGCTTCCAGTACTACGTCTCTGTCCAGGAAGGCGCAACCTGACCTCGTCGTCACTAGCATCTTCCTCCACCTCCTCTGCTGACCTCATCTCTTGGCTGACTGTGGGTTGACAGTAAGTGGGATCTCCAACCTCATCATCATCATCCTGTGCGTTATCACACCCGTCGTCCTCAGAGCCAACCTGTTCCTGCCCTGACAAAAAACTAAAGTTGTCGCTCCAATCAGGTATTTGAGTCTTATCCTCGTCTTCCTCATTGTCTCCACCAACAGGAGTTACAGTTTGGGAATGAGGGTCTACATTATGGTCAGAACCTTCTGCGTCTGGTCCTGGATCCGACTCATAAAGATTCTGGGCATCAGTGCAGATCATTTCCTCGTCTGGATTCACAGAAGCGCTGGAGTCGACCTCTGATTCCCAGGCTATAGTATGAGTAAACAGCTCTGCAGACTCAACCATCTGTTCTACCTCATACTCAGACGGGCAGCTGGAGATTTGGGAGCTGTGCGGAAGCAAGTGCGATTGGGGTGACACCTTTGAGGACTGGAGTATTTGTGATGTTGAAGTTGATGTGGAGGAGAGCCCACTTAAAGTAGCACTTGATATCCGTTAAAGCACCTGCTGTTTTTGTGCCTCATCTGGAATTTGTAGCGATTGGCGTGGCCGTAAGAAAGGGATCTTATCACATTGTCCGCTAAAAGAAGTAGACATTTTAGTTTGGCTGGAAGATGGTCTTTCTTCTGCAGATGTTACTGTTGCTTTAACACCTACCCCACGGACACAACCTTTTTTCCCCTTCCCAACACGCCTATTCCCCTTTCCACCAGCAGCAGGCCTTTTTCCATTCATTTTGGTGGTTAACTAATTCACAACTCTGGAGTTGTTTGCACAAAAAAACAATGGATGGGAACCGAGCAGAGCTGAGTGGCCAAACTGTGGTATTAGGCCAAAACTATTGGCTGGGTTAGATGCAGAAAAAAATTATATTCAATTTGCAACCTGATGGAGGTCAGTATAGATGGACTAATAGAACAAGTCCCACACACAGCTAGAAGCCCAAATATTTTTTCAGAGGTAGATGCAGAAAATTTTTTTATTCAGTTTGCAACCTGATGGAGGTCTGTATAGATGGATTAATAGAACAAGTCCCACACACAGCTACAAGCCCAATATTTTTTCAGAGGTAGATGCAGAAAAAAAATATATTCAGTTTGCAACCTGATGGAGGTCAGTATAGATGGACTAATAGAGAAAGTCCCACACACTGCTAGAAGGCCAAATATTTTTTCAGAGCTAGATGCAGACAAAAAATTATTTTGAATTTGCAACCTGATGGAGGTCAGTATAGGTGGACTAATAGAACAAGTCCCACACACTGCTAGAAGGCCAAATATTTTTTCAGAGCTAGATGCAGAAAAAAATTATATTCAGTTTGCAACCTGATGGAGGTCTGTATAGATGGATTAATAGAACAAGTCCCACACACAGCTAGAAGCCCAAATATTTTTTCAGAGGTAGATGCAGATAAAAATTATTTTTAATTTGCAACCTGATGGAGGTCAGTATAGATGGACTAATAGAGAAAGTCCCACACACTGCTAGAAGGCCAAATATTTTTTCAGAGCTAGATGCAGATAAAAATTATTTTTAATTTGCAACCTGATGGAGGTCAGTATAGATGGACTAATAGAGAAAGTCCCACACACTGCTAGAAGGCCAAATATTTTTTCAGAGCTAGATGCAGATAAAAATTATTTTTAATTTGCAACCTGATGGAGGTCAGTATAGATGGACTAATAGAGAAAGTCCCACACACTGCTAGAAGGCCAAATATTTTTTCAGAGCTAGATGCAGATAAAAATTATATTCAGTTTGCAACCTGATGGAGGTCAGTATAGATGGACTAATAGAACAAGTCCCACACACAGCTAGAAGCCCAATTATTTTTTCAGAGGTACTGTATATGCAGATAAAAATTATTTTTAATCTGCAACCTGATGGAGGTCAGTATAGATGGACTAATAGACCAAGTCCCACACACCGCTAGAAGCCCAAATATTTTTTCAGAGGTAGATGCAGAAAAAAATATATTCAGTTTGCAACCTGATGGAGGTCAGTATAGATGGAGTAATACAACAAGTCCCACACACAGCTAGAAGCCCAATATTTTTTCAGAGGTAGATGCAGAAAAAAATATATTCAGTTTGCAACCTGATGGAGGTCAGTATAGATGGAGTAATAGAACAAGTCCCACACACAGCTAGAAGCCTAAATATTTTTTCAGAGGTAGATGCAGATAAAAATTATTTTTAATTTGCAACCTGATGGAGGTCAGTATAGATGGACTAATAGAGAAATTCCCACACACTGCTAGAAGGCCAAATATTTTTTCAGAGCTAGATGCAGATAAAAATTATATTCAATTTGCAACCTGATGGAGGTCAGTATAGATGGACTAATAGAGAAAGTCCCACACACTGCTAGAAGGCCAAATATTTTTTCAGAGCTAGATGCAGATAAAAATTATATTCAATTTGCAACCTGATGGAGGTCAGTATAGATGGACTAATAGAACAAGTCCCACACACAGCTAGAAGCCCAAATATTTTTTCAGAGGTACTGTAGATGTAGATAAAAATTATTTTTAATTTGCAACCTGATGGAGGTCAGTATAGATGGACTAATAGAGAAAGTCCCACACACTGCTAGAAGGCCAAATATTTTTTCAGAGCTAGATGCAGAAAAAAATTATATTCAGTTTGCAACCTGATGGAGGTCAGTATAGATGGACTAATAGAGAAAGTCCCACACACTGCTAGAAGGCCACATATTTTTTCAGAGGTAGATGCAGAAAAAAATATATTCAGTTTGCAACCTGATGGAGGTCTGTATAGATGGATTAATAGAACAAGTCCCACACACAGCTAGAAGCCCAATATTTTTTCAGAGGTAGATGCAGAAAAAAATATATTCAGTTTGCAACCTGATGGAGGTCAGTATAGATGGACTAATACAACAAGTCCCACACACAGCTAGAAGCCCAATATTTTTTCAAAGGTAGATGCAGAAAAAAATATATTCAGTTTGCAACCTGATGGAGGTCTGTATAGATTGATTAATAGAACAAGTCCCACACACAGCTAGAAGCCCAATATTTTTTCAGAGGTAGATGCAGAAAAAAATATATTCTGTTTGCAACCGGATGGAGGTCAGTATAGATGGACTAATACAACAAGTCCCACACACAGCTAGAAGCCCAATATTTTTTCAGAGGTAGATGCAGAAAAAAATATATTCAGTTTGCAACCTGATGGAGGTCTGTATAGATGGATTAATAGAACAAGTCCCACACACAGCTAGAAGCCCAATATTTTTTCAGAGGTAGATGCAGAAAAAAATATATTCAGTTTGCAACCTGATGGAGGTCAGTATAGATGGACTAATACAACAAGTCCCACACACAGCTAGAAGCCCAATATTTTTTCAGAGCTAGATGCAGAAAAAAATTATATTCAATTTGCAACCTGATGGAGGTCAGTATAGATGGACTAATAGAATGATGCTATGCCCAAAAGATTTTACTTCACTAGGTGCAGTAAAAAAATTGGTATTCTATACACAGGTGGTATATCTTGCAACACAGATAGGCTACTACACTGACTAACACACTCTGCAATAGGCCAAAAAGGATTAGCTTTGCTAGATTCAGCCAAATGCTGTGAAAAAAACTTGCACAGAACTGGCACAGACCTGCCTGGCAAAAACTGATAGGAACTGATGTAACCTAGTCCTGAAAAGGACTCCAATTACAATTAGTCTTTACTCCCACAATCTATCTATTTAAGAGCACAGACCTGCCTGATAAAAGTCGTAGGAAATGCTGTAACCTAGTCCTTAAAAGGACTGCAATCACAACTATTCCCTACTCCCAAGCTATCTGTAGATTTGTGCGAAAATTGGCTTGAAATTAACAAGGTATAGCGCACACAGCAACAGCGGTGCCGTCTAACACGCAGCTGCAGCAGTGAGAAAATGGTGGCGATGGGGAAAATGGCTTGGTCTTATAGGGCAAGGACATGTGACATACACTGCCAATGACACATGCCCTTGCTTGTGTGAAAAAAAGCACTTCGCTCCGTGTGTGCGCTGCTGATAGGCTGACAGATTGCACCTCCCCACTGTAAATGTGGGAAAGAGAAAAAAAAATGGAGATCTTCATTGTTCCTGCAGAGATCCATCCCCTGCCCCTCCCCCCACCCCGCTGTACACTCAAACTGCGCATTAACATTAGTTTTCATCATTACTGAGAAAAAATCCAGTTATGATTTTGGTGCACGAACAGTTATCGAACATAACCTCGAACAGCCGAATTTTTCTCAAATTGTTCGTGTTCGCCGAACGGCTCGAACACCGCCCAAAACAGCTCGAATTTGAGATTGGCGAACAGTTCGAGTAGAACAACGCTTATCTCTAATATATATCCCACGGGGGTAAAATTGAAAAAAGTTGAAAAAAAATTTTTTTTTGACTTAGTCATTTTTCCGCCGTTTATCAAACTTTCAGATAGGGCAAATGTCAGTGAGCGTTCCGATTTCAGTTCCAGAGCGATTCGCCCAATGAGTCCTTGATATTTAATCGTTTTTAGCCAATTTTCTGGATTTTTCAAAATTTCACTTTTTTGGGAAAATATCCACTAAATGAGGGAATAATATGTGTGAGGGTACCCAGGAGAGTTCCAAATGTGTGTGGGTAGAATACATATCCCACGGGGGTAAAATTGAAAAAAGTTTAAAAAATTTTTTTGGGGACTTAGTCATTTTTCCGGCGTTTATCAGACTTTCAGATAGGGGAAATGTCAGTGAGCGTTCCAATTTCAGTTCCAGAGCGATTCGCCCATTGAGTCCTTAATATTTAGTCGTTTTCAGCCTATAGTTTGGATTTTTAAAAATTTTTCTTTTTTGTGAAAATATCCACTAAATGAGGGAATAATATGTGTGAGGTTACACCAGGAGAGTTCCAAATGTGTGTGGGTAGAATATATATCCCTCGGGGGTAAAATTGAAAAAAGTTTAAAAAATTTTTTTGGGGACTTAGTCATTTTTCCGGCGTTTATCAGACTTTCAGATAGGGGAAATGTCAGTGAGCGTTCCAATTTCAGTTCCAGAGCGATTCGCCCAATGAGTCCTTGATATTTTGTTGCTTTCAGCCAATTTTCTGGATTTTTGAAAATTTCACTTTTTTGTGAAAATATCCACTAAATGAGGGAATAATATGTGTGAGGGTACCCCAGGAGAGTTCCAAATGTGTGTGGGTAGAATATATATCCCACGGGGGGGAAATTTAAAAAAGTCGAAAAAAAATTTTTTGGGGACTTAGTCATTTTTCCGACGTTTATCAGACTGTCAGATAGGGGAAATGTCAGTGAGAGTTCCGATTTCAGCTCCAGAGCGATTCGCTCAATGAGTCATTGATATTTAGTCATTTTCCGCCAATTTTCTGGATTTTTGAAATTTTCACTTTTTTGTGAAAATATCCACTAAATGAGGGAATAATATGTGTGAGGGTACCCCAGGAGAGTTCCAAATGTGTGTGGGTAGAATATATATCCAACGGGGGTGTAATACTATTGTAGGAACTCGAGGATTCTGATAGCGTGGGGCAATGAACAAGCAGAGACGGGTTTCTTTAGTGCAAATAGTGTATTTGTGCAACAGCAATAACACCCAAAAACAATATACAGATAACCCGTAGTGACATACAATGAAATAAGTCCAGCAATATTAAGTCTTTGAAACCTATATAGCAAAGTCGGCAATGTTCTTACGAAGGAGTCCTCACACTAATGTGATCAAAAGGAAAGTCTGACACACTGGTGACGTGGCTTGATTCAAACACTGCGGGTGTAGTAATAGTCAGAACCAGGTATGCAGTAGCCACAGGGAAGTCCAAGAACAAGTTCACAAGTTAATCCTAGATGTTGCGTAGATTCAGGGAAGTCCAGAAACAAGTTCACACTTAAGTAATATTCCAGTAAATAGTTCCAGCAGCCCTCACCGGAGGGAGTGAATGAAGGGTTAAATAACAGCACAGTTCAGAAACACAGTTCTTACCGGGTGGAGTGAGGCAAGGGTTAAATTCCAAAGTCAACAGGTTAATGATAACACAGTGAGTGTAGCTTACATAGGCAGAGAATGTCCAGAGTCAAGGGCTGCTGCTGAGAAACACGTGAAGATTAACCTGGTAAATACACAAGAGATCTGGGAGATAATAGTAGGACAAGGCAGCTTGACTGAAGGGAAACGGAAGCAGAATACTCCAGCAAGGAAGCCAGCACCAGAGCCAGGTTTTAAACAAATGAACAGGAAGTAGGGCATACAAAAACAGCAAACTCCATCTTAACAAAGGGCAAAATCATTCACAAGGTTACCTAGAAAACCCGGAATACTGACATTACTCCCCCCCTAAAGACGGCCTCCGGACGGTCCAGGACCAGGCTTGTCCGGGTATCTCTGATGAAACTGAGCGACCTTCAGGGGAGCATTGATGTTACTTACTGGTTCCCAAGAATTGTCTTCGGGAGAGTAACCTTGCCATCTAACTAGATACTGAAGCCTGTTCCTATGAAGTCTCGAATCAACAATATCCTGTACCACAAATTGCTCTTCACCATCAACCAACACTGGTGGAGGGGGAGATTCGATACGTCCCTGAAACGTTTTAGGAGAGACCGGTTTTAATAAAGAAACATGAAATACTGGGTGTACCTTTAAAGTCCGTGGTAGCTTCAGCCGACAGGCAGCAGAGCTCACAATCCCAGTGATCTTGAATGGACCGATGAATTTCTGCCCCAGTTTCTGCGAAGGAACACCCAATCTTAGATTCTCGGTAGACAACCAAACCGCGTCTCCTACCTTATACATAGGTGCCGGTTTCCGGAACCTATCGGCCGACTTCTTGTAATGCTCCTGTGCTACGGTCAGGGTGTCCTTTAAAAGTTCCAGATTACGTTGCAACACCACCAGTCTATCTTCAACCGCCGGTACCGAAATAGCAACCGGAGACCTAGGCAAAATATTTGGATGATATCCCAGTTTGGCAAAAAAAGGCGTTACCTTCGTAGAACTGCTCTGAGAGTTGTTGTACGAAAATTCCGCTAAAGGAAGTAGCTTCAGCCAATCGTCCTGCAAATGACTGACGTAACAGCGTAGATATTGCTCCAAGGTTTGATTTGTCCGTTCGGTCTGCCCGCTGGTCTGAGGATGGTTTGCAGAAGACAGGCAAACATTAATGTGGAGTGCAGAACAAAATCCTTTCCAAAATCTAGAGGTAAATTGTATTCCCCGGTCAGAAATGATTTCATCTGGTACTCCATGCAGCCGGAAAACGTTCTGGATAACCAGATCCACTGTCTCTGTAGCAGAGGGAAGACCGGTACATGGAATGAAATGAGCAGCCTTCGTTAAACGATCTACTACCACCAAAATAGTATTTTTACCGCCAGAGGTGGGTAACTCCACAATAAAGTCCATCGAAATAGACCCCCAAGGGCGAGACGGTACAGGTAGCGGTTTAAGAAGACCAGTAGGTGAAACGCGAGGAACTTTGTACCGGGCACAAACCTCACAAGAGTGGACATAGTCATTCACATCTTTCAAACAGGTAGGCCACCAAAAAAAATGACTTAAAAATTCCTGCGTCTTCTGTACCCCCCTATGACCAGCCAATACAGAGTCGTGGACCAACTTGAGAATTCGAAGTCTCACAGCCTCTGGGACATAAATACATCGATCTCTAAGCCACACACCATTCCGAAGGACAAGATTCACGTTGTCAGGTGGAGCAGCAAGAAATACGTCACCGTCATAGGCCAGCTTGATCTCCTGCCACAAGTCCCGGTCCAGGAGCACTCCTACGAAATTGGCATCAGACAAGATTGTCTTAGAAGGGGTCCCAGGCACGGAGTCCACCGTATGGATTCGGGATAATGCGTCAGCTTTCCCATTACGTGAACCTGGGCGGTACGAAATAATAAAATTAAACTGGTTCAAGAACAAACTCCACCTAGCTTGTCGAGGAGAAAGACACCTGGCAGACTTAAGGAATTCCAAATTACGATGATCCGTGAGTACCACTACCTGTTGAGTTGCTCCCTGCAAATGGTGTCTCCATTCCTTAAAGGCGGAAATAATTGCCAAAACTTCCTTATCTGCAATATCATAGTTCAGTTCAGCAGAAGATAACCTATGAGAAAAGAAGGCACACGGGTGCAGCAAACCTTTGTCTCCGGTAAGTTGTGAGAGGATAGCTCCCAATGCACAGTCAGAAGCGTCCACCTCCACGATGAAAGGCAGTGCAGGATCCGGATGCATCAATATCGGAGCCGTGGTAAAACAAACCTTGAGGCGATCAAAGGCTTCCTGAGCTTGCGAAGACCATACAAACTTCTTCCCCTTCTTGGTGAGAAGAGTGATGGGACGGACAACTTCTGAAAAATTTCGGATGAAACGTCTATAAAAGTTAGCGAAACCAATGAATCGTTGTACCTCTTTAATGTTTCCTGGTACTGGCCAGTCTAAGATTGCCTGGATCTTGCTGGACTCCATATTCAATCCCTGAGGAGAAATAATATAGCCTAAAAATTGGATTTCGGAGCAATGAAATTCACACTTTTCGAGTTTGATGTACAAATGATTATCTCTCAAACGTCTAAGCACGGTCTTAACATGTTCCCGATGTTCCTGTAAGGAATCAGAGAAGATCAAAATGTCATCCAGGTATTGGTCCAATAAATCCCCGAAAATATCGTTGGCTAACTGTTGAAAAGCAGCAGGAGCGTTACAGAGTCTGAATGGCATCACCAAATATTCATAATGTCCATACCGGCATCTAAAAGCTGTTTTCCATTCGTCTCTGGGACGTATATGGAGTAAATTATATGCCCCGCGAAGATCTAATTTGGTAAATACCTTGGCCTGGCGAACTCTTTCCAACAATTCCGGAATTAGCAGCAATGGGTACCTGTTATGAATGGTTACCTTATTTAACTCCCAGTAGTCAATGCAGGGTCTTAGAGTCCCATCCTTCTTCTTTACAAAGAATATAGGGGCTCCCGCTGGTGAAGAAGATGGTCGGATAAACCCCTTGGCTAAATTCTCATCTATATATTCTCGTAATGATTTTAATTCCGGAGCCGCCAGCGGGTAAACATGGCCGAAAGGAATCGCTGCCCCAGGAAGCAATTCTATGGGGCAATCATACGGTCTATGTGGGGGAAGTTGATCTGCCTTCCTCTTGTCACAAACGTCCGAGAATTCCTGGTAAACCAGAGGGAGAGTGGGTACCTGTATTGCCTCTTCCAAGTTCTGGGTGACTGGAACCGCTACCGTTGGACTGATGGTAGGACTACACTTCGGAAGGAAGGATATCTCCTTGGTTTCCCAATTGATGTTTGGATTTTGTGACCGTAACCAGGGAATTCCTAAAATTACAGGAAAATGAGGAGAAGATATTAACATGAATGAAACTGTTTCTTGATGGTCCGGTTCCATCTTACACTCCAGAAGCACTGTCTCCCGATCTACTGGTCCAGAAACTAATGGGGAACCATCCACCATTTCCATAGTGACTGGTGAAGCTCTTAGTTGCGTCTTTATACCATGTTCCCTGGCAAAAGAAGAATCCATGAAATTCCCACCTGCTCCAGAGTCTATCATGGCAGAACTTGGTATCCACTGTCCCTCCCACTGAATCTGAATAGGAAGAGAGCAATGTGAATATTTCTCCCCTTGGTCTTTAGGGGAAGTCGGCATCAATATAGGGGGAAAAACAGCATCTAAATGTAGACTGGTCTCCGAAACTTCAGACTCAGCGTCAGTGTTGTCATAATCCCCTACTACCGCCAACACCTTGTTGGGTCGCGTGGGACATTTAGGACAATTGATAAGGAAATGGTCTGATTGACCACAATAGAAACATAAGCGCTCACGGAGACGGTATTCGCGGCGTTCATTACTCTCACGTTTTAGTAGCGAGTCCACCTGCATAGGCACCTCCTCGGCCTCCCGTGAGTTTTTGCCTGTGGTTTCCCTAGACGGAAGGGAGAAATTAGTGATGCGATTTACAGCTGTCCATTTTTCTTGTCTGCATTCGGTTAGACGGATATCAATACGTACACAGTGTTGTAAAAACAACTCAAACTCCTGTGGAGACTCTGAACGAGCTAGCTCATCCTTGATTGCACTGGACAAACCCTTTCTAAAGATTAGCAATAAAGCATTGTTGGTGTCCACCACTAACCTTTTAAATTCAGTAACATATTCTATGACTGAACGTTTCCCCTGGCGTAAGGAAAGCAAGGCAGATTCAGCGGTAGCACAGCGATTGGGATCGTCGAACATTTGTGCCATGGCTGTCAGAAAATCATCCAAATTATTTAGACGGGTATCGTGACTTTCAACCTTAGGATTTGCCCAAGCCAGTGCCCGTGATGTCAACAACATAATAATACATAGTACCTTAGATCTATCAGACCGGTAATAGGAGGAATGTACATCAAAGAATAATATACATTGGTTAACAAACCCACGGAATTGACTTCGGTCACCATTAAACGGGAATGGAGGCATTTTGGGCATACTAGTGAATGATGTAGGCTCAGTAGGTAAGGCCTCCCGGACTTCTAATTTAGTACGTAGATCTTGGAGAGCCTGACCAAACACCTGTGCGTGGTGGTCAACCCGGGATTCCATGTCTCTAATCTTAATGTGTATAGACTCTATCTCCTGCTGCAAGGAGTTAATTATGGTGAACAGTTTGTCTGCCCGTGTCTCCGTCATTGCCCCAGCAGAATCCTCTTTTGGCTGGAGTATCCTGTAATACTATTGTAGGAACTCGAGGATTCTGTTAGCGTGGGGCAATGAACAAGCAGAGACGGGTTTCTTTAGTGCAAATAGTGTATTTGTGCAACAGCAATAACACCCAAAAACAATATACAGATAACCCGTAGTGACATACAATGAAATAAGTCCAGCAATATTAAGTCTTTGAAACCTATATAGCAAAGTCGGCAATGTTCTTACGACGGAGTCCTCACACAAATGTGATGAAAAGGAAAGTCTGACACACTGGTGACATGGCTTGATTCAAACACTGCGGGTGTAGTAATAGTCAGAACCAGGTATGCAGTAGCCAAAGGGTAGTCCAAGAACAAGTTCACAAGTTAATCCTAGATGTAGCGTAGATTCAGGGAAGTCCAGAAACAAGTTCACATTTAAGTAATATTCCAGTAAATAGTTCCAGCAGCCCTCACCGGAGGGAGTGAATGAAGGGTTAAACAACAGCACAGTTCAGAAACACAGTTCTTACCAGGTGGAGTGAGGCAAGGGTTAAATTCCAAAGTCAACAGGTTAATGATAACACAGTGAGTGTAGCTTACATAGGCAGAGAATGTCCAGTCAGGGGCTGCTGCTGAGAAACCTGGTAAATACACAAGAGATCTGGGAGATAATAGTAGGACAAGGCAGCTTGACTGAAGGGAAACGGAAGCAGAATACTCCAGCAAGGAAGCCAGCACCAGAGCCGGGTTTTAAACAAACGAACAGGAAGTAGGGCATACAAAAACAGCAAACTCCATCTTAACAAAGGGCAAAATCATTCACAAGGTTACCTAGAAAACCCGGAGTACTGACACATTGATATTTAGTCGTTTTCAGCCAATTTTCTGCATTTTTGAAAATTTCACTTTTTTGTGAAAATATCCACTAAGTGAGGGAATAATATGTGTGAGGGTACTTCAGGAGAGTTCCAAATGTGTGTGGGTAGAATATATATCCCACGGGTGTAAAATTGAAAAAAGTTGAAAAAACATTTTTTTTGGACTTAGTCATTTTTCCGGGGTTTATCAGACTTTCAGATAGGGGAAATGTCAGTGAGCATTCCGATTTCAGTTCCAGAGTGATTTGCCCAATGAGTCCTTGATATTTAGTCGTTTTCAGCCAATATTTTGGGTTTTTGACAATTTCACTTTTTTGTGAAAATATCCTCTAAATGAGGGAATAATATGTGTGAGGGTACCCCAGGAGAGTTCCAAATGTGTGTGGGTAGAATATATATCCCACGGGGGTAAAATTTTAAAAAAAAATTTTTTTGAACTTAGTCATTTTTCCGGCGTTTATCAGACTTTCAGATAGGGCAAATGTCCGTGAGCATTCTGATTTCAGTTCCAGAGCGATTCGCCCAATGAGTCCTTGATATTTAGTCGTTTTCAGCCAATATTTTGGATTTTTGAAAATTTCACTTTTTTGTAAAAATATCCACTAAATGAGGGACTAATATGTGTGAGGGTACCCCAGGAGAGTTCCAAATGTGTGTGGGTAGAATATATATCCCACGGGGGTAAAATTGAAAAAAGTTGATAGCATTTTTTTTGGGACTTAGTCATTTTTCCGGAGTTTATCAGACTTTCAGATAGGGCAAATGTCAGTGAGCATTCCGATTTCAGTTCCAGAGCGATTCGCCCAATGAGTCCTTGATATTTAGTCGTTTTCAGCAAATATTTTGAATTTTTTAAAATTTCACTTTTTTGTGAAAATATCCACTAAATGAGGGAATAATATGTGTGAGGGTACCCCAGGAGAGTTCCAAATGTGTGTGGGTAGAATATATATCCCATGGGAGTAAAATTGAAAAAAGTTGAAAAAAATTTTTTTTTGGACTTAGTCATTTTATCAGACTTTCAGATAGGAAAAATGTCATTGAGTGTTCCGATTTCAGTTCCAGAGCGATTCGCCCAATGAGTCCTTGATATTTAGTCGTTTTCAGCAAAAAAATTGGATTTTTAAAAATGTCACTTTTTTGTGAAAATATCCACTAAATGAGGGAATAATATGTGTGAGGGTTCCCCAGGAGAGTTCCAAATGTGTGTGGGTAGAATATATATCCCACGGGGTAAAATTGAAAAAAGTTGAAAAACATTTTTTTTTTTTGGACTTAGTCATTTTTCCGGCGTTTATCAGACTTTCAGATAGGGTAAATGTCAGTGAGCATTCCGATTTCAGTTCCAGAGTGATTCACCCAATGAGTCCTTGATATTTAGTCGTTTTCAGCCAATTTTCTGGATTTTTGAAAATTTTACTTTTTTGTGAAAATATCCACTAAGTGAGGGAATAATATGTGTGAGGGTACTTCAGGAGAGTTCCAAATGTGTGTGGGTAGAATATATATCCCATGGGTGTAAAATTGAAAAAAGTTTAAAAAAAATTTTTTTTGGACTTAGTCATTTTATCAGACTTTCAGATAGGACAAATGTCATTGAGTGTTCCGATTTCAGTTCCAGAGCGATTCGCCGAATGAGTCCTTGATATTTAGTCGTTTTCAGCAAATATTTTGGATTTTTAAAAATTTCACTTTTTTGTGAACATATCCACTAAATGAGGGAATAATATGTGTGAGGGTACCCCAGGAGAGTTCCAAATGTGTGTGGGTAGAATATATATCCCACGGGGGTAAAATTGAAAAAAGTTGAAAACATTTTTTTTTTGGACTTAGTCATTTTTCCGGCTTTTATCAGACTTTCAGATAGGGGAAATGTCAGTGAGCGTTCCGATTTCAGTTCCAGAGCGATTCGCCCAATGAGTCCTTGATATTTAGTCGTTTTCAGCCAATTTTCTAGATTTTTGAAAATTTCACTTTTTTGTGAATATATCCACTAAATGAGGGAATAATATCTGTGAGGGTACCCCAGGAGAGTTCCAAATGTGTGTGGGTAGAATATATATCCCACGGGGGTAAAATTGAAAAAAGTTGAAAACATTTTTTTTTTGGACTTAGTCATTTTTCTGGCTTTTATCAGACTTTCAGATAGGGGAAATGTCAGTGAGCGTTCCGATTTCAGTTCCAGAGCGATTTTCCAAATGAGTCCTTGATATTTAGTCGTTTTCAGCCAATATTTTGGATTTTTGAAAATTTCACTTTTTTGTAAAAATATCCACTAAATGAGGGAATAATATGTGTGAGGGTACCCCAGGAGAGATCCAAATGTGTGTGGGTAGAATATATATCCCACGGGGGTAAAATTGAAAAAAGTTGAAAAAAAAATTTTTTGGACTTAGTAATTTTTCCGGCGTTTATCAGACTTTCAGATAGGGCAAATGGCAGTGAGCATTCCGATTTCAGTTCCAGGGCGATTCGCCCAATGAGTTCGTTCTCAGTCAATATTTTGGATTTTTGAAAATTTTACTTTTTTGTGAAAATATCCACTAAATGAGGGAATAATATGTGTGAGGGTACCCCAGGAGAGTTCCAAATGTGTGTGGGTAGAATATATATCCCATGGGGGTAAAATTGAAAAAAGTTTAAAAAAAATTTTTTTTTGGACTTAGTCATTTTATCAGACTTTCAGATAGGACAAATGTCATTGAGTGTTCCGATTTCAGTTCCAGAGCGATTCGCCGAATGAGTCCTTGATATTTAGTCCTTTTCAGCAAATATTTTGGATTTTTAAAAATTTCACTTTTTTGTGAAAATATCCACTAAATGACGGAATAATATGTGTGAGGGTACCCCAGGAGAGTTCCAAATGTGTGTGGGTAGAATATATATCCCACGGGGGTAAAATTGAAAAAAGTTGAAAACATTTTTTTTTTGGACTTAGTCATTTTTCCGGCTTTTATCAGACTTTCAGATAGGGGAAATGTTAGTGAGCGTTCCGATTTCAGTTCCAGAGCGATTCGCCCAATGAGTCCTTGATATTTAGTCGTTTTCAGCCAATTTTCTAGATTTTTGAAAATTTCACTTTTTTGTGAATATATCCACTAAATGAGGGAATAATATCTGTGAGGGTACCCCAGGAGAGTACCAAATGTGTGTGGGTAGAATATATATCCCACGGGGGTAAAACTGAAAAAAGTTGAAAAATTTTTTTGTTTGGACTTAGTCATTTTTCCTGCATTTATCTGACTTTCAGATAGGGGAAATGTCAGTGAGCGTTCCGATTTCAGTTCCAGAGCGATTTGCCAAATGAGTCCTTGATATTTAGTCGTTTTCAGCCAATATTTTGAAAATTTCACTTTTTTGTAAAAATATCCACTAAATGAGGGAATAATATGTGTGAGGGTACCCCAGGAGAGTTCCAAATGTGTGTGGGTAGAATGTATATTCCATGGGGGTAAAATTGAAAAAAGTTGAAAAATTTTTTTTTTGGACTTAGTCATTTTATCAGATTTTCAGATAGGACAAATGTCATTGAGCGTTCCGATTTCAGTTCCAGAGCGATTCGCCCAATGAGTTCTTGATATTTAGTCATTTTCCGCCAATTTTCTGGATTTTTGAAAATTTCACTTTTTTGTGAATATATCCACTAAATGAGGGAATAATATCTGTGAGGGTACCCCAGGAGAGTTCCAAATGTCTATGGGTAGAATATATATCCCACGGGGTAAAATTGAAAAAAGTTGAAAAAAATTTTTTTTTGGACTTAGTCATTTTTCCGGCGTTCATCAGACTTTCAGATAGGGTAAATGTCAGTGAGCATTCTGATTTCAGTTCCAGAGCGATTCACCCTATGAGTCCTTGATATTTAGTCGTTTTCAGCCAATATTTTGAAAATTTCATTTTTTTGTGAATATATCCACTAAATGAGGGAATAATATATGTGAGGGTACCCCATGAGAGTTCCAAATGTGTGTGGGTAGAATATATATCCCACGGGGGTAAAATTGAAAAAAGTTGAAAAATTTTTTTTTTTGGACTTAGTCATTTTTCTTGCGTTTATCAGACTTTCAGATAGGGCAAATGTCAGTGAGCGTTCCGATTTCAGTTCCAGAGCGATTCGCCCAATGAGTCCTTGATATTTAGTCATTTTCAGCCAATATTTTGGGTTTTTGAAAATTTCACTTTTTTGTGAAAATAACCTCTAAATGAGGGAATAATATGTGTGAGGGTACCCCAGGAGAGTTCCAAATGTGTGTGGGTAGAATATATATCCCACGGGGGTAAAATTGAAAAAAGTTGAAAAAAATTTTTTTTTTGGACTTATTCATTTTTCTGGCGTTTATCAGACTTTCAGATAGGGAAAATGTCAGTGAGCTTTCCGATTTCAGTTCCAGGGCGATTCGCCTGATGAGTCCTTGATATTTAGTCGTTTTCAGCCAATTTTCTGCATTTTTGAAAATTTCACTTTTTTGTGAAAATATCCACTAAGTGAGGGAATATGTGTATGTGTGTATGAATATGTGTGAGGGTACTTCAGGAGAGTTCAAAATGTGTGTGGGTAGAATTGAAAAAAGTTGAAAAAAAATTTTTTTTGGACTTAGTCATTTTTCCAGCGTTTATCAGACTTTCAGATAGGGGAAATGTCAGTGAGCGTTTCGATTTCAGTTCCAGAGCGATTCGCCCAATGAGTCCTAAATATTTAGTCGTTTTCAGCCAATTTTCTGGATTTTTGAAAATTTCACTTTTTTGTGAAAATATCCACTAAATGAGGGCATAATATGTGTGAGGGTACCCCAGGAGAGTTCCAAATGTGTGTGGGTAGAATATATATCCCACGGGGGTAAAATTGAAAAAAGTTGAAAACATTTTTTTTGGACTTAGTCATTTTTCCTGCGTTTATCAGACTTTCACATAGGGGAAATGTCAGTGAGCGTTCCGATTTCAGTTCCAGAGCGATTCGCCCAATGGGTCCATGATATTTAGTCGTTTTCAGCCAATTTTCTGGATTTTTGAAAATTTCACTTTTTTGTGAAAATATCCACTAAATGAGAGAATAATATGTGTGAGGGTACCCCAGGAGAGTTCCAAATGTGTGTGGGTAGAATATATATCCCACGGGGGTAAAATTGAAAAAAGTTAAAAAAAAATTTTTTTTGAACTTAGTCATTTTTCCGGCGTTTATCAGACTTTCAGATAGGGGAAATGTCAGTGATCATTCCGATTTCAGTTCCAGAGCGATTCGCCCAATGAGTCCTTGATATTTAGTCGTTTTCAGCCAATTTTCTGGATTTTTGAAAATTTCAATTTTTTGTGAAAATATCCACTAAATGAGGGAATAATATGTGTGAGGGTACCCCAGGAGAGTTCCAAATGTGTGTGGGTAGAATATATATCCCACAGGGGTAAAATTGAAAAAAGGTGAAAAAAATTTTTTTTTGAACTTAGTAATTTTTCTTGCATTTATCAGACTTTCAGATAGGGGAAATGTGAGTGAGCATTCAGATTTCAGTTCCAGAGCGATTCGCCCAATGAGTACTTGATATTTAGTCGTTTTCAGCCAATTTTCTGGATTTTTGAAAATTTCACTTTTTTGTGAAAATATCCACTAAATGAGGGCATAATATGTGTGAGGGTACCCCAGGAGAGTTCCAAATGTGTGTGGGTAGAATATATATCCCACGGGGATAAAATTGAAAAAAGTTGAAAAAAAATTTTTTTTGGACTTAGTAATTTTTCCGGCATTTATCAGACTTTCAGATAGGGGAAAAGTCAGTGAGCGTTCAGATTTCAGTTCCAGAGCGATTCGCCCAATGAGTCCTTGATATTTAGTCGTTTTCAGCCAATTTTCTGGATTTTTGAAAATTTCACTTTTTTGTGAAAATATCCACTAAATGAGGGAATAATATGTGTGAGGGTACCCCAAATGTGTGTGGGTAGAATATATATCCCATGGGGGTAAAATTGAAAAAAGTTGAAAAAATTTTTTTTTTGAACTTAGTCATTTTTCCGGCGAATATCAGACTTTCACATAGGGGAAATGTCAGTGAGCGTTCCGATTTCAGTTCCAGAGCAATTCGCCCAATGAGTCCTTGCTATTTAGTCGTTTTCAGCCAATTTTCTGGATTTTTGAAAATTTCACTTTTTTGTGAAAATATCCACTAAATGAGAGAATAATATGTGTGAGGGTACCCCAGGAGAGTTCCAAATGTGTGTGGGTAGAATATATATCCCACGGGGGTAAAATTGAAAAAAGTTGAAAAATTTTTTTTTTTGGACTTAGTCATTTTTCCTTCGTTTATCAGACTTGCACATAGGGGAAATGTCAGTGAGCGTTCAGATTTCAGTTCCAGAGTGATTCACCCAATGAGTACTTGATATTTAGTCGTTTTCAGCCAATTTTCTGGATTTTTGAAAATTTCACTTTTTTTGTGAAAATATCCACTAAATGAGGGCATAATATGTGTGAGGGTACCCCAGGAGAGTTCCAAATGTGTGTGGGTAGAATATATATCCCACGGGGATAAAATTGAAAAAAGTTGAAAAAAAATTTTTTTTGGACTTAGTAATTTTTCCGGTATTTATCAGACTTTCAGATAGGGGAAATGTCAGTGAGCGTTCAGATTTCAGTTCCAGAGAGATTCGCCCAATGAGTCCTTGATATTTAGTCGTTTTCAGCCAATTTTCTGGATTTTTGAAAATTTCACTTTTTTGTGAAAATATCCACTAAATGAGAGAATAATATGTGTCAGGGTACCCAAGGAGAGTTCCAAATGTGTGTGGGTAGAATATATATCTCACGGGGGTAAAATTGAAAAAAGTTTAAAAATTTTTTTTTTTCGACTTAGTAATTTTTCCGGCATTTATTAGACTTTCAGATAGGGGAAATGTCAGGGAGTGTTCAGATTTCAGTTCCAGAGCGATTCGCCCAATGAGTCCTTGATATTTAGTCGTTTTCAGCCAATTTTCTGGATTTTTGAAAATTTCACTTTTTTGTGAAAATATCCACTAAATGAGGGAATAATATGTGTGAGGGTACCCCAAATGTGTGTGGGTAGAATATATATCCCACAGGGGTAAAATTGAAAAAAGTTGAAAAATTTTTTTTGGGACTTAGTCATTTTTCCGGCGTTTATCAGACTTTCAGATAGGGGGAATGTGAGTGAGCATTCCGATTTCAGTTCCAGAGCGATTCGTCCAATGAGTCCATAATATTTAGTCGTTTTCAGCCAATTTTCTGGATTTTTGAAAATGTCACTTTTTTGTGAAAATAACCACTAAATGAGGGAATAATATGTGTGAGGGTACCCCAGGAGAGTTCCAAATGTGTGTGGGTAGAATATATATCCCACGGGGGTAAAATTGAAAAAAGTTGAAAAAATTTTTTTTTTGGACTTAGTCATTTTTCCTTCGTTTATCAGACTTGCACATAGGGGAAATGTCAGTGAGCGTTCAGATATCAGTTCCAGAGTGATTCACCCAATGAGTACTTGATATTTAGTCGTTTTCAGCCAATTTTCTGGATTTTTGAAAATTTCACTTTTTTTGTGAAAATATCCACTAAATGAGGGCATAATATGTGTGAGGGTACCCCAGGAGAGTTCCAAATGTGTGTGGGTAGAATATATATCCCACGGGGATAAAATTGAAAAAAGTTGAAAAAAAATTTTTTTTGGACTTAGTAATTTTTCCGGCATTTATCAGACTTTCAGATAGGGGAAATGTCAGTGAGCGTTCAGATTTCAGTTCCAGAGTGATTCACCCAATGAGTCCTTGATATTTAGTCGTTTTCAGCCAATTTTCTGGATTTTTGAAAATTTCACTTTTTTGTGAAAATATCCACTAAATGAGAGAATAATATGTGTCAGGGTACCCCAGGAGAGTTCCAAATTTGTGTGGGTAGAATATATATCTCACGGGGGTAAAATTGAAAAAAGTTTAAAAATTTTTTTTTTTCGACTTAGTAATTTTTCCGGCATTTATTAGACTTTCAGATAGGGGAAATGTCAGTGAGCGTTCAGATTTCAGTTCCAGAGCGATTCGCCCAATGAGTCCTTGATATTTAGTCGTTTTCAGCCAATTTTCTGGATTTTTGAAAATTTCACTTTTTTGTGAAAATATCCACTAAATGAGGGAATAATATGTGTGAGGGTACCCCAAATGTGTGTGGGTAGAATATATATCCCACAGGGGTAAAATTGAAAAAAGTTGAAAAATTTTTTTTGGGACTTAGTCATTTTTCCGGCGTTTATCAGACTTTCAGATAGGGGGAATGTGAGTGAGCATTCCGATTTCAGTTCCAGAGCGATTCGTCCAATGAGTCCATAATATTTAGTCGTTTTCAGCCAATTTTCTGGATTTTTGAAAATGTCACTTTTTTGTGAAAATATCCACTAAATGAGGGAATAATATGTGTGAGGGTACCCCAGGAGAGTTCCAAATGTGTGTGGGTAGAATATATATCCCACGGGGGTAAAATTGAAAAAAGTTGAAAAAAAAATTTTTTTGGACTCAGTCATTTTTCCGGCGTTTATCAGACTTTCAGATAGGGGGAATGTGAGTGAGCATTCCGATTTCAGTTCCAGAGCGATTCGTCCAATGAGTCCATAATATTTAGTCATTTTCAGCCAATTTTCTGGATTTTTGAAAATGTCACTTTTTTGTGAAAATATCCACTAAATGAGGGAATAATATGTGTGAGGGTACCCCAAATGTGTGTGGGTAGAATATATATCCCATGGGGGTAAAATTGAAAAAAGTTGAAAAAATTTTTTTTTTGAACTTAGTCATTTTTCTGGCGAATATCAGACTTTCACATAGGGGAAATGTCAGTGAGCATTCCGATTTCAGTTCCAGAGCGATTCGCCCAATGAGTCCTGGCTATTTAGTCGTTTTCAGCCAATTTTCTGGATTTTTGAAAATTTCACTTTTTTGTGAAAATATCGACTATATGAGGGAATAATATGTGTGAGGGTACCCCAGGAGAGTTCCAAATGTGTGTGGGTAGAATATATATCCCACGGGGATAAAATTGAAAAAAGTTGAAAAAAATTTTTTTTTGGACTTAGTCATTTTTCCTGCGTTCATCAGACTTTCCGATAGGGGAAATGTCAGTGAGCATTCCGATTTCAGTTCCAGAGCGATTCGCCCAATGAGTCCTTGATATTTAGTCGTTTTCAGCCAAGTTTCTGAATTTTTGAAAATTTCACTTTTTTGTGAAAACATCCACTAAATGAGGGAATAATATGTGTGAGGGTACCCCAGGAGAGTTCCAAATGTGTGTGGGTAGAATATATATCCCACGGGGATAAAATTGAAAAAAGTTGAAAAAAATTTTTTTTTGGACTTAGTCATTTTTCCGGCGTTCATCAGACTTTCCGATAGGGGAAATATCAGTGAGCGTTCAGATTTCAGTTCCAGAGCGATTCGCCCAATGAGTCCTTGATATTTAGTCGTTTTCAGCCAATTTTCTGGATTTTTGAAAATTTCACTTTTTTGTGAAAATATCCACTAAATGAGAGAATAATATGTGTGAGGGTACCCCAGGAGAGTTCCAAATGTGTGTGGGTAGAATATATATCCCACGGGAATAAAATTGAAAAAAGTTGAAAAAAATTTTTTTTTGGACTTAGTAATTTTTCCGGCGTTCATCATACTTTCAGATAGGGGAAATGTCAGTGAGCATTCCGATTTCAGTTCCAGAGCGATTCGCCCAATGAGTCCTTGATATTTAGTCGTTTTCAGCCAAGTTTCTGAATTTTTGAAAATTTCACTTTTTTGTGAAAACATCCACTAAATGAGGGAATAATATGTGTGAGGGTACCCCAGGAGATTTCCAAATGTGTGTGGGTAGAATATATATCCCACGGGGGTAAAATTGAAAAAAGTTTAAAAAAAAATTTTTTTCGACTTAGTAATTTTTCTGGCATTTATCAGACTTTCAGATAGGGGAATTGTCAGTGAGCATTCCGATTTCAGTTTCAGAGCGATTTGCCCAATGAGTCCTTGATATTTAGTCGTTTTCAGCCAATTTTCTGGATTTTGGAAAATTTCACTTTTTTGTGAAAATATCCACTAAATGACGGAATAATATGTGTGAGGGTACCCCAGGAGAGTTCCAAATGTGTGTGGGTAGAAAATATATCCCACGGGGGTAAAATTGAAAAAAGTTGAAAAAAAAATTTTTTTGGACTCAGTCATTTTTCCGGCGTTTATCAGACTTTCAGATAGGGGGAATGTGAGTGAGCATTCCGATTTCAGTTCCAGAGCGATTCGTCCAATGAGTCCATAATATTTAGTCGTTTTCAGCCAATTTTCTGGATTTTTGAAAATGTCACTTTTTTGTGAAAATATCCACTAAATGAGGGAATAATATGTGTGAGGGTACCCCAGGAGAGTTCCAAATGTGTGTGGGTAGAATATAGATCCCACGGGTGTAAAATTGAAAAAAGTTGAAAAAAATTTTTTTTTGGACTTAGTCATTTTTCCGGCGTTTATCAGACTTTCACATAGGGGAAATGTGAGTGAGCGTTCCGATTTCAGTTCCAGAGCGATTCGCCCAATGAGTCCTTGATATTTAGTCGTTTTCAGCCAATTTTCTGGATTTTTGAAAATTTCACTTTTATGTGAAAATATCCACTAAATGAGAGAATAATATGTGTGAGGGTACCCCAGGAGATTTCCAAATGTGTGTGGGTAGAATATATATCCCACGGGGGTAAAATTGAAAAAAGTTTAAAAAAAATTTTTTTTCGACTTAGTAATTTTTCCGGCATTTATCAGACTTTCAGATAGGGGAAATGTCAGTGAGCGTTCAGATTTCAGTTCCAGAGCGATTCGCCCAATGAGTCCTTGATATTTAGTCGTTTTCAGCCAATTTTCTGGATTTTTGAAAATTTCACTTTTTTGTGAAAATATCCACTAAATGAGAGAATAATATGTGTGAGGGTACCCCAGGAGAGTTCCAAATGTGTGTGGGTAGAATATATATCCCACAGGGGTAAAATTGAAAAAAGTTGAAAAATTTTTTTTGGGACTTAGTCATTTTTCCGTCGTTTATCAGACTTTCAGATAGGGGAATTGTCAGTGAGCATTCCGATTTCAGTTTCAGAGCGATTTGCCCAATGAGTCCTTGATATTTAGTCGTTTTCAGCCAATTTTCTGGATTTTTGAAAATGTCACTTTTTTGTGAAAATATCCACTAAATGAGGGAATAATATGTGTGAGGGTACCCCAAATGTGTGTGGGTAGAATATATATCCCATGGGGGTAAAATTGAAAAAAGTTGAAAAAATTTTTTTTTTGAACTTAGACATTTTTCCGGCGAATATCAGACTTTCACATAGGGGAAATGTCAGTGAGCATTCCAATTTCAGTTCCAGAGCGAATCGCCCAATGAGTCCTTGATATTTAGTCGTTTTCAGCCAATTTTCTGGATTTTTGAAAATTTCACTTTTTTGTGAAAATATCCGCTAAATGAGAGAATAATATGTGTGAGGGTACCCCAGGAGATTTCCAAATGTGTGTGGGTAGAATATATATCCCACGGGGGTAAAATTGAAAAAAGTATAAAAAATTTTTTTTTTCGACTTAGTAATTTTTCCGGCATTTATCAGACTTTCAGATAGGGGAAATGTCAGTGAGCGTTCAGATTTCAGCTCCAGAGCGATTCGCCCAATGAGTCCTTGATATTTAGTCGTTTTCAGCCAATTTTCTGGATTTTTGAAAATTTCACTTTTTTGTGAAAATATCGACTAAATGAGGGAATAATATGTGTGAGGGTACCCCAGGAGAGTTCCAAATGTGTGTGGGTAGAATATATATCCCACGGGGGTAAAATTGAAAAAAGGTGAAAAAAAATTTTTTTTGGACTTAGTAATTTTTCCGGCATTTATCAGACATTCAGATAGGGGAAATGTCAGTGAGTGTTCAGTTTTCAGTTCCAGAGCGATTCGCCCAATGCGTCCTTGATATTTAGTCGTTTTCAGCCAATTTTCTGGATTTTTAAAAATTTCACTTTTTTGTGAAAATATCGACTAAATGAGGGAATAATATGTGTGAGGGTACCCCAGGAGAGTTCCAAATGTGTGTGGGTAGAATATATATCCCACAGGGGGAAAATTGAAAAAAGTTGAAAAATTTTTTTTGGGACTTAGTCATTTTTCCGTCGTTTATCAGACTTTCAGATAGGGGAATTGTCAGTGAGCATTCCGATTTCAGTTTCAGAGCGATTTGCCCAATGAGTCCTTGATATTTAGTCGTTTTCAGCCAATTTTCTGGATTTTGGAAAATTTCACTTTTTTGTGAAAATATCCACTAAATGACGGAATAATATGTGTGAGGGTACCCCAGGAGAGTTTCAAATGTGTGTGGGTAGAATATATATCCCACGGGGGTAAAATTGAAAAAAGTTTAAAAAAATTTTTTTTTCGACTTAGTAATTTTTCCGGCATTTATCAGACTTTCAGATAGGGGAAATGTCAGTGAGCGTTCAGATTTCAGTTCCAGAGCGATTCGCCCAATGAGTCCTTGATATTTAGTCGTTTTCAGCCAAGTTTCTGAATTTTTGAAAATTTCACTTTTTTGTGAAAACATCCACTAAATGAGGGAATAATATGTGTGAGGGTACCCCAGGAGAGTTCCAAATGTGTGTGGGTAGAATATATATCCCACAGGGGTAAAATTGAAAAAAGTTGAAAAATTATTTTTTTTGAACTTAGTCATTTTTCCGGCGAATATCAGACTTTCACATAGGGGAAATGTCAGGGAGCATTCCGATTTCAGTTCCAGAGCGATTCGCCCAATGAGTCCTTGATATTTAGTCTTTTTCAGCCAATTTTCTGGATTTTTGAAAATGTCACTTTTTTGTGAAAATATCCACTAAATGAGGGAATAATATGTGTGAGGGTACCCCAAATGTGTGTGGGTAGAATATATATCCCATGGGGGTAAAATTGAAAAAAGTTGAAAAAATTTTTTTTTTGAACTTAGTCATTTTTCCGGCGAATATCAGACTTTCACATAGGGGAAATGTCAGTGAGCATTCCGATTTCAGTTCCAGAGCGATTCGCCCAATGAGTCCTGGCTATTTAGTCGTTTTCAGCCAATTTTCTGGATTTTTGAAAATTTCACTTTTTTGTGAAAATATCGACTATATGAGGGAATAATATGTGTGAGGGTACCCCAGGAGAGTTCCAAATGTGTGTGGGTAGAATATATATCCCACGGGGATAAAATTGAAAAAAGTTGAAAAAAATTTTTTTTTGGACTTAGTCATTTTTCCTGCGTTCATCAGACTTTCCGATAGGGGAAATGTCAGTGAGCATTCCGATTTCAGTTCCAGAGCGATTCGCCCAATGAGTCCTTGATATTTAGTCGTTTTCAGCCAAGTTTCTGAATTTTTGAAAATTTCACTTTTTTGTGAAAACATCCACTAAATGAGGGAATAATATGTGTGAGGGTACCCCAGGAGATTTCCAAATGTGTGTGGGTAGAATATATATCCCACGGGGGTAAAATTGAAAAAAGTTTAAAAAAAAATTTTTTTCGACTTAGTAATTTTTCTGGCATTTATCAGACTTTCAGATAGGGGAATTGTCAGTGAGCATTCCGATTTCAGTTTCAGAGCGATTTGCCCAATGAGTCCTTGATATTTAGTCGTTTTCAGCCAATTTTCTGGATTTTGGAAAATTTCACTTTTTTGTGAAAATATCCACTAAATGACGGAATAATATGTGTGAGGGTACCCCAGGAGAGTTCCAAATGTGTGTGGGTAGAATATATATCCCACGGGGGTAAAATTGAAAAAAGTTGAAAAAAAAATTTTTTTGGACTCAGTCATTTTTCCGGCGTTTATCAGACTTTCAGATAGGGGGAATGTGAGTGAGCATTCCGATTTCAGTTCCAGAGCGATTCGTCCAATGAGTCCATAATATTTAGTCGTTTTCAGCCAATTTTCTGGATTTTTGAAAATGTCACTTTTTTGTGAAAATATCCACTAAATGAGGGAATAATATGTGTGAGGGTACCCCAGGAGAGTTCCAAATGTGTGTGGGTAGAATATAGATCCCACGGGTGTAAAATTGAAAAAAGTTGAAAAAAATTTTTTTTTGGACTTAGTCATTTTTCCGGCGTTTATCAGACTTTCACATAGGGGAAATGTGAGTGAGCGTTCCGATTTCAGTTCCAGAGCGATTCGCCCAATGAGTCCTTGATATTTAGTCGTTTTCAGCCAATTTTCTGGATTTTTGAAAATTTCACTTTTATGTGAAAATATCCACTAAATGAGAGAATAATATGTGTGAGGGTACCCCAGGAGATTTCCAAATGTGTGTGGGTAGAATATATATCCCACGGGGGTAAAATTGAAAAAAGTTTAAAAAAAATTTTTTTTCGACTTAGTAATTTTTCCGGCATTTATCAGACTTTCAGATAGGGGAAATGTCAGTGAGCGTTCAGATTTCAGTTCCAGAGCGATTCGCCCAATGAGTCCTTGATATTTAGTCGTTTTCAGCCAATTTTCTGGATTTTTGAAAATTTCACTTTTTTGTGAAAATATCCACTAAATGAGAGAATAATATGTGTGAGGGTACCCCAGGAGAGTTCCACATGTGTGTGGGTAGAATATATATCCCACAGGGGTAAAATTGAAAAAAGTTGAAAAATTTTTTTTGGGACTTAGTCATTTTTCCGTCGTTTATCAGACTTTCAGATAGGGGAATTGTCAGTGAGCATTCCGATTTCAGTTTCAGAGCGATTTGCCCAATGAGTCCTTGATATTTAGTCGTTTTCAGCCAATTTTCTGGATTTTGGAAAATTTCACTTTTTTGTGAAAATATCCACTAAATGACGGAATAATATGTGTGAGGGTACCCCAGGAGAGTTCCAAATGTGTGTGGGTAGAATATATATCCCACGGGGGTAAAATTGAAAAAAGTTGAAAAAAAATTTTTTTTGGACTTAGTCATTTTTCCTGCGTTTATCAGACTTTCAGATAGGGGGAATTTGAGTGAGCATTCCGATATCAGTTCCAGAGTGATTCGTCCAATGAGTCCATAATATTTAGTCGTTTTCAGCCAATTTTCTGGATTTTTGAAAATGTCACTTTTTTGTGAAAATATCCACTAAATGAGGGAATAATATGTGTGAGGGTACCCCAAATGTGTGTGGGTAGAATATATATCCCATGGGGGTAAAATTGAAAAAAGTTGAAAAAATTTTTTTTTTGAACTTAGACATTTTTCCGGCGAATATCAGACTTTCACATAGGGGAAATGTCAGTGAGCATTCCAATTTCAGTTCCAGAGCGAATCGCCCAATGAGTCCTTGATATTTAGTCGTTTTCAGCCAATTTTCTGGATTTTTGAAAATTTCACTTTTTTGTGAAAATATCCGCTAAATGAGAGAATAATATGTGTGAGGGTACCCCAGGAGATTTCCAAATGTGTGTGGGTAGAATATATATCCCACGGGGGTAAAATTGAAAAAAGTATAAAAAATTTTTTTTTTCGATTTAGTAATTTTTCCGGCATTTATCAGACTTTCAGATAGGGGAAATGTCAGTGAGCGTTCAGATTTCAGCTCCAGAGCGATTCGCCCAATGAGTCCTTGATATTTAGTCGTTTTCAGCCAATTTTCTGGATTTTTGAAAATTTCACTTTTTTGTGAAAATATCCACTAAATGAGAGAATAATATGTGTGAGGGTACCCCAGGAGATTTCCAAATGTGTGTGGGTAGAATATATATCCCACGGGGGTAAAATTGAAAAAAGGTGAAAAAAAATTTTTTTTGGACTTAGTAATTTTTCCGGCATTTATCAGACATTCAGATAGGGGAAATGTCAGTGAGTGTTCAGTTTTCAGTTCCAGAGCGATTCGCCCAATGGGTCCTTGATATTTAGTCGTTTTCAGCCAATTTTCTGGATTTTTAAAAATTTCACTTTTTTGTGAAAATATCGACTAAATGAGGGAATAATATGTGTGAGGGTACCCCAGGAGAGTTCCAAATGTGTGTGGGTAGAATATATATCCCACAGGGGTAAAATTGAAAAAAGTTGAAAAATTTTTTTTGGGACTTAGTCATTTTTCCGTCGTTTATCAGACTTTCAGATAGGGGAATTGTCAGTGAGCATTCCGATTTCAGTTTCAGAGCGATTTGCCCAATGAGTCCTTGATATTTAGTCGTTTTCAGCCAATTTTCTGGATTTTGCAAAATTTCACTTTTTTGTGAAAATATCCACTAAATGACGGAATAATATGTGTGAGGGTACCCCAGGAGAGTTTCAAATGTGTGTGGGTAGAATATATATCCCACGGGGGTAAAATTGAAAAAAGTTTAAAAAAATTTTTTTTTCGACTTAGTAATTTTTCCGGCATTTATCAGACTTTCAGATAGGGGAAATGTCAGTGAGCGTTCAGATTTCAGTTCCAGAGCGATTCGCCCAATGAGTCCTTGATATTTAGTCGTTTTCAGCCAAGTTTCTGAATTTTTGAAAATTTCACTTTTTTGTGAAAACATCCACTAAATGAGGGAATAATATGTGTGAGGGTACCCCAGGAGAGTTCCAAATGTGTGTGGGTAGAATATATATCCCACAGGGGTAAAATTGAAAAAAGTTGAAAAATTATTTTTTTTGAACTTAGTCATTTTTCCGGCGAATATCAGACTTTCACATAGGGGAAATGTCAGGGAGCATTCCGATTTCAGTTCCAGAGCGATTCGCCCAATGAGTCCTTGATATTTAGTCTTTTTCAGCCAATTTTCTGGATTTTTGAAAATTTCACTTTTTTGTGAAAATATCCACTAAATGAGGGAATAATATGTGTGAGGGTACCCCAAATGTGTGTGGGTAGAATATATATCCCATGTGGGTAAAATTGAAAAAAGTTGAAAAAATTTTTTTTTTGAACTTAGTCATTTTTCCGGCGAATATCAGACTTTCACATAGGTGAAATGTCAGTGAGCATTCCGATTTCAGTTCCAGAGCGATTCGCCCAATGAGTCCTGGCTATTTAGTCGTTTTCAGCCAATTTTCTGGATTTTTGAAAATTTCACTTTTTTGTGAAAATATCCACTAAATGAGAGAATAATATGTGTGAGGGTACCCCAGGAGATTTCCAAATGTGTGTGGGTAGAATATATATCCCACGGGGGTAAAATTGAAAAAAGTTTAAAAAAAAATTTTTTTCGACTTAGTAATTTTTCCGGCATTTATCAGACTTTCAGATAGGGGAAATGTCAGTGAGCGTTCAGATTTCAGTTCCAGAGCGATTCGCCCAATGAGTCCTTGATATTTAGTCGTTTTCAGCCAATTTTCTGGATTTTTGAAAATTTCACTTTTTTGTGAAAATATCGACTAAATGAGGGAATAATATGTGTGAGGGTACCCCAGGAGAGTTCCAAATGTGTGTGGGTAGAATATATATCCCACGGGGATAAAATTGAAAAAAGTTGAAAAAATTTTTTTTTTGGACTTAGTCATTTTTCCGTCGTTTATCAGACTTTCAGATAGGGGAATTGTCAGTGAGCATTCCGATTTCAGTTTCAGAGCGATTTGCCCAATGAGTCCTTGATATTTAGTCGTTTTCAGCCAATTTTCTGGATTTTGGAAAATTTCACTTTTTTGTGAAAATATCCACTAAATGACGGAATAATATGTGTGAGGGTACCCCAGGAGAGTTCCAAATGTGTGTGGGTAGAATATATATATCACGGGGGTAAAATTGAAAAAAGTTGAAAAAAAATTTTTTTGGACTTAGTCATTTTTCCGGCGTTTATCAGACTTTCAGATAGGGGGAATGTGAGTGAGCATTCCGATTTCAGTTCCAGAGCGATTCGTCCAATGAGTCCATAATATTTAGTCGTTTTCAGCCAATTTTCTGGATTTTTGAAAATGTCACTTTTTTGTGACAATATCCACTAAATGAGGGAATAATATGTGTGAGGGTACCCCAGGAGAGTTCCAAATGTGTGTGGGTAGAATATATATCCCACGGGGGTAAAATTGAAAAAAGTTGAAAAATTTTTTTTTTTGGACTTAGTCATTTTTCCGGCGTTTATCAGACTTTCACATAGGGGAAATGTCAGTGAGCGTTCCGATTTCAGTTCCAGAGCGATTCGCCCAATGAGTCCTTGATATTTAGTGGTTTTCAGCCAATTTTCTGGATGTTTAAAAATTTCACTTTTTTGTGAAAATATCCACTAAATGAGGGAATAATATGTGTGAGGGTACCCCAGGAGAGTTCCAAATGTGTGTGGGTAGAATATATATCCCACGGGGGTAAAATTGAAAAAAGTTGAAAAAAATTTTTTTTTGGACTTAGTCATTTTTCCGGCATTTATCAGACTTTCAGATAGGGGAAATGTCAGTGAGCATTCCGATTTCAGTTCCAGAGCGATTCGCCCAATGAGTCCTTGATATTTAGTCGTTTTCAGCCAATTTTCTGGATTTTTGAAAATTTCATTTTTTGGGAAAATATCCACTAAATGAGGGAATAATATGTGTGAGGGTACCCCAGGAGAGTTCCAAATGTGTGTGGGTAGAATATATATCCCACGGGGGTAAAATTGAAAAAAATTTTTTTTCACATAGGGGAAATGTCAGTTAGCGTTTCGATTTCAGTTCCAGAGCGATTCGCCCAATGAGTCCTTGATATTTAGTCGTTTTCAGCCAATTTTTTTGATTTTTGAAAATTTCACTTTTTTATGAAAATATCCACTAAATGAGAGAATAATATGTGTGAGGGTACCCCAGGAGAGTTCCAAATGTGTGTGGGTAGAATATATAACCCACAGGGGTAAAATTGAAAAAAGTTGAAAAAAATTTTTTTTTGCACTTAGTAATATTTCCGGCATTTATCAGACTTTCAGATAGGGGAAAGGTCAGTGTGCGTTCAGATTTCAGTTCCAGAGCGATTCGCCCAATGAGTCCTTGATATTTAGTCTTTTTCAGCCAATTTTCTGGATTTTTGAAAATTTCACTTTTTTGTGAAAATATCCACTAAATGAGGGAATAATATGTGTGAGGGTACCCCAAATGTGTGTGGGTAGAATATATATCCCATGTGGGTAAAATTGAAAAAAGTTGAAAAAATTTTTTTTTTGAACTTAGTCATTTTTCCGGCGAATATCAGACTTTCACATAGGGGAAATGACAGTGAGCGTTGCGATTTCAGTTCCAGAGCGATTCGCCCAATGAGTCCTTGCTATTTAGTCGTTTTCAGCCAATTTTCTGGATTTTTGAAAATTTCACTTTTTTTGTGAAAATATCCACTAAATGAGAGAATAATATGTGTGAGGGTACCCCAGGAGAGTTCCAAATGTGTGTGGGTAGAATATATATCCCACGGGGGTAAAATTGAAAAAAGTTGAAAACATTTTTTTTTTGGACTTAGTCATTTTTCCGGCGTTTATCAGACTTTCAGATAGGGGAAATGTCAGTGAGCGTTCCGATTTCAGTTCCAGAGCGATTCGCCCAGTGAGTCCTTGATATTGAGTCATTTTCAGCCAATTTTCTGGATTTTTGAAAATTTCACTTTTTTGTGAAAATATCCACTAAATGAGGGAATAATATGTGTGAGGGTACCCCAGGAGAGTTCCAAATGTGTGTGGGTAGAATATATATCCCACGGGGGTAAAATTGAAAAAAGTTGAAAACATTTTTTTTTGGACTTAGTCATTTTTCCGCCGTTTATCAGACTTTCAGAGAGGGGAAATTTCAGTGAGCGTTCCGATTTCAGATCCACAGCGATTCGCCTTATTAGTCCTTGTTATTTAGTCTTTTTCAGCTAATTTTCTGGATTTTTGAAAATTTCACCTTTTTGTGAAAATATCCACTAAATGAGGGAATAATATGTGTGAGGGTACCCCAGGAGAGTTCCACATGTGTGTGGGTAGAATATATAACCCACAGGGGTAAAATTGAAAAAAGTTGAAAAAAATTTTTTTTTGCACTTAGTAATATTTCCGGCATTTATCAGACTTTCAGATAGGGGAAAGGTCAGTGTGCGTTCAGATTTCAGTTCCAGAGCGATTCGCCCAATGAGTCCTTGATATTTAGTCTTTTTCAGCCAATTTTCTGGATTTTTGAAAATTTCACTTTTTTGTGAAAATATCCACTAAATGAGGGAATAATATGTGTGAGGGTACCCCAGGAGAGTTCCAAATGTGTGTGGGTAGAATATATATCCCACGGGGGTAAAATTGAAAAAAGTTGAAAACATTTTTTTTTGGACTTAGTCATTTTTCCGCCGTTTATCAGACTTTCAGAGAGGGGAAATTTCAGTGAGCGTTCCGATTTCAGATCCACAGCGATTCGCCTTATTAGTCCTTGTTATTTAGTCTTTTTCAGCTAATTTTCTGGATTTTTGAAAATTTCACCTTTTTGTGAAAATATCCACTAAATGAGGGAATAATATGTGTGAGGGTACCCCAGGAGAGTTCCACATGTGTGTGGGTAGAATATATAACCCACAGGGGTAAAATTGAAAAAAGTTGAAAAAAATTTTTTTTTGCACTTAGTAATATTTCCGGCATTTATCAGACTTTCAGATAGGGGAAAGGTCAGTGTGCGTTCAGATTTCAGTTCCAGAGCGATTCGCCCAATGAGTCCTTGATATTTAGTCTTTTTCAGCCAATTTTCTGGATTTTTGAAAATTTCACTTTTTTGTGAAAATATCCACTAAATGAGGGAATAATATGTGTGAGGGTACCCCAAATGTGTGTGGGTAGAATATATATCCAGCGGGGGTAAAATTGAAAAAAGTTGAAAACATTTTTTTTTTGGACTTAGTCATTTTTACGGCGTTTATCAGACTTTCAGATAGGGCAAATGTCAGTGAGCGTTGCGATTTCAGTTCCAGAGCGATTCGCCCAATGAGTCCTTGCTATTTAGTCGTTTTCAGTCAACTTTCTGGATTTTTGAAAATTTCACTTTTTTGTGAAAATATCCACTAAATGAGGGAATAATATGTGTGAGGGTACCCCAGGAGAGTTCCAAATGTGTGTGGGTAGAATATATATCCTACTGGGGTAAAATTGAAAAATGTTGAAAAAAAATTTTTTTGGGACTTAGTCATTTTTCTGACGTTTATCAGACTTTCAGATAGGGGAAATGTCAGTGAGCGTTCCGATTTCAGTGCCAGAGTGATTCGCCCAATGAGTCCTTGATATTTAGTCGTTCTCAGCCAATATTTTGGATTTTTGAAAATTTCACTTTTTTCTGAAAATATCCACTAAATGAGAGAATAATATGTGTGAGGGTACCCCAGGAGATTTCCAAATGTGTGTGGGTAGAATATATATCCCACGGGGGTAAAATTGAAAAAAGTTTAAAAAAATTTTTTTTTCGACTTAGTAATTTTTCCGCCATTTATCAGACTTTCAGATAGGGGAAATGTCAGTGAGCGTTCAGATTTCAGTTCCAGAGCGATTCGCCCAATGAGTCCTTGATATTTAGTCGTTTTCAGACAATTTTCTGGATTTTTGAAAATTTCACTTTTTTGTGAAAATATCGACTAAATGAGGGAATAATATGTGTGAGGGTACCCCAGGAGAGTTCCAAATGTGTGTGGGTAGAATATATATCCCACGGGGATAAAATTGAAAAAAGTTGAAAAAATTTTTTTTTTGGACTTAGTCATTTTTCCGTCGTTTATCAGACTTTCAGATAGGGGAATTGTCAGTGAGCATTCTGATTTCAGTTTCAGAGCGATTTGCCCAATGAGTCCTTGATATTTAGTCGTTTTCAGCCAATTTTCTGAATTTTGGAAAATTTCACTTTTTTGTGAAAACATCCACTAAATGACGGAATAATATGTGTGAGGGTACCCCAGGAGAGTTCCAAATGTGTGTGGGTAGAATATATATCCCACGGGGGTAAAATTGAAAAAAGTTTAAAAAAAAATTTTTTTAGACTTAGTCATTTTTCCGGCGTTTATCAGACTTTCAGATAGGGGGAATGTGAGTGAGCATTCCGATTTCAGTTCCAGAGCGATTCGTCCAATGAGTCCATAATATTTAGTCGTTTTCAGCCAATTTTCTGGATTTTTGAAAATGTCACTTTTTTGTGACAATATCCACTAAATGAGGGAATAATATGTGTGAGGGTACCCCAAATGTGTGTGGGTAGAATATATATCCCATGGGGGTAAAATTGAAAAAAGTTGAAAAATTATTTTTTTTGAACTTAGTCATTTTTCCGGCGAATATCAGACTTTCACATAGGGGAAATGTCAGTGAGCATTCCGATTTCAGTTCCAGAGCGATTCGCCCAATGAGTCCTTGCTATTTAGTCGTTTTCAGCCAATTTTCTGGATTTTTGAAAATTTCACTTTTTTGGGAAAATATCCACTAAATGAGAGAATAATATGTGTTAGGGTACCCCAGGAGAGTTCCAAATGTGTGTGGGTAGAATATATATCCCACAGGGGTAAAATTGAAAAAAGGTGAAAAAAAATTTTTTTGGGACTTAGTAATTTTTCCGGCATTTATCAGACTTTCAGATAGGGGAAATGTCAGTGAGTGTTCAGTTTTCAGTTCCAGAGCGATTCGCCCAATGAGTCCATGATATTTAGTCGTTTTCAGCCAATTTTCTGGATTTTTGAAAATTTCACTTTTTTGTGAAAATATCCACTAAATGAGGGAATAATATGTGTGAGGGTACCCCAGGAGAGTTCCAAATGTGTGTGGGTAGAATATATATCCCACGGGGGTAAAATTGAAAAAAGTTGAAAAAAATTTTTTTTTCACATAGGGGAAATGTCAGTTAGCGTTTCGATTTCAGTTCCAGAGCGATTCGCCCAATGAGTCCTTGATATTTAGTCGTTTTCAGCCAATTTTTTTGATTTTTGAAAATTTCACTTTTTTATGAAAATATCCACTAAATGAGAGAATAATATGTGTGAGGGTACCCCAGGAGAGTTCCAAATGTGTGTGGGTAGAATATATAACCCACAGGGGTAAAATTGAAAAAAGTTGAAAAAAATTTTTTTTTGCACTTAGTAATATTTCCGGCATTTATCAGACTTTCAGATAGGGGAAAGGTCAGTGTGCGTTCAGATTTCAGTTCCAGAGCGATTCGCCCAATGAGTCCTTGATATTTAGTCTTTTTCAGCCAATTTTCTGGATTTTTGAAAATTTCACTTTTTTGTGAAAATATCCACTAAATGAGGGAATAATATGTGTGAGGGTACCCCAAATGTGTGTGGGTAGAATATATATCCCATGTGGGTAAAATTGAAAAAAGTTGAAAAAATTTTTTTTTTGAACTTAGTCATTTTTCCGGCGAATATCAGACTTTCACATAGGGGAAATGACAGTGAGCGTTGCGATTTTAGTTCCAGAGCGATTCGCCCAATGAGTCCTTGCTATTTAGTCGTTTTCAGCCAATTTTCTGGATTTTTGAAAATTTCACTTTTTTTGTGAAAATATCCAATAAATGAGAGAATAATATGTGTGAGGGTACCCCAGGAGAGTTCCAAATGTGTGTGGGTAGAATATATATCCCACGGGGGTAAAATTGAAAAAAGTTGAAAACATTTTTTTTTTGGACTTAGTCATTTTTCCGGCGTTTATCAGACTTTCAGATAGGGGAAATGTCAGTGAGCGTTCCGATTTCAGTTCCAGAGCGATTCGCCCAGTGAGTCCTTGATATTGAGTCATTTTCAGCCAATTTTCTGGATTTTTGAAAATTTCACTTTTTTGTGAAAATATCCACTAAATGAGGGAATAATATGTGTGAGGGTACCCCAGGAGAGTTCCAAATGTGTGTGGGTAGAATATATATCCTACTGGGGTAAAATTGAAAAAAGTTGAAAAATTTTTTTTTTGGGACTTAGTCATTTTTCTGGCGTTTATCAGACTTTCAGATAGGGGAAATGTCAGTGAGCGTTCCGATTTCAGTTCCAGAGCGATTCGCCTTATTAGTCCTTGTTATTTAGTCTTTTTCAGCTAATTTTCTGGATTTTTTAAAATTTCACTTTTTTGTGAAAATATCCACTAAATGAGGGAATAATATGTGTGAGGGTACCCCAGGAGAGTTCCAAATGTGTGTGGGTAGAATATATATCCCACGGGGGTAAAATTGAAAAAAGTTGAAAACATTTTTTTTTTTGGACTTAGTCATTTTTCCGGCTTTTATCAGACTTTCAGATAGGGGAAATGTCAGTGAGCGTTCCGATTTCAGTTCCAGAGCGATTCGCCCAGTGAGTCCTTGATATTGATTCATTTTCAGCCAATTTTCTGGATTTTTGAAAATTTCACTTTTTTGTGAAAATATCCACTAAATGAGGGAATAATATGTGTGAGGGTACCCCAGGAGAGTTCCAAATGTGTGTGGGTAGAGTATATATCCCACAGGGGTAAAATAGAAAAAAGTTGAAAAAAATTTTTTTTGGGACTTAGTAATTTTTCCGCCATTTATCAGACTTTCAGATAGGGGAAATGTCAGTGAGTGTTCAGTTTTCAGTTCCAGAGCGATTCGCCCAATGCGTCCTTGATATTTAGTCGTTTTCAGCCAATTTTCTGGATTTTTAAAAATTTCACTTTTTTGTGAAAATATTGACTAAATGAGGGAATAATATGTGTGAGGGTACCCCAGGAGAGTTCCAAATGTGTGTGGGTAGAATATATATCCCACGGGGGTAAAATTGAAAAAAGGTGAAAAAATTTTTTTTTGGGACTTAGTAATTTTTCAAGCATTTATCAGACTTTCAGATAGGGGAAATGTCAGTGAGCATTCCGATTTCAGTTCCAGAGTGATTCGCCCAATGAGTCCTGGCTATTTAGTCGTTTTCAGCCAATTTTCTGGATTTTTGAAAATTTCACTTTTTTGTGAAAATATCCACTAAATGAGAGAATAATATGTGTGAGGGTACCCCAGGAGATTTCCAAATGTGTGTGGGTAGAATATATATCCCACGGGGGTAAAATTGAAAAAAGTTTTAAAAAAAAATTTTTTCGACTTAGTAATTTTTCCGGCATTTATCAGACTTTCAGATAGGGGAAATGTCAGTGAGCGTTCAGATTTCAGTTCCAGAGCGATTCGCCCAATGAGTCCTTGATATTTAGTCGTTTTCAGCCAATTTTCTGGATTTTTGAAAATTTCACTTTTTTGTGAAAATATCCACTAAATGACGGAATAATATGTGTGAGGGTACCCCAGGAGAGTTCCAAATGTGTGTGGGTAGAATATATATCCCACGGGGGTAAAATTGAAAAAAGTTGAAAAAAAAATTTTTTTGGACTCAGTCATTTTTCCGGCATTTATCAGACTTTCAGATAGGGGGAATGTGAGTGAGCATTCCGATTTCAGTTCCAGAGCGATTCGTCCAATGAGTCCATAATATTTAGTCGTTTTCAGCCTATTTTCTGGATTTTTGAAAATGTCACTTTTTTGTGAAAATATCCACTAAATGAGGGAATAATATGTGTGAGGGTACCCCAGGAGAGTTCCAAATGTGTGTGGGTAGAATATATATCCCACAGGGGTAAAATTGAAAAAAGTTGAAAAATTTTTTTTGGGACTTAGTCATTTTTCCGTCGTTTATCAGACTTTCAGATAGGGGAATTGTCAGTGAGCATTCCGATTTCAGTTTCAGAGCGATTTGCCCAATGAGTCCTTGATATTTAGTCGTTTTCAGCCAATTTTCTGGATTTTTGAAAATGTCACTTTTTTGTGAAAATATCCACTAAATGAGGGAATAATATGTGTGAGGGTACCCCAAATGTGTGTGGGTAGAATATATATCCCATGGGGGTAAAATTGAAAAAAGTTGAAAACATTTTTTTTTTGAACTTAGTCATTTTTCCGGCGAATATCAGACTTTCACATAGGGGACATGTCAGTGAGCATTCCAATTTCAGTTCCAGAGCGATTCGCCCAATGAGTCCTTGATATTTAGTCGTTTTCAGCCAATTTTCTGGATTTTTGAAAATTTCACTTTTTTGTGAATATATCCGCTAAATGAGAGAATAATATGTGTGAGGGTACCCCAGGAGATTTCCAAATGTGTGTGGGTAGAATATATATCCCACGGGGGTAAAATTGAAAAAAGTTTAAAAATTTTTTTTTTTCGACTTAGTAATTTTTCCGGCATTTATCAGACTTTCAGATATTGGAAATGTCAGTGAGTGTTCAGATTTCAGTTCCAGAGCGATTCGCCCAATGAGTCCTTGATATTTAGTCGTTTTCAGCCAATTTTCTGGATTTTTGAAAATTTCACTTTTTTGTGAAAATATCCACTAAATGAGAGAATAATATGTGTGAGGGTACCCCAGGAGAGTTCCAAATGTGTGTGGGTAGAATATATATCCCACGGGAATAAAATTGAAAAAAGTTGAAAAAAATTTTTTTTTGGACTTAGTAATTTTTCCGGCGTTTATCAGACTTTCAGATAGGGGGAATGTGAGTGAGCATTCCGATTTCAGTTCCAGAGCGATTCGTCCAATGAGTCCATAATATTTAGTCGTTTTCAGCCAATTTTCTGGATTTTTGAAAATGTCACTTTTTTGTGACAATATCCACTAAATGAGGGAATAATATGTGTGAGGGTACCCCAGGAGAGTTCCAAATGTGTGTGGGTAGAATATATATCCCACGGGGGTAAAATTGAAAAAAGTTGAAAAATTTTTTTTTTTGGACTTAGTCATTTTTCCGGCGTTTATCAGACTTTCACATAGGGGAAATGTCAGTGAGCGTTCCGATTTCAGTTCCAGAGCGATTCGCCCAATGAGTCCTTGATATTTAGTCGTTTTCAGCCAATTTTCTGGATTTTGGAAAATTTCACTTTTTTGTGAAAATATCCACTAAATGAGGGAATAATATGTGTGAGGGTACCCCAGGAGAGTTCCAAATGTGTGTGGGTAGAATATATATCCCACGGGGGTAAAATTGAAAAAAGTTGAAAAAAATTTTTTTTTGGACTTAGTCATTTTTCCGGCATTTATCAGACTTTCAGATAGGGGAAATGTCAGTGACCATTCCGATTTCAGTTCCAGAGCGATTCGCCCAATGAGTCCTTGATATTAAGTCGTTTTCAGCCAAGTTTCTGAATTTTTGAAAATTTCACTTTTTTGTGACAATATCCACTAAATGAGGGAATAATATGTGTGAGGGTACCCCAAATGTGTGTGGGTAGAATATATATCCCATTGGGGTAAAATTGAAAAAAGTTGAAAAATTATTTTTTTTGAACTTAGTCATTTTTCCGGCGAATATCAGACTTTCACATAGGGGAAATGTCAGTGAGCGTTCCGATTTCAGTTCCAGAGCGATTCGCCCAATGGGTCCTTGCTATTTAGTCATTTTCAGCCAATTTTCTGGATTTTTGAAAATTTCACTTTTTTGGGAAAATATCCACTAAATGAGAGAATAATATGTGTGAGGGTACCCCAGGAGAGTTCCAAATGTGTGTGGGTAGAATATATATCCCACGGGGGTAAAATTGAAAAAAGGTGAAAAAAAATTTTTTTGGGACTTTGTAATTTTTCCGGCATTTATCAGACTTTCAGATAGGGGAAATGTCAGTGAGTGTTCAGTTTTCAGTTCCAGAGTGATTCGCCCAATGAGTCCATGATATTTAGTCGTTTTCAGCCAATTTTCTGGATTTTTGAAAATTTCACTTTTTTGTGAAAATATCCACTAAATGAGGGAATAATATGTGTGAGGGTACCCCAGGAGAGTTCCAAATGTGTGTGGGTAGAATATATATCCCACGGGGGTAAAATTGAAAAAAGTTGAAAAAAATTTTTTTTTCACATAGGGGAAATGTCAGTTAGCGTTTCGATTTCAGTTCCAGAGCGATTCGCCCAATGAGTCCTTGATATTTAGTCGTTTTCAGCCAATTTTTTTGATTTTTGAAAATTTCACTTTTTTATGAAAATATCCACTAAATGAGAGAATAATATGTGTGAGGGTACCCCAGGAGAGTTCCAAATGTGTGTGGGTAGAATATATAACCCACAGGGGTAAAATTGAAAAAAGTTGAAAAAAATTTTTTTTTGCACTTAGTAATATTTCCGGCATTTATCAGACTTTCAGATAGGGGAAAGGTCAGTGTGCGTTCAGATTTCAGTTCCAGAGCGATTCGCCCAATGAGTCCTTGATATTTAGTCTTTTTCAGCCAATTTTCTGGATTTTTGAAAATTTCACTTTTTTGTGAAAATATCCACTAAATGAGAGAATAATATGTGTGAGGGTACCCCAGGAGAGTTCCAAATGTGTGTGGGTAGAATATATATCCCACGGGGGTAAAATTGAAAAAAGTTGAAAACATTTTTTTTTTGGACTTAGTCATTTTTCCGGCGTTTATCAGACTTTCAGATAGGGGAAATGTCAGTGAGCGTTCCGATTTCAGATCCACAGCGATTCGCCTTATTAGTCCTTGTTATTTAGTCTTTTTCAGCTAATTTTCTGGATTTTTGAAAATTTCACTTTTTTGTGAAAATATCCACTAAATGAGAGAATAATATGTGTGAGGGTACCCCAGGAGAGTTCCAAATGTGTGTGGGTAGAATATATATCCCACGGGGGTAAAATTGAAAAAAGGTGAAAAAAAAATTTTTTGGGACTTTGTAATTTTTCCGGCATTTATCAGACTTTCAGATAGGGGAAATGTCAGTGAGTGTTCAGTTTTCAGTTCCAGAGCGATTCGCCCAATGAGTCCATGATATTTAGTCGTTTTCAGCCAATTTTCTGGATTTTTGAAAATTTCACTTTTTTGTGAAAATATCCACTAAATGAGGGAATAATATGTGTGAGGGTACCCCAGGAGAGTTCCAAATGTGTGTGGGTAGAATATATATCCCACGGGGGTAAAATTGAAAAAAGTTGAAAAAAAATTTTTTTTCACATAGGGGAAATGTCAGTTAGCGTTTCGATTTCAGTTCCAGAGCGATTCGCCCAATGAGTCCTTGATATTTAGTCGTTCTCAGCCAATATTTTGGATTTTTGAAAATTTCACTTTTTTCTGAAAATATCCACTAAATGAGGCAATAATATGTGTGAGGGTACCCCAGGAGAGTTCCAAATGTGTGTGGGTTGAATATATATCCAGCGGGGGTAAAACTCAAAAAAGTTGAAAAAAATTTTGTTTTGGACTTAGTCATTTTTCCGGCATTTATCAGACTTTCAGAGAGGGGAAATTTCAGTGAGCGTTCCGATTTCAGGTCCAGAGCGATTCGCCCAATGAGTCCTTGTTATTTAGTCGTTTTCAGCCAATTTTCTGGATTTTTGAAAATTTCACTTTTTTGTGAAAATATCCACTAAATGAGGGAATAATATGTGTGAGGGTACCCCAGGAGAGTTCCAAATGTGTGTGGGTAGAATATATATCCCACGGGGGTAAAATTGAAAAAAGTTGAAAACATTTTTTTTTTGGACTTAGTCATTTTTCCGGCGTTTATCAGACTTTCAGATAGCGAAAATGTCAGTGAGCGTTCCGATTTCAGTTCCAGAGCGATTCACCCAATGAGTCCTTGTTATTAAGTCGTTTTCAGCCAATTTTCTGGATTTTTGAAAATTTCACTTTTTTGTGAAAATATCCACTAAATGAGGGAATAATATGTGTGAGGGTACCCCAGGAGAGTTCCAAATGTGTGTGGGTAGAATATATATCCTACTGGGGTAAAATTGAAAAAAGTTGAAAAATTTTTTTTTTGGGACTTAGTCATTTTTCTGGCGTTTATCAGACTTTCAGATAGGGGAAATGTCAGTGAGCGTTCCGATTTCAGTTCCAGAGCGATTCGCCTTATTAGTCCTTGTTATTTAGTCTTTTTCAGCTAATTTTCTGGATTTTTGAAAATTTCACTTTTTTGTGAAAATATCCACTAAATGAGGGAATAATATGTGTGAGGGTACCCCAAGAGAGTTCCAAATGTGTGTGGGTAGAATATATATCCTACTGGGGTAAAATTGAAAAAAGTTGAAAAATTTTTTTTTTGGGACTTAGTCATTTTTCTGGCGTTTATCAGACTTTCAGATAGGGGAAATGTCAGTGAGCGTTCCAATTTCAGTGCCAGAGCGATTCGCCCAATGAGTGCTTGATATTTAGTCGTTCTCAGCCAATATTTTGGATTTTTGAAAATTTCACTTTTTTTGTGAAAATATCCACTAAATGAGGGAATAATATGTGTGAGGGTACCCCAGGAGAGTTACAAATGTGTGTGGGTATAATATATATCCCACGGGGGTAAAATTGAAAAAAGTTGAAAAATTTTTTTTTTGGACTTAGTCATTTTTCCGGCGTTTATCAGACTTTCAGATAGGGGAAATGTCAGTGAGCGTTCCGATTTCAGTTCCAGAGCGATTCGCCTTATTAGTCCTTGTTATTTAGTCTTTTTCAGCTAATTTTCTGGATTTTTGAAAATTTCGCTTTTTTTGTGAAAATATCCACTAAATGAGGGAATAATATGTGTGAGGGTACCCCAGGATAGTTCCAAATGTGTGTGGGTAGAATATATATCCAGCGGGGGTAAAATTGAAAAAAGTTGAAAACATTTTTTTTTTGGACTTAGTCATTTTTACGGCGTTTATCAGACTTTCAGATAGGGCAAATGTCAGTGAGCATTCCGATTTCAGTGCCAGAGCGATTCGCCCAATGAGTCCTTTAATAATTAGTCGTTTTCAGTCAACTTTCTGGATTTTTGAAAATTTCACTTTTTTGTGAAAATATCCACTAAATGAGGGAATAATATGTGTGAGGGTACCCCAGGAGAGTTCCAAATGTGTGTGGGTAGAATATATATCCAGCGGGGGTAAAATTGAAAAAAGTTGAAAACATTTTTTTTTTGGACTTAGTCATTTTTTCGGCGTTTATCAGACTTTCAGATAGGGCAAATGTCAGTGAGCGTTCCGATTTCAGTTCCAGAGCGATTCACCCAATGAGTCCTGGTTATTAAGTCGTTTTCAGCCAATTTTCTGGATTTTTGAAAATTTCACTTTTTTGTGAAAATATCCACTAAATGAGGGAATAATATGTGTGAGGGTACCCCAGGAGAGTTCCAAATGTGTGTGGGTAGAATATATATCCTACTGGGGTAAAATTGAAAAAAGTTGAAAAATTTTTTTTTTGGGACTTAGTCATTTTTCTGGCGTTTATCAGACTTTCAGATAGGGGAAATGTCAGTGAGCGTTCCGATTTCAGTTCCAGAGCGATTCGCCTTATTAGTCCTTGTTATTTAGTCTTTTTCAGCTAATTTTCTGGATTTTTGAAAATTTCACTTTTTTGTGAAAACATCCACTAAATGAGGGAATAATATGTGTGAGGGTACCCCAGGAGAGTTCCAAATGTGTGTTGGTAGAATATATATCCCACGGGGGTAAAATTGAAAAATGTTGAAAACATTTTTTTTTGGACTTAGTCATTTTTCCGGCGTTTATCAGACTTTCAGATAGTGGAAATGTCAGTGAGCGTTCCGATTTCAGTTCCAGAGCGATTCACCCAATGAGTCCTTGTTATTAAGTCGTTTTCAGCCAATTTTCTAGATTTTTGAAAATTTCACTTTTTTGTGAAAATATCCACTAAATGAGGGAATAATATGTGTGAGGGTACCCCAGGAGAGTTCCAAATGTGTGTGGGTAGAATATATATCCTACTGGGGTAAAATTGAAAAAAGTTGAAAAATTTTTTTGTTGGGACTTAGTCATTTTTCTGGCGTTTATCAGACTTTCAGATAGGGGAAATGTCAGTGAGCGTTCCAATTTCAGTGCCAGAGCGATTCGCCCAATGAGTGCTTGATATTTAGTCATTCTCAGCCAATATTTTGGATTTTTGAAAATTTCACTTTTTTTGTGAAAATATCCACTAAATGAGGGAATAATATCTGTGAGGGTACCCCAGGAGAGTTACAAATGTGTGTGGGTATAATATATATCCCACGGGGGTAAAATTGAAAAAAGTTGAAAAATTTTTTATTTGGACTTAGTCATTTTTCCGGCGTTTATCAGACTTTCAGATAGGGGAAATGTCAGTGAGCGTTCCGATTTCAGTTCCAGAGCGATTCGCCTTATTAGTCCTTGTTATTTAGTCTTTTTCAGCTAATTTTCTGGATTTTTGAAAATTTCACTTTTTTGTGAAAATATCCACTAAATGAGGGAATAATATGTGTGAGGGTACCCCAGGAGAGTTCCAAATGTGTGTGGGTAGAATATATATCCCACGGGGGTAAAATTGAAAAAAGTTGAAAACATTTTTTTTTTGGACTTAGTCATTTTTCCGGCGTTTATCAGACTTTCAGATAGTGGAAATGTCAGTGAGCGTTCCGATTTCAGTTACAGAGCGATTCGCCCAGTGAGTCCTTGATATTGAGTCATTTTCAGCCAATTTTCTGGATTTTTGAAAATTTCACTTTTTTGTGAAAATATCCACTAAATGAGGGAATAATATGTGTGAGGGTACCCCAGGAGAGTTCCAATTTTGTGTGGGTAGAATATATATCCTACTGGGGTAAAATTGAAAAAAGTTGAAAAATTTTTTTTTTGGGACTTAGTCATTTTTCTGGCGTTTATCAGACTTTCAGATAGGGGAAATGTCAGTGAGCGTTCCAATTTCAGTGCCAGAGCGATTCGCCCAATGAGTGCTTGATATTTAGTTGTTCTCAGCCAATATTTTGGATTTTTGAAAATTTCACTTTTTTGTGAAAATATCCACTAAATGAGGGAATAATATGTGTGAGGGTACCCCAGGAGAGTTCCAAATGTGTGTGGGTAGAATATATATCCCACGGGGGTAAAATTGAAAAAAGTTGAAAACATTTTTTTTTTGGACTTAGTCATTTTTCCGGCGTTTATCAGACTTTCAGATAGGGCAAATGTCAGTGAGCATTCCGATTTCAGTTCAAGAGCGATTCGCCCAATGAGTCCTTTAATAATTAGTCGTTTTCAGTCAACTTTCTGGATTTTTGAAAATTTCACTTTTTTGTGAAAATATCCACTAAATGAGGGAATAATATGTGTGAGGGTACCCCAGGAGAGTTCCAAATGTGTGTGGGTAGAATATATATCCCACGGGGGTAAAATTGAAAAATGTTGAAAACATTTTTTTTTGGACTTAGTCATTTTTCCGGCGTTTATCAGACTTTCAGATAGTGGAAATGTCAGTGAGCGTTCCGATTTCAGTTCCAGAGCGATTCACCCAATGAGTCCTTGTTATTAAGTCGTTTTCAGCCAATTTTCTAGATTTTTGAAAATTTCACTTTTTTGTGAAAATATCCACTAAATGAGGGAATAATATGTGTGAGGGTACCCCAGGAGAGTTCCAAATGTGTGTGGGTAGAATATATATCCTACTGGGGTAAAATTGAAAAAAGTTGAAAAATTTTTTTTTTGGGACTTAGTCATTTTTCTGGCGTTTATCAGACTTTCAGATAGGGGAAATGTCAGTGAGCGTTCCAATTTCAGTGCCAGAGCGATTCGCCCAATGAGTGCTTGATATTTAGTCGTTCTCAGCCAATATTTTGGATTTTTGAAAATTTCACTTTTTTTGTGAAAATATCCACTAAATGAGGGAATAATATGTGTGAGGGTACCCCAGGAGAGTTACAAATGTGTGTGGGTATAATATATATCCCACGGGGGTAAAATTGAAAAAAGTTGAAAAATTTTTTTTTTGGACTTAGTCATTTTTCCGGCGTTTATCAGACTTTCAGATAGGGGAAATGTCAGTGAGCGTTCCGATTTCAGTTCCAGAGCGATTCGCCTTATTAGTCCTTGTTATTTAGTCTTTTTCAGCTAATTTTCTGGATTTTTGAAAATTTCACTTTTTTTGTGAAAATATCCACTAAATGAGGGAATAATATGTGTGAGGGTACCCCAGGAGAGTTCCAAATGTGTGTGGGTAGAATATATATCCAGCGGGGGTAAAATTGAAAAAAGTTGAAAACATTTTTTTTTTGGACTTAGTCATTTTTACGGCGTTTATCAGACTTTCAGATAGGGCAAATGTCAGTGAGCATTCCGATTTCAGTGCCAGAGCGATTCGCCCAATGACTCCTTTAATAATTAGTCGTTTTCAGTCAACTTTCTGGATTTTTGAAAATTTCACTTTTTTGTGAAAATATCCACTAAATGAGGGAATAATATGTGTGAGGGTACCCCAGGAGAGTTCCAAATGTGTGTGGGTAGAATATATATCCAGCGGGGGTAAAATTGAAAAAAGTTGAAAACATTTTTTTTTTGGACTTAGTCATTTTTTCGGCGTTTATCAGACTTTCAGATAGGGCAAATGTCAGTGAGCGTTCCGATTTCAGTTCCAGAGCGATTCACCCAATGAGTCCTGGTTATTAAGTCGTTTTCAGCCAATTTTCTGGATTTTTGAAAATTTCACTTTTTTCTGAAAATATCCACTAAATGAGGGAATAATATGTGTGAGGGTACCCCAGGAGAGTTCCAAATGTGTGTGGGTAGAATATATATCCTACTGGGGTAAAATTGAAAAAAGTTGAAAAATTTTTTTTTTGGGACTTAGTCATTTTTCTGGCGTTTATCAGACTTTCAGATAGGGGAAATGTCAGTGAGCGTTCCGATTTCAGTTCCAGAGCGATTCGCCTTATTAGTCCTTGTTGTTTAGTCTTTTTCAGCTAATTTTCTGGATTTTTGAAAATTTCACTTTTTTGTGAAAACATCCACTAAATGAGGGAATAATATGTGTGAGGGTACCCCAGGAGAGTTCCAAATGTGTGTGGGTAGAATATATATCCCACGGGGGTAAAATTGAAAAATGTTGAAAACATTTTTTTTTGGACTTAGTCATTTTTCCGGCGTTTATCAGACTTTCAGATAGTGGAAATGTCAGTGAGCGTTCCGATTTCAGTTCCAGAGCGATTCACCCAATGAGTCCTTGTTATTAAGTCGTTTTCAGCCAATTTTCTAGATTTTTGAAAATTTCACTTTTTTGTGAAAATATCCACTAAATGAGGGAATAATATGTGTGAGGGTACCCCAGGAGAGTTCCAAATGTGTGTGGGTAGAATATATATCCTACTGGGGTAAAATTGAAAAAAGTTGAAAAATTTTTTTGTTGGGACTTAGTCATTTTTCTGGCGTTTATCAGACTTTCAGATAGGGGAAATGTCAGTGAGCGTTCCAATTTCAGTGCCAGAGCGATTCGCCCAATGAGTGCTTGATATTTAGTCATTCTCAGCCAATATTTTGGATTTTTGAAAATTTCACTTTTTTTGTGAAAATATCCACTAAATGAGGGAATAATATCTGTGAGGGTACCCCAGGAGAGTTACAAATGTGTGTGGGTATAATATATATCCCACGGGGGTAAAATTGAAAAAAGTTGAAAAATTTTTTATTTGGACTTAGTCATTTTTCCGGCGTTTATCAGACTTTCAGATAGGGGAAATGTCAGTGAGCATTCCGATTTCAGTTCCAGAGCGATTCGCCTTATTAGTCCTTGTTATTTAGTCTTTTTCAGCTAATTTTCTGGATTTTTGAAAATTTCACTTTTTTGTGAAAATATCCACTAAATGAGGGAATAATATGTGTGAGGGTACCCCAGGAGAGTTCCAAATGTGTGTGGGTAGAATATATATCCCACGGGGGTAAAATTGAAAAAAGTTGAAAACATTTTTTTTTTGGACTTAGTCATTTTTCCGGCGTTTATCAGACTTTCAGATAGTGGAAATGTCAGTGAGCGTTCCGATTTCAGTTACAGAGCGATTCGCCCAGTGAGTCCTTGATATTGAGTCATTTTCAGCCAATTTTCTGGATTTTTGAAAATTTCACTTTTTTGTGAAAATATCCACTAAATGAGGGAATAATATGTGTGAGGGTACCCCAGGAGAGTTCCAATTTTGTGTGGGTAGAATATATATCCTACTGGGGTAAAATTGAAAAAAGTTGAAAAATTTTTTTTTTGGGACTTAGTCATTTTTCTGGCGTTTATCAGACTTTCAGATAGGGGAAATGTCAGTGAGCGTTCCAATTTCAGTGCCAGAGCGATTCGCCCAATGAGTGCTTGATATTTAGTTGTTCTCAGCCAATATTTTGGATTTTTGAAAATTTCACTTTTTTGTGAAAATATCCACTAAATGAGGGAATAATATGTGTGAGGGTACCCCAGGAGAGTTCCAAATGTGTGTGGGTAGAATATATATCCCACGGGGGTAAAATTGAAAAAAGTTGAAAACATTTTTTTTTTGGACTTAGTCATTTTTCCGGCGTTTATCAGACTTTCAGATAGGGCAAATGTCAGTGAGCATTCCGATTTCAGTTCAAGAGCGATTCGCCCAATGAGTCCTTTAATAATTAGTCGTTTTCAGTCAACTTTCTGGATTTTTGAAAATTTCACTTTTTTGTGAAAATATCCACTAAATGAGGGAATAATATGTGTGAGGGTACCCCAGGAGAGTTCCAAATGTGTGTGGCTAGAATATATATCCCACGGGGGTAAAATTGAAAAATGTTGAAAACATTTTTTTTTGGACTTAGTAATTTTTCCGGCGTTTATCAGACTTTCAGATAGTGGAAATGTCAGTGAGCGTTCCGATTTCAGTTCCAGAGCGATTCACCCAATGAGTCCTTGTTATTAAGTCGTTTTCAGCCAATTTTCTAGATTTTTGAAAATTTCACTTTTTTGTGAAAATATCCACTAAATGAGGGAATAATATGTGTGAGGGTACCCCAAGAGAGTTCCAAATGTGTGTGGGTAGAATATATATCCTACTGGGGTAAAATTGAAAAAAGTTGAAAAATTTTTTTTTTGGGACTTAGTCATTTTTCTGGCGTTTATCAGACTTTCAGATAGGGGAAATGTCAGTGAGCGTTCCAATTTCAGTGCCAGAGCGATTCGCCCAATGAGTGCTTGATATTTAGTCGTTCTCAGCCAATATTTTGGATTTTTGAAAATTTCACTTTTTTTGTGAAAATATCCACTAAATGAGGGAATAATATGTGTGAGGGTACCCCAGGAGAGTTACAAATGTGTGTGGGTATAATATATATCCCACGGGGGTAAAATTGAAAAAAGTTGAAAAATTTTTTTTTTGGACTTAGTCATTTTTCCGGCGTTTATCAGACTTTCAGATAGGGGAAATGTCAGTGAGCGTTCCGATTTCAGTTCCAGAGCGATTCGCCTTATTAGTCCTTGTTATTTAGTCTTTTTCAGCTAATTTTCTGGATTTTTGAAAATTTCACTTTTTTTGTGAAAATATCCACTAAATGAGGGAATAATATGTGTGAGGGTACCCCAGGAGAGTTCCAAATGTGTGTGGGTAGAATATATATCCAGCGGGGGTAAAATTGAAAAAAGTTGAAAACATTTTTTTTTTGGACTTAGTCATTTTTACGGCGTTTATCAGACTTTCAGATAGGGCAAATGTCAGTGAGCATTCCGATTTCAGTGCCAGAGCGATTCGCCCAATGAGTCCTTTAATAATTAGTCGTTTTCAGTCAACTTTCTGGATTTTTGAAAATTTCACTTTTTTGTGAAAATATCCACTAAATGAGGGAATAATATGTGTGAGGGTACCCCAGGAGAGTTCCAAATGTGTGTGGGTAGAATATATATCGAGCGGGGGTAAAATTGAAAAAAGTTGAAAACATTTTTTTTTTGGACTTAGTCATTTTTTCGGCGTTTATCAGACTTTCAGATAGGGCAAATGTCAGTGAGCGTTCCGATTTCAGTTCCAGAGCGATTCACCCAATGAGTCCTGGTTATTAAGTCGTTTTCAGCCAATTTTCTGGATTTTTGAAAATTTCACTTTTTTGTGAAAATATCCACTAAATGAGGGAATAATATGTGTGAGGGTACCCCAGGAGAGTTCCAAATGTGTGTGGGTAGAATATATATCCTACTGGGGTAAAATTGAAAAAAGTTGAAAAATTTTTTTTTTGGGACTTAGTCATTTTTCTGGCGTTTATCAGACTTTCAGATAGGGGAAATGTCAGTGAGCGTTCCGATTTCAGTTCCAGAGCGATTCGCCTTATTAGTCCTTGTTATTTAGTCTTTTTCAGCTAATTTTCTGGATTTTTGAAAATTTCACTTTTTTGTGAAAACATCCACTAAATGAGGGAATAATATGTGTGAGGGTACCCCAGGAGAGTTCCAAATGTGTGTGGGTAGAATATATATCCCACGGGGGTAAAATTGAAAAATGTTGAAAACATTTTTTTTTGGACTTAGTCATTTTTCCGGCGTTTATCAGACTTTCAGATAGTGGAAATGTCAGTGAGCGTTCCGATTTCAGTTCCAGAGCGATTCACCCAATGAGTCCTTGTTATTAAGTCGTTTTCAGCCAATTTTCTAGATTTTTGAAAATTTCACTTTTTTGTGAAAATATCCACTAAATGAGGGAATAATATGTGTGAGGGTACCCCAGGAGAGTTCCAAATGTGTGTGGGTAGAATATATATCCTACTGGGGTAAAATTGAAAAAAGTTGAAAAATTTTTTTTTTGGGACTTAGTCATTTTTCTGGCGTTTATCAGACTTTCAGATAGGGGAAATGTCAGTGAGCGTTCCAATTTCAGTGCCAGAGCGATTCGCCCAATGAGTGCTTGATATTTAGTCATTCTCAGCCAATATTTTGGATTTTTGAAAATTTCACTTTTTTTGTGAAAATATCCACTAAATGAGGGAATAATATCTGTGAGGGTACCCCTGGAGAGTTACAAATGTGTGTGGGTATAATATATATCCCACGGGGGTAAAATTGAAAAAAGTTGAAAAATTTTTTATTTGGACTTAGTCATTTTTCCGGCGTTTATCAGACTTTCAGATAGGGGAAATGTCAGTGAGCGTTCCGATTTCAGTTCCAGAGCGATTCGCCTTATTAGTCCTTGTTATTTAGTCTTTTTCAGCTAATTTTCTGGATTTTTGAAAATTTCACTTTTTTGTGAAAATATCCACTAAATGAGGGAATAATATGTGTGAGGGTACCCCAGGAGAGTTCCAAATGTGTGTGGGTAGAATATATATCCCACGGGGGTAAAATTGAAAAAAGTTGAAAACATTTTTTTTTTGGACTTAGTCATTTTTCCGGCGTTTATCAGACTTTCAGATAGGGCAAATGTCAGTGAGCATTCCGATTTCAGTTCAAGAGCGATTCGCCCAATGAGTCCTTTAATAATTAGTCGTTTTCAGTCAACTTTCTGGATTTTTGAAAATTTCACTTTTTTGTGAAAATATCCACTAAATGAGGGAATAATATGTGTGAGGGTACCCCAGGAGAGTTCCAAATGTGTGTGGGTAGAATATATATCCCACGTGGGTAAAATTGAAAAAAGTTGAAAACATTTTTTTTTTGGACTTAGTCATTTTTCCGGCATTTATCAGACTTTCAGATAGGGCAAATGTCAGTGAGCTTTCCGATTTCAGTTCCAGAGCGATTCGTCCAATGAGTCCTTTAATAATTAGTCGTTTTCAGTCAACTTTCTGGATTTTTGAAAATTTCACTTTTTTGTGAAAATATCCACTAAATGAGGGAATAATATGTGTGAGGGTACCCCAGGAGAGTTCCAAATGTGTGTGGGTAGAATATATATCCCACGTGGGTAAAATTGAAAAAAGTTGAAAACATTTTTTTTTTGGACTTAGTCATTTTTCCGGCATTTATCAGACTTTCAGATAGGGCAAATGTCAGTGAGCTTTCCGATTTCAGTTCCAGAGCGATTCGTCCAATGAGTCCTTTAATAATTAGTCGTTTTCAGTCAACTTTCTGGATTTTTGAAAATTTCACTTTTTTGTGAAAATATCCACTAAATGAGGGAATAATATGTGTGAGGGTACCCCAGGAGAGTTCCAAATGTGTGTGGGTAGAATATATATCCTACTGGGGTAAAATTGAAAAAAGTTGAAAAAATTTTTTTTTGGACTTAGTCATTTTTCTGGCGTTTATCAGACTTTCAGATAGGGGAAATGTCAGTGAGCGTTCCGATTTCAGTGCCAGAGCGATTCACCCAATGAGTCCTTGTTATTAAGTCGTTTTCAGCCAATATTTTGGATTTTTGAAAATTTCACTTTTTTGTGAAAATATCCACTAAATGAGGCAATAATATGTGTGAGGGTACCCCAGGAGAGTTCCAAATGTGTGTGGGAAGAATATATATCCCACGGGGGTAAAATTGAAAAAAGTTGAATAAAATTTTTTTTGGACTTAGTCATTTTTCCGGCGTTTATCAGACTTTCAGATAGCGAAAATGTCAGTGAGCGTTCCGATTTCAGTTCCAGAGCGATTCACCCAATGAGTCCTTGTTATTAAGTCGTTTTCAGCCAATTTTCTGGATTTTTGAAAATTTCACTTTTTTGTGAAAATATCCACTAAATGAGGGAATAATATGTGTGAGGGTACCCCAGGAGAGTTCCAAATGTGTGTGGATAGAATATATATCCTACTGGGGTAAAATTGAAAAAAGTTGAAAAATTTTTTTTTTGGGACTTAGTCATTTTTCTGGCGTTTATCAGACTTTCAGATAGGGGAAATGTCAGTGAGCGTTCCAATTTCAGTTCCAGAGCGATTCACCCAATGAGTCCTTTAATAATTAGTCGTTTTCAGTCAACTTTCTGGATTTTTGAAAATTTCACTTTTTTGTGAAAATATCCACTAAATGAGGGAATAATATGTGTGAGGGTACCCCAGGAGAGTTCCAAATGTGTGTGGGTAGAATATATATCCTACTAAGGTAAAATTGAAAAAAATTGAAAAAAAATTTTTTGGGGACTTAGTCATTTTTCTGGCATTTATCAGACTTTCAGATAGGGGAAATGTCAGTGAGCGTTCCAATTTCAGTGCCAGAGCGATTCGCCCAATGAGTCCTGGATATTTAGTCGTTCTCAGCCAATATTTTGGATTTTTGAAAATTTCACTTTTTTGTGAAAATATCCACTAAATGAGGGAATAATATGTGTGAGGGTACCCCAGGAGAGTTACAAATGTGTGTGGGTATAATATATATCCCACGGGGGTAAAATTGAAAAAAGTTGAAAAATTTTTTTTTTGGACTTAGTCATTTTTCCGGCGTTTATCAGACTTTCAGATAGGGGAAATGTCAGTGAGCATTCCGATTTCAGTTCCAGAGCGATTCGCCTTATTAGTCCTTGTTATTTAGTCTTTTTCTGCTAATTTTCTGGATTTTTGAAAATGTCACTTTTTTGTGAAAATATCCACTAAATGAGGGAATAATATGTGTGAGGGTACCAAAGGAGAGTTCCACATGTGTGTGGGTAGAATCTATATCCAGCGGGGGTAAAATTCAAAAAAGTTGAAAAAATTTTTTTTTAGACTTAGTCATTTTTCCGGCGTTTATCAGACTTTCAAATAGGGGAAATGTCAGTGAGCGTTCCGATTTGAGTTCCAGAGCGATTCACCCAATGAGTCCTTGTTATTAAGTCATTTTCAGCCAATTTTCTGGATTTCTGAAAATTTCACTTTTTTGTGAAAATATCCACTAAATGAGGGAATAATATGTGTGAGGGTACCCCAGGAGAGTTCCAAATGTGTGTGGGTAGAATATATATCCCACGTGGGTAAAATTGAAAAAAGTTGAAAACATTTTTTTTTTGGACTTAGTCATTTTTCCGGCATTTATCAGACTTTCAGATAGGGCAAATGTCAGTGAGCATTCCGATTTCAGTTCCAGAGCGATTCGCCCAATGAGTCCTTTAATAATTATTCGTTTTCAGTCAACTTTCTGGATTTTTGAAAATTTCACTTTTTTGTGAAAATATCCACTAAATGAGGGAATAATATGTGTGAGGGTACCCCAGGAGAGTTCCACATGTGTGTGGGTAGAATATATATCCAGCGGGGGTAAAATTCAAAAAAGTTTAAAACATTTTTTTTTGGACTTAGTTATTTTTCCGCCGTTTATCAGACTTTCAGATAGGGGAAATGTCAGTGAGCGTTCCGATTTCAGTTCCAGAGCGATTCGCCTTATTAGTCCTTGTTATTTAGTCTTTTTCAGCTAATTTTCTGGATTTTTGAAAATTTCACTTTTTTGTGAAAATATCCACTAAATGAGGGAATAATATGAGTGAGGGTACCCCAGGAGAGTTCCAAATGTGTGTGGGTAGAATATATATCCCACGGGGGTAAAATTGAAAAAAGTTTAAAACATTTTTTTTTTGGACTTGGTCATTTTTCTGGCGTTTATCAAACTTTCAGATAGGGGAAATGTCAGTGAGCGTTCCAATTTCAGTGCCAGAGTGATTCGCCCAATGAGTCTTTGATATTTAGTAGTTTTCAGCCAATATTTTGGATTTTTGAAAATTTCACTTTTTTGTCAAAATATCCACTAAATGAGGCAATAATATGTGTGAGGGTACCCCAGGAGAGTTCCAAATGTGTGTGGGTAGAAGATATATCCAGCGGGGGTAAAATTCAAAAAAGTTGAAAAAAATTTTTTTTTGGACTTAGTCATTTTATTGGCGTTTTTCAGACTTTCAGATAGGGAAAATGTCAGTGAGCGTTCCGATTTCAGGTCCAGAGCGATTCGCCCAATGAGTCCTTGTTATTTAGTGGTTTTCAGCCAATTTTCTGGATTTTTGAAAATTTCACTTTTTTGTGAAAATATCCACTAAATGAGGCAATAATGTGTGTGAGGGTACCCCAGGAGAGTTCCAAATGTGTGTGGGAAGAATATATATCCCACAGGGGTAAAATTGAAAAAAGTTAAAAAAAATTTTTTTTGGACTTAGTTATTTTTCCGCCGTTTATCAGACTTTCAGAGAGGGGAAATGTCAGTGAGCGTTCCGATTTCAGTTCCAGAGCGATTCGCCTTATTAGTCCTTGTTATTTAGTCTTTTTCAGCTAATTTTCTGGATTTTTGAAAATTTCACTTTTTTGTGAAAATATCCACTAAATGAGGGAATAATATGAGTGAGGGTACCCCAGGAGAGTTCCAAATGTGTGTGGTAGAATATATATCTCAAGGGGGTAAAATTGAAAAAAGTTAAAAACATTTTTTTTTTGGACTTAGTCATTTTTTCGGCGTTTATCAGACTTTCAGATAGGGCAAATGTCAGTGAGCGTTCCGATTTCAGTTCCAGAGCGATTCGTCCAGTGAGTCCTTGATATTTAGTCATTTTCAGCCAATTTTCTGGATTTCTGAAAATTTCACTTTTTTGTGAAAATATCCACTAAATGAGGGAATAATATGTGTGAGGGTACCCCAGGAGAGTTCCAAATGTGTGTGGGTAGAATATATATCCCACGGGGGTAAAATTGAAAAAAGTTGAAAACATTTTTTTTTTGGACTTAGTCATTTTTCCGGCGTTTATCAGACTTTCAGATAGGGCAAATGTCAGTGAGCATTCCGATTTCAGTTCCAGAGCGATTCGCCCAATGAGTCCTTTAATAATTAGTCGTTTTCAGTCAACTTTCTGGATTTTTGAAAATTTCACTTTTTTGTGAAAATATCCACTAAATGAGGGAATAATATGTGTGAGGGTACCCCAGGAGAGTTCCAAATGTGTGTGGGTAGAATATATATCCCACGTGGGTAAAATTGAAAAAAGTTGAAAACATTTTTTTTTTGGACTTAGTCATTTTTCCGGCATTTATCAGACTTTCAGATAGGGCAAATGTCAGTGAGCTTTCCGATTTCAGTTCCAGAGCGATTCGTCCAATGAGTCCTTTAATAATTAGTCGTTTTCAGTCAACTTTCTGGATTTTTGAAAATTTCACTTTTTTGTGAAAATATCCACTAAATGAGGGAATAATATGTGTGAGGGTACCCCAGGAGAGTTACAAATGTGTGTGGATATAATATATATCCCACGGGGGTAAAATTGAAAAAAGTTGAAAAATTTTTTTTTTGGACTTAGTCATTTTTCCGACGTTTATCAGACTTTCAGATAGGGGAAATGTCAGTGAGCATTCCGATTTCAGTTCCAGAGCGATTCGCCTTATTAGTCCTTGTTATTTAGTCTTTTTCAGCTAATTTTCTGGATTTTTGAAAATGTCACTTTTTTGTGAAAATATCCACTAAATGAGGGAATAATATGTGTGAGGGTACCAAAGGAGAGTTCCACATGTGTGTGGGTAGAATCTATATCCAGCGGGGGTAAAATTCAAAAAAGTTGAAAAAATTTTTTTTTAGACTTAGTCATTTTTCCGGCGTTTATCAGACTTTCAAATAGGGGAAATGTCAGTGAGCGTTCCGATTTGAGTTCCAGAGCGATTCACCCAATGAGTCCTTGTTATTAAGTCATTTTCAGCCAATTTTCTGGATTTCTGAAAATTTCACTTTTTTGTGAAAATATCCACTAAATGAGGGAATAATATGTGTGAGGGTACCCCAGGAGAGTTCCAAATGTGTGTGGGTAGAATATATATCCCACGTGGGTAAAATTGAAAAAAGTTGAAAACATTTTTTTTTTGGACTTAGTCATTTTTCCGGCATTTATCAGACTTTCAGATAGGGCAAATGTCAGTGAGCGTTCCGATTTCAGTTCCAGAGCGATTCGCCCAATGAGTCCTTTAATAATTATTCGTTTTCAGTCAACTTTCTGCATTTTTGAAAATTTCACTTTTTTGTGAAAATATCCACTAAATGAGGGAATAATATGTGTGAGGGTACCCCAGGAGAGTTCCACATGTGTGTGGGTAGAATATATATCCAGCGGGGGTAAAATTCAAAAAAGTTTAAAAAATTTTTTTTTGGACTTAGTTATTTTTCCGCCGTTTATCAGACTTTCAGATAGGGGAAATGTCAGTGAGCGTTCCGATTTCAGTTCCAGAGCGATTCGCCTTATTAGTCCTTGTTATTTAGTCTTTTTCAGCTAATTTTCTGGATTTTTGAAAATTTCACTTTTTTGTGAAAATATCCACTAAATGAGGGAATAATATGAGTGAGGGTACCCCAGGAGAGTTCCAAATGTGTGTGGGTAGAATATATATCCCACGGGGGTAAAATTGAAAAAAGTTTAAAACATTTTTTTTTTGGACTTGGTCATTTTTCTGGCGTTTATCAAACTTTCAGATAGGGGAAATGTCAGTGAGCGTTCCAATTTCAGTGCCAGAGTGATTCGCCCAATGAGTCTTTGATATTTAGTAGTTTTCAGCCAATATTTTGGATTTTTGAAAATTTCACTTTTTTGTGAAAATATCCACTAAATGAGGCAATAATATGTGTGAGGGTACCCCAGGAGAGTTCCAAATGTGTGTGGGTAGAAGATATATCCAGCGGGGGTAAAATTCAAAAAAGTTGAAAAAAATTTTTTTTTGGACTTAGTCATTTTATTGGCGTTTTTCAGACTTTCAGATAGGGAAAATGTCAGTGAGCGTTCCGATTTCAGGTCCAGAGCGATTCGCCCAATGAGTCTTTGTTATTTAGTGGTTTTCAGCCAATTTTCTGGATTTTTGAAAATTTCACTTTTTTGTGAAAATATCCACTAAATGAGGCAATAATGTGTGTGAGGGTACCCCAGGAGAGTTCCAAATGTGTGTGGTAAGAATATATATCCCACAGGGGTAAAATAGAAAAAAGTTAAAAAAAAATTTTTTGGGACTTAGTTATTTTTCCGCCGTTTATCAGAATTTCAGATAGCGGAAATGTCAGTGAGCGTTCCGATTTCAGTTCCAGAGCGATTTGCCTTATTAGTCCTTGTTATTTAGTCTTTTTCAGCTAATTTTCTGGATTTTTGAAAATTTCACTTTTTTGTGAAAATATCCACTAAATGAGGGAATAATATGTGTGAGGGTACCCCAGGAGAGTTCCAAATGTGTGTGGGTAGAATATATATCCCACTGGGGTAAAATTGAAAAAAGTTGAAAACATTTTTTTTTTGGACTTAGTCATTTTTCCGGCGTTTCTAAGACTTTCAGATAGGGCAAATATCTGTGAGTGTTCCGATTTCAGTTCCAGAGCGATTCGCCCAGTGAGTCCTTGATATTTAGTCATTTTCAGCCAATTTTCTGGATTTCTGAAAATTTCACTTTTTTGTGAAAATATCCACTAAATGAGGGAATAATATGTGTGAGGGTACCCCAGGAGAGTTCCAAATGTGTGTGGGTAGAATATATATCCCACGGGGGTAAAATTGAAAGAAGTTGAAAAAAATTTTTTTTTGGACTTAGTCATTTTTCCAGCGTTTATCAGACTTTCAGACAGGGCAAATGTCAGTGAGCGTTCCGATTTCAGATCCATAGCGATCCGCCCAGTGAGTTCTTGATATTTAGTCGTTTTCAGCCAATTTTCTGGATTTTTGAAAATTTCACTTTTTTGTGAAAATATCCACTAAATGAGGGAATAATATGTGTGAGGGTACCCCAGGAGAGTTCCAAATGTGTGTGGGTAGAATATATATCCCACTGGGGTAAAATTGAAAAAAGTTGAAAACATTTTTTTTTTGGACTTAGTCATTTTTTCGGCGTTTATCAGACTTTCAGATAGGGCAAATGTCAGTGAGCGTTCCGATTTCAGTTCCAGAGCGATTCGCCCAGTGAGTCCTTGATATTTAGTCATTTTCAGCCAATTTTATGGATTTCTGAAAATTTCACTTTTTTGTGAAAATATCCACTAAATGAGGGAATAATATGTGTGAGGGTACCCCAGGAGAGTTCCAAATGTGTGTGGGTAGAATATATATCCAGCGGGGGTAAAATTCAAAAAAGTTGAAAAAAATTTTTTTTGGGACTTAGTCATTTTTTTGGCGTTTTTCAGTCTTTCAGATAGGGAAAATGTCAGTGAGCGTTCCGATTTCAGGTCCAGAGCGATTCGCCCAATGAGTCCTTGTTATTTAGTGGTTTTCAGCCAATTTTCTGGATTTTTGAAAATTTTACTTTTTTGTGAAAATATCCACTAAATGAGGCAATAATGTGTGTGAGGGTACCCCAGGAGAGTTCCAAATGTGTGTGGGAAGAATATATATCCCACAGGGGTAAAATAGAAAAAAGTTAAAAAAAAATTTTTTGGGACTTAGTTATTTTTCCGCCGTTTATCAGAATTTCAGATAGGGGAAATGTCAGTGAGCGTTCCGATTTCAGTTCCAGAGCGATTCGCCTTATTAGTCCTTGTTATTTAGTCTTTTTCAGTCAACTTTCTGGATTTTTGAAAATTTCACTTTTTTGTGAAAATATCCACTAAATGAGGGAATAATATGTGTGAGGGTACCCCAGGAGAGTTCCAAATGTGTGTGGGTAGAATATATATCCCACTGGGGTAAAATTGAAAAAAGTTGAAAACATTTTTTTTTTGGACTTAGTCATTTTTCCGGCGTTTCTCAGACTTTCAGATAGGGCAAATATCTGTGAGCGTTCCGATTTCAGTTCCAGAGCGATTCGCCCAGTGAGTCCTTGATATTTAGTCATTTTCAGCCAATTTTCTGGATTTTTGAAAATTTCACTTTTTTGTGAAAATATCCACTAAATGAGGGAATAATATGTGTGAGGGTACCCCAGGAGAGTTCCAAATGTGTGTGGGTAGAATATATATCCCACTGGGGTAAAATTGAAAAAAGTTGAAAACATTTTTTTTTTGGACTTAGTCATTTTTTCGGCGTTTATCAGACTTTCACATAGTGCAAATGTCAGTGAGCGTTCCGATTTCAGTTCCAGAGCGATTCGCCCAGTGAGTCCTTGATATTTAGTCATTTTCAGCCAATTTTCTGGATTTTTGAAAATTTCACTTTTTTGTGAAAATATCCACTAAATGAGGGAATAATATGTGTGAGGGTACCCCAGGAGAGTTCCAAATGTGTGTGGGTAGAATATATATCCCACTGGGGTAAAATTGAAAAAAGTTGAAAACATTTTTTTTTTGGACTTAGTCATTTTTCCGGCGTTTATCAGACTTTCAGATAGGGCAAATGTCAGTGAGAGTTCCGATTTCAGTTTCAGAGCGATTCGCCCAATGAGTCCTTGTTATTTAGTCGTTTTCAGTCAACTTTCTGGATTTTTGAAAATTTCACTTTTTTGTGAAAATATCCACTAAATGAGGGAATAATATGTGTGAGGGTACCCCAGGAGAGTTCCAAATGTGTGTGGGTAGAATATATATCCCACGGGGTAAAATTGAAAAAAGTTTAAAACATTTTTTTTTTGGACTTAGTCATTTTTTCGGCGTTTATCAGACTTTCAGATAGGGCAAATGTCAGTGAGCGTTCCGATTTCAGTTCCAGAGCGATTCGCCCAGTGAGTCCTTGATATTTAGTCATTTTCAGCCAATTTTATGGATTTCTGAAAATTTCACTTTTTTGTGAAAATATCCACTAAATGAGGGAATAATATGTGTGAGGGTACCCCAGGAGAGTTCCAAATGTGTGGGTAGAATATATATCCCACGGGGGTAAAATTGAAAAAAGTTTAAAACATTTTTTTTTTGGACTTAGTCATTTTTTCGGCGTTTATCAGACTTTCAGATAGGACAAATGTCAGTGAGCGTTCCGATTTCAGTTCCAGAGCGATTCGCCCAGTGAGTCCTTGATATTTAGTCATTTTCAGCCAATTTTCCGGATTTCTGAAAATTTCACTTTTTTGTGAAAATATCCACTAAATGAGGGAATAATATGTTTGAGGGTACCCCAGGAGAGTTCCAAATGTGTGTGGGTAGAATATATATCCCACTGGGGTAAAATTGAAAAAAGTTGAAAACATTTTTTTTTTGGACTTCGTCATTTTTCCGGCGTTTATCAGACTTTCAGATAGGGCAAATGTCAGTGAGCGTTCTGATTTCAGCTCCAGAGCGATTCGCCCAATGAGTCCTTGTTATTTAGTCGTTTTCAGTCAACTTTCTGGATTTTTGAAAATTTCACTTTTTTGTGAAAATATCCACTACATGAGGGAATAATATGAGTGAGGGTACCCCAGGAGAGTTCCAAATGTGTGTGGGTAGAATATATATCCCACGGGGGTAAAATTGAAAAAAGTTTAAAACATTTTTTTTTTGGACTTAGTCATTTTTTCGGCGTTTATCAGACTTTCACATAGGGCAAATGTCAGTGAGCGTTCCGATTTCAGTTCCAGAGCGATTCGCCCAATGAGTCCTTGTTATTTAGTCGTTTTCAGTCAACTTTCTGGATTTTTGAAAATTTCACTTTTTTGTGAAAATATCCACTAAATGAGGGAATAATATGAGTGAGGGTACCCCAGGAGAGTTCCAAATGTGTGTGGGTAGAATATATATCCCATGGGGGTAAAATTGAAAAAAGTTTAAAACATTTTTTTTTTGGACTTAGTCATTTTTTCGGCGTTTATCAGACTTTCACATAGGGCAAATGTCAGTGAGCGTTCCGATTTCAGTTCCAGAGCGATTCGCCCAGTGAGTCCTTGATATTTAGTCATTTTCAGCCAATTTTCTGGATTTCTGAAAATTTCACTTTTTTGTGAAAATATCCACTAAATGAGGGAATAATATGTGTGAGGGTACCCCAGGAGAGTTCCAAATGTGTGTGGGTAGAATATATATCCCACGGGGGTAAAATTGAAAGAAGTTGAAAAAAAATTTTTTTTGGACTTAGTCATTTTTCCAGCGTTTATCAGACTTTCAGACAGGGCAAATGTCAGTGAGCGTTCCGATTTCAGATCCATAGCGATCCGCCCAGTGAGTTCTTGATATTTAGTCGTTTTCAGCCAATTTTCTGGATTTTTGAAAATTTCACTTTTTTGTGAAAATATCCACTAAATGAGGGAATAATATGTGTGAGGGTACCCCAGGAGAGTTCCAAATGTGTGTGGGTAGAATATATATCCCACTGGGGTAAAATTGAAAAAAGTTGAAAACATTTTTTTTTTGGACTTAGACATTTTTCCGGCGTTTATCAGACTTTCAGATAGGGCAAATATCAGTGAGCGTTCCGATTTCAGTTTCAGAGCGATTCGCCCAATGAGTCCTTGTTATTTAGTCGTTTTCAGTCAACTTTCTGGATTTTTGAAAATTTCACTTTTTTGTGAAAATATCCACTAAATGAGGGAATAATATGTGTGAGGGTACCCCAGGAGAGTTCCAAATGTGTGTGGGTAGAATATATATCCCACGGGGTAAAATTGAAAAAAGTTTAAAACATTTTTTTTTTGGACTTAGTCATTTTTTCGGCGTTTATCAGACTTTCAGATAGGGCAAATGTCAGTGAGCGTTCCGATTTCAGTTCCAGAGCGATTCGCCCAGTGAGTCCTTGATATTTAGTCATTTTCAGCCAATTTTATGGATTTCTGAAAATTTCACTTTTTTGTGAAAATATCCACTAAATGAGGGAATAATATGTTTGAGGGTACCCCAGGAGAGTTCCAAATGTGTGTGGGTAGAATATATATCCCACGGGGGTAAAATTGAAAAAAGTTGAAAACATTTTTTTTTTGGACTTAGTCATTTTTCCGGCGTTTATCAGACTTTCAGATAGGGCAAATGTCAGTGAGCGTTCCGATTTCAGTTCAAGAGCGATTCGCCCAATGAGTCCTTGTTATTTAGTCGTTTTCAGCCAATTTTCAGGATTTTTGAAAATTTCACTTTTTTGTGAAAATATCCACTAAATGAGGGAATAATATGTGTGAGGGTACCCCAGGAGAGTTCCAAATGTGTGTGGGTAGAATATATATCCCACTGGGGTAAAATTGTAAAAAGTTGAAAACATTTTTTTTTTGGACTTCGTCATTTTTCCGGCGTTTATCAGACTTTCAGATAGGGCAAATGTCAGTGAGCGTTCTGATTTCAGCTCCAGAGCGATTCGCCCAATGAGTCCTTGTTATTTAGTCGTTTTCAGTCAACTTTCTGGATTTTTGAAAATTTCACTTTTTTGTGAAAATATCCACTACATGAGGGAATAATATGAGTGAGGGTACCCCAGGAGAGTTCCAAATGTGTGTGGGTAGAATATATATCCCACGGGGGTAAAATTGAAAAAAGTTTAAAACATTTTTTTTTTGGACTTAGTCATTTTTTCGGCGTTTATCAGACTTTCACATAGGGCAAATGTCAGTGAGCGTTCCGATTTCAGTTCCAGAGCGATTCGCCCAATGAGTCCTTGTTATTTAGTCGTTTTCAGTCAACTTTCTGGATTTTTGAAAATTTCACTTTTTTGTGAAAATATCCACTAAATGAGGGAATAATATGAGTGAGGGTACCCCAGGAGAGTTCCAAATGTGTGTGGGTAGAATATATATCCCATGGGGGTAAAATTGAAAAAAGTTTAAAACATTTTTTTTTTGGACTTAGTCATTTTTTCGGCGTTTATCAGACTTTCACATAGGGCAAATGTCAGTGAGCGTTCCGATTTCAGTTCCAGAGCGATTCGCCCAGTGAGTCCTTGATATTTAGTCATTTTCAGCCAATTTTCTGGATTTCTGAAAATTTCACTTTTTTGTGAAAATATCCACTAAATGAGGGAATAATATGTGTGAGGGTACCCCAGGAGAGTTCCAAATGTGTGTGGGTAGAATATATATCCCACGGGGGTAAAATTGAAAGAAGTTGAAAAAAAATTTTTTTTGGACTTAGTCATTTTTCCAGCGTTTATCAGACTTTCAGACAGGGCAAATGTCAGTGAGCGTTCCGATTTCAGATCCATAGCGATCCGCCCAGTGAGTTCTTGATATTTAGTCGTTTTCAGCCAATTTTCTGGATTTTTGAAAATTTCACTTTTTTGTGAAAATATCCACTAAATGAGGGAATAATATGTGTGAGGGTACCCCAGGAGAGTTCCAAATGTGTGTGGGTAGAATATATATCCCACTGGGGTAAAATTGAAAAAAGTTGAAAACATTTTTTTTTTGGACTTAGACATTTTTCCGGCGTTTATCAGACTTTCAGATAGGGCAAATATCAGTGAGCGTTCCGATTTCAGTTTCAGAGCGATTCGCCCAATGAGTCCTTGTTATTTAGTCGTTTTCAGCCAATTTTCAGGATTTTTGAAAATTTCACTTTTTTGTGAAAATATCCACTAAATGAGGGAATAATATGTGTGAGGGTACCCCAGGAGAGTTCCAAATGTGTGTGGGTAGAATATATATCCCACTGGGGTAAAATTGTAAAAAGTTGAAAACATTTTTTTTTTGGACTTAGTCATTTTTCCGGCGTTTATCAGACTTTCAGATAGGGCAAATGTCAGTGAGCGTTCCGATTTCAGTTCCAGAGCGATTCGCCCAGTGAGTCCTTGATATTTAGTCATTTTCAGCCAATTTTCTGGATTTTTGAAAATTTCACTTTTTTGTGAAAATATCCACTAAATGAGGGAATAATATGTGTGAGGGTACCCCAGGAGAGTTCCAAATGTGTGTGGGTAGAATATATATCCCACGGGGGTAAAATTGAAAAAAGTTTAAAACATTTTTTTTTTGGACTTAGTCATTTTTTCGGCGTTTATCAGACTTTCAGATAGGGCAAATGTCAGTGAGCGTTCCGATTTCAGTTCCAGAGCGATTCGCCCAGTGAGTCCTTGATATTTAGTCATTTTCAGCCAATTTTATGGATTTCTGAAAATTTCACTTTTTTGTGAAAATATCCACTAAATGAGGGAATAATATGTGTGAGGGTACCCCAGGAGAGTTCCAAATGTGTGTGGGTAGAATATATATCCCACTGGGGTAAAATTGAAAAAAGTTGAAAACATTTTTTTTTTGGACTTAGTCATTTTTCCGGCGTTTATCAGACTTTCAGATAGGGCAAATGTCAGTGAGCGTTCCGATTTCAGCTCCAGAGCGATTCGCCCAATGAGTCCTTGTTATTTAGTTGTTTTCAGTCAACTTTCTGGATTTTTGAAAATTTCACTTTTTTGTGAAAATATCCACTAAATGAGGCAATAATGTGTGTGAGGGTACCCCAGGAGAGTTCCAAATGTGTGTGGGAAGAATATATATCCCACAGGGGTAAAATGGAAAAAAGTTAAAAAAAAATTTTTTTGGACTTAGTTATTTTTCCGCCGTTCATCAGACTTTCAGATAGGGGAAATGTCAGTGAGCGTTCCGATTTCAGTTCCAGAGCGATTCGCCTTATTAGTCCTTGTTATTTAGTCTTTTTCAGCTAATTTTCTGGATTTTTGAAAATTTCACTTTTTTGTGAAAATATCCACTAAATGAGGGAATAATATGAGTGAGGGTACCCCAGGAGAGTTCCAAATGTGTGTGGGTAGAATATATATCCCACGGGGGTAAAATTGAAAAAAGTTTAAAACATTTTTTTTTTGGACTTAGTCATTTTTTCGGCGTTTATCAGACTTTCACATAGGGCAAATGTCAGTGAGCGTTCCGATTTCAGTTCCAGAGCGATTCGCCCAGTGACTCCTTGATATTTAGTCATTTTCAGCCAATTTTCTGGATTTCTGAAAATTTCACTTTTTTGTGAAAATATCCACTAAATGAGGGAATAATATGTGTGAGGGTACCCCAGGAGAGTTCCAAATGTGTGTGGGTAGAATATATATCCCACGGGGGTAAAATTGAAAGAAGTTGAAAAAAATTTTTTTTTGGACTTAGTCATTTTTCCAGCGTTTATCAGACTTTCAGACAGGGCAAATGTCAGTGAGCGTTCCGATTTCAGATCCATAGCGATCCGCCCAGTAAGTTCTTGATATTTAGTCGTTTTCAGCCAATTTTCTGGATTTTTGAAAATTTCACTTTTTTGTGAAAATATCCACTAAATGAGGGAATAATATGTGTGAGGGTACCCCAGGAGAGTTCCAAATGTGTGTGGGTAGGATATATATCCCACTGGGGTAAAAATGAAAAAAGTTGAAAACATTTTTTTTTTGGACTTAGTAATTTTTCCGGCGTTTATCAGACTTTCAGATAGGGCAAATGTCAGTGAGCGTTCCGATTTCAGTTTCAGAGCGATTCGCCCAATGAGTCCTTGTTATTTAGTCGTTTTCAGTCAACTTTCTGGATTTTTGAAAATTTCACTTTTTTGTGAAAATATCCACTAAATGAGGGAATAATATGTGTGAGGCTACCCCAGGAGAGTTCCAAATGTGTGTGGGTAGAATATATATCCCACGGGGGTAAAATTGAAAAAAGTTTAAAACATTTTTTTTTTGGACTTAGTCATTTTTTCGGCGTTTATCAGACTTTCAGATAGGGCAAATGTCAGTGAGCGTTCCGATTTCAGTTCCAGAGCGATTCGCCCAGTGAGTCCTTGATATTTAGTCATTTTCAGCCAATTTTCTGGATTTCTGAAAATTTCACTTTTTTGTGAAAATATCCACTAAATGAGGGAATAATATGTGTGAGGGTACCCCAGGAGAGTTCCAAATGTGTGTGGGTAGAATATATATCCCACGGGGGTAAAATTGAAAGAAGTTGAAAAAAATTTTTTTTTAGACTTAGTCATTTTTACGGCGTTTATCAGACTTTCAGACAGGGCAAATGTCAGTGAGCGTTCCGATTTCAGATTCAGAGCGATCCGCCCAGTGAGTCCTTGTTATTTAGTCGTTTTCAGCCAATTTTCTGGATTTTTGAAAATTTCACTTTTTTGTGAAAATATCCACTAAATGAGGGAATAATATGTGTGAGGGTACCCCAGGAGAGTTCCAAATGTGTGTGGGTAGAATATATATCCCACGGGGGTAAAATTGAAAAAAGTTGAAAACATTTTTTTTTTGGACTTAGTCATTTTTCCATCGTTTATCAGACTTTCAGATAGGGCAAATGTCAGTGAGCGTTCCGATTTCAGTTCCAGAGGGATTCGCCCAGTGAGTACTTGATATTTAGTCATTTTCAGCCAATTTTATGGATTTCTGAAAATTTCACTTTTTTGTGAAAATATCCACTAAATGAGGGAATAATATGTGTGAGGGTACCCCAGGAGAATTCCAAATGTGTGTGGGTAGAATATATATCCCACGGGGGTAAAATTGAAAAAAGTTTAATACATTTTTTTTTGGACTTAGTCATTTTTTCGGCGTTTATCAGACTTTCAGATAGGGCAAATGTCAGTGAGCGTTCCGATTTCAGTTCCAGAGCGATTCGCCCAGTGAGTGCTTGATATTTAGTCATTTTCAGCCAATTTTCTGTATTTCTGAAAATTTCACTTTTTTGTGAAAATATCCACTAAATGAGGGAATAATATGTTTGAGGGTACCCCAGGAGAGTTCCAAATGTGTGTGGGTAGAATATATATCCCACGGGGGTAAAATTGAAAAAAGTTGAAAACATTTTTTTTTTGGACTTAGTCATTTTTCCAGCGTTTATCAGACTTTCAGATAGGGCAAATGTCAGTGAGCGTTCCGATTTCAGTTCCAGAGCGATTCGCCCAATGAGTCCTTGTTATTTAGTCGTTTTCAGTCAACTTTCTGGATTTTTTAAAATTTCACTTTTTTGTGAAAATATCCACTAAATGAGGGAATAATATGTGTGAGGGTACCCCAGGAGAGTTCCAAATGTGTGTGGGTAGAATATATATCCCACGGGGGTAAAATTGAAAAAAGTTTAATACATTTTTTTTTTGGACTTAGTCATTTTTCCGGCGTTTATCAGACTTTCAGATAGGGCAAATGTCAGTGAGCGTTCCGATTTCAGTTCAAGAGCGATTCGCCCAATGAGTCCTTGTTATTTAGTCGTTTTCAGCCAATTTTATGGATTTCTGAAAATTTCACTTTTTTGTGAAAATATCCACTAAATGAGGGAATAATATGTGTGAGGGTACCCCAGGAGAGTTCCAAATGTGTGGGTAGAATATATATCCCACGGGGGTAAAATTGAAAAAAGTTTAAAACATTTTTTTTTTGGACTTAGTCATTTTTTCGGCGTTTATCAGACTTTCAGATAGGGGAAATGTCAGTGAGCGTTCCAATTTCAGTGCCAGAGTGATTCGCCCAATGAGTCTTTGATATTTAGTAGTTTTCAGCCAATATTTTGGATTTTTGAAAATTTCACTTTTTTGTGAAAATATCCACTAAATGAGTCAATAATATGTGTGAGGGTACCCCAGGAGAGTTCCAAATGTGTGTGGGTAGAATATATATCCAGCGGGGGTAAAATTTGAAAAAAGTTGAAAAAAATTTTTTTTTGGACTTAGTCATTTTTTTGGCGTTTTTCAGACTTTCAGATAGGGAAAATGTTAGTGAGCGTTCCGATTTCAGGTCCAGAGCGATTCGCCCAATGAGTCCTTGTTATTTAGTGGTTTTCAGCCAATTTTCTGGATTTTTGAAAATTTCACTTTTTTGTGAAAATATCCACTAAATGAGGCAATAATGTGTGTGAGGGTACCCCAGGAGAGTTCCAAATGTGTGTGGAAAGAATATATATCCCACAGGGGTAAAATAGAAAAAAGTTAAAAAAAAATTTTTTTGGACTTAGTTATTTTTCCGCCGTTTATCAGACTTTCAGATAGGGGAAATGTCAGTGAGCGTTCCGATTTCAGTTCCAGAGCGATTCGCCTTCTTAGTCCTTGTTATTTAGTCTTTTTCAGCTAATTTTCTGGATTTTTGAAAATTTCACTTTTTTGTGAAAATATCCACTAAATGAGGGAATAATATGAGTGAGGGTACCCCAGGAGAGTTCCAAATGTGTGTGGGTAGAATACATATCCCACGGGGGTAAAATTGAAAGAAGTTGAAAAAAATTTTTTTTTGGACTTAGTCATTTTTCCAGCGTTTATCAGACTTTCAGACAGGGCAAATGTCAGTGAGCATTCCGATTTCAGATCCATAGCGATCCGCCCAGTGAGTTCTTGATATTTAGTCGTTTTCAGCCAATTTTCTGGATTTTTGAAAATTTCACTTTTTTGTGAAAATATCCACTAAATGAGGGAATAATATGTGTGAGGGTACCCCAGGAGAGTTCCAAATGTGTGTGGGTAGAATATATATCCCACTGGGGTAAAATTGAAAAAAGTTGAAAACATTATTTTTTTGGACTTAGTCATTTTTCCGGCGTTTATCAGACTTTTAGATCGGGCAAATGTCAGTGAGCGTTCCGATTTCAGTTCCAGAGCGATTCGCCCTATGAGTCCTTGTTATTTAGTCGTTTTCAGTCAACTTTCTGGATTTTTGAAAATTTCACTTTTTTGTGAAAATATCCACTAAATGAGGGAATAATATGTGTGAGGGTACCCCAGGAGAGTTCCAAATGTGTGTGGGTAGAATATATATCCCACGGGGGTAAAATTGAAAAAAGTTTAAAACATTTTTTTTTTGGACTTAGTCATTTTTCCGGCGTTTATCAGACTTTCAGATAGGGCAAATGTCAGTGAGCGTTCCGATTTCAGTTCCAGAGCGATTCGCCCAGTGAGTCCTTGATATTTAGTCATTTTCAGCCAATTTTCTGGATTTTTGAAAATTTCACTTTTTTGTGAAAATATCCACTAAATGAGGGAATAATATGTGTGAGGGTACCCCAGGAGAGTTCCAAATGTGTGTGGGTAGAATATATATCCCACGGGGGTAAAATTGAAAAAAGTTTAAAACATTTTTTTTTTGGACTTAGTCATTTTTTCGGCGTTTATCAGACTTTCAGATAGGGCAAATGTCAGTGAGCGTTCCGATTTCAGTTCCAGAGCGATTCGCCCAGTGAGTCCTTGATATTTAGTCATTTTCAGCCAATTTTATGGATTTCTGAAAATTTCACTTTTTTGTGAAAATATCCACTAAATGAGGGAATAATATGTGTGAGGGTACCCCAGGAGAGTTCCAAATGTGTGGGTAGAATATATATCCCACGGGGGTAAAATTGAAAAAAGTTTAAAACATTTTTTTTTTGGACTTAGTCATTTTTTCGGCGTTTATCAGACTTTCAGATAGGGCAAATGTCAGTGAGCGTTCCGATTTCAGTTCCAGAGCGATTCGCCCAGTGAGTCCTTGATATTTAGTCATTTTCAGCCAATTTTCTGGATTTTTTAAAATTTCACTTTTTTGTGAAAATATCCACTAAATGAGGGAATAATATGTGTGAGGGTACCCCAGGAGAGTTCCAAATGTCTGTGGGTAGAATATATATCCCACGTGGGTAAAATTGAAAAAAGTTGAAAACATTTTTTTTTTGGGACTTGGTCATTTTTCTGGCGTTTATCAGACTTTCAGATAAGGGAAATGTCATTGAGCGTTCCGATTTCAGTGCCAGAGCGATTCGCCCAGTGAGTCCTTGATATTTAGTCATTTTCAGCCAATTTTCTGGATTTCTGAAAATTTCACTTTTTTGTGAAAATATCCACTAAATGAGGGAATAATATGTGTGAGGGTACCCCAGGAGAGTTACAAATGTGTGTGGGTAGAATATATATCCCACGGGGGTAAAATTGAAAGAAGTTGAAAAAAATTTTTTTTTGGACTTAGTCATTTTTACGGCGTTTATCAGACTTTCAGACAGGGAAATGTCAGTGAGCGTTCCGATTTCAGTTCCAGAGCGATCCGCCCAGTGAGTCCTTGTTATTTAGTCGTTTTCAGCCAATTTTCTGGATTTTTGAAAATTTCACTTTTTTGTGAAAATATCCACTAAATGAGGGAATAATATGTGTGAGGGTACCCCAGGAGAGTTCCAAATGTGTGTGGGTAGAATATATATCCCACTGGGGTAAAATTGAAAAAAGTTGAAAACATTTTTTTTTTGGACTTAGTCATTTTTCCGGCGTTTATCAGACTTTCAGATAGGGCAAATGTCAGTGAGCGTTCCGATTTCAGTTCCAGAGCGATTCGCCCAGTGAGTCCTTGATATTTAGTCATTTTCAGCCAATTTTCTGGATTTTTGAAAATTTCACTTTTTTGTGAAAATATCCACTAAATGAGGGAATAATATGTGTGAGGGTACCCCAGGAGAGTTCCAAATGTGTGTGGGTAGAATATATATCCCACGGGGGTAAAATTGAAAAAAGTTTAAAACATTTTTTTTTTGGACTTAGTCATTTTTTCGGCGTTTATCAGACTTTCAGATAGGGCAAATGTCAGTGAGCGTTCCGATTTCAGTTCCAGAGCGATTCGCCCAGTGAGTCCTTGATATTTGATCATTTTCAGCCAATTTTATGGATTTCTGAAAATTTCACTTTTTTGTGAAAATATCCACTAAATGAGGGAATAATATGTGTGAGGGTACCCCAGGAGAGTTCTAAATGTGTGGGTAGAATATATATCCCACGGGGGTAAAATTGAAAAAAGTTTAAAACATTTTTTTTTTGGACTTAGTCATTTTTTCGGCGTTTATCAGACTTTCAGATAGGGCAAATGTCAGTGAGCGTTCCGATTTCAGTTCCAGAGCGATTCGCCCAATGAGTCCTTGTTATTTAGTCGTTTTCAGTCAACTTTCTGGATTTTTGAAAATTTCACTTTTTTGTGAAAATATCCACTAAATGAGGGAATAATATGTGTGAGGGTACCCCAGGAGAGTTCCAAATGTGTGTGGGTAGAATATATATTCCACGGGGGTAAAATTGAAAAAAGTTTAAAGCATTTTTTTTTTGGACTTAGTCATTTTTTCGGCGTTTATCAGACTTTCAGATAGGGCAAATGTCAGTGAGCGTTCCGATTTCAGTTCCAGAGCGATTCGCCCAGTGAGTCCTTGATATTTAGTCATTTTCAGCCAATTTTCTGGATTTCTGAAAATTTCACTTTTTTGTGAAAATATCCACTAAATGAGGGAATAATATGTGTGAGGGTACCCCAGGAGAGTTACAAATGTGTGTGGGTAGAATATATATCCCACGGGGGTAAAATTAAAAGAAGTTGAAAAAAATTTTTTTTTGGACTTAGTCATTTTTACGGCGTTTATCAGACTTTCAGACAGGGCAAATGTCAGTGAGCGTTCCGATTTCAGATTCAGAGCGATCCGCCCAGTGAGTCCTTGTTATTTAGTCGTTTTCAGCCAATTTTCTGGATTTTTGAAAATTTCACTTTTTTGTGAAAATATCCACTAAATGAGGGAATAATATGTGTGAGGGTACCCCAGGAGAGTTCCAAATGTGTGTGGGTAGAATATATATCCCACTGGGGTAAAACTGAAAAAAGTTGAAAACATTTTTTTTTTGGACTTAGTCATTTTTACGGCGTTTATCAGACTTTCAGACAGGGCAAATGTCAGTGAGCGTTCCGATTTCAGTTTCAGAGCGATTCGCCCAATGAGTCCTTGTTATTTAGTCGTTTTCAGTCAACTTTCTGGATTTTTGAAAATTTCACTTTTTTGTGAAAATATCCACTAAATGAGGGAATAATATGTGTGAGGGTACCCCAGGAGAGTTCCAAATGTGTGTGGGTAGAATATATATCCCACGTGGGTAAAATTGAAAAAAGTTAAAAACATTTTTTTTTTGGGACTTGGTCATTTTTCTGGCGTTTATCAGACTTTCAGATAGGGGAAATGTCATTGAGCGTTCCGATTTCAGTGCCAGAGCGATTCTCCCAATGAGTCCTTGATATTTAGTCATTTTCAGCCAATTTTCTGGATTTTTGAAAATTTCACTTTTTTGTGAAAATATCCACTAAATGAGGGAATAATATGTGTGAGGGTACCACAGGAGAGTTCCAAATGTGTGTGGGTAGAATATATATCCCACTGGGGTAAAATTGAAAAAAGTTGAAAACATTTTTTTTTTGGACTTAGTCATTTTTCTGGCGTTTATCAGACTTTCAGATAGGGCAAATGTCAGTGAGCGTTCCGATTTCAGTTCCAGAGCGATTCGCCCAGTGAGTCCTTGATATTTAGTCATTTTCAGCCAATTTTCTGGATTTTTGAAAATTTCACTTTTTTGTGAAAATATCCACTAAATGAGGGAATAATATGTGTGAGGGTACCCCAGGAGAGTTCCAAATGTGTGGGTAGAATATATATCCCACGGGGGTAAAATTGAAAAAAGTTTAAAACATTTTTTTTTTGGACTTAGTCATTTTTTCGGCGTTTATCAGACTTTCAGATAGGGCAAATGTCAGTGAGCGTTCCGATTTCAGTTCCAGAGCGATTCGCCCAATGAGTCCTTGTTATTTAGTCGTTTTCAGTCAACTTTCTGGATTTTTGAAAATTTCACTTTTTTGTGAAAATATCCACTAAATGAGGGAATAATATGTGTGAGGGTACCCCAGGAGAGTTCCAAATGTGTGTGGGTAGAATATATATTCCACGGGGGTAAAATTGAAAAAAGTTTAAAGCATTTTTTTTTTGGACTTAGTCATTTTTTCAGCGTTTATCAGACTTTCAGATAGGGCAAATGTCAGTGAGCGTTCCGATTTCAGTTCCAGAGCGATTCGCCCAGTGAGTCCTTGATATTTAGTCATTTTCAGCCAATTTTCTGGATTTCTGAAAATTTCACTTTTTTGTGAAAATATCCACTAAATGAGGGAATAATATGTGTGAGGGTACCCCAGGAGAGTTCCAAATGTGTGTGGGTAGAATATATATCCCACTGGGGTAAAATTGAAAAAAGTTGAAAACATTTTTTTTTTGGACTTAGTCATTTTTCCGGCGTTTATCAGACTTTCAGATAGGGCAAATGTCAGTGAGCGTTCCGATTTCAGTTTCAGAGCGATTCGCCCAATGAGTCCTTGTTATTTAGTCGTTTTCGGTCAACTTTCTGGATTTTTGAAAATTTCACTTTTTTGTGAAAATATCCACTAAATGAGGGAATAATATGTGTGAGGGTACCCCAGGAGAGTTCCAAATGTGTGTGGGTAGAATATATATCCCACGTGGGTAAAATTGAAAAAAGTTGAAAACATTTTTTTTTTGGGACTTGGTCATTTTTCTGGCGTTTATCAGACTTTCAGATAAGGGAAATGTCATTGAGCGTTCCGATTTCAGTGCCAGAGCGATTCGCCCAGTGAGTCCTTGATATTTAGTCATTTTCAGCCAATTTTCTGGATTTCTGAAAATTTCACTTTTTTGTGAAAATATCCACTAAATGAGGGAATAATATGTGTGAGGGTACCCCAGGAGAGTTACAAATGTGTGTGGGTAGAATATATATCCCACGGGGGTAAAATTGACAGAAGTTGAAAAAAATTTTTTTTTGGACTTAGTCATTTTTACGGCGTTTATCAGACTTTCAGACAGGGCAAATGTCAGTGAGCGTTCCGATTTCAGATTCAGAGCGATCCGCCCAGTGAGTCCTTGTTATTTAGTCGTTTTCAGCCAATTTTCTGGATTTTTGAAAATTTCACTTTTTTGTGAAAATATCCACTAAATGAGGGAATAATATGTGTGAGGGTACCCCAGGAGAGTTCCAAATGTGTGTGGGTAGAATATATATCCCACTGGGGTAAAATTGAAAAAAGTTGAAAACATTTTTTTTTTGGACTTAGTCATTTTTCCGGCGTTTATCAGACTTTCAGATAGGGCAAATGTCAGTGAGCGTTCCGATTTCAGTTCCAGAGCGATTCGCCCAGTGAGTCCTTGATATTTAGTCATTTTCAGCCAATTTTCTGGATTTTTGAAAATTTCACTTTTTTGTGAAAATATCCACTAAATGAGGGAATAATATGTGTGAGGGTACCCCAGGAGAGTTCCAAATGTGTGTGGGTAGAATATATATCCCACGGGGGTAAAATTGAAAAAAGTTTAAAACATTTTTTTTTTGGACTTAGTCATTTTTTCGGCGTTTATCAGACTTTCAGATAGGGCAAATGTCAGTGAGCGTTCCGATTTCAGTTCCAGAGCGATTCGCCCAGTGAGTCCTTGATATTTAGTCATTTTCAGCCAATTTTCTGGATTTCTGAAAATTTCACTTTTTTGTGAAAATATCCACTAAATGAGGGAATAATATGTGTGAGGGTACCCCAGGAGAGTTACAAATGTGTGTGGGTAGAATATATATCCCACGGGGGTAAAATTGAAAGAAGTTGAAAAAAATTTTTTTTTGGACTTAGTCATTTTTACGGCGTTTATCAGACTTTCAGACAGGGCAAATGTCAGTGAGCATTCCGATTTCAGATTCAGAGCGATCCGCCCAGTGAGTCCTTGTTATTTAGTCGTTTTCAGCCAATTTTCTGGATTTTTGAAAATTTCACTTTTTTGTGAAAATATCCACTAAATGAGGGAATAATATGTGTGAGGGTACCCCAGGAGAGTTCCAAATGTGTGTGGGTAGAATATATATCCCACTGGGGTAAAATTGAAAAAAGTTGAAAACATTTTTTTTTTGGACTTAGTCATTTTTCCGGCGTTTATCAGACTTTCAGATAGGGCAAATGTCAGTGAGCGTTCCGATTTCAGTTTCAGAGTGATTCGCCCAATGAGTCCTTGTTATTTAGTCGTTTTCAGTCAACTTTCTGGATTTTTGAAAATTTCACTTTTTTGTGAAAATATCCACTAAATGAGGGAATAATATGTGTGAGGGTACCCCAGGAGAGTTCCAAATGTGTGTGGGTAGAATATATATCCCACGTGGGTAGAATTGAAAAAAGTTGAAAACATTTTTTTTTTGGGACTTGGTCATTTTTCTGGCGTTTATCAGACTTTCAGATAGGGGAAATGTCATTGAGCGTTCCGATTTCAGTGCCAGAGCGATTCTCCCAATGAGTCCTTGATATTTAGTCATTTTCAGCCAATTTTCTGGATTTTTGAAAATTTCACTTTTTTGTGAAAATATCCACTAAATGAGGGAATAATATGTGTGAGGGTACCACAGGAGAGTTCCAAATGTGTGTGGGTAGAATATATATCCCACTGGGGTAAAATTGAAAAAAGTTGAAAACATTTTTTTTTTGGACTTAGTCATTTTTCCGGCGTTTATCAGACTTTCAGATAGGGCAAATGTCAGTGAGCGTTCCGATTTCAGTTCCAGAGCGATTCGCCCAGTGAGTCCTTGATATTTAGTCATTTTCAGCCAATTTTATGGATTTCTGAAAATTTCACTTTTTTGTGAAAATATCCACTAAATGAGGGAATAATATGTGTGAGGGTACCCCAGGAGAGTTCTAAATGTGTGGGTAGAATATATATCCCACGGGGGTAAAATTGAAAAAAGTTTAAAACATTTTTTTTTTGGACTTAGTCATTTTTTCGGCGTTTATCAGACTTTCAGATAGGGCAAATGTCAGTGAGCGTTCCGATTTCAGTTCAAGAGCGATTCGCCCAATGAGTCCTTGTTATTTAGTCGTTTTCAGTCAACTTTCTGGATTTTTGAAAATTTCACTTTTTTGTGAAAATATCCACTAAATGAGGGAATAATATGTGTGAGGGTACCCCAGGAGAGTTCCAAATGTGTGTGGGTAGAATATATATTCCACGGGGGTAAAATTGAAAAAAGTTTAAAGCATTTTTTTTTTGGACTTAGTCATTTTTTCGGCGTTTATCAGACTTTCAGATAAGGGAAATGTCATTGAGCGTTCCGATTTCAGTGCCAGAGCGATTCTCCCAATGAGTCCTTGATATTTAGTCATTTTCAGCCAATTTTCTGGATTTTTGAAAATTTCACTTTTTTGTGAAAATATCCACTAAATGAGGGAATAATATGTGTGAGGGTACCACAGGAGAGTTCCAAATGTGTGTGGGTAGAATATATATCCCACTGGGGTAAAATTGAAAAAAGTTGAAAACATTTTTTTTTTGGACTTAGTCATTTTTCCGGCGTTTATCAGACTTTCAGATAGGGCAAATGTCAGTGAGCGTTCCGATTTCAGTTCCAGAGCGATTCGCCCAGTGAGTCCTTGATATTTAGTCATTTTCAGCCAATTTTCTGGATTTTTGAAAATTTCACTTTTTTGTGAAAATATCCACTAAATGAGGGAATAATATGTGTGAGGGTACCCCAGGAGAGTTCCAAATGTGTGTGGGTAGAATATATATCCCACTGGGGTAAAATTGAAAAAAGTTGAAAACATTTTTTTTTTGGACTTAGTCATTTTTCCGGCGTTTATCAGACTTTCAGATAGGGCAAATGTCAGTGAGCGTTCCGATTTCAGTTTCAGAGCGATTCGCCCAATGAGTCCTTGTTATTTAGTCGTTTTCAGTCAACTTTCTGGATTTTTGAAAATTTCACTTTTTTGTGAAAATATCCACTAAATGAGGGAATAATATGTTTGAGGGTACCCCAGGAGAGTTCCAAATGTGTGTGGGTAGAATATATATCCCACGTGGGTAAAATTGAAAAAAGTTGAAAACATTTTTTTTTTGGGACTTGGTCATTTTTCTGGCGTTTATCAGACTTTCAGATAGGGGAAATGTCATTGAGCGTTCCGATTTCAGTGCCAGAGCGATTCTCCCAATGAGTCCTTGATATTTAGTCATTTTCAGCCAATTTTCTGGATTTTTGAAAATTTCACTTTTTTGTGAAAATATCCACTAAATGAGGGAATAATATGTGTGAGGGTACCACAGGAGAGTTCCAAATGTGTGTGGGTAGAATATATATCCTACTGGGGTAAAATTGAAAAAAGTTGAAAAAATTTTTTTTTTGGGACTTAGTCATTTTTCTGGCGTTTATCAGACTTTCAGATAGGGGAAATGTCAGTGAGCGTTCCGATTTCAGTGCCAGGGCGATTCCCCCAATGAGTCCTTGATATTTAGTCGTTCTCAGCTAATATTTTGGATTTTTGAAAATTTTACTTTTTTGTGAAAATATCCACTAAATGAGGGAATAATATGTGTGAGGGTAGCCCAGGAGAGTTCCAAATGTGTGTGGGTAGAATATATATCCCACGGGGGTAAAATTGAAAAAAGTTTAAAGCATTTTTTTTTTGGACTTAGTCATTTTTTCGGCGTTTATCAGACTTTCAGATAGGGCAAATGTCAGTGAGCGTTCCGATTTCAGTTCCAGAGCGATTCGCCCAGTGAGTCCTTGATATTTAGTCATTTTCAGCCAATTTTCTGGATTTCTGAAAATTTCACTTTTTTGTGAAAATATCCACTAAATGAGGGAATAATATGTGTGAGGGTACCCCAGGAGAGTTCCAAATGTGTGTGGGTAGAATATATATCCCACTGGGGTAAAATTGAAAAAAGTTGAAAACATTTTTTTTTTGGACTTAGTCATTTTTCCGGCGTTTATCAGACTTTCAGATAGGGCAAATGTCAGTGAGCGTTCCGATTTCAGTTTCAGAGCGATTCGCCCAATGAGTCCTTGATATTTAGTCGTTCTCAGCTAATATTTTGGATTTTTGAAAATTTTACTTTTTTGTGAAAATATCCACTAAATGAGGGAATAATATGTGTGAGGGTAGCCCAGGAGAGTTCCAAATGTGTGTGGGTAGAATATATATCCCACGGGGGTAAAATTGAAAAAAGTTTAAAGCATTTTTTTTTTGGACTTAGTCATTTTTTCGGCGTTTATCAGACTTTCAGATAGGGCAAATGTCAGTGAGCGTTCCGATTTCAGTTCCAGAGCGATTCGCCCAGTGAGTCCTTGATATTTAGTCATTTTCAGCCAATTTTCTGGATTTCTGAAAATTTCACTTTTTTGTGAAAATATCCACTAAATGAGGGAATAATATGTGTGAGGGTACCCCAGGAGAGTTCCAAATGTGTGTGGGTAGAATATATATCCCACTGGGGTAAAATTGAAAAAAGTTGAAAACATTTTTTTTTTGGACTTAGTCATTTTTCCGGCGTTTATCAGACTTTCAGATAGGGCAAATGTCAGTGAGCGTTCCGATTTCAGTTTCAGAGCGATTCGCCCAATGAGTCCTTGTTATTTAGTCGTTTTCGGTCAACTTTCTGGATTTTTGAAAATTTCACTTTTTTGTGAAAATATCCACTAAATGAGGGAATAATATGTGTGAGGGTACCCCAGGAGAGTTACAAATGTGTGTGGGTAGAATATATATCCCACGGGGGTAAAATTGACAGAAGTTGAAAAAAATTTTTTTTTGGACTTAGTCATTTTTACGGCGTTTATCAGACTTTCAGACAGGGCAAATGTCAGTGAGCGTTCCGATTTCAGATTCAGAGCGATCCGCCCAGTGAGTCCTTGTTATTTAGTCGTTTTCAGCCAATTTTCTGGATTTTTGAAAATTTCACTTTTTTGTGAAAATATCCACTAAATGAGGGAATAATATGTGTGAGGGTACCCCAGGAGAGTTCCAAATGTGTGTGGGTAGAATATATATCCCACTGGGGTAAAATTGAAAAAAGTTGAAAACATTTTTTTTTTGGACTTAGTCATTTTTCCGGCGTTTATCAGACTTTCAGATAGGGCAAATGTCAGTGAGCGTTCCGATTTCAGTTCCAGAGCGATTCGCCCAGTGAGTCCTTGATATTTAGTCATTTTCAGCCAATTTTCTGGATTTTTGAAAATTTCACTTTTTTGTGAAAATATCCACTAAATGAGGGAATAATATGTGTGAGGGTACCCCAGGAGAGTTCCAAATGTGTGTGGGTAGAATATATATCCCACGGGGGTAAAATTGAAAAAAGTTTAAAACATTTTTTTTTTGGACTTAGTCATTTTTTCGGCGTTTATCAGACTTTCAGATAGGGCAAATGTCAGTGAGCGTTCCGATTTCAGTTCCAGAGCGATTCGCCCAGTGAGTCCTTGATATTTAGTCATTTTCAGCCAATTTTCTGGATTTCTGAAAATTTCACTTTTTTGTGAAAATATCCACTAAATGAGGGAATAATATGTGTGAGGGTACCCCAGGAGAGTTACAAATGTGTGTGGGTAGAATATATATCCCACGGGGGTAAAATTGAAAGAAGTTGAAAAAAATTTTTTTTTGGACTTAGTCATTTTTACGGCGTTTATCAGACTTTCAGATAGGGCAAATGTCAGTGAGCATTCCGATTTCAGATTCAGAGCGATCCGCCCAGTGAGTCCTTGTTATTTAGTCGTTTTCAGCCAATTTTCTGGATTTTTGAAAATTTCACTTTTTTGTGAAAATATCCACTAAATGAGGGAATAATATGTGTGAGGGTACCCCAGGAGAGTTCCAAATGTGTGTGGGTAGAATATATATCCCACTGGGGTAAAATTGAAAAAAGTTGAAAACATTTTTTTTTTGGACTTAGTCATTTTTCCGGCGTTTATCAGACTTTCAGATAGGGCAAATGTCAGTGAGCGTTCCGATTTCAGTTTCAGAGCGATTCGCCCAATGAGTCCTTGTTATTTAGTCGTTTTCAGTCAACTTTCTGGATTTTTGAAAATTTCACTTTTTTGTGAAAATATCCACTAAATGAGGGAATAATATGTGTGAGGGTACCCCAGGAGAGTTCCAAATGTGTGTGGGTAGAATATATATCCCACGTGGGTAGAATTGAAAAAAGTTGAAAACATTTTTTTTTTGGGACTTGGTCATTTTTCTGGCGTTTATCAGACTTTCAGATAGGGGAAATGTCATTGAGCGTTCCGATTTCAGTGCCAGAGCGATTCTCCCAATGAGTCCTTGATATTTAGTCATTTTCAGCCAATTTTCTGGATTTTTGAAAATTTCACTTTTTTGTGAAAATATCCACTAAATGAGGGAATAATATGTGTGAGGGTAGCCCAGGAGAGTTCCAAATGTGTGTGGGTAGAATATATATCCCACGGGGGTAAAATTGAAAAAAGTTTAAAGCATTTTTTTTTTGGACTTAGTCATTTTTTCGGCGTTTATCAGACTTTCAGATAGGGCAAATGTCAGTGAGCGTTCCGATTTCAGTTCCAGAACGATTCGCCCAGTGAGTCCTTGATATTTAGTCATTTTCAGCCAATTTTCTGGATTTCTGAAAATTTCACTTTTTTGTGAAAATATCCACTAAATGAGGGAATAATATGTGTGAGGGTACCCCAGGAGAGTTCCAAATGTGTGTGGGTAGAATATATATCCCACTGGGGTAAAATTGAAAAAAGTTGAAAACATTTTTTTTTTGGACTTAGTCATTTTTCCGGCGTTTATCAGACTTTCAGATAGGGCAAATGTCAGTGAGCGTTCCGATTTCAGTTCCAGAGCGATTCGCCCAGTGAGTCCTTGATATTTAGTCATTTTCAGCCAATTTTCTGGATTTTTGAAAATTTCACTTTTTTGTGAAAATATCCACTAAATGAGGGAATAATATGTGTGAGGGTACCCCAGGAGAGTTCCAAATGTGTGTGGGTAGAATATATATCCCACGGGGGTAAAATTGAAAAAAGTTTAAAACATTTTTTTTTTGGACTTAGTCATTTTTTCGGCGTTTATCAGACTTTCAGATAGGGCAAATGTCAGTGAGCGTTCCGATTTCAGTTCCAGAGCGATTCGCCCAGTGAGTCCTTGATATTTAGTCATTTTCAGCCAATTTTCTGGATTTCTGAAAATTTCACTTTTTTGTGAAAATATCCACTAAATGAGGGAATAATATGTGTGAGGGTACCCCAGGAGAGTTACAAATGTGTGTGGGTAGAATATATATCCCACGGGGGTAAAATTGAAAGAAGTTGAAAAAATTTTTTTTTTGGACTTAGTCATTTTTACGGCGTTTATCAGACTTTCAGACAGGGCAAATGTCAGTGAGCGTTCCGATTTCAGATTCAGAGCGATCCGCCCAGTGAGTCCTTGTTATTTAGTCGTTTTCAGCCAATTTTCTGGATTTTTGAAAATTTCACTTTTTTGTGAAAATATCCACTAAATGAGGGAATAATATGTGTGAGGGTACCCCAGGAGAGTTCCAAATGTGTGTGGGTAGAATATATATCCCACTGGGGTAAAATTGAAAAAAGTTGAAAACATTTTTTTTTTGGACTTAGTCATTTTTCCGGCGTTTATCAGACTTTCAGATAGGGGAAATGTCATTGAGCGTTCCGATTTCAGTGCCAGAGCGATTCTCCCAATGAGTCCTTGATATTTAGTCATTTTCAGCCAATTTTCTGGATTTTTGAAAATTTCACTTTTTTGTGAAAATATCCACTAAATGAGGGAATAATATGTGTGAGGGTACCACAGGAGAGTTCCAAATGTGTGTGGGTAGAATATATATCCCACTGGGGTAAAATTGAAAAAAGTTGAAAACATTTTTTTTTTGGACTTAGTCATTTTTCCGGCGTTTATCAGACTTTCAGATAGGGCAAATGTCAGTGAGCGTTCCGATTTCAGTTCCAGAGCGATTCGCCCAGTGAGTCCTTGATATTTAGTCATTTTCAGCCAATTTTATGGATTTCTGAAAATTTCACTTTTTTGTGAAAATATCCACTAAATGAGGGAATAATATGTGTGAGGGTACCCCAGGAGAGTTCTAAATGTGTGGGTAGAATATATATCCCACGGGGGTAAAATTGAAAAAAGTTTAAAACATTTTTTTTTTGGACTTAGTCATTTTTTCGGCGTTTATCAGACTTTCAGATAGGGCAAATGTCAGTGAGCGTTCCGATTTCAGTTCCAGAGCGATTCGCCCAATGAGTCCTTGTTATTTAGTCGTTTTCAGTCAACTTTCTGGATTTTTGAAAATTTCACTTTTTTGTGAAAATATCCACTAAATGAGGGAATAATATGTGTGAGGGTACCCCAGGAGAGTTCCAAATGTGTGTGGGTAGAATATATATTCCACGGGGGTAAAATTGAAAAAAGTTTAAAGCATTTTTTTTTTGGACTTAGTCATTTTTTCGGCGTTTATCAGACTTTCAGATAAGGGAAATGTCATTGAGCGTTCCGATTTCAGTGCCAGAGCGATTCTCCCAATGAGTCCTTGATATTTAGTCATTTTCAGCCAATTTTCTGGATTTTTGAAAATTTCACTTTTTTGTGAAAATATCCACTAAATGAGGGAATAATATGTGTGAGGGTACCACAGGAGAGTTCCAAATGTGTGTGGGTAGAATATATATCCCACTGGGGTAAAATTGAAAAAAGTTGAAAACATTTTTTTTTTGGACTTAGTCATTTTTCCGGCGTTTATCAGACTTTCAGATAGGGCAAATGTCAGTGAGCGTTCCGATTTCAGTTCCAGAGCGATTCGCCCAGTGAGTCCTTGATATTTAGTCATTTTCAGCCAATTTTCTGGATTTTTGAAAATTTCACTTTTTTGTGAAAATATCCACTAAATGAGGGAATAATATGTGTGAGGGTACCCCAGGAGAGTTCCAAATGTGTGTGGGTAGAATATATATCCCACTGGGGTAAAATTGAAAAAAGTTGAAAACATTTTTTTTTTGGACTTAGTCATTTTTCCGGCGTTTATCAGACTTTCAGATAGGGCAAATGTCAGTGAGCGTTCCGATTTCAGTTTCAGAGCGATTCGCCCAATGAGTCCTTGTTATTTAGTCGTTTTCAGTCAACTTTCTGGATTTTTGAAAATTTCACTTTTTTGTGAAAATATCCACTAAATGAGGGAATAATATGTTTGAGGGTACCCCAGGAGAGTTCCAAATGTGTGTGGGTAGAATATATATCCCACGTGGGTAAAATTGAAAAAAGTTGAAAACATTTTTTTTTTGGGACTTGGTCATTTTTCTGGCGTTTATCAGACTTTCAGATAGGGGAAATGTCATTGAGAGTTCCGATTTCAGTGCCAGAGCGATTCTCCCAATGAGTCCTTGATATTTAGTCATTTTCAGCCAATTTTCTGGATTTTTGAAAATTTCACTTTTTTGTGAAAATATCCACTAAATGAGGGAATAATATGTGTGAGGGTACCACAGGAGAGTTCCAAATGTGTGTGGGTAGAATATATATCCTACTGGGGTAAAATTGAAAAAAGTTGAAAAAATTTTTTTTTTGGGACTTAGTCATTTTTCTGGCGTTTATCAGACTTTCAGATAGGGGAAATGTCAGTGAGCGTTCCGATTTCAGTGCCAGGGCGATTCCCCCAATGAGTCCTTGATATTTAGTCGTTCTCAGCTAATATTTTGGATTTTTGAAAATTTTACTTTTTTGTGAAAATATCCACTAAATGAGGGAATAATATGTGTGAGGATACCCCAGGAGAGTTCCAAATGTGTGTGGGTAGAATATATATCCCACGGGGGTAAAATTGAAAAAAGTTTAAAAAATTTTTTTTTGGACTTAGTCATTTTTCCGGCGTTTATCAGACTTTCAGATAGGGCAAATGTCAGTGAGCGTTCCGATTTCAGTTCCAGAGCGATTCGCCCAATGAGTCCTTGTTATTTAGTCGTTTTCAGTCAACTTTCTGGATTTTTGAAAATTTCACTTTTTTGTGAAAATATCCACTAAATGAGGGAATAATATGTGTGAGGGTAGCCCAGGAGAGTTCCAAATGTGTGTGGGTAGAATATATATCCCACGGGGTTAAAATTGAAAAAAGTTTAAAGCATTTTTTTTTTGGACTTAGTCATTTTTTCGGCGTTTATCAGACTTTCAGATAGGGCAAATGTCAGTGAGCGTTCCGATTTCAGTTCCAGAGCGATTCGCCCAGTGAGTCCTTGATATTTAGTCATTTTCAGCCAATTTTCTGGATTTCTGAAAATTTCACTTTTTTGTGAAAATATCCACTAAATGAGGGAATAATATGTGTGAGGGTACCCCAGAAGAGTTCCAAATGTGTGTGGGTAGAATATATATCCCACTGGGGTAAAATTGAAAAAAGTTGAAAACATTTTTTTTTTGGACTTAGTCATTTTTCCGGCGTTTATCAGACTTTCAGATAGGGCAAATGTCAGTGAGCGTTCCGATTTCAGTTCCAGAGCGATTCGCCCAGTGAGTCCTTGATATTTAGTCATTTTCAACCAATTTTCTGGATTTTTGAAAATTTCACTTTTTTGTGAAAATATCCACTAAATGAGGGAATAATATGTGTGAGGGTACCCCAGGAGAGTTCCAAATGTGTGTGGGTAGAATATATATCCCACTGGGGTAAAATTGAAAAAAGTTGAAAACATTTTTTTTTTGGACTTAGTCATTTTTCCGGCGTTTATCAGACTTTCAGATAGGGCAAATGTCAGTGAGCGTTCCGATTTCAGTTCCAGAGCGATTCGCCCTATGAGTCCTTGTTATTTAGTCGTTTTCAGTCAACTTTCTGGATTTTTGAAAATTTCACTTTTTGTGAAAATATCCACTAAATGAGGGAATAATATGTGTGAGGGTACCCCAGGAGAGTTCCAAATGTGTGTGGGTAGAATATATATCCCACGGGGGTAAAATTGAAAAAAGTTTAAAACATTTTTTTTTTGGACTTAGTCATTTTTTCGGCGTTTATCAGACTTTCAGATAGGGCAAATGTCAGTGAGCGTTCCGATTTCAGTTCCAGAGCGATTCGCCCAGTGAGTCCTTGATATTTAGTCATTTTCAGCCAATTTTATGGATTTCTGAAAATTTCACTTTTTTGTGAAAATATCCACTAAATGAGGGAATAATATGTGTGAGGGTACTCCAGGAGAGTTCCAAATGTGTGGGTAGAATATATATCCCACGGGGGTAAAATTGAAAAAAGTTGAAAACATTTTTTTTTTGGACTTAGTCATTTTTCCGGCGTTTATCAGACTTTCAGATAGGGCAAATGTCAGTGAGCGTTCCGATTTCAGTTCCAGAGCGATTCGCCCAGTGAGTCCTTGATATTTAGTCGTTTTCAGTCAACTTTCTGGATTTTTGAAAATTTCACTTTTTTGTGAAAATATCCACTAAATGAGGGAATAATATGTGTGAGGGTACCCCAGGAGAGTTCCAAATGTGTGTGGGTAGAATATATATTCCACGGGGGTAAAATTGAAATAAGTTTAAAGCATTTTTTTTTTGGACTTAGTCATTTTTTCGGCGTTTATCAGACTTTCAGATAGGGCAAATGTCAGTGAGCGTTCCGATTTCAGTTCCAGAGCGATTCGCCCAGTGAGTCCTTGATATTTAGTCATTTTCAGCCAATTTTCTGGATTTCTGAAAATTTCACTTTTTTGTGAAAATATCCACTAAATGAGGGAATAATATGTGTGAGGGTACCCCAGGAGAGTTCCAAATGTGTGTGGGTAGAATATATATCCCACTGGGGTAAAATTGAAAAAAGTTGAAAACATTTTTTTTTTGGACTTAGTCATTTTTCCGGCGTTTATCAGACTTTCAGATAGGGCAAATGTCAGTGAGCGTTCCGATTTCAGTTTCAGAGCGATTCGCCCAATGAGTCCTTGTTATTTAGTCGTTTTCAGTCAACTTTCTGGATTTTTGAAAATTTCACTTTTTTGTGAAAATATCCACTAAATGAGGGAATAATATGTGTGAGGGTACCCCAGGAGAGTTCCAAATGTGTGTGGGTAGAATATATATCCCACGTGGGTAAAATTGAAAAAAGTTGAAAACATTTTTTTTTTGGGACTTGGTCATTTTTCTGGCGTTTATCAGACTTTCAGATAGGGGAAATGTCATTGAGCGTTCCGATTTCAGTGCCAGAGCGATTCGCCCAGTGAGTCCTTGATATTTAGTCATTTTCAGCCAATTTTCTGGATTTCTGAAAATTTCACTTTTTTGTGAAAATATCCACTAAATGAGGGAATAATATGTGTGAGGGTACCCCAGGAGAGTTCCAAATGTGTGTGGGTAGATTATATATCCCACTGGGGTAAAATTGAAAAAAGTTGAAAACATTTTTTTTTTGGACTTAGTCATTTTTCCGGCGTTTATCAGACTTTCAGATAGGGCAAATGTCAGTGAGCGTTCCGATTTCAGTTCCAGAGCGATTCGCCCAATGAGTCCTTTAATAATTAGTCGTTTTCAGTCAACTTTCTGGATTTTTGAAAATTTCAATTTTTTTGTGAAAATATCCACTAAATGAGGGAATAATATGTGTGAGGGTACCCCAGGAGAGTTCCAAATGTGTGTGGGAAGAATATATATCCCACAGGGGTAAAATAGAAAAAAGTTAAAAAAAATTTTTTTTGGACTTAGTTATTTTTCCGCCGTTTATCAGACTTTCAGATAGGGGAAATGTCAGTGAGCGTTCCGATTTCAGTTCCAGAGCGATTCGCCTTATTAGTCCTTGTTATTTAGTCTTTTTCAGCTAATTTTCTGGATTTTTGAAAATTTCACTTTTTTGTGAAAATATCCACTAAATGATGGAATAATATGTGTGAGGGTACCCCAGGAGAGTTCCAAATGTGTGTGGGTAGAATATATATCCCACTGGGGTAAAATTGAAAAAAGTTGAAAACATTTTTTTTTTGGACTTAGTCATTTTTCCGGCGTTTATCAGACTTTCAGATGGGGCAAATGTCAGTGAGCGTTCCGATTTCAGTTCCAGAGCGATTCGCCCAGTGAGTCCTTGATATTTAGTCATTTTCAGCCAATTTTCTGGATTTTTGAAAATTTCACTTTTTTGTGAAAATATCCACTAAATGAGGGAATAATATGTGTGAGGGTACCCCAGGAGAGTTCCAAATGTGTGTGGGTAGAATATATATCCCACTGGGGTAAAATTGAAAAAAGTTGAAAACATTTTTTTTTTGGACTTCGTCATTTTTCCGGCGTTTATCAGACTTTCAGATAGGGCAAATGTCAGTGAGCGTTCCGATTTCAGCTCCAGAGCGATTCGCCCAATGAGTCCTTGTTATTTAGTCGTTTTCAGTCAACTTTCTGGATTTTTGAAAATTTCACTTTTTTGTGAAAATATCCACTAAATGAGGCAATAATGTGTGTGAGGGTACCCCAGGAGAGTTCCAAATGTGTGTGGGAAGAATATATATCCCACAGGGGTAAAATAGAAAAAAGTTAAAAAAAAATTTTTTGGGACTTAGTTATTTTTCCGCCGTTTATCAGACTTTCAGATAGGGGAAATGTCAGTGAGCGTTCCGATTTCAGTTCCAGAGCGATTCGCCTTATTAGTCCTTGTTATTTAGTCTTTTTCAGCCAATTTTCTGGATTTCTGAAAATTTCACTTTTTTGTGAAAATATCCACTAAATGAGGGAATAATATGTGTGACGGTACCCCAGGAGAGTTCCAAATGTGTGTGGGTAGAATATAGATCCCACGGGGGTAAAATTGAAAGAAGTTGAAAAAAAATTTTTTTGGACTTAGTCATTTTTCCAGCGTTTATCAGACTTTCAGACAGGGCAAATGTCAGTGAGCGTTCCGATTTCAGATCCATAGCGATCCGCCCAGTGAGTTCTTGATATTTAGTCGTTTTCAGCCAATTTTCTGGATTTTTGAAAATTTCACTTTTTTGTGAAAATATCCACTAAATGAGGGAATAATATGTGTGAGGGTACCCCAGGAGAATGCCAAATGTGTGTGGGTAGAATATATATCCCACTGGGGTAAAATTGAAAAAAGTTGAAAACATTTTTTTTTGGACTTAGTCATTTTTTCGGCGTTTATCAGACTTTCAGATAGGGCAAATGTCAGTGAGCGTTCCGATTTCAGTTCCAGAGCGATTCGCCCAGTGAGTCCTTGATATTTAGTCATTTTCATCCAATTTTATGGATTTCTGAAAATTTCACTTTTTTGTGAAAATATCCACTAAATGAGGGAATAATATGTGTGAGGCTACCCCAGGAGAGTTCCAAATGTGTGGGTAGAATATATATCCCACGGGGGTAAAATTGAAAAAAGTTTAAAACATTTTTTTTTTGGACTTAGTCATTTTTTCGGCGTTTATCAGACTTTCAGATAGGGCAAATGTCAGTGAGCGTTCCGATTTCAGTTCCAGAGCGATTCGCCCAGTGAGTCCTTGATATTTAGTCATTTTCAGCCAATTTTCCGGATTTCTGAAAATTTCACTTTTTTGTGAAAATATCCACTAAGTGAGGGAATAATATGTTTGAGGGTACCCCAGGAGAGTTCCAAATGTGTGTGGGTAGAATATATATCCCACGGGGGTAAAATTGAAAAAAGTTGAAAACATTTTTTTTTTGGACTTAGTCATTTTTCCGGCGTTTATCAGACTTTCAGATAGGGCAAATGTCAGTGAGCGTTCCGATTTCAGTTCAAGAGCGAATCGCCCAATGAGTCCTTGTTATTTAGTCGTTTTCAGCCAATTTTCTGGATTTTTGAAAATTTCACTTTTTTGTGAAAATATCCACTAAATGAGGGAATAATATGTGTGAGGGTACCCCAGGAGAGTTCCAAATGTGTGTGGGTAGAATATATATCCCACTGGGGTAAAATTGTAAAAAGTTGAAAACATTTTTTTTTTGGACTTAGTCATTTTTTCGGCGTTTATCAGACTTTCAGATAGGGCAAATGTCAGTGAGCGTTCCGATTTCAGTTCCAGAGCGATTCGCCCAGTGAGTCCGTGATATTTAGTCATTTTCAGCCAATTTTATGGATTTCTGAAAATTTCACTTTTTTTGTGAAAATATCCACTAAATGAGGGAATAATATGTGTGAGGGTACCCCAGGAGAGTTCCAAATGTGTGCGTAGAATATATATCCCACGGGGGTAAAATTGAAAAAAGTTTAAAACATTTTTTTTTTGGACTTAGTCATTTTTTCGGCGTTTATCAGACTTTCAGATAGGGCAAATGTCAGTGAGCGTTCCGATTTCAGTTCCAGAGCGATTCGCCCAATGAGTCCTTGTTATTTAGTCGTTTTCAGTCAACTTTCTGGATTTTTGAAAATTTCACTTTTTTGTGAAAATATGAACTAAATGAGGGAATAATATGTGTGAGGGTACCCCAGGAGAGTTACAAATGTGTGTGGGTAGAATATATATCCCACTGGGGTAAAATTGAAAAAAGTTGAAAACATTTTTTTTTTGGACTTAGTCATTTTTCCGGCGTTTATCAGACTTTCAGATAGGGCAAATGTCAGTGAGCGTTCCGATTTCAGCTCCAGAGCGATTCGCCCAATGAGTCCTTGTTATTTAGTCGTTTTCAGTCAACTTTCTGGATTTTTGAAAATTTCACTTATTTGTGAAAATATCCACTAAATGAGGCAATAATGTGTGTGAGGGTACCCCAGGAGAGTTCCAAATGTGTGTGGGAAGAATATATATCCCACATGGGTAAAATAGAAAAAAGTTAAAAAAAAATTTTTTTGGACTTAGTTATTTTTCCGCCGTTTATCAGACTTTCAGATAGGGGAAATGTCAGTGAGCGTTCCGATTTCAGTTCCAGAGCGATTCGCCCAGTGAGTCCTTGATATTTAGTCATTTTCAGCCAATTTTCTGGATTTCTGAAAATTTCACTTTTTTGTGAAAATATCCACTAAATGAGGGAATAATATGTGTGAGGGTACCCCAGGAGAGTTCCAAATGTGTGTGGGTAGAATATATATCCCACGGGGGTAAAATTGAAAGAAGTTGAAAAAAATTTTTTTTGGGACTTAGTCATTTTTCCAGCGTTTGTCAGACTTTCAGACAGGGCAAATGTCAGTGAGCGTTCCGATTTCAGATCCATAGCGATCCGCCCAGTGAGTTCTTGATATTTAGTCGTTTTCAGCCAATTTTCTGGATTTTTGAAAATTTCACTTTTTTGTGAAAATATCCACTAAATGAGGGAATAATATGTGTGAGGGTACCCCAGGAGAGTTCCAAATGTGTGTGGGTAGAATATATATCCCACTGGGGTAAAAATGAAAAAAGTTGAAAACATTTTTTTTTTGGACTTAGTCATTTTTCCGGCGTTTATCAGACTTTCAGATAGGGCAAACGTCAGTGAGCGTTCCGATTTCAGTTTCAGAGCGATTCGCCCAATGAGTCCTTGTTATTTAGTCGTTTTCAGTCAACTTTCTGGATTTTTGAAAATTTCACTTTTTTGTGAAAATATCCACTAAATGAGGGAATAATATGTGTGAGGGTACCCCAGGAGAGTTCCAAATGTGTGTGGGTAGAATATATATCCCACGGGGGTAAAATTGAAAAAAGTTTAAAACATTTTTTTTTTGGACTTAGTCATTTTTTCGGCGTTTATCAGACTTTCAGATAGGGCAAATGTCAGTGAGCGTTCCGATTTCAGCTCCAGAGCGATTCGCCCAGTGAGTCCTTGATATTTAGTCATTTTCAGCCAATTTTCCGGATTTCTGAAAATTTCACTTTTTTGTGAAAATATCCACTAAATGAGGGAATAATATGTTTGAGGGTACCCCAGGAGAGTTCCAAATGTGTGTGGGTAGAATATATATCCCACGGGGGTAAAATTGAAAAAAGTTGAAAACATTTTTTTTTTGGACTTAGTCATTTTTCCGGCGTTTATCAGACTTTCAGATAGGGCAAATGTCAGTGAGCGTTCCGATTTCAGTTCAAGAGCGATTCGCCCAATGAGTCCTTGTTATTTAGTCGTTTTCAGCCAATTTTCTGGATTTTTGAAAATTTCACTTTTTTGTGAAAATATCCACTAAATGAGGGAATAATATGTGTGAGGGTACCCCAGGAGAGTTCCAAATGTGTGTGGGTAGAATATATATCCCACTGGGGTAAAATTGTAAAAAGTTGAAAACATTTTTTTTTTGGACTTAGTCATTTTTCCGTCGTTTATCAGACTTTCAGATAGGGCAAATGTCAGTGAGCGTTCCGATTTCAGTTCCAGAGCGATTCGCCCAGTGAGTCCTTGATATTTAGTCATTTTCAGCCAATTTTCTGGATTTTTGAAAATTTCACTTTTTTGTGAAAATATCCACTAAATGAGGGAATAATATGTGTGAGGGTACCCCAGGAGAGTTCCAAATGTGTGTGGGTAGAATATATATCCCACGGGGGTAAAATTGAAAAAAGTTTAAAACATTTTTTTTTTGGACTTAGTCATTTTTTCGGCGTTTATCAGACTTTCAGATAGGGCAAATGTCAGTGAGCGTTCCGATTTCAGTTCCAGAGCGATTCGCCCAGTGAGTCCTTGATATTTAGTCATTTTCAGCCAATTTTATGGATTTCTGAAAATTTCACTTTTTTGTGAAAATATCCACTAAATGAGGGAATAATATTTGTGAGGGTACCCCAGGAGAGTTACAAATGTGTGTGGGTAGAATATATATCCCACGGGGGTAAAATTGAAAGAAGTTGAAAAAAATTTTTTTTTAGACTTAGTCATTTTTACGGCGTTTATCAGACTTTCAGACAGGGCAAATGTCAGTGAGCGTTCCGATATCAGATTCAGAGCGATCCGCCCAGTGAGTCCTTGTTATTTAGTCGTTTTCAGCCAATTTTCTGGATTTTTGAAAATTTCACTTTTTTGTGAAAATATCCACTAAATGAGGGAATAATATGTGTGAGGGTACCCCAGGAGAGTTCCAAATGTGTGTGGGTAGAATATATATCCCACGGGGGTAAAATTGAAAAAAGTTTAAAACATTTTTTTTTTGGACTTAGTCATTTTTTCGGCGTTTATCAGACTTTCAGATAGGGCAAATGTCAGTGAGCGTTCCGATTTCAGTTCCAGAGCGATTCGCCCAGTGAGTCCTTGATATTTAGTCATTTTCAGCCAATTTTATGGATTTCTGAAAATTTCACTTTTTTGTGAAAATATCCACTAAATGAGGGAATAATATTTGTGAGGGTACCCCAGGAGAGTTACAAATGTGTGTGGGTAGAATATATATCCCACGGGGGTAAAATTGAAAGAAGTTGAAAAAAATTTTTTTTTAGACTTAGTCATTTTTACGGCGTTTATCAGACTTTCAGACAGGGCAAATGTCAGTGAGCGTTCCGATATCAGATTCAGAGCGATCCGCCCAGTGAGTCCTTGTTATTTAGTCGTTTTCAGCCAATTTTCTGGATTTTTGAAAATTTCACTTTTTTGTGAAAATATCCACTAAATGAGGGAATAATATGTGTGAGGGTACCCCAGGAGAGTTCCAAATGTGTGTGGGTAGAATATATATCCCACTGGGGTAAAATTGAAAAAAGTTGAAAACATTTTTTTTTTTACTTAGTCATTTTTCCGGCGTTTATCAGACTTTCAGATAGGGCAAATGTCAGTGAGCGTTCCGATTTCAGTTTCAGAGCGATTCGCCCAATGAGTCCTTGTTATTTAGTCGTTTCAGTCAACTTTCTGGATTTTTGAAAATTTCACTTTTTTGTGAAAATATCCAATAAATGAGGGAATAATATGTGTGAGGGTACCCCAGGAGAGTTCCAAATGTGTGTGGGTAGAATATATATCCCACGTGGGTAAAATTGAAAAAAGTTGAAAACATTTTTTTTTTGTGACTTGGTCATTTTTCTGGCGTTTATCAGACTTTCAGATAGGGGAAATGTCAGTGAGCGTTCCGATTTCAGTGCCAGAGCGATTCGCCCAATGAGTCCTTGATATTTAGTCATTTTCAGCCAATTTTCTGGATTTTTGAAAATTTCACTTTTTTGTGAAAATATCCACGAAATGAGGGAATAATATGTGTGAGGGTACCCCAGGAGAGTTCCAAATGTGTGTGGGTAGAATATATATCCAGCGGGGGTAAAATTCAAAAAAGTTGAACATTTTTTTTTTTTGGACTTAGTCATTTTTCCGGCGTTTAGCAGACTTTCAGATAGAGGAAATGTCAGTGAGCGTTCCGATTTCAGTTCCAGAGAGATTCGCCCAATGAGTCCTTGTTATTTAATCGTTTTCAGCCAATTTTCTGGATTTTTGACAATTTCTCTTTTTTGTGAAAATATTCACTAAATGAGGGAATAATATGTGTGAGGGTACCCCAGGAGAGTTACAAATGTGTGTGGTTAGAATATATATCCCACGGGGGTAAAATTGAAAAAAGTTGAAAATTTTTTTTTTTGGACTTTGTTATTTTTCCTGCGTTTATCAGACTTTCAGATAGGGCAAATGTCAGTGAGCTTTCCGATTTCAGTTTCAGTGCGATTCGCCCAATGCGTCCTTGTTATTTAGTCGTTTTCAGTCAACTTTCTGGATTTTTGAAAATTTCACTTTTTTGTGCAAATATCCACTAAATGAGGGAATAATATGTGTGAGGGTACCCCAGGAGAGTTCCAAATGTGTGTGGATAGAATATATATCCTACTGGGGTAAAATTGAAAAAAGTTTAAAAAATTTTTTTTGGGGACTTAGTCATTTTTCTGGCGTTTATCAGACTTTCAGATAGGGGAAATGTCAGTGAGCTTTCCGATTTCAGTGCCAGAGTGATTCGCCCAATGAGTACTTGCTATTTAGTCGTTCTCAGCCAATATTTTGGATTTTTGAAAATTTCACTTTTTTGTGAAAATACCACTAAATGAGGGAATAATATGTGTGAGGGTACCCCAGGAGAGTTCCAAATGTGTTTGGATAGAATATATATCCTACGTGGGTAAAATTCAAAAAATTTGAAAAAATTTTTTTGGGGGATTTAGTCATTTTTCCGGCGTTTATCAGACTTTCAGAGAGGGCAAATGTCAGTGAGCGTTCCGATTTCAGTTCCAGAGCGATTCGCCCAATGCGTCCTTGTTATTTAGTCGTTTTCAGTCAACTTTCTGGATTTTTGAAAATTTCACTTTTTTGTGAAAACATCCACTAAATGATGGAATAATATGTGTGAGGGTACCCAAGGAGAGTTCCAAATGTGTGTGGGTAGAATATATATCCCACGGGGGTAAAATTGAAAAAAGTTGAAAACATTTTTTTTTTGGACTTAGTCATTTTTCCGGCGTTTATCAGACTTTCAGATAGGGCAAATGTCAGTGAGCGTTCCGATTTCAGTTATAGAGCGATTCATCGAATGAGTCCTTGATATTTAGTAGTTTTCAGCCAATTTTCTGGATTTTTGAAAATTTCACTTTTTTGTGAAAATATCCACTAAATGAGGGAATAATATGTGTGAGGGTACCCCAGGAGAGTTCGAAATGTGTGTGGGTAGAATATATATCCCACGGGGGTAAAATTGAAAAAAGTTGAAAAAATTTTTTTTTTGGACTTAGTCATTTTTCCGGCGTTTATCAGACTTTCAGATAGGGCAAATGTCAGTGAGCGTTCCGATTTCAGTTCCAGAGCGATTCGCCCAATGAGTCCTTGATATTTAGTAGTTTTCAGCCAATATTTTGGATTTTTGAAAATTTCACTTTTTTGTCTAAATATCCACTAAATGAGGGAATAATATGTGTGAGGGTACCCCAGGAGAGTTCCAAATGTGTGTGGGTAGAATATATATCCTACTGGGGTAAAATTGAAAAAAGTTTAAAAAATTTTTTTTTGGGACTTATTCATTTTTCTGGCGTTTATCAGACTTTCAGATAGGGCAAATGTCAGTGAGCGTTCCGATTTTAGTTCCAGAGCAATTCGCCCAATGAGTCCTTTAATATTTCGTCGTTTTCAGTCAACTTTCTGGATTTTTGAAAATTTCACTTTTTTGTGAAAATATCCACTAAATGATGGAATAATATGTGTGAGGGTACCCCAGGAGAGTTCCAAATGTGTGTGGGTAGAATATATATCCCACAGGGGTAAAAGTGAAAAAAATTTAAAACATTTTTTTTGGGGACTTAGTCATTTTTCTGGCGTTTATCAGACTTTCAGATAGGGGAAATGTCAGTGAGCTTTCCGATTTCAGTGCCAGAGTGATTCGCCCAATGAGTACTTGCTATTTAGTCGTTCTCAGCCAATATTTTGGATTTTTGAAAATTTCACTTTTTTGTGAAAATACCACTAAATGAGGGAATAATATGTGTGCGGGTACCCCAGGAGAGTTCCAAATGTGTTTGGATAGAATATATATCCTACGTGGGTAAAATTCAAAAAATTTGAAAAATTTTTTTTGGGGGATTTAGTCATTTTTCCGGCGTTTATCAGACTTTCAGAGAGGGCAAATGTCAGTGAGCGTTCCGATTTCAGTTCCAGAGCGATTCGCCCAATGCGTCCTTGTTATTTAGTCGTTTTCAGTCAACTTTCTGGATTTTTGAAAATTTCACTTTTTTGTGAAAACATCCACTAAATGATGGAATAATATGTGTGAGGGTACCCAAGGAGAGTTCCAAATGTGTGTGGGTAGAATATATATCCCATGGGGGTAAAATTGAAAAAAGTTGAAAATATTTTTTTTTTGGACTTAGTCATTTTTCCGGCGTTTATCAGACTTTCAGATAGGGCAAATGTCAGTGAGCGTTCCGATTTCAGTTATAGAGCGATTCATCGAATGAGTCCTTGATATTTAGTAGTTTTCAGCCAATTTTCTGGATTTTTGAATTTTTCACTTTTTTGTGAAAATATCCACTAAATGAGGGAATAATATGTGTGAGGGTACCCCAGGAGAGTACGAAATGTGTGTGGGTAGAATATATATCCCACGGGGGTAAAATTGAAAAAAGTTGAAAAAATTTTTTTTTTGGACTTAGTCATTTTTCCGGCGTTTTTCAGACTTTCAGATAGGGCAAATGTCAGTGAGCGTTCCGATTTCAGTTCCAGAGCGATTCGCCCAATGAGTCCTTGATATTTAGTAGTTTTCAGCCAATATTTTGGATTTTTGAAAATTTCACTTTTTTGTGAAAATATCCACTAAATGAGGGAATAATATGTGTGAGGGTACCCCAGGAGAGTTCCAAATGTGTGTGGGTAGAATATATATCCCACTGGGGTAAAAGTGAAAAAAGTTGAAAAATATATTTTTTTGGACTTAGTCATTTTTCCGGCGTTTATCAGACTTTCAGATAGGGCAAATGTCAGTGAGCGTTCCGATTTCAGTTCCAGAGCGATTTGCCCAATGAGTCCTTTAATATTTAGTCGTTTTCAGTCAACTTTCTGGATTTTTGAAAATTTCACTTTTTTGTCTAAATATCCACTAAATGAGGGAATAATATGTGTGAGGGTACCCCAGGAGAGTTCCAAATGTGTGTGGGTAGAATATATATCCTACTGGGGTAAAATTGAAAAAAGTTTAAAAAATTTTTTTTTGGGACTTAGTCATTTTTCTGGCGTTTATCAGACTTTCAGATAGGGCAAATGTCAGTGAGCGTTCCGATTTTAGTTCCAGAGCAATTCGCCCAATGAGTCCTTTAATATTTCGTCGTTTTCAGTCAACTTTCTGGATTTTTGAAAATTTCACTTTTTTGTGAAAATATCCACTAAATGAGGGAATAATATGTGTGAGGGTACCCCATGAGAGTTCCAAATGTGTGTGGGTAGAATATATATCCTACTGGGGTAAAATTGAAAAAAGTTGAAACATTTTTTTTTTGGGACTTAGTCATTTTTCTGGCGTTTATCAGACTTTCAGATAGGGCAAATGTCAGTGAGCGTTCCGATTTCAGTTCCAGAGCGATTCATCCAATGAGTCCTTGATATTTAGTAGTTTTCAGCCAATTTTCTGGATTTTTCAAAATTTCACTTTTTTGTGAAAATATCCACTAAATGATGGAATAATATGTGTGAGGGTACCCCAGGAGAGTTCCAAATGTGTGTGGGTAGAATATATATCCCACAGGGGTAAAAGTGAAAAAAGTTGAAAAATATTTTTTTTTGGACTCAGTCATTTTTCCGGCGTTTATCAGACTTTCAGAGAGGGCAAATGTCAGTGAGCGTTCCGATTTCAGTTCCAGAGCGATTCGCCCAATGCGTCCTTGTTATTTAGTCGTTTTCAGTCAACTTTCTGGATTTTTGAAAATTTCACTTTTTTGTGAAAACATCCACTAAATGATGGAATAATATGTGTGAGGGTACCCAAGGAGAGTTCCAAATGTGTGTGGGTAGAATATATATCCCACGGGGGTAAAATTGAAAAAAGTTGAAAACATTTTTTTTTTGGACTTAGTCATTTTTCCGGCGTTTATCAGACTTTCAGATAGGGCAAATGTCAGTGAGCGTTCCGATTTCAGTTCCAGAGCGATTCGCCCAATGAGTCCTTGATATTTAGTAGTTTTCAGCCAATATATTGGATTTTTGAAAATTTCACTTTTTTGTGAAAATATCCACTAAATGAGGGAATAATATGTGTGAGGGTACCCCAGGAGAGTTCCAAATGTGTGTGGGTAGAATATATATCCCAATGGGGTAAAAGTGAAAAAAGTTGAAAAATATATTTTTTTGGACTTAGTCATTTTTACGGCGTTTATCAGACTTTCAGATAGGGCAAATGTCAGTGAGCGTTCCGATTTCAGTTCCAGAGCGATTTGCCCAATGAGTCCTTTAATATTTAGTCGTTTTCAGTCAACTTTCTGGATTTTTGAAAATTTCACTTTTTTGTCTAAATATCCACTAAATGAGGGAATAATATGTGTGAGGGTACCCCAGGAGAGTTCCAAATGTGTGTGGGTAGAATATATATCCTACTGGGGTAAAATTGAAAAAAGATTAAAAAATTTTTTTTTGGGACTTAGTCATTTTTCTGGCGTTTATCAGACTTTCAGATAGGGCAAATGTCAGTGAGCGTTCCGATTTTAGTTCCAGAGCAATTCGCCCAATGAGTCCTTTAATATTTCGTCGTTTTCAGTCAACTTTCTGGATTTTTGAAAATTTCACTTTTTTGTGAAAATATCCACTAAATGAGGGAATAATATGTGTGAGGGTACCCAAGGAGAGTTCCAAATGTGTGTGGGTAGAATATATATCCTACTGGGGTAAAATTGAAAAAAGTTGAAACATTTTTTTTTTGGGACTTAGTCATTTTTCTGGCGTTTATCAGACTTTCAGATAGGGCAAATGTCAGTGAGCGTTCCGATTTCAGTTCCAGAGCGATTCATCCAATGAGACCTTGATATTTAGTAGTTTTCAGCCAATTTTCTGGATTTTTCAAAATTTCACTTTTTTGTGAAAATATCCACTAAATGATGGAATAATATGTGTGAGGGTACCCCAGGAGAGTTCCAAATGTGTGTGGGTAGAATATATATCCCACTGGGGTAAAAGTGAAAAAAGTTGAAAAATATATTTTTTTGGACTTAGTCATTTTTCTGGCGTTTATCAGACTTTCAGATAGGGCAAATGTCAGTGAGCGTTCCGATTTTAGTTCCAGAGCAATTCGCCCAATGAGTCCTTTAATATTTCGTCGTTTTCAGTCAACTTTCTGGATTTTTGAAAATTTCACTTTTTTGTGAAAATATCCACTAAATGAGGGAATAATATGTGTGAGGGTACCCAAGGAGAGTTCCAAATGTGTGTGGGTAGAATATATATCCTACTGGGGTAAAATTGAAAAAAGTTGAAACATTTTTTTTTTGGACTCAGTCATTTTTCCGGCGTTTATCAGACTTTCAGAGAGGGCAAATGTCAGTGAGCGTTCCGATTTCAGTTCCAGAGCGATTCGCCCAATGCATCCTTGTTATTTAGTCGTTTTCAGTCAACTTTCTGGATTTTTGAAAATTTCACTTTTTTTGTGAAAACATCCACTAAATGATGGAATAATATGTGTGAGGGTACCCCAGGAGAGTTCCAAATGTGTGTGGGTAGAATATATATCCCACGGGGGTAAAATTGAAAAAAGTTGAAAAAATTTTTTTTTTGGACTTAGTCATTTTTCCGGCGTTTATCAGACTTTCAGATAGGGCAAATGTCAGTGAGCGTTCCGTTTTCAGTTCCAGAGCGATTCGCCCAATGAGTCCTTTAATATTTAGTCGTTTTCAGTCAACTTTCTGGATTTTTGAAAATTTCACTTTTTTGTGAAAATATCCACTAAATGAGGGAATAATATGTGTGAGGGTACCCCAGGAGAGTTCCAAATGTGTGTGGGTAGAATATATATCCTACTGGGGTAAAATTGAAAAAAGTTGAAACATTTTTTTTTTGGGACTTAGTCATTTTTCTGGCGTTTATCAGACTTTCAGATAGGGCAAATGTCAGTGAGCGTTCCGATTTCAGTTCCAGAGCGATTCGCCCAATGAGTCCTTGATATTTAGTAGTTTTCAGCCAATATTTTGGATTTTTGAAAATTTCACTTTTTTGTGAAAATATCCACTAAATGAGGGAATAATATGTGTGAGGGTACCCCAGGAGAGTTCCAAATGTGTGTGGGTAGAATATATATCCCACTGGGGTAAAAGTGAAAAAAGTTGAAAAATATATTTTTTTGGACTTAGTCATTTTTCTGGCGTTTATCAGACTTTCAGATAGGGCAAATGTCAGTGAGCGTTCCGATTTCATTTCCAGAGCGATTTGCCCAATGAGTCCTTTAATATTTAGTCGTTTTCAGTCAACTTTCTGGATTTTTGAAAATTTCACTTTTTTGTGAAAACATCCACTAAATGAGGGAATAATATGTGTGAGGGTACCCCAGGAGAGTTTCAAATGTGTGTGGGTAGAATATATATCCTACTGGGGTAAAATTGAAAAAAGTTTAAAAAATTTTTTTTGGGGACTTAGTCATTTTTCTGGCTTTTATCAGACTTTCAGATAGGGGAAATGTCAGTGAGCGTTCAGATTTCAGTTCCAGAGCGATTCGCCCAATGAGTCCTTGTTATTTAGTCTTTTTCAGTTAATTTTCTGGATTTTTGAAAATTCACTTTTTTTGTGAAAATATCCACTAAATGAGGGAATAATGTGTGAGGGTACCCCAGGAGAGTTGCAAATGTGTGTGGGTATAATATATATCCCACGGGGGTAAAATTGAAAGAAGTTGAAAAAAAGTTTTTTTTTTACTTAGTCATTTTTCTGCCATTTATCAGACTTTCAGATAGGGCAAATGTCAGTGAGCGTTCCGATTTCAGTTCCAGAGCGATTCGCCCAATGAGTCCTTGTTATTTAGTCTTTTTCAGCTAATTTTCTGGATTTTTGAAAATTTCACTTTTTTGTGAAAATATCCACTAAATGAGGGAATAATATGTGTGAGGGTACCCCAGGAGAGTTCCAAATGTGTGTGGGTAGAATATATATCACACGGGGGTAAAATTGAAAAAAGTTGAAAACATTTTTTTTTTGGACTTAGTCTTTTTTCCGGCGTTTATCAGATTTTCAGATAGGGCAAATGTCAGTGAGCGTTCCGATTTCAGTTCCAGAGCGATTCGCCCAATGAGTCCTTGTTATTTAGTCGTTTTCAGTCAACTTTCTGGATTTTTGAAAATTTCACTTTTTTGTGAAAATATCCACTAAATGAGGGAATAATATGTGTGAGGGTACCCCAGGAGAGTTCCAAATGTGTGTGGGTAGAATATATATCCCACGGGGGTAAAATTGAAAGAAGTTGAAAAAAATAATTTTTTGGACTTAGTCATTTTTCTCCCATTTATCAGACTTTCAGATAGGAGAAATGTCAGTGAGTGTTCCGATTTCAGTTCCAGAGCGATTCGCCTTATGAGTCCTTGTTATTTAGTCTTTTTCAGCTAATTTTCTGGATTTTTGAAAATTTCACTTTTTTGTGAAACTATCCACTAAATGAGGGAATAATAGGTGTGAGGGTACCCCAGGAGAGTTCCACATGTGTGTGGGTAGAATATATATCCAGCGGGGGTAAAATTAAAAAAATTTGAAAACATTTTTTTTTTTGGACTTAGTCATTTTTCCGGCGTTTATCAGACTTTCAGATAGGGCAAATGTCAGTGAGCGTTCCGATTTCAGTTCCAGAGCGATTTGCCCAATGCGTCCTTGTTATTTAGTCGTTTTCAGTCAACTTTCTGGATTTTTGAAAATTTCACTTTTTTGTGAAAACATCCACTAAATGATGGAATAATATGTGTGAGGGTACCCCAGGAGAGTTCCAAATGTGTGTGGGTAGAATATATATCCCACGGGGGTAAAATTGAAAAAAGTTGAAAACATTTTTTTTTTGGACTTAGTCATTTTTCCGGCGTTTATCAGACTTTCAGATAGGGCAAATGTCAGTGAGCGTTCCGATTTCAGTGCCAGAGCGATTCGCCCAATGAGTCCTTTAATATTTAGTCGTTTTCAGTCAACTTTCTGGATTTTTGAAAATTTCACTTTTTTGTGAAAATATCCACTAAATGAGGGAATAATAGGTGTGAGGGTACCCCAGGAGAGTTCCACATGTGTGTGGGTAGAATATATATCCAGCGGGGGTAAAATTAAAAAAAGTTGAAACATTTTTTTTTTGGGACTTAGTCATTTTTCTGGCGTTTATCAGACTTTCAGATAGGGCAAATGTCAGTGAGCGTTCCGATTTCAGTTCCAGAGCGATTCATCCAATGAGTCCTTGATATTTAGTAGTTTTCAGCCAATTCTCTGGATTTTTCAAAATTTCACTTTTTTGTGAAAATATCCACTAAATGATGGAATAATATGTGTGAGGGTACCCCAGGAGAGTTCCAAATGTGTGTGGGTAGAATATATATCCCACAGGGGTAAAAGTGAAAAAAGTTGAAAAATATTTTTTTTGGACTCAGTCATTTTTCCGGCGTTTATCAGACTTTCAGAGAGGGCAAATGTCAGTGAGCGTTCCAATTTCAGTTCCAGAGCGATTCGCCCAATGCGTCCTTGTTATTTAGTCGTTTTCAGTCAACTTTCTGGATTTTTGAAAATTTCACTTTTTTGTGAATACATCCACTAAATGAGGGAATAATATGTGTGAGGGTACCCCAGGAGAGTTCCAAATGTGTGTGGGTAGAATATATATCCTACTGGGGTAAAATTGAAAAAAGTTGAAACATTTTTTTTTTGGGACTTAGTCATTTTTCTGGCGTTTATCAGACTTTCAGATAGGGCAAATGTCAGTGAGCGTTCCGATTTCAGTTCCAGAGCGATTCATCCAATGAGTCCTTGATATTTAGTAGTTTTCAGCCAATTTTCTGGATTTTTCAAAATTTCACTTTTTTGTGAAAATATCCACTAAATGATGGAATAATATGTGTGAGGGTACCCCAGGAGAGTTCCAAATGTGTGTGGGTAGAATATATATCCCACGGGGGTAAAATTGAAAAAAGTTGAAAAATATTTTTTTTTGGACTTAGTCATTTTTCCGACGTTTATCAGACTTTCAGATAGGGCAAATGTCAGTGAGCGTTCCGATTTCAGTTCCAGAGCGATTCGCCTTATGAGTCCATGTTATTTAGTCTTTTTCAGCTAATTTTCTGGATTTTTGAAAATGTCACTTTTTTGTGAAAATATCCACTAAATGAGGGAATAATATGTGTGAGGGTACCCCAGGAGAGTTCCAAATGTGTGTGGGTAGAATATATATCCCACGGGGGTAAAATTGAAAGAAGTTGAAACAAATTTTTTTTTGGACTTAGTCATTTTTCCGACGTTTATCAGACTTTCAGATAGGGGAAATGTCAGTGAGCATTCCGATTTCAGTTCCAGAGCGATTCGCCCAATGAGTCCTTGTTATTTAGTCGTTTTGAGACAATTTTCTGGATTTTTGAAAATTTCACTTTTTTCTGAAAATATCCACTAAATGAGGGAATAATATGTGTGAGGGTACCCCAGGAGAGTTCCAAATGTGTGTGGGTAGAATATATATCCAACGGGGGTAAAATTCAAAAAAGTTGAAAAAAATTTTTTTTGGGAATTAGTCATTTTTCCAACGTTTATCAGACTTTCAGATAGGGGAAATGTCAGTGAGCATTCCGATTTCAGTTCCAGAGCGATTCGCCCAATGAGTCCCTGTTATTTAGTCGTTTTCCGACAATTTTCTGGATTTTTGAAAACTTCACTTTTTTGTGAAACTATCCACTAAATGAGGGAATAATAGGTGTGAGGGTACCCCAGGAGAGTTCCACATGTGTGTGGGTAGAATATATATCCAGCGGGGGTAAAATTAAAAAAATTTGAAAACATTATTTTTTTTGGACTTATTCATTTTTCCGGCGTTTATCAGACTTTCAGATAGGGGAAATGTCAGTGAGCGTTCCGATTTCAGTTCCAGAGTGATTCGCCCAGTGAGTCCTTGATATTTAGTCATTTTCAGCCAATTTTCTGGATTTTTGAAAATTTCACTTTTTTGTGAAAATATCCACTAAACGAGGGAATAATATGTGTGAGGGTACCCCAGGAGAGTTCCAAATGTGTGTGGGTATAATATATATCCCACGGGGGTAAAATTGAAAAAAGTTGAAAAAAAATTTTTTTGGACATAGTCATTTTTCTGGCGTTTATCAGACTTTCAGATAGGGGAAATGTCAGTGAACATTCCGATTTCAGTTCCAGAGCGATTCGCCCAATGAGTCCTTGTTATTTAGTCTTTTTCAGCTAATTTTCTGGATTTTTGAAAATTTCACTTTTTTGTGAAAATATCCACTAAATGAGGGAATAATATGTGTGAGGGTACCCCAGGAGAGTTCCACATGTGTGTGGGTAGAATATATATCCTACTGGGGTAAAATTGAAAAAAGTTGAAACATTTTTTTTTTTGGGACTTAGTCATTTTTCTGGCGTTTATCAGACTTTCAGATAGGGCAAATGTCAGTGAGCGTTCCGATTTCAGTTCCAGAGCGATTCATCCAATGAGTCCTTGATATTTAGTAGTTTTCAGCCAATTTTCTGGATTTTTCAAAATTTCACTTTTTTGTGAAAATATCCACTAAATGATGGAATAATATGTGTGAGGGTACCCCAGGAGAGTTCCAAATGTGTGTGGGTAGAATATATATCCCACGGGGGTAAAAATGAAAAAAGTTGAAAAATATTTTTTTTTGGACTCAGTCATTTTTCCGGCGTTTATCAGACTTTCAGAGAGGGCAAATGTCAGTGAGCGTTCCGATTTCAGTTCCAGAGCGATTCGCCTTATGAGTCCATGTTATTTAGTCTTTTTCAGCTAATTTTCTGGATTTTTGAAAATGTCACTTTTTTGTGAAAATATCCACTAAATGAGGGAATAATATGTGTGAGGGTACCCCAGGAGAGTTCCAAATGTGTGTGGGTAGAATATATATCCCACGGGGGTAAAATTGAAAGAAGTTGAAACAAATTTTTTTTTGGACTTAGTCATTTTTCCGGCGTTTATCAGACTTTCAGATAGGGGAAATGTCAGTGAGCATTCCGATTTCAGTTCCAGAGCGATTCGCCCAATGAGTCCTTGTTATTTAGTCGTTTTGAGACAATTTTCTGGATTTTTGAAAATTTCACTTTTTTCTGAAAATATCCACTAAATGAGGGAATAATATGTGTGAGGGTACCCCAGGAGAGTTCCAAATGTGTGTGGGTAGAATATATATCCAACGGGGGTAAAATTCAAAAAAGTTGAAAAAAATTTTTTTTTGGAATTAGTCATTTTTCCAACGTTTATCAGACTTTCAGATAGGGGAAATGTCAGTGAGCATTCCGATTTCAGTTCCAGAGCGATTCGCCCAGTGAGTCCTTGATATTTAGTCATTTTCAGCCAATTTTCTGGATTTTTGAAAATTTCACTTTTTTGTGAAAATATCCACTAAACGATGGAATAATATGTGTGAGGGTACCCCAGGAGAGTTCCAAATGTGTGTGGGTATAATATATATCCCACGGTGGTAAAATTGAAAAAAGTTGAAAAAAAATTTTTTTGGACATAGTCATTTTTCTGGCGTTTATCAGACTTTCAGATAGGGGAAATGTCAGTGAACATTCCGATTTCAGTTCCAGAGCGATTCGCCCAATGAGTCCTTGTTATTTAGTCTTTTTCAGCTAATTTTCTGGATTTTTGAAAATTTCACTTTTTTGTGAAAATATCCACTAAATGAGGGAATAATATGTGTGAGGGTACCCCAGGAGAGTTCCACATGTGTGTGGGTAGAATATATATCCAGCGGGGGTAAAATTTCAAAAATTTAAAAAAATTTTTTTTTTTGGACTTAGTCATTTTTCTGGCGTTTATCAGACTTTCAGATAGGGGAAATGTCAGTGAGCGTTCCGATTTCAGTTCCAGAGCAATTAGACCAGTGAGTCCTTGATATTTAGTCATTTTCAGCCAATTTTCTGAATTTTTGAAAATGTCACTTTTTTGTGAAAATATCCACTAAATGAGGGAATAATATGTGTGAGGGTACCCCAGGAGAGTTCCAAATGTGTGTGGGTAGAATATATATCCCACGGGGGTAAAATTGAAAGAAGTTGAAATAAATTTTTTTTTGGACTTAGTCATTTTTCCGACGTTTATCAGACTTTCAGATAGGGGAAATGTCAGTGAGCATTCCGATTTCAGTTCCAGAGCGATTCGCCCAATGAGTCCTTGTTATTTAGTCGTTTTGAGACAATTTTCTGGATTTTTGAAAATTTCACTTTTTTCTGAAAATATCCACTAAATGAGGGAATAATATGTGTGAGGGTACCCCAGGAGAGTTCCAAATGTGTGTGGGTAGAATATATATCCAGCGGGGGTAAAATTCAAAAAAGTTGAAAACATTATTTTTTTTGGACTTAGTCATTTTTCTGGCGTTTATCAGACTTTCAGATAGGGGAAATGTCAGTGAACATTCCGATTTCAGTTCCAGAGCGATTCGCCCAATGAGTCCTTGTTATTTAGTCTTTTTCAGCTAATTTTCTGGATTTTTGAAAATTTCACTTTTTTGTGAAAATATCCACTAAATGAGGGAATAATATGTGTGAGGGTACCCCAGGAGAGTTCCACATGTGTGTGGGTAGAATATATATCCAGCGGGGGTAAAATTTCCAAAATTTTTTTTTTTTGGACTTAGTCATTTTTCCGGCGTTTATCAGACTTTCAGATAGGGGAAATGTCAGTGAGCGTTCCGATTTCAGTTCCAGAGCGATTCATCCAATGAGTCCTTGATATTTAGTAGTTTTCAGCCAATTCTCTGGATTTTTCAAAATTTCACTTTTTTGTGAAAATATCCACTAAATGATGGAATAATATGTGTGAGGGTACCCCAGGAGAGTTCCAAATGTGTGTGGGTAGAATATATATCCCACAGGGGTAAAAGTGAAAAAAGTTGAAAAATATTTTTTTTGGACTCAGTCATTTTTCCGGCGTTTATCAGACTTTCAGATAGGGCAAATGTCAGTGAGCGTTCCGATTTCAGTTCCAGAGCGATTCGCCTTATGAGTCCATGTTATTTAGTCTTTTTCAGCTAATTTTCTGGATTTTTGAAAATGTCACTTTTTTGTGAAAATATCCACTAAATGAGGGAATAATATGTGTGAGGGTACCCCAGGAGAGTTCCAAATGTGTGTGGGTAGAATATATATCCCACGGGGGTAAAATTGAAAGAAGTTGAAACAAATTTTTTTTTGGACTTAGTCATTTTTCCGACGTTTATCAGACTTTCAGATAGGGGAAATGTCAGTGAGCATTCCGATTTCAGTTCCAGAGCGATTCGCCCAATGAGTACTTGTTATTTAGTCGTTTTGAGACAATTTTCTGGATTTTTGAAAATTTCACTTTTTTCTGAAAATATCCACTAAATGAGGGAATAATATGTGTGAGGGTACCCCAGGAGAGTTCCAAATGTGTGTGGGTAGAATATATATCCAACGGGGGTAAAATTCAAAAAAGTTGAAAAAAATTTTTTTTGGGAATTAGTCATTTTTCCAACGTTTATCAGACTTTCAGATAGGGGAAATGTCAGTGAGCATTCCGATTTCAGTTCCAGAGCGATTCGCCCAATGAGTCCCTGTTATTTAGTCGTTTTCCGACAATTTTCTGGATTTTTGAAAATTTCACTTTTTTGTGAAACTATCCACTAAATGAGGGAATAATAGGTGTGAGGGTACCCCAGGAGAGTTCCACATGTGTGTGGGTAGAATATATATCCAGCGGGGGTAAAATTAAAAAAATTTGAAAACATTATTTTTTTTGGACTTATTCATTTTTCCGGCGTTTATCAGACTTTCAGATAGGGGAAATGTCAGTGAGCGTTCCGATTTCAGTTCCAGAGTGATTCGCCCAGTGAGTCCTTGATATTTAGTCATTTTCAGCCAATTTTCTGGATTTTTGAAAATTTCACTTTTTTGTGAAAATATCCACTAAATGAGGGAATAATATGTGTGAGGGTACCCCAGGAGAGTTCGAAATGTGTGTGGGTAGAATATATATCCCACGGGGGTAAAATTGAAAAAAGTTGAAAAAATTTTTTTTTTGGACTTAGTCATTTTTCCGGCGTTTATCAGACTTTCAGATAGGGCAAATGTCAGTGAGCGCTCCGATTTCAGTTCCAGAGCGATTCGCCCAATGCGTCCTTGTTATTTAGTCGTTTTCAGTCAACTTTCTGGATTTTTGAAAATTTCACTTTTTTGTGAAAACATCCACTAAATGATGGAATAATATGTGTGAGGGTACCCCAGGAGAGTTCCAAATGTGTGTGGGTAGAATATATATCCTACTGGGGTAAAATTGAAAAAAGTTTAAAAAATTTTTTTTGGGGACTTAGTCATTTTTCTGGCTTTTATCAGACTTTCAGATAGGGGAAATGTCAGTGAGCGTTCAGATTTCAGTTCCAGAGCGATTCGCCCAATGAGTCCTTGTTATTTAGTCTTTTTCAGTTAATTTTCTGGATTTTTGAAAATTCACTTTTTTTGTGAAAATATCCACTAAATGAGGGAATAATGTGTGAGGGTACCCCAGGAGAGTTGCAAATGTGTGTGGGTATAATATATATCCCACGGGGGTAAAATTGAAAGAAGTTGAAAAAAAGTTTTTTTTTTACTTAGTCATTTTTCTGCCATTTATCAGACTTTCAGATAGGGCAAATGTCAGTGAGCGTTCCGATTTCAGTTCCAGAGCGATTCGCCCAATGAGTCCTTGTTATTTAGTCTTTTTCAGCTAATTTTCTGGATTTTTGAAAATTTCACTTTTTTGTGAAAATATCCACTAAATGAGGGAATAATATGTGTGAGGGTACCCCAGGAGAGTTCCAAATGTGTGTGGGTAGAATATATATCACACGGGGGTAAAATTGAAAAAAGTTGAAAACATTTTTTTTTGGACTTAGTCTTTTTTCCGGCGTTTATCAGATTTTCAGATAGGGCAAATGTCAGTGAGCGTTCCGATTTCAGTTCCAGAGCGATTCGCCCAATGAGTCCTTGTTATTTAGTCGTTTTCAGTCAACTTTCTGGATTTTTGAAAATTTCACTTTTTTGTGAAAATATCCACTAAATGAGGGAATAATATGTGTGAGGGTACCCCAGGAGAGTTCCAAATGTGTGTGGGTAGAATATATATCCCACGGGGGTAAAATTGAAAGAAGTTGAAAAAAATAATTTTTTGGACTTAGTCATTTTTCTCCCATTTATCAGACTTTCAGATAGGAGAAATGTCAGTGAGTGTTCCGATTTCAGTTCCAGAGCGATTCGCCTTATGAGTCCTTGTTATTTAGTCTTTTTCAGCTAATTTTCTGGATTTTTGAAAATTTCACTTTTTTGTGAAACTATCCACTAAATGAGGGAATAATAGGTGTGAGGGTACCCCAGGAGAGTTCCACATGTGTGTGGGTAGAATATATATCCAGCGGGGGTAAAATTAAAAAAATTTGAAAACATTTTTTTTTTTGGACTTAGTCATTTTTCCGGCGTTTATCAGACTTTCAGATAGGGCAAATGTCAGTGAGCGTTCCGATTTCAGTTCCAGAGCGATTCGCCCAATGCGTCCTTGTTATTTAGTCGTTTTCAGTCAACTTTCTGGATTTTTGAAAATTTCACTTTTTTGTGAAAACATCCACTAAATGATGGAATAATATGTGTGAGGGTACCCCAGGAGAGTTCCAAATGTGTGTGGGTAGAATATATATCCCACGGGGGTAAAATTGAAAAAAGTTGAAAACATTTTTTTTTTGGACTTAGTCATTTTTCCGGCGTTTATCAGACTTTCAGATAGGGCAAATGTCAGTGAGCGTTCCGATTTCAGTGCCAGAGCGATTCGCCCAATGAGTCCTTTAATATTTAGTCGTTTTCAGTCAACTTTCTGGATTTTTGAAAATTTCACTTTTTTGTGAAAATATCCATTAAATGAGGGAATAATTTGTGTGAGGGTACCCCAGGAGAGTTCCAAATGTGTGTGGGTAGAATATATATCCTACTGGGGTAAAATTGAAAAAAGTTGAAACATTTTTTTTTTGGGACTTAGTCATTTTTCTGGCGTTTATCAGACTTTCAGATAGGGCAAATGTCAGTGAGCGTTCCGATTTCAGTTCCAGAGCGATTCATCCAATGAGTCCTTGATATTTAGTAGTTTTCAGCCAATTCTCTGGATTTTTCAAAATTTCACTTTTTTGTGAAAATATCCACTAAATGATGGAATAATATGTGTGAGGGTACCCCAGGAGAGTTCCAAATGTGTGTGGGTAGAATATATATCCCACAGGGGTAAAAGTGAAAAAAGTTGAAAAATATTTTTTTTGGACTCAGTCATTTTTCCGGCGTTTATCAGACTTTCAGAGAGGGCAAATGTCAGTGAGCGTTCCAATTTCAGTTCCAGAGCGATTCGCCCAATGCGTCCTTGTTATTTAGTCGTTTTCAGTCAACTTTCTGGATTTTTGAAAATTTCACTTTTTTGTGAATACATCCACTAAATGAGGGAATAATATGTGTGAGGGTACCCCAGGAGAGTTCCAAATGTGTGTGGGTAGAATATATATCCTACTGGGGTAAAATTGAAAAAAGTTGAAACATTTTTTTTTTGGGACTTAGTCATTTTTCTGGCGTTTATCAGACTTTCAGATAGGGCAAATGTCAGTGAGCATTCCGATTTCAGTTCCAGAGCGATTCATCCAATGAGTCCTTGATATTTAGTAGTTTTCAGCCAATTTTCTGGATTTTTCAAAATTTCACTTTTTTGTGAAAATATCCACTAAATGATGGAATAATATGTGTGAGGGTACCCCAGGAGAGTTCCAAATGTGTGTGGGTAGAATATATATCCCACGGGGGTAAAATTGAAAAAAGTTGAAAAATATTTTTTTTTGGACTTAGTCATTTTTCCGACGTTTATCAGACTTTCAGATAGGGCAAATGTCAGTGAGCGTTCCGATTTCAGTTCCAGAGCGATTCGCCTTATGAGTCCATGTTATTTAGTCTTTTTCAGCTAATTTTCTGGATTTTTGAAAATGTCACTTTTTTGTGAAAATATCCACTAAATGAGGGAATAATATGTGTGAGGGTACCCCAGGAGAGTTCCAAATGTGTGTGGGTAGAATATATATCCCACGGGGGTAAAATTGAAAGAAGTTGAAACAAATTTTTTTTTGGACTTAGTCATTTTTCCGACGTTTATCAGACTTTCAGATAGGGGAAATGTCAGTGAGCATTCCGATTTCAGTTCCAGAGCGATTCGCCCAATGAGTCCTTGTTATTTAGTCGTTTTGAGACAATTTTCTGGATTTTTGAAAATTTCACTTTTTTCTGAAAATATCCACTAAATGAGGGAATAATATGTGTGAGGGTACCCCAGGAGAGTTCCAAATGTGTGTGGGTAGAATATATATCCAACGGGGGTAAAATTCAAAAAAGTTGAAAAAAATTTTTTTTGGGAATTAGTCATTTTTCCAACGTTTATCAGACTTTCAGATAGGGGAAATGTCAGTGAGCATTCCGATTTCAGTTCCAGAGCGATTCGCCCAATGAGTCCCTGTTATTTAGTCGTTTTCCGACAATTTTCTGGATTTTTGAAAATTTCACTTTTTTGTGAAACTATCCACTAAATGAGGGAATAATAGGTGTGAGGGTACCCCAGGAGAGTTCCACATGTGTGTGGGTAGAATATATATCCAGCGGGGGTAAAATTAAAAAAATTTGAAAACATTATTTTTTTTGGACTTATTCATTTTTCCGGCGTTTATCAGACTTTCAGATAGGGGAAATGTCAGTGAGCGTTCCGATTTCAGTTCCAGAGTGATTCGCCCAGTGAGTCCTTGATATTTAGTCATTTTCAGCCAATTTTCTGGATTTTTGAAAATTTCACTTTTTTGTGAAAATATCCACTAAACGAGGGAATAATATGTGTGAGGGTACCCCAGGAGAGTTCCAAATGTGTGTGGGTATAATATATATCCCACGGGGGTAAAATTGAAAAAAGTTGAAAAAAAATTTTTTTGGACATAGTCATTTTTCTGGCGTTTATCAGACTTTCAGATAGGGGAAATGTCAGTGAACATTCCGATTTCAGTTCCAGAGCGATTCGCCCAATGAGTCCTTGTTATTTAGTCTTTTTCAGCTAATTTTCTGGATTTTTGAAAATTTCACTTTTTTGTGAAAATATCCACTAAATGAGGGAATAATATGTGTGAGGGTACCCCAGGAGAGTTCCACATGTGTGTGGGTAGAATATATATCCTACTGGGGTAAAATTGAAAAAAGTTGAAACATTTTTTTCTTGGGACTTAGTCATTTTTCTGGCGTTTATCAGACTTTCAGATAGGGCAAATGTCAGTGAGCGTTCCGATTTCAGTTCCAGAGCGATTCATCCAATGAGTCCTTGATATTTAGTAGTTTTCAGCCAATTTTCTGGATTTTTCAAAATTTCACTTTTTTGTGAAAATATCCACTAAATGATGGAATAATATGTGTGAGGGTACCCCAGGAGAGTTCCAAATGTGTGTGGGTAGAATATATATCCCACGGGGGTAAAAATGAAAAAAGTTGAAAAATATTTTTTTTTGGACTCAGTCATTTTTCCGGCGTTTATCAGACTTTCAGAGAGGGCAAATGTCAGTGAGCGTTCCGATTTCAGTTCCAGAGCGATTCGCCCAATGAGTCCTTGTTATTTAGTCGTTTTGAGACAATTTTCTGGATTTTTGAAAATTTCACTTTTTTCTGAAAATATCCACTAAATGAGGGAATAATATGTGTGAGGGTACCCCAGGAGAGTTCCAAATGTGTGTGGGTAGAATATATATCCAACGGGGGTAAAATTCAAAAAAGTTGAAAAAAATTTTTTTTTGGAATTAGTCATTTTTCCAACGTTTATCAGACTTTCAGATAGGGGAAATGTCAGTGAGCATTCCGATTTCAGTTCCAGAGCGATTCGCCCAGTGAGTCCTTGATATTTAGTCATTTTCAGCCAATTTTCTGGATTTTTGAAAATTTCACTTTTTTGTGAAAATATCCACTAAACGATGGAATAATATGTGTGAGGGTACCTCAGGAGAGTTCCAAATGTGTGTGGGTATAATATATATCCCACGGTGGTAAAATTGAAAAAAGTTGAAAAAAAATTTTTTTGGACATAGTCATTTTTCTGGCGTTTATCAGACTTTCAGATAGGGGAAATGTCAGTGAACATTCCGATTTCAGTTCCAGAGCGATTCGCCCAATGAGTCCTTGTTATTTAGTCTTTTTCAGCTAATTTTCTGGATTTTTGAAATTTTCACTTTTTTGTGAAAATATCCACTAAATGAGGGAATAATATGTGTGAGGGTACCCCAGGAGAGTTCCACATGTGTGTGGGTAGAATATATATCCTACTGGGGTAAAATTGAAAAAAGTTGAAACATTTTTTTTTTGGGACTTAGTCATTTTTCTGGCGTTTATCAGACTTTCAGATAGGGCAAATGTCAGTGAGCGTTCCGATTTCAGTTCCAGAGCGATTCATCCAATGAGTCCTTGATATTTAGTAGTTTTCAGCCAATTTTCTGGATTTTTCAAAATTTCACTTTTTTGTGAAAATATCCACTAAATGATGGAATAATATGTGTGAGGGTACCCCAGGAGAGTTCCAAATGTGTGTGGGTAGAATATATATCCCACGGGGGTAAAAATGAAAAAAGTTGAAAAATATTTTTTTTTGGACTCAGTCATTTTTCCGGCGTTTATCAGACTTTCAGAGAGGGAAATGTCAGTGAGCGTTCCGATTTCAGTTCCAGAGCGATTCGCCTTATGAGTCCATGTTATTTAGTCTTTTTCAGCTAATTTTCTGGATTTTTGAAAATGTCACTTTTTTGTGAAAATATCCACTAAATGAGGGAATAATATGTGTGAGGGTACCCCAGGAGAGTTCCAAATGTGTGGGGGTAGAATATATATCCCACGGGGGTAAAATTGAAAGAAGTTGAAACAAATTTTTTTTTGGACTTAGTCATTTTTCCGGCGTTTATCAGACTTTCAGATAGGGGAAATGTCAGTGAGCATTCCGATTTCAGTTCCAGAGCGATTCGCCCAATGAGTCCTTGTTATTTAGTCGTTTTGAGACAATTTTCTGGATTTTTGAAAATTTCACTTTTTTCTGAAAATATCCACTAAATGAGGGAATAATATGTGTGAGGGTACCGCAGGAGAGTTCCAAATGTGTGTGGGTAGAATATATATCCAACGGGGGTAAAATTCAAAAAAGTTGAAAAAAATTTTTTTTTGGAATTAGTCATTTTTCCAACGTTTATCAGACTTTCAGATAGGGGAAATGTCAGTGAGCATTCCGATTTCAGTTCCAGAGCGATTCGCCCAGTGAGTCCTTGATATTTAGTCATTTTCAGCCAATTTTCTGGATTTTTGAAAATTTCACTTTTTTGTGAAAATATCCACTAAACGATGGAATAATATGTGTGAGGGTACCCCAGGAGAGTTCCAAATGTGTGTGGGTATAATATATATCCCACGGTGGTAAAATTGAAAAAAGTTGAAAAAAAATTTTTTTGGACATAGTCATTTTTCTGGCGTTTATCAGACTTTCAGATAGGGGAAATGTCAGTGAACATTCCGATTTCAGTTCCAGAGCGATTCGCCCAATGAGTCCTTGTTATTTAGTCTTTTTCAGCTAATTTTCTGGATTTTTGAAAATTTCACTTTTTTGTGAAAATATCCACTAAATGAGGGAATAATATGTGTGAGGGTACCCCAGGAGAGTTCCACATGTGTGTGGGTAGAATATATATCCAGCGGGGGTAAAATTTCAAAAATTTAAAAAAATTTTTTTTTTTGGACTTAGTCATTTTTCCGGCGTTTATCAGACTTTCAGATAGGGGAAATGTCAGTGAGCGTTCCGATTTCAGTTCCAGAGCAATTAGACCAGTGAGTCCTTGATATTTAGTCATTTTCAGCCAATTTTCTGAATTTTTGAAAATGTCACTTTTTTGTGAAAATATCCACTAAATGAGGGAATAATATGTGTGAGGGTACCCCAGGAGAGTTCCAAATGTGTGTGGGTAGAATATATATCCCACGGGGGTAAAATTGAAAGAAGTTGAAATAAATTTTTTTTTGGAATTAGTCATTTTTCCGACGTTTATCAGACTTTCAGATAGGGGAAATGTCAGTGAGCATTCCGATTTCAGTTCCAGAGCGATTCGCCCAATGAGTCCTTGTTATTTAGTCGTTTTCTGACAATTTTCTGGATTTTTGAAAATTTCACTTTTTTGTGAAACTATCCACTAAATGAGGGAATAATAGGTGTGAGGGTACCCCAGGAGAGTTCCACATTTGTGTGGGTAGAATATATATCCCACGGGGGTAAAATTGAAAAAAGTTGAAAAAAATTATTTTTTGGACTTAGTCATTTTTCTCCCATTTATCAGACTTTCAGATAGGGGAAATGTCAGTGAGTGTTCCGATTTCAGTTCCAGAGCGATTCGCCTTATGAGTCCTTGTTATTTAGTCTTTTTCAGCTAATTTTCTGGATTTTTGAAAATTTCACTTTTTTTGTGAAACTATCCACTAAATGAGGGAATAATAGGTGTGAGGGTACCCCAGGAGAGTTCCACATGTGTGTGGGTAGAATATATATCCAGCGGGGGTAAAATTAAAAAAATTTGAAAACATTATTTTTTTTGGACTTAGTCATTTTTCTGGCGTTTATCAGACTTTCAGATAGGGGAAATGTCAGTGAACATTCCGATTTCAGTTCCAGAGCGATTCGCCCAATGAGTCCTTGTTATTTAGTCTTTTTCAGCTAATTTTCTGGATTTTTGAAAATTTCACTTTTTTATGAAAATATCCACTAAATGAGGGAATAATATGTGTGAGGGTACCCCAGGAGAGTTCCACATGTGTGTGGGTAGAATATATATCCAGCGGGGGTAAAATTTCAAAAATTTTTTTTTTTTGGACTTAGTCATTTTTCCGGCGTTTATCAGACTTTCAGATAGGGGAAATGTCAGTGAGCGTTCCGATTTCAGTTCCAGAGCGATTCGCCCAATGAGTCCTTGATATTTTGTCATTTTCAGCCAATTTTCTGAATTTTTGAAAATGTCACTTTTTTGTGAAAATATCCACTAAATGAGGGAATAATATGTGTGAGGGTACCCCAGGAGAGTTCCAAATGTGTGTGGGTAGAATATATATCCAGCGGGGGTAAAATTCAAAAAAGTTGAAAAAAATTTTTTTTTGGAATTAGTCATTTTTCCGACGTTTATCAGACTTTCAGATAGGGGAAATGTCAGTGAGCATTCCGATTTCAGTTCCAGAGCGATTCGCCCAATGAGTCCTTGTTATTTAGTCGTTTTCTGACAATTTTCTGGATTTTTGAAAATTTCACTTTTTTGTGAAACTATCCACTAAATGAGGGAATAATAGGTGTGAGGGTACCCCAGGAGAGTTCCACATTTGTGTGGGTAGAATATATATCCCACGGGGGTAAAATTGAAAAAAGTTGAAAAAAATTATTTTTTGGACTTAGTCATTTTTCTCCCATTTATCAGACTTTCAGATAGGGCAAATGTCAGTGAGCGTTCCGATTTCAGTTCCAGAGCGATTCATCCAATGAGTCCTTGATATTTAGTAGTTTTCAGCCAATTTTCTGGATTTTTCAAAATTTCACTTTTTTGTGAAAATATCCACTAAATGATGGAATAATTTGTGTGAGGGTACCCCAGGAGAGTTCCAAATGTGTGTGGGTAGAATATATATCCCACGGGGGTAAAAATGAAAAAAGTTGAAAAATATTTTTTTTTGGACTCAGTCATTTTTCCGGCGTTTATCAGACTTTCAGAGAGGGCAAATGTCAGTGAGCGTTCCGATTTCAGTTCCAGAGCGATTCGCCTTATGAGTCCATGTTATTTAGTCTTTTTCAGCTAATTTTCTGGATTTTTGAAAATGTCACTTTTTTGTGAAAATATCCACTAAATGAGGGAATAATATGTGTGAGGGTACCCCAGGAGAGTTCCAAATGTGTGTGGGTAGAATATATATCCCACGGGGGTAAAATTGAAAGAAGTTGAAACAAATTTTTTTTTGGACTTAGTCATTTTTCCGGCGTTTATCAGACTTTCAGATAGGGGAAATGTCAGTGAGCATTCCGATTTCAGTTCCAGAGCGATTCGCCCAATGAGTCCTTGTTATTTAGTCGTTTTGAGACAATTTTCTGGATTTTTGAAAATTTCACTTTTTTCTGAAAATATCCACTAAATGAGGGAATAATATGTGTGAGGGTACCCCAGGAGAGTTCCAAATGTGTGTGGGTAGAATATATATCCAACGGGGGTAAAATTCAAAAAAGTTGAAAAAAATTTTTTTTTGGAATTAGTCATTTTTCCAACGCTTATCAGACTTTCAGATAGGGGAAATGTCAGTGAGCATTCCGATTTCAGTTCCAGAGCGATTCGCCCAGTGAGTCCTTGATATTTAGTCATTTTCAGCCAATTTTCTGGATTTTTGAAAATTTCACTTTTTTGTGAAAATATCCACTAAACGAGGGAATAATATGTGTGAGGGTACCCCAGGAGAGTTCCAAATGTGTGTGGGTATAATATATATCCCACGGGGGTAAAATTGAAAAAAGTTGAAAAAAAATTTTTTTGGACATAGTCATTTTTCTGGCGTTTATCAGACTTTCAGATAGGGGAAATGTCAGTGAACATTCCGATTTCAGTTCCAGAGCGATTCGCCCAATGAGTCCTTGTTATTTAGTCTTTTTCAGCTAATTTTCTGGATTTTTGAAAATTTCACTTTTTTGTGAAAATATCCACTAAATGAGGGAATAATATGTGTGAGGGTACCCCAGGAGAGTTCCACATGTGTGTGGGTAGAATATATATCCAGCGGGGGTAAAATTTCAAAAATTTAAAAAATTTTTTTTTTTTGGACTTAGTCATTTTTCCGGCGTTTATCAGACTTTCAGATAGGGGAAATGTCAGTGAGCGTTCCGATTTCAGTTCCAGAGCAATTAGACCAGTGAGTCCTTGATATTTAGTCATTTTCAGCCAATTTTCTGAATTTTTGAAAATGTCACTTTTTTGTGAAAATATCCACTAAATGAGGGAATAATATGTGTGAGGGTACCCCAGGAGAGTTCCAAATGTGTGTGGGTAGAATATATATCCCACGGGGGTAAAATTGAAAGAAGTTGAAATAAATTTTTTTTTGGACTTAGTCATTTTTCCGACGTTTATCAGACTTTCAGATAGGGGAAATGTCAGTGAGCATTCCGATTTCAGTTCCAGAGCGATTCGCCCAATGAGTCCTTGTTATTTAGTCGTTTTGAGACAATTTTCTGGATTTTTGAAAATTTCACTTTTTTCTGAAAATATCCACTAAATGAGGGAATAATATGTGTGAGGGTACCCCAGGAGAGTTCCAAATGTGTGTGGGTAGAATATATATCCAGCGGGGGTAAAATACAAAAAAGTTGAAAAAATTTTTTTTTTGGAATTAGTCATTTTTCCGACGTTTATCAGACTTTCAGATAGGGGAAATGTCAGTGAGCATTCCGATTTCAGTTCCAGAGCGATTCGCCCAATGAGTCCTTGTTATTTAGTCGTTTTCTGACAATTTTCTGGATTTTTGAAAATTTCACTTTTTTGTGAAACTATCCACTAAATGAGGGAATAATAGGTGTGAGGGTACCCCAGGAGAGTTCCACATTTGTGTGGGTAGAATATATATCCCACGGGGGTAAAATTGAAAAAAGTTGAAAAAAATTATTTTTTGGACTTAGTCATTTTTCTCCCATTTATCAGACTTTCAGATAGGGGAAATGTCAGTGAGTGTTCCGATTTCAGTTCCAGAGCGATTCGCCTTATGAGTCCTTGTTACTTAGTCTTTTTCAGCTAATTTTCTGGATTTTTGAAAATTTCACTTTTTTGTGAAACTATCCACTAAATGAGGGAATAATAGGTGTGAGGGTACGCCAGGAGAGTTCCACATGTGTGTGGGTAGAATATATATCCAGCGGGGGTAAAATTAAAAAAATTTGAAAACATTATTTTTTTTGGACTTAGTCATTTTTCTGGCGTTTATCAGACTTTCAGATAGGGGAAATGTCAGTGAACATTCCGATTTCAGTTCCAGAGCGATTCGCCCAATGAGTCCTTGTTATTTAGTCTTTTTCAGCTAATTTTCTGGATTTTTGAAAATTTCACTTTTTTGTGAAAATATCCACTAAATGAGGGAATAATATGTGTGAGGGTACCCCAGGAGAGTTCCACATGTGTGTGGGTAGAATATATATCCAGCGGGGGTAAAATTTCAAAAATTAAAAAAATTTTTTTTTTTTGGACTTAGTCATTTTTCCGGCGTTTATCAGACTTTCAGATAGGGGAAATGTCAGTGAGCGTTCCGATTTCAGTTCCAGAGCAATTAGACCAGTGAGTCCTTGATATTTAGTCATTTTCAGCCAATTTTCTGAATTTTTGAAAATGTCACTTTTTTGTGAAAATATCCACTAAATGAGGGAATAATATGTGTGAGGGTACCCCAGGAGAGTTCCAAATGTGTGTGGGTAGAATATATATCCCACGGGGGTAAAATTGAAAGAAGTTGAAATAAATTTTTTTTTGGACTTAGTCATTTTTCCGACGTTTATCAGACTTTCAGATAGGGGAAATGTCAGTGAGCATTCCGATTTCAGTTCCAGAGCGATTCGCCCAATGAGTCCTTGTTATTTAGTCGTTTTGAGACAATTTTCTGGATTTTTGAAAATTTCACTTTTTTGTGAAAATATCCACTAAATGAGGGAATAATATGTGTGAGGGTACCCCAGGAGAGCTCCACATGTGTGTGGGTAGAATATATATCCAGCGGGGGTAAAATTTCAAAAATTTAAAAAATTTTTTTTTTTTGGACTTAGTCATTTTTCCGGCGTTTATCAGACTTTCAGATAGGGGAAATGTCAGTGAGCGTTCCGATTTCAGTTCCAGAGCAATTAGACCAGTGAGTCCTTGATATTTAGTCATTTTCAGCCAATTTTCTGAATTTTTGAAAATGTCACTTTTTTGTGAAAATATCCACTAAATGAGGGAATAATATGTGTGAGGGTACCCCAGGAGAGTTCCAAATGTGTGTGGGTAGAATATATATCCCACGGGGGTAAAATTGAAAGAAGTTGAAATAAATTTTTTTTTGGACTTAGTCATTTTTCCGACGTTTATCAGACTTTCAGATAGGGGAAATGTCAGTGAGCATTCCGATTTCAGTTCCAGAGCGATTCGCCCAATGAGTCCTTGTTATTTAGTCGTTTTGAGACAATTTTCTGGATTTTTGAAAATTTCACTTTTTTCTGAAAATATCCACTAAATGAGGGAATAATATGTGTGAGGGTACCCCAGGAGAGTTCCAAATGTGTGTGGGTAGAATATATATCCAGCGGGGGTAAAATACAAAAAAGTTGAAAAAATTTTTTTTTTGGAATTAGTCATTTTTCCGACGTTTATCAGACTTTCAGATAGGGGAAATGTCAGTGAGCATTCCGATTTCAGTTCCAGAGCGATTCGCCCAATGAGTCCTTGTTATTTAGTCGTTTTCTGACAATTTTCTGGATTTTTGAAAATTTCACTTTTTTGTGAAACTATCCACTAAATGAGGGAATAATAGGTGTGAGGGTACCCCAGGAGAGTTCCACATTTGTGTGGGTAGAATATATATCCCACGGGGGTAAAATTGAAAAAAGTTGAAAAAAATTATTTTTTGGACTTAGTCATTTTTCTCCCATTTATCAGACTTTCAGATAGGGGAAATGTCAGTGAGTGTTCCGATTTCAGTTCCAGAGCGATTCGCCTTATGAGTCCTTGTTACTTAGTCTTTTTCAGCTAATTTTCTGGATTTTTGAAAATTTCACTTTTTTGTGAAACTATCCACTAAATGAGGGAATAATAGGTGTGAGGGTACGCCAGGAGAGTTCCACATGTGTGTGGGTAGAATATATATCCAGCGGGGGTAAAATTAAAAAAATTTGAAAACATTATTTTTTTTGGACTTAGTCATTTTTCTGGCGTTTATCAGACTTTCAGATAGGGGAAATGTCAGTGAACATTCCGATTTCAGTTCCAGAGCGATTCGCCCAATGAGTCCTTGTTATTTAGTCTTTTTCAGCTAATTTTCTGGATTTTTGAAAATTTCACTTTTTTGTGAAAATATCCACTAAATGAGGGAATAATATGTGTGAGGGTACCCCAGGAGAGTTCCACATGTGTGTGGGTAGAATATATATCCAGCGGGGGTAAAATTTCAAAAATTAAAAAAATTTTTTTTTTTTGGACTTAGTCATTTTTCCGGCGTTTATCAGACTTTCAGATAGGGGAAATGTCAGTGAGCGTTCCGATTTCAGTTCCAGAGCAATTAGACCAGTGAGTCCTTGATATTTAGTCATTTTCAGCCAATTTTCTGAATTTTTGAAAATGTCACTTTTTTGTGAAAATATCCACTAAATGAGGGAATAATATGTGTGAGGGTACCCCAGGAGAGTTCCAAATGTGTGTGGGTAGAATATATATCCCACGGGGGTAAAATTGAAAGAAGTTGAAATAAATTTTTTTTTGGACTTAGTCATTTTTCCGACGTTTATCAGACTTTCAGATAGGGGAAATGTCAGTGAGCATTCCGATTTCAGTTCCAGAGCGATTCGCCCAATGAGTCCTTGTTATTTAGTCGTTTTGAGACAATTTTCTGGATTTTTGAAAATTTCACTTTTTTGTGAAACTATCCACTAAATGTGGGAATAATAGGTGTGAGGGTACCCCAGGAGAGTTCCACATGTGTGTGGGTAGAATATATATCCAGCGGGGGTAAAATTAAAAAAATTTGAAAACATTATTTTTTTTGGACTTAGTCATTTTTCCGGCGTTTATCAGACTTTCAGATAGGGCAAATGTCAGTGAGCGTTCCGATTTCAGTTCCAGAGCGATTCGCCCTATGAGTCCTTGTTATTTAGTCGTTTTCAGTCAACTTTCTGGATTTTTGAAAATTTCACTTTTTGTGAAAATATCCACTAAATGAGGGAATAATATGTGTGAGGGTACCCCAGGAGAGTTCCAAATGTGTGTGGGTAGAATATATATCCCACGGGGGTAAAATTGAAAAAAGTTTAAAACATTTTTTTTTTGGACTTAGTCATTTTTTCGGCGTTTATCAGACTTTCAGATAGGGCAAATGTCAGTGAGCGTTCCGATTTCAGTTCCAGAGCGATTCGCCCAGTGAGTCCTTGATATTTAGTCATTTTCAGCCAATTTTATGGATTTCTGAAAATTTCACTTTTTTGTGAAAATATCCACTAAATGAGGGAATAATATGTGTGAGGGTACCCCAGGAGAGTTCCAAATGTGTGTGGGTAGAATATATATCCCACTGGGGTAAAATTGAAAAAAGTTGAAAACATTTTTTTTTTGGACTTAGTCATTTTTCCGGCGTTTATCAGACTTTCAGATAGGGCAAATGTCAGTGAGCGTTCCGATTTCAGCTCCAGAGCGATTCGCCCAATGAGTCCTTGATATTTAGTCGTTTTCAGGCAATTTTCTGGATTTTTGAAAATTTCACCTTTTTGAGAAAATATCCACTAAATGAGGGAATAATATGTGTGAGGGTACCCCAGGAGAGTTCCAAATGTGTGTGGGTAGAATATATATCCCACGGGGTAAAATTGAAAAAAGTTTAAAAAATTTTTTTCTTGGACTTAGTCATTTTTCCGGCGTTTATCAGACTTTCAGATAGGGGAAATGTCAGTGAGCGTTCCGATTTCAGTTCCAGAGCGATTCGCCCAATGAGTCCTTGATATTTAGTCGTTTTCAGCCAATTTTCTGGATTTTTGAAAATTTCACTTTTTTGTGAAAATATTAACTAAATGAGGGAATAATAGGTGTGAGGGTACCCCAGGAGAGTTCCACATGTGTGTGGGTAGAATATATATCCAGCGGGGGTAAAATTAAAAAAATTTGAAAACATTATTTTTTTTGGACTTAGTCATTTTTCCGGCGTTTATCAGACTTTCAGATAGGGCAAATGTCAGTGAGCTTTCCGATTTCAGTGCCAGAGCGATTCGCCCAATGAGTCCTTGATATTTAGTCGTTCTCAGCCAATATTTTGGATTTTTGAAAAATTCACTTTTTGTGAAAATATCCACTAAATGAGGGAATAATATGTGTTAGGGTACCCCAGGAAAGTTCCAAATGTGTGTTGGTAGAATATATATCCCAGAGGGGTAAAATTGAAAAAGGTTGAAAAAAAATTTTTTTTTTGGACTTAATCATTTTTCCGGCGTTTATCAGACTTTTAGACAGGGGAAATGTCAGTGAGCATTCCGATTTCAGTTCCAGAGCGATTAGCCCAATGAGTCCTTGATATTTAGTCGTTTTCAGCCAATGTTCTGGATTTTTGAAAAGTTCACTTTTTTGTGAAAATATCCACTAAATGAGGGAATAATATGTGTTAGGGTACCCCAGGAAAGTTCCAAATGTGTGTGGGTAGAATATATATCCCACAGGGGTAAAATTGAAAAAAGTTTAAAAAAAATTTTTTTTGGACTTAGTCATTTTCCGGCGTTTATCAGACTTTCAGATAGGGGAAATGTTAGTGAGCGTTCAGATTTCAGTTCCAGAGCGATTCGCCTAATGAGTACTTGATATTTAGTCGTTTTCCGCCAATTTTCTGGATTTTGGAAAATTTCACGTTTTTGTGAAAATATCCACTAAATGAGGGAATAATATGTGTGAGGGTACCCCAGGATAGTTCCAAATGTGTGTGGGTAGAATATATATCCCACGGGGGTAAAATTGAAAAAAGTTGAAAAAAATTTTTTTTTGGACTTAGTCATTTTTCCGGCGTTTATCAGACTTTCAGATATGGGAAATGTCAGTGAGCATTCAGATTTCAGTTCCAGAGCGATTCGCCCAATGAGTCCTTGATATTTAGTCGTTTTCAGGCAATTTTCTGGATTTTTGAAAATTTCACCTTTTTGAGAAAATATCCACTAAATGAGGGAATAATATGTGTGAGGGTACCCCAGGAGAGTTCCAAATGTGTGTGGGTAGAATATATATCCCACGGGGTAAAATTGAAAAAAGTTAAAAAAATTTTTTTCTTGGACTTAGTCATTTTTCCGGCGTTTATCAGACTTTCAGATAGGGGAAATGTCAGTGAGCGTTCCGATTTCAGTTCCAGAGCGATTCGCCCAATGAGTCCTTGATATTTAGTCGTTTTCCGCCAATTTTCTGGATTTTGGAAAATTTCACGTTTTTGTGAAAATATCCACTAAATGAGGGAATAATATGTGTGAGGGAACCCAGGATAGTTCCAAATGTGTGTGGGTAGAATATATATCCCACGGGGGTAAAATTGAAAAAAGTTGAAAAAAATTTTTTTTTGGACTTAGTAATTTTTCTGGCGTTTATCAGACTTTCAGATAGGGGAAATGTCAGTGAGCGTTCCGATTTCAGTTCCAGAGCGATTCGCCCTGTGAGTCCTTGATATTTAGTCGTTTTCAGCCAATTTTCTGGATTTTTGAAAATTTCACTTTTTTGTGAAAATATCCACTAAATGAGGGAATAATATCTGTGAGGGTACCCCAGAAGAGTTCCAAATGTGTGTGGGTAGAATATATATCCCACGGGGTAAAATTGAAAAAAGTTTAAAAAAAATTTTTCTTGGACTTAGTCATTTTTCCGGCATTTATCAGACTTTCAGATAGGGGAAATGTCAGTGAGCGTTCCGATTTCAGTTCCAGAGCGATTCGCCCAATGAGTCCTTGATATTTAGTCGTTTTCAGCCAATTTTCTGGATTTTTGAAAATTTCACTTTTTTGTGAAAATATCCACTAAATGAGGGAATAATATGTGTGAGGGTACCCCAGGAGAGTTCCAAATGTGTGTAGGTAGAATATATATCCCACAGGGGTAAAATTAAAAAGGTTGAAAAAAAATTTTTTTTTGGACTTAATCATTTTTCCGGCATTTATCCGACTTTTAGACAGGGGAAATGTCAGTGAGCATTCCGATTTCAGTTCCAGAGCGATTCGTCCAATGAGTCCTTGATATTTAGTCGTTTTCCGCCAATTTTCTGGATTTTGGAAAATTTCACGTTTTTGTGAAAATATCCACTAAATGAGGGAATAATATGTGTGAGGGTACCCCAGAAGAGTTCCAAATGTGTGTGGGTAGAATATATATCCCACGGGGTAAAATTGAAAAAAGTTTAAAAAAAATATTTTTTGGACTTAGTCATTTTCCGGCGTTTATCAGACTTTCAGATAGGGGAAATGTTAGTGAGCGTTCAGATTTCAGTTCCAGAGTGATTCGCCCAATGAGTCCTTGATATTTAGTCGTTTTCCGCCAATTTTCTGGATTTTGGAAAATTTCACGTTTTTGTGAAAATATCCACTAAATGAGGGAATAATATGTGTGAGGGAACCCAGGATAGTTCCAAATGTGTGTGGGTAGAATATATATCCCACTGGGGTAAAATTGAAAAAAGTTGAAAAAAATTTTTTTTTGGACTTAGTAATTTTTCTGGCGTTTATCAGACTTTCAGATAGGGGAAATGTCAGTGAGCGTTCCGATTTCAGTTCCAGAGCGATTCGCCCAATGAGTCCTTGATATTTAGTCGTTTTCAGCCAATTTTCTGGATTTTTGAAAATTTCACTTTTTTGTGAAAATATTAACTAAATGAGGGAATAATAGGTGTGAGGGTACCCCAGGAGAGTTCCACATGTGTGTGGGTAGAATATATATCCAGCGGGGGTAAAATTAAAAAAATTTGAAAACATTATTTTTTTTGGACTTAGTCATTTTTCCAGCGTTTATCAGACTTTCAGATAGGGCAAATGTCAGTGAGCTTTCCGATTTCAGTGCCAGAGCGATTCGCCCAATGAGTCCTTGATATTTAGTCGTTCTCAGCCAATATTTTGGATTTTTGAAAAATTCACTTTTTGTGAAAATATCCACTAAATGAGGGAATAATATGTGTTAGGGTACCCCAGGAAAGTTCCAAATGTGTGTGTGTAGAATATATATCCCACAGGGGTAAAATTGAAAAAAGTTTAAAAAAAATTTTTTTTGGACTTAGTCATTTTCCGGCGTTTATCAGACTTTCAGATAGGGGAAATGTTAGTGAGCGTTCAGATTTCAGTTCCAGAGCGATTCGCCCAATGAGTCCTTGATATTTAGTCGTTTTCCGCCAATTTTCTGGATTTTGGAAAATTTCACGTTTTTGTGAAAATATCCACTAAATGAGGGAATAATATGTGTGAGGGTACCCCAGGATAGTTCCAAATGTGTGTGGGTAGAATATATATCCCACGGGGGTAAAATTGAAAAAAGTTGAAAAAAATTTTTTTTTGGACTTAGTCATTTTTCCGGCGTTTATCAGACTTTCAGATATGGGAAATGTCAGTGAGCATTCAGATTTCAGTTCCAGAGCGATTCGCCCAATGAGTCCTTGATATTTAGTCGTTTTCAGGCAATTTTCTGGATTTTTGAAAATTTCACCTTTTTGAGAAAATATCCACTAAATGAGGGAATAATATGTGTGAGGGTACCGCAGGAGAGTTCCAAATGTGTGTGGGTAGAATATATATCCCACGGGGTAAAATTGAAAAAAGTTAAAAAAAATTTTTTCTTGGACTTAGTCATTTTTCCGGCGTTTATCAGACTTTCAGATAGGGGAAATGTCAGTGAGCGTTCCGATTTCAGTTCCAGAGCGATTCGCCCAATGAGTCCTTGATATTTAGTCGTTTTCCGCCAATTTTCTGGATTTTGGAAAATTTCACGTTTTTGTGAAAATATCCACTAAATGAGGGAATAATATGTGTGAGGGAACCCAGGATAGTTCCAAATGTGTGTGGGTAGAATATATATCCCACGGGGGTAAAATTGAAAAAAGTTGAAAAAAATTTTTTTTTGGACTTAGTAATTTTTCTGGCGTTTATCAGACTTTCAGATAGGGGAAATGTCAGTGAGCGTTCCGATTTCAGTTCCAGAGCGATTCGCCCTGTGAGTCCTTGATATTTAGTCGTTTTCAGCCAATTTTCTGGATTTTTGAAAATTTCACTTTTTTGTGAAAATATCCACTAAATGAGGGAATAATATCTGTGAGGGTACCCCAGAAGAGTTCCAAATGTGTGTGGGTAGAATATATATCCCACGGGGTAAAATTGAAAAAAGTTTAAAAAAAAATTTTCTTGGACTTAGTCATTTTTCCGGCATTTATCAGACTTTCAGATAGGGGAAATGTCAGTGAGCGTTCCGATTTCAGTTCCAGAGCGATTCGCCCAATGAGTCCTTGATATTTAGTCGTTTTCAGCCAATTTTCTGGATTTTTGAAAATTTCACTTTTTTGTGAAAATATCCACTAAATGAGGGAATAATATGTGTGAGGGTACCCCAGGAGAGTTCCAAATGTGTGTAGGTAGAATATATATCCCACAGGGGTAAAATTGAAAAAGGTTGAAAAAAAATTTTTTTTTGGACTTAATCATTTTTCCGGCATTTATCCGACTTTTAGACAGGGGAAATGTCAGTGAGCATTCCGATTTCAGTTCCAGAGCGATTCGCCCAATGAGTCCTTGATATTTAGTCGTTTTCAGCCAATGTTCTGGATTTTTGAAAATTTCACTTTTTTGTGAAAATATCCACTAAATGAGGGAATAATATGTGTGAGGGTACCCCAGGAAAGTTCCAAATGTGTGTGGGTAGAATATATATCCCACGGGCTAAAATTGAAAAAAGTTGAAAAAATTTTTTTTTTGGACTTAGTCATTTTTCTGGCGTTTATCAGACTTTCAGATAGGGAAATGTCAGTGAGCATTCCAATTTCAGTTCCAGAGCGATTTGCCCAATTAGTCCTTGATATTTAGTCGTTTTCAGACAATTTTCTGGATTTTTGAAAATTTCACTTTTTTGTGAAAATATCCACTAAATGAGGGAATAATATGTGTGAGGTACCCCAGGAGAGTTCCAAATGTGTGTGGGTAGAATATATATCCCACAGGGGTAAAATTGAAAAAGGTTGAAAAAAAATTTTTTTTTGGACTTAATCATTTTTCCTGCATTTATCAGACTTTTAGATAGGGGAAATGTCAGTGAGCATTCCGATTTCAGATCCAGAGCGATTCGCCCAATGAGTGCTTGATATTTACTCATTTGAAGCCAATTTTCTGGATTTTTGAAAATTTCACTTTTTGTGAAAATATCCACTAAATGAGGGAATAATATGTGTGAGGGTACCCCAGGAGAGTTCCAAATGTGTGTGGGTAGAATATATATCCCACAGGGGTAAAATTGAAAAAAGTTGAAAAAAAAATTTTTTTGGACTTAGTCATTTTCCGGCGTTTATCAGACTTTCAGATAGGGGAAATGTTAGTGAGCGTTCAGATTTCAGTTCCAGAGCGATTCGCCCTGTGAGTCCTTGATATTTAGTCGTTTTCAGCCAATTTTCTGGATTTTTGAAAATTTCACTTTTTTGTGAAAATATCCACTAAATGAGGGAATAATATGTGTGAGGGTACCCCAGGAGAGTTCCAAATGTGTGGGTAGAATATATATCCCACGTGGGTAAAATTGAAAAAAGTTGAAAAAAATGTTTTTTTTGGACTTAGTCATTTTTCCGGCGTTGATCAGACTTTCAGATAGGGGAAATGTGAGTGAGCGTTCCGATTTCAGTTCGAGAGCGATTTGCTTAATGAGTCCTTGATATTTAGTCGTTTTCAGCCAATTTTCTGGATTTTTGAAAATTTCACTTTTTTGTGAAAATATCCACTAAATGAAGGAATAATTTGTGTGAGGGTACACCAGAAGAGTTCCAAATGTGTGTGGGTAGAATATATATCCCACGGGGTAAAATTGAAAAAAGTTTAAAAAAAAAATTTCTTGGACTTAGTCATTTTTCCGGCATTTATCAGACTTTCAGATAGGGGAAATGTCAGTGAGTGTTCCAATTTCAGTTCCAGAGCCATTCGCCCCATGAGTCCATGATATTTAGTCGTTTTCAGACAATTTTCTGGATTTTTGAAAATTTCACTTTTTTGTGAAAATATCCACTAAATGAGGGAATAATATGTGTGAGGGTACCCCAGGAGAGTTCCAAATGTGTGTGGGTAGAATATATATCCCACGGGGGTAAAATCGAAAAAAGTTGAAAAAAATTTTTTTTTGAACTTAGTCATTTTTCCTGCGTTTATCAGACTTTCAGATAGAGAAAATGTCAGTGAGCGTTCCGATTTCAGTTCCAGAGCGATTCGCCCAATGAGTCCTTGATATTTAGTCGTTTTCGGCCAATTTTCCAGATTTTTGAAAATTTCACTTTTTTGTTAAAACATCCACTAAATGAGGGAATAATTTGTGTGAGGGTACCCCAGGAGAGTTCCAAATGTGTGTGGGTAGAATATATATCCCACGGGGATAAAATTGAAAAAAGTTGAAAAAAAAATTTTTTTTGGACTTAGTCATTTTTCCGGCGTTCATCAGACTTTCAGATAGGGGAAATGTCAGTGAGCATTCCTATTTCAGTTCCAGAGCGATTCGCCCAATGAGTCCTTGATATTTAGTCGTTTTCCGCCAATTTTCTGGATTTTGGAAAATTTCACGTTTTTGTGAAAATATCCACTAAATGAGGGAATAATATGTGTGAGGGAACCCAGGATAGTTCCAAATGTGTGTGGGTAGAATATATATCCCACGGGGGTAAAATTGAAAAAAGTTGAAAAAAATTTTTTTTTGGACTTAGTAATTTTTCTGGCGTTTATCAGACTTTCAGATAGGGGAAATGTCAGTGAGCGTTCCGATTTCAGTTCCAGAGCGATTCGCCCTGTGAGTCCTTGATATTTAGTCGTTTTCAGCCAATTTTCTGGATTTTTGAAAATTTCACTTTTTTGTGAAAATATCCACTAAATGAGGGAATAATATCTGTGAGGGTACCCCAGAAGAGTTCCAAATGTGTGTGGGTAGAATATATATCCCACGGGGTAAAATTGAAAAAAGTTTAAAAAAAATTTTTCTTGGACTTAGTCATTTTTCCGGCATTTATCAGACTTTCAGATAGGGGAAATGTCAGTGAGCGTTCCGATTTCAGTTCCAGAGCGATTCGCCCAATGAGTCCTTGATATTTAGTCGTTTTCAGCCAATTTTCTGGATTTTTGAAAATTTCACTTTTTTGTGAAAATATCCACTAAATGAGGGAATAATATGTGTGAGGGTACCCCAGGAGAGTTCCAAATGTGTGTAGGTAGAATATATATCCCACAGGGGTAAAATTGAAAAAGGTTGAAAAAAAATTTTTTTTTGGACTTAATCATTTTTCCGGCATTTATCCGACTTTTAGACAGGGGAAATGTCAGTGAGCATTCCGATTTCAGTTCCAGAGCGATTCGCCCAATGAGTCCTTGATATTTAGTCGTTTTCAGCCAATGTTCTGGATTTTTGAAAATTTCACTTTTTTGTGAAAATATCCACTAAATGAGGGAATAATATGTGTGAGGGTACCCCAGGAAAGTTCCAAATGTGTGTGGGTAGAATATATATCCCACGGGGTAAAATTGAAAAAAGTTTAAAAAATTTTTTTCTTGGACTTAGTCATTTTTCCGGCGTTTATCAGACTTTCAGATAGGGGAAATGTCAGTGAGCGTTCCGATTTCAGTTCCAGAGCGATTCGCCCAATGAGTCCTTGATATTTAGTCGTTTTCAGCCAATTTTCTGGATTTTTGAAAATTTCACTTTTTTGTGAAAATATCCACTAAATGAGGGAATAATATGTGTGAGGGTACCCCAGAAGAGTTCCAAATGTGTGTGGGTAGAATATATATCCCACGGGGTAAAATTGAAAAAAGTTTAAAAAAAATATTTTTTGGACTTAGTCATTTTCCGGCGTTTATCAGACTTTCAGATAGGGGAAATGTTAGTGAGCGTTCAGATTTCAGTTCCAGAGTGATTCGCCCAATGAGTCCTTGATATTTAGTCGTTTTCCGCCAATTTTCTGGATTTTGGAAAATTTCACGTTTTTGTGAAAATATCCACTAAATGAGGGAATAATATGTGTGAGGGAACCCAGGATAGTTCCAAATGTGTGTGGGTAGAATATATATCCCACTGGGGTAAAATTGAAAAAAGTTGAAAAAAATTTTTTTTTGGACTTAGTAATTTTTCTGGCGTTTATCAGACTTTCAGATAGGGGAAATGTCAGTGAGCGTTCCGATTTCAGTTCCAGAGCGATTCGCCCAATGAGTCCTTGATATTTAGTCGTTTTCAGCCAATTTTCTGGATTTTTGAAAATTTCACTTTTTTGTGAAAATATTAACTAAATGAGGGAATAATATGTGTGAGGGTACCCCAGGAGAGTTCCACATGTGTGTGGGTAGAATATATATCCAGCGGGGGTAAAATTAAAAAAATTTGAAAACATTATTTTTTTTGGACTTAGTCATTTTTCCAGCGTTTATCAGACTTTCAGATAGGGCAAATGTCAGTGAGCTTTCCGATTTCAGTGCCAGAGCGATTCGCCCAATGAGTCCTTGATATTTAGTCGTTCTCAGCCAATATTTTGGATTTTTGAAAAATTCACTTTTTGTGAAAATATCCACTAAATGAGGGAATAATATGTGTTAGGGTACCCCAGGAAAGTTCCAAATGTGTGTTGGTAGAATATATATCCCAGAGGGGTAAAATTGAAAAAGGTTGAAAAAAAATTTTTTTTTTGGACTTAATCATTTTTCCGGCGTTTATCAGACTTTTAGACAGGGGAAATGTCAGTGAGCATTCCGATTTCAGTTCCAGAGCGATTAGCCCAATGAGTCCTTGATATTTAGTCGTTTTCAGCCAATGTTCTGGATTTTTGAAAAGTTCACTTTTTTGTGAAAATATCCACTAAATGAGGGAATAATATGTGTTAGGGTACCCCAGGAAAGTTCCAAATGTGTGTGTGTAGAATATATATCCCACAGGGGTAAAATTGAAAAAAGTTTAAAAAAAATTTTTTTTGGACTTAGTCATTTTCCGGCGTTTATCAGACTTTCAGATAGGGGAAATGTTAGTGAGCGTTCAGATTTCAGTTCCAGAGCGATTCGCCCAATGAGTCCTTGATATTTAGTCGTTTTCCGCCAATTTTCTGGATTTTGGAAAATTTCACGTTTTTGTGAAAATATCCACTAAATGAGGGAATAATATGTGTGAGGGTACCCCAGGATAGTTCCAAATGTGTGTGGGTAGAATATATATCCCACGGGGGTAAAATTGAAAAAAGTTGAAAAAAATTTTTTTTTGGACTTAGTCATTTTTCCGGCGTTTATCAGACTTTCAGATATGGGAAATGTCAGTGAGCATTCAGATTTCAGTTCCAGAGCGATTCGCCCAATGAGTCCTTGATATTTAGTCGTTTTCAGGCAATTTTCTGGATTTTTGAAAATTTCACCTTTTTGAGAAAATATCCACTAAATGAGGGAATAATATGTGTGAGGGTACCGCAGGAGAGTTCCAAATGTGTGTGGGTAGAATATATATCCCACGGGGTAAAATTGAAAAAAGTTAAAAAAAATTTTTTCTTGGACTTAGTCATTTTTCCGGCGTTTATCAGACTTTCAGATAGGGGAAATGTCAGTGAGCGTTCCGATTTCAGTTCCAGAGCGATTCGCCCAATGAGTCCTTGATATTTAGTCGTTTTCCGCCAATTTTCTGGATTTTGGAAAATTTCACGTTTTTGTGAAAATATCCACTAAATGAGGGAATAATATGTGTGAGGGAACCCAGGATAGTTCCAAATGTGTGTGGGTAGAATATATATCCCACGGGGGAAAAATTGAAAAAAGTTGAAAAAAATTTTTTTTTGGACTTAGTAATTTTTCTGGCGTTTATCAGACTTTCAGATAGGGGAAATGTCAGTGAGCGTTCCGATTTCAGTTCCAGAGCGATTCGCCCTGTGAGTCCTTGATATTTAGTCGTTTTCAGCCAATTTTCTGGATTTTTGAAAATTTCACTTTTTTGTGAAAATATCCACTAAATGAGGGAATAATATCTGTGAGGGTACCCCAGAAGAGTTCCAAATGTGTGTGGGTAGAATATATATCCCACGGGGTAAAATTGAAAAAAGTTTAAAAAAAAATTTTCTTGGACTTAGTCATTTTTCCGGCATTTATCAGACTTTCAGATAGGGGAAATGTCAGTGAGCGTTCCGATTTCAGTTCCAGAGCGATTCGCCCAATGAGTCCTTGATATTTAGTCGTTTTCAGCCAATTTTCTGGATTTTTGAAAATTTCACTTTTTTGTGAAAATATCCACTAAATGAGGGAATAATATGTGTGAGGGTACCCCAGGAAAGTTCCAAATGTGTGTGGGTAGAATATATATCCCACGGGCTAAAATTGAAAAAAGTTGAAAAAATTTTTTTTTTGGACTTAGTCATTTTTCTGGCGTTTATCAGACTTTCAGATAGGGAAATGTCAGTGAGCATTCCAATTTCAGTTCCAGAGCGATTTGCCCAATGAGTCCTTGATATTTAGTCGTTTTCAGACAATTTTCTGGATTTTTGAAAATTTCACTTTTTTGTGAAAATATCCACTAAATGAGGGAATAATATGTGTGAGGTACCCCAGGAGAGTTCCAAATGTGTGTGGGTAGAATATATATCCCACAGGGGTAAAATTGAAAAAGGTTGAAAAAAAATTTTTTTTTGGACTTAATCATTTTTCCTGCATTTATCAGACTTTTAGATAGGGGAAATGTCAGTGAGCATTCCGATTTCAGCTCCAGAGCGATTCGCCCAATGAGTGCTTGATATTTACTCATTTGAAGCCAATTTTCTGGATTTTTGAAAATTTCACTTTTTGTGAAAATATCCACTAAATGAGGGAATAATATGTGTGAGGGTACCCCAGGAGAGTTCCAAATGTGTGTGGGTAGAATATATATCCCACAGGGGTAAAATTGAAAAAAGTTGAAAAAAAATTTTTTTTGGACTTAGTCATTTTCCGGCGTTTATCAGACTTTCAGATAGGGGAAATGTTAGTGAGCGTTCAGATTTCAGTTCCAGAGCGATTCGCCCAATGAGTCCTTGATATTTAGTCGTTTTCCGCCAATTTTCTGGATTTTGGAAAATTTCACGTTTTTGTGAAAATATCCACTAAATGAGGGAATAATATGTGTGAGGGTTCCCCAGGATAGTTCCAAATGTGTGTGGGTAGAATATATATCCCACGGGGGTAAAATTGAAAAAAGTTGAAAAAATTTTTTTTTTGGATTTAGTAATTTTTCTGGCGTTTATCAGACTTTCAGATAGGGGAAATGTCAGTGAGCGTTCCGATTTCAGTTCCAGAGTGATTCGCCCTGTGAGTCCTTGATATTTAGTCGTTTTCAGCCAATTTTCTGGATTTTTGAAAATTTCACTTTTTTGTGAAAATATCCACTAAATGAGGGAATAATATGTGAGGGTACCCCAGGAGAGTTCCAAATGTGTGGGTAGAATATATATCCCACGTGGGTAAAATTGAAAAAAGTTGAAAAAAATGTTTTTTTTGGACTTAGTCATTTTTCCGGCGTTGATCAGACTTTCAGATAGGGGAAATGTGAGTGAGCGTTCCGATTTCAGTTCGAGAGCGATTTGCTTAATGAGTCCTTGATATTTAGTCGTTTTCAGCCAATTTTCTGGATTTTTGAAAATTTCACTTTTTTGTGAAAATATCCACTAAATGAAGGAATAATTTGTGTGAGGGTACACCAGAAGAGTTCCAAATGTGTGTGGGTAGAATATATATCCCACGGGGTAAAATTGAAAAAAGTTTAAAAAAAAAATTTCTTGGACTTAGTCATTTTTCCGGCGTTTATCAGACTTTCAGATAGGGGAAATGTCAGTGAGTGTTCCAATTTCAGTTCCAGAGCCATTCGCCCCATGAGTCCATGATATTTAGTCGTTTTCAGACAATTTTCTGGATTTTTGAAAATTTCACTTTTTTGTGAAAATATCCACTAAATGAGGGAATAATATGTGTGAGGGTACCCCAGGAGAGTTCCAAATGTGTGTGGGTAGAATATATATCCCACGGGGGTAAAATCGAAAAAAGTTGAAAAAATTTTTTTTTTGAACTTAGTCATTTTTCCTGCGTTTATCAGACTTTCAGATAGAGAAAATGTCAGTGAGCGTTCCGATTTCAGTTCCAGAGCGATTCGCCCAATGAGTCCTTGATATTTAGTCGTTTTCAGCCAATTTTCTGGATTTTTAAAAATTTCACTTTTTTGTGAAAATATCCACTAAATGAGGGAATAATATGTGTGAGGGTACCCCAGGAGAGTTCCAAATGTGTGTGAGTAGAATATATATCCCACGGGGGTAAAATTGAAAAAAGTTAAAAAAAAATTTTTCTTGGACTGTCATTTTTCCTGCGTTTATCAGACTTTCACATAGGTGAAATGTGAGTGAGCGTTCCGCTTTCAGTTCCAGAGCGATTCGCCCAATGAGTCCTTGATATTTAGTGGTTTTCAGCCAATTTTCTGGATTTTTGAAAATTTCACTTTTTTGTGAAAATATCCACTAAATGAGGGAATAATATGTGTGAGGGTACCCCAGGAGAGTTCCAAATGTGTTTGGGTAGAATATGAATCCCACGGGGATAAAATTGAAAAAAGTTGAAAAAAAAATTTTTTTTGGACTTAGTCATTTTTCCGGCGTTCATCAGACTTTCAGATAGGGGAAATGTCAGTGAGCGTTCAGATTTCAGTTCCAGCGCGATTCGCCCAATGAGTCCTTGATATTTAGTCGTTTTCAGGCAATTTTCTGGATTTTTGAAAATTTCACCTTTTTGAGAAAATATCCACTAAATGAGGGAATAATATGTGTGAGGGTACCCCAGGAGAGTTCCAAATGTGTGTGGGTAGAATATATATCCCACACAGGGGTAAAATTGAAAAAGTTGAAATAAAAATTTTTTTGGACTTAGTAATTTTTCCGGCGTTTATCAAACTTTCAGACAGGGGAAATGTCAGTGAGTGATCCGATTTCAGTTCCAGAGCGATTCGCCCAATGAGTCCTTGATATTTAGTCGTTTTCAGCCAATCTTCTGGATTTTTGAAAATTTCACTTTTTTGTGAAAATATCCACTAAATGAGGGAATAATATGTGTGAGGGTACCCCAGGAGAGTTCCAAATGTGTTTTGGTAGAATATATATCCCACGGGGGTAAAATTGAAATAAGATGAAAAAAATTTTTTTTTGGACTTAGTCATTTTTACGGCATTCATCAGACTTTCAGATAGGGGAAATGTCAGTGAGCGTTCCGATTTCAGTTCCAAACTGATTCGCCCAATGAGTCCTTGATATTTAGTCGTTTTCAGCCAATTTTCTGGATTTTTAAAAATGTCACTTTTTTGCGAAAATATCCACTAAATGAGGGAATAATATGTGTGAGGGTACCCCAGGAGAGTTCCAAATGTGTGGGTAGAATATATATCCCACGTGGGTAAAATTGAAAAAAGTTGAAAAAAATGTTTTTTTTGGACTTAGTCATTTTTCCGGCGTTTATCAGACTTTCAGATAGGGGAAATGTGAGTGAGCGTTCCGATTTCAGTTTGAGAGCGATTTGCCCAATGAGTCCTTGATATTTAGTCGTTTTCAGCCAATTTTCTGGATTTTTGAAAATTTCACTTTTTTGTGAAAATATCCACTAAATGAAGGAATAATTTGTGTGAGGGTACACCAGAAGAGTTCCAAATGTGTGTGGGTAGAATATATATCCCACGGGGTAAAATTGAAAAAAGTTTAAAAAAAAAATTTCTTGGACTTAGTCATTTTTCCGGCGTTTATCAGACTTTCAGATAGGGGAAATGTGAGTGAGCGTTCCGATTTCAGTTCGAGAGCGATTTGCCCAATGAGTCCTTGATATTTAGTCGTTTTCAGCCAATTTTCTGTTTTTTAGAAAATTTCACTTTTTTGTGAAAATATCCACTAAATGAGGGCATAATATGTGTGAGGGTACCCCAGGAGAGTTCCAAATGTGTGTGGGTAGAATATGAATCCCACGGGGATAAAATTGAAAAAAGTTGAAAAAAAAATTTTTTTTGGACTTAGTCATTTTTCCGGCGTTCATCAGACTTTCAGATAGGGGAAATGTCAGTGAGCATTCCTATTTCAGTTCCAGAGCGATTCGCCCAATGAGTCCTTGATATTTAGTCGTTTTCAACCAATTTTGTGTAATTTTGAAAATTTCACGTTTTTGTGAAACTATCCACTAAATGAGGGCATAATATGTGTGAGGGTACCCCAGGAGAGTTCCAAATGTGTGTGGGTAGAATATGAATCCCACGGGGATAAAATTGAAAAAAAAATTTTTTTTGTACTTAGTCATTTTTCCGGCGTTCATCAGACTTTCAGATAGGGGAAATGTCAGTGAGCGTTCCGATTTCAGTTCCAGAGCGATTCGCCCAATGAGTCCTTGATATTTAGTCGTTTTCAGCCAATTTTCTGGATTTTTAAAAATTTCACTTTTTTGTGAAAATATCCACTAAATGAGGGAATAATATGTGTGAGGGTACCCCAGGAGAGTTCCAAATGTGTGTGGGTAGAATATATATCCCACGGGGATAAAATTGAAAAAAGTTGAAAAAAATTTTTTTTTGGACTTAGTAATTTTTCCGGCGTTTATCAGACTTTCAGATAGGGGAAATGTCAGTGAGTGTTCCGATTTCAGTTCCAGAGCGATTCGCCCAATGAGTCCTTGATATTTAGTCGTTTTCAGCCAATTTTCTGGTTTTTAGAAAATTTCACTTTTTTGTGAAAATATCCACTAAATGAGGGCATAATATGTGTGAGGGTACCCCAGGAGAGTTCCAAATGTGTGTGGGTAGAATATATATCCCACGGGGATAAAATTGAAAAAAGTTGAAAAAAAATTTTTTTTGGACTTAGTAATTTTTCCTGCGTTCATCAGACTTTCAGATAGGGGAAATGTGAGTGAGCGTTCTGCTTTCAGTTCCAGAGCGATTCGCACCATGAGTACTTGATATTTAGTCGTTTTCAGCCAATTTTCTGGATTTTTGAAAATTTCACTTTTTTGTGAAAATATCCACTAAATGAGAGAATAATATGTGTGAGGGTACCCCAGGAGAGTTCCAAATGTGTGTGGGTAGAATATATATCCCACGGGGATAAAATTGAAAAAAGTTGAAAAAAAATTTTTTTTGGACTTAGTAATTTTTCCGGCATTTATCAGACTTTCAGATAGGGGAAATGTCAGTGAGCGTTCCGATTTCAGTTCCAGAGCGATTCGCCCAATGAGTCCTTGATATTTAGTCGTTTTCAGCCAATTTTCTGGATTTTTGAAAATTTCACTTTTTTTGTGAAAATATCCACTAAATGAGGGAATAATATGTGTGAGGGTACCCCAAAAGAGTTCCAAATGTGTGTGGGTAGAATATATATTCCACGGGGGTAAAATTGAAAAAAGTTGAAAAAATTTTTTTTTTGGACTTAGTAATTTTTCCGGCGTTCATCAGACTTTCAGATAGCGGAAATGTCAGTGAGCGTTTCGATTTCAGTTCCAGAGCGATTCGCCCTATAAGTCCTTGATATTTAGTCGTTTTCAGTCAATTTTGTGTAATTTTGAAAATTTCACTTTTTTGTGAAAATATCCACTAAATGAGAGAATAATATGTGTGAGGGTACCCCAGGAGAGTTCCAAATGTGTGTGGGTAGAATATATATCCCACGGGGATAAAATTGAAAAAAGTTGAAAAAAAATTTTTTTGGGACTTAGTAATTTTTCCGGCATTTATCAGACTTTCAGATAGGGGAAATGTCAGTGAGCGTTCCGATTTCAGTTCCAGAGCGATTCGCCCAATGAGTCCTTGATATTTAGTCGTTTTCAGCCAATTTTCTGGATTTTTAAAAATTTCACTTTTTTGTGAAAATATCCACTAAATGAGGGAATAATATGTGTGAGGGTACCCCAGGAGAGTTCCAAATGTGTTTAGGTAGAATATATATCCATGTTATCCATGTTATATATATATAACAATAAGAACATGGAAGAGTCCAGGAGCCATTTGGTGAGCTGCATATCCTGCTACATGTTCACAGACTTGCCAGTGGAAAAGCCAAACTTCACATGCCAGAAATGCAAGCTTGTGTCCCTGTTGGAGGAAAAGTTGCGAAATCTAGAAGAGAGGTTAACTACCTTGAAAATCATTAAGGAAGGTGAAGAGTTCTTAGACAGAGCAGAATTATCTCTTCATGATTCAGAAAGAGAAGAAATTCTCTCTGCACCTGAGGAAACAGAGGAATGGAAGCATGTGACCCAGAGAAGCAGGAGGATCGAGAGGCAGTCAGCACCCATACTGCTCAGGAACCAGTACCAGGCTCTCACGCAGGAGAACCATGAAGAAATACAGCAAGATAAGACTTTGCCAGCAATGAATAACCTTGTAAGCCCTCAGAATCCTCCTGGATGGAGAAAGAAGAATGTTGTGAAGAAAAAACGGAGAGTGGTGGTCATGGGGGATTCCCTGTTAAGAGGAACAGAGGCCGCTATCTGCAGACCAGACATAACCTCAAGAGAAATGTGCTGTCTTCCAGGAGCAAAAATTAAAGATGTGTCTGACAGGATATCAAGACTCTTCAGACCTACAGATCACTACCCATTCCTGCTAATACATGTGGGGACAAATGACACCGCAAGAAAGGACCTGGAAACCATCTGCAGTGACTTTGAAGACTTAGGCAAGAAAGTGAAAGAATTGGGAGCGCAGGTGGTCTTCTCATCCATCCTCCCAGTGGATGGCCATGGAACAATGAGGTGGAATAAGATTCTACAGGTGAATAACTGGCTACGTCGATGGTGCCGTCAACAAGGATTTGGATTTCTGGATCACGGAATGAATTACCTATACGATGGACTACTTGCTAGAGATGGGGTGCACCTTACGAAGACTGGAAAACATGTATTTGGAAGTCGCCTTGCTACACTCATCAGGAGAGCTTTAAACTAGAACAATGTGGGAAGGGAAGCAAAAGGCCAGAAAAAGCCATACAGCTGACAAATACTATTGAGATCTCTGCTACTGGAAGTGGAAAGGAAGAACAAAGACAAAAAAATCTAAATAATAAAAATATGGGAGGAAGAGAAACCAATCACAAACTAAAATGTTTTTATACAAATGCACAAAGCATGGGCAACAAACAAGGAGAATTGGAAGTACTAACGCAGGAAAAGAAATATGATGTCATTGGAATCACTGAAACTTGGTGGGACGATACACATGATTGGAATAAAAGGCTAAAAGGATACAACTTATTTGCAAGAAACAGACTTGATAAACGAGGAGGAGGTGTTGCATTGTATGTTAGAAAAGCGTATATCTGCACAGAGATTGAAGCTTCAGAGACTGGGAGTTCTGTGGAAACTGTTTGGGTAAGAATACAAGGAGAGAACAACGGAAAGGACACCATTGTAGGCATTTACTACAGGCCACCTGGGCAAGCTGAAGATATGGATGAACTCTTTATGTATCAAATGACCAAGTTCTCCAAAAAATATGACGTAGTGGTCATGGGAGATTTCAACTATCCAGACATTTGTTGGGAATCTCTCTCAAGTAAAACTAACAGGTCAAGCAAATTCTTATCCTCTCTTGCTGACAACTTTATCTTCCAAAAGGTAGGGGAGAAAACAAGGGGATCTGCTACTTTGGATCTAATTCTTATAAACAGGGAGGAAATGGTTGAGGAGGTAAAGGTGGCTGGGACCCTAGGAGGCAGCGATCATGCTATTATAGAATTTTGGATAACTAGAGGAGGAAGACATGTGAAGACTCAAACTTCAAGGTTAGATTTTAGAAAGGCAGATTTTAAGAGACTCAGAAAGAGAATAGGAGGGATCCAATGGCTGGATGTCCTTAAGGACAAAAATGTCCAGGAAGGATGGGAAATTTTTAAAAATGAGATTCTCAAAGCACAATCGTTAACAATCCCGAAAAGTAGGAAGAATGGGAAGCATTTAAGGAAACCAGGATGGATGAACACAGAACTTAAACACATGCTAAAAAGAAAGAAAGAAATGTTTATTAAATGGAAAGAGGGAGGCATATCTAAAGAAGATTATAATGCAGTCTGCAGATCCTGTAGGGCACGTATCAGGTTAGCTAAAGCTGACAATGAATTAAGGCTTGCAAGAGATGTCAAAAGCAATAAAAAAGGATTTTGGGGGTATGTCAAAAGTAAAAGAAAAGTCAAAGATGCTATAGGATTTTTACAGGATGAAAATGGAGAAATGGTAAGAGAGGATGTTGAGAAGGCCGAACTTTTTAATTCCTATTTTGCATCTGTTTTCTCTCAGAAAGAAAATGTAACATCAACTGATCTTCACTGTCCTTTTAAAGGAATAGAGGAATCCAAGTTATCAGTAAACAGAAAGATTGTGAGGGAATATTTAGCTAACATAAATGAGTTCAAGTCTCCAGGTCCAGATGAATTACACCCCAGAGTACTGAAGGAGATTGTAGAAGAAATTTTAGAACCACTCTCCATAATCTTTGAAAATTCTTGGAGAACAGGAGAAGTCCCAGAAGACTGGAGAAGAGCAAATGTTGTTCCTATCTTCAAAAAGGGGAAGAAGGTGGACCCAGGGAACTATAGGCCGGTGAGTCTGACTTCTATACCAGGAAAGATCTTTGAACAAATTATTAAACAACATGAATGTAAGTACATGGATAAGAATGAAGTGATTAACCAGAGTCAGCATGGGTTTGTAACTAACAAGTCATGTCAGACTAACTTAATTTCCTTCTATGACAGAATCACTGACTGGGTAGATCAGGGAAATGCTGTAGATATAGTATATCTTGACTTCAGCAAAGCATTTGACAAAGTATCTCACATCATCCTTATTGAAAAAATGACCAAGTATGCAATGGACCAGGCAACTGTTAGGTGGATTCATAACTGGCTTAGTGATCGGACTCAAAGGGTGGTTGTAAATGGCTTCACATCCAGCTGGATGAATGTCTCAAGTGGGGTACCACAGGGCTCCGTCCTGGGACCTGTATTGTTCAACATCTTTATCAATGATTTAGATGAAGGAATTGAGGGTAAACTGATTAAATTTGCTGATGACACAAAGCTAGGAGGGATAGCTAATACTAGAGAAGAGAGAGAGAGGATTCAAAAAGACCTAAATAAACTGGAGCAGTGGGCAGCAACCAACAGAATGGTTTTTAACAGGGAAAAATGCAAAGTACTACATCTGGGCAATAAAAATGAAAAAAGCATATACAGAATGGGAGGAATAGAGCTAAGCAACAGTACATGTGAAAAAGACTTAGGTATACTAATAGATCATAGACTGAACATGAGTCAACAGTGTGATGCAGCAGCAAAAAAGGCAAATACAATTCTGGGATGTATTAACAGAAGCATACAGTCTAGATCACGTGAAGTCATTATCGGTCTTTACTCCTCTTTGGTCAGACCTCATCTGGAATACTGTGTACAGTTTTGGGCACCACATTTTAAAAAAGACATAGACAAACTGGAGCAAGTTCAGAGAAGAGCGACCAGAATGGTGACTGGTCTGCAAACCATGTCCTATGAGGAACGGTTGCAGGTTTTGGGAATGTTTAGCTTGCAAAAAAGAAGACTGAGAGGAGACTTAATAGCTGTCTACAAATATGTCAAGGGCTGTCACATTGTAGAAGGATCATCTTTATTCTCATTTGCACAAGGAAAGACTAGAAGCAATGGGATGAAACTAAATGGGAGGAGACACAGATTAGATATTAGAAAAAACTTTTTGACAGTTAGGGTGATTAATGAGTGGAACAGGCTGCCACGAGAGGTGGTGAGTTCCCCTTCAATGGACGTCTTCAAACAGAGGCTGGACAGACATCTGTCTGAGATGATCTAGTGAATCCTGCTTTGAGCAGGGGGTTGGACCAGATGACCCAGGAGGTCCCTTCCAACTCTACCATTCTATGATTCTATGATTCTATGATATATCCCACGGGGGTAAAATTGAAAAAAGTTGAAAAATTTTTTTTTTGGGACTTAGTCATTTTTCCTGCGTTTATCAGAATTTCAGATAGGGGAAATGTCAGTGAGCGTTCCGATTTCAGTTCCAGAGCGATTCGCCCAATGAGTCCTTGATATTTAGTCGTTTTCAGCCAATTTTCTGGATTTTTGAAAATTTCACTTTTTGTGAAAATATCCACTAAATGAGGGAATAATATGTGTGAGGGTACCCCAGGAGAGTTCCAAATGTGTTTGGGTAGAATATATATCCCACGGGGGTAAAATTGAAAAAAGTTGAAAAAATTTTTTTTTGGGACTTAGTCATTTTTCCGGCGTTTATCAGACTTTCAGATACGGGAAATGTCACTGAGCGTTCCGATTTCAGTTCCAGAGCGATTCGCTCAATGAGTCCTTGATATTTAGTCGTTTTCAGCCAATTTTGTGGATTTTTGAAAATTTCACTTTTTTGTGAAAATATCCACTAAATGAGAGAATAATATGTGTGAGGGTACCCCAGGAGAGTTCCAAATGTGTGTGGGTAGAATATATATCCCACGGGGATAAAATTGAAAAAAGTTGAAAAAAATTTTTTTTGGACTTAGTAATTTTTCCGCCATTTATCAGACTTTCAGATAGGGGAAATGTCAGTGAGCGTTCCGATTTCAGTTCCACAGCGATTCGCCCAATGAGTCCTTGATATTTAGTAGTTTTCAGCCAATTTTCTGGATTTTTAAAAATTTCACTTTTTTGTGAAAATATCCACTAAATGAGGGAATAATATGTGTGAGGGTACCCCAGGAGAGTTCCAAATGTGTTTGGGTAGAATATATATCCCACGGGGGTAAAATTGAAAAAAGTTGAAAAAATTTTTTTTGGGTACTTAGTCATTTTTCCGGCGTTTATCAGACTTTCAGATAGGGGAAATGTCACTGAGCGTTCCGATTTCAGTTCCAGAGCGATTCGCTCAATGAGTCCTTGATATTTAGTCGTTTTCAGCCAATTTTGTGGATTTTTGAAAATTTCACTTTTTTGTGAAAATATCCACTAAATGAGAGAATAATATGTGTGAGGGTACCCCAGGAGAGTTCCAAATGTGTGTGGGTAGAATATATATCCCACGGGGGTAAAATTGAAAAAAGTTGAAAAAATTTTTTTTTGGACTTAGTCATTTTTCCTTCGTTTATCAGACTTTCAGATAGGGGAAATGTGAGTGAGCGTTCCGATTTCATTTCCAGAGCGATTCGCCCAATGAGTCCTTGATATTTAGTCATTTTCAGCCAATTTTCTGGATTTTTGAAAATTTCACTTTTTTGTGAAAATATCCACTAAATGAGAGAATAATATGTGTGAGGGTACCCCAGGAGCGTTCCAAATGTGTGTGGGTAGAATATATATCCCACGGGATAAAATTTAAAAAAGTTAAAAAAAAATTTTCTTGGACTTAGTCATTTTAACGGCGTTTATCAGACTTTCAGAAAGGGGAAATGTGAGTGTGCGTTCCGATTTCAGTTCCAGAGCGATTCGCCCAATGAGTCCTTGATATTTAGTCGTTTTCAGCCAATTTTCTGGATTTTTGAAAATTTCACTTTTTTGTGAAAATGTCCACTAAATGAGGAATAATATGTGTGAGGGTTCCCCAGGAGAGTTCCAAATGTGTGTGGGTAGAATATATATCCAACGGGGATAAAATTGAAAAAAGTTTAAAAAATTTTTTTTTTGGATTTAGTAATTTTTCCGGCGTTTATCAGACTTTCAGATAGGGGAAATGTCACTGAGCGTTCCAATTTCAGTTCCAGAGCGATTCGCTCAATGAGTCCTTGATATTTAGTCGTTTTCAGCCAATTTTCTGGATTTTTGAAAATTTCACTTTTTTGTGAAAATATCCACTAAATGACGGAATAATATGTGTGAGGGTTCCCCAGGAGAGTTTCAAATGTGTGTGGGTAGAATATATATCCCACGGGGATAAAATTGAAAAAAGTTGAAAAAAATTATTTTTTGGACTTATTAATTTTTCCGGCGTTTATCAGACTTTCAGATAGGGGAAAGGTCAGTGAGTGTTCAGATTTCAGTTCCAGAGCGATTCGCCCAATGAGTCCTTGATATTTAGTCGTTTTCAGCCAATTTTCTGGATTTTTGAAAATTTCACTTTTTTGTGAAAATATCCACTAAATGAGGGCATAATATGTGTGAGTTTACCCCAGGAGAGTTCCAAATGTGTGTGGGTGGAATATATATCCCACGGGGATAAAATTGAAAAAAGTTGAAAAAATTTTTTTCTTGGACTTAGTAATTTTTCCGGCGTTCATCAGATTTTCAGATAGGGGAACTGTCATTGAGCGTTCCGATTTCAGTTCCCGAGCGATTCGCCCAATGAGTCCTTGATATTTAGTCGTTTTCAGCCAATTTTCTGGATTTTTGAAAATTTCACTTTTTTGTGAAAATATCCACTAAATGAGGGCATAATATGTGTGAGGGTACCCCAGGAGAGTTCCAAATGTGTGTGGGTAGAATATATATCCCACGGGGTAAAATTGAAAAAAGTTTTAAAAAAATTTTTCTTGGACTTAGTCATTTTTCCGGCGTTTATCAGACTTTCAGATAGGGGAAATGTCAGTGAGCATTCCGATTTCAGTTCCAGAGCGATTCGCCCAATGAGTCCTTGATATTTAGTCGTTTTCAGCCAATTTTGTGGATTTTTGAAAATTTCACTTTTTTGTGAAAATATCCACTAAATGAGAGAATAATATGTGTGAGGGTACCCCAGGAGCGTTCCAAATGTGTGTGGGTAGAATATATATCCCACGGGATAAAATTTAAAAAAGTTAAAAAAAAAATTTCTTGGACTTAGTCATTTTAACGGCGTTTATCAGACTTTCAGAAAGGGGAAATGTGAGTGTGCGTTCCGATTTCAGTTCCAGAGCGATTCGCCCAATGAGTCCTTGATATTTAGTCGTTTTCAGCCAATTCTCTGGATTTTTGAAAATTTCACTTTTTTGTGAAAATGTCCACTAAATGAGGAATAATATGTGTGAGGGTTCCCCAGGAGAGTTCCAAATTTGTGTGGGTAGTATATATATCCCACGGGGATAAAATTGAAAAAATTGAAAAAAATTTTTTTTTGGACTTATTAATTTTTCCGGCGTTTATCAGACTTTCAGATAGGGGAAATGCCAGTGAGCATTCCGATTTCAGTTCCAGAGCAATTCGCCCAATGAGTCCTTGATATTTAGTCATTTTCAGCCAATTTTCTGGATTTTTGAAAAAAAAGTTGAAAAAAATTTTTTTTTGGACGCAGTCATTTTTCCGCCGTTTATCAGACTTTCAGATAGGGGAAATGTCAGTGAGCGTTCCGATTTCAGTTCCAGAGCGATTCGCCCAATGAGTCCTTGATATTTAGTCGTTTTCAGCCAGTTTTCTGAATTTTTGAAATTTTCACTTTTTTGTGAAAATATCCACTAAATGAGGGAATAATATGTGTGAGGGTACCCCAGGATAGTTCCAAATGTGTGTGGGTAGAATATATATCCCACGGGGGTAAAATTGAAAAAAGTTGAAAAAAATTTTTTTTTGGACTTAGTAATTTTTCCGGCGTTTATCAGACTTTCAGATAGGGGAAATGTCAGTGAGCGTTCCGATTTCAGTTCCAGAGTGATTCGCCCAATGAGTCATTGATGTTTAGTCGTTTTCAGCCATGTTTCTGGATTTTTAAAAATGTCACTTTTTTGTGAAAATATCCACTAATTGAGGGAATAATATGTGTGAGGGTACCCCAGGAGAGTTCCAAATGTGTGTGGGTAGAATATATATCCCACGGGGGGTAAAATTGAAAAAAGTTGAAAAATTTTTTTTTTTGGACTTAGTCATTTTTCGGCGTTTATCAGACTTTCAGATAGGGGAAATGTCAGTGAGCGTTCCGATTTCAGTTCCAGAGCGATTCGCCGAATGAGTCCTTGATATTTAGTCGTTTTCAGCCAATTTTCTGGATTTTTGAAAATTTCACTTTTTTGTGAAAGTATCCACTAAATGAGGGAATAATATGTGTGAGGGTACCCCAGGAAAGTTCCAAATGTGTGTGGGTAGAATATATATCCCACGGGGGTAAAATTGAAAAAAGTTAAAAAATTTTTTTTGAGGACTTGGTCATTTTTCCAGCATTTATCAGACTTTCAGTGAGGGGATATGTCAGTGAGCGTTTCGATTTCAGTTCCAGAGTGATTCGCCCAATGAGTCCTTGATATTTAGTCGTTTTCAGCCAATATTTTGGATTTTTGAAAATTTCACTTTTTTTGCGAAAATATCCACTAAATGAGGGAATAATATATGTGAGGGTAACCCAGGAGAGTTCCAAATGTGTGTGGGCAGAATATATATCCCACGGGAGTAAAATTGAAAAAAGTTTAAAAAAATTTTTTTTAGACTTAGTCATTTTTCCTGCGTTTATCAGACTTTCAGATAGGGGAAATGTCAGTGAGCGTTCAGATTTCAGTTCCAGAGCGATTCGCCCAATGAGTCCTTGATATTTAGTCGTTTTCAGCCAATTTTCTGGATTTTTGAAAATTTCACTTTTTGTGAAAATATCCACTAAATGAGGGAATAATATGTGTGAGGGTTCCCCAGGAGAGTTCTAAATGTGTGTGGGTAGAATATATATCCCACGGGGGTAAAATTGAAAAAAGTTGAAAAAAAATTTTTTTTGGACTTAGTCATTTTTCCGGCGTTTATCAGACTTTCAGATAGGGGAAATGTCAGTGAGCGTTCAGATTTCAGTTCCAGAGTGATTCGCTCAATGAGTCCTTGATATTTAGTCGTTTTCAGCCAATATTTTGGATTTTTGAAAATTTCACTTTTTTGCGAAAATATCTACTAAATGAGGGAATAATATGTGTGAGGGTACCCCAGGAGAGTTCCAAATGTGTGTGGGCAGAATATATATCCCACGGGAGTAAAATTGAAAAAAGTTGAAAAAAAAATTTTTTTAGACTTCGTCATTTTTCCTGCTTTTATCAGACTTTCAGATAGGGGAAATGTCAGTGAGCGTTCAGATTTCAGTTCCAAAGCGATTCGCCCAATGAGTCCTTGATATTTAGTCGTTTTCAGCCAATTTTCTGGATTTTTGAAAATTTCACTTTTTGTGAAAATATCCACTAAATGAGTTAATAATATGTGTGAGGGTACCCCAGGAGAGTTCCAAATGTGTGTGGGTAGAATATATATCCCACGTGGGTAAAATTGAAAAAAGTTGAAAAAAATTTTTTTTTGCACTTAGTCATTTTTCCGGCGTTTATCAGACTTTCAGACGGGGGAAATGTGAGTGAGCATTCCGATTTCAGTTCCAGAGCAATTCGCCCAATGACTCCTTGATATTTAGTCGTTTTCAGCCAATTTTCTGGATTTTTGAAAATTTCACTTTTTTGTGAAAATATCCACTAAATGAGGGAATAATATGTGTGAGGGTACCCCAGGAGAGTTCCAAATGTGTGTGGGTAGAATATATATCCCACGGGGGTAAAATTTAAAAAAGTTGAAAAAAATTTTTTTTTGGACTTAGTCATTTTTCCGGCGTTTATCAGACTTTCAGATAGGGGAAATGTCAGTGAGCGTTCAGATTTCAGTTCCAGAGCGATTCGCCCAATGAGTCCTTGATATTTAGTCGTTTTCAGCCAATATTTTGGATTTTTGAAAATTTCACTTTTTTGTGAAAATATCCACTAAATGAGGGAATAATATGTGTGAGGGTACACCAGGAGAACTCCAAATGTGTGTTGGTAGAATATATATCCCACGGGGGTAAAATTGAAAAAAGTTGAAAAAAAATTTTTTTTGGACTTAGTCATTTGTCCGGCGTTTATCAGACTTTCAGATAGGGGAAATGTCAGTGAGCATTCCGATTTCAGTTCCAGAGCGATTCGCCCAATGAGTCCTTGATATTTAGTCGTTTTCAGCCAATTTTCTGGATTTTTGAAAATTTCACTTTTTTGTGAAAATATCCACTAAATGAGGGAATAATATGTGTGAGGGTACCCCAGGAGAGTTCCAAATGTGTGTGGGTAGAATATATATCCCACGGGGGTAAAATTGAAAAAAGTTGAAAAAATTTTTTTTTTGGACTTAGTCATTTTTTGGCGTTTATCAGACTTTCAGATAGGGGAAATGTCAGTGAGCATTCCGATTTCAGTTCCAGAGCGATTCGCCCAATGAGTCCTTGATATTTAGTCGTTTTCAGCCAATTTTCTGGATTTTTGAAAATTTCACTTTTTTGTGAAAGTATCCACCAAATGAGGGAATAATATGTGTGAGGGTAACCCAGGAGAGTTCCAAATGTGTGGGTAGAATTTATATCCCACAGGGATAAAATTGAAAAAAGTTGAAAAAAAATTTTTTTTGGACTTAGTCATTTGTCCGGCGTTCATCAGACTTTCAGATAGGGGAAATGTCAGTGAGCATTCTGATTTCAGTTCCAGAGCGATTCGCCCAATGAGTCCTTGATATTTAGTCGTTTTCAGCCAATTTTCTGGATTTTTGAAAATTTCACTTTTTTGTGAAAATATCCACTAAATGAGGGAATAATATGTGTGAGGGTACCCCAGGAGAGTTCCAAATGTGTGTGGGTAGAATATATATCCCACGGGGGTAAAATTGAAAAAAGTTGAAAAAAAATTTTTTTTGGACTTAGTCATTTTTCCGGCGTTTATCAGACTTTCAGATAGGAGAAATGTCAGTGAGCGTTCCGATTTCAGTTCCAGAGCGATTCGCCCAATGAGTCCTTGATATTTAGTCGTTTTCAGCCAATTTTCTGGATTTTTGAAAATTTTACTTTTTTGTGAAAATATCCACTAAATGAGGGAATAATATGTGTGAGGACACCCCAGGAGAGTTCCAAATGTGTGTGGGTAGAATATATAGCCCACGGGGGTAAAATTGAAAAAAGTTTAAAAAATTTTTTTTTTGGACTTAGTCATTTGTTTGGCATTTTTCAGACTTTCAGTTAGGGGAAATGTGAGTGAGCGTTCCGATGTCAGTTCCAGAGCGATTCACCCAATGAGTCCTTGATATTCAGTCGTTTTCAGCCAATTTTCTGGATTTTTGAAAATTTCACTTTTTTGTGAAAATATCCACTAAATTAGGGAATAATATGTGTGAGGGTACCCCAGGAGAGTTCCAAATGTGTGTGGGTAGAATATATATCCCACGGGGGTAAAATTGAAAAAAGTTGAAAAATTTTTTTGGGGGACTTGGTCATTTTTCCGGCATTTATCAGACTTTCAGATAGGGCAAATGTCAGTGAGCATTTCGATTTCAGTTCCAGAGTGATTCACCCAATGAGTCCTTGATATTTAGTCGCTTTCAGCCAATATTTTGGATTTTTGAAAATTTCACTTTTTTGCGAAAATATCTACTAAATGAGGGAATAATATGTGTGAGGGTACCCCAGGAGAGTTCCAAATGTGTGTGGGCAGAATATATATCCCACGGGAGTAAAATTGAAAAAAGTTTAAAAAAAATTTTTTTTAGACTTAGTCATTTTTCCTTTTTTTATCAGACTTTTAGATAGGGCAAATGTCAGTGAGCGTTTCGATTTCAGTTCCAGAGTGATTCGCCCAATGAGTCCATGATATTTAGTCGTTTTCAGCCAATATTTTGGATTTTTGAAAATTTCACTTTTTTGTGAAAATATCCACTAAATGAGGGAATAATATGTGTGAGGGTACCCCAGGACAGTTCCAAATGTGTGTGGGTAGAATATATATCCCACGGGGGTAAAATTGAAAAAAGTTGAAAAAAAAATTTTTTTGGACTTAGTCATTTTTCCGGCGTTTATCAGACTTTCAGATAGGGGAAATGTCAGTGAGCGTTCAGATTTCAGTTCCAGAGCAATTCGCCCAATGAGTCCTTGATATTTAGTCATTTTCAGCCAATTTTCTGGATTTTTGAAAAAAAAGTTGAAAAAAATTTTTTTTTGGACGCAGTCATTTTTCCGCCGTTTATCAGACTTTCAGATAGGGGAAATGTCAGTGAGCGTTTCGATTTCAGTTCCAGAGCGATTCGCCCAATGAGTCCTTGATATTTAGTCGTTTTCAGCCAATTTTCTGGATTTTTGAAAATTTCACTTTTTTGTGAAAATATCCACTAAATGAGGGAATAATATATGTGAGGGTAACCCAGGAGAGTTCCAAATGTGTGTGGGTAGAATATATATCCCACGGGGATAAAATTGAAAAAAGTTGAAAAAAATTTTTTTTTGGACTTAGTAATTTTTCCGGCATTTATCAGACTTTCAGGTAGGGGAAATGTCAGTGAGCATTCCGCTTTCAGTTCCAGAGCGATTCGCCCAATGAGTCCTTGATGTTTAGTCGTTTTCAGCCATATTTTTGGATTTTTAAAAATTTCACTTTTTTGTGAAAATATCCACTAATTGAGGGAATAATATGTGTGAGGGTACCCCAGGAGAGTTCCAAATGTGTGTGGGTAGAATATATATCCCACGGGGGTAAAATTGAAAAAAGTTGAAAAATTTTTTTTTTTGGACTTAGTCATTTTTCGGCGTTTATCAGACTTTCAGATAGGGGAAATGTCAGTGATCGTTCCGATTTCAGTTCCAGAGCGATTCGCCCAATGAGTCCTTGATATTTAGTCGTTTTCAGCCAATTTTCTGGATTTTTGAAAATTTCGCTTTTTTGTGAAAATATCCACTAAATGAGGGAATAATATATGTGAGGGTAACCCAGGAGAGTTCCAAATGTGTGTGGGTAGAATATATATCCCACGGGGATAAAATTGAAAAAAGTTGAAAAAAAATTTTTTTTGGACTTAGTAATTTTTCCGGCATTTATCAGACTTTCAGGTAGGGGAAATGTCAGTGAGCATTCCGCTTTCAGTTCCAGAGCGATTCGCCCAATGAGTCCTTGATGTTTAGTCGTTTTCAGCCATATTTTTGGATTTTTAAAAATTTCACTTTTTTGTGAAAATATCCACTAATTGAGGGAATAATATGTGTGAGGGTACCCCAGGAGAGTTCCAAATGTGTGTGGGTAGAATATATATCCCACGGGGGTAAAATTGAAAAAAGTTGAAAAATTTTTTTTTTTGGACTTAGTCATTTTTCGGCGTTTATCAGACTTTCAGATAGGGGAAATGTCAGTGAGCGTTCCGATTTCAGTTCCAGAGCGATTCGCCCAATGAGTCCTTGATATTTAGTCGTTTTCAGCCAATTTTCTGGATTTTTGAAAATTTCACTTTTTTGTGAAAGTATCCACTAAATGAGGGAATAATATGTGTGAGGGTACCCCAGGAAAGTTCCAAATGTGTGTGGGTAGAATATATATCCCACGGGGGTAAAATTGAAAAAAGTTGAAAAATTTTTTTTGAGGACTTGGTCATTTTTCCAGCATTTATCAGACTTTCAGTTAGGGGATATGTCAGTGAGCGTTTCGATTTCAGTTCCAGAGTGATTCGCCCAATGAGTCCTTGATATTTAGTCGTTTTCAGCCAATATTTTTGGATTTTTGAAAATTTCACTTTTTTTGCGAAAATATCCACTAAATGAGGGAATAATATATGTGAGGGTAACCCAGGAGAGTTCCAAATGTGTGTGGGCAGAATATATATCCCACGGGAGTAAAATTGAAAAAAGTTTAAAAAAAATTTTTTTTAGACTTAGTCATTTTTCCTGCGTTTATCAGACTTTCAGATAGGGCAAATGTCAGTGAGCGTTTCGATTTCAGTTCCAGAGTGATTCGCCCAATGAGCCCATGATATTTAGTCGTTTTCAGCCAATATTTTGGATTTTTGAAAATTTCACTTTTTTGTGAAAATATCCATTAAATGAGGGAATAATATGTGTGAGGGTTCCCCAGGAGAGTTCTAAATGTGTGTGGGTAGAATATATATCCCACGGGGGTAAAATTGAAAAAAGTTGAAAAAAAATTTTTTTTGGACTTAGTCATTTTTCCGGCGTTTATCAGACTTTCAGATAGGGGAAATGTCAGTGAGCGTTCAGATTTCAGTTCCAGAGTGATTCGCTCAATGAGTCCTTGATATGTAGTCGTTTTCAGCCAATATTTTGGATTTTTGAAAATTTCACTTTTTTGCGAAAATATCTACTAAATGAGGGAATAATATGTGTGAGGGTACCCCAGGAGAGTTCCAAATGTGTGTGGGCAGAATATATATCCCACGGGAGTAAAATTGAAAAAAGTTGAAAAAAAAATTTTTTTAGACTTCGTCATTTTTCCTGCTTTTATCAGACTTTCAGATAGGGGAAATGTCAGTGAGCGTTCAGATTTCAGTTCCAAAGCGATTCGCCCAATGAGTCCTTGATATTTAGTCGTTTTCAGCCAATTTTCTGGATTTTTGAAAATTTCACTTTTTGTGAAAATATCCACTAAATGAGTTAATAATATGTGTGAGGGTACCCCAGGAGAGTTCCAAATGTGTGTGGGTAGAATATATATCCCACGTGGGTAAAATTGAAAAAAGTTGAAAAAAATTTTTTTTTGCACTTAGTCATTTTTCCGGCGTTTATCAGACTTTCAGACGGGGGAAATGTGAGTGAGCATTCCGATTTCAGTTCCAGAGCAATTCGCCCAATGACTCCTTGATATTTAGTCGTTTTCAGCCAATTTTCTGGATTTTTGAAAATTTCACTTTTTTGTGAAAATATCCACTAAATGAGGGAATAATATGTGTGAGGGTACCCCAGGAGAGTTCCAAATGTGTGTGGGTAGAATATATATCCCACGGGGGTAAAATTTAAAAAAGTTGAAAAAAATTTTTTTTTGGACTTAGTCATTTTTCCGGCGTTTATCAGACTTTCAGATAGGGGAAATGTCAGTGAGCGTTCAGATTTCAGTTCCAGAGCGATTCGCCCAATGAGTCCTTGATATTTAGTCGTTTTCAGCCAATATTTTGGATTTTTGAAAATTTCACTTTTTTGTGAAAATATCCACTAAATGAGGGAATAATATGTGTGAGGGTACACCAGGAGAACTCCAAATGTGTGTTGGTAGAATATATATCCCACGGGGGTAAAATTGAAAAAAGTTGAAAAAAAATTTTTTTTGGACTTAGTCATTTGTCCGGCGTTTATCAGACTTTCAGATAGGGGAAATGTCAGTGAGCATTCCGATTTCAGTTCCAGAGCGATTCGCCCAATGAGTCCTTGATATTTAGTCGTTTTCAGCCAATTTTCTGGATTTTTGAAAATTTCACTTTTTTGTGAAAATATCCACTAAATGAGGGAATAATATGTGTGAGGGTACCCCAGGAGAGTTCCAAATGTGTGTGGGTAGAATATATATCCCACGGGGGTAAAATTGAAAAAAGTTGAAAAAATTTTTTTTTTGGACTTAGTCATTTTTTGGCGTTTATCAGACTTTCAGATAGGGGAAATGTCAGTGAGCATTCCGATTTCAGTTCCAGAGCGATTCGCCCAATGAGTCCTTGATATTTAGTCGTTTTCAGCCAATTTTCTGGATTTTTGAAAATTTCACTTTTTTGTGAAAGTATCCACCAAATGAGGGAATAATATGTGTGAGGGTAACCCAGGAGAGTTCCAAATGTGTGGGTAGAATTTATATCCCACAGGGATAAAATTGAAAAAAGTTGAAAAAAAATTTTTTTTGGACTTAGTCATTTGTCCGGCGTTCATCAGACTTTCAGATAGGGGAAATGTCAGTGAGCATTCTGATTTCAGTTCCAGAGCGATTCGCCCAATGAGTCCTTGATATTTAGTCGTTTTCAGCCAATTTTCTGGATTTTTGAAAATTTCACTTTTTTGTGAAAATATCCACTAAATGAGGGAATAATATGTGTGAGGGTACCCCAGGAGAGTTCCAAATGTGTGTGGGTAGAATATATATCCCACGGGGGTAAAATTGAAAAAAGTTGAAAAAAAATTTTTTTTGGACTTAGTCATTTTTCCGGCGTTTATCAGACTTTCAGATAGGAGAAATGTCAGTGAGCGTTCCGATTTCAGTTCCAGAGCGATTCGCCCAATGAGTCCTTGATATTTAGTCGTTTTCAGCCAATTTTCTGGATTTTTGAAAATTTTACTTTTTTGTGAAAATATCCACTAAATGAGGGAATAATATGTGTGAGGACACCCCAGGAGAGTTCCAAATGTGTGTGGGTAGAATATATAGCCCACGGGGGTAAAATTGAAAAAAGTTTAAAAAATTTTTTTTTTGGACTTAGTCATTTGTTTGGCATTTTTCAGACTTTCAGTTAGGGGAAATGTGAGTGAGCGTTCCGATGTCAGTTCCAGAGCGATTCACCCAATGAGTCCTTGATATTCAGTCGTTTTCAGCCAATTTTCTGGATTTTTGAAAATTTCACTTTTTTGTGAAAATATCCACTAAATTAGGGAATAATATGTGTGAGGGTACCCCAGGAGAGTTCCAAATGTGTGTGGGTAGAATATATATCCCACGGGGGTAAAATTGAAAAAAGTTGAAAAATTTTTTTGGGGGACTTGGTCATTTTTCCGGCATTTATCAGACTTTCAGATAGGGCAAATGTCAGTGAGCATTTCGATTTCAGTTCCAGAGTGATTCACCCAATGAGTCCTTGATATTTAGTCGCTTTCAGCCAATATTTTGGATTTTTGAAAATTTCACTTTTTTGCGAAAATATCTACTAAATGAGGGAATAATATGTGTGAGGGTACCCCAGGAGAGTTCCAAATGTGTGTGGGCAGAATATATATCCCACGGGAGTAAAATTGAAAAAAGTTTAAAAAAAATTTTTTTTAGACTTAGTCATTTTTCCTTTTTTTATCAGACTTTTAGATAGGGCAAATGTCAGTGAGCGTTTCGATTTCAGTTCCAGAGTGATTCGCCCAATGAGTCCATGATATTTAGTCGTTTTCAGCCAATATTTTGGATTTTTGAAAATTTCACTTTTTTGTGAAAATATCCACTAAATGAGGGAATAATATGTGTGAGGGTACCCCAGGACAGTTCCAAATGTGTGTGGGTAGAATATATATCCCACGGGGGTAAAATTGAAAAAAGTTGAAAAAAAAATTTTTTTGGACTTAGTCATTTTTCCGGCGTTTATCAGACTTTCAGATAGGGGAAATGTCAGTGAGCGTTCAGATTTCAGTTCCAGAGCAATTCGCCCAATGAGTCCTTGATATTTAGTCATTTTCAGCCAATTTTCTGGATTTTTGAAAAAAAAGTTGAAAAAAATTTTTTTTTGGACGCAGTCATTTTTCCGCCGTTTATCAGACTTTCAGATAGGGGAAATGTCAGTGAGCGTTTCGATTTCAGTTCCAGAGCGATTCGCCCAATGAGTCCTTGATATTTAGTCGTTTTCAGCCAATTTTCTGGATTTTTGAAAATTTCACTTTTTTGTGAAAATATCCACTAAATGAGGGAATAATATATGTGAGGGTAACCCAGGAGAGTTCCAAATGTGTGTGGGTAGAATATATATCCCACGGGGATAAAATTGAAAAAAGTTGAAAAAAATTTTTTTTTGGACTTAGTAATTTTTCCGGCATTTATCAGACTTTCAGGTAGGGGAAATGTCAGTGAGCATTCCGCTTTCAGTTCCAGAGCGATTCGCCCAATGAGTCCTTGATGTTTAGTCGTTTTCAGCCATATTTTTGGATTTTTAAAAATTTCACTTTTTTGTGAAAATATCCACTAATTGAGGGAATAATATGTGTGAGGGTACCCCAGGAGAGTTCCAAATGTGTGTGGGTAGAATATATATCCCACGGGGGTAAAATTGAAAAAAGTTGAAAAATTTTTTTTTTTGGACTTAGTCATTTTTCGGCGTTTATCAGACTTTCAGATAGGGGAAATGTCAGTGATCGTTCCGATTTCAGTTCCAGAGCGATTCGCCCAATGAGTCCTTGATATTTAGTCGTTTTCAGCCAATTTTCTGGATTTTTGAAAATTTCGCTTTTTTGTGAAAATATCCACTAAATGAGGGAATAATATATGTGAGGGTAACCCAGGAGAGTTCCAAATGTGTGTGGGTAGAATATATATCCCACGGGGATAAAATTGAAAAAAGTTGAAAAAAAATTTTTTTTGGACTTAGTAATTTTTCCGGCATTTATCAGACTTTCAGGTAGGGGAAATGTCAGTGAGCATTCCGCTTTCAGTTCCAGAGCGATTCGCCCAATGAGTCCTTGATGTTTAGTCGTTTTCAGCCATATTTTTGGATTTTTAAAAATTTCACTTTTTTGTGAAAATATCCACTAATTGAGGGAATAATATGTGTGAGGGTACCCCAGGAGAGTTCCAAATGTGTGTGGGTAGAATATATATCCCACGGGGGTAAAATTGAAAAAAGTTGAAAAATTTTTTTTTTTGGACTTAGTCATTTTTCGGCGTTTATCAGACTTTCAGATAGGGGAAATGTCAGTGAGCGTTCCGATTTCAGTTCCAGAGCGATTCGCCCAATGAGTCCTTGATATTTAGTCGTTTTCAGCCAATTTTCTGGATTTTTGAAAATTTCACTTTTTTGTGAAAGTATCCACTAAATGAGGGAATAATATGTGTGAGGGTACCCCAGGAAAGTTCCAAATGTGTGTGGGTAGAATATATATCCCACGGGGGTAAAATTGAAAAAAGTTGAAAAATTTTTTTTGAGGACTTGGTCATTTTTCCAGCATTTATCAGACTTTCAGTTAGGGGATATGTCAGTGAGCGTTTCGATTTCAGTTCCAGAGTGATTCGCCCAATGAGTCCTTGATATTTAGTCGTTTTCAGCCAATATTTTTGGATTTTTGAAAATTTCACTTTTTTTGCGAAAATATCCACTAAATGAGGGAATAATATATGTGAGGGTAACCCAGGAGAGTTCCAAATGTGTGTGGGCAGAATATATATCCCACGGGAGTAAAATTGAAAAAAGTTTAAAAAAAATTTTTTTTAGACTTAGTCATTTTTCCTGCGTTTATCAGACTTTCAGATAGGGCAAATGTCAGTGAGCGTTTCGATTTCAGTTCCAGAGTGATTCGCCCAATGAGCCCATGATATTTAGTCGTTTTCAGCCAATATTTTGGATTTTTGAAAATTTCACTTTTTTGTGAAAATATCCATTAAATGAGGGAATAATATGTGTGAGGGTTCCCCAGGAGAGTTCTAAATGTGTGTGGGTAGAATATATATCCCACGGGGGTAAAATTGAAAAAAGTTGAAAAAAAATTTTTTTTGGACTTAGTCATTTTTCCGGCGTTTATCAGACTTTCAGATAGGGGAAATGTCAGTGAGCGTTCAGATTTCAGTTCCAGAGTGATTCGCTCAATGAGTCCTTGATATTTAGTCGTTTTCAGCCAATATTTTGGATTTTTGAAAATTTCACTTTTTTGCGAAAATATCTACTAAATGAGGGAATAATATGTGTGAGGGTACCCCAGGAGAGTTCCAAATGTGTGTGGGCAGAATATATATCCCACGGGAGTAAAATTGAAAAAACTTGAAAAAAAAAATTTTTTTAGACTTAGTCATTTTTCCTGCTTTTATCAGACTTTCAGATAGGGGAAATGTCAGTGAGCGTTCAGATTTCAGTTCCAGAGCGATTTGCCCAATGAGTCCTTGATATTTAGTCGTTTTCAGCCAATTTTCTGGATTTTTGAAAATTTCACTTTTTGTGAAAATATCCACTAAATGAGTTAATAATATGTGTGAGGGTACCCCAGGAGAGTTCCAAATGTGTGTGGGTAGAATATATATCCCACGGGGATAAAATTGAAAAAAGTTGAAAAAAATTTTTTTTTGGACTTAGTAATTTTTCCGGCGTTCATCAGACTTTCAGATAGGGGAAATGTCAGTGAGCATTCCGATTTCAGTTCCAGAGCGATTCGCCCATTGAGTCCTTGATATTTAGTCGTTTTCTGCCAATTTTCTGGATTTTTGAAAATTTCACTTTTTTGTGAAAATATCCACTAAATGAGGGAATAATATGTGTGAGGGTACCCCAGGAGAGTTCCAAATGTGTGTGGGTAGAATATATATCCCACGGGGGTAAAATTGAAAAAAGTTGAAAAAAATTTTTTTTTGCACTTAGTCATTTTTCCGGCGTTTATCAGACTTTCAGACGGGGGAAATGTGAGTGAGCGTTCCGATTTCAGTTCCAGAGCGATTCGCCCAATGAGTCCTTGATGTTTAGTCGTTTTCAGCCATATTTCTGGATTTTTAAAAATTTCACTTTTTTGTGAAAATATCCACTAATTGAGGGAATAATATGTGTGAGGGTACCCCAGGAGAGTTCCAAATGTGTGTGGGTAGAATATATATCCCACGGGGGTAAAATTGAAAAAAGTTGAAAAATTTTTTTTTTTGGACTTAGTCATTTGTCCGGCGTTTATCAGACTTTCAGATAGGGGAAATGTGAGTGAGCGTTCCGATTTCAGTTCCAGAGCAATTCGCCCAATGACTCCTTGATATTTAGTCGTTTTCAGCCAATTTTCTGGATTTTTGAAAATTTCACTTTTTTGTGAAAATATCCACTAAATGAGGGAATAATATGTGTGAGGGTACCCCAGGAGAGTTCCAAATGTGTGTGGGTAGAATATATATCCCACGGGGGTAAAATTTAAAAAAGTTGAAAAAAATTTTTTTTTGGACTTAGTCATTTTTCCGGCGTTTATCAGACTTTCAGATAGGGGAAATGTCAGTGAGCGTTCAGATTTCAGTTCCAGAGCGATTCGCCCAATGAGTCCTTGATATTTAGTCGTTTTCAGCCAATATTTTGGATTTTTAAAAATTTCACTTTTTTGTGAAAATATCCACTAAATGAGGGAATAATATGTGTGAGGGTACACCAGGAGAACTCCAAATGTGTGTTGGTAGAATATATATCCCACGGGGGTAAAATTGAAAAAAGTTGAAAAAAAATTTTTTTGGACTTAGTCATTTGTCCGGCGTTTATAAGACTTTCAGATAGGGGAAATGTCAGTGAGCATTCCGATTTCAGTTCCAGAGCGATTCGCCCAATGAGTCCTTGATATTTAGTCATTTTCAGCCAATTTTCTGGATTTTTGAAAATTTCACTTTTTTGTGAAAATATCCACTAAATGAGGGAATAATATGTGTGAGGGTACCCCAGGAGAGTTCCAAATGTGTGTGGGTAGAATATATATCCCACGGGGGTAAAATTGAAAAAAGTTGAAAAAATTTTTTTTTTGGACTTAGTCATTTTTTGGCGTTTATCAGACTTTCAGATAGGGGAAATGTCAGTGAGCATTCCGATTTCAGTTCCAGAGCGATTCGCCCAATGAGTCCTTGATATTTAGTCGATTTCAGCCAATTTTCTGTATTTTTGAAAATTTCACTTTTTTGTGAAAATATCCACTAAATGAGGAAATAATATGTGTGAGGGTAGCCCAGGAGAGTTCCAAATGTGTGTGGGTAGAATATATATCCCACGAGGGTAAAATTGAAAAAAGTTTAAAAAAAATTTTTTTTAGACTTAGTCATTTTTCCTGCGTTTATCAGACTTTCAGATAGTGCAAATGTCAGTGAGCGTTTCGATTTCAGTTCCAGAGTGATTCGCTCAATGAGCCCATGATATTTAGTCGTTTTCAGCCAATATTTTGGATTTTTGAAAATTTCACTTTTTTGTGAAAATATCCATTAAATGAGGGAATAATATGTGTGAGGGTTCCCCAGGAGAGTTCTAAATGTGTGTGGGTAGAATATATATCCCACGGGGGTAAAATTGAAAAAAGTTGAAAAAAAATTTTTTTTGGACTTAGTCATTTTTCCGGCGTTTATCAGACTTTCAGATAGGGGAAATGTCAGTGAGCGTTCAGATTTCAGTTCCAGAGTGATTCGCTCAATGAGTCCTTGATATTTAGTCGTTTTCAGCCAATATTTTGGATTTTTGAAAATTTCACTTTTTTGCGAAAATATCTACTAAATGAGGGAATAATATGTGTGAGGGTACCCCAGGAGAGTTCCAAATGTGTGTGGGCAGAATATATATCCCACGGGAGTAAAATTGAAAAAAGTTGAAAAAAAAATTTTTTTAGACTTAGTCATTTTTCCTGCTTTTATCAGACTTTCAGATAGGGGAAATGTCAGTGAGCGTTCAGATTTCAGTTCCAGAGCGATTCGCCCAATGAGTCCTTGATATTTAGTCGTTTTCAGCCAATTTTCTGGATTTTTGAAAATTTCACTTTTTGTGAAAATATCCACTAAATGAGTTAATAATATGTGTGAGGGTACCCCAGGAGAGTTCCAAATGTGTGTGGGTAGAATATATATCCCACGGGGATAAAATTGAAAAAAGTTGAAAAAAATTTTTTTTTGGACTTAGTAATTTTTCCGGCGTTCATCAGACTTTCAGATAGGGGAAATGTCAGTGAGCGTTCCGATTTCAGTTCCAGAGCGATTCGCCCATTGAGTCCTTGATATTTAGTCGTTTTCTGCCAATTTTCTGGATTTTTGAAAATTTCACTTTTTTGTTAAAATATCCACTAAATGAGGGAATAATATGTGTGAGGGTACCCCAGGAGAGTTCCAAATGTGTGTGGGTAGAATATGTATCCCACGGGGGTAAAATTGAAAAAAGTTGAAAAAAATTTTTTTTTGCACTTAGTCATTTTTCCGGCGTTTATCAGACTTTCAGACGGGGGAAATGTGAGTGAGCGTTCCGATTTCAGTTCCAGAGCGATTCGCCCAATGAGTCCTTGATGTTTAGTCGTTTTCAGCCATATTTCTGGATTTTTAAAAATTTCACTTTTTTGTGAAAATATCCACTAATTGAGGGAATAATATGTGTGAGGGTACCCCAGGAGAGTTCCAAATGTGTGTGGGTAGAATATATATCCCACGGGGGTAAAATTGAAAAAAGTTGAAAAATTTTTTTTTTTGGACTTAGTCATTTGTCCGGCGTTTATCAGACTTTCAGATAGGGGAAATGTGAGTGAGCGTTCCGATTTCAGTTCCAGAGCAATTCGCCCAATGACTCCTTGATATTTAGTCGTTTTCAGCCAATATTTTGGATTTTTGAAAATTTCACTTTTTTGTGAAAATATCCACTAAATGAGGGAATAATATGTGTGAGGGTACACCAGGAGAACTCCAAATGTGTGTTGGTAGAATATATATCCCACGGGGGTAAAATTGAAAAAAGTTGAAAAAAAATTTTTTTTGGACTTAGTCATTTGTCCGACGTTTATAAGACTTTCAGATAGGGGAAATGTCAGTGAGCATTCCGATTTCAGTTCCAGAGCGATTCGCCCAATGAGTCCTTGATATTTAGTCGTTTTCAGCCAATTTTCTGGATTTTTGAAAATTTCACTTTTTTGTGAAAATATCCACTAAATGAGGGAATAATATGTGTGAGGGTACCCCAGGAGAGTTCCAAATGTGTGTGGGTAGAATATATATCCCACGGGGGTAAAATTGAAAAAAGTTGAAAAATTTTTTTTTTTGGACTTAGTCATTTTTTGGCGTTTATCAGACTTTCAGATAGGGGAAATGTCAGTGAGCATTCCGATTTCAGTTCCAGAGCGATTCGCCCAATGAGTCCTTGATATTTAGTCGTTTTCAGCCAATTTTCTGGATTTTTGAAAATTTCACTTTTTTGTGAAAGTATCCAGCAAATGAGGGAATAATATGTGTGAGGGTAACCCAGGAGAGTTCCAAATGTGAGGGTAGAATTTATATCCCACAGGGATAAAATTGAAAAAAGTTGAAAAAAAATTTTTTTTGGACTTAGTCATTTGTCCGGCGTTCATCAGACTTTCAGATAGGGGAAATGTCAGTGAGCATTCCGATTTCAGTTCCAGAGCGATTCGCCCAATGAGTCCTTGATATTTAGTCGTTTTCAGCCAATTTTCTGTATTTTTGAAAATTTCACTTTTTTGTGAAAATATCCACTAAATGAGGAAATAATATGTGTGAGGGTAGCCCAGGAGAGTTCCAAATGTGTGTGGGTAGAATATATATCCCACGAGGGTAAAATTGAAAAAAGTTGAAAAAAATTTTTTTTGGGACTTAGTCATTTTTCCGGCGTTTATCAGACTTTCAGATAGGGGAAATGTGAGTGAGCGTTCCGATTTCAGTTCCAGAGCGATTCGCCCAATGAGTCCTTGATATTTAGTCGTTTTCAGCCAATTTTCAGGATTTTTGTAAATTTCACTTTTTTGTGAAAATATCCACTAAATGAGGGAATAATATGTGTGAGGGTACCCCAGGAGAGTTCCAAATGTGTGTGGGTAGAATACATATCCCACGGGGGTAAAATTGAAAAAAGTTTAAAAAATTTTTTTTGAACTTAGTCATTTTTCTGGCGTTTATCAGACATTCAGATAGGGGAAATGTCATTGAGCGTTCAGATTTCAGTTCCACAGCGATTCGCCCAATGAGTCCTTGATATTTAGTCGTCTTCAGCCAATTTTCTGGATTTTTAAAAATTTCACTCTTTTGTGAAAATATCCACTAAATGAGGGAATACTATGTGTGAGTGTACCCCAGGAGAGTTCCAAATGTGTGTGGGTAGAATATATATCCCACGGGGATAAAATTGATAAAAGTTGAAAAAAAATATTTTTTTGGACTTAGTAATTTTTCCGGCGTTTATCAGACTTTCAGATAGGGAAAATGTGAGTGAGCGTTCCGATTTCAGTTCCAGAGCGATTCGCCCAATGAGTCCTTGATGTTTAGTCGTTTTCAGCCATATTTCTGGATTTTTAAAAATTTCACTTTTTTGTGAAAATATCCACTAATTGAGGGAATAATATGTGTGAGGGTACCCCAGGAGAGTTCCAAATGTGTGTGGGTAGAATATATATCCCACGGGGGTAAAATTGAAAAAAGTTGAAAAATTTTTTTTTTTGGACTTAGTCATTTGTCCGGCGTTTATCAGACTTTCAGATAGGGGAAATGTGAGTGAGCGTTCCGATTTCAGTTCCAGAGCAATTCGCCCAATGACTCCTTGATATTTAGTCGTTTTCAGCCAATTTTCTGGATTTTTGAAAATTTCACTTTTATGTGAAAATATCCACTAAATGAGGGAATAATATGTGTGAGGGTACCCCAGGAGAGTTCCAAATGTGTGGGTAGAATTTATATCCCACAGGGATAAAATTGAAAAAAGTTGAAAAAAAATTTTTTTTGGACTTAGTCATTTGTCCGGCGTTCATCAGACTTTCAGATAGGGGAAATGTCAGTGAGCATTCCGATTTCAGTTCCAGAGCGATTCGCCCAATGAGTCCTTGATATTTAGTCGATTTCAGCCAATTTTCTGTATTTTTGAAAATTTCACTTTTTTGTGAAAATATCCACTAAATGAGGAAATAATATGTGTGAGGGTAGCCCAGGAGAGTTCCAAATGTGTGTGGGTAGAATATATATCCCACGAGGGTAAAATTGAAAAAAGTTTAAAAAAAATTTTTTTTAGACTTAGTCATTTTTCCTGCGTTTATCAGACTTTCAGATAGGGCAAATGTCAGTGAGCGTTTCGATTTCAGTTCCAGAGTGATTCGCTCAATGAGCCCATGATATTTAGTCGTTTTCAGCCAATATTTTGGATTTTTGAAAATTTCACTTTTTTGTGAAAATATCCATTAAATGAGGGAATAATATGTGTGAGGGTTCCCCAGGAGAGTTCTAAATGTGTGTGGGTAGAATATATATCCCACGGGGGTAAAATTGAAAAAAGTTGAAAAAAAATGTTTTTTGGACTTAGTCATTTTTCCGGCGTTTATCAGACTTTCAGATAGGGGAAATGTCAGTGAGCGTTCAGATTTCAGTTCCAGAGTGATTCGCTCAAAGAGTCCTTGATATTTAGTCGTTTTCAGCCAATATTTTGGATTTTTGAAAATTTCACTTTTTTGCGAAAATATCTACTAAATGAGGGAATAATATGTGTGAGGGTACCCCAGGAGAGTTCCAAATGTGTGTGGGCAGAATATATATCCCACGGGAGTAAAATTGAAAAAAGTTGAAAAAAAAATTTTTTTAGACTTAGTCATTTTTCCTGCTTTTATCAGACTTTCAGATAGGGGAAATGTCAGTGAGCGTTCAGATTTCAGTTCCAGAGCGATTCGCCCAATGAGTCCTTGATATTTAGTCGTTTTCAGCCAATTTTCTGGATTTTTGAAAATTTCACTTTTTGTGAAAATATCCACTAAATGAGTTAATAATATGTGTGAGGGTACCCCAGGAGAGTTCCAAATGTGTGTGGGTAGAATATATATCCCACGGGGACAAAATTGAAAAAAGTTGAAAAAAATTTTTCTTTGGACTTAGTAATTTTTCCGGCGTTCATCAGACTTTCAGATAGGGGAAATGTCAGTGAGCGTTCCGATTTCAGTTCCAGAGCGATTCGCCCATTGAGTCCTTGATATTTAGTCGTTTTCTGCCAATTTTCTGGATTTTTAAAAATTTCACTTTTTTGTGAAAATATCCACTAAATGAGGGAATAATATGTGTGAGGGTAACCCAGGAGAGATCCAAATGTGTGTGGGTAGAATATATATCCCACGGGGGTAAAATTGAAAAAAGTTGAAATTTTTTTTTTTTTGGACTTAGTCATTTTTCCTGCGTTTATCAGACTTTCAGATAGGGGAAATGTCAGTGAGCATTCCGATTTCAGTTCCAGAGCGATTCGCCCAATGAGTCCTTGATATTTAGTCGTTTTCAGCCAATTTTCTGGATTTTTAAAAATTTCACTTTTTTGTGAAAATATCCACTAAATGAGGGAATAATATGTGTGAGGGTACCCCAGGAGAGTTCCAAATGTGTGTGGGTAGAATATATATCCCACGGCGATAAAATTGAAAAAAAATTTTTTTTGGACTTAGTCATTTTTCCGGCGTTTATCAGACTTTCAGATAGGGGAAATGTCAGTGAGCGTTCAGATTTCAGTTCCACAGCGATTCGCCCAATGAGTCCTTGATATTTAGTTGTTTTCAGCCAATTTTCTGGATTTTTGAAAATTTCTCTTTTTTTTTAAAATATCCACTAAATGAGGGAATAATATGTGTGAGGGTAACCCAGGAGAGATCCAAATGTGTGTGGGTAGAATATATATCCCACGGGGGTAAAATTGAAAAAAGTTGAAATTTTTTTTTTTTTGGACTTAGTCATTTTTCCGGCGTTTATCAGACTTTCAGATAGGGGAAATGTCAGTGAGCATTCCGATTTCAGTTCCAGAGCGATTCGCCCAATGAGTCCTTGATATTTAGTCGTTTTCAGCCAATTTTCTGGATTTTTAAAAATTTCACTCTTTTGTGAAAATATCCACTAAATGAGGGAATACTATGTGTGAGGGTACCCAGGAGAGTTCCAAATGTGTGTGGGTAGAATATATATCCCACTTGGGTACAATTGAAAAAAGTTGAAAAAAATTTTTTTTTGGACTTAGTCATTTTTCCGGCGTTTATCAGACTTTCAGATAGGGGAAATGTGAGTGAGCGTTCCGATTTCAGTTCCAGAGCGATTCGCCCAATGAGTCCTTGATATTTAGTCGTTTTCAGCCAATTTTCAGGATTTTTGAAAATTTCACTTTTTTGTGAAAATATCCACTAAATGAGGGAATACTATGTGTGAGGGTACCCCAGGAGAGTTCCAAATGTGTGTGGGTAGAATATATATCCCACGGGGGTAAAATTGAAAAAAGTTGAAAATTTTTTTTTTTTGGACTTAGTCATTTTTCCTGCGTTTATCAGACTTTCAGATAGGGGAAATGTCAGTGAGCATTCCGATTTCAGTTCCAGAGCGATTCGCCCAATGAGTCCTTGATATTTAGTCGTTTTCAGCCAATTTTCTGGATTTTTAAAAATTTCACTTTTTTGTGAAAATATCCACTAAATGAGGGAATAATATGCGAGAGGTTACCCCAGGAGAGTTCCAAATGTGTGTGGGTAGAATAAATATCCCACGGGGGTAAAATTGAAAAAAGTTGAAAAAAATTTTTTTTTGGACTTAGTCATTTTTTCGGCGTTTATCAGACTTTCAGATAGGGGAAATGTCAGTGAGCGTTCAGATTTCAGTTCCACAGCGATTTGCCCAATGAGTCCTTGATATTTAGTCGTTTTCAGCCAATATTTTGGATTTTTGAAAATTTCACTTTTTTGTGAAAATATCCACTAAATGAGGGAATAATATGTGTGAGGGTACCCCAGGAGAGTTCCAAATGTGTGTGGGTAGAATACATATCCCACGGGGGTAAAATTGAAAAAAGTTTAAAAAATTTTTTTGGGGAATTAGTCATTTTTCCGGCGTTTATCAGACTTTCAGATAGGGGAAATGTCAGTGAGCGTTCCGATTTCAGTTCCAGAGCGATTCGCCCAATGAGTCCTTGATATTTAGTCGTTTTCAGCCAATTTTCTGGATTTTTGAAAATTTCACTTTTTTGTGAAAATATCCACTAAATGAGGGAATAATATGTGTGAGGGTACCCCAGGAGAGTTCAAAATGTGTGTGGGTAGAATATATATCCCACGGCGGTAAAATTGAAAAAAAATTTTTTTTGGACTTAGTCATTTTTCCGGCGTTTATCAGACTTTCAGATAGGGGAAATGTCATTGAGCGTTCAGATTTCAGTTCCACAGCGATTCGCCCAATGAGTCCGTGATATTTAGTCGTCTTCAGCCAATTTTCTGGATTTTTAAAAATTTCACTCTTTTGTGAAAATATCCACTAAATGAGGGAATACTATGTGTGAGTGTACCCCAGGAGAGTTCCAAATGTGTGTGGGTAGAATATATATCCCACGGGGGTAAAATTGAAAAAAGTTGAAAAAAAAATTTTTTTGGACTTAGTAATTTTTCCTGCGTTTATCAGACTTTCAGATAGGGGAAATGTCAGTGAGTGTTTCGATTTCAGTTCCAGAGTGATTCGCCCTATGAGTCCTTGATGTTTAGTCGTTTTCAGCCAATATTTTGGATTTTTGGAAATTTCACTCTTTTGCGAAAATATCCACTAAATGAGGGAATAATATGTGTGAGGGTACCCCAGGAGAGTTCCAAATGTGTGTGGGCAGAATATATATCCCACGGGGGTAAAATTGAAAAAAGTTAAAAAAAAAAATTTTTTAGACTTAGTCATTTTTCCTGCGTTTATCAGACTTTCAGATAGGGGAAATGTCAGTGAGCATTCCGATTTCAGTTCCAGAGCGATTCGCCCAATGAGTCCTTGATATTTAGTCGTTTTCAGCCAATTTTCTGGATTTTTAAAAATTTCACTTTTTTGTGAAAATATCCACTAAATGAGGGAATAATATGTGAGAGGGTACCCCAGGAGAGTTCCAAATGTGTGTGGGTAGAATATATATCCCACGGGGGTAAAATTGAAAAAAGTTGAACAATTTTTTTTTTTGGACTTAGTCATTTTTCCGGCGTTTATCAGACTTTCAGATAGGGCAAATGTGAGTGAGCGTTCCGATTTTAGTTCCAGAGCAATTCGCCCAATGAGTCCTTGATATTTAGTCGTTTTCAGCCAATTTTCAGGATTTTTGTAAATTTCACTTTTTTGTGAAAATATCCACTAAATGAGGGAATAATATGTGTGAGGGTACCCCAGGAGAGTTCCAAATGTGTGTGGGTAGAATACATATCCCACGGGGGTAAAATTGAAAAAAGTTTAAAAAATTTTTTTTGAACTTAGTCATTTTTCTGGCGTTTATCAGACATTCAGATAGGGGAAATGTCATTGAGCGTTCAGATTTCAGTTCCACAGCGATTCGCCCAATGAGTCCTTGATATTTAGGCGTCTTCAGCCAATTTTCTGGATTTTTAAAAATTTCACTCTTTTGTGAAAATATCCACTAAATGAGGGAATACTATGTGTGAGTGTACCCCAGGAGAGTTCCAAATGTGTGTGGGTAGAATATATATCCCACGGGGGTAAAATTGAAAAAAGTTGAAAAAAAAATTTTTTTGAACTTAGTAATTTTTCCGGCATTTATCAGACTTTCAGATAGGGGAAATGTCAGTGAGCGTTCAGATTTCAGTTCCACAGCGATTCGCCCAATGAGTCCTTGATATTTAGTTGTTTTCAGCCAATTTTCTGGATTTTTGAAAATTTCTCTTTTTTTTTAAAATATCCACTAAATGAGGGAATAATATGTGTGAGGGTAACCCAGGAGAGTTCCAAATGTGTGTGGGTAGAATATATATCCCACGGGAGTAAAATTGAAAAAAGTTGAAAATTTTTTTTTTTTGGACTTAGTCATTTTTCCTGCGTTTATCAGACTTTCAGATAGGGCAAATTTCAGTGAGTGTTTCGATTTCAGTTCCAGAGTGATTCGCCCTATGAGTCCTTGATATTTAGTCATTTTCAGCCAATATTTTGGATTTTTGAAAATTTCACTCTTTTGCGAAAATATCCACTAAATGAGGGAATAATATGTGTGAGGGTACCCCAGGAGAGTTCCAAATGTGTGTGGGCAGAATATATATCCCACGGGGGTAAAATTGAAAAAAGTTAAAAAAAAAAATTTTTTAGACTTAGTCATTTTTCCTGCGTTTATCAGACTTTCAGATAGGGGAAATGTCAGTGAGCATTCAGATTTTAGTTCCAGAGCAATTCGCCCAATGAGTCCTTGATATTTAGTCGTTTTCAGCCAATTTTCAGGATTTTTGAAAATTTCACTTTTTTGTGAAAATATCCACTAAATGAGGGAATAATATGTGTGAGGGTACACCAGGAGAGTTCCAAATGTGTGTAGGTAGAATATATATCCCACGGGGGTAAAATTGAAAAAAGTTGAAAAAAATTTTTTTTTGGATTTAGTCATTTTTCCGGCGTTTATCAGACTTTCAGATAGGGGAAATGTCAGTGAGCCTTCAGATTTTAGTTCCAGAGCAATTCGCCCAATGAGTCCCTGATATTTAGTCGTTTTCAGCCAATTTTCAGGATTTTTGAAAATTTCACTTTTTTGTGAAAATATCCACTAAATGAGGGAATAATATGTGTGAGGGTACCCCAGGAGAGTTCCAAATGTGTGTGGGTAGAATATATATCCCACGGCGATAAAATTGAAAAAAAATTTTTTTTGGACTTAGTCATTTTTCCGGCGTTTATCAGACTTTCAGATAGGGGAAATGTCAGTGAGCGTTCAGATTTCAGTTCCACAGCGATTCGCCCAATGAGTCCTTGATATTTAGTTGTTTTCAGCCAATTTTCTGGATTTTTGAAAATTTCTCTTTTTTTTAAAAATATCCACTAAATAAGGGAATAATATGTGTGAGGGTAACCCAGGAGAGTTCCAAATGTGTGTGGGTAGAATATATATCCCACGGGGGTAAAATTGAAAAAAGTTGAAATTTTTTTTTTTTGGACTTAGTCATTTTTCCTGCGTTTATCAGACTTTCAGATAGGGGAAATGTCAGTGAGCATTCCAATTTCAGTTCCAGAGCGATTCGCCCAATGAGTCCTTGATATTTAGTCGTTTTCAGCCAATTTTCTGGATTTTTAAAAATTTCACTCTTTTGTGAAATTATCCACTAAATGAGGGAATACTATGTGTGACGGTACCCAGGAGAGGTCCAAATGTGTGTGGGTAGAATATATATCCCACTTGGGTAAAATTGAAAAAAGTTGAAAAAAAATTTTTTTTGGACTTAGTCATTTTTCCGGCGTTTATCAGACTTTCAGATAGGGGAAATATGAGTGAGCGTTCCGATTTCAGTTCCAGAGCGATTCGCCCAATGAGTCCTTGATATTTAGTCGTTTTCAGCCAATTTTCAGGATTTTTGAAAATTTCACTTTTTTGTGAAAATATCCACTAAATGAGGGAATAATATGTGTGAGGGTACCCCAGGAGAGTTCCAAATGTGTGTGGTTAGAATATATATCCCACGGCGGTAAAATTGAAAAAAATTGAAAAAAAATTTTTTTTGGATTTAGTCATTTTTCCGGCGTTTATCAGACTTTCAGATAGGGGAAATGTCAGTGAGCATTCAGATTTTAGTTCCAGAGCGATTCGCCCAATGAGTCCTTGATATTTAGTTGTTTTCAGCCAATTTTCTGGATTTTTGAAAATTTCACTTTTTTGCGAAAATATCCACTAAATGAGGGAATAATATGTGTGAGGGTACCCCTGGAGATTTCCAAATGTGTGTGGGTAGAATATATATCCCACGGCGGTAAAATTGAAAAAAAATTTTTTTTGGACTTAGTCATTTTTCCGGCGTTTATCAGACTTTCAGATAGGGGAAATGTCAGTGAGCGTTCAGATTTCAGTTCCACAGCGATTCGCCGAATGAGTCCTTGATATTTAGTTGTTTTCAGTCAATTTTCTGGATTTTTGAAAATTTCTCTTTTTTTTTAAAATATCCACTAAATGAGGGAATAATATGTGTGAGGGTAACCCAGGAGAGTTCCAAATGTGTGTGGGTAGAATATATATCCCACGGGGGTAAAATTGAAAAAAGTTAAAAAAAAAAATTTTTTAGACTGTCATTTTTCCTGCGTTTATCAGACTTTCAGATAGGGGAAATGTCAGTGAGCATTCCAATTTCAGTTCCAGAGCGATTCGCCCAATGAGTCCTTGATATTTAGTCGTTTTCAGCAAATTTTCTGGATTTTTAAAAATTTCACTTTTTTGTGAAAATATCTACTAAATGAGGGAATAATATGCGAGAGGTTACCCCAGGAGAGTTCCAAATGTGTGTGGGTAGAATATATATCCCACGGGGGTAAAATTGCAAAAAGTTGAACAATTTTTTTTTTTGGACTTAGTCATTTTTCCGGCGTTTATCAGACTTTCAGATAGGGCAAATGTGAGTGAGCGTTCCGATTTTAGTTCCAGAGCAATTCGCCCAATGAGTCCTTGATATTTTTATTCGTTTTCAGCCAATTTTCTGGATTTTTAAAAATTTCACTCTTTTGTGAAAATATCCACTAAATGAGGGAATACTATGTGTGAGGGTACCCAGGAGAGTTCCAAATGTGTGTGGGTAGAATATATATCCCACTTGGGTAAAATTGAAAAAAGTTGAAAAAAATTTTTTTTTGGACTTAGTCATTTTTCCGGCGTTTATCAGACTTTCAGATAGGGGAAATGTGAGTGAGCGTTCCGATTTCAGTTCCAGAGCGATTCGCCCAATGAGTCCTTGATATTTAGTCGTTTTCAGCCAATTTTCAGGATTTTTGAAAATTTCACTTTTTTGTGAAAATATCCACTAAATGAGGGAATACTATGTGTGAGGGTACCCCAGGAGAGTTCCAAATGTGTTTGGGTAGAATATATATCCCACGGGGGTAAAATTGAAAAAAGCTGAAAATTTTTTTTTTTTGGACTCAGTCATTTTTCCTGCGTTTATCAGACTTTCAGATAGGGGAAATGTCAGTGAGCATTCCGATTTCAGTTCCAGAGCGATTCGCCCAATGAGTCCTTGATATTTAGTCGTTTTCAGCCAATTTTCTGGATTTTTAAAAATTTCACTTTTTTGTGAAAATATCCACTAAATGAGGGAATAATATGCGAGAGGTTACCCCAGGAGAGTTCCAAATGTGTGTGGGTAGAATAAATATCCCACGGGGGTAAAATTGAAAAAAGTTGAAAAAAATTTTTTTTTGGACTTAGTCATTTTTTCGGCGTTTATCAGACTTTCAGATAGGGGAAATGTCAGTGAGCGTTCAGATTTCAGTTCCACAGCGATTTGACCAATGAGTCCTTGATATTTAGTCGTTTTCAGCCAATTTTCAGGATTTTTGAAAATTTCACTTTTTTGTGAAAATATCCACTAAATGAGGGAATAATATGTGTGAGGGTACCCCAGGAGAGTTCCAAATGGGTGTGGGTAGAATAGATATCCCACGGGGGTAAAATTGAAAAAAGTTGAAAAAAAAATTTTTTTAGACTTAGTCATTTTTTCTGCATTTATCAGACTTTCAGATAGGGCAAATGTCAGTGAGCGTTTCGATTTCAGTTCCAGAGTGATTCACCCAATGAGTCCTTGATATTTAGTCGTTTTCAGCCAATATTTTGGATTTTTGAAAATTTCACTTTTTTGTGAAAATATCCACTAAATGAGGGAATAATATGTGTGAGGGTACCCCAGGAGAGTTCCAAATGTGTGTGGGTAGAATACATATCCCACGGGGGTAAAATTGAAAAAAGTTTAAAAAATTTTTTTGGGGAATTAGTCATTTTTCCGGCGTTTATCAGACTTTCAGATAGGGGAAATGTCAGTGAGCGTTCCGATTTCAGTTCCAGAGCGATTCGCCCAATGAGTCCTTGATATTTAGTCGTTTTCAGCCAATTTTCTGGATTTTTGAAAATTTCACTTTTTTGTGAAAATATCCACTAAATGAGGGAATAATATGTGTGAGGGTACCCCAGGAGAGTTCAAAATGTGTGTGGGTAGAATATATATCCCACGGCGGTAAAATTGAAAAAAAATTTTTTTTGGACTTAGTCATTTTTCCGGCGTTTATCAGACTTTCAGATAGGGGAAATGTCATTGAGCGTTCAGATTTCAGTTCCACAGCGATTCGCCCAATGAGTCCGTGATATTTAGTCGTCTTCAGCCAATTTTCTGGATTTTTAAAAATTTCACTCTTTTGTGAAAATATCCACTAAATGAGGGAATACTATGTGTGAGTGTACCCCAGGAGAGTTCCAAATGTGTGTGGGTAGAATATATATCCCACGGGGGTAAAATTGAAAAAAGTTGAAAAAAAAATTTTTTTGGACTTAGTAATTTTTCCTGCGTTTATCAGACTTTCAGATAGGGGAAATGTCAGTGAGTGTTTCGATTTCAGTTCCAGAGTGATTCGCCCTATGAGTCCTTGATATTTAGTCGTTTTCAGCCAATATTTTGGATTTTTGGAAATTTCACTCTTTTGCGAAAATATCCACTAAATGAGGGAATAATATGTGTGAGGGTACCCCAGGAGAGTTCCAAATGTGTGTGGGCAGAATATATATCCCACGGGGGTAAAATTGAAAAAAGTTAAAAAAAAAAATTTTTTAGACTTAGTCATTTTTCCTGCGTTTATCAGACTTTCAGATAGGGGAAATGTCAGTGAGCATTCTGATTTCAGTTCCAGAGCGATTCGCCCAATGAGTCCTTGATATTTAGTCGTTTTCAGCCAATTTTCTGGATTTTTAAAAATTTCACTTTTTTGTGAAAATATCCACTAAATGAGGGAATAATATGTGAGAGGGTACCCCAGGAGAGTTCCAAATGTGTGTGGGTAGAATATATATCCCACGGGGGTAAAATTGAAAAAAGTGGAAAAACATTTTTTTTGGACTTAGTCATTTTTCCGGCGTTTATCAGACTTTCAGATAGGGCAAATGTGAGTGAGCGTTCCGATTTTAGTTCCGGAGCAATTCGCCCAATGAGTCCTTGATATTTAGTCGTTTTCAGCCAATTTTATGGATTTTTGAAAATTTCACTTTTTTGTGAAAATATCCACAAAAAGAGGGAATAATATGTGTGAGGGTACCCCAGGAGAGTTCCAAATGTGTGTAGGTAGAATATATATCCCACGGGGGTAAAATTGAAAAAAGTTGAAAAAAAAATTTTTTTCGACTTAGTAATTTTTCCGGCGTTTATCAGACTTTCAGATAGGGGAAATGTCACTGTGTTCCGATTTCAGTTCCAGAGCGATTCGCCCAATGAGTCCTTGATATTTAGTCGTTTTCAGCCAATTTTCTGGATTTTTGAAAATTTCACTTTTTTGTGAAAATATTCACTAACTGAGGGAATAATATGTGTGAGGGTAGCCCAGGAGAGTTCCAAATGTGTGTGGGTAGAATATATATCCCACGAGGGTAAAATTGAAAAAAGTTTAAAAAAAATTTTTTTTAGACTTAGTCATTTTTCCTGCGTTTATCAGACTTTCAGATAGGGCAAATGTCAGTGAGCGTTTCGATTTCAGTTCCAGAGTGATTCGCTCAATGAGCCCATGATATTTAGTCGTTTTCAGCCAATATTTTGGATTTTTGAAAATTTCACTTTTTTGTGAAAATATCCATTAAATGAGGGAATAATATGTGTGAGGGTTCCCCAGGAGAGTTCTAAATGTGTGTGGGTAGAATATATATCCCACTGGGGTAAAATTGAAAAAAGTTGAAAAAAAATTTTTTTTGGACTTAGTCATTTTTCCGGCGTTTATCAGACTTTCAGATAGGGGAAATGTCAGTGAGCGTTCAGATTTCAGTTCCAGAGTGATTCGCTCAATGAGTCCTTGATATTTAGTCGTTTTCAGCCAATATTTTGGATTTTTGAAAATTTCACTTTTTTGCGAAAATATCTACTAAATGAGGGAATAATATGTGTGAGGGTACCCCAGGAGAGTTCCAAATGTGTGTGGGCAGAATATATATCCCACGGGAGTAAAATTGAAAAAAGTTGAAAAAAAAATTTTTTTAGACTTAGTCATTTTTCCTGCTTTTATCAGACTTTCAGATAGGGGAAATGTCAGTGAGCGTTCAGATTTCAGTTCCAGAGCGATTCGCCCAATGAGTCCTTGATATTTAGTCGTTTTCAGCCAATTTTCTGGATTTTTGAAAATTTCACTTTTTGTGAAAATATCCACTAAATGAGTTAATAATATGTGTGAGGGTACCCCAGGAGAGTTCCAAATGTGTGTGGGTAGAATATATATCCCACGGGGATAAAATTGAAAAAAGTTGAAAAAAATTTTTTTTTGGACTTAGTAATTTTTCCGGCGTTCATCAGACTTTCAGATAGGGGAAATGTCAGTGAGCGTTCCGATTTCAGTTCCAGAGTGATTCGCTCAATGAGCCCATGATATTTAGTCGTTTTCAGCCAATATTTTGGATTTTTGAAAATTTCACTTTTTGTGAAAATATCCACTAAATGAGTTAATAATATGTGTGAGGGTACCCCAGGAGAGTTCCAAATGTGTGTGGGTAGAATATATATCCCACGGGGGTAAAATTGAAAAAAGTTGAAAAAAATTTTTTTTTGCACTTAGTCATTTTTCCGGCGTTTATCAGACTTTCAGACGGGGGAAATGTGAGTGAGCGTTCCGATTTCAGTTCCAGAGCGATTCGCCCAATGAGTCCTTGATGTTTAGTCGTTTTCAGCCATATTTCTGGATTTTTAAAAATTTCACTTTTTTGTGAAAATATCCACTAATTGAGGGAATAATATGTGTGAGGGTACCCCAGGAGAGTTCCAAATGTGTGTGGGTAGAATATATATCCCACGGGGGTAAAATTGAAAAAAGTTGAAAAATTTTTTTTTTTGGACTTAGTCATTTGTCCGGCGTTTATCAGACTTTCAGATAGGGGAAATGTGAGTGAGCGTTCCGATTTCAGTTCCAGAGCAATTCGCCCAATGACTCCTTGATATTTAGTCGTTTTCAGCCAATTTTCTGGATTTTTGAAAATTTCACTTTTTTGTGAAAATATCCACTAAATGAGGGAATAATATGTGTGAGGGTACCCCAGGAGAGTTCCAAATGTGTGTGGGTAGAATATATATCCCACGGGGGTAAAATTTAAAAAAGTTGAAAAAAATTTTTTTTTGGACTTAGTCATTTTTCCGGCGTTTATCAGACTTTCAGATAGGGGAAATGTCAGTGAGCGTTCAGATTTCAGTTCCAGAGCGATTCGCCCAATGAGTCCTTGATATTTAGTCGTTTTCAGCCAATATTTTGGATTTTTGAAAATTTCACTTTTTTGTGAAAATATCCACTAAATGAGGGAATAATATGTGTGAGGGTACACCAGGAGAACTCCAAATGTGTGTTGGTAGAATATATATCCCACGGGGGTAAAATTGAAAAAAGTTGAAAAAAAATTTTTTTTGGACTTAGTCATTTGTCCGGCGTTTATAAGACTTTCAGATAGGGGAAATGTCAGTGAGCATTCCGATTTCAGTTCCAGAGCGATTCGCCCAATGAGTCCTTGATATTTAGTCGATTTCAGCCAATTTTCTGGATTTTTGAAAATTTCACTTTTTTGTGAAAATATCCACTAAATGAGGGAATAATATGTGTGAGGGTACCCCAGGAGAGTTCCAAATGTGTGTGGGTAGAATATATATCCCACGGGGGTAAAATTGAAAAAAGTTGAAAAATTTTTTTTTTTGGACTTAGTCATTTTTTGGCGTTTATCAGACTTTCAGATAGGGGAAATGTCAGTGAGCATTCCAATTTCAGTTCCAGAGCGATTCGCCCAATGAGTCCTTGATATTTAGTCGTTTTCAGCCAATTTTCTGGATTTTTGAAAATTTCACTTTTTTGTGAAAGTATCCACCAAATGAGGGAATAATATGTGTGAGGGTAACCCAGGAGAGTTCCAAATGTGTGGGTAGAATTTATATCCCACAGGGATAAAATTGAAAAAAGTTGAAAAAAAATTTTTTTTGGACTTAGTCATTTGTCCGGCGTTCATCAGACTTTCAGATAGGGGAAATGTCAGTGAGCATTCCGATTTCAGTTCCAGAGCGATTCGCCCAATGAGTCCTTGATATTTAGTCGATTTCAGCCAATTTTCTGTATTTTTGAAAATTTCACTTTTTTGTGAAAATATCCACTAAATGAGGAAATAATATGTGTGAGGGTAGCCCAGGAGAGTTCCAAATGTGTGTGGGTAGAATATATATCCCACGAGGGTAAAATTGAAAAAAGTTGAAAAAAATTTTTTTTGGGACTTAGTCATTTTTCCGGCGTTTATCAGACTTTCAGATAGGGGAAATGTGAGTGAGCGTTCCGATTTCAGTTCCAGAGCGATTCGCCCAATGAGTCCTTGATATTTAGTCGTTTTCAGCCAATTTTCAGGATTTTTGTAAATTTCACTTTTTTGTGAAAATATCCACTAAATGAGGGAATAATATGTGTGAGGGTACCCCAGGAGAGTTCCAAATGTGTGTGGGTAGAATACATATCCCACGGGGGTAAAATTGAAAAAAGTTTAAAAAATTTTTTTTGAACTTAGTCATTTTTCTGGCGTTTATCAGACATTCAGATAGGGGAAATGTCATTGAGCGTTCAGATTTCAGTTCCACAGCGATTCGCCCAATGAGTCCTTGATATTTAGTCGTCTTCAGCCAATTTTCTGGATTTTTAAAAATTTCACTCTTTTGTGAAAATATCCACTAAATGAGGGAATACTATGTGTGAGTGTACCCCAGGAGAGTTCCAAATGTGTGTGGGTAGAATATATATCCCACGGGGTTAAAATTGAAAAAAGTTGAAAAAAAAATTTCTTTGGACTTAGTAATTTTTCCGGCATTCATCAGACTTTCAGATAGGGGAAATGTCAGTGAGCGTTCAGATTTCAGTTCCACAGCGATTCGCCCAATGAGTCCTTGATATTTAGTTGTTTTCAGCCAATTTTCTGGATTTTTGAAAATTTCTCTTTTTTTTTAAAATATCCACTAAATGAGGAAATAATATGTGTGAGGGTAACCCAGGAGAGTTCCAAATGTGTGTGGGTAGAATATATATCCCACGGGAGTAAAATTGAAAAAAGTTGAAAATTTTTTTTTTTTGGACTTAGTCATTTTTCCTGCGTTTATCAGACTTTCAGTTAGGGCAAATTTCAGTGAGTGTTTCGATTTCAGTTCCAGAGTGATTCGCCCTATGAGTCCTTGATATTTAGTCATTTTCAGCCAATATTTTGGATTTTTGAAAATTTCACTCTTTTGCGAAAATATCCACTAAATGAGGGAATAATATGTGTGAGGGTACCCCAGGAGAGTTCCAAATGTGTGTGGGCAGAATATATATCCCACGGGGGTAAAATTGAAAAAAGTTAAAAAAAAAAATTTTTTAGACTTAGTCATTTTTCCTGCGTTTATCAGACTTTCAGATAGGGGAAATGTCAGTGAGCGTTCCGATTTCAGTTCCAGAGCGATTCGCCCAATGAGTCCTTGATATTTAGTAGTTTTCAGCCAATTTTCTGGATTTTTAAAAATTTCACTTTTTTGCGAAAATATCCACTAAATGAGGGAATAATATGTGAGAGGGTACCCCAGGAGAGTTCCAAATGTGTGTGTGTAGAATATATATCCCACGGGGGTAAAATTGAAAAAAGTTGAAAAAAATTTTTTTGGGGATTTAGTCATTTTTCCGGCGTTTATCAGACTTTCAGATAGGGGAAATGTCAGTGAGCATTCAGATTTTAGTTCCAGAGCAATTCGCCCAATGAGTCCATGATATTTAGTCGTTTTCAGCCAATTTTCAGGATTTTTGAAAATTTCACTTTTTTGTGAAAATATCCACTAAATGAGGGAATAATATGTGTGAGGGTACCCCAGGAGAGTTCCAAATGTGTGTGGGTAGAATATATATCCCACGGCGATAAAATTGAAAAAAAATTTTTTTTGGACTTAGTCATTTTTCCGGCGTTTATCAGACTTTCAGATAGGGGAAATGTCAGTGAGCGTTCAGATTTCAGTTCCACAGCGATTCGCCCAATGAGTCCTTGATATTTAGTTGTTTTCAGCCAATTTTCTGGATTTTTGAAAATTTCTCTTTTTTTTTAAAATATCCACTAAATGAGGGAATAATATGTGTGAGGGTAACCCAGGAGAGATCCAAATGTGTGTGGGTAGAATATATATCCCACGGGGGTAAAATTGAAAAAAGTTGAAATTTTTTTTTTTTTGGACTTAGTCATTTTTCCTGCTCTTATCAGACTTTCAGATAGGGGAAATGTCAGTGAGCATTCCGATTTCAGTTCCAGAGCGATTCGCCCAATGAGTCCTTGATATTTAGTCGTTTTCAGCCAATTTTCTGGATTTTTAAAAATTTCACTCTTTTGTGAAAATATCCACTAAATGAGGGAATACTATGTGTGAGGGTACCCAGGAGAGTTCCAAATGTGTGTGGGTAGAATATATATCCCACTTGGGTAAAATTGAAAAAAGTTGAAAAAAATTTTTTTTTGGACTTAGTCATTGTTCCGGCGTTTATCAGACTTTCAGATAGGGGAAATGTGAGTGAGCGTTCCGATTTCAGTTCCAGAGCGATTCGCCCAATGAGTCCTTGATATTTAGTCGTTTTCAGCCAATTTTCAGGATTTTTGAAAATTTCACTTTTTTGTGAAAATATCCACTAAATGAGGGAATACTATGTGTGAGGGTACCCCAGGAGAGTTCCAAATGTGTGTGGGTAGAATATATATCCCACGGGGGTAAAATTGAAAAAAGTTGAAAATTTTTTTTTTTTGGACTTAGTCATTTTTCCTGCGTTTATCAGACTTTCAGATAGGGGAAATGTCAGTGAGCATTCCGATTTCAGTTCCAGAGCGATTCGCCCAATGAGTCCTTGATATTTAGTCGTTTTCAGCCAATTTTCTGGATTTTTAAAAATTTCACTTTTTTGTGAAAATATCCACTAAATGAGGGAATAATATGCGAGAGGTTACCCCAGGAGAGTTCCAAATGTGTGTGGGTAGAATAAATATCCCACGGGGGTAAAATTGAAAAAAGTTGAAAAAAATTTTTTTTTGGACTTAGTCATTTTTTCGGCGTTTATCAGACTTTCAGATAGGGGAAATGTCAGTGAGCGTTCAGATTTCAGTTCCACAGCGATTTGCCCAATGAGTCCTTGATATTTAGTCGTTTTCAGCCAATTTTCAGGATTTTTGAAAATTTCACTTTTTTGTGAAAATATCCACTAAATGAGGGAATAATATGTGTGAGGGTACCCCAGGAGAGTTCCAAATGGGTGTGGGTAGAATAGATATCCCACGGGGGTAAAATTGAAAAAAGTTGAAAAAAAAATTTTTTTAGACTTAGTCATTTTTCCTGCATTTATCAGACTTTCAGATAGGGCAAATGTCAGTGAGCGTTCCAATTTCAGTTCCAGAGCGATTCGCCCAATGAGTCCTTGATATTTAGTCGTTTTCAGCCAATTTTCTGGAGTTTTAAAAATTTCACTTTTTTGTGAAAATATCCACTAAATGAGGGAATAATATGCGAGAGGTTACCCCAGGAGAGTTCCAAATGTGTGTGGGTAGAATATATATCCCACGGGGGTAAAATTGCAAAAAGTTGAACAATTTTTTTTTTTGGACTTAGTCATTTTTCCGGCGTTTATCAGACTTTCAGATAGGGCAAATGTGAGTGAGCGTTCCGATTTTAGTTCCAGAGCAATTCGCCCAATGAGTCCTTGATATTTAGTCGTTTTCAGCCAATTTTCTGGATTTTTAAAAATTTCACTCTTTTGTGAAAATATCCACTAAATGAGGGAATACTATGTGTGAGGGTACCCAGGAGAGTTCCAAATGTGTGTGGGTAGAATATATATCCCACTTGGGTAAAATTGAAAAAAGTTGAAAAAAATTTTTTTTTGGACTTAGTCATTTTTCCGGCGTTTATCAGACTTTCAGATAGGGGAAATGTGAGTGAGCGTTCCGATTTCAGTTCCAGAGCGATTCGCCCAATGAGTCCTTGATATTTAGTCGTTTTCAGCCAATTTTCAGGATTTTTGAAAATTTCACTTTTTTGTGAAAATATCCACTAAATGAGGGAATACTATGTGTGAGGGTACCCCAGGAGAGTTCCAAATGTGTGTGGGTAGAATATATATCCCACGGGGGTAAAATTGAAAAAAGTTGAAAATTTTTTTTTTTTGGACTTAGTCATTTTTCCTGCGTTTATCAGACTTTCAGATAGGGGAAATGTCAGTGAGCATTCCGATTTCAGTTCCAGAGCGATTCGCCCAATGAGTCCTTGATATTTAGTCGTTTTCAGCCAATTTTCTGGATTTTTAAAAATTTCACTTTTTTGTGAAAATATCCACTAAATGAGGGAATAATATGCGAGAGGTTACCCCAGGAGAGTTCCAAATGTGTGTGGGTAGAATAAATATCCCACGGGGGTAAAATTGAAAAAAGTTGAAAAAAATTTTTTTTGGGATTTAGTCATTTTTCCGGCGTTTATCAGACTTTCAGATAGGGGAAATGTCCGTGAGCCTTCAGATTTTAGTTCCAGAGCAATTCGCCCAATGAGTCCCTGATATTTAGTCGTTTTCAGCCAATTTTCAGGATTTTTGAAAATTTCACTTTTTTGTGAAAATATCCACTAAATGAGGGAATAATATGTGTGAGGGTACCCCAGGAGAGTTCCAAATGTGTGTGGGTAGAATACATATCCCACGGGGGTAAAATTGAAAAAAGTTGAAAAAATTTTTTTGGGGAATTAGTCATTTTTCCGGCGTTTATCAGACTTTCAGATAGGGGAAATGTCAGTGAGCGTTCCGATTTCAGTTCCAGAACGATTCGCCCAATGAGTCCTTGATATTTAGTCGTTTTCAGCCAATTTTCTGGATTTTTGAAAATTTCACTTTTTTGTGAAAATATCCACTAAATGAGGGAATAATATGTGTGAGGGTACCCCAGGAGAGTTCAAAATGTGTGTGGGTAGAATATATATCCCACGGCGGTAAAATTGAAAAAAAATTTTTTTTGGACTTAGTCATTTTTCCGGCGTTTATCAGACTTTCAGATAGGGGAAATGTCATTGAGCGTTCAGATTTCAGTTCCACAGCGATTCGCCCAATGAGTCCGTGATATTTAGTCGTCTTCAGCCAATTTTCTGGATTTTTAAAAATTTCACTCTTTTGTGAAAATATCCACTAAATGAGGGAATACTATGTGTGAGTGTACCCCAGGAGAGTTCCAAATGTGTGTGGGTAGAATATATATCCCACGGGGGTAAAATTGAAAAAAGTTGAAAAAAAAATTTTTTTGGACTTAGTAATTTTTCCTGCGTTTATCAGACTTTCAGATAGGGGAAATGTCAGTGAGTGTTTCGATTTCAGTTCCAGAGTGATTCGCCCTATGAGTCCTTGATATTTAGTCGTTTTCAGCCAATATTTTGGATTTTTGGAAATTTCACTCTTTTGCGAAAATATCCACTAAATGAGGGAATAATATGTGTGAGGGTACCCCAGGAGAGTTCCAAATGTGTGTGGGCAGAATATATATCCCACGGGGGTAAAATTGAAAAAAGTTAAAAAAAAAAATTTTTTAGACTTAGTCATTTTTCCTGCGTTTATCAGACTTTCAGATAGGGGAAATGTCAGTGAGCATTCCGATTTCAGTTCCAGAGCGATTCGCCCAATGAGTCCTTGATATTTAGTCGTTTTCAGCCAATTTTCTGGATTTTTAAAAATTTCACTTTTTTGTGAAAATATCCACTAAATGAGGGAATAATATGTGAGAGGGTACCCCAGGAGAGTTCCAAATGTGTGTGGGTAGAATATATATCCCACGGGGGTAAAATTGAAAAAAGTTGAAAAAAAAATTTTTTTGGACTTAGTAATTTTTCCGGCGTTTATCAGACTTTCAGATAGGGGAAATGTCACTGTGTTCCGATTTCAGTTCCAGAGCGATTCGCCCAATGAGTCCTTGATATTTAGTTGTTTTCAGCCAATTTTCTGGATTTTTGAAAATTTCACTTTTTTGCGAAAATATCCACTAAATGAGGGAATAATATGTGTGAGGGTACCCCAGGAGATTTCCAAATGTGTGTGGGTAGAATATATATCCCACGGGGGTAAAATTGAAAAAAGTGGAAAAACATTTTTTTTGGACTTAGTCATTTTTCCGGCGTTTATCAGACTTTCAGATAGGGCAAATGTGAGTGAGCGTTCCGATTTTAGTTCCGGAGCAATTCGCCCAATGAGTCCTTGATATTTAGTCGTTTTCAGCCAATTTTATGGATTTTTGAAAATTTCACTTTTTTGTGAAAATATCCACAAAATGAGGGAATAATATGTGTGAGGGTACCCCAGGAGAGTTCCAAATGTGTGTAGGTAGAATATATATCCCACGGGGGTAAAATTGAAAAAAGTTGAAAAAAAAATTTTTTTCGACTTAGTAATTTTTCCGGCGTTTATCAGACTTTCAGATAGGGGAAATGTCACTGTGTTCCGATTTCAGTTCCAGAGCGATTCGCCCAATGAGTCCTTGATATTTAGTCGTTTTCAGCCAATTTTTTGGATTTTTGAAAATTTCACTTTTTTGTGAAAATATTCACTAACTGAGGGAATAATATGTGTGAGGGCACCCCAGGAGAGTTCCAAATGTGTGTGGGTAGAATATATATCCCACGGGGATAAAATTGAAAAAATTGGAAAAACATTTTTTTTGGACTTAGTCATTTTTCTGGCGTTTATCAGTCTTTCAGATAGGGGAAATGTGAGTGAGCGTTCCGATTTCAGTTCCAGAGCGATTCGCCCAATGAGTCCTTGAAATTTAGTCGTTTTCAGCCAATTTTCTGGATTTTTGAAAATTTCACTTTTTTGTGAAATTATTCACCAAATGAGGGAATAATATGTGTGAGGGTACCCCAGGAGAGTTCCAAATGTGTGTGGGTAGGATATATATCCCACGGGGGTAAAATTGAAAAAAGTTGAAAAAATTTTTTTTTGGAATTTAGTCATTTTTCCAGCGTTTATCAGACTTTCAGATAGGGGAAATGTCAGTGAGCATTCAGATTTCAGTTCCAGAGCGATTCGCCCAATGAGTCCTTGATGTTTAGTCGTTTTCAGCCAATTTTCTGGATTTTTAAAAATTTCACTTTTTTGTGAAAATATCCACTAAATGAGGGAATAATATGTGTGAGGGTACCCCAGGAGAGTTCCAAATGTGTGTGGGTAGAATATATATCCCACGGCGGTAAAATTGAAAAAAATTGAAAAAAATTTTTTTTTGGACTTAGTCATTTTTCCGGCGTTTATCAGACTTTCAGATAGGGGAAATGTCAGTGAGCATTCAGATTTCAGTTCCACAGCGATTCGCCCAATGAGTCCTTGATATTTAGTCGTCTTCAGCCAATTTTCTGCATTTTTGAAAATTTCACATTTTTGTGAAAATATCCACTAAGTGAGGGAATAATATGTGTGAGGGTACTTCAGGAGAGTTCCAAATGTGTGTGGGTAGAATATATATCCCACGGGTGTAAAATTGAAAAAAGTTGAAAAAACATTTTTTTTGGACTTAGTCATTTTTCCGGCGTTTATCAGACTTTCAGATAGGGGAAATGTCAGTGAGCGTTCCGATTTCAGTTCCAGAGCTATTCATCCAATGAGTACTTGATATTTAGTCGTTTTCAGCCAATTTTCTGGATTTTTGAAAATTTCACTTTCTTGTGAAAATATCCACTAAATGAGGGAATAATATCTGTGAGGGTACCCCAGGAGAGTTCCAAATGTGTGTGGGTAGAATATATATCCCATGGGGGTGAAATTGAAAAAGTTGAAAAAAATTTTTTTTTGGACTTAGTTATTTTATCAGACTTTCAGATAGGGCAAATGTTAGTGAGCGTTCCGATTTCAGTTCCAGAGCGATTCGCCCAATGAGTCCTTGATATTTAGTCGTTTTCAGCCAATTTTCTGGATTTTTGAAAATTTCACTTTTTTGTGAAAATATCCACTAAATGAGGGAATAATATCTGTGAGGGTACCCCAGGAGAGTTCCAAATGTGTGTGGGTAGAATATATATCCCACGGGGGTAAAAATTGAAAAAAATTTTTTTTTGGACTTATCATTTTTCCGGCATTTATCAGACTTTCAGATAGGGGAAATGTCAGTGAGCGTTCTGATTTCAGTTCCAGAGCTATTCATCCAATGAGTACTTGATATTTAGTCGTTTTCAGCCAATTTTCTGCATTTTTGAAAATTTCACTTTTTTGTGAAAATATCCACTAAATGAGGGAATAATATGTGTGAGGGTACCCTAGGAGAGTTCCCAATGTTAGTGGGTAGAATATATATCCCACTGGAGTAAAATTGGAAAAAGTTGAAAAATTTTTTTTTTTGGACTAAGTCATTTTTCTGGCGTTTATCAGTCTTTCAGATAGGGGAAATGTGAGTGAGCGTTCCGATTTCAGTTCCAGAGCGATTCGCCCAATGAGTCCTTGAAATTTAGTCGTTTTCAGCCAATTTTCTGGATTTTTGAAAATTTCACTTTTTTGTGAAATTATTCACCAAATGAGGGAATAATATGTGTGAGGGTACCCCAGGAGAGTTCCAAATGTGTGTGGGTAGGATATATATCCCACGGGGGTAAAATTGAAAAAAGTTGAAAAAATTTTTTTTTGGAATTTAGTCATTTTTCCAGCGTTTATCAGACTTTCAGATAGGGGAAATGTCAGTGAGCATTCAGATTTCAGTTCCAGAGCGATTCGCCCAATGAGTCCTTGATGTTTAGTCGTTTTCAGCCAATTTTCTGGATTTTTAAAAATTTCACTTTTTTGTGAAAATATCCACTAAATGAGGGAATAATATGCGAGAGGTTACCCCAGGAGAGTTCCAAATGTGTGTGGGTAGAATAAATATCCCACGGGGGTAAAATTGAAAAAAGTTGAAAAAAATTTTTTTTGGGATTTAGTCATTTTTCCGGCGTTTATCAGACTTTCAGATAGGGGAAATGTCCGTGAGCCTTCAGATTTTAGTTCCAGAGCAATTCGCCCAATGAGTCCCTGATATTTAGTCGTTTTCAGCCAATTTTCAGGATTTTTGAAAATTTCACTTTTTTGTGAAAATATCCACTAAATGAGGGAATAATATGTGTGAGGGTACCCCAGGAGAGTTCCAAATGTGTGTGGGTAGAATACATATCCCACGGGGGTAAAATTGAAAAAAGTTGAAAAAATTTTTTTGGGGAATTAGTCATTTTTCCGGCGTTTATCAGACTTTCAGATAGGGGAAATGTCAGTGAGCGTTCCGATTTCAGTTCCAGAACGATTCGCCCAATGAGTCCTTGATATTTAGTCGTTTTCAGCCAATTTTCTGGATTTTTGAAAATTTCACTTTTTTGTGAAAATATCCACTAAATGAGGGAATAATATGTGTGAGGGTACCCCAGGAGAGTTCAAAATGTGTGTGGGTAGAATATATATCCCACGGCGGTAAAATTGAAAAAAAATTTTTTTTGGACTTAGTCATTTTTCCGGCGTTTATCAGACTTTCAGATAGGGGAAATGTCATTGAGCGTTCAGATTTCAGTTCCACAGCGATTCGCCCAATGAGTCCGTGATATTTAGTCGTCTTCAGCCAATTTTCTGGATTTTTAAAAATTTCACTCTTTTGTGAAAATATCCACTAAATGAGGGAATACTATGTGTGAGTGTACCCCAGGAGAGTTCCAAATGTGTGTGGGTAGAATATATATCCCACGGGGGTAAAATTGAAAAAAGTTGAAAAAAAAATTTTTTTGGACTTAGTAATTTTTCCTGCGTTTATCAGACTTTCAGATAGGGGAAATGTCAGTGAGTGTTTCGATTTCAGTTCCAGAGTGATTCGCCCTATGAGTCCTTGATATTTAGTCGTTTTCAGCCAATATTTTGGATTTTTGGAAATTTCACTCTTTTGCGAAAATATCCACTAAATGAGGGAATAATATGTGTGAGGGTACCCCAGGAGAGTTCCAAATGTGTGTGGGCAGAATATATATCCCACGGGGGTAAAATTGAAAAAAGTTAAAAAAAAAAATTTTTTAGACTTAGTCATTTTTCCTGCGTTTATCAGACTTTCAGATAGGGGAAATGTCAGTGAGCATTCCGATTTCAGTTCCAGAGCGATTCGCCCAATGAGTCCTTGATATTTAGTCGTTTTCAGCCAATTTTCTGGATTTTTAAAAATTTCACTTTTTTGTGAAAATATCCACTAAATGAGGGAATAATATGTGAGAGGGTACCCCAGGAGAGTTCCAAATGTGTGTGGGTAGAATATATATCCCACGGGGGTAAAATTGAAAAAAGTTGAAAAAAAAATTTTTTTGGACTTAGTAATTTTTCCGGCGTTTATCAGACTTTCAGATAGGGGAAATGTCACTGTGTTCCGATTTCAGTTCCAGAGCGATTCGCCCAATGAGTCCTTGATATTTAGTTGTTTTCAGCCAATTTTCTGGATTTTTGAAAATTTCACTTTTTTGCGAAAATATCCACTAAATGAGGGAATAATATGTGTGAGGGTACCCCAGGAGATTTCCAAATGTGTGTGGGTAGAATATATATCCCACGGGGGTAAAATTGAAAAAAGTGGAAAAACATTTTTTTTGGACTTAGTCATTTTTCCGGCGTTTATCAGACTTTCAGATAGGGCAAATGTGAGTGAGCGTTCCGATTTTAGTTCCGGAGCAATTCGCCCAATGAGTCCTTGATATTTAGTCGTTTTCAGCCAATTTTATGGATTTTTGAAAATTTCACTTTTTTGTGAAAATATCCACAAAATGAGGGAATAATATGTGTGAGGGTACCCCAGGAGAGTTCCAAATGTGTGTAGGTAGAATATATATCCCACGGGGGTAAAATTGAAAAAAGTTGAAAAAAAAATTTTTTTCGACTTAGTAATTTTTCCGGCGTTTATCAGACTTTCAGATAGGGGAAATGTCACTGTGTTCCGATTTCAGTTCCAGAGCGATTCGCCCAATGAGTCCTTGATATTTAGTCGTTTTCAGCCAATTTTTTGGATTTTTGAAAATTTCACTTTTTTGTGAAAATATTCACTAACTGAGGGAATAATATGTGTGAGGGCACCCCAGGAGAGTTCCAAATGTGTGTGGGTAGAATATATATCCCACGGGGATAAAATTGAAAAAATTGGAAAAACATTTTTTTTGGACTTAGTCATTTTTCTGGCGTTTATCAGTCTTTCAGATAGGGGAAATGTGAGTGAGCGTTCCGATTTCAGTTCCAGAGCGATTCGCCCAATGAGTCCTTGAAATTTAGTCGTTTTCAGCCAATTTTCTGGATTTTTGAAAATTTCACTTTTTTGTGAAATTATTCACCAAATGAGGGAATAATATGTGTGAGGGTACCCCAGGAGAGTTCCAAATGTGTGTGGGTAGGATATATATCCCACGGGGGTAAAATTGAAAAAAGTTGAAAAAATTTTTTTTTGGAATTTAGTCATTTTTCCAGCGTTTATCAGACTTTCAGATAGGGGAAATGTCAGTGAGCATTCAGATTTCAGTTCCAGAGCGATTCGCCCAATGAGTCCTTGATGTTTAGTCGTTTTCAGCCAATTTTCTGGATTTTTAAAAATTTCACTTTTTTGTGAAAATATCCACTAAATGAGGGAATAATATGTGTGAGGGTACCCCAGGAGAGTTCCAAATGTGTGTGGGTAGAATATATATCCCACGGCGGTAAAATTGAAAAAAATTGAAAAAAATTTTTTTTTGGACTTAGTCATTTTTCCGGCGTTTATCAGACTTTCAGATAGGGGAAATGTCAGTGAGCATTCAGATTTCAGTTCCACAGCGATTCGCCCAATGAGTCCTTGATATTTAGTCGTCTTCAGCCAATTTTCTGCATTTTTGAAAATTTCACATTTTTGTGAAAATATCCACTAAGTGAGGGAATAATATGTGTGAGGGTACTTCAGGAGAGTTCCAAATGTGTGTGGGTAGAATATATATCCCACGGGTGTAAAATTGAAAAAAGTTGAAAAAACATTTTTTTTGGACTTAGTCATTTTTCCGGCGTTTATCAGACTTTCAGATAGGGGAAATGTCAGTGAGCGTTCCGATTTCAGTTCCAGAGCTATTCATCCAATGAGTACTTGATATTTAGTCGTTTTCAGCCAATTTTCTGGATTTTTGAAAATTTCACTTTCTTGTGAAAATATCCACTAAATGAGGGAATAATATCTGTGAGGGTACCCCAGGAGAGTTCCAAATGTGTGTGGGTAGAATATATATCCCATGGGGGTGAAATTGAAAAAGTTGAAAAAAATTTTTTTTTGGACTTAGTTATTTTATCAGACTTTCAGATAGGGCAAATGTTAGTGAGCGTTCCGATTTCAGTTCCAGAGCGATTCGCCCAATGAGTCCTTGATATTTAGTCGTTTTCAGCCAATTTTCTGGATTTTTGAAAATTTCACTTTTTTGTGAAAATATCCACTAAATGAGGGAATAATATCTGTGAGGGTACCCCAGGAGAGTTCCAAATGTGTGTGGGTAGAATATATATCCCACGGGGGTAAAAATTGAAAAAAATTTTTTTTTGGACTTATCATTTTTCCGGCATTTATCAGACTTTCAGATAGGGGAAATGTCAGTGAGCGTTCTGATTTCAGTTCCAGAGCTATTCATCCAATGAGTACTTGATATTTAATCGTTTTCAGCCAATTTTCTGCATTTTTGAAAATTTCACTTTTTTGTGAAAATATCCACTAAATGAGGGAATAATATGTGTGAGGGTACCCTAGGAGAGTTCCCAATGTTAGTGGGTAGAATATATATCCCACTGGAGTAAAATTGGAAAAAGTTGAAAAATTTTTTTTTTTGGACTAAGTCATTTTTCTGGCGTTTATCAGTCTTTCAGATAGGGGAAATGTGAGTGAGCGTTCCGATTTCAGTTCCAGAGCGATTCGCCCAATGAGTCCTTGAAATTTAGTCGTTTTCAGCCAATTTTCTGGATTTTTGAAAATTTCACTTTTTTGTGAAATTATTCACCAAATGAGGGAATAATATGTGTGAGGGTACCCCAGGAGAGTTCCAAATGTGTGTGGGTAGGATATATATCCCACGGGGGTAAAATTGAAAAAAGTTGAAAAAATTTTTTTTTGGAATTTAGTCATTTTTCCAGCGTTTATCAGACTTTCAGATAGGGGAAATGTCAGTGAGCATTCAGATTTCAGTTCCAGAGCGATTCGCCCAATGAGTCCTTGATGTTTAGTCGTTTTCAGCCAATTTTCTGGATTTTTAAAAATTTCACTTTTTTGTGAAAATATCCACTAAATGAGGGAATAATATGTGTGAGGGTACCCCAGGAGAGTTCCAAATGTGTGTGGGTAGAATATATATCCCACGGCGGTAAAATTGAAAAAAATTGAAAAAAATTTTTTTTTGGACTTAGTCATTTTTCCGGCGTTTATCAGACTTTCAGATAGGGGAAATGTCAGTGAGCATTCAGATTTCAGTTCCACAGCGATTCGCCCAATGAGTCCTTGATATTTAGTCGTCTTCAGCCAATTTTCTGCATTTTTGAAAATTTCACATTTTTGTGAAAATATCCACTAAGTGAGGGAATAATATGTGTGAGGGTACTTCAGGAGAGTTCCAAATGTGTGTGGGTAGAATATATATCCCACGGGTGTAAAATTGAAAAAAGTTGAAAAAACATTTTTTTTGGACTTAGTCATTTTTCCGGCGTTTATCAGACTTTCAGATAGGGGAAATGTCAGTGAGCGTTCCGATTTCAGTTCCAGAGCTATTCATCCAATGAGTACTTGATATTTAGTCGTTTTCAGCCAATTTTCTGGATTTTTGAAAATTTCACTTTCTTGTGAAAATATCCACTAAATGAGGGAATAATATCTGTGAGGGTACCCCAGGAGAGTTCCAAATGTGTGTGGGTAGAATATATATCCCATGGGGGTGAAATTGAAAAAGTTGAAAAAAATTTTTTTTTGGACTTAGTTATTTTATCAGACTTTCAGATAGGGCAAATGTTAGTGAGCGTTCCGATTTCAGTTCCAGAGCGATTCGCCCAATGAGTCCTTGATATTTAGTCGTTTTCAGCCAATTTTCTGGATTTTTGAAAATTTCACTTTTTTGTGAAAATATCCACTAAATGAGGGAATAATATCTGTGAGGGTACCCCAGGAGAGTTCCAAATGTGTGTGGGTAGAATATATATCCCACGGGGGTAAAAATTGAAAAAAATTTTTTTTTGGACTTATCATTTTTCCGGCATTTATCAGACTTTCAGATAGGGGAAATGTCAGTGAGCGTTCTGATTTCAGTTCCAGAGCTATTCATCCAATGAGTACTTGATATTTAGTCGTTTTCAGCCAATTTTCTGCATTTTTGAAAATTTCACTTTTTTGTGAAAATATCCACTAAATGAGGGAATAATATGTGTGAGGGTACCCTAGGAGAGTTCCCAATGTTAGTGGGTAGAATATATATCCCACTGGAGTAAAATTGGAAAAAGTTGAAAAATTTTTTTTTTTTAACTAAGTCATTTTTCTGGCGTTTATCAGAAATTTCAGATAGGGGAAATGTCAGTGAGCGTTCCGATTTCAGTGCCAGAGCGATTCGCCCAATGAGTCCTTGATATTTAGTCGTTTTCAGCCAATATTTTGGATTTTTGAAAATTTCACTTTTTTGTAAAAATATCCACTAAATGAGGGAATAATATGTGTGAGGGTACCCCAGGAGAGTTCCAAATGTGTGTGGGTAGAATATATAACCCACGGGGGTAAAATTGAATAAAGTTGGAAAAAATTTTTTTGGGGACTTAGTCATTTTATCAGACTTTCAGATAGAGCAAATGTCAGTGAGCGTTCCGATTTCAGTTCCAGAGCGATTCGCCCAATGAGTCCTTGATATTTAGTCGTTTTCAGCCAATTTTCTGGATTTTTGAAAATTTCTCTTTTTTGTGAAAATACCCACTAATTGAGGGAATAATATCTGTGAGGGTACCCCAGGAGAGTTCCAAATGTGTGTGGGTAGAATATATATCCCACGGGGGTAAAATTGAAAAAAGTTGAAAAAAATTTTTTTTTGACTTAGTCATCTTTCCGGCGTTTATCAGACTTTCAGATAGTGGAAATGTCAGTGAGCATTCCGATTTCAGTTCCAGAGCGATTCGCCGGATGAGTCCTTGATATTTAGTCATTTTCAAGCCAATTTTCTGAATTTTTGAAAATTTCCCTTTTTTGTGAAAATATCCACTAAGTGAGGGAATAATATGGGTGAGGGTACTTCAGGAGAGCTCCAAATGTGTGTGGGTAGAATATACAATATATCCCACGGGTGTAAAATTGAAAAAAGTTGAAATTTTTTTTTTTTGGATTTAGTCATTTTTCCGGCGTTTATCAGACTTTCAGATAGGGGAAATGTCAGTGAGTGTTCCGATTTCAGTTCCAGAGCGATTCGCCCAATGCGTCCATGATATTTCGTCATTTTCAGGCAATTTTCTGAATTTTTGAAAATTTCCCTTTTTTGTGAAAATATCCACTAAGTGAGGGAATAATATGTGTGAGGGTACTTCAGGAGAGTTCCAAATGTGTGTGGGTAGAATATATTTCCCACGGGGGTAAAATTGAAAAAAGTTGAAAACATTTTTTTTTCGGACTTAGTCATTTTTCCGGCGTTTATCAGACTTTCAGATAGGGGAAATGTCAGTGAGCGTTCCTATTTCAGTTCCAGAGCGATTCGCCCAATGAGTCCTTGATGTTTAGTCGTTTTCAGCAAATATTTTGGATTTTTGAAATTTTCACTTTCTTGTGAAAATATCCACTAAATGAGGGAATAATATGTGTGAGGGTACCACAGGGGAGTTCCAAATGTGTGTGGGTAGAATACAGTGCCTACAAGTAGTATTCAACCCCCTGCAGATTTAGCTGGTTTGATAAGATGTAAATAAGTTAGAGCCTTCAAACTGCAAACGAGAGTAGGATTTATGAACAGAAGCATAAATCTTACAAACCAAAAAGTTATGTTGCTCAGTTGAATTTTATTAAATTTTAAACATAAAAGTGTGGGTCAATTATTATTCAACCCCTATGTTTAATATTTTGTGGAATAACCCTGGTTTGCAATTACAGCTAATAATCGTCTTTTATAAGACCTGATCAGGCCGGCACAGGTCTGTGGAGTTATCTTGGCCCACTCCTCCATGCAGATCTTCTCCAAGTTATCTAGGTTCTTTGGGTGTCTCATGTGGACTTTATTCTTGAGCTCCTTCCACAAGTTTTCAATTGGGTTAAGGTCAGGAGACTGACTAGGCCACTCCAACACCTTGACTTTTTCTCTCTTGAACCAGGCCTTGGTTTTCTTGGCTGTGTGCTTTGGGTCGTTGTCTTGTTGGAAGATGAAATTACGACCCATCTTAAGATCCTTGATGGAGGAGCGGAGGTTCTTGGCCAAAATCTTCAGGTAGGCCGTGCTATCCATCTTCCCATGGATGCGGACCAGATGGCCAGGCCCCTTGGCAGAGAAACAGCCCCACAGCATGATGCTGCCACCACCATGCTTGACTGTAGGGATGGTATTCTTGGGGTCGTATGCAGTGCCATCCAGTCTCCAAACGTCACGTGTGTTGTTGGCACCAAAGGTCTCGATCTTGGTCTCATCAGACCATAGAACCTTGAACCAGTCTGTCTCAGAGTCCTCCAAGTGATCATGAGCAAACTGTAGACGAGCCTTGACATGACGCTTTGAAAGTAAAGGTACCTTACGGGCTCGTCTGGAACGGAGACCATTGCGATGGAGTACGTTACTTATGGTATTGACTGAAACCAATGTCCCCACTGCCATGAGATCATCCCGGAGCTCCTTCCTTCTTGTCCTTGGGTTAGCCTTGACTCTTCGGACAAGCCTGGCCTCGGCACGGGAGGACACTTTCAAAGGCTGTCCAGGCCGTGGCAGGCTAACAGTAGTTCCATAAGCCTTCCACTTACGGATGATGCTCCCAACAGTGGAGACAGGTAGGCCCAACTCCTTGGAAAGGGTTTTGTACCCCTTGCCAGCCTTGTGACCCTCCACGATCTTGTCTCTGATGGCCTTGGAATGCTCCTTTGTCTTTCCCATGTTGACCATGTCTGAGTGCTGTTCACAAGTTTGGGGAGGGTCTTAAATAGTCAGAAAAGGCTGGCAAAAGAGATCTTTAATCCACACATGTGAAGCTCATTATTCTTGGTGCCTGAACTACTTCTTAATACTTTAGGGGGACCAAACAGAATTCTTGTGGTTTGAGGGGTTGAATAATAAATGACACTCTGAATTAACTTTTAACGTTTTAAAAACAAAAACAAAAAAAAAAACAAAAACAAAAGTTGCTGCAGTGCATTTCCCACTTCCAGGCTGATCTACAGTACAAATGTCACAATGCCAAGTTAATTCCGCATGTGTCAACCAGCTAAATCTGCAGGGGGTTGAATACTACTTGTAGGCACTGTATATATCCCATGGGGGTAAAATTGAAAAAGTTGAAAAAAATTTTTTTTTGGCCTTAGTCATTTTATCAGACTTTCAGATAGGGCAAATGTCAGTGAGCATCCCGATTTCAGTTCCAGAGCGATTCGCCCAATGAGTCCTTGATATTTGGTCGTTTTCAGCAAATATTTTGGATTTTTGAAAATTTCACTTTTTTGTGAAAATATCCACTAAATGAGGGAATAATATGTGTGAGGGTACCCCAGGAGAGTTCCAAATGTGTGTGGGTAGAATACATATCCCACGGGGGTAAAATTGAAAAAAGTTGAAATTTTTTTTTTTTTTGGACTTAGTCATTTTTCCGGCGTTTATCAGACTTTCAGATAGGGAAAATGTCAGTGAGTGTTCCGATTTCAGTTCCAGAGCGATTCGCCCAATGAGTCCTTGATATTTCGTCGTTTTCAGGCAATTTTCATTGAAAATTTCACTTTTTTGTGAAAATATCCACTAAATGAGGGTATAATATGTGTGAGGGTACCCCAGGAGAGTTCCAAATTTGTGTGGGTAGAATATATATCCCACGGGGGTAAAATTGAAAAAAGTTGAAAAAAATTTTTTTTTTGGACTTAGTCATTTTTCTGGCGTTTATCAGACTTTCGGATAGGGGAAATGTCAGTGAGCATTCCGATTTCAGTTCCAGAGCGATTCGCCTGATGACTCCTTGATATTTAGTTGTTTTCAGCCAATTTTCTGGATTTTTGAAAATTTCACTTTTTTGTGAAAATATCCACTAAATGAGGGAATAATATGTGTGAGGATACCCCAGGAGAGTTCCAAATGTGTGTGGGTAGAATATATATCCCACACGGGTAACATTGAAAAAAGTTGAAAACATTTTTTTTGGACTTAGTCATTTTTCCTGCGTTTATCAGAAATTTCAGATAGGGGAAATGTCAGTGAGCGTTCCGATTTCAGTTCCAGAGCGATTCGCCCATTGAGTCCTTGATATTTAGTCGTTTTCAGCCAAATTTCTGGATTTTTGAAAATTTCACTTTTTTGTGAAAATATCCACTAAATGAGGGAATAATATGTGTGAGGATACCCAGGAGAGTTCCAAATGTGTGTGGGTAGAATATATATCCCACACGGGTAACATTGAAAAAAATTGAAAACATTTTTTTTGGACTTAGTCATTTTTCCGCTGTTTATCAGAAATTTCAGATAGGGGAAATGTCAGTGAGCGTTCCGATTTCAGTTCCAGAGCGATTCGCCCAATGAGTCCTTGATATTTCGTCGTTTTCAGGCAATTTTCAGAATTTTTGAAAATTTCACTTTTTTGTGAAAATATCCACTAAATGAGGGAATAATATGTGTGAGGTTACCCCAGGAGAGTTCCAAATGTGTGTGGGTAGAATATATATACCACGGGAGTAAAATTGAAAAAAATATTTTTTTGTACTTAGTCATTTTTCCGGCATTTATCAGACTTTCAGATAGGGCAAATGTCAGTGAGCGTTCCGATTTCAGTTCCAAAGCGATTCGCCCAATGAGTCTTTGATATTTAGTCGTTTTCAGATAATTTTCTGGATTTTTCAAAATTTCACTTTTTTGTGAAAATATCCACTAAATGAGGGAATAATATGTGTGAGGGTACCCCAGGAGAGTTCCAAATGATTGAGGGTAGAATATATATCCAACGGGGGTAAAATTGAAAAAAGTTTAAATTTTTTTTTTTTTTGACTGTCATTTTTCCGCCGTTTATCAGAAATTTCAGATAGGGGAAATGTCAGTGTGCGTTCCGATTTCAGTTCCAGAGCGATTCATCCAATGAGTCCTTGATATTTAGTCGGTTTCAGCCAATTTTCTGCATTTTTGAAAATTTCACTTTTTTGTGAAAATATCCACTAAATGAGGGAATAATATGTGTGAGGGTACCCCAGGAGAGTTCCAAATGTGTGTGGGTAGAATATATATCCCACACGGGTAAAATTGCAAAAATGTTAAAAAAAAAAATTTTTTGGACTTAGTCATTTTTCCGGCGTTTATCAGAAATTTCAGATAGGGGAAATGTCAGTGAGCGTTCCGATTTCAGTTCCAGAGTGATTCGCCCAATGAGTCCTTGATATTTAGTCGGTTTCAGCCAATTTTCTGGATTTTTGAAAATTTCACTTTTTTGTGAAAATATCCACTAAATGAGGGAATAATATGTGTGAGGGTACCCCAGGAGAGTTCCAAATGTGTGTGGGTAGAATATATAACCCACGGGGGTAAAATTGAAAAAAGTTGTAAAAAATTTTTTTGGGGACTTAGTCATTTTATCAGACTTTCAGATAGAACAAATGTCAGTGAGCGTTCCGATTTCAGTTCCAGAGCGATTCGCCCAATGAGTCCTTGATATTTAGTCGTTTTCAGCCAATTTTCTGGATTTTTGAAAATTTCACTTTTTTGTGAAAATACCCACTAAATGAGGGAATAATATCTGTGAGGGTACCCCAGGAGAGTTCCAAATGTGTGTGGGTAGAATATATATCCCACGGGGGTAAAATTGAAAAAAGTTGAAAAAAAATTTTTTTTGGACTTACTCATCTTTCCGGCGTTTATCAGACTTTCAGATAGGGGAAATGTCAGTGAGCATTCCGATTTCAATTCCAGAGCGATTCGCCGGATGAGTCCTTGATATTTAGTCATTTTCAAGCCAATTTTCTGAATTTTTGAAAATTTCCCTTTTTTGTGAAAATATCCACTAAGTGAGGGAATAATATGTGTGAGGGTACTTCAGGAGAGTTCCAAATGTGTGTGGGTAGAATATACAGTATATCCCACGGGTGTAAGATTGAAAAAAGTTGAAAAATTTTTTTTTTGGATTTAGTCATTTTTCCGGCGTTTATCAGACTTTCAGATAGGGGAGATGTCAGTGAGTGTTCCGATTTCAGTTCCAGAGCGATTCGCCCAATGCGTCCTTGATATTTCGTCATTTTCAGGCAATTTTCTGAATTTTTGAAAATTTCACTTTTTTGTCAAAACATCCACTAAATGAGGGTATAATATGTGTTAGGGTACCCTAGGAGAGTTCCAAATGTGTGTGGGTAGAATATATATCCCACGGGGGTAAAATTGAAAAAAGTTGAAAAAAAATTTTTTTTGGACTTAGTCATTTTTCCTGCGTTTATCAGAAATTTCAGATAGGGGAAAAGTCAGTGAGCGTTCTGATTTCAGTTCCAGAGCGATTCGCCCAATGAGTCCTTGATATTTATTCGTTTTCAGCCAATTTTCTGAATTTTTGAAAATTTCACTTTTTTGTGAAAATATCCACTAAATGAGGGAATAATATCTGTGAGGGTACCCCAGGAGAGTTCCATATGTGTGTGGGTAGAATATATATCCCACGGGGGTAAAATTGAAAAAATTTTTTTTTTGTACTTAGTCATTTTTCCGGCGTTAATCAGACTTTCAGATACGGGAAATGTCAGTGAGCGTTCCTATTTCAGTTCCAGAGCGATTCGCCCAATGAGTCCTTGATGTTTAGTCGTTTTCAGCAAATATTTTGGATTTTTGAAATTTTCAATTTCTTGTGAAAATATCCACTAAATGAGGGAATAATATGTGTGAGGGTACCACAGGGGAGTTCCAAATGTGTGTGGGTAGAATATATATCCCATGGGGGTAAAATTGAAAAAGTTGAAAAAAATTTTTTTTTGGCCTTAGTCATTTTATCAGACTTTCAGATAGGGCAAATGTCAGTGAGCATCCCGATTTCAGTTCCAGAGCGATTCGCCCAATGAGTCCTTGATATTTGGTCGTTTTCAGCAAATATTTTGGATTTTTGAAAATTTCACTTTTTTGTGAAAATATCCACTAAATGAGGGAATAATATGTGTGAGGTTACCCCAGGAGAGTTCCAAATGTGTGTGGGTAGAATATATATACCACGGGAGTAAAATTGAAAAAAATATTTTTTTGTACTTAGTCATTTTTCCGGCGTTTATCAGACTTTCAGATAGGGAAAATGTCAGTGAGCGTTCCGATTTCAGTTCCAGAGCGATTCGCCCAATGAGTCCTTGATATTTCATCGTTTTCAGGCAATTTTCAGAATTTTTGAAAATTTCACTTTTTTGTGAAAATATCCACTAAATGAGGGAATAATATGTGTGATGTTACCCCAGGAGAGTTCCAAATGTGTGTGGGTAGAATATATATACCACGGGAGTAAAATTGAAAAAAATATTTTTTTGTACTTAGTCATTTTTCCGGCATTTATCAGACTTTCTGATAGGGCAAATGTCAGTGAGTGTTCCGATTTCAGTTCCAGAGCGATTCGCCCAATGAGTCTTTGATATTTAGTCGCTTTCAGACAATTTTCTGGATTTTTGAAAATTTCACTTTTTTGTGAAAATATCCATTAAATGAGGGAATAATATGTGTGAGGGTACCCCAGGAGAGTTCCAAATGTGTTTGGGTAGAATATATATCCCACGGGGGTAAAATTGAAAAAGGTTGAAACATTTTTTTTTTGGACTTAGTCATTTTTCCGGCGTTTATCAGAAATTTCAGATAGGGCAAATGTCAGTGAGTGTTCCGATTTCAGTTCCAGAGCGATTCGCCCAATGAGTCTTTGATATTTAGTCGCTTTCAGACAATTTTCTGGATTTTTGAAAATTTCACTTTTTTGTGAAAATATCCACTAAATGAGGGAATAATATGTGTGAGGGTACCCCAGGAGAGTTCCAAATGTGTGTGGGTAGAATATATATCCCACGCGGGTAAAATTGAAAAAAGTTGAAAAAATTTTTTTTGGACATAGTCATTTTTCCGGCGTTTATTAGACTTTCAGAAAGGGGAAATGTCAGTGAGCGTTCCGATTTCAGTTCCAGAGCGATTCGCCCAATGAGTCCTTGTTATTTAGTCGTTTTCAGCCAATTTTCTGGATTTTTGAAAATTTCACTTTTTTGTGAAAATATCCACTAAATGAGGGAATAATATGTGTGAGGGTACCTCAGGAGAGTTCCAAATGTGTGTGGGTAGAAGATATATCCCACGGGAGTTAAATTGAAAAAAGTTGAAAAATTTTTTTTTTTGGACTTAGTCATTTTTCCGGCGTTTATCAGACTTTCAGATAGGGGAAATGTCAGTGAGTGTTGCAATTTCAGTTTCAGAGTGATTCTCACAATGAGTCCTTGATATTTAATCGTTTTCAGCCAATTTTCTGGATTTTTGAAAATCTCACTTTTTTGTGAAAATATCCACTAAATGAGAGAATAATATGTATGAGGGTACCCCAGGAGAGTTCCAAATGTGTGTGGGTAGAATATATATCCCACGGGGTAAAATTGAAAAAAGTTGAAAAAATTTTTTTTTTTAACTTAGTCATTTTTCCTGCATTTATCAGACTTTCACATAGGGGAAATGTCGGTGAGCGTTCCGATTTCAGTTCCAGAGCAATTCGCCCAATGAGTCCTTGATATTTAGTCATTTTCAGCCAATTTTCTGGATTTTCGAAAATTTCACTTTTTTGTAATAATATCCACAAAATGAGAGAATAATATGTGTGAGAGTACCCCAGGAGAGTTCCAAATGTGTGTGGGTAGAATATATATCCCACGGGGATAAAATTGAAATAAAGTTGAAAAAAAATTTTTTTTTGGACTTAGTGATTTTTCCGGCGTTTATCAAACTTTCAGATAGGGAAAATGTCAGTGAGCGTTCCGATTTCAGTTCCAGAGCGATTCGCCCAATGAGTCCTTGTTATTTAGTCTTTTTCAGCCAATTTTCTGGATTTTTGAAAATTTCACTTTTTTGTAATAATATCCACTAAATCAGACAATAATATGTGTGAGGGTACCCCAGGAGAGTTCCAAATGTGTGTGGGTAGAATATATATCCCACGGGGATAAAATTGAAAAAAGTTGAAAAAAAATTTTTTTTGGACTTAGCAATTTTTCCGGCGTTTATCAGACTTTCAGATAGGGAAAATGTCAGTGAGCGTTCCGATTTCAGTTCCAGAGCGATTCGCCCAATGAGTCCTTAATATTTAGTCGTTTTCAGCCAATTTTCTGGATTTTTGAAAATTTCACTTTTTTGTGAAAATATCCACTAAATGAGGGAATAATATGTGTGAGGGTACCCCAGGAGAGTTCCAAATGTGTGTGGGTAGAATATAAATCCCACGGGGATAAAATTGAAAAAAGTTGAAAAAAATTTTTTTTTGGACTTAGTAATTTTTCCGGCGTTCATCAGACTTTCAGATAGGGGAAATGTCAGTGAGCGTTCAGATTTCAGTTCCAGAGCGATTCGCCCAATGAGTCCTTGATATTTAGTCGTTTTCAGCCAATTTTCTGGATTTTTAAAAATTTCACTTTTTTGTGAAAATATCCACTAAATGAGGGAATAATATGTGTGTGGGTACCCCAGGAGAGTTACAAATGTGTGTGGGTAGAATATAAATCCCACGGGGGTGAAATTGAAAAAAATTGAAAAACATTTTTTTTTGGATTTAGTAATTTTTCCGGCGTTTATCAGACTTTCAGATAGGGAAAATGTCAGTGAGCGCTCCGATTTCAGTTCCAGAGCGATTCGCCCAATGAGTCCTTGATATTTAGTCGTTTTCAGCCAATTTTCTGGATTTTTAAAAATTTCACTTTTTTTGTGAAAATATCCACTAAATGAGGGAATAATATGTGTGAGGGTACCCCAGGAGAGTTCCAAATGTGTGTGGGTAGAATATAAATCCCACGGGGATAAAATTGAAAAAAGTTGAAAAAAATTTTTTTTTGGACTTAGTAATTTTTCCGGTGTTCATCAGACTTTCAGATAGGGGAAATGTCAGTGAGCGTTCAGATTTCAGTTCCAGAGCGATTCGCCCAATGAGTCCTTGATATTTAGTCGTTTTCAGACAATTTTCTGGATTTTTAAAAATTTCACTTTTTTGTGAAAACATCCACTAAATGAGGGAATAATATGTGTGAGGGTACCCCAGGAGAGTTCCAAATGTGTGTGGGTAGAATATATATCCCACGGTGGTGAAATTGAAAAAAGTTGAAAAAAAATTTTTTTTGGACTTAGTAATTTTTCTGGCGTTTATCAGACTTTCAGATAGGGAAAATGTCAGTGAGCGTTCCTATTTCAGTTCCAGAGCGATTCGCCCAATGAGTCCTTAATATTTAGTCGTTTTCAGCCAATTTTCTGGATTTTTGAAAATTTCACTTTTTTGTGAAAATATCCACTAAATGAGGGAATGATATGTGTGAGGGTACCCCAGGAGAGTTCCAAATGTGTGTGGGTAGAATATAAATCCCACGGGGATAAAATTGAAAAAAGTTGAAAAAAAATTTTTTTTGAACTTAGTAATTTTTCCGGCGTTTATCAGACTTTCAGATAAGGGAAATGTCAGTGAGCGTTCCGATTTCAGTTCCAGAGCGATTCGCCCAATGAGTCCTTGATATTTACTCGTTTTCAGCCAATTTTCTGGATTTTTAAAAATTTCACTTTTTTTGTGAAAATATCCACTAAATTAGGGAATAATATGTGTGAGGGTACCCCAGGAGAGATCCAAATGTGTGTGGGTAGAATATATATCCCACGGGGATAAAATTGAAAAAAGTTGAAAAAAAAATTTTTTTTGGACTTAGTAATTTTTCCGGCGTTTATCAGACTTTCAGATCGGGGAAATGTCAGTGAGCGTTCCGATTTCAGCTCCAGTGCGATTCGCCCAATGAGTCCTTAATATTTAGTCGTTTTCAGCCAATTTTCTGGATTTTTGAAAATTTCACTTTTTTGTGAAAATATCCACTAAATGAGGGAATAATATGTGTGAGGGTACCCCAGGAGAGTTCCAAATGTGTGTGGGTAGAATATAAATCCCACGGGGATAAAATTGAAAAAAGTTGAAAAAATTTTTTTTTGGACTTAGTAATTTTTCCGGCGTTTATCAGACTTTCAGATAGGGTAAATGTCAGTGAGTATTCCGATTTCAGTTCCAGAGCGATTTGCCCAATGAGTCCTTAATATTTAGTCGTTTTCAGCCAATTTTCTGGATTTTTGAAAATTTCACTTTTTTGTGAAAATATCTACTAAATGAGGGAATAATATGTGTGAGGGTACCCCAGGAGAGTTCCAAATGTGTGTGGGTAGAATATAAATCCCACGGGGATAAAATTGAAAAAAGTTGAAAAAAATTTTTTTTTGGACTTAGTAATTTTTCCAGCGTTTATCAGACTTTCAGATAGGGGAAATGTCAGTGAGCGTTCCGATTTCAGCTCCAGTGCGATTCGCCCAATGAGTCCTTAATATTTAGTCGTTTTCAGCCAATTTTCTGGATTTTTGAAAATTTCACTTTTTTGTGAAAATATCCACTAAATGAGGGAATAATATGTGTGAGGGTACCCCAGGAGAGTTCCAAATGTGTGTGGGTAGAATGTATATCCCACGGGGATAAAATTGAAAAAAGTTGAAAAAATTTTTTTTTTGGACTTAGTAATTTTTCCGGCGTTTATCAGACTTTCAGATAGGGAAAATCTCAGTGAGCGTTCCGATTTCAGTTCCAGAGTGATTCGCCCAATGAGTCCTTAATATTTAGTCGTTTTCAGCCAATTTTCTGGATTTTTGAAAATTTCACTTTTTTGTGAAAATATCTACTAAATGAGGGAATAATATGTGTGAGGGTACCCCAGGAGAGTTCCAAATGTGTGTGGGTAGAATATAAATCCCACGGGGATAAAATTGAAAAAAGTTGAAAAAATTTTTTTTTTGGACTTAGTAATTTTTCCGGCGTTTATCAGACTTTCAGATAGGGGAAATGTCAGTGAGCGTTCCGATTTCAGTTCCAGAGCAATTCGCCCAATGAGTCCTTAATATTTAGTCGTTTTCAGCCAATTTTCTGGATTTTTGAAAATTTCACTTTTTTGTGAAAATATCCACTAAATGAGGGAATAACATGTGTGAGGGTACCCCAGGAGAGTTCCAAATGTGTGTGGGTAAAATATATATCCCACGGGGGTAAAATTGAAAAAAGTTGAAAAAATTTTTTTTTTGGACTTAGTCATTTTTCCGGCGTTTATCAGACTTTCAGATAGGCAAAATGTCAGTGAGCGTTCCGATTTAAGTTCCAGAGCGATTCACCCAATGAGTCCTTAATATTTAGTCTTTTTCAGCCAATTTTCTGGATTTTTGAAAATTTCACTTTTTTGTGAAAATATCCACTAAATGAGGGAATAATATGTGTGAGGGTACCCCAGTAGAGTTCCAAATGTGTGTGGGTAGAATATAAATCCCACGGGGATAAAATTGAAAAAAGTTGAAAAAAATTTTTTTTGGACTTAGTAATTTTTCCGGCGTTTATCAGATTTTCAGATAGGGGAAATGTCAGTGAGCGTTCCGATTTCAGTTCCAGAGCGATTTGCCCAATGAGTCCTTGATATTTAGTCGTTTTCAGCCAATTTTCTGGATTTTTAAAAATTTCACTTTTTTGTGAAAATATCCACTAAATGAGGGAATAATATGTGTGAGGGTACCCCAGGAGAGTTCCAAATGTGTGTGGGTAGAATATAAATCCCACGGGGATAAAATTGAAAAAAGTTGAAAAAATTTTTTTTTTGGACTTAGTAATTTTTCCGGCGTTTATCAGACTTTCAGATAGGGAAAATCTCAGTGAGCGTTACGATTTCAGTTCCAGAGTGATTCGCCCAATGAGTCCTTAATATTTAGTCGTTTTCAGCCAATTTTCTGGATTTTTGAAAATTTCACTTTTTTGTGAAAATATCTACTAAATGAGGGAATAATATGTGTGAGGGTACCCCAGGAGAGTTCCAAATGTGTGTGGGTAGAATATAAATCCCACGGGGATAAAATTGAAAAAAGTTGAAAAAATTTTTTTTTTGGACTTAGTAATTTTTCCGGCGTTTATCAGACTTTCAGATAGGGAAAATGTCAGTGAGCGTTCCGATTTCAGTTCCAGAGCGATTCGCCCAATGAGTCCTTAATATTTAGTCGTTTTCAGCCAATTTTCTGGATTTTTGAAAATTTCACTTTTTTGTGAAAATATCCACTAAATGAGGGAATAATATGTGTGAGGGTACCCCAGGAGAGTTCCAAATGTGTGTGGGTAGAATATAAATCCCACGGGGATAAAATTGAAAAAAGTTGAAAAAAATTTTTTTTTGGACTTAGTAATTTTTCCGGCGTTCATCAGACTTTCAGATAGGGGAAATGTCAGTGAGCGTTCAGATTTCAGTTCCAGAGCGATTCGCCCAATGAGTCCTTGATATTTAGTCGTTTTCAGCCAATTTTCTGGATTTTTAAAAATTTCACTTTTTTGTGAAAATATCCACTAAATGAGGGAATAATATGTGTGTGGGTACCCCAGGAGAGTTACAAATGTGTGTGGGTAGAATATAAATCCCACGGGGGTGAAATTGAAAAAAATTGAAAAACATTTTTTTTTGGATTTAGTAATTTTTCCGGCGTTTATCAGACTTTCAGATAGGGAAAATGTCAGTGAGCGCTCCGATTTCAGTTCCAGAGCGATTCGCCCAATGAGTCCTTGATATTTAGTCGTTTTCAGCCAATTTTCTGGATTTTTAAAAATTTCACTTTTTTTGTGAAAATATCCACTAAATGAGGGAATAATATGTGTGAGGGTACCCCAGGAGAGTTCCAAATGTGTGTGGGTAGAATATAAATCCCACGGGGATAAAATTGAAAAAAGTTGAAAAAAATTTTTTTTTGGACTTAGTAATTTTTCCGGTGTTCATCAGACTTTCAGATAGGGGAAATGTCAGTGAGCGTTCAGATTTCAGTTCCAGAGCGATTCGCCCAATGAGTCCTTGATATTTAGTCGTTTTCAGACAATTTTCTGGATTTTTAAAAATTTCACTTTTTTGTGAAAACATCCACTAAATGAGGGAATAATATGTGTGAGGGTACCCCAGGAGAGTTCCAAATGTGTGTGGGTAGAATATATATCCCACGGTGGTGAAATTGAAAAAAGTTGAAAAAAAATTTTTTTTGGACTTAGTAATTTTTCTGGCGTTTATCAGACTTTCAGATAGGGAAAATGTCAGTGAGCGTTCCTATTTCAGTTCCAGAGCGATTCGCCCAATGAGTCCTTAATATTTAGTCGTTTTCAGCCAATTTTCTGGATTTTTGAAAATTTCACTTTTTTGTGAAAATATCCACTAAATGAGGGAATGATATGTGTGAGGGTACCCCAGGAGAGTTCCAAATGTGTGTGGGTAGAATATAAATCCCACGGGGATAAAATTGAAAAAAGTTGAAAAAAAATTTTTTTTGAACTTAGTAATTTTTCCGGCGTTTATCAGACTTTCAGATAAGGGAAATGTCAGTGAGCGTTCCGATTTCAGTTCCAGAGCGATTCGCCCAATGAGTCCTTGATATTTACTCGTTTTCAGCCAATTTTCTGGATTTTTAAAAATTTCACTTTTTTTGTGAAAATATCCACTAAATTAGGGAATAATATGTGTGAGGGTACCCCAGGAGAGATCCAAATGTGTGTGGGTAGAATATATATCCCACGGGGATAAAATTGAAAAAAGTTGAAAAAAAAATTTTTTTTGGACTTAGTAATTTTTCCGGCGTTTATCAGACTTTCAGATCGGGGAAATGTCAGTGAGCGTTCCGATTTCAGCTCCAGTGCGATTCGCCCAATGAGTCCTTAATATTTAGTCGTTTTCAGCCAATTTTCTGGATTTTTGAAAATTTCACTTTTTTGTGAAAATATCCACTAAATGAGGGAATAATATGTGTGAGGGTACCCCAGGAGAGTTCCAAATGTGTGTGGGTAGAATATAAATCCCACGGGGATAAAATTGAAAAAAGTTGAAAAAATTTTTTTTTGGACTTAGTAATTTTTCCGGCGTTTATCAGACTTTCAGATAGGGGAAATGTCAGTGAGTATTCCGATTTCAGTTCCAGAGCGATTTGCCCAATGAGTCCTTAATATTTAGTCGTTTTCAGCCAATTTTCTGGATTTTTGAAAATTTCACTTTTTTGTGAAAATATCTACTAAATGAGGGAATAATATGTGTGAGGGTACCCCAGGAGAGTTCCAAATGTGTGTGGGTAGAATATAAATCCCACGGGGATAAAATTGAAAAAAGTTGAAAAAAATTTTTTTTTGGACTTAGTAATTTTTCCAGCGTTTATCAGACTTTCAGATAGGGGAAATGTCAGTGAGCGTTCCGATTTCAGCTCCAGTGCGATTCGCCCAATGAGTCCTTAATATTTAGTCGTTTTCAGCCAATTTTCTGGATTTTTGAAAATTTCACTTTTTTGTGAAAATATCCACTAAATGAGGGAATAATATGTGTGAGGGTACCCCAGGAGAGTTCCAAATGTGTGTGGGTAGAATGTATATCCCACGGGGATAAAATTGAAAAAAGTTGAAAAAATTTTTTTTTTGGACTTAGTAATTTTTCCGGCGTTTATCAGACTTTCAGATAGGGAAAATCTCAGTGAGCGTTCCGATTTCAGTTCCAGAGTGATTCGCCCAATGAGTCCTTAATATTTAGTCGTTTTCAGCCAATTTTCTGGATTTTTGAAAATTTCACTTTTTTGTGAAAATATCTACTAAATGAGGGAATAATATGTGTGAGGGTACCCCAGGAGAGTTCCAAATGTGTGTGGGTAGAATATAAATCCCACGGGGATAAAATTGAAAAAAGTTGAAAAAATTTTTTTTTTGGACTTAGTAATTTTTCCGGCGTTTATCAGACTTTCAGATAGGGGAAATGTCAGTGAGCGTTCCGATTTCAGTTCCAGAGCAATTCGCCCAATGAGTCCTTAATATTTAGTCGTTTTCAGCCAATTTTCTGGATTTTTGAAAATTTCACTTTTTTGTGAAAATATCCACTAAATGAGGGAATAACATGTGTGAGGGTACCCCAGGAGAGTTCCAAATGTGTGTGGGTAAAATATATATCCCACGGGGGTAAAATTGAAAAAAGTTGAAAAAATTTTTTTTTTGGACTTAGTCATTTTTCCGGCGTTTATCAGACTTTCAGATAGGCAAAATGTCAGTGAGCGTTCCGATTTAAGTTCCAGAGCGATTCACCCAATGAGTCCTTAATATTTAGTCTTTTTCAGCCAATTTTCTGGATTTTTGAAAATTTCACTTTTTTGTGAAAATATCCACTAAATGAGGGAATAATATGTGTGAGGGTACCCCAGTAGAGTTCCAAATGTGTGTGGGTAGAATATAAATCCCACGGGGATAAAATTGAAAAAAGTTGAAAAAAATTTTTTTTGGACTTAGTAATTTTTCCGGCGTTTATCAGATTTTCAGATAGGGGAAATGTCAGTGAGCGTTCCGATTTCAGTTCCAGAGCGATTTGCCCAATGAGTCCTTGATATTTAGTCGTTTTCAGCCAATTTTCTGGATTTTTAAAAATTTCACTTTTTTGTGAAAATATCCACTAAATGAGGGAATAATATGTGTGAGGGTACCCCAGGAGAGTTCCAAATGTGTGTGGGTAGAATATAAATCCCACGGGGATAAAATTGAAAAAAGTTGAAAAAATTTTTTTTTTGGACTTAGTAATTTTTCCGGCGTTTATCAGACTTTCAGATAGGGAAAATCTCAGTGAGCGTTACGATTTCAGTTCCAGAGTGATTCGCCCAATGAGTCCTTAATATTTAGTCGTTTTCAGCCAATTTTCTGGATTTTTGAAAATTTCACTTTTTTGTGAAAATATCTACTAAATGAGGGAATAATATGTGTGAGGGTACCCCAGGAGAGTTCCAAATGTGTGTGGGTAGAATATAAATCCCACGGGGATAAAATTGAAAAAAGTTGAAAAAATTTTTTTTTTGGACTTAGTAATTTTTCCGGCGTTTATCAGACTTTCAGATAGGGGAAATGTCAGTGAGCGTTCCGATTTCAGTTCCAGAGCAATTCGCCCAATGAGTCCTTAATATTTAGTCGTTTTCAGCCAATTTTCTGGATTTTTGAAAATTTCACTTTTTTGTGAAAATATCCACTAAATGAGGGAATAACATGTGTGAGGGTACCCCAGGAGAGTTCCAAATGTGTGTGGGTAGAATATATATCCCACGGGGGTAAAATTGAAAAAAGTTGAAAAAATTTTTTTTTTGGACTTAGTAATTTTTCCGGCGTTTATCAGACTTTCAGATAGGGAAAATCTCAGTGAGCGTTCCGATTTCAGTTCCAGAGTGATTCGCCCAATGAGTCCTTAATATTTAGTCGTTTTCAGCCAATTTTCTGGATTTTTGAAAATTTCACTTTTTTGTGAAAATATCTACTAAATGAGGGAATAATATGTGTGAGGGTACCCCAGGAGAGTTCCAAATGTGTGTGGGTAGAATATAAATCCCACGGGGATAAAATTGAAAAAAGTTGAAAAAATTTTTTTTTTGGACTTAGTAATTTTTCCGGCGTTTATCAGACTTTCAGATAGGGGAAATGTCAGTGAGCGTTCCGATTTCAGTTCCAGAGCAATTCGCCCAATGAGTCCTTAATATTTAGTCGTTTTCAGCCAATTTTCTGGATTTTTGAAAATTTCACTTTTTTGTGAAAATATCCACTAAATGAGGGAATAACATGTGTGAGGGTACCCCAGGAGAGTTCCAAATGTGTGTGGGTAGAATATATATCCCACGGGGGTAAAATTGAAAAAAGTTAAAAAAATTTTTTTTTTGGACTTAGTCATTTTTCCGGCGTTTATCAGACTTTCAGATAGGCAAAATGTCAGTGAGCGTTCCGATTTAAGTTCCAGAGCGATTCACCCAATGAGTCCTTAATATTTAGTCTTTTTCAGCCAATTTTCTGGATTTTTGAAAATTTCACTTTTTTGTGAAAATATCCACTAAATGAGGGAATAATATGTGTGAGGGTACCCCAGTAGAGTTCCAAATGTGTGTGGGTAGAATATAAATCCCACGGGGATAAAATTGAAAAAAGTTGAAAAAAATTTTTTTTGGACTTAGTAATTTTTCCGGCGTTTATCAGATTTTCAGATAGGGGAAATGTCAGTGAGCGTTCCGATTTCAGTTCCAGAGCGATTTGCCCAATGAGTCCTTGATATTTAGTCGTTTTCAGCCAATTTTCTGGATTTTTAAAAATTTCACTTTTTTGTGAAAATATCCACTAAATGAGGGAATAATATGTGTGAGGGTACCCCAGGAGAGTTCCAAATGTGTGTGGGTAGAATATAAATCCCACGGGGATAAAATTGAAAAAAGTTTAAAAAAAATTTTTTTTGGACTTAGTAATTTTTCCGGCGTTTATCAGACTTTCAGATAGGGAAAATGTCAGTGAGCGTTCCGATTTCAGTTCCAGAGCGATTCGCCCAATGAGTCCTTAATATTTAGTCGTTTTCAGCCAATTTTATGGATTTTTGAAAATTTCACTTTTTTGTGAAAATATCTACTAAATGAGGGAATAATATGTGTGAGGGTACCCCAGGAGAGTTCCAAATGTGTGTGGGTAGAATATAAATCCCACGGGGATAAAATTGAAAAAAGTTGAAAAAAATTTTTTATTGGACTTCGTAATTTTTCCGGCGTTTATCAGACTTTCAGATAGGGGAAATGTCAGTGAGCGTTCCGATTTCAGTTCCAGAGCAATTCGCCCAATGAGTACTTGATATTTAGTCGTTTTCAGCCAATTTTCTGGATTTTTGAAAATTTCACTTTTTTGTGAAAATATCCACTAAATGAGGGAATAATATGTGTGAGGGTACCCCAGGAGAGTTCCAAATGTGTGTGGGTAGAATATAAATCCCACGGGGATAAAATTGAAAAAAGTTTAAAAAAATTTTTTTTGGGACTTAGTAATTTTTCCGGCGTTTATCAGACTTTCAGATAGGCAAAATGTCAGTGAGCGTTCCGATTTCAGTTCCAGAGCGATTCACCCAATGAGTCCTTAATATTTAGTCTTTTTCAGCCAATTTTCTGAGTTTTTGAAAATTTCACTTTTTTGTGAAAATATCCACTAAATGAGGGAATAATATGTGTGAGGGTACCCCAGGAGAGTTCCAAATGTGTGTGGGTAAAATATAAATCCCACGGGGATAAAATTGAAAAAAGTTGAAAAAATTTTTTTTTGGACTTAGTAATTTTTCCGGCGTTTATCAGACTTTCAAATAGGGGAAATGTCAGTGAGCATTCCGATTTCAGTTCCAGAGCGATTTGCCCAATGAGTCCTTGATATTTAGTCGTTTTCAGCCAATTTTCTGGATTTTTAAAAATTTCACTTTTTTGTGAAAATATCCACTAAATGAGGGAATAATATGTGTGAGGGTACCCCAGGAGAGTTCCAAATGTGTGTGGGTAGAATATAAATCCCACGGGGATAAAATTGAAAAAAGTTGAAAAAAATTTTTTTTTCGACTTAGTAATTTTTCCGGCGTTTATCAGACTTTCAGATAGGGGAAATGTCAGTGAGCGTTCCGATTTCAGTTCCAGAGCGATTCGCCCAATGAGTCCTTAATATTTAGTCGTTTTCAGCCAATTTTCTGGATTTTTGAAAATTTCACTTTTTTGTGAAAATATCTACTAAATGAGGGAATAATATGTGTGAGGGTACCCCAGGAGAGTTCCAAATGTGTGTGGGTAGAATATAAATCCCACGGGGATAAAATTGAAAAAAGTTGAAAAAAATTTTTTTTTGGACTTAGTAATTTTTCCGGCGTTTATCAGACTTTCAGATAGGGGAAATGTCAGTGAGCGTTCCGATTTCAGCTCCAGTGCGATTCGCCCAATGAGTCCTTAATATTTAGTCGTTTTCAGCCAATTTTCTGGATTTTTGAAAATTTCACTTTTTTGTGAAAATATCCACTAAATGAGGGAATAATATGTGTGAGGGTACCCCAGGAGAGTTCCGAATGTGTGTGGGTAGAATATAAATCCCACGGGGATAAAATTGAAAAAAGTTAAAAAAAAATTTTTTTTGGACTTAGTAATTTTTCCGGCGTTTATCAGACTTTCAGATAGGGAAAATGTCAGTGAGCGTTCCGATTTCAGTTCCAGAGCGATACGCCCAATGAGTCCTTAATATTTAGTCGTTTTCAGCCAATTTTCTGGATTTTTGAAAATTTCACTTTTTTGTGAAAATATCCACTAAATGAGGGAATAATATGTGTGAGGGTACCCCAGGAGAGTTCCAAATGTGTGTGGGTAGAATATAAATCCCACGGGGATAAAATTGAAAAAAGTTGAAAAAATTTTTTTTTGGACTTAGTAATTTTTCCGGCGTTTATCAGACTTTCAGATAGGGGAAATGTCAGTGAGCATTCCGATTTCAGTTCCAGAGCGATTTGCCCAATGAGTCCTTGATATTTAGTCGTTTTCAGCCAATTTTCTGGATTTTTAAAAATTTCACTTTTTTGTGAAAATATCTACTAAATGAGGGAATAATATGTGTGAGGGTACCCCAGGAGAGTTCCAAATGTGTGTGGGTAGAATATAAATCCCACGGGGATAAAATTGAAAAAAGTTGAAAAATTATTTTTTTTCGACTTAGTAATTTTTCCGGCGTTTATCAGACTTTCAGATAGGGAAATGTCAGTGAGCGTTCCGATTTCAGTTCCAGAGCAATTCGCCCAATGAGTCCTTAATATTTAGTCGTTTTCAGCCAATTTTCTGGATTTTTGAAAATTTCACTTTTTTGTGAAAATATCCACTAAATGAGGGAATAATATGTGTGAGGGTACCCCAGGAGAGTTCCAAATGTGTGTGGGTAGAATATATATCCCACGGGGGTAAAATTGAAAAAAGTTGAAAAAATTTTTTTTTTGGACTTAGTCATTTTTCCGGCGTTTATCAGACTTTCAGATAGGTGAATTGTGAGTGAGCGTTGCGCTTTCAGTTCCAGAGCGATTCGCCCAATGAGTCCTTAATATTTAGTCGTTTTCAGCCAATTTTCTGGATTTTTGAAAATTTCACTTTTTTGTGAAAATATCTACTAAATGAGGGAATAATATGTGTGAGGGTACCCCAGGAGAGTTCCAAATGTGTGTGGGTAGAATATAAATCCCACGGGGATAAAATTGAAAAAAGTTGAAAAAAATTTTTTTTTGGACTTAGTAATTTTTCCGGCGTTTATCAGACTTTCAGATAGGGGAAATGTCAGTGAGCGTTCCGATTTCAGTTCCAGAGCAATTCGCCCAATGAGTCCTTAATATTTAGTCGTTTTCAGCCAATTTTCTGGATTTTTGAAAATTTCACTTTTTTGTGAAAATATCCACTAAATGAGGGAATAATATGTGTGAGGGTACCCCAGGAGAGTTCCAAATGTGTGTGGGTAGAATATATATCCCACGGGGGTAAAATTGAAAAAAGTTGAAAAAATTTTTTTTTTGGACTTAGTCATTTTTCCGGCGTTTATCAGACTTTCAGATAGGTGAAATGTGAGTGAGCGTTCCGCTTTCAGTTCCAGAGCGATTCGCCCCATGAGTACTTGATATTTAGTCGTTTTCAGCCAATTTTCTGGATTTTTGAAAATTTCACTTTTTTGTGAAAATATCCACTAAATGAGGGAATAATATGTGTGAGGGTACCCCAGGAGAGTTCCAAATGTGTGTGGGTAGAATATAAATCCCACGGGGATAAAATTGAAAAAAGTTTAAAAAAAATTTTTTTGGGACTTAGTAATTTTTCCGGCGTTTATCAGACTTTCAGATAGGCAAAATGTCAGTGAGCGTTCCGATTTCAGTTCCAGAGCGATTCACCCAATGAGTCCTTAATATTTAGTCTTTTTCAGCCAATTTTCTGGATTTTTGAAAATTTCACTTTTTTGTGAAAATATCCACTAAATGAGGGAATAATATGTGTGAGGGTACCCCAGGAGAGTTCCAAATGTGTGTGGGTAAAATATAAATCCCACGGGGATAAAATTGAAAAAAGTTGAAAAAAATTTTTTTTGGACTTAGTAATTTTTCCGGCGTTTATCAGACTTTCAGATAGGGGAAATGTCAGTGAGCGTTCCAATTTCAGTTCCAGAGCGATTTGTCCAATGAGTCCTTGATATTTAGTCGTTTTCAGCCAATTTTCTGGATTTTTAAAAATTTCACTTTTTTGTGAAAATATCCACTAAATGAGGGAATAATATGTGTGAGGGTACCCCAGGAGAGTTCCAAATGTGTGTGGGTAGAATATAAATCCCACGGGGATAAAATTGAAAAAAGTTGAAAAAATTTTTTTTTGGACTTTGTAATTTTTCCGGCGTTTATCAGACTTTCAGATAGGGGAAATGTCAGTGAGCATTCCGATTTCAGTTCCAGAGCGATTTGCCCAATGAGTCCTTGATATTTAGTCGTTTTCAGCCAATTTTCTGGATTTTTAAAAATGTCACTTTTTTGTGAAAATATCCACTAAATGAGGGAATAATATGTGTGAGGGTACCCCAGGAGAGTTCCAAATGTGTGTGGGTAGAATATAAATCCCACGGGGATAAAATTGAAAAAAGTTGAAAACATTTTTTTTTGGACTTAGTAATTTTTCCGGCGTTTATCAGACTTTCAGATAGGGGAAATGTCAGTGAGCATTCCGATTTCAGTTCCAGAGCGATTTGCCCAATGAGTCCTTGATATTTAGTCGTTTTCAGCCAATTTTCTGGATTTTTAAAAATTTCACTTTTTTGTGAAAATATCTACTAAATGAGGGAATAATATGTGTGAGGGTACCCCAGGAGAGTTCCAAATGTGTGTGGGTAGAATATAAATCCCACGGGGATAAAATTGAAAAAAGTTGAAAAATTATTTTTTTTCGACTTAGTAATTTTTCCGGCGTTTATCAGACTTTCAGATAGGGGAAATGTCAGTGAGCGTTCCGATTTCAGTTCCAGAGCAATTCGCCCAATGAGTCCTTAATATTTAGTCGTTTTCAGCCAATTTTCTGGATTTTTGAAAATTTCACTTTTTTGTGAAAATATCCACTAAATGAGGGAATAATATGTGTGAGGGTACCCCAGGAGAGTTCCAAATGTGTGTGGGTAGAATATATATCCCACGGGGGTAAAATTGAAAAAAGTTGAAAAAATTTTTTTTTTGGACTTAGTCATTTTTCCGGCGTTTATCAGACTTTCAGATAGGTGAATTGTGAGTGAGCGTTGCGCTTTCAGTTCCAGAGCGATTCGCCCAATGAGTCCTTAATATTTAGTCGTTTTCAGCCAATTTTCTGGATTTTTGAAAATTTCACTTTTTTGTGAAAATATCTACTAAATGAGGGAATAATATGTGTGAGGGTACCCCAGGAGAGTTCCAAATGTGTGTGGGTAGAATATAAATCCCACGGGGATAAAATTGAAAAAAGTTGAAAAAAATTTTTTTTTGGACTTAGTAATTTTTCCGGCGTTTATCAGACTTTCAGATAGGGGAAATGTCAGTGAGCGTTCCGATTTCAGTTCCAGAGCAATTCGCCCAATGAGTCCTTAATATTTAGTCGTTTTCAGCCAATTTTCTGGATTTTTGAAAATTTCACTTTTTTGTGAAAATATCCACTAAATGAGGGAATAATATGTGTGAGGGTACCCCAGGAGAGTTCCAAATGTGTGTGGGTAGAATATATATCCCACGGGGGTAAAATTGAAAAAAGTTGAAAAAATTTTTTTTTTGGACTTAGTCATTTTTCCGGCGTTTATCAGACTTTCAGATAGGTGAAATGTGAGTGAGCGTTCCGCTTTCAGTTCCAGAGCGATTCGCCCCATGAGTACTTGATATTTAGTCGTTTTCAGCCAATTTTCTGGATTTTTGAAAATTTCACTTTTTTGTGAAAATATCCACTAAATGAGGGAATAATATGTGTGAGGGTACCCCAGGAGAGTTCCAAATGTGTGTGGGTAGAATATAAATCCCACGGGGATAAAATTGAAAAAAGTTTAAAAAAAATTTTTTTGGGACTTAGTAATTTTTCCGGCGTTTATCAGACTTTCAGATAGGCAAAATGTCAGTGAGCGTTCCGATTTCAGTTCCAGAGCGATTCACCCAATGAGTCCTTAATATTTAGTCTTTTTCAGCCAATTTTCTGGATTTTTGAAAATTTCACTTTTTTGTGAAAATATCCACTAAATGAGGGAATAATATGTGTGAGGGTACCCCAGGAGAGTTCCAAATGTGTGTGGGTAAAATATAAATCCCACGGGGATAAAATTGAAAAAAGTTGAAAAAAATTTTTTTTGGACTTAGTAATTTTTCCGGCGTTTATCAGACTTTCAGATAGGGGAAATGTCAGTGAGCGTTCCAATTTCAGTTCCAGAGCGATTTGCCCAATGAGTCCTTGATATTTAGTCGTTTTCAGCCAATTTTCTGGATTTTTAAAAATTTCACTTTTTTGTGAAAATATCCACTAAATGAGGGAATAATATGTGTGAGGGTACCCCAGGAGAGTTCCAAATGTGTGTGGGTAGAATATAAATCCCACGGGGATAAAATTGAAAAAAGTTGAAAAAATTTTTTTTTGGACTTTGTAATTTTTCCGGCGTTTATCAGACTTTCAGATAGGGGAAATGTCAGTGAGCATTCCGATTTCAGTTCCAGAGCGATTTGCCCAATGAGTCCTTGATATTTAGTCGTTTTCAGCCAATTTTCTGGATTTTTAAAAATTTCACTTTTTTGTGAAAATATCCACTAAATGAGGGAATAATATGTGTGAGGGTACCCCAGGAGAGTTCCAAATGTGTGTGGGTAGAATATAAATCCCACGGGGATAAAATTGAAAAAAGTTGAAAACATTTTTTTTTGGACTTAGTAATTTTTCCGGCGTTTATCAGACTTTCAGATAGGGGAAATGTCAGTGAGCATTCCGATTTCAGTTCCAGAGCGATTTGCCCAATGAGTCCTTGATATTTAGTCGTTTTCAGCCAATTTTCTGGATTTCTAAAAATTTCACTTTTTTGTGAAAATATCCACTAAATGAGGGAATAATATGTGTGAGGGTACCCCAGGAGAGTTCCAAATGTGTGTGGGTAGAATATAAATCCCACGGGGATAAAATTGAAAAAAGTTGAAAAAAATTTTTTTTTCGACTTAGTAATTTTTCCGGCGTTTATCAGACTTTCAGATAGGGGAAATGTCAGTGAGCGTTCCGATTTCAGTTCCAGAGCGATTCGCCCAATGAGTCCTTAATATTTAGTCGTTTTCAGCCAATTTTCTGGATTTTTGAAAATTTCACTTTTTTGTGAAAATATCTACTAAATGAGGGAATAATATGTGTGAGGGTACCCCAGGAGAGTTCCAAATGTGTGTGGGTAGAATATAAATCCCACGGGGATAAAATTGAAAAAAGTTGAAAAAATTTTTTTTTTCGACTTAGTAATTTTTCCGGCGTTTATCAGACTTTCAGATAGGGGAAATGTCAGTGAGCGTTCCGATTTCAGTTCCAGAGCGATTCGCCCAATGAGTCCTTAATATTTAGTCGTTTTCAGCCAATTTTCTGGATTTTTGAAAATTTCACTTTTTTGTGAAAATATCTACTAAATGAGGGAATAATATGTGTGAGGGTACCCCAGGAGAGTTCCAAATGTGTGTGGGTAGAATATAAATCCCACGGGGATAAAATTGAAAAAAGTTTAAAAAAAATTTTTTGGGGACTTAGTAATTTTTCCGGCGTTTATCAGACTTTCAGATAGGGGAAATGTCAGTGAGCATTCCGATTTCAGTTCCAGAGCGATTTGCCCAATGAGTCCTTGATATTTAGTCGTTTTCAGCCAATTTTCTGGATTTTTAAAAATTTCACTTTTTTGTGAAAATATCCACTAAATGAGGGAATAATATGTGTGAGGGTACCCCAGGAGAGTTCCAAATGTGTGTGGGTAGAATATAAATCCCACGGGGATAAAATTGAAAAAAGTTGAAAAATTTTTTTTTTTCGACTTAGTAATTTTTCCGGCGTTTATCAGACTTTCAGATAGGGGAAATGTCAGTGAGCGTTCCGATTTCAGTTCCAGAGCGATTCGCCCAATGAGTCCTTAATATTTAGTCGTTTTCAGCCAATTTTCTGGATTTTTGAAAATTTCACTTTTTTGTGAAAATATCTACTAAATGAGGGAATAATATGTGTGAGGGTACCCCAGGAGAGTTCCAAATGTGTGTGGGTAGAATATAAATCCCACGGGGATAAAATTGAAAAAAGTTGAAAAAATTTTTTTTTTCGACTTAGTAATTTTTCCGGCGTTTATCAGACTTTCAGATAGGGGAAATGTCAGTGAGCGTTCCGATTTCAGTTCCAGAGCGATTCGCCCAATGAGTCCTTAATATTTAGTCGTTTTCAGCCAATTTTCTGGATTTTTGAAAATTTCACTTTTTTGTGAAAATATCTACTAAATGAGGGAATAATATGTGTGAGGGTACCCCAGGAGAGTTCCAAATGTGTGTGGGTAGAATATAAATCCCACGGGGATAAAATTGAAAAAAGTTTAAAAAAAATTTTTTGGGGACTTAGTAATTTTTCCGGCGTTTATCAGACTTTCAGATAGGCAAAATGTCAGTGAGCGTTCCGATTTCAGTTCCAGAGCGATTCACCCAATGAGTCCTTAATATTTAGTCTTTTTCAGCCAACTTTCTGGATTTTTGAAAATTTCACTTTTTTGTGAAAATATCCACTAAATGAGGGAATAATATGTGTGAGGGTACCCCAGGAGAGTTCCAAATGTGTGTGGGTAGAATATAAATCCCACGGGGATAAAATTGAAAAAAGTTGAAAAAAATTTTTTTTGGACTTAGTAATTTTTCCGGCGTTTATCAGACTTTCAGATAGGGGAAATGTCAGTGAGCGTTCCGATTTCAGTTCCAGAGCGATTTGCCCAATGAGTCCTTGATATTTAGTCGTTTTCAGCCAATTTTCTGGATTTTTAAAAATTTCACTTTTTTGTGAAAATATCCACTAAATGAGGGAATAATATGTGTGAGGGTACCCCAGGAGAGTTCCAAATGTGTGTGGGTAGAATATAAATCCCACGGGGATAAAATTGAAAAAAGTTAAAAAAAAATTTTTTTTGGACTTAGTAATTTTTCCGGCGTTTATCAGACTTTCAGATAGGGAAAATGTCAGTGAGCGTTCCGATTTCAGTTCCAGAGCAATTCGCCCAATGAGTCCTTAATATTTAGTCGTTTTCAGCCAATTTTCAGGATTTTTGAAAATTTCACTTTTTTGTGAAAATATCCACTAAATGAGGGAATAATATGTGTGAGGGTACCCCAGGAGAGTTCCAAATGTGTGTGGGTAGAATATAAATCCCACGGGGATAAAATTGAAAAAAGTTGAAAATTTTTTTTTTTCGACTTAGTAATTTTTCCGGCGTTTATCAGACTTTCAGATAGGGGAAATGTCAGTGAGCGTTCCGATTTCAGTTCCAGAGCGATTCGCCCAATGAGTCCTTAATATTTAGTCATTTTCAGCCAATTTTCTGGATTTTTGAAAATTTCACTTTTTTGTGAAAATATCTACTAAATGAGGGAATAATATGTGTGAGGGTACCCCAGGAGAGTTCCAAATGTGTGTGGGTAGAATATATATCCCACGGGGGTAAAATTGAAAAAAGTTGAAAAAATTTTTTTTTTGGACTTAGTCATTTTTCCGGCGTTTATCAGACTTTCAGATAGGTGAAATGTGAGTGAGCGTTCCGCTTTCAGTTCCAGAGCGATTCGCCCCATGAGTCCTTGATATTTAGTCGTTTTCAGCCAATTTTCTGGATTTTTGAAAATTTCACTTTTTTGTGAAAATATCCACTAAATGAGGGAATAATATGTGTGAGGGTACCCCAGGAGACTTCCAAATGTGTGTGGGTAGAATATAAATCCCACGGGGATAAAATTGAAAAAAGTTTAAAAAAATTTTTTTTTTGGACTTAGTAATTTTTCCGGCGTTTATCAGGCTTTCAGATAGGGAAAATGTCAGTGAGCGTTCCGATTTCAGTTCCAGAGCGATTCGCCCAATGTGTCCTTAATATTTAGTCGTTTTCAGCCAATTTTCTGGATTTTTGAAAATTTCACTTTTTTGTGAAAATATCCACTAAATGAGGGAATAATATGTGTGAGGGTACCCCAGGAGAGTTCCAAATGTGTGTGGGTAGAATATAAATCCCACGGGGATAAAATTGAAAAAAGTTTAAAAAAAATTTTTTTTGGACTTAGTAATTTTTCCGGCGTTTATCAGACTTTCAGATAGGAAAAATGTCAGTGAGCATTCCGATTTCAGTTCCAGAGTTATTCGCCCAATGAGTCCTTAATATTTATTCGTTTTCAGCCAATTTTCTGGATTTTTGAAAATTTCACTTTTTTGTGAAAATATCCACTAAATGAGGGAATAATATGTGTGAGGGTACCCCAGGAGAGTTCCAAATGTGTGTGGGTAGAATGTATATCCCACGGGGATAAAATTGAAAAAAGTTGAAAAAAAATTTTTTTTGGACTTAGTAATTTTTCCTGCGTTTATCAGACTTTCAGGTAGGGAAAATGTCAGTGAGCGTTCCGATTTCAGTTCCAGAGCGATTCGCCCAATGAGTCCTTAATATTAAGTCGTTTTCAGCCAATTTTCTGGATTTTTGAAAATTTCACTTTTTTGTGAAAATATCCACTAAATGAGGGAATAATATGTGTGAGGGTACCCCAGGAGAGTTCCAAACGTGTGTGGGTAGAACATAAATCCCACGGGGATAAAATTGAAAAAAGTTGTAAAAAATTTTTTTTTGGACTTAGTAATTTTTCCGGCGTTTATCAGACTTTCAGATAGGGAAAATGTCAGTGAGCGTTCCGATTTCAATTCCAGAGCGATTCGCCCAATGAGTCCTTAATATTTAGTCGTTTTCAGACAATTTTCTGGATTTTTGAAAATTTCACTTTTTTGTGAAAATATCCACTAAATGAGGGAATAATATGTGTGAGGGTACCCAGGAGAGTTCCAAATGTGTGTGGGTAGAATATATATCGCACAGGGGTGAAATTGAAAAAAGTTTAAAAAAATTTTTTTTGGACTTAGTAATTTTTCCGGCGTTTATCAGACTTTCAGATAGGGGAAATGTCAGTGAGCGTTACGATTTCAGTTCCAGAGCGATTTGCCCAATGAGTCCTTGATATTTAGTCGTTTTCAGCCAATTTTCTGGATTTTTAAAAATTTCACTTTTTTGTGAAAATATCCACTAAATGAGGGAATAATATGTGTGAGGGTACCCCAGGAGAGTTCCAAGTGTGTGTGGGTAGAATATAAATCCCACGGGGATAAAATTGAAAAAAGTTGAAAAAATTTTTTTTTTCGACTTAGTAATTTTTCCGGCGTTTATCAGACTTTCAGATAGGGGAAATGTCAGTGAGCATTCCGATTTCAGTTCCAGAGCGATTCGCCCAATGAGTCCTTAATATTTAGTCGTTTTCAGCCAATTTTCTGGATTTTTGAAAATTTCACTTTTTTGTGAAAATATCCACTAAATGAGGGAATAATATGTGTGAGGGTACCCCAGGAGAGTTCCAAATGTGTGTGGGTAGAATATAAATCCCACGGGGATAAAATTGAAAGAAGTTTAAAAAAATTTTTTTTGGACTTAGTAATTTTTCCGGCGTTTATCAGACTTTCAGATAGGGGAAATGTCAGTGAGCGTTACGATTTCAGTTCCAGAGCGATTTGCCCAATGAGTCCTTGATATTTAGTCGTTTTCAGCCAATTTTCTGGATTTTTAAAAATTTCACTTTTTTGTGAAAATATCCACTAAATGAGGGAATAATATGTGTGAGGGTACCCCAGGAGAGTTCCAAGTGTGTGTGGGTAGAATATAAATCCCACGGGGATAAAATTGAAAAAAGTTGAAAAAAATTTTTTTTTCGACTTAGTAATTTTTCCGGCGTTTATCAGACTTTCAGATAGGGGAAATGTCAGTGAGCATTCCGATTTCAGTTCCAGAGCGATTCGCCCAATGAGTCCTTAATATTTAGTCGTTTTCAGCCAATTTTCTGGATTTTTGAAAATTTCACTTTTTTGTGAAAATATCCACTAAATGAGGGAATAATATGTGTGAGGGTACCCCAGGAGAGTTCCAAATGTGTGTGGGTAGAATATTTATCGCACAGGGGTGAAATTGAAAAAAGTTGAAAAAATTTTTTTTTTGGACTTAGTAATTTTTCCAGCGTTTATCAGACTTTCAGATAGGGAAAATGTCAGTGAGCGTTCCGATTTCAGTTCCAGAGCGATTCGCCCCATGAGTCCTTGATATTTAGTCGTTTTCAGCCAATTTTCTGGATTTTTGAAAATTTCACTTTTTTGTGAAAATATCCACTAAATGAGGGAATAATATGTGTGAGGGTACCCCAGGAGAGTTCCAAATGTGTGTGGGTAGAATATAAATCCCACGGGGATAAAATTGAAAAAAGTTTAAAAAAATTTTTTTTTGGACTTAGTAATTTTTCCGGCGTTTATCAGACTTTCAGATAGGGGAAATGTCAGTGAGCGTTACGATTTCAGTTCCAGAGCGATTTGCCCAATGAGTCCTTGATATTTAGTCGTTTTCAGCCAATTTTCTGGATTTTTAAAAATTTCACTTTTTTGTGAAAATATCCACTAAATGAGGGAATAATATGTGTGAGGGTACCCCAGGAGAGTTCCAAATGTGTGTGGGTAGAATATAAATCCCACGGGGATAAAATTGAAAAAAGTTGAAAAATTTTTTTTTTTCGACTTAGTAATTTTTCCGGCGTTTATCAGACTTTCAGATAGGGGAAATGTCAGTGAGCGTTCCGATTTCAGTTCCAGAGCGATTCGCCCAATGAGTCCTTAATATTTAGTCGTTTTCAGCCAATTTTCTGGATTTTTGAAAATTTCACTTTTTTGTGAAAATATCTACTAAATGAGGGAATAATATGTGTGAGGGTACCCCAGGAGAGTTCCAAATGTGTGTGGGTAGAATATAAATCCCACGGGGATAAAATTGAAAAAAGTTGAAAAAATTTTTTTTTTCGACTTAGTAATTTTTCCGGCGTTTATCAGACTTTCAGATAGGGGAAATGTCAGTGAGCGTTCCGATTTCAGTTCCAGAGCGATTCGCCCAATGAGTCCTTAATATTTAGTCGTTTTCAGCCAATTTTCTGGATTTTTGAAAATTTCACTTTTTTGTGAAAATATCTACTAAATGAGGGAATAATATGTGTGAGGGTACCCCAGGAGAGTTCCAAATGTGTGTGGGTAGAATATAAATCCCACGGGGATAAAATTGAAAAAAGTTTAAAAAAAATTTTTTGGGGACTTAGTAATTTTTCCGGCGTTTATCAGACTTTCAGATAGGCAAAATGTCAGTGAGCGTTCCGATTTCAGTTCCAGAGCGATTCACCCAATGAGTCCTTAATATTTAGTCTTTTTCAGCCAACTTTCTGGATTTTTGAAAATTTCACTTTTTTGTGAAAATATCCACTAAATGAGGGAATAATATGTGTGAGGGTACCCCAGGAGAGTTCCAAATGTGTGTGGGTAGAATATAAATCCCACGGGGATAAAATTGAAAAAAGTTGAAAAAAATTTTTTTTGGACTTAGTAATTTTTCCGGCGTTTATCAGACTTTCAGATAGGGGAAATGTCAGTGAGCGTTCCGATTTCAGTTCCAGAGCGATTTGCCCAATGAGTCCTTGATATTTAGTCGTTTTCAGCCAATTTTCTGGATTTTTAAAAATTTCACTTTTTTGTGAAAATATCCACTAAATGAGGGAATAATATGTGTGAGGGTACCCCAGGAGAGTTCCAAATGTGTGTGGGTAGAATATAAATCCCACGGGGATAAAATTGAAAAAAGTTAAAAAAAAATTTTTTTTGGACTTAGTAATTTTTCCGGCGTTTATCAGACTTTCAGATAGGGAAAATGTCAGTGAGCGTTCCGATTTCAGTTCCAGAGCAATTCGCCCAATGAGTCCTTAATATTTAGTCGTTTTCAGCCAATTTTCAGGATTTTTGAAAATTTCACTTTTTTGTGAAAATATCCACTAAATGAGGGAATAATATGTGTGAGGGTACCCCAGGAGAGTTCCAAATGTGTGTGGGTAGAATATAAATCCCACGGGGATAAAATTGAAAAAAGTTGAAAATTTTTTTTTTTCGACTTAGTAATTTTTCCGGCGTTTATCAGACTTTCAGATAGGGGAAATGTCAGTGAGCGTTCCGATTTCAGTTCCAGAGCGATTCGCCCAATGAGTCCTTAATATTTAGTCATTTTCAGCCAATTTTCTGGATTTTTGAAAATTTCACTTTTTTGTGAAAATATCTACTAAATGAGGGAATAATATGTGTGAGGGTACCCCAGGAGAGTTCCAAATGTGTGTGGGTAGAATATATATCCCACGGGGGTAAAATTGAAAAAAGTTGAAAAAATTTTTTTTTTGGACTTAGTCATTTTTCCGGCGTTTATCAGACTTTCAGATAGGTGAAATGTGAGTGAGCGTTCCGCTTTCAGTTCCAGAGCGATTCGCCCCATGAGTCCTTGATATTTAGTCGTTTTCAGCCAATTTTCTGGATTTTTGAAAATTTCACTTTTTTGTGAAAATATCCACTAAATGAGGGAATAATATGTGTGAGGGTACCCCAGGAGACTTCCAAATGTGTGTGGGTAGAATATAAATCCCACGGGGATAAAATTGAAAAAAGTTTAAAAAAATTTTTTTTTTGGACTTAGTAATTTTTCCGGCGTTTATCAGGCTTTCAGATAGGGAAAATGTCAGTGAGCGTTCCGATTTCAGTTCCAGAGCGATTCGCCCAATGTGTCCTTAATATTTAGTCGTTTTCAGCCAATTTTCTGGATTTTTGAAAATTTCACTTTTTTGTGAAAATATCCACTAAATGAGGGAATAATATGTGTGAGGGTACCCCAGGAGAGTTCCAAATGTGTGTGGGTAGAATATAAATCCCACGGGGATAAAATTGAAAAAAGTTTAAAAAAAATTTTTTTTGGACTTAGTAATTTTTCCGGCGTTTATCAGACTTTCAGATAGGAAAAATGTCAGTGAGCATTCCGATTTCAGTTCCAGAGTTATTCGCCCAATGAGTCCTTAATATTTATTCGTTTTCAGCCAATTTTCTGGATTTTTGAAAATTTCACTTTTTTGTGAAAATATCCACTAAATGAGGGAATAATATGTGTGAGGGTACCCCAGGAGAGTTCCAAATGTGTGTGGGTAGAATGTATATCCCACGGGGATAAAATTGAAAAAAGTTGAAAAAAAATTTTTTTTGGACTTAGTAATTTTTCCTGCGTTTATCAGACTTTCAGGTAGGGAAAATGTCAGTGAGCGTTCCGATTTCAGTTCCAGAGCGATTCGCCCAATGAGTCCTTAATATTAAGTCGTTTTCAGCCAATTTTCTGGATTTTTGAAAATTTCACTTTTTTGTGAAAATATCCACTAAATGAGGGAATAATATGTGTGAGGGTACCCCAGGAGAGTTCCAAACGTGTGTGGGTAGAACATAAATCCCACGGGGATAAAATTGAAAAAAGTTGTAAAAAATTTTTTTTTGGACTTAGTAATTTTTCCGGCGTTTATCAGACTTTCAGATAGGGAAAATGTCAGTGAGCGTTCCGATTTCAATTCCAGAGCGATTCGCCCAATGAGTCCTTAATATTTAGTCGTTTTCAGACAATTTTCTGGATTTTTGAAAATTTCACTTTTTTGTGAAAATATCCACTAAATGAGGGAATAATATGTGTGAGGGTACCCAGGAGAGTTCCAAATGTGTGTGGGTAGAATATATATCGCACAGGGGTGAAATTGAAAAAAGTTTAAAAAAATTTTTTTTGGACTTAGTAATTTTTCCGGCGTTTATCAGACTTTCAGATAGGGGAAATGTCAGTGAGCGTTACGATTTCAGTTCCAGAGCGATTTGCCCAATGAGTCCTTGATATTTAGTCGTTTTCAGCCAATTTTCTGGATTTTTAAAAATTTCACTTTTTTGTGAAAATATCCACTAAATGAGGGAATAATATGTGTGAGGGTACCCCAGGAGAGTTCCAAGTGTGTGTGGGTAGAATATAAATCCCACGGGGATAAAATTGAAAAAAGTTGAAAAAAATTTTTTTTTCGACTTAGTAATTTTTCCGGCGTTTATCAGACTTTCAGATAGGGGAAATGTCAGTGAGCATTCCGATTTCAGTTCCAGAGCGATTCGCCCAATGAGTCCTTAATATTTAGTCGTTTTCAGCCAATTTTCTGGATTTTTGAAAATTTCACTTTTTTGTGAAAATATCCACTAAATGAGGGAATAATATGTGTGAGGGTACCCCAGGAGAGTTCCAAATGTGTGTGGGTAGAATATAAATCCCACGGGGATAAAATTGAAAGAAGTTTAAAAAAATTTTTTTTGGACTTAGTAATTTTTCCGGCGTTTATCAGACTTTCAGATAGGGGAAATGTCAGTGAGCGTTACGATTTCAGTTCCAGAGCGATTTGCCCAATGAGTCCTTGATATTTAGTCGTTTTCAGCCAATTTTCTGGATTTTTAAAAATTTCACTTTTTTGTGAAAATATCCACTAAATGAGGGAATAATATGTGTGAGGGTACCCCAGGAGAGTTCCAAGTGTGTGTGGGTAGAATATAAATCCCACGGGGATAAAATTGAAAAAAGTTGAAAAAAATTTTTTTTTCGACTTAGTAATTTTTCCGGCGTTTATCAGACTTTCAGATAGGGGAAATGTCAGTGAGCATTCCGATTTCAGTTCCAGAGCGATTCGCCCAATGAGTCCTTAATATTTAGTCGTTTTCAGCCAATTTTCTGGATTTTTGAAAATTTCACTTTTTTGTGAAAATATCCACTAAATGAGGGAATAATATGTGTGAGGGTACCCCAGGAGAGTTCCAAATGTGTGTGGGTAGAATATTTATCGCACAGGGGTGAAATTGAAAAAAGTTGAAAAAATTTTTTTTTTGGACTTAGTAATTTTTCCAGCGTTTATCAGACTTTCAGATAGGGAAAATGTCAGTGAGCGTTCCGATTTCAGTTCCAGAGCGATTCGCCCCATGAGTCCTTGATATTTAGTCGTTTTCAGCCAATTTTCTGGATTTTTGAAAATTTCACTTTTTTGTGAAAATATCCACTAAATGAGGGAATAATATGTGTGAGGGTACCCCAGGAGAGTTCCAAATGTGTGTGGGTAGAATATAAATCCCACGGGGATAAAATTGAAAAAAGTTTAAAAAAATTTTTTTTTGGACTTAGTAATTTTTCCGGCGTTTATCAGACTTTCAGATAGGGGAAATGTCAGTGAGCGTTACGATTTCAGTTCCAGAGCGATTTGCCCAATGAGTCCTTGATATTTAGTCGTTTTCAGCCAATTTTCTGGATTTTTAAAAATTTCACTTTTTTGTGAAAATATCCACTAAATGAGGGAATAATATGTGTGAGGGTACCCCAGGAGAGTTCCAAGTGTGTGTGGGTAGAATATAAATCCCACGGGGATAAAATTGAAAAAAGTTGAAAAAATTTTTTTTTTCGACTTAGTAATTTTTCCGGCGTTTATCAGACTTTCAGATAGGGGAAATGTCAGTGAGCATTCCGATTTCAGTTCCAGAGCGATTCGCCCAATGAGTCCTTAATATTTAGTCGTTTTCAGACAATTTTCTGGATTTTTGAAATTTTCACTTTTTTGTGAAAATATCCACTAAATGAGGGAATAATATGTGTGAGGGTACCCAGGAGAGTTCCAAATGTGTGTGGGTAGAATATATATCGCACAGGGGTGAAATTGAAAAAAGTTTAAAAAAATTTTTTTTGGACTTAGTAATTTTTCCGGCGTTTATCAGACTTTCAGATAGGGGAAATGTCAGTGAGCGTTACGATTTCAGTTCCAGAGCGATTTGCCCAATGAGTCCTTGATATTTAGTCGTTTTCAGCCAATTTTCTGGATTTTTAAAAATTTCACTTTTTTGTGAAAATATCCACTAAATGAGGGAATAATATGTGTGAGGGTACCCCAGGAGAGTTCCAAGTGTGTGTGGGTAGAATATAAATCCCACGGGGATAAAATTGAAAAAAGTTGAAAAAATTTTTTTTTTCGACTTAGTAATTTTTCCGGCGTTTATCAGACTTTCAGATAGGGGAAATGTCAGTGAGCATTCCGATTTCAGTTCCAGAGCGATTCGCCCAATGAGTCCTTAATATTTAGTCGTTTTCAGCCAATTTTCTGGATTTTTGAAAATTTCACTTTTTTGTGAAAATATCCACTAAATGAGGGAATAATATGTGTGAGGGTACCCCAGGAGAGTTCCAAATGTGTGTGGGTAGAATATAAATCCCACGGGGATAAAATTGAAAGAAGTTTAAAAAAATTTTTTTTGGACTTAGTAATTTTTCCGGCGTTTATCAGACTTTCAGATAGGGGAAATGTCAGTGAGCGTTACGATTTCAGTTCCAGAGCGATTTGCCCAATGAGTCCTTGATATTTAGTCGTTTTCAGCCAATTTTCTGGATTTTTAAAAATTTCACTTTTTTGTGAAAATATCCACTAAATGAGGGAATAATATGTGTGAGGGTACCCCAGGAGAGTTCCAAATGTGTGTGGGTAGAATATAAATCCCACGGGGATAAAATTGAAAAAGTTGAAAAAATTTTTTTTTTCGACTTAGTAATTTTTCCGGCGTTTATCAGACTTTCAGATAGGGGAAATGTCAGTGAGCGTTACGATTTCAGTTCCAGAGCGATTTGCCCAATGAGTCCTTGATATTTAGTCGTTTTCAGCCAATTTTCTGGATTTTTAAAAATTTCACTTTTTTGTGAAAATATCCACTAAATGAGGGAATAATATGTGTGAGGGTACCCCAGGAGAGTTCCAAGTGTGTGTGGGTAGAATATAAATCCCACGGGGATAAAATTGAAAAAAGTTGAAAAAAATTTTTTTTTCGACTTAGTAATTTTTCCGGCGTTTATCAGACTTTCAGATAGGGGAAATGTCAGTGAGCATTCCGATTTCAGTTCCAGAGCGATTCGCCCAATGAGTCCTTAATATTTAGTCGTTTTCAGCCAATTTTCTGGATTTTTGAAAATTTCACTTTTTTGTGAAAATATCCACTAAATGAGGGAATAATATGTGTGAGGGTACCCCAGGAGAGTTCCAAATGTGTGTGGGTAGAATATTTATCGCACAGGGGTGAAATTGAAAAAAGTTGAAAAAATTTTTTTTTTGGACTTAGTAATTTTTCCAGCGTTTATCAGACTTTCAGATAGGGAAAATGTCAGTGAGCGTTCCGATTTCAGTTCCAGAGCGATTCGCCCCATGAGTCCTTGATATTTAGTCGTTTTCAGCCAATTTTCTGGATTTTTGAAAATTTCACTTTTTTGTGAAAATATCCACTAAATGAGGGAATAATATGTGTGAGGGTACCCCAGGAGAGTTCCAAATGTGTGTGGGTAGAATATAAATCCCACGGGGATAAAATTGAAAAAAGTTTAAAAAAATTTTTTTTTGGACTTAGTAATTTTTCCGGCGTTTATCAGACTTTCAGATAGGGGAAATGTCAGTGAGCGTTCCGATTTCAGTTCCAGGGCGATTTGCCCAATGAGTCCTTGATATTTAGTCGTTTTCAGCCAATTTTCTGGATTTTTAAAAATTTCACTTTTTTGTGAAAATATCCACTAAATGAGGGAATAATATGTGTGAGGGTACCCCAGGAGAGTTCCAAATGTGTGTGGGTAGAATATAAATCCCACGGGGATAAAATTGAAAAAAGTTGAAAAAAATTTTTTTTTTGACTTAGTAATTTTTCCGGCGTTTATCAGACTTTCAGATAGGGGAAATGTCAGTGAGCGTTCCGATTTCAGTTCCAGAGCGATTCGCCCAATGAGTCCTTAATATTTAGTCGTTTTCAGCCAATTTTCTGGATTTTTGAAAATTTCACTTTTTTGTGAAAATATCCACTAAATGAGGGAATAATATGTGTGAGGGTACCCCAGGAGAGTTCCAAATGTGTGTGGGTAGAATGTAAATCCCACGGGGATAAAATTGAAAAAAGTTGAAAAAATTTTTTTTTTGGACTTAGTAATTTTTCTTGCGTTTATCAGACTTTCAGGTAGGGAAAATGTCAGTGAGCGTTCCAATTTCAGTTCCAGAGCGATTCGCCCAATGAGTCCTTAATATTTAGTCGTTTTCAGCCAATTTTCTGGATTTTTGAAAATTTCACTTTTTTGTGAAAATATCTACTAAATGAGGGAATAATATGTGTGAGGGTACCCCAGGAGAGTTCCAAGTGTGTGTGGGTAGAATATAAATCCCACGGGGATAAAATTGAAAAAGTTGAAAAAAATTTTTTTTTCGACTTAGTAATTTTTCCGGCGTTTATCAGACTTTCAGATAGGGGAAATGTCAGTGAGCATTCCGATTTCAGTTCCAGAGCGATTCGCCCAATGAGTCCTTAATATTTAGTCGTTTTCAGCCAATTTTCTGGATTTTTGAAAATTTCACTTTTTTGTGAAAATATCCACTAAATGAGGGAATAATATGTGTGAGGGTACCCCAGGAGAGTTCCAAACGTGTGTGGGTAGAACATAAATCAAACGGGGATAAAATTGAAAAAAGTTGAAAAAAATTTTTTTTTGGACTTAGTAATTTTTCCGGCGTTTATCAGACTTTCAGATAGGGAAAATGTCAGTGAGCATTCCGATTTCAATTCCAGAGCGATTCGCCCAATGAGTCCTTAATATTTAGTTGTTTTCAGCCAATTTTCTGGATTTTTGAAAATTTCACTTTTTTGTGAAAATATCCACTAAATGAGGGAATAATATGTGTGAGGGTACCCCAGGAGAGTTCCAAATGTGTGTGGGTAGAATATATATCCCACAGGGGTGAAATTGAAAAAAGTTGAAAAAAATTTTTTTTTGGACTTAGTAATTTTTCCAGCGTTTATCAGACTTTCAGATAGGGAAAATGTCAGTGAGCGTTCCGATTTCAGTTCCAGAGCGATTCGCCCCATGAGTCCTTGATATTTAGTCGTTTTCAGCCAATTTTCTGGATTTTTGAAAATTTCACTTTTTTGTGAAAATATCCACTAAATGAGGGAATAATATGTGTGAGGGTACCCCAGGAGAGTTCCAAATGTGTGTGGGTAGAATATAAATCCCACGGGGATAAAATTGAAAAAAGTTTAAAAAAAATTTTTTTTGGACTTAGTAATTTTTCCGGCGTTTATCAGACTTTCAGATAGGGAAAATGTCAGTGAGCGTTCTGATTTCAGTTCCAGAACGATTCGCCCAATGAGTCCTTAATATTTAGTCGTTTTCAGCCAATTTTCTGGATTTTTGAAAATGTCACTTTTTTGTGAAAATATCCACTAAATGAGGGAATAATATGTGTGAGGGTACGCCAGGAGAGTTACAAATGTGTGTGGGTAGAATATAAATCCCACGGGGATAAAATTGAAAAAAGTTGAAAAAAATTTTTTTTGGACTTAGTAATTTTTCCAGCGTTTATCAGACTTTCAGATAGGGGAAATGTCAGTGAGCGTTCCGATTTCAGTTCCAGAGCGATTTGCCCAATGAGTCCTTGATATTTAGTCGTTTTCAGCCAATTTTCTGGATTTTTAAAAATTTCACTTTTTTGTGAAAATATCCACTAAATGAGGGAATAATATGTGTGAGGGTACCCGAGGAGAGTTCCAAATGTGTGTGGGCAGAATATAAATCCCACGGGGATAAAATTGAAAAAAGTTGAAAAAATTTTTTTTTTCGACTTAGTAATTTTTCCGGCGTTTATCAGACTTTCAGATAGGGGAAATGTCAGTGAGCATTCCGATTTCAGTTCCAGAGCGATTCGCCCAATGAGTCCTTAATATTTAGTCGTTTTCAGCCAATTTTCTGGATTTTTGAAAATTTCACTTTTTTGTGAAAATATCCACTAAATGAGGGAAGAATATGTGTGAGGGTACCCCAGGAGAGTTCCAAATGTGTGTGGGTAGAATGTATATCCCACGGGGATAAAATTGAAAAAAGTTGAAAAAATTTTTTTTTTGGACTTAGTAATTTTTCCTGCGTTTATCAGAATTTCAGGTAGGGAAAATATCAGTGAGCGTTCCGATTTCAGTTCCAGAGCGATTCGCCCAATGAGTCCTTAATATTTAGTCGTTTTCAGCCAATTTTCTGGATTTTTGAAAATTTCACTTTTTTGTGAAAATATCCACTAAATGAGGGAATAATATGTGTGAGGGTACGCCAGGAGAGTTCCAAATGTGTGTGGCTAGAATATAAATCCCACGGGGATAAAATTGAAAAAAGTTGAAAAAAATTTTTTTTGGACTTAGTAATTTTTCCGGCGTTTATCAGACTTTCAGATAGGGGAAATGTCAGTGAGCGTTCCGATTTCAGTTCCAGAGCGATTCGCCCAATGAGTGCTTAATATTTAGTCGTTTTCAGCCAATTTTCTGGATTTTTGAAAATTTCACTGTTTTGTGAAAATATCCACTAAATGAGGGAATAATATGTGTGAGGGTACCCCAGGAGAGTTCCAAACGTGTGTGGGTAGAACATAAATCCCACGGGGATAAAATTGAAAAAAGTTGTAAAAAATTTTTTTTTGGACTTAGTAATTTTTCCAGCGTTTATCAGACTTTCAGATAGGGAAAATGTCAGTGAGCGTTCCGATTTCAGTTCCAGAGCGATTCGCCCCATGAGTCCTTGATATTTAGTCGTTTTCAGCCAATTTTCTGGATTTTTGAAAATTTCACTTTTTTGTGAAAATATCCACTAAATGAGGGAATAATATGTGTGAGGGTACCCCAGGAGAGTTCCAAATGTGTGTGGGTAGAATATAAATCCCACGAGGATAAAATTGAAAAAAGTTGAAAAATTTTTTTTTTCGACTTAGTAATTTTTCCGGCGTTTATCAGACTTTCAGATAGGGGAAATGTCAGTGAGCGTTCCGATTTCAGTTCCAGAGCGATTCGCCCAATGAGTCCTTAATATTTAGTCGTTTTCAGCCAATTTTCTGGATTTTTGAAAATTTCACTTTTTTGTGAAAATATCTACTAAATGAGGGAATAATATGTGTGAGGGTACCCCAGGAGAGTTCCAAATGTGTGTGGGTAGAATATAAATCCCACGGGGATAAAATTGAAAAAAGTTGAAAAAAAATTTTTTTTGGACTTAGTAATTTTTCCGGCGTTTATCAGACTTTCAGATAGGGGAAATGTCAGTGAGCGTTCCGATTTCAGTTCCAGAGCGATTCGCCCAATGAGTCCTTAATATTTAGTCGTTTTCAGCCAATTTTCTGGATTTTTGAAAATTTCACTTTTTTGTGAAAATATCCACTAAATGAGGGAATAATATGTTTGAGGGTACCCCAGGAGAGTTCCAAATGTGTGTGGGTAGAATATAAATCCCACGGGGATAAAATTGAAAAAAGTTGTAAAAAATTTTTTTTTGACTTAATAATTTTTCCGGCGTTTATCAGACTTTCAGATAGGGAAAATGTCAGTGAGCGTACCGATTTCAATTCCAGAGCGATTCTCCCCATGAGTCCTTGATATTTAGTCGTTTTCAGCCAATTTTCTGGATTTTTGAAAATTTCACTTTTTTGTGAAAATATCCACTAAATGAGGGAATAATATGTGTGAGGGTACCCCAGGAGAGTTCCAAATGTGTGTGGGTAGAATATAAATCCCACGGGGATAAAATTGAAAAAAGTTTAAAAAAAATTTTTTTTGGACTTAGTAATTTTTCCGGCGTTTATCAGACTTTCAGATAGGGAAAATGTCAGTGAGCGTTCCGATTTCAGTTCCAGAGCGATTCGCCCAATGAGTCCTTAATATTTAGTCGTTTTCAGCCAATTTTCTGGATTTTTTAAAATTTCACTTTTTTGTGAAAATATCCACTAAATGAGGGAATAATATGTGTGAGGGTACCCCACGAGAGTTCCAAATGTGTGTGGGTAGAATATAAATCCCACGGGGATAAAATTGAAAAAAGTTGAAAAAAATTTTTTTTGGACTTAGTCATTTTTCCGGCGTTTATCAGACTTTCAGATAGGGGAAATGTCAGTGAGCGTTCCGATTTCAGTTCCAGAGCGATTTGCCCAATGAGTCCTTGATATTTAGTCGTTTTCAGCCAATTTTCTGGATTTTTAAAAATTTCACTTTTTTGTGAAAATATCCACTAAATGAGGGAATAATATGTGTGAGGGTACCCCAGGAGAGTTCCAAATGTGTGTGGGTAGAACATAAATCTCACGGGGATAAAATTGAAAAAAGTTGTAAAAAATTTTTTTTTGGACTTAGTAATTTTTCCGGCGTTTATCAGACTTTCAGATAGGGAAAATGTCAGTGAGCGTTCCGATTTCAATTCCAGAGCGATTCGCCCAATGAGTCCTTAATATTTAGTCGTTTTCAGCCAATTTTCTGGATTTTTGAAAATTTCACTTTTTTGTGAAAATATCCACTAAATGAGGGAATAATATGTGTGAGGGTACCCCAGGAGAGTTCCAAATGTGTGTGGGTAGAATATATATCCCACGGGGGTAAAATTGAAAAAAGTTGAAAAAATTTTTTTTTTGGACTTAGTCATTTTTCCGGCGTTTATCAGACTTTCAGATAGGGGAAATGTCAGTGACCATTCCGATTTCAGTTCCAGAGCGATTCGCCCAATGAGTCCTTAATATTTAGTCGTTTTCAGCCAATTTTCTGGATTTTTGAAAATTTCACTTTTTTGTGAAAATATCTACTAAATGAGGGAATAATATGTGTGAGGGTACCCCAGGAGAGTTCCAAATGTGTGTGGGTAGAATATAAATCCCACGGGGATAAAATTGAAAAAAGTTGAAAAAAATTTTTTTTTGGACTTAGTCATTTTTCCGGCGTTTATCAGACTTTCAGATAGGGAAAATGTCAGTGAGCGTTCCGATTTCAGTTCCAGAGCGATTCGCCCAATGAGTCCTTAATATTTAGTCGTTTTCAGCCAATTTTCTGGATTTTTGAAAATTTCACTTTTTTGTGAAAATATCCACTAAATGAGGGAATAATATGTGTGAGGGTACCCCAGGAGAGTTCCAAATGTGTGTGGGTAGAACATAAATCTCACGGGGATAAAATTGAAAAAAGTTGTAAAAAATTTTTTTTTGACTTAATAATTTTTCCGGCGTTTATCAGACTTTCAGATAGGGGAAATGTCAGTGAGCGTTCCGATTTCAGTTCCAGAGCGATTTGCCCAATGAGTCCTTGATATTTAGTCGTTTTCAGCCAATTTTCTGGATTTTTAAAAATTTCACTTTTTTGTGAAAATATCCACTAAATGAGGGAATAATATGTGTGAGGGTACCCCAGGAGAGTTCCAAATGTGTGTGGGTAGAATATAAATCCCACGGGGATAAAATTGAAAAAAGTTGAAAAAAATTTTTTTTTGGACTTAGTAATTTTTCCGGCGTTTATCAGACTTTCAGATAGGGGAAATGTCAGTGAGCGTTCCGATTTCAGTTCCAGAGCGATTCGCCCAATGAGTCCTTAATATTTAGTCGTTTTCAGCCAATTTTCTGGATTTTTGAAAATTTCACTTTTTTGTGAAAATATCCACTAAATGAGGGAATAATATGTGTGAGGGTACCCCAGGAGAGTTCCAAATGTGTGTGGGTAGAACATAAATCTCACGGGGATAAAATTGAAAAAAGTTGTAAAAAATTTTTTTTTGGACTTAGTAATTTTTCCGTCGTTTATCAGACTTTCAGATAGGGAAAATGTCAGTGAGCGTTCCGATTTCAATTCCAGAGCGATTCGCCCAATGAGTCCTTAATATTTAGTCGTTTTCAGCCAATTTTCTGGATTTTTGAAAATTTCACTTTTTTGTGAAAATATCCACTAAATGAGGGAATAATATGTGTGAGGGTACCCCAGGAGAGTTCCAAATGTGTGTGGGTAGAATATATATCCCACAGGGGTGAAATTGAAAAAAGTTGAAAAAAATTTTTTTTTCGACTTCGTAATTTTTCCGGTGTTTATCAGACTTTCAGATAGGGAAAATGTCAGTGAGCGTTGCGATTTCAGTTCCAGAGCGATTCGCCCAATTATTCCTTAATATTTAGTCGTTTTCAGCCAATTTTCTGGATTTTTGAAAATTTCACTTTTTTGTGAAAATATCCACTAAATGAGGGAATAATATGTGTGAGGGTACCCCAGGAGAGTTCCAAATGTGTGTGGGTAGAATATAAATCCCACGGGGATAAAATTGAAAAAAGTTGAAAAAAATTTTTTTTGGACTTAGTAATTTTTCCGGCGTTTATCAGACTTTCAGATAGGGAAAATGTCAGTGAGCGTTCCGATTTCAATTCCAGAGCGATTCGCCCAATGAGTCCTTAATATTTAGTCGTTTTCAGCCAATTTTCTGGATTTTTGAAAATTTCACTTTTTTGTGAAAATATCCACTAAATGAGGGAATAATATGTGTGAGGGTACCCCAGGAGAGTTCCAAATGTGTGTGGGTAGAATATATATCCCACGGGGGTGAAATTGAAAAAAGTTGAAAAAAATTTTTTTTTGGACTTAGTAATTTTTCCAGCGTTTATCAGACTTTCAGATAGGGAAAATGTCAGTGAGCGTTCCGATTTCAGTTCCAGAGCGATTCGCCCAATGAGTCCTTAATATTTAGTCGTTTTCAGCCAATTTTCTGGATTTTTTAAAATTTCACTTTTTTGTGAAAATATCCACTAAATGAGGGAATAATATGTGTGAGGGTACCCCAGGAGAGTTCCAAATGTGTGTGGGTAGAATATAAATCCCACGGGGATAAAATTGAAAAAAGTTGCAAAAAATTTTTTTTGGACTTAGTAATTTTTCCGGCGTTTATCAGACTTTCAGATAGGGGAAATGTCAGTGAGCGTTCCGATTTCAGTTCCAGAGCGATTTGCCCAATGAGTCCTTGATATTTAGTCGTTTTCAGCCAATTTTCTGGATTTTTAAAAATTTCACTTTTTTGTGAAAATATCCACTAAATGAGGGAATAATATGTGTGAGGGTACCCCAGGAGAGTTCCAAATGTGTGTGGGTAGAATATAAATCCCACGGGGATAAAATTGAAAAAAGTTGAAAAAATTTTTTTTTTCGACTTAGTAATTTTTCCGGAGTTTATCAGACTTTCAGATAGGGGAAATGTCAGTGAGTGTTCCGATTTCAGTTCCAGAGCGATTCGCCCAATGAGTCCTTAATATTTAGTTGTTTTCAGCCAATTTTCTGGATTTTTGAAAATTTCACTTTTTTGTGAAAATATCTACTAAATGAGGGAATAATATGTGTGAGGGTACCCCAGGAGAGTTCCAAATGTGTGTGGGTAGAATATAAATCCCACGGGGATAAAATTGAAAAAAGTTGAAAAAAATTTTTTTTTGGACTTAGTAATTTTTCCGGCGTTTATCAGACTTTCAGATAGGGGAAATGTCAGTGAGCGTTCCGATTTCAGTTCCAGAGCGATTCGCCCAATGAGTCCTTAATATTTAGTCGTTTTCAGCCAATTTTCTGGATTTTTGAAAATTTCACTTTTTTGTGAAAATATCCTCTAAATGAGGGAATAATATGTGTGAGGGTACCCCAGGAGAGTTCCAAATGTGTGTGGGTAGAACATAAATCCCACGGGGATAAAATTGAAAAAAGATGTAAAAAATTTTTTTTTGGACTTAGTAATTAATCCGTCGTTTATCAGACTTTCAGATAGGGAAAATGTCAGTGAGCATTGCGATTTCAGTTCCAGAGCGATTCGCCCAATTATTCCTTAATATTTAGTCGTTTTCAGCCAATTTTCTGGATTTTTGAAAATTTCACTTTTTTGTGAAAATATCCACTAAATGAGGGAATAATATGTGTGAGGGTACCCCAGGAGAGTTCCAAATGTGTGTGGGTAGAATATATATCCCACAGGGGTGAAATTGAAAAAAGTTGAAAAAAATTTTTTTTTGGACTTAGTAATTTTTCCAGCGTTTATCAGACTTTCAGATAGGGAAAATGTCAGTGAGCATTCCGATTTCAGTTCCAGAGCGATTCGCCCCGTGAGTCCTTAATATTTAGTCGTTTTCAGCCAATTTTCTGGATTTTTGAAAATTTCACTTTTTTGTGAAAATATCCACTAAATGAGGGAATAATATGTGTGAGGGTACCCCAGGAGAGTTCCAAATGTGTGTGGGTAGAATATATATCCCACGGGGGTGAAATTGAAAAAAGTTGAAAAAAATTTTTTTTTGGACTTAGTAATTTTTCCAGCGTTTATCAGACTTTCAGATAGGGAAAATGTCAGTGAGCGTTCCGATTTCAGTTCCAGAGCGATTCGCCCAATGAGTCCTTAATATTTAGTCGTTTTCAGCCAATTTTCTGGATTTTTTAAAATTTCACTTTTTTGTGAAAATATCCACTAAATGAGGGAATAATATGTGTGAGGGTACCCCAGGAGAGTTCCAAATGTGTGTGGGTAGAATATAAATCCCACGGGGATAAAATTGAAAAAAGTTGCAAAAAATTTTTTTTGGACTTAGTAATTTTTCCGGCGTTTATCAGACTTTCAGATAGGGGAAATGTCAGTGAGCGTTCCGATTTCAGTTCCAGAGCGATTTGCCCAATGAGTCCTTGATATTTAGTCGTTTTCAGCCAATTTTCTGGATTTTTAAAAATTTCACTTTTTTGTGAAAATATCCACTAAATGAGGGAATAATATGTGTGAGGGTACCCCAGGAGAGTTCCAAATGTGTGTGGGTAGAATATAAATCCCACGGGGATAAAATTGAAAAAAGTTGAAAAAATTTTTTTTTTCGACTTAGTAATTTTTCCGGAGTTTATCAGACTTTCAGATAGGGGAAATGTCAGTGAGTGTTCCGATTTCAGTTCCAGAGCGATTCGCCCAATGAGTCCTTAATATTTAGTTGTTTTCAGCCAATTTTCTGGATTTTTGAAAATTTCACTTTTTTGTGAAAATATCTACTAAATGAGGGAATAATATGTGTGAGGGTACCCCAGGAGAGTTCCAAATGTGTGTGGGTAGAATATAAATCCCACGGGGATAAAATTGAAAAAAGTTGAAAAAAATTTTTTTTTGGACTTAGTAATTTTTCCGGCGTTTATCAGACTTTCAGATAGGGGAAATGTCAGTGAGCGTTCCGATTTCAGTTCCAGAGCGATTCGCCCAATGAGTCCTTAATATTTAGTCGTTTTCAGCCAATTTTCTGGATTTTTGAAAATTTCACTTTTTTGTGAAAATATCCTCTAAATGAGGGAATAATATGTGTGAGGGTACCCCAGGAGAGTTCCAAATGTGTGTGGGTAGAACATAAATCCCACGGGGATAAAATTGAAAAAAGATGTAAAAAATTTTTTTTTGGACTTAGTAATTAATCCGTCGTTTATCAGACTTTCAGATAGGGAAAATGTCAGTGAGCATTGCGATTTCAGTTCCAGAGCGATTCGCCCAATTATTCCTTAATATTTAGTCGTTTTCAGCCAATTTTCTGGATTTTTGAAAATTTCACTTTTTTGTGAAAATATCCACTAAATGAGGGAATAATATGTGTGAGGGTACCCCAGGAGAGTTCCAAATGTGTGTGGGTAGAATATATATCCCACAGGGGTGAAATTGAAAAAAGTTGAAAAAAATTTTTTTTTGGACTTAGTAATTTTTCCAGCGTTTATCAGACTTTCAGATAGGGAAAATGTCAGTGAGCATTCCGATTTCAGTTCCAGAGCGATTCGCCCCGTGAGTCCTTAATATTTAGTCGTTTTCAGCCAATTTTCTGGATTTTTGAAAATTTCACTTTTTTGTGAAAATATCCACTAAATGAGGGAATAATATGTGTGAGGGTACCCCAGGAGAGTTCCAAATGTGTGTGGGTAGAATATAAATCCCACGGGGATAAAATTGAAAAAAGTTGAAAAAAATTTTTTTTGGACTTAGTAATTTTTCCGGCGTTTATCAGACTTTCAGATAGGGAAAATGTCAGTGAGCGTTCCGATTTCAATTCCAGAGCGATTCGCCCAATGAGTCCTTAATATTTAGTCGTTTTCAGCCAATTTTCTGGATTTTTGAAAATTTCACTTTTTTGTGAAAATATCCACTAAATGAGGGAATAATATGTGTGAGGGTACCCCAGGAGAGTTCCAAATGTGTGTGGGTAGAATATATATCCCACGGGGGTGAAATTGAAAAAAGTTGAAAAAAATTTTTTTTTGGACTTAGTAATTTTTCCAGCGTTTATCAGACTTTCAGATAGGGAAAATGTCAGTGAGCGTTCCGATTTCAGTTCCAGAGCGATTCGCCCCATGAGTCCTTAATATTTAGTCGTTTTCAGCCAATTTTCTGGATTTTTGAAAATTTCACTTTTTTGTGAAAATATCTACTAAATGAGGGAATAATATGTGTGAGGGTACCCCAGGAGAGTTCCAAATGTGTGTGGGTAGAATATAAATCCCACGGGGATAAAATTGAAAAAAGTTGAAAAAAATTTTTTTTTGGACTTAGTAATTTTTCCGGCGTTTATCAGACTTTCAGATAGGGGAAATGTCAGTGAGCGTTCCGATTTCAGTTCCAGAGCGATTCGCCCAATGAGTCCTTAATATTTAGTCGTTTTCAGCCAATTTTCTGGATTTTTGAAAATTTCACTTTTTTGTGAAAATATCTACTAAATGAGGGAATAATATGTGTGAGGGTACCCCAGGAGAGTTCCAAATGTGTGTGGGTAGAATATAAATCCCACGGGGATAAAATTGAAAAAAGTTGAAAAAAATTTTTTTTTGGACTTAGTAATTTTTCCGGCGTTTATCAGACTTTCAGATAGGGGAAATGTCAGTGAGCGTTCCGATTTCAGTTCCAGAGCGATTCGCCCAATGAGTCCTTAATATTTAGTCGTTTTCAGCCAATTTTCTGGATTTTTGAAAATTTCACTTTTTTGTGAAAATATCCACTAAATGAGGGAATAATATGTGTGAGGGTACCCCAGGAGAGTTCCAAATGTGTGTGGGTTGAATATATATCCCACGGGGGTAAAATTGAAAAAAGTTGAAAAAATTTTTTTTTTGGACTTAGTCATTTTTCCGGCGTTTATCAGACTTTCAGATAGGGAAAATGTCAGGGAGCGTTCCGATTTCAGTTCCAGAGCGATTCGCCCAATGAGTCCTTAATATTTAGTCGTTTTCAGCCAATTTTCTGGATTTTTGAAAATTTCACTTTTTTGTGAAAATATCCACTAAATGAGGGAATAATATGTGTGAGGGTACCCCAGGAGAGTTCCAAATGTGTGTGGGTAGAACATAAATCTCACGGGGATAAAATTGAAAAAAGTTGTAAAAAATTTTTTTTTGACTTAATAATTTTTCCGGCGTTTATCAGACTTTCAGATAGGGAAAATGTCAGTGAGCGTTCCGATTTCAATTCCAGAGCGATTCTCCCCATGAGTCCTTGATATTTAGTCGTTTTCAGCCAATTTTCTGGATTTTTGAAAATTTCACTTTTTTGCGAAAATATCCACTAAATGAGGGAATAATATGTGTGAGGGTACCCCAGGAGAGTTCCAAATGTGTGTGGGTAGAATATAAATCCCACGGGGATAAAATTGAAAAAAGTTTAAAAAAAATTTTTTTTGGACTTAGTAATTTTTCCGGCGTTTATCAGACTTTCAGATAGGGAAAATGTCAGTGAGCGTTCCGATTTCAGTTCCAGAGCGATTCGCCCAATGAGTCCTTAATATTTAGTCGTTTTCAGCCAATTTTCTGGATTTTTGAAAATTTCACTTTTTTGTGAAAATATCCACTAAATGAGGGAATAATATGTGTGAGGGTACCCCAGGAGAGTTCCAAACGTGTGTGGGTAGAACATAAATCCCACGGGGATAAAATTGAAAAAAGTTGTAAAAAATTTTTTTTTGGACTTAGTAATTTTTCCAGCGTTTATCAGACTTTCAGATAGGGAAAATGTCAGTGAGCGTTCCGATTTCAGTTCCAGAGCGATTCGCCCAATGAGTCCTTAATATTTAGTCGTTTTCAGCCAATTTTCTGGATTTTTGAAAATTTCACTTTTTTGTGAAAATATCTACTAAATGAGGGAATAATATGTGTGAGGGTACCCCAGGAGAGTTCCAAATGTGTGTGGGTAGAATATAAATCCCACGGGGATAAAATTGAAAAAAGTTGAAAAAAATTTTTTTTTGGACTTAGTAATTTTTCCGGCGTTTATCAGACTTTCAGATAGGGGAAATGTCAGTGAGCGTTCCGATTTCAGTTCCAGAGCGATTCGCCCAATGAGTCCTTAATATTTAGTCGTTTTCAGCCAATTTTCTGGATTTTTTAAAATTTCACTTTTTTGTGAAAATATCCACTAAATGAGGGAATAATATGTGTGAGGGTACCCCACGAGAGTTCCAAATGTGTGTGGGTAGAATATAAATCCCACGGGGATAAAATTGAAAAAAGTTGAAAAAAATTTTTTTTGGACTTAGTAATTTTTCCTGCGTTTATCAGACTTTCAGATAGGGGAAATGTCAGTGAGCGTTCCCATTTCAGTTCCAGAGCGATTTGCCCAATGAGTCCTTAATATTTAGTCGTTTTCAGCCAATTTTCTGGATTTTTGAAAATTTCACTTTTTTGTGAAAATATCTACTAAATGAGGGAATAATATGCGTGAGGGTACCCCAGGAGAGTTCCAAATGTGTGTGGGTAGAATATAAATCCCGCGGGGATAAAATTGAAAAAAGTTGTAAAAATTTTTTTTTTGACTTAATAATTTTTCCGGCGTTTATCAGACTTTCAGATAGGGAAAATGTCAGTGAGCGTACCGATTTCAATTCCAGAGCGATTCTCCCCATGAGTCCTTGATATTTAGTCGTTTTCAGCCAATTTTCTGGATTTTTGAAAATTTCACTTTTTTGTGAAAATATCCACTAAATGAGGGAATAATATGTGTGAGGGTACCCCAGGAGAGTTCCAAATGTGTGTGGGTAGAATATAAATCCCACGAGGATAAAATTGAAAAAAGTTGAAAAATTTTTTTTTTTCGACTTAGTAATTTTTCCGGCGTTTATCAGACTTTCAGATAGGGGAAATGTCAGTGAGCGTTCCGATTTCAGTTCCAGAGCGATTCGCCCAATGAGTCCTTAATATTTAGTCGTTTTCAGCCAATTTTCTGGATTTTTGAAAATTTCACTTTTTTGTGAAAATATCTACTAAATGAGGGAATAATATGTGTGAGGGTACCCCAGGAGAGTTCCAAATGTGTGTGGGTAGAATATAAATCCCACGGGGATAAAATTGAAAAAAGTTGAAAAAAATTTTTTTTTGGACTTAGTAATTTTTCCGGCGTTTATCAGACTTTCAGATAGGGGAAATGTCAGTGAGCGTTCCGATTTCAGTTCCAGAGCGATTCGCCCAATGAGTCCTTAATATTTAGTCGTTTTCAGCCAATTTTCTGGATTTTTGAAAATTTCACTTTTTTGTGAAAATATCTACTAAATGAGGGAATAATATGTGTGAGGGTACCCCAGGAGAGTTCCAAATGTGTGTGGGTAGAATATAAATCCCACGGGGATAAAATTGAAAAAAGTTGAAAAAAATTTTTTTTTGGACTTAGTAATTTTTCCGGCGTTTATCAGACTTTCAGATAGGGGAAATGTCAGTGAGCGTTCCGATTTCAGTTCCAGAGCGATTCGCCCAATGAGTCCTTAATATTTAGTCGTTTTCAGCCAATTTTCTGGATTTTTGAAAATTTCACTTTTTTGTGAAAATATCCACTAAATGAGGGAATAATATGTGTGAGGGTACCCCAGGAGAGTTCCAAATGTGTGTGGGTTGAATATATATCCCACGGGGGTAAAATTGAAAAAAGTTGAAAAAATTTTTTTTTTGGACTTAGTCATTTTTCCGGCGTTTATCAGACTTTCAGATAGGGAAAATGTCAGGGAGCGTTCCGATTTCAGTTCCAGAGCGATTCGCCCAATGAGTCCTTAATATTTAGTCGTTTTCAGCCAATTTTCTGGATTTTTGAAAATTTCACTTTTTTGTGAAAATATCCACTAAATGAGGGAATAATATGTGTGAGGGTACCCCAGGAGAGTTCCAAATGTGTGTGGGTAGAACATAAATCTCACGGGGATAAAATTGAAAAAAGTTGTAAAAAATTTTTTTTTGACTTAATAATTTTTCCGGCGTTTATCAGACTTTCAGATAGGGAAAATGTCAGTGAGCGTTCCGATTTCAATTCCAGAGTGATTCTCCCCATGAGTCCTTGATATTTAGTCGTTTTCAGCCAATTTTCTGGATTTTTGAAAATTTCACTTTTTTGCGAAAATATCCACTAAATGAGGGAATAATATGTGTGAGGGTACCCCAGGAGAGTTCCAAATGTGTGTGGGTAGAATATAAATCCCACGGGGATAAAATTGAAAAAAGTTTAAAAAAAATTTTTTTTGGACTTAGTAATTTTTCCGGCGTTTATCAGACTTTCAGATAGGGAAAATGTCAGTGAGCGTTCCGATTTCAGTTCCAGAGCGATTCGCCCAATGAGTCCTTAATATTTAGTCGTTTTCAGCCAATTTTCTGGATTTTTGAAAATTTCACTTTTTTGTGAAAATATCCACTAAATGAGGGAATAATATGTGTGAGGGTACCCCAGGAGAGTTCCAAACGTGTGTGGGTAGAACATAAATCCCACGGGGATAAAATTGAAAAAAGTTGTAAAAAATTTTTTTTTGGACTTAGTAATTTTTCCAGCGTTTATCAGACTTTCAGATAGGGAAAATGTCAGTGAGCGTTCCGATTTCAGTTCCAGAGCGATTCGCCCAATGAGTCCTTAATATTTAGTCGTTTTCAGCCAATTTTCTGGATTTTTGAAAATTTCACTTTTTTGTGAAAATATCTACTAAATGAGGGAATAATATGTGTGAGGGTACCCCAGGAGAGTTCCAAATGTGTGTGGGTAGAATATAAATCCCACGGGGATAAAATTGAAAAAAGTTGAAAAAAATTTTTTTTTGGACTTAGTAATTTTTCCGGCGTTTATCAGACTTTCAGATAGGGGAAATGTCAGTGAGCGTTCCGATTTCAGTTCCAGAGCGATTCGCCCAATGAGTCCTTAATATTTAGTCGTTTTCAGCCAATTTTCTGGATTTTTGAAAATTTCACTTTTTTGTGAAAATATCCCCTAAATGAGGGAATAATATGTGTGAGGGTACCCCAGGAGAGTTCCAAATGTGTGTGGGTTGAATATATATCCCACGGGGGTAAAATTGAAAAAAGTTGAAAAAATTTTTTTTTTGGACTTAGTCATTTTTCCGGCGTTTATCAGACTTTCAGATAGGGAAAATGTCAGTGAGCATTCCGATTTCAGTTCCAGAGCGATTCGCCCAATGAGTCCTTAATATTTAGTCGTTTTCAGCCAATTTTCTGGATTTTTGAAAATTTCACTTTTTTGTGAAAATATCCACTAAATGAGGGAATAATATGTGTGAGGGTACCCCAGGAGAGTTCCAAATGTGTGTGGGTAGAATATAAATCCCACGGGGATAAAATTGAAAAAAGTTGAAAAAAATTTTTTTTGGACTTAGTAATTTTTCCGGCGTTTATCAGACTTTCAGATAGGGGAAATGTCAGTGAGCGTTCCGATTTTAGTTCCAGAGCGATTTGCCCAATGAGTCCTTAATATTTAGTCGTTTTCAGCCAATTTTCTGGATTTTTGAAAATTTCACTTTTTTGTGAAAATATCCACTAAATGAGGGAATAATATGTGTGAGGGTACCCCAGGAGAGTTCCAAATGTGTGTGGGTAGAATATAAATCCCACTGGGATAAAATTGAAAAAAGTTGAAAAAAATTTTTTTTTGGACTTCGTAATTTTTCCGGCGTATATCAGACTTTCAGATAGGGAAAATGTCAGTGAGTGTTCCGATTTCAGTTCCAGAGCGATTCGCCCAATTATTCCTTAATATTTAGTCGTTTTCAGCCAATTTTCTGGATTTTTGAAAATTTCACTTTTTTTGTGAAAATATCCACTAAATGAGGGAATAATATGTGTGAGGGTACCCCAGGAGAGTTCCAAATGTGTGTGGGTAGAATGTAAATCCCACGGGGATAAAATTGAAAAAAGTTGAAAAAAATTTTTTTTTGGACTTAGTTATTTTTCCGGCGTTTATCAGACTTTCAGATAGGGAAAATGTCAGTGAGCGTTCCGATTTCAGTTCCAGAGCGATTTGCCCAATGAGTCCTTAATATTTAGTCGTTTTCAGCCAATTTTTTGGATTTTTGAAAATTTCACTTTTTTGTGAAAATATCCACTAAATGAGGGAATAATATGTGTGAGGGTACCCCAGGAGAGTTCCAAATGTGTGTGGGTAGAACATAAATCCCACGGGGATAAAATTGAAAAAAGATGTAAAAAATTTTTTTTTGGACTTAGTAATTTTTCCGTCGTTTATCAGACTTTCAGATAGGGAAAATGTCAGTGAGCGTTCCGATTTCAGTTCCAGAGCGATTCGCCCAATGAGTCCTTAATATTTAGTCGTTTTCAGCCAATTTTCTGGATTTTTGAAAATTTCACTTTTTTGTGAAAATATCCACTAAATGAGGGAATAATATGTGTGAGGGTACCCCAGGAGAGTTCCAAATGTGTGTGGGTAGAATATAAATCCCACGGGGATAAAATTGAAAAAAGTTGAAAAAAATTTTTTTTGGACTTAGTAATTTTTCCGGCGTTTATCAGACTTTCAGATAGGGGAAATGTCAGTGAGCGTTCCGATTTCAGTTCCAGAGCGATTTGCCCAATGAGTCCTTGATATTTAGTCGTTTTCAGCCAATTTTCTGGATTTTTAAAAATTTCACTTTTTTGTGAAAATATCCACTAAATGAGGGAATAATATGTGTGAGGGTACCCCAGGAGAGTTCCAAATGTGTGTGGGTAGAATATAAATCCCACGGGGATAAAATTGAAAAAAGTTGTAAAAAATTTTTTTTTGGACTTAGTAATTTTTCCGGCGTTTATCAGACTTTCAGATAGGGAAAATGTCAGTGAGCGTTCCGATTTCAATTCCAGAGCGATTCGCCCAATGAGTCCTTAATATTTAGTCGTTTTCAGCCAATTTTCTGGATTTTTGAAAATTTCACTTTTTTGTGAAAATATCCACTAAATGAGGGAATAATATGTGTGAGGGTACCCCAGGAGAGTTCCAAATGTGTGTGGGTAGAATATAAATCCCACGGGGATAAAATTGAAAAAAGTTTAAAAAAATTTTTTTTTGGACTTAGTAATTTTTCCGGCGTTTATCAGACTTTCAGATAGGGAAAATGTCAGTGAGCGTTCCGATTTCAGTTCCAGAGCGATTCGCCCAATGAGTCCTTAATATTTAGTCGTTTTCAGCCAATTTTCTGGATTTTTGAAAATTTCACTTTTTTGTGAAAATATCCACTAAATGAGGGAATAATATGTGTGAGGGTACCCCAGGAGAGTTCCAAATGTGTGTGGGTAGAATATAAATCCCACGGGGATAAAATTGAAAAAAGTTGAAAAAAATTTTTTTTGGACTTAGTAATTTTTCCGGCGTTTATCAGACTTTCAGATAGGGGAAATGTCAGTGAGCGTTCCGATTTTAGTTCCAGAGCGATTTGCCCAATGAGTCCTTAATATTTAGTCGTTTTCAGCCAATTTTCTGGATTTTTGAAAATTTCACTTTTTTGTGAAAATATCCACTAAATGAGGGAATAATATGTGTGAGGGTACCCCAGGAGAGTTCCAAATGTGTGTGGGTAGAATATAAATCCCACGGGGATAAAATTGAAAAAAGTTGAAAAAAATTTTTTTTTGGACTTCGTAATTTTTCCGGCGTTTATCAGACTTTCAGATAGGGAAAATGTCAGTGAGCGTTCCGATTTCAGTTCCAGAGCGATTTGCCCAATTATTCCTTAATATTTAGTCGTTTTCAGCCAATTTTCTGGATTTTTGAAAATTTCACTTTTTTGTGAAAATATCCACTAAATGAGGGAATAATATGTGTGAGGGTACCCCAGGAGAGTTCCAAATGTGTGTGGGTAGAACATAAATCTCACGGGGATAAAATTGAAAAAAGTTGTAAAAAATTTTTTTTTGGACTTAGTAATTTTTCCGGCGTTTATCAGACTTTCAGATAGGGAAAATGTCAGTGAGCGTTCCGATTTCAATTCCAGAGCGATTCGCCCAATGAGTCCTTAATATTTAGTCGTTTTCAGCCAATTTTCTGGATTTTTGAAAATTTCACTTTTTTGTGAAAATATCCACTAAATGAGGGAATAATATGTGTGAGGGTACCCCAGGAGAGTTCCAAATGTGTGTGGGTAGAATATATATCCCACAGGGGTGAAATTGAAAAAAGTTGAAAAAATTTTTTTTTGGACTTAGTAATTTTTCCGGCGTTTATCAGACTTTCAGATAGGGAAAATGTCAGTGAGTGTTCCGATTTCAGTTCCAGAGCGATTTGCCCCATGAGTCCTTGATATTTAGTCGTTTTCAGCCAATTTTCTGGATTTTTGAAAATTTCACTTTTTTGTGAAAATATCCACTAAATGAGGGAATAATATGTGTGAGGGTACCCCAGGAGAGTTCCAAATGTGTGTGGGTAGAATATAAATCCCACGGGGATAAAATTGAAAAAAGTTTAAAAAAATTTTTTTTTGGACTTAGTAATTTTTCCGGCGTTTATCAGACTTTCAGATAGGGAAAATGTCAGTGAGCGTTCCGATTTCAGTTCCAGAGCGATTCGCCCAATGAGTCCTTAATATTTAGTCGTTTTCAGCCAATTTTCTGGATTTTTGAAAATTTCACTTTTTTGTGAAAATATCCACTAAATGAGGGAATAATATGTGTGAGGGTACCCCAGGAGAGTTCCAAATGTGTGTGGGTAGAATATAAATCCCACGGGGATAAAATTGAAAAAAGTTGAAAAAAATTTTTTTTGGACTTAGTAATTTTTCCGGCGTTTATCAGACTTTCAGATAGGGGAAATGTCAGTGAGCGTTCCGATTTTAGTTCCAGAGCGATTTGCCCAATGAGTCCTTAATATTTAGTCGTTTTCAGCCAATTTTCTGGATTTTTGAAAATTTCACTTTTTTGTGAAAATATCCACTAAATGAGGGAATAATATGTGTGAGGGTACCCCAGGAGAGTTCCAAATGTGTGTGGGTAGAATATAAATCCCACGGGGATAAAATTGAAAAAAGTTGAAAAAAATTTTTTTTTGGACTTCGTAATTTTTCCGGCGTTTATCAGACTTTCAGATAGGGAAAATGTCAGTGAGCGTTCCGATTTCAGTTCCAGAGCGATTCGCCCAATTATTCCTTAATATTTAGTCGTTTTCAGCCAATTTTCTGGATTTTTGAAAATTTCACTTTTTTGTGAAAATATCCACTAAATGAGGGAATAATATGTGTGAGGGTACCCCAGGAGAGTTCCAAATGTGTGTGGGTAGAATATATATCCCACAGGGGTGAAATTGAAAAAAGTTGAAAAAAATTTTTTTTTGGACTTAGTAATTTTTCCAGCGTTTATCAGACTTTCAGATAGGGAAAATGTCAGTGAGCGTTCCGATTTCAGTTCCAGAGCGATTCGCCCCATGAGTCCTTAATATTTAGTCGTTTTCAGCCAATTTTCTGGATTTTTGAAAATTTCACTTTTTTGTGAAAATATCCACTAAATGAGGGAATAATATGTGTGAGGGTACCCCAGGAGAGTTCCAAATGTGTGTGGGTAGAATATAAATCCCACGGGGATAAAATTGAAAAAAGTTGAAAAAAATTTTTTTTGGACTTAGTAATTTTTCCGGCGTTTATCAGACTTTCAGATAGGGGAAATGTCAGTGAGCGTTCCGATTTTAGTTCCAGAGCGATTTGCCCAATGAGTCCTTAATATTTAGTCGTTTTCAGCCAATTTTCTGGATTTTTGAAAATTTCACTTTTTTGTGAAAATATCCACTAAATGAGGGAATAATATGTGTGAGGGTACCCCAGGAGAGTTCCAAATGTGTGTGGGTAGAATATAAATCCCACGGGGATAAAATTGAAAAAAGTTGAAAAAAATTTTTTTTTGGACTTCGTAATTTTTCCGGCGTTTATCAGACTTTCAGATAGGGAAAATGTCAGTGAGCGTTCCGATTTCAGTTCCAGAGCGATTCGCCCCATGAGTCCTTAATATTTAGTCGTTTTCAGCCAATTTTCTGGATTTTTGAAAATTTCACTTTTTTGTGAAAATATCCACTAAATGAGGGAATAATATGTGTGAGGGTACCCCAGGAGAGTTCCAAATGTGTGTGGGTAGAATATATATCCCACGGGGGTGAAATTGAAAAAAGTTGAAAAAAATTTTTTTTTGGACTTAGTAATTTTTCCAGCGTTTATCAGACTTTCAGATAGGGAAAATGTCAGTGAGCGTTCCGATTTCAGTTCCAGAGCGATTCGCCCCATGAGTCCTTGATATTTAGTCGTTTTCAGCCAATTTTCTGGATTTTTGAAAATTTCACTTTTTTGTGAAAATATCCACTAAATGAGGGAATAATATGTGTGAGGGTACCCCAGGAGAGTTCCAAATGTGTGTGGGTAGAATATAAATCCCACGGGGATAAAATTGAAAAAAGTTGAAAAAAATTTTTTTTTGGACTTCGTAATTTTTCCGGCGTTTATCAGACTTTCAGATAGGGAAAATGTCAGTGAGCGTTCCGATTTCAGTTCCAGAGCGATTCGCCCAATTATTCCTTAATATTTAGTCGTTTTCAGCCAATTTTCTGGATTTTTGAAAATTTCACTTTTTTGTGAAAATATCCACTAAATGAGGGAATAATATGTGTGAGGGTACCCCAGGAGAGTTCCAAATGTGTGTGGGTAGAATATATATCCCACGGGGGTGAAATTGAAAAAAGTTGAAAAAAATTTTTTTTTGGACTTAGTAATTTTTCCAGCGTTTATCAGACTTTCAGATAGGGAAAATGTCAGTGAGCGTTCCGATTTCAGTTCCAGAGCGATTCGCCCCATGAGTCCTTGATATTTAGTCGTTTTCAGCCAATTTTCTGGATTTTTGAAAATTTCACTTTTTTGTGAAAATATCCACTAAATGAGGGAATAATATGTGTGAGGGTACCCCAGGAGAGTTCCAAATGTGTGTGGGTAGAATATAAATCCCACGGGGATAAAATTGAAAAAAGTTGAAAAAAATTTTTTTTTGGACTTCGTAATTTTTCCGCCGTTTATCAGACTTTCAGATAGGGAAAATGTCAGTGAGCGTTCCGATTTCAGTTCCAGAGCGATTCGCCCAATTATTCCTTAATATTTAGTCGTTTTCAGCCAATTTTCTGGATTTTTGAAAATTTCACTTTTTTTGTGAAAATATCCACTAAATGAGGGAATAATATGTGTGAGGGTACCCCAGGAGAGTTCCAAATGTGTGTGGGTAGAATGTAAATCCCACGGGGATAAAATTGAAAAAAGTTGAAAAAAATTTTTTTTTGGACTTAGTAATTTTTCCGGCGTTTATCAGACTTTCAGATAGGGAAAATGTCAGTGAGCGTTCCGATTTCAGTTCCAGAGCGATTCGCCCAATGAGTCCTTAATATTTAGTCGTTTTCAGCCAATTTTCTGGATTTTTGAAAATGTCACTTTTTTGTGAAAATATCCACTAAATGAGGGAATAATATGTGTGAGGGTACCCCAGGAGAGTTCCAAATGTGTGTGGGTAGAATGTAAATCCCACGGGGATAAAATTGAAAAAAGTTGAAAAAAAATTTTTTTTGGACTTAGTAATTTTTCCGGCGTTTATCAGACTTTCAGATAGGGAAAATGTCAGTGAGCGTTCCGATTTCAGTTCCAGAGCGATTCGCCCAATGAGTCCTTGATATTTAGTAGTTTTAAGCCAATTTTCTGGATTTTTGAAAATTTCACTTTTTTGTGAAAATATCCACTAAATGAGGGAATAATATGTGTGAGGGTACCCCAGGAGAGTTCCAAATGTGTGTGGGTAGAATATATATCCCACAGGGGTGAAATTGAAAAAAGTTGAAAAAAATTTTTTTTTGGACTTAGTAATTTTTCCAGCGTTTATCAGACTTTCAGATAGGGAAAATGTCAGTGAGCGTTCCGATTTCAGTTCCAGAGCTATTCGCCCCATGAGTCCTTAATATTTAGTCGTTTTCAGCCAATTTTCTGGATTTTTGAAAATTTCACTTTTTTGTGAAAATATCCACTAAATGAGGGAATAATATGTGTGAGGGTACCCCAGGAGAGTTCCAAATGTGTGTGGGTAGAATATATATCCCACGGGGGTGAAATTGAAAAAAGTTGAAAAAAATTTTTTTTTGGACTTAGTAATTTTTCCAGCGTTTATCAGACTTTCAGATAGGGAAAATGTCAGTGAGCGTTCCGATTTCAGTTCCAGAGCGATTCGCCCCATGAGTCCTTGATATTTAGTCGTTTTCAGCCAATTTTCTGGATTTTTGAAAATTTCACTTTTTTGTGAAAATATCCACTAAATGAGGGAATAATATGTGTGAGGGTACCCCAGGAGAGTTCCAAATGTGTGTGGGTAGAATATAAATCCCACGGGGATAAAATTGAAAAAAGTTGAAAAAAATTTTTTTTTGGACTTCGTAATTTTTCCGGCGTTTATCAGACTTTCAGATAGGGAAAATGTCAGTGAGCGTTCCGATTTCAGTTCCAGAGCGATTCGCCCAATTATTCCTTAATATTTAGTCGTTTTCAGCCAATTTTCTGGATTTTTGAAAATTTCACTTTTTTTGTGAAAATATCCACTAAATGAGGGAATAATATGTGTGAGGGTACCCCAGGAGAGTTCCAAATGTGTGTGGGTAGAATGTAAATCCCACGGGGATAAAATTGAAAAAAGTTGAAAAAAATTTTTTTTTGGACTTAGTAATTTTTCCGGCGTTTATCAGACTTTCAGATAGGGAAAATGTCAGTGAGCGTTCCGATTTCAGTTCCAGAGCGATTCGCCCAATGAGTCCTTAATATTTAGTCGTTTTCAGCCAATTTTCTGGATTTTTGAAAATTTCACTTTTTTGTGAAAATATCCACTAAATGAGGGAATAATATGTGTGAGGGTACCCCAGGAGAGTTCCAAATGTGTGTGGGTAGAATGTAAATCCCACGGGGATAAAATTGAAAAAAGTTGAAAAAAAATTTTTTTTGGACTTAGTAATTTTTCCGGCGTTTATCAGACTTTCAGATAGGGAAAATGTCAGTGAGCGTTCCGATTTCAGTTCCAGAGCGATTCGCCCAATGAGTCCTTAATATTTAGTCGTTTTCAGCCAATTTTCTGGATTTTTGAAAATTTCACTTTTTTGTGAAAATATCCACTAAATGAGGGAATAATATGTGTGAGGGTACCCCAGGAGAGTTCCAAATGTGTGTGGGTAGAATATAAATCCCACGGGGATAAAATTGTAAAAAGTTTAAAAAAAATTTTTTTTGGACTTAGTAATTTTTCCAGCGTTTATCAGACTTTCAGATAGGGAAAATGTCAGTGAGCGTTCCGATTTCAGTTCCAGAGCGATTCGCCCAATGAGTCCTTAATATTTAGTCGTTTTCAGCCAATTTTCTGGATTTTTGAAAATTTCACTTTTTTGTGAAAATATCCACTAAATGAGGGAATAATATGTGTGAGGGTACCCCAGGAGAGTTCCAAATGTGTGTGGGTAGAATATATATCCCACAGGGGTGAAATTGAAAAAAGTTGAAAAAAATTTTTTTTTGGACTTAGTAATTTTTCCAGCGTTTATCAGACTTTCAGATAGGGAAAATGTCAGTGAGCGTTCCGATTTCAGTTCCAGAGCGATTCGCCCCATGAGTCCTTAATATTTAGTCGTTTTCAGCCAATTTTCTGGATTTTTGAAAATTTCACTTTTTTGTGAAAATATCCACTAAATGAGGGAATAATATGTGTGAGGGTACCCCAGGAGAGTTCCAAATGTGTGTGGGTAAAATATAAATCCCACGGGGATAAAATTGAAAAAAGTTGAAAAAAATTTTTTTTGGACTTAGTAATTTTTCCGGCGTTTATCAGACTTTCAGATAGGGAAAATGTCAGTGAGCGTTCCGATTTCAATTCCAGAGCGATTCGCCCAATGAGTCCTTAATATTTAGTCGTTTTCAGCCAATTTTCTGGATTTTTGAAAATTTCACTTTTTTGTGAAAATATCCACTAAATGAGGGAATAATATGTGTGAGGGTACCCCAGGAGAGTTCCAAATGTGTGTGGGTAGAATATATATCCCACGGGGGTGAAATTGAAAAAAGTTGAAAAAAATTTTTTTTTGTTCTTAGTAATTTTTCCAGCGTTTATCAGACTTTCAGATAGGGAAAATGTCAGTGAGCGTTCCGATTTCAGTTCCAGAGCGATTCGCCCCATGAGTCCTTGATATTTAGTCGTTTTCAGCCAATTTTCTGGATTTTTGAAAATTTCACTTTTTTGTGAAAATATCCACTAAATGAGGGAATAATATGTGTGAGGGTACCCCAGGAGAGTTCCAAATGTGTGTGGGTAGAATATAAATCCCACGGGGATAAAATTTAAAAAAGTTGAAAAAAATTTTTTTTTGGACTTCGTAGTTTTTCCGGCGTTTATCAGACTTTCAGATAGGGAAAATGTCAGTGAGCGTTCCGATATCAGTTCCAGAGCGATTCGCCCAATTATTCCTTAATATTTAGTCGTTTTCAGCCAATTTTCTGGATTTTTGAAAATTTCACTTTTTTGTGAAAATATCCACTAAATGAGGGAATAATATGTGTGAGGGTACCCCAGGAGAGTTCCAAATGTGTGTGGGTAGAATATAAATCCCACGGGGATAAAATTGAAAAAAGTTGAAAAAAATTTTTTTTTGGACTTCGTACTTTTTCCGGCGTTTATCAGACTTTCAGATAGGGAAAATGTCAGTGAGCGTTCCGATTTCAGTTCCAGAGCGATTCGCCCAATTATTCCTTAATATTTAGTCGTTTTCAGCCAATTTTCTGGATTTTTGAAAATTTCACTTTTTTTGTGAAAATATCCACTAAATGAGGGAATAATATGTGTGAGGGTACCCCAGGAGAGTTCCAAATGTGTGTGGGTAGAATGTAAATCCCACGGGGATAAAATTGAAAAAAGTTGAAAAAAATTTTTTTTTGGACTTAGTAATTTTTCCGGCGTTTATCAGACTTTCAGATAGGGAAAATGTCAGTGAGCGTTCCGATTTCAGTTCCAGAGCGATTCGCCCAATGAGTCCTTAATATTTAGTCGTTTTCAGCCAATTTTCTGGATTTTTGAAAATTTCACTTTTTTGTGAAAATATCCACTAAATGAGGGAATAATATGTGTGAGGGTACCCCAGGAGAGTTCCAAATGTGTGTGGGTAGAATGTAAATCCCACGGGGATAAAATTGAAAAAAGTTGAAAAAAATTTTTTTTTGGACTTAGTAATTTTTCCGGCGTTTATCAGACTTTCAGATAGGGAAAATGTCAGTGAGCGTTCCGATTTCAGTTCCAGAGCGATTCGCCCAATGAGTCCTTGATATTTAGTAGTTTTAAGCCAATTTTCTGGATTTTTAAAAATTTCACTTTTTTGTGAAAATATCCACTAAATGAGGGAATAATATGTGTGAGGGTACCCCAGGAGAGTTCCAAATGTGTTTGGGTAGAATATATATCCCACGGGGGTGAAATTGAAAAAAGTTGAAAAAAATTTTTTTTTCGACTTCGTAATTTTTCCGGCGTTTATCAGACTTTCAGATAGGGAAAATGTCAGTGAGCGTTCCGATTTCAGTTCCAGAGCGATTCGCCCAATTATTCCTTAATATTTAGTCGTTTTCAGCCAATTTTCTGGATTTTTGAAAATTTCACTTTTTTGTGAAAATATCCACTAAATGAGGGAATAATATGTGTGAGGGTACCCCAGGAGAGTTCCAAATGTGTGTGGGTAGAAAATATATCCCACGGGGATAAAATTGAAAAAAGTTGAAAAAAATTTTTTTTTGGACTTAGTAATTTTTCCGGCGTTTATCAGACTTTCAGATAGGGAAAATGTCAGTGAGCGTTCCTATTTCAGTTCCAGAGCGATTCGCCCAATGAGTCCTTAATATTTAGTCGTTTTCAGCCAATTTTCTGGATTTTTGAAAATTTCACTTTTTTGTGAAAATATCCACTAAATGAGGGAATAATATGTGTGAGGGTACCCCAGGAGAGTTCCAAATGTGTGTGGGTAGAATATAAATCCCACGGGGATAAAATTGTAAAAAGTTTAAAAAAAATTTTTTTTGGACTTAGTAATTTTTCCAGCGTTTATCAGACTTTCAGATAGGGAAAATGTCAGTGAGCGTTCCGATTTCAGTTCCAGAGCGATTCGCCCAATGAGTCCTTAATATTTAGTCGTTTTCAGCCAATTTTCTGGATTTTTGAAAATTTCACTTTTTTGTGAAAATATCCACTAAATGAGGGAATAATATGTGTGAGGGTACCCCAGGAGAGTTCCAAATGTGTGTGGGTAGAATATATATCCCACAGGGGTGAAATTGAAAAAAGTTGAAAAAAATTTTTTTTTGGACTTAGTAATTTTTCCAGCGTTTATCAGACTTTCAGATAGGGAAAATGTCAGTGAGCGTTCCGATTTCAGTTCCAGAGCGATTCGCCCCATGAGTCCTTAATATTTAGTCGTTTTCAGCCAATTTTCTGGATTTTTGAAAATTTCACTTTTTTGTGAAAATATCCACTAAATGAGGGAATAATATGTGTGAGGGTACCCCAGGAGAGTTCCAAATGTGTGTGGGTAAAATATAAATCCCACGGGGATAAAATTGAAAAAAGTTGAAAAAAATTTTTTTTGGACTTAGTAATTTTTCCGGCGTTTATCAGACTTTCAGATAGGGAAAATGTCAGTGAGCGTTCCGATTTCAATTCCAGAGCGATTCGCCCAATGAGTCCTTAATATTTAGTCGTTTTCAGCCAATTTTCTGGATTTTTGAAAATTTCACTTTTTTGTGAAAATATCCACTAAATGAGGGAATAATATGTGTGAGGGTACCCCAGGAGAGTTCCAAATGTGTGTGGGTAGAATATATATCCCACGGGGGTGAAATTGAAAAAAGTTGAAAAAAATTTTTTTTTGTTCTTATTAATTTTTCCAGCGTTTATCAGACTTTCAGATAGGGAAAATGTCAGTGAGCGTTCCGATTTCAGTTCCAGAGCGATTCGCCCCATGAGTCCTTGATATTTAGTCGTTTTCAGCCAATTTTCTGGATTTTTGAAAATTTCACTTTTTTGTGAAAATATCCACTAAATGAGGGAATAATATGTGTGAGGGTACCCCAGGAGAGTTCCAAATGTGTGTGGGTAGAATATAAATCCCACGGGGATAAAATTTAAAAAAGTTGAAAAAAATTTTTTTTTGGACTTCGTAGTTTTTCCGGCGTTTATCAGACTTTCAGATAGGGAAAATGTCAGTGAGCGTTCCGATATCAGTTCCAGAGCGATTCGCCCAATTATTCCTTAATATTTAGTCGTTTTCAGCCAATTTTCTGGATTTTTGAAAATTTCACTTTTTTGTGAAAATATCCACTAAATGAGGGAATAATATGTGTGAGGGTACCCCAGGAGAGTTCCAAATGTGTGTGGGTAGAATATAAATCCCACGGGGATAAAATTGAAAAAAGTTGAAAAAAATTTTTTTTTGGACTTCGTACTTTTTCCGGCGTTTATCAGACTTTCAGATAGGGAAAATGTCAGTGAGCGTTCCAATTTCAGTTCCAGAGCGATTCGCCCAATTATTCCTTAATATTTAGTCGTTTTCAGCCAATTTTCTGGATTTTTGAAAATTTCACTTTTTTTGTGAAAATATCCACTAAATGAGGGAATAATATGTGTGAGGGTACCCCAGGAGAGTTCCAAATGTGTGTGGGTAGAATGTAAATCCCACGGGGATAAAATTGAAAAAAGTTGAAAAAAATTTTTTTTTGGATTTAGTAATTTTTCCGGCGTTTATCAGACTTTCAGATAGGGAAAATGTCAGTGAGCGTTCCGATTTCAGTTCCAGAGCGATTCGCCCAATGAGTCCTTAATATTTAGTCGTTTTCAGCCAATTTTCTGGATTTTTGAAAATTTCACTTTTTTGTGAAAATATCCACTAAATGAGGGAATAATATGTGTGAGGGTACCCCAGGAGAGTTCCAAATGTGTGTGGGTAGAATGTAAATCCCACGGGGATAAAATTGAAAAAAGTTGAAAAAAATTTTTTTTTGGACTTAGTAATTTTTCCGGCGTTTATCAGACTTTCAGATAGGGAAAATGTCAGTGAGCGTTCCGATTTCAGTTCCAGAGCGATTCGCCCAATGAGTCCTTGATATTTAGTAGTTTTAAGCCAATTTTCTGGATTTTTAAAAATTTCACTTTTTTGTGAAAATATCCACTAAATGAGGGAATAATATGTGTGAGGGTACCCCAGGAGAGTTCCAAATGTGTTTGGGTAGAATATATATCCCACGGGGGTGAAATTGAAAAAAGTTGAAAAAAATTTTTTTTTCGACTTCGTAATTTTTCCGGCGTTTATCAGACTTTCAGATAGGGAAAATGTCAGTGAGCGTTCCGATTTCAGTTCCAGAGCGATTCGCCCAATTATTCCTTAATATTTAGTCGTTTTCAGCCAATTTTCTGGATTTTTGAAAATTTCACTTTTTTGTGAAAATATCCACTAAATGAGGGAATAATATGTGTGAGGGTACCCCAGGAGAGTTCCAAATGTGTGTGGGTAGAAAATATATCCCACAGGGGTGAAATTGAAAAAAGTTGAAAAAAATTTTTTTTTGAACTTAGTAATTTTTCCAGCGTTTATCAGACTTTCAGATAGGGAAAATGTCAGTGAGCATTCCGATTTCAGTTCCAGAGCGATTCGCCCCATGAGTCCTTGATATTTAGTCGTTTTCAGCCAATTTTCTGGATTTTTGAAAATTTCACTTTTTTTGTGAAAATATCCACTAAATGAGGGAATAATATGTGTGAGGGTACCCCAGGAGAGTTCCAAATGTGTGTGGGTAGAATATAAATCCCACGGGGATAAAATTGTAAAAAGTTTAAAAAAAATTTTTTTTGGACTTAGTAATTTTTCCAGCGTTTATCAGACTTTCAGATAGGGAAAATGTCAGTGAGCGTTCCGATTTCAGTTCCAGAGCGATTCGCCCAATGAGTCCTTAATATTTAGTCGTTTTCAGCCAATTTTCTGGATTTTTGAAAATTTCACTTTTTTGTGAAAATATCCACTAAATGAGGGAATAATATGTGTGAGGGTACCCCAGGAGAGTTCCAAATGTGTGTGGGTAGAACATAAATCCCACGGGGATAAAATTGAAAAAAGATGTAAAAAATTTTTTTTTGGACTTAGTAATTTTTCCGGCGTTTATCAGACTTTCAGATAGGGAAAATGTCAGTGAGCGTTCCGATTTCAATTCCAGAGCGATTCGCCCAATGAGTCCTTAATATTTAGTCGTTTTCAGCCAATTTTCTGGATTTTTGAAAATTTCACTTTTTTGTGAAAATATCCACTAAATGAGGGAATAATATGTGTGAGGGTACCCCAGGAGAGTTCCAAATGTGTGTGGGTAGAATATATATCCCACAGGGGTGAAATTGAAAAAAGTTGAAAAAAATTTTTTTTTGGACTTAGTAATTTTTCCAGCGTTTATCAGACTTTCAGATAGGGAAAATGTCAGTGAGCGTTCCGATTTCAGTTCCAGAGCGATTCGCCCCATGAGTCCTTAATATTTAGTCGTTTTCAGCCAATTTTCTGGATTTTTGAAAATTTCAATTTTTTGTGAAAATATCCACTAAATGAGGGAATAATATGTGTGAGGGTACCCCAGGAGAGTTCCAAATGTGTGTGGGTAGAATATAAATCCCACGGGGATAAAATTGAAAAAAGTTGAAAAAAATTTTTTTTGGACTTAGTAATTTTTCCGGCGTTTATCAGACTTTCAGATAGGGAAAATGTCAGTGAGCGTTCCGATTTCAATTCCAGAGCGATTCGCCCAATGAGTCCTTAATATTTAGTCGTTTTCAGCCAATTTTCTGGATTTTTGAAAATTTCACTTTTTTGTGAAAATATCCACTAAATGAGGGAATAATATGTGTGAGGGTACCCCAGGAGAGTTCCAAATGTGTGTGGGTAGAATATATATCCCACAGGGGTGAAATTGAAAAAAGTTGAAAAAAATTTTTTTTTGGACTTAGTAATTTTTCCAGCGTTTATCAGACTTTCAGATAGGGAAAATGTCAGTGAGCGTTCCGATTTCAGTTCCAGAGCGATTCGCCCCATGAGTCCTTAATATTTAGTCGTTTTCAGCCAATTTTCTGGATTTTTGAAAATTTCACTTTTTTGTGAAAATATCCACTAAATGAGGGAATAATATGTGTGAGGGTACCCCAGGAGAGTTCCAAATGTGTGTGGGTAGAATATAAATCCCACGGGGATAAAATTGAAAAAAGTTGAAAAAAATTTTTTTTGGACTTAGTAATTTTTCCGGCGTTTATCAGACTTTCAGATAGGGAAAATGTCAGTGAGCGTTCCGATTTCAATTCCAGAGCGATTCGCCCAATGAGTCCTTAATATTTAGTCGTTTTCAGCCAATTTTCTGGATTTTTGAAAATTTCACTTTTTTGTGAAAATATCCACTAAATGAGGGAATAATATGTGAGTGGGTACCCCAGGAGAGTTCCAAATGTGTGTGGGTAGAATATATATCCCACGGGGGTGAAATTGAAAAAAGTTGAAAAAAATTTTTTTTTGTTCTTAGTAATTTTTCCAGCGTTTATCAGACTTTCAGATAGGGAAAATGTCAGTGAGCGTTCCGATTTCAGTTCCAGAGCGATTCGCCCCATGAGTCCTTGATATTTAGTCGTTTTCAGCCAATTTTCTGGATTTTTGAAAATTTCACTTTTTTGTGAAAATATCCACTAAATGAGGGAATAATATGTGTGAGGGTACCCCAGGAGAGTTCCAAATGTGTGTGGGTAGAATATAAATCCCACGGGGATAAAATTTAAAAAAGTTGAAAAAAATTTTTTTTTGGACTTCGTAGTTTTTCCGGCGTTTATCAGACTTTCAGATAGGGAAAATGTCAGTGAGCGTTCCGATATCAGTTCCAGAGCGATTCGCCCAATTATTCCTTAATATTTAGTCGTTTTCAGCCAATTTTCTGGATTTTTGAAAATTTCACTTTTTTGTGAAAATATCCACTAAATGAGGGAATAATATGTGTGAGGGTACCCCAGGAGAGTTCCAAATGTGTGTGGGTAGAATGTAAATCCCACGGGGATAAAATTGAAAAAAGTTGAAAAATTTTTTTTTTTGGACTTAGTAATTTTTCCGGCGTTTATCAGACTTTCAGATAGGGAAAATGTCAGTGAGCGTTCCGATTTCAGTTCCAGAGCGATTCGCCCCATGAGTCCTTAATATTTAGTCGTTTTCAGCCAATTTTCTGGATTTTTGAAAATTTCACTTTTTTGTGAAAATATCCACTAAATGAGGGAATAATATGTGTGAGGGTACCCCAGGAGAGTTCCAAATGTGTGTGGGTAGAATATATATCCCACAGGGGTGAAATTGAAAAAAGTTGAAAAAAATTTTTTTTTTAACTTAGTAATTTTTCCAGCGTTTATCAGACTTTCAGATAGGGAAAATGTCAGTGAGCGTTCCGATTTCAGTTCCAGAGCGATTCGCCCCATGAGTCCTTGATATTTAGTCGTTTTCAGCCAATTTTCTGGATTTTTGAAAATTTCACTTTTTTTGTGAAAATATCCACTAAATGAGGGAATAATATGTGTGAGGGTACCCCAGGAGAGTTCCAAATGTGTGTGGGTAGAATATAAATCCCACGGGGATAAAATTGAAAAAAGTTTAAAAAAAATTTTTTTTGGACTTAGTAATTTTTCCGGCGTTTATCAGACTTTCAGATAGGGAAAATGTCAGTGAGCGTTCCGATTTCAGTTCCAGAGCGATTCGCCCAATGAGTCCTTAATATTTAGTTGTTTTCAGCCAATTTTCTGGATTTTTGAAAATTTCACTTTTTTGTGAAAATATCCACTAAATGAGGGAATAATATGTGTGAGGGTACCCCAGGAGAGTTCCAAATGTGTGTGGGTAGAATATAAATCCCACGGGGATAAAATTGAAAAAAGTTGAAAAAAATTTTTTTTGGACTTAGTAATTTTTCCGGCGTTTATCAGACTTTCAGATAGGGGAAATGTCAGTGAGCATTCCGATTTCAGTTCCAGAGTGATTTGCCCAATGAGTCCTTGATATTTAGTCGTTTTCAGCCAATTTTCTGGATTTTTAAAAATTTCACTTTTTTGTGAAAATATCCACTAAATGAGGGAATAATATGTGTGAGGGTACCCCAGGAGAGTTCCAAATGTGTGTGGGTAGAATATATATCCCACGGGGGTGAAATTGAAAAAAGTTGAAAAAAATTTTTTTTTTGACTTAGTAATTTTTCCGGCGTTTATCAGACTTTCAGATAGGGAAAATGTCAGTGAGCATTCCGATTTCAGTTCCAGAGCGATTCGCCCAATGAGTCCTTAAAATTTAGTCATTTCAGCCAATTTTCTGGATTTTTCAAAATTTCACTTTTTTGTGAAAATATCCACTAAATGAGGGAATAATATGTGTGAGGGTACCCCAGGAGAGTTCCAAATGTGTGTGGGTAGAATATAAATTCCACGGGGATAAAATTGAAAAAAGTTGAAAAAAATTTTTTTTTGGTCTTAGTAATTTTTCCGGAGTTTATCAGACTTTCAGATAGGGGAAATGTCAGTGAGCGTTCCGATTTCAGTTCCAGAGCGATTCGCCCAATTATTCCTTAATATTTAGTCGTTTTCAGCCAATTTTCTGGATTTTTGAAAATTTCACTTTTTTGTGAAAATATCCACTAAATGAGGGAATAATATGTGTGAGGGTACCCCAGGGGAGTTCCAAATGTGTGTGGGTAGAATGTAAATCCCACGGGGATAAAATTGAAAAAAGTTGAAAAAAATTTTTTTTTGGACTTAGTAATTTTTCCGGCGTTTATCAGACTTTCACATAGGGAAAATGTCAGTGAGCGTTCCGATTTCAGTTCCAGAGCGATTCGCCCAATGAGTCCTTGATATTTAGTAGTTTTAAGCCAATTTTCTGGATTTTTAAAAATTTCACTTTTTTGTGAAAATATCCACTAAATGAGGGAATAATATGTGTGAGGGTACCCCAGGAGCATTCCAAATGTGTGTGGGTAGAATATAAATCCCACGGGGATAAAATTGAAAAAAGTTGAAAAAAATTTTTTTTTGGACTTCGTAATTTTTCCGGTGTTTATCAGACTTTCAGATAGGGAAAATGTCAGTGAGCGTTCCGATTTCAGTTCCAGAGCGATTCGCCCAATTATTCCTTAATATTTAGTCGTTTTCAGCCAATTTTCTGGATTTTTGAAAATTTCACTTTTTTGTGAAAATATCCACTAAATGAGGGAATAATATGTGTGAGGGTACCCCAGGAGAGTTCCAAATGTGTGTGGGTAGAATATATATCCCAAGGGGCTGAAATTGAAAAAAGTTGAAAAAAAGTTTTTTTTGGACTTAGTAATTTTTCCAGCGTTTATCAGACTTTCAGATAGGGAAAATGTCAGTGATCGTTCCGATTTCAGTTCCAGAGCGATTCGCCCTATGAGTCCTTGATATTTAGTCGTTTTCAGCCAATTTTCTGGATTTTTGAAAATTTCACTTTTTTGTGAAAATATCCACTAAATGAGGGAATAATATGTGTGAGGGTATTCCAGGAGCATTCCAAATGTGTGTGGGTAGAATATAAATCCCACGGGGATAAAATTGAAAAAAGTTGAAAAAAATTTTTTTTTGGACTTCGTAATTTTTCCGGCGTTTATCAGACTTTCAGATAGGGAAAATGTCAGTGAGCGTTCCGATTTCATTTCCAGAGCGATTCGCCCAATTATTCCTTAATATTTAGTCATTTTCAGCCAATTTTCTGGATTTTTGAAAATTTCACTTTTTTGTGAAAATATTCACTAAATGAGGGAATAATATGTGTGAGGGTACCCCAGGAGAGTTCCAAATGTGTGTGGGTAGAATATAAATCCCACGGGGATAAAATTGAAAAAAGTTTTAAAAAAATTTTTTTTGGACTTAGTAATTTTTCCGGCGTTTATCAGACTTTCAGATAGGGAAAATGTCAGTGAGCGTTCTGATTTCAATTCCAGAGCGATTCGCCCAATGAGTCCTTAATATTTAGTCGTTTTCAGCCAATTTTCTGGATTTTTGAAAATTTCACTTTTTTGTGAAAATATCCACCAAATGAGGGAATAATATGTGTGAGGGTACCCCAGGAGAGTTCCAAATGTGTGTGGGTAGAATATAAATCCCACGGGGATAAAATTGAAAAAAGTTGAAAAAAATTTTTTTTTGGACTTAGTAATTTTTCCGGCGTTTATCAGACTTTCAGATAGGGAAAATGTCAGTGAGCGTTCCGATTTCAGTTCCAGAGCGATTCGCCCAATTATTCCTTAATATTTAGTCATTTTCAGCCAATTTTCTGGATTTTTGAAAATTTCACTTTTTTGTGAAAATATCCACTAAATGAGGGAATAATATGTGTGAGGGTACCCCAGGAGAGTTCCAAATGTGTGTGGGTAGAATATAAATCCCACAGGGATAAAATTGAAAAAATTTAAAAAAAAATTTTTTTTGGACTTAGTAATTTTTCCGGCGTTTATCAGACTTTCAGATAGGGGAAATGTCAGTGAGCGTTCCGATTTCAGTTCCAGAGCGATTCGCCCAATGAGTCCTTGATATTTAGTCGTTTTCAGCCAATTTTCTGGATTTTTGAAAATTTCACTTTTTTGAGAAAATATCCACTAAATGAGGGAATAATATGTGTGAGGGTACCCCAGGAGAGTTCCAAATGTGTGTGGGTAGAATATAAATCCCACGGGGATAAAATTGAAAAAAGTTGAAAAAAATTTTTTTTTGGACTTCGTAATTTTTCCGGTGTTTATCAGACTTTCAGATAGGGAAAATGTCAGTGAGCGTTCCGATTTCAGTTCCAGAGCGATTCGCCCAATTATTCCTTAATATTTAGTCGTTTTCAGCCAATTTTCTGGATTTTTGAAAATTTCACTTTTTTGTGAAAATATCCACTAAATGAGGGAATAATATGTGTGAGGGTACCCCAGGAGAGTTCCAAATGTGTGTGGGTAGAATATAAATCCCACAGGGATAAAATTGAAAAAATTTAAAAAAAAATTTTTTTTGGACTTAGTAATTTTTCCGGCGTTTATCAGACTTTCAGATAGGGGAAATGTCAGTGAGCGTTCCGATTTCAGTTCCAGAGCGATTCGCCCAATGAGTCCTTGATATTTAGTCGTTTTCAGCCAATTTTCTGGATTTTTGAAAATTTCACTTTTTTGAGAAAATATCCACTAAATGAGGGAATAATATGTGTGAGGGTACCCCAGGAGAGTTCCAAATGTGTGTGGGTAGAATATAAATCCCACGGGGATAAAATTGAAAAAAGTTGAAAAAAATTTTTTTTTGGACTTCGTAATTTTTCCGGTGTTTATCAGACTTTCAGATAGGGAAAATGTCAGTGAGCGTTCCGATTTCAGTTCCAGAGCGATTCGCCCAATTATTCCTTAATATTTAGTCGTTTTCAGCCAATTTTCTGGATTTTTGAAAATTTCACTTTTTTGTGAAAATATCCACTAAATGAGGGAATAATATGTGTGAGGGTACCCCAGGAGAGTTCCAAATGTGTGAGGGTAGAACATAAATCCCACAGGGATAAAATTGAAAAAAGATGTAAAAAATTTTTTTTTGGACTTAGTAATTGTTCCGGCGTTTATCAGACTTTCAGATAGGGAAAATGTCAGTGAGCATTCTGATTTCAATTCCAGAGCGATTCGCCCAATGAGTCCTTAATATTTAGTAGTTTTCAGCCAATTTTCTGGATTTTTGAAAATTTCACTTTTTTGTGAAAATATCCACCAAATGAGGGAATAATATGTGTGAGGGTACCCCAGGAGAGTTCCAAATGTGTGTGGGTAGAATATAAATCCCACGTGGATAAAATTGAAAAAAGTTGAAAAAAATTTTTTTTTGGACTTAGTAATTTTTCCGGCGTTTATCAGACTTTCAGATAGGGGAAATGTCAGTGAGCATTCCGATTTCAGTTCCAGAGCGATTCGCCCAATTATTCCTTAATATTTAGTCATTTTCAGCCAATTTTCTGGATTTTTGAAAATTTCACTTTTTTGTGAAAATATCCACTAAATGAGGGAATAATATGTGTGAGGGTACCCCAGGAGAGTTCCAAATGTGTGTGGGTAGAATATAAATCCCACGGGGATAAAATTGAAAAAAGTTTTAAAAAAATTTTTTTTGGACTTAGTAATTTTTCCGGCGTTTATCAGACTTTCAGATAGGGGAAATGTCAGTGAGCGTTCCGATTTCAGTTCCAGAGCGATTCGCCCAATGAGTCCTTGATATTTAGTCGTTTTCAGCCAATTTTCTGGATTTTTGAAAATTTCACTTTTTTGAGAAAATATCCACTAAATGAGGGAATAATATGTGTGAGGGTACCCCAGGAGAGTTCCAAATGTGTGTGGGTAGAATATAAATCCCACGGGGATAAAATTGAAAAAAGTTGAAAAAAATTTTTTTTTGGACTTCGTAATTTTTCCGGTGTTTATCAGACTTTCAGATAGGGAAAATGTCAGTGAGCGTTCCGATTTCAGTTCCAGAGCGATTCGCCCAATTATTCCTTAATATTTAGTCGTTTTCAGCCAATTTTCTGGATTTTTGAAAATTTCACTTTTTTGTGAAAATATCCACTAAATGAGGGAATAATATGTGTGAGGGTACCCCAGGAGAGTTCCAAATGTGTGTGGGTAGAACATAAATCCCACAGGGATAAAATTGAAAAAAGATGTAAAAAATTTTTTTTTGGACTTAGTAATTGTTCCGGCGTTTATCAGACTTTCAGATAGGGAAAATGTCAGTGAGCATTCTGATTTCAATTCCAGAGCGATTCGCCCAATGAGTCCTTAATATTTAGTAGTTTTCAGCCAATTTTCTGGATTTTTGAAAATTTCACTTTTTTGTGAAAATATCCACCAAATGAGGGAATAATATGTGTGAGGGTACCCCAGGAGAGTTCCAAATGTGTGTGGGTAGAATATAAATCCCACGTGGATAAAATTGAAAAAAGTTGAAAAAAATTTTTTTTTGGACTTAGTAATTTTTCCGGCGTTTATCAGACTTTCAGATAGGGGAAATGTCAGTGAGCATTCCGATTTCAGTTCCAGAGCGATTCGCCCAATTATTCCTTAATATTTAGTCATTTTCAGCCAATTTTCTGGATTTTTGAAAATTTCACTTTTTTGTGAAAATATCCACTAAATGAGGGAATAATATGTGTGAGGGTACCCCAGGAGAGTTCCAAATGTGTGTGGGTAGAATATAAATCCCACGGGGATAAAATTGAAAAAAGTTTTAAAAAAATTTTTTTTGGACTTAGTAATTTTTCCGGCGTTTATCAGACTTTCAGATAGGGGAAATGTCAGTGAGCGTTCCGATTTCAGTTCCAGAGCGATTCGCCCAATGAGTCCTTAATATTTAGTCGTTTTCAGCCAATTTTCTGGATTTTTGAAAATTTCACTTTTTTGTGAAAATATCCACTAAATGAGGGAATAATATGTGTGAGGGTACCCCAGGAGAGTTCCAAATGTGTGTGGGTAGAATATAAATCCCACGGGGATAAAATTGAAAAAAGTTTTAAAAAATTTTTTTTTGGACTTAGTAATTTTTCCGGCGTTTATCAGTCTTTCAGATAGGGGAAATGTCAGTGAGCGTTCCGATTTCAGTTCCAGAGCGATTCGCCCAATGAGTCCTTAATATTTAGTCGTTTTCAGCCAATTTTCTGGATTTTTGAAAATTTCACTTTTTTGTGAAAATATCCACTAAATGAGGGAATAATATGTGTGAGGGTACCCCAGGAGAGTTCCAAATGTGTGTGGGTAGAATATATATCCCACGGGGGTGAAATTGAAAAAAGTTGAAAAAAATTTTTTTTTGTTCTTAGTAATTTTTCCAGCGTTTATCAGACTTTCAGATAGGGAAAATGTCAGTGAGCGTTCCGATTTCAGTTCCAGAGCGATTCTCCCAATGAGTCCTTGATATTTAGTCGTTTTCAGCCAATTTTCTGGATTTTTGAAAATTTCACTTTTTTGAGAAAATATCCACTAAATGAGGGAATAATATGTGTGAGGGTACCCCAGGAGAGTTCCAAATGTGTGTGGGTAGAATATAAATCCCACGGGGATAAAATTGAAAAAAGTTGAAAAAAATTTTTTTTTGGACTTCGTAATTTTTCCGGTGTTTATCAGACTTTCAGATAGGGAAAATGTCAGTGAGCATTCCGATTTCAGTTCCAGAGCGATTCGCCCAATTATTCCTTAATATTTAGTCGTTTTCAGCCAATTTTCTGGATTTTTGAAAATTTCACTTTTTTGTGAAAATATCCACTAAATGAGGGAATAATATGTGTGAGGGTACCCCAGGAGAGTTCCAAATGTGTGTGGGTAGAACATAAATCCCACAGGGATAAAATTGAAAAAAGATGTAAAAAATTTTTTTTTGGACTTAGTAATTTTTCCGGCGTTTATCAGACTTTCAGATAGGGAAAATGTCAGTGAGCGTTCCGATTTCAGTTCCAGAGCGATTCGCCCAATGAGTCCTTAATATTTAGTCGTTTTCAGCCAATTATCTGGATTTTTGAAAATTTCACTTTTTTGTGAAAATATCCACTAAATGAGGGAATAATATGTGTGAGGGTACCCCAGGAGAGTTCCAAATGTGTGTGGGTAGAATATAAATCCCACGGGGATAAAATTGAAAAAAGTTGAAAAAAATTTTTTTTTGGTCTTAGTAATTTTTCCGGCGTTTATCAGACTTTCAGATAGGGGAAATGTCAGTGAGCATTCCGATTTCAGTTCCAGAGCGATTCGCCCAATTATTCCTTAATATTTAGTCGTTTTCAGCCAATTTTCTGGATTTTTGAAAATTTCACTTTTTTGTGAAAATATCCACTAAATGAGGGAATAATATGTGTGAGGGTACCCCAGGGGAGTTCCAAATGTGTGTGGGTAGAATGTAAATCCCACGGGGATAAAATTGAAAAAAGTTGAAAAAAATTTTTTTTTGGACTTAGTAATTTTTCCGGCGTTTATCAGACTTTCAGATAGGGGAAATGTCAGTGAGCATTCCGATTTCAGTTCCAGAGCGATTCGCCCAATGAGTCCTTGATATTTAGTCGTTTTCAGCCAATTTTCTGGATTTTTGAAAATTTCACTTTTTTGTGAAAATATCCACTAAATGAGGGAATAATATGTGTGAGGGTACCCCAGGAGCATTCCAAATGTGTGTGGGTAGAATATAAATCCCACGGGGATAAAATTGAAAAAAGTTGAAAAAAATTTTTTTTTGGACTTCGTAATTTTTCCGGCGTTTATCAGACTTTCAGATAGGGAAAATGTCAGTGAGCGTTCCGATTTCAGTTCCAGAGCGATTCGCCCAATTATTCCTTAATATTTAGTCATTTTCAGCCAATTTTCTGGATTTTTGAAAATTTCACTTTTTTGTGAAAATATCCACTAAATGAGGGAATAATATGTGTGAGGGTACCCCAGGAGAGTTCCAAATGTGTGTGGGTAGAATATAAATCCCACGGGGATAAAATTGAAAAAAGTTGAAAAAAATTTTTTTTTGGACTTCGTAATTTTTCCGGTGTTTATCAGACTTTCAGATAGGGAAAATGTCAGTGAGCGTTCCGATTTCAGTTCCAGAGCGATTCGCCCAATTATTCCTTAATATTTAGTCGTTTTCAGCCAATTTTCTGGATTTTTGAAAATTTCACTTTTTTGTGAAAATATCCACTAAATGAGGGAATAATATGTGTGAGGGTACCCCAGGAGAGTTCCAAATGTGTGTGGGTAGAACATAAATCCCACAGGGATAAAATTGAAAAAAGATGTAAAAAATTTTTTTTTGGACTTAGTAATTTTTCCGGCGTTTATCAGACTTTCAGATAGGGAAAATGTCAGTGAGCGTTCTGATTTCAATTCCAGAGCGATTCGCCCAATGAGTCCTTAATATTTAGTAGTTTTCAGCCAATTTTCTGGATTTTTGAAAATTTCACTTTTTTGTGAAAATATCCACTAAATGAGGGAATAATATGTGTGAGGGTACCCCAGGAGAGTTCCAAATGTGTGTGGGTAGAACATAAATCCCACAGGGATAAAATTGAAAAAAGATGTAAAAAATTTTTTTTTGGACTTAGTAATTTTTCCGGCGTTTATCAGACTTTCAGATAGGGAAAATGTCAGTGAGCGTTCTGATTTCAATTCCAGAGCGATTCGCCCAATGAGTCCTTAATATTTAGTAGTTTTCAGCCAATTTTCTGGATTTTTGAAAATTTCACTTTTTTGTGAAAATATCCACCAAATGAGGGAATAATATGTGTGAGGGTACCCCAGGAGAGTTCCAAATGTGTGTGGGTAGAATATAAATCCCACGGGGATAAAATTGAAAAAAGTTGAAAAAAATTTTTTTTTGGACTTAGTAATTTTTCCGGCGTTTATCAGACTTTCAGATAGGGGAAATGGCAGTGAGCATTCCGATTTCAGTTCCAGAGCGATTCGCCCAATTATTCCTTAATATTTAGTCATTTTCAGCCAATTTTCTGGATTTTTGAAAATTTCACTTTTTTGTGAAAATATCCACTAAATGAGGGAATAATATGTGTGAGGGTACCCCAGGAGAGTTCCAAATGTGTGTGGGTAGAATATAAATCCCACGGGGATAAAATTGAAAAAAGTTTTAAAAAAATTTTTTTTGGACTTAGTAATTTTTCCGGCGTTTATCAGACTTTCAGATAGGGGAAATGTCAGTGAGCGTTCCGATTTCAGTTCCAGAGCGATTCGCCCAATGAGTCCTTAATATTTAGTCGTTTTCAGCCAATTTTCTGGATTTTTGAAAATTTCACTTTTTTGTGAAAATATCCACTAAATGAGGGAATAATATGTGTGAGGGTACCCCAGCAGAGTTCCAAATGTGTGTGGGTAGAATATATATCCCACGGGGGTGAAATTGAAAAAAGTTGAAAAAAATTTTTTTTTGTTCTTAGTAATTTTTCCAGCGTTTATCAGTCTTTCAGATAGGGAAAATGTCAGTGAGCGTTCCGATTTCAGTTCCAGAGCGATTCGCCCAATGAGTCCTTGATATTTAGTCGTTTTCAGCCAATTTTCTGGATTTTTGAAAATTTCACTTTTTTGTGAAAATATCCACTAAATGAGGGAATAATATGTGTGAGGGTACCCCAGGAGCATTCCAAATGTGTGTGGGTAGAATATAAATCCCACGGGGATAAAATTGAAAAAAGTTGAAAAAAATTTTTTTTTGGACTTCGTAATTTTTCCGGCGTTTATCAGACTTTCAGATAGGGAAAATGTCAGTGAGCGTTCCGATTTCAGTTCCAGAGCGATTCGCCCAATTATTCCTTAATATTTAGTCATTTTCAGCCAATTTTCTGGATTTTTGAAAATTTCACTTTTTTGTGAAAATATCCACTAAATGAGGGAATAATATGTGTGAGGGTACCCCAGGAGAGTTCCAAATGTGTGTGGGTAGAATATAAATCCCACGGGGATAAAATTGAAAAAAGTTGAAAAAAATTTTTTTTTGGACTTCGTAATTTTTCCGGTGTTTATCAGACTTTCAGATAGGGAAAATGTCAGTGAGCGTTCCGATTTCAGTTCCAGAGCGATTCGCCCAATTATTCCTTAATATTTAGTCGTTTTCAGCCAATTTTCTGGATTTTTGAAAATTTCACTTTTTTGTGAAAATATCCACTAAATGAGGGAATAATATGTGTGAGGGTACCCCAGGAGAGTTCCAAATGTGTGTGGGTAGAACATAAATCCCACAGGGATAAAATTGAAAAAAGATGTAAAAAATTTTTTTTTGGACTTAGTAATTTTTCCGGCGTTTATCAGACTTTCAGATAGGGAAAATGTCAGTGAGCGTTCTGATTTCAATTCCAGAGCGATTCGCCCAATGAGTCCTTAATATTTAGTAGTTTTCAGCCAATTTTCTGGATTTTTGAAAATTTCACTTTTTTGTGAAAATATCCACCAAATGAGGGAATAATATGTGTGAGGGTACCCCAGGAGAGTTCCAAATGTGTGTGGGTAGAATATAAATCCCACGGGGATAAAATTGAAAAAAGTTGAAAAAAATTTTTTTTTGGACTTAGTAATTTTTCCGGCGTTTATCAGACTTTCAGATAGGGGAAATGTCAGTGAGCATTCCGATTTCAGTTCCAGAGCGATTCGCCCAATTATTCCTTAATATTTAGTCATTTTCAGCCAATTTTCTGGATTTTTGAAAATTTCACTTTTTTGTGAAAATATCCACTAAATGAGGGAATAATATGTGTGAGGGTACCCCAGGAGAGTTCCAAATGTGTGTGGGTAGAATATAAATCCCACGGGGATAAAATTGAAAAAAGTTTTAAAAAAAATTTTTTTGGACTTAGTAATTTTTCCGGCGTTTATCAGACTTTCAGATAGGGGAAATGTCAGTGAGCGTTCCGATTTCAGTTCCAGAGCGATTCGCCCAATGAGTCCTTAATATTTAGTCGTTTTCAGCCAATTTTCTGGATTTTTGAAAATTTCACTTTTTTGTGAAAATATCCACTAAATGAGGGAATAATATGTGTGAGGGTACCCCAGCAGAGTTCCAAATGTGTGTGGGTAGAATATATATCCCACGGGGGTGAAATTGAAAAAAGTTGAAAAAATTTTTTTTTTGTTCTTAGTAATTTTTCCAGCGTTTATCAGACTTTCAGATAGGGAAAATGTCAGTGAGCGTTCCGATTTCAGTTCCAGAGCGATTCGCCCAATGAGTCCTTGATATTTAGTCGTTTTCAGCCAATTTTCTGGATTTTTGAAAATTTCACTTTTTTGAGAAAATATCCACTAAATGAGGGAATAATATGTGTGAGGGTACCCCAGGAGAGTTCCAAATGTGTGTGGGTAGAATATAAATCCCATGGGGATAAAATTGAAAAAAGTTGAAAAAAATTTTTTTTTGGACTTCGTAATTTTTCCGGTGTTTATCAGACTGTCAGATAGGGAAAATGTCAGTGAGCGTTCCGATTTCAGTTCCAGAGCGATTCGCCCAATTATTCCTTAATATTTAGTCGTTTTCAGCCAATTTTCTGGATTTTTGAAAATTTCACTTTTTTGTGAAAATATCCACTAAATGAGGGAATAATATGTGTGAGGGTACCCCAGGAGAGTTCCAACTGTGTGTGGGTAGAACATAAATCCCACAGGGATAAAATTGAAAAAAGATGTAAAAAATTTTTTTTTGGACTTAGTAATTTTTCCGGCGTTTATCAGACTTTCAGATAGGGAAAATGTCAGTGAGCGTTCCGATTTCAGTTCCAGAGCGATTCGCCCAATGAGTCCTTAATATTTAGTCGTTTTCAGCCAATTATCTGGATTTTTGAAAATTTCACTTTTTTGTGAAAATATCCACTAAATGAGGGAATAATATGTGTGAGGGTACCCCAGCAGAGTTCCAAATGTGTGTGGGTAGAATATATATCCCACGGGGGTGAAATTGAAAAAAGTTGAAAAAAATTTTTTTTTGTTCTTAGTAATTTTTCCAGCGTTTATCAGACTTTCAGATAGGGAAAATGTCAGTGAGCGTTCCGATTTCAGTTCCAGAGCGATTCGCCCAATGAGTCCTTGATATTTAGTCGTTTTCAGCCAATTTTCTGGATTTTTGAAAATTTCACTTTTTTGTGAAAATATCCACTAAATGAGGGAATAATATGTGTGAGGGTACCCCAGGAGCATTCCAAATGTGTGTGGGTAGAATATAAATCCCACGGGGATAAAATTGAAAAAAGTTGAAAAAAATTTTTTTTTGGACTTCGTAATTTTTCCGGCGTTTATCAGACTTTCAGATAGGGAAAATGTCAGTGAGCGTTCCGATTTCAGTTCCAGAGCGATTCGCCCAATTATTCCTTAATATTTAGTCATTTTCAGCCAATTTTCTGGATTTTTGAAAATTTCACTTTTTTGTGAAAATATCCACTAAATGAGGGAATAATATGTGTGAGGGTACCCCAGGAGAGTTCCAAATGTGTGTGGGTAGAACATAAATCCCACAGGGATAAAATTGAAAAAAGATGTAAAAAATTTTTTTTTGGACTTAGTAATTTTTCCGGCGTTTATCAGACTTTCAGATAGGGAAAATGTCAGTGAGCGTTCCGATTTCAGTTCCAGAGCGATTCGCCCAATGAGTCCTTAATATTTAGTCGTTTTCAGCCAATTATCTGGATTTTTGAAAATTTCACTTTTTTGTGAAAATATCCACTAAATGAGGGAATAATATGTGTGAGGGTACCCCAGGAGAGTTCCAAATGTGTGTGGGTAGAATATAAATCCCACGGGGATAAAATTGAAAAAAGTTGAAAAAAATTTTTTTTGGTCTTAGTAATTTTTCCGGCGTTTATCAGACTTTCAGATAGGGGAAATGTCAGTGAGCATTCCGATTTCAGTTCCAGAGCGATTCGCCCAATTATTCCTTAATATTTAGTCGTTTTCAGCCAATTTTCTGGATTTTTGAAAATTTCACTTTTTTGTGAAAATATCCACTAAATGAGGGAATAATATGTGTGAGGGTACCCCAGGAGAGTTCCAAATGTGTGTGGGTAGAATATATATCCCACAGGGGTAAAATTGAAAAAAGTTGAAAAAAATTTTTTTTTGAACTTAGTAATTTTTCCAGCGTTTATCAGACTTTCAGATAGGGAAAATGTCAGTGAGCGTTCCGATTTCAGTTCCAGAGCGATTCGCCCCATAAGTCCTTGATATTTAGTCGTTTTCAGCCAATTTTCTGGATTTTTGAAAATTTCACTTTTTTTGTGAAAATATCCACTAAATGAGGGAATAATATGTGTGAGGGTACCCCAGGAGAGTTCCAAATGTGTGTGGGTAGAATATAAATCCCACGGGGATAAAATTGAAAAAAGTTGAAAAAAATTTTTTTTTGGTCTTAGTAATTTTTCCGGCGTTTATCAGACTTTCAGATAGGGGAAATGTCAGTGAGCGTTCCGATTTCAGTTCCAGAGCGATTCGCCCAATTATTCCTTAATATTTAGTCGTTTTCAGCCAATTTTCTGGATTTTTGAAAATTTCACTTTTTTGTGAAAATATCCACTAAATGAGGGAATAATATGTGTGAGGGTACCCCAGGAGAGTTCCAAATGTGTGTGGGTAGAATATAAATCCCACGGGGATAAAATTGAAAAAAGTTGAAAAAAATTTTTTTTTGGACTTCGTAATTTTTCCGGTGTTTATCAGACTTTCAGATAGGGAAAATGTCAGTGAGCGTTCCGATTTCAGTTCCAGAGCGATTCGCCCAATTATTCCTTAATATTTAGTCGTTTTCAGCCAATTTTCTGGATTTTTGAAAATTTCACTTTTTTGTGAAAATATCCACTAAATGAGGGAATAATATGTGTGAGGGTACCACAGGAGAGTTCCAAATGTGTGTGGGTAGAACATAAATCCCACAGGGATAAAATTGAAAAAAGATGTAAAAAATTTTTTTTTGGACTTAGTAATTTTTCCGGCGTTTATCAGACTTTCAGATAGGGAAAATGTCAGTGAGCGTTCTGATTTCAATTCCAGAGCGATTCGCCCAATGAGTCCTTAATATTTAGTAGTTTTCAGCCAATTTTCTGGATTTTTGAAAATTTCACTTTTTTGTGAAAATATCCACCAAATGAGGGAATAATATGTGTGAGGGTACCCCAGGAGAGTTCCAAATGTGTGTGGGTAGAATATAAATCCCACAGGGATAAAATTGAAAAAAGTTGAAAAAAATTTTTTTTTGGACTTAGTAATTTTTCCGGCGTTTATCAGACTTTCAGATAGGGGAAATGTCAGTGAGCATTCCGATTTCAGTTCCAGAGCGATTCGCCCAATTATTCCTTAATATTTAGTCATTTTCAGCCAATTTTCTGGATTTTTGAAAATTTCACTTTTTTGTGAAAATATCCACTAAATGAGGGAATAATATGTGTGAGGGTACCCCAGGAGAGTTCCAAATGTGTGTGGGTAGAATATAAATCCCACGGGGATAAAATTGAAAAAAGTTTTAAAAAAATTTTTTTTGGACTTAGTAATTTTTCCGGCGTTTATCAGACTTTCAGATAGGGGAAATGTCAGTGAGCGTTCCGATTTCAGTTCCAGAGCGATTCGCCCAATGAGTCCTTAATATTTAGTCGTTTTCAGCCAATTTTCTGGATTTTTGAAAATTTCACTTTTTTGTGAAAATATCCACTAAATGAGGGAATAATATGTGTGAGGGTACCCCAGGAGAGTTCCAAATGTGTGTGGGTAGAATATATATCCCACGGGGGTGAAATTGAAAAAAGTTGAAAAAAATTTTTTTTTGTTCTTAGTAATTTTTCCAGCGTTTATCAGACTTTCAGATAGGGAAAATGTCAGTGAGCGTTCCGATTTCAGCTCCAGAGCGATTCGCCCAATGAGTCCTTGATATTTAGTCGTTTTCAGCCAATTTTCTGGATTTTTGAAAATTTCACTTTTTTGAGAAAATATCCACTAAATGAGGGAATAATATGTGTGAGGGTACCCCAGGAGAGTTCCAAATGTGTGTGGGTAGAATATAAATCCCACGGGGATAAAATTGAAAAAAGTTGAAAAAAATTTTTTTTTGGACTTCGTAATTTTTCCGGTGTTTATCAGACTTTCAGATAGGGAAAATGTCAGTGAGCGTTCCGATTTCAGTTCCAGAGCGATTCGCCCAATGAGTCCTTAATATTTAGTCGTTTTCAGCCAATTATCTGGATTTTTGAAAATTTCACTTTTTTGTGAAAATATCCACTAAATGAGGGAATAATATGTGTGAGGGTACCCCAGGAGAGTTCCAAATGTGTGTGGGTAGAATATAAATCCCACGGGGATAAAATTGAAAAAAGTTGAAAAAAATTTTTTTTGGTCTTAGTAATTTTTCCGGCGTTTATCAGACTTTCAGATAGGGGAAATGTCAGTGAGCATTCCGATTTCAGTTCCAGAGCGATTCGCCCAATTATTCCTTAATATTTAGTCGTTTTCAGCCAATTTTCTGGATTTTTGAAAATTTCACTTTTTTGTGAAAATATCCACTAAATGAGGGAATAATATGTGTGAGGGTACCCCAGGAGAGTTCCAAATGTGTGTGGGTAGAATATAAATCCCACGGGGATAAAATTGAAAAAAGTTTTAAAAAAATTTTTTTTGGACTTAGTAATTTTTCCGGCGTTTATCAGACTTTCAGATAGGGGAAATGTCAGTGAGCGTTCCGATTTCAGTTCCAGAGCGATTCGCCCAATGAGTCCTTAATATTTAGTCGTTTTCAGCCAATTTTCTGGATTTTTGAAAATTTCACTTTTTTGTGAAAATATCCACTAAATGAGGGAATAATATGTGTGAGGGTACCCCAGGAGAGTTCCAAATGTGTGTGGGTAGAATATATATCCCACGGGGGTGAAATTGAAAAAAGTTGAAAAACATTTTTTTTTGTTCTTAGTAATTTTTCCAGCGTTTATCAGACTTTCAGATAGGGAAAATGTCAGTGAGCGTTCCGATTTCAGCTCCAGAGCGATTCGCCCAATGAGTCCTTGATATTTAGTCGTTTTCAGCCAATTTTCTGGATTTTTGAAAATTTCACTTTTTTGAGAAAATATCCACTAAATGAGGGAATAATATGTGTGAGGGTACCCCAGGAGAGTTCCAAATGTGTGTGGGTAGAATATAAATCCCACGGGGATAAAATTGAAAAAAGTTGAAAAAAATTTTTTTTTGGACTTCGTAATTTTTCCGGTGTTTATCAGACTTTCAGATAGGGAAAATGTCAGTGAGCGTTCCGATTTCAGTTCCAGAGCGATTCGCCCAATTATTCCTTAATATTTAGTCGTTTTCAGCCAATTTTCTGGATTTTTGAAAATTTCACTTTTTTGTGAAAATATCCACTAAATGAGGGAATAATATGTGTGAGGGTACCCCAGGAGAGTTCCAAATGTGTGTGGGTAGAACATAAATCCCACAGGGATAAAATTGAAAAAAGATGTAAAAAATTTTTTTTTGGACTTAGTAATTTTTCCGGCGTTTATCAGACTTTCAGATAGGGAAAATGTCAGTGAGCGTTCCGATTTCAGTTCCAGAGCGATTCGCCCAATGAGTCCTTAATATTTAGTCGTTTTCAGCCAATTATCTGGATTTTTGAAAATTTCACTTTTTTGTGAAAATATCCACTAAATGAGGGAATAATATGTGTGAGGGTACCCCAGGAGAGTTCCAAATGTGTGTGGGTAGAATATAAATCCCACGGGGATAAAATTGAAAAAAGTTGAAAAAAATTTTTTTTGGTCTTAGTAATTTTTCCGGCGTTTATCAGACTTTCAGATAGGGGAAATGTCAGTGAGCATTCCGATTTCAGTTCCAGAGCGATTCGCCCAATTATTCCTTAATATTTAGTCGTTTTCAGCCAATTTTCTGGATTTTTGAAAATTTCACTTTTTTGTGAAAATATCCACTAAATGAGGGAATAATATGTGTGAGGGTACCCCAGGGGAGTTCCAAATGTGTGTGGGTAGAATGTAAATCCCACGGGGATAAAATTGAAAAAAGTTGAAAAAAATTTTTTTTTGGACTTAGTAATTTTTCCGGCGTTTATCAGACTTTCACATAGGGAAAATGTCAGTGAGCGTTCCGATTTCAGTTCCAGAGCGATTCGCCCAATGAGTCCTTGATATTTAGTAGTTTTAAGCCAATTTTCTGGATTTTTAAAAATTTCACTTTTTTGTGAAAATATCCACTAAATGAGGGAATAATATGTGTGAGGGTACCCCAGGAGAGTTCCAAATGTGTTTGGGTAGAATATATATCCCACGGGGGTGAAATTGAAAAAAGTTGAAAAAATTTTTTTTTTCGACTTCGTAATTTTTCCGGCGTTTATCAGACTTTCAGATAGGGAAAATGTCAGTGAGCGTTCCGATTTCAGTTCCAGAGCGATTCGCCCAATTATTCCTTAATATTTAGTCGTTTTCAGCCAATTTTCTGGATTTTTGAAAATTTCACTTTTTTGTGAAAATATCCACTAAATGAGGGAATAATATGTGTGAGGGTACCCCAGGAGAGTTCCAAATGTGTGTGGGTAGAATATATATCCCACAGGGGTAAAATTGAAAAAAGTTGAAAAAAATTTTTTTTTGAACTTAGTAATTTTTCCAGCGTTTATCAGACTTTCAGATAGGGAAAATGTCAGTGAGCGTTCCGATTTCAGTTCCAGAGCGATTCGCCCCATAAGTCCTTGATATTTAGTCGTTTTCAGCCAATTTTCTGGATTTTTGAAAATTTCACTTTTTTTGTGAAAATATCCACTAAATGAGGGAATAATATGTGTGAGGGTACCCCAGGAGAGTTCCAAATGTGTGTGGGTAGAATATAAATCCCACGGGGATAAAATTGAAAAAAGTTGAAAAAAATTTTTTTTTGGTCTTAGTAATTTTTCCGGCGTTTATCAGACTTTCAGATAGGGGAAATGTCAGTGAGCGTTCCGATTTCAGTTCCAGAGCGATTCGCCCAATTATTCCTTAATATTTAGTCGTTTTCAGCCAATTTTCTGGATTTTTGAAAATTTCACTTTTTTGTGAAAATATCCACTAAATGAGGGAATAATATGTGTGAGGGTACCCCAGGAGAGTTCCAAATGTGTGTGGGTAGAATATAAATCCCACGGGGATAAAATTGAAAAAAGTTGAAAAAAATTTTTTTTTGGACTTAGTAATTTTTCCGGCGTTTATCAGACTTTCAGATAGGGGAAATGTCAGTGAGCATTCCGATTTCAGTTCCAGAGCGATTCGCCCAATTATTCCTTAATATTTAGTCATTTTCAGCCAATTTTCTGGATTTTTGAAAATTTCACTTTTTTGTGAAAATATCCACTAAATGAGGGAATAATATGTGTGAGGGTACCCCAGGAGAGTTCCAAATGTGTGTGGGTAGAATATAAATCCCACGGGGATAAAATTGAAAAAAGTTTTAAAAAAATTTTTTTTGGACTTAGTAATTTTTCCGGCGTTTATCAGACTTTCAGATAGGGGAAATGTCAGTGAGCGTTCCGATTTCAGTTCCAGAGCGATTCGCCCAATGAGTCCTTAATATTTAGTCATTTTCAGCCAATTTTCTGGATTTTTGAAAATTTCACTTTTTTGTGAAAATATCCACTAAATGAGGGAATAATATGTGTGAGGGTACCCCAGGAGAGTTCCAAATGTGTGTGGGTAGAATATATATCCCACGGGGATGAAATTGAAAAAAGTTGAAAAAAATTTTTTTTTGTTCTTAGTAATTTTTCCAGCGTTTATCAGACTTTCAGATAGGGAAAATGTTAGTGAGCGTTCCGATTTCAGTTCCAGAGCGATTCGCCCAATGAGTCCTTGATATTTAGTCGTTTTCAGCCAATTTTCTGGATTTTTGAAAATTTCACTTTTTTGAGAAAATATCCACTAAATGAGGGAATAATATGTGTGAGGGTACCCCAGGAGAGTTCCAAATGTGTGTGGGTAGAATATAAATCCCACGGGGATAAAATTGAAAAAAGTCGAAAAAAATTTTTTTTTGGACTTCGTAATTTTTCCGGTGTTTATCAGACTTTCAGATAGGGAAAATGTCAGTGAGCGTTCCGATTTCAGTTCCAGAGCGATTCGCCCAATTATTCCTTAATATTTAGTCGTTTTCAGCCAATTTATTGGATTTTTGAAAATTTCACTTTTTTGTGAAAATATCCACTAAATGAGGGAATAATATGTGTGAGGGTACCCCAGGAGAGTTCCAAATGTGTGTGGGTAGAACATAAATCCCACAGGGATAAAATTGAAAAAAGATGTAAAAAATTTTTTTTTGGACTTAGTAATTTTTCCGGCGTTTATCAGACTTTCAGATAGGGAAAATGTCAGTGAGCGTTCCGATTTCAGTTCCAGAGCGATTCGCCCAATGAGTCCTTAATATTTAGTCGTTTTCAGCCAATTATCTGGATTTTTGAAAATTTCACTTTTTTGTGAAAATATCCACTAAATGAGGGAATAATATGTGTGAGGGTACCCCATTAGAGTTCCAAATGTGTTTGGGTAGAATATATATCCCACGGGGGTGAAATTGAAAAAAGTTGAAAAAATTTTTTTTTTCGACTTCGTAATTTTTCCGGCGTTTATCAGACTTTCAGATAGGGAAAATGTCAGTGAGCGTTCCGATTTCAGTTCCAGAGCGATTCGCCCAATTATTCCTTAATATTTAGTCGTTTTCAGCCAATTTTCTGGATTTTTGAAAATTTCACTTTTTTGTGAAAATATCCACTAAATGAGGGAATAATATGTGTGAGGGTACCCCAGGAGAGTTCCAAATGTGTGTGGGTAGAATATATATCCCACAGGGGTGAAATTGAAAAAAGTTGAAAAAAATTTTTTTTTGGTCTTAGTAATTTTTCCGGCGTTTATCAGACTTTCAGATAGGGGAAATGTCAGTGAGCGTTCCGATTTCAGTTCCAGAGCGATTCGCCCAATTATTCCTTAATATTTAGTCGTTTTCAGCCAATTTTCTGAATTTTTGAAAATTTCACTTTTTTGTGAAAATATCCACTAAATGAGGGAATAATATGTGTGAGGGTACCCCAGGGGAGTTCCAAATGTGTGTGGGTAGAATGTAAATGCCACGGGGATAAAATTGAAAAAAGTTGAAAAAAATTTTTTTTTGGACTTAGTAATTTTTCCGGCGTTTATCAGACTTTCACATAGGGAAAATGTCAGTGAGCGTTCCGATTTCAGTTCCAGAGCGATTCGCCCAATGAGTCCTTGATATTTAGTAGTTTTAAGCCAATTTTCTGGATTTTTAAAAATTTCACTTTTTTGTGAAAATATCCACTAAATGAGGGAATAATATGTGTGAGGGTACCCCAGGAGAGTTCCAAATGTGTGTGGGTAGAATATATATCCCACGGGGCTGAAATTGAAAAAAGTTGAAAAAAAGTTTTTTTTGGACTTAGTAATTTTTCCAGCATTTATCAGACTTTCAGATAGGGAAAATGTCAGTGATCGTTCCGATTTCAGTTCCAGAGCGATTCGCCCTATGAGTCCTTGATATTTAGTCGTTTTCAGCCAATTTTCTGGATTTTTGAAAATTTCACTTTTTTGTGAAAATATCCACTAAATGAGGGAATAATATGTGTGAGGGTACCCCAGGAGCATTCCAAATGTGTGTGGGTAGAATATAAATCCCACGGGGATAAAATTGAAAAAAGTTGAAAAAAATTTTTTTTTGGACTTCGTAATTTTTCCGGTGTTTATCAGACTTTCAGATAGGGAAAATGTCAGTGAGCGTTCCGATTTCAGTTCCAGAGCGATTCGCCCAATTATTCCTTAATATTTAGTCATTTTCAGCCAATTTTCTGGATTTTTGAAAATTTCACTTTTTTGTGAAAATATCCACTAAATGAGGGAATAATATGTGTGAGGGTACCCCAGGAGAGTTCCAAATGTGTGTGGGTAGAATATAAATCCCACGGGGATAAAATTGAAAAAAGTTTTAAAAAAATTTTTTTTGGACTTAGTAATTTTTCCGGCGTTTATCAGACTTTCAGATAGGGAAAATGTCAGTGAGCGTTCTGATTTCAATTCCAGAGCGATTCGCCCAATGAGTCCTTAATATTTAGTAGTTTTCAGCCAATTTTCTGGATTTTTGAAAATTTCACTTTTTTGTGAAAATATCCACTAAATGAGGGAATAATATGTGTGAGGGTACCCCAGGAGAGTTCCAAATGTGTGTGGGTAGAATATATATCCCACGGGGCTGAAATTGAAAAAAGTTGAAAAAAAGTTTTTTTTGGACTTAGTAATTTTTCCAGCATTTATCAGACTTTCAGATAGGGAAAATGTCAGTGATCGTTCCGATTTCAGTTCCAGAGCGATTCGCCCTATGAGTCCTTGATATTTAGTCGTTTTCAGCCAATTTTCTGGATTTTTGAAAATTTCACTTTTTTGTGAAAATATCCACTAAATGAGGGAATAATATGTGTGAGGGTACCCCAGGAGCATTCCAAATGTGTGTGGGTAGAATATAAATCCCACGGGGATAAAATTGAAAAAAGTTGAAAAAAATTTTTTTTTGGACTTCGTAATTTTTCCGGCGTTTATCAGACTTTCAGATAGGGAAAATGTCAGTGAGCGTTCCGATTTCAGTTCCAGAGCGATTCGCCCAATTATTCCTTAATATTTAGTCATTTTCAGCCAATTTTCTGGATTTTTGAAAATTTCACTTTTTTGTGAAAATATCCACTAAATGAGGGAATAATATGTGTGAGGGTACCCCAGGAGAGTTCCAAATGTGTGTGGGTAGAATATAAATCCCACGGGGATAAAATTGAAAAAAGTTGAAAAAAATTTTTTTTTGGACTTCGTAATTTTTCCGGTGTTTATCAGACTTTCAGATAGGGAAAATGTCAGTGAGCGTTCCGATTTCAGTTCCAGAGCGATTCGCCCAATTATTCCTTAATATTTAGTCGTTTTCAGCCAATTTTCTGGATTTTTGAAAATTTCACTTTTTTGTGAAAATATCCACTAAATGAGGGAATAATATGTGTGAGGGTACCCCAGGAGAGTTCCAAATGTGTGTGGGTAGAACATAAATCCCACAGGGATAAAATTGAAAAAAGATGTAAAAAATTTTTTTTTGGACTTAGTAATTTTTCCGGCGTTTATCAGACTTTCAGATAGGGAAAATGTCAGTGAGCGTTCTGATTTCAATTCCAGAGCGATTCGCCCAATGAGTCCTTAATATTTAGTAGTTTTCAGCCAATTTTCTGGATTTTTGAAAATTTCACTTTTTTGTGAAAATATCCACCAAATGAGGGAATAATATGTGTGAGGGTACCCCAGGAGAGTTCCAAATGTGTGTGGGTAGAATATAAATCCCACGGGGATAAAATTGAAAAAAGTTGAAAAAAATTTTTTTTTGGACTTAGTAATTTTTCCGGCGTTTATCAGACTTTCAGATAGGGGAAATGTCTGTGAGCATTCCGATTTCAGTTCCAGAGCGATTCGCCCAATGAGTCCTTGATATTTAGTCGTTTTCAGCCAATTTTCTGGATTTTTGAAAATTTCACTTTTTTGTGAAAATATCCACTAAATGAGGGAATAATATGTGTGAGGGTACCCCAGGAGCATTCCAAATGTGTGTGGGTAAAATATAAATCCCACGGGGATAAAATTGAAAAAAGTTGAAAAAAATTTTTTTTTGGACTTCGTAATTTTTCCGGCGTTTATCAGACTTTCAGATAGGGAAAATGTCAGTGAGCGTTCCGATTTCAGTTCCAGAGCGATTCGCCCAATTATTTCTTAATATTTAGTCATTTTCAGCCAATTTTCTAGATTTTTGAAAATTTCACTTTTTTGTGAAAATATCCACTAAATGAGGGAATAATATGTGTGAGGGTACCCCAGGAGAGTTCCAAATGTGTGTGGGTAGAATATAAATCCCACGGGGATAAAATTGAAAAAAGTTTAAAAAAAATTTTTTTTGGACTTAGTAATTTTTCCGGCGTTTATCAGACTTTCAGATAGGGGAAATGTCAGTGAGCGTTCCGATTTCAGTTCCAGAGCGATTCGCCCAATGAGTCCTTGATATTTAGTCGTTTTCAGCCAATTTTCTGGATTTTTGAAAATTTCACTTTTTTGTGAAAATATCCAATAAATGAGGGAATAATATGTGTGAGGGTACCCCAGGAGAGTTCCAAATGTGTGTGGGTAGAATATAAATCCCACGGGGATAAAATTGAAAAAAGTTGAAAAAAATTTTTTTTTGGACTTCGTAATTTTTCCGGTGTTTATCAGACTTTCAGATAGGGAAAATGTCAGTGAGCGTTCCGATTTCAGTTCCAGAGTGATTCGCCCAATTATTCCTTAATATTTAGTCGTTTTCAGCCAATTTTCTGGATTTTTGAAAATTTCACTTTTTTGTGAAAATATCCACTAAATGAGGGAATAATATGTATGAGGGTACCCCAGGAGAGTTCCAAATGTGTGTGGGTAGAATATATATCCCACGGGGCTGAAATTGAAAAAAGTTGAAAAAAAGTTTTTTTTGGACTTAGTAATTTTTCCAGCGTTTATCAGACTTTCAGATAGGGAAAATGTCAGTGATCGTTCCGATTTCAGTTCCAGAGCGATTCGCCCTATGAGTCCTTGATATTTAGTCGTTTTCAGCCAATTTTCTGGATTTTTGAAAATTTCACTTTTTTGTGAAAATATCCACTAAATGAGGGAATAATATGTGTGAGGGTACCCCAGGAGCATTCCAAATGTGTGTGGGTAGAATATAAATCCCACGGGGATAAAATTGAAAAAAGTTGAAAAAAATTTTTTTTTGGACTTCGTAATTTTTCCGGCGTTTATCAGACTTTCAGATAGGGAAAATGTCAGTGAGCATTCCGATTTCAGTTCCAGAGCGATTCGCCCAATTATTCCTTAATATTTAGTCATTTTCAGCCAATTTTCTGGATTTTTGAAAATTTCACTTTTTTGTGAAAATATCCACTAAATGAGGGAATAATATGTGTGAGGGTACCCCAGGAGAGTTCCAAATGTGTGTGGGTAGAATATAAATCCCACGGGGATAAAATTGAAAAAAGTTTTAAAAAAATTTTTTTTGGACTTAGTAATTTTTCCGGCGTTTATCAGACTTTCAGATAGGGGAAATGTCAGTGAGCGTTCCGATTTCAGTTCCAGAGCGATTCGCCCAATGAGTCCTTGATATTTAGTCGTTTTCAGCCAATTTTCTGGATTTTTGAAAATTTCACTTTTTTGAGAAAATATCCACTAAATGAGGGAATAATATGTGTGAGGGTACCCCAGGAGAGTTCCAAATGTGTGTGGGTAGAATATAAATCCCACGGGGATAAAATTGAAAAAAGTTGAAAAAATTTTTTTTTTGGACTTCGTAATTTTTCCGGTGTTTATCAGACTTTCAGATAGGGAAAATGTCAGTGAGCGTTCCGATTTCAGTTCCAGAGCGATTCGCCCAATTATTCCTTAATATTTAGTCGTTTTCAGCCAATTTTCTGGATTTTTGAAAATTTCACTTTTTTGTGAAAATATCCACCAAATGAGGGAATAATATGTGTGAGGGTACCCCAGGAGAGTTCCAAATGTGTGTGGGTAGAATATAAATCCCACGGGGATAAAATTGAAAAAAGTTGAAAAAAATTTTTTTTTGGACTTAGTAATTTTTCCGGCGTTTATCAGACTTTCAGATAGGGGAAATGTCAGTGAGCATTCCGATTTCAGTTCCAGAGCGATTCGCCCAATGAGTCCTTGATATTTAGTCGTTTTCAGCCAATTTTCTGGATTTTTGAAAATTTCACTTTTTTGTGAAAATATCCACTAAATGAGGGAATAATATGTGTGAGGGTACCCCAGGAGCATTCCAAATGTGTGTGGGTAGAATATAAATCCCACGGGGATAAAATTGAAAAAAGTTGAAAAAAATTTTTTTTTGGACTTCGTAATTTTTCCGGCGTTTATCAGACTTTCAGATAGGGAAAATGTCAGTGAGCGTTCCGATTTCAGTTCCAGAGCGATTCGCCCAATTATTCCTTAATATTTAGTCATTTTCAGCCAATTTTCTGGATTTTTGAAAATTTCACTTTTTTGTGAAAATATCCACTAAATGAGGGAATAATATGTGTGAGGGTACCCCAGGAGAGTTCCAAATGTGTGTGGGTAGAATATATATCCCACGGGGCTGAAATTGAAAAAAGTTGAAAAAAAGTTTTTTTTGGACTTAGTAATTTTTCCAGCGTTTATCAGACTTTCAGATAGGGAAAATGTCAGTGATCGTTCCGATTTCAGTTCCAGAGCGATTCGCCCTATGAGTCCTTGATATTTAGTCGTTTTCAGCCAATTTTCTGGATTTTTGAAAATTTCACTTTTTTGTGAAAATATCCACTAAATGAGGGAATAATATGTGTGAGGGTACCCCAGGAGCATTCCAAATGTGTGTGGGTAGAATATAAATCCCACGGGGATAAAATTGAAAAAAGTTGAAAAAAATTTTTTTTTGGACTTCGTAATTTTTCCGGCGTTTATCAGACTTTCAGATAGGGAAAATGTCAGTGAGCGTTCCGATTTCAGTTCCAGAGCGATTCGCCCAATTATTCCTTAATATTTAGTCATTTTCAGCCAATTTTCTGGATTTTTGAAAATTTCACTTTTTTGTGAAAATATCCACTAAATGAGGGAATAATATGTGTGAGGGTACCCCAGGAGAGTTCCAAATGTGTGTGGGTAGAATATAAATCCCACGGGGATAAAATTGAAAAAAGTTTTAAAAAAATTTTTTTTGGACTTAGTAATTTTTCCGGCGTTTATCAGACTTTCAGATAGGGGAAATGTCAGTGAGCGTTCCGATTTCAGTTCCAGAGCGATTCGCCCAATGAGTCCTTGATATTTAGTCGTTTTCAGCCAATTTTCTGGATTTTTGAAAATTTCACTTTTTTGAGAAAATATCCACTAAATGAGGGAATAATATGTGTGAGGGTACCCCAGGAGAGTTCCAAATGTGTGTGGGTAGAATATAAATCCCACGGGGATAAAATTGAAAAAAGTTGAAAAAAATTTTTTTTTGGACTTCGTAATTTTTCCGGTGTTTATCAGACTTTCAGATAGGGAAAATGTCAGTGAGCGTTCCGATTTCAGTTCCAGAGCGATTCGCCCAATTATTCCTTAATATTTAGTCGTTTTCAGCCAATTTTCTGGATTTTTGAAAATTTCACTTTTTTGTGAAAATATCCACTAAATGAGGGAATAATATGTGTGAGGGTACCCCAGGAGAGTTCCAAATGTGTGTGGGTAGAACATAAATCCCACAGGGATAAAATTGAAAAAAGATGTAAAAAATTTTTTTTTGGACTTAGTAATTTTTCCGGCGTTTATCAGACTTTCAGATAGGGAAAATGTCAGTGAGCGTTCTGATTTCAATTCCAGAGCGATTCGCCCAATGAGTCCTTAATATTTAGTAGTTTTCAGCCAATTTTCTGGATTTTTGAAAATTTCACTTTTTTGTGAAAATATCCACCAAATGAGGGAATAATATGTGTGAGGGTACCCCCAGGAGAGTTCCAAATGTGTGTGGGTAGAATATAAATCCCACGGGGATAAAATTGAAAAAAGTTGAAAAAAATTTTTTTTTGGACTTAGTAATTTTTCCGGCGTTTATCAGACTTTCAGATAGGGGAAATGTCAGTGAGCATTCCGATTTCAGTTCCAGAGTGATTCGCCCAATGAGTCCTTGATATTTAGTCGTTTTAAGCCAATTTTCTGGATTTTTAAAAATTTCACTTTTTTGTGAAAATATCCACTAAATGAGGGAATAATATGTGTGAGGGTACCCCAGGAGAGTTCCAAATGTGTGTGGGTAGAATATATATCCCACGGGGGTGAAATTGAAAAAAGTTGAAAAAAATTTTTTTTTGGACTTAGTAATTTTTCCAGCGTTTATCAGACTTTCAGATAGGGAAAATGTCAGTGATCGTTCCGATTTCAGTTCCAGAGCGATTCGCACCATGAGTCCTTGATATTTAGTCGTTTTCAGCCAATTTTCTGGATTTTTGAAAATTTCACTTTTTTGTGAAAATATCCACTAAATGAGGGAATAATATGTGTGAGGGTACCCCAGGAGCATTCCAAATGTGTGTGGGTAGAATATAAATCCCACGGGGATAAAATTGAAAAAAGTTGAAAAAAATTTTTTTTTGGACTTCGTAATTTTTCCGGCGTTTATCAGACTTTCAGATAGGGAAAATGTCAGTGAGCGTTCCGATTTCAGTTCCAGAGCGATTCGCCCAATGAGTCCTTGATATTTAGTCGTTTTCAGCCAATTTTCTGGATTTTTGAAAATTTCACTTTTTTGTGAAAATATCCAATAAATGAGGGAATAATATGTGTGAGGGTACCCCAGGAGAGTTCCAAATGTGTGTGGGTAGAATATAAATCCCACGGGGATAAAATTGAAAAAAGTTGAAAAAATTTTTTTTTGGGACTTCGTGATTTTTCCGGTGTTTATCAGACTTTCAGATAGGGAAAATGTCAGTGAGCGTTCCGATTTCAGTTCCAGAGCGATTCGCCCAATTATTCCTTAATATTTAGTGGTTTTCAGCCAATTTTCTGGATTTTTGAAAATTTCACTTTTTTGTGAAAATATCCACTAAATGAGGGAATAATATGTGTGAGGGTACCCCAGGAGAGTTCCAAATGTGTGTGGGTAGAATATATATCCCACGGGGGTGAAATTGAAAAAAGTTGAAAAAAAATTTTTTTTGGACTTAGTAATTTTTCCGGCGTTTATCAGACTTTCAGATAGGGAAAATGTCAGTGAGCGTTCCGATTTCAGTTCTAGAGCGATTCGCCCAATGAGTCCTTAATATTTAGTCGTTTTCAGCCAATTTTCTGGATTTTTGAAAATTTCACTTTTTTGTGAAAATATCCACTAAATGAGGGAATAATATGTGTGAGGGTACCCCAGGAGAGTTCCAAATGTGTGTGGGTAGAATATAAATCCCACGGGGATAAAATTGAAAAAAGTTTAAAAAAAATTTTTTTTGGACTTAGTAATTTTTCCGGCGTTTATCAGGCTTTCAGATAGGGGAAATGTCAGTGAGCGTTCCGATTTCAGTTCCAGAGCGATTCGCCCTATGAGTCCTTGATATTTAGTCGTTTTCAGCCAATTTTCTGGATTTTTGAAAATTTCACTTTTTTGTGAAAATATCCACTAAATGAGGGAATAATATGTGTGAGGGTACCCCAGGAGCATTCCAAATGTGTGTGGGTAGAATATAAATCCCACGTGGATAAAATTGAAAAAAGTTGAAAAAAATTTTTTTTTGGACTTCGTAATTTTTCCGGCGTTTATCAGACTTTCAGATAGGGAAAATGTCAGTGAGCGTTCCTATTTCAGTTCCAGAGCGATTCGCCCAATTATTCCTTAATATTTAGTCATTTTCAGCCAATTTTCTGGATTTTTGAAAATTTCACTTTTTTGTGAAAATATCCACTAAATGAGGGAATAATATGTGTGAGGGTACCCCAGGAGAGTTCCAAATGTGTGTGGGTAGAATATAAATCCCACGGGGATAAAATTGAAAAAAGTTTAAAAAAAATTTTTTTTGGACTTCGTAATTTTTCCGGCGTTTATCAGACTTTCAGATAGGGAAAATGTCAGTGAGCGTTCCGATTTCAGTACCAGAGCGATTCGCCCCATGAGTCCTTGATATTTAGTCGTTTTCAGCCAATTTTCTGGATTTTTGAAAATTTCACTTTTTTGTGAAAATATCCACTAAATGAGGGAATAATATGTGTGAGGGTACCCCAGGAGAGTTCCAAATGTGTGTGGGTAGAATATAAATCCCACGGGGATAAAATTGAAAAAAGTTTAAAAAAATTTTTTTTTGGACTTAGTAATTTTTCCGGCGTTTATCAGACTTTCAGATAGGGGAAATGTCAGTGAGCATTCCGATTTCAGTTCCAGAGCGATTCGCCCAATGAGTCCTTGATATTTAGTCGTTTTCAGCCAATTTTCTGGATTTTTAAAAATTTCACTTTTTTGTGAAAATATCCACTAAATGAGGGAATAATATGTGTGAGGGTACCCCAGGAGAGTTCCAAATGTGTGTGTGTAGAATATATATCCCACGGGGGTAAAATTGAAAAAAGTTGAAAAAAAATTTTTTTTGGACTTAGTAATTTTTCCGGCGTTTATCAGACTTTCAGATAGGGAAAATGTCAGTGAGCGTTCCGATTTCAGTTCCAGAGCGATTCGCCCAATGAGTCCTTAATCTTTAGTCGTTTTCAGCCAATTTTCTGGATTTTTGAAAATTTCACTTTTTTGTGAAAATATCCACTAAATGAGGGAATAATATGTGTGAGGGTACCCCAGGAGAGTTCCAAATGTGTGTGGGTAGAATATAAATCCCACGTGGATAAAATTGAAAAAAGTTTTAAAAATTTTTTTTTTTGGACTTAGTAATTTTTCCGGCGTTTATCAGACTTTCAGATAGGGGAAATGTCAGTGAGCGTTCCGATTTCAGTTCCAGAGCGATTCGCCCAATGAGTCCTTGATATTTAGTCATTTTCAGCCAATTTTCTGGATTTTTAAAAATTTCACTTTTTTGTGAAAATATCCACTAAATGAGGGAATAATATGACTGAGGGTACCCCAGGAGAGTTCCAAATGTGTGTGGGTAGAATATAAATCCCACGGGGATAAAATTGAAAAAAGTTGAAAAAATTTTTTTTTTCGACTTAGTAATTTTTCCGGCGTTTATCAGACTTTCAGATAGGGGAAATGTCAGTGAGCGTTCCGATTTCAGTTCCAGAGCGATTCGCCCAATGAGTCCTTAATATTTAGTCGTTTTCAGCCAATTTTCTGGATTTTTGAAAATTTCACTTTTTTGTGAAAATATCTACTAAATGAGGGAATAATATGTGTGAGGGTACCCCAGGAGAGTTCCAAATGTGTGTGGGTAGAATATAAATCCCACGGGGATAAAATTGAAAAAAGTTGAAAAAAATTTTTTTTTGGACTTCGTAATTTTTCCGGCGTTTATCAGACTTTCAGATAGGGAAAATGTCAGTGAGCGTTCCGATTTCAGTTCCAGAGTGATTCGCCCAATGAGTCTTTGATATTTAGTCGTTTTCAGACAATTTTCTGGATTTTTGAAAATTTCACTTTTTTGTGAAAATATCCTCTAAATGAGGGAATAATATGTGTGAGGGTACCCCAGGAGAGTTCCAAATGTGTGTGGGTAGAATGTAAATCCCACGGGGATAAAATTGAAAAAAGTTGAAAAAAATTTTTTTTTGGACTTGGTAATTTTTCCGGCGTTTATCAGACTTTCACATAGGGAAAATGTCAGTGAGCGTTCCGATTTCAGTTCCAGAGCGATTCGCCCAATGAGTCCTTAATATTTAGTCGTTTTCAGCCAATTTTCTGGATTTTTGAAAATTTCACTTTTTTGTGAAAATATCCACTAAATGAGGGAATAATATGTGTGAGGGTACCCCAGGAGAGTTCCAAATGTGTGTGGGTAGAATATAAATCCCACGGGGATAAAATTGAAAAAAGTTTAAAAAAAATTTTTTTGGGACTTAGTAATTTTTCCGGCGTTTATCAGACTTTCAGATAGGGGAAATGTCAGTGAGCGTTCCGATTTCAGTTCCAGAGCGATTCGCCCAATGAGTCCTTGATATTTAGTCGTTTTCAGCCAATCTTCTGGATTTTTAAAAATTTCACTTTTTTGTGAAAATATCCACTAAATGAGGGAATAATATGTGTGAGGGTACCCCAGGAGAGTTCCAAATGTGTGTGGGTAGAATATATATCCCACGGGGGTGAAATTGAAAAAAGTTGAAAAAAATTTTTTTTTGGACTTAGTAATTTTTCCGGCGTTTATCAGACTTTCAGATAGGGGAAATGTCAGTGAGCATTCCGATTTCAGTTCCAGAGCGATTCGCCCAATGAGTCCTTAAAATTTAGTCATTTCAGCCAATTTTCTGGATTTTTCAAAATTTCACTTTTTTGTGAAAATATCCACTAAATGAGGGAATAATATGTGTGAGGGTACCCCAGGAGAGTTCCAAATGTGTGTGGGTAGAACATAAATCCCACAGGGATAAAATTGAAAAAAGATGTAAAAAATTTTTTTTTGGACTTAGTAATTTTTCCGGCGTTTATCAGACTTTCAGATAGGGAAAATGTCAGTGAGCGTTCTGATTTCAATTCCAGAGCGATTCGCCCAATGAGTCCTTAATATTTAGTAGTTTTCAGCCAATTTTCTGGATTTTTGAAAATTTCACTTTTTTGTGAAAATATCCACTAAATGAGGGAATAATATGTGTGAGGGTACCCCAGGAGAGTTCCAAATGTGTGTGGGTAGAATATAAATCCCACGGGGATAAAATTGAAAAAAGTTGAAAAAAAATTTTTTTTGGACTTCGTAATTTTTCCGGTGTTTATCAGACTTTCAGATAGGGAAAATGTCAGTGAGCGTTCCGATTTCAGTTCCAGAGCGATTCGCCCAATTATTCCTTAATATTTAGTCATTTTCAGCCAATTTTCTGGATTTTTGAAAATTTCACTTTTTTGTGAAAATATCCACTAAATGAGGGAATAATATGTGTGAGGGTACCCCAGGAGAGTTCCAAATGTGTGTGGGTAGAATATAAATCCCACGGGGATAAAATTGAAAAAAGTTTTAAAAAAATTTTTTTTGGGACTTCGTAATTTTTCCGGTGTTTATCAGACTTTCAGATAGGGAAAATGTCAGTGAGCGTTCCGATTTCAGTTCCAGAGCGATTCGCCCAATTATTCCTTAATATTTAGTCGTTTTCAGCCAATTTTCTGGATTTTTGAAAATTTCACTTTTTTGTGAAAATATCCACTAAATGAGGGAATAATATGTGTGAGGGTACCCCAGGAGAGTTCCAAATGTGTGTGGGTAGAATATAAATCCCACGGGGATAAAATTGAAAAAAGTTTAAAAAAAATTTTTTTTGGACTTCGTAATTTTTCCGGCGTTTATCAGACTTTCAGATAGGGAAAATGTCAGTGAGCGTTCCGATTTCAGTTCCAGAGCGATTCGCCCAATTATTCCTTAATATTTAGTCGTTTTCAGCCAATTTTCTGGATTTTTGAAAATTTCACTTTTTTGTGAAAATATCCACTAAATGAGGGAATAATATGTGTGAGGGTACCCCAGGAGAGTTCCAAATGTGTGTGGGTAGAATATATATCCCACGGGGGTGAAATTGAAAAAAGTTGAAAAAAATTTTTTTTTGGACTTAGTAATTTTTCCAGCGTTTATCAGACTTTCAGGTAGGGAAAATGTCAGTGAGCGTTCCGATTTCAGTTCCAGAGCGATTCGCCCCATGAGTCCTTGATATTTAGTCGTTTTCAGCCAATTTTCTGGATTTTTGAAAATTTCACTTTTTTGTGAAAATATCCACTAAATGAGGGAATAATATGTGTGAGGGTACCCCAGGAGAGTTCCAAATGTGTGTGGGTAGAATATAAATCCCACGGGGATAAAATTGAAAAAAGTTTAAAAAAATTTTTTTTTGGACTTAGTAATTTTTCCGGCGTTTATCAGACTTTCAGATAGGGGAAATGTCAGTGAGCATTCCGATTTCAGTTCCAGAGCGATTCGCCCAATGAGTCCTTGATATTTAGTCGTTTTCAGCCAATTTTCTGGATTTTTAAAAATTTCACTTTTTTGTGAAAATATCCACTAAATGAGGGAATAATATGTGTGAGGGTACCCCAGGAGAGTTCCAAATGTGTGTGTGTAGAATATATATCCCACGGGGGTAAAATTGAAAAAAGTTGAAAAAAAATTTTTTTTGGACTTAGTAATTTTTCCGGCGTTTATCAGACTTTCAGATAGGGAAAATGTCAGTGAGCGTTCCGATTTCAGTTCCAGAGCGATTCGCCCAATGAGTCCTTAATCTTTAGTCGTTTTCAGCCAATTTTCTGGATTTTTGAAAATTTCACTTTTTTGTGAAAATATCCACTAAATGAGGGAATAATATGTGTGAGGGTACCCCAGGAGAGTTCCAAATGTGTGTGGGTAGAATATAAATCCCACGTGGATAAAATTGAAAAAAGTTTTAAAAATTTTTTTTTTTGGACTTAGTAATTTTTCCGGCGTTTATCAGACTTTCAGATAGGGGAAATGTCAGTGAGCGTTCCGATTTCAGTTCCAGAGCGATTCGCCCAATGAGTCCTTGATATTTAGTCATTTTCAGCCAATTTTCTGGATTTTTAAAAATTTCACTTTTTTGTGAAAATATCCACTAAATGAGGGAATAATATGACTGAGGGTACCCCAGGAGAGTTCCAAATGTGTGTGGGTAGAATATAAATCCCACGGGGATAAAATTGAAAAAAGTTGAAAAATTTTTTTTTTTCGACTTAGTAATTTTTCCGGCGTTTATCAGACTTTCAGATAGGGGAAATGTCAGTGAGCGTTCCGATTTCAGTTCCAGAGCGATTCGCCCAATGAGTCCTTAATATTTAGTCGTTTTCAGCCAATTTTCTGGATTTTTGAAAATTTCACTTTTTTGTGAAAATATCTACTAAATGAGGGAATAATATGTGTGAGGGTACCCCAGGAGAGTTCCAAATGTGTGTGGGTAGAATATAAATCCCACGGGGATAAAATTGAAAAAAGTTGAAAAAAATTTTTTTTTGGACTTCGTAATTTTTCCGGCGTTTATCAGACTTTCAGATAGGGAAAATGTCAGTGAGCGTTCCGATTTCAGTTCCAGAGTGATTCGCCCAATGAGTCTTTGATATTTAGTCGTTTTCAGACAATTTTCTGGATTTTTGAAAATTTTACTTTTTTGTGAAAATATCCTCTAAATGAGGGAATAATATGTGTGAGGGTACCCCAGGAGAGTTCCAAATGTGTGTGGGTAGAATGTAAATCCCACGGGGATAAAATTGAAAAAAGTTGAAAAAAATTTTTTTTTCGACTTGGTAATTTTTCCGGCGTTTATCAGACTTTCACATAGGGAAAATGTCAGTGAGCGTTCCGATTTCAGTTCCAGAGCGATTCGCCCAATGAGTCCTTAATATTTAGTCGTTTTCAGCCAATTTTCTGGATTTTTGAAAATTTCACTTTTTTGTGAAAATATCCACTAAATGAGGGAATAATATGTGTGAGGGTACCCCAGGAGAGTTCCAAATGTGTGTGGGTAGAATATAAATCCCACGGGGATAAAATTGAAAAAAGTTTAAAAAAAATTTTTTTGGGACTTAGTAATTTTTCCGGCGTTTATCAGACTTTCAGATAGGGGAAATGTCAGTGAGCGTTCCGATTTCAGTTCCAGAGCGATTCGCCCAATGAGTCCTTGATATTTAGTCGTTTTCAGCCAATCTTCTGGATTTTTAAAAATTTCACTTTTTTGTGAAAATATCCACTAAATGAGGGAATAATATGTGTGAGGGTACCCCAGGAGAGTTCCAAATGTGTGTGGGTAGAATATATATCCCACGGGGGTGAAATTGAAAAAAGTTGAAAAAAATTTTTTTTTGGACTTAGTAATTTTTCCGGCGTTTATCAGACTTTCAGATAGGGGAAATGTCAGTGAGCATTCCGATTTCAGTTCCAGAGCGATTCGCCCAATGAGTCCTTAAAATTTAGTCATTTCAGCCAATTTTCTGGATTTTTCAAAATTTCACTTTTTTGTTTAAATATCCACTAAATGAGGGAATAATATGTGTGAGGGTACCCCAGGAGAGTTCCAAATGTGTGTGGGTAGAACATAAATCCCACAGGGATAAAATTGAAAAAAGATGTAAAAAATTTTTTTTTGGACTTAGTAATTTTTCCGGCGTTTATCAGACTTTCAGATAGGGAAAATGTCAGTGAGCGTTCTGATTTCAATTCCAGAGCGATTCGCCCAATGAGTCCTTAATATTTAGTAGTTTTCAGCCAATTTTCTGGATTTTTGAAAATTTCACTTTTTTGTGAAAATATCCACTAAATGAGGGAATAATATGTGTGAGGGTACCCCAGGAGAGTTCCAAATGTGTGTGGGTAGAATATAAATCCCACGGGGATAAAATTGAAAAAAGTTGAAAAAAATTTTTTTTTGGACTTAGTAATTTTTCCGGCGTTTATCAGACTTTCAGATAGGGAAAATGTCAGTGAGCGTTCCGATTTCAGTTTCAGAGCGATTCGCCCAATGAGTCCTTAATATTTAGTCGTTTTCAGCCAATTTTCTGGATTTTTGAAAATTTCACTTTTTTGTGAAAATATCCACTAAATGAGGGAATAATATGTGTGAGGGTACCCCAGGAGAGTTCCAAATGTGTGTGGGTAGAACATAAATCCCACGGGGATAAAATTGAAAAAAGATGTAAAAAATTTTTTTTTGGACTTAGTAATTTTTCCGGCGTTTATCAGACTTTCAGATAGGGAAAATGTCAGTGAGCATTCCGATTTCAGTTCCAGAGCGATTCGCCCAATTATTCCTTAATATTTAGTCGTTTTCAGCCAATTTTCTGGATTTTTGAAAATTTCACTTTTTTGTGAAAATATCCACTAAATGAGGGAATAATATGTGTGAGGGTACCCCAGGAGAGTTCCAAATGTGTGTGGGTAGAATATATATCCCACGGGGGTGAAATTGAAAAAAGTTGAAAAAAATTTTTTTTTGGACTTAGTAATTTTTCCGGCGTTTATCAGACTTTCAGATAGGGGAAATTTCAGTGAGCATTCCGATTTCAGTTCCAGAGCGATTCGCCCAATGAGTCCTTAATATTTAGTCGTTTTCAGCCAATTTTCTGGATTTTTGAAAATTTCCCTTTTTTGTGAAAATATCCACTAAATGAGGGAATAATATGTGTGAGGGTACCCCAGGAGAGTTCCAAATGTGTGTGGGTAGAATATAAATCCCACGGGGATAAAATTGAAAAAAGTTTAAAAAAATTTTTTTTTGGACTTGGTAATTTTTCCGGCGTTTATCAGACTTTCAGATAGGGAAAATGTCAGTGAGCGTTCCGATTTCAGTTCCAGAGCGATTCGCCCAATGAGTCCTTGATATTTAGTCGTTTTCAGCCAATTTTCTGGATTTTTAAAAATTTCACTTTTTTGTGAAAATATCCACTAAATGAGGGAATAATATGTGTGAGGGTACCCCAGGAGAGTTCCAAATGTGTGTGGGTAGAATATAAATCCCACGGGGATAAAATTGAAAAAAGTTGAAAAAAATTTTTTTTGGACTTAGTAATTTTTCCGGCGTTTATCAGACTTTCAGATAGGGAAAATGTCAGTGAGCGTTCCGATTTCAGTTCCAGAGCGATTCGCCCAATGAGTCCTTAATATTTAGTCGTTTTCAGCCAATTTTCTGGATTTTTGAAAATTTCACTTTTTTGTGAAAATATCCACTAAATGAGGGAATAATATGTGTGAGGGTACCCCAGGAGAGTTCCAAATGCGTGTGGGTAGAATTTATATCCCACGGGGATAAAATTGAAAAAAGTTGAAAAAAATTTTTTTTGGACTTAGTAATTTTTCCGGCGTTTATCAGACTTTCAGATAGGGGAAATGTCAGTGAGCATTCCGATTTCAGTTCCAGAGCGATTCGCCCAATGAGTCCTTGATATTTAGTCGTTTTCAGCCAATTTTCTGGATTTTTAAAAATTTCACTTTTTTGTGAAAATATCCACTAAATGAGGGAATAATATGTGTGAGGGTACCCCAGGAGAGTTCCAAATGTGTGTGTGTAGAATATATATCCCACGGGGGTAAAATTGAAAAAAGTTGAAAAAAAATTTTTTTTGGACTTAGTAATTTTTCCGGCGTTTATCAGACTTTCAGATAGGGAAAATGTCAGTGAGCGTTCCGATTTCAGTTCCAGAGCGATTCGCCCAATGAGTCCTTAATCTTTAGTCGTTTTCAGCCAATTTTCTGGATTTTTGAAAATTTCACTTTTTTGTGAAAATATCCACTAAATGAGGGAATAATATGTGTGAGGGTACCCCAGGAGAGTTCCAAATGTGTGTGGGTAGAATATAAATCCCACGTGGATAAAATTGAAAAAAGTTTTAAAAATTTTTTTTTTTGGACTTAGTAATTTTTCCGGCGTTTATCAGACTTTCAGATAGGGGAAATGTCAGTGAGCGTTCCGATTTCAGTTCCAGAGCGATTCGCCCAATGACTCCTTGATATTTAGTCATTTTCAGCCAATTTTCTGGATTTTTAAAAATTTCACTTTTTTGTGAAAATATCCACTAAATGAGGGAATAATATGACTGAGGGTACCCCAGGAGAGTTCCAAATGTGTGTGGGTAGAATATAAATCCCACGGGGATAAAATTGAAAAAAGTTGAAAAAATTTTTTTTTTCGACTTAGTAATTTTTCCGGCGTTTATCAGACTTTCAGATAGGGGAAATGTCAGTGAGCGTTCCGATTTCAGTTCCAGAGCGATTCGCCCAATGAGTCCTTAATATTTAGTCGTTTTCAGCCAATTTTCTGGATTTTTGAAAATTTCACTTTTTTGTGAAAATATCTACTAAATGAGGGAATAATATGTGTGAGGGTACCCCAGGAGAGTTCCAAATGTGTGTGGGTAGAATATAAATCCCACGGGGATAAAATTGAAAAAAGTTGAAAAAAATTTTTTTTTGGACTTCGTAATTTTTCCGGCGTTTATCAGACTTTCAGATAGGGAAAATGTCAGTGAGCGTTCCGATTTCAGTTCCAGAGTGATTCGCCCAATGAGTCCTTGATATTTAGTCGTTTTCAGCCAATCTTCTGGATTTTTAAAAATTTCACTTTTTTGTGAAAATATCCACTAAATGAGGGAATAATATGTGTGAGGGTACCCCAGGAGAGTTCCAAATGTGTGTGGGTAGAATATATATCCCACGGGGGTGAAATTGAAAAAAGTTGAAAAAAATTTTTTTTTGGACTTAGTAATTTTTCCGGCGTTTATCAGACTTTCAGATAGGGGAAATGTCAGTGAGCATTCCGATTTCAGTTCCAGAGCGATTCGCCCAATGAGTCCTTAAAATTTAGTCATTTCAGCCAATTTTCTGGATTTTTCAAAATTTCACTTTTTTGTGAAAATATCCACTAAATGAGGGAATAATATGTGTGAGGGTACCCCAGGAGAGTTCCAAATGTGTGTGGGTAGAACATAAATCCCACAGGGATAAAATTGAAAAAAGATGTAAAAAATTTTTTTTTGGACTTAGTAATTTTTCCGGCGTTTATCAGACTTTCAGATAGGGAAAATGTCAGTGAGCGTTCTGATTTCAATTCCAGAGCGATTCGCCCAATGAGTCCTTAATATTTAGTAGTTTTCAGCCAATTTTCTGGATTTTTGAAAATTTCACTTTTTTGTGAAAATATCCACTAAATGAGGGAATAATATGTGTGAGGGTACCCCAGGAGAGTTCCAAATGTGTGTGGGTAGAATATAAATCCCACGGGGATAAAATTGAAAAAAGTTGAAAAAAAATTTTTTTTGGACTTCGTAATTTTTCCGGTGTTTATCAGACTTTCAGATAGGGAAAATGTCAGTGAGCGTTCCGATTTCAGTTCCAGAGCGATTCGCCCAATTATTCCTTAATATTTAGTCGTTTTCAGCCAATTTTCTGGATTTTTGAAAATTTCACTTTTTTGTGAAAATATCCACTAAATGAGGGAATAATATGTGTGAGGGTACCCCAGGAGAGTTCCAAATGTGTGTGGGTAGAGCATAAATCCCACGGGGATAAAATTGAAAAAAGATGTAAAAAATTTTTTTTTGGACTTAGTAATTTTTCCGGCGTTTATCAGACTTTCAGATAGGGAAAATGTCAGTGAGCATTCCGATTTCAGTTCCAGAGCGATTCGCCCAATGAGTCCTTAATATTTAGTCGTTTTCAGCCAATTTTCTGGATTTTTGAAAATTTCACTTTTTTGTGAAAATATCCACTAAATGAGGGAATAATATGTGTGAGGGTACCCCAGGAGAGTTCCAAATGTGTGTGGGTAGAATATAAATCCCACGGGGATAAAATTGAAAAAAGTTGAAAAAAAATTTTTTTTGGACTTCGTAATTTTTCCGGTGTTTATCAGACTTTCAGATAGGGAAAATGTCAGTGAGCGTTCCGATTTCAGTTCCAGAGCGATTCGCCCAATTATTCCTTAATATTTAGTCGTTTTCAGCCAATTTTCTGGATTTTTGAAAATTTCACTTTTTTGTGAAAATATCCACTAAATGAGGGAATAATATGTGTGAGGGTACCCCAGGAGAGTTCCAAATGTGTGTGGGTAGAACATAAATCCCACGGGGATAAAATTGAAAAAAGATGTAAAAAATTTTTTTTTGGACTTAGTAATTTTTCCGGCGTTTATCAGACTTTCAGATAGGGAAAATGTCAGTGAGCATTCCGATTTCAGTTCCAGAGCGATTCGCCCAATTATTCCTTAATATTTAGTCGTTTTCAGCCAATTTTCTGGATTTTTGAAAATTTCACTTTTTTGTGAAAATATCCACTAAATGAGGGAATAATATGTGTGAGGGTACCCCAGGAGAGTTCCAAATGTGTGTGGGTAGAATATATATCCCACGGGGGTGAAATTGAAAAAAGTTGAAAAAAATTTTTTTTTGGACTTAGTAATTTTTCCGGCGTTTATCAGACTTTCAGATAGGGGAAATTTCAGTGAGCATTCCGATTTCAGTTCCAGAGCGATTCGCCCAATGAGTCCTTAATATTTAGTCGTTTTCAGCCAATTTTCTGGATTTTTGAAAATTTCCCTTTTTTGTGAAAATATCCACTAAATGAGGGAATAATATGTGTGACGGTACCCCAGGAGAGTTCCAAATGTGTGTGGGTAGAATATAAATCCCACGGGGATAAAATTGAAAAAAGTTTAAAAAAATTTTTTTTTGGACTTGGTAATTTTTCCGGCGTTTATCAGACTTTCAGATAGGGAAAATGTCAGTGAGCGTTCCGATTTCAGTTCCAGAGCGATTCGCCCAATGAGTCCTTGATATTTAGTCGTTTTCAGCCAATTTTCTGGATTTTTAAAAATTTCACTTTTTTGTGAAAATATCCACTAAATGAGGGAATAATATGTGTGAGGGTACCCCAGGAGAGTTCCAAATGTGTGTGGGTAGAATATAAATCCCACGGGGATAAAATTGAAAAAAGTTGAAAAAAATTTTTTTTGGACTTAGTAATTTTTCCGGCGTTTATCAGACTTTCAGATAGGGAAAATGTCAGTGAGCGTTCCGATTTCAGTTCCAGAGCGATTCGCCCAATGAGTCCTTAATATTTAGTCGTTTTCAGCCAATTTTCTGGATTTTTGAAAATTTCACTTTTTTGTGAAAATATCCACTAAATGAGGGAATAATATGTGTGAGGGTACCCCAGGAGAGTTCCAAATGCGTGTGGGTAGAATTTATATCCCACGGGGATAAAATTGAAAAAAGTTGAAAAAAATTTTTTTTGGACTTAGTAATTTTTCCGGCGTTTATCAGACTTTCAGATAGGGGAAATGTCAGTGAGCATTCCGATTTCAGTTCCAGAGTGATTTGCCCAATGAGTCCTTGATATTTAGTCGTTTTCAGCCAATTTTCTGGATTTTTAAAAATTTCACTTTTTTGTGAAAATATCCACTAAATGAGGGAATAATATGTGTGAGGGTACCCCAGGAGAGTTCCAAATGTGTGTGGGTAGAATATAAATCCCACGGGGATAAAATTGAAAAAAGTTGAAAAAAATTTTTTTTGGACTTAGTAATTTTTCCGGCGTTTATCAGACTTTCAGATAGGGAAAATGTCAGTGAGCGTTCCGATTTCAGTTCCAGAGCGATTCGCCCAATGAGTCCTTAATATTTAGTCGTTTTCAGCCAATTTTCTGGATTTTTGAAAATTTCACTTTTTTGTGAAAATATCCACTAAATGAGGGAATAATATGTGTGAGGGTACCCCAGGAGAGTTCCAAATGCGTGTGGGTAGAATTTATATCCCACGGGGATAAAATTGAAAAAAGTTGAAAAAAATTTTTTTTGGACTTAGTAATTTTTCCGGCGTTTATCAGACTTTCAGATAGGGGAAATGTCAGTGAGCATTCCGATTTCAGTTCCAGAGTGATTTGCCCAATGAGTCCTTGATATTTAGTCGTTTTCAGCCAATTTTCTGGATTTTTAAAAATTTCACTTTTTTGTGAAAATATCCACTAAATGAGGGAATAATATGTGTGAGGGTACCCCAGGAGAGTTCCAAATGTGTGTGGGTAGAATATAAATCCCACGGGGATAAAATTGAAAAAAGTTGAAAAAAATTTTTTTTGGACTTAGTAATTTTTCCGGCGTTTATCAGACTTTCAGATAGGGAAAATGTCAGTGAGCGTTCCGATTTCAGTTCCAGAGCGATTCGCCCAATGAGTCCTTAATATTTAGTCGTTTTCAGCCAATTTTCTGGATTTTTGAAAATTTCACTTTTTTGTGAAAATATCCACTAAATGAGGGAATAATATGTGTGAGGGTACCCCAGGAGAGTTCCAAATGCGTGTGGGTAGAATTTATATCCCACGGGGATAAAATTGAAAAAAGTTGAAAAAAATTTTTTTTGGACTTAGTAATTTTTCCGGCGTTTATCAGACTTTCAGATAGGGGAAATGTCAGTGAGCATTCCGATTTCAGTTCCAGAGTGATTTGCCCAATGAGTCCTTGATATTTAGTCGTTTTCAGCCAATTTTCTGGATTTTTAAAAATTTCACTTTTTTGTGAAAATATCCACTAAATGAGGGAATAATATGTGTGAGGGTACCCCAGGAGAGTTCCAAATGTGTGTGGGTAGAATATATATCCCACGGGGGTGAATTTGAAAAAAGTTGAAAAAAATTTTTTTTTGGACTTAGTAATTTTTCCGGCGTTTATCAGACTTTCAGATAGGGAAAATGTCAGTGAGCATTCCGATTTCAGTTCCAGAGCGATTCGCCCAATGAGTCCTTAAAATTTAGTCATTTCAGCCAATTTTCTGGATTTTTCAAAATTTCACTTTTTTGTGAAAATATCCACTAAATGAGGGAATAATATGTGTGAGGGTACCCCAGGAGAGTTCCAAATGTGTGTGGGTAGAACATAAATCCCACAGGGATAAAATTGAAAAAAGATGTAAAAAATTTTTTTTTGGACTTAGTAATTTTTCCGGCGTTTATCAGACTTTCAGATAGGGAAAATGTCAGTGAGCGTTCTGATTTCAATTCCAGAGCGATTCGCCCAATGAGTCCTTAATATTTAGTAGTTTTCAGCCAATTTTCTGGATTTTTGAAAATTTCACTTTTTTGTGAAAATATCCACTAAATGAGGGAATAATATGTGTGAGGGTACCCCAGGAGAGTTCCAAATGTGTGTGGGTAGAATATAAATCCCACGGGGATAAAATTGAAAAAAGTTGAAAAAAAATTTTTTTTGGACTTCGTAATTTTTCCGGTGTTTATCAGACTTTCAGATAGGGAAAATGTCAGTGAGCGTTCCGATTTCAGTTCCAGAGCGATTCGCCCAATTATTCCTTAATATTTAGTCGTTTTCAGCCAATTTTCTGGATTTTTGAAAATTTCACTTTTTTGTGAAAATATCCACTAAATGAGGGAATAATATGTGTGAGGGTACCCCAGGAGAGTTCCAAATGTGTGTGGGTAGAATATAAATCCCACGGGGATAAAATTGAAAAAAGTTTAAAAAAAATTTTTTTTGGACTTAGTATTTTTTCCGGCGTTTATCAGACTTTCAGATAGGGAAAATGTCAGTGAGCATTCCGATTTCAGTTCTAGAGCGATTCGCCCAATGAGTCCTTAATATTTAGTCGTTTTCAGCCAATTTTCTGGATTTTTGAAAATTTCACTTTTTTGTGAAAATATCCACTAAATGAGGGAATAATATGTGTGAGGGTACCCCAGGAGAGTTCCAAATGTGTGTGGGTAGAATATAAATCCCACGGGGATAAAATTGAAAAAAGTTTAAAAAAAATTTTTTTTGGACTTAGTAATTTTTCCGGCGTTTATCAGGCTTTCAGATAGGGGAAATGTCAGTGAGCGTTCCGATTTCAGTTCCAGAGCGATTCGCCCAATGAGTCCTTGATATTTAGTCGTTTTCAGCCAATTTTCGGATTTTTTAAAATTTCACTTTTTTGTGAAAATATCCACTAAATGAGGGAATAATATGTGTGAGGGTACCCCAGGAGAGTTCCAAATGTGTGTGGGTAGAATGTAAATCCCACAGGGATAAAATTGAAAAAAGTTGAAAAAAATTTTTTTTTGGACTTGGTAATTTTTCCGGCGTTTATCAGACTTTCAGATAGGGGAAATGTCAGTGAGCGTTCCGATTTCAGTTCCAGAGCGATTCGCCCAATGAGTCCTTAATATTTAGTCGTTTTCAGCCAATATTCTGGATTTTTGAAAATTTCACTTTTTTGTGAAAATATCCACTAAATGAGGGAATAATATGTGTGAGGGTACCCCAGGAGAGTTCCAAATGTGTGAGGGTAGAATATAAATCCCACGGGGATAAAATTGAAAAAAGTTTTAAAAAAAATTTTTTTGGACTTAGTAATTTTTCCGGCGTTTATCAGACTTTCAGATAGGGGAAATGTCAGTGAGCGTTCCGATTTCAGTTCCAGAGCGATTCGCCCAATGAGTCCTTGATATTTAGTCGTTTTCAGCCAATTTTCTGGATTTTTGAAAATTTCCCTTTTTTGTGAAAATATCCACTAAATGAGGGAATAATATGTGTGAGGGTACCCCAGGAGAGTTCCAAATGTGTGTGGGTAGAATATAAATCCCACGGGGATAAAATTGAAAAAAGTTTAAAAAAATTTTTTTTTGGACTTGGTAATTTTTCCGGCGTTTATCAGACTTTCAGATAGGGGAAATGTCAGTGAGCGTTCCGATTTCAGTTCCAGAGCGATTCGCCCAATGAGTCCTTGATATTTAGTCGTTTTCAGCCAATTTTCTGGATTTTTAAAAATTTCACTTTTTTGTGAAAATATCCACTAAATGAGGGAATAATATGAGTGAGGGTACCCCAGGAGAGTTCCAAATGTGTGTGGGTAGAATATAAATCCCACGGGGATAAAATTGAAAAAAGTTGAAAATTTTTTTTTTTTCGACTTAGTAATTTTTCCGGCGTTTATCAGACTTTCAGATAGGGGAAATGTCAGTGAGCGTTCCGATTTCAGTTCCAGAGCGATTCGCCCAATGAGTCCTTAATATTTAGTCGTTTTCAGCCAATTTTCTGGATTTTTGAAAATTTCCCTTTTTTGTGAAAATATCCACTAAATGAGGGAATAATATGTGTGAGGGTACCCCAGGAGAGTTCCAAATGTGTGTGGGTAGAATATAAATCCCACGGGGATAAAATTGAAAAAAGTTTAAAAAAATTTTTTTTTGGACTTGGTAATTTTTCCGGCGTTTATCAGACTTTCAGATAGGGAAAATGTCAGTGAGCGTTCCGATTTCAGTTCCAGAGCGATTCGCCCAATGAGTCCTTGATATTTAGTCGTTTTCAGCCAATTTTCTGGATTTTTAAAAATTTCACTTTTTTGTGAAAATATCCACTAAATGAGGGAATAATATGTGTGAGGGTACCCCAGGAGAGTTCCAAATGTGTGTGGGTAGAATATATATCCCACGAGGGTGAAATTGAAAAAAGTTGAAAAAAAATTTTTTTTGGACTTAGTAATTTTTCCGGCGTTTATCAGACTTTCAGATAGGGGAAATGTCAGTGAGCGTTCCGATTTCAGTTCCAGAGCGATTCGCCCAATGAGTCTTTGATATTTAGTCGTTTTCAGCCAATTTTCTGGATTTTTGAAAATTTCACTTTTTTGTGAAAATATCCACTAAATGAAGGAATAATATGAGTGAGGGTACCCCAGGAGAGTTCCAAATGTGTGTGGGTAGAATATAAATCCCACGGGGATAAAATTGAAAAAAGTTGAAAATTTTTTTTTTTTCGACTTAGTAATTTTTCCGGCGTTTATCAGACTTTCAGATAGGGGAAATGTCAGTGAGCGTTCCGATTTCAGTTCCAGAGCGATTCGCCCAATGAGTCCTTAATATTTAGTCGTTTTCAGCCAATTTTCTGGATTTTTGAAAATTTCACTTATTTGTGAAAATATCCACTAAATGAGGGAATAATATGTGTGAGGTTACCCCAGGAGAGTTCCAAATGTGTGTGGGTAGATTGTAAATCCCACGGGGATAAAATTGAAAACAGTTGAAAAAAATTTTTTTTTTGACTTAGTAATTTTTCCGGCGTTTATCAGACTTTCAGATAGGGAAAATGTCAGTGAGCGTTCCGATTTCAGTTCCAGAGCGATTCGCCCCATGAGTCCTTGATATTTAGTCGTTTTCAGCCAATTTTCTGGATTTTTGAAAATTTCACTTTTTTGTGAAAATATCCACTAAATGAAGGAATAATATGAGTGAGGGTACCCCAGGAGAGTTCCAAATGTGTGTGGGTAGAATATAAATCCCACGGGGATAAAATTGAAAAAAGTTGAAAATTTTTTTTTTTTCGACTTAGTAATTTTTCCGGCGTTTATCAGACTTTCAGATAGGGGAAATGTCAGTGAGCGTTCCGATTTCAGTTCCAGAGCGATTCGCCCAATGAGTCCTTAATATTTAGTCGTTTTCAGCCAATTTTCTGGATTTTTGAAAATTTCACTTATTTGTGAAAATATCCACTAAATGAGGGAATAATATGTGTGAGGTTACCCCAGGAGAGTTCCAAATGTGTGTGGGTAGATTGTAAATCCCACGGGGATAAAATTGAAAACAGTTGAAAAAAATTTTTTTTTTGACTTAGTAATTTTTCCGGCGTTTATCAGACTTTCAGATAGGGAAAATGTCAGTGAGCGTTCCGATTTCAGTTCCAGAGCGATTCGCCCCATGAGTCCTTGATATTTAGTCGTTTTCAGCCAATTTTCTGGATTTTTGAAAATTTCACTTTTTTGTGAAAATATCCACTAAATGAGGGAATAATATGTGTGAGGGTACCCCAGGAGAGTTCCAAATGTGTGTGGGTAGAATGTAAATCCCACGGGGATAAAATTGAAAACAGTTGAAAAAAATTTTTTTTTTGACTTAGTAATTTTTCCGGCGTTTATCAGACTTTCAGATAGGGAAAATGTCAGTGAGCGTTCCGATTTCAGTTCCAGAGCGATTCGCCCAATGAGTCCTTAATATTTAGTCGTTTTCAGCCAATTTTCTGGATTTTTGAAAATTTCACTTTTTTGTGAAAATATCCACTAAATGAGGGAATAATATGTGTGAGGGTACCCAAGGAGAGTTCCAAATGTGTGTGGGTAGAATATATATCCCACGGGGGTGAAATTGAAAAAAGTTGAAAAAAATTTTTTTTGGACTTAGTAATTTTTCCAGCGTTTATCAGACTTTCAGATAGGGAAAATGTCAGTGAGCGTTCCGATTTCAGTTCCAGAGCGATTCGCCCCATGAGTCCTTGATATTTAGTCGTTTTCAGCCAATTTTCTGGATTTTTGAAAATTTCACATTTTTGTGAAAATATCCACTAAATGAGGGAATAATATGTGTGAGAGTACCCCAGGAGAGTTCCAAATGTGTGTGGGTAGAATGTAAATCCTACGGGGATAAAATTGAAAACAGTTGAAAAAAATTTTTTTTTTGACTTAGTAATTTTTCCGACGTTTATCAGACTTTCAGATAGGGAAAATGTCAGTGAGCGTTCCGATTTCAGTTCCAGAGCGATTCGCCCAATGAGTCCTTAATATTTAGTCGTTTTCAGCCAATTTTCTGGATTTTTGAAAATTTCACTTTTTTGTGAAAATATCCACTAAATGAGGGAATAATATGTGTGAGGGTACCCAAGGAGAGTTCCAAATGTGTGTGGGTAGAATATAAATCCCACGGGGATAAAATTGAAAAAAGTTGAAAAAAATTTTTTTTTGGACTTAGTAATTTTTCCGGCGTTTATCAGACTTTCAGATAGGGAAAATGTCAGTGAGCGTTCCGATTTCAGTTCCAGAGCGATTCGCCCAATGAGTCCTTAATATTTAGTCGTTTTCAGCCAATTTTCTGGATTTTTGAAAATTTCACTTTTTTGTGAAAATATCCACTAAATGAGGGAATAATATGTGTGAGGGTACCCAAGGAGAGTTCCAAATGTGTGTGGGTAGAATATAAATCCCACGGGGATAAAATTGAAAAAAGTTGAAAAAAATTTTTTTTTGGACTTCGTAATTTTTCCGGCGTTTATCAGACTTTCAGATAGGGAAAATGTCAGTGAGCGTTCCGATTTCAGTTCCAGAGCGATTCGCCCAATGAGTCTTTGATATTTAGTCGTTTTCAGCCAATTTTCTGGATTTTTGAAAATTTCACTTTTTTGTGAAAATATCCTCTAAATGAGGGAATAATATGTGTGAGGGTACCTGTAACATACCTGGCGGCGTCCTTGCATGGTGGTCCATCTCCCACTGTGCAAGAGGGCGCACTTGATCTCCTGTCCAGAATGTCTCTCTGGCTTCCCTCCATGCTGTCTGTTTGTGTCTGTTTCTGCTGCTTAAGGGCGGCGCCCGATCACTTCCTGCCTTTTGTACCTGCTGTGGGTCACACCCCTTGTGCGTCCTCAGCCTATTGCTGTCTGTCACTTGGTATATAGCTCAGCAGCTCCCTTCTATCCCTGCCTGAGCATAGTGTTTCCTTCAGTGTGTGCTTGCACTCTGAAGGTGCCAGGTCCCGTCTCTTGTCTCCTGCTTTTTGTATCAGTTCCCGTGTCTGAACTGTGTCCTGTATGTCTCCTGCTTTGCGGTATCAGCTCCCGTGTCTGAACTGTGTCCTGTATGTCTCCTGCTTTGCGGTATCAGCTCCCGTGTCTGAACTGAGTCCTGTATGTCTCAGGCTTTGCGGTATCAGCTCCCGTGTCTGAACTGTGTCCTGTATGTCTCCTGCTTTGCGGTATCAGCTCCCGTGTCTGAACTGAGTCCTGTATGTCTCCTGCTTTGCGGTATCAGCTCCCGTGTCTGAACTGAGTCCTTTCTGTGCTCTCTTGTCTGTCCTGTCTGAACACGCTCCTAGCCTGTTCCTCTCGCCTTCTAGTGGCCGATTTCCTAGACCCGCTCCTGTGTCTGGTCTGTCCTGTCTGAACACGCTCCTTGCCTGTTCGTTCCGCCTTCTAGTGGCCGATTTCCTAGACCCGCTCCTGCGTCTGGTCTGTCCTGTCTGAACACGCTCCTTGCCTGTTCGTTCTGCCTCTCTGGGGGCCGTATTCCCAGACCCGCTCCTGTATCCCTCTGCAGTGTCGGTCTCCTCCGTACACTCAGTTCCAGTCTGAACTCTCTCCTGTCCTTTACCTGTTTTACCTCTATGTCCGTTCCCTTCCTTTTTCTGCAGAGTCTGAACTCGTACCTAACTCCTGCTTGTTGTCTCTGCAAGTACTGTGTGAGTATCTGGCTCTGTCTTTCCCTTCCTGTCTGTTCCGTGTGAACAGAGCCCTGTCCTCCCTGCTCAGCCTTGTCTGCACTCTAGCTGTGCTTGCTTGTAACCCTCTGCCTGTATTGTTCCTGAGTCCCGGTGTGTACTGGGTCCTATCCCGCCTGTGTTCCTACCTGCTAGTACCCGCCTGCCTGCATACCAGTCATGCCTGCCTATACCCACCAGTCTGTGTGCCAGCCTACCAGCCTGTTCCTGTATTCCCCTGTGTGGGTCAACAGCCGTGTCCGGGGTCTGTCCTGGAGTAGCACCTGGTCCCTCTGCTCGGTTCCTCCTTGGTGCACTGGCGTCGTATGCCGTCGTGTGACCCTGGTCGGATCGGGTGAATACTTAGTCACGCCCCTCCAGGCATTCACTCTCCGGCACGGTCCAGTGGAATCACTACCAATCACACGCACACGCCGCTTAGCCCGGGCGTGTGCATAACAGCATGCTCAGGCCATGGTTCCCGTTGAGCCCCACGGCCTTCGCTCTTTGAGAAGTTTTTCCAGCGAATACATGCATTAAAATAAAATAAATAAATTTTTTCCCCCCTTTAGCTGAGTTCCAGGCGAATTACGCACCCGTCCAGATGGATCTATCAGCCCTCGTTCCTGCGGATCCGCCACGTTACTATGGGGATCCAAGACAGTGTCGTGCATTTGTGGAGCAATGCATGCTACACTTTAAGGCCTACCCTCTCTATTTTCCTTCCGATTGGGCTAAAGTGGCCTTTATGATTGACTACCTAGCGGGTGATGCCTTGAAATGGGTCACCCCCCTATGGGAAGCATGGGATCCTGTCATCCTTGACCTGCAGGCCTTCCTGGTGGCCTTTCGTATGGTCTTCGAGGACCCTAACTCTGAAGCCCCTGCTGAAGCTTCACTTCCCAATATCCCGGAGCAGCCCTGACGGGTAATGTGTGTGGGTAGCGCAATAGTCCTCCAGCCCAATGAGACTACTGCCCACCCAGAATCCTCACAGGGTGACTGCGCTTTCCGGAATACTTCTCTCAACCTCAAGAGGCAGTCCAGACGTGCTAGACTTAGAGGCAAGCCGTCACGCCAGGGTCTGTCCTCCCTGAGACCTCCTGACCCCAACCTTGAAGTCCCTACTGAAGCTTCATCTCCCTGTATCCCGGAGAAACCCCAATGGGTAATGTGCGTGGGTAGTGCACCAGTTCTCCTGGCCGAAGAGACTTCTGCCCATCCAGACTCCACACAGGAGAACTTCCTGCACCCGGCATCAGATGCTTCTTTCTCTTTAACCGGTGTGCATGTCCAAGGATGCTCCTAAGCTGTGGTTACCTCAGAGTCTGTGCACCTCTACTACCTGGCGGAGGATCCCCTGTTGCCTCCTGAACCCTCCGGGATACCACTCGATGACAAATGGAGAGAGACTTCTCTACACCCGGTACTCAATACTTTGTCCGCTTCGTCCTGTGAGCCTGACAATGGGTACCCCAAAGTGGTAGTTACCTCCGAGTCTCTACACCCCTCCGACCAGGCGGAGGATCTCCAGTTGTCTCCTGAACCCTTCGGGGTGCTACCTGGTAGCGAAAGGACAGAGACTCTCCTATACTCTGTACCTGATACCTCGCTCGCTTCGTCCAGTGAGTCCAACTTAGTGTACTCCGAAGCAGAGGTTACTCCTGAGTCTCTACACCCCTCCGACCAGGCGGAGGACCTCCAGTTGTGTTCAGAATCCTTCGGGGTGCCACCTGGTGGTGAATGGACAGAGACTTTCCTATATCCTGGATCTGATACCTCGCTTGCTTCGTCCAGTGAGTCCGACCTAGTGTACTCTGAAGCAGAGGTTACCCGTGAGTCTCTACACCCCTCTGACCAGGCGGAGGACCGCCAGCTGTCTCCAGAACCCTTCGGGGTGCCACCTGGTGGTGAATGGACAGAGACTTTCCTATACTCGGTACCCGATACCTCGCCTGCTTCCTCCAGTGAGTCCGACCTAGTGTACTCTGAAGCAGAGGTTACCCGTGAGTCTCTACACCCCTCTGACCAGGCGGAGGACCGCCAGCTGTCTCCAGAACCCTTCGGGGTGCCACCTGGTGGTGAATGGACAGAGACTTTCCTATACTCGGTACCCGATACCTCGCCTGCTTCCTCCAGTGAGTCCGACCTAGTGTACTCTGAAGCAGTTGTTTTCTCTGAGCCTCTGCACTCTTCTGACCCGGCGGAGGACCTCCAGTTGTTTCCTGAATCCTCCGGGATACCACCAGATAACAAAGAGACAGTGACTTTTCCTCATTATGTACCTGATAACCCGTCTATTTCTTCCTGTGAGCTTGACAAGATGTACCTCGAAGCAGAGATTACCCTTAAGTCTCTGTCCCCCTCCAACCCAGTGAACGACTGGCCCTCGAATTCCCTGCGGAAGATTCTGGCAGGCCTGAAGAAGAGGGGGCGTAAGGGGGGAGGTACTGTAACATACCTGGCGGCGTCCTTGCATGGTGGTCCATCTCCCACTGTGCAAGAGGGCGCACTTGATCTCCTGTCCAGAATGTCTCTCTGGCTTCCCTCCATGCTGTCTGTTTGTGTCTGTTTCTGCTGCTTAAGGGCGGCACCCGATCACTTCCTGCCTTTTGTACCTGCTGTGGGTCACACCCCTTGTGCGTCCTCAGCCTATTGCTGTCTGTCACTTGGTATATAGCTCAGCAGCTCCCTTCTATCCCTGCCTGAGCATAGTGTTTCCTTCAGTGTGTGCTTGCACTCTGAAGGTGCCAGGTCCCGTCTCTTGTCTCCTGCTTTTTGTATCAGTTCCCGTGTCTGAACTGTGTCCTGTATGTCTCCTGCTTTGCGGTATCAGCTCCCGTGTCTGAACTGTGTCCTGTATGTCTCCTGCTTTGCGGTATCAGCTCCCGTGTCTGAACTGAGTCCTGTATGTCTCAGGCTTTGCGGTATCAGCTCCCGTGTCTGAACTGTGTCCTGTATGTCTCCTGCTTTGCGGTATCAGCTCCCGTGTCTGAACTGAGTCCTGTATGTCTCCTGCTTTGCGGTATCAGCTCCCGTGTCTGAACTGAGTCCTTTCTGTGCTCTCTTGTCTGTCCTGTCTGAACACGCTCCTAGCCTGTTCCTCTCGCCTTCTAGTGGCCGATTTCCTAGACCCGCTCCTGTGTCTGGTCTGTCCTGTCTGAACACGCTCCTTGCCTGTTCGGTCCGCCTTCTAGTGGCCGATTTCCTAGACCCGCTCCTGCGTCTGGTCTGTCCTGTCTGAACACGCTCCTTGCCTGTTCGTTCCGCCTCTCTGGGGGCCGTATTCCCAGACCCGCTCCTGTATCCCTCTGCAGTGTCGGTCTCCTCCGTACACTCAGTTCCAGTCTGAACTCTCTCCTGTCCTTTACCTGTTTTACCTCTATGTCCGTTCCCTTCCTTTTTCTGCAGAGTCTGAACTCGTACCTAACTCCTGCTTGTTGTCTCTGCAAGTACTGTGTGAGTATCTGGCTCTGTCTTTCCCTTCCTGTCTGTTCCGTGTGAACAGAGCCCTGTCCTCCCTGCTCAGCCTTGTCTGCACTCTAGCTGTGCTTGCTTGTAACCCTCTGCCTGTATTGTTCCTGAGTCCCGGTGTGTACTGGGTCCTATCCCGCCTGTGTTCCTACCTGCTAGTACCCGCCTGCCTGCATTCCAGTCGTGCCTGCCTATACCCACCAGTCTGTGTGCCAGCCTACCAGCCTGTTCCTGTATTCCCCTGTGTGGGTCAACAGCCGTGTCCGGGGTCTGTCCTGGAGTAGCACCTGGTCCCTCTGCTCGGTTCCTCCTTGGTGCACTGGCGTCGTATGCCGTCGTGCGACCCTGGTCGGATCGGGTGAATACTTAGTCACGCCCCTCCAGGCATTCACTCTCCGGCACGGTCCAGTGGAATCACTACCAATCACACGCACACGCCGCTTAGCCCGGGCGTGTGCATGACAGTACCCCAGGAGAGTTCCAAATGTGTGTGGGTAGAATATAAATCCCACGGGGATAAAATTGAAAAAAGTTGAAAAAAAATTTTTTTTGGACTTCGTAATTTTTCCGGCGTTTATCAGACTTTCAGATAGGGAAAATGTCAGTGAGCTTTCCGATTTCAGTTCCAGAGCGATTCGCCCAATGAGTCTTTGATATTTAGTCGTTTTCAGCCAATTTTCTGGATTTTTGAAAATTTCACTTTTTTGTGAAAATATCCACTAAATGAGGGAATAATATGTGTGAGGGTACCCCAGGAGAGTTCCAAATGTGTGAGGGTAGAATATAAATCACACGGGGATAAAATTGAAAAAAGTTTAAAAAAAATTTTTTTTGGACTTAGTAATTTTTCCGGCGTTTATCAGACTTTCAGATAGGGGAAATGTCAGTGAGCGTTCCGATTTCAGTTCCAGAGCGATTCGGCCAATGAGTCCTTAATATTTAGTCGTTTTCAGCCAATTTTCTGGATTTTTGAAAATTTCACTTTTTTGTGAAAATATCCACTAAATGAGGGAATAATATGTGTGAGGGTACCCCAGGAGAGTTCCAAATGTGTGTGGGTAGAATATAAATCCCACGGGGATAAAATTGAAAAAAGTTGAAAAAAATTTTTTTTTGGACTTAGTAATTTTTCCGGCGTTTATCAGACTTTCAGATAGGGGAAATGTCAGTGAGCGTTCCGATTTCAGTTCCAGAGCGATTCGCCCAATGAGTCCTTAATATTTAGTCGTTTTCAGCCAATTTTCTGGATTTTTGAAAATTTCACTTTTTTGTGAAAATATCTACTAAATGAGGGAATAATATGTGTGAGGGTACCCCAGGAGAGTTCCAAATGTGTGTGGGTAGAATATAAATCCCACGGGGATAAAATTGAAAAAAGTTGAAAAAAATTTTTTTTTGGACTTAGTAATTTTTCCGGCGTTTATCAGACTTTCAGATAGGGGAAATGTCAGTGAGCGTTCCGATTTCAGTTCCAGAGCGATTCGCCCAATGAGTCCTTGATATTTAGTCGTTTTCAGCCAATTTTCTGGATTTTTAAAAATTTCACTTTTTTGTGAAAATATCCACTAAATGAGGGAATAATATGTGTGAGGGTACCCCAGGAGAGTTCCAAATGTGTGTGGGTAGAATATAAATCCCACGGGGATAAAATTGAAAAAAGTTGAAAAATTTTTTTTTTTCGACTCAGTAATTTTTCCGGCGTTTATCAGACTTTCAGATAGGGAAAATGTCAGTGAGCGTTCCGATTTCAGTTCCAGAGTGATTCGCCCAATGAGTCCTTAATATTTAGTCGTTTTCAGCCAATTTTCTGGATTTTTGAAAATTTCACTTTTTTGTGAAAATATCCACTAAATGAGGGAATAATATGTGTGAGGGTACCCCAGGAGAGTTCCAAATGTGTGTGGGTAGAATATAAATCCCACGGGGATAAAATTGAAAAAAGTTTTAAAAAATTTTTTTTTGGACTTAGTAATTTTTCCAGCGTTTATCAGACTTTCAGATAGGGGAAATGTCAGTGAGCGTTCCGATTTCAGTTCCAGAGCGATTCGGCCAATGAGTCCTTAATATTTAGTCGTTTTCAGCCAATTTTCTGGATTTTTGAAAATTTCACTTTTTTGTGAAAATATCCACTAAATGAGGGAATAATATGTGTGAGGGTACCCCAGGAGAGTTCCAAATGTGTGTGGGTAGAATATAAATCCCACGGGGATAAAATTGAAAAAAGTTTTAAAAAATTTTTTTTTGGACTTAGTAATTTTTCCGGCGTTTATCAGACTTTCAGATAGGGGAAATGTCAGTGAGCGTTCCGATTTCAGTTCCAGAGCGATTCGCCCAATGAGTCCTTGATATTTAGTCGTTTTCAGCCAATTTTCTGGATTTTTAAAAATTTCACTTTTTTGTGAAAATATCCACTAAATGAGGCAATAATATGTGTGAGGGTACCCCAGGAGAGTTCCAAATGTGTGTGGGTAGAATATAAATCCCACGGGGATAAAATTGAAAAAAGTTGAAAAAAATTTTTTTTTCGACTCAGTAATTTTTCCGGCGTTTATCAGACTTTCAGATAGGGGAAATGTCAGTGAGCGTTCCGATTTCAGTTCCAGAGCGATTCGCCCAATGAGTCCTTAATATTTAGTCGTTTTCAGCCAATTTTCTGGATTTTTGAAAATTTCACTTTTTTGTGAAAATATCCACTAAATGATGGAATAATATGTGTGAGGGTACCCCAGGAGAGTTCCAAATGTGTGTGGGTAGAATGTAAATCCCACGGGGATAAAATTGAAAACAGTTGAAAAAAATTTTTTTTTTGGACTTAGTAATTTTTCCGGCGTTTATCAGACTTTCAGATAGGGAAAATGTCAGTGAGCGTTCCGATTTCAGTTCCAGAGTGATTCGCCCAATGAGTTCTTAATATTTAGTCGTTTTCAGCCAATTTTCTGGATTTTTGAAAATTTCACTTTTTTGTGAAAATATCCACTAAATGAGGGAATAATATGTGTGAGGGTACCCCAGGAGAGTTCCAAATGTGTGTGGGTAGAATATAAATCCCACGGGGATAAAATTGAAAAAAAGTTTAAAAAAATTTTTTTTTGGACTTAGTAATTTTTCCGGCGTTTATCAGACTTTCAGATAGGGGAAATGTCAGTGAGCGTTCCGATTTCAGTTCCAGAGCGATTCGCCCAATGAGTCCTTGATATTTAGTCGTTTTCAGCCAATTTTCTGGATTTTTAAAAATTTCACTTTTTTGTGAAAATATCCACTAAATGAGGGAATAATATATGTGAGGGTACCCCAGGAGAGTTCCAAATGTGTGTGGGTAGAATATAAATCCCACGGGGATAAAATTGAAAAAAGTTGAAAAATTTTTTTTTTTCGACTCAATAATTTTTCCGGCGTTTATCAGACTTTCAGATAGGGGAAATGTCAGTGAGCGTTCCGATTTCAGTTCCAGAGCGATTCGGCCAATGAGTCCTTAATATTTAGTCGTTTTCAGCCAATTTTCTGGATTTTTGAAAATTTCACTTTTTTGTGAAAATATCTACTAAATGAGGGAATAATATGTGTGAGGGTACCCCAGGAGAGTTCCAAATGTGTGTGGGTAGAATATAAATCCCACGGGGATAAAATTGAAAAAAGTTGAAAAAAATTTTTTTTTGGACTTAGTAATTTTTCCGGCGTTTATCAGACTTTCAGATAGGGAAAATGTCAGTGAGCGTTCCGATTTCAGTTCCAGAGTGATTCGCCCAATGAGTCCTTAATATTTAGTCGTTTTCAGCCAATTTTCTGGATTTTTGAAAATTTCACTTTTTTGTGAAAATATCCACTAAATGATGGAATAATATGTGTGAGGGTACCCCAGGATAGTTCCAAATGTGTGTGGGTAGAATATAAATCCCACGGGGATAAAATTGAAAAAAGTTTAAAAAAATTTTTTTTTGGACTTAGTAATTTTTCCAGCGTTTATCAGACTTTCAGATAGGGGAAATGTCAGTGAGCGTTCCGATTTCAGTTCCAGAGCGATTCGGCCAATGAGTCCTTAATATTTAGTCGTTTTCAGCCAATTTTCTGGATTTTTGAAAATTTCACTTTTTTGTGAAAATATCTACTAAATGAGGGAATAATATGTGTGAGGGTACCCCAGGAGAGTTCCAAATGTGTGTGGGTAGAATAAAAATCCCACGGGGATAAAATTGAAAAAAGTTGAAAAAAATTTTTTTTTGGACTTAGTAATTTTTCCGGCGTTTATCAGACTTTCAGATAGGGAAAATGTCAGTGAGCGTTCCGATTTCAGTTCCAGAGTGATTCGCCCAATGAGTCCTTAATATTTAGTCGTTTTCAGCCAATTTTCTGGATTTTTGAAAATTTCACTTTTTTGTGAAAATATCCACTAAATGAGGGAATAATATGTGTGAGGGTACCCCAGGAGAGTTCCAAATGTGTGTGGGTAGAATATAAATCCCACGGGGATAAAATTGAAAAAAGTTTTAAAAAATTTTTTTTTGGACTTAGTAATTTTTCCGGCGTTTATCAGACTTTCAGATAGGGGAAATGTCAGTGAGCGTTCCGATTTCAGTTCCAGAGCGATTCGCCCAATGAGTCCTTGATATTTAGTCGTTTTCAGCCAATTTTCTGGATTTTTAAAAATTTCACTTTTTTGTGAAAATATCCACTAAATGAGGGAATAATATGTGTGAGGGTACCCCAGGAGAGTTCCAAATGTGTGTGGGTAGAATATAAATCCCACGGGGATAAAATTGAAAAAAGTTGAAAAAATTTTTTTTTTCGACTCAGTAATTTTTCCGGCGTTTATCAGACTTTCAGATAGGGGAAATGTCAGTGAGCGTTCCGATTTCAGTTCCAGAGCGATTCGCCCAATGAGTCCTTGATATTTAGTCGTTTTCAGCCAATTTTCTGGATTTTTGAAAATTTCACTTTTTTGTGAAAATATCCACTAAATGAGGGAATAATATGTGTGAGGGTACCCCAGGAGAGTTCCAAATGTGTGTGGGTAGAATATAAATCCCACGGGGATAAAATTGAAAAAAGTTGAAAAATTTTTTTTTTGCGACTCAGTAATTTTTCCGGCGTTTATCAGACTTTCAGATAGGGGAAATGTCAGTGAGCGTTCCGATTTCAGTTCCAGAGCGATTCGCCCAATGAGTCCTTAATATTTAGTCGTTTTCAGCCAATTTTCTGGATTTTTGAAAATTTCACTTTTTTGTGAAAATATCTACTAAATGAGGGAATAATATGTGTGAGGGTACCCCAGGAGAGTTCCAAATGTGTGTGGGTAGAATATAAATCCCACGGGGATAAAATTGAAAACAGTTGAAAAAAATTTTTTTTTGGACTTAGTAATTTTTCCGGCGTTTATCAGACTTTCAGATAGGGAAAATGTCAGTGAGCGTTCCGATTTCAGTTCCAGAGTGATTCGCCCAATGAGTCCTTAATATTTAGTCGTTTTCAGCCAATTTTCTGGATTTTTGAAAATTTCACTTTTTTGTGAAAATATCCACTAAATGAGGGAATAATATGTGTGAGGGTACTCCAGGAGAGTTCCAAATGTGTGTGGGTAGAATATAAATCCCACGGGGATAAAATTGAAAAAAGTTGAAAAAATTTTTTTTTTCGACTCAGTAATTTTTCCGGCGTTTATCAGACTTTCAGATAGGGGAAATGTCAGTGAGCGTTCCGATTTCAGTTCCAGAGCGATTCGCCCAATGAGTCCTTAATATTTAGTCGTTTTCAGCCAATTTTCTGGATTTTTGAAAATTTCACTTTTTTGTGAAAATATCTACTAAATGAGGGAATAATATGTGTGAGGGTACCCCAGGAGAGTTCCAAATGTGTGTGGGTAGAATATAAATCCCACGGGGATAAAATTGAAAAAAGTTGAAAAAAATTTTTTTTTGGACTTAGTAATTTTTCCGGTGTTTATCAGACTTTCAGATAGGGGAAATGTCAGTGAGCGTTCCGATTTCAGTTCCAGAGCGATTCGCCCAATGAGTCCTTGATATTTAGTCGTTTTCAGCCAATTTTCTGGATTTTTAAAAATTTCACTTTTTTGTGAAAATATCCACTAAATGAGGGAATAATATGTGTGAGGGTACCCCAGGAGAGTTCCAAATGTGTGTGGGTAGAATATAAATCCCACGGGGATAAAATTGAAAAAAGTTGAAAAAATTTTTTTTTTCGACTCAGTAATTTTTCCGGCGTTTATCAGACTTTCAGATAGGGTAAATGTCAGTGAGCGTTGGGATTTCAGTTCCAGAGCGATTCGCCCAATAAGTCCTTAATATTTAGTCGTTTTCAGCCAATTTTTGGGATTTTTGAAAATTTCACTTTTTTGTGAAAATATCCACTAAATGATGGAATAATATGTGTGAGGGTACCCCAGGAGAGTTCCAAATGTGTGTGGGTAGAATGTAAATCCCACGGGGATAAAATTGAAAACAGTTGAAAAAAATTTTTTTTTGGACTTAGTAATTTTTCCGGCGTTTATCAGACTTTCAGATAGGGAAAATGTCAGTGAGCGTTCCGATTTCAGTTCCAGAGTGATTCGCCCAATGAGTCCTTAATATTTAGTCGTTTTCAGCCAATTTTCTGGATTTTTGAAAATTTCACTTTTTTGTGAAAATATCCACTAAATGAGGGAATAATATGTGTGAGGGTACCCCAGGAGAGTTCCAAATGTGTGTGGGTAGAATATAAATCCCACGGGGATAAAATTGAAAAAAGTTTTAAAAAATTTTTTTTTGGACTTAGTAATTTTTCCAGCGTTTATCAGACTTTCAGATAGGGGAAATGTCAGTGAGCGTTCCGATTTCAGTTCCAGAGCGATTCGGCCAATGAGTCCTTAATATTTAGTCGTTTTCAGCCAATTTTCTGGATTTTTGAAAATTTCACTTTTTTGTGAAAATATCTACTAAATGAGGGAATAATATGTGTGAGGGTACCCCAGGAGAGTTCCAAATGTGTGTGGGTAGAATAAAAATCCCACGGGGATAAAATTGAAAAAAGTTGAAAAAAATATTTTTTTGGACTTAGTAATTTTTCAGGCGTTTATCAGACTTTCAGATAGGGAAAATGTCAGTGAGCGTTCCGATTTCAGTTCCAGAGTGATTCGCCCAATGAGTCCTTAATATTTAGTCGTTTTCAGCCAATTTTCTGGATTTTTGAAAATTTCACTTTTTTGTGAAAATATCCACTAAATGAGGGAATAATATGTGTGAGGGTTCCCCAGGAGAGTTCCAAATGTGTGTGGGTAGAATATAAATCCCACGGGGATAAAATTGAAAAAAGTTTTAAAAAATTTTTTTTTGGACTTAGTAATTTTTCCGGCGTTTATCAGACTTTCAGATAGGGGAAATGTCAGTGAGCGTTCTGATTTCAGTTCCAGAGCGATTCGCCCAATGAGTCCTTGATATTTAGTCGTTTTCAGCCAATTTTCTGGATTTTTAAAAATTTCACTTTTTTGTGAAAATATCCACTAAATGAGGGAATAATATGTGTGAGGGTACCCCATTAGAGTTCCAAATGTGTGTGGGTAGAATATAAATCCCACGGGGATAAAATTGAAAAAAGTTGAAAAAATTTTTTTTTTCGACTCAGTAATTTTTCCGGCGTTTATCAGACTTTCAGATAGGGGAAATGTCAGTGAGCGTTCCGATTTCAGTTCCAGAGCGATTCGCCCAATGAGTCCTTAATATTTAGTCGTTTTCAGCCAATTTTCTGGATTTTTGAAAATTTCACTTTTTTGTGAAAATATCCACTAAATGATGGAATAATATGTGTGAGGGTACCCCAGGAGAGTTCCAAATGTGTGTGGGTAGAATGTAAATCCCACGGGGATAAAATTGAAAACAGTTGAAAAAAATTTTTTTTTGGACTTAGTAATTTTTCCGGCGTTTATCAGACTTTCAGATAGGGAAAATGTCAGTGAGCGTTCCGATTTCAGTTCCAGAGTGATTCGCCCAATGAGTCCTTAATATTTAGTCGTTTTCAGCCAATTTTCTGGATTTTTGAAAATTTCACTTTTTTGTGAAAATATCCACTAAATGAGGGAATAATATGTGTGAGGGTACCCCAGGAGAGTTCCAAATGTGTGTGGGTAGAATATAAATCCCACGGGGATAAAATTGAAAAAAGTTTTAAAAATTTTTTTTTTGGACTTAGTAATTTTTCCGGCGTTTATCAGACTTTCAGATAGGGGAAATGTCAGTGAGCGTTCCGATTTCAGTTCCAGAGCGATTCGCCCAATGAGTCCTTGATATTTAGTCGTTTTCAGCCAATTTTCTGGATTTTTAAAAATTTCACTTTTTTGTGAAAATATCCACTAAATGAGGGAATAATATATGTGAGGGTACCCCAGGAGAGTTCCAAATGTGTGTGGGTAGAATATAAATCCCACGGGGATAAAATTGAAAAAAGTTGAAAAAATATTTTTTTTCGACTCAGTAATTTTTCCGGCGTTTATCAGACTTTCAGATAGGGGAAATGTCAGTGAGCGTTCCGATTTCAGTTCCAGAGCGATTCGCCCAATGAGTCCTTAATATTTAGTCGTTTTCAGCCAATTTTCTGGATTTTTGAAAATTTCACTTTTTTGTGAAAATATCTACTAAATGAGGGAATAATATGTGTGAGGGTACCCCAGGAGAGTTCCAAATGTGTGTGGGTAGAATATAAATCCCACGGGGATAAAATTGAAAACAGTTGAAAAAAATTTTTTTTTGGACTTAGTAATTTTTCCGGCGTTTATCAGACTTTCAGATAGGGAAAATGTCAGTGAGCGTTCCGATTTCAGTTCCAGAGTGATTCGCCCAATGAGTCCTTAATATTTAGTCGTTTTCAGCCAATTTTCTGGATTTTTGAAAATTTCACTTTTTTGTGAAAATATCCACTAAATGAGGGAATAATATGTGTGAGGGTACCCCAGGAGAGTTCCAAATGTGTGTGGGTAGAATATAAATCCCACGGGGATAAAATTGAAAAAAGTTGAAAAAATTTTTTTTTTCGACTCAGTAATTTTTCCGGCGTTTATCAGACTTTCAGATAGGGGAAATGTCAGTGAGCGTTCCGATTTCAGTTCCAGAGCGATTCGCCCAATGAGTCCTTAATATTTAGTCGTTTTCAGCCAATTTTCTGGATTTTTGAAAATTTCACTTTTTTGTGAAAATATCTACTAAATGAGGGAATAATATGTGTGAGGGTACCCCAGGAGAGTTCCAAATGTGTGTGGGTAGAATATAAATCCCACGGGGATAAAATTGAAAACAGTTGAAAAAAATTTTTTTTTGGACTTAGTAATTTTTCCGGCGTTTATCAGACTTTCAGATAGGGAAAATGTCAGTGAGCGTTCCGATTTCAGTTCCAGAGTGATTCGCCCAATGAGTCCTTAATATTTAGTCGTTTTCAGCCAATTTTCTGGATTTTTGAAAATTTCACTTTTTTGTGAAAATATCCACTAAATGAGGGAATAATATGTGTGAGGGTACCCCAGGAGAGTTCCAAATGTGTGTGGGTAGAATATAAATCCCACGGGGATAAAATTGAAAAAAGTTGAAAAAATTTTTTTTTTCGACTCAGTAATTTTTCCGGCGTTTATCAGACTTTCAGATAGGGGAAATGTCAGTGAGCGTTCCGATTTCAGTTCCAGAGCGATTCGCCCAATGAGTCCTTAATATTTAGTCGTTTTCAGCCAATTTTCTGGATTTTTGAAAATTTCACTTTTTTGTGAAAATATCTACTAAATGAGGGAATAATATGTGTGAGGGTACCCCAGGAGAGTTCCAAATGTGTGTGGGTAGAATATAAATCCCACGGGGATAAAATTGAAAACAGTTGAAAACAATTTTTTTTTGGACTTAGTAATTTTTCCGGCGTTTATCAGACTTTCAGATAGGGAAAATGTCAGTGAGCGTTCCGATTTCAGTTCCAGAGTGATTCGCCCAATGAGTCCTTAATATTTAGTCGTTTTCAGCCAATTTTCTGGATTTTTGAAAATTTCACTTTTTTGTGAAAATATCCACTAAATGAGGGAATAATATGTGTGAGGGTACCCCAGGAGAGTTCCAAATGTGTGTGGGTAGAATATAAATCCCACGGGGATAAAATTGAAAAAAGTTTTAAAAAATTTTTTTTTGGACTTAGTAATTTTTCCGGCGTTTATCAGACTTTCAGATAGGGGAAATGTCAGTGAGCGTTCCGATTTCAGTTCCAGAGCGATTCGCCCAATGAGTCCTTGATATTTAGTCGTTTTCAGCCAATTTTCTGGATTTTTAAAAATTTCACTTTTTTGTGAAAATATCCACTAAATGAGGGAATAATATGTGTGAGGGTACCCCAGGAGAGTTCCAAATGTGTGTGGGTAGAATATAAATCCCACGGGGATAAAATTGAAAAAAGTTGAAAAAATTTTTTTTTTCGACTCAGTAATTTTTCCGGCGTTTATCAGACTTTCAGATAGGGGAAATGTCAGTGAGCGTTCCGATTTCAGTTCCAGAGCGATTCGCCCAATGAGTCCTTAATATTTAGTCGTTTTCAGCCAATTTTCTGGATTTTTGAAAATTTCACTTTTTTGTGAAAATATCTACTAAATGAGGGAATAATATGTGTGAGGGTACCCCAGGAGAGTTCCAAATGTGTGTGGGTAGAATATAAATCCCACGGGGATAAAATTGAAAACAGTTGAAAAAAATTTTTTTTTGGACTTAGTAATTTTTCCGGCGTTTATCAGACTTTCAGATAGGGAAAATGTCAGTGAGCGTTCCGATTTCAGTTCCAGAGTGATTCGCCCAATGAGTCCTTAATATTTAGTCGTTTTCAGCCAATTTTCTGGATTTTTGAAAATTTCACTTTTTTGTGAAAATATCCACTAAATGAGGGAATAATATGTGTGAGGGTACCCCAGGAGAGTTCCAAATGTGTGTGGGTAGAATATAAATCCCACGGGGATAAAATTGAAAAAAGTTGAAAAAATTTTTTTTTTCGACTCAGTAATTTTTCCGGCGTTTATCAGACTTTCAGATAGGGGAAATGTCAGTGAGCGTTCCGATTTCAGTTCCAGAGCGATTCGCCCAATGAGTCCTTAATATTTAGTCGTTTTCAGCCAATTTTCTGGATTTTTGAAAATTTCACTTTTTTGTGAAAATATCTACTAAATGAGGGAATAATATGTGTGAGGGTACCCCAGGAGAGTTCCAAATGTGTGTGGGTAGAATATAAATCCCACGGGGATAAAATTGAAAACAGTTGAAAAAAATTTTTTTTTGGACTTAGTAATTTTTCCGGCGTTTATCAGACTTTCAGATAGGGAAAATGTCAGTGAGCGTTCCGATTTCAGTTCCAGAGTGATTCGCCCAATGAGTCCTTAATATTTAGTCGTTTTCAGCCAATTTTCTGGATTTTTGAAAATTTCACTTTTTTGTGAAAATATCCACTAAATGAGGGAATAATATGTGTGAGGGTACCCCAGGAGAGTTCCAAATGTGTGTGGGTAGAATATAAATCCCACGGGGATAAAATTGAAAAAAGTTGAAAAAATTTTTTTTTTCGACTCAGTAATTTTTCCGGCGTTTATCAGACTTTCAGATAGGGGAAATGTCAGTGAGCGTTCCGATTTCAGTTCCAGAGCGATTCGCCCAATGAGTCCTTGATATTTAGTCGTTTTCAGCCAATTTTCTGGATTTTTAAAAATTTCACTTTTTTGTGAAAATATCCACTAAATGAGGGAATAATATGTGTGAGGGTACCCCAGGAGAGTTCCAAATGTGTGTGGGTAGAATATAAATCCCACGGGGATAAAATTGAAAAAAGTTGAAAAAATTTTTTTTTTCGACTCAGTAATTTTTCCGGCGTTTATCAGACTTTCAGATAGGGGAAATGTCAGTGAGCGTTCCGATTTCAGTTCCAGAGCGATTCGCCCAATGAGTCCTTAATATTTAGTCGTTTTCAGCCAATTTTCTGGATTTTTGAAAATTTCACTTTTTTGTGAAAATATCTACTAAATGAGGGAATAATATGTGTGAGGGTACCCCAGGAGAGTTCCAAATGTGTGTGGGTAGAATATAAATCCCACGGGGATAAAATTGAAAAAAGTTGAAAAAAATTTTTTTTTGGACTTAGTAATTTTTCCGGCGTTTATCAGACTTTCAGATAGGGGAAATGTCAGTGAGCGTTCCGATTTCAGTTCCAGAGCGATTCGCCCAATGAGTCCTTAATATTTAGTCGTTTTCAGCCAATTTTCTGGATTTTTGAAAATTTCACTTTTTTGTGAAAATATCCACTAAATGATGGAATAATATGTGTGAGGGTACCCCAGGAGAGTTCCAAATGTGTGTGGGTAGAATGTAAATCCCACGGGGATAAAATTGAAAACAGTTGAAAAAAAATTTTTTTTGGACTTAGTAATTTTTCCGGCGTTTATCAGACTTTCAGATAGGGAAAATGTGAGTGAGCGTTCCGATTTCAGTTCCAGAGTGATTCGCCCAATGAGTCCTTAATATTTAGTCGTTTTCAGCCAATTTTCTGGATTTTTGAAAATTTCACTTTTTTGTGAAAATATCCACTAAATGAGGGAATAATATGTGTGAGGGTACCCCAGGAGAGTTCCAAATGTGTGTGGGTAGAATATAAATCCCACGGGGATAAAATTGAAAAAAGTTTAAAAAAATTTTTTTTTGGACTTAGTAATTTTTCCGGCGTTTATCAGACTTTCAGATAGGGGAAATGTCAGTGAGCGTTCCGATTTCAGTTCCAGAGCGATTCGCCCAATGAGTCCTTGATATTTAGTCGTTTTCAGCCAATTTTCTGGATTTTTAAAAATTTCACTTTTTTGTGAAAATATCCACTAAATGAGGGAATAATATGAGTGAGGGTACCCCAGGAGAGTTCCAAATGTGTGTGGGTAGAATATAAATCCCACGGGGATAAAATTGAAAAAAGTTGAAAAAATTTTTTTTTTCGACTTAGTAATTTTTCCGGCGTTTATCAGACTTTCAGATAGGGGAAATGTCAGTGAGCGTTCCGATTTCAGTTCCAGAGCGATTCGCCCAATGAGTCCTTAATATTTAGTCGTTTTCAGCCAATTTTCTGGATTTTTGAAAATTTCACTTTTTTGTGAAAATATCCACTAAATGAGGGAATAATATGTGTGAGGGTACCCCAGGAGAGTTCCAAATGTGTGTGGGTAGAATATAAATTCCACGGGGATAAAATTGAAAAAAGTTGAAAAAAATTTTTTTTTGGACTTCGTATTTTTTCCGGCGTTTATCAGACTTTCAGATAGGGAAAATGTCAGTGAGCATTCCGATTTCAGTTCCAGAGCGATTCGCCCAATTATTCCTTAATATTTAGTCGTTTTCAGCCAATTTTCTGGATTTTTGAAAATTTCACTTTTTTGTGAAAATATCCACTAAATGAGGGAATAATATGTGTGAGGGTACCCCAGGAGAGTTCCAAATGTGTGTGGGTAGAATGTAAATCCCACGGGGATAAAATTGAAAAAAGTTGAAAAAAATTTTTTTTTGGACTTAGTAATTTTTCCGGCGTTTATCAGACTTTCAGATAGGGGAAATGTGAGTGAGCGTTCCGATTTCAGTTCCAGAGCGATTCGCCCAATGAGTCCTTAATATTTAGTCGTTTTCAGCCAATTTTCTGGATTTTTGAAAATTTCACTTTTTTGTGAAAATATCCACTAAATGAGGGAATAATATGTGTTAGGGTACCCCAGGAGAGTTCCAAATGTGTGTGGGTAGAATATAAATCCCACGGGGATAAAATTGAAAAAAGTTGAAAAAAATTTTTTTTTGGTCTTAGTAATTTTTCCGGCGTTTATCAGACTTTCAGATAGGTGAAATGTCAGTGAGCGTTCCGATTTCAGTTCCAGAGTGATTCGCCCAATGAGTCCTTAATATTTAGTCGTTTTCAGCCAATTTTCTGGATTTTTGAAAATTTCACTTTTTTGTGAAAATATCCACTAAATGAGGGAATAATATGTGTGAGGGTACCCCAGGAGAGTTCCAAATGTGTGTGGGTAGAATATAAATCCCACGGGGATAAAATTGAAAAAAGTTTTAAAAAATTTTTTTTTGGACTTAGTAATTTTTCCGGCGTTTATCAGACTTTCAGATAGGGGAAATGTCAGTGAGCGTTCCGATTTCAGTTCCAGAGCGATTCGCCCAATGAGTCCTTGATATTTAGTCGTTTTCAGCCAATTTTCTGGATTTTTAAAAATTTCACTTTTTTGTGAAAATATCCACTAAATGAGGGAATAATATGAGTGAGGGTACCCCAGGAGAGTTCCAAATGTGTGTGGGTAGAATATAAATCCCACGGGGATAAAATTGAAAAAAGTTGAAAAATTTTTTTTTTTCGACTTAGTAATTTTTCCGGCGTTTATCAGACTTTCAGATAGGGGAAATGTCAGTGAGCGTTCCGATTTCAGTTCCAGAGCGATTCGCCCAATGAGTCCTTAATATTTAGTCGTTTTCAGCCAATTTTCTGGATTTTTGAAAATTTCACTTTTTTGTGAAAATATCCACTAAATGAGGGAATAATATGTGTGAGGGTACCCCAGGAGAGTTCCAAATGTGTGTGGGTAGAATATAAATCCCACGGGGATAAAATTGAAAAAAGTTGAAAAAAATTTTTTTTTGGACTTCGTATTTTTTCCGGCGTTTATCAGACTTTCAGATAGGGAAAATGTCAGTGAGCATTCCGATTTCAGTTCCAGAGCGATTCGCCCAATTATTCCTTAATATTTAGTCGTTTTCAGCCAATTTTCTGGATTTTTGAAAATTTCACTTTTTTGTGAAAATATCCACTAAATGAGGGAATAATATGTGTGAGGGTACCCCAGGAGAGTTCCAAATGTGTGTGGGTAGAATGTAAATCCCACGGGGATAAAATTGAAAAAAGTTGAAAAAAATTTTTTTTTGGACTTAGTAATTTTTCCGGCGTTTATCAGACTTTCAGATAGGGGAAATGTCAGTGAGCGTTCCGATTTCAGTTCCAGAGCGATTCGCCCAATGAGTCATTGATATTTAGTCGTTTTCAGCCAATTTTCTGGATTTTTAAAAATTTCACTTTTTTGTGAAAATATCCACTAAATGAGGGAATAATATGTGTGAGGGTACCCCAGGAGAGTTCCAAATGTGTGCGGGTAGAATATAAATCCCACGGGGATAAAATTGAAAAAAGTTGAAAAAATTTTTTTTTTCGACTCAGTAATTTTTCCGGCGTTTATCAGACTTTCAGATAGGGGAAATGTCAGTGAGCGTTCCGATTTCAGTTCCAGAGCGATTCGCCCAATGAGTCCTTAATATTTAGTCGTTTTCAGCCAATTTTCTGGATTTTTGAAAATTTCACTTTTTTGTGAAAATATCCACTAAATGATGGAATAATATGTGTGAGGGTACCCCAGGAGAGTTCCAAATGTGTGTGGGTAGAATGTAAATCCCACGGGGATAAAATTGAAAACAGTTGAAAAAAATTTTTTTTTGGACTTAGTAATTTTTCCGGCGTTTATCAGACTTTCAGATAGGGAAAATGTGAGTGAGCGTTCCGATTTCAGTTCCAGAGCGATTCGCCCAATTATTCCTTAATATTTAGTCGTTTTCAGCCAATTTTCTGGATTTTTGAAAATTTCACTTTTTTGTGAAAATATCCACTAAATGAGGGAATAATATGTGTGAGGGTACCCCAGGAGAGTTCCAAATGTGTGTGGGTAGAATATAAATCCCACGGGGATAAAATTGAAAAAGGTTTTAAAAAATTTTTTTTTGGACTTAGTAATTTTTCCGGCGTTTATCAGACTTTCAGATAGGGGAAATGTCAGTGAGCGTTCCGATTTCAGTTCCAGAGTGATTCGCCCAATGAGTCCTTAATATTTAGTCGTTTTCAGCCAATTTTCTGGATTTTTGAAAATTTCACTTTTTTGTGAAAATATCCACTAAATGAGGGAATAATATGTGTGAGGGTACCCCAGGAGAGTTCCAAATGTGTGTGGGTAGAATATAAATCCCACGGGGATAAAATTGAAAAAAGTTTAAAAAAATTTTTTTTTGGACTTAGTAATTTTTCCGGCGTTTATCAGACTTTCAGATAGGGGAAATGTCAGTGAGCGTTCCGATTTCAGTTCCAGAGCGATTCGCCCAATGAGTCCTTGATATTTAGTCGTTTTCAGCCAATTTTCTGGATTTTTAAAAATTTCACTTTTTTGTGAAAATATCCACTAAATGAGGGAATAATATGAGTGAGGGTACCCCAGGAGAGTTCCAAATGTGTGTGGGTAGAATATAAATCCCACGGGGATAAAATTGAAAAAAGTTGAAAAATTTTTTTTTTTCGACTTAGTAATTTTTCCGGCGTTTATCAGACTTTCAGATAGGGGAAATGTCAGTGAGTGTTCCGATTTCAGTTCCAGAGCGATTCGCCCAATGAGTCCTTAATATTTAGTCGTTTTCAGCCAATTTTCTGGATTTTTGAAAATTTCACTTTTTTGTGAAAATATCCACTAAATGAGGGAATAATATGTGTGAGGGTACCCCAGGAGAGTTCCAAATGTGTGTGGGTAGAATATAAATCCCACGGGGATAAAATTGAAAAAAGTTGAAAAAAATTTTTTTTTGGACTTCGTATTTTTTCCGGCGTTTATCAGACTTTCAGATAGGGAAAATGTCAGTGAGCATTCCGATTTCAGTTCCAGAGCGATTCGCCCAATTATTCCTTAATATTTAGTAGTTTTCAGCCAATTTTCTGGATTTTTGAAAATTTCACTTTTTTGTGAAAATATCCACTAAATGAGGGAATAATATGTGTGAGGGTACCCCAGGAGAGTTCCAAATGTGTGTGGGTAGAATGTAAATCCCACGGGGATAAAATTGAAAAAAGTTGAAAAAAATTTTTTTTTGGACTTAGTAATTTTTCCGGCGTTTATCAGACTTTCAGATAGGGGAAATGTCAGTGAGCGTTCCGATTTCAGTTCCAGAGCGATTCGCCCAATGAGTCCTTGATATTTAGTCGTTTTCAGCCAATTTTCTGGATTTTTAAAAATTTCACTTTTTTGTGAAAATATCCACTAAATGAGGGAATAATATGTGTGAGGGTACCCCAGGAGAGTTCCAAATGTGTGCGGGTAGAATATAAATCCCACGGGGATAAAATTGAAAAAAGTTGAAAAAATTTTTTTTTTCGACTCAGTAATTTTTCCGGCGTTTATCAGACTTTCAGATAGGGGAAATGTCAGTGAGCGTTCCGATTTCAGTTCCAGAGCGATTCGCCCAATGAGTCCTTAATATTTAGTCGTTTTCAGCCAATTTTCTGGATTTTTGAAAATTTCACTTTTTTGTGAAAATATCTACTAAATGAGGGAATAATATGTGTGAGGGTACCCCAGGAGAGTTCCAAATGTGTGTGGGTAGAATGTAAATCCCACGGGGATAAAATTGAAAACAGTTGAAAAAAATTTTTTTTTGGACTTAGTAATTTTTCCGGCGTTTATAAGACTTTCAGATAGGGGAAATGTCAGTGAGCGTTCCGATTTCAGTTCCAGAGCGATTCGCCCAATGAGTCCTTGATATTTAGTCGTTTTCAGCCAATTTTCTGGATTTTTAAAAATTTCACTTTTTTGTGAAAATATCCACTAAATGAGGGAATAATATGTGTGAGGGTACCCCAGGAGAGGTCCAAATGTGTGTGGGTAGAATATAAATCCCACGGGGATAAAATTGAAAAAAGTTGAAAAATTTTTTTTTTCGACTTAGTAATTTTTCCGGCGTTTATCAGACTTTCAGATAGGGGAAATGTCAGTGAGCGTTCCGATTTCAGTTCCAGAGTGATTCGCCCAATGAGTCCTTAATATTTAGTCGTTTTCAGCCAATTTTCTGGATTTTTGAAAATTTCACTTTTTTGTGAAAATATCCACTAAATGAGGGAATAATATGTGTGAGGGTACCCCAGGAGAGTTCCAAATGTGTGTGGGTAGAATATAAATCCCACGGGGATAAAATTGAAAAAAGTTTTAAAAAATTTTTTTTTGGACTTAGTAATTTTTCCGGCGTTTATCAGACTTTCAGATAGGGGAAATGTCAGTGAGCATTCCGATTTCAGTTCCAGAGCGATTCGCCCAATGAGTCCTTGATATTTAGTCGTTTTCAGCCAATTTTCTGGATTTTTAAAAATTTCACTTTTTTGTGAAAATATCCACTAAATGAGGGAATAATATGAGTGAGGGTACCCCAGGAGAGTTCCAAATGTGTGTGGGTAGAATATAAATCCCACGGGGATAAAATTGAAAAAAGTTGAAAAATTTTTTTTTTTCGACTTAGTAATTTTTCCGGCGTTTATCAGACTTTCAGATAGGGGAAATGTCAGTGAGCGTTCCGATTTCAGTTCCAGAGTGATTCGCCCAATGAGTCCTTAATATTTAGTCGTTTTCAGCCAATTTTCTGGATTTTTGAAAATTTCACTTTTTTGTGAAAATATCCACTAAATGAGGGAATAATATGTGTGAGGGTACCCCAGGAGAGTTCCAAATGTGTGTGGGTAGAATATATATCCCACGGGGATAAAATTGAAAAAAGTTGAAAAAAATTTTTTTTTGGACTTCGTATTTTTTCCGGCGTTTATCAGACTTTCAGATAGGGAAAATGTCAGTGAGCGTTCCGATTTCAGTTCCAGAGCGATTCGCCCAATTATTCCTTAATATTTAGTCGTTTTCAGCCAATTTTCTGGATTTTGAAAATTTCACTTTTTTGTGAAAATATCCACTAAATGAGGGAATAATATGTGTGAGGGTACCCCAGGAGAGTTCCAAATGTATGTGGGTAGAATGTAAATCCCACGGGGATAAAATTGAAAAAAGTTGAAAAAAATTTTTTTTTGGACTTAGTAATTTTTCCGGCGTTTATCAGACTTTCAGATAGGGGAAATGTCAGTGAGCGTTCCGATTTCAGTTTCAGAGCGATTCGCCCAATTATTCCTTAATATTTAGTCGTTTTCAGCCAATTTTCTGGATTTTTGAAAATTTCACTTTTTTGTGAAAATATCCACTAAATGAGGGAATAATATGTGTGAGGGTACCCCAGGAGAGTTCCAAATGTGTGTGGGTAGAATGTAAATCCCACGGGGATAAAATTGAAAAAAGTTGAAAAAAATTTTTTTTTGGACTTAGTAATTTTTCCGGCGTTTATCAGACTTTCAGATAGGGAAAATGTCAGGGAGCGTTCTGATTTCAGTTCCAGAGCGATTCGCCCAATGAGTCCTTAATATTTAGTCGTTTTCAGCCAATTTTCTGGATTTTTGAAAATTTCACTTTTTTGTGAAAATATCCACTAAATGAGGGAATAATATGTGTGAGGGTACCCCAGGAGAGTTCCAAATGTGTGTGGGTAGAATATAAATCCCACGGGGATAAAATTGAAAAAAGTTTAAAAAAAATTTTTTTTGGACTTAGTAATTTTTCCGGCGTTTATCAGACTTTCAGATAGGGGAAATGTCAGTGAGCGTTCCGATTTCAGTTCCAGAGCGATTCGCCCAATGAGTCCTTGATATTTAGTCGTTTTCAGCCAATTTTCTGGATTTTTAAAAATTTCACTTTTTTGTGAAAATATCCACTAAATGAGGGAATAATATGTGTGAGGGTACCCCAGGAGAGTTCCAAATGTGTGTGGGTAGAATATATATCCCACGGGGGTGAAATTGAAAAAAGTTGAAAAAATTTTTTTTTTGGACTTAGTAATTTTTCCGGCGTTTATCAGACTTTCAGATAGGGAAAATGTCAGTGAGCGTTCCGATTTCAGTTCCAGAGCGATTCGCCCAATGAGTCCTTAATATTTAGTCGTTTTCAGCCAATTTTCTGGATTTTTGAAAATTTCACTTTTTTGTGAAAATATCCACTAAATGAGGGAATAATATGTGTGAGGGTACCCGAGGAGAGTTCCAAATGTGTGTGGGTAGAATATAAATCCCACGGGGATAAAATTGAAAAAAGTTTAAAAAATTTTTTTTTTGGACTTAGTAATTTTTCCGGCGTTTATCAGACTTTCAGATAGGGGAAATGTCAGTGAGCGTTCCGATTTCAGTTCCAGAGCGATTCACCCAATGAGTCCTTAATATTTCGTCGTTTTCAGCCAATTTTCTGGATTTTTGAAAATTTCACTTTTTTGTGAAAATATCCACTAAATGAGGGAATAATATGTGTGAGGGTACCCCAGGAGAGTTCCAAATGTGTGTGGGTAGAATATAAATCCCACGGGGATAAAATTGAAAAAAGTTTAAAAAAATTTTTTTTTGGACTTAGTAATTTTTCCGGCGTTTATCAGACTTTCAGATAGGGGAAATGTCAGTGAGTGTTCCGATTTCAGTTCCAGAGCGATTCGCCCAATGAGTCCTTAATATTTAGTCGTTTTCAGCCAATTTTCTGGATTTTTAAAAATTTCACTTTTTTGTGAAAATATCCACTAAATGAGGGAATAATATGTGTGAGGGTACCCCAGGAGAGTTCCAAATGTGTGTGGGTAGAATATAAATCCCACGGGGATAAAATTGAAAAAAGTTTAAAAAAAATTTTTTTTGGACTTAGTAATTTTTCCGGCGTTTATCAGACTTTCAGATAGGGGAAATGTCAGTGAGCGTTCCGATTTCAGTTCCAGAGCGATTCGCCCAATGAGTCCTTGATATTTAGTCGTTTTCAGCCAATTTTCTGGATTTTTAAAAATTTCACTTTTTTGTGAAAATATCCACTAAATGAGGGAATAATATGTGTGAGGGTACCCCAGGAGAGTTCCAAATGTGTGTGGGTAGAATATATATCCCACGGGGGTGAAATTGAAAAAAGTTGAAAAAATTTTTTTTTTGGACTTAGTAATTTTTCCGGCGTTTATCAGACTTTCAGATAGGGAAAATGTCAGTGAGCGTTCCGATTTCAGTTCCAGAGCGATTCGCCCAATGAGTCCTTAATATTTAGTCGTTTTCAGCCAATTTTCTGGATTTTTGAAAATTTCACTTTTTTGTGAAAATATCCACTAAATGAGGGAATAATATGTGTGAGGGTACCCGAGGAGAGTTCCAAATGTGTGTGGGTAGAATATAAATCCCACGGGGATAAAATTGAAAAAAGTTTAAAAAATTTTTTTTTTGGACTTAGTAATTTTTCCGGCGTTTATCAGACTTTCAGATAGGGGAAATGTCAGTGAGCGTTCCGATTTCAGTTCCAGAGCGATTCACCCAATGAGTCCTTAATATTTCGTCGTTTTCAGCCAATTTTCTGGATTTTTGAAAATTTCACTTTTTTGTGAAAATATCCACTAAATGAGGGAATAATATGTGTGAGGGTACACCAGGAGAGTTCCAAATGTGTGTGGGTAGAATATAAATCCCACGGGGATAAAATTGAAAAAAGTTTAAAAAAATTTTTTTTTGGACTTAGTAATTTTTCCGGCGTTTATCAGACTTTCAGATAGGGGAAATGTCAGTGAGTGTTCCGATTTCAGTTCCAGAGCGATTCGCCCAATGAGTCCTTAATATTTAGTCGTTTTCAGCCAATTTTCTGGATTTTTAAAAATTTCACTTTTTTGTGAAAATATCCACTAAATGAGGGAATAATATGTGTGAGGGTACCCCAGGAGAGTTCCAAATGTGTGTGGGTAGAATATAAATCCCACGGGGATAAAATTGAAAAAAGTTGAAAAATTTTTTTTTTTCGACTCAGTAATTTTTCCGGCGTTTATCAGACTTTCAGATAGGGGAAATGTCAGTGAGCATTCCGATTTCAGTTCCAGAGCGATTCGCCCAATGAGTCCTTAATATTTACTCGTTTTCAGCCAATTTTCTGGATTTTTGAAAATTTCACTTTTTTGTGAAAATATCTACTAAATGAGGGAATAATATGTGTGAGGGTACCCCAGGAGAGTTGCAAATGTGTGTGGGTAGAATATAAATCCCACGGGGATAAAATTGAAAAAAGTTGAAAAAAATTTTTTTTTGGACTTAGTAATTTTTCCGGCGTTTATCAGACTTTCAGATAGGGAAAATGTCAGTGAGCGTTCCGATTTCAGTTCCAGAGCGATTCGCCCAATGAGTCCTTGATATTTAGTCGTTTTAAGCCAATTTTCTGGATTTTTAAAAATTTAACTTTTTTCTGAAAATATCCACTAAATGAGGGAATAATATGTGTGAGGGTACCCCAGGAGAGTTCTAAATGTGTGTGGGTAGAATATATATCCCACGGGGATAAAATTGAAAAAAGTTGAAAAACATTTTTTTTTGGACTTAGTAATTTTTCCGGCGTTTATCAGACTTTCAGATAGGGAAAATGTCAGCGAGCATTCCGATTTCAGTTCCAGAGCGATTCGCCCAATGAGTCCTTAATATTTAGTCGTTTTCAGCCAACTTTCTGGATTTTTGAAAATTTCTCTTTTTTGTGAAAATATCAGCTAAATGAGGGAATAATATGTGTGAGGGTACCCCAGGAGAGTTCCAAATGTGTGTGGGTAGAATATATATCCCACGGGGGTAAAATTGAAAAAAGTTGAAAAATTATATTTTTTTGCACTTAGTCATTTTTCCGGCATTTATCAGACTTTCAGATAGGGGAAATGTCAGTGAGCATTCCGATTTCAGTTCCAGAGCGATTCGCCCAATGAGTCCTTAATATTTAGTCGTTTTCAGCCAATTTTCTGGATTTTTGAAAATTTCACTTTTTTGTGAAAATATCCACTAAATGAGGGAATAATATGTGTGAGGGTACCCCAGGAGAGTTCCAAATGTGTGTGGGTAGAATGTAAATCCCACGGGGATAAAATTGAAAAAAGTTTAAAAAAAATTTTTTTTGGACTTAGTAATTTTTCCGGCGTTTATCAGACTTTCAGATAGGGAAAATGTCAGGGAGCGTTCCGATTTCAGTTCCAGAGCGATTCGCCCTATGAGTCCTTAATATTTAGTCGTTTTCAGCCAATTTTCTGGATTTTTGAAAATTTCACTTTTTTGTGAAAATATCCACTAAATGAGGGAATAATATGTGTGAGGGTACCCCAGGAGAGTTCCAAATGTGTGTGGGTAGAATATAAATCCCACGGGGATAAAATTGAAAAAAGTTTAAAAAAAATTTTTTTTGGACTTAGTAATTTTTCCGGCGTTTATCAGACTTTCAGATAGGGGAAATGTCAGTGAGCGTTCCGATTTCAGTTTCAGAGCGATTCGCCCAATGAGTCCTTGATATTTAGTCGTTTTCAGCCAATTTTCTGGATTTTTAAAAATTTCACTTTTTTGTGAAAATATCCACTAAATGAGGGAATAATATGTGTGAGGGTACCCCAGGAGAGTTCCAAATGTGTGTGGGTAGAATATATATCCCACGGGGGTGAAATTGAAAAAAGTTGAAAAAAATTTTTTTTTGGACTTAGTAATTTTTCCGGCGTTTATCAGACTTTCAGATAGGGAAAATGTCAGTGAGCGTTCCGATTTCAGTTCCAGAGCGATTCGCCCAATGAGTCCTTAATATTTAGTCGTTTTCAGCCAATTTTCTGGATTTTTGAAAATTTCACTTTTTTGTGAAAATATCCACTAAATGAGGGAATAATATGTGTGAGGGTACCCGAGGAGAGTTCCAAATGTGTGTGGGTAGAATATAAATCCCACGGGGATAAAATTGAAAAAAGTTTAAAAAAATTTTTTTTTGGACTTAGTAATTTTTCCGGCGTTTATCAGACTTTCAGATAGGGGAAATGTCAGTGAGCGTTCCGATTTCAGTTCCAGAGCGATTCGCCCAATGAGTCCTTAATATTTCGTCGTTTTCAGCCAATTTTCTGGATTTTTGAAAATTTCACTTTTTTGTGAAAATATCCACTAAATGAGGGAATAATATGTGTGAGGGTACCCCAGGAGAGTTCCAAATGTGTGTGGGTAGAATATAAATCCCACGGGGATAAAATTGAAAAAAGTTTAAAAAAATTTTTTTTTGGACTTAGTAATTTTTCCGGCGTTTATCAGACTTTCAGATAGGGGAAATGTCAGTGAGTGTTCCGATTTCAGTTCCAGAGCGATTCGCCCAATGAGTCCTTAATATTTAGTCGTTTTCAGCCAATTTTCTGGATTTTTAAAAATTTCACTTTTTTGTGAAAATATCCACTAAATGAGGGAATAATATGTGTGAGGGTACCCCAGGAGAGTTCCAAATGTGTGTGGGTAGAATATAAATCCCACGGGGATAAAATTGAAAAAAGTTGAAAAATTTTTTTTTTTCGACTCAGTAATTTTTCCGGCGTTTATCAGACTTTCAGATAGGGGAAATGTCAGTGAGCATTCCGATTTCAGTTCCAGAGCGATTCGCCCAATGAGTCCTTAATATTTAGTCGTTTTCAGCCAATTTTCTGGATTTTTGAAAATTTCACTTTTTTGTGAAAATATCTACTAAATGAGGGAATAATATGTGTGAGGGTACCCCAGGAGAGTTGCAAATGTGTGTGGGTAGAATATAAATCTCACGGGGATAAAATTGAAAAAAGTTGAGAAAAATTTTTTTTTGGACTTAGTAATTTTTCCGGCGTTTATCAGACTTTCAGATAGGGAAAATGTCAGTGAGCGTTCCGATTTCAGTTCCAGAGCGATTCGCCCAATGAGTCCTTAATATTTAGTCGTTTTCAGCCAATTTTCTGGATTTTTGTAAATTTCACTTTTTTGTGAAAATATCCACTAAATGAGGGAATAATATGTGTGAGGGTACCCCAGGAGAGTTCCAAATGTGTGTGGGTAGAAAATAAATCCCACGGGGATAAAATTGAAAAAAGTTGAAAAAAATTTTTTTTTGGACTTAGTAATTTTTCCGGCGTTTATCAGACTTTCAGATAGGGAAAATGTCAGTGAGCGTTCCGATTTCAGTTCCAGAGCGATTCGCCCAATGAGTCCTTGATATTTAGTCGTTTTAAGCCAATTTTCTGGATTTTTAAAAATTTAACTTTTTTGTGAAGATATCCACTAAATGAGGGAATAATATGTGTGAGGGTACCCCAGGAGAGTTCTAAATGTGTGTGGGTAGAATATATATCCCACGGGGATAAAATTGAAAAAAGTTGAAAAACATTTTTTTTTGGACTTAGTAATTTTTCCGGCGTTTATCAGACTTTCAGATAGGGAAAATGTCAGCGAGCATTCCGATTTCAGTTCCAGAGCGATTCGCCCAATGAGTCCTTAATATTTAGTCGTTTTCAGCCAACTTTCTGGATTTTTGAAAATTTCTCTTTTTTGTGAAAATATCAGCTAAATGAGGGAATAATATGTGTGAGGGTACCCCAGGAGAGTTCCAAATGTGTGTGGGTAGAATATATATCCCACGGGGGTAAAATTGAAAAAAGTTGAAAAATTATATTTTTTTGCACTTAGTCATTTTTCCGGCATTTATCAGACTTTCAGATAGGGGAAATGTCAGTGAGCATTCCGATTTCAGTTCCAGAGCGATTCGCCCAATGAGTCCTTAATATTTAGTCGTTTTCAGCCAACTTTCTGGATTTTTGAAAATTTCTCTTTTTTGTGAAAATATCCACTAAATGAGGGAATAATATGTGTGAGGGTACCCCAGGAGAGTTCCAAATGTGTGTGGGTAGAATGTAAATCCCACGGGGATAAAATTGAAAAAAGTTGAAAAAAATTTTTTTTTGGACTTAGTAATTTTTCCGGCGTTTATCAGACTTTCAGATAGGGGAAATGTCAGTGAGCGTTCCGATTTCAGTTCCAGAGCGATTCGCCCAATGAGTCCTTAATATTTAGTCGTTTTCAGCCAATTTTCTGGATTTTTGAAAATTTCACTTTTTTGTGAAAATATCCACTAAATGAGGGAATAATATGTGTGAGGGTACCCGAGGAGAGTTCCAAATGTGTGTGGGTAGAATATAAATCCCACGGGGATAAAATTGAAAAAAGTTTAAAAAAAATTTTTTTTGGACTTAGTAATTTTTCCGGCGTTTATCAGACTTTCAGATAGGGAAAATGTCAGGGAGCGTTCCATTTCAGTTCCAGAGCGATTCGCCCTATGAGTCCTTAATATTTAGTCGTTTTCAGCCAATTTTCTGGATTTTTGAAAATTTCACTTTTTTGTGAAAATATCCACTAAATGAGGGAATAATATGTGTGAGGGTACCCCAGGAGAGTTCCAAATGTGTGTGGGTAGAATATAAATCCCACGGGGATAAAATTGAAAAAAGTTTAAAAAAAATTTTTTTTGGACTTAGTAATTTTTCCGGCGTTTATCAGACTTTCAGATAGGGGAAATGTCAGTGAGCGTTCCGATTTCAGTTCCAGAGCGATTCGCCCAATGAGTCCTTGATATTTAGTCGTTTTCAGCCAATTTTCTGGATTTTTAAAAATTTCACTTTTTTGTGAAAATATCCACTAAATGAGGGAATAATATGTGTGAGGGTACCCCAGGAGAGTTCCAAATGTGTGTGGGTAGAATATATATCCCACGGGGGTAAAATTGAAAAAAGTTGAAAAATTATATTTTTTTGCACTTAGTCATTTTTCCGGCATTTATCAGACTTTCAGAAAGGGGAAATGTCAGTGAGCATTCCGATTTCAGTTCCAGAGCGATTCGCCCAATGAGTCCTTAATATTTAGTCGTTTTCAGCCAATTTTCTGGATTTTTGAAAATTTCACTTTTTTGTGAAAATATCCACTAAATGAGGGAATAATATGTGTGAGGGTACCCCAGGAGAGTTCCAAATGTGTGTGGGTAGAATGTAAATCCCACGGGGATAAAATTGAAAAAGTTGAAAAAAATTTTTTTTTGGACTTAGTAATTTTTCCGGCGTTTATCAGACTTTCAGATAGGGGAAATGTCAGTGAGCGTTCCGATTTCAGTTCCAGAGCGATTCGCCCAATGAGTCCTTGATATTTAGTCGTTTTCAGCCAATTTTCTGGATTTTTAAAAATTTCACTTTTTTGTGAAAATATCCACTAAATGAGGGAATAATATGTGTGAGGGTACCCCAGGAGAGTTCCAAATGTGTGTGGGTAGAATATATATCCCACGGGGGTGAAATTGAAAAAAGTTGAAAAAAATTTTTTTTTGGACTTAGTAATTTTTCCGGCGTTTATCAGACTTTCAGATAGGGAAAATGTCAGTGAGCGTTCCGATTTCAGTTCCAGAGCGATTCGCCCAATGAGTCCTTAATATTTAGTCGTTTTCAGCCAATTTTCTGGATTTTTAAAAATTTCACTTTTTTGTGAAAATATCCACTAAATGAGGGAATAATATGTGTGAGGGTACCCCAGGAGAGTTCCAAATGTGTGTGGGTAGAATATATATCCCACGGGGATAAAATTGAAAAAAGTTGAAAAAAAAATTTTTTTTGGACTTAGTAATTTTTCCGGCATTTATCAGACTTTCAGATAGGGAAAATGTCAGTGAGCATTCCGATTTCAGTTCCAGAGCGATTCGCCCAATGAGTCCTTGATATTTAGTTGTTTTCAGCCAATTTTCTGGATTTTTGAAAATTTCACTTTTTTGTGAAAATATCCACTAAATGAGGGAATAAAATGTGTGAGGGTACCCCAGGAGAGTTCCAAATGTGTGTGGGTAGAATGTAAATCCCACGGGGATAAAATTGCAAAAAGTTGAAAAAAAATTTTTTTTGGACTTAGTAATTTTTCCGGCGTTTATCAGACTTTCAGATAGGGAAAATGTCAGTGAGCGTTCCGATTTCAATTCCAGAGCGATTTTCCCAATGAGTCCTTGATATTTAGTCGTTTTCAGCCAATTTTCTGGATTTTTGAAAATTTCACTTTTTTGTGAAAATATCCACTAAATGAGGGAATAATATGTGTGAGGGTACCCCAGGAGAGTTCCAAATGTGTGTGGGTAGAATATAAATCCCACGGGGATAAAATTTAAAAAAGTTGAAAAACATTTTTTTTTGGACTTAGTAATTTTTCCGGCGTTTATCAGACTTTCAGATAGGGGAAATGTCAGTGAGCGTTCCGATTTCAGTTCCAGAGCGATTCGCCCAATGAGTCCTTGATATTTAGTAGTTTTAAGCCAATTTTCTGGATTTTTAAAAATTTCACTTTTTTGTGAAAATATCCACTAAATGAGGGAATAATATGTGTGAGGGTACCCCAGGAGAGTTCCAAATGTGTGTGGGTAAAACATAAATCCCACGGGGATAAAATTGAAAAAAGTTGCAAAATTTTTTTTTTTTCGACTTAGTAATTTTTCCGTCGTTTATCAGACTTTCAGATAGGGGAAATGTCAGTGAGCATTCCGATTTCAGTTCCAGAGTGATTCGCCCAATGAGTCCTTAATATTTAGTCGTTTTCAGCCAATTTTCTGGATTTTTGAAAATTTCACTTTTTTGTGAAAATATCAGCTAAATGAGGGAATAATATGTGTGAGGGTACCCCAGGAGAGTTCCAAATGTGTGTGGGTAGAATATATATCCCACGGGGGTAAAATTGAAAAAAGTTGAAAAATTATATTTTTTTGCACTTAGTCATTTTTCCGGCATTTATCAGACTTTCAGATAGGGGAAATGTCAGTGAGCATTCCGATTTCAGTTCCAGAGCGATTCGCCCAATGAGTCCTTAATATTTAGTCGTTTTCAGCCAATTTTCTGGATTTTTGAAAATTTCACTTTTTTGTGAAAATATCCACTAAATGAGGGAATAATATGTGTGAGGGTACCCCAGGAGAGTTCCAAATGTGTGTGGGTAGAATGTAAATCCCACGGGGATAAAATTGAAAAAAGTTGAAAAAAAATTTTTTTTGGACTTAGTAATTTTTCCGGCGTTTATCAGACTTTCAGATAGGGGAAATGTCAGTGAGCATTCCGATTTCAGTTCCAGAGCGATTCGCCCAATGAGTCCTTGATATTTAGTCGTTTTCAGCCAATTTTCTGGATTTTTAAAAATTTCACTTTTTTGTGAAAATATCCACTAAATGAGGGAATAATATGTGTGAGGGTACCCCAGGAGAGTTCCAAATGTGTGTGGGTAGAATATATATCCCACGGGGGTGAAATTGAAAAAAGTTGAAAAAAATTTTTTTTTGGACTTAGTAATTTTTCCGGCGTTTATCAGACTTTCAGATAGGGAAAATGTCAGTGAGCGTTCCGATTTCAGTTCCAGAGCGATTCACCCAATGAGTCCTTAATATTTAGTCGTTTTCAGCCAATTTTCTGGATTTTTGAAAATTTCACTTTTTTGTGAAAATATCCACTAAATGAGGGAATAATATGTGTGAGGGTACCCGAGGAGAGTTCCAAATGTGTGTGGGTAGAATATAAATCCCACGGGGATAAAATTGAAAAAAGTTTAAAAAAAATTTTTTTTGGACTTAGTAATTTTTCCGGCGTTTATCAGACTTTCAGATAGGGGAAATGTCAGTGAGCGTTCCGATTTCAGTTCCAGAGCGATTCGCCCAATGAGTCCTTGATATTTAGTCGTTTTCAGCCAATTTTCTGGATTTTTAAAAATTTCACTTTTTTGTGAAAATATCCACTAAATGAGGGAATAATATGTGTGAGGGTACCCCAGGAGAGTTCCAAATGTGTGTGGGTAGAATATATATCCCACGGGGGTAAAATTGAAAAAAGTTGAAAAATTATATTTTTTTGCACTTAGTCATTTTTCCGGCATTTATCAGACTTTCAGAAAGGGGAAATGTCAGTGAGCATTCCGATTTCAGTTCCAGAGCGATTCGCCCAATGAGTCCTTAATATTTAGTCGTTTTCAGCCAATTTTCTGGATTTTTGAAAATTTCACTTTTTTGTGAAAATATCCACTAAATGAGGGAATAATATGTGTGAGGGTACCCCAGGAGAGTTCCAAATGTGTGTGGGTAGAATGTAAATCCCACGGGGATAAAATTGAAAAAGTTGAAAAAAATTTTTTTTTGGACTTAGTAATTTTTCCGGCGTTTATCAGACTTTCAGATAGGGGAAATGTCAGTGAGCGTTCCGATTTCAGTTCCAGAGCGATTCGCCCAATGAGTCCTTGATATTTAGTCGTTTTCAGCCAATTTTCTGGATTTTTAAAAATTTCACTTTTTTGTGAAAATATCCACTAAATGAGGGAATAATATGTGTGAGGGTACCCCAGGAGAGTTCCAAATGTGTGTGGGTAGAATATATATCCCACGGGGGTGAAATTGAAAAAAGTTGAAAAAAATTTTTTTTTGGACTTAGTAATTTTTCCGGCGTTTATCAGACTTTCAGATAGGGAAAATGTCAGTGAGCGTTCCGATTTCAGTTCCAGAGCGATTCGCCCAATGAGTCCTTAATATTTAGTCGTTTTCAGCCAATTTTCTGGATTTTTAAAAATTTCACTTTTTTGTGAAAATATCCACTAAATGAGGGAATAATATGTGTGAGGGTACCCCAGGAGAGTTCCAAATGTGTGTGGGTAGAATATATATCCCACGGGGATAAAATTGAAAAAAGTTGAAAAAAAAATTTTTTTTGGACTTAGTAATTTTTCCGGCATTTATCAGACTTTCAGATAGGGAAAATGTCAGTGAGCATTCCGATTTCAGTTCCAGAGCGATTCGCCCAATGAGTCCTTGATATTTAGTTGTTTTCAGCCAATTTTCTGGATTTTTGAAAATTTCACTTTTTTGTGAAAATATCCACTAAATGAGGGAATAAAATGTGTGAGGGTACCCCAGGAGAGTTCCAAATGTGTGTGGGTAGAATGTAAATCCCACGGGGATAAAATTGCAAAAAGTTGAAAAAAAATTTTTTTTGGACTTAGTAATTTTTCCGGCGTTTATCAGACTTTCAGATAGGGAAAATGTCAGTGAGCGTTCCGATTTCAATTCCAGAGCGATTTTCCCAATGAGTCCTTGATATTTAGTCGTTTTCAGCCAATTTTCTGGATTTTTGAAAATTTCACTTTTTTGTGAAAATATCCACTAAATGAGGGAATAATATGTGTGAGGGTACCCCAGGAGAGTTCCAAATGTGTGTGGGTAGAATATAAATCCCACGGGGATAAAATTTAAAAAAGTTGAAAAACATTTTTTTTTGGACTTAGTAATTTTTCCGGCGTTTATCAGACTTTCAGATAGGGGAAATGTCAGTGAGCGTTCCGATTTCAGTTCCAGAGCGATTCGCCCAATGAGTCCTTGATATTTAGTAGTTTTAAGCCAATTTTCTGGATTTTTAAAAATTTCACTTTTTTGTGAAAATATCCACTAAATGAGGGAATAATATGTGTGAGGGTACCCCAGGAGAGTTCCAAATGTGTGTGGGTAGAACATAAATCCCACGGGGATAAAATTGAAAAAAGTTGCAAAATTTTTTTTTTTTCGACTTAGTAATTTTTCCGTCGTTTATCAGACTTTCAGATAGGGGAAATGTGAGTGAGCATTCCGATTTCAGTTCCAGAGTGATTCGCCCAATGAGTCCTTAATATTTAGTCGTTTTCAGCCAATTTTCTGGATTTTTGAAAATTTCACTTTTTTGTGAAAATATCAGCTAAATGAGGGAATAATATGTGTGAGGGTACCCCAGGAGAGTTCCAAATGTGTGTGGGTAGAATATATATCCCACGGGGGTAAAATTGAAAAAAGTTGAAAAATTATATTTTTTTGCACTTAGTCATTTTTCCGGCATTTATCAGACTTTCAGATAGGGGAAATGTCAGTGAGCATTCCGATTTCAGTTCCAGAGCGATTCGCCCAATGAGTCCTTAATATTTAGTCGTTTTCAGCCAATTTTCTGGATTTTTGAAAATTTCACTTTTTTGTGAAAATATCCACTAAATGAGGGAATAATATGTGTGAGGGTACCCCAGGAGAGTTCCAAATGTGTGTGGGTAGAATGTAAATCCCACGGGGATAAAATTGAAAAAAGTTGAAAAAAATTTTTTTTTGGACTTAGTAATTTTTCCGGCGTTTATCAGATTTTCAGATAGGGGAAATGTCAGTGAGCATTCCGATTTCAGTTCCAGAGCGATTCGCCCAATGAGTCCTTGATATTTAGTCGTTTTCAGCCAATTTTCTGGATTTTTAAAAATTTCACTTTTTTGTGAAAATATCCACTAAATGAGGGAATAATATGTGTGAGGGTACCCCAGGAGAGTTCCAAATGTGTGTGGGTAGAATATATATCCCACGGGGGTGAAATTGAAAAAAGTTGAAAAAAATTTTTTTTTGGACTTAGTAATTTTTCCGGCGTTTATCAGACTTTCAGATAGGGAAAATGTCAGTGAGCGTTCCGATTTCAGTTCCAGAGCGATTCACCCAATGAGTCCTTAATATTTAGTCGTTTTCAGCCAATTTTCTGGATTTTTGAAAATTTCACTTTTTTGTGAAAATATCCACTAAATGAGGGAATAATATGTGTGAGGGTACCCGAGGAGAGTTCCAAATGTGTGTGGGTAGAATATAAATCCCACGGGGATAAAATTGAAAAAAGTTTAAAAAATTTTTTTTTTGGACTTAGTAATTTTTCCGGCGTTTATCAGACTTTCAGATAGGGGAAATGTCAGTGAGCGTTCCGATTTCAGTTCCAGAGCGATTCGCCCAATGAGTCCTTAATATTTAGTCGTTTTCAGCCAATTTTCTGGATTTTTGAAAATTTCACTTTTTTGTGAAAATATCCACTAAATGAGGGAATAATATGTGTGAGGGTACCCCAGGAGAGTTCCAAATGTGTGTGGGTAGAAAATAAAGACCACGGGGATAAAATTGAAAAAAGTTGAAAAAAATTTTTTTTTGGACTTAGTAATTTTTCCGGCGTTTATCAGACTTTCAGATAGGGAAAATGTCAGTGAGCGTTCCGATTTCAGTTCCAGAGCGATTCGCCCAATGAGTCCTTGATATTTAGTCGTTTTCAGCCAATTTTCTGGATTTTTGAAAATTTCACTTTTTTGTGAAAATATCCACTAAATGAGGGAATAATATGTGTGAGGGTACCCCAGGAGAGTTCCAAATGTGTGTGGGTAGAATATAAATCCCACGGGGATAAAATTTAAAAAAGTTGAAAAAAATTTTTTTTGGGACTTAGTAATTTTTCCGGCGTTTATCAGACTTTCAGATAGGGGAAATGTCAGTGAGCGTTCCGATTTCAGTTCCAGAGCGATTCGCCCAATGAGTCCTTGATATTTAGTAGTTTTAAGCCAATTTTCTGGATTTTTAAAAATTTCACTTTTTTGTGAAAATATCCACTAAATGAGGGAATAATATGTGTGAGGGTACCCCAGGAGAGTTCCAAATGTGTGTGGGTAGAACATAAATCCCACGGGGATAAAATTGAAAAAAGTTGCAAAATTTTTTTTTTTTCGACTTAGTAATTTTTCCGTCGTTTATCAGACTTTCAGATAGGGGAAATGTCAGTGAGCATTCCGATTTCAGTTCCAGAGTGATTCGCCCAATGAGTCCTTAATATTTAGTCGTTTTCAGCCAATTTTCTGGATTTTTGAAAATTTCACTTTTTTGTGAAAATATCAGCTAAATGAGGGAATAATATGTGTGAGGGTACCCCAGGAGAGTTCCAAATGTGTGTGGGTAGAATATATATCCCACGGGGGTAAAATTGAAAAAAGTTGAAAAATTATATTTTTTTGCACTTAGTCATTTTTCCGGCATTTATCAGACTTTCAGATAGGGGAAATGTCAGTGAGCATTCCGATTTCAGTTCCAGAGCGATTCGCCCAATGAGTCCTTAATATTTAGTCGTTTTCAGCCAATTTTCTGGATTTTTGAAAATTTCACTTTTTTGTGAAAATATCCACTAAATGAGGGAATAATATGTGTGAGGGTACCCCAGGAGAGTTCCAAATGTGTGTGGGTAGAATGTAAATCCCACGGGGATAAAATTGAAAAAAGTTGAAAAAAATTTTTTTTTGGACTTAGTAAATTTTCCGGCGTTTATCAGACTTTCAGATAGGGGAAATGTCAGTGAGCATTCCGATTTCAGTTCCAGAGCGATTCGCCCAATGAGTCCTTGATATTTAGTCGTTTTCAGCCAATTTTCTGGATTTTTAAAAATTTCACTTTTTTGTGAAAATATCCACTAAATGAGGGAATAATATGTGTGAGGGTACCCCAGGAGAGTTCCAAATGTGTGTGGGTAGAATATATATCCCACGGGGGTGAAATTGAAAAAAGTTGAAAAAAATTTTTTTTTGGACTTAGTAATTTTTCCGGCGTTTATCAGACTTTCAGATAGGGAAAATGTCAGTGAGCGTTCCGATTTCAGTTCCAGAGCGATTCGCCCAATGAGTCCTTAATATTTAGTCGTTTTCAGCCAATTTTCTGGATTTTTGAAAATTTCACTTTTTTGTGAAAATATCCACTAAATGAGGGAATAATATGTGTGAGGGTACCCGAGGAGAGTTCCAAATGTGTGTGGGTAGAATATAAATCCCACGGGGATAAAATTGAAAAAAGTTTAAAAAAATTTTTTTTTGGACTTAGTAATTTTTCCGGCGTTTATCAGACTTTCAGATAGGGGAAATGTCAGTGAGCGTTCCGATTTCAGTTCCAGAGCGATTCGCCCAATGAGTCCTTAATATTTCGTCGTTTTCAGCCAATTTTCTGGATTTTTGAAAATTTCACTTTTTTGTGAAAATATCCACTAAATGAGGGAATAATATGTGTGAGGGTACCCCAGGAGAGTTCCAAATGTGTGTGGGTAGAATATAAATCCCACGGGGATAAAATTGAAAAAAGTTGAAAAATTTTTTTTTTTCGACTCAGTAATTTTTCCGGCGTTTATCAGACTTTCAGATAGGGGAAATGTCAGTGAGCATTCCAATTTCAGTTCCAGAGCGATTCGCCCAATGAGTCCTTAATATTTAGTCGTTTTCAGCCAATTTTCTGGATTTTTGAAAATTTCACTTTTTTGTGAAAATATCTACTAAATGAGGGAATAATATGTGTGAGGGTACCCCAGGAGAGTTGCAAATGTGTGTGGGTAGAATATAAATCTCACGGGGATAAAATTGAAAAAAGTTGAGAAAAATTTTTTTTTGGACTTAGTAATTTTTCCGGCGTTTATCAGACTTTCAGATAGGGAAAATGTCAGTGAGCGTTCCGATTTCAGTTCCAGAGCGATTCGCCCAATGAGTCCTTAATATTTAGTCGTTTTCAGCCAATTTTCTGGATTTTTGAAAATTTCACTTTTTTGTGAAAATATCCACTAAATGAGGGAATAATATGTGTGAGGGTACCCCAGGAGAGTTCCAAATGTGTGTGGGTAGAAAATAAATCCCACGGGGATAAAATTGAAAAAAGTTGAAAAAAATTTTTTTTTGGACTTAGTAATTTTTCCGGCGTTTATCAGACTTTCAGATAGGGAAAATGTCAGTGAGCGTTCCGATTTCAGTTCCAGAGCGATTCGCCCAATGAGTCCTTGATATTTAGTCGTTTTAAGCCAATTTTCTGGATTTTTAAAAATTTAACTTTTTTGTGAAGATATCCACTAAATGAGGGAATAATATGTGTGAGGGTACCCCAGGAGAGTTCTAAATGTGTGTGGGTAGAATATATATCCCACGGGGATAAAATTGAAAAAAGTTGAAAAACATTTTTTTTTGGACTTAGTAATTTTTCCGGCGTTTATCAGACTTTCAGATAGGGAAAATGTCAGTGAGCGTTCCGATTTCAGTTCCAGAGCGATTCGCCCAATGAGTCCTTGATATTTAGTCGTTTTCAGCCAATTTTCTGGATTTTTGAAAATTTCACTTTTTTGTGAAAATATCCACTAAATGAGGGAATAATATGTGTGAGGGTACCCCAGGAGAGTTCCAAATGTGTGTGGGTAGAATATAAATCCCACGGGGATAAAATTTAAAAAAGTTGAAAAAAATTTTTTTTGGGACTTAGTAATTTTTCCGGCGTTTATCAGACTTTCAGATAGGGGAAATGTCAGTGAGCGTTCCGATTTCAGTTCCAGAGCGATTCGCCCAATGAGTCCTTGATATTTAGTAGTTTTAAGCCAATTTTCTGGATTTTTAAAAATTTCACTTTTTTGTGAAAATATCCACTAAATGAGGGAATAATATGTGTGAGGGTACCCCAGGAGAGTTCCAAATGTGTGTGGGTAGAACATAAATCCCACGGGGATAAAATTGAAAAAAGTTGCAAAATTTTTTTTTTTTCGACTTAGTAATTTTTCCGTCGTTTATCAGACTTTCAGATAGGGGAAATGTCAGTGAGCATTCCGATTTCAGTTCCAGAGTGATTCGCCCAATGAGTCCTTAATATTTAGTCGTTTTCAGCCAATTTTCTGGATTTTTGAAAATTTCACTTTTTTGTGAAAATATCAGCTAAATGAGGGAATAATATGTGTGAGGGTACCCCAGGAGAGTTCCAAATGTGTGTGGGTAGAATATATATCCCACGGGGGTAAAATTGAAAAAAGTTGAAAAATTATATTTTTTTGCACTTAGTCATTTTTCCGGCATTTATCAGACTTTCAGATAGGGGAAATGTCAGTGAGCATTCCGATTTCAGTTCCAGAGCGATTCGCCCAATGAGTCCTTAATATTTAGTCGTTTTCAGCCAATTTTCTGGATTTTTGAAAATTTCACTTTTTTGTGAAAATATCCACTAAATGAGGGAATAATATGTGTGAGGGTACCCCAGGAGAGTTCCAAATGTGTGTGGGTAGAATGTAAATCCCACGGGGATAAAATTGAAAAAAGTTGAAAAAAATTTTTTTTTGGACTTAGTAAATTTTCCGGCGTTTATCAGACTTTCAGATAGGGGAAATGTCAGTGAGCATTCCGATTTCAGTTCCAGAGCGATTCGCCCAATGAGTCCTTGATATTTAGTCGTTTTCAGCCAATTTTCTGGATTTTTAAAAATTTCACTTTTTTGTGAAAATATCCACTAAATGAGGGAATAATATGTGTGAGGGTACCCCAGGAGAGTTCCAAATGTGTGTGGGTAGAATATATATCCCACGGGGGTGAAATTGAAAAAAGTTGAAAAAAATTTTTTTTTGGACTTAGTAATTTTTCCGGCGTTTATCAGACTTTCAGATAGGGAAAATGTCAGTGAGCGTTCCGATTTCAGTTCCAGAGCGATTCGCCCAATGAGTCCTTAATATTTAGTCGTTTTCAGCCAATTTTCTGGATTTTTGAAAATTTCACTTTTTTGTGAAAATATCCACTAAATGAGGGAATAATATGTGTGAGGGTACCCGAGGAGAGTTCCAAATGTGTGTGGGTAGAATATAAATCCCACGGGGATAAAATTGAAAAAAGTTTAAAAAAATTTTTTTTTGGACTTAGTAATTTTTCCGGCGTTTATCAGACTTTCAGATAGGGGAAATGTCAGTGAGCGTTCCGATTTCAGTTCCAGAGCGATTCGCCCAATGAGTCCTTAATATTTCGTCGTTTTCAGCCAATTTTCTGGATTTTTGAAAATTTCACTTTTTTGTGAAAATATCCACTAAATGAGGGAATAATATGTGTGAGGGTACCCCAGGAGAGTTCCAAATGTGTGTGGGTAGAATATAAATCCCACGGGGATAAAATTGAAAAAAGTTGAAAAATTTTTTTTTTTCGACTCAGTAATTTTTCCGGCGTTTATCAGACTTTCAGATAGGGGAAATGTCAGTGAGCATTCCAATTTCAGTTCCAGAGCGATTCGCCCAATGAGTCCTTAATATTTAGTCGTTTTCAGCCAATTTTCTGGATTTTTGAAAATTTCACTTTTTTGTGAAAATATCTACTAAATGAGGGAATAATATGTGTGAGGGTACCCCAGGAGAGTTGCAAATGTGTGTGGGTAGAATATAAATCTCACGGGGATAAAATTGAAAAAAGTTGAGAAAAATTTTTTTTTGGACTTAGTAATTTTTCCGGCGTTTATCAGACTTTCAGATAGGGAAAATGTCAGTGAGCGTTCCGATTTCAGTTCCAGAGCGATTCGCCCAATGAGTCCTTAATATTTAGTCGTTTTCAGCCAATTTTCTGGATTTTTGAAAATTTCACTTTTTTGTGAAAATATCCACTAAATGAGGGAATAATATGTGTGAGGGTACCCCAGGAGAGTTCCAAATGTGTGTGGGTAGAAAATAAATCCCACGGGGATAAAATTGAAAAAAGTTGAAAAAAATTTTTTTTTGGACTTAGTAATTTTTCCGGCGTTTATCAGACTTTCAGATAGGGAAAATGTCAGTGAGCGTTCCGATTTCAGTTCCAGAGCGATTCGCCCAATGAGTCCTTGATATTTAGTCGTTTTAAGCCAATTTTCTGGATTTTTAAAAATTTAACTTTTTTGTGAAGATATCCACTAAATGAGGGAATAATATGTGTGAGGGTACCCCAGGAGAGTTCTAAATGTGTGTGGGTAGAATATATATCCCACGGGGATAAAATTGAAAAAAGTTGAAAAACATTTTTTTTTGGACTTAGTAATTTTTCCGGCGTTTATCAGACTTTCAGATAGGGAAAATGTCAGCGAGCATTCCGATTTCAGTTCCAGAGCGATTCGCCCAATGAGTCCTTAATATTTAGTCGTTTTCATCCAACTTTCTGGATTTTTGAAAATTTCTCTTTTTTGTGAAAATATCAGCTAAATGAGGGAATAATATGTGTGAGGGTACCCCAGGAGAGTTCCAAATGTGTGTGGGTAGAATATATATCCCACGGGGGTAAAATTGAAAAAAGTTGAAAAATTATATTTTTTTGCACTTAGTCATTTTTCCGGCATTTATCAGACTTTCAGATAGGGGAAATGTCAGTGAGCATTCCGATTTCAGTTCCAGAGCGATTCGCCCAATGAGTCCTTAATATTTAGTCGTTTTCAGCCAATTTTCTGGATTTTTGAAAATTTCACTTTTTTGTGAAAATATCCACTAAATGAGGGAATAATATGTGTGAGGGTACCCCAGGAGAGTTCCAAATGTGTGTGGGTAGAATGTAAATCCCACGGGGATAAAATTGAAAAAAGTTGAAAAAAATTTTTTTTTGGACTTAGTAATTTTTCCGGCGTTTATCAGACTTTCAGATAGGGAAAATGTCAGTGAGCATTCCGATTTCAGTTCCAGAGCGATTCGCCCAATGAGTCCTTGATATTTAGTCGTTTTCAGCCAATTTTCTGGATTTTTAAAAATTTCACTTTTTTGTGAAAATATCCACTAAATGAGGGAATAATATGTGTGAGGGTACCCCAGGAGAGTTCCAAATGTGTGTGGGTAGAATATATATCCCACGGGGGTGAAATTGAAAAAAGTTGAAAAAAATTTTTTTTTGGACTTAGTAATTTTTCCGGCGTTTATCAGACTTTCAGATAGGGAAAATGTCAGTGAGCGTTCCGATTTCAGTTCCAGAGCGATTCGCCCAATGAGTCCTTAATATTTAGTCGTTTTCAGCCAATTTTCTGGATTTTTGAAAATTTCACTTTTTTGTGAAAATATCCACTAAATGAGGGAATAATATGTGTGAGGGTACCCGAGGAGAGTTCCAAATGTGTGTGGGTAGAATATAAATCCCACGGGGATAAAATTGAAAAAAGTTTAAAAAAATTTTTTTTTGGACTTAGTAATTTTTCCGGCGTTTATCAGACTTTCAGATAGGGGAAATGTCAGTGAGCGTTCCGATTTCAGTTCCAGAGCGATTCGCCCAATGAGTCCTTAATATTTCGTCGTTTTCAGCCAATTTTCTGGATTTTTGAAAATTTCACTTTTTTGTGAAAATATCCACTAAATGAGGGAATAATATGTGTGAGGGTACCCCAGGAGAGTTCCAAATGTGTGTGGGTAGAATATAAATCCCACGGGGATAAAATTGAAAAAAGTTGAAAAATTTTTTTTTTTCGACTCAGTAATTTTTCCGGCGTTTATCAGACTTTCAGATAGGGGAAATGTCAGTGAGCATTCCAATTTCAGTTCCAGAGCGATTCGCCCAATGAGTCCTTAATATTTAGTCGTTTTCAGCCAATTTTCTGGATTTTTGAAAATTTCACTTTTTTGTGAAAATATCTACTAAATGAGGGAATAATATGTGTGAGGGTACCCCAGGAGAGTTGCAAATGTGTGTGGGTAGAATATAAATCTCACGGGGATAAAATTGAAAAAAGTTGAGAAAAATTTTTTTTTGGACTTAGTAATTTTTCCGGCGTTTATCAGACTTTCAGATAGGGAAAATGTCAGTGAGCGTTCCGATTTCAGTTCCAGAGCGATTCGCCCAATGAGTCCTTAATATTTAGTCGTTTTCAGCCAATTTTCTGGATTTTTGAAAATTTCACTTTTTTGTGAAAATATCCACTAAATGAGGGAATAATATGTGTGAGGGTACCCCAGGAGAGTTCCAAATGTGTGTGGGTAGAAAATAAATCCCACGGGGATAAAATTGAAAAAAGTTGAAAAAAATTTTTTTTTGGACTTAGTAATTTTTCCGGCGTTTATCAGACTTTCAGATAGGGAAAATGTCAGTGAGCGTTCCGATTTCAGTTCCAGAGCGATTCGCCCAATGAGTCCTTGATATTTAGTCGTTTTAAGCCAATTTTCTGGATTTTTAAAAATTTAACTTTTTTGTGAAGATATCCACTAAATGAGGGAATAATATGTGTGAGGGTACCCCAGGAGAGTTCTAAATGTGTGTGGGTAGAATATATATCCCACGGGGATAAAATTGAAAAAAGTTGAAAAACATTTTTTTTTGGACTTAGTAATTTTTCCGGCGTTTATCAGACTTTCAGATAGGGAAAATGTCAGCGAGCATTCCGATTTCAGTTCCAGAGCGATTCGCCCAATGAGTCCTTAATATTTAGTCGTTTTCATCCAACTTTCTGGATTTTTGAAAATTTCTCTTTTTTGTGAAAATATCAGCTAAATGAGGGAATAATATGTGTGAGGGTACCCCAGGAGAGTTCCAAATGTGTGTGGGTAGAATATATATCCCACGGGGGTAAAATTGAAAAAAGTTGAAAAATTATATTTTTTTGCACTTAGTCATTTTTCCGGCATTTATCAGACTTTCAGATAGGGGAAATGTCAGTGAGCATTCCGATTTCAGTTCCAGAGCGATTCGCCCAATGAGTCCTTAATATTTAGTCGTTTTCAGCCAATTTTCTGGATTTTTGAAAATTTCACTTTTTTGTGAAAATATCCACTAAATGAGGGAATAATATGTGTGAGGGTACCCCAGGAGAGTTCCAAATGTGTGTGGGTAGAATGTAAATCCCACGGGGATAAAATTGAAAAAAGTTGAAAAAAATTTTTTTTTGGACTTAGTAATTTTTCCGGCGTTTATCAGACTTTCAGATAGGGAAAATGTCAGTGAGCATTCCGATTTCAGTTCCAGAGCGATTCGCCCAATGAGTCCTTAATATTTAGTCGTTTTTAACCAATTTTCTGGATTTTTGAAAATTTCACTTTTTTGTGAAAATATCCACTAAATGAGGGAATAATATGTGTGAGGGTACCCCAGGAGAGTTCCAAATGTGTGTGGGTAGAATATAAATCCCACGGGGATAAAATTGAAAAAAGTTAAAAAAAATTTTTTTTTGGACTTAGTAATTTTTCCGGCGTTTATCAGACTTTCAGATAGGGGAAATGTCAGTGAGTGTTCCGATTTCAGTTCCAGAGCGATTCGCCCAATGAGTCCTTGATATTTAGTCGTTTTAAGTCAATTTTCTGGATTTTTAAAAATTTCACTTTTTTGTGAAAATATCCACTAAATGAGGGAATAATATGTGTGAGGGTACCCCAGCAGAGTTCCAAATGTGTGTGGGTAGAATATATATCCCACGGGGATAAAATTGAAAAAAGTTGAAAAAAAAATTTTTTTTGGACTTAGTAATTTTTCCGGCATTTATCAGACTTTCAGATAGGGAAAATGTCAGTGAGCATTCCGATTTCAGTTCCAGAGCGATTCGCCCAATGAGTCCTTGATATTTAGTTGTTTTCAGCCAATTTTCTGGATTTTTGAAAATTTCACTTTTTTGTGAAAATATCCACTAAATGAGGGAATAAAATGTGTGAGGGTACCCCAGGAGAGTTCCAAATGTGTGTGGGTAGAATGTAAATCCCACGGGGATAAAATTGCAAAAAGTTGAAAAAAAATTTTTTTTGGACTTAGTAATTTTTCCGGCGTTTATCAGACTTTCAGATAGGGAAAATGTCAGTGAGCGTTCCGATTTCAATTCCAGAGCGATTTTCCCAATGAGTCCTTGATATTTAGTCGTTTTCAGCCAATTTTCTGGATTTTTGAAAATTTCACTTTTTTGTGAAAATATCCACTAAATGAAGGAATAATATGTGTGAGGGTACCCCAGGAGAGTTCCAAATGTGTGTGGGTAGAATATAAATCCCACGGGGATAAAATTTAAAAAAGTTGAAAAAAATTTTTTTTGGGACTTAGTAATTTTTCCGGCGTTTATCAGACTTTCACATAGGGAAAATGTCAGTGAGCGTTCCGGTTTCAGTTCCAGAGCGATTCGCCCAATGAGTCCTTAATATTTAGTCGTTTTCAGCCAATTTTCTGGATTTTTGAAAATTTCACTTTTTTGTGAAAATATCCACTAAATGAGGGAATAATATGTGTGAGGGTACCCCAGGAGAGTTCCAAATGTGTGTGGGTAGAATATAAATCCCACGGGGATAAAATTGAAAAAAGTTGAAAATTTTTTTTTTTTCGACTCAGTAATTTTTCCGGCGTTTATCAGACTTTCAGATAGGGGAAATGTCAGTGAGCGTTCCGATTTCAGTTCCAGAGCGATTCGCCCAATGAGTCCTTAATATTTAGTCGTTTTCAGCCAATTTTCTGGATTTTTGAAAATTTCACTTTTTTGTGAAAATATCTACTAAATGAGGGAATAATATGTGTGAGGGTACCCCAGGAGAGTTGCAAATGTGTGTGGGTAGAATATAAATCCCACGGGGATAAAATTGAAAAAAGTTGAAAAAAATTTTTTTTTGGACTTAGTAATTTTTCCGGCGTTTATCAGACTTTCAGATAGGGAAAATGTCAGTGAGCGTTCCGATTTCAGTTCCAGAGCGATTCGCCCAATGAGTCCTTGATATTTAGTCGTTTTAAGCCAATTTTCTGGATTTTTAAAAATTTAACTTTTTTGTGAAAATATCCACTAAATGAGGGAATAATATGTGTGAGGGTACCCCAGGAGAGTTCTAAATGTGTGTGGGTAGAATATATATCCCACGGGGATAAAATTGAAAAAAGTTGAAAAACATTTTTTTTTGGACTTAGTAATTTTTCCGGCGTTTATCAGACTTTCAGATAGGGAAAATGTCAGCGAGCATTCCGATTTCAGTTCCAGAGCGATTCGCCCAATGAGTCCTTAATATTTAGTCGTTTTCAGCCAACTTTCTGGATTTTTGAAAATTTCTCTTTTTTGTGAAAATATCAGCTAAATGAGGGAATAATATGTGTGAGGGTACCCCAGGAGAGTTCCAAATGTGTGTGGGTAGAATATATATCCCACGGGGGTAAAATTGAAAAAAGTTGAAAAATTGTATTTTTTTGCACTTAGTCATTTTTCCGGCATTTATCAGACTTTCAGATAGGGGAAATGTCAGTGAGCATTTCGATTTCAGTTCCAGAGCGATTCGCCCAATGAGTCCTTAATATTTAGTGGTTTTCAGCCAATTTTCTGGATTTTTGAAAATTTCACTTTTTTGTGAAGATATCCACTAAATGAGGGAATAATATGTGTGAGGGTACCCCAGGAGAGTTCTAAATGTGTGTGGGTAGAATATATATCCCACGGGGGTGAAATTGAAAAAAGTTGAAAAAAATTTTTTTGGGGACTTAGTAATTTTTCCGGCGTTTATCAGACTTTCACATAGGGAAAATGTCAGTGAGCGTTCCGATTTCAGTTCCAGAGCGATTCGCCCAATGAGTCCTTAATATTTAGTCGTTTTCAGCCAATTTTCTGGATTTTTGAAAATTTCACTTTTTTGTGAAAATATCCACTAAATGAGGGAATAATATGTGTGAGGGTACCCCAGGAGAGTTCCAAATGTGTGTGGGTAGAATATAAATCCCACGGGGATAAAATTGAAAAAAGTTGAAAATTTTTTTTTTTTCGACTCAGTAATTTTTCCGGCGTTTATCAGACTTTCAGATAGGGGAAATGTCAGTGAGCGTTCCGATTTCAGTTCCAGAGCGATTCGCCCAATGAGTCCTTAATATTTAGTCGTTTTCAGCCAATTTTCTGGATTTTTGAAAATTTCACTTTTTTGTGAAAATATCTACTAAATGAGGGAATAATATGTGTGAGGGTACCCCAGGAGAGTTGCAAATGTGTGTGGGTAGAATATAAATCCCACGGGGATAAAATTGAAAAAAGTTGAAAAAAATTTTTTTTTGGACTTAGTAATTTTTCCGGCGTTTATCAGACTTTCAGATAGGGAAAATGTCAGTGAGCGTTCCGATTTCAGTTCCAGAGCGATTCGCCCAATGAGTCCTTGATATTTAGTCGTTTTAAGCCAATTTTCTGGATTTTTAAAAATTTAACTTTTTTGTGAAAATATCCACTAAATGAGGGAATAATATGTGTGAGGGTACCCCAGGAGAGTTCTAAATGTGTGTGGGTAGAATATATATCCCACGGGGATAAAATTGAAAAAAGTTGAAAAACATTTTTTTTTGGACTTAGTAATTTTTCCGGCGTTTATCAGACTTTCAGATAGGGAAAATGTCAGCGAGCATTCCGATTTCAGTTCCAGAGCGATTCGCCCAATGAGTCCTTAATATTTAGTCGTTTTCAGCCAACTTTCTGGATTTTTGAAAATTTCTCTTTTTTGTGAAAATATCAGCTAAATGAGGGAATAATATGTGTGAGGGTACCCCAGGAGAGTTCCAAATGTGTGTGGGTAGAATATATATCCCACGGGGGTAAAATTGAAAAAAGTTGAAAAATTGTATTTTTTTGCACTTAGTCATTTTTCCGGCATTTATCAGACTTTCAGATAGGGGAAATGTCAGTGAGCATTTCGATTTCAGTTCCAGAGCGATTCGCCCAATGAGTCCTTAATATTTAGTCGTTTTCAGCCAATTTTCTGGATTTTTGAAAATTTCACTTTTTTGTGAAAATATCCACTAAATGAGGGAATAATATGTGTGAGGGTACCCCAGGAGAGTTCCAAATGTGTGTGGGTAGAATGTAAATCCCACGGGTATAAAATTGAAAAAAGTTGAAAAAAATTTTTTTTTGGACTTAGTAATTTTTCCGGCGTTTATCAGACTTTCAGATAGGGAAAATGTCAGTGAGCATTCCGATTTCAGTTCCAGAGCGATTCGCCCAATGAGTCCTTAATATTTAGTCGTTTTTAACCAATTTTCTGGATTTTTGAAAATTTCACTTTTTTGTGAAAATATCCACTAAATGAGGGAATAATATGTGTGAGGGTACCCCAGGAGAGTTCCAAATGTGTGTGGGTAGAATATAAATCCCACGGGGATAAAATTGAAAAAAGTTAAAAAAAATTTTTTTTTGGACTTAGTAATTTTTCCGGCGTTTATCAGACTTTCAGATAGGGAAAATGTCAGTGAGCATTCCGATTTCAGTTCCAGAGCGATTCGCCCAATGAGTCCTTGATATTTAGTCGTTTTAAGTCAATTTTCTGGATTTTTAAAAATTTCACTTTTTTGTGAAAATATCCACTAAATGAGGGAATAATATGTGTGAGGGTACCCCAGCAGAGTTCCAAATGTGTGTGGGTAGAATATATATCCCACGGGGATAAAATTGAAAAAAGTTGAAAAAAAAATTTTTTTTGGACTTAGTAATTTTTCCGGCGTTTATCAGACTTTCAGATAGGGAAAATGTCAGTGAGCATTCCGATTTCAGTTCCAGAGCGATTCGCCCAATGAGTCCTTAATATTTAGTCGTTTTCAGCCAACTTTCTGGATTTTTGAAAATTTCTCTTTTTTGTGAAAATATCAGCTAAATGAGGGAATAATATGTGTGAGGGTACCCCAGGAGAGTTCCAAATGTGTGTGGGTAGAATATATTTCCCACGGGGGTAAAATTGAAAAAAGTTGAAAAATTGTATTTTTTTGCACTTAGTCATTTTTCCGGCATTTATCAGACTTTCAGATAGGGGAAATGTCAGTGAACATTTCGATTTCAGTTCCAGAGCGATTCGCCCAATGAGTCCTTAATATTTAGTCGTTTTCAGCCAATTTTCTGGATTTTTGAAAATTTCACTTTTTTGTGAAAATATCCACTAAATGAGGGAATAATATGTGTGAGGGTACCCCAGGAGAGTTCCAAATGTGTGTGGGTAGAATGTAAATCCCACGGGGATAAAATTGAAAAAAGTTGAAAAAAATTTTTTTTTGGACTTAGTAATTTTTCCGGCGTTTATCAGACTTTCAGATAGGGAAAATGTCAGAGAGCATTCCGATTTCAGTTCCAGAGCGATTCGCCCAATGAGTCCTTAATATTTAGTCGTTTTCAGCCAATTTTCTGGATTTTTGAAAATTTCACTTTTTTGTGAAAATATCCACTAAATGAGGGAATAATATGTGTTAGGGTACCCCAGGAGAGTTCCAAATGTGTGTGGGTAGAATGTAAATCCCACGGGGATAAAATTGAAAAAAGTTGAAAAAAATTTTTTTTTGGACTTAGTAATTTTTCCGGCGTTTATCAGACTTTCAGATAGGGAAAATGTCAGTGAGCATTCCGATTTCAGTTCCAGAGCGATTCGCCCAATGAGTCCTTAATATTTAGTCGTTTTCAGCCAATTTTCTGGATTTTTGAAAATTTCACTTTTTTGTGAAAATATCCACTAAATGAGGGAATAAAATGTGTGAGGGTACCCCAGGAGAGTTCCAAATGTGTGTGGGTAGAATGTAAATCCCACGGGGATAAAATTGCAAAAAGTTGAAAAAAAATTTTTTTTGGACTTAGTAATTTTTCCGGCGTTTATCAGACTTTCAGATAGGGAAAATGTCAGTGAGCGTTCCGATTTCAATTCCAGAGCGATTTTCCCAATGAGTCCTTGATATTTAGTCGTTTTCAGCCAATTTTCTGGATTTTTGAAAATTTCACTTTTTTGTGAAAATATCCACTAAATGAGGGAATAATATGTGTGAGGGTACCCCAGGAGAGTTCCAAATGTGTGTGGGTAGAATATAAATCCCACGGGGATAAAATTTAAAAAAGTTGAAAAAAATTTTTTTTGGGACTTAGTAATTTTTCCGGCGTTTATCAGACTTTCAGATAGGGGAAATGTCAGTGAGCGTTCCGATTTCAGTTCCAGAGCGATTCGCCCAATGAGTCCTTAATATTTAGTCGTTTTCAGCCAATTTTCTGGATTTTTGAAAATTTCACTTTTTTGTGAAAATATCCACTAAATGAGGGAATAATATGTGTGAGGGTACCCCAGGAGAGTTCCAAATGTGTGTGGGTAGAACATAAATCCCACGGGGATAAAATTGAAAAAAGTTGCAAAAATTTTTTTTTTTCGACTTAGTAATTTTTCCGTCGTTTATCAGACTTTCAGATAGGGAAAATGTCAGTGAGCATTCCGATTTCAGTTCCAGAGCGATTCGCCCAATTATTCCTTAATATTTAGTCGTTTTCAGCCAATTTTCTGGATTTTTGAAAATTTCACTTTTTTGTGAAAATATCCACTAAATGAGGGAATAATATGTGTGAGGGTACGCCAGGAGAGTTCCAAATGTGTGTGGGTAGAATGTAAATCCCACGGGGATAAAATTGAAAAAAGTTGAAAAAAATTTTTTTTTGGACTTAGTAATTTTTCCGGCGTTTATCAGACTTTCAGATAGGGAAAATGTCAGTGAGCATTCCGATTTCAGTTCCAGAGCGATTCGCCCAATGAGTCCTTAATATTTAGTCGTTTTCAGCCAATTTTCTGGATTTTTGAAAATTTCACTTTTTTGTCAAAATATCCACTAAATGAGGGAATAATATGTGTGAGGGTACCCCAGGAGAGTTCCAAATGTGTGTGGGTAGAATATAAATCCCACGGGGATAAAATTGAAAAGAGTTGAAAAAAATTTTTTTTTGGACTTCGTCATTTTTCCGGCGTTTATCAGACTTTCAGATAGGGAAAATGTCAGTGAGTGTTCCGATTTCAGTTCCAGAGCGATTCGCCCAATTATTCCTTAATATTTAGTCGTTTTCAGCCAATTTTCTGGATTTTTGAAAATTTCACTTTTTTGTCAAAATATCCACTAAATGAGGGAATAATATGTGTGAGGGTACCCCAGGAGAGTTCCAAATGTGTGTGGGTAGAATATAAATCCCACGGGGATAAAATTGAAAAAAGTTGAAAAAAATTTTTTTTTGGACTTCGTAATTTTTCCGGCGTTTATCAGACTTTCAGATAGGGAAAATGTCAGTGAGCATTCCGATTTCAGTTCCAGAGCGATTCGCCCAATGAGTCCTTGATATTTAGTTGTTTTCAGCCAATTTTCTGGATTTTTGAAAATTTCACTTTTTTGTGAAAATATCCACTAAATGAGGGAATAATATGTGTGAGGGTACCCCAGGAGAGTTCCAAATGTGTGTGGGTAGAATATAAATTCCACGGGGATAAAATTGAAAAAAGTTGAAAATTTTTTTTTTTTCGACTCAGTAATTTTTCCGGCGTTTATCAGACTTTCAGATAGGGGAAATGTCAGTGAGCGTTCCGATTTCAGTTCCAGAGCGATTCGCCCAATGAGTCCTTAATATTTAGTCGTTTTCAGCCAATTTTCTGGATTTTTGAAAATTTCACTTTTTTGTGAAAATATCTACTAAATGAGGGAATAATATGTGTGAGGGTACCCCAGGAGAGTTGCAAATGTGTGTGGGTAGAATATAAATCCCACGGGGATAAAATTGAAAAAAGTTGAAAAAAATTTTTTTTTGGACTTAGTAATTTTTCCGGCGTTTATCAGACTTTCAGATAGGGGAAATGTCAGTGAGCGTTCCGATTTCAGTTCCAGAGCGATTCGCCCAATGAGTCCTTAATATTTAGTCGTTTTCAGCCAATTTTCTGGATTTTTGAAAATTTCACTTTTTTGTGAAAATATCCACTAAATGAGGGAATAATATGTGTGAGGGTACCCCAGGAGAGTTCCAAATGTGTGTGGGTAGAACATAAATCCCACGGGGATAAAATTGAAAAAAGTTGCAAAAATTTTTTTTTTTCGACTTAGTAATTTTTCCGTCGTTTATCAGACTTTCAGATAGGGAAAATGTCAGTGAGCATTCCGATTTCAGTTCCAGAGCGATTCGCCCAATTATTCCTTAATATTTAGTCGTTTTCAGCCAATTTTCTGGATTTTTGAAAATTTCACTTTTTTGTGAAAATATCCACTAAATGAGGGAATAATATGTGTGAGGGTACGCCAGGAGAGTTCCAAATGTGTGTGGGTAGAATGTAAATCCCACGGGGATAAAATTGAAAAAAGTTGAAAAAAATTTTTTTTTGGACTTAGTAATTTTTCCGGCGTTTATCAGACTTTCAGATAGGGAAAATGTCAGTGAGCATTCCGATTTCAGTTCCAGAGCGATTCGCCCAATGAGTCCTTAATATTTAGTCGTTTTCAGCCAATTTTCTGGATTTTTGAAAATTTCACTTTTTTGTGAAAATATCCACTAAATGAGGGAATAATATGTGTGAGGGTACCCCAGGAGAGTTCCAAATGTGTGTGGGTAGAATATAAATCCCACGGGGATAAAATTGAAAAGAGTTGAAAAAAATTTTTTTTTGGACTTCGTCATTTTTCCGGCGTTTATCAGACTTTCAGATAGGGAAAATGTCAGTGAGTGTTCCGATTTCAGTTCCAGAGCGATTCGCCCAATTATTCCTTAATATTTAGTCGTTTTCAGCCAATTTTCTGGATTTTTGAAAATTTCACTTTTTTGTCAAAATATCCACTAAATGAGGGAATAATATGTGTGAGGGTACCCCAGGAGAGTTCCAAATGTGTGTGGGTAGAATATAAATCCCACGGGGATAAAATTGAAAAAAGTTGAAAAAAATTTTTTTTTGGACTTCGTAATTTTTCCGGCGTTTATCAGACTTTCAGATAGGGAAAATGTCAGTGAGCATTCCGATTTCAGTTCCAGAGCGATTCGCCCAATGAGTCCTTGATATTTAGTTGTTTTCAGCCAATTTTCTGGATTTTTGAAAATTTCACTTTTTTGTGAAAATATCCACTAAATGAGGGAATAATATGTGTGAGGGTACCCCAGGAGAGTTCCAAATGTGTGTGGGTAGAATATAAATTCCACGGGGATAAAATTGAAAAAAGTTGAAAATTTTTTTTTTTTCGACTCAGTAATTTTTCCGGCGTTTATCAGACTTTCAGATAGGGGAAATGTCAGTGAGCGTTCCGATTTCAGTTCCAGAGCGATTCGCCCAATGAGTCCTTAATATTTAGTCGTTTTCAGCCAATTTTCTGGATTTTTGAAAATTTCACTTTTTTGTGAAAATATCTACTAAATGAGGGAATAATATGTGTGAGGGTACCCCAGGAGAGTTGCAAATGTGTGTGGGTAGAATATAAATCCCACGGGGATAAAATTGAAAAAAGTTGAAAAAAATTTTTTTTTGGACTTAGTAATTTTTCCGGCGTTTATCAGACTTTCAGATAGGGAAAATGTCAGTGAGCGTTCCGATTTCAGTTCCAGAGCGATTCGCCCAATGAGTCCTTGATATTTAGTCGTTTTAAGCCAATTTTCTGGATTTTTAAAAATTTAACTTTTTTGTGAAAATATCCACTAAATGAGGGAATAATATGTGTGAGGGTACCCCAGGAGAGTTCTAAATGTGTGTGGGTAGAATATATATCCCACGGGGATAAAATTGAAAAAAGTTGAAAAACATTTTTTTTTGGACTTAGTAATTTTTCCGGCGTTTATCAGACTTTCAGATAGGGAAAATGTCAGCGAGCATTCCGATTTCAGTTCCAGAGCGATTCGCCCAATGAGTCCTTAATATTTAGTCGTTTTCAGCCAACTTTCTGGATTTTTGAAAATTTCTCTTTTTTGTGAAAATATCAGCTAAATGAGGGAATAATATGTGTGAGGGTACCCCAGGAGAGTTCCAAATGTGTGTGGGTAGAATATATATCCCACGGGGGTAAAATTGAAAAAAGTTGAAAAATTGTATTTTTTTGCACTTAGTCATTTTTCCGGCATTTATCAGACTTTCAGATAGGGGAAATGTCAGTGAGCATTTCGATTTCAGTTCCAGCGCGATTCGCCCAATGAGTCCTTAATATTTAGTCGTTTTCAGCCAATTTTCTGGATTTTTGAAAATTTCACTTTTTTGTGAAAATATCCACTAAATGAGGGAATAATATGTGTGAGGGTACCCCAGGAGAGTTCCAAATGTGTGTGGGTAGAATGTAAATCCCACGGGGATAAAATTGAAAAAAGTTGAAAAAAATTTTTTTTTGGACTTAGTAATTTTTCCGGCGTTTATCAGACTTTCAGATAGGGAAAATGTCAGTGAGCATTCCGATTTCAGTTCCAGAGCGATTCGCCCAATGAGTCCTTAGTATTTAGTCGTTTTTAACCAATTTTCTGGATTTTTGAAAATTTCACTTTTTTGTGAAAATATCCACTAAATGAGGGAATAATATGTGTGAGGGTACCCCAGGAGAGTTCCAAATGTGTGTGGGTAGAATATAAATCCCACGGGGATAAAATTGAAAAAAGTTAAAAAAAATTTTTTTTTGGACTTAGTAATTTTTCCGGCGTTTATCAGACTTTCAGATAGGGGAAATGTCAGTGAGTGTTCCGATTTCAGTTCCAGAGCGATTCGCCCAATGAGTCCTTGATATTTAGTCGTTTTAAGTCAATTTTCTGGATTTTTAAAAATTTCACTTTTTTGTGAAAATATCCACTAAATGAGGGAATAATATGTGTGAGGGTACCCCAGCAGAGTTCCAAATGTGTGTGGGTAGAATATATATCCCACGGGGATAAAATTGAAAAAAGTTGAAAAAAAAATTTTTTTTGGACTTAGTAATTTTTCCGGCGTTTATCAGACTTTCAGATAGGGAAAATGTCAGTGAGCATTCCGATTTCAGTTCCAGAGCGATTCGCCCAATGAGTCCTTAATATTTAGTCGTTTTCAGCCAATTTTCTGGATTTTTGAAAATTTCACTTTTTTGTGAAAATATCCACTAAATGAGGGAATAATATGTGTGAGGGTACCCCAGGAGAGTTCCAAATGTGTGTGGGTAGAATATAAATCCCACGGGGATAAAATTGAAAAGAGTTGAAAAAAATTTTTTTTTGGACTTCGTCATTTTTCCGGCGTTTATCAGACTTTCAGATAGGGAAAATGTCAGTGAGTGTTCCGATTTCAGTTCCAGAGCGATTCGCCCAATTATTCCTTAATATTTAGTCGTTTTCAGCCAATTTTCTGGATTTTTGAAAATTTCACTTTTTTGTCAAAATATCCACTAAATGAGGGAGTAATATGTGTGAGGGTACCCCAGGAGAGTTCCAAATGTGTGTGGGTAGAATATAAATCCCACGGGGATAAAATTGAAAAAAGTTGAAAAAAATTTTTTTTTGGACTTCGTAATTTTTCCGGCGTTTATCAGACTTTCAGATAGGGAAAATGTCAGTGAGCATTCCGATTTCAGTTCCAGAGCGATTCGCCCAATGAGTCCTTGATATTTAGTTGTTTTCAGCCAATTTTCTGGATTTTTGAAAATTTCACTTTTTTGTGAAAATATCCACTAAATGAGGGAATAATATGTGTGAGGGTACCCCAGGAGAGTTCCAAATGTGTGTGGGTAGAATATAAATTCCACGGGGATAAAATTGAAAAAAGTTGAAAATTTTTTTTTTTTCGACTCAGTAATTTTTCCGGCGTTTATCAGACTTTCAGATAGGGGAAATGTCAGTGAGCGTTCCGATTTCAGTTCCAGAGCGATTCGCCCAATGAGTCCTTAATATTTAGTCGTTTTCAGCCAATTTTCTGGATTTTTGAAAATTTCACTTTTTTGTGAAAATATCTACTAAATGAGGGAATAATATGTGTGAGGGTACCCCAGGAGAGTTGCAAATGTGTGTGGGTAGAATATAAATCCCACGGGGATAAAATTGAAAAAAGTTGAAAAAAATTTTTTTTTGGACTTAGTAATTTTTCCGGCGTTTATCAGACTTTCAGATAGGGAAAATGTCAGTGAGCGTTCCGATTTCAGTTCCAGAGCGATTCGCCCAATGAGTCCTTGATATTTAGTCGTTTTAAGCCAATTTTCTGGATTTTTAAAAATTTAACTTTTTTGTGAAAATATCCACTAAATGAGGGAATAATATGTGTGAGGGTACCCCAGGAGAGTTCTAAATGTGTGTGGGTAGAATATATATCCCACGGGGATAAAATTGAAAAAAGTTGAAAAACATTTTTTTTTGGACTTAGTAATTTTTCCGGCGTTTATCAGACTTTCAGATAGGGAAAATGTCAGCGAGCATTCCGATTTCAGTTCCAGAGCGATTCGCCCAATGAGTCCTTAATATTTAGTCGTTTTCAGCCAACTTTCTGGATTTTTGAAAATTTCTCTTTTTTGTGAAAATATCAGCTAAATGAGGGAATAATATGTGTGAGGGTACCCCAGGAGAGTTCCAAATGTGTGTGGGTAGAATATATATCCCACGGGGGTAAAATTGAAAAAAGTTGAAAAATTGTATTTTTTTGCACTTAGTCATTTTTCCGGCATTTATCAGACTTTCAGATAGGGGAAATGTCAGTGAGCATTTCGATTTCAGTTCCAGAGCGATTCGCCCAATGAGTCCTTAATATTTAGTCGTTTTCAGCCAATTTTCTGGATTTTTGAAAATTTCACTTTTTTGTGAAAATATCCACTAAATGAGGGAATAATATGTGTGAGGGTACCCCAGGAGAGTTCCAAATGTGTGTGGGTAGAATGTAAATCCCACGGGGATAAAATTGAAAAAAGTTGAAAAAAATTTTTTTTTGGACTTAGTAATTTTTCCGGCGTTTATCAGACTTTCAGATAGGGAAAATGTCAGTGAGCATTCCGATTTCAGTTCCAGAGCGATTCGCCCAATGAGTCCTTAGTATTTAGTCGTTTTTAACCAATTTTCTGGATTTTTGAAAATTTCACTTTTTTGTGAAAATATCCACTAAATGAGGGAATAATATGTGTGAGGGTACCCCAGGAGAGTTCCAAATGTGTGTGGGTAGAATATAAATCCCACGGGGATAAAATTGAAAAAAGTTAAAAAAAATTTTTTTTTGGACTTAGTAATTTTTCCGGCGTTTATCAGACTTTCAGATAGGGGAAATGTCAGTGAGTGTTCCGATTTCAGTTCCAGAGCGATTCGCCCAATGAGTCCTTGATATTTAGTCGTTTTAAGTCAATTTTCTGGATTTTTAAAAATTTCACTTTTTTGTGAAAATATCCACTAAATGAGGGAATAATATGTGTGAGGGTACCCCAGCAGAGTTCCAAATGTGTGTGGGTAGAATATATATCCCACGGGGATAAAATTGAAAAAAGTTGAAAAAAAAATTTTTTTTGGACTTAGTAATTTTTCCGGCATTTATCAGACTTTCAGATAGGGAAAATGTCAGTGAGCATTCCGATTTCAGTTCCAGAGCGATTCGCCCAATGAGTCCTTGATATTTAGTTGTTTTCAGCCAATTTTCTGGATTTTTGAAAATTTCACTTTTTTGTGAAAATATCCACTAAATGAGGGAATAAAATGTGTGAGGGTACCCCAGGAGAGTTCCAAATGTGTGTGGGTAGAATGTAAATCCCACGGGGATAAAATTGCAAAAAGTTGAAAAAAAATTTTTTTTGGACTTAGTAATTTTTCCGGCGTTTATCAGACTTTCAGATAGGGGAAATGTCAGTGAGCGTTCCGATTTCAGTTCCAGAGCGATTCGCCCAATGAGTCCTTGATATTTAGTAGTTTTAAGCCAATTTTCTGGATTTTTAAAAATTTCACTTTTTGTGAAAATATCCACTAAATGAGGGAATAATATGTGTGAGGGTACCCCAGGAGAGTTCCAAATGTGTGTGGGTAGAACATAAATCCCACGGGGATAAAATTGAAAAAAGTTGCAAAATTTTTTTTTTTTCGACTTAGTAATTTTTCCGTCGTTTATCAGACTTTCAGATAGGGGAAATGTCAGTGAGCATTCCGATTTCAGTTCCAGAGTGATTCGCCCAATGAGTCCTTAATATTTAGTCGTTTTCAGCCAATTTTCTGGATTTTTGAAAATTTCACTTTTTTGGGAAAATATCCACTAAATGAGGGAATAATATGTGTTAGGGTACCCCAAGAGAGTTCCAAATGTGTGTGGGTAGAATGTAAATCCCACGGGGATAAAATTGAAAAAAGTTGAAAAAAATTTTTTTTTGGACTTAGTAATTTTTCCGGCGTTTATCAGACTTTCAGATAGGGAAAATGTCAGTGAGCGTTCCGATTTCAATTTCAGAGCGATTTTCCCAATGAGTCCTTGATATTTAGTCGTTTTCAGCCAATTTTCTGGATTTTTGAAAATTTCACTTTTTTGTGAAAATATCCACTAAATGAGGGAATAATATGTGTGAGGGTACCCCAGGAGAGTTCCAAATGTGTGTGGGTAGAATATAAATCCCACGGGGATAAAATTTAAAAAAGTTGAAAAAAATTTTTTTTGGGACTTAGTAATTTTTCCGGCGTTTATCAGACTTTCAGATAGGGGAAATGTCAGTGAGCGTTCCGATTTCAGTTCCAGAGCGATTCGCCCAATGAGTCCTTGATATTTAGTAGTTTTAAGCCAATTTTCTGGATTTTTAAAAATTTCACTTTTTTGTGAAAATATCCACTAAATGAGGGAATAATATGTGTGAGGGTACCCCAGGAGAGTTCCAAATGTGTGTGGGTAGAACATAAATCCCACGGGGATAAAATTGAAAAAAGTTGCAAAATTTTTTTTTTTTCGACTTAGTAATTTTTCCGTCGTTTATCAGACTTTCAGATAAGGGAAATGTCAGTGAGCATTCCGATTTCAGTTCCAGAGCGATTTGCCCAATTATTCCTTAATATTTAGTCGTTTTCAGCCAATTTTCTGGATTTTTGAAAATTTCACTTTTTTGTGAAAATATCCACTAAATGAGGGAATAATATGTGTGAGGGTACCCCAGGAGAGTTCCAAATGTGTGTGGGTAGAACATAAATCCCACGGGGATAAAATTGAAAAAAGTTGCAAAAATTTTTTTTTTTCGACTTAGTAATTTTTCCGTCGTTTATCAGACTTTCAGATAGGGAAAATGTCAGTGAGCATTCCGATTTCAGTTCCAGAGCGATTCGCCCAATTATTCCTTAATATTTAGTCGTTTTCAGCCAATTTTCTGGATTTTTGAAAATTTCACTTTTTTGTGAAAATATCCACTAAATGAGGGAATAATATGTGTGAGGGTACGCCAGGAGAGTTCCAAATGTGTGTGGGTAGAATGTAAATCCCACATGGATAAAATTGAAAAAAGTTGAAAAAAATTTTTTTTTGGACTTAGTAATTTTTCCGGCGTTTATCAGACTTTCAGATAGGGAAAATGTCAGTGAGCATTCCGATTTCAGTTCCAGAGCGATTCGCCCAATGAGTCCTTAATATTTAGTCGTTTTCAGCCAATTTTCTGGATTTTTGAAAATTTCACTTTTTTGTGAAAATATCCACTAAATGAGGGAATAATATGTGTGAGGGTACCCCAGGAGAGTTCCAAATGTGTGTGGGTAGAATATAAATCCCACGGGGATAAAATTGAAAAGAGTTGAATAAAATTTTTTTTTGGACTTCGTCATTTTTCCGGCGTTTATCAGACTTTCAGATAGGGAAAATGTCAGTGAGCGTTCCGATTTCAGTTCCAGAGCGATTCGCCCAATGAGTCCTTGATATTTAGTAGTTTTAAGCCAATTTTCTGGATTTTTAAAAATTTCACTTTTTTGTGAAAATATCCACTAAATGAGGGAATAATATGTGTGAGGGTACCCCAGGAGAGTTCCAAATGTGTGTGGGTAGAACATAAATCCCACGGGGATAAAATTGAAAAAAGTTGCAAAATTTTTTTTTTTTCGACTTAGTAATTTTTCCGTCGTTTATCAGACTTTCAGATAGGGGAAATGTCAGTGAGCATTCCGATTTCAGTTCCAGAGTGATTCGCCCAATGAGTCCTTAATATTTAGTCGTTTTCAGCCAATTTTCTGGATTTTTGAAAATTTCACTTTTTTGTGAAAATATCCACTAAATGAGGGAATAATATGTGTTAGGGTACCCCAGGAGAGTTCCAAATGTGTGTGGGTAGAATGTAAATCCCACGGGGATAAAATTGAAAAAAGTTGAAAAAAATTTTTTTTTGGACTTCGTAATTTTTCCGGCGTTTATCAGACTTTCAGATAGGGAAAATGTCAGTGAGCGTTCCGATTTCAGTTCCAGAGCGATTCGCCCAATGAGTCCTTGATATTTAGTCGTTTTAAGCCAATTTTCTGGATTTTTAAAAATTTCACTTTTTTGTGAAAATATCCACTAAATGAGGGAATAATATGTGTGAGGGTACCCCAGGAGAGTTCCAAATGTGTGTGGGTAGAATATATATCCCACGGGGATAAAATTGAAAAAAGTTGAAAAAAAAATTTTTTTTGGACTTAGTAATTTTCCGGCGTTTATCAGACTTTCAGATAGGGAAAATGTCAGTGAGCATTCCAATTTCAGTTCCAGAGCGATTCGCCCAATGAGTCCTTAATATTTAGTCGTTTTCAGCCAATTTTCTGGATTTTTGAAAATTTCACTTTTTTGTGAAAATATCCACTAAATGAGGGAATAATATGTGTGAGGGTACCCCAGGAGAGTTCCAAATGTGTGTGGGTAGAACATAAATCCCATGGGGATAAAATTGAAAAAAGTTGAAAAAAATTTTTTTTTGGACTTAGTAATTTTTCCGGCGTTTATCAGACTTTCAGATAGGGAAAATGTCAGTGAGCATTCCGATTTCAGTTCCAGAGCGATTCGCCCAATGAGTCCTTAATATTTAGTCGTTTTCAGCCAATTTTCTGGATTTTTGAAAATTTCACTTTTTTGTGAAAATATCCACTAAATGAGGGAATAATATGTGTGAGGGTACCCCAGGAGAGTTCCAAATGTGTGTGGGTAGAACATAAATCCCACGGGGATAAAATTGAAAAAAGTTGCAAAAAATTTTTTTTTTCGACTTAGTAATTTTTCCGTCGTTTATCAGACTTTCAGATAGGGGAAATGTCAGTGAGCATTCCGATTTCAGTTCCAGAGTGATTCGCCCAATGAGTCCTTAATATTTAGTCGTTTTCAGCCAATTTTCTGGATTTTTGAAAATTTCACTTTTTTGTGAAAATATCCACTAAATGAGGGAATAATATGTGTGAGGGTACCCCAGGAGAGTTCCAAATGTGTGTGGGTAGAATATAAATCCCACGGGGATAAAATTGAAAAGAGTTGAAAAACATTTTTTTTTGGACTTCGTCATTTTTCCGGCGTTTATCAGACTTTCAGATAGGGAAAATGTCAGTGAGTGTTCCGATTTCAGTTCCAGAGCGATTCGCCCAATTATTCCTTAATATTTAGTCGTTTTCAGCCAATTTTCTGGATTTTTGAAAATTTCACTTTTTTGTCAAAATATCCACTAAATGAGGGAATAATATGTGTGAGGGTACCCCAGGAGAGTTCCAAATGTGTGTGGGTAGAATATAAATCCCACGGGGATAAAATTGAAAAAAGTTGAAAAAAATTTTTTTTTGGACTTCGTAATTTTTCCGGCGTTTATCAGACTTTCAGATAGGGAAAATGTCAGTGAGCATTCCGATTTCAGTTCCAGAGCGATTCGCCCAATGAGTCCTTGATATTTAGTTGTTTTCAGCCAATTTTCTGGATTTTTGAAAATTTCACTTTTTTGTGAAAATATCCACTAAATGAGGGAATAATATGTGTGAGGGTACCCGAGGAGAGTTCCAAATGTGTGTGGGTAGAATATAAATCCCACGGGGATAAAATTGAAAAAAGTTGAAAAAAATTTTTTTTTGGACTTCGTAATTTTTCCGGCGTTTATCAGACTTTCAGATAGGGAAAATGTCAGTGAGCGTTCCGATTTCAGTTCCAGAGCGATTCGCCCAATGAGTCCTTGATATTTAGTCGTTTTAAGCCAATTTTCTGGATTTTTAAAAATTTCACTTTTTTGTGAAAATATCCACTAAATGAGGGAATAATATGTGTGAGGGTACCCCAGGAGAGTTCCAAATGTGTGTGGGTAGAATATATATCCCACGGGGATAAAATTGAAAAAAGTTGAAAAAAAAATTTTTTTTGGACTTAGTAATTTTTCCGGCGTTTATCAGACTTTCAGATAGGGAAAATGTCAGTGAGCATTCCAATTTCAGTTCCAGAGCGATTCGCCCAATGAGTCCTTAATATTTAGTCGTTTTCAGCCAATTTTCTGGATTTTTGAAAATTTCACTTTTTTGTGAAAATATCCACTAAATGAGGGAATAATATGTGTGAGGGTACCCCAGGAGAGTTCCAAATGTGTGTGGGTAGAACATAAATCCCATGGGGATAAAATTGAAAAAAGTTGAAAAAAATTTTTTTTTGGACTTAGTAATTTTTCCGGCGTTTATCAGACTTTCAGATAGGGAAAATGTCAGTGAGCATTCCGATTTCAGTTCCAGAGCGATTCGCCCAATGAGTCCTTAATATTTAGTCGTTTTCAGCCAATTTTCTGGATTTTTGAAAATTTCACTTTTTTGTGAAAATATCCACTAAATGAGGGAATAATATGTGTGAGGGTACCCCAGGAGAGTTCCAAATGTGTGTGGGTAGAACATAAATCCCACGGGGATAAAATTGAAAAAAGTTGCAAAAAATTTTTTTTTTCGACTTAGTAATTTTTCCGTCGTTTATCAGACTTTCAGATAGGGGAAATGTCAGTGAGCATTCCGATTTCAGTTCCAGAGTGATTCGCCCAATGAGTCCTTAATATTTAGTCGTTTTCAGCCAATTTTCTGGATTTTTGAAAATTTCACTTTTTTGTGAAAATATCCACTAAATGAGGGAATAATATGTGTGAGGGTACCCCAGGAGAGTTCCAAATGTGTGTGGGTAGAATATAAATCCCAAGGGGATAAAATTGAAAAAAGTTGAAAAAATTTTTTTTTTGGACTTAGTAATTTTTCCGTGGTTTATCAGACTTTCAGATAGGGAAAATGTCAGTGAGCGTTCCGATTTCAATTCCAGAGCGATTCGCCCGATGAGTCCTTAATATTTAGTCGTTTTCAGCCAATTTTCTGGATTTTTGAAAATTTCACTTTTTTGTGAAAATATCCGCTAAATGAGGGAATAATATGTGTGAGGGTACCCCAGGAGAGTTCCAAATGTGTGTGGGTAGAATATAAATCCCACGGGGATAAAATTGAAAAAAGTTGAAAAAATTTTTTTTTTGGACTTCGTAATTTTTCCGGCGTTTATCAGACTTTCAGGTAGGGAAAATGTCAGTGAGTGTTCCGATTTCAGTTCCAGAGCGATTCGCCCAATTATTCCTTAATATTTAGTCGTTTTCAGCCAATTTTCTGGATTTTTGAAAATTTCACTTTTTTGTGAAAATATCCACTAAATGAGGGAATAATATGTGTGAGGGTACCCCAGGAGAGTTCCAAATGTGTGTGGGTAGAAGATATATCCCACGGGGGTAAAATTGAAAAAAGTTGAAAAAAATTTTTTTTTGGGACTTAGTCATTTTTCCGGCGTTTATCAGACTTTCAGATAGGTGAAATGTAAGTGAGCATTCCGCTTTCAGTTCCAGAGCGATTCGCCCCTGAGTCCTTGATATTTAGTCGTTTTCAGCCAATTTTCTGGATTTTTGAAAATTTCACTTTTTTGTGAAAATATCCACTAAATGAGGGAATAATATGTGTGAGGGTACCCCAGGAGAGTTCCAAATGTGTGTGGGTAGAATATAAATCCCAGGGGGATAAAATTGAAAAAAGTTGAAAAAAAAATTTTTTTGGACTTAGTAATTTTTCCGGCGTTTATCAGACTTTCAGATAGGGGAAATGTCAGAGAGCGTTCCGATTTCAGTTCCAGAGCGATTCGCCCAATGAGTCCTTAATACTTAGTCGTTTTCAGTCAATTTTCTGGATTTTTGAAAATTTCACTTCTTTGTGAAAATATCCACTAAATGAGGGAATAATATGTGTGAGGGTACCCCAGGAGAGTTCCAAATGTGTGTGGGTAGAACATACATCCCACGGGGATAAAATTGAAAAAAGTTGCAAAAAATTTTTTTTTTCGACTTAGTAATTTTTCCGTCGTTTATCAGACTTTCAGATAGGGGAAATGTCAGTGAGCATTCCGATTTCAGTTCCAGAGTGATTCGCCCAATGAGTCCGTAATATTTAGTCGTTTTCAGCCAATTTTCTGGATTTTTGAAAATTTCACTTTTTTGTGAAAATATCCACTAAATGAGGGAATAATATGTGTGAGGGTACCCCAGGAGATTTGTAAATGTGTGTGGGTAGAATATAAATCCCAAGGGGATAAAATTGAAAATAGTTGAAAAAAAATTTTTTTTGGACTTAGTAATTTTTCCGTGGTTTATCAGACTTTCAGATAGGGGAAATGTCAGTGAGCATTCCGATTTCAGTTCCAGAGTGATTCGCCCAATGAGTCCTTAATATTTAGTCGTTTTCAGCCAATTTTCTGGATTTTTGAAAATTTCACTTTTTTGTGAAAATATCCACTAAATGAGGGAATAATATGTGTGAGGGTACCCCAGGAGAGTTCCAAATGTGTGTGGGTAGAATATAAATCCCAAGGGGATAAAATTGAAAAAAGTTGAAAAAAAATTTTTTTTGGACTTAGTAATTTTTCCGTGGTTTATCAGACTTTCAGATAGGGGAAATGTCAGAGAGCGTTCCGATTTCAGTTCCAGAGCGATTCGCCCAATGAGTCCTTAATACTTAGTCGTTTTCAGTCAATTTTCTGGATTTTTGAAAATTTCACTTCTTTGTGAAAATATCCACTAAATGAGGGAATAATATGTGTGAGGGTACCCCAGGAGAGTTCCAAATGTGTGTGGGTAGAACATACATCCCACGGGGATAAAATTGAAAAAAGTTGCAAAAAATTTTTTTTTTCGACTTAGTAATTTTTCCGTCGTTTATCAGACTTTCAGATAGGGGAAATGTCAGTGAGCATTCCGATTTCAGTTCCAGAGTGATTCGCCCAATGAGTCCGTAATATTTAGTCGTTTTCAGCCAATTTTCTGGATTTTTGAAAATTTCACTTTTTTGTGAAAATATCCACTAAATGAGGGAATAATATGTGTGAGGGTACCCCAGGAGATTTGTAAATGTGTGTGGGTAGAATATAAATCCCAAGGGGATAAAATTGAAAATAGTTGAAAAAAAATTTTTTTTGGACTTAGTAATTTTTCCGTGGTTTATCAGACTTTCAGATAGGGGAAATGTCAGTGAGCATTCCGATTTCAGTTCCAGAGTGATTCGCCCAATGAGTCCTTAATATTTAGTCGTTTTCAGCCAATTTTCTGGATTTTTGAAAATTTCACTTTTTTGTGAAAATATCCACTAAATGAGGGAATAATATGTGTGAGGGTACCCCAGGAGAGTTCCAAATGTGTGTGGGTAGAATATAAATCCCAAGGGGATAAAATTGAAAAAAGTTGAAAAAAAATTTTTTTTGGACTTAGTAATTTTTCCGTGGTTTATCAGACTTTCAGATAGGGGAAATGTCAGTGAGCATTCCGATTTCAGTTCCAGAGTGATTCGCCCAATGAGTCCTTAATATTTAGTCGTTTTCAGCCAATTTTCTGGATTTTTGAAAATTTCACTTTTTTGTGAAAATATCCACTAAATGAGGGAATAATATGTGTGAGGGTACCCCAGGAGAGTTCCAAATGTGTGTGGGTAGAATATAAATCCCAGGGGGATAAAATTGAAAAAAGTTGAAAAAAAAATTTTTTTGGACTTAGTAATTTTTCCGGCGTTTATCAGACTTTCAGATAGGGGAAATGTCAGAGAGCGTTCCGATTTCAGTTCCAGAGCGATTCGCCCAATGAGTCCTTAATACTTAGTCGTTTTCAGTCAATTTTCTGGATTTTTGAAAATTTCACTTCTTTGTGAAAATATCCACTAAATGAGGGAATAATATGTGTGAGGGTACCCCAGGAGAGTTCCAAATGTGTGTGGGTAGAACATACATCCCACGGGGATAAAATTGAAAAAAGTTGCAAAAAATTTTTTTTTTCGACTTAGTAATTTTTCCGTCGTTTATCAGACTTTCAGATAGGGGAAATGTCAGTGAGCATTCCGATTTCAGTTCCAGAGTGATTCGCCCAATGAGTCCGTAATATTTAGTCGTTTTCAGCCAATTTTCTGGATTTTTGAAAATTTCACTTTTTTGTGAAAATATCCACTAAATGAGGGAATAATATGTGTGAGGGTACCCCAGGAGATTTGTAAATGTGTGTGGGTAGAATATAAATCCCAAGGGGATAAAATTGAAAATAGTTGAAAAAAAATTTTTTTTGGACTTAGTAATTTTTCCGTGGTTTATCAGACTTTCAGATAGGGGAAATGTCAGTGAGCATTCCGATTTCAGTTCCAGAGTGATTCGCCCAATGAGTCCTTAATATTTAGTCGTTTTCAGCCAATTTTCTGGATTTTTGAAAATTTCACTTTTTTGTGAAAATATCCACTAAATGAGGGAATAATATGTGTGAGGGTACCCCAGGAGAGTTCCAAATGTGTGTGGGTAGAATATAAATCCCAAGGGGATAAAATTGAAAAAAGTTGAAAAAAAATTTTTTTTGGACTTAGTAATTTTTCCGTGGTTTATCAGACTTTCAGATAGGGGAAATGTCAGTGAGCATTCCGATTTCAGTTCCAGAGTGATTCGCCCAATGAGTCCTTAATATTTAGTCGTTTTCAGCCAATTTTCTGGATTTTTGAAAATTTCACTTTTTTGTGAAAATATCCACTAAATGAGGGAATAATATGTGTGAGGGTACCCCAGGAGAGTTCCAAATGTGTGTGGGTAGAATATAAATCCCAAGGGGATAAAATTGAAAAAAGTTGAAAAAAAATTTTTTTTGGACTTAGTAATTTTTCCGTGGTTTATCAGACTTTCAGATAGGGGAAATGTCAGTGAGCATTCCGATTTCAGTTCCAGAGTGATTCGCCCAATGAGTCCTTAATATTTAGTCGTTTTCAGCCAATTTTCTGGATTTTTGAAAATTTCACTTTTTTGTGAAAATATCCACTGAATGAGGGAATAATATGTGTGAGGGTACCCCAGGAGAGTTCCAAATGTGTGTGGGTAGAACATAAATCCCACGGGGATAAAATTGAAAAAAGTTGCAAAAAATTTTTTTTTTCGACTTAGTAATTTTTCCGTCGTTTATCAGACTTTCAGATAGGGGAAATGTCAGTGAGCATTCCGATTTCAGTTCCAGAGTGATTCGCCCAATGAGTCCTTAATATTTAGTCGTTTTCAGCCAATTTTCTGGATTTTTGATAATTTCACTTTTTTGTGAAAATATCCACTAAATGAGGGAATAATATGTGTGAGGGTACCCCAGGAGAGTTCCAAATGTGTGTGGGTAGAATATAAATCTCAAGGGGATAAAATTGAAAAAAGTTGAAAAAAAATTTTTTTTGGACTTAGTAATTTTTCCGTGGTTTATCAGACTTTCAGATAGGGGAAATGTCAGTGAGCATTCCGATTTCAGTTCCAGAGTGATTCGCCCAATGAGTCCTTAATATTTAGTCGTTTTCAGCCAATTTTCTGGATTTTTGAAAATTTCACTTTTTTGTGAAAATATCCACTAAATGAGGGAATTATATGTGTGAGGGTACCCCAGGAGAGTTCCAAATGTGTGTGGGTAGAATATAAATCCCAAGGGGATAAAATTGAAAAAAGTTGAAAAAAATTTTTTTTTGGACTTAGTAATTTTTCCGGCGTTTATCAGACTTTCAGATAGGGAAAATGTCAGTGAGCGTTCCGATTTCAATTCCAGAGCGATTCGCCCAATGAGTCCTTAATATTTCGTCGTTTTCAGCCAATTTTCTGGATTTTTGAAAATTTCACTTTTTTGTGAAAATATCCACTAAATGAGGGAATAATATGTGTGAGGGTACCCCAGGAGAGTTCCAAATGTGTGTGGGTAGAATATAAATCCCAAGGGGATAAAATTGAAAAAAGTTGAAAAAAATTTTTTTTTGGACTTAGTAATTTTTCCGGCGTTTATCAGACTTTCAGATAGGGAAAATGTCAGTGAGCGTTCCGATTTCAATTCCAGAGCGATTCGCCCAATGAGTCCTTAATATTTAGTCGTTTTCAGCCAATTTTCTGGATTTTTGAAAATTTCACTTTTTTGTGAAAATATCCACTAAATGAGGGAATTATATGTGTGAGGGTACCCCAGGAGAGTTCCAAATGTGTGTGGGTAGAACATAAATCCCACGGGGATAAAATTGAAAAAAGTTGAAAAAATTTTTTTGTTGAACTTAGTAATTTTTCCGGCGTTTATCAGACTTTCAGATAGGGGAAATGTCAGTGAGCATTCCGATTTCAGTTCCAGAGTGATTCGCCCAGTGAGTCCTTAATATTTAGTCGTTTTCAGCCAATTTTCTGGATTTTTGAAAATTTCACTTTTTTGTGAAAATATCCACTAAATGAGGGAATAATATGTGTGAGGGTACCCCAGGAGAGTTCCAAATGTGTGTGGGTAGAATATAAATCCCAAGGGGATAAAATTGAAAAAAGTTGAAAAAATTTTTTTTTTGGACTTAGTAATTTTTCCGTGGTTTATCAGACTTTCAGATAGGGGAAATGTCAGTGAGCATTCCGTTTTCAGTTCCAGAGTGATTCGCCGAATGAGTCCTTAATATTTAGTCGTTTTCAGCCAATTTTCTGGATTTTTGAAAATTTCACTTTTTTGTGAAAATATCCACTAAATGAGGGAATAATATGTGTGAGGGTACCCCAGGAGAGTTCCAAATGTGTGTGGGTAGAATATAAATCCCACGGGGATAAAATTGAAAAAGTTGAAAAAAATTTTTTTTTGGACTTCGTAATTTTTCCGGCGTTTATCAGACTTTCAGATAGGGAAAATGTCAGTGAGCGTTCCGATTTCAATTCCAGAGCGATTCGCCCGATGAGTCCTTAATATTTAGTCGTTTTCAGCCAATTTTCTGGATTTTTGAAAATTTCACTTTTTTGTGAAAATATCCGCTAAATGAGGGAATAATATGTGTGAGGGTACCCCAGGAGAGTTCCAAATGTGTGTGGGTAGAACATAAATCCCACGGGGATAAAATTGAAAAAAGTTGCAAAAATTTTTTTTTTTCGACTTAGTAATTTTTCCGTCGTTTATCAGACTTTCAGATAGGGGAAATGTCAGTGAGCATTCCGATTTCAGTTCCAGAGTGATTCGCCCAATGAGTCCTTAATATTTAGTCGTTTTCAGCCAATTTTCTGGATTTTTGAAAATTTCACTTTTTTGTGAAAATATCCACTAAATGAGGGAATAATATGTGTGAGGGTACCCCAGGAGAGTTCCAAATGTGTGTGGGTAGAATATAAATCCCAAGGGGATAAAATTGAAAAAAGTTGAAAAAAAATTTTTTTTGGACTTAGTAATTTTTCCGTGGTTTATCAGACTTTCAGATAGGGGAAATGTCAGTGAGCATTCCGATTTCAGTTCCAGAGTGATTCGCCCAATGAGTCCTTAATATTTAGTCGTTTTCAGCCAATTTTCTGGATTTTTGAAAATTTCACTTTTTTGTGAAAATATCCACTAAATGAGGGAATTATATGTGTGAGGGTACCCCAGGAGAGTTCCAAATGTGTGTGGGTAGAACATAAATCCCACGGGGATAAAATTGAAAAAAGTTGAAAAAAATTTTTTGTTGAACTTAGTAATTTTTCCGGCGTTTATCAGACTTTCAGATAGGGGAAATGTCAGTGAGCATTCCGATTTCAGTTCCAGAGTGATTCGCCCAGTGAGTCCTTAATATTTAGTCGTTTTCAGCCAATTTTCTGGATTTTTGAAAATTTCACTTTTTTGTGAAAATATCCACTAAATGAGGGAATAATATGTGTGAGGGTACCCCAGGAGAGTTCCAAATGTGTGTGGGTAGAATATAAATCCCAAGGGGATAAAATTGAAAAAAGTTGAAAAAAATTTTTTTTTGGACTTAGTAATTTTTCCGGCGTTTATCAGACTTTCAGATAGGGAAAATGTCAGTGAGCGTTCCGATTTCAATTCCAGAGCGATTCGCCCAATGAGTCCTTAATATTTCGTCGTTTTCAGCCAATTTTCTGGATTTTTGAAAATTTCACTTTTTTGTGAAAATATCCACTAAATGAGGGAATAATATGTGTGAGGGTACCCCAGGAGAGTTCCAAATGTGTGTGGGTAGAATATAAATCCCAAGGGGATAAAATTGAAAAAAGTTGAAAAAAATTTTTTTTTGGACTTAGTAATTTTTCCGGCGTTTATCAGACTTTCAGATAGGGAAAATGTCAGTGAGCATTCCGATTTCAATTCCAGAGCGATTCGCCCAATGAGTCCTTAATATTTAGTCGTTTTCAGCCAATTTTCTGGATTTTTGAAAATTTCACTTTTTTGTGAAAATATCCACTAAATGAGGGAATTATATGTGTGAGGGTACCCCAGGAGAGTTCCAAATGTGTGTGGGTAGAACATAAATCCCACGGGGATAAAATTGAAAAAAGTTGAAAAAAAATTTTTGTTGAACTTAGTAATTTTTCCGGCGTTTATCAGACTTTCAGATAGGGGAAATGTCAGTGAGCATTCCGATTTCAGTTCCAGAGTGATTCGCCCAATGAGTCCTTAATATTTAGTCGTTTTCAGCCAATTTTCTGGATTTTTGAAAATTTCACTTTTTTGTGAAAATATCCACTAAATGAGGGAATAATATGTGTGAGGGTACCCCAGGAGAGTTCCAAATGTGTGTGGGTAGAATATAAATCCCAAGGGGATAAAATTGAAAAAAGTTGAAAAAAATTTTTTTTTGGACTTAGTAATTTTTCCGGCGTTTATCAGACTTTCAGATAGGGAAAATGTCAGTGAGCGTTCCGATTTCAATTCCAGAGCGATTCGCCCAATGAGTCCTTAATATTTAGTCGTTTTCAGCCAATTTTCTGGATTTTTGAAAATTTCACTTTTTTGTGAAAATATCCACTAAATGAGGGAATTATATGTGTGAGGGTACCCCAGGAGAGTTCCAAATGTGTGTGGGTAGAATATAAATCCCAAGGGGATAAAATTGAAAAAAGTTGAAAAAAATTTTTTTTTGGACTTAGTAATTTTTCCGGCGTTTATCAGACTTTCAGATAGGGGAAATGTCAGTGAGCATTCCGATTTCAGTTCCAGAGTGATTCGCCCAATGAGTCCTTAATATTTAGTCGTTTTCAGCCAATTTTCTGGATTTTTGAAAATTTCACTTTTTTGTGAAAATATCCACTAAATGAGGGAATAATATGTGTGAGGGTACCCCAGGAGAGTTCCAAATGTGTGTGGGTAGAATATAAATCCCACGGGGATAAAATTGAAAAAAGTTGAAAAAAATTTTTTTTTGGACTTAGTAATTTTTCCGGCATTTATCATACTTTCAGATAGGGGAAATGTCAGTGAGCGTTCCGATTTCAGTTCCAGAGCGATTCGCCCAATGAGTCTTTGATATTTAGTCGTTTTCAGCCAATTTTCTGGATTTTTGAAAATTTCACTTTTTTGTGAAAATATCCACTAAATGAGGGAATAATATGTGTGAGGGTACCCCAGGAGAGTTCCAAATGTGTGTGGGTAGAATATAAATCCCACGGGGATAAAATTGAAAAAAGTTGCAAAAAATTTTTTTTTTCGACTTAGTAATTTTTCCGTCGTTTATCAGACTTTCAGATAGGGGAAATGTCAGTGAGCATTCCGATTTCAGTTCCAGAGTGATTCGCCCAATGAGTCCTTAATATTTAGTCGTTTTCAGCCAATTTTCTGGATTTTTGAAAATTTCACTTTTTTGTGAAAATATCCACTAAATGAGGGAATTATATGTGTGAGGGTACCCCAGGAGAGTTCCAAATGTGTGTGGGTAGAATATAAATCCCAAGGGGATAAAATTGAAAAAAGTTGAAAAAAATTTTTTTTTGGACTTTGTAATTTTTCCGTGGTTTATCAGACTTTCAGATAGGGGAAATGTCAGTGAGCATTCCGATTTCAGTTCCAGAGTGATTCGCCCAATGAGTCCTTAATATTTAGTCGTTTTCAGCCAATTTTCTGGATTTTTGAAAATTTCACTTTTTTGTGAAAATATCCACTAAATGAGGGAATAATATGTGTGAGGGTACCCCAGGAGAGTTCCAAATGTGTGTGGGTAGAATATAAATCCCAAGGGGATAAAATTGAAAAAAGTTGAAAAAAATTTTTTTTTGGACTTTGTAATTTTTCCGTGGTTTATCAGACTTTCAGATAGGGGAAATGTCAGTGAGCATTCCGATTTCAGTTCCAGAGTGATTCGCCCAATGAGTCCTTAATATTTAGTCGTTTTCAGCCAATTTTCTGGATTTTTGAAAATTTCACTTTTTTGTGAAAATATCCACTAAATGAGGGAATAATATGTGTGAGGGTACCCCAGGAGAGTTCCAAATGTGTGTGGGTAGAATATAAATCCCACGGGGATAAAATTGAAAAAAGTTGCAAAAATTTTTTTTTTTCGACTTAGTAATTTTTCCGTCGTTTATCAGACTTTCAGATAGGGGAAATGTCAGTGAGCATTCCGATTTCAGTTCCAGAGTGATTCGCCCAATGAGTCCTTAATATTTAGTCGTTTTCAGCCAATTTTCTGGATTTTTGAAAATTTCACTTTTTTGTGAAAATATCCACTAAATGAGGGAATAATATGTGTGAGGGTACCCCAGGAGAGTTCCAAATGTGTGTGGGTAGAATATAAATCCCAAGGGGATAAAATTGAAAAAAGTTGAAAAAAAATTTTTTTTGGACTTAGTAATTTTTCCGTGGTTTATCAGACTTTCAGATAGGGGAAATGTCAGTGAGCATTCCGATTTCAGTTCCAGAGTGATTCGCCCAATGAGTCCTTAATATTTAGTCGTTTTCAGCCAATATTCTGGATTTTTGAAAATTTCACTTTTTTGTGAAAATATCCACTAAATGAGGGAATTATATGTGTGAGGGTAACCCAGGAGAGTTCCAAATGTGTGTGGGTAGAACATAAATCCCACGGGGATAAAATTGAAAAAAGTTGAAAAAAATTTTTTGTTGAACTTAGTAATTTTTCCGGCGTTTATCAGACTTTCAGATAGGGGAAATGTCAGTGAGCATTCCGATTTCAGTTCCAGAGTGATTCGCCCAGTGAGTCCTTAATATTTAGTCGTTTTCAGCCAATTTTCTGGATTTTTGAAAATTTCACTTTTTTGTGAAAATATCCACTAAATGAGGGAATAATATGTGTGAGGGTACCCCAGGAGAGTTCCAAATGTGTGTGGGTAGAATATAAATCCCAAGGGGATAAAATTGAAAAAAGTTGAAAAAAATTTTTTTTTGGACTTAGTAATTTTTCCGGCGTTTATCAGACTTTCAGATAGGGAAAATGTCAGTGAGCGTTCCGATTTCAATTCCAGAGCGATTCGCCCAATGAGTCCTTAATATTTAGTCGTTTTCAGCCAATTTTCTGGATTTTTGAAAATTTCACTTTTTTGTGAAAATATCCACTAAATGAGGGAATTATATGTGTGAGGGTACCCCAGGAGAGTTCCAAATGTGTGTGGGTAGAATATAAATCCCAAGGGGATAAAATTGAAAAAAGTTGAAAAAAATTTTTTTTTGGACTTAGTAATTTTTCCGGCGTTTATCAGACTTTCAGATAGGGGAAATGTCAGTGAGCATTCCGATTTCAGTTCCAGAGTGATTCGCCCAATGAGTCCTTAATATTTAGTCGTTTTCAGCCAATTTTCTGGATTTTTGAAAATTTCACTTTTTTGTGAAAATATCCACTAAATGAGGGAATAATATGTGTGAGGGTACCCCAGGAGAGTTCCAAATGTGTGTGGGTAGAATATAAATCCCACGGGGATAAAATTGAAAAAAGTTGAAAAAAATTTTTTTTTGGACTTAGTAATTTTTCCGGCATTTATCATACTTTCAGATAGGGGAAATGTCAGTGAGCGTTCCGATTTCAGTTCCAGAGCGATTCGCCCAATGAGTCTTTGATATTTAGTCGTTTTCAGCCAATTTTCTGGATTTTTGAAAATTTCACTTTTTTGTGAAAATATCCACTAAATGAGGGAATAATATGTGTGAGGGTACCCCAGGAGAGTTCCAAATGTGTGTGGGTAGAATATAAATCCCAAGGGGATAAAATTGAAAAAAGTTGAAAAAAAATTTTTTTTGGACTTAGTAATTTTTCCGTGGTTTATCAGACTTTCAGATAGGGGAAATGTCAGTGAGCATTCCGATTTCAGTTCCAGAGTGATTCGCCCAATGAGTCCTTAATATTTAGTCGTTTTCAGCCAATTTTCTGGATTTTTGAAAATTTCACTTTTTTGTGAAAATATCCACTAAATGAGGGAATAATATGTGTGAGGGTACCCCAGGAGAGTTCCAAATGTGTGTGGGTAGAATATAAATCCCAAGGGGATAAAATTGAAAAAAGTTGAAAAAAATTTTTTTTGGGACTTAGTCATTTTTCCGGCGTTTATCAGACTTTCAGATAGGTGAAATGTGAGTGAGCATTCCGCTTTCAGTTCCAGAGCGATTCGCCCCATGAGTCCTTGATATTTAGTCGTTTTCAGCCAATTTTCTGGATTTTTGAAAATTTCACTTTTTTGTGAAAATATCCACTAAATGAGGGAATAATATGTGTGAGGGTACCCCAGGAGAGTTCCAAATGTGTGTGGGTAGAATATAAATCCCACGGGGATAAAATTGAAAAAAGTTGCAAAAAATTTTTTTTTTCGACTTAGTAATTTTTCCGTCGTTTATCAGACTTTCAGATAGGGGAAATGTCAGTGAGCATTCCGATTTCAGTTCCAGAGTGATTCGCCCAATGAGTCCTTAATATTTAGTCGTTTTCAGCCAATTTTCTGGATTTTTGAAAATTTCACTTTTTTGTGAAAATATCCACTAAATGAGGGAATTATATGTGTGAGGGTACCCCAGGAGAGTTCCAAATGTGTGTGGGTAGAATATAAATCCCAAGGGGATAAAATTGAAAAAAGTTGAAAAAAATTTTTTTTTGGACTTTGTAATTTTTCCGTGGTTTATCAGACTTTCAGATAGGGGAAATGTCAGTGAGCATTCCGATTTCAGTTCCAGAGTGATTCGCCCAATGAGTCCTTAATATTTAGTCGTTTTCAGCCAATTTTCTGGATTTTTGAAAATTTCACTTTTTTGTGAAAATATCCACTAAATGAGGGAATAATATGTGTGAGGGTACCCCAGGAGAGTTCCAAATGTGTGTGGGTAGAATATAAATCCCAAGGGGATAAAATTGAAAAAAGTTGAAAAAAATTTTTTTTTGGACTTTGTAATTTTTCCGTGGTTTATCAGACTTTCAGATAGGGGAAATGTCAGTGAGCATTCCGATTTCAGTTCCAGAGTGATTCGCCCAATGAGTCCTTAATATTTAGTCGTTTTCAGCCAATTTTCTGGATTTTTGAAAATTTCACTTTTTTGTGAAAATATCCACTAAATGAGGGAATAATATGTGTGAGGGTACCCCAGGAGAGTTCCAAATGTGTGTGGGTAGAATATAAATCCCACGGGGATAAAATTGAAAAAAGTTGCAAAAATTTTTTTTTTTCGACTTAGTAATTTTTCCGTCGTTTATCAGACTTTCAGATAGGGGAAATGTCAGTGAGCATTCCGATTTCAGTTCCAGAGTGATTCGCCCAATGAGTCCTTAATATTTAGTCGTTTTCAGCCAATTTTCTGGATTTTTGAAAATTTCACTTTTTTGTGAAAATATCCACTAAATGAGGGAATAATATGTGTGAGGGTACCCCAGGAGAGTTCCAAATGTGTGTGGGTAGAATATAAATCCCAAGGGGATAAAATTGAAAAAAGTTGAAAAAAAATTTTTTTTGGACTTAGTAATTTTTCCGTGGTTTATCAGACTTTCAGATAGGGGAAATGTCAGTGAGCATTCCGATTTCAGTTCCAGAGTGATTCGCCCAATGAGTCCTTAATATTTAGTCGTTTTCAGCCAATATTCTGGATTTTTGAAAATTTCACTTTTTTGTGAAAATATCCACTAAATGAGGGAATTATATGTGTGAGGGTAACCCAGGAGAGTTCCAAATGTGTGGGGGTAGAACATAAATCCCACGGGGATAAAATTGAAAAAAGTTGAAAAAAATTTTTTGTTGAACTTAGTAATTTTTCCGGCGTTTATCAGACTTTCAGATAGGGGAAATGTCAGTGAGCATTCCGATTTCAGTTCCAGAGTGATTCGCCCAGTGAGTCCTTAATATTTAGTCGTTTTCAGCCAATTTTCTGGATTTTTGAAAATTTCCCTTTTTTGTGAAAATATCCACTAAATGAGGGAATAATATGTGTGAGGGTACCCCAGGAGAGTTCCAAATGTGTGTGGGTAGAATATAAATCCCAAGGGGATAAAATTGAAAAAAGTTGAAAAAAATTTTTTTTTGGACTTAGTAATTTTTCCGGCGTTTATCAGACTTTCAGATAGGGAAAATGTCAGTGAGCGTTCCGATTTCAATTCCAGAGCGATTCGCCCAATGAGTCCTTAATATTTCGTCGTTTTCAGCCAATTTTCTGGATTTTTGAAAATTTCACTTTTTTGTGAAAATATCCACTAAATGAGGGAATAATATGTGTGAGGGTACCCCAGGAGAGTTCCAAATGTGTGTGGGTAGAATATAAATCCCAAGGGGATAAAATTGAAAAAAGTTGAAAAAAATTTTTTTTTGGACTTAGTAATTTTTCCGGCGTTTATCAGACTTTCAGATAGGGAAAATGTCAGTGAGCGTTCCGATTTCAATTCCAGAGCGATTCGCCCAATGAGTCCTTAATATTTAGTCGTTTTCAGCCAATTTTCTGGATTTTTGAAAATTTCACTTTTTTGTGAAAATATCCACTAAATGAGGGAATAATATGTGTGAGGGTACCCCAGGAGAGTTCCAAATGTGTGTGGGTAGAATATAAATCCCAAGGGGATAAAATTGAAAAAAGTTGAAAAAAAATTTTTTTTGGACTTAGTAATTTTTCCGTGGTTTATCAGACTTTCAGATAGGGGAAATGTCAGTGAGCATTCCGATTTCAGTTCCAGAGTGATTCGCCCAATGAGTCCTTAATATTTAGTCGTTTTCAGCCAATTTTCTGGATTTTTGAAAATTTCACTTTTTTGTGAAAATATCCACTAAATGAGGGAATAATATGTGTGAGGGTACCCCAGGAGAGTTCCAAATGTGTGTGGGTAGAATATAAATCCCAAGGGGATAAAATTGAAAAAAGTTGAAAAAAATTTTTTTTGGGACTTAGTCATTTTTCCGGCGTTTATCAGACTTTCAGATAGGTGAAATGTGAGTGAGCATTCCGCTTTCAGTTCCAGAGCGATTCGCCCCATGAGTCCTTGATATTTAGTCGTTTTCAGCCAATTTTCTGGATTTTTGAAAATTTCACTTTTTTGTGAAAATATCCACTAAATGAGGGAATAATATGTGTGAGGGTACCCCAGGAGAGTTCCAAATGTGTGTGGGTAGAATATAAATCCCACGGGGATAAAATTGAAAAAAGTTGCAAAAAATTTTTTTTTTCGACTTAGTAATTTTTCCGTCGTTTATCAGACTTTCAGATAGGGGAAATGTCAGTGAGCATTCCGATTTCAGTTCCAGAGTGATTCGCCCAATGAGTCCTTAATATTTAGTCGTTTTCAGCCAATTTTCTGGATTTTTGAAAATTTCACTTTTTTGTGAAAATATCCACTAAATGAGGGAATTATATGTGTGAGGGTACCCCAGGAGAGTTCCAAATGTGTGTGGGTAGAATATAAATCCCAAGGGGATAAAATTGAAAAAAGTTGAAAAAAATTTTTTTTTGGACTTTGTAATTTTTCCGTGGTTTATCAGACTTTCAGATAGGGGAAATGTCAGTGAGCATTCCGATTTCAGTTCCAGAGTGATTCGCCCAATGAGTCCTTAATATTTAGTCGTTTTCAGCCAATTTTCTGGATTTTTGAAAATTTCACTTTTTTGTGAAAATATCCACTAAATGAGGGAATAATATGTGTGAGGGTACCCCAGGAGAGTTCCAAATGTGTGTGGGTAGAATATAAATCCCAAGGGGATAAAATTGAAAAAAGTTGAAAAAAATTTTTTTTTGGACTTTGTAATTTTTCCGTGGTTTATCAGACTTTCAGATAGGGGAAATGTCAGTGAGCATTCCGATTTCAGTTCCAGAGTGATTCGCCCAATGAGTCCTTAATATTTAGTCGTTTTCAGCCAATTTTCTGGATTTTTGAAAATTTCACTTTTTTGTGAAAATATCCACTAAATGAGGGAATAATATGTGTGAGGGTACCCCAGGAGAGTTCCAAATGTGTGTGGGTAGAATATAAATCCCACGGGGATAAAATTGAAAAAAGTTGAAAAAAATTTTTTTTTGGACTTCGTAATTTTTCCGGCGTTTATCAGACTTTCAGATAGGGAAAATGTCAGTGAGCGTTCCAATTTCAATTCCAGAGCGATTCGCCCGATGAGTCCTTAATATTTAGTCGTTTTCAGCCAATTTTCTGGATTTTTGAAAATTTCACTTTTTTGTGAAAATATCCGCTAAATGAGGGAATAATATGTGTGAGGGTACCCCAGGAGAGTTCCAAATGTGTGTGGGTAGAACATAAATCCCACGGGGATAAAATTGAAAAAAGTTGCAAAAATTTTTTTTTTTCGACTTAGTAATTTTTCCGTCGTTTATCAGACTTTCAGATAGGGGAAATGTCAGTGAGCATTCCGATTTCAGTTCCAGAGTGATTCGCCCAATGAGTCCTTAATATTTAGTCGTTTTCAGCCAATTTTCTGGATTTTTGAAAATTTCACTTTTTTGTGAAAATATCCACTAAATGAGGGAATAATATGTGTGAGGGTACCCCAGGAGAGTTCCAAATGTGTGTGGGTAGAATATAAATCCCAAGGGGATAAAATTGAAAAAAGTTGAAAAAAAATTTTTTTTGGACTTAGTAATTTTTCCGTGGTTTATCAGACTTTCAGATAGGGGAAATGTCAGTGAGCATTCCGATTTCAGTTCCAGAGTGATTCGCCCAATGAGTCCTTAATATTTAGTCGTTTTCAGCCAATTTTCTGGATTTTTGAAAATTTCACTTTTTTGTGAAAATATCCACTAAATGAGGGAATTATATGTGTGAGGGTAACCCAGGAGAGTTCCAAATGTGTGTGGGTAGAACATAAATCCCACGGGGATAAAATTGAAAAAAGTTGAAAAAAATTTTTTGTTGAACTTAGTAATTTTTCCGGCGTTTATCAGACTTTCAGATAGGGGAAATGTCAGTGAGCATTCCGATTTCAGTTCCAGAGTGATTCGCCCAGTGAGTCCTTAATATTTAGTCGTTTTCAGCCAATTTTCTGGATTTTTGAAAATTTCACTTTTTTGTGAAAATATCCACTAAATGAGGGAATAATATGTGTGAGGGTACCCCAGGAGAGTTCCAAATGTGTGTGGGTAGAATATAAATCCCAAGGGGATAAAATTGAAAAAAGTTGAAAAAAATTTTTTTTTGGACTTAGTAATTTTTCCGGCGTTTATCAGACTTTCAGATAGGGAAAATGTCAGTGAGCGTTCCGATTTCAATTCCAGAGCGATTCGCCCAATGAGTCCTTAATATTTCGTCGTTTTCAGCCAATTTTCTGGATTTTTGAAAATTTCACTTTTTTGTGAAAATATCCACTAAATGAGGGAATAATATGTGTGAGGGTACCCCAGGAGAGTTCCAAATGTGTGTGGGTAGAATATAAATCCCAAGGGGATAAAATTGAAAAAAGTTGAAAAAAATTTTTTTTTGGACTTAGTAATTTTTCCGGCGTTTATCAGACTTTCAGATAGGGAAAATGTCAGTGAGCGTTCCGATTTCAATTCCAGAGCGATTCGCCCAATGAGTCCTTAATATTTAGTCGTTTTCAGCCAATTTTCTGGATTTTTGAAAATTTCACTTTTTTGTGAAAATATCCACTAAATGAGGGAATAATATGTGTGAGGGTACCCCAGGAGAGTTCCAAATGTGTGTGGGTAGAATATAAATCCCAAGGGGATAAAATTGAAAAAAGTTGAAAAAAAATTTTTTTTGGACTTAGTAATTTTTCCGTGGTTTATCAGACTTTCAGATAGGGGAAATGTCAGTGAGCATTCCGATTTCAGTTCCAGAGTGATTCGCCCAATGAGTCCTTAATATTTAGTCGTTTTCAGCCAATTTTCTGGATTTTTGAAAATTTCACTTTTTTGTGAAAATATCCACTAAATGAGGGAATAATATGTGTGAGGGTACCCCAGGAGAGTTCCAAATGTGTGTGGGTAGAATATAAATCCCAAGGGGATAAAATTGAAAAAAGTTGAAAAAAATTTTTTTTGGGACTTAGTCATTTTTCCGGCGTTTATCAGACTTTCAGATAGGTGAAATGTGAGTGAGCATTCCGCTTTCAGTTCCAGAGCGATTCGCCCCATGAGTCCTTGATATTTAGTCGTTTTCAGCCAATTTTCTGGATTTTTGAAAATTTCACTTTTTTGTGAAAATATCCACTAAATGAGGGAATAATATGTGTGAGGGTACCCCAGGAGAGTTCCAAATGTGTGTGGGTAGAATATAAATCCCACGGGGATAAAATTGAAAAAAGTTGCAAAAAATTTTTTTTTTCGACTTAGTAATTTTTCCGTCGTTTATCAGACTTTCAGATAGGGGAAATGTCAGTGAGCATTCCGATTTCAGTTCCAGAGTGATTCGCCCAATGAGTCCTTAATATTTAGTCGTTTTCAGCCAATTTTCTGGATTTTTGAAAATTTCACTTTTTTGTGAAAATATCCACTAAATGAGGGAATTATATGTGTGAGGGTACCCCAGGAGAGTTCCAAATGTGTGTGGGTAGAATATAAATCCCAAGGGGATAAAATTGAAAAAAGTTGAAAAAAATTTTTTTTTGGACTTTGTAATTTTTCCGTGGTTTATCAGACTTTCAGATAGGGGAAATGTCAGTGAGCATTCCGATTTCAGTTCCAGAGTGATTCGCCCAATGAGTCCTTAATATTTAGTCGTTTTCAGCCAATTTTCTGGATTTTTGAAAATTTCACTTTTTTGTGAAAATATCCACTAAATGAGGGAATAATATGTGTGAGGGTACCCCAGGAGAGTTCCAAATGTGTGTGGGTAGAATATAAATCCCAAGGGGATAAAATTGAAAAAAGTTGAAAAAAATTTTTTTTTGGACTTTGTAATTTTTCCGTGGTTTATCAGACTTTCAGATAGGGGAAATGTCAGTGAGCATTCCGATTTCAGTTCCAGAGTGATTCGCCCAATGAGTCCTTAATATTTAGTCGTTTTCAGCCAATTTTCTGGATTTTTGAAAATTTCACTTTTTTGTGAAAATATCCACTAAATGAGGGAATAATATGTGTGAGGGTACCCCAGGAGAGTTCCAAATGTGTGTGGGTAGAATATAAATCCCACGGGGATAAAATTGAAAAAAGTTGAAAAAAATTTTTTTTTGGACTTCGTAATTTTTCCGGCGTTTATCAGACTTTCAGATAGGGAAAATGTCAGTGAGCGTTCCAATTTCAATTCCAGAGCGATTCGCCCGATGAGTCCTTAATATTTAGTCGTTTTCAGCCAATTTTCTGGATTTTTGAAAATTTCACTTTTTTGTGAAAATATCCGCTAAATGAGGGAATAATATGTGTGAGGGTACCCCAGGAGAGTTCCAAATGTGTGTGGGTAGAACATAAATCCCACGGGGATAAAATTGAAAAAAGTTGCAAAAATTTTTTTTTTTCGACTTAGTAATTTTTCCGTCGTTTATCAGACTTTCAGATAGGGGAAATGTCAGTGAGCATTCCGATTTCAGTTCCAGAGTGATTCGCCCAATGAGTCCTTAATATTTAGTCGTTTTCAGCCAATTTTCTGGATTTTTGAAAATTTCACTTTTTTGTGAAAATATCCACTAAATGAGGGAATAATATGTGTGAGGGTACCCCAGGAGAGTTCCAAATGTGTGTGGGTAGAATATAAATCCCAAGGGGATAAAATTGAAAAAAGTTGAAAAAAAATTTTTTTTGGACTTAGTAATTTTTCCGTGGTTTATCAGACTTTCAGATAGGGGAAATGTCAGTGAGCATTCCGATTTCAGTTCCAGAGTGATTCGCCCAATGAGTCCTTAATATTTAGTCGTTTTCAGCCAATTTTCTGGATTTTTGAAAATTTCACTTTTTTGTGAAAATATCCACTAAATGAGGGAATTATATGTGTGAGGGTAACCCAGGAGAGTTCCAAATGTGTGTGGGTAGAACATAAATCCCACGGGGATAAAATTGAAAAAAGTTGAAAAAAATTTTTTGTTGAACTTAGTAATTTTTCCGGCGTTTATCAGACTTTCAGATAGGGGAAATGTCAGTGAGCATTCCGATTTCAGTTCCAGAGTGATTCGCCCAGTGAGTCCTTAATATTTAGTCGTTTTCAGCCAATTTTCTGGATTTTTGAAAATTTCACTTTTTTGTGAAAATATCCACTAAATGAGGGAATAATATGTGTGAGGGTACCCCAGGAGAGTTCCAAATGTGTGTGGGTAGAATATAAATCCCAAGGGGATAAAATTGAAAAAAGTTGAAAAAAATTTTTTTTTGGACTTAGTAATTTTTCCGGCGTTTATCAGACTTTCAGATAGGGAAAATGTCAGTGAGCGTTCCGATTTCAATTCCAGAGCGATTCGCCCAATGAGTCCTTAATATTTCGTCGTTTTCAGCCAATTTTCTGGATTTTTGAAAATTTCACTTTTTTGTGAAAATATCCACTAAATGAGGGAATAATATGTGTGAGGGTACCCCAGGAGAGTTCCAAATGTGTGTGGGTAGAATATAAATCCCAAGGGGATAAAATTGAAAAAAGTTGAAAAAAATTTTTTTTTGGACTTAGTAATTTTTCCGGCGTTTATCAGACTTTCAGATAGGGAAAATGTCAGTGAGCGTTCCGATTTCAATTCCAGAGCGATTCGCCCAATGAGTCCTTAATATTTAGTCGTTTTCAGCCAATTTTCTGGATTTTTGAAAATTTCACTTTTTTGTGAAAATATCCACTAAATGAGGGAATTATATGTTTGAGGGTACCCCAGGAGAGTTCCAAATGTGTGTGGGTAGAACATAAATCCCACGGGGATAAAATTGAAAAAAGTTGAAAAAAATTTTTTGTTGAACTTAGTAATTTTTCCGGCGTTTATCAGACTTTCAGATAGGGGAAATGTCAGTGAGCATTCCGATTTCAGTTCCAGAGTGATTCGCCCAGTGAGTCCTTAATATTTAGTCGTTTTCAGCCAATTTTCTGGATTTTTGAAAATTTCACTTTTTTGTGAAAATATCCACTAAATGAGGGAATAATATGTGTGAGGGTACCCCAGGAGAGTTCCAAATGTGTGTGGGTAGAATATAAATCCCAAGGGGATAAAATTGAAAAAAGTTGAAAAAAATTTTTTTTTGGACTTAGTAATTTTTCCGGCGTTTATCAGACTTTCAGATAGGGAAAATGTCAGTGAGCGTTCCGATTTCAATTCCAGAGCGATTCGCCCAATGAGTCCTTAATATTTAGTCGTTTTCAGCCAATTTTCTGGATTTTTGAAAATTTCACTTTTTTGTGAAAATATCCACTAAATGAGGGAATTATATGTGTGAGGGTACCCCAGGAGAGTTCCAAATGTGTGTGGGTAGAATATAAATCCCAAGGGGATAAAATTGAAAAAAGTTGAAAAAAATTTTTTTTTGGTCTTAGTAATTTTTCCGTGGTTTATCAGATTTTCAGATAGGGGAAATGTCAGTGAGCATTCCGATTTCAGTTCCAGAGTGATTCGCCCAATGAGTCCTTAATATTTAGTCGTTTTCAGCCAATTTTCTGGATTTTTGAAAATTTCACTTTTTTGTGAAAATATCCACTAAATGAGGGAATAATATGTGTGAGGGTACCCCAGGAGAGTTCCAAATGTGTGTGGGTAGAATATAAATCCCAAGGGGATAAAATTGAAAAAAGTTGAAAAAAATTTTTTTTTGGACTTCGTAATTTTTCCGGCGTTTATCAGACTTTCAGATAGGTGAAATGTGAGTGAGCATTCCGCTTTCAGTTCCAGAGCGATTCGCCCCATGAGTCCTTGATATTTAGTCGTTTTCAGCCAATTTTCTGGATTTTTGAAAATTTCACTTTTTTGTGAAAATATCCACTAAATGAGGGAATAATATGTGTGAGGGTACCCCAGGAGAGTTCAAAATGTGTGTGGGTAGAATATAAATCCCACGGGGATAAAATTGAAAAAAGTTGTAAAAAAATTTTTTTTGGGACTTAGTAATTTTTCCGCGTTTATCAGACTTTCAGATAGAGAAAATGTCAGTGAGCGTTCCGATTTCAATTCCAGAGTGATTCGCCCAATGAGTCCTTAATATTTAGTCGTTTTCAGCCAATTTTCTGGATTTTTGAAAATTTCACTTTTTTGTGAAAATATCCACTAAATGACGGAATAATATGTGTGAGGGTACCCCGGGAGAGTTCCAAATGTGTGTGGGTAGAATATAAATTCCAAGGGGATAAAATTGAAAAAAGTTGAAAAAAATTTTTTTTTGGACTTAGTAATTTTTCCGTGGTTTATCAGACTTTCAGATAGGGGAAATGTCAGTGAGCATTCCGATTTCAGTTCCAGAGTGATTCGCCCAGTGAGTCCTTAATATTTAGTCGTTTTCAGCCAATTTTCTGGATTTTTGAAAATTTCACTTTTTTGTGAAAATATCCACTAAATGAGGGAATAATATGTGTGAGGGTACCCCAGGAGAGTTCCAAATGTGTGTGGGTAGAATATAAATCCCACGGGGATAAAATTGAAAAAAGTTTAAAAAAATTTTTTTTTGGACTTCGTAATTTTTCCGGCGTTTATCAGACTTTCAGATAGGGAAAATGTCAGTGAGCATTCCGATTTCAGTTCCAGAGCGATTCGCCCAATTATTCCTTAATATTTAGTCGTTTTCAGCCAGTTTTCTGGATTTTTGAAAATTTCACTTTTTTGGGAAAATATCCACTAAATGAGGGAATAATATGTGTGAGGGTACCCCAGGAGAGTTCCAAATGTGTGTGGGTAGAATATAAATCCCACGGGGATAAAATTGAAAAAAGTTGAAAAAAATTTTTTTTTGGACTTCTTAATTTTTCCGGCGTTTATCAGACTTTCAGATAGAGAAAATGTCAATGAGTGTTCCAATTTCAGTTCCAGAGCGATTCGCCCAATTATTCCTTAATATTTAGTCGTTTTCAGCCAATTTCCTGGATTTTTGAAAATTTCACTTTTTTGTGAAAATATCCACTAAATGAGGGAATAATATGTGTGAGGGTACCCCAGGAGAGTTCCAAATGTGTGTGGGTAGAATATAAATCCCACGGGGATAAAATTGAAAAAAGTTGAAAAAAATTTTTTTTTGGACTTCGTAATTTTTCCGGCGTTTATCAGACTTTCAGATAGGTGAAATGTGAGTGAGCATTCCGCTTTCAGTTCCAGAGCGATTCGCCCCATGAGTCCTTGATATTTAGTCGTTTTCAGCCAATTTTCTGGATTTTTGAAAATTTCACTTTTTTGTGAAAATATCCACTAAATGAGGGAATAATATGTGTGAGGGTACACCAGGAGAGTTCAAAATGTGTGTGGGTAGAATATAAATCCCACGGGGATAAAATTGAAAAAAGTTGTAAAAAAAATTTTTTTGGGACTTAGTAATTTTTCCGCATTTATCAGACTTTCAGATAGAGAAAATGTCAGTGAGCGTTCCGATTTCAATTCCAGAGCGATTCCCCAATGAGTCCTTAATATTTAGTCGTTTTCAGCCAATTTTCTGGATTTTTGAAAATTTCACTTTTTTGTGAAAATATCCACTAAATGAGGGAATAATATGTGTGAGGGTACCCCAGGAGAGTTCCAAATGTGTGTGGGTAGAATATATATCCCACGGGGGTAAAATTGAAAAAAGTTGAAAAAAATTTTTTTTGGGACTTAGTCATTTTTCCGGCGTTTATCAGACTTTCAGATAGGGAAAATGTCAGTGAGCATTCCGATTTCAGTTCCAGAGCGATTCGCCCAATGAGTCCTTAATATTTAGTCGTTTTCAGCCAATTTTCTGGATTTTTGAAAATTTCACTTTTTTCTGAAAATATCCACTAAATGAGGGAATAATATGTGTGAGGGTACCCCAGGAGAGTTCCAAATGTGTGTGGGTAGAACATAAATCCGACGGGGATAAAATTGAAAAAAGTTGAAAAAAAATTTTTTTTGGACTTAGTAATTTTTCCGGCGTTTATCAGACTTTCAGATAGGGGAAATGTCAGTGAGCGTTCCGATTTCAGTTCCAGAGCGATTCGCCCAATGAGTCCTTAATACTTAGTCGTTTTCAGCCAATTTTCTGGATTTTTGAAAATTTCACTTTTTTGTGAAAATATACACTAAATGAGGGAATAATATGTGTGAGGGTACCCCAGGAGAGTTCCAAATGTGTGTGGGTAGAACATAAATCCCACGGGGATAAAATTGAAAAAAGTTGAAAAAAATTATTTTTTGGACTTAGTAATTTTTCCGTGGTTTATCAGACTTTCAGATAGGTGAAATGTGAGTGAGCATTCCGCTTTCAGTTCCAGAGCGATTCGCCCCATGAGTCCTTGATATTTAGTCGTTTTCAGCCAATTTTCTGGATTTTTGAAAATTTCACTTTTTTGTGAAAATATCCACTAAATGAGGGAATAATATGTGTGAGGGTACCCCAGGAGAGTTCCAAATGTGTGTGGGTAGAATATATATCCCACGGGGGTAAAATTGAAAAAAGTTGAAAAAATTTTTTTTTGGGACTTAGTCATTTTTCCGGCGTTTATCAGACTTTCAGATAGGTGAAATGTGAGTGAGCATTCCGCTTTCAGTTCCAGAGCGATTCGCCCCATGAGTCCTTGATATTTAGCCGTTTTCAGCCAATTTTCTGGATTTTTGAAAATTTCACTTTTTTGTGAAAATATCCACTAAATGAGGGAATAATATGTGTGAGGGTACCCCAGGAGAGTTCCAAATGTGTGTGGGTAGAATATAAATCCCACGGGGATAAAATTGAAAAAAGTTGTAAAAAAAATTTTTTTGGGACTTAGTAATTTTTCCGCGTTTATCAGACTTTCAGATAGAGAAAATGTCAGTGAGCGTTCCGATTTCAATTCCAGAGCGATTCGCCCAATGAGTCCTTAATATTTAGTCGTTTTCAGCCAATTTTCTGGATTTTTGAAAATTTCACTTTTTTGTGAAAATATCCACTAAATGAGGGAATAATATGTGTGAGGGTACCCCAGGAGAGTTCCAAATGTTTGTGGGCAGAATATAAATCCCACGGGGATAAAATTGAAAAAAGTTGAAAAAAATTTTTTTTTGGACTTAGTAATTTTTCCGGCATTTATCAGACTTTCAGATACGTGAAATGTGAGTGAGCATTCCGCTTTCAGTTCCAGAGTGATTCGCCCCATGAGTCCTTGATATTTAGTCGTTTTCAGCCAATTTTCTGGATTTTTGAAAATTTCACTTTTTTGTGAAAATATCCACTAAATGAGGGAATAATATGTGTGAGGGTACCCCAGGAGAGTTCCAAATGTGTGTGGGTAGAATATAAATCCCACGGGGATAAAATTGAAAAAAAGTTGAAAAAAAATTTTTTTTGGACTTAGTAATTTTTCTGGCGTTTATCAGACTTTCAGATAGGGAAAATGTCAGTGAGCATTCCGATTTCAATTCCAGAGTGATTCGCCCAATGAGTCCTTAATATTTAGTCGTTTTCAGCCAATTTTCTGGATTTTTGAAAATTTCACTTTTTTGTGAAAATATCCACTAAATGAGGGAATAATATGTGTGAGGGTACCCCAGGAGAGTTCCAAATGTGTGTGGGTAGAATATAAATCCCACGGGGATAAAATTGAAAAAAGTTGAAAAAAAATTTTTTTTGGACTTAGTAATTTTTCCGGCGTTTATCAGACTTTCAGATAGGGGAAATGTCAGTGAGCGTTCCGATTTCAGTTCCAGAGCGATTCGCCCAATGAGTCCTTAATACTTAGTCGTTTTCAGCCAATTTTCTGGATTTTTGAAAATTTCACTTTTTTGTGAAAATATCCACTAAATGAGGGAATAATATGTGTGAGGGTACCCCAGGAGAGTTCCAAATGTGTGTGGGTAGAACATAAATCCCACGGGGATAAAATTGAAAAAAGTTGCAAAAAATTTTTTTTTGAACTTAGTAATTTTTCCGGCGTTTATCAGACTTTCAGATAGGGGAAATGTCAGTGAGCATTCCGATTTCAGTTCCAGAGTGATTCGCCCAGTGAGTCCTTAATATTTAGTCGTTTTCAGCGAATTTTCTGGATTTTTGAAAATTTCACTTTTTTGTGAAAATATCCACTAAATGAGGGAATAATATGTGTGAGGGTACCCCAGGAGAGTTCCAAATGTGTGTGGGTAGAATATAAATCCCAAGGGGATAAAATTGAAAAAAGTTGAAAAAAATTTTTTTTTGGACTTAGTAATTTTTCCGGCGTTTATCAGACTTTCAGATAGGGGAAATGTCAGTGAGCGTTCCGATTTCAGTTCCAGAGCGATTCGCCCAATGAGTCCTTAATACTTAGTCGTTTTCAGCCAATTTTCTGGATTTTTGAAAATTTCACTTTTTTGTGAAAATATCCACTAAATGAGGGAATAATATGTGTGAGGGTACCCCAGGAGAGTTCCAAATGTGTGTGGGTAGAACATAAATCCCACGGGGATAAAATTGAAAAAAGTTGAAAAAAATTTTTTTTTGAACTTAGTAATTTTTCCGGCGTTTATCAGACTTTCAGATAGGGGAAATGTCAGTGAGCATTCCGATTTCAGTTCCAGAGTGATTCGCCCAGTGAGTCCTTAATATTTAGTCGTTTTCAGCCAATTTTCTGGATTTTTGAAAATTTCACTTTTTTGTGAAAATATCCACTAAATGAGGGAATAATATGTGTGAGGGTACCCCAGGAGAGTTCCAAATGTGTGTGGGTAGAATATAAATCCCAAGGGGATAAAATTGAAAAAAGTTGAAAAAAATTTTTTTTTGGACTTAGTAATTTTTCCGGCGTTTATCAGACTTTCAGATAGGGAAAATGTCAGTGAGCGTTCCGATTTCAATTCCAGAGCGATTCGCCCAATGAGTCCTTAATATTTAGTCGTTTTCAGCCAATTTTCTGGATTTTTGAAAATTTCACTTTTTTGTGAAAATATCCACTAAATGACGGAATAATATGTGTGAGGGTACCCCGGGAGAGTTCCAAATGTGTGTGGGTAGAATATAAATCCCAAGGGGATAAAATTGAAAAAAGTTGAAAAAAATTTTTTTTTGGACTTAGTAATTTTTCCGTGGTTTATCAGACTTTCAGATAGGGGAAATGTCAGTGAGCATTCCGATTTCAGTTCCAGAGTGATTCGCCCAGTGAGTCCTTAATATTTAGTCGTTTTCAGCCAGTTTTCTGGATTTTTGAAAATTTCACTTTTTTGTGAAAATATCCACTAAATGAGGGAATAATATGTGTGAGGGTACCCCAGGAGAGTTCCAAATGTGTGTGGGTAGAATATAAATCCCACGGGGATAAAATTGAAAAAAGTTGAAAAAAATTTTTTTTTGGACTTAGTAATTTTTCCGGCATTTATCATACTTTCAGATAGGTGAAATGTCAGTGAGCGTTCCGATTTCAGTTCCAGAGCGATTCGCCCAATGAGTCTTTGATATTTAGTCGTTTTCAGCCAATTTTCTGGATTTTTGAAAATTTCACTTTTTTGTGAAAATATCCACTAAATGAGGGAATAATATGTGTGAGGGTACCCCAGGAGAGTTCCAAATGTGTGTGGGTAGAATATAAATCCCACGGGGATAAAATTGAGAAAAGTTGAAAAAAATTTTTTTTTGGACTTCTTAATTTTTCCGGCGTTTATCAGACTTTCAGATAGGGAAAATGTCAATGAGTGTTCCGATTTCAGTTCCAGAGCGATTCGCCCAATTATTCCTTAATATTTAGTCGTTTTCAGCCAATTTCCTGGATTTTTGAAAATTTCACTTTTTTGTGAAAATATCCACTAAATGAGGGAATAATATGTGTGAGGGTACCCCAGGAGAGTTCCAAATGTGTGTGGGTAGAATATAAATCCCACGGGGATAAAATTGAAAAAAGTTGAAAAAAATTTTTTTTTGGACTTCGTAATTTTTCCGGCGTTTATCAGACTTTCAGATAGGTGAAATGTGAGTGAGCATTCCGCTTTCAGTTCCAGAGCGATTCGCCCCATGAGTCCTTGATATTTAGTCGTTTTCAGCCAATTTTCTGGATTTTTGAAAATTTCACTTTTTTGTGAAAATATCCACTAAATGAGGGAATAATATGTGTGAGGGTACACCAGGAGAGTTCAAAATGTGTGTGGGTAGAATATAAATCCCACAGGGATAAAATTGAAAAAAGTTGTAAAAAAAAATTTTTTGGGACTTAGTAATTTTTCCGCGTTTATCAGACTTTCAGATAGAGAAAATGTCAGTGAGAGTTCCGATTTCAATTCCAGAGCGATTCACCCAATGAGTCCTTAATATTTAGTCGTTTTCAGCCAATTTTCTGGATTTTTGAAAATTTCACTTTTTTGTGAAAATATCCACTAAATGAGGGAATAATATGTGTGAGGGTACCCCAGGAGAGTTCCAAATGTGTGTGGGTAGAATATATATCCCACGGGGGTAAAATTGAAAAAAGTTGAAAAAAATTTTTTTTGGGACTTAGTCATTTTTCCGGCGTTTATCAGACTTTCAGATAGGGAAAATGTCAGTGAGCATTCCGATTTCAATTCCAGAGTGATTCGCCCAATGAGTCCTTAATATTTAGTCGTTTTCAGCCAATTTTCTGGATTTTTGAAAATTTCACTTTTTTGTGAAAATATCCACTAAATGAGGGAATAATATGTGTGAGGGTACCCCAGGAGAGTTCCAAATGTGTGTGGGTAGAATATAAATCCCACGGGGATAAAATTGAAAAAAGTTGAAAAAAAATTTTTTTTGGACTTAGTAATTTTTCCGGCGTTTATCAGACTTTCAGATAGGGGAAATGTCAGTGAGCGTTCCGATTTCAGTTCCAGAGCGATTCGCCCAATGAGTCCTTAATACTTAGTCGTTTTCAGCCAATTTTCTGGATTTTTGAAAATTTCACTTTTTTGTGAAAATATCCACTAAATGAGGGAATAATATGTGTGAGGGTACCCCAGGAGAGTTCCAAATGTGTGTGGGTAGAACATAAATCCCACGGGGATAAAATTGAAAAAAGTTGCAAAAAATTTTTTTTTGAACTTAGTAATTTTTCCGGCGTTTATCAGACTTTCAGATAGGGGAAATGTCAGTGAGCATTCCGATTTCAGTTCCAGAGTGATTCGCCCAGTGAGTCCTTAATATTTAGTCGTTTTCAGCCAATTTTCTGGATTTTTGAAAATTTCACTTTTTTGTGAAAATATCCACTAAATGAGGGAATAATATGTGTGAGGGTACCCCAGGAGAGTTCCAAATGTGTGTGGGTAGAATATAAATCCCAAGGGGATAAAATTGAAAAAAGTTGAAAAAAATTTTTTTTTGGACTTAGTAATTTTTCCGGCGTTTATCAGACTTTCAGATAGGGAAAATGTCAGTGAGCGTTCCGATTTCAATTCCAGAGCGATTCGCCCAATGAGTCCTTAATATTTAGTCGTTTTCAGCCAATTTTCTGGATTTTTGAAAATTTCACTTTTTTGTGAAAATATCCACTAAATGATGGAATAATATGTGTGAGGGTACCCCGGGAGAGTTCCAAATGTGTGTGGGTAGAATATAAATCCCAAGGGGATAAAATTGAAAAAAGTTGAAAAAAATTTTTTTTTGGACTTAGTAATTTTTCCGTGGTTTATCAGACTTTCAGATAGGGGAAATGTCAGTGAGCATTCCGATTTCAGTTCCAGAGTGATTCGCCCAGTGAGTCCTTAATATTTAGTCGTTTTCAGCCAGTTTTCTGGATTTTTGAAAATTTCACTTTTTTGTGAAAATATCCACTAAATGAGGGAATAATATGTGTGAGGGTACCCCAGGAGAGTTCCAAATGTGTGTGGGTAGAATATAAATCCCACGGGGATAAAATTGAAAAAAGTTGAAAAAAATTTTTTTTTGGACTTAGTAATTTTTCCGGCATTTATCATACTTTCAGATAGGTGAAATGTCAGTGAGCGTTCCGATTTCAGTTCCAGAGCGATTCGCCCAATGAGTCTTTGATATTTAGTCGTTTTCAGCCAATTTTCTGGATTTTTGAAAATTTCACTTTTTTGTGAAAATATCCACTAAATGAGGGAATAATATGTGTGAGGGTACCCCAGGAGAGTTCCAAATGTGTGTGGGTAGAATATAAATCCCACGGGGATAAAATTGAGAAAAGTTGAAAAAAATTTTTTTTTGGACTTCTTAATTTTTCCGGCGTTTATCAGACTTTCAGATAGGGAAAATGTCAATGAGTGTTCCGATTTCAGTTCCAGAGCGATTCGCCCAATTATTCCTTAATATTTAGTCGTTTTCAGCCAATTTCCTGGATTTTTGAAAATTTCACTTTTTTGTGAAAATATCCACTAAATGAGGGAATAATATGTGTGAGGGTACCCCAGGAGAGTTCCAAATGTGTGTGGGTAGAATATAAATCCCACGGGGATAAAATTGAAAAAAGTTGAAAAAAATTTTTTTTTGGACTTCGTAATTTTTCCGGCGTTTATCAGACTTTCAGATAGGTGAAATGTGAGTGAGCATTCCGCTTTCAGTTCCAGAGCGATTCGCCCCATGAGTCCTTGATATTTAGTCGTTTTCAGCCAATTTTCTGGATTTTTGAAAATTTCACTTTTTTGTGAAAATATCCACTAAATGAGGGAATAATATGTGTGAGGGTACACCAGGAGAGTTCAAAATGTGTGTGGGTAGAATATAAATCCCACAGGGATAAAATTGAAAAAAGTTGTAAAAAAAAATTTTTTGGGACTTAGTAATTTTTCCGCGTTTATCAGACTTTCAGATAGAGAAAATGTCAGTGAGAGTTCCGATTTCAATTCCAGAGCGATTCACCCAATGAGTCCTTAATATTTAGTCGTTTTCAGCCAATTTTCTGGATTTTTGAAAATTTCACTTTTTTGTGAAAATATCCACTAAATGAGGGAATAATATGTGTGAGGGTACCCCAGGAGAGTTCCAAATGTGTGTGGGTAGAATATATATCCCACGGGGGTAAAATTGAAAAAAGTTGAAAAAAATTTTTTTTGGGACTTAGTCATTTTTCCGGCGTTTATCAGACTTTCAGATAGGGAAAATGTCAGTGAGCATTCCGATTTCAGTTCCAGAGCGATTTGCCCAATGAGTCCTTAATATTTAGTCGTTTTCAGCCAATTTTCTGGATTTTTGAAAATTTCACTTTTTTGTGAAAATATCCACTAAATGAGGGAATAATATGTGTGAGGGTACCCCAGGAGAGTTCCAAATGTGTGTGGGTAGAACATAAATCCGACGGGGATAAAATTGAAAAAAGTTTAAAAAAAATTTTTTTTGGACTTAGTAATTTTTCCGGCGTTTATCAGACTTTCAGATAGGGGAAATGTCAGTGAGCGTTCCGATTTCAGTTCCAGAGCGATTCGCCCAATGAGTCCTTAATAGTCGTTTTCAGCCAATTTTCAGGATTTTTGAAAATTTCACTTTTTTGTGAAAATATACACTAAATGAGGGAATAATATGTGTGAGGGTACCCCAGGAGAGTTCCAAATGTGTGTGGGTAGAACATAAATCCCACGGGGATAAAATTGAAAAAAGTTGAAAAAAATTTTTTTTTGGACTTAGTAATTTTTCCGTGGTTTATCAGACTTTCAGATAGGTGAAATGTGAGTGAGCATTCCGCTTTCAGTTCCAGAGCGATTCGCCCCATGAGTCCTTGATATTTAGTCGTTTTCAGCCAATTTTCTGGATTTTTGAAAATTTCACTTTTTTGTGAAAATATCCACTAAATGAGGGAATAATATGTGTGAGGGTACCCCAGGAGAGTTCCAAATGTGTGTGGGTAGAATATATATCCCACGGGGGTAAAATTGAAAAAAGTTGAAAAAAATTTTTTTTGGGACTTAGTCATTTTTCCGGCGTTTATCAGACTTTCAGATAGGTGAAATGTGAGTGAGCATTCCGCTTTCAGTTCCAGAGCGATTCGCCCCATGAGTCCTTGATATTTAGTCGTTTTCAGCCAATTTTCTGGATTTTTGAAAATTTCACTTTTTTGTGAAAATATCCACTAAATGACGGAATAATATGTGTGAGGGTACCCCGGGAGAGTTCCAAATGTGTGTGGGTAGAATATAAATCCCAAGGGGATAAAATTGAAAAAAGTTGAAAAAAATTTTTTTTTGGACTTAGTAATTTTTCCGTGGTTTATCAGACTTTCAGATAGGGGAAATGTCAGTGAGCATTCCGATTTCAGTTCCAGAGTGATTCGCCCAGTGAGTCCTTAATATTTAGTCGTTTTCAGCCAATTTTCTGGATTTTTGAAAATTTCACTTTTTTGTGAAAATATCCACTAAATGAGGGAATAATATGTGTGAGGGTACCCCAGGAGAGTTCCAAATGTGTGTGGGTAGAATATAAATCCCAAGGGGATAAAATTGAAAAAAGTTGAAAAAAATTTTTTTTTGGACTTAGTAATTTTTCCGGCGTTTATCAGACTTTCAGATAGGGAAAATGTCAGTGAGCGTTCCGATTTCAATTCCAGAGCGATTCGCCCAATGAGTCCTTAATATTTAGTCGTTTTCAGCCAATTTTCTGGATTTTTGAAAATTTCACTTTTTTGTGAAAATATCCACTAAATGAGGGAATAATATGTGTGAGGGTACCCCAGGAGAGTTCCAAATGTGTGTGGGTAGAATATAAATCCCACGGGGATAAAATTGAAAAAAGTTTAAAAAAATTTTTTTTTGGACTTCGTAATTTTTCCGGCGTTTATCAGACTTTCAGATAGGGAAAATGTCAGTGAGCATTCCGATTTCAGTTCCAGAGCGATTCGCCCAATTATTCCTTAATATTTAGTCGTTTTCAGCCAGTTTTCTGGATTTTTGAAAATTTCACTTTTTTGTGAAAATATCCACTAAATGAGGGAATAATATGTGTGAGGGTACCCCAGGAGAGTTCCAAATGTGTGTGGGTAGAATATAAATCCCACGGGGATAAAATTGAAAAAAGTTGAAAAAAATTTTTTTTTGGACTTAGTAATTTTTCCGGCATTTATCATACTTTCAGATAGGTGAAATGTCAGTGAGCGTTCCGATTTCAGTTCCAGAGCGATTCGCCCAATGAGTCTTTGATATTTAGTCGTTTTCAGCCAATTTTCTGGATTTTTGAAAATTTCACTTTTTTGTGAAAATATCCACTAAATGAGGGAATAATATGTGTGAGGGTACCCCAGGAGAGTTCCAAATGTGTGTGGGTAGAATATAAATCCCACGGGGATAAAATTGAAAAAAGTTGAAAAAAATCTTTTTTGGACTTCTTAATTTTTCCGGCGTTTATCAGACTTTCAGATAGGGAAAATGTCAATGAGTGTTCCGATTTCAGTTCCAGAGCGATTCGCCCAATTATTCCTTAATATTTAGTCGTTTTCAGCCAATTTCCTGGATTTTTGAAAATTTCACTTTTTTGTGAAAATATCCACTAAATGAGGGAATAATATGTGTGAGGGTACCCCAGGAGAGTTCCAAATGTGTGTGGGTAGAATATAAATCCCACGGGGATAAAATTGAAAAAAGTTGAAAAAAATTTTTTTTTGGACTTCGTAATTTTTCCGGCGTTTATCAGACTTTCAGATAGGTGAAATGTGAGTGAGCATTCCGCTTTCAGTTCCAGAGCGATTCGCCCCATGAGTCCTTGATATTTAGTCGTTTTCAGCCAATTTTCTGGATTTTTGAAAATTTCACTTTTTTGTGAAAATATCCACTAAATGAGGGAATAATATGTGTGAGGGTACCCCAGGAGAGTTCCAAATGTGTGTGGGTAGAATATATATCCCACGGGGGTAAAATTTACAAAAGTTGAAAAAATTTTTTTTTGGGACTTAGTCATTTTTCCGGCGTTTATCAGACTTTCAGATAGGGAAAATGTCAGTGAGCATTCCGATTTCAGTTCCAGAGCGATTCGCCCAATGAGTCCTTAATATTTAGTCGTTTTCAGCCAATTTTCTGGATTTTTGAAAATTTCACTTTTTTGTGAAAATATCCACTAAATGAGGGAATAATATGTGTGAGGGTACCCCAGGAGAGTTCCAAATGTGTGTGGGTAGAACATAAATCCGACGGGGATAAAATTGAAAAAAGTTGAAAAAAAATTTTTTTTGGACTTAGTAATTTTTCCAGCGTTTATCAGACTTTCAGATAGGGGAAATGTCAGTGAGCGTTCCGATTTCAGTTCCAGAGCGATTCGCCCAATGAGTCCTTAATACTTAGTCGTTTTCAGCCAATTTTCTGGATTTTTGAAAATTTCACTTTTTTGTGAAAATATACACTAAATGAGGGAATAATATGTGTGAGGGTACCCCTGGAGAGTTCCAAATGTGTGTGGGTAGAACATAAATCCCACGGGGATAAAATTGAAAAAAGTTGAAAAAAATTTTTTTTTGGACTTAGTAATTTTTCCGTGGTTTATCAGACTTTCAGATAGGTGAAATGTGAGTGAGCATTCCGCTTTCAGTTCCAGAGCGATTCGCCCCATGAGTCCTTGATATTTAGTCGTTTTCAGCCAATTTTCTGGATTTTTAAAAATTTCACTTTTTTGTGAAAATATCCACTAAATGAGGGAATAATATGTGTGAGGGTACCCCAGGAGAGTTCCAAATGTGTGTGGGTAGAATATATATCCCACGGGGGTAAAATTGAAAAAAGTTGAAAAAAATTTTTTTGGGGACTTAGTCATTTTTCCGGCGTTTATCAGACTTTCAGATAGGTGAAATGTAAGTGAGCATTCCGCTTTCAGTTCCAGAGCGATTCGCCCCATGAGTCCTTGATATTTAGTCGTTTTCAGCCAATTTTCTGGATTTTTGAAAATTTCACTTTTTTGTGAAAATATCCACTAAATGAGGGAATAATATGTGTGAGGGTACCCCAGGAGAGTTCCAAATGTGTGTGGGTAGAATATAAATCCCACGGGGATAAAATTGAAAAAAGTTGAAAAAAATTTTTTTTTGGACTTCTTAATTTTTCCGGCGTTTATCAGACTTTCAGATAGGGAAAATGTCAATGAGTGTTCCGATTTCAGTTCCAGAGCGATTCGCCCAATTATTCCTTAATATTTAGTCGTTTTCAGCCAATTTCCTGGATTTTTGAAAATTTCACTTTTTTGTGAAAATATCCACTAAATGAGGGAATAATATGTGTGAGGGTACCCCAGGAGAGTTCCAAATGTGTGTGGGTAGAATATAAATCCCACGGGGATAAAATTGAAAAAAGTTGAAAAAATTTTTTTTTTGGACTTCGTAATTTTTCCGGCGTTTATCAGACTTTCAGATAGGTGAAATGTGAGTGAGCATTCCGCTTTCAGTTCCAGAGCGATTCGCCCCATGAGTCCTTGATATTTAGTCGTTTTCAGCCAATTTTCTGGATTTTTGAAAATTTCACTTTTTTGTGAAAATATCCACTAAATGAGGGAATAATATGTGTGAGGGTACCCCAGGAGAGTTCCAAATGTGTGTGGGTAGAATATAAATCCCACGGGGATAAAATTGAAAAAAGTTGAAAAAAATTTTTTTTTGGACTTCTTAATTTTTCCGGCGTTTATCAGACTTTCAGATAGGGAAAATGTCAATGAGTGTTCCGATTTCAGTTCCAGAGCGATTCGCCCAATTATTCCTTAATATTTAGTCGTTTTCAGCCAATTTCCTGGATTTTTGAAAATTTCACTTTTTTGTGAAAATATCCACTAAATGAGGGAATAATATGTGTGAGGGTACCCCAGGAGAGTTCCAAATGTGTGTGGGTAGAATATAAATCCCACGGGGATAAAATTGAAAAAAGTTGAAAAAAAATTTTTTTTGGACTTCGTAATTTTTCCGGCGTTTATCAGACTTTCAGATAGGTGAAATGTGAGTGAGCATTCCGCTTTCAGTTCCAGAGCGATTCGCCCCATGAGTCCTTGATATTTAGTCGTTTTCAGCCAATTTTCTGGATTTTTGAAAATTTCACTTTTTTGTGAAAATATCCACTAAATGAGGGAATAATATGTGTGAGGGTACCCCAGGAGAGTTCCAAATGTGTGTGGGTAGAATATAAATCCCACGGGGATAAAATTGAAAAAAGTTGCAAAAAATTTTTTTTTTCGACTTAGTAATTTTTCCGTCGTTTATCAGACTTTCAGATAGGGGAAATGTCAGTGAGCATTCCAATTTCAGTTCCAGAGTGATTCGCCCAATGAGTCCTTAATATTTAGTCGTTTTCAGCCAATTTTCTGGATTTTTGAAAATTTCACTTTTTTGTGAAAATATCCACTAAATGAGGGAATAATATGTGTGAGGGTACCCCAGGAGAGTTCCAAATGTGTGTGGGTAGAATATAAATCCCAAGGGGATAAAATTGAAAAAAGTTAAAAAAAATTTTTTTTTGGACTTAGTAATTTTTCCGTGGTTTATCAGACTTTCAGATAGGGGAAATGTCAGTGAGCATTCCGATTTCAGTTCCAGAGTGATTCGCCCAATGAGTCCTTAATATTTAGTCGTTTTCAGCCAATTTTCTGGATTTTTGAAAATTTCACTTTTTTGTGAAAATATCCACTAAATGAGGGAATAATATGTGTGAGGGTACCCCAGGAGAGTTCCAAATGTGTGTGGGCAGAATATAAATCCCAAGGGGATAAAATTGAAAAAGGTTGAAAAAAAATTTTTTTTGGACTTAGAAATTTTTCCGGCGTTTATCAGACTTTCAGATAGGGAAAATGTCAGTGAGCGTTCCGATTTCAATTCCAGAGCGATTCGCCCAATTAGTCCTTAATATTTAGTAGTTTTCAGCCAATTTTCTGGATTTTTGAAAATTTCACTTTTTTGTGAAAATATCCACTAAATGAGGGAATAATATGTGTGAGGGTACCCCAGGAGAGTTCCAAATGTGTGTGGGTAGAACATAAATCCCACGGGGATAAAATTGAAAAAAGTTGAAAAAATTTTTTTTTTGGACTTAGTAATTTTTCCGTGGTTTATCAGACTTTCAGATAGGTGAAATGTGAGTGAGCATTCCGCTTTCAGTTCCAGAGCGATTCGCCCCATGAGTCCTTGATATTTAGTCGTTTTCAGCCAATTTTCTGGATTTTTGAAAATTTCACTTTTTTGTGAAAATATCCACTAAATGAGGGAATAATATGTGTGAGGGTACCCCAGGAGAGTTCCAAATGTGTGTGGGTAGAATATATATCCCACGGGGGTAAAATTGAAAAAAGTTGAAAAAAATTTTTTTGGGGACTTAGTCATTTTTCCGGCGTTTATCAGACTTTCAGATAGGTGAAATGTGAGTGAGCATTCAGCTTTCAGTTCCAGAGCGATTCGCCCCATGAGTCCTTGATATTTAGTCGTTTTCAGCCAATTTTCTGGATTTTTGAAAATTTCACTTTTTTGTGAAAATATCCACTAAATGAGGGAATAATATGTGTGAGGGTACCCCAGGAGAGTTCCAAATGTGTGTGGGTAGAATATAAATCCCACGGGGATAAAATTGAAAAAAAGTTGAAAAAAAATTTTTTTTGGACTTAGTAATTTTTCTGGCGTTTATCAGACTTTCAGATAGGGAAAATGTCAGTGAGCGTTCCGATTTCAATTCCAGAGCGATTCGCCCAATGAGTCCTTAATATTTAGTCGTTTTCAGCCAATTTTCTGGATTTTTGAAAATTTCACTTTTTTGTGAAAATATCCACTAAATGAGGGAATAATATGTGTGAGGGTACCCCAGGAGAGTTCCAAATGTGTGTGGGTAGAATATAAATCCCACGGGGATAAAATTGAAAAAAGTTGAAAAAAAATTTTTTTTGGACTTAGTAATTTTTCCGGCGTTTATCAGACTTTCAGATAGGGGAAATGTCAGTGAGCGTTCCGATTTCAGTTCCAGAGCGATTCGCCCAATGAGTCCTTAATACTTAGTCGTTTTCAGCCAATTTTCTGGATTTTTGAGAATTTCACTTTTTTGTGAAAATATCCACTAAATGAGGGAATAATATGTGTGAGGGTACCCCAGGAGAGTTCCAAATGTGTGTGGGTAGAACATAAATCCCACGGGGATAAAATTGAAAAAAGTTGAAAAAAATTTTTTTTTGGACTTAGTAATTTTTCCGTGGTTTATCAGACTTTCAGATAGGTGAAATGTGAGTGAGCATTCCGCTTTCAGTTCCAGAGCGATTCGCCCCATGAGTCCTTGATATTTAGTCGTTTTCAGCCAATTTTCTGGATTTTTGAAAATTTCACTTTTTTGTGAAAATATCCACTAAATGAGGGAATAATATGTGTGAGGGTACCCCAGGAGAGTTCCAAATGTGTGTGGGTAGAATATATATCCCACGGGGGTAAAATTGAAAAAAGTTGAAAAAAATTTTTTTTGGGACTTAGTCATTTTTCCGGCGTTTATCAGACTTTCAGATAGGTGAAATGTCAGTGAGCGTTCCGATTTCAGTTCCAGAGCGATTCGCCCAATGAGTCCTTAATACTTAGTCGTTTTCAGCCAATTTTCTGGATTTTTGAGAATTTCACTTTTTTGTGAAAATATCCACTAAATGAGGGAATAATATGTGTGAGGGTACCCCAGGAGAGTTCCAAATGTGTGTGGGTAGAACATAAATCCCAAGGGGATAAAATTGAAAAAAGTTGAAAAAAATTTTTTTTTGAACTTAGTAATTTTTCCGGCGTTTATCAGACTTTCAGATAGGGGAAATGTCAGTGAGCATTCCGATTTCAGTTCCAGAGTGATTCGCCCAATGAGTCCTTAATATTTAGTCGTTTTCAGCCAATTTTCTGGATTTTTGAAAATTTCACTTTTTTGTGAAAATATCCACTAAATGACGGAATAATATGTGTGAGGGTACCCCGGGAGAGTTCCAAATGTGTGTGGGTAGAATATAAATCCCAAGGGGATAAAATTGAAAAAAGTTGAAAAAAATTTTTTTTTGGACTTAGTAATTTTTCCGTGGTTTATCAGACTTTCAGATAGGGGAAATGTCAGTGAGCATTCCGATTTCAGTTCCAGAGTGATTCGCCCAGTGAGTCCTTAATATTTAGTCGTTTTCAGCCAATTTTCTGGATTTTTGAAAATTTCACTTTTTTGTGAAAATATCCACTAAATGAGGGAATAATATGTGTGAGGGTACCCCAGGAGAGTTCCAAATGTGTGTGGGTAGAATATAAATCCCACGGGGATAAAATTGAAAAAAGTTGAAAAAAATTTTTTTTTGGACTTCTTAATTTTTCCGGCGTTTATCAGACTTTCAGATAGGGAAAATGTCAATGAGTGTTCCGATTTCAGTTCCAGAGCGATTCGCCCAATTATTCCTTAATATTTAGTCGTTTTCAGCCAATTTCCTGGATTTTTGAAAATTTCACTTTTTTGTGAAAATATCCACTAAATGAGGGAATAATATGTGTGAGGGTACCCCAGGAGAGTTCCAAATGTGTGTGGGTAGAATATAAATCCCACGGGGATAAAATTGAAAAAAGTTGAAAAAAAATTTTTTTTGGACTTCGTAATTTTTCCGGCGTTTATCAGACTTTCAGATAGGTGAAATGTGAGTGAGCATTCCGCTTTCAGTTCCAGAGCGATTCGCCCCATGAGTCCTTGATATTTAGTCGTTTTCAGCCAATTTTCTGGATTTTTGAAAATTTCACTTTTTTGTGAAAATATCCACTAAATGAGGGAATAATATGTGTGAGGGTACACCAGGAGAGTTCAAAATGTGTGTGGGTAGAATATAAATCCCACGGGGATAAAATTGAAAAAAGTTGTAAAAAAAATTTTTTTGGGACTTAGTAATTTTTCCGCGTTTATCAGACTTTCAGATAGAGAAAATGTCAGTGAGCGTTCCGATTTCAATTCCAGAGCGATTCACCCAATGAGTCCTTAATATTTAGTCGTTTTCAGCCAATTTTCTGGATTTTTGAAAATTTCACTTTTTTGTGAAAATATCCACTAAATGAGGGAATAATATGTGTGAGGGTACCCCAGGAGAGTTCCAAATGTGTGTGGGTAGAATATATATCCCACGGGGGTAAAATTGAAAAAAGTTGAAAAAAATTTTTTTTGGGACTTAGTCATTTTTCCGGCGTTTATCAGACTTTCAGATAGGGAAAATGTCAGTGAGCATTCCGATTTCAGTTCCAGAGCGATTCGCCCAATGAGTCCTTAATATTTAGTCGTTTTCAGCCAATTTTCTGGATTTTTGAAAATTTCACTTTTTTGTGAAAATATCCACTAAATGAGGGAATAATATGTGTGAGGGTACCCCAGGAGAGTTCCAAATGTGTGTGGGTAGAACATAAATCCGACGGGGATAAAATTGAAAAAAGTTGAAAAAAAATTTTTTTTGGACTTAGTAATTTTTCCGGCGTTTATCAGACTTTCAGATAGGGGAAATGTCAGTGAGCGTTCCGATTTCAGTTCCAGAGCGATTCGCCCAATGAGTCCTTAATACTTAGTCGTTTTCAGCCAATTTTCTGGATTTTTGAAAATTTCACTTTTTTGTGAAAATATACACTAAATGAGGGAATAATATGTGTGAGGGTACCCCAGGAGAGTTCCAAATGTGTGTGGGTAGAACATAAATCCCACGGGGATAAAATTGAAAAAAGTTGAAAAAAATTTTTTTTTGGACTTAGTAATTTTTCCGTGGTTTATCAGACTTTCAGATAGGTGAAATGTGAGTGAGCATTCCGCTTTCAGTTCCAGAGCGATTCGCCCCATGAGTCCTTGATATTTAGTCGTTTTCAGCCAATTTTCTGGATTTTTGAAAATTTCACTTTTTTGTGAAAATATCCACTAAATGAGGGAATAATATGTGTGAGGGTACCACAGGAGAGTTCCAAATGTGTGTGGGTAGAATATATATCCCACGGGGGTAAAATTGAAAAAAGTTGAAAAAAATTTTTTTTGGGACTTAGTCATTTTTCCGGCGTTTATCAGACTTTCAGATAGGTGAAATGTCAGTGAGCGTTCCGATTTCAGTTCCAGAGCGATTCGCCCAATGAGTCCTTAATACTTAGTCGTTTTCAGCCAATTTTCTGGATTTTTGAGAATTTCACTTTTTTGTGAAAATATCCACTAAATGAGGGAATAATATGTGTGAGGGTACCCCAGGAGAGTTCCAAATGTGTGTGGGTAGAACATAAATCCCACGGGGATAAAATTGAAAAAAGTTGAAAAAAATTTTTTTTTGAACTTAGTAATTTTTCCGGCGTTTATCAGACTTTCAGATAGGGGAAATGTCAGTGAGCATTCCGATTTCAGTTCCAGAGTGATTCGCCCAATGAGTCCTTAATATTTAGTCGTTTTCAGCCAATTTTCTGGATTTTTGAAAATTTCACTTTTTTGTGAAAATATCCACTAAATGACGGAATAATATGTGTGAGGGTACCCCGGGAGAGTTCCAAATGTGTGTGGGTAGAATATAAATCCCAAGGGGATAAAATTGAAAAAAGTTGAAAAAAATTTTTTTTTGGACTTAGTAATTTTTCCGTGGTTTATCAGACTTTCAGATAGGGGAAATGTCAGTGAGCATTCCGATTTCAGTTCCAGAGTGATTCGCCCAGTGAGTCCTTAATATTTAGTCGTTTTCAGCCAATTTTCTGGATTTTTGAAAATTTCACTTTTTTGTGAAAATATCCACTAAATGAGGGAATAATATGTGTGAGGGTACCCCAGGAGAGTTCCAAATGTGTGTGGGTAGAATATAAATCCCACGGGGATAAAATTGAAAAAAGTTGCAAAAAATTTTTTTTTTCGACTTAGTAATTTTTCCGTCGTTTATCAGACTTTCAGATAGGGGAAATGTCAGTGAGCATTCCGATTTCAGTTCCAGAGTGATTCGCCCAGTGAGTCCTTAATATTTAGTCGTTTTCAGCCAATTTTCTGGATTTTTGAAAATTTCACTTTTTTGTGAAAATATCCACTAAATGAGGGAATAATATGTGTGAGGGTACCCCAGGAGAGTTCCAAATGTGTGTGGGTAGAATATAAATCCCAAGGGGATAAAATTGAAAAAAGTTAAAAAAAATTTTTTTTTGGACTTAGTAATTTTTCCGTGGTTTATCAGACTTTCAGATAGGGGAAATGTCAGTGAGCATTCCGATTTCAGTTCCAGAGTGATTCGCCCAATGAGTCCTTAATATTTAGTCGTTTTCAGCCAATTTTCTGGATTTTTGAAAATTTCACTTTTTTGTGAAAATATCCACTAAATGACGGAATAATATGTGTGAGGGTACCCCGGGAGAGTTCCAAATGTGTGTGGGTAGAATATAAATCCCAAGGGGATAAAATTGAAAAAAGTTGAAAAAAATTTTTTTTTGGACTTAGTAATTTTTCCGTGGTTTATCAGACTTTCAGATAGGGGAAATGTCAGTGAGCATTCCGATTTCAGTTCCAGAGTGATTCGCCCAGTGAGTCCTTAATATTTAGTCGTTTTCAGCCAATTTTCTGGATTTTTGAAAATTTCACTTTTTTGTGAAAATATCCACTAAATGAGGGAATAATATGTGTGAGGGTACCCCAGGAGAGTTCCAAATGTGTGTGGGTAGAATATAAATCCCAAGGGGATAAAATTGAAAAAAGTTGAAAAAAATTTTTTTTTGGACTTAGTAATTTTTCCGGCGTTTATCAGACTTTCAGATAGGGAAAATGTCAGTGAGCGTTCCGATTTCAATTCCAGAGCGATTCGCCCAATGAGTCCTTAATATTTAGTCGTTTTCAGCCAATTTTCTGGATTTTTGAAAATTTCACTTTTTTGTGAAAATATCCACTAAATGACGGAATAATATGTGTGAGGGTACCCCGGGAGAGTTCCAAATGTGTGTGGGTAGAATATAAATCCCAAGGGGATAAAATTGAAAAAAGTTGAAAAAAATTTTTTTTTGGACTTAGTAATTTTTCCGTGGTTTATCAGACTTTCAGATAGGGGAAATGTCAGTGAGCATTCCGATTTCAGTTCCAGAGTGATTCGCCCAGTGAGTCCTTAATATTTAGTCGTTTTCAGCCAATTTTCTGGATTTTTGAAAATTTCACTTTTTTGTGAAAATATCCACTAAATGAGGGAATAATATGTGTGAGGGTACCCCAGGAGAGTTCCAAATGTGTGTGGGTAGAATATAAATCCCAAGCGGATAAAATTGAAAAAAGTTGAAAAAAATTTTTTTTTGGACTTAGTAATTTTTCCGGCGTTTATCAGACTTTCAGATAGGGAAAATGTCAGTGAGCATTCCGATTTCAATTCCAGAGCGATTCGCCCAATGAGTCCTTAATATTTAGTCGTTTTCAGCCAATTTTCTGGATTTTTGAAAATTTCACTTTTTTGTGAAAATATCCACTAAATGAGGGAATAATATGTGTGAGGGTACCCCAGGAGAGTTCCAAATGTGTGTGGGTAGAATATAAATCCCACGGGGATAAAATTGAAAAAAGTTTAAAAAAATTTTTTTTTGGACTTCGTAATTTTTCCGGCGTTTATCAGACTTTCAGATAGGGAAAATGTCAGTGAGCATTCCGATTTCAGTTCCAGAGCGATTCGCCCAATTATTCCTTAATATTTAGTCGTTTTCAGCCAGTTTTCTGGATTTTTGAAAATTTCACTTTTTTGTGAAAATATCCACTAAATGAGGGAATAATATGTGTGAGGGTACCCCAGGAGAGTTCCAAATGTGTGTGGGTAGAATATAAATCCCACGGGGATAAAATTGAAAAAAGTTGAAAAAAATTTTTTTTTGGACTTAGTAATTTTTCCGGCATTTATCATACTTTCAGATAGGTGAAATGTCAGTGAGCGTTCCGATTTCAGTTCCAGAGCGATTCGCCCAATGAGTCTTTGATATTTAGTCGTTTTCAGCCAATTTTCTGGATTTTTGAAAATTTCACTTTTTTGTGAAAATATCCACTAAATGAGGGAATAATATGTGTGAGGGTACCCCAGGAGAGTTCCAAATGTGTGTGGGTAGAATATAAATCCCACGGGGATAAAATTGAAAAAAGTTGAAAAAAATTTTTTTTTGGACTTCTTAATTTTTCCGGCGTTTATCAGACTTTCAGATAGGGAAAATGTCAATGAGTGTTCCGATTTCAGTTCCAGAGCGATTCGCCCAATTATTCCTTAATATTTAGTCGTTTTCAGCCAATTTCCTGGATTTTTGAAAATTTCACTTTTTTGTGAAAATATCCACTAAATGAGGGAATAATATGTGTGAGGGTACCCCAGGAGAGTTCCAAATGTGTGTGGGTAGAATATAAATCCCACGGGGATAAAATTGAAAAAAGTTTAAAAAAATTTTTTTTTGGACTTCGTAATTTTTCCGGCGTTTATCAGACTTTCAGATAGGGAAAATGTCAGTGAGCATTCCGATTTCAGTTCCAGAGCGATTCGCCCAATTATTCCTTAATATTTAGTCGTTTTCAGCCAGTTTTCTGGATTTTTGAAAATTTCACTTTTTTGTGAAAATATCCACTAAATGAGGGAATAATATGTGTGAGGGTACCCCGGGAGAGTTCCAAATGTGTGTGGGTAGAATATAAATCCCAAGGGGATAAAATTGAAAAAAGTTGAAAAAAATTTTTTTTTGGACTTAGTAATTTTTCCGTGGTTTATCAGACTTTCAGATAGGGGAAATGTCAGTGAGCATTCCGATTTCAGTTCCAGAGTGATTCGCCCAGTGAGTCCTTAATATTTAGTCGTTTTCAGCCAATTTTCTGGATTTTTGAAAATTTCACTTTTTTGTGAAAATATCCACTAAATGAGGGAATAATATGTGTGAGGGTACCCCAGGAGAGTTCCAAATGTGTGTGGGTAGAATATAAATCCCAAGGGGATAAAATTGAAAAAAGTTGAAAAAAATTTTTTTTTGGACTTAGTAATTTTTCCGGCGTTTATCAGACTTTCAGATAGGGAAAATGTCAGTGAGCGTTCCGATTTCAATTCCAGAGCGATTCGCCCAATGAGTCCTTAATATTTAGTCGTTTTCAGCCAATTTTCTGGATTTTTGAAAATTTCACTTTTTTGTGAAAATATCCACTAAATGAGGGAATAATATGTGTGAGGGTACCCCAGGAGAGTTCCAAATGTGTGTGGGTAGAATATAAATCCCACGGGGATAAAATTGAAAAAAGTTGAAAAAAATTTTTTTTTGGACTTCTTAATTTTTCCGGCGTTTATCAGACTTTCAGATAGGGAAAATGTCAATGAGTGTTCCGATTTCAGTTCCAGAGCGATTCGCCCAATTATTCCTTAATATTTAGTCGTTTTCAGCCAATTTCCTGGATTTTTGAAAATTTCACTTTTTTGTGAAAATATCCACTAAATGAGGGAATAATATGTGTGAGGGTACCCCAGGAGAGTTCCAAATGTGTGTGGGTAGAATATAAATCCCACGGGGATAAAATTGAAAAAAGTTGAAAAAAATTTTTTTTTGGACTTCGTAATTTTTCCGGCGTTTATCAGACTTTCAGATAGGTGAAATGTGAGTGAGCATTCCGCTTTCAGTTCCAGAGCGATTCGCCCCATGAGTCCTTGATATTTAGTCGTTTTCAGCCAATTTTCTGGATTTTTGAAAATTTCACTTTTTTGTGAAAATATCCACTAAATGAGGGAATAATATGTGTGAGGGTACACCAGGAGAGTTCAAAATGTGTGTGGGTAGAATATAAATCCCACGGGGATAAAATTGAAAAAAGTTGTAAAAAAAATTTTTTTGGGACTTAGTAATTTTTCCGCGTTTATCAGACTTTCAGATAGAGAAAATGTCAGTGAGCGTTCCGATTTCAATTCCAGAGCGATTCACCCAATGAGTCCTTAATATTTAGTCGTTTTCAGCCAATTTTCTGGATTTTTGAAAATTTCACTTTTTTGTGAAAATATCCACTAAATGAGGGAATAATATGTGTGAGGGTACCCCAGGAGAGTTCCAAATGTGTGTGGGTAGAATATATATCCCACGGGGGTAAAATTGAAAAAAGTTGAAAAAAATTTTTTTTGGGACTTAGTCATTTTTCCGGCGTTTATCAGACTTTCAGATAGGGAAAATGTCAGTGAGCATTCCGATTTCAGTTCCAGAGCGATTCGCCCAATGAGTCCTTAATATTTAGTCGTTTTCAGCCAATTTTCTGGATTTTTGAAAATTTCACTTTTTTGTGAAAATATCCACTAAATGAGGGAATAATATGTGTGAGGGTACCCCAGGAGAGTTCCAAATGTGTGTGGGTAGAACATAAATCCGACGGGGATAAAATTGAAAAAAGTTGAAAAAAAATTTTTTTTGGACTTAGTAATTTTTCCGGCGTTTATCAGACTTTCAGATAGGGGAAATGTCAGTGAGCGTTCCGATTTCAGTTCCAGAGCGATTCGCCCAATGAGTCCTTAATACTTAGTCGTTTTCAGCCAATTTTCTGGATTTTTGAAAATTTCACTTTTTTGTGAAAATATACACTAAATGAGGGAATAATATGTGTGAGGGTACCCCAGGAGAGTTCCAAATGTGTGTGGGTAGAATATAAATCCCACGGGGATAAAATTGAAAAAAGTTGAAAAAAATTTTTTTTTGGACTTCGTAATTTTTCCGGCGTTTATCAGACTTTCAGATAGGTGAAATGTGAGTGAGCATTCCGCTTTCAGTTCCAGAGCGATTCGCCCCATGAGTCCTTGATATTTAGTCGTTTTCAGCCAATTTTCTGGATTTTTAAAAATTTCACTTTTTTGTGAAAATATCCACTAAATGAGGGAATAATATGTGTGAGGGTACCCCAGGAGAGTTCCAAATGTGTGTGGGTAGAATATATATCCCACGGGGGTAAAATTGAAAAAAGTTGAAAAAAATTTTTTTGGGGACTTAGTCATTTTTCCGGCGTTTATCAGACTTTCAGATAGGTGAAATGTGAGTGAGCATTCCGCTTTCAGTTCCAGAGCGATTCGCCCCATGAGTCCTTGATATTTAGTCGTTTTCAGCCAATTTTCTGGATTTTTGAAAATTTCACTTTTTTGTGAAAATATCCACTAAATGAGGGAATAATATGTGTGAGGGTACCCCAGGAGAGTTCCAAATGTGTGTGGGTAGAATATAAATCCCACGGGGATAAAATTGAAAAAAGTTGCAAAAAATTTTTTTTTTCGACTTAGTAATTTTTCCGTCGTTTATCAGACTTTCAGATAGGGGAAATGTCAGTGAGCATTCCAATTTCAGTTCCAGAGTGATTCGCCCAATGAGTCCTTAATATTTAGTCGTTTTCAGCCAATTTTCTGGATTTTTGAAAATTTCACTTTTTTGTGAAAATATCCACTAAATGAGGGAATAATATGTGTGAGGGTACCCCAGGAGAGTTCCAAATGTGTGTGGGTAGAATATAAATCCCAAGGGGATAAAATTGAAAAAAGTTAAAAAAAAATTTTTTTTGGACTTAGTAATTTTTCCGTGGTTTATCAGACTTTCAGATAGGGGAAATGTCAGTGAGCATTCCGATTTCAGTTCCAGAGTGATTCGCCCAATGAGTCCTTAATATTTAGTCGTTTTCAGCCAATTTTCTGGATTTTTGTAAATTTCACTTTTTTGTGAAAATATCCACTAAATGAGGGAATAATATGTGTGAGGGTACCCCAGGAGAGTTCCAAATGTGTGTGGGCTGAATATAAATCCCAAGGGGATAAAATTGAAAAAAGTTGAAAAAAAATTTTTTTTGGACTTAGTAATTTTTCCGGCGTTTATCAGACTTTCAGATAGGGAAAATGTCAGTGAGCGTTCCGATTTCAATTCCAGAGCGATTCGCCCAATTAGTCCTTAATATTTAGTAGTTTTCAGCCAATTTTCTGGATTTTTGAAAATTTCACTTTTTTGTGAAAATATCCACTAAATGAGGGAATAATATGTGTGAGGGTACCCCAGGAGAGTTCCAAATGTGTGTGGGTAGAACATAAATCCCACGGGGATAAAATTGAAAAAAGTTGAAAAAAATTTTTTTTTGGACTTAGTAATTTTTCCGTGGTTTATCAGACTTTCAGATAGGTGAAATGTGAGTGAGCATTCCGCTTTCAGTTCCAGAGCGATTCGCCCCATGAGTCCTTGATATTTAGTCGTTTTCAGCCAATTTTCTGGATTTTTGAAAATTTCACTTTTTTGTGAAAATATCCACTAAATGAGGGAATAATATGTGTGAGGGTACCCCAGGAGAGTTCCAAATGTGTGTGGGTAGAATATATATCCCACGGGGGTAAAATTGAAAAAAATTTTTTTTGGGACTTAGTCATTTTTCCGTGGTTTATCAGACTTTCAGATAGGTGAAATGTGAGTGAGCATTCCGCTTTTAGTTCCAGAGCGATTCGCCCCATGAGTCCTTGATATTTAGTCGTTTTCAGCCAATTTTCTGGATTTTTGAAAATTTCACTTTTTTGTGAAAATATCCACTAAATGAGGGAATAATATGTGTGAGGGTACCCCAGGAGAGTTCCAAATGTGTGTGGGTAGAATATATATCCCACGGGGGTAAAATTGAAAAAAGTTGAAAAAAATTTTTTTTGGGACTTAGTAATTTTTCCGGCGTTTATCAGACTTTCAGATAGGGAAAATGTCAGTGAGCGTTCCGATTTCAATTCCAGAGCGATTCGCCCAATTAGTCCTTAATATTTAGTAGTTTTCAGCCAATTTTCTGGATTTTTGAAAATTTCACTTTTTTGTGAAAATATCCACTAAATGAGGGAATAATATGTGTGAGGGTACCCCAGGAGAGTTCCAAATGTGTGTGGGTAGAACATAAATCCCACGGGGATAAAATTGAAAAAAGTTGAAAAAAAATTTTTTTTGGACTTAGTAATTTTTCCGTGGTTTATCAGACTTTCAGATAGGTGAAATGTGAGTGAGCATTCCGCTTTCAGTTCCAGAGCGATTCGCCCCATGAGTCCTTGATATTTAGTCGTTTTCAGCCAATTTTCTGGATTTTTGAAAATTTCACTTTTTTGTGAAAATATCCACTAAATGAGGGAATAATATGTGTGAGGGTACCCCAGGAGAGTTCCAAATGTGTGTGGGTAGAATATATATCCCACGGGGGTAAAATTGAAAAAAGTTGAAAAAAATTTTTTTTGGGACTTAGTCATTTTTCCGGCGTTTATCAGACTTTCAGATAGGTGAAATGTGAGTGAGCATTCTGCTTTCAGTTCCAGAGCGATTCGCCCCATGAGTCCTTGATATTTAGTCGTTTTCAGCCAATTTTCTGGATTTTTGAAAATTTCACTTTTTTGTGAAAATATCCACTAAATGAGGGAATAATATGTGTGAGGGTACACCAGGAGAGTTCAAAATGTGTGTGGGTAGAATATAAATCCCACGGGGATAAAATTGAAAAAAGTTGTAAAAAAATTTTTTTTGGGACTTAGTAATTTTTCCGCGTTTATCAGACTTTCAGATAGAGAAAATGTCAGTGAGCGTTCCGATTTCAATTCCAGAGCGATTCACCCAATGAGTCCTTAATATTTAGTCGTTTTCAGCCAATTTTCTGGATTTTTGAAAATTTCACTTTTTTGTGAAAATATCCACTAAATGAGGGAATAATATGTGTGAGGGTACCCCAGGAGAGTTCCAAATGTGTGTGGGTAGAACATAAATCCGACGGGGATAAAATTGAAAAAAGTTGAAAAAAAATTTTTTTTGGACTTAGTAATTTTTCCGGCGTTTATCAGACTTTCAGATAGGGGAAATGTCAGTGAGCATTCCGATTTCAGTTCCAGAGCGATTCGCCCAATGAGTCCTTAATACTTAGTCGTTTTCAGCCAATTTTCTGGATTTTTGAAAATTTCACTTTTTTGTGAAAATATACACTAAATGAGGGAATAATATGTGTGAGGGTACCCCAGGAGAGTTCCAAATGTGTGTGGGTAGAACATAAATCCCACGGGGATAAAATTGAAAAAAGTTGAAAAAAATTTTTTTTTGGACTTAGTAATTTTTCCGTGGTTTATCAGACTTTCAGATAGGTGAAATGTGAGTGAGCATTCCGCTTTTAGTTCCAGAGCGATTCGCCCCATGAGTCCTTGATATTTAGTCGTTTTCAGCCAATTTTCTGGATTTTTGAAAATTTCACTTTTTTGTGAAAATATCCACTAAATGAGGGAATAATATGTGTGAGGGTACCCCAGGAGAGTTCCAAATGTGTGTGGGTAGAATATATATCCCACGGGGGTAAAATTGAAAAAAGTTGAAAAAATTTTTTTTTGGGACTTAGTAATTTTTCCGGCGTTTATCAGACTTTCAGATAGGGAAAATGTCAGTGAGCGTTCCGATTTCAATTCCAGAGCGATTCGCCCAATGAGTCCTTAATATTTAGTCGTTTTCAGCCAATTTTCTGGATTTTTGAAAATTTCACTTTTTTGTGAAAATATCCACTAAATGAGGGAATAATATGTGTGAGGGTACCCCAGGAGAGTTCCAAATGTGTGTGGGTAGAATATAAATCCCACGGGGATAAAATTGAAAAAAGTTCAAAAAAAAATTTTTTTTGGACTTAGTAATTTTTCCGGCGTTTATCAGACTTTCAGATAGGGGAAATGTCAGTGAGCGTTCCGATTTCAGTTCCAGAGCGATTCGCCCAATGAGTCCTTAATACTTAGTCGTTTTCAGCCAATTTTCTGGATTTTTGAAAATTTCACTTTTTTGTGAAAATATCCACTAAATGAGGGAATAATATGTGTGAGGGTACCCCAGGAGAGTTCCAAATGTGTGTGGGTAGAACATAAATCCCACGGGGATAAAATTGAAAAAAGTTGAAAAAAATTTTTTTTTGGACTTAGTAATTTTTCCGTGGTTTATCAGACTTTCAGATAGGTGAAATGTGAGTGAGCATTCCGCTTTTAGTTCCAGAGCGATTCGCCCCATGAGTCCTTGATATTTAGTCGTTTTCAGCCAATTTTCTGGATTTTTGAAAATTTCACTTTTTTGTGAAAATATCCACTAAATGAGGGAATAATATGTGTGAGGGTACCCCAGGAGAGTTCCAAATGTGTGTGGGTAGAATATAAATCCCACGGGGATAAAATTGAAAAAAGTTGCAAAAAATTTTTTTTTTCGACTTAGTAATTTTTCCGTCGATTATCAGACTTTCAGATAGGGGAAATGTCAGTGAGCATTCCAATTTCAGTTCCAGAGTGATTCGCCCAATGAGTCCTTAATATTTAGTCGTTTTCAGCCAATTTTCTGGATTTTTGAAAATTTCACTTTGTTGTGAAAATATCCACTAAATGAGGGAATAATATGTGTGAGGGTACCCCAGGAGAGTTCCAAATGTGTGTGGGTAGAATATAAATCCCAAGGGGATAAAATTGAAAAAAGTTAAAAAAAATTTTTTTTTGGACTTAGTAATTTTTCCGTGGTTTATCAGACTTTCAGATAGGGGAAATGTCAGTGAGCATTCCGATTTCAGTTCCAGAGTGATTCGCCCAATGAGTCCTTAATATTTAGTCGTTTTCAGCCAATTTTCTGGATTTTTGAAAATTTCACTTTTTTGTGAAAATATCCACTAAATGAGGGAATAATATGTGTGAGGGTACCCCAGGAGAGTTCCAAATGTGTGTGGGCAGAATATAAATCCCAAGGGGATAAAATTGAAAAAAGTTGAAAAAAAATTTTTTTGGGACTTAGTAATTTTTCCGGCGTTTATCAGACTTTCAGATAGGGAAAATGTCAGTGAGCGTTCCGATTTCAATTCCAGAGCGATTCGCCCAATTAGTCCTTAATATTTAGTAGTTTTCAGCCAATTTTCTGGATTTTTGAAAATTTCACTTTTTTGTGAAAATATCCACTAAATGAGGGAATAATATGTGTGAGGGTACCCCAGGAGAGTTCCAAATGTGTGTGGGTAGAACATAAATCCCACGGGGATAAAATTGAAAAAAGTTGAAAAAAAATTTTTTTTGGACTTAGTAATTTTTCCGTGGTTTATCAGACTTTCAGATAGGTGAAATGTGAGTGAGCATTCCGCTTTCAGTTCCAGGGCGATTCGCCCCATGAGTCCTTGATATTTAGTCGTTTTCAGCCAATTTTCTGGATTTTTGAAAATTTCACTTTTTTGTGAAAATATCCACTAAATGAGGGAATAATATGTGTGAGGGTACCCCAGGAGAGTTCCAAATGTGTGTGGGTAGAATATAAATCCCACGGGGATAAAATTGAAAAAAGTTGTAAAAAAAATTTTTTTGGGACTTAGTAATTTTTCCGCGTTTATCAGACTTTCAGATAGAGAAAATGTCAGTGAGCGTTCCGATTTCAATTCCAGAGCGATTCGCCCAATGAGTCCTTAATATTTAGTCGTTTTCAGCCAATTTTCTGGATTTTTGAAAATTTCACTTTTTTGTGAAAATATCCACTAAATGAGGGAATAATATGTGTGAGGGTACCCCAGGAGAGTTCCAAATGTTTGTGGGCAGAATATAAATCCCACGGGGATAAAATTGAAAAAAGTTGAAAAAAATTTTTTTTTGGACTTAGTAATTTTTCCGGCATTTATCAGACTTTCAGATACGTGAAATGTGAGTGAGCATTCCGCTTTCAGTTCCAGAGTGATTCGCCCCATGAGTCCTTGATATTTAGTCGTTTTCAGCCAATTTTCTGGATTTTTGAAAATTTCACTTTTTTGTGAAAATATCCACTAAATGAGGGAATAATATGTGTGAGGGTACCCCAGGAGCGTTCCAAATGTGTGTGGGTAGAATATAAATCCCACGGGGATAAAATTGAAAAAAAGTTGAAAAAAATTTTTTTTTGGACTTAGTAATTTTTCCGGCGTTTATCAGACTTTCAGATAGGGAAAATGTCAGTGAGCGTTCCGATTTCAATTCCAGAGCGATTCGCCCAATGAGTCCTTAATATTTAGTCGTTTTCAGCCAATTTTCTGGATTTTTGAAAATTTCACTTTTTTGTGAAAATATCCACTAAATGAGGGAATAATATGTGTGAGGGTACCCCAGGAGAGTTCCAAATGTGTGTGGGTAGAATATAAATCCCACGGGGATAAAATTGAAAAAAGTTGAAAAAAAATTTTTTTTGGACTTAGTAATTTTTCCGGCGTTTATCAGACTTTCAGATAGGGGAAATGTCAGTGAGCGTTCCGATTTCAGTTCCAGAGCGATTCGCCCAATGAGTCCTTAATACTTAGTCGTTTTCAGCCAATTTTCTGGATTTTTGAAAATTTCACTTTTTTGTGAAAATATCCACTAAATGAGGGAATAATATGTGTGAGGGTACCCCAGGAGAGTTCCAAATGTGTGTGGGTAGAATATAAATCCCACGGGGATAAAATTGAAAAAAGTTGAAAAAAATTTTTTTTTGGACTTCTTAATTTTTCCGGCGTTTATCAGACTTTCAGATAGGGAAAATGTCAATGAGTGTTCCGATTTCAGTTCCAGAGCGATTCGCCCAATTATTCCTTAATATTTAGTCGTTTTCAGCCAATTTCCTGGATTTTTGAAAATTTCACTTTTTTGTGAAAATATCCACTAAATGAGGGAATAATATGTGTGAGGGTACCCCAGGAGAGTTCCAAATGTGTGTGGGTAGAATATAAATCCCACGGGGATAAAATTGAAAAAAGTTGAAAAAAATTTTTTTTTGGACTTCGTAATTTTTCCGGCGTTTATCAGACTTTCAGATAGGTGAAATGTGAGTGAGCATTCCGCTTTCAGTTCCAGAGCGATTCGCCCCATGAGTCCTTGATATTTAGTCGTTTTCAGCCAATTTTCTGGATTTTTGAAAATTTCACTTTTTTGTGAAAATATCCACTAAATGAGGGAATAATATGTGTGAGGGTACACCAGGAGAGTTCAAAATGTGTGTGGGTAGAATATAAATCCCACGGGGATAAAATTGAAAAAAGTTGTAAAAAAATTTTTTTTGGGACTTAGTAATTTTTCCGCGTTTATCAGACTTTCAGATAGAGAAAATGTCAGTGAGCGTTCCGATTTCAATTCCAGAGCGATTCACCCAATGAGTCCTTAATATTTAGTCGTTTTCAGCCAATTTTCTGGATTTTTGAAAATTTCACTTTTTTGTGAAAATATCCACTAAATGAGGGAATAATATGTGTGAGGGTACCCCAGGAGAGTTCCAAATGTGTGTGGGTAGAATATAAATCCCACGGGGATAAAATTGAAAAAAGTTGCAAAAAATTTTTTTTTTCGACTTAGTAATTTTTCCGTCGATTATCAGACTTTCAGATAGGGGAAATGTCAGTGAGCATTCCAATTTCAGTTCCAGAGTGATTCGCCCAATGAGTCCTTAATATTTAGTCGTTTTCAGCCAATTTTCTGGATTTTTGAAAATTTCACTTTGTTGTGAAAATATCCACTAAATGAGGGAATAATATGTGTGAGGGTACCCCAGGAGAGTTCCAAATGTGTGTGGGTAGAATATAAATCCCAAGGGGATAAAATTGAAAAAAGTTAAAAAAAATTTTTTTTTGGACTTAGTAATTTTTCCGTGGTTTATCAGACTTTCAGATAGGGGAAATGTCAGTGAGCATTCCGATTTCAGTTCCAGAGTGATTCGCCCAATGAGTCCTTAATATTTAGTCGTTTTCAGCCAATTTTCTGGATTTTTGAAAATTTCACTTTTTTGTGAAAATATCCACTAAATGAGGGAATAATATGTGTGAGGGTACCCCAGGAGAGTTCCAAATGTGTGTGGGCAGAATATAAATCCCAAGGGGATAAAATTGAAAAAAGTTGAAAAAAAATTTTTTTGGGACTTAGTAATTTTTCCGGCGTTTATCAGACTTTCAGATAGGGAAAATGTCAGTGAGCGTTCCGATTTCAATTCCAGAGCGATTCGCCCAATTAGTCCTTAATATTTAGTAGTTTTCAGCCAATTTTCTGGATTTTTGAAAATTTCACTTTTTTGTGAAAATATCCACTAAATGAGGGAATAATATGTGTGAGGGTACCCCAGGAGAGTTCCAAATGTGTGTGGGTAGAACATAAATCCCACGGGGATAAAATTGAAAAAAGTTGAAAAAAAATTTTTTTTGGACTTAGTAATTTTTCCGTGGTTTATCAGACTTTCAGATAGGTGAAATGTGAGTGAGCATTCCGCTTTCAGTTCCAGGGCGATTCGCCCCATGAGTCCTTGATATTTAGTCGTTTTCAGCCAATTTTCTGGATTTTTGAAAATTTCACTTTTTTGTGAAAATATCCACTAAATGAGGGAATAATATGTGTGAGGGTACCCCAGGAGAGTTCCAAATGTGTGTGGGTAGAATATAAATCCCACGGGGATAAAATTGAAAAAAGTTGTAAAAAAAATTTTTTTGGGACTTAGTAATTTTTCCGCGTTTATCAGACTTTCAGATAGAGAAAATGTCAGTGAGCGTTCCGATTTCAATTCCAGAGCGATTCGCCCAATGAGTCCTTAATATTTAGTCGTTTTCAGCCAATTTTCTGGATTTTTGAAAATTTCACTTTTTTGTGAAAATATCCACTAAATGAGGGAATAATATGTGTGAGGGTACCCCAGGAGAGTTCCAAATGTTTGTGGGCAGAATATAAATCCCACGGGGATAAAATTGAAAAAAGTTGAAAAAAATTTTTTTTTGGACTTAGTAATTTTTCCGGCATTTATCAGACTTTCAGATACGTGAAATGTGAGTGAGCATTCCGCTTTCAGTTCCAGAGTGATTCGCCCCATGAGTCCTTGATATTTAGTCGTTTTCAGCCAATTTTCTGGATTTTTGAAAATTTCACTTTTTTGTGAAAATATCCACTAAATGAGGGAATAATATGTGTGAGGGTACCCCAGGAGCGTTCCAAATGTGTGTGGGTAGAATATAAATCCCACGGGGATAAAATTGAAAAAAAGTTGAAAAAAATTTTTTTTTGGACTTAGTAATTTTTCCGGCGTTTATCAGACTTTCAGATAGGGAAAATGTCAGTGAGCGTTCCGATTTCAATTCCAGAGCGATTCGCCCAATGAGTCCTTAATATTTAGTCGTTTTCAGCCAATTTTCTGGATTTTTGAAAATTTCACTTTTTTGTGAAAATATCCACTAAATGAGGGAATAATATGTGTGAGGGTACCCCAGGAGAGTTCCAAATGTGTGTGGGTAGAATATAAATCCCACGGGGATAAAATTGAAAAAAGTTGAAAAAAAATTTTTTTTGGACTTAGTAATTTTTCCGGCGTTTATCAGACTTTCAGATAGGGGAAATGTCAGTGAGCGTTCCGATTTCAGTTCCAGAGCGATTCGCCCAATGAGTCCTTAATACTTAGTCGTTTTCAGCCAATTTTCTGGATTTTTGAAAATTTCACTTTTTTGTGAAAATATCCACTAAATGAGGGAATAATATGTGTGAGGGTACCCCAGGAGAGTTCCAAATGTGTGTGGGTAGAATATAAATCCCACGGGGATAAAATTGAAAAAAGTTGAAAAAAATTTTTTTTTGGACTTCTTAATTTTTCCGGCGTTTATCAGACTTTCAGATAGGGAAAATGTCAATGAGTGTTCCGATTTCAGTTCCAGAGCGATTCGCCCAATTATTCCTTAATATTTAGTCGTTTTCAGCCAATTTCCTGGATTTTTGAAAATTTCACTTTTTTGTGAAAATATCCACTAAATGAGGGAATAATATGTGTGAGGGTACCCCAGGAGAGTTCCAAATGTGTGTGGGTAGAATATAAATCCCACGGGGATAAAATTGAAAAAAGTTGAAAAAAATTTTTTTTTGGACTTCGTAATTTTTCCGGCGTTTATCAGACTTTCAGATAGGTGAAATGTGAGTGAGCATTCCGCTTTCAGTTCCAGAGCGATTCGCCCCATGAGTCCTTGATATTTAGTCGTTTTCAGCCAATTTTCTGGATTTTTGAAAATTTCACTTTTTTGTGAAAATATCCACTAAATGAGGGAATAATATGTGTGAGGGTACACCAGGAGAGTTCAAAATGTGTGTGGGTAGAATATAAATCCCACGGGGATAAAATTGAAAAAAGTTGTAAAAAAATTTTTTTTGGGACTTAGTAATTTTTCCGCGTTTATCAGACTTTCAGATAGAGAAAATGTCAGTGAGCGTTCCGATTTCAATTCCAGAGCGATTCACCCAATGAGTCCTTAATATTTAGTCGTTTTCAGCCAATTTTCTGGATTTTTGAAAATTTCACTTTTTTGTGAAAATATCCACTAAATGAGGGAATAATATGTGTGAGGGTACCCCAGGAGAGTTCCAAATGTGTGTGGGTAGAATATAAATCCCACGGGGATAAAATTGAAAAAAGTTGCAAAAATTTTTTTTTTTCGACTTAGTAATTTTTCCGTCGATTATCAGACTTTCAGATAGGGGAAATGTCAGTGAGCATTCCAATTTCAGTTCCAGAGTGATTCGCCCAATGAGTCCTTAATATTTAGTCGTTTTCAGCCAATTTTCTGGATTTTTGAAAATTTCACTTTGTTGTGAAAATATCCACTAAATGAGGGAATAATATGTGTGAGGGTACCCCAGGAGAGTTCCAAATGTGTGTGGGTAGAATATAAATCCCAAGGGGATAAAATTGAAAAAAGTTAAAAAAAATTTTTTTTTGGACTTAGTAATTTTTCCGTGGTTTATCAGACTTTCAGATAGGGGAAATGTCAGTGAGCATTCCGATTTCAGTTCCAGAGTGATTCGCCCAATGAGTCCTTAATATTTAGTCGTTTTCAGCCAATTTTCTGGATTTTTGAAAATTTCACTTTTTTGTGAAAATATCCACTAAATGAGGGAATAATATGTGTGAGGGTACCCCAGGAGAGTTCCAAATGTGTGTGGGCAGAATATAAATCCCAAGGGGATAAAATTGAAAAAAGTTGAAAAAAAATTTTTTTGGGACTTAGTAATTTTTCCGGCGTTTATCAGACTTTCAGATAGGGAAAATGTCAGTGAGCGTTCCGATTTCAATTCCAGAGCGATTCGCCCAATTAGTCCTTAATATTTAGTAGTTTTCAGCCAATTTTCTGGATTTTTGAAAATTTCACTTTTTTGTGAAAATATCCACTAAATGAGGGAATAATATGTGTGAGGGTACCCCAGGAGAGTTCCAAATGTGTGTGGGTAGAATATAAATCCCACGGGGATAAAATTGAAAAAAGTTGTAAAAAAAATTTTTTTGGGACTTAGTAATTTTTCCGCGTTTATCAGACTTTCAGATAGAGAAAATGTCAGTGAGCGTTCCGATTTCAATTCCAGAGCGATTCGCCCAATGAGTCCTTAATATTTAGTCGTTTTCAGCCAATTTTCTGGATTTTTGAAAATTTCACTTTTTTGTGAAAATATCCACTAAATGAGGGAATAATATGTGTGAGGGTACCCCAGGAGAGTTCCAAATGTTTGTGGGCAGAATATAAATCCCACGGGGATAAAATTGAAAAAAGTTGAAAAAAATTTTTTTTTGGACTTAGTAATTTTTCCGGCATTTATCAGACTTTCAGATACGTGAAATGTGAGTGAGCATTCCGCTTTCAGTTCCAGAGTGATTCGCCCCATGAGTCCTTGATATTTAGTCGTTTTCAGCCAATTTTCTGGATTTTTGAAAATTTCACTTTTTTGTGAAAATATCCACTAAATGAGGGAATAATATGTGTGAGGGTACCCCAGGAGCGTTCCAAATGTGTGTGGGTAGAATATAAATCCCACGGGGATAAAATTGAAAAAAAGTTGAAAAAAATTTTTTTTTGGACTTAGTAATTTTTCCGGCGTTTATCAGACTTTCAGATAGGGAAAATGTCAGTGAGCGTTCCGATTTCAATTCCAGAGCGATTCGCCCAATGAGTCCTTAATATTTAGTCGTTTTCAGCCAATTTTCTGGATTTTTGAAAATTTCACTTTTTTGTGAAAATATCCACTAAATGAGGGAATAATATGTGTGAGGGTACCCCAGGAGAGTTCCAAATGTGTGTGGGTAGAATATAAATCCCACGGGGATAAAATTGAAAAAAGTTGAAAAAAAATTTTTTTTGGACTTAGTAATTTTTCCGGCGTTTATCAGACTTTCAGATAGGGGAAATGTCAGTGAGCGTTCCGATTTCAGTTCCAGAGCGATTCGCCCAATGAGTCCTTAATACTTAGTCGTTTTCAGCCAATTTTCTGGATTTTTGAAAATTTCACTTTTTTGTGAAAATATCCACTAAATGAGGGAATAATATGTGTGAGGGTACCCCAGGAGAGTTCCAAATGTGTGTGGGTAGAATATAAATCCCACGGGGATAAAATTGAAAAAAGTTGAAAAAAATTTTTTTTTGGACTTCTTAATTTTTCCGGCGTTTATCAGACTTTCAGATAGGGAAAATGTCAATGAGTGTTCCGATTTCAGTTCCAGAGCGATTCGCCCAATTATTCCTTAATATTTAGTCGTTTTCAGCCAATTTCCTGGATTTTTGAAAATTTCACTTTTTTGTGAAAATATCCACTAAATGAGGGAATAATATGTGTGAGGGTACCCCAGGAGAGTTCCAAATGTGTGTGGGTAGAATATAAATCCCACGGGGATAAAATTGAAAAAAGTTGAAAAAAATTTTTTTTTGGACTTCGTAATTTTTCCGGCGTTTATCAGACTTTCAGATAGGTGAAATGTGAGTGAGCATTCCGCTTTCAGTTCCAGAGCGATTCGCCCCATGAGTCCTTGATATTTAGTCGTTTTCAGCCAATTTTCTGGATTTTTGAAAATTTCACTTTTTTGTGAAAATATCCACTAAATGAGGGAATAATATGTGTGAGGGTACACCAGGAGAGTTCAAAATGTGTGTGGGTAGAATATAAATCCCACGGGGATAAAATTGAAAAAAGTTGTAAAAAAATTTTTTTTGGGACTTAGTAATTTTTCCGCGTTTATCAGACTTTCAGATAGAGAAAATGTCAGTGAGCGTTCCGATTTCAATTCCAGAGCGATTCACCCAGTGAGTCCTTAATATTTAGTCGTTTTCAGCCAATTTTCTGGATTTTTGAAAATTTCACTTTTTTGTGAAAATATCCACTAAATGAGGGAATAATATGTGTGAGGGTACCCCAGGAGAGTTCCAAATGTGTGTGGGTAGAATATATATCCCACGGGGGTAAAATTGAAAAAAGTTGAAAAAAATTTTTTTTGGGACTTAGTCATTTTTCCGGCGTTTATCAGACTTTCAGATAGGGAAAATGTCAGTGAGCATTCCGATTTCAGTTCCAGAGCGATTCGCCCAATGAGTCCTTAATATTTAGTCGTTTTCAGCCAATTTTCTGGATTTTTGAAAATTTCACTTTTTTGTGAAAATATCCACTAAATGAGGGAATAATATGTGTGAGGGTACCCCAGGAGAGTTCCAAATGTGTGTGGGTAGAACATAAATCCGACGGGGATAAAATTGAAAAAAGTTGAAAAAAAATTTTTTTTGGACTTAGTAATTTTTCCGGCGTTTATCAGACTTTCAGATAGGGGAAATGTCAGTGAGCGTTCCGATTTCAGTTCCAGAGCGATTCGCCCAATGAGTCCTTAATACTTAGTCGTTTTCAGCCAATTTTCTGGATTTTTGAAAATTTCACTTTTTTGTGAAAATATACACTAAATGAGGGAATAATATGTGTGAGGGTACCCCAGGAGAGTTCCAAATGTGTGTGGGTAGAACATAAATCCCACGGGGATAAAATTGAAAAAAGTTGAAAAAAATTTTTTTTTGGACTTAGTAATTTTTCCGTGGTTTATCAGACTTTCAGATAGGTGAAATGTGAGTGAGCATTCCGCTTTCAGTTCCAGAGCGATTCGCCCCATGAGTCCTTGATATTTAGTCGTTTTCAGCCAATTTTCTGGATTTTTGAAAATTTCACTTTTTTGTGAAAATATCCACTAAATGAGGGAATAATATGTGTGAGGGTACCCCAGGAGAGTTCCAAATGTGTGTGGGTAGAATATATATCCCACGGGGGTAAAATTGAAAAAAGTTGAAAAAAATTTTTTTTGGGACTTAGTCATTTTTCCGGCGTTTATCAGACTTTCAGATAGGTGAAATGTGAGTGAGCATTCCGCTTTCAGTTCCAGAGCGATTCGCCCCATGAGTCCTTAATATTTAGTCGTTTTCAGCCAATTTTCTGGATTTTTGAAAATTTCACTTTTTTGTGAAAATATCCACTAAATGAGGGAATAATATGTGTGAGGGTACCCCAGGAGAGTTCCAAATGTGTGTGGGTAGAATATAAATCCCACGGGGATAAAATTGAAAAAAGTTAAAAAAAAATTTTTTTGGGACTTAGTAATTTTTCCGTGGTTTATCAGACTTTCAGATAGGGGAAATGTCAGTGAGCATTCCGATTTCAGTTCCAGAGTGATTCGCCCAATGAGTCCTTAATATTTAGTCGTTTTCAGCCAATTTTCTGGATTTTTGAAAATTTCACTTTTTTGTGAAAATATCCACTAAATGAGGGAATAATATGTGTGAGGGTACCCCAGGAGAGTTCCAAATGTGTGTGGGCAGAATATAAATCCCACGGGGATAAAATTGAAAAAAGTTGAAAAAAATTTTTTTTTGGACTTCGTAATTTTTCCGGCGTTTATCAGACTTTCAGATAGGGAAAATGTCAGTGAGCGTTCCGATTTCAGTTCCAGAGTGATTCCCCCGATTATTCCTTAATATTTAGTCGTTTTCAGCCAATTTTCTGGATTTTTGAAAATTTCACTTTTTTGTGACAATATCCACTAAATGTGTGAGGGTACCCCAGGAGAGTTCCAAATGTGTGTGGGTAGAAGATATATCCCACGGGGGTAAAATTGAAAAAAGTTGAAAAAAATTTTTTTTTGGGACTTAGTCATTTTTCCGGCGTTTATCAGACTTTCAGATAGGTGAAATGTGAGTGAGCATTCCGCTTTCAGTTCCAGAGTGATTCGCCCCTGAGTCCTTGATATTTAGTCGTTTTCAGCCAATTTTCTGGATTTTTGAAAATTTCACTTTTTTGTGAAAATATCCACTAAATGAGGGAATAATATGTGTGAGGGTACCCCAGGAGAGTTCCAAATGTGTGTGGGTAGAATATATATCCCACGGGGGTAAAATTGAAAAAAGTTGAAAAAAATTTTTTTTTGGACTTCGTAATTTTTCCGGCGTTTATCAGACTTTCAGATAGGGAAAATGTCAGTGAGCGTTCCGATTTCAGTTCCAGAGCGATTCGCCCAATTATTCCTTAATATTTAGTCGTTTTCAGCCAATTTTCTGGATTTTTGAAAATTTCACTTTTTTGTGAAAATATCCACTAAATGTGTGAGGGTACCCCAGGAGAGTTCCAAATGTGTGTGGGTAGAAGATATATCCCACGGGGGTAAAATTGAAAAAAGTTGAAAAAAATTTTTTTTGGGACTTAGTCATTTTTCCGGCGTTTATCAGACTTTCAGATAGGTGAAATGTGAGTGAGCATTCCGCTTTCAGTTCCAGAGCGATTCGCCCCATGAGTCCTTGATATTTAGTCGTTTTCAGCCAATTTTCTGGATTTTTGAAAATTTCACTTTTTTGTGAAAATATCCACTAAATGAGGGAATAATATGTGTGAGGGTACCCCAGGAGAGTTCCAAATGTGTGTGGGTAGAACATAAATCCCACGGGGATAAAATTGAAAAAAGTTGAAAAAATTTTTTTTTTGGACTTAGTAATTTTTCCGGCGTTTATCAGACTTTCAGATAGGGGAAATGTCAGTGAGCATTCCGATTTCAGTTCCAGAGTGATTCGCCCAATGAGTCCTTAATATTTAGTCGTTTTCAGCCAATTTTCTGGATTTTTGAAAATTTCACTTTTTTGTGAAAATATCCACTAAATGAGGGAATAATATGTGTGAGGGTACCCCAGGAGAGTTCCAAATGTGTGTGGGTAGAATATAAATCCCAAGGGGATAAAATTGAAAAAAGTTGAAAAAAATTTTTTTTTGGACTTAGTAATTTTTCCGTGGTTTATCAGACTTTCAGATAGGGGAAATGTCAGTGAGCATTCCGATTTCAGTTCCAGAGTGATTCGCCCAATGAGTCCTTAATATTTAGTCGTTTTCAGCCAATTTTCTGGATTTTTGAAAATTTCACTTTTTTGTGAAAATATCCACTAAATGAGGGAATAATATGTGTGAGGGTACCCCAGGAGAGTTCCAAATGTGTGTGGGTAGAATATAAATCCCAAGGGGATAAAATTGAAAAAAGTTGAAAAAAATTTTTTTTTGGACTTAGTAATTTTTCCGTGGTTTATCAGACTTTCAGATAGGGGAAATGTCAGTGAGCATTCCGATTTCAGTTCCAGAGTGATTCGCCCAATGAGTCCTTAATATTTAGTCGTTTTCAGCCAATTTTCTGGATTTTTGAAAATTTCACTTTTTTGTGAAAATATCCACTAAATGAGGGAATAATATGTGTGAGGGTACCCCAGGAGAGTTCCAAATGTGTGTGGGTAGAATATAAATCCCAAGGGGATAAAATTGAAAAAAGTTGAAAAAAAATTTTTTTGGGACTTAGTAATTTTCCCGCGTTTATCAGACGTTCAGATAGAGAAAATGTCAGTGAGCGTTCCGATTTCAATTCCAGAGCGATTCGCCCCATGAGTCCTTAATATTTAGTCGTTTTCAACCAATTTTCTGGATTTTTGAAAATTTCACTTTTTTGTGAAAATATCCACTAAATGAGGGAATAATATGTGTGAGGGTACCCCAGGAGAGTTCCAAATGTGTGTGGGTAGAATATAAATCCCACGGGGATAAAATTGAAAAAAGTTGAAAAAAATTTTTTTTTGGACTTAGTAATTTTTCCAGCGTTTATCAGACTTTCAGATAGGGGAAATGTCAGTGAGCGTTCCGATTTCAGTTCCAGAGCGATTCACCCAATGAGTCCTTGATATTTAGTCGTTTTCAGCCAATTTTCTGGATTTTTGAAAATTTCACTTTTTTGTGAAAATATCCACTAAATGAGGGAATAATATTTGTGAGGGTACCCCAGGAGAGTTCAAAATGTGTGTGGGTAGAATATAAATCCCACGGGGATAAAATTGAAAAAAGTTGAAAAAAATTTTTTTTGGGACTTAGTAATTTTCCCGCGTTTATCAGACTTTCAGATAGAGAAAATGTCAGTGAGCGTTCCGATTTCAATTCCAGAGCGATTCGCCCAATGAGTCCTTAATATTTAGTCGTTTTCAGCCATTTTCTGGATTTTTGAAAATTTCACTTTTTTGTGAAAATATCCACTAAATGAGGGAATAATATGTGTGAGGGTACCCCAGGAGAGTTCCAAATGTGTGTGGGCAGAATATAAATCCCACGGGGATAAAATTGAAAAAAGTTGAAAAAAATTTTTTTTTGGACTTAGTAATTTTTCCGGCATTTATCAGACTTTCAGATACGTGAAATGTGAGTGAGCATTCCGCTTTCAGTTCCAGAGCGATTCGCCCCATGAGTCCTTGATATTTAGTCGTTTTCAGCCAATTTTCTGGATTTTTGAAAATTTCACTTTTTTGTGAAAATATCCACTAAATGAGGGAATAATATGTGTGAGGGTACCCCAGGAGAGTTCCAAATGTGTGTGGGCAGAATATAAATCCCACGGGGATAAAATTGAAAAAAGTTGAAAAAAATTTTTTTTTGGACTTAGCAATTTTTCCACCGTTTATCAGACTTTCAGATAGGGGAAATGTCACTGAGCGTTCCGATTTCAGTTCCAGAGCGATTCGCCCAATGAGTCCTTGATATTTAATCGTTTTCAGCCAATTTTCTGGATTTTTAAAAATTTCACTTTTTTGTGAAAATATCCACTAAATGAGGGAATAATATATGTGAGGGTACCCCAGGAGAGTTCCAAATGTGTGTGGGTAGAATATATATCCCACGGGGGTAAAATTGAAAAAAGTTGAAAAAAATTTTTTTTTTGGGACTTAGTCATTTTTCCGGCGTTTATCAGACTTTCAGATAGGTGAAATGTGAGTGAGCATTCCGCTTTCAGTTCCAGAGCGATTCGCCCAATTATTCCTTAACATTTAGTCGTTTTCAGCCAATTTTCTGGATTTTTGAAAATTTCACTTTTTTGTGAAAATATCCACTAAATGAGGGAATAATATGTGTGAGGGTACCCCAGTAGAGTTCCAAATGTGTGTGGGTAGAATATAAATCCCACGGGGATAAAATTGAAAAAAGTTGAAAAAAATTTTTTTTTGGACTTAGTAATTTTTCCAGCGTTTATCAGACTTTCAGATAGGGGAAATGTGAGTGAGCATTCCGATTTCAGTTCCAGAGCGATTCGCCCAATGAGTCCTTGATATTTAGTCGTTTTCAGCCAATTTTCCGGATTTTTGAAAATTTCACTTTTTTGTGAAAATATCCACTAAATGAGGGAATAATATTTGTGAGGGTACCCCAGGAGAGTTCAAAATGTGTGTGGGTAGAATATAAATCCCACGGGGATAAAATTGAAAAAAGTTGAAAAAAATTTTTTTTGGGACTTAGTAATTTTCCCGCGTTTATCAGACTTTCAGATAGAGAAAATGTCAGTGAGCGTTCCGATTTCAATTCCAGAGCGATTCGCCCAATGAGTCCTTAATATTTAGTCGTTTTCAGCCATTTTCTGGATTTTTGAAAATTTCACTTTTTTGTGAAAATATCCACTAAATGAGGGAATAATATGTGTGAGGGTACCCCAGGAGAGTTCCAAATGTGTGTGGGCAGAATATAAATCCCACGGGGATAAAATTGAAAAAAGTTGAAAAAAATTTTTTTTTGGACTTAGTAATTTTTCCGGCATTTATCAGACTTTCAGATACGTGAAATGTGAGTGAGCATTCCGCTTTCAGTTCCAGAGCGATTCGCCCCATGAGTCCTTGATATTTAGTCGTTTTCAGCCAATTTTCTGGATTTTTGAAAATTTCACTTTTTTGTGAAAATATCCACTAAATGAGGGAATAATATGTGTGAGGGTACCCCAGGAGAGTTCCAAATGTGTGTGGGCAGAATATAAATCCCACGGGGATAAAATTGAAAAAAGTTGAAAAAAAATTTTTTTTGGACTTAGCAATTTTTCCGCCGTTTATCAGACTTTCAGATAGGGGAAATGTCACTGAGCGTTCCGATTTTAGTTCCAGAGCGATTCGCCCAATGAGTCCTTGATATTTAGTCGTTTTCAGCCAATTTTCTGGATTTTTAAAAATTTCACTTTTTTGTGAAAATATCCACTAAATGAGGGAATAATATGTGTGAGGGTACCCCAGGAGAGTTCCAAATGTGTGTGGGTAGAATATATATCCCACGGGGGTAAAATTGAAAAAAGTTGAAAAAAATTTTTTTTTGGGACTTAGTCATTTTTCCGGCGTTTATCAGACTTTCAGATAGGTGAAATGTGAGTGAGCATTCCGCTTTCAGTTCCAGAGCGATTCGCACAATTATTCCTTAACATTTAGTCGTTTTCAGCCAATATTCTGGATTTTTGAAAATTTCACTTTTTTGTGAAAATATCCACTAAATGAGGGAATAATATGTGTGAGGGTACCCCAGGAGAGTTCCAAATGTGTGTGGGTAGAATATAAATCCCACGGGGATAAAATTGAAAAAAGTTGAAAAAAATTTTTTTTTGGACTTAGTAATTTTTCCAGCGTTTATCAGTCTTTCAGATAGGGGAAATGTGAGTGAGCATTCCGATTTCAGTTCCAGAGCGATTCGCCCAATGAGTCCTTGATATTTAGTCGTTTTCAGCCAATTTTCTGGATTTTTGAAAATTTCACTTTTTTGTGAAAATATCCACTAAATGAGGGAATAATATGTGTGAGGGTACCCCAGGAGAGTTCCAAATGTGTGTGGGCAGAATATAAATCCCACGGGGATAAAATTGAAAAAAGTTGAAAAAAAATTTTTTTTGGACTTAGTAATTTTTCCGGCATTTATCAGACTTTCAGATACGTGAAATGTGAGTGAGCATTCCGCTTTCAGTTCCAGAGCGATTCGCCCCATGAGTCCTTGATATTTAGTCGTTTTCAGCCAATTTTCTGGATTTTTGAAAATTTCACTTTTTTGTGAAAATATCCACTAAATGAGGGAATAATATGTGTGAGGGTACCCCAGGAGAGTTCCAAATGTGTGTGGGCAGAATATAAATCCCAAGGGGATAGAATTGAAAAAAGTTGAAAAAAATTTTTTTTTGGACTTAGTAATTTTTCCGGCGTTTATCAGACTTTCAGATAGGGAAAATGTCAGTGAGCGTTCCGATTTCAATTCCAGAGCGATTCGCCCAATTAGTCCTTAATATTTAGTAGTTTTCAGCCAATTTTCTGGATTTTTGAAAATTTCACTTTTTTGTGAAAATATCCACTAAATGAGGGAATAATATGTGTGAGGGTACCCCAGGAGAGTTCCAAATGTGTGTGGGTAGAATATAAATCCCACGGGGATAAAATTGAAAAAAGTTGAAAAAAAAATTTTTTTGGACTTCGTAATTTTTCCGGCGTTTATCAGACTTTCAGATAGGGAAAATGTCAGTGAGCATTCCGATTTCAGTTCCAGAGCGATTCGCCCAATTATTCCTTAATATTTAGTCGTTTTCAGCCAGTTTTCTGGATTTTTGAAAATTTCACTTTTTTGTGAAAATATCCACTAAATGAGGGAATAATATGTGTGAGGGTACCCCAGGAGAGTTCCAAATGTGTGTGGGTAGAATATAAATCCCACGGGGATAAAATTGAAAAAAGTTGAAAAAAATTTTTTTTTGGACTTCGTAATTTTTCCGGCGTTTATCAGACTTTCAGATAGGGAAAATGTCAGTGAGCGTTCCGATTTCAGTTCCAGAGTGATTCCCCCGATTATTCCTTAATATTTAGTCGTTTTCAGCCAATTTTCTGGATTTTTGAAAATTTCACTTTTTTGTGACAATATCCACTAAATGTGTGAGGGTACCCCAGGAGAGTTCCAAATGTGTGTGGGTAGAAGATATATCCCACGGGGGTAAAATTGAAAAAAGTTGAAAAAAATTTTTTTTTGGGACTTAGTCATTTTTCCGGCGTTTATCAGACTTTCAGATAGGTGAAATGTGAGTGAGCATTCCGCTTTCAGTTCCAGAGTGATTCGCCCCTGAGTCCTTGATATTTAGTCGTTTTCAGCCAATTTTCTGGATTTTTGAAAATTTCACTTTTTTGTGAAAATATCCACTAAATGAGGGAATAATATGTGTGAGGGTACCCCAGGAGAGTTCCAAATGTGTGTGGGTAGAATATATATCCCACGGGGGTAAAATTGAAAAAAGTTGAAAAAAATTTTTTTTTGGACTTCGTAATTTTTCCGGCGTTTATCAGACTTTCAGATAGGGAAAATGTCAGTGAGCGTTCCGATTTCAGTTCCAGAGCGATTCGCCCAATTATTCCTTAATATTTAGTCGTTTTCAGCCAATTTTCTGGATTTTTGAAAATTTCACTTTTTTGTGAAAATATCCACTAAATGTGTGAGGGTACCCCAGGAGAGTTCCAAATGTGTGTGGGTAGAAGATATATCCCACGGGGGTAAAATTGAAAAAAGTTGAAAAAAATTTTTTTTGGGACTTAGTCATTTTTCCGGCGTTTATCAGACTTTCAGATAGGTGAAATGTGAGTGAGCATTCCGCTTTCAGTTCCAGAGCGATTCGCCCCATGAGTCCTTGATATTTAGTCGTTTTCAGCCAATTTTCTGGATTTTTGAAAATTTCACTTTTTTGTGAAAATATCCACTAAATGAGGGAATAATATGTGTGAGGGTACCCCAGGAGAGTTCCAAATGTGTGTGGGTAGAACATAAATCCCACGGGGATAAAATTGAAAAAAGTTGAAAAAATTTTTTTTTTGGACTTAGTAATTTTTCCGGCGTTTATCAGACTTTCAGATAGGGGAAATGTCAGTGAGCATTCCGATTTCAGTTCCAGAGTGATTCGCCCAATGAGTCCTTAATATTTAGTCGTTTTCAGCCAATTTTCTGGATTTTTGAAAATTTCACTTTTTTGTGAAAATATCCACTAAATGAGGGAATAATATGTGTGAGGGTACCCCAGGAGAGTTCCAAATGTGTGTGGGTAGAATATAAATCCCAAGGGGATAAAATTGAAAAAAGTTGAAAAAAATTTTTTTTTGGACTTAGTAATTTTTCCGTGGTTTATCAGACTTTCAGATAGGGGAAATGTCAGTGAGCATTCCGATTTCAGTTCCAGAGTGATTCGCCCAATGAGTCCTTAATATTTAGTCGTTTTCAGCCAATTTTCTGGATTTTTGAAAATTTCACTTTTTTGTGAAAATATCCACTAAATGAGGGAATAATATGTGTGAGGGTACCCCAGGAGAGTTCCAAATGTGTGTGGGTAGAATATAAATCCCAAGGGGATAAAATTGAAAAAAGTTGAAAAAAATTTTTTTTTGGACTTAGTAATTTTTCCGTGGTTTATCAGACTTTCAGATAGGGGAAATGTCAGTGAGCATTCCGATTTCAGTTCCAGAGTGATTCGCCCAATGAGTCCTTAATATTTAGTCGTTTTCAGCCAATTTTCTGGATTTTTGAAAATTTCACTTTTTTGTGAAAATATCCACTAAATGAGGGAATAATATGTGTGAGGGTACCCCAGGAGAGTTCCAAATGTGTGTGGGTAGAATATAAATCCCAAGGGGATAAAATTGAAAAAAGTTGAAAAAAAATTTTTTTGGGACTTAGTAATTTTCCCGCGTTTATCAGACGTTCAGATAGAGAAAATGTCAGTGAGCGTTCCGATTTCAATTCCAGAGCGATTCGCCCCATGAGTCCTTAATATTTAGTCGTTTTCAACCAATTTTCTGGATTTTTGAAAATTTCACTTTTTTGTGAAAATATCCACTAAATGAGGGAATAATATGTGTGAGGGTACCCCAGGAGAGTTCCAAATGTGTGTGGGTAGAATATAAATCCCACGGGGATAAAATTGAAAAAAGTTGAAAAAAATTTTTTTTTGGACTTAGTAATTTTTCCAGCGTTTATCAGACTTTCAGATACGTGAAATGTGAGTGAGCATTCCGCTTTCAGTTCCAGAGCGATTCGCCCCATGAGTCCTTGATATTTAGTCGTTTTCAGCCAATTTTCTGGATTTTTGAAAATTTCACTTTTTTGTGAAAATATCCACTAAATGAGGGAATAATATGTGTGAGGGTACCCCAGGAGAGTTCCAAATGTGTGTGGGCAGAATATAAATCCCACGGGGATAAAATTGAAAAAAGTTGAAAAAAATTTTTTTTTGGACTTAGCAATTTTTCCACCGTTTATCAGACTTTCAGATAGGGGAAATGTCACTGAGCGTTCCGATTTCAGTTCCAGAGCGATTCGCCCAATGAGTCCTTGATATTTAATCGTTTTCAGCCAATTTTCTGGATTTTTAAAAATTTCACTTTTTTGTGAAAATATCCACTAAATGAGGGAATAATATATGTGAGGGTACCCCAGGAGAGTTCCAAATGTGTGTGGGTAGAATATATATCCCACGGGGGTAAAATTGAAAAAAGTTGAAAAAAATTTTTTTTTTGGGACTTAGTCATTTTTCCGGCGTTTATCAGACTTTCAGATAGGTGAAATGTGAGTGAGCATTCCGCTTTCAGTTCCAGAGCGATTCGCCCAATTATTCCTTAACATTTAGTCGTTTTCAGCCAATTTTCTGGATTTTTGAAAATTTCACTTTTTTGTGAAAATATCCACTAAATGAGGGAATAATATGTGTGAGGGTACCCCAGTAGAGTTCCAAATGTGTGTGGGTAGAATATAAATCCCACGGGGATAAAATTGAAAAAAGTTGAAAAAAATTTTTTTTTGGACTTAGTAATTTTTCCAGCGTTTATCAGACTTTCAGATAGGGGAAATGTGAGTGAGCATTCCGATTTCAGTTCCAGAGCGATTCGCCCAATGAGTCCTTGATATTTAGTCGTTTTCAGCCAATTTTCCGGATTTTTGAAAATTTCACTTTTTTGTGAAAATATCCACTAAATGAGGGAATAATATTTGTGAGGGTACCCCAGGAGAGTTCAAAATGTGTGTGGGTAGAATATAAATCCCACGGGGATAAAATTGAAAAAAGTTGAAAAAAATTTTTTTTGGGACTTAGTAATTTTCCCGCGTTTATCAGACTTTCAGATAGAGAAAATGTCAGTGAGCGTTCCGATTTCAATTCCAGAGCGATTCGCCCAATGAGTCCTTAATATTTAGTCGTTTTCAGCCATTTTCTGGATTTTTGAAAATTTCACTTTTTTGTGAAAATATCCACTAAATGAGGGAATAATATGTGTGAGGGTACCCCAGGAGAGTTCCAAATGTGTGTGGGCAGAATATAAATCCCACGGGGATAAAATTGAAAAAAGTTGAAAAAAATTTTTTTTTGGACTTAGTAATTTTTCCGGCATTTATCAGACTTTCAGATACGTGAAATGTGAGTGAGCATTCCGCTTTCAGTTCCAGAGCGATTCGCCCCATGAGTCCTTGATATTTAGTCGTTTTCAGCCAATTTTCTGGATTTTTGAAAATTTCACTTTTTTGTGAAAATATCCACTAAATGAGGGAATAATATGTGTGAGGGTACCCCAGGAGAGTTCCAAATGTGTGTGGGCAGAATATAAATCCCACGGGGATAAAATTGAAAAAAGTTGAAAAAAAATTTTTTTTGGACTTAGCAATTTTTCCGCCGTTTATCAGACTTTCAGATAGGGGAAATGTCACTGAGCGTTCCGATTTTAGTTCCAGAGCGATTCGCCCAATGAGTCCTTGATATTTAGTCGTTTTCAGCCAATTTTCTGGATTTTTAAAAATTTCACTTTTTTGTGAAAATATCCACTAAATGAGGGAATAATATGTGTGAGGGTACCCCAGGAGAGTTCCAAATGTGTGTGGGTAGAATATATATCCCACGGGGGTAAAATTGAAAAAAGTTGAAAAAAATTTTTTTTTGGGACTTAGTCATTTTTCCGGCGTTTATCAGACTTTCAGATAGGTGAAATGTGAGTGAGCATTCCGCTTTCAGTTCCAGAGCGATTCGCACAATTATTCCTTAACATTTAGTCGTTTTCAGCCAATATTCTGGATTTTTGAAAATTTCACTTTTTTGTGAAAATATCCACTAAATGAGGGAATAATATGTGTGAGGGTACCCCAGGAGAGTTCCAAATGTGTGTGGGTAGAATATAAATCCCACGGGGATAAAATTGAAAAAAGTTGAAAAAAATTTTTTTTTGGACTTAGTAATTTTTCCAGCGTTTATCAGTCTTTCAGATAGGGGAAATGTGAGTGAGCATTCCGATTTCAGTTCCAGAGCGATTCGCCCAATGAGTCCTTGATATTTAGTCGTTTTCAGCCAATTTTCTGGATTTTTGAAAATTTCACTTTTTTGTGAAAATATCCACTAAATGAGGGAATAATATGTGTGAGGGTACCCCAGGAGAGTTCCAAATGTGTGTGGGCAGAATATAAATCCCACGGGGATAAAATTGAAAAAAGTTGAAAAAAAATTTTTTTTGGACTTAGTAATTTTTCCGGCATTTATCAGACTTTCAGATACGTGAAATGTGAGTGAGCATTCCGCTTTCAGTTCCAGAGCGATTCGCCCCATGAGTCCTTGATATTTAGTCGTTTTCAGCCAATTTTCTGGATTTTTGAAAATTTCACTTTTTTGTGAAAATATCCACTAAATGAGGGAATAATATGTGTGAGGGTACCCCAGGAGAGTTCCAAATGTGTGTGGGCAGAATATAAATCCCACGGGGATAAAATTGAAAAAAGTTGAAAAAAAATTTTTTTTGGACTTTGCAATTTTTCCGCCGTTTATCAGACTTTCAGATAGGGGAAATGTCACTGAGCGTTCCGATTTCAGTTCCAGAGCGATTCGCCCAATGAGTCCTTGATATTTAGTCGTTTTCAGCCAATTTTCTGGATTTTTAAAAATTTCACTTTTTTGTGAAAATATCCACTAAATGAGGGAATAATATGTGTGAGGGTACCCCAGGAGAGTTCCAAATGTGTGTGGGTAGAATATATATCCCACGGGGGTAAAATTGAAAAAAGTTGAAAAAAATTTTTTTTTGGGACTTAGTCATTTTTCCGGCGTTTATCAGACTTTCAGATAGGTGAAATGTGAGTGAGCATTCCGCTTTCAGTTCCAGAGCGATTCGCCCAATTATTCCTTAACATTTAGTCGTTTTCAGCCAATTTTCTGGATTTTTGAAAATTTCACTTTTTTGTGAAAATATCCACTAAATGAGGGAATAATATGTGTGAGGGTACCCCAGGAGAGTTCCAAATGTGTGTGGGTAGAATATAAATCCCACGGGGATAAAATTGAAAAAAGTTGAAAAAAATTTTTTTTTGGACTTAGTAATTTTTCCAGCGTTTATCAGACTTTCAGATAGGGGAAATGTGAGTGAGCATTCCGATTTCAGTTCCAGAGCGATTCGCCCAATGAGTCCTTGATATTTAGTCGTTTTCAGCCAATTTTCTGGATTTTTGAAAATTTCACTTTTTTGTGAAAATATCCACTAAATGAGGGAATAATATGTGTGAGGGTACCCCAGGAGAGTTCCAAATGTGTGTGGGCAGAATATAAATCCCACGGGGATAAAATTGAAAAAAGTTGAAAAAAAATTTTTTTTGGACTTAGCAATTTTTCCGCCGTTTATCAGACTTTCAGATAGGGGAAATGTCACTGAGCGTTCCGATTTCAGTTCCAGAGCGATTCGCCCAATGAGTCCTTGATATTTAGTCGTTTTCAGCCAATTTTCTGGATTTTTAAAAATTTCACTTTTTTGTGAAAATATCCACTAAATGAGGGAATAATATGTGTGAGGGTACCCCAGGAGAGTTCCAAATGTGTGTGGGTAGAATATATATCCCACGGGGGTAAAATTGAAAAAAGTTGAAAAAAATTTTTTTTTGGGACTTAGTCATTTTTCCGGCGTTTATCAGACTTTCAGATAGGTGAAATGTGAGTGAGCATTCCGCTTTCAGTTCCAGAGCGATTCGCCCAATTATTCCTTAACATTTAGTCGTTTTCAGCCAATTTTCTGGATTTTTGAAAATTTCACTTTTTTGTGAAAATATCCACTAAATGAGGGAATAATATGTGTGAGGGTACCCCAGGAGAGTTCCAAATGTGTGTGGGTAGAATATAAATCCCACGGGGGTAAAATTGAAAAAAGTTGAAAAAAATTTTTTTTTGGACTTAGTAATTTTTCCAGCGTTTATCAGACTTTCAGATAGGGGAAATGTGAGTGAGCATTCCGATTTCAGTTCCAGAGCGATTCGCCCAATGAGTCCTTGATATTTAGTCGTTTTCAGCCAATTTTCCGGATTTTTGAAAATTTCACTTTTTTGTGAAAATATCCACTAAATGAGGGAATAATATGTGTGAGGGTACCCCAGGAGAGTTCCAAATGTGTGTGGGTAGAATATAAATCCCACGGGGGTAAAATTGAAAAAAGTTTAAAAAAATTTTTTTTTGGACTTAGTAATTTTTCCAGCGTTTATCAGACTTTCAGATAGGGAAAATGTCAGTGAGCGTTCTGATTTCAGTTCCAGAGCGAATCGCCCAATGAGTCCTTGATATTTAGTCGTTTTCAGCCAATTTTCTGGATTCTTGAAAATTTCACTTTTTTGTGAAAATATCCACTAAATGAGGGAATAATATGTGTGAGGGTACCCCAGGAGAGTTCCAAATGTGTGTGGGTAGAATATAAATCCCACGGGGATAAAATTGAAAAAAGTTGAAAAAAATTTTTTTTTGGACTTCGTAATTTTTCCGGCGTTTATCAGACTTTCAGATAGGGAAAATGTCAGTGAGCGTTCCGATTTCAGTTCCAGAGCGATTCGCCCAATTATTCCTTAATATTTAGTCGTTTTCAGCCAATTTTCTGGATTTTTAAAAATTTCACTTTTTTGTGAAAATATCCACTAAATGAGGGAATAATATGTGTGAGGGTACCCCAGGAGAGTTCCAAATGTGTGTGGGTAGAATATAAATCCCACGGGGATAAAATTGAAAAAAGTTGAAAAAAATTTTTTTTTGGACTTAGTAATTTTTCCGGCGTTTATCAGACTTTCAGATAGGGGAAATGTCAGTGAGCATTCCGATTTCAGTTCCAGAGCGATTCGCCCAATGAGTCCTTGATATTTAGTCGTTTTCAGCCAATTTTCTGGATTTTTGAAAATTTCACTTTTTTGTGAAAATATCCACTAAATGAGGGAATAATATGTGTGAGGGTACCCCAGGAGAGTTCCAAATGTGTGTGGGCAGAATATAAATCCCACGAGGATAAAATTGAAAAAAGGTTGAAAAAAATTTTTTTTTGGACTTAGTAATTTTTCCGGCATTTATCAGACTTTCAGATAGGGGAAATGTCAGTGAGCGTTCCGATTTCAGTTCCAGAGCGAATCGCCCAATGAGTCCTTGATATTTAGTCGTTTTCAGCCAATTTTCTGGATTTTTAAAAATTTCACTTTTTTGTGAAAATATCCAATAAATGAGGGAATAATATGTGTGAGGGTACCCCAGGAGAGTTCCAAATGTGTGTGGGCAGAATATAAATCCCACGGGGATAAAATTGAAAAAAGTTGAAAAAAATTTTTTTTTGGACTTAGTCATTTTTCCGGCGTTTATCAGACTTTCAGATAGGGGAAATGTCAGTGAGCATTCTGATTTCAGTTCCAGAGCGATTCGCCCAATGAGTCCTTGATATTTAGTCGTTTTCAGCCAATTTTCTGGATTTTTGAAAATTTCACTTTTTTGTGAAAATATCCACTAAATGAGTGAATAATATGTGTGAGGGTACCCCAGGAGAGTTCCAAATGTGTGTGGGCAGAATATAAATCCCACGGGGATAAAATTGAAAAAAGTTGAAAAAATTTTTTTTTTGGACTTAGTAATTTTTCCGACATTTATCAGACTTTTAGATAGGGGAAATGTCAGTGAGCGTTCCGATTTCAGTTCCAGAGCGATTCGCCCAATGAGTCCTTGATATTTAGTCGTTTTCAGCCAATTTTCTGGATTTTTGAAAATTTCACTTTTTTGTGAAAATATCCACTAAATGAGGGAATAATATGTGTGAGGGTACCCCAGGAGAGTTCCAAATGTGTGTGGGCAGAATATAAATCCCACGGGGATAAAATTGAAAAAAGTTTAAAAAAATTTTTTTTTGGACTTAGTAATTTTTCCGGCATTTATCAGACTTTCAGATACGTGAAATGTGAGTGAGCATTCCGCTTTCAGTTCCAGAGCGATTCGCCCCATGAGTCCTTGAAATTTAGTCGTTTTCAGCCAAGTTTCTGGATTTTTGAAAATTTCACTTTTTTGTGAAAATATCCACTAAATGAGGGAATAATATGTGTGAGGGTACCCCAGGAGAGTTCCAAATGTGTGTGGGTAGAATATAAATCCCACGGGGATAAAATTGAAAAAAAGTTGAAAAAAATTTTTTTTTGGACTTAGTAATTTTTCCGGCGTTTATCAGACTTTCAGATAGGGAAAATGTCAGTGAGCGTTCCGATTTCAATTCCAGAGCGATTCTCCCAATGAGTCCTTAATATTTAGTCGTTTTCAGCCAATTTTCTGGATTTTTAAAAATTTCACTTTTTTGTGAAAATATCCAATAAATGAGGGAATAATATGTGTGAGGGTACCCCAGGAGAGTTCCAAATGTGTGTGGGCAGAATATAAATCCCACGGGGATAAAATTGAAAAAAGTTGAAAAAAATTTTTTTTTGGACTTAGTCATTTTTCCGGCGTTTATCAGACTTTCAGATAGGGGAAATGTCAGTGAGCATTCTGATTTCAGTTCCAGAGCGATTCGCCCAATGAGTCCTTGATATTTAGTTGTTTTCAGCCAATTTTCCGGATTTTTGAAAATTTCACTTTTTTGTGAAAACATCCACTAACTGAGGGAATAATATGTGTGAGGGTACCCCAGGAGAGTTCCAAATGTGTGTGGGCAGAATATAAATCCCACGGGGATAAAATTGAAAAAAGTTGAAAAAATTTTTTTTTGGACTTAGTAATTTTTCCGACATTTATCAGACTTTTAGATAGGGGAAATGTCAGTGAGCGTTCCGATTTCAGTTCCAGAGCGATTCGCCCAATGAGTCCTTGATATTTAGTCGTTTTCAGCCAATTTTCTGGATTTTTGAAAATTTCACTTTTTTGTGAAAATATCCACTAAATGAGGGAATAATATGTGTGAGGGTACCCCAGGAGAGTTCCAAATGTGTGTGGGCAGAATATAAATCCCACGGGGATAAAATTGAAAAAAGTTTAAAAAAATTTTTTTTTGGACTTAGTAATTTTTCCGGCATTTATCAGACTTTCAGATACGTGAAATGTGAGTGAGCATTCCGCTTTCAGTTCCAGAGCGATTCGCCCCATGAGTCCTTGAAATTTAGTCGTTTTCAGCCAAGTTTCTGGATTTTTGAAAATTTCACTTTTTTGTGAAAATATCCACTAAATGAGGGAATAATATGTGTGAGGGTACCCCAGGAGAGTTCCAAATGTGTGTGGGTAGAATATAAATCCCACGGGGATAAAATTGAAAAAAAGTTGAAAAAAATTTTTTTTTGGACTTAGTAATTTTTCCGGCGTTTATCAGACTTTCAGATAGGGAAAATGTCAGTGAGCGTTCCGATTTCAATTCCAGAGCGATTCTCCCAATGAGTCCTTAATATTTAGTCGTTTTCAGCCAATTTTCTGGATTTTTGAAAATTTCACTTTTTTGTGAAAATATCCACTAAATGAGGGAATAATATGTGTGAGGGTACCCCAGGAGAGTTCCAAATGTTTGTGGGCAGAATATAAATCCCACGGGGATAAAAATGAAAAAAGTTGAAAAAAATTTTTTTTTGGACTTAGTAATTTTTCCGGCATTTATCAGACTTTCAGATACGTGAAATGTGAGTGAGCATTCCGCTTTCAGTTCCAGAGCGATTCGCCCCATGAGTCCTTGATATTTAGTCGTTTTCAGCCAATTTTCTGGATTTTTGAAAATTTCACTTTTTTGTGAAAATATCCACTAAATGAGGGAATAATATGTGTGAGGGTACCCCAGGAGAGTTCCAAATGTGTGTGGGTAGAATATAAATCCCACGGGGATAAAATTGAAAAAATTTTAAAAAAATTTTTTTTTGGACTTAGTATTTTTTCCGGCATTTATCATACTTTCAGATAGGTGAAATGTCAGTGAGCGTTCCGATTTCAGTTCCAGAGCGATTCGCCCAATGAGTCTTTGATATTTAGTCGTTTTCAGCCAATTTTCTGGATTTTTGAAAATTTCACTTTTTTGTGAAAATATCCACTAAATGAGGGAATAATATGTGTGAGGGTACCCCAGGAGAGTTCCAAATGTGTGTGGGTAGAATATATATCCCACGGGGGTAAAATTGAAAAAAGTTGAAAAAAATTTTTTTTGGGACTTAGTCATTTTTCCGGCGTTTATCAGACTTTCAGATAGGTGAAATGTGAGTGAGCATTCCGCTTTCAGTTCCAGAGCGATTCGCCCCATGAGTCCTTGATATTTAGTCGTTTTCAGCCAATTTTCTGGATTTTTGAAAATTTCACTTTTTTGTGAAAATATCCACTAAATGAGGGAATAATATGTGTGAGGGTACCCCAGGAGAGTTCCAAATGTGTGTGGGCAGAATATAAATCCCACGGGGATAAAATTGAAAAAAGTTGAAAAAATTTTTTTTTTGGACTTAGTAATTTTTCCGGCATTTATCAGACTTTCAGATACGTGAAATGTGAGTGAGCATTCCGCTTTCAGTTCCAGAGCGATTCGCCCCATGAGTCCTTGATATTTAGTCGTTTTCAACCAATTTTCTGGATTTTTGAAAATTTCACTTTTTTGTGAAAATATCCACTAAATGAGGGAATAATATGTGTGAGGGTACCCCAGGAGAGTTCCAAATGTGTGTGGGTAGAATATAAATCCCACGGGGATAAAATTGAAAAAAGTTGAAAAAAATTTTTTTTTGGACTTAGTAATTTTTCCAGCGTTTATCAGACTTTCAGATAGGGGAAATGTCAGTGAGCGTTCCGATTTCAGTTCCAGAGCGATTCACCCAATGAGTCCTTGATATTTAGTCGTTTTCAGCCAATTTTCTGGATTTTTGAAAATTTCACTTTTTTGTGAAAATATCCACTAAATGAGGGAATAATATTTGTGAGGGTACCCCAGGAGAGTTCAAAATGTGTGTGGGTAGAATATAAATCCCACGGGGATAAAATTGAAAAAAGTTGAAAAAAATTTTTTTTGGGACTTAGTAATTTTCCCGCGTTTATCAGACTTTCAGATAGAGAAAATGTCAGTGAGCGTTCCGATTTCAATTCCAGAGCGATTCGCCCAATGAGTCCTTAATATTTAGTCGTTTTCAGCCATTTTCTGGATTTTTGAAAATTTCACTTTTTTGTGAAAATATCCACTAAATGAGGGAATAATATGTGTGAGGGTACCCCAGGAGAGTTCCAAATGTGTGTGGGCAGAATATAAATCCCACGGGGATAAAATTGAAAAAAGTTGAAAAAAATTTTTTTTTGGACTTAGTAATTTTTCCGGCATTTATCAGACTTTCAGATACGTGAAATGTGAGTGAGCATTCCGCTTTCAGTTCCAGAGCGATTCGCCCCATGAGTCCTTGATATTTAGTCGTTTTCAGCCAATTTTCTGGATTTTTGAAAATTTCACTTTTTTGTGAAAATATCCACTAAATGAGGGAATAATATGTGTGAGGGTACCCCAGGAGAGTTCCAAATGTGTGTGGGCAGAATATAAATCCCACGGGGATAAAATTGAAAAAAGTTGAAAAAAATTTTTTTTTGGACTTAGCAATTTTTCCGCCGTTTATCAGACTTTCAGATAGGGGAAATGTCACTGAGCGTTCCGATTTCAGTTCCAGAGCGATTCGCCCAATGAGTCCTTGATATTTAGTCGTTTTCAGCCAATTTTCTGGATTTTTAAAAATTTCACTTTTTTGTGAAAATATCCACTAAATGAGGGAATAATATGTGTGAGGGTACCCCAGGAGAGTTCCAAATGTGTGTGGGTAGAATATATATCCCACGGGGGTAAAATTGAAAAAAGTTGAAAAAAATTTTTTTTTTGGGACTTAGTCATTTTTCCGGCGTTTATCAGACTTTCAGATAGGTGAAATGTGAGTGAGCATTCCGCTTTCAGTTCCAGAGCGATTCGCCCAATTATTCCTTAACATTTAGTCGTTTTCAGCCAATTTTCTGGATTTTTGAAAATTTCACTTTTTTGTGAAAATATCCACTAAATGAGGGAATAATATGTGTGAGGGTACCCCAGGAGAGTTCCAAATGTGTGTGGGTAGAATATAAATCCCACGGGGATAAAATTGAAAAAAGTTGAAAAAAATTTTTTTTTGGACTTAGTAATTTTTCCAGCGTTTATCAGACTTTCAGATAGGGGAAATGTGAGTGAGCATTCCGATTTCAGTTCCAGAGCGATTCGCCCAATGAGTCCTTGATATTTAGTCGTTTTCAGCCAATTTTCCGGATTTTTGAAAATTTCACTTTTTTGTGAAAATATCCACTAAATGAGGGAATAATATTTGTGAGGGTACCCCAGGAGAGTTCAAAATGTGTGTGGGTAGAATATAAATCCCACGGGGATAAAATTGAAAAAAGTTGAAAAAAATTTTTTTTGGGACTTAGTAATTTTCCCGCGTTTATCAGACTTTCAGATAGAGAAAATGTCAGTGAGCGTTCCGATTTCAATTCCAGAGCGATTCGCCCAATGAGTCCTTAATATTTAGTCGTTTTCAGCCATTTTCTGGATTTTTGAAAATTTCACTTTTTTGTGAAATCATCCACTAAATGAGGGAATAATATGTGTGAGGGTACCCCAGGAGAGTTCCAAATGTGTGTGGGCAGAATATAAATCCCACGGGGATAAAATTGAAAAAAGTTGAAAAAAATTTTTTTTTGGACTTAGCAATTTTTCCGCCGTTTATCAGACTTTCAGATAGGGGAAATGTCACTGAGCGTTCCGATTTCAGTTCCAGAGCGATTCGCCCAATGAGTCCTTGATATTTAGTCGTTTTCAGCCAATTTTCCGGATTTTTGAAAATTTCACTTTTTTGTGAAAATATCCACTAAATGAGGGAATAATATGTGTGAGGGTACCCCAGGAGAGTTCCAAATGTGTGTGGGTAGAATATAAATCCCACGGGGGTAAAATTGAAAAAAGTTTAAAAAATTTTTTTTTTGGACTTAGTAATTTTTCCAGCGTTTATCAGACTTTCAGATAGGGAAAATGTCAGTGAGCGTTCTGATTTCAGTTCCAGAGCGAATCGCCCAATGAGTCCTTGATATTTAGTCGTTTTCAGCCAATTTTCTGGATTCTTGAAAATTTCACTTTTTTGTGAAAATATCCACTAAATGAGGGAATAATATGTGTGAGGGTACCCCAGGAGAGTTCCAAATGTGTGTGGGTAGAATATAAATCCCACGGGGATAAAATTGAAAAAAGTTGAAAAAAATTTTTTTTTGGACTTCGTAATTTTTCCGGCGTTTATCAGACTTTCAGATAGGGAAAATGTCAGTGAGCGTTACGATTTCAGTTCCAGAGCGATTCGCCCAATTATTCCTTAATATTTAGTCGTTTTCAGCCAATTTTCTGGATTTTTAAAAATTTCACTTTTTTGTGAAAATATCCACTAAATGAGGGAATAATATGTGTGAGGGTACCCCAGGAGAGTTCCAAATGTGTGTGGGTAGAATATAAATCCCACGGGGATAAAATTGAAAAAAGTTGAAAAAAATTTTTTTTTGGACTTAGTAATTTTTCCGGCGTTTATCAGACTTTCAGATAGGGGAAATGTCAGTGAGCATTCCGATTTCAGTTCCAGAGCGATTCGCCCAATGAGTCCTTGATATTTAGTCGTTTTCAGCCAATTTTCCGGATTTTTGAAAATTTCACTTTTTTGTGAAAACATCCACTAAATGAGGGAATAATATGTGTGAGGGTACCCCAGGAGAGTTCCAAATGTGTGTGGGCAGAATATAAATCCCACGAGGATAAAATTGAAAAAAGGTTGAAAAAAATTTTTTTTTGGACTTAGTAATTTTTCCGGCATTTATCAGACTTTCAGATAGGGGAAATGTCAGTGAGCGTTCCGATTTCAGTTCCAGAGCGAATCGCCCAATGAGTCCTTGATATTTAGTCGTTTTCAGCCAATTTTCTGGATTTTTAAAAATTTCACTTTTTTGTGAAAATATCCAATAAATGAGGGAATAATATGTGTGAGGGTACCCCAGGAGAGTTCCAAATGTGTGTGGGCAGAATATAAATCCCACGGGGATAAAATTGAAAAAAGTTGAAAAAAATTTTTTTTTGGACTTAGTCATTTTTCCGGCGTTTATCAGACTTTCAGATAGGGGAAATGTCAGTGAGCATTCTGATTTCAGTTCCAGAGCGATTCGCCCAATGAGTCCTTGATATTTAGTTGTTTTCAGCCAATTTTCCGGATTTTTGAAAATTTCACTTTTTTGTGAAAACATCCACTAACTGAGGGAATAATATGTGTGAGGGTACCCCAGGAGAGTTCCAAATGTGTGTGGGCAGAATATAAATCCCACGGGGATAAAATTGAAAAAAGTTGAAAAAATTTTTTTTTTGGACTTAGTAATTTTTCTGACATTTATCAGACTTTTAGATAGGGGAAATGTCAGTGAGCGTTCCGATTTCAGTTCCAGAGCGATTCGCCCAATGAGTCCTTGATATTTAGTCGTTTTCAGCCAATTTTCTGGATTTTTGAAAATTTCACTTTTTTGTGAAAATATCCACTAAATGAGGGAATAATATGTGTGAGGGTACCCCAGGAGAGTTCCAAATGTGTGTGGGCAGAATATAAATCCCACGGGGATAAAATTGAAAAAAGTTTAAAAAAATTTTTTTTGACTTAGTAATTTTTCCGGCATTTATCAGACTTTCAGATACGTGAAATGTGAGTGAGCATTCCGCTTTCAGTTCCAGAGCGATTCGCCCCATGAGTCCTTGAAATTTAGTCGTTTTCAGCCAAGTTTCTGGATTTTTGAAAATTTCACTTTTTTGTGAAAATATCCACTAAATGAGGGAATAATATGTGTGAGGGTACCCCAGGAGAGTTCCAAATGTGTGTGGGTAGAATATAAATCCCACGGGGATAAAATTGAAAAAAAGTTGAAAAAAAATTTTTTTTGGACTTAGTAATTTTTCCGGCGTTTATCAGACTTTCAGATAGGGAAAATGTCAGTGAGCGTTCCGATTTCAATTCCAGAGCGATTCGCCCAATGAGTCCTTAATATTTAGTCGTTTTCAGCCAATTTTCTGGATTTTTGAAAATTTCACTTTTTTGTGAAAATATCCACTAAATGAGGGAATAATATGTGTGAGGGTACCCCAGGAGAGTTCGAAATGTGTGTGGGTAGAATATAAATCCCACGGGGATAAAATTGAAAAAATTTTAAAAAAATTTTTTTTTGGACTTAGTAATTTTTCCGGCATTTATCATACTTTCAGATAGGTGAAATGTCAGTGAGCGTTCCGATTTCAGTTCCAGAGCGATTCGCCCAATGAGTCTTTGATATTTAGTCGTTTTTAGCCAATTTTCTGGATTTTTGAAAATTTCACTTTTTTGTGAAAATATCCACTAAATGAGGGAATAATATGTGTGAGGGTACCCCAGGAGAGTTCCAAATGTGTGTGGGTAGAATATATATCCCACGGGGGTAAAATTGAAAAAAGTTGAAAAAAATTTTTTTTGGGACTTAGTCATTTTTCCGGCGTTTATCAGACTTTCAGATAGGTGAAATGTGAGTGAGCATTCCGCTTTCAGTTCCAGAACGATTCGCCCCATGAGTCCTTGATATTTAGTCGTTTTCAGCCAATTTTCTGGATTTTTGAAAATTTCACTTTTTTGTGAAAATATCCACTAAATGAGGGAATAATATGTGTGAGGGTACCCCAGGAGAGTTCCAAATGTGTGTGGGTAGAATATATATCCCACGGGGGTAAAATTGAAAAAAGTTGCAAAAAATTTTTTTTTTCGACTTAGTAATTTTTCCGTCGTTTATCAGACTTTCAGATAGGGGAAATGTCAGTGAGCATTCCGATTTCAGTTCCAGAGTGATTCACCCAATGAGTCCTTAATATTTAGTCGTTTTCAGCCAATTTTCTGGATTTTTGAAAATTTCACTTTTTTGTGAAAATATCCACTAAATGAGGGAATAATATGTGTGTGAGGGTACCCCAGGAGAGTTCAAAATGTGTGTGGGCAGAATATAAATCCCACGGGGATAAAATTGAAAAAAGTTGAAAAAAATTTTTTTTTGGACTTAGTAATTTTTCCGGCATTTATCAGACTTTCAGATACGTGAAATGTGAGTGAGCATTCCGCTTTCAGTTCCAGAGCGATTCGCCCCATGAGTCCTTGATATTTAGTCGTTTTCAGCCAATTTTCTGGATTTTTGAAAATTTCACTTTTTTGTGAAAATATCCACTAAATGAGGGAATAATATGTGTGAGGGTACCCCAGGAGAGTTCCAAATGTGTGTGGGTAGAATATAAATCCCACGGGGATAAAATTGAAAAAATTTAAAAAAAATTTTTTTTTGGACTTAGTATTTTTTCCGGCATTTATCATACTTTCAGATAGGTGAAATGTCAGTGAGCGTTCCGATTTCCGTTCCAGAGCGATTCGCCCAATGAGTCTTTGATATTTAGTCGTTTTCAGCCAATTTTCTGGATTTTTGAAAATTTCACTTTTTTGTGAAAATATCCACTAAATGAGGGAATAATATGTGTGAGGGTACCCCAGGAGAGTTCCAAATGTGTGTGGGTAGAATATAAATCCCACGGGGATAAAATTGAAAAAAGTTGAAAAAAATTTTTTTTTGGACTTAGTAATTTTTCCAGCGTTTATCAGACTTTCAGATAGGGGAAATGTCAGTGAGCGTTCCGATTTCAGTTCCAGAGCGATTCACCCAATGAGTCCTTGATATTTAGTCGTTTTCAGCCAATTTTCTGGATTTTTGAAAATTTCACTTTTTTGTGAAAATATCCACTAAATGAGGGAATAATATTTGTGAGGGTACCCCAGGAGAGTTCAAAATGTGTGTGGGTAGAATATAAATCCCACGGGGATAAAATTGAAAAAAGTTGAAAAAAATTTTTTTTGGGACTTAGTAATTTTCCCGCGTTTATCAGACTTTCAGATAGAGAAAATGTCAGTGAGCGTTCCGATTTCAATTCCAGAGCGATTCGCCCAATGAGTCCTTAATATTTAGTCGTTTTCAGCCATTTTCTGGATTTTTGAAAATTTCACTTTTTTGTGAAAATATCCACTAAATGAGGGAATAATATGTGTGAGGGTACCCCAGGAGAGTTCCAAATGTGTGTGGGCAGAATATAAATCCCACGGGGATAAAATTGAAAAAAGTTGAAAAAAATTTTTTTTTGGACTTAGTAATTTTTCCGGCATTTATCAGACTTTCAGATACGTGAAATGTGAGTGAGCATTCCGCTTTCAGTTCCAGAGCGATTCGCCCCATGAGTCCTTGATATTTAGTCGTTTTCAGCCAATTTTCTGGATTTTTGAAAATTTCACTTTTTTGTGAAAATATCCACTAAATGAGGGAATAATATGTGTGAGGGTACCCCAGGAGAGTTCCAAATGTGTGTGGGCAGAATATAAATCCCACGGGGATAAAATTGAAAAAAGTTGAAAAAAATTTTTTTTTGGACTTAGCAATTTTTCCGCCGTTTATCAGACTTTCAGATAGGGGAAATGTCACTGAGCGTTCCGATTTCAGTTCCAGAGCGATTCGCCCAATGAGTCCTTGATATTTAGTCGTTTTCAGCCAATTTTCTGGATTTTTAAAAATTTCACTTTTTTGTGAAAATATCCACTAAATGAGGGAATAATATGTGTGAGGGTACCCCAGGAGAGTTCCAAATGTGTGTGGGTAGAATATATATCCCACGGGGGTAAAATTGAAAAAAGTTGAAAAAAATTTTTTTTTTGGGACTTAGTCATTTTTCCGGCGTTTATCAGACTTTCAGATAGGTGAAATGTGAGTGAGCATTCCGCTTTCAGTTCCAGAGCGATTCGACCAATTATTCCTTAACATTTAGTCGTTTTCAGCCAATTTTCTGGATTTTTGAAAATTTCACTTTTTTGTGAAAATATCCACTAAATGAGGGAATAATATGTGTGAGGGTACCCCAGGAGAGTTCCAAATGTGTGTGGGTAGAATATAAATCCCACGGGGATAAAATTGAAAAAAGTTGAAAAAAATTTTTTTTTGGACTTAGTAATTTTTCCAGCGTTTATCAGACTTTCAGATAGGGGAAATGTGAGTGAGCATTCCGATTTCAGTTCCAGAGCGATTCGCCCAATGAGTCCTTGATATTTAGTCGTTTTCAGCCAATTTTCCGGATTTTTGAAAATTTCACTTTTTTGTGAAAATATCCACTAAATGAGGGAATAATATTTGTGAGGGTACCCCAGGAGAGTTCAAAATGTGTGTGGGTAGAATATAAATCCCACGGGGATAAAATTGAAAAAAGTTGAAAAAAATTTTTTTTGGGACTTAGTAATTTTCCCGCGTTTATCAGACTTTCAGATAGAGAAAATGTCAGTGAGCGTTCCGATTTCAATTCCAGAGCGATTCGCCCAATGAGTCCTTAATATTTAGTCGTTTTCAGCCATTTTCTGGATTTTTGAAAATTTCACTTTTTTGTGAAATCATCCACTAAATGAGGGAATAATATGTGTGAGGGTACCCCAGGAGAGTTCCAAATGTGTGTGGGCAGAATATAAATCCCACGGGGATAAAATTGAAAAAAGTTGAAAAAAATTTTTTTTTGGACTTAGCAATTTTTCCGCCGTTTATCAGACTTTCAGATAGGGGAAATGTCACTGAGCGTTCCGATTTCAGTTCCAGAGCGATTCGCCCAATGAGTCCTTGATATTTAGTCGTTTTCAGCCAATTTTCCGGATTTTTGAAAATTTCACTTTTTTGTGAAAATATCCACTAAATGAGGGAATAATATGTGTGAGGGTACCCCAGGAGAGTTCCAAATGTGTGTGGGTAGAATATAAATCCCACGGGGGTAAAATTGAAAAAAGTTTAAAAAATTTTTTTTTTGGACTTAGTAATTTTTCCAGCGTTTATCAGACTTTCAGATAGGGAAAATGTCAGTGAGCGTTCTGATTTCAGTTCCAGAGCGAATCGCCCAATGAGTCCTTGATATTTAGTCGTTTTCAGCCAATTTTCTGGATTCTTGAAAATTTCACTTTTTTGTGAAAATATCCACTAAATGAGGGAATAATATGTGTGAGGGTACCCCAGGAGAGTTCCAAATGTGTGTGGGTAGAATATAAATCCCACGGGGATAAAATTGAAAAAAGTTGAAAAAAATTTTTTTTTGGACTTCGTAATTTTTCCGGCGTTTATCAGACTTTCAGATAGGGAAAATGTCAGTGAGCGTTACGATTTCAGTTCCAGAGCGATTCGCCCAATTATTCCTTAATATTTAGTCGTTTTCAGCCAATTTTCTGGATTTTTAAAAATTTCACTTTTTTGTGAAAATATCCACTAAATGAGGGAATAATATGTGTGAGGGTACCCCAGGAGAGTTCCAAATGTGTGTGGGTAGAATATAAATCCCACGGGGATAAAATTGAAAAAAGTTGAAAAAAATTTTTTTTTGGACTTAGTAATTTTTCCGGCGTTTATCAGACTTTCAGATAGGGGAAATGTCAGTGAGCATTCCGATTTCAGTTCCAGAGCGATTCGCCCAATGAGTCCTTGATATTTAGTCGTTTTCAGCCAATTTTCCGGATTTTTGAAAATTTCACTTTTTTGTGAAAACATCCACTAAATGAGGGAATAATATGTGTGAGGGTACCCCAGGAGAGTTCCAAATGTGTGTGGGCAGAATATAAATCCCACGAGGATAAAATTGAAAAAAGGTTGAAAAAAATTTTTTTTTGGACTTAGTAATTTTTCCGGCATTTATCAGACTTTCAGATAGGGGAAATGTCAGTGAGCGTTCCGATTTCAGTTCCAGAGCGAATCGCCCAATGAGTCCTTGATATTTAGTCGTTTTCAGCCAATTTTCTGGATTTTTAAAAATTTCACTTTTTTGTGAAAATATCCAATAAATGAGGGAATAATATGTGTGAGGGTACCCCAGGAGAGTTCCAAATGTGTGTGGGCAGAATATAAATCCCACGGGGATAAAATTGAAAAAAGTTGAAAAAAATTTTTTTTTGGACTTAGTCATTTTTCCGGCGTTTATCAGACTTTCAGATAGGGGAAATGTCAGTGAGCATTCTGATTTCAGTTCCAGAGCGATTCGCCCAATGAGTCCTTGATATTTAGTTGTTTTCAGCCAATTTTCCGGATTTTTGAAAATTTCACTTTTTTGTGAAAACATCCACTAACTGAGGGAATAATATGTGTGAGGGTACCCCAGGAGAGTTCCAAATGTGTGTGGGCAGAATATAAATCCCACGGGGATAAAATTGAAAAAAGTTGAAAAAATTTTTTTTTTGGACTTAGTAATTTTTCTGACATTTATCAGACTTTTAGATAGGGGAAATGTCAGTGAGCGTTCCGATTTCAGTTCCAGAGCGATTCGCCCAATGAGTCCTTGATATTTAGTCGTTTTCAGCCAATTTTCTGGATTTTTGAAAATTTCACTTTTTTGTGAAAATATCCACTAAATGAGGGAATAATATGTGTGAGGGTACCCCAGGAGAGTTCCAAATGTGTGTGGGCAGAATATAAATCCCACGGGGATAAAATTGATAAAAGTTTAAAAAAATTTTTTTTTGGACTTAGTAATTTTTCCGGCATTTATCAGACTTTCAGATACGTGAAATGTGAGTGAGCATTCCGCTTTCAGTTCCAGAGCGATTCGCCCCATGAGTCCTTGAAATTTAGTCGTTTTCAGCCAAGTTTCTGGATTTTTGAAAATTTCACTTTTTTGTGAAAATATCCACTAAATGAGGGAATAATATGTGTGAGGGTACCCCAGGAGAGTTCCAAATGTGTGTGGGTAGAATATAAATCCCACGGGGATAAAATTGAAAAAAAGTTGAAAAAAAATTTTTTTTGGACTTAGTAATTTTTCCGGCGTTTATCAGACTTTCAGATAGGGAAAATGTCAGTGAGCGTTCCGATTTCAATTCCAGAGCGATTCGCCCAATGAGTCCTTAATATTTAGTCGTTTTCAGCCAATTTTCTGGATTTTTGAAAATTTCACTTTTTTGTGAAAATATCCACTAAATGAGGGAATAATATGTGTGAGGGTACCCCAGGAGAGTTCCAAATGTGTGTGGGTAGAATATAAATCCCACGGGGATAAAATTGAAAAAATTTTAAAAAAATTTTTTTTTGGACTTAGCAATTTTTCCGCCGTTTATCAGACTTTCAGATAGGGGAAATGTCACTGAGCGTTCCGATTTCAGTTCCAGAGCGATTCGCCCAATGAGTCCTTGATATTTAGTCGTTTTCAGCCAATTTTCTGGATTTTTAAAAATTTCACTTTTTTGTGAAAATATCCACTAAATGAGGGAATAATATGTGTGAGGGTACCCCAGGAGAGTTCCAAATGTGTGTGGGTAGAATATATATCCCACGGGGGTAAAATTGAAAAAAGTTGAAAAAAATTTTTTTTTTGGGACTTAGTCATTTTTCCGGCGTTTATCAGACTTTCAGATAGGTGAAATGTGAGTGAGCATTCCGCTTTCAGTTCCAGAGCGATTCGACCAATTATTCCTTAACATTTAGTCGTTTTCAGCCAATTTTCTGGATTTTTGAAAATTTCACTTTTTTGTGAAAATATCCACTAAATGAGGGAATAATATGTGTGAGGGTACCCCAGGAGAGTTCCAAATGTGTGTGGGTAGAATATAAATCCCACGGGGATAAAATTGAAAAAAGTTGAAAAAAATTTTTTTTTGGACTTAGTAATTTTTCCAGCGTTTATCAGACTTTCAGATAGGGGAAATGTGAGTGAGCATTCCGATTTCAGTTCCAGAGCGATTCGCCCAATGAGTCCTTGATATTTAGTCGTTTTCAGCCAATTTTCCGGATTTTTGAAAATTTCACTTTTTTGTGAAAATATCCACTAAATGAGGGAATAATATTTGTGAGGGTACCCCAGGAGAGTTCAAAATGTGTGTGGGTAGAATATAAATCCCACGGGGATAAAATTGAAAAAAGTTGAAAAAAATTTTTTTTGGGACTTAGTAATTTTCCCGCGTTTATCAGACTTTCAGATAGAGAAAATGTCAGTGAGCGTTCCGATTTCAATTCCAGAGCGATTCGCCCAATGAGTCCTTAATATTTAGTCGTTTTCAGCCATTTTCTGGATTTTTGAAAATTTCACTTTTTTGTGAAATCATCCACTAAATGAGGGAATAATATGTGTGAGGGTACCCCAGGAGAGTTCCAAATGTGTGTGGGCAGAATATAAATCCCACGGGGATAAAATTGAAAAAAGTTGAAAAAAATTTTTTTTTGGACTTAGCAATTTTTCCGCCGTTTATCAGACTTTCAGATAGGGGAAATGTCACTGAGCGTTCCGATTTCAGTTCCAGAGCGATTCGCCCAATGAGTCCTTGATATTTAGTCGTTTTCAGCCAATTTTCCGGATTTTTGAAAATTTCACTTTTTTGTGAAAATATCCACTAAATGAGGGAATAATATGTGTGAGGGTACCCCAGGAGAGTTCCAAATGTGTGTGGGTAGAATATAAATCCCACGGGGGTAAAATTGAAAAAAGTTTAAAAAATTTTTTTTTTGGACTTAGTAATTTTTCCAGCGTTTATCAGACTTTCAGATAGGGAAAATGTCAGTGAGCGTTCTGATTTCAGTTCCAGAGCGAATCGCCCAATGAGTCCTTGATATTTAGTCGTTTTCAGCCAATTTTCTGGATTCTTGAAAATTTCACTTTTTTGTGAAAATATCCACTAAATGAGGGAATAATATGTGTGAGGGTACCCCAGGAGAGTTCCAAATGTGTGTGGGTAGAATATAAATCCCACGGGGATAAAATTGAAAAAAGTTGAAAAAAATTTTTTTTTGGACTTCGTAATTTTTCCGGCGTTTATCAGACTTTCAGATAGGGAAAATGTCAGTGAGCGTTACGATTTCAGTTCCAGAGCGATTCGCCCAATTATTCCTTAATATTTAGTCGTTTTCAGCCAATTTTCTGGATTTTTAAAAATTTCACTTTTTTGTGAAAATATCCACTAAATGAGGGAATAATATGTGTGAGGGTACCCCAGGAGAGTTCCAAATGTGTGTGGGTAGAATATAAATCCCACGGGGATAAAATTGAAAAAAGTTGAAAAAAATTTTTTTTTGGACTTAGTAATTTTTCCGGCGTTTATCAGACTTTCAGATAGGGGAAATGTCAGTGAGCATTCCGATTTCAGTTCCAGAGCGATTCGCCCAATGAGTCCTTGATATTTAGTCGTTTTCAGCCAATTTTCCGGATTTTTGAAAATTTCACTTTTTTGTGAAAACATCCACTAAATGAGGGAATAATATGTGTGAGGGTACCCCAGGAGAGTTCCAAATGTGTGTGGGCAGAATATAAATCCCACGAGGATAAAATTGAAAAAAGGTTGAAAAAAATTTTTTTTTGGACTTAGTAATTTTTCCGGCATTTATCAGACTTTCAGATAGGGGAAATGTCAGTGAGCGTTCCGATTTCAGTTCCAGAGCGAATCGCCCAATGAGTCCTTGATATTTAGTCGTTTTCAGCCAATTTTCTGGATTTTTAAAAATTTCACTTTTTTGTGAAAATATCCAATAAATGAGGGAATAATATGTGTGAGGGTACCCCAGGAGAGTTCCAAATGTGTGTGGGCAGAATATAAATCCCACGGGGATAAAATTGAAAAAAGTTGAAAAAAATTTTTTTTTGGACTTAGTCATTTTTCCGGCGTTTATCAGACTTTCAGATAGGGGAAATGTCAGTGAGCATTCTGATTTCAGTTCCAGAGCGATTCGCCCAATGAGTCCTTGATATTTAGTTGTTTTCAGCCAATTTTCCGGATTTTTGAAAATTTCACTTTTTTGTGAAAACATCCACTAACTGAGGGAATAATATGTGTGAGCGTACCCCAGGAGAGTTCCAAATGTGTGTGGGCAGAATATAAATCCCACGGGGATAAAATTGAAAAAAGTTGAAAAAATTTTTTTTTTGGACTTAGTAATTTTTCTGACATTTATCAGACTTTTAGATAGGGGAAATGTCAGTGAGCGTTCCGATTTCAGTTCCAGAGCGATTCGCCCAATGAGTCCTTGATATTTAGTCGTTTTCAGCCAATTTTCTGGATTTTTGAAAATTTCACTTTTTTGTGAAAATATCCACTAAATGAGGGAATAATATGTGTGAGGGTACCCCAGGAGAGTTCCAAATGTGTGTGGGCAGAATATAAATCCCACGGGGATAAAATTGAAAAAAGTTTAAAAAAATTTTTTTTTGGACTTAGTAATTTTTCCGGCATTTATCAGACTTTCAGATACGTGAAATGTGAGTGAGCATTCCGCTTTCAGTTCCAGAGCGATTCGCCCCATGAGTCCTTGAAATTTAGTCGTTTTCAGCCAAGTTTCTGGATTTTTGAAAATTTCACTTTTTTGTGAAAATATCCACTAAATGAGGGAATAATATGTGTGAGGGTACCCCAGGAGAGTTCCAAATGTGTGTGGGTAGAATATAAATCCCACGGGGATAAAATTGAAAAAAAGTTGAAAAAAAATTTTTTTTGGACTTAGTAATTTTTCCGGCGTTTATCAGACTTTCAGATAGGGAAAATGTCAGTGAGCGTTCCGATTTCAATTCCAGAGCGATTCGCCCAATGAGTCCTTAATATTTAGTCGTTTTCAGCCAATTTTCTGGATTTTTGAAAATTTCACTTTTTTGTGAAAATATCCACTAAATGAGGGAATAATATGTGTGAGGGTACCCCAGGAGAGTTCCAAATGTGTGTGGGTAGAATATAAATCCCACGGGGATAAAATTGAAAAAATTTTAAAAAAATTTTTTTTTGGACTTAGTAATTTTTCCGGCATTTATCATACTTTCAGATAGGTGAAATGTCAGTGAGCGTTCCGATTTCAGTTCCAGAGCGATTCGCCCAATGAGTCTTTGATATTTAGTCGTTTTTAGCCAATTTTCTGGATTTTTGAAAATTTCACTTTTTTGTGAAAATATCCACTAAATGAGGGAATAATATGTGTGAGGGTACCCCAGGAGAGTTCCAAATGTGTGTGGGTAGAATATATATCCCACGGGGGTAAAATTGAAAAAAGTTGAAAAAAATTTTTTTTGGGACTTAGTCATTTTTCCGGCGTTTATCAGACTTTCAGATAGGTGAAATGTGAGTGAGCATTCCGCTTTCAGTTCCAGAACGATTCGCCCCATGAGTCCTTGATATTTAGTCGTTTTCAGCCAATTTTCTGGATTTTTGAAAATTTCACTTTTTTGTGAAAATATCCACTAAATGAGGGAATAATATGTGTGAGGGTACCCCAGGAGAGTTCCAAATGTGTGTGGGTAGAATATATATCCCACGGGGGTAAAATTGAAAAAAGTTGCAAAAAATTTTTTTTTTCGACTTAGTAATTTTTCCGTCGTTTATCAGACTTTCAGATAGGGGAAATGTCAGTGAGCATTCCGATTTCAGTTCCAGAGTGATTCACCCAATGAGTCCTTAATATTTAGTCGTTTTCAGCCAATTTTCTGGATTTTTGAAAATTTCACTTTTTTGTGAAAATATCCACTAAATGAGGGAATAATATGTGTGTGAGGGTACCCCAGGAGAGTTCAAAATGTGTGTGGGCAGAATATAAATCCCACGGGGATAAAATTGAAAAAAGTTGAAAAAAAAATTTTTTTTGGACTTAGTAATTTTTCCGGCATTTATCAGACTTTCAGATACGTGAAATGTGAGTGAGCATTCCGCTTTCAGTTCCAGAGCGATTCGCCCCATGAGTCCTTGATATTTAGTCGTTTTCAACCAATTTTCTGGATTTTTGAAAATTTCACTTTTTTGTGAAAATATCCACTAAATGAGGGAATAATATGTGTGAGGGTACCCCAGGAGAGTTCCAAATGTGTGTGGGTAGAATATACATCCCACGGGGATAAAATTGAAAAAAGTTGAAAAAAATTTTTTTTTGGACTTAGTAATTTTTCCAGCGTTTATCAGACTTTCAGATAGGGGAAATGTCAGTGAGCGTTCCGATTTCAGTTCCAGAGCGATTCACCCAATGAGTCCTTGATATTTAGTCGTTTTCAGCCAATTTTCTGGATTTTTAAAAATTTCACTTTTTTGTGAAAATATCCACTAAATGAGGGAATAATATGTGTGAGGGTACCCCAGGAGAGTTCCAAATGTGTGTGGGTAGAATATATATCCCACGGGGGTAAAATTGAAAAAAGTTGAAAAAATTTTTTTTTTGGGACTTAGTCATTTTTCCGGCGTTTATCAGACTTTCAGATAGGTGAAATGTGAGTGAGCATTCCGCTTTCAGTTCCAGAGCGATTCGCCCCATGAGTCATTGATATTTAGTCATTTTCAGCCAATTTTCTGGATTTTTGAAAATTTCACTTTTTTGTGAAAATATCCACTAAATGAGGGAATAATATTTGTGAGGGTACCCCAGGAGAGTTCAAAATGTGTGTGGGTAGAATATAAATCCCACGGGGATAAAATTGAAAAAAGTTGAAAAAAATTTTTTTTGGGACTTAGTAATTTTCCCGCGTTTATCAGACTTTCAGATAGAGAAAATGTCAGTGAGCGTTCCGATTTCAATTCCAGAGCGATTCGCCCAATGAGTCCTTAATATTTAGTCGTTTTCAGCCATTTTCTGGATTTTTGAAAATTTCACTTTTTTGTGAAATCATCCACTAAATGAGGGAATAATATGTGTGAGGGTACCCCAGGAGAGTTCCAAATGTGTGTGGGCAGAATATAAATCCCACGGGGATAAAATTGAAAAAAGTTGAAAAAAATTTTTTTTTGGACTTAGCAATTTTTCCGCCGTTTATCAGACTTTCAGATAGGGGAAATGTCACTGAGCGTTCCGATTTCAGTTCCAGAGCGATTCGCCCAATGAGTCCTTGATATTTAGTCGTTTTCAGCCAATTTTCCGGATTTTTGAAAATTTCACTTTTTTGTGAAAATATCCACTAAATGAGGGAATAATATGTGTGAGGGTACCCCAGGAGAGTTCCAAATGTGTGTGGGTAGAATATAAATCCCACGGGGGTAAAATTGAAAAAAGTTTAAAAAATTTTTTTTTTGGACTTAGTAATTTTTCCAGCGTTTATCAGACTTTCAGATAGGGAAAATGTCAGTGAGCGTTCTGATTTCAGTTCCAGAGCGAATCGCCCAATGAGTCCTTGATATTTAGTCGTTTTCAGCCAATTTTCTGGATTCTTGAAAATTTCACTTTTTTGTGAAAATATCCACTAAATGAGGGAATAATATGTGTGAGGGTACCCCAGGAGAGTTCCAAATGTGTGTGGGTAGAATATAAATCCCACGGGGATAAAATTGAAAAAAGTTGAAAAAAATTTTTTTTTGGACTTCGTAATTTTTCCGGCGTTTATCAGACTTTCAGATAGGGAAAATGTCAGTGAGCGTTACGATTTCAGTTCCAGAGCGATTCGCCCAATTATTCCTTAATATTTAGTCGTTTTCAGCCAATTTTCTGGATTTTTAAAAATTTCACTTTTTTGTGAAAATATCCACTAAATGAGGGAATAATATGTGTGAGGGTACCCCAGGAGAGTTCCAAATGTGTGTGGGTAGAATATAAATCCCACGGGGATAAAATTGAAAAAAGTTGAAAAAAATTTTTTTTTGGACTTAGTAATTTTTCCGGCGTTTATCAGACTTTCAGATAGGGGAAATGTCAGTGAGCATTCCGATTTCAGTTCCAGAGCGATTCGCCCAATGAGTCCTTGATATTTAGTCGTTTTCAGCCAATTTTCCGGATTTTTGAAAATTTCACTTTTTTGTGAAAACATCCACTAAATGAGGGAATAATATGTGTGAGGGTACCCCAGGAGAGTTCCAAATGTGTGTGGGCAGAATATAAATCCCACGAGGATAAAATTGAAAAAAGGTTGAAAAAAATTTTTTTTTGGACTTAGTAATTTTTCCGGCATTTATCAGACTTTCAGATAGGGGAAATGTCAGTGAGCGTTCCGATTTCAGTTCCAGAGCGAATCGCCCAATGAGTCCTTGATATTTAGTCGTTTTCAGCCAATTTTCTGGATTTTTAAAAATTTCACTTTTTTGTGAAAATATCCAATAAATGAGGGAATAATATGTGTGAGGGTACCCCAGGAGAGTTCCAAATGTGTGTGGGCAGAATATAAATCCCACGGGGATAAAATTGAAAAAAGTTGAAAAAAATTTTTTTTTGGACTTAGTCATTTTTCCGGCGTTTATCAGACTTTCAGATAGGGGAAATGTCAGTGAGCATTCTGATTTCAGTTCCAGAGCGATTCGCCCAATGAGTCCTTGATATTTAGTTGTTTTCAGCCAATTTTCCGGATTTTTGAAAATTTCACTTTTTTGTGAAAACATCCACTAACTGAGGGAATAATATGTGTGAGCGTACCCCAGGAGAGTTCCAAATGTGTGTGGGCAGAATATAAATCCCACGGGGATAAAATTGAAAAAAGTTGAAAAAATTTTTTTTTTGGACTTAGTAATTTTTCTGACATTTATCAGACTTTTAGATAGGGGAAATGTCAGTGAGCGTTCCGATTTCAGTTCCAGAGCGATTCGCCCAATGAGTCCTTGATATTTAGTCGTTTTCAGCCAATTTTCTGGATTTTTGAAAATTTCACTTTTTTGTGAAAATATCCACTAAATGAGGGAATAATATGTGTGAGGGTACCCCAGGAGAGTTCCAAATGTGTGTGGGCAGAATATAAATCCCACGGGGATAAAATTGAAAAAAGTTTAAAAAAATTTTTTTTTGGACTTAGTAATTTTTCCGGCATTTATCAGACTTTCAGATACGTGAAATGTGAGTGAGCATTCCGCTTTCAGTTCCAGAGCGATTCGCCCCATGAGTCCTTGAAATTTAGTCGTTTTCAGCCAAGTTTCTGGATTTTTGAAAATTTCACTTTTTTGTGAAAATATCCACTAAATGAGGGAATAATATGTGTGAGGGTACCCCAGGAGAGTTCCAAATGTGTGTGGGTAGAATATAAATCCCACGGGGATAAAATTGAAAAAAAGTTGAAAAAAAATTTTTTTTGGACTTAGTAATTTTTCCGGCGTTTATCAGACTTTCAGATAGGGAAAATGTCAGTGAGCGTTCCGATTTCAATTCCAGAGCGATTCGCCCAATGAGTCCTTAATATTTAGTCGTTTTCAGCCAATTTTCTGGATTTTTGAAAATTTCACTTTTTTGTGAAAATATCCACTAAATGAGGGAATAATATGTGTGAGGGTACCCCAGGAGAGTTCCAAATGTGTGTGGGTAGAATATAAATCCCACGGGGATAAAATTGAAAAAATTTTAAAAAAATTTTTTTTTGGACTTAGTAATTTTTCCGGCATTTATCATACTTTCAGATAGGTGAAATGTCAGTGAGCGTTCCGATTTCAGTTCCAGAGCGATTCGCCCAATGAGTCTTTGATATTTAGTCGTTTTTAGCCAATTTTCTGGATTTTTGAAAATTTCACTTTTTTGTGAAAATATCCACTAAATGAGGGAATAATATGTGTGAGGGTACCCCAGGAGAGTTCCAAATGTGTGTGGGTAGAATATATATCCCACGGGGGTAAAATTGAAAAAAGTTGAAAAAAATTTTTTTTGGGACTTAGTCATTTTTCCGGCGTTTATCAGACTTTCAGATAGGTGAAATGTGAGTGAGCATTCCGCTTTCAGTTCCAGAACGATTCGCCCCATGAGTCCTTGATATTTAGTCGTTTTCAGCCAATTTTCTGGATTTTTGAAAATTTCACTTTTTTGTGAAAATATCCACTAAATGAGGGAATAATATGTGTGAGGGTACCCCAGGAGAGTTCCAAATGTGTGTGGGTAGAATATATATCCCACGGGGGTAAAATTGAAAAAAGTTGCAAAAAATTTTTTTTTTCGACTTAGTAATTTTTCCGTCGTTTATCAGACTTTCAGATAGGGGAAATGTCAGTGAGCATTCCGATTTCAGTTCCAGAGTGATTCACCCAATGAGTCCTTAATATTTAGTCGTTTTCAGCCAATTTTCTGGATTTTTGAAAATTTCACTTTTTTGTGAAAATATCCACTAAATGAGGGAATAATATGTGTGTGAGGGTACCCCAGGAGAGTTCAAAATGTGTGTGGGCAGAATATAAATCCCACGGGGATAAAATTGAAAAAAGTTGAAAAAAAAATTTTTTTTGGACTTAGTAATTTTTCCGGCATTTATCAGACTTTCAGATACGTGAAATGTGAGTGAGCATTCCGCTTTCAGTTCCAGAGCGATTCGCCCCATGAGTCCTTGATATTTAGTCGTTTTCAACCAATTTTCTGGATTTTTGAAAATTTCACTTTTTTGTGAAAATATCCACTAAATGAGGGAATAATATGTGTGAGGGTACCCCAGGAGAGTTCCAAATGTGTGTGGGTAGAATATACATCCCACGGGGATAAAATTGAAAAAAGTTGAAAAAAATTTTTTTTTGGACTTAGTAATTTTTCCAGCGTTTATCAGACTTTCAGATAGGGGAAATGTCAGTGAGCGTTCCGATTTCAGTTCCAGAGCGATTCACCCAATGAGTCCTTGATATTTAGTCGTTTTCAGCCAATTTTCTGGATTTTTAAAAATTTCACTTTTTTGTGAAAATATCCACTAAATGAGGGAATAATATGTGTGAGGGTACCCCAGGAGAGTTCCAAATGTGTGTGGGTAGAATATATATCCCACGGGGGTAAAATTGAAAAAAGTTGAAAAAATTTTTTTTTTGGGACTTAGTCATTTTTCCGGCGTTTATCAGACTTTCAGATAGGTGAAATGTGAGTGAGCATTCCGCTTTCAGTTCCAGAGCGATTCGCCCCATGAGTCATTGATATTTAGTCATTTTCAGCCAATTTTCTGGATTTTTGAAAATTTCACTTTTTTGTGAAAATATCCACTAAATGAGGGAATAATATGTGTGAGGGTACCCCAGGAGAGTTCAAAATGTGTGTGGGTAGAATATAAATCCCACGGGGATAAAATTGAAAAAAGTTGAAAAAAAATTTTTTTGGGACTTAGTAATTTTTCCGCGTTTATCAGACTTTCAGATAGAGAAAATGTCAGTGAGCATTCCGATTTCATTTCCAGAGCGATTCGCCCAATGAGTCCTTAATATTTAGTCGTTTTCAGCCAATTTTCTGGATTTTTGAAAATTTCACTTTTTTGTGAAAATATCCACTAAATGAGGGAATAATATGTGTGAGGGTACCCCAGGAGAGTTCCAAATGTGTGTGGGCAGAATATAAATCCCACGGGGATAAAATTGAAAAAAGTTGAAAAAAATTTTTTTTTGGACTTAGTCATTTTTCCGGCGTTTATCAGACTTTCAGATAGGGGAAATGTCAGTGAGCATTCTGATTTCAGTTCCAGAGCGATTCGCCCAATGAGTCCTTGATATTTAGTTGTTTTCAGCCAATTTTCCGGATTTTTGAAAATTTCACTTTTTTGTGAAAACATCCACTAACTGAGGGAATAATATGTGTGAGGGTACCCCAGGAGAGTTCCAAATGTGTGTGGGCAGAATATAAATCCCACGGGGATAAAATTGAAAAAAGTTGAAAAAATTTTTTTTTTGGACTTAGTAATTTTTCCGACATTTATCAGACTTTTAGATAGGGGAAATGTCAGTGAGCGTTCCGATTTCAGTTCCAGAGCGATTCGCCCATTGAGTCCTTGATATTTAGTCGTTTTCAGCCAATTTTCTGGATTTTTGAAAATTTCACTTTTTTGTGAAAATATCCACTAAATGAGGGAATAATATGTGTGAGGGTACCCCAGGAGAGTTCCAAATGTGTGTGGGTAGAATATAAATCCCACGGGGATAAAATTGAAAAAAGTTGCAAAAAATTTTTTTTTTCGACTTAGTAATTTTTCCGTCGTTTATCAGACTTTCAGATAGGGGAAATGTCAGTGAGCATTCCGATTTCAGTTCCAGAGTGATTCACCCAATGAGTCCTTAATATTTAGTCGTTTTCAGCCAATTTTCTGGATTTTTGAAAATTTCACTTTTTTGTGAAAATATCCACTAAATGAGGGAATAATATGTGTGTGAGGGTACCCCAGGAGAGTTCAAAATGTGTGTGGGCAGAATATAAATCCCACGGGGATAAAATTGAAAAAAGTTGAAAAAAATTTTTTTTTGGACTTAGTAATTTTTCCGGCATTTATCAGACTTTCAGATACGTGAAATGTGAGTGAGCATTCCGCTTTCAGTTCCAGAGCGATTCGCCCCATGAGTCCTTGATATTTAGTCGTTTTCAACCAATTTTCTGGATTTTTGAAAATTTCACTTTTTTGTGAAAATATCCACTAAATGAGGGAATAATATCTGTGAGGGTACCCCAGGAGAGTTCCAAATGTGTGTGGGTAGAATATAAATCCCACGGGGATAAAATTGAAAAAAGTTGAAAAAAATTTTTTTTTGGACTTAGTAATTTTTCCAGCGTTTATCAGACTTTCAGATAGGGGAAATGTCAGTGAGCGTTCCGATTTCAGTTCCAGAGCGATTCACCCAATGAGTCCTTGATATTTAGTCGTTTTCAGCCAATTTTCTGGATTTTTAAAAATTTCACTTTTTTGTGAAAATATCCACTAAATGAGGGAATAATATGTGTGAGGGTACCCCAGGAGAGTTCCAAATGTGTGTGGGTAGAATATATATCCCACGGGGGTAAAATTGAAAAAAGTTGAAAAAATTTTTTTTTTGGGACTTAGTCATTTTTCCGGCGTTTATCAGACTTTCAGATAGGTGAAATGTGAGTGAGCATTCCGCTTTCAGTTCCAGAGCGATTCGCCCCATGAGTCATTGATATTTAGTCATTTTCAGCCAATTTTCTGGATTTTTGAAAATTTCACTTTTTTGTGAAAATATCCACTAAATGAGGGAATAATATGTGTGAGGGTACCCCAGGAGAGTTCAAAATGTGTGTGGGTAGAATATAAATCCCACGGGGATAAAATTGAAAAAAGTTGAAAAAAAATTTTTTTGGGACTTAGTAATTTTTCCGCGTTTATCAGACTTTCAGATAGAGAAAATGTCAGTGAGCATTCCGATTTCAATTCCAGAGCGATTCGCCCAATGAGTCCTTAATATTTAGTCGTTTTCAGCCAATTTTCTGGATTTTTGAAAATTTCACTTTTTTGTGAAAATATCCACTAAATGAGGGAATAATATGTGTGAGGGTACCCCAGGAGAGTTCCAAATGTGTGTGGGCAGAATATAAATCCCACGGGGATAAAATTGAAAAAAGTTGAAAAAAATTTTTTTTTGGACTTAGTCATTTTTCCGGCGTTTATCAGACTTTCAGATAGGGGAAATGTCAGTGAGCATTCTGATTTCAGTTCCAGAGCGATTCGCCCAATGAGTCCTTGATATTTAGTTGTTTTCAGCCAATTTTCCGGATTTTTGAAAATTTCACTTTTTTGTGAAAACATCCACTAACTGAGGGAATAATATGTGTGAGGGTACCCCAGGAGAGTTCCAAATGTGTGTGGGCAGAATATAAATCCCACGGGGATAAAATTGAAAAAAGTTGAAAAAATTTTTTTTTTGGACTTAGTAATTTTTCCGACATTTATCAGACTTTTAGATAGGGGAAATGTCAGTGAGCGTTCCGATTTCAGTTCCAGAGCGATTCGCCCATTGAGTCCTTGATATTTAGTCGTTTTCAGCCAATTTTCTGGATTTTTGAAAATTTCACTTTTTTGTGAAAATATCGACTAAATGAGGGAATAATATGTGTGAGGGTACCCCAGGAGAGTTCCAAATGTGTGTGGGCAGAATATAAATCCCACGGGGATAAAATTGAAAAAAGTTTAAAAAAATTTTTTTTTGGACTTAGTAATTTTTCCGGCATTTATCAGACTTTCAGATACGTGAAATGTGAGTGAGCATTCCGCTTTCAGTTCCAGAGCGATTCGCCCCATGAGTCCTTGAAATTTAGTCGTTTTCAGCCAAGTTTCTGGATTTTTGAAAATTTCACTTTTTTGTGAAAATATCCACTAAATGAGGGAATAATATGTGTGAGGGTACCCCAGGAGAGTTCCAAATGTGTGTGGGTAGAATATAAATCCCACGGGGATAAAATTGAAAAAAAGTTGAAAAAAAATTTTTTTTGGACTTAGTAATTTTTCCGGCGTTTATCAGACTTTCAGATAGGGAAAATGTCAGTGAGCGTTCCGATTTCAATTCCAGAACGATTCGCCCCATGAGTCCTTGATATTTAGTCGTTTTCAGCCAATTTTCTGGATTTTTGAAAATTTCACTTTTTTGTGAAAATATCCACTAAATGAGGGAATAATATGTGTGAGGGTACCCCAGGAGAGTTCCAAATGTGTGTGGGTAGAATATATATCCCACGGGGTAAAATTGAAAAAAGTTGAAAAAAATTTTTTTTGGGACTTAGTCATTTTTCCGGCGTTTATCAGACTTTCAGATAGGTGAAATGTGAGTGAGCATTCCGCTTTCAGTTCCAGAGCGATTCGCCCCATGAGTCCTTGATATTTAGTCGTTTTCAGCCAATTTTCTGGATTTTTGAAAATTTCACTTTTTTGTGAAAATATCCACTAAATGAGGGAATAATATGTGTGAGGGTACCCCAGGAGAGTTCCAAATGTGTGTGGGTAGAATATAAATCCCACGGGGATAAAATTGAAAAAAGTTGCAAAAAATTTTTTTTTTCGACTTAGTAATTTTTCCGTCGTTTATCAGACTTTCAGATAGGGGAAATGTCAGTGAGCATTCCGATTTCAGTTCCAGAGTGATTCGCCCAATGAGTCCTTAATATTTAGTCGTTTTCAGCCAATTTTCTGGATTTTTGAAAATTTCACTTTTTTGTGAAAATATCCACTAAATGAGGGAATAATATGTGTGTGAGGGTACCCCAGGAGAGTTCAAAATGTGTGTGGGCAGAATATAAATCCCACGGGGATAAAATTGAAAAAAGTTGAAAAAAATTTTTTTTTGGACTTAGTAATTTTTCCGGCGTTTATCAGACTTTCAGATAGGGAAAATGTCAGTGAGCGTTCCGATTTCAATTCCAGAGCGATTCGCCCAATGAGTCCTTAATATTTAGTAGTTTTCAGCCAATTTTCTGGATTTTTGAAAATTTCACTTTTTTGTGAAAATCTCCACTAAATGAGGGAATAATATGTGTGAGGGTACCCCAGGAGAGTTCCAAATGTGTGTGGGCAGAATATAAATCCCACGGGGATAAAATTGAAAAAAGTTGAAAAAAATTTTTTTTTGGACTTAGTAATTTTTCCGGCATTTATCAGACTTTCAGATACGTGAAATGTGAGTGAGCATTCCGCTTTCAGTTCCAGAGCGATTCGCCCCATGAGTCCTTGATATTTAGTCGTTTTCAACCAATTTTCTGGATTTTTGAAAATTTCACTTTTTTGTGAAAATATCCACTAAATGAGGGAATAATATGTGTGAGGGTACCCCAGGAGAGTTCCAAATGTGTGTGGGTAGAATATAAATCCCACAGGGATAAAATTGAAAAAAGTTGAAAAAAATTTTTTTTTGGACTTAGTAATTTTTCCAGCGTTTATCAGACTTTCAGATAGGGGAAATGTCAGTGAGCGTTCCGATTTCAGTTCCAGAGCGATTCACCCAATGAGTCCTTGATATTTAGTCGTTTTCAGCCAATTTTCTGGATTTTTAAAAATTTCACTTTTTTGTGAAAATATCCACTAAATGAGGGAATAATATGTGTGAGGGTACCCCAGGAGAGTTCCAAATGTGTGTGGGTAGAATATATATCCCACGGGGGTAAAATTGAAAAAAGTTGAAAAAATTTTTTTTTTGGGACTTAGTCATTTTTCCGGCGTTTATCAGACTTTCAGATAGGTGAAATGTGAGTGAGCATTCCGCTTTCAGTTCCAGAGCGATTCGCCCCATGAGTCATTGATATTTAGTCATTTTCAGCCAATTTTCTGGATTTTTGAAAATTTCACTTTTTTGTGAAAATATCCACTAAATGAGGGAATAATATGTGTGAGGGTACCCCAGGAGAGTTCAAAATGTGTGTGGGTAGAATATAAATCCCACGGGGATAAAATTGAAAAAAGTTGAAAAAAAATTTTTTTGGGACTTAGTAATTTTTCCGCGTTTATCAGACTTTCAGATAGAGAAAATGTCAGTGAGCATTCCGATTTCAATTCCAGAGCGATTCGCCCAATGAGTCCTTAATATTTAGTCGTTTTCAGCCAATTTTCTGGATTTTTGAAAATTTCACTTTTTTGTGAAAATATCCACTAAATGAGGGAATAATATGTGTGAGGGTACCCCAGGAGAGTTCCAAATGTGTGTGGGCAGAATATAAATCCCACGGGGATAAAATTGAAAAAAGTTGAAAAAAAATTTTTTTTGGACTTAGTAATTTTTCCGGCATTTATCAGACTTTCAGATATGTGAAATGTGAGTGAGCATTCTGCTTTCAGTTCCAGAGCGATTCGCCCCATGAGTCCTTGATATTTAGTCGTTTTCAGCCAATTTTCTGGATTTTTGAAAATTTCACTTTTTTGTGAAAATATCCACTAAATGAGGGAATAATATGTGTGAGGGTACCCCAGGAGAGTTCCAAATGTGTGTGGGTAGAATATAAATCCCACGGGGGTAAAATTGAAAAAAGTTTAAAAAAATTTTTTTTTGGACTTAGTAATTTTTCCAGCGTTTATCAGACTTTCAGATAGGGAAAATGTCAGTGAGCATTCCGATTTCAGTTCCAGAGCGATTCGCCCAATTATTCCTTAATATTTAGTCGTTTTCAGCCAATTTTCTGGATTTTTGAAAATTTCACTTTTTTGTGAAAATATCCACTAAATGAGGGAATAATATGTGTGAGGGTACCCCAGGAGAGTTCCAAATGTGTGTGGGTAGAATATAAATCCCACGGGGATAAAATTGAAAAAAGTTGAAAAAATTTTTTTTTGGACTTAGTAATTTTTCCAGCGTTTATCAGACTTTCAGATAGGGAAAATGTCAGTGAGCGTTCTGATTTCAGTTCCAGAGCGAATCGCCCAATGAGTCCTTGATATTTAGTCGTTTTCAGCCAATTTTCTGGATTCTTGAAAATTTCACTTTTTTGTGAAAATATCCACTAAATGAGGGAATAATATGTGTGAGGGTACCCCAGGAGAGTTCCAAATGTGTGTGGGTAGAATATAAATCCCACGGGGATAAAATTGAAAAAAGTTGAAAAAAATTTTTTTTTTGGACTTCGTAATTTTTCCGGCGTTTATCAGACTTTCAGATAGGGAAAATGTCAGTGAGCGTTCCGATTTCAGTTCCAGAGCGATTCGCCCAATTATTCCTTAATATTTAGTCGTTTTCAGCCAATTTTCTGGATTTTTGAAAATTTCACTTTTTTGTGAAAATATCCACTAAATGAGGGAATAATATGTGTGAGGGTACCCCAGGAGAGTTCCAAATGTGTGTGGGTAGAATATAAATCCCACGGGGATAAAATTGAAAAAAGTTGAAAAAAATTTTTTCTTGGACTTAGTAATTTTTCCGGCGTTTATCAGACTTTCAGATAGGGGAAATGTCAGTGAGCATTCCGATTTCAGTTCCAGAGCGATTCGCCCAATGAGTCCTTGATATTCAGTCGTTTTCAGCCAATTTTCCGGATTTTTGAAAATTTCACTTTTTTGTGAAAACATCCACTAAATGAGGGAATAATATGTGTGAGGGTACCCCAGGAGAGTTCCAAATGTGTGTGTGCAGAATATAAATCCCACGGGGATAAAATTGAAAAAAGTTGAAAAAAATTTTTTTTTGGACTTAGTAATTTTTCCGGCATTTATCAGACTTTTAGATAGGGGAAATGTCAGTGAGCGTTCCGATTTCAGTTCCAGAGCGATTCGCCCAATGAGTCCTTGATATTTAGTCGTTTTCAGCCAATTTTCTGGATTTTTGAAAATTTCACTTTTTTGTGAAAATATCCACTAAATGAGGGAATAATATGTGTGAGGGTACCCCAGGAGAGTTCCAAATGTGTGTGGGCAGAATATAAATCCCACGAGGATAAAATTGAAAAAAGGTTGAAAAAAATTTTTTTTTGGACTTAGTAATTTTTCCGGCGTTTATCAGACTTTCAGATAGGGAAAATGTCAGTGAGCGTTCCGATTTCAATTCCAGAGCGATTCGCCCAATGAGTCCTTAATATTTAGTCGTTTTCAGCCAATTTTCTGGATTTTTGAAAATTTCACTTTTTTGTGAAAATATCCACTAAATGAGGGAATAATATGTGTGAGGGTACCCCAGGAGAGTTCCAAATGTGTGTGGGTAGAATATATATCCCACGGGGGTAAAATTGAAAAAAGTTGAAAAAATTTTTTTTTGGGACTTAGTCATTTTTCCGGCGTTTATCAGACTTTCAGATAGGTGAAATGTGAGTGAGCATTCCGCTTTCAGTTCCAGAACGATTCGCCCCATGAGTCCTTGATATTTAGTCGTTTTCAGCCAATTTTCTGGATTTTTGAAAATTTCACTTTTTTGTGAAAATATCCACTAAATGAGGGAATAATATGTGTGAGGGTACCCCAGGAGAGTTCCAAATGTGTGTGGGTAGAATATATATCCCACGGGGTAAAATTGAAAAAAGTTGAAAAAAATTTTTTTTGGGACTTAGTCATTTTTCCGGCGTTTATCAGACTTTCAGATAGGTGAAATGTGAGTGAGCATTCCGCTTTCAGTTCCAGAGCGATTCGCCCCATGAGTCCTTGATATTTAGTCGTTTTCAGCCAATTTTCTGGATTTTTGAAAATTTCACTTTTTTGTGAAAATATCCACTAAATGAGGGAATAATATGTGTGAGGGTACCCCAGGAGAGTTCCAAATGTGTGTGGGTAGAATATAAATCCCACGGGGATAAAATTGAAAAAAGTTGCAAAAAATTTTTTTTTTCGACTTAGTAATTTTTCCGTCGTTTATCAGACTTTCAGATAGGGGAAATGTCAGTGAGCATTCCGATTTCAGTTCCAGAGTGATTCGCCCAATGAGTCCTTAATATTTAGTCGTTTTCAGCCAATTTTCTGGATTTTTGAAAATTTCACTTTTTTGTGAAAATATCCACTAAATGAGGGAATAATATGTGTGTGAGGGTACCCCAGGAGAGTTCAAAATGTGTGTGGGCAGAATATAAATCCCACGGGGATAAAATTGAAAAAAGTTGAAAAAAATTTTTTTTTGGACTTAGTAATTTTTCCGGCGTTTATCAGACTTTCAGATAGGGAAAATGTCAGTGAGCGTTCCGATTTCAATTCCAGAGCGATTCGCCCAATGAGTCCTTAATATTTAGTAGTTTTCAGCCAATTTTCTGGATTTTTGAAAATTTCACTTTTTTGTGAAAATCTCCACTAAATGAGGGAATAATATGTGTGAGGGTACCCCAGGAGAGTTCCAAATGTGTGTGGGCAGAATATAAATCCCACGGGGATAAAATTGAAAAAAGTTGAAAAAAATTTTTTTTTGGACTTAGTAATTTTTCCGGCATTTATCAGACTTTCAGATACGTGAAATGTGAGTGAGCATTCCGCTTTCAGTTCCAGAGCGATTCGCCCCATGAGTCCTTGATATTTAGTCGTTTTCAACCAATTTTCTGGATTTTTGAAAATTTCACTTTTTTGTGAAAATATCCACTAAATGAGGGAATAATATGTGTGAGGGTACCCCAGGAGAGTTCCAAATGTGTGTGGGTAGAATATAAATCCCACAGGGATAAAATTGAAAAAAGTTGAAAAAAATTTTTTTTTGGACTTAGTAATTTTTCCAGCGTTTATCAGACTTTCAGATAGGGGAAATGTCAGTGAGCGTTCCGATTTCAGTTCCAGAGCGATTCACCCAATGAGTCCTTGATATTTAGTCGTTTTCAGCCAATTTTCTGGATTTTTAAAAATTTCACTTTTTTGTGAAAATATCCACTAAATGAGGGAATAATATGTGTGAGGGTACCCCAGGAGAGTTCCAAATGTGTGTGGGTAGAATATATATCCCACGGGGGTAAAATTGAAAAAAGTTGAAAAAATTTTTTTTTTGGGACTTAGTCATTTTTCCGGCGTTTATCAGACTTTCAGATAGGTGAAATGTGAGTGAGCATTCCGCTTTCAGTTCCAGAGCGATTCGCCCCATGAGTCATTGATATTTAGTCATTTTCAGCCAATTTTCTGGATTTTTGAAAATTTCACTTTTTTGTGAAAATATCCACTAAATGAGGGAATAATATGTGTGAGGGTACCCCAGGAGAGTTCAAAATGTGTGTGGGTAGAATATAAATCCCACGGGGATAAAATTGAAAAAAGTTGAAAAAAAATTTTTTTGGGACTTAGTAATTTTTCCGCGTTTATCAGACTTTCAGATAGAGAAAATGTCAGTGAGCATTCCGATTTCAATTCCAGAGCGATTCGCCCAATGAGTCCTTAATATTTAGTCGTTTTCAGCCAATTTTCTGGATTTTTGAAAATTTCACTTTTTTGTGAAAATATCCACTAAATGAGGGAATAATATGTGTGAGGGTACCCCAGGAGAGTTCCAAATGTGTGTGGGCAGAATATAAATCCCACGGGGATAAAATTGAAAAAAGTTGAAAAAAATTTTTTTTTGGACTTAGTAATTTTTCCGGCATTTATCAGACTTTCAGATATGTGAAATGTGAGTGAGCATTCTGCTTTCAGTTCCAGAGCGATTCGCCCCATGAGTCCTTGATATTTAGTCGTTTTCAGCCAATTTTCTGGATTTTTGAAAATTTCACTTTTTTGTGAAAATATCCACTAAATGAGGGAATAATATGTGTGAGGGTACCCCAGGAGAGTTCCAAATGTGTGTGGGTAGAATATAAATCCCACGGGGGTAAAATTGAAAAAAGTTTAAAAAAATTTTTTTTGGACTTAGTAATTTTTCCAGCGTTTATCAGACTTTCAGATAGGGAAAATGTCAGTGAGCATTCCGATTTCAGTTCCAGAGCGATTCGCCCAATTATTCCTTAATATTTAGTCGTTTTCAGCCAATTTTCTGGATTTTTGAAAATTTCACTTTTTTGTGAAAATATCCACTAAATGAGGGAATAATATGTGTGAGGGTACCCCAGGAGAGTTCCAAATGTGTGTGGGTAGAATATAAATCCCACGGGGATAAAATTGAAAAAAGTTGAAAAAATTTTTTTTTGGACTTAGTAATTTTTCCAGCGTTTATCAGACTTTCAGATAGGGAAAATGTCAGAGAGCGTTCTGATTTCAGTTCCAGAGCGAATCGCCCAATGAGTCCTTGATATTTAGTCGTTTTCAGCCAATTTTCTGGATTCTTGAAAATTTCACTTTTTTGTGAAAATATCCACTAAATGAGGGAATAATATGTGTGAGGGTACCCCAGGAGAGTTCCAAATGTGTGTGGGTAGAATATAAATCCCACGGGGATAAAATTGAAAAAAGTTGAAAAAAATTTTTTTTTTGGACTTCGTAATTTTTCCGGCGTTTATCAGACTTTCAGATAGGGAAAATGTCAGTGAGCGTTCCGATTTCAGTTCCAGAGCGATTCGCCCAATTATTCCTTAATATTTAGTCGTTTTCAGCCAATTTTCTGGATTTTTGAAAATTTCACTTTTTTGTGAAAATATCCACTAAATGAGGGAATAATATGTGTGAGGGTACCCCAGGAGAGTTCCAAATGTGTGTGGGTAGAATATAAATCCCACGGGGATAAAATTGAAAAAAGTTGAAAAAAAATTTTTCTTGGACTTAGTAATTTTTCCGGCGTTTATCAGACTTTCAGATAGGGGAAATGTCAGTGAGCATTCCGATTTCAGTTCCAGAGCGATTCGCCCAATGAGTCCTTGATATTCAGTCGTTTTCAGCCAATTTTCCGGATTTTTGAAAATTTCACTTTTTTGTGAAAACATCCACTAAATGAGGGAATAATATGTGTGAGGGTACCCCAGGAGAGTTCCAAATGTGTGTGTGCAGAATATAAATCCCACGGGGATAAAATTGAAAAAAGTTGAAAAAAATTTTTTTTTGGACTTAGTAATTTTTCCGGCATTTATCAGACTTTTAGATAGGGGAAATGTCAGTGAGCGTTCCGATTTCAGTTCCAGAGCGATTCGCCCAATGAGTCCTTGATATTTAGTCGTTTTCAGCCAATTTTCTGGATTTTTGAAAATTTCACTTTTTTGTGAAAATATCCACTAAATGAGGGAATAATATGTGTGAGGGTACCCCAGGAGAGTTCCAAATGTGTGTGGGCAGAATATAAATCCCACGAGGATAAAATTGAAAAAAGGTTGAAAAAAATTTTTTTTTGGACTTAGTAATTTTTCCGGCATTTATCAGACTTTCAGATAGGGGAAATGTCAGTGAGCGTTCCGATTTCAGTTCCAGAGCGATTCGCCCAATGAGTCCTTGATATTAAGTCGTTTTAAGCCAATTTTCTGGATTTTTAAAAATTTAACTTTTTTGTGAAAATATCCACTAAATGAGGGAATAATATGTGTGAGGGTACCCCAGGTGAGTTCCAAATGTGTGTGGGTAGAATATATATCCCACGGGGGTAAAATTGAAAAAAGTTGAAAAAAATTTTTTTTTCGAATTAGTCATTTTTCCGGCGTTTATCAGGCTTTCAGATAGGGGAAATGTCAGTGAGCGTTCCGATTTCAGTTCCAGAGCGATTCGCCCAATGAGTCCTTAATATTTAGTCGCTTTCAGCCAATTTTCTGGATTTTTGAAAATTTCACTTTTTTGTGAAAATATCCACTAAATGAGGGAATAATATGTGTGAGGGTACCCCAGGAGAGTTCCAAATGTGTGTGGGTAGAATATAAATCCCACGGGGGTAAAATTGAAAAAAGTTTAAAAAAATTTTTTTTTGGACTTAGTAATTTTTCCAGCGTTTATCAGACTTTCAGATAGGGAAAATGTCAGTGAGCGTTCTGATTTCAGTTCCAGAGAGAATCGCCCAATGAGTCCTTGATATTTAGTCGTTTTCAGCCAATTTTCTGGATTCTTGAAAATTTCACTTTTTTGTGAAAATATCCACTAAATGAGGGAATAATATGTGTGAGGGTACCCCAGGAGAGTTCCAAATGTGTGTGGGTAGAATATAAATCCCACGGGGGTAAAATTGAAAAAAGTTTAAAAAAATTTTTTTTTGGACTTAGTAATTTTTCCAGCGTTTATCAGACTTTCAGATAGGGAAAATGTCAGTGAGCGTTCTGATTTCAGTTCCAGAGCGAATCGCCCAATGAGTCCTTGATATTTAGTCGTTTTCAGCCAATTTTCTGGATTCTTGAAAATTTCACTTTTTTGTGAAAATATCCACTAAATGAGGGAATAATATGTGTGAGGGTACCCCAGGAGAGTTCCAAATGTGTGTGGGTAGAATATAAATCCCACGGGGATAAAATTGAAAAAAGTTGAAAAAAATTTTTTTTTGGACTTCGTAATTTTTCCGGCGTTTATCAGACTTTCAGATAGGGAAAATGTCAGTGAGCGTTCCGATTTCAGTTCCAGAGCGATTCGCCCAATTATTCCTTAATATTTAGTCGTTTTCAGCCAATTTTCTGGATTTTTGAAAATTTCACTTTTTTGTGAAAATATCCACTAAATGAGGGAATAATATGTGTGAGGGTACCCCAGGAGAGTTCCAAATGTGTGTGGGCAGAATATAAATCCCACGAGGATAAAATTGAAAAAAGGTTGAAAAAAATTTTTTTTTGGACTTAGTAATTTTTCCGGCATTTATCAGACTTTCAGATAGGGGAAATGTCAGTGAGCGTTCCGATTTCAGTTCCAGAGCGATTCGCCCAATGAGTCCTTGATATTAAGTCGTTTTAAGCCAATTTTCTGGATTTTTAAAAATTTAACTTTTTTGTGAAAATATCCACTAAATGAGGGAATAATATGTGTGAGGGTACCCCAGGTGAGTTCCAAATGTGTGTGGGTAGAATATATATCCCACGGGGGTAAAATTGAAAAAAGTTGAAAAAAATTTTTTTTTCGAATTAGTCATTTTTCCGGCGTTTATCAGGCTTTCAGATAGGGGAAATGTCAGTGAGCGTTCCGATTTCAGTTCCAGAGCGATTCGCCCAATGAGTCCTTAATATTTAGTCGCTTTCAGCCAATTTTCTGGATTTTTGAAAATTTCACTTTTTTGTGAAAATATCCACTAAATGAGGGAATAATATGTGTGAGGGTACCCCAGGAGAGTTCCAAATGTGTGTGGGTAGAATATAAATCCCACGGGGGTAAAATTGAAAAAAGTTTAAAAAAATTTTTTTTTGGACTTAGTAATTTTTCCAGCGTTTATCAGACTTTCAGATAGGGAAAATGTCAGTGAGCGTTCTGATTTCAGTTCCAGAGAGAATCGCCCAATGAGTCCTTGATATTTAGTCGTTTTCAGCCAATTTTCTGGATTCTTGAAAATTTCACTTTTTTGTGAAAATATCCACTAAATGAGGGAATAATATGTGTGAGGGTACCCCAGGAGAGTTCCAAATGTGTGTGGGTAGAATATAAATCCCACGGGGGTAAAATTGAAAAAAGTTTAAAAAAATTTTTTTTTGGACTTAGTAATTTTTCCAGCGTTTATCAGACTTTCAGATAGGGAAAATGTCAGTGAGCGTTCTGATTTCAGTTCCAGAGCGAATCGCCCAATGAGTCCTTGATATTTAGTCGTTTTCAGCCAATTTTCTGGATTCTTGAAAATTTCACTTTTTTGTGAAAATATCCACTAAATGAGGGAATAATATGTGTGAGGGTACCCCAGGAGAGTTCCAAATGTGTGTGGGTAGAATATAAATCCCACGGGGATAAAATTGAAAAAAGTTGAAAAAAATTTTTTTTTGGACTTCGTAATTTTTCCGGCGTTTATCAGACTTTCAGATAGGGAAAATGTCAGTGAGCGTTCCGATTTCAGTTCCAGAGCGATTCGCCCAATTATTCCTTAATATTTAGTCGTTTTCAGCCAATTTTCTGGATTTTTGAAAATTTCACTTTTTTGTGAAAATATCCACTAAATGAGGGAATAATATGTGTGAGGGTACCCCAGGAGAGTTCCAAATGTGTGTGGGCAGAATATAAATCCCACGGGGATAAAATTGAAAAAAGTTGAAAAAAATTTTTTTTTGGACGTAGTAATTTTTCCGGCATTTATCAGACTTTCAGATACGTGAAATGTGAGTGAGCATTCCGCTTTCAGTTCCAGAGCGATTCGCCCCATGAGTCCTTGAAATTTAGTCGTTTTCAGCCAAGTTTCTGGATTCTTGAAAATTTCACTTTTTTGTGAAAATATCCACTAAATGAGGGAATAATATGTGTGAGGGTACCCCAGGAGAGTTCCAAATGTGTGTGGGTAGAATATAAATCCCACGGGGATAAAATTGAAAAAAGTTGAAAAAAATTTTTTTTTGGACTTCGTAATTTTTCCGGCGTTTATCAGACTTTCAGATAGGGAAAATGTCAGTGAGCATTCCGATTTCAGTTCCAGAGCGATTCGCCCAATTATTCCTTAATATTTAGTCGGTTTCAGCCAATTTTCTGGATTTTTGAAAATTTCACTTTTTTGTGAAAATATCCACTAAATGAGGGAATAATATGTGTGAGGGTACCCCAGGAGAGTTCCAAATGTGTGTGGGTAGAATATAAATCCCACGGGGATAAAATTGAAAAAAGTTGAAAAAATTTTTTTTTGGACTTAGTAATTTTTCCAGCGTTTATCAGACTTTCAGATAGGGAAAATGTCAGTGAGCGTTCTGATTTCAGTTCCAGAGCGAATCGCCCAATGAGTCCTTGATATTTAGTCGTTTTCAGCCAATTTTCTGGATTCTTGAAAATTTCACTTTTTTGTGAAAATATCCACTAAATGAGGGAATAATATGTGTGAGGGTACCCCAGGAGAGTTCCAAATGTGTGTGGGTAGAATATAAATCCCACGGGGATAAAATTGAAAAAAGTTGAAAAAAATTTTTTTTTTGGACTTCGTAATTTTTCCGGCGTTTATCAGACTTTCAGATAGGGGAAATGTCAGTGAGCGTTCCGATTTCAGTTCCAGAGCGATTCGCCCAATGAGTCCTTGATATTTAGTCGTTTTCAGCCAATTTTCTGGATTTTTGAAAATTTCACTTTTTTGTGAAAATATCCACTAAATGAGGGAATAATATGTGTGAGGGTACCCCAGGAGAGTTCCAAATGTGTGTGGGCAGAATATAAATCCCACGAGGATAAAATTGAAAAAAGGTTGAAAAAAATTTTTTTTTGGACTTAGTAATTTTTCCGGCATTTATCAGACTTTCAGATAGGGGAAATGTCAGTGAGCGTTCCGATTTCAGTTCCAGAGCGATTCGCCCAATGAGTCCTTGATATTAAGTCGTTTTAAGCCAATTTTCTGGATTTTTAAAAATTTAACTTTTTTGTGAAAATATCCACTAAATGAGGGAATAATATGTGTGAGGGTACCCCAGGTGAGTTCCAAATGTGTGTGGGTAGAATATATATCCCACGGGGGTAAAATTGAAAAAAGTTGAAAAAAATTTTTTTTTGGACTTAGTCATTTTTCCGGCGTTTATCAGGCTTTCAGATAGGGGAAATGTCAGTGAGCGTTCCGATTTCAGTTCCAGAGCGATTCGCCCAATGAGTCCTTAATATTTAGTCGTTTTCAGCCAATTTTCTGGATTTTTGAAAATTTCACTTTTTTGTGAAAATATCCACTAAATGAGGGAATAATATGTGTGAGGGTACCCCAGGAGAGTTCCAAATGTGTGTGGGTAGAATATAAATCCCACAGGGGTAAAATTGAAAAAAGTTTAAAAAAATTTTTTTTTGGACTTAGTAATTTTTCCAGCGTTTATCAGACTTTCAGATAGGGAAAATGTCAGTGAGCGTTCTGATTTCAGTTCCAGAGAGAATCGCCCAATGAGTCCTTGATATTTAGTCGTTTTCAGCCAATTTTCTGGATTCTTGAAAATTTCACTTTTTTGTGAAAATATCCACTAAATGAGGGAATAATATGTGTGAGGGTACCCCAATAGAGTTCCAAATGTGTGTGGGTAGAATATAAATCCCACGGGGATAAAATTGAAAAAAGTTGAAAAAAATTTTTTTTTGGACTTCGTAATTTTTCCGGCGTTTATCAGACTTTCAGATAGGGAAAATGTCAGTGAGCGTTCTGATTTCAGTTCCAGAGCGATTCGCCCAATTATTCCTTAATATTTAGTCGTTTTCAGCCAATTTTCTGGATTTTTGAAAATTTCACTTTTTTGTGAAAATATCCACTAAATGAGGGAATAATATGTGTGAGGGTACCCCAGGAGAGTTCAAAATGTGTGTGGGCAGAATATAAATCCCACGAGGATAAAATTGAAAAAAGGTTGAAAAAAATTTTTTTTTGGACTTAGTAATTTTTCCGGCATTTATCAGACTTTCAGATAGGGGAAATGTCAGTGAGCGTTCCGATTTCAGTTCCAGAGCGATTCGCCCAATGAGTCCTTAATATTTAGTCGTTTTCAGCCAATTTTCTGGATTTTTGAAAATTTCACTTTTTTGTGAAAATATCCACTAAATGAGGGAATAATATGTGTGAGGGTACCCCAGGAGAGTTCCAAATGTGTGTGGGTAGAATATAAATCCCACGGGGATAAAATTGAAAAAAGTTGAAAAAAATTTTTTTTTGGACTTCGTAATTTTTCCGGCGTTTATCAGACTTTCAGATAGGGAAAATGTCAGTGAGCGTTCTGATTTCAGTTCCAGAGCGATTCGCCCAATTATTCCTTAATATTTAGTCGTTTTCAGCCAATTTTCTGGATTTTTGAAAATTTCACTTTTTTGTGAAAATATCCACTAAATGATGGAATAATATGTGTGAGGGTACCCCAGGAGAGTTCCAAATGTGTGTGGGTAGAATATAAATCCCACGGGGATAAAATTGAAAAAAGTTGAAAAAAATTTTTTTTTGGACTTAGTAATTTTTCCAGCGTTTATCAGACTTTCAGATAGGGGAAATGTCAGTGAGCATTCCGATTTCAGTTCCAGAGCAATTCGCCCAATGAGTCCTTGATATTTAGTCGTTTTCAGCCAATTTTCCGGATTTTTGAAAATTTCACTTTTTTGTGAAAATATCCACTAAATGAGGGAATAATATGTGTGAGGGTACCCCAGGAGAGTTCCAAATGTGTGTGGGTAGAATATAAATCCCACGGGGGTAAAATTGAAAAAAGTTTAAAAAAATTTTTTTTTGGACTTAGTAATTTTTCCAGCGTTTATCAGACTTTCAGATAGGGAAAATGTCAGTGAGCGTTCTGATTTCAGTTCCAGAGCGAATCGCCCAATGAGTCCTTGATATTTAGTCGTTTTCAGCCAATTTTCTGGATTCTTGAAAATTTCACTTTTTTGTGAAAATATCCACTAAATGAGGGAATAATATGTGTGAGGGTACCCCAGGAGAGTTCCAAATGTGTGTGGGTAGAATATAAATCCCACGGGGATAAAATTGAAAAAAGTTGAAAAAAATTTTTTTTTGGACTTCGTAATTTTTCCGGCGTTTATCAGACTTTCAGATAGGGAAAATGTCAGTGAGCGTTCCGATTTCAGTTCTAGAGCGATTCGCCCAATTATTCCTTAATATTTAGTCGTTTTCAGCCAATTTTCTGGATTTTTGAAAATTTCACTTTTTTGTGAAAATATCCACTAAATGAGGGAATAATATGTGTGAGGGTACCCCAGGAGAGTTCCAAATGTGTGTGGGTAGAATATAAATCCCACGGGGATAAAATTGAAAAAAGTTGAAAAAAATTTTTTTTTGGACTTCGTAATTTTTCTGGCGTTTATCAGATTTCAGATAGGGAAAATGTCAGTGAGCGTTCCGATTTCAGTTCCAGAGCGATTCGCCCAATTATTCCTTAATATTTAGTCGTTTTCAGCCAATTTTCTGGATTTTTGAAAATTTAACTTTTTTGTGAAAATATCCACTAAATGAGGGAATAATATGTGTGAGGGTACCCCAGAAGAGTTCCAAATGTGTGTGGGTAGAATATATATCCCACGGGGATAAAATTGAAAAAAGTTAAAAAAATTTTTTTTTTGGACTTAGTAATTTTTCCGGCGTTTATTAGACTTTCAGATAGGGGAAATGTCAGTGAGCATTCCGATTTCAGTTCCAGAGCGATTCGCCCAATGAGTCCTTGATATTTAGTCGCTTTCAGCCAATTTTCTGGATTTTTGAAAATTTCACTTTTTTGTGAAAACATCCCCAAAATGAGGGAATAATATGTGTGAGGGTACCCCAGGAGAGTTCCAAATGTGTGTGGGCAGAATATAAATCCCACGAGGATAAAATTGAAAAAAGGTTGAAAAAATTTTTTTTTTGGACTTAGTAATTTTTCCGGCGTTTATCAGACTTTCAGATAGGGGAAATGTCAGTGAGCGTTCCGATTTCAGTTCCAGAGCGATTCGCCCAATGAGTCCTTGATATTAAGTCGTTTTAAGCCAATTTTCTGGATTTTTAAAAATTTTACTTTTTTGTGAAAATATCCACTAAATGAGGGAATAATATGTGTGAGGGTACCCCAGGAGAGTTCCAAATGTGTGTGGGTAGAATATATATCCCACGGGGGTAAAATTGAAAAAAGTTGAAAAAAATTTTTTTTTGGACTTAGTCATTTTTCCGGCGTTTATCAGGCTTTCAGATAGGGGAAATGTCAGTGAGCATTCCGATTTCAGTTCCAGAGCGATTCGCCCAATGAGTCCTTGATATTTAGTCGTTTTCAGCCAATTTTCCGGATTTTTGAAAATTTCACTTTTTTGTGAAAACATCCACTAAATGAGAGAATAATATGTGTGAGGGTACCCCAGGAGAGTTCCAAATGTGTGTGGGCAGAATATAAATCCCACGGGGATAAAATTGAAAAAAGTTGAAAAAAATTTTTTTTTGGACTTCGTAATTTTTCCGGCGTTTATCAGACTTTCAGATAGGGAAAATGTCAGTGAGCGTTCTGATTTCAGTTCCAGAGCGATTCGCCCAATTATTCCTTAATATTTAGTCGTTTTCAGCCAATTTTCTGGATTTTTGAAAATTTCACTTTTTTGTGAAAATATCCACTAAATGAGGGAATAATATGTGTGAGGGTACCCCAGGAGAGTTCCAAATGTGTGTGGGCAGAATATAAATCCCACGAGGATAAAATTGAAAAAAGGTTGAAAAAAATTTTTTTTTGGACTTAGTAATTTTTCCAGCGTTTATCAGACTTTCAGATAGGGGAAATGTCAGTGAGCATTCCGATTTCAGTTCCAGAGCAATTCGCCCAATGAGTCCTTGATATTTAGTCGTTTTCAGCCAATTTTCCGGATTTTTGAAAATTTCACTTTTTTGTGAAAATATCCACTAAATGAGGGAATAATATGTGTGAGGGTACCCCAGGAGAGTTCCAAATGTGTGTGGGTAGAATATAAATCCCACGGGGGTAAAATTGAAAAAAGTTTAAAAAAATTTTTTTTTGGACTTAGTAATTTTTCCAGCGTTTATCAGACTTTCAGATAGGGAAAATGTCAGTGAGCGTTCTGATTTCAGTTCCAGAGAGAATCGCCCAATGAGTCCTTGATATTTAGTCGTTTTCAGCCAATTTTCTGGATTCTTGAAAATTTCACTTTTTTGTGAAAATATCCACTAAATGAGGGAATAATATGTGTGAGGGTACCCCAGGAGAGTTCCAAATGTGTGTGGGTAGAATATAAATCCCAAGGGGATAAAATTGAAAAAAGTTGAAAAAAATTTTTTTTTGGACTTCGTAATTTTTCCGGCGTTTATCAGACTTTCAGATAGGGAAAATGTCAGTGAGCGTTCTGATTTCAGTTCCAGAGCGATTCGCCCAATTATTCCTTAATATTTAGTCGTTTTCAGCCAATTTTCTGGATTTTTGAAAATTTCACTTTTTTGTGAAAATATCCACTAAATGATGGAATAATATGTGTGAGGGTACCCCAGGAGAGTTCCAAATGTGTGTGGGTAGAATATAAATCCCACGGGGATAAAATTGAAAAAAGTTGAAAAAAATTTTTTTTTGGACTTCGTAATTTTTCTGGCGTTTATCAGATTTCAGATAGGGAAAATGTCAGTGAGCGTTCCGATTTCAGTTCCAGAGCGATTCGCCCAATTATTCCTTAATATTTAGTCGTTTTCAGCCAATTTTCTGGATTTTTGAAAATTTAACTTTTTTGTGAAAATATCCACTAAATGAGGGAATAATATGTGTGAGGGTACCCCAGAAGAGTTCCAAATGTGTGTGGGTAGAATATATATCCCACGGGGATAAAATTGAAAAAAGTTAAAAAAATTTTTTTTTTGGACTTAGTAATTTTTCCGGCGTTTATTAGACTTTCAGATAGGGGAAATGTCAGTGAGCATTCCGATTTCAGTTCCAGAGCGATTCGCCCAATGAGTCCTTGATATTTAGTCGCTTTCAGCCAATTTTCTGGATTTTTGAAAATTTCACTTTTTTGTGAAAACATCCCCAAAATGAGGGAATAATATGTGTGAGGGTACCCCAGGAGAGTTCCAAATGTGTGTGGGCAGAATATAAATCCCACGAGGATAAAATTGAAAAAAGGTTGAAAACATTTTTTTTTTGGACTTAGTAATTTTTCCGGCGTTTATCAGACTTTCAGATAGGGGAAATGTCAGTGAGCGTTCCGATTTCAGTTCCAGAGCGATTCGCCCAATGAGTCCTTGATATTAAGTCATTTTAAGCCAATTTTCTGGATTTTTAAAAATTTTACTTTTTTGTGAAAATATCCACTAAATGAGGGAATAATATGTGTGAGGGTACCCCAGGAGAGTTCCAAATGTGTGTGGGTAGAATATATATCCCACGGGGGTAAAATTGAAAAAAGTTGAAAAAAATTTTTTTTTGGACTTAGTCATTTTTCCGGCGTTTATCAGGCTTTCAGATAGGGGAAATGTCAGTGAGCATTCCGATTTCAGTTCCAGAGCGATTCGCCCAATGAGTCCTTGATATTTAGTCGTTTTCAGCCAATTTTCCGGATTTTTGAAAATTTCACTTTTTTGTGAAAACATCCACTAAATGAGAGAATAATATGTGTGAGGGTACCCCAGGAGAGTTCCAAATGTGTGTGGGCAGAATATAAATCCCACGGGGATAAAATTGAAAAAAGTTGAAAAAAATTTTTTTTTGGACTTAGTAATTTTTCCGGCATTTATCAGACTTTTAGATAGGGGAAATGTCAGTGAGCGTTCCGATTTCAGTTCCAGAGCGATTCGCCCAATGAGTCCTTGATATTTAGTCATTTTCAGCCAATTTTCTGGATTTTTGAAAATTTCACTTTTTTGTGAAAATATCCACTAAATGAGGGAATAATATGTGTGAGGGTACCCCAGGAGAGTTCCAAATGTGTGTGGGCAGAATATAAATCCCACGGGGATAAAATTGAAAAAAGTTGAAAAAACTTTTTTTTTGGACTTAGTAATTTTTCCGGCATTTATCAGACTTTCAGATAGGGGAAATGTCAGTGAGCGTTCCGATTTCAGTTCCAGAGCGATTCGACTAATGAGTCCTTGATATTTAGTCGTTTTCAGCCAATTTTCTGGATTTTTAAAAATTTCACTTTTTTGTGAAAATATCCACTAAATGAGGGAATAATATGTGTGAGGGTACCCCAGGAGAGTTCCAAATGTGTGTGGGTAGAATATATATCCCACGGGGGTAAAATTGAAAAAAGTTGAAAAAAATTTTTTTTTGGACTTCGTAATTTTTCCGGCGTTTATCAGACTTTCAGAAAGGGAAAATGTCAGTGAGCGTTCCAATTTCAGTTCCAGAGCGATTCGCCCAATTATTCCTTAATATTTAGTCGTTTTCAGCCAATTTTCTGGATTTTTGGAAATTTCACTTTTTTGTGAAAATATCCACTAAATGAGGGAATAATATGTGTGAGGGTACCCCAGGAGAGTTCCAAATGTGTGTGGGTAGAATATAAATCCCACGGGGATAAAATTGAAAAAAGTTGAAAAAATTTTTTTCTTGGACTTAGTAATTTTTCCGGCGTTTATCAGACTTTCAGATAGGGGAAATGTCAGTGAGCGTTCCGATTTCAGTTCCAGAGCGATTCGCCCAATGAGTCCTTGATATTAAGTCGTTTTAAGCCAATTTTCTGGATTTTTAAAAATTTAACTTTTTTGTGAAAATATCCACTAAATGAGGGAATAATATGTGTGAGGGTACCCCAGGAGAGTTCCAAATGTGTGTGGGTAGAATATATATCCCACGGGGGTAAAATTGAAAAAAGTTGAAAAAAATTTTTTTTTGGACTTAGTCATTTTTCCGGCGTTTATCAGGCTTTCAGATAGGGGAAATGTCAGTGAGCATTCCGATTTCAGTTCCAGAGCGATTCGCCCAATGAGTCCTTGATATTTAGTCGTTTTCAGCCAATTTTCCGGATTTTTGAAAATTTCACTTTTTTGTGAAAACATCCACTAAATGAGGGAATAATATGTGTGAGGGTACCCCAAGAGAGTTCCAAATGTGTGTGGGCAGAATATAAATCCCACGGGGATAAAATTGAAAAAAGTTGAAAAAAAATTTTTTTTGGACTTAGTAATTTTTCCGGCATTTATCAGACTTTCAGATAGGGGAAATGTCAGTGAGCGTTCCGATTTCAGTTCCAGAGCGATTCGACTAATGAGTCCTTGATATTTAGTCGTTTTCAGCCAATTTTCTGGATTTTTAAAAATTTCACTTTTTTGTGAAAATATCCACTAAATGAGGGAATAATATGTGTGAGGGTACCCCAGGAGAGTTCCAAATGTGTGTGGGTAGAATATATATCCCACGGAGGTAAAATTGAAAAAAGTTGAAAAAAAATTTTTTTGGGACTTAGTCATTTTTCCGGCGTTTATCAGACTTTCAGATAGGGGAAATGTCAGTGAGCATTCCGATTTCAGTTCCAGAGCGATTCGCCCAATGAGTCCTTGATTTTTAGTCGTTTTCAGCCAATTTTCCGGATTTTTGAAAATTTCACTTTTTTGTGAAAATATCCACTAAATGAGGGAATAATATGTGTGAGGGTACCCCAGGAGAGTTCCAAATGTGTGTGGGTAGAATATAAATCCCACGGGGGTAAAATTGAAAAAAGTTTAAAAAAATTTTTTTTTGGACTTAGTAATTTTTCCAGCGTTTATCAGACTTTCAGATAGGGAAAATGTCAGTGAGCGTTCTGATTTCAGTTCCAGAGCGAATCGCCCAATGAGTCCTTGATATTTAGTCGTTTTCAGCCAATTTTCTGGATTCTTGAAAATTTCACTTTTTTGTGAAAATATCCACTAAATGAGGGAATAATATGTGTGAGGGTACCCCAGGAGAGTTCCAAATGTGTGTGGGTAGAATATAAATCCCACGGGGATAAAATTGAAAAAAGTTGAAAAAAATTTTTTTTTGGACTTCGTAATTTTTCCTGCGTTTATCAGACTTTCAGATAGGGAAAATGTCAGTGAGCGTTCCGATTTCAGTTCCAGAGCGATTCGCCCAATTATTCCTTAATATTTAGTCGTTTTCAGCCAATTTTCTGGATTTTTGAAAATTTCACTTTTTTGTGAAAATATCCACTAAATGAGGGAATAATATGTGTGAGGGTACCCCAGGAGAGTTCCAAATGTGTGTGGGTAGAATATAAATCCCACGGGGATAAAATTGAAAAAAGTTGAAAAAAATTTTTTTTTGGACTTCGTAATTTTTCTGGCGTTTATCAGATTTCAGATAGGGAAAATGTCAGTGAGCGTTCCTATTTCAGTTCCAGAGCGATTCGCCCAATTATTCCTTAATATTTAGTCGTTTTCAGCCAATTTTCTGGATTTTTGAAAATTTAACTTTTTTGTGAAAATATCCACTAAATGAGGGAATAATATGTGTGAGGGTACCCCAGAAGAGTTCCAAATGTGTGTTGGTAGAATATATATCCCACGGGGATAAAATTGAAAAAAGTTAAAAAAATTTTTTTTTTGGACTTAGTAATTTTTCCGGCGTTTATTAGACTTTCAGATAGGGGAAATGTCAGTGAGCATTCCGATTTCAGTTCCAGAGCGATTCGCCCAATGAGTCCTTGATATTTAGTCGCTTTCAGCCAATTTTCTGGATTTTTGAAAATTTCACTTTTTTGTGAAAACATCCCCAAAATGAGGGAATAATATGTGTGAGGGTACCCCAGGAGAGTTCCAAATGTGTGTGGGCAGAATATAAATCCCACGAGGATAAAATTGAAAAAAGGTTGAAAAAATTTTTTTTTTGGACTTAGTAATTTTTCCGGCGTTTATCAGACTTTCAGATAGGGGAAATGTCAGTGAGCGTTCCGATTTCAGTTCCAGAGCGATTCGCCCAATGAGTCCTTGATATTAAGTCGTTTTAAGCCAATTTTCTGGATTTTTAAAAATTTTACTTTTTTGTGAAAATATCCACTAAATGAGGGAATAATATGTGTGAGGGTACCCCAGGAGAGTTCCAAATGTGTGTGGGTAGAATATATATCCCACGGGGGTAAAATTGAAAAAAGTTGAAAAAAATTTTTTTTTGGACTTAGTCATTTTTCCGGCGTTTATCAGGCTTTCAGATAGGGGAAATGTCAGTGAGCATTCCGATTTCAGTTCCAGAGCGATTCGCCCAATGAGTCCTTGATATTTAGTCGTTTTCAGCCAATTTTCCGGATTTTTGAAAATTTCACTTTTTTGTGAAAACATCCACTAAATGAGAGAATAATATGTGTGAGGGTACCCCAGGAGAGTTCCAAATGTGTGTGGGCAGAATATAAATCCCACGGGGATAAAATTGAAAAAAGTTGAAAAAAATTTTTTTTTGGACTTAGTAATTTTTCCGGCATTTATCAGACTTTTAGATAGGGGAAATGTCAGTGAGCGTTCCGATTTCAGTTCCAGAGCGATTCGCCCAATGAGTCCTTGATATTTAGTAATTTTCAGCCAATTTTCTGGATTTTTGAAAATTTCACTTTTTTGTGAAAATATCCACTAAATGAGGGAATAATATGTGTGAGGGTACCCCAGGAGAGTTCCAAATGTGTGTGGGCAGAATATAAATCCCACGGGGATAAAATTGAAAAAAGTTGAAAAAACTTTTTTTTTGGACTTAGTAATTTTTCCGGCATTTATCAGACTTTCAGATAGGGGAAATGTCAGTGAGCGTTCCGATTTCAGTTCCAGAGCGATTCGACTAATGAGTCCTTGATATTTAGTCGTTTTCAGCCAATTTTCTGGATTTTTAAAAATTTCACTTTTTTGTGAAAATATCCACTAAATGAGGGAATAATATGTGTGAGGGTACCCCAGGAGAGTTCCAAATGTGTGTGGGTAGAATATATATCCCACGGGGGTAAAATTGAAAAAAGTTGAAAAAAATTTTTTTTTGGACTTCGTAATTTTTCCGGCGTTTATCAGACTTTCAGAAAGGGAAAATGTCAGTGAGCGTTCCAATTTCAGTTCCAGAGCGATTCGCCCAATTATTCCTTAATATTTAGTCGTTTTCAGCCAATTTTCTGGATTTTTGGAAATTTCACTTTTTTGTGAAAATATCCACTAAATGAGGGAATAATATGTGTGAGGGTACCCCAGGAGAGTTCCAAATGTGTGTGGGTAGAATATAAATCCCACGGGGATAAAATTGAAAAAAGTTGAAAAAATTTTTTTCTTGGACTTAGTAATTTTTCCGGCGTTTATCAGACTTTCAGATAGGGGAAATGTCAGTGAGCGTTCCGATTTCAGTTCCAGAGCGATTCGCCCAATGAGTCCTTGATATTAAGTCGTTTTAAGCCAATTTTCTGGATTTTTAAAAATTTAACTTTTTTGTGAAAATATCCACTAAATGAGGGAATAATATGTGTGAGGGTACCCCAGGAGAGTTCCAAATGTGTGTGGGTAGAATATATATCCCACGGGGGTAAAATTGAAAAAAGTTGAAAAAAATTTTTTTTTGGACTTAGTCATTTTTCCGGCGTTTATCAGGCTTTCAGATAGGGGAAATGTCAGTGAGCATTCCGATTTCAGTTCCAGAGCGATTCGCCCAATGAGTCCTTGATATTTAGTCGTTTTCAGCCAATTTTCCGGATTTTTGAAAATTTCACTTTTTTGTGAAAACATCCACTAAATGAGGGAATAATATGTGTGAGGGTACCCCAAGAGAGTTCCAAATGTGTGTGGGCAGAATATAAATCCCACGGGGATAAAATTGAAAAAAGTTGAAAAAAAATTTTTTTTGGACTTAGTAATTTTTCCGGCATTTATCAGACTTTCAGATAGGGGAAATGTCAGTGAGCGTTCCGATTTCAGTTCCAGAGCGATTCGACTAATGAGTCCTTGATATTTAGTCGTTTTCAGCCAATTTTCTGGATTTTTAAAAATTTCACTTTTTTGTGAAAATATCCACTAAATGAGGGAATAATATGTGTGAGGGTACCCCAGGAGAGTTCCAAATGTGTGTGGGTAGAATATATATCCCACGGAGGTAAAATTGAAAAAAGTTGAAAAAAAATTTTTTTGGGACTTAGTCATTTTTCCGGCGTTTATCAGACTTTCAGATAGGGGAAATGTCAGTGAGCATTCCGATTTCAGTTCCAGAGCGATTCGCCCAATGAGTCCTTGATTTTTAGTCGTTTTCAGCCAATTTTCTGGATTTTTGAAAATTTCACTTTTTTGTGAAAATATCCACTAAATGAGGGAATAATATGTGTGAGGGTACCCCAGGAGAGTTCCAAATGTGTGTGGGTAGAATATATATCCCACGGGGGTAAAATTGAAAAAAGTTGAAAAAATTTATTTTTGGACTTAGTCATTTTTCCTTCGTTTATCAGGCTTTCTGATAGGGGAAATGTGAGTGAGTGTTCCGATTTCAGTTCCAGAGCGATTCGCCCAATGAGTCCTTGATATTTAGTCGTTTTCAGCCAATTTTCTGGATTTTTGAAAATTTCACTTTTTTGTGAAAATATCCACTAAATGAGGGAATAATATGTGTGAGGGTACCCCAGGAGAGTTCCAAATGTGTGTGGGTAGAATTTATATCCCACGGGGGTAAAATTGAAAAATTTTTTTTTTTGGACTTAGCAATTTTTCTAGCGTTTATCAGACTTTCAGATAGGGGAAATGTCACTGAGCGTTCCGATTTCAGTTCCAGAGCGATTCGCTCAATAAGTCCCTGATATTTAGTCGTTTTCAGCCAATTTTGTGGATTTTTGAAAATTTCACTTTTTTGTGAAAATATCCACTAAATGAGAGAATAATTTGTGTGAGGGTACCCCAGGAGAGTTCCAAATGTGTGTGGGTAGAATATATATCCCACGTGGTAAAATTTAAAAAAGTTTAAAAAATTTTTTTCTTGGACTTAGTCATTTTACCGTCGTTTATCAGACTTTCAGATAGGGGAAATGTGAGTGAGCGTTCCGATTTCAGTTCCAGAGCGATTCGCCCAATGAGTCCTTGATATTTAGTCATTTTCAGCCAATTTTGTCGATTTTTGAAAATATCACTTTTTTGTGAAAATATCCACTAAATGAGAGAATAATATGTGTGAGGGTACCCCAGAAGAGTTCCAAATGTGTGTGGGTAGAATATATATCCCACGGGGATAAAATTGAAAAAAGTTTAAAAAATTTTTTTTTTGGACTTAGTAATTTTTCCGGCGTTTATCAGACTTTCAGATAGGGGAAATGGCAGTGAGCATTCCGATTTCAGTTCCAGAGCGATTCGCCCAATGAGTCCTTGATTTTTAGTCGTTTTCAGCCAATTTTCTGGATTTTTGAAAATTTCACTTTTTTGTGAAAATATCCACTAAATGAGGGAATAATATGTGTGAGGGTACCCCAGGAGAGTTCCAAATGTGTGTGGGTAGAATATATATCCCACGGGGGTAAAATTGAAAAAAGTTGAAAAAAATTTTTTTTTGGACTTAGTAATTTTTCCGGCATTTATCAGACTTTTAGATAGGGGAAATGTCAGTGAGCGTTCCGATTTCAGTTCCAGAGCGATTCGCCCAATGAGTCCTTGATATTTAGTCATTTTCAGCCAATTTTCTGGATTTTTGAAAATTTCACTTTTTTGTGAAAATATCCACTAAATGAGGGAATAATATGTGTGAGGGTACCCCAGGAGAGTTCCAAATGTGTGTGGGCAGAATATAAATCCCACGGGGATAAAATTGAAAAAAGTTGAAAAAACTTTTTTTTTGGACTTAGTAAGTTTTCCGGCATTTATCAGACTTTCAGATAGGGGAAATGTCAGTGAGCGTTCCGATTTCAGTTCCAGAGCGATTCGACTAATGAGTCCTTGATATTTAGTCGTTTTCAGCCAATTTTCTGGATTTTTAAAAATTTCACTTTTTTGTGAAAATATCCACTAAATGAGGGAATAATATGTGTGAGGGTACCCCAGGAGAGTTCCAAATGTGTGTGGGTAGAATATAAATCCCACGGGGATAAAATTGAAAAAAGTTGAAAAAATTTTTTTCTTGGACTTAGTAATTTTTCCGGCGTTTATCAGACTTTCAGATAGGGGAAATGTCAGTGAGCGTTCCGATTTCAGTTCCAGAGCGATTCGCCCAATGAGTCCTTGATATTAAGTCGTTTTAAGCCAATTTTCTGGATTTTTAAAAATTTAACTTTTTTGTGAAAATATCCACTAAATGAGGGAATAATATGTGTGAGGGTACCCCAGGAGAGTTCCAAATGTGTGTGGGTAGAATATATATCCCACGGGGGTAAAATTGAAAAAAGTTGAAAAAAATTTTTTTTTGGACTTAGTCATTTTTCCGGCGTTTATCAGGCTTTCAGATAGGGGAAATGTCAGTGAGCATTCCGATTTCAGTTCCAGAGCGATTCGCCCAATGAGTCCTTGATATTTAGTCGTTTTCAGCCAATTTTCCGGATTTTTGAAAATTTCACTTTTTTGTGAAAACATCCACTAAATGAGGGAATAATATGTGTGAGGGTACCCCAAGAGAGTTCCAAATGTGTGTGGGCAGAATATAAATCCCACGGGGATAAAATTGAAAAAAGTTTAAAAAAAATTTTTTTTGGACTTAGTAATTTTTCCGGCATTTATCAGACTTTCAGATAGGGGAAATGTCAGTGAGCGTTCCGATTTCAGTTCCAGAGCGATTCGACTAATGAGTCCTTGATATTTAGTCGTTTTCAGCCAATTTTCTGGATTTTTAAAAATTTCACTTTTTTGTGAAAATATCCACTAAATGAGGGAATAATATGTGTGAGGGTACCCCAGGAGAGTTCCAAATGTGTGTGGGTAGAATATATATCCCACGGAGGTAAAATTGAAAAAAGTTGAAAAAAAATTTTTTTGGGACTTAGTCATTTTTCCGGCGTTTATCAGACTTTCAGATAGGGGAAATGTCAGTGAGCATTCCGATTTCAGTTCCAGAGCGATTCGCCCAATGAGTCCTTGATTTTTAGTAGTTTTCAGCCAATTTTCTGGATTTTTGAAAATTTCATTTTTTTGTGAAAATATCCACTAAATGAGGGAATAATATGTGTGAGGGTACCCCAGGAGAGTTCCAAATGTGTGTGGGTAGAATATATATCCCACGGGGGTAAAATTGAAAAAAGTTGAAAACATTTATTTTTGGACTTAGTCATTTTTCCTTCGTTTATCAGGCTTTCTGATAGGGGAAATGTGAGTGAGCGTTCCGATTTCAGTTCCAGAGCTATTCGCCCAATGAGTCCTTGATATTTAGTCGTTTTCAGCCAATTTTCTGGATTTTTGAAAATTTCACTTTTTTGTGAAAATATCCACTAAATGAGGGAATAATATGTGTGAGGGTACCCCAGGAGAGTTCAAAATGTGTGTGGGTAGAATATATATCCCACGGGGATAAAATTGAAAAAAGTTTAAAAAATTTTTTTTTTGGACTTAGTCATTTTTCCTACGTTTATCAGGCTTTCAGATAGGGGAAATGTGAGTGAGCGTTCAGATTTCAGTTCCAGAGCGATTCGCCCAATGAGTCCTTGATATTTAGTTGTTTTCAGCCAATTTTCTGGATTTTTGAAAATTTCACTTTTTTGTGAAAATATCCACTAAATGAGGGAATAATATGTGTGAGGGTACCCCAGGAGAGTTCCAAATGTGTGTGGGTAGAATTTATATCCCACGGGGGTAAAATTGAAAAAAGTTGAAAAATTTTTTTTTTTGGACTTAGCAATTTTTCTAGCGTTTATCAGACTTTCAGATAGGGGAAATGTCACTGAGCGTTCCGATTTCAGTTCCAGAGCGATTCGCTCAATAAGTCCCTGATATTTAGTCGTTTTCAGCCAATTTTGTGGATTTTTGAAAATTTCACTTTTTTGTGAAAATATCCACTAAATGAGAGAATAATTTGTGTGAGGGTACCCCAGGAGAGTTCCAAATGTGTGTGGGTAGAATATATATCCCACGTGGTAAAATTTAAAAAAGTTTAAAAAATTTTTTTCTTGGACTTAGTCATTTTACCGTCGTTTATCAGACTTTCAGATAGGGGAAATGTGAGTGAGCGTTCCGATTTCAGTTCCAGAGCGATTCGCCCAATGAGTCCTTGATATTTAGTCATTTTCAGCCAATTTTGTCGATTTTTGAAAATATCACTTTTTTGTGAAAATATCCACTAAATGAGAGAATAATATGTGTGAGGGTACCCCAGAAGAGTTCCAAATGTGTGTGGGTAGAATATATATCCCACGGGGATAAAATTGAAAAAAGTTTAAAAAATTTTTTTTTTGGACTTAGTAATTTTTCCGGCGTTTATCAGACTTTCAGATAGGGGAAATGTCAGTGAGCATTCCGATTTCAGTTCCAGAGCGATTCGCCCAATGAGTCCTTGATTTTTAGTCGTTTTCAGCCAATTTTCTGGATTTTTGAAAATTTCACTTTTTTGTGAAAATATCCACTAAATGAGGGAATAATATGTGTGAGGGTACCCCAGGAGAGTTCCAAATGTGTGTGGGTAGAATATATATCCCACGGGGGTAAAATTGAAAAAAGTTGAAAAAATTTATTTTTGGACTTAGTCATTTTTCCTTCGTTTATCAGGCTTTCTGATAGGGGAAATGTGAGTGAGCGTTCCGATTTCAGTTCCAGAGCGATTCGCCCAATGAGTCCTTGATATTTAGTTGTTTTCAGCCAATTTTCTGGATTTTTGAAAATTTCACTTTTTTGTGAAAATATCCACTAAATGAGGGAATAATATGTGTGAGGGTACCCCAGGAGAGTTCCAAATGTGTGTGGGTAGAATTTATATCCCACGGGGGTAAAATTAAAAAAAGTTGAAAAATTTTTTTTTTTGGACTTAGCAATTTTTCTAGCGTTTATCAGACTTTCAGATAGGGGAAATGTCACTGAGCGTTCCGATTTCAGTTCCAGAGCGATTCGCTCAATAAGACCCTGATATTTAGTCGTTTTCAGCCAATTTTGTGGATTTTTGAAAATTTCACTTTTTTGTGAAAATATCCACTAAATGAGAGAATAATTTGTGTGAGGGTACCCCAGGAGAGTTCCAAATGTGTGTGGGTAGAATATATATCCCACGGGGTAAAATTTAAAAAAGTTTAAAAAAAATTTTTCTTGGACTTAGTCATTTTACCGGCGTTTATCAGACTTTCAGATAGGGGAAATGTGAGTGAGCGTTCCGATTTCAGTTCCAGAGCGATTCGCCCAATGAGTCCTTGATATTTAGTCATTTTCAGCCAATTTTGTCGATTTTTGAAAATATCACTTTTTTGTGAAAATATCCACTAAATGAGAGAATAATATGTGTGAGGGTACCCCAGGAGAGTTCCAAATGTGTGTGGGTAGAATATATATCCCACGGGGTAAAATTTAAAAAAGTTTAAAAAATTTTTTTCTTGGACTTAGTCATTTTACCGGCGTTTATCAGACTTTCAGATAGGGGAAATCTGAGTGAGCATTCCGATTTCAGTTCCAAAGCGATTCGCCCAATGAGTCCTTGATATTTAGTCGTTTTCAGCCAATTTTCTGGATTTTTGAAAATTTCACTTTTTTGTGAAAATATCCACTAAATGAGGGAATAATATGTGTGAGGGTACCCCAGGAGAGTTCCAAATGTGTGTGGGTAGCATATAAATCCCACGGGGATAAAATTGAAAAAAGTTGAAAAAAATTTTTTTTTCGACTTAGTCATTTTTCCGGCGTTTATCAGACTTTCAGATAGGGGAAATGTCAGTGAGCATTCCGATTTCAGTTCCAGAGCGATTCGCCCAATGAGTCCTTGATATTTAGACGTTTTCAGCCAATTTTCTGGATTTTTGAAAATTTCACTTTTTTGTGAAAATATTCACTAAATGAGGGAATAATATGTGTAAGGGTACGCCAGGAGAGTTCCAAATGTGTGTGGGTAGAATATATATCCCACGGGGGTAAAATTGAAAAGAGTTGAAAAATTTTTTTTTTGGGAGTTAGTCATTTTTCCTGCGTTTATCAGACTTTCAGATAGGGGAAATGTCAGTGAGCATTCCGATTTCAGTTCCAGAGCGATTCGCCCAATGAGTCCTTGATATTTAGTCGTTTTCAGCCAATTTTGTGGATTTTTGAAAATTTAACTTTTTTGTGAAAATATCCACTAAATGAGAGAATAATATGTGTGAGGGTACCCCAGGAGAGTTCCAAATGTGTGTGGGTAGAATTTATATCCCACGGGGGTAAAATTGAAAAAAGTTGAAAAATTTTTTTTTTTTGGACTTAGCAATTTTTCTAGCGTTTATCAGACTTTCAGATAGGGGAAATGTCACTGAGCGTTCCGATTTCAGTTCCAGAGCGATTCGCTCAATAAGACCCTGATATTTTGTCGTTTTCAGCCAATTTTGTGGATTTTTGAAAATTTCACTTTTTTGTGAAAATATCCACTAAATGAGAGAATAATTTGTGTGAGGGTACCCCAGGAGAGTTCCAAATGTGTGTGGGTAGAATATATATCCCACGGGGTAAAATTTAAAAAAGTTTAAAAAAAATTTTTCTTGGACTTAGTCATTTTACCGGCGTTTATCAGACTTTCAGATAGGGGAGATGTGAGTGAGCGTTCCGATTTCAGTTCCAGAGCGATTCGCCCAATGAGTCCTTGATATTTAGTCATTTTCAGCCAATTTTGTCGATTTTTGAAAATATCACTTTTTTGTGAAAATATCCACTAAATGAGAGAATAATATGTGTGAGGGTACCCCAGGAGAGTTCCAAATGTGTGTGGGTAGAATATATATCCCACGGGGTAAAATTTAAAAAAGTTTAAAAAAATTTTTTCTTGGACTTAGTCATTTTACCGGCGTTTATCAGACTTTCAGATAGGGGAAATCTGAGTGAGCATTCCGATTTCAGTTCCAAAGCGATTCGCCCAATGAGTCCTTGATATTTAGTCGTTTTCAGCCAATTTTCTGGATTTTTGAAAATTTCACTTTTTTGTGAAAATATCCACTAAATGAGGGAATAATATGTGTGAGGGTACCCCAGGAGAGTTCCAAATGTGTGTGGGTAGCATATAAATCCCACGGGGATAAAATTGAAAAAAGTTGAAAAAAATTTTTTTTTCGACTTAGTCATTTTTCCGGCGTTTATCAGACTTTCAGATAGGGGAAATGTCAGTGAGCATTCCGATTTCAGTTCCAGAGCGATTCGCCCAATGAGTCCTTGATATTTAGACGTTTTCAGCCAATTTTCTGGATTTTTGAAAATTTCACTTTTTTGTGAAAATATTCACTAAATGAGGGAATAATATGTGTAAGGGTACGCCAGGAGAGTTCCAAATGTGTGTGGGTAGAATATATATCCCACGGGGGTAAAATTGAAAAGAGTTGAAAAATTTTTTTTTTGGGACTTAGTCATTTTTCCTGCGTTTATCAGACTTTCAGATAGGGGAAATGTCAGTGAGCATTCCGATTTCAGTTCCAGAGCGATTCGCCCAATGAGTCCTTGATATTTAGTCGTTTTCAGCCAATTTTGTGGATTTTTGAAAATTTAACTTTTTTGTGAAAATATCCACTAAATGAGAGAATAATATGTGTGAGGGTACCCCAGGAGAGTTCCAAATGTGTGTGGGTAGAATTTATATCCCACGGGGGTAAAATTGAAAAAAGTTGAAAAATTTTTTTTTTTGGACTTAGCAATTTTTCTAGCGTTTATCAGACTTTCAGATAGGGGAAATGTCACTGAGCGTTCCGATTTCAGTTCCAGAGCGATTCGCTCAATAAGACCCTGATATTTAGTCGTTTTCAGCCAATTTTGTGGATTTTTGAAAATTTCACTTTTTTGTGAAAATATCCACTAAATGAGAGAATAATTTGTGTGAGGGTACCCCAGGAGAGTTCCAAATGTGTGTGCGTAGAATATATATCCCACGGGGTAAAATTTAAAAAAGTTTAAAAAAAATTTTTCTTGGACTTAGTCATTTTACCGGCGTTTATCACACTTTCAGATAGGGGAAATGTGAGTGAGCGTTCCGATTTCAGTTCCAGAGCGATTCGCCCAATGAGTCCTTGATATTTAGTCATTTTCAGCCAATTTTGTCGATTTTTGAAAATATCACTTTTTTGTGAAAATATCCACTAAATGAGAGAATAATATGTGTGAGGGTACCCCAGGAGAGTTCCAAATGTGTGTGGGTAGAATATATATCCCACCGGGGAAAAATTTAAAAAAGTTTAAAAAAATTTTTTCTTGGACTTAGTCATTTTACCGGCGTTTATCAGACTTTCAGATAGGGGAAATCTGAGTGAGCATTCCGATTTCAGTTCCAAAGTGATTCGCCCAAAGAGTCCTTGATATTTAGTCGTTTTCAGCCAATTTTCTGGATTTTTGAAAATTTCACTTTTTTGTGAAAATATCCACTAAATGAGAGAATAATATGTGTGAGGGTACCCCAGGAGAGTTCCAAATGTGTGTGGGTAGAATATATATCCCACGGGGGTAAAATTGAAAAAAGTTGAAAAAATTTTTTTTTTGGACTTAGCAATTTTTCTAGCGTTTATCAGACTTTCAGATAGGGGAAATGTCACTGAGCGTTCCGATTTCAGTTCCAGAGCGATTCGCCCCATGAGTCCTTGATATTTAGTCGTTTTCAGCCAATTTTCTGGATTTTTGAAAATTTCACTTTTTTGTGAAAATATCCACTAAATGAGGGAATAATATGTGTGAGGGTAGCCCAGGAGAGTTCCAAATGTGTGCGGGTACAATATATATCCCACGGGGTAAAATTTAAAAAAGTTGAAAAATTTTTTTTTTTGGACTTAGTCATTTTTCCGGCGTTTATCAGACTTTCAGACAGGGGAAATCTGAGTGAGCGTTCCGATTTCAGTTCCAGAGCGATTCGCCCAATGAGTCCTTGATATTTAGTCGTTTTCAGCCAATTTTCTGGATTTTTGAAAATTTCACTTTTTTGTAATAATATACACTAAATGAGAGAATAATATGTGTGAGAGTACCCCAGGAGAGTTCCAAATGTGTGTGGGTAGAATATATATCCCACGGGGGTAAAATTGAAAAAAGTTGAAAAATTTTTTTTTTGGGACTTAGTCATTTTTCCTGCGTTTATCAGACTTTCAGGTAGGGGAAATGTCAGTGAGCGTTCCGATTTCAGTTCCAGAGCGATTCGCCCAATGAGTCCTTGATATTTAGTCGTTTTCAGCCAATTTTGTGGATTTTTGAAAATTTAACTTTTTTGTGAAAATATCCACTAAATGAGAGAATAATATGTGTGAGGGTACCCCAGGAGAGTTCCAAATGTGTGTGGGTAGAATATATATCCCACGGGGGTAAAATTGAAAAAAGTTGAAAAAATTTTTTTTTTGGACTTAGCAATTTTTCTAGCGTTTATCAGACTTTCAGATAGGGGAAATGTCACTGAGCGTTCCGATTTCAGTTCCAGAGCGATTCGCTCAATAACTCCCTGATATTTAGTCGTTTTCAGCCAATTTTGTGGATTTTTGAAAATTTCACTTTTTTGTGAAAATATCCACTAAATGAGAGAATAATTTGTGTGAGGGTACCCCAGGAGAGTTCCAAATGTGTGTGGGTAGAATATATATCCCACGGGGTAAAATTTAAAAAAGTTTAAAAAAAATTTTTCTTGGACTTAGTCATTTTACCGGCGTTTATCAGACTTTCAGATAGGGGAAATCTGAGTGAGCATTCCGATTTCAGTTCCAAAGCGATTCGCCCAATGAGTCCTTGATATTTAGTCGTTTTCAGACAATTTTCTGGATTTTTGAAAATTTCACTTTTTTGTGAAAATATCCACTAAATGAGGGAATAATATGTGTGAGGGTACCCCAGGAGAGTTCCAAATGTGTGTGGGTAGAATATAAATCCCACGGGGATAAAATTGAAAAAAGTTGAAAAAAAATTTTTTTTGGACTTAGTCATTTTTCCGGCGTTTATCAGACTTTCAGAGAGGGGAAATGTGAGTGAGCGTTCCGATTTCAGTTCCAGAGCGATTCGCCCAATGAGTCCTTGATATTTAGTCGTTTTCAGCCAATTTTCTGGATTTTTGAAAATTTCACTTTTTTGTGAAAATATCCACTAAATGAGGGAATAATATGTGTGAGGGTACCCCAGGAGAGTTCCAAATGTGTGTGGGTAGAATATATATCCCACAGGGTAAAATTTAAAAAAGTTTAAAAAAATTTTTTCTTGGACTTAGTCATTTTACCGGCGTTTATCAGACTTTCAGATAGGGGAAATCTGAGTGAGCATTCCGATTTCAGTTCCAAAGCGATTCGCCCAATGAGTCCTTGATATTTAGTCGTTTTCAGCCAATTTTCTGGATTTTTGAAAATTTCACTTTTTTGTGAAAATATCCACTAAATGAGGGAATAATATGTGTGAGGGTACCCCAGGAGAGTTCCAAATGTGTGTGGGTAGAATATATATCCCACGGGGGTAAAATTGAAAAAAGTTGAAAAAATTTTTTTTTTGGACTTAGCAATTTTTCTAGCGTTTATCAGACTTTCAGATAGGGGAAATGTCACTGAGCGTTCCGATTTCAGTTCCAGAGCGATTCGCTCAATAAGTCCCTGATATTTAGTCGTTTTCAGCCAATTTTGTGGATTTTTGAAAATTTCACTTTTTTGTGAAAATATCCACTAAATGAGAGAATAATTTGTGTGAGGGTACCCCAGGAGAGTTCCAAATGTGTGTGGGTAGAATATATATCCCACGGGGTAAAATTTAAAAAAGTTTAAAAATTTTTTTTTTGGACTTAGTCATTTTTCCGGCGTTTATCAGACTTTCAGACAGGGGAAATCTGAGTGAGCGTTCCGATTTCAGTTCCAGAGCGATTCGCCCAATGAGTCCTTGATATTTAGTCGTTTTCAGCCAATTTTCTGGATTTTTGAAAATTTCACTTTTTTGTAATAATATACACTAAATGAGAGAATAATATGTGTGAGAGTACCCCAGGAGAGTTCCAAATGTGTGTGGGTAGAATATATATCCCACGGGGGTAAAATTGAAAAAAGTTGAAAAATTTTTTTTTTGGGACTTAGTCATTTTTCCTGCGTTTATCAGACTTTCAGATAGGGGAAATGTCACTGAGCGTTCCGATTTCAGTTCCAGAGCGATTCGCCCAATGAGTCCTTGATATTTAGTCGTTTTCAGCCAATTTTGTGGATTTTTGAAAATTTAACTTTTTTGTGAAAATATCCACTAAATGAGAGAATAATATGTGTGAGGGTACCCCAGGAGAGTTCCAAATGTGTGTGGGTAGAATATATATCCCACGGGGGTAAAATTGAAAAAAGTTGAAAAAAATTTTTTTTTGGACTTAGCAATTTTTCTAGCGTTTATCAGACTTTCAGATAGGGGAAATGTCACTGAGCGTTCCGATTTCAGTTCCAGAGCGATTCGCTCAATAATTCCCTGATATTTAGTCGTTTTCAGCCAATTTTGTGGATTTTTGAAAATTTCACTTTTTTGTGAAAATATCCACTAAATGAGAGAATAATTTGTGTGAGGGTACCCCAGGAGAGTTCCAAATGTGTGTGGGTAGAATATATATCCCACGGGGTAAAATTTAAAAAAGTTTAAAAAAAATTTTTCTTGGACTTAGTCATTTTACCGGCGTTTATCAGACTTTCAGATAGGGGAAATCTGAGTGAGCATTCCGATTTCAGTTCCAAAGCGATTCGCCCAATGAGTCCTTGATATTTAGTCGTTTTCAGACAATTTTCTGGATTTTTGAAAATTTCACTTTTTTGTGAAAATATCCACTAAATGAGGGAATAATATGTGTGAGGGTACCCCAGGAGAGTTCCAAATGTGTGTGGGTAGAATATAAATCCCACGGGGATAAAATTGAAAAAAGTTGAAAAAAATTTTTTTTTGGACTTAGTCATTTTTCCGGCGTTTATCAGACTTTCAGAGAGGGGAAATGTGAGTGAGCGTTCCGATTTCAGTTCCAGAGCGATTCGCCCAATGAGTCCTTGATATTTAGTCGTTTTCAGCCAATTTTCTGGATTTTTGAAAATTTCACTTTTTTGTGAAAATATCCACTAAATGAGGGAATAATATGTGTGAGGGTACCCCAGGAGAGTTCCAAATGTGTGTGGGTAGAATATATATCTCACGGGGATAAAATTGAAAAAAGTTGAAAAAATTTTTTTTTTGGACTTAGTAATTTTTCCGGCGTCTATCAGACTTTCAGATAGGGGAAATGTCACTGAGCGTTCTGATTTCAGTTCCAGAGCGATTCGCTCAATGAGTCCTTGATATTTAGTCGTTTTCAGCCAATTTTCTGGAATTTTGAAAATTTCACTTTTTTGTGAAAATATCCACTAAATGAGAGAATAATATGTGTGAGGGTACCCCAGGAGAGTTCCAAATGTGTGTGGGTAGAATATATATCCCACGGGGGTAAAATTGAAAAAAGTTGAAAAAATTTTTTTTTGGACTTAGTCATTTTTCCTTCGTTTATCAGGCTTTCAGATAGGGGAAATGTGAGTGAGCGTTCCGATTTCAGTTCCAGAGCGATTCGCCCAATGAGTCCTTGATATTTAGTCGTTTTCAGCCAATTTTCTGGATTTTTGAAAATTTAACTTTTTTGTGAAAATATCCACTAAATGAGGGAATAATATGTGTGAGGGTACCCCAGGAGAGTTCCAAATGTGTGTGGGTAGAATATAAATCCCACGGGGATAAAATTGAAAAAAGTTGAAAAAAATTTTTTTTTGGACTTAGTAATTTTTCCGGCGTTTATCAGACTTTCAGATAGGGGAAATGTGAGTGAGCGTTCCGATTTCAGTTCCAGAGCGATTCGCCCCATGAGTCCTTGATATTTAGTCGTTTTCAGCCAATTTTCTGGATTTTTGAAAATTTCACTTTTTTGTGAAAATATCCACTAAATGAGGGAATAATATGTGTGAGGGTACCCCAGGAGAGTTCCAAATGTGTGCGGGTACAATATATATCCCACGGGGTAAAATGTAAAAAATTTGAAAAATTTTTTTTTTTGGACTTAGTCATTTTTCCGACGTTTATCAGACTTTCAGACAGGGGAAATCTGAGTGAGCGTTCCGATTTCAGTTCCAGAGCGATTCGCCCAATGAGTCCTTGATATTTAGTCGTTTTCAGCCAATTTTCTGGATTTTTGAAAATTTCACTTTTTTGTAATAATATACACTAAATGAGAGAATAATATGTGTGAGAGTACCCCAGGAGAGTTCCAAATGTGTGTGGGTAGAATATATATCCCACGGGGGTAAAATTGAAAAAAGTTGAAAAATTTTTTTTTTGGGACTTAGTCATTTTTCCTGCGTTTATCAGACTTTCAGATAGGGGAAATGTCAGTGAGCGTTCCGATTTCAGTTCCAGAGCGATTCGCCCAATGAGTCCTTGATATTTAGTCATTTTCAGCCAATTTTGTGGATTTTTGAAAATTTAACTTTTTTGTGAAAATATCCACTAAATGAGAGAATAATATGTGTGAGGGTACCCCAGGAGAGTTCCAAATGTGTGTGGGTAGAATATAAATCCCACGGGGATAAAATTGAAAAAAGTTGAAAAAATTTTTTTTTTCGACTTAGTCATTTTTCCGGCGTTTATCAGACTTTCAGATAGGGGAAATGTCAGTGAGCATTCCGATTTCAGTTCCAGAGCGATTCGCCCAATGAGTCCTTGATATTTAGTCGTTTTCAGCCAATTTTCTGGATTTTTGAAAATTTCACTTTTTTGTGAAAATATCCACTAAATGAGGGAATAATATGTGTGAGGGTACCCCAGGAGAGTTCCAAATGTGTGTGGGTAGAATATATATCCCACAGGGTAAAATTTAAAAAAGTTTAAAAAAATTTTTTCTTGGACTTAGTCATTTTACCGGCGTTTATCAGACTTTCAGATAGGGGAAATCTGAGTGAGCATTCCGATTTCAGTTCCAAAGCGATTCGCCCAATGAGTCCTTGATATTTAGTCGTTTTCAGCCAATTTTCTGGATTTTTGAAAATTTCACTTTTTTTGTGAAAATATCCACTAAATGAGGGAATAATATGTGTGAGGGTACCCCAGGAGAGTTCCAAATGTGTGTGGGTAGAATATATATCCCACGGGGGTAAAATTGAAAAAAGTTGAAAAAATTTTTTTTTTGGACTTAGCAATTTTTCTAGCGTTTATCAGACTTTCAGATAGGGGAAATGTCACTGAGCGTTCCGATTTCAGTTCCAGAGCGATTCGCTCAATAAGTCCCTGATATTTAGTCGTTTTCAGCCAATTTTGTGGATTTTTGAAAATTTCACTTTTTTGTGAAAATATCCACTAAATGAGAGAATAATTTGTGTGAGGGTACCCCAGGAGAGTTCCAAATGTGTGTGGGTAGAATATATATCCCACGGGGTAAAATTTAAAAAAGTTTAAAAAAAATTTTTCTTGGACTTAGTCATTTTACCGGCGTTTATCAGACTTTCAGATAGGGGAAATGTGAGTGAGCGTTCCGATTTCAGTTCCAGAGCGATTCGCCCAATGAGTCCTTGATATTTAGTCGTTTTCAGCCAATTTTCTGGATTTTTGAAAATTTCACTTTTTTGTGAAAATATCCACTAAATGAGGGAATAATATGTGTGAGGGTACCCCAGGAGAGTTCCAAATGTGTGTGGGTAGAATATAAACCCCACGGGGATAAAATTGAAAAAAGTTGAAAAAAATTTTTTTTCGACTTAGTCATTTTTCCGGCGTTTATCAGACTTTCAGATAGGGGAAATGTCAGTGAGCATTCCGATTTCAGTTCCAGAGCGATTCGCCCAATGAGTCCTTGATATTTAGTCGTTTTCAGCCAATTTTCTGGATTTTTGAAAATTTCACTTTTTTGTGAAAATATCCACTAAATGAGGGAATAATATGTGTGAGGGTACCCCAGGAGAGTTCCAAATGTGTGTGGGTAGAATATATATCCCACGGGGGTAAAATTGAAAAAAGTTGAAAATTTTTTTTTTTGGGACTTAGTCATTTTTCCTGCGTTTATCAGACTTTCAGATAGGGGAAATGTCAGTGAGCGTTCCGATTTCAGTTCCAGAGCGATTCGCCCAATGAGTCCTTGATATTTAGTCGTTTTCAGCCAATTTTGTGGATTTTTGAAAATTTAACTTTTTTGTGAAAATATCCACTAAATGAGAGAATAATATGTGTGAGGGTACCCCAGGAGAGTTCCAAATGTGTGTGGGTAGAATATATATCCCACGGGGGTAAAATTGAAAAAAGTTGAAAAAATTTTTTTTTTGGACTTAGCAATTTTTCTAGCGTTTATCAGACTTTCAGATAGGGGAAATGTCACTGAGCGTTCCGATTATAGTTCCAGAGCGATTCGCTCAATAAGTCCCTGATATTTAGTCGTTTTCAGCCAATTTTGTGGATTTTTGAAAATTTCACTTTTTTGTGAAAATATCCACTAAATGAGAGAATAATTTGTGTGAGGGTACCCCAGGAGAGTTCCAAATGTGTGTGGGTAGAATATATATCCCACGGGGTAAAATTTAAAAAAGTTTAAAAAAAAATTTTCTTGGACTTAGTCATTTTACCGGCGTTTATCAGACTTTCAGATAGGGGAAATGTGAGTGAGCGTTCCGATTTCAGTTCTAGAGCGATTCGCCCAATGAGTCCTTGATATTTACTCATTTTCAGCCAATTTTGTCGATTTTTGAAAATATCACTTTTTTGTGAAAATATCCACTAAATGAGAGAATAATATGTGTGAGGGTACCCCAGGAGAGTTCCAAATGTGTGTGGGTAGAATATATATCCCACGGGGTAAAATTTAAAAAAGTTTAAAAAAAATTTTTCTTGGACTTAGTCATTTTACCGGCGTTTATCAGACTTTCAGATAGGGGAAATCTGAGTGAGCATTCCGATTTCAGTTCCAAAGCGATTCGCCCAATGAGTCCTTGATATTTAGTCGTTTTCAGCCAATTTTCTGGATTTTTGAAAATTTCACTTTTTTGTGAAAATATCCACTAAATGAGGGAATAATATGTGTGAGGGTACCCCAGGAGAGTTCCAAATGTGTGTGGGTAGAATATAAATCCCACGGGGATAAAATTGAAAAAAGTTGAAAAAAAATTTTTTTTGGACTTAGTCATTTTTCCGGCGTTTATCAGACTTTCAGAGAGGGGAAATGTGAGTGAGCGTTCCGATTTCAGTTCCAGAGCGATTCGCCCAATGAGTCCTTGATATTTAGTCGTTTTCAGCCAATTTTCTGGATTTTTGAAAATTTCACTTTTTTGTGAAAATATCCACTAAATGAGGGAATAATATGTGTGAGGGTACCCCAGGAGAGTTCCAAATGTGTGTGGGTAGAATATATATCTCACGGGGATAAAATTGAAAAAAGTTGAAAAAATTTTTTTTTTGGACTTATTAATTTTTCCGGCGTTTATCAGACTTTCAGATAGGGGAAATGTCACTGAGCGTTCTGATTTCAGTTCCAGAGCGATTCGCTCAATGAGTCCTTGATATTTAGTCGTTTTCAGCCAATTTTCTGGAATTTTGAAAATTTCAATTTTGTGAAAATATCCACTAAATTAGAGAATAATATGTGTGAGGGTACCACAGGAGAGTTCCAAATGTGTGTGGGTAGAATATATATCCCACGGGGGTAAAATTGAAAAAAGTTGAAAAAATTTTTTTTTGGACTTAGTCATTTTTCCTTCGTTTATCAGGCTTTCAGATAGGGGAAATGTGAGTGAGCGTTCCGATTTCAGTTCCAGAGCGATTCGCCCAATGAGTCCTTGATATTTAGTCGTTTTCAGCCAATTTTCTGGATTTTTGAAAATTTAACTTTTTTGTGAAAATATCCACTAAATGAGGGAATAATATGTGTGAGGGTACCCCAGGAGAGTTCCAAATGTGTGTGGGTAGAATATAAATCCCACGGGGATAAAATTGAAAAAAGTTGAAAAAAATTTTTTTTTGGACTTAGTAATTTTTCCGGCGTTTATCAGACTTTCAGATAGGGGAAATGTGAGTGAGCGTTCCGATTTCAGTTCCAGAGCGATTCGCCCCATGAGTCCTTGATATGATATTTAGTCGTTTTCAGCCAATTTTCTGGATTTTTGAAAATTTCACTTTTTTGTGAAAATATCCACTAAATGAGGGAATAATATGTGTGAGGGTACCCCAGGAGAGTTCCAAATGTGTGCGGGTACAATATATATCCCACGGGGTAAAATTTAAAAAAGTTGAAAAATTTTTTTTTTTGGACTTAGTCATTTTTCCGGCGTTTATCAGACTTTCAGACAGGGGAAATCTGAGTGAGCGTTCCGATTTCAGTTCCAGAGCGATTCGCCCAATGAGTCCTTGATATTTAGTCGTTTTCAGCCAATTTTCTGGATTTTTGAAAATTTCACTTTTTTGTGAAAATATCCACTAAATGAGGGAATAATATCTGTGAGGGTACCCCAGGAGAGTTCCAAATGTGTGTGGGTAGAATATAAACCAAATGGGGATAAAATTGAAAAAAGTTGAAAAAAATTTTTTTTTCGACTTAGTCATTTTTCCGGCGTTTATCAGACTTTCAGATAGGGGAAATGTCAGTGAGCATTCCGATTTCAGTTCCAGAGCGATTCGCCCAATGAGTCCTTGATATTTAGTCGTTTTCAGCGAATTTTCTGGATTTTTGAAAATTTCACTTTTTTGTGAAAATATCCACTAAATGAGGGAATAATATGTGTGAGGGTACCCCAGGAGAGTTCCAAATGTGTGTGGGTAGAATATATATCCCACGGGGGTAAAATTGAAAAAAGTTTAAAAATTTTTTTTTTTGGGACTTAGTCATTTTTCCTGCGTTTATCAGACTTTCAGATAGGGGAAATGTCAGTGAGCGTTCCGATTTCAGTTCCAGAGCGATTCGCCCAATGAGTCCTTGATATTTAGTCGTTTTCAGCCAATTTTGTGGATTTTTGAAAATTTAACTTTTTTGTGAAAATATCCACTAAATGAGAGAATAATATGTGTGAGGGTACCCCAGGAGAGTTCCAAATGTGTGTGGGTAGAATATATATCCCACGGGGGTAAAATTGAAAAAAGTTGAAAAAATTTTTTTTTTGGACTTAGCAATTTTTCTAGCGTTTATCAGACTTTCAGATAGGGGAAATGTCACTGAGCGTTCCGATTATAGTTCCAGAGCGATTCGCTCAATAAGTCCCTGATATTTAGTCGTTTTCAGCCAATTTTGTGGATTTTTGAAAATTTCACTTTTTTGTGAAAATATCCACTAAATGAGAGAATAATTTGTGTGAGGGTACCCCAGGAGAGTTCCAAATGTGTGTGGGTAGAATATATATCCCACGGGGTAAAATTTAAAAAAGTTTAAAAAAAAATTTTCTTGGACTTAGTCATTTTACCGGCGTTTATCATACTTTCAGATAGGGGAAATGTGAGTGAGCGTTCCGATTTCAGTTCTAGAGCGATTCGCCCGATGAGTCCTTGATATTTACTCATTTTCAGCCAATTTTGTCGATTTTTGAAAATATCACTTTTTTGTGAAAATATCCACTAAATGAGAGAATAATATGTGTGAGGGTACCCCAGGAGAGTTCCAAATGTGTGTGGGTAGAATATATATCCCACGGGGTAAAATTTAAAAAAGTTTAAAAAAATTTTTTCTTGGACTTAGTCATTTTACCGGCGTTTATCAGACTTTCAGATAGGGGAAATCTGAGTGAGCATTCCGATTTCAGTTCCAAAGCGATTCGCCCAATGAGTCCTTGATATTTAGTCGTTTTCAGCCAATTTTCTGGATTTTTGAAAATTTCACTTTTTTGTGAAAATATCCACTAAATGAGGGAATAATATGTGTGAGGGTACCCCAGTAGAGTTCCAAATGTGTGTGGGTAGAATATAAATCCCACGGGGATAAAATTGAAAAAAGTTGAAAAAAAATTTTTTTTGGACTTGGTCATTTTTCCGGCGTTTATCAGACTTTCAGATAGGGGAAATCTGAGTGAGCGTTCCGATTTCAGTTCCAGAGCGATTCGCCCAATGAGTCCTTGATATTTAGTCGTTTTCAGCCAATTTTCTGGATTTTTGAAAATTTCACTTTTTTGTGAAAATATCCACTAAATGAGGGAATAATATGTGTGAGGGTACCCCAGGAGAGTTCCAAATGTGTGTGGGTAGAATATATATCTCACGGGGATAAAATTGAAAAAAGTTGAAAAAATTTTTTTTTTGGACTTATTAATTTTTCCGGCGTTTATCAGACTTTCAGATAGGGGAAATGTCACTGAGCGTTCTGATTTCAGTTCCAGAGCGATTCGCTCAATGAGTCCTTGATATTTAGTCGTTTTCAGCCAATTTTCTGGAATTTTGAAAATTTCACTTTTTTGTGAAAATATCCACTAAATGAGAGAATAATATGTGTGAGGGTACCCCAGGAGAGTTCCAAATGTGTGTGGGTAGAATATATATCCCACGGGGGTAAAATTGAAAAAAGTTGAAAAAATTTTTTTTGGACTTAGTCATTTTTCCTTCGTTTATCAGGCTTTCAGATAGGGGAAATGTGAGTGAGCGTTCCGATTTCAGTTCCAGAGCGATTCGCCCAATGAGTCCTTGATATTTAGTCGTTTTCAGCCAATTTTCTGGATTTTTGAAAATTTAACTTTTTTGTGAAAATATCCACTAAATGAGGGAATAATATGTGTGAGGGTACCCCAGGAGAGTTCCAAATGTGTGTGGGTAGAATATAAATCCCACGGGGATAAAATTGAAAAAAGTTGAAAAAAATTTTTTTTTGGACTTAGTAATTTTTCCGGCGTTTATCAGACTTTCAGATAGGGGAAATGTGAGTGAGCGTTCCGATTTCAGTTCCAGAGCGATTCGCCCCATGAGTCCTTGATATGATATTTAGTCGTTTTCAGCCAATTTTCTGGATTTTTGAAAATTTCACTTTTTTGTGAAAATATCCACTAAATGAGGGAATAATATGTGTGAGGGTACCCCAGGAGAGTTCCAAATGTGTGCGGGTACAATATATATCCCACGGGGTAAAATTTAAAAAAGTTGAAAAATTTTTTTTTTTGGACTTAGTCATTTTTCCGGCGTTTATCAGACTTTCAGACAGGGGAAATCTGAGTGAGCATTCCGATTTCAGTTCCAGAGCGATTCGCCCAATGAGTCCTTGATATTTAGTCGTTTTCAGCCAATTTTCTGGATTTTTGAAAATTTCACTTTTTTGTAATAATATACACTAAATGAGAGAATAATATGTGTGAGGGTACCCCAGGAGAGTTCCAAATGTGTGTGGGTAGAATATATATCCCACGGGGGTAAAATTGAAAAAAGTTGAAAAAATTTTTTTCTTGGACTTAGCAATTTTTCTAGCTTTTATCAGACTTTCAGATAGGGGAAATGTCACTGAGCGTTCCGATTTCAGTTCCAGAGCGATTCGCTCAATAAGTCCCTGATATTTAGTCGTTTTCAGCCAATTTTGTGGATTCTTGAAAATTTCACTTTTTTGTGAAAATATCCACTAAATGAGAGAATAATTTGTGTGAGGGTACCCCAGGAGAGTTCCAAATGTGTGTGGGTAGAATATATATCCCACGTGGTAAAATTTAAAAGAGTTTAAAAAAAAATTTTCTTGGACTTAGTCATTTTACCTGCGTTTATCAGACTTTCAGATAGGGGAAATGTGAGTGAGCGTTCCGATTTCAGTTCTAGAGCGATTCGCCCAATGAGTCCTTGATATTTACTCATTTTCAGCCAATTTTGTCGATTTTTGAAAATATCACTTTTTTGTGAAAATATCCACTAAATGAGAGAATAATATGTGTGAGGGTACCCCAGGAGAGTTCCAAATGTGTGTGGGTAGAATATATATCCCACGCGGTAAAATTTAAAAAAGTTTAAAAAAAATTTTTCTTGGACTTAGTCATTTTACCGGCGTTTATCAGACTTTCAGATAGGGGAAATCTGAGTGAGCATTCCGATTTCAGTTCCAAAGCGATTCGCCCAATGAGTCCTTGATATTTAGTCGTTTTCAGCCAATTTTCTGGATTTTTGAAAATTTCACTTTTTTGTGAAAATATCCACTAAATGAAGGAATAATATGTGTGAGGGTACCCCAGGAGAGTTCCAAATGTGTGTGGGTAGAATATAAATCCCACGGGGATAAAATTGAAAAAAGTTGAAAAAAAATTTTTTTTGGACTTAGTCATTTTTCCGGCGTTTATCAGACTTTCAGATAGGGGAAATGTCACTGAGCGTTCTGATTTCAGTTCCAGAGCGATTCGCTCAATGAGTCCTTGATATTTAGTCGTTTTCAGCCAATTTTCTGGAATTTTGAAAATTTCACTTTTTTGTGAAAATATCCACTAAATGAGAGAATAATATGTGTGAGGGTACCCCAGGAGAGTTCCAAATGTGTGTGGGTAGAATATATATCCCACGGGGGTAAAATTGAAAAAAGTTGAAAAAATTTTTTTTGGACTTAGTCATTTTTCCTTCGTTTATCAGGCTTTCAGATAGGGGAAATGTGAGTGAGCGTTCCGATTTCAGTTCCAGAGCGATTCGCCCAATGAGTCCTTGATATTTAGTCGTTTTCAGCCAATTTTCTGGATTTTTGAAAATTTAACTTTTTTGTGAAAATATCCACTAAATGAGGGAATAATATGTGTGAGGGTACCCCAGGAGAGTTCCAAATGTGTGTGGGTAGAATATAAATCCCACGGGGATAAAATTGAAAAAAGTTGAAAAAAATTTTTTTTTGGACTTAGTAATTTTTCCGGCGTTTATCAGACTTTCAGATAGGGGAAATGTGAGTGAGCGTTCCGATTTCAGTTCCAGAGCGATTCGCCCCATGAGTCCTTGATATGATATTTAGTCGTTTTCAGCCAATTTTCTGGATTTTTGAAAATTTCACTTTTTTGTGAAAATATCCACTAAATGAGGGAATAATATGTGTGAGGGTACCCCAGGAGAGTTCCAAATGTGTGCGGGTACAATATATATCCCACGGGGTAAAATTTAAAAAAGTTGAAAAATTTTTTTTTTTGGACTTAGTCATTTTTCCGGCGTTTATCAGACTTTCAGACAGGGGAAATCTGAGTGAGCATTCCGATTTCAGTTCCAGAGCGATTCGCCCAATGAGTCCTTGATATTTAGTCGTTTTCAGCCAATTTTCTGGATTTTTGAAAATTTCACTTTTTTGTAATAATATACACTAAATGAGAGAATAATATGTGTGAGGGTACCCCAGGAGAGTTCCAAATGTGTGTGGGTAGAATATATATCCCACGGGGGTAAAATTGAAAAAAGTTGAAAAAATTTTTTTCTTGGACTTAGCAATTTTTCTAGCTTTTATCAGACTTTCAGATAGGGGAAATGTCACTGAGCGTTCCGATTTCAGTTCCAGAGCGATTCGCTCAATAAGTCCCTGATATTTAGTCGTTTTCAGCCAATTTTGTGGATTCTTGAAAATTTCACTTTTTTGTGAAAATATCCACTAAATGAGAGAATAATTTGTGTGAGGGTACCCCAGGAGAGTTCCAAATGTGTGTGGGTAGAATATATATCCCACGTGGTAAAATTTAAAAGAGTTTAAAAAAAAATTTTCTTGGACTTAGTCATTTTACCTGCGTTTATCAGACTTTCAGATAGGGGAAATGTGAGTGAGCGTTCCGATTTCAGTTCTAGAGCGATTCGCCCAATGAGTCCTTGATATTTACTCATTTTCAGCCAATTTTGTCGATTTTTGAAAATATCACTTTTTTGTGAAAATATCCACTAAATGAGAGAATAATATGTGTGAGGGTACCCCAGGAGAGTTCCAAATGTGTGTGGGTAGAATATATATCCCACGCGGTAAAATTTAAAAAAGTTTAAAAAAAATTTTTCTTGGACTTAGTCATTTTACCGGCGTTTATCAGACTTTCAGATAGGGGAAATCTGAGTGAGCATTCCGATTTCAGTTCCAAAGCGATTCGCCCAATGAGTCCTTGATATTTAGTCGTTTTCAGCCAATTTTCTGGATTTTTGAAAATTTCACTTTTTTGTGAAAATATCCACTAAATGAAGGAATAATATGTGTGAGGGTACCCCAGGAGAGTTCCAAATGTGTGTGGGTAGAATATAAATCCCACGGGGATAAAATTGAAAAAAGTTGAAAAAAAATTTTTTTTGGACTTAGTCATTTTTCCGGCGTTTATCAGACTTTCAGAGAGGGGAAATGTGAGTGAGCGTTCCGATTTCAGTTCTAGAGCGATTCGCCCGATGAGTCCTTGATATTTAGTCGTTTTCAGCCAATTTTCTGGATTTTTGAAAATTTCACTTTTTTGTGAAAATATCCACTAAATGAGGGAATAATATGTGTGAGGGTACCCCAGGAGAGTTCCAAATGTGTGTGGGTAGAATATATATCTCACGGGGATAAAATTGAAAAAAGTTGAAAAAATTTTTTTTTTGGACTTATTAATTTTTCCGGCGTTTATCAGACTTTCAGATAGGGGAAATGTCACTGAGCGTTCTGATTTCAGTTCCAGAGCGATTCGCTCAATGAGTCCTTGATATTTAGTCGTTTTCAGCCAATTTTCTGGAATTTTGAAAATTTCACTTTTTTGTGAAAATATCCACTAAATGAGAGAATAATATGTGTGAGGGTACCCCAGGAGAGTTCCAAATGTGTGTGGGTAGAATATATATCCCACGGGGGTAAAATTGAAAAAAGTTTAAAAAATTTTTTTTTGGACTTAGTCATTTTTCCTTCGTTTATCAGGCTTTCAGATAGGGGAAATGTGAGTGAGCGTTCCGATTTCAGTTCCAGAGCGATTCGCCCAATGAGTCCTTGATATTTAGTCGTTTTCAGCCAATTTTCTGGATTTTTGAAAATTTAACTTTTTTGTGAAAATATCCACTAAATGAGGGAATAATATGTGTGAGGGTACCCCAGGAGAGTTCCAAATGTGTGTGGGTAGAATATAAATCCCACGGGGATAAAATTGAAAAAAGTTGAAAAAAATTTTTTTTTGGACTTAGTAATTTTTCCGGCGTTTATCAGACTTTCAGATAGGGGAAATGTGAGTGAGCGTTCCGATTTCAGTTCCAGAGCGATTCGCCCCATGAGTCCTTGATATGATATTTAGTCGTTTTCAGCCAATTTTCTGGATTTTTGAAAATTTCACTTTTTTGTGAAAATATCCACTAAATGAGGGAATAATATGTGTGAGGGTACCCCAGGAGAGTTCCAAATGTGTGCGGGTACAATATATATCCCACGGGGTAAAATTTAAAAAAGTTGAAAAATTTTTTTTTTTGGACTTAGTCATTTTTCCGGCGTTTATCAGACTTTCAGACAGGGGAAATCTGAGTGAGCGTTCCGATTTCAGTTCCAGAGCGATTCGCCCAATGAGTCCTTGATATTTAGTCGTTTTCAGCCAATTTTCTGGATTTTTGAAAATTTCACTTTTTTGTAATAATATACACTAAATGAGAGAATAATATGTGTGAGGGTACCCCAGGAGAGTTCCAAATGTGTGTGGGTAGAATATATATCCCACGGGGGTAAAATTGAAAAAAGTTGAAAAAATTTTTTTCTTGGACTTAGCAATTTTTCTAGCTTTTATCAGACTTTCAGATAGGGGAAATGTCACTGAGCGTTCCGATTTCAGTTCCAGAGCGATTCGCTCAATAAGTCCCTGATATTTAGTCGTTTTCAGCCAATTTTGTGGATTCTTGAAAATTTCACTTTTTTGTGAAAATATCCACTAAATGAGAGAATAATTTGTGTGAGGGTACCCCAGGAGAGTTCCAAATGTGTGTGGGTAGAATATATATCCCACGTGGTAAAATTTAAAAGAGTTTAAAAAAAAATTTTCTTGGACTTAGTCATTTTACCTGCGTTTATCAGACTTTCAGATAGGGGAAATGTGAGTGAGCGTTCCGATTTCAGTTCTAGAGCGATTCGCCCAATGAGTCCTTGATATTTACTCATTTTCAGCCAATTTTGTCGATTTTTGAAAATATCACTTTTTTGTGAAAATATCCACTAAATGAGAGAATAATATGTGTGAGGGTACCCCAGGAGAGTTCCAAATGTGTGTGGGTAGAATATATATCCCACGCGGTAAAATTTAAAAAAGTTTAAAAAAATTTTTTCTTGGACTTAGTCATTTTACCGGCGTTTATCAGACTTTCAGATAGGGGAAATCTGAGTGAGCATTCCGATTTCAGTTCCAAAGCGATTCGCCCAATGAGTCCTTGATATTTAGTCGTTTTCAGCCAATTTTCTGGATTTTTGAAAATTTCACTTTTTTGTGAAAATATCCACTAAATGAAGGAATAATATGTGTGAGGGTACCCCAGGAGAGTTCCAAATGTGTGTGGGTAGAATATAAATCCCACGGGGATAAAATTGAAAAAAGTTGAAAAAAAATTTTTTTTGGACTTAGTCATTTTTCCGGCGTTTATCAGACTTTCAGAGAGGGGAAATGTGAGTGAGCGTTCCGATTTCAGTTCCAGAGCGATTCGCCCAATGAGTCCTTGATATTTAGTCGTTTTCAGCCAATTTTCTGGATTTTTGAAAATTTCACTTTTTTGTGAAAATATCCACTAAATGAGGGAATAATATGTGTGAGGGTACCCCAGGAGAGTTCCAAATGTGTGTGGGTAGAATATATATCTCACGGGGATAAAATTGAAAAAAGTTGAAAAAATTTTTTTTTTGGACTTAGTAATTTTTCCGGCGTTTATCAGACTTTCAGACAGGGGAAATCTGAGTGAGCGTTCCGATTTCAGTTCCAGAGCGATTCGCCCAATGAGTCCTTGATATTTAGTCGTTTTCAGCCAATTTTCTGGATTTTTGAAAATTTCACTTTTTTGTAATAATATACACTAAATGAGAGAATAATATGTGTGAGGGTACCCCAGGAGAGTTCCAAATGTGTGTGGGTAGAATATATATCCCACGGGGGTAAAATTGAAAAAAGTTGAAAAAATTTTTTTCTTGGACTTAGCAATTTTTCTAGCTTTTATCAGACTTTCAGATAGGGGAAATGTCACTGAGCGTTCCGATTTCAGTTCCAGAGCGATTCGCTCAATAAGTCCCTGATATTTAGTCGTTTTCAGCCAATTTTGTGGATTCTTGAAAATTTCACTTTTTTGTGAAAATATCCACTAAATGAGAGAATAATTTGTGTGAGGGTACCCCAGGAGAGTTCCAAATGTGTGTGGGTAGAATATATATCCCACGTGGTAAAATTTAAAAGAGTTTAAAAAAAAATTTTCTTGGACTTAGTCATTTTACCTGCGTTTATCAGACTTTCAGATAGGGGAAATGTGAGTGAGCGTTCCGATTTCAGTTCTAGAGCGATTCGCCCTTGATATTTACTCATTTTCAGCCAATTTTGTCGATTTTTGAAAATATCACTTTTTTGTGAAAATATCCACTAAATGAGAGAATAATATGTGTGAGGGTACCCCAGGAGAGTTCCAAATGTGTGTGGGTAGAATATATATCCCACGCGGTAAAATTTAAAAAAGTTTAAAAAAATTTTTTCTTGGACTTAGTCATTTTACCGGCGTTTATCAGACTTTCAGATAGGGGAAATCTGAGTGAGCATTCCGATTTCAGTTCCAAAGCGATTCGCCCAATGAGTCCTTGATATTTAGTCGTTTTCAGCCAATTTTCTGGATTTTTGAAAATTTCACTTTTTTGTGAAAATATCCACTAAATGAAGGAATAATATGTGTGAGGGTACCCCAGGAGAGTTCCAAATGTGTGTGGGTAGAATATAAATCCCACGGGGATAAAATTGAAAAAAGTTGAAAAAAAATTTTTTTTGGACTTAGTCATTTTTCCGGCGTTTATCAGACTTTCAGAGAGGGGAAATGTGAGTGAGCGTTCCGATTTCAGTTCCAGAGCGATTCGCCCAATGAGTCCTTGATATTTAGTCGTTTTCAGGCAATTTTCTGGATTTTTGAAAATTTCACTTTTTTGTGAAAATATCCACTAAATGAGGGAATAATATGTGTGAGGGTACCCCAGGAGAGTTCCAAATGTGTGTGGGTAGAATATATATCTCACGGGGATAAAATTGAAAAAAGTTGAAAAAATTTTTTTTTTGGACTTAGTAATTTTTCCGGCGTTTATCAGACTTTCAGATAGGGGAAATGTCACTGAGCATTCTGATTTCAGTTCCAGAGCGATTCGCTCAATGAGTCCTTGATATTTAGTCGTTTTCAGCCAATTTTCTGGAATTTTGAAAATTTCACTTTTTTGTGAAAATATCCACTAAATGAGAGAATAATATGTGTGATGGTACCCCAGGAGAGTTCCAAATGTGTGTGGGTAGAATATATATCCCACGGGGGTAAAATTGAAAAAAGTTGAAAAAATTTTTTTTTGGACTTAGTCATTTTTCCTTCGTTTATCAGGCTTTCAGATAGGGGAAATGTGAGTGAGCGTTCCGAATTCAGTTCCAGAGCGATTCGCCCCATGAGCCCTTGATATTTAGTCGTTTTCAGCCAATTTTCTGGATTTTTGAAAATTTCACTTTTTTGTAATAATATACACTAAATGAGAAATTAATATGTGTGAGAGTACCCCAGGAGAGTTCCAAATGTGTGTGGGTAGAATATATATCCCACGGGGGTAAAATTGAAAAAAGTTGAAAAATTTTTTTTTTGGGACTTAGTCATTTTTCCTGCGTTTATCAGACTTTCAGATAGGGGAAATGTCAGTGAGCGTTCCGATTTCAGTTCCAGAGCGATTCGCCCAATGAGTCCTTGATATTTACTCGTTTTCAGCCAATTTTGGGGATTTTTGAAAATTTAACTTTTTTGTGAAAATATCCACTAAATGAGAGAATAATATGTGTGAGGGTACCCCAGGAGAGTTCCAAATGTGTGTGGGTAGAATATATATCCCACGGGGGTAAAATTGAAAAAAGGTGAAAAAATTTTTTTTTTGGACTTAGCAATTTTTCTAGCGTTTATCAGACTTTCAGATAGGGGAAATGTCACTGAGCGTTCCGATTTCAGTTCCAGAGCGATTCGCTCAATAAGTCCCAGATATTTAGTCGTTTTCAGCCAATTTTCTGGATTTTTGAAAATTTCACTTTTTTGTGAAAATATCCACTAAATGAGGGAATAATATGTGTGAGGGTACCCCAGGAGAGTTCCAAATGTGTGTGGGTAGAATATATATCCCACAGGGTAAAATTTTAAAAAGTTTAAAAAAATTTTTTCTTGGACTTAGTCATTTTACCGGCGTTTATCAGACTTTCAGATAGGGGAAATCTGAGTGAGCATTCCGATTTCAGTTCCAAAGCGATTCGCCCAATGAGTCCTTGATATTTAGTCCTTTTCAGCCAATTTTCTGGATTTTTGAAAATTTCACTTTTTTGTGAAAATATCCACTAAATGAGGGAATAATATGTGTGAGGGTACCCCAGGAGAGTTCCAAATGTGTGTGGGTAGAATATAAATCCCATGGGGATAAAATTGAAAAAAGTTGAAAAAAATTTTATTTTCGACTTAGTCATTTTTCCTGCGTTTATCAGACTTTCAGATAGGGGAAATGTCAGTGAGCGTTCCGATTTCAGTTCCAGAGCGATTCGCCCAATGAGTCCTTGATATTTAGTCGTTTTCAGCCAATTTTGTGGATTTTTGAAAATTTAACTTTTTTGTGAAAATATCCACTAAATGAGAGAATAATATGTGTGAGGGTACCCCAGGAGAGTTCCAAATGTGTGTGGGTAGAATATATATCCCACGGGGGTAAAATTGAAAAAAGTTGAAAAAATTTTTTTTTTGGACTTAGTAATTTTTCCGGCGTTTATCAGACTTTCAGATAGGGGAAATGTCACTGAGCATTCCGATTTCAGTTCCAGAGCGATTCGCTCAATAAGTCCCTGATATTTAGTCGTTTTCAGCCAATTTTGTGGATTTTTGAAAATTTCACTTTTTTGTGAAAATATCCACTAAATGAGAGAATAATTTGTGTGAGGGTACCCCAGGAGAGTTCCAAATGTGTGTGGGTAGAATATATATCCCACGTGGTAAAATTTAAAAAAGTTTAAAAAAAATTTTTCTTGGACTTAGTCATTTTACCGGCGTTTATCAGACTTTCAGATAGGGGAAATGTGAGTGAGCGTTCCGATTTCAGTTCTAGAGCGATTCGCCCAATGAGTCCTTGATATTTACTCATTTTCAGCCAATTTTGTCGATTTTTGAAAATATCACTTTTTTGTGAAAATATCCACTAAATGAGAGAATAATATGTGTGAGGGTACCCCAGGAGAGTTCCAAATGTGTGTGGGTAGAATATATATCCCACGGGGTAAAATTTAAAAAAGTTTAAAAAAAATTTTTCTTGGACTTAGTCATTTTACCGGCGTTTATCAGACTTTCAGATAGGGGAAATCTGAGTGAGCATTCCGATTTCAGTTCCAAAGCGATTCGCCCAATGAGTCCTTGATATTTAGTCGTTTTCAGCCAATTTTCTGGATTTTTGAAAATTTCACTTTTTTGTGAAAATATCCACTAAATGAGGGAATAATATGTGTGAGGGTACCCCAGGAGAGTTCCAAATGTGTGTGGGTAGAATATATATCCCACGTGGTAAAATTTAAAAAAGTTTAAAAAAAATTTTTCTTGGACTTAGTCATTTTACCGGCGTTTATCAGACTTTCAGATAGGGGAAATGTGAGTGAGCGTTCCGATTTCAGTTCTAGAGCGATTCGCCCAATGAGTCCTTGATATTTACTCATTTTCAGCCAATTTTGTCGATTTTTGAAAATATCACTTTTTTGTGAAAATATCCACTAAATGAGAGAATAATATGTGTGAGGGTACCCCAGGAGAGTTCCAAATGTGTGTGGGTAGAATATATATCCCACGGGGTAAAATTTAAAAAAGTTTAAAAAAAATTTTTCTTGGACTTAGTCATTTTACCGGCGTTTATCAGACTTTCAGATAGGGGAAATCTGAGTGAGCATTCCGATTTCAGTTCCAAAGCGATTCGCCCAATGAGTCCTTGATATTTAGTCGTTTTCAGCCAATTTTCTGGATTTTTGAAAATTTCACTTTTTTGTGAAAATATCCACTAAATGAGGGAATAATATGTGTGAGGGTACCCCAGGAGAGTTCCAAATGTGTGTGGGTAGAATATATATCTCACGGGGATAAAATTGAAAAAAGTTGAAAAAATTTTTTTTTTGGACTTAGTAATTTTTCCGGCGTTTATCAGACTTTCAGATAGGGGAAATGTCACTGAGCATTCTGATTTCAGTTCCAGAGCGATTCGCTCAATGAGTCCTTGATATTTAGTCGTTTTCAGCCAATTTTCTGGATTTTTGAAAATTTCACTTTTTTGTAATAATATACACTAAATGAGAGAATAATATGTGTGAGAGTACCCCAGGAGAGTTCCAAATGTGTGTGGGTAGAATATATATCCCACGGGGGTAAAATTGAAAAAAGTTGAAAAATTTTTTTTTTGGGACTTAGTCATTTTTCCTGCGTTTATCAGACTTTCAGATAGGGGAAATGTCAGTGAGCGTTCCGATTTCAATTCCAGAGCGATTCGCCCAATGAGTCCTTGATATTTAGTCGTTTTCAGCCAATTTTGGGGATTTTTGAAAATTTAACTTTTTTGTGAAAATATCCACTAAATGAGAGAATAATATGTGTGAGGGTACCCCAGGAGAGTTCCAAATGTGTGTGGGTAGAATATATATCCCACGGGGGTAAAATTGAAAAAAGGTGAAAAAATTTTTTTTTTGGACTTAGCAATTTTTCTAGCGTTTATCAGACTTTCAGATAGGGGAAATGTCTCTGAGCGTTCCGATTTCAGTTCCAGAGCGATTCGCTCAATAAGTCCCTGATATTTAGTCGTTTTCAGCCAATTTTGTGGATTTTTGAAAATTTCACTTTTTTGTGAAAATATCCACTAAATGAGAGAATAATTTGTGTGAGGGTACCCCAGGAGAGTTCTAAATGTGTGTGGGTAGAATATATATCCCACGGGGTAAAATTTAAAAAAGTTTAAAAAAAATTTTTCTTGGACTTAGTCATTTTACCGGCGTTTATCAGACTTTCAGATAGGGGAAATCTGAGTGAGCATTCCGATTTCAGTTCCAAAGCGATTCGCCCAATGAGTCCTTGATATTTAGTCGTTTTCAGCCAATTTTCTGGATTTTTGAAAATTTCACTTTTTTGTGAAAATATCCACTAAATGAGGGAATAATATGTGTGAGGGTACCCCAGGAGAGTTCCAAATGTGTGTGGGTAGAATATATATCCCACGTGGTAAAATTTAAAAAAGTTTAAAAAAAATTTTTCTTGGACTTAGTCATTTTACCGGCGTTTATCAGACTTTCAGATAGGGGAAATGTGAGTGAGCGTTCCGATTTCAGTTCTAGAGCGATTCGCCCAATGAGTCCTTGATATTTACTCATTTTCAGCCAATTTTGTCGATTTTTGAAAATATCACTTTTTTGTGAAAATATCCACTAAATGAGAGAATAATATGTGTGAGGGTACCCCAGGAGAGTTCCAAATGTGTGTGGGTAGAATATATATCCCACGGGGTAAAATTTAAAAAAGTTTAAAAAAAATTTTTCTTGGACTTAGTCATTTTACCGGCGTTTATCAGACTTTCAGATAGGGGAAATCTGAGTGAGCATTCCGATTTCAGTTCCAAAGCGATTCGCCCAATGAGTCCTTGATATTTAGTCGTTTTCAGCCAATTTTCTGGATTTTTGAAAATTTCACTTTTTTGTGAAAATATCCACTAAATGAGGGAATAATATGTGTGAGGGTACCCCAGGAGAGTTCCAAATGTGTGTGGGTAGAATATATATCTCACGGGGATAAAATTGAAAAAAGTTGAAAAAATTTTTTTTTTGGACTTAGTAATTTTTCCGGCGTTTATCAGACTTTCAGATAGGGGAAATGTCACTGAGCATTCTGATTTCAGTTCCAGAGCGATTCGCTCAATGAGTCCTTGATATTTAGTCGTTTTCAGCCAATTTTCTGGATTTTTGAAAATTTCACTTTTTTGTAATAATATACACTAAATGAGAGAATAATATGTGTGAGAGTACCCCAGGAGAGTTCCAAATGTGTGTGGGTAGAATATATATCCCACGGGGGTAAAATTGAAAAAAGTTGAAAAATTTTTTTTTTGGGACTTAGTCATTTTTCCTGCGTTTATCAGACTTTCAGATAGGGGAAATGTCAGTGAGCGTTCCGATTTCAATTCCAGAGCGATTCGCCCAATGAGTCCTTGATATTTAGTCGTTTTCAGCCAATTTTGGGGATTTTTGAAAATTTAACTTTTTTGTGAAAATATCCACTAAATGAGAGAATAATATGTGTGAGGGTACCCCAGGAGAGTTCCAAATGTGTGTGGGTAGAATATATATCCCACGGGGGTAAAATTGAAAAAAGGTGAAAAAATTTTTTTTTTGGACTTAGCAATTTTTCTAGCGTTTATCAGACTTTCAGATAGGGGAAATGTCTCTGAGCGTTCCGATTTCAGTTCCAGAGCGATTCGCTCAATAAGTCCCTGATATTTAGTCGTTTTCAGCCAATTTTGTGGATTTTTGAAAATTTCACTTTTTTGTGAAAATATCCACTAAATGAGAGAATAATTTGTGTGAGGGTACCCCAGGAGAGTTCTAAATGTGTGTGGGTAGAATATATATCCCACGGGGTAAAATTTAAAAAAGTTTAAAAAATTTTTTTCTTGGACTTAGTCATTTTACCGGCGTTTATCAGACTTTCAGATAGGGGAAATGTGAGTGAGCGTTCCGATTTCAGTTCCAGAGCGATTCGCCCAATGAGTCCTTGATATTTAGTCGTTTTCAGCCAATTTTCTGGATTTTTGAAAATTTCACTTTTTTGTAATAATATACACTAAATGAGAGAATAATATGTGTGAGAGTACCCCAGGAGAGTTCCAAATGTGTGCGGGTACAATATATATCCCACGGGGTAAAATTTAAAAAAGTTGAAAAATTTTTTTTTTGGACTTAGTCATTTTTCCGGCGTTTATCAGACTTTCAGACAGGGGAAATCTGAGTGAGCGTTCCGATTTCAGTTCCAGAGCGATTCGCCCAATGAGTCCTTGATATTTAGTCGTTTTCAGCCAATTTTGTGGATTTTTGAAAATTTAACTTTTTTGTGAAAATATCCACTAAATGAGAGAATAATATGTGTGAGGGTACCCCAGGAGAGTTCCAAATGTGTGTGGGTAGAATATATATCCCACGGGGGTAAAATTGAAAAAAGTTGAAAAAATTTTTTTTTGGACTTAGTCATTTTTCCTTCGTTTATCAGGCTTTCAGATAGGGGAAATGTGAGTGAGCGTTCCGATTTCAGTTCCAGAGCGATTCGCCCCATGAGCCCTTGATATTTAGTCGTTTTCAGCCAATTTTCTGGATTTTTGAAAATTTCACTTTTTTGTGAAAATTTCCACTAAATGAGGGAATAATATGTGTGAGGGTTCCCCAGGAGAGTTCCAAATGTGTGCGGGTACATTATATATCCCACGGGGTAAAATTTAAAAAAGTTGATAAATTTTTTTTTTGGACTTAGTCATTTTTCCGGCGTTTATCAGACTTTCAGACAGGGGAAATCTGAGTGAGCGTTCCGATTTCAGTTCCAGAGCGATTCGCCCAATGAGTCCTTGATATTTAGTCGTTTTCAGCCAATTTTCTGGATTTTTGAAAATTTCACTTTTTTGTAATAATATACACTAAATGAGAGAATAATATGTGTGAGAGTACCCCAGGAGAGTTCCAAATGTGTGTGGGTAGAATATATATCCCACGGGGGTAAAATTGAAAAAAGTTGAAAAATTTTTTTTTTGGGACTTAGTCATTTTTCCTGCGTTTATCGGACTTTCAGATAGGGGAAATGTCAGTGAGCGTTCCGATTTCAGTTCCAGAGCGATTCGCCCAATGAGTCCTTGATATTTAGTCGTTTTCAGCCAATTTTGGGGATTTTTGAAAATTTAACTTTTTTGTGAAAATATCCACTAAATGAGAGAATAATATGTGTGAGGGTACCCCAGGAGAGTTCCAAATGTGTGTGGGTAGAATATATATCCCACGGGGGTAAAATTGAAAAAAGGTGAAAAAATTTTTTTTTTGGACTTAGCAATTTTTCTAGCGTTTATCAGACTTTCAGATAGGGGAAATGTCACTGAGCGTTCCGATTTCAGTTCCAGAGCGATTCGCTCAATAAGTCCCTGATATTTAGTCGTTTTCAGCCAATTTTGTGGATTTTTGAAAATTTCACTTTTTTGTGAAAATATCCACTAAATGAGAGAATAATTTGTGTGAGGGTACCCCAGGAGAGTTCTAAATGTGTGTGGGTAGAATATATATCCCACGGGGTAAAATTTAAGAAAGTTTAAAAAAAATTTTTCTTGGACTTAGTCATTTTACCGGCGTTTATCAGACTTTCAGATAGGGGAAATGTGAGTGAGCGTTCTGATTTCAGTTCCAGAGCGATTCGCCCAATGAGTCCTTGATATTTAGTCGTTTTCAGCCAATTTTCTGGATTTTTGAAAATTTCACTTTTTTGTGAAAATATCCACTAAATGAGGGAATAATATGTGTGAGGGTACCCCAGGAGAGTTCCAAATGTGTGTGGGTAGAATATAAATCCCACGGGGATAAAATTGAAAAAAGTTGAAAAAATTTTTTTTTTCGACTTAGTCATTTTTCCTGCGTTTATCAGACTTTCAGATAGGGGAAATGTCAGTGAGCATTCCGATTTCAGTTCCAGAGCGATTCGCCCAATGAGTCCTTGATATTTAGTCGTTTTCAGCCAATTTTGTGGATTTTTGAAAATTTAACTTTTTTGTGAAAATATCCACTAAATGAGAGAATAATATGTGTGAGGGTACCCCAGGAGAGTTCCAAATGTGTGTGGGTAGAATATATATCCCACGGGGTAAAATTTAAAAAAGTTAAAAAAAAAATTTTCTTGGACTTAGTCATTTTACCGGCGTTTATCAGACTTTCAAATAGGGGAAATCTGAGTGAGCATTCCGATTTCAGTTCCAAAGCGATTCGCCCAATGAGTCCTTGATATTTAGTCGTTTTCAGCCAATTTTCTGGATTTTTGAAAATTTCACTTTTTTGTGAAAATATCCACTAAATGAAGGAATAATATGTGTGAGGGTACCCCAGGAGAGTTCCAAATGTGTGTGGGTAGAATATAAATCCCACGGGGATAAAATTGAAAAAAGTTGAAAAAAAATTTTTTTTGGACTTAGTCATTTTTCCGGCGTTTATCAGACTTTCAGAGAGGGGAAATGTGAGTGAGCGTTCCGATTTCAGTTCCAGAGCGATTCGCCCAATGAGTCCTTGATATTTAGTCGTTTTCAGCCAATTTTCTGGATTTTTGAAAATTTCACTTTTTTGTGAAAATATCCACTAAATGAGGGAATAATATGTGTGAGGGTACCCCAGGAGAGTTCCAAATGTGTGTGGGTAGAATATATATCTCACGGGGATAAAATTGAAAAAAGTTGAAAAAAAATTTTTTTTGGACTTAGTAATTTTTCCGGCGTTTATCAGACTTTCAGATAGGGGAAATGTCACTGAGCATTCTGATTTCAGTTCCAGAGCGATTCGCTCAATGAGTCCTTGATATTTAGTCGTTTTCAGCCAATTTTCTGGAATTTTGAAAATTTCACTTTTTTGTGAAAATATCCACTAAATTAGAGAATAATATGTGTGATGGTACCCCAGGAGAGTTCCAAATGTGTGTGGGTAGAATATATATCCCACGGGGGTAAAATTGAAAAAAGTTGAAAAAATTTTTTTTTGGACTTAGTCATTTTTCCTTTGTTTATCAGGCTTTCAGATAGGGGAAATGTGAGTGAGCGTTCCGAATTCAGTTCCAGAGCGATTCGCCCCATGAGCCCTTGAGATTTAGTCGTTTTCAGCCAATTTTCTGGATTTTTGAAAATTTCACTTTTTTTGTGAAAATATCCACTAAATGAGGGAATAATATGTGTGAGGGTTCCCCAGGAGAGTTCCAAATGTGTGCGGGTACAATATATATCCCACGGGGTAAAATTTAAAAAAGTTGAAAAATTTTTTTTTTGGGACTTAGTCATTTTTCCTGCGTTTATCAGACTTTCAGATAGGGGAAATGTCAGTGAGCGTTCCGATTTCAGTTCCAGAGCGATTCGCCCAATGAGTCCTTGATATTTAGTCGTTTTCAGCCAATTTTGGGGATTTTTGAAAATTTAACTTTTTTGTGAAAATATCCACTAAATGAGGGAATAATATGTGTGAGGGTACCCCAGGAGAGTTCCAAATGTGTGTGGGTAGAATATATATCCCACAGGGTAAAATTTAAAAAAGTTTAAAAAAAATTTTTCTTGGACTTAGTCATTTTACCGGCGTTTATCAGACTTTCAGATAGGGGAAATCTGAGTGAGCATTCCGATTTCAGTTCCAAAGCGATTCGCCCAATGAGTCCTTGATATTTAGTCGTTTTCAGCCAATTTTCTGGATTTTTGAAAATTTCACTTTTTTGTGAAAATATCCACTAAATGAGGGAATAATATGTGTGAGGGTACCCCAGGAGAGTTCCAAATGTGTGTGGGTAGAATATATATCCCACGGGGGTAAAATTGAAAAAAGTTGAAAAAATTTTTTTTTTGGACTTAGCAATTTTTCTAGCGTTTATCAGACTTTCATATAGGGGAAATGTCACTGAGCGTTCCGATTTCAGTTCCAGAGCGATTCGCTCAATAAGTCCCTGATATTTAGTCGTTTTCAGCCAATTTTGTGGATTTTTGAAAATTTCACTTTTTTGTGAAAATATCCACTAAATGAGAGAATAATTTGTGTGAGGGTACCCCAGGAGAGTTCCAAATGTGTGTGGGTAGAATATATATCCCACGGGGTAAAATTTAAAAAAGTTTAAAAAAAATTTTTCTTGGACTTAGTCATTTTACCGGCGTTTATCAGACTTTCAGATAGGGGAAATCTGAGTGAGCATTCCGATTTCAGTTCCAAAGCGATTCGCCCAATGAGTCCTTGATATTTAGTCGTTTTCAGCCAATTTTCTGGATTTTTGAAAATTTCACTTTTTTGTGAAAATATCCACTAAATGAGGGAATAATATGTGTGAGGGTACCCCAGGAGAGTTCCAAATGTGTGTGGGTAGAATATAAATCCCACGGGGATAAAATTGAAAAAAGTTGAAAAAAAATTTTTTTTCGACTTAGTCATTTTTCCTGCGTTTATCAGACTTTCAGATAGGGGAAATGTCAGTGAGCGTTCCGATTTCAGTTCCAGAGCGATTCGCCCAATGAGTCCTTGATATTTAGTCGTTTTCAGCCAATTTTGGGGATTTTTGAAAATTTCACTTTTTTGTCAAAAAATATCCACTAAATGAGGGAATAATATGTGTGAGGGTACCCCAGGAGAGTTCCAAATGTGTGTGGGTAGAATATATATCTCACGGGGATAAAATTGAAAAAAGTTGAAAAAATTTTTTTTTTGGACTTAGTAATTTTTCCGGCGTTTATCAGACTTTCAGATAGGGGAAATGTCACTGAGCGTTCTGATTTCAGTTCCAGAGCGATTCGCTCAATGTGTCCTTGATATTTAGTCGTTTTCAGCCAATTTTCTGGAATTTTGAAAATTTCACTTTTTTGTGAAAATATCCACTAAATGAGAGAATAATATGTGTGATGGTACCCCAGGAGAGTTCCAAATGTGTGTGGGTAGAATATATATCCCATGGGGGTAAAATTGAAAAAAGTTGAAAAAATTTTTTTTTGGACTTAGTCATTTTTCCTTCGTTTATCAGGCTTTCAGATAGGGGAAATGTGATTGAGTGTTCCGATTTCAGTTCCAGAGCGATTCGCCCAATGAGTCCTTGATATTTAGTCGTTTTCAGCCAATTTTCTGGATTTTTGAAAATTTAACTTTTTTGTGAAAATATCCACTAAATGAGGGAATAATATGTGTGAGGGTACCCCAGGAGAGTTCCAAATGTGTGTGGGTAGAATATAAATCCCACGGGGATAAAATTGAAAAAAGTTGAAAAAAATTTTTTTTTGGACTTAGTAATTTTTCCGGCGTTTATCAGACTTTCAGATAGGGGAAATGTGAGTGAGCGTTCCGATTTCAGTTCCAGAGCGATTCACCCCATGAGTCCTTGATATTTAGTCGTTTTCAGCCAATTTTCTGGATTTTTGAAAATTTCACTTTTTTGTGAAAATATCCACTAAATGAGGGAATAATATGTGTGAGGGTACCCCAGGAGAGTTCCAAATGTGTGCGGGTACAATATATATCCCACGGGGTAAAATTTAAAAAAGTTGAAAAATTTTTTTTTTGGACTTAGTCATTTTTCCGGCGTTTATCAGACTTTCAGACAGGGAAAATCTGAGTGAGCGTTCCGATTTCAGTTCCAGAGCGATTCGCCCAATGAGTCCTTGATATTTAGTCGTTTTCAGCCAATTTTCTGGATTTTTGAAAATTTCACTTTTTTGTGAAAATATCCACTAAATGAGGGAATAATATGTGTGAGGGTACCCCAGGATGGTTCCAAATGTGTGTGGGAAGAATATATATCCCACGGGGGTAAAATTGAAAAAAGTTGAAAAAATTTTTTTTTTGGACTTAGCAATTTTTCTAGCGTTTATCAGACTTTCAGATAGGGGAAATGTCACTGAGCGTTCCGATTTCAGTTCCAGAGCGATGCGCTCAATAAGTCCCTGATATTTAGTCGTTTTCAGCCAATTTTGTGGATTTTTGAAAATTTCACTTTTTTGTGAAAATATCCACTAAATGAGAGAATAATTTGTGTGAGGGTACCCCAGGAGAGTTCCAAATGTGTGTGGGTAGAATATATATCCCACGGGGTAAAATTTAAAAAAGTTTAAAAAAAATTTTTCTTGGACTTAGTCATTTTACCGGCGTTTATCAGACTTTCAGATAGGGGAAATGTGAGTGAGCGTTCCGATTTCAGTTCCAGAGCGATTCGCCCAATGAGTCCTTGATATTTAGTCGTTTTCAGCCAATTTTCTGGATTTTTGAAAATTTCACTTTTTTGTGAAAATATCCACTAAATGAGGGAATAATATGTGTGAGGGTACCCCAGGAGAGTTCCAAATGTGTGTGGGTAGAATATAAATCCCACGGGGATAAAATTGAAAAAAGTTGAAAAAAATTTTTTTTTCGACTTAGTCATTTTTCCTGCGTTTATCAGACTTTCAGATAGGGGAAATGTCAGTGAGCGTTCCGATTTCAGTTCCAGAGCGATTCGTCCAATGAGTCCTTGATATTTAGTCGTTTTCAGCCAATTTTGTGGATTTTTGAAAATTTCACTTTTTTGTGAAAATATCCACTAAATGAGAGAATAATATGTGTGAGGGTACCCCAGGAGAGTTCCAAATGTGTGTGGGTAGAATATAAATCCCACGGGGATAAAATTGAAAAAAGTTGAAAAAAAATTTTTTTTGGACTTAGTCATTTTTCCGGCGTTTATCAGACTTTCAGAGAGGGGAAATGTGAGTGAGCGTTCCGATTTCAGTTCCAGAGCGATTCGCCCAATGAGTCCTTGATATTTAGTCGTTTTCAGCCAATTTTCTGGATTTTTGAAAATTTCACTTTTTTGTGAAAATATCCACTAAATGAGGGAATAATATGTGTGAGGGTACCCCAGGAGAGTTCCAAATGTTTGTGGGTAGAATATATATCTCACGGGGATAAAATTGAAAAAAGTTGAAAAAATTTTTTTTTTGGACTTAGTAATTTTTCCGGCGTTTATCAGACTTTCAGATAGGGGAAATGTCACTGAGTGTTCTGATTTCAGTTCCAGAGCGATTCGCTCAATGAGTCCTTGATATTTAGTCGTTTTCAGCCAATTTTCTGGAATTTTGAAAATTTCACTTTTTTGTGAAAATATCCACTAAATGAGAGAATAATATGTGTGATGGTACCCCAGGAGAGTTCCAAATGTGTGTGGGTAGAATATATATCCCACGGGGGTAAAATCGAAAAAAGTTGAAAAAATTTTTTTTTGGACTTAGTCATTTTTCCTTCGTTTATCAGGCTTTCAGATAGGGGAAATGTGAGTGAGCATTCCGATTTCAGTTCCAGAGCGATTCGCCCAATGAGTCCTTGATATTTAGTCGTTTTCAGCCAATTTTCTGGATTTTTGAAAATTTCACTTTTTTGTAATAATATACACTAAATGAGAGAATAATATGTGTGAGAGTACCCCAGGAGAGTTCCAAATGTGTGTGGGTAGAATATAAATCCCACGGGGATAAAATTGAAAAAAGTTGAAAAAAAAATTTTTTTCGACTTAGTCATTTTTCCGGCGTTTATCAGACTTTCAGATAGGGGAAATGTCAGTGAGCATTCCGATTTCAGTTCCAGAGCGATTCGCCCAATGAGTCCTTGATATTTAGTCGTTTTCAGCCAATTTTCTGGATTTTTGAAAATTTCACTTTTTTGTGAAAATATCCACTAAATGAGGGAATAATATGTGTGAGGGTACCCCAGGAGAGTTCCAAATGTGTGTGGGTAGAATATATATCCCACGGGGGTAAAATTGAAAAAAGTTGAAAAAATTTTTTTTTTTGGACTTAGCAATTTTTCTAGCGTTTATCAGACTTTCAGATAGGGGAAATGTCACTGAGCGTTCCGATTTCAGTTCCAGAGCGATTCGCTCAATAAGTCCCTGATATTTAGTCGTTTTCAGCCAATTTTGTGGATTTTTGAAAATTTCACTTTTTTGTGAAAATATCCACTAAATGAGAGAATAATTTGTGTGAGGGTACCCCAGGAGAGTTCCAAATGTGTGTGGGTAGAATATATATCCCACGGGGTAAAATTTAAAAAGGTTAAAAAATTTTTTTCTTGGACTTAGTCATTTTACCGGCGTTTATCAGACTTTCAGATAGGGGAAATGTGAGTGAGCGTTCCGATTTCAGTTCCAGAGCGATTCGCCCAATGAGTCCTTGATATTTAGTCGTTTTCAGCCAATTTTCTGGATTTTTGAAAATTTCACTTTTTTGTGAAAATATCCACTAAATGAGGGAATAATATGTGTGAGGGTACCCCAGGAGAGTTCCAAATGTGTGTGGGTAGAATATAAATCCCACGGGGATAAAATTGAAAAAAGTTGAAAAAAATTTTTTTTTCGACTTAGTCATTTTTCCGGCGTTTATCAGACTTTCAGATAGGGGAAATGTAAGTGAGCATTCCGATTTCAGTTCCAGAGCGATTCGCCCAATGAGTCCTTGATATTTAGTCGTTTTCAGCCAATTTTCAGGATTTTTGAAAATTTCACTTTTTTGTGAAAATATCCACTAAATGAGGGAATAATATGTGTGAGGGTACCCCAGGAGAGTTCCAAATGTGTGTGGGTAGAATATATATCCCACGGGGGTAAAATTGAAAAAAGTTGAAAAAATTTTTTTTTTGGACTTAGCAATTTTTCTAGCGTTTATCAGACTTTCAGATAGGGGAAATGTCACTGAGCGTTCCGATTTCAGTTCCAGAGCGATTCGCTCAATAAGTCCCTGATATTTAGTCGTTTTCAGCCAATTTTGTGGATTTTTGAAAATTTCACTTTTTTGTGAAAATATCCACTAAATGAGAGAATAATTTGTGTGAGGGTACCCCAGGAGAGTTCCAAATGTGTGTGGGTAGAATATATATCCCACGGGGTAAAATTTAAAAAAGTTTAAAAAAATTTTTTCTTGGACTTAGTCATTTTACCGGCGTTTATCAGACTTTCAGATAGGGGAAATGTCAGTGAGCATTCCGATTTCAGTTCCAGAGCGATTCGCCCAATGAGTCCTTGATATTTAGTCGTTTTCAGCCAATTTTCTGGATTTTTGAAAATTTCACTTTTTTGTGAAAATATCCACTAAATGAGGGAATAATATGTGTGAGGGTACCCCAGGAGAGTTCCAAATGTGTGTGGGTAGAATATATATCCCACGGGGGTAAAATTGAAAAAAGTTGAAAAAATTTTTTTTTTTGGACTTAGCAATTTTTCTAGCGTTTATCAGACTTTCAGATAGGGGAAATGTCACTGAGCGTTCCGATTTCAGTTCCAGAGCGATTCGCTCAATAAGTCCCTGATATTTAGTCGTTTTCAGCCAATTTTGTGGATTTTTGAAAATTTCACTTTTTTGTGAAAATATCCACTAAATGAGAGAATAATTTGTGTGAGGGTACCCCAGGAGAGTTCCAAATGTGTGTGGGTAGAATATATATCCCACGGGGTAAAATTTAAAAAAGTTTAAAAAAATTTTTTCTTGGACTTAGTCATTTTACCGGCGTTTATCAGACTTTCAGATAGGGGAAATGTGAGTGAGCGTTCCGATTTCAGTTCCAGAGCGATTCGCCCAATGAGTCCTTGATATTTAGTCGTTTTCAGCCAATTTTCTGGATTTTTGAAAATTTCACTTTTTTGTGAAAATATCCACTAAATGAGGGAATAATATGTGTGAGGGTACCCCAGGAGAGTTCCAAATGTGTGTGGGTAGAATATAAATCCCACGGGGATAAAATTGAAAAAAGTTGAAAAAAATTTTTTTTTCGACTTAGTCATTTTTCCGGCGTTTATCAGACTTTCAGATAGGGGAAATGTCAGTGAGCATTCCGATTTCAGTTCCAGAGCGATTCGCCCAATGAGTCCTTGATATTTAGTCGTTTTCAGCCAATTTTCAGGATTTTTGAAAATTTCACTTTTTTGTGAAAATATCCACTAAATGAGGGAATAATATGTGTGAGGGTACCCCAGGAGACTTCCAAATGTGTGTGGGTAGAATATATATCCCACAGGGTAAAATTTAAAAAAGTTTAAAAAAATTTTTTCTTGGACTTAGTCATTTTACCGGCGTTTATCAGACTTTCAGATAGGGGAAATCTGAGTGAGCATTCCGATTTCAGTTCCAAAGCGATTCGCCCAATGAGTCCTTGATATTTAGTCGTTTTCAGCCAATTTTCTGGATTTTTGAAAATTTCACTTTTTTGTGAAAATATCCACTAAATGAGGGAATAATATGTGTGAGGGTACCCCAGGAGAGTTCCAAATGTGTGTGGGTAGAATATAAATCCCACGGGGATAAAATTGAAAAAAGTTGAAAAAAAATTTTTTTTTTGGGACTTAGTCATTTTTCCTGCGTTTATCAGACTTTCAGATAGGGGAAATGTCAGTGAGCGTTCCGATTTCAGTTCCAGAGCGATTCGCCCCATGAGTCCTTGATATTTAGTCGTTTTCAGCCAATTTTCTGGATTTTTGAAAATTTCACTTTTTTGTGAAAATATCCACTAAATGAGGGAATAATATGTGTGAGGGTACCCCAGGAGAGTTCCAAATGTGTGCGGGTACAATATATATCCCACGGGGTAAAATTTAAAAAAGTTGAAAAATTTTTTTTTTGGACTTAGTCATTTTTCCGGCGTTTATCAGACTTTCAGACAGGGGAAATCTGAGTGAGCGTTCCGATTTCAGTTCCAGAGCGATTCGCCCAACGAGTCCTTGATTTTTAGTCGTTTTCAGCCAATTTTCTGGATTTTTGAAAATTTCACTTTTTCGTAATAATATACACTAACTGAGAGAATAATATGTGTGAGAGTACCCCAGGAGAGTTCCAAATGTGTGTGGGTAGAATATAAATCCCACGGGGATAAAATTGAAAAAAGTTGAAAAAAAATTTTTTTTCGACTTAGTCATTTTTCCGGCGTTTATCAGACTTTCAGATAGGGGAAATGTCAGTGAGCATTCCGATTTCAGTTCCAGAGCGATTCGCCCAATGAGTCCTTGATATTTAGTCGTTTTCAGCCAATTTTCTGGATTTTTGAAAATTTCACTTTTTTGTGAAAATATCCACTAAATGAGGGAATAATATGTGTGAGGGTACCCCAGGAGACTTCCAAATGTGTGTGGGTAGAATATATATCCCACAGGGTAAAATTTAAAAAAGTTTAAAAAAATTTTTTCTTGGACTTAGTCATTTTACCGGCGTTTATCAGACTTTCAGATAGGGGAAATCTGAGTGAGCATTCCGATTTCAGTTCCAAAGCGATTCGCCCAATGAGTCCTTGATATTTAGTCGTTTTCAGCCAATTTTCTGGATTTTTGAAAATTTCACTTTTTTGTGAAAATATCCACTAAATGAGGGAATAATATGTGTGAGGGTACCCCAGGAGAGTTCCAAATGTGTGTGGGTAGAATATAAATCCCACGGGGATAAAATTGAAAAAAGTTGAAAAAAAATTTTTTTTTTGGGACTTAGTCATTTTTCCTGCGTTTATCAGACTTTCAGATAGGGGAAATGTCAGTGAGCGTTCCGATTTCAGTTCCAGAGGGATTCGCCCAATGAGTCCTTGATATTTAGTCGTTTTCAGCCAATTTTGTGGATTTTTGAAAATTTAACTTTTTTGTGAAAATATCCACTAAATGAGAGAATAATATGTGTTAGGGTACCCCAGGAGAGTTCCAAATGTGTGTGGGTAGAATATATATCCCACGGGGGTAAAATTGAAAAAAGTTGAAAAAATTTTTTTTTTGGACTTAGCAATTTTTCTAGCGTTTATCAGACTTTCAGATACGGGAAATGTCACTGAGCATTCCGATTTCAGTTCCAGAGCGATTCGCTCAATAAGTCCCTGATATTTAGTCGTTTTCAGCCAATTTTGTGGATTTTTGAAAATTTCACTTTTTTGTGAAAATATCCACTAAATGAGAGAATAATATGTGTGAGGGTACCCCAGGAGAGTTCCAAATGTGTGTGGGTAGAATATATATCCCACGGGGTAAAATTTAAAAAAGTTTAAAAAAAATTTTTCTTGGACTTAGTCATTTTACCGGCGTTTATCAGACTTTCAGATAGGGGAAATGTGAGTGAGCGTTCCGATTTCAGTTCTAGAGCGATTCGCCCAATGAGTCCTTGATATTTACTCATTTTCAGCCAATTTTGTCGATTTTTGAAAATATCACTTTTTTGTGAAAATATCCACTAAATGAGAGAATAATATGTGTGAGGGTACCCCAGGAGAGTTCCAAATGTGTGTGGGTAGAATATATATCCCACGGGGTAAAATTTAAAAAAGTTTAAAAATTTTTTTTCTTGGACTTAGTCATTTTACCGGCGTTTATCAGACTTTCAGATAGGGGAAATCTGAGTGAGCATTCCGATTTCAGTTCCAAAGCGATTCGCCCAATGAGTCCTTGATATTTAGTCGTTTTCAGCCAATTTTCTGGATTTTTGAAAATTTCACTTTTTTGTGAAAATATCCACTAAATGAGGGAATAATATGTGTGAGGGTACCCCAGGAGAGTTCCAAATGTGTGTGGGTAGAATATAAATCCCACGGGGATAAAATTGAAAAAAGTTGAAAAAAAATTTTTTTTGGACTTAGTCATTTTTCCGGCGTTTATCAGACTTTCAGAGAGGGGAAATGTGAGTGAGCGTTCTGATTTCAGTTCCAGAGCGATTCGCCCAATGAGTCCTTGATATTTAGTCGTTTTCAGCCAATTTTCTGGATTTTTGAAAATTTCACTTTTTTGTGAAAATATCCACTAAATGAGGGAATAATATGTGTGAGGGTACCCCAGGAGAGTTCCAAATGTGTGTGGGTAGAATATATATCTCACGGGGATAAAATTGAAAAAAGTTGAAAAAATTTTTTTTTTGGACTTAGTAATTTTTCCGGCGTTTATCAGACTTTCAGATAGGGGAAATGTCACTGAGCGTTCTGATTTCAGTTCCAGAGCGATTCGCTCAATGAGTCCTTGATATTTAGTCGTTTTCAGCCAATTTTCTGGAATTTTGAAAATTTCACTTTTTTGTGAAAATATCCACTAAATGAGAGAATAATATGTGTGATGGTACCCCAGGAGAGTTCCAAATGTGTGTGGGTAGAATATATATCCCACGGGGGTAAAATTGAAAAAAGTTGAAAAAATTTTTTTTTGGACTTAGTCATTTTTCCTTCGTTTATCAGGCTTTCAGATAGGGGAAATGTGAGTGAGCGTTCCGATTTCAGTTCAAGAGCGATTCGCCCAATGAGTCCTTGATATTTAGTCGTTTTCAGCCAATTTTCTGGATTTTTGAAAATTTAACTTTTTTGTGAAAATATCCACTAAATGAGGGAATAATATGTGTGAGGGTACCCCAGGAGAGTTCCAAATGTGTGTGGGTAGAATATAAATCCCACGGGGATAAAATTGAAAAAAGTTGAAAAAATTTTTTTTTGGACTTAGTAATTTTTCCGGCGTTTATCAGACTTTCAGATAGGGGAAATGTGAGTGACCGTTCCGATTTCAGTTCCAGAGCGATTCGCCCAATGAGTCCTTGATATTTAGTCGTTTTCAGCCAATTTTCTGGATTTTTGAAAATTTCACTTTTTTGTAATAATATACACTAAATGAGAGAATAATATGTGTGAGAGTACCTCAGGAGAGTTCCAAATGTGTGTGGGTAGAATATAAATCCCACGGGGATAAAATTGAAAAAAGTTGAAAAAAATTTTTTTTTGGACTTAGTAATTTTTCCGGCGTTTATCAGACTTTCAGATAGGGGAAATGTCAGTGAGCATTCCGATTTCAGTTCCAGAGTGATTCGCCCAATGAGTCCTTGATATTTAGTCGTTTTCAGCCAATTTTCTGGATTTTTGAAAATTTCACTTTTTTGTGAAAATATCCACTAAATGAGGGAATAATATGTGTGAGGGTACCCCAGGAGAGTTCCAAATGTGTGTGGGTAGAATATAAATCCCACAGGGATAAAATTGAAAAAAGTTGAAAAAAAATTTTTTTTGGACTTAGTCATTTTTCCGGCGTTTATCAGACTTTCAGATAGGGGAAATGTGAGTGAGCGTTCCGATTTCTGTTCCAGAGCGATTCGCCCAATGAGTCCTTGATATTTAGTCGTTTTCAGCCAATTTTCTGGATTTTTGAAAATTTCACTTTTTTGTGAAAATATCCACTAAATGAGGGAATAATATGTGTGAGGGTACCCCAGGAGAGTTCCAAATGTGTGTGGGTAGAATATATATCCCACGGGTGTAAAATTGAAAAAAGTTGAAAAAATTTTTTTTTTGGACTTAGCAATTTTTCTAGCGTTTATCAGACTTTCAGATAGGGGAAATGTCACTGAGCGTTCCGATTTCTGTTCCAGAGTGATTCGCTCAATAAGTCCCTGATATTTAGTCGTTTTCAGCCAATTTTGTGGATTTTTGAAAATTTCACTTTTTTGTGAAAATATCCACTAAATGAGAGAATAATTTGTGTGAGGGTACCCCAGGAGAGTTCCAAATGTGTGTGGGTAGAATATAAATCCCACGGGGATAAAATTGAAAAAAGTTGAAAAAAAATTTTTTTTTTGGGACTTAGTCATTTTTCCTGCGTTTATCAGACTTTCAGATAGGGGAAATGTCAGTGAGCGTTCCGATTTCAGTTCCAGAGGGATTCGCCCAATGAGTCCTTGATAATTAGTCGTTTTCAGCCAATTTTGTGGATTTTTGAAAATTTAACTTTTTTGTGAAAATATCCACTAAATGAGAGAATAATATGTGTTAGGGTACCCCAGGAGAGTTCCAAATGTGTGTGGGTAGAATATATATCCCACGGGGGTAAAATTGAAAAAAGTTGAAAAAATTTTTTTTTTGGACTTAGCAATTTTTCTAGCGTTTATCAGACTTTCAGATACGGGAAATGTCACTGAGCATTCCGATTTCAGTTCCAGAGCGATTCGCTCAATAAGTCCCTGATATTTAGTCGTTTTCAGCCAATTTTGTGGATTTTTGAAAATTTCACTTTTTTGTGAAAATATCCACTAAATGAGAGAATAATATGTGTGAGGGTACCCCAGGAGAGTTCCAAATGTGTGTGGGTAGAATATATATCCCACGGGGTAAAATTTAAAAAAGTTTAAAAAAAATTTTTCTTGGACTTAGTCATTTTACCGGCGTTTATCAGACTTTCAGATAGGGGAAATGTGAGTGAGCGTTCCGATTTCAGTTCTAGAGCGATTCGCCCAATGAGTCCTTGATATTTACTCATTTTCAGCCAATTTTGTCGATTTTTGAAAATATCACTTTTTTGTGAAAATATCCACTAAATGAGAGAATAATATGTGTGAGGGTACCCCAGGAGAGTTCCAAATGTGTGTGGGTAGAATATATATCCCACGGGGTAAAATTTAAAAAAGTTTAAAAATTTTTTTTCTTGGACTTAGTCATTTTACCGGCGTTTATCAGACTTTCAGATAGGGGAAATCTGAGTGAGCATTCCGATTTCAGTTCCAAAGCGATTCGCCCAATGAGTCCTTGATATTTAGTCGTTTTCAGCCAATTTTCTGGATTTTTGAAAATTTCACTTTTTTGTGAAAATATCCACTAAATGAGGGAATAATATGTGTGAGGGTACCCCAGGAGAGTTCCAAATGTGTGTGGGTAGAATATAAATCCCACGGGGATAAAATTGAAAAAAGTTGAAAAAAAATTTTTTTTGGACTTAGTCATTTTTCCGGCGTTTATCAGACTTTCAGAGAGGGGAAATGTGAGTGAGCGTTCTGATTTCAGTTCCAGAGCGATTCGCCCAATGAGTCCTTGATATTTAGTCGTTTTCAGCCAATTTTCTGGATTTTTGAAAATTTCACTTTTTTGTGAAAATATCCACTAAATGAGGGATTAATATGTGTGAGGGTACCCCAGGAGAGTTCCAAATGTGTGTGGGTAGAATATATATCTCACGGGGATAAAATTGAAAAAAGTTGAAAAAAATTTTTTTTTGGACTTAGTAATTTTTCCGGCGTTTATCAGACTTTCAGATAGGGGAAATGTCACTGAGCGTTCTGATTTCAGTTCCAGAGCGATTCGCTCAATGAGTCCTTGATATTTAGTCGTTTTCAGCCAATTTTCTGGAATTTTGAAAATTTCACTTTTTTGTGAAAATATCCACTAAATGAGAGAATAATATGTGTGAGGGTACCCCAGGAGAGTTCCAAATGTGTGTGGGTAGAATATAAATCCCACGGGGATAAAATTGAAAAAAGTTGAAAAAATTTTTTTTTGGACTTAGTAATTTTTCCGGCGTTTATCAGACTTTCAGATAGGGGAAATGTGAGTGACCGTTCCGATTTCAGTTCCAGAGCGATTCGCCCAATGAGTCCTTGATATTTAGTCGTTTTCAGCCAATTTTCTGGATTTTTGAAAATTTCACTTTTTTGTAATAATATACACTAAATGAGAGAATAATATGTGTGAGAGTACCCCAGGAGAGTTCCAAATGTGTGTGGGTAGAATATAAATCCCACGGGGATAAAATTGAAAAAAGTTGAAAAAAATTTTTTTTTGGACTTAGTAATTTTTCCGGCGTTTATCAGACTTTCAGATAGGGGAAATGTCAGTGAGCATTCCGATTTCAGTTCCAGAGTGATTCGCCCAATGAGTCCTTGATATTTAGTCGTTTTCAGCCAATTTTCTGGATTTTTGAAAATTTCACTTTTTTGTGAAAATATCCACTAAATGAGGGAATAATATGTGTGAGGGTACCCCAGGAGAGTTCCAAATGTGTGTGGGTAGAATATAAATCCCACAGGTATAAAATTGAAAAAAGTTGAAAAAAAATTTTTTTGGGACTTAGTCATTTTTCCGGCGTTTATCAGACTTTCAGATAGGGGAAATGTGAGTGAGCGTTCCGATTTCTGTTCCAGAGCGATTCGCCCAATGAGTCCTTGATATTTAGTCGTTTTCAGCCAATTTTCTGGATTTTTGAAAATTTCACTTTTTTGTGAAAATATCCACTAAATGAGGGAATAATATGTGTGAGGGTACCCCAGGAGAGTTCCAAATGTGTGTGGGTAGAATATATATCCCACGGGTGTAAAATTGAAAAAAGTTGAAAAAATTTTTTTTTTGGACTTAGCAATTTTTCTAGCGTTTATCAGACTTTCAGATAGGGGAAATGTCACTGAGCGTTCCGATTTCTGTTCCAGAGCGATTCGCTCAATAAGTCCCTGATATTTAGTCGTTTTCAGCCAATTTTGTGGATTTTTGAAAATTTCACTTTTTTGTGAAAATATCCACTAAATGAGAGAATAATTTGTGTGAGGGTACCCCAGGAGAGTTCCAAATGTGTGTGGGTAGAATATATATCCCACGGGGTAAAATTTAAAAAAGTTTAAAAAAAATTTTTCTTGGACTTAGTCATTTTACCGGCGTTTATCAGACTTTCAGATAGGGGAAATCTGAGTGAGCATTCCGATTTCAGTTCCAAAGCGATTCGCCCAATGAGTCCTTGATATTTAGTCGTTTTCAGCCAATTTTCTGGATTTTTGAAAATTTCACTTTTTTGTGAAAATATCCACTAAATGAGGGAATAATATGTGTGAGGGTACCCCAGGAGAGTTCCAAATGTGTGTGGGTAGAATATAAATCCCACGGGGATAAAATTGAAAAAAGTTGAAAAAAAATTTTTTTTGGACTTAGTCATTTTTCCGGCGTTTATCAGACTTTCAGAGAGGGGAAATGTGAGTGAGCGTTCCGATTTCAGTTCCAGAGCGATTCGCCCAATGAGTCCTTGATATTTAGTCGTTTTCAGCCAATTTTCTGGATTTTTGAAAATTTCACTTTTTTGTGAAAATATCCACTAAATGAGGGAATAATATGTGTGAGGGTACCCCAGGAGAGTTCCAAATGTGTGTGGGTAGAATATATATCTCACGGGGATAAAATTGAAAAAAGTTGAAAAAATTTTTTTTTTGGACTTAGTAATTTTTCCGGCGTTTATCAGACTTTCAGATAGGGGAAATGTGAGTGAGCGTTCCGATTTCAGTTCCAGAGCGATTCGCCCCATGAGTCCTTGATATTTAGTCGTTTTCAGCCAATTTTCTGGATTTTTGAAAATTTCACTTTTTTGTGAAAATATCCACTAAATGAGGGAATAATATGTGTGAGGGTACCCCAGGAGAGTTCCAAATGTGTGCGGGTACAATATATATCCCACGGGGTAAAATTTAAAAAAGTTGAAAAATTTTTTTTTTGGACTTAGTCATTTTTCCGGCGTTTATCAGACTTTCAGACAGGGGAAATCTGAGTGAGCGTTCCGATTTCAGTTCCAGAGCGATTCGCCCAATGAGTCCTTGATATTTAGTCGTTTTCAGCCAATTTTCTGGATTTTTGAAAATTTCACTTTTTTGTAATAATATACACTAAATGAGAGAATAATATGTGTGAGGGTACCCCAGGAGAGTTCCAAATGTGTGTGGGTAGAATATAAATCCCACAGGGATAAAATTGAAAAAAGTTTAAAAAAAATTTTTTTTGGACTTAGCAATTTTTCTAGCGTTTATCAGACTTTCAGATAGGGGAAATGTCACTGAGCGTTCCGATTTCAGTTCCAGAGCGATTCGCTCAATAAGTCCCTGATATTTAGTCGTTTTCAGCCAATTTTGTGGATTTTTGAAAATTTCACTTTTTTGTGAAAATATCTACTAAATGAGAGAATAATTTGTGTGAGGGTACCCCAGGAGAGTTCCAAATGTGTGTGGGTAGAATATATATCCCACGGGGTAAAATTTAAAAAAGTTTAAAAAAATTTTTTCTTGGACTTAGTCATTTTACCGGCGTTTATCAGACTTTCAGATAGGGGAAATCTGAGTGAGCATTCCGATTTCAGTTCCAAAGCGATTCGCCCAATGAGTCCTTGATATTTAGTCGTTTTCAGCCAATTTTCTGGATTTTTGAAAATTTCACTTTTTTGTGAAAATATCCACTAAATGAGGGAATAATATGTGTGAGGGTACCCCAGGAGAGTTCCAAATGTGTGTGGGTAGAATATAAATCCCACGGGGATAAAATTGAAAAAAGTTGAAAAAAAATTTTTTTTGGACTTAGTCATTTTTCCGGCGTTTATCAGACTTTCAGAGAGGGGAAATGTGAGTGAGCGTTCCGATTTCAGTTCCAGAGCGATTCGCCCAATGAGTCCTTGATATTTAGTCGTTTTCAGCCAATTTTCTGGATTTTTGAAAATTTCACTTTTTTGTGAAAATATCCACTAAATGAGGGAATAATATGTGTGAGGGTACCCCAGGAGAGTTCCAAATGTGTGTGGGTAGAATATATATCTCACGGGGATAAAATTGAAAAAAGTTGAAAAAATTTTTTTTTTGGACTTAGTAATTTTTCCGGCGTTTATCAGACTTTCAGATAGGGGAAATGTCACTGAGCGTTCTGATTTCAGTTCCAGAGCGATTCGCTCAATGAGTCCTTGATATTTAGTCGTTTTCAGCCAATTTTCTGGAATTTTGAAAATTTCACTTTTTTGTGAAAATATCCACTAAATGAGAGAATAATATGTGTGATGGTACCCCAGGAGAGTTCCAAATGTGTGTGGGTAGAATATATATCCCACGGGGGTAAAATTGAAAAAAGTTGAAAAAATTTTTTTTTGGACTTAGTCATTTTTCCTTCGTTTATCAGGCTTTCAGATAGGGAAAATGTGAGTGAGCGTTCCGATTTCAGTTCCAGAGCGATTCGCCCAATGAGTCCTTGATATTTAGTCGTTTTCAGCCAATTTTCTGGATTTTTGAAAATTTAACTTTTTTGTGAAAATATCCACTAAATGAGGGAATAATATGTGTGAGGGTACCCCAGGAGAGTTCCAAATGTGTGTGGGTAGAATATATATCCCACGGGGTAAAATTTAAAAAAGTTTAAAAAAATTTTTTCTTGGACTTAGTCATTTTACCGGCGTTTATCAGACTTTCAGATAGGGGAAATCTGAGTGAGCATTCCGATTTCAGTTCCAAAGCGATTCGCCCAATGAGTCCTTGATATTTAGTCGTTTTCAGCCAATTTTCTGGATTTTTGAAAATTTCACTTTTTTGTGAAAATATCCACTAAATGAGGGAATAATATGTGTGAGGGTACCCCAGGAGAGTTCCAAATGTGTGTGGGTAGAATATAAATCCCACGGGGATAAAATTGAAAAAAGTTGAAAAAAAATTTTTTTTGGACTTAGTCATTTTTCCGGCGTTTATCAGACTTTCAGAGAGGGGAAATGTGAGTGAGCGTTCCGATTTCAGTTCCAGAGCGATTCGCCCAATGAGTCCTTGATATTTAGTCGTTTTCAGCCAATTTTCTGGATTTTTGAAAATTTCACTTTTTTGTGAAAATATCCACTAAATGAGGGAATAATATGTGTGAGGGTACCCCAGGAGAGTTCCAAATGTGTGTGGGTAGAATATATATCTCACGGGGATAAAATTGAAAAAAGTTGAAAAAATTTTTTTTTTGGACTTAGTAATTTTTCCGGCGTTTATCAGACTTTCAGATAGGGGAAATGTGAGTGAGCGTTCCGATTTCAGTTCCAGAGCGATTCGCCCCATGAGTCCTTGATATTTAGTCGTTTTCAGCCAATTTTCTGGATTTTTGAAAATTTCACTTTTTTGTGAAAATATCCACTAAATGAGGGAATAATATGTGTGAGGGTACCCCAGGAGAGTTCCAAATGTGTGCGGGTACAATATATATCCCACGGGGTAAAATTTAAAAAAGTTGAAAAATTTTTTTTTTGGACTTAGTCATTTTTCCGGCGTTTATCAGACTTTCAGACAGGGGAAATCTGAGTGAGCGTTCCGATTTCAGTTCCAGAGCGATTCGCCCAATGAGTCCTTGATATTTAGTCGTTTTCAGCCAATTTTCTGGATTTTTGAAAATTTCACTTTTTTGTAATAATATACACTAAATGAGAGAATAATATGTGTGAGGGTACCCCAGGAGAGTTCCAAATGTGTGTGGGTAGAATATAAATCCCACAGGGATAAAATTGAAAAAAGTTTAAAAAAAATTTTTTTTGGACTTAGCAATTTTTCTAGCGTTTATCAGACTTTCAGATAGGGGAAATGTCACTGAGCGTTCCGATTTCAGTTCCAGAGCGATTCGCTCAATAAGTCCCTGATATTTAGTCGTTTTCAGCCAATTTTGTGGATTTTTGAAAATTTCACTTTTTTGTGAAAATATCCACTAAATGAGAGAATAATTTGTGTGAGGGTACCCCAGGAGAGTTCCAAATGTGTGTGGGTAGAATATATATCCCACGGGGTAAAATTTAAAAAAGTTTAAAAAAATTTTTTCTTGGACTTAGTCATTTTACCGGCGTTTATCAGACTTTCAGATAGGGGAAATCTGAGTGAGCATTCCGATTTCAGTTCCAAAGCGATTCGCCCAATGAGTCCTTGATATTTAGTCGTTTTCAGCCAATTTTCTGGATTTTTGAAAATTTCACTTTTTTGTGAAAATATCCACTAAATGAGGGAATAATATGTGTGAGGGTACCCCAGGAGAGTTCCAAATGTGTGTGGGTAGAATATAAATCCCACGGGGATAAAATTGAAAAAAGTTGAAAAAAAATTTTTTTTGGACTTAGTCATTTTTCCGGCGTTTATCAGACTTTCAGAGAGGGGAAATGTGAGTGAGCGTTCCGATTTCAGTTCCAGAGCGATTCGCCCAATGAGTCCTTGATATTTAGTCGTTTTCAGCCAATTTTCTGGATTTTTGAAAATTTCACTTTTTTGTGAAAATATCCACTAAATGAGGGAATAATATGTGTGAGGGTACCCCAGGAGAGTTCCAAATGTGTGTGGGTAGAATATATATCTCACGGGGATAAAATTGAAAAAAGTTGAAAAAATTTTTTTTTTGGACTTAGTAATTTTTCCGGCGTTTATCAGACTTTCAGATAGGGGAAATGTCACTGAGCGTTCTGATTTCAGTTCCAGAGCGATTCGCTCAATGAGTCCTTGATATTTAGTCGTTTTCAGCCAATTTTCTGGAATTTTGAAAATTTCACTTTTTTGTGAAAATATCCACTAAATGAGAGAATAATATGTGTGATGGTACCCCAGGAGAGTTCCAAATGTGTGTGGGTAGAATATATATCCCACGGGGGTAAAATTGAAAAAAGTTGAAAAAATTTTTTTTTGGACTTAGTCATTTTTCCTTCGTTTATCAGGCTTTCAGATAGGGAAAATGTGAGTGAGCGTTCCGATTTCAGTTCCAGAGCGATTCGCCCAATGAGTCCTTGATATTTAGTCGTTTTCAGCCAATTTTCTGGATTTTTGAAAATTTCACTTTTTTGTGAAAATATCCACTAAATGAGGGAATAATATGTGTGAGGGTACCCCAGGAGAGTTCCAAATGTGTGTGGGTAGAATATATATCCCACGGGGTAAAATTTAAAAAAGTTTAAAAAAATTTTTTCTTGGACTTAGTTATTTTACCGGCGTTTATCAGACTTTCAGATAGGGGAAATCTGAGTGAGCATTCCGATTTCAGTTCCAAAGCGATTCGCCCAATGAGTCCTTGATATTTAGTCGTTTTCAGCCAATTTTCTGGATTTTTGAAAATTTCACTTTTTTGTGAAAATATCCACTAAATGAGGGAATAATATGTGTGAGGGTACCCCAGGAGAGTTCCAAATGTGTGTGGGTAGAATATAAATCCCACGGGGATAAAATTGAAAAAAGTTGAAAAAAAATTTTTTTTGGACTTAGTCATTTTTCCGGCGTTTATCAGACTTTCAGAGAGGGGAAATGTGAGTGAGCGTTCCGATTTCAGTTCCAGAGCGATTCGCCCAATGAGTCCTTGATATTTAGTCGTTTTCAGCCAATTTTCTGGATTTTTGAAAATTTCACTTTTTTGTGAAAATATCCACTAAATGAGGGAATAATATGTGTGAGGGTACCCCAGGAGAGTTCCAAATGTGTGTGGGTAGAATATATATCTCACGGGGATAAAATTGAAAAAAGTTGAAAAAATTTTTTTTTTGGACTTAGTAATTTTTCCGGCGTTTATCAGACTTTCAGATAGGGGAAATGTGAGTGAGCGTTCCGATTTCAGTTCCAGAGCGATTCGCCCCATGAGTCCTTGATATTTAGTCGTTTTCAGCCAATTTTCTGGATTTTTGAAAATTTCACTTTTTTGTGAAAATATCCACTAAATGAGGGAATAATATGTGTGAGGGTACCCCAGGAGAGTTCCAAATGTGTGCGGGTACAATATATATCCCACGGGGTAAAATTTAAAAAAGTTGAAAAATTTTTTTTTTGGACTTAGTCATTTTTCCGGCGTTTATCAGACTTTCAGACAGGGGAAATCTGAGTGAGCGTTCCGATTTCAGTTCCAGAGCGATTCGCCCAATGAGTCCTTGATATTTAGTCGTTTTCAGCCAATTTTCTGGATTTTTGAAAATTTCACTTTTTTGTAATAATATACACTAAATGAGAGAATAATATGTGTGAGGGTACCCCAGGAGAGTTCCAAATGTGTGTGGGTAGAATATAAATCCCACAGGGATAAAATTGAAAAAAGTTGAAAAAAAATTTTTTTTGGACTTAGCAATTTTTCTAGCGTTTATCAGACTTTCAGATAGGGGAAATGTCACTGAGCGTTCCGATTTCAGTTCCAGAGCGATTCGCTCAATAAGTCCCTGATATTTAGTCGTTTTCAGCCAATTTTGTGGATTTTTGAAAATTTCACTTTTTTGTGAAAATATCCACTAAATGAGAGAATAATTTGTGTGAGGGTACCCCAGGAGAGTTCCAAATGTGTGTGGGTAGAATATATATCCCACGGGGTAAAATTTAAAAAAGTTTAAAAAAATTTTTTCTTGGACTTAGTCATTTTACCGGCGTTTATCAGACTTTCAGATAGGGGAAATCTGAGTGAGCATTCCGATTTCAGTTCCAAAGCGATTCGCCCAATGAGTCCTTGATATTTAGTCGTTTTCAGCCAATTTTCTGGATTTTTGAAAATTTCATTTTTTGTGAAAATATCCACTAAATGAGGGAATAATATGTGTGAGGGTACCCCAGGAGAGTTCCAAATGTGTGTGGGTAGAATATAAATCCCACGGGGATAAAATTGAAAAAAGTTGAAAAAAAATTTTTTTTGGACTTAGTCATTTTTCCGGCGTTTATCAGACTTTCAGAGAGGGGAAATGTGAGTGAGCGTTCCGATTTCAGTTCCAGAGCGATTCGCCCAATGAGTCCTTGATATTTAGTCGTTTTCAGCCAATTTTCTGGATTTTTGAAAATTTCACTTTTTTGTGAAAATATCCACTAAATGAGGGAATAATATGTGTGAGGGTACCCCAGGAGAGTTCCAAATGTGTGTGGGTAGAATATATATCTCACGGGGATAAAATTGAAAAAAGTTGAAAAAATTTTTTTTTTGGACTTAGTAATTTTTCCGGCGTTTATCAGACTTTCAGATAGGGGAAATGTGAGTGAGCGTTCCGATTTCAGTTCCAGAGCGATTCGCCCCATGAGTCCTTGATATTTAGTCGTTTTCAGCCAATTTTCTGGATTTTTGAAAATTTCACTTTTTTGTGAAAATATCCACTAAATGAGGGAATAATATGTGTGAGGGTACCCCAGGAGAGTTCCAAATGTGTGCGGGTACAATATATATCCCACGGGGTAAAATTTAAAAAAGTTGAAAAATTTTTTTTTTGGACTTAGTCATTTTTCCGGCGTTTATCAGACTTTCAGACAGGGGAAATCTGAGTGAGCGTTGCGATTTCAGTTCCAGAGCGATTCGCCCAATGAGTCCTTGATATTTAGTCGTTTTCAGCCAATTTTCTGGATTTTTGAAAATTTCACTTTTTTGTAATAATATACACTAAATGAGAGAATAATATGTGTGAGGGTACCCCAGGAGAGTTCCAAATGTGTGTGGGTAGAATATAAATCCCACAGGGATAAAATTGAAAAAAGTTGAAAAAAAATTTTTTTTGGACTTAGCAATTTTTCTAGCGTTTATCAGACTTTCAGATAGGGGAAATGTCACTGAGCGTTCCGATTTCAGTTCCAGAGCGATTCGCTCAATAAGTCCCTGATATTTAGTCGTTTTCAGCCAATTTTGTGGATTTTTGAAAATTTCACTTTTTTGTGAAAATATCCACTAAATGAGAGAATAATTTGTGTGAGGGTACCCCAGGAGAGTTCCAAATGTGTGTGGGTAGAATATATATCCCACGGGGTAAAATTTAAAAAAGTTTAAAAAAATTTTTTCTTGGACTTAGTCATTTTACCGGCGTTTATCAGACTTTCAGATAGGGGAAATCTGAGTGAGCATTCCGATTTCAGTTCCAAAGCGATTCGCCCAATGAGTCCTTGATATTTAGTCGTTTTCAGCCAATTTTCTGGATTTTTGAAAATTTCACTTTTTTGTGAAAATATCCACTAAATGAGGGAATAATATGTGTGAGGGTACCCCAGGAGAGTTCCAAATGTGTGTGGGTAGAATATAAATCCCACGGGGATAAAATTGAAAAAAGTTGAAAAAAAATTTTTTTTGGACTTAGTCATTTTTCCGGCGTTTATCAGACTTTCAGAGAGGGGAAATGTGAGTGAGCGTTCCGATTTCAGTTCCAGAGCGATTCGCCCAATGAGTCCTTGATATTTAGTCGTTTTCAGCCAATTTTCTGGATTTTTGAAAATTTCACTTTTTTGTGAAAATATCCACTAAATGAGGGAATAATATGTGTGAGGGTACCCCAGGAGAGTTCCAAATGTGTGTGGGTAGAATATATATCTCACGGGGATAAAATTGAAAAAAGTTGAAAAAATTTTTTTTTTGGACTTAGTAATTTTTCCGGCGTTTATCAGACTTTCAGATAGGGGAAATGTCACTGAACGTTCTGATTTCAGTTCCAGAGCGATTCGCTCAATGAGTCCTTGATATTTAGTCGTTTTCAGCCAATTTTCTGGAATTTTGAAAATTTCACTTTTTTGTGAAAATATCCACTAAATGAGAGAATAATATGTGTGATGGTACCCCAGGAGAGTTCCAAATGTGTGTGGGTAGAATATATATCCCACGGGGGTAAAATTGAAAAAAGTTGAAAAAATTTTTTTTTGGACTTAGTCATTTTTCCTTCGTTTATCAGGCTTTCAGATAGGGAAAATGTGAGTGAGCGTTCCGATTTCAGTTCCAGAGCGATTCGCCCAATGAGTCCTTGATATTTAGTCGTTTTCAGCCAATTTTCTGGATTTTTGAAAATTTAACTTTTTTGTGAAAATATCCACTAAATGAGGGAATAATATGTGTGAGGGTACCCCAGGAGAGTTCCAAATGTGTGTGGGTAGAATATAAATCCCACGGGGATAAAATTGAAAAAAGTTGAAAAAATTTTTTTTTGGACTTAGTAATTTTTCCGGCGTTTATCAGACTTTCAGATAGGGGAAATGTGAGTGAGCGTTCCGATTTCAGTTCCAGAGCGATTCGCCCCATGAGTCCTTGATATTTAGTCGTTTTCAGCCAATTTTCTGGATTTTTGAAAATTTCACTTTTTTGTGAAAATATCCACTAAATGAGGGAATAATATGTGTGAGGGTACCCCAGGAGAGTTCCAAATGTGTGTGGGTAGAATATAAATCCCACGGGGATAAAATTGAAAAAAGTTGAAAAAAATTTTTTTTTGGACTTAGTAATTTTTCCGGCGTTTATCAGACTTTCAGATAGGGGAAATGTCAGTGAGCATTCCGATTTCAGTTCCAGAGTGTTTCGCCCAATGAGTCCTTGATATTTAGTAGTTTTCAGCCAATTTTCTGGATTTTTGAAAATTTCACTTTTTTGTGAAAATATCCACTAAATGAGGGAATAATATGTGTGAGGGTACCCCAGGAGAGTTCCAAATGTGTGTGGGTAGAATATAAATCCCACGGGGATAAAATTGAAAAAAGTTGAAAAAAAATTTTTTTTGGACTTAGTCATTTTTCCGGCGTTTATCAGACTTTCAGAGAGGGGAAATGTGAGTGAGCGTTCCGATTTCAGTTCCAGAGCGATTCGCCCAATAAGTCCTTGATATTTAGTCGTTTTCAGCCAATTTTCTGGATTTTTGAAAATTTCACTTTTTTGTGAAAATATCCACTAAATGAGGGAATAATATGTGTGAGGGTACCCCAGGAGAGTTCCAAATGTGTGTGGGTAGAATATAAATCCCACAGGGATAAAATTGAAAAAAGTTGAAAAAAAATTTTTTTTGGACTTAGTCATTTTTCCGGCGTTTATCAGACTTTCAGATAGGGGAAATGTGAGTGAGCGTTCCGATTTCTGTTCCAGAGCGATTCGCCCAATGAGTCCTTGATATTTAGTCGTTTTCAGCCAATTTTCTGGATTTTTGAAAATTTCACTTTTTTGTGAAAATATCCACTAAATGAGGGAATAATATGTGTGAGGGTACCCCAGGAGAGTTCCAAATGTGTGTGGGTAGAATATATATCCCACGGGTGTAAAATTGAAAAAAGTTGAAAAAATTTTTTTTTTGGACTTAGCAATTTTTCTAGCGTTTATCAGACTTTCAGATAGGGGAAATGTCACTGAGCGTTCCGATTTCTGTTCCAGAGCGATTCGCTCAATAAGTCCCTGATATTTAGTCGTTTTCAGCCAATTTTGTGGATTTTTGAAAATTTCACTTTTTTGTGAAAATATCCACTAAATGAGAGAATAATTTGTGTGAGGGTACCCCAGGAGAGTTCCAAATGTGTGTGGGTAGAATATATATCCCACGGGGTAAAATTTAAAAAAGTTTAAAAAAATTTTTTCTTGGACTTAGTCATTTTACCGGCGTTTATCAGACTTTCAGATAGGGGAAATCTGAGTGAGCATTCCGATTTCAGTTCCAAAGCGATTCGCCCAATGAGTCCTTGATATTTAGTCGTTTTCAGCCAATTTTCTGGATTTTTGAAAATTTCACTTTTTTGTGAAAATATCCACTAAATGAGGGAATAATATGTGTGAGGGTACCCCAGGAGAGTTCCAAATGTGTGTGGGTAGAATATAAATCCCACGGGGATAAAATTGAAAAAAGTTGAAAAAAATTTTTTTTTGGACTTAGTCATTTTTCCGGCGTTTATCAGACTTTCAGAGAGGGGAAATGTGAGTGAGCGTTCCGATTTCAGTTCCAGAGCGATTCGCCCAATGAGTCCTTGATATTTAGTCGTTTTCAGCCAATTTTCTGGATTTTTGAAAATTTCACTTTTTTGTGAAAATATCCACTAAATGAGGGAATAATATGTGTGAGGGTACCCCAGGAGAGTTCCAAATGTGTGTGGGTAGAATATATATCTCACGGGGATAAAATTGAAAAAAGTTGAAAAAATTTTTTTTTTGGACTTAGTAATTTTTCCGGCGTTTATCAGACTTTCAGATAGGGGAAATGTGAGTGAGCGTTCCGATTTCAGTTCCAGAGCGATTCGCCCCATGAGTCCTTGATATTTAGTCGTTTTCAGCCAATTTTCTGGATTTTTGAAAATTTCACTTTTTTGTAATAATATACACTAAATGAGAGAATAATATGTGTGAGGGTACCCCAGGAGAGTTCCAAATGTGTGTGGGTAGAATATCAATCCCACAGGGATAAAATTGAAAAAAGTTGAAAAAATTTTTTTTTTGGACTTAGTAATTTTTCCGGCGTTTATCAGACTTTCAGATAGGGGAAATGTCACTGAGCATTCTGATTTCAGTTCCAGAGCGATTCGCCCAATGAGTCCTTGATATTTAGTCGTTTTCAGCCAATTTTCTGGAATTTTGAAAATTTCACTTTTTTGTGAAAATATCCACTAAATGAGAGAATAATATGTGTGATGGTACCCCAGGAGAGTTCCAAATGTGTGTGGGTAGAATATATATCCCACGGGGGTAAAATTGAAAAAAGTTGAAAAAATTTTTTTTTGGACTTAGTCATTTTTCCTTCGTTTATCAGGCTTTCAGATAGGGGAAATGTGAGTGAGCGTTCCGATTTCAGTTCCAGAGCGATTCGCCCAATGAGTCCTTGATATTTAGTCGTTTTCAGCCAATTTTCTGGATTTTTGAAAATTTAACTTTTTTGTGAAAATATCCACTAAATGAGGGAATAATATGTGTGAGGGTACCCCAGGAGAGTTCCAAATGTGTGTGGGTAGAATATAAATCCCACGGGGATAAAATTGAAAAAAGTTGAAAAAATTTTTTTTTGGACTTAGTAATTTTTCCGGCGTTTATCAGACTTTCAGATAGGGGAAATGTGAGTGAGCGTTCCGATTTCAGTTCCAGAGCGATTCGCCCAATGAGTCCTTGATATTTAGTCGTTTTCAGCCAATTTTCTGGATTTTTGAAAATTTAACTTTTTTGTGAAAATATCCACTAAATGAGGGAATAATATGTGTGAGGGTACCCCAGGAGAGTTCCAAATGTGTGTGGGTAGAATATAAATCCCACGGGGATAAAATTGAAAAAAGTTGAAAAAATTTTTTTTTGGACTTAGTAATTTTTCCGGCGTTTATCAGACTTTCAGATAGGGGAAATGTGAGTGAGCGTTCCGATTTCAGTTCCAGAGCGATTCGCCCCATGAGTCCTTGATATTTAGTCGTTTTCAGCCAATTTTCTGGATTTTTGAAAATTTCACTTTTTTGTGAAAATATCCACTAAATGAGGGAATAATATGTGTGAGGGTACCCCAGGAGAGTTCCAAATGTGTGCGGGTACAATATATATCCCACGGGGTAAAATTTAAAAAAGTTGAAAAATTTTTTTTTTGGACTTAGTCATTTTTCCGGCGTTTATCAGACTTTCAGATAGGGGAAATGTGAGTGAGCGTTCCGATTTCAGTTCCAGAGCGATTCGCCCCATGAGTCCTTGATATTTAGTCGTTTTCAGCCAATTTTCTGGATTTTTGAAAATTTCACTTTTTTGTGAAAATATCCACTAAATGAGGGAATAATATGTGTGAGGGTACCCCAGGAGAGTTCCAAATGTGTGTGGGTACAATATAAATCCCACAGGGATAAAATTGAAAAAAGTTGAAAAAAAATTTTTTTGGGACTTAGTCATTTTACCGGCGTTTATCAGACTTTCAGATAGGGGAAATGTGAGTGAGCGTTCCGATTTCAGTTCCAGAGCGATTCGCCCAATGAGTCCTTGATATTTAGTTGTTTTCAGCCAATTTTCTGGATTTTTGAAAATTTCACTTTTTTGTGAAAATATCCACTAAATGAGGGAATAATATGTGTGAGGGTACCCCAGGAGAGTTCCAAATGTGTGTGGGTAGAATATATATCCCACGGGTGTAAAATTGAAAAAAGTTGAAAAAATATTTTTTTTGGACTTAGCAATTTTTCTAGCGTTTATCAGACTTTCAGATAGGGGAAATGTCACTGAGCGTTCCGATTTCAGTTCCAGAGCGATTCGCTCAATAAGTCCCTGATATTTAGTCGTTTTCAGCCAATTTTGTGGATTTTTGAAAATTTCACTTTTTTGTGAAAATATCCACTAAATGAGAGAATAATTTGTGTGAGGGTACCCCAGGAGAGTTCCAAATGTGTGTGGGTAGAATATATATCCCACGGGGTAAAATTTAAAAAAGTTTAAAAAAAATTTTTCTTGGACTTAGTCATTTTACCGGCGTTTATCAGACTTTCAGATAGGGGAAATCTGAGTGAGCATTCCGATTTCAGTTCCAAAGCGATTCGCCCAATGAGTCCTTGATATTTAGTCGTTTTCAGCCAATTTTCTGGATTTTTGAAAATTTCACTTTTTTGTGAAAATATCCACTAAATGAGGGAATAATATGTGTGAGGGTACCCCAGGAGAGTTCCAAATGTGTGTGGGTAGAATATAAATCCCACGGGGATAAAATTGAAAAAAGTTGAAAAAAAATTTTTTTTGGACTTAGTCATTTTTCCGGCGTTTATCAGACTTTCAGAGAGGGGAAATGTGAGTGAGCGTTCCGATTTCAGTTCCAGAGCGATTCGCCCAATGAGTCCTTGATATTTAGTCGTTTTCAGCCAATTTTCTGGATTTTTGAAAATTTCACTTTTTTGTGAAAATATCCACTAAATGAGAGAATAATATGTGTGATGGTACCCCACTAGAGTTCCAAATGTGTGTGGGTAGAATATATATCCCACGGGGGTAAAATTGAAAAAAGTTGAAAAAATTTTTTTTTGGACTTAGTCATTTTTCCTTCGTTTATCAGGCTTTCAGATAGGGGAAATGTGAGTGAGCGTTCCGATTTCAGTTCCAGAGCGATTCGCCCAATGAGTCCTTGATATTTAGTAGTTTTCAGCCAATTTTCTGGATTTTTGAAAATTTCACTTTTTTGTGAAAATATCCACTAAATGAGGGAATAATATGTGTGAGGGTACCCCAGGAGAGTTCCAAATGTGTGCGGGTACAATATATATCCCACGGGGTAAAATTTAAAATAGTTGAAAAATTTTTTTTTTGGACTTAGTCATTTTTCCGGCGTTTATCAGACTTTCAGATAGGGGAAATGTCACTGAGCGTTCCGATTTCAGTTCCAGAGCGATTCGCTCAATAAGTCCCTGATATTTAGTCGTTTTCAGCCAATTTTGTGGATTTTTGAAAATTTCACTTTTTTGTGAAAATATCCACTAAATGAGAGAATAATTTGTGTGAGGGTACCCCAGGAGAGTTCCAAATGTGTGTGGGTAGAATATATATCCCACGGGGTAAAATTTAAAAAAGTTTAAAAAATTTTTTTCTTGGACTTAGTCATTTTACCGGCGTTTATCAGACTTTCAGATAGGGGAAATGTCACTGAGCGTTCCGATTTCAGTTCCAGAGCGAATCGCCCAATGAGTCCTTGATATTTAGTCGTTTTCAGCCAATTTTCTGGATTTTTAAAAATTTCACTTTTTTGTGAAAATATCCACTAAATGAGAGAATAATTTGTGTGAGGGTACCCCAGGAGAGTTCCAAATGTGTGTGGGTAGAATATATATCCCACGGGGTAAAATTTAAAAAAGTTTAAAAAATTTTTTTCTTGGACTTAGTCATTTTACCGGCGTTTATCAGACTTTCAGATAGGGGAAATGTGAGTGAGCGTTCCGATTTCAGTTCCAGAGCGATTCGCCCAATGAGTCCTTGATATTTAGTCGTTTTCAGCCAATTTTCTGGATTTTTGAAAATTTCACTTTTTTGTGAAAATATCCACTAAATGAGGGAATAATATGTGTGAGGGTACCCCAGGAGAGTTCCAAATGTGTGTGGGTAGAATATAAATCCCATGGGGATAAAATTGAAAAAAGTTGAAAAAAAATTTTTTTTCGACTTAGTCATTTTTCCGGCGTTTATCAGACTTTCAGATAGGGGAAATGTCACTGAGCGTTCCGATTTCAGTTCCAGAGCGATTCTCTTAATGAGTCCTTGATATTTAGTCGTTTTCAGCCAATTTTCTGGATTTTTGAAAATTTCACTTTTTTGTGAAAATATCCACTAAATGAGAGAATAATATGTGTGATGGTACCCCAGTAGAGTTCCAAATGTGTGTTGGTAGAATATATATCCCACGGGGGTAAAATTGAAAAAAGTTGAAAAAATTTTTTTTTGGACTTAGTCATTTTTCCTTCGTTTATCAGGCTTTCAGATAGGGGAAATGTGAGTGAGCGTTCCGATTTCAGTTCCAGAGCGATTCGCCCAATGAGTCCTTGATATTTAGTCGTTTTCAGCCAATTTTCTGGATTTTTGAAAATTTCACTTTTTTGTGAAAATATCCACTAAATGAGGGAATAATATGTGTGAGGGTACCCCAGGAGAGTTCCAAATGTGTGTGGGTAGAATATATATCCCACGGGGATAAAATTGAAAAAAGTTTAAAAAATTTTTTTTTTGGACTAAGTAATTTTTCGGGCGTTTATCAGACTTTCAGATAGGGGAAATGTCACTGAGCGTTCCGATTTCAGTTCCAGAGCGATTCGCTCAATGAGTCCTTGATATTTAGTCGTTTTCAGCCAATTTTCTGGATTTTTGAAAATTTCACTTTTTTGTGAAAATATCCACTAAATGAGAGAATAATATGTGTGATGGTACACCAGTAGAGTTCCAAATGTGTGTTGGTAGAATATATATCCCACGGGGGTAAAATTGAAAAAAGTTGAAAAATTTTTTTTTTGGACTTAGTCATTTTTCCTTCGTTTATCAGGCTTTCAGATAGGGGAAATGTGAGTGAGCGTTCCGATTTCAGTTCCAGAGCGATTCGCCCAATGAGTCCTTGATATTTAGTCGTTTTCAATTTTCTGGATTTTTGAAAATTTAACTTTTTTGTGAAAATATCCACTAAATGAGGGAATAATATGTGTGAGGGTACCCCAGGAGAGTTCCAAATGTGTGTGGGTAGAATATAAATTCCACGGGGATAAAATTGAAAAAAGTTGAAAAATTTTTTTTTTGGACTTAGTAATTTTTCCGGCGTTTATCAGACTTTCAGATAGGGGAAATGTCACTGAGCGTTCCGATTTCAGTTCCAGAGCGATTCGCTCAATGAGTCCTTGATATTTAGTCGTTTTCAGCCAATTTTCTGGATTTTTGAAAATTTCACTTTTTTGTGAAAATATCCACTAAATGAGGGAATAATATGTGTGAGGGTACCCCAGGAGAGTTCCAAATGTGTGTGGGTAGAATATATATCCCACGGGGATAAAATTGAAAAAAGTTTAAAAAATTTTTTTTTTGGACTAAGTAATTTTTCGGGCGTTTATCAGACTTTCAGATAGGGGAAATGTCACTGAGCGTTCCGATTTCAGTTCCAGAGCGATTCGCTCAATGAGTCCTTGATATTTAGTCATTTTCAGCCAATTTTCTGGATTTTTGAAAATTTCACTTTTTTGTGAAAATATCCACTAAATGAGAGAATAATATGTGTGATGGTACACCAGTAGAGTTCCAAATGTGTGTTGGTAGAATATATATCCCACGGGGGTAAAATTGAAAAAAGTTGAAAAATTTTTTTTTTGGACTTAGTCATTTTTCCTTCGTTTATCAGGCTTTCAGATAGGGGAAATGTGAGTGAGCGTTCCGATTTCAGTTCCAGAGCGATTCGCCCAATGAGTCCTTGATATTTAGTCGTTTTCAATTTTCTGGATTTTTTAAAATTTAACTTTTTTGTGAAAATATCCACTAAATGAGGGAATAATATGTGTGAGGGTACCCCAGGAGAGTTCCAAATGTGTGTGGGTAGAATATATATCCCACGGGGGTAAAATTGAAAAAAGTTTAAAAAAATTTTTTTTTGGACTTAGTAATTTTTCCGGCGTTTATCAGACTTTCAGATAGGGGAAATGTGAGTGAGCGTTCCGATTTCAGTTCCAGAGCGATTCGCCCCATGAGTCCTTGATATTTAGTCGTTTTCAGCCAATTTTCTGGATTTTTGAAAATTTCACTTTTTTGTGAAAATATCCACTAAATGAGGGAATAATATGTGTGAGGGTACCGCAGGAGAGTTCCAAATGTGTGTGGGTAGAATATATATCCCACGGGGATAAAATTGAAAAAAGTTTAAAAAATTTTTTTTTTGGACTTAGTAATTTTTCCGGCGTTTATCAGACTTTCAGATAGGGGAAATGTCACTGAGCGTTCCGATTTCAGTTCCAGAGCGAATCGCCCAATGAGTCCTTGATATTTAGTCGTTTTCAGCCAATTTTCTGGATTTTTAAAAATTTCACTTTTTTGTGAAAATATCCACTAAATGAGAGAATAATTTGTGTGAGGGTACCCCAGGAGAGTTCCAAATGTGTGTGGGTAGAATATATATCCCACGGGGTAAAATTTAAAAAAGTTTAAAAAAATTTTTTCTTGGACTTAGTCATTTTACCGGCGTTTATCAGACTTTCAGATAGGAGAAATGTGAGTGAGCGTTCCGATTTCAGTTCCAGAGCGATTCGCCCAATGAGTCCTTGATATTTAGTCGTTTTCAGCCAATTTTCTGGATTTTTGAAAATTTCACTTTTTTGTGAAAATATCCACTAAATGAGGGAATAATATGTGTGAGGGTACCCCAGGAGAGTTCCAAATGTGTGTGGGTAAAATATAAATCCCACGGGGATAAAATTGAAAAAAGTTGAAAAAAAATTTTTTTTCGACTTAGTCATTTTTCCGGCGTTTATCAGACTTTCAGATAGGGGAAATGTCACTGAGCGTTCCGATTTCAGTTCCAGAGCGATTCGCTTAATGAGTCCTTGATATTTAGTCGTTTTCAGCCAATTTTCTGGATTTTTGAAAATTTCACTTTTTTGTGAAAATATCCACTAAATGAGAGAATAATATGTCTGATGGTACCCCAGTAGAGTTCCAAATGTGTGTTGGTAGAATATATATCCCACGGGGGTAAAATTGAAAAAAGTTGAAAAAATTTTTTTTTGGACTTAGTCATTTTTCCTTCGTTTATCAGGCTTTCAGATAGGGGAAATGTGAGTGAGCGTTCCGATTTCAGTTCCAGAGCGATTCGCCCAATGAGTCCTTGATATTTAATCGTTTTCAGCCAATTTTCTGGATTTTTGAAAATTTAACTTTTTTGTGAAAATATCCACTAAATGAGGGAATAATATGTGTGAGGGTACCCCAGGAGAGTTCCAAATGTGTGTGGGTAGAATATAAATCCCACGGGGATAAAATTGAAAAAAGTTGAAAAAATTTTTTTTTGGACTTAGTAATTTTTCCGGCGTTTATCAGACTTTCAGATAGGGGAAATGTCACTGAGCGTTCCGATTTCAGTTCCAGAGCGATTCGCCCAATGATTCCTTGATATTTAGTCGTTTTCAGCCAATTTTCTGGATTTTTGAAAATTTCACTTTTTTGTGAAAATATCCACTAAATGAGGGAATAATATGTGTGAGGGTACCCCAGGAGAGTTCCAAATGTGTGTGGGTAGAATATATATCCCACGGGGATAAAATTGAAAAAAGTTTTAAAATTTTTTTTTTTTCGACTTAGTAATTTTTCCGGCGTTTATCAGACTTTCAGATAGGGGAAATGTTACTGAGCGTTCCGATTTCAGTTCCAGAGCGATTCGCTCAATGAGTCCTTGATATTTAGTCGTTTTCAGCCAATTTTCTGGATTTTTGAAAATTTCACTTTTTTGTGAAAATATCCACTAAATGAGGGAATAATATGTGTGAGGGTACCCCAGGAGAGTTCCAAATGTGTGTGGGTAGAATATATATCCCACGGGGATAAAATTGAAAAAAGTTTAAAAAATTTTTTTTTTGGACTTAGTAATTTTTCCGGCGTTTATCAGACTTTCAGATAGGGGAAATGTCACTGAGCGTTCCGATTTCAGTTCCAGAGCGATTCGCTCAATGAGTCCTTGATATTTAGTCGTTTTCAGCCAATTTTCTGGATTTTTGAAAATTTCACTTTTTTGTGAAAATATCCACTAAATGAGAGAATAATATGTGTGATGGTACCCCAGTAGAGTTCCAAATGTGTGTTGGTAGAATATATATCCCACGGGGGTAAAATTGAAAAAAGTTGAAAAAATTTTTTTTTGGACTTCGTCATTTTTCCTTCGTTTATCAGGCTTTCAGATAGGGGAAATGTGAGTGAGCGTTCCGATTTCAGTTCCAGAGCGATTCCCCCAATGAGTCCTTGATATTTAGTCGTTTTCAATTTTCTGGATTTTTGAAAATTTCACTTTTTTGTGAAAATATCCACTAAATGAGGGAATAATATGTGTGAGGGTACCCCAGGAGAGTTCCAAATGTGTGTGGGTAGAATATATATCCCACGGGGATAAAATTGAAAAAAGTTTTAAAAATTTTTTTTTTTCGACTTAGTAATTTTTCCGGCGTTTATCAGACTTTCAGATAGGGGAAATGTCACTGAGCGTTCCGATTTCAGTTCCAGAGCGAATCGCCCAATGAGTCCTTGATATTTAGTCGTTTTCAGCCAATTTTCTGGATTTTTAAAAATTTCACTTTTTTGTGAAAATATCCACTAAATGAGAGAATAATTTGTGTGAGGGTACCCCAGGAGAGTTCCAAATGTGTGTGGGTAGAATATATATCCCACGGGGTAAAATTTAAAAAAGTTTAAAAAAATTTTTTCTTGGACTTAGTCATTTTACCGGCGTTTATCAGACTTTCAGATAGGGGAAATGTGAGTGAGCGTTCCGATTTCAGTTCCAGAGCGATTCGCCCAATGAGTCCTTGATATTTAGTCGTTTTCAGCCAATTTTCTGGATTTTTGAAAATTTCACTTTTTTGTGAAAATATCCACTAAATGAGGGAATAATATGTGTGAGGGTACCCCAGGAGAGTTCCAAATGTGTGTGGGTAGAATATAAATCCCACGGGGATAAAATTGAAAAAAGTTGAAAAAAAATTTTTTTTCGACTTAGTCATTTTTCCGGCGTTTATCAGACTTTCAGATAGGGGAAATGTCACTGAGCGTTCCGATTTCAGTTCCAGAGCGATTCGCTTAATGAGTCCTTGATATTTAGTCGTTTTCAGCCAATTTTCTGGATTTTTGAAAATTTCACTTTTTTGTGAAAATATCCACTAAATGAGAGAATAATATGTCTGATGGTACCCCAGTAGAGTTCCAAATGTGTGTTGGTAGAATATATATCCCACGGGGGTAAAATTGAAAAAAGTTGAAAAAATTTTTTTTTGGACTTAGTCATTTTTCCTTCGTTTATCAGGCTTTCAGATAGGGGAAATGTGAGTGAGCGTTCCGATTTCAGTTCCAGAGCGATTCGCCCAATGAGTCCTTGATATTTAATCGTTTTCAGCCAATTTTCTGGATTTTTGAAAATTTAACTTTTTTGTGAAAATATCCACTAAATGAGGGAATAATATGTGTGAGGGTACCCCAGGAGAGTTCCAAATGTGTGTGGGTAGAATATAAATCCCACGGGGATAAAATTGAAAAAAGTTGAAAAAATTTTTTTTTGGACTTAGTAATTTTTCCGGCGTTTATCAGACTTTCAGATAGGGGAAATGTCACTGAGCGTTCCGATTTCAGTTCCAGAGCGATTCGCCCAATGATTCCTTGATATTTAGTCGTTTTCAGCCAATTTTCTGGATTTTTGAAAATTTCACTTTTTTGTGAAAATATCCACTAAATGAGGGAATAATATGTGTGAGGGTACCCCAGGAGAGTTCCAAATGTGTGTGGGTAGAATATATATCCCACGGGGATAAAATTGAAAAAAGTTTTAAAATTTTTTTTTTTTCGACTTAGTAATTTTTCCGGCGTTTATCAGACTTTCAGATAGGGGAAATGTTACTGAGCGTTTCGATTTCAGTTCCAGAGCGATTCGCTCAATGAGTCCTTGATATTTAGTCGTTTTCAGCCAATTTTCTGGATTTTTGAAAATTTCACTTTTTTGTGAAAATATCCACTAAATGAGGGAATAATATGTGTGAGGGTACCCCAGGAGAGTTCCAAATGTGTGTGGGTAGAATATATATCCCACGGGGATAAAATTGAAAAAAGTTTAAAAAATTTTTTTTTTGGACTTAGTAATTTTTCCGGCGTTTATCAGACTTTCAGATAGGGGAAATGTCACTGAGCGTTCCGATTTCAGTTCCAGAGCGATTCGCTCAATGAGTCCTTGATATTTAGTCGTTTTCAGCCAATTTTCTGGATTTTTGAAAATTTCACTTTTTTGTGAAAATATCCACTAAATGAGAGAATAATATGTGTGATGGTACCCCAGTAGAGTTCCAAATGTGTGTTGGTAGAATATATATCCCACGGGGGTAAAATTGAAAAAAGTTGAAAAAATTTTTTTTTGGACTTCGTCATTTTTCCTTCGTTTATCAGGCTTTCAGATAGGGGAAATGTGAGTGAGCGTTCCGATTTCAGTTCCAGAGCGATTCCCCCAATGAGTCCTTGATATTTAGTCGTTTTCAATTTTCTGGATTTTTGAAAATTTCACTTTTTTGTGAAAATATCCACTAAATGAGGGAATAATATGTGTGAGGGTACCCCAGGAGAGTTCCAAATGTGTGTCGGTAGAATATATATCCCACCGGGATAAAATTGAAAAAAGTTTAAAAATTTTTTTTTTTGGACTTAGTAATTTTTCCGGCGTTTATCAGACTTTCAGATAGGGGAAATGTGAGTGAGCGTTCCGATTTCAGTTCCAGAGTGATTCGCCCAATGAGTCCTTGATATTTAGTCGTTTTCAGCCAATTTTCTGGATTTTTGAAAATTTCACTTTTTTGTGAAAATATCCTCTAAATGAGGGAATAATATGTGTGAGGGTACCCCAGGAGAGTTCCAAATGTGTGTGGGTAGAATATAAATCCCACGGGGATAAAATTGAAAAAAGTTGAAAAAATTTTTTTTTGGACTTAGTCATTTTTCCTTCGTTTATCAGGCTTTCAGATAGGGGAAATGTGAGTGAGCGTTCCGATTTCAGTTCCAGAGCGATTCGCCCAATGAGTCCTTGATATTTAGTCGTTTTCAATTTTCTGGATTTTTGAAAATTTCACTTTTTTGTGAAAATATCCACTAAATGAGATAATAATATGTGTGAGGGTACCCCAGGAGAGTTCCAAATGTGTGTGGGTAGAATATATATCCCACAGGGATATAATTGAAAAAAGTTTAAAAAAATTTTTTTTTGGACTTAGTAATTTTTCCGGCGTTCATCAGACTTTCAGATAGAGGAAATGTCAGTGACCATTCCGATTTCAGTTCCAGAGCGATTCGCCCAATGAGTCCTTGATATTTAGTCGTTTTCAGCCAATTTTCTGGATTTTTGAAAATTTCACTTATTTGTGAAAATATCCACTAAATGAAAGCATAATATATGTGAGTTTACCCCAGGAGAGTTCCAAATGTGTGTGGGTAGAATATATATCCCACGGGGATAAAATTGAAAAAAGTTGAAAAAAATTTTTTTTTGGACGCAGTCATTTTTCCGCCGTTTATCAGACTTTCAGATAGGGGAAATTTCAGTGAGCGTTCCGATTTCAGTTCCAGAGCGATTCGACCAATGAGTCCTTGATATTAAGTCGTTTTCAGCCAGTTTTCTGGATTTTTGAAATTTTCACTTTTTTGTGAAAATATCCACTAAATGAGGGAATAATATGTGTGAGGGTAACCCAGGAGAGTTCCAAATGTGTATGGGTAGAATATATATCCCACGGGGATAAAATTGAAAAAAGTTGAAAAAAATTTTTTTTGGGACTTAGTAATTTTTACGGCGTTCATCAGACTTTCAGATAGGGGAAATGTGAGTGAGCATTCCGATTTCAGTTCCAGAGCGATTCGCCCAATGAGTCCTTGATATTTAGTCGTTTTCAGCCAATTTTCAGGATTTTTGAAAATTTCACTTTTTTGTGAAAATATCCACTAAATAAGGGAATAATATGTGTGACGGTAACCCAGGAGAGTTCCAAATGTGTGTGGGTAGAATATATATCCCACGGGGATAAAATTGAAAAAAGTTGAAAAAAAAATTTTTTTGTGACTTAGTAATTTTTCCGGCGTTTATCAGACTTTCAGATAGGGCAAATGTCAGTGAGCATTTCGATTTCAGTTCCAGAGTGATTCGCCCAATGAGTCCTTGATATTTAGTCGTTTTCAGCCAATATTTAGGATTTTTGAAAATTTCACTTTTTTGTGAAAATATCCACTAAATGAGGGAATAATATGTGTGAAGGTACCCCAGGAGAGCTCCAAATGTGTGTGGGTAGAATATATATCCCACGGGGGTAAAATTGAAAAAAGTTGAAAAATTTTTTTTTTTTGGACTTAGTCATTTTTCCGGCGTTTATCAGACTTTCAGAGAGGGGAAATGTCCGTGAGCGTTCTGATTTCAGTTCCAGAGCGATTCGCCCAATGAGTCCTTGATATTTAGTCGTTTTCAGCCAATTTTCTGGATTTTTGAAAATTTCACTTTTTTGTGAAAATATCCACTAAATGAGGGAATAATATGTGTGAGGGTAACCCAGGAGAGTTCCAAATGTGTGTGGGTAGAATATATATCCCACGGGGATAAAATTGAAAAAAGTTTTAAAAATTTTTTTTTTTCGACTTAGTAATTTTTCCGGCGTTTATCAGACTTTCAGATAGGGGAAATGTCACTGAGCGTTCCGATTTCAGTTCCAGAGCGAATCGCCCAATGAGTCCTTGATATTTAGTCGTTTTCAGCCAATTTTCTGGATTTTTAAAAATTTCACTTTTTTGTGAAAATATCCACTAAATGAGAGAATAATTTGTGTGAGGGTACCCCAGGAGAGTTCCAAATGTGTGTGGGTAGAATATATATCCCACGGGGTAAAATTTAAAAAAGTTTAAAAAAATTTTTTCTTGGACTTAGTCATTTTACCGGCGTTTATCAGACTTTCAGATAGGGGAAATGTGAGTGAGCGTTCCGATTTCAGTTCCAGAGCGATTCGCCCAATGAGTCCTTGATATTTAGTCGTTTTCAGCCAATTTTCTGGATTTTTGAAAATTTCACTTTTTTGTGAAAATATCCACTAAATGAGAGAATAATATGTCTGATGGTACCCCAGTAGAGTTCCAAATGTGTGTTGGTAGAATATATATCCCACGGGGGTAAAATTGAAAAAAGTTGAAAAAATTTTTTTTTGGACTTAGTCATTTTTCCTTCGTTTATCAGGCTTTCAGATAGGGGAAATGTGAGTGAGCGTTCCGATTTCAGTTCCAGAGCGATTCGCCCAATGAGTCCTTGATATTTAATCGTTTTCAGCCAATTTTCTGGATTTTTGAAAATTTAACTTTTTTGTGAAAATATCCACTAAATGAGGGAATAATATGTGTGAGGGTACCCCAGGAGAGTTCCAAATGTGTGTGGGTAGAATATAAATCCCACGGGGATAAAATTGAAAAAAGTTGAAAAAATTTTTTTTTGGACTTAGTAATTTTTCCGGCGTTTATCAGACTTTCAGATAGGGGAAATGTCACTGAGCGTTCCGATTTCAGTTCCAGAGCGATTCGCCCAATGATTCCTTGATATTTAGTCGTTTTCAGCCAATTTTCTGGATTTTTGAAAATTTCACTTTTTTGTGAAAATATCCACTAAATGAGGGAATAATATGTGTGAGGGTACCCCAGGAGAGTTCCAAATGTGTGTGGGTAGAATATATATCCCACGGGGATAAAATTGAAAAAAGTTTTAAAATTTTTTTTTTTTCGACTTAGTAATTTTTCCGGCGTTTATCAGACTTTCAGATAGGGGAAATGTCACTGAGCGTTCCGATTTCAGTTCCAGAGCGATTCGCTCAATGAGTCCTTGATATTTAGTCGTTTTCAGCCAATTTTCTGGATTTTTGAAAATTTCACTTTTTTGTGAAAATATCCACTAAATGAGAGAATAATATGTGTGATGGTACCCCAGTAGAGTTCCAAATGTGTGTTGGTAGAATATATATCCCACGGGGGTAAAATTGAAAAAAGTTGAAAAAATTTTTTTTTGGACTTCGTCATTTTTCCTTCGTTTATCAGGCTTTCAGATAGGGGAAATGTGAGTGAGCTTTCCGATTTCAGTTCCAGAGCGATTCCCCCAATGAGTCCTTGATATTTAGTCGTTTTCAATTTTCTGGATTTTTGAAAATTTCACTTTTTTGTGAAAATATCCACTAAATGAGGGAATAATATGTGTGAGGGTACCCCAGGAGAGTTCCAAATGTGTGTGGGTAGAATATATATCCCACGGGGATAAAATTGAAAAAAGTTTTAAAAATTTTTTTTTTTCGACTTAGTAATTTTTCCGGCGTTTATCAGACTTTCAGATAGGGGAAATGTCACTGAGCGTTCCGATTTCAGTTCCAGAGCGAATCGCCCAATGAGTCCTTGATATTTAGTCGTTTTCAGCCAATTTTCTGGATTTTTAAAAATTTCACTTTTTTGTGAAAATATCCACTAAATGAGAGAATAATTTGTGTGAGGGTACCCCAGGAGAGTTCCAAATGTGTGTGGGTAGAATATATATCCCACGGGGTAAAATTTAAAAAAGTTTAAAAAAATTTTTTCTTGGACTTAGTCATTTTACCGGCGTTTATCAGACTTTCAGATAGGGGAAATGTGAGTGAGCGTTCCGATTTCAGTTCCAGAGCGATTCGCCCAATGAGTCCTTGATATTTAGTCGTTTTCAGCCAATTTTCTGGATTTTTGAAAATTTCACTTTTTTGTGAAAATATCCACTAAATGAGGGAATAATATGTGTGAGGGTACCCCAGGAGAGTTCCAAATGTGTGTGGGTAGAATATAAATCCCACGGGGATAAAATTGAAAAAAGTTGAAAAAAAATTTTTTTTCGACTTAGTCATTTTTCCGGCGTTTATCAGACTTTCAGATAGGGGAAATGTCACTGAGCGTTCCGATTTCAGTTCCAGAGCGATTCGCTTAATGAGTCCTTGATATTTAGTCGTTTTCAGCCAATTTTCTGGATTTTTGAAAATTTCACTTTTTTGTGAAAATATCCACTAAATGAGAGAATAATATGTCTGATGGTACCCCAGTAGAGTTCCAAATGTGTGTTGGTAGAATATATATCCCACGGGGGTAAAATTGAAAAAAGTTGAAAAAATTTTTTTTTGGACTTAGTCATTTTTCCTTCGTTTATCAGGCTTTCAGATAGGGGAAATGTGAGTGAGCGTTCCGATTTCAGTTCCAGAGCGATTCGCCCAATGAGTCCTTGATATTTAATCGTTTTCAGCCAATTTTCTGGATTTTTGAAAATTTAACTTTTTTGTGAAAATATCCACTAAATGAGGGAATAATATGTGTGAGGGTACCCCAGGAGAGTTCCAAATGTGTGTGGGTAGAATATAAATCCCACGGGGATAAAATTGAAAAAAGTTGAAAAAATTTTTTTTTGGACTTAGTAATTTTTCCGGCGTTTATCAGACTTTCAGATAGGGGAAATGTCACTGAGCGTTCCGATTTCAGTTCCAGAGCGATTCGCCCAATGATTCCTTGATATTTAGTCGTTTTCAGCCAATTTTCTGGATTTTTGAAAATTTCACTTTTTTGTGAAAATATCCACTAAATGAGGGAATAATATGTGTGAGGGTACCCCAGGAGAGTTCCAAATGTGTGTGGGTAGAATATATATCCCACGGGGATAAAATTGAAAAAAGTTTTAAAATTTTTTTTTTTTCGACTTAGTAATTTTTCCGGCGTTTATCAGACTTTCAGATAGGGGAAATGTTACTGAGCGTTTCGATTTCAGTTCCAGAGCGATTCGCTCAATGAGTCCTTGATATTTAGTCGTTTTCAGCCAATTTTCTGGATTTTTGAAAATTTCACTTTTTTGTGAAAATATCCACTAAATGAGGGAATAATATGTGTGAGGGTACCCCAGGAGAGTTCCAAATGTGTGTGGGTAGAATATATATCCCACGGGGATAAAATTGAAAAAAGTTTAAAAAATTTTTTTTTTGGACTTAGTAATTTTTCCGGCGTTTATCAGACTTTCAGATAGGGGAAATGTCACTGAGCGTTCCGATTTCAGTTCCAGAGCGATTCGCTCAATGAGTCCTTGATATTTAGTCGTTTTCAGCCAATTTTCTGGATTTTTGAAAATTTCACTTTTTTGTGAAAATATCCACTAAATGAGAGAATAATATGTGTGATGGTACCCCAGTAGAGTTCCAAATGTGTGTTGGTAGAATATATATCCCACGGGGGTAAAATTGAAAAAAGTTGAAAAAATTTTTTTTTGGACTTCGTCATTTTTCCTTCGTTTATCAGGCTTTCAGATAGGGGAAATGTGAGTGAGCGTTCCGATTTCAGTTCCAGAGCGATTCCCCCAATGAGTCCTTGATATTTAGTCGTTTTCAATTTTCTGGATTTTTGAAAATTTCACTTTTTTGTGAAAATATCCACTAAATGAGGGAATAATATGTGTGAGGGTACCCCAGGAGAGTTCCAAATGTGTGTCGGTAGAATATATATCCCACCGGGATAAAATTGAAAAAAGTTTAAAAATTTTTTTTTTTGGACTTAGTAATTTTTCCGGCGTTTATCAGACTTTCAGATAGGGGAAATGTGAGTGAGCGTTCCGATTTCAGTTCCAGAGTGATTCGCCCAATGAGTCCTTGATATTTAGTCGTTTTCAGCCAATTTTCTGGATTTTTGAAAATTTCACTTTTTTGTGAAAATATCCTCTAAATGAGGGAATAATATGTGTGAGGGTACCCCAGGAGAGTTCCAAATGTGTGTGGGTAGAATATAAATCCCACGGGGATAAAATTGAAAAAAGTTGAAAAAATTTTTTTTTGGACTTAGTCATTTTTCCTTCGTTTATCAGGCTTTCAGATAGGGGAAATGTGAGTGAGCGTTCCGATTTCAGTTCCAGAGCGATTCGCCCAATGAGTCCTTGATATTTAGTCGTTTTCAATTTTCTGGATTTTTGAAAATTTCACTTTTTTGTGAAAATATCCACTAAATGAGATAATAATATGTGTGAGGGTACCCCAGGAGAGTTCCAAATGTGTGTGGGTAGAATATATATCCCACAGGGATATAATTGAAAAAAGTTTAAAAAAATTTTTTTTTGGACTTAGTAATTTTTCCGGCGTTCATCAGACTTTCAGATAGAGGAAATGTCAGTGACCATTCCGATTTCAGTTCCAGAGCGATTCGCCCAATGAGTCCTTGATATTTAGTCGTTTTCAGCCAATTTTCTGGATTTTTGAAAATTTCACTTATTTGTGAAAATATCCACTAAATGAAAGCATAATATATGTGAGTTTACCCCAGGAGAGTTCCAAATGTGTGTGGGTAGAATATATATCCCACGGGGATAAAATTGAAAAAAGTTGAAAAAAATTTTTTTTTGGACGCAGTCATTTTTCCGCCGTTTATCAGACTTTCAGATAGGGGAAATGTCAGTGAGTGTTCCGATTTCAGCTCCAGAGCGATTCGCCCAATGAGTCCTTGATATTTAGTCGTTTTCAGCCAATTTTCAGGATTTTTGAAAATTTCACTTTTTTGTGAAAATATCCACTAAATAAGGGAATAATATGTGTGACGGTAACCCAGGAGAGTTCCAAATGTGTGTGGGTAGAATATATATCCCACGGGGATAAAATTGAAAAAAGTTGAAAAAAAAATTTTTTTGTGACTTAGTAATTTTTCCGGCGTTTATCAGACTTTCAGATAGGGCAAATGTCAGTGAGCATTTCGATTTCAGTTCCAGAGTGATTCGCCCAATGAGTCCTTGATATTTAGTCGTTTTCAGCCAATATTTAGGATTTTTGAAAATTTCACTTTTTTGTGAAAATATCCACTAAATGAGGGAATAATATGTGTGAAGGTACCCCAGGAGAGCTCCAAATGTGTGTGGGTAGAATATATATCCCACGGGGGTAAAATTGAAAAAAGTTGAAAAATTTTTTTTTTTTGGACTTAGTCATTTTTCCGGCGTTTATCAGACTTTCAGAGAGGGGAAATGTCCGTGAGCGTTCTGATTTCAGTTCCAGAGCGATTCGCCCAATGAGTCCTTGATATTTAGTCGTTTTCAGCCAATTTTCTGGATTTTTGAAAATTTCACTTTTTTGTGAAAATATCCACTAAATGAGGGAATAATATGTGTGAGGGTAACCCAGGAGAGTTCCAAATGTGTGTGGGTAGAATATATATCCCACGGGGGTAAAATTGAAAAAAGTTGAAAAAAATTTTTTTTTGGACTTAGTAATTTTTCTGGCGTTTATCAGACTTTCAGATAGGGGAAATGTCAGTGAGTGTTCCGATTTCAGCTCCAGAGCGATTCGCCCAATGAGTCCTTGATATTTAGTAGTTTTCAGACAATTTTCTGGATTTTTGAAAATTTCACTTTTTTGTGAAAATATCCACTAAATGATGGAATAATATGTGTGAGGGTACCCCAGGAGAGTTCCAAATGTGTGTGGGTAGAATGTATATCCCACGGGGGTAAAATTGAAAAAAGTTGAAAAAAATTTTTTTTTGCACGTAGTCTTTTTTCCGGCGTTTATCAGACTTTCAGATAGTGGAAATGTGAGTGAGCGTTCCAATTTCAGTTCCAGAGCGATTCGCTCAATGAGTCCTTGATATTTAGTCGTTTTCAGCCAATTTTCAGGATTTTTGAAAATTTCACTTTTTTGTGAAAATATCCACTAAATGAGGGAATAATATGTGTGAGGGTACCCCAGGAGAGTTCCAAATGTGTGTGGGTAGAATATATATCCCACGGGGGTAAAATTGAAAAAAGTTGAAAAATTTTTTTTTTTTTGGACTTAGTCATTTTTCCGGCGTTTATCAGACTTTCAGATAGGGGAAATGTCCGTGAGCATTCCGATTTCAGTTCCAGAGCGATTCGCCCAATGAGTCCTTGATATTTAGTCATTTTCAGCCAATTTTCTGGATTTTTGAAAATTTCACTTTTTTGTGAAAATATCCACTAAATGAGGGAATAATATGTGTGAGGGTACCCCAGGAGAGTTCCAAATGTGTGTGGGTAGAATATATATCCCACGGGGGTAAAATTGAAAAAAGTTGAAAAAAATTTTTTTTTGGACTTCGTAATTTTTCCGGCGTTTATCAGACTTTCAGATAGGGGAAATGTCAGTGAGTGTTCCGATTTCAGCTCCAGAGCGATTCGCCCAATGAGTCCTTGATATTTAGTCGTTTTCAGACAATTTTCTGGATTTTTGAAAATTTCACTTTTTGTGAAAATATCCACTAAATGAGGGAATAATATGTGTGAGGGTAACCCAGGAGAGTTCCAAATGTGTGTGGGTAGAATATATATCCCACGGGGATAAAATTGAAAAAAGTTGAAAAAAAATTTTTTTTGGGACTTAGTAATTTTTCCGGCGTTCATCATACTTTCAGAAAGGGGAAATGTGAGTGAGCATTCCGATTTCAGTTCCAGAGCGATTCGCCCAATGAGTCCTTGATATTTAGTCGTTTTCAGCCAATTTTCAGGATTTTTGAAAATTTCACTTTTTGTGAAAATATCCACTAAATGAGGGAATAATATGTGTGAGGGTACCCCAGGAGAGTTCCAAATGTGTGTGGGTAGAATATATATCCCACAGGGGTAAAATTGAAAAAAGTTGAAAAAATTTTTTTTTGGACTTAGTAATTTTTTGCGGCGTTCATCAGACTTTCAGATAGGGGAAATGTCAGTGAGCATTCCGATTTCAGTTCCAGAGCGATTCGCCCAATGAGTCCTTGATATTTAGTCGTTTTCTGCCAATTTTTCTGGATTTTTGAAAATTTCACTTTTTTGTGAAAATACCCACTAAATGAGGGAATAATATGTGTGAGGGTACCCCAGGAGAGTTCCAAATGTGTGTGGGTAGAATATATATCCCACGGGGGTAAAATTGAAAAAAGTTGAAAAAAATTTTTTTTTTGACTTAGTCATTTTTCCGGCATTTATCAGACTTTCAGATAGGAGAAATGTCAGTGAGCGTTCCGATTTCAGTTCCAGAGCGATTCGCCCAATGAGTCCTTGATATTTAGTCGTTTTCAGCCAATTTTCTGGATTTTTGAAAATTTCACTTTTTTGTGAAAATATCCACTAAATGAGGGAATAATATGTGTGAGGGTACCCCAGGAGAGTTCCAAATGTGTGTGGGTAGAATATATATCCCACGGGGGTAAAATTGAAAAAAGTTGAAAAAAAAATTTTTTTGCACTTAGTCTTTTTTCCGGCGTTTATCAGACTTTCAGATAGGGGAAATGTCAGTGAGCGTTCAGATTTCAGTTCCAGAGCGATTCGCCCAATGAGTCCTTGATATTTAGTCGTTTTCAGCCAATTTTCTGGATTTTTAAAAATTTCACTTTTTTGTGAAAATATCCACTAAATGAGGGAATACTATGTGTGAGGGTACCCCAGGAGAGTTCCAAATGTGTGTGGGTAGAATAGATATCCCACGGAGGTAAAATTGAAAAAAGTTTAAAAAAAAATTTTTTTAGACTTAGTCATTTTTCCTACATTTATCAGACTTTCAGATAGGGCAAATGTCAGTGAGCGTTTCGATTTCAGTTCCAGAGTGATTCACCCAATGAGTCCTTGATATTTAGTCGTTTTCAGCCAATTTTCTGGATTTTTGAAAATTTCACTTTTTTGTGAAAATATCCACTAAATGAGGGAATAATATGTGTGAGGGTAACCCAGGAGAGTTCCAAATGTGTGTGGGTAGAATATATATCCCACGGGGGTAAAATTGAAAAAAGTTGAAAAAAATTTTTTTTTGGACTTAGTAATATTTCCGGCGTTTATCAGACTTTCAGATAGGGGAGATGTCAGTGAGTGTTCCGATTTCAGCTCCAGAGCGATTCGCCCAATGAGTCCTTGATATTTAGTCGTTTTCAGACAATTTTCTGGATTTTTGAAAATTTCACTTTTTTGTGAAAATATCCACTAAATGATGGAATAATATGTGTGAGGGTACCCCAGGAGAGTTCCAAATGTGTGTGGGTAGAATATATATCCCACGGGGGTAAAATTGAAAAAAGTTGAAAAAATTTTTTTTTTGCACGTAGTCATTTTTCCGGCGTTTATCAGACTTTCAGATAGTGGAAATGTGAGTGAGCGTTCCGATTTCAGTTCCAGAGCGATTCGCTCAATGAGTCCTTGATATTTAGTCGTTTTCAGCCAATTTTCAGGATTTTTGAAAATTTCACTTTTTTGTGAAAATATCCACTAAATGAGGAAATAATATGTGTGAGGGTACCCCAGGAGAGTTCCAAATGTGTGTGGGTAGAATATATATCCCACGGCGATAAAATTGAAAAAAGTTGAAAAAAAATTTTTTGGGGACTTAGTAATTTTTCCGGCGTTCATCAGACTTTCAGATAGGGGAAATGTGAGTGAGCATTCCGATTTCAGTTCCAGAGCGATTCGCCCAATGAGTCCTTGATATTTAGTCGTTTTCAGCCAATTTTCAGGATTTTTGAAAATTTCACTTTTTTGTGAAAATATCCACTAAATGAGGGAATAATATGTGTGAGGGTACCCCAGGAGAGTTCCAAATGTGTGTGGGTATAATATATATCCCACGGGGATAAAATTGAAAAAAGTTGAAAAAATGTTTTTTTTTGGACTTAGTCATTTTTCCGGCGTTTATCAGACTTTCAGATAGGGGAAATGTGAGTGAGCGTTCCGATTTCAGTTCCAGAGCGCTTCGCCCAATGAGTCCTTGATATTTAGTCGTTTTCAGCCAATTTTCAGGATTTTTGAAAATTTCACTTTTTGTGAAAATATCCACTAAATGAGGGAATAATATGTGTGAGGGTAACCCAGGAGAGTTCCAAATGTGTGTGGGTAGAATATATATCCCACGGGGATAAAATTGAAAAAAGTTGAAAAAAAAATTTTTTTAGACTTAGTCATTTTTCCTGCGTTTATCAGACTTTCAGATAGGGCAAATGTCTGTGAGCGTTTCGATTTCAGTTCCAGAGTGATTCGCCCAATGAGTCCTTGATATTTAGTCGTTTTCAGCCAATATTTAGGATTTTTGAAAATTTCACTTTTTTGTGAAAATATCCACTAAATGAGGGAATAATATGTGTGAAGGTACCCCAGGAGAGTTCCAAATGTGTGTGGGTAGAATATATATCCCACGGGGGTAAAATTGAAAAAAGTTGAAAAATATTTTTTTTTTTGACTTAGTCATTTTTCCGGCGTTTATCAGACTTTCAGAGAGGGGAAATGTCCGTGAGCGTTCTGATTTCAGTTCCAGAGCGATTCGTCCAATGAGTCCTTGATATTTAGTCGTTTTCAGCCAATTTTCTGGATTTTTGAAAATTTCACTTTTTTGTGAAAATATCCACTAAATGAGGGAATAATATGTGTGAGGGTAACCCAGGAGAGTTCCAAATGTGTGTGGGTAGAATATATATCCCACGGGGGTAAAATTGAAAAAAGTTGAAAAAAATTTTTTTTTGGACTTCGTAATTTTTCCGGCGTTTATCAGACTTTCAGATAGGGGAAATGTCAGTGAGTGTTCCGATTTCAGCTCCAGAGCGATTCGCCCAATGAGTCCTTGATATTTAGTCGTTTTCAGACAATTTTCTGGATTTTTGAAAATTTCACTTTTTGTGAAAATATCCACTAAATGAGGGAATAATATGTGTGAGGGTAACCCAGGAGAGTTCCAAATGTGTGTGGGTAGAATATATATCCCACGGGGATAAAATTGAAAAAAGTTGAAAAAAAATTTTTTTTGGGACTTAGTAATTTTTCCGGCGTTCATCATACTTTCAGAAAGGGGAAATGTGAGTGAGCATTCCGATTTCAGTTCCAGAGCGATTCGCCCAATGAGTCCTTGATATTTAGTCGTTTTCAGCCAATTTTCAGGATTTTTGAAAATTTCACTTTTTGTGAAAATATCCACTAAATGAGGGAATAATATGTGTGAGGGTACCCCAGGAGAGTTCCAAATGTGTGTGGGTAGAATATATATCCCACAGGGGTAAAATTGAAAAAAGTTGAAAAAATTTTTTTTTGGACTTAGTAATTTTTTGCGGCGTTCATCAGACTTTCAGATAGGGGAAATGTCAGTGAGCATTCCGATTTCAGTTCCAGAGCGATTCGCCCAATGAGTCCTTGATATTTAGTCGTTTTCTGCCAATTTTTCTGGATTTTTGAAAATTTCACTTTTTTTGTGAAAATACCCACTAAATGAGGGAATAATATGTGTGAGGGTACCCCAGGAGAGTTCCAAATGTGTGTGGGTAGAATATATATCCCACGGGGGTAAAATTGAAAAAAGTTGAAAAAAATTTTTTTTTTGACTTAGTCATTTTTCCGGCATTTATCAGACTTTCAGATAGGAGAAATGTCAGTGAGCGTTCCGATTTCAGTTCCAGAGCGATTCGCCCAATGAGTCCTTGATATTTAGTCGTTTTCAGCCAATTTTCTGGATTTTTGAAAATTTCACTTTTTTGTGAAAATATCCACTAAATGAGGGAATAATATGTGTGAGGGTACCCCAGGAGAGTTCCAAATGTGTGTGGGTAGAATAGATATCCCACGGAGGTAAAATTGAAAAAAGTTTAAAAAAAAATTTTTTTAGACTTAGTCATTTTTCCTACATTTATCAGACTTTCAGATAGGGCAAATGTCAGTGAGCGTTTCGATTTCAGTTCCAGAGTGATTCACCCAATGAGTCCTTGATATTTAGTCGTTTTCAGCCAATTTTCTGGATTTTTGAAAATTTCACTTTTTTGTGAAAATATCCACTAAATGAGGGAATAATATGTGTGAGGGTAACCCAGGAGAGTTCCAAATGTGTGTGGGTAGAATATATATCCCACGGGGGTAAAATTGAAAAAAGTTGAAAAAAATTTTTTTTTGGACTTAGTAATTTTTCCGGCGTTTATCAGACTTTCAGATAGGGGAGATGTCAGTGAGTGTTCCGATTTCAGCTCCAGAGCGATTCGCCCAATGAGTCCTTGATATTTAGTCGTTTTCAGACAATTTTCTGGATTTTTGAAAATTTCACTTTTTTGTGAAAATATCCACTAAATGATGGAATAATATGTGTGAGGGTACCCCAGGAGAGTTCCAAATGTGTGTGGGTAGAATATATATCCCACGGGGGTAAAATTGAAAAAAGTTGAAAAAATTTTTTTTTTGCACGTAGTCATTTTTCCGGCGTTTATCAGACTTTCAGATAGTGGAAATGTGAGTGAGCGTTCCGATTTCAGTTCCAGAGCGATTCGCTCAATGAGTCCTTGATATTTAGTCGTTTTCAGCCAATTTTCAGGATTTTTGAAAATTTCACTTTTTTGTGAAAATATCCACTAAATGAGGAAATAATATGTGTGAGGGTACCCCAGGAGAGTTCCAAATGTGTGTGGGTAGAATATATATCCCACGGCGATAAAATTGAAAAAAGTTGAAAAAAAATTTTTTGGGGACTTAGTAATTTTTCCGGCGTTCATCAGACTTTCAGATAGGGGAAATGTGAGTGAGCATTCCGATTTCAGTTCCAGAGCGATTCGCCCAATGAGTCCTTGATATTTAGTAGTTTTCAGCCAATTTTCAGGATTTTTGAAAATTTCACTTTTTTGTGAAAATATCCACTAAATGAGGGAATAATATGTGTGAGGGTACCCCAGGAGAGATCCAAATGTGTGTGGGTAGAATATATATCCCACGGGGGTAAAATTGAAAAAAGTTGAAAATTATTTTTTTTTTGGACTTAGTCATTTTTCCGGCGTTTATCAGACTTTCAGATAGGGGAAATGTCCGTGAGCGTTCCGATTTCAGTTCCAGAGCGATTCGCCCAATGAGTCCTTGATATTTAGTCGTTTTCAGCCAATTTTCTGGATTTTTGAAAATTTCACTTTTTTGTGAAAATATCCACTAAATGAGGGAATAATATGTGTGAGGGTACCCCAGGAGAGTTCCAAATGTGTGTGGGTAGAATATATATCCCACGGGGGTAGAATTGAAAAAAGTTGAAAAATTTTTTTTTGGACTTAGTCATTTTTCCGGCGTTTATCAGACTTTCAGATAGGAGAAATGTCAGTGAGCATTTCGATTTCAGTTCCAGAGCGATTCGCCCAATGAGTCCTTGATATTTAGTCGTTTTCAGCCAATTTTCTGGATTTTTGAAAATTTCACTTTTTTGTGAAAATATCCACTAAATATGTGTGAGGGTACCCCAGGAGAGTTCCAAATGTGTGTGGGTAGAATATATATCCCACGGGGGTAGAATTGAAAAAAGTTGAAAAAAATTTTTTTTTGGACTTAGTCATTTTTCCGGCGTTTATCAGACTTTCAGATAGGAGAAATGTCAGTGAGCATTCCGATTTCAGTTCCAGAGCGATTCGCCCAATGAGTCCTTGATATTTAGTCGTTTTCAGCCAATTTTCTGGATTTTTGAAAATTTCACTTTTTTGTTAAAATACCCACTAAATGAGGGAATAATATGTGTGAGGGTACCCCAGGAGAGTTCCAAATGTGTGTGGGTAGAATATATATCCCACGGGGGTAGAATTGAAAAAAGTTGAAAAAAATTTTTTTTTGGACTTAGTCATTTTTCCGGCGTTTATCAGACTTTCAGATAGGAGAAATGTCAGTGAGCTTTCCGATTTCAGTTCCAGAGCGATTCGCCCAATGAGTCCTTGATATTTAGTCGTTTTCAGCCAATTTTCTGGATTTTTAAAAATTTCACTCTTTTGTGAAAATATCCACTAAATGAGGGAATACTATGTGTGAGGGTACCAAAGGAGAGTTCCAAATGTGTGTGGGTAGAATAGATATCCCACGGAGGTAAAATTGAAAAAAGTTTAAAAAAACATTTTTTTAGACTTAGTCATTTTTTCTGCATTTATCAGACTTTCAGATAGGGCAAATGTCAGTGAGCGTTTCGATTTCAGTTCCAGAGTGATTCAGCCAATGAGTCCTTGATATTTAGTCATTTTCAGCCAATATTTAGGATTTTTGAAAATTTCACTTTTTTGCGAAAATATCCACTAAAGGAGGGAATAATATGTGTGAGGGTACCCCAGGAGAGTTCCAAATGTGTGTGGGTAGAATATATATCCCACAGGGGTAAAATTGAAAAAAGTTGAAAAATTTTTTTTTTTGGACTTAGTCATTTTTCGTGCGTTTATCAGACTTTCAGATAGGGCAAATGTCAGTGAGTGTTTCGATTTCAGTTCCAGAGTGATTCGCCCAATGAGTCCTTGATATTTAGTCGTTTTCATCCAATATTTTGGATTTTTGAAAATTTCACTTTTTTGCGAAAATATCCACTAAATGAGGGAATAATATGTGTGAGGGTACCCCAGGAGAGTTCCAAATGTGTTTGGGTAGAATAGATATCCCACGGGGGTAAAATTGAAAAAAGTTGAAAAAAAAATTTTTTTAGACTTAGTCATTTTTCCTGCATTTATCAGACTTTCAGATAGGGCAAATGTCAGTGAGCGTTTCGATTTCAGTTTCAGAGTGATTCACCCAATGAGTCCTTGATATTTAGTCGTTTTCAGCCAATATTTTGGATTTTTGAAAATTTCACTTTTTTGTGAAAATATCCACTAAATGAGGGAATAATATGTGTGAGGGTACCCCAGGAGAGTTCCAAATGTGTGTGGGTAGAATATATATCCCACAGGGGTAAAATTGAAAAAAGTTGAAAACTTTTTTTTTTTGGACTTAGTCATTTTTCCTGCGTTTATCAGACTTTCAGATAGGGGAAATGTCAGTGAGCGTTCCGATTTCAGTTCCAGAGCGATTCGCCCAATGAGTCCTTGATATTTAGTCGTTTTCTGCCAATTTTTCTGGATTTTTGAAAATTTCACTTTTTTGTGAAAATACCCACTAAATGAGGGAATAATATGTGTGAGGGTACCCCAGGAGAGTTCCAAATGTGTGTGGGTAGAATATATATCCCACGGGGGTAAAATTGAAAAAAATTTTTTTTTTGACTTAGTCATTTTTCCGGCGTTTATCAGACTTTCAGATAGGAGAAATGTCAGTGAGCGTTCCGATTTCAGTTCCAGAGCGATTCGCCCAATGAGTCCTTGATATTTAGTCGTTTTCAGCCAATTTTCTGGATTTTTGAAAATTTCACTTTTTTGTGAAAATATCCACTAAATGAGGGAATACTATGTGTGAGGGTACCAAAGGAGAGTTCCAAATGTGTGTGGGTAGAATAGATATCCCACGGAGGTAAAATTGAAAAAAGTTTAAAAAAAAATTTTTTTAGACTTAGTCATTTTTCCTGCATTTATCAGACTTTCAGATAGGGCAAATGTCAGTGAGCGTTTCGATTTCAGTTCCAGAGTGATTCACCCAATGAGTCCTTGATATTTAGTCGTTTTCAGCCAATATTTAGGATTTTTGAAAATTTCACTTTTTTGTGAAAATATCCACTAAATGAGGGAATAATATGTGTGAGGGTACCCCAGGAGAGTTCCAAATGTGTGTGGGTAGAATATATATCCCACAGGGGTAAAATTGAAAAAAGTTGAAAAATTTTTTTTTTTGGACTTAGTCATTTTTCGTGCGTTTATCAGACTTTCAGATAGGGCAAATGTCAGTGAGTGTTTCGATTTCAGTTCCAGAGTGATTCGCCCAATGAGTCCTTGATATTTAGTCGTTTTCATCCAATATTTTGGATTTTTGAAAATTTCACTTTTTTGCGAAAATATCCACTAAATGAGGGAATAATATGTGTGAGGGTACCCCGGGAGAGTTCCAAATGTGTTTGGGTAGAATAGATATCCCACGGGGGTAAAATTGAAAAAAGTTGAAAAAAAAATTTTTTTAGACTTAGTCATTTTTCCGGCGTTTATCAGACTTTCAGATAGGAGAAATGTGAGTGAGCATTCCGATTTCAGTTCCAGAGCGATTCGCCCAATGAGTCCTTGATATTTAGTCGTTTTCAGCCAATTTTCTGGATTTTTGAAAATTTCACTTTTTTGTGAAAATATCCACTAAATGAGGGAATAATATGTGTGAGGGTACCCCAGGAGAGTTCCAAATGTGTGTGGGTAGAATATATATCCCACGGGGGTAGAATTGAAAAAAGTTGAAAAAAATTTTTTTTTGGACTTAGTCATTTTTCCGGCGTTATTATCAGACTTTCAGATAGGAGAAATGTCAGTGAGCATTCCGATTTCAGTTCCAGAGCGATTCGCCCAATGAGTCCTTGATATTTAGTCGTTTTCAGCCAATTTTCAGGATTTTTGAAAATTTCACTTTTTTGTGAAAATATCCACTAAATGAGGGAATAATATGTGTGAGGGTACCCCAGGAGAGTTCCAAATGTGTGTGGGTAGAATATATATCCCACGGGGGTAAAATTGAAAACAGTTGAAAAAAAAATTTTTTTGGACTTAGTAATTTTTCGTGCGTTTATCAGACTTTCAGATAGGGGAAATGTCAGTGAGCGTTCAGATTTCAGTTCCAGAGCGATTCGCCCAATGAGTCCTTGATATTTAGTCGTTTTCAGCCAATTTTCTGGATTTTTAAAAATTTCACTCTTTTGTGAAAATATCCACTAAATGAGGGAATACTATGTGTGAGGGTACCCCAGGAGAGTTCCAAATGTGTGTGGGTAGAATAGATATCCCACGGAGGTAAAATTGAAAAAAGTTTAAAAAAAAATTTTTTTAGACTTAGTCATTTTTCCTGCATTTATCAGACTTTCAGATAGGGCAAATGTCAGTGAGCGTTTCGATTTCAGTTCCAGAGTGATTCACCCAATGAGTCCTTGATATTTAGTCGTTTTCAGCCAATATTTAGGATTTTTGAAAATTTCACTTTTTTGCGAAAATATCCACTAAATGAGGGAATAATATGTGTGAGGGTACCCCAGGAGAGTTCCAAATGTGTGTGGGTAGAATATATATCCCACAGGGGTAAAATTGAAAAAAGTTGAAAAATTTTTTTTTTTGGACTTAGTCATTTTTCGTGCGTTTATCAGACTTTCAATAGGGCAAATGTCAGTGAGCGTTTCGATTTCAGTTCCAGAGTGATTCGCCCAATGAGTCCTTGATATTTAGTCGTTTTCATCCAATATTTTGGATTTTTGAAAATTTCACTTTTTTGCGAAAATATCCACTAAATGAGGGAATAATATGTGTGAGGGTACCCCAGGAGAGTTCCAAATGTGTTTGGGTAGAATAGATATCCCACGGGGGTAAAATTGAAAAAAGTTGAAAAAAAAATTTTTTTTAGACTTAGTCATTTTTCCTGCATTTATCAGACTTTCAGATAGGGCAAATGTCAGTGAGCGTTTCGATTTCAGTTTCAGAGTGATTCACCCAATGAGTCCTTGATATTTAGTCGTTTTCAGCCAATATTTTGGATTTTTGAAAATTTCACTTTTTTGTGAAAATATCCACTAAATGAGGGAATAATATGTGTGAGGGTACCCCAGGAGAGTTCCAAATGTGTGTGGGTAGAATATATATCCCACGGGGGTAAAATTGAAAAAAGTTGAAAAATTTTTTTTTTTGGACTTAGTCATTTTTCCTGCGTTTATCAGACTTTCAGATAGGGGAAATGTCAGTGAGCGTTCCGATTTCAGTTCCAGAGCGATTCGCCCAATGAGTCCTTGATATTTAGTCGTTTTCTGCCAATTTTTCTAGATTTTTGAAAATTTCACTTTTTTGTGAAAATACCCACTAAATGAGGGAATAATATGTGTGAGGGTACCCCAGGAGAGTTCCAAATGTGTGTGGGTAGAATATATATCCCACGGGGGTAAAATTGAAAAAAGTTGAAAAAAATTTTTTTTTGCACTTAGTCATTTTTCCGGCGTTTATCAGACTTTCAGATAGGAGAAATGTCAGTGAGCATTCCGATTTCAGTTCCAGAGCGATTCGACAATGAGTCCTTGATATTTAGTCGTTTTCAGCCAATTTTCTGGATTTTTGAAAATTTCACTTTTTTGTGAAAATATCCACTAAATGAGGGAATAATATGTGTGAGGGTACCCCAGGAGAGTTCCAAATGTGTGTGGGTAGAATATATATCCCACGGGGGTAGAATTGAAAAAAGTTGAAAAAAATTTTTTTTTGGACTTAGTCATTTTTCCGGCGTTTATCAGACTTTCAGATAGGAGAAATGTCAGTGAGCATTCCGATTTCAGTTCCAGAGCGATTCGCCCAATGAGTCCTTGATATTTAGTCGTTTTCAGCCAATTTTCTGGATTTTTGAAAATTTCACTTTTTTGTGAAAATATCCACTAAATGAGGGAATAATATGTGTGAGGGTACCCCAGGAGAGTTCCAAATGTGTGTGGGTAGAACATATATCCCACGGGGGTAAAATTGAAAAAAGTTGAAAAAAAAAATTTTTTGGACTTAGTAATTTTTCCGGCGTTTATCAGACTTTCAGATAGGGGAAATGTCAGTGAGCGTTCAGATTTCAGTTCCAGAGCGATTCGCCCAATGAGTCCTTGATATTTAGTCGTTTTCAGCCAATTTTCTGGATTTTTAAAAATTTCACTCTTTTGTGAAAATATCCACTAAATGAGGGAATACTATGTGTGAGGGTACCCCAGGAGAGTTCCAAATGTGTGTGGGTAGAATAGATATCCCACGGAGGTAAAATTGAAAAAAGTTTTAAAAAAATTTTTTTTAGACTTAGTCATTTTTCCTGCATTTATCAGACTTTCAGATAGGGCAAATGTCAGTGAGCGTTTCGATTTCAGTTCCAGAGTTATTCACCCAATGAGTCCTTGATATTTAGTCGTTTTCAGCCAATATTTAGGATTTTTGAAAATTTCACTTTTTTGCGAAAATATCCACTAAATGAGGGAATAATATGTGTGAGGGTACCCCAGGAGAGTTCCAAATGTGTGTGGGTAGAATATATATCCCACAGGGGTAAAATTGAAAAAAGTTGAAAAATTTTTTTTTTTGGACTTAGTCATTTTTCGTGCGTTTATCAGACTTTCAGATAGGGCAAATGTCAGTGAGCGTTTCGATTTCAGTTCCAGAGTGATTCGCCCAATGAGTCCTTGATATTTAGTCGTTTTCATCCAATATTTTGGATTTTTGAAAATTTCACTTTTTTGCGAAAATATCCACTAAATGAGGGAATAATATGTGTGAGGGTACCCCAGGAGAGTTCCAAATGTGTTTGGGTAGAATAGATATCCCACGGGGGTAAAATTGAAAAAAGTTGAAAAAAAAATTTTTTTAGACTTAGTCATTTTTCCTGCGTTTATCAGACTTTCAGATAGGGGAAATGTCAGTGAGCGTTCCGATTTCAGTTCCAGAGCGATTCGCCAATGAGTCCTTGATATTTAGTCGTTTTCTGCCAATTTTTCTGGATTTTTGAAAATTTCACTTTTTTGTGAAAATACCCACTAAATGAGGGAATAATATGTGTGAGGGTACCCCAGGAGAGTTCCAAATGTGTGTGGGTAGAATATATATCCCACGGGGGTAAAATTGAAAAAAGTTGAAAAAAATTTTTTTTTGCACTTAGTCATTTTTCCGGCGTTTATCAGACTTTCAGATAGGAGAAATGTCAGTGAGCATTCCGATTTCAGTTCCAGAGCGATTCGCCCAATGAGTCCTTGATATTTAGTCGTTTTCAGCCAATTTTCTGGATTTTTGAAAATTTCACTTTTTTGTGAAAATATCCACTAAATGAGGGAATAATATGTGTGAGGGTACCCCAGGAGAGTTCCAAATGTGTGTGGGTAGAATATATATCCCACGGGGGTAGAATTGAAAAAAGTTGAAAAAAATTTTTTTTTGGACTTAGTCATTTTTCCGGCGTTTATCAGACTTTCAGATAGGAGAAATGTCAGTGAGCATTCCGATTTCAGTTCCAGAGCGATTCGCCCAATGAGTCCTTGATATTTAGTCGTTTTCAGCCAATTTTCTGGATTTTTAAAAATTTCACTCTTTTGTGAAAATATCCACTAAATGAGGGAATACTATGTGTGAGGGTACCCCAGGAGAGTTCCAAATGTGTGTGGGTAGAATAGATATCCCACGGAGGTAAAATTGAAAAAAGTTTAAAAAAAAATTTTTTTAGACTTAGTCATTTTTCCTGCATTTATCAGACTTTCAGATAGGGCAAATGTCAGTGAGCGTTTCGATTTCAGTTCCAGAGTGATTCACCCAATGAGTCCTTGATATTTAGTCGTTTTCAGCCAATATTTTGGATTTTTGAAAATTTCACTTTTTTGCGAAAATATCCACTAAATGAGGGAATAATATGTGTGAGGGTACCCCAGGAGAGTTCCAAATGTGTTTGGGTAGAATAGATATCCCACGGGGGTAAAATTGAAAAAAGTTGAAAAAAAAATTTTTTTAGACTTAGTCATTTTTCCTGCATTTATCAGACTTTCAGATAGGGCAAATGTCAGTGAGCGTTTCGATTTCAGTTTCAGAGTGATTCACCCAATGAGTCCTTGATATTTAGTCGTTTTCAGCCAATATTTTGGATTTTTGAAAATTTCACTTTTTTGTGAAAATATCCACTAAATGAGGGAATAATATGTGTGAGGGTACCCCAGGAGAGTTCCAAATGTGTGTGGGTAGAATATATATCCCACGGGGGTAAAATTGAAAAAAGTTGAAAAATTTTTTTTTTTGGACTTAGTCATTTTTCCTGCGTTTATCAGACTTTCAGATAGGGGAAATGTCAGTGAGCGTTCCGATTTCAGTTCCAGAGCGATTCGCCCAATGAGTCCTTGATATTTAGTCGTTTTCTGCCAATTTTTCTGGATTTTTGAAAATTTCACTTTTTTGTGAAAATACCCACTAAATGAGGGAATAATATGTGTGAGGGTACCCCAGGAGAGTTCCAAATGTGTGTGGGTAGAATATATATCCCACGGGGGTAAAATTGAAAAAAGTTGAAAAAAATTTTTTTTTGCACTTAGTCATTTTTCCGGCGTTTATCAGACTTTCAGTTAGGGGAAATGTCAGTGAGCATTTCGATTTCAGTTCCAGAGCGATTCACCCAATGAGTCCTTGATATTTAGTCGTTTTCAGCCAATATTTTGGATTTTTGAAAATTTCACTTTTTTGTGAAAATATCCACTAAATGAGGGAATAATATGTGTAAGGGTACCCCAGGAGAGTTCCAAATGTGTGTTGGTAGAATATATATCCCACGGGGGTAAAATTGAAAAAAGTTGAAAAAAAATTTTTTTTGGACTTAGTCATTTGTCCGGCGTTTATCAGACTTTCAGATAGGGGAAATGTCAGTGAGCGTTTCGATTTCAGTTCCAGAGTGATTCGCCCAATGAGTCCTTGATATTTAGTCGTTTTCAGCCAATTTTCTAGATTTTTGAAAATTTCACTTTTTTGTGAAAATATCCACTAAATGAGGGAATAATATGTGTGATGGTACCCCAGGAGAGTTCCAAATGTGTGTTGGTAGAATATATATCGCACGGGGGTAAAATTGAAAAAAGTTGAAAAAAAAATTTTTTTGGACTTAGTCATTTCTCCGGCGTTTATCAGACTTTCAGATAGGGGAAATGTCAGTGAGCGTTCCGATTTCAGTTCCAGAGCGATTCGCCCAATGAGTCCTTGATATTTAGTCGTCTTCAGCCAATTTTCTGGATTTTTAAAAATTTCACTCTTTTGTGAAAATATCCACTAAATGAGGGAATACTATGTGTGAGGGTACCCCAGGAGAGTTCCAAATGTGTGTGGGTAGAATATATATCCCACGGTGGTAAAATTGAAAAAAGTTGAAAAAATATTTTTTTTGGACTTAGTCATATTTCAGGCTTTTATCAGACTTTCAGATAGGGGAAATGTCAGTGAGCGTTCCGATTTCAGTTCCAGAGCGATTCGCCCAATGAGTCCTTGATATTTAGTCATCTTCAGCCAATTTTCTGGATTTTTGAAAATTTCACTTTTTTGTGAAAATATCCACTAAATGAAGGAATAATATGTGTGAGGGTACCCCAGGAGAGTTCCAAATGTGTGTGGTTAGAATATATATCCCACGGGGGTAAAATTGAAAAAAGTTGAAAAAAATTTTTTTTTGGACTTAGTCATTTTTCCGGCGTTTATCAGTCTTTCCGAGAGGGGAAATGTGAGTGAGCGTTCCGATTTCAGTTACAGAGCGATTCGCCCAATGAGTCCTTGATATTTAGTCGTTTTCAGCCAATTTTCTGGATTTTTGAAAATTTCACTTTTTTGTGAAAATATCCACTAAATGAGGGAATAATATGTGTGAGGGTACCCCAGGAGAGTTCCAAATGTGTGTGGGTAGAATATATTTCCCACGGGGGTAGAATTGAAAAAAGTTGAAAAAAAATTTTTTTTGGACTTAGTCATTTTTCCGGCGTTTATCAGACTTTCAGATAGGAGAAATGTCAGTGAGCGTTCCGATTTCAGTTCCAGAGCGATTCGCCCAATGAGTCCTTGATATTTAGTCGTTTTCAGCCAATTTTCTGGATTTTTAAAAATTTCACTTTTTTGTGAAAATATCCACTAAATGAGGAAATAATATGTGTGAGGGTACCCCAGGAGAGTTAAAAATGTGTGTGGGTAGAATATATATCCCACGGTGGTAAAATTTAAAAAAGTTGAAAAAATTTTTTTTTTGGACTTAGTCATATTTCAGGCTTTTATCAGACTTTCAGATAGGGGAAATGTCAGTGAGCGTTCCGATTTCAGTTCCAGAGCGATTCGCCCAATGAGTCCTTGATATTTAGTCGTTTTCAGCCAATTTTCTAGATTCTTGAAAATTTCACTTTTTTGTGAATATATCCACTAAATGAGGGAATAATATCTGTGAGGGTACCCCAGGAGAGTTCCAAATGTGTGTGGGTAGAATATATATCCCACGGGGGTAAAACAGAAAAAAGTTGAAAAATTATTTTTTTTGGACTTAGTCATTTTTCCGGCGTTTATCATACTTTCAGATAGGGGAAATGTCAGTGAGCGTTCAGATTTCAGTTCCAGAGCGATTCGCCCAATGAGTCTTTGATATTTAGTAGTTTTCAGCCAATTTTCTGGATTTTTAAAAATTTCACTCTTTTGTGAAAATATCCACTAAATGAGGGAATACTATGTGTGAGGGTACCCCAGGAGAGTTCCAAATGTGTGTGGGTAGAATATATATCCCACGGGGGTAAAATTGAAAAAAGTTGAAAACATTTTTTTTTTGGACTTAGTCATTTTTCGTGCGTTTATCAGACTTTCAGATAAGTCAAATGTCAGTGAGCGTTTCGATTTCAGTTCCAGAGTGATTCGCCCAATGAGTCCTTGATATTTAGTCGTTTTCAGCCAATTTTCTAGATTTTTGAAAATTTCACTTTTTTGTGAATATATCCCCTAAATGAGGGAATAATAACTGTGAGGGTACCCCAGGAGAGTTCCAAATGTTTGTGGGTAGAATATATATCCCACGGGGGTAAAACTGAAAAAAGTTGAAAAATATTTTTTTTTGGACTTAGTCATTTTTCCGGCGTTTATCAGACTTTCAGATAGGGGAAATGTCAGTGAGTGTTCCGATTTCAGTTCCAGAGCGATTCGGCCAATGAGTCCTTGATATTTAGTTGTTTTCAGCCAATTTTCTGGATTTTTGAAAATTTCACTTTTTTTTGAAAATATCCACTAAATGAGGGAATAATATGTGTGAGGGTAACCCAGGAGAGTTCCAAATGTGTGTGTGTAGAAAATATATCCCACGGGGGTAAAATTGAAAAAAGTTGAAATTTTTTTTTTTTTGGACTTAGTCATTTTTCGTGCGTTTATCAGACTTTCAGATAGGGCAAATGTCAGTGAGCGTTTCGATTTCAGTTCCAGAGTGATTCGCCCAATGAGTCCTTGATATTTAGTCGTTTTCATCCAATATTTTGGATTTTTGAAAATTTCACTTTTTTGCGAAAATATCCACTAAATGAGGGAATAATATGTGTGAGGGTACCCCAGGAGAGTTCCAAATGTGTGTGGGTAGAATATATATCCCACGGGGGTACAATTGAAAAAAGTTGAAAAAAAATTTTTTTTGGACTTAGTCATTTTTCCGGCGTTTATCAGACTTTCAGATAGGGGAAATGTCAGTGAGCGTTCAGATTTCAGTTCTAGAGCGATTCGCCCAATGAGTCCTTGATATTTAGTCGTCTTCAGCCAATTTTCTGGATTTTTAAAAATTTCACTCTTTTGTGAAAATATCCACTAAATGAGGGAATACTATGTGTGAGGGTACCCCAGGACAGTTCCAAATGTGTGTGGGTAGAATATATATCCCACGGGGGTAAAATTGAAAAAAGTTGAAAAATTTTTTTTTTTTGGACTTAGTCATTTTTCCTGCGTTTATCAGACTTTCAGATAGGGGAAATGTCAGTGAGCGTTAAGATTTCAGTTCCAGAGCGATTCGCCCAATGAGTCCTTGATATTTAGTCGTTTTCAGCCAATTTTCTAGATTTTTGAAAATTTCACTTTTTTGTGAAAATATCCACTAAATGAGGGAATAATATGTGTGATGGTACCCCAGGAGAGTTCCAAATGTGTGTTGGTAGAATATATATCGCACGGGGGTAAAATTGAAAAAAGTTGAAAAAAAAATTTTTTTGGACTTAGTCATTTCTCCGGCGTTTATCAGACTTTCAGATAGGGGAAATGTCAGTGAGCGTTCCGATTTCAGTTCCAGAGCGATTCGCCCAATGAGTCCTTGATATTTAGTCGTCTTCAGCCAATTTTCTGGATTTTTAAAAATTTCACTCTTTTGTGAAAATATCCACTAAATGAGGGAATACTATGTGTGAGGGTACCCCAGGAGAGTTCCAAATGTGTGTGGGTAGAATATATATCCCACGGTGGTAAAATTGAAAAAAGTTGAAAAAATATTTTTTTTGGACTTAGTCATATTTCAGGCTTTTATCAGACTTTCAGATAGGGGAAATGTCAGTGAGCGTTCCGATTTCAGTTCCAGAGCGATTCGCCCAATGAGTCCTTGATATTTAGTCATCTTCAGCCAATTTTCTGGATTTTTGAAAATTTCACTTTTTTGTGAAAATATCCACTAAATGAAGGAATAATATGTGTGAGGGTACCCCAGGAGAGTTCCAAATGTGTGTGGTTAGAATATATATCCCACGGGGGTAAAATTGAAAAAAGTTGAAAAAAATTTTTTTTTGGACTTAGTCATTTTTCCGGCGTTTATCAGTCTTTCCGAGAGGGGAAATGTGAGTGAGCGTTCCGATTTCAGTTACAGAGCGATTCGCCCAATGAGTCCTTGATATTTAGTCGTTTTCAGCCAATTTTCTGGATTTTTGAAAATTTCACTTTTTTGTGAAAATATCCACTAAATGAGGGAATAATATGTGTGAGGGTACCCCAGGAGAGTTCCAAATGTGTGTGGGTAGAATATATATCCCACGGGGGTAGAATTGAAAAAAGTTGAAAAAAAATTTTTTTTGGACTTAGTCATTTTTCCGGCGTTTATCAGACTTTCAGATAGGAGAAATGTCAGTGAGCGTTCCGATTTCAGATCCAGAGCGATTCGCCCAATGAGTCCTTGATATTTAGTCGTTTTCAGCCAATTTTCTGGATTTTTAAAAATTTCACTTTTTTGTGAAAATATCCACTAAATGAGGAAATAATATGTGTGAGGGTACCCCAGGAGAGTTAAAAATGTGTGTGGGTAGAATATATATCCCACGGTGGTAAAATTTAAAAAAGTTGAAAAAATTTTTTTTTTGGACTTAGTCATATTTCAGGCTTTTATCAGACTTTCAGATAGGGGAAATGTCAGTGAGCGTTCCGATTTCAGTTCCAGAGCGATTCGCCCAATGAGTCCTTGATATTTAGTCGTTTTCAGCCAATTTTCTAGATTCTTGAAAATTTCACTTTTTTGTGAATATATCCACTAAATGAGGGAATAATATCTGTTAGGGTACCCCAGGAGAGTTCCAAATGTGTGTGGGTAGAATATATATCCCACGGGGGTAAAATTGAAAAAAGTTGAAAAATTTTTTTTTTTGGACTTAGTCATTTTTCCGGCGTTTATCAGTCTTTCCGAGAGGGGAAATGTGAGTGAGCGTTCCGATTTCAGTTCCAGAGCGATTCGCCCAATGAGTCCTTGATATTTAGTCGTTTTCAGCCAATTTTCTAGATTTTTGAAAATTTCACTTTTTTGTGAAAATATCCACTAAATGAGGGAATAATATGTGTGAGGGTACCCCAGGAGAGTTCCAAATGTGCGTGGGTAGAATATATATATCCCACGGGGGTAAAATTGAAAAAAGTTTAAAAAAATTTTTTTTTCCACTTAGTCATTTTTCCGGCGTTTATCAGACTTTCAGATAGGGGAAATGTGAGTGAGCGTTCCGATTTCAGTTCTAGAGCGATTCGCCCAATGAGTCCTTGATATTTAGTCGTTTTCAGCCAATTTTCAGGATTTTTGAAAATTTCACTATTTTGTGAAAATATCTACTAAGTGAGGGAATAATATGTGTGAGGGTACCCCAGGAGAGTTCCAAATGTGTTTGGGTAGAATAGATATCCCACGGGGGTAAAATTGAAAAAAGTTGAAAAAAAAATTTTTTTACACTTAGTCATTTGTCCGGCGTTTATCAGACTTTCAGATAGGGGAAATGTCAGTGAGCGTTCCGATTTCAGTTCCAGAGCGATTCGCCCAATGAGTCCTTGATATTTAGTCGTTTTCAGCCAATATTTTGGATTTTTTTTGAAAATTTCACTTTTTTGTGAAAATATCCACTAAATGAGGGAATAATATGTGTGATGGTACCCCAGGAGAGTTCCAAATGTGTGTTGGTAGAATATATATCGCACGGGGGTAAAATTGAAAAAAGTTGAAAAAAAAATTTTTTTGGACTTAGTCATTTCTCCGGCGTTTATCAGACTTTCAGATAGGGGAAATGTCAGTGAGCGTTCCGATTTCAGTTCCAGAGCGATTCGCCCAATGAGTCCTTGATATTTAGTCGTTTTCAGCCAATTTTCTGGATTTTTAAAAATTTCACTTTTTTGTGAAAATATCCACTAAATGAGGAAATAATATGTGTGAGGGTACCCCAGGAGAGTTCCAAATGTGTGTGGGTAGAATATATATCCCACGGTGGGAAAATTGAAAAAAGTTGAAAAAAATTTTTTTTTGGACTTAGTCATATTTCAGGCTTTTATCAGACTTTCAGATAGGGGAAATGTCAGTGAGCGTTCCGATTTCAGTTCCAGAGCGATTCACCCAATGAGTCCTTGATATTTAGTCGTCTTCAGCCAATTTTCTGGATTTTTGAAAATTTCACTTTTTTGTGAAAATATCCACTAAATGAAGGAATAATATGTGTGAGGGTACCCCAGGAGAGTTCCAAATGTGTGTGGTTGGAATATATATCCCACGGGGGTAAAATTGAAAAAAGTTGAAAAAAATTTTTTTTTGGACTTAGTCATTTTTCCGGCGTTTATCAGTCTTTCCGAGAGGGGAAATGTGAGTGAGCGTTCCGATTTCAGTTACAGAGCGATTCGCCCAATGAGTCCTTGATATTTAGTCGTTTTCAGCCAATTTTCAGGATTTTTAAAAATTTCACTTTTTTGTGAAAATATCCACTAAATGAGGAAATAATATGTGTGAGGGTACCCCAGGAGAGTTAAAAATGTGTGTGGGTAGAATATATATCCCACGGTGGTAAAATTTAAAAAAGTTGAAAAAATTTTTTTTTTGGACTTAGTCATATTGCAGGCTTTTATCAGACTTTCAGATAGGGGAAATGTCAGTGAGCATTCCGATTTCAGTTCCAGAGCGATTCGCCCAATGAGTCCTTGATATTTAGTCGTTTTCAGCCAATTTTCTAGATTCTTGAAAATTTCACTTTTTTGTGAATATATCCACTAAATGAGGGAATACTATGTGTGAGGGTACCCCAGGAGAGTTCCAAATGTGTGTGGGTAGAATATATATCCCACGGGGGTAAAACAGAAAAAAGTTGAAAAATAATTTTTTTTGGACTTAGTCATTTTTCCGGCGTTTATCATACTTTCAGATAGGGGAAATGTCAGTGAGCGTTCAGATTTCAGTTCCAGAGCGATTCGCCCAATGAGTCTTTGATATTTAGAAGTTTTCAGCCAATTTTCTGGATTTTTAAAAATTTCACTTTTTTGTGAAAATATCCACTAAATGAGGGAATACTATGTGTGAGGGTACCCCAGGAGAGTTCCAAATGTGTGTGGGTAGAATATATATCCCACGGGGGTAAAATTGAAAAAAGTTGAAAACATTTTTTTTTTGGACTTAGTCATTTTTCCGGCGTTTATCAGACTTTCAGATAGGGGAAATGTCAGAGAGTGTTCCGATTTCAGTTCCAGAGCGATTCGGCCAATGAGTCCTTGATATTTCGTTGTTTTCAGCCAATTTTCTGGATTTTTGAAAATTTCACTTTTTTTTTAAAATATCCACTAAATGAGGGAATAATATGTGTGAGGGTAACGCAGGAGAGTTCCAAATGTGTGTGGGTAGAATATATATCCCACGGGGGTAAAATTGAAAAAAGTTGAAAGTTTTTTTTTTTTGGACTCAGTCATTTTTCGTGCGTTTATCAGACTTTCAGATAAGTCAAATGTCAGTGAGCGTTTCGATTTCAGTTCCAGAGTGATTCGCCCAATGAGTCCTTGATATTTAGTCGTTTTCAGCCAATATTTTGGATTTTTGAAAATTTCACTTTTTTGCGAAAATATCCACTAAATGAGGGAATAATATGTGTGAGGGTACCCCAGGAGAGTTCCAAATGTGTGTGGGCAGAATATATATCCCACGGGAGTAAAATTGAAAAAAGTTTAAAAAAAAATTTTTTTAGACTTAGTCGTTTTTCCTGCGTTTATCAGACTTTCAGATAGGGCAAATGTCAGTGAGCGCTCCGATTTCAGTTCCAGAGCGATTCGCCCAATGAGTCCTTGATATTTAGTCGTTTTCAGCCAATTTTCTAGATTTTTGAAAATTTCACTTTTTTGTGAATATATCCGCTAAATGAGGGAATAATAACTGTGAGGGTACCCCAGGAGAGTTCCAAATGTTTGTGGGTAGAATATATATCCCACGGGGGTAAAACTGAAAAAAGTTGAAAAATATTTTTTTTTGGAATTAGTCATTTTTCCGGCGTTTATCAGACTTTCAGATAGGGGAAATGTCAGTGAGCGTTCAGATTTCAGTTCCAGAGCGATTCGCCCAATGAGTCCTTGATATTTAGTTGTTTTCAGCCAATTTTCTGGATTTTTAAAAATTTCACTCTTTTGTGAAAATATCCACTAAATGAGGGAATACTATGTGTGAGGGTACCCCAGGAGAGTTCCAAATGTGTGTGGGTAGAATATATATCCCACGGGGGTAAAATTTAAAAAAGTTGAAAAAAATTTTTTTTTGGACTTAGTCATTTTTCCGGCGTTTATCAGACCTTCAGATAGGGGAAATGTGAGTGAGCGTTCCGATTTCAGTTCCAGAGCGATTCGCCCAATGAGTCCTTGATATTTAGTCGTTTTCATCCAATTTTCTGGATTTTTGAAAATTTCACTTTTTTGTGAAAATATCCACTAAATGAGGAAATAATATGTGTGAGGGTACCCCAGGAGAGTTCCAAATGTGTGTGGGTAGAATATATATCCCACGGTGGTAAAATTGAAAAAAGTTGAAAAAATTTTTTTTTTGGACTTAGTCATATTTCAGGCTTTTATCAGACTTTCAGATAGGGGAAATGTCAGTGAGCGTTCCGATTTCAGTTCCAGAGCGATTCGCCCAATGAGTCCTTGATATTTAGTCGTCTTCAGCCAATTTTCTGGATTTTTGAAAATTTCACTTTTTTGTGAAAATATCCACTAAATGAAGGAATAATATGTGTGAGGGTACCCCAGGAGAGTTCCAAATGTGTGTGGTTAGAATATATATCCCACGGGGGTAAAATTGAAAAAAGTTGAAAAAAATTTTTTTTTGGACTTAGTCATTTTTCCGGCGTTTATCAGTATTTCCGAGAGGGGAAATGTGAGTGAGCGTTCCGATTTCAGTTCCAGAGCGATTCGCCCAATGACTCCTTGATATTTAGTCGTTTTCAGCCAATTTTCAGGATTTTTGAAAATTTCACTTTTTTGTGAAAATATCCACTAAATGAGGGAATAATATGTGTGAGGGTACCCCAGGAGAGTTCCAAATGTGTGTGGGTAGAATATATATCCCACGGGGGTAAAACAGAAAAAAGTTGAAAAATAATTTTTTTTGGACTTAGTCATTTTTCCGGCGTTTATCATACTTTCAGATAGGGGAAATGGCAGTGAGCGTTCAGATTTCAGTTCCAGAGCGATTCGCCCAATGAGTCTTTGATATTTAGAAGTTTTCAGCCAATTTTCTGGATTTTTGAAAATTTCACTTTTTTTTAAAAATATCCACTAAATGAGGGAATAATATGTGTGAGGGTAACGCAGGAGAGTTCCAAATGTGTGTGGGTAGAATATATATCCCACGGGGGTAAAATTGAAAAAAGTTGAAAGTTTTTTTTTTTGGACTCAGTCATTTTTCGTGCGTTTATCAGACTTTCAGATAAGTCAAATGTCAGTGAGCGTTTCGATTTCAGTTCCAGAGTGATTCGCCCAATGAGTCCTTGATATTTAGTCGTTTTCAGCCAATATTTTGGATTTTTGAAAATTTCACTTTTTTGCGAAAATATCCACTAAATGAGGGAATAATATGTGTGAGGGTACCCCAGGAGAGTTCCAAATGTGTGTGGGCAGAATATATATCCCACGGGAGTAAAATTGAAAAAAGTTTAAAAAAAAATTTTTTTAGACTTAGTCGTTTTTCCTGCGTTTATCAGACTTTCAGATAGGGCAAATGTCAGTGAGCGCTCCGATTTCAGTTCCAGAGCGATTCGCCCAATGAGTCCTTGATATTTAGTCGTTTTCAGCCAATTTTCTAGATTTTTGAAAATTTCACTTTTTTGTGAATATATCCACTAAATGAGGGAATAATAACTGTGAGGGTACCCCAGGAGAGTTCCAAATGTTTGTGGGTAGAATATATATCCCACGGGGGTAAAACTGAAAAAAGTTGAAAAATATTTTTTTTTGGACTTAGTCATTTTTCCGGCGTTTATCAGACTTTCAGATAGGGGAAATGTCAGTGAGCGTTCAGATTTCAGTTCCAGAGCGATTCGCCCAATGAGTCCTTGATATTTAGTTGTTTTCAGCCAATTTTCTGGATTTTTAAAAATTTCACTCTTTTGTGAAAATATCCACTAAATGAGGGAATACTATGTGTGAGGGTACCCCAGGAGAGTTCCAAATGTGTGTGGGTAGAATATATATCCCACGGGGGTAAAATTTAAAAAAGTTGAAAAAAATTTTTTTTTGGACTTAGTCATTTTTCCGGCGTTTATCAGACCTTCAGATAGGGGAAATGTGAGTGAGCGTTCCGATTTCAGTTCCAGAGCGATTCGCCCAATGAGTCCTTGATATTTAGTCGTTTTCATCCAATTTTCTGGATTTTTGAAAATTTCACTTTTTTGTGAAAATATCCACTAAATGAGGGAATAATATGTGTGAGGGTACCCCAGGAGAGTTCCAAATGTGTGTGGGTAGAATATATATCCCACGGGGGTAGAATTGAAAAAAGTTGAAAAAATTTTTTTTTTGGACTTAGTCATTTTTCTGGCGTTTATCAGACCTTCAGATAGGGGAAATGTGAGTGAGCATTCCGATTTCAGTTCCAGAGCGATTCGCCCAATGAGTCCTTGATATTTAGTCGTTTTCAACCAATTTTCTGGATTTTTAAAAATTTCACTTTTTTGTGAAAATATCCACTAAATGAGGAAATAATATGTGTGAGGGTACCCCAGGAGAGTTCCAAATGTGTGTGGGTAGAATATATATCCCACGGTGGTAAAATTGAAAAAAGTTGAAAAAATTTTTTTTTTGGACTTAGTCATATTTCAGGCTTTTATCAGACTTTCAGATAGGGGAAATGTCAGTGAGCGTTCCGATTTCAGTTCCAGAGCGATTCGCCCAATGAGTCCTTGATATTTAGTCGTCTTCAGCCAATTTTCTGGATTTTTGAAAATTTCACTTTTTTGTGAAAATATCCACTAAATGAAGGAATAATATGTGTGAGGGTACCCCAGGAGAGTTCCAAATGTGTGTGGTTAGAATATATATCCCACGGGGGTAAAATTGAAAAAAGTTGAAAAAAATTTTTTTTTGGACTTAGTCATTTTTCCGGCGTTTATCAGTATTTCCGAGAGGGGAAATGTGAGTGAGCGTTCCGATTTCAGTTCCAGAGCGATTCGCCCAATGAGTCCTTGATATTTAGTTGTTTTCAGCCAATTTTCTGGATTTTTAAAAATTTCACTCTTTTGTGAAAATATCCACTAAATGAGGGAATACTATGTGTGAGGGTACCCCAGGAGAGATCCAAATGTGTGTGGGTAGAATATATATCCCACGGTGGTAAAATTGAAAAAAGTTGAAAAAAATTTTTTTTTGGACTTAGTCATTTTTCCGGCGTTTATCAGTATTTCCGAGAGGGGAAATGTGAGTGAGCGTTCCGATTTCAGTTCCAGAGCGATTCGGCCAATGAGTCCTTGATATTTCGTTGTTTTCAGCCAATTTTCTGGATTTTTGAAAATTTCACTTTTTTTTTAAAATATCCACTAAATGAGGGAATAATATGTGTGAGGGTAACGCAGGAGAGTTCCAAATGTGTGTGGGTAGAATATATATCCCACGGGGGTAAAATTGAAAAAAGTTGAAAGTTTTTTTTTTTTGGACTCAGTCATTTTTCGTGCGTTTATCAGACTTTCAGATAAGTCAAATGTCAGTGAGCGTTTCGATTTCAGTTCCAGAGTGATTCGCCCAATGAGTCCTTGATATTTAGTCGTTTTCAGCCAATATTTTGGATTTTTGAAAATTTCACTTTTTTGCGAAAATATCCACTAAATGAGGGAATAATATGTGTGAGGGTACCCCAGGAGAGTTCCAAATGTGTGTGGGCAGAATATATATCCCACGGGAGTAAAATTGAAAAAAGTTTAAAAAAAAATTTTTTTAGACTTAGTCGTTTTTCCTGCGTTTATCAGACTTTCAGATAGGGCAAATGTCAGTGAGCGCTCCGATTTCAGTTCCAGAGCGATTCGCCCAATGAGTCCTTGATATTTAGTCGTTTTCAGCCAATTTTCTAGATTTTTGAAAATTTCACTTTTTTGTGAATATATCCACTAAATGAGGGAATAATAACTGTGAGGGTACCCCAGGAGAGTTCCAAATGTTTGTGGGTAGAATATATATCCCACGGGGGTAAAACTGAAAAAAGTTGAAAAATATTTTTTTTTGGACTTAGTCATTTTTCCGGCGTTTATCAGACTTTCAGATAGGGGAAATGTCAGTGAGCGTTCAGATTTCAGTTCCAGAGCGAATCGCCCAATGAGTCCTTGATATTTAGTTGTTTTCAGCCAATTTTCTGGATTTTTAAAAATTTCACTCTTTTGTGAAAATATCCACTAAATGAGGGAATACTATGTGTGAGGGTACCCCAGGAGAGATCCAAATGTGTGTGGGTAGAATATATATCCCACGGTGGTAAAATTGAAAAAAGTTGAAAAAAATTTTTTTTTGGACTTAGTCATTTTTCCGGCGTTTATCAGTATTTCCGAGAGGGGAAATGTGAGTGAGCGTTCCGATTTCAGTTCCAGAGCGATTCGCCCAATGAGTCCTTGATATTTAGTCGTTTTCAACCAATTTTCTGGATTTTTAAAAATTTAACTTTTTTGTGAAAATATCCACTAAATGAGGAAATAATATGTGTGAGGGTACCCCAGGAGAGTTCCAAATGTGTGTGGGTAGAATATATATCCCACGGGGGTAAAATTGAAAAAAGTTGAAAAAATTTTTTTTTTGGACTTAGTCATATTTCAGGCTTTTATCAGACTTTCAGATAGGGGAAATGTCAGTGAGCGTTCCGATTTCAGTTCCAGAGCGATTCGCCCAATGAGTCCTTGATATTTAGTCGTTTTCAGCCAATTTTCTAGATTCTTGAAAATTTCACTTTTTTGTGAATATATCCACTAAATGAGGGAATAATATCTGTGAGGGTACCCCAGGAGAGTTCCAAATGTGTGTGGGTAGAATATATATCCCACGGGGGTAAAACAGAAAAAAGTTGAAAAATAATTTTTTTTGGACTTAGTCATTTTTCCGGCGTTTATCATACTTTCAGATAGGGGAAATGTCAGTGAGCGTTCAGATTTCAGTTCCAGAGCGATTCGGCCAATGAGTCCTTGATATTTCGTTGTTTTCAGCCAATTTTCTGGATTTTTGAAAATTTCACTTTTTTTTTAAAATATCCACTAAATGAGGGAATAATATGTGTGAGGGTAACGCAGGAGAGTTCCAAATGTGTGTGGGTAGAATATATATCCCACGGGGGTAAAATTGAAAAAAGTTGAAAGTTTTTTTTTTTTGGACTCAGTCATTTTTCGTGCGTTTATCAGACTTTCAGATAAGTCAAATGTCAGTGAGCGTTTCGATTTCAGTTCCAGAGTGATTCGCCCAATGAGTCCTTGATATTTAGTCGTTTTCAGCCAATATTTTGGATTTTTGAAAATTTCACTTTTTTGCGAAAATATCCACTAAATGAGGGAATAATATGTGTGAGGGTACCCCAGGAGAGTTCCAAATGTGTGTGGGCAGAATATATATCCCACGGGAGTAAAATTGAAAAAAGTTTAAAAAAAAATTTTTTTAGACTTAGTCGTTTTTCCTGCGTTTATCAGACTTTCAGATAGGGCAAATGTCAGTGAGCGCTCCGATTTCAGTTCCAGAGCGATTCGCCCAATGAGTCCTTGATATTTAGTCGTTTTCAGCCAATTTTCTAGATTTTTGAAAATTTCACTTTTTTGTGAATATATCCGCTAAATGAGGGAATAATAACTGTGAGGGTACCCCAGGAGAGTTCCAAATGTTTGTGGGTAGAATATATATCCCACGGGGGTAAAACTGAAAAAAGTTGAAAAATATTTTTTTTTGGACTTAGTCATTTTTCCGGCGTTTATCAGACTTTCAGATAGGGGAAATGTCAGTGAGCGTTCAGATTTCAGTTCCAGAGCGATTCGCCCAATGAGTCCTTGATATTTAGTTGTTTTCAGCCAATTTTCTGGATTTTTAAAAATTTCACTCTTTTGTGAAAATATCCACTAAATGAGGGAATACTATGTGTGAGGGTACCCCAGGAGAGTTCCAAATGTGTGTGGGTAGAATATATATCCCACGGGGGTAAAATTTAAAAAAGTTGAAAAAAATTTTTTTTTGGACTTAGTCATTTTTCCGGCGTTTATCAGACCTTCAGATAGGGGAAATGTGAGTGAGCGTTCCGATTTCAGTTCCAGAGCGATTCGCCCAATGAGTCCTTGATATTTAGTCGTTTTCATCCAATTTTCTGGATTTTTGAAAATTTCACTTTTTTGTGAAAATATCCACTAAATGAGGGAATAATATGTGTGAGGGTACCCCAGGAGAGTTCCAAATGTGTGTGGGTAGAATATATATCCCACGGGGGTAGAATTGAAAAAAGTTGAAAAAATTTTTTTTTTGGACTTAGTCATTTTTCTGGCGTTTATCAGACCTTCAGATAGGGGAAATGTGAGTGAGCATTCCGATTTCAGTTCCAGAGCGATTCGCCCAATGAGTCCTTGATATTTAGTCGTCTTCAGCCAATTTTCTGGATTTTTGAAAATTTCACTTTTTTGTGAAAATATCCACTAAATGAAGGAATAATATGTGTGAGGGTACCCCAGGAGAGTTCCAAATGTGTGTGGTTAGAATATATATCCCACGGGGGTAAAATTGAAAAAAGTTGAAAAAAATTTTTTTTTGGACTTAGTCATTTTTCCGGCGTTTATCAGTATTTCCGAGAGGGGAAATGTGAGTGAGCGTTCCGATTTCAGTTCCAGAGCGATTCGCCCAATGACTCCTTGATATTTAGTCGTTTTCAGCCAATTTTCAGGATTTTTGAAAATTTCACTTTTTTGTGAAAATATCCACTAAATGAGGGAATAATATGTGTGAGGGTACCCCAGGAGAGTTCCAAATGTGTGTGGGTAGAATATATATCCCACGGGGGTAGAATTGAAAAAAGTTTAAAAAAAATTTTTTTTGGACTTAGTCATTTTTCCGGCGTTTATCAGACTTTCAGAGAGGAGAAATGTCAGTGAGCGTTCCGATTTCAGTTCCAGAGCGATTCGCCCAATGAGTCCTTGATATTTCGTCGTTTTCAGCCAATTTTCTGGATTTTTGAAAATTTCACTTTTTTGTGAATATATCCACTAAATGAGGGAATAATAACTGTGAGGGTACCCCAGGAGAGTTCCAAATGTTTGTGGGTAGAATATATATCCCACGGGGGTAAAACTGAAAAAAGTTGAAAAATATTTTTTTTTGGACTTAGTCATTTTTCCGGCGTTTATCAGACTTTCAGATAGGGGAAATGACAGTGAGCATTCAGATTTCAGTTCCAGAGCGATTCGCCCAATGAGTCCTTGATATTTAGTCGTTTTCAGCCAATTTTCTGGATTTTTGAAAATTTCACTTTTTTGTGAAAATATCCACTAAATGAGGAAATAATATGTGTGAGGGTACCCCAGGAGAGTTCCAAATGTGTGTGGGTAGAATATATATCCCACGGTGGTAAAATTGAAAAAAATTGAAAAAAAATTTTTTTTTTTGGACTTAGTCATTTGTCCGGCGTTTATCAGACTTTCAGATAGGGCAAATGTCAGTGAGCGTTTCGATTTCAGTTCCAGAGTGATTCACCCAATGAGTCCTTGATATTTAGTCGTTTTCAGCCAATATTTTGGATTTTTGAAAATTTCACTTTTTTGTGAAAATATCCACTAAATGAGGGAATAATATGTGTGAGGGTACCCCAGGAGAGTTCCAAATGTGTGTGGGCAGAATATATATCCCACGGGAGTAAAATTGAAAAAAGTTTAAAAAAAATTTTTTTTATACTTAGTCGTTTTTCCTGCGTTTATCAGACTTTCAGATAGGGCAAATGTCAGTGAGCGCTTCGATTTCATTTCCAGAGTGATTCGCCCAATGAGTCCTTGATATTTAGTCGTTTTCAGCCAATTTTCTGGATTTTTGAAAATTTCACTTTTTTGTGAATATATCCACTAAATGAGGGAATAATAACTGTGAGGGTACCCCAGGAGAGTTCCAAATGTTTGTGGGTAGAATATATATCCCACGGGGGTAAAACTGAAAAAAGTTGAAAAATATTTTTTTTTGGACTTAGTCATTTTTCCGGCGTTTATCAGACTTTCAGATAGGGGAAATGTCAGTGAGCGTTCAGATTTCAGTTCCAGAGCGATTCGCCCAATGAGTCCTTGATATTTAGTTGTTTTCAGCCAATTTTCTGGATTTTTAAAAATTTCACTCTTTTGTGAAAATATCCACTAAATGAGGGAATACTATGTGTGAGGGTACCCCAGGAGAGTTCCAAATGTGTGTGGGTAGAATATATATCCCACGGGGGTAAAATTTAAAAAAGTTGAAAAAAATTTTTTTTTGGACTTAGTCATTTTTCCGGCGTTTATCAGACCTTCAGATAGGGGAAATGTGAGTGAGCGTTCCGATTTCAGTTCCAGAGCGATTCGCCCAATGAGTCCTTGATATTTAGTCGTTTTCATCCAATTTTCTGGATTTTTGAAAATTTCACTTTTTTGTGAAAATATCCACTAAATGAGGGAATAATATGTGTGAGGGTACCCCAGGAGAGTTCCAAATGTGTGTGGGTAGAATATATATCCCACGGGGGTAGAATTGAAAAAAGTTGAAAAAATTTTTTTTTTGGACTTAGTCATATTTCAGGCTTTTATCAGACTTTCAGATAGGGGAAATGTCAGTGAGCGTTCCGATTTCAGTTCCAGAGCGATTCGCCCAATGAGTCCTTGATATTTAGTCGTTTTCAGCCAATTTTCTAGATTTTTGAAAATTTCACTTTTTTGTGAATATATCCACTAAATGAGGGAATAATAACTGTGAGGGTACCGCAGGAGAGTTCCAAATGTTTGTGGGTAGAATATATATCCCACGGGGGTAAAACTGAAAAAAGTTGAAAAATATTTTTTTTTGGACTTAGTCATTTTTCCGGCGTTTATCAGACTTTCAGATAGGGGAAATCACAGTGAGCATTCAGATTTCAGTTCCAGAGCGATTCACCCAATGAGTCCTTGATATTTAGTCGTTTTCAGCCAATTTTCTGGATTTTTGAAAATTTCACTTTTTTGTGAAAATATCCACTAAATGAGGAAATAATATGTGTGAGGGTACCCCAGGAGAGTTCCAAATGTGTGTGGGTAGAATATATATCCCACGGTGGTAAAATTGAAAAAAATTGAAAAAAAATTTTTTTTTTTGGACTTAGTCATTTGTCCGGCGTTTATCAGACTTTCAGATAGGGGAAATGTCAGTGAGCGTTCCGATTTCAGTTCCAGAGCGATTCGCCCAATGAGTCCTTGATATTTAGTCGTTTTCAGCCAATTTTCTGGATTTTTGAAAATTTCACTTTTTTGTGAAAATATCCACTAAATGAGGGAATAATATGTGTGAGGGTACCCCAGGAGAGTTCCAAATGTGTGTGGGTAGAATATATATCCCACGGGGGTAGAATTGAAAAAAGTTGAAAAAAAATTTTTTTTGGACTTAGTCATTTTTCCGGCGTTTATCAGACTTTCAGATAGGAGAAATGTCAGTGAGCGTTCCGATTTCAGTTCCAGAGCGATTCGCCCAATGAGTCCTTGATATTTAGTCGTTTTCAGCCAATTTTCTGGATTTTTGAAAATTTCACTTTTTTGTGAAAATATCCACTAAATGAGGGAATAATATGTGTGAGGGTACCCCAGGAGAGTTCCAAATGTGTGTGGGTAGAATATATATCCCACGGAGGTAAAATTGAAAAAAGATGAAAAAAAATTTTTTTTGGACTTAGTCATTTTTCCGGCTTTTATCAGGCTTTCAGATAAGGGAAATGTCAGTGAGCGTTCTGATTTCCGTTCCAGAGCGATTCGCCCAATGAGTCCTTGATATTTAGTCGTTTTCAGCCAATTTTCTAGATTCTTGAAAATTTCACTTTTTTGTGAATATATCCACTAAATGAGGGAATAATATCTCTGAGGGTACCCCAGGAGAGTTCCAAATGTATGTGGGTAGAATATATATCCCACGGGGGTAAAACAGAAAAAAGTTGAAAAATAATTTTTTTTGGACTAAGTCATTTTTCGTGCGGTTATTAGACTTTCAGATAAGTCAAATGTCAATGAGCGTTTCGATTTCAGTTCCAGAGTGATTCGCCCAATGAGTCCTTGATATTTAGTCGTTTTCAGCCAATATTTTGGATTTTTGAAAATTTCACTTTTTTGCAAAAATATCCACTAAATGAGGGAATAATATGTGTGAGGGTAACCCAGGAGAGTTCCAAATGTGTGTGGGCAGAATATATATCCCACGGGAGTAAAATTGAAAAAAGTTTAAAAAAAAATTTTTTTAGACTTAGTCGTTTTTCCTGCGTTTATCAGACTTTCAGATAGGGCAAATGTCAGTGAGCGCTTCAATTTCATTTCCAGAGTGATTCGCCCTATGAGTCCTTGATATTTAGTCGTTTTCATCCAATTTTCTGGATTTTTAAAAATTTCACTTTTTTGTGAAAATATCCACTAAATGAGGAAATAATATGTGTGAGGGTACCCCAGGAGAGTTCCAAATGTGTGTGGGTAGAATATATGTCCCACGGTGGTAAAATTGAAAAAAGTTGAAAAAATTTTTTTTTTGGACTTAGTCATATTTCAGGCTTTTATCAGACTTTCAGATAGGGGAAATGTCAGTGAGCGTTCCGATTTCAGTTCCAGAGCGATTCGCCCAATGAGTCCTTGATATTTAGTCGTCTTCAGCCAATTTTCTGGATTTTTGAAAATTTCACTTTTTTGTGAAAATATCCACTAAATGAGGGAATAATATGTGTGAGGGTACCCCAGGAGAGTTCCAAATGGGTGTGGGTAGAATATATATCCCACGGGGGTAAAATTGAAAAAAGTTGAAAACATTTTTTTTTTGGACTTAGTCATTTTTCCGGCTTTTATCAGACTTTCAGATAGGGCAAATGTCAGTGAGCGTTTCGATTTCAGTTCCAGAGTGATTCACCCAATGAGTCCTTGATATTTAGTCGTTTTCAGCCAATATTTTGGATTTTTGAAAATTTCACTTTTTTGTGAAAATATCCACTAAATGAGGGAATAATATGTGTGAGGGTACCCCAGGAGAGTTCCAAATGTGTGTGGGCAGAATATATATCCCACGGGAGTAAAATTGAAAAAAGTTTAAAAAAAATTTTTTTTATACTTAGTCGTTTTTCCTGCGTTTATCAGACTTTCAGATAGGGCAAATGTCAGTGAGCGCTTCGATTTCATTTCCAGAGTGATTCGCCCAATGAGTCCTTGATATTTAGTCGTTTTCAGCCAATTTTCTGGATTTTTGAAAATTTCACTTTTTTGTGAAAATATCCACTAAATGAGGGAATAATATGTGTGAGGGTACCCCAGGAGAGTTCCAAATGTGTGTGGGTAGAATATATATCCCACGGGGGTAAAATTGAAAAAAGATGAAAAAAAAATTTTTTTGGACTTAGTCATTTTTCCGGCTTTTATCAGGCTTTCAGATAGGGGAAATGTCAGTGAGCGTTCCGATTTCAGTTCCAGAGCGATTCGCCCAATGAGTCCTTGATATTTAGTCGTCTTCAGCCAATTGTCTGGATTTTTGAAAATTTCACTTTTTTGTGAAAATATCCACTAAACGAAGGAATAATATGTGTGAGGGTACCCCAGGAGAGTTCCAAATGTGTGTGGGTAGAATATATATCCCACGGGGGTAAAATTGAAAAAAGTTGAAAAAAATTTTTTTTTGGACTTAGTCATTTTTCCGGCGTTTATCAGTCTTTCAGAGAGGGGAAATGTGAGTGAGCGTTCCGATTTCAGTTCCAGAGCGATTCGCCCAATGAGTCCTTGATATTTAGTCGTTTTCAGCCAATTTTCAGGATTTTTGAAAATTTCACTTTTTTGTGAAAATATCCACTAAATGAGGGAATAATATGTGTGAGGGTACCCCAGGAGAGTTCCAAATGTGTGTGCGTAGAATATATATCCCACGGGGGTAAAATTGAAAAAAGTTGAAAACATTTTTTTTTTGGACTTAGTCATTTTTCCGGCTTTTATCAGACTTTCAGATAGGGGAAATGTCAGTGAGCGTTCCGATTTCAGTTCCAGAGCGATTCGCCCAATGAGTCCTTGATATTTAGTCGTTTTCAGCCAATTTTCTAGATTCTTGAAAATTTCACTTTTTTGTGAATATATCCACTAAATGAGGGAATAATATCTGTGAGGGTACCCCAGGAGAGTTCCAAATGTGTGTGGGTAGAATATATATCCCACGGGGGTAAAACAGAAAAAAGTTGAAAAATAATTTTTTTTGGACTTAGTCATTTTTCCGGCGTTTATCAGACTTTCAGATAGGGGAAATGTCAGTGAGCGTTCAGATTTCAGTTCCAGAGCGATTCGCCCAATGAGTCTTTGATATTTAGTCGTTTTCAGCCAATTTTCAGGATTTTTGAAAATTTCACTTTTTTGTGAAAATATCCACTAAATGAGGGAATAATATGTGTGAGGGTACCCCAGGAGAGTTCCAAATGTGTGTGTGTAGAATATATATCCCACGGGGGTAAAATTGAAAAAAGATGAAAAAAAAATTTTTTTGGACTTAGTCATTTTTCCGGCTTTTATCAGGCTTTCAGATAGGGGAAATGTCAGTGAGCGTTCCGATTTCAGTTCCAGAGCGATTCGCCCAATGAGTCCTTGATATTTAGTCGTTTTCAGCCAATTTTCTAAATTTTTGAAAATTTCACTTTTTTGTGAATATATCCACTAAATGAGGGAATAATAACTGTGAGGGTACCCCAGGAGAGTTCCAAATGTGTGTGGGTAGAATATATATCCCACGGTGGTAAAATTGAAAAAAGTTGAAAAAATTTTTTTTTTGGACTTAGTCATATTTCAGGCTTTTATCAGACTTTCAGATAGGGGAAATGTCAGTGAGCGTTCCGATTTCAGTTCCAGAGCGATTCGCCCAATGAGTCCTTGATATTTAGTCGTCTTCAGCCAATTTTCTGGATTTTTGAAAATTTCACTTTTTTGTGAAAATATCCACTAAATGAGGGAATACTATGTGTGAGGGTACCCCAGGAGAGTTCCAAATGTGTGTGGGTAGAATAGATATCCCACGGGGGTAAAATTGAAAAAAGATGAAAAATGTTTTTTTTTGGACTTAGTCATTTTTCCGATGTTTATCAGACTTTCAGATAGGGGAAATGGAAGTGAGCGTTCCGATTTCAGTTCCAGAGCGATTCGCCCAATGAGTCCTTGATATTTAGTCGTTATCAGCCAATTTTCTGGATTTTTGAAAATTTCACTTTTTTGCGAAAATATCCACTAAATGAGGGAATAATATGTGTGAGGGTACCCCAGGAGAGTTCCAAATGTGTGTGGGTAGAATATATATCCCACGGGGGTAAAATTGAAAAAAGTTGAAAAAAATATTTTTTTGGACTTAGTCATAATTCAGGCTTTTATCAGACTTTCAGATAGGGGAAATGTCAGTGAGCGTTCCGATTTCAGTTCCAGAGCGATTCGCCCAATGAGTCCTTGATATTTAGTCGTCTTCAGCCAATTTTCAGGATTTTTGAAAATTTCACTTTTTTGTGAAAATATCCACTAAATGAGGGAATAATATGTGTGAGGGTACCCCAGGAGAGTTCCAAATGTGTGTGGGTAGAATATATATCCCACGGGGGTAAAATTGAAAAAAGATGAAAAAAAAATTTTTTTGGACTTAGTCATTTTTCCGGCTTTTATCAGGCTTTCAGATAGGGGAAATGTCAGTGAGCGTTCCGATTTCAGTTCCAGAGCGATTCGCCCAATGAGTCCTTGATATTTAGTCGTTTTCAGCCAATTTTCTAGATTTTTGAAAATTTCACTTTTTTGTGAATATATCCACTAAATGAGGGAATAATAACTGTGAGGGTACCCCAGGAGAGTTCCAAATGTTTGTGGGTAGAATATATATCCCACGGGGGTAAAACTGAAAAAAGTTGAAAAATATTTTTTTTTGGACTTAGTCATTTTTCCGGCGTTTATCAGACTTTCAGATAGGGGAAATGTCAGTGAGCGTTCCGATTTCAGTTCCAGAGCGATTCGCCCAATCAGTCCTTGATATTTAGTCGTTTTCATCCAATTTTCTGGATTTTTGAAAATTTCACTTTTTTGTGAAAATATCCACTAAATGAGGGAATAATATGTGTGAGGGTACCCCAGGAGAGTTCCAAATGTGTGTGGGTAGAATATATATCCCACGGGGGTAGAATTGAAAAAAGTTGAAAAAATTATTTTTTTGGACTTAGTCATATTTCAGGCTTTTATCAGACTTTCAGATAGGGGAAATGTCAGTGAGCGTTCCGATTTCAGTTCCACAGCGATTCGCCCAATGAGTCCTTGATATTTAGTCGTTTTCAGCCAATTTTCAGGATTTTTGAAAATTTCACTTTTTTGTGAAAATATCCACTAAATGAGGGAATAATATGTGTGAGGGTACCCCAGGAGAGTTCCAAATGTGTGTGCGTAGAATATATATCCCACGGGGGTAAAACAGAAAAAAGTTGAAAAATAATTTTTTTTGGACTTAGTCATTTTTCCGGCTTTTATCAGACTTTCAGATAGGGCAAATGTCAGTGAGCGTTTCGATTTCAGTTCCAGAGTGATTCACCCAATGAGTCCTTGATATTTAGTCGTTTTCAGCCAATATTTTGGATTTTTGAAAATTTCACTTTTTTGTGAAAATATCCACTAAATGAGGGAATAATATGTGTGAGGGTACCCCAGGAGAGTTCCAAATGTGTGTGGGCAGAATATATATCCCACGGGAGTAAAATTGAAAAAAGTTTTAAAAAATTTTTTTTTATACTTAGTCGTTTTTCCTGCGTTTATCAGACTTTCAGATAGGGGAAATGTCAGTGAGCGTTCCGATTTCAGTTCCAGAGCGATTCGCCCAATGAGTCCTTGATATTTAGTCGTTTTCAGCCAATTTTCTAGATTCTTGAAAATTTCACTTTTTTGTGAATATATCCACTAAATGAGGGAATAATATCTGTGAGGGTACCCCAGGAGAGTTCCAAATGTGTGTGGGTAGAATATATATCCCACGGGGGTAAAACAGAAAAAAGTTGAAAAATAATTTTTTTTGGACTTAGTCATTTTTCCGGCTTTTATCAGACTTTCAGATAGGGCAAATGTCAGTGAGCGTTTCGATTTCAGTTCCAGAGTGATTCGCCCATTGAGTCCGTGATATTTAGTCGTTTTCAGCCAATTTTCTGGATTTTTGAAAATTTCACTTTTTTGTGAAAATATCCACTAAATGAGGGAATAATATGTGTGAGGGTACCCCAGGAGAGTTCCAAATGTGTGTGTGTAGAATATATATCCCACGGGGGTAAAATTGAAAAAAGATGAAAAAAAAATTTTTTTGGACTTAGTCATTTTTCCGGCTTTTATCAGGCTTTCAGATAGGGGAAATGTCAGTGAGCGTTCCGATTTCAGTTCCAGAGCGATTCGCCCAATGAGTCCTTGATATTTAGTCGTTTTCAGCCAATTTTCTAGATTTTTGAAAATTTCACTTTTTTGTGAATATATCCACTAAATGAGGGAATAATAACTGTGAGGGTACCCCAGGAGAGTTCCAAATGTTTGTGGGTAGAATATATATCCCACGGGGGTAAAACTGAAAAAAGTTGAAAAATATTTTTTTTTGGACTTAGTCATTTTTCCGGCGTTTATCAGACTTTCAGATAGGGGAAATGTGAGTGAGCATTCCCATTTCAGTTCCAGAGCGATTCGCCCAATGAGTCCTTGATATTTAGTCGTTTTCAGCCAATTTTCTGGATTTTTAAAAATTTCACTTTTTTGTGAAAATATCCACTAAATGAGGAAATAATATGTGTGAGGGTACCCCAGGAGAGTTCCAAATGTGTGTGGGTAGAATATATATCCCACGGTGGTAAAATTGAAAAAAGTTTAAAAAATTTTTTTTTTGGACTTAGTCATATTTCAGGCTTTTATCAGACTTTCAGATAGGGGAAATGTCAGTGAGCGTTCCGATTTCAGTTCCAGAGCGATTCGCCCAATGAGTCCTTGATATTTAGTCGTCTTCAGCCAATTTTCTGGATTTTTGAAAATTTCACTTTTTTGTGAAAATATCCACTAAATGAAGGAATAATATGTGTGAGGGTACCCCAGGAGAGTTCCAAATGTGTGTGGGTAGAATATATATCCCACGGGGCTAAAACAGAAAAAAGTTGAAAAATATTTTTTTTTGGACTTAGTCATTTTTCCGGCGTTTATCAGACTTTCAGATAGGGGAAATGTCAGTGAGCGTTCCGATTTCAGTTCCAGAGCGATTCGCCCAATCAGTCCTTGATATTTAGTCGTTTTCATCCAATTTTCTGGATTTTTGAAAATTTCACTTTTTTGTGAAAATATCCACTAAATGAGGGAATAATATGTGTGAGGGTACCCCAGGAGAGTTCCAAATGTGTGTGGGTAGAATATATATCCCACGGGGGTAGAATTGAAAAAAGTTGAAAAAATTTTTTTTTTGGACTTAGTCATATTTCAGGCTTTTATCAGACTTTCAGATAGGGGAAATGTCAGTGAGCGTTCCGATTTCAGTTCCACAGCGATTCGCCCAATGAGTCCTTGATATTTAGTCGTTTTCAGCCAATTTTCAGGATTTTTGAAAATTTCACTTTTTTGTGAAAATATCCACTAAATGAGGGAATAATATGTGTGAGGGTACCCCAGGAGAGTTCCAAATGTGTGTGCGTAGAATATATATCCCACGGGGGTAAAATTGAAAAAAGTTGAAAACATTTTTTTTTTGGACTTAGTCATTTTTCCGGCTTTTATCAGACTTTCAGATAGGGGAAATGTCAGTGAGCGTTCCGATTTCAGTTCCAGAGCGATTCGCCCAATGAGTCCTTGATATTTAGTCGTTTTCAGCCAATTTTCTAGATTCTTGAAAATTTCACTTTTTTGTGAATATATCCACTAAATGAGGGAATAATATCTGTGAGGGTACCCCAGGAGAGTTCCAAATGTGTGTGGGTAGAATATATATCCCACGGGGGTAAAACAGAAAAAAGTTGAAAAATAATTTTTTTTGGACTTAGTCATTTTTCCGGCTTTTATCAGACTTTCAGATAGGGCAAATGTCAGTGAGCGTTTCGATTTCAGTTCCAGAGTGATTCACCCAATGAGTCCTTGATATTTAGTCGTTTTCAGCCAATATTTTGGATTTTTGAAAATTTCACTTTTTTGTGAAAATATCCACTAAATGAGGGAATAATATGTGTGAGGGTACCCCAGGAGAGTTCCAAATGTGTGTGGGCAGAATATATATCCCACGGGAGTAAAATTGAAAAAAGTTTTAAAAAATTTTTTTTTATACTTAGTCGTTTTTCCTGCGTTTATCAGACTTTCAGATAGGGGAAATGTCAGTGAGCGTTCCGATTTCAGTTCCAGAGCGATTCGCCCAATGAGTCCTTGATATTTAGTCGTTTTCAGCCAATTTTCTAGATTCTTGAAAATTTCACTTTTTTGTGAATATATCCACTAAATGAGGGAATAATATCTGTGAGGGTACCCCAGGAGAGTTCCAAATGTGTGTGGGTAGAATATATATCCCACGGGGGTAAAACATAAAAAAGGTGAAAAATAATTTTTTTTGGACTTAGTCATTTTTCCGGCTTTTATCAGACTTTCAGATAGGGCAAATGTCAGTGAGCGTTTCGATTTCAGTTCCAGAGTGATTCGCCCATTGAGTCCGTGATATTTAGTCGTTTTCAGCCAATTTTCTGGATTTTTGAAAATTTCACTTTTTTGTGAAAATATCCACTAAATGAGGGAATAATATGTGTGAGGGTACCCCAGGAGAGTTCCAAATGTGTGTGTGTAGAATATATATCCCACGGGGGTAAAATTGAAAAAAGATGAAAAAAAAATTTTTTTGGACTTAGTCATTTTTCCGGCTTTTATCAGGCTTTCAGATAGGGGAAATGTCAGTGAGCGTTCCGATTTCAGTTCCAGAGCGATTCGCCCAATGAGTCCTTGATATTTAGTCGTTTTCAGCCAATTTTCTAGATTTTTGAAAATTTCACTTTTTTGTGAATATATCCACTAAATGAGGGAATAATAACTGTGAGGGTACCCCAGGAGAGTTCCAAATGTTTGTGGGTAGAATATATATCCCACGGGGGTAAAACTGAAAAAAGTTGAAAAATATTTTTTTTTGGACTTAGTCATTTTTCCGGCGTTTATCAGACTTTCAGATAGGGGAAATGTGAGTGAGCATTCCCATTTCAGTTCCAGAGCGATTCGCCCAATGAGTCCTTGATATTTAGTCGTTTTCAGCCAATTTTCTGGATTTTTAAAAATTTCACTTTTTTGTGAAAATATCCACTAAATGAGGAAATAATATGTGTGAGGGTACCCCAGGAGAGTTCCAAATGTGTGTGGGTAGAATATATATCCCACGGTGGTAAAATTGAAAAAAGTTTAAAAAATTTTTTTTTTGGACTTAGTCATATTTCAGGCTTTTATCAGACTTTCAGATAGGGGAAATGTCAGTGAGCGTTCCGATTTCAGTTCCAGAGCGATTCGCCCAATGAGTCCTTGATATTTAGTCGTCTTCAGCCAATTTTCTGGATTTTTGAAAATTTCACTTTTTTGTGAAAATATCCACTAAATGAAGGAATAATATGTGTGAGGGTACCCCAGGAGAGTTCCAAATGTGTGTGGGTAGAATATATATCCCACGGGGCTAAAACAGAAAAAAGTTTAAAAAAAAATTTTTTTGGACTTAGTCATTTTTCCGGCGTTTATCAGACTTTCAGATAGGGGAAATGTCAGTGAGCATTCAGATTTCAGTTCCAGAGTGATTCGCCCAATGAGTCCTTGATATTTAGTCGTCTGCAGCCAATTTTCAGGATTTTTGAAAATTTCACTTTTTTGTGAAAATATCCACTAAATGAGATAATAATATGTGTGAGGGTACCCCAGGAGAGTTCCAAATGTGTGTGGGTAGAATATATATCCCACGGGGGTAAAATTGAAAAAAGTTGAAAACATTTTTTTTTTGGACTTAGTCATTTTTCCGGCTTTGATCAGACTTTCAGATAGGGGAAATGTCAGTGAGCGTTCCGATTTCAGTTCCAGAGCGATTCGCCCAATGAGTCCTTGATATTTAGTCGTTTTCAGCCAATTTTCTAGATTCTTGAAAATTTCACTTTTTTGTGAATATATCCACTAAATGAGGGAATAATATCTGTGAGGGTACCCCAGGAGAGTTCCAAATGTGTGTGGGTAGAATATATATCCCACGGGGGTAAAACAGAAAAAAGTTGAAAAATAATTTTTTTTGGACTTAGTCATTTTTCCGGCGTTTATCAGACTTTCAGATAGGGGAAATGTCAGAGAGTGTTCCGATTTCAGTTCCAGAGCGATTCGCCCAATGAGTCTTTGATATTTAGTCGTTTTCAGCCAATTTTCTGGATTTTTAAAAATTTCACTCTTTTGTGAAAATATCCACTAAATGAGGGAATACTATGTGTGAGGGTACCCCAGGAGAGTTCCAAATGTGTGTGGGTAGAATATATATCCCACGGGGGTAAAATTGAAAAAAGTTGAAAACATTTTTTTTTTTGGACTTAGTCATTTTTCCGGCGTTTATCAGACTTTCAGATAGGGGAAATGTCAGAGAGTGTTCCGATTTCAGTTCCAGAGCGATTCGGCCAATGAGTCCTTGATATTTCGTTGTTTTCAGCCAATTTTCTGGATTTTTGAAAATGTCACTTTTTTTTTAAAATATCCACTAAATGAGGGAATAATATGTGTGAGGGTAACCCAGGAGAGTTCCAAATGTGTGTGGGTAGAATATATATCCCACGGGGGTAAAATTGAAAAAAGTTGAAAACATTTTTTTTTTGGACTTAGTCATTTTTCCGGCGTTTATCAGACTTTCAGATAGGGGAAATGTCAGTGAGCGTTTCGATTTCAGTTCCAGAGTGATTCGCCCAATGAGTCCTTGATATTTAGTCGTTTTCAGCCAATTTTCAGGATTTTTTAAAATTTCACTTTTTTTGTGAAAATATCCACTAAATGAGGGAATAATATGTGTGAGAGTACCCCAGGAGAGTTCCAAATGTGTGTGGGCAGAATATATATCCCACGGGAGTAAAATTGAAAAAAGTTTAAAAAAAAATTTTTTTAGACTTAGTCGTTTTTCCTGCGTTTATCAGACTTTTAGATAGGGCAAATGTCAGTGAGCGCTTCGATTTCATTTCCAGAGTGATTCGCCCAATGAGTCCTTGATATTTAGTCGTTTTCAGCCAATTTTCAGGATTTTTTAAAATTTCACTTTTTTTGTGAAAATATCCACTAAATGAGGGAATAATATGTGTGAGGGTACCCCAGGAGAGTTCCAAATGTGTGTGGGTAGAATATATATCCCACGGGGGTAAAATTGAAAAAAGTTTAAAAAAAAATTTTTTTGGACTTAGTCATTTTTCCGGCGTTTATCAGACTTTCAGATAGGGGAAATGTCAGTGAGCATTCAGATTTCAGTTCCAGAGTGATTCGCCCAATGAGTCCTTGATATTTAGTCGTCTTCAGCCAATTTTCTGGATTTTTAAAAATGTCACTCTTTTGTGAAAATATCCACTAAATGAGGGAATACTATGTGTGAGGGTAACCCAGGAGAGTTCCAAATGTGTGTGGGTAGAATATATATCCCACGGGGATAAAATTGAAAAAAGTTGCAAAAAATTTTTTTTTGGACTTAGTAATTTTTCCGGCGTTCATCATACTTTCAGATAGTGGAAATGTCAGTGAGTGTTCCGATTTCAGTTCCAGAGCGATTCGGCCAATGAGTCCTTGATATTTAGTTGTTTTCAGCCAATTTTCTGGATTTTTGAAAATTTCACTTTTTTTTTAAAATATCCACTAAATGAGGGAATAATATGTGTGAGGATACCCCAGGAGGGTTCCAAATGTGTGTGGGTAGAATATATATCCCACGGGCGTAGAATTGAAAAAAGTTGAAAAAAATTTTTTTTTGGACTTAGTCATTTTTCCGGCGTTCATCAGACTTTCAGATAGGGGAAATGTCAGTGAGCGTTTAGATTTCAGTTCCAGAGCGATTCTCCCAATGAGTCCTTGATATTTAGTCGTCTTCAGCCAATTTTCTGGATTTTTAAAAATTTCACTCTTTTGTGAAAATATCCACTAAATGAGGGAATACTATCTGTGAGGGTACCCCAGGAGAGTTGCAAATGTGTGTGGGTAGAATATATATCCCACGAGGGTAAAATTGAAAAAAGTAGAAACATTTTTTTTTTTGGACTTAGTCATTTTTCCTGCGTTTATCAGACTTTCAGATAGGGGAAATGTCAGTGAGCATTCAGATTTCAGTTCCAGAGCGATTCGCCCAATGAGTCCTTGATATTTAGTCGTCTTCAGCCAATTTTCTGGATTTTTAAAAATGTCACTCTTTTGTGAAAATATCCACTAAATGAGGGAATACTATGTGTGAGGGTAACCCAGGAGAGTTCCAAATGTGTGTGGGTAGAATATATATCCCACGGGGATAAAATTGAAAAAAGTTGAAAAAAAATTTTTTTTGGACTTAGTAATTTTTCCGCCGTTTATCACACTTTCAGATAGTGGAAATGTCAGTGAGTGTTCCGATTTCAGTTCCAGAGCGATTCGGCCAATGAGTCCTTGATATTTAGTTGTTTTCAGCCAATTTTCTGGATTTTTGAAAATTTCACTTTTTTTTTTAAATATCCACTAAATGAGGGAATAATATGTGTGAGGGTAACCCAGGAGTGTTCCAAATGTGTGTGGGTAGAATATATATCCCATGGGGGTAAAATTGAAAAAAGTTGAAAATTTTTTTTTTTTGGACTTAGTCATTTTTCGTGCGTTTATCAGACTTTCAGATAGGGCAAATGTCAGTGAGCGTTTCGATTTCAGTTCCAGAGTGATTCGCCCAATGAGTCCTTGATATTTAGTCGTTTTCAGCCAATATTTTGGATTTTTGAAAATTTCACTTTTTTGCGAAAATATCCACTAAATGAGGGAATAATATGTGTGAGGGTACCCCAGGAGAGTTCCAAATGTGTGTTGGTAGAATATATATCCCACGGGGGTAAAATTGAAAAAAGTTTAAATAAAAATTTTTTTTGGACTAAGTCATTTGTTCGGCGTTTATCAGACTTTCAGATAGGGGAAATGTCAGTGAGCGTTCCGATTTCAGTTCCAGAGCGATTCGCCCAATGAGTCCTTGATATTTAGTCGTCTTCAGCCAATTTTCTGGATTTTTAAAAATTTCACTCTTTTGTGAAAATATCCACTAAATGAGGGAATACTATCTGTGAGGGTACCCCAGGAGAGTTCCAAATGTGTGTGGGTAGAATATATATCCCACGGGGGTAAAATTGAAAAAAGTAGAAACAAATTTTTTTTGGACTAAGTCATTTTTCCTGCGTTTATCAGACTTTCAGATAGGGGAAATGTCAGTGAGCGTTCCGATTTCAGTTCCAGAGCGATTCGCCCAATGAGTCCTTGATATTTAGTCGTTTTCAGCCAATATTTTGGATTTTTGAAAATTTCACTTTTTTGTGAAAATATCCACTAAATGAGGGAATAATATGTGTGAGGGTACCCCAGGAGATTTCCAAATGTGTGTGGGTAGAATATATATCCCACGGGGGTAGAATTGAAAAAAGTTGAAAAAAATTTTTTTTTGGACTTAGTCATTTTTCCGGCGTTTATCAGAGTTTCAGATAGGAGAAATGTCAGTGAGCGTTCCGATTTCAGTTCCAGAGCGATTCGCCCAATGAGTCCTTGATATTTAGTCGTTTTCAGCCAATTTTCTGGATTTTTGAAAATTTCACTTTTTTGTGAAAATATCCACAAAATGAGGGAATAATATGTGTGACGGTACCCCAGGAGAGTTCCAAATGTGTGTGGGTAGAATATATATCCCACGGGGGTAAAATTGAAAAAAGTTGGAAACATTTTTTTTTTGGACTTAGTCATTTTTCCGGCTTTTATCAGACTTTCAGATAGGGGAAATGTCAGTGAGCGTTCCGATTTCAGTTCCAGAGCGATTCGCCCAATGAGTCCTTGATATTTTGTCGTTTTCAGCCAATTTTCTAGATTTTTCAAAATTTCACTTTTTTGTGAATATATCCACTAAATGAGGGAACAATATCTGTGAGGCTACCCCAGGAGAGTTCCAAATGTGTGTGGGTAGAATATATATCCCACGGGGGTAAAACAGAAAAAAGTTGAAAAATATTTTTTTTTGGACTTAGTCATTTTTCCTGCGTTTATCGGACGTTCAGATAGGGGAAATGTCAGTGAGCGTTCAGATTTCAGTTCCAGAGCGATTCGCCCAATGAGTCCTTGATATTTAGTCGTTTTCAGCCAATTTTCTGGATTTTTAAAAATTTCACTCTTTTGTGGAAATATCCACTAAATGAGGGAATACTATGTGTGAGGGTACCCCAGGAGAGTTCCAAATGTGTGTGGGTAGAATATATATCCCACGGGGGTAAAATTGAAAAAAGTTGAAAACATTTTTTTTTTGGACTTAGTCATTTTTCCGGCGTTTATCAGACTTTCAGATAGGGGAAATGTCAGAGAGTGTTCCGATTTCAGTTCCAGAGTGATTCGCCCAATGAGTCCTTGATATTTAGTCGTTTTCAGCCAATATTTTGGATTTTTGAAAATTTCACTTTTTTGCGAAAATATCCACTAAATGAGGGAATAATATGTGTGAGGGTACCCCAGGAGAGTTCCAAATGTGTGTGGGCAGAATATATATCCCACGGGAGTAAAATTGAAAAAAGTTTAAAAAAAAATTTTTTTATACTTAGTCGTTTTTCCTGCGTTTATCAGACTTTCAGATAGGGCAAATGTCAGTGAGTGCTTCGATTTCATTTCCAGAGTGATTCGCCCAATGAGTCCTTGATATTTAGTCGTTTTCAGCCAATTTTCTGGATTTTTGAAAATTTCACTTTTTTGTGAAAATATCCACAAAATGAGGGAATAATATGTGTGAGGGTACCCCAGGAGAGTTCCAAATGTGTGTGGGTAGAATATATATCCCACGGGGGTAAAATTGAAAAAAGTTGGAAACATTTTTTTTTTGGACTTAGTCATTTTTCCGGCTTTTATCAGACTTTCAGATAGGGGAAATGTCAGTGAGCGTTCCGATTTCAGTTCCAGAGCGATTCGCCCAATGAGTCCTTGATATTTAGTCGTTTTCAGCCAATTTTCTAGATTTTTCAAAATTTCACTTTTTTGTGAATATATCCACTAAATGAGGGAACAATATCTGTGAGGCTACCCCAGGAGAGTTCCAAATGTGTGTGGGTAGAATATATATCCCACGGGGGTAAAACAGAAAAAAGTTGAAAAATATTTTTTTTTGGACTTAGTCATTTTTCCTGCGTTTATCGGACGTTCAGATAGGGGAAATGTCAGTGAGCGTTCAGATTTCAGTTCCAGAGCGATTCGCCCAATGAGTCCTTGATATTTAGTCGTTTTCAGCCAATTTTCTGGATTTTTAAAAATTTCACTCTTTTGTGGAAATATCCACTAAATGAGGGAATACTATGTGTGAGGGTACCCCAGGAGAGTTCCAAATGTGTGTGGGTAGAATATATATCCCACGGGGGTAAAATTGAAAAAAGTTGAAAACATTTTTTTTTTGGACTTAGTCATTTTTCCGGCGTTTATCAGACTTTCAGATAGGGGAAATGTCAGAGAGTGTTCCGATTTCAGTTCCAGAGCGATTCGGCCAATGAGTCCTTGATATTTCATTGTTTTCAGCCAATTTTCTGGATTTTTGAAAATTTCACTTTTTTTTGAAAATATCCACTAAATGAGGGAATAATATGTGTGAGGGTAACCCAGGAGAGTTCCAAATGTGTGTGGGTAGAATATATATCCCACGGGGGTAAAATTGAAAAAAGTTTAAAGTTTTTTTTTTTGGACTTAGTCATTTTTCGTGTGTTTATCAGACTTTCAGATAGGTCAAATGTCAGTGAGCGTTTCGATTTCAGTTCCAGAGTGATTCGCCCAATGAGTCCTTAATATTTAGTCATTTTCAGCCAATATTTTGGATTTTTGAAAATTTCACTTTTTTGCGAAAATATCCACTAAATGAGGGAATAATATGTGTGAGGGTACCCCAGGAGAGTTCCAAATGTGTGTGGGCAGAATATATATCCCACGGGAGTAAAATTGAAAAAAGTTTAAAAAAAAATCTTTTTAGACTTAGTCGTTTTTCCTGCGTTTATCAGACTTTCAGATAGGGCAAATGTCAGTGAGTGCTTCGATTTCATTTCCAGAGTGATTCGCCCAATGAGTCCTTGATATTTAGTCGTTATCAGCCAATTTTCTGGATTTTTGAAAATTTCACTTTTTTGTGAAATATCCACTAAATGAGGGAATAATATGTGTGAGGGTACCCCAGGAGAGTTTCAAATGTGTGTGGGTAGAATATATACCCCACGGGGGTAAAATTGAAAAAAATTAAAAAAATTTTTTTTTTAGACTTAGTCATTTTTCCAGCGTTTATCAGACTTTCAGATAGGGGAAATCTCAGTGAGCGTTCCGATTTCAGTTCCAGAGCGATTCGCCCAATGACTCCTTGATATTTAATCGTTTTCAGCCAATTTTCAGGATTTTTGAAAATTTCACTTTTTTGTGAAAATATCCACTAAATGAGGGAATAATATGTGTGAGGGTGCCCCAGGAGAGTTCCAAATGTGTGTGGGTAGAATACATATCCCACGGGGGTAAAATTGAAAAAAGTTTTAAAAAATTTTTTTTTGGGACTTTGTCATTTTTACGGCGTTTATCAGACTTTCAGATAGGGCAAATGTCAGTGAGCTTTCCGATTTCAGTTCCAGAGCGATTCGCCCAATGGGTCCTTGATATTAAGTATTTTTCAGCCAATTTTCTGGATTTTTGAAAATTTCACTTTTTTGTGAAAATATCCACTAAATGAGGGAATAATATGTGTGAGGGTACCCCAGGAGAGTTCCAAATGTGTGTGGGTAGAATATATATCCCACAGGGGTAAAATTGAAAAAAAAAATTTTTGACTTAGTCATTTTTACGGCATTTATCAGACTTTCAGATAGGGGAAATCTCAGTGAGCGTTTCGATTTCAGTTCCAGAGCGATTCGCCCAATGAGTCCTTGATATTTAGTCGTCTTCAGCCAATTTTCTGGATTTTTAAAAATTTCACTCTTTTGTGAAAATATCCACTAAATGAGGGAATACTATCTGTGAGGGTACCCCAGGAGAGTTCCAAATGTGTGTGGGTAGAATATATATCCCACGAGGGTAAAATTGAAAAAAGTAGAAACATTTTTTTTTTTGGACTTAGTCATTTTTCCTGCGTTTATCAGACTTTCAGATAGGGGAAATGTCAGTGAGCATTCAGATTTCAGTTCCAGAGCGATTCGCCCAATGAGTCCTTGATATTTAGTCGTCTTCAGCCAATTTTCTGGATTTTTAAAAATCTCACTCTTTTGTGAAAATATCCACTAAATGAGGGAATACTATGTGTGAGGGTAACCCAGGAGAGTTCCAAATGTGTGTGGGTAGAATATATATCCCACGGGGATAAAATTGAAAAAAGTTTAAAAAAAATTTTTTTTGGACTTAGTAATTTTTCCGGCGTTTATCACACTTTCAGATAGTGGAAATGTCAGTGAGTGTTCCGATTTCAGTTCCAGAGCGATTCGGCCAATGAGTCCTTGATATTTAGTTGTTTTCAGCCAATTTTCTGGATTTTTGAAAATTTCACTTTTTTTTTTAAATATCCACTAAATGAGGGAATAATATGTGTGAGGGTAACCCAGGAGTGTTCCAAATGTGTGTGGGTAGAATATATATCCCATGGGGGTAAAATTGAAAAAAGTTGAAAATTTTTTTTTTTTGGACTTAGTCATTTTTCGTGCGTTTATCAGACTTTCAGATAGGGCAAATGTCAGTGAGCGTTTCGATTTCAGTTCCAGAGTGATTCGCCCAATGAGTCCTTGATATTTAGTCGTTTTCAGCCAATATTTTGGATTTTTGAAAATTTCACTTTTTTGCGAAAATATCCACTAAATGAGGGAATAATATGTGTGAGGGTACCCCAGGAGAGTTCCAAATGTGTGTTGGTAGAATATATATCCCACGGGGGTAAAATTGAAAAAAGTTTAAATAAAAATTTTTTTTGGACTAAGTCATTTGTCCGGCGTTTATCAGACTTTCAGATAGGGGAAATGTCAGTGAGCGTTCCGATTTCAGTTCCAGAGCGATTTGCCCAATGAGTCCTTGATATTTAGTCGTCTTCAGCCAATTTTCTGGATTTTTAAAAATTTCACTCTTTTGTGAAAATATCCACTAAATGAGGGAATACTATCTGTGAGGGTACCCCAGGAGAGTTCCAAATGTGTGTGGGTAGAATATATATCCCACGGGGGTAAAATTGAAAAAAGTAGAAACAAATTTTTTTTGGACTAAGTCATTTTTCCTGCGTTTATCAGACTTTCAGATAGGGGAAATGTCAGTGAGCGTTCCGATTTCAGTTCCAGAGCGATTCGCCCAATGAGTCCTTGATATTTAGTCATTTTCAGCCAATATTTTGGATTTTTGAAAATTTCACTTTTTTGTGAAAATATCCACTAAATGAGGGAATAATATGTGTGAGGGTACCCCAGGAGATTTCCAAATGTGTGTGGGTAGAATATATATCCCACGGGGGTAGAATTGAAAAAAGTTGAAAAAAATTTTTTTTTGGACTTAGTCATTTTTCCTGCGTTTATCGGACGTTCAGATAGGGGAAATGTCAGTGAGCGTTCAGATTTCAGTTCCAGAGCGATTCGCCCAATGAGTCCTTGATATTTAGTCGTTTTCAGCCAATTTTCTGGATTTTTAAAAATTTCACTCTTTTGTGGAAATATCCACTAAATGAGGGAATACTATGTGTGAGGGTACCCCAGGAGAGTTCCAAATGTGTGTGGGTAGAATATATATCCCACGGGGGTAAAATTGAAAAAAGTTGAAAACATTTTTTTTTTGGACTTAGTCATTTTTCCGGCGTTTATCAGACTTTCAGATAGGGGAAATGTCAGAGAGTGTTCCGATTTCAGTTCCAGAGTGATTCGCCCAATGAGTCCTTGATATTTAGTCGTTTTCAGCCAATATTTTGGATTTTTGAAAATTTCACTTTTTTGCGAAAATATCCACTAAATGAGGGAATAATATGTGTGAGGGTACCCCAGGAGAGTTCCAAATGTGTGTGGGCAGAATATATATCCCACGGGAGTAAAATTGAAAAAAGTTTAAAAAAAAATTTTTTTTAGACTTAGTCGTTTTTCCTGCGTTTATCAGACTTTCAGATAGGGCAAATGTCAGTGAGTGCTTCGATTTCATTTCCAGAGTGATTCGCCCAATGAGTCCTTGATATTTAGTCGTTTTCAGCCAATTTTCTGGATTTTTGAAAATTTCACTTTTTTGTGAAAATATCCACAAAATGAGGGAATAATATGTGTGAGGGTACCCCAGGAGAGTTCCAAATGTGTGTGGGTAGAATATATATCCCACGGGGGTAAAATTGAAAAAAGTTGGAAACATTTTTTTTTTGGACTTAGTCATTTTTCCGGCTTTTATCAGACTTTCAGATAGGGGAAATGTCAGTGAGCGTTCCGATTTCAGTTCCAGAGCGATTCGCCCAATGAGTCCTTGATATTTAGTCGTTTTCAGCCAATTTTCTAGATTTTTCAAAATTTCACTTTTTTGTGAATATATCCACTAAATGAGGGAACAATATCTGTGAGGCTACCCCAGGAGAGTTCCAAATGTGTGTGGGTAGAATATATATCCCACGGGGGTAAAACAGAAAAAAGTTGAAAAATATTTTTTTTTGGACTTAGTCATTTTTCCTGCGTTTATCGGACGTTCAGATAGGGGAAATGTCAGTGAGCGTTCAGATTTCAGTTCCAGAGCGATTCGCCCAATGAGTCCTTGATATTTAGTCGTTTTCAGCCAATTTTCTGGATTTTTAAAAATTTCACTCTTTTGTGGAAATATCCACTAAATGAGGGAATACTATGTGTGAGGGTACCCCAGGAGAGTTCCAAATGTGTGTGGGTAGAATATATATCCCACGGGGGTAAAATTGAAAAAAGTTGAAAACATTTTTTTTTTGGACTTAGTCATTTTTCCGGCGTTTATCAGACTTTCAGATAGGGGAAATGTCAGAGAGTGTTCCGATTTCAGTTCCAGAGCGATTCGGCCAATGAGTCCTTGATATTTCATTGTTTTCAGCCAATTTTCTGGATTTTTGAAAATTTCACTTTTTTTTGAAAATATCCACTAAATGAGGGAATAATATGTGTGAGGGTAACCCAGGAGAGTTCCAAATGTGTGTGGGTAGAATATATATCCCACGGGAGTAAAATTGAAAAAAGTTTAAAAAAAAATCTTTTTAGACTTAGTCGTTTTTCTTGCGTTTATCAGACTTTCAGATAGGGCAAATGTCAGTGAGTGCTTCGATTTCATTTCCAGAGTGATTCGCCCAATGAGTCCTTGATATTTAGTCGTTATCAGCCAATTTTCTGGATTTTTGAAAATTTCACTTTTTTGTGAAATATCCACTAAATGAGGGAATAATATGTGTGAGGGTACCCCAGGAGAGTTTCAAATGTGTGTGGGTAGAATATATACCCCACGGGGGTAAAATTGAAAAAAATTAAAAAAAATTTTTTTTTAGACTTAGTCATTTTTCCAGCGTTTATCAGACTTTCAGATAGGGGAAATCTCAGTGAGCGTTCCGATTTCAGTTCCAGAGCGATTCGCCCAATGACTCCTTGATATTTAATCGTTTTCAGCCAATTTTCAGGATTTTTGAAAATTTCACTTTTTTGTGAAAATATCCACTAAATGAGGGAATAATATGTGTGAGGGTGCCCCAGGAGAGTTCCAAATGTGTGTGGGTAGAATACATATCCCACGGGGGTAAAATTGAAAAAAGTTTTAAAAAATTTTTTTTGGGACTTAGTCATTTTTACGGCGTTTATCAGACTTTCAGATAGGGCAAATGTCAGTGAGCTTTCCGATTTCAGTTCCAGAGCGATTCGCCCAATGGGTTCTTGATATTAAGTATTTTTCAGCCAATTTTCTGGATTTTTGAAAATTTCACTTTTTTGTGAAAATATCCACTAAATGAGGGAATAATATGTGTGAGGGTACCCCAGGAGAGTTCCAAATGTGTGTGGGTAGAATATATATCCCACAGGGGTAAAATTGAAAAAAAAAATTTTTGACTTAGTCATTTTTACGGCATTTATCAGACTTTCAGATAGGGGAAATCTCAGTGAGCGTTTCGATTTCAGTTCCAGAGCGATTCGCCCAATGAGTCCTTGATATTTCGTCGTTTTCAGCCAATATTTTGGATTTTTGAAAATTTCACTTTTTTGTGAAAATATCCACTAAATGAGGGAATAGTATGTGTGAGGGTACCCCAGGAGAGTTCCAAATGTGTGTCGATAGAATATATATCCCACGGGGGTAAAATTGAAAAAAGTTGAAAAAAAATTTTTTTGGACTTCGTCATTTTTCCGGCGTTTATCAGACTTTCAGATAGGGGAAATCTCAGTGAGCGTTTCGATTTCAGTTCCAGAGCGATTCGCCCAATGAGTCCTTGATATTTAGTCGTTTTCAGCCAATAGTTTGGATTTTTGAAAATTTCACTTTTTTGTGAAAATATCCACTAAATGAGGGAATAATATGTGTGAGGGTACCCCAGGAGAGTTCCAAATGTGTGTGGGTAGAATACATATCCCACGGGGGTAAAATTGAAAAAAGTTAAAAAAAATTTTTTTTTAGACTTAGTCATTTTTCCGACGTTTATCAGACTTTCAGATAGGGCAAATGTCAGTGAGCGTTCCGATTTCAGTTCCAGAGCGATTCGCCCAATGACTCCTTGATATTTAATCGTTTTCAGCCAATTTTCAGGATTTTTGAAAATTTCACTTTTTTGTGAAAATATCCACTAAATTAGGGAATAATATGTGTGAGGGTACCCCAGGAGAGTTCCAAATGTGTGTGGGTAGAATATATATCCCACAGGGGTAAAATTGAAAAAAAAAAATTTTTGACTTAGTCATTTTTCTGGCGTTTATCAGACTTTCAGATAGGGGATATGTCAGTGAGCGTTCCGATTTCAGTTCCAGAGCGATTCGCCCAATGAGTCCTTGATATTTAATCGTTTTCAGCCAATTTTCTGGATTTTTCAAAATTTCACTTTTTTGGGAAAATATCCACTCAATGAGGGAATAATATGTGTGAGGGTACCCCAGGAGAGTTCCAAATGTGTGTCGGTAGAATATATATCCCACGGGGGTAAAATTGAAAAAAGTTGAAAAAAAATTTTTTTGGACTTCGTCATTTTTCCGGCGTTTATCAGACTTTCAGAGAGAGGAAATCTCAGTGTGCGTTTCGATTTCAGTTCCAGAGCGATTCGCCCAATGAGTCCTTGATATTTAGTCGTTTTCATCCAATAGTTTGGATTTTTGAAAATTTCACTTTTTTGTGAAAATATCCACTAAATGAGGGAATAATATGTGTGAGGGTACCCAGGAGAGTTCCAAATGTGTGTGGGTAGAATACATATCCCACGGGGGTAAAATTGAAAAAAGTTTTAAAAAATTTTTTTGGGACTTAGTCATTTTTACGCCGTTTATCAGACTTTCAGATAGGGCAAATGTCAGTGAGCGTTTCGATTTCAGTTCCAGAGTGATTCGCCCAATGAGTCCTTGATATTTAGTCGTTTTCAGCCAATATTTTGGATTTTTGAAAATTTCACTTTTTTGTGAAAATACCCACTAAATGAAGGAATAATATGTGTACCCCAGGAGAGTTCCAAATGTGTGTGGGTAGAATACATATCCCACGGGGGTAAAATTGAAAAAAGTTTTAAAAAATTTTTTTGGGACTTAGTCATTTTTACGGCGTTTATCAGACTTTCAGATAGGGCAAATGTCAGTGAGCGTTTCGATTTCAGTTCCAGAGTGATTCGCCCAATGAGTCCTTGATATTTAGTCGTTTTCAGCCACTATTTTGGATTTTTGAAAATTTCACTTTTTTGTGAAAATACCCACTAAATGAAGGAAGAAGGAATAATATGTGTACCCCAGGAGAGTTCCAAATGTGTGTGGGTAGAATACATATCCCACGGTGGTAAAATTGAAAAAAGCTGAAAAAAAATTTTTTTTGGACTTTGCCATTTTTCCGACATTTATCAGACTTTCATATAGGGCAAATGTCAGTGAGCATTCCGATTTCAGTTCCAGAGCGATTCGCCCAATGAGTCCTTGATATTTTGTTGCTTTCAGCCAATTTTCTGGATTATTGAAAATTTCACTTTTTTGTGAAAATATCCACTAAATGAGGGAATAATATGTGTGAGGGTACCCCAGGAGAGTTCCAAATGTGTGTGGGTAGAATATATATCCCACAGGTTTAAAATTGAAAAAAAAAAATTTTTGACTTAGTCATTTTTACGGCATTTATCAGACTTTCAGATAGGGGAAATGTCAGTGAGCATTCCGATTTCAGTTCCAGAGCGATTCGCCCAATGAGTCCTTGATATTTAATCGTTTTCAGCCAATTTTCTGGATTTTTCAAAATTTCACTTTTTTGGGAAAATATCCACTAAATGAGGGAATAATATGTGTGAGGGTACCCCAGGAGAGTTCCAAATGTGTGTGGGTAGAATACATATCCCACGGGGGTAAAATTGAAAAAAGTTGAAAAATTTTTTTGGGGGACTTAGTCATTTTTACGGCGTTTATCAGACTTTCAGATAGGGCAAATGTCAGTGAGCGTTTTGATTTCAGTTCCAGAGCGATTCGCCCAATGAGTCCTTGATATTAAGTCGTTTTCAGCCAATAGTTTGGATTTTTGAAAATTTCACTTTTTTGTGAAAATATCCACTAAATGAGGGAATAATATGTGTACCCCAGGAGAGTTCCAAATGTGTGGGTAGAATATATACCCCACGGGGGTAAAATTGAAAAAAGTTAAAAAATTTTTTTTTTTAGACTTAGTCATTTTTCCAGCGTTTATCAGACTTTCAGATAGGGCAAATGTCAGTGAGCGTTTCGATTTCAGTTCCAGAGTGATTCGTTAAATGAGTCCTTGACATTTAGTCGTTTTCAGCCATTATTTTGGATTTTTGAAAATTTCACTTTTTTGTGAAAATATCCACTAAATGAGGGAATAATATGTGTGAGGGTACCCCAGGAGAGTTCCAAATGTGTGTCGGTAGAATATATATCCCACGGGGGTAAAATTGAAAAAAGTTTAAAAAAAATTTTTTTGGGACTTAGTCATTTTTCCAGCGTTTATCAGACTTTCAGATAGGGGAAATCTCAGTGAGCGTTCCGATTTCAGTTCCAGAGCGATTCGCCCAATGACTCCTTGATATTTATTCGTTTTCAGCCAATTTTCAGGATTTTTGAAAATTTCACTTTTTTGTGAAAATATCCACTAAATTAGGGAATAATATGTGTGAGGGTACCCCAGGACAGTTCCAAATGTGTGTGGGTAGAATATATATCCCACGGGGGTAAAATTGAAAAAAGTTGAATAAAAAATTTTTTTGACTTAGTCATTTTTCCGGCATTTATCATACTTTCAGATAGGGGATATGTCAGTGAGAGTTCCGATTTCAGTTCCAGAGCGATTCGCCCAATGAGTCCTTGATATCTAATCGTTTTCAGCCAATTTTCTGGATTTTTGAAAATTTCACTTTTTTGGGAAAATATCCACTAAATGAGGGAATAATATGTGTGAGGGTACCCCAGGAGAGTTCCAAATGTGTGTGTGTAGAATACATATCCCACGGGGGTAAAATTGAAAAAAGTTTTAAAAAAATTTTTTTGGGACTTAGTCATTGTTACGGCGTTTATCAGACTTTCAGATAGGGCAAATGTCAGTGAGCGTTTCGATTTCAGTTCCAGAGTGATTCGCCCAATGAGATCCTTGATATTTAGTCGTTTTCAGCCAATATTTTGGATTTTTGAAAATTTCACTTTTTTGTGAAAATATCCACTAAATGAGGGAATAGTATGTGTGAGGGTACCCCAGGAGAGTTCCAAATGTGTGTTGGTAGAATATATATCCCACGGGGGTAAAATTGAAAAAAGTTAAAAAAAAATTTTTTTGGACTTAGTCAATTTTAAGGCATTTATGAGAATTTCAGATAGGGGATATGTCAGTGAGCGTTCCGATTTCAGTTCCAGAGCGATTCGCCCAATGAGTCCTTGATATTTAGTCGTTTTCAGCCAATAGTTTGGATTTTTGAAAATTTCACTTTTTTGTGAAAATATCCACTAAATGAGGGAATAATATGTGTGAGGGTACCCCAGGAGAGTTCCAAATGTGTGTGGGTAGAATAGATATCCCACGGGGGTAAAATTGAAAAAAGTTGAAAAAAATTTTTTTTGAACTTAGTCATTTTTCCGGCGTTTATCAGACTTTCAGATAGGGGAAATGTCAGTGAGCGTTCCGATTTCAGTTCCAGAGCGATTCTCCCAATGAGTCCTTGATATTCAGTCGTTTTCAGCCAATTTTATGGATTTTTGAAAATTTCACTTTTTTGTGAAAATATCCACTAAATGAGGGATTAATATGTGTGAGGATACACCAGGAGAGTTCCAAATGTGTGTGGGTAGAATATATATTAGTGTTGAGCCACCCCCGTAGTGTTCGAGCTTGGTTCGTCGAACACCCCGTGTGTTCGCCGAACTGTTCGTCGAACTGTTCGTCGAACACCTTCGAACACAGTTAAAACCAATGGCAGGCAAACAAAAACACATAGAAACACATAGAAAACACCTTCAAAGGTGTCCAAAAGCTGACAAACTGCTCAAAAGACACAACTAACACATGGAAAAGTGACAAGTATATATAGTCATGCGAAAAGAAAAGAGGTGGAGGAGTAAAAGGAGGGGGAGACACAGATATAGGCATGTCATGCCCTTCTAAAATCCAAAAAGTGAGCAGCCGACACGTTCAGTCCGCTCCTGCCCGTGCCACCTCCGCGTCGCCGGGTTTGTGCCAGAGTCGCAGTGAACCCTGACGGCCAGCCCCCCTCTCCCAATACTGGTGCCTGTCCGCTGGTGGGTCGAGCGAGCCCCCCTGTGGTGGAGGCAGCTCTAAGCTTTTTAATTTAAATTGTCTCTCTAATTTGAATGAATACACTTTAAATCCATTTACAAGGATCTATTGGAGGGCAAGTCTCATGCCAGCAGCCGCGTAATTCCAGCTCCAGTAGCGTCCACTAAAGCTGCTGCAGTTAAAAAGCTTTTATAAGGATCGAGCTCGGCTGTCCACCGCAAGGCATCCTACTGCCAGTCCCAGCCCTTATGCCTTGGGGTGCCTCCTGATGCTCTTCACTGAGTATCCCGTGGTCCCGAAGCATTTCCTTTGAAAAAATTAAGTGTCCAAACTACAGGTGGTGTAGCTTGCTTAACAGCCGGGATAATCCGCTGACTAGCAGACACTGCTACTAGGCACAAAGTATTTCCTGGGTTAGATGCAGTTAAAAATATGTAATTAGATACTCTCGTTGGATGCTGAGAAAGCATTCCATAGAGTCTCCTGGCACGCCATATATGATTCTCTTAAAAAGCTTGGGGTAGGGGTCTAGGGGACCCTTTTATAGCCAAAATCACCGCCCTGTATCGCAATACGTCACCTAGGCTGAAGATAAATGGAACTGTAGCACCCTGAGGGCTCGGTTGCTACAGAGGTATTGCACCTCACCCAGAGGTGTGATATCTCACTCTCAGGTAAGGATGTAGTGTGGATCAGGACCCGACACCTGCATGCATTACACCACATTGTCGTGGGGCAGGGTGACCAATATGCCCCTGAGATGGGCACGACAGTCCCTGTCCCTGGCTGGAGTGGGGGGAGGGAACACTGAGGAAGGGGAACCCTGTAGTGCAGGAGCAGGGAGGAAGCAGTTCCTGGGTGCATTGAGAAGGGAGTATAAAAGGTGGGCACCATCTTAGTTCAGTGCAGAGAAGTCTGAGCAGAAGTGGCAGGGAGCAGGGGCTCTGCATGAGCTCTGCTCCGGAGGCGGGCCTAGTAACAGAGGCCCAGGCCTGGAAGAGGGAGAAGGAAGGAAGAGGAGCGGAGAAGGCTCCAGGAATGAGGAACGAAGGGATCCCAGGGGTGCGGACGGGCGAGTCGCCACCGCACGCCCGAATCCACCTGCGTGGAGGGGTCAGGCCAAAGGGGGAGACCGGTCCCCGAAACTAGTGGAGGCAGGAAACGACCCTCAGCTAGAAACAGGAGGCTGTGACATTTTATGTGGCGCAGCCCCTCGCTACACCCGCTAGGAAGGCACCACATAGGGTCAGGGAAACTGGCACCAAGTTTACCAAGAGGAGGCCCGAGGCAGCCGGACAGAAGGGTTGGTAAGAAAGGCCATACAAAGGACACACAAAGGGGGTCCTGTGAAGCGCTCCAAAGTTATCTGGGAGTTGTCTGAGCCCCTCACCTGGTGAGCACAGTACGACATGGGCAGCCGTTACCTGCAGACGTGGTCTGGATAATAAGAACTGTGAGTAAAGGCCCTGGACTGCATCACTGACTCCGTGTCGTTACTGCTGCTGCCCTGCACCATCACCCCCATCCTCCGCATACACTGCCCTGAGGCTATACTCCTCCCGTGGGGAGTTATGCTACGCTCTGCTGCACCTACAACACCAGCCTCAGCGGTCTGCCCTGGAGCGGCGGTTCACTCTGACCGCAATCCAAGGGTGGCGTAGTCGGACATTTAAACATCAAAACCACATAAATAGTTCCGCCACTGGTTTGACCGCCCTGAGCCACGGAACCGGGTCGCCGCCACGGAGACTACAACCACCAGCATCCACCAAAAAGGGTCCGGCTCCGGGTGTCCCAAGGCCCAGGGGGCGCGTCAGAACATTTTCATCACCTTCCACAATCACCAATGGGACAAGGCAGGGATGTTCTCTGTCCCCTCTCTTATACATCCTAGTGACGGAGCACCTGCTCTCATCAATTCGCCATAACCCCAATATTAGGTGGATTGAGGTGGGAGGCACCGAGTACAAGTGCTCTCTATTTGCTGATGATGTCCTAGTATATATCACTCAATCACATATATCCATCCATGCTGTTTTGGCTGAAATAGATCACTTTGTTACATGGTCAAATTTTAAAATCAATGCAGCGAAGTCTGAGGCCCTCGATGTCTCCCTCCCCAAATCCATATAGGATTCCATCCAGTCCAACTTTCCCTTTGCCTGGCCCTCACAGGGTATCAAATACTTAGGAATTCCTATTCATAGAGACCTCTCCCATCTATGTTGTCTTAATTTTGGGCCCTTTATTGAACAACTCCATACAGACCACGGTTGGCAAGTTAGAACTGTAAGATTCACTACGTGAACCACTGGTGTTTTGTGGAAAAGCACATGTACACTGTGTTCCAAATTATTATGCAAAAAGTGTTTAGGAGTGATAAGGGAAGAATTTGTTTGTTTGTCAGTTAAACTCATTGATGGTGATGTGTGTCAGGGCTCTTTATATCACTGTAAGCAATTGCAGACACCTGTGCTAATTAGTTTGGCAGGTGTGTCCAATGAAAGGCAAGACTACTTAAGAAGGCTGTCTCACATTATTAAGCAGCCTACATTTTCTGCCAAAATGGGAAAGAAAAAGGATGTGTCGGCTGCTGAGAAGCAACAAATTGTGGAGTGTTTAGGTCAAGGCATGACTACAATCAACATTGTGCGATGATCAGGATGAAGTATCTTGGCAATCAAGAAGTATGTAGCTGATTCACAGTACACACGTGTGCGTGCTGATAAGGGCAAATTGAGGACTCTTTCCTACAGGCAATTAAGTCAGGTTGAAAGAGCAGCGGCAAAAAAGCCTTGTCATAGCAGCAGACAAGTTTTTGAAGCTGCTGGTGCCTCCAACGTCCCCCGAACAACAAGATGCAGGGTCCTTCAGAGGTTTGCAGCTGTGCATACGCCATTCTGTCGACCTCCTCTATCCACTTCACCAAGCAGAAACGGCTCCAGTGGGCCAAACATTACATGAAGACTGATTTCAAAACTGTTTTGTTCACGGATGAGTGCCGTGCAGCGCTCGATGGTCAAGATGGATGGAGTGGAGGATAGCTGGTTGATGGACACCCCACGCAAACACGGCTACAGCGCCAACAAGGAGGTGGAGTAATGTTTTGGGCTGGAATCATGGGGAGAGAGATTGTCGGCCCCTTTAGGATCCCTGAAGGCGCTAAAGATGAACTTCATAATGTATGTGGATTTTCTCAAACAGCACTTCCTGCCATGGTTCAAGAAGAAGAACCGTGTATTTCACAGCAAGATCATTTTTTTGCATGATAATGCACCATCTCATGCTGCACATAAAACATCTGCATCTCTGGCTGATATGGGCATAAAAGGGGACAAACTTATGGTGTGACCCCCATGCTCCCCTGACCTCTACCCCATTCAGAACCTTTGGAGCATCATTAAAAGGAGTGTCTATGATGGCGGGAGGCAGTTCACATCTAAGCAACAGCTCTGGGAGGGTATTCTGTCCTCATGCAAAACAATTGAAGCAGAAACCATCCAAAACCTGACAAATTCAATGGACGAGAGAGTTCAGAAGCTCCTTTCGAACAAGGGTTCCTATGTGAAAATGTAACATCACCTAGAATAAAGTTTTGAGTTGAAAACTGTTTGATTTCAGTTTCTAACAACCTGCTAATTCTTATAATTTCAAAAATGACCATTTTTTTGGTCTTTATTAAAATGAAAAGGTTGATCGAAAAGTTTGGGGGATCTAAGAGTGTGGCAACCCAGTAGTCATGATTACTTCGAATTCTGACAATATGAGGGTCATGCTGCAGGTAGTGCAGCAAGAAGGCACTTATGTGTCTTGCGCATCTCGGAGCCCCAAAATTATTTTCCGGGCTAGATGCAGCTAAAAATTATTATTAATTTTAAATCTGGTGAAGCTTTAGTATAGATGGCCTAATAGGATCAGTGCTGCACACTGCTACTAAGCCCAAATTATTTTCCAGTCAAGATACAGATAAACATGATTAGTAATTTTAAATCTGGTGTAGCTTATTATAGGTGGCCTAATAGAATCAGTGCTGCACACTGCTACAAAGCCCAAATTATTTTCCAGCCAAGATACAGATAAACATGATTAGTAATTTGAAAGCTTAAAACGGTTGGTAGGGTGATTTTAACCAATCATCAAGCTTTTACTCTCCCCAGGATGACACAGGGGTAGAAAAGTCGTTTCGGATCCATGATTTGTTCATCTTTATGAACGTGAGTCTGTCTACATTATCAGTGGAGAGCCGCGTGCACTTATCTGTCAGCACACCACCAGCAGCGCTGAACACACGTTCAGACAGAACGCTGGCTGCGGGGCATGACAAGATCTCCAAGGCATAAGTGGCTAGCTCCGGCCATTTATCCAGATTGGAAGCCCAAAAAGAGCAAGGGTCCAGTGACACAGTCATGGCTTCAATGTTTACTTGGAGATACTCCTGTACCATCGTCTCTAGGCGTTGACTATGTGTCAGACTTCTTGTCTCCTGTGGCCTTGCAAAGGATGGGCTAAAAAAAGTGGTGAAATGATTCCGCAAAATTGATGTTACCAGCAGATACTGTGGTTCTGTTACGGTTTGAGTGCTGAACACTTGACGGTCCCACGGTTGGCAAGTTGGAACTGTGAGATTCACTACGTGCACCACTGGTATTTTGTGGAAAAGCACATGTAAGATTCTGCAACAGTCTCTGCTGATACTCCTGCATGCGTGCATCCCTTTCTATGGCAGGAATAATTTCTGCAAATTTACTTTTGTACCGGGGATCTAACAGTGTGGCAACCCAGTAGTCAGGATTATTTCTAATTCTCACAATTCGAGGGTCATGTTGCAGGTAGTGCAGCAAGAAGGCACTCATGTGTGTTGCGCATCCAGGAGCACCAAGTCCCTGTTGTGTTGGTGGCGAGGTAACAATCATGCTTCCTTCCTCTGTCCTCTCCCCCCAACCTCGCACAACAGAAATGTGATCAATGTCTCCCTCATCTGATGAGTCTTCCATCAGTTCGTCCTCCACTTCTTCCTGGGCTCCTGCACCTTCCTCACTAGTTTGGCTGCTACCATGCGCCCTGGTAAAACCATCTCTCCCACCCTCACATGCCTGCCGCCTTGGTGCTGCCGACCGTCTGGACCTTGCAGATGTTAGCCCTTCTGCATACAACTCCTCCTCCTCTACTTCCTCCACCTCCTCTTGTGCCACCACCTGACTCCGAACTCTGTTTAACATGTGCTCCAGCATGTAAATCACCGGAATAGTCATGCTGATAATGGCATCGTCAGCACTAAACATCTTCGTCGCCATTTCAAAACTGCAGAAGGGTGCATAGGTCCCTGATCTGAGACCACTCCTCCAGCGTGATTTGCCCCACCTCTGGATCTCGTTGGCCCAGGCTATACATCAGAACGTATTGCACCAGGGCTTGTCGGTGCTTCCACAGTCGCTGCAACATGTGCAGAGTTGAATTCCACCGGGTAGGCACATCGCATTTTAGCCAGTGAAGTGGCAGGCCCAACGACTTCTGTAGAGATGTAAGTCGCTGAGCTGCGGGATGCGAACGGCGGAAGTGAGCACACAGCGACCGTGCCCTCTGCAGAAGGCCATCTAGTCTGGGATAGTGGGCTAAAAATTGCTGGACAACCAGGTTCAACACGTGAGCCATACAAGGCACGTGTGTGACATTGCCCCGGCGAAGGGCCGCACCCAGGTTTGCAGCATTGTCGCACACGGCCTTCCCTGGTTTCAGGTCCAGTGGAGACAACCATTCATGAAATTGGTTCTCCAGAGCTGACCACAACTCCTCAGCTGTGTGACTCACTTTTCCCAGACATTTCAATGTAAAAACCGCCTGATGACGTTGAGCCCTACTGCCAGCATAGTAAGGAGGTGTGCAGGATCCCTTCTGCGTAGTTAGAAAGCTTGTGGCATGACCAGACAGGCTTTGGGTGCAGGTGGAAGACCGAGAGGAGGTTGAGGAGGCAGAAGCAGTGGAGGAACTTTGACATAAAGAGGATTGACGCACAACTCGTGGGGACGGCAAGACTTGGACAGCAGCCCCTTGTCCTGCTGTCACCATAGTTACCCAGTGCCCAGTCAGCGACATGTAACGCCCCTGTCCATACCTACTCGTCCAAGTGTCTGTGGTGAAATGCACCCTGTCACACACAGAGTTTCTCAAAGAAGCGGTGATGTTGTGTGCGACATGCTGGTGGAGCGCAGGCACACCTTTCTTTGAGAAGTAGTGCCGACTGGGCATCTGGTACTGGGGCACTGCGACGGACATAAGGTCTCTAAAATCCTCTGTGTCCACCAGGCGGAAAGGCAGCATTTCTGTAGCCAAGAGCTTGCAGATGGTGAAATTCAACCTCTTAGCTTTCTCATGGCTAGGAGGAAATGGTCTTTTACTTGTCCACATCTAAGGGACTGAGGGCTGGCTATTGTGCTTAGACGGGGTTGATAAGGGTGTCCCCGGCAAACTGCCGGTCTGTGAGGAAGATGCAGGCAGACATGTTAGGTTGCCTTGATCCAAAGGTGGTGCTATCGATGTCGGACAGCGCTCAACACCAGCTGGTGTTACCACCTCCAAAGAAAATGATGACCTGCCAATCACGCTGGCTGTTGCGGGTAAAGAGGTGGCAGGTCTGCGCCCCAAAACAGGTGTGACTGCTGTCCCCCCAGTCACAGAGGATGAAGAGGCGGCGAATGCACAAGATATGGCAGACGGTGGTTGGCCCGGCCGGCTAGGCCGCATTGTAGCACACTGAGCTTCCCACTGCAACTTATGCTTCATGTCCATGTGCCGGTTCATGCATGAAGTACTCAAACTATGTATTTTTTGGCCTCTACTTAGCTTTTGCTGACAAATATTACAGATAACACGAGTTGGGTCATCTTTATCGATCTGAAAAAATGCCCAGGCTATGCAAGGCTTAGCACCCATGCGACCTGAAGAGCCACCACGACTTGTGGTGAGAGGCAGAGTTGTGTTTGAGGATGCAGTTGTTGACGTGCTTCCAGTACTACGTCTCTGTCCAGGAAGGCGCAACCTGACCTCGTCGTCACTAGCATCTTCCTCCACCTCCTCTGCTGACCTCATCTCTTGGCTGACTGTGGGTTGACAGTAAGTGGGATCTCCAACCTCATCATCATCATCCTGTGCGTTATCACACCCGTCGTCCTCAGAGCCAACCTGTTCCTGCCCTGACAAAAAACTAAAGTTGTCGCTCCAATCAGGTATTTGAGTCTTATCATCGTCTTCCTCATTGTCTCCACCAACAGGAGTTACAGTTTGGGAATGAGGGTCTACATTATGGTCAGAACCTTCTGCGTCTGGTCCTGGATCCGACTCATAAAGATTCTGGGCATCAGTGCAGATCATTTCCTCGTCTGGATTCACAGAAGCGCTGGAGTCGACCTCTGATTCCCAGGCTATAGTATGAGTAAACAGCTCTGCAGACTCAACCATCTGTTCTACCTCATACTCAGACGGGCAGCTGGAGATTTGGGAGCTGTGAGGAAGCAAGTGCGATTGGGGTGACACCTTTGAGGACTGGAGTATTTGTGATGTTGAAGTTGATGTGGAGGAGAGCCCACTTAAAGTAGCACTTGATATCCGTTGAAGCACCTGCTGTTTTTGTGCCTCATCTGGAATTTGTAGCGATTGGCGTGGCCGTAAAAAAGGGACCTTATCACATTGTCCGCTAAAAGAAGTAGACATTTTAGTTTGGCTGGAAGATGGTCTTTCTTCTGCAGATGTTACTGTTGCTTTAACACCTACCCCACGGACACAACTTTTTTTCCCCTTCCCAACACGCCTATTCCCCTTTCCACCAGCAGCAGGCCTTTTTCCACTCATTTTGGTGGTTACCTAATTCACAACTCTGGAGTTGTTTGCACAAAAAAACAATGGATGGGAACCGAGCAGAGCTGAGTGGCCAAACTGTGGTATTAGGCCAAAACTATTGGCTGGGTTAGATGCAGAAAAAAATTATATTCAATTTGCAACCTGATGGAGGTCAGTATAGATGGACTAATAGAACAAGTCCCACACACAGCTAGAAGCCCAAATATTTTTTCAGAGGTAGATGCAGAAAATTTTTTTATTCAGTTTGCAACCTGATGGAGGTCTGTATAGATGGATTAATAGAACAAGTCCCACACACAGCTACAAGCCCAATATTTTTTCATAGGTAGATGCAGAAAAAAAATATATTCAGTTTGCAACCTGATGGAGGTCAGTATAGATGGACTAATAGAGAAAGTCCCACACACTGCTAGAAGGCCAAATATTTTTTCAGAGCTAGATGCAGACAAAAAATTATTTTGAATTTTCAACCTGATGGAGGTCAGTATAGGTGGACTAATAGAACAAGTCCCACACACTGCTAGAAGGCCAAATATTTTTTCAGAGCTAGATGCAGAAAAAAATTATATTCAGTTTGCAACCTGATGGAAGTCTGTATAGATGGATTAATAGAACAAGTCCCACACACAGCTAGAAGCCCAAATATTTTTTCAGAGGTAGATGCAGATAAAAATTATTTTTAATTTGCAACCTGATGGAGGTCAGTATAGATGGACTAATAGAGAAAGTCCCACACACTGCTAGAAGGCCAAATATTTTTTCAGAGCTAGATGCAGATAAAAATTATATTCAATTTGCAACCTGATGGAGGTCAGTATAGATGGACTAATAGAGAAAGTCCCACACACTGCTAGAAGGCCAAATATTTTTTTCAGAGCTAGATGCAGATAAAAATTATATTCAATTTGCAACCTGATGGAGGTCAGTATAGATGGACTAATAGAACAAGTCCCACACACAGCTAGAAGCCCAAATATTTTTTCAGAGGTACTGTAGATGCAGATAAAAATTATTTTTAATTTGCAACCTGATGGAGGTCAGTATAGATGGACTAATAGAGAAAGTCCCACACACTGCTAGAAGGCCAAATATTTTTTCAGAGCTAGATGCAGATAAAAATTATTTTTAATTTGCAACCTGGTGGAGGTCAGTATAGATGGACTAATAGAGAAAGTCCCACACACTGCTAGAAGCCCAAATATTTTTTCAGAGCTAGATGCAGATAAAAATTATATTCAATTTGCAACCTGATGGAGGTCAGTATAGATGGACTAATAGAACAAGTCCCACACACAGCTAGAAGCCCAAATATTTTTTCAGAGGTACTGTAGATGCAGATAAAAATTATTTTTAATTTGCAACCTGATGGAGGTCAGTATAGATGGACTAATACAACAAGTCCCACACACAGCTAGAAGCCCAATATTTTTTCAGAGGTAGATGCAGAAAAAAATATATTCAGTTTGCAACCTGATGGAGGTCAGTATAGATGGAGTAATAGAACAAGTCCCACACACAGCTAGAAGCCCAAATATTTTTTCAGAGGTAGATGCAGATAAAAATTATTTTTAATTTGCAACCTGATGGAGGTCAGTATAGATGGACTAATAGAGAAAGTCCCACACACTGCTAGAAGGCCAAATATTTTTTCAGAGCTAGATGCAGATAAAAATTATATTCAATTTGCAACCTGATGGAGGTCAGTATAGATGGACTAATAGAGAAAGTCCCACACACTGCTAGAAGGCCAAATATTTTTTCAGAGCTAGATGCAGATAAAAATTATTTTTAATTTGCAACCTGGTGGAGGTCAGTATAGATGGACTAATAGAGAAAGTCCCACACACTGCTAGAAGCCCAAATATTTTTTCAGAGCTAGATGCAGATAAAAATTATATTCAATTTGCAACCTGATGGAGGTCAGTATAGATGGACTAATAGAACAAGTCCCACACACAGCTAGAAGCCCAAATATTTTTTCAGAGGTACTGTAGATGCAGATAAAAATTATTTTTAATTTGCAACCTGATGGAGGTCAGTATAGATGGACTAATACAACAAGTCCCACACACAGCTAGAAGCCCAATATTTTTTCAGAGGTAGATGCAGAAAAAAATATATTCAGTTTGCAACCTGATGGAGGTCAGTATAGATGGAGTAATAGAACAAGTCCCACACACAGCTAGAAGCCCAAATATTTTTTCAGAGGTAGATGCAGATAAAAATTATTTTTAATTTGCAACCTGATGGAGGTCAGTATAGATGGACTAATAGAGAAAGTCCCACACACTGCTAGAAGGCCAAATATTTTTTCAGAGCTAGATGCAGATAAAAATTATATTCAATTTGCAACCTGATGGAGGTCAGTATAGATGGACTAATAGAGAAAGTCCCACACACTGCTAGAAGGCCAAATATTTTTTCAGAGCTAGATGCAGATAAAAATTATATTCAATTTGCAACCTGATGGAGGTCAGTATAGATGGACTAATAGAACAAGTCCCACACACAGCTAGAAGCCCAAATATTTTTTCAGAGGTACTGTAGATGCAGATAAAAATTATTTTTAATTTGCAATCTGATGGAGGTCAGTATAGATGGACTAATAGAGAAAGTCCCACACACTGCTAGAAGGCCAAATATTTTTTCAGAGCTAGATGCAGAAAAAAATTATATTCAGTTTGCAACCTGATGGAGGTCAGTATAGATGGACTAATAGAGAAAGTCCCACACACTGCTAGAAGGCCACATATTTTTTCAGAGGTAGATGCAGAAAAAAATATATTCAGTTTGCAACCTGATGGAGGTCTGTATAGATGGATTAATAGAACAAGTCCCACACACAGCTAGAAGCCCAATATTTTTTCAGAGGTAGATGCAGAAAAATATATATTCAGTTTGCAACCTGATGGAGGTCAGTATAGATGGACTAATACAACAAGTCCCACACACAGCTAGAAGCCCAATATTTTTTCAGAGCTAGATGCAGAAAAAAATATATTCAGTTTGCAACCTGATGGAGGTCTGTATAGATGGATTAATAGAACAAGTCCCACACACAGCTAGAAGCCCAATATTTTTTCAGAGGTAGATGCAGAAAAAAATATATTCAGTTTGCAACCGATGGAGGTCAGTATAGATGGACTAATACAACAAGTCCCACACACAGCTAGAAGCCCAATATTTTTTCAGAGCTAGATGCAGAAAAAAATTATATTCAATTTGCAACCTGATGGAGGTCAGTATAGATGGACTAATAGAATGATGCTATGCCCAAAAGATTTTACTTCACTAGGTGCAGTAAAAAAATTGGTATTCTATACACAGGTGGTATATCTTGCAACACAGATAGGCTACTCCACTGACTAACACACTCTGCAATAGGCCAAAAAGGATTAGCTTTGCTAGATTCAGCCAAATGCTGTGAAAAAAACTTGCACAGCACTGGCACAGACCTGCCTGGCAAAAACTGATAGGAACTGATGTAACCTAGTCCTGAAAAGGACTCCAATTACAATTAGTCTTTACTCCCACAATCTATCTATTTAAGAGCACAGACCTGCCTGATAAAAGTCGTAGGAAATGCTGTAACCTAGTCCTTAAAAGGACTGCAATCACAACTATTCCCTACTCCCAAGCTATCTGTAGATTTGTGCGAAAATTGGCTTGAAATTAACAAGGTATAGCGCACACAGCAACAGCGGTGCCGTCTAACACGCAGCTGCAGCAGTGAGAAAATGGTGGCGACGGGGAAAATGGCTTGGTCTTATAGGGCAAGGACATGTGACACACACTGCCAATGACACATGCCCTTGCTTGTGTGAAAAAAAGCACTTCGCTCCGTGTGTGCGCTGCTGATAGGCTGACAGATTGCACCTCCCCACTGTGAATGTGGGAAAGAGAAAAAAAAAATGGAGATCTTCATTGTTCCTGCAGAGATCCATCCCCTGCCCCTCCACCCACCCCGCTGTACAATCAAACTGCGTATTAACATTAATTTTCATCATTACTGAGAAAAAATCCAGTTATGATTTTGGTGCACAAACAGTTATCGAACATAACCTCGAACAGCCGAAATTTTCTCAAATTGTTCGTGTTCGCCGAACGGCTCGAACACAGCCCAAAACAGCTCGAATTTGAGATTGGCGAACAGTTCGAGTAGAACAACGCTCATCTCTAATATATATCCCACGGGGGTAAAATTGAAAAAAGTTGAAAAAAATTTTTTTTGGACTTAGTCATTTTTCCGGCGTTTATCAGACTGTCAGATAGGGGAAATGTCAGTGAGAGTTCCGATTTCAGTTCCAGAGCGATTCGCCCAATGAGTCCTTGATATTAAGTCGTTTTCAGCCAATTTTCTGGATTTTTGAAAATTTCACTTTTTTGTGAAAATATCCACTAAATGAGGGAATAATATGTGTGAGGGTACCCCAGGAGAGTTCCAAATGTGTGTGGGTAGAATATACATCCCACGGGGGTAAAATTGAAAAAAGTTTAAAAATTTTTTTTTTTGGACTTTGTCATTTTTCCGGTGTTTATCAGACTTTCAGATAAGGGAAATGTCAGTAAGCGTTCCAATTTCAGTTCCAGAGCGATTCACCCATTGAGTCCTTAATATTTAGTCGTTTTCAGCCTATAGTTTGGATTTTTAAAAATTTCACTTTTTTGTGAAAATATCCACTAAATGAGGGAATAATATGTGTGAGGATACACCAGGAGAGTTCCAAATGTGTGTGGGTAGAATATATATCCCACGGTGGTAAAATTGAAAAAATTTTAAAAAAAATTTTTTTTGGACTTATTCATTTTTCCGGCGTTTATCAGACTTTCAGATAGGGCAAATGTCAGTGAGCGTTCTGATTTCAGTTCCAGAGCGATTCACCCAATGAGTCCTTGATATTTTGTTGCTTTCAGCCAATTTTCTGGATTTTTGAACATTTCACTTTTTTGTGAAAATATCCACTAAATGAGGGAATAATATGTGTGAGGGTACCCCAGGAGAGTTCCAAATGTGTGTGGGTAGAATATATATCCCACAGGGGTAAAATTGAAAAAAAAAAATTTTTGACTTAGTCATATTTACGCCATTTATCAGACTTTCAGATAGGTGATATGTCAGTGAGCGTTCCGATTTCAGTTCCAGAGCGATTCGCCCAATGAGTCCTAGATATTAAGTCGTTTTCAGCCAATTTTCTGGATTTTTGAAATTTTCACTTTTTTGTGAAAATATCCACTAAATGAGGGAATAATATGTGTGAGGGTACCCCAGGAGAGTTCCAAATGTGTGTGGGTAGAATTTATATACCACGGGGGTAAAATTGAAAAAAGTTGAACATTTTTTTTTTTTGGAATTAGTTATTTTTCCGACGTTTATCAGACTTTCAGATAGGGGATATGTCAGTGAGCGTTCCGATTTCAGTTCCAGAGCGATTCGCTCAATGAGTCGTTGATATTTAGTCATTTTCCGCCAAATTTCTGGATTATTGAAAATTTCACTTTTTTGTGAAAATATCCACTAAATGAGGGAATAATATGTGTGAGGGTACCCCAGGAGAGTTCCAAATGTGTGTGGGTAGAATATATATCCCACAGGAGTAAAATTGAAAAAAGTTGAAAAAAATTTTTTTTGGACTTAGTCATTTTTCCGTCGTTTATCAGACCTTCAGATAGGGAAAATGTCAGTGAGCGTTCCGATTTCAGTTCAAGAGCGATTCGTCCAATGAGTCCTTGATATTTAGTTGTTTTCAGCCAATTTTCTGGATTTTTGAAAATGTTACTTTTTTATGAAAATATCCACTAAATGAGGGAATAATATGTGTGAGGGTACTCCAGGAGAGTTCCAAATGTGTGTGGGTAGAATATATATCCCACGGGGATAAAATTGAAAAAAGTAGAAAAATTTTTGTTTTTGGACTTAGCCATTTTTCCGGCGTTTATCAGACTTTTAGATAGTGCAAATGTTAGTGAGCATTTCGATTTCAGTTTCAGAGTGATTCACCCAATGAGTCCTTGATATTAAGTCGTTTTCAGCCAATATTTTGGATTTTTGAAAATTTCACTTTTTTGTGAAAATATCCACTAAATGCGGGAATAATGTGTGTGAGGGAGCCCCAGGATAGTTCCAAATGTGTGTGGGTAGAATATTTATCCCACGGGGGTAAAATAGAAAACAGTTGAAAAAAATTTTTTTTTAGACTTAGTCATTTTTCCGACGTTTATCAGACTTTCAGATAGGGGAAATGTCAGTGAGCGTTCCGATTTCAGTTCCAGAGTGATTCGCCCAATGAGTTCTGGATATTAAGTCGTTTTCAGCCAATTTTCTGAATTTTTGAAATTTTCACTTTTTTGCGAAAATATCCACTAAATGAGGGAATAATATGTGTGAGGGTACCCCAGGAGAGTTCCAAATGTGTGTGGGTAGAATATATATCCAACGGGGGTGTAATACTATTGTAGGAACTCGAGGATTCTGTTAGCGTGGGGCAATGAACAAGCAGAGACGGGTTTCTTTAGTGCAAATAGTGTATTTGTGCAACAGCAATAACACCCAAAAACAATATACAGATAACCCGTAGTGACATACAATGAAATAAGTCCAGCAATATTAAGTCTTTGAAACCTATATAGCAAAGTCGGCAATGTTCTTACGACGGAGTCCTCACACAAATGTGATCAAAAGGAAAGTCTGACACACTGGTGACGTGGCTTGATTCAAACACTGCGGGTGTAGTAATAGTCAGAACCAGGTATGCAGTAGCCACAGGGAAGTCCAAGAACAAGTTCACAAGTTAATCCTGGATGTAGCGTGGAATCAGAGAAGTCCAGAAACACGTTCACATTTAAGTAATATTCCAGTAAATAGTTCCAGCAGCCCTCACCGGAGGGAGTGAATGAAGGGTTAAACAACAGCACAGTTCAGAAACACAGTTCTTACCGGGTGGAGTGAGGCAAGGGTTAAATTCCAAAGTCAACAGGTTAATGATAACACAGTGAGTGTAGCTTACATAGGCAGAGAATGTCCAGAGTCACGGGCTGCTGCTGAGAAACACGTGAAGATTAACCTGGTAAATACACAAGAGATCTGGGAGATAATAGTAGGACAAGGCAGCTTGACTGAAGGGAAACGGAAGCAGAATACTCCAGCAAGGAAGCCAGCACCAGAGCCAGGTTTTAAACAAATGAACAGGAAGTAGGGCATACAAAAACAGCAAACTCCATCTTAACAAAGGGCAAAATCATTCATAAGGTTACCTAGAAAACCCGGAATACTGACATTACTCCCCCCTAAAGACTGCCTCCGAACGGTCCAGGACCAGGCTTGTCCGGGTATCTCTGATGAAACTGAGCGACCTTCAGGGGAGCATTGATGTTACTTACTGGTTCCCAAGAATTGTCTTCGGGAGAGTAACCTTGCCATCTAACTAGATACTGAAGCCGGTTCCTATGAAGTCTCGAATCAACAATATCCTGTACCACAAATTGCTCTTCACCATCAACCAACACTGGTGGAGGGGGAGATACGATACGTCCCTGAAACGTGTTAGGAGAGACCGGTTTTAATAAAGAAACATGAAATACTGGGTGTACCTTTAAAGTCCGTGGTAGCTTCAGCCGACAGGCAGCAGAGCTCACAATCCCAGTGATCTTGAATGGACCGATGAATTTCTGCCCCAGTTTCTGCGAAGGAACACCCAATCTTAGATTCTCGGTAGACAACCAAACCGCGTCTCCTACCTTATACATAGGTGCCGGTTTCGGCCGACTTCTTGTAATGCTCCTGTGCTACGGTCAGGGTGTCCTTTAAAAGTTCCAGATTACGTTGCAACACCGCCACTCTATCTTCAACCGCCGGTACCGAAATAGCAACAGGAGACCTAGGCAAAATATTTGGATGATATCCCAGATTGGCAAAAAAAGGCGTTACCTTCGTAGAACTGCTCTGAGAGTTGTTGTACGAAAATTCCGCTAAAGGAAGTAGCTTCAGCCAATCATCCTGCAAATGACTGACGTAACAGCGTAGATATTGCTCCAAGGTTTGATTTGTCCGTTCGGTCTGCCCGCTGGTCTGAGGATGGTATGCAGAAGACAGGAAAACATTAATGTGGAGTGCAGAACAAAATCCTTTCCAAAATCTAGAGGTAAATTGTATTCCCCGGTCAGAAATGATCTCATCTGGTACTCCATGCAGCCGGAAAACGTTCTGGATAACCAGATCCACTGTCTCTGTAGCAGAGGGAAGACCGGTACATGGAATGAAATGAGCAGCCTTCGTTAAACGATCTACTACCACCAAAATAGTATTTTTACCGCCAGAGGTGGGTAACTCCACAATAAAGTCCATTGAAATAGACCCCCAAGGGCGAGACGGTACAGGTAGCGGTTTAAGAAGACCAGTAGGTGAAACGCGAGGAACTTTGTACCGGGCACAAACCTCACAAGAGCGGACATAGTCATTCACATCTTTCAAACAGGTAGGCCACCAAAAAAAACGACTTAAAAATTCCTGCGTCTTCTGTACCCCCCTATGACCAGCCAATACAGAGTCGTGGACCAACTTGAGAATTCGAAGTCTCACAGCCTCTGGGACATAAATACATCGATCTCTAAGCCACACACCATTCCGAAGGACAAGATTCACGTTGTCAGATGGAGCAGCAAGAAATACGTCACCGTCATAGGCCAGCTTGATCTCCTGACACAAGTCCCGGTCCAGGAGCACTCCTACGAAATTGGCATCAGACAAGAAGGTCTTAGAAGGGGTCCCAGGCACGGAGTCCACCGTATGGATTCGGGATAATGCGTCAGCTTTCCCATTACGTGAACCTGGGCGGTACGAAATAATAAAATTAAACTGGTTCAAGAACAAACTCCACCTAGCTTGTCGAGGAGAAAGACACCTGGCAGACTTAAGGAATTCCAAATTACGATGATCCGTGAGTACCACTACCTGTTGAGTTGCTCCCTGCAAATGGTGTCTCCATTCCTTAAAGGCGGAAATAATTGCCAAAAGTTCCTTATCTGCAATATCATAGTTCAGTTCAGCAGAAGATAACCTATGAGAAAAGAAGGCACACGGGTGCAGCAAACCTTTGTCTCCGGTACGTTGTGAGAGGATAGCTCCCAATGCACAGTCAGAAGCGTCCACCTCCACGATGAAAGGCAGTGCAGGATCCGGATGCATCAATATCGGAGCCGTGGTAAAACAAACCTTGAGGCGATCAAAGGCTTCCTGAGCTTGCGAAGACCATACAAACTTCTTCCCCTTCTTGGTGAGAAGAGTGATGGGACGGACAACTTCTGAAAAATTTCGGATGAAACGTCTATAAAAGTTAGCAAAACCAATGAATCGTTGTACCTCTTTAATGTTTCCTGGTACTGGCCAGTCTAAGATTGCCTGGATCTTGCTGGACTCCATATTCAATCCATGAGGAGAAATAATATAGCCTAAAAATTGGATTTCGGAGCAATGAAATTCACACTTTTCGAGTTTGATGTACAAATGATTATCTCTCAATCGTCTAAGCACGGTCTTAACATGTTCCCGATGTTCCTGTAAGGAATCAGAGAAGATCAAAATGTCATCCAGGTAAATTACCACATATTGGTCCAATAAATCCCTGAAAATATCGTTGGCTAACTGTTGAAAAGCAGCAGGAGCGTTACAGAGTCCGAATGGCATCACCAAATATTCATAATGTCCATACCGGCATCTAAAAGCTGTTTTCCATTCGTCTCTGGGACGTATACGGAGTAAATTATATGCCCCGCGAAGATCTAATTTGGTAAATACCTTGGCCTGGCGAACTCTTTCCAACAATTCCGGAATTAGCAGCAACGGGTACCTGTTATGAATGGTTACCTTATTTAACTCCCAGTAGTCAATGCAGGGTCTTAGAGTCCCATCCTTCTTCTTTACAAAGAATATAGGGGCTACCGCTGGTGAAGAAGATGGTCGGATAAACCCCTTGGCTAAATTCTCATCTATATATTCTCGTAATGATTTTAATTCCGGAGCCGCCAGCGGGTAAACATGGCCGAAAGGAATCGCTGCCCCAGGAAGCAATTCTATGGGGCAATCATACGGTCTATGTGGGGGAAGTTGATCTGCCTTCCTCTTGTCACAAACGTCCGAGAATTCCTGGTAAACCAGAGGGAGAGTGGGTACCTGTATTGCCTCTTCCAAGTTCTGGGTGACTGGAACCGCTACCGTTGGACTGATGGTAGGACTACACTTCGGAAGGAAGGATATCTCCTTGGTTTCCCAATTGATGTTTGGATTTTGTGACCGTAACCAGGGAATTCCTACAATTACAGGAAAATGAGGAGAAGATATTAACATGAATGAAACTGTTTCTTGATGGTCCGGTTCCATCTTACACTCCAGAAGCACTGTCTCCCGATCTACTGGTCCAGAAACTAATGGGGAACCATCCACCGTTTCCATAGTGACTGGTAAAGCTCTTAGTTGCGTCTTTATACCATGTTCCCTGGCAAAAGAAGAATCCATGAAATTCCCACCTGCTCCAGAGTCTATCATGGCAGAACTTGGTATCCACTGTCCCTCCCACTGAATCTGAATAGGAAGAGAACAATGTGAATATTTCTCCCCTTGGTCTTTAGGGGAAGTCGGCATCAATATAGGGGGAAAAAACAGCATCTAGATGTAGACTGGTCTCCGAAACTTCAGACTCAGCGTCAGTGTTGTCATAATCCCCTACTACCGCCAACACCTTCTTGGGTCGCGTGGGACATTTAGGACAATTGATAAGGAAATGGTCTGATTGACCACAATAGAAACATAAGCGCTCACGGAGACGGTATTCGCGGCGTTCATTACTCTCACGTTTTAGTAGCGAGTCCACCTGCATAGGCACCTCCTCGGCCTCCCGTGAGTTTTTGCCTGTGGTTTCCCTAGACGGAAGGGAGAAATTAGTGATGCGATTTACAGCTGTCCATTTTTCTTGTCTGCGTTCAGTTAGACGGATATCAATACGTACACAGTGTTGTAAAAACAACTCAAACTCCTGTGGAGACTCTGAACGAGCTAGCTCATCCTTGATTGCACTGGACAAACCCTTTCTAAAGATTGGCAATAAAGCATTGTTATCCCAGTTGGTGTCCACCACTAACCTTTTAAATTCAGTAACATATTCTATGACTGAACGTTTCCCCTGGCGTAAGGAAAGCAAGGCAGATTCAGCGGTAGCACGGCGATTGGGATCGTCGAACATTTGTGCCATGGCTGTCAGAAAATCATCCAAATTATTTAGACGGGTATCGTGACTTTCAACCTTAGGATTTGCCCAAGCCAGTGCCCGTGATGTCAACAACATAATAATACATAGTACCTTAGATCTATCAGACCGGTAATAGGAGGCATGTACATCAAAGAATAATATACATTGGTTAACAAACCCACGGAATTGACTTCGGTCACCATTAAACCGGAATGGAGGCATTTTGGGCATACTAGTGAATGATGTAGGCTCAGTAGGTAAGGCCTCCCGGACTTCTAATTTAGTACGTAGATCTTGGAGAGCCTGACCAAACACCTGTGCGTTGTGGTCAACCCGGGATTCCATGTCTCTAATCTTAATGTGTATAGACTCTATCTGCTGCTGCAAGGAGTTAATTATGGTGAACAGTTTGTCTGCCCGTGTCTCCGTCATTGCCCCAGCAGAATCCTCTTTTGGCTGGAGTATCCTGTAATACTATTGTAGGAACTCGAGGATTCTGATAGCGTGGGGCAATGAACAAGCAGAGACGGGTTTCTTTAGTGCAAATAGTGTATTTGTGCAACAGCAATAACACCCAAAAACAATATACAGATAACCCGTAGTGACATACAATGAAATAAGTCCAGCAATATTAAGTCTTTGAAACCTATATAGCAAAGTCGGCAATGTTATTACGACGGAGTCCTCACACAAATGTGATCAAAAGGAAAGTCTGACACACTGGTGACGTGGCTTGATTCAAACACTGCGGGTGTAGTAATAGTCAGAACCAGGTATGCAGTAGCCACAGGGTAGTCCAAGAACAAGTTCACAAGTTAATCCTAGATGTAGCGTAGATTCAGGGAAGTCCAGAAACAAGTTCACATTTAAGTAATATTCCAGTAAATAGTTCCAGCAGCCCTCACCGGAGGGAGTGAATGAAGGGTTAAACAACAGCACAGTTCAGAAACACAAAAATTCCAAAGTCAACAGGTTAATGATAACACAGTGAGTGTAGCTTACATAGGTAGAGAATGTCCAGTCATGGGCTGCTGCTGAGAAACACATGAAGATTAACCTGGTAAATACACAAGAGATCTGGGAGATAATAGTAGGACAAGGCAGCTTGACTGAAGGGAAACGGAAGCAGAATACTCCAGCAAGGAAGCCAGCACCAGAGACGGGTTATAAACAAACGAACAGGAAGTAGGGCATAAAAAAACAGCAAACTCCATCTTAACAAAGGGCAAAATCATTCACAAGGTTACCTAGAAAACCCGGAATACTGACACCTTGATATTTAGTCGTTTTCAGCCAATTTTCTGCATTTTTGAAAATTTCACTTTTTTGTGAAAATATCCACTAAGTGAGGGAATAATATGTGTGAGGGTACTTGAGGAGAGTTCCAAATGTGTGTGGGTAGAATATATATCCCACGGGTGTAAAATTGAAAAAAGTTGAAAAAAAATTTTTTTTGGACTTAGTCATTTTTCCGGAGTTTATCAGACTTTCAGATAGGGGAAATGTCAGTGAGCATTCCGATTTCAGTTCCAGAGTGATTTGCCCAATGAGTCCTTGATATTTAGTCGTTTTCAGCCAATATTTTGGGTTTTTGACAATTTCACTTTTTTGTGAAAATATCCACTAAATGAGGGAATAATATGTGTGAGGGTACCCCAGGAGAGTTCCAAATGTGTGTGGGTAGAATACATATCCCACGGGGGTAAAATTTAAAAAAAAATTTTTTTGAACTTAGTCATTTTTCCGGCGTTTATCAGACTTTCAGATAGGGGAAATGTCAGTGAGCGTTCCGATTTCAGTTCCAGAGCGATTCGCCCAATGATTCCTTGATATTTAGTCGTTTTCAGCCAATATTTTGGATTTTTGAAAATTTCACTTTTTTGTAAAAATATCCACTAAATGAGGGAATAATATGTGTGAGGGTACCCCAGGAGAGTTCCAAATGTGTGTGGGTAGAATATATATCCCACGGGGGTAAAATTGAAAAAAGTTGATAACATTTTTTTTGGGACTTAGTCATTTTTCCGGAGTTTATCAGACTTTCAGATAGGGCAAATGTCAGTGAGCATTCCGATTTCAGTTCCAGAGCGATTCGCCCAATGAGTCCTTGATATTTAGTCTTTTTCAGCAAATATTTTGGATTTTTAAAAATTTCACTTTTTTGTGAAAATATCCACTAAATGAGGGAATAATATGTGTGAGGGTACTTGAGGAGAGTTCCAAATGTGTGTGGGTAGAATATATATCCCACGGGTGTAAAATTGAAAAAAGTTTAAAAAAAATTTTTTTTGGACTTAGTCATTTTTCCGGAGTTTATCAGACTTTCAGATAGGGGAAATGTCAGTGAGCATTCCGATTTCAGTTCCAGAGTGATTTGCCCAATGAGTCCTTGATATTTAGTCGTTTTCAGCCAATATTTTGGGTTTTTGACAATTTCACTTTTTTGTGAAAATATCCTCTAAATGAGGGAATAATATGTGTGAGGGTACCCCAGGAGAGTTCCAAATGTGTGTGGGTAGAATACATATCCCACGGGGGTAAAATTTAAAAAAAAAATTTTTTTGAACTTAGTCATTTTTCCGGCGTTTATCAGACTTTCAGATAGGGGAAATGTCAGTGAGCGTTCCGATTTCAGTTCCAGAGCGATTCGCCCAATGAGTCCTTGATATTTAGTCGTTTTCAGCCAATATTTTGGATTTTTGAAAATTTCACTTTTTTGTAAAAATATCCACTAAATGAGGGAATAATATGTGTGAGGGTACCCCAGGAGAGTTCCAAATGTGTGTGGGTAGAATATATATCCCACGGGGGTAAAATTGAAAAAAGTTGATAACATTTTTTTGGGGACTTAGTCATTTTTCCGGAGTTTATCAGACTTTCAGATAGGGCAAATGTCAGTGAGCATTCCGATTTCAGTTCCAGAGCGATTCGCCCAATGAGTCCTTGATATTTAGTCTTTTTCAGCAAATATTTTGGATTTTTAAAAATTTCACTTTTTTGTGAAAATATCCACTAAATGAGGGAATAATATGTGTGAGGGTACCCCAGAAGAGTTCCAAATGTGTGTTGATAGAATATATATCCCATGGGAGAAAAATTGAAAAAAGTCGAAAAAAATTTTTTTTGGACTTAGTCATTTTATCAGACTTTCAGATAGGAAAAATGTCCTTGAGTGTTCCGATTTCAGTTCCAGAGCGATTCGCCCAATGAGTCCTTGATTTTTAGTCGTTTTCAGCAAATATTTTGGATTTTTAAAAATTTCACTTTTTTGTAAAAATATCCACTAAATGAGGGAATAATATGTGTGAGGGTACCCCAGGAGAGTTCCAAATGTGTGTGGGTAGAATATATATCCCACGGGGGCAAAATTGAAAAAAGTTGAAAAAAAATTTTTTTGGACTTAGTAATTTTTCCGTCGTTTATCAGACTTTCAGATAGGGCAAATGTCAGTGAGCATTCCGATTTCAGTTCCAGGGCGATTCGCCCATTGAGTCCTTGATATTTAGTCGTTTTCAGCCAATTTTCTGCATTTTTGAAAATTTCACTTTTTTGTGAAAATATCCACTAAGTGTGGGAATAATATGTGTGAGGGTACCCCAGGAGAGTTCCAAATGTGTGTGGGTAGAATATATATCCCACGGGGGTAAAATTGAAAAAAGTTGATAACATTTTTTTGGGGACTTAGTCATTTTTCCGGAGTTTATCAGACTTTCAGATAGGGCAAATGTCAGTGAGCATTCCGATTTCAGTTCCAGAGCGATTCGCCCAATGAGTCCTTGATATTTAGTCTTTTTCAGCAAATATTTTGGATTTTTAAAAATTTCACTTTTTTGTGAAAATATCCACTAAATGAGGGAATAATATGTGTGAGGGTACCCCAGAAGAGTTCCAAATGTGTGTTGATAGAATATATATCCCATGGGAGAAAAATTGAAAAAAGTCGAAAAAAATTTTTTTTGGACTTAGTCATTTTATCAGACTTTCAGATAGGAAAAATGTCCTTGAGTGTTCCGATTTCAGTTCCAGAGCGATTCGCCCAATGAGTCCTTGATTTTTAGTCGTTTTCAGCAAATATTTTGGATTTTTAAAAATTTCACTTTTTTGTGAAAATATCCACTAAATGAGGGAATAATATGTGTGAGGGTACCCCAGGAGAGTTCCAAATGTGTGTGGGTAGAATATATATCCCACGGGGGTAAAATTGAAAAAAGTTGAAAAAAATTTTTTTTTGTACTTAGTCATTTTTCCTGCATTTATCTGACTTTCAGATAGGGGAAATGTCAGTGAGCGTTCCAATTTCAGTTCCAGAGCGATTCGCCCAATGAGTCCTTGATATTTAGTCGTTTTCAGCCAATTTTCTGCATCTTTGAAAATTTCACTTTTTTGTGAAAATATCCACTAAGTGAGGGAATAATATGTGTGAGGGTGCTTCAGGAGAGTTCCAAATGTGTGTGGGTAGAATATATATCCCACGGGGGTAAAATTGAAAAAAGTTGAAACATTTTTTTTTTTGTACTTAGTCATTTTTCCTGCATTTATCTGACTTTCAGATAGGGGAAATGTCAGTGAGCGTTCCGATTTCAGTTCCAGAGCGATTCGCCAAATGAGTCCTTGATATTTAGTCGTTTTCAGCCAATATTTTGGATTTTTGAAAATTTCACTTTTTTGTAAAAATATCCACTAAATGAGGGAATATTATGTGTGAGGGTACCCCAGGAGAGTTCCAAATGTGTGTGGGTAGAATATATATCCCACGGGGGTAAAATTGAAAAAAGTTGAAAAATTTTTTTTTTTGGACTTAGTCATTTTTACGGCGTTTATCAGAAATTTCAGATAGGGGAAATGTCAGTGAGCGTTCCGAGTTCAGTTCCAGAGCGATTGATCCAATGAGTTCTTGATATTTTGTCGTTTTCATGCAATTTTCTGAATTTTTGAAAATGTCACTTTTTTGTGAAAATATCCACTAAATGAGGGTATAATATGTGTGAGGGTATCCCAGGAGAATTCCAAATATGTGTGGGTAGAATATATATCCCATGGGGATAAAATTGAAAAAAGTTGAAAAAAATTTTTTTTGGACTTAGTCATTTTATCAGACTTTCAGATAGGACAAATGTCATTGAGTGTTCCGATTTCAGTCCCAGAGCGATTCGCCCAATGATTACTTGATATTTAGTCGTTTTCAGCCAATTTTCTGGATTTTTGAAAATTTCACTTTATTGTGAATATATCCACTAAATGAGGGAATAATATCTGTGAGGGTACCCCAGGAGAGTTCCAAATGTGTGTGGGTAGAATATATATCCCACGGGGGTAAAACTGAAAAAAGTTGAAAAATTTTTTTTTTTGGACTTAGTCATTTTTCCTGCATTTATCTGACTTTCAACTAGGGGAAATGTCAGTGAGCGTTCCGATTTCAGTTCCAGAGCGATTCGCCCAATGAGTCGTTGATATTTAGTCGTCTTCAGCCAATTTTCTGCATTTTTGAAAATTTCACTTTTTTGTGATAATATCCACTAAGTGAGGGAATAATATGTGTGAGGGTACTTCAGGAGAGTTCCAAATGTGTGTGGGTAGAATATATATCCCATGGGGGTAAAACTGAAAAAAGTTGAAAAATTTTTTTTTTTGGACTTAGTCATTTTTCCTCCATTTATCTGACTTTCAGATAGGGGAAATGTCAGTGAGCGTTCAGATTTCAGTTCCAGAGCGATTCGCCAAATGAGTCCTTGATATTTAGTCGTTTTCAGCCAATATTTTGGATTTTTAAAAATGTCACTTTTTTGTAAAAATATCCACTAAATGAGGGAATAATATGTGTGAGGTTACCCCAGGAGAGTTCCAAATGTGTGTGGGTAGAATATATATCCCACGGGGGTAAAATTGAAAAAAGTTGAAAAAAAATTTTTTTGGACTTAGTAATTTTTCCGTCGTTTATCAGACTTTCAGATAGGGCAAATGTCAGTGAGCATTCCGATTTCAGTTCCAGGGCGATTCGCCCATTGAGTCCTTGATATTTAGTCGTTTTCAGCCAATTTTCTGCATTTTTGAAAATTTCACTTTTTTGTGAAAATATCCACTAAGTGTGGGAATAATATGTGTGAGGGTACCCCAGGAGAGTTCCAAATGTGTGTGGGTAGAATATATATCCCACGAGGGTAAAATTGAAAAAAGTTGAAAAAAATTTTTTTTGGACTTAGTCATTTTTCCGGCGTTTATCAGACTTTCAGATAGGGCAAATGTCAGTGAGCGTTCCGATTTCAGTTCCAGAGCGATTCGCCCAATGAGTCCTTGATATTTAGTCGTTTTCAGCCAATTTTCTACATTTTTGAAAATTTTACTTTTTTGTGAAAATATCCACTAAATGAGGGAATAACATGTGTGAGGGTACCCCAGGAGAGTTCCAAATGTGTGTGGGTAGAATATATATCCCACGGGGGTAAAACTGAAAAAAGTTGAAAAATTTTTTTTTTTGGACTTAGTCATTTTTCCTGCATTTATCTGACTTTCAGATAGGGGAAATGTCTGTGAGCGTTCCGATTTCAGTTCCAGAGCGATTCATCCAATGAGTCCTTGATATTTCGTCGTTTTCAGCTAATTTTCTGCATTTTTGAAAATTTCACATTTTTGTGAAAATATCCACTAAATGAGGGAATAATATGTGTGAGGGTACCCCAGGAGAGTTCCAAATTTGAGTGGGTAGAATATATATCCCACGGGGGTAAAATTGAAAAAAGTTGAAATTTTTTTTTTTTTGGACTTAGTCATTTTTCTGGCGTTTATCAGAAATTTCAGAGAGGGGAAATGTCAGCGAGCGTTCTGATTTCAGTTCCAGAGCGATTCGCCCAATGAGTCCTTGATATTTATTCGTTTTCAGCCAATTTTCTGGATTTTTGAAAATTTTACCTTTTTGTGAAAATATCCACTAAATGAGGGAATAATATGTGTGAGGTTACCCCAGGAGAGTTCCAAATGTGTGTGGGTAGAATATATATCCCACGGGGGTAAAATTGAAAAAAAAAAATTTTTGCACTTAGTCATTTTTCCGGCGTTTATCAGACTTTCAGATAGGGGAAATGTCAGTGAGCGTTCCGATTTCAGTTCCAGAGCGATTCGCCCAATGAGTCCTTGATATTTAGTCGTTTTAAGCCTATATTTTCGATTTTTGAAAATTTCACTTTCTTGTGAAAATATCCACTAAATGAGGGAATAATAAGTGTGAGGGTACCCCAGGAGAGTTCCAAATGTGTGTGGGTAGAATATATATCCCATGGGGGTAAAATTGTAAAAGTTGAAATAAATTTTTTTTTAGACTTAGTCATTTTATCAGACTTTCAGATAGGGCAAATGTCAGTGAGCGTTCCGATTTCAGTTCCAGAGTGATTCGCCCAATGAGTCCTTGATATTTGGTCGTTTTCAGCAAATATTTTGGATTTTTGAAAATTTCACTTTTTTGTGAAAATATCCACTAAATGAGGGAATAATATGTGTGAGGGTACCCCAGGAGAGTTCCAAATTTTTGTGGGTAGAATATATATCCCACGGGGGTAAAATTGAAAAAAGTTGAAAATTTTTTTTTTTTTGGACTTAGTAATTTTTCCGGCGTTTATCAGACTTTCAGATAGGGAAAATGTCAGTGAGCGTTCCGATTTCAGTTCCAGAGCGATTCGCCCATTGAGTCCTTGATATTTAGTCGTTTTCAGCCAATTTTCTGGATTTTTGAAAATTTCACTTTTTTGTGAAAATATCCACTAAATGAGGGAATAATATCTGTGAGGGTACCCCAGGAGAGTTCCAAATGTGTGTGGGTAGAATATATATCCCACGGGGGTAAAATTGAAAAAAATTTTTTTTTGTACTTAGTCATTTTTCCGGCGTTTATCAGACTTTCAGATAGGGGAAATGTCAGTGAGCGTTCCGATTTCAGTTCCAGAGCGATTCGCCCAATGTGTCCTTGATATTTAGTCGTTTTCAGCCAATATTTTGGATTTTTGAAAATTTCACTTTTTTGTAAAAATATCCACTAAATGAGGGAATAATATGTGTGAGGGTACCCCAGAAGAGTTCCAAATGTGTGTGGGTAGAATATATATCCCACAAGGGTAAAATTGAAAAAAGTTGGAAAAATTTTTTTGGTGGACTTAGTCTTTTTATCAGACTTTCAGATAGGGCAAATGTCAGTGAGCGTTCCGATTTCAGTTCCAGAGCGATTCGCCCAATGAGTCCTTGATATTTAGTCGTTTTAAGACAATTTTCTGCATTTTTGAAAATTTCACTTTTTTGTGAAAATATCCACTAAGTGAGGGAATAATATGTGTGAGGGTACTTCAGGAGAGTTCCAAATGTGTGTGGGTAGAATATTTATCCCACGGGGGTAAAATTGAAAAAAGTTGAAAAATTTTTTTTTTGGACTTAGTCATTTTTCCTGCGTTTATCTCACTTTCAGATAGGGGAAATGTCAGTGAGCATTCCGATTTCAGTTCCAGAGCGATTCGCCAAATGAGTCCTTGATATTTAGTCGTTTTCAGCCAATATTTTGGATTTTTGAAAATTTCACTTTTTTGTAAAAATATCCACTAAATGAGGGAATAATATGTGTGAGGGTACCCCAGGAGAGTTCCAAATGTGTGTGGGTAGAATATATATCCCACGGGGTAAAATTGAATAACGTTGAAAAAATTTTTTTTTGGACTTAGTCATCTTTCTGGCGTTTATCAGACTTTCAGATAGGTTAAATGTCAGTGAGCATTCCGATTTCAGTTCCAGAGCGATTCGCCCAATGAGTCCTTGATATTTAGTCGTTTTCAGCCAATATTTTGGGTTTTTGAAAATTTCACTTTTTTGTGAAAATATCCTCTAAATGAGGGAATAATATGTGTGAGAGTACCCCAGGAGAGTTCCAAATGTGTGTGGGTAGAATATATATCCCACGGGGGTAAAATTGAAAAAAGTTTAAAAAAATTTTTTTTTGGACTTAGTCATCTTTCCGGCGTTTATCAGACTTTCAGATAGGGGAAATGTCAGTGAGCATTCCGATTTCACTTCCAGAGCGATTCGCCGGATGAGTCCTTGATATTTAGTCATTTTCAAGCCAATTTTCTGAATTTATATCCCACGGGGGTAAAATTGAAAAAAATTTTTTTTTGTACTTAGTCATTTTTCCGGCGTTTATCAGACTTTCAGATAGGGGAAATGTCAGTGAGCGTTCCGATTTCAGTTCCAGAGCGATTCGCCCAATGTGTCCTACATATTTAGTCGTTTTCAGCCAATATTTTGGATTTTTGAAAATTTCACTTTTTTGTAAAAATATCCACTAAATGAGTGAATAATATGTGTGAGGGTACCCCGGGAGAGTTCCAAATGTGTGTGGGTAGAATATATATCCCACAAGGGTAAAATTGAAAAAAGTTGGAAAAATTTTTTTGGGGGACTTAGTCTTTTTATCAGACTTTCAGATGGGGCAAATGTCAGTGAGCGTTCCGATTTCAGTTCCAGTGCAATTCGCCCAATGAGTCCTTGATATTTAGTCGTTTTCAGACAATTTTCTGGATTTTTGAAAATTTCACTTTTTTGTGAAAATATCCACTAAATGAGGGAATAATATCTGTGAGGGTACCCCAGGAGAGTTCCAAATGTGTGTGGGTAGAATATATATCCCACGGGGGTAAAATTGAAAAAAAAATTTTTTTGGACTTATCATTTTTCCGGCATTTATCAGACTTTCAGATAGGGGAAATGTCAGTGAGCGTTCCGATTTCAGTTCCAGAGCGATTCGCCCAATGAGTCCTTGATATTTAGTCGTTTTCAGTCAATTTTCTGGATTTTTGAAAATTTCACTTTTTTTGTGAAAATATCCACTAAATGAGGGAATAATATCTGTGAGTGTACCCCAGGAGAGTTCCAAATGTGTGTGGGTAGAATATATATCCCACGTGGGTAAAATTGAAAAAAGTTGAAAAATTTTTATTTTTTGGACTTAGTCATTTTTCTGGCGTTTATCAGAAATTTCAGATAGGGGAAATGTCAGTGAGCGTTCCAATTTCAGTTCCAGAGCGATCCATCCAATGAGTCCTTGATATTTAGTCATTTTCAGCCAATTTTCTGGATTTTTGAAAATTTCACATTTTTGTGAAAATATCCACTAAATGAGGGAATAATATGTGTGAGGGTACCCCAGGAGAGTTCCAAATTTGAGTGGGTAGAATATATATCCCACGGGGGTAAAATTGAAAAAAGTTGAAATTTTTTTTTTTTTGGACTTAGTCATTTTTCCGGCGTTTATCAGACTTTCAGATAGGGTAAATGTCAGTGAGCATTCCGATTTCAGTTCCAGAGCGATTCGCCCAATGAGTCCTTGATATTTAGTCGTTTTCAGTCAATTTTCTGGATTTTTGAAAATTTCACTTTTTTTGTGAAAATATCCACTAAATGAGGGAATAATATCTGTGAGTGTACCCCAGGAGAGTTCCAAATGTGTGTGGGTAGAATATATATCCCACGTGGGTAAAATTGAAAAAAGTTGAAAAATTTTTTTTTTTTGGACTTAGTCATTTTTCCTGCGTTTATCAGAAATTTCAGATAGGGCAAATGTCAGTGAGCATTCCGATTTCAGTTCCAGAGTGATTCGTCGAATGAGTCCCTGATATTTAGTCGTTTTCAGCCAATATTTTGGATTTTTGAAAATTTCACTTTTTTGTGAAAATATCCACTAAATGAGGGAATAATATGTGTGAGGGTACCCCAGGAGAGTTCTAAATGTGTGTGAGTAGAATATATATCCCACGGGGGTAAAATTGGAAAAAGTTGAAAAATTTTTTTTTTTGGACTTAGTCATTTTTCCGTCGTTTGTCAAAAATTTCAGATAGGGGAAATGTCAGTGAGCGTTCCGATTTCAGTTCCAGAGCGATTCACCCAATGAGAGTCCTTGATATTTAGTCGTTTTCAGCAAATTTTCTGGATTTTTGAAAATTTCTCTTTTTGTGAAAATATCCACTAAATGAGGGAACAATATGTGTGAGGGTACCCCAGGAGAGTTCCAAATGTGTTTGGGTAGAATATATATCCGACGTGGGTAAAATTGAAAAAAGTTGAATAAAATTTTTTTTTGGGACTTAGTCATTTTTCCGACGTTTATCAGACTTTCAGATAGGGGAGATGTCAGTGAGCATTCCGATTTCAGTTCCAGAGCGATTCGCCCAATGAGTCCTTGATATTTAGTCGTTTTCAGCCAATTTTCTGGATTTTTGAAAATGTCACTTTTTTGTGAAAATATCCACTAAATGAGGGAATATTATGTGTGAGGGTACCCCAGGAGAGTTTCAAACGTGTGTGGGTAGAATATATATCCCACGGGGGTAAAATTGAACAAAGTTGAAAACATTTTTTTTTTGGACTGTCATTTTTCCGGCGTTTATCAGACTTTCAGATAGGGAAAATGTTAGTGAGAGTTCCAATTTCAGTTCCAGAGCGATTCGCCCAATGATTCTTTGATATTTAGTCGTTTTCAGCCAATTTTCTGGATTTTTGAAAATTTCACTTTTTTGTGAAAATATCCACTAAATGAGGGAATAATATGTGTGAGGGTACCCCAGGAGAGTTCCAAATGTGTGTGGGTAGAATATATATCCCACAGGGGTAAAATTGAAAAAAGTTGAAAACATTTTTTTTTCGGACTTAGTCATTTTTCTGGCGTTTATCTGACTTTCAGATAGGGCAAATGTCAGTGAGCGTTACGATTTCAGTTCCAGAGCGATTCGCCCAATGATTCTTTGATATTTTGTCGTTTTCAGCCAATTTTCTGGATTTTTGAAAATTTCTCTTTTTTGTGAAAATATCCACTAAATGAGGGAATAATATGTGTGAGGGTACCCCAGGAGAGTTCCAAATGTGTGTGGGAAGAATATAAATCCCACGGGGGTGAAATTGAAAAAAGTTTAAACTTTTTTTAGGGGGATTTTTTTCCGGCGTTTATTAGACTTTCAGATAGGGCAAATGTCAGTGAGCGTTCCGATTTCAGTTCCAGAGCGATTCGCCCAATGAGTCTTTGATATTTACTCGTTTTCAGCCAATTTTCTGTATTTTTGAAAATTTCACTTTTTTGTGAAAATATCCACTAAATGAGGGAATAATATGTGTGAGGGTACCCCAGGACAGTTCCAAATGTGTGTGGGTATAATATATATCCCACGGGGGTAAAATTGAAAAAATTTGAAAACATTTTTTTTTTGGACTTAGTCATTTTTCCGGCGTTTATCAGACTTTCAGATAGGGCAAATGTCAGTGAGCGTTCCGATTTCAGTTCCAGAGCGATTCGCCCAATGAGTCTTTGATATTTACTCGTTTTCAGCCAATTTTCTGTATTTTTGAAAATTTCACTTTTTTGTGAAAATATCCAGTAAAGGAGGGAATAATATGTGTGAGGGTACCCCAGGAGAGTTCCAAATGTGTGTGGGTAGAATATATATCCCACGGGGGTAAAATTGAAAAAAGTTGAAAACATTTTTTTTTTGGACTTAGTCATTTTTCCGGCGTTTATCAGACTTTCAGATAGGGCAAATGTCAGTGAGAGTTCCAATTTCAGTTCCAGAGCGATTCTCCCAATGAATCCTTGATATTTAGTCGTTTTCAGCCAATTTTCTGGATTTTTGAAAATTTCACTTTTTTGTGAAAATATCCACTAAATGAGGGAATAATATGTGTGAGGGTACCCCAGGAGAGTTCCAAATGTGTGTGGGAAGAATATAAATCCCACGGGGGTAAAATTGAAAATAGTTGAAACATTTTTTTTTTTGGATTTTTTCCAGCGTTTATTAGACTTTCAGATAGGGCAAATGTCAGTGAGCGTTCCAATTTCAGTTCCAGAGCGATTCGCCCAATGAGTCTTTGATATTTACTCATTTTCAGCCAATTTTCTGGATTTTTGAAAATTTCACTTTTTTGTGAAAATATCCACTAAATGAGGGAATAATATGTGTGAGGGTACCCCAGTAGAGTTCCAAATGTGTGTGGGTAGAATATATATCCCACGGGGGTAAAATTGAAAAAAGTTGAACACATTTTTTTTTTGGACTTAGTCATTTTTCTGACGTTTATCAGACTTTCAGATAGGGGAAATGTCAGTGAGCATTCCGATTTCAGTTCCAGAGCAATTCGCCTAATGAGTCCTTGATATTTAGTTGATTTCAGCCAATTTTCTGGATTTTTGAAAATGTCACTTTTTTGTGAAAATATCCACGAAATGAGGGAATAATATGTGTGAGGGTACCCCAGGAGAGTTCCAAATGTGTGTGGGTAGAATACATATCCCACGGGGGTAAAATTGAAAAAAGTTGAAAAAATGTTTTTTTTGGACTGTCATTTTCCGTCGTTTATCAGACTTTCAGATAGGGGAAATGTCAGTGAGCGTTCCGATTTCAGTTCCAGAGCGATTCGCCCAATGAGTCTTTGATATTTACTCGTTTTCAGCCAATTTTCTGTATTTTTGAAAATTTAACTTTTTTGTGAAAATATCCACTAAATGAGGGAATAATATGTGTGAGGGTACCCCAGGAGAGTTCCAAATGTGTGTGGGTAGAATATATATCCCACGGGGGTAAAATTGAAAAAAGTTGAAAAATTGTTTTTTTTGGACTTAGTCATTTTTCTGACGTTTATCAGACTTTCAGATAGGGCAAATGTCAGTGAGAGTTCCAATTTCAGTTCCAGAGCGATTCTCCCAATGAGTCCTTGATATTTAGTCGATTTCAGCTAATTCTCAGGATGTTTGAAAATTTCACTTTTTTGTGAAAATATCCACTAAATGAGGAAATAATATGTGTGAGGGTACCCCAGGAGAGTTCCAAATGTGTGTGGGTAGAATATATATCCCACGGGGGTAAAATTGAAAAAGTTGAAAACATTTTTTTTTTGGATTTAGTCATTTTTCTGGCGTTTATATGACTTTCAGATAGGGCAAATGTCAGTGAGCATTCCGATTTCAGTTCCAGAGCAATTCGCCCAATGATTCTTTGATATTTAGTCGTTTTCTGCAATTTTCTGGATTTTTGAAAATGTCACTTTTTTGTGAAAATATCAACTAAATGAGGAAATAATATGTGTGAGGGTACCCCAGGAGAGTTCCAAATGTGTGTGGGTAGAATATATATCCAACGGGGGTAAAATTGAAAAAAGTTGAAAAAAAAATTTTTTTGGACTCTCATTTTTCTGGCGTTTATCAGACTTTCAGATAGGGAAAATGTCAGTGAGCATTCAGATATCAGTTCCAGAGCGATTCGCCCAATGATTCTTTGATATTTAGTCGTTTTCAGCCAATTTTCTGGATTTTTGAAAATTTCACTTTTTTGTGAAAATATCCACTAAATGAGGGAATAATATGTGTGAGGGTACCCCAGGAGAGTTCCAAATGTGTGTGGGTAGAATATATATCCCATGGGGGTAAAATTGAAAAAAGTTGAAAACATTTTTTTTTCGGACTTAGTCATTTTTCCGGCGTTTATCAGACTTTCAGATTGGGGAAATGTCAGTGAGCGCTCCAATTTCAGTTCCAGAGCGATTCGCCCAATGAGTCCTTGATACTTAATCGTTTTCAGCCAATATTTTGGATTTTTGAAAATTTCACTTTTTTGTGAAAATATCCACTAAATGAGGGAATAATATGTGTGAGGGTACCCCAGGAGAATTCCAAATGTGTGTGGGTAGAATATATATCCCACGGGGGTAAAATTGAAAAAAGTTGAAAACATTTTTTTTTCGGACTTAGTCATTTTTCCGGCGTTTATCAGACTTTCAGATAGGGCAAATCTCAGAGAGCGTTCCGATTTCAGTTCCAGAGCGATTCGCCCAATGAGTCCTTGTTATTTAGTTGTTTTCAGCCAATTTTCTGGATTTTTGAAAATTTTACTTTTTTGTGAAAATATCCACTAAATGAGAGAATAATATGTATGAGGGTACCCCAGGAGAGTTCCAAATGTGTGTGGGTAGAATATATATCCCATGTGGGTAAAATTGAAAAAAGATGAAAACATTTTTCGTTTGGACTTAGTCATTTTTCCGGCGTTAATCAGACTTTCAGATAGGGCAATTGTCAGTGAGCGTTCCAATTTCAGTTCCAGAGCGATTCGCCCAATGAGTCTTTGATATTTAGTCGTTTTCAGACAATTTTCAGAATTTTTGAAAATTTCGCTTTTTTGTGAAAATATCCACTAAATGAGGGAATAATATGTGTGAGGGTACCCCAGCAGAGTTCCAAATGTGTGTGGGTAGAATATATATCCCACGGGGGTAAAATTGAAAAAAGTTGAAAAATTTTTTTTTTTGGACTGTCATTTTTCCGTTGCTTATCAGACTTTCAGATAGGTGAAATGTCAGTGAGCGTTCCGATTTCAGTTCCAGAGCGATTCGCCCAATGAGTCCTTGTTATTTAGTCGTTTTCAGCCAATTTTCTGGATTTTTGAAAATTTCACTTTTTTGTGAAAATATGCACTAAATGAGGGAATAATATGTGTGAGGGTACCCCAGGAGAGTTTCAAATGTGTGTGGGAAGAATATAAATCCCACGGGTGTAAAATTGAAAAAAGCTGAAAACATTTTTTTTTGGGATTTTTTTCCGGCATTTATTAGACTTTCAGATAGGGCAAATGTCATTGAGCGTTTCAATTTCAGTTCCAGAGCGATTCGCCCAATGAGTCTTTGATATTTACTCGTTTTCAGCCAATTTTCTGGATTTTTGAAAATTTCACTTTTTTGTGAAAATATCCACTAAATGAGGGTATAATATGTGTGAGGGTTCCCCAGGAGAGTTCCAAATGTGTGTGGGTAGAATATATATCCCACGGGGGTAAAATTGAAAAAAGTTGAAAACATTATTTTTTTTGACATAGTCATTTTTCTGACGTTTATCAGACTTTCAGATAGGGGAAATGTCAGTGAGCATTCCGATTTCAGTTCCAGAGCGATTCGCCCAATGAGTCCTTGTTATTTAGTCTATTTCAGCCAATTTTCTGGATTTTTGAAAATTTCACTTTTTTTGTGAAAATATCCACGAAATGAGGGAATAATATGTGTGAGGGAACCCCAGGAGAGTTCCAAATGTGTGTGGGTAGAATATATATCCCACGGGGGTAAAATTGAAAAAAGTTGAAAACATTTTTTTTTTGGAATTAGTCATTAGTGTTGAGCCACCCCCGTAGTGTTCGAGTTCGGTTCGGTTCGTCGAACACCCGTGTGTTCGCCGAAATGTTCGTCGAACTGTTCGTTGAACACCTTCGAACACCGTTAAAACCAATGGCAGGCAAACAAAAACACATAGAAACACATAGAAAACACCTTCAAAGGTGTCCAAAAGCTGACAAACTGCTCAGAAGACACAACTAACACATGGAAAAGTGACAAGTACATATAGTCATGCGAAAAGAAAAGAGGTGGAGGAGTAAAAGGAGGGGGAGACACAGATATAGGCATGTCATGCCCTTCTAAAATCCAAAAAGTGAGAAGCCGAGACGGCCAGTCCGCTCCTGCCCGTGCCACCTCCGTGTCGCCGGGTTTGTGCCAGAGCCGCGGTGAACCCTGACGGCCAGCCCCCCTCTCCCAATACTGGTGCCTGTCCGCTGGTGGGTCGAGAGAGCCCCCCTGTGGTGGAGGCAGCTCTAAGCTTTTTAATTTAAATTGTCCCTCTAATTTGAATGAATACACTTTAAATCCATTTACAAGGATCTATTGGAGGGCAAGTCTCATGCCAGCAGCCGCGTAATTCCAGCTCCAGTAGCGTCCACTAAAGGTGCTGCAGTTAAAAAGCTTTTATAAGGATCGAGCTCGGCTGTCCACCGCAAGGCATCCTACTGCCAGTCCCAGCCCCTATGCCTTGGGGTGCCTCCTGATGCTCTTCACTGAGTATCCCGTGGTCCCGAAGCATTTCCTTTGAAAAAATTAAGTGTCCAAACTACAGGTGGTGTAGCTTGCTTAACAGCCGGGATAATCCGCTGACTAGCAGACACTGCAACTAGGCACAAAGTATTTCCTGGGCTAGATGCAGTTAAAAATTTGTAAGTAGATACTCTCGTTGGATGCTGAGAAAGCATTCCATAGAGTCTCCTGGCACGCCATATATGATTCTCTTAAAAAGCTTGGGGTAGGGGTCTAGGGGACCCTTTTATAGCCAAAATCACGGCCCTGTATCACAATACGTCACCTAGGCTGAAGATAAATGGAACTGTAGCACCGAGGGCTCGGTTGCTACAGACGTATTGCACCTCACCCAGAGGTGTGATATCTCACTCTCAGATAAGGATGGAGTGTGGATCAGGACCCGACACCTGCATGCATTACACCACATTGCCGTGGGGCAGGGCGACCAATATGCCCCTGAGATGGGCACGACAGTCCCTGTCCCTGGCTGGAGTGGGGGGAGGGAACACTGAGGAAGGGGAACCCTGCAGTGCAGGAGCAGGGAGGAAGCAGTTCCTGAGTGCATTGAGAAGGGAGTATAAAAGGTGGGCACCATCTTAGTTCAGTGCAGAGAAGTCTGAGCAGAAGTGGCAGGGAGCAGGGGCTCTGCATGAGCTCTGCTCCGGAGGCGGGCCTAGTAACAGAGGCCCAGGCCTGCAAGAGGGAGAAGGAAGGAAGAGGAGCGGAGAAGGCTCCAGGAACGAGGAATGAAGGGATCCCAGGGGTGCGGACGGGCGAGTCGCCACCGCACGCCCGAATCCACCTGCGTGGAGGGGTCAGGCCAAAGGGGGAGACCGGTCCCCGAACTAGTGGAGGCAGGAAACGACCCTCAGCTAGAAACCGGAGGCTCTGACATTTTATGTGGCGCAGCCCCTTGCTCCACCCGCTAGGAAGGCACCACATAGGGTCAGGGAAACTGGCGCCAAGTTTACCAAGAGGAGGCCCGAGGCAGCCGGACAGAAGTGTTGGTAAGAAAGGCCAGACAAAGGACACACAAAGGGGGTCCTGTGAAGCGCTCCAAAGTTATCTGGGAGTTGTCTGAGCCCCTCACCTGGTGAGCACAGTACGACGTGGGCAGCCGTTACCTGCAGACGTGGTCTGGATAATAAGAACTGTGAGTAAAGGCCCTGAACTGCATCACTGACTCCGTGTCGTTACTGCTGCTGCCCTGCACCATCACCCCCATCCTCCGCATACACTGCCCTGAGGCTATACTCCTCCCGTGGGGAGTTATGCTACGCTCTGCTGCACCCACAACACCAGCCTTAGCGGTCTGCCCTGTAGCGGCGGTTCACTCTGACCGCAATCCACGGGTGGCGTAGTCGGACATTTAAACATCAAAACCACATAAATAGTTCAGCCACTGGTTTGACCGCCCTGAGCCACGGAACCGGATCGCCGCCACGAAGACTACAACCACCAGCATCCACCAAAAAGGGTCCGGCTCCGGGTGTCCCAAGGCCCAGGGGGTGCGTCAGAACATTTTCATCACCTTTCACAATCACCAATGGGACAAGGCAGGGATGTCCTCTGTCCCCTCTCTTATACATCCTAGTGACGGAGCACCTGCTCTCATCAATTCGCCATAACCCCAATATTAGGTGGATTGAGGTGGGAGGCACCGAGTACAAGTGCTCTCTATTTGCTGATGATGTCCTAGTATATATCACTCAATCACATATATCCATCCCTGCTGTTATGGCTGAAATAGATCACTTTGTTACATGGTAAAATTTTAAAATTAATGCAGCGAAGTCTGAGGCCCTCGATGTCTCCCTCCCTAAATCCATATAGGATTCCATCCAGTCCAACTTTCCCTTTGCCTGGCCCTCACAGGGTATCAAATACTTAGGAATTCCTATTCATAGAGACCTCTCCCATCTATGTTATCTTAATTTTGGGCCCTTTATTGAACAATTCCATACAGACCACAGTTGGCAAGTTAGAACTATAAGATTCACTACGTGAACCACTGGTGTTTTGTGGAAAAGCACATGTACACCGCGTTCCAAATTATTATGCAAAAAGTGTTTAGGAGTGATAAGGGAAGAATTTGTTTGTTTGTCAGTTAAACTCATTGATGGTGATGTGTGTCAGGGCTCTTTATATCACTGTAAGCAATTGCAGACACCTGTGCTAATTAGTTTGGCAGGTGTGTCCAATGAAAGGCAAGACTACTTAAGAAGGCTCTCTCATATTATTAAGCAGCCTACATTTTCTGCCAAAATGGGAAAGAAAAAGGATGTGTCGGCTGCTGAGAAGCAACAAATTGTGGAGTGTTTAGGTCAAGGCATGACTACAATCAACATTGTGCGATGATCAGGATGAAGTGTCTTGGCAATCAAGAAGTATGTAGCTGATTCACAGTACACACGTGTGCGTGCTGATAAGGGAAAATTGAGGACTCTTTCCTACAGGCAATTACGTCAGGTTGAAAGAGCAGCGGCAAAAAAGCCTTGTCATAGCAGCAGACAAGTTTTTGAAGCTTCTTGTGCCTCCAACGTCCCCCGAACAACAAGATGCAGGGTCCTTCAGAGGTTTGCAGCTGTGCATACGCCATCCTGTCGACCTCTTCTATCCACTTCACTCAAGCAGAAACGGCTCCAGTGGGCCAAACATTACATGAAGACTGATTTCAAAACTGTTTTGTTCACGGATGAGTGCCGTGCAGCGCTCGATGGTCCAGATGAATGGAGTGGAGGATGGCTGGTTGATGGAAACCCCACGCAAACACGGCTACAGCGCCAACAAGGAGGAGGTGGAGTAATGTTTTGGGCTGGAATCATGGGGAGAGAGATTGTCGGCCCCTTTAGGATCCCTGAAGGCGCTAAAGATGAACTCCATAATGTATGTGGATTTTCTCAAACAGCACTTCCTGCCATGGTTCAAGAAGAAGAACCGTGTATTTCACAGCAAGATCATTTTTCTGCATGATAATGCACCATCTCATGCTGCACATAAAACATCTGCATCTCTGGCTGATATGGGCATAAAAGGGGACAAACTTATGGTGTGACCCCCATGCTCCCCTGACCTCTACCCCATTCAGAACCTTTGGAGCATCATTAAAAGGAGTGTCTATGATGGCGGGAGGCAGTTCACATCTAAGCAACAGCTCTGGGAGGGTATTCTGTCCTCATGCAAAACAATTGAAGCAGAAACCATCCAAAACCTGACAAATTCAATGGACGAGAGAGTTCAGAAGCTCCTTTCGAACAAGGGGTCCTATGTGAAAATGTAACATCACCTAGAATAAAGTTTTGAGTTGAAAACTGTTTGATTTCAGTTTCTAACAACCTGCTAATGCTTATAATTTCAAAAATGACCATTTTTTTGGTCTTTATTAAAATGAAAAGGTTGATCGAAAAGTTTGGGGGATCTAAGAGTGTGGCAACCCAGTAGTCATGATTACTTCGAATTCTGACAATATGAGGGTCATGCTGCAGGTAGTGCAGCAAGAAGGCACTTATGTGTCTTGCGCATCTCGGAGCCCCAAAATTATTTTCCGGGCTAGATGCAGCTAAAAATTATTTTTAATTTTAAATCTGGTGAAGCTTATTATAGATGGCCTAATAGGATCAGTGCTGCACACTGCTACAAAGCCCAAATTATTTTCCAGTCAAGATACAGATAAACATGATTAGTAATTTGAAAGCTTAAAACGGTTGGTAGGGTGATTTTAACCAATCATCAAGCTTTTACTCTCCCCAGGATGACACAGGGGTAGAAAAGTCATTTCGGATCCATGATTTGTTCATCTTTATGAACGTGAGTCTGTCTACATTATCAGTGGAGAGCCGCGTGCGCTTATCTGTCAGCACACCACCAGCAGCGCTGAACACACGTTCAGACAGAACGCTGGCTGCGGGGCATGACAAGATCTCCAAGGCGTAAGTGGCTAGCTCCGGCCATTTATCCAGATTGGAAGCCCAAAAAGAGCAAGGGTCCAGTGACACAGTCGTGGCTTCAATGTTTACTTGGAGATACTCCTGTACCATCGTCTCTAGGCGTTGACTATGTGTCAGACTTCTTGTCTCATGTGGCCTTGCAAAGGATGGGCTAAAAAAGTGGTGAAATGATTCCGCAAAATTGATGTTACCAGCAGATACTGTGGTTCTGTTACGGTTTGAGTGCTGAACACTTGACGGTCCCACGGTTGGCAAGTTGGAACTGTGAGATTCACTACGTGCACCACTGGTATTTTGTGGAAAAGCACATGTAAGATTCTGCAACAGTCTCTGCTGATACTCCTGCATGCGTGCATCCCTTTCTATGGCAGGAATAATTTCTGCAAATTTACTTTTGTACCGGGGATCTAACAGTGTGGCAACCCAGTAGTCAGGATTATTTCTAATTCTCACAATTCGAGGGTCATGTTGCAGGTAGTGCAGCAAGAAGGCACTCATGTGTGTTGCGCATCCAGGAGCACCAAGTCCCTGTTGTGTTGGTGGCGAGGTAACAATCATGCTTCCTTCCTCTGTCCTCTCCCCCCAACCTCGCACAACAGAAATGTGATCAAGGTCTCCCTCATCTGATGAGTCTTCCATCAGTTCGTCCTCCACTTCTTCCTGGGCTCCTGCACCTTCCTCACTAGTTTGGCTGCTACCATGCGCCCTGGTAAAATCATCTCCCCCACCCTCACATGCCTGCCGCCTTGGTGCTGCCGACCGTCTGGACCTTGCAGATGTTAGCCCTTCCGCATACAACTCCTCCTCCTCTGCTTCCTCCACCTCCTCTTGTGCCACCACCTGACTCCGAATTCTGTTTAACATGTGCTCCAGCATGTAAATCACCGGAATAGTCATGCTGATAATGGCATCGTCAGCACTAAACATCTTCGTCGCCATTTCAAAACTGTGCAGAAGGGTGCATAGGTCCCTGATCTGAGACCACTCCTCCAGCGTGATTTGCCCCACCTCTGAATCTCGTTGGCCCAGGCTATACGTCAGAATGTATTGCACCAGGGCTTGTCGGTGCTGCCACAGTCGCTGCAACATGTGCAGAGTTGAATTCCACCGGGTAGGCACATCGCATTTTAGCCGGTGAAGTGGCAGGCCCAACGACTTCTGTAGAGATGTAAGTCGCTGAGCTGCGGGATGCGAACGGCGGAAGTGAGCACACAGCGACCGTGCCCTCTGCAGAAGGCCATCTAGTCTGGGATAGTGGGCTAAAAATTGCTGGACAACCAGCTTTTGCTGACAAATGTTACAGATAACACGAGTTGGGTCATCTTTATCGATCTGAAAAAAATGCCCAGGCTATGCAAGGCTTAGCACCCATGCGACCTGAAGAGCCACCACGACTTGTGGTGAGAGGCAGAGTTGTGTTTGAGGATGCAGTTGTTGACGTGCTTCCAGTACTACGTCTCTGTCCAGGAAGGCGCAACCTGACCTCGTCGTCACTAGCATCTTCCTCCACCTCCTCTGCTGACCTCATCTCTTGGCTGACTGTGGGTTGACAGTAAGTGGGATCTCCGACCTCATCATCATCACCCTGTGCGTTATCACACCCGTCGTCCTCAGAGCCAACCTGTTCCTGCCCTGACAAAAAACTAAAGTTGTCGCTCCAATCAGGTATTTGAGTCTTATCATCGTCTTCCTCATTGTCTCCACCAACAGGAGTTACAGTTTGGGAATGAGGGTCTACATTATGGTCAGAACCTTCTGCGTCTGGTCCTGGATCCGACTCATAAAGATTCTGGGCATCAGTGCAGATCATTTCCTCGTCTGGATTCACAGAAGCGCTGGAGTCGACCTCTGATTCCCTGGCTATAGTATGAGTAAACAGCTCTGCAGACTCAACCATCTGTTCTACCTCATACTCAGACGGGCAGCTGGAGATTTGGTAGCTGTGAGGAAGCAAGTGCGATTTGGGTGACACCTTTGAGGACTGGAGTATTTGTGATGTTGAAGTTGATGTGGAGGAGAGCCCACTTAAAGGAGCACTTGATATCCGTTGAAGCACCTGCTGTTTTTGTGCCTCATCTGGAATTTGTAGTGATTGGCGTGGCCGTAAGAAAGGGATCTTATCACATTGTCCGCTAAAAGAAGTAGACATTTTAGTTTGGCTGGAAGATGGTCTTTCTTCTGCACCTACCCCACAGACACAACCTTTTTTCCCCTTCCCAACACGCCTATTCCCCTTTCCACCAGCAGCAGGCCTTTTTCCACTCATTTTGGTGGTTAACTAATTCACAACTCTGGAGTTGTTTGCACAAAAAAACAATGGATGGTAACCGAGCAGAGCTGAGTGGCCAAACTGTGGTATTAGGCCAAAACTATTGGCTGGGTTAGATGCAGAAAAAAATTATTTTTAATTTGCAACCTGATGGAGGTCAGTATAGATGGACTAATAGACCAAGTCCCACACACCGCTAGAAGCCCAAATATTTTTTCAGAGCTAGATGCAGAAATTTTTTTTATTCAATTTGCAACCTGATGGAGGTCAGTATAGATAGACTAATAGACCAAGTCCCACACACTGCTAGAAGCCCAAATATTTTTTCAGAGCTAGATGCAGAAAAAAATTATTTTTAATTTGCAACCTGATGGAGGTCAGTATAGATGGACTAATAGACCAAGTCCCACACACCGCTAGAAGCCCAAATATTTTTTCAGAGCTAGATGCAGAAAAAAATTATATTCAATTTGCAACCTGCTGGAGGTCAGTATAGAAGGACTAATAGAACAAGTCCCACACAATGCTAGAAGCCCAAATATTTTTTCAGAGCTAAATGAAGAAAAAAATTATTTTTAATTTGCAACCTGATGGAGGTCAGTATAGATGGACTAATAGACCAAGTCCCACACACTGCTAGAAGCCCAAATATTTTTTCAGAGCTAGATGCAGAAAAAAATTATTTTTAATTTGCAACCTGATGGAGGTCAGTATAGATGGACTAATAGACCAAGTCCCACACACTGCTAGAAGCCCAAATATTTTTTCAGAGCTAGATGCAGAAAAAAATTATTTTTAATTTGCAACCTGATGGAGGTCAGTATAGATGGACTAATAGAACAAGTCCCACACGCTGCTAGAAGCCCAAATATTTTTTCAGAGATAAATGAAGAGAAAAATTATTTTTAATTTGCAACCTGATGGAGGTCAGTATAGATGGACTAATAGACCAAGTCCCACACACTGCTAGAAGCCCAAATATTTTTTCAGAGCTAGATGCAGAAAAAAATTATTTTTAGTTTGCAACCTGATGGAGGTCAGTATAGATGGACTAATAGAATGATGCTATGCCCAAAAGATTTTACTTCACTAGGTGCAGTAAAAAAATTGGTATTCTATACACAGGTGGTATATCTTGCAACACAGATAGGCTACTCCACTGACTAACACACTCTGCAATAGGCCAAAAAGGATTAGCTTTGCTAGATTCAGCCAAATGCTGTGAAAAAAACTTGCACAGCACTGGCACAGACCTGCCTGGCAAAAACTGATAGGAACTGATGTAACCTAGTCCTGAAAAGGACTCCAATTACAATTAGTCTTTACTCCCACAATCTATCTATTTAAGAGCACAGACCTGCTTGATAAAAGTCGTAGGAAATGCTGTAACCTAGTCCTTAAAAGGACTGCAATCACAACTATTCCCTACTCCCAAGCTATCTGTATATTTGTGCGAAAATTGTCTTGAAATTAACAAGGTATAGCGCACACAGCAACAGCGGTGCCGTCTAACACGCAGCTGCAGCAGTGAGAAAATGGTGGCGACGGGGAAAATGGCTTGGTCTTATAGGGCAAGGACATGTGACATACACTGCCAATCACACATGCCCTTGCTTGTGTGAAAAAAAGCACTTCGCTCCGTGTGTGCGCTGCTGATAGGCTGACAGATTGCACCTCCCCACTGCAAATGCGGGAAAGAGAAAAAAAAATGGAGATCTTCATTGTTCCTGCAGAGATCCATCCCCTGCCCCTCCCCCCGCCCCGCTGTACACTCAAACTGCGTATTAACATTAATTTTCATCATTACTGAGAAAAAATCCAGTTATGATTTTGGTGCACGAACAGTTATCGAACATAACCTCGAACAGCCGAATTTTTCTCAAATTGTTCGTGTTCGCCGACCGGCTCGAACACCGCCCAAAACAGTTCGAATTTGAGATTGGCGAACAGTTCGAGTAGAACAACGCTCATCTCTATTAGTCATTTTTCTGATGTTTATCAGACTTTCAGATAGGGGAAATGTCAGTGAGCATTCCGATTCCAGTTCCAGAGCGATTCGCCCAATGAGTCTTTGATATTTACTCGTTTTCAGCCAATTTTCTGGATTTTTGAAAATTTCACTTTTTTGTGAAAATATCCACTAAATGAGGGAATAATATATGTGAGGGTACCCCAGGAGAGTTCCAAATGTGTGTGGGTAGAATACATATCCCACGGGGGTAAAATTGAAAAAAGTTGAAAACATTTTTTTTTTTGGATTTTTTTCCGGCGTTTATTAGACTTTCAGATAGGGCAAATGTCAGTGAGCGTTCCAATTTCTGTTCCAGAGCGATTCGCCCAATGAGTCCTTGATATTTAGTCGATTTCAGCCAATTTTCAGGATTTTTGAAAATTTCACTTTTTTGTGAAAATATCCACAAAATGAGGGAATAATATGTGTGAGGGTACCCCAGGAGAGTTCCAAATGTGTGTGGGTAGAATATATATTCCACGGGGGTAAAATTGAAAAAAGTTGAAAAAAAATTTTTTTTGGACTTAGTCATTTTTCTGGCGTTTATCAGACTTTCAGATAGGGGAAATGTCAGTGAGCGTTCCGATTTCAGTTCCAGAGTGATTCTCCCAATGAATCCTTGATATTTAGTCGTTTTCAGCCAATTTTCTGGATTTTTAAAAATTTCACTTTTTTGTGAAAATATCCACTAAATGAGGGAATAATATGTGTGAGGGTACCCCAGGAGAGTTCCAAATGTGTGTGGGAAGAATATAAATCCCACGGGGGTGAAATTGAAAAAAGTTTAAACAGTTTTTTTTTTGGATTTTTTTCCGGCGTTTATTAGACTTTCAGATAGGGCAAATGTCAGTGAGCGTTCCGATTTCAGTTCCAGAGCAATTCGCCCAATGAGTCTTTGATATTTACTCGTTTTCAGCCAATTTTCTGTATTTTTGAAAATTTCACTTTTTTGTGAAAATATCCACTAAATGAGGGAATAATATGTGTGAGGGTACCCCAGGACAGTTCCAAATGTGTGTGGGTATAATATATAACCCACGGGGGTAAAATTGAAAAAATTTGAAAACATTTTTATTTTGGACTTAATCATTTTTCCGGCGTTTATCAGACTTTCAGATAGGGCAAATGTCAGTGAGAGTTCCAATTTCAGTTCCAGAGCGAATTGCCCAATGAGTCTTTGATATTTAGTCGTTTTCAGCCAATTTTCTGGATTTTTGTAAATTTCACTTTTTTGTGAAAATATCCAGTAGAGGAGGGAATAATATGTGTGAGGGTACCCCAGGAGAGTTCCAAATGTGTGTGGGTAGAATATATATCCCACGGGGGTAAAATTGAAAAAAGTTGAAAACATTTTTTTTTTGGACTTAGTCATTTTTCCGGCGTTTATCAGACTTTCAGATAGGGCAAATGTCAGTGAGAGTTCCAATTTCAGTTCCAGAGCGATTCTCCCAATGAATCCTTGATATTTAGTCGTTTTCAGCCAATTTTCTGGATTTTTGAAAATTTCACTTTTTTGTGAAAATATCCACTAAATGAGGGAATAATATGTGTGAGGGTACCCCAGGAGAGTTCCAAATGTGTGTGGGTAGAATATATATCCCACGGGGGTAAAATTGAAAAAAGTTGAAAAATTGTTTTTTTGGACTTAGTCATTTTTCTGACGTTTATCAGACTTTCAGATAGGGCAAATGTCAGTGAGAGTTCCAATTTCAGTTCCAGAGCGATTCTCCCAATGAGTCCTTGATATTTAGTCGATTTCAGCTAATTCTCAGGATTTTTGAAAATTTCACTTTTTTGTGAAAATATCCACTAAATGAGGAAATAATATGTGTGAGGGTACCCCAGGAGAGTTCCAAATGTGTGTGGGTAGAATATATATCCCACGGGGGTAAAATTGAAAATAGTTGAAACATTTTTTTTGGGGGATTTTTTCCAGCGTTTATTAGACTTTCAGATAGGGCAAATGTCAGTGAGCGTTCCAATTTCAGTTCCAGAGCGATTCGCCCAATGAGTCTTTGATATTTACTCATTTTCAGTCAATTTTCTGGATTTTAGAAAATTTCACTTTTTTGTGAAAATATCCACTAAATGAGGGAATAATATGTGTGAGGGTACCCCAGGAGAGTTCCAAATGTGTGTGGGTAGAATATATATCCCACGGGGGTAAAATTGAAAAAAGTTGAAAAATTGTTTTTTTGGACTTAGTCATTTTTCTGACGTGTATCAGACTTTCAGATAGGGCAAATGTCAGTGAGAGTTCCAATTTCAGTTCCAGAGCGATTCTCCCAATGAGTCCTTGATATTTAGTCGATTTCAGCTAATTCTCAGGATTTTTGAAAATTTCACTTTTTTGTGAAAATATCCACTAAATGAGGAAATAATATGTGTGAGGGTACCCCAGGAGAGTTCCAAATGTGTGTGGGTAGATTATATATCCCACGGGGGTAAAATTGAAAAAGTTGAAAACATTTTTTTTTTGGATTTAGTCATTTTTCTGGCGTTTATATGACTTTCAGATAGGGCAAATGTCAGTGAGCGTTCCGATTTCAGTTCCAGAGCAATTCGCCCCATGATTCTTTGATATTTAGTCGTTTTCAGCCAATTTTCTGGATTTTTGAAAATGTCACTTTTTTGTGAAAATATCAACTAAATGAGGAAATAATATGTGTGAGGGTACCCCAGGAGAGTTCCAAATGTGTGTGGGTAGAATATATATCCAGCGGGGGTAAAATTGAAAAAAGTTGAAAAAAAAATTTTTTTGGACTCTCATTTTTCTGGCGTTTATCAGACTTTCAGATAGGGAAAATGTCAGTGAGCGTTCAGATTTCAGTTCCAGAGCGATTCGCCCAATGATTCTTTGATATTTAGTTATTTTCAGCCAATTTTCTGGATTTTTGAAAATTTCACTTTTTTGTGAAAATATCCACTAAATGAGGGAATAATATGTGTGAGGGTACCCCAGGAGAGTTCCAAATGTGTGTGGGTAGAATATATATCCCATGGGGGTAAAATTGAAAAAAGTTGAAAACATTTTTTTTCGGACTTAGTCATTTTTCCGGCGTTTATCAGACTTTCAGATTGGGGAAATGTCAGTGAGCGCTCCAATTTCAGTTCCAGAGCGATTCGCCCAATGAGTCCTTGATACTTAATCGTTTTCAGCCAATATTTTGGATTTTTGAAAATTTCACTTTTTTGTGAAAATATCCACTAAATGAGGGAATAATATGTGTGAGGGTACCCCAGGAGAGTTCCAAATGTGTGTGGGTAGAATATATATCCCACGGGGGTAAAATTGAAAAAAGTTGAAAACATTTTTTTTTTGGACTTACTCATTTTTCCGGCGTTTATCAGACATTCAGAAAGGGGAAATCTCAGTGAGCGTTCCGATTTCAGTTCCAGAGCGATTCGCCCAATGAGTCCTTGTTATTTAGTCGTTTTCAGCCAATTTTCTGGATTTTTGAAAATTTCACTTTTTTGTGAAACTATCCACTAAATGAGGGAATAATATGTGTGAGGGTACCCCAGGAGAGTTCCAAATGTGTGTGGGTAGAATATATATCCCACGGGGGTAAAATTGAAAAAAGTTGAAAACATTTTTTTTTCGGACTTAGTCATTTTTCTGGCGTTTATCTGACTTTCAGATAGGGCAAATGTCAGTGAGCGTTACGATTTCAGTTCCAGAGCGATTCGCCCAATGATTCTTTGATATTTAGTCGTTTTCAGCCAATTTTCTGGATTTTTGAAAATTTCTCTTTTTTGTGAAAATATCAACTAAATGAGGAAATAATATGTGTGAGGGTACCCCAGGAGAGTTCCAAATGTGTGTGGGTAGAATATATATCCAGCGGGGGTAAAATTGAAAAAAGTTGAAAACATTTTTTTTTTGGACTGTCATTTTTCCGGCGTTTATCAGACTTTCAGATAGGGAAAATGTTAGTGAGAGTTCCAATTTCAGTTCCAGAGCGATTCGCCCAATGATTCTTTGATATTTAGTCGTTTTCAGCCAATTTTCTGGATTTTTGAAAATTTCACTTTTTTGTGAAAATATCCACTAAATGAGGGAATAATATGTGTGAGGGTACCCCAGGAGAGTTCCAAATGTGTGTGGGTAGAATATATATCCCACAGGGGTAAAATTGAAAAAAGTTGAAAACATTTTTTTTTCGGACTTAGTCATTTTTCTGGCGTTTATCTAACTTTCAGATAAGGCAAATGTCAGTGAGCGGTACGATTTCAGTTCCAGAGCGATTCGCCCAATGATTCTTTGATATTTAGTCGTTTTCAGCCAATTTTCTGGATTTTTGAAAATTTCTCTTTTTTGTGAAAATATCCACTAAATGAGGGAATAATATGTGTGAGGGTACCCCAGGAGAGTTCCAAATGTGTGTGGGAAGAATATAAATCCCACGGGGGTGAAATTGAAAAAAGTTTAAACTTTTTTTTTTTGGATTTTTTTCCGGCGTTTATTAGACTTTCAGATAGGGCAAATGTCAGTGAGCGTTCCGATTTCAGTTCCAGAGCGATTCGCCCAATGAGTCTTTGATATTTACTCGTTTTCAGCCAATTTTCTGTATTTTTGAAAATTTCACTTTTTTGTGAAAATATCCACTAAATGAGGGAATAATATGTGTGAGGGTACCCCAGGACAGTTCCAAATGTGTGTGGGTATAATATATATCCCACGGGGGTAAAAATGAAAAAATTTGAAAACATTTTTTTTTTGGACTTAGTCATTTTTCTGGCGTTTATCAGACTTTCAGATAGGGCAAATGTCAGTGAGAGTTCCAATTTCAGTTCCAGAGCGAATTGCCCAATGAGTCTTTGATATTTAGTCGTTTTCAGCCAATTTTCTGGATTTTTGTAAATTTCACTTTTTTGTGAAAATATCCAGTAAAGGAGGGAATAATATGTGTGAGGGTACCCCAGGAGAGTTCCAAATGTGTGTGGGTAGAATATATATCCCATGGGGGTAAAATTGAAAAAAGTTGAAAACATTTTTTTTCGGACTTAGTCATTTTTCCGGCGTTTATCAGACTTTCAGATTGGGGAAATGTCAGTGAGCGCTCCAATTTCAGTTCCAGAGCGATTCGCCCAATGAGTCCTTGATACTTAATCGTTTTCAGCCAATATTTTGGATTTTTGAAAATTTCACTTTTTTGTGAAAATATCCACTAAATGAGGGAATAATATGTGTGAGGGTACCCCAGGAGAGTTCCAAATGTGTGTGGGTAGAATATATATCCCACGGGGGTAAAATTTAAAAAAGTTGAAAACATTTTTTTTTTGGACTTACTCATTTTTCCGGCGTTTATCAGACATTCAGAAAGGGGAAATCTCAGTGAGCGTTCCGATTTCAGTTCCAGAGCGATTCGCCCAATGAGTCCTTGTTATTTAGTCGTTTTCAGCCAATTTTCTGGATTTTTGAAAATTTCTCTTTTTTGTGAAAATATCAACTAAATGAGGAAATAATATGTGTGAGGGTACCCCAGGAGAGTTCCAAATGTGTGTGGGTAGAATATATATCCAGCGGGGGTAAAATTGAAAAAAGTTGAAAACATTTTTTTTTTGGACTGTCATTTTTCCGGCGTTTATCAGACTTTCAGATAGGGAAAATGTTAGTGAGAGTTCCAATTTCAGTTCCAGAGCGATTCGCCCAATGATTCTTTGATATTTAGTCGTTTTCAGCCAATTTTCTGGATTTTTGAAAATTTCACTTTTTTGTGAAAATATCCACTAAATGAGGGAATAATATGTGTGAGGGTACCCCAGGAGAGTTCCAAATGTGTGTGGGAAGAATATAAATCCCACGGGGGTGAAATTGAAAAAAGTTTAAACTTTTTTTTTTTGGATTTTTTTCCGGCGTTTATTAGACTTTCAGATAGGGCAAATGTCAGTGAGCATTCCGATTTCAGTTCCAGAGCGATTCGCCCAATGAGTCTTTGATATTTACTCGTTTTCAGCCAATTTTCTGTATTTTTGAAAATTTCACTTTTTTGTGAAAATATCCACTAAATGAGGGAATAATATGTGTGAGGGTACCCCAGGACAGTTCCAAATGTGTGTGGGTATAATATATATCCCACGGGGGTAAAATTGAAAAAATTTGAAAACATTTTTTTTTTGGACTTAGTCATTTTTCTGGCGTTTATCAGACTTTCAGATAGGGCAAATGTCAGTGAGAGTTCCAATTTCAGTTCCAGAGCGAATTGCCCAATGAGTCTTTGATATTTAGTCGTTTTCAGCCAATTTTCTGGATTTTTGTAAATTTCACTTTTTTGTGAAAATATCCAGTAAAGGAGGGAATAATATGTGTGAGGGTACTCCAGGAGAGTTCCAAATGTGTGTGGGTAGAATATATATCCCACGGGGGTAAAATTGAAAAAAGTTGAAAACATTTTTTTTTTGGACTTAGTCATTTTTCCGGCGTTTATCAGACTTTCAGATAGGGCAAATGTCAGTGAGAGTTCCAATTTCAGTTCCAGAGCGATTCTCCCAATGAATCCTTGATATTTAGTCGTTTTCAGCCAATTTTCTGGATTTTTGAAAATTTCACTTTTTTGTGAAAATATCCACTAAATGAGGGAATAATATGTGTGAGGGTACCCCAGGAGAGTTCCAAATGTGTGTGGGAAGAATATAAATCCCACGGGGGTAAAATTGAAAAAAGTTGAACACATTTTTTTTTTGGACTTAGTCATTTTTCTGACGTTTATCAGACTTTCAGATAGGGGAAATGTCAGTGAGCATTCCGATTTCAGTTCCAGAGCGATTCGCCTAATGAGTCCTTGATATTTAGTCGATTTCAGCCAATTTTCTGGATTTTTGAAAATGTCACTTTTTTGTGAAAATATCCACGAAATGAGGGAATAATATGTGTGAGGGTACCCCAGGAGAGTTCCAAATGTGTGTGGGTAGAATACATATCCCACGGGGGTAAAATTGAAAAAAGTTGAAAAAATTTTTTTTTTGGACTGTCATATTCCGTCGTTTATCAGACTTTCAGATAGGGGAAATGTCAGTGAGCGTTCCGATTTCAGTTCCAGAGCGATTCGCCCAATGAGTCTTTGATATTTACTCGTTTTCAGCCAATTTTCTGTATTTTTGAAAATTTCACTTTTTTGTGAAAATATCCACTAAATGAGGAAATAATATGTGTGAGGGTACCCCAGGAGAGTTCCAAATGTGTGTGGGTAGAATATATATCCCACGGGGGTAAAATTGAAAAAGTTGAAAACATTTTTTTTTTGGATTTAGTCATTTTTCTGGCGTTTATATGACTTTCAGATAGGGCAAATGTCAGTGAGCGTTCCGATTTCAGTTCCAGAGCAATTCGCCCAATGATTCTTTGATATTTAGTCGTTTTCAGCCAATTTTCTGGATTTTTGAAAATGTCACTTTTTTGTGAAAATATCAACTTAATGAGGAAATAATATGTGTGAGGGTACCCCAGGAGAGTTCCAAATGTGTGTGGGTAGAATATATATCCAGCGGTGGTAAAATTGAAAAAAGTTGAAAAAAAAATTTTTTGGGACTCTCATTTTTCTGGCGTTTATCAGACTTTCAGATAGGGAAAATGTCAGTGAGCGTTCAGATTTCAGTTCCAGAGCGATTCGGCCAATGATTCTTTGATATTTAGTCGTTTTCAGCCAATTTTCTGGATTTTTGAAAATTTCACTTTTTTGTGAAAATATCCACTAAATGAGGGAATAATATGTGTGATTGTACCCCAGGAGAGTTCCAAATGTGTGTGGGTAGAATATATATCCCATGGGGGTAAAATTGAAAAAAGTTGAAAACATTTTTTTTTCGGACTTAGTCATTTTTCCGGCGTTTATCAGACTTTCAGATTGGGGAAATGTCAGTGAGCGCTCCAATTTCAGTTCCAGAGCGATTCGCCCAATGAGTCCTTGATACTTAATCGTTTTCAGCCAATATTTTGGATTTTTGAAAATTTCACTTTTTTGTGAAAATATCCACTAAATGAGGGAATAATATGTGTGAGGGTACCCCAGGAGAGTTCCAAATGTGTGTGGGTAGAATATATATCCCACGGGGCTAAAATTGAAAAAAGTTGAAAACATTTTCTTTTTTGGACTTAGTCATTTTTCTGGCGTTTATCTGACTTTCAGATAGGGCAAATGTCATTGAGCGTTCCGATTTCAGTTCCAGAGCGATTCGCCCAATGATTCTTTGATATCTAGTCGTTTTCAGCCAATTTTCTGGATTTTTGAAAATGTCACTTTTTTGTGAAAATATCCACTAAATGAGGGAATATTATGTGTGAGGGTACCCCAGGAGAGTTTCAAACGTGTGTGGGTAGAATATATATCCCACAGGGGTAAAATTGAACAAAGTTGAAAACATTTTTTTTTTGGACTGTCATTTTTCCGGCGTTTATCAGACTTTCAGATAGGGAAAATGTTAGTGAGAGTTCCAATTTCAGTTCCAGAGCAATTCCCCCAATGATTCTTTGATATTTAGTCGTTTTCAGCCAATTTTCTGGATTTTTGAAAATTTCACTTTTTTGTGAAAATATCCACTAAATGAGGGAATAATATGTGTGAGGGTACCCCAGGAGAGTTCCAAATGTGTGTGGGTAGAATATATATCCCACAGGGGTAAAATTGAAAAAAGTTGAAAACATTTTTTTTTCGGACTTAGTCATTTTTCTGGCGTTTATCTGACTTTCAGATAGGGCAAATGTCAGTGAGCGTTACGATTTCAGTTCCAGAGCGATTCGCCCAATGATTCTTTGATATTTAGTCGTTTTCAGCCAATTTTCTGGATTTTTGAAAATTTCTCTTTTTTGTGAAAATATCAACTAAATGAGGAAATAATATGTGTGAGGGTACCCCAGGAGAGTTCCAAATGTGTGTGGGTAGAATATATATCCAGCGGGGGTAAAATTGAAAAAAGTTGAAAAAAAAATTTCTTTGGACTGTCATTTTTCCGGCGTTTATCAGACTTTCAGATAGGGGAAATGTCAGTGAGCGTTCCGATTTCAGTTCCAGAGCGATTCGCCAAATGATTCCTTGATATTTAGTCGTTTTCAGCCAATTTTCTGGATTTTTGAAAATTTCTCTTTTTTGTGAAAATATCCACTAAATGAGGGAACAATATGTGTGAGGGTACCCCAGGAGAGTTCCAAATGTGTGTGGGTAGAATATATATCCGACGTGGGTAAAATTGAAAAAAGTTGAAAAAAATTTTTTTTTGGGACTTAGTCATTTTTCCGACGTTTATCAGACTTTCAGATAGGGGAGATGTCAGTGAGCATTCCGATTTCAGTTCCAGAGCGATTCGCCCAATGAGTCCTTGATATTTAGTCGTTTTCAGCCAATTTTCTGGATTTTTGAAAATGTCACTTTTTTGTGAAAATATCAACTAAATGAGGGAATATTATGTGTGAGGGTACCCCAGGAGAGTTTCAAACGTGTGTGGGTAGAATATATATCCCACGGGGGTAAAATTGAACAAAGTTGAAAACATTTTTTTTTTGGACTGTCATTTTTCCGGCGTTTATCAGACTTTCAGATAGGGAAAATGGTAGTGAGAGTTCCAATTTCAGTTCCAGAGCGATTCGCCCAATGATTCTTTGATATTTAGTCGTTTTCAGCCAATTTTCTGGATTTTTGAAAATTTCACTTTTTTGTGAAAATATCCACTAAATGAGGGAATAATATGTGTGAGGGTACCCCAGGAGAGTTCCAAATGTGTGTGGGTAGAATATATATCCCACGGGGGTAAAATTGAAAAAAGTTGAAAACATTTTTTTTTCGGACTTAGTCATTTTTCCGGCGTTTATCAGACTTTCAGATAGGGGAATTGTCAGTGAGCGCTCCAATTTCAGTTCCAGAGCGATTCGCCCAATGAGTCCTTGATACTTAGTCGTTTTCAGTCAATATTTTGGATTTTTGAAAATTTCACTTTTTTGTGAAAATATCCACAAAATGAGGGAATAATATGTGTGAGGGTACCCCAGGAGAGTTCCAAATGTGTGTGGGTAGAATATATATCCCACGGGGCTAAAATTGAAAAAAGTTGAAAACATTTTCTTTTTTGGACTTAGTCATTTTTCTGGCGTTTATCTGACTTTCAGATAGGGCAAATGTCATTGAGCGTTCCGATTTCAGTTCCAGAGCGATTCGCCCAATGATTCTTTGATATCTAGTCGTTTTCAGCCAATTTTCTGGATTTTTGAAAATTGCACTTTTTTGTGAAAATATCCACTAAATGAGGGAATAATATGTGTGAGGGTACACCAGTAGAGTTCCAAATGTGTGTGGGTAGAATATATATCCCACGGGGGTAAAATTGAAAAAAGTTTAAAACATTTTTTTTTTGGACTTAGTCATTTTTCCGGCGTTTATCAGACTTTCAGAAAGAGGAAATGTCAGTGAGCATTCCGATTTCAGTTCCAGAGCGATTCGCCCAATGAGTCCTTGATATTTAGTCATTTTCAGCCAATTGTCTGGATTTTTTAAAATTTCCCTTTTTTGTGAAAATATCAACTAAATGAGGAAATAATATGTGAGAGGGTACCCCAGGAGAGTTCCAAATGTGTGTGGGTAGAATATATATCCAGCGGGGGTAAAATTGAAAAAAGTTGAAAAAAAAATTTTTTTGGACTTAGTCATATTTCTGGCGTTTATCAGACTTTCAGATAGGGGAAATGTCTGTGAGCGTTCCGATTTCAGTTCCAGAGCGATTCGCCGAATGAGTCCTTGATATTTAGTCGTTTTCAGCCAATTTTCTGGATTTTTGAAAATGTCACTTTTTTGTGAAAATATCCACTAAATGAGGGAATAATATGTGTGAGGGTACCCCAGGAGAGTTCCAAATGTGTGTGGGAAGAATATATATCCCACGGGGGTAAAATTGAAAAAGTTCAAAAAATTTTTTTTTGGACTGTCATTTTTCTGGCGTTTTTCTGACTTTCAGATAGGGCAAATGTCAGTGAGCGTTCCGATTTCAGTTCCAGAGCGATTCGCCCAATGATTCTTTGATATTTAGTCGTTTTCAGCCAATTTTCTGGATTTTTGAAAATTTCACTTTTTTGTGAAAATATCAACTAAATGAGGGAATAATTTGTGTGAGGGTACCCCAGGAGAGTTCCAAATGTGTGTGGGAAGAATATATATCCCACGGGGGTAAAATTGAAAAAAGTTTAAAACATTTTTTTTTTGGACTTAGTCATTTTTCCGGCGTTTATCAGACTTTCAGAAAGTGGAAATGTCAGTGAGCGTTCCGATTTCAGTTCTAGAGTGATTCGCCCAATGAGTCTTTGTTATTTAGTCGTTTTCAGCCAATTTTCTGGATTTTTGAAAATTGTACTTTTTTGTGAAAATATCCACTAAATGAGGGAATAATATGTGTGAGGGTACCCCAGGAGAGTTCCAAATGTGTGTGGGTAGAATATATATCCAGCGGGGGTAAAATTGAAAAAAGTTGAAAAAAAATTTTTTTTGGACTTATTCATATTTCTGCCGTTTATCAGACTTTCAGATAGGGGAAATGTCTGTGATCGTTCCGATTTCAGTTCCAGAGCGATTCGCCGAATGAGTCCGTGATATTTAGTCGTTTTCAGCCAATTTTCTGGATTTTTGAAAATTTCTCTTTTTTGTGAAAATATCAACTAAATGAGGGAATAATATGTGTGAGGGTACCCCAGGAGAGTTCCAAATGTGTGTGGGTAGAATATATATCCGACGGGGGTAAAATTGAAAAAAGTTGAAAAATTATTTTTTTTTGGACTTAGTCATTTTTCCGGTGTTTATCAGACTTTCAGATAGGGGAAATGTCAGTGAGCATTCTGATTTCAGTTCCAGAGCGATTCGCCCAATGATTCTTTGATATTTAGTCGTTTGCAGCCAGTTTTCTGGATTTTTGAAAATGTCACTTTTTTGTGAAAATATCCACTAAATGAGGCAATAATATGTGTGAGGGTACCCCAGGAGAGTTCCAAATGTGTGTGGGAAGAATATATATCCCACGGGGGTAAAATTGAAAAAAGTTGAAAAAATTTTTTTTTGGACTGTCATTTTTCTGGCGTTTTTCTGACTTTCAGATAGGGCAAATGTCAGTGAGCGTTCCGATTTCAGTTCTAGAGCGATTCGTCCAATGATTCTTTGATATTTAGTCGTTTTCAGCCAATTTTCTGGATTTTTGAAAATTTCACTTTTTTGTGAAAATATCCACTAAATGAGGGAATAATATGTGTGAGGGTACCCCAGGAGAGTTCCAAATGTGTGTGGGTAGAATATATATCCGACGGGGGTAAAATTGAAAAAAGTTTAAAACATTTTTTTTTTGGACTTAGTCATTTTTCCGGCGTTTATCAGACTTTCAGATAGGGGAAATGTCAGTGAGCGTTCCGATTTCAGTTCCAGAGCGATTCGCCGAATGAGTCCTTGATATTTAGTCGTTTTCAGCCAATTTTCTGGATTTTTGAAAATTTCTCTTTTTTGTGAAAATATCAACTAAATGAGGGAATAATTTGTGTGAGGGTACCCCAGGAGAGTTCCAAATGTGTGTGGGTAGAATATATATCCGACGGGGGTAAAATTGAAAAAAGTTGAAAAATTATTTTTTTTTGCACTTAGTCATTTTTCCGGCGTTTATCAGACTTTCAGATAGGGGAAATATCAGTGAGCGTTCCGATTTCAGTTCCAGAGCGATTCGCCCAATGAGTCCTTGATATTTAGTCATTTTCAGCCAATTTTCTGGATTTTTTAAAATTTCCCTTTTTTCTGAAAATATCAACTAAATGAGGAAATAATATGTGTGAGGGTACCCCAGGAGAGTTCCAAATGTGTGTTGGTAGAATATATATCCAGCTGGGGTAAAATTGAAAAAAGTTGAAAAAAAATTTTTTTGGGACTTATTCATATTTCTGCCGTTTATCAGACTTTCAGATAGGGGAAATGTCTGTGAGCGTTCCGATTTCAGTTCCAGAGCGATTCGCCGAATGAGTCCTTGATATTTAGTCGTTTTCAGCCAATTTTCTGGATTTTTGAAAATTTCTCTTTTTTGTGAAAATATCAACTAAATGAGGGAATAATTTGTGTGAGGGTACCCCAGGAGAGTTCCAAATGTGTGTGGGTAGAATATATATCCGACGGGGGTAAAATTGAAAAAAGTTGAAAAATTATTTTTTTTTGCACTTAGTCATTTTTCCGGCGTTTATCAGACTTTCAGAAAGTGGAAATGTCAGTGAGCATTCCGATTTCAGTTCTAGAGTGATTCGCCCAATGAGTCTTTGTTATTTAGTCGTTTTCAGCCAATTTTCTGGATTTTAGAAAATTGTACTTTTTTGTGAAAATATCCACTAAATGAGGGAATAATATGTGTGAGGGTACCCCAGGAGAGTTCCAAATGTGTGTGGGTAGAATACATATCCAGCGGGGGTAAAATTGAAAAAAGTTGAAAAAAAAATTTTTTTGGACTTAGTCATTTTTCTGGTGTTTATCAGACTTTCAGATAGGGGAAATGTCAGTGAGCGTTCCGATTTCAGTTCCAGAGCGATTCGCCCAATGATTCTTTGATATTTAGTAGTTTTCAGCCTATTTTCTGGATTTTTGAAAATTTCACTTTTTTGTGAAAATATCCACTAAATGAGGGAATAATATGTGTGAGGGTATCCCAGGAGAGTTCCAAATGTGTGTGGGTAGAATATATATCCGACGGGGGTAAAATTGAAAAAAGTTGAAAAATTATTTTTTTTTGCACTTAGTCATTTTTCCGGCGTTTATCAGACTTTGAGATAGGGGAAATATCAGTGAGCGTTCCGATTTCCGTTCCAGAGCGATTCGCCCAATGAGTCCTTGATATTTAGTCATTTTCAGCCAATTTTCTGGATTTTTTAAAATTTCCCTTTTTTCTGAAAATATCAACTAAATGAGAAAATAATATGTGTGAGGGTACCCCAGGAGAGTTCCAAATGTGTGTTGGTAGAATATATATCCAGCGGGGGTAAAATTGAAAAAAGTTGAAAAAAAATTTTTTTGGGACTTATTCATATTTCTGCCGTTTATCAGACTTTCAGATAGGGGAAATGTCTGTGAGCTTTCCGATTTCAGTTCTAGAGTGATTCGCCCAATGAGTCTTTGTTATTTAATCGTTTTCAGCCAATTTTCTGGATTTTAGAAAATTGTACTTTTTTGTGAAAATATCCACTAAATGAGGGAATAATATGTGTGAGGGTACCCCAGGAGAGTTCCAAATGTGTGTGGGTAGAATATATATCCGACGGGGGTAAAATTGAAAAAAGTTGAAAAATTATTTTTTTTTGCATTTAGTCATTTTTCCGGCGTTTATCAGACTTTCAGATAGGGGAAATGTCAGTGAGAATTCCGATTTCAGTTCCAGAGTGATTCGCCCAATGATTCCGTGATATTTAGTCGTTTGCAGCCAATTTTCTGGATTTTTGAAAATTTCACTTTTTTGTGAAAATATCCACTAAATGAGGGAATAATATGTGTGAGGGTACCCAAGGAGAGTTCCAAATGTGTGTGGGAAGAATATATATCCCACGGGGGTAAAATTGAAAAAAGTTGAAAAAATTTTTTTTTGGACTGTCATTTTTCTGGCGTTTATCTGACTTTCAGATAGGGCAAATGTCAGTGAGCGTTCCGATTTCAGTTCCAGAGCGATTCGCCCAATGATTCTTTGATATTTAGTAGTTTTCAGCCTATTTTCTGGATTTTTGAAAATTTCACTTTTTTGTGAAAATATCCACTAAATGAGGGAATAATATGTGTGAGGGTACCCCAGGAGAGTTCCAAATGTGTGTGGGTAGAATATATGTCCCACGGGGGTAAAATTGAAAAAAGCTTAAAACATTTTTTTTTTGGACTTAGTCATTTTTCCGGCGTTTTTCAGACTTTCAGAAAGTGGAAATGTCAGTGAGCATTCCGATTTCAGTTCCAGAGCGATTCGCCCAATGAGTCTTTGTTATTTAGTTGTTTTCAGCCAATTTTCTGGATTTTTGAAAATTGTACTTTTTTGTGAAAATATCCACTAAATGAGGGAATAATATGTGTGAAGGTACCCCAGGAGAGTTCCAAACGTGTGTTGCTAGAATATATATCCCATGGGGGTAAAACTGAAAAAAGTTGAAAAAATTTTTTTTTGGACTGTCATTTTTCTGGCGTTTTTTTGACTTTCAGATAGGGCAAATGTCAGTGAGCGTTCCGATTTCAGTTCCAGAGCGATTCGCCCAATGATTCCTTGATATTAAGTTGTTTGCAGCCAATTTTCTGGATTTTTGAAAATGTCACCTTTTTGTGAAAATATCCACTAAATGAGGGAATAATATGTGTGAGGGTACCCCAGGAGAGTTCCAAATGTGTGTGGGAAGAATATATATCCCACGGGGGTAAAATTGAAAAAAGTTGAAAAAATTTTTTTTTGGACTGTCATTTTTCTGACGTTTTTCTGACTTTCAGATAGGGCAAATGTCAGTGAGCATTCCGATTTCAGTTCCAGAGCGATTCGCCCAATGAGTCCTTGATATTTAGTCGTTTTCAGCCAATTTTCTGGATTTTTGAAAATGTCACTTTTTTGTGAAAATATCCACTAAATGAGGGAATAATATGTGTGAGGGTACCCCAGGAGAGTTCCAAATGTGTGTGGGAAGAATATATATCCCACGGGGGAAAAATTGAAAAAAGTTGAAAAAAATTTTTTTTGGACTGTCATTTTTCTGGCGTTTATCAGACTTTCAGAAAGTGGAAATGTCAGTGAGCGTTCCGATTTCAGTTCTAGAGTGATTCGCCCAATGAGTCTTTGTTATTTAGTCGTTTGCAGCCAATTTTCTGGATTTTTGAAAATGTCACTTTTTTGTGAAAATATCCACTAAATGAGGCAATAATATGTGTGAGGGTACCCCAGGAGAGTTACAAATGTGTGTGGGAAGAATATATATCCCACGGGGGTAAAATTGAAAAAAGTTGAAAAAATTTTTTTTTGGACTGTCATTTTTCTGGCGTTTTTCTGACTTTCAGATAGGGCAAATGTCAGTGAGCGTTCCGATTTCAGTTCTAGAGCAATTCGTCCAATGATTCTTTGATATTTAGTCGTTTTCAGCCAATTTTCTGGATTTTTGAAAATTGTACTTTTTTGTGAAAATATCCACTAAATGAGGGAATAATATGTGTGAGGGTACCCCAGGAGAGTTCCAAATGTGTGTGGGTAGAATATATATCCAGCGGGGGTAAAATTGAAAAAAGATGAAAAAAAAATTTTTTTGGACTTAGTCATTTTTCTGGTGTTTATCAGACTTTCAGATAGGGGAAATGTCAGTGAGCATTCCGATTTCAGTTCCAGAGCGATTCGCCGAATGAGTCCTTGATATTTACTCGTTTTCAGCCAATTTTCTGGATTTTTGAAAATTTCTCTTTTTTGTGAAAATATCAACTAAATGAGGGAATAATTTGTGTGAGGGTACCCCAGGAGAGTTCCAAATGTGTGTGGGTAGAATATATATCCGACGGGGGTAAAATTGAAAAAAGTTGAAAAATTATTTTTTTTTGCACTTAGTCATTTTTCCGGCGTTTATCAGACTTTCAGATAGGGGAAATATCAGTGAGCGTTCCGATTTCAGTTCCAGAGCGATTCGCCCAATGAGTCCTTGATATTTAGTCATTTTCAGCCAATTTTCTGGATTTTTTAAAATTTCCCTTTTTTCTGAAAATATCAACTAAATGAGGAAATAATATGTGTGATGGTACCCCAGGAGAGTTCCAAATGTGTGTGGGTAGAATATATATCCCAAAGGGGGTAAAATTGAAAAAGGTTTAAAACATTTTTTTTTTGGACTTAGTCATTTTTCCGGTGTTTATCAGACTTTCAGAAAGTGGAAACGTCAGTGAGCGTTCCGATTTCAGTTCCAGAGCGATTCGCCCAATGAGTCTTTGTTATTTAGTCGTTTTCAGCCAATTTTCTGGATTTTTGAAAATTGTACTTTTTTGTGAAAATATCCACTAAATGAGGGAATAATATGTGTGAGGGTACCCCAGGAGAGTTCCAAATGTGTGTGGGAAGAATATATATCCCACGGGGGTAAAATTGAAAAAAGTTGAAAAAAAATTTTTTTGGACTGTCATTTTTCCGGCGTTTATCAGACTTTCAGATAGGGGAAATGTCAGTGAGCGTTCCGATTTCAGTTCCAGAGAGATTCGCCCAATGAGTCCTTGATATTTAATCGTTTTCAGACAAGTTTCTGGATTTTTGAAAATAACACTTTTGGTGAAAATATCCACTAAATGAGGGAATAATATGTGTGAGGGTACCCCAGGAGAGTTCCAAATGTTTGTGGGTAGAATATATATCCCACGGGGGTAAAATTAAAAAAAGTTGAAGCATTTTTTTTTTTGGACTTAGTCATTTTTCCGGCGTTTATCAGACTTTCAGATAGGGGAAATGTCAGTGAGCGTTCCGATTTCAGTTCCAGAGCGATTCGCCCAATGAGTCCTTGATATTTAGTCGTTTTCAGCCAATATTTTGGATTTTTGAAAATTTCACTTTTTTGTGAAAATATCCACTAAATGAGGGAATAATATGTGTGAGGGTACCCCAGGAGAGTTCCAAATGTGTGTGGGTAGAATATACATCCCACGGGGGTAAAACTGAAAAAAGTTGAAAACATTTTTTTTTTGGACTTAGTCATTTTTCTGATGTTTATCAGACTTTCAGATAGGGGAAATGTCAGTGAGCATTCCGATTTCAGTTCCAGAGCGATTCGGCAATGAGTCCTTGATATTTAGTCGTTTTCAGCCAATTTTCTGGATTTTTGAAAATGTCACTTTTTTGTGAAAATATCCACTAAATGAGGGAATAATATGTGTGAGGGTACCCCAGGAGAGTTCCAAATGTGTATGGGAAGAATATATATCCCACGGGGGTAAAATTGAAAAAAGTTGAAAAAATTTTTTTTTGGACTGTCATTTTTCTGGCGTTTATCTGACTTTCAGATAGGGAACATGTCAGTGAGCGTTCCGATTTCAGTTCCAGAGCGATTAGCCGAATGAGTCCTTAATATTTAGTCGTTTTCAGCCAATTTTCTGGATTTTTGAAAAGTTCTCTTTTTTGTGAAAATATCAACTAAATGAGGGAATAATATGTGTGAGGGTACCCCAGGAGAGTTCCAAATGTGTGTGGGTAGAATATATATCCCACCGGGGTAAAATTGAAAAAAGTTGAAGCAATTTTTTTTTTGGACTTAGTCATTTTTCCGGCGTTTATCAGACTTTCAGATAGGGGAAATGTCAGTGAGCGTTCCGATTTCAGTTCCAGAGCGATTCGACCAATGAGTCCTTGATATTTACTCGTTTTCAGCCAATTTTCTGGATTTTTGAAAATTTCACTTTTTTGTGAAAATATCCACTAAATGAGGGAATAATATGTGTGAGGGTACCGCAGGAGAGTTCCAAATTTGTGTGGGTAGAATATATATCCCATGGGGGTAAAACTGAAAAAAGTTGAAAACATTTTTTTTTTGGACTTAGTCATTTTTCTGACGTTTATCAGACTTTCAGATAGGGGAAATGTCAGTGAGCATTCCGATTTCAGTTCCAGAGCGATTCGCCCAATGAGTCCTTGATATTTAGTCATTTTCAGCCAATTTTCTGGATTTTTGAAAATGTCACTTTTTTGTGAAAATATCCACTAAATGAGGGAATAATATGTGTGAGGGTACCCCAGGAGAGTTCCAAATGTGTGTGGGAAGAATATATATCCCACGGGGGTAAAATTGAAAAAAGTTGAAAAAAAATTTTTTTGGACTGTCATTTTTCCGGCGTTTATCAGACTTTCAGATAGGGGAAATGTCAGTGAGCGTTCCGATTTCAGTTCCAGAGGGATTCGCCCAATGAGTCCTTGATATTTAATCGTTTTCAGACAAGTTTCTGGATTTTTGAAAATAACACTTTTGGTGAAAATATCCACTAAATGAGGGAATAATATGTGTGAGGGTACCCCAGGAGAGTTCCAAATGTTTGTGGGTAGAATATATATCCCACGGGGGTAAAATTGAAAAAAGTTGAAGCATTTTTTTTTTTGGACTGTCATTTTTCCGGCGTTTATCAGACTTTCAGATAGGGGAAATGTCAGTGAGCGTTCCGATTTCAGTTCCAGAGCGATTCGCCCAATGAGTCCTTGATATTTAGTCGTTTTCAGCCAATATTTTGGATTTTTGAAAATTTCACTTTTTTGTGAAAATATCCACTAAATGAGGGAATAATATGTGTGAGGGTACCCCAGGAGAGTTCCAAATGTGTGTGGGTAGAATATATATCCCACCGGGGTAAAATTGAAAAAAGTTGAAGCAATTTTTTTTTTGGACTTAGTCATTTTTCCGGCGTTTATCAGACTTTCAGATAGGGGAAATGTCAGTGAGCGTTCCGATTTCAGTTCCAGAGCGATTCGCCCAATGAGTCCTTGATATTTAATCGTTTTCAGACAAGTTTCTGGATTTTTGAAAATAACACTTTTGGTGAAAATATCCACTAAATGAGGGAATAATATGTGTGAGGGTACCGCAGGAGAGTTCCAAATTTGTGTGGGTAGAATATATATCCCATGGGGGTAAAACTGAAAAAAGTTGAAAACATTTTTTTTTTGGACTTAGTCATTTTTCTGACGTTTATCAGACTTTCAGATAGGGGAAATGTCAGTGAGCATTCCGATTTCAGTTCCAGAGCGATTCGCCCAATGAGTCCTTGATATTTAGTCATTTTCAGCCAATTTTCTGGATTTTTGAAAATGTCACTTTTTTGTGAAAATATCCACTAAATGAGGGAATAATATGTGTGAGGGTACCCCAGGAGAGTTCCAAATGTGTGTGGGAAGAATATATATCCCACGGGGGTAAAATTGAAAAAAGTTGAAAAAAAATTTTTTTGGACTGTCATTTTTCCGGCGTTTATCAGACTTTCAGATAGGGGAAATGTCAGTGAGCGTTCCGATTTCAGTTCCAGAGGGATTCGCCCAATGAGTCCTTGATATTTAATCGTTTTCAGCCAAGTTTCTGGATTTTTGAAAATTACACTTTTTGTGAAAACATCCACTAAATGAGGGAATAATATGTGTGAGGGTACCCCAGGAGAGTTCCAAATGTTTGTGGGTAGAATATATATCCCACGGGGGTAAAATTGAAAAAAGTTGAAGCATTTTTTTTTTTGGACTTAGTCATTTTTCCGGCGTTTATCAGACTTTCAGATAGGGGAAATGTCAGTGAGCGTTCCGATTTCAGTTCCAGAGCGATTCGCCCAATGAGTCCTTGATATTTAGTCGTTTTCAGCCAATATTTTGGATTTTTGAAAATTTCACTTTTTTGTGAAAATATCCACTAAATGAGGGAATAATATGTGTGAGGGTACCCCAGGAGAGTTCCAAATGTGTGTGGGTAGAATATATATCCAACCGGGGTAAAATTGAAAAAAGTTGAAGCAATTTTTTTTTTGGACTTAGTCATTTTTCCGGCGTTTATCAGACTTTCAGATAGGGGAAATGTCAGTGAGCGTTCCGATTTCAGTTCCAGAGCGATTCGACCAATGAGTCCTTGATATTTACTCGTTTTCAGCCAATTTTCTGGATTTTTGAAAATTTCACTTTTTTGTGAAAATATCCACTAAATGAGGGAATAATATGTGTGAGGGTACCGCAGGAGAGTTCCAAATTTGTGTGGGTAGAATATATATCCCATGGGGGTAAAACTGAAAAAAGATGAAAACATTTTTTTTTTGGACTTAGTCATTTTTCTGACGTTTATCAGACTTTCAGATAGGGGAAATGTCAGTGAGCATTCCGATTTCAGTTCCAGAGCGATTCGCCCAATGAGTCCTTGATATTTAGTCATTTTCAGCCAATTTTCTGGATTTTTGAAAATGTCACTTTTTTGTGAAAATATCCACTAAATGAGGGAATAATATGTGTGAGGGTACCCCAGGAGAGTTCCAAATGTGTGTGGGAAGAATATATATCCCACGGTGGTAAAATTGAAAAAAGTTGAAAAAAAATTTTTTTGGACTGTCATTTTTCCGGCGTTTATCAGACTTTCAGATAGGGGAAATGTCAGTGAGCGTTCCGATTTCAGTTCCAGAGGGATTCGCCCAATGAGTCCTTGATATTTAATCGTTTTCAGCCAAGTTTCTGGATTTTTGAAAATTACACTTTTTGTGAAAATATCCACTAAATGAGGGAATAATATGTGTGAGGGTACCCCAGGAGAGTTCCAAATGTTTGTGGGTAGAATATATATCCCACGGGGGTAAAATTGAAAAAAGTTGAAGCAATTTTTTTTTTTGGACTTAGTCATTTTTCCGGCGTTTATCAGACTTTCAGATAGGGGAAATGTCAGTGAGCGTTCCGATTTCAGTTCCAGAGCGATTCGCCAATGAGTCCTTGATATTTAGTCGTTTTCAGCCAATATTTTGGATTTTTGAAAATTTTACTTTTTTGTGAAAATATCCACTAAATGAGGGAACAATATGTGTGAGGGTACCCCAGGAGAGTTCCAAATGTGCGTGGGTAGAATATATATCCGACGGGGGTAAAATTTAAAAAAGTTGAAAATTTTTAATTTTGGGACTTAGTCATTTTTCCGACGTTTATCAGACTTTCAGATAGGGGAAATGTCAGTGAGCATTCCGATTTCAGTTCCAGAGCTATTCGCCCAATGAGTCCTTGATATTTAGTCGTTTTCAGACAATTTTCAGGATTTTTGAAAATGTCACTTTTTTGTGAAAACATCCACTAAATGAGGGAATAATATGTGTGAGGGTACCCCAGGAGAGTTCCAAATGTGTGTGGGAAGAATATATATCCCACGGGGGTAAAATTGAAAAAAGTTGAAAAAATTTTTTTTTGCACTGTCATTTTTCTGGCGTTTATCTGACTTTCAGATAGGGCACATGTCAGTGAGCGTTCCGATTTCAGTTCCAGAGCGATTAGCCCAATGATTCTTTGATATTTAGTCGTTTTCAGCCAATTTTCTGGATTTTTGAAAATTTCACTTTTTTGTGAAAATATCCACTAAATGAGGGAATAATATGTGTGAGGGTACCCCAGGAGAGTTCCAAATGTGTGTGGGTAGAATATATATCCCACGGGGGTAAAAATGAAAAAAGTTGAAAACGTTTTTTTTTTTTTACTTAGTCATTTATCCGCCGTTTATCAGACTTTCAGAAAGTGGAAATGTCAGTGAGCATTCCGATTTCAGTTCCAGAGCGATTCGCCCAATGAGTCCTTGATATTTAGTCGTTTTCAGCCAATTTTCTGGATGTTTGAAAATTTCTCTTTTTTGTGAAAATATCAACTAAATGAGGAAATAATATGTGTGAGGGTACCCCAGGAGAGTTCCAAATGTGTGTGGGAAGAATATATATCCAGCGGGGGTAAAATTGAAAAAAGTTGAAAAAAAAATTTTTTTGGACTTAGTCATTTTTCTGGCGTTTATCAGACTTTCAGATAGGGCAAATGTCAGTGAGTGTTCCGATTTCAGTTCCAGAGCGATTCGCCCAATGATTCTTTGATATCTATTCGTTTTCAGCCAATTTTCTGGATTTTTGAAAATTTCACTTTTTTGTGAAAATATCCACTAAATGAGGGAATAATATGTGTGAGGGTACCCCAGGAGAGTTCCAAATGTGTGTGGGTAGAATATATATCCCAAAGGGGGTAAAATTGAAAAAAGTTTAAAACATTTTTTTTTTGGACTTAGTCATTTTTCCGGTGTTTATCAGACTTTCAGAAAGTGGAAATGTCAGTGAGCGTTCCGATTTCAGTTCCAGAGCGATTCGCCCAATGAGTCTTTGTTATTTAGTCGTTTTCAGCCAATTTTCTGGATTTTTGAAAATTGTACTTTTTTGTAAAAATATCCACTAAATGAGGGAATAATATGTGTGAGGGTACCCCAGGAGAGTTCCAAATGTGTGTGGGAAGAATATATATCCCACGGGGGTAAAATTGAAAAAAGTTGAAAAAATTTTTTTTTGGACTGTCATTTTTCTGGCGTTTATCTGACTTTCAGATAGGGCACATGTCAGTGAGCGTTCCGATTTCAGTTCCAGAGCGATTCGCCCAATGATTCTTTGATATTTAGTCGTTTTCAGCCAATTTTCTGGATTTTTGAAAATTTCACTTTTTTGTGAAAATATCAACTAAATGAGGGAATAATATGTGTGAGGGTACCCCAGGAGAGTTCCAAATGTGCGTGGGTAGAATATATATCCGACGGGGGTAAAATTGAAAAAAGTTGAAAAATTATTTTTTTTTGCACTTAGTCATTTTTCCGGTGTTTATCAGACTTTCAGATAGGGGAAATGTCAGTGAGCATTCCGATTTCAGTTCCAGAGAGATTCGCCCAATGATTCTTTGATATTTAGTCGTTTGCAGCCAATTTTCTGGATTTTTGAAAATGTCACTTTTTTGTGAAAATATCCACTAAATGAGGGAATAATATGTGTGAGGGTACCCCAGGAGAGTTCCAAATGTGTGTGGGAAGAATATATATCCCACGGGGGTAAAATTGAAAAAAGTTGAAAAAATTTTTTTTTGGACTGTCATTTTTCTGTCGTTTTTCTGACTTTCAGATAGGGCAAATGTCAGTGAGCGTTCCGATTTCAGTTCCAGAGCGATTCGCTCAATGATTCTTTGATATTTAGTCGTTTTCAGCCAATTTTCTGGATTTTTGAAAATTTCACTTTTTTGTGAAAATATCCACTAAATGAGGGAATAATATGTGTGAGGGTACCCCAGGAGAGTTCCAAATGTGTGTGGGTAGAATATATATCCCACGGGGGTAAAATTGAAAAAAGTTTAAAACATTTTTTTTTTGGACTTAGTCATTTTTCTGACGTTTATCAGACTTTCAGATAGGGGAAATGTCAGTGAGCATTCCGATTTCAGTTCCAGAGCGATTCGCCCAATGAGTCCTTGATATTTAGTCATTTTCAGCCAATTTTCTGGATTTTTTAAAATTTCCCTTTTTTCTGAAAATTTCAACTAAATGAGGAAATAATATGTGTGAGGGTACCCCAGGAGAGTTCCAAATGTGTGTGGGTAGAATATATATCCAGCGGGGGTAAAATTGAAAAAAGTTGAAAAAAAATTTTTTTTGGACTTATTCATATTTCTGGCGTTTATCAGACTTTCAGATAGGGGAAATGTCTGTGAGCATTCCGATTTCAGTTCCAGAGCGATTCGCCGAATGAGTCCTTGATATTTAGTCGTTTTAAGCCAATTTTCTGGATTTTTGAAAATATCTCTTTTTTGTGAAAATATCAACTAAATCAGGGAATAATATGTGTGAGGGTACCCCAGGAGAGTTCCAAATGTGTGTGGGTAGAATATATATCCCACGGGGGTAAAATTGAAAAAAGTTGAAAAATTATTTTTTTTTGCACTTAGTCATTTTTCCGGCGTTTATCAGACTTTCAGATAGGGGAAATGTCAGTGAGCATTCCGATTTCAGTTCCAGAGTGATTCGCCGAATGATTCCTTGATATTAAGTCGTTTGCAGCCAATTTTCTGGATTTTTGAAAATGTCACTTTTTTGTGAAAATATCCACTAAATGAGGGAATAATATGTGTGAGGGTACCCCAGGAGAGTTCCAAATGTGTGTGGGAAGAATATATATTCCACGGGGGTAAAATTGAAAAAAGTTGAAAAAATTTTTTTTTGGACTGTCATTTTTCCTGCGTTTTTCTGACTTTCTGATAGGGCAAATGTCAGTGAGAGTTCCAATTTCAGTTCCAGAGCGATTCGCCCAATGAGTCCTTGATATTTAGTCGTTTTCAGCCAATATTTTGGATTTTTGAAAATTTCAATTTTTTGTGAAAATATCCACTAAATGAGGGAATATTATGTGTGAGGGTACCCCAGGAGAGTTCCAAATGTGTGTGGGTAGAATATATATCCCACGGGGGTAAAATTGAAAAAAGTTGAAAACATTTTTTTTTTTGACTTAGTCATTTTTCCGACGTTTATCCGACTTTCAGATAGGGGAAATGTCAGTGAGCATTCCGATTTCAGTTCCAGAGCGATTCGCCCAATGAGTCCTTGATATTTAGTCGTTTTCAGCCAATTTTCAGGATTTTTGAAAATGTCACTTTTTTGTGAAAATATCCACTAAATGAGGGAATAATATGTGTGAGGGTACCCCAGGAGAATTCCAAATGTGTGTGGGTAGAATATATATCCCACGGGGGTAAAATTGAAAAAAGTTGAAAATTTTTTTTTTTGGACTGTCATTTTTCTGGCATTTATCTGACTTTCAGATAGGGCAAATGTCAGTGAGCGTTCCGATTTCAGTTCCAGAGCGATTTGCCCAATGATTCTTTGATATTTAGTCGTTTTCAGCCAATTTTCTGGATTTTTGAAAATTTCACTTTTTTGTGAAAATATCCACTAAATGAGGGAATAATATGTGTGAGGGTACCCCAGGAGAGTTCCAAATGTGTGTGGGTAGAATATATATCCCACGGGGGTAAAATTGAAAAAAGTTGAAAACATTTTTTTTTTTGACTTAGTCATTTTTCCGGCGTTTATCAGACTTTCAGAAAGTGGAAATGTCAGTGAGCATTCCGATTTCAGTTTCAGAGCGATTCGCCCCATGAGTCCTTGATATTTAGTCGTTTTCAGCCAATTTTCTGGATTTTTGAAAATTTCACTTTTTTGTGAAAATATCCACTAAATGAGGGAATAATATGTGTGAGGGTACCCCAGGAGAGTTCCAAATGTGTGTGGGTAGAATATATATCCCACCGGGGTAAAATTGAAAAAAGTTGAAGCAATTTTTTTTGGGACTTAGTCATTTTTCCGGCGTTTATCAGACTTTCAGATAGGAGAAATGTCAGTGAGCGTTCCGATTTCAGTTCCAGAGCGATTTGCCCAATGAGTCCTTGATATTTAGTCGTTTTCAGCCAATATTTTGGATTTTTGAAAATTTCACTTGTTTGTGAAAATATCCACTAAATGAGGGAATAATATGTGTGAGGGTACCCCAGGAGAGTTCCAAATGTGTGTTGTTTAGAATATATATCCCACCGGGGTAAAATTGAAAAAAGTTGAAAAAAAATTTTTTTTGGACTTAGACATTTTTCCGGCGTTTATCAGACTTTCAGATAGGGGAAATGTCAGTGAGCGCTCCAGTTTCAGTTCCAGAGCGATTCGCCCAATGAGTCCTTGATATTTAGTCGTTTTCAGCCAATTTTCTGGATTTTTGAAAATTTCGCTTTTTTGTGAAAATATCCACTAAATGAGGGAATAATATGTGTGAGGGTACCCCAGGAGAGTTGCAAATGTGTGTGGGTAGAATATATATCCCACGGGGGTAAAACTGAAAAAAGTTGAAAACAATTTTTTTTTGGACTTAGTCATTTTTCCGGCGTTTATCAGACTTTCAGATAGGGGAAATGTCAGTGAGCGTTCCGATTTAAGTTCCAGAGCGATTTGACCAATGAGTTTTTGATATTTAATCATTTTCAGGCAATTTTCTGGATTTTTGAAAATTACACTTTTTTGTGAAAATATCCACTAAATGAGGGAATAATATGTCTGAGGGTACCCCAGGAGCGTTCCAAATGTGTGTTGGTAGAATATATATCCCGCGGGGGTAAAATTGAAAAAAGTTGAAAAAAAATTTTTTTTGGACTGTCATTTTTCCGGCGTTTATCAGACTTTCAGTATAGGGGAAATGTCAGTGAGCGTTCCGATTTCAGTTCCAGAGCGATTCGCCCAATGAGTCCTTGATATTTAGTCGTTTTCAGCCAATATTTTGGATTTTTGAAAATTTCACTTTTTTGTGAAAATATCGACTAAATGAGGGAATAATATGTGTGAGGGTACCCCAGGAGAGTTCCAAATGTGTTTAGGTAGAATATATATCCCACCGGGGAAAAATTGAAAAAAGTTGAAAAAAAATTTTTTGTGGATTGTCATTTTTCCGGCGTTTATCAGACTTTCAGATAGGGGAAATGTCAGTGAGCGTTCCGATTTCAGTTCCAGAGCGATTTGCCCAATGAGTCCTTGATATTTAGTCATTTTCAGCCAATATTTTGGATTTTTGAAAATTTCACTTTTTTGTGAAAATATCCACTAAATGAGGGAATAATATGTGTGAGGGTACCCCAGGAGAGTTCCAAATGTGTGTTGTTTAGAATATATATCCCACCGGGGTAAAATTGAAAAAAGTTGAAAAAAATTTTTTTTTGGACTTAGACATTTTTCCGGCGTTTATCAGACTTTCAGATAGGGGAAATGTCAGAGAGCGCTCCAGTTTCAGTTCCAGAGCGATTCGCCCAATGAGTCCTTGATATTTAGTCGTTTTCAGCCAATTTTCTGGATTTTTGAAAATTTCACTTTTTTGTGAAAATATCCACTAAATGAGGGAATAATATGTGTGAGGGTACCCCAGGAGAGTTGCAAATGTGTGTGGGTAGAATATATATCCCACGGGGGTAAAATTGAAAAAAGTTGAAAAATTTTGTTTTTTGGACTTAGTCATTTTTCTGGCGTTTATCAGACTTTCAGAAAGTGGAAATGTCAGTGAGCATTCCGATTTCAGTTCCAGAGCGATTCGCCGAATGAGTCCTTGATATTTAGTCGTTTTCAGCCAACTTTCTGGATTTTTGAAAATTTCTCTTTTTTGTGGAAATATCAGCTAAATGAGGGAATAAAATGTGTGAGGGTACCCCAGGAGAGTTCCAAATGTGTGTGGGTAGAATATATATCCCACGGGGGTAAAATTGAAAAAAGTTGAAAAATTATTTTTTTTGGACTTAGTCATTTTTCTGGCGTTTATCAGACTTTCAGATAGGGGAAATGTCAGTGAGCGTTCCGATTTCAGTTCCAGAGTGATTCGCCCAATGAGTCCTTGATATTTAGTCGTTTTCAGCCAATATTTTGGATTTTTGAAAATTTTACTTTTTTGTGAAAATATCCACTAAATGAGGGAATAATATGTGTGAGGGTACCCCAGGAGAGTTCCAAATGTGTGTGGGTAGAATATATATCCCACCGGGGTAAAATTGAAAAAAGTTGAAAAATTTTTTTTTTGGACTTAGTCATTTTTCTGGCGTTTATCAGACTTTCAGATAGGGGAAATGTCAGTGAGCATTCCGATTTCAGTTCCAGAGCGATTCGCCCAATGAGTCCTTGATATTTAGTCGTTTTCAGCCAACTTTCTGGATTTTTGAAAATTTCTCTTTTTTGTGAAAATATCCACTAAATGAGGGAATAATATGTTTGAGGGTACCCCAGGAGAGTTCCAAATGTGTTTGGGTAGAATATATATCCCACCGGGGTAAAATTGAAAAAAGTTGAAAAAAATTTTTTTTTGGATTTAGTCATTTTTCTGGCGTTTATCAGACTTTCAGAAAGTGGAAATGTCAGTGAGCATTCCGATTTCAGTTCCAGAGCGATTCGCCGAATGAGTCCTTGATATTTAGTCGTTTTCAGCCAATATTTTGGATTTTTGAAAATTTCACTTTTTTGTGAAAATATACACTAAATGAGGGAATAATATGTGTGAGGGTACCCCAGGAGAGTTCCAAATGTGTGTGGGTAGAATATATATCCCACCGGGGTAAAATTGAAAAAAGTTGAAAAAAATTTTTTTTTGGATTTAGTCATTTTTCTGGCGTTTATCACACTTTCAGATAGGGGAAATGTCAGAGAGCATTCCGATTTCAGTTCCAGAGCGATTCGCCCAATGAGTCCTTGATATTTAGTCGTTTTCAGCCAATATTTTGGATTTTTGAAAATTTCACTTTTTTGTGAAAATATCCAATAAATGAGGGAATAATATGTGTGAGGGTACCCCAGGAGAGTTCCAAATGTGTGTGGGTAGTATATATATCCCACGGGGGTAAAATTGAAAAAAGTTGAAAAAAAATTTTTTTTGGACTTAGTCATTTTTCTGGCGTTTATCAAACTTTCAGAAAGTGGAAATGTCAGTGAGCGTTCCGATTTCAGTTCCAGAGCGATTCGCCGAATGAGTCCTTGATATTTAGTCGTTTTCAGCCAACTTTCTGGATTTTTGAAAATTTCTCTTTTTGTGAAAATATCAGCTAAATGAGGGAATAATATGTGTGAGGGTACCCCAGGAGAGTTCCAAATGTGTGTGGGTAGAATATATATTCCACCAGGGTAAAATTGAAAAAAGTTGAAAAAACGCCGGAAAAATGACTAAGTCCAAAAAAAAAAATTTTTCAACTTTTTTCAATTTTACCCACGTGTGATATATATTCTACCCACACACATTTGGAACTCTCCTGGGGTACCCTCACACATATTATTCCCTCATTTAGTGGATATTTTCACAAAAAAGTGAAATTTTCAAAAATCCAAAATATTGGCTGAAAACGACTAAATATCAAGGACTCATTGGGCGAATCGCTCTGGAACTGAAATCGGAACGCTCACTGACATTTCCCCTATCTGAAAGTCTGATAAACGCCGGAAAAATGACAGTCCCAAAAAATTTTTTTTCAACTTTTTTCAATTTTACCCCCGCGGGATATATATTCTACCAACACACATTAGGAACTCTCCTGGGGTACCCTCACACATATTATTCCCTCATTTAGTGGATATTTTCCCAAAAAAGTGTAATTTTCAAAAATCCAGAAAATTGCCTGAAAATGATTAAATATCAAGGACTCATTGGGCGAATCGCTCTGGAACTGAAATCGGAACGCTCACTGACATTTCTCCTATCTGAAAGTCTGATAGACGCTGGAAAAATGACAGTCCAAAAAAAATTTTTTTTCAACTTTTTTCAATTTTACCCCCGTGGGATATATATTCTACCCACACACATTTGTAACTCTCCTGGGGATACCCTCACACATATTATTCCCTCATTTAGTGGATATTTTCACAAAAAAGTGAAATTTTCAAAAATCTAGAAAATTGGCTGAAAACGACTAAATATCAAGGACTCATTGGTCGAATCGCTCTGAAACTGAAATCGGAGCGCTCACTGACATTTCCCCTATCTGAAAGTCTGATAAACGCCAGAAAAATGACTAAGTCCAAAAAAAAAATTTTTCAACTTTTTTCAATTTTACCCCGGTGGGATATATATTCTACCCACACACATTTGGAACTCTCCTGGGTTACCCTCACACATATTATTCCCTCATTTAGTGGATATTTTCACAAAAAAGTGTAATTTTCAAAAATCCAGAAAATTGCCTGAAAATGATTAAACATCAAGAACTCATTGGGCGAATCGCTCTGGAACTGAAATCGGAACGCTCACTGACATTTCCACTTTCTGAAAGTTTGATAAATGCCAGAAAAATGACTAAGTCCAAAAAAAATTTTTTTTCAACTTTTTTCAATTTTACCCCCGTGGGATATATATACTACCCACACACATTTGGAACTCTCCTGGGGTACCCTCACACATATTATTCCCTCATTTAGTGGATATTTTCACAAAAAAGTGAAATTTTCAAAAATCCAAAATATTGGCTGAAAACGACTAAATATCAAGGACTCATTGGGCAAATCGCTCTGGAACTGAAATCGGAATGCTCACTGACATTTCCCCTATCTGAAAGTCTGATAAACGCCGGAAAAATGACTAAGTCCCAAAAAAAAATTTTTCAACTTTATTCAATTTTACCCCGGTGGTATATATATTCTACCCACACACATTTGGAACTCTCCTGGGGTACCCTCACACATATTATTCCCTCATTTAGTGGATATTTTCACAAAAAAGTGAAATTTTCAAAAATCCAGAAAATTGGCTGAAAACGACTAAATATCAAAGACTCATTGGTCGATTCGCTCTGGAACTTAAATCGGAACGCTCACTGACTTTTCCCCTATCTGAAAGTCTGATAAACGCCGGAAAAATGACTAAGTCCAAAAAAAAATTTTTTCACCTTTTTTCAATTTTACCCTGGTGGAATATATATTCTACCCACACACATTTGGAACTCTCCTGGGGTACCCTCACACATATTATTCCCTCATTTAGTGGATATTTTCACAAAAAAGTGAAATTTTCAAAAATCCAGAAAATTGACTGCAAACGACTAAATATCAAGAAATCATTGGGCGAATCGCTCTGGAACTGAAATCGGAATGCTCACTGACATTTCCCCTATCTGAAAGTCTGATAAATGCCGGAAAAATGACTAAGTGCAAAAAAATATAATTTTTCAACTTTTTTCAATTTTACCCCCGTGGGATATATATTCTACCCACACACATTTGGAACTCTCCTGGGGTACCCTCACACATATTATTCCCTCATTTAGCTGATATTTTCACAAAAAAGAGAAATTTTCAAAAATCCAGAAAGTTGGCTGAAAACGACTAAATATCAAGGACTCATTGGTCGAATCGCTCTGGAACTGAAATCGGAACGCTCACTGACATTTCCCCTATCTGAACGTATGATAAACGCCGGAAAAATGACTAAGTCCAAAAAAAAAATTGCTTCAACTTTTTTCAATTTTACCCCCGTGGGATATATATTCTACCCACAAACATTTGGAACTCTCCTGGGGTACCCTCACACATATTACTCCCTCATTTAGTGGATATTTTCACAAAAAGTGTAATTTTCAAAAATCCAGAAACTTGGCTGAAAACGATTAAATATCAAGGACTCATTGGGCGAATCGCTCTGGAACTGAAATCGGAACGCTCACTGACATTTCCACTATCTGAAAGTCTGATAAGCGCCGGAAAAATGACAGTCCAAAAAAATTTTTTTTCAACTTTTTTCAATTTTACCCCCGTGGGATATATATTCTTCCCACACACATTTGGAACTCTCCTGGGGTACCCTCACACATATTATTCCCTCATTTAGTGGATATTTTCACAAAAAAGTGACATTTTCAAAAATCCAGAAAATTGGCTGAAAACGACTAAATATCAAGGACTCATTGGGCGAATCGCTCTGGAACTGAAATCGGAATGCTCACTGACATTTCCCCTATCTGAAAGTCTGATAAACGTCAGAAAAATGACTAAGTCCAAAAAAAAAATGCTTTCAACTTTTTTCAGTTTTACCCCCGTGGGATATATATTCTACCCACACACATTTGGAACTCTCCTGGGGTACCCTCACACATATTATTCCCTCATTTAGTGGATATTTTCACAAAAAAGTGAAATTTTCAAAAATCCAGAAAATTGGCTGAAAACGACTAAATATCAAGGACTCATTGGTCGAATCGCTCTGGAACTGAAATCGGAACGCTCACTGACATTTCCCCTATCTGAACGTATGATAAACGCCGGAAAAATGACTAAGTCCAAAAAAAAAATTGCTTCAACTTTTTTCAATTTTACCCCCGTGGGATATATATTCTACCCACAAACATTTGGAACTCTCCTGGGGTACCCTCACACATATTACTCCCTCATTTAGTGGATATTTTCACAAAAAGTGTAATTTTCAAAAATCCAGAAACTTGGCTGAAAACGATTAAATATCAAGGACTCATTGGGCGAATCGCTCTGGAACTGAAATCGGAACGCTCACTGACATTTCCACTATCTGAAAGTCTGATAAGCGCCGGAAAAATGACAGTCCAAAAAAATTTTTTTTCAACTTTTTTCAATTTTACCCCCGTGGGATATATATTCTTCCCACACACATTTGGAACTCTCCTGGGGTACCCTCACACATATTATTCCCTCATTTAGTGGATATTTTCACAAAAAAGTGACATTTTCAAAAATCCAGAAAATTGGCTGAAAACGACTAAATATCAAGGACTCATTGGGCGAATCGCTCTGGAACTGAAATCGGAATGCTCACTGACATTTCCCCTATCTGAAAGTCTGATAAACGTCAGAAAAATGACTAAGTCCAAAAAAAAAATGTTTTCAACTTTTTTCAGTTTTACCCCCGTGGGATATATATTCTACCCACACACATTTGGAACTCTCCTGGGGTACCCTCACACATATTATTCCCTCATTTAGTGGATATTTTCACAAAAAAGTGAAATTTTCAAAAATCCAGAAAATTGGCTGAAAACGACTAAATATCAAGGACTCATTGGTCGAATCGCTCTGGAACTTAAATCGGAACGCTCACTGACATTTCCCCTATCTGAACGTCTGATAAACGCCGGAAAAATGACTAAGTCCAAAAAAAAAAATGTTTCAACTTTTTTCAATTTTACCCCGGTGGGATATATATTCTACCCACGCACATTTGGAACTCTCCTGGGGTACCCTCACACATATTGTTCCCTCATTTAGTGGATATTTTCACAAAAAAGTAAAATTTTCAAAAATCCAAAATATTGGCTGAAAACGACTAAATATCAAGGACTCATTGGTCGAATCGCTCTGAAACTGAAATCGGAGCGCTCACTGACATTTCCCCTATCTGAAAGTCTGATAAACGCCGGAAAAATGACTAAGTCCAAAAAAAAAAAATTTTTCAACTTTTTTCAATTTTACCCCCGTGGGATATATATTCTACCCACAAACATTTAGAACTCTCCTGGGGTACCCTCACACATATTATTCCCTCATTTAGTGGATATTTTCACAAAAAAGTGAAATTTTCAAAAATCCAAAATATTGGCTGAAAACGACTAGGTATCAAGGACTCATCGGGCGAATCGCTCTGGAACTGAAATCAGAATGCTCACTGACATTTCCCCTATCTGAAAGTCTGATAAACGCCAGAAAAATGACTAAGTCCAAAAAAAAAATTTTTCAACTTTTTTCAATTTTACCCCGGTGGGATATATATTCTACCCACACACATTTGGAACTCTCCTGGGTTACCCTCACACATATTATTCCCTCATTTAGTGGATATTTTCACAAAAAAGTGTAATTTTCAAAAATCCAGAAAATTGCCTGAAAATGATTAAACATCAAGAACTCATTGGGCGAATCGCTCTGGAACTGAAATCGGAACGCTCACTGACATTTCCCCTATCTGAAAGTTTGATAAACGCCGGAAAAATGACTAAGTCCAAAAAGAAATTTTTTTCAACTTTTTTCAATTTTACCCCGGTGGGATATATATTCTACCCAAACACATTTGGAACTCTCCTGGGGTACCCTCACACATATTATTCCCTCATTTAGTGGATATTTTCACAAAAAAGTGAAATTTTCAAAAATCCAAAATATTGGCTGAAAACGACTAAATATCAAGGACTCTTGGGCGAATCGCTCTGGAACTGAAATCGGAACGCTCACTGACATTTCCCCTATCTGAAAGTCTGATAAACGCCGGAGAAATAACTAAGTCCAAAAAAAAAATTTTTCAACTTTTTTCAATTTTACCCCGTGGGATATATATTCTACCCACACACATTTGGAACTCTCCTGGGGTACCCTCACACATATTATTCCCTCATTTAGTGGATATTTTCACAAAAAAGTGAAATTTTCAAAAATCCAGAAAATTGGCTGAAAACGACTAAATATCAAGGACTCATTGGGCGAATCGCTGTGGAACTGAAATCGGAATGCTCACTGACATTTCTCCTATCTGAAAGTCTGATAAACGCTGGAAAAATGACTAAGTGCAAAAAAAAATAATTTTTCAACTTTTTTCAATTTTACCCCCGTGGGATATATATTCTACCCACAAACATTTGGAACTCTCCTGGGGTACCCTCACACATATTATTTCCTCATTTAGTTGATTTTTTCACAAAAAAGAGAAATTTTCAAAAATCCAGAAAATTGGCTGAAAAGACTAAATATCAAGGACTCATTGGGCAAATCGCTCTGGAACTGAAATCGGAATGCTCACTGACATTTCCCCTATCTGAAAGTCTGATAAACGTCAGAAAAATCACTAAGTCCAAAAAAAAAATGTTTTCAACTTTTTTCAGTTTTACCCCCGTGGGATATATATTCTACCCACACACATTTGCAACTCTCCTGGGGTACCCTCACACATATTATTCCCTCATTTAGTGGATATTTTCACAAAAAAGTGAAATTTTCAAAAATCCAGAAAATTGGCTGAAAACGACTAAATATCAAAGACTCATTGGTCGATTCGCTCTGGAACTTAAATCGGAACGCTCACTGACTTTTCCCCTATCTGAAAGTCTGATAAACGCCGGAAAAATGACTAAGTCCAAAAAAAAATTTTTTCACCTTTTTTCAATTTTACCCTGGTGGAATATATATTCTACCCACACACATTTGGAACTCTCCTGGGGTACCCTCACACATATTATTCCCTCATTTAGTGGATATTTTCACAAAAAAGTGAAATTTTCAAAAATCCAGAAAATTGACTGCAAACGTCTAAATATCAAGAAATCATTGGGCGAATCGCTCTGGAACTGAAATCGGAATGCTCACTGACATTTCCCCTATCTGAAAGTCTGATAAATGCCGGAAAAATGACTAAGTGCAAAAAAATATAATTTTTCAACTTTTTTCAATTTTAACCCCGTGGGATATATATTCTACCCACACACATTTGGAACTCTCCTGGGGTACCCTCACACATATTATTCCCTCATTTAGCTGATATTTTCACAAAAAAGAGAAATTTTCAAAAATCCAGAAAGTTGGCTGAAAACGACTAAATATCAAGGACTCATTCGGCGAATCGCTCTGGAACTGAAATCGGAACGCTCACTGACATTTCCACTTTCTGAAAGTTTGATAAACGCCAGAAAAATGACTAAGTCCAAAAAAAATTTTTTTTCAACTTTTTTCAATTTTACCCCCGTGGGATATATATACTACCCACAAACATTTGGAACTCTCCTGGGGTACCCTCACACATATTATTCCCTCATTTAGTGGATATTTTCACAAAAAGTGTAATTTTCAAAAATCCAGAAACTTGGCTGAAAACGATTAAATATCAAGGACTCATTGGGCGAATCGCTCTGGAGCTGAAATCGGAACGCTCACTGACATTTCCCCTATCTGAAAGTCTGATAAACGCTGGAAAAATGACAGTCCAAAAAAATTTTTTTTCAACTTTTTTCAGTTTTACCCCCGTGGGATATATATTCTTCCCACACACATTTGGAACTCTCCTGGGGTACCCTCACACATATTATTGCCTCATTTAGTGGATATTTTCACAAAAAAGTGAAATTTTCAAAAATCCAGAAAATTGGCTGAAAACGACTAAATATCAAAGACTCATTGGTCGATTCGCTCTGGAACTTAAATCGGAACGCTCACTGACTTTTCCCCTATCTGAAAGTCTGATAAACGCCGGAAAAATGACTAAGTCCAAAAAAAAAATTTTTCAACTTTTTTCAATTTTACCCTGGTGGAATATATATTCTACCCACACACATTTGGAACTCTCCTGGGGTACCTTCACACATATTATTCCCTCATTTAGTGGATATTTTCACAAAAAAGTGAAATTTTCAAAAATCCAGAAAATTGACTGCAAACGACTAAATATCTAGAAATCATTGGGCGAATCGCTCTGGAACTGAAATCGGAATGCTCACTGACATTTCCCCTATCTGAAAGTCTGATAAATGCCGGAAAAATGACTAAGTGCAAAAAAATATAATTTTTCAACTTTTTTCAATTTTAACCCCGTGGGATATATATTCTACCCACACACATTTGGAACTCTCCTGGGGTACCCTCACACATATTATTCCCTCATTTAGCTGATATTTTCACAAAAAAGAGAAATTTTCAAAAATCCAGAAAGTTGGCTGAAAACGACTAAATATCAAGGACTCATTCGGCGAATCGCTCTGGAACTGAAATCGGAACGCTCACTGACATTTCCACTTTCTGAAAGTTTGATAAACGCCAGAAAAATGACTAAGTCCAAAAAAAATTTTTTTTCAACTTTTTTCAATTTTACCCCCGTGGGATATATATACTACCCACAAACATTTGGAACTCTCCTGGGGTACCCTCACACATATTATTCCCTCATTTAGTGGATATTTTCACAAAAAGTGTAATTTTCAAAAATCCAGAAACTTGGCTGAAAACGATTAAATATCAAGGACTCATTGGGCGAATCGCTCTGGAACTGAAATCGGAACGCTCACTGACATTTCCCCTATCTGAAAGTCTGATAAACGCTGGAAAAATGACAGTCCAAAAAAATTTTTTTTCAACTTTTTTCAGTTTTACCCCCGTGGGATATATATTCTTCCCACACACATTTGGAACTCTCCTGGGGTACCCTCACACATATTATTGCCTCATTTAGTGGATATTTTCACAAAAAAGTGAAATTTTCAAAAATCCAGAAAATTGGCTGAAAACGACTAAATATCAAAGACTCATTGGTCGATTCGCTCTGGAACTTAAATCGGAACGCTCACTGACTTTTCCCCTATCTGAAAGTCTGATAAACGCCGGAAAAATGACTAAGTCCAAAAAAAAAATTTTTCAACTTTTTTCAATTTTACCCTGGTGGAATATATATTCTACCCACACACATTTGGAACTCTCCTGGGGTACCTTCACACATATTATTCCCTCATTTAGTGGATATTTTCACAAAAAAGTGAAATTTTCAAAAATCCAGAAAATTGACTGCAAACGACTAAATATCTAGAAATCATTGGGCGAATCGCTCTGGAACTGAAATCGGAATGCTCACTGACATTTCCCCTATCTGAAAGTCTGATAAATGCCGGAAAAATGACTAAGTGCAAAAAAATATAATTTTTCAACTTTTTTCAATTTTACCCCCGTGGGATACATATTCTACCCACACACATTTGGAACTCTCCTGGGGTACCCTCACAAATATTATTCCCTCATTTAGCTGATATTTTCAAAAAAAAGAGAAATTTTCAAAAATCCAGAAAGTTGGCTGAAAACGACTAAATATCAAGGACTCATTCGGCGAATCGCTCTGGAACTGAAATCGGAACGCTCACTGACATTTCCACTTTCTGAAAGTTTGATAAATGCCAGAAAAATGACTAAGTCCAAAAAAAATTTTTTTTCAACTTTTTTCAATTTTACCCCCGTGGGATATATATACTACCCACACACATTTGGAACTCTCCTGGGGTACCCTCACACATATTATTCCCTCATTTAGTGGATATTTTCACAAAAAAGTGAAATTTTCAAAAATCCAAAATATTGGCTGAAAACGACTAAATATCAAGGACTCATTGGGCGAATCGCTCTGGAACTGAAATCAGAACGCTCACTGACATTTCCCCTATCTGAAAGTCTGATAAACGCCGGAAAAATGACAGTCCAAAAAAACATTTTTTCAACTTTTTTCAATTTTACCCCTGCGGGATAAATATTCTACCAACACACATTTGGAACTCTCCTGGGTTACCCTCACACATATTATTCCCTCATTTAGTGGATATTTTCACAAAAAAGTGAAATTTTCAAAAATCCAGAAAATTGGCTGCAAACGAATAATTATCAAGGAATCATTGGGCGAATCGCTCTGGAACTGAAATCGGAATGCTCACTGACATTTCCCCTATCTGAAAGTCTGATAAACGCTGGAAAAATGACTAAGTGCAAAAAAAAATAATTTTTCAACTTTTTTCAATTTTACCCCCGTGGGATATATATTCTACCCACAAACATTTGGAACTCTCCTGGCGTACCCTCACACATATTATTTCCTCATTTAGTTGATTTTTTCACAAAAAAGAGAAATTTTCAAAAATCCAGAAAATTGGCTGAAAAGACTAAATATCAAGGACTCATTGGGCAAATCGCTCTGGAACTGAAATCGGAATGCTCACTGACATTTCCCCTATCTGAAAGTCTGATAAACGTCAGAAAAATCACTAAGTCCAAAAAAAAAATGTTTTCAACTTTTTTCAGTTTTACCCCCGTGGGATATATATTCTACCCACACACATTTGCAACTCTCCTGGGGTACCCTCACACATATTATTCCCTCATTTAGTGGATATTTTCACAAAAAAGTGAAATTTTCAAAAATCCAGAAAATTGGCTGAAAACGACTAAATATCAAAGACTCATTGGTCGATTCGCTCTGGAACTTAAATCGGAACGCTCACTGACTTTTCCCCTATCTGAAAGTCTGATAAACGCCGGAAAAATGACTAAGTCCAAAAAAAAATTTTTTCACCTTTTTTCAATTTTACCCTGGTGGAATATATATTCTACCCACACACATTTGGAACTCTCCTGGGGTACCCTCACACATATTATTCCCTCATTTACTGGATATTTTCACAAAAAAGTGAAATTTTCAAAAATCCAGAAAATTGGCTGAAAACGACTAAATATCAAGGACTCATTGGTCGAATCGCTCTGGAACTGAAATCGGAACGCTCACTGACATTTCCCCTATCTGAATGTCTGATAAACGCCGGAAAAATGACTAAGTCCAAAAAAAAAATTGCTTCAACTTTTTTCAATTTTACCCCCGTGGGATATATATTCTACCCACAAACATTTGGAACTCTCCTGGGGTACCCTCACACATATTACTCCCTCATTTAGTGGATATTTTCACAAAAAGTGTAATTTTCAAAAATCCAGAAACTTGGCTGAAAACGATTAAATATCAAGGACTCATTGGGCGAATCGCTCTGGAACTGAAATCGGAACGCTCACTGACATTTCCCCTATCTGAAAGTCTGATAAACGCCGGAAAAATGACAGTCCAAAAAAATTTTTTTTCAACTTTTTTCAATTTTACCCCCGTGGGATATATATTCTTCCCACACACATTTGGAACTCTCCTGGGGTACCCTCACACATATTATTCCCTCATTTAGTGGATATTTCCACAAAAAAGTGACATTTTCAAAAATCAAGAAAATTTTCTGAAAACGACTAAATATCAAGGACTCATTGGGCGAATCGCTCTGGAACTGAAATCGGAATGCTCACTGACATTTCCCCTATCTGAAAGTCTGATAAACGTCAGAAAAATGACTAAGTCCAAAAAAAAAATGCTTTCAACTTTTTTCAGTTTTACCCCCGTGGGATATATATTCTACCCACACACATTTGGAACTCTCCTGGGGTACCCTCACACATATTATTCCCTCATTTAGTGGATATTTTCACAAAAAAGTGAAATTTTCAAAAATCCAAAATATTGGCTGAAAACGACTAAATATCAAGGACTCATTGGGCGAATCGCTCTGGAACTGAAATCGGAACGCTCACTGACATTTCCCCTATCTGAAAGTCTGATAAACGCCGGAAAAATGACTAAGTCCAAAAAAAAAATTGCTTCAACTTTTTTCAATTTTACCCCCGTGGGATATATATTCTACCCACAAACATTTGGAACTCTCCTGGGGTACCCTCACACATATTATTCCCTCATTTAGTGGATATTTTCACAAAAAAGTGAAATTTTCAAAAATCCAGAAAATTGGCTGAAAACGACTAAATATCAAGGACTCATTGGGCGAATCGCTCTGGAACTGAAATCGGAATGCTCACTGACATTTCCACTTTCTGAAAGTCTGATAAACAGCGGATAAATGACTAAGTAAAAAAAAAAAAATGTTTCAACTTTTTTCAATTTTACCCCCTTTGGGATATATATTCTACCCACACACATTTGGAACTCTCCTGGGGTACCCTCACACATATTATTCCCTCATTTAGTGGATATTTTCACAAAAAAGTGACATTTTCAAAAATCCTGAAAATTGGCTGAAAACGACTAAATATCAAGGACTCATTGGCGAATCGCTCTGGAACTGAAATCGGAACGCTGACTGACATTTCCCCTATCTGAACGTCTGATAAACGCCGGAAAAATGACTAAGTCCAAAAAAAAAAATGTTTCAACTTTTTTCAATTTTACCCCGGTGGGATATATATTCTACCCACACACATTTGGAACTCTCCTGGGGTACCCTCACACATATTATTCCCTCATTTAGTGGATATTTTCACAAAAAAGTGAAATTTTCAAAAATCCAAAATATTGGCTGAAAACGACTAAATATCAAGGACTCATTGGGCGAATCGCTCTGGAACTGAAATCGGAACGCTCACTGACATTTCCCCTATCTGAAAGTCTGATAAACGCCGGAAAAATGAGTAAGTCTAAAAAAAAAATTGCTTCAACTTATTTCAATTTTACCCCCGTGGGATATATATTCTTCCCACACACATTTGGAACTCTCTTGGGGTACCCTCACACATATTATTCCCTCATTTAGTGGATATTTTCACAAAAAAGTGACATTTTCAAAAATCCTGAAAATTGGCTGAAAACGACTAAATATCAAGGACTCATTGGGCGAATCGCTCTGGAACTGAAATCGGAATGCTCACTGATATTTCCCCTATCTGAAAGTCTGATAAACGTCGGAAAAATGACTAAGTCCCAAAAAAAAAATTTTTCAACTTTTTTCAATTTTACCCCCGTCGGATATATATTCTACCCACGCACATTTGGAACTCTCCTGGGGTACCCTCACACATATTGTTCCCTCATTTAATGGATATTTTCATAAAAAAGTAAAATTTTCAAATATCCAAAATATTGGCTGAAAATGACTAAATATCAAGGACTCATTGGGGAATCGCTCTGGAACTGAAATCGGAACGCTCACTGACATTTCCCCTATCTGAAAGTCTGATAAACGCCGGAAAAATGACTAAGTCCAAAAAAAAAATTGCTTCAACTTTTTTCAATTTTACCCCCGTGGGATATATATTCTACCCACAAACATTTGGAACTCTCCTGGGGTACCCTCACACATATTATTCCCTCATTTAGTGGATATTTTCACAAAAAGTGTAATTTTCAAAAATCCAGAAACTTGGCTGAAAACGATTAAATATCATGGACTCATTGGGCGAATCGCTCTGGAACTGAAATTGGAACTCTCACTGACATTTGCCCTATCTGAAAGTCTGATAAACGCCGGAAAAATGACAGTACAAAAAAAAAATGTTTTCAACTTTTTTCAATTTTACCCCCGTGGGATATATATTCTACCCACACACATTTGGAACTCTCCTGGGGTACCCTCACACATAATATTCCCTCATTTAGTGGATATTTTCACAAAAAAGTGAAATTTTCAAAAATCCAAAATATTGGCTGAAAACGACTAAATATCAAGGACTCATTGGGCGAATCGCTCTGGAACTGAAATTGGAACTCTCACTGACATATGCCCTATCTGAAAGTCAGAAAAACGCCAGAAAAATGACAGTCGAAAAAAAAAATTTTTCAACTTTTTTCAATTTTACCCCCGTGGGATATATATTCGTCCCACACACATTTGGAACTCTCCTGGGGTACCCTCACACATATTATTCCCTCATTTAGTGGATATTTTCACAAAAAAGTGACATTTTCAAAAATCCAGAAAATCTGCTGCAAACGACTCAATATCAAGGCATCATTCGGCGAATCGCTCTGGAACTGAAATCGGAACGCTCACAGACATTTCCCCTATCTGAAAGTCTGATAAACGCCAGAAATATGAATAAGTCCAAAAAAAATTTTTTTTCAACTTTTTTCAATTTTACCCCCGCTGGATATATATTCTACCCACACACATTTGGAACTCTCCTGGGGTACCCTCACACATATTATTTCCTCATTTAGTTGATATTTTCAGAAAAAAGGGAAATTTTAAAAAATCCAGAAAATTGGCTGAAAACGACTAAATATCAAAAAATCATTGGGCGAATCGCTCTGTAACTGAAATTGGAACTCTCACTGACATTTGCCCTATCTGAAAGTCTGATAAACGCCGGAAAAATGACAGTCCAAAAAAAAAATGTTTTCAACTTTTTTCAATTTTACCCCCGTGGGATATATATTCTACCCACACACATTTGGAACTCTCCTGGGGTACCCTCACACATATTATTTCCTCATTTAGTTGATATTTTCAGAAAAAAGGGAAATTTTAAAAAATCCAGAAAATTGTCTGAAAACGACTAAATATCAAAGAATCATTGGGCGAATCGCTCTGGAACTGAAATCGGAACGCTCACTGACATGTGCCCTATCTGAAAGTCAGATAAACGTCAGAAAAATGACTAAGTCCAAAAAAAAAATGTTTTCAACTTTTTTCAGTTTTACCCCCGTGGGATGTATATTCTACCCACACACATTTGGAACTCTCCTGGGGTACCCTCACACATATTATTCCCTCATTTAGTGGATATTTTCACAAAAAAGTACAATTTTCAAAAATCCAGAAAATTGGCTGAAAACGACTAAATAACAAAGACTCATTGGGCGAATCGCTCTGGAACTGAAATCGGAACGCTCACTGACATTTCCACTTTCTGAAAGTCTGATAAACGCCGGAAAAATGACTAAGTCAAAAAAAAAAATGTTTTCAACTTTTTTCAATTTTACTCCGTGGGATATATATTCTTCCCACACACATTTGGAACTCTCCTGGGGTACCCTCACACATATTATTCCCTCATTTAGTGGATATTTTCACAAAAAAGTGACATTTTCAAAACACCAGAAAATTGGCTGAAAACGACTAAATATCAAGGACTCATTGGGCGAATCGCTCTGGAACTGAAATCGGAATGCTCACTGACATTTCCCCTATCTGAAAGTCTGATAAACGTCAGAAAAATGACTAAGTCCAAAAAAAAATGTTTTCAACTTTTTTCAGTTTTACCCCCGTGGGATATATATTCTACCCACACACATTTGGAACTCTCCTGGGGTACCCTCACACATATTATTCCCTCATTTAGTGGATACTTTCACAAAAAAAGTGAAATTTTCAAAAATCCAGAAAATTGGCTGAAAACGACTAAATATCAAAGAATCATTGGGCGAATCGCTCTGGAACTGAAATCGGAACGCTCACTGACATTTGCCCTATCTGAAAGTCAGAAAAACGTCAGAAAAATGACAGTCCAAAAAAAATTTTTTTCAACTTTTTTCAATTTTACCCCCGTGGGATATATATTCTTCCCACACACATTTGGAACTCTCCTGGGGTACCCTCACACATATTATTCCCTCATTTAGTGGATATTTTCACAAAAAAGTGACATTTTCAAAAATCCAGAAAATTGGCTGCAAACGACTTAATATCAAGGAATCATTGGGCGAATCGCTCTGGAACTGAAATCGGAATGCTCACTGACATTTCCCCTATCTGAAAGTCTGATAAACGCCGGAAAAATGACTAAGTGCAAAAAAAAATAATTTTTCAACTTTTTTCAATATTACCCCCGTCGGATATATATTCTATCCACACACATTTTGGAACTCTCCTGGGGTACCCTCACACATATTATTCCCTCATTTAGTTGATATTTTCACAAAAAAGAGAAATTTTCAAAAATCCAGAAAATTGGCTGAAAACGACTAAATATCAAGGACTCATTGGGCGAATCGCTCTGGAACTGAAATCAGAACGCTCACAGACATTTCCCCTATCTGAAAGTCTGATAAACGCCAGAAATATGAATAAGTCCAAAAAAATTTTTTTTTCAACTTTTTTCAATTTTACCCCCGCCGGATATATATTCTACCCACACACATTTGGAACTCTCCTGGGGTACCCTCACACATATTATTTCCTCATTTAGTTGATATTTTCAGAAAAAAGGGAAATTTTAAAAAATCCAGAAAATTGGCTGAAAATGACTAAATATCAAGGACTCATTGGGCGAATCGCTCTGGAACTGAAATCGGAATGCTCACTGACATTTCCCCTATCTGAAAGTCTGATAAACGTCGGAAAAATGACTAAGTCCAAAAAAAAAATGTTTTCAACTTTTTTCAGTTTTACCCCCGTGGGATGTATATTCTACCCACACACATTTGGAACTCTCCTGGGGTACCCTCACACATATTATTCCCTCATTTAGTGGATATTTTCACAAAAAAGTACAATTTTCAAAAATCCAGAAAATTGGCTGAAAACGACTAAATAACAAAGACTCATTGGGCGAATCGCTCTGGAACTGAAATCGGAACGCTCACTGACATTTCCACTTTCTGAAAGTCTGATAAACGCCGGAAAAATGACTAAGTCAAAAAAAAAAATGTTTTCAACTTTTTTCAATTTTACTCCGTGGGATATATATTCTACCCACACACATTTGGAACTCTCCTGGGGTACCCTCACACATATTATTCCCTCATTTAGTGGATATTTTCACAAAAAAGTGAAATTTTCAAAAATCCAGAAAATTGGCTGAAAACGACTAAATATCAAAGAATCATTGAGCGAATCGCTCTGGAACTGAAATCGGAACGCTCACTGACATTTGCCCTATCTGAAAGTCAGATAAACGCCAGAAAAATGACAGTCCAAAAAAAAAATGTTTTCAACTTTTTTCAGTTTTACCCCCGTGGGATATATATTCTACCCACACACATTTGGAACTCTCCTGGGGTACCCTCACACATATATTCCCTCATTTAGTGGATATTTTCACAGAAAAGAACAATTTTCAAAAATCCAGAAAATTGGCTGAAAACGACTAGATATCAAAGAATAATTGGGCGAATCGCTCTGGAACTGAAATCGGAACGCTCACTGACATTTGCCCTATCTGAAAGTCAGATAAACGCCAGAAAAATGACTAAGTCCAAAAAAAAAATGTTTTCAACTTTTTTCAATTTTACCCCCGTGGGATATATATTCTACCCACACACATTTGGAACTCTCCTGGGGTACCCTCACACATATTATTCCCTCATTTAGTGGATATTTTCACAAAAAAGTGAAATTTTCACAAAAATCCAGAAAATTGGCTGAAAACGACTAAATATCAAAAAATCATTGGGCGAATCGCTCTGTAACTGAAATTGGAACTCTCACTGACATTTGCCCTATCTGAAAGTCTGATAAACGCCGGAAAAATGACAGTCCAAAAAAAAAATGTTTTCAACTTTTTTCAATTTTACCCCCGTGGGATATATATTCTACCCACACACATTTGGAACTCTCCTGGGGTACCCTCACACATAATATTCCCTCATTTAGTGGATATTTTCACAAAAAAGTGAAATTTTCAAAAATTCAGAAAATTGGCTGAAAACGACTAAGTATCAATGACTCATTGGGCGAATCGCTCTGGAACTGAAATTGGAGCGCTCTCTGACATTTCCCCTATCTGAAAGTCTGATAAACGACGGAAAAATGACTAAGTCCAAAAAAAAAATGTTTTCAACTTTTTTCAATTTTACCCCCGTGGGATATATATTCTACCCACACACATTTGGAACTCTGCTGGGGTACCCTCACACATATTATTCCCTCATTTAGTGGATATTTTCACAAAAAAGTGAAATTTTCAAAAATCCAAAATATTGGCTGAAAACGACTAAATATCAAGGACTCATTGGGCGAATCGCTCTGGAACTGAAATCGGAACGCTCACTGACATTTCCCCTATCTGAAAGTCTCATAAACGCCGGAAAAATGAGTAAGTCTAAAAAAAAAATTGCTTCAACATTTTTCAATTTTACCCCCGTGGGATATATATTCTACCCACAAACATTTGGAACTCTCCTGGTGTACCCTCACACATATTATTCCCTCATTTAGTGGATATTTTCACAAAAAGTGTAATTTTCAAAAATCCAGAAACTTGGCTGAAAACGATTAAATATCAAGGAATCATTGGGCGAATCGCTCTGGAACTGAAATCGGAACGCTGACTGACATTTCCCCTACCTGAAAGTCTGATAAACGCCGGAAAAATGAGAGTCCAAAAAAAATTTTTTTCAACTTTTTTCAATTTTACCCCCGTGGGATATATATTCTTCCCACACACATTTGGAACTCTCTTGGGGTACCCTCACACATATTATTCCCTCATTTAGTGGATATTTTCACAAAAAAGTGACATTTTCAAAAATCCTGAAAATTGGCTGAAAACGACTAAATATCAAGGACTCATTGGGCGAATCGCTCTGGAACTGAAATTGGAACTCTCACTGACATTTGCCCTATCTGAAAGTCTAATAAACGCCGGAAAAATGACAGTACAAAAAAAAAATGTTTTCAACTTTTTTCAATTTTACCCCCGTGGGATATATATTCTACCCACACACATTTGGAACTCTCCTGGGGTACCCTCACACATAATATTCCCTCATTTAGTGGATATTTTCACAAAAAAGTGAAATTTTCAAAAATCCAAAATATTGGCTGAAAACGACTAAATATCAAGGACTCATTGGGCGAATCGCTCTGGAACTGAAATTGGAACTCTCACTGACATTTGCCCTATCTGAAAGTCAGAAAAACGCCAGAAAAATGACAGTCCAAAAAAAAAATTTTTCAACTTTTTTCAATTTTACCCCCGTGGGATATATATTCTTCCCACACACATTTGGAACTCTCCTGGGGTACCCTCACACATATTATTCCCTCATTTAGTGGATATTTTCACAAAAAAGTGACATTTTCAAAACACCAGAAAATTGGCTGAAAACGACTAAATATCAAGGACTCATTGGGCGAATCGCTCTGGAACTGAAATCGGAATGCTCACTGACATTTCCCCTATCTGAAAGTCTGATAAACGTCAGAAAAATGACTAAGTCCAAAAAAAAATGTTTTCAACTTTTTTCAGTTTTACCCCCGTGGGATATATATTCTACCCACACACATTTGGAACTCTCCTGGGGTACCCTCACACATATTATTCCCTCATTTAGTGGATACTTTCACAAAAAAAGTGAAATTTTCAAAAATCCAGAAAATTGGCTGAAAACGACTAAATATCAAAGAATCATTGGGCGAATCGCTCTGGAACTGAAATCGGAACGCTCACTGACATTTGCCCTATCTGAAAGTCAGAAAAACGTCAGAAAAATGACAGTCCAAAAAAAATTTTTTTCAACTTTTTTCAATTTTACCCCCGTGGGATATATATTCTTCCCACACACATTTGGAACTCTCCTGGGGTACCCTCACACATATTATTCCCTCATTTAGTGGATATTTTCACAAAAAAGTGACATTTTCAAAAATCCAGAAAATTGGCTGCAAACGACTTAATATCAAGGAATCATTGGGCGAATCGCTCTGGAACTGAAATCGGAATGCTCACTGACATTTCCCCTATCTGAAAGTCTGATAAACGCCGGAAAAATGACTAAGTGCAAAAAAAAATAATTTTTCAACTTTTTTCAATATTACCCCCGTCGGATATATATTCTATCCACACACATTTTGGAACTCTCCTGGGGTACCCTCACACATATTATTCCCTCATTTAGTTGATATTTTCACAAAAAAGAGAAATTTTCAAAAATCCAGAAAATTGGCTGAAAACGACTAAATATCAAGGACTCATTGGGCGAATCGCTCTGGAACTGAAATCAGAACGCTCACAGACATTTCCCCTATCTGAAAGTCTGATAAACGCCAGAAATATGAATAAGTCCAAAAAAATTTTTTTTTCAACTTTTTTCAATTTTACCCCCGCCGGATATATATTCTACCCACACACATTTGGAACTCTCCTGGGGTACCCTCACACATATTATTTCCTCATTTAGTTGATATTTTCAGAAAAAAGGGAAATTTTAAAAAATCCAGAAAATTGGCTGAAAATGACTAAATATCAAGGACTCATTGGGCGAATCGCTCTGGAACTGAAATCGGAATGCTCACTGACATTTCCCCTATCTGAAAGTCTGATAAACGTCGGAAAAATGACTAAGTCCAAAAAAAAAATGTTTTCAACTTTTTTCAGTTTTACCCCCGTGGGATGTATATTCTACCCACACACATTTGGAACTCTCCTGGGGTACCCTCACACATATTATTCCCTCATTTAGTGGATATTTTCACAAAAAAGTACAATTTTCAAAAATCCAGAAAATTGGCTGAAAACGACTAAATAACAAAGACTCATTGGGCGAATCGCTCTGGAACTGAAATCGGAACGCTCACTGACATTTCCACTTTCTGAAAGTCTGATAAACGCCGGAAAAATGACTAAGTCAAAAAAAAAAATGTTTTCAACTTTTTTCAATTTTACTCCGTGGGATATATATTCTACCCACACACATTTGGAACTCTCCTGGGGTACCCTCACACATATTATTCCCTCATTTAGTGGATATTTTCACAAAAAAGTGAAATTTTCAAAAATCCAGAAAATTGGCTGAAAACGACTAAATATCAAAGAATCATTGAGCGAATCGCTCTGGAACTGAAATCGGAACGCTCACTGACATTTGCCCTATCTGAAAGTCAGATAAACGCCAGAAAAATGACAGTCCAAAAAAAAAATGTTTTCAACTTTTTTCAGTTTTACCCCCGTGGGATATATATTCTACCCACACACATTTGGAACTCTCCTGGGGTACCCTCACACATATATTCCCTCATTTAGTGGATATTTTCACAGAAAAGAACAATTTTCAAAAATCCAGAAAATTGGCTGAAAACGACTAGATATCAAAGAATAATTGGGCGAATCGCTCTGGAACTGAAATCGGAACGCTCACTGACATTTGCCCTATCTGAAAGTCAGATAAACGCCAGAAAAATGACTAAGTCCAAAAAAAAAATGTTTTCAACTTTTTTCAATTTTACCCCCGTGGGATATATATTCTACCCACACACATTTGGAACTCTCCTGGGGTACCCTCACACATATTATTCCCTCATTTAGTGGATATTTTCACAAAAAAGTGAAATTTTCACAAAAATCCAGAAAATTGGCTGAAAACGACTAAATATCAAAAAATCATTGGGCGAATCGCTCTGTAACTGAAATTGGAACTCTCACTGACATTTGCCCTATCTGAAAGTCTGATAAACGCCGGAAAAATGACAGTCCAAAAAAAAAATGTTTTCAACTTTTTTCAATTTTACCCCCGTGGGATATATATTCTACCCACACACATTTGGAACTCTCCTGGGGTACCCTCACACATAATATTCCCTCATTTAGTGGATATTTTCACAAAAAAGTGAAATTTTCAAAAATTCAGAAAATTGGCTGAAAACGACTAAGTATCAATGACTCATTGGGCGAATCGCTCTGGAACTGAAATTGGAGCGCTCTCTGACATTTCCCCTATCTGAAAGTCTGATAAACGACGGAAAAATGACTAAGTCCAAAAAAAAAATGTTTTCAACTTTTTTCAATTTTACCCCCGTGGGATATATATTCTACCCACACACATTTGGAACTCTGCTGGGGTACCCTCACACATATTATTCCCTCATTTAGTGGATATTTTCACAAAAAAGTGAAATTTTCAAAAATCCAAAATATTGGCTGAAAACGACTAAATATCAAGGACTCATTGGGCGAATCGCTCTGGAACTGAAATCGGAACGCTCACTGACATTTCCCCTATCTGAAAGTCTCATAAACGCCGGAAAAATGAGTAAGTCTAAAAAAAAAATTGCTTCAACATTTTTCAATTTTACCCCCGTGGGATATATATTCTACCCACAAACATTTGGAACTCTCCTGGTGTACCCTCACACATATTATTCCCTCATTTAGTGGATATTTTCACAAAAAGTGTAATTTTCAAAAATCCAGAAACTTGGCTGAAAACGATTAAATATCAAGGAATCATTGGGCGAATCGCTCTGGAACTGAAATCGGAACGCTGACTGACATTTCCCCTACCTGAAAGTCTGATAAACGCCGGAAAAATGAGAGTCCAAAAAAAATTTTTTTCAACTTTTTTCAATTTTACCCCCGTGGGATATATATTCTTCCCACACACATTTGGAACTCTCTTGGGGTACCCTCACACATATTATTCCCTCATTTAGTGGATATTTTCACAAAAAAGTGACATTTTCAAAAATCCTGAAAATTGGCTGAAAACGACTAAATATCAAGGACTCATTGGGCGAATCGCTCTGGAACTGAAATTGGAACTCTCACTGACATTTGCCCTATCTGAAAGTCTAATAAACGCCGGAAAAATGACAGTACAAAAAAAAAATGTTTTCAACTTTTTTCAATTTTACCCCCGTGGGATATATATTCTACCCACACACATTTGGAACTCTCCTGGGGTACCCTCACACATAATATTCCCTCATTTAGTGGATATTTTCACAAAAAAGTGAAATTTTCAAAAATCCAAAATATTGGCTGAAAACGACTAAATATCAAGGACTCATTGGGCGAATCGCTCTGGAACTGAAATTGGAACTCTCACTGACATTTGCCCTATCTGAAAGTCAGAAAAACGCCAGAAAAATGACAGTCCAAAAAAAAAATTTTTCAACTTTTTTCAATTTTACCCCCGTGGGATATATATTCTTCCCACACACATTTGGAACTCTCCTGGGGTACCCTCACACATATTATTCCCTCATTTAGTGGATATTTTCACAAAAAAGTGACATTTTCAAAAATCCAGAAAATCTGCTGCAAACGACTTAATATCAAGGAATCATTCGGCGAATCGCTCTGGAACTGAAATCGGAATGCTCACTGACATTTCCCCTATCTGAAAGTCTGATAAATGCCGGAAAAATGACTAAGTGCAAAAAAAAATAATTTTTCAACTTTTTTCAATTTTACCCCCGTCGGATATATATTCTACGCACACACATTTGGAACTCTCCTGGGGTACCCTCACACATATTATTCCCTCATTTAGTTGATATTTTCACAAAAAAGAGAAATTTTCAAAAATCCAGAAAATTGGCTGAAAACGACTAAATATCAAGGACTCATTCGGCGAATCGCTCTGGAACTGAAATCGGAACGCTCACAGACATTTCCCCTATCTGAAAGTCTGATAAACGCCAGAAATATGAATAAGTCCAAAAAAATTTTTTTTTCAACTTTTTTCAATTTTACCCCCGCTGGATATATATTCTACCCACACAAATTTGGAACTCTCCTGGGGTACCCTCACACATATTATTTCTCATTTAGTTGATATTTTCAGAAAAAAGGGAAATTTTAAAAAATCCAGAAAATTGGCTGAAAATGACTAAATATCAAGGACTCATTGGGCGAATCGCTCTGGAACTGAAATCGGAATGCTCACTGACATTTCCACTTTCTGAAAGTCTGATAAACGGCGGATAAATGACTAAGTAAAAAAAAAAAAATGTTTTCAACTTTTTTCAATTTTACCCCGTGGAATATATATTCTACCCACACACATTTGGAACTCTCCTGGGGTACCCTCACACATATTATTCCCTCATTTAGTTGATATTTTCACAAAAAAGAGAAATTTTCAAAAATCCAGAAAATTGGCTGAAAACGACTAAATATCAAGGACTCATTGGGCGAATCGCTCTGGAACTGAAATCAGAACGCTCACAGACATTTCCCCTATCTGAAAGTCTGATAAACGCCAGAAATATGAATAAGTCCAAAAAAATTTTTTTTTCAACTTTTTTCAATTTTACCCCCGCCGGATATATATTCTACCCACACACATTTGGAACTCTCCTGGGGTACCCTCACACATATTATTTCCTCATTTAGTTGATATTTTCAGAAAAAAGGGAAATTTTAAAAAATCCAGAAAATTGGCTGAAAATGACTAAATATCAAGGACTCATTGGGCGAATCGCTCTGGAACTGAAATCGGAATGCTCACTGACATTTCCCCTATCTGAAAGTCTGATAAACGTCGGAAAAATGACTAAGTCCAAAAAAAAAATGTTTTCAACTTTTTTCAGTTTTACCCCCGTGGGATGTATATTCTACCCACACACATTTGGAACTCTCCTGGGGTACCCTCACACATATTATTCCCTCATTTAGTGGATATTTTCACAAAAAAGTACAATTTTCAAAAATCCAGAAAATTGGCTGAAAACGACTAAATAACAAAGACTCATTGGGCGAATCGCTCTGGAACTGAAATCGGAACGCTCACTGACATTTCCACTTTCTGAAAGTCTGATAAACGCCGGAAAAATGACTAAGTCAAAAAAAAAAATGTTTTCAACTTTTTTCAATTTTACTCCGTGGGATATATATTCTACCCACACACATTTGGAACTCTCCTGGGGTACCCTCACACATATTATTCCCTCATTTAGTGGATATTTTCACAAAAAAGTGAAATTTTCAAAAATCCAGAAAATTGGCTGAAAACGACTAAATATCAAAGAATCATTGAGCGAATCGCTCTGGAACTGAAATCGGAACGCTCACTGACATTTGCCCTATCTGAAAGTCAGATAAACGCCAGAAAAATGACAGTCCAAAAAAAAAATGTTTTCAACTTTTTTCAGTTTTACCCCCGTGGGATATATATTCTACCCACACACATTTGGAACTCTCCTGGGGTACCCTCACACATATATTCCCTCATTTAGTGGATATTTTCACAGAAAAGAACAATTTTCAAAAATCCAGAAAATTGGCTGAAAACGACTAGATATCAAAGAATAATTGGGCGAATCGCTCTGGAACTGAAATCGGAACGCTCACTGACATTTGCCCTATCTGAAAGTCAGATAAACGCCAGAAAAATGACTAAGTCCAAAAAAAAAATGTTTTCAACTTTTTTCAATTTTACCCCCGTGGGATATATATTCTACCCACACACATTTGGAACTCTCCTGGGGTACCCTCACACATATTATTCCCTCATTTAGTGGATATTTTCACAAAAAAGTGAAATTTTCACAAAAATCCAGAAAATTGGCTGAAAACGACTAAATATCAAAAAATCATTGGGCGAATCGCTCTGTAACTGAAATTGGAACTCTCACTGACATTTGCCCTATCTGAAAGTCTGATAAACGCCGGAAAAATGACAGTCCAAAAAAAAAATGTTTTCAACTTTTTTCAATTTTACCCCCGTGGGATATATATTCTACCCACACACATTTGGAACTCTCCTGGGGTACCCTCACACATAATATTCCCTCATTTAGTGGATATTTTCACAAAAAAGTGAAATTTTCAAAAATTCAGAAAATTGGCTGAAAACGACTAAGTATCAATGACTCATTGGGCGAATCGCTCTGGAACTGAAATTGGAGCGCTCTCTGACATTTCCCCTATCTGAAAGTCTGATAAACGACGGAAAAATGACTAAGTCCAAAAAAAAAATGTTTTCAACTTTTTTCAATTTTACCCCCGTGGGATATATATTCTACCCACACACATTTGGAACTCTGCTGGGGTACCCTCACACATATTATTCCCTCATTTAGTGGATATTTTCACAAAAAAGTGAAATTTTCAAAAATCCAAAATATTGGCTGAAAACGACTAAATATCAAGGACTCATTGGGCGAATCGCTCTGGAACTGAAATCGGAACGCTCACTGACATTTCCCCTATCTGAAAGTCTCATAAACGCCGGAAAAATGAGTAAGTCTAAAAAAAAAATTGCTTCAACATTTTTCAATTTTACCCCCGTGGGATATATATTCTACCCACAAACATTTGGAACTCTCCTGGTGTACCCTCACACATATTATTCCCTCATTTAGTGGATATTTTCACAAAAAGTGTAATTTTCAAAAATCCAGAAACTTGGCTGAAAACGATTAAATATCAAGGAATCATTGGGCGAATCGCTCTGGAACTGAAATCGGAACGCTGACTGACATTTCCCCTACCTGAAAGTCTGATAAACGCCGGAAAAATGAGAGTCCAAAAAAAATTTTTTTCAACTTTTTTCAATTTTACCCCCGTGGGATATATATTCTTCCCACACACATTTGGAACTCTCTTGGGGTACCCTCACACATATTATTCCCTCATTTAGTGGATATTTTCACAAAAAAGTGACATTTTCAAAAATCCTGAAAATTGGCTGAAAACGACTAAATATCAAGGACTCATTGGGCGAATCGCTCTGGAACTGAAATTGGAACTCTCACTGACATTTGCCCTATCTGAAAGTCTAATAAACGCCGGAAAAATGACAGTACAAAAAAAAAATGTTTTCAACTTTTTTCAATTTTACCCCCGTGGGATATATATTCTACCCACACACATTTGGAACTCTCCTGGGGTACCCTCACACATAATATTCCCTCATTTAGTGGATATTTTCACAAAAAAGTGAAATTTTCAAAAATCCAAAATATTGGCTGAAAACGACTAAATATCAAGGACTCATTGGGCGAATCGCTCTGGAACTGAAATTGGAACTCTCACTGACATTTGCCCTATCTGAAAGTCAGAAAAACGCCAGAAAAATGACAGTCCAAAAAAAAAATTTTTCAACTTTTTTCAATTTTACCCCCGTGGGATATATATTCTTCCCACACACATTTGGAACTCTCCTGGGGTACCCTCACACATATTATTCCCTCATTTAGTGGATATTTTCACAAAAAAGTGACATTTTCAAAAATCCAGAAAATCTGCTGCAAACGACTTAATATCAAGGAATCATTCGGCGAATCGCTCTGGAACTGAAATCGGAATGCTCACTGACATTTCCCCTATCTGAAAGTCTGATAAATGCCGGAAAAATGACTAAGTGCAAAAAAAAATAATTTTTCAACTTTTTTCAATTTTACCCCCGTCGGATATATATTCTACGCACACACATTTGGAACTCTCCTGGGGTACCCTCACACATATTATTCCCTCATTTAGTTGATATTTTCACAAAAAAGAGAAATTTTCAAAAATCCAGAAAATTGGCTGAAAACGACTAAATATCAAGGACTCATTCGGCGAATCGCTCTGGAACTGAAATCGGAACGCTCACAGACATTTCCCCTATCTGAAAGTCTGATAAACGCCAGAAATATGAATAAGTCCAAAAAAATTTTTTTTTCAACTTTTTTCAATTTTACCCCCGCTGGATATATATTCTACCCACACAAATTTGGAACTCTCCTGGGGTACCCTCACACATATTATTTCTCATTTAGTTGATATTTTCAGAAAAAAGGGAAATTTTAAAAAATCCAGAAAATTGGCTGAAAATGACTAAATATCAAGGACTCATTGGGCGAATCGCTCTGGAACTGAAATCGGAATGCTCACTGACATTTCCACTTTCTGAAAGTCTGATAAACGGCGGATAAATGACTAAGTAAAAAAAAAAAAATGTTTTCAACTTTTTTCAATTTTACCCCGTGGAATATATATTCTACCCACACACATTTGGAACTCTCCTGGGGTACCCTCACACATAATATTCCCTCATTTAGTGGATATTTTCACAAAAAAGTGAAATTTTCAAAAATTCAGAAAATTGGCTGAAAACGACTAAATATCAAGGACTCATTGGGCGAATCGCTCTGGAACTGAAATTGGAGCGCTCACTGACATTTCCCCTATCTGAAAGTCTGATAAACAACGGAAAAATGACTAAGTCAAAAAAAAAAATGTTTTCAACTTTTTTCAATTTTACTCCGTGGGATATATATTCTACCCACACACATTTGGAACTCTCCTGGGGTACCCTCACACATATTATTCCCTCATTTAGTGGATATTTTCACAAAAAAGTGAAATTTTCACAAAAATCCAGAAAATTGGCTGAAAACGACTAAATATCAAAAAATCATTGGGCGAATCGCTCTGTAACTGAAATTGGAACTCTCACTGACATTTGCCCTATCTGAAAGTCTGATAAACGCCGGAAAAATGACAGTCCAAAAAAAAAATGTTTTCAACTTTTTTCAATTTTACCCCCGTGGGATATATATTCTACCCACACACATTTGGAACTCTCCTAGGGTACCCTCACACATATTATTCCCTCATTTAGTTGATATTTTCACAAAAAAGAGAAATTTTCAAAAATCCAGAAAATTGGCTGAAAACGACTAAATATCAAGGACTCATTCGGCGAATCGCTCTGGAACTGAAATCAGAACGCTCACAGACATTTCCCCTATCTGAAAGTCTGATAAACGCCAGAAATATGAATAAGTCCAAAAAAATTTTTTTTTCAACTTTTTTCAATTTTACCCCCGCCGGATATATATTCTACCCACACACATTTGGAACTCTCCTGGGGTACCCTCACACATATTATTTCCTCATTTAGTTGATATTTTCAGAAAAAAGGGAAATTTTAAAAAATCCAGAAAATTGGCTGAAAATGACTAAATATCAAGGACTCATTGGGCGAATCGCTCTGGAACTGAAATCGGAACGCTCACTGACATTTGCCCTATCTGAAAGTCAGATAAACGCCAGAAAAATGACAGTCCAAAAAAAAATTTTTTCAACTTTTTTCAATTTTACCCCCGTGGGATATATATTCTTCCCACACACATTTGGAACTCTCCTGGGGTACCCTCACACATATTATTCCCTCATTTAGTGGATATTTTCACAAAAAAGTGACATTTTCAAAAATCCAGAAAATTGGCTGAAAACGACTAAATATCAAGGACTCATTGGGCGAATCGCTCTGGAACTGAAATCGGAATGCTCACTGACATTTCCCCTATCTGAAAGTCTGATAAACGTCAGAAAAATGACTAAGTCCAAAAAAAAAATGTTTTCAACTTTTTTCAGTTTTACCCCCGTGGGATATATATTCTACCCACACACATTTGGAACTCTCCTGGGGTACCCTCACACATATTATTCCCTCATTTAGTGGATATTTTCACAAAAAAGTGAAATTTTCACAAAAATCCAGAAAATTGGCTGAAAACGACTAAATATCAAAAAATCATTGGGCGAATCGCTCTGTAACTGAAATTGGAACTCTCACTGACATTTGCCCTATCTGAAAGTCTGATAAACGCCGGAAAAATGACAGTCCAAAAAAAAAATGTTTTCAACTTTTTTCAATTTTACCCCCGTGGGATATATATTCTACCCACACACATTTGGAACTCTCCTGGGGTACCCTCACACATATTATTCTCTCATTTAGTTGATATTTTCACAAAAAAGAGAAATTTTCAAAAATCCAGAAAATTGGCTGAAAACGACTAAATATCAAGGACTCATTCGGCGAATCGCTCTGGAACTGAAATCAGAACGCTCACAGACATTTCCCCTATCTGAAAGTCTGATAAACGCCAGAAATATGAATAAGTCCAAAAAAATTTTTTTTTCAACTTTTTTCAATTTTACCCCCGCCGGATATATATTCTACCCACACACATTTGGAACTCTCCTGGGGTACCCTCACACATATTATTTCCTCATTTAGTTGATATTTTCAGAAAAAAGGGAAATTTTAAAAAATCCAGAAAATTGGCTGAAAATGACTAAATGTCAAGGACTCATTGGGCGAATCGCTCTGGAACTGAAATCGGAATGCTCACTGACATTTCCCCTATCTGAAAGTCTGATAAACGTCAGAAAAATGACTAAGTCCAAAAAAAAAATGTTTTCAACTTTTTTCAGTTTTACCCCCATGGGATATATATTCTACCCACACACGTTTGGAACTCTCCTGGGGTACCCTCACACATATTATTCCCTCATTTAGTGGATATTTTCACAAAAAAGTGACATTTTCAAAAATCCAGAAAATTGGCTGCAAACGACTAAATATCAAGGAATCATTGGGCGAATCACTCTGGAACTGAAATCGGAATGCTCACTGACATTTCCCCTATCTGAAAGTCTGATAAACGCCGGAAAAATGACTAAGTGCAAAAAAAAATAATTTTTCAACTTTTTTCAATTTTACCCCCGTCGGATATATATTCTACCCAAACACGTTTGGAACTCTCCTGGGGTACCCTCACACAAATTATTCCCTCATTTAGTTGATATTTTCACAAAAAAGAGAAATTTTCAAAAATCCAGAAAATTGGCTGAAAACGACTAAATATCAAAAAATCATTGGGCGAATCGCTCTGTAACTGAAATTGGAACTCTCACTGACAATTGCCCTATCTGAAAGTCTGATAAACGCCGGAAAAATGACAGTCCAAAAAAAAAATGTTTTCAACTTTTTTCAATTTTACCCCCGTGGGATATATATTCTACCCACACACATTTGGAACTCTCCTGGGGTACCCTCACACATAATATTCCCTCATTTAGTGGATATTTTCACAAAAAAGTGAAATTTTCAAAAATTCAGAAAATTGGCTGAAAACGACTAAATATCAAGGACTCATTGGGCGAATCGCTCTGGAACTGAAATTGGAGCGCTCACTGACATTTCCCCTATCTGAAAGTCTGATAAACGACGGAAAAATGACTAAGTCAAAAAAAAAAATGTTTTCAACTTTTTTCAATTTTACTCCGTGGGATATATATTCTACCCACACACATTTGGAACTCTCCTGGGGTACCCTCACACATATTATTCCCTCATTTAGTGGATATTTTCACAAAAAAGTGAAATTTTCAAAAATCCAGAAAATTGGCTGAAAACGACTAAATATCAAAGAATCATTGGGCGAATCGCTCTGGAACTGAAATCGGAACGCTCACTGACATTTGCCCTATCTGAAAGTCAGATAAACGCCAGAAAAATGACAGTCCAAAAAAAAATTTTTTCAACTTTTTTCAATTTTACCCCCGTGGGATATATATTCTTCCCACACACATTTGGAACTCTCCTGGGGTACCCTCACACATATTATTCCCTCATTTAGTGGATATTTTCACAAAAAAGTGACATTTTCAAAAATCCAGAAAATTGGCTGAAAACGACTAAATATCAAGGACTCATTGGGCGAATCGCTCTGGAACTGAAATCGGAATGCTCACTGACATTTCCCCTATCTGAAAGTCTGATAAACGACAGAAAAATGACTAAGTCCAAAAAAAAAATGTTTTCAACTTTTTTCAGTTTTACCCCCGTGGGATATATATTCTACCCACACACATTTGGAACTCTCCTGGGGTACCCTCACACATATTATTCCCTCATTTAGTGGATATTTTCACAAAAAAGTGAAATTTTCACAAAAATCCAGAAAATTGGCTGAAAACGACTAAATATCAAAAAATCATTGGGCGAATCGCTCTGTAACTGAAATTGGAACTCTCACTGACATTTGCCCTATCTGAAAGTCTGATAAACGCCGGAAAAATGACAGTCCAAAAAAAAAATGTTTTCAACTTTTTTCAATTTTACCCCCGTGGGATATATATTCTACCCACACACATTTGGAACTCTCCTGGGGTACCCTCACACATATTATTCCCTCATTTAGTTGATATTTTCACAAAAAAGAGAAATTTTCAAAAATCCAGAAAATTGGCTGAAAACGACTAAATATCAAGGACTCATTCGGCGAATCGCTCTAGAACTGAAATCAGAACGCTCACAGACATTTCCCCTATCTGAAAGTCTGATAAACGCCAGAAATATGAATAAGTCCAAAAAAATTTTTTTTTCAACTTTTTTCAATTTTACCCCCGCCGGATATATATTCTACCCACACACATTTGGAACTCTCCTGGGGTACCCTCACACATATTATTTCCTCATTTAGTTGATATTTTCAGAAAAAAGGGAAATTTTAAAAAATCCAGAAAATTGGCTGAAAATGACTAAATATCAAGGACTCATTGGGCGAATCGCTCTGGAACTGAAATCGGAATGCTCACTGACATTTCCCCTATCTGAAAGTCTGATAAACGTCAGAAAAATGACTAAGTCCAAAAAAAAAATGTTTTCAACTTTTTTCAGTTTTACCCCCATGGGATATATATTCTACCCACACACGTTTGGAACTCTCCTGGGGTACCCTCACACATATTATTCCCTCATTTAGTGGATATTTTCACAAAAAAGTGACATTTTCAAAAATCCAGAAAATTGGCTGCAAACGACTAAATATCAAGGAATCATTGGGCGAATCACTCTGGAACTGAAATCGGAATGCTCACTGACATTTCCCCTATCTGAAAGTCTGATAAACGCCGGAAAAATGACTAAGTGCAAAAAAAAATAATTTTTCAACTTTTTTCAATTTTACCCCCGTCGGATATATATTCTACCCACACACATTTGGAACTCTCCTGGGGTACCCTCACACAAATTATTCCCTCATTTAGTTGATATTTTCACAAAAAAGAGAAATTTTCAAAAATCCAGAAAATTGGCTGAAAACGACTAAATATCAAAAAATCATTGTGCGAATCGCTCTGTAACTGAAATTGGAACTCTCACTGACATTTGCCCTATCTGAAAGTCTGATAAACGCCAGAAAAATGACAGTCCAAAAAAAAAATGTTTTCAACTTTTTTCAATTTTACCCCCGTGGGATATATATTCTACCCACACACATTTGGAACTCTCCTGGGGTACCCTCACACATAATATTCCCTCATTTAGTGGATATTTTCACAAAAAAGTGAAATTTTCAAAAATTCTGAAAATTGGCTGAAAACGACTAAGTATCAAGGACTCATTGGGCGAATCGCTCTGGAACTGAAATTGGAGGGCTCACTGACATTTCCCCTATCTGAAAGTCTGATAAACGACGGAAAAATGACTAAGTCCAAAAAAAAAATGTTTTCAACTTTTTTCAATTTTACCCCCGTGGGATATATATTCTACCCACACACATTTGGAACTCTGCTGGGGTACCCTCACACATATTATTCCCTCATTTAGTGGATACTTTCACAAAAAAAGTGAAATTTTCAAAAATCCAGAAAATTGGCTGAAAACGACTAAATATAAAAGAATCATTGGGCGAATCGCTCTGGAACTGAAATCGGAACGCTCACTGACATTTGCCCTATCTGAAAGTCAGAAAAACGTCAGAAAAATGACAGTCCAAAAAAAATTTTTTTCAACTTTTTTCAATTTTACCCCTGTGGGATATATATTCTTCCCATACACATTTAGAACTCTCCTGGGGTACCCTCACACATATTATTCCCTCATTTAGTGGATATTTTCACAAAAAAGTGACATTTTCAAAAATCCAGAAAATTGGCTGCAAACGACTTAATATCAAGGAATCATTGGGCGAATCGCTCTGGAACTGAAATCGGAATGCTCACTGACATTTCCCCTATCTGAAAGTCTGATAAACGCCGGAAAAATGACTAAGTGCAAAAAAAAATAATTTTTCAACTTTTTTCAATTTTACCCCCGTCGGATATATATTCTACCCACACACATTTGGAACTCTCCTGGGGTACCCTCACACATATTATTCCCTCATTTAGTTGATATTTTCACAAAAAAGTGAAATTTTCAAAAATCCAGAAAATTGGCTGAAAACGCCTAAATATCAAGGACTCATTCGGCGAATCGCTCTGGAACTGAAATCAGAACGCTCACAGACATTTCCCCTATCTGAAAGTCTGATAAACGCCAGAAATATGAATAAGTCCAAAAAAATTTTTTTTTCAACTTTTTTCAATTTTACCCCCGCCGGATATATATTCTACCCACACACATTTGGAACTCTCCTGGGGTACCCTCACACATATTATTTCCTCATTTAGTTGATATTTTCAGAAAAAAGGGAAATTTTAAAAAATCCAGAAAATTGGCTGAAAATGACTAAATATCAAGGACTCATTGGGCGAATCGCTCTGGAACTGAAATCGGAATGCTCACTGACATTTCCCCTATCTGAAAGTCTGATAAACGTCAGAAAAATGACTAAGTCCAAAAAAAAAAATTTTTTCAACTTTTTTCAGTTTTACCCCCATGGGATATATATTCTACCCACACACGTTTGGAACTCTCCTGGGGTACCCTCACACATATTATTCCCTCATTTAGTGGATATTTTCACAAAAAAGTGACATTTTCAAACATCCAGAAAATTGGCTGCAAACGACTAAATATCAAGGAATCATTGGGCGAATCACTCTGGAACTGAAATCGGATTGCTCACTGACATTTCCCCTATCTGAAAGTCTGATAAACGCCGGAAAAATGACTAAGTGCAAAAAAAAATAATTTTTCAACTTTTTTCAATTTTACCCCCGTCGGATATATATTCTACCCACACACATTTGGAACTCTCCTGGGGTACCCTCACACAAATTAATCCCTCATTTAGTTGATATTTTCACAAAAAAGAGAAATTTTCAAAAATCCAGAAAATTGGCTGAAAACGACTAAATATCAAGGACTCATTCGGCGAATCGCTCTGGAACTGAAATCGGAACGCTCACTGACATTTCCCCTATCTGAAAGTCTGATAAACACCAGAAAAATGACTAAGTCCAAAAAAATTTTTTTTTCAACTTTTTTCAATTTTACCCCCGTGGGATATATATTCTTCCCACACACATTTGGAACTCTCCTGGGGTACCTTCACACATATTATTCCCTCATTTAGTGAATATTTTCACAAAAAAGTGACATTTTCAAAAATCCAGAAAATTGGCTGCAAACGACTAAATATCAAAGAATCATTGGGCGAATCTCTCTGGAACTGAAATCGGAATGCTCACTGACATTTCCCCTATCTGAAAGTCTGATAAACGGCAGAAATATGAATAAGTCCAAAAAAAATTTTTTTTCAACTTTTTTCAATTTTACCCCCGCTGGATATATATTCTACCAACACACATTTGGAACTCTCCTGGGGTACCCTCACACATATTATTCCCTCATTTAGTGGATATTTTCACAAAAAAGTACAATTTTCAAAAATCCAGAAAATTGGCTGAAAACGACTAAATAACAAAGACTCATTGGGCGAATCACTCTAGAACTGAAATCGGAATGCTCACTGACATTTCCACTTTCTGAAAGTCTGATAAACGCCGGAAAAATGACTAAGTCCAAAAAAAAATGTTTTAAACTTTTTTCAATTTTACCCCCGTGGGATATATATTCTACCCACACAAATTTGGAACTCTCCTGGGGTACCCTCACACATATTATTCCCTCATTTAGTGGATATTTTCACAAAAAAGTGAAATTTTCAAAAATCCAGAAAATTGGCTGAAAACGACTAAATATCAAAGAATCATTGGACGAATCGCTCTGGAACTGAAATCGGAACGCTCACTGACATTTGCCCTATATGAAAGTCAGAAAAACGCCAGAAAAATGACAGTCCAAAAAAAATTTTTTTCAACTTTTTTCAATTTTACCCCCGTGGGATATATATTCTTCCCACACACATTTGGAACTCTCCTGGGGTACCTTCACACATATTATTCCCTCATTTAGTGGATATTTTCACAAAAAAGAGAACTTTTCAAAAATCCAGAAAAGTGGCTGAAAACGACTAAATATCAAGGACTCATTCGGCGAATCACTCTAGAACTGAAATCAGAATGCTCATTGACATTTCCACTTTCTGAAAGTCTGGTAAACGCCGGAAAAATGACTAAGTCCAAAAAAATTTTTTTTTCAACTTTTTTCAATTTTACCCCCGCTGGATATATATTCTACCCACACACATTTGGAACTCTCCTGGGGTACCCTCACACATATTATTCCCTCATTTAGTGGATATTTTCACAAAAAAGTGACATTTTCAAAAATCCAGAAAATTGGCTGAAAACGACTAAATAACAAAGACTCATTGGGCGAATCACTCTAGAACTGAAATCGGAACGCTCACTGACATTTCCCCTATCTGAAAGTCTGATAAACGCCAGAAATATGAATAAGTCCAAAAAAATTTTTTTTTCAACTTTTTTCAATTTTACCCCCGCCGGATATATATTCTACCCACACACATTTGGAACTCTCCTGGGGTACCCTCACACATATTATTTCCTCATTTAGTTGATATTTTCAGAAAAAAGGGAAATTTTAAAAAATCCAGAAAATTGGCTGAAAATGACTAAATATCAAGGAATCATTGGGCGAATCGCTCTGGAACTGAAATCGGAATGCTCACTGACATTTCCCCTATCTGAAAGTCTGATAAACGTCAGAAAAATGACTAAGTCCAAAAAAAAAAATTTTTCAACTTTTTTCAGTTTTACCCCCATGGGATATATATTCTACCCACACACGTTTGGAACTCTCCTGGGGTACCCTCACACATATTATTCCCTCATTTAGTGGATATTTTCACAAAAAAGTGACATTTTCAAACATCCAGAAAATTGGCTGCAAACGACTAAATATCAAGGAATCATTGGGCGAATCACTCTGGAACTGAAATCGGAATGCTCACTGACATTTCCCCTATCTGAAAGTCTGATAAACGCCGGAAAAATGACTAAGTGCAAAAAAAAATAATTTTTCAACTTTTTTCAATTTTACCCCCGTCGGATATATATTCTACCCACACACATTTGGAACTCTCCTGGGGTACCCTCACACAAATTAATCCCTCATTTAGTTGATATTTTCACAAAAAAGAGAAATTTTCAAAAATCCAGAAAATTGGCTGAAAACGACTAAATATCAAGGACTCATTCGGCGAATCGCTCTGGAACTGAAATCGGAACGCTCACTGACATTTCCCCTATCTGAAAGTCTGATAAACACCAGAAAAATGACTAAGTCCAAAAAAATTTTTTTTTCAACTTTTTTCAATTTTACCCCCGTGGGATATATATTCTTCCCACACACATTTGGAACTCTCCTGGGGTACCTTCACACATATTATTCCCTCATTTAGTGAATATTTTCACAAAAAAGTGACATTTTCAAAAATCCAGAAAATTGGCTGCAAACGACTAAATATCAAAGAATCATTGGGCGAATCTCTCTGGAACTGAAATCGGAATGCTCACTGACATTTCCCCTATCTGAAAGTCTGATAAACGGCAGAAATATGAATAAGTCCAAAAAAAATTTTTTTTCAACTTTTTTCAATTTTACCCCCGCTGGATATATATTCTACCAACACACATTTGGAACTCTCCTGGGGTACCCTCACACATATTATTCCCTCATTTAGTGGATATTTTCACAAAAAAGTACAATTTTCAAAAATCCAGAAAATTGGCTGAAAACGACTAAATAACAAAGACTCATTGGGCGAATCACTCTAGAACTGAAATCGGAATGCTCACTGACATTTCCACTTTCTGAAAGTCTGATAAACGCCGGAAAAATGACTAAGTCCAAAAAAAAATGTTTTAAACTTTTTTCAATTTTACCCCCGTGGGATATATATTCTACCCACACACATTTGGAACTCTCCTGGGGTACCCTCACACATATTATTCCCTCATTTAGTGGATATTTTCACAAAAAAGTGAAATTTTCAAAAATCCAAAATATTGGCTGAAAACGACTAAGTATCAAGGACTCATTGGGCGAATCGCTCTGGAACTGAAATTGGAGCGCTCACTGACATTTCCCCTATCTGAAAGTCTGATAAACGCCGGAAAAATGACTAAGTCCGAAAAAAAAATGTTTTCAACTTTTTTCAATTTTACCCCCGTGGGATATATATTCTACCCACACACATTTGGAACTCTCCTGGGATACCCTCACACATATTATTCCCTCATTTAGTGGATATTTTCACAAAAAATGTGAAATTTTGAAAAATCCAGAAAATTGGCTGAAAACGAGTAAATATCAAGGCCTCATTGGGTGAATCGCTCTGGAACTGAAATCGGAATGCTCACTGACATTTTCCCTATCTGAAAGTCTGATAAACGGCGGAAAAATGACTAAGTCCAAAAAAAATTTTTTCAACTTTTTTCAATTTTACCCGCGTGGGATATATATTCTACCCACACACATTTGGAACTCTCCTGGGGTACCCTCACACATATTATTCCCTCATTTAGTGGATATTTTCACAAAAAAGTGAAATTTTCAAAAATCCAAAATATTGGCTGAAAACGACTAAATATCAAGGACTCATTCGGCGAATCACTCTGGAACTGAAATCGGAATGCTCACTGACATTTGCCCTATCTGAAATTTTTGACAAACGCCGGAAAAATGACTAAGTCCAAAAAAAAAAATTTTTAAACTTTTTTCAATTTTACCCCTGTGGGATAAATATTCTACCCATACACATTTGGAACTCTCCTGAAGTACCCTCACACATATTATTCCCTCACTTAGTGGATATTTTCACAAAAAAGTGAAATTTTCAAAAATGCAGAAAATTGTCTGAAAACGACTAAATATCAAGGACTCATTGGGCGAATCGCTCTGGAACTGAAATCAAAATGCTCACTGACATTTGCCCTATCTGAAAGTCTGATAAACGGCGGAAAAATGACTAAGTCCAAAAAAATTTTTTTCAACTTTTTTCAATTTTACCCGCGTGGGATATATATTCTACCCACACACATTTGGAACTCTCCTGGGGTACCCTCACACATATTATTTCCCTCATTTAGTGGATATTTTCACAAAAAATGTGAAATTTTCAAAAATCCAGAAATTTGGCTGAAAACGACTAAATATCAAGGCCTCATTGGGTGAATCACTCTTGAACTGAAATCGGAATGCTCACTGACATTTTCCCTATCTGAAAGTCTGATAAACTGCGGAAAAATGACTAAGTCCAAAAAAAAAAAATTTTCAACTTTTTTCAATTTTACCCCCGTGGGATATATATTCTACTCACTCACATTTGGAACTCTCCTGGGGTACCCTCACATATATTATTCCCTCATTTAGTGGATATTTTCACAAAAAAGTGAAATTTTCAAAAATGCAGAAAATTGGCTGAAAACGACTAAATATAAAGGACTCATTGGATGAATCGCTCTGGAACTGAAATCGGAACGCTCACTGACATTTCCCCTATCTGAAAGTCTGATAAACGCCGGAAAAATGATAAGTCCAAAAAAATTTTTTTTTCAATTTTACCCCCGTGGGATATATATTCTACCCACACACATTTGGAACTCTCCTGGGGTAACCTCACACATATTATTCCCTCATTTAGTGGATATTTTCACAAAAAAGTGAAATTTTCAAAAATCCAGAAAATTGGCTGAAAACGACTATATATGAAGGACTCATTGGGCGAATCGCTCTGGAACTGAAATCGGAACGCTCACTGACATTTGCCCTATCTGAAAATCTGATAAAAAGACTAAGTCCCCCAAAAAAAATTTTCAAACTTTTTTCAATTTTACCCTTGTGGGATATAAATTCTACCCACATACATTTGGAACTCTCCTGGGGTACCCTCACACATATTATTCCCTCATTTAGTGTATATTTTTACAAAAAAGTGAAATTGTCAAAAATCCAAAATATTGGCTGAAAACGACTAAATATCAAGGACTCATTGGGTGAATCGCTCTGGGACTGATATCGGAACGCTCACTGACATTTGCCCTTTTTGAAAGTCTGATAAAATGACTAAGTCCAAAAAAAAAATTTTTTTCAACTTTTTTCAATTTTACCCCGTGGGATAAATATTCTACCCACACACATTTGGAACTCTCCTGAAGTACCCTCACACATATTATTCCCTCACTTAGTGGATATTTTCACAAAAAAGTGAAATTTTCAAAAATGCAGAAAATTGTCTGAAAACGACTAAATATCAAGGACTCATTGGGCGAATCGCTCTGGAACTGAAATCGGAATGCTCACTGACATTTCCCCTATCTGAAAGTCTGATAAACGCCGGAAAAATGACTAAGTACAAAAAAATTTTTTTTTCAATTTTACCCCCGTGGGATATATATTCTACCCACACACATTTGGAACTCTCCTGGGGTAACCTCACACATATTATTCCCTCATTTAGTGGATATTCTCACAAAAAAGTGAAATTTTCAAAAATTCAGAAAATTGGCTTGAAAATGACTAAATATCAAGGACTCATCCGGCGAATCGCTCTGGAAGTGAAATCGGAATGCTCACTGACATTTCCCCTATCTGAAAGTCTGATAAACGCCGGAAAGATGACTAAGTCCAAAAAAAAATTTTTTCAACTTTTTTCAATTTTACCCCCGTGGGATATATATTCTACCCACACACATTTGGAACTCTCCTGGGGTACCCTCACACATATTATTCCCTCAATTAGTGGATATTTTTACAAAAAAGTGAAATTGTCAAAAATCCAAAATATTGGCTGAAAACGACTAAATATCAAGGACTCATTGGGTGAATCGCTCTGGGACTGATATCGGAACGCTCACTGACATTTGCCCTTTCTGAAAGTCTGATAAAATGACTAAGTCCAAAAAAAAAATTTTTTTCAACTTTTTTCAATTTTACCCCGTGGGATATATATTCTACCCACACACATTTGGAACTCTCCTGGGGTACCCTCACACATATTATTCCCTCATTTAGTGGATATTTTCACAAAAAAGTGAAATTTTCAAAAATTCAGAAAATTGCCTGAAAACGACGAAATATCAAGGACTCATTGGATGAATCGCTCTGGAACTGAACTCGGAACGCTCACTGATATTTCCTCTATCTGAAATTTCTGATAAACGCCGTAAAAATGACTAAGTCCAAAAAAAAAAATTTTTCAACTTTTTTCAATTTTACCCCCGTGGGATATATATTCTACCCACACACATTTGGAACTCTCCTGGGGTACCCTCACACATATTATTCCCTCATTTAGTGGATATTTTCACAAAAAAGTAAAATTTTCAAAAATCCAAAATATTGGCTGAAAACGACTAAATATCAAGGACTCATTTGGCGAATCGCTCTGGAACTGAAATCGGAACGCTCACTGACATTTCCCCTATCTGAAAGTCAGATAAATGCAGGAAAAATGACTAAGTACAAAAAAAAAAATGTTTCAACTTTTTTCAATTTTACCCCCGTGGGATATATATTCTACCCACACACATTTGGAACTCTCCTGGGGTACCCTCACAGATATTATTCCCTCATTTAGTGGATATATTCCCAAAAAAGTGAAATTTTTAAAAATCCAAAATATTTGCTGAAAACGACAAAAAATCAAGGACTCATTGGGCGAATCGCTCTAGAACTGAAATCGGAACACTCAAGGACATTTTTCCTATCTGAAAGTCTGATAAAATGACTAAGTCCAAAAAAAAATTTTTTTCGACTTTTTTCAATTTTTCTCCCATGGGATATATATTCTACCAACACACATTTGGAACTCTTCTGGGGTACCCTCACACATATTATTCCCTCATTTAGTGGATATTTTCACAAAAAAGTGAAATTTTTAAAAATCCAAAATATTTGCTGAAAAAGACTAAATATCAAGGACTCATTGGGCGAATCGCTCTGGAACTGAAATCGGAATGCTCACTGACATTTGCCCTATCTGAAAGTCTGATAAACTCTGGAAAAATGACTAAGTCCCAAAAAAAATGTTATCAACTTTTTTCAATTTTACCCCCGTGGGATATATATTCTACCCAGACACATTTGGAACTCTCCTGGGGTACCCTCACAGATATTATTCCCTCATTTAGTGGATATATTCACAAAAAAGTGAAATTTTCAAAAATGCAGAAAATTGGCTGAAAACGACTAAATATCAAGTAATCATTGGGCGAATCGCTCTGGAACTGAAATCGGAACACTCAATGACATTTGTCCTATCTGAAAGTCTGATAAAATGACTAAGTCCAAAAAAAATTTTTTTCAACTTTTTTCAATTTTACCCCCATGTGATATATATTCTACCCACACAAATTTGGAATTCTCCTGGGATACCCTCACACTTATTATTATCTCATTTAGTGGATATTTTCAGAAAATTGAAATTTTCAAAAATCCAAAATATTGACTGAAAACGACTAAATATCAAGGACGCATTGGGCGAAAAACTCTGGAACTGAAATCGGAAAGCTCACTGACATTTCCCCTATCTGAAAGTTAGATAAACTCCGGAAAAATGACTAAGTCAAAAAAAAAATTTTTTTCAACTTTTTTCAATTTTACCCCCATGGGATATATATTCTACCCACACTCATTTGGAACTCTCCTGGGGTACCCTCACACATATTATACCCTCATTTAGTGGATATTTTCACAAAAAAGTGAAATTTTCAAAAATTCAGAAAATTGCCTGAAAACGACGAAATATCAAGGACTCATTGGATGAATCGCTCTGGAACTGAACTCGGAACGCTCACTGATATTTCCTCTATCTGAAATTTCTGATAAACGCCGTAAAAATGACTATGTCCAAAAAAAAAAATTTTTCAACTTTTTTCAATTTTACCCCCGTGGGATATATATTCTACCCACACACATTTGGAACTCTCCTGGGGTACACTCACACATATTATTCCCTCATTTAGTGGATATTTTCACAAAAAAGTGAAATTTTTAAAAATCCAAAATATTTGCTGAAAACGACTAAAAATCAAGGACTCATTGGGCGAATCGCTCTGGAACTGAAATCGGAACACTCAAGGACATTTTTCCTATCTGAAAGTCTGATAAAATGACTAAGTCCCAAAAAAAATGTTATCAACTTTTTTCAATTTTACCCCCGTGGGATATATATTCTACCCACACACATTTGGAACTCTCCTGGGGTACCCTCACACATATTATTCCCTCATTTAGTGGATATTTTTACAGAAAAGTGAAATTTTCAAAAATCCAAAATATTGGCTGAAAACGACTAAATATCAAGAACTCATTGGGCGAATCGCTCTGGAACTGAAATCGGAACGCTCACTGACATTTCCCCTATCTGAAAGTCTGATAAACTCCGGAAAAATGACTAAGTCCAAAAAAAATTTTTTTTCAACTTTTTTCAATTTTACACCCGTGGGATATATATTCTACCCACACACATTTGGAACTCTCCTCAAGTACCCTCACACATATTATTCCCTCACTTTGTGGATATTTTCACAAAAAAGTGAAATTTTCAAAAATGCAGAAAATTGGCTGAAAACGACTAAATATCAAGGTGTCAGTATTCCGGGTTTTCTAGGTAACCTTGTGAATGATTTTGCCCTTTGTTAAGATGGAGTTTGCTGTTTTTGTATGCCCTACTTCCTGTTCGTTTGTTTATAACCCGTCTCTGGTGCTGGCTTCCTTGCTGGAGTATTCTGCTTCCGTTTCCCTTCAGTCAAGCTGCCTTGTCCTACTATTATCTCCCAGATCTCTTGTGTATTTACCAGGTTAATCTTCATGTGTTTCTCAGCAGCAGCCCGTGACTGGACATTCTCTACCTATGTAAGCTACACTCACTGTGTTATCATTAACCTGTTGACTTTGGAATTTAACCCTTGCCTCACTCCACCCAGTAAGAACTGTGTTTCTGAACTGTGCTGTTGTTTAACCCTTCATTCACTCCCTCCGGTGAGGGCTGCTGGAACTATTTACTGGAATATTACTTAAATGTGAACTTGTTTCTGGACTTCCCTGAATCTACGCTACATCTAGGATTAACTTGTGAACTTGTTCTTGGACTACCCTGTGGCTACTGCATACCTGGTTCTAACTATTACTACACCCGCAGTGTTTGAATCAAGCCACGTCACCAGTGTGTCAGACTTTCCTTTTGATCACATTTGTGTGAGGACTCCGTCGTAATAACATTGCCGACTTTGCTATATAGGTTTCAAAGACTTAATATTGCTGGACTTATTTCATTGTATGTCACTACGGGTTATCTGTATATTGTTTTTGGGTGTTATTGCTGTTGCACAAATACACTATTTGCACTAAAGAAATCCGTCTCTGCTTGTTCATTGCCCCACGCTATCAGAATCCTCGAGTTCCTACAATAGTATTACAGGATACTCCAGCCAAAAGAGGATTCTGCTGGGGCAATGACGGAGACACGGGCAGACAAACTGTTCACCATAATTAACTCCTTGCAGCAGTAGATAGAGTCTATACACATTAAGATTAGAGACATGGAATCCCGGGTTGACCACAACGCACAGGTGTTTGGTCAGGCTCTCCAAGATCTACGTACTAAATTAGAAGTCCGGGAGGCCTTACCTACTGAGCCTACATCATTCACTAGTATGCCCAAAATGCCTCCATTCCGGTTTAATGGTGACCGAAGTCAATTTCGTGGGTTTGTTAACCAATGTATATTATTCTTTGATGTACATGCCTCCTATTACCGGTCTGATAGATCTAAGGTACTATGTATTATTATGTTGTTGACATCACGGGCACTGGCTTGGGCAAATCCTAAGGTTGAAAGTCACGATACCCGTCTAAATAATTTGGATGATTTTCTGGCAGCCATGGCACAAATGTTCGACGATCCCAATCGCCGTGCTACCGCTGAATCTGCCTTGCTTTCCTTACGCCAGGGGAAACGTTCAGTCATAGAATATGTTACTGAATGTAAAAGGTTAGTGGTGGACACCAATTGGGATAACAATGCTTTATTGCCAATCTTTAGAAAGGGTTTGTCCAGCGCAATCAAGGATGAGCTAGCTCGTTCAGAGTCTCCACAGGAGTTTAAGTTGTTTTTACAACACTGTGTACGTATTGATATCCGTCTAACTGAACGCAGACAAGAAAAATGGACAGCTGTATATCGCATCACTAATTTCTCCCTTCCGTCTAGGGAAACCACAGGCAAAAACTCACGGGAGGCCGAGGAGGTGCCTATGCAGGTGGACTCGCTACTAAAACGTGAGAGTAATGAACGCCGCGAATACCGTCTCCGTGAGCGCTTATGTTTCTATTGTGGTCAATCAGACCATTTCCTTATCAATTGTCCTAAATGTCCCACGCGACCCAACAAGGTGTTGGCGGTAGTAGGGGATTATGACAACACTGACGCTGAGTCTGAAGTTTCGGAGACCAGTCTACATCTAGATGCTGTTTTTCCCCCTATATTGATGCCGACTTCCCCTAAAGACAAAGGGGAGAAATATTCACATTGTTCTCTTCCTATTCAGATTCAGTGGGAGGGACAGTGGATACCAAGTTCTGCCATGATAGACTCTGGAGCAGGTGGGAATTTCATGGATTCTTCTTTTGCCAGGGAACATGGTGTAAAGACGCAACTAAGAGCTTTACCAGTCACTATGGAAACGGTGGATGGTTCCCCATTAGTTTCTGGACCAGTAGATCGGGAGACAGTGCTTCTGGAGTGTAAGATGGAACCGGACCATCAAGAAACAGTTCCATTCATGTTAATATCTTCTCCTCATTTTCCTGTAATTGTAGGAATTCCCTGGTTACGGTCACAAAATCCAAACATCAATTGGGAAACCAAGGAGATATCCTTCCTTCCGAAGTGTAGTCCTACCATCAGTCCAACGGTAGCGGTTCCAGTCACCCAGAACTTGGAAGAGGCAATACAGGTACCCACTCTCCCTCTGGTTTACCAGGAATTCTCGGACGTTTGTGACAAGAGGAAGGCAGATCAACTTCCCCCACATAGACCGTATGATTGCCCCATAGAATTGCTTCCTGGGGCAGCGATTCCTTTCGGCCATGTTTACCCGCTGGCGGCTCCGGAATTAAAATCATTACGAGAATATATAGATGAGAATTTAGCCAAGGGGTTTATCCGACCATCTTCCTCACCAGCGGTAGCCCCTATATTCTTTGTAAAGAAGAAGGATGGGACTCTAAGACCCTGCATTGACTACTGGGAGTTAAATAAGGTAACCATTCATAACAGGTACCCGTTGCTGCTAATTCCGGAATTGTTGGAAAGAGTTCGCCAGGCCAAGGTATTTACCAAATTAGATCTTCGCGGGGCATATAATTTACTCCGTATACGTCCCAGAGACGAATGGAAAACAGCTTTTAGATGCCGGTATGGACATTATGAATATTTGGTGATGCCATTCGGACTCTGTAACGCTCCTGCTGCTTTTCAACAGTTAGCCAACGATATTTTCAGGGATTTATTGGACCAATATGTGGTAATTTACCTGGATGACATTTTGATCTTCTCTAATTCCTTACAGGAGCATCGGGAACATGTTAAGACCGTGCTTAGACGTTTGAGAGATAATCATTTGTACATCAAACTCGAAAAGTGTGAATTTCATTGCTCCGAAATCCAATTTTTAGGCTATATTATTTCTCCTCATGGATTGAATATGGAGTCCAGCAAGATCCAGGCAATCTTAGACTGGCCAGTACCAGGAAACATTAAAGAGGTACAACGATTCATTGGTTTCGCTAACTTTTATAGACGTTTCATCCGAAATTTTTCAGAAGTTGTCCGTCCCATCACTCTTCTCACCAAGAAGGGGAAGAAGTTTGTATGGTCTTCGCAAGCTCAGGAAGCCTTTGATCGCCTCAAGGTTTGTTTTACCACGGCTCCGATATTGATGCATCCGGATCCTGCACTGCCTTTCATCGTGGAGGTGGACGCTTCTGACTGTGCATTGGGAGCTATCCTCTCACAACGTACCGGAGACAAAGGTTTGCTGCACCCGTGTGCCTTCTTTTCTCATAGGTTATCTTCTGCTGAACTGAACTATGATATTGCAGATAAGGAAGTTTTGGCAATTATTTCCGCCTTTAAGGAATGGAGACACCATTTGCAGGGAGCAACTCAACAGGTAGTGGTACTCACGGATCATCGTAATTTGGAATTCCTTAAGTCTGCCAGGTGTCTTTCTCCTCGACAAGCTAGGTGGAGTTTGTTCTTGAACCAGTTTAATTTTATTATTTCGTACCGCCCAGGTTCACGTAATGGGAAAGCTGACGCATTATCCCGAATCCATACGGTGGACTCCGTGCCTGGGACCCCTTCTAAGACCATCTTGTCTGATGCCAATTTCGTAGGAGTGCTCCTGGACCGGGACTTGTGTCAGGAGATCAAGCTGGCCTATGACGGTGACGTATTTCTTGCTGCTCCACCTGACAACGTGAATCTTGTCCTTCGGAATGGTGTGTGGCTTAGAGATCGATGTATTTATGTCCCAGAGGCTGTGAGACTTCGAATTCTCAAGTTGGTCCACGACTCTGTATTGGCTGGTCATAGGGGGGTACAGAAGATGCAGGAATTTTTAAGTCGTTTTTTTTTGGTGGCCTACCTGTTTGAAAGATGTGAATGACTATGTCCGCTCTTGTGAGGTTTGTGCCCGGTACAAAGTTCCTCGCGTTTCACCTACTGGTCTTCTTAAACCGCTACCTGTACCGTCTCGCCCTTGGGGGTCTATTTCAATGGACTTTATTGTGGAGTTACCCACCTCTGGCGGTAAAAATACTATTTTGGTGGTAGTAGATCGTTTAACGAAGGCTGCTCATTTCATTCCATGTACCGGTCTTCCCTCTGCTACAGAGACAGTGGATCTGGTTATCCAGAACGTTTTCCGGCTGCATGGAGTACCAGATGAGATCATTTCTGACCGGGGAATACAATTTACCTCTAGATTTTGGAAAGGATTTTGTTCTGCACTCCACATTAATGTTTGCCTGTCTTCTGCATACCATCCTCAGACCAGCGGGCAGACCGAACGGACAAATCAAACCTTGGAGCAATATCTACGCTGTTACGTCAGTCATTTGCAGGACGATTGGCTGAAGCTACTTCCTTTAGCGGAATTTTCGTACAACAACTCTCAGAGCAGTTCTACGAAGGTAACGCCTTTTTTTGCCAATCTGGGATATCATCCAAATATTTTGCCTAGGTCTCCGGTTGCTATTTCGGTACCGGCGGTTGAAGATAGACTGGTGGTGTTGCAACGTAATCTGGAACTTTCAAAGGACACCCTGACCGTAGCACAGGAGCATTACAAGAAGTCGGCCGATAGGTTCCGGAAACCGGCACCTATGTATAAGGTAGGAGACGCGGTTTGGTTGTCTACCGAGAATCTAAGATTGGGTGTTCCTTCGCAGAAACTGGGGCAGAAATTCATCGGTCCATTCAAGATCACTGGGATTGTGAGCTCTGCTGCCTGTCGGCTGAAGCTACCACGGACTTTAAAGGTACACCCAGTATTTCATGTTTCTTTATTAAAACCGGTCTCTCCTAACACGTTTCAGGGACGTATCGTATCTCCCCCTCCACCAGTGTTGGTTGATGGTGAAGAGCAATTTGTGGTACAGGATATTGTTGATTCGAGACTTCATAGGAACCGGCTTCAGTATCTAGTTAGATGGCAAGGTTACTCTCCCGAAGACAATTCTTGGGAACCAGTAAGTAACATCAATGCTCCCCTGAAGGTCGCTCAGTTTCATCAGAGATACCCGGACAAGCCTGGTCCTGGACCGTTCGGAGGCAGTCTTTAGGGGGGAGTAATGTCAGTATTCCGGGTTTTCTAGGTAACCTTATGAATGATTTTGCCCTTTGTTAAGATGAAGTTTGCTGTTTTTGTATGCCCTACTTCCTGTTCATTTGTTTAAAACCTGGCTCTGGTGCTGGCTTCCTTGCTGGAATATTCTGCTTCCGTTTCCCTTCAGTCAAGCTGCCTTGTCCTACTATTATCTCCCAGATCTCTTGTGTATTTACCAGGTTAATCTTCACGTGTTTCTCAGCAGCAGCCCGTGACTCTGGACATTCTCTGCCTATGTAAGCTACACTCACTGTGTTATCATTAACCTGTTGACTTTGGAATTTAACCCTTGCCTCACTCCACCCGGTAAGAACTGTGTTTCTGAACTGTGCTGTTGTTTAACCCTTCATTCACTCCCTCCGGTGAGGGCTGCTGGAACTATTTACTGGAATATTACTTAAATGTGAACTTGTTTCTGGACTTCCCTGATTCCACGCTACATCCAGGATTAACTTGTGAACTTGTTCTTGGACTTCCCTGTGGCTACTGCATACCTGGTTCTGACTATTACTACACCCGCAGTGTTTGAATCAAGCTACGTCACCAGTGTGTCAGACTTTCCTTTTGATCACATTTGTGTGAGGACTCCGTCGTAAGAACATTGCCGACTTTGCTATATAGGTTTCAAAGACTTAATATTGCTGGACTTATTTCATTGTATGTCACTACGGGTTATCTGTATATTGTTTTTGGGTGTTATTGCTGTTGCACAAATACACTATTTGCACTAAAGAAACCCGTCTCTGCTTGTTCATTGCCCCACGCTATCAGAATCCTCGAGTTCCTACAATAGTATTACACCCCCGTTGGATATATATTCTACCCACACACATTTGGAACTCTCCTGGGGTACCCTCACACATATTATTCCCTCATTTAGTGGATATTTTCGCAAAAAAGTGAAAATTTCAAAAATTCAGAAAATTGGCTGAAAACGACTTAATATCCAGAACTCATTGGGCGAATCGCTCTTGAACTGAACTCGGAACGCTCACTGACATTTCCCCTATCTGAAAGTCTGATAAACGACGGAAAAATGACTAAGTCCCCCAAAAAATTTTTTCAACTTTTTTCAATTTTACCCCCGTGGGATATATATTCTACCCACACACATTTGGAACTCTACTGGGGTACCCTCACACATATTATTCCCTCATTTAGTGAATATTTTCACAAAAAAGTGAAATTTTCAAAAATCCAGAAAATTGGCTGAAAACGACAAAATATCAAGGACTCATTGGGCGAATCGCTCTGGAACTGAAATCTGAACGCTCACTGACATATCCCCTATCTGAAAGTCTGATAAATGGCGTAAATATGACTAAGTCAAAAATTTTTTTTTTCAATTTTACCCCTGTGGGATATATATTCTACCCACACACATTTGGAACTCTCCTGGTGTATCCTCACACATATTATTCCCTCATTTAGTGGATATTTTCACAAAAAAGTGACATTTTTAAAAATCCAAACTATAGGCTGAAAACGACTAAATATTAAGGACTCAATGGGCGAATCGCTCTGGAACTGAAATTGGAACGCTTACTGACATTTCCCCTATCTGAAAGTCTGATAAACACCGGAAAAATGACTAAGTCCCCAAAAAAATGTTTTAAACTTTTTTCAATTTTACCCCCATGGGATATGTATTCTACCCACACACATTTGGCACTCTCCTGCGGTACCCTCACACATATTATTCCCTCATTTAGTGGATAGTTTCACAAAAAAGTAAAATTTTCAAAAATCCAGAAAATTGGCTGAAAAAGACTTAATATCAAGGAATCATTGGGCGAATCGCTCTGGAACTGAAATCGGAACTCTCACTGACATTTCCCCTATCTGACAGTCTGATAAACGCCGGAAAAATGACTAAGTCCAAAAAAAATTTTTTTCAACTTTTTTCAATTTTACCCCCGTGGGATATTTATTAGAGATGAGCGTTGTTCTACTCGAACTGTTCGCCAATCTCAAATTTGAGCTGTTTTGGGCTGTGTTCGAGCCGTTCAGTGAACACGAACAATTTGAGAAAAATTTGGCTGTTCGAGGTTATGTTCGATAACTGTTTGTGCACCAAAATCATAACTGGATTTTTTCTCAGTAATGATGAAAATTAATGTTAATACGCAGTTTGAGTGTACAGCGGGGTGGGGGGAGGGGCAGGGGATGGATCTCTGCAGGAACAATGAAGATCTCCATTTTTTTTTTCTCTTTCCCACATTTACAGTGGGGAGGTGCAATCTGTCAGCCTATCAGCAGCGCACACACGGAGCGAAGTGCTTTTTTTCACACAAGCAAGGGCATGTGTCATTGGCAGTGTGTGTCACATGTCCTTGCCCTATAAGACCAAGCCATTTTCCCCGTCGCCACCATTTTCTCACTGCTGCAGCTGCGTGTTAGACGGCACCGCTGTTGCTGTGTGCGCTATACCTTGTTAATTTCAAGCCAATTTTCGCACAAATCTACAGATAGCTTGGGAGTAGGGAATAGTTGTGATTGCAGTCCTTTTAAGGACTAGGTTACAGCATTTCCTACGACTTTTATCAGGCAGGTCTGTGCTCTTAAATAGATAGATTGTGGGAGTAAAGACTAATTGTAATTGGAGTCCTTTTCAGGACTAGGTTACATCAGTTCCTATCAGTTTTTGCCAGGCAGGTCTGTGCCAGTGCTGTGCAAGTTTTTTTCACAGCATTTGGCTGAATCTAGCAAAGCTAATCCTTTTTGGCCTATTGCAGAGTGTGTTAGTCAGTGGAGTAGCCTATCTGTGTTGCAAGATATACCACCTGTGTATAGAATACCAATTTTTTTACTGCACCTAGTGAAGTAAAATCTTTTGGGCATAGCATCATTCTATTAGTCCATCTATACTGACCTCCATCAGGTTGCAAATTGAATATAATTTTTTTCTGCATCTAGCTCTAAAAAAATATTGGGCTTCTAGCTGTGTGTGGGACTTGTTGTATTAGTCCATCTATACTGACCTCCATCAGGTTGCAAACTGAATATATTTTTTTCTGCATCTACCTCTGAAAAAATATTGGGCTTCTAGCTGTGTGTGGGACTTGTTCTATTAGTCCATCTATACAGACCTCCATCAGGTTGCAAACGGAATATATTTTTTTCTGCATCTACCTCTGAAAAAATATTGGGCTTCTAGCTGTGTGTGGGACTTGTTGTATTAGTCCATCTATACTGACCTCCATCCGGTTGCAAACTGAATATATTTTTTTCTGCATCTACCTCTGAAAAAATATTGGGCTTCTAGCTGTGTGTGGGACTTGTTCTATTAATCCATCTATACAGACCTCCATCAGGTTGCAAACTGAATATATTTTTTTCTGCATCTAGCTCTGAAAAAATATTGGGCTTCTAGCTGTGTGTGGGACTTGTATTAGTCCATCTATACTGACCTCCATCAGGTTGCAAACTGAATATATTTTTTTCTGCATCTACCTCTGAAAAAATATTGGGCTTCTATCTGTGTGTGGGACTTGTTCTATTAATCCATCTATACAGACCTCCATCAGGTTGCAAACTGAATATATTTTTTTCTGCATCTACCTCTGAAAAAATATGTGGCCTTCTAGCAGTGTGTGGGACTTTCTCTATTAGTCCATCTATACTGACCTCCATCAGGTTGCAAACTGAATATAATTTTTTTCTGCATCTAGCTCTGAAAAAATATTTGGCCTTCTAGCAGTGTGTGGGACTTTCTCTATTAGTCCATCTATACTGATCTCCATCAGATTGCAAATTAAAAATAATTTTTATCTGCATCTACAGTACCTCTGAAAAAATATTTGGGCTTCTAGCTGTGTGTGGGACTTGTTCTATTAGTCCATCTATACTGACCTCCATCAGGTTGCAAATTGAATATAATTTTTATCTGCATCTAGCTCTGAAAAAATATTTGGCCTTCTAGCAGTGTGTGGGACTTTCTCTATTAGTCCATCTATACTGACCTCCATCAGGTTGCAAACTGAATATAATTTTTATCTGCATCTAGCTCTGAAAAAAATATTTGGCCTTCTAGCAGTGTGTGGGACTTTCTCTATTAGTCCATCTATACTGACCTCCATCAGGTTGCAAATTAAAAATAATTTTTATCTGCATCTACCTCTGAAAAAATATTTGGGCTTCTAGCTGTGTGTGGGACTTGTTCTATTACTCCATCTATACTGACCTCCATCAGGTTGCAAACTGAATATATTTTTTTCTGCATCTACCTCTGAAAAAATATTGGGCTTCTAGCTGTGTGTGGGACTTGTTGTATTAGTCCATCTATACTGACCTCCATCAGGTTGCAAATTAAAAATAATTTTTATCTGCATCTACAGTACCTCTGAAAAAATATTTGGGCTTCTAGCTGTGTGTGGGACTTGTTCTATTAGTCCATCTATACTGACCTCCATCAGGTTGCAAATTGAATATAATTTTTATCTGCATCTAGCTCTGAAAAAAATATTTGGCCTTCTAGCAGTGTGTGGGACTTTCTCTATTAGTCCATCTATACTGACCTCCATCAGGTTGCAAATTGAATATAATTTTTATCTGCATCTAGCTCTGAAAAAATATTTGGCCTTCTAGCACTGTGTGGGACTTTCTCTATTAGTCCATCTATACTGACCTCCATCAGGTTGCAAATTAAAAATAATTTTTATCTGCATCTACCTCTGAAAAAATATTTGGGCTTCTAGCTGTGTGTGGGACTTGTTCTATTACTCCATCTATACTGACCTCCATCAGGTTGCAAACTGAATATAATTTTTATCTGCATCTAGCTCTGAAAAAATATTTGGCCTTCTAGCAGTGTGTGGGACTTTCTCTATTAGTCCATCTATACTGACCTCCATCAGGTTGCAAATTAAAAATAATTTTTATCTGCATCTAGCTCTGAAAAAATATTTGGCCTTCTAGCAGTGTGTGGGACTTTCTCTATTAGTCCATCTATACTGACCTCCATCAGGTTGCAAATTAAAAATAATTTTTATCTGCATCTACCTCTGAAAAAATATTTGGGCTTCTAGCTGTGTGTGGGACTTGTTCTATTAATCCATCTATACAGACCTCCATCAGGTTGCAAACTGAATATAATTTTTTTCTGCATCTAGCTCTGAAAAAATATTTGGCCTTCTAGCAGTGTGTGGGACTTGTTCTATTAGTCCACCTATACTGACCTCCATCAGGTTGCAAATTCAAAATAATTTTTTGTCTGCATCTAGCTCTGAAAAAATATTTGGCCTTCTAGCAGTGTGTGGGACTTTCTCTATTAGTCCATCTATACTGACCTCCATCAGGTTGCAAACTGAATATATTTTTTTTCTGCATCTACCTCTGAAAAAATATTGGGCTTGTAGCTGTGTGTGGGACTTGTTCTATTAATCCATCTATACAGACCTCCATCAGGTTGCAAACTGAATAAAAAATTTTTCTGCATCTACCTCTGAAAAAATATTTGGGCTTCTAGCTGTGTGTGGGACTTGTTCTATTAGTCCATCTATACTGACCTCCATCAGGTTGCAAATTGAATATAATTTTTTTCTGCATCTAACCCAGCCAATAGTTTTGGCCTAATACCACAGTTTGGCCACTCAGCTCTGCTCGGTTCCCATCCATTGTTTTTTTGTGCAAACAACTCCAGAGTTGTGAATTAGTTAACCACCAAAATGAGTGGAAAAAGGCCTGCTGCTGGTGAAAAGGGGAATAGGCGTGTTGGGAAGGGGAAAAAAGGTTGTGTCCGTGGGGTAGGTGTTAAAGCAACAGTTTCATCTGCAGAAGAAAGACCATCTTCCAGCCAAACTAAAATGTCTACTTCTTTTAGCGGACAATGTGATAAGATCCCTTTCTTACGGCCACGCCAATCGCTACAAATTCCAGATGAGGCACAAAAACAGCAGGTGCTTCAACGGATATCAAGTGCTCCTTTAAGTGGGCTCTCCTCCACATCAACTTCAACATCACAAATACTCCAGTCCTCAAAGGTGTCACCCCAATCGCACTTGCTTCCTCACAGCTCCCAAATCTCCAGCTGCCCGTCTGAGTATGAGGTAGAACAGATGGTTGAGTCTGCAGAGCTGTTTACTCATACTATAGCCTGGGAATCAGAGGTCGACTCCAGCGCTTCTGTGAATCCAGACGAGGAAATGATCTGCACTGATGCCCAGAATCTTTATGAGTCGGATCCAGGACCAGACGCAGAAGGTTCTGACCATAATGTAGACCCTCATTCCCAAACTGTAACTCCTGTTGGTGGAGACAATGAGGAAGACGATGATAAGACTCAAATACCTGATTGGAGCGACAACTTTAGTTTTTTGTCAGGGCAGGAACAGGTTGGCTCTGAGGACGACGGGTGTGATAACGCACAGGATGATGATGATGAGGTTGGAGATCCCACTTACTGTCAACCCACAGTCAGCCAAGAGATGAGGTCAGCAGAGGAGGTGGAGGAAGATGCTAGTGACGACGAGGTCAGGTTGCGCCTTCCTGGACAGAGACGTAGTACTGGAAGCACGTCAACAACTGCATCCTCAAACACAACTCTGCCTCTCACCACAAATCGTGGTGGCTCTTCAGGTCGCATGGGTGCTAAGCCTTGCATAGCCTGGGCATTTTTTCAGATCGATAAAGATGACCCAACTCGTGTTATCTGTAACATTTGTCAGCAAAAGCTAAGTAGAGGCCAAAAAATACATAGTTTGAGTACTTCATGCATGAACCGGCACATGGACATGAAGCATAAGTTGCAGTGGGAAGCTCAGTGTGCTACAATGCGGCCTAGCCGGCCGGGCCAACCACCGTCTGCCATATCTTGTGCATCCACGGCCTCTTCATCCTCTGTGACTGGGGGGACAGCAGTCACACATGTTTTGGGGCGCAGACCTGCCACCTCTTTACCCGCAACAGCCAGCGTGATTGGCAGGTCATCATTTTCTTTGGAGGTGGTAACACCAGCTGGTGTTGAGCGCTGTCCGACATCGATAGCACCACCTTTGGATCAAGGCAACCTAACATGTCTGCCTGCATCTTCCTCACAGACCGGCAGTTTGCCGGGGACACCCTTATCAACCCCGTCTAAGCACAATAGCCAGCCCTCGGTCCCTTAGATGTGGACAAGTAAAAGACCATTTCCTCCTAGCCATGAGAAAGCTAAGAGGTTGAATTTCACCATCTGCAAGCTCTTGGCTACAGAAATGCTGCCTTTCCGCCTGGTGGACACAGAGGATTTTCGAGACCTTATGTCCGTCGCAGTGCCCCAGTACCAGATGCCCAGTCGGCACTACTTCTCAAAGAAAGGTGTGCCTGCGCTCCACCAGCATGTCGCACACAACATCACCGCTTCTTTGAGAAACTCTGTGTGTGACAGGGTGCATTTCACCACAGACACTTGGACGAGTAGGCATGGACAGGGGCGTTACATGTCGCTGACTGGGCACTGGGTAACTATGGTGACAGCAGGACAAGGGGCTGCTGTCCAAGTCTTGCCGTCCCCACGAGTTGTGCGTCAATCCTCTTTATGTCAAAGTTCCTCCACTGCTTCTGCCTCCTCAACCTCCTCTCGGTCTTCCACCTGCACCCAAAGCCTGTCTGGTCATGCCACAAGCTTTCTAACTGCGCAGAAGGGATCCTGCACACCTCCTTACTATGCTGGCAGTAGGGCTCAACGTCATCAGGCGGTTTTTACATTGAAATGTCTGGGAAAAGTGAGTCACACAGCTGAGGAGTTGTGGTCAGCTCTGGAGAACCAATTTCATGAATGGTTGTCTCCACTGGACCTGAAACCAGGGAAGGCCGTGTGCGACAATGCTGCAAACCTGGGTGCGGCCCTTCGCCGGGGCAATGTCACACACGTGCCTTGTATGGCTCACGTGTTGAACCTGGTTGTCCAGCAATTTTTAGCCCACTATCCCAGACTAGATGGCCTTCTGCAGAGGGCACGGTCGCTGTGTGCTCACTTCCGCCGTTCGCATCCCGCAGCTCAGCGACTTACATCTCTACAGAAGTCGTTGGGCCTGCCACTTCACTGGCTAAAATGCGATGTGCCTACCCGGTGGAATTCAACTCTGCACATGTTGCAGCGACTGTTGCAGCACCGACAAGCCCTGGTGCAATACGTTCTGATGTATAGCCTGGGCCAACGAGATCCAGAGGTGGGGCAAATCACGCTGGAGGAGTGGTCTCAGATCAGGGACCTATGCACCCTTCTGCAGTTTTGAAATGGCGACGAAGATGTTTAGTGCTGACGATGCCATTATCAGCATGACTATTCCGGTGATTTACATGCTGGAGCACATGTTAAACAGAGTTCGGAGTCAGGTGGTGGCACAAGAGGAGGTGGAGGAAGTAGAGGAGGAGGAGTTGTATGCGGAAGGGCTAACATCTGCAAGGTCCAGACGGTCGGCAGCACCAAGGCGGCAGGCATGTGAGGGTGGGAGAGATGGTTTTACCAGGGCGCATGGTAGCAGCCAAACTAGTGAGGAAGGTGCAGGAGCCCAGGAAGAAGTGGAGGACGAACTGATGGAAGACTCATCAGATGAGGGAGACATTGATCACATTTCTGTTGTGCGAGGTTGGGGGGAGAGGACAGAGGAAGGAAGCATGATTGTTACCTCGCCACCAACACAACAGGGACTTGGTGCTCCTGGATGCGCAACACACATGAGTGCCTTCTTGCTGCACTACCTGCAACATGACCCTCGAATTGTGAGAATTAGAAATAATCCTGACTACTGGGTTGCCACACTGTTAGATCCCCGGTACAAAAGTAAATTTGCAGAAATTATTCCTGCCATAGAAAGGGATGCACGCATGCAGGAGTATCAGCAGAGACTGTTGCAGAATCTTACATGTGCTTTTCCACAAAATACCAGTGGTGCACGTAGTGAATCTCACAGTTCCAACTTGCCAACCGTGGGACCGTCAAGTGTTCAGCACTCAAACCGTAACAGAACCACAGTATCTGCTGGTAACATCAATTTTGCGGAATCATTTCACCACTTTTTTTAGCCCATCCTTTGCAAGGCCACAGGAGACAAGAAGTCTGACACATAGTCAACGCCTAGAGACGATGGTACAGGAGTATCTCCAAGTAAACATTGAAGCCATGACTGTGTCACTGGACCCTTGCTCTTTTTGGGCTTCCAATCTGGATAAATGGCCGGAGCTAGCCACTTATGCCTTGGAGATCTTGCCATGCCCCGCAGCCAGCGTTCTGTCTGAACGTGTGTTCAGCGCTGCTGGTGGTGTGCTGACAGATAAGTGCACGCGGCTCTCCACTGATAATGTAGACAGACTCACGTTCATAAAGATGAACAAATCATGGATCCGAAACGACTTTTCTACCCCTGTGTCATCCTGGGGAGAGTAAAAGCTTGATGATTGGTTAAAATCACCCTACCAACCGTTTTAAGCTTTCAAATTACTAATCATGTTTATCTGTATCTTGGCTGGAAAATAATTTGGGCTTTGTAGCAGTGTGCAGCACTGATCCTATTAGGCCATCTATACTAAAGCTTCACCAGATTTAAAATTAATAATAATTTTTAGCTGCATCTAGCCCGGAAAATAATTTTGGGGCTCCGAGATGCGCAAGACACATAAGTGCCTTCTTGCTGCACTACCTGCAGCATGACCCTCATATTGTCAGAATTCGAAGTAATCATGACTACTGGGTTGCCACACTCTTAGATCCCCCAAACTTTTCGATCAACCTTTTCATTTTAATAAAGACCAAAAAAATGGTCATTTTTGAAATTATAAGCATTAGCAGGTTGTTAGAAACTGAAATCAAACAGTTTTCAACTCAAAACTTTATTCTAGGTGATGTTACATTTTCACATAGGACCCCTTGTTCGAAAGGAGCTTCTGAACTCTCTCGTCCATTGAATTTGTCAGGTTTTGGATGGTTTCTGCTTCAATTGTTTTGCATGAGGACAGAATACCCTCCCAGAGCTGTTGCTTAGATGTGAACTGCCTCCCGCCATCATAGACACTCCTTTTAATGATGCTCCAAAGGTTCTGAATGGGGTAGAGGTCAGGGGAGCATGCGGGTCACACCATAAGTTTGTCCCCTTTTATGCCCATATCAGCCAGAGATGCAGATGTTTTATGTGCAGCATGAGATGGTGCATTATCATGCAAAAAAATGATCTTGCTGTGAAATACACGGTTCTTCTTCTTGAACCATGGCAGGAAGTGCTGTTTGAGAAAATCCACATAAATTATGGAGTTCATCTTTAGCGCCTTCAGGGATCTTAAAGGGGACGACAATCTCTCTCCCCATGATTCCAGCCCAAAACATTACTCCACCTCCTCCTTGTTGGCGCTGTAGCCGTGTTTGCGTGGGGTGTCCATCAACCAGCTATCCTCCACTCCATCCATCTGGACCATCGAGCGCTGCACGGCACTCATCCGTGAACAAAACAGTTTTGAAATCAGTCTTCCTGTAATGTTTGGCCCACTGGAGCCGTTTCTGCTTGGTGAAGTGGATAGAGGAGGTCGACAGGATGGCGTATGCACAGCTGCAAACCTCTGAAGGACCCTGCATCTTGTTGTTCGGGGGACGTTGGAGGCACCAGCAGCTTCAAAAACTTGTCTGCTGCTATGACAAGGCTTTTTTGCCGCTGCTCTTTCAACCTGACGTAATTGCCTGTAGGAAAGAGTCCTCAATTTGCCCTTATCAGCACGCACACGTGTGTACTGTGAATCAGCTACATACTTCTTGATTGCCAAGACACTTCATCCTGATCATCGCACAATGTTGATTGTAGTCATGCCTTGACCTAAACACTCCACAATTTGTTGCTTCTCAGCAGCCGACACATCCTTTTTCTTTCCCATTTTGGCAGAAAATGTAGGCTGCTTAATAATGTGAGACAGCCTTCTTAAGTAGTCTTGCCTTTCATTGGACACACCTGCCAAACTAATTAGCACAGGTGTCTGCAATTGCTTACAGTGATATAAAGAGCCCTGACACACATCACCATCAATGAGTTTAACTGACAAACAAACAAATTCTTCCCTTATCACTCCTAAACACTTTTTGCATAATAATTTGGAACACAGTGTACATGTGCTTTTCCACAAAACACCAGTGGTTCACGTAGTGAATCTTACAGTTCTAACTTGCCAACCGTGGTCTGTATGGAGTTGTTCAATAAAGGGCCCAAAATTAAGACAACATAGATGGGAGAGGTCTCTATGAATAGGAATTCCTAAGTATTTGATACCCTGTGAGGGCCAGGCAAAGGGAAAGTTGGACTGGATGGAATCCTATATGGATTTGGGGAGGGAGACATCGAGGGCCTCAGACTTCGCTGCATTGATTTTAAAATTTGACCATGTAGCAAAGTGATCTATTTCAGCCATAACAGCATGGATGGATTTATGTGATTGAGTGATATATACTAGGACATCATCAGCAAATAGAGAGCACTTGTACTCGGTGCCTCCCACCTCAATCCACCTAATATTGGGGTTATGGCGAATTGATGAGAGCAGGTGCTCCGTCACTAGGATGTATAAGAGAGGGGACAGAGAACATCCCTGCCTTGTCCCATTGGTGATTGTGAAAGGTGATGAAAATGTTCTGACGCGCCCCCTGGGCCTTGGGACACCCGGAGCCGGACCTTTTTTGGTGGATGCTGGTGGTTGTAGTCTCCGTGGCGGCGACCCGGTTCCATGGTTCAGGGCGGTCAAACCAGTGGCGGAACTATTTATGTGGTTTTGATGTTTAAATGTCCGACTACGCCACCCTTGGATTGCGGTCAGAGTGAACCGCCGCTCCAGGGCAGACCGCTGAGGCTGGTGTTGTGGGTGCAGCAGAGCGTAGCATAACTCCCCACGGGAGGAGTATAGCCTCAGGGCAGTGTATGGGGAGGATGGGGGTGATGGTGCAGGGCAGCAGCAGTAACGACACGGAGTCAGTGATGCAGTCCAGGGCCTTTACTCACAGTTCTTATTATCCAGACCACGTCTGCAGGTAACGGCTGCCCATGTCGTACTGTGCTCACCAGGTGAGGGGCTCAGACAACTCCCAGATAACTTTGGAGTGCTTCACAGGACCCCCTTTGTGTGTCCTTTGTATGGCCTTTCTTACCAACCCTTCTGTCCGGCTGCCTCGGGCCTCCTCTTGGTAAACTTGGCGCCAGTTTCCCTGACCCTATGTGGTGCCTTCCTAGCGGGTGTAGCGAGGGGCTGCGCCACATAAAATGTCACAGCCTCCTGTTTCTAGCTGAGGGTCGTTTCCTGCCTCCACTAGTTTCGGGGACCGGTCTCCCCCTTTGGCCTGACCCCTCCACGCAGGTGGATTCGGGCGTGCGGTGGCGACTCGCCCGTCCGCACCCCTGGGATCCCTTCGTTCCTTGTTCCTGGAGCCTTCTCCACTCCTCTTCCTTCCTTCTCCCTCTTCCAGGCCTGGGCCTCTGTTACTAGGCCCGCCTCCGGAGCAGAGCTCATTCAGAGCCCCTGCTCCCTGCCACTTCTGCTCAGACTTCTCTGCACTGAACTAAGATGGTGCCCACATTTTATACTCCCTTCTCAATGCACCCAGGAACTGCTTCCTCCCTGCTCCTGCACTACAGGGTTCCCCTTCCTCAGTGTTCCCTCCCCCCACTCCAGCCAGGGACAGGGACTGTCGTGCCCATCTCAGGGGCATATTGGTCGCCCTGCCCCACGGCAATGTGGTGTAATGCATGCAGGTGTCGGGTCCTGATCCACACTACATCCTTACCTGAGAGTGAGATATCACACCTCTGGGTGAGGTGCAATACCTCTGTAGCAACCGAGCCCTCAGGGTGCTACAGTTCCATTTATCTTCAGCCTAGGTGACGTATTGCGATACAGGGCGGTGATTTTGGCTATAAAAGGGTCCCCTAGACCCCTACCCCAAGCTTTTTAAGAGAATCATATATGGCGTGCCAGGAGACTCTATGGAATGCTTTCTCAGCATCCAACGAGAGTATCTAATTACAAATTTTTAACTGCATCTAACCCAGGAAATACTTTGTGCCTAGTAGCAGTGTCTGCTAGTCAGCGGATTATCCCGGCTGTTAAGCAAGCTACACCACCTGTAGTTTGGACACTTAATTTTTTCAAAGGAAATGCTTCGGGACCACGGGATACTCAGTGAAGAGCATCAGGAGGCACCCCAAGGCATAAGGGCTGGGACTGGCAGTAGGATGCCTTGCGGTGGACAGCCGAGCTCGATCCTTATAAAAGCTTTTTAACTGCAGCAGCTTTAGTGGACGCTACTGGAGCTGGAATTACGCGGCTGCTGGCATGAGACTTGCCCTCCAATAGATCCTTGTAAATGGATTTAAAGTGTATTCATTCAAATTAGAGAGACAATTTAAATTAAAAAGCTTAGAGCTGCCTCCACCACAGGGGGGCTCGCTCGACCCACCAGCGGACAGGCACCAATATTGGGAGAGGGGGGCTGGCCGTCAGGGTTCACTGCGGCTCTGGCACAAACCCGGCGACGCGGAGGTGGCACGGGCAGGAGCGGACTGAACGTGTCGGCTGCTCACTTTTTGGATTTTAGAAGGGCATGACATGCCTATATCTGTGTCTCCCCCTCCTTTTACTCCTCCACCTCTTTTCTTTTCGCATGACTATATGTACTTGTCACTTTTCCATGTGTTAGTTGTGTCTTTTGAGCAGTTTGTCAGCTTTTGGACACCTTTGAAGGTGTTTTCTATGTGTTTCTATGTGTTTTTGTTTGCCTGCCATTGGTTTTAACTGTGTTCGAAGGTGTTCGACGAACAGTTCGACGAACAGTTCGGCGAACACACGGGGTGTTCGACGAACCGAACTCGAACACTACGGGGGTGGCTCAACACTAATATATATTCTACCCACACACATTTGGAACTCTCCTGGTGTAACCTCACACATATTATTCCCTTATTTAGTGGATATTTTCACAAAAAAGTGAAATTTTCAAAAATCCAAACTATTGGCTGAAAACGACTAAATATCAAGGACTCATTGGGCGAATCGCTCTGGAACTGAAATCGGAACGCTCACTGACATATCCCCTATCTGAAATTCTCATAAATGCCTTAAAATTGACTAAGTCCAAAAAAATTTTTTTTAAACTTTTTTCAATTTTACCCCCGTGGGATATATATTCTACCAACACACATTTGGAACTCTCCTGGGGTACCCTCACACATACTATTCCCTCATTTAGTGGATATTTTCACAAAAAAGTGAAATTTTCAAAAATCCAAAATATTGGCTGAAAACGACTAAATATCAAGGATCTCATTGGGCGAATCACTCTGGAACTGAAATCGAAACGCTCACTGACATTTGCCCTATCTGAAAGTCTGATAAACGCCGTAACAATGACTAAGTCCCAAAAAAAAATTTTTAAAACTTTTTTCAATTTTACCCCCGTGGGATATGTATTCTACCCACACACATTTGGAACTCTCCTGGGGTACCCTCACACATATTATTCCCTCATTTAGTGGATATTTTCACAAAAAAGTGAAATTTTCAAAAATCCAGAAAATTGGCTGAAAACGATTAGATATCAAGGACTCATTGGGCGAATCGCTCTGGAACTGAAATCGGAACTCTCACTGACATATCCCCTATCTGAAAGTATGATAAATGCCGGAAAAATGACTAAGTCAAAAATTTTTTTTTTTCAATTTTACCCCTGTGGGATATATATTCTACCCACACACATTTGGAACTCTCCTGGGGTACCCTCACACATATTATTCCCTCATTTAGTGGATATTTTCACAAAAAAGTGAAATTTTCAATAATCCAGAAAATTGGCTGAAAGCAACAAAATATCAAGGACTCATTGGGCGAATCGCTCTGGAACTGAAATCGGAATGCTCACTGACATTTGCCCTATATGAAAGTCTGATAAATGTCGGAAAAATGGCAAAGTCCAAAAAAAATTTTTTTTCAGCTTTTTTCAATTTTACCCCCGTGGGATATGTATTCTACCCACACACATTTGGAACTCTCCTGGGGTACCCTCACACATATTATTCCCTCATTTAGTGGATATTTTCACAAAAAAGTGAAATTTTCAAAAATCCTGAAAATTGGCTGAAAACGAATAAATATCAAGGAGTCATTGGGCGAATCGCTCTGGAACTGAAATCGGAACGCTCACTGAGATTTCCCCTATCTGAAAGTCTGATAAACGCCGTAAAAATGACTAAGTCCCAAAAAAATTTTTTAAAACTTTTTTCAATTTTACCCCCGTGGGATATGTATTCTACCCACACACATTTGGAACTCTCCTGGGGTACCCTCACACATATTATTCCCTCATTTAGTGGATATTTTCACAAAAAAGTGAAATTTTCAAAAATCCTGAAAATTGGCTGAAAACGAATAAATATCAAGGAGTCATTGGGCGAATCGCTCTGGAACTGAAATCGGAACGCTCACTGAGATTTCCCCTATCTGAAAGTCTGATAAACGCCGGAAAAATGACTAAGTCCAAAAAAAATTTTTTTTCAACTTTTTTCAATTTTACCCCCGTGGGATATATATTCTACCCACACACATTTGCAACTCTCCTGGGGTACCCTCACACATATTATTCCCTCATTTAGTGGATATTTTCACAAAAAAGTGAAATTTTCAAAAATCCAAAATATTGGCTGAAAACGACTAAATATCAAGGACTCATTGGGCGAATCACTCTGGAACTGAAATCGAAACGCTCACTGACATTTGCCCTATCTGAAAGTCTGATAAACGCCGTAAAAATGACTAAGTCCCAATAAAAATAGTTAAGACTTTTTTCAATTTTACCCCCGTGGGATATGTATTCTACCCACACACATTTGGAACTCTCCTGGCGTACACATATTATTCCCTCTTTTAGTGGGTATTTTCACAAAAAAGTGAAATTTTCAAAAATCCAAAATATCGGCTGAAAACGACTAAATATCATGGACTCATTGGGCGAATCACTCTGGAACTGAAATCGAAACGCTCACTGACATTTGCCCTATCTGAAAGTCTGATAAACGCCGTAAAAATGACTAAGTCCCAAAAAAAATTTTTAAAACTTTTTTCAATTTTACCCCCGTGGGATATGTATTCTACCCACACACATTTGGAACTCTCCTGGGTTACCCTCACACATATTATTCCCTCATTTAGTGTATATTTTCATAAAAAAGTGAAATTTTCAAAAATCCAAAATATTGGCTGAAAATGACTAAATATCAAGGACTCATTGGGCGAATCACTCTGGAACTGAAATCGAAACGCTCACTGACATTTGCCCTATCTGAAAGTCTGATAAACGCCGGAAAAATGACTAAGTCCAAAAAAAAATTTTTTAAACTTTTTTCAATTTTACCCCCGTGGCATATATATTCTACCGACACACATTTGGAACTCTCCTGGGTTACCCTCACACATATTATTCCCTCATTTAGTGGATATTTTCCCAAAAAAGTGAAATTTTCAAAAATCCAGAAAATTGGCTGAAAACGATTAGATATCAAGGACTCATTGGGCGAATCGCTCTGGAACTGAAATCGGAACTCTCACTGACATATCCCCTATCTGAAAGTATGATAAATGCCGGAAAAATGACTAAGTCAAAAAAATTTTTTTTTCAACTTTTTTCAATTTTACCCCCGTGGGATATATATTCTACCGACACACATTTGGACCTCTCCTGGGGTACCCTCACACATATTATTCCCTGATTTAGTGGATATTTTCACAAAAAAGTGAAATTTTCAAAAATCCTGAAACTTGGCTGAAAACGAATAAATATCAAGGAGTCATTGGGCGAATCGCTCTGGAGCTGAAATCGGAACGCTTACTGAGATTTCCCCTATCTGAAAGTCTGATAAACGCCGGAAAAATGACTAAGTCCAAAAAAATTTTTTTTCCACTTTTTTCAATTTTATCCTCGTGGGATATATATTCTACCCACACACATTTGGAACTCTCCTGGGGTACCCTCACACATATTATTCCCTCATTTAGTGGATATTTTCACAAAAAAATGAAATTTTCAAAAATCCAGAAAATTGGCTGAAAACGACTAAATATCAAGGACTCATTGGGCGAATCGCTCTGGAGCTGAAATCGGAACGCTCACTCACATTTCCCCTATCTGAAATTCTAATAAACGCCGGAAAAATGACTAAGTCCAAAAAAAAAAATTTTTCAACTTTTTTCAATTTTACCCCCGTGGGATATATATTCTACCCACACACATTTGGAACTCTCCTGGGGTACCCTCACACATATTATTCCCTCATTTAGTGGATATTTTCACAAAAAAGTGAAATTTTTAAAAATCCAGAAAATTGGCTGAAAACGACTAAATATCAAGGACTCATTGGGAGAATTGCTCTGGAACTGAAATGTGAACTAAACGCCGGAAAAATGACTAAGTCCAAAAAAAATTTTTTTTCAACTTTTTTCAATTTTACCCCCGTGGGATATATATTCTACCTACACACATTTGGATCTCTCCTGGGGTACTCTCACACATATTATAACCTCATTTAGTGGATATTTGCACAAAAAAGTGAAATTTTCAAAAATCCAGAAAATTGGATGAAAACGATTAAATATCAAGGACTCATTGGGCGAATCGCTCTGGAACTGGAATCGGAACGCTCACTGACATATCCCCTATCTGAAAGTCTGATAAACGCCAGAAAAATGACTAAGTCAAAAATTTTTTTTTTTCAATTTTACCCCTGTGGGATATATATTCTACCCACACACATTTGGAACTCTCCTGGGGTACCCTCACACATATTATTCCCTCATTTCGTGGATATTTTCACAAAAAAGTGAAATTTTCAAAAATCCAGAAAATTGGCTGAAAACGACTAAATATCAAGGACTCATTGGGTGAATCGCTCTGGAGCTGAAATCTGAACGCTCACTGACATTTCCCCTATCTGAAAGTCTGATGAACGCCGGAAAAATGACTAAGTCCAAAAAAAAATTTTTTTTAACTTTTTTCAATTTTACCCCCGTGGGATATATATTCTACCCACACACATTTGGAACTCTCCTGGGGTACCCTCACACATATTATTCTCTCATTTAGTGGATATTTTCACAAAAAAGTGAAATTTTCAAAAATCCAGAAAATTGGCTGAAAAATTCTTAATATCAAGGACCCATTGGGCGAATCGCTCTGGAACTGAAATCGGAAAGCTCACTGACATTTGCCCTATCTGAAAGTCTGATAAACGCCGTAAACAATGACTAAGTCCCAAAAAAAATATTTTAAAACTTTTTTCAATTTTACCCCAGTGGGATATGTATTCTACCCACACACATTTGGAACTCTCCTGGGGTACCCTCACTCATATTATTCCCTCATTTAGTGGATATTTTCACAAAAAAGTGAAATTTTCAAAAATCCTAAAAATTGGCTGAAAACGATTAAATATTAAGGAGTCATTGGGCGAATCGCTCTGGAACTGAAATCGAAACGCTCACTGAGATTTCCCCTATATGAAAGTCTGATAAACGCCGGAAAAATGACTAAGTCCAAAAAAAAAAAATTTTCAACTTTTTTCAATTTTACCCCCGTGGGATATATATTCTACCCACACACATTTGGAACTCTCCTGGGTTACCCTCACACATATTATTCCCTCATTTAGTGGATATTTTCAAAAAAAAGTGAAATTTTCAAAAATCCAGAAAATTGGGTGAAAACAACTAAATATCAAAGAATCATTGGGCGAATCGCTCTGGAACTGAAATCGAAAAGCTCACTGACATTTGCCCTATCTGAAAGTCTGATAAACGCAGGAAAAATGACTAAGTCTAAAAAATTTTTTTTTTTAACTTTTTTCAATTTTACCCCCGTGGGATTTATATTCTACCTACACACATTTGGAACTGTCCTGGGGTACCCTCACACATATTATTCCCTCATTTAGTGGATATTTTCACAAAAAAGTGAAATTTTCAAAAATCCAGAAAATTGGCTGAAAATGACTAAATATCAAGGACTCATTGGGCGAATCACTCTGGAACTGAAATCAAAACGCTCACTGATATTTGCCCTATCTGAAAGTCTGATAAACGCAGGAAAAATGACTAAGTCTAAAAAAAATTTTTTTAAAACTTTTTTCAATTTTACTCCCGTGGGATATATATTCTGCCCACAAACATTTGGAACTCTCCTGTGGTACCCTCACACATATTATTCCCTCATTTAGTGGATATTTTCAAAAAAAAGTGAAATTTTCAAAAATCCAGAAAATTGGCTGAAAACAACAAAATATCAAGGACTCATTGGCCGAATCGCTCTGGAACTGAAATCGGAACATTCTCTGACATTTCCCCTATCTGAAAGTCTGATAAACGCCGGAAAAATGACTAAATCCCCAAAAAAAATTATTTTTCAACTTTTTTCAATTTTACCCCCGTGGGATATCTATTCTACCCACACACATTTGGAACTCTCCTGGGGTACCCTCACAGATATTATTCCCTCATTTAGTGGATATATTCACAAAAAAGTGAAATTTTCAAAAATCCAGAAAATTGGCTGAAAACGACTAAATATCAAGGACTCATTGGGCGAAGCGCTTGGAACTGAAATCTGAATGCTCACTGACATTTCCCCTATCTGAAAGTCTGATAAACACGGAAAAATGACTAAATCCCCAAAAAAAATTTTTTCAACTTTTTTCAATTTTACCCCCGTGGGATATATATTCTACCTACACACATTTGGAACTCTCCTGGGGTACCCTCACAGATATTATTCCCTCATTTAGTGGATATATTCACAAAAGAGTGAAATTTTCAAAAATCCAGAAAATTGGCTGAAAACGACTAAATATCAAGGACTCATTGGGCGAATCGCTCTGGAGCTGAAATCGGAACGCTCACTCACATTTCCCCTATCTGAAAGTCTGATGAATGCCGGAAAAATCACTAAGTCCAAAAAAAAATTTTTTTCAACTTTTTTCAATTTTATCCCAGTGGGATATATATTCTACCCACACACATTTGGAACTCTCCTGGGGTACCCTCACACATATTATTCCCTCATTTAGTGGATATTTTCACAAAAAAGTGAAATTTTCAAAAATCCAGAAAATTGGCTGAAAATGACTAAATATCAAAGACTCATTGGGCGAATTGCTCTGGAACTGAAATCTGAACTAAACGCCGGAAAAATGACTAAGTCCAAAAAAAAAATTTTTCAACTTTTTTCAATTTTACCCCCGTGGGATATATATTCTAGCCACACACATTTGGAACTCTCCTGGGGTACCCTCACACATATTATTCCCTCATTTAGTGGATATTTTCACAAAAAAGTGAAATTTTTAAAAATCCAGAAAATTGGCTGAAAACGACTAAATATCAAGGACTCATTGGGCGAATCGCTCTGGAACTGAAATCTGAACGCTCTCTGACATTTCCCCTATCTGAAAGTCTGATAAACGCCGGAAAAATGACTAAGTCCAAAAAAAAATTTTTTTCAACTTTTTTCAATTTTATCCCCGTGGGATTTATATTCTACCTACACACATTTGGAACTGTCCTGGGGTACCCTCACACATATTATTCCCTCATTTAGTGGATATTTTCACAAAAAAGTGAAATTTTCAAAAATCCAGAAAATTGGCTGAAAATGACTAAATATCAAGGACTCATTGGGCGAATTGCTCTGGAACTGAAATCTGAACTAAGCGCCGGAAAAATGACTAAGTCCAAAAAAAAATAATTTTCAACTTTTTTCAATTTTACCCCCGTGGGATATATATTCTACCCACACACATTTGGAACTCTCCTGGGTTACCCTCACACATATTATTCCCTCATTTAGTGGATATTTTCAAAAAAAAGTGAAATTTTCAAAAATCCAGAAAATTGGGTGAAAACAACTAAATATCAAAGAATCATTGGGCGAATCGCTCTGGAACTGAAATCGAAAAGCTCACTGACATTTGCCCTATCTGAAAGTCTGATAAACGCAGGAAAAATGACTAAGTCTAAAAAATTTTTTTTTTTTACTTTTTTCAATTTTACCCCCGTGGGATTTATATTCTGCCCACAAACATTTGGAACTCTCCTGTGGTACCCTCACACATATTATTCCCTCATTTAGTGGATATTTTCAAAAAAAAGTGAAATTTTTAAAAATCCAGAAAATTGGCTGAAAACGACTAAATATCAAGGACTCATTGGGCGAATCGCTCTGGAACTGAAATCTGAACACTCTCTGACATTTCCCCTATCTGAAAGTCTGATAAACGCCGGAAAAATGACTAAGTCCAAAAAAAATTATTTTTCAACTTTTTTCAATTTTACCCCCGTGGGATATATATTCTACCTACACACATTTGGAACTCTCCTGGGGTACCCTCACACATATTATTCCCTCATTTAGTGGATATTTTCACAAAAAAGTGAAATTTTCAAAAATCCTGAAAATTGGCTGAAAACGAATAAATATCAAGGAGTCATTGGGCGAATCGCTCTGGAACTGAAATCGGAACGCTCACTGACATTTGCCCTATCTGAAAGTCTGATAAACGCCGGAAAAATGACTAAGTCCAAAAAAAATTTTTTTTCAACTTTTTTCAATTTTACCCCCGTGGGATATATATTCTACCCACACACATTTGCAACTCTCCTGGGGTACCCTCACACATATTATTCCCTCATTTAGTGGATATTTTCACAAAAAAGTGAAATTTTCAAAAATCCAAAATATTGGCTGAAAACGACTAAATATCAAGGACTCATTGGGCGAATCACTCTGGAACTGAAATCGAAACGCTCACTGACATTTGCCCTATCTGAAAGTCTGATAAACGCCGTAAAAATGACTAAGTCCCAATAAAAATTTTTAAGACTTTTTTCAATTTTACCCCCGTGGGATATGTATTCTACCCACACACATTTGGAACTCTCCTGGCGTACACATATTATTCCTTCATTCAGTGGGTATTTTCACAAAAAAGTGAAATTTTCAAAAATCCAAAATATTGGCTGAAAACGACTAAATATCAAGGACTCATTGGGCGAATCACTCTGGAACTGAAATCGAAACGCTCACTGACATTTGCCCTATCTGAAAGTCTGATAAACGCCGTAAAAATGACTAAGTCCCAAAAAAATTTTTTAAAACTTTTTTCAATTTTACCCCCGTGGGATATGTATTCTACCCACACACATTTGGAACTCTCCTGGGGTACACATATTATTCCCTCTTTTAGTGGGTATTTTCACAAAAAAGTGAAATTTTCAAAAATCCAAAATATTGGCTGAAAACGACTAAATATCATGGACTCATTGGGCGAATCACTCTGGAACTGAAATCGAAACGCTCACTGACATTTGCCCTATCTGAAAGTCTGATAAACGCCGTAAAAATGACTAAGTCCCAAAAAAAATTTTTAAAACTTTTTTCAATTTTACCCCCGTGGGATATGTATTCTACCCACACACATTTGGAACTCTCCTGGGTTACCCTCACACATATTATTCCCTCATTTAGTGTATATTTTCATAAAAAAGTGAAATTTTCAAAAATCCAAAATATTGGCTGAAAATGACTAAATATCAAGGACTCATTGGGCGAATCACTCTGGAACTGAAATCGAAACGCTCACTGACATTTGCCCTATCTGAAAGTCTGATAAACGCCGGAAAAATGAATAAGTCCAAAAAAAAATTTTTTAAACTTTTTTCAATTTTACCCCCGTGGCATATATATTCTACCGACACACATTTGGAACTCTCCTGGGTTACCCTCACACATATTATTCCCTCATTTAGTGGATATTTTCCCAAAAAAGTGAAATTTTCAAAAATCCAGAAAATTGGCTGAAAACGATTCGATATCAAGGACTCATTGGGCGAATCGCTCTGGAACTGAAATCGGAACTCTCACTGACATATCCCCTATCTGAAAGTATGATAAATGCCGGAAAAATGACTAAGTCAAAAAAATTTTTTTTTCAACTTTTTTCAATTTTACCCCCGTGGGATATATATTCTACCGACACACATTTGGACCTCTCCTGGGGTACCCTCACACATATTATTCCCTAATTTAGTGGATATTTTCACAAAAAAGTGAAATTTTCAAAAATCCTGAAAATTGGCTGAAAACGAATAAATATCAAGGAGTCATTGGGCGAATCGCTCTGGAGCTGAAATCGGAACGCTTACTGAGATTTCCCCTATCTGAAAGTCTGATAAACGCCGGAAAAATGACTAAGTCCAAAAAAATTTTTTTTCCACTTTTTTCAATTTTATCCTCGTGGGATATATATTCTACCCACACACATTTGGAACTCTCCTGGGGTACCCTCACACATATTATTCCCTCATTTAGTGGATATTTTCACAAAAAAGTGAAATTTTCAAAAATCCAGAAAATTGGCTGAAAACGACTAAATATCAAGGACTCATTGGGCGAATCGCTCTGGAACTGAAATCGGAACGCTCACTCACATTTCCCCTATCTGAAATTCTAATAAACGCCGGAAAAATGACTAAGTCCAAAAAAAAAAATTTTTCAACTTTTTTCAATTTTACCCCCGTGGGATATATATTCTACCCACACACATTTGGAACTCTCCTGGGGTACCCTCACACATATTATTCCCTCATTTAGTGGATATTTTCACAAAAAAGTGAAATTTTTAAAAATCCAGAAAATTGGCTGAAAACGACTAAATATCAAGGACTCATTGGGAGAATTGCTCTGGAACTGAAATCTGAACTAAACGCCGGAAAAATGACTAAGTCCAAAAAAATTTTTTTTTAACTTTTTTCAATTTTACCCCCGTGGGATATATATTCTACCTACACACATTTGGATCTCTCCTGGGGTACTCTCACACATATTATAACCTCATTTAGTGGATATTTTCACAAAAAAGTGAAATTTTCAAAAATCCAGAAAATTGGATGAAAACGATTAAATATCAAGGACTCATTGGGCGAATCGCTCTGGAACTGGAATCGGAACGCTCACTGACATATCCCCTATCTGAAAGTCTGATAAACGCCAGAAAAATGACTAAGTCAAAAATTTTTTTTTTTCAATTTTACCCCTGTGGGATATATATTCTACCCACACACATTTTAACTCTCCTGGGGTACCCTCACACATATTATTCCCTCATTTAGTGGATATTTTCACAAAAAAAGTGAAATTTTCAAAAATCCAGAAAATTGGCTGAAAAAGACTTAATATCAAGGACCCATTGGGCGAATCGCTTTGGAACTGAAATCGGAAAGCTCACTGACATTTGCCCTATCTGAAAGTCTGATAAACGCCGTAAAAATGACTAAGTCCCAAAAAAAATATTTTAAAACTTTTTTCAATTTTACCCTCGTGGGATATATATTCTACCCACACACATTTGGAACTCTCCTGGGGTACCCTCACACATATTATTCCCTCATTTAGTGGATATTTTCACAAAAAAGTGAAATTTTCAAAAATCCAGAAAATTGGCTGAAAACGACTAAATATCAAGGACTCATTGGGTGAATCGCTCTGGAGCTGAAATCTGAACGCTCACTGACATTTCCCCTATCTGAAAGTCTGATAAACGCCGGAAAAATGACTAAGTCCAAAAAAAAATTTTTTTTAACTTTTTTCAATTTTACCCCCGTGGGATATATATTCTACCCACACACATTTGGAACTCTCCTGGGGTACCCTCACACATATTATTCTCTCATTTAGTGGATATTTTCACAAAAAAGTGAAATTTTCAAAAATCCAGAAAATTGGCTGAAAAAGACTTAATATCAAGGACCCATTGGGCGAATCGCTCTGGAACTGAAATCGGAAAGCTCACTGACATTTGCCCTATCTGAAAGTCTGATAAACGCCGTAAACAATGACTAAGTCCCAAAAAAAATATTTTAAAACTTTTTTCAATTTTACCCCAGTGGGATATGTATTCTACCCACACACATTTGGAACTCTCCTGGGGTACCCTCACTCATATTATTCCCTCATTTAGTGGATATTTTCACAAAAAAGTGAAATTTTCAAAAATCCTAAAAATTGGCTGAAAACGATTAAATATTAAGGAGTCATTGGGCGAATCGCTCTGGAACTGAAATCGAAACGCTCTCTGACATTTCCCCTATCTGAAAGTCTGATAAACGCCGGAAAAATGACTAAGTCCAAAAAAAAATTTTTTTCAACTTTTTTCAATTTTATCCCCGTGGGATTTATATTATACCTACACACATTTGGAACTGTCCTGGGGTACCCTCACACATATTATTCCCTCATTTAGTGGATATTTTCACAAAAAAGTGAAATTTTCAAAAATCCAGAAAATTGGCTGAAAATGACTAAATATCAAGGACTCATTGGGCGAATTGCTCTGGAACTGAAATCTGAACTAAGCGCCGGAAAAATGACTAAGTCCAAAAAAAAATAATTTTCAACTTTTTTCAATTTTACCCCCGTGGGATATATATTCTACCCACACACATTTGGAACTCTCCTGGGTTACCCTCACACATATTATTCCCTCATTTAGTGGATATTTTCAAAAAAAAGTGAAATTTTCAAAAATCCAGAAAATTGGGTGAAAACAACTAAATATCAAAGAATCATTGGGCGAATCGCTCTGGAACTGAAATCGAAAAGCTCACTGACATTTGCCCTATCTGAAAGTCTGATAAACGCCGTAAACAATGACTAAGTCCCAAAAAAAATATTTTAAAACTTTTTTCAATTTTACCCCAGTGGGATATGTATTCTACCCACACACATTTGGAACTCTCCTGGGGTACCCTCACTCATATTATTCCCTCATTTAGTGGATATTTTCACAAAAAAGTGAAATTTTCAAAAATCCTAAAAATTGGCTGAAAACGATTAAATATTAAGGAGTCATTGGGCGAATCGCTCTGGAACTGAAATCGAAACGCTCACTGAGATTTCCCCTATATGAAAGTCTGATAAACGCAGGAAAAATGACTAAGTCTAAAAAATTTTTTTTTTTAACTTTTTTCAATTTTACCCCCGTGGGATTTATATTCTACCTACACACATTTGGAACTGTCCTGGGGTACCCTCACACATATTATTCCCTCATTTAGTGGATATTTTCACAAAAAAGTGAAATTTTCAAAAATCCAGAAAATTGGCTGAAAATGACTAAATATCAAGGACTCATTGGGCGAATCACTCTGGAACTGAAATCAAAACGCTCACTGATATTTGCCCTATCTGAAAGTCTGATAAACGCAGGAAAAATGACTAAGTCTAAAAAAAATTTTTTTAAAACTTTTTTCAATTTTACTCTCGTGGGATATCTATTCTACCCACACACATTTGGAACTCTCCTGGGGTACCCTCACAGATATTATTCCCTCATTTAGTGGATATATTCACAAAAAAGTGAAATTTTCAAAAATCCAGAAAATTGGCTGAAAACGACTAAATATCAAGGACTCATTGGGCGAAGCGCTTGGAACTGAAATCTGAATGCTTACTGACATTTCCCCTATCTGAAAGTCTGATAAACACGGAAAAATGACTAAATCCCCCAAAAAAATTTTTTCAACTTTTTTCAATTTTACCCCCGTGGGATATATATTCTACCTACACACATTTGGAACTCTCCTGGGGTACCCTCACAGATATTATTCCCTCATTTAGTGGATATATTCACAAAAGAGTGAAATTTTCAAAAATCCAGAAAATTGGCTGAAAACGACTAAATATCAAGGACTCATTGGGCGAATCGCTCTGGAGCTGAAATCGGAACGCTCACTCACATTTCCCCTATCTGAAAGTCTGATGAATGCCGGAAAAATCACTAAGTCCAAAAAAAATTTTTTTTCAACTTTTTTCAATTTTATCCCAGTGGGATATATATTCTACCCACACACATTTGGAACTCTCCTGGGGTACCCTCACACATATTATTCCCTCATTTAGTGGATATTTTCACAAAAAAGTGAAATTTTCAAAAATCCAGACAATTGGCTGAAAATGACTAAATATCAAAGACTCATTGGGCGAATTGCTCTGGAACTGAAATCTGAACGCTCACTGACATTTCCCCTATCTGAAAGTCTGATAAACGCCGGAAAAATGACAAGGTCCAAAAAAATTTTTTTTTCAACTTTTTTCAATTTTATCCCCGTGGGATTTATATTCTACCTACACACATTTGGAACTGTCCTGGGGTACCCTCACACATATTATTCCCTCATTTAGTGGATATTTTCACAAAAAAGTGAAATTTTCAAAAATCCAGAAAATTGGCTGAAAATGACTAAATATCAAGGACTCATTGGGCGAATCACTCTGGAACTGAAATCGGAACGCTCACTGACATTTGCCCTATCTGAAAGTCTGATAAACGCACGAAAAATGACTAAGTCCAAAAAAAAAAATTTTTCAACTTTTTTCAATTTTACCCCCATGGGATATATATTCTACCCACACACATTTGGAACTCTCCTGGGTTACCCTCACAGATATTATTCCCTCATTTAGTGGATATTTTAAAAAAAAAGTGAAATTTTCAAAAATCCAGAAAATTGGCTGAAAACAACTAAATATCAAGGACTCATTGGCCGAATCGCTCTGGAACTGAAATCGGAACACTCACTGACATTTGCCCTATCTGAAAGTCTGATAAACGCCCGAAATATGACTAAGTCCAAAAAAAAAATTTTTTTTTCATCTTTTTTCAATTTTACCCCCGTGGGATATATATTCTACCAACACACATTTGTAAGTCTCCTGGGGTACCCTCACACATATTGTTCCCTCATTTAGTGGATATTTTCACAAAAAAGTGAAATTTTCAAAAATCCAAAATATTGGCTGAAAACGACTAAATATCAAGGACTCATTGGGTGAATCACTCTGGAACTGAAAATGAAACGCTCACTGACATTTGCCCTATCTGAAAGTCTGATAAACGCCGGAAAAATGACTAAGTGCAAAAAAAAAATTTTTTAAACTTTTTTCAATTTTACCCCCGTGGGATATATATTCTACCCACACACATTTGGAACTCTCCTGGGGTACCCTCACACATATTATTCCCTCATTTAGTGGTATTTTCACAAAAAAGTGAAATTTTCAAAAATCCAGAAAATTGGCTGAAAACGACTAAATATCAAGGACTCATTGGGCGAATCGCTCTGGAACTGAAATCTTAACGCTCACTGACATTTCCCCTATCTGAAAGTCTGATAAACGCAGGAAAAATGACTAAGTCCAAAAAAAAAATGTTTCTACTTTTTTCAATTTTACCCCCGTGGGATATCTATTCTACCCACACACATGTGGAACTCTCCTGGGGTAGCCTCACACATAGTATTCCCTCATTTAGTGGATATTTTCACAAAAGAGTGAAATTTTTAAAAATCCAGAAAATTGGCTGAAAACGACTAAATATCAAGGACTCATTGGGCGAATCGCTCTGGAACTGAAATCTGAACGCTCACTGACATTTCCCCCATCTGAAAGTCTGATAAACGCCGGAAAAATGACTAAGTGCAAAAAAAATTTTTTTTTCAACTTTTTTCAATTTTATCCCCGTGGGATATATAGTCTACCCACTCACATTTGGAACTCTCCTGGGGTACCCTCACACATATTATTCCCTCATTTAGTGGATATTTTCACAAAAAAGTGAAATTTTCAAAAATCCTGAAAATTGGCTGAAAACGACTAAATATCAAGGACTCATTGGGCGAATCGCTCTGGAACTGAAATCGGAACGCTCACTCACATTTCCCCTATCTGAAAGTCTGATAAACGCCGGAAAAATGACTAAGTGCAAAAAAAATTTTTTTTCAACTCTTTTCAATTTTACCCCCGTGGGATATATATTCTACCCACACACATTTGGAACTCTCCTGGGGTACCCTCACACATATTATTCCCTCATTTAGTGGATATTTTCACAAAAAAGTGAAATTTTCAAAAATCCAGAAAATTGGCTGAAAACGACTAAATATCAAGGACTCATTGGGCGAATCGCTCTGGAAATGAAATCTTAACGCTCACTGACATTTCCCCTATCTGAAAGTCTGATAAACGCCGGAAAAATGACTAAGTCCAAAAAAAAAAATGTTTCTACTTTTTTCAATTTTACCCCCGTGGGATATATATTCTACCCACACACATTTGGAACTCTCCTGGGGTACCCTCACACATATTATTCCCTCATTTATTGGATATTTTCGCAAAAAAGTGAAATTTTCAAAAATCCAAAATATTGGCTGAAAACGACTAAATATCAAGGACTCATTGGGCGAATCACTCTGGAACTGAAATCGAAACGCTCACTGACATTTGCCCTATCTGAAAGTCTGATAAACGCACGAAAAATGACTAAGTCCAAAAAAAAAAATTTCAACTTTTTTCAATTTTACCCCCATGGGATATATATTCTACCCACACACATTTGGAACTCTCCTGGGTTACCCTCACAGATATTATTCCCTCATTTAGTGGATATTTTAAAAAAAAAGTGAAATTTTCAAAAATCCAGAAAATTGGCTGAAAACAACTAAATATCAAGGACTCATTGGCCGAATTGCTCTGGAACTGAAATCGGAACACTCACTGACATTTGCCCTATCTGAAAGTCTGATAAACGCCGGAAAAATTACTAAGTCCAAAAACAATTTTTTTTCAACTTTTTTCAATTTTATCCACGTGGGATATATATTCTACCCACACACATTTGGAACTCTCCTGGGTTACCCTCACACATAGTATTCCCTCATTTAGTGGATATTTTCACAAAAGAGTGACATTTTTAAAAATCCAGAAAATTGGCTGAAGACGACTAAATATCAAGGACTCATTGGGCGAATCGCTCTGGAACTGAAATCGGAACGCTCACTGACATTTCCCCTATCTGAAAGTCTGATAACAGCCGGAAAAATGACTAAGTCCAAAAAAATTTTTTTTTCAACTTTTTTCAGTTTTACCCCCGTGGGATATATATTCTACCCACAAACATTTGGAACTCTCCTGGGGTACCCTCACAGTTATTATTCCCTCATTTAGTGGATATATTCACAAAAAAGTGAAATTTTCAAAAATCTAGAAAATTGGCTGAAAACGACTAAATATCAAGGACTCATTGGGCGAATCGCTCTGGAACTGAAATCGCAACGCTCACTGACATTTCCCCTATCTGAAAGTCTGATAAAAGCCGGAAAAATGACTAAGACCAAAAAAAAAATGTTTTCAACTTTTTTCAATTTTACCCCCGTGGGATATCTATTCTACTCACACTTTGGAACTCTCCTGGGGTACCCTCACACATAGTATTCCCTCATTTAGTGGATATTTTCACAAAAGAGTGAAATTTTTAAAAATCCAGAAAATTGGCTGAAAACGACTAAATATCAAGGACTCATTGGGCGAATCGCTCTGGAACTGAAATCGGAACGCTCACTGACATTTCCCCTCTCTGAAATTCTGATAAAAGCCGGAAAAATGACTAAGTCCCAAAAAATTTTTTTTTCAACTTTTTTCAATTTTACCCCCGTGGGATATATATTCTACCCACACACATTTGGAACTCTCCTGGGGTACCCTCACACATTTTATTCCCTCATTTAGTGGATATTTTCACAAAAGAGTGAAATTTTCAAAAATCCTGAAAATTGGCTGAAAACGACTAAATATCAAGGACTCATTTGGCGAATTGCTCTGGAACTGAAATCGGAACACTCACTCACATTTCCCCTATCTGAAAGTCTGATATACGCCGGAAAAATGACTAAGTGCAAAAAAAATTTTTTTTCAACTTTTTTCAATTTTACCCCCGTGGGATATATATTCTACCCACACACATTTGGAACTCTCCTGGGGTACCCTCACACATATTATTCCCTCATTTAGTGGATATTTTCACAAAAAAAGTGAAATTTTCAAAAATCCTGAAAATTGGCTGAAAACGACTAAATATCAAGGACTCATTTGGCGAATTGCTCTGGAACTGACATCGGAACGCTCACTCACATTTCCTCTATCTGAAAGTCTGATAAACGCCGGAAAAATGACTAAGTGCAAAAAAAAAATTTTTTCAACTTTTTTCAATTTTACCCCCGTGGGATATATATTCTACCCACACACATTTGGAACTCTCCTGGGGTACCCTCACACATATTATTCCCTCATTTAGTGGATATTTTCACAAAAAAGTGAAATTTTCAACAATCCAGAAAATTGGCAGAAAACGACTAAATATCAAGGACTCATTGGGCGAATCGCTCTGGAACTGAAATCGGAACGCTCACTCACATTTGCCCTATCTGAAAGTCTGATAAACGCCGGAAAAATGGCTAAGTCCAAAAAAAAAAATTTTTCAACTTTTTTCAATTTTACCCCCGTGGGATATATATACTACCCACACACATTTGTAACCCTCCTGTGGTACCCTCACACATATTATTCCCTCATTTAGTGGATATTTCACAAAAAAGTGAAATTTTCAAAAATCCAGAAAATTGGCTGAAAACGACTAAATATCAAGGACTCATTGGGCGAATCACTAAGGAACTGAAATCGAAATGCTCACTGACATTTGCCCTATCTGAAAGTCTGATAAACGCAGGAAAAATGACTAAGTCTAAAAAAATTTGTTTTCAACTTTTTTCAATTTTATCCCCGTGGGATATATATTCTACCTACACACATTTGGAACTCTCCTGGGGTACCCTCACACATATTATTCCCTCATTTAGTGGATATTTCACAAAAAAGTGAAATTTTCAAAAATCCAGAAAATTGGCTGAAAACGACTAAATATCAAGGACTCATTGGGCGAATCACTCTGGAAATGAAATCGAAGTGCTCACTGACATTTGACTTATCTGAAAGTCTGATAAACGCACGAAAAATGACTAAGTCCAAAAAAAAAAATTTTCAACTTTTTTCAATTTTACCCCCATGGGATATACATTCTACCCACACACATTTGGAACTCTCCTGGGTTACCCTCACACATATTATTCCCTCATTTAGTGGATATTTAAAAAAAAAAGTGAAATTTTCAAAAATCCAGAAAATTGGCTGAAAACAACTAAATATCAAGGACTCATTGGCCGAATCGCTCTGGAACTGAAATCGGAACACTCACTGACATTTCCACTATCTGAAAGTCTGATAAACGGCGGAAAAATTACTAAGTCCAAAAAAAATTTTTTTTCAACTTTTTTCAATTTTACCCCCGTGGGATATATATTCTACCAACACACATTTGGAACTCTCCTGGGGTACCCTCACACATATTATTCCCTCATTTAGTGGGTATTTTCACAAAAAAGTGAAATTTTCAAAAATCCAAAATATTGGCTGAAAACGTCTAAATATCAAGGACTCATTGGGTGAATCACTCTGGAACTGAAATCGGAACGCTCACTGACATTTCCCCTATCTGAAAGTCTGATAAATGCAGGAAAAATGACTAAGTCTAAAAAAATTTTTTTTTCAACTTTTTTCAATTTTACCCCCGTGGGATTTCTATTCTACCCAAACACATTTGTAACTCTCCTGGGGTACCCTCACACATATTATTCCCTCATTTAGTAGATATTTTCACAAAAAAGTGAAATTTTCAAAAATCCTGAAAATTGGCTGAAAACGACTAAATATCAAGGACTCATTGGGTGAATCGCTCTGGAACTGAAATCGGAATGCTCACTCACATTTCCCCTATCTGAAAGTCTGATAAACGCCGGAAAAATGACTAAGTGGAAAAAAAAATTTTTTTCAACTTTTTTCAATTTTACCCCCGTGGGATATATATTCTACCCACACACATTTGGAACTCTTCTGGGGTACCCTCACACATATTATTCCTTCATTTAGTGGATATTTTCACAAAAAAGTGAAATTTTCAAAAATCCAGAAAATTGGCTGAAGACGACTAAATATCAAGGACTCATTGGGCGAATTGCTCTGGAACTGAAATCGGAACGCTCACTGACATTTCCCCTATCTGAAAGTCTGATAAAAGCCTGAAATATGACTAAGTCCAAAAAAAAATTTTTTTCAACTTTTTTTAATTTTACCACCGTGGGATATATATTCTACCCACACACATTTGGAACTCTCCTGGGGTACCCTCACACATATTATTCCCTCATTTAGTGGATATTTTCACAAAAAAGTGAAATTTTCAAAAATCTAGAAAATTGGCTGAAAACGACTAAATATCAAGGACTCATTGGGCGAATCGCTCTGGAACTGAAATCTTAACGCTCACTGACATTTCCCCTATCTGAAAGTCTGATAAACGCAGGAAAAATGACTAAGTCCAAAAAAAAAAATTTTTCAACTTTTTTCAATTTTACCCCCGTGGGATATATATTCTACCCACACATATTTGGAACTCTCCTGGGGTACCCTCACACATATTATTCCTTCATTTAGTGAATATTTTCACAAAAAAGTGAAATTTTCAAAAATCCAGAAAATTGGCTGAAGACGACTAAATATCAAGGACTCATTGGGCGAATCGCTCTGGAACTGAAATCGGAACACTCACTCACATTTCCCCTATCTGAAAGTCTGATGAACGCCGTAAAAATTACTAAGTCCCAAAAAAAATTTTTTTCAACTTTTTTCAATTTTATCCCCGTGGGATATATATTCTACCCATACACATTTGGAACTCTCCTGGGTTACCCTCACACATATTATTCCCTCATTTAGTGGATATTTTCACAAAAAAGTGAAATTTTCAAAAATCCAGAAAATTGGCTGAAAACGACTAAATATCAAGGACTCATTGAGCGAATCGCTCTGGAACTGAAATCTGAACGCTCACTGACATTTCCCCTATCTGAAAGTCTGATAAACGCCGGACAAATGAATAAGTCCAAAAAAAAATTTTTTTCAACTTTTTTCAATTTTATCCCTGTGGGATATAAATTCTACCCACACACATTTGGAACTCTCTTGGGGTACCCTCACACATATTATTCCCTCATTTAGTGGATATTTTCACAAAAAAGTGAAATTTTCAAAAATCCAGAAAATTGGCGGAAAACGACTAAATATCAAGGACTCATTGGGCGAATCGCTCTGGAACTGAAATCTGAACGCTCACTGACATTTCCCCTATCTGAAAGTCTGATAAACGCCGCAAAAATGACTAAGTCCAAGAAAAATGTTTTTAAAACTTTTTTCAATTTTATCCCGTGCGATATATATTCTACCCACACACATTTGGAACTCTCCTGGGGTACCATCACACATAATATTCCCTCATTTAGTGGATATTTTCACAAAAAAGTTAAATTTTCAAAAATCCAGAAAATTGGCTGAAAACGACTAAATATCAAGGACTCATTGGGCGAATCGCTCTGGAACTGAAATCGGAACGCTCACTCACATTTCCCCTATCTGAAAGCCTGATAAATGAAGGAAAAATGACTAAGTCCAAAAAAAAATTTTTTCAACTTTTTTCAATTTTACCCCCGTGGGATATATATTCTACCCACACACATTTGGAACTCTCCTGGGGTACCATCACACATAATATTCTCTCATTTAGTGGATATTTTCACAAAAAAGTGAAATTTTCAAAAATCCAGAAAATTGGCTGAAAACGACTAAATATCAAGGACTCATTGAGCGAATCGCTCTGGAACTGAAATCGGAACGCTCAGTGAGATTTCCCCTATCTGAAAGTCTGATAAACGCCGGAAAAATTACTAAGTCCAAAAAAAAAATTTTTTAAACTTTTTTCAATTTTATCCCCGTGGGATATATATTCTACCCACACACATTTGGAACTCTCCTGGGGTACCCTCACACATATTATTCCCTCATTTAGTGGATATTTTCACAAAAAAGTGAAATTTTCAAAAATCCAGAAAATTGGCTGAAAACGACTAAATATCAAGGACTCATTGGGCGAATCACTCTGGAAATGAAATCGGAACGCTCACTCACATTTCCCCTGTCTGAAAGTCTGATAAACGCCGGAATAAATGACTAAGTCCAAAAAAAAAATTTTTCAACTTTTTTCAATTTTACCCCGTGGGATATATATTCTACCCACACACATTTGGAACTCTCCTGGGGTACCATCACACATAATATTCCCTCATTTAGTGGATATTTTCACAAAAAAGTTAAATTTTCAAAAATCCAGAAAATTGGCTGAAAACGACTAAATATCAAGGACTCATTGGGCGAATCGCTCTGGAACTGAAATCGGAACGCTCACTCACATTTCCCCTATCTGAAAGCCTGATAAACGAAGGAAAAATTACTAAGTCCAAAAAAAAAATTTTTTAAACTTTTTTCAATTTTATCCCCGTGGGATATATATTCTACCCACACACATTTGGAACTCTCCTGGGGTACCCTCACACATATTATTCCCTCATTTAGTGGATATTTTCACAAAAAAGTGAAATTTTCAAAAATCCAGAAAATTGGCTGAAAACGACTAAATATCAAGGACTCATTGGGCGAATCGCTCTGGAACTGAAATCGGAACGCTCACTCACATTTCCCCTATCTGAAAGTCTGATAAACGCCGGAAAAATTACTAAGTCCAAAAAAAAATTTTTTTCAACTTTTTTCAATTTTATCCCCGTGGGATTTATATTCTACCCACACACATTTGGAACTCTCCTGGGGTACCCTCACACATATTATTCCCTCATTTAGTGGATATTTTCACAAAAAAGTGAAATTTTCAAAAATCCAGAAAGTTGGCTGAAAACGACTAAATATCAAGGACTCATTGGGCGAATCGCTCTGGAACTGAAATCGGAACGCTCACTCACATTTCCCCTATCTGAAAGTCTGATAAACGAAGGAAAAATGACTAAGTCCAAAAAAAAAATTTTTCAACTTTTTTCAATTTTACCCCCGTGGGATATATATTCTACCCACACACATTTGGAACTCTCCTGGTGTACCCTCACACATATTATTCTCTCATTTAGTGGATATTTTCACAAAAAAGTGAAATTTTCAAAAATCCAGAAAATTGGCTGAAAACGACTAAATATCAAGGACTCATTGGGCGAATCGCTCTGGAACTGAAATCGGAATGCTCACTGACATTTCCCCTATCTGAAAGTCTGATAGACGCTGGAAAAATTACTAAGTCCAAAAAAAAATTTTTTTCAACTTTTTTCAACTTTATCCCCGTGGGATTTATATTCTACCCACACACATTTGGAACTCTCCTGGGGTACTCTCACACATATTATTCTCTCATTTAGAGGATATTATTACAAAAAAGTGAAATTTTCAAAAATCCAGAAAATTGGCTGAAAACGACTAAATATCAAGGACTCATTGGGCGAATTGCTCTGGAACTGAAATCGGAACGCTCACTCACATTTCCCCTATCTGAAAGCCTGATAAACGAAGGAAAAATGACTAAGTCCCAAAAAAAATTTTTTTCAACTTTTTTCAATTTTATCCCCGTGGGATATATATTCTACCCACACACATTTGGAACTCTCCTTGGTTACCCTCACACATATTATTCCCTCATTTAGTGGATATTTTCACAAAAAAGTGAAATTTTCAAAAATCCAGAAAATTGGCTGAAAACGACTAAATATCAAGGACTCATTGGGCGAATCGCTCTGGAACTGAAATCTGAACGCTCACTGACATTTCCCCTATCTGAAAGTCTGATAAACGCCGCAAAAATGACTAAGTCCAAGAAAAATGTTTTTAAAACTTTTTTCAATTTTATCCCGTGCGATATATATTCTACCCACACACATTTGGAACTCTCCTGGGGTACCATCACACATAATATTCCCTCATTTAGTGGATATTTTCACAAAAAAGTTAAATTTTCAAAAATCCAGAAAATTGGCTGAAAACGACTAAATATCAAGGACTCATTGGGCGAATCGCTCTGGAACTGAAATCGGAACGCTCACTCACATTTCCCCTATCTGAAAGCCTGATGAACGAAGGAAAAATTACTAAGTCCAAAAAAAAAATTTTTTAAACTTTTTTCAATTTTATCCCCGTGGGATATATATTCTACCCACACACATTTGGAACTCTCCTGGGGTACCCTCACACATATTATTCCCTCATTTAGTGGATATTTTCACAAAAAAGTGAAATTTTCAAAAATCCAGAAAATTGGCTGAAAACGACTAAATATCAAGGACTCATTGGGCGAATCGCTCTGGAACTGAAATCGGAACGCTCACTCACATTTCCCCTATCTGAAAGTCTGATAAACGCCGGAAAAATTACTAAGTCCAAAAAAAAATTTTTTTCAACTTTTTTCAATTTTATCCCCGTGGGATTTATATTCTACCCACACACATTTGGAACTCTCCTGGGGTACCCTCACACATATTATTCCCTCATTTAGTGGATATTTTCACAAAAAAGTGAAATTTTCAAAAATCCAGAAAGTTGGCTGAAAACGACTAAATATCAAGGACTCATTGGGCGAATCGCTCTGGAACTGAAATCGGAACGCTCACTCACATTTCCCCTATCTGAAAGTCTGATAAACGAAGGAAAAATGACTAAGTCCAAAAAAAAAATTTTTCAACTTTTTTCAATTTTACCCCCGTGGGATATTTATTCTACCCACACACATTTGGAACTCTCCTGGTGTACCCTCACACATATTATTCTCTCATTTAGTGGATATTTTCACAAAAAAGTGAAATTTTCAAAAATCCAGAAAATTGGCTGAAAACGACTAAATATCAAGGACTCATTGGGCGAATCGCTCTGGAACTGAAATCGGAATGCTCACTGACATTTCCCCTATCTGAAAGTCTGATAGACGCTGGAAAAATTACTAAGTCCAAAAAAAAATTTTTTTCAACTTTTTTCAACTTTATCCCCGTGGGATTTATATTCTACCCACACACATTTGGAACTCTCCTGGGGTACTCTCACACATATTATTCTCTCATTTAGAGGATATTATTACAAAAAAGTGAAATTTTCAAAAATCCAGAAAATTGGCTGAAAACGACTAAATATCAAGGACTCATTGGGCGAATTGCTCTGGAACTGAAATCGGAACGCTCACTCACATTTCCCCTATCTGAAAGCCTGATAAACGAAGGAAAAATGACTAAGTCCCAAAAAAAATTTTTTTCAACTTTTTTCAATTTTATCCCCGTGGGATATATATTCTACCCACACACATTTGGAACTCTCCTTGGTTACCCTCACACATATTATTCCCTCATTTAGTGGATATTTTCACAAAAAAGTGAAATTTTCAAAAATCCAGAAAATTGGCTGAAAACGACTAAATATCAAGGACTCATTGGGCGAATCGCTCTGGAACTGAAATCGGAACGCTCACTCACATTTCCCCTATCTGAAAGTCTGATAAACGCTGGAAAAATTACTAAGTCCAAAAAAAAATTTTTTTCAACTTTTTTCAATTTTATCCCCGTGGGATTTATATTCTACCCACACACATTTGGAACTCTCCTGGGGTACCCTCACACATATTATTCCCTCATTTAGTGGATATTTTCACAAAAAAGTGAAATTTTCAAAAATCCAGAAAGTTGGCTGAAAACGACTAAATATCAAGGACTCATTGGGCGAATCGCTCTGGAACTGAAATCGGAATGCTCACTCACATTTCCCCTATCTGAAAGTCTGATAAACGAAGGAAAAATGACTAAGTCCAAAAAAAAAATTTTTCAACTTTTTTCAATTTTACCCCCGTGGGATATATATTCTACCCACACACATTTGGAACTCTCCTGGTGTACCCTCACACATATTATTCTCTCATTTAGAGGATATTATTACAAAAAAGTGAAATTTTCAAAAATCCAGAAAATTGGCTGAAAACGACTAAATATCAAGGACTCATTGGGCGAATCGCTCTGGAACTGAAATCGGAACGCTCACTCACATTTCCCCTATCTGAAAGCCTGATAAACGAAGGAAAAATGACTAAGTCCCCAAAAAAAATTTTTTTCAACTTTTTTCAATTTTATCCCCGTGGGATATATATTCTACCCACACACATTTGGAACTCTCCTTGGTTACCCTCACACATATTATTCCCTCATTTAGTGGATATTTTCACAAAAAAGTGAAATTTTCAAAAATCCAGAAAATTGGCTGAAAACGACTAAATATCAAGGACTCATTGGGCGAATCGCTCTGGAACTGAAATCTGAACGCTCACTGACATTTCCCCTATCTGAAAGTCTGATAAACGCCGCAAAAATGACTAAGTCCAAGAAAAATGTTTTTAAAACTTTTTTCAATTTTATCCCGTGCAATATATATTCTACCCACACACATTTGGAACTCTCCTGGGGTACCCTCACACATATTATTCCCTCATTTAGTGGATATTTTCACAAAAAAGTGAAATTTTCAAAAATCCAGAAAATTGGCTGAAAACGACTAAATATCAAGGACTCATTGGGCGAATCGCTCTGGAACTGAAATCTGAACGCTCACTGACATTTCCCCTATCTGAAAGTCTGATAAACGCCGGAAAAATGACTAAGTCCAAGAAAAAATTTTTTAAAACTTTTTTCAATTTTATCCCGTGGGATATATATTCTACCCACACACATTTGGAACTCTCCTGGGGTACCCTCACACATATTATTCCCTCATTTAGTGGATATTTTCACAAAAAAGTGAAATTTTCAAAAATCCTGAAAATTGGCTGAAAACGACTAAATATCAAGGACTCATTGGGCGAATCGCTCTGGAACTGAAATCGGAACACTCACTCACATTTCCCCTATCTGAAAGTCTGATAAACGCCGGACAAATGAATAAGTCCAAAAAAAAATTTTTTTCAACTTTTTTCAATTTTATCCCTGTGGGATATAAATTCTACCCACACACATTTGGAACTCTCTTGGGGTACCCTCACACATATTATTCCCTCATTTAGTGGATATTTTCACAAAAAAGTGAAATTTTTAAAAATCCAGAAATATGGCTGAAAGCGACTAAACATCAAGGACTCATTGGGCGAATCGCTCTGGAACTGAAATTGGAACGCTGACTGACATTTCCCCTATCTGAAAGTCTGATGAACGCCGGAAAAATTACTAAGTCCCAAAAAAAATTTTTTTCAACTTTTTTCAATTTTATCCCCGTGGGAAATATATTCTACCCACACACATTTGGAACTCTCCTTGGTTACCCTCACACATATTATTCCCTCATTTAGTGGATATTTTCACAAAAAAGTGAAATTTTCAAAAATCCAGAAAATTGGCTGAAAACGACTAAATATCAAGGACTCATTGGGCGAATCGCTCTGGAACTGAAATCTGAACGCTCACTGACATTTCCCCTATCTGAAAGTCTGATAAACGCCGCAAAAATGACTAAATCCAAGAAAAATGTTTTTAAAACTTTTTTCAATTTTATCCCGTGCGATATATATTCTACCCACACACATTTGGAACTCTCCTGGGGTACCATCACACATAATATTCCCTCATTTAGTGGATATTTTCACAAAAAAGTTAAATTTTCAAAAATCCAGAAAATTGGCTGAAAACGACTAAATATCAAGGACTCATTGGGCGAATCGCTCTGGAACTGAAATCGGAACGCTCACTCACATTTCCCCTATCTGAAAGCCTGATAAATGAAGGAAAAATGACTAAGTCCAAAAAAAAATTTTTTCAACTTTTTTCAATTTTACCCCCGTGGGATATATATTCTACCCACACACATTTGGAACTCTCCTGGGGTACCATCACACATAATATTCTCTCATTTAGTGGATATTTTCACAAAAAAGTGAAATTTTCAAAAATCCAGAAAATTGGCTGAAAACGACTAAATATCAAGGACTCATTGAGCGAATCGCTCTGGAACTGAAATCGGAACGCTCAGTGAGATTTCCCCTATCTGAAAGTCTGATAAACGCCGGAAAAATTACTAAGTCCAAAAAAAAATTTTTTAAACTTTTTTCAATTTTATCCCCGTGGGATATATATTCTACCCACACACATTTGGAACTCTCCTGGGGTACCCTCACACATATTATTCCCTCATTTAGTGGATATTTTCACAAAAAAGTGAAATTTTCAAAAATCCAGAAAATTGGCTGAAAACGACTAAATATCAAGGACTCATTGGGCGAATCGCTCTGGAACTGAAATCGGAACGCTCACTCACATTTCCCCTGTCTGAAAGTCTGATAAACGCCGGAATAAATGACTAAGTCCAAAAAAAAAATTTTTCAACTTTTTTCAATTTTACCCCGTGGGATATATATTCTACCCACACACATTTGGAACTCTCCTGGGGTACCCTCACACATATTATTCCCTTATTTAGTGGATATTTTCACAAAAAAGTGAAATTTTCAAAAATCCAGAATATTGGCTGAAAACGACTAAATATCAAGGACTCATTGGGCGAATCGCTCTGGAACTGAAATCGGAACGCTCACTCACATTTCCCCTATCTGAAAGTCTGATAAACGCCGGAAAAATTACTAAGTCCAAAAAAAAATTTTTTTCAACTTTTTTCAATTTTATCCCCGTGGGATTTATATTCTACCCACACACATTTGGAACTCTCCTGGGGTACCCTCACACATATTATTCCCTCATTTAGTGGATATTTTCACAAAAAAGTGAAATTTTCAAAAATCCAGAAAGTTGGCTGAAAACGACTAAATATCAAGGACTCATTGGGCGAATCGCTCTGGAACTGAAATCGGAACGCTCACTCACATTTCCCCTATCTGAAAGTCTGATAAACGAAGGAAAAATGACTAAGTCCAAAAAAAAAATTTTTCAACTTTTTTCAATTTTACCCCCGTGGGATATATATTCTACCCACACACATTTGGAACTCTCCTGGTGTACCCTCACACATATTATTCTCTCATTTAGTGGATATTTTCACAAAAAAGTGAAATTTTCAAAAATCCAGAAAATTGGCTGAAAACGACTAAATATCAAGGACTCATTGGGCGAATCGCTCTGGAACTGAAATCGGAACGCTCACTCACATTTCCCCTATCTGAAAGCCTGATAAACGAAGGAAAAATGACTAAGTCCAAAAAAAAATTTTTTCAACTTTTTTCAATTTTACCCCCGTGGGATATATATTCTACCCACACACATTTGGAACTCTCCTGGGGTACCATCACACATAATATTCTCTCATTTAGTGGATATTTTCACAAAAAAGTGAAATTTTCAAAAATCCAGAAAATTGGCTGAAAACGACTAAATATCAAGGACTCATTGAGCGAATCGCTCTGGAACTGAAATCGGAACGCTCAGTGAGATTTCCCCTATCTGAAAGTCTGATAAACGCCGGAAAAATTACTAAGTCCAAAAAAAAAATTTTTTAAACTTTTTTCAATTTTATCCCCGTGGGATATATATTCTACCCACACACATTTGGAACTCTCCTGGGGTACCCTCACACATATTATTCCCTCATTTAGTGGATATTTTCACAAAAAAGTGAAATTTTCAAAAATCCAGAAAATTGGCTGAAAACGACTAAATATCAAGGACTCATTGGGCGAATCGCTCTGGAACTGAAATCGGAACGCTCACTCACATTTCCCCTGTCTGAAAGTCTGATAAACGCCGGAATAAATGACTAAGTCCAAAAAAAAAATTTTTCAACTTTTTTCAATTTTACCCCGTGGGATATATATTCTACCCACACACATTTGGAACTCTCCTGGGGTACCCTCACACATATTATTCCCTTATTTAGTGGATATTTTCACAAAAAAGTGAAATTTTCAAAAATCCAGAATATTGGCTGAAAACGACTAAATATCAAGGACTCATTGGGCGAATCGCTCTGGAACTGAAATCGGAACGCTCACTCACATTTCCCCTATCTGAAAGTCTGATAAACGCCGGAAAAATTACTAAGTCCAAAAAAAAATTTTTTTCAACTTTTTTCAATTTTATCCCCGTGGGATTTATATTCTACCCACACACATTTGGAACTCTCCTGGGGTACCCTCACACATATTATTCCCTCATTTAGTGGATATTTTCACAAAAAAGTGAAATTTTCAAAAATCCAGAAAATTGGCTGAAAACGACTAAATATCAAGGACTCATTGAGCGAATCGCTCTGGAACTGAAATCGGAACGCTCAGTGAGATTTCCCCTATCTGAAAGTCTGATAAACGCCGGAAAAATTACTAAGTCCAAAAAAAAAAATTTTTAAACTTTTTTCAATTTTATCCCCGTGGGATATATATTCTACCCACACACATTTGGAACTCTCCTGGGGTACCCTCACACATATTATTCCCTCATTTAGTGGATATTTTCACAAAAAAGTGAAATTTTCAAAAATCCAGAAAATTGGCTGAAAACGACTAAATATCAAGGACTCATTGGGCGAATCGCTCTGGAACTGAAATCGGAATGCTCACTCACATTTCCCCTATCTGAAAGTCTGATAAACGAAGGAAAAATGACTAAGTCCAAAAAAAAAATTTTTCAACTTTTTTCAATTTTACCCCCGTGGGATATATATTCTACCCACACACATTTGGAACTCTCCTGGTGTACCCTCACACATATTATTCTCTCATTTAGTGGATATTTTCACAAAAAAGTGAAATTTTCAAAAATCCAGAAAATTGGCTGAAAACGACTAAATATCAAGGACTCATTGGGCGAATCGCTCTGGAACTGAAATCGGAATGCTCACTGACATTTCCCCTATCTGAAAGTCTGATAAACGCTGGAAAAATTACTAAGTCCAAAAAAAAATTTTTTTCAACTTTTTTCAATTTTATCCCCGTGGGATTTATATTCTACCCACACACATTTGGAACTCTCCTGGGGTACTCTCACACATATTATTCTCTCATTTAGAGGATATTATTTCAAAAAAGTGAAATTTTCAAAAATCCAGAAAATTGGCTGAAAACGACTAAATATCAAGGACTCATTGGGCGAATCGCTCTGGAACTGAAATCGGAACGCTCACTCACATTTCCCCTATCTGAAAGCCTGATAAACGAAGGAAAAATGACTAAGTCCCAAAAAAAATTTTTTTCAACTTTTTTCAATTTTATCCCCGTGGGATATATATTCTACCCACACACATTTGGAACTCTCCTTGGTTACCCTCACACATGTTATTCCCTCATTTAGTGGATATTTTCACAAAAAAGTGAAATTTTCAAAAATCCAGAAAATTGGCTGAAAACGACTAAATATCAAGGACTCATTGGGCGAATCGCTCTGGAACTGAAATCTGAACGCTCACTGACATTTCCCCTATCTGAAAGTCTGATAAACGCCGCAAAAATGACTAAGTCCAAGAAAAATGTTTTTAAAACTTTTTTCAATTTTATCCCGTGCGATATATATTCTACCCACACACATTTGGAACTCTCCTGGGGTACCATCACACATAATATTCCCTCATTTAGTGGATATTTTCACAAAAAAGTTAAATTTTCAAAAATCCAGAAAATTGGTTGAAAACGACTAAATATCAAGGACTCATTGGGCGAATCGCTCTGGAACTGAAATCGGAACGCTCACTCACATTTCCCCTATCTGAAAGCCTGATAAACGAAGGAAAAATTACTAAGTCCAAAAAAAAAATTTTTTAAACTTTTTTCAATTTTATCCCCGTGGGATATATATTCTACCCACACACATTTGGAACTCTCCTGGGGTACCCTCACACATATTATTCCCTCATTTAGTGGATATTTTCACAAAAAAGTGAAATTTTCAAAAATCCAGAAAATTGGCTGAAAACGACTAAATATCAAGGACTCATTGGGCGAATCGCTCTGGAACTGAAATCGGAACGCTCACTCACATTTCCCCTGTCTGAAAGTCTGATAAACGCCGGAATAAATGACTAAGTCCAAAAAAAAAATTTTTCAACTTTTTTCAATTTTACCCCGTGGGATATATATTCTACCCACACACATTTGGAACTCTCCTGGGGTACCCTCACACATATTATTCCCTCATTTAGTAGATATTTTCACAAAAAAGTGAAATTTTCAAAAATCCAGAAAGTTGGCTGAAAACGACTAAATATCAAGGACTCATTGGGCGAATCGCTCTGGAACTGAAATCGGAACGCTCACTCACATTTCCCCTATCTGAAAGTCTGATAAACGAAGGAAAAATGACTAAGTCCAAAAAAAAAATTTTTCAACTTTTTTCAATTTTACCCCCGTGGGATATATATTCTACCCACACACATTTGGAACTCTCCTGGTGTACCCTCACACATATTATTCTCTCATTTAGTGGATATTTTCACAAAAAAGTGAAATTTTCAAAAATCCAGAAAATTGGCTGAAAACGACTAAATATCAAGGACTCATTGGGCGAATCGCTCTGGAACTGAAATCGGAATGCTCACTGACATTTCCCCTATCTGAAAGTCTGATAAACGCTGGAAAAATTACTAAGTCCAAAAAAAAATTTTTTTCAACTTTTTTCAATTTTATCCCCTTGGGATTTATATTCTACCCACACACATTTGGAACTCTCCTGGGGTACTCTCACACATATTATTCTCTCATTTAGAGGATATTATTACAAAAAAGTGAAATTTTCAAAAATCCAGAAAATTGGCTGAAAACGACTAAATATCAAGGACTCATTGGGCGAATCGCTCTGGAACTGAAATCGGAACGCTCACTCACATTTCCCCTATCTGAAAGTCTGATAAACGCCGGAAAAATTACTAAGTCCAAAAAAAAATTTTTTTCAACTTTTTTCAATTTTATGCCCGTGGGATTTATATTCTACCCACACACATTTGGAACTCTCCTGGGGTACCCTCACACATATTATTCCCTCATTTAGTGGATATTTTCACAAAAAAGTGAAATTTTCAAAAATCCAGAAAGTTGGCTGAAAACGACTAAATATCAAGGACTCATTGGGCGAATCGCTCTGGAACTGAAATCGGAACGCTCACTCACATTTCCCCTATCTGAAAGTCTGATAAACGCCGCAAAAATGACTAAGTCCAAGAAAAATGTTTTTAAAACTTTTTTTAATTTTATCCCGTGCGATATATATTCTACCCACACACATTTGGAACTCTCCTGGGGTACCATCACACATAATATTCCCTCATTTAGTGGATATTTTCACAAAAAAGTTAAATTTTCAAAAATCCAGAAAATTGGCTGAAAACGACTAAATATCAAGGACTCATTGGGCGAATCGCTCTGGAACTGAAATCGGAACGCTCACTCACATTTCCCCTATCTGAAAGCCTGATAAACGAAGGAAAAATTACTAAGTCCAAAAAAAAAATTTTTTAAACTTTTTTCAATTTTATCCCCGTGGGATATATATTCTACCCACACACATTTGGAACTCTCCTGGGGTACCCTCACACATATTATTCCCTCATTTAGTGGATATTTTCACAAAAAAGTGAAATTTTCAAAAATCCAGAAAATTGGCTGAAAACGACTAAATATCAAGGACTCATTGGGCGAATCGCTCTGGAACTGAAATCGGAACGCTCACTCACATTTCCCCTGTCTGAAAGTCTGATAAACGCCGGAATAAATGACTAAGTCCAAAAAAAAAATTTTTTAAACTTTTTTCAATTTTACCCCGTGGGATATATATTCTACCCACACACATTTGGAACTCTCCTGGGGTACTCTCACACATATTATTCTCTCATTTAGTGGATATTATTACAAAAAAGTGAAATTTTCAAAAATCCAGAAAATTGGCTGAAAACGACTAAATATCAAGGACTCATTGGGCGAATCGCTCTGGAACTGAAATCGGAACGCTCACTCACATTTCCCCTATCTGAAAGCCTGATAAACGAAGGAAAAATGACTAAGTCCAAAAAAAAATTTTTTCAACTTTTTTCAATTTTACCCCCGTGGGATATATATTCTACCCACACACATTTGGAACTCTCCTGGGGTACCATCACACATAATATTCTCTCATTTAGTGGATATTTTCACAAAAAAGTGAAATTTTCAAAAATCCAGAAAATTGGCTGAAAACGACTAAATATCAAGGACTCATTGAGCGAATCGCTCTGGAACTGAAATCGGAACGCTCAGTGAGATTTCCCCTATCTGAAAGTCTGATAAACGCCGGAAAAATTACTTAGTCCAAAAAAAAAATTTTTTAAACTTTTTTCAATTTTATCCCCGTGGGATATATATTCTACCCACACACATTTGGAACTCTCCTGGGGTACCCTCACACATATTATTCCCTCATTTAGTGGATATTTTCACAAAAAAGTGAAATTTTCAAAAATCCAGAAAATTGGCTGAAAACGACTAAATATCAAGGACTCATTGGGCGAATCGCTCTGGAACTGAAATCGGAACGCTCACTCACATTTCCCCTGTCTGAAAGTCTGATAAACGCCGGAATAAATGACTAAGTCCAAAAAAAAAATTTTTCAACTTTTTTCAATTTTACCCCGTGGGATATATATTCTACCCACACACATTTGGAACTCTCCTGGGGTACCCTCACACATATTATTCCCTTATTTAGTGGATATTTTCACAAAAAAGTGAAATTTTCATAAATCCAGAAAATTGGCTGAAAACGACTAAATATCAAGGACTCATTGGGCGAATCGCTCTGGAACTGAAATCGGAACGCTCACTCACATTTCCCCTATCTGAAAGTCTGATAAACGCCGGAAAAATTACTAAGTCCAAAAAAAAATTTTTTTCAACTTTTTTCAATTTTATCCCCGTGGGATTTATATTCTACCCACACACATTTGGAACTCTCCTGGGGTACCCTCACACATATTATTACCTCATTTAGTGGATATTTTCACAAAAAAGTGAAATTTTCAAAAATCCAGAAAGTTGGCTGAAAACGACTAAATATCAAGGACTCATTGGGCGAATCGCTCTGGAACTGAAATCGGAACGCTCACTCACATTTCCCCTATCTGAAAGTCTGATAAACGAAGGAAAAATGACTAAGTCCAAAAAAAAATTTTTTCAACTTTTTTCAATTTTACCCCCGTGGGATATATATTCTGCCCACACACATTTGGAACTCTCCTGGTGTACCCTCACACATATTATTCTCTCATTTAGTGGATATTTTCACAAAAAAGTGAAATTTTCAAAAATCCAGAAAATTGGCTGAAAACGACTAAATATCAAGGACTCATTGGGCGAATCGCTCTGGAACTGAAATCGGAATGCTCACTGACATTTCCCCTATCTGAAAGTCTGATAAACGCTGGAAAAATTACTAAGTCCAAAAAAAAATTTTTTTCAACTTTTTTCAATTTTATCCCCGTGGGATTTATATTCTACCCACACACATTTGGAACTCTCCTGGGGTACTCTCACACATATTATTCTCTCATTTAGAGGATATTATTACAAAAAAGTGAAATTTTCAAAAATCCAGAAAATTGGCTGAAAACGACTAAATATCAAGGACTCATTGGGCGAATCGCTCTGGAACTGAAATCGGAATGCTCACTCACATTTCCCCTATCTGAAAGCCTGATAAACGAAGGAAAAATGACTAAGTCCCAAAAAAAATTTTTTTCAACTTTTTTCAATTTTATCCCCGTGGGATATATATTCTACCCACACACATTTGGAACTCTCCTTGGTTACCCTCACACATATTATTCCCTCATTTAGTGGATATTTTCACAAAAAAGTGAAATTTTAAAAAATCCAGAAAATTGGCTGAAAACGACTAAATATCAAGGACTCATTGGGCGAATCGCTCTGGAACTGAAATCTGAACGCTCACTGACATTTCCCCTATCTGAAAGTCTGATAAACGCCGCAAAAATGACTAAGTCCAAGAAAAATGTTTTTAAAACTTTTTTCAATTTTATCCCGTGCGATATATATTCTACCCACACACATTTGGAACTCTCCTGGGGTACCATCACACATAATATTCCCTCATTTAGTGGATATTTTCACAAAAAAGTTAAATTTTCAAAAATCCAGAAAATTGGCTGAAAACGACTAAATATCAAGGACTCATTGGGCGAATCGCTCTGGAACTGAAATCAGAATGCTCACTCACATTTCCCCTATCTGAAAGTCTGATAAACGCCGGAAAAATTGCTAAGTCCAAAAAAAAAATTTTTTCAACTTTTTTCAATTTTACCCCCGTGGGATATATATTCTACCCACACACATTTGGAACTCTCCTGGGGTACCCTCACACATATTATTCCCTTATTTAGTGGATATTTTCACAAAAAAGTTAAATTTTCAAAAATCCAGAAAATTGGTTGAAAACGACTAAATATCAAGGACTCATTGGGCGAATCGCTCTGGAACTGAAATCGGAACGCTCACTCACATTTCCCCTATCTGAAAGCCTGATAAACGAAGGAAAAATTACTAAGTCCAAAAAAAAAATTTTTTAAACTTTTTTCAATTTTATCCCCGTGGGATATATATTCTACCCACACACATTTGGAACTCTCCTGGGGTACCCTCACACATATTATTCCCTCATTTAGTGGATATTTTCACAAAAAAGTGAAATTTTCAAAAATCCAGAAAATTGGCTGAAAACGACTAAATATCAAGGACTCATTGGGCGAATCGCTCTGGAACTGAAATCGGAACGCTCACTCACATTTCCCCTGTCTGAAAGTCTGATAAACGCCGGAATAAATGACTAAGTCCAAAAAAAAAATTTTTCAACTTTTTTCAATTTTACCCCGTGGGATATATATTCTACCCACACACATTTGGAACTCTCCTGGGGTACCCTCACACATATTATTCCCTCATTTAGTAGATATTTTCACAAAAAAGTGAAATTTTCAAAAATCCAGAAAGTTGGCTGAAAACGACTAAATATCAAGGACTCATTGGGCGAATCGCTCTGGAACTGAAATCGGAACGCTCACTCACATTTCCCCTATCTGAAAGTCTGATAAACGAAGGAAAAATGACTAAGTCCAAAAAAAAAATTTTTCAACTTTTTTCAATTTTACCCCCGTGGGATATATATTCTACCCACACACATTTGGAACTCTCCTGGTGTACCCTCACACATATTATTCTCTCATTTAGTGGATATTTTCACAAAAAAGTGAAATTTTCAAAAATCCAGAAAATTGGCTGAAAACGACTAAATATCAAGGACTCATTGGGCGAATCGCTCTGGAACTGAAATCGGAATGCTCACTGACATTTCCCCTATCTGAAAGTCTGATAAACGCTGGAAAAATTACTAAGTCCAAAAAAAAATTTTTTTCAACTTTTTTCAATTTTATCCCCGTGGGATTTATATTCTACCCACACACATTTGGAACTCTCCTGGGGTACTCTCACACATATTATTCTCTCATTTAGAGGATATTATTACAAAAAAGTGAAATTTTCAAAAATCCAGAAAATTGGCTGAAAACGACTAAATATCAAGGACTCATTGGGCGAATCGCTCTGGAACTGAAATCGGAACGCTCACTCACATTTCCCCTATCTGAAAGTCTGATAAACGCCGGAAAAATTACTAAGTCCAAAAAAAAATTTTTTTCAACTTTTTTCAATTTTATGCCCGTGGGATTTATATTCTACCCACACACATTTGGAACTCTCCTGGGGTACCCTCACACATATTATTCCCTCATTTAGTGGATATTTTCACAAAAAAGTGAAATTTTCAAAAATCCAGAAAGTTGGCTGAAAACGACTAAATATCAAGGACTCATTGGGCGAATCGCTCTGGAACTGAAATCGGAACGCTCACTCACATTTCCCCTATCTGAAAGTCTGATAAACGCCGCAAAAATGACTAAGTCCAAGAAAAATGTTTTTAAAACTTTTTTCAATTTTATCCCGTGCGATATATATTCTACCCACACACATTTGGAACTCTCCTGGGGTACCATCACACATAATATTCCCTCATTTAGTGGATATTTTTACAAAAAAGTTAAATTTTCAAAAATCCAGAAAATTGGCTGAAAACGACTAAATATCAAGGACTCATTGGGCGAATCGCTCTGGAACTGAAATCGGAACGCTCACTCACATTTCCCCTATCTGAAAGCCTGATAAACGAAGGAAAAATTACTAAGTCCAAAAAAAAAATTTTTTAAACTTTTTTCAATTTTATCCCCGTGGGATATATATTCTACCCACACACATTTGGAACTCTCCTGGGGTACCCTCACACATATTATTCCCTCATTTAGTGGATATTTTCACAAAAAAGTGAAATTTTCAAAAATCCAGAAAATTGGCTGAAAACGACTAAATATCAAGGACTCATTGGGCGAATCGCTCTGGAACTGAAATCGGAACGCTCACTCACATTTCCCCTGTCTGAAAGTCTGATAAACGCCGGAATAAATGACTAAGTCCAAAAAAAAAATTTTTCAACTTTTTTCAATTTTACCCCGTGGGATATATATTCTACCCACACACATTTGGAACTCTCCTGGGGTACCCTCACACATATTATTCCCTCATTTAGTAGATATTTTCACAAAAAAGTGAAATTTTCAAAAATCCAGAAAGTTGGCTGAAAACGACTAAACATCAAGGACTCATTGGGCGAATCGCTCTGGAACTGAAATCGGAACGCTCACTCACATTTCCCCTATCTGAAAGTCTGATAAACGAAGGAAAAATGACTAAGTCCAAAAAAAAAATTTTTCAACTTTTTTCAATTTTACCCCCGTGGGATATATATTCTACCCACACACATTTGGAACTCTCCTGGTGTACCCTCACACATATTATTCTCTCATTTAGTGGATATTTTCACAAAAAAGTGAAATTTTCAAAAATCCAGAAAATTGGCTGAAAACGACTAAATATCAAGGACTCATTGGGCGAATCGCTCTGGAACTGAAATCGGAATGCTCACTGACATTTCCCCTATCTGAAAGTCTGATAAACGCTGGAAAAATTACTAAGTCCAAAAAAAAATTTTTTTCAACTTTTTTCAATTTTATCCCCGTGGGATTTATATTCTACCCACACACATTTGGAACTCTCCTGGGGTACTCTCACACATATTATTCTCTCATTTAGAGGATATTATTACAAAAAAGTGAAATTTTCAAAAATCCAGAAAATTGGCTGAAAACGACTAAATATCAAGGACTCATTGGGCGAATCGCTCTGGAACTGAAATCGGAACGCTCACTCACATTTCCCCTATCTGAAAGTCTGATAAACGCCGGAAAAATTACTAAGTCCAAAAAAAAATTTTTTTCAACTTTTTTCAATTTTATGCCCGTGGGATTTATATTCTACCCACACACATTTGGAACTCTCCTGGGGTACCCTCACACATATTATTCCCTCATTTAGTGGATATTTTCACAAAAAAGTGAAATTTTCAAAAATCCAGAAAGTTGGCTGAAAACGACTAAATATCAAGGACTCATTGGGCGAATCGCTCTGGAACTGAAATCGGAACGCTCACTCACATTTCCCCTATCTGAAAGTCTGATAAACGCCGCAAAAATGACTAAGTCCAAGAAAAATGTTTTTAAAACTTTTTTCAATTTTATCCCGTGCGATATATATTCTACCCACACACATTTGGAACTCTCCTGGGGTACCATCACACATAATATTCCCTCATTTAGTGGATATTTTTACAAAAAAGTTAAATTTTCAAAAATCCAGAAAATTGGCTGAAAACGACTAAATATCAAGGACTCATTGGGCGAATCGCTCTGGAACTGAAATCGGAACGCTCACTCACATTTCCCCTATCTGAAAGCCTGATAAACGAAGGAAAAATTACTAAGTCCAAAAAAAAAATTTTTTAAACTTTTTTCAATTTTATCCCCGTGGGATATATATTCTACCCACACACATTTGGAACTCTCCTGGGGTACCCTCACACATATTATTCCCTCATTTAGTGGATATTTTCACAAAAAAGTGAAATTTTCAAAAATCCAGAAAATTGGCTGAAAACGACTAAATATCAAGGACTCATTGGGCGAATCGCTCTGGAACTGAAATCGGAACGCTCACTCACATTTCCCCTGTCTGAAAGTCTGATAAACGCCGGAATAAATGACTAAGTCCAAAAAAAAAATTTTTTAAACTTTTTTCAATTTTACCCCGTGGGATATATATTCTACCCACACACATTTGGAACTCTCCTGGGGTACTCTCACACATATTATTCTCTCATTTAGTGGATATTATTACAAAAAAGTGAAATTTTCAAAAATCCAGAAAATTGGCTGAAAACGACTAAATATCAAGGACTCATTGGGCGAATCGCTCTGGAACTGAAATCGGAACGCTCACTCACATTTCCCCTATCTGAAAGCCTGATAAACGAAGGAAAAATGACTAAGTCCAAAAAAAAATTTTTTCAACTTTTTTCAATTTTACCCCCGTGGGATATATATTCTACCCACACACATTTGGAACTCTCCTGGGGTACCATCACACATAATATTCTCTCATTTAGTGGATATTTTCACAAAAAAGTGAAATTTTCAAAAATCCAGAAAATTGGCTGAAAACGACTAAATATCAAGGACTCATTGAGCGAATCGCTCTGGAACTGAAATCGGAACGCTCAGTGAGATTTCCCCTATCTGAAAGTCTGATAAACGCCGGAAAAATTACTAAGTCCAAAAAAAAAATTTTTTAAACTTTTTTCAATTTTATCCCCGTGGGATATATATTCTACCCACACACATTTGGAACTCTCCTGGGGTACCCTCACACATATTATTCCCTCATTTAGTGGATATTTTCACAAAAAAGTGAAATTTTCAAAAATCCAGAAAATTGGCTGAAAACGACTAAATATCAAGGACTCATTGGGCGAATCGCTCTGGAACTGAAATCGGAACGCTCACTCACATTTCCCCTGTCTGAAAGTCTGATAAACGCCGGAATAAATGACTAAGTCCAAAAAAAAAATTTTTCAACTTTTTTCAATTTTACCCCGTGGGATATATATTCTACCCACACACATTTGGAACTCTCCTGGGGTACCCTCACACATATTATTCCCTTATTTAGTGGATATTTTCACAAAAAAGTGAAATTTTCAAAAATCCAGAAAATTGGCTGAAAACGACTAAATATCAAGGACTCATTGGGCGAATCGCTCTGGAACTGAAATCGGAACGCTCACTCACATTTCCCCTATCTGAAAGTCTGATAAACGCCGGAAAAATTACTAAGTCCAAAAAAAAATTTTTTTCAACTTTTTTCAATTTTATCCCCGTGGGATTTATATTCTACCCACACACATTTGGAACTCTCCTGGGGTACCCTCACACATATTATTCCCTCATTTAGTGGATATTTTCACAAAAAAGTGAAATTTTCAAAAATCCAGAAAGTTGGCTGAAAACGACTAAATATCAAGGACTCATTGGGCGAATCGCTCTGGAACTGAAATCGGAAGGCTCACTCACATTTCCCCTATCTGAAAGTCTGATAAACGAAGGAAAAATGACTAAGTCCAAAAAAAAATTTTTTCAACTTTTTTCAATTTTACCCCCGTGGGATATATATTCTGCCCACACACATTTGGAACTCTCCTGGTGTACCCTCACACATATTATTCTCTCATTTAGTGGATATTTTCACAAAAAAGTGAAATTTTCAAAAATCCAGACAATTGGCTGAAAACGACTAAATATCAAGGACTCATTGGGCGAATCGCTCTGGAACTGAAATCGGAATGCTCACTGACATTTCCCCTATCTGAAAGTCTGATAAACGCTGGAAAAATTACTAAGTCCAAAAAAAAATTTTTTTCAACTTTTTTCAATTTTATCCCCGTGGGATTTATATTCTACCCACACACATTTGGAACTCTCCTGGGGTACTCTCACACATATTATTCTCTCATTTAGAGGATATTATTACAAAAAAGTGAAATTTTCAAAAATCCAGAAAATTGGCTGAAAACGACTAAATATCAAGGACTCATTGGGCGAATCGCTCTGGAACTGAAATCGGAATGCTCACTCACATTTCCCCTATCTGAAAGCCTGATAAACGAAGGAAAAATGACTAAGTCCCAAAAAAAATTTTTTTCAACTTTTTTCAATTTTATCCCCGTGGGATATATATTCTACCCACACACATTTGGAACTCTCCTTGGTTACCCTCACACATATTATTCCCTCATTTAGTGGATATTTTCACAAAAAAGTGAAATTTTAAAAAATCCAGAAAATTGGCTGAAAACGACTAAATATCAAGGACTCATTGGGCGAATCGCTCTGGAACTGAAATCTGAACGCTCACTGACATTTCCCCTATCTGAAAGTCTGATAAACGCCGCAAAAATGACTAAGTCCAAGAAAAATGTTTTTAAAACTTTTTTCAATTTTATCCCGTGCGATATATATTCTACCCACACACATTTGGAACTCTCCTGGGGTACCATCACACATAATATTCCCTCATTTAGTGGATATTTTCACAAAAAAGTTAAATTTTCAAAAATCCAGAAAATTGGCTGAAAACGACTAAATATCAAGGACTCATTGGGCGAATCGCTCTGGAACTGAAATCGGAACGCTCACTCACATTTCCCCTATCTGAAAGTCTGATAAACGCCGGAAAAATTACTAAGTCCAAAAAAAAATTTTTTTCAACTTTTTTCAATTTTATCCCCGTGGGATTTATATTCTACCCACACACATTTGGAACTCTCCTGGGGTACCCTCACACATATTATTCCCTCATTTAGTGGATATTTTCACAAAAAAGTGAAATTTTCAAAAATCCAGAAAGTTGGCTGAAAACGACTAAATATCAAGGACTCATTGGGCGAATCGCTCTGGAACTGAAATCGGAACGCTCACTCACATTTCCCCTATCTGAAAGTCTGATAAACGCCGCAAAAATGACTAAGTCCAAAAAAAAAATTTTTTTCAACTTTTTTCAATTTTATCCCCGTGGGATTTATATTCTACCCACACACATTTGGAACTCTCCTGGGGTACTCTCACACATATTATTCTCTCATTTAGAGGATATTATTACAAAAAAGTGAAATTTTCAAAAATCCAGAAAATTGGCTGAAAACGACTAAATATCAAGGACTCATTGGGCGAATCGCTCTGGAACTGAAATCGGAACGCTCACTCACATTTCCCCTATCTGAAAGCCTGATAAACGAAGGAAAAATGACTAAGTCCCAAAAAAAATTTTTTTCAACTTTTTTCAATTTTATCCCCGTGGGATATATATTCTACCCACACACATTTGGAACTCTCCTTGGTTACCCTCACACATATTATTCCCTCATTTAGTGGATATTTTCACAAAAAAGTGAAATTTTAAAAAATCCAGAAAATTGGCTGAAAACGACTAAATATCAAGGACTCATTGGGCGAATCACTCTGGAACTGAAATCTGAACGCTCACTGACATTTCCCCTATCTGAAAGTCTGATAAACGCCGCAAAAATGACTAAGTCCAAGAAAAATGTTTTTAAAACTTTTTTCAATTTTATCCCGTGCGATATATATTCTACCCACACACATTTGGAACTCTCCTGGGGTACCATCACACATAATATTCCCTCATTTAGTGGATATTTTCACAAAAAAGTTAAATTTTCAAAAATCCAGAAAATTGGCTGAAAACGACTAAATATCAAGGACTCATTGGGCGAATCGCTCTGGAACTGAAATCGGAATGCTCACTCACATTTCCCCTATCTGAAAGTCTGATAAACGCCGGAAAAATTGCTAAGTCCACAAAAAAAATTTTTTCAACTTTTTTCAATTTTACCCCCGTGGGATATATATTCTACCCACACACATTTGGAACTCTCCTGGGGTACCCTCACACATATTATTCCCTTATTTAGTGGATATTTTCACAAAAAAGTGAAATTTTCAAAAATTCAGAAAATTGGCTGAAAACGACTAAATATCAAGGACTCATTGGGCGAATCGCTCTGGAACTGAAATCGGAACGCTCACTCACATTTCCCCTATCTGAAAGTCTGATAAACGCCGGAAAAATTACTAAGTCCAAAAAAAAATTTTTTTCAACTTTTTTCAATTTTATCCCCGTGGGATTTATATTCTACCCACACACATTTGGAACTCTCCTGGGGTACCCTCACACATATTATTCCCTCATTTAGTGGATATTTTCACAAAAAAGTGAAATTTTCAAAAATCCAGAAAGTTGGCTGAAAACGACTAAATATCAAGGACTCATTGGGCGAATCGCTCTGGAACTGAAATCGGAACGCTCACTCACATTTCCCCTATCTGAAAGTCTGATAAACGCCGCAAAAATGACTAAGTCCAAGAAAAATGTTTTTAAAACTTTTTTCAATTTTATCCCGTGCGATATATATTCTACCCACACACATTTGGAACTCTCCTGGGGTACCATCACACATAATATTCCCTCATTTAGTGGATATTTTCACAAAAAAGTTAAATTTTCAAAAATCCAGAAAATTGGCTGAAAACGACTAAATATCAAGGACTCATTGGGCGAATCGCTCTGGAACTGAAATCGGAACGCTCACTCACATTTCCCCTATCTGAAAGCCTGATAAACGAAGGAAAAATTACTAAGTCCAAAAAAAAAATTTTTTACACTTTTTTCAATTTTATCCCCGTGGGATATATATTCTACCCACACACATTTGGAACTCTCCTGGGGTACCCTCACACATATTATTCCCTCATTTAGTGGATATTTTCACAAAAAAGTGAAATTTTCAAAAATCCAGAAAATTGGCTGAAAACGACTAAATATCAAGGACTCATTGGGCGAATCGCTCTGGAACTGAAATCGGAACGCTCACTCACATTTCCCCTGTCTGAAAGTCTGATAAACGCCGGAATAAATGACTAAGTCCAAAAAAAAAATTTTTTAAACTTTTTTCAATTTTACCCCGTGGGATATATATTCTACCCACACACATTTGGAACTCTCCTGGGGTACTCTCACACATATTATTCTCTCATTTAGTGGGTGTTATTACAAAAAAGTGAAATTTTCAAAAAACCAGAAAATTGGCTGAAAACGACTAAATATCAAGGACTCATTGGGCGAATCGCTCTGGAACTGAAATCGGAACGCTCACTGACATTTCCCCTATCTGAAAGTCTGATAAACGCCGCAAAAATGACTAAGTCCAAGAAAAATGTTTTTAAAACTTTTTTCAATTTTATCCCGTGCGATATATATTCTACCCACACACATTTGGAACTCTCCTGGGGTACCATCACACATAATATTCCCTCATTTAGTGGATATTTTCACAAAAAAGTTAAATTTTCAAAAATCCAGAAAATTGGCTGAAAACGACTAAATATCAAGGACTCATTGGGCGAATCGCTCTGGAACTGAAATCGGAATGCTCACTCACATTTCCCCTATCTGAAAGTCTGATAAACGCCGGAAAAATTGCTAAGTCCACAAAAAAAATTTTTTCAACTTTTTTCAATTTTACCCCCGTGGGATATATATTCTACCCACACACATTTGGAACTCTCCTGGGGTACCCTCACACATATTATTCCCTTATTTAGTGGATATTTTCACAAAAAAGTGAAATTTTCAAAAATTCAGAAAATTGGCTGAAAACGACTAAATATCAAGGACTCATTGGGCGAATCGCTCTGGAACTGAAATCGGAACGCTCACTCACATTTCCCCTATCTGAAAGTCTGATAAACGCCGGAAAAATTACTAAGTCCAAAAAAAAATTTTTTTCAACTTTTTTCAATTTTATCCCCGTGGGATTTATATTCTACCCACACACATTTGGAACTCTCCTGGGGTACCCTCACACATATTATTCCCTCATTTAGTGGATATTTTCACAAAAAAGTGAAATTTTCAAAAATCCAGAAAGTTGGCTGAAAACGACTAAATATCAAGGACTCATTGGGCGAATCGCTCTGGAACTGAAATCGGAACGCTCACTCACATTTCCCCTATCTGAAAGTCTGATAAACGCCGCAAAAATGACTAAGTCCAAGAAAAATGTTTTTAAAACTTTTTTCAATTTTATCCCGTGCGATATATATTCTACCCACACACATTTGGAACTCTCCTGGGGTACCATCACACATAATATTCCCTCATTTAGTGGATATTTTCACAAAAAAGTTAAATTTTCAAAAATCCAGAAAATTGGCTGAAAACGACTAAATATCAAGGACTCATTGGGCGAATCGCTCTGGAACTGAAATCGGAACGCTCACTCACATTTCCCCTATCTGAAAGCCTGATAAACGAAGGAAAAATTACTAAGTCCAAAAAAAAAATTTTTTACACTTTTTTCAATTTTTTCCCCGTGGGATATATATTCTACCCACACACATTTGGAACTCTCCTGGGGTACCCTCACACATATTATTCCCTCATTTAGTGGATATTTTCACAAAAAAGTGAAATTTTCAAAAATCCAGAAAATTGGCTGAAAACGACTAAATATCAAGGACTCATTGGGCGAATCGCTCTGGAACTGAAATCGGAACGCTCACTCACATTTCCCCTGTCTGAAAGTCTGATAAACGCCGGAATAAATGACTAAGTCCAAAAAAAAAATTTTTTAAACTTTTTTCAATTTTACCCCGTGGGATATATATTCTACCCACACACATTTGGAACTCTCCTGGGGTACTCTCACACATATTATTCTCTCATTTAGTGGGTGTTATTACAAAAAAGTGAAATTTTCAAAAAACCAGAAAATTGGCTGAAAACGACTAAATATCAAGGACTCATTGGGCGAATCGCTCTGGAACTGAAATCGGAACGCTCACTCACATTTCCCCTATCTGAAAGTCTGATAAACGCCGCAAAAATGACTAAGTCCAAGAAAAATGTTTTTAAAACTTTTTTCAATTTTATCCCGTGCGATATATATTCTACCCACACACATTTGGAACTCTCCTGGGGTACCATCACACATAATATTCCCTCATTTAGTGGATATTTTCACAAAAAAGTTAAATTTTCAAAAATCCAGAAAATTGGCTGAAAACGACTAAATATCAAGGACTCATTGGGCGAATCGCTCTGGAACTGAAATCGGAATGCTCACTCACATTTCCCCTATCTGAAAGCCTGATAAACGAAGGAAAAATGACTAAGTCCAAAAAAAAATTTTTTCAACTTTTTTCAATTTTACCCCCGTGGGATATATATTCTACCCACACACATTTGGAACTCTCCTGGGGTACCATCACACATAATATTCTCTCATTTAGTGGATATTTTCACAAAAAAGTGAAATTTTCAAAAATCCAGAAAATTGGCTGAAAACGACTAAATATCAAGGACTCATTGAGCGAATCGCTCTGGAACTGAAATCGGAACGCTCAGTGAGATTTCCCCTATCTGAAAGTCTGATAAACGCCGGAAAAATTACTAAGTCCAAAAAAAAAATTTTTTAAACTTTTTTCAATTTTATCCCCGTGGGATATATATTCTACCCACACACATTTGGAACTCTCCTGGGGTACCCTCACACATATTATTCCCTCATTTAGTGGATATTTTCACAAAAAAGTGAAATTTTCAAAAATCCAGAAAATTGGCTGAAAACGACTAAATATCAAGGACTCATTGGGCGAATCGCTCTGGAACTGAAATCGGAACGCTCACTCACATTTCCCCTGTCTGAAAGTCTGATAAACGCCGGAATAAATGACTAAGTCCAAAAAAAAAATTTTTCAACTTTTTTCAATTTTACCCCGTGGGATATATATTCTACCCACACACATTTGGAACTCTCCTGGGGTACCCTCACACATATTATTCCCTTATTTAGTGGATATTTTCACAAAAAAGTGAAATTTTCAAAAATCCAGAAAGTTGGCTGAAAACGACTAAATATCAAGGACTCATTGGGCGAATCGCTCTGGAACTGAAATCGGAACGCTCACTCACATTTCCCCTATTTGAAAGTCTGATAAACGAAGGAAAAATGACTAAGTCCAAAAAAAATTTTTTTCAACTTTTTTCAATTTTACCCCCGTGGGATATATATTCTACCCACACACATTTGGAACTCTCCTTGGTTACCCTCACACATATTATTCCCTCATTTAGTGGATATTTTCACAAAAAAGTGAAATTTTCAAAAATCCAGAAAATTGGCTGAAAACGACTAAATATCAAGGACTCATTGGGCGAATCGCTCTGGAACTGAAATCTGAACGCTCACTGACATTTCCCCTATCTGAAAGTCTGATAAACGCCGCAAAAATGACTAAGTCCAAGAAAAATGTTTTTAAAACTTTTTTCAATTTTATCCCGTGCGATATATATTCTACCCACACACATTTGGAACTCTCCTGGGGTACCATCACACATAATATTCCCTCATTTAGTGGATATTTTCACAAAAAAGTTAAATTTTCAAAAATCCAGAAAATTGGCTGAAAACGACTAAATATCAAGGACTCATTGGGCGAATCGCTCTGGAACTGAAATCGGAACGCTCACTCACATTTCCCCTATCTGAAAGTCTGATAAACGCCGCAAAAATGACTAAGTCCAAGAAAAATGTTTTTAAAACTTTTTTCAATTTTATCCCGTGCGATATATATTCTACCCACACACATTTGGAACTCTCCTGGGGTACCATCACACATAATATTCCCTCATTTAGTGGATATTTTCACAAAAAAGTTAAATTTTCAAAAATCCAGAAAATTGGCTGAAAACGACTAAATATCAAGGACTCATTGGGCGAATCGCTCTGGAACTGAAATCGGAACGCTCACTCACATTTCCCCTATCTGAAAGCCTGATAAACGAAGGAAAAATTACTAAGTCCAAAAAAAAATTTTTTTCAACTTTTTTCAATTTTACCCCCGTGGGATATATATTCTACCCACACACATTTGGAACTCTCCTGGGGTACCATCACACATAATATTCTCTCATTTAGTGGATATTTTCACAAAAAAGTGAAATTTTCAAAAATCCAGAAAATTGGCTGAAAACGACTAAATATCAAGGACTCATTGAGCGAATCGCTCTGGAACTGAAATCGGAATGCTCAGTGAGATTTCCCCTATCTGAAAGTCTGATAAACGCCGGAAAAATTACTAAGTCCAAAAAAAAAATTTTTTAAACTTTTTTCAATTTTATCCCCGTGGGATATATATTCTACCCACACACATTTGGAACTCTCCTGGGGTACCCTCACACATATTATTCCCTCATTTAGTGGATATTTTCACAAAAAAGTGAAATTTTCAAAAATCCAGAAAATTGGCTGAAAACGACTAAATATCAAGGACTCATTGGGCGAATCGCTCTGGAACTGAAATCGGAACGCTCACTCACATTTCCCCTGTCTGAAAGTCTGATAAACGCCGGAATAAATGACTAAGTCCAAAAAAAAATTTTTTTCAACTTTTTTCAATTTTATCCCCGTGGGATTTATATTCTACCCACACACATTTGGAACTCTCCTGGGGTACCCTCACACATATTATTCCCTCATTTAGTGGATATTTTCACAAAAAAGTGAAATTTTCAAAAATCCAGAAAGTTGGCTGAAAACGACTAAATATCAAGGACTCATTGGGCGAATCGCTCTGGAACTGAAATCGGAACGCTCACTCACATTTCCCCTATCTGAAAGTCTGATAAACGAAGGAAAAATGACTAAGTCCAAAAAAAAAATTTTTCAACTTTTTTCAATTTTACCCCCGTGGGATATATATTCTGCCCACACACATTTGGAACTCTCCTGGTGTACCCTCACACATATTATTCTCTCATTTAGTGGATATTTTCACAAAAAAGTGAAATTTTCAAAAATCCAGAAAATTGGCTGAAAACGACTAAATATCAAGGACTCATTGGGCGAATCGCTCTGGAACTGAAATCGGAATGCTCACTGACATTTCCCCTATCTGAAAGTCTGATAAACGCTGGAAAAATTACTAAGTCCAAAAAAAAAATTTTTTCAACTTTTTTCAATTTTATCCCCGTGGGATTTATATTCTACCCACACACATTTGGAACTCTCCTGGGGTACTCTCACACATATTATTCTCTCATTTAGAGGATATTATTACAAAAAAGTGAAATTTTCAAAAATCCAGAAAATTGGCTGAAAACGACTAAATATCAAGGACTCATTGGGCGAATCGCTCTGGAACTGAATTCGGAACGCTCACTCACATTTCCCCTATCTGAAAGTCTGATAAACGCCGCAAAAATGACTAAGTCCAAGAAAAATGTTTTTAAAACTTTTTTCAATTTTATCACGTGCGATATATATTCTACCCACACACATTTGGAACTCTCCTGGGGTACCATCACACATAATATTCCCTCATTTAGTGGATATTTTCACAAAAAAGTTAAATTTTCAAAAATCCAGAAAATTGGCTGAAAACGACTAAATATCAAGGACTCATTGGGCGAATCGCTCTGGAACTGAAATCGGAACGCTCACTCACATTTCCCCTATCTGAAAGCCTGATAAACGAAGGAAAAATTACTAAGTCCAAAAAAAAAATTTTTTAAACTTTTTTCAATTTTATCCCCGTGGGATATATATTCTACCCACACACATTTGGAACTCTCCTGGGGTACCCTCACACATATTATTCCCTCATTTAGTGGATATTTTCACAAAAAAGTGAAATTTTCAAAAATCCAGAAAATTGGCTGAAAACGACTAAATATCAAGGACTCATTGGGCGAATCGCTCTCGAACTGAAATCGGAATGCTCACTGACATTTCTCCTATCTGAAAGTCTGATAAACGCCGCAAAAATGACTAAGTCCAAGAAAAATGTTTTTAAAACTTTTTTCAATTTTATCCCGTGCGATATATATTCTACCCACACACATTTGGAACTCTCCTGGGGTACCATCACACATAATATTCCCTCATTTAGTGGATATTTTCACAAAAAAGTTAAATTTTCAAAAATCCAGAAAATTGGCTGAAAACGACTAAATATCAAGGACTCATTGGGCGAATCGCTCTGGAACTGAAATCGGAACGCTCACTCACATTTCCCCTATCTGAAAGCCTGATAAACGAAGGAAAAATTACTAAGTCCAAAAAAAAAATTTTTTAAACTTTTTTCAATTTTATCCCCGTGGGATATATATTCTACCCACACACATTTGGAACTCTCCTGGGGTACCCTCACACATATTATTCCCTCATTTAGTGGATATTTTCACAAAAAAGTGAAATTTTCAAAAATCCAGAAAATTGGCTGAAAACGACTAAATATCAAGGACTCATTGGGCGAATCGCTCTGGAACTGAAATCGGAATGCTCACTCACATTTCCCCTATCTGAAAGTCTGATAAACGCCGCAAAAATGACTAAGTCCAAGAAAAATGTTTTTAAAACTTTTTTCAATTTTATCCCGTGCGATATATATTCTACCCACACACATTTGGAACTCTCCTGGGGTACCATCACACATAATATTCCCTCATTTAGTGGATATTTTCACAAAAAAGTTAAATTTTCAAAAATCCAGAAAATTGGCTGAAAACGACTAAATATCAAGGACTCATTGGGCGAATCGCTCTGGAACTGAAATCGGAATGCTCACTCACATTTCCCCTATCTGAAAGTCTGATAAACGCCGGAAAAATTGCTAAGTCCAAAAAAAAAATTTTTTCAACTTTTTTCAATTTTACCCCCGTGGGATATATATTCTACCCACACACATTTGGAACTCTCCTGGGGTACCCTCACACATATTATTCCCTTATTTAGTGGATATTTTCACAAAAAAGTGAAATTTTCAAAAATCCAGAAAATTGGCTGAAAACGACTAAATATCAAGGACTCATTGAGCGAATCGCTCTGGAACTGAAATCGGAATGCTCAGTGAGATTTCCCCTATCTGAAAGTCTGATAAACGCCGGAAAAATTACTAAGTCCAAAAAAAAAATTTTTTAAACTTTTTTCAATTTTATCCCCGTGGGATATATATTCTACCCACACACATTTGGAACTCTCCTGGGGTAGCCTCACACATATTATTCCCTCATTTAGTGGATATTTTCACAAAAAAGTGAAATTTTCAAAAATCCAGAAAATTGGCTGAAAACGACTAAATATCAAGGACTCATTGGGCGAATCGCTCTGGAACTGAAATCGGAACGCTCACTCACATTTCCCCTGTCTGAAAGTCTGATAAACGCCGGAATAAATGACTAAGTCCAAAAAAAAAATTTTTCAACTTTTTTCAATTTTACCCCGTGGGATATATATTCTACCCACACACATTTGGAACTCTCCTGGGGTACCCTCACACATATTATTCCCTCATTTAGTGGATATTTTCACAAAAAAGTGAAATTTTCAAAAATCCAGAAAATTGGCTGAAAACGACTAAATATCAAGGACTCATTGGGCGAATCGCTCTGGAACTGAAATCGGAACGCTCACTCACATTTCCCCTGTCTGAAAGTCTGATAAACGCCGGAATAAATGACTAAGTCCAAAAAAAAAATTTTTCAACTTTTTTCAATTTTACCCCGTGGGATATATATTCTACCCACACACATTTGGAACTCTCCTGGGGTACCCTCACACATATTATTCCCTTATTTAGTGGATATTTTCACAAAAAAGTGAAATTTTCAAAAATCCAGAAAATTGGCTGAAAACGACTAAATATCAAGGACTCATTGGGCGAATCGCTCTGGAACTGAAATCGGAACGCTCACTGACATTTCCCCTATCTGAAAGTCTGATAAACGCCGCAAAAATGACTAAGTCCAAGAAAAATGTTTTTAAAACTTTTTTCAATTTTATCCCGTGCGATATATATTCTACCCACACACATTTGGAACTCTCCTGGGGTACCATCACACATAATATTCCCTCATTTAGTGGATATTTTCACAAAAAAGTTACATTTTCAAAAATCCAGAAAATTGGCTGAAAACGACTAAATATCAAGGACTCATTGGGCGAATCGCTCTGGAACTGAAATCAGAATGCTCACTCACATTTCCCCTATCTGAAAGTCTGATAAACGCCGGAAAAATTGCTAAGTCCAAAAAAAAAATTTTTTCAACTTTTTTCAATTTTACCCCCGTGGGATATATATTCTACCCACACACATTTGGAACTCTCCTGGGGTACCCTCACACATATTATTCCCTTATTTAGTGGATATTTTCACAAAAAAGTGAAATTTTCAAAAATTCAGAAAATTGGCTGAAAACGACTAAATATCAAGGACTCATTGGGCGAATCGCTCTGGAACTGAAATCGGAACGCTCACTCACATTTCCCCTATCTGAAAGTCTGATAAACGCCGGAAAAATTACTAAGTCCAAAAAAAAATTTTTTTCAACTTTTTTCAATTTTATCCCCGTGGGATTTATATTCTACCCACACACATTTGGAACTCTCCTGGGGTACCCTCACACATATTATTCCCTCATTTAGTGGATATTTTCACAAAAAAGTGAAATTTTCAAAAATCCAGAAACTTGGCTGAAAACGACTAAATATCAAGGACTCATTGGGCGAATCGCTCTGGAACTGAAATCGGAACGCTCACTCACATTTCCCCTATCTGAAAGTCTGATAAACGGCGCAAAAATGACTAAGTCCAAAAAAAAATTTTTTTCAACTTTTTTCAATTTTATCCCCGTGGGATTTATATTCTACCCACACACATTTGGAACTCTCCTGGGGTACTCTCACACATATTATTCTCTCATTTAGAGGATATTATTACAAAAAAGTGAAATTTTCAAAAATCCAGAAAATTGGCTGAAAACGACTAAATATCAAGGACTCATTGGGCGAATCGCTCTGGAACTGAAATCGGAACGCTCACTCACATTTCCCCTATCTGAAAGCCTGATAAACGAAGGAAAAATGACTAAGTCCCAAAAAAAATTTTTTTCAACTTTTTTCAATTTTATCCCTGTGGGATATATATTCTACCCACACACATTTGGAACTCTCCTTGGTTACCCTCACACATATTATTCCCTCATTTAGTGGATATTTTCACAAAAAAGTGAAATTTTAAAAAATCCAGAAAATTGGCTGAAAACGACTAAATATCAAGGACTCATTGGGCGAATCGCTCTGGAACTGAAATCTGAACGCTCACTGACATTTCCCCTATCTGAAAGTCTGATAAACGCCGCAAAAATGACTAAGTCCAAGAAAAATGTTTTTAAAACTTTTTTCAATTTTATCCCGTGCGATATATATTCTACCCACACACATTTGGAACTCTCCTGGGGTACCATCACACATAATATTCCCTCATTTAGTGGATATTTTCACAAAAAAGTTAAATTTTCAAAAATCCAGAAAATTGGCTGAAAACGACTAAATATCAAGGACTCATTGGGCGAATCGCTCTGGAACTGAAATCGGAATGCTCACTCACATTTCCCCTATCTGAAAGTCTGATAAACGCCGGAAAAATTGCTAAGTCCAAAAAAAAAATTTTTTCAACTTTTTTCAATTTTACCCCCGTGGGATATATATTCTACCCACACACATTTGGAACTCTCCTGGGGTACCCTCACACATATTATTCCCTTATTTAGTGGATATTTTCACAAAAAAGTGAAATTTTCAAAAATTCAGAAAATTGGCTGAAAACGACTAAATATCAAGGACTCATTGGGCGAATCGCTCTGGAACTGAAATCGGAACGCTCACTCACATTTCCCCTATCTGAAAGTCTGATAAACGCCGGAAAAATTACTAAGTCCAAAAAAAAATTTTTTTCAACTTTTTTCAATTTTATCCCCGTGGGATTTATATTCTACCCACACACATTTGGAACTCTCCTGGGGTACCCTCACACATATTATTCCCTCATTTAGTGGATATTTTCACAAAAAAGTGAAATTTTCAAAAATCCAGAAAGTTGGCTGAAAACGACTAAATATCAAGGACTCATTGGGCGAATCGCTCTGGAACTGAAATCGGAACGCTCACTCACATTTCCCCTATCTGAAAGTCTGATAAACGCCGCAAAAATGACTAAGTCCAAGAAAAATGTTTTTAAAACTTTTTTCAATTTTATCCCGTGCGATATATATTCTACCCACACACATTTGGAACTCTCCTGGGGTACCATCACACATAATATTCCCTCATTTAGTGGATATTTTCACAAAAAAGTTAAATTTTCAAAAATCCAGAAAATTGGCTGAAAACGACTAAATATCAAGGACTCATTGGGCGAATCGCTCTGGAACTGAAATCGGAACGCTCACTCACATTTCCCCTATCTGAAAGCCTGATAAACGAAGGAAAAATTACTAAGTCCAAAAAAAAAATTTTTTACACTTTTTTCAATTTTATCCCCGTGGGATATATATTCTACCCACACACATTTGGAACTCTCCTGGGGTACCCTCACACATATTATTCCCTCATTTAGTGGATATTTTCACAAAAAAGTGAAATTTTCAAAAATCCAGAAAATTGGCTGAAAACGACTAAATATCAAGGACTCATTGGGCGAATCGCTCTGGAACTGAAATCGGAACGCTCACTCACATTTCCCCTGTCTGAAAGTCTGATAAACGCCGGAATAAATGACTAAGTCCAAAAAAAAAATTTTTTAAACTTTTTTCAATTTTACCCCGTGGGATATATATTCTACCCACACACATTTGGAACTCTCCTGGGGTACTCTCACACATATTATTCTCTCATTTAGTGGGTGTTATTACAAAAAAGTGAAATTTTCAAAAATCCAGAAAATTGGCTGAAAACGACTAAATATCAAGGACTCATTGGGCGAATCGCTCTGGAACTGAAATCGGAACGCTCACTCACATTTCCCCTATCTGAAAGTCTGATAAACGCCGCAAAAATGACTAAGTCCAAGAAAAATGTTTTTAAAACTTTTTTCAATTTTATCCCGTGCGATATATATTCTACCCACACACATTTGGAACTCTCCTGGGGTACCATCACACATAATATTCCCTCATTTAGTGGATATTTTCACAAAAAAGTTAAATTTTCAAAAATCCAGAAAATTGGCTGAAAACGACTAAATATCAAGGACTCATTGGGCGAATCGCTCTGGAACTGAAATCGGAATGCTCACTCACATTTCCCCTATCTGAAAGCCTGATAAACGAAGGAAAAATGACTAAGTCCAAAAAAAAATTTTTTCAACTTTTTTCAATTTTACCCCCGTGGGATATATATTCTACCCACACACATTTGGAACTCTCCTGGGGTACCATCACACATAATATTCTCTCATTTAGTGGATATTTTCACAAAAAAGTGAAATTTTCAAAAATCCAGAAAATTGGCTGAAAACGACTAAATATCAAGGACTCATTGAGCGAATCGCTCTGGAACTGAAATCGGAACGCTCAGTGAGATTTCCCCTATCTGAAAGTCTGATAAACGCCGGAAAAATTACTAAGTCCAAAAAAAAAATTTTTTAAACTTTTTTCAATTTTATCCCCGTGGGATATATATTCTACCCACACACATTTGGAACTCTCCTGGGGTACCCTCACACATATTATTCCCTCATTTAGTGGATATTTTCACAAAAAAGTGAAATTTTCAAAAATCCAGAAAATTGGCTGAAAACGACTAAATATCAAGGACTCATTGGGCGAATCGCTCTGGAACTGAAATCGGAACGCTCACTCACATTTCCCCTGTCTGAAAGTCTGATAAACGCCGGAATAAATGACTAAGTCCAAAAAAAAAATTTTTCAACTTTTTTCAATTTTACCCCGTGGGATATATATTCTACCCACACACATTTGGAACTCTCCTGGGGTACCCTCACACATATTATTCCCTTATTTAGTGGATATTTTCACAAAAAAGTGAAATTTTCAAAAATCCAGAAAGTTGGCTGAAAACGACTAAATATCAAGGACTCATTGGGCGAATCGCTCTGGAACTGAAATCGGAACGCTCACTCACATTTCCCCTATTTGAAAGTCTGATAAACGAAGGAAAAATGACTAAGTCCAAAAAAAATTTTTTTCAACTTTTTTCAATTTTACCCCCGTGGGATATATATTCTACCCACACACATTTGGAACTCTCCTTGGTTACCCTCACACATATTATTCCCTCATTTAGTGGATATTTTCACAAAAAAGTGAAATTTTCAAAAATCCAGAGAATTGGCTGAAAACGACTAAATATCAAGGACTCATTGGGCGAATCGCTCTGGAACTGAAATCTGAACGCTCACTGACATTTCCCCTATCTGAAAGTCTGATAAACGCCGCAAAAATGACTAAGTCCAAGAAAAATGTTTTTAAAACTTTTTTCAATTTTATCCCGTGCGATATATATTCTACCCACACACATTTGGAACTCTCCTGGGGTACCATCACACATAATATTCCCTCATTTAGTGGATATTTTCACAAAAAAGTTAAATTTTCAAAAATCCAGAAAATTGGCTGAAAACGACTAAATATCAAGGACTCATTGGGCGAATCGCTCTGGAACTGAAATCGGAATGCTCACTCACATTTCCCCTATCTGAAAGCCTGATAAACGAAGGAAAAATGACTAAGTCCCAAAAAAAATTTTTTTCAACTTTTTTCAATTTTATCCCCGTGGGATATATATTCTACCCACACACATTTGGAACTCTCCTTGGTTACCCTCACACATATTATTCCCTCATTTAGTGGATATTTTCACAAAAAAGTGAAATTTTAAAAAATCCAGAAAATTGGCTGAAAACGACTAAATATCAAGGACTCATTGGGCGAATCGCTCTGGAACTGAAATCTGAACGCTCACTGACATTTCCCCTATCTGAAAGTCTGATAAACGCCGCAAAAATGACTAAGTCCAAGAAAAATGTTTTTAAAACTTTTTTCAATTTTATCCCGTGCGATATATATTCTACCCACACACATTTGGAACTCTCCTGGGGTACCATCACACATAATATTCCCTCATTTAGTGGATATTTTCACAAAAAAGTTAAATTTTCAAAAATCCAGAAAATTGGCTGAAAACGACTAAATATCAAGGACTCATTGGGCGAATCGCTCTGGAACTGAAATCAGAATGCTCACTCACATTTCCCCTATCTGAAAGTCTGATAAACGCCGGAAAAATTGCTAAGTCCAAAAAAAAAATTTTTTCAACTTTTTTCAATTTTACCCCCGTGGGATATATATTCTACCCACACACATTTGGAACTCTCCTGGGGTACCCTCACACATATTATTCCCTTATTTAGTGGATATTTTCACAAAAAAGTGAAATTTTCAAAAATTCAGAAAATTGGCTGAAAACGACTAAATATCAAGGACTCATTGGGCGAATCGCTCTGGAACTGAAATCGGAACGCTCACTCACATTTCCCCTATCTGAAAGTCTGATAAACGCCGGAAAAATTACTAAGTCCAAAAAAAAATTTTTTTCAACTTTTTTCAATTTTATCCCCGTGGGATTTATATTCTACCCACACACATTTGGAACTCTCCTGGGGTACCCTCACACATATTATTCCCTCATTTAGTGGATATTTTCACAAAAAAGTGAAATTTTCAAAAATCCAGAAAGTTGGCTGAAAACGACTAAATATCAAGGACTCATTGGGCGAATCGCTCTGGAACTGAAATCGGAACGCTCACTCACATTTCCCCTATCTGAAAGTCTGATAAACGCCGCAAAAATGACTAAGTCCAAAAAAAAATTTTTTTCAACTTTTTTCAATTTTATCCCCGTGGGATTTATATTCTACCCACACACATTTGGAACTCTCCTGGGGTACTCTCACACATATTATTCTCTCATTTAGAGTATATTATTACAAAAAAGTGAAATTTTCAAAAATCCAGAAAATTGGCTGAAAACGACTAAATATCAAGGACTCATTGGGCGAATCGCTCTGGAACTGAAATCGGAACGCTCACTCACATTTCCCCTATCTGAAAGCCTGATAAACGAAGGAAAAATGACTAAGTCCCAAAAAAAATTTTTTTCAACTTTTTTCAATTTTATCCCCGTGGGATATATATTCTACCCACACACATTTGGAACTCTCCTTGGTTACCCTCACACATATTATTCCCTCATTTAGTGGATATTTTCACAAAAAAGTGAAATTTTAAAAAATCCAGAAAATTGGCTGAAAACGACTAAATATCAAGGACTCATTGGGCGAATCGCTCTGGAACTGAAATCTGAACGCTCACTGACATTTCCCCTATCTGAAAGTCTGATAAACGCCGCAAAAATGACTAAGTCCAAGAAAAATGTTTTTAAAACTTTTTTCAATTTTATCCCGTGCGATATATATTCTACCCACACACATTTGGAACTCTCCTGGGGTACCATCACACATAATATTCCCTCATTTAGTGGATATTTTCACAAAAAAGTTAAATTTTCAAAAATCCAGAAAATTGGCTGAAAACGACTAAATATCAAGGACTCATTGGGCGAATCGCTCTGGAACTGAAATCGGAATGCTCACTCACATTTCCCCTATCTGAAAGTCTGATAAACGCCGGAAAAATTGCTAAGTCCAAAAAAAAAATTTTTTCAACTTTTTTCAATTTTACCCCCGTGGGATATATATTCTACCCACACACATTTGGAACTCTCCTGGGGTACCCTCACACATATTATTCCCTTATTTAGTGGATATTTTCACAAAAAAGTGAAATTTTCAAAAATTCAGAAAATTGGCTGAAAACGACTAAATATCAAGGACTCATTGGGCGAATCGCTCTGGAACTGAAATCGGAACGCTCACTCACATTTCCCCTATCTGAAAGTCTGATAAACGCCGGAAAAATTACTAAGTCCAAAAAAAAATTTTTTTCAACTTTTTTCAATTTTATCCCCGTGGGATTTATATTCTACCCACACACATTTGGAACTCTCCTGGGGTACCCTCACACATATTATTCCCTCATTTAGTGGATATTTTCACAAAAAAGTGAAATTTTCAAAAATCCAGAAAGTTGGCTGAAAACGACTAAATATCAAGGACTCATTGGGCGAATCGCTCTGGAACTGAAATCGGAACGCTCACTCACATTTCCCCTATCTGAAAGTCTGATAAACGCCGCAAAAATGACTAAGTCCAAGAAAAATGTTTTTAAAACTTTTTTCAATTTTATCCCGTGCGATATATATTCTACCCACACACATTTGGAACTCTCCTGGGGTACCATCACACATAATATTCCCTCATTTAGTGGATATTTTCACAAAAAAGTTAAATTTTCAAAAATCCAGAAAATTGGCTGAAAACGACTAAATATCAAGGACTCATTGGGCGAATCGCTCTGGAACTGAAATCGGAACGCTCACTCACATTTCCCCTATCTGAAAGCCTGATAAACGAAGGAAAAATTACTAAGTCCAAAAAAAAAATTTTTTACACTTTTTTCAATTTTATCCCCGTGGGATATATATTCTACCCACACACATTTGGAACTCTCCTGGGGTACCCTCACACATATTATTCCCTCATTTAGTGGATATTTTCACAAAAAAGTGAAATTTTCAAAAATCCAGAAAATTGGCTGAAAACGACTAAATATCAAGGACTCATTGGGCGAATCGCTCTGGAACTGAAATCGGAACGCTCACTCACATTTCCCCTGTCTGAAAGTCTGATAAACGCCGGAATAAATGACTAAGTCCAAAAAAAAAATTTTTTAAACTTTTTTCAATTTTACCCCGTGGGATATATATTCTACCCACACACATTTGGAACTCTCCTGGGGTACTCTCACACATATTATTCTCTCATTTAGTGGGTGTTATTACAAAAAAGTGAAATTTTCAAAAATCCAGAAAATTGGCTGAAAACGACTAAATATCAAGGACTCATTGGGCGAATCGCTCTGGAACTGAAATCGGAACGCTCACTCACATTTCCCCTATCTGAAAGTCTGATAAACGCCGCAAAAATGACTAAGTCCAAGAAAAATGTTTTTAAAACTTTTTTCAATTTTATCCCGTGCGATATATATTCTACCCACACACATTTGGAACTCTCCTGGGGTACCATCACACATAATATTCCCTCATTTAGTGGATATTTTCACAAAAAAGTTAAATTTTCAAAAATCCAGAAAATTGGCTGAAAACGACTAAATATCAAGGACTCATTGGGCGAATCGCTCTGGAACTGAAATCGGAATGCTCACTCACATTTCCCCTATCTGAAAGCCTGATAAACGAAGGAAAAATGACTAAGTCCAAAAAAAAATTTTTTCAACTTTTTTCAATTTTACCCCCGTGGGATATATATTCTACCCACACACATTTGGAACTCTCCTGGGGTACCATCACACATAATATTCTCTCATTTAGTGGATATTTTCACAAAAAAGTGAAATTTTCAAAAATCCAGAAAATTGGCTGAAAACGACTAAATATCAAGGACTCATTGAGCGAATCGCTCTGGAACTGAAATCGGAATGCTCAGTGAGATTTCCCCTATCTGAAAGTCTGATAAACGCCGGAAAAATTACTAAGTCCAAAAAAAAAATTTTTTAAACTTTTTTCAATTTTATCCCCGTGGGATATATATTCTACCCACACACATTTGGAACTCTCCTGGGGTACCCTCACACATATTATTCCCTCATTTAGTGGATATTTTCACAAAAAAGTGAAATTTTCAAAAATCCAGAAAATTGGCTGAAAACGACTAAATATCAAGGACTCATTGGGCGAATCGCTCTGGAACTGAAATCGGAACGCTCACTCACATTTCCCCTGTCTGAAAGTCTGATAAACGCCGGAATAAATGACTAAGTCCAAAAAAAAAATTTTTCAACTTTTTTCAATTTTACCCCGTGGGATATATATTCTACCCACACACATTTGGAACTCTCCTTGGTTACCCTCACACATATTATTCCCTCATTTAGTGGATATTTTCACAAAAAAGTGAAATTTTCAAAAATCCAGAAAATTGGCTGAAAACGACTAAATATCAAGGACTCATTGGGCGAATCGCTCTGGAACTGAAATCTGAACGCTCACTGACATTTCCCCTATCTGAAAGTCTGATAAACGCCGCAAAAATGACTAAGTCCAAGAAAAATGTTTTTAAAACTTTTTTCAATTTTATCCCGTGCGATATATATTCTACCCACACACATTTGGAACTCTCCTGGGGTACCATCACACATAATATTCCCTCATTTAGTGGATATTTTCACAAAAAAGTTAAATTTTCAAAAATCCAGAAAATTGGCTGAAAACGACTAAATATCAAGGACTCATTGGGCGAATCGCTCTGGAACTGAAATCGGAACGCTCACTCACATTTCCCCTATCTGAAAGTCTGATAAACGCCGCAAAAATGACTAAGTCCAAGAAAAATGTTTTTAAAACTTTTTTCAATTTTATCCCGTGCGATATATATTCTACCCACACACATTTGGAACTCTCCTGGGGTACCATCACACATAATATTCCCTCATTTAGTGGATATTTTCACAAAAAAGTTAAATTTTCAAAAATCCAGAAAATTGGCTGAAAACGACTAAATATCAAGGACTCATTGGGCGAATCGCTCTGGAACTGAAATCGGAACGCTCACTCACATTTCCCCTATCTGAAAGCCTGATAAACGAAGGAAAAATTACTAAGTCCAAAAAAAAATTTTTTTCAACTTTTTTCAATTTTACCCCCGTGGGATATATATTCTACCCACACACATTTGGAACTCTCCTGGGGTACCATCACACATAATATTCTCTCATTTAGTGGATATTTTCACAAAAAAGTGAAATTTTCAAAAATCCAGAAAATTGGCTGAAAACGACTAAATATCAAGGACTCATTGAGCGAATCGCTCTGGAACTGAAATCGGAATGCTCAGTGAGATTTCCCCTATCTGAAAGTCTGATAAACGCCGGAAAAATTACTAAGTCCAAAAAAAAAATTTTTTAAACTTTTTTCAATTTTATCCCCGTGGGATATATATTCTACCCACACACATTTGGAACTCTCCTGGGGTACCCTCACACATATTATTCCCTCATTTAGTGGATATTTTCACAAAAAAGTGAAATTTTCAAAAATCCAGAAAATTGGCTGAAAACGACTAAATATCAAGGACTCATTGGGCGAATCGCTCTGGAACTGAAATCGGAACGCTCACTCACATTTCCCCTATCTGAAAGTCTGATAAACGCCGGAAAAATTGCTAAGTCCAAAAAAAAATTTTTTTCAACTTTTTTCAATTTTATCCCCGTGGGATTTATATTCTACCCACACACATTTGGAACTCTCCTGGGGTACTCTCACACATATTATTCTCTCATTTAGAGGATATTATTACAAAAAAGTGAAATTTTCAAAAATCCAGAAAATTGGCTGAAAACGACTAAATATCAAGGACTCATTGGGCGAATCGCTCTGGAACTGAAATCGGAACGCTCACTCACATTTCCCCTGTCTGAAAGTCTGATAAACGCCGGAATAAATGACTAAGTCCAAAAAAAAATTTTTTTCAACTTTTTTCAATTTTATCCCCGTGGGATTTATATTCTACCCACACACATTTGGAACTCTCCTGGGGTACCCTCACACATATTATTCCCTCATTTAGTGGATATTTTCACAAAAAAGTGAAATTTTCAAAAATCCAGAAAGTTGGCTGAAAACGACTAAATATCAAGGACTCATTGGGCGAATCGCTCTGGAACTGAAATCGGAACGCTCACTCACATTTCCCCTATCTGAAAGTCTGATAAACGAAGGAAAAATGACTAAGTCCAAAAAAAAACTTTTTCAACTTTTTTCAATTTTACCCCCGTGGGATATATATTCTGCCCACACACATTTGGAACTCTCCTGGTGTACCCTCACACATATTATTCTCTCATTTAGTGGATATTTTCACAAAAAAGTGAAATTTTCAAAAATCCAGAAAATTGGCTGAAAACGACTAAATATCAAGGACTCATTGGGCGAATCGCTCTGGAACTGAAATCAGAATGCTCACTCACATTTCCCCTATCTGAAAGTCTGATAAACGCCGGAAAAATTGCTAAGTCCAAAAAAAAAATTTTTTCAACTTTTTTCAATTTTACCCCCGTGGGATATATATTCTACCCACACACATTTGGAACTCTCCTGGGGTACCCTCACACATATTATTCCCTTATTTAGTGGATATTTTCACAAAAAAGTGAAATTTTCAAAAATTCAGAAAATTGGCTGAAAACGACTAAATATCAAGGACTCATTGGGCGAATCGCTCTGGAACTGAAATCGGAACGCTCACTCACATTTCCCCTATCTGAAAGTCTGATAAACGCCGGAAAAATTACTAAGTCCAAAAAAAAATTTTTTTCAACTTTTTTCAATTTTATCCCCGTGGGATTTATATTCTACCCACACACATTTGGAACTCTCCTGGGGTACCCTCACACATATTATTCCCTCATTTAGTGGATATTTTCACAAAAAAGTGAAATTTTCAAAAATCCAGAAAGTTGGCTGAAAACGACTAAATATCAAGGACTCATTGGGCGAATCGCTCTGGAACTGAAATCGGAACGCTCACTCACATTTCCCCTATCTGAAAGTCTGATAAACGCCGCAAAAATGACTAAGTCCAAAAAAAAATTTTTTTCAACTTTTTTCAATTTTATCCCCGTGGGATTTATATTCTACCCACACACATTTGGAACTCTCCTGGGGTACTCTCACACATATTATTCTCTCATTTAGAGTATATTATTACAAAAAAGTGAAATTTTCAAAAATCCAGAAAATTGGCTGAAAACGACTAAATATCAAGGACTCATTGGGCGAATCGCTCTGGAACTGAAATCGGAACGCTCACTCACATTTCCCCTATCTGAAAGCCTGATAAACGAAGGAAAAATGACTAAGTCCCAAAAAAAATTTTTTTCAACTTTTTTCAATTTTATCCCCGTGGGATATATATTCTACCCACACACATTTGGAACTCTCCTTGGTTACCCTCACACATATTATTCCCTCATTTAGTGGATATTTTCACAAAAAAGTGAAATTTTAAAAAATCCAGAAAATTGGCTGAAAACGACTAAATATCAAGGACTCATTGGGCGAATCGCTCTGGAACTGAAATCTGAACGCTCACTGACATTTCCCCTATCTGAAAGTCTGATAAACGCCGCAAAAATGACTAAGTCCAAGAAAAATGTTTTTAAAACTTTTTTCAATTTTATCCCGTGCGATATATATTCTACCCACACACATTTGGAACTCTCCTGGGGTACCATCACACATAATATTCCCTCATTTAGTGGATATTTTCACAAAAAAGTTAAATTTTCAAAAATCCAGAAAATTGGCTGAAAACGACTAAATATCAAGGACTCATTGGGCGAATCGCTCTGGAACTGAAATCGGAATGCTCACTCACATTTCCCCTATCTGAAAGTCTGATAAACGCCGGAAAAATTGCTAAGTCCAAAAAAAAAATTTTTTCAACTTTTTTCAATTTTACCCCCGTGGGATATATATTCTACCCACACACATTTGGAACTCTCCTGGGGTACCCTCACACATATTATTCCCTTATTTAGTGGATATTTTCACAAAAAAGTGAAATTTTCAAAAATTCAGAAAATTGGCTGAAAACGACTAAATATCAAGGACTCATTGGGCGAATCGCTCTGGAACTGAAATCGGAACGCTCACTCACATTTCCCCTATCTGAAAGTCTGATAAACGCCGGAAAAATTACTAAGTCCAAAAAAAAATTTTTTTCAACTTTTTTCAATTTTATCCCCGTGGGATTTATATTCTACCCACACACATTTGGAACTCTCCTGGGGTACCCTCACACATATTATTCCCTCATTTAGTGGATATTTTCACAAAAAAGTGAAATTTTCAAAAATCCAGAAAGTTGGCTGAAAACGACTAAATATCAAGGACTCATTGGGCGAATCGCTCTGGAACTGAAATCGGAACGCTCACTCACATTTCCCCTATCTGAAAGTCTGATAAACGCCGCAAAAATGACTAAGTCCAAGAAAAATGTTTTTAAAACTTTTTTCAATTTTATCCCGTGCGATATATATTCTACCCACACACATTTGGAACTCTCCTGGGGTACCATCACACATAATATTCCCTCATTTAGTGGATATTTTCACAAAAAAGTTAAATTTTCAAAAATCCAGAAAATTGGCTGAAAACGACTAAATATCAAGGACTCATTGGGCGAATCGCTCTGGAACTGAAATCGGAACGCTCACTCACATTTCCCCTATCTGAAAGCCTGATAAACGAAGGAAAAATTACTAAGTCCAAAAAAAAAATTTTTTACACTTTTTTCAATTTTATCCCCGTGGGATATATATTCTACCCACACACATTTGGAACTCTCCTGGGGTACCCTCACACATATTATTCCCTCATTTAGTGGATATTTTCACAAAAAAGTGAAATTTTCAAAAATCCAGAAAATTGGCTGAAAACGACTAAATATCAAGGACTCATTGGGCGAATCGCTCTGGAACTGAAATCGGAACGCTCACTCACATTTCCCCTGTCTGAAAGTCTGATAAACGCCGGAATAAATGACTAAGTCCAAAAAAAAAATTTTTTAAACTTTTTTCAATTTTACCCCGTGGGATATATATTCTACCCACACACATTTGGAACTCTCCTGGGGTACTCTCACACATATTATTCTCTCATTTAGTGGGTGTTATTACAAAAAAGTGAAATTTTCAAAAATCCAGAAAATTGGCTGAAAACGACTAAATATCAAGGACTCATTGGGCGAATCGCTCTGGAACTGAAATCGGAACGCTCACTCACATTTCCCCTATCTGAAAGTCTGATAAACGCCGCAAAAATGACTAAGTCCAAGAAAAATGTTTTTAAAACTTTTTTCAATTTTATCCCGTGCGATATATATTCTACCCACACACATTTGGAACTCTCCTGGGGTACCATCACACATAATATTCCCTCATTTAGTGGATATTTTCACAAAAAAGTTAAATTTTCAAAAATCCAGAAAATTGGCTGAAAACGACTAAATATCAAGGACTCATTGGGCGAATCGCTCTGGAACTGAAATCGGAATGCTCACTCACATTTCCCCTATCTGAAAGCCTGATAAACGAAGGAAAAATGACTAAGTCCAAAAAAAAATTTTTTCAACTTTTTTCAATTTTACCCCCGTGGGATATATATTCTACCCACACACATTTGGAACTCTCCTGGGGTACCATCACACATAATATTCTCTCATTTAGTGGATATTTTCACAAAAAAGTGAAATTTTCAAAAATCCAGAAAATTGGCTGAAAACGACTAAATATCAAGGACTCATTGAGCGAATCGCTCTGGAACTGAAATCGGAATGCTCAGTGAGATTTCCCCTATCTGAAAGTCTGATAAACGCCGGAAAAATTACTAAGTCCAAAAAAAAAATTTTTTAAACTTTTTTCAATTTTATCCCCGTGGGATATATATTCTACCCACACACATTTGGAACTCTCCTGGGGTACCCTCACACATATTATTCCCTCATTTAGTGGATATTTTCACAAAAAAGTGAAATTTTCAAAAATCCAGAAAATTGGCTGAAAACGACTAAATATCAAGGACTCATTGGGCGAATCGCTCTGGAACTGAAATCGGAACGCTCACTCACATTTCCCCTGTCTGAAAGTCTGATAAACGCCGGAATAAATGACTAAGTCCAAAAAAAAAATTTTTCAACTTTTTTCAATTTTACCCCGTGGGATATATATTCTACCCACACACATTTGGAACTCTCCTTGGTTACCCTCACACATATTATTCCCTCATTTAGTGGATATTTTCACAAAAAAGTGAAATTTTCAAAAATCCAGAAAATTGGCTGAAAACGACTAAATATCAAGGACTCATTGGGCGAATCGCTCTGGAACTGAAATCTGAACGCTCACTGACATTTCCCCTATCTGAAAGTCTGATAAACGCCGCAAAAATGACTAAGTCCAAGAAAAATGTTTTTAAAACTTTTTTCAATTTTATCCCGTGCGATATATATTCTACCCACACACATTTGGAACTCTCCTGGGGTACCATCACACATAATATTCCCTCATTTAGTGGATATTTTCACAAAAAAGTTAAATTTTCAAAAATCCAGAAAATTGGCTGAAAACGACTAAATATCAAGGACTCATTGGGCGAATTGCTCTGGAACTGAAATCGGAACGCTCACTCACATTTCCCCTATCTGAAAGTCTGATAAACGCCGCAAAAATGACTAAGTCCAAGAAAAATGTTTTTAAAACTTTTTTCAATTTTATCCCGTGCGATATATATTCTACCCACACACATTTGGAACTCTCCTGGGGTACCATCACACATAATATTCCCTCATTTAGTGGATATTTTCACAAAAAAGTTAAATTTTCAAAAATCCAGAAAATTGGCTGAAAACGACTAAATATCAAGGACTCATTGGGCGAATCGCTCTGGAACTGAAATCGGAACGCTCACTCACATTTCCCCTATCTGAAAGCCTGATAAACGAAGGAAAAATTACTAAGTCCAAAAAAAAATTTTTTTCAACTTTTTTCAATTTTACCCCCGTGGGATATATATTCTACCCACACACATTTGGAACTCTCCTGGGGTACCATCACACATAATATTCTCTCATTTAGTGGATATTTTCACAAAAAAGTGAAATTTTCAAAAATCCAGAAAATTGGCTGAAAACGACTAAATATCAAGGACTCATTGAGCGAATCGCTCTGGAACTGAAATCGGAATGCTCAGTGAGATTTCCCCTATCTGAAAGTCTGATAAACGCCGGAAAAATTACTAAGTCCAAAAAAAAAATTTTTTAAACTTTTTTCAATTTTATCCCCGTGGGATATATATTCTACCCACACACATTTGGAACTCTCCTGGGGTACCCTCACACATATTATTCCCTCATTTAGTGGATATTTTCACAAAAAAGTGAAATTTTCAAAAATCCAGAAAATTGGCTGAAAACGACTAAATATCAAGGACTCATTGGGCGAATCGCTCTGGAACTGAAATCGGAACGCTCACTCACATTTCCCCTATCTGAAAGTCTGATAAACGCCGGAAAAATTACTAAGTCCAAAAAAAAATTTTTTTCAACTTTTTTCAATTTTATCCCCGTGGGATTTATATTCTACCCACACACATTTGGAACTCTCCTGGGGTACTCTCACACATATTATTCTCTCATTTAGAGGATATTATTACAAAAAAGTGAAATTTTCAAAAATCCAGAAAATTGGCTGAAAACGACTAAATATCAAGGACTCATTGGGCGAATCGCTCTGGAACTGAAATCGGAACGCTCACTCACATTTCCCCTGTCTGAAAGTCTGATAAACGCCGGAATAAATGACTAAGTCCAAAAAAAAATTTTTTTCAACTTTTTTCAATTTTATCCCCGTGGGATTTATATTCTACCCACACACATTTGGAACTCTCCTGGGGTACCCTCACACATATTATTCCCTCATTTAGTGGATATTTTCACAAAAAAGTGAAATTTTCAAAAATCCAGAAAGTTGGCTGAAAACGACTAAATATCAAGGACTCATTGGGCGAATCGCTCTGGAACTGAAATCGGAACGCTCACTCACATTTCCCCTATCTGAAAGTCTGATAAACGAAGGAAAAATGACTAAGTCCAAAAAAAAAATTTTTCAACTTTTTTCAATTTTACCCCCGTGGGATATATATTCTGCCCACACACATTTGGAACTCTCCTGGTGTACCCTCACACATATTATTCTCTCATTTAGTGGATATTTTCACAAAAAAGTGAAATTTTCAAAAATCCAGAAAATTGGCTGAAAACGACTAAATATCAAGGACTCATTGGGCGAATCGCTCTGGAACTGAAATCGGAATGCTCACTGACATTTCCCCTATCTGAAAGTCTGATAAACGCTGGAAAAATTACTAAGTCCAAAAAAAAATTTTTTTCAACTTTTTTCAATTTTATCCCCGTGGGATTTATATTCTACCCACACACATTTGGAACTCTCCTGGGGTACTCTCACACATATTATTCTCTCATTTAGAGGATATTATTACAAAAAAGTGAAATTTTCAAAAATCCAGAAAATTGGCTGAAAACGACTAAATATCAAGGACTCATTGGGCGAATCGCTCTGGAACTGAATTCGGAACGCTCACTCACATTTCCCCTATCTGAAAGTCTGATAAACGCCGCAAAAATGACTAAGTCCAAGAAAAATGTTTTTAAAACTTTTTTCAATTTTATCCCGTGCGATATATATTCTACCCACACACATTTGGAACTCTCCTGGGGTACCATCACACATAATATTCCCTCATTTAGTGGATATTTTCACAAAAAAGTTAAATTTTCAAAAATCCAGAAAATTGGCTGAAAACGACTAAATATCAAGGAATCATTGGGCGAATCGCTCTGGAACTGAAATCGGAACGCTCACTCACATTTCCCCTATCTGAAAGCCTGATAAACGAAGGAAAAATTACTAAGTCCAAAAAAAAAATTTTTTAAACTTTTTTCAATTTTATCCCCGTGGGATATATATTCTACCCACACACATTTGGAACTCTCCTGGGGTACCCTCACACATATTATTCCCTCATTTAGTGGATATTTTCACAAAAAAGTGAAATTTTCAAAAATCCAGAAAATTGGCTGAAAACGACTAAATATCAAGGACTCATTGGGCGAATCGCTCTCGAACTGAAATCGGAATGCTCACTGACATTTCTCCTATCTGAAAGTCTGATAAACGCCGCAAAAATGACTAAGTCCAAGAAAAATGTTTTTAAAACTTTTTTCAATTTTATCCCGTGCGATATATATTCTACCCACACACATTTGGAACTCTCCTGGGGTACCATCACACATAATATTCCCTCATTTAGTGGATATTTTCACAAAAAAGTTAAATTTTCAAAAATCCAGAAAATTGGCTGAAAACGACTAAATATCAAGGACTCATTGGGCGAATCGCTCTGGAACTGAAATCGGAACGCTCACTCACATTTCCCCTATCTGAAAGCCTGATAAACGAAGGAAAAATTACTAAGTCCAAAAAAAAAATTTTTTAAACTTTTTTCAATTTTATCCCCGTGGGATATATATTCTACCCACACACATTTGGAACTCTCCTGGGGTACCCTCACACATATTATTCCCTCATTTAGTGGATATTTTCACAAAAAAGTGAAATTTCAAAAATCCAGAAAATTGGCTGAAAACGACTAAATATCAAGGACTCATTGGGCGAATCGCTCTGGAACTGAAATCGGAATGCTCACTCACATTTCCCCTATCTGAAAGTCTGATAAACGCCGCAAAAATGACTAAGTCCAAGAAAAATGTTTTTAAAACTTTTTTCAATTTTATCCCGTGCGATATATATTCTACCCACACACATTTGGAACTCTCCTGGGGTACCATCACACATAATATTCCCTCATTTAGTGGATATTTTCACAAAAAAGTTAAATTTTCAAAAATCCAGAAAATTGGCTGAAAACGACTAAATATCAAGGACTCATTGGGCGAATCGCTCTGGAACTGAAATCGGAACGCTCACTCACATTTCCCCTATCTGAAAGCCTGATAAACGAAGGAAAAATGACTAAGTCCAAAAAAAAATTTTTTCAACTTTTTTCAATTTTACCCCCGTGGGATATATATTCTACCCACACACATTTGGAACTCTCCTGGGGTACCATCACACATAATATTCTCTCATTTAGTGGATATTTTCACAAAAAAGTGAAATTTTCAAAAATCCAGAAAATTGGCTGAAAACGACTAAATATCAAGGACTCATTGAGCGAATCGCTCTGGAACTGAAATCGGAATGCTCAGTGAGATTTCCCCTATCTGAAAGTCTGATAAACGCCGGAAAAATTACTAAGTCCAAAAAAAAAATTTTTTAAACTTTTTTCAATTTTATCCCCGTGGGATATATATTCTACCCACACACATTTGGAACTCTCCTGGGGTAGCCTCACACATATTATTCCCTCATTTAGTGGATATTTTCACAAAAAAGTGAAATTTTCAAAAATCCAGAAAATTGGCTGAAAACGACTAAATATCAAGGACTCATTGGGCGAATCGCTCTGGAACTGAAATCGGAACGCTCACTCACATTTCCCCTGTCTGAAAGTCTGATAAACGCCGGAATAAATGACTAAGTCCAAAAAAAAAATTTTTCAACTTTTTTCAATTTTACCCCGTGGGATATATATTCTACCCACACACATTTGGAACTCTCCTGGGGTACCCTCACACATATTATTCCCTTATTTAGTGGATATTTTCACAAAAAAGTGAAATTTTCAAAAATCCAGAAAATTGGCTGAAAACGACTAAATATCAAGGACTCATTGGGCGAATCGCTCTGGAACTGAAATCGGAACGCTCACTCACATTTCCCCTATCTGAAAGTCTGATAAACGCCGGAAAAATTACTAAGTCCAAAAAAAAATTTTTTTCAACTTTTTTCAATTTTATCCCCGTGGGATTTATATTCTACCCACACACATTTGGAACTCTCCTGGGGTACCCTCACACATATTATTCCCTCATTTAGTGGATATTTTCACAAAAAAGTGAAATTTTCAAAAATCCAGAAAGTTGGCTGAAAACGACTAAATATCAAGGACTCATTGGGCGAATCGCTCTGGAACTGAAATCGGAACGCTCACTCACATTTCCCCTATCTGAAAGTCTGATAAACGAAGGAAAAATGACTAAGTCCAAAAAAAAAATTTTTCAACTTTTTTCAATTTTACCCCCGTGGGATATATATTCTGCCCACACACATTTGGAACTCTCCTGGTGTACCCTCACACATATTATTCTCTCATTTAGTGGATATTTTCACAAAAAAGTGAAATTTTCAAAAATCCAGAAAATTGGCTGAAAACGACTAAATATCAAGGACTCATTGGGCGAATCGCTCTGGAACTGAAATCGGAATGCTCACTGACATTTCCCCTATCTGAAAGTCTGATAAACGCTGGAAAAATTACTAAGTCCAAAAAAAAATTTTTTTCAACTTTTTTCAATTTTATCCCCGTGGGATTTATATTCTACCCACACACATTTGGAACTCTCCTGGGGTACCATCACACATATTATTCCCTCATTTAGTGGATATTTTCACAAAAAAGTTAAATTTTCAAAAATCCAGAAAATTGGCTGAAAACGACTAAATATCAAGGACTCATTGGGCGAATCGCTCTGGAACTGAAATCGGAACGCTCACTCACATTTCCCCTATCTGAAAGCCTGATAAACGAAGGAAAAATTACTAAGTCCAAAAAAAAAATTTTTTAAACTTTTTTCAATTTTATCCCCGTGGGATATATATTCTACCCACACACATTTGGAACTCTCCTGGGGTACCCTCACACATATTATTCCCTCATTTAGTGGATATTTTCACAAAAAAGTGAAATTTTCAAAAATCCAGAAAATTGGCTGAAAACGACTAAATATCAAGGACTCATTGGGCGAATCGCTCTGGAACTGAAATCGGAACGCTCACTCACATTTCCCCTATCTGAAAGTCTGATAAACGCCGCAAAAATGACTAAGTCCAAGAAAAATGTTTTTAAAACTTTTTTCAATTTTATCCCGTGCGATATATATTCTACCCACACACATTTGGAACTCTCCTGGGGTACCATCACACATAATATTCCCTCATTTAGTGGATATTTTCACAAAAAAGTTAAATTTTCAAAAATCCAGAAAATTGGCTGAAAACGACTAAATATCAAGGACTCATTGGGCGAATCGCTCTGGAACTGAAATCGGAACGCTCACTCACATTTCCCCTATCTGAAAGCCTGATAAACGAAGGAAAAATGACTAAGTCCAAAATAAAATTTTTTCAACTTTTTTCAATTTTACCCCCGTGGGATATATATTCTACCCACACACATTTGGAACTCTCCTGGGGTACCATCACACATAATATTCTCTCATTTAGTGGATATTTTCACAAAAAAGTGAAATTTTCAAAAATCCAGAAAATTGGCTGAAAACGACTAAATATCAAGGACTCATTGAGCGAATCGCTCTGGAACTGAAATCGGAACGCTCAGTGAGATTTCCCCTATCTGAAAGTCTGATAAACGCCGGAAAAATTACTAAGTCCAAAAAAAAAATTTTTTAAACTTTTTTCAATTTTATCCCCGTGGGATATATATTCTACCCACACACATTTGGAACTCTCCTGGGGTACCCTCACACATATTATTCCCTCATTTAGTGGATATTTTCACAAAAAAGTGAAATTTTCAAAAATCCAGAAAATTGGCTGAAAACGACTAAATATCAAGGACTCATTGGGCGAATCGCTCTGGAACTGAAATCAGAACGCTCACTCACATTTCCCCTATCTGAAAGTCTGATAAACGCCGGAAAAATTACTAAGTCCAAAAAAAAATTTTTTTCAACTTTTTTCAATTTTATCCCCGTGGGATTTATATTCTACCCACACACATTTGGAACTCTCCTGGGGTACTCTCACACATATTATTCTCTCATTTAGAGGATATTATTACAAAAAAGTGAAATTTTCAAAAATCCAGAAAATTGGCTGAAAACGACTAAATATCAAGGACTCATTGGGCGAATCGCTCTGGAACTGAAATCGGAACGCTCACTCACATTTCCCCTATCTGAAAGCCTGATAAACGAAGGAAAAATGACTAAGTCCAAAAAAAAAATTTTTCAACTTTTTTCAATTTTACCCCCGTGGGATATATATTCTGCCCACACACATTTGGAACTCTCCTGGTGTACCCTCACACATATTATTCTCTCATTTAGTGGATATTTTCACAAAAAAGTGAAATTTTCAAAAATCCAGAAAATTGGCTGAAAACGACTAAATATCAAGGACTCATTGGGCGAATCGCTCTGGAACTGAAATCGGAATGCTCACTGACATTTCCCCTATCTGAAAGTCTGATAAACGCTGGAAAAATTACTAAGTCCAAAAAAAAATTTTTTTCAACTTTTTTCAATTTTATCCCCGTGGGATTTATATTCTACCCACACACATTTGGAACTCTCCTGGGGTACTCTCACACATATTATTCTCTCATTTAGAGGATATTATTACAAAAAAGTGAAATTTTCAAAAATCCAGAAAATTGGCTGAAAACGACTAAATATCAAGGACTCATTGGGCGAATCGCTCTGGAACTGAAATCGGAACGCTCACTCACATTTCCCCTGTCTGAAAGTCTGATAAACGCCGGAATAAATGACTAAGTCCAAAAAAAAATTTTTTTCAACTTTTTTCAATTTTATCCCCGTGGGATTTATATTCTACCCACACACATTTGGAACTCTCCTGGGGTACCCTCACACATATTATTCCCTCATTTAGTGGATATTTTCACAAAAAAGTGAAATTTTCAAAAATCCAGAAAGTTGGCTGAAAACGACTAAATATCAAGGACTCATTGGGCGAATCGCTCTGGAACTGAAATCGGAACGCTCACTCACATTTCCCCTATCTGAAAGTCTGATAAACGAAGGAAAAATGACTAAGTCCAAAAAAAAAATTTTTCAACTTTTTTCAATTTTACCCCCGTGGGATATATATTCTGCCCACACACATTTGGAACTCTCCTGGTGTACCCTCACACATATTATTCTCTCATTTAGTGGATATTTTCACAAAAAAGTGAAATTTTCAAAAATCCAGAAAATTGGCTGAAAACGACTAAATATCAAGGACTCATTGGGCGAATCGCTCTGGAACTGAAATCGGAATGCTCACTGACATTTCCCCTATCTGAAAGTCTGATAAACGCTGGAAAAATTACTAAGTCCAAAAAAAAATTTTTTTCAACTTTTTTCAATTTTATCCCCGTGGGATTTATATTCTACCCACACACATTTGGAACTCTCCTGGGGTACTCTCACACATATTATTCTCTCATTTAGAGGATATTATTACAAAAAAGTGAAATTTTCAAAAATCCAGAAAATTGGCTGAAAACGACTAAATATCAAGGACTCATTGGGCGAATCGCTCTGGAACTGAAATCGGAACGCTCACTCACATTTCCCCTATCTGAAAGCCTGATAAACGAAGGAAAAATTACTAAGTCCAAAAAAAAAATTTTTTAAACTTTTTTCAATTTTATCCCCGTGGGATATATATTCTACCCACACACATTTGGAACTCTCCTGGGGTACCCTCACACATATTATTCCCTCATTTAGTGGATATTTTCACAAAAAAGTGAAATTTTCAAAAATCCAGAAAATTGGCTGAAAACGACTAAATATCAAGGACTCATTGGGCGAATCGCTCTCGAACTGAAATCGGAATGCTCACTGACATTTCTCCTATCTGAAAGTCTGATAAACGCCGCAAAAATGACTAAGTCCAAGAAAAATGTTTTTAAAACTTTTTTCAATTTTATCCCGTGCGATATATATTCTACCCACACACATTTGGAACTCTCCTGGGGTACCATCACACATAATATTCCCTCATTTAGTGGATATTTTCACAAAAAAGTTAAATTTTCAAAAATCCAGAAAATTGGCTGAAAACGACTAAATATCAAGGACTCATTGGGCGAATCGCTCTGGAACTGAAATCGGAACGCTCACTCACATTTCCCCTATCTGAAAGCCTGATAAACGAAGGAAAAATTACTAAGTCCAAAAAAAAAATTTTTTAAACTTTTTTCAATTTTATCCCCGTGGGATATATATTCTACCCACACACATTTGGAACTCTCCTGGGGTACCCTCACACATATTATTCCCTCATTTAGTGGATATTTTCACAAAAAAGTGAAATTTTCAAAAATCCAGAAAATTGGCTGAAAACGACTAAATATCAAGGACTCATTGGGCGAATCGCTCTGGAACTGAAATCGGAATGCTCACTCACATTTCCCCTATCTGAAAGTCTGATAAACGCCGCAAAAATGACTAAGTCCAAGAAAAATGTTTTTAAAACTTTTTTCAATTTTATCCCGTGCGATATATATTCTACCCACACACATTTGGAACTCTCCTGGGGTACCATCACACATAATATTCCCTCATTTAGTGGATATTTTCACAAAAAAGTTAAATTTTCAAAAATCCAGAAAATTGGCTGAAAACGACTAAATATCAAGGACTCATTGGGCGAATCGCTCTGGAACTGAAATCGGAACGCTCACTCACATTTCCCCTATCTGAAAGCCTGATAAACGAAGGAAAAATGACTAAGTCCAAAAAAAAATTTTTTCAACTTTTTTCAATTTTACCCCCGTGGGATATATATTCTACCCACACACATTTGGAACTCTCCTGGGGTACCATCACACATAATATTCTCTCATTTAGTGGATATTTTCACAAAAAAGTGAAATTTTCAAAAATCCAGAAAATTGGCTGAAAACGACTAAATATCAAGGACTCATTGAGCGAATCGCTCTGGAACTGAAATCGGAATGCTCAGTGAGATTTCCCCTATCTGAAAGTCTGATAAACGCCGGAAAAATTACTAAGTCCAAAAAAAAAATTTTTTAAACTTTTTTCAATTTTATCCCCGTGGGATATATATTCTACCCACACACATTTGGAACTCTCCTGGGGTAGCCTCACACATATTATTCCCTCATTTAGTGGATATTTTCACAAAAAAGTGAAATTTTCAAAAATCCAGAAAATTGGCTGAAAACGACTAAATATCAAGGACTCATTGGGCGAATCGCTCTGGAACTGAAATCGGAACGCTCACTCACATTTCCCCTGTCTGAAAGTCTGATAAACGCCGGAATAAATGACTAAGTCCAAAAAAAAAATTTTTCAACTTTTTTCAATTTTACCCCGTGGGATATATATTCTACCCACACACATTTGGAACTCTCCTGGGGTACCCTCACACATATTATTCCCTTATTTAGTGGATATTTTCACAAAAAAGTGAAATTTTCAAAAATCCAGAAAATTGGCTGAAAACGACTAAATATCAAGGACTCATTGGGCGAATCGCTCTGGAACTGAAATCGGAACGCTCACTCACATTTCCCCTATCTGAAAGTCTGATAAACGAAGGAAAAATGACTAAGTCCAAAAAAAAAATTTTTCAACTTTTTTCAATTTTACCCCCGTGGGATATATATTCTGCCCACACACATTTGGAACTCTCCTGGTGTACCCTCACACATATTATTCTCTCATTTAGTGGATATTTTCACAAAAAAGTGAAATTTTCAAAAATCCAGAAAATTGGCTGAAAACGACTAAATATCAAGGACTCATTGGGCGAATCGCTCTGGAACTGAAATCGGAATGCTCACTGACATTTCCCCTATCTGAAAGTCTGATAAACGCTGGAAAAATTACTAAGTCCAAAAAAAAATTTTTTTCAACTTTTTTCAATTTTATCCCCGTGGGATTTATATTCTACCCACACACATTTGGAACTCTCCTGGGGTACCATCACACATAATATTCCCTCATTTAGTGGATATTTTCACAAAAAAGTTAAATTTTCAAAAATCCAGAAAATTGGCTGAAAACGACTAAATATCAAGGACTCATTGGGCGAATCGCTCTGGAACTGAAATCGGAACGCTTACTCACATTTCCCCTATCTGAAAGCCTGATAAACAAAGGAAAAATTACTAAGTCCAAAAAAAAAATTTTTTAAACTTTTTTCAATTTTATCCCCGTGGGATATATATTCTACCCACACACATTTGGAACTCTCCTGGGGTACCCTCACACATATTATTCCCTCATTTAGTGGATATTTTCACAAAAAAGTGAAATTTTCAAAAATCCAGAAAATTGGCTGAAAACGACTAAATATCAAGGACTCATTGGGTGAATCGCTCTGGAACTGAAATCGGAACGCTCACTCACATTTCCCCTATCTGAAAGTCTGATAAACGCCGCAAAAATGACTAAGTCCAAGAAAAATGTTTTTAAAACTTTTTTCAATTTTATCCCGTGCGATATATATTCTACCCACACACATTTGGAACTCTCCTGGGGTACCATCACACATAATATTCCCTCATTTAGTGGATATTTTCACAAAAAAGTTAAATTTTCAAAAATCCAGAAAATTGGCTGAAAACGACTAAATATCAAGGACTCATTGGGCGAATCGCTCTGGAACTGAAATCGGAACGCTCACTCACATTTCCCCTATCTGAAAGCCTGATAAACGAAGGAAAAATGACTAAGTCCAAAAAAAAATTTTTTCAACTTTTTTCAATTTTACCCCCGTGGGATATATATTCTACCCACACACATTTGGAACTCTCCTGGGGTACCATCACACATAATATTCTCTCATTTAGTGGATATTTTCACAAAAAAGTGAAATTTTCAAAAATCCAGAAAATTGGCTGAAAACGACTAAATATCAAGGACTCATTGAGCGAATCGCTCTGGAACTGAAATCGGAACGCTCAGTGAGATTTCCCCTATCTGAAAGTCTGATAAACGCCGGAAAAATTACTAAGTCCAAAAAAAAAATTTTTTAAACTTTTTTCAATTTTATCCCCGTGGGATATATATTCTACCCACACACATTTGGAACTCTCCTGGGGTACCCTCACACATATTATTCCCTCATTTAGTGGATATTTTCACAAAAAAGTGAAATTTTCAAAAATCCAGAAAATTGGCTGAAAACGACTAAATATCAAGGACTCATTGGGCGAATCGCTCTGGAACTGAAATCGGAACGCTCACTCACATTTCCCCTGTCTGAAAGTCTGATAAACGCCGGAATAAATGACTAAGTCCAAAAAAAAAATTTTTCAACTTTTTTCAATTTTACCCCGTGGGATATATATTCTACCCACACACATTTGGAACTCTCCTGGGGTACCCTCACACATATTATTCCCTTATTTAGTGGATATTTTCACAAAAAAGTGAAATTTTCAAAAATCCAGAAAATTGGCTGAAAACGACTAAATATCAAGGACTCATTGGGCGAATCGCTCTGGAACTGAAATCGGAACGCTCACTCACATTTCCCCTATCTGAAAGTCTGATAAACGCCGGAAAAATTACTAAGTCCAAAAAAAAATTTTTTTCAACTTTTTTCAATTTTATCCCCGTGGGATTTATATTCTACCCACACACATTTGGAACTCTCCTGGGGTACCCTCACACATATTATTCCCTCATTTAGTGGATATTTTCACAAAAAAGTGAAATTTTCAAAAATCCAGAAAGTTGGCTGAAAACGACTAAATATCAAGGACTCATTGGGCGAATCGCTCTGGAACTGAAATCGGAACGCTCACTCACATTTCCCCTATCTGAAAGTCTGATAAACAAAGGAAAAATGACTAAGTCCAAAAAAAAAATTTTTCAACTTTTTTCAATTTTACCCCCGTGGGACATATATTCTGCCCACACACATTTGGAACTCTCCTGGTGTACCCTCACACATATTATTCTCTCATTTAGTGGATATTTTCACAAAAAAGTGAAATTTTCAAAAATCCAGAAAATTGGCTGAAAACGACTAAATATCAAGGACTCATTGGGCGAATCGCTCTGGAACTGAAATCGGAATGCTCACTGACATTTCCCCTATCTGAAAGTCTGATAAACGCTGGAAAAATTACTAAGTCCAAAAAAAAATTTTTTTCAACTTTTTTCAATTTTATCCCCGTGGGATTTATATTCTACCCACACACATTTGGAACTCTCCTGGGGTACTCTCACACATATTATTCTCTCATTTAGAGGATATTATTACAAAAAAGTTAAATTTTCAAAAATCCAGAAAATTGGCTGAAAACGACTAAATATCAAGGACTCATTGGGCGAATCGCTCTGGAACTGAAATCGGAACGCTCACTCACATTTCCCCTATCTGAAAGCCTGATAAACGAAGGAAAAATTACTAAGTCCAAAAAAAAAATTTTTTAAACTTTTTTCAATTTTATCCCCGTGGGATATATATTCTACCCACACACATTTGGAACTCTCCTGGGGTACCCTCACACATATTATTCCCTCATTTAGTGGATATTTTCACAAAAAAGTGAAATTTTCAAAAATCCAGAAAATTGGCTGAAAACGACTAAATATCAAGGACTCATTGGGCGAATCGCTCTGGAACTGAAATCGGAACGCTCACTCACATTTCCCCTATCTGAAAGTCTGATAAACGCCGCAAAAATGACTAAGTCCAAGAAAAATGTTTTTAAAACTTTTTTCAATTTTATCCCGTGCGATATATATTCTACCCACACACATTTGGAACTCTCCTGGGGTACCATCACACATAATATTCCCTCATTTAGTGGATATTTTCACAAAAAAGTTAAATTTTCAAAAATCCAGAAAATTGGCTGAAAACGACTAAATATCAAGGACTCATTGGGCGAATCGCTCTGGAACTGAAATCGGAACGCTCACTCACATTTCCCCTATCTGAAAGCCTGATAAACGAAGGAAAAATGACTAAGTCCAAAAAAAAATTTTTTCAACTTTTTTCAATTTTACCCCCGTGGGATATATATTCTACCCACACACATTTGGAACTCTCCTGGGGTACCATCACACATAATATTCTCTCATTTAGTGGATATTTTCACAAAAAAGTGAAATTTTCAAAAATCCAGAAAATTGGCTGAAAACGACTAAATATCAAGGACTCATTGAGCGAATCGCTCTGGAACTGAAATCGGAACGCTCAGTGAGATTTCCCCTATCTGAAAGTCTGATAAACGCCGGAAAAATTACTAAGTCCAAAAAAAAAATTTTTTAAACTTTTTTCAATTTTATCCCCGTGGGATATATATTCTACCCACACACATTTGGAACTCTCCTGGGGTACCCTCACACATATTATTCCCTCATTTAGTGGATATTTTCACAAAAAAGTGAAATTTTCAAAAATCCAGAAAATTTGCTGAAAACGACTAAATATCAAGGACTCATTGGGCGAATCGCTCTGGAACTGAAATCGGAACGCTCACTCACATTTCCCCTGTCTGAAAGTCTGATAAACGCCGGAATAAATGACTAAGTCCAAAAAAAAAATTTTTCAACTTTTTTCAATTTTACCCCGTGGGATATATATTCTACCCACACACATTTGGAACTCTCCTGGGGTACCCTCACACATATTATTCCCTCATTTAGTGGATATTTTCACAAAAAAGTGAAATTTTCAAAAATCCAGAAAGTTGGCTGAAAACGACTAAATATCAAGGACTCATTGGGCGAATCGCTCTGGAACTGAAATCGGAACGCTCACTCACATTTCCCCTATCTGAAAGTCTGATAAACAAAGGAAAAATGACTAAGTCCAAAAAAAAAATTTTTCAACTTTTTTCAATTTTACCCCCGTGGGACATATATTCTGCCCACACACATTTGGAACTCTCCTGGTGTACCCTCACACATATTATTCTCTCATTTAGTGGATATTTTCACAAAAAAGTGAAATTTTCAAAAATCCAGAAAATTGGCTGAAAAAGACTAAATATCAAGGACTCATTGGGCGAATCGCTCTGGAACTGAAATCGGAATGCTCACTGACATTTCCCCTATCTGAAAGTCTGATAAACGCTGGAAAAATTACTAAGTCCAAAAAAAAATTTTTTTCAACTTTTTTCAATTTTATCCCCGTGGGATTTATATTCTACCCACACACATTTGGAACTCTCCTGGGGTACTCTCACACATATTATTCTCTCATTTAGAGGATATTATTACAAAAAAGTGAAATTTTCAAAAATCCAGAAAATTGGCTGAAAACGACTAAATATCAAGGACTCATTGGGCGAATCGCTCTGGAACTGAAAGCTGAACGCTCACTGACATTTCCCCTATCTGAAAGTCTGATAAACGCCGCAAAAATGACTAAGTCCAAGAAAAATGTTTTTAAAACTTTTTTCAATTTTATCCCGTGCGATATATATTCTACCCACACACATTTGGAACTCTCCTGGGGTACCATCACACACAATATTCCCTCATTTAGTGGATATTTTCACAAAAAAGTGAAATTTTCAAAAATCCAGAAAATTGGCTGAAAACGACTAAATATCAAGGACTCATTGGGCGAATCGCTCTGGAACTGAAATCGGAATGCTCACTCACATTTCCCCTATCTGAAAGTCTGATAAACGCCGGAAAAATTGCTAAGTCTAAAAAAAAAATTTTTTCAACTTTTTTCAATTTTACCCCCGTGGGATATATATTCTACCCACACACATTTGGAACTCTCCTGGGGTACCCTCACACATATTATTCCCTTATTTAGTGGATATTTTCACAAAAAAGTGAAATTTTCAAAAATCCAGAAAATTGGCTGAAAACGACTAAATATCAAGGACTCATTGGGCGAATCGCTCTGGAACTGAAATCGGAACGCTCACTCACATTTCCCCTATCTGAAAGTCTGATAAACGCCGGAAAAATTACTAAGTCCAAAAAAAAAATTTTTTTCAACTTTTTTCAATTTTATCCCCGTGGGATTTATATTCTACCCACACACATTTGGAACTCTCCTGGGGTACCCTCACACATATTATTCCCTCATTTAGTGGATATTTTCACAAAAAAGTGAAATTTTCAAAAATCCAGAAAGTTGGCTGAAAACGACTAAATATCAAGGACTCATTGGGCGAATCGCTCTGGAACTGAAATCGGAACGCTCACTCACATTTCCCCTATTTGAAAGTCTGATAAACGAAGGAAAAATGACTAAGTCCAAAAAAAATTTTTTTCAACTTTTTTCAATTTTACCCCCGTGGGATATATATTCTACCCACACACATTTGGAACTCTCCTTGGTTACCCTCACACATATTATTCCCTCATTTAGTGGATATTTTCACAAAAAAGTGAAATTTTCAAAAATCCAGAAAATTGGCTGAAAACGACTAAATAACAAGGACTCATTGGGCGAATCGCTCTGGAACTGAAATCTGAACGCTCACTGACATTTCCCCTATCTGAAAGTCTGATAAACGCCGCAAAAATGACTAAGTCCAAGAAAAATGTTTTTAAAACTTTTTTCAATTTTATCCCGTGCGATATATATTCTACCCACACACATTTGGAACTCTCCTGGGGTACCATCACACATAATATTCCCTCATTTAGTGGATATTTTCACAAAAAAGTTAAATTTTCAAAAATCCAGAAAATTGGCTGAAAACGACTAAATATCAAGGACTCATTGGGCGAATCGCTCTGGAACTGAAATCGGAACGCTCACTCACATTACCCCTATCTGAAAGCCTGATAAACGAAGGAAAAATTACTAAGTCCAAAAAAAAAATTTTTTAAACTTTTTTCAATTTTATCCCCGTGGGATATATATTCTACCCACACACATTTGGAACTCTCCTGGGGTACCCTCACACATATTATTCCCTCATTTAGTGGATATTTTCACAAAAAAGTGAAATTTTCAAAAATCCAGAAAATTGGCTGAAAACGACGAAATATCAAGGACTCATTGGGCGAATCGCTCTGGAACTGAAATCGGAATGCTCACTCACATTTCCCCTATCTGAAAGTCTGATAAACGCCGGAAAAATTGCTAAGTCCAAAAAAAAAATTTTTTCAACTTTTTTGAATTTTACCCCCGTGGGATATATATTCTACCCACACACATTTGGAACTCTCCTGGGGTACCCTCACACATATTATTCCCTTATTTAGTGGATATTTTCACAAAAAAGTGAAATTTTCAAAAATCCAGAAAATTGGCTGAAAACGACTAAATATCAAGGACTCATTGGGCGAATCGCTCTGGAACTGAAATCGGAACGCTCACTCACATTTCCCCTATCTGAAAGTCTGATAAACGCCGGAAAAATGACTAAGTCCAAAAAGAAATTTTTTTCAACTTTTTTCAATTTTATCCCCGTGGGATTTATATTCTACCCACACACATTTGGAACTCTCCTGGGGTACCCTCACACATATTATTCCCTCATTTAGTGGATATTTTCACAAAAAAGTGACATTTTCAAAAATCCAGAAAATTGGCTGAAAACGACTAAATATTAAGGAATAATTGGGCGAATCGCTCTGAAACTGAAATCGGAACGCTCACTGACATTTTCCCTATCTGAAAGTCTGATAAACGCCGGAAAAATAACTAAGTCAAAAAAAAAAACTTTTTTCAACTTTTTTCAATTTTATCCCCGTGGGATATATATTCTACCCACACACATTTGGAACTCTCCTGGGGTACTCTCACACATATTATTCCCTCATTTAGTGGATGTTTTCACAAAAAAGTGAAATTTTCAAAAATCCGGAAAATTGGCTGAAAACGACTAAATATTAAGGACTCATTGGGCGAATCGCTCTGGAATTGAAATCGGAATGCTCACTGACATTTTCTCTATCTGAAAGTCTTATAAGCGCGGAAAAATGACTAAGTCCAAAAAAAATTTTTTTTCAACTTTTTTCAATTTTATCCCCGTGGGATTTATATTCTACCCACACACATTTAGAACTCTCCTGGGGTACCCTCACACATATTATTCCCTCATTTAGTGGATATTTTCACAAAAAAGTGAAATTTTCAAAAATCCAGAAAATTGGCTGAAAACGACTAAATATCAAGGACTCATTGGGCGAATCGCTCTGGAACTGAAAGCGGAACGCTCACTCACATTTCCCCTATCTGAAAGTCTGATAAACGCCGGAAAAATTACTAAGTCCAAAAAAAAATTTTTTTCAACTTTTTTCAATTTTATCCCCGTGGGATTTATATTCTACCCACACACATTTGGAACTCTCCTGGGGTACCCTCACACATATTATTCCCTCATTTAGTGGATATTTTCACAAAAAAGTGAAATTTTCAAAAATCCAGAAAGTTGGCTGAAAACGACTAAATATCAAGGACTCATTGGGCGAATCGCTCTGGAACTGAAATCGGAACGCTCACTCACATTTCCCCTATTTGAAAGTCTGATAAACGAAGGAAAAATGACTAAGTCCAAAAAAAATTTTTTTCAACTTTTTTCAATTTTACCCCCGTGGGATATATATTCTACCCACACACATTTGGAACTCTCCTTGGTTACCCTCACACATATTATTCCCTCATTTAGTGGATATTTTCACAAAAAAGTGAAATTTTCAAAAATCCAGAAAATTGGCTGAAAACGACTAAATAACAAGGACTCATTGGGCGAATCGCTCTGGAACTGAAATCTGAACGCTCACTGACATTTCCCCTATCTGAATGTCTGATAAACGCCGCAAAAATGACTAAGTCCAAGAAAAATGTTTTTAAAACTTTTTTCAATTTTATCCCGTGCGATATATATTCTACCCACACACATTTGGAACTCTCCTGGGGTACCATCACACATAATATTCCCTCATTTAGTGGATATTTTCACAAAAAAGTTAAATTTTCAAAAATCCAGAAAATTGGCTGAAAACGACTAAATATCAAGGACTCATTGGGCGAATCGCTCTGGAACTGAAATCGGAACGCTCACTCACATTACCCCTATCTGAAAGCCTGATAAACGAAGGAAAAATTACTAAGTCCAAAAAAAAAATTTTTTAAACTTTTTTCAATTTTATCCCCGTGGGATATATATTCTACCCACACACATTTTGAACTCTCCTGGGGTACCCTCACACATATTATTCCCTCATTTAGTGGATATTTTCACAAAAAAGTGAAATTTTCAAAAATCCAGAAAATTGGCTGAAAACGACTAAATATCAAGGACTCATTGAGCAAATCGCTCTGGAACTGAAATCGGAATGCTCACTCACATTTCCCCTATCTGAAAGTCTGATAAACACCGGAAAAATGACTAAGTCCAAAAAAAAATTTTTTTCAACTTTTTTCAATTTTACCCCCGTGGGATATATATTCTACCCACACACATTTGGAACTCTCCTGGGGTACCCTCACACATATTATTCCCTCATTTAGTGGATATTTTCATAAAAAAGTGAAATTTTTAAAAATCCAGAAAATTGGCTTAAAACGACTAAATATCAAGGACTCATTGGGCGAATCGCTCTGGAACTGAAATCGGAACGCTCACTGACATTTCCCCTATCTGAAAGTCTGATAAACGCCGGAAAAATTACTAAGTCCAAAAAGAAATTTTTTTCAACTTTTTTCAATTTTATCCCCGTGGGATTTATATTCTACCCACACACATTTGGAACTCTCCTGGGGTACCCTCACACATATTATTCCCTCATTTAGTGGATATTTTCACAAAAAAGTGACATTTTCAAAAATCCAGAAAATTGGCTGAAAACGACTAAATATTAAGGAATAATTGGGCGAATCGCTCTGAAACTGAAATCGGAACGCTCACTGACATTTTCCCTATCTGAAAGTCTGATAAACGCCGGAAAAATGACTAAGTCAAAAAAAAAAACTTTTTTCAACTTTTTTCAATTTTATCCCCGTGGGATATATATTCTACCCACACACATTTGGAACTCTCCTGGGGTACTCTCACACATATTATTCCCTCATTTAGTGGATGTTTTCACAAAAAAGTGAAATTTTCAAAAATCCGGAAAATTGGCTGAAAACGACTAAATATTAAGGACTCATTGGGCGAATCGCTCTGGAATTGAAATCGGAATGCTCACTGACATTTCCCCTATCTGAAAGTCTGATAAACGCCGGAAAAATTACTAAGTCCAAAAAAAAATTTTTTAAACTTTTTTCAATTTTATCCCCGTGGGATATATATTCTACCCACACACATTTGGAACTCTCCTGGGGTACCCTCACACATATTATTCCCTCATTTAGTGGATATTTTCACAAAAAAGTGAAATTTTCAAAAATCCAGAAAATTGGCTGAAAACGACTAAATATCAAGGACTCATGGGGCGAATCGCTCTGGAACTGAAAGCGGAATGCTCACTCACATTTCACCTATCTGAAAGTCTGATAAACGCCGGAAAAATGACTAAGTCCAAAAAAAATTTTTTTTCAACTTTTTTCAATTTTACCCCCGTGGAATATATATTCTACCCACACACATTTGGAACTCTCCTGGGGTACCCTCACACATATTATTCCCTCATTTAGTGGATATTTTCACAAAAAAGTGAAATTTTCAAAAATCCAGAAAATTGGCTGAAAACGACTAAATATCAAGGACTCATTGGGCGAATCGCTCTGGAACTGAAATCGGAACGCTCACTGACATTTCCCCTATCTGAAAGTCTGATAAACGCCGGAAAAATTACTAAGTCCCAAAAAAAATTTTTTTCAACTTTTTTCAATTTTATCCCCGTGGGATTTATATTCTACCCACACACCTTTGGAACTCTCCTGGGGCACCCTCACACATATTATTCCCTCATTTAGTGGATATTTTCACAAAAAAGTGAAATTTTCAAAAATCCAGAAAATTGGCTGAAAACGACTAAATATCAAGGACTCATTGGGCAAATCGCTCTGGAACTGAAATCGGAATGCTCACTGACATTTCCCCTATCTGAAAGTCTGATAAACACCGGAAAAATGACTAAGTCCAAAAAAAAATTTTTTTCAACTTTTTTCAATTTTACCCCCGTGGGATATATATTCTACCCACACACATTTGGAACTCTCCTGGGGTACCCTCACACATATTATTCCCTCATTTAGTGGATATTTTCATAAAAAAGTGAAATTTTTAAAAATCCAGAAAATTGGCTTAAAACGACTAAATATCAAGGACTCATTGGGCGAATCGCTCTGGAACTGAAATCGGAACGCTCACTGACATTTCCCCTATCTGAAAGTCTGATAAACACCGGAAAAATGACTAAGTCCAAAAAAAAATTTTTTTCAACTTTTTTCAATTTTACCCCCGTGGGATATATATTCTACCCACACACATTTGGAACTCTCCTGGGGTACCCTCACACATATTATTCCCTCATTTAGTGGATATTTTCATAAAAAAGTGAAATTTTTAAAAATCCAGAAACTTGGCTTAAAACGACTAAATATCAAGGACTCATTGGGCGAATCGCTCTGGAACTGAAATCGGAACGCTCACTGACATTTCCCCTATCTGAAAGTCTGATAAACGCCGGAAAAATTACTAAGTCCAAAAAAAATTTTTTTTCAACTTTTTTCAATTTTACCCCCGTGGGATATATATTCTACCCACACACATTTGGAACTCTCCTGGGGTACCCTCACACATATTATTCCCTCATTTAGTGGATATTTTCACAAAAAAGTGAAATTTTCAAAAATCCAGAAAATTGGCTGAAAACGACTAAATATTAAGGAATAATTGGGCGAATCGCTCTGAAACTGAAATTGGAATGCTCACTGACATTTTCCCTATCTGAAAGTCTGATAAACGCCGGAAAAATGACTAAGTCCAAAAAAAAATTTTTTTCAACTTTTTTCAATTTTATCCCCGTGGGATTTATATTCTACCCACACACATTTGGAACTCTCCTGGGGTACCCTCACACATATTATTCCCTCATTTAGTGGATATTTTCACAAAAAAGTGAAATTTTCAAAAATCCAGAAAATTGGCTGAAAACGACTAAATATTAAGGACTCATTGAGCGAATCGCTATGGAACTGAAATCGGAACGCTCAGTGACATTTCCCCTATCTGAAAGTCTGATAAACGCCGGAAAAATTACTAAGTCCAAAAAAAAAATTTTTTAAACTTTTTTCAATTTTATCCCCGTGGGATATATATTCTACCCACACACATTTGGAACTCTTCTGGGGTACCCTCACACATATTATTCCCTCATTTAGTGGATATTTTCACAAAAAAGTGAAATTTTCAAAAATCCAGAAAATTGGCTGAAAACGACTAAATATCAAGGACTCATGGGGCGAATCGCTCTGGAACTGAAAGCGGAATGCTCACTCACATTTCACCTATCTGAAAGTCTGATAAACGCCGGAAAAATGACTTAAGTCCCAAAAAAATTTTTTTTCAACTTTTTTCAATTTTACCCCCGTGGGATATATATTCTACCCACACACATTTGGAACTCTCCTGGGGTACCCTCACACATATTATTCCCTCATTTAGTGGATATTTTCACAAAAAAGTGAAATTTTTAAAAATCCAGAAAATTGGCTGAAAACGACTAAATATCAAGGACTCATTGGGCGAATCGCTCTGGAACTGAAATCGGAACGCTCACTGACATTTCCCCTATCTGAAAGTCTGATAAATGCCGGAAAAATTACTAAGTCCAAAAAAAAATTTTTTTCAACTTTTTTCAATTTTATCCCCGTGGGATTTATATTCTGCCCACACACATTTGGAACTCTCCTGGGGTACCCTCACACATATTATTCCCTCATTTAGTGGATATTTTCACAAAAAAGTGAAATTTTCAAAAATCCAGAAAATTGGCTGAAAACGACTAAATATCAAGGACTCATTGGGCGAATCGCTCTGGAACTGAAATCGGAACGCTCACTGACATTTCCCCTATCTGAAAGTCTGATAAACGCCGGAAAAATGACTAAGTCCAAAAAAAATTTTTTTTCAACTTTTTTCAATTTTACCCCCGTGGGATATATATTCTACCCACACACATTTGGAACTCTCCTGGGGTACCCTCACACATATTATTCCCTCATTTAGTGGATATTTTCACAAAAAAGTGAAATTTTTAAAAATCCAGAAAATTGGCTGAAAACGACTAAATATCAAGGACTCATTGGGCGAATCGCTCTGGAACTGAAATCGGAACGCTCACTGACATTTCCCCTATCTGAAAGGCTGATAAATGCCGGAAAAATTACTAAGTCCAAAAAAAATTTTTTTTCAACTTTTTTCAATTTTATCCCCGTGGGATTTATATTCTACCCACACACATTTGGAACTCTCCTGGGGTACCCTCACACATATTATTCCCTCATTTAGTGGATATTTTCACAAAAAAGTGAAATTTTCAAAAATCCAGAAAATTGGCTGAAAACGACTAAATATCAAGGACTCATTGGGCGAATCGCTCTGGAACTGAAAGCGGAATGCTCTCTCACATTTCACCTATCTGAAAGTCTGATATACGCCGGAAAAATGACTAAGTCCCAAAAAAAATTTTTTTCAACTTTTTTCAATTTTACCCCCGTGGGATATATATTCTACCCACACACATTTGGAACTCTCCTGGGGTAACCTCACACATATTATTCCCTCATTTAGTGGATATTTTCACAAAAAAGTGAAATTTTTAAAAATCCAGAAAATTGGCTGAAAACGACTAAATATCAAGGACTCATTGGGCGAATCGCTCTGGAACTGAAATCGGAACGCTCACTGACATTTTCCCTATCTGAAAGTCTGATAAACGCCGGAAAAATAACTAAGTCAAAAAAAAAAACTTTTTTCAACTTTTTTCAATTTTATCCCCGTGGGATATATATTCTACCCACACACATTTGGAACTCTCCTGGGGTACTCTCACACATATTATTCCCTCATTTAGTGGATGTTTTCACAAAAAAGTGAAATTTTCAAAAATCCGGAAAATTGGCTGAAAACGACTAAATATTAAGGACTCATTGGGCGAATCGCTCTGGAATTGAAATCGGAATGCTCACTGACATTTTCTCTATCTGAAAGTCTTATAAGCGCGGAAAAATGACTAAGTCCAAAAAAAATTTTTTTTCAACTTTTTTCAATTTTATCCCCGTGGGATTTATATTCTACCCACACACATTTAGAACTCTCCTGGGGTACCCTCACACATATTATTCCCTCATTTAGTGGATATTTTCACAAAAAAGTGAAATTTTCAAAAATCCAGAAAATTGGCTGAAAACGACTAAATATCAAGGACTCATTGGGCGAATCGCTCTGGAACTGAAAGCGGAACGCTCACTCACATTTCCCCTATCTGAAAGTCTGATAAACGCCGGAAAAATTACTAAGTCCAAAAAAAAATTTTTTTCAACTTTTTTCAATTTTATCCCCGTGGGATTTATATTCTACCCACACACATTTGGAACTCTCCTGGGGTACCCTCACACATATTATTCCCTCATTTAGTGGATATTTTCACAAAAAAGTGAAATTTTCAAAAATCCAGAAAATTGGCTGAAAACGACTAAATAACAAGGACTCATTGGGCGAATCGCTCTGGAACTGAAATCTGAACGCTCACTGACATTTCCCCTATCTGAATGTCTGATAAACGCCGCAAAAATGACTAAGTCCAAGAAAAATGTTTTTAAAACTTTTTTCAATTTTATCCCGTGCGATATATATTCTACCCACACACATTTGGAACTCTCCTGGGGTACCATCACACATAATATTCCCTCATTTAGTGGATATTTTCACAAAAAAGTTAAATTTTCAAAAATCCAGAAAATTGGCTGAAAACGACTAAATATCAAGGACTCATTGGGCGAATCGCTCTGGAACTGAAATCGGAACGCTCACTCACATTACCCCTATCTGAAAGCCTGATAAACGAAGGAAAAATTACTAAGTCCAAAAAAAAAATTTTTTAAACTTTTTTCAATTTTATCCCCGTGGGATATATATTCTACCCACACACATTTTGAACTCTCCTGGGGTACCCTCACACATATTATTCCCTCATTTAGTGGATATTTTCACAAAAAAGTGAAATTTTCAAAAATCCAGAAAATTGGCTGAAAACGACTAAATATCAAGGACTCATTGAGCAAATCGCTCTGGAACTGAAATCGGAATGCTCACTCACATTTCCCCTATCTGAAAGTCTGATAAACACCGGAAAAATGACTAAGTCCAAAAAAAAATTTTTTTCAACTTTTTTCAATTTTACCCCCGTGGGATATATATTCTACCCACACACATTTGGAACTCTCCTGGGGTACCCTCACACATATTATTCCCTCATTTAGTGGATATTTTCATAAAAAAGTGAAATTTTTAAAAATCCAGAAAATTGGCTTAAAACGACTAAATATCAAGGACTCATTGGGCGAATCGCTCTGGAACTGAAATCGGAACGCTCACTGACATTTCCCCTATCTGAAAGTCTGATAAACGCCGGAAAAATTACTAAGTCCAAAAAGAAATTTTTTTCAACTTTTTTCAATTTTATCCCCGTGGGATTTATATTCTACCCACACACATTTGGAACTCTCCTGGGGTACCCTCACACATATTATTCCCTCATTTAGTGGATATTTTCACAAAAAAGTGACATTTTCAAAAATCCAGAAAATTGGCTGAAAACGACTAAATATTAAGGAATAATTGGGCGAATCGCTCTGAAACTGAAATCGGAACGCTCACTGACATTTTCCCTATCTGAAAGTCTGATAAACGCCGGAAAAATGACTAAGTCAAAAAAAAAAACTTTTTTCAACTTTTTTCAATTTTATCCCCGTGGGATATATATTCTACCCACACACATTTGGAACTCTCCTGGGGTACTCTCACACATATTATTCCCTCATTTAGTGGATGTTTTCACAAAAAAGTGAAATTTTCAAAAATCCGGAAAATTGGCTGAAAACGACTAAATATTAAGGACTCATTGGGCGAATCGCTCTGGAATTGAAATCGGAATGCTCACTGACATTTCCCCTATCTGAAAGTCTGATAAACGCCGGAAAAATTACTAAGTCCAAAAAAAAATTTTTTAAACTTTTTTCAATTTTATCCCCGTGGGATATATATTCTACCCACACACATTTGGAACTCTCCTGGGGTACCCTCACACATATTATTCCCTCATTTAGTGGATATTTTCACAAAAAAGTGAAATTTTCAAAAATCCAGAAAATTGGCTGAAAACGACTAAATATCAAGGACTCATGGGGCGAATCGCTCTGGAACTGAAAGCGGAATGCTCACTCACATTTCACCTATCTGAAAGTCTGATAAACGCCGGAAAAATGACTAAGTCCAAAAAAAATTTTTTTTCAACTTTTTTCAATTTTACCCCCGTGGAATATATATTCTACCCACACACATTTGGAACTCTCCTGGGGTACCCTCACACATATTATTCCCTCATTTAGTGGATATTTTCACAAAAAAGTGAAATTTTCAAAAATCCAGAAAATTGGCTGAAAACGACTAAATATCAAGGACTCATTGGGCGAATCGCTCTGGAACTGAAATCGGAACGCTCACTGACATTTCCCCTATCTGAAAGTCTGATAAACGCCGGAAAAATTACTAAGTCCCAAAAAAAATTTTTTTCAACTTTTTTCAATTTTATCCCCGTGGGATTTATATTCTACCCACACACCTTTGGAACTCTCCTGGGGTACCCTCACACATATTATTCCCTCATTTAGTGGATATTTTCACAAAAAAGTGAAATTTTCAAAAATCCAGAAAATTGGCTGAAAACGACTAAATATCAAGGACTCATTGGGCAAATCGCTCTGGAACTGAAATCGGAATGCTCACTGACATTTCCCCTATCTGAAAGTCTGATAAACACCGGAAAAATGACTAAGTCCAAAAAAAAATTTTTTTCAACTTTTTTCAATTTTACCCCCGTGGGATATATATTCTACCCACACACATTTGGAACTCTCCTGGGGTACCCTCACACATATTATTCCCTCATTTAGTGGATATTTTCATAAAAAAGTGAAATTTTTAAAAATCCAGAAAATTGGCTTAAAACGACTAAATATCAAGGACTCATTGGGCGAATCGCTCTGGAACTGAAATCGGAACGCTCACTGACATTTCCCCTATCTGAAAGTCTGATAAACACCGGAAAAATGACTAAGTCCAAAAAAAAATTTTTTTCAACTTTTTTCAATTTTACCCCCGTGGGATATATATTCTACCCACACACATTTGGAACTCTCCTGGGGTACCCTCACACATATTATTCCCTCATTTAGTGGATATTTTCATAAAAAAGTGAAATTTTTAAAAATCCAGAAACTTGGCTTAAAACGACTAAATATCAAGGACTCATTGGGCGAATCGCTCTGGAACTGAAATCGGAACGCTCACTGACATTTCCCCTATCTGAAAGTCTGATAAACGCCGGAAAAATTACTAAGTCCAAAAAAAATTTTTTTTCAACTTTTTTCAATTTTACCCCCGTGGGATATATATTCTACCCACACACATTTGGAACTCTCCTGGGGTACCCTCACACATATTATTCCCTCATTTAGTGGATATTTTCACAAAAAAGTGAAATTTTCAAAAATCCAGAAAATTGGCTGAAAACGACTAAATATTAAGGAATAATTGGGCGAATCGCTCTGAAACTGAAATTGGAATGCTCACTGACATTTTCCCTATCTGAAAGTCTGATAAACGCCGGAAAAATGACTAAGTCCAAAAAAAAATTTTTTTCAACTTTTTTCAATTTTATCCCCGTGGGATTTATATTCTACCCACACACATTTGGAACTCTCCTGGGGTACCCTCACACATATTATTCCCTCATTTAGTGGATATTTTCACAAAAAAGTGAAATTTTCAAAAATCCAGAAAATTGGCTGAAAACGACTAAATATTAAGGACTCATTGAGCGAATCGCTATGGAACTGAAATCGGAACGCTCAGTGACATTTCCCCTATCTGAAAGTCTGATAAACGCCGGAAAAATTACTAAGTCCAAAAAAAAAATTTTTTAAACTTTTTTCAATTTTATCCCCGTGGGATATATATTCTACCCACACACATTTGGAACTCTTCTGGGGTACCCTCACACATATTATTCCCTCATTTAGTGGATATTTTCACAAAAAAGTGAAATTTTCAAAAATCCAGAAAATTGGCTGAAAACGACTAAATATCAAGGACTCATGGGGCGAATCGCTCTGGAACTGAAAGCGGAATGCTCACTCACATTTCACCTATCTGAAAGTCTGATAAACGCCGGAAAAATGACTTAAGTCCCAAAAAAATTTTTTTTCAACTTTTTTCAATTTTACCCCCGTGGGATATATATTCTACCCACACACATTTGGAACTCTCCTGGGGTACCCTCACACATATTATTCCCTCATTTAGTGGATATTTTCACAAAAAAGTGAAATTTTTAAAAATCCAGAAAATTGGCTGAAAACGACTAAATATCAAGGACTCATTGGGCGAATCGCTCTGGAACTGAAATCGGAACGCTCACTGACATTTCCCCTATCTGAAAGTCTGATAAATGCCGGAAAAATTACTAAGTCCAAAAAAAAATTTTTTTCAACTTTTTTCAATTTTATCCCCGTGGGATTTATATTCTGCCCACACACATTTGGAACTCTCCTGGGGTACCCTCACACATATTATTCCCTCATTTAGTGGATATTTTCACAAAAAAGTGAAATTTTCAAAAATCCAGAAAATTGGCTGAAAACGACTAAATATCAAGGACTCATTGGGCGAATCGCTCTGGAACTGAAATCGGAACGCTCACTGACATTTCCCCTATCTGAAAGTCTGATAAACGCCGGAAAAATGACTAAGTCCAAAAAAAATTTTTTTTCAACTTTTTTCAATTTTACCCCCGTGGGATATATATTCTACCCACACACATTTGGAACTCTCCTGGGGTACCCTCACACATATTATTCCCTCATTTAGTGGATATTTTCACAAAAAAGTGAAATTTTTAAAAATCCAGAAAATTGGCTGAAAACGACTAAATATCAAGGACTCATTGGGCGAATCGCTCTGGAACTGAAATCGGAACGCTCACTGACATTTCCCCTATCTGAAAGGCTGATAAATGCCGGAAAAATTACTAAGTCCAAAAAAAATTTTTTTTCAACTTTTTTCAATTTTATCCCCGTGGGATTTATATTCTACCCACACACATTTGGAACTCTCCTGGGGTACCCTCACACATATTATTCCCTCATTTAGTGGATATTTTCACAAAAAAGTGAAATTTTCAAAAATCCAGAAAATTGGCTGAAAACGACTAAATATCAAGGACTCATGGGGCGAATCGCTCTGGAACTGAAAGCGGAATGCTCTCTCACATTTCACCTATCTGAAAGTCTGATATACGCCGGAAAAATGACTAAGTCCCAAAAAAAATTTTTTTCAACTTTTTTCAATTTTACCCCCGTGGGATATATATTCTACCCACACACATTTGGAACTCTCCTGGGGTAACCTCACACATATTATTCCCTCATTTAGTGGATATTTTCACAAAAAAGTGAAATTTTTAAAAATCCAGAAAATTGGCTGAAAACGACTAAATATCAAGGACTCATTGGGCGAATCGCTCTGGAACTGAAATCGGAACGCTCACTGACATTTCCCCTATCTGAAAGTCTGATAAACACCGGAAAAATGACTAAGTCCAAAAAAAAATTTTTTTCAACTTTTTTCAATTTTACCCCCGTGGGATATATATTCTACCCACACACATTTGGAACTCTCCTGGGGTACCCTCACACATATTATTCCCTCATTTAGTGGATATTTTCATAAAAAAGTGAAATTTTTAAAAATCCAGAAACTTGGCTTAAAACGACTAAATATCAAGGACTCATTGGGCGAATGGCTCTGGAACTGAAATCGGAACGCTCACTGACATTTCCCCTATCTGAAAGTCTGATAAACGCCGGAAAAATTACTAAGTCCAAAAAAAATTTTTTTTCAACTTTTTTCAATTTTACCCCCGTGGGATATATATTCTACCCACACACATTTGGAACTCTCCTGGGGTACCCTCACACATATTATTCCCTCATTTAGTGGATATTTTCACAAAAAAGTGAAATTTTCAAAAATCCAGAAAATTGGCTGAAAACGACTAAATATTAAGGAATAATTGGGCGAATCGCTCTGAAACTGAAATCGGAATGCTCACTGACATTTTCCCTATCTGAAAGTCTGATAAACGCCGGAAAAATGACTAAGTCCAAAAAAAAATTTTTTTCAACTTTTTTCAATTTTATCCCCGTGGGATTTATATTCTACCCACACACATTTGGAACTCTCCTGGGGTACCCTCACACATATTATTCCCTCATTTAGTGGATATTTTCACAAAAAAGTGAAATTTTCAAAAATCCAGAAAATTGGCTGAAAACGACTAAATATTAAGGACTCATTGGGCGAATCGCTCTGGAACTGAAATCGGAACGCTCACTGACATTTTCCCTATCTGAAAGTCTGATAAACGCCGGAAAAATGACTAAGTCAAAAAAAAAAACTTTTTTCAACTTTTTTCAATTTTATCCCCGTGGGATATATATTCTACCCACACACATTTGGAACTCTCCTGGGGTACTCTCACACATATTATTCCCTCATTTAGTGGATGTTTTCACAAAAAAGTGAAATTTTCAAAAATCCGGAAAATTGGCTGAAAACGACTAAATATCAAGGACTCATTGGGCGAATCGCTCTGGAACTGAAATCGGAATGCTCACTGACATTTCCCCTATCTGAAAGTCTGATAAACACCGGAAAAATGACTAAGTCCAAAAAAAAATTTTTTTCAACTTTTTTCAATTTTATCCCCGTGGGATTTATATTCTACCCACACACATTTGGAACTCTCCTGGGGTACCCTCACACATATTATTCCCTCATTTAGTGGATATTTTCACAAAAAAGTGAAATTTTCAAAAATCCAGAAAATTGGCTGAAAACGACTAAATATCAAGGACTCATTGAGCGAATCGCTATGGAACTGAAATCGGAACGCTCAGTGACATTTCCCCTATCTGAAAGTCTGATAAACGCCGGAAAAATTACTAAGTCCAAAAAAAAAATTTTTTAAACTTTTTTCAATTTTATCCCCGTGGGATATATATTCTACCCACACACATTTGGAACTCTTCTGGGGTACCCTCACACATATTATTCCCTCATTTAGTGGATATTTTCACAAAAAAGTGAAATTTTCAAAAATCCAGAAAATTGGCTGAAAACGACTAAATATCAAGGACTCATGGGGCGAATCGCTCTGGAACTGAAAGCGGAATGCTCACTCACATTTCACCTATCTGAAAGTCTGATAAACGCCGGAAAAATGACTAAGTCCCAAAAAAATTTTTTTTCAACTTTTTTCAATTTTACCCCCGTGGGATATATATTCTACCCACACACATTTGGAACTCTCCTGGGGTACCCTCACACATATTATTCCCTCATTTAGTGGATATTTTCACAAAAAAGTGAAATTTTTAAAAATCCAGAAAATTGGCTGAAAACGACTAAATATCAAGGACTCATTGGGCGAATCGCTCTGGAACTGAAATCGGAACGCTCACTGACATTTCCCCTATCTGAAAGTCTGATAAATGCCGGAAAAATTACTAAGTCCAAAAAAAAATTTTTTTCAACTTTTTTCAATTTTATCCCCGTGGGATTTATATTCTGCCCACACACATTTGGAACTCTCCTGGGGTACCCTCACACATATTATTCCCTCATTTAGTGGATATTTTCACAAAAAAGTGAAATTTTCAAAAATCCAGAAAATTGGCTGAAAACGACTAAATATCAAGGACTCATTGGGCGAATCGCTCTGGAACTGAAATCGGAACGCTCACTGACATTTCCCCTATCTGAAAGTCTGATAAATGCCGGAAAAATTACTAAGTCCAAAAAAAAATTTTTTTCAACTTTTTTCAATTTTATCCCCGTGGGATTTATATTCTGCCCACACACATTTGGAACTCTCCTGGGGTACCCTCACACATATTATTCCCTCATTTAGTGGATATTTTCACAAAAAAGTGAAATTTTCAAAAATCCAGAAAATTGGCTGAAAACGACTAAATATCAAGGACTCATTGGGCGAATCGCTCTGGAACTGAAATCGGAACGCTCACTGACATTTCCCCTATCTGAAAGTCTGATAAACGCCGGAAAAATGACTAAGTCCAAAAAAAATTTTTTTTCAACTTTTTTCAATTTTACCCCCGTGGGATATATATTCTACCCACACACATTTGGAACTCTCCTGGGGTACCCTCACACATATTATTCCCTCATTTAGTGGATATTTTCACAAAAAAGTGAAATTTTTAAAAATCCAGAAAATTGGCTGAAAACGACTAAATATCAAGGACTCATTGGGCGAATCGCTCTGGAACTGAAATCGGAACGCTCACTGACATTTCCCCTATCTGAAAGGCTGATAAATGCCGGAAAAATTACTAAGTCCAAAAAAAATTTTTTTTCAACTTTTTTCAATTTTATCCCCGTGGGATTTATATTCTACCCACACACATTTGGAGCTCTCCTGGGGTACCCTCACACATATTATTCCCTCATTTAGTGGATATTTTCACAAAAAAGTGAAATTTTCAAAAATCCAGAAAATTGGCTGAAAACGACTAAATTTCAAGGACTCATTGGGCGAATCACTCTGGAACTGAAATCGGAACGCTCACTGACATTTCCCCTATCTGAAAGGCTGATAAATGCCGGAAAAATTACTAAGTCCAAAAAAAATTTTTTTTCAACTTTTTTCAATTTTATCCCCGTGGGATTTATATTCTACCCACACACATTTGGAACTCTCCTGGGGTACCCTCACACATATTATTCCCTCATTTAGTGGATATTTTCACAAAAAAGTGAAATTTTCAAAAATCCAGAAAATTGGCTGAAAACGACTAAATATCAAGGACTCATGGGGCGAATCGCTCTGGAACTGAAAGCGGAATGCTCTCTCACATTTCACCTATCTGAAAGTCTGATATACGCCGGAAAAATGACTAAGTCCCAAAAAAAATTTTTTTCAACTTTTTTCAATTTTACCCCCGTGGGATATATATTCTACCCACACACATTTGGAACTCTCCTGGGGTAACCTCACACATATTATTCCCTCATTTAGTGGATATTTTCACAAAAAAGTGAAATTTTTAAAAATCCAGAAAATTGGCTGAAAACGACTAAATATCAAGGACACATTGGGCGAATCGCTCTGGAACTGAAATCGGAACGCTCACTGACATTTCCCCTATCTGAAAGTCTGATAAATGCCGGAAAAATTACTAAGTCCAAAAAAAAATTTTTTTCAACTTTTTTCAATTTTATCCCCGTGGGATTTATATTCTGCCCACACACATTTGGAACTCTCCTGGGGTACCCTCACACATATTATTCCCTCATTTAGTGGATATTTTCACAAAAAAGTGAAATTTTCAAAAATCCAGAAAATTGGCTGAAAACGACTAAATATCAAGGACTCATTGGGCGAATCGCTCTGGAACTGAAATCGAAACTCTCACTGACATTTCCCCTATCTGAAAGTCTGATAAACGCCGGAAAAATTACTAAGTCCAAAAAAAAATTTTTTTCAACTTTTTTCAATTTTATCCCCGTGGGATTTATATTCTACCCACACACATTTGGAACTCTCCTGGGGTACCCTCACACATATTATTCCCTCATTTAGTGGATATTTTCACAAAAAAGTGAAATTTTCAAAAATCCAGAAAATTGGCTGAAAACGACTAAATATCAAGGACTCATGGGGCGAATCGCTCTGGAACTGAAAGCGGAATGCTCTCTCACATTTCACCTACCTGAAAGTCTGATATACGCCGGAAAAATGACTAAGTCCCAAAAAAAATTTTTTTCAACTTTTTTCAATTTTACCCCCGTGGGATATATATTCTACCCACACACATTTGGAACTCTCCTGGGGTACCCTCACACATATTATTCCCTCATTTAGTGGATATTTTCACAAAAAAGTGACATTTTTAAAATTCCAGAAAATTGGCTGAAAACGACTAAATATCAAGGACTCATTGGGCGAATCGCTCTGGAACTGAAATCGGAATGCTCACTCACATTTCCCCTATCTGAAAGTCTGATAAATTCCGGAAAAATTACTAAGTCCAAAAAAAAATTGTTTTAAACTTTTTTCAATTTTATCCCCGTGGGATTTATATTCTGCCCACACACATTTGGAACTCTCCTGGAGTACCCTCACACATATTATTCCCTCATTTAGTGGATATTTTCACAAAAAAGTGAAATTTTCAAAAATCCAGAAAATTGGCTGAAAACGACTAAATATCAAGGACTCATTGGGCGAATCGCTCTGGAACTGAAATCGGAACGCTCACTGACATTTCCCCTATCTGAAAGTCTGATAAACGCCGGAAAAATTACTAAGTCCAAAAAAATTTTTTTTTCAACTTTTTTCAATTTTATCCCCGTGGGATTTATATTCTACCCACACACATTTGGAACTCTCCTGGGGTACCCTCACACATATTATTCCCTCATTTAGTGGATATTTTCACAAAAAAGTGAAATTTTCAAAAATCCAGAAAATTGGCTGAAAACGACTAAATATCAAGGACTCATGGGGCGAATCGCTCTGGAACTGAAAGCGGAATGCTCTCTCACATTTCACCTATCTGAAAGTCTGATAAACGCCGGAAAAATGACTAAGTCCAAAAAAATTTTTTTTCAACTTTTTTCAATTTTATCCCCGTGGGATTTATATTCTACCCACACACATTTGGAACTCTCCTGGGGTACCCTCACACATATTATTCCCTCATTTAGTGGATATTTTCACAAAAAAGTGAAATTTTTAAAAATCCAGAAAATTTTCTGAAAACGACTAAATATCAAGGACTCATTGGGCGAATCGCTCTGGAACTGAAATCGGAATGCTCTCTCACATTTCACCTATCTGAAAGTCTGATATACGCCGGAAAAATGACTAAGTCGCAAAAAAAATTTTTTTCAACTTTTTTCAATTTTACCCCCGTGGGATATATATTCCAACACCACACATTTGGAACTCTCCTGGGGTACCCTCACACATATTATTCCCTCATTTAGTGGATATTTTCACAAAAAAGTGAAATTTTCAAAAATCCAGAAAATTGGCTGAAAACGACTAAATATCAAGGACTCATGGGGCGAATCGCTCTGGAACTGAAAGCGGAATGCTCTCTCACATTTCACCTATCTGAAAGTCTGATATACGCCGGAAAAATGACTAAGTCCCAAAAAAAATTTTTTTCAACTTTTTTCAATTTTACCCCCGTGGGATATATATTCTACCCACACACATTTGGAACTCTCCTGGGGTACCCTCACACATATTATTCCCTCATTTAGTGGATATTTTCACAAAAAAGTGAAATTTTTAAAAATCCAGAAAATTGGCTGAAAACGACTAAATATCAAGGACTCATTGGGCGAATCGCTCTGGAACTGAAATCGGAACGCTCACTGACATTTCCCCTATCTGAAAGTCTGATAAATTCCGGAAAAATTACTAAGTCCAAAAAAAATTTTTTTTAAACTTTTTTCAATTTTATCCCCGTGGGATTTATATTCTGCCCACACACATTTGGAACTCTCCTGGAGTACCCTCACACATATTATTCCCTCATTTAGTGGATATTTTCACAAAAAAGTGAAATTTTCAAAAATCCAGAAAATTGGCTGAAAACGACTAAATATCAAGGACTCATGGGGCGAATCGCTCTGGAACTGAAAGCGGAATGCTCTCTCACATTTCACCTATCTGAAAGTCTGATATACGCCGGAAAAATGACTAAGTCCCCAAAAAAAATTTTTTCAACTTTTTTCAATTTTACCCCCGTGGGATATATATTCTACCCACACACATTTGGAACTCTCCTGGGGTACCCTCACACATATTATTCCCTCATTTAGTGGATATTTTCACAAAAAAGTGAAATTTTCAAAAATCCAGAAAATTGGCTGAAAACGACTAAATATCAAGGACTCATGGGGCGAATCGCTCTGGAACTGAAAGCGGAATGCTCTCTCACATTTCACCTATCTGAAAGTCTGATATACGCCGGAAAAATGACTAAGTCGCAAAAAAAATTTTTTTCAACTTTTTTCAATTTTACCCCCGTGGGATATATATTCCAACCCCACACATTTGGAACTCTCCTGGGGTACCCTCACACATATTATTCCCTCATTTAGTGGATATTTTCACAAAAAAGTGAAATTTTTAAAAATCCAGAAAATTTTCTGAAAACGACTAAATATCAAGGACTCATTGGGCGAATCGCTCTGGAACTGAAATCGGAACGCTCACTGACATTTCCCCTATCTGAAAGTCTGATAAATGCCGGAAAAATTACTAAGTCCAAAAAAAAATTTTTTTCAACTTTTTTCAATTTTATCCCCGTGGGATTTATATTCTGCCCACACACATTTGGAACTCTCCTGGGGTACCCTCACACATATTATTCCCTCATTTAGTGGATATTTTCACAAAAAAGTGAAATTTTCAAAAATCCAGAAAATTGGCTGAAAACGACTAAATATCAAGGACTCATTGGGCGAATCGCTCTGGAACTGAAATCGAAACTCTCACTGACATTTCCCCTATCTGAAAGTCTGATAAACGCCGGAAAAATTACTAAGTCCAAAAAAAATTTTTTTTCAACTTTTTTCAATTTTATCCCCGTGGGATTTATATTCTACCCACACACATTTGGAACTCTCCTGGGGTACCCTCACACATATTATTCCCTCATTTAGTGGATATTTTCACAAAAAAGTGAAATTTTCAAAAATCCAGAAAATTGGCTGAAAACGACTAAATATCAAGTACTCATGGGGCGAATCGCTCTGGAACTGAAAGCGGAATGCTCTCTCACATTTCACCTATCTGAAAGTCTGATATACGCCGGAAAAATGACTAAGTCCCCAAAAAAAATTTTTTCAACTTTTTTCAATTTTACCCCCGTGGGATATATATTCTACCCACACACATTTGGAACTCTCCTGGGGTACCCTCACACATATTATTCCCTCATTTAGTGGATATTTTCACAAAAAAGTGAAATTTTTAAAAATCCAGAAAATTGGCTGAAAACGACTAAATATCAAGGACTCATTGGGCGAATCGCTCTGGAACTGAAATCGGAACGCTCACTGACATTTCCCCTATCTGAAAGTCTGATAAATGCCGGAAAAATTACTAAGTCCAAAAAAAAATTTTTTTCAACTTTTTTCAATTTTATCCCCGTGGGATTTATATTCTGCCCACACACATTTGGAACTCTCCTGGAGTACCCTCACACATATTATTCCCTCATTTAGTGGATATTTTCACAAAAAAGTGAAATTTTCAAAAATCCAGAAAATTGGCTGAAAACGACTAAATATCAAGGACTCATTGGGCGAATCGCTCTGGAACTGAAATCGGAACGCTCACTGACATTTCCCCTATCTGAAAGTCTGATAAACGCCGGAAAAATTACTAAGTCCAAAAAATTTTTTTTTTCAACTTTTTTCAATTTTATCCCCGTGGGATTTATATTCTACCCACACACATTTGGAACTCTCCTGGGGTACCCTCACACATATTATTCCCTCATTTAGTGGATATTTTCACAAAAAAGTGAAATTTTCAAAAATCCAGAAAATTGGCTGAAAACGACTAAATATCAAGGACTCATGGGGCGAATCGCTCTGGAACTGAAAGCGGAATGCTCTCTCACATTTCACCTATCTGAAAGTCTGATAAACGCCGGAAAAATGACTAAGTCCAAAAAAAATTTTTTTTCAACTTTTTTCAATTTTATCCCCGTGGGATTTATATTCTACCCACACACATTTGGAACTCTCCTGGGGTACCCTCACACATATTATTCCCTCATTTAGTGGATATTTTCACAAAAAAGTGAAATTTTCAAAAATCCAGAAAATTGGCTGAAAACGACTAAATATCAAGGACTCATGGGGCGAATCGCTCTGGAACTGAAAGCGGAATGCTCACTCACATTTCACCTATCTGAAAGTCTGATAAACGCCGGAAAAATTACTAAGTCCAAAAAAAAATTTTTTTCAACTTTTTTCAATTTATCCCCGTGGGATTTATATTCTACCCACACACATTTGGAACTCTCCTGGGGTACCCTCACACATATTATTCCCTCATTTAGTGGATATTTTCACAAAAAAGTGAAATTTTCAAAAATCCAGAAAATTGGCTGAAAACGACTAAATATCAAGGACTCATTGGGCGAATCGCTCTGGAACTGAAATCTAAACTCTCACTGACATTTCCCCTATCTGAAAGTCTGATAAACGCCAGAAAAATTACTAAGTCCAAAAAAAATTTTTTTTCAACTTTTTTCAATTTTATCCCCGTGGGATTTATATTCTACCCACACACATTTGGAACTCTCCTGGGGTACCCTCACACATATTATTCCCTCATTTAGTGGATATTTTCACAAAAAAGTGAAATTTTCAAAAATCCAGAAAATTGGCTGAAAACGACTAAATATCAAGGACTCATGGGGCGAATCGCTCTGGAACTGAAAGCGGAATGCTCTCTCACATTTCACCTATCTGAAAGTCTGATATACGCCGGAAAAATGACTAAGTCCCCAAAAAAAATTTTTTCAACTTTTTTCAATCTTACCCCCGTGGGATATATATTCTACCCACACACATTTGGAACTCTCCTGGGGTACCCTCACACATATTATTCCCTCATTTAGTGGATATTTTCACAAAAAAGTGAAATTTTCAAAAATCCAGAAAATTGGCTGAAAACGACTAAATATCAAGGACTCATGGGGCGAATCGCTCTGGAACTGAAAGCGGAATGCTCTCTCACATTTCACCTATCTGAAAGTCTGATATACGCCGGAAAAATGACTAAGTCCCAAAAAAAAATTTTTTCAACTTTTTTCAATTTTACCCCCGTGGGATATATATTCCAACCCCACACATTTGGAACTCTCCTGGGGTACCCTCACACATATTATTCCCTCATTTAGTGGATATTTTCACAAAAAAGTGAAATTTTTAAAAATCCAGAAAATTTTCTGAAAACGACTAAATATCAAGGACTCATTGGGCGAATCGCTCTGGAACTGAAATCGGAACGCTCACTGACATTTCCCCTATCTGAAAGTCTGATAAATGCCGGAAAAATTACTAAGTCCAAAAAAAAATTTTTTTCAACTTTTTTCAATTTTACCCCCGTGGGATATATATTCTACCCACACACATTTGGAACTCTCCTGGGGTACCCTCACACATATTATTCCCTCATTTAGTGGATATTTTCACAAAAAAGTGAAATTTTTAAAAATCCAGAAAATTTTCTGAAAACGACTAAATATCAAGGACTCATTGGGCGAATCGCTCTGGAACTGAAATCGGAACGCTCACTGACATTTCCCCTATCTGAAAGTCTGATAAATGCCGGAAAAATTACTAAGTCCAAAAAAAAATTTTTTTCAACTTTTTTCAATTTTACCCCCGTGGGATATATATTCTACCCACACACATTTGGAACTCTCCTGGGGTACCCTCACACATATTATTCCCTCATTTAGTGGATATTTTCACAAAAAAGTGAAATTTTCAAAAATCCAGAAAATTGGCTGAAAACGACTAAATATCAAGGACTCATGGGGCGAATCGCTCTGGAACTGAAAGCGGAATGCTCTCTCACATTTCACCTATCTGAAAGTCTGATAAACGCCGAAAAAATGACTAAGTCCAAAAAAAATTTTTTTTCAACTTTTTTCAATTTTATCCCTGTGGGATTTATATTCTACCCACACACATTTGGAACTCTCCTGGGGTACCCTCACACATATTATTCCCTCATTTAGTGGATATTTTCACAAAAAAGTGAAATTTTCAAAAATCCAGAAAATTGGCTGAAAACGACTAAATATCAAGGACTCATGGGGCGAATCGCTCTGGAACTGAAAGCGGAATGCTCACTCACATTTCACCTATCTGAAAGTCTGATAAATGCCGGAAAAATTACTAAGTCCAAAAAAAAATTTTTTTCAACTTTTTTCAATTTTATCCCCGTGGGATTTATATTCTACCCACACACATTTGGAACTGTCCTGGGGTACCCTCACACATATTATTCCCTCATTTAGTGAACATTTTCACAAAAAAGTGAAATTTTCAAAAATCCAGAAAATTGGCTGAAAACGACTAAATATCAAGGACTCATGGGGCGAATCGCTCTGGAACTGAAAGCGGAATGCTCTCTCACATTTCACCTATCTGAAAGTCTGATAAACGCCGGAAAAATGACTAAGTCCAAAAAAAAATTTTTTTCAACTTTTTTCAATTTTATCCCCGTGGGATTTATATTCTACCCACACACATTTGGAACTCTCCTGGGGTACCCTCACACATATTATTCCCTCATTTAGTGGATATTTTCACAAAAAAGTGAAATTTTCAAAAATCCAGAAAATTGGCTGAAAACGACTAAATATCAAGGACTCATGTGGAGAATCGCTCTGGAACTGAAAGCGGAATGCTCACTCACATTTCACCTATCTGAAAGTCTGATAAACGCCGGAAAAATTACTAAGTCCAAAAAAAAATTTTTTTCAACTTTTTTCAATTTTATCCCCGTGGGATTTATATTCTGCCCACACACATTTGGAACTCTCCTGGGGTACCCTCACACATATTATTCCCTCATTTAGTGGATATTTTCACAAAAAAGTGAAATTTTCAAAAATCCAGAAAATTGGCTGAAAACGACTAAATATCAAGGACTCATGGGGCGAATCGCTCTGGAACTGAAAGCGGAATGCTCTCTCACATTTCACCTATCTGAAAGTCTGATATACGCCGGAAAAATGACTATGTCCAAAAAAAAATTTTTTTTCAACTTTTTTCAATTTTACCCCCGTGGGATATATATTCTACCCAGACACATTTGGAACTCTCCTGGGGTACCCTCACACATATTATTCCCTCATTTAGTGGATATTTTCACAAAAAAGTGAAATTTTTAAAAATCCAGAAAATTGGCTGAAAACGACTAAATATCAAGGACTCATTGGGCGAATCGCTCTGGAACTGAAATCGGAACGCTCACTGACATTTCCCCTATCTGAAAGTCTGATAAATGCCGGAAAAATTACTAAGTCCAAAAAAAAATTTTTTTCAACTTTTTTCAATTTTATCCCCGTGGGATTTATATTCTGCCCACACACATTTGGAACTCTCCTGGGGTACCCTCACACATATTATTCCCTCATTTAGTGGATATTTTCACAAAAAAGTGAAATTTTCAAAAATCCAGAAAATTGGCTGAAAACGACTAAATATCAAGGACTCATTGGGCGAATCGCTCTGGAACTGAAATCGGAACGCTCACTGACATTTCCCCTATCTGAAAGTCTGATAAACGCCGGAAAAATTACTAAGTCCAAAAAAATTTTTTTTTCAACTTTTTTCAATTTTATCCCCGTGGGATTTATATTCTACCCACACACATTTGGAACTCTCCTGGGGTACCCTCACACATATTATTCCCTCATTTAGTGGATATTTTCACAAAAAAGTGAAATTTTCAAAAATCCAGAAAATTGGCTGAAAACGACTAAATATCAAGGACTCATGGGGCGAATCGCTCTGGAACTGAAAGCGGAATGCTCTCTCACATTTCACCTATCTGAAAGTCTGATATACGCCGGAAAAATGACTAAGTCCCCAAAAAATTTTTTTTTTAACTTTTTTCAATTTTACCCCCGTGGGATATATATTCTACCCACACACATTTGGAACTCTCCTGGGGTACCCTCACACATATTATTCCCTCATTTAGTGGATATTTTCACAAAAAAGTGAAATTTTTAAAAATCCAGAAAATTGGCTGAAAACGACTAAATATCAAGGACTCATTGGGCGAATCGCTCTGGAACTGAAATCGGAACGCTCACTGACATTTCCCCTATCTGAAAGTCTGATAAATGCCGGAAAAATTACTAAGTCCAAAAAAAAATTTTTTTCAACTTTTTTCAATTTTATCCCCGTGGGATTTATATTCTACCCACACACATTTGGAACTCTCCTGGGGTACCCTCACACATATTATTCCCTCATTTAGTGGATATTTTCACAAAAAAGTGAAATTTTCAAAAATCCAGAAAATTGGCTGAAAACGACTAAATATCAAGGACTCATGGGGCGAATCGCTCTGGAACTGAAAGCGGAATGCTCTCTCACATTTCACCTATCTGAAAGTCTGATATACGCCGGAAAAATGACTAAGTCCCCAAAAAATTTTTTTTTTAACTTTTTTCAATTTTACCCCCGTGGGATATATATTCTACCCACACACATTTGGAACTCTCCTGGGGTACCCTCACACATATTATTCCCTCATTTAGTGGATATTTTCACAAAAAAGTGAAATTTTTAAAAATCCAGAAAATTGGCTGAAAACGACTAAATATCAAGGACTCATTGGGCGAATCGCTCTGGAACTGAAATCGGAATGCTCACTGACATTTCCCCTATCTGAAAGTCTGATAAATGCCGGAAAAATTACTAAGTCCAAAAAAAAATTTTTTTCAACTTTTTTCAATTTTATCCCCGTGGGATTTATATTCTACCCACACACATTTGGAACTCTCCTGGGGTACCCTCACACATATTATTCCCTCATTTAGTGGATATTTTCACAAAAAAGTGAAATTTTCAAAAATCCAGAAAATTGGCTGAAAACGACTAAATATCAAGGACTCATGGGGCGAATCGCTCTGGAACTGAAAGCGCAATGCTCTCTCACATTTCACCTATCTGAAAGTCTGATATACGCCGGAAAAATGATTAAGTCCAAAAAAAATTTTTTTCAACTTTTTTCAATTTTACCCCCGTGGGATATATATTCTACCCACACACATTTGGAACTCTCCTGGGGTACCCTCACACATATTATTCCCTCATTTAGTGGATATTTTCACAAAAAAGTGAAATTTTTAAAAATCCAGAAAATTGGCTGAAAACGACTAAATATCAAGGACTCATTGGGCGAATCGCTCTGGAAATGAAATCGGAACGCTCACTGACATTTCCCCTATCTGAAAGTCTGATAAATGCCGGAAAAATTACTAAGTCCAAAAAAATTTTTTTTTTAACTTTTTTCAATTTTACCCCCGTGGGATATATATTCTACCCACACACATTTGGAACTCTCCTGGGGTACCCTCACACATATTATTCCCTCATTTAGTGGATATTTTCACAAAAAAGTGAAATTTTTAAAAATCCAGAAAATTGGCTGAAAACGACTAAATATCAAGGACTCATAGGGCGAATCGCTCTGGAACTGAAATCGGAACGCTCACTGACATTTCCCCTATCTGAAAGTCTGATAAACGCCGGAAAAATTACTAAGTCCAAAAAAAAATTTTTTTCAACTTTTTTCAATTTTATCCCCGTGGGATTTATATTCTACCCACACACATTTGGAACTCTCCTGGGGTACCCTCACACATATTATTCCCTCATTTAGTGGATATTTTCACAAAAAAGTGAAATTTTCAAAAATCCAGAAAATTGGCTGAAAACGACTAAATATCAAGGACTCATGGGGCGAATCGCTCTGGAACTGAAAGCGGAATGCTCTCTCACATTTCACCTATCTGAAAGTCTGATAAACGCCGAAAAAATGACTAAGTCCAAAAAAAATTTTTTTTCAACTTTTTTCAATTTTATCCCTGTGGGATTTATATTCTACCCACACACATTTGGAACTCTCCTGGGGTACCCTCACACATATTATTCCCTCATTTAGTGGATATTTTCACAAAAAAGTGAAATTTTCAAAAATCCAGAAAATTGGCTGAAAACGACTAAATATCAAGGACTCATGGGGCGAATCGCTCTGGAACTGAAAGCGGAATGCTCACTCACATTTCACCTATCTGAAAGTCTGATAAATGCCGGAAAAATTACTAAGTCCAAAAAAAAATTTTTTTCAACTTTTTTCAATTTTATCCCCGTGGGATTTATATTCTACCCACACACATTTGGAACTCTCCTGGGGTACCCTCACACATATTATTCCCTCATTTAGTGAATATTTTCACAAAAAAGTGAAATTTTCAAAAATCCAGAAAATTGGCTGAAAACGACTAAATATCAAGGACTCATGGGGCGAATCGCTCTGGAACTGAAAGCGGAATGCTCTCTCACATTTCACCTATCTGAAAGTCTGATAAACGCCGGAAAAATGACTAAGTCCAAAAAAAAATTTTTTTCAACTTTTTTCAATTTTATCCCCGTGGGATTTATATTCTACCCACACACATTTGGAACTCTCCTGGGGTACCCTCACACATATTATTCCCTCATTTAGTGGATATTTTCACAAAAAAGTGAAATTTTCAAAAATCCAGAAAATTGGCTGAAAACGACTAAATATCAAGGACTCATGTGGAGAATCGCTCTGGAACTGAAAGCGGAATGCTCACTCACATTTCACCTATCTGAAAGTCTGATAAACGCCGGAAAAATGACTAAGTCCCAAAAAAAAATTTTTTTCAACTTTTTTCAATTTTACCCCCATGGGATATATATTCTACCCACACACATTTGGAACTCTCCTGGGGTACCCTCACACATATTATTCCCTCATTTAGTGGATATTTTCACAAAAAAGTGAAATTTTTAAAAATCCAGAAAATTGGCTGAAAACGACTAAATATCAAGGACTCATTGGGCGAATCGCTCTGGAACTGAAATCGGAATGCTCACTGACATTTCCCCTATCTGAAAGTCTGATAAATGCCGGAAAAATTACTAAGTCCAAAAAAAAATTTTTTTCAACTTTTTTCAATTTTATCCCCGTGGGATTTATATTCTGCCCACACACATTTGGAACTCTCCTGGGGTACCCTCACACATATTATTCCCTCATTTAGTAGATATTTTCACAAAAAAGTGAAATTTTCAAAAATCCAGAAAATTGGCTGAAAACGACTAAATATCAAGGACTCATTGGGTGAATCGCTCTGGAACTGAAATCGAAACTCTCACTGACATTTCCCCTATCTGAAAGTCTGATAAACGCCGGAAAAATTACTAAGTCCAAAAAAAAATTTTTTTCAACTTTTTTCAATTTTATCCCCGTGGGATTTATATTCTGCCCACACACATTTGGAACTCTCCTGGGGTACCCTCACACATATTATTCCCTCATTTAGTAGATATTTTCACAAAAAAGTGAAATTTTCAAAAATCCAGAAAATTGTCTGAAAACGACTAAATATCAAGGACTCATGGGGCGAATCGCTCTGGAACTGAAAGCGGAATGCTCACTCACATTTCACCTATCTGAAAGTCTGATAAACGCCGGAAAAATGACTAAGTCCCAAAAAAAAATTTTTTTCAACTTTTTTCAATTTTACCCCCGTGGGATATATATTCTACCCACACACATTTGGAACTCTCCTGGGGTACCCTCACACATATTATTCCCTCATTTAGTGGATATTTTCACAAAAAAGTGAAATTTTCAAAAATCCAGAAAATTGGCTGAAAACGACTAAATATCAAGGACTCATAGGGCGAATCGCTCTGGAACTGAAATCGGAACGCTCACTGACATTTCCCCTATCTGAAAGTCTGATAAACGCCGGAAAAATTACTAAGTCCAAAAAAAAATTTTTTTCAACTTTTTTCAATTTTATCCCCGTGGGATTTATATTCTACCCACACACATTTGGAACTCTCCTGGGGTACCCTCACACATATTATTCCCTCATTTAGTGGATATTTTCACAAAAAAGTGAAATTTTCAAAAATCCAGAAAATTGGCTGAAAACGACTAAATATCAAGGACTCATGGGGCGAATCGCTCTGGAACTGAAAGCGGAATGCTCTCTCACATTTCACCTATCTGAAAGTCTGATAAACGCCGAAAAAATGACTAAGTCCAAAAAAAATTTTTTTTCAACTTTTTTCAATTTTATCCCTGTGGGATTTATATTCTACCCACACACATTTGGAACTCTCCTGGGGTACCCTCACACATATTATTCCCTCATTTAGTGGATATTTTCACAAAAAAGTGAAATTTTCAAAAATCCAGAAAATTGGCTGAAAACGACTAAATATCAAGGACTCATGGGGCGAATCGCTCTGGAACTGAAAGCGGAATGCTCACTCACATTTCACCTATCTGAAAGTCTGATAAATGCCGGAAAAATTACTAAGTCCAAAAAAAAATTTTTTTCAACTTTTTTCAATTTTATCCCCGTGGGATTTATATTCTACCCACACACATTTGGAACTCTCCTGGGGTACCCTCACACATATTATTCCCTCATTTAGTGAATATTTTCACAAAAAAGTGAAATTTTCAAAAATCCAGAAAATTGGCTGAAAACGACTAAATATCAAGGACTCATGGGGCGAATCGCTCTGGAACTGAAAGCGGAATGCTCTCTCACATTTCACCTATCTGAAAGTCTGATAAACGCCGGAAAAATGACTAAGTCCAAAAAAAAATTTTTTTCAACTTTTTTCAATTTTATCCCCGTGGGATTTATATTCTACCCACACACATTTGGAACTCTCCTGGGGTACCCTCACACATATTATTCCCTCATTTAGTGGATATTTTCACAAAAAAGTGAAATTTTCAAAAATCCAGAAAATTGGCTGAAAACGACTAAATATCAAGGACTCATGTGGAGAATCGCTCTGGAACTGAAAGCGGAATGCTCACTCACATTTCACCTATCTGAAAGTCTGATAAACGCCGGAAAAATGACTAAGTCCCAAAAAAAAATTTTTTTCAACTTTTTTCAATTTTACCCCCATGGGATATATATTCTACCCACACACATTTGGAACTCTCCTGGGGTACCCTCACACATATTATTCCCTCATTTAGTGGATATTTTCACAAAAAAGTGAAATTTTTAAAAATCCAGAAAATTGGCTGAAAACGACTAAATATCAAGGACTCATTGGGCGAATCGCTCTGGAACTGAAATCGGAATGCTCACTGACATTTCCCCTATCTGAAAGTCTGATAAATGCCGGAAAAATTACTAAGTCCAAAAAAAAATTTTTTTCAACTTTTTTCAATTTTATCCCCGTGGGATTTATATTCTGCCCACACACATTTGGAACTCTCCTGGGGTACCCTCACACATATTATTCCCTCATTTAGTAGATATTTTCACAAAAAAGTGAAATTTTCAAAAATCCAGAAAATTGGCTGAAAACGACTAAATATCAAGGACTCATTGGGTGAATCGCTCTGGAACTGAAATCGAAACTCTCACTGACATTTCCCCTATCTGAAAGTCTGATAAACGCCGGAAAAATTACTAAGTCCAAAAAAAAATTTTTTTCAACTTTTTTCAATTTTATCCCCGTGGGATTTATATTCTACCCACACACATTTGGAACTCTCCTGGGGTACCCTCACACATATTATTCCCTCATTTAGTGGATATTTTCACAAAAAAGTGAAATTTTCAAAAATCCAGAAAATTGTCTGAAAACGACTAAATATCAAGGACTCATGGGGCGAATCGCTCTGGAACTGAAAGCGGAATGCTCACTCACATTTCACCTATCTGAAAGTCTGATAAACGCCGGAAAAATGACTAAGTCCCAAAAAAAAATTTTTTTCAACTTTTTTCAATTTTACCCCCGTGGGATATATATTCTACCCACACACATTTGGAACTCTCCTGGGGTACCCTCACACATATTATTCCCTCATTTAGTGGATATTTTCACAAAAAAGTGAAATTTTCAAAAATCCAGAAAATTGGCTGAAAACGACTAAATATCAAGGACTCATGGGGCGAATCGCTCTGGAACTGAAAGCGGAATGCTCTCTCACATTTCACCTATCTGAAAGTCTGATATACGCCGGAAAAATGACTAAGTCCAAAAAAAAATTTTTTTTCAACTTTTTTCAATTTTACCCCCGTGGGATATATATTCTACCCAGACACATTTGGAACTCTCCTGGGGTACCCTCACACATATTATTCCCTCATTTAGTGGATATTTTCACAAAAAAGTGAAATTTTTAAAAATCCAGAAAATTGGCTGAAAACGACTAAATATCAAGGACTCATTGGGCGAATCGCTCTGGAACTGAAATCGGAACGCTCACTGACATTTCCCCTATCTGAAAGTCTGATAAATGCCGGAAAAATTACTAAGTCCAAAAAAAAATTTTTTTCAACTTTTTTCAATTTTATCCCCGTGGGATTTATATTCTGCCCACACACATTTGGAACTCTCCTGGGGTACCCTCACACATATTATTCCCTCATTTAGTGGATATTTTCACAAAAAAGTGAAATTTTCAAAAATCCAGAAAATTGGCTGAAAACGACTAAATATCAAGGACTCATTGGGCGAATCGCTCTGGAACTGAAATCGGAACGCTCACTGACATTTCCCCTATCTGAAAGTCTGATAAATGCCGGAAAAATTACTAAGTCCAAAAAAAAATTTTTTGCAACTTTTTTCAATTTTATCCTCGTGGGATTTATATTCTGCCCACACACATTTGGAACTCTCCTGGGGTACCCTCACACATATTATTCCCTCATTTAGTGGATATTTTCACAAAAAAGTGAAATTTTTAAAAATCCAGAAAATTGGCTGAAAACGACTAAATATCAAGGACTCATTGGGCGAATCGCTCTGGAACTGAAATCGGAATGCTCACTGACATTTCCCCTATCTGAAAGTCTGATAAATGCCGGAAAAATTACTAAGTCCAAAAAAAAATTTTTTTCAACTTTTTTCAATTTTATCCCCGTGGGATTTATATTCTGCCCACACACATTTGGAACTCTCCTGGGGTACCCTCACACATATTATTCCCTCATTTAGTAGATATTTTCACAAAAAAGTGAAATTTTCAAAAATCCAGAAAATTGGCTGAAAACGACTAAATATCAAGGACTCATTGGGTGAATCGCTCTGGAACTGAAATCGAATCTCTCACTGACATTTCCCCTATCTGAAAGTCTGATAAACGCCGGAAAAATTACTAAGTCCAAAAAAAAATTTTTTTCAACTTTTTTCAATTTTATCCCCGTGGGATTTATATTCTACCCACACACATTTGGAACTCTCCTGGGGTACCCTCACACATATTATTCCCTCATTTAGTGGATATTTTCACAAAAAAGTGAAATTTTCAAAAATCCAGAAAATTGTCTGAAAACGACTAAATATCAAGGACTCATGGGGCGAATCGCTCTGGAACTGAAAGCGGAATGCTCACTCACATTTCACCTATCTGAAAGTCTGATAAACGCCGGAAAAATGACTAAGTCCCAAAAAAAAATTTTTTTCAACTTTTTTCAATTTTACCCCCGTGGGATATATATTCTACCCACACACATTTGGAACTCTCCTGGGGTACCCTCACACATATTATTCCCTCATTTAGTGGATATTTTCACAAAAAAGTGAAATTTTCAAAAATCCAGAAAATTGGCTGAAAACGACTAAATATCAAGGACTCATGGGGCGAATCGCTCTGGAACTGAAAGCGGAATGCTCTCTCACATTTCACCTATCTGAAAGTCTGATATACGCCGGAAAAATGACTAAGTCCAAAAAAAAATTTTTTTTCAACTTTTTTCAATTTTACCCCCGTGGGATATATATTCTACCCAGACACATTTGGAACTCTCCTGGGGTACCCTCACACATATTATTCCCTCATTTAGTGGATATTTTCACAAAAAAGTGAAATTTTTAAAAATCCAGAAAATTGGCTGAAAACGACTAAATATCAAGGACTCATTGGGCGAATCGCTCTGGAACTGAAATCGGAACACTCACTGACATTTCCCCTATCTGAAAGTCTGATAAATGCCGGAAAAATTACTAAGTCCAAAAAAAAATTTTTTTCAACTTTTTTCAATTTTATCCCCGTGGGATTTATATTCTGCCCACACACATTTGGAACTCTCCTGGGGTACCCTCACACATATTATTCCCTCATTTAGTGGATATTTTCACAAAAAAGTGAAATTTTCAAAAATCCAGAAAATTGGCTGAAAACGACTAAATATCAAGGACTCATTGGGCGAATCGCTCTGGAACTGAAATCGGAACGCTCACTGACATTTCCCCTATCTGAAAGTCTGATAAATGCCGGAAAAATTACTAAGTCCAAAAAAAAATTTTTTGCAACTTTTTTCAATTTTATCCTCGTGGGATTTATATTCTGCCCACACACATTTGGAACTCTCCTGGGGTACCCTCACACATATTATTCCCTCATTTAGTGGATATTTTCACAAAAAAGTGAAATTTTCAAAAATCCAGAAAATTGGCTGAAAACCACTAAATATCAAGGACTCATTGGGCGAATCGCTCTGGAACTGAAATCGGAACGCTCACTGACATTTCCCCTATCTGAAAGTCTGATAAACGCCGGAAAAATTACTAAGTCGAAAAAAAAATTTTTTTCAACTTTTTTCAATTTTATCCCCGTGGGATTTATATTCTACCCACACACATTTGGAACTCTCCTGGGGTACCCTCACACATATTATTCCCTCATTTAGTGGATATTTTCACAAAAAAGTGAAATTTTCAAAAATCCAGAAAATTGGCTGAAAACGACTAAATATCAAGGACTCATGGGGCGAATCGCTCTGGAACTGAAAGCGGAATGCTCTCTCACATTTCACCTATCTGAAAGTCTGATATACGCCGGAAAAATGACTAAGTCCCAAAAAAAATTTTTTTCAACTTTTTTCAATTTTACCCCCGTGGGATATATATTCTACCCACACACATTTGGAACTCTCCTGGGGTACCCTCACACATATTATTCCCTCATTTAGTGGATATTTTCACAAAAAAGTGAAATTTTTAAAAATCCAGAAAATTGGCTGAAAACGACTAAATATCAAGGACTCATAGGGCGAATCGCTCTGGAACTGAAATCGGAACGCTCACTGACATTTCCCCTATCTGAAAGTCTGATAAACGCCGGAAAAATTACTAAGTCCAAAAAAAAATTTTTTTCAACTTTTTTCAATTTTATCCCCGTGGGATTTATATTCTACCCACACACATTTGGAACTCTCCTGGGGTACCCTCACACATATTATTCCCTCATTTAGTGGATATTTTCACAAAAAAGTGAAATTTTCAAAAATCCAGAAAATTGGCTGAAAACGACTAAATATCAAGGACTCATGGGGCGAATCGCTCTGGAACTGAAAGCGGAATGCTCTCTCACATTTCACCTATCTGAAAGTCTGATAAACGCCGAAAAAATGACTAAGTCCAAAAAAAATTTTTTTTCAACTTTTTTCAATTTTATCCCTGTGGGATTTATATTCTACCCACACACATTTGGAACTCTCCTGGGGTACCCTCACACATATTATTCCCTCATTTAGTGGATATTTTCACAAAAAAGTGAAATTTTCAAAAATCCAGAAAATTGGCTGAAAACGACTAAATATCAAGGACTCATGGGGCGAATCGCTCTGGAACTGAAAGCGGAATGCTCACTCACATTTCACCTATCTGAAAGTCTGATAAATGCCGGAAAAATTACTAAGTCCAAAAAAAAATTTTTTTCAACTTTTTTCAATTTTATCCCCGTGGGATTTATATTCTACCCACACACATTTGGAACTCTCCTGGGGTACCCTCACACATATTATTCCCTCATTTAGTGAATATTTTCACAAAAAAGTGAAATTTTCAAAAATCCAGAAAATTGGCTGAAAACGACTAAATATCAAGGACTCATGGGGCGAATCGCTCTGGAACTGAAAGCGGAATGCTCTCTCACATTTCACCTATCTGAAAGTCTGATAAACGCCGGAAAAATGACTAAGTCCAAAAAAAAATTTTTTTCAACTTTTTTCAATTTTATCCCCGTGGGATTTATATTCTACCCACACACATTTGGAACTCTCCTGGGGTACCCTCACACATATTATTCCCTCATTTAGTGGATATTTTCACAAAAAAGTGAAATTTTCAAAAATCCAGAAAATTGGCTGAAAACGACTAAATATCAAGGACTCATGTGGAGAATCGCTCTGGAACTGAAAGCGGAATGCTCACTCACATTTCACCTATCTGAAAGTCTGATAAACGCCGGAAAAATGACTAAGTCCCAAAAAAAAATTTTTTTCAACTTTTTTCAATTTTACCCCCATGGGATATATATTCTACCCACACACATTTGGAACTCTCCTGGGGTACCCTCACACATATTATTCCCTCATTTAGTGGATATTTTCACAAAAAAGTGAAATTTTTAAAAATCCAGAAAATTGGCTGAAAACGACTAAATATCAAGGACTCATTGGGCGAATCGCTCTGGAACTGAAATCGGATTGCTCACTGACATTTCCCCTATCTGAAAGTCTGATAAATGCCGGAAAAATTACTAAGTCCAAAAAAAAATTTTTTTCAACTTTTTTCAATTTTATCCCCGTGGGATTTATATTCTGCCCACACACATTTGGAACTCTCCTGGGGTACCCTCACACATATTATTCCCTCATTTAGTAGATATTTTCACAAAAAAGTGAAATTTTCAAAAATCCAGAAAATTGGCTGAAAACGACTAAATATCAAGGACTCATTGGGTGAATCGCTCTGGAACTGAAATCGAAACTCTCACTGACATTTCCCCTATCTGAAAGTCTGATAAACGCCGGAAAAATTACTAAGTCCAAAAAAAAATTTTTTTCAACTTTTTTCAATTTTATCCCCGTGGGATTTATATTCTACCCACACACATTTGGAACTCTCCTGGGGTACCCTCACACATATTATTCCCTCATTTAGTGGATATTTTCACAAAAAAGTGAAATTTTCAAAAATCCAGAAAATTGTCTGAAAACGACTAAATATCAAGGACTCATGGGGCGAATCGCTCTGGAACTGAAAGCGGAATGCTCACTCACATTTCACCTATCTGAAAGTCTGATAAACGCCGGAAAAATGACTAAGTCCCAAAAAAAAATTTTTTTCAACTTTTTTCAATTTTACCCCCGTGGGATATATATTCTACCCACACACATTTGGAACTCTCCTGGGGTACCCTCACACATATTATTCCCTCATTTAGTGGATATTTTCACAAAAAAGTGAAATTTTCAAAAATCCAGAAAATTGGCTGAAAACGACTTAATATCAAGGACTCATGGGGCGAATCGCTCTGGAACTGAAAGCGGAATGCTCTCTCACATTTCACCTATCTGAAAGTCTGATATACGCCGGAAAAATGACTAAGTCCAAAAAAAAATTTTTTTTCAACTTTTTTCAATTTTACCCCCGTGGGATATATATTCTACCCAGACACATTTGGAACTCTCCTGGGGTACCCTCACACATATTATTCCCTCATTTAGTGGATATTTTCACAAAAAAGTGAAATTTTTAAAAATCCAGAAAATTGGCTGAAAACGACTAAATATCAAGGACTCATTGGGCGAATCGCTCTGGAACTGAAATCGGAACGCTCACTGACATTTCCCCTATCTGAAAGTCTGATAAATGCCGGAAAAATTACTAAGTCCAAAAAAAAAATTTTTTTCAACTTTTTTCAATTTTATCCCCGTGGGATTTATATTCTGCCCACACACATTTGGAACTCTCCTGGGGTACCCTCACACATATTATTCCCTCATTTAGTGGATATTTTCACAAAAAAGTGAAATTTTCAAAAATCCAGAAAATTGTCTGAAAACGACTAAATATCAAGGACTCATGGGGCGAATCGCTCTGGAACTGAAAGCGGAATGCTCACTCACATTTCACCTATCTGAAAGTCTGATAAACGCCGGAAAAATGACTAAGTCCCAAAAAAAAATTTTTTTCAACTTTTTTCAATTTTACCCCCGTGGGATATATATTCTACCCACACACATTTGGAACTCTCCTGGGGTACCCTCACACATATTATTCCCTCATTTAGTGGATATTTTCACAAAAAAGTGAAATTTTCAAAAATCCAGAAAATTGGCTGAAAACGACTAAATATCAAGGACTCATGGGGCGAATCGCTCTGGAACTGAAAGCGGAATGCTCTCTCACATTTCACCTATCTGAAAGTCTGATATACGCCGGAAAAATGACTAAGTCCAAAAAAAAATTTTTTTTCAACTTTTTTCAATTTTACCCCCGTGGGATATATATTCTACCCAGACACATTTGGAACTCTCCTGGGGTACCCTCACACATATTATTCCCTCATTTAGTGGATATTTTCACAAAAAAGTGAAATTTTTAAAAATCCAGAAAATTGGCTGAAAACGACTAAATATCAAGGACTCATTGGGCGAATCGCTCTGGAACTGAAATCGGAACGCTCACTGACATTTCCCCTATCTGAAAGTCTGATAAATGCCGGAAAAATTACTAAGTCCAAAAAAAAAATTTTTTTCAACTTTTTTCAATTTTATCCCCGTGGGATTTATATTCTGCCCACACACATTTGGAACTCTCCTGGGGTACCCTCACACATATTATTCCCTCATTTAGTGGATATTTTCACAAAAAAGTGAAATTTTCAAAAATCCAGAAAATTGGCTGAAAACGACTAAATATCAAGGACTCATTGGGCGAATCGCTCTGGAACTGAAATCGGAACGCTCACTGACATTTCCCCTATCTGAAAGTCTGATAAACGCCGGAAAAATTACTAAGTCCAAAAAAATTTTTTTTTCAACTTTTTTCAATTTTATCCCCGTGGGATTTATATTCTACCCACACACATTTGGAACTCTCCTGGGGTACCCTCACACATATTATTCCCTCATTTAGTGGATATTTTCACAAAAAAGTGAAATTTTCAAAAATCCAGAAAATTGGCTGAAAACGACTAAATATCAAGGACTCATGGGGCGAATCGCTCTGGAACTGAAAGCGCAATGCTCTCTCACATTTCACCTATCTGAAAGTCTGATATACGCCGGAAAAATGACTAAGTCCAAAAAAAATTTTTTTCAACTTTTTTCAATTTTACCCCCGTGGGATATATATTCTACCCACACACATTTGGAACTCTCCTGGGGTACCCTCACACATATTATTCCCTCATTTAGTGGATATTTTCACAAAAAAGTGAAATTTTTAAAAATCCAGAAAATTGGCTGAAAACGACTAAATATCAAGGACTCATTGGGCGAATCGCTCTGGAACTGAAATCGGAACGCTCACTGACATTTCCCCTATCTGAAAGTCTGATAAATGCCGGAAAAATTACTAAGTCCAAAAAAAAATTTTTTGCAACTTTTTTCAATTTTATCCTCGTGGGATTTATATTCTACCCACACACATTTGGAACTCTCCTGGGGTACCCTCACACATATTATTCCCTCATTTAGTGGATATTTTCACAAAAAAGTGAAATTTTCAAAAATCCAGAAAATTGGCTGAAAACGACTAAATATCAAGGACTCATGGGGCGAATCGCTCTGGAACTGAAAGCGGAATGCTCTCTCACATTTCACCTATCTGAAAGTCTGATAAACGCCGGAAAAATGACTAAGTCCAAAAAAAATTTGTTTTCAACTTTTTTCAATTTTATCCCCGTGGGATTTATAATCTACCCACACACATTTGGAACTCTCCTGGGGTACCCTCACACATATTATTCCCTCATTTAGTGGATATTTTCACAAAAAAGTGAAATTTTCAAAAATCCAGAAAATTGGCTGAAAACGACTAAATATCAAGGACTCATGGGGCGAATCGCTCTGGAACTGAAAGCGGAATGCTCTCTCACATTTCACCTATCTGAAAGTCTGATAAACGCCGGAAAAATTACTAAGTCCAAAAAAAAATTTTTTTCAACTTTTTTCAATTTTATCCCCGTGGGATTTATATTCTACCCACACACATTTGGAACTCTCCTGGGGTACCCTCACACATATTATTCCCTCATTTAGTGGATATTTTCACAAAAAAGTGAAATTTTCAAAAATCCAGAAAATTGGCTGAAAACGACTAAATATCAAGGACTCATGGGGAGAATCGCACTGGAACTGAAAGCGGAATGCTCACTCACATTTCACCTATCTGAAAGTCTGATAAACGCCGGAAAAATGACTAAGTCCAAAAAAAATTTGTTTTCAACTTTTTTTCAATTTTATCCCCGTGGGATTTATATTCTACCCACACACATTTGGAACTCTCCTGGGGTACCCTCACACATATTATTCCCTCATTTAGTGGATATTTTCACAAAAAAGTGAAATTTTCAAAAATCCAGAAAATTGGCTGAAAACGACTAAATATCAAGGACTCATGGGGCGAATCGCTCTGGAACTGAAAGCGGAATGCTCTCTCACATTTCACCTATCTGAAAGTCTGATAAACGCCGGAAAAATGACTAAGTCCAAAAAAAATTTTTTTTCAACTTTTTTCAATTTTATCCCTGTGGGATTTATATTCTACCCACACACATTTGGAACTCTCCTGGGGTACCCTCACACATATTATTCCCTCATTTAGTGGATATTTTCACAAAAAAGTGAAATTTTTAAAAATCCAGAAAATTGGCTGAAAACGACTAAATATCAAGGACTCATTGGGCGAATCGCTCTGGAACTGAAATCGGAACGCTCACTGACATTTCCCCTATCTGAAAGTCTGATAAATGCCGGAAAAATTACTAAGTCCAAAAAAAAATTTTTTGCAACTTTTTTCAATTTTATCCTCGTGGGATTTATATTCTACCCACACACATTTGGAACTCTCCTGGGGTACCCTCACACATATTATTCCCTCATTTAGTGGATATTTTCACAAAAAAGTGAAATTTTCAAAAATCCAGAAAATTGGCTGAAAACGACTAAATATCAAGGACTCATGGGGCGAATCGCTCTGGAACTGAAAGCGGAATGCTCTCTCACATTTCACCTATCTGAAAGTCTGATAAACGCCGGAAAAATGACTAAGTCCAAAAAAAATTTGTTTTCAACTTTTTTCAATTTTATCCCCGTGGGATTTATAATCTACCCACACACATTTGGAACTCTCCTGGGGTACCCTCACACATATTATTCCCTCATTTAGTGGATATTTTCACAAAAAAGTGAAATTTTCAAAAATCCAGAAAATTGGCTGAAAACGACTAAATATCAAGGACTCATGGGGCGAATCGCTCTGGAACTGAAAGCGGAATGCTCTCTCACATTTCACCTATCTGAAAGTCTGATAAACGCCGGAAAAATGACTAAGTCCAAAAAAAATTTTTTTTCAACTTTTTTCAATTTTATCCCTGTGGGATTTATATTCTACCCACACACATTTGGAACTCTCCTGGGGTACCCTCACACATACTATTCCCTCATTTAGTGGATATTTTCACAAAAAAGTGAAATTTTCAAAAATCCAGAAAATTGGCTGAAAACGACTAAATATCAAGGACTCATGGGGCGAATCGCTCTGGAACTGAAAGCGGAATGCTCACTCACATTTCACCTATCTGAAAGTCTGATAAATGCCGGAAAAATTACTAAGTCCAAAAAAAAATTTTTTTCAACTTTTTTCAATTTTATCCCCGTGGGATTTATATTCTACCCACACACATTTGGAACTCTCCTGGGGTACCCTCACACATATTATTCCCTCATTTAGTGGATATTTTCACAAAAAAGTGAAATTTTCAAAAATCCAGAAAATTGGCTGAAAACGACTAAATATCAAGGACTCATGGGGAGAATCGCTCTGGAACTGAAAGCGGAATGCTCACTCACATTTCACCTATCTGAAAGTCTGATAAACGCCGGAAAAATGACTAAGTCCAAAAAAAATTTGTTTTCAACTTTTTTCAATTTTATCCCCGTGGGATTTATATTCTACCCACACACATTTGGAACTCTCCTGGGGTACCCTCACACATATTATTCCCTCATTTAGTGGATATTTTCACAAAAAAGTGAAATTTTCAAAAATCCAGAAAATTGGCTGAAAACGACTAAATATCAAGGACTCATGGGGCGAATCGCTCTGGAACTGAAAGCGGAATGCTCTCTCACATTTCACCTATCTGAAAGTCTGATAAACGCCGGAAAAATGACTAAGTCCAAAAAAAATTTTTTTTCAACTTTTTTCAATTTTATCCCTGTGGGATTTATATTCTACCCACACACATTTGGAACTCTCCTGGGGTACCCTCACACATACTATTCCCTCATTTAGTGGATATTTTCACAAAAAAGTGAAATTTTCAAAAATCCAGAAAATTGGCTGAAAACGACTAAATATCAAGGACTCATGGGGCGAATCGCTCTGGAACTGAAAGCGGAATGCTCACTCACATTTCACCTATCTGAAAGTCTGATAAATGCCGGAAAAATTACTAAGTCCAAAAAAAAATTTTTTTCAACTTTTTTCAATTTTATCCCCGTGGGATTTATATTCTACCCACACACATTTGGAACTCTCCTGGGGTACCCTCACACATATTATTCCCTCATTTAGTGAATATTTTCACAAAAAAGTGAAATTTTCAAAAATCCAGAAAATTGGCTGAAAACGACTAAATATCAAGGACTCATGGGGCGAATCGCTCTGGAACTGAAAGCGGAATGCTCTCTCACATTTCACCTATCTGAAAGTCTGATAAACGCCGGAAAAATGACTAAGTCCAAAAAAAAATTTTTTTCAACTTTTTTCAATTTTATCCCCGTGGGATTTATATTCTACCCACACACATTTGGAACTCTCCTGGGGTACCCTCACACATATTATTCCCTCATTTAGTGGATATTTTCACAAAAAAGTGAAATTTTCAAAAATCCAGAAAATTGGCTGAAAACGACTAAATATCAAGGACTCATGGGGAGAATCGCTCTGGAACTGAAAGCGGAATGCTCACTCACATTTCACCTATCTGAAAGTCTGATAAACGCCGGAAAAATGACTAAGTCCAAAAAAAAATTTTTTTCAACTTTTTTCAATTTTATCCCCGTGGGATTTATATTCTACCCACACACATTTGGAACTCTCCTGGGGTACCCTCACACATATTATTCCCTCATTTAGTGGATATTTTCACAAAAAAGTGAAATTTTTAAAAATCCAGAAAATTGGCTGAAAACGACTAAATATCAAGGACTCATTGGGCGAATCGCTCTGGAACTGAAATCGGAATGCTCACTGACATTTCCCCTATCTGAAAGTCTGATAAATGCCGGAAAAATTACTAAGTCCAAAAAAAAATTTTTTTCAACTTTTTTCAATTTTATCCCCGTGGGATTTATATTCTGCCCACACACATTTGGAACTCTCCTGGGGTACCCTCACACATATTATTCCCTCATTTAGTGGATATTTTCACAAAAAAGTGAAATTTTCAAAAATCCAGAAAATTGGCTGAAAACGACTAAATATCAAGGACTCATTGGGCGAATCGCTCTGGAACTGAAATCGAAACTCTCACTGACATTTCCCCTATCTGAAAGTTTGATAAACGCCGGAAAAATTACTAAGTCCAAAAAAAAATTTTTTTCAACTTTTTTCAATTTTATCCCCGTGGGATTTATATTCTACCCACACACATTTGGAACTCTCCTGGGGTACCCTCACACATATTATTCCCTCATTTAGTGGATATTTTCACAAAAAAGTGAAATTTTCAAAAATCCAGAAAATTGGCTGAAAACGACTAAATATCAAGGACTCATGGGGAGAATCGCTCTGGAACTGAAAGCGGAATGCTCACTCACATTTCACCTATCTGAAAGTCTGATAAACGCCGGAAAAATGACTAAGTCCAAAAAAAATTTGTTTTCAACTTTTTTCAATTTTATCCCCGTGGGATTTATATTCTACCCACACACATTTGGAACTCTCCTGGGGTACCCTCACACATATTATTCCCTCATTTAGTGGATATTTTCACAAAAAAGTGAAATTTTCAAAAATCCAGAAAATTGGCTGAAAACGACTAAATATCAAGGACTCATGGGGCGAATCGCTCTGGAACTGAAAGCGGAATGCTCTCTCACATTTCACCTATCTGAAAGTCTGATAAACGCCGGAAAAATGACTAAGTCCAAAAAAAATTTTTTTTCAACTTTTTTCAATTTTATCCCTGTGGGATTTATATTCTACCCACACACATTTGGAACTCTCCTGGGGTACCCTCACACATACTATTCCCTCATTTAGTGGATATTTTCACAAAAAAGTGAAATTTTCAAAAATCCAGAAAATTGGCTGAAAACGACTAAATATCAAGGACTCATGGGGCGAATCGCTCTGGAACTGAAAGCGGAATGCTCTCTCACATTTCACCTATCTGAAAGTCTGATAAACGCCGGAAAAATGACTAAGTCCAAAAAAAAATTTTTTTCAACTTTTTTCAATTTTATCCCCGTGGGATTTATATTCTACCCACACACATTTGGAACTCTCCTGGGGTACCCTCACACATATTATTCCCTCATTTAGTGGATATTTTCACAAAAAAGTGAAATTTTCAAAAATCCAGAAAATTGGCTGAAAACGACTAAATATCAAGGACTCATGGGGAGAATCGCTCTGGAACTGAAAGCGGAATGCTCACTCACATTTCACCTATCTGAAAGTCTGATAAACGCCGGAAAAATGACTAAGTCCAAAAAAAATTTTTTTTCAACTTTTTTCAATTTTATCCCTGTGGGATTTATATTCTACCCACACACATTTGGAACTCTCCTGGGGTACCCTCACACATATTATTCCCTCATTTAGTGGATATTTTCACAAAAAAGTGAAATTTTCAAAAATCCAGAAAATTGGCTGAAAACGACTAAATATCAAGGACTCATGGGGAGAATCGCTCTGGAACTGAAAGCGGAATGCTCACTCACATTTCACCTATCTGAAAGTCTGATAAACGCCGGAAAAATGACTAAGTCCAAAAAAAATTTGTTTTCAACTTTTTTCAATTTTATCCCCGTGGGATTTATATTCTACCCACACACATTTGGAACTCTCCTGGGGTACCCTCACACATATTATTCCCTCATTTAGTGGATATTTTCACAAAAAAGTGAAATTTTCAAAAATCCAGAAAATTGGCTGAAAACGACTAAATATCAAGGACTCATGGGGCGAATCGCTCTGGAACTGAAAGCGGAATGCTCTCTCACATTTCACCTATCTGAAAGTCTGATAAACGCCGGAAAAATGACTAAGTCCAAAAAAAATTTTTTTTCAACTTTTTTCAATTTTATCCCTGTGGGATTTATATTCTACCCACACACATTTGGAACTCTCCTGGGGTACCCTCACACATACTATTCCCTCATTTAGTGGATATTTTCACAAAAAAGTGAAATTTTCAAAAATCCAGAAAATTGGCTGAAAACGACTAAATATCAAGGACTCATGGGGCGAATCGCTCTGGAACTGAAAGCGGAATGCTCACTCACATTTCACCTATCTGAAAGTCTGATAAATGCCGGAAAAATTACTAAGTCCAAAAAAAAATTTTTTTCAACTTTTTTCAATTTTATCCCCGTGGGATTTATATTCTACCCACACACATTTGGAACTCTCCTGGGGTACCCTCACACATATTATTCCCTCATTTAGTGAATATTTTCACAAAAAAGTGAAATTTTCAAAAATCCAGAAAATTGGCTGAAAACGACTAAATATCAAGGACTCATGGGGCGAATCGCTCTGGAACTGAAAGCGGAATGCTCTCTCACATTTCACCTATCTGAAAGTCTGATAAACGCCGGAAAAATGACTAAGTCCAAAAAAAAATTTTTTTCAACTTTTTTCAATTTTATCCCCGTGGGATTTATATTCTACCCACACACATTTGGAACTCTCCTGGGGTACCCTCACACATATTATTCCCTCATTTAGTGGATATTTTCACAAAAAAGTGAAATTTTCAAAAATCCAGAAAATTGGCTGAAAACGACTAAATATCAAGGACTCATGGGGAGAATCGCTCTGGAACTGAAAGCGGAATGCTCACTCACATTTCACCTATCTGAAAGTCTGATAAACGCCGGAAAAATGACTAAGTCCAAAAAAAAATTTTTTTCAACTTTTTTCAATTTTATCCCCGTGGGATTTATATTCTACCCACACACATTTGGAACTCTCCTGGGGTACCCTCACACATATTATTCCCTCATTTAGTGGATATTTTCACAAAAAAGTGAAATTTTTAAAAATCCAGAAAATTGGCTGAAAACGACTAAATATCAAGGACTCATTGGGCGAATCGCTCTGGAACTGAAATCGGAATGCTCACTGACATTTCCCCTATCTGAAAGTCTGATAAATGCCGGAAAAATTACTAAGTCCAAAAAAAAATTTTTTTCAACTTTTTTCAATTTTATCCCCGTGGGATTTATATTCTGCCCACACACATTTGGAACTCTCCTGGGGTACCCTCACACATATTATTCCCTCATTTAGTGGATATTTTCACAAAAAAGTGAAATTTTCAAAAATCCAGAAAATTGGCTGAAAACGACTAAATATCAAGGACTCATTGGGCGAATCGCTCTGGAACTGAAATCGAAACTCTCACTGACATTTCCCCTATCTGAAAGTTTGATAAACGCCGGAAAAATTACTAAGTCCAAAAAAAAATTTTTTTCAACTTTTTTCAATTTTATCCCCGTGGGATTTATATTCTACCCACACACATTTGGAACTCTCCTGGGGTACCCTCACACATATTATTCCCTCATTTAGTGGATATTTTCACAAAAAAGTGAAATTTTCAAAAATCCAGAAAATTGGCTGAAAACGACTAAATATCAAGGACTCATGGGGAGAATCGCTCTGGAACTGAAAGCGGAATGCTCACTCACATTTCACCTATCTGAAAGTCTGATAAACGCCGGAAAAATGACTAAGTCCAAAAAAAATTTGTTTTCAACTTTTTTCAATTTTATCCCCGTGGGATTTATATTCTACCCACACACATTTGGAACTCTCCTGGGGTACCCTCACACATATTATTCCCTCATTTAGTGGATATTTTCACAAAAAAGTGAAATTTTCAAAAATCCAGAAAATTGGCTGAAAACGACTAAATATCAAGGACTCATGGGGCGAATCGCTCTGGAACTGAAAGCGGAATGCTCTCTCACATTTCACCTATCTGAAAGTCTGATAAACGCCGGAAAAATGACTAAGTCCAAAAAAAATTTTTTTTCAACTTTTTTCAATTTTATCCCTGTGGGATTTATATTCTACCCACACACATTTGGAACTCTCCTGGGGTACCCTCACACATACTATTCCCTCATTTAGTGGATATTTTCACAAAAAAGTGAAATTTTCAAAAATCCAGAAAATTGGCTGAAAACGACTAAATATCAAGGACTCATGGGGCGAATCGCTCTGGAACTGAAAGCGGAATGCTCTCTCACATTTCACCTATCTGAAAGTCTGATAAACGCCGGAAAAATGACTAAGTCCAAAAAAAAATTTTTTTCAACTTTTTTCAATTTTATCCCCGTGGGATTTATATTCTACCCACACACATTTGGAACTCTCCTGGGGTACCCTCACACATATTATTCCCTCATTTAGTGGATATTTTCACAAAAAAGTGAAATTTTCAAAAATCCAGAAAATTGGCTGAAAACGACTAAATATCAAGGACTCATGGGGAGAATCGCTCTGGAACTGAAAGCGGAATGCTCACTCACATTTCACCTATCTGAAAGTCTGATAAACGCCGGAAAAATGACTAAGTCCAAAAAAAAATTTTTTTCAACTTTTTTCAATTTTATCCCCGTGGGATTTATATTCTACCCACACACATTTGGAACTCTCCTGGGGTACCCTCACACATATTATTCCCTCATTTAGTGGATATTTTCACAAAAAAGTGAAATTTTTAAAAATCCAGAAAATTGGCTGAAAACGACTAAATATCAAGGACTCATTGGGCGAATCGCTCTGGAACTGAAATCGGAATGCTCACTGACATTTCCCCTATCTGAAAGTCTGATAAATGCCGGAAAAATTACTAAGTCCAAAAAAAAATTTTTTTCAACTTTTTTCAATTTTATCCCCGTGGGATTTATATTCTGCCCACACACATTTGGAACTCTCCTGGGGTACCCTCACACATATTATTCCCTCATTTAGTGGATATTTTCACAAAAAAGTGAAATTTTCAAAAATCCAGAAAATTGGCTGAAAACGACTAAATATCAAGGACTCATTGGGCGAATCGCTCTGGAACTGAAATCGAAACTCTCACTGACATTTCCCCTATCTGAAAGTTTGATAAACGCCGGAAAAATTACTAAGTCCAAAAAAAAATTTTTTTCAACTTTTTTCAATTTTATCCCCGTGGGATTTATATTCTACCCACACACATTTGGAACTCTCCTGGGGTACCCTCACACATATTATTCCCTCATTTAGTGGATATTTTCACAAAAAAGTGAAATTTTCAAAAATCCAGAAAATTGGCTGAAAACGACTAAATATCAAGGACTCATGGGGCGAATCGCTCTGGAACTGAAAGCGGAATGCTCACTCACATTTCACCTATCTGAAAGTCTGATAAACGCCGGAAAAATGACTAAGTCCCAAAAAAAAATTTTTTTCAACTTTTTTCAATTTTACCCCCGTGGGATATATATTCTACCCACACACATTTGGAACTCTCCTGGGGTACCCTCACACATATTATTCCCTCATTTAGTGGATATTTTCACAAAAAAGTGAAATTTTCAAAAATCCAGAAAATTGGCTGAAAACGACTAAATATCAAGGACTCATGGGGCGAATCGCTCTGGAACTGAAAGCGGAATGCTCTCTCACATTTCACCTATCTGAAAGTCTGATATACGCCGGAAAAATGACTAAGTCCAAAAAAAAATTTTTTTTCAACTTTTTTCAATTTTACCCCCGTGGGATATATATTCTACCCAGACACATTTGGAACTCTCCTGGGGTACCCTCACACATATTATTCCCTCATTTAGTGGATATTTTCACAAAAAAGTGAAATTTTTAAAAATCCAGAAAATTGGCTGAAAACGACTAAATATCAAGGACTCATTGGGCGAATCGCTCTGGAACTGAAATCGGAATGCTCACTGACATTTCCCCTATCTGAAAGTCTGATAAATGCCGGAAAAATTACTAAGTCCAAAAAAAAATTTTTTTCAACTTTTTTCAATTTTATCCCCGTGGGATTTATATTCTGCCCACACACATTTGGAACTCTCCTGGGGTACCCTCACACATATTATTCCCTCATTTAGTGGATATTTTCACAAAAAAGTGAAATTTTCAAAAATCCAGAAAATTGGCTGAAAACGACTAAATATCAAGGACTCATTGGGCGAATCGCTCTGGAACTGAAATCGAAACTCTCACTGACATTTCCCCTATCTGAAAGTCTGATAAACGCCGGAAAAATTACTAAGTCCAAAAAAAAATTTTTTTCAACTTTTTTCAATTTTATCCCCGTGGGATTTATATTCTACCCACACACATTTGGAACTCTCCTGGGGTACCCTCACACATATTATTCCCTCATTTAGTGGATATTTTCACAAAAAAGTGAAATTTTCAAAAATCCAGAAAATTGGCTGAAAACGACTAAATATCAAGGACTCATGGGGCGAATCGCTCTGGAACTGAAAGCGGAATGCTCACTCACATTTCACCTATCTGAAAGTCTGATAAACGCCGGAAAAATGACTAAGTCCCAAAAAAAAATTTTTTTCAACTTTTTTCAATTTTACCCCCGTGGGATATATATTCTACCCACACACATTTGGAACTCTCCTGGGGTACCCTCACACATATTATTCCCTCATTTAGTGGATATTTTCACAAAAAAGTGAAATTTTCAAAAATCCAGAAAATTGGCTGAAAACGACTAAATATCCAGGACTCATGGGGCGAATCGCTCTGGAACTGAAAGCGGAATGCTCTCTCACATTTCACCTATCTGAAAGTCTGATATACGCCGGAAAAATGACTAAGTCCAAAAAAAAATTTTTTTTCAACTTTTTTCAATTTTACCCCCGTGGGATATATATTCTACCCAGACACATTTGGAACTCTCCTGGGGTACCCTCACACATATTATTCCCTCATTTAGTGGATATTTTCACAAAAAAGTGAAATTTTTAAAAATCCAGAAAATTGGCTGAAAACGACTAAATATCAAGGACTCATTGGGCGAATCGCTCTGGAACTGAAATCGGAACGCTCACTGACATTTCCCCTATCTGAAAGTCTGATAAATGCCGGAAAAATTACTAAGTCCAAAAAAAAATTTTTTTCAACTTTTTTCAATTTTATCCCCGTGGGATTTATATTCTGCCCACACACATTTGGAACTCTCCTGGGGTAGCCTCACACATATTATTCCCTCATTTAGTGGATATTTTCACAAAAAAGTGAAATTTTCAAAAATCCAGAAAATTGGCTGAAAACGACTAAATATCAAGGACTCATTGGGCGAATCGCTCTGGAACTGAAATCGAAACTCTCACTGACATTTCCCCTATCTGAAAGTCTGATAAACGCCGGAAAAATTACTAAGTCCAAAAAAAATTTTTTTTCAACTTTTTTCAATTTTATCCCCGTGGGATTTATTTTCTACCCACACACATTTGGAACTCTCCTGGGGTACCCTCACACATATTATTCCCTCATTTAGTGGATATTTTCACAAAAAAGTGAAATTTTCAAAAATCCAGAAAATTGGCTAAAAACGACTAAATATCAAGGACTCATGGGGCGAATCGCTCTGGAACTGAAAGCGGAATGCTCACTCACATTTCACCTATCTGAAAGTCTGATAAACGCCGGAAAAATGACTAAGTCCCAAAAAAAAATTTTTTTCAACTTTTTTCAATTTTACCCCCGTGGGATATATATTCTACCCACACACATTTGGAACTCTCCTGGGGTACCCTCACACATATTATTCCCTCATTTAGTGGATATTTTCACAAAAAAGTGAAATTTTCAAAAATCCAGAAAATTGGCTGAAAACGACTAAATATCAAGGACTCATGGGGCGAATCGCTCTGGAACTGAAAGCGGAATGCTCTCTCACATTTCACCTATCTGAAAGTCTGATATACGCCGAAAAAATGACTAAGTCCAAAAAAAAATTTTTTTCAACTTTTTTCAATTTTACCCCCGTGTGATATATATTCTACCCAGACACATTTGGAACTCTCCTGGGGTACCCTCACACATATTATTCCCTCATTTAGTGGATATTTTCACAAAAAAAGTGAAATTTTTAAAAATCCAGAAAATTGGCTGAAAACGACTAAATATCAAGGACTCATTGGGCGAATCGCTCTGGAACTGAAATCGGAACGCTCACTGACATTTCCCCTATCTGAAAGTCTGATAAACGCCGGAAAAATTACTAAGTCCAAAAAAAAATTTTTTTCAACTTTTTTCAATTTTATCCCCGTGGGATTTATATTCTACCCACACACATTTGGAACTCTCCTGGGGTACCCTCACACATATTATTCCCTCATTTAGTGGATATTTTCACAAAAAAGTGAAATTTTCAAAAATCCAGAAAATTGGCTGAAAACGACTAAATATCAAGGACTCATGGGGCGAATCGCTCTGGAACTGAAAGCGGAATGCTCACTCACATTTCACCTATCTGAAAGTCTGATAAACGCCGGAAAAATGACTAAGTCCCAAAAAAAAATTTTTTTCAACTTTTTTCAATTTTACCCCCGTGGGATATATATTCTACCCACACACATTTGGAACTCTCCTGGGGTACCCTCACACATATTATTCCCTCATTTAGTGGATATTTTCACAAAAAAGTGAAATTTTCAAAAATCCAGAAAATTGGCTGAAAACGACTAAATATCAAGGACTCATTGGGCGAATCGCTCTGGAACTGAAATCGGAACGCTCACTGACATTTCCCCTATCTGAAAGTCTGATAAATGCCGGAAAAATTACTAAGTCCAAAAAAAAATTTTTTTCAACTTTTTTCAATTTTATCCCCGTGGGATTTATATTCTGCCCACACACATTTGGAACTCTCCTGGGGTACCCTCACACATATTATTCCCTCATTTAGTGGATATTTTCACAAAAAAGTGAAATTTTCAAAAATCCAGAAAATTGGCTGAAAACGACTAAATATCAAGGACTCATTGGGCGAATCGCTCTGGAACTGAAATCGAAACTCTCACTGACATTTCCCCTATCTGAAAGTCTGATAAACGCCGGAAAAATTACTAAGTCCAAAAAAAAATTTTTTTCAACTTTTTTCAATTTTATCCCCGTGGGATTTATATTCTACCCACACACATTTGGAACTCTCCTGGGGTACCCTCACACATATTATTCCCTCATTTAGTGGATATTTTCACAAAAAAGTGAAATTTTCAAAAATCCAGAAAATTGGCTGAAAACGACTAAATATCAAGGACTCATGGGGCGAATCGCTCTGGAACTGAAAGCGGAATGCTCACTCACATTTCACCTATCTGAAAGTCTGATAAACGCCGGAAAAATGACTAAGTCCCAAAAAAAAATTTTTTTCAACTTTTTTCAATTTTACCCCCGTGGGATATATATTCTACCCACACACATTTGGAACTCTCCTGGGGTACCCTCACACATATTATTCCCTCATTTAGTGGATATTTTCACAAAAAAGTGAAATTTTCAAAAATCCAGAAAATTGGCTGAAAACGACTAAATATCAAGGACTCATGGGGCGAATCGCTCTGGAACTGAAAGCGGAATGCTCTCTCACATTTTACCTATCTGAAAGTCTGATATACGCCGGAAAAATGACTAAGTCCAAAAAAAAATTTTTTTTCAACTTTTTTCAATTTTACCCCCGTGGGATATATATTCTACCCACACACATTTGGAACTCTCCTGGGGTACCCTCACACATATTATTCCCTCATTTAGTGGATATTTTCACAAAAAAGTGAAATTTTTAAAAATCCAGAAAATTGGCTGAAAACTACTAAATATCAAGGACTCATTGGGCGAATCGCTCTGGAACTGAAATCGGAACGCTCACTGACATTTCCCCTATCTGAAAGTCTGATAAATGCCGGAAAAATTACTAAGTCCAAAAAAAAATTTTTTTCAACTTTTTTCAATTTTATCCCCGTGGGATTTATATTCTGCCCACACACATTTGGAACTCTCCTGGGGTAGCCTCACACATATTATTCCCTCATTTAGTGGATATTTTCACAAAAAAGTGAAATTTTCAAAAATCCAGAAAATTGGCTGAAAACGACTAAATATCAAGGACTCATTGGGCGAATCGCTCTGGAACTGAAATCGAAACTCTCACTGACATTTCCCCTATCTGAAAGTCTGATAAACGCCGGAAAAATTACTAAGTCCAAAAAAAATTTTTTTTCAACTTTTTTCAATTTTATCCCCGTGGGATTTATTTTCTACCCACACACATTTGGAACTCTCCTGGGGTACCCTCACACATATTATTCCCTCATTTAGTGGATATTTTCACAAAAAAGTGAAATTTTCAAAAATCCAGAAAATTGGCTAAAAACGACTAAATATCAAGGACTCATGGGGCGAATCGCTCTGGAACTGAAAGCGGAATGCTCACTCACATTTCACCTATCTGAAAGTCTGATAAACGCCGGAAAAATGACTAAGTCCCAAAAAAAAATTTTTTTCAACTTTTTTCAATTTTACCCCCGTGGGATATATATTCTACCCACACACATTTGGAACTCTCCTGGGGTACCCTCACACATATTATTCCCTCATTTAGTGGATATTTTCACAAAAAAGTGAAATTTTTAAAAATCCAGAAAATTGGCTGAAAACTACTAAATATCAAGGACTCATGGGGCGAATCGCTCTGGAACTGAAAGCGGAATGCTCTCTCACATTTCACCTATCTGAAAGTCTGATATACGCCGAAAAAATGACTAAGTCCAAAAAAAAATTTTTTTCAACTTTTTTCAATTTTACCCCCGTGGGATATATATTCTACCCAGACACATTTGGAACTCTCCTGGGGTACCCTCACACATATTATTCCCTCATTTAGTGGATATTTTCACAAAAAAGTGAAATTTTTAAAAATCCAGAAAATTGGCTGAAAACGACTAAATATCAAGGACTCATTGGGCGAATCGCTGTGGAACTGAAATCGGAACGCTCACTGACATTTCCCCTATCTGAAAGTCTGATAAATGCCGGAAAAATTACTAAGTCCAAAAAAAAATTTTTTTCAACTTTTTTCAATTTTATCCCCGTGGGATTTATATTCTGCCCACACACATTTGGAACTCTCCTGGGGTAGCCTCACACATATTATTCCCTCATTTAGTGGATATTTTCACAAAAAAGTGAAATTTTCAAAAATCCAGAAAATTGGCTGAAAACGACTAAATATCAAGGACTCATTGGGCGAATCGCTCTGGAACTGAAATCGAAACTCTCACTGACATTTCCCCTATCTGAAAGTCTGATAAACGCCGGAAAAATTACTAAGTCCAAAAAAAATTTTTTTTCAACTTTTTTCAATTTTATCCCCGTGGGATTTATTTTCTACCCACACACATTTGGAACTCTCCTGGGGTACCCTCACACATATTATTCCCTCATTTAGTGGATATTTTCACAAAAAAGTGAAATTTTCAAAAATCCAGAAAATTGGCTAAAAACGACTAAATATCAAGGACTCATGGGGCGAATCGCTCTGGAACTGAAAGCGGAATGCTCACTCACATTTCACCTATCTGAAAGTCTGATAAACGCTGGAAAAATGACTAAGTCCCAAAAAAAAATTTTTTTCAACTTTTTTCAATTTTACCCCCGTGGGATATATATTCTACCCACACACATTTGGAACTCTCCTGGGGTACCCTCACACATATTATTCCCTCATTTAGTGGATATTTTCACAAAAAAGTGAAATTTTTAAAAATCCAGAAAATTGGCTGAAAACTACTAAATATCAAGGACTCATGGGGCGAATCGCTCTGGAACTGAAAGCGGAATGCTCTCTCACATTTCACCTATCTGAAAGTCTGATATACGCCGAAAAAATGACTAAGTCCAAAAAAAAATTTTTTTCAACTTTTTTCAATTTTACCCCCGTGGGATATATATTCTACCCAGACACATTTGGAACTCTCCTGGGGTACCCTCACACATATTATTCCCTCATTTACTGGATATTTTCACAAAAAAGTGAAATTTTTAAAAATCCAGAAAATTGGCTGAAAACGACTAAATATCAAGGACTCATTGGGCGAATCGCTGTGGAACTGAAATCGGAACGCTCACTGACATTTCCCCTATCTGAAAGTCTGATAAATGCCGGAAAAATTACTAAGTCCAAAAAAAATTTTTTTTCAACTTTTTTCAATTTTATCCCTGTGTGATTTATATTCTGCCCACACACATTTGGAACTCTCCTGGGGTACCCTCACACATATTATTCCCTCATTTAGTGGATATTTTCACAAAAAAGTGAAATTTTCAAAAATCCAGAAAATTGGCTGAAAACGACTAAATATCAAGGACTCATTGGGCGAATCGCTCTGGAACTGAAATCGAAACTCTCACTGACATTTCCCCTATCTGAAAGTCTGATAAACGCCGGAAAAATTACTAAGTCCAAAAAAAAATTTTTTTCAACTTTTTTCAATTTTATCCCCGTGGGATTTATATTCTACCCACACACATTTGGAACTCTCCTGGGGTACCCTCACACATATTATTCCCTCATTTAGTGGATATTTTCACAAAAAAGTGAAATTTTCAAAAATCCAGAAAATTGGCTGAAAACGACTAAATATCAAGGACTCATGGGGCGAATCGCTCTGGAACTGAAAGCGGAATGCTCTCTCACATTTCACCTATCTGAAAGTCTGATATACGCCGGAAAAATGACTAAGTCCCAAAAAATTTTTTTTTCAACTTTTTTCAATTTTACCCCCGTGGGATATATATTCTACCCACACACATTTGGAACTCTCCTGGGGTACCCTCACACATATTATTCCCTCATTTAGTGGATATTTTCACAAAAAAGTGAAATTTTCAAAAATCCAGAAAATTGGCTGAAAACGACTAAATATCAAGGACTCATGGGGCGAATCGCTCTGGAACTGAAAGCGGAATGCTCTCTCACATTTCACCTATCTGAAAGTCTGATATACGCAGGAAAAATGACTAAGTCCCAAAAAATTTTTTTTTCAACTTTTTTCAATTTTACCCCCGTGGGATATATATTCTACCCACACACATTTGGAACTCTCCTGGGGTACCCTCACACATATTATTCCCTCATTTAGTGGATATTTTCACAAAAAAGTGAAATTTTTAAAAATCCAGAAAATTGGCTGAAAACGACTAAATATCAAGGACTCATTGGGCGAATCGGTCTGGAACTGAAATCGGAACGCTCACTGACATTTCCCCTATCTGAAAGTCTGATAAATGCCGGAAAAATTACTAAGTCCAAAAAAAAATTTTTTTCAACTTTTTTCAATTTTATCCCCGTGGGATTTATATTCTGCCCACACACATTTGGAACTCTCCTGGGGTACCCTCACACATATTATTCCCTCATTTAGTGGATATTTTCACAAAAAAGTGAAATTTTTAAAAATCCAGAAAATTGGCTGAAAACGACTAAATATCAAGGACTCATTGGGCGAATCGCTCTGGAACTGAAATTGGAACGCTCACTGACATTTCCCCTATCTGAAAGTCTGATAAATGCCGGAAAAATTACTAAGTCCAAAAAAAAATTTTTTTCAACTTTTTTCAATTTTATCCCCGTGGGATTTATATTCTGCCCACACACATTTTGAACTCTCCTGGGGTACCCTCACACATATTATTCCCTCATTTAGTGGATATTTTCACAAAAAAGTGAAATTTTTAAAAATCCAGAAAATTGGCTGAAAACGACTAAATATCAAGGACTCATTGGGCGAATCGCTCTGGAACTGAAATCGGAATGCTCCCTGACATTTCCCCTATCTGAAAGTCTGATAAATGCCGGAAAAATTACTAAGTCCAAAAAAAAATTTTTTTCAACTTTTTTCAATTTTATCCCCGTGGGATATATATTCTACCCACACACATTTGGAACTCTTCTGGGGTACCCTCACACATATTATTCCCTCATTTAGTGGATATTTTCACAAAAAAGTGAAATTTTCAAAAATCCAGAAAATTGGCTGAAAACGACTAAATATCAAGGACTCATGGGGCGAATCGCTCTGGAACTGAAAGCGGAATGCTCACTCACATTTCACCTATCTGAAAGTCTGATAAACGCCGGAAAAATGACTAAGTCCCAAAAAATTTTTTTTTAAAATTTTACCCCCGTGGGATATATATTCTACCCACACACATTTGGAACTCTCCTGGGGTACCCTCACACATATTATTCCCTCATTTAGTGGATATTTTCACAAAAAAGTGAAATTTTTAAAAATCCAGAAAATTGGCTGAAAACGACTAAATATCAAGGACTCATTGGGCGAATCGCTCTGGAACTGAAATCGGAACGCTCACTGACATTTCCCCTATCTGAAAGTCTGATAAATGCCGGAAAAATGACTAAGTCCAAAAAAAATTTTTTTTCAACTTTTTTCAATTTTATCCCCGTGGGATTTATATTCTGCCCACACACATTTGGAACTCTCCTGGGGTACCCTCACACATATTATTCCCTCATTTAGTGGATATTTTCACAAAAAAGTGAAATTTTCAAAAATCCAGAAAATTGGCTGAAAACGACTAAATATCAAGGACTCATTGGGCGAATCGCTCTGGAACTGAAATCGGAGCGCTCACTGACATTTCCCCTATCTGAAAGTCTGATAAACGCCGGAAAAATGACTAAGTCCAAAAAAAATTTTTTTTAAATTTTACCCCCGTGGGATATATATTCTACCCACACACATTTGGAACTCTCCTGGGGTACCCTCACACATATTATTCCCTCATTTAGTGGATATTTTCACAAAAAAGTGAAATTTTTAAAAATCCAGAAAATTGGCTGAAAACGACTAAATATCAAGGACTCATTGGGCGAATCGCTCTGGAACTGAAATCGGAACGCTCACTGACATTTCCCCTATCTGAAAGTCTGATAAATGCCGGAAAAATTACTAAGTCCAAAAAAAAATTTTTTTCAACTTTTTTCAATTTTATCCCCGTGGGATTTATATTCTGCCCACACACATTTGGAACTCTCCTGGGGTACCCTCACACATATTATTCCCTCATTTAGTGGATATTTTCACAAAAAAGTGAAATTTTTAAAAATCCAGAAAATTGGCTGAAAACGACTAAATATCAAGGACTCATTGGGTGAATCGCTCTGGAACTGAAATGGGAACGCTCACTGACATTTCCCCTATCTGAAAGTCTGATAAACGCCGGAAAAATGACTAAGTCCAAAAAAAATTTTTTTTCAACTTTTTTCAGTTTTATCCCCGTGGGATTTATATTCTACCCACACACATTTTGAACTCTCCTGGGGTACCCTCACACATATTATTCCCTCATTTAGTGGATATTTTCACAAAAAAGTGAAATTTTCAAAAATCCAGAAAATTGGCTGAAAACGACTAAATATCAAGGACTCATGGGGCGAATCGCTCTGGAACTGAAAGCGGAATGCTCACTCACATTTCACCTATCTGAAAGTCTGATAAACGCCGGAAAAATGACTAAGTCCCAAAAAAAAAATTTTTTCAACTTTTTTCAATTTTATCCTCGTGGGATTTATATTCTGCCCACACACATTTGGAACTCTCCTGGGGTACCCTCACACATATTATTCCCTCATTTAGTGGATATTTTCACAAAAAAGTGAAATTTTCAAAAATCCAGAAAATTGGCTGAAAACGACTAAATATCAAGGACTCATTGGGCGAATCGCTCTGGAACTGAAATCGGAACGCTCACTGACATTTCCCCTATCTGAAAGTCTGATAAACGCCGGAAAAATTACTAAGACCAAAAAAAAATTTTTTTCAACTTTTTTCAATTTTATCCCCGTGGGATTTATATTCTACCCACACACATTTGGAACTCTCCTGGGGTACCCTCACACATATTATTCCCTCATTTAGTGGATATTTTCACAAAAAAGTGAAATTTTCAAAAATCCAGAAAATTGGCTGAAAACGACTAAATATCAAGGACTCATGGGGCGAATCGCTCTGGAACTGAAAGCGGAATGCTCTCTCACATTTCACCTATCTGAAAGTCTGATATACGCCGGAAAAATGACTAAGTCCCAAAAAATTTTTTTTTCAACTTTTTTCAATTTTACCCCCGTGGGATATATATTCTACCCACACACATTTGGAACTCTCCTGGGGTACCCTCACACATATTATTCCCTCATTTAGTGGATATTTTCACAAAAAAGTGAAATTTTCAAAAATCCAGAAAATTGGCTGAAAACGACTAAATATCAAGGACTCATGGGGCGAATCGCTCTGGAACTGAAAGCGGAATGCTCTCTCACATTTCACCTATCTGAAAGTCTGATATACGCAGGAAAAATGACTAAGTCCCAAAAAAATTTTTTTTCAACTTTTTTCAATTTTACCCCCGTGGGATATATATTCTACCCACACACATTTGGAACTCTCCTGGGTTACCCTCACACATATTATTCCCTCATTTAGTGGATATTTTCACAAAAAAGTGAAATTTTCAAAAATCCAGAAAATTGGCTGAAAACGACTAAATATCAAGGACTCATGGGGCGAATCGCTCTGGAACTGAAAGCGGAATGCTCACTCACATTTCACCTATCTGAAAGTCTGATAAACGCCGGAAAAATGACTAAGTCCCAAAAAAAAAATTTTTTCAACTTTTTTCAATTTTATCCTCGTGGGATTTATATTCTGCCCACACACATTTGGAACTCTCCTGGGGTACCCTCACACATATTATTCCCTCATTTAGTGGATATTTTCACAAAAAAGTGAAATTTTCAAAAATCCAGAAAATTGGCTGAAAACGACTAAATATCAAGGACTCATTGGGCGAATCGCTCTGGAACTGAAATCGGAACGCTCACTGACATTTCCCCTATCTGAAAGTCTGATAAACGCCGGAAAAATTACTAAGACCAAAAAAAAATTTTTTTCAACTTTTTTCAATTTTATCCCCGTGGGATTTATATTCTACCCACACACATTTGGAACTCTCCTGGGGTACCCTCACACATATTATTCCCTCATTTAGTGGATATTTTCACAAAAAAGTGAAATTTTCAAAAATCCAGAAAATTGGCTGAAAACGACTAAATATCAAGGACTCATGGGGCGAATCGCTCTGGAACTGAAAGCGGAATGCTCTCTCACATTTCACCTATCTGAAAGTCTGATATACGCCGGAAAAATGACTAAGTCCCAAAAAATTTTTTTTTCAACTTTTTTCAATTTTACCCCCGTGGGATATATATTCTACCCACACACATTTGGAACTCTCCTGGGGTACCCTCACACATATTATTCCCTCATTTAGTGGATATTTTCACAAAAAAGTGAAATTTTCAAAAATCCAGAAAATTGGCTGAAAACGACTAAATATCAAGGACTCATGGGGCGAATCGCTCTGGAACTGAAAGCGGAATGCTCTCTCACATTTCACCTATCTGAAAGTCTGATATACGCAGGAAAAATGACTAAGTCCCAAAAAAATTTTTTTTCAACTTTTTTCAATTTTACCCCCGTGGGATATATATTCTACCCACACACATTTGGAACTCTCCTGGGTTACCCTCACACATATTATTCCCTCATTTAGTGGATATTTTCACAAAAAAGTGAAATTTTTAAAAATCCAGAAAATTGGCTGAAAACGACTAAATATCAAGGACTCATTGGGCGAATCGGTCTGGAACTGAAATCGGAACGCTCACTGACATTTCCCCTATCTGAAAGTCTGATAAATGCCGGAAAAATTACTAAGTCCAAAAAAAAATTTTTTTCAACTTTTTTCAATTTTATCCCCGTGGGATTTATATTCTGCCCACACACATTTGGAACTCTCCTGGGGTACCCTCACACATATTATTCCCTCATTTAGTGGATATTTTCACAAAAAAGTGAAATTTTTAAAAATCCAGAAAATTGGCTGAAAACGACTAAATATCAAGGACTCATTGGGCGAATCGCTCTGGAACTGAAATTGGAACGCTCACTGACATTTCCCCTATCTGAAAGTCTGATAAATGCCGGAAAAATTACTAAGTCCAAAAAAAAATTTTTTTCAACTTTTTTCAATTTTATCCCCGTGGGATTTATATTCTGCCCACACACATTTTGAACTCTCCTGGGGTACCCTCACACATATTATTCCCTCATTTAGTGGATATTTTCACAAAAAAGTGAAATTTTTAAAAATCCAGAAAATTGGCTGAAAACGACTAAATATCAAGGACTCATTGGGCGAATCGCTCTGGAACTGAAATCGGAACGCTCACTGACATTTGCCCTATCTGAAAGTCTGATAAACGCCGGAAAAATGACTAAGTCCAAAAAAAATTTTTTTTCAACTTTTTTCAATTTTATCCCCGTGGGATTTATATTCTACCCACACACATTTGGAACTCTCCTGGGGTACCCTCACACATATTATTCCCTCATTTAGTGGATATTTTCACAAAAAAGTGAAATTTTCAAAAATCCATAAAATTGGCTGAAAACGACTAAATATCAAGGACTCATGGGGCGAATCGCTCTGGAACTGAAAGCGGAATGCTCACTCACATTTCACCTATCTGAAAGTCTGATAAACGCCGGAAAAATGACTAAGTCCCAAAAAAAATTTTTTTTCAATTTTACCCCCGTGGGATATATATTCTACCCACACACATTTGGAACTCTCCTGGGGTACCCTCACACATATTATTCCCTCATTTAGTGGATATTTTCACAAAAAAGTGAAATTTTTAAAAATCCAGAAAATTGGCTGAAAACGACTAAATATCAAGGACTCATTGGGCGAATTGCTCTGGAACTGAAATCGGAATGCTCACTGACATTTCCCCTATCTGAAAGTCTGATAAAAGCCGGAAAAATTAAGTCAAAAAAAATATTTTTTTCAACTTTTTTCAATTTTATCCCCGTGGGATTTATATTCTGCCCACACACATTTGGAACTCTCCTGGGGTACCCTCACACATATTATTCCCTCATTTAGTGGATATTTTCACAAAAAAGTGAAATTTTTAAAAATCCAGAAAATTGGCTGAAAACGACTAAATATCAAGGACTCATTGGGCGAATCGCTCTGGAACTGAAATTGGAACGCTCACTGACATTTCCCCTATCTGAAAGTCTGATAAATGCCGGAAAAATTACTAAGTCCAAAAAAAAATTTTTTTCAACTTTTTTCAATTTTATCCCCGTGGGATTTATATTCTGCCCACACACATTTTGAACTCTCCTGGGGTACCCTCACACATATTATTCCCTCATTTAGTGGATATTTTCACAAAAAAGTGAAATTTTTAAAAATCCAGAAAATTGGCTGAAAACGACTAAATATCAAGGACTCATTGGGCGAATCGCTCTGGAACTGAAATCGGAACGCTCACTGACATTTGCCCTATCTGAAAGTCTGATAAACGCCGGAAAAATGACTAAGTCCAAAAAAAATTTTTTTTCAACTTTTTTCAATTTTATCCCCGTGGGATTTATATTCTACCCACACACATTTGGAACTCTCCTGGGGTACCCTCACACATATTATTCCCTCATTTAGTGGATATTTTCACAAAAAAGTGAAATTTTCAAAAATCCATAAAATTGGCTGAAAACGACTAAATATCAAGGACTCATGGGGCGAATCGCTCTGGAACTGAAAGCGGAATGCTCACTCACATTTCACCTATCTGAAAGTCTGATAAACGCCGGAAAAATGACTAAGTCCCAAAAAAAATTTTTTTTCAATTTTACCCCCGTGGGATATATATTCTACCCACACACATTTGGAACTCTCCTGGGGTACCCTCACACATATTATTCCCTCATTTAGTGGATATTTTCACAAAAAAGTGAAATTTTTAAAAATCCAGAAAATTGGCTGAAAACGACTAAATATCAAGGACTCATTGGGCGAATTGCTCTGGAACTGAAATCGGAATGCTCACTGACATTTCCCCTATCTGAAAGTCTGATAAACGCCGGAAAAATTATTAAGTCAAAAAAAATATTTTTTTCAACTTTTTTCAATTTTATCCCCGTGGGATTTATATTCTACCCACACACATTTGGAACTCTCCTGGGGTACCCTCACACATATTATTCCCTCATTTAGTGGATATTTTCACAAAAAAGTGAAATTTTCAAAAATCCAGAAAATTGGCTGAAAACGACTAAATATCAAGGACTCATGGGGCGAATCGCTCTGGAACTGAAAGCGGAATGCTCACTCAAATTTCACCTATCTGAAAGTCTGATAAACGCCGGAAAAATGACTAAGTCCCAAAAAAATTTTTTTTTAAATTTTACCCCCGTGGGATATATATTCTACTCACACACATTTGGAACTCTCCTGGGGTACCCTCACACATATTATTCCCTCATTTAGTGGATATTTTCACAAAAAAGTGAAATTTTTAAAAATCCAGAAAATTGGCTGAAAACGACTAAATATCAAGGACTCATTGAGCGAATCGCTCTGGAACTGAAATCGGAACGCTCACTGACATTTCCCCTATCTGAAAGTCTGATAAATGCCGGAAAAATTACTAAGTCCAAAAAAAAATTTTTTTCAACTTTTTTCAATTTTATCCCCGTGGGATTTATATTCTGCCCACACACATTTGGAACTCTCCTGGGGTACCCTCACACATATTATTCCCTCATTTAGTGGATATTTTCACAAAAAAGTGAAATTTTCAAAAATCCAGAAAATTGGCTGAAAACGACTAAATATCAAGGACTCATTGGGCGAATCGCTCTGGAACTGAAATCGGAACGCTCACTGACATTTCCCCTATCTGAAAGTCTGATAAACGCCGGAAAAATGACTAAGTCCCAAAAAAAAATTTTTTTCAACTTTTTTCAATTTTATCCCCGTGGGATTTATATTCTGCCCACACACATTTGGAACTCTCCTGGGGTACCCTCACACATATTATTCCCTCATTTAGTGGATATTTTTACAAAAAAGTGAAATTTTCAAAAATCCAGAAAACGACTAAATATCAAGGACTCATTGGGCGAATCGCTCTGGAACTGAAATCGGAACGCTCACTGACATTTGCCCTATCTGAAAGTCTGATAAACGCCGGAAAAATGACTAAGTCCAAAAAAAATTTTTTTTCAACTTTTTTCAATTTTATCCCCGTGGGATTTATATTCTACCCACACACATTTGGAACTCTCCTGGGGTACCCTCACACATATTATTCCCTCATTTAGTGGATATTTTCATAAAAAAGTGAAATTTTCAAAAATCCATAAAATTGGCTGAAAACGACTAAATATCAAGGACTCATGGGGCGAATCGCTCTGGAACTGAAAGCGGAATGCTCACTCACATTTCACCTATCTGAAAGTCTGATAAACGCCGGAAAAATGACTAAGTCCCAAAAAAAATTTTTTTTCAATTTTACCCCCGTGGGATATATATTCTACCCACACACATTTGGAACTCTCCTGGGGTACCCTCACACATATTATTCCCTCATTTAGTGGATATTTTCACAAAAAAGTGAAATTTTTAAAAATCCAGAAAATTGGCTGAAAACGACTAAATATCAAGGACTCATTGGGCGAATCGCTCTGGAACTGAAAGCGGAATGCTCTCTCACATTTCACCTATCTGAAAGTCTGATAAACGCCGGAAAAATGACTAAGTCCAAAAAAAAAATTTTTTTCAACTTTTTTCAATTTTATTACTGTGGGATATATATTCTACCCACACACATTTGGAACTCTCCTGGGGTACCCTCACATATATTATTCTCTCATTTAGTGGATATTTTCACAAAAAAGTGAAATTTTCAAAAATCCACAAAATTGGCTGAAAACGACTAAATATCAAGGACTCATTGAGCAAATCGCTCTGGAACTGAAATCGGAACGCTCAGTGACATTTCCCCTATTTGAAAGTCTGATAAACGCCGGAAAAATGACTAAGTCCAAAAAAAAATTTTTTTCAACTTTTTTCAATTTTATCCCCGTGGGGTTTATATTCTGCCCACACACATTTGGAACTCTCCTGGGGTACCCTCACACATATTATTCCCTCATTTAGTGGATATTTTCACAAAAAAGTGAAATTTTCAAAAATCCAGAAAATTGGCTGAAAACGACTAAATATCAAGGACTCATGGGGCGAATCGCTCTGGAAGTGAAAGCGGAATGCTCACTGACATTTCCCCTATCTGAAAGTCTGATAAACGCCGGAAAAATTACGAAGTCCAAAAAAAAATTTTTTTCAACTTTTTTCAATTTTATCCCCGTGGGATTTATATTCTACCCACACACATTTGGAACTCTCCTGGGGTACCCTCACACATATTATTCCCTCATTTAGTGGATATTTTCTCAAAAAAGTGAAATTTTCACAAATCCAGAAAATTGGCTGAAAACAACTAAATATTAAGGACTCATTGGGCGAATCGCTCTGGAATTGAAATCGGAACGCTCAGTGACATTTTCCCTATCTGAAAGTCTGATAAACGCCGGAAAAATTACTAAGTCCAAAAAAAAATTTTTTTCAACTTTTTTCAATTTTATCCCCGTGGGATTTATGTTCAACCCACACACATTTGGAACTCTCCTGGGGTACCCTCACACATATTATTCCCTCATTTAGTGGATATTTTCACTAAAAAGTGAAATTTTCAAAAATCCAGAAAATTGGCTGAAAACGACTAAATATTAAGGACTCATTGGGCGAATCGCTCTGGAACTGAAATCGGAACGCTCACTGACATTTTCCCTTTCTGAAAGTCTGATAAACGCCAGAAAAATTACTAAGTCGAAAAAAAATGTTTTTTCAACTTTTTTCAATTTTATCCCCGTGGGATATATATTCTACCCACACACATTTGGAACTCTCCTGGGGTACTCTCACACATATTATTCCCTCAGTTAGTGGATGTTTTCACAAAAAAGTGAAATTTTCAAAAATCCGGAAAATTGGCTGAAAACGACTAAATATCAAGGACTCATTGGGCGAATCGCTCTGGAACTGAAATCGGAATGCTCACTGACATTTCCCCTATCTGAAAGTCTGATAAACGCCGGAAAAATGACTAAGTCCAAAAAAAATTTTTTTTCAACTTTTTTCAATTTTATCCCCGTGGGATTTATATTCTGCCCACACACATTTGGAACTCTCCTGGGGTACCCTCACACATATTATTCCCTCATTTAGTGGATATTTTCACAAAAAAGTGAAATTTTCAAAAATCCAGAAAATTGGCTGAAAACGACTAAATATCAAGGACTCATTGGGCGAATCGCTCTGGAACTGAAATCGGAACGCTCACTGACATTTCCCCTAACTGAAAGTCTGATAAACGCCGGAAAAATTACTAAGTCCAAAAAAAAATTTTTTTCAACTTTTTTCAATTTTATCCCCGTGGGATTTATATTCTACCCACACACATTTGGAACTCTCCTGGGGTACCCTCACACATATTATTCCCTCATTTAGTGGATATTTTCACAAAAAAGTGAAATTTTCAAAAATCCAGAAAATTGGCTGAAAACGACTAAATATCAAGGACTCATGGGGCGAATCGCTCTGGAACTGAAAGCGGAATGCTCTCTCACATTTCACCTATCTGAAAGTCTGATATACGCCGGAAAAATGACTAAGTCCCAAAAAAAAATTTTTTTCAACTTTTTTCAATTTTACCCCCGTGGGATATATATTCTACCCACACACATTTGGAACTCTCCTGGGGTACCCTCACACATATTATTCCCTCATTTAGTGGATATTTTCACAAAAAAGTGAAATTTTTAAAAATCCAGAAAATTGGCTGAAAACGACTAAATATCAAGGACTCATTGGGCGAATCGCTCTGGAACTGAAATCGGAACGCTCACTGACATTTCCCCTATCTGAAAGTCTGATAAACGCCGGAAAAATGACTAAGTCCAAAAAAAATTTTTTTTCAACTTTTTTCAATTTTATCCCCGTGGGATTTATATTCTACCCACACACATTTTGAACTCTCCTGGGGTACCCTCACACACATTATTCCCTCATTTAGTGGATATTTTCACAAAAAAGTGAAATTTTCAAAAATCCAGAAAATTGGCTGAAAACGACTAAATATCAAGGACTCATGGGGCGAATCGCTCTGGAACTGAAAGCGGAATGCTCTCTCACATTTCACCTATCTGAAAGTCTGATATACGCCGGAAAAATGACTAAGTCCCAAAAAAAATTTTTTTCAACTTTTTTCAATTTTACCCCCGTGGGATATATATTCTACCCACACACATTTGGAACTCTCCTGGGGTACCCTCACACATATTATTCCCTCATTTAGTGGATATTTTCACAAAAAAGTGAAATTTTTAAAAATCCAGAAAATTGGCTGAAAACGACTAAATATCAAGGACTCATTGGGCGAATCGCTCTGGAACTGAAATCGGAACGCTCACTGACATTTCCCCTATCTGAAAGTCTGATAAATGCCGGAAAAATTACTAAGTCCAAAAAAAAATTTTTTTCAACTTTTTTCAATTTTATCCCCGTGGGATTTATATTCTGCCCACACACATTTGGAACTCTCCTGGGGTACCCTCACACATATTATTCCCTCATTTAGTGGATATTTTCACAAAAAAGTGAAATTTTCAAAAATCCAGAAAATTGGCTGAAAACGACTAAATATCAAGGACTCATTGGGCGAATCGCTCTGGAACTGAAATCGGAACTCTCACTGACATTTTCCCTATCTGAAAGTCTGATAAACGCCGGAAAAATGACTAAGTCCAAAAAAAATTTTTTTTAAACTTTTTCCAATTTTACCCCCGTGGGATATATATTCTACCCACACACATTTGGAACTCTCCTGGGGTACCCTCACACATATTATTCCCTCATTTAGTGGATATTTTCACAAAAAAGTGAAATTTTTAAAAATCCAGAAAATTGGCTGAAAACGACTAAATATCAAGGACTCATTGGGCGAATCGCTCTGGAACTGAAATCGGAACGCTCACTGACATTTCCCCTATCTGAAAGTCTGATAAACGCCGGAAAAATTATTAAGTGAAAAAAAAAAATTTTTTCAACTTTTTTCAATTTTATCCCCGTGGGATTTATATTCTACCCACACACATTTGGAACTCTCCTGGGGTACCCTCACACATATTATTCCCTCATTTAGTGGATATTTTCACAAAAAAGTGAAATTTTCAAAAATCCAGAAAATTGGCTGAAAACGACTAAATATCAAGGACTCATGGGGCGAATCGCTCTGGAACTGAAAGCGGAATGCTCTCTCACATTTCACCTATCTGAAAGTCTGATATACGCCGGAAAAATGACTAAGTCCAAAAAAAAAATTTTTTTCAACTTTATTCAATTTTACCCACGTCGGATATATATTCTACCCACACACATTTGGAACTCTCCTGGGGTACCCTCACACATACTATTCCCTCATTTAGTGGATATTTTCACAAAAAAGTGAAATTTTTAAAAATCCAGAAAATTGGCTGAAAACGACTAAATATCAAGGACTCATTGGGCGAATCGCTCTGGAACTGAAATCGGAATGCTCACTGACATTTCCCCTATCTGAAACTCTGATAAATGCCGGAAAAATTACTAAGTCCAAAAAAAAATTTTTTTCAACTTTTTTCAATTTTATCCCCGTGGGATATATATTCTACCCACACACATTTGGAACTCTTCTGGGGTACCCTCACACATATTATTCCCTCATTTAGTGGATATTTTCACAAAAAAGTGAAATTTTCAAAAATCCAGAAAATTGGCTGAAAACGACTAAATATCAAGGACTCATTGGGCGAATCGCTCTGGAACTGAAATCGGAACACTCACTGACATTTCCCCTATCTGAAAGTCTGATAAACGCCGGAAAAATGACTAAGTCCAAAAAAAAATTTTTTTCAACTTTTTTCAATTTTATCCCCGTGGGATTTATATTCTACCCACACACATTTTGAACTCTCCTGGGGTACCCTCACACACATTATTCCCTCATTTAGTGGATATTTTCACAAAAAAGTGAAATTTTCAAAAATCCAGAAAATTGGCTGAAAACGACTAAATATCAAGGACTCATGGGGCGAATCGCTCTGGAACTGAAAGCGGTATGCTCTCTCACATTTCACCTATCTGAAAGTCTGATATACGCCGGAAAAATGACTAAGTCCCAAAAAAAATTTTTTTCAACTTTTTTCAATTTTACCCCCGTGGGATATATATTCTACCCACACACATTTGGAACTCTCCTGGGGTACCCTCACACATATTATTCCCTCATTTAGTGGATATTTTCACAAAAAAGTGAAATTTTTAAAAATCCAGAAAATTGGCTGAAAACGACTAAATATCAAGGACTCATTGGGCGAATCGCTCTGGAACTGAAAGCGGAATGCTCTCTCACATTTCACCTATCTGAAAGTCTGATAAACGCCGGAAAAATGACTAAGTCCAAAAAAAAAATTTTTTTCAACTTTTTTCAATTTTATTACTGTGGGATATATATTCTACCCACACACATTTGGAACTCTCCTGGGGTACCCTCACATATATTATTCTCTCATTTAGTGGATATTTTCACAAAAAAGTGAAATTTTCAAAAATCCACAAAATTGGCTGAAAACGACTAAATATCAAGGACTCATTGAGCAAATCGCTCTGGAACTGAAATCGGAACGCTCAGTGACATTTCCCCTATTTGAAAGTCTGATAAACGCCGGAAAAATTACTAAGTCCAAAAAAAAAATTTTTTTAACTTTTTTCAATTTTATCCCCGTGGGATATATATTCTACCCACACACATTTGGAATTCTTCTGGGGTACCCTCACACATATTATTCCCTCATTTAGTGGATATTTTCACAAAAAAGTGAAATTTTCAAAAATCCAAAAAATTGGCTGAAAACGACTAAATATCAAGGACTCATGGGGCGAATCGCTCTGGAAGTGAAAGCGGAATGCTCACTGACATTTCCCCTATCTGAAAGTCTGATAAACGCCGGAAAAATTACGAAGTCCAAAAAAAAATTTTTTTCAACTTTTTTCAATTTTATCCCCGTGGGATTTATATTCTGCCCACACACATTTGGAACTCTCCTGGGGTACCCTCACACATATTATTCCCTCATTTAGTGGATATTTTCACAAAAAAGTGAAATTTTTAAAAATCCAGAAAATTGGCTGAAAACGACTAAATATCAAGGACTCATTGGGCGAATTGCTCTGGAACTGAAAGCGGAATGCTCTCTCACATTTCACCTATCTGAAAGTCTGATAAACGCCGGAAAAATGACTAAGTCCAAAAAAAAAATTTTTTTCAACTTTTTTCAATTTTATTACTGTGGGATATATATTCTACCCACACACATTTGGAACTCTCCTGGGGTACCCTCACACATATTATTCCCTCATTTAGTGGATATTTTCTCAAAAAAGTGAAATTTTCACAAATCCAGAAAATTGGCTGAAAACAACTAAATATTAAGGACTCATTGGGCGAATCGCTCTGGAATTGAAATCGGAACGCTCAGTGACATTTTCCCTATCTGAAAGTCTGATAAACGCCGGAAAAATTACTAAGTCCAAAAAAAAATTTTTTTCAACTTTTTTCAATTTTATCCCCGTGGGATTTATGTTCAACCCACACACATTTGGAACTCTCCTGGGGTAACCTCACACATATTATTTCCTCATTTAGTGGATATTTTCACTAAAAAGTGAAATTTTCAAAAATCCAGAAAATTGGCTGAAAACGACTAAATATTAAGGACTCATTGGGCGAATCGCTCTGGAACTGAAATCGGAACGCTCACTGACATTTTCCCTTTCTGAAAGTCTGATAAACGCCAGAAAAATTACTAAGTCGAAAAAAAATGTTTTTTCAACTTTTTTCAATTTTATCCCCGTGGGATATATATTCTACCCACACACATTTGGAACTCTCCTGGGGTACTCTCACACATATTATTCCCTCAGTTAGTGGATGTTTTCACAAAAAAGTGAAATTTTCAAAAATCCGGAAAATTGGCTGAAAACGACTAAATATCAAGGACTCATTGGGCGAATCGCTCTGGAACTGAAATCGGAATGCTCACTGACATTTCCCCTATCTGAAAGTCTGATAAACGCCGGAAAAATGACTAAGTCCAAAAAAAATTTTTTTTCAACTTTTTTCAATTTTATCTCCGTGGGATTTATATTCTGCCCACACACATTTGGAACTCTCCTGGGGTACCCTCACACATATTATTCCCTCATTTAGTGGATATTTTCACAAAAAAGTGAAATTTTCAAAAATCCAGAAAATTGGCTGAAAACGACTAAATATCAAGGACTCATGGGGCGAATCGCTCTGGAACTGAAAGCGGTATGCTCTCTCACATTTCACCTATCTGAAAGTCTGATATACGCCGGAAAAATGACTAAGTCCCAAAAAAAATTTTTTTCAACTTTTTTCAATTTTACCCCCGTGGGATATATATTCTACCCACACACATTTGGAACTCTCCTGGGGTACCCTCACACATATTATTCCCTCATTTAGTGGATATTTTCACAAAAAAGTGAAATTTTTAAAAATCCAGAAAATTGGCTGAAAACGACTAAATATCAAGGACTCATTGGGCGAATCGCTCTGGAACTGAAATCGGAACGCTCACTGACATTTCCCCTATCTGAAAGTCTGATAAATGCCGGAAAAATTACTAAGTCCAAAAAAAAATTTTTTTCAACTTTTTTCAATTTTATCCCTGTGGGATTTATATTCTGCCCACACACATTTGGAACTCTCCTGGGGTACCCTCACACATATTATTCCCTCATTTAGTGGATATTTTCACAAAAAAGTGAAATTTTTAAAAATCCAGAAAATTGGCTGAAAACGACTAAATATCAAGGACTCATTGGGCGAATCGCTCTGGAACTGAAAGCGGAATGCTCTCTCACATTTCACCTATCTGAAAGTCTGATAAACGCCGGAAAAATGACTAAGTCCAAAAAAAAAATTTTTTTCAACTTTTTTCAATTTTATTACTGTGGGATATATATTCTACCCACACACATTTGGAACTCTCCTGGGGTACCCTCACATATATTATTCTCTCATTTAGTGGATATTTTCACAAAAAAGTGAAATTTTCAAAAATCCACAAAATTGGCTGAAAACGACTAAATATCAAGGACTCATTGAGCAAATCGCTCTGGAACTGAAATCGGAACGCTCAGTGACATTTCCCCTATTTGAAAGTCTGATAAACGCCGGAAAAATTACTAAGTCCAAAAAAAAAATTTTTTTAACTTTTTTCAATTTTATCCCCGTGGGATATATATTCTACCCACACACATTTGGAATTCTTCTGGGGTACCCTCACACATATTATTCCCTCATTTAGTGGATATTTTCACAAAAAAGTGAAATTTTCAAAAATCCAAAAAATTGGCTGAAAACGACTAAATATCAAGGACTCATGGGGCGAATCGCTCTGGAAGTGAAAGCGGAATGCTCACTGACATTTCCCCTATCTGAAAGTCTGATAAACGCCGGAAAAATTACGAAGTCCAAAAAAAAATTTTTTTCAACTTTTTTCAATTTTATCCCCGTGGGATTTATATTCTGCCCACACACATTTGGAACTCTCCTGGGGTACCCTCACACATATTATTCCCTCATTTAGTGGATATTTTCACAAAAAAGTGAAATTTTTAAAAATCCAGAAAATTGGCTGAAAACGACTAAATATCAAGGACTCATTGGGCGAATTGCTCTGGAACTGAAAGCGGAATGCTCTCTCACATTTCACCTATCTGAAAGTCTGATAAACGCCGGAAAAATGACTAAGTCCAAAAAAAAAATTTTTTTCAACTTTTTTCAATTTTATTACTGTGGGATATATATTCTACCCACACACATTTGGAACTCTCCTGGGGTACCCTCACACATATTATTCCCTCATTTAGTGGATATTTTCTCAAAAAAGTGAAATTTTCACAAATCCAGAAAATTGGCTGAAAACAACTAAATATTAAGGACTCATTGGGCGAATCGCTCTGGAATTGAAATCGGAACGCTCAGTGACATTTTCCCTATCTGAAAGTCTGATAAACGCCGGAAAAATGACTAAGTCCAAAAAAAATTTTTTTTCAACTTTTTTCAATTTTATCTCCGTGGGATTTATATTCTGCCCACACACATTTGGAACTCTCCTGGGGTACCCTCACACATATTATTCCCTCATTTAGTGGATATTTTCACAAAAAAGTGAAATTTTCAAAAATCCAGAAAATTGGCTGAAAACGACTAAATATCAAGGACTCATTGGGCGAATCGCTCTGGAACTGAAATCGGAACGCTCACTGACATTTCCCCTATCTGAAAGTCTGATAAACGCCGGAAAAATTACTAAGTCCAAAAAAAAATTTTTTTCAACTTTTTTCAATTTTATCCCCGTGGGATTTATATTCTACCCACACACATTTGGAACTCTCCTGGGGTACCCTCACACATATTATTCCCTCATTTAGTGGATATTTTCACAAAAAAGTGAAATTTTCAAAAATCCAGAAAATTGGCTGAAAACGACTAAATATCAAGGACTCATTGGGCGAATCGCTCTGGAACTGAAATCGGAACGCTCACTGACATTTCCCCTATCTGAAAGTCTGATAAACGCCGGAAAAATGACTAAGTCCAAAAAAAATTTTTTTTCAACTTTTTTCAATTTTATCCCCGTGGGATTTATATTCTACCCACACACATTTTGAACTCTCCTGGGGTACCCTCACACACATTATTCCCTCATTTAGTGGATATTTTCACAAAAAAGTGAAATTTTCAAAAATCCAGAAAATTGGCTGAAAACGACTAAATATCAAGGACTCATGGGGCGAATCGCTCTGGAACTGAAAGCGGAATGCTCTCTCACATTTCACCTATCTGAAAGTCTGATATACGCCGGAAAAATGACTAAGTCCAAAAAAATTTTTTTTTCAACTTTTTTCAATTTTACCCCCGTGGGATATATATTCTACCCACACACATTTGGAACTCTCCTGGGGTACCCTCACACATATTATTCCCTCATTTAGTGGATATTTTCAAAAAAAGTGAAATTTTTAAAAATCCAGAAAATTGGCTGAAAACGACTAAATATCAAGGACTCATTGGGCGAATCGCTCTGGAACTGAAATCGGAACGCTCACTGACATTTCCCCTATCTGAAAGTCTGATAAACGCCGGAAAAATTATTAAGTCAAAAAAAAAATTTTTTTCAACTTTTTTCAATTTTATCCCCGTGGGATTTATATTCTACCCACACACATTTGGAACTCTCCTGGGGTACCCTCACACATATTATTCCCTCATTTAGTGGATATTTTCACAAAAAAGTGAAATTTTCAAAAATCCAGAAAGTTGGCTGAAAACGAATAAATATCAAGGACTCATGGGGCGAATCGCTCTGGAACTGAAAGCGGAATGCTCTCTCACATTTCACCTATCTGAAAGTCTGCTATACGCCGGAAAAATAACTAAGTCCAAAAAAAAAATTTTTTTCAACTTTTTTCAATTTTACCCCCGTGGGATATATATTCTACCCACACACATTTGGAACTCTCCTGGGGTACCCTCACACATACTATTCCCTCATTTAGTGGATATTTTCACAAAAAAGTGAAATTTTTAAAAATCCAGAAAATTGGCTGAAAACGACTAAATATCAAGGACTCATTGGGCGTATCGCTCTGGAACTGAAATCGGAACGCTCACTGACATTTCCCCTATCTGAAAGTCTGATAAACGGCGGAAAAATGACTAAGTCCAAAAAAAAATTTTTTTCAACTTTTTTCAATTTTATCCCCGTGGGATATATATTCTACCCACACACATTTGGAACTCTTCTGGGGTACCCTCACACATATTATTCCCACATTTAGTGGATATTTTCACAAAAAAGTGAAATGTTCAAACATCCAGAAAATTGGCTGAAAACGACTAAATATCAAGGACTCATTGGGCGAATCGCTCTGGAACTGAAATCGGAACGCTCACTGACATTTCCCCTATCTGAAAGTCTGATAAACGCCGGAAAAATTACTAAGTCCAAAAAAAAATTTTTTTCAACTTTTTTCAATTTTATCCCCGTGGGATTTATATTCTACCCACACACATTTGGAACTCTCCTGGGGTACCCTCACACATATTATTCCCTCATTTAGTGGATATTTTCACAAAAAAGTGAAATTTTCAAAAATCCAGAAAATTGGCTGAAAACGACTAAATATCAAGGACTCATTGGGCGAATCGCTCTGGAACTGAAATCGGAACGCTCACTGACATTTCCCCTATCTGAAAGTCTGATAAACGCCGGAAAAATTACTAAGTGCAAAAAAAAATTTTTTTCAACTTTTTTCAATTTTATCCCCGTGGGATTTATATTCTACCCACACACATTTGGAACTCTCCTGGGGTACCCTCACAGATATTATTCCCTCATTTAGTGGATATTTTCACAAAAAAGTGAAATTTTCAAAAATCCAGAAAATTGGCTGAAAACGACTAAATATCAAGGACTCATTGGGCGAATCGCTCTGGAACTGAAATCGGAACGCTCACTGACATTTCCCCTATCTGAAAGTCTGATAAATGCCGGAAAAATTACTAAGTCCAAAAAAAAATTTTTTTCAACTTTTTTCAATTTTATCCCCGTGGGATTTATATTCTGCCCACACACATTTGGAACTCTCCTGGGGTACCCTTACACATATTATTCCCTCATTTAGTGGATATTTTCACAAAAAAAGTGAAATTTTTAAAAATCCAGAAAATTGGCTGAAAACGACTAAATATCAAGGACTCATTGGGCGAATCGCTCTGGAACTGAAATCGGAACGCTCACTGACATTTCCCCTATCTGAAAGTCTGATAAATGCCGGAAAAATGACTAAGTCCAAAAAAAAATTTTTTTCAACTTTTTTCAATTTTATCCCCGTGGGATATATATTCTACCCACACACATTTGGAACTCTTCTGGGGTACCCTCACACATATTATTCCCTCATTTAGTGGATATTTTCACAAAAAAGTGAAATTTTCAAAAATCCAGAAAATTGGCTGAAAACGACTAAATATCAAGGACTCATTGGGCGAATCGCTCTGGAACTGAAATCGGAACGCTCACTGACATTTCCCCTATCTGAAAGTCTGATAAACGCCGGAAAAATTATTAAGTCCAAAAAAAAATTTTTTTCAACTTTTTTCAATTTTATCCCCGTGGGATTTATATTCTACCCACACACATTTGGAACTCTCCTGGGGTACCCTCACACATATTATTCCCTCATTTAGTGGATATTTTCACAAAAAAGTGAAATTTTCAAAAATCCAGAAAATTGGCTGAAAACGACTAAATATCAAGGACTCATGGGGCGAATCGCTCTGGAACTGAAAGCGGAATGCTCTCTCACATTTCACCTATCTGAAAGTCTGATATACGCCGGAAAAATGACTAAGTCCCAAAAATAATTTTTTTCAACTTTTTTCAATTTTACCCCCGTGGGATATATATTCTACCCACACACATTTGGAACTCTCCTGGGGTACCCTCACACATATTATTCCCTCATTTTGTGGATATTTTCACAAAAAAGTGAAATTTTCAAAAATCCAGAAAATTGGCTGAAAACGAATAAATATCAAGGACTCATTGGGCGAATCGCTCTGGAATTGAAATCGGAACGCTCACTGACATTTCCCCTATCTGAAAGTCTGATAAATGCCGGAAAAATTACTAAGTCCAAAAAAAAATTTTTTTCAACTTTTTTCAATTTTATCCCCGTGGGATTTATATTCTGCCCACACACATTTGGAACTCTCCTGGGGTACCCTTACACATATTATTCCCTCATTTAGTGGATATTTTCACAAAAAAGTGAAATTTTTAAAAATCCAGAAAATTGGCTGAAAACGACTAAATATCAAGGACTCATTGGGCGAATCGCTCTGGAACTGAAATCGGAACGCTCACTGACATTTCCCCTATCTGAAAGTCTGATAAACGCCGGAAAAATGACTAAGTCCAAAAAAATTTTTTTTTCAACTTTTTTCAATTTTACCCCCGTGGGATATATATTCTACCCACACACATTTGGAACTCTCCTGGGGTACCCTCACACATATTATTCCCTCATTTAGTGGATATTTTCACAAAAAAGTGAAATTTTTAAAAATCCAGAAAATTGGCTGAAAACGACTAAATATCAAGGACTCATTGGGCGAATCGCTCTGGAACTGAAATCGGAACGCTCACTGACATTTCCCCTATCTGAAAGTCTGATAAACGCCGGAAAAATTATTATGTCAAAAAAAAAATTTTTTTCAACTTTTTTCAATTTTATCCCCGTGGGATTTATATTCTACCCACACACATTTGGAACTCTCCTGGGGTACCCTCACACATATTATTCCCTCATTTAGTGGATATTTTCACAAAAAAGTGAAATTTTCAAAAATCCAGAAAATTGGCTGAAAACGAATAAATATCAAGGACTCATGGGGCGAATCGCTCTGGAACTGAAAGCGGAATGCTCTCTCACATTTCACCTATCTGAAAGTCTGATATACGCCGGAAAAATAACTAAGTCCAAAAAAAAAATTTTTTTCAACTTTTTTCAATTTTATCCCCGTGGGATTTATATTCTACCCACACACATTTGGAACTCTCCTGGGGTACCCTCACACATATTATTCCCTCATTTAGTGGATATTTTCACAAAAAAGTGAAATTTTTAAAAATCCAGAAAATTGGCTGAAAACGACTAAATATCAAGGACTCATTGGGCGAATCGCTCTGGAACTGAAACCGGAACGCTCACTGACATTTCCCCTATCTGAAAGTCTGATAAACGCCGGAAAAATGACTAAGTCCAAAAAAATTTTTTTTCAACTTTTTTCAATTTTATCCCCGTGGGATTTATATTCTACCCACACACATTTTGAACTCTCCTGGGGTACCCTCACACATATTATTCCCTCATTTAGTGGATATTTTCACAAAAAAGTGAAATTTTCAAAAATCCAGAAAATTGGCTGAAAACGACTAAATATCAAGGACTCATGGGGCGAATCGCTCTGGAACTGAAAGCGGAATGCTCTCTCACATTTCACCTATCTGAAAGTCTGATATACGCCGGAAAAATGACTAAGTCCAAAAAAATTTTTTTTCAACTTTTTTCAATTTTACCCCCGTGGGATATATATTCTACCCACACACATTTGGAACTCTCCTGGGGTACCCTCACACATATTATTCCCTCATTTAGTGGATATTTTCACAAAAAAGTGAAATTTTTAAAAATCCAGAAAATTGGCTGAAAACGACTAAATATCAAGGACTCATTGGGCGAATCGCTCTGGAACTGAAATCGGAACACTCACTGACATTTCCCCTATCTGAAAGTCTGATAAATGCCGGAAAAATTACTAAGTCCAAAAAAAAATTTTTTTCAACTTTTTTCAATTTTCTCCCCGTGGGATTTATATTCTGCCCACACACATTTGGAACTCTCCTGGGGTACCCTCACACATATTATTCCCTCATTTAGTGGATATTTTCACAAAAAAGTGAAATTTTCAAAAATCCAGAAAATTGGCTGAAAACGACTAAATATCAAGGACTCATTGGGCGAATCGCTCTGGAACTGAAATCGGAACTCTCACTGACATTTTCCCTATCTGAAAGTCTGATAAACGCCGGAAAAATGACTAAGTCCAAAAAAGAAATTTTTTTCAACTTTTTTCAATTTTATTACCGTGGGATATATATTCTACCCACACACATTTGGAACTCTCCTGGGGTACCCTCACATATATTATTCTTTCATTTAGTGGATATTTTCACAAAAAAGTGAAATTTTCAAAAATCCACAAAATTGGCTGAAAACGACTAAATATCAAGGACTCATTGGGCGAATCGCTCTGGAACTGAAATCGGAATGCTCACTGACATTTTCCCTATCTGAAAGTCTGATAAACGATGGAAAAATTACTAAGTCCAAAAAAAATTTTTTTACAACTTTTTTCAATTTTATCTCCGTGGGATTTATGTTCTACCCACACACATTTGGAACTCTCCTGGGGTACCCTCACACATATTATTCCCTCATTTAGTGGATATTTTCACAAAAAAGTGAAATTTTCAAAAATCCAGAAAATTGGCTGAAAACGACTAAATATTAAGGACTCATTGGGCGAATCGCTCTGGAACTGAAATCGGAACGCTCACTGACATTTTCCCTATCTGAAAGTCTGATAAACGCTGGAAAAATTACTAAGTCCAAAAAAAAAATTTTTTCAACTTTTTTCAATTTTATCCCCTTGGGATTTATATTCTACCCACACACATTTGGAACTCTCCTGGGGTACCCTCACACATATTATTCCCTCATTTAGTGGATATTTTCACAAAAAAGTGAAATTTTCAAAAATCCAGAAAATTGGCTGAAAACGACTAAATATTAAGGACTCATTGGGCGAAACGCTCTGGAATTGAAATCGGAACGCTCACTGACATTTTCCCTATCTGAAAGTCTGATAAACGCCGGAAAAATTACTAAGTCCAAAAAAAAATATTTTTCAACTTTTTTCAATTTTATCCCCGTGGGATATATGTTCTACCCACACACATTTGGAACTCTCCTGGGGTACCCTCACACATATTATTCCCTCATTTAGTGGATATTTTCACAAAAAAGTGAAATTTTCAAAAATCCAGAAAATTGGCTGAAAACGACTAAATATTAAGGACTCATTGGGCGAATCGCTCTGGAATTGAAATCGGAACGCTCACTGACATTTTCCCTATCTGAAAGTCTGATAAACGATGGAAAAATTACTAAGTCCAAAAAAAATTTTTTTACAACTTTTTTCAATTTTATCCCCGTGGGATTTATGTTCTACCCACACACATTTGGAAATCTCCTGGGGTACCCTCACACATATTATTCCCTCATTTAGTGGATATTTTCACAAAAAAGTGAAATTTTCAAAAATCCAGAAAATTGGCTGAATACGACTAAATATTAAGGACTCATTGGGCGAAACGCTCTGGAATTGAAATCGGAACGCTCACTGACATTTTCCCTATCTGAAAGTCTGATAAACGCCGGAAAAATTACTAAGTCCAAAAAAAAATATTTTTCAACTTTTTTCAATTTTATCCCCGTGGGATATATGTTCTACCCACACACATTTGGAACTCTCCTGGGGTACCCTCACACATATTATTCCCTCATTTAGTGGATATTTTCACAAAAAAGTGAAATTTTCAAAAATCCAGAAAATTGGCTGAAAACGACTAAATATTAAGGACTCATTGGGCGAATCGCTCTGGAATTGAAATCGGAACGCTCACTGACATTTTCCCTATCTGAAAGTCTGATAAACGATGGAAAAATTACTAAGTCCAAAAAAAATTTTTTTACAACTTTTTTCAATTTTATCCCTGTGGGATTTATGTTCTACCCACACACATTTGGAAATCTCCTGGGGTACCCTCACACATATTATTCCCTCATTTAGTGGATATTTTCACAAAAAAGTGAAATTTTCACAAAAAAGTGAAATTTTCAAAAATCCAGAAAATTGGCTGAAAACGACTAAATATCAAGGACTCATTCGGCGAATCGCTCTGGAACTGTAATCGGAATGCTCACTGACATTTCCCCTATCTGAAAGTCTGATAAACGCCAGAAAAATTACTAAGTCCAAAAAAAAAATTTTTTCAACTTTTTTCAATTTTATCCCCGTGGGATTTATGTTCTACCCACACACATTTGGAACTCTCCTGGGGTACCCTCACACATATTATTCCCTCATTTAGTGGATATTTTCACAAAAAAGTGAAATTTTCAAAAATCCAGAAAATTGGCTGAAAACGAATAAATATTAAGGACTCATTGGGCGAATCGCTCTGGAACTGAAATCGGAACGCTCACTGACATTTTCCCTTTCTGAAAGTCTGATAAACGCCGGAAAAATTACTAAGTCCAAAAAAAATTTTTTTTCAACTTTTTTCAATTTTATCCCCGTGGGATTTACATTCTACCCACACACATTTGGAACTCTCCTGGGGTACCCTCACACATATTATTCCCTCATTTAGTGGATATTTTCACAAAAAAGTGAAATTTTCAAAAATCCAGAAAATTGGCTGAAAAAACGACTAAGTATTAAGGACTCATTGGGCGAATCGCTCTGGAACTGAAATCGGAATGCTCACTGACATTTCCCCTATCTGAAAGTCTGATAAACGCCGGAAAAATTACTAAGTCCAAAAAAAAATTTTTTTCAACTTTTTTCAATTTTATCCCCGTGGGATTTATATTCTACCCACACACATTTGGAACTCTCCTGGGGTACCCTCACACATATTATTCCCTCATTTAGTGGATATTTTCACAAAAAAGTGAAATTTTCAAAAATCCAGAAAATTGGCTGAAAACGACTAAATATTAAGGACTCATTGGGCGAATCGCTCAGGAATTGAAATCTGAACGCTCACTGACATTTTCCCTATCTGAAAGTCTGATAAACGATGGAAAAATTACTAAGTCCAAAAAAAATTTTTTTACAACTTTTTTCAATTTTATCCCCGTGGGATTTATGTTCTACCCACACACATTTGGAACTCTCCTGGGGTACCCTCACACATACTATTCCCTCATTAAGTGGATATTTTCACAAAAAAGTGAAATTTTCAAAAATCCAGAAAATTGGCTGAAAACGACTAAATATTAAGGACTCATTGGGCGAATCACTCTGGAACTGAAATCGGAACGCTCACTGACATTTTCCCTATCTGAAAGTCTGATAAACGCTGGAAAAATTACTAAGTCCAAAAAAAAATTTTTTTCAACTTTTTTCAATTTTATCCCCTTGGGATTTATATTCTACCCACACACATTTGGAACTCTCCTGGGGTACCCTCACACATATTATTCCCTCATTTAGTGGATATTTTCACAAAAAAGTGAAATTTTCAAAAATCCAGAAAATTGGCTGAAAACGAATAAATATTAAGGACTCATTGGGCGAATCGCTCTGGAACTGAAATCGGAACGCTCACTGACATTTCCCCTATCTGAAAGTCTGATAAACGCCGGAAAAATGACTAAGTCCAAAAAAATTTTTTTTCAACTTTTTTCAATTTTATCCCCGTGGGATATATATTCTACCCACACACATTTTGAACTCTCCTGGGGTACCCTCACACATATTATTCCCTCATTTAGTGGATATTTTCACAAAAAAGTGAAATTTTTAAAAATCCAGAAAATTGGCTGAAAACGACTAAATATCAAGGACTCATTGGGCGAATCGCTCTGGAACTGAAATCGGAACGCTCACTGACATTTCCCCTATCTGAATGTGTGATAAACGCAGGAAAAATGACTAAGTCCAAAAAAAATTTTTTTTCAACTTTTTTCAATTTTACCCCCGTGGGATATATATTCTACCCACACACATTTGGAACTCTCCTGGGGTACCCTCACACATATTATTCCCTCATTTAGTGGATATTTTCACAAAAAAGTGAAATTTTTAAAAATCCAGAAAATTGGCTGAAAACGACTAAATATCAAGGACTCATTGGGCGAATCGCTCTGGAACTGAAATCGGAACGCTCACTGACATTTCGCCTATCTGAAAGTCTGTTAAATGCCGGAAAAATTACTAAGTCCAAAAAAAAATTTTTTTCAACTTTTTTCAATTTTATCCCCGTGGGATTTATATTCTGCCCACACACATTTGGAACTCTCCTGGGGTACCCTCACACATATTATTCCCTCATTTAGTGGATATTTTCACAAAAAAGTGAAATTTTCAAAAATCCAGAAAAATTGGCTGAAAACGACTAAATATTAAGGACTCATTGGGCGAATCGCTCTGGAACTGAAATCTGAACGCTCACTGACATTTTCCCTTTCTGAAAGTCTGATAAACGCCGGAAAAATTACTAAGTCCAAAAAAAATATTTTTTCAACTTTTTTCAATTTTATCCCCGTGGGATTTACATTCTACCCACACACATTTGGAACTCTCCTGGGGTAAACTCACACATATTATTCCCTCATTTAGTGGATATTTTCACAAAAAAGTGAAATTTTCAAAAATCCAGAAAATTGGCTGAAAACGACTAAATATTAAGGACTCATTGGACGAAACGCTCTGGAATTGAAATCGGAACGCTCACTGACATTTTCCCTATCTGAAAGTCTGATAAACGATGGAAAAATTACTAAGTCCAAAAAAAATTTTTTTACAACTTTTTTCAATTTTATCCCCGTGGGATTTATGTTCTACCCACACACATTTGGAAATCTCCTGGGGTACCCTCACACATATTATTCCCTCATTTAGTGGATATTTTCACAAAAAAGTGAAATTTTCACAAAAAAGTGAAATTTTCAAAAATCCAGAAAATTGGCTGAAAACGACTAAATATCAAGGACTCATTCGGCGAATCGCTCTGGAACTGAAATCGGAATGCTCACTGACATTTCCCCTATCTGAAAGTCTGATAAACGCCAGAAACATTACTAAGTCCAAAAAAAAAATTTTTTCAACTTTTTTCAATTTTATCCCCGTGGGATTTATGTTCTACCCACACACATTTGGAACTCTCCTGGGGTACCCTCACACATATTATTCCCTCATTTAGTGGATATTTTCACAAAAAAGTGAAATTTTCAAAAATCCAGAAAATTGGCTGAAAACGAATAAATATTAAGGACTCATTGGGCGAATCGCTCTGGAACTGAAATCGGAACGCTCACTGACATTTTCCCTTTCTGAAAGTCTGATAAACGCCGGAAAAATTACTAAGTCCAAAAAAAATTTTTTTTCAACTTTTTTCAATTTTATCCCCGTGGGATTTACATTCTACCCACACACATTTGGAACTCTCCTGGGGTACCCTCACACATATTATTCCCTCATTTAGTGGATATTTTCACAAAAAAGTGAAATTTTCAAAAATCCAGAAAATTGGCTGAAAACGACTAAATATTAAGGACTCATTGGGCGAATCACTCTGGAACTGAAATCGGAACGCTCACTGACATTTTCCCTATCTGAAAGTCTGATAAACGCTGGAAAAATTACTAAGTCCAAAAAAAAATTTTTTTCAACTTTTTTCAATTTTATCCCCTTGGGATTTATATTCTACCCACACACATTTGGAACTCTCCTGGTGTACCCTCACACATATTATTCCCTCATTTAGTGGATATTTTCACAAAAAAGTGAAATTTTCAAAAATCCAGAAAATTGGCTGAAAACGACTAAATATCAAGGACTCATTGGGCGAATCGCTCTGGAACTGAAATCGGAACGCTCACTGACATTTCGCCTATCTGAAAGTCTGTTAAATGCCGGAAAAATTACTAAGTCCAAAAAAAAATTTTTTTCAACTTTTTTCAATTTTATCCCCGTGGGATTTATATTCTGCCCACACACATTTGGAACTCTCCTGGGGTACCCTCACACATATTATTCCCTCATTTAGTGGATATTTTCACAAAAAAGTGAAATTTTCAAAAATCCAGAAAATTGGCTGAAAACGACTAAATATTAAGGACTCATTGGGCGAATCGCTCTGGAACTGAAATCGGAACGCTCACTGACATTTTCCCTTTCTGAAAGTCTGATAAACGCCGGAAAAATTACTAAGTCCAAAAAAAATATTTTTTCAACTTTTTTCAATTTTATCCCCGTGGGATTTACATTCTACCCACACACATTTGGAACTCTCCAGGGGTACCCTCACACATATTATTCCCTCATTTAGTGGATATTTTCACAAAAAAGTGAAATTTTCAAAAATCCAGAAAATTGGCTGAAAACGACTAAGTATTAAGGACTCATTGGGCGAATTGCTCTGGAACTGAAATCGGAATGCTCACTGACATTTTCCCTATCTGAAAGTCTGATAAACGATGGAAAAATTACTAAGTCCAAAAAAAATTTTTTTACAACTTTTTTCAATTTTATCTCCATGGGATTTATGTTCTACCCACACACATTTGGAACTCTCCTGGGGTACCCTCACACATATTATTCCCTCATTTAGTGGATATTTTCACAAAAAAGTGAAATTTTCAAAAATCCAGAAAATTGGCTGAAAACGACTAAATATTAAGGACTCATTGGGCGAATCGCTCTGGAATTGAAATCGGAACGCTCACTGACATTTTCCCTATCTGAAAGTCTGATAAACGATGGAAAAATTACTAAGTCCAAAAAAAATTTTTTTACAACTTTTTTCAATTTTATCCCCGTGGGATTTATGTTCTACCCACACACATTTGGAAATCTCCTGGGGTACCCTCACACATATTATTCCCTCATTTAGTGGATATTTTCACAAAAAAGTGAAATTTTCACAAAAAAGTGAAATTTTCAAAAATCCAGAAAATTGGCTGAAAACGACTAAATATCAAGGACTCATTCGGCAAATCGCTCTGGAACTGAAATCGGAATGCTCACTGACATTTCCCCTATCTGAAAGTCTGATAAACGCCAGAAAAATTACTAAGTCCAAAAAAAAAATTTTTTCAACTTTTTTCAATTTTATCCCCGTGGGATTTATGTTCTACCCACACACATTTGGAACTCTCCTGGGGAACCCTCACACATATTATTCCCTCATTTAGTGGATATTTTCACAAAAAAGTGAAATTTTCAAAAATCCAGAAAATTGGCTGAAAACGAATAAATATTAAGGACTCATTGGGCGAATTGCTCTGGAACTGAAATCGGAACGCTCACTGACATTTTCCCTTGCTGAAAGTCTGATAAACGCCGGAAAAATTACTAAGTCCAAAAAAAATTTTTTTTCAACTTTTTTCAATTTTATCCCCGTGGGATTTACATTCTACCCACACACATTTGGAACTCTCCTGGGGTACCCTCACACATATTATTCCCTCATTTAGTGGATATTTTCACAAAAAAGTGAAATTTTCAAAAATCCAGAAAATTGGCTGAAAAAACGACTAAGTATTAAGGACTCATTGGGCGAATCGCTCTGGAACTGAAATCGGAACGCTCTCTGACATTTCCCCTATCTGAAAGTCTGATAAACGCCGGAAAAATTACTAAGTCCAAAAAAAAATTTTTTTTCAACTTTTTTCAATTTTATCCCCGTGGGATTTATATTCTACCCACACACATTTGGAACTCTCCTGGGGTACCCTCACACATATTATTCCCTCATTTAGTGGATATTTTCACAAAAAAGTGAAATTTTCAAAAATCCAGAAAATTGGCTGAAAACGACTAAATATTAAGGACTCATTGGGCGAATCGCTCAGGAATTGAAATCTGAACGCTCACTGACATTTTCCCTATCTGAAAGTCTGATAAACGATGGAAAAATTACTAAGTCCAAAAAAAATTTTTTTACAACTTTTTTCAATTTTATCCCCGTGGGATTTATGTTCTACCCACACACATTTGGAACTCTCCTGGGGTACCCTCACACATATTATTCCCTCATTAAGTGGATATTTTCACAAAAAAGTGAAATTTTCAAAAATCCAGAAAATTGGCTGAAAACGACTAAATATTAAGGACTCATTGGGCGAATCACTCTGGAACTGAAATCGGAACGCTCACTGACATTTTCCCTATCTGAAAGTCTGATAAACGCTGGAAAAATTACTAAGTCCAAAAAAAAATTTTTTTCAACTTTTTTCAATTTTATCCCCTTGGGATTTATATTCTACCCACACACATTTGGAACTCTCCTGGGGTACCCTTACACATATTATTCCCTCATTTAGTGGATATTTTCACAAAAAAGTGAAATTTTTAAAAATCCAGAAAATTGGCTGAAAACGACTAAATATCAAGGACTCATTGGGCGAATCGCTCTGGAACTGAAATCGGAACGCTCACTGACATTTCCCCTATCTGAAAGTCTGATAAATGCCGGAAAAATTACTAAGTCCAAAAAAAAATTTTTTTCAACTTTTTTCAATTTTATCCCCGTGGGATATATATTCTACCCACACACATTTGGAACTCTTCTGGGGTACCCTCACACATATTATTCCCTCATTTAGTGGATATTTTCACAAAAAAGTAAAATTTTTAAAAATCCAGAAAATTGGCTGAAAACGACTAAATATCAAGGACTCATTGGGCGAATCGCTCTGGAACTGAAATCGGAACGCTCACTGACATTTCCCCTATCTGAAAGTCTGATAAACGCCGGAAAAATGACTAAGTCCAAAAAAATTTTTTTTCAACTTTTTTCAATTTTATCCCCGTGGGATTTATATTCTACCCACACACATTTTGAACTCTCCTGGGGTACCCTCACACATATTATTCCCTCATTTAGTGGATATTTTCACAAAAAAGTGAAATTTTCAAAAATCCAGAAAATTGGCTGAAAACGACTAAATATCAAGGACTCATGGGGCGAATCGCTCTGGAACTGAAAGCGGAATGCTCTCTCACATTTCACCTATCTGAAAGTCTGATAAACGCCGGAAAAATTACTAGGTCCAAAAAAAATTTTTTTTCAACTTTTTTCAATTTTATCCCCGTGGGATTTACATTCTACCCACACACATTTGGAACTCTCCTGGGGTACCCTCACACATATTATTCCCTCATTTAGTGGATATTTTCACAAAAAAGTGAAATTTTCAAAAATCCAGAAAATTGGCTGAAAAAACGACTAAGTATTAAGGACTCATTGGGCGAATCGCTCTGGAACTGAAATCGGAACGCTCACTGACATTTTCCCTATCTGAAAGTCTGATAAACGCCGGAAAAATTACTAAGTCCAAAAAAAAAATTTTTTCAACTTTTTTCAATTTTATCCCCGTGGGATTTATGTTCTACCCACACACATTTGGAACTCTCCTGGGGTACCCTCACACATATTATTCCCTCATTTAGTGGATATTTTCACAAAAAAAGTGAAATTTTCAAAAATCCAGAAAATTGGCTGAAAACGACTAAATATTAAGGACACATTGGGCGAATCGCTCTGGAACTGAAATCGGAACGCTCACTGACATTTTCCCTATCTGAAAGTCTGATAAACGCCGGAAAAATTACTAAGTCCAAAAAAAAAAATTTTTTCAACTTTTTTCAATTTTATCCCCGTGGGATATATATTCTACCCACACACATTTGGAACTCTCCTGGGGTACCCTCAAACATATTATTCCCTCATTTAGTAGATATTTTCCCAAAAAAGTGAAATTTTTAAAAATCCAGATAATTGGCTTAAAACGACTAAATATCAAGGACTCATTGGGCGAATCGCTCTGGAACTGAAATCAGAATGCTCACTGACATTTCCCCTATCTGAAAGTCTGATAAACGCTGGAAAAATTACTAAGTCCAAAAAAAATTTTTTTTCAACTTTTTTCAATTTTATCCCCTTGGGATTTATATTCTACCCACACACATTTGGAACTCTCCTGGGGTACCCTCACACATATTATTCCCTCATTTAGTGGATATTTTCACAAAAAAGTGAAATTTTCAAAAATCCAGAAAATTGGCTGAAAACGACTAAATATTAAGGAATAATTGGGTGAATCGCTCTGGAACTGAAATCGGAATGCTCACTGACATTTTCCCTATCTGAAAGTCTGATAAACCCCGGAAAAATTACGAAGTCCAAAAAAAAATTTTTTTCAACTTTTTTCAATTTTATCCCTGTGGGATTTATATTCTACCCACACACATTTGGAACTCTCCTGGGGTACCCTCACACATATTATTCCCTCATTTAGTTGATATTTTCACAAAAAAGTGAAATTTTCAAAAATCCAGAAAATTGGCTGAAAACGACTAAATATCAAGGACTCATTGGGCGAATCGCTCTGGAACTGAAATCGGAATGCTCACTGACATTTCCCCTATCTGAAAGTCTGATAAACTCCGGAAAAATGACTAAGTCCAAAAAAAATTTATTTTCAACTTTTTTCAATTTTACCCCCGTGGGATATATATTCTACCTACACACATTTGGAACTTTCCTGGGGTACCCTCACACATATTATTCCCTCATTTAGTGGATATTTTCCCAAAAAAGTGAAATTTTCAAAAATCCAGAAAATTGGCTGAAAACGAATAAATATTAAGGACTCATTGGGCGAATCGCTCTGGAACTGAAATCGGAACGCTCACTGACATTTTCCCTTTCTGAAAGTCTGATAAACGCCGGAAAAATTACTAAGTCCAAAAAAAATTTTTTTTCAACTTTTTTCAATTTTATCCCCGTGGGATTTACATTCTACCCACACACATTTGGAACTCTCCTGGGGTACCCTCACACATATTATTCCCTCATTTAGTGGATATTTTCACAAAAAAGTGAAATTTTCAAAAATCCAGAAAATTGGCTGAAAAAACGACTAAGTATTAAGGACTCATTGGGCGAATCGCTCTGGAACTGAAATCGGAATGCTCACTGACATTTCCCCTATCTGAAAGTCTGATAAACGCCGGAAAAATTACTAAGTCCAAAAAAAAATTTTTTTCAACTTTTTTCAATTTTATCCCCGTGGGATTTATATTCTACCCACACACATTTGGAACTCTCCTGGGGTACCCTCACACATATTATTCCCTCATTTAGTGGATATTTTCACAAAAAAGTGAAATTTTCAAAAATCCAGAAAATTGGCTGAAAACGACTAAATATTAAGGACTCATTGGGCGAATCGCTCTGGAACTGAAATCGGAATGCTCACTGACATTTTCCCTATCTGAAAGTCTGATAAACGCTGGAAAAATTACTAAGTCCAAAAAAAAATTTTTTTCAACTTTTTTCAATTTTATCCCCTTGGGATTTATATTCTACCCACACACATTTGGAACTCTCCTGGGGTACCCTCACACATATTATTCCCTCATTTAGTGGATATTTTCACAAAAAAGTGAAATTTTCACAAAAAAGTGAAATTTTCAAAAATCCAGAAAATTGGCTGAAAACGACTAAATATTAAGGACTCATTGGGCGAATCGCTCTGGAATTGAAATTGGAACGCTCACTGACATTTTCCCTATCTGAAAGTCTGATAAACGCCGGAAAAATTACTAAGTCCAAAAAAAAAATTTTTTCAACTTTTTTCAATTTTATCCCCGTGGGATTTATGTTCTACCCACACACATTTGGAACTCTCCTGGGGTACCCTCACACATATTATTCCCTCATTTAGTGGATATTTTCACAAAAAAAGTGAAATTTTCAAAAATCCAGAAAATTGGCTGAAAACGACTAAATATTAAGGACACATTGGGTCAATCGCTCTGGAACTGAAATCGGAACGCTCACTGACATTTTCCCTATCTGAAAGTCTGATAAACGCCGGAAAAATTACTAAGTCCAAAAAAAAAATTTTTTTCAACTTTTTTCAATTTTATCCCCGTGGGATATATATTCTACCCACACACATTTGGAACTCTCCTGGGGTACCCTCCACATATTATTCCCTCATTTAGTGGATATTTTCCCAAAAAAGTGAAATTTTTAAAAATCCAGAAAATTGGCTGAAAACGACTAAATATTAAGGAATAATTGGGTGAATCGCTCTGGAACTGAAATCGGAATGCTCACTGACATTTTCCCTATCTGAAAGTCTGATAAACGCCGGAAAAATTACTAAGTCCAAAAAAAAATTTTTTTCAACTTTTTTCAATTTTATCCCCTTGGGATTTATATTCTACCCACACACATTTGGAACTCTCCTGGGGTACCCTCACACATGTTATTCCCTCATTTAGTTGATATTTTCACAAAAAAGTGAAATTTTCAAAAATCCAGAAAATTGGCTGAAAACGACTAAATATCAAGGACTCATTCGGCGAATCGCTCTGGAACTGAAATCGGAATGCTCACTGACATTTCCCCTATCTGAAAGTCTGATAAACGCCGGAAAAATTACGAAGTCCAAAAAAAAATTTTTTTCAACTTTTTTCAATTTTATCCCTGTGGGATTTATATTCTACCCACACACATTTGGAACTCTCCTGGGGTACCCTCACACATATTATTCCCTCATTTAGTTGATATTTTCACAAAAAAGTGAAATTTTCAAAAATCCAGAAAATTGGCTGAAAACGACTAAATATCAAGGACTCATTGGGCGAATCGCTCTGGAACTGAAATCGGAATGCTCACTGACATTTCCCCTATCTGAAAGTCTGATAAAAGCCGGAAAAATGACTAAGTCCAAAAAAAATTTATTTTCAACTTTTTTCAATTTTACCCCCGTGGGATATATATTCTACCTACGCACATTTGGAACTTTCCTGGGGTACCCTCACACATATTATTCCCTCATTTAGTGGATATTTTCCCAAAAAAGTGAAATTTTCAAAAATCCAGAAAATTGGCTGAAAACGACTAAATATCAAGGACTCATTGGGAAAATCGCTCTGGAATTGAAATCGGAACGCTCACTGACATTTTCCCTATCTGAAAGTCTGATAAACGCCGGAAAAATGACTAAGTCCAAAAAAAAATTATTTTCAACTTTTTTCAATTTTACCCCCGTGGGATATATATTCTACCTACACACATTTGGAACTCTCCTGGGGTACCCTCACACATATTATTCCCTCATTTAGTGGATATTTTCCCAAAAAAGTGAAATTTTCAAAAATCCAGAAAATTGGCTGAAAACGACTAAATATCAAGGACTCATTGGGAAAATCGCTCTGGAATTGAAATCGGAACGCTCACTGACATTTTCCCTATCTGAAAGTCTGATAAACGCTGGAAAAATTACTAAGTCCAAAAAAAAATTTTTTTCAACTTTTTTCAATTTTATCCCCGTGGGATATATATTCTACCCACACACATTTGGAACTCTCCTGGGGTACCCTCACACATATTATTCCCTCATTTAGTGGATATTTTCACAAAAAAGTGAAATTTTCAAAAATCCAGAAAATTGGCTGAAAACGACTAAATATTAAGGACTCATTGGGCGAATCGCTCTGGAATTGAAATTGGAACGCTCACTGACATTTTCCCTATCTGAAAGTCTGATAAACGCCGGAAAAATTACTAAGTCCAAAAAAAAAATTTTTTCAACTTTTTTCAATTTTATCCCTGTGGGATTTATGTTCTACCCACACACATTTGGAACTCTCCTGGGGTACCCTCACACATATTATTCCCTCATTTAGTGGATATTTTCCCAAAAAAGTGAAATTTTTAAAAATCCAGATAATTGGCTTAAAACGACTAAATATCAAGGACTCATTGGGCGAATCGCTCTGGAACTGAAATCAGAATGCTCACTGACATTTCCCCTATCTGAAAGTCTGATAAACGCTGGAAAAATTACTAAGTCCAAAAAAAAATTTTTTTCAACTTTTTTCAATTTTATCCCCTTGGGATTTATATTCTACCCACACACATTTGGAACTCTCCTGGGGTACCCTCACACATATTATTCCCTCATTTAGTGGATATTTTCACAAAAAAGTGAAATTTTCAAAAATCCAGAAAATTGGCTGAAAACGAATAAATATTAAGGACTCATTGGGCGAATCGCTCTGGAACTGAAATCGGAACGCTCACTGACATTTTCCCTTTCTGAAAGTCTGATAAACGCCGGAAAAATTACTAAGTCCCAAAAAAATTTTTTTTCAACTTTTTTCAATTTTATCCCCGTGGGATTTACATTCTACCCACACACATTTGGAACTCTCCTGGGGTACCCTCACACATATTATTCCCTCATTTAGTGGATATTTTCACAAAAAAGTGAAATTTTCAAAAATCCAGAAAATTGGCTGAAAACGACTAAATATTAAGGACTCATTGGGCGAATCGCTCAGGAATTGAAATCTGAACGCTCACTGACATTTTCCCTATCTGAAAGTCTGATAAACGATGGAAAAATTACTAAGTCCAAAAAAAATTTTTTTACAACTTTTTTCAATTTTATCCCCGTGGGATTTATGTTCTACCCACACACATTTGGAACTCTCCTGGGGTACCCTCACACATATTATTCCCTCATTTAGTGGATATTTTCACAAAAAAGTGAAATTTTCAAAAATCCAGAAAATTGGCTGAAAACGACTAAATATTAAGGACTCATTGGGCGAATCGCTCTGGAACGGAAATCGGAACGCTCACTGACATTTTCCCTATCTGAAAGTCTGATAAACGCTGGAAAAATTACTAAGTCCAAAAAAAAATTTTTTTCAACTTTTTTCAATTTTATCCCCTTGGGATTTATATTCTACCCACACACATTTGGAACTCTCCTGGGGTACCCTCACACATATTATTCCCTCATTTAGTGGATATTTTCACAAAAAAAGTGAAATTTTCAAAAATCCAGAAAATTGGCTGAAAACGACTAAATATTAAGGACACATTGGGCGAATCGCTCTGGAACTGAAATCGGAACGCTCACTGACATTTTCCCTATCTGAAAGTCTGATAAACGCCGGAAAAATTACTAAGTCCAAAAAAAAAAATTTTTTCAACTTTTTTCAATTTTATCCCCGTGGGATATATATTCTACCCACACACATTTGGAACTCTCCTGGGGTACCCTCCACATATTATTCCCTCATTTAGTGGATATTTTCCCAAAAAAGTGAAATTTTTAAAAATCCAGATAATTGGCTTAAAACGACTAAATATCAAGGACTCATTGGGCGAATCGCTCTGGAACTGAAATCAGAATGCTCACTGACATTTCCCCTATCTGAAAGTCTGATAAACGCTGGAAAAATTACTAAGTCCAAAAAAAAATTTTTTTCAACTTTTTTCAATTTTATCCCCTTGGGATTTATATTCTACCCAAACACATTTGGAACTCTCCTGGGGTACCCTCACACATATTATTCCCTCATTTAGTGGATATTTTCACAAAAAAGTGAAATTTTCAAAAATCCAGAAAATTGGCTGAAAACGACTAAATATTAAGGAATAATTGGGTGAATCGCTCTGGAACTGAAATCGGAATGCTCACTGACATTTTCCCTATCTGAAAGTCTGATAAACGCCGGAAAAATTACGAAGTCCAAAAAAAAATTTTTTTCAACTTTTTTCAATTTTATCCCTGTGGGATTTATATTCTACCCACACACATTTGGAACTCTCCTGGGGTACCCTCACACATATTATTCCCTCATTTAGTTGATATTTTCACAAAAAAGTGAAATTTTCAAAAATCCAGAAAATTGGCTGAAAACGACTAAATATCAAGGACTCATTCGGCGAATCGCTCTGGAACTGAAATCGGAATGCTCACTGACATTTCCCCTATCTGAAAGTCTGATAAACGCCGGAAAAATTACGAAGTCCAAAAAAAAATTTTTTTCAACTTTTTTCAATTTTATCCCTGTGGGATTTATATTCTACCCACACACATTTGGAACTCTCCTGGGGTACCCTCACACATATTATTCCCTCAGTTAGTTGATATTTTCACAAAAAAGTGAAATTTTCAAAAATCCAGAAAATTGGCTGAAAACGACTAAATATCAAGGACTCATTGGGCGAATCGCTCTGGAACTGAAATCGGAATGCTCACTGACATTTCCCCTATCTGAAAGTCTGATAAACGCCGGAAAAATGACTAAGTCCAAAAAAAATTTATTTTCAACTTTTTTCAATTTTACCCCCGTGGGATATATATTCTACCTACACACATTTGGAACTCTCCTGGGGTACCCTCACACATATTATTCCCTCATTTAGTGGATATTTTCCCAAAAAAGTGAAATTTTCAAAAATCCAGAAAATTGGCTGAAAACGACTAAATATCAAGGACTCATTGGGAAAATCGCTCTGGAATTGAAATCGGAACGCTCACTGACATTTTCCCTATCTGAAAGTCTGATAAACGCTGGAAAAATTACTAAGTCCAAAAAAAAATTTTTTTCCACTTTTTTCAATTTTATCCCCGTGGGATATATATTCTACCCACACACATTTGGAACTCTCCTGGGGTACCCTCACACATATTATTCCCTCATTTAGTGGATATTTTCACAAAAAAGTGAAATTTTCAAAAATCCAGAAAATTGGCTGAAAACGACTAAATATTAAGGACTCATTGGGCGAATCGCTCTGGAACTGAAATCGGAACGCTCACTGACATTTTCCCTATCTGAAAGTCTGACAAACGCCGGAAAAATTACTAAGTCCAAAAAAAAATTTTTTTCAACTTTTTTCAATTTTATCCCCTTGGGATTTATATTCTACCCACACACATTTGGAACTCTCCTGGGGTACCCTCACACATATGTTTCCCTCATTTAGTGGATATTTTCACAAAAAAAGTGAAATTTTCAAAAATCCAGAAAATTGGCTGAAAACGACTAAATATTAAGGACTCATTGGGCGAATCGCTCTGGAACTGAAATCGGAACGCTCACTGACATTTTCCCTATCTGAAAGTCTGATAAACGCCGGAAAAATTAATAAGTCCAAAAAAAAAAATTTTTTCAACTTTTTTCAATTTTATCCCCGTGGGATATATATTCTACCCACACACATTTGGAACTCTCCTGGGGTACCCTCACACATATTATTCACTCATTTAGTGGATATTTTCACAAAAAAGTGAAATTTTCAAAAATCCAGAAAATTGGCTGAAAATGACTAAATATCAAGGACTCATTGGGCGATTCGCTCTGGAACTGAAATCGGAACGCTCACTGACATTTTCCCTATCTGAAAGTCTGATAAACGCCGGAAAAATGACTAAGTTAAAAAAAAAAACTTTTTTCAACTTTTTTCAATTTTATCCCCTTGGGAAATATATTCTACCCACACACATTTGGAACTCTCCTGGGGTACTCTCACACATATTATTCCCTCATTTAGTGGATGTTTTCACAAAAAAGTGAAATTTTCAAAAATCCGGAAAATTGGCTGAAAACGACTAAATATCAAGGAATCATTGGGCGAATCACTCTGGAACTGAAATCGGAATGCTCACTGACATTTCCCCTATCTGAAAGTCTGATAAATGCCGGAAAAATTACTAAGTCCAAAAAAAAATTTTTTTCAACTTTTTTCAATTTTATCCCCGTGGGATTTATATTCTACCCACACACATTTGGAACTCTCCTGGGGTACCCTCACACATATTAATCCCTCATTTAGTGGATATTTTCACAAAAAAGTGAAATTTTCAAAAATCCAGAAAATTGGCTGAAAACGACTAAATACTAAGGACTCATTGGGCGAATCGCTCTGGAACTGAAATCGGAATGCTCACTGACATTTTCCCTATCTGAAAGTCTGATAAACGCCGGAAAAATTACTAAGTCCAAAAAAAAATTTTTTTCAACTTTTTTCAATTTTATCCCCGTGGGATTTACATTCTACCCACACACATTTGGAACTCTCCTGGGGTACCCTCACACATATTATTCCCTCATTTAGTGGATATTTTCACAAAAAAGTGAAATTTTCAAAAATCCAGAAAATTGGCTGAAAACGACTAAATATTAAGGACTCATTGGGCGAATCGCTCTGAAACTGAAATCGGAATGCTCACTGACATTTTCCCTATCTGAAAGTCTGATAAACGCCGGAAAAATTACTAAGTCCAAAAAAAAATTTTTTTCAACTTTTTTCAATTTTATCCCCGTGGGATTTACATTCTACCCACACACATTTGGAACTCTCCTGGGGTACCCTCACACATATTATTCCCTCATTTAGTGTATATTTTCACAAAAAAGTGAAATTTTCAAAAATCCAGAAAATTGGCTGAAAACGACTAAATATTAAGGACTCATTGGGCGAATCACTCTGGAACTGAAATCTGAATGCTCACTGACATTTCCCCTATCTGAAAGTCTGATAAACGCCGGAAAAATTACTAAGTCGAAAAAAAAAAAATTTTCAACTTTTTTCAATTTAACCCCGTGGGATTTATATTCTACCCACACACATTTGGAACTCTCCTGGGGTACCCTCACACATATTATTCCCTCATTTAGTGGATATTTTCACAAAAAAGTGAAATTTTCAAAAAGACAGAAAATTGGCTGAAAACTACTAAATATTAAGGACTCATTGGGCGAATCACTCTGGAACTGAAATCGGAACACTCACTGACATTTCCCCTATCTGAAAGTCTGATAAACGCCGGAAAAATGACTAAGTCCAAAAAAAAATTTTTTTCAACTTTTTTCAATTTTACCCCCTTGGGATTTATGTTCTACCCACACACATTTGGAACTCTCCTGGGGTACCCTCACACATATTATTCCCTCATTTAGTGGATATTTTCACAAAAAAGTGAAATTTTCAAAAATCCAGAAAATTGGCTGAAAACGACTAAATATTAAGGACTCATTGGGCGAATCACTCTGGAACTGAAATTGGGACACTCACTGACATTTCCCCTATCTGAAAGTCTGATAAACGCCGGAAAAATGACTAAGTCCAAAAAAAAATTTTTTCAACTTTTTTCAATTTTACCCCCGTGGGATATATATTCTACCCACACACATTTGGAACTCTCCTGGGGTACCCTCACACATATTATTCCCTCATTTAGTGGATATTTTCCCAAAAAAGTGAAATTTTTAAAAATCCAGAAAATTGGCTTAAAACGACTAAATATCAAGGGCTCATGGGGCGAATCGCTCTGGAACTGAAATCAGAATGCTCACTGACATTTCCCCTATCTGAAAGTCTGATAAACGCTGGAAAAATTACTAAGTCCAAAAAAAAATTTTTTTCAAATTTTTTCAATTTTATCCCCTTGGGATTTATATTCTACCCACACACATTTGGAACTCTCCTGGGGTACCCTCACACATATTATTCTCTCATTTTGTGGATATTTTCACAAAAAGTTAAATTTTTAAAAATCCAGAAAATTGGCTTAAAACGACTAAATATCAAGGACTCATTGGGCGAATCGCTCTGGAACTGAAATCGGAACGCTCACTGACATTTTCCCTATCTGAAAGTCTGATAAACGCCGGAAAAATTACTAAGTCCAAAAAAAAAATTTTTTCAACTTTTTTCAATTTTATCCCCGTGGGATTTATGTTCTACCCACACACATTTGGAACTCTCCTGGGGTACCCTCACACATATTATTCCCTCATTTAGTGGATATTTTCACAAAAAAGTGAAATTTTCAAAAATCCAGAAAATTGGCTGAAAACGACTAAATATTAAGGACTCATTGGGCGAATCGCTCTGGAACTGAAATCGGAATGCTCACTGACATTTTCCCTATCTGAAAGTCTGATAAACGCCGGAAAAATTACTAAGTCCAAAAAAAAATTTTTTTCAACTTTTTTCAATTTTATCCCCGTGGGATTTACATTCTACCCACACACATTTGGAACTCTCCTGGGGTACCCTCACACATATTATTCCCTCATTGAGTGGATATTTTCACAAAAAAGTGAAATTTTCAAAAATCCAGAAAATTGGCTGAAAACGACTAAATATTAAGGACTCATTGGGCGAATCACTCTGGAACTGAAATTGGGACACTCACTGACATTTCCCCTATCTGAAAGTCTGATAAACGCCGGAAAAATGACTAAGTCCAAAAAAAAATTTTTTTCAACTTTTTTCAATTTTACCCCCGTGGGATATATATTCTACCCACACACATTTGGAACTCTCCTGGGGTACCCTCACACATATTATTCCCTCATTTAGTGGATATTTTCCCAAAAAAGTGAAATTTTTAAAAATCCAGAAAATTGGCTTAAAACGACTAAATATCAAGGGCTCATGGGGCGAATCGCTCTGGAACTGAAATCAGAATGCTCACTGACATTTCCCCTATCTGAAAGTCTGATAAACGCTGGAAAAATTACTAAGTCCAAAAAAAAATTTTTTTCAAATTTTTTCAATTTTATCCCCTTGGGATTTATATTCTACCCACACACATTTGGAACTCTCCTGGGGTACCCTCACACATATTATTCCCTCATTTAGTGGATATTTTCACAAAAAAGTGAAATTTTCAAAAATCCAGAAAATTGGCTGAAAACGACTAAATATTAAGGAATAATTGGGTGAATCGCTCTGGAACTGAAATCGGAACGCTCACTGATATTTTCCCTATCTGAAAGTCTGATAAACGCCGGAAAAATTACTAAGTCCAAAAAAAAATTTTTTTCAACTTTTTTCAATTTTATCCCCGTGGGATATATATTCTACCCACACACATTTGGAACTCTCCTGGGGTACCCTCACACATATTATTCCCTCATTTAGTGGATATTTTCACAAAAAGTTAAATTTTTAAAAATCCAGAAAATTGGCTTAAAACGACTAAATATCAAGGACTCATTGGGCGAATCGCTCTGGAACTGAAATCGGAACGCTCACTGACATTTTCCCTATCTGAAAGTCTGATAAACGCCGGAAAAATTACTAAGTCCAAAAAAAAAATTTTTTCAACTTTTTTCAATTTTATCCCCGTGGGATTTATGTTCTACCCACACACATTTGGAACTCTCCTGGGGTACCCTCACACATATTATTCCCTCATTTAGTGGATATTTTCACAAAAAAGTGAAATTTTCAAAAATCCAGAAAATTGGCTGAAAACGACTAAATATTAAGGACTCATTGGGCGAATCGCTCTGGAATTGAAATCGGAACGTTCACTGACATTTTCCCTATCTGAAAGTCTGATAAACGCCGGAAAAATTACTAAGTCCAAAGAAAAATTTTTTTTCAACTTTTTTCAATTTTATCTCCGTGGGATTTATGTTCTACCCACACACATTTGGAACTCTCCTGGGGTACCCTCACACATATTATTCCCTCATTTAGTGGATATTTTCACAAAAAAGTGAAATTTTCAAAAATCCAGAAAATTGGCTGAAAACGACTAAATATTAAGGACTCATTGGGCGAATCGCTCTGGAACTGAAATCGGAATGCTCACTGACATTTTCCCTATCTGAAAGTCTGATAAACGCCGGAAAAATTACTAAGTCCAAAAAAAAAATTTTTTCAACTTTTTTCAATTTTATCCCCGTGGGATTTACATTCTACCCACACACATTTGGAACTCTCCTGGGGTACCCTCACACATATTATTCCCTCATTGAGTGGATATTTTCACAAAAAAGTGAAATTTTCAAAAATCCAGAAAATTGGCTGAAAACGACTAAATATTAAGGACTCATTGGGCGAATCACTCTGGAACTGAAATCGGAACGCTCACTGACATTTCCCCTATCTGAAAGTCTGATAAACACTGGAAAAATTACTAAGTCCAAAAAAAAATTTTTTTCAACTTTTTTCAATTTCACCCCCGTGGGATATATATTCTACCCACACACATTTGGAACTCTCCTGGGGTACCCTCACACATATTATTCCCTCATTTAGTGGATATTTTCACAAAAAAGTGAAATTTTCAAAAATCCAGAAAATTGCCTGAAAACGACTAAATATTAAGGACTCATTGGGCGAATCGCTCTGGAACTGAAATCGGAATGCTCACTGACATTTTCCCTATCTGAAAGTCTGATAAACACTGGAAAAATTACTAAGTCCAAAAAAAAATTTTTTTCAACTTTTTTCAATTTTATCCCCGTGGGATTTATGTTCTACCCACACACATTTGGAACTCTCCTGGGGTACCCTCACACATATTATTCCCTCATTTAGTGGATATTTTCCCAAAAAAGTGAAATTTTCAAAAATCCAGAAAATTGGCTGAAAACGACTAAATATCAAGGACTCATTGGGAAAATCGCTCTGGAATTGAAATCAGAACGCTCACTGACATTTTCCCTATCTGAAAGTCTGATAAACGCCGGAAAAATTACTAAGTCCAAAAAAAAATTTTTTTCAACTTTTTTCAATTTTATCCCCGTGGGATTTACATTCTACCCACACACATTTGGAACTCTCCTAGGGTACCCTCACACATATTATTCCCTCATTTAGTGGATATTTTCACAAAAAAGTGAAATTTTCAAAAATCCAGAAAATTGGCTGAAAACGACTAAATATTAAAGACTCATTGGGCGAATCGCTCTGGAACTGAAATCGGAACGCTCACTGACATTTTCCCTATCTGAAAGTCTGATAAACGCCGGAAAAATTACTAAGTCCAAAAAAATTTTTTTTTCAACTTTTTTCAATTTTATCCCCGTGGGATTTATATTCTACCCACACACATTTGGAACTCTCCTGGGGTACCCTCACACATATTATTCCCTCATTTAGTGGATATTTTCACAAAAAAGTGAAATTTTCAAAAATCCAGAAAATTGGCTGAAAACGACTAAATATTAAGGACTCATTGGGCGAATCGCTCTGGAACTGAAATCAGAATGCTCACTGACATTTTCCCTATCTGAAAGTCTGATAAACGCCGGAAAAATTACTAAGTCCAAAAAAAAAATTTTTTCAACTTTTTTCAATTTTATCCCCGTGGGATTTACCTTCTACCCACACACATTTGGAACTCTCCTGGGGTACCCTCACACATATTATTCCCTCATTTAGTGGATATTTTCACAAAAAAGTGAAATTTTCAAAAATCCAGAAAATTGGCTGAAAACGACTAAATATTAAGGACTCATTGGGCGAATCACTCTGGAACTGAAATCAGAACGCTCACTGACATTTCCCCTATCTGAAAGTCTGATAAACGCCGGAAAAATGACTAAGTCCAAAAAAAAATTTTTTTCAACTTTTTTCAATTTTACCCCCGTGGGATATATATTCTACCTACACACATTTGGAACTCTCCTGGGGTACCCTCACACATATTATTCCCTCATTTAGTGGATATTTTCACAAAAAAGTGAAATTTTCAAAAATCCAGAAAATTGGCTGAAAACGACTAAATATCAAGGACTCATTGGGAAAATCGCTCTGGAATTGAAATCGGAACTCTCACTGACATTTTCCCTATCTGAAAGTCTGATAAACGCCGGAAAAATTACTAAGTCCAAAAAAAAATATTTTTCAACTTTTTTCAATTTTATCCCCGTGGGATTTACATTCTACCCACACACATTTGGAACTCTCCTGGGGTACCCTCACACATATTATTCCCTCATTTAGTGGATATTTTCCCAAAAAAGTGAAATTTTTAAAAATCCAGTAAATTGGCTTAAAACGACTAAATATCAAGGGCTCATTGGGCGAATCACTCTGGAACTGAAATCAGAACGCTCACTGACATTTCCCCTATCTGAAAGTCTGATAAACGCCGGAAAAATGACTAAGTCCAAAAAAAAATTTTTTTCAACTTTTTTCAATTTTATCCCCTTGGGATTTATATTCTACCCACACACATTTGGAACTCTCCTAGGGTACCCTCACACATATTATTCCCTCATTTAGTGGATATTTTCACAAAAAAGTGAAATTTTCAAAAATCCAGAAAATTGGCTGAAAACGACTAAATATCAAGGACTCATGGGGCGAATAGCTCTGGAACTGAAATTGGAACGCTCACTGACATTTTCCCTATCTGAAAGTCTGATAAACACTGGAAAAATTACTAAGTCCAAAAAAAATTTTTTTTCAACTTTTTTCAATTTCACCCCCGTGGGATATATATTCTACCCACACACATTTGGAACTCTCCTGGGGTACCCTCACACATATTATTCCCTCATTTAGTGGATATTTTCACAAAAAAGTTAAATTTTTAAAAATCCAGAAAATTGGCTTAAAACGACTAAATATCAAGGACTCATTGGGGGAATCGCTCTGGAACTGAAATCGGAACGCTCACTGACATTTTCCCTATCTGAAAGTCTGATAAACACTGGAAAAATTACTAAGTCCAAAAAAAATTTTTTTTCAACTTTTTTCAATTTCACCCCCGTGGGATATATATTCTACCCACACACATTTGGAACTCTCCTGGGGTACCCTCACACATATTATTCCCTCATTTAGTGGATATTTTCACAAAAAAGTTAAATTTTTAAAAATCCAGAAAATTGGCTTAAAACGACTAAATATCAAGGACTCATTGGGCGAATCGCTCTGGAACTGAAATCGGAACGCTCACTGACATTTTCCCTATCTGAAAGTCTGATAAACGCCGGAAAAATTACTAAGTCCAAAAAAAAATTTTTTTCAACTTTTTTCAATTTTATCCCCGTGGGATTTATGTTCTACCCACACACATTTGGAACTCTCCTGGGGTACCCTCACACATATTATTCCCTCATTTAGTGGATATTTTCACAAAAAAGTGAAATTTGCAAAAATCCAGAAAATTGGCTGAAAACGACTAAATATTAAGGACTCATTGGGCGAATCGCTCTGGAACTGAAATCGGAATGCTCACTGACATTTTCCCTATCTGAAAGTCTGATAAACGCCGGAAAAATTACTAAGTCCAAAAAAAAATTTTTTTCAACTTTTTTCAATTTTATCCCCGTGGGATTTACATTCTACCCACACACATTTGGAACACTCCTAGGGTACCCTCACACATATTATTCCCTCATTTAGTGGATATTTTCCCAAAAAAGTGAAATTTTCAAAAATCCAGAAAATTGGCTTAAAACGACTAAATATCAAGGACTCATTGGGAAAATCGCTCTGGAATTGAAATCGAAACTCTCACTGACATTTTCCCTATCTGAAAGTCTGATAAACGCCGGAAAAATTACTAAGTCCAAAAAAAAATTTTTTTCAACTTTTTTCAATTTTATCCCCGTGGGATTTACATTCTACCCACACACATTTGGAACTCTCCTGGGGTACCCTCACACATATTATTCCCTCATTTAGTGGATATTTTCCCAAAAAAGTGAAATTTTTAAAAATCCAGTAAATTGGCTTAAAACGACTAAATATCAAGGGCTCATTGGGCGAATCGCTCTGGAACTGAAATCAGAACGCTCACTGACATTTAGCCTATCTGAAAGTCTGATAAACGCTGGAAAAATTACTAAGTCCAAAAAAAAATTTTTTTCAACTTTTTTCAATTTTATCCCCTTGGGATTTATATTCTACCCACACACATTTGGAACTCTCCTGGGGTACCCTCACACATATTATTCCCTCATTTAGTGGATATTTTCCCAAAAAAGTGAAATTTTCAAAAATCCAGAAAATTGGCTGAAAACGACTAAATATCAAGGACTCATTGGGAAAATCGCTCTGGAATTGAAATCGGAACGCTCACTGACATTTTCCCTATCTGAAAGTCTGATAAACGCCGGAAAAATTACTAAGTCCAAAAAAAAATGTTTTTCAACTTTTTTCAATTTTATCCCCGTGGGATTTACATTCTACCCACACACATTTGGAACTCTCCTAGGGTACCCTCACACATATTATTCCCTCATTTAGTGGATATTTTCACAAAAAAGTGAAATTTTCAAAAATCCAGAAAATTGGCTGAAAACGACTAAATATCAAGGACTCATGGGGCGAATAGCTCTGGAACTGAAATTGGAACGCTCACTGACATTTTCCCTATCTGAAAGTCTGATAAACACTGGAAAAATTACTAAGTCCAAAAAAAATTTTTTTTCAACTTTTTTCAATTTCACCCCCGTGGGATATATATTCTACCCACACACATTTGGAACTCTCCTGGGGTACCCTCACACATATTATTCCCTCATTTAGTGGATATTTTCACAAAAAAGTTAAATTTTTAAAAATCCAGAAAATTGGCTTAAAACGACTAAATATCAAGGACTCATTGGGCGAATCTCTCTGGAACTGAAATCGGAACGCTCACTGACATTTTCCCTATCTGAAAGTCTGATAAACGCCGGAAAAATTACTAAGTCCAAAAAAAAATTTTTTTCAACTTTTTTCAATTTTATCCCCGTGGGATTTACATTCTACCCACACACATTTGGAACTCTCCTAGGGTACCCTAACACATATTATTCCCTCATTTAGTGGATATTTTCACAAAAAAGTGAAATTTTCAAAAATCCAGAAAATTGGCTGAAAACGACTAAATATCAAGGACTCATGGGGCGAATCGCTCTGGAACTGAAATGGGAACGCTCACTGACATTTTCCCTATCTGAAAGTCTGATAAACACTGGAAAAATTACTAAGTCCAAAAAAAAATTTTTTTCAACTTTTTTCAATTTTATCCCCGTGGGATTTATGTTCTACCCACACACATTTGGAACTCTCCTGGGGTACCCTCACACATATTATTCCCTCATTTAGTGGATATTTTCACAAAAAAGTGAAATTTTCAAAAATCCAGAAAATTGGCTGAAAACGACTAAATATTAAGGACTCATTGGGCGAATCGCTCTGGAACTGAAATCGGAACGCTCACTGACATTTTCCCTATCTGAAAGTCTGATAAACGCCGGAAAAATTACTAAGTCCAAAAAAAAATTTTTTTCAACTTTTTTCAATTTTACCCCCGTGGGATATATATTCTACCTACACACATTTGGAACTCTCCTGGGGTACCCTCACACATATTATTCCCTCATTTAGTGGATATTTTCCCAAAAAAGTGAAATTTTCAAAAATCCAGAAAATTGGCTGAAAACGACTAAATATCAAGGACTCATTGGGAAAATCGCTCTGGAATTGAAATCAGAACGCTCACTGACATTTTCCCTATCTGAAAGTCTGATAAACGCCGGAAAAATTACTAAGTCCAAAAAAAAATTTTTTTCAACTTTTTTCAATTTTATCCCCGTGGGATTTACATTCTACCCACACACATTTGGAACTCTCCTAGGGTACCCTCACACATATTATTCCCTCATTTAGTGGATATTTTCACAAAAAAGTGAAATTTTCAAAAATCCAGAAAATTGGCTGAAAACGACTAAATATTAAAGACTCATTGGGCGAATCGCTCTGGAACTGAAATCGGAACGCTCACTGACATTTTCCCTCATCTGAAAGTCTGATAAACGCCGGAAAAATTACTAAGTCCAAAAAAATTTTTTTTTCAACTTTTTTCAATTTTATCCCCGTGGGATTTATATTCTACCCACACACATTTGGAACTCTCCTGGGGTACCCTCACACATATTATTCCCTCATTTAGTGGATATTTTCACAAAAAAGTGAAATTTTCAAAAATCCAGAAAATTGGCTGAAAACGACTAAATATTAAGGACTCATTGGGCGAATCGCTCTGGAACTGAAATCAGAATGCTCACTGACATTTTCCCTATCTGAAAGTCTGATAAACGCCGGAAAAATTACTAAGTCCAAAAAAAAAATTTTTTCAACTTTTTTCAATTTTATCCCCGTGGGATTTACATTCTACCCACACACATTTGGAACTCTCCTGGGGTACCCTCACACATATTATTCCCTCATTTAGTGGATATTTTCACAAAAAAGTGAAATTTTCAAAAATCCAGAAAATTGGCTGAAAACGACTAAATATTAAGGACTCATTGGGCGAATCACTCTGGAACTGAAATCAGAACGCTCACTGACATTTCCCCTATCTGAAAGTCTGATAAACGCCGGAAAAATGACTAAATCCAAAAAAAAATTTTTTTCAACTTTTTTCAATTTTACCCCCGTGGGATATATATTCTACCTACACACATTTGGAACTCTCCTGGGGTACCCTCACACATATTATTCCCTCATTTAGTGGATATTTTCACAAAAAAGTGAAATTTTCAAAAATCCAGAAAATTGGCTGAAAATGACTAAATATCAAGGACTCATTGGGAAAATCGCTCTGGAATTGAAATCGGAACTCTCACTGACATTTTCCCTATCTGAAAGTCTGATCAACGCCGGAAAAATTACTAAGTCCAAAAAAAAATATTTTTCAACTTTTTTCAATTTTATCCCCGTGGGATTTACATTCTACCCACACACATTTGGAACTCTCCTGGGGTACCCTCACACATATTATTCCCTCATTTAGTGGATATTTTCCCAAAAAAGTGAAATTTTTAAAAATCCAGTAAATTGGCTTAAAACGACTAAATATCAAGGGCTCATTGGGCGAATCGCTCTGGAACTGAAATCAGAACGCTCACTGACATTTACCCTATCTGAAAGTCTGATAAACGCTGGAAAAATTACTAAGTCCAAAAAAAAATTTTTTTCAACTTTTTTCAATTTTATCCCCTTGGGATTTATATTCTACCCACACACATTTGGAACTCTCCTGGGGTACCCTCACACATATTATTCCCTCATTTAGTGGATATTTTCCCAAAAAAGTGAAATTTTCAAAAATCCAGAAAATTGGCTGAAAACGACTAAATATCAAGGACTCATTGGGAAAATCGCTCTGGAATTGAAATCGGAACGCTCACTGACATTTTCCCTATCTGAAAGTCTGATAAACGCCGGAAAAATTACTAAGTCCAAAAAAAAATTTTTTTCAACTTTTTTCAATTTTATCCCCGTGGGATTTACATTCTACCCACACACATTTGGAACTCTCCTAGGGTACCCTCACACATATTATTCCCTCATTAAGTGGATATTTTCACAAAAAAGTGAAATTTTCAAAAATCCAGAAAATTGGCTGAAAACGACTAAATATTAAGGACTCATTGGGCGAATCACTCTGGAACTGAAATCAGAACGCTCACTGACATTTCCCCTATCTGAAAGTCTGATAAACGCCGGAAAAATGACTAAATCCAAAAAAAAATTTTTTTCAACTTTTTTCAAATTTACCCCCGTGGGATATATATTCTACCTACACACATTTGGAACTCTCCTGGGGTACCCTCACACATATTATTCCCTCATTTAGTGGATATTTTCACAAAAAAGTGAAATTTTCAAAAATCCAGAAAATTGGCTGAAAATGACTAAATATCAAGGACTCATTGGGAAAATCGCTCTGGAATTGAAATCGGAACTCTCACTGACATTTTCCCTATCTGAAAGTCTGATCAACGCCGGAAAAATTACTAAGTCCAAAAAAAAATATTTTTCAACTTTTTTCAATTTTATCCCCGTGGGATTTACATTCTACCCACACACATTTGGAACTCTCCTGGGGTACCCTCACACATATTATTCCCTCATTTAGTGGATATTTTCCCAAAAAAGTGAAATTTTTAAAAATCCAGTAAATTGGCTTAAAACGACTAAATATCAAGGGCTCATTGGGCGAATCGCTCTGGAACTGAAATCAGAACGCTCACTGACATTTACCCTATCTGAAAGTCTGATAAACGCTGGAAAAATTACTAAGTCCAAAAAAAAATTTTTTTCAACTTTTTTCAATTTTATCCCCTTGGGATTTATATTCTACCCACACACATTTGGAACTCTCCTGGGGTACCCTCACACATATTATTCCCTCATTTAGTGGATATTTTCCCAAAAAAGTGAAATTTTCAAAAATCCAGAAAATTGGCTGAAAACGACTAAATATCAAGGACTCATTGGGAAAATCGCTCTGGAATTGAAATCGGAACGCTCACTGACATTTTCCCTATCTGAAAGTCTGATAAACGCCGGAAAAATTACTAAGTCCAAAAAAAATTTTTTTCAACTTTTTTCAATTTTATCCCCGTGGGATTTACATTCTACCCACACACATTTGGAACTCTCCTAGGGTACCCTCACACATATTATTCCCTCATTAAGTGGATATTTTCACAAAAAAGTGAAATTTTCAAAAATCCAGAAAATTGGCTGAAAACGACTAAATATTAAGGATTAATTGGGCGAATCGCACTGGAACTGAAATCGGAACGCTCACTGACATTTACCCTATCTGAAAGTCTGATAAACGCTGGAAAAATTACTAAGTCCAAAAAAAAATTTTTTTCAACTTTTTTCAATTTTATCCCCGTGGGATTTACATTCTACCCACACACATTTGGAACTCTCCTAGGGTACCCTAACACATATTATTCCCTCATTTAGTGGATATTTTCACAAAAAAGTGAAATTTTCAAAAATCCAGAAAATTGGCTGAAAACGACTAAATATCAAGGACTCATGGGGCGAATCGCTCTGGAACTGAAATGGGAACGCTCACTGACATTTTCCCTATCTGAAAGTCTGATAAACACTGGAAAAATTACTAAGTCCAAAAAAAAATTTTTTTCAACTTTTTTCAATTTTATCCCCGTGGGATTTATGTTCTACCCACACACATTTGGAACTCTCCTGGGGTACCCTCACACATATTATTCCCTCATTTAGTGGATATTTTCACAAAAAAGTGAAATTTTCAAAAATCCAGAAAATTGGCTGAAAACGACTAAATATTAAGGACTCATTGGGCGAATCGCTCTGGAACTGAAATCGGAACGCTCACTGACATTTTCCCTATCTGAAAGTCTGATAAACGCCGGAAAAATTACTAAGTCCAAAAAAAAATTTTTTTCAACTTTTTTCAATTTTACCCCCGTGGGATATATATTCTACCTACACACATTTGGAACTCTCCTGGGGTACCCTCACACATATTATTCCCTCATTTAGTGGATATTTTCCCAAAAAAGTGAAATTTTCAAAAATCCAGAAAATTGGCTGAAAACGACTAAATATCAAGGACTCATTGGGAAAATCGCTCTGGAATTGAAATCAGAACGCTCACTGACATTTTCCCTATCTGAAAGTCTGATAAACGCCGGAAAAATTACTAAGTCCAAAAAAAAATTTTTTTCAACTTTTTTCAATTTTATCCCCGTGGGATTTACATTCTACCCACACACATTTGGAACTCTCCTAGGGTACCCTCACACATATTATTCCCTCATTTAGTGGATATTTTCACAAAAAAGTGAAATTTTCAAAAATCCAGAAAATTGGCTGAAAACGACTAAATATTAAAGACTCATTGGGCGAATCGCTCTGGAACTGAAATCGGAACGCTCACTGACATTTTCCCTATCTGAAAGTCTGATAAACGCCGGAAAAATTACTAAGTCCAAAAAAATTTTTTTTTCAACTTTTTTCAATTTTATCCCCGTGGGATTTATATTCTACCCACACACATTTGGAACTCTCCTGGGGTACCCTCACACATATTATTCCCTCATTTAGTGGATATTTTCACAAAAAAGTGAAATTTTCAAAAATCCAGAAAATTGGCTGAAAACGACTAAATATTAAGGACTCATTGGGCGAATCGCTCTGGAACTGAAATCAGAATGCTCACTGACATTTTCCCTATCTGAAAGTCTGATAAACGCCGGAAAAATTACTAAGTCCAAAAAAAAAATTTTTTCAACTTTTTTCAATTTTATCCCCGTGGGATTTACATTCTACCCACACACATTTGGAACTCTCCTGGGGTACCCTCACACATATTATTCCCTCATTTAGTGGATATTTTCACAAAAAAGTGAAATTTTCAAAAATCCAGAAAATTGGCTGAAAACGACTAAATATTAAGGACTCATTGGGCGAATCACTCTGGAACTGAAATCAGAACGCTCACTGACATTTCCCCTATCTGAAAGTCTGATAAACGCCGGAAAAATGACTAAGTCCAAAAAAAAATTTTTTTCAACTTTTTTCAATTTTACCCCCGTGGGATATATATTCTACCTACACACATTTGGAACTCTCCTGGGGTACCCTCACACATATTATTCCCTCATTTAGTGGATATTTTCACAAAAAAGTGAAATTTTCAAAAATCCAGAAAATTGGCTGAAAATGACTAAATATCAAGGACTCATTGGGAAAATCGCTCTGGAATTGAAATCGGAACTCTCACTGACATTTTCCCTATCTGAAAGTCTGATAAACGCCGGAAAAATTACTAAGTCCAAAAAAAAATATTTTTCAACTTTTTTCAATTTTATCCCCGTGGGATTTACATTCTACCCACACACATTTGGAACTCTCCTGGGGTACCCTCACACATATTATTCCCTCATTTAGTGGATATTTTCCCAAAAAAGTGAAATTTTTAAAAATCCAGTAAATTGGCTTAAAACGACTAAATATCAAGGGCTCATTGGGCGAATCGCTCTGGAACTGAAATCAGAACGCTCACTGACATTTACCCTATCTGAAAGTCTGATAAACGCTGGAAAAATTACTAAGTCCAAAAAAAAATTTTTTTCAACTTTTTTCAATTTTATCCCCTTGGGATTTATATTCTACCCACACACATTTGGAACTCTCCTGGGGTACCCTCACACATATTATTCCCTCATTTAGTGGATATTTTCCCAAAAAAGTGAAATTTTCAAAAATCCAGAAAATTGGCTGAAAACGACTAAATATCAAGGACTCATTGGGAAAATCGCTCTGGAATTGAAATCGGAACGCTCACTGACATTTTCCCTATCTGAAAGTCTGATAAACGCCGGAAAAATTACTAAGTCCAAAAAAAAATTTTTTTCAACTTTTTTCAATTTTATCCCCGTGGGATTTACATTCTACCCACACACATTTGGAACTCTCCTAGGGTACCCTCACACATATTATTCCCTCATTTAGTGGATATTTTCACAAAAAAGTGAAATTTTCAAAAATCCAGAAAATTGGCTGAAAACGACTAAATATCAAGGACTCATGGGGCGAATAGCTCTGGAACTGAAATTGGAACGCTCACTGACATTTTCCCTATCTGAAAGTCTGATAAACACTGGAAAAATTACTAAGTCCAAAAAAAATTTTTTTTCAACTTTTTTCAATTTCACCCCCGTGGGATATATATTCTACCCACACACATTTGGAACTCTCCTGGGGTACCCTCACACATATTATTCCCTCATTTAGTGGATATTTTCACAAAAAAGTTAAATTTTTAAAAATCCAGAAAATTGGCTTAAAACGACTAAATATCAAGGACTCATTGGGCGAATCTCTCTGGAACTGAAATCGGAACGCTCACTGACATTTTCCCTATCTGAAAGTCTGATAAACGCCGGAAAAATTACTAAGTCCAAAAAAAAATTTTTTTCAACTTTTTTCAATTTTATCCCCGTGGGATTTACATTCTACCCACACACATTTGGAACTCTCCTAGGGTACCCTAACACATATTATTCCCTCATTTAGTGGATATTTTCACAAAAAAGTGAAATTTTCAAAAATCCAGAAAATTGGCTTAAAACGACTAAATATCAAGGACTCATTGGGAAAATCGCTCTGGAATTGAAATCGAAACTCTCACTGACATTTTCCCTATCTGAAAGTCTGATAAACGCCGGAAAAATTACTAAGTCCAAAAAAAAATTTTTTTCAACTTTTTTCAATTTTAGCCCCGTGGGATTTACATTCTACCCACACACATTTGGAACTCTCCTGGGGTACCCTCACACATATTATTCCCTCATTTAGTGGATATTTTCCCAAAAAAGTGAAATTTTTAAAAATCCAGTAAATTGGCTTAAAACGACTAAATATCAAGGGCTCATTGGGCGAATCGCTCTGGAACTGAAATCAGAACGCTCACTGACATTTAGCCTATCTGAAAGTCTGATAAACGCTGGAAAAATTACTAAGTCCAAAAAAAAATTTTTTTCAACTTTTTTCAATTTTATCCCCTTGGGATTTATATTCTACCCACACACATTTGGAACTCTCCTGGGGTACCCTCACACATATTATTCCCTCATTTAGTGGATATTTTCCCAAAAAAGTGAAATTTTCAAAAATCCAGAAAATTGGCTGAAAACGACTAAATATCAAGGACTCATTGGGAAAATCACTCTGGAATTGAAATCGGAACGCTCACTGACATTTTCCCTATCTGAAAGTCTGATAAACGCCAGAAAAATTACTAAGTCCAAAAAAAAATGTTTTTCAACTTTTTTCAATTTTATCCCCGTGGAATTTACATTCTACCCACACACATTTGGAACTCTCCTAGGGTACCCTCACACATATTATTCCCTCATTTAGTGGATATTTTCACAAAAAAGTGAAATTTTCAAAAATCCAGAAAATTGGCTGAAAACGACTAAATATCAAGGACTCATGGGGCGAATAGCTCTGGAACTGAAATTGGAACGCTCACTGACATTTTCCCTATCTGAAAGTCTGATAAACACTGGAAAAATTACTAAGTCCAAAAAAAATTTTTTTTCAACTTTTTTCAATTTCACCCCCGTGGGATATATATTCTACCCACACACATTTGGAACTCTCCTGGGGTACCCTCACACATATTATTCCCTCATTTAGTGGATATTTTCACAAAAAAGTTAAATTTTTAAAAATCCAGAAAATTGGCTTAAAACGACTAAATATCAAGGACTCATTGGGCGAATCGCTCTGGAACTGAAATCGGAACGCTCACTCACATTTTCCCTATCTGAAAGTCTGATAAACGCCGGAAGAATTACTAAGTCCAAAAAAAAATTTTTTTCAACTTTTTTCAATTTCACCCCCGTGGGATATATATTCTACCCACACACATTTGGAACTCTCCTGGGGTACCCTCACACATATTATTCCCTCATTTAGTGGATATTTTCACAAAAAAGTTAAATTTTTAAAAATCCAGAAAATTGGCTTAAAACGACTAAATATCAAGGACTCATTGGGCGAATCTCTCTGGAACTGAAATCGGAACGCTCACTGACATTTTCCCTATCTGAAAGTCTGATAAACGCCGGAAAAATTACTAAGTCCAAAAAAAAATTTTTTTCAACTTTTTTCAATTTTATCCCCGTGGGATTTACATTCTACCCACACACATTTGGAACTCTCCTAGGGTACCCTAACACATATTATTCCCTCATTTAGTGGATATTTTCACAAAAAAGTGAAATTTTCAAAAATCCAGAAAATTGGCTGAAAACGACTAAATATCAAGGACTCATTGGGCGAATCGCTCTGGAACTGAAATCGGAACGCTCACTGACATTTCCCCTATCTGAAAGTCTGATAAACGCCGGAAAAATTACTAAGTCCAAAAAAAAATTTTTTTCAACTTTTTTCAATTTTATCCCCGTGGGATTTACATTCTACCCACACACATTTGGAACTCTCCTAGGGTACCCTCACACATATTATTCCCTCATTTAGTGGATATTTTCCCAAAAAAGTGAAATTTTCAAAAATCCAGAAAATTGGCTTAAAACGACTAAATATCAAGGGCTCATTGGGCGAATCGCTCTGGAACTGAAATCAGAACGCTCATTGACATTTCCCCTATCTGAAAGTCTGATAAACGCTGGAAAAATTACTAAGTCCAAAAAAAAAAATTTTTTCAACTTTTTTCAATTTTATCCCTGTGGGATTTATATTCTACCCACACACATTTGGAACTCTCCTGGGAACCCTCACACATATTATTCCCTCATTTAGTGGATATTTTCACAAAAAAGTGAAATTTTCAAAAATCCAGAAAATTGGCTGAAAACGACTAAATATTAAGGACTCATTGGGCGAATCGCTCTGGAACTGAAATCGGAACGCTCACTGACATTTTCCCTATCTGAAAGTCTGATAAACGCCGGAAAACTTACTAAGTCCAAAAAAAAATTTTTTTCAACTTTTTTCAATTTTATCCCCGTGGGATATATATTCTACCTACACACATTTGGAACTCTCCTGGGGTACCCTCACACATATTATTCCCTCATTTAGTGGATATTTTCACAAAAAAGTGAAATTTTCAAAAATCCAGAAAATTGGCTGAAAACGACTAAATATCAAGGACTCATTGGGAAAATCGCTCTGGAATTGAAATCGGAACTCTCACTGACATTTTCCCTATCTGCAAGTCTGATAAACGCCGGAAAAATTACTAAGTCCAAAAAAAAATATTTTTCAACTTTTTTCAATTTTATCCCCGTGGGATTTACATTCTACCCACACACATTTGGAACTCTCATGGGGTACCCTCACACATATTATTCTCTCATTTAGTGGATATTTTCCCAAAAAAGTGAAATTTTTAAAAATCCAGAAAATTGGCTGAAAACGAGTAAATATCAAGGACTCATTGGGAAAATCGCTCTGGAATTGAAATCGGAACGCTCACTGACATTTTCCATATCTGAAAGTCTGATAAACGCCGGAAAAATTACTAAGTCCAAAAAAAAATTTTTTTCAACTTTTTTCAATTTTATCCCCGTGGGATTTACATTCTACCCACACACATTTGGAACTCTCCTAGGGTACCCTCACACATATTATTCCCTCATTTAGTGGATATTTTCACAAAAAAGTGAAATTTTCAAAAATCCAGAAAATTGGCTGAAAACGACTAAATATTAAGGACTCATTGGGCGAATCACTCTGAAACTGAAATCAGAACGCTCACTGACATTTCCCCTATCTGAAAGTCTGATAAACGCCGGAAAAATTACTAAGTCCAAAAAAAAATTTTTTTCAACTTTTTTCAATTTTATCCCCGTGGGATTTACATTCTACCCACACACATTTGGAACTCTCCTAGGGTACCCTCACACATATTATTCCCTCATTTAGTGGATATTTTCCCAAAAAAGTGAAATTTTCAAAAATCCAGAAAATTGGCTTAAAACGACTAAATATCAAGGGCTCATTGGGCGAATCGCTCTGGAACTGAAATCAGAACGCTCATTGACATTTCCCCTATCTGAAAGTCTGATAAACGCTGGAAAAATTACTAAGTCCAAAAAAAAAAATTTTTTCAACTTTTTTCAATTTTATCCCTGTGGGATTTATATTCTACCCACACACATTTGGAACTCTCCTGGGAACCCTCACACATATTATTCCCTCATTTAGTGGATATTTTCACAAAAAAGTGAAATTTTCAAAAATCCAGAAAATTGGCTGAAAACGACTAAATATTAAGGACTCATTGGGCGAATCGCTCTGGAACTGAAATCGGAACGCTCACTGACATTTTCCCTATCTGAAAGTCTGATAAACGCCGGAAAACTTACTAAGTCCAAAAAAAAATTTTTTTCAACTTTTTTCAATTTTATCCCCGTGGGATATATATTCTACCTACACACATTTGGAACTCTCCTGGGGTACCCTCACACATATTATTCCCTCATTTAGTGGATATTTTCACAAAAAAGTGAAATTTTCAAAAATCCAGAAAATTGGCTGAAAACGACTAAATATCAAGGACTCATTGGGAAAATCGCTCTGGAATTGAAATCGGAACTCTCACTGACATTTTCCCTATCTGCAAGTCTGATAAACGCCGGAAAAATTACTAAGTCCAAAAAAAAATATTTTTCAACTTTTTTCAATTTTATCCCCGTGGGATTTACATTCTACCCACACACATTTGGAACTCTCCTGGGGTACCCTCACACATATTATTCTCTCATTTAGTGGATATTTTCCCAAAAAAGTGAAATTTTTAAAAATCCAGAAAATTGGCTGAAAACGAGTAAATATCAAGGACTCATTGGGAAAATCGCTCTGGAATTGAAATCGGAACGCTCACTGACATTTTCCATATCTGAAAGTCTGATAAACGCCGGAAAAATTACTAAGTCCAAAAAAAAATTTTTTTCAACTTTTTTCAATTTTATCCCCGTGGGATTTACATTCTACCCACACACATTTGGAACTCTCCTAGGGTACCCTCACACATATTATTCCCTCATTTAGTGGATATTTTCACAAAAAAGTGAAATTTTCAAAAATCCAGAAAATTGGCTGAAAACGACTAAATATTAAGGACTCATTGGGCGAATCACTCTGAAACTGAAATCAGAACGCTCACTGACATTTCCCCTATCTGAAAGTCTGATAAACGCCGGAAAAATGACTAAGTCCAAAAAAAATTTTTTTTTAACTTTTTTCAATTTTACCCCCGTGGGATATATATTCTACCCACACACATTTGGAACTCTCCTGGGGTACCCTCACACATATTATTCCCTCATTTAGTGGATATTTTCCCAAAAAAGTGAATTTTTCAAAAATCCAGAAAATTGGCTGAAAACGACTAAATATCAAGGACTCATTGGGCGAATCGCTCTGGAACTGAAATCGGAATGCTCACTGACATTTCCCCTATCTGAAAGTCTGATAAACGCCGGAAAAATGACTAAGTCCAAAAAAAAATTTTTTTCAACTTTTTTCAATTTTACCCCCGTGGGATATATATTCTACCTACACACATTTGGAACTCTCCTGGGGTACCCTCACACATATTATTCCCTCATTTAGTGGATATTTTCACAAAAAAGTGAAATTTGCAAAAATCCAGAAAATTGGCTGAAAACGACTAAATATTAAGGACTCATTGGGCGAATCGCTCTGGAACTGAAATCGGAATGCTCACTGACATTTTCCCTATCTGAAAGTCTGATAAACGCCGGAAAAATTACTAAGTCCAAAAAAAAATTTTTTTCAACTTTTTTCAATTTTATCCCCGTGGGATTTACATTCTACCCACACACATTTGGAACACTCCTAGGGTACCCTCACACATATTATTCCCTCATTTAGTGGATATTTTCCCAAAAAAGTGAAATTTTCAAAAATCCAGAAAATTGGCTTAAAACGACTAAATATCAAGGACTCATTGGGAAAATCGCTCTGGAATTGAAATCGAAACTCTCACTGACATTTTCCCTATCTGAAAGTCTGATAAACGCCGGAAAAATTACTAAGTCCAAAAAAAAATGTTTTTCAACTTTTTTCAATTTTATCCCCGTGGGATTTACATTCTACCCACACACATTTGGAACTCTCCTAGGGTACCCTCACACATATTATTCCCTCATTTAGTGGATGTTTTCACAAAAAAGTGAAATTTTCAAAAATCCAGAAAATTGGCTGAAAACGACTAAATATCAAGGACTCATGGGGCGAATAGCTCTGGAACTGAAATTGGAACGCTCACTGACATTTTCCCTATCTGAAAGTCTGATAAACACTGGAAAAATTACTAAGTCCAAAAAAATTTTTTTTCAACTTTTTTCAATTTCACCCCCGTGGGATATATATTCTACCCACACACATTTGGAACTCTCCTGGGGTACCCTCACACATATTATTCCCTCATTTAGTGGATATTTTCACAAAAAAGTTAAATTTTTAAAAATCCAGAAAATTGGCTTAAAACGACTAAATATCAAGGACTCATTGGGCGAATCTCTCTGGAACTGAAATCGGAACGCTCACTGACATTTTCCCTATCTGAAAGTCTGATAAACGCCGGAAAAATTACTAAGTCCAAAAAAAAATTTTTTTCAACTTTTTTCAATTTTATCCCCGTGGGATTTACATTCTACCCACACACATTTGGAACTCTCCTAGGGTACCCTAACACATATTATTCCCTCATTTAGTGGATATTTTCACAAAAAAGTGAAATTTTCAAAAATCCAGAAAATTGGCTGAAAACGACTAAATATCAAGGACTCATGGGGCGAATCGCTCTGGAACTGAAATGGGAACGCTCACTGACATTTTCCCTATCTGAAAGTCTGATAAACACTGGAAAAATTACTAAGTCCAAAAAAAATTTTTTTTCAACTTTTTTCAATTTCACCCCCGTGGGATATATATTCTACCCACACACATTTGGAACTCTCCTGGGGTACCCTCACACATATTATTCCCTCATTTAGTGGATATTTTCACAAAAAAGTTAAATTTTTAAAAATCCAGAAAATTGGCTTAAAATGACTAAATATCAAGGACTCATTGGGCGAATCGCTCTGGAACTGAAATCGGAACGCTCACTGACATTTTCCCTATCTGAAAGTCTGATAAACGCCGGAAGAATTACTAAGTCCAAAAAAAAATTTTTTTCAACTTTTTTCAATTTTATCCCCATGGGATTTATATTCTACCCACACACATTTGGAACTCTCCTGGGGTACCCTCACACATATTATTCCCTCATTTAGTGGATATTTTCACAAAAAAGTAAAATTTTCAAAAATCCAGAAAATTGGCTGAAAACGACTAAATATTAAGGACTCATTGGGCGAATCGCTCTGGAACTGAAATCGGAACGCTCACTGACATTTTCCCTATCTGAAAGTCTGATAAACGCCGGAAAAATTACTAAGTCCAAAAAAAAATTTTTTTCAACTTTTTTCAATTTTATCCCCGTGGGATTTACATTCTACCCACACACATTTGGAACTCTCCTAGGGTACCCTCACACATATTATTCCCTCATTTAGTGGATATTTTCCCAAAAAAGTGAAATTTTCAAAAATCCAGAAAATTGGCTTAAAACGACTAAATATCAAGGGCTCATTGGGCGAATCGCTCTGGAACTGAAATCAGAACGCTCATTGACATTTCCCCTATCTGAAAGTCTGATAAACGCCGGAAAACTTACTAAGTCCAAAAAAAAAATTTTTTCAACTTTTTTCAATTTTATCCCCGTGGGATATATATTCTACCTACACACATTTGGAACTCTCCTGGGGTACCCTCACACATATTATTCCCTCATTTAGTGGATATTTTCCCAAAAAAGTGAAATTTTCAAAAATCCAGAAAATTGGCTGAAAACGACTAAATATCAAGGACTCATTGGGAAAATCGCTCTGGAATTGAAATCGGAACGCTCACTGACATTTTCCCTATCTGAAAGTCTGATAAACGCCGGAAAAATTACTAAGTCCAAAAAAAAATGTTTTTCAACTTTTTTCAATTTTATCCCCGTGGGATTTACATTCTACCCACACACATTTGGAACTCTCCTAGGGTACCCTCACACATATTATTCCCTCATTTAGTGGATATTTTCACAAAAAAGTGAAATTTTCAAAAATCCAGAAAATTGGCTGAAAACGACTAAATATCAAGGACTCATGGGGCGAATAGCTCTGGAACTGAAATTGGAACGCTCACTGACATTTTCCCTATCTGAAAGTCTGATAAACACTGGAAAAATTACTAAGTCCAAAAAAAATTTTTTTTCAACTTTTTTCAATTTCACCCCCGTGGGATATATATTCTACCCACACACATTTGGAACTCTCCTGGGGTACCCTCACACATATTATTCCCTCATTTAGTGGATATTTTCACAAAAAAGTTAAATTTTTAAAAATCCAGAAAATTGGCTTAAAACGACTAAATATCAAGGGCTCATTGGGCGAATCGCTCTGGAACTGAAATCAGAACGCTCACTGACATTTACCCTATCTGAAAGTCTGATAAACGCTGGAAAAATTACGAAGTCCAAAAAAAAATTTTTTTCAACTTTTTTCAATTTTATCCCCTTGGGATTTATATTCTACCCACACACATTTGGAACTCTCCTGGGGTACCCTCACACATATTATTCCCTCATTTAGTTGATATTTTCACAAAAAAGTGAATTTTTCAAAAATCCAGAAAATTGGCTGAAAACGACTAAATATCAAGGACTCATTGGGCGAATCGCTCTGGAACTGAAATCGGAACGCTCACTGACATTTTCCCTATCTGAAAGTCTGATAAACACTGGAAAAATTACTAAGTCCAAAAAAAATTTTTTTTCAACTTTTTTCAATTTCACCCCCGTGGGATATATATTCTACCCACACACATTTGGAACTCTCCTGGGGTACCCTCACACATATTATTCCCTCATTTAGTGGATATTTTCACAAAAAAGTTAAATTTTTAAAAATCCAGAAAATTGGCTTAAAACGACTAAATATCAAGGACTCATTGGGCGAATCGCTCTGGAACTGAAATCGGAACGCTCACTGACATTTTCCCTATCTGAAAGTCTGATAAACGCCGGAAAAATTACTAAGTCCAAAAAAAATTTTTTTTCAACTTTTTTCAATTTGATCCCCGTGGGATTTATGTTCTACCCACACACATTTGGAACCCTCCTGGGGTACCCTCACACATATTATTCCCTCATTTAGTGGATATTTTCACAAAAAAGTGAACTTTGCAAAAATCCAGAAAATTGGCTGAAAACGACTAAATATTAAGGACTCATTGGGCGAATCGCTCTGGAACTGAAATCGGAATGCTCACTGACATTTTCCCTATCTGAAAGTCTGATAAACGCCGGAAAAATTACTAAGTCCAAAAAAAAATTTTTTTCAACTTTTTTCAATTTTATCCCCTTGGGATTTATATTCTACCCACACACATTTGGAACTCTCCTGGGGTACCCTCACACATATTATTCCCTCATTTAGTGGATATTTTCCCAAAAAAGTGAAATTTTCAAAAATCCAGAAAATTGGCTGAAAACGACTAAATATCAAGGACTCATTGGGAAAATCGCTCTGGAATTGAAATCGGAACGCTCACTGACATTTTCCCTATCTGAAAGTCTGATAAACGCCGGAAAAATTACTAAGTCCAAAAAAAAATGTTTTTCAACTTTTTTCAATTTTATCCCCGTGGGATTTACATTCTACCCACACACATTTGGAACTCTCCTAGGGTACCCTCACACATATTATTCCCTCATTTAGTGGATATTTTCACAAAAAAGTGAAATTTTCAAAAATCCAGAAAATTGGCTGAAAACGACTAAATATCAAGGACTCATTGGGCGAATCGCTCTGGAACTGAAATCGGAACGCTCACTGACATTTTCCCTATCTGAAAGTCTGATAAACACTGGAAAAATTACTAAGTCCAAAAAAAAAATTTTTTCAACTTTTTTCAATTTTACCCCCGTGGGATATATATTCTACCTACACACATTTGGAACTCTCCTGGGGTACCCTCACACATATTATTCCCTCATTTAGTGGATATTTTCACAAAAAAGTGAAATTTTCAAAAATCCAGAAAATTGTTCTGAAAACGACTAAATATCAAGGACTCATTGGGAAAATCGCTCTGGAACTGAAATCAGAACGCTCACTTACATTTACCCTATCTGAAAGTCTGATAAACGCTGGAAAAATTACGAAGTCCAAAAAAAAATTTTTTTCAACTTTTTTCAATTTTATCCCCTTGGGATTTATATTCTACCCACACACATTTGGAACTCTCCTGGGGTACCCTCACACATATTATTCCCTCATTTAGTGGATATTTTCCCAAAAAAGTGAAATTTTCAAAAATCCAGAAAATTGGCTGAAAACGACTAAATATCAAGGACTCATTGGGAAAATCGCTCTGGAATTGAAATCGGAACGCTCACTGACATTTTCCCTATCTGAAAGTCTGATAAACGCCGGAAAAATTACTAAGTCCAAAAAAAAATGTTTTTCAACTTTTTTCAATTTTATCCCCGTGGGATTTACATTCTACCCACACACATTTGGAACTCTCCTAGGGTACCCTCACACATATTATTCCCTCATTTAGTGGATATTTTCACAAAAAAGTGAAATTTTCAAAAATCCAGAAAATTGGCTGAAAACGACTAAATATCAAGGACTCATGGGGCGAATAGCTCTGGAACTGAAATTGGAACGCTCACTGACATTTTCCCTATCTGAAAGTCTGATAAACACTGGAAAAATTACTAAGTCCAAAAAAAATTTTTTTTCAACTTTTTTCAATTTCACCCCCGTGGGATATATATTCTACCCACACACATTTGGAACTCTCCTGGGGTACCCTCACACATATTATTCCCTCATTTAGTGGATATTTTCACAAAAAAGTTAAATTTTTAAAAATCCAGAAAAGTGGCTTAAAACGACTAAATATCAAGGGCTCATTGGGCGAATCGCTCTGGAACTGAAATCAGAACGCTCACTGACATTTACCCTATCTGAAAGTCTGATAAACGCTGGAAAAATTACGAAGTCCAAAAAAAAATTTTTTTCAACTTTTTTCAATTTTATCCCCTTGGGATTTATATTCTACCCACACACATTTGGAACTCTCCTGGGGTACCCTCACACATATTATTCCCTCATTTAGTTGATATTTTCACAAAAAAGTGAATTTTTCAAAAATCCAGAAAATTGGCTGAAAACGACTAAATATCAAGGACTCATTGGGCGAATCGCTCTGGAACTGAAATCGGAACGCTCACTGACATTTTCCCTATCTGAAAGTCTGATAAACACTGGAAAAATTACTAAGTCCAAAAAAAATTTTTTTTCAACTTTTTTCAATTTCACCCCCGTGGGATATATATTCTACCCACACACATTTGGAACTCTCCTGGGGTACCCTCACACATATTATTCCCTCATTTAGTGGATATTTTCACAAAAAAGTTAAATTTTTAAAAATCCAGAAAATTGGCTTAAAACGACTAAATATCAAGGACTCATTGGGCGAATCGCTCTGGAACTGAAATCGGAACGCTCACTGACATTTTCCCTATCTGAAAGTCTGATAAACGCCGGAAAAATTACTAAGTCCAAAAAAAATTTTTTTTCAACTTTTTTCAATTTGATCCCCGTGGGATTTATGTTCTACCCACACACATTTGGAACCCTCCTGGGGTACCCTCACACATATTATTCCCTCATTTAGTGGATATTTTCACAAAAAAGTGAACTTTGCAAAAATCCAGAAAATTGGCTGAAAACGACTAAATATTAAGGACTCATTGGGCGAATCGCTCTGGAACTGAAATCGGAATGCTCACTGACATTTTCCCTATCTGAAAGTCTGATAAACGCCGGAAAAATTACTAAGTCCAAAAAAAAATTTTTTTCAACTTTTTTCAATTTTATCCCCTTGGGATTTATATTCTACCCACACACATTTGGAACTCTCCTGGGGTACCCTCACACATATTATTCCCTCATTTAGTGGATATTTTCCCAAAAAAGTGAAATTTTCAAAAATCCAGAAAATTGGCTGAAAACGACTAAATATCAAGGACTCATTGGGAAAATCGCTCTGGAATTGAAATCGGAACGCTCACTGACATTTTCCCTATCTGAAAGTCTGATAAACGCCGGAAAAATTACTAAGTCCAAAAAAAAATGTTTTTCAACTTTTTTCAATTTTATCCCCGTGGGATTTACATTCTACCCACACACATTTGGAACTCTCCTAGGGTACCCTCACACATATTATTCCCTCATTTAGTGGATATTTTCACAAAAAAGTGAAATTTTCAAAAATCCAGAAAATTGGCTGAAAACGACTAAATATCAAGGACTCATTGGGCGAATCGCTCTGGAACTGAAATCGGAACGCTCACTGACATTTTCCCTATCTGAAAGTCTGATAAACACTGGAAAAATTACTAAGTCCAAAAAAAAAATTTTTTCAACTTTTTTCAATTTTACCCCCGTGGGATATATATTCTACCTACACACATTTGGAACTCTCCTGGGGTACCCTCACACATATTATTCCCTCATTTAGTGGATATTTTCACAAAAAAGTGAAATTTTCAAAAATCCAGAAAATTGGCTGAAAACGACTAAATATCAAGGACTCATTGGGAAAATCGCTCTGGAACTGAAATCAGAACGCTCACTTACATTTACCCTATCTGAAAGTCTGATAAACGCTGGAAAAATTACGAAGTCCAAAAAAAAATTTTTTTCAACTTTTTTCAATTTTATCCCCTTGGGATTTATATTCTACCCACACACATTTGGAACTCTCCTGGGGTACCCTCACACATATTATTCCCTCATTTAGTGGATATTTTCCCAAAAAAGTGAAATTTTCAAAAATCCAGAAAATTGGCTGAAAACGACTAAATATCAAGGACTCATTGGGAAAATCGCTCTGGAATTGAAATCGGAACGCTCACTGACATTTTCCCTATCTGAAAGTCTGATAAACGCCGGAAAACTTACTAAGTCCAAAAAAAAAATTTTTTCAACTTTTTTCAATTTTATCCCCGTGGGATATATATTCTACCTACACACATTTGGAACTCTCCTGGGGTACCCTCACACATATTATTCCCTCATTTAGTGGATATTTTCCCAAAAAAGTGAAATTTTCAAAAATCCAGAAAATTGGCTGAAAACGACTAAATATCAAGGACTCATTGGGAAAATCGCTCTGGAATTGAAATCGGAACGCTCACTGACATTTTCCCTATCTGAAAGTCTGATAAACGCCGGAAAAATTACTAAGTCCAAAAAAAAATGTTTTTCAACTTTTTTCAATTTTATCCCCGTGGGATTAACATTCTACCCACACACATTTGGAACTCTCCTAGAGTACCCTCACACATATTATTCCCTCATTTAGTGGATATTTTCACAAAAAAGTGAAATTTTCAAAAATCCAGAAAATTGGCTGAAAACGACTAAATATCAAGGACTCATGGGGCGAATAGCTCTGGAACTGAAATTGGAACGCTCACTGACATTTTCCCTATCTGAAAGTCTGATAAACACTGGAAAAATTACTAAGTCCAAAAAAAATTTTTTTTCAACTTTTTTCAATTTCACCCCCGTGGGATATATATTCTACCCACACACATTTGGAACTCTCCTGGGGTACCCTCACACATATTATTCCCTCATTTAGTGGATATTTTCACAAAAAAGTGAAATTTTCAAAAATCCAGAAAATTGGCTGAAAACGACTAAATATCAAGGACTCATTGGGAAAATCGCTCTGGAATTGAAATCGGAACGCTCACTGACATTTTCCCTATCTGAAAGTCTGATAAACGCCGGAAAAATTACTAAGTCCAAAAAAAAATTTTTTTCAACTTTTTTCAATTTTATCCCCGTGGGATTTACATTCTACCCACACACATTTGGAACTCTCCTAGGGTACCCTCACACATATTATTCCCTCATTTAGTGGATATTTTCACAAAAAAGTGAAATTTTCAAAAATCCAGAAAATTGGCTGAAAACGACTAAATATTAAGGACTCATTGGGCGAATCACTCTGGAACTGAAATCAGAACGCTCACTGACATTTCCCCTGTCTGAAAGTCTGATAAACGCCGGAAAAATGACTAAGTCCAAAAAAAATTTTTTTACAACTTTTTTCAATTTTACCCCCGTGGGATATATATTCTACCCACACACATTTGGAACTCTCCTGGGGTACCCTCACACATATTATTCCCTCATTTAGTGGATATTTTCCCAAAAAAGTGAAATTTTTAAAAATCCAGAAAATTGGCTTAAAACGACTAAATATCAAGGGCTCATTGGGCGAATCGCTCTGGAACTGAAATCAGAACGCTCACTGACATTTCCCCTATCTGAAAGTCTGATAAACGCCGGAAAACTTACTAAGTCCAAAAAAAAAATTTTTTCAACTTTTTTCAATTTTATCCCCGTGGGATATATATTCTACCTACACACATTTGGAACTCTCCTGGGGTACCCTCACACATATTATTCCCTCATTTAGTGGATATTTTCCCAAAAAAGTGAAATTTTCAAAAATCCAGAAAATTGGCTGAAAACGACTAAATATCAAGGACTCATTGGGAAAATCGCTCTGGAATTGAAATCGGAACGCTCACTGACATTTTCCCTATCTGAAAGTCTGATAAACGCCGGAAAAATTACTAAGTCCAAAAAAAAATGTTTTTCAACTTTTTTCAATTTTATCCCCGTGGGATTTACATTCTACCCACACACATTTGGAACTCTCCTAGGGTACCCTCACACATATTATTCCCTCATTTAGTGGATATTTTCACAAAAAAGTTAAATTTTTAAAAATCCAGAAATTGGCTGAAAACGACTAAATATCAAGGACTCATGGGGCGAATAGCTCTGGAACTGAAATTGGAATGCTCACTGACATTTTCCCTATCTGAAAGTCTGATAAACACTGGAAAAATTACTAAGTCCAAAAAAAATTTTTTTTCAACTTTTTTCAATTTCACCCCCGTGGGATATATATTCTACCCACACACATTTGGAACTCTCCTGGGGTACCCTCACACATATTATTCTCTCATTTAGTGGATATTTTCACAAAAAAGTTAAATTTTTAAAAATCCAGAAAATTGGCTTAAAACGACTAAATATCAAGGGCTCATTGGGCGAATCGCTCTGGAACTGAAATCAGAACGCTCACTGACATTTACCCTATCTGAAAGTCTGATAAACGCTGGAAAAATTACTAAGTCCAAAAAAAAATTTTTTTCAACTTTTTTCAATTTTATCCCCTTGGGATTTATATTCTACCCACACACATTTGGAACTCTCCTGGGGTACCCTCACACATATTATTCCCTCATTTAGTGGATATTTTCCCAAAAAAGTGAAATTTTCAAAAATCCAGAAAATTGGCTGAAAACGACTAAATATCAAGGACTCATTGGGAAAATCGCTCTGGAATTGAAATCGGAATGCTCACTGACATTTTCCCTATCTGAAAGTCTGATAAACGCCGGAAAAATTACTAAGTCCAAAAAAAAATTTTTTTCAACTTTTTTCAATTTTATCCCCGTGGGATTTACATTCTACCCACACACATTTGGAACTCTCCTAGGGTACCCTCACACATATTATTCCCTCATTTAGTGGATATTTTCACAAAAATGTGAAATTTTCAAAAATCCAGAAAATTGGCTGAAAACGACTAAATATTAAGGACTCATTGGGCGAATCACTCTGGAACTGAAATCAGAACGCTCACTGACATTTCCCCTATCTGAAAGTCTGATAAACGCCGGAAAAATGACTAAGTCCAAAAAAAATTTTTTTACAACTTTTTTCAATTTTACCCCCGTGGGATATATATTCTACCCACACACATTTGGAACTCTCCTGGGGTACCCTCACACATATTATTCCCTCATTTAGTGGATATTTTCCCAAAAAAGTGAAATTTTTAAAAATCCAGAAAATTGGCTTAAAACGACTAAATATCAAGGGCTCATTGGGCGAATCGCTCTGGAACTGAAATCAGAACGCTCACTGACATTTCCCCTATCTGAAAGTCTGATAAACGCTGGAAAAATTACTAAGTCCAAAAAAAAATTTTTTTTCAACTTTTTTCAATTTTATCCCTGTGGGATTTATATTCTACCCACACACATTTGGAACTCTCCTGGGGTACCCTCACACATATTATTCCCTCATTTAGTTGATATTTTCACAAAAAAGTGAATTTTTCAAAAATCCAGAAAATTGGCTGAAAACGACTAAATATCAAGGACTCATTGGGCGAATCGCTCTGGAACTGAAATCGGAACGCTCACTGACATTTTCCCTATCTGAAAGTCTGATAAACACTGGAAAAATTACTAAGTCCAAAAAAAATTTTTTTTCAACTTTTTTCAATTTCACCCCCGTGGGATATATATTCTACCCACACACATTTGGAACTCTCCTGGGGTACCCTCACACATATTATTCCCTCATTTAGTGGATATTTTCACAAAAAAGTGAAATTTGCAAAAATCCAGAAAATTGGCTGAAAACGACTAAATATTAAGGACTCATTGGGAAAATCGCTCTGGAATTGAAATCGGAACGCTCACTGACATTTTCCCTATCTGAAAGTCTGATAAACGCCGGAAAAATTACTAAGTCCAAAAAAAAATGTTTTTCAACTTTTTTCAATTTTATCCCCGTGGGATTTACATTCTACCCACACACATTTGGAACTCTCCTAGGGTACCCTCACACATATTATTCCCTCATTTAGTGGATATTTTCACAAAAAAGTGAAATTTTCAAAAATCCAGAAAATTGGCTGAAAACGACTAAATATCAAGGACTCATGGGGCGAATAGCTCTGGAACTGAAATTGGAACGCTCACTGACATTTTCCCTACCTGAAAGTCTGATAAACACTGGAAAAATTACTAAGTCCAAAAAAAATTTTTTTTCAACTTTTTTCAATTTCACCCCCGTGGGATATATATTCTACCCACACACATTTGGAACTCTCCTGGGGTACCCTCACACATATTATTCCCTCATTTAGTGGATATTTTCCCAAAAAAGTGAAATTTTTAAAAATCCAGAAAATTGGCTTAAAACGACTAAATATCAAGGGCTCATTGGGCGAATCGCTCTGGAACTGAAATCAGAACGCTCACTGACATTTCCCCTATCTGAAAGTCTGATAAACGCTGGAAAAATTACTAAGTCCAAAAAAAAAATTTTTTTCAACTTTTTTCAATTTTATCCCTGTGGGATTTATATTCTACCCACACACATTTGGAACTCTCCTGGGGTATCCTCACACATATTATTCCCTCATTTAGTTGATATTTTCACAAAAAAGTGAATTTTTCAAAAATCCAGAAAATTGGCTGAAAACGACTAAATATCAAGGACTCATTGGGCGAATCGCTCTGGAACTGAAATCGGAACGCTCACTGACATTTTCCCTATCTGAAAGTCTGATAAACACTGGAAAAATTACTAAGTCCAAAAAAAAATTTTTTTCAACTTTTTTCAATTTTACCCCCGTGGGATATATATTCTACCTACACACATTTGGAACTCTCCTGGGGTACCCTCACACATATTATTCCCTCATTTAGTGGATATTTTCACAAAAAAGTGAAATTTTCAAAAATCCAGAAAATTGGCTGAAAACGACTAAATATCAAGGACTCATTGGGAAAATCGCTCTGGAACTGAAATCAGAACGCTCACTTACATTTACCCTACCTGAAAGTCTGATAAACGCTGGAAAAATTACGAAGTCCAAAAAAAAATTTTTTTCAACTTTTTTCAATTTTATCCCCTTGGGATTTATTTTCTACCCACACACATTTGGAACTCTCCTGGGGTACCCTCACACATATTATTCCCTCATTTAGTGGATATTTTCCCAAAAAAGTGAAATTTTCAAAAATCCAGAAAATTGGCTGAAAACGACTAAATATCAAGGACTCATTGGGAAAATCGCTCTGGAATTGAAATCGGAACGCTCACTGACATTTTCCCTATCTGAAAGTCTGATAAACGCCGGAAAAATTACTAAGTCCAAAAAAAAATGTTTTTCAACTTTTTTCAATTTTATCCCCGTGGGATTTACATTCTACCCACACACATTTGGAACTCTCCTAGGGTACCCTCACACATATTATTCCCTCATTTAGTGGATATTTCACAAAAAAGTGAAATTTTCAAAAATCCAGAAAATTGGCTGAAAACGACTAAATATCAAGGACTCATGGGGCGAATAGCTCTGGAACTGAAATTGGAACGCTCACTGACATTTTCCCTATCTGAAAGTCTGATAAACACTGGAAAAATTACTAAGTCCAAAAAAAATTTTTTTTCAACTTTTTTCAATTTCACCCCCGTGGGATATATATTCTACCCACACACATTAGGAACTCTCCTGGGGTACCCTCACACATATTATTCCCTCATTTAGTGGATATTTTCACAAAAAAGTTAAATTTTTAAAAATCCAGAAAATTGGCTTAAAACGACTAAATATCAAGGGCTCATTGGGCGAATCGCTCTGGAACTGAAATCAGAACGCTCACTGACATTTACCCTATCTGAAAGTCTGATAAACGCTGGAAAAATTACTAAGTCCAAAAAAAAATTTTTTTCAACTTTTTTCAATTTTATCCCCTTGGGATTTATATTCTACCCACACACATTTGGAACTCTCCTGGGGTACCCTCACACATATTATTCCCTCATTTAGTGGATATTTTCCCAAAAAAGTGAAATTTTCAAAAATCCAGAAAATTGGCTGAAAACGACTAAATATCAAGGACTCATTGGGAAAATCGCTCTGGAATTGAAATCGGAACGCTCACTGACATTTTCCCTATCTGAAAGTCTGATAAACGCCGGAAAAATTACTAAGTCCAAAAAAAAATTTTTTTCAACTTTTTTCAATTTTATCCCCGTGGGATATATATTCTACCCACACACATTTGGAACTCTCCTGGGGTACCCTCACACATATTATTCCCTCATTTAGTGGATATTTTCCCAAAAAAGTGAAATTTTTAAAAATCCAGAAAATTGGCTTAAAACGACTAAATATCAAGGGCTCATTGGGCGAATCGCTCTGGAACTGAAATCAGAATGCTCACTGACATTTCCCCTATCTGAAAGTCTGATAAACGCTGGAAAAATTACTAAGTCCAAAAAAAAAATTTTTTTCAACTTTTTTCAATTTTATCCCTGTGGGATTTATATTCTACCCACACACATTTGGAACTCTCCTGGGGTACCCTCACACATATTATTCCCTCATTTAGTGGATATTTTCACAAAAAAGTTAAATTTTTAAAAATCCAGAAAATTGGCTTAAAACGACTAAATATCAAGGACTCATTGGGCGAATCGCTCTGGAACTGAAATCGGAACGCTCACTGACATTTTCCCTATCTGAAAGTCTGATAAACGCCGGAAAAATTACTAAGTCCAAAAAAAATTTTTTTTCAACTTTTTTCAATTTTATCCCCGTGGGATTTATGTTCTACCCACACACATTTGGAACTCTCCTGGGGTACCCTCACACATATTATTCCCTCATTTAGTGGATATTTTCCCAAAAAAGTGAAATTTTCAAAAATCCAGAAAATTGGCTGAAAACGACTAAATATCAAGGACTCATTGGGAAAATCGCTCTGGAATTGAAATCGGAACGCTCACTGACATTTTCCCTATCTGAAAGTCTGATAAACGCCGGAAAAATTACTAAGTCCAAAAAAAAATGTTTTTCAACTTTTTTCAATTTTATCCCCGTGGGATTTACATTCTACCCACACACATTTGGAACTCTCCTAGGGTACCCTCACACATATTATTCCCTCATTTAGTGGATATTTTCACAAAAAAGTGAAATTTTCAAAAATCCAGAAAATTGGCTGAAAACGACTAAATATCAAGGACTCATGGGACGAATAGCTCTGGAACTGAAATTGGAACGCTCACTGACATTTTCCCTATCTGAAAGTCTGATAAACACTGGAAAAATTACTAAGTCCAAAAAAAATTTTTTTTCAACTTTTTTCAATTTCACCCCCGTGGGATATATATTCTACCCACACACATTTGGAACTCTCCTGGGGTACCCTCACACATATTATTCCCTCATTTAGTGGATATTTTCACAAAAAAGTTAAATTTTTAAAAATCCAGAAAATTGGCTTAAAACGACTAAATATCAAGGACTCATTGGGCGAATCTCTCTGGAACTGAAATCGGAACGCTCACTGACATTTTCCCTATCTGAAAGTCTGATAAACGCCGGAAAAATTACTAAGTCCAAAAAAAAATTTTTTTCAACTTTTTTCAATTTTATCCCCGTGGGATTTACATTCTACCCACACACATTTGGAACTCTCCTAGGGTACCCTAACACATATTATTCCCTCATTTAGTGGATATTTTCACAAAAAAGTGAAATTTTCAAAAATCCAGAAAATTGGCTGAAAACGACTAAATATCAAGGACTCATGGGGCGAATCGCTCTGGAACTGAAATGGGAACGCTCACTGACATTTTCCCTATCTGAAAGTCTGATAAACACTGGAAAAATTACTAAGTCCAAAAAAAATTTTTTTTCAACTTTTTTCAATTTCACCCCCGTGGGATATATATTCTACCCACACACATTTGGAACTCTCCTGGGGTACCCTCACACATATTATTCCCTCATTTAGTGGATATTTTCACAAAAAAGTTAAATTTTTAAAAATCCAGAAAATTGGCTTAAAACGACTAAATATCAAGGACTCATTGGGCGAATCGCTCTGGAACTGAAATCGGAACGCTCACTGACATTTTCCCTATCTGAAAGTCTGATAAACGTCGGAAAAATTACTAAGTCCAAAAAAAAATTTTTTCCAACTTTTTTCAATTTTATCCCCGTGGGATTTATGTTCTACCCACACACATTTGGAACTCTCCTGGGTTACCCTCACACATATTATTCCCTCATTTAGTGGATATTTTCACAAAAAAGTGAAATTTTCAAAAATCCAGAAAATTGGCTGAAAACGACTAAATATTAAGGACTCATTGGGCGAATCACTCTGGAACTGAAATCGGAACGCTCACTGACATTTTCCCTATCTGAAAGTCTGATAAACGCCGGAAAAATTACTAAGTCCAAAAAAAAATTTTTTTCAACTTCTTTCAATTTTATCCCCATGGGATTTATATTCTACCCACACACATTTGGAACTCTCCTGGGGTACCCTCACACATATTATTCCCTCATTTAGTGGATATTTTCACAAAAAAGTGAAATTTTCAAAAATCCAGAAAATTGGCTGAAAACGACTAAATATTAAGGACTCATTGGGCGAATCGCTCTGGAACTGAAATCGGAATGCTCACTGACATTTTCCCTATCTGAAAGTCTGATAAACGCCGGAAAAATTACTAAGTCCAAAAAAAATTTTTTTTCAACTTTTTTCAATTTTATCCCCGTGGGATTTACATTCTACCCACACACATTTGGAACACTCCTGGGGTACCCTCACACATATTATTCCCTCATTTAGTGGATATTTTCACAAAAAAGTAAAATTTTCAAAAATCCAGAAAATTGGCTGAAAACGACTAAATATTAAGGACTCATTGGGCGAATCGCTCTGGAACTGAAATCGGAACGCTCACTGACATTTTCCCTATCTGAAAGTCTGATAAACGCCGGAAAAATTACTAAGTCCAAAAAAAAATTTTTTTCAACTTTTTTCAATTTTATCCCCGTGGGATTTACATTCTACCCACACACATTTGGAACTCTCCTAGGGTACCCTCACACATATTATTCCCTCATTTAGTGGATATTTTCCCAAAAAAGTGAAATTTTCAAAAATCCAGAAAATTGGCTGAAAACGACTAAATATCAAGGACTCATGGGGCGAATCGCTCTGGAACTGAAATTGGAATGCTCACTGACATTTTCCCTATCTGAAAGTCTGATAAACACTGGAAAAATTACTAAGTCCAAAAAAATTTTTTTTTCAACTTTTTTCAATTTCACCCCCGTGGGATATATATTCTACCCACACACATTTGGAACTCTCCTGGGGTACCCTCACACATATTATTCCCTCATTTAGTGGATATTTTAACAAAAAAGTTAAATTTTTAAAAATCCAGAAAATTGGCTTAAAACGACTAAATATCAAGGACTCATTGGGCGAATCGCTCTGGAACTGAAATCGGAACGCTCACTGACATTTTCCCTATCTGAAAGTCTGATAAACGCCGGAAAAATTACTAAGTCCAAAAAAAAATTTTTTTCAACTTTTTTCAATTTTATCCCCGTGGGATTTACATTCTACCCACACACATTTGGAACTCTCCTGGGGTACCCTCACACATATTATTCCCTCATTTAGTGGATATTTTCACAAAAAAGTGAAATTTTCAAAAATCCAGAAAATTGGCTGAAAACGACTAAATATTAAGGACTCATGGGGCGAATCGCTCTGGAACTGAAATTGGAACGCTCACTGACATTTTCCCTATCTGAAAGTCTGATAAACGCCGGAAAAATTACTAAGTCCAAAAAAAATTTTTTTTCAACTTTTTTCAATTTTATCCCCGTGGGATTTACATTCTACCCACACACATTTGGAACACTCCTGGGGTACCCTCACACATATTATTCCCTCATTTAGTGGATATTTTCACAAAAAAGTGAAATTTTCAAAAATCCAGAAAATTGGCTGAAAACGACTAAATATTAAGGACTCATTGGGCGAATCACTCTGGAACTGAAATCAGAACGCTCACTGACATTTCCCCTATCTGAAAGTCTGATAAACGCCGGAAAAATTACGAAGTCCAAAAAAAAATTTTTTTCAACTTTTTTCAATTTTATCCCTGTGGGATTTATATTCTACCCACACACATTTGGAACTCTCCTGGGGTACCCTCACACATATTATTCCCTCATTTAGTTGATATTTTCACAAAAAAGTGAAATTTTCAAAAATCCAGAAAATTGGCTGAAAACGACTAAATATCAAGGTCTCATTGGGTGAATCGCTCTGGAACTGAAATCGGAATGCTCACTGACTTTTCCAGTATCTGAAAGTCTGATAAACGCCGGAAAAATGACTAAGTCCAAAAAAAAATTTTTTTCAACTTTTTGCAATTTTACCCCGTGGGATATATATTCTACCTACACACATTTGGAACTCTCCTGGGGTACCCTCACACATATTATTCCCTCATTTAGTGGATATTTTCACAAAAAAGTGAAATTTTCAAAAATCCAGAAAATTGGCTGAAAACGACTAAATATCAAGGACTCATTGGGAAAATCGCTCTGGAATTGAAATCGGAACTCTCACTGACATTTTCCCTATCTGAAAGTCTGATAAACGCCGGAAAAATTACTAAGTCCAAAAAAAAATATTTTTCAACTTTTTTCAATTTTATCCCCGTGGGATTTACATTCTACCCACACACATTTGGAACTCTCCTAGGGTACCCTAACACATATTATTCCCTCATTTTGTGGATATTTTCACAAAAAAGTGAAATTTTCAAAAATCCAGAAAATTGGCTGAAAACGACTAAATATCAAGGACTCATGGGGCGAATCGCTCTGGAACTGAAATGGGAACGCTCACTGACATTTTCCCTATCTGAAAGTCTGATAAACACTGGAAAAATTACTAAGTCCAAAAAAAATTTTTTTTCAACTTTTTTCAATTTCACCCCCGTGGGATATATATTCTACCCACACACATTTGGAACTCTCCTGGGGTACCCTCACACATATTATTCCCTCATTTAGTGGATATTTTCACAAAAAAGTTAAATTTTTAAAAATCCAGAAAATTGGCTTAAAACGACTAAATATCAAGGACTCATTGGGCGAATCGCTCTGGAACTGAAATCGGAACGCTCACTGACATTTTCCCTATCTGAAAGTCTGATAAACGCCGGAAGAATTACTAAGTCCAAAAAAAAATTTTTTTCAACTTTTTTCAATTTTATCCCCATGGGATTTATATTCTACCCACACACATTTGGAACTCTCCTGGGGTACCCTCACACATATTATTCCCTCATTTAGTGGATATTTTCACAAAAAAGTAAAATTTTCAAAAATCCAGAAAATTGGCTGAAAACGACTAAATATTAAGGACTCATTGGGCGAATCGCTCTGGAACTGAAATCGGAACGCTCACTGACATTTTCCCTATCTGAAAGTCTGATAAACGCCGGAAAAATTACTAAGTCCAAAAAAAAATTTTTTTCAACTTTTTTCAATTTTATCCCCGTGGGATTTACATTCTACCCACACACATTTGGAACTCTCCTAGGGTACCCTCACACATATTATTCCCTCATTTAGTGGATATTTTCACAAAAAATGAAATTTTCAAAAATCCAGAAAATTGGCTGAAAACGACTAAATATCAAGGACTCATGGGGCGAATCGCTCTGGAACTGAAATTGGAACGCTCACTGACATTTTCCCTATCTGAAAGTCTGATAAACACTGGAAAAATTACTAAGTCCAAAAAAAATTTTTTTTCAACTTTTTTCAATTTCACCCCCGTGGGATATATATTCTACCCACACACATTTGGAACTCTCCTGGGGTACCCTCACACATATTATTCCCTCATTTAGTGGATATTTACACAAAAAAGTTAAATTTTTAAAAATCCAGAAAATTGGCTTAAAACGACTAAATATCAAGGACTCATTGGGCGAATCGCTCTGGAACTGACATCGGAACGCTCACTGACATTTTCCCTATCTGAAAGTCTGATAAACGCCGGAAAAATTACTAAGTCCAAAAAAAAATTTTTTTCAACTTTTTTCAATTTTATCCCCGTGGGATTTATGTTCTACCCACACACATTTGGAACTCTCCTGGGGTACCCTCACACATATTATTCCCTCATTTAGTGGATATTTTCACAAAAAAGTGAAATTTTCAAAAATCCAGAAAATTGGCTGAAAACGACTAAATATTAAGGACTCATTGGGCGAATCGCTCTGGAACTGAAATCGGAACGCTCACTGACATTTTCCCTATCTGAAAGTCTGATAAACGCCGGAAAAATTACTAAGTCCAAAAAAAAATTTTTTTCAACTTTTTTCAATTTTATCCCCTTGGGATTTATATTCTACCCACACACATTTGGAACTCTCCTGGGGTACCCTCACACATATTATTCCCTCATTTAGTTGATATTTTCACAAAAAAGTGAAATTTTCAAAAATCCAGAAAATTGGCTGAAAACGACTAAATATTAAGGACTCATTGGGCGAATCACTCTGGAACTGAAATCAGAACGCTCACTGACATTTCCCCTATCTGAAAGTCTGATAAACGCCGGAAAAATTACGAAGTCCAAAAAAAAATTTTTTTCAACTTTTTTCAATTTTATCCCCGTGGGATTTACATTCTACCCACACACATTTAGAACTCTCCTAGGGTACCCTCACACATATTATTCCCTCATTTAGTGGATATTTTCACAAAAAAGTGAAATTTTCAAAAATCCAGAAAATTGGCTGAAAACGACTAAATATCAAGGACTCATGGGGCGAATCGCTCTGGAACTGAAATTGGAATGCTCACTGACATTTTCCCTATCTGAAAGTCTGATAAACACTGGAAAAATTACTAAGTCCAAAAAAAATTTTTTTTCAACTTTTTTCAATTTCACCCCCGTGGGATATATATTCTACCCACACACATTTGGAACTCTCCTGGGGTACCCTCACACATATTATTCCCTCATTTAGTGGATATTTTCACAAAAAAGTTAAATTTTTAAAAATCCAGAAAATTGGCTTAAAACGACTAAATATCAAGGACTCATTGGGCGAATCGCTCTGGAACTGAAATCGGAACGCTCACTGACATTTTCCCTATCTGAAAGTCTGATAAACGCCGGAAAAATTACTGAGTCCAAAAAAAAAATTTTTTCAACTGTTTTCAATTTTATCCCCGTGGGATTTATGTTCTACCCACACACATTTGGAACTCTCCTGGGGTACCCTCACACATATTATTCCCTCATTTAGTGGATATTTTCACAAAAAAGTGAAATTTTCAAAAATCCAGAAAATTGGCTGAAAACGACTAAATATCAAGGTCTCATTGGGTGAATCACTCTGGAACTGAAATCGGAATGCTCACTGACATTTCCAGTATCTGAAAGTCTGATAAACGCCGGAAAAATGACTAAGTCCAAAAAAAAATTTTTTTCAACTTTTTTCAATTTTACCCCCGTGGGATATATATTCTACCTACACACATTTGGAACTCTCCTGGGGTACCCTCACACATATTATTCCCTCATTTAGTGGATATTTTCACAAAAAAGTGAAATTTTTAAAAATCCAGTAAATTGGCTTAAAAGACTAAATATCAAGGGCTCATTGGGCGAATCACTCTGGAACTGAAATCGGAAAGCTCACTGACATTTTCCCTATCTGAAAGTCTGATAAACGCCGGAAAAATTACTAAGTCCAAAAAAAAATTTTTTTCAACTTTTTTCAATTTTATCCCCGTGGGATTTACATTCTACCCACACACATTTGGAACACTCCTGGGGTACCCTCACACATATTATTCCCTCATTTAGTGGATATTTTCACAAAAAAGTGAAATTTTCAAAAATCCAGAAAATTGGCTGAAAACGACTAAATATTAAGGACTCATTGGGCGAATCACTCTGGAACTGAAATCAGAACGCTCACTGACATTTCCCCTATCTGAAAGTCTGATAAACGCCGGAAAAATTACGAAGTCCAAAAAAAAATTTTTTTCAACTTTTTTCAATTTTATCCCTGTGGGATTTATATTCTACCCACACACATTTGGAACTCTCCTGGGGTACCCTCACACATATTATTCCCTCATTTAGTTGATATTTTCACAAAAAAGTGAAATTTTCAAAAATCCAGAAAATTGGCTGAAAACGACTAAATATCAAGGTCTCATTGGGTGAATCGCTCTGGAACTGAAATCGGAATGCTCACTGACTTTTCCAGTATCTGAAAGTCTGATAAACGCCGGAAAAATGACTAAGTCCAAAAAAAAATTTTTTTCAACTTTTTGCAATTTTACCCCGTGGGATATATATTCTACCTACACACATTTGGAACTCTCCTGGGGTACCCTCACACATATTATTCCCTCATTTAGTGGATATTTTCACAAAAAAGTGAAATTTTCAAAAATCCAGAAAATTGGCTGAAAACAACTAAATATCAAGGACTCATTGGGAAAATCGCTCTGGAATTGAAATCGGAACTCTCACTGACATTTTCCCTATCTGAAAGTCTGATAAACGCCGGAAAAATTACTAAGTCCAAAAAAAAATATTTTTCAACTTTTTTCAATTTTATCCCCGTGGGATTTACATTCTACCCACACACATTTGGAACTCTCCTAGGGTACCCTAACACATATTATTCCCTCATTTTGTGGATATTTTCACAAAAAAGTGAAATTTTCAAAAATCCAGAAAATTGGCTGAAAACGACTAAATATCAAGGACTCATGGGGCGAATCGCTCTGGAACTGAAATGGGAACGCTCACTGACATTTTCCCTATCTGAAAGTCTGATAAACACTGGAAAAATTACTAAGTCCAAAAAAAATTTTTTTTCAACTTTTTTCAATTTCACCCCCGTGGGATATATATTCTACCCACACACATTTGGAACTCTCCTGGGGTACCCTCACACATATTATTCCCTCATTTAGTGGATATTTTCACAAAAAAGTTAAATTTTTAAAAATCCAGAAAATTGGCTTAAAACGACTAAATATCAAGGACTCATTGGGCGAATCGCTCTGGAACTGAAATCGGAACGCTCACTGACATTTTCCCTATCTGAAAGTCTGATAAACGCCGGAAGAATTACTAAGTCCAAAAAAAAATTTTTTTCAACTTTTTTCAATTTTATCCCCATGGGATTTATATTCTACCCACACACATTTGGAACTCTCCTGGGGTACCCTCACACATATTATTCCCTCATTTAGTGGATATTTTCACAAAAAAGTAAAATTTTCAAAAATCCAGAAAATTGGCTGAAAACGACTAAATATTAAGGACTCATTGGGCGAATCGCTCTGGAACTGAAATCGGAACGCTCACTGACATTTTCCCTATCTGAAAGTCTGATAAACGCCGGAAAAATTACTAAGTCCAAAAAAAAATTTTTTTCAACTTTTTTCAATTTTATCCCCGTGGGATTTACATTCTACCCACACACATTTGGAACTCTCCTAGGGTACCCTCACACATATTATTCCCTCATTTAGTGGATATTTTCACAAAAAATGAAATTTTCAAAAATCCAGAAAATTGGCTGAAAACGACTAAATATCAAGGACTCATGGGGCAAATCGCTCTGGAACTGAAATTGGAACGCTCACTGACATTTTCCCTATCTGAAAGTCTGATAAACACTGGAAAAATTACTAAGTCCAAAAAAAATTTTTTTTCAACTTTTTTCAATTTCACCCCCGTGGGATATATATTCTACCCACACACATTTGGAACTCTCCTGGGGTACCCTCACACATATTATTCCCTCATTTAGTGGATATTTACACAAAAAAGTTAAATTTTTAAAAATCCAGAAAATTGGCTTAAAACGACTAAATATCAAGGACTCATTGGGCGAATCGCTCTGGAACTGACATCGGAACGCTCACTGACATTTTCCCTATCTGAAAGTCTGATAAACGCCGGAAAAATTACTAAGTCCAAAAAAAAATTTTTTTCAACTTTTTTCAATTTTATCCCCGTGGGATTTATGTTCTACCCACACACATTTGGAACTCTCCTGGGGTACCCTCACACATATTATTCCCTCATTTAGTGGATATTTTCACAAAAAAGTGAAATTTTCAAAAATCCAGAAAATTGGCTGAAAACGACTAAATATTAAGGACTCATTGGGCGAATCGCTCTGGAACTGAAATCGGAACGCTCACTGACATTTTCCCTATCTGAAAGTCTGATAAACGCCGGAAAAATTACTAAGTCCAAAAAAAAATTTTTTTCAACTTTTTTCAATTTTATCCCCTTGGGATTTATATTCTACCCACACACATTTGGAACTCTCCTGGGGTACCCTCACACATATTATTCCCTCATTTAGTTGATATTTTCACAAAAAAGTGAAATTTTCAAAAATCCAGAAAATTGGCTGAAAACGACTAATTATTAAGGACTCATTGGGCGAATCACTCTGGAACTGAAATCAGAACGCTCACTGACATTTCCCCTATCTGAAAGTCTGATAAACGCCGGAAAAATTACGAAGTCCAAAAAAAAATTTTTTTCAACTTTTTTCAATTTTATCCCCGTGGGATTTACATTCTACCCACACACATTTAGAACTCTCCTAGGGTACCCTCACACATATTATTCCCTCATTTAGTGGATATTTTCACAAAAAAGTGAAATTTTCAAAAATCCAGAAAATTGTCTGAAAACGACTAAATATCAAGGACTCATGGGGCGAATCGCTCTGGAACTGAAATTGGAATGCTCACTGACATTTTCCCTATCTGAAAGTCTGATAAACACTGGAAAAATTACTAAGTCCAAAAAAAATTTTTTTTCAACTTTTTTCAATTTCACCCCCGTGGGATATATATTCTACCCACACACATTTGGAACTCTCCTGGGGTACCCTCACACATATTATTCCCTCATTTAGTGGATATTTTCACAAAAAAGTTAAATTTTTAAAAATCCAGAAAATTGGCTTAAAACGACTAAATATCAAGGACTCATTGGGCGAATCGCTCTGGAACTGAAATCGGAACGCTCACTGACATTTTCCCTATCTGAAAGTCTGATAAACGCCGGAAAAATTACTGAGTCCAAAAAAAAAATTTTTTCAACTGTTTTCAATTTTATCCCCGTGGGATTTATGTTCTACCCACACACATTTGGAACTCTCCTGGGGTACCCTCACACATATTATTCCCTCATTTAGTGGATATTTTCACAAAAAAGTGAAATTTTCAAAAATCCAGAAAATTGGCTGAAAACGACTAAATATCAAGGTCTCATTGGGTGAATCACTCTGGAACTGAAATCGGAATGCTCACTGACATTTCCAGTATCTGAAAGTCTGATAAACGCCGGAAAAATGACTAAGTCCAAAAAAAAATTTTTTTCAACTTTTTTCAATTTTACCCCCGTGGGATATATATTCTACCTACACACATTTGGAACTCTCCTGGGGTACCCTCACACATATTATTCCCTCATTTAGTGGATATTTTCACAAAAAAGTGAAATTTTTAAAAATCCAGTAAATTGGCTTAAAAGACTAAATATCAAGGGCTCATTGGGCGAATCACTCTGGAACTGAAATCGGAAAGCTCACTGACATTTTCCCTATCTGAAAGTCTGATAAACGCCGGAAAAATTACTAAGTCCAAAAAAAAATTTTTTTCAACTTTTTTCAATTTTATCCCCGTGGGATTTACATTCTACCCACACACATTTAGAACTCTCCTAGGGTACCCTCACACATATTATTCCCTCATTTAGTGGATATTTTCACAAAAAAGTGAAATTTTCAAAAATCCAGAAAATTGGCTGAAAACGACTAAATATCAAGGACTCATGGGGCGAATCGCTCTGGAACTGAAATTGGAATGCTCACTGACATTTTCCCTATCTGAAAGTCTGATAAACACTGGAAAAATTACTAAGTCCAAAAAAAATTTTTTTTCAACTTTTTTCAATTTCACCCCCGTGGGATATATATTCTACCCACACACATTTGGAACTCTCCTGGGGTACCCTCACACATATTATTCCCTCATTTAGTGGATATTTTCACAAAAAAGTTAAATTTTTAAAAATCCAGAAAATTGGCTTAAAACGACTAAATATCAAGGACTCATTGGGCGAATCGCTCTGGAACTGAAATCGGAACGCTCACTGACATTTTCCCTATCTGAAAGTCTGATAAACGCCGGAAAAATTACTGAGTCCAAAAAAAAAATTTTTTCAACTGTTTTCAATTTTATCCCCGTGGGATTTATGTTCTACCCACACACATTTGGAACTCTCCTGGGGTACCCTCACACATATTATTCCCTCATTTAGTGGATATTTTCACAAAAAAGTGAAATTTTCAAAAATCCAGAAAATTGGCTGAAAACGACTAAATATCAAGGTCTCATTGGGTGAATCACTCTGGAACTGAAATCGGAATGCTCACTGACATTTCCAGTATCTGAAAGTCTGATAAACGCCGGAAAAATGACTAAGTCCAAAAAAAAATTTTTTTCAACTTTTTTCAATTTTACCCCCGTGGGATATATATTCTACCTACACACATTTGGAACTCTCCTGGGGTACCCTCACACATATTATTCCCTCATTTAGTGGATATTTTCACAAAAAAGTGAAATTTTTAAAAATCCAGTAAATTGGCTTAAAAGACTAAATATCAAGGGCTCATTGGGCGAATCACTCTGGAACTGAAATCGGAATGCTCACTGACATTTTCCCTATCTGAAAGTCTGATAAACGCCGGAAAAATTACTAAGTCCAAAAAAAAATTTTTTTCAACTTTTTTCAATTTTATCCCCGTGGGATTTACATTCTACCCACACACATTTGGAACACTCCTGGGGTACCCTCACACATATTATTCCCTCATTTAGTGGATATTTTCACAAAAAAGTGAAATTTTCAAAAATCCAGAAAATTGGCTGAAAACGACTAAATATTAAGGACTCATTGGGCGAATCACTCTGGAACTGAAATCAGAACGCTCACTGACATTTCCCCTATCTGAAAGTCTGATAAACGCCGGAAAAATTACGAAGTCCAAAAAAAAATTTTTTTCAACTTTTTTCAATTTTATCCCTGTGGGATTTATATTCTACCCACACACATTTGGAACTCTCCTGGGGTACCCTCACACATATTATTCCCTCATTTAGTTGATATTTTCACAAAAAAGTGAAATTTTCAAAAATCCAGAAAATTGGCTGAAAACGACTAAATATCAAGGTCTCATTGGGTGAATCGCTCTGGAACTGAAATCGGAATGCTCACTGACTTTTCCAGTATCTGAAAGTCTGATAAACGCCGGAAAAATGACTAAGTCCAAAAAAAAATTTTTTTCAACTTTTTGCAATTTTACCCCGTGGGATATATATTCTACCTACACACATTTGGAACTCTCCTGGGGTACCCTCACACATATTATTCCCTCATTTAGTGGATATTTTCACAAAAAAGTGAAATTTTCAAAAATCCAGAAAATTGGCTGAAAACGACTAAATATCAAGGACTCATTGGGAAAATCGCTCTGGAATTGAAATCGGAACTCTCACTGACATTTTCCCTATCTGAAAGTCTGATAAACGCCGGAAAAATTACTAAGTCCAAAAAAAAATATTTTTCAACTTTTTTCAATTTTATCCCCGTGGGATTTACATTCTACCCACACACATTTGGAACTCTCCTAGGGTACCCTAACACATATTATTCCCTCATTTTGTGGATATTTTCACAAAAAAGTGAAATTTTCAAAAATCCAGAAAATTGGCTGAAAACGACTAAATATCAAGGACTCATGGGGCGAATCGCTCTGGAACTGAAATGGGAACGCTCACTGACATTTTCCCTATCTGAAAGTCTGATAAACACTGGAAAAATTACTAAGTCCAAAAAAAATTTTTTTTCAACTTTTTTCAATTTCACCCCCGTGGGATATATATTCTACCCACACACATTTGGAACTCTCCTGGGGTACCCTCACACATATTATTCCCTCATTTAGTGGATATTTTCACAAAAAAGTTAAATTTTTAAAAATCCAGAAAATTGGCTTAAAACGACTAAATATCAAGGACTCATTGGGCGAATCGCTCTGGAACTGAAATCGGAACGCTCACTGACATTTTCCCTATCTGAAAGTCTGATAAACGCCGGAAAAATTACTAAGTCCAAAAAAAAATTTTTTTCAACTTTTTTCAATTTTATCCCCGTGGGATTTACATTCTACCCACACACATTTGGAACTCTCCTAGGGTACCCTCACACATATTATTCCCTCATTTAGTGGATATTTTCACAAAAAAGTGAAATTTTCAAAAATCCAGAAAATTGGCTGAAAACGACTAAATATCAAGGACTCATGGGGCGAATCGCTCTGGAACTGAAATTGGAACGCTCACTGACATTTTCCCTATCTGAAAGTCTGATAAACACTGGAAAAATTACTAAGTCCAAAAAAAAATTTTTTTCAACTTTTTTCAATTTCACCCCCGTGGGATACATATTCTACCCACACACATTTGGAACTCTCCTGGGGTACCCTCACACATATTATTCCCTCATTTAGTGGATATTTTCACAAAAAAGTTAAATTTTTAAAAATCCAGAAAATTGGCTTAAAACGACTAAATATCAAGGACTCATTGGGTGAATCGCTCTGGAACTGAAATCGGAACGCTCACTGACATTTTCCCTATCTGAAATTCTGATAAACGCCGGAAAAATTACTAAGTCCAAAAAAAAATTTTTTTCAACTTTTTTCAATTTTATCCCCATGGGATTTATATTCTACCCACACACATTTGGAACTCTCCTGGGGTACCCTCACACATATTATTCCCTCATTTAGTTGATATTTTCACAAAAAAGTGAAATTTTCAAAAATCCAGAAAATTGGCTGAAAACGACTAAATATTAAGGACTCATTGGGCGAATCGCTCTGGAACTGAAATCGGAACACTCACTGACATTTTCCCTATCTGAAAGTCTGATAAACGCTGGAAAAATTACTAAGTCCAAAAAAAAATTTTTTTCAACTTTTTTCAATTTTATCCCCATGGGATTTATATTCTACCCACACACATTTGGAACTCTCCTGGGGTACCCTCACACATATTATTCCCTCATTTAGTTGATATTTTCATAAAAAAAGTGAAATTTTCAAAAATCCAGAAAATTGGCTGAAAACGACTAAATATTAAGGACTCATTGGGCGAATCACTCTGGAACTGAAATCAGAACGCTCACTGACATTTCCCCTATCTGAAAGTCTGATAAACGCCGGAAAAATTACGAAGTCCAAAAAAAAATTTTTTTCAACTTTTTTCAATTTTATCCCTGTGGGATTTATATTCTACCCACACACATTTGGAACTCTCCTGGGGTACCCTCACACATATTATTCCCTCATTTAGTTGATATTTTCACAAAAAAGTGAAATTTTCAAAAATCCAGAAAATTGGCTGAAAACGACTAAATATCAAGGTCTCATTGGGTGAATCGCTCTGGAACTGAAATCGGAATGCTCACTGACATTTCCAGTATCTGAAAGTCTGATAAACGCCGGAAAATTTACTAAGTCCAAAAAAAAATTTTTTTCAACTTTTTTCAATTTCACCCCCGTGGGATATATATTCTACCCACACACATTTGGAACTCTCCTGGGGTACCCTCACACATATTATTCCCTCATTTAGTGGATATTTTCACAAAAAAGTGAAATTTTCAAAAATCCAGAAAATTGGCTGAAAAAGACTAAATATTAAGGACTCATTGGGCGAATCGCTCTGGAACTGAAATCGGAATGCTCACTGACATTTTCCCTATCTGAAAGTCTGATAAACGCCAGAAAAATTACTAAGTCGAAAAAAAAATTTTTTTCAACTTTTTTCAATTTTATCCCCGTGGGATTTACATTCTACCCACACACATTTGGAACTCTCCTGGGGTACCCTCACACATATTATTCCCTCATTTAGTGGATATTTTCACAAAAAAGTGAAATTTTCAAAAATCCAGAAAATTGGCTGAAAACGACTAAATATTAAGGACTCATTGGGCGAATCACTCTGGAACTGAAATCAGAACGCTCACTGACATTTCCCCTATCTGAAAGTCTGATAAACGCCGGAAAAATTACGAAGTCCAAAAAAAATTTTTTTTCAACTTTTTTCAATTTTATCCCTGTGGGATTTATATTCTACCCACACACATTTGGAGCTCTCCTGGGGTACCCTCACACATATTATTCCCTCATTTAGTGGATATTTTCACAAAAAAGTGAAATTTTCAAAAATCCAGAAAATTGGCTGAAAACGACTAAATATCAAGGTCTCATTGGGTGAATCGCTCTGGAACTGAAATCGGAATGCTCACTGACATTTCCAGTATCTGAAAGTCTGATAAACGCCGGAAAAATTACTAAGTCCAAAAAAAAATTTTTTTCAACTTTTTTCAATTTCACCCCCGTGGGATATATATTCTACCCACACACATTTGGAACTCTCCTGGGGTACCCTCACACATATTATTCCCTCATTTAGTGGATATTTTCACAAAAAAGTGAAATTTTCAAAAATCCAGAAAATTGGCTGAAAACGACTAAATATCAAGGACTCATGGGGCGAATCGCTCTGGAACTGAAATTGGAACGCTCACTGACATTTTCCCTATCTGAAAGTCTGATAAACACTGGAAAAATTACTAAGTCCAAAAAAAATTTTTTTTCAACTTTTTTCAATTTCACCCCCGTGGGATATATATTCTACCCACACACATTTGGAACTCTCCTGGGGTACCCTCACACATATTATTCCCTCATTTAGTGGATATTTTCACAAAAAAGTGAAATTTTCAAAAATCCAGAAAATTGTCTGAAAAAACTAAATATTAAGGACTCATTGGGCGAATCGCTCTGGAACTGAAATCGGAATGCTCACTGACATTTTCCCTATCTGAAAGTCTGATAAACGCCAGAAAAATTACTAAGTCCAAAAAAAATTTTTTTTCAACTTTTTTCAATTTCACCCCCGTATATATTCTACCCACACACATTTGGAACTCTCCTGGGGTACCCTCACACATATTATTCCCTCATTTAGTGGATATTTTCACAAAAAAGTTAAATTTTTAAAAATCCAGAAAATTGGCTTAAAACGACTAAATATCAAGGACTCATTGGGCGAATCGCTCTGGAACTGAAATCGGAACGCTCACTGACATTTTCCCTATCTGAAAGTCTGATAAACGCCGGAAAAATTACTGAGTCCAAAAACAAAATTTTTTCAACTGTTTTCAATTTTATCCCCGTGGGATTTATGTTCTACCCACACACATTTGGAACTCTCCTGGGGTACCCTCACACATATTATTCCCTCATTTAGTGGATATTTTCACAAAAAAGTGAAATTTTCAAAAATCCAGAAAATTGGCTGAAAACGACTAAATATCAAGGTCTCATTGGGTGAATCACTCTGGAACTGAAATCGGAATGCTCACTGACATTTCCAGTATCTGAAAGTCTGATAAACGCCGGAAAAATGACTAAGTCCAAAAAAAAATTTTTTTCAACTTTTTTCAATTTTACCCCCGTGGGATATATATTCTACCTACACACATTTGGAACTCTCCTGGGGTACCCTCACACATATTATTCCCTCATTTAGTGGATATTTTCACAAAAAAGTGAAATTTTTAAAAATCCAGTAAATTGGCTTAAAAGACTAAATATCAAGGGCTCATTGGGCGAATCACTCTGGAACTGAAATCGGAATGCTCACTGACATTTTCCCTATCTGAAAGTCTGATAAACGCCGGAAAAATTACTAAGTCCAAAAAAAAATTTTTTTCAACTTTTTTCAATTTTATCCCCGTGGGATTTACATTCTACCCACACACATTTGGAACTCTCCTAGGGTACCCTCACACATATTATTCCCTCATTTAGTGGATATTTTCACAAAAAAGTGAAATTTTTAAAAATCCAGTAAATTGGCTTAAAACGACTAAATATCAAGGGCTCATTGGGCGAATCACTCTGGAACTGAAATCGGAATGCTCACTGACATTTTCCCTATCTTGAAAGTCTGATAAACGCCGGAAAAATTACTAAGTCCAAAAAAAAATTTTTTTCAACTTTTTTCAATTTTATCCCCATGGGATTTATATTCTACCCACACACATTTGGAACTCTCCTGGGGTACCCTCACACATATTATTCCCTCATTTAGTTGATATTTTCATAAAAAAAGTGAAATTTTCAAAAATCCAGAAAATTGGCTGAAAACGACTAAATATTAAGGACTCATTGGGCGAATCACTCTGGAACTGAAATCAGAACGCTCACTGACATTTCCCCTATCTGAAAGTCTGATAAACGCCGGAAAAATTACGAAGTCCAAAAAAAAATTTTTTTCAACTTTTTTCAATTTTATCCCTGTCGGATTTATATTCTACCCACACACATTTGGAACTCTCCTGGGGTACCCTCACACATATTATTCCCTCATTTAGTTGATATTTTCACAAAAAAGTGAAATTTTCAAAAATCCAGAAAATTGGCTGAAAACGACTAAATATCAAGGTCTCATTGGGTGAATCGCTCTGGAACTGAAATCGGAATGCTCACTGACATTTCCAGTATCTGAAAGTCTGATAAACGCCGGAAAAATTACTAAGTCCAAAAAAAAATTTTTTTCAACTTTTTTCAATTTCACCCCCGTGGGATATATATTCTACCCACACACATTTGGAACTCTCCTGGGGTACCCTCACACATATTATTCCCTCATTTAGTGGATATTTTCACAAAAAAGTGAAATTTTCAAAAATCCAGAAAATTGGCTGAAAAAGACTAAATATTAAGGACTCATTGGGCGAATCGCTCTGGAACTGAAATCGGAATGCTCACTGACATTTTCCCTATCTGAAAGTCTGATAAACGCCAGAAAAATTACTAAGTCGAAAAAAAAATTTTTTTCAACTTTTTTCAATTTTATCCCCGTGGGATTTACATTCTACCCACACACATTTGGAACTCTCCTGGGGTACCCTCACACATATTATTCCCTCATTTAGTGGATATTTTCACAAAAAAGTGAAATTTTCAAAAATCCAGAAAATTGGCTGAAAACGACTAAATATTAAGGACTCATTGGGCGAATCACTCTGGAACTGAAATCAGAACGCTCACTGACATTTCCCCTATCTGAAAGTCTGATAAACGCCGGAAAAATTACGAAGTCCAAAAAAAATTTTTTTTCAACTTTTTTCAATTTTATCCCTGTGGGATTTATATTCTACCCACACACATTTGGAGCTCTCCTGGGGTACCCTCACACATATTATTCCCTCATTTAGTGGATATTTTCACAAAAAAGTGAAATTTTCAAAAATCCAGAAAATTGGCTGAAAACGACTAAATATCAAGGTCTCATTGGGTGAATCGCTCTGGAACTGAAATCGGAATGCTCACTGACATTTCCAGTATCTGAAAGTCTGATAAACGCCGGAAAAATTACTAAGTCCAAAAAAAAATTTTTTTCAACTTTTTTCAATTTCACCCCCGTGGGATATATATTCTACCCACACACATTTGGAACTCTCCTGGGGTACCCTCACACATATTATTCCCTCATTTAGTGGATATTTTCACAAAAAAGTGAAATTTTCAAAAATCCAGAAAATTGGCTGAAAAAGACTAAATATTAAGGACTCATTGGGCGAATCGCTCTGGAACTGAAATCGGAATGCTCACTGACATTTTCCCTATCTGAAAGTCTGATAAACGCCAGAAAAATTACTAAGTCGAAAAAAAAAATTTTTTCAACTTTTTTCAATTTTATCCCCGTGGGATTTACATTCTACCCACACACATTTGGAACTCTCCTGGGGTACCCTCACACATATTATTCCCTCATTTAGTGGATATTTTCACAAAAAAGTGAAATTTTCAAAAATCCAGAAAATTGGCTGAAAACGACTAAATATTAAGGACTCATTGGGCGAATCACTCTGGAACTGAAATTGGAACGCTCACTGACATTTTCCCTATCTGAAAGTCTGATAAACACTGGAAAAATTACTAAGTCCAAAAAAAAATTTTTTTCAACTTTTTTCAATTTCACCCCCGTGGGATACATATTCTACCCACACACATTTGGAACTCTCCTGGGGTACCCTCACACATATTATTCCCTCATTTAGTGGATATTTTCACAAAAAAGTTAAATTTTTAAAAATCCAGAAAATTGGCTTAAAACGACTAAATATCAAGGACTCATTGGGTGAATCGCTCTGGAACTGAAATCGGAACGCTCACTGACATTTTCCCTATCTGAAATTCTGATAAACGCCGGAAAAATTACTAAGTCCAAAAAAAAATTTTTTTCAACTTTTTTCAATTTTATCCCCATGGGATTTATATTCTACCCACACACATTTGGAACTCTCCTGGGGTACCCTCACACATATTATTCCCTCATTTAGTTGATATTTTCACAAAAAAGTGAAATTTTCAAAAATCCAGAAAATTGGCTGAAAACGACTAAATATTAAGGACTCATTGGGCGAATCGCTCTGGAACTGAAATCGGAACACTCACTGACATTTTCCCTATCTGAAAGTCTGATAAACGCTGGAAAAATTACTAAGTCCAAAAAAAAATTTTTTTCAACTTTTTTCAATTTTATCCCCATGGGATTTATATTCTACCCACACACATTTGGAACTCTCCTGGGGTACCCTCACACATATTATTCCCTCATTTAGTTGATATTTTCATAAAAAAAGTGAAATTTTCAAAAATCCAGAAAATTGGCTGAAAACGACTAAATATTAAGGACTCATTGGGCGAATCACTCTGGAACTGAAATCAGAACGCTCACTGACATTTCCCCTATCTGAAAGTCTGATAAACGCCGGAAAAATTACGAAGTCCAAAAAAAAATTTTTTTCAACTTTTTTCAATTTTATCCCTGTGGGATTTATATTCTACCCACACACATTTGGAACTCTCCTGGGGTACCCTCACACATATTATTCCCTCATTTAGTTGATATTTTCACAAAAAAGTGAAATTTTCAAAAATCCAGAAAATTGGCTGAAAACGACTAAATATCAAGGTCTCATTGGGTGAATCGCTCTGGAACTGAAATCGGAATGCTCACTGACATTTCCAGTATCTGAAAGTCTGATAAACGCCGGAAAATTTACTAAGTCCAAAAAAAAATTTTTTTCAACTTTTTTCAATTTCACCCCCGTGGGATATATATTCTACCCACACACATTTGGAACTCTCCTGGGGTACCCTCACACATATTATTCCCTCATTTAGTGGATATTTTCACAAAAAAGTGAAATTTTCAAAAATCCAGAAAATTGGCTGAAAAAGACTAAATATTAAGGACTCATTGGGCGAATCGCTCTGGAACTGAAATCGGAATGCTCACTGACATTTTCCCTATCTGAAAGTCTGATAAACGCCAGAAAAATTACTAAGTCGAAAAAAAAATTTTTTTCAACTTTTTTCAATTTTATCCCCGTGGGATTTACATTCTACCCACACACATTTGGAACTCTCCTGGGGTACCCTCACACATATTATTCCCTCATTTAGTGGATATTTTCACAAAAAAGTGAAATTTTCAAAAATCCAGAAAATTGGCTGAAAACGACTAAATATTAAGGACTCATTGGGCGAATCACTCTGGAACTGAAATCAGAACGCTCACTGACATTTCCCCTATCTGAAAGTCTGATAAACGCCGGAAAAATTACGAAGTCCAAAAAAAATTTTTTTTCAACTTTTTTCAATTTTATCCCTGTGGGATTTATATTCTACCCACACACATTTGGAGCTCTCCTGGGGTACCCTCACACATATTATTCCCTCATTTAGTGGATATTTTCACAAAAAAGTGAAATTTTCAAAAATCCAGAAAATTGGCTGAAAACGACTAAATATCAAGGTCTCATTGGGTGAATCGCTCTGGAACTGAAATCGGAATGCTCACTGACATTTCCAGTATCTGAAAGTCTGATAAACGCCGGAAAAATTACTAAGTCCAAAAAAAAATTTTTTTCAACTTTTTTCAATTTCACCCCCGTGGGATATATATTCTACCCACACACATTTGGAACTCTCCTGGGGTACCCTCACACATATTATTCCCTCATTTAGTGGATATTTTCACAAAAAAGTGAAATTTTCAAAAATCCAGAAAATTGGCTGAAAACGACTAAATATCAAGGACTCATGGGGCGAATCGCTCTGGAACTGAAATTGGAACGCTCACTGACATTTTCCCTATCTGAAAGTCTGATAAACACTGGAAAAATTACTAAGTCCAAAAAAAATTTTTTTTCAACTTTTTTCAATTTCACCCCCGTGGGATATATATTCTACCCACACACATTTGGAACTCTCCTGGGGTACCCTCACACATATTATTCCCTCATTTAGTGGATATTTTCACAAAAAAGTGAAATTTTCAAAAATCCAGAAAATTGGCTGAAAAAACTAAATATTAAGGACTCATTGGGCGAATCGCTCTGGAACTGAAATCGGAATGCTCACTGACATTTTCCCTATCTGAAAGTCTGATAAACGCCAGAAAAATTACTAAGTCCAAAAAAAATTTTTTTTCAACTTTTTTCAATTTCACCCCCGTATATATTCTACCCACACACATTTGGAACTCTCCTGGGGTACCCTCACACATATTATTCCCTCATTTAGTGGATATTTTCACAAAAAAGTTAAATTTTTAAAAATCCAGAAAATTGGCTTAAAACGACTAAATATCAAGGACTCATTGGGCGAATCGCTCTGGAACTGAAATCGGAACGCTCACTGACATTTTCCCTATCTGAAAGTCTGATAAACGCCGGAAAAATTACTGAGTCCAAAAACAAAATTTTTTCAACTGTTTTCAATTTTATCCCCGTGGGATTTATGTTCTACCCACACACATTTGGAACTCTCCTGGGGTACCCTCACACATATTATTCCCTCATTTAGTGGATATTTTCACAAAAAAGTGAAATTTTCAAAAATCCAGAAAATTGGCTGAAAACGACTAAATATCAAGGTCTCATTGGGTGAATCACTCTGGAACTGAAATCGGAATGCTCACTGACATTTCCAGTATCTGAAAGTCTGATAAACGCCGGAAAAATGACTAAGTCCAAAAAAAAATTTTTTTCAACTTTTTTCAATTTTACCCCCGTGGGATATATATTCTACCTACACACATTTGGAACTCTCCTGGGGTACCCTCACACATATTATTCCCTCATTTAGTGGATATTTTCACAAAAAAGTGAAATTTTTAAAAATCCAGTAAATTGGCTTAAAAGACTAAATATCAAGGGCTCATTGGGCGAATCACTCTGGAACTGAAATCGGAATGCTCACTGACATTTTCCCTATCTGAAAGTCTGATAAACGCCGGAAAAATTACTAAGTCCAAAAAAAAATTTTTTTCAACTTTTTTCAATTTTATCCCCGTGGGATTTACATTCTACCCACACACATTTGGAACTCTCCTAGGGTACCCTCACACATATTATTCCCTCATTTAGTGGATATTTTCACAAAAAAGTGAAATTTTTAAAAATCCAGTAAATTGGCTTAAAACGACTAAATATCAAGGGCTCATTGGGCGAATCACTCTGGAACTGAAATCGGAATGCTCACTGACATTTTCCCTATCTTGAAAGTCTGATAAACGCCGGAAAAATTACTAAGTCCAAAAAAAAATTTTTTTCAACTTTTTTCAATTTTATCCCCATGGGATTTATATTCTACCCACACACATTTGGAACTCTCCTGGGGTACCCTCACACATATTATTCCCTCATTTAGTTGATATTTTCATAAAAAAAGTGAAATTTTCAAAAATCCAGAAAATTGGCTGAAAACGACTAAATATTAAGGACTCATTGGGCGAATCACTCTGGAACTGAAATCAGAACGCTCACTGACATTTCCCCTATCTGAAAGTCTGATAAACGCCGGAAAAATTACGAAGTCCAAAAAAAAATTTTTTTCAACTTTTTTCAATTTTATCCCTGTCGGATTTATATTCTACCCACACACATTTGGAACTCTCCTGGGGTACCCTCACACATATTATTCCCTCATTTAGTTGATATTTTCACAAAAAAGTGAAATTTTCAAAAATCCAGAAAATTGGCTGAAAACGACTAAATATCAAGGTCTCATTGGGTGAATCGCTCTGGAACTGAAATCGGAATGCTCACTGACATTTCCAGTATCTGAAAGTCTGATAAACGCCGGAAAAATTACTAAGTCCAAAAAAAAATTTTTTTCAACTTTTTTCAATTTCACCCCCGTGGGATATATATTCTACCCACACACATTTGGAACTCTCCTGGGGTACCCTCACACATATTATTCCCTCATTTAGTGGATATTTTCACAAAAAAGTGAAATTTTCAAAAATCCAGAAAATTGGCTGAAAAAGACTAAATATTAAGGACTCATTGGGCGAATCGCTCTGGAACTGAAATCGGAATGCTCACTGACATTTTCCCTATCTGAAAGTCTGATAAACGCCAGAAAAATTACTAAGTCGAAAAAAAAATTTTTTTCAACTTTTTTCAATTTTATCCCCGTGGGATTTACATTCTACCCACACACATTTGGAACTCTCCTGGGGTACCCTCACACATATTATTCCCTCATTTAGTGGATATTTTCACAAAAAAGTGAAATTTTCAAAAATCCAGAAAATTGGCTGAAAACGACTAAATATTAAGGACTCATTGGGCGAATCACTCTGGAACTGAAATCAGAACGCTCACTGACATTTCCCCTATCTGAAAGTCTGATAAACGCCGGAAAAATTACGAAGTCCAAAAAAAATTTTTTTTCAACTTTTTTCAATTTTATCCCTGTGGGATTTATATTCTACCCACACACATTTGGAGCTCTCCTGGGGTACCCTCACACATATTATTCCCTCATTTAGTGGATATTTTCACAAAAAAGTGAAATTTTCAAAAATCCAGAAAATTGGCTGAAAACGACTAAATATCAAGGTCTCATTGGGTGAATCGCTCTGGAACTGAAATCGGAATGCTCACTGACATTTCCAGTATCTGAAAGTCTGATAAACGCCGGAAAAATTACTAAGTCCAAAAAAAAATTTTTTTCAACTTTTTTCAATTTCACCCCCGTGGGATATATATTCTACCCACACACATTTGGAACTCTCCTGGGGTACCCTCACACATATTATTCCCTCATTTAGTGGATATTTTCACAAAAAAGTGAAATTTTCAAAAATCCAGAAAATTGGCTGAAAAAGACTAAATATTAAGGACTCATTGGGCGAATCGCTCTGGAACTGAAATCGGAATGCTCACTGACATTTTCCCTATCTGAAAGTCTGATAAACGCCAGAAAAATTACTAAGTCGAAAAAAAAAATTTTTTCAACTTTTTTCAATTTTATCCCCGTGGGATTTACATTCTACCCACACACATTTGGAACTCTCCTGGGGTACCCTCACACATATTATTCCCTCATTTAGTGGATATTTTCACAAAAAAGTGAAATTTTCAAAAATCCAGAAAATTGGCTGAAAACGACTAAATATTAAGGACTCATTGGGCGAATCACTCTGGAACTGAAATCAGAACGCTCACTGACATTTCCCCTATCTGAAAGTCTGATAAACGCCGGAAAAATTACGAAGTCCAAAAAAAATTTTTTTTCAACTTTTTTCAATTTTATCCCTGTGGGATTTATATTCTACCCACACACATTTGGAGCTCTCCTGGGGTACCCTCACACATATTATTCCCTCATTTAGTGGATATTTTCACAAAAAAGTGAAATTTTCAAAAATCCAGAAAATTGGCTGAAAACGACTAAATATCAAGGACTCATGGGGCGAATCGCTCTGGAACTGAAATTGGAACGCTCACTGACATTTTCCCTATCTGAAAGTCTGATAAACACTGGAAAAATTACTAAGTCCAAAAAAAATTTTTTTTCAACTTTTTTCAATTTCACCCCCGTGGGATATATATTCTACCCACACACATTTGGAACTCTCCTGGGGTACCCTCACACATATTATTCCCTCATTTAGTGGATATTTTCACAAAAAAGTGAAATTTTCAAAAATCCAGAAAATTGGCTGAAAAAACTAAATATTAAGGACTCATTGGGCGAATCGCTCTGGAACTGAAATCGGAATGCTCACTGACATTTTCCCTATCTGAAAGTCTGATAAACGCCAGAAAAATTACTAAGTCCAAAAAAAATTTTTTTTCAACTTTTTTCAATTTCACCCCCGTGGGATATATATTCTACCCACACACATTTGGAACTCTCCTGGGGTACCCTCACACATATTATTCCCTCATTTAGTGGATATTTTCACAAAAAAGTTAAATTTTTAAAAATCCAGAAAATTGGCTTAAAACGACTAAATATCAAGGACTCATTGGGCGAATCGCTCTGGAACTGAAATCGGAACGCTCACTGACATTTTCCCTATCTGAAAGTCTGATAAACGCCGGAAAAATTACTGAGTCCAAAAACAAAATTTTTTCAACTGTTTTCAATTTTATCCCCGTGGGATTTATGTTCTACCCACACACATTTGGAACTCTCCTGGGGTACCCTCACACATATTATTCCCTCATTTAGTGGATATTTTCACAAAAAAGTGAAATTTTCAAAAATCCAGAAAATTGGCTGAAAACGACTAAATATCAAGGTCTCATTGGGTGAATCACTCTGGAACTGAAATCGGAATGCTCACTGACATTTCCAGTATCTGAAAGTCTGATAAACGCCGGAAAAATGACTAAGTCCAAAAAAAAATTTTTTTCAACTTTTTTCAATTTTACCCCCGTGGGATATATATTCTACCTACACACATTTGGAACTCTCCTGGGGTACCCTCACACATATTATTCCCTCATTTAGTGGATATTTTCACAAAAAAGTGAAATTTTTAAAAATCCAGTAAATTGGCTTAAAAGACTAAATATCAAGGGCTCATTGGGCGAATCACTCTGGAACTGAAATCGGAATGCTCACTGACATTTTCCCTATCTGAAAGTCTGATAAACGCCGGAAAAATTACTAAGTCCAAAAAAAAATTTTTTTCAACTTTTTTCAATTTTATCCCCGTGGGATTTACATTCTACCCACACACATTTGGAACTCTCCTAGGGTACCCTCACACATATTATTCCCTCATTTAGTGGATATTTTCACAAAAAAGTGAAATTTTTAAAAATCCAGTAAATTGGCTTAAAACGACTAAATATCAAGGGCTCATTGGGCGAATCACTCTGGAACTGAAATCGGAATGCTCACTGACATTTTCCCTATCTTGAAAGTCTGATAAATGCCGGAAAAATTACTAAGTCCAAAAAAAAATTTTTTTCAACTTTTTTCAATTTTATCCCCGTGGGATTTACATTCTACCCACACACATTTGGAACTCTCCTAGGGTACCCTCACACATATTATTCCCTCATTTAGTGGATATTTTCACAAAAAAGTGAAATTTTCAAAAATCCAGAAAATTGGCTGAAAACGACTAAATATCAAGGACTCATGGGGCGAATCGCTCTGGAACTGAAATTGGAACGCTCACTGACATTTTCCCTATCTGAAAGTCTGATAAACACTGGAAAAATTACTAAGTCCAAAAAAAAATTTTTTTCAACTTTTTTCAATTTCACCCCCGTGGGATACATATTCTACCCACACACATTTGGAACTCTCCTGGGGTACCCTCACACATATTATTCCCTCATTTAGTGGATATTTTCACAAAAAAGTTAAATTTTTAAAAATCCAGAAAATTGGCTTAAAACGACTAAATATCAAGGACTCATTGGGTGAATCGCTCTGGAACTGAAATCGGAACGCTCACTGACATTTTCCCTATCTGAAATTCTGATAAACGCCGGAAAAATTACTAAGTCCAAAAAAAAATTTTTTTCAACTTTTTTCAATTTTATCCCCGTGGGATTTATGTTCTACCCACACACATTTGGAACTCTCCTGGGGTACCCTCACACATATTATTCAGTCATTTAGTGGATATTTTCACAAAAAAGTGAAATTTTCAAAAATCCAGAAAATTGGCTGAAAACGACTAAATATTAAGGACTCATTGGGCGAATCGCTCTGGAACTGAAATCGGAACGCTCACTGACATTTTCCCTATCTGAAAGTCTGATAAACGCTGGAAAAATTACTAAGTCCAAAAAAAAATTTTTTTCAACTTTTTTCAATTTTATCCCCATGGGATTTATATTCTACCCACACACATTTGGAACTCTCCTGGGGTACCCTCACACATATTATTCCCTCATTTAGTTGATATTTTCACAAAAAAGTGAAATTTTCAAAAATCCAGAAAATTGGCTGAAAACGACTAAATATTAAGGACTCATTGGGCGAATCACTCTGGAACTGAAATCAGAACGCTCACTGACATTTCCCCTATCTGAAAGTCTGATAAACGCCGGAAAAATTACGAAGTCCAAAAAAAAATTTTTTTCAACTTTTTTCAATTTTATCCCTGTGGGATTTATATTCTACCCACACACATTTGGAACTCTCCTGGGGTACCCTCACACATATTATTCCCTCATTTAGTTGATATTTTCACAAAAAAGTGAAATTTTCAAAAATCCAGAAAATTGGCTGAAAACGACTAAATATCAAGGTCTCATTGGGTGAATCGCTCTGGAACTGAAATCGGAATGCTCACTGACATTTCCAGTATCTGAAAGTCTGATAAACGCCGGAAAAATTACTAAGTCCAAAAAAAAATTTTTTTCAACTTTTTTCAATTTCACCCCCGTGGGATATATATTCTACCCACACACATTTGGAACTCTCCTGGGGTACCCTCACACATATTATTCCCTCATTTAGTGGATATTTTCACAAAAAAGTGAAATTTTCAAAAATCCAGAAAATTGGCTGAAAAAGACTAAATATTAAGGACTCATTGGGCGAATCGCTCTGGAACTGAAATCGGAATGCTCACTGACATTTTCCCTATCTGAAAGTCTGATAAACGCCAGAAAAATTACTAAGTCGAAAAAAAAATTTTTTTCAACTTTTTTCAATTTTATCCCCGTGGGATTTACATTCTACCCACACACATTTGGAACTCTCCTGGGGTACCCTCACACATATTATTCCCTCATTTAGTGGATATTTTCACAAAAAAGTGAAATTTTCAAAAATCCAGAAAATTGGCTGAAAACGACTAAATATTAAGGACTCATTGGGCGAATCACTCTGGAACTGAAATCAGAACGCTCACTGACATTTCCCCTATCTGAAAGTCTGATAAACGCCGGAAAAATTACGAAGTCCAAAAAAAATTTTTTTTCAACTTTTTTCAATTTTATCCCTGTGGGATTTATATTCTACCCACACACATTTGGAGCTCTCCTGGGGTACCCTCACACATATTATTCCCTCATTTAGTGGATATTTTCACAAAAAAGTGAAATTTTCAAAAATCCAGAAAATTGGCTGAAAACGACTAAATATCAAGGTCTCATTGGGTGAATCGCTCTGGAACTGAAATCGGAATGCTCACTGACATTTCCAGTATCTGAAAGTCTGATAAACGCCAGAAAAATTACTAAGTCGAAAAAAAAATTTTTTTCAACTTTTTTCAATTTTATCCCCGTGGGATTTACATTCTACCCACACACATTTGGAACTCTCCTGGGGTACCCTCACACATATTATTCCCTCATTTAGTGGATATTTTCACAAAAAAGTGAAATTTTCAAAAATCCAGAAAATTGGCTGAAAACGACTAAATATTAAGGACTCATTGGGCGAATCACTCTGGAACTGAAATCAGAACGCTCACTGACATTTCCCCTATCTGAAAGTCTGATAAACGCCGGAAAAATTACGAAGTCCAAAAAAAATTTTTTTTCAACTTTTTTCAATTTTATCCCTGTGGGATTTATATTCTACCCACACACATTTGGAGCTCTCCTGGGGTACCCTCACACATATTATTCCCTCATTTAGTGGATATTTTCACAAAAAAGTGAAATTTTCAAAAATCCAGAAAATTGGCTGAAAACGACTAAATATCAAGGACTCATGGGGCGAATCGCTCTGGAACTGAAATTGGAACGCTCACTGACATTTTCCCTATCTGAAAGTCTGATAAACACTGGAAAAATTACTAAGTCCAAAAAAAATTTTTTTTCAACTTTTTTCAATTTCACCCCCGTGGGATATATATTCTACCCACACACATTTGGAACTCTCCTGGGGTACCCTCACACATATTATTCCCTCATTTAGTGGATATTTTCACAAAAAAGTGAAATTTTCAAAAATCCACAAAATTGGCTGAAAAAACTAAATATTAAGGACTCATTGGGCGAATCGCTCTGGAACTGAAATCGGAATGCTCACTGACATTTTCCCTATCTGAAAGTCTGATAAACGCCGGAAAAATTACTAAGTCCAAAAAAAAAAATTTTTCAACTTTTTTCAATTTTATCCCCATGGGATTTATATTCTACCCACACACATTTGGAACTCTCCTGGGGTACCCTCACACATATTATTCCCTCATTTAGTGGATATTTTCACAAAAAAGTGAAATTTTCAAAAATCCAGAAAATTGGCTGAAAACGACTAAATATTAAGGACTCATTGGGCGAATCGCTCTGGAATTGAAATCGGAACGCTCACTGACATTTTCCCTATCTGAAAGTCTGATAAACGCCGGAAAAATTACTAAGTCCAAAAAAAAATTTTTTTCAACTTTTTTCAATTTTATCCCTGTGGGATTTATATTCTACCCACACACATTTGGAACTCTCCTGGGGTACCCTCACACATATTATTCCCTCATTTAGTTGATATTTTCACAAAAAAGTGAAATTTTCAAAAATCCAGAAAATTGGCTGAAAACGACTAAATATCAAGGTCTCATTGGGTGAATCGCTCTGGAACTGAAATCGGAATGCTCACTGACATTTCCAGTATCTGAAAGTCTGATAAACGCCGGAAAAATTACTAAGTCCAAAAAAAAATTTTTTTCAACTTTTTTCAATTTCACCCCCGTGGGATATATATTCTACCCACACACATTTGGAACTCTCCTGGGGTACCCTCACACATATTATTCCCTCATTTAGTGGATATTTTCACAAAAAAGTGAAATTTTCAAAAATCCAGAAAATTGGCTGAAAAAGACTAAATATTAAGGACTCATTGGGCGAATCGCTCTGGAACTGAAATCGGAATGCTCACTGACATTTTCCCTATCTGAAAGTCTGATAAACGCCAGAAAAATTACTAAGTCGAAAAAAAAATTTTTTTCAACTTTTTTCAATTTTATCCCCGTGGGATTTACATTCTACCCACACACATTTGGAACTCTCCTGGGGTACCCTCACACATATTATTCCCTCATTTAGTGGATATTTTCACAAAAAAGTGAAATTTTCAAAAATCCAGAAAATTGGCTGAAAACGACTAAATATTAAGGACTCATTGGGCGAATCACTCTGGAACTGAAATCAGAACGCTCACTGACATTTCCCCTATCTGAAAGTCTGATAAACGCCGGAAAAATTACGAAGTCCAAAAAAAATTTTTTTTCAACTTTTTTCAATTTTATCCCTGTGGGATTTATATTCTACCCACACACATTTGGAGCTCTCCTGGGGTACCCTCACACATATTATTCCCTCATTTAGTGGATATTTTCACAAAAAAGTGAAATTTTCAAAAATCCAGAAAATTGGCTGAAAACGACTAAATATCAAGGTCTCATTGGGTGAATCGCTCTGGAACTGAAATCGGAATGCTCACTGACATTTCCAGTATCTGAAAGTCTGATAAACGCCGGAAAAATTACTAAGTCCAAAAAAAAATTTTTTTCAACTTTTTTCAATTTCACCCCCGTGGGATATATATTCTACCCACACACATTTGGAACTCTCCTGGGGTACCCTCACACATATTATTCCCTCATTTAGTGGATATTTTCACAAAAAAGTGAAATTTTCAAAAATCCAGAAAATTGGCTGAAAAAGACTAAATATTAAGGACTCATTGGGCGAATCGCTCTGGAACTGAAATCGGAATGCTCACTGACATTTTCCCTATCTGAAAGTCTGATAAACGCCAGAAAAATTACTAAGTCGAAAAAAAAATTTTTTTCAACTTTTTTCAATTTTATCCCCGTGGGATTTACATTCTACCCACACACATTTGGAACTCTCCTGGGGTACCCTCACACATATTATTCCCTCATTTAGTGGATATTTTCACAAAAAAGTGAAATTTTCAAAAATCCAGAAAATTGGCTGAAAACGACTAAATATTAAGGACTCATTGGGCGAATCACTCTGGAACTGAAATCAGAACGCTCACTGACATTTCCCCTATCTGAAAGTCTGATAAACGCCGGAAAAATTACGAAGTCCAAAAAAAAATTTTTTTCAACTTTTTTCAATTTTATCCCTGTGGGATTTATATTCTACCCACACACATTTGGAGCTCTCCTGGGGTACCCTCACACATATTATTCCCTCATTTAGTGGATATTTTCACAAAAAAGTGAAATTTTCAAAAATCCAGAAAATTGGCTGAAAACGACTAAATATCAAGGACTCATGGGGCGAATCGCTCTGGAACTGAAATTGGAACGCTCACTGACATTTTCCCTATCTGAAAGTCTGATAAACACTGGAAAAATTACTAAGTCCAAAAAAAATTTTTTTTCAACTTTTTTCAATTTCACCCCCGTGGGATATATATTCTACCCACACACATTTGGAACTCTCCTGGGGTACCCTCACACATATTATTCCCTCATTTAGTGGATATTTTCACAAAAAAGTGAAATTTTCAAAAATCCAGAAAATTGGCTGAAAAAACTAAATATTAAGGACTCATTGGGCGAATCGCTCTGGAACTGAAATCGGAATGCTCACTGACATTTTCCCTATCTGAAAGTCTGATAAACGCCGGAAAAATTACTAAGTCCAAAAAAAAAAATTTTTCAACTTTTTTCAATTTTATCCCCATGGGATTTATATTCTACCCACACACATTTGGAACTCTCCTGGGGTACCCTCACACATATTATTCCCTCATTTAGTGGATATTTTCACAAAAAAGTGAAATTTTCAAAAATCCAGAAAATTGGCTGAAAACGACTAAATATTAAGGACTCATTGGGCGAATCGCTCTGGAATTGAAATCGGAACGCTCACTGACATTTTCCCTATCTGAAAGTCTGATAAACGCCGGAAAAATTACTAAGTCCAAAAAAAAATTTTTTTCAACTTTTTTCAATTTTATCCCTGTGGGATTTATATTCTACCCACACACATTTGGAACTCTCCTGGGGTACCCTCACACATATTATTCCCTCATTTAGTTGATATTTTCACAAAAAAGTGAAATTTTCAAAAATCCAGAAAATTGGCTGAAAACGACTAAATATCAAGGTCTCATTGGGTGAATCGCTCTGGAACTGAAATCGGAATGCTCACTGACATTTCCAGTATCTGAAAGTCTGATAAACGCCGGAAAAATTACTAAGTCCAAAAAAAAATTTTTTTCAACTTTTTTCAATTTCACCCCCGTGGGATATATATTCTACCCACACACATTTGGAACTCTCCTGGGGTACCCTCACACATATTATTCCCTCATTTAGTGGATATTTTCACAAAAAAGTGAAATTTTCAAAAATTCAGAAAATTGGCTGAAAAAGACTAAATATTAAGGACTCATTGGGCGAATCGCTCTGGAACTGAAATCGGAATGCTCACTGACATTTTCCCTATCTGAAAGTCTGATAAACGCCAGAAAAATTACTAAGTCGAAAAAAAAATTTTTTTCAACTTTTTTCAATTTTATCCCCGTGGGATTTACATTCTACCCACACACATTTGGAACTCTCCTGGGGTACCCTCACACATATTATTCCCTCATTTAGTGGATATTTTCACAAAAAAGTGAAATTTTCAAAAATCCAGAAAATTGGCTGAAAACGACTAAATATTAAGGACTCATTGGGCGAATCACTCTGGAACTGAAATCAGAACGCTCACTGACATTTCCCCTATCTGAAAGTCTGATAAACGCCGGAAAAATTACGAAGTCCAAAAAAAATTTTTTTTCAACTTTTTTCAATTTTATCCCTGTGGGATTTATATTCTACCCACACACATTTGGAGCTCTCCTGGGGTACCCTCACACATATTATTCCCTCATTTAGTGGATATTTTCACAAAAAAGTGAAATTTTCAAAAATCCAGAAAATTGGCTGAAAACGACTAAATATCAAGGTCTCATTGGGTGAATCGCTCTGGAACTGAAATCGGAATGCTCACTGACATTTCCAGTATCTGAAAGTCTGATAAACGCCGGAAAAATTACTAAGTCCAAAAAAAAATTTTTTTCAACTTTTTTCAATTTCACCCCCGTGGGATATATATTCTACCCACACACATTTGGAACTCTCCTGGGGTACCCTCACACATATTATTCCCTCATTTAGTGGATATTTTCACAAAAAAGTGAAATTTTCAAAAATCCAGAAAATTGGCTGAAAAAGACTAAATATTAAGGACTCATTGGGCGAATCGCTCTGGAACTGAAATCGGAATGCTCACTGACATTTTCCCTATCTGAAAGTCTGATAAACGCCAGAAAAATTACTAAGTCGAAAAAAAAATTTTTTTCAACTTTTTTCAATTTTATCCCCGTGGGATTTACATTCTACCCACACACATTTGGAACTCTCCTGGGGTACCCTCACACATATTATTCCCTCATTTAGTGGATATTTTCACAAAAAAGTGAAATTTTCAAAAATCCAGAAAATTGGCTGAAAACGACTAAATATTAAGGACTCATTGGGCGAATCACTCTGGAACTGAAATCAGAACGCTCACTGACATTTCCCCTATCTGAAAGTCTGATAAACGCCGGAAAAATTACGAAGTCCAAAAAAAATTTTTTTTCAACTTTTTTCAATTTTATCCCTGTGGGATTTATATTCTACCCACACACATTTGGAGCTCTCCTGGGGTACCCTCACACATATTATTCCCTCATTTAGTGGATATTTTCACAAAAAAGTGAAATTTTCAAAAATCCAGAAAATTGGCTGAAAACGACTAAATATCAAGGTCTCATTGGGTGAATCGCTCTGGAACTGAAATCGGAATGCTCACTGACATTTCCAGTATCTGAAAGTCTGATAAACGCCGGAAAAATTACTAAGTCCAAAAAAAAATTTTTTTCAACTTTTTTCAATTTCACCCCCGTGGGATATATATTCTACCCACACACATTTGGAACTCTCCTGGGGTACCCTCACACATATTATTCCCTCATTTAGTGGATATTTTCACAAAAAAGTGAAATTTTCAAAAATCCAGAAAATTGGCTGAAAAAGACTAAATATTAAGGACTCATTGGGCGAATCGCTCTGGAACTGAAATCGGAATGCTCACTGACATTTTCCCTATCTGAAAGTCTGATAAACGCCAGAAAAATTACTAAGTCGAAAAAAAAATTTTTTTCAACTTTTTTCAATTTTATCCCCGTGGGATTTACATTCTACCCACACACATTTGGAACTCTCCTGGGGTACCCTCACACATATTATTCCCTCATTTAGTGGATATTTTCACAAAAAAGTGAAATTTTCAAAAATCCAGAAAATTGGCTGAAAACGACTAAATATTAAGGACTCATTGGGCGAATCACTCTGGAACTGAAATCAGAACGCTCACTGACATTTCCCCTATCTGAAAGTCTGATAAACGCCGGAAAAATTACGAAGTCCAAAAAAAATTTTTTTTCAACTTTTTTCAATTTTATCCCTGTGGGATTTATATTCTACCCACACACATTTGGAGCTCTCCTGGGGTACCCTCACACATATTATTCCCTCATTTAGTGGATATTTTCACAAAAAAGTGAAATTTTCAAAAATCCAGAAAATTGGCTGAAAACGACTAAATATCAAGGACTCATGGGGCGAATCGCTCTGGAACTGAAATTGGAACGCTCACTGACATTTTCCCTATCTGAAAGTCTGATAAACACTGGAAAAATTACTAAGTCCAAAAAAAATTTTTTTTCAACTTTTTTCAATTTCACCCCCGTGGGATATATATTCTACCCACACACATTTGGAACTCTCCTGGGGTACCCTCACACATATTATTCCCTCATTTAGTGGATATTTTCACAAAAAAGTGAAATTTTCAAAAATCCAGAAAATTGGCTGAAAAAACTAAATATTAAGGACTCATTGGGCGAATCGCTCTGGAACTGAAATCGGAATGCTCACTGACATTTTCCCTATCTGAAAGTCTGATAAACGCCGGAAAAATTACTAAGTCCAAAAAAAAAAATTTTTCAACTTTTTTCAATTTTATCCCCATGGGATTTATATTCTACCCACACACATTTGGAACTCTCCTGGGGTACCCTCACACATATTATTCCCTCATTTAGTGGATATTTTCACAAAAAAGTGAAATTTTCAAAAATCCAGAAAATTGGCTGAAAACGACTAAATATTAAGGACTCATTGGGCGAATCACTCTGGAATTGAAATCGGAACGCTCACTGACATTTTCCCTATCTGAAAGTCTGATAAACGCCGGAAAAATTACTAAGTCCAAAAAAAAATTTTTTTCAACTTTTTTCAATTTTATCCCCGTGGGATTTATGTTCTACCCACACACATTTGGAACTCTCCTGGGGTACCCTCACACATATTATTCCCTCATTTAGTGGATATTTTCACAAAAAAGTGAAATTTTCAAAAATCCAGAAAATTGGCTGAAAACGACTAAATATTAAGGACTCATTGGGCGAATCACTCTGGAATTGAAATCGGAACGCTCACTGACATTTTCCCTATCTGAAAGTCTGATAAACGCCGGAAAAATTACTAAGTCCAAAAAAAAATTTTTTTCAACTTTTTTCAATTTTATCCCCGTGGGATTTATGTTCTACCCACACACATTTGGAACTCTCCTGGGGTACCCTCACACATATTATTCCCTCATTTAGTGGATATTTTCACAAAAAAGTGAAATTTTCAAAAATCCAGAAAATTGGCTGAAAACGACTAAATATTAAGGACTCATTGGGCGAATCGCTCTGGAACTGAAATCGGAATGCTCACTGACATTTTCCCTATCTGAAAGTCTGATAAACGCCGGAAAAATGACTAAGTCCAAAAAAAAATTTTTTTCAACTTTTTTCAATTTTATCCCCATGGGATTTATATTCTACCCACACACATTTGGAACTCTCCTGGGGTACCCTCACACATATTATTCCCTCATTTAGTGGATATTTTCACAAAAAAGTGAAATTTTCAAAAATCCAGAAAATTGGCTGAAAACGACTAAATATCAAGGACTCATGGGGCGAATCGCTCTGGAACTGAAATTGGAACGCTCACTGACATTTTCCCTATCTGAAAGTCTGATAAACACTGGAAAAATTACTAAGTCCAAAAAAAATTTTTTTTCAACTTTTTTCAATTTCACCCCCGTGGGATATATATTCTACCGACACACATTTGGAACTCTCCTGGGGTACCCTCACACATATTATTCCCTCATTTAGTGGATATTTTCACAAAAAAGTGAAATTTTCAAAAATCCAGAAAATTGGCTGAAAACGACTAAATATGAAGGACTCATTGGGCGAATCGCTCTGGAACTGAAATCGGAACGCTCACTGACATTTTCCCTATCTGAAAGTCTGATAAACGCCGGAAAAATTACTAAGTCCAAAAAAAAATTTTTTTCAACTTTTTTCAATTTTATCCCCATGGGATTTATATTCTACCCACACACATTTGGAACTCTCCTGGGGTACCCTCACACATATTATTCCCTCATTTAGTGGATATTTTCACAAAAAAGTGAAATTTTCAAAAATCCAGAAAATTGGCTGAAAACGACTAAATATTAAGGACTCATTGATCGAATCGCTCTGGAATTGAAATCGGAACGCTCACTGACATTTTCCCTATCTGAAAGTCTGATAAACGCCGGAAAAATTACTAAGTCCAAAAAAAAATTTTTTTCAACTTTTTTCAATTTTATCCCCGTGGGATTTACATTCTACCCACACACATTTGGAACTCTCCTGGGGTACCCTCACACATATTATTCCCTCATTTAGTGGATATTTTCACAAAAAAGTGAAATTTTCAAAAATCCAGAAAATTGGCTGAAAACGACTAAATATTAAGGGCTCATTGGGCGAATCACTCTGGAACTGAAATCAGAACGCTCACTGACATTTCCCCTATCTGAAAGTCTGATAAACGCTGGAAAAATTACTAAGTCCAAAAAAAAATTTTTTTCAACTTTTTTCAATTTTATCCCCATGGGATTTATATTCTACCCACACACATTTGGAACTCTCCTGGGGTACCCTCACACATATTATTCCCTCATTTAGTGGATATTTTCACAAAAAAGTGAAATTTTCAAAAATCCAGAAAATTGGCTGAAAACGACTAAATATCAAGGACTCATTGGGTGAATCGCTCTGGAACTGAAATCGGAATGCTCACTGACATTTCCAGTATCTGAAAGTCTGATAAACGCCGGAAAAATGACTAAGTCCAAAAAAAAATTTTTTTCAACTTTTTTCAATTTTATCCCCATGGGATTTATATTCTACCCACACACATTTGGAACTCTCCTGGGGTACCCTCACACATATTATTCCCTCATTTAGTGGATATTTTCACAAAAAAGTGAAATTTTCAAAAATCCAGAAAATTGGCTGAAAACGACTAAATATTAAGGACTCATTGGGCGAATCGCTCTGGAATTGAAATCGGAACGCTCACTGACATTTTCCCTATCTGAAAGTCTGATAAACGCCGGAAAAATTACTAAGTCCAAAAAAAAATTTTTTTCAACTTTTTTCAATTTTATCCCCGTGGGATTTACATTCTACCCACACACATTTGGAACTCTCCTGGGGTACCCTCACACATATTATTCCCTCATTTAGTGGATATTTTCCCAAAAAAGAGAAATTTTTAAAAATCCAGAAAATTGGCTTCAAATGACTAAATATCAAGGGCTCATTGGGCGAATCGCTCTGGAACTGAAATCAGAATGCTCACTGACATTTGCCCTATCTGAAAGTCTGATAAACGCTGGAAAAATTACTAAGTCCAAAAAAAAATTTTTTTCAACTTTTTTCAATTTTATCCCCTTGGGATTTATATTCTACCCACACACATTTGGAACTCTCCTGGGGTACCCTCACACATATTATTCCCTCATTTAGTGGATATTTTCACAAAAAAGTGAAATTTTCAAAAATCCAGAAAATTGGCTGAAAACGACTAAATATTAAGGACTCATTGGGCGAATCACTCTGGAACTGAAATCAGAACGCTCACTGACATTTCCCCTATCTGAAAGTCTGATAAACGCTGGAAAAATTACTAAGTCCAAAAAAAAATTTTTTTCAACTTTTTTCAATTTTATCCCCATGGGATTTATATTCTACCCACACACATTTGGAACTCTCCTGGGGTACCCTCACACATATTATTCCCTCATTTAGTGGATATTTTCACAAAAAAGTGAAATTTTCAAAAATCCAGAAAATTGGCTGAAAACGACTAAATATCAAGGACTCATTGGGTGAATCGCTCTGGAACTGAAATCGGAATGCTCACTGACATTTCCAGTATCTGAAAGTCTGATAAACGCCGGAAAAATGACTAAGTCCAAAAAAAAATTTTTTTTCAACTTTTTTCAATTTTATCCCCATGGGATTTATATTCTACCCACACACATTTGTAACTCTCCTGGGGTACCCTCACACATATTATTCCCTCATTTAGTGGATATTTTCCCAAAAAAGTGAAATTTTCAAAAATCCAGAAAATTGGCTGAAAACGACTAAATATGAAGGACTCATTGGGCGAATCGCTCTGGAACTGAAATCGGAACGCTCACTGACATTTTCCCTATCTGAAAGTCTGATAAACGCCGGAAAAATTACTAAGTCCAAAAAAAAATTTTTTTCAACTTTTTTCAATTTTATCCCCATGGGATTTATATTCTACCCACACACATTTGGAACTCTCCTGGGGTACCCTCACACATATTATTCCCTCATTTAGTGGATATTTTCACAAAAAAGTGAAATTTTCAAAAATCCAGAAAATTGGCTGAAAACGACTAAATATTAAGGACTCATTGATCGAATCGCTCTGGAATTGAAATCGGAACGCTCACTGACATTTTCCCTATCTGAAAGTCTGATAAACGCCGGAAAAATTACTAAGTCCAAAAAAAAATTTTTTTCAACTTTTTTCAATTTTATCCCCGTGGGATTTACATTCTACCCACACACATTTGGAACTCTCCTGGGGTACCCTCACACATATTATTCCCTCATTTAGTGGATATTTTCACAAAAAAGTGAAATTTTCAAAAATCCAGAAAATTGGCTGAAAACGACTAAATATTAAGGGCTCATTGGGCGAATCACTCTGGAACTGAAATCAGAACGCTCACTGACATTTCCCCTATCTGAAAGTCTGATAAACGCTGGAAAAATTACTAAGTCCAAAAAAAAATTTTTTTCAACTTTTTTCAATTTTATCCCCATGGGATTTATATTCTACCCACACACATTTGGAACTCTCCTGGGGTACCCTCACACATATTATTCCCTCATTTAGTGGATATTTTCACAAAAAAGTGAAATTTTCAAAAATCCAGAAAATTGGCTGAAAACGACTAAATATCAAGGACTCATTGGGTGAATCGCTCTGGAACTGAAATCGGAATGCTCACTGACATTTCCAGTATCTGAAAGTCTGATAAACGCCGGAAAAATGACTAAGTCCAAAAAAAAATTTTTTTCAACTTTTTTCAATTTTATCCCCATGGGATTTATATTCTACCCACACACATTTGGAACTCTCCTGGGGTACCCTCACACATATTATTCCCTCATTTAGTGGATATTTTCACAAAAAAGTGAAATTTTCAAAAATCCAGAAAATTGGCTGAAAACGACTAAATATTAAGGACTCATTGGGCGAATCGCTCTGGAATTGAAATCGGAACGCTCACTGACATTTTCCCTATCTGAAAGTCTGATAAACGCCGGAAAAATTACTAAGTCCAAAAAAAAATTTTTTTCAACTTTTTTCAATTTTATCCCCGTGGGATTTACATTCTACCCACACACATTTGGAACTCTCCTGGGGTACTCTCACACATATTATTCCCTCATTTAGTGGATATTTTCCCAAAAAAGTGAAATTTTTAAAAATCCAGAAAATTGGCTTCAAATGACTAAATATCAAGGGCTCATTGGGCGAATCGCTCTGGAACTGAAATCAGAATGCTCACTGACATTTGCCCTATCTGAAAGTCTGATAAACGCTGGAAAAATTACTAAGTCCAAAAAAAAATTTTTTTCAACTTTTTTCAATTTTATCCCCATGGGATTTATATTCTACCCACACACATTTGGAACTCTCCTGGGGTACCCTCACACATATTATTCCCTCATTTAGTGGATATTTTCACAAAAAAGTGAAATTTTCAAAAATCCAGAAAATTGGCTGAAAACGACTAAATATCAAGGACTCATTGGGTGAATCGCTCTGGAACTGAAATCGGAATGCTCACTGACATTTCCAGTATCTGAAAGTCTGATAAACGCCGGAAAAATGACTAAGTCCAAAAAAAAATTTTTTTTCAACTTTTTTCAATTTTATCCCCATGGGATTTATATTCTACCCACACACATTTGTAACTCTCCTGGGGTACCCTCACACATATTATTCCCTCATTTAGTGGATATTTTCCCAAAAAAGTGAAATTTTCAAAAATCCAGAAAATTGGCTGAAAACGACTAAATATCAAGGACTCATTGGGCGAATCGCTCTGGAACTGAAATCGGAACGCTCACTGACATTTTCCCTATCTGAAAGTCTGATAAACGCCGGAAAAATCACTAAGTCCAAAAAAAAATTTTTTTCAACTTTTTTCAATTTTATCCCCGTGGGATTTATATTCTACCCACACACATTTGGAACTCTCCTGGGGTACCCTCACACATATTATTCCCTCATTTAGTGGATATTTTCACAAAAAAGTGAAATTTTCAAAAATCCAGAAAATTGGCTGAAAACGACTAAATATTAAGGACTCATTGGGTGAATCGCTCTGGAATTGAAATCGGAATGCTCACTGACATTTTCCCTATCTGAAAGTCTGATAAACGCTGGAAAAATTACTAAGTCCAAAAAAAAAATTTTTTAAACTTTTTTCAATTTCACCCCCGTGGGATATATATTCTACCCACACACATTTGGAACTCTCCTGGGGTACCCTCACACATATTATTCCCTCATTTAGTGGATATTTTCACAAAAAAGTGAAATTTTCAAAAATCCAGAAAATTGGCTGAAAACGACTAAATATGAAGGACTCATTGGGCGAATCGCTCTGGAACTGAAATCGGAACGCTCACTGACATTTTCCCTATCTGAAAGTCTGATAAACGCCGGAAAAATTACTAAGTCCAAAAAAAAATTTTTTTCAACTTTTTTCAATTTTATCCCCATGGGATTTATATTCTACCCACACACATTTGGAACTCTCCTGGGGTACCCTCACACATATTATTCCCTCATTTAGTGGATATTTTCACAAAAAAGTGAAATTTTCAAAAATCCAGAAAATTGGCTGAAAACGACTAAATATTAAGGACTCATTGGGCGAATCACTCTGGAACTGAAATCAGAACGCTCACTGACATTTCCCCTATCTGAAAGTCTGATAAACGCTGGAAAAATTACTAAGTCCAAAAAAAAATTTTTTTCAACTTTTTTCAATTTTATCCCCATGGGATTTATATTCTACCCACACACATTTGGAACTCTCCTGGGGTACCCTCACACATATTATTCCCTCATTTAGTGGATATTTTCACAAAAAAGTGAAATTTTCAAAAATCCAGAAAATTGGCTGAAAACGACTAAATATCAAGGACTCATTGGGTGAATCGCTCTGGAACTGAAATCGGAATGCTCACTGACATTTCCAGTATCTGAAAGTCTGATAAACGCCGGAAAAATGACTAAGTCCAAAAAAAAATTTTTTTCAACTTTTTTCAATTTTATCCCCATGGGATTTATATTCTACCCACACACATTTGGAACTCTCCTGGGGTACCCTCACACATATTATTCCCTCATTTAGTGGATATTTTCACAAAAAAGTGAAATTTTCAAAAATCCAGAAAATTGGCTGAAAACGACTAAATATTAAGGACTCATTGGGCGAATCGCTCTGGAATTGAAATCGGAACGCTCACTGACATTTTCCCTATCTGAAAGTCTGATAAACGCCGGAAAAATTACTAAGTCCAAAAAAAAATTTTTTTCAACTTTTTTCAATTTTATCCCCGTGGGATTTACATTCTACCCACACACATTTGGAACTCTCCTGGGGTACCCTCACACATATTATTCCCTCATTTAGTGGATATTTTCCCAAAAAAGTGAAATTTTTAAAAATCCAGAAAATTGGCTTAAAATGACTAAATATCAAGGGCTCATTGGGCGAATCGCTCTGGAACTGAAATCAGAACGCTCACTGACATTTGCCCTATCTGAAAGTCTGATAAACGCTGGAAAAATTACTAAGTCCAAAAAAAAATTTTTTTCAACTTTTTTCAATTTTATCCCCTTGGGATTTATATTCTACCCACACACATTTGGAACTCTCCTGGGGTACCCTCACACATATTATTCCCTCATTTAGTGGATATTTTCACAAAAAAGTGAAATTTTCAAAAATCCAGAAAATTGGCTGAAAACGACTAAATATTAAGGACTCATTGGGCGAATCACTCTGGAACTGAAATCAGAACGCTCACTGACATTTCCCCTATCTGAAAGTCTGATAAACGCTGGAAAAATTACTAAGTCCAAAAAAAAATTTTTTTCAACTTTTTTCAATTTTATCCCCTTGGGATTTATATTCTACCCACACATATTTGGAACTCTCCTGGGGTACCCTCACACATATTATTCCCTCATTTAGTTGATATTTTCACAAAAAAGTGAAATTTTCAAAAATCCAGAAAATTGGCTGAAAACGACTAAATATCAAGGACTCATTGGGCGAATCGCTCTGGAACTGAAATCGGAATGCTCACTGACATTTCCCCTATCTGAAAGTCTGATAAACGCCGGAAAAATGACTAAGTCCAAAAAAAAATTTTTTTCAACTTTTTTCAATTTTACCCCCGTGGGATATATATTCTACCTACACACATTTGGAACTCTCCTGGGGTACCCTCACACATATTATTCCCTCATTTAGTGGATATTTTCACAAAAAAGTGAAATTTTCAAAAATCCATAAAATTGGCTGAAAACGACTAAATATCAAGGACTCATTGGGAAAATCGCTCTGGAATTGAAATCGGAACGCTCACTGACATTTTCCCTATCTGAAAGTCTGATAAACGCCGGAAAAATTACTAAGTCCAAAAAAAAATATTTTTCAACTTTTTTCAATTTTATCCCCGTGGGATTTACATTCTACCCACACACATTTGGAACTCTCCTGGGGTACCCTCACACATATTATTCCCTCATTTAGTGGATATTTTCACAAAAAAGTGAAATTTTCAAAAATCCAGAAAATTGGCTGATAACGACTAAATATCAAGGACTCATGGGGCGAATCGCTCTGGAACTGAAATCGGAACGCTCACTGACATTTTCCCTATCTGAAAGTCTGATAAACGCTGGAAAAATTACTAAGTCCAAAAAAAAAATTTTTTAAACTTTTTTCAATTTCACCCCCGTGGGATATATATTCTACCCACACACATTTGGAACTCTCCTGGGGTACCCTCACACATATTATTCCCTCATTTAGTGGATATTTTCACAAAAAAGTTACATTTTTAAAAATCCAGAAAATTGGCTTAAAACGACTAAATATCAAGGACTCATTGGGCGAATCGCTCTGGAACTGAAATCGGAACGCTCACTGACATTTTCCCTATCTGAAAGTCTGATCAACGCCGGAAAAATTACTAAGTCCAAAAAAAAATTTTTTTCAACTTTTTTCAATTTTATCCCCTTGGGATTTATATTCTACCCACACACATTTGGAACTCTCCTGGGGTACCCTCACACATATTATTCCCTCATTTAGTGGATATTTTCACAAAAAAGTGAAATTTTCAAAAATCCAGAAAATTGGCTGAAAACGACTAAATATTAAGGAATAATTGGGTGAATCGCTCTGGAACTGAAATCGGAAGGCTCACTGACATTTTCCCTATCTGAAAGTCTGATAAACGCCGGAAAAATTACGAAGTCCAAAAAAAAATTTTTTTCAACTTTTTTCAATTTTATCCCTGTGGGATTTATATTCTACCCACACATATTTGGAACTCTCCTGCGGTACCCTCACACATATTATTCCCTCATTTAGTTGATATTTTCACAAAAAAGTGAAATTTTCAAAAATCCAGAAAATTGGCTGAAAACGACTAAATATCAAGGACTCATTGGGCGAATCGCTCTGGAACTGAAATCGGAACGCTCACTGACATTTTCCCTATCTGAAAGTCTGATAAACGCCGGAAAAATTACTAAGTCCAAAAAAAAATTTTTTTCAACTTTTTTCAATTTTATCCCCGTGGGATTTATATTCTACCCACACACATTTGGAACTCTCCTGGGGTACCCTCACACATATTATTCCCTCATTTAGTGGATATTTTCACAAAAAAGTGAAATTTTCAAAAATCCAGAAAATTGGCTGAAAAAGACTAAATATTAAGGACTCATTGGGCGAATCACTCTGGAACTGAAATCGGAATGCTCACTGACATTTCCCCTATCTGAAAGTCTGATAAACGCCGGAAAAATTACTAAGTCCAAAAAAAAATTTTTTTCAACTTTTTTCAATTTTACCCCCGTGGGATATATATTCTACCCACACACATTTGGAACTCTCCTGGGGTACCCTCACACATATTATTCCCTCATTTAGTGGATATTTTCCCAAAAAAGTGAAATTTTTAAAAATCCAGAAAATTGGCTTAAAATGACTAAATATAAAGGGCTCATTGGGCGAATCGCTCTGGAACTGAAATCAGAACGCTCACTGACATTTCCCCTATCTGAAAGTCTGATAAACGCTGGAAAAATTATTAAGTCCAAAAAAAAATTTTTTTCAACTTTTTTCAATTTTATCCCCTTGGGATTTATATTCTACCCACACATATTTGGAACTCTCCTGGGGTACCCTCACACATATTATTCCCTCATTTAGTTGATATTTTCACAAAAAAGTGAAATTTTCAAAAATCCAGAAAATTGGCTGAAAACGACTAAATATCAAGGACTCATTGGGAAAATCACTCTGGAATTGAAATCGGAACGCTCACTGACATTTTCCCTATCTGAAAGTCTGATAAACGCCGGAAAAATTACTAAGTCCAAAAAAAAATTTTTTTCAACTTTTTTCAATTTTATCCCTGTGGGATTTATATTCTACCCACACATATTTGGAACTCTCCTGCGGTACCCTCACACATATTATTCCCTCATTTAGTTGATATTTTCACAAAAAAGTGAAATTTTCAAAAATCCAGAAAATTGGCTGAAAACGACTAAATATCAAGGACTCATTGGGCGAATCGCTCTGGAACTGAAATCGGAACGCTCACTGACATTTTCCCTATCTGAAAGTCTGATAAACGCCGGAAAAATTACTAAGTCCAAAAAAAAATTTTTTTCAACTTTTTTCAATTTTATCCCCGTGGGATTTATATTCTACCCACACACATTTGGAACTCTCCTGGGGTACCCTCACACATATTATTCCCTCATTTAGTGGATATTTTCACAAAAAAGTGAAATTTTCAAAAATCCAGAAAATTGGCTGAAAAAGACTAAATATTAAGGACTCATTGGGCGAATCACTCTGGAACTGAAATCGGAATGCTCACTGACATTTCCCCTATCTGAAAGTCTGATAAACGCCGGAAAAATTACTAAGTCCAAAAAAAAATTTTTTTCAACTTTTTTCAATTTTACCCCCGTGGGATATATATTCTACCCACACACATTTGGAACTCTCCTGGGGTACCCTCACACATATTATTCCCTCATTTAGTGGATATTTTCCCAAAAAAGTGAAATTTTTAAAAATCCAGAAAATTGGCTTAAAATGACTAAATATAAAGGGCTCATTGGGCGAATCGCTCTGGAACTGAAATCAGAACGCTCACTGACATTTCCCCTATCTGAAAGTCTGATAAACGCTGGAAAAATTATTAAGTCCAAAAAAAAATTTTTTTCAACTTTTTTCAATTTTATCCCCTTGGGATTTATATTCTACCCACACATATTTGGAACTCTCCTGGGGTACCCTCACACATATTATTCCCTCATTTAGTTGATATTTTCACAAAAAAGTGAAATTTTCAAAAATCCAGAAAATTGGCTGAAAACGACTAAATATCAAGGACTCATTGGGAAAATCACTCTGGAATTGAAATCGGAACGCTCACTGACATTTTCCCTATCTGAAAGTCTGATAAACGCCGGAAAAATTACTAAGTCCAAAAAAAAATATTTTTCAACTTTTTTCAATTTTATCCCCGTGGGATTTACATTCTACCCACACACATTTGGAACTCTCCTGGGGTACCCTCACACATATTATTCCCTCATTTAGTGGATATTTTCACAAAAAAGTGAAATTTTCAAAAATCCAGAAAATTGGCTGATAACGACTAAATATCAAGGACTCATGGGGCGAATCGCTCTGGAACTGAAATCGGAACGCTCACTGACATTTTCCCTATCTGAAAGTCTGATAAACGCTGGAAAAATTACTAAGTCCAAAAAAAAAATTTTTTAAACTTTTTTCAATTTCACCCCCGTGGGATATATATTCTACCCACACACATTTGGAACTCTCCTGGGGTACCCTCACACATATTATTCCCTCATTTAGTGGATATTTTCACAAAAAAGTTACATTTTTAAAAATCCAGAAAATTGGCTTAAAACGACTAAATATCAAGGACTCATTGGGCGAATCGCTCTGGAACTGAAATCGGAACGCTCACTGACATTTTCCCTATCTGAAAGTCTGATCAACGCCGGAAAAATTACTAAGTCCAAAAAAAAATTTTTTTCAACTTTTTTCAATTTTATCCCCTTGGGATTTATATTCTACCCACACACATTTGGAACTCTCCTGGGGTACCCTCACACATATTATTCCCTCATTTAGTGGATATTTTCACAAAAAAGTGAAATTTTCAAAAATCCAGAAAATTGGCTGAAAACGACTAAATATTAAGGAATAATTGGGTGAATCGCTCTGGAACTGAAATCAGAAGGCTCACTGACATTTTCCCTATCTGAAAGTCTGATAAACGCCGGAAAAATTACGAAGTCCAACAAAAAATTTTTTTCAACTTTTTTCAATTTTATCCCTGTGGGATTTATATTCTACCCACACATATTTGGAACTCTCCTGCGGTACCCTCACACATATTATTCCCTCATTTAGTTGATATTTTCACAAAAAAGTGAAATTTTCAAAAATCCAGAAAATTGGCTGAAAACGACTAAATATAAAGGGCTCATTGGGCGAATCGCTCTGGAACTGAAATCAGAACGCTCACTGACATTTACCCTATCTGAAAGTCTGATAAACGCTGGAAAAATTATTAAGTCCAAAAAAAAATTTTTTTCAACTTTTTTCAATTTTATCCCCTTGGGATTTATATTCTACCCACACATATTTGGAACTCTCCTGGGGTACCCTCACACATATTATTCCCTCATTTAGTTGATATTTTCACAAAAAAGTGAAATTTTCAAAAATCCAGAAAATTGGCTGAAAACGACTAAATATCAAGGACTCATTGGGCGAATCGCTCTGGAACTGAAATCGGAATACTCACTGACATTTCCCCTATCTGAAAGTCTGATAAACGCCGGAAAAATGACTAAGTCCAAAAAAAAATTTTTTTCAACTTTTTTCAATTTTACCCCCGTGGGATATATATTCTACCTACACACATTTGGAACTCTCCTGGGGTACCCTCACACATATTATTCCCTCATTTAGTGGATATTTTCACAAAAAAGTGAAATTTTCAAAAATCCAGAAAATTGGCTGAAAACGACTAAATATCAAGGACTCATTGGGAAAATCGCTCTGGAATTGAAATCGGAACGCTCACTGACATTTTCCCTATCTGAAAGTCTGATAAACGCCGGAAAAATTACTAAGTCCAAAAAAAAATATTTTTCAACTTTTTTCAATTTTATCCCCGTGGGATTTACATTCTACCCACACACATTTGGAACTCTCCTGGGGTACCCTCACACATATTATTCCCTCATTTAGTGGATATTTTCACAAAAAAGTGAAATTTTCAAAAATCCAGAAAATTGGCTGATAACGACTAAATATCAAGGACTCATGGGGCGAATCGCTCTGGAACTGAAATCGGAACGCTCACTGACATTTTCCCTATCTGAAAGTCTGATAAACGCTGGAAAAATTACTAAGTCCAAAAAAAAATTTTTTAAACTTTTTTCAATTTTACCCCCGTGGGATATATATTCTACCTACACACATTTGGAACTCTCCTGGGGTACCCTCACACATATTATTCCCTCATTTAGTGGATATTTTCACAAAAAAGTGAAATTTTCAAAAATCCAGAAAATTGGCTGAAAACGACTAAATATCAAGGACTCATTGGGAAAATCGCTCTGGAATTGAAATCGGAACGCTCACTGACATTTTCCCTATCTGAAAGTCTGATAAACGCCGGAAAAATTACTAAGTCCAAAAAAAAATATTTTTCAACTTTTTTCAATTTTATCCCCGTGGGATTTACATTCTACCCACACACATTTGGAACTCTCCTGGGGTACCCTCACACATATTATTCCCTCATTTAGTGGATATTTTCACAAAAAAGTGAAATTTTCAAAAATCCAGAAAATTGGCTGATAACGACTAAATATCAAGGACTCATGGGGCGAATCGCTCTGGAACTGAAATCGGAACGCTCACTGACATTTTCCCTATCTGAAAGTCTGATAAACGCTGGAAAAATTACTAAGTCCAAAAAAAAAATTTTTTAAACTTTTTTCAATTTCACCCCCGTGGGATATATATTCTACCCACACACATTTGGAACTCTCCTGGGGTACCCTCACACATATTATTCCCTCATTTAGTGGATATTTTCACAAAAAAGTTACATTTTTAAAAATCCAGAAAATTGGCTTAAAACGACTAAATATCAAGGACTCATTGGGCGAATCGCTCTGGAACTGAAATCGGAACGCTCACTGACATTTTCCCTATCTGAAAGTCTGATCAACGCCGGAAAAATTACTAAGTCCAAAAAAAATTTTTTTTCAACTTTTTTCAATTTTATCCCCTTGGGATTTATATTCTACCCACACACATTTGGAACGCTCCTGGGGTACCCTCACACATATTATTCCCTCATTTAGTGGATATTTTCACAAAAAAGTGAAATTTTCAAAAATCCAGAAAATTGGCTGAAAACGACTAAATATTAAGGAATAATTGGGTGAATCGCTCTGGAACTGAAATCGGAAGGCTCACTGACATTTTCCCTATCTGAAAGTCTGATAAACGCCGGAAAAATTACGAAGTCCAAAAAAAAATTTTTTTCAACTTTTTTCAATTTTATCCCTGTGGGATTTATATTCTACCCACACATATTTGGAACTCTCCTGCGGTACCCTCACACATATTATTCCCTCATTTAGTTGATATTTTCACAAAAAAGTGAAATTTTCAAAAATCCAGAAAATTGGCTGAAAACGACTAAATATCAAGGACTCATTGGGTGAATCGCTCTGGAACTGAAATCGGAATGCTCACTGACATTTCCCCTTTCTGAAAGTCTGATAAACGCCGGAAAAATGACTAAGTCCAAAAAAAAATTTTTTTCAACTTTTTTCAATTTTACCCCCGTGGGATTTATGTTCTACCCACACACATTTGGAACTCTCCTGGGGTACCCTCACACATATTATTCCCTCATTTAGTGGATATTTTCACAAGAAAGTGAAATTTTCAAAAATCCAGAAAATTGGCTGAAAACGACTAAATATCAAGGACTCATTGGGCGAATCGCTCTGGAACTGAAATCGGAACGCTCACTGACATTTTCCCTATCTGAAAGTCTGATAAACGCCGGAAAAATTACTAAGTCCAAAAAAAAAATGTTTTCAACTTTTTTCAATTTTATCCCCGTGGGATTTACATTATACCCACACACATTTGGAACTCTCCTGGGGTACCCTCACACATATTATTCCCTCATTTAGTGGATATTTTCACAAAAAAGTGAAATTTTCAAAAATCCAGAAAATTAGCTGAAAACGACTAAATATTAAGGACTCATTGGGCGAATCGCTCTGGAACTGAAATCGGAACGCTCACTGACATTTTCCCTATCTGAAAGTCTGATAAACGCCGGAAAAATTACTAAGTCCAAAAAAAAATTTTTTTCAACTTTTTTCAATTTTATCCCCTTGGGATTTATATTCTACCCACACACATTTGGAACTCTCCTGGGGTACCCTCACACATATTATTCCCTCATTTAGTGGATATTTTCACAAAAAAGTGAAATTTTCAAAAATCCAGAAAATTGGCTGAAAATGACTAAATATTAAGGACTCATTGGGCGAATCGCTCTGGAACTGAAATCGGAACGCTCACTGACATTTTCCCTATCTGAAAGTCTGATAAACGCCGGAAAAATTACGAAGTCCAAAAAAAATTTTTTTTCAACTTTTTTCAATTTTATCCCTGTGGGATTTATATTCTACCCACACATATTTGGAACTCTCCTGCGGTACCCTCACACATGTTATTCCCTCATTTAGTGGATATTTTCCCAAAAAAGTGAAATTTTCAAAAATCCAGAAAATTGGCTGAAAACGACTAAATATCAAGGACTCATTGGGAAAATCGCTCTGGAATTGAAAGTGGAACGCTCACTGACATTTTCCCTATCTGAAAGTCTGATAAACGCCGGAAAAATTACTAAGTCCAAAAAAAAGTTTTTTTCAACTTTTTTCAATTTTATCCCCGTGGGATTTATGTTCTACCCACACACATTTGGAACTCTCCTGGGGTACCCTCACACATATTATTCCCTCATTTAGTGGATATTTTCACAAAAAAGTAAAATTTTTAAAAATCCAGAAAATTGGCTTAAAACGACTAAATATCAAGGACTCATTGGGCGAATCGCTCTGGAACTGAAATCGGAACGCTCACTGACATTTTCCCTATCTGAAAGTCTGATAAACGCCGGAAAAATTACGAAGTCCAAAAAAAATTTTTTTTCAACTTTTTTCAATTTTATCCCCGTGGGATTTATGTTCTACCCACACACATTTGGAACTCTCCTGGGGTACCCTCACACATATTATTCCCTCATTTAGTGGATATTTTCACAAAAAAGTGAAATTTTCAAAAATCCAGATTATTGGCTGAAAACGACTAAATATTAAGGAATAATTGGGTGAATCGCTCTGGAACTGAAATCGGAACGCTCACTGACATTTTCCCTATCTGAAAGTCTGATAAACGCCGGAAAAATTACGAAGTCCAAAAAAAAATTTTTTTCAACTTTTTTCAATTTTATCCCTGTGGGATTTATATTCTACCCACACATATTTGGAACTCTCTTGGGGTACCCTCACACATATTATTCCCTCATTTAGTTGATATTTTCACAAAAAAGTGAAATTTTCAAAAATCCAGAAAATTGGCTGAAAACGACTAAATATCAAGGACTCATTGGGCGAATCGCTCTGGAACTGAAATCGGAACGCTCACTGACATTTTCCCTATCTGAAAGTCTGATAAACGCCGGAAAAATTACGAAGTCCAAAAAAAAATTTTTTTCAACTTATTTCAATTTTACCCCCGTGGGATATATATTCTACCTACACACATTTGGAACTCTCCTGGGGTACCCTCACACATATTATTCCCTCATTTAGTGGATATTTTCCCAAAAAAGTGAAATTTTCAAAAATCCAGAAAATTGGCTGAAAACGACTAAATATCAAGGACTCATTGGGAAAATCGCTCTGGAACTGAAATTGGAACGCTCACTGACATTTTCCCTATCTGAAACTCTGATAAACGCTGGAAAAATTACTAAGTCCAAAAAAAAATTTTTTTCAACTTTTTTCAATTTTATCCCTGTGGGATTTATATTCTACCCACACACATTTGGAACTCTCCTGGGGTACCCTCACACATATTATTCCCTCATTTAGTGGATATTTTCACAAAAAAGTGAAATTTTGAAAAATCCAGAAAATTGGCTGAAAACGACTAAATATTAAGGACTCATTGGGCGAATCGCTCTGGAACTGAAATCGGAACGCTCACTGACATTTCCCCTATCTGAAAGTCTGAAAAACGCCGGAAAAATTACTAAGTCCAAAAAAAAAATTTTTTCAACTTTTTTCAATTTTATCCCCGTGGGATTTATATTCTAACCACACACATTTGGAACTCTCCTGGGGTACCCTCACACATATTATTCCCTCATTTAGTGGATATTTTCACAAAAAAGTGAAATTTTAAAAAATCCAGAAAATTGGCTGAAAACGACTAAATATTAAGGAATAATTGGGCGAATCGCTCTGGAACTGAAATCGGAATGCTCACTGACATTTTCCCTATCTGAAAGTCTGATAAACGCTGGAAAAATTACTAAGTCCAAAAAAAAATTTTTTTCAACTTTTTTCAATTTCACCCCCGTGGGATATATATTCTACCCACACACATTTGGAACTCTCCTGGGGTACCCTCACACATATTATTCCCTCATTTAGTGGATATTTTCACAAAAAAGTGAAATTTTCAAAAATCCAGAAAATTGGCTGAAAACGACTAAATATCAAGGACTCATTGGGAAAATCGCTCTGGAACTGAAATTGGAACGCTCACTGACATTTTCCCTATCTGAAACTCTGATAAACGCTGGAAAAATTACTAAGTCCAAAAAAAAATTTTTTTCAACTTTTTTCAATTTTATCCCTGTGGGATTTATATTCTACCCACACACATTTGGAACTCTCCTGGGGTACCCTCACACATATTATTCCCTCATTTAGTGGATATTTTCACAAAAAAGTGAAATTTTGAAAAATCCAGAAAATTGGCTGAAAACGACTAAATATTAAGGACTCATTGGGCGAATCGCTCTGGAACTGAAATCGGAACGCTCACTGACATTTCCCCTATCTGAAAGTCTGAAAAACGCCGGAAAAATTACTAAGTCCAAAAAAAAAATTTTTTCAACTTTTTTCAATTTTATCCCCGTGGGATTTATATTCTAACCACACACATTTGGAACTCTCCTGGGGTACCCTCACACATATTATTCCCTCATTTAGTGGATATTTTCACAAAAAAGTGAAATTTTAAAAAATCCAGAAAATTGGCTGAAAACGACTAAATATTAAGGAATAATTGGGCGAATCGCTCTGGAACTGAAATTGGAATGCTCACTGACATTTTCCCTATCTGAAAGTCTGATAAACGCCGGAAAAATTACGAAGTCTAAAAAAAAATTTTTTTCAACTTTTTTCAATTTTATCCCCGTGGGATTTATATTCTACCCACACACATTTGGAACTCTCCTGGGGTACCCTCACACATATTATTCCCTCATTTAGTGGATATTTTCACAAAAAAGTGAAATTTTAAAAAATCCAGAAAATTGGCTGAAAACGACTAAATATCAAGGACTCATGGGGCGAATCGCTCTGGAACTGAAATCAGAATGCTCACTGACATTTTCCCTATCTGAAAGTCTGATAAACGCTGGAAAAATTACTAAGTCCAAAAAAAAATTTTTTTCAACTTTTTTCAATTTCACCCCCGTGGGATATATATTCTACCCACACACATTTGGAACTCTCCTGGGGTACCCTCACACATATTATTCCCTCATTTAGTGGATATTTTCACAAAAAAGTGAAATTTTCAAAAATCCAGAAAATTGGCTGAAAACGACTAAATATTAAGGACTCATGGGGCGAATCACTCTGGAACTGAAATCGGAATGCTCACTGACATTTCCCCTATCTGAAAGTCTGATAAACGCCGGAAAAATTACTAAGTCGAAAAAAAAAAATTTTTCAACTTTTTTCAATTTTATCCCCGTGGGATTTACATTCTACCCACACACATTTGGAACTCTCCTGGGGTACCCTCACACATATTATTCCCTCATTTAGTGGATATTTTCACAAAAAAGCGAAATTTTCAAAAATCCAGAAAATTAGCTGAAAACGACTAAATATTAAGGACTCATTGGGCGAATCGCTCTGGAACTGAAATCGGAACGCTCACTGACATTTTCCCTATCTGAAAGTCTGATAAACGCCGGAAAAATTACTAAGTCCAAAAAAAAATTTTTTTCAACTTTTTTCAATTTTATCCCCTTGGGATTTATATTCTACCCACACACATTTGGAACTCTCCTGGGGTACCCTCACACATATTATTCCCTCATTTAGTGGATATTTTCACAAAAAAGTGAAATTTTCAAAAATCCAGAAAATTGGCTGAAAATGACTAAATATTAAGGACTCATTGGGCGAATCGCTCTGGAACTGAAATCGGAACGCTCACTGACATTTTCCCTATCTGAAAGTCTGATAAACGCCGGAAAAATTACTAAGTCCAAAAAAAAATTTTTTTCAACTTTTTTCAATTTTATCCCTGTGGGATTTACATTCTACCCACACACATTTGGAACTCTCCTGGGGTACCCTCACACATATTATTCCCTCATTTAGTGGATATTTTCACAAAAAAGTAAAATTTTCAAAAATCCAGAAAATTGGCTGAAAATGACTAAATATTAAGGACTCATTGGGCGAATCGCTCTGGAACTGAAATCGGAATGCTCACTGACATTTTCCCTATCTGAAAGTCTGATAAACGCCGGAAAAATTACTAAGTCCAAAAAAAAAATTTTTTCAACTTTTTTCAATTTTATCCCCGTGGGATTTACATTCTACCCACACACATTTGGAACTCTCCTGGGGTACCCTCACACATATTATTCCCTCATTTAGTGGATATTTTCACAAAAAAGTGAAATTTTCAAAAATCCAGAAAATTGACTGAAAATGACTAAATATTAAGGACTCATTGGGCGAATCGCTCTGGAACTGAAATCGGAACGCTCACTGACATTTCCCCTATCTGAAAGTCTGATAAACGCCGGAAAAATTACTAAGTCCAAAAAAAAAATTTTTTCAACTTTTTTCAATTTTATCCCCGTGGGATTTATATTCTACCCACACACATTTGGAACTCTCCTGGGGTACCCTCACACATATTATTCCCTCATTTAGTGGATATTTTCACAAAAAAGTGAAATTTTAAAAAATCCAGAAAATTGGCTGAAAACGACTAAATATCAAGGACTCATTGGGCGAATCGCTCTGGAACTGAAATCGGAACGCTCACTGACATTTTCCCTATCTGAAAGTCTGATAAACGCCGGAAAAATTAAGAAGTCCAAAAAAAAAATTTTTTCAACTTTTTTCAATTTTATCCCCGTGGGATTTATGTTCTACCCACACACATTTGGAACTCTCCTGGGGTACCCTCACACATATTGTTCCCTCATTTAGTGGATATTTTCACAAAAAAGTGAAATTTTCAAAAATCCAGAAAATTGGCTGAAAATGACTAAATATTAAGGACTCATTGGGCGAATCGCTCTGGAACTGAAATCGGAACGCTCACTGACATTTTCCCTATCTGAAAGTCTGATAAACGCCGGAAAAATTACTAAGTCCCAAAAAAAATTTTTTTCAACTTTTTTCAATTTTATCCCCGTGGGATTTACATTCTACCCACACACATTTGGAACTCTCCTGGGGTACCCTCACACATATTATTCCCTCATTTAGTGGATATTTTCACAAAAAAGTGAAATTTTCAAAAATCCAGAAAATTGACTGAAAATGACTAAATATTAAGGACTCATTGGGCGAATCGCTCTGGAACTGAAATCGGAACGCTCACTGACATTTCCCCTATCTGAAAGTCTGATAAACGCCGGAAAAATTACTAAGTCCAAAAAAAAAATTTTTTAAACTTTTTTCAATTTTATCCCCGTGGGATTTATATTCTACCCACACACATTTGGAACTCTCCTGGGGTACCCTCACACATATTATTCCCTCATTTAGTGGATATTTTCACAAAAAAGTGAAATTTTAAAAAATCCAGAAAATTGGCTGAAAACGACTAAATATCAAGGACTCATTGGGCGAATCGCTCTGGAACTGAAATCGGAACGCTCACTGACATTTTCCCTATCTGAAAGTCTGATAAACGCCGGAAAAATTAAGAAGTCCAAAAAAAAAATTTTTTCAACTTTTTTCAATTTTATCCCCGTGGGATTTATGTTCTACCCACACACATTTGGAACTCTCCTGGGGTACCCTCACACATATTGTTCCCTCATTTAGTGGATATTTTCACAAAAAAGTGAAATTTTCAAAAATCCAGAAAATTGGCTGAAAATGACTAAATATTAAGGACTCATTGGGCGAATCGCTCTGGAACTGAAATCGGAACGCTCACTGACATTTTCCCTATCTGAAAGTCTGATAAACGCCGGAAAAATTACTAAGTCCCAAAAAAAATTTTTTTCAACTTTTTTCAATTTTATCCCCGTGGGATTTACATTCTACCCACACACATTTGGAACTCTCCTGGGGTACCCTCACACATATTATTCCCTCATTTAGTGGATATTTTCACAAAAAAGTGAAATTTTCAAAAATCCAGAAAATTGACTGAAAATGACTAAATATTAAGGACTCATTGGGCGAATCGCTCTGGAACTGAAATCGGAACGCTCACTGACATTTCCCCTATCTGAAAGTCTGATAAACGCCGGAAAAATTACTAAGTCCAAAAAAAAAATTTTTTCAACTTTTTTCAATTTTATCCCCGTGGGATTTATATTCTACCCACACACATTTGGAACTCTCCTGGGGTACCCTCACACATATTATTCCCTCATTTAGTGGATATTTTCACAAAAAAGTGAAATTTTAAAAAATCCAGAAAATTGGCTGAAAACGACTAAATATCAAGGACTCATTGGGCGAATCGCTCTGGAACTGAAATCGGAACGCTCACTGACATTTTCCCTATCTGAAAGTCTGATAAACGCCGGAAAAATTAAGAAGTCCAAAAAAAAATTTTTTTCAACTTTTTTCAATTTTATCCCCGTGGGATTTATGTTCTACCCACACACATTTGGAACTCTCCTGGGGTACCCTCACACATATTATTCCCTCATTTAGTGGATATTTTCACAAAAAAGTGAAATTTTCAAAAATCCAGAAAATTGGCTGAAAATGACTAAATATTAAGGACTCATTGGGCGAATCGCTCTGGAACTGAAATCGGAACGCTCACTGACATTTTCCCTATCTGAAAGTCTGATAAACGCCGGAAAAATTACTAAGTCCAAAAAAAAATTTTTTTCAACTTTTTTCAATTTTATCCCCGTGGGATTTACATTCTACCCACACACATTTGGAACTCTCCTGGGGTACCCTCACACATATTATTCCCTCATTTAGTGGATATTTTCACAAAAAAGTGAAATTTTAAAAAATCCAGAAAATTGGCTGAAAACGACTAAATATCAAGGACTCATTGGGCGAATCGCTCTGGAACTGAAATCGGAACGCTCACTGACATTTTCCCTATCTGAAAGTCTGATAAACGCCGGAAAAATTAAGAAGTCCAAAAAAAAATTTTTTTCAACTTTTTTCAATTTTATCCCCGTGGGATTTATGTTCTACCCACACACATTTGGAACTCTCCTGGGGTACCCTCACACATATTATTCCCTCATTTAGGGGATATTTTCACAAAAAAGTGAAATTTTCAAAAATCCAGAAAATTGGCTGAAAACGACTAAATATTAAGGACTCATTGGGCGAATCGCTCTGGAACTGAAATCGGAACGCTTACTGACATTTCCCCTATCTGAAAGTCTGATAAACGCCGGAAAAATTACTAAGTCCAAAAAAAAATTTTTTTCAACTTTTTTCAATTTTATCCCCGTGGGATTTATGTTCTACCCACACACATTTGGAACTCTCCTGGGGTACCCTCACACATATTATTCCCTCATTTAGTGGATATTTTCACAAAAAAGTGAAATTTTCAAAAATCCAGAAAATTGGCTGAAAATGACTAAATATTAAGGACTCATTGGGCGAATCGCTCTGGAACTGAAATCGGAATGCTCACTGACATTTTCCCTATTTGAAAGTCTGATACACGCCGGAAAAATTACTAAGTCCAAAAAAAAATTTTTTTCAACTTTTTTCAATTTTATCCCCGTGGGATTTATGTTCTACCCACACACATTTGGAACTCTCCTGGGGTATCCTCACACATATTATTCCCTCATTTAGTGGATATTTTCACAAAAAAGTGAAATTTTCAAAAATCCAGAAAATTGGCTGAAAATGACTAAATATTAAGGACTCATTGGGCGAATCGCTCTGGAACTGAAATCGGAACGCTCACTGACATTTTCCCTATCTGAAAGTCTGATAAACGCCGGAAAAATTACTAAGTCCAAAAAAAAATTTTTTTCAACTTTTTTCAATTTTATCCCCGTGGGATTTACATTCTACCCACACACATTTGGAACTCTCCTGGGGTACCCTCACACATATTATTCCCTCATTTAGTGGATATTTTCACAAAAAAGTGAAATTTTAAAAAATCCAGAAAATTGGCTGAAAACGACTAAATATCAAGGACTCATTGGGCGAATCGCTCTGGAACTGAAATCGGAACGCTCACTGACATTTTCCCTATCTGAAAGTCTGATAAACGCCGGAAAAATTAAGAAGTCCAAAAAAAAATTTTTTTCAACTTTTTTCAATTTTATCCCCGTGGGATTTATGTTCTACCCACACACATTTGGAACTCTCCTGGGGTACCCTCACACATATTATTCCCTCATTTAGTGGATATTTTCACAAAAAAGTGAAATTTTCAAAAATCCAGAAAATTGGCTGAAAACGACTAAATATTAAGGACTCATTGGGCGAATCGCTCTGGAACTGAAATCGGAACGCTTACTGACATTTCCCCTATCTGAAAGTCTGATAAACGCCGGAAAAATTACTAAGTCCAAAAAAAAATTTTTTTAAACTTTTTTCAATTTTATCCCCGTGGGATTTATGTTCTACCCACACACATTTGGAACTCTCCTGGGGTACCCTCACACATATTATTCCCTCATTTAGTGGATATTTTCACAAAAAAGTGAAATTTTCAAAAATCCAGAAAATTGGCTGAAAATGACTAAATATTAAGGACTCATTGGGCGAATCGCTCTGGAACTGAAATCGGAACGCTCACTGACATTTTCCCTATTTGAAAGTCTGATACACGCCGGAAAAATTACTAAGTCCAAAAAAAAAAGTTTTTCAACTTTTTTCAATTTTATCCCCGTGGGATTTACATTCTACCCACACACATTTGGAACTCTCCTGGGGTACCCTCACACATATTATTCCCTCATTTAGTGGATATTTTCACAAAAAAGTGAAATTTTCAAAAATCCAGAAAATTGGCTGAAAACGACTAAATATTAAGGACTCATTGGGCGAATTGCTCTGGAACTGAAATCGGAATGCTCACTGACATTTCCCCTATCTGAAAGTCTGATAAATGCCGGAAAAATTACTAAGTCGAAAAAAAAAAATTTTTCAACTTTTTTCAATTTTATCCCCGTGGGATTTATATTCTACCCACACACATTTGGAACTCTCCTGGGGTACCCTCACACATATTATTCCCTCATTTAGTGGATATTTTCACAAAAAAGTGAAATTTTGAAAAATCCAGAAAATTGGCTGAAAACGACTAAATATTAAGGACTCATTGGGCGAATCGCTCTGGAACTGAAATCGGAATGCTCACTGACATTTCCCCTATCTGAAAGTCTGATAAACGCCGGAAAAATTACTAAGTCGAAAAAAAAAATTTTTTCAACTTTTTTCAATTTTATCCCCGTGGGATTTATATTCTACCCACACACATTTGGAACTCTCCTGTGGTACCCTCACACATATTATTCCCTCATTTAGTGGATATTTTCACAAAAAAGTGAAATTTTCAAAAATCCAGAAAATTGGCTGAAAACGACTAAATATTAAGGACTCATGGGGCGAATCGCTCTGGAATTGAAATCGGCATGCTCACTGACATTTTCCCTATCTGAAAGTCTGATAAACGCCGGAAAAATTACTAAGTCCAAAAAAAAAATTTTTACAACTTTTTTCAATTTTATCCCCGTCGGATTTATGTTCTACCCACACACATTTGGAACTCTCCTGGGGTACCCTCACACATATTATTCCCTCATTTAGTGGATATTTTCACAAAAAAGTGAAATTTTCAAAAATCCAGAAAATTGGCTGAAAATGACTAAATATTAAGGACTCATTGGGCGAATCGCTCTGGAACTGAAATCGGAACGCTCACTGACATTTTCCCTATCTGAAAGTCTGATAAACGCCGGAAAAATTACTAAGTCCAAAAAAAAATTTTTTTCAACTTTTTTCAATTTTATCCCCGTGGGATTTACATTCTACCCACACACATTTGGAACTCTCCTGGGGTACCCTCACACATATTATTCCCTCATTTAGTGGATATTTTCACAAAAAAGTGAAATTTTCAAAAATCCAGAAAATTGGCTGAAAACGACTAAATATTAAGGACTCATTGGGCGAATCGCTCTGGAACTGAAATCGGAACGCTTACTGACATTTCCCCTATCTGAAAGTCTGATAAACGCCGGAAAAATTACTAAGTCCAAAAAAAATTTTTTTTCAACTTTTTTCAATTTTATCCCCGTGGGATTTATATTCTACCCACACACATTTGGAACTCTCCTGGGGTACCCTCACACATATTATTCTCTCATTTAGTGGATATTTTCACAAAAAAGTGAAATTTTAAAAAATCCAGAAAATTGGCTGAAAACGACTAAATATCAAGGACTCATTGGGCGAATCGCTCTGGAACTGAAATCGGAACGCTCACTGACATTTTCCCTATCTGAAAGTCTGATAAACGCCGGAAAAATTAAGAAGTCCAAAAAAAAATTTTTTTCAACTTTTTTCAATTTTATCCCCGTGGGATTTATGTTCTACCCACACACATTTGGAACTCTCCTGGGGTACCCTCACACATATTATTCCCTCATTTAGTGGATATTTTCACAAAAAAGTGAAATTTTCAAAAATCCAGAAAATTGGCTGAAAACGACTAAATATTAAGGACTCATTGGGCGAATCGCTCTGGAACTGAAATCGGAACGCTCACTGACATTTCCCCTATCTGAAAGTCTGATAAACGCCGGAAAAATTACTAAGTCCAAAAAAAAATTTTTTTCAACTTTTTTCAATTTTATCCCCGTGGGATTTATATTCTACCCACACACATTTGGAACTCTCCCTGGGTACTCTCACACATATTATTCCCTCATTTAGTGGATATTTTCACAAAAAAGTGAAATTTTTAAAAATCCAGAAAATTGGCTTAAAACGACTAAATATCAAGGACTCATTGGGCGAATTGCTCTGGAACTGAAATCGGAACGCTCACTGACATTTCCCCTATCTGAAAGTCTGATAAATGCCGGAAAAATTACTAAGTCGAAAAAAAAAAATTTTTCAACTTTTTTCAATTTTATCCCCGTGGGATATATATTCTACCCACACACATTTGGAACTCTCCTGGGGTACTCTCACACATATTATTCCCTCATTTAGTGGATATTTTCACAAAAAAGTGAAATTTTAAAAAATCCAGAAAATTGGCTGAAAACGACTAAATATCAAGGACTCATGGGGCGAATCGCTCTGGAACTTAAATCAGAATGCTCACTGACATTTTCCCTATCTGAAAGTCTGATAAACGCCGGAAAAATTACTAAGTCCAAAAAAAAATTTTTTTAAACTTTTTTCAATTTCACCCCGTGGGATATATATTCTACCCACACACATTTGGAACTCTCCTGGGGTACCCTCACACATATTATTCCCTCATTTAGTGGATATTTTCACAAAAAAGTGAAATTTTAAAAAATCCAGAAAATTGGCTGAAAACGACTAAATATTAAGGACTCATGGGGCGAATCGCTCTGGAATTGAAATCGGCATGCTCACTGACATTTTCCCTATCTGAAAGTCTGATAAACGCCGGAAAAATTACTAAGTCCAAAAAAAAAATTTTTACAACTTTTTTCAATTTTATCCCCGTGGGATTTATGTTCTACCCACACACATTTGGAACTCTCCTGGGGTACCCTCACACATATTATTCCCTCATTTAGTGGATATTTTCACAAAAAAGTGAAATTTTCAAAAATCCAGAAAATTGGCTGAAAACGACTAAATATTAAGGACTCATTGGGCGAATCACTCTGGAACTGAAATCGGAACGCTCACTGACATTTCCCCTATCTGAAAGTCTGATAAACACCGGAAAAATTACTAAGTCGAAAAAAAAAATTTTTTCAACTTTTTTCAATTTTATCCCCGTGGGATTTATATTCTACCCACACACATTTGGAACTCTCCTGGGGTACCATCACACATATTATTCCCTCATTTAGTGGATATTTTCACAAAAAAGTGAAATTTTGAAAAATCCAGAAAATTGGCTGAAAACGACTAAATATTAAGGACTCATTGGGCGAATCGCTCTGGAACTGAAATCGGAATGCTCACTGACATTTTCCCTATCTGAAAGTCTGATAAACGCCGGAAAAATTACTAAGTCCAAAAAAAATTTTTTGCAACTTTTTTCAATTTCACCCCCGTGGGATATATATTCTACCCACACACATTTGGAACTCTCCTGGGGTACCATCACACATATTATTCCCTCATTTAGTGGATATTTTCACAAAAAAGTGAAATTTTCAAAAATCCAGAAAATTGGCTGAAAACGACTAAATATTAAGGACTCATTGGGCGAATCGCTCTGGAACTGAAATCGGAACGCTCACTGACATTTCCCCTATCTGAAAGTCTGATAAACGCCGGAAAAATTACTAAGTCGAAAAAAAAAAATTTTTCAACTTTTTTCAATTTTATCCCCGTGGGATTTATATTCTACCCACACACATTTGGAACTCTCCTGTGGTACCCTCACACATATTATTCCCTCATTTAGTGGATATTTTCACAAAAAAGTGAAATTTTGAAAAATCCAGAAAATTGGCTGAAAATGACTAAATATTAAGGACTCATTGGGCGAATCGCTCTGGAACTGAAATCGGAACGCTCACTGACATTTTCCCTATCTGAAAGTCTGATAAACGCCGGAAAAATTACTAAGTCCAAAAAAAAATTTTTTTCAACTTTTTTCAATTTCACCCCGTGGGATATATATTCTACCCACACACATTTGGAACTCTCCTGGGGTACCCTCACACATATTATTCCCTCATTTAGTGGATATTTTCACAAAAAAGTGAAATTTTCAAAAATCCAGAAAATTGGCTGAAAACGACTAAATATTAAGGAGTCATGGGGCGAATCGCTCTGCAATTGAAATCGGAACGCTCACTGACATTTTCCCTATCTGAAAGTCTGATAAACGCCGGAAAAATTACTAAGTCCAAAAAAAAATTTTTTACAACTTTTTTCAATTTTATCCCCGTGGGATTTATGTTCTACCCACACACATTTGGAACTCTCCTGGGGTACCCTCACACATATTATTCCCTCATTTAGTGGATATTTTCACAAAAAAGTGAAATTTTCAAAAATCCAGAAAATTGGCTGAAAACGACTAAATATTAAGGACTCATTGGGCGAATCGCTCTGGAACTGAAATCGGAACGCTCACTGACATTTTCCCTATCTGAAAGTCTGATAAACGCCGGAAAAATTACTAAGTCCAAAAAAAAATTTTTTTCAACTTTTTTCAATTTTATCCCCGTGGGATTTACATTCTACCCACACACATTTGGAACTCTCCTGGGGTACCCTCACACATATTATTCCCTCATTTAGTGGATATTTTCACAAAAAAGTGAAATTTTCAAAAATCCAGAAAATTGGCTGAAAACGACTAAATATTAAGGACTCATTGGGCGAATCGCTCTGGAACTGAAATCGGAACGCTCACTGACATTTTCCCTATCTGAAAGTCTGATAAACGCCGGAAAAATTACTAAGTCCAAAAAAAAATTTTTTTCAACTTTTTTCAATTTTATCCCCTTGGGATTTATATTCTACCCACACACATTTGGAACTCTCCTGGGGTACCCTCACACATATTATTCCCTCATTTAGTGGATATTTTCACAAAAAAGTGAAATTTTCAAAAATCCAGAAAATTGGCTGAAAACGACTAAATATTAAGGAATAATTGGGCGAATCGCTCTGGAACTGAAATCGGAATGCTCACTGACATTTTCCCTATCTGAAAGTCTGATAAACGCCGGAAAAATTAAGAAGTCCAAAAAAAAATTTTTTTCAACTTTTTTCAATTTTATCCCCGTGGGATTTATGTTCTACCCACACACATTTGGAACTCTCCTGGGGTACCCTCACACATATTGTTCCCTCATTTAGTGGATATTTTCACAAAAAAGTGAAACTTTCAAAAATCCAGAAAATTGGCTGAAAATGACTAAATATTAAGGACTCATTGGGCGAATCGCTCTGGAACTGAAATCGGAACGCTCACTGACATTTTCCCTATCTGAAAGTCTGATAAACGCCGGAAAAATTACTAAGTCCAAAAAAAAATTTTTTTCAACTTTTTTCAATTTTATCCCCGTGGGATTTACATTCTACCCACACACATTTGGAACTCTCCTGGGGTACCCTCACACATATTATTCCCTCATTTAGTGGATATTTTCACAAAAAAGTGACATTTTCAAAAATCCAGAAAATTGACTGAAAATGACTAAATATTAAGGACTCATTGGGCGAATCGCTCTGGAACTGAAATCGGAACGCTCACTGACATTTCCCCTATCTGAAAGTCTGATAAACGCCGGAAAAATTACTAAGTCCAAAAAAAAATTTTTTTCAACTTTTTTCAATTTTATCCCCGTGGGATTTACATTCTACCCACACACATTTGGAACTCTCCTGGGGTACCCTCACACATATTATTCCCTCATTTAGTGGATATTTTCACAAAAAAGTGAAATTTTCAAAAATCCAGAAAATTGGCTGAAAACGACTAAATATTAAGGACTCATTGGGCGAATCGCTCTGGAACTGAAATCGGAACGCTTACTGACATTTCCCCTATCTGAAAGTCTGATAAACGCCGGAAAAATTACTAAGTCCAAAAAAAATTTTTTTTCAACTTTTTTCAATTTTATCCCCGTGGGATTTATATTCTACCCACACACATTTGGAACTCTCCTGGGGTACCCTCACACATATTATTCTCTCATTTAGTGGATATTTTCACAAAAAAGTGAAATTTTAAAAAATCCAGAAAATTGGCTGAAAACGACTAAATATCAAGGACTCATTGGGCGAATCGCTCTGGAACTGAAATCGGAACGCTCACTGACATTTTCCCTATCTGAAAGTCTGATAAACGCCGGAAAAATTAAGAAGTCCAAAAAAAAATTTTTTTCAACTTTTTTCAATTTTATCCCCGTGGGATTTATGTTCTACCCACACACATTTGGAACTCTCCTGGGGTACCCTCACACATATTATTCCCTCATTTAGTGGATATTTTCACAAAAAAGTGAAATTTTCAAAAATCCAGAAAATTGGCTGAAAACGACTAAATATTAAGGACTCATTGGGCGAATCGCTCTGGAACTGAAATCGGAACGCTCACTGACATTTCCCCTATCTGAAAGTCTGATAAACGCCGGAAAAATTACTAAGTCCAAAAAAAAATTTTTTTCAACTTTTTTCAATTTTATCCCCGTGGGATTTATATTCTACCCACACACATTTGGAACTCTCCCTGGGTACTCTCACACATATTATTCCCTCATTTAGTGGATATTTTCACAAAAAAGTGAAATTTTTAAAAATCCAGAAAATTGGCTTAAAACGACTAAATATCAAGGACTCATTGGGCGAATTGCTCTGGAACTGAAATCGGAACGCTCACTGACATTTCCCCTATCTGAAAGTCTGATAAATGCCGGAAAAATTACTAAGTCGAAAAAAAAAAATTTTTCAACTTTTTTCAATTTTATCCCCGTGGGATATATATTCTACCCACACACATTTGGAACTCTCCTGGGGTACTCTCACACATATTATTCCCTCATTTAGTGGATATTTTCACAAAAAAGTGAAATTTTAAAAAATCCAGAAAATTGGCTGAAAATGACTAAATATCAAGGACTCATGGGGCGAATCGCTCTGGAACTTAAATCAGAATGCTCACTGACATTTTCCCTATCTGAAAGTCTGATAAACGCCGGAAAAATTACTAAGTCCAAAAAAAAATTTTTTTAAACTTTTTTCAATTTCACCCCGTGGGATATATATTCTACCCACACACATTTGGAACTCTCCTGGGGTACCCTCACACATATTATTCCCTCATTTAGTGGATATTTTCACAAAAAAGTGAAATTTTAAAAAATCCAGAAAATTGGCTGAAAACGACTAAATATTAAGGACTCATGGGGCGAATCGCTCTGGAATTGAAATCGGCATGCTCACTGACATTTTCCCTATCTGAAAGTCTGATAAACGCCGGAAAAATTACTAAGTCCAAAAAAAAAATTTTTACAACTTTTTTCAATTTTATCCCCGTGGGATTTATGTTCTACCCACACACATTTGGAACTCTCCTGGGGTACCCTCACACATATTATTCCCTCATTTAGTGGATATTTTCACAAAAAAGTGAAATTTTCAAAAATCCAGAAAATTGGCTGAAAACGACTAAATATTAAGGACTCATTGGGCGAATCACTCTGGAACTGAAATCGGAACGCTCACTGACATTTCCCCTATCTGAAAGTCTGATAAACACCGGAAAAATTACTAAGTCGAAAAAAAAAATTTTTTCAACTTTTTTCAATTTTATCCCCGTGGGATTTATATTCTACCCACACACATTTGGAACTCTCCTGGGGTACCATCACACATATTATTCCCTCATTTAGTGGATATTTTCACAAAAAAGTGAAATTTTGAAAAATCCAGAAAATTGGCTGAAAACGACTAAATATTAAGGACTCATTGGGCGAATCGCTCTGGAACTGAAATCGGAATGCTCACTGACATTTTCCCTATCTGAAAGTCTGATAAACGCCGGAAAAATTACTAAGTCCAAAAAAAATTTTTTGCAACTTTTTTCAATTTCACCCCCGTGGGATATATATTCTACCCACACACATTTGGAACTCTCCTGGGGTACCATCACACATATTATTCCCTCATTTAGTGGATATTTTCACAAAAAAGTGAAATTTTCAAAAATCCAGAAAATTGGCTGAAAACGACTAAATATTAAGGACTCATTGGGCGAATCGCTCTGGAACTGAAATCGGAACGCTCACTGACATTTCCCCTATCTGAAAGTCTGATAAACGCCGGAAAAATTACTAAGTCGAAAAAAAAAAATTTTTCAACTTTTTTCAATTTTATCCCCGTGGGATTTATATTCTACCCACACACATTTGGAACTCTCCTGTGGTACCCTCACACATATTATTCCCTCATTTAGTGGATATTTTCACAAAAAAGTGAAATTTTGAAAAATCCAGAAAATTGGCTGAAAATGACTAAATATTAAGGACTCATTGGGCGAATCGCTCTGGAACTGAAATCGGAACGCTCACTGACATTTTCCCTATCTGAAAGTCTGATAAACGCCGGAAAAATTACTAAGTCCAAAAAAAAATTTTTTTCAACTTTTTTCAATTTCACCCCGTGGGATATATATTCTACCCACACACATTTGGAACTCTCCTGGGGTACCCTCACACATATTATTCCCTCATTTAGTGGATATTTTCACAAAAAAGTGAAATTTTCAAAAATCCAGAAAATTGGCTGAAAACGACTAAATATTAAGGAGTCATGGGGCGAATCGCTCTGCAATTGAAATCGGAACGCTCACTGACATTTTCCCTATCTGAAAGTCTGATAAACGCCGGAAAAATTACTAAGTCCAAAAAAAAAATTTTTACAACTTTTTTCAATTTTATCCCCGTGGGATTTATGTTCTACCCACACACATTTGGAACTCTCCTGGGGTACCCTCACACATATTATTCCCTCATTTAGTGGATATTTTCACAAAAAAGTGAAATTTTCAAAAATCCAGAAAATTGGCTGAAAACGACTAAATATTAAGGACTCATTATGGGAATCGCTCTGGAACTGAAATCGGAACGCTCACTGACATTTTCCCTATCTGAAAGTCTGATAAACGCCGGAAAAATTACTAAGTCCAAAAAAAAATTTTTTTCAACTTTTTTCAATTTTATCCCCGTGGGATTTACATTCTACCCACACACATTTGGAACTCTCCTGGGGTACCCTCACACATATTATTCCCTCATTTAGTGGATATTTTCACAAAAAAGTGAAATTTTCAAAAATCCAGAAAATTGGCTGAAAACGACTAAATATTAAGGACTCATTGGGCGAATCGCTCTGGAACTGAAATCGGAACGCTCACTGACATTTTCCCTATCTGAAAGTCTGATAAACGCCGGAAAAATTACTAAGTCCAAAAAAAAATTTTTTTCAACTTTTTTCAATTTTATCCCCTTGGGATTTATATTCTACCCACACACATTTGGAACTCTCCTGGGGTACCCTCACACATATTATTCCCTCATTTAGTGGATATTTTCACAAAAAAGTGAAATTTTCAAAAATCCAGAAAATTGGCTGAAAACGACTAAATATTAAGGAATAATTGGGCGAATCGCTCTGGAACTGAAATCGGAATGCTCACTGACATTTTCCCTATCTGAAAGTCTGATAAACGCCGGAAAAATTAAGAAGTCCAAAAAAAAATTTTTTTCAACTTTTTTCAATTTTATCCCCGTGGGATTTATGTTCTACCCACACACATTTGGAACTCTCCTGGGGTACCCTCACACATATTGTTCCCTCATTTAGTGGATATTTTCACAAAAAAGTGAAACTTTCAAAAATCCAGAAAATTGGCTGAAAATGACTAAATATTAAGGACTCATTGGGCGAATCGCTCTGGAACTGAAATCGGAACGCTCACTGACATTTTCCCTATCTGAAAGTCTGATAAACGCCGGAAAAATTACTAAGTCCAAAAAAAAATTTTTTTCAACTTTTTTCAATTTTATCCCCGTGGGATTTACATTCTACCCACACACATTTGGAACTCTCCTGGGGTACCCTCACACATATTATTCCCTCATTTAGTGGATATTTTCACAAAAAAGTGACATTTTCAAAAATCCAGAAAATTGACTGAAAATGACTAAATATTAAGGACTCATTGGGCGAATCGCTCTGGAACTGAAATCGGAACGCTCACTGACATTTCCCCTATCTGAAAGTCTGATAAACGCCGGAAAAATTACTAAGTAAAAAAAAAAAAATTTTTCAACTTTTTTCAATTTTATCCCCGTGGGATTTACATTCTACCCACACACATTTGGAACTCTCCTGGGGTACCCTCACACATATTATTCCCTCATTTAGTGGATATTTTCACAAAAAAGTGAAATTTTCAAAAATCCAGAAAATTGGCTGAAAACGACTAAATATCAAGGACTCATTGGGCGAATCGCTCTGGAACTGAAATCGGAACGCTCACTGACATTTTCCCTATCTGAAAGTCTGATAAACGCCGGAAAAATTAAGAAGTCCAAAAAAAAATTTTTTTCAACTTTTTTCAATTTTATCCCCGTGGGATTTATATTCTACCCACACAAATTTGGAACTCTCCTGGGGTACCCTCACACATATTATTCCCTCATTTAGTGGATATTTTCACAAAAAAGTGAAATTTTAAAAAATCCAGAAAATTGGCTGAAAACGACTAAATATCAAGGACTCATGGGGCGAATCGCTCTGGAACTGAAATCGGAACGCTCACTGACATTTTCCCTATCTGAAAGTCTGATAAACGCCGGAAAAATTAAGAAATCCAAAAAAAAATTTTTTTCAACTTTTTTCAATTTCACCCCCGTGGGATATATATTCTACCCACACACATTTGGAACTCTCCTGGGGTACCCTCACACATATTATTCCCTCATTTAGTGGATATTTTCACAAAAAAGTGAAATTTTCAAAAATCCAGAAAATTGGCTGAAAACGACTAAATATTAAGGACTCATTGGGCGAATCGCTCTGGAACTGAAATCGGAACGCTCACTGACATTTTCCCTATCTGAAAGTCTGATAAACGCTGGAAAAATTACTAAGTCCAAAAAAATTTTTTTTTAAACTTTTTTCAATTTTATCCTCGTGGGATTTATATTCTACCCACACAAATTTGGAACTCTCCTGGGGTACCCTCACACATATTATTCCCTCATTTAGTGGATATTTTCACAAAAAAGTGAAATTTTAAAAAATCCAGAAAATTGGCTGAAAACGACTAAATATCAAGGACTCATGGGGCGAATCGCTCTGGAACTGAAATCGGAACGCTCACTGACATTTTCCCTATCTGAAAGTCTGATAAACGCCGGAAAAATTAAGAAGTCCAAAAAAAAATTTTTTTCAACTTTTTTCAATTTTATCCCCGTGGGATTTATGTTCTACCCACACACATTTGGAACTCTCCTGGGGTACCCTCACACATATTATTCCCTCATTTAGTGGATATTTTCACAAAAAAGTGAAATTTTCAAAAATCCAGAAAATTGGCTGAAAACGACTAAATATTAAGGACTCATTGGGCGAATCGCTCTGGAACTGAAATCGGAACGCTCACTGACATTTTCCCTATCTGAAAGTCTGATAAACGCTGGAAAAATTACTAAGTCCAAAAAAAAATTTTTTTCAACTTTTTTCAATTTCACCCCCGTGGGATATATATTCTACCCACACACATTTGGAACTCTCCCTGGGTACTCTCACACATATTATTCCCTCATTTAGTGGATATTTTCACAAAAAAGTGAAATTTTTAAAAATCCAGAAAATTGGCTTAAAACGACTAAATATCAAGGACTCATTGGGCGAATTGCTCTGGAACTGAAATTGGAACGCTCACTGACATTTCCCCTATCTGAAAGTCTGATAAACGCCGGAAAAATTACTAAGTCCAAAAAAAAATTTTTTTTAACTTTTTTCAATTTTATCCCCGTGGGATTTATATTCTACCCACACACATTTGGAACTCTCCTGGGGTACCCTCACACATATTATTCCCTCATTTAGTGGATATTTTCACAAAAAAGTGAAATTTTCAAAAATCCAGAAAATTGGCTGAAAACGACTAAATATTAAAGACTCATGGGGCGAATCGCTCTGGAATTGAAATCGGAATGCTCACTGACATTTTCCCTATCTGAAAGTCTGATAAACGCCGTAAAAATTACTAAGTCCAAAAAAAATTTTTTTACAACTTTTTTCAATTTTATCCCCGTGGGATTTATGTTCTACCCACACACATTTGGAACTCTCCTGGGGTACCCTCACACATATTATTCCCTCATTTAGTGGATATTTTCACAAAAAAGTGAAATTTTCAAAAATCCAGAAAATTGGCTGAAAACGACTAAATATTAAGGACTCATTGGGCGAATCGCTCTGGAACTGAAATCGGAACGCTCACTGACATTTCCCCTATCTGAAAGTCTGATAAACGCCGGAAAAATTACTAAGTCGAAAAAAAAAAATTTTTCAACTTTTTTCAATTTTATCCCCGTGGGATTTATATTCTACCCACACACATTTCTAACTCTCCTGGGGTACCCTCACACATATTATTCCCTCATTTAGTGGATATTTTCACAAAAAAGTGAAATTTTTAAAAATCCAGAAAATTGGCTGAAAACGACAAAATATCAAGGACTCATTGGGCGAATCGCTCTGGAACTGAAATCGGAACGCTCACTGACATTTCCCCTATCTGAAAGTCTGATAAACGCTGGAAAAATTACTAAGTCCAAAAAAAAATTTTTTTCAACTTTTTTCAATTTCACCCCCGTGGGATATATATTCTACCCACACACATTTGGAACTCTCCCTGGGTACTCTCACACATATTATTCCCTCATTTAGTGGATATTTTCACAAAAAAGTGAAATTTTTAAAAATCCAGAAAATTGGCTGAAAACGACTAAATATTAAGGACTCATGGGGCAAATCGCTCTGGAATTGAAATCGGAACGCTCACTGACATTTTCCCTATCTGAAAGTCTGATAAACGCCGGAAAAATTACTAAGTCCAAAAAACATTTTTTTACAACTTTTTTCAATTTTATCCCCGTGGGATTTATGTTCTACCCACACACATTTGGAACTCTCCTGGGGTACCCTCACACATATTATTCCCTCATTTAGTGGATATTTTCACAAAAAAGTGAAATTTTCAAAAATCCAGAAAATTGGCTGAAAACGACTAAATATTAAGGACTCATTGGGCGAATCGCTCTGGAACTGAAATCGGAACGCTCACTGACATTTCCCCTATCTGAAAGTCTGATAAACGCCGGAAAAATTACTAAGTCGAAAAAAAATTTTTTTTCAACTTTTTTCAATTTTATCCCCGTGGGATTTATATTCTACCCACAGACATTTGGAACTCTCCTGGGGTACCCTCACACATATTATTCCCTCATTTAGTGGATATTTTCACAAAAAAGTGAAATTTTCAAAAATCCAGAAAATTGGCTGAAAACGACTAAATATTAAGGACTCATGGGGCGAATCGCTCTGGAATTGAAATCGGAACGCTCACTGACATTTTCCCTATCTGAAAGTCTGATAAACGCCGGAAAAATTACTAAGTCCCAAAAAAAATTTCTTACAACTTTTTTCAATTTTATCCCCGTGGGATTTATGTTCTACCCACACACATTTGGAACTCTCCTGGGGTACCCTCACACATATTATTCCCTCATTTAGTGGATATTTTCACAAAAAAGTGAAATTTTCAAAAATCCAGAAAATTCCCTGAAAACGACTAAATATTAAGGACTCATTGGGCGAATCGCTCTGGAACTGAAATCGGAACGCTCACTGACATTTTCCCTATCTGAAAGTCTGATAAACGCTGGAAAAATTACTAAGTCCAAAAAAAAATTTTTTTCAACTTTTTTCAATTTCACCCCCGTGGGATATATATTCTACCCACACACATTTGGAACTCTCCCTGGGTACTCTCACACATATTATTCCCTCATTTAGTGGATATTTTCACAAAAAAGTGAAATTTTAAAAAATCCAGAAAATTGGCTGAAAACGACTAAATATTAAGGACTCATGGGGCGAATCGCTCTGGAATTGAAATCGGAACGCTCACTGACATTTTCCCTATCTGAAAGTCTGATAAACGCCGGAAAAATTACTAAGTCCAAAAAAAATTTTTTTACAACTTTTTTCAATTTTATCCCCGTGGGATTTATGTTCTACCCACACACATTTGGAACTCTCCTGGGGTACCCTCACACATATTATTCCCTCATTTAGTGGATATTTTCACAAAAAAGTGAAATTTTCAAAAATCCAGAAAATTGGCTGAAAACGACTAAATAGTAAGGACTCATTGGGCGAATCGCTCTGGAACTGAAATCGGAACGCTCACTGACATTTCCCCTATCTGAAAGTCTGATAAACGCCGGAAAAATTACTAAGTCGAAAAAAAAAATTTTTTCAACTTTTTTCAATTTTATCCCCGTGGGATTTATATTCTACCCACACACATTTGGAACTCTCCTGGGGTACCCTCACACATATTATTCCCTCATTTAGTGGATATTTTCACAAAAAAGTGAAATTTTGAAAAATCCAGAAAATTGGCTGAAAACGACTAAATATCAAGGACTCATTGGGCGAATCGCTCTGGAACTGAAATCGGAACGCTCACTGACATTTCCCCTATCTGAAAGTCTGATAAACGCCGGAAAAATTACTAAGTCCAAAAAAAATTTTTTTTAAACTTTTTTCAATTTTATCCCCGTGGGATTTATATTCTACCCACACAAATTTGGAACTCTCCTGGGGTACCCTCACACATATTATTCCCTCATTTAGTGGATATTTTCACAAAAAAGTGAAATTTTAAAAAATCCAGAAAATTAGCTGAAAACGACTAAATATCAAGGACTCATGGGGCGAATCGCTCTGGAACTGAAATCGGAATGCTCACTGACATTTTCCCTATCTGAAAGTCAGATAAACGCTGGAAAAATTACTAAGTCCAAAAAAAATTTTTTTTCAACTTTTTTCAATTTTATCCTCTTGGGATTTATATTCTACCCACACACATTTGGAACTCTCCTGGGGTACCCTCACACATATTATTCCCTCATTTAGTGGATATTTTCACAAAAAAGTGAAATTTTCAAAAATCCAGAAAATTGGCTGAAAACGACTAAATATTAAGGAATAATTGGGCGAATCGCTCTGGAACTGAAATCGGAACGCTCACTAACATTTTCCCTATCTGAAAGTCTGATAAACGCCGGAAAAATTAAGAAGTCCAAAAAAAAAATTTTTTCAACTTTTTTCAATTTCACCCCCGTGGGATATATATTCTACCCACACACATTTGGAACTCTCCCTGGGTACTCTCACACATATTATTCCCTCATTTAGTGGATATTTTCACAAAAAAGTGAAATTTTTAAAAATCCAGAAAAATGGCTTAAAACGACTAAATATCAAGGACTCATTGGGCGAATTGCTCTGGAACTGAAATCGGAACGCTCACTGACATTTCCCCTATCTGAAAGTCTGATAAACGCCGGAAAAATTACTAAGTCCAAAAAAAATTTTTTTTCAACTTTTTTCAATTTTATCCCCTTGGGATTTATATTCTACCCACACACATTTGGAACTCTCCTGGGGTACCCTCACACATATTATTCCCTCATTTAGTGGATATTTTCACAAAAAAGTGAAATTTTCAAAAATCCAGAAAATTGGCTGAAAACGACTAAATATTAAGGAATAATTGGGAGAATCGCTCTGGAACTGAAATCGGAACGCTCACTGACATTTTCCCTATCTGAAAGTCTGATAAACGCCGGAAAAATTAAGAAGTCCAAAAAAAAATTTTTTTCAACTTTTTTCTATTTTATCCCCGTGGGATTTATATTCTACCCACACACATTTGGAACTCTCCTGGGGTACCCTCACACATATTATTCCCTCATTTAGTGGATATTTTCACAAAAAAGTGAAATTTTCAAAAATCCAGAAAATTGGCTGAAAACGACTAAATATCAAGGACTCATGGGGCGAATCGCTCTGGAACTGAAATCGGAACGCTCACTGACATTTTCCCTATCTGAAAGTCTGATAAACGCTGGAAAAATTACTAAGTCCAAAAAAAAATTTTTTTCAACTTTTTTCAATTTCACCCCCGTGGGATATATATTCTACCCACACACATTTGGAACTCTCCTGGGGTACCCTCACACATATTATTCCCTCATTTAGTGGATATTTTCACAAAAAAGTGAAATTTTCAAAAATCCAGAAAATTGGCTGAAAACGACTAAATATTAAGGACTCATTGGGCGAATCGCTCTGGAACTGAAATCGGAACGCTCACTGACATTTCTCCTATCTGAAAGTCTGATAAACGCCGGAAAAATTACTAAGTCGAAAAAAAATTTTTTTTCAACTTTTTTCAATTTTATCCCCGTGGGATTTATATTCTACCCACAGACATTTGGAACTCTCCTGGGGTACCCTCACACATATTATTCCCTCATTTAGTGGATATTTTCACAAAAAAGTGAAATTTTCAAAAATCCAGAAAATTGGCTGAAAACGACTAAATATTAAGGACTCATTGGGCGAATCGCTCTGGAACTGAAATCGGAACGCTCACTGACATTTTCCCTATCTGAAAGTCTGATAAACGCTGGAAAAATTACTAAGTCCAAAAAAAGATTTTTTTCAACTTTTTTCAATTTCACCCCCGTGGGATATATATTCTACCCACACACATTTGGAACTCTCCCTGGGTACTCTCACACATATTATTCCCTCATTTAGTGGATATTTTCACAAAAAAGTGAAATTTTTAAAAATCCAGAAAATTGGCTTAAAACGACTAAATATCAAGGACTCATTGGGCGAATTGCTCTGGAACTGAAATCGGAACGCTCACTGACATTTCCCCTATCTGAAAGTCTGATAAACGCCGGAAAAATTACTAAGTCCAAAAAAAAATTTTTTTCAACTTTTTTCAATTTTATCCCCGTGGGATTTATATTCTACCCACACACATTTGGAACTTTCCTGGGGTACCCTCACACATATTATTCCCTCATTTAGTGGATATTTTCACAAAAAAGTGAAATTTTTAAAAATCCAGAAAATTGGCTGAAAACGACAAAATATCAAGGACTCATTGGGCGAATCGCTCTGGAACTGAAATCGGAACGCTCACTGACATTTCCCCTATCTGAAAGTCTGATAAACGCTGGAAAAATTACTAAGTCCAAAAAAAAATTTTTTTCAACTTTTTTCAATTTCACCCCCGTGGGATATATATTCTACCCACACACATTTGGAACTCTCCCTGGGTACTCTCACACATATTATTCCCTCATTTAGTGGATATTTTCACAAAAAAGTGAAATTTTTAAAAATCCAGAAAATTGGCTGAAAACGACTAAATATTAAGGACTCATGGGGCAAATCGCTCTGGAATTGAAATCGGAACGCTCACTGACATTTTCCCTATCTGAAAGTCTGATAAACGCCGGAAAAATTACTAAGTCCAAAAAACATTTTTTTACAACTTTTTTCAATTTTATCCCCGTGGGATTTATGTTCTACCCACACACATTTGGAACTCTCCTGGGGTACCCTCACACATATTATTCCCTCATTTAGTGGATATTTTCACAAAAAAGTGAAATTTTCAAAAATCCAGAAAATTGGCTGAAAACGACTAAATATTAAGGACTCATTGGGCGAATCGCTCTGGAACTGAAATCGGAACGCTCACTGACATTTCCCCTATCTGAAAGTCTGATAAACGCCGGAAAAATTACTAAGTCGAAAAAAAATTTTTTTTCAACTTTTTTCAATTTTATCCCCGTGGGATTTATATTCTACCCACAGACATTTGGAACTCTCCTGGGGTACCCTCACACATATTATTCCCTCATTTAGTGGATATTTTCACAAAAAAGTGAAATTTTCAAAAATCCAGAAAATTGGCTGAAAACGACTAAATATTAAGGACTCATGGGGCGAATCGCTCTGGAATTGAAATCGGAACGCTCACTGACATTTTCCCTATCTGAAAGTCTGATAAACGCCGGAAAAATTACTAAGTCCCAAAAAAAATTTCTTACAACTTTTTTCAATTTTATCCCCGTGGGATTTATGTTCTACCCACACACATTTGGAACTCTCCTGGGGTACCCTCACACATATTATTCCCTCATTTAGTGGATATTTTCACAAAAAAGTGAAATTTTCAAAAATCCAGAAAATTCCCTGAAAACGACTAAATATTAAGGACTCATTGGGCGAATCGCTCTGGAACTGAAATCGGAACGCTCACTGACATTTTCCCTATCTGAAAGTCTGATAAACGCTGGAAAAATTACTAAGTCCAAAAAAAAATTTTTTTCAACTTTTTTCAATTTCACCCCCGTGGGATATATATTCTACCCACACACATTTGGAACTCTCCCTGGGTACTCTCACACATATTATTCCCTCATTTAGTGGATATTTTCACAAAAAAGTGAAATTTTAAAAAATCCAGAAAATTGGCTGAAAACGACTAAATATTAAGGACTCATGGGCCGAATCGCTCTGGAATTGAAATCGGAACGCTCACTGACATTTTCCCTATCTGAAAGTCTGATAAACGCCGGAAAAATTACTAAGTCCAAAAAAAATTTTTTTACAACTTTTTTCAATTTTATCCCCGTGGGATTTATGTTCTACCCACACACATTTGGAACTCTCCTGGGGTACCCTCACACATATTATTCCCTCATTTAGTGGATATTTTCACAAAAAAGTGAAATTTTCAAAAATCCAGAAAATTGGCTGAAAACGACTAAATAGTAAGGACTCATTGGGCGAATCGCTCTGGAACTGAAATCGGAACGCTCACTGACATTTCCCCTATCTGAAAGTCTGATAAACGCCGGAAAAATTACTAAGTCGAAAAAAAAAATTTTTTCAACTTTTTTCAATTTTATCCCCGTGGGATTTATATTCTACCCACACACATTTGGAACTCTCCTGGGGTACCCTCACACATATTATTCCCTCATTTAGTGGATATTTTCACAAAAAAGTGAAATTTTGAAAAATCCAGAAAATTGGCTGAAAACGACTAAATATCAAGGACTCATTGGGCGAATCGCTCTGGAACTGAAATCGGAACGCTCACTGACATTTCCCCTATCTGAAAGTCTGATAAACGCCGGAAAAATTACTAAGTCCAAAAAAAATTTTTTTTAAACTTTTTTCAATTTTATCCCCGTGGGATTTATATTCTACCCACACAAATTTGGAACTCTCCTGGGGTACCCTCACACATATTATTCCCTCATTTAGTGGATATTTTCACAAAAAAGTGAAATTTTAAAAAATCCAGAAAATTAGCTGAAAACGACTAAATATCAAGGACTCATGGGGCGAATCGCTCTGGAACTGAAATCGGAATGCTCACTGACATTTTCCCTATCTGAAAGTCAGATAAACGCTGGAAAAATTACTAAGTCCAAAAAAAATTTTTTTTCAACTTTTTTCAATTTTATCCTCTTGGGATTTATATTCTACCCACACACATTTGGAACTCTCCTGGGGTACCCTCACACATATTATTCCCTCATTTAGTGGATATTTTCACAAAAAAGTGAAATTTTCAAAAATCCAGAAAATTGGCTGAAAACGACTAAATATTAAGGAATAATTGGGCGAATCGCTCTGGAACTGAAATCGGAACGCTCACTAACATTTTCCCTATCTGAAAGTCTGATAAACGCCGGAAAAATTAAGAAGTCCAAAAAAAAATTTTTTTCAACTTTTTTCAATTTCACCCCCGTGGGATATATATTCTACCCACACACATTTGGAACTCTCCCTGGGTACTCTCACACATATTATTCCCTCATTTAGTGGATATTTTCACAAAAAAGTGAAATTTTTAAAAATCCAGAAAAATGGCTTAAAACGACTAAATATCAAGGACTCATTGGGCGAATTGCTCTGGAACTGAAATCGGAACGCTCACTGACATTTCCCCTATCTGAAAGTCTGATAAACGCCGGAAAAATTACTAAGTCCAAAAAAAATTTTTTTTCAACTTTTTTCAATTTTATCCCCTTGGGATTTATATTCTACCCACACACATTTGGAACTCTCCTGGGGTACCCTCACACATATTATTCCCTCATTTAGTGGATATTTTCACAAAAAAGTGAAATTTTCAAAAATCCAGAAAATTGGCTGAAAACGACTAAATATTAAGGAATAATTGGGAGAATCGCTCTGGAACTGAAATCGAACGCTCACTGACATTTTCCCTATCTGAAAGTCTGATAAACGCCGGAAAAATTAAGAAGTCCAAAAAAAAATTTTTTTCAACTTTTTTCTATTTTATCCCCGTGGGATTTATATTCTACCCACACACATTTGGAACTCTCCTGGGGTACCCTCACACATATTATTCCCTCATTTAGTGGATATTTTCACAAAAAAGTGAAATTTTCAAAAATCCAGAAAATTGGCTGAAAACGACTAAATATCAAGGACTCATGGGGCGAATCGCTCTGGAACTGAAATCGGAACGCTCACTGACATTTTCCCTATCTGAAAGTCTGATAAACGCTGGAAAAATTACTAAGTCCAAAAAAAAATTTTTTTCAACTTTTTTCAATTTCACCCCCGTGGGATATATATTCTACCCACACACATTTGGAACTCTCCTGGGGTACCCTCACACATATTATTCCCTCATTTAGTGGATATTTTCACAAAAAAGTGAAATTTTCAAAAATCCAGAAAATTGGCTGAAAACGACTAAATATTAAGGACTCATTGGGCGAATCGCTCTGGAACTGAAATCGGAACGCTCACTGACATTTCTCCTATCTGAAAGTCTGATAAACGCCGGAAAAATTACTAAGTCGAAAAAAAATTTTTTTTCAACTTTTTTCAATTTTATCCCCGTGGGATTTATATTCTACCCACAGACATTTGGAACTCTCCTGGGGTACCCTCACACATATTATTCCCTCATTTAGTGGATATTTTCACAAAAAAGTGAAATTTTCAAAAATCCAGAAAATTGGCTGAAAACGACTAAATATTAAGGACTCATTGGGCGAATCGCTCTGGAACTGAAATCGGAACGCTCACTGACATTTTCCCTATCTGAAAGTCTGATAAACGCTGGAAAAATTACTAAGTCCAAAAAAAGATTTTTTTCAACTTTTTTCAATTTCACCCCCGTGGGATATATATTCTACCCACACACATTTGGAACTCTCCCTGGGTACTCTCACACATATTATTCCCTCATTTAGTGGATATTTTCACAAAAAAGTGAAATTTTCAAAAATCCAGAAAATTGGCTGAAAACGACTAAATATTAAGGACTCATTGGGCGAATCGCTCTGGAACTGAAATCGGAACGCTCACTGACATTTCTCCTATCTGAAAGTCTGATAAACGCCGGAAAAATTACTAAGTCGAAAAAAAATTTTTTTTCAACTTTTTTCAATTTTATCCCCGTGGGATTTATATTCTACCCACAGACATTTGGAACTCTCCTGGGGTACCCTCACACATATTATTCCCTCATTTAGTGGATATTTTCACAAAAAAGTGAAATTTTCAAAAATCCAGAAAATTGGCTGAAAACGACTAAATATTAAGGACTCATTGGGCGAATCGCTCTGGAACTGAAATCGGAACGCTCACTGACATTTTCCCTATCTGAAAGTCTGATAAACGCTGGAAAAATTACTAAGTCCAAAAAAAGATTTTTTTCAACTTTTTTCAATTTCACCCCCGTGGGATATATATTCTACCCACACACATTTGGAACTCTCCCTGGGTACTCTCACACATATTATTCCCTCATTTAGTGGATATTTTCACAAAAAAGTGAAATTTTTAAAAATCCAGAAAATTGGCTTAAAACGACTAAATATCAAGGACTCATTGGGCGAATTGCTCTGGAACTGAAATCGGAACGCTCACTGACATTTCCCCTATCTGAAAGTCTGATAAACGCCGGAAAAATTACTAAGTCCAAAAAAAAATTTTTTTCAACTTTTTTCAATTTTATCCCCGTGGGATTTATATTCTACCCACACACATTTGGAACTTTCCTGGGGTACCCTCACACATATTATTCCCTCATTTAGTGGATATTTTCACAAAAAAGTGAAATTTTCAAAAATCCAGAAAATTGGCTGAAAACGACTAAATATTAAGGACTCATGGGGCAAATCGCTCTGGAATTGAAATCGGAACGCTCACTGACATTTTCCCTATCTGAAAGTCTGATAAACGCCGGAAAAATTACTAAGTCCAAAAAACATTTTTTTACAACTTTTTTCAATTTTATCCCCGTGGGATTTATGTTCTACCCACACACATTTGGAACTCTCCTGGGGTACCCTCACACATATTATTCCCTCATTTAGTGGATATTTTCACAAAAAAGTGAAATTTTCAAAAATCCAGAAAATTGGCTGAAAACGACTAAATATTAAGGACTCATGGGGCGAATCGCTCTGGAATTGAAATCGGAACGCTCACTGACATTTTCCCTATCTGAAAGTCTGATAAACGCCGGAAAAATTACTAAGTCCCAAAAAAAATTTCTTACAACTTTTTTCAATTTTATCCCCGTGGGATTTATGTTCTACCCACACACATTTGGAACTCTCCTGGGGTACCCTCACACATATTATTCCCTCATTTAGTGGATATTTTCACAAAAAAGTGAAATTTTCAAAAATCCAGAAAATTCCCTGAAAACGACTAAATATTAAGGACTCATTGGGCGAATCGCTCTGGAACTGAAATCGGAACGCTCACTGACATTTTCCCTATCTGAAAGTCTGATAAACGCTGGAAAAATTACTAAGTCCAAAAAAAAATTTTTTTCAACTTTTTTCAATTTCACCCCCGTGGGATATATATTCTACCCACACACATTTGGAACTCTCCCTGGGTACTCTCACACATATTATTCCCTCATTTAGTGGATATTTTCACAAAAAAGTGAAATTTTAAAAAATCCAGAAAATTGGCTGAAAACGACTAAATATTAAGGACTCATGGGGCGAATCGCTCTGGAATTGAAATCGGAACGCTCACTGACATTTTCCCTATCTGAAAGTCTGATAAACGCCGGAAAAATTACTAAGTCCAAAAAAAATTTTTTTACAACTTTTTTCAATTTTATCCCCGTGGGATTTATGTTCTACCCACACACATTTGGAACTCTCCTGGGGTACCCTCACACATATTATTCCCTCATTTAGTGGATATTTTCACAAAAAAGTGAAATTTTCAAAAATCCAGAAAATTGGCTGAAAACGACTAAATAGTAAGGACTCATTGGGCGAATCGCTCTGGAACTGAAATCGGAACGCTCACTGACATTTCCCCTATCTGAAAGTCTGATAAACGCCGGAAAAATTACTAAGTCGAAAAAAAAAATTTTTTCAACTTTTTTCAATTTTATCCCCGTGGGATTTATATTCTACCCACACACATTTGGAACTCTCCTGGGGTACCCTCACACATATTATTCCCTCATTTAGTGGATATTTTCACAAAAAAGTGAAATTTTGAAAAATCCAGAAAATTGGCTGAAAACGACTAAATATCAAGGACTCATTGGGCGAATCGCTCTGGAACTGAAATCGGAACGCTCACTGACATTTCCCCTATCTGAAAGTCTGATAAACGCCGGAAAAATTACTAAGTCCAAAAAAAATTTTTTTTAAACTTTTTTCAATTTTATCCCCGTGGGATTTATATTCTACCCACACAAATTTGGAACTCTCCTGGGGTACCCTCACACATATTATTCCCTCATTTAGTGGATATTTTCACAAAAAAGTGAAATTTTAAAAAATCCAGAAAATTAGCTGAAAACGACTAAATATCAAGGACTCATGGGGCGAATCGCTCTGGAACTGAAATCGGAATGCTCACTGACATTTTCCCTATCTGAAAGTCAGATAAACGCTGGAAAAATTACTAAGTCCAAAAAAAATTTTTTTTCAACTTTTTTCAATTTTATCCTCTTGGGATTTATATTCTACCCACACACATTTGGAACTCTCCTGGGGTACCCTCACACATATTATTCCCTCATTTAGTGGATATTTTCACAAAAAAGTGAAATTTTCAAAAATCCAGAAAATTGGCTGAAAACGACTAAATATTAAGGAATAATTGGGCGAATCGCTCTGGAACTGAAATCGGAACGCTCACTAACATTTTCCCTATCTGAAAGTCTGATAAACGCCGGAAAAATTAAGAAGTCCAAAAAAAAATTTTTTTCAACTTTTTTCAATTTCACCCCCGTGGGATATATATTCTACCCACACACATTTGGAACTCTCCCTGGGTACTCTCACACATATTATTCCCTCATTTAGTGGATATTTTCACAAAAAAGTGAAATTTTTAAAAATCCAGAAAAATGGCTTAAAACGACTAAATATCAAGGACTCATTGGGCGAATTGCTCTGGAACTGAAATCGGAACGCTCACTGACATTTCCCCTATCTGAAAGTCTGATAAACGCCGGAAAAATTACTAAGTCCAAAAAAAATTTTTTTTCAACTTTTTTCAATTTTATCCCCTTGGGATTTATATTCTACCCACACACATTTGGAACTCTCCTGGGGTACCCTCACACATATTATTCCCTCATTTAGTGGATATTTTCACAAAAAAGTGAAATTTTCAAAAATCCAGAAAATTGGCTGAAAACGACTAAATATTAAGGAATAATTGGGAGAATCGCTCTGGAACTGAAATCGGAACGCTCACTGACATTTTCCCTATCTGAAAGTCTGATAAACGCCGGAAAAATTAAGAAGTCCAAAAAAAAATTTTTTTCAACTTTTTTCTATTTTATCCCCGTGGGATTTATATTCTACCCACACACATTTGGAACTCTCCTGGGGTACCCTCACACATATTATTCCCTCATTTAGTGGATATTTTCACAAAAAAGTGAAATTTTCAAAAATCCAGAAAATTGGCTGAAAACGACTAAATATCAAGGACTCATGGGGCGAATCGCTCTGGAACTGAAATCGGAACGCTCACTGACATTTTCCCTATCTGAAAGTCTGATAAACGCTGGAAAAATTACTAAGTCCAAAAAAAAATTTTTTTCAACTTTTTTCAATTTCACCCCCGTGGGATATATATTCTACCCACACACATTTGGAACTCTCCTGGGGTACCCTCACACATATTATTCCCTCATTTAGTGGATATTTTCACAAAAAAGTGAAATTTTCAAAAATCCAGAAAATTGGCTGAAAACGACTAAATATTAAGGACTCATTGGGCGAATCGCTCTGGAACTGAAATCGGAACGCTCACTGACATTTCTCCTATCTGAAAGTCTGATAAACGCCGGAAAAATTACTAAGTCGAAAAAAAATTTTTTTTCAACTTTTTTCAATTTTATCCCCGTGGGATTTATATTCTACCCACAGACATTTGGAACTCTCCTGGGGTACCCTCACACATATTATTCCCTCATTTAGTGGATATTTTCACAAAAAAGTGAAATTTTCAAAAATCCAGAAAATTGGCTGAAAACGACTAAATATTAAGGACTCATTGGGCGAATCGCTCTGGAACTGAAATCGGAACGCTCACTGACATTTTCCCTATCTGAAAGTCTGATAAACGCTGGAAAAATTACTAAGTCCAAAAAAAGATTTTTTTCAACTTTTTTCAATTTCACCCCCGTGGGATATATATTCTACCCACACACATTTGGAACTCTCCCTGGGTACTCTCACACATATTATTCCCTCATTTAGTGGATATTTTCACAAAAAAGTGAAATTTTAAAAAATCCAGAAAATTGGCTGAAAACGACTAAATATTAAGGACTCATGGGGCGAATCGCTCTGGAATTGAAATCGGAACGCTCACTGACATTTTCCCTATCTGAAAGTCTGATAAACGCCGGAAAAATTACTAAGTCCAAAAAAAATTTTTTTACAACTTTTTTCAATTTTATCCCCGTGGGATTTATGTTCTACCCACACACATTTGGAACTCTCCTGGGGTACCCTCACACATATTATTCCCTCATTTAGTGGATATTTTCACAAAAAAGTGAAATTTTCAAAAATCCAGAAAATTGGCTGAAAACGACTAAATATTAAGGACTCATTGGGCGAATCGCTCTGGAACTGAAATCGGAACGCTCACTGACATTTCCCCTATCTGAAAGTCTGATAAACGCCGGAAAAATTACTAAGTCCAAAAAAAATTTTTTTTAAACTTTTTTCAATTTTATCCCCGTGGGATTTATATTCTACCCACACAAATTTGGAACTCTCCTGGGGTACCCTCACACATATTATTCCCTCATTTAGTGGATATTTTCACAAAAAAGTGAAATTTTAAAAAATCCAGAAAATTAGCTGAAAACGACTAAATATCAAGGACTCATGGGGCGAATCGCTCTGGAACTGAAATCGGAATGCTCACTGACATTTTCCCTATCTGAAAGTCTGATAAACGCTGGAAAAATTACTAAGTCCAAAAAAAATTTTTTTTCAACTTTTTTCAATTTTATCCTCTTGGGATTTATATTCTACCCACACACATTTGGAACTCTCCTGGGGTACCCTCACACATATTATTCCCTCATTTAGTGGATATTTTCACAAAAAAGTGAAATTTTCAAAAATCCAGAAAATTGGCTGAAAACGACTAAATATTAAGGAATAATTGGGCGAATCGCTCTGGAACTGAAATCGGAACGCTCACTAACATTTTCCCTATCTGAAAGTCTGATAAACGCCGGAAAAATTAAGAAGTCCAAAAAAAAATTTTTTTCAACTTTTTTCAATTTCACCCCCGTGGGATATATATTCTACCCACACACATTTGGAACTCTCCCTGGGTACTCTCACACATATTATTCCCTCATTTAGTGGATATTTTCACAAAAAAGTGAAATTTTTAAAAATCCAGAAAAATGGCTTAAAACGACTAAATATCAAGGACTCATTGGGCGAATTGCTCTGGAACTGAAATCGGAACGCTCACTGACATTTCCCCTATCTGAAAGTCTGATAAACGCCGGAAAAATTACTAAGTCCAAAAAAAATTTTTTTTCAACTTTTTTCAATTTTATCCCCTTGGGATTTATATTCTACCCACACACATTTGGAACTCTCCTGGGGTACCCTCACACATATTATTCCCTCATTTAGTGGATATTTTCACAAAAAAGTGAAATTTTCAAAAATCCAGAAAATTGGCTGAAAACGACTAAATATTAAGGAATAATTGGGCGAATCGCTCTGGAACTGAAATCGGAACGCTCACTGACATTTTCCCTATCTGAAAGTCTGATAAACGCCGGAAAAATTAAGAAGTCCAAAAAAAAATTTTTTTCAACTTTTTTCTATTTTATCCCCGTGGGATTTATATTCTACCCACACACATTTGGAACTCTCCTGGGGTACCCTCACACATATTATTCCCTCATTTAGTGGATATTTTCACAAAAAAGTGAAATTTTCAAAAATCCAGAAAATTGGCTGAAAACGACTAAATATCAAGGACTCATGGGGCGAATCGCTCTGGAACTGAAATCGGAACGCTCACTGACATTTTCCCTATCTGAAAGTCTGATAAACGCTGGAAAAATTACTAAGTCCAAAAAAAAATTTTTTTCAACTTTTTTCAATTTCACCCCCGTGGGATATATATTCTACCCACACACATTTGGAACTCTCCCTGGGTACTCTCACACATATTATTCCCTCATTTAGTGGATATTTTCACAAAAAAGTGAAATTTTTAAAAATCCAGAAAAATGGCTTAAAACGACTAAATATCAAGGACTCATTGGGCGAATTGCTCTGGAACTGAAATCGGAACGCTCACTGACATTTCCCCTATCTGAAAGTCTGATAAACGCCGGAAAAATTACTAAGTCCAAAAAAAAATTTTTTTCAACTTTTTTCAATTTTATCCCCGTGGGATTTATATTCTACCCACACACATTTGGAACTCTCCTGGGGTACCCTCACACATATTATTCCCTCATTTAGTGGATATTTTCACAAAAAAGTGAAATTTTCAAAAATCCAGAAAATTGGCTGAAAACGACTAAATATTAAGGACTCATTGGTCGAATCGCTCTGGAATTGAAATCGGAACGCTCACTGACATTTTACCTCTCTGAAAGTCTGATAAACGCCGGAAAAATTACTAAGTCCAAAAAAAAATTTTTTACAACTTTTTTCAATTTTATCCCCGTGGGATTTATATTCTACCCACACACATTTGGAACTCTCCTGGGGTACCTTCACACATATTATTCCCTCATTTAGTGGATATTTTCACAAAAAAGTGAAATTTTCAAAAATCCAGAAAATTGGCTGAAAACGACTAAATATTAAGGACTCATGGGGCGAATCGCTCTGGAATTGAAATCGGAACGCTCACTGACATTTTCCCTATCTGAAAGTCTGATAAACGCCGGAAAAATTACTAAGTCCAAAAAAAATGTTTTTACAACTTTTTTCAATTTTATCCCCGTGGGATTTATGTTCTACCCACACACATTTGGAACTCTCCTGGGGTACCCTCACACATATTATTCCCTCATTTAGTGGATATTTTCACAAAAAAGTGAAATTTTCAAAAATCCAGAAAATTGGCTGAAAACGACTAAATATTAAGGACTCATTGGGCGAATCGCTCTGGAACTGAAATCGGAACGCTCACTGACATTTTCCCTATCTGAAAGTCTGATAAACGCCGGAAAAATTACTAAGTCCAAAAAAAAAATTTTTTCAACTTTTTTCAATTTTATCCTCTTGGGATTTATATTCTACCCACACACATTTGGAACTCTCCTGGGGTACCCTCACACATATTATTCCCTCATTTAGTGGATATTTTCACAAAAAAGTGAAATTTTCAAAAATCCAGAAAATTGGCTGAAAACGACTAAATATTAAGGAATAATTGGGCGAATCGCTCTGGAACTGAAATCGGAACGCTCACTAACATTTTCCCTATCTGAAAGTCTGATAAACGCCGGAAAAATTAAGAAGTCCAAAAAAAAATTTTTTTCAACTTTTTTCAATTTCACCCCCGTGGGATATATATTCTACCCACACACATTTGGAACTCTCCCTGGGTACTCTCACACATATTATTCCCTCATTTAGTGGATATTTTCACAAAAAAGTGAAATTTTTAAAAATCCAGAAAAATGGCTTAAAACGACTAAATATCAAGGACTCATTGGGCGAATTGCTCTGGAACTGAAATCGGAACGCTCACTGACATTTCCCCTATCTGAAAGTCTGATAAACGCCGGAAAAATTACTAAGTCCAAAAAAATTTTTTTTTCAACTTTTTTCAATTTTATCCCCTTGGGATTTATATTCTACCCACACACATTTGGAACTCTCCTGGGGTACCCTCACACATATTATTCCCTCATTTAGTGGATATTTTCACAAAAAAGTGAAATTTTCAAAAATCCAGAAAATTGGCTGAAAACGACTAAATATTAAGGAATAATTGGGCGAATCGCTCTGGAACTGAAATCGGAACGCTCACTGACATTTTCCCTATCTGAAAGTCTGATAAACGCCGGAAAAATTAAGAAGTCCAAAAAAAATTTTTTTTCAACTTTTTTCAATTTCACCCCCGTGGGATATATATTCTACCCACACACATTTGGAACTCTCCCTGGGTACTCTCACACATATTATTCCCTCATTTAGTGGATATTTTCACAAAAAAGTGAAATTTTTAAAAATCCAGAAAAATGGCTTAAAACGACTAAATATCAAGGACTCATTGGGCGAATTGCTCTGGAACTGAAATCGGAACGCTCACTGACATTTCCCCTATCTGAAAGTCTGATAAACGCCGGAAAAATTACTAAGTCCAAAAAAAAATTTTTTTCAACTTTTTTCAATTTTATCCCCGTGGGATTTATATTCTACCCACACACATTTGGAACTCTCCTGGGGTACCCTCACACATATTATTCCCTCATTTAGTGGATATTTTCACAAAAAAGTGAAATTTTCAAAAATCCAGAAAATTGGCTGAAAACGACTAAATATTAAGGACTCATTGGGCGAATCGCTCTGGAATTGAAATCGGAACGCTCACTGACATTTTACCTCTCTGAAAGTCTGATAAACGCCGGAAAAATTACTAAGTCCAAAAAAAAATTTTTTACAACTTTTTTCAATTTTATCCCCGTGGGATTTATATTCTACCCACACACATTTGGAACTCTCCTGGGGTACCTTCACACATATTATTCCCTCATTTAGTGGATATTTTCACAAAAAAGTGAAATTTTCAAAAATCCAGAAAATTGGCTGAAAACGACTAAATATTAAGGACTCATGGGGCGAATCGCTCTGGAATTGAAATCGGAACGCTCACTGACATTTTCCCTATCTGAAAGTCTGATAAACGCCGAAAAAATTACTAAGTCCAAAAAAAATGTTTTTACAACTTTTTTCAATTTTATCCCCGTGGGATTTATGTTCTACCCACACACATTTGGAACTCTCCTGGGGTACCCTCACACATATTATTCCCTCATTTAGTGGATATTTTCACAAAAAAGTGAAATTTTCAAAAATCCACAAAATTGGCTGAAAACGACTAAATATTAAGGACTCATTGGGCGAATCGCTCTGGAACTGAAATCGGAACGCTCACTGACATTTTCCCTATCTGAAAGTCTGATAAACGCCGGAAAAATTACTAAGTCCAAAAAAAAAATTTTTTCAACTTTTTTCAATTTTATCCCCGTGGGATTTACATTCTACCCACACACATTTGGAACTCTCCTGGGGTATCCTCACACATATTATTCCCTCATTTAGTGGATATTTTCACAAAAAAGTGAAATTTTCAAAAATCCAGAAAATTGGCTGAAAACGACTATATATTAAGGACTCATTGGGCGAATCGCTCTGGAACTGAAATCGGAACGCTCACTGACATTTTCCCTATCTGAAAGTCTGATAAACGCTGGAAAAATTACTAAGTCCAAAAAAAATTTTTTTTCAACTTTTTTCAATTTCACCCCCGTGGGATATATATTCTACCCACACACATTTGGAACTCTCCTGGGGTACCCTCACACATATTATTCCCTCATTTAGTGGATATTTTCACAAAAAAGTGAAATTTTCAAAAATCCAGAAAATTGGCTGAAAACGACTAAATATTAAGGACTCATTGGGCGAATCGCTCTGGAATTGAAATCGGAACGCTCACTGAAATTTTACCTCTCTGAAAGTCTGATAAACGCCGGAAAAATTACTAAGTCCAAAAAAAAATTTTTTACAACTTTTTTCAATTTTATCCCCGTGGGATTTATATTCTACCCACACACATTTGGAACTCTCCTGGGGTACCCTCACACATATTATTCCCTCATTTAGTGGATATTTTCACAAAAAAGTGAAATTTTCAAAAATCCAGAAAATTGGCTGAAAACGACTAAATATTAAGGACTCATGGGGCGAATTGCTCTGGAATTGAAATCGGAATGCTCACTGACATTTTCCTTATCTGAAAGTCTGATAAACGCCGGAAAAATTAAGAAGTCCAAAAAAAAATTTTTTTCAACTTTTTTCAATTTTATCCCCGTGGGATTTATATTCTACCCACACACATTTGGAACTCTCCTGGGGTACCTTCACACATATTATTCCCTCATTTAGTGGATATTTTCACAAAAAAGTGAAATTTTCAAAAATCCAGAAAATTGGCTGAAAACGACTAAATATCAAGGACTCATGGGGCGAATCGCTCTGGAACTGAAATCGGAACGCTCACTGACATTTTCCCTATCTGAAAGTCTGATAAACGCTGGAAAAATTACTAAGTCCAAAAAAAAATTTTTTTCAACTTTTTTCAATTTCACCCCCGTGGGATATATATTCTACCCACACACATTTGGAACTCTCCCTGGGTACTCTCACACATATTATTCCCTCATTTAGTGGATATTTTCACAAAAAAGTGAAATTTTCAAAAATCCAGAAAATTGGCTGAAAACGACTAAATATCAAGGACTCATGGGGCGAATCGCTCTGGAACTGAAATCGGAACGCTCACTGACATTTTCCCTATCTGAAAGTCTGATAAACGCTGGAAAAATTACTAAGTCAAAAAAAAATTTTTTTTCAACTTTTTTCAATTTCACCCCCGTGGGATATATATTCTACCCACACACATTTGGAACTCTCCTGGGGTACCCTCACACATATTATTCCCTCATTTAGTGGATATTTTCACAAAAAAGTGAAATTTTCAAAAATCCAGAAAATTGGCTGAAAACGACTAAATATTAAGGACTCATTGGGCGAATCACTCTGGAATTGAAATCGGAACGCTCACTGAAATTTTACCTCTCTGAAAGTCTGATAAACGCCGGAAAAATTACTAAGTCCAAAAAAAAATTTTTTACAACTTTTTTCAATTTTATCCCCGTGGGATTTATATTCTACCCACACACATTTGGAACTCTCCTGGGGTACCCTCACACATATTATTCCCTCATTTAGTGGATATTTTCACAAAAAAGTGAAATTTTAAAAAATCCAGAAAATTGGCTGAAAACGACTAAATATCAAGGACTCATGGGATGAATCGCTCTGGAACTGAAATCGGAATGCTCACTGACATTTTCCCTATCTGAAAGTCTGATAAACGCTGGAAAAATTACTAAGTCCAAAAAAAAATTTTTTTCAACTTTTTTCAATTTCACCCCCGTGGGATATATATTCTACCCACACACATTTGGAACTCTCCTGGGGTACCCTCACACATATTATTCCCTCATTTAGTGGATATTTTTACAAAAAAGTGAAATTTTGAAAAATCCAGAAAATTGGCTGAAAACGACTAAATATTAAGGACTCATTGGGCGAATCGCTTTGGAACTGAAATCGGAACGCTCACTGACATTTCCCCTATCTGAAAGTCTGATAAACGCCGGAAAAATTACTAAGTCCAAAAAAAATTTTTTTTAAACTTTTTTCAATTTTATCCCCGTGGGATTTATATTCTACCCACACACATTTGGAACTCTCCTGGGGTACCCTCACACATATTATTCCCTCATTTAGTGGATATTTTCACAAAAAAGTGAAATTTTCAAAAATCCAGAAAATTGGCTGAAAACGACTAAATATTAAGGACTCATGGGGCGAATCGCTCTGGAATTGAAATCGGAATGCTCACTGACATTTTCCTTATCTGAAAGTCTGATAAACGCCGGAAAAATTAAGAAGTCCAAAAAAAATTTTTTTTCAACTTTTTTCAATTTTATCCCCGTGGGATTTATATTCTACCCACACACATTTGGAACTCTCCTGGGGTACCCTCACACATATTATTCCCTCATTTAGTGGATATTTTCACAAAAAAGTGAAATTTTCAAAAATCCAGAAAATTGGCTGAAAACGACTAAATATCAAGGACTCATGGGGCGAATCGCTCTGGAACTGAAATCGGAACGCTCACTGACATTTTCCCTATCTGAAAGTCTGATAAACGCTGGAAAAATTACTAAGTCCAAAAAAAATTTTTTTTCAACTTTTTTCAATTTCACCCCCGTGGGATATATATTCTACCCACACACATTTGGAACTCTCCTGGGGTACCCTCACACATATTATTCCCTCATTTAGTGGATATTTTCACAAAAAAGTGAAATTTTCAAAAATCCAGAAAATTGGCTGAAAACGACTAAATATTAAGGACTCATTGGGCGAATCGCTCTAGAATTGAAATCGGAACGCTCACTGAAATTTTACCTCTCTGAAAGTCTGATAAACGCCGGAAAAATAACTAAGTCCAAAAAAAAATTTTTTACAACTTTTTTCAATTTTATCCTTGTGGGATTTATATTCTACCCACACACATTTGGAACTCTCCTGGGGTACCCTCACACATATTATTCCCTCATTTAGTGGATATTTTCACAAAAAAGTGAAATTTTCAAAAATCCAGAAAATTGGCTGAAAACGACTAAATATTAAGGACTCATGGGGCGAATCGCTCTGGAATTGAAATCGGAATGCTCACTGACATTTTCCTTATCTGAAAGTCTGATAAACGCCGGAAAAATTACTAAGTCCCAAAAAAATTTTTTTACAACTTTTTTCAATTTTATCCCCGTGGGATTTATGTTCTACCCACACACATTTGGAACTCTCCTGGGGTACCCTCACACATATTATTCCCTCATTTAGTGGATATTTTCACAAAAAAGTGAAATTTTGAAAAATCCAGAAAATTGGCTGAAAACGACTAAATATCAAGGACTCATTGGGCGAATCGCTCTGGAACTGAAATCGGAACGCTCACTGACATTTCCCCTATCTGAAAGTCTGATAAACGCCGGAAAAATTACTAAGTCCAAAAAAAATTTTTTTTAAACTTTTTTCAATTTTATCCCCGTGGGATTTATATTCTACCCACACAAATTTGGAACTCTCCTGGGGTACCCTCACACATATTATTCCCTCATTTAGTGGATATTTTCACAAAAAAGTGAAATTTTAAAAAATCCAGAAAATTGGCTGAAAACGACTAAATATCAAGGACTCATGGGATGAATCGCTCTGGAACTGAAATCGGAATGCTCACTGACATTTTCCCTATCTGAAAGTCTGATAAACGCTGGAAAAATTACTAAGTCCAAAAAAAAATTATTTTCAACTTTTTTCAATTTCACCCCCGTGGGATATATATTCTACCCACACACATTTGGAACTCTCCTGGGGTACCCTCACACATATTATTCCCTCATTTAGTGGATATTTTCACAAAAAAGTGAAATTTTCAAAAATCCAGAAAATTGGCTGAAAACGACTAAATATTAAGGACTCATTGGGCGAATCGCTCTGGAATTGAAATCGGAACGCTCACTGAAATTTTACCTCTCTGAAAGTCTGATAAACGCCGGAAAAATTACTAAGTCCAAAAAAAAATTTTTTACAACTTTTTTCAATTTTATCCTTGTGGGATTTATATTCTACCCACACACATTTGGAACTCTCCTGGGGTACCCTCACACATATTATTCCCTCATTTAGTGGATATTTTCACAAAAAAGTGAAATTTTCAAAAATCCAGAAAATTGGCTGAAAACGACTAAATATTAAGGACTCATGGGGCGAATCGCTCTGGAATTGAAATCGGAATGCTCACTGACATTTTCCTTATCTGAAAGTCTGATAAACGCCGGAAAAATTACTAAGTCCAAAAAAAATTTTTTTTAAACTTTTTTCAATTTTATCCCCGTGGGATTTATATTCTACCCACACAAATTTGGAACTCTCCTGGGGTACCCTCACACATATTATTCCCTCATTTAGTGGATATTTTCACAAAAAAGTGAAATTTTAAAAAATCCAGAAAATTGGCTGAAAACGACTAAATATCAAGCACTCATGGGGCGAATCGCTCTGGAACTGAAATCGGAACGCTCACTGACATTTTCCCTTTCTGAAAGTCTGATAAACGCTGGAAAAATTACTAAGTCCAAAAAAAAAATTTTTTCAACTTTTTTCAATTTCACCCCCGTGGGATATATATTCTACCCACACACATTTGGAACTCTCCTGGGGTACCCTCACACATATTATTCCCTCATTTAGTGGATATTTTCACAAAAAAGTGAAATTTTCAAAAATCCAGAAAATTGGCTGAAAACGACTAAATATTAAGGACTCATTGGGCGAATCGCTCTGGAACTGAAATCTGAACGCTCACTGACATTTTCCCTATCTGAAAGTCTGATAAACGTGGGAAAAATTACTAAGTCCAAAAAAAAATTTTTTTCAACTTTTTTCAATTTTATCCCCGTGGGATTTACATTCTACCCACACACATTTGGAACTCTCCTGGGGTACCCTCACACATATTATTCCCTCATTTAGTGGATATTTTCACAAAAAAGTGAAATTTTCAAAAATCCAGAAAATTGGCTGAAAACGACTAAATATTAAGGAATAATTGGGCGAATCGCTCTGGAACTGAAATCGGAACGCTCACTGACATTTTCCCTATCTGAAAGTCTGATAAACGCCGGAAAAATGAAGTAGTCCAAAAAAAAATTTTTTTCAACTTTTTTCAATTTTATCCCCGTGGGATTTATATTCTACCCACACACATTTGCAACTCTCCTGGGGTACCCTCACACATATTATTCCCTCATTTAGTGGATATTTTCACAAAAAAGTGAAATTTTCAAAAATCCAGAAAATTGGCTGAAAACGACTAAATATCAAGGACTCATGGGGCGAATCGCTCTGGAACTGAAATCGGAACGCTCACTGACATTTTCCCTATCTGAAAGTCTGATAAACGCTGGAAAAATTACTAAGTCCAAAAAAAATTTTTTTTCAACTTTTTTCAATTTCACCCCCGTGGGATATATATTCTACCCACACACATTTGGAACTCTCCTGGGGTACCCTCACACATATTATTCCCTCATTTAGTGGATATTTTCACAAAAAAGTGAAATTTTCAAAAATCCAGAAAATTGGCTGAAAACGACTAAATATTAAGGACTCATTGGGCGAATCGCTCTGGAATTGAAATCGGAACGCTCACTGAAATTTTACCTCTCTGAAAGTCTGATAAACGCCGGAAAAATTACTAAGTCCAAAAAAAAATTTTTTACAACTTTTTTCAATTTTATCCCCGTGGGATTTATATTCTACCCACACACATTTGGAACTCTCCTGGGGTACCCTCACACATATTATTCCCTCATTTAGTGGATATTTTCACAAAAAAGTGAAATTTTCAAAAATCCAGAAAATTGGCTGAAAACGACTAAATATTAAGGACTCATTGGGCGAATCGCTCTGGAACTGAAATCGGAACGCTCACTGACATTTCCCCTATCTGAAAGTCTGATAAACGCCGGAAAAATTACTAAGTCGAAAAAAAATTTTTTTTCAACTTTTTTCAATTTTATCCCCGTGGGATTTATATTCTACCCACACACATTTGGAACTCTCCTGGGGTACCCTCACACATATTATTCCCTCATTTAGTGGATATTTTCACAAAAAAGTGAAATTTTCAAAAATCCAGAAAATTGGCTGAAAACGACTAAATATTAAGGAATAATTGGGCGAATCGCTCTGGAACTGAAATCGGAACGCTCACTGACATTTCCCCTATCTGAAAGTCTGATAAACGCCGGAAAAATTAAGAAGTCCAAAAAAAAATTTTTTTCAACTTTTTTCAATTTTATCCCCGTGGGATTTATATTCTACCCACACACATTTGGACCTCTCCTGGGGTACCCTCACACATATTATTCCCTCATTTAGTGGATATTTTCACAAAAAAGTGAAATTTTAAAAAATCCAGAAAATTGGCTGAAAACGACTAAATATCAAGGACTCATGGGGCGAATCGCTCTGGAACTGAAATCGGAACGCTCACTGACATTTTCCCTATCTGAAAGTCTGATAAACGCTGGAAAAATTACTAAGTCCAAAAAAAAATTTTTTTCAACTTTTTTCAATTTCACCCCCGTGGGATATATATTCTACCCACACACATTTGGAACTCTCCTGGGGTACCCTCACACATATTATTCCCTCATTTAGTGGATATTTTCACAAAAAAGTGAAATTTTTAAAAATCCAGAAAATTGGCTTAAAACGACTAAATATCAAGGACTCATTGGGCGAATCGCTCTGGAACTGAAATCGGAACGCTCACTGACATTTCCCCTATCTGAAAGTCTGATAAAAGTGGGAAAAATTACTAAGTCCAAAAAAAAATTTTTTTCAACTTTTTTCAATTTTATCCCCGTGGGATTTACATCCTACCCACACACATTTGGAACTCTCCTGGGGTACCCTCACACATATTATTCCCTCATTTAGTGGATATTTTCACAAAAAAGTGAAATTTTCAAAAATCCAGAAAATTGGCTGAAAACGACTAAATATTAAGGAATAATTGGGCGAATCGCTCTGGAACTGAAATCGGAACGCTCACTGACATTTTCCCTATCTGAAAGTCTGATAAACGCCGGAAAAATGAAGAAGTCCAAAAAAAAATTTTTTTCAACTTTTTTCAATTTTATCCCCGTGGGATTTATATTCTACCCACACACATTTGGAACTCTCCTGGGGTACCCTCACACATATTATTCCCTCATTTAGTGGATATTTTCACAAAAAAGTGAAATTTTCAAAAATCCAGAAAATTGGCTGAAAACGACTAAATATCAAGAACTCATGGAGCGAATCACTCTGGAACTGAAATCGGAACGCTCACTGACATTTTCCCTATCTGAAAGTCTGATAAACGCTGGAAAAATTACTAAGTCCAAAAAAAAATTTTTTTCAACTTTTTTCAATTTCACCCCCGTGGGATATATATTCTACCCACACACATTTGGAACTCTCCCTGGGTTCTCTCACACATATTATTCCCTCATTTAGTGGATATTTTCACAAAAAAGTGAAATTTTTAAAAATCCAGAAAATTGGCTTAAAACGACTAAATATCAAGGACTCATTGGGCGAATTGCTCTGGAACTGAAATCGGAACGCTCACTGACATTTCCCCTATCTGAAAGTCTGATAAACGCCGGAAAAATTACTAAGTCCAAAAAAAAATTTTTTTCAACTTTTTTCAATTTTATCCCCGTGGGATTTATATTCTACCCACACACATTTGGAACTCTCCTGGGGTACCCTCACACATATTATTCCCTCATTTAGTGGATATTTTCACAAAAAAGTGAAATTTTCAAAAATCCAGAAAATTGGCTGAAAACGACTAAATATTAAGGACTCATTGGGCGAATCGCTCTGGAACTGAAATCGGAACGCTCACTGACATTTCCCCTTTCTGAAAGTCTGATAAACGCTGGAAAAATTACTAAGTCCAAAAAAAATTTTTTTTCAACTTTTTTCAATTTCACCCCCGTGGGATATATATTCTACCCACACACATTTGGAACTCTCCTGGGGTACCCTCACACATATTATTCCCTCATTTAGTGGATATTTTCACAAAAAAGTGAAATTTTTAAAAATCCAGAAAATTGGCTTAAAACGACTAAATATCAAGGACTCATTGGGCGAATCGCTCTGGAACTGAAATCGGAACGCTCACTGACATTTCCCCTATCTCAAAGTCTGATAAACGTGGGAAAAATTACTAAGTCCAAAAAAAAAATTTTTTCAACTTTTTTCAATTTTATCCCCGTGGGATTTACATTCTACCCACACACATTTGGAACTCTCCTGGGGTACCCTCACACATATTATTCCCTCATTTAGTGGATATTTTCACAAAAAAGTGAAATTTTAAAAAATCCAGAAAATTAGCTGAAAACGACTAAATATCAAGGACTCATGGGGCGAATCGCTCTAGAACTGAAATCGGAATGCTCACTGACATTTTCCCTATCTGAAAGTCTGATAAACGCTGGAAAAATTACTAAGTCCAAAAAAAAATTTTTTTCAACTTTTTTCAATTTCACCCCCGTGGGATATATATTCTACCCACACACATTTGGAACTCTCCTGGGGTACCCTCACACATATTATTCCCTCATTTAGTGGATATTTTCACAAAAAAGTGAAATTTTTAAAAATCCAGAAAATTGGCTTAAAACGACTAAATATCAAGGACTCATTGGGCGAATCGCTCTGGAACTGAAATCGGAACGCTCACTGACATTTCCCCTATCTGAAAGTCTGATAAACGTGCGAAAAATTACTAAGTCCAAAAAAAAAATTTTTTCAACTTTTTTCAATTTTATCCCCGTGGGATTTACATTCTACCCACACACATTTGGAACTCTCCTGGGGTACCCTCACACATATTATTCCCTCATTTAGTGGATATTTTCACAAAAAAGTGAAATTTTCAAAAATCCAGAAAATTGGCTGAAAACGACTAAATATTAAGGACTCATTGGGCGAATCGCTCTGGAACTGAAATCGGAACGCTCACTGACATTTCCCCTATCTGAAAGTCTGATAAACGCCGGAAAAATGACTAAGTCCAAAAAAAAATTTTTTTCAACTTTTTTCAATTTTATCCCCGTGGGATTTATATTCTACCCACACAGATTTGGAACTCTCCTGGGGTACCCTCACACATATTATTCCCTCATTTAGTGGATATTTTCACAAAAAAGTGAAATTTTCAAAAATCCAGAAAATTGGCTGAAAACGACTAAATATTAAGGACTCATTGGGCGAATCGCTCTGGAACTGAAATCGGAACGCTCACTGACATTTTCCCTATCTGAAAGTCTGATAAACGCCGGAAAAATTACTAAGTCCAAAAAAAATTTTTTTTCAACTTTTTTCAATTTTATCCCCTTGGGATTTATATTCTACCCACACACATTTGGAACTCTCCTGGGGTACCCTCACACATATTATTCCCTCATTTAGTGGATATTTTCACAAAAAAGTGAAATTTTCAAAAATCCAGAAAATTGGCAGAAAACGACTACATATTAAGGAATAATTGGGCGAATCGCTCTGGAACTGAAATCGGAACGCTCACTGACATTTTCCCTATCTGAAAGTCTGATAAACGCCGGAAAAATTAAGAAGTCCAAAAAAAAATTTTTTTCAACTTTTTTCAATTTTATCCCCGTGGGATTTATATTCTACCCACACACATTTGGACCTCTCCTGGGGTACCCTCACACATATTATTCCCTCATTTAGTGGATATTTTCACAAAAAAGTGAAATTTTTAAAAATCCAGAAAATTGGCTTAAAACGACTAAATATTAAGGACTCATTGGGCGAATCGCTCTGGAACTGAAATCGGAACGCTCACTGACATTTTCCCTATCTGAAAGTCTGCTAAACGCCGGAAAAATTACTAATTCCAAAAAAAAATTTTTTTCAACTTTTTTCAATTTTATCCCCTTGGGATTTATATTCTACCCACACACATTTGGAACTCTCCTGGAGTACCCTCACACATATTATTCCCTCATTTAGTGGATATTTTCACAAAAAAGTGAAATTTTCAAAAATCCAGAAAATTGGCTGAAAACGACTAAATATCAAGGAATCATGGGGCGAATCGCTCTGGAACTGAAATCGGAACGCTCACTGACATTTTCCCTATCTGAAAGTCTGATAAACGCTGGAAAAATTACTAAGTCCAAAAAAAAATTTTTTTCAACTTTTTTCAATTTCACCCCCGTGGGATATATATTTTACCCACACACATTTGGAACTCTCCCTGGGTACTCTCACACATATTATTCCCTCATTTAGTGGATATTTTCACAAAAAAGTGAAATTTTTAAAAATCCAGAAAATTGGCTTAAAACGACTAAATATCAAGGACTCATTGGGCGAATTGCTCTGGAACTGAAATCGGAACGCTCACTGACATTTCCCCTATCTGAAAGTCTGATAAACGCCGAAAGAATTACTAAGTCCAAAAAAAAATTTTTTTCAACTTTTTTCAATTTTATCCCCGTGGGATTTATATTCTACCCACACACATTTGGAACTCTCCTGGGGTACCCTCACACATATTATTCCCTCATTTAGTGGATATTTTCACAAAAAAGTGAAATTTTCAAAAATCCAGAAAATTGGCTGAAAACGACTAAATATTAAGGACTCATTGGGCAAATCGCTCTGGACTTGAAATCGGAACGCTCACTGACATTTTACCTCTCTGAAAGTCTGATAATTGCCGGAAAAATTACTAAGTCCAAAAAAAAAATTTTTTCAACTTTTTTCAATTTTATCCCCGTGGGATTTACATTCTACCCACACACATTTGGAACTCTCCTGGGGTACCCTCACACATATTATTCCCTCATTTAGTGGATATTTTCACAAAAAAGTGAAATTTTCAAAAATCCAGAAAATTGGCTGAAAACGACTAAATATTAAGGACTCATTGGGCGAATCGCTCTGGAACTGAAATCGGAACGCTCACTGACATTTCCCCTTTCTGAAAGTCTGATAAACGCCGGAAAAATTACTAAGTCCAAAAAAAAATTTTTTTCAACTTTTTTCAATTTTATCCCCGTGGGATTTATATTCTACCCACACACATTTGGAACTCTCCTGGGGTACCCTCACACATATTATTCCCTCATTTAGTGGATATTTTCACAAAAAAGTGAAATTTTAAAAAATCCAGAAAATTGGCTGAAAACGACTAAATATCAAGGACTCATGGGACGAATCGCTCTGGAACTGAAATCGGAATGCTCACTGACATTTTCCCTATCTGAAAGTCTGCTAAACGCTGGAAAAATTACTAAGTCCAAAAAAAAATTTTTTTCAACTTTTTTCAATTTCACCCCCGTGGGATATATATTCTACCCACACACATTTGGAACTCTCCTGGGGTACCCTCACACATATTATTCCCTCATTTAGTGGATATTTTCACAAAAAAGTGAAATTTTCAAAAATCCAGAAAATTGGCTGAAAACGACTACATATTAAGGAATAATTGGGCGAATCGCTCTGGAACTGAAATCGGAACGCTCACTGACATTTTCCCTATCTGAAAGTCTGATAAACGCCAGAAAAATTAAGAAGTCCAAAAAAAAATTTTTTTCAACTTTTTTCAATTTCACCCCCGTGGGATATATATTCTACCCACACACATTTGGAACTCTCCTGGGGTACCCTCACACATATTATTCCCTCATTTAGTGGATATTTTCACAAAAAAGTGAAATTTTCAAAAATCCAGAAAATTGGCTGAAAACGACTACATATTAAGGAATAATTGGGCGAATCGCTCTGGAACTGAAATCGGAACGCTCACTGACATTTTCCCTATCTGAAAGTCTGATAAACGCCGGAAAAATTAAGAAGTCCAAAAAAAATTTTTTTCAACTTTTTTCAATTTTATCCCCGTGGGATTTATATTCTACCCACACACATTTGGACCTCTCCTGGGGTACCCTCACACATATTATTCCCTCATTTAGTGGATATTTTCACAAAAAAGTGAAATTTTAAAAAATCCAGAAAATTGGCTGAAAACGACTAAATATCAAGGACTCATTGGGCGAATCGCTCTGGAACTGAAATTGGAACGCTCACTGACATTTCCCCTATCTGAAAGTCTGATAAACGTGGGAAAAATTACTAAGTCCAAAAAAAAATTTTTTTCAACTTTTTTCAATTTTATCCCCGTGGGATTTACATTCTACCCACACACATTTGGAACTCTCCTGGGGTACCCTCACACATATTATTCCCTCATTTAGTGGATATTTTCACAAAAAAGTGAAATTTTCAAAAATCCAGAAAATTGGCTGAAAACGACTAAATATTAAGGACTCATGGGGCGAATCGCTCTGGAACTGAAATCGGAATGCTCACTGACATTTTCCCTATCTGAAAGTCTGATAAACGCTGGAAAAATTACTAAGTCCAAAAAAAAATTTTTTTCAACTTTTTTCAATTTCACCCCCGTGGGATATATATTCTACCCACACACATTTGGAACTCTCCTGGGGTACCCTCACACATATTATTCCCTCATTTAGTGGATATTTTCACAAAAAAGTGAAATTTTCAAAAATCCAGAAAATTGGCTGAAAACGACTAAATATTAAGGACTCATTGGGCGAATCTCTCTGGAACTGAAATCGGAACGCTCACTGACATTTTCCCTATCTGAAAGTCTGATAAACGCCGGAAAAATTACTAAGTCCAAAAAAAAATTTTTTTCAACTTTTTTCAATTTTATCCCCTTGGGATTTATATTCTACCCACACACATTTGGAACTCTCCTGGGGTACCCTCACACATATTATTCCCTCATTTAGTGGATATTTTCACAAAAAAGTGAAATTTTTAAAAATCCAGAAAATTGGCTGAAAACGACTAAATATCAAGGACTCATTGGGCGAATCGCTCTGGAACTGAAATCGGAACGCTCACTGACATTTTCCTTATCTGAAAGTCTGATAAACGCCGGAAAAATTAAGAAGTCCAAAAAAAAATTTTTTTCAACTTTTTTCAATTTTATCCCCGTGGGATTTATATTCTACCCACACACATTTGGAACTCTCCCTGGGTACTCTCACACATATTATTCCCTCATTTAGTGGATATTTTCACAAAAAAGTGAAATTTTCAAAAATCCAGAAAATTGGCTGAAAACGACTAAATATCAAGGACTCATGGGGCGAATCGCTCTGGAACTGAAATCGGAACGCTCACTGACATTTCCCCTATCTGAAAGTCTGATAAACGCCGGAAAAATTAATAAGTCCAAAAAAAATTTTTTTAAACTTTTTTCAATTTTATCCCCTGGGATTTATATTCTACCCACACACATTTGGAACTCTCCTGGGGTACCCTCACACATATTATTCCCTCATTTAGTGGATATTTTCACAAAAAAGTGAAATTTTAAAAAATCCAGAAAATTGGCTGAAAACGACTAAATATCAAGGACTCATGGGGCGAATCGCTCTGGAACTGAAATCGGAACGCTCACTGACATTTTCCCTATCTGAAAGTCTGATAAACGCTGGAAAAATTACTAAGTCCAAAAAAAAATTTTTTTCAACTTTTTTCAATTTTATCCCCGTGGGATTTATGTTCTACCCACACACATTTGGAACTCTCCTGGGGTACCCTCACACATATTATTCCCTCATTTAGTGGATATTTTCACAAAAAAAGTGAAATTTTCAAAAATCCAGAAAATTGGCTGAAAATGACTAAATATTAAGGACTCATTGGGCGAATCGCTCTGGAACTGAAATCGGAACGCTCACTGACATTTCCCCTATCTGAAAGTCTATTAAACGCCGGAAAAATTAGTAAGTCGAACAAAAAAATTTTTTCAACTTTTTTCAATTTTATCCCCGTGGGATTTATATTCTACCCACACACATTTGGAACTCTCCTGGGGTACCCTCACACATATTATTCCCTCATTTAGTGGATATTTTCACAAAAAAGTGAAATTTTCAAAAATCCAGAAAATTGGCTGAAAACGACTAAATATTAAGGACTCATTGGGCGAATCGCTCTGGAACTGAAATCGGAACGCTCACTGACATTTTCCCTATCTGAAAGTCTGATAAACGCGGGAAAAATTACTAAGTCCAAAAAAAAATTTTTTTCAACTTTTTTCAATTTCACCCCCGTGGGATATATATTCTACCCACACACATTTGGAACTCTCCTGGGGTACCCTCACACATATTATTCCCTCATTTAGTGGATATTTTCACAAAAAAGTGAAATTTTAAAAAATCCAGAAAATTGGCTGAAAACGACTAAATATCAAGGACTCATGGGGCAAATCGCTCTGGAACTGAAATCGGAATGCTCACTGAAATTTTCCCTATCTGAAAGTCTGATAAACGCTGGAAAAATTACTAAGTCCAAAAAAAAATTTTTTTCAACTTTTTTCAATTTCACCCCCGTGGGATATATATTCTACCCACACACATTTGGAACTCTCCTGGGGTACCCTCACACATATTATTCCCTCATTTAGTGGATATTTTCACAAAAAAGTGAAATTTTCAAAAATCCAGAAAATTGGCTGAAAACGACTAAATATTAAGGACTCATTGGGCGAATCGCTCTGGAACTGAAATCGGAACGCTCACTGACATTTCCCCTATCTGAAAGTCTGATAAACGCCGGAAAAATTACTAAGTCCAAAAAAAAATTTTTTTCAACTTTTTTCAATTTTATCCCCGTGGGATTTATATTCTACCCACACACATTTGGAACTCTCCTGGGGTACCCTCACACATATTATTCCCTCATTTAGTGGATATTTTCACAAAAAAGTGAAATTTTCAAAAATGCAGAAAATTGGCTGAAAACGACTAAATATTAAGAACTCATTGGGCAAATCGCTCTGGAACTGAAATCGGAACGCTCACTGACATTTCCCGTATCTGAAAGTCAGATAAACGCCGGAAAAATTACTAAGTCCAAAAAAAAATTTTTTACAACTTTTTTCAATTTTATCCCCGTGGGATTTATGTTCTACCCACACACATTTGGAACTCTCCTGGGGTACCCTCACACATATTATTCCCTCATTTAGTGGATATTTTCACAAAAAAGTGAAATTTTCAAAAATCCAGAAAATTGGCTGAATATGACTAAATATTAAGGACTCATTGGGCGAATCGCTCTGGAACTGAAATCGGAACGCTCACTGACATTTCCCCTATCTGAAAGTCTGATAAACGCCGGAAAAATTACTAAGTCGAAAAATAAAATTTTTTCAACTTTTTTCAATTTTATCCCCGTGGGATTTATATTCTACCCACACACATTTGGAACTCTCCTGGGGTACCCTCACACATATTATTCCCTCATTTAGTGGATATTTTCACAAAAAAGTGAAATTTTCAAAAATCCAGAAAATTGGCTGAAAACGACTACATATTAAGGAATAATTGGGCGAATCGCTCTGGAACTGAAATCGGAACGCTCACTGACATTTTCCCTATCTGAAAGTCTGATAAGCGCCGGAAAAATTAAGAAGTCCAAAAAAAATTTTTTTTCAACTTTTTTCAATTTTATCCCCGTGGGATTTATATTCTACCCACACACATTTGGAACTCTCCTGGTGTACTCTCACACATATTATTCCCTCATTTAGTGGATATTTTCACAAAAAAGTGAAATTTTTAAAAATCCAGAAAATTGGCTGAAAACGACTACATATTAAGGAATAATTGGGCGAATCGCTCTGGAACTGAAATCGGAACGCTCACTGACATTTTCCCTATCTGAAAGTCTGATAAACGCCGGAAAAATTAAGAAGTCCAAAAAAAAATTTTTTTCAACTTTTTTCAATTTTATCCCTGTGGGATTTATATTCTACCCACACACATTTGGACCTCTCCTGGGGTACCCTCACACATATTATTCCCTCATTTAGTGGATATTTTCACAAAAAAGTGAAATTTTAAAAAATCCAGAAAATTGGCTGAAAACGACTAAATATCAAGGACTCATTGGGCGAATCGCTCTGGAACTGAATTCGGAACGCTCACTGACATTTCCCCTATCTGAAAGTCTGATAAACGTGGGAAAAATTACTAAGTCCAAAAAAAAATTTTTTTCAACTTTTTTCAATTTTATCCCCGTGGGATTTACATTCTACCCACACACATTTGGAACTCTCCTGGGGTACCCTCACACATATTATTCCCTCATTTAGTGGATATTTTCACAAAAAAGTGAAATTTTCAAAAATCCAGAAAATTGGCTGAAAACGACTAAATATTAAGGACTCATTGGGCGAATCGCTCTGGAATTGAAATCGGAACGCTCACTGACATTTTACCTCTCTGAAAGTCTGATAAACGCCGGAAAAATTACTAAGTCCAAAAAAAAATTTTTTTCAACTTTTTTCAATTTTATCCCCGTGGGATTTACATTCTACCCACACACATTTGGAACTCTCCTGGGGTACCCTCACACATATTATTCCCTCATTTAGTGGATATTTTCACAAAAAAGTGAAATTTTCAAAAATCCAGAAAATTGGCTGAAAACGACTAAATATTAAGGACTCATGGGGCGAATCGCTCTGGAACTGAAATCGGAATGCTCACTGACATTTTCCCTATCTGAAAGTCTGATAAACGCTGGAAAAATTACTAAGTCCAAAAAAAAATTTTTTTCAACTTTTTTCAATTTCACCCCCGTGGGATATATATTCTACCCACACAGATTTGGAACTCTCCTGGGGTACCCTCACACATATTATTCCCTCATTTAGTGGATATTTTCACAAAAAAGTGAAATTTTAAAAAATCCAGAAAATTAGCTGAAAATGACTAAATATCAAGGACTCATGGGGCGAATCGCTCTGGAACTGAAATCGGAATGCTCACTGACATTTTCCCTATCTGAAAGTCTGATAAACGCTGGAAAAGTTACTAAGTCCAAAAAAAAATTTTTTTCAACTTTTTTCAATTTCACCCCCGTGGGATATATATTCTACCCACACACATTTGGAACTCTCCTGGGGTACCCTCACACATATTATTCCCTCATTTAGTGGATATTTTCACAAAAAAGTGAAATTTTCAAAAATCCAGAAAATTGGCTGAAAACGACTAAATATTAAGGACTCATTGGGCGAATCGCTCTGGAACTGAAATCGGAACGCTCACTGACATTTTCCCTATCTGAAAGTCTGATAAACGCCGGAAAAATTAAGAAGTCCAAAAAAAAATTTTTTTCAACTTTTTTCAATTTTATCCCCGTGGGATTTATATTCTACCCACACACATTTGGAACTCTCCCTGGGTACTCTCACACATATTATTCCCTCTTTTAGTGGATATTTTCACAAAAAAGTGAAATTTTTAAAAATCCAGAAAATTGGCTGAAAACGACTAAATATCAAGGACTCATTGGGCGAATCGCTCTGGAACTGAAATCGGAACGCTCACTGACATTTCCCCTATCTGAAAGTCTGATAAACGCGGGAAAAATTACTAAGTCCAAAAAAAAAATTTTTTCAACTTTTTTCAATTTTATCCCCGTGGGATTTACATTCTACCCACACACATTTGGAACTCTCCTGGGGTACCCTCACACATATTATTCCGTCATTTAGTGGATATTTTCACAAAAAAGTGAAATTTTCAAAAATCCAGAAAATTGGCTGAAAACGACTAACTATTAAGGACTCATTGGGCGAATCGCTCTGGAACTGAATTCGGAATGCTCACTGACATTTTCCTTATCTGAAAGTCTGATAAACGCCGGAAAAATTAAGAAGTCCAAAAAAAAATTTTTTTCAACTTTTTTCAATTTTATCCCCGTGGGATTTATATTCTACCCACACACATTTGGAACTCTCGCTGGGTACTCTCACACATATTATTCCCTCATTTAGTGGATATTTTCACAAAAAAGTGAAATTTTTAAAAATCCAGAAAATTGGCTTAAAACGACTAAATATCAAGGACTCATGGGGCGAATCGCTCTGGAATTGAAATCGGAATGCTCACTGACATTTTCCCTATCTGAAAGTCTGATAAACGCCGGAAAAATTACTAAGTCCAAAAAAAAAATTTTTTCACCTTTTTTCAATTTTATCCCCGTGGGATATATATTCTACCCACACACATTTGGAACTCTCCTGGCGTACCCTCACACATATTATTCCCTCATTTAGTGGATATTTTCACAAAAAAGTGAAATTTTCAAAAATCCAGAAAATTGGCTGAAAACGACTAAATATCAAGGACTCATGGGGCGAATCGCTCTGGAACTGAAATCGGAACGCTCACTGACATTTCCCCTATCTGAAAGTCTGATAAACGCCGGAAAAATTAATAAGTCCAAAAAAAATTTTTTTAAACTTTTTTCAATTTTATCCCCTGGGATTTATATTCTACCCACACACATTTGGAACTCTCCTGGGGTACCCTCACACATATTATTCCCTCATTTAGTGGATACTTTCACAAAAAAGTGAAATTTTTAAAAATCCAGAAAATTGGCTTAAAATGACTAAATATCAAGGACTCATTGGGCGAATCGCTCTGGAACTGAAATCGGAATGCTCACTGACATTTCCCCTATCTGAAAGTCTGATAAACGCGGGAAAAATTACTAAGTCCCAAAAAAAAATTTTTTTCAACTTTTTTCAATTTTATCCCCGTGGGATTTATATTCTACCCACACACATTTGGAACTCTCCTGGGGTACCCTCACACATATTATTCCCTCATTTAGTGGATATTTTCACAAAAAAGTGAAATTTTCAAAAATCCAGAAAATTGGCTGAAAACGACTAAATATTAAGGACTCATTGGGCGAATCGCTCTAGAATTGAAATCGGAATGCTCACTGACATTTTCCCTATCTGAAAGTCTGATAAACGCTGGAAAAATTACTAAGTCCAAAAAAAATTTTTTTTCAACTTTTTTCAATTTCACCCCCGTGGGATATATATTCTACCCACACACATTTGGAACTCTCCTGGGGTACCCTCACACATATTATTCCCTCATTTAGTGGATATTTTCACAAAAAAGTGATATTTTCAAAAATCCAGAAAATTGGCTGAAAACGACTAAATATTAAGGACTCATGGGGCAAATTGCTCTGGAATTGAAATCGGAATGCTCACTGACATTTTCCCTATCTGAAAGTCTGAGAACGCCGGAAAAATTACTAAGTCCAAAAAAAAATTTTTTACAACTTTTTTCAATTTTATCCCCGTGGGATTTATGTTCTACCCACACACATTTGGAACTCTCCTGGGGTACCCTCACACATATTATTCCCTCATTTAGTGGATATTTTCACAAAAAAGTGAAATTTTCAAAAATCCAGAAAATTGGCTGAAAATGACTAAATATTAAGGACTCATTGGGCGAATCGCTCTGGAACTGAAATCGGAACGCTCACTGACATTTCCCCTATCTGAAAGTCTATTAAACGCCGGAAAAATTAGTAAGTCGAACAAAAAAATTTTTTCAACTTTTTTCAATTTTATCCCCGTGGGATTTATATTCTACCCACACACATTTGGAACTCTCCTGGGGTACCCTGACACATATTATTCCCTCATTTAGTGGATATTTTCACAAAAAAGTGAAATTTTCAAAAATCCAGAAAATTGGCTGAAAACGACTAAATATTAAGGACTCATTGGGCGAATCGCTCTGGAACTGAAATCGGAACGCTCACTGACATTTTCCCTATCTGAAAGTCTGATAAACGCGGGAAAAATTACTAAGTCCAAAAAAAAATTTTTTTCAACTTTTTTCAATTTCACCCCCGTGGGATATATATTCTACCCACACACATTTGGAACTCTCCTGGGGTACCCTCACACATATTATTCCCTCATTTAGTGGATATTTTCACAAAAAAGTGAAATTTTAAAAAATCCAGAAAATTGGCTGAAAACGACTAAATATCAAGGACTCATGGGGCAAATCGCTCTGGAACTGAAATCGGAATGCTCACTGACATTTTCCCTATCTGAAAGTCTGATAAACGCTGGAAAAATTACTAAGTCCAAAAAAAAATTTTTTTCAACTTTTTTCAATTTCACCCCCGTGGGATATATATTCTACCCACACACATTTGGAACTCTCCTGGGGTACCCTCACACATATTATTCCCTCATTTAGTGGATATTTTCACAAAAAAGTGAAATTTTCAAAAATCCAGAAAATTGGCTGAAAACGACTAAATATTAAGGACTCATTGGGCGAATCGCTCTGGAACTGAAATCGGAATGCTCACTGACATTTCCCCTATCTGAAAGTCTGATAAACGCCGGAAAAATTACTAAGTCCAAAAAAAAATTTTTTTCAACTCTTTTAAATTTTATCCCCGTGGGATTTATATTCTACCCACACACATTTGGAACTCTCCTGGGGTACCCTCACACATATTATTCCCTCATTTAGTGGATATTTTCACAAAAAAGTGAAATTTTAAAAAATCCAGAAAATTGGCTGAAAACGACTAAATATCAAGGACTCATGGGGCAAATCGCTCTGGAACTGAAATCGGAATGCTCACTGACATTTTCCCTATCTGAAAGTCTGATAAACGCTGGAAAAATTACTAAGTCCAAAAAAAAATTTTTTTCAACTTTTTTCAATTTCACCCCCGTGGGATATATATTCTACCCACACACATTTGGAACTCTCCTGGGGTACCCTCACACATATTATTCCCTCATTTAGTGGATATTTTCACAAAAAAGTGAAATTTTCAAAAATCCAGAAAATTGGCTGAAAACGACTAAATATTAAGGACTCATTGGGCGAATCGCTCTGGAACTGAAATCGGAACGCTCACTGACATTTCCCCTATCTGAAAGTCTGATAAACGCCGGAAAAATTACTAAGTCCAAAAAAAAATTTTTTTCAACTCTTTTAAATTTTATCCCCGTGGGATTTATATTCTACCCACACACATTTGGAACTCTCCTGGGGTACCCTCACACATATTATTCCCTCATTTAGTGGATATTTTCACAAAAAAGTGAAATTTTCAAAAATCCAGAAAATTGGCTGAAAACGACTAAATATTAAGGACTCATTGGGCGAATCGCTCTGGAACTGAAATCGGAACGCTCACTGACATTTTCCCTATCTGAAAGTCTGATAAACGCCGGAAAAATTAAGAAGTCCAAAAAAAATTTTTTTCAACTTTTTTCAATTTTATCCCCGTGGGATTTATATTCTACCCACACACATTTGGAACTCTCCTGGGGTACTCTCACACATATTATTCCCTCATTTAGTGGATATTTTCACAAAAAAGTGAAATTTTTAAAAATCCAGAAAATTGGCTTAAAACGACTAAATATCAAGGACTCATTGGGCGAATCGCTCTGGAACTGAAATCGGAACGCTCACTGACATTTCCCCTATCTGAAAGTCTGATAAACGCCGGAAAAATTACTAAGTCCAAAAAAAAATTTTTTAAACTTTTTTCAATTTTATCCCCGTGGGATTTATATTCTACCCACACACATTTGGAACTCTCCTGGGGTACCCTCACACATATTATTCCCTCATTTAGTGGATATTTTCACAAAAAAGTGAAATTTTAAAAAATCCAGAAAATTGGCTGAAAACGACTAAATATCAAGGACTCATGGGACGAATCGCTCTGGAACTGAAATCGGAATGCTCACTGACATTTTCCCTATCTGAAAGTCTGCTAAACGCTGGAAAAATTACTAAGTCCAAAAAAAAATTTTTTTCAACTTTTTTCAATTTCACCCCCGTGGGATATATATTCTACCCACACACATTTGGAACTCTCCTGGGGTACCCTCACACATATTATTCCCTCATTTAGTGGATATTTTCACAAAAAAGTGAAATTTTCAAAAATCCAGAAAATTGGCTGAAAACGACTACATATTAAGGAATAATTGGGCGAATCGCTCTGGAACTGAAATCGGAACGCTCACTGACATTTTCCCTATCTGAAAGTCTGATAAACGCCGGAAAAATTAAGAAGTCCAAAAAAAAATTTTTTTCAACTTTTTTCAATTTCACCCCCGTGGGATATATATTCTACCCACACACATTTGGAACTCTCCTGGGGTACCCTCACACATATTATTCCCTCATTTAGTGGATATTTTCACAAAAAAGTGAAATTTTCAAAAATCCAGAAAATTGGCTGAAAACGACTACATATTAAGGAATAATTGGGCGAATCGCTCTGGAACTGAAATCGGAACGCTCACTGACATTTTCCCTATCTGAAAGTCTGATAAACGCCGGAAAAATTAAGAAGTCCAAAAAAAAATTTTTTTCAACTTTTTTCAATTTTATCCCCGTGGGATTTATATTCTACCCACACACATTTGGACCTCTCCTGGGGTACCCTCACACATATTATTCCCTCATTTAGTGGATATTTTCACAAAAAAGTGAAATTTTAAAAAATCCAGAAAATTGGCTGAAAACGACTAAATATCAAGGACTCATTGGGCGAATCGCTCTGGAACTGAAATTGGAACGCTCACTGACATTTCCCCTATCTGAAAGTCTGATAAACGTGGGAAAAATTACTAAGTCCAAAAAAAAATTTTTTTCAACTTTTTTCAATTTTATCCCCGTGGGATTTACATTCTACCCACACACATTTGGAACTCTCCTGGGGTACCCTCACACATATTATTCCCTCATTTAGTGGATATTTTCACAAAAAAGTGAAATTTTCAAAAATCCAGAAAATTGGCTGAAAACGACTAAATATTAAGGACTCATGGGGCGAATCGCTCTGGAACTGAAATCGGAATGCTCACTGACATTTTCCCTATCTGAAAGTCTGATAAACGCTGGAAAAATTACTAAGTCCAAAAAAAAATTTTTTTCAACTTTTTTCAATTTCACCCCCGTGGGATATATATTCTACCCACACAGATTTGGAACTCTCCTGGGGTACCCTCACACATATTATTCCCTCATTTAGTGGATATTTTCACAAAAAAGTGAAATTTTAAAAAATCCAGAAAATTAGCTGAAAATGACTAAATATCAAGGACTCATGGGGCGAATCGCTCTGGAACTGAAATCGGAATGCTCACTGACATTTTCCCTATCTGAAAGTCTGATAAACGCTGGAAAAATTACTAAGTCCAAAAAAAAATTTTTTTCAACTTTTTTCAATTTCACCCCCGTGGGATATATATTCTACCCACACACATTTGGAACTCTCCTGGGGTACCCTCACACATATTATTCCCTCATTTAGTGGATATTTTCACAAAAAAGTGAAATTTTCAAAAATCCAGAAAATTGGCTGAAAACGACTAAATATTAAGGACTCATTGGGCGAATCTCTCTGGAACTGAAATCGGAACGCTCACTGACATTTTCCCTATCTGAAAGTCTGATAAACGCCGGAAAAATTACTAAGTCCAAAAAAAAATTTTTTTCAACTTTTTTCAATTTTATCCCCTTGGGATTTATATTCTACCCACACACATTTGGAACTCTCCTGGGGTACCCTCACACATATTATTCCCTCATTTAGTGGATATTTTCACAAAAAAGTGAAATTTTTAAAAATCCAGAAAATTGGCTGAAAACGACTAAATATCAAGGACTCATTGGGCGAATCGCTCTGGAACTGAAATCGGAACGCTCACTGACATTTTCCTTATCTGAAAGTCTGATAAACGCCGGAAAAATTAAGAAGTCCAAAAAAAAATTTTTTTCAACTTTTTTCAATTTTATCCCCGTGGGATTTATATTCTACCCACACACATTTGGAACTCTCCCTGGGTACTCTCACACATATTATTCCCTCATTTAGTGGATATTTTCACAAAAAAGTGAAATTTTCAAAAATCCAGAAAATTGGCTGAAAACGACTAAATATCAAGGACTCATGGGGCGAATCGCTCTGGAACTGAAATCGGAACGCTCACTGACATTTCCCCTATCTGAAAGTCTGATAAACGCCGGAAAAATTAATAAGTCCAAAAAAAATTTTTTTAAACTTTTTTCAATTTTATCCCCTGGGATTTATATTCTACCCACACACATTTGGAACTCTCCTGGGGTACCCTCACACATATTATTCCCTCATTTAGTGGATATTTTCACAAAAAAGTGAAATTTTAAAAAATCCAGAAAATTGGCTGAAAACGACTAAATATCAAGGACTCATGGGGCGAATCGCTCTGGAACTGAAATCGGAACGCTCACTGACATTTTCCCTATCTGAAAGTCTGATAAACGCTGGAAAAATTACTAAGTCCAAAAAAAAATTTTTTTCAACTTTTTTCAATTTTATCCCCGTGGGATTTATGTTCTACCCACACACATTTGGAACTCTCCTGGGGTACCCTCACACATATTATTCCCTCATTTAGTGGATATTTTCACAAAAAAAGTGAAATTTTCAAAAATCCAGAAAATTGGCTGAAAATGACTAAATATTAAGGACTCATTGGGCGAATCGCTCTGGAACTGAAATCGGAACGCTCACTGACATTTCCCCTATCTGAAAGTCTATTAAACGCCGGAAAAATTAGTAAGTCGAACAAAAAAATTTTTTCAACTTTTTTCAATTTTATCCCCGTGGGATTTATATTCTACCCACACACATTTGGAACTCTCCTGGGGTACCCTCACACATATTATTCCCTCATTTAGTGGATATTTTCACAAAAAAGTGAAATTTTCAAAAATCCAGAAAATTGGCTGAAAACGACTAAATATTAAGGACTCATTGGGCGAATCGCTCTGGAACTGAAATCGGAACGCTCACTGACATTTTCCCTATCTGAAAGTCTGATAAACGCGGGAAAAATTACTAAGTCCAAAAAAAAATTTTTTTCAACTTTTTTCAATTTCACCCCCGTGGGATATATATTCTACCCACACACATTTGGAACTCTCCTGGGGTACCCTCACACATATTATTCCCTCATTTAGTGGATATTTTCACAAAAAAGTGAAATTTTAAAAAATCCAGAAAATTGGCTGAAAACGACTAAATATCAAGGACTCATGGGGCAAATCGCTCTGGAACTGAAATCGGAATGCTCACTGAAATTTTCCCTATCTGAAAGTCTGATAAACGCTGGAAAAATTACTAAGTCCAAAAAAAAATTTTTTTCAACTTTTTTCAATTTCACCCCCGTGGGATATATATTCTACCCACACACATTTGGAACTCTCCTGGGGTACCCTCACACATATTATTCCCTCATTTAGTGGATATTTTCACAAAAAAGTGAAATTTTCAAAAATCCAGAAAATTGGCTGAAAACGACTAAATATTAAGGACTCATTGGGCGAATCGCTCTGGAACTGAAATCGGAACGCTCACTGACATTTCCCCTATCTGAAAGTCTGATAAACGCCGGAAAAATTACTAAGTCCAAAAAAAAATTTTTTTCAACTTTTTTCAATTTTATCCCCGTGGGATTTATATTCTACCCACACACATTTGGAACTCTCCTGGGGTACCCTCACACATATTATTCCCTCATTTAGTGGATATTTTCACAAAAAAGTGAAATTTTCAAAAATGCAGAAAATTGGCTGAAAACGACTAAATATTAAGAACTCATTGGGCAAATCGCTCTGGAACTGAAATCGGAACGCTCACTGACATTTCCCGTATCTGAAAGTCAGATAAACGCCGGAAAAATTACTAAGTCCAAAAAAAAATTTTTTACAACTTTTTTCAATTTTATCCCCGTGGGATTTATGTTCTACCCACACACATTTGGAACTCTCCTGGGGTACCCTCACACATATTATTCCCTCATTTAGTGGATATTTTCACAAAAAAGTGAAATTTTCAAAAATCCAGAAAATTGGCTGAATATGACTAAATATTAAGGACTCATTGGGCGAATCGCTCTGGAACTGAAATCGGAACGCTCACTGACATTTCCCCTATCTGAAAGTCTGATAAACGCCGGAAAAATTACTAAGTCGAAAAATAAAATTTTTTCAACTTTTTTCAATTTTATCCCCGTGGGATTTATATTCTACCCACACACATTTGGAACTCTCCTGGGGTACCCTCACACATATTATTCCCTCATTTAGTGGATATTTTCACAAAAAAGTGAAATTTTCAAAAATCCAGAAAATTGGCTGAAAACGACTACATATTAAGGAATAATTGGGCGAATCGCTCTGGAACTGAAATCGGAACGCTCACTGACATTTTCCCTATCTGAAAGTCTGATAAGCGCCGGAAAAATTAAGAAGTCCAAAAAAAATTTTTTTTCAACTTTTTTCAATTTTATCCCCGTGGGATTTATATTCTACCCACACACATTTGGAACTCTCCTGGTGTACTCTCACACATATTATTCCCTCATTTAGTGGATATTTTCACAAAAAAGTGAAATTTTTAAAAATCCAGAAAATTGGCTGAAAACGACTACATATTAAGGAATAATTGGGCGAATCGCTCTGGAACTGAAATCGGAACGCTCACTGACATTTTCCCTATCTGAAAGTCTGATAAACGCCGGAAAAATTAAGAAGTCCAAAAAAAAATTTTTTTCAACTTTTTTCAATTTTATCCCTGTGGGATTTATATTCTACCCACACACATTTGGACCTCTCCTGGGGTACCCTCACACATATTATTCCCTCATTTAGTGGATATTTTCACAAAAAAGTGAAATTTTAAAAAATCCAGAAAATTGGCTGAAAACGACTAAATATCAAGGACTCATTGGGCGAATCGCTCTGGAACTGAATTCGGAACGCTCACTGACATTTCCCCTATCTGAAAGTCTGATAAACGTGGGAAAAATTACTAAGTCCAAAAAAAAATTTTTTTCAACTTTTTTCAATTTTATCCCCGTGGGATTTACATTCTACCCACACACATTTGGAACTCTCCTGGGGTACCCTCACACATATTATTCCCTCATTTAGTGGATATTTTCACAAAAAAGTGAAATTTTCAAAAATCCAGAAAATTGGCTGAAAACGACTAAATATTAAGGACTCATTGGGCGAATCGCTCTGGAATTGAAATCGGAACGCTCACTGACATTTTACCTCTCTGAAAGTCTGATAAACGCCGGAAAAATTACTAAGTCCAAAAAAAAATTTTTTTCAACTTTTTTCAATTTTATCCCCGTGGGATTTACATTCTACCCACACACATTTGGAACTCTCCTGGGGTACCCTCACACATATTATTCCCTCATTTAGTGGATATTTTCACAAAAAAGTGAAATTTTCAAAAATCCAGAAAATTGGCTGAAAACGACTAAATATTAAGGACTCATGGGGCGAATCGCTCTGGAACTGAAATCGGAATGCTCACTGACATTTTCCCTATCTGAAAGTCTGATAAACGCTGGAAAAATTACTAAGTCCAAAAAAAAATTTTTTTCAACTTTTTTCAATTTCACCCCCGTGGGATATATATTCTACCCACACAGATTTGGAACTCTCCTGGGGTACCCTCACACATATTATTCCCTCATTTAGTGGATATTTTCACAAAAAAGTGAAATTTTAAAAAATCCAGAAAATTAGCTGAAAATGACTAAATATCAAGGACTCATGGGGCGAATCGCTCTGGAACTGAAATCGGAATGCTCACTGACATTTTCCCTATCTGAAAGTCTGATAAACGCTGGAAAAGTTACTAAGTCCAAAAAAAAATTTTTTTCAACTTTTTTCAATTTCACCCCCGTGGGATATATATTCTACCCACACACATTTGGAACTCTCCTGGGGTACCCTCACACATATTATTCCCTCATTTAGTGGATATTTTCACAAAAAAGTGAAATTTTCAAAAATCCAGAAAATTGGCTGAAAACGACTAAATATTAAGGACTCATTGGGCGAATCGCTCTGGAACTGAAATCGGAACGCTCACTGACATTTTCCCTATCTGAAAGTCTGATAAACGCCGGAAAAATTAAGAAGTCCAAAAAAAAATTTTTTTCAACTTTTTTCAATTTTATCCCCGTGGGATTTATATTCTACCCACACACATTTGGAACTCTCCCTGGGTACTCTCACACATATTATTCCCTCTTTTAGTGGATATTTTCACAAAAAAGTGAAATTTTTAAAAATCCAGAAAATTGGCTGAAAACGACTAAATATCAAGGACTCATTGGGCGAATCGCTCTGGAACTGAAATCGGAACGCTCACTGACATTTCCCCTATCTGAAAGTCTGATAAACGCGGGAAAAATTACTAAGTCCAAAAAAAAAATTTTTTCAACTTTTTTCAATTTTATCCCCGTGGGATTTACATTCTACCCACACACATTTGGAACTCTCCTGGGGTACCCTCACACATATTATTCCGTCATTTAGTGGATATTTTCACAAAAAAGTGAAATTTTCAAAAATCCAGAAAATTGGCTGAAAACGACTAACTATTAAGGACTCATTGGGCGAATCGCTCTGGAACTGAATTCGGAATGCTCACTGACATTTTCCTTATCTGAAAGTCTGATAAACGCCGGAAAAATTAAGAAGTCCAAAAAAAAATTTTTTTCAACTTTTTTCAATTTTATCCCCGTGGGATTTATATTCTACCCACACACATTTGGAACTCTCGCTGGGTACTCTCACACATATTATTCCCTCATTTAGTGGATATTTTCACAAAAAAGTGAAATTTTTAAAAATCCAGAAAATTGGCTTAAAACGACTAAATATCAAGGACTCATGGGGCGAATCGCTCTGGAATTGAAATCGGAATGCTCACTGACATTTTCCCTATCTGAAAGTCTGATAAACGCCGGAAAAATTACTAAGTCCAAAAAAAAAATTTTTTCACCTTTTTTCAATTTTATCCCCGTGGGATATATATTCTACCCACACACATTTGGAACTCTCCTGGCGTACCCTCACACATATTATTCCCTCATTTAGTGGATATTTTCACAAAAAAGTGAAATTTTCAAAAATCCAGAAAATTGGCTGAAAACGACTAAATATCAAGGACTCATGGGGCGAATCGCTCTGGAACTGAAATCGGAACGCTCACTGACATTTCCCCTATCTGAAAGTCTGATAAACGCCGGAAAAATTAATAAGTCCAAAAAAAATTTTTTTAAACTTTTTTCAATTTTATCCCCTGGGATTTATATTCTACCCACACACATTTGGAACTCTCCTGGGGTACCCTCACACATATTATTCCCTCATTTAGTGGATACTTTCACAAAAAAGTGAAATTTTTAAAAATCCAGAAAATTGGCTTAAAATGACTAAATATCAAAGACTCATTGGGCGAATCGCTCTGGAACTGAAATCGGAATGCTCACTGACATTTCCCCTATCTGAAAGTCTGATAAACGCGGGAAAAATTACTAAGTCCCAAAAAAAAATTTTTTTCAACTTTTTTCAATTTTATCCCCGTGGGATTTATATTCTACCCACACACATTTGGAACTCTCCTGGGGTACCCTCACACATATTATTCCCTCATTTAGTGGATATTTTCACAAAAAAGTGAAATTTTCAAAAATCCAGAAAATTGGCTGAAAACGACTAAATATTAAGGACTCATTGGGCGAATCGCTCTAGAATTGAAATCGGAATGCTCACTGACATTTTCCCTATCTGAAAGTCTGATAAACGCTGGAAAAATTACTAAGTCCAAAAAAAATTTTTTTTCAACTTTTTTCAATTTCACCCCCGTGGGATATATATTCTACCCACACACATTTGGAACTCTCCTGGGGTACCCTCACACATATTATTCCCTCATTTAGTGGATATTTTCACAAAAAAGTGATATTTTCAAAAATCCAGAAAATTGGCTGAAAACGACTAAATATTAAGGACTCATGGGGCAAATTGCTCTGGAATTGAAATCGGAATGCTCACTGACATTTTCCCTATCTGAAAGTCTGAGAACGCCGGAAAAATTACTAAGTCCAAAAAAAAATTTTTTACAACTTTTTTCAATTTTATCCCCGTGGGATTTATGTTCTACCCACACACATTTGGAACTCTCCTGGGGTACCCTCACACATATTATTCCCTCATTTAGTGGATATTTTCACAAAAAAGTGAAATTTTCAAAAATCCAGAAAATTGGCTGAAAATGACTAAATATTAAGGACTCATTGGGCGAATCGCTCTGGAACTGAAATCGGAACGCTCACTGACATTTCCCCTATCTGAAAGTCTATTAAACGCCGGAAAAATTAGTAAGTCGAACAAAAAAATTTTTTCAACTTTTTTCAATTTTATCCCCGTGGGATTTATATTCTACCCACACACATTTGGAACTCTCCTGGGGTACCCTGACACATATTATTCCCTCATTTAGTGGATATTTTCACAAAAAAGTGAAATTTTCAAAAATCCAGAAAATTGGCTGAAAACGACTAAATATTAAGGACTCATTGGGCGAATCGCTCTGGAACTGAAATCGGAACGCTCACTGACATTTTCCCTATCTGAAAGTCTGATAAACGCGGGAAAAATTACTAAGTCCAAAAAAAAATTTTTTTCAACTTTTTTCAATTTCACCCCCGTGGGATATATATTCTACCCACACACATTTGGAACTCTCCTGGGGTACCCTCACACATATTATTCCCTCATTTAGTGGATATTTTCACAAAAAAGTGAAATTTTAAAAAATCCAGAAAATTGGCTGAAAACGACTAAATATCAAGGACTCATGGGGCAAATCGCTCTGGAACTGAAATCGGAATGCTCACTGACATTTTCCCTATCTGAAAGTCTGATAAACGCTGGAAAAATTACTAAGTCCAAAAAAAAATTTTTTTCAACTTTTTTCAATTTCACCCCCGTGGGATATATATTCTACCCACACACATTTGGAACTCTCCTGGGGTACCCTCACACATATTATTCCCTCATTTAGTGGATATTTTCACAAAAAAGTGAAATTTTCAAAAATCCAGAAAATTGGCTGAAAACGACTAAATATTAAGGACTCATTGGGCGAATCGCTCTGGAACTGAAATCGGAATGCTCACTGACATTTCCCCTATCTGAAAGTCTGATAAACGCCGGAAAAATTACTAAGTCCAAAAAAAAATTTTTTTCAACTCTTTTAAATTTTATCCCCGTGGGATTTATATTCTACCCACACACATTTGGAACTCTCCTGGGGTACCCTCACACATATTATTCCCTCATTTAGTGGATATTTTCACAAAAAAGTGAAATTTTAAAAAATCCAGAAAATTGGCTGAAAACGACTAAATATCAAGGACTCATGGGGCAAATCGCTCTGGAACTGAAATCGGAATGCTCACTGACATTTTCCCTATCTGAAAGTCTGATAAACGCTGGAAAAATTACTAAGTCCAAAAAAAAATTTTTTTCAACTTTTTTCAATTTCACCCCCGTGGGATATATATTCTACCCACACACATTTGGAACTCTCCTGGGGTACCCTCACACATATTATTCCCTCATTTAGTGGATATTTTCACAAAAAAGTGAAATTTTCAAAAATCCAGAAAATTGGCTGAAAACGACTAAATATTAAGGACTCATTGGGCGAATCGCTCTGGAACTGAAATCGGAACGCTCACTGACATTTCCCCTATCTGAAAGTCTGATAAACGCCGGAAAAATTACTAAGTCCAAAAAAAAATTTTTTTCAACTCTTTTAAATTTTATCCCCGTGGGATTTATATTCTACCCACACACATTTGGAACTCTCCTGGGGTACCCTCACACATATTATTCCCTCATTTAGTGGATATTTTCACAAAAAAGTGAAATTTTCAAAAATCCAGAAAATTGGCTGAAAACGACTAAATATTAAGGACTCATTGGGCGAATCGCTCTGGAACTGAAATCGGAACGCTCACTGACATTTTCCCTATCTGAAAGTCTGATAAACGCCGGAAAAATTAAGAAGTCCAAAAAAAATTTTTTTCAACTTTTTTCAATTTTATCCCCGTGGGATTTATATTCTACCCACACACATTTGGAACTCTCCTGGGGTACTCTCACACATATTATTCCCTCATTTAGTGGATATTTTCACAAAAAAGTGAAATTTTTAAAAATCCAGAAAATTGGCTTAAAACGACTAAATATCAAGGACTCATTGGGCGAATCGCTCTGGAACTGAAATCGGAACGCTCACTGACATTTCCCCTATCTGAAAGTCTGATAAACGCCGGAAAAATTACTAAGTCCAAAAAAAAATTTTTTAAACTTTTTTCAATTTTATCCCCGTGGGATTTATATTCTACCCACACACATTTGGAACTCTCCTGGGGTACCCTCACACATATTATTCCCTCATTTAGTGGATATTTTCACAAAAAAGTGAAATTTTAAAAAATCCAGAAAATTGGCTGAAAACGACTAAATATCAAGGACTCATGGGGCGAATCGCTCTGGAACTGAAATCGGAACGCTCACTGACATTTTCCCTATCTGAAAGTCTGATAAACGCTGGAAAAATTACTAAGTCCAAAAAAAAATTTTTTTCAACTTTTTTCAATTTCACCCCCGTGGGATATATATTCTACCCACACACATTTTGAACTCTCCTGGGGTACCCTCACACATATTATTCCCTCATTTAGTGGATATTTTCACAAAAAAGTGAAATTTTCAAAAATCCAGAAAATTGGCTGAAAACGACTAAATATTAAGGACTCATTGAGCGAATCGCTCTGGAACTGAAATCGGAACGCTCACTGACATTTCCCCTATCTGAAAGTCTGATAAACGCCGGAAAAATTACTAAGTCCAAAAAAAAATTTTTTTCAATTCTTTTAAATTTTATCCCCGTGGGATTTATATTCTACCCACACACATTTGGAACTCTCCTGGGGTACCCTCACACATATTATTCCCTCATTTAGTGGATATTTTCACAAAAAAGTTAAATTTTCAAAAATCCAGAAAATTGGCTGAAAACGACTAAATATTAAGGACTCATTGGGCGAATCGCTCTGGAACTGAAATCGGAACGCTCACTGACATTTCCCCTATCTGAAAGTCTGATAAACGCCGGAAAAATTACTAAGTCGAAAAAAAAAAATTTTTCAACTTTTTTCAATTTTATCCCCGTGGGATTTATATTCTACCCACACACATTTGGAACTCTCCTGGGGTACCCTCACACATATTATTCCCTCATTTAGTGGATATTTTCACAAAAAAGTGAAATTTTCAAAAATCCAGAAAATTGGCTGAAAACGACTAAATATTAAGGACTCATTGGGCAAATCGCTCTGGAACTGAAATCGGAACGCTCACTGACATTTTCCCTATCTGAAAGACTGATAAACGCCGGAAAAATTAAGAAGTCCAAAAAAAAATTTTTTTCAACTTTTTTCAATTTTATCCCCGTGGGATTTATATTCTACCCACACACATTTGGAACTCTCCTGGGGTACTCTCACACATATTATTCCCTCATTTAGTGGATATTTTCACAAAAAAGTGAAATTTTCAAAAATCCAGAAAATTGGCTGAAAACGACTAAATATTAAGGACTCATGGGGCGAATCGCTCTGGAATTGAAATCGGAACGCTCACTGACATTTTCCCTATCTGAAAGTCTGATAAACGCCGGAAAAATTACTAAGTCCAAAAAAAAATTTTTTACAACTTTTTTCAATTTTATCCCCGTGGGATTTATGTTCTACCCACACACATTTGGAACTCTCCTGGGGTACCCTCACACATATTATTCCCTCATTTAGTGGATATTTTCACAAAAAAGTGAAATTTTCAAAAATCCAGAAAATTGGCTGAATATGACTAAATATTAAGGACTCATTGGGCGAATCGCTCTGGAACTGAAATCGGAACGCTCACTGACATTTCCCCTATCTGAAAGTCTGATAAACGCCGGAAAAATTACTAAGTCGAAAAATAAAATTTTTTCAACTTTTTTCAATTTTATCCCCGTGGGATTTATATTCTACCCACACACATTTGGAACTCTCCTGGGGTACCCTCACACATATTATTCCCTCATTTAGTGGATATTTTCACAAAAAAGTGAAATTTTCAAAAATCCAGAAAATTGGCTGAAAACGACTAAATATTAAGAACTCATTGGGCAAATCGCTCTGGAACTGAAATCGGAACGCTCACTGACATTTCCCGTATCTGAAAGTCTGATAAACGCCGGAAAAATTACTAAGTCCAAAAAAAAATTTTTTACAACTTTTTTCAATTTTATCCCCGTGGGATTTATGTTCTACCCACACACATTTGGAACTCTCCTGGGGTACCCTCACACATATTATTCCCTCATTTAGTGGATATTTTCACAAAAAAGTGAAATTTTCAAAAATCCAGAAAATTGGCTGAAAACGACTAAATATTAAGGACTCATTGGGCGAATCGCTCTGGAACTGAAATCGGAACGCTCACTGACATTTCCCCTATCTGAAAGTCTGATAAACGCCGGAAAAATTACTAAGTCCAAAAAAAAATTTATTTCAACTTTTTTCAATTTTATCCCCTTGGGATTTATATTCTGCCCACACACATTTGGAACTCTCCTGGGGTACCCTCACACATATTATTCCCTCATTTAGTGGATATTTTCACAAAAAAGTGAAATTTTCAAAAATCCAGAAAATTGGCTGAAAACGACTAAATATTAAGGAATAATTGGGCGAATCGCTCTGGAACTGAAATCGGAACGCTCACTGACATTTTCCCTATCTGAAAGTCTGATAAACGCCAGAAAAATTAAGAAGTCCAAAAAAAAATTTTTTTCAACTTTTTTCAATTTCACCCCCGTGGGATATATATTCTACCCACACACATTTTGAACTCTCCTGGGGTACCCTCACACATATTATTCCCTCATTTAGTGGATATTTTCACAAAAAAGTGAAATTTTCAAAAATCCAGAAAATTGGCTGAAAACGACTAAATATTAAGGACTCATTGGGCGAATCGCTCTGGAACTGAAATCGGAACGCTCACTGACATTTTCCCTATCTGAAAGTCTGATAAACGCCGGAAAAATTAAGAAGTCCAAAAAAAAATTTTTTTCAACTTTTTTCAATTTTATCCCCGTGGGATTTATATTCTACCCACACACATTTGGAACTCTCCTGGGGTACTCTCACACATATTATTCCCTCATTTAGTGGATATTTTCACAAAAAAGTGAAATTTTCAAAAATCCAGAAAATTGGCTGAAAACGACTAAATATTAAGGACTCATTGGGCGAATCGCTCTGGAATTGAAATCGGAACGCTCACTGACATTTTCCCTATCTGAAAGTCTGATAAACGCCGGAAAAATTACTAAGTCGAAAAATAAAATTTTTTCAACTTTTTTCAATTTTATCCCCGTGGGATTTATATTCTACCCACACACATTTGGAACTCTCCTGGGGTACCCTCACACATATTATTCCCTCATTTAGTGGATATTTTCACAAAAAAGTGAAATTTTCAAAAATGCAGAAAATTGGCTGAAAACGACTAAATATTAAGAACTCATTGGGCAAATCGCTCTGGAACTGAAATCGGAACGCTCACTGACATTTCCCGTATCTGAAAGTCTGATAAACGCCGGAAAAATTACTAAGTCCAAAAAAAAATTTTTTACAACTTTTTTCAATTTTATCCCCGTGGGATTTATGTTCTACCCACACACATTTGGAACTCTCCTGGGGTACCCTCACACATATTATTCCCTCATTTAGTGGATATTTTCACAAAAAAGTGAAATTTTCAAAAATCCAGAAAATTGGCTGAATATGACTAAATATTAAGGACTCATTGGGCGAATCGCTCTGGAACTGAAATCGGAACGCTCACTGACATTTCCCCTATCTGAAAGTCTGATAAACGCCGGAAAAATTACTAAGTCGAAAAATAAAATTTTTTTCAACTTTTTTCAATTTTATCCCCGTGGGATTTATATTCTACCCACACACATTTGGAACTCTCCTGGGGTACCCTCACACATATTATTCCCTCATTTAGTGGATATTTTCACAAAAAAGTGAAATTTTCAAAAATCCAGAAAATTGGCTGAAAACGACTAAATATTAAGAACTCATTGGGCAAATCGCTCTGGAACTGAAATCGGAACGCTCACTGACATTTCCCGTATCTGAAAGTCTGATAAACGCTGGAAAAATTACTAAGTCCAAAAAAAAATTTTTTACAACTTTTTTCAATTTTATCCCCGTGGGATTTATGTTCTACCCACACACATTTGGAACTCTCCTGGGGTACCCTCACACATATTATTCCCTCATTTAGTGGATATTTTCACAAAAAAGTGAAATTTTCAAAAATCCAGAAAATTGGCTGAAAACGACTAAATATTAAGGACTCATTGGGCGAATCGCTCTGGAACTGAAATCGGAACGCTCACTGACATTTCCCCTATCTGAAAGTCTGATAAACGCCGGAAAAATTACTAAGTCCAAAAAAAAATTTATTTCAACTTTTTTCAATTTTATCCCCTTGGGATTTATATTCTGCCCACACACATTTGGAACTCTCCTGGGGTACCCTCACACATATTATTCCCTCATTTAGTGGATATTTTCACAAAAAAGTGAAATTTTCAAAAATCCAGAAAATTGGCTGAAAACGACTAAATATTAAGGAATAATTGGGCGAATCGCTCTGGAACTGAAATCGGAACGCTCACTGACATTTTCCCTATCTGAAAGTCTGATAAACGCCGGAAAAATTAAGAAGTCCAAAAAAAAATTTTTTTCAACTTTTTTCAATTTCACCCCCGTGGGATATATATTCTACCCACACACATTTTGAACTCTCCTGGGGTACCCTCACACATATTATTCCCTCATTTAGTGGATATTTTCACAAAAAAGTGAAATTTTCAAAAATCCAGAAAATTGGCTGAAAACGACTAAATATTAAGGACTCATTGGGCGAATCGCTCTGGAACTGAAATCGGAACGCTCACTGACATTTCCCCTATCTGAAAGTCTGATAAACGCCGGAAAAATTACTAAGTCCAAAAAAAAATTTTTTTCAACTCTTTTAAATTTTATCCCCGTGGGATTTATATTCTACCCACACACATTTGGAACTCTCCTGGGGTACCCTCACACATATTATTCCCTCATTTAGTGGATATTTTCACAAAAAAGTGAAATTTTCAAAAATCCAGAAAATTGGCTGAAAACGACTAAATATTAAGGACTCATGGGGCGAATCGCTCTGGAATTGAAATCGGAACGCTCACTGACATTTTCCCTATCTGAAAGTCTGATAAACGCCGGAAAAATTACTAAGTCCAAAAAAAAATTTTTTACAACTTTTTTCAATTTTATCCCCGTGGGATTTATGTTCTACCCACACACATTTGGAACTCTCCTGGGGTACCCTCACACATATTATTCCCTCATTTAGTGGATATTTTCACAAAAAAGTGAAATTTTCAAAAATCCAGAAAATTGGCTGAATATGACTAAATATTAAGGACTCATTGGGCGAATCGCTCTGGAACTGAAATCGGAACGCTCACTGACATTTCCCCTATCTGAAAGTCAGATAAACGCCGGAAAAATTACTAAGTCGAAAAAAAAAATTTTTTCAACTTTTTTCAATTTTATCCCCGTGGGATTTATATTCTACCCACACACATTTGGAACTCTCCTGGGGTACCCTCACACATATTATTCCCTCATTTAGTGGATATTTTCACAAAAAAGTGAAATTTTCAAAAATCCAGAAAATTGGCTGAAAACGACTAAATATTAAGAACTCATTGGGCGAATCGCTCTGGAACTGAAATCGGAACGCTCACTGACATTTCCCATATCTGAAAGTCTGATAAACGCCGGAAAAATTACTAAGTCCAAAAAAAAATTTTTTACAACTTTTTTCAATTTTATCCCCGTGGGATTTATGTTCTACCCACACACATTTGGAACTCTCCTGGGGTACCCTCACACATATTATTCCCTCATTTAGTGGATATTTTCACAAAAAAGTGAAATTTTCAAAAATCCAGACAATTGGCTGAAAACGACTAAATATTAAGGACTCATTGGGCGAATCGCTCTGGAACTGAAATCGGAACGCTCACTGACATTTCCCCTATCTGAAAGTCTGATAAACGACGGAAAAATTACTAAGTCCAAAAAAAAATTTTTTTCAACTTTTTTCAATTTTATCCCCTTGGGATTTATATTCTGCCCACACACATTTGGAACTCTCCTGGGGTACCCTCACACATATTATTCCCTCATTTAGTGGATATTTTCACAAAAAAGTGAAATTTTCAAAAATCCAGAAAATTGGCTGAAAACGACTAAATATTAAGGAATAATTGGGCGAATCGCTCTGGAACTGAAATCGGAACGCTCACTGACATTTTCCCTATCTGAAAGTCTGATAAACGCCGGAAAAATTACGAAGTCCAAAAAAAAATTTTTTTCAACTTTTTTCAATTTTATCCCCGTGGGATTTATATTCTACCCACACACATTTGGAACTCTCCTGGGGTACCCTCACACATATTATTCCCTCATTTAGTGGATATTTTCACAAAAAAGTGAAATTTCAAAAAATCCAGAAAATTGGCTGAAAACGACTAAATATCAAGGACTCATGGGGCGAATCGCTCTGGAACTGAAATTGGAACGCTCACTGAAATTTTCCCTATCTGAAAGTCTGATAAACGCCGGAAAAATTACTAAGTCGAAAAAAAAATTTTTTTCAACTTTTTTCAATTTTATCCCCGTGGGATTTAAATTCTACCCACACACATTTGGAACTCTCCTGGGGTACCCTCACACATATTATTCCCTCATTTAGTGGATATTTTCACAAAAAAGTGAAATTTTCAAAAATCCAGAAAATTGGCTGAAAACGACTAAATATTAAGGACTCATTGGGCAAATCGCTCTGGAATTGAAATCGGAAAGCTCACTGACATTTTCCTTATCTGAAAGTCTGATAAACGACGGAAAAATTACTAAGTCCAAAAAAAAATTTTTTACAACTTTTTTCAATTTTATCCCCGTGGGATTTATGTTCTACCCACACACATTTGGAACTCTCCTGGGGTACCCTCACACATATTATTCCCTCATTTAGTGGATATTTTCACAAAAAAGTGAAATTTTCAAAAATCCAGAAAATTGGCTGAAAACGACTAAATATTAAGGACTCATTGGGCAAATCGCTCTGGAATTGAAATCGGAACGCTCACTGACATTTTCCCTATCTGAAAGTCTGATAAACGCCGGAAAAATTACTAAGTCCAAAAAAAAATTTTTTACAACTTTTTTCAATTTTATCCCCGTGGGATTTATGTTCTACCCACACACATTTGGAACTCTCCTGGGGTACCCTCACACATATTATTCCCTCATTTAGTGGATATTTTCACAAAAAAGTGAAATTTTCAAAAATCCAGAAAATTGGCTGAAAACGACTAAATATCAAGGACTCATTGGGCGAATCGCTCTGGAACTGAAATCGGAACGCTCACTGACATTTCCCCTATCTGAAAGTCTGATAAACGCCGGAAAAATTACTAAGTCCAAAAAAAAATTTTTTACAACTTTTTTCAATTTTATCCCCGTGGGATTTATGTTCTACCCACACACATTTGGAACTCTCCTGGGGTACCCTCACACATATTATTCCCTCATTTAGTGGATATTTTCACAAAAAAGTGAAATTTTCAAAAATCCAGAAAATTGGCTGAAAACGACTAAATATTAAGGACTCATGGGGCGAATCGCTCTGGAATTGAAATCGGAACGCTCACTGACATTTTCCCTATCTGAAAGTCTGATAAACGCCGGAAAAATTACTAAGTCCAAAAAAAAATTTTTTACAACTTTTTTCAATTTTATCCCCGTGGGATTTATGTTCTACCCACACACATTTGGAACTCTCCTGGGGTACCCTCACACATATTATTCCCTCATTTAGTGGATATTTTCACAAAAAAGTGAAATTTTCAAAAATCCAGAAAATTGGCTGAATATGACTAAATATTAAGGACTCATTGGGCGAATCGCTCTGGAACTGAAATCGGAACGCTCACTGACATTTCCCCTATCTGAAAGTCAGATAAACGCCGGAAAAATTACTAAGTCGAAAAAAAAAATTTTTTCAACTTTTTTCAATTTTATCCCCGTGGGATTTATATTCTACCCACACACATTTGGAACTCTCCTGGGGTACCCTCACACATATTATTCCCTCATTTAGTGGATATTTTCACAAAAAAGTGAAATTTTCAAAAATCCAGAAAATTGGCTGAAAACGACTAAATATTAAGAACTCATTGGGCGAATCGCTCTGGAACTGAAATCGGAACGCTCACTGACATTTCCCATATCTGAAAGTCTGATAAACGCCGGAAAAATTACTAAGTCCAAAAAAAAATTTTTTACAACTTTTTTCAATTTTATCCCCGTGGGATTTATGTTCTACCCACACACATTTGGAACTCTCCTGGGGTACCCTCACACATATTATTCCCTCATTTAGTGGATATTTTCACAAAAAAGTGAAATTTTCAAAAATCCAGACAATTGGCTGAAAACGACTAAATATTAAGGACTCATTGGGCGAATCGCTCTGGAACTGAAATCGGAACGCTCACTGACATTTCCCCTATCTGAAAGTCTGATAAACGACGGAAAAATTACTAAGTCCAAAAAAAAATTTTTTTCAACTTTTTTCAATTTTATCCCCTTGGGATTTATATTCTGCCCACACACATTTGGAACTCTCCTGGGGTACCCTCACACATATTATTCCCTCATTTAGTGGATATTTTCACAAAAAAGTGAAATTTTCAAAAATCCAGAAAATTGGCTGAAAACGACTAAATATTAAGGAATAATTGGGCGAATCGCTCTGGAACTGAAATCGGAACGCTCACTGACATTTTCCCTATCTGAAAGTCTGATAAACGCCGGAAAAATTACGAAGTCCAAAAAAAAATTTTTTTCAACTTTTTTCAATTTTATCCCCGTGGGATTTATATTCTACCCACACACATTTGGAACTCTCCTGGGGTACCCTCACACATATTATTCCCTCATTTAGTGGATATTTTCACAAAAAAGTGAAATTTCAAAAAATCCAGAAAATTGGCTGAAAACGACTAAATATCAAGGACTCATGGGGCGAATCGCTCTGGAACTGAAATTGGAACGCTCACTGAAATTTTCCCTATCTGAAAGTCTGATAAACGCCGGAAAAATTACTAAGTCGAAAAAAAAATTTTTTTCAACTTTTTTCAATTTTATCCCCGTGGGATTTAAATTCTACCCACACACATTTGGAACTCTCCTGGGGTACCCTCACACATATTATTCCCTCATTTAGTGGATATTTTCACAAAAAAGTGAAATTTTCAAAAATCCAGAAAATTGGCTGAAAACGACTAAATATTAAGGACTCATGGGGCGAATCGCTCTGGAATTGAAATCGGAACGCTCACTGACATTTTCCCTATCTGAAAGTCTGATAAACGACGGAAAAATTACTAAGTCCAAAAAAAAATTTTTTACAACTTTTTTCAATTTTATCCCCGTGGGATTTAAATTCTACCCACACACATTTGGAACTCTCCTGGGGTACCCTCACACATATTATTCCCTCATTTAGTGGATATTTTCACAAAAAAGTGAAATTTTCAAAAATCCAGAAAATTGGCTGAAAACGACTAAATATTAAGGACTCATTGGGCAAATCGCTCTGGAATTGAAATCGGAAAGCTCACTGACATTTTCCTTATCTGAAAGTCTGATAAACGACGGAAAAATTACTAAGTCCAAAAAAAAATTTTTTACAACTTTTTTCAATTTTATCCCCGTGGGATTTATGTTCTACCCACACACATTTGGAACTCTCCTGGGGTACCCTCACACATATTATTCCCTCATTTAGTGGATATTTTCACAAAAAAGTGAAATTTTCAAAAATCCAGAAAATTGGCTGAAAACGACTAAATATTAAGGACTCATTGGGCAAATCGCTCTGGAATTGAAATCGGAACGCTCACTGACATTTTCCCTATCTGAAAGTCTGATAAACGCCGGAAAAATTACTAAGTCCAAAAAAAAATTTTTTACAACTTTTTTCAATTTTATCCCCGTGGGATTTATGTTCTACCCACACACATTTGGAACTCTCCTGGGGTACCCTCACACATATTATTCCCTCATTTAGTGGATATTTTCACAAAAAAGTGAAATTTTCAAAAATCCAGAAAATTGGCTGAAAACGACTAAATATCAAGGACTCATTGGGCGAATCGCTCTGGAACTGAAATCGGAACGCTCACTGACATTTCCCCTATCTGAAAGTCTGATAAACGCCGGAAAAATTACTAAGTCCAAAAAAAAATTTTTTACAACTTTTTTCAATTTTATCCCCGTGGGATTTATGTTCTACCCACACACATTTGGAACTCTCCTGGGGTACCCTCACACATATTATTCCCTCATTTAGTGGATATTTTCACAAAAAAGTGAAATTTTCAAAAATCCAGAAAATTGGCTGAAAACGACTAAATATTAAGGACTCATGGGGCGAATCGCTCTGGAATTGAAATCGGAACGCTCACTGACATTTTCCCTATCTGAAAGTCTGATAAACGCCGGAAAAATTACTAAGTCCAAAAAAAAATTTTTTACAACTTTTTTCAATTTTATCCCCGTGGGATTTATGTTCTACCCACACACATTTGGAACTCTCCTGGGGTACCCTCACACATATTATTCCCTCATTTAGTGGATATTTTCACAAAAAAGTGAAATTTTCAAAAATCCAGAAAATTGGCTGAATATGACTAAATATTAAGGACTCATTGGGCGAATCGCTCTGGAACTGAAATCGGAACGCTCACTGACATTTCCCCTATCTGAAAGTCAGATAAACGCCGGAAAAATTACTAAGTCGAAAAAAAAAATTTTTTCAACTTTTTTCAATTTTATCCCCGTGGGATTTATATTCTACCCACACACATTTGGAACTCTCCTGGGGTACCCTCACACATATTATTCCCTCATTTAGTGGATATTTTCACAAAAAAGTGAAATTTTCAAAAATCCAGAAAATTGGCTGAAAACGACTAAATATTAAGAACTCATTGGGCGAATCGCTCTGGAACTGAAATCGGAACGCTCACTGACATTTCCCATATCTGAAAGTCTGATAAACGCCGGAAAAATTACTAAGTCCAAAAAAAAATTTTTTACAACTTTTTTCAATTTTATCCCCGTGGGATTTATGTTCTACCCACACACATTTGGAACTCTCCTGGGGTACCCTCACACATATTATTCCCTCATTTAGTGGATATTTTCACAAAAAAGTGAAATTTTCAAAAATCCAGACAATTGGCTGAAAACGACTAAATATTAAGGACTCATTGGGCGAATCGCTCTGGAACTGAAATCGGAACGCTCACTGACATTTCCCCTATCTGAAAGTCTGATAAACGACGGAAAAATTACTAAGTCCAAAAAAAAATTTTTTTCAACTTTTTTCAATTTTATCCCCTTGGGATTTATATTCTGCCCACACACATTTGGAACTCTCCTGGGGTACCCTCACACATATTATTCCCTCATTTAGTGGATATTTTCACAAAAAAGTGAAATTTTCAAAAATCCAGAAAATTGGCTGAAAACGACTAAATATTAAGGAATAATTGGGCGAATCGCTCTGGAACTGAAATCGGAACGCTCACTGACATTTTCCCTATCTGAAAGTCTGATAAACGCCGGAAAAATTACGAAGTCCAAAAAAAAATTTTTTTCAACTTTTTTCAATTTTATCCCCGTGGGATTTATATTCTACCCACACACATTTGGAACTCTCCTGGGGTACCCTCACACATATTATTCCCTCATTTAGTGGATATTTTCACAAAAAAGTGAAATTTCAAAAAATCCAGAAAATTGGCTGAAAACGACTAAATATCAAGGACTCATGGGGCGAATCGCTCTGGAACTGAAATTGGAACGCTCACTGAAATTTTCCCTATCTGAAAGTCTGATAAACGCCGGAAAAATTACTAAGTCGAAAAAAAAATTTTTTTCAACTTTTTTCAATTTTATCCCCGTGGGATTTAAATTCTACCCACACACATTTGGAACTCTCCTGGGGTACCCTCACACATATTATTCCCTCATTTAGTGGATATTTTCACAAAAAAGTGAAATTTTCAAAAATCCAGAAAATTGGCTGAAAACGACTAAATATTAAGGACTCATGGGGCGAATCGCTCTGGAATTGAAATCGGAACGCTCACTGACATTTTCCCTATCTGAAAGTCTGATAAACGACGGAAAAATTACTAAGTCCAAAAAAAAATTTTTTACAACTTTTTTCAATTTTATCCCCGTGGGATTTATGTTCTACCCACACACATTTGGAACTCTCCTGGGGTACCCTCACACATATTATTCCCTCATTTAGTGGATATTTTCACAAAAAAGTGAAATTTTCAAAAATCCAGAAAATTGGCTGAAAACGACTAAATATCAAGGACTCATTGGGCGAATCGCTCTGGAACTGAAATCGGAACGCTCACTGACATTTCCCCTATCTGAAAGTCTGATAAACGCCGGAAAAATTACTAAGTCCAAAAAAAAATTTTTTACAACTTTTTTCAATTTTATCCCCGTGGGATTTATGTTCTACCCACACACATTTGGAACTCTCCTGGGGTACCCTCACACATATTATTCCCTCATTTAGTGGATATTTTCACAAAAAAGTGAAATTTTCAAAAATCCAGAAAATTGGCTGAAAACGACTAAATATCAAGGACTCATTGGGCGAATCGCTCTGGAACTGAAATCGGAACGCTCACTGACATTTCCCCTATCTGAAAGTCTGATAAACGCCGGAAAAATTACTAAGTCCAAAAAAAAATTTTTTACAACTTTTTTCAATTTTATCCCCGTGGGATTTATGTTCTACCCACACACATTTGGAACTCTCCTGGGGTACCCTCACACATATTATTCCCTCATTTAGTGGATATTTTCACAAAAAAGTGAAATTTTCAAAAATCCAGAAAATTGGCTGAAAACGACTAAATATTAAGGACTCATGGGGCGAATCGCTCTGGAATTGAAATCGGAACGCTCACTGACATTTTCCCTATCTGAAAGTCTGATAAACGCCGGAAAAATTACTAAGTCCAAAAAAAAATTTTTTATAACTTTTTTCAATTTTATCCCCGTGGGATTTATGTTCTACCCACACACATTTGGAACTCTCCTGGGGTACCCTCACACATATTATTCCCTCATTTAGTGGATATTTTCACAAAAAAGTGAAATTTTCAAAAATCCAAAAATTGGCTGAAAACGACTAAATATCAAGGACTCATTGGGCGAATCGCTCTGGAACTGAAATCGGAACGCTCACTGACATTTCCCCTATCTGAAAGTCTGATAAACGCCGGAAAAATTACTAAGTCCAAAAAAAAATTTTTTACAACTTTTTTCAATTTTATCCCCGTGGGATTTATGTTCTACCCACACACATTTGGAACTCTCCTGGGGTACCCTCACACATATTATTCCCTCATTTAGTGGATATTTTCACAAAAAAGTGAAATTTTCAAAAATCCAGAAAATTGGCTGAAAACGACTAAATATTAAGGACTCATGGGGCGAATCGCACTGGAATGGAAATCGGAACGCTCACTGACATTTTCCCTATCTGAAAGTCTGATAAACGCCGGAAAAATTACTAAGTCCAAAAAAAAATTTTTTACAACTTTTTTCAATTTTATCCCCGTGGGATTTATGTTCTACCCACACACATTTGGAACTCTCCTGGGGTACCCTCACACATATTATTCCCTCATTTAGTGGATATTTTCACAAAAAAGTGAAATTTTCAAAAATCCAGAAAATTGGCTGAAAACGACTAAATATTAAGGACTCATGGGGCGAATCGCTCTGGAACTGAAATCGGAACGCTCACTGACATTTCCGATATCTGAAAGTCTGATAAACGCCGGAAAAATTACTGAGTCGAAAAAAAAATTTTTTTCAACTTTTTTCAATTTTATCCCCGTGGGATTTATGTTCTACCCACACACATTTGGAACTCTCCTGGGGTACCCTCACACATATTATTCCCTCATTTAGTGGATATTTTCACAAAAAAGTGAAATTTTCAAAAATCCAGAAAATTGGCTGAAAACGACTAAATATTAAGGACTCATTGGGCGAATCGCTCTGGAACTGAAATCGGAACGCTCACTGACATTTCCCCTATCTGAAAGTCTGATAAACGCCGGAAAAATTACTAAGTCCAAAAAAAAATTTTTTTCAACTTTTTTTTAATTTTATCCCCTTGGGATTTAAATTCTGCCGACACACATTTGGAACTCTCCTGGGGTACCCTCACACATATTATTCCCTCATTTAGTGGATATTTTCACAAAAAAGTGAAATTTTCAAAAATCCAGAAAATTGGCTGAAAATGACTAAATATTAAGGAATAATTGGGCAAATCGCTCTGGAACTGAAATCGGAACGCTCACTGACATTTTCCCTATCTGAAAGTCTGATAAACGCCGGAAAAATTACGAAGTCCAAAAAAAAATTTTTTTCAACTTTTTTCAATTTTATCCCCGTGGGATTTATATTCTACCCACACACATTTGGAACTCTCCTGGGGTACCCTCACACATATTATTCCCTCATTTAGTGGATATTTTCACAAAAAAGTGAAATTTCAAAAAATCCAGAAAATTGGCTGAAAACGACTAAATATCAAGGACTCATGGGGCGAATCGCTCTGGAACTGAAATTGGAATGCTCACTGAAATTTTCCCTATCTGAAAGTCTGATAAACGCCGGAAAAATTACTAAGTCGAAAAAAAAAAATTTTTCAACTTTTTTCAATTTTATCCCCGTGGGATTTAAATTCTACCCACACACATTTGGAACTCTCCTGGGGTACCCTCACACATATTATTCCCTCATTTAGTGGATATTTTCACAAAAAAGTGAAATTTTCAAAAATCCAGAAAATTGGCTGAAAACGTCTAAATATTAAGGACTCATTGGGCGAATCGCTCTGGAATTGAAATCGGAACGCTCACTGACATTTTCCCTATCTGAAAGTCTGATAAACGCTGGAAAAATTACTAAGTCGAAAAAAAAAATTTTTTCAACTTTTTTCAATTTTATCCCCGTGGGATTTAAATTCTACCCACACACATTTGGAACTCTCCTGGGGTACCCTCACACATATTATTCCCTCATTTAGTGGATATTTTCACAAAAAAGTGAAATTTTCAAAAATCCAGAAAATTGGCTGAAAACGACTAAATATTAAGGACTCATTGGGCGAATCGCTCTGGAATTGAAATCGGAACGCTCACTGAAATTTTCCCTATCTGAAAGTCTGATAAACGCCGGAAAAATTACTAAGTCCAAAAAAAAATTTTTTACAACTTTTTTCAATTTTATCCCCGTGGGATTTATGTTCTACCCACACACATTTGGAACTCTCCTGGGGTACCCTCACACATATTATTCCCTCATTTAGTGGATATTTTCACAAAAAAGTGAAATTTTCAAAAATCCAGAAAATTGGCTGAAAACGACTAAATATCAAGGACTCATTGGGCGAATCGCTCTGGAACTGAAATCGGAACGCTCACTGACATTTCCCCTATCTGAAAGTCTGATAAACGCCGGAAAAATTACTAAGTCCAAAAAAAAATTTTTTACAACTTTTTTCAATTTTATCCCCGTGGGATTTATGTTCTACCCACACACATTTGGAACTCTCCTGGGGTACCCTCACACATATTATTCCCTCATTTAGTGGATATTTTCACAAAAAAGTGAAATTTTCAAAAATCCAGAAAATTGGCTGAAAACGACTAAATATCAAGGACTCATTGGGCGAATCGCTCTGGAACTGAAATCGGAACGCTCACTGACATTTCCCCTATCTGAAAGTCTGATAAACGCCGGAAAAATTACTAAGTCGAAAAAAAAATTTTTTTCAACTTTTTTCAATTTTATCCCCGTGGGATTTATATTCTACCCACACACATTTGGAACTCTCCTGGGGTACCCTCACACATATTATTCCCTCATTTAGTGGATATTTTCACAAAAAAGTGAAATTTTCAAAAATCCAGAAAATTGGCTGAAAACGACTAAATATTAAGGAATAATTGGGCGAATCGCTCTGGAACTGAAATCGGAACGCTCACTGACATTTTCCCTATCTGAAAGTCTGATAAACGCCGGAAAAATTAAGAAGTCCAAAAAAAAATTTTTTTCAACTTTTTTCAATTTTATCCCCGTGGGATTTATATTCTACCCACACACATTTGGAACTCTCCTGGGGTACCCTCACACATATTATTCCCTCATTTAGTGGATATTTTCACAAAAAAGTGAAATTTTCAAAAATCCAGAAAATTGGCTGAAAACTACTAAATATTAAGGACTCATTGGGCGAATCGCTCTGGAACTGAAATCGGAACGCTCACTGACATTTCCCCTATCTGAAAGTCTGATAAACGCCGGAAAAATTACTGAGTCGAAAAAAAAAATTTTTTCAACTTTTTTCAATTTTATCCCCGTGGGATTTATGTTCTACCCACACACATTTGGAACTCTCCTGGGGTACCCTCACACATATTATTCCCTCATTTAGTGGATATTTTCACAAAAAAGTGAAATTTTCAAAAATCCAGAAAATTGGCTGAAAACGACTAAATATTAAGGACTCATTGGGCGAATCGCTCTGGAACTGAAATCGGAACGCTCACTGACATTTCCCCTATCTGAAAGTCTGATAAACGCCGGAAAAATTACTAAGTCCAAAAAAAAATTTTTTTCAACTTTTTTTTAATTTTATCCCCTTGGGATTTAAATTCTGCCGACACACATTTGGAACTCTCCTGGGGTACCCTCACACATATTATTCCCTCATTTAGTGGATATTTTCACAAAAAAGTGAAATTTTCAAAAATCCAGAAAATTGGCTGAAAATGACTAAATATTAAGGAATAATTGGGCAAATCGCTCTGGAACTGAAATCGGAACGCTCACTGACATTTTCCCTATCTGAAAGTCTGATAAACGCCGGAAAAATTACGAAGTCCAAAAAAAAATTTTTTTCAACTTTTTTCAATTTTATCCCCGTGGGATTTATATTCTACCCACACACATTTGGAACTCTCCTGGGGTACCCTCACACATATTATTCCCTCATTTAGTGGATATTTTCACAAAAAAGTGAAATTTCAAAAAATCCAGAAAATTGGCTGAAAACGACTAAATATCAAGGACTCATGGGGCGAATCGCTCTGGAACTGAAATTGGAATGCTCACTGAAATTTTCCCTATCTGAAAGTCTGATAAACGCCGGAAAAATTACTAAGTCGAAAAAAAAAATTTTTTCAACTTTTTTCAATTTTATCCCCGTGGGATTTAAATTCTACCCACACACATTTGGAACTCTCCTGGGGTACCCTCACACATATTATTCCCTCATTTAGTGGATATTTTCACAAAAAAGTGAAATTTTCAAAAATCCAGAAAATTGGCTGAAAACTACTAAATATTAAGGACTCATTGGGCGAATCGCTCTGGAACTGAAATCGGAACGCTCACTGACATTTCCCCTATCTGAAAGTCTGATAAACGCCGGAAAAATTACTGAGTCGAAAAAAAAAATTTTTTCAACTTTTTTCAATTTTATCCCCGTGGGATTTATGTTCTACCCACACACATTTGGAACTCTCCTGGGGTACCCTCACACATATTATTCCCTCATTTAGTGGATATTTTCACAAAAAAGTGAAATTTTCAAAAATCCAGAAAATTGGCTGAAAACGACTAAATATTAAGGACTCATTGGGCGAATCGCTCTGGAACTGAAATCGGAACGCTCACTGACATTTCCCCTATCTGAAAGTCTGATAAACGCCGGAAAAATTACTAAGTCCAAAAAAAAATTTTTTTCAACTTTTTTTTAATTTTATCCCCTTGGGATTTAAATTCTGCCGACACACATTTGGAACTCTCCTGGGGTACCCTCACACATATTATTCCCTCATTTAGTGGATATTTTCACAAAAAAGTGAAATTTTCAAAAATCCAGAAAATTGGCTGAAAATGACTAAATATTAAGGAATAATTGGGCAAATCGCTCTGGAACTGAAATCGGAACGCTCACTGACATTTTCCCTATCTGAAAGTCTGATAAACGCCGGAAAAATTACGAAGTCCAAAAAAAAATTTTTTTCAACTTTTTTCAATTTTATCCCCGTGGGATTTATATTCTACCCACACACATTTGGAACTCTCCTGGGGTACCCTCACACATATTATTCCCTCATTTAGTGGATATTTTCACAAAAAAGTGAAATTTCAAAAAATCCAGAAAATTGGCTGAAAACGACTAAATATCAAGGACTCATGGGGCGAATCGCTCTGGAACTGAAATTGGAATGCTCACTGAAATTTTCCCTATCTGAAAGTCTGATAAACGCCGGAAAAATTACTAAGTCGAAAAAAAAAATTTTTTCAACTTTTTTCAATTTTATCCCCGTGGGATTTAAATTCTACCCACACACATTTGGAACTCTCCTGGGGTACCCTCAAACATATTATTCCCTCATTTAGTGGATATTTTCACAAAAAAGTGAAATTTTCAAAAATCCAGAAAATTGGCTGAAAACGACTAAATATTAAGGACTCATTGGGCGAATCGCTCTGGAATTGAAATCGGAACGCTCACTGACATTTTCCCTATCTGAAAGTCTGATAAACGCCGGAAAAATTACTAAGTCCAAAAAAAAATTTTTTACAACTTTTTTCAATTTTATCCCCGTGGGATTTATGTTCTACCCACACACATTTGGAACTCTCCTGGCATACCCTCACACATATTATTCCCTCATTTAGTGGATATTTTCACAAAAAAGTGAAATTTTCAAAAATCCAGAAAATTGGCTGAAAACGTCTAAATATTAAGGACTCATTGGGCGAATCGCTCTGGAATTGAAATCGGAACGCTCACTGACATTTTCCCTATCTGAAAGTCTGATAAACGCTGGAAAAATTACTAAGTCGAAAAAAAAAATTTTTTCAACTTTTTTCAATTTTATCCCCGTGGGATTTAAATTCTACCCACACACATTTGGAACTCTCCTGGGGTACCCTCACACATATTATTCCCTCATTTAGTGGATATTTTCACAAAAAAGTGAAATTTTCAAAAATCCAGAAAATTGGCTGAAAACGACTAAATATTAAGGAATAATTGGGCGAATCGCTCTGGAACTGAAATCGGAACGCTCACTGACATTTTCCCTATCTGAAAGTCTGATAAACGCCGGAAAAATTAAGAAGTCCAAAAAAAAATTTTTTTCAACTTTTTTCAATTTTATCCCCGTGGGATTTATATTCTACCCACACACATTTGGAACTCTCCTGGGGTGCTCTCACACATATTATTCCCTCATTTAGTGGATATTTTCACAAAAAAGTGAAATTTTTAAAAATCCAGAAAATTGGCTTAAAACGACTAAATATCAAGGACTCATTGGGCGAATCGCTCTGGAACTGAAATCGGAACGCTCACTGACATTTCCCCTATCTGAAAGTCTGATAAACGCCGGAAAAATTACTAAGTCGAAAAAAAAAAAATTTTCAACTTTTTTCAATTTTATCCCCGTGGGATTTATATTCTACCCACACACATTTGGAACTCTCCTGGGGTACCCTCACACATATTATTCCCTCATTTAGTGGATATTTTCACAAAAAAGTGAAATTTTGCAAAATCCAGAAAATTGGCTGAAAACGACTAAATATTAAGGACTCATTGGGCGAATCGCTCTGGAACTGAAATCGGAACACTCACTGACATTTTCCCTATCTGAAAGTCTGATAAACGCCGGAAAAATTACTAAGTCCAAAAAAAAATTTTTTTCAACTTTTTTCAATTTCACCCCCGTGGGATATATATTCTACCCACACACATTTGGAACTCTCCTGGGGTACCCTCACACATATTATTCCCTCATTTAGTGGATATTTTCACAAAAAAGTGAAATTTTTAAAAATCCAGAAAATTGGCTGAAAACGACTAAATATCAAGGACTCATTGGGCGAATCGCTCTGGAACTGAAATCGGAACGCTCACTGACATTTCCCCTATCTGAAAGTCTGATAAACGCCGGAAAAATTACTAAGTCCAAAAAAAAATTTTTTACAACTTTTTTCAATTTTATCCCCGTGGGATTTATGTTCTACCCACACACATTTGGAACTCTCCTGGGGTACCCTCACACATATTATTCCCTCATTTAGTGGATATTTTCACAAAAAAGTGAAATTTTCAAAAATCCAGAATCATAGAATCATAGAATCATAGAATCATAGAATTGTAGAGTTGGAAGGGACCTCCTGGGTCATCTGGTCCAACCCTCTGCTCAAAGCAGGATTCACTAGATCATCTCAGACAGATGTCTGTCCAGCCTCTGTTTGAAGACGTCCATTGAAGGGGAACTCACCACCTCTCGTGGCAGCCTGTTCCACTCATTAATCACCCTAACTGTCAAAAAGTTTTTTCTAATATCTAATCTGTGTCTCCTCCCATTTAGTTTCATCCCATTGCTTCTAGTCTTTCCTTGTGCAAATTAGAGTAAAGATGATCCTTCTACAATGTGACAGCCCTTGACATATTTGTAGACAGCTATTAAGTCTCCTCTCAGTCTTCTTTTTTGCAAGCTAAACATTCCCAAATCCTGCAACCGTTCCTCATAGGACATGGTTTGCAGACCAGTCACCATTCTGGTCGCTCTTCTCTGAACTTGCTCCAGTTTGTCTATGTCTTTTTTAAAATGTGGTGCCCAAAACTGTACACAGTATTCCAGATGAGGTCTGACCAAAGAGGAGTAAAGACCGATAATGACTTCACGTGATCTAGACTGTATGCTTCTGTTAATACATCCCAGAATTGTATTTGCCTTTTTTGCTGCTGCATCACACTGTTGACTCATGTTCAGTCTATGATCTATTAGTATACCTAAGTCTTTTTCACATGTACTGTTGCTTAGCTCTATTCCTCCCATTCTGTATATGCTTTTTTCATTTTTATTGCCCAGATGTAGTACTTTGCATTTTTCCCTGTTAAAAACCATTCTGTTGGTTGCTGCCCACTGCTCCAGTTTATTTAGGTCTTTTTGAATCCTCTCTCTCTCTTCTCTAGTATTAGCTATCCCTCCTAGCTTTGTGTCATCAGCAAATTTAATCAGTTTACCCTCAATTCCTTCATCTAAATCATTGATAAAGATGTTGAACAATACAGGTCCCAGGACGGAGCCCTGTGGTACCCCACTTGAGACATTCATCCAGCTGGATGTGAAGCCATTTACAACCACCCTTTGAGTCCGATCACTAAGCCAGTTATGAATCCACCTAACAGTTGACTGGTCCATTGCATACTTGGTCATTTTTTCAATAAGGATGGTGTGAGATACTTTGTCAAGTGCTTTGCTGAAGTCAAGATATACTATATCTACAGCATTTCCCTGATCCACCCAGTCAGTGATTCTGTCATAGAAGGAAATTAAGTTAGTCTGACATGACTTGTTAGTTACAAACCCATGCTGACTCTGGTTAATCACTTCATTCTTATCCATGTACTTACATACATGTTGTTTAATAATTTGTTCAAAGATCTTTCCTGGTATAGAAGTCAGACTCACCGGCCTATAGTTCCCTGGGTCCACCTTCTTCCCCTTTTTGAAGATAGGAACAACATTTGCTCTTCTCCAGTCTTCTGGGACTTCTCCTGTTCTCCAAGAATTTTCAAAGATTATGGAGAGTGGTTCTAAAATTTCTTCTACGATCTCCTTCAGTACTCTGGGGTGTAATTCATCTGGACCTGGAGACTTGAACTCATTTATGTTAGCTAAATATTCCCTCACAATCTTTCTGTTTACAGATAACTTGGATTCCTCTATTCCTTTAAAAGGACAGTGAAGATCAGTGAAGATCAGTGACAGTGAAGAAAATTGGCTGAAAACGACTAAATATTAAGGACTCATTGGGCGAATCGCTCTGGAACTGAAATCGGAACGCTCACTGACATTTCCCCTATCTGAAAGTCTGATAAACGCCGGAAAAATTACTAAGTCCAAAAAAAAATTTTTTTCAACTTTTTTTAATTTTATCCCCTTGGGATTTATATTCTGCCGACACACATTTGGAACTCTCCTGGGGTACCCTCACACATATTATTCCCTCATTTAGTGGATATTTTCACAAAAAAGTGAAATTTTCAAAAATCCAGAAAATTGGCTGAAAATGACTAAATATTAAGGAATAATTGGGCGAATCGCTCTGGAACTGAAATCGGAACGCTCACTGACATTTTCCCTATCTGAAAGTCTGATAAACGCCGGAAAAATTACAAAGTCCAAAAAATAATTTTTTTCAACTTTTTTCAATTTCACCCCCGTGGGATATATATTCTACCCACACACATTTGGAACTCTCCTGGGGTACCCTCACACATATTATTCCCTCATTTAGTGGATATTTTCACAAAAAAGTGAAATTTTCAAAAATCCAGAAAATTGGCTGAAAACGACTAAATATTAAGGAATAATTGGGCGAATCGCTCTGGAACTGAAATCGGAACGCTCACTGACATTTTCCCTATCTGAAAGTCTGATAAACGCCGGAAAAATTACGAAGTCCAAAAAAAAATTTTTTTCAACTTTTTTCAATTTTATCCCCGTGGGATTTATATTCTACCCACACACATTTGGAACTCTCCTGGGGTACCCTCACACATATTATTCCCTCATTTAGTGGATATTTTCACAAAAAAGTGAAATTTCAAAAAATCCAGAAAATTGGCTGAAAACGACTAAATATCAAGGACTCATTGGGCGAATCGCTCTGGAACTGAAATCGGAACGCTCACTGACATTTCCCCTATCTGAAAGTCTGATAAACGCCGGAAAAATTACTAAGTCCAAAAAAAAATTTTTTTCAACTTTTTTTTAATTTTATCCCCTTGGGATTTAAATTCTGTCGACACACATTTGGAACTCTCCTGGGGTACCCTCACACATATTATTCCCTCATTTAGTGGATATTTTCACAAAAAAGTGAAATTTTCAAAAATCCAGAAAATTGGCTGAAAATGACTAAATATTAAGGAATAATTGGGCAAATCGCTCTGGAACTGAAATCGGAATGCTCACTGACATTTTCCCTATCTGAAAGTCTGATAAACGCCGGAAAAATTACAAAGTCCAAAAAATAATTTTTTTCAACTTTTTTCAATTTCACCCCCGTGGGATATATAATCTACCCACACACATTTGGAACTCTCCTGGGGTACCCTCACACATATTATTCCCTCATTTAGTGGATATTTTCACAAAAAAGTGAAATTTTCAAAAATCCAGAAAATTGGCTGAAAACGACTAAATATTAAGGAATAATTGGGCGAATCGCTCTGGAACTGAAATTGGAACGCTCACTGAAATTTTCCCTATCTGAAAGTCTGATAAACGCCGGAAAAATTACTAAGTCGAAAAAAAAAATTTTTTCAACTTTTTTCAATTTTATCCCCGTGGGATTTAAATTCTACCCACACACATTTGGAACTCTCCTGGGGTACCCTCACACATATTATTCCCTCATTTAGTGGATATTTTCACAAAAAAGTGAAATTTTCAAAAATCCAGAAAATTGGCTGAAAACGACTAAATATTAAGGACTCATTGGGCGAATCGCTCTGGAACTGAAATCGGAATGCTCATTGACATTTCCCCTATCTGAAAGTCTGATAAACGCCGGAAAAATTAAGAAGTCCAAAAAAAAATTTTTTTCAACTTTTTTCAATTTTATCCCCGTGGGATTTATATTCTACCCACACACATTTGGAACTCTCCTGGGGTACCCTCACACATATTATTCCCTCATTTAGTGGATATTTTCACAAAAAAGTGAAATTTTTAAAAATCCAGAAAATTGGCTGAAAACGACTAAATATCAAGGACTCATGGGGCGAATCGCTCTGGAACTGAAATTGGAACGCTCACTGAAATTTTCCCTATCTGAAAGTCTGATAAACGCCGGAAAAATTACTAAGTCGAAAAAAAAAAATTTTTTCAACTTTTTTCAATTTTATCCCCGTGGGATTTAAATTCTACCCACACACATTTGGAACTCTCCTGGGGTACCCTCACACATATTATTCCCTCATTTAGTGGATATTTTCACAAAAAAGTGAAATTTTCAAAAATCCAGAAAATTGGCTGAAAACGACTAAATATTAAGGACTCATTGGGCGAATCGCTCTGGAACTGAAATCGGAATGCTCATTGACATTTCCCCTATCTGAAAGTCTGATAAACGCCGGAAAAATTAAGAAGTCCAAAAAAAAATTTTTTTCAACCTTTTTCAATTTTATCCCCGTGGGATTTATATTCTACCCACACACATTTGGAACTCTCCTGGGGTACCCTCACACATATTATTCCCTCATTTAGTGGATATTTTCACAAAAAAGTGAAATTTTAAAAAATCCAGAAAATTGGCTGAAAACGACTAAATATCAAGGACTCATGAGGCTAATCGCTCTGGAACTGAAATCGGAATGCTCACTGACATTTCCCCTATCTGAAAGTCTGATAAACGCCGGAAAAATTACTAAGTAAAAAAAAAAAATTTTTTCAACTTTTTTCAATTTTATCCCCGTGGGATTTATATTCTACCCACACACATTTGGAACTCTCCTGGGGTACCCTCACACATATTATTCCCTCATTTAGTGGATATTTTCACAAAAAAGTGAAATTTTCAAAAATCCAGAAAATTGGCTGAAAACGACTAAATATTAAGGACTCATAGGGCGAATCGCTCTGGAATTGAAATCGGAACGCTCACTGACATTTTCCCTATCTGAAAGTCTGATAAACGCCGGAAAAATTACTAAATCCAAAAAAAAATTTTTTACAACTTTTTTCAATTTTATCCCCGTGGGATTTATGTTCTACCCACACACATTTGGAACTCTCCTTGGGTACCCTCACACATATTATTCCCTCAATTAGTGGATATTTTCACAAAAAAGTGAAATTTTCAAAAATCCAGAAAATTGGCTGAAAACGACTAAATATTAAGGACTCATTGGGCTAATCGCTCTGGAACTGAAATCGGAACGCTCACTGACATTTCCCCTATCTGAAAGTCTGATTAACGCCGGAAAAATTACTAAGTCCAAAAAAATTTTTTTTTAAACTTTTTTCAATTTTATCCCCGTGGGATTTATATTCTACCCACACACATTTGGAACTCTCCTGGGGTACCCTCACACATATTATTCCCTCATTTAGTGGATATTTTCACAAAAAAGTGAAATTTTAAAAAATCCAGAAAATTGGCTGAAAACGACTAAATATCAAGGACTCATGAGGCGAATCGCTCTGGAACTGAAATCGGAACGCTCACTGACATTTTCCCTATCTGAAAGTCTGATAAACGCTGGAAAAATTACTAAGTCCAAAAAAAAATTTTTTTCAACTTTTTTCAATTTAATCCCCGTGGGATTTATATTCTACCCACACACATTTGGAACTCTCCTGGGGTACCCTCACACATATTATTCCCTCATTTAGTGGATATTTTCACAAAAAAGTGAAATTTTCAAAAATCCAGAAAATTGGCTGAAAACGACTAAATATTAAGGACTCACTGGGCGAATCGCTCTGGAATTGAAATCGGAACGCTCACTGACATTTTCCCTATCTGAAAGTCTGATAAACGCCGGAAAAATTACTAAGTCCAAAAAAAAATTTTTTACAACTTTTTTCAATTTTATCCCCGTGGGATTTATGTTCTACCCACACACATTTGGAACTCTCCTGGGGTACCCTCACACATATTATTCCCTCATTTAGTGGATATTTTCACAAAAAAGTGAAATTTTCAAAAATCCAGAAAATTGGCTGAAAACGACTAAATATTAAGGACTCATTGGGCGAATCGCTCTGGAACTGAAATCGGAACGCTCACTGACATTTTCCCTATCTGAAAGTCTGATAAACGCCGGAAAAATTACTAAGTCCAAAAAAATATTTTTTTCAACTTTTTTCAATTTTATCCCCGTGGGATTTACATTCTACCCACACACATTTGGAACTCTCCTGGGGTACCCTCACACATATTATTCCCTCATTTAGTGGATATTTTCACAAAAAAGTGAAATTTTAAAAAATCCAGAAAATTGGCTGAAAACGACTAAATATCAAGGACTCATGGGGCGAATCGCTCTGGAACTGAAATTGGAATGCTCACTGAAATTTTCCCTATCTGAAAGTCTGATAAACGCTGGAAAAATTACTAAGTCCAAAAAAAAATTTTTTTAAACTCTTTTAGATTTTATCCCCGTGGGATTTATATTCTACCCACACACATTTGGAACTCTCCTGGGGTACCCTCACACATATTATTCCCTCATTTAGTGGATATTTTCACAAAAAAGTGAAATTTTCAAAAATCCAGAAAATTGGCTGAAAACGACTAAATATTAAGGACTCATGGGGCGAATCGCTCTGCAATTGAAATCGGAACGCTCACTGACATTTTCCCTATCTAAAAGTCTGATAAACGCCGGAAAAATTACTAAGTCCAAAAAAAAAATTTTTACAACTTTTTTCAATTTTATCCCCGTGGGATTTATGTTCTACCCACACACATTTGGAACTCTCCTGGGGTACCCTCACACATATTTTCCCTCATTTAGTGGATATTTTCACAAAAAAGTGAAATTTTCAAAAATCCAGAAAATTGGCTGAAAACGACTAAATATTAAGGACTCATTGGGCGAATCGCTCTGGAACTGAAATCGGAACGCTCACTGACATTTCCCCTATCTGAAAGTCTGATAAACGCCGGAAAAATTACTAAGTCGAAAAAAAAATTTTTTTCAACTTTTTTCAATTTTATCCCCGTGGGATTTATATTCTGCCCACACACATTTGGAACTCTCCTGGGGTACCCTCACACATATTATTCCCTCATTTAGTGGATATTTTCACAAAAAAGTGAAATTTTCAAAAATCCAGAAAATTGGCTGAAAACGACTAAATATTAAGGAATAATTGGGCGAATTGCTCTGGAACTGAAATCGGAACGCTCACTGACATTTTCCCTATCTGAAAGTCTGATAAACGCCGGAAAAATTAAGAAGTCCAAAAAAAAATTTTTTTCAACTTTTTTCAATTTTATCCCCGTGGGATTTATATTCTACCCACACACATGTGGAACTCTCCTGGGGTACCCTCACACATATTATTCCCTCATTTAGTGGATATTTTCACAAAAAAGTGAAATTTTCAAAAATCCAGAAAATTGGCTGAAAACGACTAAATATTAAGGACTCATGCGGCGAATCGCTCTGGAACTGAAATCGGAACGCTCACTGACATTTTCCCTATCTGAAAGTCTGATAAACGCCGGAAAAATTACTAAGTCGGAAAAAAAAATTTTTTCAACTTTTTTCAATTTTATCCCCGTGGCATTTATATTCTACCCACACACATTTGGAACTCTCCTGGGGTACCCTCACACATATTATTCCCTCATTTAGTGGATATTTTCACAAAAAAGTGAAATTTTAAAAAATCCAGAAAATTGGCTGAAAACGACTAAATATCAAGGACTCATGGGGCGAATCGCTCTGGAACTGAAATTGGAATGCTCACTGAAATTTTCCCTATCTGAAAGTCTGATAAACGCTGGAAAAATTACTAAGTCCAAAAAAAATTTTTTTTCAACTCTTTAAGATTTTATCCCCGTGGGATTTATATTCTACCCACACACATTTGGAACTCTCCTGGGGTACCCTCACACATATTATTCCCTCATTTAGTGGATATTTTCACAAAAAAGTGAAATTTTCAAAAATCCAGAAAATTGGCTGAAAACGACTAAATATTAAGGAATAATTGGGCGAATCGCTCTGGAACTGAAATCGGAACGCTCACTGACATTTTCCCTATCTGAAAGTCTGATAAACGCCGGAAAAATTACGAAGTCCAAAAAAAAATTTTTTTAAACTTTTTTCAATTTTATCCCCGTGGGATTTATATTCTACCCACATACATTTGGAACTCTCCTGGGGTACCCTCACACATATTATTCCCTCATTTAGTGGATATTTTCACAAAAAAGTGAAATTTTAAAAAATCCAGAAAATTGGCTGAAAACGACTAAATATCAAGGACTCATGGGGCGAATCGCTCTGGAACTGAAATTGGAATGCTCACTGAAATTTTCCCTATCTGAAAGTCTGATAAACGCTGGAAAAATTACTAAGTCCAAAAAAAAATTTTTTTAAACTCTTTTAGATTTTATCCCCGTGGGATTTATATTCTACCCACACACATTTGGAACTCTCCTGGGGTACCCTCACACATATTATTCCCTCATTTAGTGGATATTTTCACAAAAAAGTGAAATTTTCAAAAATCCAGAAAATTGGCTGAAAACGACTAAATATTAAGGACTCATGGGGCGAATCGCTCTGCAATTGAAATCGGAACGCTCACTGACATTTTCCCTATCTAAAAGTCTGATAAACGCCGGAAAAATTACTAAGTCCAAAAAAAAAATTTTTACAACTTTTTTCAATTTTATCCCCGTGGGATTTATGTTCTACCCACACACATTTGGAACTCTCCTGGGGTACCCTCACACATATTTTCCCTCATTTAGTGGATATTTTCACAAAAAAGTGAAATTTTCAAAAATCCAGAAAATTGGCTGAAAACGACTAAATATTAAGGACTCATTGGGCGAATCGCTCTGGAACTGAAATCGGAACGCTCACTGACATTTCCCCTATCTGAAAGTCTGATAAACGCCGGAAAAATTACTAAGTCGAAAAAAAAATTTTTTTCAACTTTTTTCAATTTTATCCCCGTGGGATTTATATTCTGCCCACACACATTTGGAACTCTCCTGGGGTACCCTCACACATATTATTCCCTCATTTAGTGGATATTTTCACAAAAAAGTGAAATTTTCAAAAATCCAGAAAATTGGCTGAAAACGACTAAATATTAAGGAATAATTGGGCGAATTGCTCTGGAACTGAAATCGGAACGCTCACTGACATTTTCCCTATCTGAAAGTCTGATAAACGCCGGAAAAATTAAGAAGTCCAAAAAAAAATTTTTTTCAACTTTTTTCAATTTTATCCCCGTGGGATTTATATTCTACCCACACACATGTGGAACTCTCCTGGGGTACCCTCACACATATTATTCCCTCATTTAGTGGATATTTTCACAAAAAAGTGAAATTTTCAAAAATCCAGAAAATTGGCTGAAAACGACTAAATATTAAGGACTCATTGGGCGAATCGCTCTGGAACTGAAATCGGAACGCTCACTGACATTTCCCCTATCTGAAAGTCTGATAAACGCCGGAAAAATTACTAAGTCGAAAAAAAAAATTTTTTCAACTTTTTTCAATTTTATCCCCGTGGGATTTATATTCTACCCACACACATGTGGAACTCTCCTGGGGTACCCTCACACATATTATTCCCTCATTTAGTGGATATTTTCACAAAAAAGTGAAATTTTCAAAAATCCAGAAAATTGGCTGAAAACGACTAAATATTAAGGACTCATTGGGCGAATCGCTCTGGAACTGAAATCGGAACGCTCACTGACATTTCCCCTATCTGAAAGTCTGATAAACGCCGGAAAAATTACTAAGTCGGAAAAAAAAATTTTTTCAACTTTTTTCAATTTTATCCCCGTGGGATTTATATTCTACCCACACACATTTGGAACTCTCCTGGGGTACCCTCACACATATTATTCCCTCATTTAGTGGATATTTTCACAAAAAAGTGAAATTTTCAAAAATCCAGAAAATTGGCTGAAAACGACTAAATATTAAGGACTCATTGGGCGAATCACTCTGGAACTGAAATCTTAACGCTCACTGACATTTCCCCTATCTGAAAGTCTGATAAACGCCGGAAAAATTACTAAGTCCAAAAAAAAATTTTTTTCAACTCTTTTAAATTTTATCCCCGTGGGATTTATATTCTACCCACACACATTTGGAACTCTCTTGGGGTACCCTCACACATATTATTCCCTCATTTAGTGGATATTTTCACAAAAAAGTGAAATTTTCAAAAATCCAGAAAATTGGCTGAAAACGACTAAATATTAAGGAATAATTGGGCGAATCGCTCTGGAACTGAAATCGGAACGCTCACTGACATTTTCCCTATCTGAAAGTCTGATAAACGCCGGAAAAATTAGTAAGTCCAAAAAAAATTTTTTTACAACTTTTTTCAATTTTATCCCCGTGGGATTTATGTTCTACCCACACACATTTGGAACTCTCCTGGGGTACCCTCACACATATTATTCCCTCATTTAGTGGATATTTTCACAAAAAAGTGAAATTTTCAAAAATCCAGAAAATTGGCTGAAAACGACTAAATATTAAGGACTCATTGGGCGAATCGCTCTGGAACTGAAATCGGAACGCTCACTGACATTTCCCCTATCTGAAAGTCTGATAAACGCCGGAAAAATTACTAAGTCGAAAAAAAAAATTTTTTCAACTTTTTTCAATTTTATCCCCGTGGGATTTATATTCTGCCCACACACATTTGGAACTCTCCTGGGGTACCCTCACACATATTATTCCCTCATTTAGTGGATATTTTCACAAAAAAGTGAAATTTTCAAAAATCCAGAAAATTGGCTGAAAACGACTAAATATTAAGGAATAATTGGGCGAATTGCTCTGGAACTGAAATCGGAACGCTCACTGACATTTCCCCTATCTGAAAGTCTGATAAACGCCGGAAAAATTACTAAGTCGAAAAAAAAAATTTTTTCAACTTTTTTCAATTTTATCCCCGTGGGATTTATATTCTACCCACACACATTTGGAACTCTCCTGGGGTACCCTCACACATATTATTCCCTCATTTAGTGGATATTTTCACAAAAAAGTGAAATTTTCAAAAATCCAGAAAATTGGCTGAAAACGACTAAATATTAAGGACTCATGCGGCGAATCGCTCTGGAACTGAAATCGGAACGCTCACTGACATTTTCCCTATCTGAAAGTCTGATAAACGCCGGAAAAATTAAGAAGTCCAAAAAAAAAATTTTTTCAACTTTTTTCAATTTTATCCCCGTGGGATTTATATTCTACCCACACACATTGGAACTCTCCTGGGGTACCCTCACACATATTATTCCCTCATTTAGTGGATATTTTCACAAAAAAGTGAAATTTTGCAAAATCCAGAAAATTGGCTGAAAACGACTAAATATTAAGGACTCATTGGGCGAATCGCTCTGGAACTGAAATCGGAACGCTCACTGACATTTTCCCTATCTGAAAGTCTGATAAACGCCGGAAAAATTACTAAGTCCAAAAAAAAATTTTTTTAAACTTTTTTCAATTTTATCCCCGTGGGATTTATATTCTACCCACACACATTTGGAACTCTCCTGGGGTACCCTCACACATATTATTCCCTCATTTAGTGGATATTTTCACAAAAAAGTGAAATTTTCAAAAATCCAGAAAATTGGCTGAAAACGACTAAATATTAAGGACTCATTGGGCGAATCGCTCTGGAACTGAAATCGGAACGCTCACTGACATTTCCCCTATCTGAAAGTCTGATAAACGCCGGAAAAATTACTAAGTCGGAAAAAAAAATTTTTTCAACTTTTTTCAATTTTATCCCCGTGGGATTTATATTCTACCCACACACATTTGGAACTCTCCTGGGGTACCCTCACACATATTATTCCCTCATTTAGTGGATATTTTCACAAAAAAGTGAAATTTTCAAAAATCCAGAAAATTGGCTGAAAACGACTAAATATTAAGGACTCATTGGGCGAATCGCTCTGGAACTGAAATCTTAATGCTCACTGACATTTCCCCTATCTGAAAGTCTGATAAACGCCGGAAAAATTACTAAGTCCAAAAAAAAATTTTTTTCAACTCTTTTAAATTTTATCCCCGTGGGATTTATATTCTACCCTCACACATTTGGAACTCTCCTGGGGTACCCTCACACATATTATTCCCTCATTTAGTGGATATTTTCACAAAAAAGTGAAATTTTCAAAAATCCAGAAAATTGGCTGAAAACGACTAAATATTAAGGAATAATTGGGCGAATCGCTCTGGAACTGAAATCGGAACGCTCACTGACATTTTCCCTATCTGAAAGTCTGATAAACGCCGGAAAAATTAGTAAGTCCAAAAAAAAATTTTTTTAACTTTTTTCAATTTCACCCCCGTGGGATATATATTCTACCCACACACATTTGGAACTCTCCTGGGGTACCCTCACACATATTATTCCCTCATTTAGTGGATATTTTCACAAAAAAGTGAAATTTTTAAAAATCCAGAAAATTGGCTGAAAACGACTAAATATCAAGGACTCATTGGGCGAATCGCTCTGGAACTGAAATCGGAACGCTCACTGACATTTCCCCTATCTGAAAGTCTGATAAACGTCGGAAAAATTACTAAGTCCAAAAAAAATTTTTTTTAAACTTTTTTCAATTTTATCCCTGTGGGATTTATATTCTACCCACACACATTTGGAACTCTCCTGGGGTACCCTCACACATATTATTCCCTCATTTAGTGGATATTTTCACAAAAAAGTGAAATTTCAAAAAATCCAGAAAATTGGCTGAAAACGACTAAATATCAAGGACTCATGAGGCGAATCGCTCTGGAACTGAAATTGGAACGCTCACTGAAATTTTCCCTATCTGAAAGTCTGATAAACGCCGGAAAAATTACTAAGTCGAAAAAAAAAATTTTTTCAACTTTTTTCAATTTTATCCCCGTGGGATTTATATTCTACCCACACACATTTGGAACTCTCCTGGGGTACCCTCACACATATTATTCCCTCATTTAGTGGATATTTTCACAAAAAAGTGAAATTTTTAAAAATCCAGAAAATTGGCTGAAAACGACTAAATATCAAGGACTCATTGGGCGAATCGCTCTGGAACTGAAATCGGAACGCTCACTGACATTTCCCCTATCTGAAAGTCTGATAAACGCCGGAAAAATTACTAAGTCCAAAAAAAATTTTTTTTAAACTTTTTTAAATTTTATCCCTGTGGGATTTATATTCTACCCACACACATTTGGAACTCTCCTGGGGTACCCTCACACATATTATTCCCTCATTTAGTGGATATTTTCACAAAAAAGTGAAATTTTCAAAAATCCAGAAAATTGGCTGAAAACGACTAAATATTAAGGACTCATTGGGCGAATCGCTCTGGAACTGAAATCGGAACGCTCACTGACATTGCCCCTATCTGAAAGTCTGATAAACGCCGGAAAAATTACTAAGTCCAAAAAAAAATTTTTTTCAACTTTTTTCAATTTTATCCCCTTGGGATTTATATTCTGCCCACACACATTTGGAACTCTCCTGGGGTACCCTCACACATATTATTCCCTCATTTAGTGGATATTTTCACAAAAAAGTGAAATTTTCAAAAATCCAGAAAATTGGCTGAAAACGACTAAATATTAAGGAATAATTGGGCGAATCGCTCTGGAACTGAAATCGGAACGCTCACTGACATTTTCCCTATCTGAAAGTCTGATAAACGCTGGAAAAATTAAGAAGTCCAAAAAAAAATTTGTTTCAACTTTTTTCAATTTTATCCCCGTGGGATTTATATTCTACCCACACACTTTTGGAACTCTCCTGGGGTACCCTCACACATATTATTCCCTCATTTAGTGGATATTTTCACAAAAAAGTGAAATTTTCAAAAATCCAGAAAATTGGCTGAAAACGACTAAATATTAAGGAATAATTGGGCGAATCGCTCTGGAACTGAAATCGGAACGCTCACTGACATTTTCCCTATCTGAAAGTCTGATAAACGCCGGAAAAATTAAGAAGTTCAAAAAAAAATTTGTTTAAACTTTTTTCAATTTTATCCCCGTGGGATTTATATTCTACCCACACACTTTTGGAACTCTCCTGGGGTATCCTCACACATATTATTCCCTCATTTAGTGGATATTTTCACAAAAAAGTGAAATTTTCAAAAATCCAGAAAATTGGCTGAAAACGACTAAATATCAAGGACTCATGAGGCGAATCGCTCTGGAGCTGAAATTGGAACGCTCACTGAAATTTTCCCTATCTGAAAGTCTGATAAACGCCGGAAAAATTACTAAGTCGAAAAAAAAAATTTTTTCAACTTTTTTCAATTTTATCCCCGTGGGATTTATATTCTACCCACACACATTTGGAACTCTCCTGGGGTACCCTCACACATATTATTCCCTCATTTAGTGGATATTTTCACAAAAAAGTGAAATTTTTAAAAATCCAGAAAATTGGCTGAAAACGACTAAATATTAAGGACTCATTGGGCGAATCGCTCTGGAACTGAAATCTTAACGCTCACTGACATTTCCCCTATCTGAAAGTCTGATAAACGCCGGAAAAATTACTAAGTCCAAAAAAAAATTTTTTTCAACTCTTTTAAATTTTATCCCCGTGGGATTTATATTCTACCCACACACATTTGGAACTCTCCTGGGGTACCCTCACACATATTATTCCCTCATTTAGTGGATATTTTCACAAAAAAGTGAAATTTTCAAAAATCCAGAAAATTGGCTGAAAACGACTAAATATTAAGGAATAATTGGGCGAATCGCTCTGGAACTGAAATCGGAACGCTCACTGACATTTTCCCTATCTGAAAGTCTGATAAACGCCGGAAAAATTAGTAAGTCCAAAAAAAATTTTTTTACAACTTTTTTCAATTTTATCCCCGTGGGATTTATGTTCTACCCACACACATTTGGAACTCTCCTGGGGTACCCTCACACATATTATTCCCTCATTTAGTGGATATTTTCACAAAAAAGTGAAATTTTCAAAAATCCAGAAAATTGGCTGAAAACGACTAAATATTAAGGACTCATTGGGCGAATCGCTCTGGAACTGAAATCGGAATGCTCACTGACATTTCCTTATCTGAAAGTCTGATAAACGCCGGAAAAATTACTAAGTCGAAAAAAAAAATTTTTTCAACTTTTTTCAATTTTATCCCCGTGGGATTTATATTCTGCCCACACACATTTGGAACTCTCCTGGGGTACCCTCACACATATTATTCCCTCATTTAGTGGATATTTTCACAAAAAAGTGAAATTTTCAAAAATCCAGAAAATTGGCTGAAAACGACTAAATATTAAGGAATAATTGGGCGAATTGCTCTGGAACTGAAATCGGAACGCTCACTGACATTTTCCCTATCTGAAATTCTGATAAACGCCGGAAAAATTAAGAAGTCCAAAAAAAAATTTTTTTCAACTTTTTTCAATTTTATCCCCGTGGGATTTATATTCTACCCACACACATTTGGAACTCTCCTGGGGTACCCTCACACATATTATTCCCTCATTTAGTGGATATTTTCACAAAAAAGTGAAATTTTCAAAAATCCAGAAAATTGGCTGAAAACGACTAAATATTAAGGACTCATTGGGCGAATCGCTCTGGAACTGAAATCGGAATGCTCACTGACATTTCCCCTATCTGAAAGTCTGATAAACGCCGGAAAAATTACTAAGTCGAAAAAAAAATTTTTTTCAACTTTTTTCAATTTTATCCCCGTGGGATTTATATTCTGCCCACACACATTTGGAACTCTCCTGGGGTACCCTCACACATATTATTCCCTCATTTAGTGGATATTTTCACAAAAAAGTGAAATTTTCAAAAATCCAGAAAATTGGCTGAAAACGACTAAATATTAAGGAATAATTGGGCGAATTGCTCTGGAACTGAAATCGGAACGCTCACTGACATTTTCCCTATCTGAAATTCTGATAAACGCCGGAAAAATTAAGAAGTCCAAAAAAAAATTTTTTTCAACTTTTTTCAATTTTATCCCCGTGGGATTTATATTCTACCCACACACATTTGGAACTCTCCTGGGGTACCCTCACACATATTATTCCCTCATTTAGTGGATATTTTCACAAAAAAGTGAAATTTTCAAAAATCCAGAAAATTGGCTGAAAACGACTAAATATTAAGGACTCATTGGGCGAATCGCTCTGGAACTGAAATCGGAATGCTCACTGACATTTCCCCTATCTGAAAGTCTGATAAACGCCGGAAAAATTACTAAGTCGAAAAAAAAAATTTTTTCAACTTTTTTCAATTTTATCCCCGTGGGATTTATATTCTACCCACACACATTTGGAACTCTCCTGGGGTACCCTCACACATATTATTCCCTCATTTAGTGGATATTTTCACAAAAAAGTGAAATTTTCAAAAATCCAGAAAATTGGCTGAAAACGACTAAATATTAAGGACTCATGCGGCGAATCGCTCTGGAACTGAAATCGGAACGCTCACTGACATTTTCCCTATCTGAAAGTCTGATAAACGCCGGAAAAATTAAGAAGTCCAAAAAAAAAATTTTTTCAACTTTTTTCAATTTTATCCCCGTGGGATTTATATTCTACCCACACACATTTGGAACTCTCCTGGGGTACCCTCACACATATTATTCCCTCATTTAGTGGATATTTTCACAAAAAAGTGAAATTTTGCAAAATCCAGAAAATTGGCTGAAAACGACTAAATATTAAGGACTCATTGGGCGAATCGCTCTGGAACTGAAATCGGAACGCTCACTGACATTTTCCCTATCTGAAAGTCTGATAAACGCCGGAAAAATTACTAAGTCCAAAAAAAAAATTTTTTAAACTTTTTTCAATTTTATCCCCGTGGGATTTATATTCTACCCACACACATTTGGAACTCTCCTGGGGTACCCTCACACATATTATTCCCTCATTTAGTGGATATTTTCACAAAAAAGTGAAATTTTCAAAAATCCAGAAAATTGGCTGAAAACGACTAAATATTAAGGACTCATTGGGCGAATCGCTCTGGAACTGAAATCGGAACGCTCACTGACATTTCCCCTATCTGAAAGTCTGATAAACGCCGGAAAAATTACTAAGTCGGAAAAAAAAATTTTTTCAACTTTTTTCAATTTTATCCCCGTGGGATTTATATTCTACCCACACACATTTGGAACTCTCCTGGGGTACCCTCACACATATTATTCCCTCATTTAGTGGATATTTTCACAAAAAAGTGAAATTTTCAAAAATCCAGAAAATTGGCTGAAAACGACTAAATATTAAGGACTCATTGGGCGAATCGCTCTGGAACTGAAATCTTAACGCTCACTGACATTTCCCCTATCTGAAAGTCTGATAAACGCCGGAAAAATTACTAAGTCCAAAAAAAAATTTTTTTCAACTCTTTTAAATTTTATCCCCGTGGGATTTATATTCTACCCTCACACATTTGGAACTCTCCTGGGGTACCCTCACACATATTATTCCCTCATTTAGTGGATATTTTCACAAAAAAGTGAAATTTTCAAAAATCCAGAAAATTGGCTGAAAACGACTAAATATTAAGGAATAATTGGGCGAATCGCTCTGGAACTGAAATCGGAACGCTCACTGACATTTTCCCTATCTGAAAGTCTGATAAACGCCGGAAAAATTAGTAAGTCCAAAAAAAATTTTTTTACAACTTTTTTCAATTTTATCCCCGTGGGATTTATGTTCTACCCACACACATTTGGAACTCTCCTGGGGTACCCTCACACATATTATTCCCTCATTTAGTGGATATTTTCACAAAAAAGTGAAATTTTCAAAAATCCAGAAAATTGGCTGAAAACGACTAAATATTAAGGACTCATTGGGCGAATCGCTCTGGAACTGAAATCGGAACGCTCACTGACATTTCCCCTATCTGAAAGTCTGATAAACGCCGGAAAAATTACTAAGTCCAAAAAAAATTTTTTTTCAACTTTTTTCAATTTTATCCCCTTGGGATTTATATTCTGCCGACACACATTTGGAACTCTCCTGGGGTACCCTCACACATATTATTCCCTCATTTAGTGGATATTTTCACAAAAAAGTGAAATTTTCAAAAATCCAGAAAATTGGCTGAAAACGACTAAATATTAAGGAATAATTGGGCGAATCGCTCTGGAACTGAAATCGGAACGCTCACTGACATTTTCCCTATCTGAAAGTCTGATAAACGCCGGAAAAATTACTAAGTCCAAAAAAAATTTTTTTTAACTTTTTTCAATTTCACCCCCGTGGGATATATATTCTACCCACACACATTTGGAACTCTCCTGGGGTACCCTCACACATATTATTCCCTCATTTAGTGGATATTTTCACAAAAAAGTGAAATTTTTAAAAATCCAGAAAATTGGCTGAAAACGACTAAATATCAAGGACTCATTGGGCGAATCGCTCTGGAACTGAAATCGGAACGCTCACTGACATTTCCCCTATCTGAAAGTCTGATAAACGTCGGAAAAATTACTAAGTCCAAAAAAAATTTTTTTTAAACTTTTTTCAATTTTATCCCTGTGGGATTTATATTCTACCCACACACATTTGGAACTCTCCTGGGGTACCCTCACACATATTATTCCCTCATTTAGTGGATATTTTCACAAAAAAGTGAAATTTCAAAAAATCCAGAAAATTGGCTGAAAACGACTAAATATCAAGGACTCATGAGGCGAATCGCTCTGGAACTGAAATTGGAACGCTCACTGAAATTTTCCCTATCTGAAAGTCTGATAAACGCCGGAAAAATTACTAAGTCGAAAAAAAAAATTTTTTCAACTTTTTTCAATTTTATCCCCGTGGGATTTATATTCTACCCACACACATTTGGAACTCTCCTGGGGTACCCTCACACATATTATTCCCTCATTTAGTGGATATTTTCACAAAAAAGTGAAATTTTTAAAAATCCAGAAAATTGGCTGAAAACGACTAAATATCAAGGACTCATTGGGCGAATCGCTCTGGAACTGAAATCGGAACGCTCACTGACATTTCCCCTATCTGAAAGTCTGATAAACGCCGGAAAAATTACTAAGTCCAAAAAAAATTTTTTTTAAACTTTTTTAAATTTTATCCCTGTGGGATTTATATTCTACCCACACACATTTGGAACTCTCCTGGGGTACCCTCACACATATTATTCCCTCATTTAGTGGATATTTTCACAAAAAAGTGAAATTTTCAAAAATCCAGAAAATTGGCTGAAAACGACTAAATATTAAGGACTCATTGGGCGAATCGCTCTGGAACTGAAATCGGAACGCTCACTGACATTTCCCCTATCTGAAAGTCTGATAAACGCCGGAAAAATTACTAAGTCCAAAAAAAAATTTTTTTCAACTTTTTTCAATTTTATCCCCTTGGGATTTATATTCTGCCCACACACATTTGGAACTCTCCTGGGGTACCCTCACACATATTATTCCCTCATTTAGTGGATATTTTCACAAAAAAGTGAAATTTTCAAAAATCCAGAAAATTGGCTGAAAACGACTAAATATTAAGGAATAATTGGGCGAATCGCTCTGGAACTGAAATCGGAACGCTCACTGACATTTTCCCTATCTGAAAGTCTGATAAACGCCGGAAAAATTAAGAAGTCCAAAAAAAAATTTGTTTAAACTTTTTTCAATTTTATCCCCGTGGGATTTATATTCTACCCACACACTTTTGGAACTCTCCTGGGGTACCCTCACACATATTATTCCCTCATTTAGTGGATATTTTCACAAAAAAGTGAAATTTTCAAAAATCCAGAAAATTGGCTGAAAACGACTAAATATTAAGGAATAATTGGGCGAATCGCTCTGGAACTGAAATCGGAACGCTCACTGACATTTTCCCTATCTGAAAGTCTGATAAACGCCGGAAAAATTAAGAAGTTCAAAAAAAAATTTGTTTAAACTTTTTTCAATTTTATCCCCGTGGGATTTATATTCTACCCACACACTTTTGGAACTCTCCTGGGGTATCCTCACACATATTATTCCCTCATTTAGTGGATATTTTCACAAAAAAGTGAAATTTTGCAAAATCCAGAAAATTGGCTGAAAACGACTAAATATTAAGGACTCATTGGGCGAATCGCTCTGGAACTGAAATCGGAACGCTCACTGACATTTTCCCTATCTGAAAGTCTGATAAACGCCGGAAAAATTACTAAGTCCAAAAAAAAAATTTTTTAAACTTTTTTCAATTTTATCCCCGTGGGATTTATATTCTACCCACACACATTTGGAACTCTCCTGGGGTACCCTCACACATATTATTCCCTCATTTAGTGGATATTTTCACAAAAAAGTGAAATTTTCAAAAATCCAGAAAATTGGCTGAAAACGACTAAATATTAAGGACTCATTGGGCGAATCGCTCTGGAACTGAAATCGGAACGCTCACTGACATTTCCCCTATCTGAAAGTCTGATAAACGCCGGAAAAATTACTAAGTCGGAAAAAAAAATTTTTTCAACTTTTTTCAATTTTATCCCCGTGGGATTTATATTCTACCCACACACATTTGGAACTCTCCTGGGGTACCCTCACACATATTATTCCCTCATTTAGTGGATATTTTCACAAAAAAGTGAAATTTTCAAAAATCCAGAAAATTGGCTGAAAACGACTAAATATTAAGGACTCATTGGGCGAATCGCTCTGGAACTGAAATCTTAACGCTCACTGACATTTCCCCTATCTGAAAGTCTGATAAACGCCGGAAAAATTACTAAGTCCAAAAAAAAATTTTTTTCAACTCTTTTAAATTTTATCCCCGTGGGATTTATATTCTACCCTCACACATTTGGAACTCTCCTGGGGTACCCTCACACATATTATTCCCTCATTTAGTGGATATTTTCACAAAAAAGTGAAATTTTCAAAAATCCAGAAAATTGGCTGAAAACGACTAAATATTAAGGAATAATTGGGCGAATCGCTCTGGAACTGAAATCGGAACGCTCACTGACATTTTCCCTATCTGAAAGTCTGATAAACGCCGGAAAAATTAGTAAGTCCAAAAAAAATTTTTTTACAACTTTTTTCAATTTTATCCCCGTGGGATTTATGTTCTACCCACACACATTTGGAACTCTCCTGGGGTACCCTCACACATATTATTCCCTCATTTAGTGGATATTTTCACAAAAAAGTGAAATTTTCAAAAATCCAGAAAATTGGCTGAAAACGACTAAATATTAAGGACTCATTGGGCGAATCGCTCTGGAACTGAAATCGGAACGCTCACTGACATTTCCCCTATCTGAAAGTCTGATAAACGCCGGAAAAATTACTAAGTCCAAAAAAAATTTTTTTTCAACTTTTTTCAATTTTATCCCCTTGGGATTTATATTCTGCCGACACACATTTGGAACTCTCCTGGGGTACCCTCACACATATTATTCCCTCATTTAGTGGATATTTTCACAAAAAAGTGAAATTTTCAAAAATCCAGAAAATTGGCTGAAAACGACTAAATATTAAGGAATAATTGGGCGAATCGCTCTGGAACTGAAATCGGAACGCTCACTGACATTTTCCCTATCTGAAAGTCTGATAAACGCCGGAAAAATTACTAAGTCCAAAAAAAATTTTTTTTAACTTTTTTCAATTTCACCCCCGTGGGATATATATTCTACCCACACACATTTGGAACTCTCCTGGGGTACCCTCACACATATTATTCCCTCATTTAGTGGATATTTTCACAAAAAAGTGAAATTTTTAAAAATCCAGAAAATTGGCTGAAAACGACTAAATATCAAGGACTCATTGGGCGAATCGCTCTGGAACTGAAATCGGAACGCTCACTGACATTTCCCCTATCTGAAAGTCTGATAAACGTCGGAAAAATTACTAAGTCCAAAAAAAATTTTTTTTAAACTTTTTTCAATTTTATCCCTGTGGGATTTATATTCTACCCACACACATTTGGAACTCTCCTGGGGTACCCTCACACATATTATTCCCTCATTTAGTGGATATTTTCACAAAAAAGTGAAATTTCAAAAAATCCAGAAAATTGGCTGAAAACGACTAAATATCAAGGACTCATGAGGCGAATCGCTCTGGAACTGAAATTGGAACGCTCACTGAAATTTTCCCTATCTGAAAGTCTGATAAACGCCGGAAAAATTACTAAGTCGAAAAAAAAAATTTTTTCAACTTTTTTCAATTTTATCCCCGTGGGATTTATATTCTACCCACACACATTTGGAACTCTCCTGGGGTACCCTCACACATATTATTCCCTCATTTAGTGGATATTTTCACAAAAAAGTGAAATTTTTAAAAATCCAGAAAATTGGCTGAAAACGACTAAATATCAAGGACTCATTGGGCGAATCGCTCTGGAACTGAAATCGGAACGCTCACTGACATTTCCCCTATCTGAAAGTCTGATAAACGCCGGAAAAATTACTAAGTCCAAAAAAAATTTTTTTTAAACTTTTTTAAATTTTATCCCTGTGGGATTTATATTCTACCCACACACATTTGGAACTCTCCTGGGGTACCCTCACACATATTATTCCCTCATTTAGTGGATATTTTCACAAAAAAGTGAAATTTTCAAAAATCCAGAAAATTGGCTGAAAACGACTAAATATTAAGGACTCATTGGGCGAATCGCTCTGGAACTGAAATCGGAACGCTCACTGACATTTCCCCTATCTGAAAGTCTGATAAACGCCGGAAAAATTACTAAGTCCAAAAAAAAATTTTTTTCAACTTTTTTCAATTTTATCCCCTTGGGATTTATATTCTGCCCACACACATTTGGAACTCTCCTGGGGTACCCTCACACATATTATTCCCTCATTTAGTGGATATTTTCACAAAAAAGTGAAATTTTCAAAAATCCAGAAAATTGGCTGAAAACGACTAAATATTAAGGAATAATTGGGCGAATCGCTCTGGAACTGAAATCGGAACGCTCACTGACATTTTCCCTATCTGAAAGTCTGATAAACGCCGGAAAAATTAAGAAGTCCAAAAAAAAATTTGTTTAAACTTTTTTCAATTTTATCCCCGTGGGATTTATATTCTACCCACACACTTTTGGAACTCTCCTGGGGTACCCTCACACATATTATTCCCTCATTTAGTGGATATTTTCACAAAAAAGTGAAATTTTCAAAAATCCAGAAAATTGGCTGAAAACGACTAAATATTAAGGAATAATTGGGCGAATCGCTCTGGAACTGAAATCGGAACGCTCACTGACATTTTCCCTATCTGAAAGTCTGATAAACGCCGGAAAAATTAAGAAGTTCAAAAAAAAATTTGTTTAAACTTTTTTCAATTTTATCCCCGTGGGATTTATATTCTACCCACACACTTTTGGAACTCTCCTGGGGTATCCTCACACATATTATTCCCTCATTTAGTGGATATTTTCACAAAAAAGTGAAATTTTCAAAAATCCAGAAAATTGGCTGAAAACGACTAAATATCAAGGACTCATGAGGCGAATCGCTCTGGAGCTGAAATTGGAACGCTCACTGAAATTTTCCCTATCTGAAAGTCTGATAAACGCCGGAAAAATTACTAAGTCGAAAAAAAAAATTTTTTCAACTTTTTTCAATTTTATCCCCGTGGGATTTATATTCTACCCACACACATTTGGAACTCTCCTGGGGTACCCTCACACATATTATTCCCTCATTTAGTGGATATTTTCACAAAAAAGTGAAATTTTTAAAAATCCAGAAAATTGGCTGAAAACGACTAAATATCAAGGACTCATTGGGCGAATCGCTCTGGAACTGAAATCGGAACGCTCACTGACATTTCCCCTATCTGAAAGTCTGATAAACGCCGGAAAAATTACTAAGTCCAAAAAAAATTTTTTTTAAACTTTTTTAAATTTTATCCCTGTGGGATTTATATTCTACCCACACACATTTGGAACTCTCCTGGGGTACCCTCACACATATTATTCCCTCATTTAGTGGATATTTTCACAAAAAAGTGAAATTTTCAAAAATCCAGAAAATTGGCTGAAAACGACTAAATATTAAGGACTCATTAGGTGAATCGCTCTGGAACTGAAATCGGAACGCTCACTGACATTTCCCCTATCTGAAAGTCTGATAAACGCCGGAAAAATTACTAAGTCCAAAAAAAAATTTTTTTCAACTTTTTTCAATTTTATCCCCTTGGGATTTATATTCTGCCCACACACATTTGGAACTCTCCTGGGGTACCCTCACACATATTATTCCCTCATTTAGTGGATATTTTCACAAAAAAGTGAAATTTTCAAAAATCCAGAAAATTGGCTGAAAACGACTAAATATTAAGGAATAATTGGGCGAATCGCTCTGGAACTGAAATCGGAACGCTCACTGACATTTTCCCTATCTGAAAGTCTGATAAACGCCGGAAAAATTAAGAAGTCCAAAAAAAAATTTGTTTCAACTTTTTTCAATTTTATCCCCGTGGGATTTATATTCTACCCACACACTTTTGGAACTCTCCTGGGGTGCCCTCACACATATTATTCCCTCATTTAGTGGATATTTTCACAAAAAAGTGAAATTTTCAAAAATCCAGAAAATTGGCTGAAAACGACTAAATATTAAGGAATAATTGGGCGAATCGCTCTGGAACTGAAATCGGAACGCTCACTGACATTTTCCCTATCTGAAAGTCTGATAAACGCCGGAAAAATTAAGAAGTTCAAAAAAAAATTTGTTTCAACTTTTTTCAATTTTATCCCCGTGGGATTTATATTCTACCCACACACTTTTGGAACTCTCCTGGGGTATCCTCACACATATTATTCCCTCATTTAGTGGATATTTTCACAAAAAAGTGAAATTTTCAAAAATCCAGAAAATTGGCTGAAAACGACTAAATATCAAGGACTCATGAGGCGAATCGCTCTGGAGCTGAAATTGGAACACTCACTGAAATTTTCCCTATCTGAAAGTCTGATGAACGCCGGAAAAATTAAGAAGTCCAAAAAAAAATTTTTTTCAACTTTTTTCAATTTTATCCCCGTGGGATTTATATTCTACCCACACACATTTGGACCTCTCCTGGGGTACCCTCACACATATTATTCCCTCATTTAGTGGATATTTTCACAAAAAAGTGAAATTTTTAAAAATCCAGAAAATTGGCTGAAAACGACTAAATATTAAGGAATAATTGGGCGAATCGCTCTGGAACTGAAATCGGAACGCTCACTGACATTTTCCCTATCTGAAAGTCTGATAAACGCCGGAAAAATTACGAAGTCCAAAAAAAAATTTGTTTAAACTTTTTTCAATTTTATCCCCGTGGGATTTATATTCTACCCACACACATTTGGAACTCTCCTGGGGTACCCTCACACATGTTATTCCCTCATTTAGTGGATATTTTCACAAAAAAGTTAAATTTCAAAAAATCCAGAAAATTGGCTGAAAACGACTAAATATCAAGGACTCATGAGGCGAATCGCTCTGGAACTGAAATTGGAACGCTCACTGAAATTTTCCCTATCTGAAAGTCTGATAAACGCCGGAAAAATTACTAAGTCGAAAAAAAAAATTTTTTCAACTTTTTTCAATTTTATCCCCGTGGGATTTATATTCTACCCACACACATTTGGAACTCTCCTGGGGTACCCTCACACATATTATTCCCTCATTTAGTGGATATTTTCACAAAAAAGTGAAATTTTTAAAAATCCAGAAAATTGGCTGAAAACGACTAAATATCAAGGACTCATTGGGCGAATCGCTCTGGAACTGAAATCGGAACGCTCACTGACATTTCCCCTATCTGAAAGTCTGATAAACGCCGGAAAAATTACTAAGTCCAAAAAAAATTTTTTTTAAACTTTTTTAAATTTTATCCCTGTGGGATTTATATTCTACCCACACACATTTGGAACTCTCCTGGGGTACCCTCACACATATTATTCCCTCATTTAGTGGATATTTTCACAAAAAAGTGAAATTTTCAAAAATCCAGAAAATTGGCTGAAAACGACTAAATATTAAGGACTCATTGGGCGAATCGCTCTGGAACTGAAATCGGAACACTCACTGACATTTCCCCTATCTGAAAGTCTGATAAACGCCGGAAAAATTACTAAGTCCAAAAAAAAATTTTTTTCAACTTTTTTCAATTTTATCCCCTTGGGATTTATATTCTGCCCACACACATTTGGAACTCTCCTGGGGTACCCTCACACATATTATTCCCTCATTTAGTGGATATTTTCACAAAAAAGTGAAATTTTCAAAAATCCAGAAAATTGGCTGAAAACGACTAAATATTAAGGAATAATTGGGCGAATCGCTCTGGAACTGAAATCGGAACGCTCACTGACATTTTCCCTATCTGAAAGTCTGATAAACGCCGGAAAAATTAAGAAGTCCAAAAAAAAATTTGTTTCAACTTTTTTCAATTTTATCCCCGTGGGATTTATATTCTACCCACACACTTTTGGAACTCTCCTGGGGTACCCTCACACATATTATTCCCTCATTTAGTGGATATTTTCACAAAAAAGTGAAATTTTCAAAAATCCAGAAAATTGGCTGAAAACGACTAAATATTAAGGAATAATTGGGCGAATCGCTCTGGAACTGAAATCGGAACGCTCACTGACATTTTCCCTATCTGAAAGTCTGATAAACGCCGGAGAAATTAAGAAGTTCAAAAAAAAATTTGTTTCAACTTTTTTCAATTTTATCCCCGTGGGATTTATATTCTACCCACACACTTTTGGAACTCTCCTGGGGTATCCTCACACATATTATTCCCTCATTTAGTGGATATTTTCACAAAAAAGTGAAATTTTCAAAAATCCAGAAAATTGGCTGAAAACGACTAAATATCAAGGACTCATGAGGCGAATCGCTCTGGAGCTGAAATTGGAACGCTCACTGAAATTTTCCCTATCTGAAAGTCTGATAAACGCCGGAAAAATTACTAAGTCGAAAAAAAAAAATTTTTCAACTTTTTTCAATTTTATCCCCGTGGGATTTATATTCTACCCACACACATTTTGAACTCTCCTGGGGTACCCTCACACATATTATTCCCTCATTTAGTGGATATTTTCACAAAAAAGTGAAATTTTTAAAAATCCAGAAAATTGGCTGAAAACGACTAAATATCAAGGACTCATTGGGCGAATCGCTCTGGAACTGAAATCGGAACGCTCACTGACATTTCCCCTATCTGAAAGCCTGATAAACGCCGGAAAAATTACTGAGTCCAAAAAAAAATTTTTTTCAACTTTTTTCAATTTTATCCCCTTGGGATTTATATTCTGCCGACACACATTTGGAACTCTCCTGGGGTACCCTCACACATATTATTCCCTCATTTAGTGGATATTTTCACAAAAAAGTGAAATTTTCAAAAATCCAGAAAATTGGCTGAAAACGACTAAATATTAAGGAATAATTGGGCGAATCGCTCTGGAACTGAAATCGGAATGCTCACTGACATTTTCCCTATCTGAAAGTCTGATAAACGCCGGAAAAATTACTAAGTCCAAAAAAAAATTTTTTTCAACTTTTTTCAATTTCACCCCCGTGGGATATATATTCTACCCACACACATTTGGAACTCTCCTGGGGTACCCTCACACATATTATTCCCTCATTTAGTGGATATTTTCACAAAAAAGTGAAATTTTCAAAAATCCAGAAAATTGGCTGAAAACGACTAAATATTAAGGAATAATTGGGCGAATCGCTCTGGAACTGAAATCGGAACGCTCACTGACATTTTCCCTATCTGAAAGTCTGATAAACGCCGTAAAAATTACGAAGTCCAAAAAAAAATTTGTTTCAACTTTTTTCAATTTTATCCCTGTTGGATTTATATTCTACCCACACACATTTGGAACTCTCCTGGTTTACCCTCACACATATTATTCCCTCATTTAGTGGATATTTTCACAAAAAAGTGAAATTTCAAAAAATCCAGAAAATTGGCTGAAAACGACTAAATATCAAGGACTCATGAGGCGAATCGCTCTGGAACTGAAATTGGAACGCTCACTGAAATTTTCCCTATCTGAAAGTCTGATAAACGCCGGAAAAATTACTAAGTCAAAAAAAAAAATTTTTTCAACTTTTTTCAATTTTATCCCCTTGGGATTTATATTCTGCCGACACACATTTGGAACTCTCCTGGGGTACCCTCACACATATTATTCCCTCATTTAGTGGATATTTTCACAAAAAAGTGAAATTTTCAAAAATCCAGAAAATTGTCTGAAAACGACTAAATATTAAGGAATAATTGGGCGAATCGCTCTGGAACTGAAATCGGAATGCTCACTGACATTTTCCCTATCTGAAAGTCTGATAAACGCCGGAAAAATTACTAAGTCCAAAAAAAAATTTTTTTCAACTTTTTTCAATTTCACCCCCGTGGGATATATATTCTACCCACACACATTTGGAGCTCTCCTGGGGTACCCTCACACATATTATTCCCTCATTTAGTGGATATTTTCACAAAAAAGTGAAATTTCAAAAAATCCAGAAAATTGGCTGAAAATGACTAAATATCAAGGACTCATGAGGCGAATCGCTCTGGAACTGAAATTGGAACGCTCACTGAAATTTTCCCTATCTGAAAGTCTGATAAACGCCGGAAAAATTACTAAGTCGAAAAAAAAAATTTTTTCAACTTTTTTCAATTTTATCCCCGTGGGATTTATATTCTACCCACACACATTTGGAACTCTCCTGGGGTACCCTCACACATATTATTCCCTCATTTAGTGGATATTTTCACAAAAAAGTGAAATTTTTAAAAATCCAGAAAATTGGCTGAAAACGACTAAATATCAAGGACTCATTGGGCGAATTGCTCTGGAACTGAAATCGGAACGCTCACTGACATTTCCCCTATCTGAAAGTCTGATAAACGCCGGAAAAATTACTAAGTCCAAAAAAAATTTTTTTTAAACTTTTTTAAATTTTATCCCTGTGGGATTTATATTCTGCCCACACACATTTGGAACTCTACTGGGGTACCCTCACACATATTATTCCCTCATTTAGTGGATATTTTCACAAAAAAGTGAAATTTTCAAAAATCCAGAAAATTGGCTGAAAACGACTAAATATTAAGGAATAATTGGGCGAATCGCTCTGGAACTGAAATCGGAATGCTCACTGACATTTTCCCTATCTGAAAGTCTGATAAACGCCGGAAAAATTACTAAGTCCAAAAAAAAATTTTTTTCAACTTTTTTCAATTTCACCCCCGTGGGATATATATTCTACCCACACACATTTGGAACTCTCCTGGGGTACCCTCACACATATTATTCCCTCATTTAGTGGATATTTTCACAAAAAAGTGAAATTTTCAAAAATCCAGAAAATTGGCTGAAAACAACTAAATATTAAGGAATAATTGGGCGAATCGCTCTGGAACTGAAATCGGAACGCTCACTGACATTTTCCCTATGTGAAAGTCTGATAAACGCCGGAAAAATTACTAAGTCCAAAAAAAAATTTTTTTCAACTTTTTTCAATTTTATCCCCGGTGGATTTACATTCTACCCACACACATTTGGAACTCTCCTGGGGTACCCTCACACATATTATTCCCTCATTTAGTGGATATTTTCACAAAAAAGTGAAATTTTCAAAAATCCAGAAAATTGGCTGAAAACGACTAAATATTAAGGACTCATTGGGCGAATCGCTCTGGAACTGAAATCGGAACGCTCACTGACATTTCCCCTATCTTAAAGTCTGATAAACGCCGGAAAAATTACTAAGTCCAAAAAAAAAATTTTTTCAACTTTTTTCAATTTTATCCCCGTGGGATTTATATTCTACCCACACACATTTGGAACTCTCCTGGGGTACCCTCACACATATTATTCCCTCATTTAGTTTATATTTTCACAAAAAAGTGAAATTTTTAAAAATCCAGAAAATTGGCTGAAAACGACTAAATATCAATGACTCATTGGGCAAATCGCTCTGGAACTGAAATCAGAACGCTCACTGACATTTCCCCTATCTGAAAGTCTGATAAACGCCGGAAAAATTACTAAGTCGAAAAAAATTTTTTTTTCAACTTTTTTCAATTTTATCCCCGTGGGATTTACATTCTACCCACACACATTTGGAACTCTCCTGGGGTACCCTCACATATATTATTCCCTCATTTAGTAGATATTTTCACAAAAAAGTGAAATTTTCAAAAATCCAGAAAATTGGCTGAAAACGACTAAATATTAAGGACTCATTGGGCGAATCGCTCTGGAACTGAAATCGGAACGCTCACTGACATTTCCCCTATCTGAAAGTCTGATAAACGCCGGAAAAATTACTAAGTCCAAAAAAAAATTTTTTTCAACTTTTTTCAATTTTATCCCCGTGGGATTTATTTTCTACCCACACACATTTGGAACTCTCCTGGGGTACCCTTACACATATTATTCCCTCATTTAGTGGATATTTTCACAAAAAAGTGAAATTTTAAAAAATCCAGAAAATTGGCTGAAAACGACTAAATATCAAGGACTCATGAGGCGAATTGCTCTGGAACTGAAATCGGAACGCTCACTGACATTTCCCCTATCTGAAAGTCTGATAAACGCCGGAAAAATTACTAAGTCCAAAAAAAATTTTTTTTTAACTTTTTTCAATTTTATCCCCGTGGGATTTATATTCTACCCACACACATTTGGAACTCTCCTGGGGTACCCTCACACATATTATTCCCTCATTTAGTGGATATTTTCACAAAAAAGTGAAATTTTCAAAAATCCAGAAAATTGGCTGAAAACGACTAAATATTAAGGACTCATTGGGCGAATCGCTCTGGAATTGAAATCGGAACGCTCACTGACATTTTCCCTATCTGAAAGTCTGATAAACGCCGGAAAAATTACTAAGTCCAAAAAAAAATTTTTTACAACTTTTTTCAATTTTATCCCCGTGGGATTTATGTTCTACCCACACACATTTGGAACTCTCCTGGGGTACCCTCACACATATTATTCCCTCATTTAGTGGATATTTTCACAAAAAAGTGAAATTTTTAAAAATCCAGAAAATTGGCTGAAAACGACTAAATATCAAGGACTCATTGGGCGAATCGCTCTGGAACTGAAATCGGAACGCTCACTGACATTTCCCCTATCTGAAAGTCTGATAAACGCCGGAAAAATTACTAAGTCCAAAAAAAAATTTTTTTCAACTTTTTTCAATTTTATCCCCGTGGGATTTATATTCTACCCACACACATTTGGAACTCTCCTGGGGTACCCTCACACATATTATTCCCTCATTTAGTGGATATTTTCACAAAAAAGTGAAATTTTCAAAAATCCAGAAAATTGGCTGAAAACGACTAAATATTAAGGACTCATTGGGTGAATCGCTCTGGAACTGAAATCGGAACGCTCACTGACATTTTCCCTATCTGAAAGTCTGATAAACGCCGGAAAAATTACTAAGTCCAAAAAAAAATTTTTTTCAACTTTTTTCAATTTCACCCCCGTGGGATATATATTCTACCCACACACATTTGGAACTCTCCTGGGGTACCCTCACACATATTATTCCCTCATTTAGTGGATATTTTCACAAAAAAGTGAAATTTTTAAAAATCCAGAAAATTGGCTGAAAACGACTAAATATCAAGGACTCATTGGGCGAATCGCTCTGGAACTGAAATCGGAACGCTCACTGACATTTTCCCTATCTGAAAGTCTGATAAACGCCGGAAAAATTACTAAGTCCAAAAAAAAATTTTTTTCAACTTTTTTCAATTTCACCCCCGTGGGATATATATTCTACCCACACACATTTGGAACTCTCCTGGGGTACCCTCACACATATTATTCCCTCATTTAGTGGATATTTTCACAAAAAAGTGAAATTTTTAAAAATCCAGAAAATTGGCTTAAAACGACTAAATATCAAGGACTCATTGGGCGAATCGCTCTGGAACTGAAATCGGAACGCTCACTGACATTTCCCCTATCTGAAAGTCTGATAAACGCCGGAAAAATTACTAAGTAAAAAAAAAAAAATTTTTCAACTTTTTTCAATTTTATCCCCGTGGGATTTATATTCTACCCACACACATTTGGAACTCTCTTGGGGTACCCTCACACATATTATTCCCTCATTTAGTGGATATTTTCACAAAAAAGTGAAATTTTTAAAAATCCAGAAAATTGGCTGAAAACGACTAAATATCAAGGACTCATTGGGCGAATCGCTCTGGAACTGAAATCGGAACGCTCACTGACATTTCCCCTATCTGAAAGTCTGATAAACACCGGAAAAATTACTAAGTCCAAGAAAATTTTTTTTAAAACTTTTTTCAGTTTTATCCCCGTGGGATTTATATTCTACCCACACACATTTGGAACTCTCCTGGGGTACCCTCACACATATTATTCCCTCATTTAGTGGATATTTTCACAAAAAAGTGAAATTTTAAAAAATCCAGAAAATTGGCTGAAAACGACTAAATATCAAGGACTCATGAGGCGAATCGCTCTGGAACTGAAATCGGAATGCTCACTGACATTTTCCCTATCTGAAAGTCTGATAAACGCTGGAAAAATTACTAAGTCCAAAAAAAAATTTTTTTCAACTTTTTTCAATTTCACCCCCGTGGGATATATATTCTACCCACACACATTTGGAACTCTCCTGGGGTACCCTCACACATATTATTCCCTCATTTAGTGGATATTTTCACAAAAAAGTGAAATTTTCAAAAATCCAGAAAATTGGCTGAAAACGACTAAATATTAAGGACTCATTGGGCGAATCGCTCTGGAATTGAAATCGGAACGCTCACTGACATTTTCCCTATCTGAAAGTCTGATAAACGCCGGAAAAATTACTAAGTCCAAAAAAAAATTTTTTACAACTTTTTTCAATTTTATCCCCGTGGGATTTATGTTCTACCCACACACATTTGGAACTCTCCTGGGGTACCCTCACACATATTATTCCCTCATTTAGTGGATATTTTCACAAAAAAGTGAAATTTTCAAAAATCCAGAAAATTGGCTGAGAACGACTAAATATTAAGGACTCATTGGGCGAATCGCTCTGGAACTGAAATCGGAACGCTCACTGACATTTTCCCTATCTGAAAGTCTGATAAACGCCGGAAAAATTACTAAGTAAAAAAAAAAAAATTTTTTTTAAACTTTTTTCAATTTTATCCCCGTGGGATTTATATTCTACCCACACACATTTGGAACTCTCCTGGGGTACCCTCACACATATTATTCCCTCATTTAGTGGATATTTTCACAAAAAAGTGAAATTTTAAAAAATCCAGAAAATTGGCTGAAAACGACTAAATATCAAGGACTCATTGGGCGAATCGCTCTGTAACTGAAATCGGAACGCTCACTGACATTTCCCCTATCTGAAAGTCTGATAAACGCCGGAAAAATTACTAAGTCCAAAAAAAAATTTTTTACAACTTTTTTCAATTTTATCCCCGTGGGATTTATGTTCTACCCACACACATTTGGAACTCTCCTGGGGTACCCTCACACATATTATTCCCTCATTTAGTGGATATTTTCACAAAAAAGTGAAATTTTCAAAAATCCAGAAAATTGGCTGAAAACGACTAAATATTAAGGACTCATTGGGCGAATCGCTCTGGAACTGAAATCGGAACGCTCACTGACATTTTCCCTATCTGAAAGTCTGATAAACGCCGGAAAAATTACTAAGTCCAAAAAAAAATTTTTTTCAACTTTTTTCAATTTCACCCCCGTGGGATATATATTCTACCCACACACATTTGGAACTCTCCTGGGGTACCCTCACACATATTATTCCCTCATTTAGTGGATATTTTCACAAAAAAGTGAAATTTTTAAAAATCCAGAAAATTGGCTGAAAACGACTAAATATTAAGGACTCATTGGGCGAATCGCTCTGGAACTGAAATCGGAACGCTCACTGACATTTCCCCTATCTGAAAGTCTGATAAACGCCGGAAAAATTACTAAGTCCAAAAAAAAATTTTTTACAACTTTTTTCAATTTTATCCCCGTGGGATTTATGTTCTACCCACACACATTTGGAACTCTCCTGGGGTACCCTCACACATATTATTCCCTCATTTAGTGGATATTTTCACAAAAAAGTGAAATTTTCAAAAATCCAGAAAATTGGCTGAAAACGACTAAATATTAAGGACTCATTGGGCGAATCGCTCTGGAACTGAAATCGGAACGCTCACTGACATTTTCCCTATCTGAAAGTCTGATAAACGCCGGAAAAATTACTAAGTCCAAAAAAAAATTTTTTTCAACTTTTTTCAATTTCACCCCCGTGGGATATATATTCTACCCACACACATTTGGAACTCTCCTGGGGTACCCTCACACATATTATTCCCTCATTTAGTGGATATTTTCACAAAAAAGAGAAATTTTTAAAAATCCAGAAAATTGGCTGAAAACGACTAAATATTAAGGACTCATTGGGCGAATCGCTCTGGAACTGAAATCAGAACGCTCACTGACATTTCCCCTATCTGAAAGTCTGATAAACGCCGGAAAAATTACTAAGTCCAAAAAAAAATTTTTTACAACTTTTTTCAATTTTATCCCCGTGGGATTTATGTTCTACCCACACACATTTGGAACTCTCCTGGGGTACCCTCACACATATTATTCCCTCATTTAGTGGATATTTTCACAAAAAAGTGAAATTTTCAAAAATCCAGAAAATTGGCTGAAAACGACTAAATATTAAGGACTCATTGGGCGAATCGCTCTGGAACTGAAATCGGAACGCTCACTGACATTTTCCCTATCTGAAAGTCTGATAAACGCCGGAAAAATTACTAAGTCGAAAAAAAATTTTTTTTCAACTTTTTTCAATTTCACCCCCGTGGGATATATATTCTACCCACACACATTTGGAACTCTCCTGGGGTACCCTCACACATATTATTCCCTCATTTAGTGGATATTTTCACAAAAAAGTGAAATTTTCAAAAATCCAGAAAATTGGCTAAAAACGACTAAATATTAAGGACTCATTGGGCGAATCGCTCTGGAACTGAAATCGGAACGCTCACTGACATTTCCCCTATCTGAAAGTCTGATAAACGCCGGAAAAATTACTAAGTCCAAAAAAAAATTTTTTACAACTTTTTTCAATTTTATCCCCGTGGGATTTATGTTCTACCCACACACATTTGGAACTCTCCTGGGGTACCCTCACACATATTATTCCCTCATTTAGTGGATATTTTCACAAAAAAGTGAAATTTTCAAAAATCCAGAAAATTGGCTGAAAACGACTAAATATTAAGGACTCATTGGGCGAATAGCTCTGGAACTGAAATCGGAACGCTCACTGACATTTTCCCTATCTGAAAGTCTGATAAACGCCGGAAAAATTACTAAGTCCAAAAAAATATTTTTTTCAACTTTTTTCAATTTTATCCCCGTGGGATTTACATTCTACCCACACACATTTGGAACTCTCCTGGGGTACCCTCACACATATTATTCCCTCATTTAGTGGATATTTTCACAAAAAAGTGAAATTTTCAAAAATCCAGAAAATTGGCTGAAAACGACTAAATATAAAGGATTAATTGGGCGAATCGCTCTGGAACTGAAATCAGAACGCTCACTGACATTTTCCCTATCTGAAAGTCTGATAAACGCCGGAAAAATTACGAAGTCCAAAAAAAAATTTTTTTCAACTTTTTTCAATTTTATCCCCGTGGGATTTATATTCTACCCACACACATTTGGAACTCTCCTGGGGTACCCTCACACATATTATTCCCTCATTTAGTGGATATTTTCACAAAAAAGTGAAATTTTAAAAAATCCAGAAAATTGGCTGAAAACGACTAAATATCAAGGACTCATGGGGCAAATCGCTCTGGAACTGAAATCGGAACGCTCACTGACATTTCCCCTATCTGAAAGTCTGATAAACGCCGGAAAAATTACTAAGTCCAAAAAAAAATTAATTTCAACTTTTTTCAATTTTATCCCCGTGGGATTTACTTTCTACCCACACACATTTGGAACTCTCCTGGGGTACCCTCACACATATTATTCCCTCATTTAGTGGATATTTTCACAAAAAAGTGAAATTTTCAAAAATCCAGAAAATTGGCTGAAAACGACTAAATATTAAGGACTCATTGGGCGAATCGCTCTGGAACTGAAATCGGAACGCTCACTGACATTTTCCCTATCTGAAAGTCTGATAAACGCCGGAAAAATTACTAAGTCCAAAAAAAAAATTTTTACAACTTTTTTCAATTTTATCCCCGTGGGATTTATGTTCTACCCACACACATTTGGAACTCTCCTGGGGTACCCTCACACATATTATTCCCTCATTTAGTGGATATTTTCACAAAAAAGTGAAATTTTTAAAAATCCAGAAAATTGGCTTAAAACGACTAAATATCAAGGACTCATTGGGCAAATCGCTCTGGAACTGAAATCGGAACGCTCACTGACATTTCCCCTATCTGAAAGTCTGATAAACGCCGGAAAAATTACTAAGTCCAAAAAAAAATTTTTTTCAACTTTTTTCAATTTTATCCCCGTGGGATTTATGTTCTACCCACACACATTTGGAACTCTCCTGGGGTACCCTCACACATATTATTCCCTCATTTAGTGGATATTTTCACAAAAAAGTGAAATTTTCAAAAATCCAGAAAATTGGCTGAAAACGACTAAATATTAAGGACTCATGGGGCGCATCGCTCTGGAATTGAAATCGGAATGCTCACTGACATTTTCCCTAT